>NC_055997.1:135748988-140748988 GCF_018446385.1 Zingiber officinale | reverse complement strand
TGGTTAGTGTCATGCACCATTCGCATGATTGCATGCTGTGCGATGGTCCGCTCCATTATTGTTGAGCACATCGTCAGTTACATGGATCTGCACACACCACCACTCATGGGTTAGTGGTTGATTCAGGCAGAGTGTGTTGCAGCAGGGACTCTGTTTGGCTTCGTTGGTCCGCTCATGGGTAGTGTGACGCAGCGTGGTAGCCGGTAGAGATTCCTCCCCGTCATCGTGTACCGGGAGATGAGAGCATTGTGCTCCCCCATTTATGATTTGGGGTAGGAGGATAGGTGTACTCCGACAGCATCCCGTCCACTCGGTCACTCATCAGGAGCAATGACGACAGAGTGCACGGTTGTCACAGCCCTACCCACTCTGTCTCACTATTGTGTGTGAGATGGTTGACTGGCGTCAGGGGTGACCAGGACGCATCATTGGCATCATACGCATTGATGCATTTATTTCTTGTGATTGTGTTTGTTGCATTTATTTGCTGCATATTAGTTGGATGCTATGCTTGACATGCATACAGGATTTCTATACCTCTCGGGTTGTTTATCCTTGTACCAGGTCCTGGTTAGTACAGTTTTCTCCTGTGTACTACAGTTGCATTTCATCCTTCTTATATCAGGAGACTGTACGCATGATTAGTGCTAGATGTTATTTCTTTACTATGTATATCAGTTGTTACCCGCTGAGGAGTTGACTCACCCCGTGGATATTTACTATTTTCAGGTTGATGCTGTCAGGAGAGAGTTCCAGTTGTTAGTCCCCTACAGCTACGAGGCTGTTTATTTATCTTTTGGCTTTATGTACTAGACTATGTTTTGAACTTGTTATGTTTTGAATACTTTAGATCCTGTGTGGATTGCTTTATTTAGTCGATGACTTTCATTCGGATTTGTTTTACTACATGTCTGCCTAGCAGAAGAGGTGAGTGGATTTATTCCGTCGGATTTGTGCTTTATGGGTGTAGTGGAGTAGGGTTGTTTTCGAGTCATCGTATTTTTGTTCTGTTTGTTTACTAATAAATTGCGTGGTTGTATTAGCCAGAGGCTGAAAATTGATATAAACTGCGTGGATGATGTGCTTGTTTGCTTATTATTATTGTTATTATTCCAACCGCATGTGATTGAGGTATATGGTGATGTAGTGAAGTTTCAGATTGTCCGCCGTACAGGGGAGATGCTGCCGAAATTTCTTCGGACAGGGACTCCTCCGGGGCTTGACAGATTGTCATTGCTTCTCTACTTTTCAATGTAAACTTCAAAAATATCTGAGTATATATTTTTTATATCACAAGTATCATTATCTATTGCAACTCAATCTCAGCGCCTTGTTTTAGTTTTTCATTGTATGGAAATCTTTTTTGCAGAAATCACAAAGGACTTCGACACGACTAGTGTCTCCGAGTTCGTGGTCAGCACACAAAAACTACTGGAAGGAGGGGAAAACTATTGGTGTCTCCAAGAAGTGATGAGCTTGATCTTGTTTTAGTTTCCATTGGATTTTTACTTCCATGTCATGTTTGCGTGGAGCTTGTAGCTTCATGCTAACGACTTCATTGCGTATTTGTTTCTCTTGATAAAGACTTTGAATTCTAGAACAAGTTGCTAATTTGATGTGTTGATAGTGTTCCTTTTAATGGAGTTCATTGCTCTTTATTTCCATCGTGTTGCATAAGCTATTTTAGAATAGAGATAATGGTGGCTTGTTTCTTGATTATCATTACTTGAACTAATGAATAATTGTTGAATTTTTTTATTAATTTTATATATTTCAATGACGCTGAATGAAGCACAAGTTGAGGTTAAGATGTGAATAGTAAAAAAAAGAAAATACAAGTGGATTATCCTCTCATTTAGCCAATCTAAATTCAAATGATCAAACTTGAATCTAACTGTTGTGTATAAGCTAATGATAAAGAAATAAGATCTTTAGTAAGTAGAAGGACAAAATTCCTATTAAGATGTCCTTCAGTCGTAGCCCTCCCAAATCTCTAGTGTATAAGCTCATGAACAATGCCAAGTAGGTTATCCCAATTGACTATACATCTATAGCTCCCTCGACGGGTTATCAGATACATGCCTCACTCTCCGCCCCATCAATCGTAAACACACATCTTCCCCTCTTAGAAATGAAAAAAAAAATGTACCCCGTGAACTTTTGTGGCTACCAGTCAAGACCGTTTGAGGCTCATTGAGGAAGAGCAATTGGGGTCTCATGAGTATCTCAAGAGCAATGTTGACTCTTCTCATGAGTATCTCAAGGTAGCAATAGTACTATCTACTAGTGCCCGCTTCTCCTGCCATGGCAAATTGTTCGGTAGTCGGAGGCAAGCAGAATACCATTGCTCATATTTGTGTACAAATTTGGACAAAAGTGTTAGATTTTGAGGGATATCCCAAGGCAATCATCTTATGATTTTTACTATTTATTTGATAAATATAGATTCATTATTTGAGTGCATATTATCTGTTTGATGGTCTTAAACTCATTTACTAAATGTTTGCAATATAATTCATAGCATCATTGAATTTGTGATTGGATTACAACTTATGATTATCTCTACATGAGTAATTATGAATGTATTATAATTTTCCTAGTCGTAGAATTAATGCATTCGGGCATCATCAATTCTATAAGACTAGCACGGATTATACTCTTTAGTTTGTCATGTTGGTTGCTACTCGGAAAACCTAATGGTTCCACTGTACAAAAATTTTGTACAAAGGTCTGAACCTTTTCCTAGCTACTATGTGTTCTTTTAAATTAAACTTGGATCGCCTGCGGAACTTAACACATTTGATCCAAAGTTTAATTTATTTGTTCTTTTAGGTTTAGACTTGGATCTCCTGCGTAACTTAACACGTTCGATCCAACTAGGTTATTAATTCCATTAAATATTAATTTTCAAAATTGGCTTCCAGGACTGCATGGCGAGGCACATGGCCTTCTTGGATATGGAAACAACAACCACCGCCTAGACAAAGCCTTTTAAGGAAAGTTAATATTTAATTCCCTTAAATAACTTTAGGTCAACCAAAAGGAACAATCAAATCACAAGGAAAAAGAAAATAAAAGAACACAACATCGAAAACTAATTCAAAATACTAGAATCGCATGCCTCTTGTATTTGGTATTTTTACAAAGAAATAAAACTAGTATGATGCGGAAATTTAATACTAGTATACATTTTCTTTTGCAAACAAAAACCTCTAGGTCTTCTACCGTATTCCTCTCCTAACCTCGGACGTTGTGTGGGCAACGATCTTCCGAGATGAGAAACCACTAAAGCACCTTCTTCTCTTCCTTGCAAGGTTCGGCCAAAACAAGAACACCTTCAAGGATGAAGAGATAACACCACCAATGCTCCAAGGGATGCAAGCTTTCTCTCCTTCTCCAAGCTAGAATCCGGCCACCACTTGATCTCCAAGAGAGAAGAGAGTTTCGGCCACAAGGATGGAGAGAAGAGAAAGGGAAGAGCCGGCCACACCAAGGAAGAAAAGAGGGAGAAAATAATAGAGGTTGTTCACCTTGAAGGCTCCCAAAACCCCCTCTTTTATAATCCTTAGCTTTGGCAAATAAGGAAATTTAATTACAATAAAATTTCCTTAACTTTCCTTGATATGAATTAATTAAGAAAAATTAAATAAAATTTCCTAATTAACCATGTTAAGGCCGGCCACCTCATGAAGAGCAAACAAAACAATTTTCAATCAACAATTAAAATTCCTTATTTGTCTTTGGAAATTTAAAAAATAAAATTTCCCTTTAAAATCCCTTCATGGTGGATAAAAAGAAATTTCTATAATTTTAATTTTTCAACATGTGAATAATTTACAAAGAAGAAAAATAAAATATTCTTCCAATCTACAAATAAGGAAAGATATTTAATCCCTTTCTTTAATCTTTTGTAGAACCTTATAAAAGAGATATTTTAATTTTTAATCTCTCCAATAAATTATATCTTTCACATAAGAAAATTTTAAAATTAAAATTATTTTATAATTTAATAGGGTCGGCCACCTAAGCTTGGGTTCAAGCTAGGGTCGGCCACCCATGGACCAAGGCTTGGCCAGCCCTAGCTTGATCCACAAGCTAGCTTGGCCGGCCCCTTATAACATGGGTATGAAGGTGGGTATAGGTGGGTATAGTACTCTATAAATAAGAGGCTACGATAGGGACCGAGAGGAGGAATTAGTTTTGGTCTCCCGATAAAATTAAGCATCTCGTGTTCGCCCCGAACACATAACTTAATTTTATCAATAATAATTCATTCCACTAGAGAACTATTATTGAACTACCGCACCAATCCCAAATTATATTTTTGGGCTCCTTCTTATTATGAGTGTGTTAGTCTCCCTGTGTTTAAGATGTCGAATGTCTACTAATTAAGTGAGTTACTGACAACTCATTTAATTAATATCTTAGTCCAAGAATAGTACCACTCAACCTTATCGTCATCTCGGACTAAGTCCACCTGCAGGGTTTAACATGACAATCCTTATGAGCTCCTTTTGGGGACATTATCAACCTATATCACTAGGACACAGTTTCCTTTTATAATCAACAACACACACTATAAGTGATATCATTTCCCAACTTATCGGGCTTATTGATTTATCGAACTAAATCTCACCCATTGATAAATTAAAGAAATAAATATCAAATATATATTCTTGTTATTATATTAGGATTAAGAGCATACACTTCCATAATAACTGAGGTTTTTGTTCCTTTATAAAGTCAGTATAAAAGAAACAACCTCTAATGGTCCTACTCAATACACTCTAAGTGTACTAGTGTAATTATATAGTTAAGATAAACTAATTCCTAATTACACTACGACCTTCCAATGGTTTGTTCCTTTCCATTTTGGTCGTGAGTTACTGTTTATAATTTATAAGGTACTGATAACATCATCTTCTGTATGTGACACCGCATACTATGCTATCTACAATATAAATTAATTGAACAACTACAAACAAATATAGATAATTTGACCAAATGTGATTCTTTATTCAAAATAAATGTTTACAAAAGCTTAAGCTTTCAGTATACACTCTAACATGTCAATAGCTGTTTTCTCACTTGCTGGAGATATTGGGATGTCGAGAGTTAAACTTGATACTAGTTATTGTAACTAGTTCATTGAAGTGACTCGTTGTAAGACTTCATATGGTTATCTACATATATGAATATGTCTGTGAAGCTCTTATTGCAACTCGAGTGCAAGTTTTCTTCGACTTGAGGTATACAAGTCATCTTGGTCAAGAAGACATACTTTGACATCTTAAGCGAGCATCTCATCGAAGTGTGGCTCTGGGATAATTGGGTATAAGTGAAGTGCTCAAAAGTGTTTGGATAGTCTATAGAGGATTCATCGCTCTTTACGAGGAGACGTATACCCTATAACCACTCGTTAGGATTATTACTTAAAGTCTTTAGCCAAAGCATTACATGTTAAGAGTACGAGACTCTTAGACACATGTACGAGTAATTTGACCATGTGACGTAGTCAACTTAGTGGGGACTGACACATAGACCATGTCCTGAACCAAATGGGACATGTGAAAGGAACGAGGCATGACTCACTGTAGCTGCTGAAGAGTTCAGAATTAATTCTGAAATCAACTATGATTTTTCAATTAATTGGGGATCATGATGTACTACTAGGTGTCACTCATGATCGTTCCATAATTAAGTAGTTAATTATGGACGACCAAAATAAATCAGAAACCTATTGAGTCACACGTATTATGAGTCTCTAAAAGATATAAAATAAGTTAAAGAATAAGATTCGTAGATTAAAAGATAAATGTTTGGTTGGACCATATATAAGATAAATATGGAAATATTTGTTGAATTGGAAGCACGGATAGGCCACATCTCTTATGGAAGAGTTAGACCCTATTTGGGTTAGTCATGAACCAATATGGTTTAGTTGTGGACCAAACCAAGAGGTTAATGGGCTAATTTTTGGTTAAAAGATAATGGGTTGGATTTGAGCTTTCTAATTCAACTTATTAATGAGGGTTATATATTGAGATGGTTAAGGGAGAAACATACACAAGAGATCATTAATTGGTTTGATAAGGTTTTGGAAACCTTAACCTAATTTTTATTCACTCCCTTCTCCCCTCTTTTTTTCTCCCGCCGCCAACAAGAGGATGTTCCCTCTTGTTGCCGTGACCACCAAGCAAGGAAGAGATGTCACGCCCCGAGAGTAAGGGTGTCCAATCGAAAATTGGACAACACCTTCCCTGTAACAGTGACAATTAGGACCAATATACATACACAAATAACATAATAACATATTTATCAGCCTACACGGCTGGAACATACATAACCATGCATTTTATATCACTAACAACCCACACGGCTGCACTGAAAATACAGCGAAATAATGGAAAGAAAACCCACAAATGCAAAGTCAACAAAACAACACAAATACAAAGTTCATAAACCAAGTATCAAAACATAGTTAATTCTCACAGCACCAAATCCAAAGAATATGAAATGCAAGTAAAGAGAAACAAAAATCAAAATCATTCCTCGGATATGACACAGGACTGGTAGACAACATTTCTCCAAGCATCCATGACTCATCTACCTGTTACCTAGCGAAAGAAAAAATATTTTGTGGGGTGGTGAGTATTGGAACTTAGCGGGTAAAAGAAAGATAGTGCATGAATATAATATCCAAATAGAGAGTACGAACAGTATACAGTCTCATAAAAAAAATAGCAGATACTAAAATAAAATCATAATAAATGTTTGTACCTGTAACCATATCCTAGGATAGGTAATAGAAGGTTAGAAGTAGTATTAATCTGCTACAGTACTACTCATAACTACAGAGGTAATATGTAAGGTATTTAAACATTTCTAATAAATAAATCAAGGTCTAAATACCTACAATGAGTGTATATCTCAACATAAGTAAGCATAATAACATAAGTGGATAGCAGCAGTAGGCGATGACAGCATAAATATACCACAGTAGCACAAGTAAACAATAATAGCATATGTAAACAACAACAGTCAAAGCAAATATAATGACAACGTATGCACGGATGGTCACCCCGCCCACCTCTCTTCACCACGACCTCTGTATGGTCGAGAGGCAGGATTGATGACAACTGTACCACTCAAAGGTCGCCACTACTTTCAAGTGACTGAATGGACAGGTACTGAGTAGCTAACTAGCTACACAGCGAAGGGGGTCCTTGCTGCTCGCAACTCCTGCTACCACTACCCATGAGTGGCCGAGTGCGGCACGACAGGACAAACAACATCTGCTCCAGCTACCACTCTCTCGAGTGGCCGAGCGTGCGGTCCTAGTTAACGACTCTCTCGACCGCAAGAGAGAATTTATCGTTAACACGTATGCAATGATATGATGCGCAACATACAACAGTCATCATACAAATATAAATAGAAATTAGGTATGCTACATGAAGCCAGCATGCTCAATACGAAACATAAATAAAAAACAATCAAAACATGCAAACATGGTATCTAGTATCTGCTACGTATCATGGATAACAATGAGAGACTGTTTAGATATGGAAATGAATATCTCAAAGATCGAGTGGAAGTATCAAACGCAAGAAAATAAGAGTGGAGTCAAGGTAAAAGCAATTTATATCCAAAGATAGCTCATGCACTAAGTTTAAAGAACTAAAGAGTTAAAGTAAGAAGTACCCGCCTTTAATATGTAGCTCGAGCTAAACAATCCCCGCGTCGGAGTGTTCGTCTCGAAATAACGTCCTACAAATCATATATTGTATAACTTAGCTAATTTCATAAGCAACAACTAGCTAAACTCAAACCCAACTTAATTAGGGAAAATCCCTAATCCAACTATGAACCTCGATTCACCCAAATCCATCCAGAAATTTGAGACTAGCGTGCCAAAATAGAACCAACATTGAAATCATCTCACAATATTCCAAATCTATCTAGAATTCAAGGCTATCTGTCGAAACCAAAATAATATTGAGGTTGATTCAAAATATACAAATCTACCCAAAAATCCAAAGTCATCTTGTCGAACAAAAACTACATCAAAATTGGTTCACCTTCTCTAAATCTACCAAAATTCCCAACTGCCTTGAAGAAACAAGAACCACATCCAAAATGAGTTACAATCTACTAGGTCCGTCCCAGAATTCTTGTTAAAAGAAGCAATGAACACCACATCAAAGATCAATTTACCATCCCTCAAATCTGTCCAAAAATCCAACATCATCGCAAGGACCAAGATCGCAACAAGGAAACAAATCACCATCTTCCAATCTATTCAGAACAAAACTATCATGAAGGAATAATGCATGGGAAACAAATCAGATATCAAAACTCTCAATTCTATTCCAAGTAATCGATAAGATTTCCACACAACACATACCTAAACAATCCACTGGGCAGTGTGGCATCAGGTGGCGTCGGCGGCGCTGGGCGGAGGAGGGGAAAGAGGCGGGGAAGAAGGTGGTAGCTAGGGCATGCCTGGAGGAGAAGGCGGCAGTGGGAATCGGAGAGGGGCCGACGGTTGTGGCTCGAATGAGGGGGAAGAGGCTGCGACTTCTTGGTGCTCGCGTGAGGGAGAAAGATCGTCGGAAGTTGTGGCTCGACGACGAAGAAGATCGGTGATGGATTTTGGGCTGCATCGCGTGAGAGCTTAGGGAGGAGTCGACGCGAGAGGGGTGAGGGGAGAAGGGATCGGGAATTAAGAGGTGAGGGTTTATGTGTTAATATTTATAACTTAGGTTTTGATTAATGCAACTATACATTAATCAAATTAATTAACTCCTACCTTTGGGTATTCCAAACATGTTTTTTTTTCTCAGGCTCATGAACGCACCCCCTCTAAATACGTCATACGAGCTCTGAAAAATTCTCAAAATATTTCTAAAAATTTCTAAAATTCCCATTAAGGTTATTAGCCTATTAAACCTTATTATTTAATTATTATCTGGTTCAGTATTTTACAAGAGCACCTCTTCCTTGTTTGGTTCCTCTTCCTCTTGATCCCTCTCCTCCGTTTGTGATGGTAACTTTCTAAGGAGAGGCTTATACTCACGGAGTTGTCTTGAGGAGCTCGACGTGAATACGAATGGAGACGAGATTCAACAATGTCGCTACGGTTGATGTCCTTCTTGTTACAGGTCATCCATAAGGTATACCTAGAATAATTGTTATTCGTTTTCGTTTTGTTTTTTTGATCTTGTCCAGTGCGATTGTATCTTGCATGTGTGTGCTGTGTATATTGTAATAAATTAGATTTATTTACGTTTAGTCTTCCACTATGCATGTTTACGAAATATATTTTAGTGTATACTTCATCGGCCATATCCCAACAAGAAGTGCCTTATGTGCAGCCGCTAAAACAAGAAAAACATACGGTGGAAATCAAAAGATATCAGAAACACCACATTAACAAGACAATCCAATTGCAAACATATGTTTCAAATTTGATACACCACTTACAACACTATTGTTTCAACTTGAACTCAGATAACATTTGTGTTTGAATTTCAACTCAAACAACAACTTGAAACAACATAACATGTCTAATCACTATCACTAATTTCTAAAAAATCAAAAAGTTACTCTATCTTTTTCAATATATCCTTTAACTTAGTTTTTTTAGACTTTGAAAGTTTTCTGTCTAAATTTGAATTTGATCTCGAAGTTGAAGTTTCACATGATGAAATGGAAGTTGTTGCAAATTTTATATCTAAGTGCTCTTGAAAAGCTTTTTGTCTCCTCTCTACTTTTGAATGATTGATGTATGACGCTCTTAAAGCCAATAACTTAACTTAATGTTGTTGGTGCAAGGTGCACCAGAATCAAACCTGAGTTTTGATGTTGTCAAAGGTTCAAGTTAAGTCTTGTTATGATCTGATATTTGGCTAAGTGTGCAGGCTATTTACTCAATCAGGAAAGCCCTAGTCATGGCCAGACAGTAAAGTCCAAACAGGTCTGGAGGACATAACGTTTGGCAGGTAGGTTGAGGTAAATAACTGGAGGAGCGACAGTGAGGTCGGGTTCCTGAAGGGAACAACCTAAGGTCGCTGATCCAACTGAAGAAACCGGGAAGGTTTCTAAGTTAAGATCAAGACAGTCCTAACTGTTATACTCATGCATATTACTATTATAACTGTGCTAACTTTGTTTTGCAGGAATATTCTTATTATATCGAACTAACTTTGTGTTGCAGAATCATATGACCCCTTGGACTTCAAATGGTCATAACTTTTGACTCAGAACTCAGAATCAGGCTCTGTTAGTGGCCACGCGACCAGCACTCAGAAACCTTCAATTTACCAAGGGTTCAGTCGACTGAACAGGAGGTTCAGTCGACCGATCAAGGGATTTTATCAGTCGACCGAAAAAAGGTTCAGTTGACCGAATAGGCAAATTTGGCAAATCAATTCAGGCTCGCAAACATGATATCACAGCATGATCGATCGACCGAAAATGAGATTCGGTCGATCAAACCAATAAAAGCATTAATGGAGCATTAAGTGCGAATCTCGGCGAGAAGGGAAATTCACTATTCGGTCGACCAAACAAGGTTATCGGTCGACCGAACCATTAAAGATCAGTTAATGCTCGAAGATCAGATCTCAGCGAATCTCAGCACAAAACGAGGGGAGCGGGTTCGGTCAACCGAACCCATGGATCGGTCGACCGAACATCGACAGTTCTTATAAAAGGGAGCTTGAGGTCCAGAGCTCAGTAACGCGGTTCTGCTTCAAAGGTCATCTCTGTGCAAGCTTCTGCTACTGCTCTACGACTTGCAAGCTGCTCCATTCAGAAGTGCCGACCTAGCTTCGTCTTCAAATCCTTGTCGGTATACTTTATTTTGTAATAAGCTTGCATTGTACTTAAATTGTTACAAGATAGTAGGGTGTTACTATCTTGCATATTGTACGCACTGCTTCTTTCCGAAGATTTCAGAAAGAAGGGTTATAGTGTTTGCCCATCGGTGCGGTCAAGGACCGCGAGCCTTCAAGTAGGAGTCGAGCTAGGCTCCGAACGAAGTAAACAACTTTGTCCCCTTTCTTATTTTCCGCTGCACGACTTTGATTTTAAAAGGTTAAAGAAAAGTTTTTAAACGCGTGATATTCACCCCCCCCCCCCTCCCCTCTATCTCTCCAAACGATCTGTCAAATGCTTCTATCCATGTTTCATAAATACCCCGATTATGTCCAACAAATACAACATATTTTTTCCTACATTTAAACAACATTCAGAATTTTGTATAAATAAAATATTAGAACTTAAAATAAAATGATTTACCATTCTTTGATAAAAGAAAACGTTATTTTTCAAGTTTCTTGCACAAAAAAACAACCGATGTGAAAAACAAATGAGATTATGAAGCTAACACTATTAATTACTATTTTAGTGATAACCAATAAAATTACTTAATTTTCAATATACATAATTACTCCACCAACATCAATAATTAAAAACATCATTATTTAAGTAGCATTAAACAAAATACTATCCATTTTCTACCTATAAAGAAACTATTACCAGTTCAATTTTGGTTCATCTACTTAGTGTATAATGTCCAAATCAAATTCCAAAACCCTATTACTGCACATGTTCAGAAAACTTAGATCCATTTATATTGTAATAGAATATCGTATCTAACGGTATTACATAGAAGCAAAACAACTATCGATATTACACAGAAGGAAAACAATAATTTCAAATAACAACAGAAAAAATAACAATTTCAAATAACAGAAAAAGCAACAGAAACAATACAATTTCTAAAAATGAGCTTTTACCTATAATGAAATTCGTCGCATTAAGGAAAACCCTAGCTTCAGCGTGGTGAGGGTCAAGCTAGCTTCGTTATGGCGAGTGAGGGAGGCACAGGAAACCCTAGATTCGTTGGGGGAGACAAGTGAGAGAGGTTGGAGGGTGGTTGCAGCGAGGGCCTATGATACACAGGGAGCTTCGTTGCAGGGAGATTTGAGCGTGGTGAGGGAGGTGTGGTAAGGGAGGGACTGCCACTAAGATGTGTTGGTTGCTACTCGAAAAACCTAGAGGTTCCACTGTACAAAAATTTTGTACAAAGGTCTGAACCTTTTCCTAGCTACCATGTGTTCTTTTAAATTAAATTTTGGATCGCCTGCGGAACTTAACACGTTTGATCCAAAACTTAATCTATTTGTTCTTTTAGGTTTTGACTTGGATCTCCTGCGGAACTTAACACGTTTGACCCAAATCACCTTAAGGAAAACAATAATTTCAAATAACAACAGAAAAAATAACAATTTCAAATAACAGAAAAAGCAACAGAAACAATACAATTTCTAAAAATGAGCTTTTACCTACAATGAAATTCGTCGCATTAAGGAAAACCCTAGCTTCAGCGTGGTGAGGGTCAAGCTAGCTTCGTTATGGCGAGTGAGGGAGGCACAGGAAACCCTAGATTCGTTGGGGGAGACAAGTGAGAGAGGTTGGAGGGTGGTTGCAGCGAGGGCCTATGATACACAGGGAGCTTCGTTGCAGGGAGATTTGAGCGTGGTGAGGGAGGTGTGGTAAGGGAGGGACTGCCACTAAGATGTGTTGGTTGCTACTCGAAAAACCTAGAGGTTCCACTGTACAAAAATTTTGTACAAAGGTCTGAACCTTTTCCTAGCTACCATGTGTTCTTTTAAATTAAATTTTGGATCGCCTGCGGAACTTAACACGTTTGATCCAAAACTTAATCTATTTGTTCTTTTAGGTTTTGACTTGGATCTCCTGCGGAACTTAACACGTTTGACCCAAATCACCTTAAGTTATTAATTCCATTAAATATTAATTTCCATAATTGGTTCCCAGTACTGACGTGGCGAGGCACATGGCCTTCTTGGATATGGGAGCAACAACCACCGACTAGACAAAACCTTTTATGGAAAGCTAATATTTAATTTCCTAAAATAACTTTAGGTTAACCGAAAGGAACAATCAAATCACAAAGAAAAGAAATAAACATAAGAACACTACATCGAAAATAAATTCGAAATACTAGAATCGTAAGCCTCTTGTATTTGGTATTATTTCCAAAAATAACTAGTATGATGCAGAAAGGAAAAATTACTAGTTATACCTTCTAGAAAGACCTCTTGATCTTCTACCATATTCCTCTTCTAACCTCGGACGTTGTGTGGGCAACGATCTTCCGAGATGAGAAACCACCAATGCACCTTCTTCTCCTCCTAGCTAGGTTCGGCCAAAACAAAAGAGCTTCACCAAGGATGAAGAAAAAACCACCAACCAAGCTCCAAGGGATACAAGCTTTCTCTCCTTCTTCTTCTTCTTCTCCAAGTAGTATCCGGCCACCACAAGAGAGATTCGGCCACCACAAAGAGGAAGAGGGGAAGAGAGGATAGCCGGCCACACCAAAGAATAAGAGAGGGAGAAAAATAATAGAGGTTGTACCTTATGAAGGCACCCCAACCCCCTCTTTTATATTCCTTAGCCTTGGTAAATTAGGAAATTTAATTACAATAAAATTTCTTTAATTTTCCTTGACATGAATTAATTGAGAAAGATAAAATAAAATTTCCCAATTAAACTTATAATGGCCGGCCACATCATAGAGAGACAAATTAGACAAGTTTCAATCAACAAATTAAAACTTCCTAATTTGTTTCCGGAAATTTTAAAAATAAAATTTCTCTTCAAAAATCACTTCATGGTTGATAAAAAGAAATTTCTATAATTTTAATTTTTTAACATGTGAATAATTTTTAAAGAGAAAATAAAATATCTTTCCAATCTACAAATAAGGAAAGAGATCTAATCTCTTTCTTTAATCTTTTGTAGATCCTTTTAAGAGAGATATTTTAATTTTAATTCTCTTTAATAAATTATATCTTCCACATAATAAAAATTAAAATTAAATTTTTTTTTTAATTTCATTATGTCCGGCCCCCTCTAGCTTGGGTTCAAGCTAGGGCTAGCCACCCATAAACCATGCTTAGGCCGGCCCTAGCTTGATTCTCAAGCTAGCTTGGCCGGCCCCCTTTAGGTGGGTATAGAAGGTGGGTATAGGTGGGTATAGTACTCTATAAATAAGAGGCTACGATAGGGACCGAGAGGAGGAATTGGTTTTGGTCTCCCGATAAAATTAAGCATCTCGTGTTCGCCCCGAACACACAACTTAATTTTATCAATAATAATTCATTCCACTAGAGAACTATTATTGAACTACCGCACCAATCCCAAATTACATTTTTGGGCTCCTTCTTATTATGAGTATGTTAGTCTCCCTATGTTTAAGATGTCGAATGTCTACTAATTAAGTGAGTTACTGACAACTCATTTAATTAATATCTTAGTCCAAGAATAGTACCACTCAACCTTATCGTCATCTCGGACTAAGTCCACCTGCAGGGTTTAACATGACAATCCTTATGAGCTCCTTTTGGGGACATTATCAACCTATATCACTAGGACACAGTTTCCTTTTATAATCAACAACACACACTATAAGTGATATCATTTCCCAACTTATCGGGCTTATTGATTTATCGAACTAAATCTCACCCATTGATAAATTAAAGAAATAAATATCAAATATATGTGCTTGTTATTATATTGGGATTAAGAGCACACACTTCCATAATAACTGAGGTCTTTGTTCCTTTATAAAGTCAGTATAAAAGAAACGACCTCAAATGGTCCTACTCAATACACTCTGAGTGTACTAGTGTAATTATATAGTCAAGATAAACTAATACCTAATTACACTACGACCTTCTAATGGTTTGTTCCTTTCCATTTTGGTCGTGAGCTACTGTTTATAATTTATAAGGTACTGATAACATCATCTTCTGTATGTGACACCACATACTATGTTAGCTACAATATAAATTAATTGAACAACTACAAACAAATGTAGACAAATTGACCAAATGTGATTCTTTATTCAAAATAAATGTTTACAAAAGCTTAGGCTTTCAGTATACACTCCAACAATCTCCCACTTATACTAATGACTAAGCTGCCATATCTTCTACCATACATCTGATTCTCATTCCCTCCACATGTCGATCGAAAGCTTTCGCCAGAAGGGCCTTAGTGAAAGGATCTGCCAGGTTATCCGCTGATGCAATCTTGGCGATGACAACTTCTCCTCGCTTCACGATATCTCGTATCGGGTACTTAGCCTATATGTTTACTTGCCTTATGAGCTCGTGGTTCCTTCGAGTTTGCAATCCATTATTATCACAATAAATTGTGATGTTTTTGGGCAAACCAGGAATCACATCTAAATCCATTAGAAAGTTCCTGAGCCATACTGCTTCTTTAGCTGCCTCAGAGGCTGCTACATAATCAGCTTCCATGGTTGAGTCCGAAACGCATTTCTGCTTAACACTCCTCCATGAAATGGCTCCACCTCCTAAAGTAAACACATAGCCTGATGTAGACCTACTGTTGTCCCTATCTGATTGGAAATCTGAATCCGTGTAACCCACAGGGAGCAAATCGTCTGCTTGGTAGACTAGCATATAATCTCTAGTCCTTCTCAGGTATTTTAATATATACTTTACCGCAGTCCAATGTCCTTGTCCAGGGTTACTTTGATATCTGCTTACTATGCCCACGGCAAAACAGATATCAGGTCTCGTACATAGCATTGCATACATAAGGCTTCCTACAGCCGAAGCATAAGGAACTGCTTTCATGTCTTCTATCTCCTTTGATGTCTTCGGAGACATCTCTTTAGATAGAGCTATTCCATGCCTAAAGGTAAGAAACCTTTCTTGGAATCCTGCATGCTAAAACGAGCAAGGACTGTATCTATATATGAAGCTTGGGACAGACACAACATTCTTTTCTTGCGATCCCTTATAACTTTGATCCCAAGAATGTGTGCACAATCTCCTAAGTCCTTCATATCAAATTGTTTGGACAACCATACCCTTACGTCCGATAATACCTTGACATTGTTGCCAATTAACAAAATATCATCTACGTATAGTACAAGAAATATCACCACGTTTTCGTTACACTTCTTGTATACACAAGACTCATCCGGACACTGAATAAATCCATATGACTGGATTACTTCATTAAACCGGATGTTCCAAGACCTTGAAGCTTGCTTCAGTCCATAAATGGACCGATTGAGCTTGCACACTAGATGTTCTTTGCCTTTTTTAATAAATCCTTCTGGTTGCTTCATATGGATGTTCTCTTCAAGACTTCCATTAAGGAAAGTTGTCTTGACATCCATTTTGCCAAATCTCATAATCCATATGAGCAGCAATGGATAAGAGTATCCGGATAGACTTAAGCATGGCTACTGGTGAAAAGGTTTCCTCATAATCGATTCCCTCTTTTTGAGTGTATCCTTTCGCAACAAGCCTAGCTTTGAAGGTTTCTACCTTCCCGTCTGTCTCTCTTTTCCTTTTGTAGATCCACTTGCATCCAACGGCTTTTACACCATCAGGTGATTCTACAAGCTCCCAGACATTATTAGAGTACATAGACTCTATTTCAAAATTCATAGCCTTTTGCCAAGATGCTGAATCTATATCTTGGAGTGCTTCGTCATATGTCCGGGGATTAGGTTCATGTTTACCCGGGATCAAGTCCGAAGACTCTCCCAAAAACATGAATCTCTCAGGTTGCCTTACAACCCTCCCACTACGACGAGGCACTGTCTGTGGTTGTATATCATGTGTGACACGTGTTGCAGTTTCTTGTGGTACTTCATCTTGTACTGTTGGTACTAAAGTAGACGTGTCCTCTCTTAGTTCTTCTAAAACAACTTTACTACTGGGCTTGTGATCCATTATATAGTCTTCTTCTAAAAACTGGGCATTGGTGCTAACAATGACCTTCTGGTCTTTAGGACTATAAAATAAACCTCCTTTCGTTCCTTTGGGATATCCCACAAACACGCGAACTTCTGTACGAGATTCTAACTTATCAGCATCTGGTTTCAGCACATGTGCTGGACTACCCCAAATCCGAATATGTCTTAGACTGGGTTTTCGCCCATTCCACAATTCTGTGGGAGTAGAAGAAACTGATTTAGAAGGTACTAAGTTCAGAACGTATACTGCTGTTTCCAGAGCATATCCCAAAACGAATTTGGTAATTCTGAATAACTCATCATCGATCTAACCATCTCCATAAGAGTCCTATTCCTTCGTTCTGCCACACCATTCTGTTGGGGTGTACCAGGTGCAGACAGTTGGGATTGAATCCCGGCCTCTGATAAGTAATTCCTAAACTCTCCTAAGAGGTATTCGCCACCACGATCAGACCGTAGTGTCTTGATACTTTTACCTAGTCATTTCTCCACATCAGCCTTGTACTCTTTGAACTTTTCAAAGCACTCGGACTTGCGGCGCATTAGGTAAATGTATCCATATCTTGAATAATCGTCTATGAAAGAGACAAAATATTCAAAACCTCCACTTGCCTGGACAGACATAGGACCACACAAATCAGAGTGAACCAATTCTAACACTTCTTTGGCTCTATATCCCTTGGCCTTAAAAGGCCTCTTGGTCATTTTACCTTCTAAGCAAGATTCACAAGTTGAAAAATTTTCCAACTCTAATGAACCCAAAAGTCCATCGGCCATAAGCCTCTGAATTCTACTTAAGTTAATATGACCAAGCCTTAGATGCCGAAGATATGCTTGATTCATTTCCGAAGGTTCTTTTCTCTTATTTGAGTTAGAAGATGAGTTATAAATTTCCATGTTTTACTTTGTGGGAGAAATTGGATTTAAAATATATAAATGCCAACTAATGTACCAGAACAGATAATCACTTTATTTCTCTTAATAACTACATCGTTACTAAAAGGAACTGAATATCCATCTAAAAACAGTTTAGAAACTGAAATTAAATTCTTTCTAAAACTGGGTACATAAAGACAATTTCTTAAAACCAAATTTCTATTTCTACTAAAAGATAAGTAGACGTCTCCCACTGCAACAGCTACCACCTTAGTAGCATTGCCCATGTAGACGGTAATCTCTCCTTCAGATAGTCGTCGGGTTTCCTGGAACCCCTGCAAGGAATTGCAGACATGATCAGTGGCTCCTGTATCTACACACCAGGTGCTGGTAGATAACACCGCTAAATATGTTTCAACAACTAGAGCATGAGATATACCTTTGTTTTGGTTCCTACGAGGACAGTCCGCCTTCCAATGTCCTGACTGCTTACAGATTCTTCGCTCCAGCTTTAAATCCTGTACTCTGAGATTTATTCACTTTCTTTGCTGAGCCAGCTTGTTTCTTCTTCTTCTTTCCTCTTGGTTTAGAAGTAGAACCATTTTCAGCATAGTGAATTTGAGAATTGTGACGAAATAATCCTTCTGCTGCTTGAAGTTTTGTCAGTAGTTCCGCTAATGAATATATCCTCTTATTCATATTATAGTTCAGGCGGAACTGCTCAAAACTTCTAGGTAGCGTTTGGAGGATTATATCGATCTGGGTTTCCCCATCAATTTCTCCTCCAAGGATCTATATTTCGTTCAGATAAGCCATCATCTTTAGGATATGATCCCTCACAGGAGTACCCTCTTGCATGGTGGCTGTCATTATCTTTCTCATGGCTTTTTGCCTGGAAGCTGTTGGATCGAGACGCGCTAGAGGGGGGGTGAATAGCGCTCGTGGCTAAAATCGTTCAATTATCGGAATCGTAAAATCTATTGGAGAAGTAACGCAGCGGAAAGTAAATAACCACACAGAAAGACAAGAGAATTTACTTCGTTCGGAGCCTGTGACGACTCCTACTCGAAGGCCCACGATCCTTGATCGCTTTCCGTGGGCAACAACTATAAGTTCGACAAGAGTACAAGTATTACAGTTAAGTATAATGAAAAAGTACAGTTATACCGACGACAATATCGTAATCTGAAGATTTCGGAGCTCCGGGTCGTCGGTGTCTCGTAGCAGCACTTCGGGATCGTCTCGTGAGCAGCTTGTAGCAGAAAGATTGCTTGGGAGTTGTTGTTCTTGAGCTGCTGGTCGAAACCCTTTATAAAGGGTGTTCAAGGCGCCTTTGTTCACCAAGGCGCCTTGAGCAGTCACCGGGGAGATGAGGAGCGCGGTCGAATCTTATCACGACTCAGGCGCCTTCCATTCACAGGCGCCTTGTTCAAGCGCCTTCCTTTGTTCATCAAGGCGCCTTGAAGCGACTTCTCGACTCGACCTTGCATCAGGCGCCTCCAAGCTCCGAGGCGCCTTGGACACTGCTCATCCGAGGGCTTTAAGTTGCTCCTTTGCACTGCAAGATACGTTAGTCCCAAACACTATCCTGCAGACAAAGTTAGCACATAATACAATAGATATTATAAATGAAGTATTACGGTCTCGGACTATCCAAGTCGACTGTGTTTCCAAGGAAACCCTAGGTCGACCACGCCATTCCCTCTACGGGAACGCGTCCTCACCTACTCCACTCGGAAGATCATACTTGATCCCCAGGCGTCGACTGGACTTTTGCTCGGCATTTGACGCTTCCGGACTTTCTGGACATCCGCTTCCGGCTAGTCCGGACTTTCACCTGGTTCGCGACACTGGGACTTTTCACCTAGGGTTACCACCCCTAGGACTTTTGCCTGAAGCCATCGACCGCCAAGACTTCCCGCATAGGGTTACCACCCCTATGACCTAGGGTTACCACCCCCAGGTTTTTACCGCAGCTAGGACTTTTGCCTAAGTATCACTTAGGACTTTCCTGCAAGCTCCATGAACTTTGTTAGATAACACCACCACTTAACTTTGAGCCCTTTGCCATAATCAAAACTCAGGTTTGATCATCTGGTGCTCACTGCACCAACAATCTCCCCCTTTTTGATTATGGCAATCTTGGTTCAAAGTTAAGTAAAACATAACTTTTATAAATAATGAAAGTTAACCAGAAGCATCAATGCATAAATAAAATTTAATGTTTATGCTCCCCCTTTCATTCTTGATTTCTTAACTTTGACTTTTCTCTCCCCCTTTGACATAAATCAAAAAGAGTTAAGAAGAGAGAAATATTCTAGTTAATTTAAGCTCCCCCTAAAGGGTAGCATAGTTAAGTACTCAGACTTAAAAAAATTTAGGTGAAGTACTTAGCTCAAAAGGTGTTTGAAAAGAATTGTTGCATAGATAATTTAGATTTTAAGTTAATGCCTTAATAACTTCTTTGAGTTTAGGTGTCCAAGCATGAATCAAATTAAATTATTTAACTTGATTGGGGATCAGAGCCCTAAAGGAATTTGTTTAGCCTTAAAGTACTAGCATGACTCTGTTCATTCCCCCTTAATTAATGCCAAATTAAATTCTTAGGGTCTTATAGTACAAGCATAAGAAGAACTTTATATTATCCTAATTCCAGCTCATCCATTCTAGATTATCAAACATGTGCAGTTTGAGATGAGATTATTTGAAACTATTGAAAATTTAAGTTCCAAATGAGAAAATGCTAAACTTTTGAGAATTTATTGAAAATTAATTAGAGTTAACTTTAGCAATCAAAATTTGATAATTAAATATTTTTAAATCCTTTTAAATTAATATTTTGACAGTAATTGAATTAATTTTAAAAGATTTTGAAAAGAATTTTTAAATAATTTTTGAAAAAGATTTTTGAAATGATTTTGAAATTAAGTTTTAAAAGATTTTTGAAATGATTTTTAAATAATTTTGAAATTGATTTTCAAAAGATTTTTGAAATGATTTTTGAAATGATTTTGAAATTAAGTTTTAAAAGATTTTTGAAATGATTTTTAAATAATTTTTGAAATTGATTTTCAAAAGATTTTTGAAATGATTTTGAAATTAAGTTTTAAAAGATTTTTGAAATGATTTTTGAAATGATTTTGAAATTAAGTTTTAAAATATTTTTGAAATGATTTTTAAATAATTTTTGAAATTGATTTTCAAAAGATTTTTGAAATGATTTTGAAATTAAGTTTTAAAAAAATTTTGAAATGATTTTTAAATAATTTTGAAATTGATTTTCAAAAGATTTTTGAAATGATTTTTGAATTACCTTGATTTAAGTTAATTTTAGTTTTAATTTCTTAGTCATCTCACCCGATCTAAATTTTCAATCAGGTAATCCTATAATTGAGGTGAGATGAATTGTGGTTCAGTTTAAGGGGTTGGTTTAACTTTGTGTTAGATTCAGGTTTAGCTTTGGGTTCAACAAGTAAGCATTCTTTGGATAAACTTCTGGGCTATGGTGAGTCACACGGAACTCATTAAAGTAACCATGCCTTCGAGGTTTTCCAAATAGTCTTACCCATTGAACTTAATACTAAAACTTGGTCTAACTAGTTAGGATCCATTTAAGGGTAGCTTCGGTCAGTTTCACTTGGCCAAATGCACCAGGTCGAAGCCATATCTTCCTAGACATGCGATGCCCAAGCTTCCCTAACGTACTATCATCCAAAAACTTCACCAGTACTGTTAGTAAAGTTAAACCTAGCCTATTTTATCTAACCTTAATTACCCTGCCGGGTAGTCTACTCTTATTTACCCATTTCGGGTAGATTAAGTTCGATTACCCAGTCGGGTAATTTAGTTGGGAGTGTCAGCTATTCTGGATTCTCCTTCTATTGAATTTTAAATTTCAACTTTTGAATTTAATTTTGAATTCGAATTTTGAATTTGTAATTTGAATTTTAAATTTTTTAAATTTTAATTTCGAATGTTGAATTTTAATTAAATTTTGAATTTTAATTTTTGAATTTTAATTTAATTGTGAATTTTAGATTTATGAATTTTGAATTTAATTTATTAAAATTGTTTTCCTTCTTGCTCCCCCTGGATCATAGCCTCGATATGGTCTATCAAGGTAGTGGACCTGATCCTTGGGGACCCAATATTGTCCAAGTCCAATTTGATTAACTAGGTTGGACTTGGGGACCCATGCTTGAATTATGTTCCTTTTATTTCTATTTACCAACGACAGATATGATCTATATTTAGTTTTGGGCTTGAATCCAAGTCCGGATTTGTTGTAAACGGCACGCTGTTTTCCAAGAATCAGATCCAAATTTTTGGAACCCAACGTAAAGCGTTCTAACGTATCCTTGAGTTCTTTAATTTGAGTTTTCAAATTGGAATTTTCTTCCTCAAGTTGTTGGACTTGAGTTGAATTTCCAACTTGAACTGACTCAGTTAAAGAACTCGAGTCAGTCGCTTCCTTAAGGGCTATTACTTCCTTTTGGAGCGACCTAGCCCGGATGTTGGATTTAGCCAATTTTTTAAGGAAATAAGGAACTAAATTTCTTAAGTCATCTATTTGAGTTTCGGCGAGAAAAGAACTTACAGTGGGGATCGGGCCTTCGGAAACGGATGCGGATCCGTGGCTTCTCTCGGACTCTGTTTCTGACTCGTTCTCGGCTTCGGACTCGAGTTCGGACTCGATTTCGTCAATTATGTTAGCCTGCGCCGGTAATGCGAGAAAGCTCGTTGGTTCTTCTTCCTTGTCAGTCTCGGATTCGTCTAACGACTCGGACCAGGTTGCTTTCAATGCCTTTCTTCTTTTCTTCTTGTTTGGGCAATCTGGCTTGTAGTGACCTTTTTGGTTATAGCCGTAGCAGGTGACATCTGATCTGTCCTTTGTGTTCATTTGAGTTGCCTTCTTCGACTTGCACATCTTCCGTACGAGTTTTATCAAGTTGGAAATAACTTCGTCTTCGTCTTCTGCGTCTGATTCATCGTCTTCGTCCTCTGATATTTTAGATTTGCGCCTTGACGTCGGTTCACGTGTTCTGCTAGTACCTGCAACCAAAGCAACACCTTTCTCAACCGGGCGTGCATTAGTCTGCTCATGCAATTCTAATTCAGAAAACAATTCATCTAGTTTTATTGAGGATAAATCCTTGGAAACTTTGTAAGCATCAACCATGGATGCCCACAAAGTGTTCCTCAGAAAAGCACTTAGCGCGTACCTTATTACGTTGCGGTTTTCCACTTTTTGGCCGATCGCATGAAGCCCGTTGAGTAGGTCCCGGATGCGTGCGTGAAGCTGGTTCGCCGTCTCACCTTCCTGCATTTTAATATTATATAATTTATTTAAAATTAAATCACGCTTACTTACTTTAGCGTCTGACGTGCCCTCGTGCAGCTCGATTAGTTTGTTCCACAGCTCCTTCGCACTTGAAAATGGTCCGACTCTATTCAGTTCTTCTTTTGTCAACCCGCATTGCAGCATACAGGTTGCTTTGGCATCAGCTTCGACCTTCTTTCTTATGCTGGTATCCCAGTTAGTGCATGAAACGAGTTCTCCAGCGCTGTCAAGTGGTAGCTCGAGACCGGTCTGGATGATGATCCACATCTCGACTTGCGTCTTGAGATGGTAGATCATCCGGTTCTTCCAATAGGTAAAGTCTTCGCCGGAGAAGAGCGGGGGGCGAAAAGTGCTAAAGCCTTCTTGGAGGGCCATTTAAAAGAACTGACGACAAAAGAATAGCAAAACTATGTACCAGGACTTGATCCTGGATTAGCAGTGCGGTATGGAAGGATAGAAATAGAAGTTCACCAGTTTCGAAAAATAATAAAATATTATTAAAAAAATATTTTAAAAGATATTATTTCAAATTTTGCCAAATTCAATATTTTATCAATACTAATAAACTGTGAAAGGATGAAAATGAATTTTTCGAAAATAATTTTGGAGAAAAAAAACGAAAGGCGTAAGGTTTTATTTTTACCCTATACACACGACAAAGCCACGAAAAATGCTTGAATGGTGGTTGCACCAGTTCAAAGCGACCCCGCTCTGATACCAATTGTTGGATCGAGACGCGCTAGAGGGGGGGTGAATAGCGCTCGTGGCTAAAATCGTTCAATTATCGGAATCGTAAAATCTATTGGAGAAGTAACGCAGCGGAAAGTAAACAACCACACAGAAAGACAAGAGAATTTACTTCGTTCGGAGCCTGTGACGACTCCTACTCGAAGGCCCGCGATCCTTGATCGCTTTCCGTGGGCAACAACTATAAGTTCGACAAGAGAACAAGTATTACAGTTAAGTATAATGAAAAAGTATAGTTATACCGACGACAATATCGTAATCTGAAGATTTCGGAGCTCCGGGTCGTCGGTGTCTCGTAGCAGCACTTCGGGATCGTCTCGTGAGCAGCTTGTAGCAGAAAGATTGCTTGGGAGTTGTTGTTCTTGAGCTGCTGGTCGAAACCCTTTATAAAGGGTGTTCAAGGCGCCTTCTACTGTTCACCAAGGCGCCTTGAACAGCCGAGTCAGCCGGGGAGATGAGGAGCGAACTGGTCGAATCTTATCACAGACTCAAGGCGCCTTCCACTGTTCACAGGGCGCCTTCAGCTGTTCAAGGCGCCTTCCACTTTCATCAAGGCGCCTTGAGCAGCTTCTCGCAGCCAGCTCCAGCCTTGCATCCGAGGCGCCTCCAAGCTCCATGGAGGCGCCTTAGACACTGTTCATCCGAGGCTTTAAGTTGCTCCTTTGCACCTGCAAGATACATTAGTCCCAAACACTATCCTGCAGCACAAAGTTAGCACATAATACAATAGATATTATAAATGAAGTATTAACAGTCTCCGGACTGTCCGAGTCTAACTTCAGGTTTCCAACCGGAAACCCTAGGTCGACCCGACGCCTACTGTTCCCTCTACGGGGAACGCGTCCTCACCTACTCCACTCAGGAGATTTACCTGTTGCCAGTACGATCCTCCAGATCGACTGGACTTTTGCTCGGCATTTGACTCTTCCGGACTTTCTGCTGGACATCCGCTTCCCGGCTAGTCCAGACTTTCACCTGGTTCGCGACACCAGGACTTTTCACCTAGGGTTACCACCCCCTAGGACTTTTGCCTGAAGCCATCGACCTGCCAAGACTTCCCGCATAGGGTTACCACCCCCTATGACCTAGGGTTACCACCCCCTAGGTTTTTTACCTGCCTAACCGCAGCTAGGACTTTTGCCTAAGTATCACTTAGGACTTTCCTGCAAGCTCCATGAACTTTGTTAGATAACACCACCACTTAACTTTGAGCCCTTTGCCATAATCAAAACTCAGGTTCGATCATCTGGTGCTCACTGCACCAACAGAAGCCCTATCCTGATGACCAAAGAGTTCCTTGAGATTGTTCATAATATCATAAGCTGTTGGTAAATCTTGATGCTGATGTTGCAATACATTTGACATTGAAGCCAAAATATAACACCGCGCCATCTCATCTGCTTTTACCCATTTCTTATGATATTCAATCTCCTCTTGGGTAAATTCACTAGTGGGTGCTTCAGGGCAAGGCTCAGTCAGTACAAATTTATAGCTTTCAGCAGTAAGAACAATATCCAGGTTCCTTTTCCAATCTATATAATTAGGTCCAGTAAGTCTATTATGTTGAAGTATGATGGACAGTGGGTTGAAAGTCATCCTAAGAATCACAAATAACTTTTCCAATCTATGTAATTAGGTCCAGTAAGTCTATTATGTTGAAGTATGATGGACAGTGGGTTGAAAGTCATCCTAAGAATCACAGATAACTTTTGGTCAGAACTCTAAATTTAGAATAATATTGATTCCTCAAACAATACTATTTTAAATTAACCAACACCTCAAAACACCGTGAATATTGTATGCCACGATAGTGTGGACGTATACAAATTCAGCATTTGTAAAAGGAGGGTTTAACCCATTAATTTTATTATCTTGTCAACCTAACTTTTTGACAAATAAAATTAATAGTTGGTATCCTTTGGTCACACAAATAATAGCAGTGACTCCGATGGGGAGGATACTATTAGATGTGTCTAAGTGTATACCATTACTTGACACTAAGTCCATTAATAAGATTATGCCCCTTCCGATGGAGAAGATCACACACTCTTAATTAACTTCCTATAGTCATCCATAATGGAAATCTGTTCTAGTGATCCACAAACAAGCTCATCCAATATGGAGGAAGGCACTCAGAGCCAACACGCAAGCTTGTTTGCATCACTTACAAACCAGTAATGGAGACAATGGGATTTATTTAAAAATCCCTCTCCCACTTAGTTATTTATAAATGAGGAATTTTAACTATGCTAGCCTACTAAACATGTATACTAACTAACATGCACACACAGCACAATATAAAAGCAATAAATAGAAAATCTAATTTTCAACTATTATGACTTTTATCTATAGTTGTCCTTCGTGTGTTGTCATCCCAAGCTGCTGCCATATTTGGCCACCGCCACCGGGTCTAGCTGTCGCATCCATCTTGCTCCTTGTTCCGCTGCGCCTCTGGTCCTCAGAAAGTTCCACGCTTTGCAAGATTCGATTCGCGACATAAATAGAATTTTACATTTTTGATCCTATATTCTATAAAAGGAATGTACATGTATCTAGATCAAAAATAAAATCCTAATAAAACTAAATACAGCTCCTGCTGTATTTTATAATACAATCATGCACACACATATAAATGCCCTTGACATGTCCAAGGGTCCAATCACACACATAATAACTAAAAGCCATAATAGTTGCATCCTGCATCCACAAAGTTAGCACATCCTACTATTAACCTGCCTAAATTATGTATGACATGTGCATAATTAAACTAATACCAAATACACAGAGGCAAAACCCTAGCTCTGATACCAATTGTTGGTTGCTACTCGAAAAACCTAGAAGTTCCACTGTACAAAAATTTTGTACAAAGGTCTGAACTTTTTCCTAGCTACCATGTGTTCTTTTAAATTAAATTTTGGATCGCCTGCGAAACTTAACACGTTTGATCCAAAACTTAATCTATTTGTTCTTTTAGGTTTTGACTTGGATCTCCTGCGGAACTTAACACGTTCGACCCAAATCACCTTAAGTTATTAATTCCATTAAATATTAATTTCCATAATTGGTTCCCAGTACTGACGTGGCGAGGCACATGGCCTTCTTGGATATGGGAGCAACCACCACCGACTAGACAAAACATTTTATGGAAAGCTAATATTTAATTTTCTAAAATAACTTTAGGTTAACCGAAAGGAACAATCAAATCACAAGGAAAAGAAATAAACATAAGAATACTACATCGAAAATAAATTCGAAATACTAGAATCATAAGCCTCTTGTATTTGGTATTATTTCCAAAAATAACTAGTATGATGCGGAAAGGAAAAATTACTAGTTATACCTTCTAGAAAGACCTCTTGATCTTCTACCGTATTCCTCTTCTAACCTCGGACGTTGTGTGGGCAACAATCTTCCGAGATGAGAAACCACCAATGCACCTTCTTCTCCTCCTAGCTAGGTTCGGCCAAAACAAAAGAGCTTCACCAAGGATGAAGAAAAAACCACCAACCAAGCTCTAAGGGATTCAAGCTTTCTCTCCTTCTTCTTCTTCTTCTCCAAGTAGTATCCGTCCACCACAAGAGCTCCAAGCAAGAGGAAGGATTCGGCCACCACAAAGAGGAAGAGGGGAAGAGAGGATAGCTAGCCACACCAAAGAATAAGAGAGGGAGAAAAATAATAGAGGTTGTACCTTATGAAGGCACCCCAACCCCCTCTTTTATATTTCTTAACCTTGGTAAATTAGGAAATTTAATTACAATAAAATTTCTTTAATTTTACTTGACATGAATTAATTAAGAAAAATAAAATAAAATTTCCCAATTAAACTTATAATGGTCGGCCACATCATAGAGAGACAAATTAGACAAGTTTCAATCAACAAATTAAAACTTCCTAATTTGTTTCCGGAAATTTTAAAAATAAAATTTCTCTTCAAAAATCCCTTCATGGTTGATAAAAAGAAATTTCTATAATTTTAATTTTTTAACATGTGAATAATTTTTAAAGAGAAAATAAAATATCTTTCCAATCTACAAATAAGGAAAGAGATTTAATCTCTTTCTTTAATCTTTTGTAGATCCTTTTAAGAGAGATATTTTAATTTTAATTCTCTTTAATAAATTATATCTTCCACATAATAAAAATTAAAATTAAAATTCTTTTGAATTTCATTATGGTCGGCCCCCTCTAGCTTGGGTTCAAGCTAGGGCCGGCCACCCATAAACCAAGCTTAGGCCGGCCCTAGCTTGATTCCCAAGCTAGCTTGGTCGGCCCCCTTTAGGTGGGTATAGTACTCTATAAATAAGAGGCTACGATAGGGACCGAGAGGAGGAATTGGTTTTGGTCTCCCGATAAAATTAAGCATCCCGTGTTCGCCCCGAACACACAACTTAATTTTATCAATAATAATTCATTCCACTAGAGAACTATTATTGAACTACCGCACCAATCCCAAATTACATTTTTGAGCTCCTTCTTATTATGAGTGTGTTAGTCTCCCTGTGTTTAAGATATCGAATGTCCACTAATTAAGTGAGTTACTGACAACTCATTTAATTAATATCTTAGTCCAAGAGTAGTACCACTCAACCTTATCATCATGTCGGACTAAGTCCACCTGCAGGGTTTAACATGACAATCCTTATGAGCTCCTCTTGGGGACATTATCAACCTAGTATCTCTAGGACACAGTTTCCTTCTATAATCAACAACACACACTATAAGTGATATCATTTCCCAACTTATCGGGCTTATTGATTCATCGAACTAAATCTCACCCATTGATAAATTAAAGAAATAAATATCAAATATATGTGCTTGTTATTATATTAGGATTAAGAGCACACACTTTCATAATAACTGAGGTCTTTGTTCCTTTATAAAGTCAGTATAAAAGAAACGACCTCAAATGGTCTTACTCAATACACTCTGAGTGTACTAGTGTAATTATATAGTCAAGATAAACTAATACCTAATTACACTACGACCTTCTAATGGTTTGTTCCTTTCCATTTTGGTCGTGAGCTACTGTTTATAATTTATAAGGTACTGATAACATCATCTTCTGCATGTGACACCACATACTATGTTATCTACAATATAAATTAATTGAACAACTACAAACAAATGTAGATAAATTGACCAAATGTGATTCTTTATTCAAAATAAATGTTTACAAAAGCTTAGGCTTTCAGTATACACTCCAACAAGATGGATGTGAGATTTTGCGGCAAGAGAGGGACAGAGATTATGTGAGATGGTGGAACCCTAGCTCCGTCTCGCTAAGGGACGCAACTTGTGAGAGATTGTTGCTACGAGGCAGGGCACGACAAGGAGAATCGTCAACAAGGGCAGCTGTGGTGAGGAGAATCGTGAGCCTCAACGAGAGAGAATCAAGAGTTAGGGCTTCGGGCTAGCAGGGACTCAGGCGTTTAACATGGCAAAAGATTTTGGGTTTAGCAAAAAAAAAATAGCATGAACCCTACCACAAGGGGGATCTGCAGCGATCCACAACTGAACAAGTGATATATATATATAGCTTACACACCTATACTGGGTGGCCAGTGTGGCACCCTTTAGGGGTGGCACCTCAAGCATGAGGGGTGCCCATGCTGGTTGTCCAACGTGGATGTGCAAGCTATATATATATATATATATATATATATATATATGAGTTTTGTTACCCTGAGGACTTTATGTCATATATCTCATACACACTCAAATTTTTTTTGGGTACTTAATACTATAATTTAACGACTAAACTCTAAAGACAAAATCTTATTAACATCATTGAAATATTTAAAAAATAAAATAAAAAATAAAACAAATGAAATGTTGGTTGTTGCGGACTCATCTGCAGGATAATTTTCCTATATATATATATATATATATATATATATATATATATATATATATATATACTCCGTAAACATCTCAAAAAAAATTCATTTTGAAATTTTTTTACTTAATACTATAACCTACCTCCTAAAAACAAAAATCTAATTAGCATAATCGGAAACATAAAAAAACAAACAACACTGGTGCCTCGTGTGTGTATAAACTTTTGGCCTGTGCGGCATGTGTTCGATTCCTGGAGTTGATCCAAGTGCCTTGAGCATTGATTTTTTTTATTTACTTTTTAAAAACTTAAATTCCTTAAATCCTAAATCCTAAATATTATACCTCAAATTCTAAATCCTAAACCCTAAAAAAAAATTAAGAAACTAAACACTAAATCCTCAAATCTCAAATCCTAAGCTTAAAAAAATTATACATCCTAAATACTATATACTCCCTGTGAGTATCTAAATTTTTTTCGTTTAAAATTTTTTTAGCTTGAATACTATAGCTCATCTCTAAATCCTAAAGTCAAAATCTAATTGACTTAACCCTGAGCTAAAAAACAATTTTAAAAATCACAAAAAAATGCTCATAACAATTGAGGCGTATCGAATCAATTCGAGGTACCTCAGTCATGCACAACGCACACAAACACGTAAGAAGAGTCGGACAGGATATTATTTTCATATATATACACACACAGCAATGATATACTGGGTGTTGGCGTTGTGCGCGCCCAATGTGCCATTCGATTTTTTTTTTTTTTTTGGGTTTTTTTTAGTGTATCTAAATAAATTTGTACCATTTGATTTCTCATAAAGGCACCTACTTTTTAGTTAAAAATATCATATTTTTTTTACCCCATGTGTAATGATAGAGTATCTCCTTAATTTCTCAAATATCTAACGATTAAATTTCAACTTTGATAAATTAATGTATAAATTTTTCTTAATGGGTAGTTGAGTTAAAAATATTGGACTGATAGATCTACCATTACGAATACTTTTTGATTTATCCTTGTTGTCAGTGAAAAATTTCTATGATAATAAGTATCACCTCAGGATTGATTAGTGTAGACAACTTTAAAAAATATCAAATTTTTATTTGTAATATAATGATAAAATATTTTAAAAAAAACATATTTGTCCTCCTGAATATCATGGTGTGATAAAATATTTAAGAGAATTTCAAAATATAGATAAGTTCTGTCCCAAAGACCAAAAGATTATTTACAATCCAGATTAATTAGGTAAAGTTGAATTATATATAAAAAAAACTTAAAGAAGTATAGTGGGATTATCAAAATAAATTAAATTCTTTTTTAGTGTGGATTAATAATTGTAAGAGATCAAAAATTTTAATTTTAGATAAATATTGTTTATGAATGAAGTTGTAATGTGGGACAATGGTGCGATGACATACTGTCTTAAATTTATTTTAATGGTCGATACAAAATTTATATAAAACCGGATTTATTATTTTTAAAATTAATTAATATAAGTTATTAATATCTTATTAAATAAATAAAGTTGTATTCCCTCATTAGTGTATTTTTTTTCTGTTTTTTGGCATATAGGCTGAAAGTGAAATGATTCACGATTAGCGGACGATTGATAGCTTCGGATTGTTGCGTCGAAAAGGAAGAAAGCGGCGGAAGTGCTCTCTCTTCCTTTACCTTTCTCGAGGTAGATCGTTTCATTTCGCGAGTTGGATTCGAATGATTGGGAGGCTACCGTGCATCTTCCGGCTTCCAATTCACCTCCGACCTCGCTTCCTCCAACCAAGGCTGCATCTTTTGGGGGGTGTCTGCGACCAATTTCTGACTTTTGGGGGTTTCTGCAACCGACCACGAGTTTCGTCGATGGATGCTCTTCCTCAGAAGCACGAGGCGGCGTCGGCGGCGCGTTCCTGCGGCCCCAACTGGTTCGTCGCTCGGGAAGGCGGCGGTTGCGAGGGGTGGAGTTGGACGGCGGAGGAGAACAAGCGATTCGAGGAAGCGCTGGCAAAGTTCGACGGCGAGGCTCCGGACCGCTGGGCCAAGGTGGCGGCTTCGATCCCCGGGAAGACCGTCGGCGACGTCATATACCATCACCGGGAGTTGGTGTTCGACGTGATCCAGATCGAAGCCGGCCGCGTCCCCTGCGCCGCCTACGGCTTTCCTCCATCTCTTACCTTGGACTCCGAAGGACGTAGGCGCGTAAAGCGATCGGGTGGGCGGTCATCCGATCACGAGAGGAAGAAGGGAGTCCCGTGGACGGAAGAGGAGCACAGGTAAGCTCGCCTCGGCTTCCTCGTGATCTTCCAGTCACACATTTTCTCAAAGATGCGTATCTTTCCCCCAAATTGTTTAGGTTATTTTTGCTAGGTCTGAACAAGTACGGCAGAGGAGATTGGAAGAACATATCGCGGAACTCGGTGATCACCAGGACCCCTACTCAGGTGGCCAGCCACGCGCAGAAGTACTTCCTCAGGCTCAACTCCGGCAGCAAGGACAAGAGAAGGTCCAGCATCCACGACATCACTACGGTTGATTTGCCGGATAACGAGCCCACCCCCTCTCCATCACGTTTAACAGCGATGCCGGCGTTGCCAGGCCACTCACCTATTCATCCTGCTCTGTTCTTCAATTCGTTGCAGTCGCCGACTGGATGAAGGCGAATGGTAGTTTAACCTCTGTAATTCTCCTACATAGTTTCGCAGTTTTAATTAAGCTTGATTCTATCGTCAGAATGATGGATTTGTTATTGGATTTACAACTATGATTAGCTCTCTTTCGCAGAATTAGACCGAGATTGTTCATCACTTCATGCTCGATTTGACTTTGTCCTGATGAAAGCATGCAGAGCGAGTTGATCTATGATTTGTGAAAGTGACGGTCAAAATGCCACTTGCTCAGCATCGAATTCCTTAGTCCTCTCTGCTGTAGGTGGAGGAAATAAACAAGGGAAGCCAAAGTTGTTCTATTGTGTCGTTATCGCAATCTTTAGCGTTCCATGCATGCAAATCCTTTTGGGTGTGCTCAACGAAACTTGAAGTGTAAACTACAATTTCATAAACATAGTAAATTAAATATTAGCGCAGTGGGATTTTTTTTCTGACAATGGAACTTTCCTGAAATGGCTGTGCAGTTCCTGAAAAATCTACGCTAGGCCTTGTTAAACCTGATAAGCTGCCGATATCAATTTCATTCGGAACGGGATCATCAGCAAAAGGCGATGTTGAAATAAGCACAACTAATATTAAAATGTATGTTAAAAATGTAAATGAAAAATGAATGGAAAAAGATTTTATTGTGGATAAGATATTATTTTTACATTGTGAATTGAGTCGTTGGAAAGTTGACTTATAATAAATCATAATAATTAAAATGGTGAGAGCACAAGTTGGTAAAAGATAAATACGTTCGTCCCAACGTCTCCGTCAATCGATCTCAGGATTCACGCAGAGGAGGTAATCATGGGCGTCTACTAGTGTTTGGAATAGTGACTAGCACATAAGGGAGGTATTTACCTCAGTTTTATCGAGATTCGAACCCCAGACCTCATGGTGGTAACATCTCATGCACTAACCACTAGACTCATTCGAGGGGACAAAAATGGTGAGAGCACATGCTCGCAGGAGGAGTACAAATTTAGAGATCGAATTAAAGTAACATTAAATGACTCTTGTGAACCCGTGTCAAATGACTAATCAATCGAGTGAAATTTATTCAAAGGATATGATAAAGTATAGAATAAGTCTTATATTGAAAAAACATATAATAAATCTTATATTAGTTTTTATTCTTTTTTTTATTTATTTAAGTTGTCACGTGTATTGTTATATACCTGTGGTATATATATATATATATATTTTGGCATGTACAACAAAATCTAATCTGAATAATATTCCAGATTCTATACAATGCCGCCTCTTCTTCTTTGTCTCTTTTCTTCTTCGAACTTCTCATAGAAAGTTCATCAGGATCAATCTGCGTTCATTTGCCTGAAGGAAATCTAAATATCTTTTAATTTTTTTAATTAATAATCCATTAATTAAGTTTAATTTATATTTTCTTAATTATATTTAAATTGGTCCTAAATATTAAATTTTATTAGTTAATTTATTCTAAATATTAAGAATAAATCTTGTTAGTTAATTTATCATTGAGAATTATATAAATTTATGCTTAGATGATGTTTAAGACAAATTATTTTGATATTGGCTCAATTGATTTTACTTGAGCCACGTTACGACTATTTATCTTTTCTTTATGCTCTTAATTTCATAATGGGTTTTAAACTAATTTAGGCTGTGTTACTTCTTTCTTATTTTCTTATTAATCCATCAACAATTTCACGCCCTAGAATAATATACATATTCTGTTCAGCGTCACCATCTAGATTGATTTTTTCTTGCCTGCTTGTAAAAGAGACACTAATATCTCGGATTTATAAGAGCATTCACATCAATTTTCTTATCTAAAATTTTGGATAAAAAAAATACTTTATTAAATTTTGATATCACTTTTCACTACACTATATATTAATTTTTCTTTTTTTTCTCTCTCTTCTATAATGTTTAAGGAATGAAATTCATTTCTTAAATTTAGAGAAGTATTGTTCATAAATGCTAAATTTAGGAATGGATAGGGTAGTTGATGTATAGATTTTTTAGCTACCCTATCTAAAATTTAGAGTAAAATATTTAGATAGGGTAACTGATATGGATGCTCTAATAGTCGGATGTTAATAGAGAATCCATCCGCCTTCATTTCCTTCTTTTAGTAGCACATTTCGCTTGACTGCCTTTTTTCTGATAACATTCGGGTATATGTTCGGTTTGAACCACCTGTGTTTGGTTGTATATACGTGATTATGTTGTTATATCTTGAGAAATAGACATCCAACATGACATTAAAGTAAAGTCAGAGAAGACAAATCTGTTTTAAGAAAATTAGATTCGAACATATACCTCGACTTCTCTAGTTCCCGACTTGGCACTTGGCGAGCTGCGCTTGACATTTGGACGTTGCACTTGGGCCGGGAACTTAGCAATTGGTGTGTTCAGCTATCATACTCGATCACTTAGACTTAGGGTTACTTCCCGAGAACTCGACTTTACTTCCTAACCAACGCGACTCTGCTCCCGAGCACTCAGCGTCCCACTCGGGATCACTCAGGCTGCCCACTTAAACGACACTTGCACTCAACAACCCACTCGGGCTACACTTGGCATCACTCAATGGCTCGGACCTTGTGACACTCAACCTCGTTGTCTTTTGGACAATGGACTCACTCAGGTCAATCATGCTCTCAATGCTTGGGCGACAGTCTCCCTGCTCGAGCTCAAGCCACTTAGGAACGATCCGCTCAACCTTCCTTGCAAAGTTTGGACTCCCAACACTGACGATGTCCAGCTTTCCCAAGCAAATTCAATGCATAAGGCCATCGACATATTGAATTCCTATATATTTATTTTCACCCTTCGCTATTTGACTGTTGGCAATAAATTAACTCCTGGCTAAGTATAATCATCCTTGCTACAATTTAATTTGAATTCTTATAATTTTGATTCACAACTCCCCAACAAATTTTATAGTAAAACTATCCAATAGTATCAACTAAAATTTTATAGTCACAACTCCACAACAATTTTTATAGTAAAATTATCCAATAAGAGTTATCCTTTTTGATTTTTACCTAAAAATTTCTATCACAATTTCTGTCAATATTATTATATATAGTGATAATATTATAAAATAAATTGTTGTTTAAAAGTTTTTTTTAAAAAAAAAAATCATTATTGTCATATTTGCATTTAATGATGAACTTATTAATACATTTATTAATAACAAAAATATCATTAAAACTTTCAATAACAAAATTGTTCTTCAAGTGATTTAGGAATCAAAATTTTCTTCCTTATTTTTTCCCCCGTTGTGTGTCATGTAGACACGACATGAATCAAACGATAAGCGCTTAACAACTATGACAAGCAGATTGAAAATGAATGAAAGTGTTTGTGCTGACCGTCCAAAGGCTCTTGGCAGAGCTAAAGCCGAGGAAGCCGCCAACACAAATTCTAAAGGCTCTGGAGCATTGATTAAACTGATAATCAGCTAGTCAAGCGATGAACAAACAGGCAAAGCTCCCTCCATTTCGAGCCTTGAAATTTGTGTGCCGCATAACAGAAGCAAAAGGGCTAGCTCAGAGAAGGTTCAGGCTCAAACAGTGAGTTGCCAACGCTTTCCCACCTCAAAAGAAATGAAGCGAGCTTTTGAAGAGCACGGCGCATTGGCGCGTCTCTCTGCTCACTCTCGAAGCCCTGCCCAACCAGAGCTTTCGCTCGCTTCCAGGAACGACGAGATTCTTCCGCCACGATGCCTCCAAGAGCAAGCCAGCTCAGTTAGCGTTCCACGCCGATCGATCGTCTTCCACTTTGACCATTGCTCTGTCAATCTCCTCCTCCTCCATTAAAATTCCTCGAGCAGTTATAATTATGATGAATAAAGATAATTAAATACGTTAATTATACCATCTCTTCTCTAATTTGAGTGTAGCTTTTTGAAGTGGTATGATGAATAAGCGTTTGATTGGCCCTACACTAATGGATATGATGAACATGGAAATCATGTGTTGACAGTTAACGGACTGTGTAGAAAATATGTTCTAAATGCATATAGACGAATTAATTAAATGTGATAAAAATTTACAGCGATCTCCCATAGATCCCCAATCGGCAATGACGAAGCTCGCTATCGGAAGAGCGATCACAGGATCGGAAAGCCCTCCGCAATTCCACAAACCAAATCCCGCCGCCTTGGATGTTTTCCTTTGACTCTCGTCGCACGCTTGCGATTTCCACACCCTGAGCCTTGGACGTACCCCCTTTATATAGGGAAATCCACTAGGGGTATAATGGTCCTTTTCCATTATGAGTAGTGGGGAACATGGGCCACGTTCCCCACTATCCCCATTTCCAACATCTCCCACTCGTCCAAGGCAAGTCACTAAGACTAGTTCATTCAGGTAAGTCACAATGACTTAATAAGTCACATAGACTATTAGAGAGTTTGGTCACATAGACCATATGAGAACATCCAATCCATACTTAGAGAAAATGATTCGTGCGACAGCAAGTACACTGAGCGATAGTTGCTAAGAAGATTGTTACACCTTGACTTAGCCGCTCGTTGAGCAATCAATGCTAATAAAGTTGTTACACTTTGCTTAGCTGCTCAAATAAATTAGAGACACACTCTTCATGGCACATAGCCTCTTTCCTGGTGGCACATAGCCTTCATCCAGGATTCATCCAATCTTCAAATGACACACAGCCATTATCTTGAAGATATCCATGTCTTGCTATTTACCCAGATTAAATAATTTTCATTTACATCGATATGAACATCTCTAATCCCTTATAATGACCACTATGTCATGAGCATGTTCCATATCCAATATTCACATTCATTTCCGTACATAACAGAAATGGGTCGACCAGTGAATACCAACAAAAGATGTAAATATATTTAATCTTCCTTTTTAGCTAGAATCAATTCATTTTAATCAGTCGCTTTCCTAGTTATGCTCCATAGACCGAATCATCCATAGCCATAGGATACACGCTAAAGTAGCAGACACAGATTAAAACTTCAAGTAGACAGTTAAATAGTCACTAAGGCAAAAATTGAGATTAACATATAATCTCAAAGGTCTCACATAGTAGAGAAACAGGGATTCATTCTCCTACTACCTTTATTGTCGCAATAGCACATGTGGTATGAATCACATGCTACGATGTTATTCTCTTTACTAAAAAGAGTGCATGTTGTCTTCAAATTTAACATCGTACAGATTTCGATCTAGACATACCTAACGTCTAATCCTGAATTCAACATATGAATTCTAATCTGGCTTTCAACAGGTTCAGTAAATGGTGGGTTCATTTACTTCGATCATTATTTACACATAAATGATCTCATCTTGACACAATTATCAAGACGACCTCAACTTATGAATCTGTCTCTAATTTCAGCTACGTAAGCTGTTTCATAAGTAACGGTCTTACCCCTATTTGTATTTAACAAACAGAGATGATCGTCCATGTGAGTGGACCAATCTTCACCTGCCAACATGCTCACCGAGATCTTACATGAATGTAACAAATACAACATATACACTGAATAAATTATGGCAAATAACATAATCATAACACAAAGTCTGATTGTTATTTCAATATTGTTACATTCTACGAAGTCCCATAGACTTTACATGTTCTTTAAATGACTCTTTAGTCATTGGCTTAGTAAAAGGATCTGCAAGCATAACACGTGTAGGGACATACTCAAGAATGACTTTTCTTTTAGCCACAATATCCTTTACAAAATTATATTTAATTTCTATATGTTTGCCTTTGCTGTGATATTTGGGATCCTTGGAAAAAGCTATTGCAGCTTGACTGTCACAGTAGACAGTTACTGGACTCCCACTATCCTCAGCAATTTTCAGATGCTTCAGAAACCTTCTCAACCAGATCGCTCAGTTGCTGAACATGCCACATATTCACTTCCATAGTCGACAAAGCTACACAAGCTTGTTTCTTGCTATTCAGGAGATGGCGCCACCATTCAAAGAAGAATGCATAGCCCGATGTGGATTTTCTATCATCCAGTCTCCACCAATCGCATCGAATAACCTTTCGACTCATATCGATCCTTGAAAAGAGACAATAATCATTGTCGCCTTGAGATATCTGAATATCCTTTTACGCCTTCTCTCGGTTCTTGGTTTGACTGGAAGCGACTGACCAAGCCCACAACATAGCTGATATCGGGACGTGTACACAACATAGTGTACATTAAACTACCAATAGCACTGGCATATGGTTTTTTATTCATCTCAACTATTTCCTCTGGAGTTTTAGGACACATACTCTTGCTCAACACGGTACCTTTCACAATAGGTGTATGTTCTATGTTGCAATTAGACATGCTGAAATGATGTAACATCTTATTTATATAAGACTCTTGTGACAGACCCAAAAGTCTTTTAGGACGATCTCTTATGATCTTTACCCCTAAGATGTATTCAGCTTCTCCCATATCTGTTGTATCAAATTGTGATGACAGTCACTTCTTGACTTCATTCACATATCCTATGTCATTTCCAGCTATCAGCATATCATCAACATATAATGATAAAATGACATATTTTCCTTTTTCCCTTTTCAGGAAAACACAATGATCCTCATTGATCATCTCGAAACCATAAGATAAAACGACTTCGTTAAATCTTATGTTCCATTGTCTTGACGCTTGCTTTAGCCCATATATAGACTTTCTAAGTCTACATACTTTTTGCTCTTGGCCTTCAGCAATGAAACCTTCTGGTTGAACCATATAGATTTCTTCGTCAAGATCACCGTTAAGGAAAGCGGTTTTTACATCCATTTGATGTAATTCTAAGTCATAATGTGCCACAAAGGCCAAAATAACTCTTATTGATACAAATTTCACTACGAGAGAAAATGTCTCTTCAAAGTCAATACTCTCCATTTGGGTATATCCTTTTGCAACTAAACGAGCTTTGTATCTGTTGATCGATCCATCTGCTTTCCTCTTTATTTTGAGAATCCATTTATTCCCAATAGCCCTTCGGCCCGGAGGAAGATCGACTAAGTCCCAAACATGATTTTGAATTATGGACTCCATCTCTTCAACCATTGCAGCTTTCCATTTTTCTCTAACTCTACATCCCAATGCATCCTCAATGGATTGAGGCTCGTCGTCATCAATTGGAAGTGTAACCAATGCCTCATTCTCAATATCAAACCTCTTCTTAGGTTTGATCTTACGAACACTTCTCCGTAAGTTGGGCTGTTGAGAAGTCAACTCATGTCTCGGCATATCACTCCCACTCGGTTGACTAGACTCAGGTATCCCTTTTGACACCTCTCTTATTGATAATATCTCATCCTCCTCAAATAGAGGAACATTTTTATCAACATCACCTCTGATTGGGAACTCTGTTTCGAGAAAAGTCGCATCTCTCGAGTCTATTTCGGAGATGGTTCCATCTAGTTGCTCACCTATGAAAACATAACCTTTGGAGGTCTCATGATATCTTATAAAGATACATTTCTTACCTCTAGGCCCCAGTTTTCCATACTTGTGAGAACTATCATGAACATAAGCAGCTGACCCCCAGGGTCTCAGATTACTCAAATCTGGTTTTCTGCCTGTCCAACGTTCATATGGGGTAGATGGAACTGACTTTGAAGACACTTTGTTAAGTATATAGGCTGCAGTTAATAATGCATCTCCCCAATAGGAGATTGACAAATTAGCTTGCGCCATCATAGACCTAACCATTTCAAGAAGAGTCCTATTTCTTCTTTCAGCTACCCCATTTTGCTGTGGAGTTCCAGGGATTGTCAGCTGTCTAATAATCCCTCTATCATTACATATTGTCTCGAACATATCAGACAAATACTCCCTACCACGGTCAGTGCGTAAAGTCTTAACTTTACGTTCCGTTTGATTTTCAACTTCGTTCATATAACGAATGAAGCAATCTAATGCTTCGGATTTGTGAGAAATCAAATACACATGACCGAACTTAGAGAAATCATCAATAAATGTAATGAAATAGGAAGCTCCATGTCTAGCCTTCACATTCATTGGACCACAAATATCCGAATGAATTAACTGCAATGTTGATTCAGATCTAATAGCCTTACCAAATGGTTTCCTAGTTGCTTTTCCAGCAAGACAATGCTCACATATAGACAATTGAATCTTAGCTCGAGTGTCCAATAAACCCTCTTTAGCTAATCGATTCATACGTTCTTGTCCTATGTGTCCTAATCTAGCATGCCAAACCTCATCAGTTATATCTGCATCACTAGTTAAAGCAATGTTTGAAAAACAACCATCAATATCATAATTGACATCTGGTTCTACATCAAGAACCATAAAACCATTTGTTAAATAACCATATCCGATTGACACTGAGTCAATCTTAAGTTCAACAGACCGACTGTAAAAATTAATACAATACCCTAAATCAAGAAGACACGTAACGGAAACAAGATTCACACGAATTTCAGGAGCATACAGGACATCATGTAGAAATAAAACTCTACCACCACGTAGGTTGAGTTTGCAAGTGCCGACTCCTTTGACTTCAACTCTTGCATTATTTCCCACATAGATCCACTTGTTGCCAGCTGGTACCCGACGGTACTCAACAAATGTAACTCGTTCCCGAGCTACATGGTTGGTTGCTCCCGAATCTATAATCCACAAAGGATAAGAATCAGCTAACAACACTGAACTAGCAACAAAATGCTCTTGAAAAGAAGACACACTTGGATTTACCTTTTTCGGCTCAGTGCACTCCCGAGCAAAGTGGCCCTTTTTGCCACAGTTAAAACAAGTCAACTTGTTTTTAGGTTTCTTTCCAGTCTTCTTGACTATCTTCTTGATTGGGCCCTGTCCCACACCAGCAGCTTCCTTCTTCTTTCCCTTCCCTTTCTTGAACCATTTCTTTTTCTTGGATCCATATGATCCTGCAGAACCTTCAGCCACATAGGCTTGTCCAGAAATCCTTGCGGATTCAACTCTCTCCGCCTCCAATTCTACATGGCGTGAGACATCAGTGAAAGTCTTGATACTCTCACTGTGAGTTAAGGTCTGCTTCATGGTTTCCCAAGAATCTGGAAGTGAACGTATAACTGCTTGAACCTGTTGTTCATCAGTCAACTCATGACCAGCAGTTTTAAGCTCCCGAATCATGTTCGACATCTCCCTGAGGTGTTGAACCATTGACACATTCGGACGCTTTTTGTAGCTGTCAAATTTAATTGTCAGCTGTCGAAGTTTGCTCAGACTTACTCCACTGTATTTTTCTTTAAGGGCAACCCAGACTTCATGAGCCTTAAGATATGACTCATATTCAAAAGCTAGGTCATCTACCATTGAACTAATCAATATACCCTTTGCAGTGGAGTCCTTTTTCTTCCATGCCTTATAGGCATCAAGATCTCGTCTGTGTTGTGCAGTGGGACCATCTACAGGTACTTCCATAACCTGATTTACAGCCTCTAGAACTTCTTGTTCCTCAAGTACATATTGTATCTTGAGGTGCCAGATCTTGTAGTTATCCCCATTAAGTTTTTCGCCTTTGTTGAGTTCAGCTATTATGTTTTTGGTTGCCATAATCTATCATAAATAAACAAATTATTTAGTATTCAGTGTATCATATGTATGCAATTTATGATTGACTTAATATTACTTTGAGTTGGTTTACAAAATCAAGTGACAACTATGTTTTCACTCATCATCCGTATGACCAATCAAATTAATATTAATCAATTCTATTACATACATCCCAACAAATGAACTAATCATTTATAATATCATGAATTCATTAATTAAATGAACTAATCATTTAATATATCATGTTTTTTTTAATTAAATGAACTAATCATTTAATACATCATGAACTAATCATGCATCATGTCAAGCAAACAGCATAAATAAATGAACATATCATTAATATAAAATTATGCTGCAAATTGTTAACATATAACCAACTGACATGAATGAAATGGACTAACTATTGTTCATACAAAACGACAATAAAAATAACAGAACTCTAATAAACTAGATAGGCAACTACCACTCCCACTAGGACAGACACTAGTGCAGTGGTTAATATAATCCCTCTCAGCCTGGACTCATTTGGGGTAATCCCAGGCATGACAGCTTCAAGATTTTCTTTTGGATCCAGAATTGGATCCTCTTCTGGTTCCTCCTCGATCATTTCCGGGTCCTCTTCGAACTCTTCCGGATCCTCTTCAGTCATATGATGAAGCAGCTCCTCACATAATACAGAATATGTGACGCGTCCTTGATGACGCCCCCAAATATAATCTGCTATCATCCTAGGATTTTCTGGCAATGATTGCATCAAAGCCCAAATCCTATAACTGTCCAGGACTGGAAACTCTTCTTGCTCAAGTTTCCAAAACAGATCATCAAGCCGTCCAATGTGTCCGTCGACTCCATAAGCAGAGTTATACTCTATCTCCTGAATATCCTCCCTGAGCTGATTTCGTCGCACTTCGCGACGAGTCAATGTGGTAATCGTCCATGCCATCTGAAAAATTGAAAATAAATAAGTCAGTACAAAACCGACTAACCAGTACAAAACCGGCTTATTTCAATTTATACAGGCATAGTACCAACATAAAAAAAAATCAAGAAAAACAAATCTTCTCGATTTTCAGGAGTTCAAGTCGACTTTTAGAACTAATCTAATTGGTCAAATCCATTGGATCGGTTGATTAGGGATCCAGATCTTAAGCTTGGTCCATTGTCCTTAATTAGAACTAATCTAATTGGACAGGGATTTTTGTACCTATGTTCTGTTAATTTTTCTCTAAGTCCATTTCAACCAATTTCAGACTTATTGATCAAACTCAGATCCGTTTGATCAAACCAATGCCATTGGTTTAAGTCTGACCAATTAGAACAAATCTAATTGTTTTGATCAAATCTAACCCATTAGAACAAATCTGGTCATTTGATCATATTTGGTCCAAGTCCAATTAATCAACCCAAATTAATTTCGGGTTTGGACCAAATTGATTCAGTTAAACCAACTAATGATTTATACTTAAACCGGGTCTAAATGGACCAAAATTTATTTTGATCACTTATCATTAATGATAAAATTAATTGAATTTATTTTCAATTAATTACTGTATGCACCCAAATTGAAATTAATGCTACGGTAGGCATGCATCCAAATTAAAAAAAAAATGTTACAGTAGGCATACATTAGCATGAAACAATAAGCATGCATTAGCATATTTCAACGATGCATCATTTGGCAAACAAAAAATTAAACTTTAATTAAAAAACATAAGCATATTATGTTTCTTAATTTCATATGCATGCTGTATTTTCGTTCACGGTTTTTTTTTTATTATTTGATTTTTCAAAATCAAACTTTATCTCACACGAAGCACTGTGCTTCGTTATTCTGCCGAATTCTCCGCAACTGCCTACGTTGCACAGGCCGCTCAAGCCACGCACGCCGCTCACAGCGACGAACGCTGGTCATGGCACATCACCTCCCCTCTGCAGCCAGCCTCACAGCGACGAACACTGTACAGAAAACTGTACAGAAAATTCAAAGGCAGCCTCGAGTACGCCGTTGGCCAACACACAGAGACAAACTCCATGATTGTTCATTCGAGACCTTTCAACAGACGTTGATTACGGCTGCTTTTGATGCCGACGACTGTAGCAGATTGCAACATGAACGCAATATGCTTGGCTACGGCAAAACTAGACGGAGACGGACTCCGTTCACGGCAGCAATTTTAAACAGGAGATCGCACATACATTTAGAACAAACTACGCGCTCTGATACCATTGTAGAAAATATGTTCTAAATGCATATAGACAAATTAATTAAATGCGATAAAAACTTACAGCGATCTCCCGCAGATCCCCAATCGGCAATGACGAAGCTCGCTATCGGAAGAGCGATCACAGGATCGGAAAGCCCTCCACAATTCCACAAACCAAATCCCGCCGCCTTGGATGTTTTCCTTTGACTCTCGTCGCACGCTTGCGATTTCCACACCCTGAGCCTTGGACGTACCCCCTTTATATAGGGAAATCCACTAGGGGTATAATGGTCCTTTTTCATTATGAGTAGTGGGGAACATGGGCCACGTTCCCCACTATCTCCATTTCTAACAGACTGGACAAAGTAAAGCTCTTAGAACTTGTGACCACAATGGTCACGAAGATCATGCATTTGAGAGCTGAAGACCTAGATTGACTAGAGTGTACGAAGCTCGATGAACTGAATCACTAGAGCTTAATTAGGGAGGAGTCTAATAGACTCAAGAGCTAGAGACTTGAATAAATTGGAGATCTAGAACAAATTTGGTGGACTCAAAAGCTCGAAGCTCAGATTGGGATGTTGTTTGGATCAACTTATTACACTAAAGCTTCAGGAGGAGCCTGGTGGACTAGAGGTCCAAATTTGATAGTAAGGACGTTATGGCATTACTGGAGAAATGTTAACTATTAATTGAGCTCCCTTCATATATAATCAGACGTATTGCGATTTGCGAAGGACATCAAACCTTCCACGTACGCTATGCTGCCTGCTACGATGGATTACGAGGAACATCAAAGGATGCCTGCTACGATGCTTGTCTTTAGCCCATGACTCATCGTCATCGACCGAGATTCGTGTAGTCGAATTAAACGAGCTCAACCGTCCACGCTACTGCGTTTACCGACACAAACGAACTCAACTGGTGATAAATGATTCACGCATCCAATCCGAAGAGTCGAGATACGATGGTGACGCGGTGCCTTTTTATTCTTGTTATTCGGTGCGTCGGTAAACGCCGCCCGGGTCCTGCCTGCCTGCCTGACTGCGTGCCGGGTCGACTTTATTCGCGTCGAGTGTCGACGCACGCTTCGTGGCTTCCTGACCTCGCTTCGTCTCTCTCTCTCTCTCCCCTCCCCCCTCCCCCCTCCGATCGCCGAAATGGATTTGGGGGATCGACCGTGGCGCCGGCGTCGCCTCCTCGCCGTCGCCGTCGTCTTCCTCTACCTCTTCGCCTCCTCCCACTGCATCGACGCCGATCGGATGGTCGGGTGGAGGAGGAAGAGGCCCAAGCACGAGATCAAGGGCCCAATCAAGACTGTCGTGGTGCTCGTGATGGAGAACCGGTCGTTCGATCACATGCTCGGCTGGCTCCGCTCCAAGGGCGGCCGACCAGATATCGACGGCCTCACCGGCCGAGAGTTCAACCGCCTCAACGCCTCCGACCCTTCATCTCCTGAGGTCTTTGTCTCCGACGGCGCCACCTTCGTCGACTCTGACCCGGGACACTCCTTCCAGGCGATTCGGGAGCAGATCTTTGGGTCCGAGGACACCTCTGCGTCGCCGGCCCCCATGAACGGCTTCGCGCAGCAGGCTGAGAGCATGGGTGAGGGCATTTCCGGTACCGTCATGCGCGGCTACTCCCCCGAGGACGTTCCTGTCTTCTCCGCCCTCGCGGAGGACTTCGCTGTGTTCGATAAGTGGTTCGCCTCCGTCCCGGCCTCCACCCAGCCCAATCGCTTCTATGTTCACTCGGCGACATCTCATGGCGCCACCAGCAACGTGCGCCGGGATCTCATCCATGGCTTTCCACAGAAGACCATCTTCGATTCTCTCGACGAGGAAGGGCTCAGCTTCGGCATATACTACCAGAACATACCTGCTGTACTTTTCTACAAGAGCCTTCGCAAGCTCAGCCACCTTACCAAATTCCACAGCTACAAACTCGCCTTCAAGCGGCACGCCAAGCTGGGCCGCCTGCCCAATTACGTAGTCATCGAGCAGCACTACTTCGACGTGAAGCTTTCCCCAGCTAACGACGACCATCCCTGCCACGATGTCGCCAGGGGACAGAGGCTTGTGAAGGAAATATATGAGACCCTTCGAGCGAGCCCGCAGTGGAATGAGACAGCCCTGCTCATCACCTACGATGAACATGGTGGGTTTTACGACCATGTGCCTACTCCCGTCACAGGGGTGCCCAATCCGGATGGTATCATTGGCCCTGATCCCTTTTATTTCAAGTTCGATAGATTGGGGGTCAGGGTTCCCACCCTCCTCATCTCCCCTTGGATCGAAAAACAAACTGGTAAGTGACTTCGTTTCTGAATTTTCCCTTCTTTCCAAATTGATTGAAATAAATCTGATAACTATGGTTTCAAATGCATGCATACCGGTCATTTATACTTATATTTCAGTTGGATAGGCTATATACTGATAACTATAGACTCTTAAGAGATGACTTGAAGGTGGAGATCCAAGGCTTTGACATAGTTAAACTCGGATTGATAAGAGGGGCATAATACATCTAGGGTCATATGACTGTACAAAGATAAGGTGAAATTGAAAGGATATCACCACAAGGCAGGTAATAGAGTTCTGAAGGTGACTCTTGGTACTCATCTCCATTTGACAAAAAAGATGTAGAAACTCATGTATCACCTTGAGACATCCTTGGGGCAGTTGATATAGTTACATGTGCAGAGAGCTCAGGTGGTACAATGCATATCAACACCTAATAGTTCAAGAGCAAATTTGTCAGTTGCTAGTGGCTAGAGAGATTCAGGAGATCTTCCTCTATTATTGAGTGACATCATCAAGTGAGTTTGGTATGTGGATCCAACAACTTCCATGTGTAGAGGAGAAGCATGCCGTGGGAAAGCAATTCCATACTGGAGTATCACTTTGAGGTATCACATTAGTAGGATAGCATCTCATCAGCGGGAGATTGTTAGATGTTAGCTTGTTTGTGGGCAGAGGTGAGCATTGCCCTACCCCTTGGAGTGAGTCTTTTACTTTAACAGGCTTATTATTTGTCCTTGCTACTAAACTTCTGCTTTAGGATTATTTTTCACTGATTCTTACATGGTTATCATATGGTGGTTCGTAGAATTTTGGTAGTTGTGAACTTTTTTCACTAGTTAAGAATTCTGGAACCTAGGGAACATTGTATGGTGTGTTTGGAAGTTGTGAGATACCAGATTGCCTATAATGAGGAAGTTTTTTTTGTGGGTCAAGAAGAGCTTTTGATATTTGGGGAGGACTGCTCCAGTACTGTTAAGGGAGAATCTTAAGGATGATTGAATGAGATTTTCTGAACTGTTGCCATAGTTTGTTGGAATTTTCATTGTACTTTTTCTTTTTATATTATAGAGACTAGATTGTCTGCCGATTAGGCTTTCTCGGACTACATTATATTGTTCTCATCTTTGTTTAGTTATGCTATACTACTGAAGGTGATGAACATTTCATCATGTGAGCTTATAGTGGATGAGATTTTGCATTTTAGAAGTGCTGAATTTGGATCTGTATGTGTGCAGTTTAAGACAAAGGAGTCTAGCAAGTGGTATTGGAGTGATTTTTAACTTTATTAAGTGGTATCAAAGGCATTTGTGATCCTAGCAAGCATGTGACATTTGGTAGAAATCTTGCTTGATTTGTTAGTACTCTTGAATTTGACTTCCCAACATATCATATATTTCTTATAGATGCCTTCATTAATGTATTATTAATGCCATTTGGATATCCAATAGATAAGGAATAGAGATGCTTCTTTTGGATAATGAACTTCGTTGATTTTTTTTCAAAAACATACTGTTTGATACTTGGGGATGATAATTTTGAAATAGCTTAATTACCAATGTGTATGGCAGTTCGACAGGAAACCACCAAAGTAAAACATGTAGTATGTGAAATAAGTCGTGGGTAGTAAATATTCTTTTTTCATAAAAGTATATTAAGGAAATGATTGAAATAAAAAGTCTGAATTCTCCCACTCTATCATGCACAATTCTGAAATGTAATGAATCTGATATCATACATGTAGCCGTCCGATTGAAGGAAATACCATCCACACCCTTCTCTTTCTTTATATAGGTTCCTTGAGTTTTATAATATTTCAATGTACCCACATAAGGATTTTTTTGGGGGGGGGCTTTTCTACTCTGTCATAAAATTAAAATTATCTAGTTTGTAATGAAAAACAAGGGTTACTTTATCTTTGCAAAGGAGAGACAAATCAAGTATTAAAAGAGAAAAAAAAATCTTTTAGCTTTTCCCTTCTTTCCAAAAGAGAGTGCATGTTAGACCTAGGGGTGAGTTTCCTAAATTTTCATATCAAAACTTAAACCAGCAAGTTTCCAAGCTCAATGAATTGATTGATTTGAGTTGGATAACCAAAGAATAAAAAAATGACTTTTCCATAGTAAAGATCCATCAAATGGTCCACCTTTATGGTGGATGAATTGATTTTTTTTTTTATTTGGTTTGGTGGAGTTGTTTTTTAGGTTTCCAGTCTTGGAAGTTGACCTAATTGCTAATCTTTCCTTCTTTGAGCTGAAATGTAAGGGAAAGAAAAAAAAATAGATAGGATGCTTCTATTGTTTACTTGGACACAAATGAGAGGAGGGAAGAAAATAGAGAGTGAATATTACAATTTTATAAGTTAGATAACTTCAATAAATAAAGGGGTGGAGTAAAGTAAAGAAAACATTAGTCAATGAAATAAAGGATAATTTAATTGATTCTGCTATTACAAGTGATAAGTTCAGTAGAGGTAAGATTCATATAGCCAGCTCCAAATAGCTGGAACAAACATAGCTTGATGATGCATGACGATGATGACGACCAATTCATATTGCCAGCCAATTTGAGGGAAATGAAAGGAAAGAAGGAACCATTTAATTCTTGTTTTCCTGTCTAGGAGAGTGGTGGCTAATAAATTGATTTCAATTCATCTGCACTATCTCCTAATAACAATTTTTTGGTTTTCTTTTATCATTTTTTCCATCTGCTAAAAAGGTGTGAAAATTAAGTGAATGCTTTTTCCTCCTAATTTTTTCTCTAGAAGTAAACAAAACAGGTGAAAATTCTGCCTTTGTGGTGGTGATGCTACAAGACTTGCTTTCATTTTGCAACGATAGATTTGCTTTCATTTTGCAACGATAGTGTAAAGGAGTAGTGATTTTTTTTGAGTGATGTGATTAGAAATTTTTTGTGTTTGCTAATCTTGTCTTTCTAATCCCAACATTTTTAGTTTACATGTTTCCACCTTTATCGTGTTTCACGAGTATAAGAACATTTTTGTTCCATTTCTTTGTTTGATTTAATTTAGTTATTCTGTGCTTATCCTGTAAATATCCATGATGCTAACTGTCATGAGAAGTACACCTGTTTATAAATTATCCCATCTGTTGCATGTAGTGTCTTTACAAAGTTTTCATTTTTTTTACCATGCAGTGATCCACGAACCTAAAGGGCCTTACCCAGATTCACAGTTTGAGCACTCTTCCATTCCCGCAACTGTAAAGAAATTATTCAATCTGAACTCCAATTACCTCACAAAGAGGGATGCTTGGGCTGGAAGTTTTGAGAGCTACTTCAATCTCCGGAAGACGCCGCGAACTGATTCTCCAGGTATCCATCTCCTCGTATGTTAAAAAATTACAAGCACCTACAATTGTGTGAGAATATACCTGATATATATTAATTTTAAACTTTGATACTCTTGGATCAGATCATTTGTCAAAAATAATCCTATTTCTGATAGAAAGAGAATACATTAAGATGATAAGGACATATTTAACATTATGGAATCTATTATTAGAAAGAGTTGAATCTGTTAAACAGAGATCTGAGTTCTTAATTATAGAATGTCTTATTCTGCTTGTGGCGTCATCACTAGCAGATTAATAAGTGTTCTTTTTATCAGTTTGAATCAGAATAATAATATTAGTACTAACTATTAAATAAATTTAGTTGGAGTTGCTCCAGGAATACAAGGGAAGCCAAGCTAAAAAAGCTTCATCTCATTGCTAAAAACTAAATGCATTGGATTTATTATCGGTTTTTGGATTCCAATCCGGCTAATCTCCCGTTGTTTTTTTTAGAGAAACTTCCTGAAGTAGACCTACTTAGGCCATTTCCAGCTAGGGAGGATAAAGTTCTCTCCGAATTCCAGATGGAGTTGATCCAACTTGCTTCTCAACTCAATGGAGACCATGTTCTCAATACCTATCCGGACATTGGCAAGGACATGACTGTTGGCGAAGCGAACAAGTATGCAGAGGATGCAGTCGCAAGGTTTCTCGAAGCCGGCAGGGCTGCGCTGAACGCCGGAGCAAACGAATCCGCCATTGTTATGATGAGGCCTGCTTTGACTAGCAGGACCAGTGGGTGGCCGTCTGATGAGGTTGTTCAAATCGTCTAATCCTTGCACGATACGCAAATGTCATTAGTTGTTTTGTATATTTTGGTAGTTTTTCCTACTGGAGCCAATGATTTGTAAGAAAATGGGACGGGATGGGTCTGGGCCATACCCTGTTTATACATAACATGGCTTTGCTATATATATATATATATATATATATATATATATAGGTAATTTCATGTACATGCTCTTCCAAACTTGTGACGACTGACGCGGATGATTATTCAAGATTTTTATCGTCAGACATTTTTATATGAGATGTTAAAGGCTACTACTATTTTCCTAAAGGCAAATTTGGGTTGTCATTTCTTTCTTCTTGTAAACTGTTGGACCTCTTCCATGTTGGAGAAAATTATTGTAGCTCTAGCGAGAGCCGGGCCAACAGCAAGATTGTTGTTGCTCCCTTCGTACCAATGATGGTGATCTTCTACGCCAAACTAAGGTCAACCCTCACCCTCCCCAACGGGAGAAAACAACAGTTTTTGATAAAACACTGCAGCAAAAAGATCACCCCCTTCGCATGGAGTCAGGTGACCAGGCTTTGGGTACACGTTGAGGATGGATCCCGCCCGTGATCTATTGTAGCAACACTACAAATTGTGCCAACTCGTAGAGACAGTTTTTGACCAAACATGGATCATATAAATGAAGAAAGATCTTCCTCCTAAGCTGAAGCAACAACTCTTACATTTGTTTAGCTCTGAACAAATGTAAATAAGCTAGCTGAATCATCATAGAATTTAAAAACACATGATCAATCAATAAATCCACTTAAAACTCAAAGGAAATTGCTGATATATATGATTCATTTACCAAAATGATATGATTAATATCGTCAAGAAGTTTATTTTATCTTGATGATCTAGGTCAATAACAAATTTACAGGTATAATTTTGCATGCAGCTTTCTGCTACGTGAAGAGAGAAGCTGCGTGATTTTTGAGAATCTGCCAAGAACAAAGGAGGCTGGTGAGGCTGAATTTGGTCATCGACGTCCAAATTAAGAATGATTGTTCCTATTTTGATTTTGATTTCAAATCAAGTCCCTGTCAAGTGGAAATAACATTTTGATTTGTTATTTTTTTTAGGAGGATGAAAGAATCTGATCAAGAAAATCATTCAGCCATCTCTACTATCAGACCAATTCTCATGCTTTTACAATCTTGAGATCGAGTTCAGATGAGGAATACAACAAAGGACGGGAAATCCCAATCATGCCCCTCCCCGCGCCTCCGCCTCGGCCGCTCTCGCCGCCGAGAACACCTCCGCCAGCGCCCTCATGGCCTTCACTTGCATCTCCAGCGCCGCCACGTAGTCGGCGGCCTCCTTCAGAACACTCTGCTCCGACAGTTTCCGGCACCCGGGCACCAGCCTCCGGAGCACCTGCAGCCGATCCGGCCTCACTCTATGCGCCTCCGCCACCGCCGCCGCCGCCGCCGCCGGCCGCGTCCGCGCGCGGCCGATCTTGCCCGTGACGCGGAGGAGCTTGCGGCGGGAGCGGCAGCGGCGGAGGAGGATGGCCCGGCTCCATCGGGACTGCCCGCGTGCGGTGAGCGCGAGGGCGGCGTCCGCAGAGGCCTTGACGGCTAGCGGCCCGCAGCCGGCGGTGGCGCGGAGCGCGTCGAGGAGCCGGCGACCGTAGGCGCGTTGCTGCCCCGAAGAGCCCCACCTGGTCGGCGGCTGGGCTTTTCCTCCGGACGACTCCGTTTTATTCCGAGACGCCGGCGAAGAAGTTGTCATGTTGCAGAGAGAAGGAAGAGAGATCAGAGAAAGAAGAAGAGGAGGAGAATGGAGAAGCAGATTTGTAACGGAAACAGAGATATAAATAAATAAAGGTGGTATCTTTATTTATTTTATTTTATTTTTCTTTCTTGTCCCAACTCCCAACTCACAGTCTCACATGGAATAAAAACTGTTTTGCAAAAAACTAAAGTGATATTCTTGTCATTTTAATCTTTTTGTCGGCAAAATTTATTTTAACCCCTTAGAGTTTACATATTCATAGATTTTAATATTATCAGAATATTCTCCAAATTGATCCCTTTTTTTAACAGAATTTCCTTTAAATTAATTTCTAAATAAGTTCACACTATAAAAATTATAAATTTCTCACTTTTTTTTTAAAAAAAAAATTACAAGATGAGTATTTTAGATTTTTAAATGTTGTGTTGTGAAAGTTATAAAAATTATATATAAAATTTAAATTTTAAATCTCACCGCAATTTAATTATAAAATTATCTCATATATATTAAAAAATATCTTATATTATAAATACTACGCAATTATATAAGACACAAATATCATAGATGTGACAATTATGAAACGTATTACAAATTTAATTTTGAAATACTACAAATTGTGCATTTTAAATTTATATTAAAAAATTCTTATTTTTTTACGTTAGATTTTTTGTAACCTAATTTGCTAAGGCAAGGGTATTCTAAATAAATATACAACATTTGAGGTTTCTTTTGAGAAAAAAACAATTATAATGTATTTTTTTAAAAAAAAATATACTAAAGGCACATTTTGGGATGTTATTCAATCAATATATTGAGTGAACTCGAAGTATTCCATGTTTTTGCCTTTTTATGATATTGATCATGATGAGAAGAGAAATCAAAAAGAAATCAAATATCTATAGGACTACAACAAGGCGTTAAGTATTTATTATTATCATTTTTTTACCCAAAAGCAAAGAACTGACCTACTAGTGCCCTCCTGCCACTTCCGACCTCTATTGCTACTGTTCCATACCTCTTCAGATCCACGGCTCATGCCACTTCTAACCTCTACAGCTCGAGCGTTCCAAACCTCTCTAGCTCTACAACCCGGCCGCATTAGACCTCTCCAGCTTTACAACTCGGCCACGTCAAACCTCTTCAACTTTATAGCACGACTACACTAGACCTCTCTAGCTCAGCCAAGCCCGACAGAAGTCTCTTCTGTTCGACCCACCATTGAGAGCGTAGGTACCAAGACATGTAGAGGATGTGGAGTGATTGGATCCAATATGTGGATCCACATGACAATCCCACGACCTGAACGTGGCTCCTAAGAGCATATTTAAAGCTAACCTAGCTACTTCTGCGGGTGTGTGTATGCATACAAATTCAATCAAACTTCTTCTACTTTTCAAATTTCTAATCACACATGAATATCAAAGTGGTTACACCTTAAAATACAATTGTCCAATTCCAAATTGGATACGAGCTTGAAATACCTCACAATTTAGTTTAAAAAATTATTTTTTAAAAAAAATAATACTCATTTGGATGCTCATTTTGTTAATATCTAAAATAATTAGAGGAATTTTACAAATTAAAAAGAAAAATAGAATCATGGTGCAAAATAAATGAAATTCTTTCATACTATATATCACACGTGCTACTAGTTAAGTCCATTATTAGCGTTCGGATGCTGCGTTGCTGTTGTTTGATAATGATGTCCATTCCGAAAAGACTATTGAATGGTTAAGCGGGCTCTAATTAAATTAGGTGATGTAAAATAGGTTAATTAGCGGTGACATAATTAAAATATTATTGACAAGGTTTATTCATAAGCATCTAATGATGCAACATTTTATCCACCGTCAACAGCCCTTGGGCAGTGGATGGTCAACTCAGTTGGATGGTGATGCATGGAAAACAAGAAATTTACTTGGGGAAATCATTAAATCAATCACACTCAAAAACTTAAGAGAATTGGCCACTGTATTTTGTAAATTTCCAATGGATGCATCTTGATATGTATGTATGAATGAATTTGTGAGGGTCTGTTTTTTCAGGACGGGCAGTTAGCTAGTGTTAGCATCGACCATGATATCTTACAGAAGATATTCTCAATTTGTTGCAACTCAGTGTCAATAGAAGAATCCTGTTGCAAGTTAGTACAAAGCACATAATTGTAATAGCTTCTGCTATAACATTAGTATTATTACAAGCTGCTGGAGCTGTCGTAACTCTTTTGACTTTGCCAATAAGTTCTTATCACAAAGTGTTCAGTATCCTGTCTAAATCCCTCATATTAAAACAGATATCTACAACTCTAGTGCGTGGAGGTCATCCTAATCACCTTTTGCACCACACGAGATATATACAACTCTAATAACTTACTTAATAAGCCAATCAAATGACTGGTGGGCTTCCTCATTTTTTTTTGAATTTTTTAAAAAAAATCAAATTAGATTGAATTGAAACGCAGCAGGTCAGGGCTTAGTGGTCCTTAAGCCATGAAGTAGTGTGATTATGATATATGCTTCGTGTGTACAGGAAGTAATAAGATATTATAAGATGTCATTATGAACAATTTAATAGGATAAATGTTATCAGCTAAGGAAGAGTTAAACCAAATATTCTACTTTTGATTATAACGTTGTTTATAAATCATGTTGAATACGATTTGATTCCATGATATTTATAGTATTTAATGCGGGTAAAACGACAATAATTTAAAATATTGTAAAAACAACCTTCCATGGAATAAACAATTATTTGTTGAAGTCGTAAATACAAAACATTTGGGCCGATCTAATGACTCGATCAATTCCACATGCTTGCCATACCCATTCAAAATGCATATTTTATATAAAAATATATCAAATAGAATAAAATAAGAATAGTATCCGTCCAAATGAAATAATAAATAATTAAGAAAAATGATTAACAGATATCAATTTCATTTAAATTGATACTCCAAATTCCTTTTTATTAAAATATATCGACATTTCAAATACTTTTTGGGGGAAAAAAGTATATAAATTATTTGTTTCAAGGAATAATAAGAAACCAAAAGCATAATTATGCAATCCAGTTAGCAACCTTTGTTTTTTAATTCTTGTCACATTCTTATTTTTCATATTTCGTTGATTTACAAATTTTGATGCAGATTGGCATGTAAGAAACAGAAATTAAAATCACGATTTTCACAAAGATACCACGGAAGCCTTCCTGTTAACACGTTTTTTTTTTTCCTTTTGAAAGGCAAATTTTAAATTCTCCATGTAATATCTAAGCAATAAATGAAAAAGAGATATATAGAGTATACATTGCAGCATACACTACCAGATCACGCTGGCCAAGCATGCTTGGTTTTAAGCAACTGAAACGTAAGTTGCCATCAGTTCTGGTTGTGAACCAGACATTTGCTTTTCAGCTCAAGACTTTCTATTAGTAGGCAACCAGCTGAATTATTAAACATGATTAGATAGAGTTAAGAGTGTGTTAGTAAAATCTTAACAAGCAGTGCAAGGGAGAAGGAACAGGAAATTACCTCCAAAGTTCATGATACAGAGGCAGGCTTTACAATAAGCTTCAAAGTAGGTCAATGGACATGAGCTGTAAGATCTGACCTGGAGCATGCCCACAAAATATTAGGCTAAAGACTGGAAAATAAGGTGTAGGTTAGGGTGTCTAAATTAATTAAAATGATCGATTAAATATCTATTATTCATAAACGGCTTGGTCAGATTATGTCCCAACCTGATCCATTCATTTATTTGTTAAACATAACCGGCTCAACTTATCTTATAAGATGAATACTTTTAACTCAGACCCAAACCTGCAAAATTATAGGTCAGGTCATGCCGTCTGAGTGAACTGATTGTGCCAACTTTTGTCACCCCTAGTGTAGGTTGGCAAAATCTGATTACATTCCCTGAGGTTTAGAATTTAAGGAAGGTGAAGTCAATTCTTTATCACTAATACCATGTATATTTATCCTACTCCATCTCATGTATGGATATCTTTATGGGTGTCTATCCAAGAGTCCAATATAATTATTATTAATATCTATAATACTGAGTTAGGAGGGATAGATGGAAAACATAAATATGAGAGGAATTATGACTGCTAAATTTGATTAACAACTTATCCCAAAGTTTAAGTTGTTAGAAAAGAGACAAATTTATATATTTACACCCTTATACACCCTTTCTAATGTGTAGGTGGTGAGAATACTTCACTTGATTGGCTCATACTCAACAAATGGATTAATGACGATACCATGATGAAAGCCCAACAGCAAGCCCAATCCAACGTAATACATTAGGGGAACCTCTTGATATTTATGCATACTAAGCCTCACTTAACAATATGAACTAAGACATCTATTCTACCCTCTCATTGTCACTTCTTACTCCCTTTAACATGTCTACTTTCAACAATAACAATATCTGTGTTTCCAGTACTGAAAGCAATCAAAATTTCCATATAATTACCTGCAAGGGCAGAAGTTTTTGCATATCTTGGAGATAACTATGCTGGTAGCAGAACGAATTTCATCCCATGCCGTATTTACACCTGTACCTTCATCTAATAATAGCTGAAGATTATACTCTGAAAGAAATAAGGTATAATTAGTTCCCTGAACAACTGTCTTAATAGATAAATTTCTGGTTTGTGTAACTGTCCAGTGCTTGAAAGAAATTTGGTGTCATGCTACTATACCCAAACGCTAGAGCAACATGAATTTATTAAAAGCTCTAATGCAATTCATTAACAACAGAGGAACTATATGTTAACAAAATGTTATCAAATGTTTGTTGAACATGATTTACTCGAGATTGCCATGAATCAAATTAATAGCTGTGAATCAAATAGTAAAGTGGAAAGAAAATATATGTTAAAGAGCATTATTGGCAGCAAAATCAAAGTAATGGAAGCTGGCATTGCAACAGTTGATAATCCTTTAGGGTATTTGTAGTTAAGTGATCTCTACTTTAATTGATTTCATTCTCGATCAGCTTTTGGTTCTCTAATCTGGAAATCAAAATTAATCAATTTGTTAGGTAAGCTGATCCTCGTGACTATTTAATTAATTTCTTTGTCGACCAGTTCAAACGACTCCTATTTTCTCCATTACAGCATTCTGCATTTTGGTAATCCATATAACAGCACCATTTCAGTTATCATAATGGTGAAAGTTGTGAGTTACGATATAGTGTGAGAGCATACATCTAAGCACTGATTAACTGGCTTGTAGCATGCAATTACAGAGAAACATACAGGCATTAATAACTAGGCTCATGACGTGATTGCTATTACCTAATTGGGATCACAATTTCAGGTCAGGTCCAAGAGCATTGCAAGCCTATTACCGCTAAGTAATTTGGTGCCTAATTGGAGATCATAAGATGAGAGCCATTATGAAATATTGTGACATTTGGGAGAAATAGTGGTTATTACCTACCTACCTTTAGACCATGCAACCTTAGTGATACTGTGGGTCTACAATGGTTAAGTACTACCTAACTGAAGACTATGCATTTGAAAATACTGTATGGCTGTGACAGTAGGTTTTGTCAATTCATATATGGAGATCACAAGACTTGTGACAATAGAATGTGGATTTGCGATTATCATCGACACCAGCTTTAGCAAGAGACCAAAATACCATAAAAATTGGCTTTATGCCTATGTGCTCTCTTGGATCTATTTTGGTGATCCATCTACATATTTTGAGCATATTCTATATCCATTCATCACAGAGATCTACAATTATTGGATTGACTACTACTTTTATCTTTGTCTATTTTAATTCTCTATGTTTCTACAGGAGGCTCTCCACCAGCGCAATTTGTTTTTTGTACACGTACTGACATTGGTCTGAGCCAAACCATAGACGCATTACTATTATTATTACTCTAAGACACTATTACTAATGTAGTTTGAGTTTTGCATGACAATTTTTATTTTTGATTTACTCAACATTTATTATTTTGTGCTTGTATTTAAAAAGAATTCTTGTTGTAGATTTCTTACAACTTCTGCTCAACAACAACAACAACAACTAAGCATTTTCCCACTAGGTAGGGTCGGCTTTCTTACAACTTCTGCTCAAATGAGAGAAATATTATGTTATTAAAACTAATATACTTGTGTGATAATCACCTTTACTGTCAATGATATTGTCTTCACAATATTATCAATAAGTGACACAAACAGGTACCAATATAATTGCGTACCAGAGAAAATCTTGCAGTGTCACAACTAATTTTGTCCATCTCTTATCCCTAGGCAAAAACAAAATCTCTCCCATATTTGTCAAGTGTTTCTTGGTTACTCTAGCATGTAAAACAGTAAAAGGAATATCTTGCCACACTCTGTTATACAACGTAACATGTTTTTATCCATGCAGATTGATACAGTTACTCCTTTCTTTTGCATCGCACTATATTTCTGAGTCTTATCATCGGATCCTTGCTATTTATATTGTATTGTCCCTTTCCCATCTTCCCTGCAAAGGCACCGCCATGAGAACCTCAACCACTATTGACCTATAGCAGAAGGCCAAGAGTTGATTATGTGACAAAAGTTTTTGAGACTGCTGCTCTCCCAATACCATCCACAATTCCAGATCTTGCGTCATATTTGGATCTTCCCATTCCTCCAAAATAGGTACTCATTAATGCACTACCTCACACCCACTTTCTCATTACATATCTTATATTGCTCTATTGCCCATTATTTTGCTTGTTATTTCTTCTTTAGCCATGTTAGAGGCACTTTTTGATCCATGAACGAGATAGACTATCATGTATGAGATGACAAATTTACGTTATTATGATAATTGAAACTTAGTTCCTCTTTCTTACGGAAAATACAAAGTTGGTTGTAAGTGAATGTTTACTATGAAAATATCACTTGAAAGTATCTTTGACAAGTTAAAAAGCTCAATTGGCTTAGGGATGCATTCAAACTTTTTGTGTGATATTGTCATTTTTTTTTATGTGGCCAAGATTTCTTCAGCTAAACCCTCTGTCACTTTGGCAATATCATTTCAATTACCACTTTATTAATTGGATATCAAGAACGTCTAATTTTTAAGAGATTGTATTATCGAAGTACACATGATTTAACTGCTTAGGTTTGCTGCCAGGGAGAGTTCAACTTTCTGTAAATTGAAAGTCTTTTGTATGGGTGAAGAATTCTCTCAAGAGTATGGTTTGGTAAATTTCTCAAGGCTCTTGTCATGATCATAGGAAGGAAATTTAAGCATTTTGTGATATCTCAAGAATGCTTCTGGAATGGATCTCCTATATTGTGACTATGGCTATTTATAGATTGTAAACTATATAAATGCATATCTACAAATAAGTGGTTCACTTCAAATTTTTGTGTTTTTTGAGGAGACATTGTTTTCGATCTAGTTTCCATAAGAGGACAAAATATATAGCGAATGCTTTTCACTTTGTCCAAGGAAAAAGCACAATCCAAGGAAATACCATATTATGTGTTAGCTCTAATGGTTAGTTAGCAAATTTGTAGACTAAATCTTTGATAAGTCATAAAAAGATATAGTATTCATTATAAGGTGTAGTTTTATAATAATTTCGAACCAAGTATTAGAAATCTAGCTGTAAATAGCTAAAGGCATATTTGTATACACATGGAGCAATAAATGTGAACTATTAGCATTCATCAATTCTACTTACTAATAGGCTATCAGTAGAATGATGAATCTCAATCAGTTGCATAAAGCAATCTTTTCTTTTTAGAAGAATCTAACTTGCAAAATATGTAAATCCTTATCCAACAAAGATCTTGTTCAGAGAACATGTATGGAATGGAATAACTAAGATCTTGCACAAAACTTGAGCACAGATATGTTTGATTAGGATCACCTTCACCAGATGTCGTGGCTGTTACAAAAATCTTTCCTCTGCCATTAATTAAACGCATCAAAGCTCCACTAAGATGAGACTATCCTCAATAGAAAAATGGATCAGTCAAAGAATTGAAATAGGAAGATCATAATTATAAGTAAAAATGAAGTAAATAAAGCAATCTGAGAACTTTTTTACAGTAAAATTAAATGGATAATGGATATAAAAAAATGTTCCAAATCTATCTAAAAAAAGTAATATGAGAGTTATGTTAATGGAAAATGGTTATTTGAAACACATAGGCTGTTACCTCAAAAAAATGTTCCAAATCTATCTAAAAAAAGTAATATGAGAGTTATGTTAATGGAAAACGGTTATTTGAAACACATAGGCTGTTACCTCAAAAAAATGTTCCAAATCTATCTAAAAAAAGTAATATGAGAGTTATGTTAATGGAAAATGGTTATTTGAAACACATAAGCTGTTACCTCCTTTACACCACGTAATGGTGAACCTTTCAGACCGAATACAACAAGGGGATCCTTACTAGAAGGTTCCTGTAGTCAAAAAGAAAATAAGACCATGCTAAGAATATTCAATATCAGAAATCAAACTTTTATTTTTTTTTCTTAAATATGGAGAAATACTATAATTAAACATTAAGGAATTTTGTAGGTTCCTTTTTTTATGACGGGGAAAAAAAAAATTGGTTTATTAGGCTAAGTTTGTTCATATATGTGGTAAGCTGAAGGTAGGATTTCCATCCATGTAAACTGTTAAAATGCTGATTGTTTGAGCATTACATTGATTTACAACAAATTTTAAGCAAATTCATAATATCCAAAAGTAACTTGGTGTTTTTTTACTAGCATTGAGAAACATGTTGACAAGGTTCATAAGCAGATTTAGAAGATAAGAAACCTATTCAAATACCTTAAATCTGCTATCACTTGCAACCATCATAGAAAAGCTTCTAGCATGTTCTCCCACTGTGCCAGGTTCTAATGCGACTCCTCTCTGATAATTTGCAGATGCAGAGAGCTGTAAAACGATTGATTGCAATTCAGAGTTATCTGTGCCTATTAGTACAACACGTGATTTTGGAGAACTTTCCCAATGTTGACCACTGACAGCTTCTACTCTTTTGAGACCACTCCATTGGAAGACAAAGCGATTTTCTCTGTGATGAAAAACCAGTATGCCACGTGGAATTACTTGTTGATAGTCATGCAAAGCATGCATAGCTCAGCAGTATTCACTTATTTTATAAGATGGATCAGGAGATTATGAGAGTAGTAACTGGTCGAACAATGCTGCTTATATAGCATGGAGAACAATGGATAAAGGTATAGTTTCTACTGAACTTTCGTACCTATCCTCAGCAAACCATATGATGCCTTTAGCTCTAATTAGGCTCCTTGAGCATCTCATGATGTTAAGAACTTTTGACTGAAACAACGCCAAAGACAATGGAACTTCAGTTTCAAATGAAGCTGATGAGAATGATGCTCCATGAGGAAAGCCTAATAAAAAAGGGAGGGAAAAGTGAAGACTGACAAGATAAAAGCAAAAGAATGATATCTAAATAATTATCATAATCAAGCCATGTTTCTTGCTTGGGTTCAACTACATGGATTTTATCCCTCCATTGAGCTCAATCTAAATAACTATTTAAAAACATAAAAAATAAGCATGTTTAGTGATATATTAGCTTTATCCAACTAAACATCTTATTGTCACTCTCACATTCGAATGTACTGGTTTGAGTTTGGGTTAAAGCAACTGCAGTATGCAATGAATTGGAATAGCCATTAAAATCAATGTCAGTCTAAACTGTACCTCACACTTATATATCTAGCTTGTTACACGAAACAAAAGTGACAACTAAAAATATATGGCTGCCACTCAATGAAGATGATGAAAACAATGTCATAACAGCCAGATTTTTTTGGTAAACAGAAGTGAAAACCATCCAGTAAGTCTTCATTTTAAAATGAGATAGGAAAGACAATCTGCCACAAAAACAGAATATATCTTCCTAAATTAACATTGTTTCAGTTGTCTTACATTTCGTGCTGCAGCTTTTACAATTTACAGCATGAATTATTTACTTGTTCTTCAAAGTTAGTCTAAGTACATAGGTTTCTCCCAAAGTTACTGATACAGATAGATAAAGTAACAAAATCTGAATTAAGTGATCAACACAACTACATAATAAGGCCTATTTTAGCAGCAACTATGTAACATTAACATGGGAGAAACTTTGATGGTTAAACTCTTCCTTCAAGGCTTCAATCCCGAATTTGGGCTTGATAAGAGAAGCAACAACAATTTGAAAGGAAAAAAAAGGCCAATATGCTCTAAGAGCATCCACAATAAGATCGAATATTTCTCCCAAATATTTGTGGTCCCTGCATCCACATCATCAATCAAATATTTCATTCCTTAAATATCCCACAAACCAAATATTTATGGGGTTCACCTATTAAATACCCTACTATCAAATATTCCAAATTCCACCATTAAATATATTTTTTTAATTTTGTTTTGTTAAAAAAACAAAGAGAGAGACAAATTACCGGGCATAACTCTATGTCCAGTGATTTCAAATTTCCTCCATAATATCCACTTTCAATCGGGGATATTTGAGATTGGGAATATTTGGAGAAATATCCCCTCCAAATATCCCCTATTGTCGATGCTCTAATTAAGGGAAACTAAACTAACCAAAAAAAATTCCCATTAAAAGCAAGATAAAGATAAGTTACCAGCATCGAAATTATCAGAAGGCTGGCTGCCAGTATCACCAATAGAAGAAATTTGCACTGGAGCATTATTATGCCTAAATGCCATCTTGGGCAAGGATTCATGAGAAAGAATCCCTGGCATACTATCAAAGTTTTTTTCAACATCTAATGCCTGAAGTTTGGTGCAATCAATCACAAGATCCAGAGGAACTCTACAAAATTGGGAGCGGACAACCTTTGCACCACCTGTTAACCCTTCTAAAATATCTTCAGCATTAGATACCTGACTGAGAGTAGCCAAATCACATCTGCAAGAGATAACTGATCGCAGCCATCAATATATTGTCACGTTCAGCCAAATTGTAAATAGGTTGATAAAACAATATTTAAGGTGGATTAACATATATTGTGGCATTGTCAAGTTGAGGACTACATGAAACCTAACTCTATAAAGTTATACAATCTAATGTTCCAAACATGGTTTAATCTGCATTCTCAAATTCTTCTAAAATCTTCAGAGTTTACCACTTTTAGAGCATAAAAATATGAATTGAAATTGTCTTATTGTAAGATGAATGAAAGAAATAAGCAGAATTTATAAGGTTATATGTTGCAAGGTATGATTTAATAAAGTAATAAATTCAGATTCAGTACAACAAATGTTTTGCTGTTGGCAAACATCTTGTTAGCAGGGCACAAGCTTGAAGTTTGCATCCCTTTGTGTGATTTGTAAGAAAAATCAGTAACTAATCTAAACCCTAAATTGGAATGCATGAAATCTTCTCCAGAAAAGTCTTATTTCTTTGATAGGAATTGTTTTAAATATTTTTCCACAAATTGAAGTGAGTTCAACACTTAGGTTCATGTTATTATATTAAACCAAACCATGTAACAAACTAAATTGAATTGAATGTCTCCGATACTAATTCAATTAGACTTATTAATCCACAGATATCTATCTTGCACTTGTTTATTTATACTAGTTTAAGAGACCCATAGAAACTAAAAAACCTAATTGCAAGCTGACTTCTCGCATCCCAACACCCACTTTGCTCCCATTTAAAGTTCATCATAAATCTAAGTCATTCTAAAGCTTGACAAAAAGTTTGGTTCAAGGCCAAATTCACTAAAACTGAAGGACAACAACTAAAGGTAAAGGTGCCATGTTGTTCAGTTATTTCTTATGTTCTTCATTCTAGAACATGAAATGGCTGTCTAAATATTTCATCACCAATTTTGTAATGGGCATAAGAGACCAACATTATTCAAGGGTAATTGATAGCAATAGTTGGCACACAATTAGTTAAAGAAGTTCCACGCAAGTTTAAAATGTTGAGCTGTGTCAGAATTTGAATCTTTAACTGGAATAATACAGTTTCAGTATGATATTGTATTGTGTTAATACAATTTCAATACTTATTTTCTTTCTTATAATAATCTATAATTTATTATTCTCAAATATTAATGGTATTGTATCAGCACTACTATGCTAATACCAAAAGGAATGTTATACATCAGATCTTAGATCAACCTCATAATTTTCTAAAAACCAAATGAAATAATTATTCGGAACTTGTGGTATGATATTGATTTCTATGACCATCAACAATACCATCTTAATATCAAAATGTGTTTCACACATCAAATTTTACAACATTCTTGTCAGATCAACCCATGGTTTTTAAGACCCAAATTAAATAATTATCCCATAATACTGATATTGGCTTTTTCCATATATCCATCAATATATCTCGATTTTGCAGTTGAACTTGAGCTAACGGTCCTAGAATCAAAATTGTACAACCACATGAAAAAGATACACATATCCCTGAATCATGACTTGATGGATCAGGATCACCATATGATGCATCAGAGTTATAATAAGAAAGTTGAGAATATAATGATTCTTGATCCGAACAATTTTTAGTTAAGCTCTTATAATCTTAATAATTACAAGCTTCATTTTGATTATAACTCTTATATCTGTGTTGTTATTGACTCTTAATAAATCTAGCTTATATCATTCTGGGTTGCATGTGTGTAACTTTGCTAATGTATCCATAGCTCAATACTAAAGTTTAGAGAATATAAGTTTCACCACCATCTAATATATTTCAATTATCATCATCTCAATTAGTAGTTGCAATATTGTCAACGTCGCTATCATTATTTCAAACTTCTTTTAGAATTACAATGTCAGAATGTGACAATGTTTTGTCACTCTCATCATCTCATTGGGTTCTTGTTCATTGATTGCATTTAGTTCCCTTTCCCTTGTGCTAGATTAGATTTCTATTTCTTTTTATAAGAGATTGTGGAAGTTTTCTCATACCCTTTATTTATGACCTTTGATAGTGTTGGCTGGAATGTTTTAGAACGTTTAGGTTAAGATCCAAACAATAGAAATTCTCAATTAGAAGCTCCATCATCTTCCTCACCAGCATCTCCTCTAACTTACTTTTTTCTCAATCAGTAGGTAAGGAATTGAAATGGACATGGTCGATCTCCTACTTCATCAACTAAAGGATTCTCAACCTCAATAACACTTCATTAATATCATTGGATCATCCTCATTCTGGACAAATCAAATTTATACCACTAGACTCTTCTTCTTCCTTCTCTTCCTTATCTCCTAATCTTTAATTGAAATGCATATGATAATAAAGATAGAACATCTTCTTTGAGCAATGATGCAAGATGCAATTTTGCACTTTCACACTTCTAGCAATGAGAGAGAGTTGACTAATTTCATTCAAAACCTCTTTAACACGTCATCTAAGTGAGAACGTGTTCTTAATTCTTTCAAACTAGAAGTTGATTTTCCAAATTTTAACTAACACTCAAATGTAAGATAAATAAGTGGTATAATTAAAATAGTCCTCTATTTGTGTTGATAATTAATAATTGATTATTTTATATTATCAAAGTCCAATTTATACCTGAATGACAATATAAAGGATCATAGAAGCTTCTTAAAATATTCGTTGTTAATAGTCATATGCCTATTTTGACTCTAGGTAATAGACTCAACAACTAATTCTCTATTTTGTTGTAGTTTTGATATTACACTTTAGAGGAGCACTAGGAGATCATCATTTTGATTAAACACTATCAATATTGATATGCCAGATTAAGATACTAACCTAAAATACTCAAACAAAATTTCCTTATTATCAAAAAAAAAAGTGTACCGCCATATGAAAAAAAATTCCAATTTGGTTGACTAGAGCCGTCAATTTGAGTTGGTCCCGTCAGATTGGCTCGTAAGTGGGTTGGGTTGAGATTTTAAAATGGATCCAGACGGGTCGCTCGGGTCGGCCTGTGGTGGGCTTGGGTTAGCCAGTGGGTTGAGGGAAAAAAAATCTTCTAAAATGTAAAACTAAAGTGGAAAATTCAATGGACTCATGGGCTTGATCCATCTAATCTACAATCCAAACCTAAAAATTTTCAACCTTTTATATATATATTTTTTATTTTTTTTATTTTTTGGCGGGCTCGTTGGCTAGCTCGCCTAACCCACAATCCGCCTTGACTTGGATTGAGTTAGGTTGGGGATTTCCCAACCCGTCAGAATGGCGGGGCGGACCGACCCGCCAAAAATGAGTTGGCCCGTTTTACAACACTATGGTTGACCCATCTTTCAATAATTATATCAACATAATATTGATGCATATTTGGTAACTGCAGGCGCCTCTTGATTTTACAAACCTAGTTGTTGTTGATCATAAGATGTCTCTAGCAATAAATTTCCTCATTAATCTATAAAGTGGGTGATGATTATAAAGGAATTTTATAAAAAAAAATTATCTATTTTTATTAACTCTTTCAATATATTGAGTTTACTAATGCCCATCATCATCATCATCAAAGTAGTGCAATGTGTCATGCTTGATCCAAAACAATATTAGATGTTCTTGCTCTAACGACACTAGCTCTCTTGAAGTTAGCACCATTGTCTATAGCCACTACTACTTTATATTCTACATCTATTTCTTAATCTACACTATTCAAGATATGTATGATAACACCAGGGTATTTTGCAGTTGCATAATGATATTTTATGGTTACATTAACAACAAATTTATAAAATATCATATTTATACAATAGAAAGTTGATAACGCTTATACGCAACCTTCATCTTGTGGAAGGAAAGAAATGACTAATATCAACTTATAGTAAGGTAACACGAACACTTGAACTTTTCCCCAATGTTGATGTAGAGGCTAAACCACTAACACTAGTCGAGTCACTTCCACAAGAACTAGTTATGTCACAACTATATGGCATTTGTTGTTCATACTCATATTAACTTGGGAAGTATAAAGAGTGACTAGAAATTGTTAGTTATTTGGGATATCATCGCTATGACCTTTAAATTCATCATAGATTCTCCAAAAGCTTGCCTATCAAACCCTTCACATTGTTGTTCTTTATATTTGACCTTTTTTTTTTATCAAGTTCCTCTGTTACACAATGAAATTCTTAAAGGACTTTTGAACACTTTGAAACATCCAAGTATCCATAAGCAAAATGGTGATTGAGCCAAAAGAACTTACCTGACCCTACTTTGGTGTCCGTGGCATTGTTCCAACCCAGATAGCACTGTGATTAACCTTGTGTTTCAATCTCTAGCAGAACAAAAATTTTGGACTGTGTCGGGCATTAAAGCTCAATACCTTAAACCATGGTTCCATAATTAGAATGAGTAATGTTCAATCTATGGGTTAGAATTGTAGGCTACCTATCAACATGTCTAAACCATCTCAACCTATTTTTTTCACAATTTATCATTTTTAAAATTACATTTAATTGCACATGGGTATTACTATTTTTTAATTTTGTCCTTTCTAGTAACTCTACATCGCAAAGAAACTTCAATTTTGTTCAAAGCAAATGCGAGGCAATATTGATTAAAATGAGATAAAATATTTCAACCGTGTAAGAAGACAATAAAATGAACCAATAGGAGAAGATAGCTTGCTTCATGTTTCAAAAACACCAGTCACAATGGAAGAAAAGGATTCAAGTGGCAAGAAAAAAAAAACATGTTGCCTATCAGTGAGTGGAATAGAGGATCAAAGTGAAGTCAGGTGCTAATGGAGAAGCAAGAAAAGTAAGGAAAGATCCTATAAGGAGATAAGAGGTGTTAGTAATCAAGTCAACTGAAATTTCTGTATTGGCAGAGTTCAAGAGCAAGAAGTAGTGAAACATAAAAATAATACTGATAGATGGGTACTGGAAACTTTGTTTATGATAATGAAAGTTAGCCTCTCAATTGCATTAATTCAGACAGCACACAAATTTCAAAGGCACTATCAGAATTAATGCAACCATCACATTTTAGTCACTATCAGTCTATTTTTAATGTCAATGATAACATGTTTAGCGGGCACACACAAACGGAAAAAAAGGGGCAACTTGCATGCTTGCACTTAAATCCAGCGACTGAAAGATATAATGTTGATAAGCATACTTGTTTAATAAAATGATATCGACATGCTGCAACTGCCTCCTGACAATGTCAATATTAATGATCTTATCGAGAGATTCTGCATCAACCACAGCAACTGTAAGATCCAGATGAATGCCTACTTCCTTCAGATCGGCAACAAACTTATCAGGTCTTGCTAGCCCAGACGTCTACAGAAACAATTTATACAACACACATAATCTCGTTTTAACACAGTCAATCAACAAGAAGAAAAACCCATAAAAGGCAGTAGAATAAGACCTCAACGAGAAGACAGTCGAAGTTGTGCCTACTATCGACAATCCGCTGAAGGGACTCCCGGAACGGCCCACTGACATCACAGCAAGCACAGCCTGAAATCAACACGGTGTCAGTCTAACCAACAAAGGAGGAACCAGATCGGCCACGCGAGGAGAGAAAAGAAGAAGGAACCGTGGGTGAGGGAGACGGTGGATAGGTTAAAGGCCTGGTTGAGGCGGGCGGCGTCAAGGAGAAGGGAATCAACGTCGGAATCGGCGAACTCGTTGACGAGGACAGCGAGTCGGAGGTCGCCGCGGTTGTCGAGTAAGTGCTTGAGAAGCGTGGTTTTGCCGCTGCCAAGAAAGCCGGTGACGAGGGTGCAGCCCATGCGGCCGCCGGCAAGGCCGGACCGCCGGTTGAACACCCGATTCTCAAACGCGGCGCTCATCTCGTTCCCCTCCATTCTACTTCACTGCAACCGATTCAGCCCTCGTCTTAGCAATTTGGGGGTTGGAAGGTTTCGAGAATTTTCGATTAACATTGAATAGAAAAACTTGGCATTTATCTATATAAATAAAGATTAGTATTTGCCACTTTTAAGATGTTAAGAGGCGTTTGATTTAGGGAAATAGAAGTGGGAAATGGGAATGAGATCATTGATTGTCATTGTATTCTCAATTTCAAGGATTTATTCTCTTATTTATATTCCTATTCCTATAATCCAAACATTAACAATGAGAATCAATGATTCTCATTCCCATTCCCCACTTTTGTTACCCTAAACCAAATGCCCCCTTAATGTTTGGATGATAGAAATAGGAATATGGGAATGAATCCTTGAAATTGGGTAATAACTCATTCTCATGTACCTCCCCTTCAATGAGTCATTACCCTATTTTCATCAATCAAAATATTCCCTTATTCTAAAAATACCCTTGACCTAAAACTAAAATTTTCTTCCTTAATATCAAATATCAAAATATATTTATTTATTTATTTCTTTCATATCACTTCTCTCTCCTTGTTCTCTCTCATCATATTTTCTCTCTCATCATTTTATCACACACTTTCTCTCTCCTTAATCTCTCCTATCACACTCTCTTTCCTTTTTTCTCATTACACTTTCTCTCTCATCATACTTTCTCTCTCCTCAATCTCTTTTATCGCACTCTCTTCCTTCTTTTTTTTTCATCATTCGTTCTCTCTCATCATACTTTCTCTCTCCTCAATCTCTCCCATCACACTTTCTTTTCTTTTTTTTTCTTATCACACTTTCTCTCTCATCACACTTTCTTTCTCCTCAATCTCTCCCATCACACTCTCTTTTCTTTTTTTTTTTTTCTTATCACACTTTCTTTCTCCTCAATCTCTCTTGTCACACTCCCTCCTTTTTTCCCTCAACACACTTTCTCTCTCATTATATTTTTCCCTCATCATACTTTCTCTCTCCTCAATCTCTCCCATCACACTCACTGTTCTCTTTTTTTCTCATCACGCTTTCTTTCTTATCATACTTTCTCTCTCCTCAATCTCTCTCATCACATACTCTCTCTTCATTTTTTCTCAATATATTTTTTCTTTTTTCATCCTCTCCCATCATACTTTCTATCACATCATATTTTCTCTCTCATCATGCTCTCTCCTATCACACTCTCTTTTCTCATTTTCTCTCATCACACTTTCTCTCTCTTCATTCTTTTCTCATCACACTTTCGCTCTCATCATTCTCTTTCATTATATTTTTCTCTCACATTCATTTTTCTCTTACATCTAATTTTTTCTCTTATTTTCCTTTAAGGGTAAAAAAAATTTTTTGACTTATTCCGATAGAAAATATGCAACTAACCAAACATTACTTTTAAGAGTGATATTCATGCTCATACTCATTCCCATTCCACAATACATTGATTCTCATTCCGATTCCTATTCCTAGGAAAGAACCAAACGCCCCCTTAATTTAACAACTAAATTACTTTAAAATTCATAGTCCATCTACCACTAGAATTGCGTTGGTCCCAATCGGATTATTAAAGTATAATTATTCAATTATACATATCAATAGTAGTAAAAGGTTAAATTCATCACCCAATAATTTAAAAAGATAAATTTAAAAGTTATAGTTGCCCAAGACGGCAAGACCTTATTAAGATTCAGACTCTTACTTTATAGTAGTAACTCTATTATACACTAACACTTAATTTTATCCGGGGCTGAATCGTTACATATCAAAGATTTGATACATGGAGGAGCCAATGCATTGCAATGTGACGAACCCAACAATGGTTTGGATTTTAGCCTAAATAAACAAGTCTAAGTTATCCTGAAGAGCTCAAGAATGGCACCATCTGAAAACTCTGAGTGTCAGTAAGGAAGATCGAACAGTGGAGTCATTGAGTTGGTGAGACGAGCTAGGTCCTCAAGTTGTCAAATGCTTGAGCAGCCGAGCTGAGGTGCTCAACAGAGACGGATCATTGGGGTTGTAGCCTAGCCCAGTTGCTCAGCCAACTCTATTACCTAGTTCATTTTCTTAATAAGGTTTTAGGTTTTATTCCCCCTTCGTTGCTTTCTCTCCATGGCGTCGATGATGAATGGCAACAACGAGCAACGACAATAATCTCCACGGCGACTCAGGTAGTTCTTCGATTCTCTCTAGACTCTATTTCTCTTCTCTTCTCAATTTTTCTCTTCGTTACTTTCTCTGATTCTCTCCACGGCGCATCAGTGATGAAGGGCGACAACAAGCGAGCAGGCGAGCAACGACAACAATCTCCACACCGAGTCGGCGACAATAAATCTAGATCTCATGTAGTTCTTCAGTTCTCTCTAGACTTTAGTTCACTTCTCTTCTCTTCTCAGTTGTTCTGTTAAGATTTAAAATCATGGATCAGTAGATCACCATTCACCTCTATCCTCTGAGCCTCTCCCGTGGACGGACGACTCTTGCGAAGAGAATAGTTAGCTGTCAACTCAATTGCCAAACTACGAATGCTTCATATGGGTCCTTCTCCAGCATGACCATTTGAGAAGCATTAGGCCATTATAGCTATTTGCATCAAATGATCAAAAGGTTCTCTTTGGCTGCCTGATCAATCATCAGAGCTAAATAATTTTTTTTCATGAACCAAAATAGATGTAACAATTAAAATTAACATGAAAACTAGCAGAGTTAGATGCCCACGATTGCCCCCTTTGTCTATGTTTATTATTTAACAATATAAACTATACTTTTAAACATTGTATTAATTAGGCCTAGTATTTGCAAGTTGATTCTATTTCTAACACACTGTCTCAAACTCACTAAAAATTATTATGAAAGGTTTTGTTGTTTTTCCAAACTAGAAATAGAACAGAAAGCTTCGGGTGCGTTTGGTACGCACGTTTTTCATTTTCATTTTCATTTTCTGGAAAACGTGTGTTTTCTAGAAAACAAGAAACGACTTTTTGTCATTTTTTTTTTCTAGAAAACGCTAGCTACTTTTTTTAGAAAACAAGAACGAAAAACACAAACCAAATACCATTTTTTCAGAAAACGTGCGTTTTCCAAAAAATGAAAATGGAAAACGCGCATTCCAAACGCACCTGAATTCACCTTTTCTTTGTTTTTTATGCAAAAAAAAAAACTTCACATTTTCTATTTGATGCTATATTGTCTATCTTTTATTTCCGTATGTTTACTTCTATTCACCGTGGACAATTAACTAATCAACTATTAATTCCTAGAACATATTATTAAAGAGCATGATTATTATAGAGTTTGTTTTGCCAATTAAACCCTAAAACCTATTGTCTAGTAATCTATTAAATGAATAAAAGATGCTGTCATTTTTTTACTATACTTGGTGGAGTTGTTGACTTGTTGCCAAAAAAAAAGTTAAATTGGAATTATTAGTATGCCTTATTGTCCACTTGAATTTTTATTTCTTGCACTCATTTTTATCTCTTGCATTGTAGATTTAAAATTGTGAACACTGGTGTGATCTGAATTTGGTAGCGAGACATTCTTACTTTGGATTTTAACCTCAAGAAAGTAAGTTCTTTTATCTTTTTCATTCATTGTTTGCAATTTTGTTATTTTCTAGTATGAGTTGTAATCAATTATTATTTTAAAGTTGCTCTCTTGGTATATTATGTTATTTTTTGAGTTCTATAACCTTTAGGGTTTTTTTTAGTAAAAATTGTAATATATAATTTATCTCAAGATATGCTTATACAATTCATTGTACTTTGAGTTATTACTTGTTTATTTATATGATTGTTATTTTATTACTTATTTAGGGATATAACTTGAACTATTTCAAAATGGAACATCAATCTGCTACAAAGAAAGGAAAGATATCCTCTTTTTTTAAGAAGAGAGATCGTCAAACTAGTGAAAACACTTCAATTCCTATCGTCCCTACAATGCAACTTCAATTTAGTGAAAGTCTTCTAATTTCTAGTGTCCAAATTCCTACTAGTTCCTCTCCCAGTAACGACCATCAGTCATCCAAATTCATTGGTTAGAGTTTTCACCTTCAACAAATAAGGCATATTTCTTTTATTGTTTTCTTTTTTCTGAATGATGTTAATTCGTCTAATATATCAGCATTGGTCAATGAAGGATTTGGCAATTGGAAAAGGGTAAATCAAGAAAAAACATGTCCATTTCTTACTCATATTGGTTCTGCAGCCTCTTCGCCTCATACTATATGCGAGAGAATGGCTGAAAATTTGATGAAGCCCTCACAACATATTGATAGTCTGATGCATGCCCAATCTCAAGAGGAAAAGGAGAAAAATCGTTTGCGTTTAAAGACCTCAATTATAACTATTCGTTGGCTAGCACTTCAAGGTTGTGCTTTTAGAGATAATAATGAATCTCTATCTTCATCTAATCGTGGGAATTTTCTTGAATTGGTGAAGGCTTTTGCAAAAATGAGTACACCAATTGATAAAGTTGTACTTGAGAATGCTCTAAAAAATGCCCAATATATCGCTCTAGAAATTCAGAAAGAAATTTTACATATTATGGCCAATAGACTACGAAAGATGGTTCGTGAAGAAGTTAGAGATAAATGCTTCTGTATTCATGTTGATAAAGCACGAGATATATTTAAACGGGAGCAAATGACCATTATTTTGAGGTTTGTGAACAATCATGGGATTTTGACAGAAAGATTTTTTGCCATCAAAAGTGTTAATGACACTACTGTTGGTGCGGGAAGCATCCGACGATCGAACCTGAGTTTTGATAATGACAAAAGATTCAAAGTTAAGGGTTGTTGTAATCTAACATGGTTGAATGAGTATTTCAGGAAAGTCCTAGCTGCGGTTAGGCAAAGGGAAAAACCCTAGGGGGTGGTAACCCTAGGTCATAAGGGGTGGTAACCCTATGCGGAAAGTCTTGACAGGTCGATGGCTTCAGGCAAAAGTCCTAGGGGGTGGTAACCCTCGGTGGAAAGTCCTGGTGTCGCGAACCAGGTGAAAGTCTGGACTAGCCGGGAAGCGGATGTCCAGCAGAAAATCCGGAAGCATCGAGTGCTGAGCAAAAGTCCAGTCGATCTGGAGGATAGACTGGCAACAGGTAAATCTCCTGAGTGGAGTAGGTGAGGACGCGTTCCCCGTAGAGGGAACAGTAGGCGTCGGGTCGACCTAGGATTTCCGGTCGGAAATCCGAAGTCAGACTCGGACAGTCCGAAGACTATCAATTCTTCTTTACGATGTTTTGTCTTATTCTAACACTGTCTTGCAGGGGATTTTGCTCGGACTAACCTTTGTTTGCAGGTGAGGAACCTGCTGGAAAAAGGCTGTCCGGGCGCCCGGGATGGATCCGAGCGCCCGGAGGTCCGGGCGCCCGGAACAGGTCCGGGCGCCCGGGACCAAAGTTTATCCCCTGCGCGAAGTTGACACGTGGAGCATCCTGGTTGGTTGGCCACGTCACACTCCAGGCGCCCGGAAGGGATCCAGGCGCCCAGAACCTCATATAAAAGAAGGGTCGAGGTGCAGCACAAAGAAGAACGACAATCTAAGTAATCTCCCTGCGACAAGCTGCTAACGACTCGATCCAGAAAGTGCTGCAACGACACCCCGACAACCCGGAGCTTCGATTTAGTCTTTTGTTGTCGGTATAATCTGTTTACTGCTTTAAATTATAGTTAATCTGTAATAGTTTTATCGTGCTTATAGTTGTTGCCCACGGAAAGCGATCAAGGATCGCGGGCCTTCGAGTAGGAGTCGCTTTAGGCTCCGAACGAAGTAAATCTTCCTGTCTCTCTGTGTTTGTTATTTCTTTATTCCGCTGCGCTTTTACTCGTTTGTTTTACGAATCGAAAGAAATAGCCACGAATGCTATTCACCCCCCCTCTAGCGTGGTCTCGATCCAACAATTGGTATCAGAGCGGGGTCGTTTTTAATTGGTGCAACCACCTTTCAAAACAAAATTTTCTTTCGATTTTATATTTTTCGGAGTCAATTAGAATTTAGCCTTAAAGCTTTATTCTAATTCTTTTATCGAATCGGCTTTTGCCCGAAGTTGGTGCAACACCACTCGAGCTCGTTATTATTACTATTCTTTATTCCCACACTACTAATCCAAGACGTAGTCTTGGAACATATATTTTTGTTGTTTTTGTTGCATATTACAAATGGCTCAACAAGAGGGGTTCAGTACTGTTCGTCCCCCACTATTCTTCGGAGATGATTTCGGTTATTGGAAGGGAAGAATGGAGACGTATCTGAAGATTCAGTTTGAAACATGGATGATCATTAAGACAGGACTTTAGCTACCTTCCGATGACGACGGCAAACCAACCCCCTGCGAGAAGTGGGACGCCTCTCTAATCAAAAAGGTGGAAGTCGACGCCAAAGCTACCTGCACCCTCCAGTGCGGCCTTACCAAAGAAGAACTCAACAGAGTCGGCCCGTTCTCTTCCGTAAAGGAGCTCTGGGAAAAGTTAGTCGAACTCCACGAAGGCACTAACGACACCAAGGTAAGTAAAAGAGATCTTTTACTTAATAAATTATATAATCTAAAGATGCAGGAAGGCGAGACGGCAAGTTCTCTACATGCGAGAATCCAAGACATCCTCAATTCTCTTCACGGAATCGGACAGAAGATAGAGAATCGGGACGTCATAAGGTATGTTTTAAACTCATTTCCAAGGAACACATTGTGGGCATCAATGGTAGATGCCTACAAAGTTTCCAAAGACTTGTCTTCAATAAAATTAGACGAATTATTTTATGAATTTGAACTTCATGAGCAGACTAATGCACAGCCAACCGAGAAATGTATTGCGTTGGTTGCAGGTACAAGTCGAACACGGGAACCGAGATCACGACGAAGAACGGAACTGGAGTCAGAGGTTGAACCAGACTCAGACGATGAAGACATTGAAATTACAACCGAGCTGGTAAACCTCGTAAAGAAGCTCTACAAAACGAAGGGCTTCAACAAAAGAGATCTAAAAAAGGCAGTAAAAACGAAGGAAGGTTCACAGAACTCAAAGATGAAGTTTGAAGTTACATGCTACGGCTGCAACCAAAAAGGGCACATCAAATCCAACTGCCCTAACCTTAAGGAAGTCAAAAAGCAAAGATGGAAAAAGGTCCTTAAGGCAACATGGGACGAATCTTCATCGGAGGACGACGACGACGAGCTCGAACAGACGAGTCTACTCGCATTAATGGCCCGGGACCAAATCGTCGAATCCGGAAGCGAGAGCGAGTCCGAGGCGGAGTCCGAGCAAAGCCACGGATCCGTATCCATTTCCGAAGGACCAGACCCCGCTGTAAGTATCTCCCGGTTAAATATTTTAGTTAGTTATTTATTGCGCAAATTAGCGAAGTCAAACCTGAAAGTGAAGTCACTTCTAAAGGAAGTATCTGTCCTTAAAGAAGTGGCTGACACTAAAACCTTACCTGACCAGAGTCAGACTGAATTTCCAACTCAAGTTCATAAACTTGAGGAAGAAAATTCAAGTCTAAAAAATCAGGTTAAAGATTTAAAAACTACTTTAGAACGGTTTTCTTTGGGCTCCAAGAACTTGGACTTAATTCTTGGGACACAAAGGGCCATTTACAATAGAACTGGGCTAGGATATAAAAGTAAATATAAATCTTACTTATCCTTAATAAACAAACAAAGTAGTAACACAGCCCAAGCATGGGTCCCCAAGTCCAAATTGATCAATCAAGTTGGACTTGGTCAATACAGGGTCCCGAAGGATCAAATACATTACCTCGATAGACCATATCGAGGCCGTGATCCAGGGGGAACAAAGAGAAAAACGATATTTCGAAATTAAATTATAAATTCAAAAATTAAATTCAAAATTCGAAATTAAACTATAAATTCAAAAATTCAATTCAAAATTCGAAATTAAACTATAAATTCAAAAATGAAATTCAAAATTCGAAATTAAACTCTAAATTCAAAAATTCAATTCAAAATTCGAAATTAAATTATAAATTCAAAAATAAAAAATTCGAAATTAAATTATAAATTCAAAAATTAAATTCAAAAATTAAAATTATAAATTCAAAAATTAAATTCAAAAATTAAATTATTAATTCAAAAATGAAATTCAAAATTCGAAATTCAAATTCAAAATTCAAAATTTAAAATTATAAATTCAAAAATTAAATGAAATTCAAAATTTGAAATTAAATAATTAAATCAAATTAAAAGGAAGGCTCCAGATAATCTGGCACCTCCGAACTTAATATACCCGATAAGGGTAACCAAGAGTAGACCACCCGGCAGGGTAATTAAGGTTAGGTAAAATGGGCTAGGTTTAACTTGACCCATAGTACTGGTGAAATTTTTTGGATGATAGTACGTTAGGGAAGCTTGGGCATCGCATGTCTAGGAAGATATGGCTTCGACCTGGTGCATTTGGCCAAGTGGAACTGACCGAAGCTACCCTTAAATGGATCCTAACTAGTTAGACCAAGGATTAGTATTAAGTTCAGTGGGTAGGACTATTTGGAAAACCTCGAAGGCATGGTTACTTTAATGAGCTCCTTGTGACTCACCATAGCCCAGAAGTTTATCCAAAGAATGCTTACTTGTTGAACCCAAAGCTAAACCTGAATCTAACACAAAGTTAAGCCAGACCTCTGAATTCAACAATAAATCATCTCACATCAATTATAGATTTCTCTGATTGACAATTTAGATCGGGTGAGATGACTAAGCAAACTAAATTTTAAATCTTACTTAAAGTTAAGTTAAACATCCTTCAAAATCAAATTAATTCAAATATCTCCAACCTAAACAATGTTAATCAAGTTAAATTAATAATAATAAAAAATAAAATAAAAATAAAAATTTTGAACGAAACAAGGTCAAAAACCGGGGGCGGGCGCCCCCAGTATTCAGACCTCGGGCGCCCGCAGCGATCCCGGGCGCCCCGCCTCACACGACCCCGGGCGCTCGGAACACGTCCGGGCGCCCGGAACCCCTTATATATAGGGGGCAGCAGGCGCCCCCTACCCTTGCACCCAAATCTTCCTCCTTAGCTTCCTAGCTTATTTGCGAAGATTTTGAAAATTAAAATTTTCCGCGGTTGATCCGGAGTCGTAACTCAACCGAGGTCGTCAGTTCTAAAATTTATTACAATGGCTCCTCGGTAAAATTTTTATCCCCTCCTAAACTTTCTTTCTTATAATTTTTTTTCTTAGTGTAATGTTAGTTTGAAATTTAGGAAGCGTACTAAATCTGGTGCTGGGTCCTCTACCCCTAGCATTGACCCTAGGTTTCCCACCGAAGAACTTAGGATTAAGTTTATGTCCACAAATTACATGGCCATTAGGACCAAATGTATAGATAGACCGTTCTTTTTACGCTCGTGTATCCCAGTCTCCGAGGCTATAAACCACTATAGGTTGCGAAACCTCGTTGAGTGCACCAGCCCAGTAAACATTAGTTTATGTGCCGAATTTTACAACAACCTAGTGAAAGTAGACGACTACTCCTATACCACTAGGGCAGGTGGCACGGACATCACACTATCTCCCACTACCATTCGTGAGTTTCTAGGCTTACGAGAATCATCCTGCACTTTTTTATGTTATCCCCCTAGGGAGCTACCTTTTGGAGATCCCTACTCACATATCACCCTCGATACGATCTATTCGTATTTCTTCGAGGACCAGCGTGATCCCACTAAGACCCAGTTTAGGTCCCTTAACCTTAGAATTCAGGACTATGCCCTTTATAGGGTTATAGTACTTTGTATTCTACCGCTGACCACTCACGACATTGCGGTGATGCGTCCATTTCACTCCTTTCTTCTCTATGCCATATGTCATAGGTTAGACATAGACATCAGCCTGCACATATTTTCTACTATTATTTACACATCTGGATACGTGACCAGCAGACGAGTACATATGCCTTACTGTCACATACTGACAGCCTTCATGTCCTCATTGCACATTGATATCACCAGAGGTGACATCCGTTACATGACCGAGTTTGACATCATAGGAGCTAGGAACTTCTCCCTAGCACATATCCATATAGACGATGAGGGTACCATGTCCTGGCGTAGAGGGGCACAGCACCAGCAGGCGGAGGACGCGGAGCATGATGAGTTCATGTTGGCACTATTTCCTGAGGAGGCTGCTCCTTCCCCACCACCACCTCGAGCACCACACCCAGCTCCCCGCACTCTAGGCGATCGAGTTTCCGGACTAGAGAGGGCTATGTCGAGTCTTCAGCACGAAACCTCCGAGTTTCATCAGTCCATACGGCGAGAGGTCTCCGATCTTCGACGAGAGGTCCGACAGGAGGTCTCCGACTTACGACGAGACGTACGACAGGAGCTCTCCGACCTGCGCCGAGATCTACGAGACGACGACCGAGCTCGTCACACTGAGCTCTTGACACTACTCCGGTCGTTGGGTTTCGGACCACCACCCTCATCATCTCAGTAGCTCTGACTGTAGCTTTATTATGACCCTAGTACAGCAGATAGCAGCTATTTTATTACTGTGTTATCTATCTAATAGACCGTTTTACTTCAGACTTGATTGACTATACCTCAATCTAATAGATCAGTCTCTTAATAACATTTTCAAAATTCTAGGCAAAATTGATTTACCAAAATCCCCACTTTACTAGACTTTCGAAAGTTGGATTTAGTCTAGGATTGTACCCTTAGAAATCATGTTCCTCCAGGACTCAGCCAGAGCATCTCACAAACACCTATGTTTACCTTGATTGTGTTTGTAAAACATAGAACGGTGTGAGATGCATAGGGTACAGCCTGGACTCAAGAATGCTTATTTCTGTGCATCAATATGAGTCTGGGCATTAAATACATAATTAACAGTAATCAAATCAAGTCTTCCAGCCTTAGTCAAATCTAACTGGATCAATTGACTTGACTTGACTAACCAGGTGAACACTGTTGCCCTCTAGGCAATCAGCAAGTAGCTAAATGGTTAGACAGTTGGTGGAGGCAATATTAAAGTTTAAGCATGTTTGTACTTAAGGGCTCTGATACCTGATCAAAACCAAATCTTGACTCATGCTTGGACTTTAGAACACTGAAACCTTACTAAAACTAAATTAAGATTATCTCTTCTCCTTTGCCTTAAGTATTCTTGAAATTTATCTCAAAAACATTCCTTAAGCAGTTTTATCAAAATTTTCTCCAAACTTAACTTTCAAATATCTTCTTCTTTGAATTTTTTTTTTTTGAAAATTCATTAAGTTGTTAAAGCTTTAAAAATTATTTTTCCTTGCAAATTTATTTGAAAATCTCTGAAGTTGAAACTTGTATTTTGAAAACTTTTCTATGAAAATTTTGGAAACCAATGTGTTTCTATAGACTCTATAGACTCAAAAAGAGATCATGTTTTTCTATGTCTATTCAAACAAAATAAATTCTAAGGTGTTGTCCTTCACTTTCCTTGCCTAAGTTAAAATGTTTTTAATTCTGTCTTGAAAAATTAAGTTTTTCAAAACTAGCTCATTTTTGATATATGGCAAAGGGGGAGAGTAGAGAAATTCAAAGTAGAGAAACTCAAAAGAAAAAGGAAACCCTGTATTAAGGGGGAGCTTCACAAAAAGTTTACAAAAAGTTTAAGTGTTAGCTTAAGTTAGGCGTTCATTTGAATTTATATACTTAAGCTTGCTTAATATACTTATGCATTTGTTTTTTTTTACTTAACTTTGAATTTGGGTTGCCATAATCAAAAAGGGGGAGATTGTTGGTGCGGGAAGCATCCGACGATCGAACCTGAGTTTTGATAATGGCAAAAGATTCAAAGTTAAGGGTTGTTGTAATCTAACATGGTTAAATGAGTATTTCAGGAAAGTCCTAGCTGCGGTTAGGCAAAGGGAAAAACCCTAGGGGGTGGTAACCCTAGGTCATAAGGGGTGGTAACCCTATGCGGAAAGTCTTGGCAGGTCGATGGCTTCAGGCAAAAGTCCTAGGGGGTGGTAACCCTAGGTGGAAAGTCCTGGTGTCGCGAACCAGGTGAAAGTCTGGACTAGCCGGGAAGCGAATGTCCAGCAGAAAGTCCGGAAGCATCGAGTGCTGAGCAAAAGTCCAGTCGATCTGGAGGATCGATTGGCAACAGGTAAATCTCCTGAGTGGAGTAGGTGAGGACGCGTTCCCCGTAGAGGGAACAGTAGGCGTCGGGTCGACCTAGGATTTCCGGTCGGAAATCCGAAGTCAGACTCGGACAGTCCGAAGACTGTCAATTCTTCTTTACGATGTTTTGTCTTATTCTAACACTGTCTTGCAGGGGATTGTGCTCGGACTAACCTTTGTTTGCAGGTGAGGAACCTACTCGAAAAAGGTTGTCCGGGCGCCCGGGATGGATCCGGGCGCCCGGAGGTCCGGGCGCCCGGGATGGATTCGGGCGCCCGGAGGTCCGGGCGCCCGGGACCAAAGTTTATCCCCTGCGCGAAGTTGACACGTGGAGCATCCTGGTTGGTTGGCCACGTCACACTCCAGGCGCCCGGAAGGGATCCAGGCGCCCGGAACCTCATATAAAAGAAGGGTCGAGGTGCAGCACAAAGAAGAACGACAATCTAAGTAATCTCCCTGCGACAAGCTGCTAACGACTCGATCTAGAAAGTGCTGCAACGACACCCCGACAACCCGGAGCTTCGATTTAGTCTTTTGTTGTCGGTATAATCTGTTTACTGCTTTAAATTATAGTTAATCTGTAATAGTTTTATCGTGCTTATAGTTGTTGCCCACGGAAAGCGATCAAGGATCGCGGGCCTTCGAGCAGGAGTCGCTTTAGGCTCCGAACGAAGTAAATCTTCCTGTCTCTCTGTGTTTGTTATTTCTTTATTCCGCTGCGCTTTTACTCGTTTGTTTTACGAATCGAAAGAAATAGCCACGAACGCTATTCACCCCCCTCTAGCGTGGTCTCGATCCAACAATACTCATTGAATTTGAAAAAAGAGATATATTCAAATGTTCTTAGAGGCCAAGGATACGATGGTGCTAGCAATATGCGTGGCGCATGGAATGGACTTCGGACATTATTTCTTAAAGATTGTCCCTATGCATATTATATCCACTGTTTTGTCCATCGATTATAACTAACATTGGTTTCTGTAACTAAGGATATTAGTATTATTTGGGAATTCTTTTATCATTTGGATAATATTATTAATATTGTCACTTATTCTACTAAGCGCATTGTTGAGTTACATGTTGCACAGAGAAATGAAATTGAGTATATGTTGACAACTGGAGAATGTATTTCTGGAAGTGGGGCCAATCATATTGGTAATTTGCAATGAGCAGGAACTACTCGTTGGAATTCTCACTATGACTCAGTAAAAAACTTGATAGGTATGTATGCTGCAACTTGTAAAGTTTTTGAAATTCTTAGTTAACATTCTCCAAATGGAAGAGCTAAGGCTGAAGTTCAGGGGATTTATAGAAACATGACAAGCTTTGAATTTGTGTTTATTTTGCACTTAATGCATAAAATTATAAGAACAACAGATACTCTTTGTCAAATTCTTCAAAGAAAATCTCAAGATATTTTGACTGATATTGCATTTGTCTTTACTACCAAAACTATCCTTCAAGAACTTAAAAATGCAGATGAGAAGAATTTTTTTATGAAGTAAAAGTTTTTTGTTCGAGAAATAAAATTGATGTGCTTGACTTTGATTATCCAAATAAGATCGGTCGTTTTCGTCAGCAAACTACAATTGAACATCATTACCACTTTGATGTTTTTACTGTAGCAATAAATTTCATCTTAATTGAGTTAAATACTCGGTTCAATGAGTCATCAGTGGAACTTTTTTCTCTTAGTACAGCTTTAGATCCAAAAAATTCATTTGAATCAATTAACAGTGATGATATTTGCAAACTTGCAAAGAAATTTTATCCTGAAGATTTCACATATCAAGACATTGTTGCTTTGGAATATGAATTGGTACATTATAAACTAGATGTGATGAAGAATTTGAAGGTTTCTACACTTGTTGAGTTATGTCAGTAATTGACTGAGAGTGGACGATCAAAGGTTTATGTTATATTGACTAGATTGATTCATCTTATTTTGATGTTACATGTTTCTACTGTCACTACTGAGCGAGTTTTTTCAGCAATGAAACATGTGAAGACAACACTTCGCAATAAAATGGAGAATGATTTTCTTGAAGATTGCTTTGCACTCTATATTGAATGAGATTTAACTAAGTATATAGATGTAGATTATATTATAGATGAATTTTATATTTCAAAATCTCGTAGGACACAATTTTGTTGAACAATATATTGTAAATGACTTATATATATATATATATATATATATATATATATATATATATATATAAAATTTATTATATTAAGTTTAATCCCCTCTAACTCTGATTCCTGGATCCGTCCCTAGTACTCGGGTAGCCAAGCAACTACCTACTTGTTGATGTAGTTCGGAGCCACATGTGCATAGGTTTGTTGATATGCTTAGGGATCATTTTCGAGTAAGAATGGTTTAAACTTTATTTGTTTTCTAGCAATGGAGAATCATCAAGTGTATGTCTAACACAACATGTTTGTTGTGGTCGTGGGAGTCACATAAAACACGCATGTTGCATAGTGGTTGTGTTTGATCTGGTGGCATATACAAAAATCCTATTATCCTATGCAGTACCATGACTGATTCAAGTCATTACAGGCACGATTCTTCGATGTCTTTTTTGCCTTTGATTCTTTTGCCCCCTTAGCAGCGGGCGCCTTCTCAATTTTTCAATGATCGAATCTTAATTTTAATAAAAAAATTTTAATATAAAGTTGATCTAAAAATATTAAGCTGATGAATCGTCTGCAGATGTTGATAAAGATAGCTATCTATGTTTTTATGATAAATTGTCGTCGTTCTAATTATACAGCGGGCCAAGTACTCGTCAGCCTTTCCAAAGTAAGCTGGGTAAGCGCGGAGCAGTTGCTATGCGTAACGGAAACCATCGAATTTCTCACAAGTTCTGGCGTTAGACCGGCAGAAAACGAGCGGGGTCCTTGTCGCTAGCCAATCACGATGCGAGTGCAGTCGCGGGTCGAAAAAGGATTCGCTTGCGGGTCGTAGAGTCGCACCCACCGCGCCACGAGAGCCGAACTGCGAGACCAAGTCCGCGAGAACTAGTCGTCTTCGTTTCGTGCCTTCGTCTTCGTTTTCGTCGATAAGAACGAGGGAGAGAGACCGGTGAAGGGAGCACGAGATTGAGAGGAAATTAGATAGAGGAATACATCGAAGTTTTTAAAAATGGCGTACAGATCGGACGACGAGTACGACTACTTGTTCAAGGTGGTGCTGATAGGCGACTCCGGCGTGGGGAAGACCAACCTCCTCTCCCGCTTCGCCCGCAATGAGTTCAGCCTCGAGTCGAAGTCCACCGTCGGCGTTGAGTTCGCCACCCGCACCGTCCACGTCGACGACAAGCTCGTCAAGGCTCAAATCTGGGACACCGCCGGACAAGAAAGGTACCCCAACGATATCCCCTAGCTTTAACCTATCGATTCCGCTATTCCAACTCGTTGACTTGGTGCCAATCTATTGCGTTGACCGATCGACATGAGAAACAGATACCGAGCCATCACCAGCGCCTACTACCGAGGCTCCGCCGGCGCCCTCGTCGTCTACGACGTGAGCCGCCGAGACACCTTCGAGAACGTGGAGAAGTGGATGCAGGAGCTGCGCAACCACACGGACTCCAACATCATCGTCGTGCTCGTCGGCAACAAGGCGGACCTGCGCCACATAAGGGCGGTGTCCGTGGAGGAAGCGGCGGCGCTGGCCAAGAGGCAGAAGGCCTTCTTCGTGGAGACCTCCGCCCTGGAGTCGACCAACGTGGACGCTGCCTTCGCCGAGGTGCTCACGCAGGTGTACCGTGTGGCGAGCAGGAAGGTGCTCGACGTCGGCGAGAACCCTGCGACTTTGTCCAAAGGACACACCATCGATTTGAACTCAGCAGAGGAGAAACTACCATCAGTGGACAAATCTGGGTGTTGCTCGAGCTAATTAACTAGCTAGCCAAGCATGTGTTAATTTTCTTGCAGAAAACGTAAAACTTAGTGGGTTTCTTGTTCTTGTTCCTCGAAGGATTTATCATTGCTTACAAAAACATGTTCTTCTTCAATTGTTACGACTGCTCTCTTTGATCAGGTACGTATGCAAGACAAGTGATTGTTATATCAGAAAGCCACTGAAGCCAAAAGTTGTTCCACACTATTGCATTCTTGTTCCTAGATGGTTTGCAATATCCATCTGGGATAGGGATAAACAAACACTAGAAGATAGATACTGCAGAAAGTTTCTTACAAATCAAGGAGAACAATTTTTGATTATTCCAACTACCAGGACATGCATATCGGCTATGCAAATACCTTTTACTAATAAGGAACTTGAATCCTTTCTGGACCACCAAGCATATCCTCCCAGAGCAGATCAGAGAGAGCAAGCGTGAGTTCACCGACTTTTCCTAACACAGACATGAAAGAATAAGAAAACAGAAAAAAAGACATGAGATTTATCTGCTCAAGGGAATAAGCAATACCATCTCCAATTGGACGATCATCCCATTCGACGATAGGTAATATAGGCAGGCAACTTCCAACAAACATCATCTCAGCTGAATCTTTCGCGCTATCAACTGTTATATCAACAATGCTAACACTTATTAGAAGACCTTTCTCTACCAATTGGGGAGCTAGTGCCAGAAGCCTCTTAGCAGTGCAGCCACTAAGAATCTTGTCAAACGATGGAAGCAGTAATTCCTTGTTTTTGGTTATGAATGCAACATTAACATTAGGGCCCTCTGCTACGTAGCCTTGCTCATCGACCCAAATTGCAGACCAGGCACCCTTCTCCTCTGCCTCCATTACTGAGAGAACGTTTGGGAGATAATTCACATTCTTCACGGTAGCAAATAAAGAAGGTTTCATTGGCACGGTGGATGTAATGACTTTGACACCTCCCTTGCACTGAGAAAAGTCATCGTCAATTACTACAGCATAGAAGGCAGCTTCTGGGCAGGCAGCCGGCGATAACAAGAAATTACCAGGACCAGCACTGAGCCAGTATCGAATTGATCCCTTTTTACATTTTGATGCCGCCGTCATTTGGACAAGAATATTATGCAAAATTTCACGAGGAAAGGGTGATTTGATCTTTGCTTTTGATGCTGATCTTAAGAATCTGTCCAAATGAGTGCCAAGCTCATACAGGTACCTGAAAATTTGCATACAAGGTCACATAAGACATTTAGTTTCAAGAAGAAAAGATCAATGCATCCAAGACAATTTACTATGAAGTTATTTGTCTTATGAACTTTCTCGAACAAAAAAATTCATAGCAAATAACGTTTAAGTAAACCATCCGATGCAATTCTTTAGCCTAACCAAGGTTACAGCGAATAAAACATAACCTTAATTATATTTGGTTTAACCTAGGTAAAGCTATAATCTACTTTGATATTTACTATATTACCCTTCATTAAATTTAATATTTAATTATTTTAAAAATAAATTATATTATATTAATAATAATATTATTAATTAATAAGTTGATAATATATATAATAAATAAATATAATTGATTTATAATTTTTAAAATTTAAAATAAATTTATATATATTTTAAAATATAATTAAAATAAATTTATATATTTGCAATTACTGTGCTTCTCCCCCATTCATTGGCAACGCCTCCTCCTCCGTGAACCGCAGGTGCCGTCTCCCTCCTTTGCAAACTGCCGACCCCTCCTTTACGAATCGTTGGCATCGTGCGCCTTGGGTTGTTGCTCCCTCCACCGGCGTGCCGCCTCCTTCGCGAACGGCTGGCGTCGTCTCCCACGAGCCGCCAGCACCTCCTTTGCGAACTGCCGACACCTTCTCCCTCCTTCGTGAACCGTAGACATCTTGGGTCGCTGCTCCCTTCGTCGGCGTGTCGCCTCCTCAGCGAACCACCGGCGTCATCTCCCTCCTCTGCGAACTGCCGGCACCGTGCGCCTTGGGCCACTGCTCCTTCCTCCGCGAACCGCTGGTACCGTGCGTCACTGCTCCCTCAATTCGCAAACTGCTGATACCTTGGGCCACTGCTCCCACCGTCGGCGTGCTCTGCCTCCTCCGCGAACCGCCGACGTCGTCTCCCTCCTCCGTGAACCGCCGACGCCTCCTTCGCAAATCGCTTGCTCACAGTCACTGTTTGCTCACGGTCATTGCCAGCTCACCATCGCCTGCCTCGAGGATAATTTTGGAAAAAAAATTATTCTTAACCCCGAAATCATGAAAAACCTAAGGTTTCTAAGGTTTTCTGATTTCGGGATCGATTCCTTGATTGCTGACATGACGAGAATGCTACATTACTGGGAATCAATGATTACTTAAACCAAACAAGGTTATCGCTGATAACCTACCAAGGTTATCAACGATAACGCCCAACCAAACGCGCTCTTACTACCATCCATTTACTTTATAAAGGCTCATGTCTCTGGAATCCTGTTAACCTGGTTCTTTTCCAAGCATACGACAATCTACGAAAGAGAGATTGTACTTTGGTTTCCAATCTACGAATGAGAGAGATCGTAATTTGATTTCCAATTCACAACATAGATGGACCATAAACCGACAGGTGAATCTATAGGAATTGCAATTCAAAAGTTGTTCCTGTTGAACTAGAAAAAAATCCAATTTCATTGATGCAACTGCACTAACATGTTTCTGATTTCCCTGCTAACCAATTGAATTTGCGAATACAACAACAACAACAACAACAACCAAGCCTTATCCCACCAAGTGGGGTTGGCTATATGGATTCTTTACGCCATTGAGCTCTATCTCCTACTATATTATCATCCATACTTAAATAAATTTTGTTTTATTTTATTATTCCTCACCAAGTCTTTTTTGGTCTTCCTCTTCCTCGTTTGATATTGTGTTTGTCATAATTTTACATCGTCTAACTGGAGCATTTATTAATCGTCTAAGTACATGCTCGTAATATCTTAAACGTGTCTTTGGAATTTTTCCTCAATAGATGCAACTTCGACTTTTTCTCTAATACTCTCATTTCTTATTTTGCCTATCCTTGTATGTCTACACATCTACTTTAACATCCTCATCTCTGCAACTCTCATTTTCTGCTCATATGCTCAAGTCATAGCCCAACATTCAGCTCCATATAACATAGTAGATCGAACTGCGGTTTTGTAGAACTTTCCTTTAAGTTTTAAAAATATTTTATGGTCATATAAAACACCCGACGCTTTCCTTCATTTCAACCATCCTACTTGTATTCTATGTAAGACATCTCTCTCAATCTCTCTATCGTTTTTGCAAAAATGATCCTAAATATTTAAAGCTCTCGATTTCGGACAACTCTGTCATCTCCTATCTTAACAATTGTCTTATTACATTTAATATTGGTAAACTTAAATTTCATATATTCCGTCTTTGTTCTATTAAGCCTAAAATCTTTCTCTTCTAGTGTTTCTCGTCAAGATTCTAGTTTAGCATTTACTCCTTCACGTGTTTCATCTACCAAAATAATATCATCTGTAAACATGAATCATGGTATGTGTCTTGAATATGTGTAGTGAGTTCGTTCATAATTAATATAAAATATAAAGACTTAGAGTTGATCCTTGATTTAATCCTATCTTTATTGGAAATGCTTCAACTACTCCGCCTGAAGTCTTTACACTAGTCGTTACATACTCGTACATATCCTTAATTAGTTCAATATATGTTACGTCAACACCTTTCTTTTATATAATTCTCCATATAAGACTCTATCATAAGCTTTTTCTAAGTCAATTAATACCATGTGTAAATCTTATTTTTGCTTCCGATATTTTTCAATTAGTTATCTAAGAAGATGTATAGCTTCTATTGTTTATCTTCAAAGCATGAACCCGAATTGATTTGTTGTCACTATAATTTTCTTAATATTTTTTCTATTACTTTTTCCTAAAGTTTCATGATATGACTCATTAGTTTAATACCCCTTAGTCTGCACAATTTTATATGTCTCTCTTATTCTTATATAAGGGAACTAGAGTACTTACCCTCCATTAATCAAATATGTTTTTGATTTTCAATATCATGTTAAATAATTTTATAAGTCATTCATACCTTGTTTCCCTAAGTACTTTCATACCTCTATCGGAATATCATTTGGTCCAATGACTTTTCCATTGTGCATTTCATTTAAAGTTTGTTCTACTTCTAAAGTTTGAATTCTACGATAAAAATTAAATTTATATATTCATTTGATTTACTTAAATTAGCTAAGTTCAATAGGTCACCTAAACCTTCATTAAAAAGTTGATGAAAATATCTCCTTCACTGCTCTTTTAGTTCTTCATCGTTTACTAGTACTCTATTACATTCATCTTTAATATATTTTATTTGGATAAGATTTCATGTCTTCCTTTCTCTCACTTTAGTTATTCTATAAATATCTCTTTCCCCTTCTTTTGTATCCAACTTTTGATATAATCGTTTAAAAGTTTTATTCTTTGCTTCATTCACTATTTTCTTAACATCTTTCTCGACTATTGTATATTTTTTAAAGTTTTTCTCATTCTTACAAATATATAATTCCTTATATGATGTTCGTTTTTTCCTTCACTTTCTTTTGTACTTTCTCATTTCATCACCAAGATTCCTTATTTAGTGATGCATGTCCCTTTAACTCACTGAGTACACTCTTAGCTAGTATTTTCAACTTTGATATAATCTTATCTCATATCATATTAGAGTCACCATATATTTCGCCTAATACTTGTTCTCCTATCTTCTCTTTAAATATATTTTGCTTTCCTTTCTTGAACTTTCACTACTTCATTCTACGAGTCGTATATATTTTTTTCTATTGATATTATGCTTGAGGCGTATATCCAACACTACTAACCTATGTTGGGTAATTACGCTTTCTCCATGTATGACTTTACAATCTCTATAAATCTTTTATCCTTCTTCCTAACTATAAGAAAGTCAATTTGCGATTTATTATTCCCACTTTTGAATGTGACTAAGTGTTCTTCTCTTTTATTAAAAAATGTATTAGCTAATATAAGGTCATATGTTATCGCAAAATCTAATATAGTGTTTCCTTCTTCATTTCTCGTTCCAAACCCATAACCTTCATGTACCCTCTCATATTCCTCATTTTTTTACTCCGACGTGTCTATTTAGATCACCTCCTATTAAAATCATTTCATTTGGCGAAATGTTTTGTAATACTTCGTCTAAGTTGTCCCAAAACCTTGATTTAATAGTTTCATCTAATCCTACATGCGGTGCATATACACTAATTAAGTTCATAGTTTATATTGTCATTATTATCTTAAAGGATATAATTCTATCCTCTTTTCTAACTACTCATACAACTTCATCCTTTAACGAATTATATACAACAATACCCACTACATTTCTTGCTTTACTCTTTTCTGTGTACCATAACTTAAAACCCGAGTTTTCTATCATCTTTGCCTTATCTCCTACCCATTTTGTCTTTTATATACACAAAATACTAATTCTTCTCCTAATCATCTTCTCTCCTACCTCATTTGAATCTGAGAATATGATTCAAATTTTAAAACATGGCCTCCACAACCATTTTTCCCATCAATTTCATCTTCATATAAAGAGGATAAAAATGCAATTGTGTTCTCAGTCTGTGAAAGTAAATATTATGCAAAGAGGATAAAACAGCAACTTCTTGTTCTCAACTGATTAAAGAAACGACTATAGATTATCAGCTATTGTTCATAATGATGAAACCCTTGGCGACAAAACGATCGAAACAAGCACCTTAAACAACCAAACCCACCCGTCCATAAGCGTGGCTGTATCGAAGACACCATGCCCTCTGTGTACCATGTGATCGTCCATGGGGATAACCATCATCGCTGGATCAAGAATTATCCCACCGACCACGCTGGAATACATGGCCGGGTAAGGTTGCTTTTTCACAGCGCTCCATTTCTCCTTCAGCTTGTCCAAAACCTAATTAAAAAATCAATCAACAAAAGATTTATTTTTCGCTCAAAGTAAAACAAAAAAGGGGATCTTTTGCCAGCAACAAAAAAAACGGATCCACAAGAGTTCGGAAGCGGGGGAAGAAATAAAAATAAAAATTTGAGGGGAAAAGGCGATCATTTCATCTACCTCGGTGGCCGACGAGTAAATCGGAACTGGGGGCGAACCTGAAACTTCGTCCCCCATGGAGAAGAAGGAAGTGTGACGAGATGGCGGCAGAAGAGGCAAGAGCCGAAAGTGGAGTGTGAGACGACAGCGCGTAGGTAAGAGGGTTTAAGAAGGCGAAAAGCCGACGCTCTGGCTTGTCGAGTAGCGGCTAATAAATAAAAATTGGGCGAGGTGGAAATCCTGCTGTGTTGATGCGCCTCCGTCTCCCTCTCTCATCCGCTTTCTTGTCCTTTTCCTCTCGCTCGCTTGCCTTGTTTCCGCCATTTTCGCAAGCACTCTTTTCAGGTTTGGCGGACAGAGGATGAGACAGCGATGACCAAGCCACGCCGGCACGGAGTGTTTTGTGCTGCCGGCCATTGCTAATTTTAACAAATCTGTCGCCGATCCGATCTCAACTTCCTGACTATTATTTTCTTTTAAAAAGTTTTATAGTCTTAGTTTAATAATATTGTATTGATTTAGCAAAAAAATACTATAAATTTGAGTTTTATTTTATCAAAAATACTTTTTAAATTATTCAGAATTACATTAATTTAATTAAAATAATTTAATATTATTGTAATAGTGTTGATAGAAATTATTATAGTATTTAATGTGGTTAAAAATGCTATAAATTAAGCTCTATAGCTTTTTTTTTTTAATTTTTTGGGCCCTCTACATCCTTGTCACTAGCCTTATCCAGACACGGCCCGGCCCATAACTGGATAGATTATTTATTGATCTGATTAATGGTCTGAACCTTAACAGACCCGGAACTACTGGTTCAGTTGCTTTTTTTAATACATATTCTTTTTTATTTATTTTTAATTTTAATATGTATGAAATATTTTCATTGATAGAAATTGATCTCTTGGCTAAAAATTAAGGCGTTTACTTGGGTGTAATGTAATAATGTAATCAAATTTGTAATATAATGTAATGTAATCTTAATTACATTATTACGTTTGGTAATATAATGTATTTAATCTTTGATTAAAGGGTGATTACATTCTTTTGTTTGGTATATTTTTTATAAGAAATGTAATTCATATTATTATAAAATGATAATATCCTGCGACTTCTACCGACGACCGTCGCACCTTTGTCGAAGCTTGCGGTCATCCACGGCCGACTGCCGGTGACAGCCGGCGACCGGCGGTGGCGGTGGCGGCGGCCGACGACCGTCGACGGCGGTCAAATACCAGCTGACGATCGACGGCGGCCGACGACCAGCAGTGGCGACCAGCGACGGCGGTCGGCGGGCGACGGCGACAGTGGTGACGGCCAGCAACCGACGGCGACGGCCGACGGCCGACGACCGACAACGACGGCGGCCTACGACCGGTGGTAGCGGCGGCCGGCGACAGGCGACCTGCAGCAGCGCCGACGACCGACAGCGACGGCGACCGGTGGCGGCGGGCAGTGGACGGGTGGCGACCGGCGGGCGGTGGACGGGTGGCGACCGACGGGCGGTTGGCGGCCGACGATTGATTAGGGATATATTCTGCATTTAAATTTTGATTAAACAGTGACCTCGTAATGTAATTGGATTACATAGTATTTACTTTGTAATCTAAATTACAAAACTTCACTATCTTTTGTAATAGAGATTACATTACATTACATGTTTAAAATTAAAACAAACAAAATAATCAATCTTAATCTTGATTACATTACAAAGTAAATTATACTATATCAAACGTAGCCTAAATGTCTTATCCATATGGTCTATATTATATTGACATTTATAATTATTATTTATTTTTTTAATAATCAAAACCATTAAACTGATAATTTTAAACCTAGTCATCGATTTTGACCCTGGTAAGGTCTACTTGTCACTTGATTTGTATATTTGTTTTTCATATTTATGGTTTTTTTTTTAAAATGGTCCAAAGTCAAAGAGGCCTTTTTTATTATTATTGGAATACTTGAAGGTGGTCACTTTTTTATTACTAATTGTTTTTTATTAGAAGGATGTCTCACCCATTTCATTTTTCACTGTGTTTTTTTATTAATTGGACTTATTTTGTACTATGGCATATCAACTATAATTCATAACGGTGTAATATGGATATTTTTATTTCTAGTCAATAAGATAGTTTATTAGTTTATTTCTAACCATAATAGTATTATATTATAGCAACGCAGCCAATTGTATAGTAGTATAATTTTGCAGATGTAAAATGAGCTCAGATTTTTTGTTTGTCCGATATGTTTAATTTTTTCTTAGTGCCTTTTTTTAGTTTGTACGTCAAATCATAATTGAAATCTCACCGTTACAATCTACCCTAGATTTATCATCCTTTATAGATTGGATATACAGTCGGAAGCTATCGAGGATAGACAGATTACATAGCACCGAACAAGGGACTACGACCTCTGTCCACTTGTCTTAATCCAAATTAGAATATGTTTTGAATTGAAAGAGACGCTTGGAAGCCAGGCTATACAACATCGAGCAAGAGATGACGGCATTGACCATTTATCTAAATCTAAACTACAATTTAAATAAAAAATAAATATAAAAAAAAAATAATTCTCAATTTGATTGGATTTTAATCGCGATATGAAGTATAAATTAGAAAAAGAATCATAAAAAGACAAAAAATTACAGACCCATGTATCAGAACTCAAGTAAAATATACTAAGATATGTACTTTTGGTTCCAATAAAAAACGATGCCCTCCCTTTAAAATTCCTAGTTTGTTGTCGTTTCATTCCGCTGTCAAAAACCAAATCAACCAGCCATCTACAAAAGAACTGCGGTAAAACCTATTTTGATGCATTTTCGGCTTTAATGCGGTAAAACCTATTTTGATGCATTTTCGGCTTTAATTTGGTATCGTTTAAACACTAAATATTTTTCAACTCCAATTAATACATACCATTTCTTACCCTAAAAAAAATAGACCTTAAAATATTTTATTTTTTCATCTTATAATTTATTAGTCAACATACATATTAATTTATTAAATATTTTTATTGTGATAATAATAATTATTAAAATTAATAGTTTTATGGTACATAATAATTAATTTTTTTATGATATTATGCTTTTAGTTACAAGAAAATAAAAATTAGTACCTCCTGAATTTTGGTGGAAATAATTTAATAGACATACTAATATAGATAACATACAATTATTTAAGATAATAACTATTTTAAATATTTTTATAAAACAAATAATACTTCATTAAAAATACATTATTATGAATCTTAATTATTGGAGTTATTATATTATTCCCACACATACTCAATTAATCTAGGGGCAAACTGAGTATTTTTATTTTGATTAATTCCTTTATATATAGCAAGGAACTTTTGAAATTGAGTATTGTCATCTACTGCTCCATCAACATCTGTAGTCAACGAGACTTCACCTTGACCAACAATTGATGCATTCATATCACGCTCATCTTAAATTATCATATTATGCATAATAATACATGAAGTCATTATATCATGTAAAATATTTTTCTGCCAAAACATGAAGGTCCTACAACAATTGCAAAGCATGATTGAAGCACTCCAAATGCCCACTCAATATCTTTTCTACATGCCTCTTGTTTCATTGCAAACAACTTATTCTTTGTACCCATAGATCATGAATTGTTTAAACAAGTGTAGACCATTTTGAGTATATACCATCAACTAAATAGTAACACATATTATACTCTTTTCCTTGAATAACATAACGGCAGGGGGGCAATACCTAAGCAAGGTTAGAAAAAAGTTGAGAAGACTTCAATACATTAATATCATTGTTAGATCCGGGTAAATCAAAATATGCATATCATATCCAAAAATCATAATCAGCTACAACTTCTAGAATAATTGTTGGTTTTCCACTATGACTAGAATATTGCCTAGCCTATGCTGTTGACAATTTTTCCACTTTCAATACATGCAATCTAGACTACCCAACATACTAGGAAAACCACGTTGCTCACCAATATGAAGAAGCTTGGCAACATCATTAGCATTGGGTGATTGTGAGTACTGTCCTCCAAATACTTCAACAACAACATCACAAAATCTGTTCACACTTTCTATGGCAGTTGATTCTCCTATTTTGATGTACTCATCGGTAGCATTTGTCGGTACACCATATGTCAATATTCGAAATGCAACTGATATTTTTTTTAAACCTGACAAACCAAGTTTTCCAACTCCATCTCTTTTATGCACAAAATAATTATCATGATTACTAACCGCATTAAAAATAAGCATAGATAAATTTCTTCCCATTTGGTATCTTCTTTGAAACATTACAACATTATATGTAGGATTTTCAGCAAAGTAATCATTGAATATATTACAATCAGCAGCTTCTCTATTATGTTTGATCACTATGTGACTAGGAATAGATCCTCGATGTTTGTCTTTGGTGCTTTCTTAATTCAAATGATTCAAAATGACTTGATTATTTCGACAAATCGCTTGAGTGATAAGCCTTCCGTGTGCGTTAAATATTTCATCATCTTCAGAGCTCGAGGATGATAAATTTGATGTACCTTCATATCTAGCATTCATTTTTTGAGATGAAGAATGTGACTGAATTATTTTCAGTTATGGTATGTATTTATAATGAATAATGCACATATCATTACTATTATTTCAAGAGATGAGACATCACAATGCACACATAACATTATTATTATTGCAAGCAACGGGACATCACAATGCACACACCATTATTATTATTTCAGAAGATGAGACATCACAATGCATACACAATATTTTTATTTTTACAAACGATGAAACATCACAATGTACATGTTGGACCCCGTGGTTGTTTTTATGTGATCAACTAAGTTTAGGTTAGGTCATGTTTGTCTGATCCCTGTGTCTAAGTGTGCAGGAACTTAGGAGCGCAGGAAGTTGAGCGGAAGGCGCAGCTAGCGAGAAGGACGGCACGGGAAGGGAGCCAACGGGCTCGGTGCGTCCGAAGGATGAGAGAGCTATGGAAGAGTACACCGGTGGGCGTGAAGAATGTGCGCGGCGTTCAAGGGGCGTAAAATCGGGACGGAAGATTGCTCGAGGAGAAGGCCGGGAACTAGGTTCGGGTGAGCCCTATTCTGGATGGCCGAAATCACCCAAGCAAACTGAACCAGAGCAAGTCAACCGGGAAGTTGACTTGACAAGTGTTCGGTCGACCGAACCCTCTGATCAATCGACCGAACCCCTTTTCATCAGAAGCCAGCCGTTGGAGACACGTCAGCAGCCACGTCAACAACTAATGGCTGATCGATCGACCGAACCCTCTGATCGGTCGACCGAACCGAAGATAATCAGAAACTTGGTCAAAGTGATTTGATCGAGTTAGATCGAGCAGAGACTGTTGGCTGATCGGTCGACCGAATGCAAGGATCGGTCGACCGAACCTAAGCTCGATCCAAATAGCTTGCATCCAGACGGGAAGCTGGGAAAGTACACAGGTTCGGTCAACCGAACCTGGGGATCGGTCGACCGATCCCACTCTCGAAGTCAAACGCTGATCCCGAAGATCAGGGGCTCTGGATGAGTCTTGGAACCCATATATAAAGGGGTCTCGAACAGAACAACGAAGGATCAACTCTATAATTTTTTTCTAAGCAACCTTTGTGCTCTTAAAGTGTAAAAGGCTTCTCCGTCTTCAAAGAAGAAGACTCTTTTAGTGCGCCTTTCCACCGCCTTGGATTAACAACCGTCTAAGTTGTAACCAAGTCAAATAGCTGAGTCGTCTCTATTTTCTTTTCTGTCAATTATTTTAATTATTAGTGTTGCTTTATTTTAAAGTTGAAAGTTTGAGGAGGGTATAATTTTTTATTGCAGGCAATTCACCCCCCCTCTTGCCGTTCCACGCTGCACCAACAAGTGGTATCAGAGCCCAACAACCTCAAAAGGATTAACCGTCGTCTGAAGTACAAAGATCAGGACAATAGCCGGCGCGAACATTCATCCCCCGAAGTTCGACGGAGATTTCGCTACATAGAAGCGAAAAATGGAGGTATTCTTTAAAACGGATTTTGACATTCTTATTACAATGAAATATGGTTTTGCAGCACCAAAAGACAAAGAAGAAAACCAATGGACGAAAAAGGAGCAGACTGATTTCGTGGCTAACAGAAAAGCTGAGTTCCACTTGCTCAGCGTTCTTCCGCCCCAGGAGGTAAGTCAAATCGGAAGCTACGACTCCACAAAAGACCTCTGGGAGAAATTCCTAAACACTATAAAAAAACCAATGTTTTAGGACCGGTCTTCTAAGAGCGTTTGATTAACCACTCTAAATACGTGTAGCAACAAGAGTGGTTAAATGAAACCGCTTGTAAAAGGTAAGAGTAATAGGAGCGGTTGGAAAACTGATCCAGCTGATTAATTGCAGCATCAGTTATTTAAAATCGTTTTGAACGTCATGAAATTTAAGAGCGGTTTTATAAACCGATTCAATTTTTTGGTTGGCAGCGGTTTATTAGACTTTTTAAAGTAGTCAACAAAACCGTTTCTACAAAGTCACATATTTTTTTAACCTAGGGTCTTTTGCCTATTATTAATATTTAAATTTCCTCAATTTTTAATCCTACGCCCCACGTACAAACAACAAATCGTGAATCATTAACCTTACTCCTTAAAAATCCAACATTCCGATCGAGATACTTAGAAAAAATAACAATCCAATTTTTGCGCCATTATTGGCTTCTCTATGATCGGAAATTAACTCACTTGTATAGGTAATACGCATGGAATCCATCTTCTAATTTTATTAAAAATTATTTTATAGATAATAATACAAACTGTCGAATCTCGATTGATTTGGTGAAGTCCAAAATTAAATTACATTAATATCCTTTTTTTATTTTAATACCTAAAATAATTTTAAAACTTATTAATAATTTTATCTTCATATCTTTATCAAAATTTTTATAAAATAAATACACGCAACATGTGTATTTCATTAATCAAAATATGAGATGCATTACATACTTTAATTAATGAAATAAATAAAATAAATAATCGATGCATATAATTGAAACATACTAAATAAATCTGAGAAAGGGAGCAAATAAATTTTTTGATATATTACTAAAACAAATTTAAAACTACAATTTACAATTCCATTAATTAAATTGTATACCGAATAAAAACAAACTTAAATTGTATAATCATATTTTATTTATATAAATGGATGCAATGGAAAATTTGCTCGTTGGTAAATTATTTTAAGAAAGAATAAAATTTCTATACCTGCACAATTTTAATATGGTTCACCAAGATTTTAACCATAAAATTTTACCAAAATAAAACTAAAATACCATGTTTATTGACTATGAAAGGGCTACCCTTTTTTTAGCGCTCATATTATTTTACTATTTTTTTCGTGATTCCTGCATTTAATTTCTAGAACCCTAAACTTAACTATCTAATGTATGTTGGGACCAAATATGTAGCTAGGGGGGGTGAATAGCTCAGCGCGATCTCGTGCTCGTTGTTGCTTGTTTCTTCAAAGATATGCAATGGAAAACAAACAAGAAACAAAAATACAATGCTAACAAGAGGATTTACTTGATATCCACCTCACAAGAGGTGATTAATCCAAGAATTCACACACTCACGCACCCTCCACTAATAAAACACTCCTTTACGATAACTACCGAAGGCGGAGAAGCCCTACAAGTTCACACTACAAGAAGAAAGGGGAAGGAAACAAAATATAAGCAAAAGCTTACAAGTTTGCACAAGAAAACCCTAACCCTAGCTTTCTTCTTCTCGTTGTAGATCCGCCTCTTGACTTGGAAAAACCTCCAAGAACCTTCAAGATCTGGCGTGAGAACTGTGGAGAAGTGGCTGGAGTCGCTGTAAGGATCGGAGATGAAAGCCGTGGAAGTTCTACCGAGAGAGACGCTCACCAACAACTATATCTTGCGCCAACGATCAAATCCCGATCGATTGGATTGCTCCCAATCAATCGGGGAGGCTTTGGATCGATCGGTCGATCGATCCAGAGCGCCTCTGTGCTCTCGGGAATTGCCTGGATCAATTGGTTGATTGATCCAAGGCTTATCGTGCGAATCGTACCTCCCAATCGATCGCCCGATCGATCGGAGGCTCCCAATCGATCGGCTGATCGATTGGGAGGCTTTCTGTTCGCGCGACACTTCTCCCCAATCGATCCAGTGATTGATTGGGAGGAGGCTTGTCGCGGGGACTCACCGAATCGATCGACCGATCGATTGGGCATGAGCCAATCGATCGACTCATCGATCCAGCTCTTGTTTTTGCCCAAAAACAAGTCCAAAGTCCCCTAACCCAACATCCGGTCAACCATGACCTGTTGGTACATCATGCCTAGCATCTGGTCACCCTTGACCTGCTAGGACTCCCTCACCAAGTGTCCAGTCAATCCCTTTGACCCACTTGGACTTTTCTCCTCGTGCCAAGTGTCTGGTCAATCCCTTTGACCTACTTGGGCTTCCCAACACCAGATGTCTGATCAACCTTGATCCATCTGGATTTCCTGTGCCTGACTTCACTCACCAGGACTTTCACCTAGTTTCACTCACTAGGATTTTCCTTCTGCCTAGCTTCACTCACTAGGACTTTCACTTGGCTTCACTCACCAGGATTTTCCTTCTGCCTGGCTTCACTTACCAAGACTTTCACATTTGTCTGGCTTCACTCACCAGGACTTTCCAGTCAAGTATCCAGTCAATCTTGACTAGGGCTGTAAACGAGTCGAGCCGAGCTCGAGCCAGCCTTGGCTCGAGCTCGGCTCGACTCATTTTATGTTAGCTCGGCTCGAGCTCAAGCTCGATCGAGCTTATAAATTTGAGCTCGAACTCGGCTCGATCATTTAATCCAAGGCTCGAGCTCGACTCGAAAAGCTCGAATTAAAAGCAAGCTTTCGAGCTCGAGCTCGAGCTCGAGCTAAAGCCAATCATAACTTGAGCTTATTTTACTGCAATTTTAACAACTTCATCAAATTCACCCATAAAACTGATCAAATACAATTATCTATCTTTCTAATAAAAAAGTTAAATTACTGGACATCAAAACATAATTATTCTCAAACTTCATCCCAACATAATTTACACCAAATTCAAAAACATAATATTCCAAAATCCAAACTTGCTCAAAATATTAAATTTCTGCTACATATCCATCTTCATCCAAAAAATTGATAAAAATACAATTATCTATTTCTCCAATAAAAGAGTCAAATTACTGAACATCAAAAAATGACCCAATATAGTTTACAGTTTTACACTAAACCCAAAAGCATGATATTCCAAAATCTAAACCTGCTCAAAATATCAAATTTCTGCAATATTCAGTATCATCTTCATCCATAAAATTGATCAAAATACAATTATCTGTTTCTCCAATAAAAAGTCAAATTATTGAACATCAAAACATAATGACCCAACATACATGATATTCCAAAATCTAAATTGATTAGCTGCTCAAAATATCAAATTTTTGCCACGTTCAATATCTTCCTTCATCTCAAATTCTCAGTTATATCACCTGCACTGCATTCAATCAAATTCTCAGTTATATCACCTGCACTGCATTCAAACCATAATAATCAACTATAATACCTTCGTCTTCAGTACATGGATTGGATGACAATGACTTGTTCTGTTGAAAGATCATGTATGTTAGTGATAAAGCTCTTTTATTCTTTGTGAAACAATTTCATGTAGGGAAGTACTGCTAAACTGGGAACAATTGTTTAACACTATCTATATCAAAGTGACGTGCTTAGCTTCTGCAGTTTTGTAGTTATCTATTATAGAAAAGACCAATCATTTGGTTAGAAGAATGAATTCTTCTTATGTACCGAGAGGCTATAATATGGATTGATATTAAGCTCAACTATAATATCATAATAATCAAACCAAAAGCACATGTTAAACAAAAAACTAAAATTTAACTTACTTTAAGAGGTAGATACTGGAAGAAAAATTTCCTGGTAAGTTTTCTCTTTCTAAAAAAGAAAAATTCAAATAATTAGATGATTAGTTTGTAACTTAGAAAACTAATAATGAAATTTAACTTACTTTAGTCTTTTTTTCAGTCCATGTATCTTTCGAAGTCAATCACCCCCACATAGAAGAGCCTGCACTGTGTCCGGAGATAGTGATGAACAATAAGAATCAATAACTCTCGTCCCTGTACTAAATGTTGCTTCTGAAGCCACTGAACTCACTGGGATAGCTAAAATATCAGCTGCCATCTTTGACAATATTGGATATTGCATTCTATTCATCTTCCACCATTCTAAACACGAAAATATTTTAGGAATCTCATTCTTCTTAAGACGACCCTTTTCAAGATAATCTACCAATTCAGATCTCTTAGTCTCCGAAGTTTCAACTTTTGCACAATAGTCATCAAAATCATCCCAACTATACACAGAACTTTGTTGATTTCTTTTAACACTTGAAGAACCAAAACTCTCAGACTCAGATGGATGAGGCACTCCTTTATTAGTTTCTTCAACAACATACTTTTCATAAAGAGAATTAATTATCTCCTTAACTTTTGAGATATGCTTAGAGGCATCTATTTCAGAATAAAGCTTAGGGAAGCAAAACTCAATAGCAAGCATTTTTTTGGTTGGATCTAACACAGCAGCTATAGCCATCAATAGATTACAATCACCCCAATACTTGTCAAATTTTTCTTTCATTTTACTAGCCAATTGCTTAAGAAACAAATCTTCATGTTGTGCATAAGTATCCAATGATGACTTTATTTTTTGAACTTCCTGAAGAAATAAATTTGAAGTAGGATACTACCTGAAATGATGTGTGTGGCTGTCGAAAAAGCCTCCAACAGTGAGCAAATCTTTTGAGCTTTATTCCATTCTTCTTCTTGAGGGCAGCAACCATAAAAGTGATCATGTTCTTGAACATTTGAAAAACTTCTTTGAACTTGAGTGCACAACTTAACATTTCAAAAGTTGAGTTCCACCTAGTTTTGCAATCACGAATCAATCTTTTATCCTTCAACTGTAATTGTTGCACACACTCTGTAAATTGCATACGTCTTGCCTCTGAACGATTTACATATTCTACACTTTCCCTTATATTACTAATAATATCTTCAATCTCCCTCAACCCATCTTGAACGCACAAGTTCAAGATATGTGCACAACAACGAATATGAAATAAATTTCCTTCACATGCCAATGTTCTAGATCTTTGAATGGTATCTTTCATTTACCGAATGGCCAAATCATTACTTGAAGCATTATCAAAAGTAATAGTGAAAACCTTATTTTCAATACCCCACTCTTTCATCCACTTAAAAATGGCATCAGAAATTTGAAGACCTCCCCTTGGTGGTGGAATGTTAATGAAACTTAAAACTCTCTTTTGCAAATTCCAACAAGAATCAATCCAATGCCCAGTGACAACCATGTATTCAATTTTTTGAGTCTTTGACTTCCAACAATCTGTTGTCAAACTTATTTTATCAATGCATTCAAGACTTTTCTTCAACCTCTTTTTCTCAACCTCATAAATTTTCATACAATCTGCTCTACATGTCGTCCTACTAATTTTTTGCCATTCAGGCATTCCACGCCTCATCATTAAATTGAACCCCTATTCATCAAGAATAGTGAATGGATGTTCATGCATCATAATCTAATGAGCAGCTGCCTCCCTCATTTGTTCCATGTCAAAATTTCCAGAATGCAAAGTAAGAATGGATGGTGAAGCTGAATCAGTGGGCAAAAAAATTCAACTTTGTTTGTTGTTCAGCTTCTTGCAAATAAATTTTTCTCTTCACACAATGTAATCTATGCCTCAAAAGACTTGATGTGGGCCCTGATTTACCCAATGTAAAAAGAGATTGGCAATGTTTACATTTGGCTTTCTTTGATCCATCCATTGTGTCAAAATCATTCCACACTTCTGAAATTTTTTTCCTTTTATTTGTTTTGAACCCCTCTTCCTCTTTTTCTTTAGCATTTTCTTGTGTTTTTTTGACCAGCTGTGATAATTTCCTTGTTGATCTCAAGATTAACTTCATTACTTTTAGCTATGGCACTATTTACGGTAAGTGGAACAGATGACTCTTCTACAGACATAACTGATCCAGAGATAAATAATTATCAAATAAATTATAAAATGCTCAAACAATAATAAAAAGAGAAAATATTGTCTATAAAGCAACATTCAAATCTTTAGTTTGTAGGAATCAAAAGAACTCCATGTAAGTACTTGCGAGAAAAAAAAACAAGCTCCAAACTTCCAAGGTCAAATCTTTGAAATCCGCCCTAAAAAATGAAGGAAATAAACCACAGCAAATCAATTCATTACCACTTCCATATATTGCAAGCACACATAATTTATAGGTCATTCATATTAAATAGACTAATAAAAACAGAATTGCAAAAGCATTAAAAATATGACTAACTTCAGACTGAGGTTATAGTGTTATACTATAAAAGGCTACATAGAATATGAATAGAAATGAAGATCAGATATGGTTATTGCTATGATTAGTTCAAAGAAATTTCCAATTTAAAGTGGAGAAATCACACCATGAAATATTACCATATAAATTAAGACAACAGAAGTGCATACACGGATTGTGCAAGAAAATATAATCTTATCGCCCATTAAAATCCAATAGGAGGGGCACCTAAAGCACTGAAGAAGTTAGCCCCAAATACACATAACACGACTAACTTGCAAATCAAGGGTTTTAAGGCATTTACTGCTCTAGGAATGATTCCATTGACTTGGGGGAAAAAAATACAGAACCAACAATATACAAAAGGATCACCATATTAATTTCCAAAGTCCAGAAAACCTCAAAAGATTATTTCTCCACTCAGCTAATAGAAAAAACCATAGTACAGAAGAAACCTCTCTAAAAAAGCATTTAAAAGATACAAATAATCACATTTACAATTTACCTTGTCAGCTTTCACCGTAGTGTAAACCCAATTCCAGCAGCTCCTCTTAAGGATTTCTTCAAAGCCTAGCTTATAATGTTATGTAGAAAACCAACCTTCCACCACAGAACCAAACCGATGTTCCTATAATCAAGTTGAGGGTGACAGGGAAGGGGGTAAGTGCTGAGGGCAACGTGTGACGATTGAGGACGATAAGGAAGAGGGTGAGGGTTGAGAGCAACGTCTGACGATTGAGGGAGATAAGGAAGGGGGTGAGGGCTGAGGGCGACGGGGAAGGGGGTGAGGGCTGAACCCGACTGAGGGTGATGCTGAGTAGGCAAGACAGCGACGGTTGAGTAGGCGGCGCCGATGGAGGGCAAGGGTTGGCGGCGACGAAAGGTGAGGGCGGCGAAAGGTGAGAGGATGAGATTAGGGTTGAGTTGGTTGACTACTTTAACTTGGATTTAGAAAGGTATTTTTATTTAAAAAATAAACTCTCAAAAATTACACCTTTACCCTAATACTTATCATTAATTACTTAATGACCTAAATTTATCAATATTCACATGAATAAATAAAAATATATTATATATATATATATATATATATATATATAGTTGGGCTCGAAAAAGCTCGACGAGCCATCGAGTCAGTATTAGAGGAGCTCGAGCTCGGCTCGAATATTAAACGAGCCGACTCGAGCTCGGCTCGAGCTCAGTCAAAATCAAGCTCAAGCTGAGCTTTGACCGAGCGGCTCACGAGCAGCTCACGAGCAGCTCACGAGTGGCTTGACTCGTTTGCACCCCTAACCTTGACCTACTTGACTCTCTTTCACAATCTCACCACATGAACAATTGCACCTGCAATCTCCATGTCTTGTCTTCATATATTGTCAAACATTGAAACCCAAACATCAAGACTCGAGCTTGACCCAATTCAAGCTCAGTCAACCAGGTCAACCTTGATCTAGGGAATATTGCACCAACAATGTATTGATATATATTGCTTCATCTACTCATCTCCTTTTACCGATACTTCTCAGGGAGAACATTATAACTAATTTTGATTCTTGGAGGTAATTTCTTGCTTGAAGTATGTGTGTGTGTGTGTGTGTGTGTATGTGTGTGTGTAAAACTAGATATATATATATATATATATATATATATATATATATATATATATATATATATTTGAATCTAGTTTCATTGTTTTAGGCGTGATTAATTTTTATTTTCATGGTTTAAAGATGTTGATATCTCATTATGTTTTTGACTATCTTTTGTTAGCTTTTATTTATTGTCACCATTTTGCAGATAAAATTGTCTGATCTTAATTTTCTGGCCTTTTTTTTGGAATTGTCAAAATTTAAAGATATAAAATCTGGATAAGAGTTTGAATTTGCAACATAAATATGAGTATGTAATCATCTTTTGAAAAATGTCACACACTTGTTGTCTATTTCTTGTAGGAATTGCTTCACTTTGAAAATGGTGAATAAAAGAATTCAAAAGTTGCTTCAAAATACCAGAGGACAATCTAGAAGAGAAGAATCAAATAATAGAGGATTAAATGGTGAAAATGAACCACAAGATGTACCACTGCCGCACTCTCCATCGGAAACACAAAATGCTGAATTAGACTTACAACACAATGTTGAGCATAATGAGGAAGGTTAGAATTTTTTGGGGGATATGAATAGCTAATTGAATTTACAATGAAGTAACATTATGTTTTTTAATGAATTAATATTATGTTTTAAATACTTTTTCAGGTTAATCTCAAAGGAGCCAAAATACACGGGGCAGGACAGTGATGAGGGATGTTCATTTATTAGGTCCCAATGACTTACTAGTTGTAAGATTTAATGAAAGGGGTCAACCTTATGGAGAAATGCAACCCACGCTTTCAAATTTTGTGGGAACGATTGCTCAAAATGGGAACTTGTTACCCCTTAGTTTTCTAGACTGGAGGAAAATACCTAAAAATCGTTTGGATCTTGCATGGGGATATATAACTGTAAGTTGAAAATCTTTTAGTTCCAAATTTCAATTAGAAATTAATATTGTTGGTGCAATATCCCTCAGGTCAAGGTTGACCTGGTTGACCAAGCTTGAGTCTTGGTTTGAGTTTCGATGTTTGATGATACAAGACTTCGATGATATGGACAAGTGCAAGTGCAGTTGTTCATTTGGGGAAATTATTTGGTGCAATTCCCCTCTGATCAGGGTCTGATCAGGTTGGTTGAAGAAGAGTTAAGTAGGTCAAGGTTGACCAGATACTTGACTTGAAAGACCTAATGAGTGAAGCTAGGTAGAAGGAAAATCCTGGTGAGTGAATCCAGGTAAAAGACCTAGTGAGTGAAGCTAGGCAGAGAGAAAATCCTGGTGAGTGAAGCCAGGTGAAAGTCCTAGTGAATGAAACTATGCAGTTTGAAAGTCCTGGTGAGTGAAACCAGAAAGGGAAAATTCAGATGGATCAAGGCTGATCGGACATCTGATGTTGGGAAATCCAAGTAGGTCAAAGGATTGTATGGATACTTGGCACAAGGAAATCAAGATGGGTCAAGGTTTACCAGACATTTGGTGAAAATCCAAGTAGGTCAAGGGAGTGACCAGATACTTGGCATGATGAGGAAAAGTCTAAGTGGGTCAAAGGGATTGACCGGACACTTGGTGAGGGAGTCCTAGCAGGTCAAGGGTGACCGGATGCTAGGCATGATGAACCAACAGGTCATGGATTGACCGGATATTGGTTTGGGGGCTTGGGACTTAGTTTTGGGCAAAAACCAATGTCTGGATCGATCATCCGATCGATTGGCTGATGCCCAATCTATCGGTCGATCGATTGGGAAGGTCCCCGCGACAAGCCTCGAGAGGGCAAGTCATAGAGCGCACAGAACGTCTCTGGATCGATTGGTCGATCGATCCAGAGACCCCAATCGATCAGTGGATTGATTGGGGTGGCGCGTTTTTACGCGATATAGGCAGGATCGATCAGCCGATCGATCCAGGCATTTCCCGCAGAGCACAGAGGCGCTCTGGATCGATCGACCAATCGATCCAAAGCCTCCCCGATCGATTGGGAGCAATCCAATCGATCGGGATCTGACCATTGGCGCAGATAAAGGCTGCAGCATGCGATTCCTTCGGTAGAACTCTCAGCCACTTCTCCCGATCTTCACCAGTGATCACAGAGCTTCTCCACAGGGTTCTCACCGCTAGTTCTTGAAGCTCTTGGAGGTTTTTCCAAGTCAAGAGGCGGATCTACAGCAAGAGGAAGAAAGCTAGGGTTAGAGTTTTCTATACTCATTGTAAGCTTTTGCTTGTATTTGTGTATCCTTTCCCTTTCTTCTTATAGTGTAAACTTGTAGGGCTTCTCCGCCTTCAGTAGTTACTGAAAAGGAGTGTTTATTAGTGGAGGTGTGTGTGAGTGTGTGGATCCTTGGACTAATCACATCCTTTGGAAGTGGATACCAAGTAAATCTACTTGTTAGCGTTGTGTGTATTGTTTCTTATATATTTCCACTGCACATCTTTGAAGAAACAAGCAACGCCGACCACGAGCACGCGACGAGCTATTCACCCCCCCCTCTAGCTACATTTTGGTCCTAACAAGTGGTATCAGTGCGAGGCCGCTCTTCATCGGAATCATCACTGAAAGGGGCAAAGAGCTAGAGGGTGAAGAAGTTGGAGCAAAATTTTTCAAGTCAAAGACTTCATCATCAAGCTCAACTTCAAATGGAATTCCAAGATGGTCTTGGATTCGACACAAGGGTGCCTCCACCATTCACAATGATGAGCTTAGATCTTTGGAGATCAAGGATCGAGAATTTCTTAATGGTCGAGATAGAGCAATGGTTTGCTCTAATGGAAGGCTTCGAAGTTCCAAAGAATTCAAGGGGCAAAATTCTCAAGAGGAGCAAGTGGAGCCAAGACCAAATTCAAAGATGTGAGGCCAATGATAAAGTGACCAAGCTTTTGGTCAATCTATTGCCGAGCAACATCTTGGAGCAAATTGGAAATTTTGAAGATGCCAAAGAGCTATGGAGCAAATTGGCAAAGATTCATGAGATCCCCTCTACTGTACCAATCCAAGAAAAATCCAAAGAGGGTGACTCATTGGAGCAAGACCAAGAGGAGGAGAATTTCGAAGGTGAGAGATGCTCATCTCCCGAAGAAGAAGTCCAAGAAGCTTCATTTTCAAAGGAATGCAATGAAGAGGGCAAGGAGAGGGCATACTCCTTGTTCCATACACAAGACGAAGATGAAGAAGCCTCCACCTCTAGGATTGAGGGGGAGCAATTTTCGATGACCCCGGATCAAGAAGAAGGAGAAGTCTCCACATCCGGGTCAAGAGAAGAAAAGGATGAAGAAGCTTCCACCTCCACAAGTCGAGTCAAAGCTATCGGAGGAGCATCATTATCGGATCAAGAGGAAGCCTCTACCTCCGAATCAAAAGGAGAAGATGTCATCCCTACACATGAAGGTATAAATGCTTCAAATAAAAAAAAACATATTATATGTTTTGAGTGTAGGGAACATGGGTATTATAAGAGCAAATGCCCCAAATTGGCCAAGAAGAAGGGCCAAGTAGCACTAAAGGGCAAGGTGAAGCCCAAGGAGACCGCTCCCGGAACAAAGAAGAGCAAAGAGCACATTGTGTGTTTCTCTTGCAATCAAAAGGGACATTACCGGAGCCAATGCCCCAAGGGGAAGAAAGCGATCAAGGCTCTTGGAGGAAGCACAAATCAAGGGGTAGCCTCCAAGGTAAAAAGAAAGGTATCATTTATTGAGCCTATCCCCTTAAATAATGGTAAAAAGCATGCTAGTTCTAATATTTATCATTTTAATGTTATTTACCATAAAAATAGGGAGCATGGTAGTATTAAAAAAAAATATATGGCTCTCCATGCTAAAACTACGACACTAGGTTTAGAAAGGTAGATAAAAATCGAGACAAGGAACCTAAGAATTTTAGTTATAGGTCTAGAAATAAAAATGCTCATGAATTCTTTGAAAAACCTAAAGCTAAGGACTTAAGGATGAAAAATCAAGTCTTGAGGTCAAGACTTGATAAGTTAGAAAAGACCTTAAAAAGGATGGAAAATATCCTTAAAGGGCAAAATGAGCATAACCTAGGTTTAGGACAACAAAAGTCATCCAATGGCCACAGAGGTTTGGGATACAAACCAAAGGCTAAGAAGGATGTAATTTCTTACCATAAGGTTCCATATAGCTATGGAACCGAGTCTAGGTCAAATGGTCAAATCAAAAATACTAGGAAGGTTATTCCTAAGAGTATTTTTACAACAAAAGTGACTAAGACTTCTAAGAAGTCCAAGAAAGTCACTAACAAGGTCACTAGAGAAGGAATTCCTAGAGTTGACCTAGAAAAGGTGACCAAGGCTTCTAAGAAGCCAAACAAAGTCACTAAGAAGGTATCTAGGGAGGTTATCCCTAGCGAGTACCTAGAGCATCCAAGGAGCACCAATAGGTTTTGGATTCCTAGGAGCATTATCTCTACCCCGTAGATGGGTTAGAGAGTGTCAACTCTAATTGAAAGGGTAGTTAACCCAATCATGATAAAGTTGACACTCTAAGAGCATTTCAAGGTTATTGTTAACCTTTGAAAATGATAAGGATTAATGACTTACTCTTGGAAAGAGTAAGATGTGTCATATTTTGAGAAATTGGATGAAATTTTAAATGACACAATTTGAGAAAATCATAAGAACTACCAAGTTGGGATTTTGGTATGTTCTTAGGAAGTTAAAGACAAATTTAAGCCTTAACTCAATTGATTACTCTTTAAAAGAGTAAATTGTGCCAAAATTTGAGAAATATGCTTAATTTAAATTGGCACAAATTAGGAAAAGCAAAAGAAATGTCAAATTTGGTATTTGACATTTTCTTGGGAAATAGTGGACAATCTAGGGTTTAAATTTTTACGTTAGCTAAGGGTTAAGGATACTTAGGTAGGTAATCTAGGTATTTTATCTATGCTAACTTGCCATGTTTTGCTTGCCTATCAAATGTCATGACATCATATTTATTTATTTGTGTTTGCACTCATGTCTTATTATGAAAAACAAAAAAAAATATCATGTCATATCATCCATACATCATATAGTTATAGGAAATTTTCTTTTGAAAATTATTTCTTTTTTATGTATGTCATAACATCATCATGAAGCATTTTAATTCCTTGTTTTATTAAGGACTAATGGCATTAATTAACAAGTAACATCCTTGGTGGATGTCTATAATTCAAAAATACCTAAATAGATATGTATGATCCCTAGATTAGGGCAAAACCAAACTTTACATCTCACAAAGACCCATAAGGTGACTTGTATGTGTTTTAGTGCACATTAGATACAAGTGAGATGTTAGGATGATGAACAAAACTCAAGATGTCGATTTAGTGCATTCTTTTGAGTTTTAAATTCATCAAAACACATAGCTATGTGTTTTCCCATCATTGGGAAAGCTAATGTATAAGTCATGTGTATTAAGCCCAAGGAACATGGTGGGATATTGGTTTTTAAAAATTTGTTTTAAAATGCTTTTGGAAAACCATTGGCGAAGGTTATCGTTTGATAGTAATCACCATTGAATAGTTAGGCACAAACTAGAAGAAAATACTAAAGTTTTTGCAACTTTTCAAGTTTGTGATAATCTTTGAAAATATGATATATTTTCATAGAAAACTATTTTTCCATGATAAAGTATACCCTAAATAATATCTACACAAATTTTCACAATTTTTGGAATTTTACAGATTTTTCTAGGGGTTTCTGAAGTTCACTGAAAGTGAATTTCAGAACTATCAGGCCTTCAATCGATCACCCGATCGATTGAAGGGTCTCAATCGATCGGGCGATCGATTTAGGGCAGGTTTCTCGCGAATAGAAGCCGTCTGGATCGATCCACCGATCGATCCAGCCCTTCTAAATCGATCAGTGGATCGATTCAAGCTGGTTCAATCGATTGGAACCCAACTCCAATCGATCGAAGATGCTAATTTTGGCTGGGAAAGCTTATTTTCAGCATTTTGAACCTATTTTAGTCTAGGTAACCATTCCAAACCCCTAAAAATACATTTGTATATATAAAAAGGGTGTTTTCATGTTGAAAACAAGGATGGATTGGTTAAGGGAGATTCAAATTTTGAACTTTTGAACCTTAAAACTTCTAAATTTGGGTTTCCTAAAGGTTTAGGGATTCTAAGTTATTGTTGGTGCAATGATAGAAGGTACGACCATATGTTTAGGGGGAGGTACTCTTTAAAGACATGAAAACTATTTTTCATGAACCTTGGAAGGTGGTTAACCTTTTTTTTAAGAACATGCTCGAGGTTGAGCGTTTGAACTTTAATGGGGAGTGGATATCCTCATTGTTCAAGTGATTCAAGTTGGCATATGCTCATGGATGAGCATTCGATACAAATGAAGGGTATGCGACCTTCATTTGAGTTATTGGACCTTGTTAATGCTCAAGGGCGAGCATTGATGATAATAAAGGGTATGAGGCCTTCATTATCGTGTTGATCACAACGACTGAAGTTGTGAACAATGATGAGCAACTCTTCAGGGGGAGAGTCTCAAAAGAGAGAGTTTTCAACAACTGAATTTGTTGATGTGTGCCAATAGGGGGAGAATGTAGGGTTTAAGTTAGGTCTTAATTATCTAAGAGGGAGTTTCCTTCTTAGTGGGAGAATGTAGGGTTTAACTTACGCTTTCATTACCTAGTGGCATGAAGGAAGTTGAGGCTATGGTAATTAGCCTAACTTAAATGAGGTATTGTCAAACATCAAAAAGGGGGAGATTGTTGGTGCAATATCCCTCAGGTCAAGGTTGACCTGGTTGACCAAGCTTGAGTCTTGGTTTGAGTTTCGATGTTTGATAATACAAGACTTCGATGATATGGACAAGTGCAGGTGCAGTTGTTCATTTGGGGAAATTGTTTGGTGCAATTCCCCTCTAATCAGGGTCTGATCAGGTTGGTTGAAGAAGAGTTAAGTAGGTCAAGGTTGACCAGATACTTGACTAGAAAGACCTAATGAGTGAAGCTAGGTAGAAGGAAAATCCTAGTGAGTGAATCCAGGTGAAAGACCTAGTGAGTGAAGCTAGGCAGAGAGAAAATCCTGGTGAGTGAAGCCAGGTAAAAATCCTAGTGAGTGAAGCTAGGCAGTTTGAAAGTCTTGGTGAGTGAAGCCAGGTGAAAGTCCTAGTGAGTGAAGGTAGGCAGTTTGAAAGTCCTGGTGAGTGAAGCCAGAAAGGGAAAATCCAGATGGATCAAGGCTGATCGGACATCTGATGTTGGGAAATCCAAGTAGGTCAAAGGATTGACTGGATACTTGCCACGAGGAAATCAAGATGGGTCAAGGTTGACCAGACATCTGATGAAAATCTAAGTAGGTCAAGGGAGTGACCAGATACTTGGTATGATGAGGAAAAGTCTAAGTGGGTCAAAGGGATTGACCGGACACTTAGTGAGGGAGTCCTAGCAGGTCAAGGGTGACCGGATGCTAGGTATGATGAACCAACAGGTCATGGATTGACCGGATGTTGGTTTGGGGGCTTGGGACTTGGTTTTGGGCAAAAACCAATGTCTGGATCGATCATCCGATCGATTGGGATGGTCCCCACGACAAGCCTCTAGAGGGCAAGTCACAGAGCGCATAGAACGTCTCTGGATCGATTGGTCGATCGATCCAGAGACCCCAATCGATCAGTGGATCGATTGGGGTGGCGCGTTTTTACGTGTTAAAGGCTGGATCGATCAGCCGATCGATCCAGGCATTTCCCGTAGAGCACAGAGGCACTCTGGATCGATCGACCGATCGATCTAAAGTCTCCCTGATCGATTGGGAGCAATCCAATCGATCGGGTTCCGACCGTTGGCGCAGATAAAGGCTGCAGGCGTGCTATTCCTTTTTTAGAACTCTCGGCCACTTCTCCCGATCTTCACCAGTGATCACAGAGCTTCTCCACAGGGTTCTCACCGCCAGTTCTTGAAGCTCCTGGAGGTTTTTCCAAGTCAAGAGGTGGATCTACAGCAAGAGGAAGAAAGTTAGGGTTAGGGTTTTCTATACTCATTGTAAGCTTTTCCTTGTATTTGTGTATCCTTTCCCTTTCTTCTTGTAGTGTGAACTTGTAGGGCTTCTCCGCCTTCGGTAGTTACCGAAAAGGAGTGTTTATTAGTGGAGGTGTGTGTGAGTGTGTGGATCCTTGGACTAGTTACCTCCTTTGGAGGTGGATACCAAGTAAATCTACTTGTTAGCATTGTGTGTGTTGTTTCTTGTATATTTCCGCTGCACATCTTTGAAGAAACAAGCAACGCCGACCACGAGCACGCAACGAGCTATTCACCCCCCTCTAGCTATATTTCGGTCCCAACAAATATAATTTGTTTAATATTCGTAGGAACATTTTTGTTTCCCTACTCGCCACAAAAAAATTGTGATGCAAATGATGGGGGTTGCATGGAGGCGATGGAGGGCCGAAGTCAAGGCAACGTCTTATGACCCAAATATTCCTTTAGATGAGCTCTTGCAAATTCGTCCTGTCCCTCATAAGCTGACACTCGAGGTTTGGGAAACTTTATGTGACTATTGGAAGAAGAATGAGCTAGTAATAATAAATTTATTATTTTGTACGTACAGATGGGTGTATATGATGCATTGTTGTTAACCTATTGCAGAGAGTGTCTAAAATTATTAGAGAAAATGCTCATAAAAAATGAAGAATTCATGCACAAGGATGCATAAATATTCCAACATTGGAAGATAAATTTGTAAGCATTATATATAATGATTGTTTATATAAGTCTATATAATTTTTAATTCACAAATTCTATATTTTTAGGGTCGGCATTTAAAGTATTGATTAAAGTGAATAGAATATAGTTGGTGTTAGTTAAGTTTGATGGCACAATTTGTTGATTAGTTTCAGGAAAATGGTGTAAAAGCTACTCGTATTGAAATATTAGAATTAAGTTGTCATAGTAAAAAGAAAGGAAGGTCTCCTATTGCTGATGAAGCTATACGGCATGAGGTAATAATTTTGTTTCAATTTTTAAAAATGATTTGTCAATGTTTTTGTAATGTTATTCACAATTTTTGTCTCAGACTTTATTGAATGAGGCTGTGAAACGCCATCTCCAAGACATGCCGGAGGGAACAGATCCAAGACAAGTGCATGAGCAAGCATTTCGGTAATGAGCACATTTAATTTTTGCTAAAGTTATAACTTTTATGATACTAATTATTTTTTATGCAGTGAGGTGTTCGGGCCTGAGCATTCTGGCCGAGTTCGATGTTTAGGAGCTGGTGCACTGCCTAGCCAAGTTTTTCCTGACCAATATAAGCGTAGCCATTGCCAAGGATATGACACTGCTTCGGATGCCACAGAAAAGTTCAAGGAAATGAAAGAAAAAAATAAAGGAAATGGAAGCTAGGGAGGCAGAGCGAGAAGCACGACTACAATCAGAAATGGAAGCACGTGAAGCACAAAGGAAAACCGAGATGGAGCAATCGATGAGGCGGATGCAGGAACAACAATTCCAAAATTTTATCCGTATTATGCAAAGTATGATGGTTGGAACTGCTGGGGGATCTCAAGGGCCCGAAATGTTACCGGGTTAGGTATTAGCATGTTTGATGTTAACAAATGAGTTATTAAAAATTACTTGTATAAATGCATGATGTAAAATCCGCTTTCTTTTGTAGATGAAAAGTGTGATGGCGGAAATCATGCAACAATATATGAGTATTCCATCAAACGCTCAAGAAAATATCCGTAGACCTCCTCCATGAGAGAAATCAAATGATAGCAGCTAGAATTTGAGAAAAAGATATTTTGATTTATATTAGGGTTGGAAATAAATAATATGTTTTTAGATGAATAATATGCTATTTTGATTGACTATGATTGTTCGTAAGGATTATTTACTGATTTTTTATGATGGAATGCCATTGTTTTTTTCATCTATTTATTATGTTGAGTTATGGAATGATTTATAAAGAAACATAAATGTTTTTTTTTTTAAAAAAAATCCGCCATCTACAAAAGACCGTTCCAAAAAATTAAAAAAATTGATGTTAAACCATTCCAAAATTACCAAAAATCGCTTCGAAATATGACTTTCAAGAGCAGTTATGAAATCGTTTCACATGAACACATATAGAAGCAGTGAATAGAAGCGCTCTTGTAACCCACATTTAGGAGCGGTTATTATGTGCTCCTGATATGTGCTCCTGATATGTGCAAACAAAAGCGGTTTCGTAAACCACTCCTAGTTTTCACCTTCTACAGCGGTTTAAAAACCATGGCAATATCCATGTTTCACAATCGGTTGGTCAACCGATTCAACATCCTCACTTGCAAAATCGGTTAACAACCGTACCTAAATATAGATTTCAGATCGGTTTCAGAAACCGCTCTAATTGAGGATATATTAGAATGGTTTTTAACCGGTGGGAAAACTAACATTTTAAAGCGGTTAGGACAACATTTACCACCGCTTTTATCTTCCACTCTAACTGGGCCTAGCAACGGTGGCAACAAGTGCGCTTGCCAAACCGTTGCAATATTTATAGCAGCGGTGGAAAACCGTTCCTACAAGTCCAATAAACCGGTCATATAGCTTCTTTTTTTTGTAGTGAAAGCTCCACGAAGGTACCTCGGAAGCAAAGCTAGCGAGGCGCGACATCCTTCGGACGCAACTAACGAACCTCCAGATGAACAATGGCGAGAAGGTAGCGCAACTCCAAGCAAGGATTAAGGAGCTAATAACTCAACTAAGCAACCTTGGAGAAGAAGTAACAAACTGGGATTCCATCCGATATGTGCTCAACGCCTTCCCCAGAACTCCAGATTGGGCGTCCTTAGTAGATGCATACTACATCTCTAAGGACTTCGAGGTAAGTAGTTTAGAAAACTTATTTTCTATCTTCGAACTTCACGAGTCTCGACTTGCAGAAAAACCAGTAGAGAAGTCGAACCTCAACATTTCCCTACAAGCTGAAAAGGACGATCTCGACTCCAAAGCATCAATCGATGAAAACGAAGCAGCGTTATTGGAAAGAAAGCTAAATAAATTTGTTAAAACTAATAAATTTAAATCACAGTCGAGGAAGCATCAACGCAACAGAAGGACGGTCCGATGCTACAACTGCAACGAGGAAGGGCACATCAAGGATGACTACTCCAAACTGAAGAAAAAGAACAAAGAGAAGCCTCAAAAACGGACGTCCTCTACACGCAAGAGCCTGAAGGCTACATGGGATGATTCTTCATCCTCCGAGTCAGAAACCGAAACCTTCTCAAGACTAGCACTGGTGGCCAACCATCTCTTCGAAGATGACTCGGACTCAGAGATGAGCATTGATTAAGGGGGAGAATCAGAAGAAGAGAGCTACGATGAAGGGGGAGCATCACAAGTGAGGTAAGTAAGGTACGTGATCTCACTCCCTCTCAGTCTTTTAAGTTTATCAAAGCACTTACTAAAGACTTAGTCAAATTAGAAAAAGAAATTGCCAATTTAAAAACAATGTTAGAAAATTTAAATTTAGAAAATAAGAAATTAGATTTGGAAATTGAAAAACTGAAAACTGAAAATGCATGTTTAAAAACTAATGCTTTTCAAAAATCAAAAATTAATGTTTATGAAAAATTAAACTAGTATATAAGAAAACATCAGGGTCAACTTATAAGAATACCTAAAGGATATGTACCCCCTAAGTTTTTGACCAACCCTGTAGGAAGGAACTTTTACTGGGTTCCAAAATCTTTGCTAGTTTAAAATTTTCTTTTAATTAAAAACTTACAGTGAGAAAATTAAACAATGAGTTTTCTGTATGGAAGTTTTGTCTAAGAAAGTGGTTGTTGCTCCAATAACCAAGAAGGCCTAGTGCCTCACCACGACTTGGAAGCCGAAATATCGAAATAAAATATTTAATTAACTTTCTGATAAAAATATTAAAATTAGAATTAAATAATGCTTTGAAAAGTTTTTAAACATTTCCTTAGAAATCCTTCAAAAATTATTTTTTGTTTCTTGAAATTTTTTACGTAGAAAAATTCTCATTTTTTTTAATTAAAGATCTTTTCTGAAATTAGATTTGTCAAAATTATCTAAGCTAAGTTTTTTTAAATAATATTAAATTTTTACTTAGCAAATTATTCAAAATGGCTTAGAAAATTATTTTTACCCCATTTTTGCTATGATCAAAGGGGGAGAGTTTAGTAACAAGTTTAGGGGGAGTTAGGAAAACTTAAATTTTTAATATTTCTTTCCCTTCTAACTTATGTTGTAAATTTTATTATTTTTGTGCTTAAAATGTTAGTTTAGTAATTTTTTTAAAATTACTATTTGTTTGTTTTTACCCTAACTTAAACTTGGGTTGATGCACATCAAAAAGGGGGAGATTGTTGGACCCCGTGGTTGTTTTGATTTGATCAACCAAGTTTAGGTTAGGTCCTGTTTGTTTGATCCCTGTGTCTAAGTGTGTAGGAACTTAGGAGCGCAGGAAGTCGAGCGAAAGACGCAGCTAGTGAGAAGGACGGCACGGGAAGGGAGCCGACGGGTTCAATGCGTCCGAAGGACGAGAGAGCTGCGGAAGAGTACACCGGTGGGCGTGAAGAACGTGTGCGGCGTTCAAGGGACGTAAAGCCGGGATGGAAGACTGCTCAAGGAGAAGGCCGGGAACTGGGTTCGGGTGAGCCCTATTCCGGATGGCCGAAATCACCCAAGCAAGCTGAACCAGAGTAAGTCAACCGGGAAGTTGACTTGACAAGTGTTCGGTCGACCGAACCCTCTGATCGGTCGACCGAACCCCTTTTCATCAAAAGCCAGCCGTTGGAGACACATCAGCAGCCACGTCAACAACCAATGGTTGATCGGTCGACCAAACCCTCTGATCGGTCGACCGAACCGAAGATAATCAGAAACTTGGTCGAAGCAATTTGATCGGGTCAGATCGAGCAGAGACCGTTGGCTGATCGGTCGACCGAATACAAGGATCGGTCGACCGAACCTAAGCTCGATCCACAGAGCCTGCATCCAGATGGGAAGCTGGGAAAGTACACAGGTTCGGTCGACCGAACCTGGGGATCGGTCGACCGATCCCACTCTCGAAGTCAAACCTTGATCCCGAAGATCAGGGGCTCTGGATGAGTCTTGGAACCCCTATATAAAGGGGTCTCGAATAGAACAACGAAGGATCAACTCTGTAATTCTTTTCTAAGCAACCTCTGTGCTCTTAAAGTGTAAAAGGCTTCTCCGCTTTCAAAGAAGGAGACTCTTTTAGTGCGCCTTTCCACCGTCTTGGATTAACAACCGTTTTGGTTGTAACCAAGTCAAATAGCTGAGTCGTCTCTCTTTTCTTTTCTGTCAATTACTTTAATTATTAGTGTTGCTTTATTTTAGAGTTGAAAGTTTGAGGAGGTTATAATTTTTGATTGCAGGCAATTCACCACCCCCTCTTGTCGGTCCACGCTGCACCAACAGTACACATCATTATTATTATTTCAGGAGATGAGACATTATAATGCGTACACAACATTATTATTTTTTGTAGGCGATGGAACGTCACAATGCACACATTATTATTATTATTATTTTAGGAGATGAGACATCACAATGCACACACAACATTATTATTTTTGTAGGCGACGAGACATCATAATGCACACACCATTATTATTATTTTAGGAGATGGAGCATCACAATGCACACACAACATTATTTTTTTTATAGGCAACGAGACATCACAATGTACACACCATTATTATTATTTCAGGAGATAGGATATCACAATGTACACACAATATTATTATTTTTGCATATGACGGGTCATCACAATGCACACACTATTATTATTATTATTTCAGAAGATGGAACATTACAATGCACATACAACATTATTATTTTTGCAGGTGACGGGACATCACAATACACACACTATTATTTGTATTTTAGGAGACAGGATGATCCTGTCCAAAAGCAGAGATGATGGTGAGCTAGGGAGGTGGCTGGAAGGTTGACGAAGCGAAGACTCCACGTAGTCCTGTAACACAAAAAGTGTCAGTATCGGGCCGAGAAGGGGTTCCCGGCTTTGACCCTCCGACACTCAAGTCAGTTTCCGGCGATGTAGAAAACAATGAGAATGTCGTAGCTAAAGCGTGTAGAAAACGAAGTGTGCATACCTCCACCTGTAGATGGGAACCCCTTTTATAGTGTCACTGTAGTGTTCATGCATGTATCTCAAAGCGTAGACATGTTTTCCTAGGCATCCTAAAAAAAGACAAGTCAAAAAATGTCTCTAGCATCATTCCTTAAGCAACCATGCAACTCTGTAATGTGACAGCCCGAAAGCTTCTAAAGTACGATTTACCTGCTGGATATGCTTTGCTGTCAGTGACACAAACTCCCAATAGGATATGACAGATAACTAGTGGGCCCACACATGGCCGACCGACCACTGCTCGGCCAAGTAGTCCCTAGCCTTTGGCATAATGAACAGAGCTATTGTCCTGCTTTCCATTCAATTGCACTGTTGTTGGAGGGCAACCATTTGTCCGACCAGACATGCCTCTCGCTCAGGGGTTGCATGGCTATTAGCCTTAGTCGCGGGCTTTCAAAGAGCGTTCGTTCGGACGCGATCTAGACCGTTCAGATGGTCATGCCCGGCCAAACAGATGATAACCGCCGCTTGACTTAATTGGTTTGTTTCATGGGTGTGGACCTTTGATTGCTTTGACTTTGACCTCCATGTCAACCGTTTCTCTTCTACCTTGACCCATTGGTGGGTCCCCTCTTCATCATCACATCATGGTACATCACAATGCACACAACATTATTATTTTTACAGGCAACAAGACAACACAATGCACACACAAATCTTATACAATGCACATATTTTTTTTCCTATATAATGGAATACTAGACATGGCCATCACAATACACCTTTACTCTTGAAAAAAAATGGATTTGAATTCTCGTTCATCATCCTAATCATCCTACTCAATTGAAGAAGATAAACATTTATGTAAGTTTATCTTCATATTTTTCAAAATTCAATCATAGGAATCAACCAAAAGAAGGATCAATTTTGGGCAAGAGTTGAGATGGAGTATAATCTAGATCCAAATTTTAAAAATTCATAGCGACCAAGAAGATCATTACAAAAAATTAGGAATACTATCATTGCTATTGTTTCCAAATTGAAAGGTTGCATATGACAAATCGAAGAATTGAATCCAAGTGGAGCATCAAAGGAAGATATTATAAGTTGTTATCATTATTTATTTTGTAGACTATATCAATTTTGTAATCAATATCTAATTTAGTTATTAATTTTGTTTCATAATTGTATTATATTCTTATAGATGAATCATGCTCAAATGTTATTAGTACAAGACTCTAATTACTCAAAGGGTTTCAAATTTGGACATGTGTGGAGCATGCTTCAAGGTATTGAGAAATTAAACAGTCACAATGTCAAAACTGCATCTACAAGAGTACAACGACAAACTGCTCAAACTGATTATTTTTAATCATATAATCTCGAGAAAGATTTTTATTCACCTTCATCTTCACGTGTCTCTTCGTTTAATCTTAACATTTATTCGGACAGTGGTGATACTTTAACTAAACGCCCTATTAGGGTGAAGAAAGCAAACCTGAAGAGAAAGAATGAATAACAACTCATAAAAATGGTTTCATAGAATGACAAATTTATTGTGGCGTTGGATCGAAGTACCAATGTTGATATATTCAAGAAAGAGAATAAAATTTTATTCAAATATTTAAATACCATCAAGGATCCAATAGTGCGTGAATTTATTCACAATGAACAAGTCCAAATTATGCAAAAGAGGACAAAAAATTAAAATCTCAATCAATTCCACATCAAAGAGAAGGATCTAAATTCAATTAGTCTCAAGAAAAAGGAAAATTTCATGATTATTTCGATGATTTATTAGGAAGTGATTTTTCAGAATATTAAATATTGATTTGTTTAATATTATAATGTTATTACAGTTATTTTAAATGTATTACTTTAGTGTTTGCCACATCTTTAATTTGTATGTTGAGTTATATGTTATGTATTTTATAGTTATGTATTTTGAAATTTTAAATGTTTAATTGTGTGTTTGTTATGAAATTGTCAATATTATAAATATTAAAATAATTATAATCTTAAGTAATATAACAAATATTTTAAATATTATTTATTTAATTTAATAACTAATATAAATTTATAATATATAAAATTTACATAATAAATTAAATTAAATAATATTAATTTTTATTATTTAATAATATTTTAAATATAAATTTAATATTATAATATATTATATTTAAAAAAAATGACACTGGTACCATTTTGATGATTTTGATGTAAGTGAATAATGCAACACCGTCATTTTAACTTGTACCAAAATGATACAAATTTAAGATATACATTAAAATATATTTGATATTCCTTTTACATCAAAATGATATAAAAGGGACACGATTGGAAACGGTCTAAGCCCTGAGATGCACAGTGGCCAGTGGGGCCATCTCAAAGTTTTGTGAGGCCAGGTAAATTTTTATTTTAGGATTTTATTTTTTTTTAAATAAATCCTTCTTATTTTTCATTTGAATTTGAGATCCATACTGACAATTTTTTTTTAAAAAAAAATAAATTAAATTATTAATTTTAAAAAATAGATTTCTATATAAAATTTAATTTTTTAGAATTTAATGTAAAATTATTAATTAAATTTTTATAATAAATATAAGATGGACTTTGAAATAAAAAGTGATAGGCATGTGAAAGAATAAGAAAATACGGAAAAATAAGATTAAAAAAACACAATCAGACTTAAGAATGTGATTAAAAATTTTACTAAAATTGAAAAATAATTTAGTATTTTAAAAAAATTGGCCTTCAACTTTGGTTGTATGGATAAAAAAAAATCTTAATTCATGTGAAATGAGACGTTTTGGTTGTATGGATAAAAAAATCTTAATTCACGTGGAATGAAATAAAAAAGAGTGGGAGGGAGGACATTTTTTATATTAGGAAATAATTATTATTAGGAAATATTTATTTGTTTCATAATTATTAGAGAATAATTATTATTAAGAAATAATTATTTGTTTTATAGTATTTTATATGTTTTACTATTTTATGTGTTTTACTATTTTTCACTTTGTAATGATACCATATATTATTATTAATAAAGTGTATAAATTTTATCATCAACATGGTATTAGAGCGCTAAGCTTAGCAGTAATTGTTTTCTTTTCTCTACAATATCCACTAGTCGCCTTCTACAATGGCTGTCGCCGATGACATCACTCGCCGACTATCTCTCACAAATACTCCTGATTCACCTTCCGCCTTTGTGGTTCTCAACGTCAATGCATAAGTGCCGTTGAAACTCACCATCTTCAATTATTCTGTTTGGCGTTTGCAGTTCACGTCTCTTCTATTCGGATATGACTTACTGGGTTTTGTTGATGGCTCACGTTTCTGCCCCCTGCGCAGATAACGTCTATAGACGTCACGCTCCCTCAAGCGAATTCTGATCATATTCTCTGGCTCCGTTAGGATCAACTTCTCCTCAACACTATTATACGTTCGATGTCTCCTACTCTTGTGCAGTATATTTCTTCATCAACTTCATCTAGAGACGCATGACAGACGTTGGAGATAACCTATGCTGCTCCCTCACGTGGCAGGATTATAACTCATCGTCAAAATCTTGCCAGCCCTCAATAGGGTAACAAATCTATCACTGATTATATGTAGGGCATGAAAAGAAATATTAACGCTCTTGCGCCTATGAATGTCAAAGTTGATTTTGATGAGCTCCCCATTTGTGTTCTGAATGGTCTTAGCTAAGATTATTGTAATATCTCACATGCTTTGCAAGTTCGTGATGCCCCTATTAGCTTTGATGAGCTATTCGAGCAGTTCCTCAGCTATGAAGCCCAATTAAAAGTCTCGACATCATCTCCATCTTTGACGCCAATGACTGCTCTTGTGGCTCCATAGGGAATTCTCATAATCGATATTCAAACTATCGTAGTGGTCGCTAGTAGATTCCGTCGATGTCCAATCAGCCACGCCTATCTACTCCTGGGTTGCCTGCGGGTCCTCCTGCACATCCAGCTGTGTCCAACCCCAATCGTTATCTTGGGCGCTATCAAATCTGTGGTGTTCAAGGTCACTCTGCTCGCAAGTGTGGTCATATGACTACCTTGATGCTTGCTCTACTTCCGCCAACTCCTCCGTGTGCTCCACGTCCAGCGTATAGTGCACCGTTTACACACACTGTTGTTCATTTTACACCTCTGTTTGATTCTCGGGAATGGGTGGTCGACTTTGACGCCTCTCATCATGTCACCACTGATCTCACTACTCTCTCCTTGCATGAGTCTTACTCTGGGAATGATAGTGTCATCATTGGTGATGGTTCTAGACTACCCATTACACACACTGGTTCTTTCTCTTTCTCCACTCCATCTTTTCCTTTAGTTTTCTCTAATATTTTATTTGTGTCATCTATGTCAAAAAAATTTGATTTCTGTCGCTGCACTTTGGGTTACTAATCCTATTATATTTCTTTTCTTTAATTCCTATTTTCAGGTGTTGGATCGTCGTACCGGAGCGACACTGGTCAGCGGGATTCATAGAGATGGTGTCTATTACTGGTCAAAATTTGTATCTCTGCTATTATTCCCTTCCACCTTTTCTATGTCTGTCTCGTCATCTATTTCCTTATGGCATAGTTATTTAGATCATCCATCATTAGATGTTTTGTAACGTTTTTTGTTATCATTGGGTCTTTCATTTCCTGCGGATACTTTATCTAATTTTTCATGCAATTCGTGCAATATCAATAAGAGTCATAAATTGCCCTTTCATAAATCTAGTATTTCGTTTCGTGCTCCTTTGGATATTATCTTTTCTGATGTTTGAATATCTCCTATATCATCATTTGATGGGCTCAAGTATTATGTTATCTTTGTTGATCATTTTACAAAGTATATATGACTTTATCTCTTACTCAAAAAAGTTGATGTATACTCTACCTTTATTGCATTCAAAACTCTTGTTAAAAATCAATTCTCGATGACTATCAAAACACTCTTCACTGACAATGGAGGTGAATTCTTAGCTCTTCGCTCCTTTCTTGCTACTCATGGTATAGTCACCTTACCACTCCTCTACACACTCTTGAACATAATGGATACTCTGAACGTTGTCATCGTTATATTGTCAAAACTGATCTCACTTTATTGCACAGAGTGTCTATTCCACTCACTTTCTGGTCTTATGCCTTTGTTGCGGCAGTCTATTTGATTAACTGCATGCCTAAGGTTGGTCTTTCCCATATGTCCTCTTTGAAAAATTGTTCACCACCGTTCCTGATCTTTTTAAGCTTCGAGTTTTCGGGTGTTTATACTTTCCATGGCTGCGCTCCTACTCTCACCACAAGCTTAATCTCAAGTCAACCTCTTGTGTCTTTCTTGGCTATTCTCTCACCCAGAGTGTCTTCCTGTGCTATGATGTCACTCTCAAAAGAGTTTTTGTATTTCATCATGTTAAGTTTGTGAAGCATGTTTTTCCATTTTCCATCACCTTCTCCTTGGATTCCACAGTAATAGACATTAGTTCTGAGCTCTCTGCTACACCAGTCCTCCCGTGGGACCCTCGGACACCGGTTCTGCAACCTGCCACTAGCCGTAGCCACCAGCAAATGACTTGTTCACTACTGTCATCATTGCCGTCATCACCGCCTCTTGTTGTCGGGTCGTCCACGCTACCTGGTGGCGACCAACCCTCTAGCCCACTGCCTCTCTATCCACCTCTCGCTTCTCAAAATCAATATCCCATGCAAACTCGCTCCAAAAATGTCATCTATAAACCCAATCCAAAGTATCTTCTTCATACTAGCATTCCACAACCCTGTGAACCGTCCCCTGTCACGCAGGCACTCAAAGATCCAAATTGGGTACATGCCATGCACGAAGAGTATGATGCTCTTCTCCGTAATCAGACTTGGACTCTTGTCCCACCTTCGCCAAACCAAAATCTTATGGGTAACAGATGGGAGTTTAGCATTAAACGTAATTCTGATGGCTCAATTGATCGGTATAAGGTTTGCCTTGTTGCCAAGGGTTTTCATCAATGTCCTGGTGTTGACTTTCATGATACATTTAGCCCTGTTATTAATTTAGTAACAATGCGCATTGTTCTTAGTCTAGCTGTGAATCGGGGGTGATGTCTTCGCCAACTTGATGTCAACAATGCATTTCTTAATGGTGACATTGAAGAGGAGGTTTATATGGTGTAACCTTTAGGTATGCGCAGTGCTGAGTTTCCAGATCATGTGTATTGTTTGCATAAGGCGCTTTATGGCCTGAAACAGGCTCCGCGCAGTTGGTATTTGGAGCTTCACGCTTTCTTGGTCTCTCTTGGCTTTGTCGCATCTCGGGCTGACACCTCCTTATTTGTTTATTTTCGAGATACTACTCTTATCTATTTCTTTGTATATGTTGATGATCTAATCATTACAGAGAGTGATGCTTCTTCTATTGATGTCATAGTATATAAACTTCATGCAAAATTTTCTATTAAGAATCTTAGGGCTCTTTCCCTCTTCTGCGGTGTTGAGATTCACCCAACCTCAAATGGTCTTCTCTTGTCTCAGCAAAAGTATGTCATTGATCTTCTCTCCAAAATCCACATGCTTGGCTCCAAGCCGGTCTTCACTCCTATTGTTGTTGGCTCTCGTCTTACTTTACATGATGGGTCTTTATTTTTTGATGCGACTAAATTTCGACAAGTGGTTGGGAGCTTACAACATCTCCGTATAACTCGTCCTGATATTTCCTTTGCGGTCAACAAGCTCTCACAGTTTATGTATGCTCTTTCAGAGACACATTGAGGCGTTGTGAAGAGTCTACTTTGATATCTCAATGGTACTAGGGATCTTGACATTCGTCTTCTTGCGGATACACCTCTTACTCTTCATGGTTTATCCGATCTGAAAAAGGCAGTGTTGGAACCCCAAGGTTGTTTTGTTGTGATCAACAAGTTAAATTAGGTTCTGTGTGTATTTAACCTTGTGTCTAAGTGTGCAGGAGCTTAGGAACACAGGTAGTCAAGCGGAAGACGCAGCTAGCGAGAAGGATGGCACGTTGTGCGTCCGAGGGACGAAGCGCTGCGGAAGAGTACACCGGCGGACGAGAAGGAAGCGCGCGGTGGTTCCGAGGGACGAAAGCCGGAGCGGAAGATTGCTCGGGAGCAAGAGACGCAGCTAGCGAGAAGGTCGACGACCGAGGGACGAAGACTGCGGATGAGTAGGCTGGCGGACGAGAAGGAAACACGCGGCAATTCCGAGGGACGAGAAGCCGGAGGGAAGCACGCTCGAGAAGACTGGAAGTTGTGTTCGGGTGAGCCCTTTTTCGGATGGCAGAGATCACCCAAGCGAGCGGATCCGGAGGAAAAGAACCGGACCGAGGCGGGACTGAACCAAAGAAGAAGTCCCGGACGAAAAAGTCAACAACTATTGACTTTGGGCTCCGAGGCGCCCGGAACAATCCGGGGCGCCCGGAGCCCTCCGGGGCGCCCGGAACCCTCCAGGGCGCCCTGAGCAATAAAATTGACCAGATCGAGTTTTGACTCGATCTGAACGTTGGGGGATAAGTTTTATCCCTCCCAGGGCGCCCGGAACCCTTCCAAGTGCCCTAACCAAGGCTATAAATATAGCCTTGGTCCAGAAGCTTTTCATTAACTTAGTAATTAGCATTCCAAACACTTGTGCGCTCACTGTTCTAGTTTAGCTTCTGTTTTTGTGCTTTCACCGGTGTAAGAGGCTTCTCCGCCCGAAGGAGTTTTTAGTGCGATCATTTTCCTTGGATTAACAACTTCCCCCGTTGTAACCAAGTCAAACACGGTGCCTCGTTTCTTTCTTGTATTTCTGCTTAGCTAATTTTATACAAGTGTTAGTTTAAGAGTTCGAGAAGGGTTGCTTTTGTTTTTTTTACAGGGCTATTCAACCCCCCTTCTAGCCGGCCCAACGGTCCTACAAGTGGTATCAGAGCCAAAGCGCTTCAGGAGGACTAACCGCCGAACGAAGCAACGAGATGGTCGGACCAAGCATTCACCCGCCGAAATTCGAAGGGGATTTTGCCACTTGGAAAAAACATATGCAGGTATTTCTTACAACAGATATTGAATTATTTTTAACAATGAAACTTGGCTTTCAAGCTCCAGAGGACAAGGAAATAGATAAATGGACAAAAAAGGAGCAGGCCGACTTCGTGGCGAACGGCAAAGCAGAGTTCTTCCACCTCAAGAAGTCAACAGGATAGGTAAATACAAAGGAACTTTGGGAGAAGTTCCTCGAGCTGCACGAAGGGACGTCCGAAGCCAAGCTCGCCAAAAGAGAACTGCTTCGCAATCAGCTCACCAGCCTGCGACTTGGGGAAGACGAGTCAATCGCGCATCTGCACTCGAGAATAAAAGAAATTATCACCGGACTTTCGTATCTCGGAGAAAAGGTAAGTAACTGAGATTCGCTCAGGTACGCTTTAAATTCCTTTCCTAGAAATACCAAATGGGCATCATTAGTAGATGCATTTTACATTTCTAAAGATTTAGAAAAGATTTCATTAGAAGAATTCTTTTCAACATTTGAAGTGCATGAGTCAAGATGTGCAGGAATGAAGGAGCCTAAAAACAACGTCGCCCTCAAAGCCTCGAGAGACGAACCAGAATCGGAATCCTCTCTCGACGACGAGGAAATGGTAATGATGGTAAGAAGATTCAAGAAACTTTGTAAATCCAGATCTACTAACCATCCGCAGGGAAAGAGGAAAAGAACGATCCGCTGCTACCACTGCGATGAAGAAGGGCACGTCAAGGACAACTGCCCCAAGCTGAAGAACAAGGACAAGGAGAAGGGTAAGAAGCCTATCCAAAAGCGAAAGGCCCTAAAGGCGACGTGGGACGATACATCGTCCGAATCGTAAGTTGAAGCTTTCTCCGGACTCGCACTGATGGCTAGTCATCAAGATGACGAATGCGATTCAAGCTCTTCCGAAATGAGCATCGAGAGCATCGATGAAGGGGGAGACACGTCGGAAGAAAGCAGCAGCTCAGGGGGAGAAACGGACAACGAGATCGACAAGGTAAGTCAGGTACGATCTCTTCCTCCCGATAAAATGTTTAAGTTCGTTAAACTTTTAACAAAAGATTGCTGCAAATTAGAAAGTGAAAATAAGAATTTAAAAGTAATTCTAGCTAAGTCTTGTCCCTTAGAAGAATTAGATAAATTAAAACTAGCAAATGAAAAATTGAAACTTGAAAATGATGATTTGAAAATTCAAGTAGATAACTTGAAAAATCATGCATGTTCATCTAAAACCAATGTTAGAAGATTTAATAATTTAAATTGGTACTTTAAATATCACCCTGGACAAATTAGGAACATTTCAAGAAAATATGTTCCTAAAAACTTTTTAGTTAATCTAGTAGGTTGGAACCTATATTGGGTTCCTAAGTCATGCTTAAACTAAATTTTAAAATTAAAATTAGCGCTTTAAGTGAGAAAATTAAACAAAGAATTTCTTTATGAGGCTTTGTCAAAGAAGTGGTTGTTGTTCCAATAACCAAGAAGGCCTAGTGTCTCGCCACGACCTGGAAGCCAAAATATTGAAATAAATGTTTAATTAACTTACTAATGAAGCATTAATACAAGAATTAATTAGTGCTTTAAAAAGGATTATTCAAAATATTTTATTTTAATTTAGAAATTTACTTACTTAGAAATTTTTAATTGACTAAGTCATTTATGTGCTTAAATTCTCAAACATCATTCTTTCTTAAGTTAAAAGATTTTCTGAAATTAGAAATTTATGCTCAAATTACTTAGAAATTTGTTTTAAGTCAGATTTTTTGGAAATTGTTTTTATGAATTTCCTTTAAATATTTTTTCAAAATCTTTAACCCTTAGATTGTTTCTCTTGGAACCCCATTTTTTTGTGATCAAAAGGGGAGAAGGGAAAGTATAAGTTTAGGGGGAGGTAGATAGATTTAATTTTTTTTCTATCTTTTTGTACTTAAATTGCAAATTAAGTTAAGTTACTTAATTTTATTTAAAGTCTATTTTACCCTAGCTTAATTTGGGTTGATCACACCAAAAAGGGGGAGATTGTTGGAACCCCAAGGTTGTTTTGGTGTGATCAACAAGTTAAGTTAGGTCCTGTGTGTATTTAACCTTGTGTCTAAGTGTGCAGGAGCTTAGGAACACAGGTAGTCGAGCGGAAGACACAGCTAGCGAGAAGGACGGCACACTGTGCATCCGAGGGATGAAGCGCTGCAGAAGACTACACCGGCGGACGAGAACGAAGCGCGCGGTGGTTCCGAGGGACGAAAGCCGGAGCGGAAGATTGCTTGGGGAGCAAGAGACGCAGCTAGCGAGAAGGTCGACGACCGAGGGACGAAGACTATGGATGAGTACGCTGGCGGACGAGAAGGAAACACGCGGCAATTCCGAGGGACGAGAAGCCGGAGGGAAGCACGCTCGAGAAGACCGGAAGTTGGGTTCGGGTGAGCCCTTTTCCAGATGGCAGAGATCACCCAAGCGAGCGGATCCGGAGGAAAAGAACCGGACCGAGGCGGGACTGAACCAGAGAAGAAGTCCCGGACGAAAAAGTCAACAACTGTTGACTTTGGGATCCGGGGCGCCCGGAACCCTCCAGGGCGCCCTGAGCAGTAAAATTGACCAGATCGAGTTTTGACTAGATCTGAACGTTGGGGGATAAGTTTTATCCCCCCCAGGGCGCCCGGAACCCTTCCAGGCGCCCCGACCAAGGCTATTAATATAGCCTGTTGGGTTTTTCGGGCCGCGAAAACCGCTTTTCGCGTCGCGGAAACCCCGAATCGCCCAAGCCACGGATCTCGTGCAAGGTAAAACTTTCGAAAAATACGAGTACGAGTTTAAAACACGATCGACTCTTAGATCTACGAGGGAAAAACATTTACCCTTGATGCGTGCCCTTCGTAATCCCGCAACGTCCAAAGGTAGCCGGATCTCGAGACCGTCAAGCGAACGATCCTCTAGCGGTATCCACACGAACAAGGAGTGGTCTTCTACCACTCAAAGATGGAGAGGAGAACCCACAAGTGTGCTAGCACTTTCTAGGGCTCTCGGATTGGATCTAAAAGGTGAGAAAGGAGAGAAGGGAAAAAGGAACTCATACACTCCTCTAGGTACTCTCCTTTTGTGACCTTCACACCACCTAGTTGCTTGGAATCAACTCTCACTTCTTCTCCACCATGAAACCACGACCAAAAGAAAGCTTGAGAGAGGGAGAAGCACCCAAGGAAGAAGAAGCATTGAACACCATTCAATTGCCACCAAATGAAACATTCTCCTCACTTAGTGTGGCCGGCCACACTAGTGTAACTCCCACATTAATGTGGCCGGCCACATTAATGCATTTGGTGTGTAACCTCCATGAGGTGGCACACTATTAAATGAGGAGATGATGTGGCTAATGATGTGGCTAGATTGGTCATACCAAGTAGGATGAGTCAACCTTCATGATGATGTGGCAAGACATCAAGTCAAACTTGATGTTTCAACTTCCATTTGGTCAAGTCAAACATGACCAATTTTCTTCCTTGTTGAGTTAAATCCAACCTTTGATTCAAGTCAATTTTAATTTAATGAATCTCAATTCATTAATATAAATTGACTCATGAATCAAATTTAAATTAGACTAATTCAACAATTGAATCTAATTGAGTCTAACTCAATAAGTCTAATTTGAATCCAATCTTTGATTCATCATATGAATCTAATCCTATTGGTTCATCATATGAACCTAATCTCCATGCACATGTTCTTTGTGTGTGACCCAATAGGTTCTTGTAACGTTGGTAATGTTTCTAAACTCCTTTAGAAACATAAGCAATGAGCGACATCTAGCAATACATCATTGCTACCCAAGTTACAAGAAATGTTGAGATCCAACATCACCTTGTGACTACTAATTGTGACTCCTCACAATATGTGACAAGTGCCCTTCTATCCTAGACATCTAGATTGATCAATGTGAGGCATAGACCGTGTCATCCTCTGACCAATCTAAATCTTGAACTCCGAGTAGACTCACTCAATCAAATGAGCTCAATATCTCATATTGACTCATTTGGGTATGGCCATACACTTCGTGGTCTTACTCTATCAAGAATATCGATGTCACTCCCGTCATATAGGAGGGATAGATCCCATCTACATCACTCACATCCCTCTGCATAATTTGTTATATACCCAGTAATCGCCTTTATAGTCCACCCAGTTACGGGTGACGTTTGACGAAACCAAAGTACATAACTCCTTATGTAGGGATCCATGGTGACTTCAGGTCTAAGGACTAATAGTCATACTAATAGCCACATGAGAAAGTATATGACACTCATATAACGATCCATGATACTTTCTCATGGCGGGTCATTCAGTATACATTCTCTAATGCATACCCATGTGTCAGCTTGATATCTCTATATCCATGACTTGTGAGATCAAGTCATCGAGCTGACCTACATGCTAGTCTTATTGTATTAACATTGTCCCTGAATGTTAATACTTGACTAGGAATGATTTAGAGTAGTGTTCCCTATATCATCTCACTATCGATTCAACTAATCGATTGATATAGGTATGAACGTTCTACTCAAGGACGATACTATACTTATTTTATCTGACACTAATACAAATAAGCATAATAACCAAAAACCAATGCCTTTATTAATATACAAAATATGATATACATGAGTCCATACAATCATCAAATGATTGGCTCTAGGGCTCTAACTAACAATCTCCCACTAGCACTAGTGCCAATCAGTATAGGCTCTAAGGCCTAATGACCTAGTGTGACCATCATGCTTTCTCTGTGCCAAAGCCTTGGTCAAGGGATCTGCGATGTTAGCCTCTGTAGGTACTCTGCAAATCTTCACATCTCCTCTATCGATAATCTCTTGAATGAGATGGAAGCGCCGTAGTATGTGCTTGGTCCGCTGGTGTGAGCTGTTAGGATCCTTCGTACTCGGCTAGAGAGGGGGGTGTGAATAGCCGCCCCAAATCGCTCGTTTCTTCCTATAATTCGTTAGCGCAGCGGAAAAATAAACTAGAAACGAAAGGAAGACTACAAACCTCAAACAAACCGATGTAACGAGGTTCGGAGATTAGGGCTCCTACTCCTCGGCGTGTCCGTAAGGTGGACGACTCCAGTCAATCCGTCGGTGGATGAGTCCCCGGAGAACCGGCTAATACAAACTCCTTATGGGTGGAGAAACCTCGCCACAACACACTCTTGCAACAGCAAGTAAGGAGAGTACAGAAATACAAAGAAAAACAGCAAGAAATACAACAGTAAGAAAACTCTTGCTTGCCTTCTCTTCGACTGGAAGAAGCAGCAGCTCCAAGCGCCTACAACAGCAGGTGACCAGCCAAAAGGAAGCTCACGCAAAGCTTCAACGCTTCAAGAACTCAGCAGAGCTCAGCAGCAGAAAGAAGAGGAAGAAGAAGAAGTTCAACAGTAGCTTCTCAACCTCTTTTATAACTGCGAAGAAGATGAAGAAACTAGCGGTTGCGTAGCGGCTAGAACCTGATCGATGCGTGGACCGATCGGAAAAGACCTTTGTTGTCACGATTGGTCCACGCCGATCGGGGAACTTCTGATCGATGCGGGGACCGATCGGAAGAAGCTTTGCTTTCCCTCGATCGGTCCATGGACCGATCAGATTCTCTGATCGGTCCATAGACCGATCGAACTTGATCCGGTCCGGGATCGATCAAATGGATCGGTCCCCGACCGATCAGCCCTCTCGCGCCTCGCTCTGTTCGGCCGATCGACTCGATCGGTCACGGACCTATCGGTTATCACACGATATGCTGATGTATTCGATCGGTCACCGCACCGATCGAATATTCATGATATCCGGATCGATCACCGGATCGATCCACTCATGGTTTTCGCCCAAACCAAGTTCAAACCAACATCCGGTCAATCTTGACTGTTGGTACATCATGCTTAGCATCCGGTCAGTCCCTTGACTGCTAAGACTCTCCACCAAGTGTCCGGTCAATCCTTTGACCCACTTGGACTTTCCTCTTCGTGCAAGTATCGATCACTCCCTTGATCTACTTGGACTTCCCAACACCGGATGTCCGATCACCCTTGATCCATCTGGATTTCCTGCCCAGCTTCACTCACTGGACTTTCACCTAGCTTCACTCACTAGGGTTTTCACCGCTTCACTCACCGGGATTTCCAATCGGCTTCACTCACCGGGACTTCCAATCTGCCTCAGGGACTTTCCAATGCCCGGCTTCACTCACTGGACTTCCACTTTCACCTAGCTTCACTCACTAGGATTTTCACCGCTTCACTCACCAGATTTCCATTGCCTGGCTTCACTCACGGGACTTCTCCATTGGCTTCACTCACGGGACTTTCCATTGCCTGCTTCACTCACCAGGACTTCTCCATTGCTGGCTTCACTCACAGGACTTTCCACACCGCCTAACATCCAGTTAGGACTTTCCCACTGCCTTCACTCACTGGGACTTCTCCACCTGGCTTCACTCACCAGACTTTCCACACCGCCTAACATCCAGTTAGGACTTTCCCCTGCCTGGCTTCACTCAGGACTTTCCCTCGTGCCAAGCTCCTGCTTGGACTTCTCCGTCCAAGTCTCCATACTTGGACTTTTCCCAAGTCTCCATACTTGGACTTTTCCCGTGCCAAGTCTCCATACTTGGACTTTTCGCATGCCAAGCTCCCTGCTTGGACCTTTCCAGTGCCAAGTCTCCATACTTGGACTTTTCAGGTCAACCAGGTCAACCTTGACCTACGGTTACACCAATAATCTCCCAAACATCTATTCTTGTCCCATATCAAGAATAGAACTCCCTCACGAGTGTCAAACATCAACATGCAACTCAACTAGGTCAACCTTGACCTAAAGTTGCATCAACAATCTTCCCAAGTCAAACATCAAAATACAACTCGAGTCAAGTCAACTTGAGTCGGGTCAACCAGGTCAACCTTGACCTAAGGTTGCACCAACAATCTCCCCCTTTTTGATGTTTGACAAAATCATAATCAAGTTAGGTTAACCCGATAACCTAACTTAGGTTTTCCAACCATCTTCCAATGTCCAATGTTCTTTCCTTGAACATTCTCCCCTTAGGTTAACCCGATAACCTAACTTGGGTTCTCCAATAATTCTCCCCCTTTTTGACACACATCAAAAAGAATTCCAATGTTCTTCCTCGAACATTCCTTGACATTCTTCCCCTAGCTTAGGTTAAACCGATAACCTAACTTGGGTTCTCCAATAACTCTCCAATGAGCACTCTCCCCTTTTTGACACACATCAAAAAGAAAAAGGAGAGTATCAAGGTCAAGAGTTTCTTCCTAATGAAAGTCCCATACCTTTCATTGAAACTCTTAATTTCCCCCTTGATACTAAACTCAACAATCAACTTAGTGATAATCCCATATCACTAATCCTCAAGGAGTAAAAACTCCCCCTAAAAGTCAACTCCCCTTGACTAATAGTTAAAACTCCCCCTAAAGGCCAACTCCCCCTTGACCATTGCACCAACAATGTCTTGGAGAGTTTCAAACCTTTATAAATCTAAAAACCAACTGTCAGCCGAAATTTCAGACATGCAGTCGAATTTCAGCACATTGGCACGCTATCAGACCTCACTGGATCGGTCACCAGACCGATCCACATCACTCTGGATCGGTCCAGTGACCGATCCAGCCCTCCCTGGATCGGTCCAGCGACCGATCCAGACACTGATCACAGGGATTTCTGATTTTTCTTCTCCCGAAATTCAGAAACCCCTAATAAATTCCAGAAAATTCGAAAAATTGTGAAATTTTGAGGATACATTCCTCATAACATACATTATCATGGAAAAATAGTTTTCTATGAAAATAGTTTCCATTTTCAAATCTTGATACAAAATTCAAAACTTTGAAATAGTTCAAAGTTAAGTCATCTTTGTATCATCTTGCTCAATGAAGAATGCTATCACTAGGAAAGCTTCATCAAGGTTTTTCAAATCAATTTTAAAATGCTTTTAAAACCATTTGAATTTAGGACCATAATCTTAGGGCTAAATGTACATGACTTGTACACAAGCTTTCCCTATGATCCCTATTTTCTTGAATTAGGCTCATCTAGGTACAAAACCTATGCACCTTGATCCTAACTCATGATCCTAATATCTCACACACATCTAAAGTGTATCAAACACATCCAAGTCAATTTTGATGTGAGATATGGGTTAAGGTCAACTTAGGCTAAGTTCTCATGCATTTTCTAAACACCAATTTGATCTCAATATCAAATTATATGTTTGTCCTTAAATCAATTCAATTGATTATTAATGCAAGAGATGATGACATGGCATAAAATGGTATCATAAATGAAAACATGTGCCAATGTCATGATGTCATGGCATAAAGTTTGAAACTAAACTAACACATGACATATAGATAACCTAAGCATTATCATGACATTTCAAATGATAATAAAATAAATATGATGTCATGGCATGGCATATGACAACCAATCATGGCAAGTTAGCACAAATAAAATACCTAAATTCCCTATCTAAGTATCCTTAATCACTTAGCTAACTTAAGTCCTAATCCTAGATTGCCCAAAGTGCTCCAAGAAAATGTCAAAACCCAAATTGGCATTTCTTGATCTCTTGTTTGATTTATACCATTTAAAATTCTACAAGAGTAGCACTTCTAATTTAAGGCCCGGATTGCCTTGATTACCTAAGAGAATATCAAAATCCCAATTTGATATTTCTCTAGGTTTTTCAAAATTGTGTCAACTTAAAGTGAGATTAATATATTCTCACTTTGGCACACTTTACTCTTCCAAGGAGTGAATGATAAAGATTATTCCATTTCATTTTCAAAGGTTCCCAAAACCTTGAAAATGCTCCTTGAGTGTCAATTTCCTCAAAGTTGGGTTAACTACCCTTCTTATTGGAGTTGACACTCTCTAACCCATCTATGGGGTAGAGAAAATGCTCCTAGGAACCCAATACCTACTTGAGCTCATTGGGTTCACTAAAAATTCACTAGGGATGACTTCCCTAGCAACCCTCCTAATGACCCTCTTAGGCTTTAAAGCCTTGGTCATTTGGGTCTCATCAAGGTCAACTATAGGGGTGACTCCCCTTGTGACCTTGGTAATGGTCTTCCTAGCCCTAGGTCTTGTTCCATAATCAAATGGAACATTATGATATGTGGGCTTGACCATTTGGGGCTTAGGTTTGTGACTCAAACCTTTCTTGTCCTTGGACTTGGGTTTTTGACTCTTAAACCCTAGAGATGGCTTCTCCATGTTTTTAAGAGCCTTTTCTAAATTATCAAGTCTTGACCTCAAGACTTGATTTTCCCTCTCTAATACCTCAAGTTTTAATTTGTCATTTTCTCTTGAGATATTCCTAGGCATGTGTCTAGTCTTCTTGGGATTTCTACCTAGGTTTTCCTTAACTTTAGAAGCGTTAATCCTAGGGTTGGTATTTCTAGTGTTATCCTTACCTAGGCTAACATGTTTAGCTCCTAAGCACATGTATTGGTTCCTAAAGTTAACATGCTTATCATTATTAACAATTGCAACAAAACTACTAGCATGAGTTTTATTAGAATTGCAATAATGAACCTTAGAGATTACCTTAGGGTTTGCCTTAGCTCCCCCTATCGATGTGCCCGGTCTCTTGCCCTTGTGAGGTTGCCTCCCCCTCGGACAATGGCTCCTATAGTGTCCCCTTTGCTTGCATTGGAAGCACACGATGTGCTCCTTGCCTTTGCGTGTTGGGACTCCGGCTTCCTTGACCTTTGGTGCCGGTGGAGTCTTTCTTACCCTCTTTGGACACTTACTCTTGTAATGTCCATGTTTCCTACACTCAAAACACATTATGTGTAATTTGCTTGAAATCACAGTGTTTGAGTTACCTAGAGTTGTGAATGGAGATGAGCTTTCTTCTTCAACCCTTCCGGAGGTGGAAACTTCTTCTTCTTGCTCCGAACTTGAACAAGAGGAATTCTCCTCCTCTTCTTCCTTGGATGTTGAGTAGCCCTCAACTCCCAATTCGCTCCCTCCATGATGTGAGCTACTTGGCTCACTAGGCTCCTCTTCATGGCTTGAAGTGGAGCTCTCCTCATGGTACTTGGCCAAGTTGTTCCACAACTCCTTGGCATTGTTGTATTTACCTATCTTACACAAAACACTAGTAGGTAATGAAAATTCAATTGTTTTAGTTACCTCATTGTTGATCGTGAATTGGTGGACTTGTTCCTTCGTCCACTTGTTCTTCTCTAGAGGCTCTCCTTCTTTATCCATTGGAGGAGTAAACCCTTCTTGTACACAAAACCAGTTCCACATATTAGTCCTAAGAAAATACATCATCCTTACCTTCCAATATGCGAAGTTGTCGTTGTAGAAGGGTGGAATGGTGATGTCTTCTCCGAATTGATGCATCTCTAGCTTTGCTCCCACGGGTGTGAATCCGACGAAGAGCGGCCTCGCTCTGATACCACTTGTTAGGATCCTTCGTACTCGGCTAGAGAGGGGGGTGTGAATAGCCGCCCCAAATCGCTCGTTTCTTCCTACAATTCGTTAGCGCAGCGGAAAAATAAACTAGAAACGAAAGGAAGACTACAAACCTCAAACAAACCGATGTAACGAGGTTCGGAGATTAGGGCTCCTACTCCTCGGCGTGTCCGTAAGGTGGACGACTCCAGTCAATCCGTCGGTGGATGAGTCCCCGGAGAACCGGCTAATACAAACTCCTTATGGGTGGAGAAACCTCGCCACAACACACTCTTGCAACAGCAAGTAAGGAGAGTACAGAAATACAAAGAAAAACAGCAAGAAATACAACAGTAAGAAAACTCTTGCTTGCCTTCTCTTCGACTGGAAGAAGCAGCAGCTCCAAGCGCCTACAACAGCAGGTGACCAGCCAAAAGGAAGCTCACGCAAAGCTTCAACGCTTCAAGAACTCAGCAGAGCTCAGCAGCAGAAAGAAGAGGAAGAAGAAGAAGTTCAACAGTAGCTTCTCAACCTCTTTTATAACCTGCGAAGAAGACAGAAGAAACTAGCCGTTGCGTCGCAACGGCTAGAACCCTGATCGGTCTGTGGACCGATCGGGAAAAACTACGGCCTTGGTCACGATTGGTCCAGGCCGATCGGGGAACTTCTGATCGATGCGGGACCGATCGGAAGAAGCTTTGCTGTTCCGTCTGATCGGTCCATGGACCGATCCTCTGATCGGTCCATAGGACCGATCGAGAACTCTGATCGGTGCGGGGACCGATCGGGCTTTATCTTGATCGGTCCCGACCGATCAGCCCCTCGCGCCTCGCTCTGTTCGATCGACTCCGATCGGTCACCGGACCTATCGGTTATCACCAGATATACTCGATGTATTCTTGATCGGTCACCGCACCGATCGAATATTCATGACATCCGGATCGATCACGGATCGATCCACTCATGGTTTTCGCCCAAACCAAGTTCAAACCAACATCCGGTCAATCTTGACTGTTGGTACATCATGCTTAGCATCCGGTCGGTCCCTTGACCTGCTAAGACTCTCCACCAAGTGTCGGTCAATCCCTTTGACCCACTTGGACTTTCCTCTTCGTGCCAAGTATCCGATCACTCCCTTGATCTACTTGGACTTCCCAACACCGGATGTCCGATCACCCTTGATCCATCTGGATTTTCCTGCTCAGCTTCACTCACCGGGACTTTCACCTAGCTTCACTCACTAGGGTTTTCACCGCTTCACTCACCAGATTTCCAATCTCTGGCTTCACTCACGGGACTTCAACCGGCTTCACTCACGGGACTTTCCGAATGCCCGGCTTCACTCACCGGACTTCCACTTTCACCTAGCTTCACTCACTAGGATTTTCACCGCTTCACTCACCAGATTTCCATCTGCCTAGCTTCTCAGGACTTCCATTGCTGGCTTCACTCACCGGACTTTCCATTGCCTAGCTTCACTCACTTCTCCCTTGCCTGGCTTCACTCACAGGACTTTCCACACCGCCTAACATCCAGTTAGGACTTTCCCAGCTTCACTCACGGGACTTCTCCATTGCTGGCTTCACTCACGGGACTTTCCACACCGCCTAACATCCAGTTAGGACTTTCCCACTGCCTGCCTTCAGGACTTTCCCTCGTGCCAAGCTCCTGCTTGGACTTCTCCGTGCAAGTCTCCATACTTGGACTTTTCCGTGCCAAGTCTCCATACTTGGACTTTTCCGTGCCAAGTCTCCATACTTGGACTTTTCGCATGCCAAGCTCCCTGCTTGGACCTTTCCAGTGCCAAGTCTCCATACTTGGACTTTTCAGGTCAACCAGGTCAACCTTGACCTACGGTTACACCAATAATCTCCCAAACATCTATTCTTGTCCCATATCAAGAATAGAACTCCCTCACGAGTGTCAAACATCAACATGCAACTCAACTAGGTCAACCTTGACCTAAAGTTGCATCAACAATCTTCCCAAGTCAAACATCAAAATACAACTCGAGTCAAGTCAACTTGAGTCGGGTCAACCAGGTCAACCTTGACCTAAGGTTGCACCAACATGAGCGAGGTTCCTTCGCCTGTGCTATAGCTCCATTGTTGTCACAATAGAGCTCAACTGGATCAGCGATGCTAGGAACCACCCCAAGTTCAGTGATAAACTTGCGGATCCAAACTGCCTCCTTTGCTGCCTCTGATGCAGCAATGTACTCGGCTTCTGTTGTAGAATCAGCTACTGTATCCTGCTTCGAACTCTTCCAGCTGACAGCACCACCATTAATGCAAAATACGAACCCCGACTGCGATCTATAGTCATCCTGGTCGGTCTGGAAGCTAGCATCACTGTAACCCTTTACAGCTAGCTCATCATTGCCTCCATATATCAAGAAATATTCTTTAGTCCTTCTTAAGTACTTAAGAATATTCTTGACCGCTATCCAGTGACTTTCACCTGGATCAGACTGGTATCTGCTCGTCATGCTCAAAGCATACGAGACATCAGGTCGAGTACATAGCATGGCGTACATGATCGATCCTATGGCTGAGGCATAAGGGATCTGATCCATGCGGTCTCTCTCCTCTCTAGAAGAGGGACTTTGAGTCTTTGAAAGACTTACGCCATGTGACATCGGCAGAAATCCCTTCTTGGAGTTCTGCATGGCAAACCGAAGGAGTACCTTATCAATGTATGTACTCTGACTTAGGTCAAGCAATCTCTTAGATCTATCTCTATAGATCTGAATCCCTAGAATGCGGGATGCCTCACCTAAGTCCTTCATTGAGAAGCAACTCCCTAGCCAGGTCTTGACAGACTGAAGCATAGGGATGTCCTTCCCAATGAGTAGTATGTCATCCACATACAATATGAGGAAGACAACTATGTCCCCTACAACCTTCTTGTAGACACAAGGGTCATCTTCATTTTTGATGAAACCAAACTGTTTGATCGCATCATCGAATCGAAGATTCCAGCTCCGAGAAGCTTGCTTTAATCCATAAATGGACCTATGCAGCTTGCATACTCTACTAGTATGTTGTGGATCTACAAAACCCTCAGGTTGTGTCATGTACACATCCTCGAGTAGGTTTCCATTCAGAAATGCGGTTTTGACATCCATCTGCCATATCTCATAGTCATGGTAGGCTGCAATAGCAAGCATGATCCGAATGGACTTAAACATCGCTACTGGAGAAAAAGTTTCATCATAGTCAATACCATGAATTTGCTTGAAACCTTTAGCTACTAAGCGACCCTTATAGATAAGTCCATCCATGTCAGTCTTTCTCTTAAAGACCCACTTACACCCAATGGGTTTTACCCCTTCAGGTGAATCAACCAAAGTCCATACTTGGTTGGTGTACATGGATTCCATTTCGGATCTCATGGCCTCTAGCCATTTCTCAGAATCTGGTCTCATCACAGCTTCCTGATAGGTGGTAGGCTCATCCTCTATGAGCATAACGTCATCATGGTCAAACAAGAGAAATGAGTATCTCTCAGGCTGACGACGCACCCTATCAGACCTGCGAAGAGGAATGTCTACTTGAACTGGTTGTTGTTCCTCAACTCCTTGTGGAACATCATCCACAACACTTTGTGGTTCCAGTTCAATTTCCATCGAGGCATCAGTGCTATTGTTCGCATCTTGAACTTCTTCAAGATCGAACGCGCTCCCACTAGTCTTTCTAGAAACAAAGTCCCTTTCTAGAAAGACCCCAGTCTTTGCCACAACTACCTTGTGCTGACTGGGAATGTAGAAGTAATATCCCTTAGTTTCCTTGGGATATCCGATGAAATAACACTTGTCGGATTTGGGTCCTAATTTATGTGAGACTGACGTCGAACGTAAGCCTCACAACCCCAAATCCTCATGAAAGACACAGGCATCTCTCCATCCATATCCTATATGGTGTCTTTATCACGACCTTTGATGGAACTCGGTTGAGTATGAAAGCTGCCGTGTCTAGAGCATATCCCCATAGATATGTCGGAAGATCTGTGTGACTCATCATAGACCGTACCATATCTAATAAGGTACGATTCCTCCTTTCGGATACACCATTCCACTGTGGTGTTCCAGGAGGAGTGAGTTGGGATAGAATCCCACACTCAGCTAAATAGTCACGAAACTCATGGCTTAAGTATTCACCACCTCGATCTGATCGAAGTATCTTAATACTCTTGCCAAGCTGGTTCTGTACTTCATTCTTGAATTCTTTGAACTTTTCAAAGGATTCAGACTTATGTGTCATCAAGTACACATAACCATATCTACTGAAGTCATCAGTAAATGTGATGAAATATCTATAACCGCCTCTAGCAGCAACATTGAAAGGGCCACATACATCACTATGTATGAGTCCTAACAAATCAGTTGCTCTCTCGCTGTGCCCACTAAAGGGAGTCTTGGTCATCTTGCCTCGTAGGCATGACTCGCATATCTCATATGATTCAAAATCAAATGAGTCCAGCAAACCATCCTTATGGAGCTGGGATAAGCGCTTGTCATTTATATGACCTAAGCGACAGTGCCAGATGTATGTTTGGTTCATGTCATTTGACTTGAACCTCTTGGTATTTACGTTATAGATAGGGCTCTCTAGATCTAGAATATAGAGTCCGTTTATCAGAGGTGCACTATAATAGAACATATCGTTTAAATAGACGGAACAACATTTGTTCTTTATTATAAACGAAAATCCTTTCTTGTCCAAACAAGAAACGGAAATTATGTTCTTAGTCAAGCGGACACATAACAACAATCATCTAATTCTAGTACAAGCCGGAGGAAGAGATAGATGATAAGTTCCTACAGCAGCAACAACTCGTGCTCCATTGCCTACTCGTAGGTCTATCTCACCCTTCGTCAATGCCTGCTATTCCTCGGCGCTTGTACATTAGTACAAATGTGAAAGCACATCCAGTATCTAATACCCACGACGAAGAAATAGAGAGGTTGACTTCTATAACATTTATACCTGAAGTAGAAATCTTATTTCTCTTCTTCTTAAGATCTTCCAGGTATTCTTTGGAGTTCCTCTTCCAGTGCCTTGCTTGTCCTTGATATAGGTGACAAAGATGTTCAACCATATCGTAAGCGCTCATCAACTCATGTTGCTTCTGAAGCTCAGAGTTCATGGTTGCGAGCATAAGACAGGACACATCTAATGCGTCATCTTGATGCTTCTTGTAAGCATCTCGGTCTGCTCGCGTGGCAGTGGCAGGAGGAGCCTCCGGAATGGGCTGCTCCAGAACGTACAGTTTACGTTCCTGAGTGAGAACTATTCTCAGGTTCCTGTACCAGTCCAGGAAATTTGCTCCGTTGAGCTTGTCCTTCTCAAGGACAGATCGCAGAGAGAAAATGTTCGTATTTGACGTCATGGTTATCTACAACAGAAAATTTGCAGAAATAAATATCATATTCTTTAAAATCATTTAATTAGGCCTTTAATTAAATGATGCTCCCACTGAATTCTATAATTCTTGTGGGACAAGATCCACATCATACTAACCCTTGAGTTAGCTTTGGCTAATACGCCCAAGGCTTAGTATGATCGGTAGGTAACGATTACCAATTACATCTCTATGCAACTCTTGTTTATAAAATCAATATCCGCATTTATATTAAAACTCGAGTTAGCTTTGGCTAATACGCCCGAGAGTTAATATAGATGTGATTTTGATCTATCTTTTCCAACCGTTGGAATAATGCCTATAGTTGACTCGATCCAACCGAGTAACTAGGAATACTCAATCTAATTGAGTTTGTATTCACCCATGCGTTGATAGGCGGGACCAAGATTGTCCCTCCGTACCCTACCAAGATAATATGTATTGCTCTGCTTTGGCAGATTCAACAATACATGTGATCGAGGTAGTGATAGGTATCACAGCACGGTTAGGCATTTAGAGTTGGTTCGATCGAGATCTAATCTAATCGAAAAGGATGCATCTTGTGCACGACTTAGATCTAATCTAATCGCAAGGGTGCATCATGTGCACGACTTAGATCTAATCTAATCGTAAGGCACTAATTAATTAATTACTTATTAAACATGCATCATATACATAAGCAATTAACTAATTAAGCTATTTGTGATTTAGTCATGGCCCTACTACGATCTTCTCAAGCCAATGAGAAGATCGAATGGTCAACCTAGGGTCAACAGCTTCTCCAAGCTCCTCCCTTTGACCACCATGTGTTGCTCGTGCCCGCCTCGGAACTCCGTCTCGTGTGGACCCTCCACCGCTCCAATTTGTACATTACAATTTGAAACTCGAGTTACATTCGAGTCTAAATCTAATTTACAACAAAAATATAAGAGAAGGCACGACGCGCAGGTCGCGAATACAATACAACACTCGCAAACACACAACGGCACGCAGGCCGTATTATGAATTACAACACAACCAATCATATTGGGTTTTTGGGCCATGATATCACAAAATTAATATATAACTCAAAATTATATATTTTCATAATTTTCTATAATTTTAAAAATAATTTTTTTACAATTTTTACGAGTAAAATTTCCCGGCGGTCCCGTTTAGCGATTTCGGGCGTAATCGCGGAACGGATCCCCTTGCGGGGCCAGGGGCAGCGCCCCTACCCGCGATCTAACCATCGCGAGGGTTCGTTTGCGATCCAACAACGCCTAAACCCGCTGTCCCAAAACGATTTGGGCCGAGACATTGCCGTTTCGAAAAATCTTCCCGGCGGGTTCGTTTTAAGCGATTTCGGGTGTGATCGCGGAACAAATCCCCTTGCGGGGTTAGGGGCAGTACCCCTACCCACAATCTAACCATCATGAGTTGCTCCTTTGCGATCTAATGGCACCCAAGCCCGCTGTCCCAAACGGATTTGGGGCGAAACGAAACCGGTTTTGAAAGATCTTTTCGGTAGCCGAAGCCTACAAGTGCCGAGACACTTGTGCTTCGCTTCTACGGAAAAATTACCCATAAAATCATAAAAAACTAATTTTTACAGAAAATCACAGAAGGTTTTTATTTTTCATAAAAATAAAAACAAACTCGTACAAGCCTTGCACGTGGCTCTGATACATTTTTCGGGCTGCGAAAATCGCTTTTCGCGTCGCGGAAACCCCGAATCGCCCAAGCCACGGATCTCGTGCAAGGTAAAACTTTCGAAAAATATGAGTACGAGTTTAAAACACGATCGACTCTTAGATCTACGAGGGAAAAACATTTACCCTTGATGCGTGCCCTTCGTAATCCCGCAACGTCCAAAGGTAGCCGGATCTCGAGACCGTCAAGCGAACGGTCCTCTAGCGGTATCCACACGAACAAGGAGTGGTCTTCTACCACTCAAAGATGGAGAGGAGAACCCACAAGTGTGCTAGCACTTTCTAGGGCTCTCGGATTGGATCTAAAAGGTGAGAAAGGAGAGAAGGGAAAAAGGAACTCATACACTCATCTAGGTACTCTCCTTTTGTGACCTTCACACCACCTAGTTGCTTGGAATCAACTCTCACTTCTTCTCCACCATGAAGCCACGACCAAAAGCAAGCTTGAGAGAGGGAGAAGCACCCAAGGAAGAAGAAGCATTGAACAACATTCAATTGCCACCAAATGAAACATTCTCCTCACTTAGTGTGGCCGGCCACACTAGTGTAACTCCCACATTAATGTGGCCGGCCACATTAATGCATTTGGTGTGTAACCTCCATGAGGTGGCACACCATTAAATGGGGAGATGATGTGGCTAATGATGTGGCTAGATTGGTCATACCAAGTAGGATGAGTCAACCTTCATGATGATGTGGCAAGACATCAAGTCAAACTTGATGTTTCAACTTCCATTTGGTTAAGTCAAACATGACCAATTTTCTTCCTTGTTGAGTTAAATCCAACCTTTGATTCAAGTCAATTTTAATTTAATGAATCTCAATTCATTAATATAAATTGACTCATGAATCAAATTTAAATTAGACTAATTCAACAATTGAATCTAATTGAGTCTAACTCAATAAGTCTAATTTGAATCCAATCTTTGATTCATCATATGAATCTAATCCTATTGGTTCATCATATGAACCTAATCTCCATGCACATGTTCTTTGTGTGTGACCCAATAGGTTCTTGTAACGTTGGTAATGTTTCTAAACTCCTTTAGAAACATAAGCAATGAGCGACATCTAGCAATACATCATTGCTACCCAAGTTACAAGAAATGTTGAGATCCAACATCACCTTGTGACTACTAATTGTGACTCCTCACAATATGTGACAAGTGTCCTTCTATCCTAGACATCTAGATTGATCAATGTGAGGCATAGACCGTGTCATCCTCTGACCAATCTAAATCTTGAACTCCGAGTAGACTCACTCAATCAAATGAGCTCAATATCTCATATTGACTCATTTGGGTATGGCCATACACTTCGTGGTCTCACTCTATCAAGAATATCGATGTCTCTCCCGTCATATAGGAGGGATAGATCCCATCTACATCACTCACATCCCTCTGCATAATTTGTCATATACCCAGTAATCGCCTTTATAGTCCACCCAGTTACGGGTGACGTTTGACGAAACTAAAGTACATAACTCCTTATGTAGGGATCCATGGTGACTTCAGGTCTAAGGACTAATAGTCATACTAATAGCCACATGAGAAAGTATATGACACTCATATAACGATCCATGATACTTTCTCATGGCGGGTCATTCAGTATACATTCTCTAATGCATACCCATGTGTCAGCTTGATATCTCTATATCCATGACTTGTGAGATCAAGTCATCGAGCTGACCTACATGCTAGTCTTATTGTATTAACATTGTCCCTGAATGTTAATACTTGACTAGGAATGATTTAGAGTAGTGTTCCCTATATCATCTCACTATCGATTCAACTAATCGATTGATATAAGTATGAACGTTCTACTCAAGGACGTTACTATACTTATTTTATCTGACACTAATACAAATAAGCATAATAACCAAAAACCAATGCCTTTATTAATATACAAAATATGATATACATGAGTCCATACAATCATCAAATGATTGGCTCTAGGGCTCTAACTAACAGCCTTGGTCCAGACACTATGTGAAAATCTATATTAGACTTCGCCACTATTTACTTCGACAATCAATAATTATGAAGTAATAAATTACAATCAACTTCAGTAAAAAATTTGATATAGTAAATATTATTTTAGACTTCATAAATTAAAAAACACGTGCCCCACTTCTAATTTTATCTAACATTTTACTTCGTGATATATATTTGTTGAAGTAATAAGCAACAAAATTAAATTAATATGCCTAAATGTTGAAGTAATAAGTTTGAACGGGTTAAAAATATTTTTCCTACTGAACCGGTTTTCGTTTTTCCACATGGGAACCCTAGATACTTTATATTTTTTCTGTCGTGCGCCCTTTGTCTTCTTCACGTTTTTTCTCCTTGTGCCCTCTTGACGCACACATTAACTTCAACCTTCGACTCCCCGGCGACCTTTAACTCACCCCCGGTGGCCTTTGACTCCTCCGACAGTAAATCTACTTCACTTGGCCGGCGACCTTCGAGTTTTTCCCCTCGACGCACAGTTCCTTTCCTCTCTAGAGTTAGGTTTGTTCCCTCTCCGACCCCTTCTTTCCTTTCCTCTTTGCCTCGCCATTAGGTTTCTTTTCCTTTCCTCTAAGTTGTGTTGTCTTAACTGATCTTAACTACTTTTTTTTTGTTGTCGTGAGCCCTCTAGGTCTTCTTCGTGTTTTTCGCCTTTGCCCTCTTCTTGGTTTTCGCCCGACGCACACAATCCACCTCACCCGGCGACCTTCGACTCCCCCAGCGGCAAACCTACTTTACTCGCCAGCCGCCCTTCAAGTTTTCTACAGCGCTAGGTTTGTTCCCTCTCCGATCCCTTCTTTCCTTTCCTCTGCCTCGCCATTAGATTTCTTTTTCTTTATCTCTGTTGCGCAGTTTCTAACCGATCCTAAGAATGCTATCTCTAACCGATCCTAAGAGGCAAGTGTTATTCTCTAGTTTATTGGTATTATTTTGTTGATATGAATCATGAAGTAAAACCTGATGGAGCAAGACAAGAATTATACATATGAACTAATTAAGGCTTTATCTGCAAAAGTATAATTCTAAGAAGTATAATTCTTGTCCTGTAGAATAATACATTATTTCATTGCTCATTTATTGTGAGGCTTTATCTGGCACTCTCCCTTTAGTTATTATTTTAGTAGGTGAAATATTTCTAGCAGAATAGTCATACTTGGTTGCATTTACTTTCTTTGCTAATGGATTAAAATTGGTGCTACAATAGGTGCTATAATAGTCATATTCCAGTAGGCTTTCTTTGCATTTAACAGAATATCCAAGAAAGTGCTACAATATTTAGCAAATGATTAAAATTGGTGCAATGATAGCATTAGAAGTTGATTCTACCAAGTCTATAAACCTTAGAATATATTTTCTTTCCTTTGAGAATGGTTGAAGTTCCAAATTTTTATATAGCTTAATTACTTAAGTAAACAAGATGAGATTATACTTGAGTCATTTTTGGAAACATGTGTAAGGTGAATTTGTCATGATTGTTGAGTGTCATTTATGATAACATTAGAATGATAGCAAACTCATTTAAAGTCATGTCTTATCCATTAGAGAAATGTCATGCAATATAGGTTGACCATTTTGTAGTTCTCTCTACAATGCAATTATGTAGTCCTTTTATGTTCAGCTTAAATTCTCTGCTCATTGCCTCTTTTGGACTCACTCTAAATGTTGAGTGACAATCATGTTCTTAATGTTGGGATTTCAATTTGTTGCATGAGTTCTTGAGACTGCATTTGAGTTTATATATATATATATATATATATATATATATATATATATATATATAATCATAAGCGTACACTAAATGTTCAGTGACAATAAAAACTCTAAAGAGTGCTCTGTTATATATATTTGTTGAATTAGATCTTGAGACTACATTTGAATTTGTTGCATGTTCATATTTAAATGCATAAAAACTCTAAATGTTGAGTGACAATAAGTTTATATTCTCATAAGCGTACATGTGTTTACATTTGCAGAGTAAAATGCACTCAACATTTAAGCGTACAGGTGTTGTGTGTACACTCAACATTTACATAAGCTTATAAATGCTCTGTGAGTGCATAAGAGTGCTCTGTGAGTGCATGAGTCCTCTGTGAGTACATAAGAGTGCTTTGTGTGTGCTCTGTGATTGTATATGAGTCCTCTGTGAGTGTATATGAGTCCTCTGTGAGTGCATGTGAGTCCTCATATAAATGTGAGTGATTTGTAAGTCCTGAATTTAATATATATACACATTCAACATTTAATACGTTAAGCTATATGAGAGCTCTGTTAATTCAAAAGAGCCAATGCATACAGGCGTTATGTATATAGACACAATGCATATAGGCATTTATAAATGTATCTTCTATGTAGGTTATTCATGAAAAGCAAAAAGAATGAATGATGCATTATAAATATCATAATAGATTGTCTTGCAAGAGTTACATCGGCTTAGAGGCTGAATTGGTAAGCTATGAAACATTATATTTATCATTTTCAAGCAAGTATTTAATATTATGTAACTGATCATTTTTGGAATTGTAGAAGGAGAAAAAATTGATTATGTTGATTATGTAACTGATCATTTTTGGAATTGTAGGAGTATTTAATATTATGTAACCGATCATTTCAAGCAAGTATTTATCATGTATCATGCTTGGCAAACTATTGTGACCAAGTAAGTAGTAGATTATGTTGATTTTGAATGCATTCAATTCATTATAGGTTGAAAAATAATTTTTTATTTTTTACAATGTAGTGGGATCAAGATATACAATGCATCAAGGGGTATTTCAAAAGGATTAGGTTTTAAACAATTGACAGTATGTATTGTGACTATGTATTTAGACATCAATTAATAATTCTTATTATTTGGATTGTGACTTCTTGCATGCCATTTTCAATTTTATTAGGGTAATCTTAAACAAAATGGTGACGTTGAATGTGGATATTGTATGATGCGGTACATTGAAGAAATAGTCTTGGATGAAAATCCACAATTGGAGAGAAAGGTGAATTTCTTCTTTATGAAATATTTTCTTTATAAAATATTGAGTCATTTTTTATTGATCTTCAAACTTCTGTTAATGTTTCAGTTTGCAGCATCAAAAAATAAACAGTATTACAATCAATCTCAGTATGATGAAGTCAGAAGTGAATGGAGCGAATTCGTATATTTCTATGTGGGTGCCTAAGTGTAGGCCATGATATAAATTTTAGACATGTATTTAGAGATTTATGGATACAAAAGTTTTGGGGTTATGGTTAAACATGTCTTTTATAAATACACTTTTGGATTGTATTTGATACATATTTGAGATATATTTGTTTAATTTTGGTGGTAAAAAATATTGTATTGTAGTAAAATATTATAATATAAATTTTTGTCAATTAAAATTGTATTGCAGTAAAATATGCTCAATTACTTTGATACTATAAATAAATGATGAAGTAATACAACAACAAAACTTCTCTAAATATAAATAGTTGTGTAGTTAAAGAAACTATTAACTTCACTACTGATCAAATTTATGAAGTAGTTCGTATAAATTACTTCGCTACATTGAAATTTTTGTTGTAGTAAAATATACTCTATTACTTCTATACCACGATGAAGTAATACAATAATAAATACTTCAGTCAAGATAAATTATACAGAAGTAAAATTAAATATTTACTGCACCAGGATTCAAAAATTGTGAAGTTGTATACCTATTTTACTTCGTCAAATAACGAAACCTATGAAGTAATATATCATCAACTACTTCGGTCATTTTACTGGACTCAATGAAGTAATAGAGTTTTTTTACTTCGAAAACGGTTCAATTTTGAACCAGTTTTGGATTGGTAATAGACTTCGATAAATGTGTGGTGAAGTAAAAAATTGACCCTTTTACTTCACGTGCGTCTACTTCAGTAATTATCTACCTATTACTTCGGATAATATCCGAAGTCTATTGTCGATTTTCACATAGTGAGAAGCTTTTCATTAACTCAGTAATTAGCATTCCAAACACTTGTGCGCTCACTGTTCTAGTTTAGCTTCTGTTTTTGTGCTTTCACCGGTGTAAGAGGCTTCTCCGCCCGAAGGAGTTTTTAGTGCGATCACTTTCCTTGGATTAACAACCTCCCCGGTTGTAACCAAGTCAAACACGGTGCCTCATTTCTTTCTTGTATTTCTGCTTAGCTAATTTTATACAAGTGTTAGTTTAAGAGTTCGAGAATGGTTGCTTTTGTTTTTTTTTACAGGGCTATTCAACCCCCCCTTCTAGCCGGCCCAACGGTCCTACAGGCAGGAGATCCAGATGATCGGTGTTTTATGGGTGCATTTATTATTTTTCTGGGTGCTAATCCAATTTCCTAGAAATCTACCAAACAGTGCACGGTTGCGCGCTCTTCGCAATGCAATTGCCTCTACGACATCTGAGATCCAATAGATTAAGTCATTTTTGACATACCTGCTTCTTCTGGTTACCATGCCTGTTGCGCTCTTCACTGATAATTTAGATGTCACCTATCTTTCAGCTAATCCTATTTTTCATTCTAAGATGAAGCATCTGACTATTGACTATCACTTTGTTCGTGATCTGGTACAGACCTTCGAACTACGAGTTATTATATTCCTGTCGAGGATCAGTTGGCAGATGCACTTACCAAGTCACTTTCTCGACCTCGGCTATTTACTATTTGCAGCAAGATTGGTGTCATTTCTGGAACACCATCTTGAGGGGGCGTATTAGGAAATAATTATTATTAGTATATACTTATTTGTTTCCTATTTATTAGGGAATTATTATTATTAGGAAATATTTATTTATTTATTAATTATTAGAGAATAACTATTATTATGAAATACTTATTTGTTTTATATTATTTTATATGTTTTCTTATTTTATGTGTTTTCTTATTTTTCACTTTGTAATGATATTTATATACCATATATTATAATTAATAAAGTGTATGAATTTTATCGTCAACATTGAGAGTTTTATAGATGAAAGAGGAGAAAGGTTTGGTGAGGGAGGAGAAAGGTACGAAATTATTGATGAGAAAAAAAATGTAAAGTAATGACGAGAGATAGAAAAGCTATCTAATCATCCACAAGTAGGAATTTTGAGAGATATTGGAAAGAAAAATTAATTAGGTTTTATAGCACATAATTAAAAATAGTAATTAAAAAATAAAATAATTTAATATTATAAATTAATCGGTACTAATAATTAAATAAAAGTGAGCGACACCCATATCTTTTAGGCTACGTTTGGTTAGGTGTAATATAATGGAGCTTGTAATGTAATGTAATGTAATCTTGATTACATTACTACGTTTGGTAATATAATGTATGTAATCTTTGATTACAAAGGTGATTACATTTTTTTGTTTAGTGTCCATTATTTTTATAAGGAATGTAATTCATATTATTATAAAATGACAAAAATATCCTGTCATTTTTACCGATGGGCCACCGCACCTCTGTCGAAGGTTGCGGCAGCCACCGGCAACTAGCGACCGTCACCACTGGTCTCTACCGGCCTCCACCGCCCTGCGGCGGGTGGGCGACGGGCGGGCGGTCGGCGGTAGGCCGACAATGGCGGGCGACAAGCGATGGCGGGGGGCGGCGGCTGACTAGAGATATATTCGGCATTCAAATTTTAATTAAGTAGTGACCTCGTAATATAATCGGATTACATAGTATTTACTTTGTAATCCAGATTACAAAATTTCACTACCTTTTGTAATCGAGATTACATTATATTACAAGTTTAAAATTAAACCAAACAAAATAATAAATCTTTTAATGTAATCTTGATTACATTACAAGGCATATTACACCCTACCAAACGTAGCCTTAGTGTGATGACTATTCTTTTAAAATACAATTAAATAGAACTAAATTAAAATATTAAAAGTAATGGGTCCCAATAAATTTGGGGCTCTAGCCTTAATGGCTTATGCCTTAAGTTAATCCTATGTAATGATAAGGTATTCAATAGTCTAATTAAGTATTCATGGTTTGAATCTTAGTTATGACATGCTTTGGGTCATTTTTTTATTGTGAAATGAAAAATCTTAGATGCTGACTACAAGATAAAAAGTTATTTGTGCTCCCAAATGTATCTGGCTGATAGGAAAAATCATCTTCGGAGCTCCTACTATGACGTAGATGCTCTGAAGGAGCTCTCCTTCAGTGTTATCGAGGAAGCGACCTCGTGTTTATGGAGCCACTTCTTCAATCTTTTTTTTAATTATTAAAATAATTTTATTTTTTTTAATATTTGTAAAAAAATACAAATGAAGCCTCGCACAACAACGACTAATTTGTTAGCTTTTTTCATAATAAAAATTATTATTTTTATTTAAAAAAACTATAAATATATCTTCAATCTCTCATTTTTTTTTCCATTCATCCTATCATTCTCCTCACTCTCTACTTCTTCTTTCTTTCTTTCTTTATTTGTATTCGAAATAGATGGAAATTTCAATATTTCTTTTATAAATATCTTGAATTATTCAAGGGCAGAAGAAAATATTATGGATCGAGATGCACGTAAGAGGAAGGTGAATCACGTGATTTTCGAAAACTCATCTTTTGATGCTTTAAAACAAAAGTACGCAGCGGAAAAGAAAATAGACAGAAATGGAAAAAGACATGAACACAAAAATTTACTTGGTTCGGAGCCTTTGAAAACTCCTACTCCAAATCCTAGGTCCCGTGGACCTATCGATGGACAATCCACTAAATGTCTCTTCCGAAACCGCCGAAAGAGATGATCGAACACAAGAGATAGGGATAATGTACAGACTACACTTCCCTTTTTTAAAATAGTAATAAAAAATGTAACACTTAATAAAATATTACCAACTATTAAGAGCGCTCATGTGTTGTTATTGATCTGTCAGAGATAATCAGATGACTCAGAAGGACAGCTTGGTAACAGACAAATTTCTATGAAGTAGTAACAAGCAGCTGAAGCAGTTGGAAAGCTGATCGGACACGTAAAAGCTCGTGTAGTAGTTGTTGTTGATAGCTTGGGTGAAACACCCTTATAAAGGGTGTGGAAGGCGCCTTCCATAGCCTTGAAGGTGCCTCCAATATGAGAAATCTGATCCCGAACAGTCTGGTCCTTATCTGTGACGAAGTCTGAATTTTATCATGTGGAAAGCGCCTTTTATGGCACTAAAAATGTCTTCCATGAATAGTGCGAAGGCGTCTTCCATACCATAGAAGGCGCCTCGAGCACTATACACCCGAGGCCTTTTGTGCTTCTTTTGCCTTGCAACAAGTGTTAGTCCAATAACCTACAAGACAATGTTAGCATAACAATAATAAGTAGTAGTAATTAGATCTTGTCTCCCCGAGACCAAGATCTAGTTATGATCTCAATTTAGATTTCCGAAATGGATCTAAATTGGATTGACGCCTACTGTCCCTTCGAATGGGGGTGCGCCCTCACATAATCACTCTCCTCAAGTGACTTACCTCTACTTACCAGGTGTAGAGATACCTTCTGGAATCATACATCCAAACTTCATGAATCACACATCTTGACCTACCGGAATCACACATCTGGTCTTCTCCAATCAAGAATCGCACATCCCGACCTATCGGAATTGCACATCCGATTTTCTCCAATCGAGAATCGCATATCTCGACCCTTTCCAGAATCCCACATCTGGACTTCAACCTGTCGAGAATTGAACATCCCGACTTGCCGAAATCACATATCCGATCTTCAACCAATCAAGAATTGAACATCCTGACAGAGGTTAGCCAACCATGCACACTCGATAACAAGGTTAAACCACGACAATACCTAACTTAACCCACTTGTCATTTATCAAAATCTTGAGTTAGAACGTTAGTGCAAATTACACCAACAAATAGATCTTTTCAAAATACTTGCATTCCTCCAAATGTCCAATATCCTCATTTTTTTCTCTCATACACAATACCCTCCAAATTTTTAAAATATTTTATATGCTCCACAATATCCTCCAAATTTCCTAAATTCCAAAAGTTCTCAAAAATTTTCGATGAATCCAAGTAACACCGCCCAGCTCCATTTGGTATGTATGTACCCCAAAATTGGTCAGCCATGGGCAGTCAATTTCGGATACTTTCTCTGCCTTATGTATTTTCTTCTTCTCAACAATCAATCATGCTTTCGAATGAATCAAGAAAGGCTACTACCAACCCATCTATCAGCGATAAAGAATCTCCAACTTCATCATCTATTCCAACAACACAGTGGCCACCACACTCATCACAAGAAGAGCATGAAGTTGAATCAGAGAAAGATGATTTGAAATGAAGATTTTGGTCTTTCGATGAAGATGTGGTTCTTGCAAAGTCATGGACAACTATCAACACCGACGCAGTCGTTGGTAATGACCAGAAGGATCAATCTTTTTTAAAAACGTATAACTGATTACTATAATAAGCATTGGTCTATTGGAACTTTGACGAGAAGCTATCAATGACTAAAATCACATTACTATAAGTTTGCGCCGATGGTAAATAAATTTTCTACAACTTATAATAATTTTTATACTAATTGCTCAAGTGGATGGAGTGATGAGAATGTGTTGGAGAAAACACTGAACACGTGAAAAGTCAACAACAATAACAAGGACTTTAAGTGTATGCATGTGTGGATAGTTCTCAAAGAGTGAGAAATACACTCCATAATCAATTTCTCATTACTTTAGCAAGAAGGTAAGATCTAAATCAGAGAGGAACACTTCAACATCAAATTCAGATACGAGTATTGATGTGGATGACTCTGAAGTTTGTATTCGTCCAATAAGACAAAAGACAACAAAGAGGAAAGACAAATCTAAAGTTAGAGAAGACGACACAATGAAACAAAACATCGATAAAGAATGTCAAGATATTAAAGAATATCAAATATAAAAAATGACTTTGCGGGAAGGTGAGATCTTTTATAAGAATTGTAAAATTCTTATGAAGAATACTAGTGAGATGACACCAAAATAACTTTATATATATGGTCTAGTGTAGATGTGTTTAAATTTATTTTTATATATTATTATAATTTATGTTTTTTATAATAATTTTTATGTATCGAAATATTTATGTATTTTTTTTAATTATTAATGTTATTCATATGAATAAGAGATAAGAAATATATATAATGAATAAGTGTAGGATCTATGAAAAAGTTGTTGAGAGATTTTTTTTTTATAATTGAGAGATATATAGGACTCTTTACTTTTGATGTAATACAGACATGACAACAAAAGAAAATAAATAATAAATCTAGTTAGCCTCGATGACTAGCCCCTAGGGGGTGACTGACCCTAGGGAACTTTTCCGTTATGCGTCCCATTTGGAGAAAAAAAATTCTATAAATGCATCATAGTTGGGGATTGAACCGCGGGTGCCTAGGTGATAACCTATATGTCCCATCGCTACACTATAGCCCTGGGGACAAAAAAAAATTGAATACTTAGTTAACCTCCTTGACAACAAAAGAAAAAAAAAGTCATTGACTATTCCTGGGATGACCAGCCCGACCCCACGGAAGTTTTCCACCGGCCACCAGGGTAAATTGGAAAGCACATATGGCGGTCAACCCAGAAGTCTTGCATCCTTTGGTTGCACCCCCCATTTGGAGAAAAAATTTCTACAAATATGTCATAGTTGAGGATCAAACTGCGGATGCTTAGGTGACAACCTAAATATCCTATCGCGACACCATAGCCTCGGGATCTCATTGACAACAAAAGAAAAAAAAATGATAATCTTAGTTAACCTCATTGACTATCCCTACGGTGATCGACCTAGCCTCACGGAAGATTCCCACCGGGCACTAGGATAAATCAGGAAGCGCACGCAGCGGTCAGTCCAGAAGCCCAGTATCCTTTGGTTACGCCCTCCATTTGGAAGAAAAATTTTACAAATGTACTATAGCTAAGGATAGAATCATGAATATTTGAATAACAATTTAAATATTTTATCGTGATACCATATCCCCAGGACCTCATTGACAACAAAAGTAAAAAAAAAAATGATTAACCAGACTGGGTAACGTCAAACCTGGGATGATCAGTCCGGCCCCACGAAAGTTTCCCACCGGCCACCAGAGTAAATCAAGAAGCACTCACAACGGATAATCCAGAAACCCAATATCCTTTAATTACGTGTCCCATTTGAAGAATTTTTTTTATAAATTTACCATAACTAAGACTCAAACTACGAATACTTAAGTGACAATCTAAATATCCTGTCAATACAACATTGACAACCAAAGAACTCTTTAATGGGGTGGGTAAGGAACCGGATACCTGCATTATTTATTTTTTTTAAAAAAAAAACCTGCATACGTTAAGATCTATGAGAAAATTTTTATATTGTTTTTTTCTGGTAGATTAATTTTTATAACTTTAGGGACGCACCTGCGTAATCGTCTTCCTATCCTCTCCGTGCTATTGCCCCCACTGTGCCGATCTGGATTCCCTCTATTAATCCAAATGATTAAGTATTATGATTGGGATTGATTTGTCCAGAACTAATTATCCAACATACATCGTTAATTTTAAAAAATAATGAATCAGATAACATCCGATCTGAATTAACATACATCATTAATGCCGAGTAATCATGAGTATTATACCCTTGATTAATTGACATGGAACGCATGTAGAAGTTAAGAAGTCTGTACTTAAGGAATAATTTTTAAAATTACCATAATTCCGACATAATTAAATTCATCAAGTGCTTAAGTGTCACGTGGATGTCATATGACCTTCGTTTCCTGATCAAGCGAAGCCACGTGGTGACGGGTCGAGTCCAATAAGCTGCCATGCCAGTTACAGCCCAGCGCCACCGAAGCCGCTTTCCCGGCGCAGGGGCCCATCGACAGCTGCCAACTTATTCGTTATTCCACATCTACCCTTCTTTCGTTGCAATATCTACAAGCGTGCCACCCTCGGGCACCGACAGCTTTCCCCGCCGCGGGCCGAGGACAGGGTTCTTGCGTGGTTTTGAAGAAGTATAGGGGTATTAGAGGAAAGGGTTGTACGATATGTTGCCTTTTATTTGTTCAGAATATATATAGTGCTGCAGATCAAAGAGGAGGGAGACGAATGAACAAGAACAGAGAAAGAGAGAGAGATCAATTAAGAGTAAGCTCGTTACTTACGATCTCTTCCTTTATGCTAAATGTTGTTCTGTGTTAATTGATTTGTATCTTGTATGAACTCAGAAAGAATTATATACAGATACTGAGATGGGTAGCATATGGAAATCTAAAGTCCTTCCAAGTTTTGCAAATGTTTTTGGTAATAGCAAGAAGAAAACTGCTGCAGCTGAGGCTGTCAAGTCCTTTGATGAATCCAAGGTTTCTTCTCAGTTTCCTCCTCCTCCTCTTCTTAATTCTTCTTCTTTTTCTTCTTCTTGATTGATCTCTCCGCGTGTATCCAGGAAGAGTATGGCAGAGAGTTTGAAGAGAAGAAGACTGAACTGCAAGCTAAAGTTGTAGAGATTTATGAAGCTTCTCCAGCACCAATTAAGGTCCATATAGTAGTTTTTCTAATCCCAAAAAGAAGAGTAATAATATTTGATTGTCGATATATGTATTACTCACAGGCTTTGGTGAAGAAACCCACAGAGTCTGGTCTGAAGAAGAACTCATCAGGAGTCAAGAAATTCCTTGAAGAATTAGTGAAGATTGGTGATTTATTGCTTAATTACCTATTTGTATCATTTATGGATACATTAAAAGCTCGCAGCATATTAATTAATTAATTAATTAATTAATCAATTACGTGCTGCGCAGAGTTTCCGGGCTCCAAGCCGGTGAGCGAGGCCGCCGTCACGTTCGGTTCAGCGTACGTCGCCGGACCGATCACCTTCATCTTCGAGGAGGTCTCCAGCCTTCTCCCGGCGGAAGAAGAGCCACCTGCCGCCCCGGCCCCCGGAGAGCGCACCAGCAAAGAGGTAACCGCCGAGGTCATCGAGGAGACCAAGAAGGAGGAGGAGGAAACCACGCCGCCTGCATCCGCTACAGAAACTCCTGCCCTGGCCGAGTCGACGACCACCGAACCTCCGCCGCCCCGGGCGGAGGACGCGCCGGCGACGGAGCCCGCCAAAGCATGAGGTGATACGTACACTCTGCTTAATTAATTTCACGGATCGAAAACACAGCTAGCAAGCAAGCCATCGCAATTCTGTGTCTATGTACGCGATTGAATTGTTATAAATTTTTTTCTTGATTCCTTCTGTATTTCTGGATTATGAACAATATCTAATGGTGTGGTGATTTCTTATAAAATCTACTGTTGTCGATGCCACTCTGTGATAGTAAAAGATGGAATCCTGTCAATTCTATATGGTCGGTCCACCGATCATCTATAAAGAAATAAATTGTAAAACGGTAATTGATCTGTATGGAATAGGATTTTTTTCCTTCGACTTTACAGGCATTATAATCCGTGTCAATCTCACTATAGGTGATATAAGTAGGGGAAGCGATTATCGGCTTAGAGGCAAATTATATTAAATTATTTTTTCAGGGATGTAAAATATCAAAAATGTTTTATAATTTTAAAAAGTTTGGTAAAATTAGATACATCTAAAGGGTGTAATATATAGATATTATCTTAGTGTTTTTTCAAGTTTAAAATTTAGAATTTGAGTTATAATATTAATGTTAATTTTTTTAAAAAAAATTACATATGATGCTCGCAAATAAGTTTAGTGTAAGACTATAGAGTTTTAATATGTTTCGTACCATCCAGTGCATGTCTTCGCTGCGCAACTGAGAGTCTGGGCACCCGGAAGTGACTTAGGCAGCTCAATTCTGACTCACTTGAGGTGCCTGAATCATTTCTGAACGTCCCGACTCACTCAGTCACGCAGCAGAGGTGTGAAAAGTGAGGTGCGCAGCATATATATCAAAACTTTAAGAGTGCATATATATATATATATATATATATATAGGGATGATACCCTATATACATATACCTTACACGGCACATCGTGCACACTTTAAAAACGTCGTTTTGAAATTTTTTTTATACATAATACTATAACTTAACCCATAAACTCTAAAGGTAAAATCCTAAATGACATAATCACAAACTAAAAAACAAGTTAACAAAAAAAACAACACCTCTCTATCGCGGATGAAGTCCACGACCTATATATATATAGAGAGAGAATAATAAGTTTTCCTCTATAATTTTTTCTCTGAAACTTTTCCAGATGCATATTGGCTTGTCTAATATAATATAAAAGTTGACATCGACAACCTAAGTCTATAAGTTGAGAGCATTATGAAAATTGTTTTGTACATGGGATTTTGTCAGGGTATGCTTCTGTGTAAGTAATCATCATCCATGGGGTAGAATTTTGATGAAACCTGTTTAAAGCATCTGCAAGTTCTAAGAAAGTTTTATAAGAGGAGATGTCTCCCAATATACGTAGATACAAAGTGATATCTTTTGACAGAGCTTTAAATGAGAAGAGATTATCTTTCTTCTTCTGGCCTTGTAATACTTCTAATGACTAATAATGTAAAGGTCTAAGTGGTACCACAAGGAGATCTGTATCTCATCTTGTTGGGTTAGTATTACAAGAAGCAGCCATTAAATAAGTTTTGCCTTCTTGTATTTTGTTATCTAAGTGAAGTAATGAGCTTATTATAAAATTGGGGCTCAATTTTTCTCGTAGTAAGTCATAATCTTCATTGAGTGAATAAAACCCCTTATTAGAAGGTTTATCTTTTTCTGGAAGTAAGGCTCTCACTTCATTCCAAGTAGCATAGAGGTCGGTATAAGGCACAGAGAGAATAGCATAGTATGAGAATTTCTTCCTAAGTGATTTTTGAATAGTTGTAAGGAAGTAATTAAAAATAGCATTGATAATAGTTATCTTTTAGCTGGCTAAACCAGGCGAAGTAGGAATATTCCAAATATATATATTATCAATTAAGTACTGTTGTATGCTATCAAGTTGAACTCGTAGGGGAAAGTCAAAAGTATCTCCCTTGCGGGAGAATTGAGGAAGCTCTTGATTATCAAATTTTATTATCTTTTGGTAGCCATAAGTGTGAACTCTCTTTTGTATATCCATAACTGCAAACAGTACTAAGTTAGTAATCGGGATAAAATATCAACGAGCGAATTAGCACTTCCTTTAATATGTTCCCACTGAATTATAAGTCCTTTATTAAGAGTGACATCTGTAAATTTTATTCAGCGTTTAGAACCTACTCCTTTTCTCACTTCTTTTATCTGTTGACTATATTTTACTATAGTCTCACAATCAATTCTTATAGTAATTTCAGGCTTATTACAAATAAACAACAAGAAAACTTCTAAATAGTAAATTACTGTTAGTAATTCAAAATCTAAAGAAGTCAGTCTTCCCTTTTCTTTATATTTTCCTGATGCATATATGCACAATTATTCTAAAATTTTTGGGTGATATTTATATATATGATTCGGGTATCTAAGTCTTACTATCTAATTAATCTGAAGGTGATCGGTTTGACTTCACAAAAATTTTTAATTGACCATTAAATTAAATCTGGAAGCACAAATGGCAGTCGACACCATGACTCAAATGTAACTCAAACATGGAAGGTGAATTTTTTGTGCTCCCCCTTTGCGAGAATGGAGAGTCCTGATGGTGGTTACCACTTCCCATAACCTAGGGGCAAGGGTGTAAAATACTAATAATATATTAGGTCGTTTTAAGAGAGAGTGACTAGTAACAAACTGATTGTTATAAGATGTAAATTAGTATATTTTTTAAGAGGTCGAAAAGTTATTGTCAAAATTTTAGATTCCAAAATGTAAAATTAAGAGAATCTAGGGGATCAAGGACATTAATAATGACTCCCTATTCTAACATTTTCTTAATTGATGACATTATAAGCAATTGAAATTTGTGGCAAATGAACTTACAACGATAGATCTTCACGATATTGAGTGAAAAACTCAATTAAAGAAGATATCATCGACTTGAGTGAAAAACAAATTTAATAAAGAAAATCTCCAAACATGTTCCACTTGTTAATTCAGATGGATTCCAACTCATCCAAGAGTCCAATTATTGTGATAATTATCTGAAGGTCTCATGAAGATGAGAAAAAACAATAACTTCCAAAAGGATAGCGATCTAGGTGGACAGCCCGCCACCTCATGGATTGCCCACCCATTCGGATCATACTGATCATAAATAAAATTTTAGACAGATACAAAGGATTTTGCATCTCCTACTGCTCCAGAATAAATCCTTATTTTAAAGGTAAGATATCATATATATTCCCCTGCAGGAAGAAAACAACGAAGTCTCATTCCTTAAAAGTTTCAGGTTTCATTACTCGAATAACAATTAAGTCGAGACAAACACAAGCACAAAACTTTGTGTTCCCATAATTAATGCATGCAAAAAGGTTTTACTCCTGTGAGTTGGTGAAGATGAAGTATTGATACACACATTTTAATTTAGCCTGGCGACCAGCTTTGCTAGTAGGGATAAGACAGGCCCTACAAGGAAGGCTACAAAGGAGGACTATTAAGAACTTGCATGCCAACTTGACAGCCAGTGGAGGATATGAAACAAGGCACATGCTTTGAGCTGGACAAGTGAGAAAAGAGAGACATGGAAGAACAGAATGGGTGGTGCCAGCCTCTGTGGGAATCAGTTACCTGTTTTTGTTGAAAAAAATATGGAACTGATGCACGGGAATTGACCATAACACTTCCAAGAACAAAGTTTAAGTTTAAATTGCTTTAGCGATTATATATGTGTTCACCCTTATCCTGCACACTTCTAGATGCCCCTCATAGAACCGGATGTTCGAAAGCACTCTTGGTACTCCAATTCGCTTTTTGAGAATCAGAGCACCTGGACAAGCACTCGGGCATCCGGACCTATGAGGGACGTCCAGGAGTGTGCAGGCGCCCCTCACAAGTCCAAGCATCCAGATGCCCACCCGAGAGCCCTAATTCTCAAAAAGTGAATTGGGACGTCCGGAAGTGATTCCGAACGTCTAGACATATAAGAGTTGCCCAAGAATGTGCAGAGCATTATTTCTCTCTCTCTCTCCCCCCCCCTTCTATTATATATATATATATATATATATATATATATATATATATAGTTTTGATATGTTGAGTACCACTCCATTCACACCTCCACTGCACGACCGAGAGTCGGGGAGCCCAAAAGTGATTCGAGTGTCCCAACTCTCTCTCTCTCTTTCTCTCTATATATATATATATATTTGATATGCTGAGTACCACTCCATTCACACCTCCACTGCACGACCGAGAGTCGGGGAGCCCAAAAATGACTCGAGTGTCCCAACTCTCTCTCTATATATATATCAACCGAGAGTTGGGGAGCCCAAAAGTGACTCGAGCGCCCCAACTCTCTCTCTCTCTCTCTCTCTCTCTCTCTATATATATATATATATATATAAAAGCATGTTACTATGTTATTTAGGGTTTTACTTTATAGCTTAGGAGTTGGGCTATAATAGATAGTAAGTTTATAAAATTTTTTAAATAAAAAAATATTTTAGGTGCATATGCGGGGATATATATATATATATATATATATATATATATATGAGTGCATACGGGGTGCCTAGAATAGACACCCACACAGGCCGCCCAACAGATCATAGTCTCACTGTGGTACTGATGCTACAACGTTATAACAGTTACTACATAGTAACTGCTACAACTGTGCGGTAGCTACTACAACGTTGTAGCAGCTATTATGTAGTAGCTGCTACAACGATGCAGTAGCTGTTATAACAGTACAGTAGTTGCTACAACTATATAGTAGATGTTATAACGATACACTAACTATTACAATGGTGCAGTAATTGCTACAACTCAGTAACTACACAATAACTACTATACGTTGTAGCAACTACTATGTAGTAGTGCTATAACTTATAGCAGTTATTGTGTAGTAGCTTCTATAATATTGTAGCACTCACACCACCTTTAAAAAACAACACCACAGTAATTATTGCGTGCAATCATAGGAGAGAGAAATGAAAATTTATTTTAATTTGAGAAGAGAGAAAAAGTTGTTTATTTTAATTTAAGAGGAAAGAGAGAAAAGTTTGTTGGATCGAGACGCGCTAGAGGGGGGGTGAATAACGCTCGTGGCTAAATCGTTCGATTATCGGAATCGTAACACGTTCGTAGAGTAATTAAAGCAGCGGAATAAAAGAAACAAACACAAGAACACGGTCGTTTACTTCGTTCGGAGCCTAGGTCGACTCCTACTCGAAGGCCCGCGATCCTTGATCGCTTTCCGTGGGCAACAACTATAAGCTCGTATGAATATTACAAACTAATTACAATTGAAAGAACTAAAACAAATTATACCGACAACAATAAAGTAGCCGAATCTGAAGCTCCGGGTTGTCGGGGACTTGTAACAGCACTTCTGGGCGTTTCTAGAGCAGCTTGTAGCGTAAGGATTGCTTGGAGTTCGTTGAAGAGAGCTGCTGGTCGAAACCCCTTATAAAGGGTGTTCAAGGCGCCTTATACTGTTCACCAAGGCGCCTTGATGGCCGAGTCAGCCGCGGAGATAGAAGCTGAACTGGTCGAACCTTATCAGATTCAAGGCGCCTTCCACTGTTCACCAGGCGCCTTCATCTGTTCAAGGCGCCTTCCACTGTTCATCAAGGCGCCTTGAACAGCTTCTCGCAGCCAGCTCCAGCCTTGCATCCGAGGCGCCTCCAAGCTCCATGGAGGCGCCTTGGACACTGTTCATCCGAGGCTTTAAGTTGCTCCTTTGCACCTGCAAGATACGTTAGTCCCAAACACTACCCTACAGCACAAAGTTAGCACATAATACAACAAATATCATAAATGAAGTATTAACAGTCCCCGGACTGTCCGAGTCTGACTTCAGGTTTCCAGCCGGAAACCCTAGGTCGACCCAACGCCTACTGTTCCCTCTACGGGGAACGCGTCCTCACCTACTCCACTCAGGAGATTTACCTGTTGCCAGTACGATCCTCCAGATCGACTGGACTTTTGCTCGGCACTCGACGCTTCCGGACTTTCTGCTGGACATCCGCTTCCCGGCTAGTCCAGTCTTTCACCTGGTTCGCGACACCAGGACTTTCCACCTAGGGTTACCACCCCCTAGGACTTTTGCCTGAAGCCATCGACCTGCCAAGACTTTCCGCATAGGGTTACCACCCCCTATGACCTAGGGTTACCACCCCCTAGGGTTTTTCCCTTTGCCTAACCGCAGCTAGGACTTTTCTCCACCTAGGGTTACCACCCCCTAGGACCTAGGGTTACCACCCCCTAGGGTTTTTCACTTGCCTAACCGCAGTTAGGACTTTTCCTGAAATACTCATTCAACATGTTAGATCACAACACACCTTAACTTTGAATCCTTTGCCATTATCAAAACTCAGGTTCGATCGTTAGATGCTTCCCGCACCAACAATCTCCCCCTTTTTGATTATGGCAACAAGAAATTCAAAGTTAAAAAAAAAACATGCGATAACAAATAGATGCATTAAGTTTTAACCAAGCTTAAGTAAGTAAACTTTAAATGCAAGCATAGTTAAGCTGGAAACTTTTAACTTTGTAATACTAAACTCCCCCTTAATAAAAGCCCTCCTTTAAAACTGCTTTGAATTTTCCTACTCTCCCCCTTTGTTGTCGGTATAATCTTTTACTGCTTTGAATTTTCCTACTCTCCCCCTTTGCCATATATCAAAATATACCAGTGTGAAAGAAGTTTGAATTTTTCAGAAGAGCAAGTTAGTTTGATGCTTAACTTTTTAAAGAGGGATAAGAGTAGACAAGATTTGAAAATTTATCACCTTTTTTAAAAAAATCTGAAATTTTTAAACACTAGTAATACTTAGAAAAATTTGAAATAGCTTTTATAACACTTAGCTTTGTTATAATTAATTTTCATTGTTTAACTTTTTGCTAAGTGAAATAAAAATTAAAAAATAAGAATTTTTCTTTTGAAACGTTGACTTAGCTTTTAATTTTCATTGTTATAGAAATCACTTAGCTAAGCCTTTTGCAAACTTGACTTTTGAAGGAGTCTTCAAGGGTGATTTTGAAAAGATGTAAAAGTTAGAAAATGTAGCTAAAGTTTTAAGTATTTTAGCTTAAAAACATTCTCAAGTTTGAAAGATATTTAGTTTAAAGTCTTTTGTTAGCAAAGAGGGAGTAGCTAAATGTTTAGTTAAGTTAAATTTAGTTTGTCGTTAAGTCCAAGTATGAGTCAAGTTAATTAAATTTTAAATTTGATTTGATTAGGTATCAAAGCCCTAAATTACAAGCATGCTAAATCTAAATATTTCTATTTGAAAAGTTTTTTCAAAAGATATTTAATTAAATTTGAAAAGCTCTTCAATAGAAACTTGATAATTAGTTTGACTCCGTTCACTCCCTCTTAACTAATGCAAACATGAATCCCTATAATGAGTCCTAGAATCCTAGAGTTCAAAAATATAATGAGTCTTTTATATTTTGTTGAATTCTAGGTTTTCAGGCATGTTTGGCGTATGAGTAAGTGTCAGATAAAATAAACTTTGTCAATTAAGATTATTGAAAATATAAGTTTGAATTTCAAATTAGTAAATATTAAACTTGAAGATTATAGTGAAAATTAATTGGAGTTAACATTTGCAGTCATAATATGATTTGAGAAGAAAAGATTTTTAAACACTTTTAATATTTTGAAATTGATTTTCAAAAGATTTTTGGAATGATTTCAAAAGATTTTTGAAATGATTTTTAAATAATTTTGAAATTGATTTTCAAAAGATTTTTGAAATGATTTTTAACTAATTTTGAAATTGATTTTCAAAAGTTTTTTGAAATGATTTTTAAATAATTTTGAAATTGATTTTCAAAAGATTTATTTTGAAATTGATTTTCAAAAGATTTTTGAAATGATTTTTAAATAATTTTGAAATTGATTTTCAAAAGATTTTTTTTTAAAATGATTTTTAAATAATTTTGAAATTGATTTTCAAAAGATTTTTTGAAATGATTTTTAAATAATTTTGAAATTGATTTTCAAAAGTTTTTTGAAATGATTTTTAACTAATTTTGAAATTGATTTTCAAAAGTTTTTTGAAATGATTTTTAACTAATTTTGAAATTGATTTTCAAAAGATTTTTGAAATGATTTTTAAATAATTTTGAAATTGATCTTTGAAATATTTTTGAAATGTTTTTTAAATAATTTTGAAATTGATTTTCAAAAGATTTTTGAAATGTTTTTTAAATAATTTTGAAATTGATTTTCAAATAATTTTGAAATTGATTTTCAAAAGATTTTTGAAATGTTTTTTAAATAATTTTGAAATTGATTTTCAAATAATTTTGAAATTGATTTTCAAAAGTTTTTTGAAATGATTTTTAAATAATTTTGAAATTGATTTTCAAAAGTTTTTTGAAATGATTTTTAAATAATTTTGAAATTGATTTTTGAAATGATTTTGAAATTAAGTTTTAAAAGATTTTGAAATTAATTTTGAATTAACTTGATTTAAGTTAATTTTAGTTTTAATTTCTTAATCATCTCACCCGATCTAAATTTTCAATCAGGTAATCCTATAATTGAGGTGAGATGAATTGTGGTTCAGTTTAAGGGGTTGGTTTAACTTTGTGTTAGATTCAGGTTTAACTTTGGGTTCAACAAGTAAGCATTCTTTGGATAAACTTCTGGGCTATGGTGAGTCACACGGAACTCATTAAAGTAACCATGCCTTCGAGGTTTTCCAAATAGTCTTACCCATTGAACTTAATACTAAAACTTGATCTAACTAGTTAGGATCCATTTAAGGGTAGCTTCGGTCAGTTTCATTTGGCCAAATGCACCAGGTCGAAGTCATATCTTCCTAGACATGCGATGCCCAAGCTTCCCTAACGTACTATCATCCAAAAACTTCACCAGTACTGTTAGTAAAGTTAAACCTAGCCTATTTTATCTAACCTTAATTACCCTGCCGGGTAGTCTACTCTTGTTTACCCATTTCGGGTAGATTAAGTTCGGTTACCCAGTCGGGTAATTTAGTTAGGAGTGCCAGCTATTCTGGATTTTCCTTCTATTGAATTTTAAATTTCAAATTTTGAATTTAATTTTGAATTCAAATTTTGAATTTGTAATTTGAATTTTGAATTTTTTAATTTTAATTTCGAATGTTGAATTTTAATTAAATTTTGAATTTTAATTTTTGAATTTTAATTTAATTGTGAATTTTAGATTTATGAATTTTGAATTTAATTTATTAAAATTGTTTTCCTTCTTGCTCCCCCTGGATCATAGCCTCGATATGGTCTATCGAGGTAGTGGACCTGATCCTTGGGGACCCAATATTGTCCAAGTCCAATTTGATTAACTAGGTTGGACTTGGGGACCCATGCTTGAATTATGTTCCTTTTATTTCTATTTACCAACGACAGATATGATCTATATTTAGTTTTGGGCTTGAATCCAAGTCCGGATTTGTTGTAAACGGCACGCTGTTTTCCAAGAATCAGATCCAAATTTTTGGAACCCAACGTAAAGCGTTCTAACGTATCCTTGAGTTCTTTAATTTGAGTTTTCAAATTGGAATTTTCTTCCTCAAGTTGTTGGACTTGAGTTGAATTTCCAACTTGAACTGACTCAATTAAAGAACTCGAGTCAGTCGCTTCCTTAAGGGCTATTACTTCCTTTTGGAGCGACCTAACCCGGATGTTGGATTTAGCCAATTTTTTAAGCAAATAAGGAACTAAATTTCTTAAGTCATCTACTTGAGTTTCGGCGAGAAAAGAACTTACAGTGGGGATCGGGCCTTCGGAAACGGATGCGGATCCGTGGCTTCGCTCGGACTCTGTTTCTAACTCGTTCTCGGCTTCGGACTCGAGTTCGGACTCGATTTCGTCAATTAAGTTAGTCTGCACCGGTAATGCAAGAAAGCTCGTTGGTTCTTCTTCCTTGTCAGTCTCGGATTCGTCTGACGACTCGGACCAGGTTGCTTTCAATGCCTTTCTTCTTTTCTTCTTGTTTGGGCAATCTGGCTTGTAGTGACCTTTTTGGTTACAGCCGTAGCAGGTGACATCTAATCTGTCCTTTGTGTTCATTTGAGTTGCCTTCTTCGACTTGTACATCTTCCGTACGACTTTTATCAACTTGGAAATAACTTCGTCTTCGTCTTCTGCGTCTGATTCATCGTCTTCGTCCTCTGATATTTTAGATTTGCGCCTTGACGTCGGTTCACGCGTTCTGCTAGTACCTGCAACCAAAGCAACACCTTTCTCGACCGGGCGTGCATTAGTCTGCTCATGCAATTCTAATTCAGAAAACAATTCATCTAGTTTTATTGAGGATAAATCCTTGGAAACTTTGTAAGCATCAACCATGGATGCCCACAAAGTGTTCCTCGGAAAAGCACTTAGCGCGTACCTTATTACGTCGCGGTTTTCCACCTTTTGGCCAATCGCATGAAGCCCGTTGAGTAGGTCCCGGATGCGTGCGTGAAGCTGGTTCGCCGTCTCACCTTCCTGCATTTTAATATTGTATAATTTATTTAAAATTAAATCACGCTTACTTACTTTAGCGTCTGACGTGCCCTCGTGCAGCTCGATTAGTTTGTTCCACAGCTCCTTCGCACTTGAAAATGGTCCGACTCTATTCAGTTCTTCTTTTGTCAACCAGCATTGCAGCATACATGTTGCTTTGGCATCAGCTTCGACCTTCTTTCTTATGCTGGTATCCCAGTTAGTGCATGAAACGAGTTCTCCAGCGCCGTCAAGTGGTAGCTCGAGACCGGTCTGGATGATGATCCACATCTCGACTTGCGTCTTGAGATGGTAGATCATCCGGTTCTTCCAATAGGTAAAGTCTTCACCGGAGAAGAGCGGGGGGCGAGAAGTGCTAAAGCCTTCTTGGAGGGCCATTTAAAAGAACCTTGCCCACAAAAAATTGCAAAAAAATGTACCAGGACTTGATCCTGGATTAGCAGTGCGGTATGGAAGGATAGAAATAGAAGTTTACCAGTTTCGAAAAAAAATAATAAAATATTATTAAAAAAATATTTTTTAACAAATATTATTTCAAATTTTGCCAAATTCAATATTTTATCAATACTAATAAACCGTGAAAGGATGAAAATGAATTTTTCGAAAATATTTTTGGAGGGAAAAAAACAAAAGGCGTAAGGTTTTATTTTTACCCTATACACACGACAAAGCCACGAAAAATGCTTGAATGGTGGTTGCACCAGTTCAAAGCAACCCCGCTCTGATACCAATTGTTGGATCGAGACGCGCTAGAGGGGGGGGGGGTGAATAGCGCTCGTGGCTAAATCGTTCGATTATCGGAATCGTAACACGTTCGTAGAGTAATTAAAGCAGCGGAATAAAAGAAACAAACACAAGAACACGGTCGTTTACTTCGTTCGGAGACTAGGTCGACTCCTACTCGAAGGCCCGCGATCCTTGATCGCTTTCCGTGGGCAACAACTATAAGCTCGTATGAATATTACAAACTAATTACAATTGAAAGAACTAAAACAAATTATACCGACAACAATAAAGTAGCCGAATCTGAAGCTCCGGGTTGTCGGGGACTTGTAACAGCACTTCTGGGCGTTTCTAGAGCAGCTTGTAGCGTAAGGATTGCTTGGAGTTCGTTGAAGAGAGCTGCTGGTCGAAACCCCTTATAAAGGGTGTTCAAGGCGCCTTATACTGTTCACCAAGGCGCCTTGAATGGCCGAGTCAGCCGCGGAGATAGAAGCTGAACTGGTCGAACCTTATCAGGTTCAAGGCGCCTTCCACTGTTCACCAGGCGCCTTCATCTGTTCAAGGCGCCTTGACAGCTGTCTTCGGCTAGCATCCGAGGCGCCTCCAAGCTCCATGGAGGCGCCTTGGACACTGTTCATCCGAGGCTTTAAGTTGCTCCTTTGCACCTGCAAGATACGTTAGTCCCAAACACTACCCTGCAGCACAAAGTTAGCACATAATACAACAAATATCATAAATGAAGTATTAACAGTCCCCGGACTGTCCGAGTCTGACTTCAGGTTTCCAGCCGGAAACCCTAGGTCGACCCAACGCCTACTGTTCCCTCTACGGGGAACGCGTCCTCACCTACTCCACTCAGGAGATTTACCTGTTGCCAGTACGATCCTCCAGATCGACTGGACTTTTGCTCGGCACTCGACGCTTCCGGACTTTCTGCTGGACATCCGCTTCCCGGCTAGTCCAGTCTTTCACCTGGTTCGCGACACCAGGACTTTCCACCTAGGGTTACCACCCCCTAGGACTTTTGCCTGAAGCCATCGACCTGCCAAGACTTTCCGCATAGGGTTACCACCCCCTATGACCTAGGGTTACCACCCCCTAGGGTTTTTCCCTTTGCCTAACCGCAGCTAGGACTTTTCTCCACCTAGGGTTACCACCCCCTAGGACCTAGGGTTACCACCCCCTAGGGTTTTTCACTTGCCTAACCGCAGTTAGGACTTTTCTTGAAATACTCATTCAACATGTTAGATCACAACACACCTTAACTTTGAATCCTTTGCCATTATCAAAACTCAGGTTCGATCGTTAGATGCTTCCCGCACCAACAAAGTTGTTATATGCATATGAGAGAGAAATTAAACAAAAATAGATTTTGGCTGCGTCAGATAGCCTACGTCGGATTCCACTCATGGTCACGTAGGAGGTGTCGGACAGTACATGAGAGAAGCCGGAAACACTTTTGGGCGCCCTCGCATGCACTCAGTCACCTAAATTAAGCACCCACAGTGGGCGCTTATATATATAGCTTTGATCTGCTGCAGACGAAATGTTGTGTGCCACAATGATTTGAGTGCCTGGATTCAATTTTTTATTTTTCTTAAATCAACATTTTCTTAAATATGAACACTATACCCCATGAGCATCTAAAATTGTTTATCTTTAATACTATAACCCAAGAGAGAAAATCTTATTAGCTTAAACATATTATAACTCAACCCCTAAATCCTAAAATCTTAAAACCCTAAATACATATAATATACTTCGTGAGTATCTAAAATTTTTAATCTTAAACACTATAATCTAAGAGGGAAGCCTGAACTCTAGAGGGAAAATCTTATTGACTCAAATTCATTATAATCCAACTCCTAAATCCTAAAATCTTAAACTCTAAACATATATAATATTCTCAAAACAAAAAAAAATACTCAATGAATCCAGGTGCCTGGACTAATGTCACGCACAAGCACACGGTGAAAGGTCTGCAATAAGTATATACATAAATATATATATATATATATATATATATATATATATATATATATATATATATATATATATATATATATTTCAAGCCCATAAATTAGATTTACTAAGGGTACGCTAGGTCCATGTAGTAATATAACACAAGAGTGATGTTCGAGAATCCAACAATAAATTACTGTAACAGACTCTCCCTGATAAAAAATTAATTTAATTTTTTATATCATATATTAAACTGATAAAAACAGTTACTACACTTTATGTTAACCTAAAGGTCAACAAAAATATTCTTTCTAACGTCGTCTGTCCAAGGTATTTATAGAAGCTAGCTTTTTCACTGATGGTATTATCAATCCTAAGATGTGGGATTAAAGATAAGTATTACAATACATATTTTTTATATATAAAAAAGGACATTAATATAATTTCATTTTGAGTTTAAGTAATATTAATTAGTAAAAAGTCTAGATTTTTAATAAAATAGTGTATATATATATATATATATATATAGAAATTAGCCGGCAAATAACATCTTATATATCGTCAAATAAAATATAAGAGAGCCTTTAGTTTATGAGTTTTCTATTTTTATTTTCTAAACAATGTGCTTTCCCTTTTTTTTTTAGAAAATAATTTCACCCGTTATAAAAACTAGATGAGTTATTCAATAATCAATATTCCTTTCTAAAAAAGTTTGTAAGAGTTAGATCATCCTTATAAAAGATTGCTTATAGATCCATCTCTTTCCTTTGAATTAAGACTAGAGCTATATAACTTAGATCCATCAATCTAAGTAAGAAATAATATGCCTTGATCTTTTTTTGCCATTTTATGATTAACAAAGTTCTTCCATCTTAATTGAACAATTAAATATTTATTTAGGAATAAATCTAGTTCTTATTTCTTAGTCTTACTACATTCTCTGTTTTTTTAAAAAAATGTTATATCTTTTTTTTGAAAACATATGTGAAAATACAAACCAAACATTATTTTTATAGAAAAAACACGTTTCCTACAAAAATAAAATGAAAAACGCAAATGCTCTTTCAACCTTTTCTAAGAACACAAAATTTTCCAAAAAGACAGATGCTTCAGGGAACCATCACATTGGCACATAAATACGTTCTACTCGTGTCTTATTGCACCATGTATATTTTTTTTAAAAAAATTTCCTCAACTTTAATACTATAACTTAAATCATATCCTAAACTATATATATATATATATATATATATAGTCCTATGCTGTGAGCATCATGTGTAATAGCACCATAAGATAAGTACCATTTAATATTTTTATATATATTTTGATATCCACTGTAGACGACTGAGCACCTATGGTACATGTGAGATGTCTGAATCACTTTTGAACACCCCATAAATGGACAGGGATCCTTTGGTCCAGGATCTCTGGACCACTCTTGGTCCCTTGTTTATTTATTGGTGGGATGAACTGGATCCCACCTATTTAATAGGTGAGGTCCAATTCATCCAACCAATGAATGGACAGGGACCAGGAGTGGTCCAGAGATCCTGGACCAGAGGATCTGGCCTCCTCAAAGAGATGAGATCCTCTGTCCTCAAAATGTTATGTCCTCATGTCCCAGCGCCGATCGGACGACTATGATATTTTCATGATGTACACTGCATTCTTGAGATGTGATTTAATCTGTCCGATCGACTCTGGAACATGAGGACACAGCATTTTAGGAAGAGAGGATCTCATCTGCCCATATACACTCAGTCGCCCAAATTGGGCACCCACAGTGACATATCACTTATATATAGAGAGTATATTATGTTAACTTGCACATCCCGTGTGGACGCCTCCGATCATTGGAGGCCTCCTGTGTGAGAGGCACCAACGCACGTCCATACGTGTGTGTATAATATATACTATTTCAATCCATAGAAATTAGCTGACAAATAACACCTAATAAAATATAAACCTTTTCTAAGTACACAAAATTTTCCAAAACCGACAGTGCTTCAGGGAAGCATCACCTTGGCACATAAATCTGTTCTACTCTGTCTGATATGTACCAGTTTTGGTAACGATCAAGAAGTATCATTATTGTCCGGTTTATTCAATGACCTTGAAAATAGTGACGAAGACGATGTTATAGGAGTTGTCAAATACGGCATCTCAACTTCTCTGCTTCGGCCACATTCTGCATGCTCTGAAAACAAAGAAGCATCGTAGGTAATGGATTTACAGTATCATAATAAATGCAGAGGAATACAAGTGAAAAATAAAAATTGAAAGGTTCATTACCAGAGGCAGCCTTTGATGGCCCTTTCTTCCAAGTACGCCGATGGTCGGAAAAAGTCGCCGTATGTATCAGCCCATTTGTTCAGTTTCGCGTATATGTTACCAGAGCCGACGCTGTCAGCCCAAAACACAATACCGCCCCTTCAGAGAAAACAAAATTGAATTAAGAAAATAATATCACAGTTTCAACCATGGAAATCTGAAGGCAATATCTAAAGAGATACTGGTTTATAGTCAATATTCAAAAAACTAAGGTAGATTTATATGTACAATCGAACATATTCACCTGTACTTGGGGAAACTCATTCCGAGAACAGACGCAATATCAAGATCAGAAGCTTGAATCACAACCCCTTCATCCAACACGCGGCATGCCTCGTTCACTACTGGAAACAAAATCATTTCCAGGACTTCTTGGTCACTGATATCAATCACCTACAAAGATAAATGTTGATGATTGGCAGTCATTAACTGCTAGCAAACAAATGGCAAGGCCACTATGCAAGTTTTCTCTCATCAACCCTGTTCTACTTGCAGTTGTTGCATTTAAAACTGTGCGCAATTCTCCCATATAGTGAAACTCATAACAGGACATACATATAAACAAAACTTATATAGATCATGGACGGGTAGTTAAGTACCTTTCCACTGGGCATTAGGCTGGCTCGCCTTCTACATTCATCTAAGATAGTTTGCACACTGTGATCAGGCACTGGTTTTCGTCCCTTCTCATACATGTAAAATCCCTTACCGTTACTCTTACCTGTCAAGCCTCATGATAGGCAAAAAGTGAGAAAAAGTGGAAGTCTATTAACAGAATGCAACAATTCAACAAGAAAAAGAATTACCATGTCTTCCATTTTTTACCATCAATTCATATAATTCAGACTCAAATGTTCGCCCCTTGAAGGCAGAAGCAAATATATGTTTCACAGCCAAAGCCACTCCATATCCAGCAACATCTTGGTTTCTATTAATTTAACAAATAGAAAAACTCAAATAAGCTCGGAGTGCAGTCAAGATGTCTTAGTGAGTGTTACATTAGCCTGCAAGATACCTAAACTTACTGATTAATACAGCATATTTTAGACTAAATGTAAAGAAAGGCGGTGAGAAATGGAAGTGCCACTGCAAGAATATGGAAGATCCTCCACAACCCCAAGGCTTCTATTTCTTTGACCATGTGAATGATGTAACATGCTTAGTGTGTGCCTATGTCTATAGGATATGTAAGCGCACGAGTCGAATAAGTTCAATGACTTGGTAGATCCAATCACTTCATGAGGATCCCATAGAAAAACTTGTCTAATTGTTACAAGTGTGTAATAATATCACTTGTGTTTATGCATTCATACAGCATACTTACATAAATACATAATACATCTTATATATACAAATGTAGTAGTTGTATACATTATCAATGTTCAAGCAGCAAAATAGGAGTCATTATTTACTTACAGGAAAGGGCCCATTGGCATGCCAAAACTGGTTAATACTCTGTCAATTCTGAACAAGTCCACACCTAGATTAACTAAGAATTGTGCTCCTTGGGAATATGGGAAGAAAGTTCTGTTAACTGCAAAGCCTGTGCAATTATTGACCACTATAGGAACTTTTCTTATGGCCTTTCCAACAGTAATGAGATCAAGGATCACTTGTGGAGATGTCTTGTCTGTTCGAACAATTTCAAGCAGAGGCATCACATGCGCAGGACTGTCGAACATAAACAAGGACAGAAGACATTAAGTTTCTAATCAATTGCTAAAAAACAAAATGGTACAGCATAGATGTAAAGAAGTATGGTTATTAGTTCAAAATTTGCACCTGGACCTATTACTACCTCAACAACATTAAATATGTAGATGAAAGAATCCAGTTTATGATTAATATGCTTAATAAAATTCAAACAACTAGAAGTAAAAAATTCATGAGATAACCCAGTTCAGCCAGAAGCAAATCGTGATTCCTTGGATGTTTGGCTTAAAAAAGTAACTTTAAAATACCAAAGATAACCATGACTTCGGTTCATAAATGATATAAAACCTTGGATTCGACTGGGTTTTTCATAAATGATAAAAAACATTAACCTTGGATGGTTGGCTTAAAAAAACTTTAAAATACCAAAGATAACCATGACTTTGGTTCAAGAATTAGTTTTCCTCAGTCATAAACAAAAATTTGTTTTGGGGAACAAGATCAGAGTCGAATTCTTGCCTTTGAGGGGGATTCATGTTGTTATTGGATATCACAAATGAGGAAACCAACTCAACATGATAGAATTGAGATTTCACCTTCCTCAATTTCCCAACAGCAAGGGACTGATGTTTTTTTGTTTCTGTGATGCTTCTCTCCACCTCCAAAGAGATTTACTCTCATGAGCAAAATGTATCACACATTGATCAGGTATATGAAGCAACTTTTAATTTAAAGCAGGAGACTAACCATTCAAGAATATTTAGTTACTATCCTAGGAATGTGGTATGAACTTCCATATATCAACCAATCTAATAAGTGTCAGTATAAATAATGGTGTTATAAATTCAAACTTGCTTGCAGAAACTACAATACCATCAATCACCAAAGCTTAACTCGCTTGCTTCTGGTTCCCTTGATAGCACCTCCAATCATGGCGATAAACATAGTTCCTTTCCATAGTATGTTGATTATCAACACAACAATCATCCACCATGACATGACAATGTTTGCTAACTGATGCAGATCTAGTCTCTATTTAATAACGTCAAGGTTAGATGATAAATTAATATCTTTCACCTTGCCTTTTGATTATTGAAACATTTTCAACCCAAAGTTTAAGTAAAATTTTCTCCGGGAAATGTTGCTTCTCACAATCAGTCATTTGAGGTTGTGATTACTAAATTTCCCTTAACTTTCTTGAGACAACATCCTACACTTTCCTATGCACTAAAGCAGAGAAAACATCACAGACCTGAAAAAGTGTGCCCCAATAATTCGATCCTGAGACTGTGTCTTCTGACCAATAATGTTGAGATCAATGGTGGATGTGTTGGTTGCAAAAATGCAATGTGGAGGGCACATCCTTTCAATATCAACAAATATTGACTGTTTAAGAGACACATCCTCGACAACACACTACAAAAAAGAAGAAACTTGTATGAGTAATTTTTAGAAAAGAAAAAGCAAAGCCAGAACATCCAAGAGTACAAATGTGTTGACAAAAGCACACAAAATAGTTAGGTAAACTTCTTCATGATAGCTGCAATCCATCTAATAACTTAATTTCTCCAATTTTAGTATTAGAACTCACGCCAAAATTGAGATTTGACCTTGGAGTAGAGAACACAAGTTCTCCTTGGATTCACAAAGGGAGCCTACAATTTTCTTGCTAAAAGATAAAGAAAGTATTTCTTGGGATTAAAACTTGTTGGTCTACTGCTGTTAAAACATTTCTCTAAATGCTGCGTAACTGTATCCAAGGTCTTTGGCTTTCATATTTTAGTTCCATAGAAAATGACTGCATATCAATCTTACCATGCACTTCTTTCAAATATACATCATTAGCTTCTTCAGTTTTTTGATAAATCAATTTCAAAGCAAACAAAGAAATATAACTTTATAATATACATTAAAGTTTGAAGAATAACCTCAATAACCATATCAACATCGATGAACTCTGAGTAATCCAGCACCCCCTTAAGAATTGACAAAGCAGACTTCATCTTTTCATGTGTCAGCAACCCTTTCTTCACAAAACCTTCAAGGTTGCCTGTCGAAAATAATGCAAGAGCAATATTCTTAAAATTATAAAACTAAAAATGATAATTTTAAACTAAGATACATAAGAAATTCCAAAGGAAAAAAAACAATCAGATCTGCAGTGACAATGAAATGCAAAGTTTTAAAATTGCTTATAAGGTATTAAATGGTAAAAGACAAGAAGTTTGGAGTTAAAAGGGAGGTTACCATCTATTTCTTACCTTCTATAGTTTTCAATCCTTTCTGCAGAAAACTAGAATTAAGTTCTTTCAAAGTGACAGATATGTTATTTATGATGAAGCAAGTAGCTATTCCAGAACCCATGAGACCACCGCCAATTACAGCAACCTTTTTTATTTTTCTAGGTTGGAGGTTGATATTGGTGATATTAGGTACCTGGGAAAACATTTAGATGATAAGAAATTAAGAAAAAGGCGAGACAAAATTGTCTAGTTCAAATTATATTAAGGACCTTTAAATCTTAGGAAAGAATAAAGTGAACAAAAATAGTTAATTACTTTAATTAATAATGGGAAATAAAGGTTGTGAGATCCCTGAGGCTGTATGATTGAAATGCACCTTCCTAATCAGAACTTCACAAAACTCAAATTCTTTTACTTTTATACATTTTTTGATAGAGGAAAGTGTACAAAATTTAAATAGGATATGAAACTAGAATCAAAACTAAATTGCTTAATTGGAGGCCTGTTAGCATTCCATTTTCAACCCTCATCACATTTGCCTTGCAAAATTGGGCACTAGTTAGTGGAATACCCCCTTCATGAATATATAAGTATCAAGTATTATATGTGTCATGCCGATGATAGAGAATAAGGGTTGCATCCATAATTTTAATCAGAATTACCTTTGTAACTGCACGCTGTGAGAAAAAGCTGTGAATTAACCCTTTTGTAGTGCTTGAAAGGATCAATTCTTTAGAAATCTTTGCTTCCTGAATTCAAAATGTCAACTCTAAATCATAGTTCAATAAGGTGAAATCAGTGCCCGATAAACAAGAATGATATCTCAATCTTAGTATGCTGTCGATTTTTTTTTTTTAATTTTAGAAAAGGACATTGAACTGAAATTTCTGTAGTTCTCACAAGCAAACACAGACAATTTATATGCAGAGTTATCTGAAAACTCAAAACAAAATAATTTGTCAAATGTCAACTATAAGGATGAAAAGTCCCAACTTAAGATCACTACTGCAACATAGTGCAGAGGTCCTGTATTTGTCCAAGATTAACATGTTATTAGTTAAATTTATGAAAGTAAACAGCATGATGTGAACAGCTGCCTGATAATTGAATGAGGGATTTGGGGCCTTTCAGGATGATTCAAGTTTATTGCTTGCATAAATGAGAAGGTTTCGTGTAATTAATCCCAGGTTTCAAAATTGTTTTGTGTTGGTCGGTACAAACAAAACATCTCATTCCATCGCAGCCAACTAGCATGCAGAACAGATAGAGATGTGGTGTTAAACTGTGAAACCACAGCCAACTAACACAAAAACATTATTACATGGAGGCTTCTTCCTAGATAGACAGACATTAGATTTTTTTAGAGGCACAATTCTAGCTTTGGAGATGGAGGTGAGATGGTGTTTCTCCTTCTGACATCCTCATCTTCCCCTAGGCGCAGCTATAGCACATGATCATGATTCTTCTTCTGATCAGTGATAAGCACACAATTCTGTTGTTGATTTAACCTCTTAACACACAACAGCATGAGCCTATGAATGAGTAGTTAGACAAGTACTTGGTAGTTCTTTCCTCCTTTTCTTTGTCTTCTTCCTCCTCTTTTGTACGTGGTGTCTCCCAGGTTCTTCCTCCAGGTTGATGCCAACCGGCACAACCTAGGTATGCTGGTGGCACCACCAACACACCATCATGTTGAGCCAAGGACCAACATCCAGGAACAAAATGAGACTTCAAACTTCGTTCAAGCCTATTTCTAAGCTACAAATAAGTAGTAGTTGACCTCATACCAAGTTAAAGTTGGCTAATTAAACTGCTTATTCCTAAGGCCTAAGATCCAATTAATGAAATCTCAAAGGAGAAAAAAAGATACCAAATATCCTAATTCATCATTTTCAACTCCTATGTTAAAACCATTTCGAAAAAATAGATTTTAAAGCTTTCTCATGTGTTATTGGTAGCATAATGCATCAGATTAGAAAATACTAGCAAAGCTTTCTTGCACAAAATTGTTTAAGATAACCAACACTTTGTGATTATTGCAAACCCATAAAAGAAAAAAAATAAAGAATAATTCTTACTTTCAGAAGACCAGCATATCCTCCGAAGTTTACACCCTCCTCAATTGCATCAAGGCATGCTTTGTGTTGTGGCATATTAGGAGCTATCATTTTTGTCAGTTTCCTAGCAGCCTCCAGAATTTTATGAACTTCAGAAAGGGAACCAAGTCTATCGGTCCGTTGAAGTGAACTGATCCTTGGTCTTTTTTGCTGACTGATTTCCAAAGCCCAACGTCGTGAATTGTAGAGCAAATTGTTTGGAGAAGCAATATCATCAATAAGGCCATAACTTTTGGCTTCTTTTGCGATGATTGTTTTTGATAACTGCATGATATACATGTTAGTAATATGTGATCACCAAATTTTGACAGCTAATATAGAGTTCATTGATTATCATTTATTTGGTTGTGATCACACAAAGATACTTCTTAATTTATCATTGGAATGATGGTTATACACTTACTTTCAAATGAGGCATAATCAAGGTTCAAATTAATTTACCTATTATTACAGCTCCAAAATAACAAAGAAAATTAAGTAGAAAGAATTTCATTAGGCATCTCTAGAATAATAAGAGAGAGAGGAAAAAAAAAGAGAAATATAGTACTTCAACTATTTTGATAGAGATAAATTAGCATTTATGGATACAATAATATAGATACACATGTGAAAAGACATGGCATAAAAAGGATTGTCTACTGCTCAAAATTTAGTGAACCACTATTAATGAATAATTGTTAGCTTCCCACTGTTTATTTTAAAATTTAATAAAAGATAAATCAAAGAATAGTAATATTGGTTCTATAAAGAATTAAATGCAATTATTTCATCCTATCCTCTTCCCAAATCAATTTCAGATATAGTAATATTGGTTTTACTTGTGCCGAGCAGGATATATGGCCCTTTATCTTTTGAGACAGGAAGTGGCTCCCACAGATTCAAATGGTATCCTCCAATATTCCCAGTGTGTTTGTTTAGTCCACTTAGAACTTGACTCTAGAACCACCAACATACACATTCCCATTTAATTGGTTTACATTCCCATGCTTTAAACTTGTTTGCTGTGCTACACAATTACAGAACTAGCACATTATCTTGATAGAACTAATATCATGTGTTCCAAAATAGCTTAAGTTAGTTATATTATACAGTTTATGCAACAAAAACCTCATCAATTCACAGTTAGCTCACAATTGTTCATATAAGTAGAATATCATTCAGATTAAACACGTTCAGATGACAAATTTATAAGGTCAATATGAATTTAAAGTGCACCAATACAACATATCCTTCTCATTTTATTTCAAGATCAACTAATATATCAATCAGACTAATATGGTAAATTAATTAACAAAAATGTATATTTTTTGGAGCAAAAATTTCAGAATACTATATTCATATCATAGAGAAAATATTTTTCAACATAATCAAAGTTTGAATCCATTGAAAGGGAAAGAAAATTGTATCAAGAAGAAAGCTAACAATATTCTTCTCACTCTTTTAACTGTCCTTGATCTGATAAACTAATTATAGAAATTGGTAATTTTAGCTACATATCCAATCCCTTGGTCAATCTCTCATGTGAAGGCTACTAATCATATGGTTGGATCCAAAATTAATGAGTGGTATGCAGAGTCCTTGGTTGGTAGGACTATCCATATGGCAAAGAAGAGGATTTAAAGCATCATAAGTTTCACTCTGCTGAGTACAAATTAAATGTGTATTGGCACAAAATAATCCAAATAGAGATTTCTAAAGAACGCAGGAGTTAATCAAGAATTCAAAAAAAGAATTATGTGAGTGGGTGATTAGCCAAAGTTTGCCTTGCACTCCTCAACAAGGTTCTGCATACGACGGTCCATGAATTTATCATGTTGAAGCATGGAAGAAATTAAAGATGCATATTTAACTTGAAATTTTGTCAACAAGATAATTAAACTCATTCAGGTGTACTCGATTTGACACTTCATTTGATCACTTAGATGGCCCTCAAAACCATCGGAAGAGGTGATGTCTATGATCTAGAGGACAAGAGCAAGGTCTATTTAGATAGCACAAGGTTGGTTATACTTATAGTTATTAACAAGATCATTCTATCATTATTATATAAAGATGCTACGCTAGCATTGTCTGGATAAGCACAAATTAATGAGCATCAGTAGTGTTCTTGTATATACAGTAGACTAAAAAGTGTATGATGTCTTGTGGGCTTGCCTTAAGTTTGTGAGGGTTGGGCTCCAGATAAGTATTTCAAAAAAGAAGGTCAACACTTCATTTTTTTTTATCAATCTGGCATATGGAAGGTGACCAAGGTGTAATAAGTGTGCTCCAGTGCCTTATATTCCTTTTGAATCTCCCTAAAAATTAAGATTTTCTCTTATTCTTGTTTACAAGAGCCTTGGTCATAGCCACATTAAATTTAAAAGCTTTCTTTACTTTGGTATATCACATTTGTTTGTACCAATGTCATCGTACTGCATAAGGTGTGGCCATATGAGTCTTTCATCCCTTAAAATTGCATTCTATTTCAGAAAAGTCCATGCAAAAATATATTTGATGAATTATCTCTGTGACTAGATTCTATGTTATAATAAAGCTAAGATAGAATAAAAGCATTAGTACATTGTTTTCATAGAGATACCGCTTCTCTACAGTGACTTAGTTATAAAAGCATCTGATTGTGAGACAGTGCAAATATGCAAAAATCACTATATTCAGTGCATCCATTAACTGTTTTGAAAACGTAAGAAAATATCAGTACAAGCAGCAAAATCAAGGATAATTTGCACAGGAAGAAACACAATTTAGAGAAATATTATTTATATCAAAGGGAATATACTCACAAGCAGCATTTCTGTAGCTTTTTGTAATCCTACAAGCCTAGGAAACCGTTGTGTACCTTGAAAATAACAAGGTTTCAGTGGTATACTTAGATATGCAACAGGACAAAGTGTTCTAGTGGTCACTAATACCTCCCATCCCAGGAATAACACCAAGAGACAATTCCGGTAATCCAAATTGAGCTTCTGGAGTAGAAATTCGGGAATGACAACCCTAAATTTAACACCAGAATTTCAATGAAAACTCTCTAAAAATATAACAAAGATACAACGGCTAATGATCATCAAAAACAACACAAACCATAGCTAGCTCCAGACCACCACCTAATGCAAGCCCTTGGATGGCTGCAACTGTAGGCTTGGGAGCATCTATAAGACCAGGAAACACATAAAAGTAAACCTTTGAATATACAGAAATACAGAAACATACACAGATCCAAGTACTTTATGACAATAAGCATAGGCATTTAAACCTAAACAGATAAACACTTGCAACAACCTTCAATGGTATTGACCACAAGTTCAATAGATAGATCTGGTAGAAGTGATGGATCCCCTGCACCAGTAGTTAGATAAGACAATCATGGAATCAGCGACACTAATCATAGCACACCCAACAAAAAAGTAATTTTTCACATCATGCCTGTTTTTTGAATTTCTGAAAATACATTGATGTCAAAGCCACCACAGAACTTGCCACCCTGGCCTATCAGAAAAAATGAAGCAGAATTAATCAATTGGCACAAATTAAATTAGGTCAGATTATTCTTTCTATTTTAGCTAATTGATCAATCCATAAAATAAAAGCAGATCATCTTAAATAATTGAGTAGGTTGAAAAACTGATAAAGGGTATCCTGATCGCAGCATTCCAGCATTGGCGCACACACATTTTAAAAATCAATGCAGCTTCCAGCATCAGCGCGCACACACACACAATGCAGTCAGGCAATGAAAAAGTTTCTTCAACTGCTTTTTCCATTCGAACCACAGCAATGTGGGAAGCTGATTGCTTTTCGCATGAGGTTAGTATTAAGATGCAGCCTTGATTGAAAATGTAAACTGCATCAATGCTCCTGCACTGTCCTAGTAAAGAAATCAATGGGGAAACTAAACTAATACTTACTTTTTCTTTTAAGAAACTATAGTTTAGTGTTGGGAGATTGTTGGTGCAATCGTTCCCCGTGTGAAGGTTGACCAGTTTGACTAAACTTGAGTGGATTCGAGCTTGAATTTCGATATTTGGACAATATGTTATGGACAACATGTTTGGACAATATGTTGTTGGACAATATATGAGAAAGATCAAGGAGGACCGATACTTGAATGGTAAAGTCCTAACCAGAGGTTAGGCAAAGCAAGGTTTAAAATCTCAACCCATGCCGAAGTTTCGATCCAGACCGGAATGATACGATTTCGGTATCGTATCGTGTCGTGCCGATAAGGTTTCAGTATTTTTTATTTATATATAGTAATTATAAGATAAATATATTTATTGTGTATAATTTAAAAACAAGTTATATATTAATTTTATATAAGTTCTCCATTATTAAACAACTTAATATTATTAGAAAAAATAATATATACATACTTTTCTTTAAAAAAAAATTGATCTATTAATAATTCAAATTAAAATTGATATATCATAATATCATAATATGTTACATTACTAATACTAAAAGGAGTGACATGAATCAAATTGAAGGGTTCTTGTAATATTTTGCTTAAATAACCTTTATAATTCTTCAATGTCCAAATTAAATAATTATAATTATATAAATTAATACAAAATACTATTTTATATATAATAATCATATAAATTATTTATTTATTTATTTAATAATTTAAATAATATATATTTAAAATAGTTTAAAAAAATTAGAATATCAATTAAACATTAAATAGTAAAAAAAATACAAAATAATTAAAAAAATATATAAGAATATAGATTTGATTTATTATAATTTTTATAAATTTTTAGATTTTTAAAACAAAATTTAAATCAGTAAAAAAAATTCAGAATATTATTTAATAAAATTTATTAATATTTTTAAATTTTTAAATATATTTTTTTATTTTATTAGGATAATTTAATTAGGGTTTATGAAAGTCTTTTAAAATATCACAGTTAAGTGGGAATTGTTTGATTTAATTAGGGTTTTGCACAATAACGCCACACCCCGCGACACGCATGACCGCGACCCAGTCGCGCTCACGACCCGCAGATGCCTCCAGCGGCGCCGGAAACCTCCTGCGATGCTTTCAGCGTTGCCAGAAACGTCGCATCGTGATGCCTCTGGGGCCCCGCGACGCTTCCGGCGACACTGGAAGCGTCTAGCGAGGCTACCTATGCTGTCGAGCACGCCCGCAATTCTTCCTGGCGCACATGATGACACGACGAAATCGTCGCTAGCCTGATGTCGGTTTCAGTGCACGGGCGGAACGGTAAGTTTCGCCCGTTTAGCCCAGCACGGAACGAAATTTTGAACCGTGAGGCAAAGGAAAGTTCTAACTCGAGGGTTAGGCAAAGGGAAAATCCAAGTAGGTCAAGGAGGATCGCACATTGGTAAGGAAAGTCCAAGTGGATCATGGAGGATCGCACATTGGCAAAGGAAAGTCCTAACTGCAGTTATGCAAAGGAAAGTCCAAGTAGATCAAGAAGGACGACACGTTGACAAAGAAAGTCCAAGTGAATCAAGGAGGATCGCACGTTGGCAAAAGAAAGTGCTAACTACGGTTAGGCAAAGGAAAGTCCAAGTGAGTCAAGAAGGACCGCATGTTGGCAAGGAAAGTTCAAGTGAATCAAGGAGGATCGCACGTTGGCAAAGGAAAGCCCTGACTGCGGTTAGGCAAAGGCAAGTTTAAGTGGGTCAAGAGGGGTTGCACGTTAGTAAGGTAAAGTCCTAACTGTGGTTAGGCAAGAGGAAAATTCCAGTAGTCAAGGAGGACCGTACTTGGTGATCGTAAGTCTAACGCGAAGTTAGCAAAGTCCAAGTGGGTCAAAAGGTTGACCGGACACTTGGTGGAAAGTCCCAACAGATCACGGTTAATAGGAGAATCGGCAAGGGAACCCTAGACTTGGGTTAAGCAAGTTAAAATTGGGTAATTGATCAAGTGATCGATTAAGACATGTGCCAATCGTGAGCGTATCTCTTCGCAAAGTGCATGGTGAATCAATCAGGCGATCGATTCACCCTAAACTCAAGTGATCTATTGGAAGATGGTTTTCGCGAAGCACAGTGCATTACACTATGCTGAATCGATTGGGTTGAATTCCAATTGATTAGGGATATCGCGAGAGGCTTAATCGATTAAGCTTGGATGCAAGCAAAAAGAGAGATTCATCAAGTGATCGATTGAAGCTGCTTGATCGATTGGGTAATCGATTGGGAGAAACTCATGAGTGAACAGAGGGCTTCATAATCGATTGGGTAATCGATTAAGAAGACCCCGTAATCGATTGGCTAATCGATTAAGTGATAAAGAAAAGAGTCGTTGCAAGGTTTGGACGGCTGGATGCGCTCGGATCTGACGTGGCAATCGATTGAGGGTAAGGTCAATCGATTGGGAGCCCTAATTTGCGGGATATAAAGGCAACGACGAAGATTCAAATGCAACACTTCTTCTCCATTCTTCACCTCCGATTCTTGAAGGTTCTTAAAGCAAAGTGCTGCTGTATTTCCAAGTATCAAGAGGCAATCCACAACAACAAGAGATCAAGAGCAAAGGTCCTTCATTGTTGTATCTATTTCCTTATTCTTGTTGAATTTCTTGTTGTATCTCGTACTCGCTTGTGTATTTACTTGTACAAGGCTTCTCTGCCTCCACGAAGGAGGTTTTCATAGTGTATCTATGAGTGAAGAAGAGTGGACCCTCGGATTAGTCACCTCAAGAAGGAGGATACCAAGTAAAATCAAGGGTGTTAGCAATATGGAGTCTTTGCTTCGATTATCTATTGCAACAAATCATTGAAGAAGCGATTCGAGCTAATCACCCCCCACCCCTAGCTCACCGGAGTGTCCTAACAAGGACCTATTATCTAAAACTTTGGTTTTAGCTTTTTGGAGAAGACATATCATTGATTGAAATATAAAAAATTATGGAAGATACCATGAAGTAGAACAGGAGGGAGAGGAAGTGGAAACAGAAGGAAAAAAAATGTTACCTAGGCAAAGGAAGAGTACAAAGGGAAAGGATAAGAAAAAGATGACTCCATAATTACCCTCTTCGTCAACCTATAGCTGCCATTCCTTCACCCACAACAGCTCATTAAATTGCCCACTCTCCATTGTCACATTCGTTGTGTGCTCGATCTACATTCTCCATTCTTACTTGGTACCATTCTCGTGCTCTTTGCTCTCACACTCATTATTTTCGCACTCACTGTGCGTCGTCTCACGCTCTCTATTCTTCCGCTGGCTCCACTCCCAATACAATCAACCTCATTGGCCTTGCAATCATGCCCAATTGACCTCACGGGGCGCCACCACCTCACTATGTTCCTGATCAACCTCCGCTACATTGATCATCATTGTCACAGCCATGATCAACCTTAGCACAATGTGTGTTGTGTGCTTTCTTGTCACTTGACCGACTTTGCTAACCTCAACACTCTTAGCTTAAAGATGAGATTCCACCTCACTTTCACAAAAAAACTCACATTTTTTCAAAATTTTAGGTAAGCATTTTGTACAAAATTGACTCCATAAAAGGGATTTCAAGCCCCGTCCGCCAAAATCTATTCATAGGTCAACGACAAATGGAAGCTTTTTCCTCAACACTTGTGTCCTTCTACAAAAGAGGCTTCAGTCTTCCAGAGTAAATGGACAATTAATGAGCTTCAAAAAATAGGACCTGTCATCTTTATTGGATGGAACAGTAAGGGATTAACCTATGTTCAGCCCATTTAATATACTTTTTTTGTATATTGCCTACATAAATAGATTTCACAATTGATATATTATACACTGACCTCTTTTTTGTTTTGGAATAAGCATTGGTTACTGCTTAATTTGTTAGTTGATTCAGCTGTATTGTTTTCTATAATCTTTTGACTTAACTTTTATTTATATTTCCAATTTTTCTAATATATTTATGAAATATAATTAAACATAAAATATTAGAAAAGAAAAATGAGCATAGGTCCATTTTTCAACATATATACATGAACATGAATACTAGTTGAAGCAAACAATTGTGATTCTTCAAGAATTCCCAAGAACTAACAACTAATGGAAAATACATCTATGGGAAAAAAAAAACTTCATTTACATTTTACATACCTCCTAAAGAAAACAAAACTAGAAATTATGATAAATTGATTTAATAAAACCTCCATTTGACTTGACCACTTGTACCAAGTCCGTTAATATCCATAATGTACAAAACAATAACCAGTTTATAAAATTACTAGGCACAATTCAACTGCATATATACAAGGCAGTGAATACAACTTCTAGCTAACAATTTTGATTCTTCAAGAATTTTGAAAGAATTAACTAATAGGAATTCACTTGTGAAAAAATATAAGATTTTGCATTTTTCATGCTTCATTAACAGAAAGACTTCAAAAATTTAAACTTACATAATTGGTTTTATAAAAATAATGAAGTCTAGAGCATTGGCCAGACTCGAGAGACCAGGAAGCCAAGTACAAGGAGGATAATCTCCTCAATCAGAGTGTCAAAAGTTGAAAAGGAAGATGCATGGTAGGGTAGAGGCTGCAAATCCGAACTCCAAAGGAGAGCCAAATAGCTAACAATCTTAAGTGATGCAAAATCACACTACCTCTTAATGGCAAAACAGGTTCCTAACTTCATAACGAACAAAGGGAAGGAAGGCTTGACTTCAGAGTTCCAACACAGCACCTTCCTAGTGGGTGATCGCATAGGCAAGGCGGTAAAGATCAATCGTGTAACAAATTCAATGTCATCAAGGAGACACGCTAGTATTTGCATAGAGTTGGATCTGAAAGAAAGCTTAATCTCTAGATTCAAATTTGAGAAAATTGGGCTAGGAGTTATACAACCTCGAGTATTAAAACCTACACAGAGTATGTTTCAGTCACAATGCTGAGGCTTTCCCACTATCCAAGCAAATCTGAAAGCACAGAGATCTGACAACCCATGGCAACCAGGGAGAAGCAGGTTCAGCAACCCGTGAGCCTGAAACTCTGCAGCTTGGCCATTCACGAAATCTCAAAAGACCTTCTGGGAATGATAATGGTGAATGAGACCACAAGGGAGGGAAACCGAGAGTGGGGTAAATTTCAAAGTTTTCTCTCGAGTTCAACTCTGCTGGAACTAGTCAAATACAGGCAAAAGCTGGTGAATGATATAGAGGATCCAGCTACAGCTATATAAAAGTGGTCTAGAGATGGAACTCATAGCGCTAAAACAGACTATGAGAAGCTACCGAGAGATGAACTGACAACTCCATTTCAGAGCAGTCCGATCTGGAAGTCTGTATGGAAATGGGCAGCCCCCAACAAGTGAGAATCTTTACTGAAAGATGATGAATAGTGGACTTTTAACCGACATGGAACAACGGGTTTATCTAATCAAACTAGCTGCTGTGCTTGCCCAACCGCTGCAGTAACTGCTCTTCATGTCCTGAGGAACTGGCTTGCAACAAAGCAGGTAACTAGAGGAATGCAAGGCCAGAACCTACCAGTGGTCGGTCCTACCTTCATGCAGATAGTGATCAGAGCTACCTTCGTGCTTAACGTGGTTGACACAGAACTTCAAGCCATCAAGGTGGAACTCAAAATAGCCTGGGAAGATGATTCCAGGGAGGCTGCGATCTGCTTAATGGGATCGACCGGACTTCCTAAGGAAGGTTGAAAACCCTACGAAACCGCTGTAAACACTGCCGTATGGAGGAGGAACCTGGTGGCCGATGCACTCGCAAGCGAAACCTTGAAAAAGATGCTCGACTTCACGTTCCTTAAAAAGCTCCTACGGGACCTGACATCAAAAGCATGGATTGTCCAACGTTGTAGCTTCAACTGGCTTTTGTGATTTCCATTATGAACTAGAATTCAGCCTCAAGGCTATTTTTTTTTTTAATCAAAAAACAAATAATAAATTGAGTTTATAAAACTTCCGTTTGACTCTGACCGCCCATTCCGCCAAAAACACAACGCATAAAAACCAAACACGGCCAGATTAGCAAGCAAAACAATCTAGAACTAGCGCTTACCTGTTAGCACAATGGCTTTGACGTCACTTCTACTCATCGCTTCCGCGTACTTCTCCTTCAACCCAGCAACAACTGCAATAACCCATCCACGATCAATACCACAAAAAAAGGGGCGAAAGGAAAGAAACCCTCGAATGAAGACCGTATACAAACACAACAAAGTGGCGAAAGATGCAAACAGGCAAAGCAAATGTAAACCCGACAAAGAGGAAGAGAATGGGGATGTACTCTTGGAGGACAAAGCATTGACCGGAGGATTGCAAATGGTGATGACTGCCACCCCGTCACTGCCGACCTCCATGGCGACACGAACAGACTCCATCCGATCCAGATGCTAAACGAGGAACCTAGGGTTCTACGACTTCGCTTCCGGCGCCTCCCCCGGCGGCGGCACGAAGAGCAACGGGAAGAGAAATCGGACGAATTGCGCACTTGGACCGAGACAAACTCCACCGTGACATCTTATAGAAGTGAGGAGGGACCCACGTACAATGGCCTCGTGGTTAGTACTGAGTGGTTTAACTTGGACAGGCCGATCCACAGAACATTGGGACCCAGCAATTATGAAAATGGTCTCCTAATAACACCAAACTGTCTTCCGATCCCATCCCACGACCGTCTTACTATCAGAAAGAAAAAAGTACCATGACCATCGTACCAAAAAAAAAAATATATATATATATATATATATATGATAATTTTAATTAATCTTATTAATTAACTATTCGGTCTCACGAAAGTTTTCTACCGATTATCATGATAAATTAGAAAGCGCACGCGACGACCAACCCAGAAGCCTGATATCTTTTGATTACGCCCCTCATTTGGAGGAAAAATTTCTATAAATATATCGTAGTTGAGATTCGAACCATGAATACTTGAGAGATATAGACATCCTACCGTGACATCATGACCCCGAGAACACCACGACCATCATACTAAACACAACGGACGGAAGCTTTCCATCAAACGATGAAAAAAAATTCTATAAATACACGACAGATGTCTAATAATCATAAACTTTTAGGGGCAGTGGTATTTATTAAATGTATTATTATAATAAATGTTGATTTAAAAAAAACAATTGGATATAAAATAAATGAATGAATTAAATGATAAATAAGGTATTTGGTAAACTAAATGGGTCAATTTTATGATTTAGGGGCATTTGCTAATGGAGATCGCCATTTTAAATTAGCTATGATAGTAAGTTAATAAAAATAAGCTTTCTAATTTGTCAACTAAATTATTTGTATATATTTTCAATACTCTGCAAATATAACCTCACATATTTTTGTATATCAGTTACTAAAAAAAAATAGATCAGCTATCTTAACGGTCCTCCTAATATCGGCTTCACGGATATGGAGGGAGGTTCATACAGGTACACAGACCATAGGTACCATGCGCCCACCGTCTGTGCTACGCCCTGAGGACTGTATATCAGTTACTAAAGTTAGCACAATATATGACATGTGATACGTAGGTTGAGTAAAATATAGATTAAATTGAAATCTTAAATCGATTTATTTAGAAAATTCGATTTGATTAATTCATAAATTTATTTTTTAAAAAGAAAATTTGATTATTTTGAATTAGTCCGTCTCTGTTTATAAAATTTAAACTTCCATAACTGCCAATAATAGATTGAGTTGACTACTTGTCCATGAATTAATTATAATAAAAATCATCAGTTGACTGCTTGATAAAAAATTCAATTAATTTGATAATTAATCGAATTAATTAATTCTATATTGATTCGTTCTAAACTTTGATAGATTGGATTTATTCAAAAAAAAAAAATCAATTAGTACGATTTGATTCATTTTGTTTTAACTGATGTTCAGTCCTACTCTTATGTATATGCATTTTTTGGATTTTGCTGCAAATATGGTTGTCTGTAGTTTAAAATGATAAATGATTTGAGTACATAATATTTTTCTTATTTGTAATTAAAAAACACATAATATCAAAATGGCATAATATCCTTAGATAATAATTATTAAATTAGATTCAACTAAAAGTTTCTTTTTCTTTTGCCGTTGCTGCTTTTTTGGATCTAGTCGAGGAGAATAACGTAAAGAACAATTCAGTTCGACTTTGTGTCTTGTTCCATGTCCTGAGCCATCAAATTAAGATCTCTGCTTGATCATCCACGGCCGAGAGTCGAGCACAGGACTGCCATTGGAAGGCAGTCAGCTTGGCTATTCGCTTGAATCTCGTCGGACAAACGACCACGACGCGATTTAAGGAGTTCTTAATTGTATTTGGCATAGACAACGGTGCAGCTGGAGAATGCTTTCTCAATTATTAAATTTTAACATCTAAATTTCTTTTAATAGAAAGTTGATCTAAAATTGTAGACGGATAGAAAACTTATATAAAATTGGACCAATCGTTCCAAGATTAATTGAAGCAAGTTAAATATCTATTGTCAATTAAAGAAAATTTAAATACTTTATGAACTTTTATTGTTGACATTCAAAACATTAGCAAGCTTCTTGACAATATTCCGTCGACATTTATAACTCGTCTGCAAGTAAACACTTTTAAATTGTTTTCAGAAAAAATGTGTGCGATGAACTTCTATTTTAAAATATGCACCGAAATTTTGTGAACATATTTTCCAACCATTATATGTAAATAAAATGAAATAAAATGTCCATCATTAAAACTTCAACGATACAATTTATAAGGACTCATGACCTCCCACTCAATTAGTAAGCATTTTGCATGCCAACACTTTAGCAGGCCAGGTAATTGAGTTTCTAGATAGATTACGTCATACCATTTTTTTTTACCTTACAAAATCAATAGAAAATGTAATAAAAACAATGACATCTTCAGCTACAAGAAATCAGTAACCTGATCCTTGGGCTGTATGAGTAAACCAGAGTAGGAAATGTCGAAAATCTAAAAGACCACATTGTATGACACTTACTAGATTGAAGGTACAAGTTAACGAGGCAATGGGGTCATCAGCCTCTATAATCTAAAACCGCAATAAATAGCAAAGAATAATAAAGATAGCTATTACAGTGTGAATGTAAGTTCCGCAGAGGAGAATTAACTGATACCAAAAATAAGATAATAGAAGATTTCCTGCAAAACAATGTCAAAACTGAAAGCATTCTCATCAAAGATCAATCCAACTTTACTCTGTCCAGTTCACTGATCATCTCCTCAAACTGCAAGGTATATCACAGAGGTCAGAGAAAATAAGGACGATTTACCAAAACATAAAGTGGATGTGTGAAGGATGAAAATGAAAATATTAAAAAGAGAATCGGAGTTGTCTCACATCCCAACAATCCACAAATATAGGCAAATGTTCATGCAAGTTGATTGGGTCTACTTGGCACAAAATGGTTCGCAAGTTCATTTTATCATTTTAGAATCTCACACTCTGTGCACAAGCATAGATGAATGTTCAAACACTAACTTTAGAATGGATTGCGAGCTGATTTCTGCACAAATTTCACTAAAAATCAGCTTAATTGAGTTCGTTGACACCTAAAATAGCCATTTTTTTGGATCTCACACATGCCAATTGTGTATATTATCCCATTCAAGCTGATTTGGTTTAGAACAAGGGTAAAATGGGAAGAAAAATAGAAAACAGCAGTATTTTGTTCATTTTCTTTATTGAGGCATGATTTGCTAAAAAATAATTAGAAAAAGGCATGTTTTGATAAATTAAAATGCAGTACAATGTACAAGTAATTAATCATGTCACAAACCTTTAAGACCTGACGCAAAAAGTAATCACCATAATGCTTCGTTGGTTTAGACTCCACCACATGAATGATGTCCTGTATTGGATGTATAATCATAAGAAACAACATCAAAGCATAGACCAAATGCCATATGCTGCAGAAAGTGGACTTGTAAAACAGTCAATAAAAAATGCATGGAAGAAACGCATCAAAAAAACCTTGGCTTAAAATTATAAACTCTGTATTTAACTTCTGATGTTTTCTTAATATACTGAATTTTCTTCTTGATAAGGAAAAAGGACTTGTTCCAACATTTAACCATAAATAACTAAGCTTCCAATTATCGCTTAACTCAAAATACTAAATAAAATATTGTAACCTACAAAACCAAGAACAAGTCATGTCTGCCAACCATTCGTATACAGAAAAAATCCGATGCTGAGTCAATCACATGAAACTTACCTCACTAATGTAGAAGTCTATATCTGCATTAGGAATAATCTTTCCATCACTATCAACAGAATGCATCTTATGTTTGTATGCCAGCAAAATTGTTCTGTCAGAGACAAGCTAATTCAAAGTCATGAAATAATTAAATACATAACTGAAAGTCAATTACTCAAGGTTGACTTTATAAAGCTAAAAAAGAAAACCATAGCATGGTTATGTAAAACCATTCATTAGGCATAAGAATCTTATATTGGAACAGAATTAAAGATTTAAAATGAAGTTTAAATAGAATTCAAGTATACAGACCTCATAGTGGATTCATCCACTTCCATATATGCAGCAAGTTTCCCAATTGATATGGCAGAGTACAACTTCAAGAAACTGCGTAGACCTGAAAGTGATTGTTGCTGCTTTACTTCATAAAGAAACAATTTCAATTGCAGCCTGTATGCATCCTGCATTGATGAATCAGAATATTAAGCCTGGCATCCTTGGAATATTTTCATACACCACATACTATTCAAATCTACAATTTGGCAAACAACGATAAACTAGAAAAGTTGTGCAGTCATGAACTCCCTGAAATATAAAGTTGTAATTTATGTCAAGAATTAAAAACCAAAACAATTAAGACAGTATGGACAAACGTATTTTTGATAAAAAGAATGAAAGTTCTGTCAGATCAAGCTAACCAAATGTCAGTGCAACATTGCTCCGAATGCGAATTAAAAAAAAAACTGATCGAGTGAGTAGATAAGAAGATGTGCAAAATGGAAGCATCATTACCTGGTTGTAATTTATAAGGGATTCCTCGAGAACAGGAGCTGATGGGGTAATGAATTTTGGGCAGGCATATGTGAAGAGCTCGTCATACACAGCATATGCTTCATCATCATATCTTAGCATCTTTGTCATCTTCTCATTGTATTTATCCCTCAATTGTATGTTTACATTCTCCTCAATGATATTGCTTTGTGGACATAGTGACAAACAAATAGCTAATAGCGCATACATTTGTTCATTTTTCTTAAGTATCTGATCATACTGTGGGGACTTCTGATGATATTGCTTGTACTTCAGAATATATAGTAGGATTTTATTGAATTCACGTATTGCTTCAACATACCTTTTATAAAGCAGTAAAAGACACATAAATACAATTGATTAAATTGAAACAAGCACCAATACTTTCCTCAAAGTAAGTAGAAAAGAAAAAACATGAAGCAACTAATTGACCTATGAAATCAATTAATTCTACACTACAATGCATCTACATTTAGATGAATAACAGTTTTAACAAATTGATCTATCATTAGACCACTCATTAATTATCTTGCATCTAAAAGAGGAATATGAAAGCAGCAATTTGGAGATTCTGACAAGAACAATGTTGGGAAAAGAAAATCACACAAAAAAATGGGGAAAAGACTTATTCAAATTCAATTTGTGAAGGGGTATATAGACAAAGGAAGCATGTTCAAGATGATTCTAAGTTAGATAGCAGGCAGATAATCACACCAGATTTCTCATCTGTGTCGCAAAGTGTATATGTTGGCACCCAGGTCAGTAAGGATGCACTAATTTCTAGCAATTATTTCTTACAACCATGGAGAAAGCAAATAACTAATGAGCATGTTTAACCCTCAATTTATACAATTCATTTCTTTGGAAAAATCATCATGCCTAGGCCTAGCATCTGTTGACCTCACAACGACATTATAACTATCAAGAAAGTTGAAAAATTATGTTCCCTGAGGGAAAGATTATGGTCATGCCTATGCTAAAAAAGAAACAAAAGTAATGAATATTATCGGTCAATAAGATTTTTCCTCATAATAAAGAAACAATGGATACAGAAGATAACCTTCTTAGCATTAGGTTTGCAAATCCATAGTGATATATGATAGATATGTGGCTTCCAATCACGATCATGTAAACACCTTGTTGACTGATGTCAATAGGGCCTAAACACTTCAACCCAGTATGATAATCTCCCAAAAGGCAATGAACTCTCAGCAAACCAATCATGCTGTAATAACCTAGCATTTTCAGGACGTTGCTAGTTCCACCTTCATAATCATAACCATCAGTAGCAGTGAATTGTTCCAGGCCATCTTTCTCTCTTTCCAAGATATCAACAATAGCTGATTTCTCAACCAACGCTTGCAAGTAATTCAACACTCCATATACATTCCATGCCTGTTAACAAGAAGTATAATGGATATAATCTAACAGCAAGAGAATTGTATTAAAAGTTCACAGAAAGAATGTACAGTTGTATAAGAAACTACAAGTCATATGTTGCAAATAAGGGCTGCCTATATGGATCTTATCAATTGGTGGATGACATTATCTAATGGTGATCTCAATGACAATTTCACAATGGACTTTTAGTTTTTATTCCTTTGTATTGTTTTTTCTTGAGGAAGCTAACAAAAGGGCTATGGTTGAGAGAGAAAAATTACTAAGTGTTCTAAAGTTCATTTATCTAGGTTAAGGACAACGGAGGGATGGAAAAAATAAAATAGTATTTAATTCATCCTAGTGAAGATCCAAGCTTTGATTGAACTGAACTATATTATATTCTTTGTGATTAGATCTAAAATTGCCAACAAATGGTATCAAACTCTCTTAGACAGCAAAAAGAAGATCCATATAGTAGCAAGAAGATCCAAACCACCAAAATTTAAGTGCAACACAAGGTTCACATATTGCCATGTGTCAATGGAATCTGTGTTGAGAAATACGATGAAATTGGAGTAACCAAGAGCATGAAGGAATTTAATCCAGAATGTAGAGCAGAAACAGAGGAAGGATGTGACTAGATCAGCTAGAGTACAACTTGTACTATCAATTAATCAAGAACATAGAGTAAAAGAAGAGAAAGGTTGTGAAGGTATCAGACACTAGACTTCTTAGACTGTCCAATGAACTATTATGTAAGATGATCAACAACTTTACTACAACTAGTTTGTAGAAGAAATTCATATTTGTCTAAATTCACTAGCACAACCATTGGGTATATTTTGATGAATTCAATCCCATTCCTCAAGGCTGCTTAGGCCATTTGATAATCCCATAAGGAAAGGGGAAGGGACGTCCATGTACTGGAGGATTGTGTTGCAAGAGGCCTAAAGCACGTCCAACCAATGTGCATGCATCATCATTGTTTAGCTAACAACAACCATCTTGCATGCCAGGTCTTGATTATTTGAGTAAGAAAAATCATTGATTGGAAATACACAACCTTTTTTTTGCATGATCAATATTTTTTGGATAATCACAATTCAATGTAGCATTCCTTTATAAGAACTTTTAGGATGTGAAGGCTTAATAGTGTTTGTTGGGCTTAAGTCTGCTTTAATCTTGGGACAAAATTATGTTATATCCTACAGTATATTTCTTATTTTATTTTGTCTCGATTGACTGTGCAAGCATCGTGCAATTAGTGCATTAACCGCAATATCTGTTTCCAAATCTCTCTTGTTTTAACACCAAAAAGAAAGCAAGTAAAAAACACAAAAATAGAGAAAAATATAGTCGCTCCACGATACAAACCTGGTCGTACTGCCGAAGAAGCTGCAACTCCTCCTCGGTCTTGTTCTTAAGTTTTGCTCGGTACTGGCAGTAAGACTGGAATTGATAAACGAACTCATCCACCATATCCCACAGCCACTGGTTCGGCAGCTGCATGCTGACGACCCCATGGAGCACCACCCCGAAAAGACTGCAATAGTTGTCCCAGGATTCCACTCGCTGCTGCCCCGTGGGTGCGAGCCGAGCGTAGACGTGGCGGAACCACATCTCACGGTAAAGCAGGCAGAAGACATGATCGTTGTCGACATAGGGAGCGATGGCCTCCACGGAAGGCCAGGGATTCTCGCGGAACATGCGGTCGCTGAGCCGCTGGAAGCTGCCCTCGTACATCTGGTGGATCTCGTACACGTTCTTCTCGCGAATGTGGCGGTATAGGTGGACGACGAAGGTCTTCACGGAATCCGGCACGAAGTTAGGGTCGTAGCTGAGCTCGGCAGCGGCCCCGCCTCCCTGGCCGGAGGACGGAGGCCGGGCGTACCTGGAATCAAACGAAGCATCATCGTAGTCATACGAATTCGCCATTCTCACTATCAGAGGCGAGGTTAGGGTTTGATCGGCTTGGGGGTAAACAGACGTAGCAGGGAAGGGGCCCGAAAGAAGAGAGTTGATATCGTCGACGAAAGGGCAGACCGCAGGCGAATTGAAAAACCTAGTAGGCCATGAAAAGATGAGAAGCAAATTTGAACCGTTGAATTAGGAGATGGGGAATTGATCGTAGGATATACGGTGGATAATAAGAGAGCCATGCTGACAATGGATCTCGTATCGAAAGGTTCCAAATCATGCATGTTTGGCTTCAGGTCTTGATGCTTTAAATTCATAAACCAGTTTCTTAAGTTTAGCATTTGAGTTTCTAGAGTATCTCTACCTTCGAACGGAAAAATGGATCCACATCAATGATACCATTATAATTCCAATAAATTCATAAGTTACTTTATTATTATTTTTTTAATGCAGATATTTGAGGCTTGGGCTCGATTAATTTTGGGTTCCAATCGTGCAATTCATAAGTTTCTTTAGCAACTGATTACAGGAAGGACATTATTTTTTAACTACCAAATTCGAATGGATTATATATATATATATATGGGTAATTCATATATACAACTCGTTGAACCTATTAATTTTATAGATGATCTTATCTAAAAATGATGGAGACAGAAAATTGAGAATATGATTACTATATTAATTGGATGTAGATCATGTTCTAATTTGTAAACACAAAAAATGTCAATGCTGAGTTAAGAAAGGAGTCCCCGACATTGACCCTCCAACACTCAAGTCAGTTACCGGCATGAACAAGAAGACGGAGTAATAGTAACATAAGTATAAATAGTAAATAATGCATACCTACGCCGATGTACGAACCCTCCTTTATATAATACTCTAGTGGGTGGCGTACATGCTTTTCGAGACATGGGTGAGATCTTCCATTGATAGTAGACATGTTCCCCAATTGGTCCTGGACACGTGGTTATGGACACGCCCTCCAATTAGTAGTGGGTGCATCCTTCGATTTATCCGTCATATGATCCGCCTGTTGACCATGCCCCGTGTCGACGATATCATCTCCCAAAAGTATATCCAAAGACACGTCAGCATTCCCCCTAATCGGCCGAGCGGGATAGCCGCTCGACCAAGTACTCCTTTGATCGACCAAGTACTCCTTTGCTCGGAAAGACTCAGCTGCTCTTCCATACCACAACGAGTTTTGATAATATGTTCTGTTGGATCGAGACCGCGCTAGGGGGGGTGAATAGCGCTCGTGGCTTTCACGTGTCATAATTGGAAAACTATCGAGTAATAAACGTAGTGGAAATGAAAGCAATCACACAGAAGACACCAATGGTTTACTTGGTTCGGAGCCTAGGGCGACTTCTACTCCAAGGCTCACGCTCTTTGAACGTTTACTTTGGGCAACAACTATATCGCGCAAAAGTTTACACAAGTATTACAACTTAATAGTAATTAAAAACTATACCGACAACAAAAGTAGTAGATTCTGAAGCTCCGGGTCGTCGGGGACTTATAACAGCACTTCTAGACGTCTCTTGAGCAGCAAACAATGGCTAGATCACTTGTGAATTAATTATCTGAAGCTGTTGTTCGAGACCCCTCATAAAGGTCATTGGAGGCGCCTCAAACCCCTTCCAAGGTGCCTCAATGTTGCCGAGTCAGCCTCGTGGATGAAGGTTGAAATCGTCGTCGTTGATCCTCTTGAAGGCGCCTCCATGCCAGTCCAAGGCACCTCCAAGCAACGGTCCAAGGCGCCCCAGATTCCCTCCAGCTCCACTTCACAGCCAGTTCACCCCTTGCACCCAAGGCGCCTCTAAGCTCCATGGAGGCGCCTCGCATACTGTTCATCCGAGGGAAAATCTTGTTCTTTTGTACCTGCAAGACATGTTAATCCCAAAACACAAACATATCCTGCAAAACAAAGTTAGCATATATAAATACATAAAGTGAAGTGTTTGACAGTCTCCGGACTGTCCAGTTCTGACTTTGAATTTCCGACCGGAAACCCTAGGTCGAACCGACGCCTACTGTTCCCTCTTCCGGGGAACGCGTCCTCGCCTACTCTACTCTGGAGATCATACCTGATGCCAGTTCGATCCACCAGACCGACTAGACTTTCCGCCTAGGGTTTCCACCCCCTAGGACATAGAGTTATCGCCCCCTAGGGTTTTTCTCCACCTAAGGTTACCTCCCCCTAGGACCTAAGGTTACCCCTCCTTAGGATTTCTCCTCCACCTAGAGTTTTCCACCCCCAAGGACCTAAGGTTACCACCCCTTAGGATTTTCCACCTGTCTAACCGCAATTAGGACTTCCCTGCAAACTCATTCAAGCATATTAGATAACAATTAAACTTAACTTTGAATCCCCTTTGTCATTATCAAAACTAAGGTTCGATCGTCTGATGCTTTCCGCATCAACAATCTCCCCCTTTTTGATTATGGCAACTCAAATTCAAAGATAAGTAGAAAGATATAATAAAAAATATTACTAGCATAAGTACAAGTTTAGCACAAGCATCAAAGTGATAAGCCCAAATAAGGCTCCCTCTTAATAGAATCTTACAAGAACTCCTCCTTAATAAAAGCTCCCCTTTACTAAACTTAAATTATAAAAATTCAAACTTTCAAACTTTCTTTGAATTTCTTTATACTCTTCCCCTTTGTCATATATCAAAATACTAAGGGAGAACAAGAATTTCTTTGAATTTCTTTAGTTTTGAGAAACCTAAATTTTTCAAAAATAATTTTAGCTTATTTTTCAAAAATAGGGTGTCAAATAAACACTTAGCTTTTAAAGAGGGGAAAACATACTTTGATAAACACTTAATTGTCTTGTAAAACTTTTAGCTAAGTGAATTATTTTGATTTTGAAAAAATACCTTAGCTGGAAGTACTTTGTCAAATTTAACAAGTTTTGAAAGACACTTAGCATAAGAATAATTTGCTTTTAGAAATCATTTTAAATGTTAAGTTTGAAACAATTTTAGCTAAGTGAAGTATTTTGACTGTTAAAAGTAATTTAGCCAATACTTAGATAATTTTGAAAAGAATGCTTAACTTGAAAAAAAAATTAACTGAGGTAATTTCACTTTAGAGAATTAAAACAAGAAAAATATTCCTAAAGTCCAAGCATGAGTAACTGAAATTCCTTGGCCACATGTCTAACCATTAGTTACTAGCTGATTACCGAGAGGGTAACAGCTCTCACTTAGCTAGTCAAGTTAAGTTAGCAATCCAGTTATATTTGACTAAGTCTGGATAACTTAACTTGATTACTGTTATTTTGGTATTTATTGTTCAGACTTACTACGATGCACAGAAATAAGCATACTGAAGTCTAGACTGTACCCTATGCATCTCACCCCATTCTAAGTATTTCAAACACAAACAAGTTAAGTCTAGTGTGCTTGTGAGATACTCTGGCTGAAATCTAGGGGTACATGATATCTAGGGGGTAAATTCCTAGGCTAAACCGGATTTTTGAAAAGCTAACAAAATTTAGGGTGCGTTTGGTTTACACCGTTTTCATTTTCATTTTCTGGAAAACGCGCATTTTCTAGAAAACAGAAAACGACTTTTTGTCATTCTCTATTTTTCTAGAAAACGATAGTCAATTTTTTAGAAAACGCGCGCGGAAAACGCAAACCAAACACCATTTTCTGGAAAACGCGCGTTTTCCAGAAAATGAAAATGGAAAACGCGCGTACCAAACGCCCCCTTAGAATTTTAAAAAATATTTTTCCTAAGATTTTATTTTTTAAAAAAAATAAGTTGAGAAAAGTAAGCAGAAAATAAGTTCTATTCTACTAAGCACATGTCTATTTGTCTTCTAAGTGAACTAAACTCAAGTTCAGGTAAGGGCTTTGTGAATATGTCAGCTAGGTTTGATTTTGACTCAACGTAGTTAAGTACAATATCACCCTAAGTTACATGATCCCTTACAAAATGATGCTTCACTTCTATATGTTTAGTCCTTGAGTGGTGAATTGAGTTTTTGGTTAGATTAATTAAGCTTATATTATCAATTGAAATTTTTGTTTTATGATATTCTAGTTGATAATCTTTAAGTGTATGCATCATCCATAACAATTGAGATGTGCATTCTCCTAGGGCTATGTATTCAGCCTCAGTGGTAGATAAAGCAACACAGTGTTGCTTTCGGCTTGACCAACTTACTAGGCATTGACCTAGAAATTGACAACTGTCACTTGTGCTTTTTTTATCCAACTTGCACCCGACATAGTTTGAGTAGAGTAGCTAGTTAGGTCAAGGGTGCAAAACCTAGGGTACCAGAGTCCTACATTTAAAGTTTCCTTAATATACCTAAGTATTCTTTTGACAAAGGTTAAGTGAGACTCTTTTGCATAAGATTGGTATCTTGCACACAGACCTACTGCAAAAAGAATGTCCGGTCGACTTGCAGTTAGGTACAGTAGACTTCCTATCGCACTTTGATAGTATTTCAAGTCTACTGGTTTACTTTCTAAGTCTGAGTCACTTTTAATATTAGTGGTCATTGGTGTATTAATATTTTTTGAGTTTTCCATTCCAGATTTTCTAACTAATTCCTTAGCATATTTAGTTTGATAAATGTAAATTTCATCTTTGGTTTGTTTAATTTGTAAACCTAAGTGATCCGGATATAGTTTAGGGCAAGAGAGGGATTAAGGAGAGGGATAAGGGCATTTTTGTCTTTGGGTGCACTTAGGGTTTTGAGTGCTTTTAAGCACTGTTCATAGGTCATGGTGAAGGAGGCCGCCAACATGAAGGAAGGGAGGTCCTTTTCCTCCCCATCTCGCGCTGTTCGCCGGGGCCATCGCCGGCCGCCGCCGCCTCGCCTCTTCTCCTCCTCCTCATCGCGTGGAGGAGCCTCGTTGAGTTGGGCTCGCCGTCAGGGAACATCACGAGGAAGGCTCCACCGCAGCCTGTTCCTCGTCGGCGTCAGTGGTCGTTATCCTTCTCTCCTTCTCCTCCCCTCATCGCAGTCTGCTCCACCGCGGCCACAGCCGCCTCCGGCAGCCATCGCTGCCTTTTCCCTCGGCCACAGCCGCCGCCGACAGCTGCAGCTGCCCCCTCCCGCGTCTACTGCCGCTGTCTTTAGTGGATATCGCCACCTTCCAAGTAGCCGCAGCCTGGTACTATTTAGGTAATTACAGCTATCATGCCGAGGTATTTTACTCTTTACATCGTTATCATCATTATAGGTTATTGGGTTTATCCGGCCTGCGTGTCGTGTTCCGGCCTGCGAGTCGTTGTGGTATCCCAGCCTACGTGCCATCTTTTGGATCCATGCCGCACTGGATTCCGAGTTACCGCCCGCGGATTCGGCTCCCCGACCGACTTGCATTCATCCACCTTGCCGGAACCAGCTCACCGCTCCATCTGAGGGCGCCCCCCAGGCCAGGGTACGTTACCGTACCTTTCCTGCATTTATTTCACTATTCTGTTATTAGTATTCTGCTGCTTATATATTGGTGGGATTCGCCTCGAGCACCGAGGTACCAGAGGCCAGGGCGACCCGGTCGCTGGATATAGGTACTGCCGACCGGTGGACATCTGACTACTTGGTCAACATAGACGACTGATCACCACCGGGTCATGGGGATGCGGTCAACCTTCTTGACACGTCATGCTGGCAGGTCCGTCTTCTCAGCTTCCCGACAGGATCAAATTGGCGCCGTCTGTGGGAACACACCTGGTCTGGAACGTGAAGATGGACGACGCCAAAAAATTCTACCATCCTCATGGCCTTGATGGGTTTCGATGAGTATATCGTATCCTCCTCACTCCACGGGTATTCGAGAGTTGAGAAATCGAGTCAGATCCTCTGCTGGTCGGCAGGTTAGTCTTTCAGCTATATTTTCTTTTGGTCATAGAATTTATCCAAGCCATCGGCTCGATGTCGAAGAGCCCGTGCCGATCGGTCGGGCGTATATTATCCGAGCCATCGGCTCGATGTCGAAGACCCCGAGCCAGTCGGCCGGGTGTATATTATCTGAGCCATCGGCTCGATGTCGAAGACCCCGAGCCAGTCGGCCGGGTGTATATTATCTGAGCCATCGGCTCGATGTCGAAGACCCCGAGCCAGTTGGCCGGGTGTATATTATCCGAGCCACAGGCACGATGTCGAAGACCCTGTGCCGATCGGCCGAGCGTATATTATCCGAGCCACGGGCTCAATGCCGAAGACCCCGTGTCGTTTGGCCGGGTGTATATTATCCGAGCCACAGGCTCGATGTCGAAGACCCCGTGTCGATCGGTCGGGCATATATTATCCGAGCCACAGGCTCGATTACGAAGATCCCGTGTCTATCGGTCGGGTGTATATTATCCGAGCCACATGCTCGATGTCGAAGACCCCGTACTGATCGGCCGGGCGTATATTATCCGAGCCACAGGCTCGATATCGAAGACCCCGTGCCGATCGGTCGGGTGTATATTATCCGAGCCACAGGCTAGATGTCGAAGACCCCGTGCCGATCGGCCGGGCGTATATTATCTGAGCCACGGGCTCGATGCCGAAGACCCCGTGTCGTTTGACCGGGTGTATATTATCCGAGCCACAGGCTCGATGTCGAAAATCCCGATCCAATCGGGCGGGTGTATATTATCCGAGCCATAGGCTCGATGTCGAAGACCCAGTGACGATCGGCCGGGCGTATATTATCCGAGCCCTGAGCTTGATGTCGAAGACCCCGTGCCGATCGACCGAGCGTATATTATCCGAGCCACAGGCTCGATGTCGAAGATCCCGTGCCGATCGGCCGGGTGTATATTATCCGAGCCACAGGCTCGATGTCGAAGAGCCCGTGCCGATCGGCCGGGTGTATATTATCCGAGCCATAGGCTCGATGTCGAAGACCCCGTGTTGATCGTTCGGGCGTAATTATTCGAGCCACGGGCTCGATGCCGAAGACCCCGTGCCATTTGGACGGGTGTATATTATCCGAGCCAGAGGCTCAATGTCGAAAACTCTGAGTCAGTCAGGCGGGTGTATATTATCCGAGCCACAGGCTCGATGTCGAAGACCCCGTGTCGATCGATCGGGCGTATATTATCCGAGCCCTGAGGTCAATGTCGAAGACCCCGTGCCGATCGGCCGGGCGTATATTATCCGAGCCTTGAGCTCGATGTCGAAGACCCCGTGCCGATCGGCCGGGTGTATATTATCCGAGCCACAGACTCGATGTCGAAGACCCCGTGCCGATCGGCCGGGTGTATATTATCCGAGCCACAGGCTCGATGTCGAAGACCCCGTGTCGAACAGCCGGGTGTATATTATCCGAGCCACAAGCTCGATGTCGAAGACCCCGTGCCGATCGGCCGGGCGTATATTATCTGAGCCACTGGCTCGATGTCGAACACCCCGTGCCGATCGGCCGGGCGTATATTATCCGAGCCACGGGCTCCATGCCGAAGACCCCGTGCCGTTTGGCCGGGGGTATATTATCCGAACCACAGGCTCGATGTCGAAAACCCCGAGCCAATCGTGCGGGTGTATATTATCCTAGCCACAGGCTCGATGTTGAAGACCCCGTGCCGATCGGCCAAGCGTATATTATCCGAGCCCTGATCTCGATGTCGAAGACCTCGTGCCGATCGGCCGGGCGTATATTATCCGAGCCCTGAGCTCGATGTCGAAGACCCCATGCCGATCGACCGGGTGTATATTATCCGAGCCAGAGGCTCGATGTGGAAGACCCCGTGTCAATCGGCCGGGTGTATATTATCCGAGCCACAGGCTCGATGTCGAAGACCCCGTGCCGATCGGCCGGGCGTATATTATCCGAGCTACGGGCTCGATGCTGAAGACCCCCTGCCATTTGGCCGAGTGTATATTATCCAAGCCACAAGCTCGATGTCGAAAACCCCGAGCCAGTCGAGCGGGTGTATATTATCCGAGCCACAGACTCGATGTCGAAGACCCCGTGCCGATCGACCGGGCGTATATTATCCGAGCCCTGAGCTCGATGTTGAACACCCTGTGCCGAGTGGCCAGACGTATATTATCCGAGTCCTGAGCTCGATGTCGAAGACCCCGTGCCGATTGGGCGGGTGTATATTATCCGAGCCACATGCTCGATGTCGAAGACCCCGTGCCGATCGGCCGGGTGTATATTATCCGAGCCACATGCTCGATGTCGAAGACCCCGTGCCGATCGGCCGGGTGTATATTATCCGAGCCACAGGCTCGATGTCGAAGACCCCGTGCCGATCGGCCGGGCGTATATTATCTGAGCCACGGGCTCGATGCCGAAGACCCCGTGCCGTTTGGCCGGGTGTATATTATTCGAGCCACAGGCTCGATGTCGAAAACCCCGAGCCAGTCGGGCGGGTGTATATTATCTGAGCCACAGGCTCGATGTCGAAGACCCCGTGCTGATCGGCGGGGCGTATATTATCCGAGCCCTGAGCTCGATGTCGAAGACCCCGAGCCGATCGACCGGGCGTATATTATCCGAGCCCTGAGCTCGATGTCGAAAATCCCGTGCCGATCGGCCGGGTGCATATTATCTGAGCCATAGGCTCGATGTCGAAGACCCCGTGCCGATCGGCCAGGTGTATATTATCCGAGCCACATGCTCGATGTCGAAGACCCCATGCCGATCGGCCGGGGGTATATTATCCATGTTGGGGTTGCAAGGTTGCAAACATAGTCCCATATTGAAAACGCATGGAAAAGATCATGGATTTATAAGAGAAAGATATCTCCATTGGCATGAGGCCTTTTGGGGAGAGCCCAAGAGCAAAACCATGAGGGCTTAGGCCCAAAGTGGACAATATCATGTCATTGTGGAGATATCTAAATTCTTTTCGATGCTACAATTGGTATTAGAGCCCGGACTGCCAGAAGGTTTAACCGCCGACTATGCACAAGAGCTATGGTCTGATTGAACCATGTGAGTACAATATTGACCTCGAACAAAGAAAGTGGGGGCTCCTATGTTTGGATCAAGAGGACCAGACACCAGGCAGGAAGTCCTAGTAGGTCGGGTGGACCGAGGGGCAGGAAGTCCTAGTTGCGGCTAGGCAAGGAAGTCCTAGTAGGTCGGGTGGACCGAGGGGCAGGAAGTCCTAGTTGCGGCTAAGCAAGGAAGTCCTAGTAGGTCAGGTAGACCGAGGGGCAGGAAGTCCTAGTAGGTCGGGTAGATCGAGGGGCAGGAAGACCTGGTGGGTCGAGGATCGGACGTGGGAAACCCATGGTCCTTTGTTTGAGGGGGGGGATTGTTGGGGTTGCAAGGTTGCAAACATAGTCCCATATTGAAAACGCATGGAAAAGATCATGGATTTATAAGAAAAAGATATCTCCATTGGCATGAGGCCTTTTGGGTAGAGCCCAAGAGCAAAACCATGAGGGCTTAGGCCCAAAGTGGACAATATCATGTCATTGTGGAGATATCTAAATTCTTTTCGATCCTACAATCCAAGCCCTGAGCTCGTTGACGAAGACCCCGCGTTGATCGGCCGGGTTTGAGTTATATTTGAAGACCGTCGAGCGGCGACGTTAAACTCTAGAGTCGAACCGGCGACTATAAAAACCCCGGCTTGAAGACCGTCGAGCGGCGACATTAAACTCTAGAGTTGAATCGGCGACTATAAAAACCCCGGCTTGAAGACCGTTGAGCGGTGATGTTAAACTCTAGAGTCAAACCGGCGACTATAAAAACCCCGGCTTGAAGACCGTCGAGCGGCGACGTTAAAATCTAGAGTCGAACCGACGACTATAAAATCCCCGGCTTGAAAACCGTCGAGCGGCGACGTTAAACTCTAGAGTCGAACCGACGACTATAAACACCCCGGCTTGAAGACTGTCGAGCGGTGACGTTAAACTCTAGAGTCGAATCGGCGAAAAACCCCGGCTTGAAGACTGTCAAGAGGCGACGTTAAACTCTAGAGTCGAACCGTCGACTATAAAAACCTCGGCTTGACGTTAAACTCTAGAGTCGAACCGGCGACTATAAAAACCCCGACTTGAAGACCGTCGAGCGGCGACGTTAAACTCTAGAGTCGAACCGGCGACTATAAAAACCCCGGCTTGAAGACCGTCGAGCGGCGACGTTAAACTCTAGAGTCGAACCGACGACTATAAAAACCCCGGCTTGAAGACCATCGAGCGGCGACGTTAAACTCTAGAGTCAAACCGGCCACTATAAACACCCGGCTTGCTTATCGGATATTCTTTCTCCCCCGTTCGGGGTCGAGCTTATCATATATTTTATCTCCCCCGTTCGGGGTCGAGCGACTGTCACTGGTCTCGGACCAGCTTATCAGTTATGTCATCTCCCCCGTTCGGGGTTGAGCGATTATTACTAGCCTCAGACCAGCTTATCAGTTATGTTATCTCCCCCGTTCGGGTTGAGCATGCTTCACGAGCATCTAGCTCCCTCATTCGGGGTCGAGCAGTCTTCGCCAACATCTCTCTCCCCCGTTCGGGGTCGAGCAGCTTATCAGAGCATCTCTATTTCATCTCCCCCGTTCGGGGTCGAGCTATCTCCGATGATCACGAACAATAGAATCTCCACTGGTTTCAGACCAGAATCTCTCATAGGTTATGCGCCTGTTCGACTCACGACTTTTGTCTCCGTTCGCATTTGATTTCACGGGCTATGCTCCTGCTCATTTTTCAGGCTCCACGCCTGCCCAGTGCTGCTTTACCTCTCGCTCGATCTCTCGGTCGCATTTCACGGCAATCCGATCAACAGTTTAGGATCGCCCGTTCGACATGCTGCGGGCTGCTAGGTCAGTACTTTCGCAATCATCCGACCAGTATCGCTTGACAGTCCGTTCGACCACACGCTTGAGCTAGGTTACGTGCTCGGCATCGTCCGCCTGACATCTATCCACCCGATCGACATCCTTCCGATCGCTCATTTGGCATCTTCGCGGTCGCGTGCTAGGCATCGCTCGTCCGCTCGGTCTACTCGTTGTCCAGCGTGTCGCTCAGTCTGCTATCCTTACACTCGTCGCTCGACTGTTGTTTTGCCACTCGTTTGATGTTTTGTTGTTCGCTCGGCATCGGGCCGGTTATCGACTTGATCCACTCAGTGTTGTTGCTATCTCATGCGATACCGTTATTATAGCGACTGCTCGCGTGACATTGTACAATGGGCTCAACGATTTGACTTTGGTATCTAGAGCGGTTCAGCCCTTTGCGATGAATGTCCAGTCAGTCGGACTTACGCCTCCTTCGACTAGACTTGAAGGGGAGGCTTGTGATCCGGATATAGTTTGGGGCAAGAGAGGGATTAAGGAGAGGGATAAGGGCATTTTTGTCTTTGGGCGCACTTAGGGTTTTGAGTGCTTTTTAAGCACTGTTCATAGGTTGTGGTGAAGGAGGCCGCCAACATGAAGGAAGGGAGGTCCTTTTCCTCCCCATCTCGCGCTGTTCGCCGGGGCCATCGCCGGCCACCGCCGCCTCGCCTCTTCTCCTCCTCCTCATCCCGTGGAGGAGCCTCGTTGAGTTGGGCTCGCCGTCAGGGAACATCACGAGGAAGGTTCCACCGCAGCCTGTTCCTCGCCGGCGTCAGTGGTCGTTATCCTTCTCTCCTTCTCCTCCCCTCATCGCGGTCTGCTCCACCACGGCCACAGCCGCCGCCGGCAACCATCGCTACCTTTTCCCGCGGCCACAGCCGCCGCCAACAGCCACAGCCTCCCCCTCCCGCGTCTACTGCCGTTGTCTTTAGTGGATATTGCCACCTTCCAGGTAGCCGCAGCCTGGTACTATTTGGGTAATTCCGGCCATCGCGCCAAGGTATTTTACTCTTTGCATCGTTATCATCATTGTGGGTTATTAAGTTTATCCGGCCTGCGTGCCGTGTTCCAGCCTGCGAGCCGTTGTGGTATCCCGGCCTACGTGCCATCTTTTGGATCCATGCCGCACTGGATTCCGAGTTACCGCCCGTGGATTCGGCTCCCCGACCGACTTGCATTCATCCACCTTGCCGGAACCAGCTCATCGCTCCATCTGAGGGCGCCCCTCCCCCCGGGGCTAGGGTACGTTACCGTACCTTTCCTGCATTTATTTCACTATTCTGTTATTAGTATTCTGCTGCTTATATATTGGTGGGATTCGCCTCGAGCACCGAGGTACCAGAGGCTGGGGCGACCCGGTCGCTGGATACAGGTACTGTCGACCAGAGGACATCTGACGACTTGGTCAACATAGACGACTGATCACCACCGGGTCATGGGGATGCGGTCAACCTTCCGGGCACGTCACACCGGCAGGTCCGTCTTCTCAGCTTCCCGACAGGATCACTAAGAAAAAGTTAAGTTCACCTACCAGACTCATTTCAAATTCATTTTCCATTAATTTGGTAAATTCTTTTAAATATTTGGAGTTGGCTGACCCAAAAATTATATTGTCTACGTAAATTTGGGCTATAAAAATATCTTTTTCTAAGATTTTTACAAAAAGGGTTGGATCTATTTGACCTTGGTTGAACCCTTTTGATATTAGATAATTGGACAGATATTCATACCAAGTCTTAGGTGCTTGTTTTAATCCATATAGGGCATTTTTTAGTCTAAAGACATGATTTGGATGTTCTAAGTCCTCAAATCCTGAGGGTTGACCTACATATACCTCTTCTTTAATAAATCCGTTTAAAAATATGGATTTTACGTCCATTTGGTTCAGCTTAAATCCCTTGTGTGCTATATAGGCTAGCAGCATCCTAATGGATTCAAGTCTGACTATAGGGGCATATGTCTCATCATAGTCTAACTCTTCTACTTGATTGAACCCTTTAGCTACTTACCTAACTTTGTTTCTAACTATTTCGCTTTGATCATCTAATTTATTTCTAAAAATCCATTTAGTATCAATTACGGTCTTGTTAATGGGTTTAGGGACTAATTCCCAGACCTGATTTCTTCCAAATTGGGCTAACTTTTCTTGTATTGCTAAGGTCCAGTCTGGGTCTAGTAGGGCTTCATCAATAGTTTTGGGTTCAATTTTGGAAATGAGAGCTATTTGGGTTAGGTTCCTATAAGATGACCTAGTTCTGACTCCTAGAGTTGAATCACTCAAAATTTGGTCAGACGGGTGATTGGTGCTTATTCTTGTTGGTCTTGTATTTGGGTTAGTATTTGGTTCTTCAGATTCATTAGGTTCAGGTTGAATTTCTTTATTATCATCTGTATTTCTTGGGTTAACATTTTCTGTATTATTATTTTCAATTATTATATTAGGTAGTTTATTTTCTTCATCAAATATTACATTTGTTGTTTCTTCAACTTTTAGGGTATTTTTGTTATACACTCTATATGCCCTACTGGTTGTTGAGTACCCTAAAAATATTCCTGGGGTTGTTTTTGATGAAAATTTCCCTAAGTAGTCTCTAGTGTTTAAAATAAATACTTTACACCCAAATACTTTTAAATAGTTTAAGTTAGAAATTTTATTATAGTATATTTCATAGGGTGTTTTATTCTGAAATTTGTTAATTAAAATCCTATTTTGTATATAACAAGTTGTATTAATTGTTTCAGCACAGAATTGATTCGATAATTTGTATTCGTTTAACATGGTTCTAGCAGCTTCTTGTAGGATTCTGTTTTTACGTTTTACTAGACTATTTTGTTGGGGGGTCCTAGGACAAGAATATTCATGTTTATACCCATTAATTTCACAGAATTCAATAAAGTTATAAATTTCAAATTCTCTCCCATGGTCACTTCTAATTCTTTTTATCTGAGTGTCTTTTTCATTTTCTGTTAATTTACAAAAAACTTTAAACATTTCAAGAGTTTCATCTTTAGTTTTTATAAATTTTACCCAAGTAAATTTTGAGTAGTCATCGATTATTACTAAGCAATATTGGTTTTTGCTTAGTGACTTGGCTCTATGTGAATCAAACAAGTCTAGGTGAAGGAGTTCAAGTATTGAAGTTGTTCTGTTTAGGTTGGTTAACTTATGGTTTGACTTGGTTTGTTTGCCTTGTTGACAAGCATCACAAATTGAATTTGGATATTTTAATTTGGGCAGACCTCTAACTAGACCATTTTGACTCATTTTTGAAATGAGTCTAGTGTGAGTGTGACCCTGTCTCCTATACCATAACTCAGTTTCCTCTTGTTGTGTTAATAAACACTCTAGTGAGGAGGTTGGTAGGTCTATAGTATAAATATTCTTTTTCCTAAAACCCTTAAGTGTGATTTCAGGATTATTGATATTCTTAATTATACATTCAGTTTTTGAAAATGTGACTAAATAACCTGAGTCTCATAACTGACTAATACTAAGTAAATTGAAGCTAAATTGATCAACCAATAATACTTTTCGAATGTAAAAATAAAATTTTAATTGGATATTACCTATTCCGATTACCTTAAGGGTTCCATCGTTGCCGAATGCGACAGACCCTAGGTTCTTGAGTTTCAACTTAGTGAATTTCAGTCTGTCTCCAGTCATGTGTCTGGAGCATCCACTATCTAGCATCCATTGATCCAAATCTTTATGTTCCTGCATAAAGTATTTGATTTGGGTCAATTTACTGGATTTTTATAAGATAGTTTGACTGAAATTATCCTAACATTCCATCTCACCCAGTCTAGATTATCAACAATGGTATTCCTATGGGTGATTGTGAGATGGTATATTAAACTAGTTAAGGTTAACTTAATTAAATTGAATTAATTTGATCAAATCGAGTTAATTTGATTAAATTGAATTTATTTATTTTGATTAAATTGAATTTATTTTGATTAAATTGAGTTTATTTTGAGTAAGACTAAGTTCAACGTAGATCCATCTCACCTGATTCTAAGTTATTAATCAGGTAATCTTAAGTAGTTTTGTGAGATGATTATCTTTGATTTAGGTTATTTCTAAGAATTAATTTACATTTGAGTTAAACTTTAGGTTTTCCAATTAGTCGATTAAATATGTATTTCAAAGATTGGTTCCCAGGTCGTGGCAAGACACTAAGTCTTCTTGGGTATGAGATCATCTACCACTTCCTGGACAGAACTGCTCAAAGAAATGACATACTTAATTTCCTTTTTGAAATCCCTAGGTTTAACTAAACAAGTGTAAATTATGCCTAGGTCCTTAATCTATCCTAATCTAAACATGCATATTAACAAGAAAGTAAATAAACAATCATCAAACAATTCTATTTATTTATTAAGATAGTTTTTCTATTGGCTCCCCCTGGATCATAGCCTCGATATGGTCTATCAAGATATTGAACTTGATCCTTGAGGACCCAATATTGACCAAGTCCAACTTGATTGACCAAGTTGGATTTAGGTACCCATGCTTGGACTATCTTACTATTCGGTCTGTTGATAAGCGATAAATATGACTGATATTTCTTTTTAGCTTTATATCCTAGTTCGAATCGATTGTATACGGCTTTCTATTTTCCAAGAATCAAGTCAAAATTCTTGGAACCCAGTGTAAACCGTTCCAATGTAGTCTTCAAATCCTTAACTTAACTTTTCAGGCTGGAATTCTCTTCCTCAAGTTTTTGGACTTGAGTTGAGGTTCCAGTCTGAACAGGGCCAGTCAAGGATTCGGTATTAGTCACTTCTTTAAGGGATGTTACCTCCTTTAAAAGCGACTTGATCTGAACATTGGATTTTGCTAACTTATGCATTAAATAATTAATTAAATTATATAGACGATTTGTACTTATAAAGGAGTTTGGCCCTTCGGAAACGGATGTGGATCTGTGGCTTCTCTCGGACTCAGCTTCCGATTCGTCCTCGCTTCTGGATTCGTTGATACAGTCTCAGGTCGTCATCGTGAGAAAACTTGTCTGTTCGAGTTGTTCGTCGTCGGACTCTTCTGAGGATGACTCGTCCCAGGTTGCCTTCAGAGCTTTCTTCCTTCTTGGCTTCTTCGCATCTTTCTAATTTGGGCAGTTTGCCTTGATGTGCCCCTTCTGATTGCATCCGTAGCACATCACCTCAAACTTTCCCTTTGGTTGGGCCTACTTCGACTGAATTACTTTTTTAACCTCATTTTTGTTGAAGCCCCTCTTCTTTCTGTAGAGTTTCTTCACCAGGTTGACCAGTTCTGTTGTGAGTTCGTTGTCGTCATCAGAGTCCAGATCTTCTTCTGATTCTGGTTCGGTTCTGCGCTTTATTTTTGCTTCCCTAGTTCTGCTTGTACCTACAACCAAAGCAACACCTTTCTCTGCCGGTTGTGAGTTTACCTGTTCATGTAATTCAAATTCTGCAAACAATTCATCTAACTTAATGGAAGAGAGATCCTTGGAAACCTTGTAGGCATCTACCATGGATACCCACAAGATATTCCTCGGAAAAGCGTTCAAGGCATACCTCAAGATGTCCTGGTTCTCTACTTTTTGTCTTATTGCATGTAGATCATTGAGTAGATCCTGTATCTGGGCGTGGAGCTGGCTTGATGTCTCTCCTTTCTATATTTTGATATTATATAATTTATTGAAAAGTAAATCTTGCTTACTTACCTTGGTTTCTAATGTACCCTCATGTAGTTCGATTAGCTTTTCCCACAGCTCCTTTGCACTTGAGAAGGGTCCTACTCTGTTAAGTTCCTCCTTTGTCAAACCACACTGGAGTATACAGGTTGTCTTTGCGTTCGCATCTACTTTCTTTATTAATGATGCGTCATAATTCGTGTATGATGCTAATTTGCTCGTGCCGTCTAGTGGGAGTTCGAGACCTATCTTGGTGATCATCCAGACTTCGAACTGGGTTTGTAGGTACGACTCCATTCGGCCTTTCTAGTAGGCGAACTCTTCGCCGGAGAAGAGCAAGGGACGGACTGTGTTGTAGCCTTCTTGTTGGGCCATTTGAAAAACTTGCACATAAAAAATAAACGAAAAGATTGTCCCAGGACTTGATCCTTGATTAGTAGTGCGGTCTAAAAGTAAAAAATAAATTACGATCTCGAGTGGTGTTGCACCAACTTCGAGATAAATCCGATCACAAAAGAAATAAGATCGGAAGACGGCAAGAGTACCGATTCCGATCGACTCCGAAAAATGAAATCACCACGAAAAGAATGCTTGATTGGTGGTTGCACCAAATCAAAGCTACCCCGCTCTGATATCAATTGTTGGATTGAGACTGCGCTAGGAGGGGGGTGAATAGCGCTCGTGGCTTTCACGTGTCATAATCGGAAAACTATCGAGTAATAAACGCAACGTAAATGAAAGCAATCACACAGAAGACACCAATGGTTTACTTGGTTCGGAGCCTAGGGCGACTCCTACTCCAAGGCCCACACTCTTTGAGCGTTTACTTTGGGCAACAACGATATCGTGCAAAAGTTTACACAATTATTACAACTTAATAGTAATTAAAAACTATACCGACAATAAAAGTAGTGGATTCTGAAGCTCCGGGTCGTCGGGGACTTATAACAACACTTCTGGACGTCTCTTGGGCAGCAAACAATGGTTAGATCACCTGTGAATTAATTATCTGAAGCTGCTGTTCGAGACCCCTAATAAAGGTCATTGGAGGCGCCTCAAACCCCTTCCAAGGCGCCTCAATGTTGTCGAGTCAGCCGCGTGGATGAAGGTTGAAATCGTCATCGTTGATCCTCTTGAAGGCGCCTCCATGCCAGTCTAAGGCCCATCCAAGCAACGGTCCAAGGCGCCTCCAGCTCCACTTCGCAGCCAGCTCACCCCTTGCGCCCGAGGTGCCTCTAAGCTCCATGGAGGCGCCTCGCATACTGTTCATCCGAGGGAAAACTTTGTTCTTTTGTACCTACAAGACATGTTAATCCCAAAACACAAATATATCCTGCAAAACAAAGTTAACACATATAAATACATAAAGTGAAGTGTTTGATAGTCTCTGGACTATCCGATTCTGACTTCGAATTTCCTACCGGAAACCCTAGGTCGAACCGACTCCTACTGTTCCCTCTTCCGGGGAACGCGGTCTCACCTACTCCACTCTGGAGATCATACCTGATGTAGTTCGATCCACCAGACCGACTGGACTTTCCGCTTAGGGTTTCCACCCCCTATGACCTAGGGTTACCACTCCCTAGGATTTTTCTCCACCTAGGGTTACCTCCCCCTAGGACCTAAGGTTACTCCTCCTTAGGATTTCTCCTCCACCTAGAGTTTTCTACCCCTAGGACCTAAGGTTACCGTCCCTTAGGATTTTTCACCTGCCTAACCGTAGTTAGGACTTTCCTACAAAGTCATTCAAGTACATTAGATAACAATTAAACTTAACTTTGAATCTCTTTTGCCATTATCAAAACTAAGGTTTGATCGTCTGATGCTTCCCGCATCAACATGTTCTTGCCCAACCGGAATAACGTTTCGGTCATCTCCATGCTCTTTTGCTCCGTGACGAACTTCTGGTGATCTTAGCTGCGCGGGCGCTTCGCTTGGCCCACCTCTTTGCTAGTCGGGCAACATATGCCCGGTCGGCCCCTGATGTAGGGCTTTGTTCGACTACCGTTTGGTGGGTTTATCGGTCCTCTAGCATTGGTCTACTTGACTTTGACCTCTACGTGGAATGCTATCTTCCTCCTTTGATCCACACTTAGTGGGTTTCCTTTATCACCGCATCATATTCGATTTTATAGAAGTTTTTCATTGATTATCCGGACAAATCAAGAAACGTTCGTGAAGACTCATCCAAACGACTAGATTTCTTAAGTTTATCATTCTATTAAAGGAAAATTTCTATACTACAATATAATTGGGATTCTAATCATAAATGCATAATTAATTGTTTGGAAGGTTTAATTGTATCCTGTAGCTCTAGATGCTAGAGCTCTTTTATTATTATTATTATTATTATTATTATTTTTGTTAGTATCACATATCTAGCTTATGCTACTAATCTTAAGATGATTAACCGATTACTAAAATAAATAGAAAAATTATCATAGTAAATGAACGGTCTATCAGCTCAGCATTTTTAGATTAATCATCTATTAAGATAAATTTATTTGTTAATTTATCGAAACTATGACTCGACCTGCATGAAAAATTAAGGTGACATTGTCGCTACATCATTACCCGGAAGCAAACTAACAATCGTTACATTAAAAAGTATAATCATGTAGTACATGTGTTCAATCCTTTATTCACGACAGTATATTATAAAATCATCACTTAGCAATCTCTCCAGGATAATCTCCCACTAAAAGGGAGATAAATTATGAAAAATTTCACCAAACAACTACAACACATGTAAAAAAAGAGTTGAAATAATCAATAGGACATTCCACACTCATTGGGATCTATTACATTGGGATCTATTAATAGAGGTAGCAATTCATGAATACTAACATAGAACCTAGGAATTATTGACACTTAACACCTTCTCTTCTCTCCATGAATTCAGGAAGCAGCAACCTTTCAAGTCTTCTCGGATGGATCTAATGATTAACGCTTGAGATGTTGTCATCATGATTAGGTCTGGGGTTCGAATCTTGGCAAAATCGAGATAAATATCTTCCTTATATATTAGTCACTATTCAAAAGTTAATAATTGTCCGTGATTTACCTCTTCCGTGTTGATCTTAGGACGAATTGATGAAAACGCTAGAGACGAACGTATTCACTTTTTACCATAATCGTAACCTTCCAGATAAGGCCGTGGAATTGACAAAGCGGATAAGTATCCTACGAGCAAGTTGAGTTTTATTGTTATCCAGCACATCCTTCTCAGGAGTTTGTGCCTTGCAGGGATTATTGAGTTCGTGAACAGTTCTGCTGCACCACCCCTCCCTGTTCCTGATTCCTCCGGCACAGTTCTTCCATGACACAGAGCAGCGTTGACATTACTTCTTTTTTTCAGTTGGATCGAGTTCACTATTTTCTGCACTAGCAAATGGGCAGGAATTGGAGGATCTGAGCTACATTGGCTGTGATTCTGTGGCCACGAAAAGGTTCAAAAAAACTCATGGAGACAGTGCTGAGTGGCTTCTTCCAGCTGCTATTGCTGGTGTTGGGGTTTTTTTTTTCAGTAAATTCCACCAGAAAGTGGTGCAGCGTCACTTCAGATTGAAGAGCAAAAGTGAGTAGATGTAGTTGGATAGTGGCAGATGATAATGATGCAAAAAAACTTCTACGTCGGGTATCAGACAGGTCACAGGCACTTAGAAGAAAAAACACAACATGAAGCTGCCACAACAAGAAGTTCATGGCAAAAATTGAAGAATGCAAAATGGACTGAACATCATACTTTACCTCTCAGCAAAAGTATTGACACATTCATTAAGAAAATCACTGAGCATGTAGTGTGTGTAACAATAGCAACTCTTCAAATGTGATTTGGCATTACTTAATTAATAGCAGTATTGAGAATTGAGAGAGTTTTTTTTTTAAAAAAAAATCTGAATTGAATCTTCTTTAGTGATAGTTAGATGACCCTAATATGTTCCAAGTTCTATAATCATAACCATATTGTCTTTCTTATAGGCTCTAAAATTATTTATCCTTATAAGAGCTCAATAATATATATCCAAATTCAAACGGTTGGTTCAATTATCCTCAGATCAAAGTTGATCAACTTAACTAAATTCGAGTAGGATCGAGTTTGAGTTTGATGATTGACAATATATAAGAGAGAAGTTAAGTAAGTTAAGAGAGGACCAGATATTTATCTAGAAAAATCCTAACTATATAGGGCCGGCTCAAGCCTATTTGAGGCTCTAGGTAAAATTTTTTTTTAGGTCTTTGATATTGTTTTTAAAAAAAAATCCTCATCTTTTTTTCATTTAGACTTGGATTAAAGACCGTGGTTTAAATTTTTTTAACAAATTAAATATGAATTTTAAAAAAATATGTTTTATACAATTTAATTTTTTCACTTTTTAGATATAAAATTATTAATTCAAATTTTATATTCAAATTTTGATAACCTAATTCAAAAAAAATATAAGCTTTATAGTATTAAACAAAATATTATTAATATAAATAATAATATACCTTGAGATAATAAGTTTACAATTCACTTAGTTTAAAATAAGTATATTTAAAATTGTTTAAAAATGAGGAAAGATAAAAGTATATCTAATTATCTTACTATTTTATTAAAAATCTACCCCTTTACTAACTAACTTTGGTGAAGCCTAAAATAAATTTACATTAATATTCATTTTTTCTATTCATATTAAAAATAATTCCAAGGTTTATTAGTAATTCCACAAGCGAAACAATCAATGATCTAGAGTTCGAGACTCAGTTGCGGCATATTATTATGAATTGTTCTTATCATTAATTTTCTCTGATTGTTTTATATAAAAAAAATATAATTTTTGTCTCACATCTTAGAATTGACAACATTATGATTAAAAAAAACTTCTATAAATATTTTAGGCCAACAATGTTAACAAATATACTTTTCTTAGTTTTTTTTTATAAGTATAATATTAAATTAAAATAATTTTGTTCATGGAAAAGTCTATGGGTGATATTAACAATTCGGATTTTCAAAGACTCAAATAATTCTTTAGTATTTTAATATTAAAATACTTTAATTAATATAATTTCATTATAAAGGGGCAATGTGATTTCAATATATTATATTACACACGCGTGCACGATACTAGTTTAAATGAAAGATGGATAGAACAATCCTGATAAAAAGGAACAAAATTGAGGAAATAAGAAAAAACAAAAAAAATCATATTCTTATGCTCAACTCATCATCATTGGCGAAGCACAAAAAATAAATAAATAAAAATAATGTATAAATGACAAAACTAAACATAATCCTTAGAAAATAAAGATTACAATGAGACCAAACTATTCATTATCATTTATCAAGAACTAAATAGAAGCTTTTTAGACACAGAGCAAAGGAAAAAAATAAATGATATTTTTCATTACGTAAACCAGAATAATTGTAAATGATAGAATCGATAAAAAGGGAAAATTGAATAATTTATGATTGTAAATATATCTAAATAAAAGTTAAATTTAATGTCTATAAGGAAGCGAAATGGTAGAGATATTATTGTTAAAAAATAATAAAATCTTCCATTTTTATCAGACACAATATGGATAAATGCATGAACATTTGAATTTAATCAACAAGGAGTATCGTATCACCGACTTAATTAGTATGTTAGTATTAGGTGTGATTTCTCTTCTCTAATCTCAATGAGCAAGAGAAGCACATAGAGGGGGAGTTAGAAAAGGGGAAGAGTGGGAGATTAAAAAAAAACTTACATTTTTATTTTGCATTGTATGGAAAACATCACAATGAATGAAAAATGAAACGAGAGTAGGTTAGATTGAGAGATATTGAAGAGGAATATGTTAGATTTTATAAAATAACATCCATAATTAAAAATAAATTTAATTTGTTAAAAAAAAAATATCTTTATAATTCTATCCATTGTAACCCTAATAACATCTTTGTGAAATCCAAAAATTTAATAGATTAATATCATGTAAATATTTAATCATATGGACCCTATTCTTTTCCATTCTTTTACAGAATACACATAAAAATATATTTAATATATTAAAAATAATGATCTCAATTTTTAGATAATAAGATTATGTAATTTTTTTATCACACGGACCTTATTTTGTTCATTTTCTTTAAAAAAATATATAAAAATATATTTAATATATTAAAAATAAGGGTCCTAATAAAAATTGGGATTTTAGTTATAGGTCTTAACCCGGCCATGATATTATAGAGTTTCACTTTTAGTTTATGTACTTATTTTAAATGATAAGTGTACAAAATATTTAAATATTAATTAATAAATATCCTTCACGCAGTTCGCTTTTTCTAAAAATAATTAATTTGTATCAATTTATTTTTATTTTAAATAATTAAATCGTTCCGTATTCCTTGGAGTTTTAAATATGACCGGACCGAGCAAGCTCCAATGGCAGCTCCAATGAAAGTCACCGGCAAGTGGTAGGAAAACTGAAGCCAGTTTCCAAAAACTACCCTGGATACGTATTGATTCAACGTGCCACGCTCCCCACCGCTTTCTTCATTTTGCGAAATATGTCTACATCCAAATTACTATATATATATATATATATATATCCCCAGTCTGCTTGACAGGGAGAACTAAAAGTCAACGCCGCTAGCCCGCCCTCTCTCTTGGCCTTTCCGACGTCTTCCTAGCTTCCGAAAAAGCCTCCGTCTCGCTTTGCACGTGGCGGAAGCATGACTAGGTACGCAATAGGCCAATAGCTCGAGCTTGGTGATTAATTAGCTTCTGTACGATGTGGTCGTCCTCGCCGTGGGTGGCCGCCGAGGAAGAGTGGGATCTCGGCGCGGTGGTGAGGGGTCGCCGTCCTTCGTCGACGAGGCTGGATGAGGCGGAAGCGGGTAAAAGTGGTTCCTTTTCGGGTTTCCCGGATCTGCTCCAGAGACGGGATGGGTTCCAGGAGCTGGAGGAGCTCTACAAGCCTTTCTTTTTCTCGAAAAGTCAGCAGAAGCCGCTGCAGCTGCGATGGAGTCCTCCGGCGTCGTGGCTTTCCCCCGCCAACGTTTCAACCGCCGTCGTAGGGTTTCCGCAGCCACATCCACCATCCCGGCAAGTTCACCGGCTGCCGCCTCAGATTCCTCGTTCTAAAAGAAGGTTCACGTAGTTCTTCTTCCAATCTGCATTTGTTTCTCGTTCATCAATCAGATTGAACGAGCGAACTTTGATCTAAAAATTGGTTAACTTTTTATTCCAGGAAAAACCAGCAGAAGAAGGTGGTTTGCCAGGTGCCGGCCGACGGGCTCTCCGCCGACGTGTGGGCGTGGCGAAAGTACGGCCAAAAACCCATCAAGGGCTCTCCTTATCCTCGGTAAGTAATATAAACCTCTGTCTCTCTCTCTCTGTTATTATGGCTTCGAAGCGAGCAAGAAGAATGGAAGCTGCTTTTGGTTGGGAAAGCAGGGGATACTACCGTTGCAGCAGCTCAAAGAGCTGCCTCGCTCGAAAGCAGGTGGAGCGAAGCCGAGTTGATCCGGCCATGTTCATCATCACCTACACCGCTGAGCACAACCACCCTGTGGCCACTCATCGCAACTCCCTTGCCGACAGCACCCGCCACAAATTCCCTTCCCCTGCCTCTGCATCCGCCGTCACAGACGACAGCACCGAGCCCTCATCCGCCAACCACCCATCCAACCCCCCGTCAGTAGGTCTTTCCCCGACCACCCCGCTCGCCGTCTCCATGGACGACGAAACCCTCCGCCGCCGCTCGGAAGACGCGGAGGGCGGCGACGAAGCGGATGACGACGAGGAAGAGGCTGAAATGCTACTGGACGTGGAGGGCACGGACGTAGACGATTTGCAGCTTGTGGGCGGAGCTGCCTCGCCGGATGCGGAGGCCTTATTCGACGACGAAAGCGCGCTGGGGGATCACCATTTTCCGCCCGCATGGATTCCGTACAGCAGCAGCAGCAGCAGCAGCAGCACGGCCACTGCAGCCAGCAGCTGATGCCCCTCCTCTGTTCGTTCTTTATCCGACACATTGCAGACACAACAGGGCCGCAGAACCAGCCAGAGAGAAAGGAAGACGAGGGAGAAGGCATCATCTTGTCCATTCATTTCCCTTCAACACCTCCTTCACCGTGGGATTTTCCTGCCTTGTCTCTTTGTGGGACTGTACATGTCGTCACATATTCGTTCTTTTACTTCTCATGATGATCTTCTATCTCCTTGGGATTCAAAACTTTATTTACATTGGCTTTTCCAGTTGTAAAACAGGTGATTATGTTCTACAATTCCTCTTGGGAAGGAAAATAAATTATGAAGTTAATTTATAATTCATTATCAAATGGCTTAGGGATGGATCCGTTTATAGTCCATCGTCAAATTTTTGTTAGGGATGTTTAGTTTATCGTCAAATTGATCAAGGATGAAAGAATTTTTTTCTGAAAATATGCTTCTGCACAGTGATATAATTCTTACGCCATGGTCCATTTCATGACAGGTAAAAGGGAGATAAATTATGATACCCAGCCATTAAGTGATAGAATTCCAGTATTCAATTACGTAGTGGGGGCGTTGACTTCCTTCATGAACTAATTAATGATCGACATTTTATTAAACCGAGTAAGCAACAGTGCATTTCATTTACATATCATTTAATACTCTCGAGACGGCCTAGCGACTAACACATGAAATATTGTCACTATAAAATCTGGAATTTAAATTTCGATAAAATCGAGATAAATATTTCTCTTATGTGTTAGTCACTATTCTAAAGACTAGTAGTCGTCCGTAATTTATCTCCTCCATATTAGTCCTGAGATGAATTGGCGGGGGCACCGGGGATGTGCGTATTCACCTTTTGCCACCTTTTACATACCATTTAGTAGTATCCATTTGGTGTTCCGTCGGGATGGTCTAGTAGTCGTCCGTAATTTAACTTCTCTGTGTTGACCCTGAGACGGGTTGGCAGAGGTGCTGGGGGCGAGCGTATTCACCTTTTGCCACCTTTTACATATCTCATTGTGATTTACCTCCCTCATGATGATCTTAAATTAGGTGCGGTGGGGACACTGAGGCGAACAATTTCGCCTTTTGTAGCCTTTTACATACCCCATTTTTTAATTTTAAAAAATACAGGTTTCCATCCATATATATATATATTTTGTTGAACTTATCATGTGGTGTTCGAGTCAATTGTCCTCGTGTACTCTTCGATTGTGGTGTTCGAGTCAATTGTCCTCGTGTGCTCTTCGATCGTAAGAGGCTTATAGTGCGGTGGCAATTGATCATCAAAGATTTCTTAGGAAAATTGTTAGTTGATCCGCTCGGGAGAGTCGTCGAGTCTGGGCGTTTTATCTTTCCGCCCATCCTAGATGGGTGCATTATCTGAAGAGGATTCTTGTGTCGTTTCCACTCGGCCTTGTTCTTCTGAGAGCGTGCGAAATAACACCCGATGATATGAGATCGACGTGTTCTTGGAAGGTGCCAGTCAGTCTATTGTTTGACTTCCGGTCAGCGGGGTCTTTTGCTCGAGCTCTTGGGTCGGCTTGATGGCATATCACCGACGTGGCGGGGTCGTTCGTCGCTCGACAGTCGACTATCGTCTTTTATTATTGTTACACCATCTTTACTGCTCGGGGACTTATCAACATTTCCAAATCTTCTTGAGTTGGCGTTACAGTGGTGAGTCATTCAACGTCCTCCATCTTCACGTTTCGGCTATGGGTAACGTTCCCACAAACGAGACTAAATATGACCCTGTCCGAAAGCGGAGAAGATGACTAGCTGGGGATGTGGCTCTGCACTTGATTGGATGAAGACTCCAAGTGGTCCTAAAAGACAAGAATCATTAGTGCTAGGTTGGGAAGGGGCTCCCGACATTGGCCCTCCCACGCTCAAGTCAGCCTGCGATCTAGTGGAGAATAGTAGAAATACTATAGCAAAGAGCATGTAGAATAACATACTAACATATACCTTCATCTATAGATGAGAATCCCTTTTATAGTGTCACCGTAGTACTTGTGTACGCGTCTCAAAGTGTATACACATTTTCCAAAGTGTCCTAGGAAAAAATAAGTTAAAAAGTAGCTGTAACACATTTTCTTAAGCGAGGATACAAATCTCTGATATGATAGGTTAGAAACTTCTAAAGTACAATTTTCTTGCTGGACATGCTGTACTGTTATTGGCGTAAACATCCAAAAGAATACGATGAGATATGTAGGTGGGTCCCACTATAAGCCGACCGGAGGCCGTTCGACCAGGACATCCCAACTCGGTCGTACTGAATAGAGCAATCTTCCTTTACTCAACTTTCCCATTGTCGGAGGGTTGGCTGTCCTTCGATTGGCGGGGACGGTGGTTCGTGGATTTTACTATTTGTCTCTACCATTCCGTCGTAGGCTATCAAATAATGGCCATTCGGACATGTCATTTGTCCGTCATTGCTTGTCCGCTCGAACTGGACATGTCGCTCGTTCGACCTCCTGCTTGGTTTGGTCGTCTTCGTTTGATCTATGGACCATCTCTCTTCGCCTATTTTGACTTTGACTTCTATATCAACCGTTTTTCCTTGCTTTGACTCATAGCCCCTCTTCATCATCGTATCATATACAATCACAGAAATAGAATGATCTTTGATAATAAATGGAAAATGGATTGTCTATTCCAATAAAAATGAACTCCCTTTTAAATATTACCCTATGAGTTGAAGCGCTTAATGTTGGACATCTTTCCTCGAAGGAAAATATGGATAGTATTGAGATCTAATAGTTGGGCCTGGTTAGTCATCTCGACGATCTATCAATGATTCTAACCGGTGGAGCTCGGTATAACAATGTGGATCTTGTCCCATTTATACTCTCAACGTCCTCTTTCGGTTATCGAAGTACCCGTTCGGGTAAAAGATATACCATTCTTGATATCGTCGTTATCGACCTAATCTTGTCGGTCGTCGAATTATCCCTTCGGATATTGACACAACCCCTTTGGGTAAACTCATCAGTCATCCCTAAGGATAAGAGTATTAAGGTCGAGGTGAAGGCTAGACCTTCTTTCCTTAAGACGATATTGCCTCACCCAAGTGCTTACGGTTTATTGACAATCATTTCTCAAGATACAACGACTTGCGTCTCGAAATAGGAGCACTCCAAATTTCGAGCCCTATCAAACTTTTGAAGCATTGAAACTCGTAAGAGAGGAGAGAGAGAATAGAACTCAAGAGGAGAATTCACAACTTGAGAATTGAGTTAGAATTAAGTGGAAGGAATGAGGTTTATATTATAGGGATGAAGGGTTACTCTCAAGTGGTGAAAGGTTTCTTGCAAGAGATGAAAGGATATGAGATGTGTCTTTCCCTTAAACCTTTTCATTGAACATTTTTATTATGATTAATTTAATTGATTAATATGATTAACTATTTACTTAATCTATTATAAATATTAATTAATTAATATCATAATAATTAATCTTTTAATCCATCAATAAATTAATCAATGAAATTAATTATAATTTCATACAGTTAGAGTTCATCAATGAATCCAACTTATATACGAATCAAATTTTCATCTACCGGAATAATTCTTCATTACTCATTAGTCATTAAATTTTCATTCACTTAAAAAATTAATTTATGACGATCTACTTGTGAATTAGTCATCTTATACCTAAAAATCACCCAACCAATTTTCCAACACTTAACAGCAAGAATCGACCTAGAAACATCGTCATTGGCACGAGGACAAGAAGCAGAGCATGATGAAGGTGGCTTTGAGCTGCGCATGCCACAGGGGATGGCGACGTCAAACAATCAATGGACTTTTTGCATGTGTTTCTACTTGGAATTGTCCTCCTCACAGAGCACTCGCCCACCAAATGAAAGAGCCTTCTGGGACTCTGCTTGCGTGCAAGGTCCCAGGAGTTTAATGAAATTGATCAGCCCTTAGATTCTTTCTTTCACGGTTTATTTTTTTTTTTTTTTATCGTTTTGGAACTAAAGGATGCAGTTGAATCGCCCACGTAGAAAAGACGATGTGTTCTGCTCTCTATGGAGAATCAAACAGGCAGTAAGCGAGTTTTTATGGTCTCTAATTATGCTCATCGATCAAAATATCAAGTCCACTAAGCAAGTAGTTGAAATCTATGATGAACAAATGTTCGTCATAGATTTAGGATAAATAAAGATTCATCCCAAATATGTGATAATCTAGGGTTCGTTGTAGATTTAGAAAATCTGTGACAAAAATTTCTTTTCGTCGCAGTCATTGCAAATTTTAGTGGGAAAAAATATCAATTCTGTGACGATCTACAATGAAAATATATTTTTATCACAAAATTGAGATACACAATGTAAAATTAAGATAAGTTGGCGACAAACAGTTTCATCTCAAAATTCATCGCAAAATGTAAATTTTTTACATAGACCCTACTCATGTATACATTTTATCGTGTATACAAATCATATTCAATCCTTTTTTTTTTTTTGTATAAACACAATAATAAACAATCCAATACATCTATACAACAATTAAACAATCTAACACATCCTATATACACAATTCATCCAAACAAATTATATTAATATTCAATCCAACATATCATATATACACAAGTTATCGAAACAAGTCATTCATATATGTCCAAATATCCAAAATGAAATCATACAAAAACAAACATATTCATACAAGAGATCCATCAATATACACATATCATAGTTCAACAGTTTCATATTAAACGATATCAAAAGTATTGGATTGGGTGGACCAGCTAGAGGGGGTGAATAATTTATAGATGAATTAGACATTCTCTTGCTACTTAGCAAAAAATACACACTTAATTAAATAATAACATCTAAAAGAAAGTAAGGAGAAAAAATATTTACTTGGTTACAACCTGGGTCTTATTAATCCAAGGCTGTAGGAGTCCACTAACAAAAAGCTTCTTTTTTTATAATAGTCGGAGGCGAAGAAACCCCTTACAGAAGTTGAACATACTAGACTAGTAAAAAACATAGTTTGAAAATTAAGAACGGGTGTGTTGTTTAATTTTGAGCTCAATGGCTCTTTTTTAGCTTTCAGGTCGAGATAGTTGTCTACTGACATGGCATATTTCGGGTGCTTGGAAGCCATCAAACACTTGGACTCGATCGAATCAATCCACTTGGTAACGGGTCGCTCAAAGGCTCTGGGCATTCTGGACGCTTGGAAGAGATCTAGGTGCCTGGAGTTTGCTGATGTGGACTTCGTGCTGATTCGCTTCAGCAATAGCTCTACTGACGTGGTCACCCATTCAGGGCACCTAGAATGGATCCAACGCATGGAATCTGGGTGCCTCGATTAAATCCAGGTGCATGGAATGGTCAACTCATAAGTTGGTCATTCTTCATTTTGGTCACCTGGGTGATGCTCTGGACATCTAAAATTGAGTTCACCGAAATCCTTCTCCTCGAGCCGGCTTTCTCTTGGCTTCTCATCCCTTGGATGCATCTCACGCGCCTTCTTACTCCATTAGTGTACTTTTTCGCGACTCATCGTCCCTCGGATTCACCGATCCCGTCAACTCCCTTCCCGTGTCATCCTTCTCTCGTTCATTGTATTTTTTGCTCGACTTCTTGTATTCCTAAGTCCCTACACACTTAGACACAAGACATCAAATCGACAAGACCTAATTTAACTCAGTTGATGAACATCAAAACTTATCCAGGATACTTACAAAAATGATAAAAAGATACAAATATAAGTCATCGTCCTCTTCTACCTTGATAGACACTCCCTTCTCCTTCTTCTAGTTTTCTTCTTTTCCTGCATTAGAAAATAAACAAATTAAAAGTAACATTTATGTCTAACTTATCAATTGTATCTATGTGCTAACAAGCAAAACTTAATTGATCATTATAACATATCACTTGTATCTATGTATTTTGATACACAAACAAGTTAATCTTATGATTATGGTAAGATGAAATCAAGGTTTTGACCTTGGATACTAAAGATGTCATTCATCCTTAATTGCATGAAACATATACATACATGAAACTTGTAACTAAGCATAACAATAAACAAAAAATGTACAAGTCATGTAATAAAAAAAATACATGTAACATATGCTCCATGACAAATAATAAAATCATCGAAACATGTAGCTAACATGGCATAGATTAGTAGTAGCCAAGTCACAAACATGCAAAACATGATGGCAAAAAAAGGTGAATACACTTGCCCCCAGCGCCCCCGCCAAGTCATCCCAAGGTTAACACGGAGGAGGTAAATCACGGGCGGCACTAGCCTTTGGAATACTGAGTAGCACATAAGGGATGCATTTACCTCGGCTTTGTCGAGATTCGAACCCCAGACCTCATGATGACAACATCTTATGTGCTAGCTACTAAACTCATCCGAGGGGATCCACAAACATGCAAAACATGAAATGACATGTAAAGTATCAAGGTGAGATCAAAACATATAATCAACTGTAACATGACATGCAAAAAAATCCGAACAAAAAACTTAATATATAAAGAAATTATTACTTTATCTAAATTATTGTGATCTTCTTATGCGTTGTTGTTGTAATGTGTATTATTGTTGTAAAACTCAATAAAACTATTGTTGCTATTATTGTTGTAATTTTATGATATGACATTTGTAAATTAATACTTTTTTTAGTATGACAATTATTTTTATTGGGTTTATTTGGAGTCATTTGGACATCTAAAGGTCTATCAGCCACTTTTGTCCCAAAAGTGACTGATGTACTTAAGATATTCTAAAAATAAAATAAAAATTAATTTTCTTTAACATAAGAGAGTCTTATTAATTTGTGTTGGCAGATAGTGAGTATCATCGCCATACCATTTATAGTGAGCTTGCAACTTCATTTCTAGTCAACAACAATATATTGCTGATTTAAACTTTGAGAGACTATAACTTTTGACTCGGATTGATCTTTGAACGAGCTTCAATTTGATATATTGTGTGTCTTGTGATTCAATCTTAGTAAAAAGTTATGATCTCCCAAAATTTAAGTCAGCAACAACATGTTATTGATCTTTAGAAGACTAGCAACTCTTTGTGTTATTGATCTTAAGAAACCAAAAATAATGTGTTGGTGATATTAAAAAACTAACAATAACGTGTTGATGACTTAAACTTTGAAAGACCATAACTTTTAACTCAGATTGAATCATGAGATGCACAATATATCAAATCGAAGATCTCTAAATGAACTTTAATTTAATATATTATATATTCTGTGGTTTAATCCATTCAAAAGTTATGATTTCTCAAATTTTAAGTTAGCAACAACATTGCGGTTGGTCTTTGTGTTGAAAAAATTTATCATAATTGAATCAAGTTAAAAAAACGCTACTCTCAATATAGTGCATCGCGATAGTGTTTAACGGTATGAATGCAATAAGGAGACTGAGCTGAACACAATAGACTTTGTTTGAAGTGAATCAAACATCTCTTGGTCCATCAACCACTTTTGAGAAAAAACCAATTGATGGTTGTTGGTCTATAGAAGATTGTGTTGTTGGTCTTTGGAAGATCAACAACATGTTGTCGATCTTCTAAAGATCAACAACACGTTATAGCAGCTGTGAAATCATAGTTACTACAACTACAAGTTATACTTTGAGATATCATAACTTTTGATTTGAATTGAAGAATGAAACACATAATATATCTGTAGGATCGAAAGCACTAGAAGAGGGGGGTGAATAGTACTCATAGTTTTCACGTTCTTTTAAAACTTGGAGAGATAAACGCAGCGGAATAAAGATAGAAAAGAAAAACAAACAATGCTGACACGGCCAAGTTTTACTTGGTTCAGAGTCTGTGGCAACTCCTACTCCAAAGCCCATAATCATCAATCACTATTAATTCGAATAATACAAGTAGAGATTTATAATATTTAACGAAGTATAATAATTTAAATGTGCCAACAACTATAGATTTGAAGAATCGTGCCTTCGATTGTCGGAGCAGCGTTTTGGCATTGTATAGTCGTTTCTGGAGTAGCGTGCAAGAGAAAGTCGTTCAGATTGTTGTGTCAAAGCTTCTGGTCAAACACTCCTTTTATAGCTCTGTTTGAGCGCCTGGATCCCCTCCCGAGTGTCTGGACTGCGCTGACATGACGAGCTCTCGTCGAAACTTCATTTTGAAAGTTTCTCCACGTCAAGGCGCCAGGACCTCCTCTGGACGCCTGGACCGTTGACATGGGTCGACCAGTCATCGCTCTCCAACTCAGCGTGATGATGAGTTTTCACCTGTCTGAGCGTTTGGAGCAACTCTGGGTGCCCGGACCACCCGGGTACCTGACCAGTCACCCGCTCGGGGGCATTCCCTTGTCGAAGCTTACTCGGGCTCTTGGAGCAACTTCGGGCGCCTAGAGCCCTTCTGAGCACCCGGACCATATTTTTTCAGCTTTTGTCTTTTTGAAAAAAGAGTTACTCTAGACAATAATATATATATATATATATAAAGAATAATTTTGACAACCTTCGGACTATCAGGTCCTGACTTTGAGTTTCGCTAAAATTCTATGTCGAATTGACGCCTACTGTTCTCTTTTCGGGGAGCACACCCTCACTTACTCCTCTTAGGAGAATTCACCTTTTCTCAAACTGGTCCTCCAGATCATTTGGACTTTTGCTCAGCATCTGAGATATCAGGGCTTTCCGTTGGACATCTGATCCCTGACCTGTCCAGCCTTCCGCATGGTGTCTGTGACCCCCCTGGACTTTCATCTAGCATCCTCGACCCTAGGATTTCGCCAAACGTCCTTGACCCTCTAAGACTTTGTCTAGTCCCCCAGACCACTACTTCGTTGCCTAACTACAACTAGAACTTTCCACCTTTTGCCTAACCTTAACTAGGACTTTCACTTTGTCTAAGATCATTTAGGACTTTCCGACACACTTAGTTTAACTTGTTAGAGCAACAACACAACTTAACTTTGAACCTTTGCCAATATCAAAACACAAGTTTGATTAGATGGTGCTTCCAACACTAACAATATCAAATCGATGTTCATTAAAAAATATTCGATTCGAAATGTTATGCGTTCCATGGTTTAATCTGAATCAAAAGTTATAACGTCTTAAAGTTAAACTTGTAGTTGTAGTTATAGGATCAGAATGATCACGAGAGAGGGGGGAGGGGTGAATCTTGTTTTAAAACTTTTAGCCTTTTAAAATCTTTTCAAAAACTCAAGTACACAGCGAAAAAGAAAAAATTATGAATTACACAAAAAGAAAGACACTTTTTGTTTTTTCGCTTAGTTCATAGTCCAGCGAGTACTACTCCAAGGGTCACGATCCCTTGGACCATTTCGATTGAGCAATCCACTAAAATCTCTCCTAAAGAACCTTCAGGTAAAGAAGTTGAGTATAGAGATGAAGAAAGTGCTACACACTACACTTTCTTATGCAACACCAATAATAACTAATTTAACTCATTACCAACACTTGTAGGTTTAAGTTGTTTCGATTCTTGACCTAGAAGCTTGCACAAATGTCAATCCAGCATAGTAAGGTCGTAGCACAGCAATAGCAAAGAGATGATGCAGCAGAGTCGAGTTAAAACGATTAGTAGAATTGTTTATCAAATGTTGTGGTCAAACACTGCTTTTAAAGAGTATTGGGGGCGCCTCAGTTCATCCGGGGCACCTCCAATGAAAGCTATCCGATTCAAGAAGTTCAACCTTTATCCACTTTAGGGTGCCTCCATCCAGCTGAGAGCACCTCCAGTCAGTTCTGAGGCACCTCCAATGAGCTCTGAGACGCCTTCAATCACTGAAACTTCATCCTCAAAGTTTATCTTTTTTTAGGGCGCCTCCATCCATCCAAGGCACCTCCAACCTCTCACTCAGTGCATCCTCCACTCAACTGAGGAGCCTCGAGTACTGTTCAACTGAACTCTATTTTTTGCTCTAAGCTCCTATAAAATATGTTAGTCCAAAATAATAAAAATACCTACAAAATAGAGTTAACACACATAATAAAATTATGAATTAGACCCTGTCTAACATTATTAGAATTTAGTCTTGATCTCAACTTAAAATTTTAAAATGGATCTATGTTTGATTGTCACCTACAATCCCATTGAGACTCATCCTTACTGGATCTCTCTCCTCCAGTTGCTTACCATCGCTTTCTATTTGCAGAATCACTTAACTCGATGTCTGATCCACCAAGTCTTCTTGTCAGATGTCTCATCTGGATTTTAGCCAGCTGTTAGGTCTTGCTGACCCTATTGAAATTCCTATCAAATATCAAGTCCTCTATGACTTATCTGGGCTTCCTGCAAATTATTTGGTCCTCTTGACCTAATTGGACTTCAGCCTAGTGTTTGATCATCAAGTATTTTAGCCTGCACACTTGGTAAATAAATTAGATTATACAAAATCTAACTTTAACATTTTGTCATACATAAAAACTTGAGTTTGATTATTAGTGTTGACTGCACCAACGGTAATAACTACGGTTGTGTAGTTACTATAATGTGTATACTGGATAAAATTGGAATAACTACGGTAATAACTACAATTTTAGATTGAACCATGGGATGCACAATATATCAAATTGAAAATCTTTAAACGAGCTTCAATTTAATATATTGTGTGTCTTATAGTTCAACACGAATAAAAAATTATATCCTCTCGAAGTTATAACTTATAGTTGTAGCAGTTACGATTTCGTAGCTGCAACAACTTGTTGCTGATCTTTTGGTCTTTTGAAATTAGCAACACTTTGTAAGAGCGATGAAATCACAGTTGTTACAACTATATGTTATAATTTTGAAAGAGCATAGCTTTTAATTCAGTTTGAACTACGAGATATATAATATATCAAATCGAAGTTCATTCAAAGATCTTCGATTTGATATATTGTGTCCTATGGTTTAATCTGAATCAAAAGTTATGACATTTTAAAGTTAAACTTGTAGTTATAATAGTTACTATTTTATAGCTACTATAATGTATATACTGGATAAATTTTGAGAGGTCATAACCTTTAATTTAGATTGAACCATGGCATACACAATATATCAAATCGAAGATCTTTGAATAACCGTCAATTTGATAAATTGTGTGTTCCATAGTTCAACTCAAATAAAAGTTATGGTCTCTCAAAGTTATACCTTGTAGTTGTAGCAACTATAATTTTATAGTGGCTATAATGTATTGTTGATCTTCAGAAGACTAGCAACAATGTGTTGTCGATCTTCTGAAGACTAGCAACATAGTCTTCTGAGGACCAACAACCATCAATCGATTTCGTTCCAAAAATGATTGATGGACCTAGAAATGTCTAATATATTCACTCAAAACAAAGTCTTATGTGCTCTGCTCAATCTCCTTATTACACTCATGCGGTCAAAAACCATCATGATTCACTATATTAAGAGCAACGATTTTTCTTCAACTTGATTAAGTATAAATTATGTACATCATGTATTACTTAACTAATAACACAACTATGTTTACTCCAAAACTATCATTTTATTTACCACTATAGCTATGAAGATCCATATGCAACCATCTTAACCTCTTTTTAAACCAATGCTTGTTGGATTCCCTAGGTCATCAGATTTGCGATGAGGGGTGGAAATATGTTGCGGAGATGTGAGTTCATATATGTTTTTTTATTATTCATTTAATTTAGTCATTAGACACTCATATATCAACTATATTGAATGTATATATGAAGGGCGTTAAGATTGTTTGATTTGAACAAAGGAAGGAAAAGAAGAAATCATGTACAATGGGAAGTAATCAACGTATGTGTACTTCTATTTCAATCAAAAAATTTTAATGTATATATTGATCATTAACAATTTGACATTTGTTAACTTAGGCTCCTAAGCGACCAGATGCAAAACAATGCAATTATTACGTGATGAGATTTATGAGACAAATAACTGAAGAAGTTGTAACGATCAAGGGAGATGCACTGCGATTGATAGTATTATTATCTCAAATAATTAGAAGTTATTTAGTCATCATTTTTTCAAATTAATTACGTTTTGTTCTTTAAGATCATATAATTTATGTGAGTTCACAATTCAAAAAAGTGGAGTACTCTCGAGAATAAATTGATGAGGTGTGGTCTGAGGTAACCGAATGCATAGAAGATCATATTTATGAATAAGTATGTACATGTGTTCATGTTATTGCATTTGAAAATGATAATATGCTGTAATTTAATTTGAAAATGATAATAATGTGTTGTTAGGATATAATGTGTTGCCACGGTTAAAGTCATCCATTTTGATCCACTAAAGTTTGGTGAGACAGTGATGAGTAGCCATCCATCGTGGTTCCACTAAAATTTGGTGAGATTTAGATGAGTAGCCATCCATCCTTACCACTGTCAAGTTTTTTAACCGTTGATGGAAACAATGACATCAGTGCTCTTCTCTTTGGAGTTTTCTCTAAAACTTCATGTGGGAGAAACATGGAGGGTAACTGTTAGATGTCATCTCTTGTGTTATTTGATCTTAGATTCTGATTAATTATATCGTAATTAGGAATGCTAAATGGCATTTCTATAGGGTCTGTTAATTGATAACAATTCTTAACAGATTTATTGACTAACAATTATTTGTTTTCTCAGAGGACAACACATTGGATTCTTAGTAGTTTAATCTGAGTTAGGTGGTAAGAACTAACCATCAACAAGATTTGAGATCATATTTTCACCCTCTATGATTTCATCACATCTTGAAATTATCTACTAAATTTAAAAGGAACTATCTGTTGGATGAATTTGGAGTAATATGGTAGTTCAAGATACTGGAAAGTTGTTCATTTTTGTTTGATGACTAATTTGCATTGTTGCTGTTCTATCTACTCTTTGGATTTGTCTAGTGCTGGCTTCCAATGAGTAACATTAGTGATTCTATCGTTGAACTTATTGCTCTAAGATTATCCAGTTTAACCTACTTTCTTAACTGAGAATGGGTAAAACTTGAGGGTTAAGTTACATTTGCACCAATCAAACTGTTATGAATTATTTATCCTTGCCAATATCTGAAATACACACATTGGATAACCATGTTTAGATATCTTGTTTTTTCTATTCAAAGATGTGTGTGGAAGATTGCTCCTTCATATAGGTTAATTTCTGTTCTAACATTTTTGAGCAACCTTTAGGGGATACATGTTAAAATGATTGCTGCGGGAGCTGAAAAGGGTGCTAAAATCATGTGATTTTTGTTTTCACAGGCAGTAAAAGGGTGTTTAGAAGATGCACAAGCAAGGAAAATTTGATCCAACAAAGCAAAATATTTTGGACTTCATATATATGTGTGATATATTGTTATGGGTACTATTTAATTAGTTTTGTAAACTTTGATGATGTTTAGATGTTGATGTTTGGTATTTTAATGATGTTTGGATGATGATGTTTGGATTGTAGGTTCTTGATCAATGATATTTTGTAAATATATTTTTTAAATAAAGCAATGGTTATAAAATAATATAAAATATAACCATAGATAACACTTTTTAATTTATTGTCAAACTGTTGTCTTTTCTATCCAAAGATATCGATTTAAACACGTAAAACTATTGTCTAAAGCACTCAAAGATATCAGTTTAAAATTGTTGTCGATTGTGTTAAAAGACAACGGTGAAAAATTATTTTCAAACCGCTGTTAAATTTTTGTCATTGGCTAAAAAGATAACGGTTTTTAATCGTTGTCAAACCATGTCTTGGTTAAAAAGATAACGATTTTTAATCGTTGTCAAATCGTTGTGGTTGGTTAAAAAGACACCGATTTTTAATCATTGTCAAACTGTTATGGTTAGCTAAAAAAAGGCAACGATTTTTAACCATTGTCTTTGAATACCATTTTTAACAACACAATTTTTAACAACGAGTTTTTTAGACATACAACAATGGTGAAAAATCATTCTTATTGACAGTTTTTCTTGTAGTGCCGATTCAAGGATCCGAGCTTTAGGATGGGCTTCTCAAACTTGGTCGCACCAAGTTCCTCATGTGTGTCACCAAGTTCTGCATGACTGAAATACATATCAAATACATATGAAAGTCTAACTTAAACTCTTTGACACACATTAAAACCATAATCGTACCGATTAAATCTAGGCCGATTGCACCAACAATCTCCCCCTTTTTGATGTGTGATAATATGTTTAAGTTATGCACAAATAACAACTTGAAAATTACAATCATAGTATAAACATGAAGCATAAAACCCAAGCTCCCCCTTAACATATGCTCTAACACTTAATTTCAAGTTTTGCATATTAATATGGAAATTAAAATTAAGTTTCTAACTTAAACTTTTCCATTTCTCCCCCTTTGACACCATCAAAAAGATTGTACTAAACAATTACACATACCATGGCATCAAATTTTGGACTAAGTTAACAAATACTAGCTTCTGAAGGTGCTGGAAAACATGTACTAGTCGACTGGTATCTGATGCAGTCGACTGGTACACTAGTAGTTCGAATTTTAACATTCTGAAGTCAACTTCAGAAATACATAAAAAATTTCAAAAAATTTACAAAATCATGAAATTTTGAAAACATATTTCTTTTAAGGTCCTTTATCAAGGAAAAATATATTTTCATGAAAATTCAAAGTATTTTTGATGTTTTGACCAAATCTCAAAAACCTTGAAAACATGTAATTGTGTATCAATTTGAAACCTTATTTTGAATTCATATGTTTTAAAATATCTATATCACAGTAAATAGAACATAGAATTATTTTTAAAATATTTGAAATGTCCAACTATGTTCTATGGGTAAGATGTCCATTAATTAAATATTTATTTTCTCCATAGTTGGCCTATGATCACTAAAAATTGATACATTTCATAATTCATCAAAATGCCATAAGCATAAGTGAATTATTAATATCATCCTATCATCTCACATCTATATTTAGGAATATAATGCAAGTCATTGTGAGATGAAATAAAGGTAACCTCTACTTAGCCCTCTTTATCATGAATTTCTATCAAGACTAAGTGCTCCCTCTTTAGGTCTAAAGTCAACCATATAGAAAAAAATTAGAATTATAACTTCCATGGTTAACGTATCCCAAAATTCTCTAACCCTTGAGGATTGATTTTGGTACTCAATAGAAGTTTTTCCTAATTGGATTAACCAAATACTACTTGGGAATTCATTTCCTATTTATGGTCTTTGTTTTTTATTGTCCCTAGCAATTAGACAATGATAGAGTTTTTCATTGTTGGATTCATCATAACCTAATCCCTTTTTCTTAAAGCTTGCCCTTTGGCTCCCAATGATCATGCTTAGGGCATTTGAGTCAATTTTAATTTTTTTAAAGGGCATTGGTAAGGTATTCTATCTTTTTCTTTAATTTCTATTTTCTTCTTCTAAACATGAATCATTTGAAATAGTAGAAGAAGCATGCATATCATTATCTTTAGAACACATGAATTCTAATTTTTCTTCAAGGCTAATAATATCATTTTTCAAAGACTTATTTTTCCTTTTAGCCTTAAATAAATCTTCATTTGTACTTAAAATAATTTTAATTAAAACATGGGGAGGAATATTATGTACCTCACATACCGAGAAGTCTGAATCTAAAGTTTGACCTCCTCCTTCACTTTAGCTCCCTTCTTCATCTTCACTTGAGCTTTTTCCCTCTTCATTTTCGGATGAGGTGGAGGCTACATCATCAATTTCCATTAGAACAAAATGGGACACATGGTGTTCTTCTTCCTCTGATGATGATGGATGATCCCATGTTGCTTTTAGGCTTTTGACCTTCTTCCGTTTTTCTTTTGTCTTCTTCTTCTCTTCTTTCTTCTTTCTTCTTTTCTTCTTTCTTCTTTAAGAGGGAGCATTCATCTCTCATGTGTCCTTCTCCTTGACAATTGTAACAAATGACCTTCCTAGTTCTACTCTTGCTTCTTGAATTTTTCCTAGCATGAGATTTGCTAGTAGAAAGAGCTTTAAATGCTTTTCACATCTTCCTTACCATATATGCCTCTTGATCGCTATCCATTGAGGTGTTTGATTCTTCTGAGTCGGAGGATGGTGGAGATGAAGACTTCTTCTTCTTACCCTTTCCCTTACTTGCCACAAGGGCTACTCCTCTTGATCTATGGGCTTCTCCATCTAATCCTTCAATCCGAGTCTCATGGAGCTTCATTGTTGAGAAGAATTCATCTAGAGAGGATTTCTCTAGATCTTTTGAAATGTAGAATGAATCTACAATGGACATCCATGTTGTGGTTCTTGGAAAGACATTTAGGGCTTTCATCATCATGTCTCAGTTTAAGAGTGTCTCACCTACATTTGTTAGTCCATTAATAATTTCCTTAATTCTAGAATGTAACATTGATACATTTTCTCCTTTCTCAAGCTTGATGTTGTTGAGTTGAGATCGAATAAGGTCTCTCTTTGCCAATTTTGCTTCTGAAGCCCTTTCATGAAGCTCCACTAGTTTCTCCCACAAATCCTTAGCGCTTGTGTAGTTTCCAATCCTTGACACCTCTTGTTGGGGAAGAACATTTAGTAGGTGATGCATTGAATTTGCTAAATGCTCTTCCTTTTGCTTCTTGGTCCATCTTATTATGTCAATTGTCTCATTGCGTTCATCCTTTGGCACTTCAAAACCACTTCTCATGATTAGCATAATATTGAAGTCGGTATCGAAGAATACCTCCATTTTTTTTCCACCAAGAGAAATCTCCTTCAAATTTTGATGGGTGAATGCTTGAGTCGGTCATATGTTGATGAAGTGCTCTTCTCGATGATTAGTCCTTTGAAGGACGTCTTCACTTTGATACTACTTGTTGGAGATCTTGTGATCTACTAGAAGGGGGGGGGGGGGGGGGAATAACTAGGTCACCCCCGAGTTGGTTACTTCTCTACAAGGTTAGTGCGCAAGCGGAAATACAAAATAAATCAATGAAAGCAATAAGTAAAAAACATAAAACCGCTAACATGTTCGATGTAACGTGACTCGAAGATTGCTTGCTCTTACTCCACGGCTTGTCCTTAAGGTGGGCGATCCCTTAATCTTTCGATGGATTATTCCCTGACAATCTCCGACTAAAGCTTTCTCCTTTTCGGTGGAGCAAACCTCTCACAATGGTCTCTTCCTCTTTACAAGATGAACCTTAGGTTTGGAGAGGAAGAGAAGACTTAGAAGCTTTGGGCAAAGACTTAGGAGTTATTCAACAAGCATGAGTTACCTCCTTCATGCCCCAAAGCTCCCCTTAAATAAGAGGAGAGAGTTGATCACAATATCAACTCATCTCGGCATTCGTCGACTGGTCCATTCACTAGTCGATTGATGTAGCCGTTAGACACAACCAACGACTCTCTGCAGAACTCATTTTCTGCCAACGACCATATACCAGTCGATTAGTGTCAACATCAGTCGATTGGTCTTCACAGCCTACGAGCACAGATCCTTTTTGTGCTCTTCGTGAATTTAGACTAGTCAACTGGTCCAAGTACCAGTCTATTGGTATCTTACATTCACTCACACTCATCCTCTCCGGAGTCGCCCTTGAAACCCTCTTCCTCGACATTCGTCCCTCAAATGCACCTGAGCCCGCGGCTCCTCTCTATGTCATCCTTCATATTGCCTTAAAGTTCATTTCCCTCGGCTCCACTCCATTGCTCCTCGTCCAGCGATCCCTTGGATGTCTTCCACACCATCCTTTACTGACTCAAGGATCTGAGCCTATGATGAGTTTCCCAAACTTAGCCTCACCAAGTTCCTCATGTGTTTCACCAAGTCCTGCATGACTCAAACATATATCAAATACATATGAAAGTCTAACTTAAACTCTTTGACACACATCAAAATCATGATTATACCGATCAAATCTAGGTTGATTGCACCAACAGTTGGAAGCTCAATATAAATGATATAACGATGATACTCACTATCCGATATCACAAATAAATATGACTTCCCTATGTAAGAAAAAATTAAAAATTTATTTTTAGAATATCTTAGGTTCATTTGTAGAGCTGTTAGATGAGTCGACCCGTCACAAGGCAGGTTGGCTCATGTCGAGGCAGTGAGAGCCGATCCGTCTTCTTTGCGGGTTGGAAAATTTCCAACCCAGTCTAAGGTGGTTTGTGGGTTAGGTAGGCCAACTCACGAGCCCATCAAAAATTAAAAATAAAAAAAAAAAAAAGGTTTCATATTAATGGTTTTACTTATGAAAGATAACATCAATTTCCATCTAAGCATGTTTTTCAAAAAATAGCTTTAATCAAATATATTCTAGAAATAGATATTTTAAATGTAAATGGATATAAAAAGGGCACCCGTGTTTGATGAAAAAGTGTTGTTTTTATTCTAAGATTGTAATAAAGAAAAATAATAAACTAACATAAAACTTGACATACATATGTTTCTCAACATGCGGGCCAACCTAGGCCTGCTACAGGCTGACGTGTGTGAGTTGTGGGTCCAAGCGGATCAGCCTGTCTGGATCCACTTTAAAATAGATTGATAAAACTTCAACTCAACCTACTTAAATTGTTTAGTAGGAGCGGTCTAAGCTGATGGACCCAATTCAAATTGATAACTTTTTCCATTAGTCACTTTTGATGATTCCAAACAAACTCAATAAAAAATAATTGTCACACTATAAAAAGTATCAATTTATAATTGTTATGCCATAAAATTACAACAATGATAGCAACAATAATTTTATTAAGTTTTATAACAACACATATTACAAGAACAACACACAAGAAAAGCATAATAATTTAGACAAAACAACAATTAGCAGTATACATCAATAACAATTATGTATAATAATAATAACAATAAAATATTGTGAATATTTCTCTTCAAAATCCATAGTAAACTAGCATGCTTGCTATTATATTGGTTAGGAAGAGCATTATCCATATCATCCAATAAAAAGTTAAGTTCTCCAATCATTTCAAGTATCATAGATGATTATATTCTGGTATTGGGAATATAATTAAAGTCTCACATTGGAAAGACATAGAAAAGATCATGAGTTTAAAAAGATGAAGATATCTTCATTGTAATAAGATCTTTTAGGTAGAGTCTAAAAATAAAATCATAAGAGCTTAGGATTAAAGTGAACAATATCATAGTATTGTGGAGACATGTGAATTTTTTGGATCCCAACAAATTGTATTAGAGCCATGGTCTAGATCAGATGCTTGTGGGAGGCCCAAAATAGGTCAAGAGTGATCAGATGCTTACTGGGAGGCCCAGAGTAGGTCAAGAGTGACCGGATACTTGCGGGGAGACCTGGATAACTGGATGTTTACGGGGAGGCTTAGAGCAAATCAAGAGTGATCGAATGCTTACGGGGAGGTCTAGAGCAGATCAAGAGTGATCAAATGCTTGTGGGAAAGCCTAAAGTAGGTTAAGAGTGACCAGATACTTGCAGAGAGGCCCAGAGCAAATCAAAAGTGACCAGATACTTACAAAGATGCACATACCATAAGAGTAATAGTGGTCTTTTTATTTGAGAGGAGAATTATTGAGAATACAATTAAGGTCTCACATTGGAAAAACATTGACAATATCATGAGTTTAAAAAGATGAAGATATCTCCATTGTAACGAGGCTTTTTGGGTAGAGCCCAAAAATAAAATTATGAGGGTTTAGACCCAAAATTGATAATATTATACTGATCATATCCGAGAGCGAGTAGACTGACACTAGGTAGACGACGCTCATATTGACTAGCTGTCGACCGAAGATGACGTGATCCTTCGATGAGCTAAGCCCGCAACCACAAGTCGTTAGTGCCGAGCCAGGGAGGGGTTCCCCGGCGATAGCCCTCCGACGCTCAAGTCAATCACCGGCAGGCGAATGAAGAATAAAGTAAAAAGGAGCAGCGTAACTATAGCTATAGTGATCAGATCATACCTTCGATGAAACTTTGGGGCATCTTATATAGAGCTCCCAGGAGGCGTGCACACGCTTCTTGAGGCATGCCTGGAAAGATTGTGTCAAAAAAGTGTGTCTGATATCATACTTGAACAGACCGAGCATATCCCTGACATGATAGTGGAAGCTTCCACCGTACGATCCTCTGCCTGACCATGCCGCTGATCATGCCGGTTGTCGATGACACTGGTCCCTAGGAAGATATTGCCAATTGCTCCCTTTGTCTGCTATTAGGTTGAGCGGGAGAGCCGCTCGGCCACTCCGTCGTTCAAGCGATGCAACGGCAGGGCCAAGCGTCCGCTCGGCCCATGAGCTGCTATCCGCTCCACCCAGTCGAGCGAGGGAGCCCTAACTGTCAGGTCGAAGCCGTGCCCCTTGCTTAGCCGAGCGGGATGTCCGCTCAGCCTTCGTCTCTTCCCGCTTTGCCTTATGAGCATTGGAAGCTCAGCGTCAGGCCGAGCTGTCGAAGTGTTGGGTCGACTACTCTTCCTGCTGATCGGGAAGGTAGCTCGATTGATCAGACGCATACCCCGGATGTTGACCACTTTGACCTCCTGTCGGGCGGGCTCCACCTTACCACCGGATCACGTGCCTCTTGTTAGAGTGTATACTAAAAGCCTAGATTTTGTAAACATTTATTTTTAAAAAATAAAAGAATCACATTGGTCAATATATACATTTATTTGTTAAATGTAATTATTCAATTAATTAATATAGTAGACAACATGGTGTGTGGTGTCACACACAGAAGATCATATTGTCGGTTCTTTATAAATTATAAACAGTTGCTCACGACTAAGATGGAAAAGAACAAATCATCGGAATAGTCGTAGTGTAATTAAGTATTAGTTTATCTTGATTAATAAATTACACTGGTATACTCTAAGTGTATTGAGTAGGGTCATTTTAGGTAAGTTCTTTTTGTACTGACTTAATAAAAGAACTAGACCTTAGTTATTATGGAAGTGTTTGCTCTTAATCCTAATATAATAACAAACATATATATTTAATATTTATTTCTTTGACTTATCAAAGGGTGAGGTTTAGCTCGATAAATCAATATGTCCGATAAGTTGGGAAATGATATCACTTATAATGTGTGTTGTTGATTATAGAAGGAATCTGTGTCCTAGTTATCTAGGTTGAGAATGTCCCCAAGAGGAGCTCATAAGCATTGTCATGTTAAACCCTGCAAGTGGACTTAGTCCGACATGACAATGAAGTTGAGTGGTACTACTCTTGGAGCTAGATATTAATTAAGTGAGTTGTCAGTAACTTACTTAATTAGTGGGCATTCGTAATCTTAAACACAGGGAGACTAACACACTCATGATAAGAAGAAGCCCATAATGTAATTTGGGATTGGTGCGGTAGTGCGATAATAACTCTCTAGTGGAATGAGTTATTATCGATGAACTTGAGTTGTGTGTTCGGGGCGAACACGGGATACTCAAGCTCATTGGAAGGCCAAAACTAATTTCTCCTCTAGGTCCCTGTCGTAGCCTCATTAAAGCCTCAAGTCCATTCAAATATATAAGCTCATTTTGGTGTCCAATAAAGGGGTTGGTCCAATGCTTGGTGACCAAGCAAGGGTCGGCCACATCCTCTTCTATAGGGGTCGACCCTTTGCTTGGTGCCCATGCATGTAGGGGTCGGCCACAATAATTCAAGCAAAGAGGGGTGTTTTGAATTTTTAAAATCTTCTCTTTGTAGAAAACTACAAGTTTTAAAAGAAAGATTTTAAATTTTTAAAACTTTCCTTATTTGAATTAGGCCATATGTTTTAAAAGAAAGTTTAAAAGATTTTAAAACTTTCCTTTTTTAACCATCCTCATGGTTTAAGAAAAAAAGGAAGAGAAGTTTTAAAATTAAAATTTTCTATCACCATGTTAAAAAAGGAAATTTTATAAGAGAAGTTTTAAATTTTGAAACATGGTTTTAATTTTTAGAACTTTCCTTTTTAACTCCTACTTTAGGAAACTAGAAGAGAGCTTGTAAAATTTTATAAGAGGATTTTTTTCTTGTAAAATTTTATAAAAAATTATTATATTTCTTTCCTCTTATGGGGGTCGGCCACCCTTGCTTGGTGCCCAAGCAAGGTGGTCGGCCAAAAAGAAAATAAAAAAAATCATCATCCAATTAATGATTGGTGATTGATTCAATCAAGAGGAAAGAAAAGGAAAAATAAAAGGGAAAAGGAAAAACTAGAGGAAGATTTTAATTTTTGTAAAAATTCTTCCCTTATTTGTCTTGGGCAAGTAATATAAAAGAAGGGGTGAGGAGGCTTCATGAGACAACTCTTATTCTCTTGCTTGGAGATCTTGGTGTGGTCGACCCCTTCTCTTTCTCCTTTCCCTTACTCTCTTCTCCTTGGTGGTGGTGGTGGCCGGATTTTAGAGGAAGAGGAAGGAAGCTTTTGGGTGGTATTCATCTTGGAGGATCGTCGCCCACACGACGTCCAAGGCGAGGTGAGGAATACGACAGAAGATCTCGAGGTCATTAACATACAAAGAGAATGTATAATTAACAATTATTTTCCACATCATGCTAGTTATTTCTTTTTGTAAGAATTCCAAACACAAGAGGTATTAGATCTAGTATTTCGAATTAGTTTTTCGAGTTTGTATTTTCTTTGTTTTCGAATTTGTGATTCGATTATTCTTTTTGGTTAACCTAGAGTTATTTAAGGGAATTAAATATTAGTTTTCCTTAAAAGGCTTTGTCTAGGCGGTGGTGGTTGCTCCCATATCCAAGAAGGTCATGTGCCTCGCCATGCAGTCCTGGAAGCCAATTTTGGAAATTAATATTTAATGGAATTAATAACATAGGTGGATTTGAATCAATAGTGTTATGTTCCGCTTGCGATTCAAATCTAAACCATTAAGAACAGATAAGTTAAATTTGAAATCAATGATGTTAAGTTCCGTCTGTGATTCCTAATTTAACTTCTAAAGAACACAATAGGTTATTTAAGGAAAGGTTCGACACTTGTACAAAATTTTTGTACAGTGGAACCGGTACGTTTTCCTAGGACTAACCAACACCTCCCCCTCAAGTTTAGTCGAAGGAGGCTGCAAGTCTGACTGACTGGATAAGTAGCCTGGTGAATGATTGACCGGTCGGCTAATAGGTGAGTTGGATCCCGCTCGATCTCTGTAGGACTGATCTTTCTCTCCCGATCGGTGTTGCGAGCCTTTGTACTTGGATATTTTTCCTCATCGCTTTCGGAGGGGCGCGAGCCGGACAGTCAATGCTGGCGCCACCCGAATCTCCTCGTGATACGCATAAATCACCTTTATTAAGGCTGAGCACGTGCCCCTTAAATGTTGCCCTGTGGGAGGACGCCATGTGTCGCAGGTGCAGCCACCTCACGTCCGAGGTGATAGCTGTTGATGTGACGTTTGGTGGGTCGAATTCAATGGTCAGATGTGCACTCTAAATCCTGTGCCCTAGATCGGACGGCTTCGGTCAGCCGCGTCTATCTTTATAAAGCCTCAGCGTCGCCATTTCCTCCTTTGCATTTTCTCTGTGTCCTCCGACAGTTCTGCTCCGGCGATTCTTCTGCGTCTAGTGCTCCGGCGGTTCTTCCGTGTTCAGTGCTCCGGCGATCTCCTCTCTCTTGTAAGCTCTCCCTTTCCATCTCCATTGTTGCTTTCATGTTGCTCCTTTTCAGTCACCGTACTTTTCAGTCTTGTGTTTTCCGGTCATCTTTCCTTTCGTATCCTTTGGCTTTTTGTTTTCCGTCAATGGCGAGCTCCTCGCAGCCGTTCGACCCCGCTCCCGGTCTCTGGTACACTACCATGGAGACTCGGTTTGACACGGGCGACGCCGTGAGTCTTATAAACGTCTACAACATCCCCTCTGACCATGAAATAATTTTAGCCTCCTCGTCCGATCGACCCAATGACTCGTCGATCGACACAGTTTGTTTCTTTCGGGATCAGTTTGTGGCCGGTCTTCGGTTTCCCATCCACCCCTTCATAACCGAGGTCTACAATTACTTTCGCGTCTCATTCGCCCAGTTCATCCCCAACTCTTTTCGCCCGCTGTGCGGCGTGGTAGTGTTGTTCTGAGTGCACAACATTCCACTGACCCCTCAGGTCTTTCATTACTTCTACTATCCCAAACAGTCCGAGCTGGGCACATACCTTTTCGAATCTCGGATCGGTCTTGCCTTCTTCGACAAAATGTCTACCTCCAACAAGCACCGGAAGGAGTACTTCTTCTTCATGAGACTCCCCGAGCGGCCCTACTTCCGGACCAAGTGGCAGGTCAGGCTCCCTACTCAGCCAGATCTGAAGAGATACAAGACCCGACCAGATTATCTCCACACTGCTAATATGCTGGCCAACCTGAAGTTTGACATTCATAAGCTGTTACAAGAGGGAGTGATGTACATGTTCGGGCTAAGTCCGATTCGAACGAAGCTCCCGAGTAGCCTAGGTATGGAATTTCTCAACCTTCTTCCTTTGAGTCTAACTGATTCTATTTTTCTTTTGCAACTGATATCATGATGCGCGCTCGAGCAGCCGGTATTATGAAGGCCAAGCAGGCCGAGATTGAAGCAGCCGCGACCAAGGAGATGGAACGGCTCGGCCTGCCTCCGGTCGACTCACAGGAGGGCACAGCTGGGGAAACAGCAATTGCGGGCGATGAGACTGCCGAGTGGACGCCAAGCGCGAGAGGGACGACCGATCCAGGATCAGTCCGAGTAGTGCCACCCGTCATACATGCTGAGGGTTCGGGGTCCTCGGGCGATGAAGTGCCGCTTTCCCGCAAGAGACGTCGAACGGACGCACCTTCCCGTTCCGCTACCTCAGCCGTCCAAGCCTATGCAAGGGGAGGCACCCCATCCCTGGCTCTTGCAACAGTGGAGGCTACCTCTTCCGATTGGACACCGTCTGTGGCTGAGTTACCAGAGCCGCTCGCCGTGCAACCGATTGTTTCCTTGCCACCAGCTAGGCGGAAGATAACCCACTCCGCTGTCCTTCCAGTTCCCCCAACCCACACTTCGGGACCGAGCGCTTCTTCTCACTCGGCGCCGAGCGGGCGACGATTTGTCATTGCCACTCTTCGCCTGCCGACGACTTTCTTGCGCTATGCGACCAACCCAGATCTCCCCAACATCACGTCTATTTTCGTGGTCGGCTTGCTCGCATCTAGGAAGAACCGAGGGCCCAAACGACAATGAAACCCCCAGGCGCGCTTGCTAATAGTCATCTGGAGATGTCCACCAGGGTTAGTATTTTCAACAATCAATTCATAAGTTACCTCCGCTCGGCACTAATATTTACTTGCAGTACTGGGTGGATAATATTTCCATGTGTCAGTGACTGGCACAAGTGGAGGATGAGCTAAAGAGGCTCAAAATTTCTGGAGAAGCCTCCTCCCAGGGGCCAACGGCCGCCTGTCTGCAGGCCGACCTGAAGAAGGCTCAACAGCTCCTCACGGAAGAGCAGCAGAAGTCGGCCGAACATGCCAGTAGGATAGGCCAGATCGAGGCACAATTGAAGACCTACGATCATAAACTCGAGCTGGCTAGCAAAAGGAAACAGCGAGCCATCGCCGACCTGGAGCAGAAAACCAGGATGCTCGACAGTTGGCCAAGAAGCTGAAGAAGGCGGAGGACTTTCTGGTGGTCAAGCGGGAGAGCCGCTCGGCTAAAGAGGAGGAACTTAAAGACCAAGTGAAGCGCCTCGAAGAAGAGCTGGAGGCATCCCGTGTTGCTCTGACTACCTATCAAGAGGTCGAGACGAGTAGCTTCGCAGTCCTAAAGCAACAATACCTTCGCTCGGATCAATTTCTGGAGAAGGCGACTGATCGGATCGTCCGATCGTTTGAACTGGCGATCGATGCGACACTCGGCCAATTGAAGGTGAACGGTCATGTCTCCGAGGCCCTGTCTTATAAAGATGTGAACCGCGTCCAGCTCCTTGAGTCCATTCCTGACGAGGCCTTCGAGTATATCGAGTGAGCGAGGGGTCAGTGGAGAATGTTTTGAATGTGCTCCTGCCGTTCGACAGTGACTAATTATCAATGAAATCTTTTTGGGCTCTTTGTTCACATGCCATCTATTTGCTGAAGTATTTGGCTGTATGGTTCTGATCGACTATTATGATCATACTTTCATTATTGAAATATTCGCTAGGCTTGTACCTCTGGGGTTTATAGTCGCTGCTCGACTCTGGGTTTTAATGTCTCCGTTAGATGATCTTCCAAGGTAGGAGTTTAAGGTCGTCGCTCGACCGTCGATGGAGACATAGGTTTAACATCGCCCCGCCGCTCAACGATTTGGTGAAGACCAGGGTTTAAGGTAGTCGCTCAGCCGTCGATGGAGACATGGGTTTAATATCGCCGCTCGATGATTTAGTGAAGACTGGGGTTTAAGGTCGCTGCTCGACTGTCGATGGAGACATGGGTTTAACGTCATCGCTCGACGATTTGGTGAAGACCGGGGTTTAAGGTCGTCGCTCGACCGTCGATGGAGACATGGGTTTAACGTCGCCGCTCGATGATTTGGTGAAGACTGGGGTTTAAGGTCGCCGCTCGACCGTTGATAAAGACATGAGTTTAATGTCGCCGCTCGACGATTTGGTGAAGACCGAGGTTTAAGGTCGCTGCTCGACCGTGGATGAAGACATGGGTTTAACATCGTCGCTCGACGATTTGGTGAAGACCGGGGTTTAAAGTCGTCGCTCGACCGTCGATGGAGACATGAGTTTAACGTCGCCACTTGACAATTATTTGGGTAACCTTTCGTTTTTCATTTCAATCCTGCAATCAAAGGGCACAGGAAGAACGGAAAGTACATCTCAATTACATTGGCGCACCTTTCATCCAGCTCGGTACGCCTGGAGGTGGTTCGTGCTCCAAGTGTTGGAGTGTATACTGAAAGCCTAAGCTTTGTAAATATTCATTATGAATAAAGAATCACATTTGGTTAAATTGTCTACATTTAGTTGTAGTTGTTCAATTAATTTATATTGTAGATAACATAGTATGTGGTGTCACATGCAGAAGATAATGTTATCAGTACCTTATAAATTATAAACAGAAGCTCACGACCAAAATGGAAAGGAACAAACCATTAGAAGGTCGTAGTGTAATTAGTTATTAGTTTATCTTGACTATATAATTACACTAGTACACTCAGAGTGTATTGAGTAGGACCATATGAGGTCGTTTCTTTTATACTGACTTTATAAAGGAACAAAGACCTCAGTTATTATGGAAGTGTGTGCTCTTAATCCTAATATAATAACAAGCACATATATTTGATATTTATTTCTTTAATTTATCAATGGGTGAGATTTAGTTCGATGAATCAATAAACCCGATAAGTTGGGAAATGGTATCACTTATAGTGTGTGTTGTTGATTATAGAAGGAAACTGTGTCCTAGAGATACTAGGTTGATAATGTCCTCAAGAGTAGCTCATAAGGATTGTCATGTTAAACCCTGCAGGTGGACTTAGTCCGACATAATGATAAGGTTGAGTGGTACTACTCTTGGACTAAGATATTAATTAAATGAGTTGTCAGTAACTCACTTAATTAGTGGACATTCGATATCTTAAACACGGGGAGACTAACACACTCATAATAAGAAGGAGCCCAAAAATGTAATTTGGGATTTGTGCGGTAGTTCAATAATAGTTCTCTAGTGGAATGAATTATTATTGATAAAATTAAGTTGTGTGTTCGGGGCGAACACGAGATGCTTAATTTTATCGGGAGACCAAAACCAATTCCTCCTCTCGGTCCCTATCGTAGCCTCTTATTTATAGAGTAATATACCCACCTATACCCACCTTCTATACCCACCAATAGGGGGTCGGCCAAGCTAGCTTGGGAACCAAGCTAAGCATGGTATAGGGTGGCCGGCCCTAGTTTGAACCCAAGCTAGTGGGGGCCGGCCAAATTAAATTAAAAAGGAATTTTAATTTTAATTTTTATTATGTGGAAGATATAATTTATTAAAGAGAATTAAAATTAAAATATCTCTCTTGTAAAAGATCTACAAAAGATTAAAGAAAGAGATTAAATCTCTTTCCTTATTTGTAGATTGGTGAGATATTTTATTTTCTCTTTAAAAAATTATTCACATGTTGTTAAATTAAAATTATAGAAATTTCCTTTTATCAACCATGAAGAGATTTTTAAAGAGAAATTTTAATTTTTAAAATTTCCGGAAACAAATTAGGAAGTTTTAATTGTTGATTAAAACTTGTCTAATTTACCTCTTTTGATGTGGCCGGCCATTAGAGATTAATTGGGGAAATTTTATTTTATTTTTCTCAATTAAATCATGTCAAGGGAATTAAGGAAATTTTATTGTAATTAAATTTCCTAATTTGCCTAGGCTAAGGAATATAAAAGAAGGGGTGAGGGTGCCTTCATGAGACATAACCTCTATTATTTTCTCTCCCTCTTTTCCTTGGTGTTGTGGCCGGCCATCATCTTCTCCCTCTCTTCCTCTTATGGTGGTCGAATACTTCATCCCTCTTGGAGTTCTCGTGGTGGCCGGATACTACTTGGAGAAGAAGAAGAAGAAGGAGAGAAAGCTTGCATCTTTTGGAGCTTGGTTGGTGTTTTGTTCTTCATCCTTGGTAAAGCTTCTTTGTGGCCGAACCTAGCTAGGAGGAGAAGAAGGTGGTTGGTAGTTTCTCATCTCGGAAGATCGTTGCCCACACAACGTCCGAGGTTAGAAGAGGAATACGGTAGAAGATCAAGAGGTCTTTCTAAAAGGTATAACTAGTAATTTTTCTTTCCGCATCATACTAGTTATTTTTGGAAAAATACCAAATACAAGAGGCTTATGATTCTAGAATTTCGAATATGTTTTTCGATGTTGTGTTCTTTTGTTTTTTCTTTTCCTTGTGATTTGATTGTTCTTTTCGGTTAACCTAAAGTTATTTTAGGAAATTAAATATTAGCTTTCTATAAAAGGTTTTGTCTAGTCGGTGGTGGTTGCTCCCATATTCAAGAAGGCCATGTGCCTCGCCACGTCAGTACTGGGAACCGATTATGGAAATTAATATTTAATGGAATTAATAACTTAAGGTGATTTGGGTCGAACGTGTTAAGTTCCGCAGGAGACCCAAGTCAAAACCTAAAAGAACGAATAGATTAAGTTTTGGATCAAACGTGTTAAGTTCCGCAGGCGATCCAAAATTTAATTTAAAAGAACACATGGTAGCTAGGAAAAGGTTCAGACCTTTGTACAAAATTTTTTGTACAGTGGAACCTCTAGGTTTTCCGAGTAGCAACCAACACCAAGGACATTCTAGTTGCCGTCCATCTTCATCTTCCAGGTAGTAGGTGTAGGACCGTTGGCGACCGGCTAGAAGGGGTTGAATAGCTTGCAAACACAAAAACAAAACCAACCCTTCTCGAACTCTTAAACTAATACTTGTATAAAGAATAAGCAGAAAGTAAATAGGACATTAAAAGAAGAGGCATAAGTATTTACTTGGTTACAACCGATGTGGTTGTTAATTCAAGGAAGTTGAAGCACTAAATACTCCTTCAGGCGGAGAAACCTTTTACAACGCTGAAGAGCAGAAAACAGAAGTTTAACTCTAAATTATAGCACATAAGCGTTGGAAGTGAATTTCTGAGTTCGTTTTTAAAAGCTTTTGGACTAAGGCTAATTTATAGCCTTGGTCGGGGCGCCTGAAAGGGTTCCGGGCGCCCAGGGGGGATAAAACTTTATCTCCAACGTTCAGATCGAGTCAAAGCTCGATCCTGTGAAAAAGTCAACTCCGGGCGCCTCGATACGTTTCGAGCGCCCCAGACCCAAAAGTCAACTCTGGTTGACTTTTTTGATCCGGGTCCTCTGCTCCGGCTCTGGTCGCCTCGGTCCAGGTCTTCAACTCCGGATCCGCTTGCTTGGGTGATCTCGAACATCCGAAAAAGGGCTCACCCGAACCCAACTTCCGGTCTTCTCGAACAGGCTTCCGCTCCGGCTTCTCGTCCCTCGAAATTGCTGCGTGCTTCATTCTCGTCCGCTAGTGTACTCATCCGCAGTCTTCGTCCCTCGGTCGCACCCCGTGCCGACTTTCTCGCTAGCTGCGTCTCTTGCTCCCCGAGCAATCTTCCACTCTGGCTTTCATCCCTCGGAACTACCGCACGCTTCCTTCTCATCCGCCGGTGTACTCTTCTGCAGCGCCTCGTCCCTCGGACGCACCGCGTGTCATCCTTCTCACTAGCTGCATCTTCCGCTCGACTACCTGTGCTCTTAAGCTCCTGCACACTTAGACACAAGGTTAGAAACACACAGGACCTAACTTAACTTGTTGATCACACCAAAACAACCTTGGGGTTCCAACAATCTCCCCCTTTTTGATGTGCGCAACCCAAGTTAAGCTAGAGTAAAAAATAGACAAAAAATAAAACTAACTTAATTTGCAATTTAAGTGCAAAAGGATAGAAAAAATATATTTGGTCTACCTCCCCCTAGACTTATACTTTTCCTCCCCCCTTTTATCACATAAAAAAAATGGGGTTTGCAAGAAAAATCTAAGGGTAAAACTTAGAAAATTTTTGAGACTTAAAAAATTTACAATAATTTTCACATAAACATACTCTAAGTAAAAACAACTTTCTAAGAAAATTTTCTATGTGAAATTATAAGTAAAAGAATTTAAAAAAATATATTTTTTTTGAAAATTCTAAATAAAAAAAATATCAGAGAAAATTTCTAAGTTAAATAATTTTTTACAAAAATTTTGAGAAATTTATTAAAAATTATTTTTGAAGATTTTTTCTAAGAACAAAATTTTAACCAGAAATTTCTAACTTCAGAAAAAACTTTTGACTTAGGATTTTTTTTATTTAAACAAAATTCGTTGTCAAGTTATTGCCATTTATTTAATATTATTATGATATCTAAATTTTCATTTTAGTCTATCATAATTTCTTAAATCATAACTTTTCAGATTTAACGCAAACAATGTTAAACATGCTAAAAATTGTATTCATTCTTTTAACATGTCATTTTCTATTATTAGTTTGTCGAGATTCTTTAATCGACAAGCTATTTCTTTTAACTTAATAATTTTTGTTATATTTTGAATTTCTAATTCACAAAAATATTTTGATAATAGAAATTCTAACTTGATAAAATTTTTCAACAATGTTTCTAATTTATAAAATTCGTTCAAAAATTATTTTGTAATTCACAAGAATATTTTGTCATAAATTCTAATTTGCAAAAATCCGTTGATAATAGATTTTCTAATTTGAAAAACTCTTTCAATGATTTAATTTCTAATTCGCAAAATTCTTTCGGTGACTTTTCGATTGATTTAATTAATTGTTCAGAAGGTGGAGACCATACCTGACTTACCTTGTCAGCAGTTGATTCTCCCCCTGTCGAGTTGTTTTCTTTCGAAGATTCTCCCCCTTCATCAATGCTCATTGAAAAAGAGCTTTCTGTGTCCTCGGGATGAAATTCGGATGTTGGGGTTGTCTCGGTAATTTTTTCTGTCTTGGTAATTTCTTCCATCTTGGATTCTTCTGACAATGGCTTGATGTCTATTGAGGGGTCGGCTTCAATCGATTCTTCGTAGACCTTTAAGAACTTTTTCCAAAGTTCTTTTGCGTTTTTGTATTCTCCGATTCTATCGAGATCTTCATGTGGTATTACGCTCAGAATGTGAAATTCTGCCCGAGCGTTTGCCATATACTCGTTACATTGCTTCTCGTTCCAGAGGCGTTTATCGAGTTCTTCTCCATTCATTGTCTTTGGTGCTTCAAAACCAGATTTCATTATTAAACAAATACAAAAATCAGTATTTAGATATACCTTCATTTGTTTCTTCCATAAAGAAAACTCCCCCCTCGAATGCTGGTGGGTAGATGCTAGCTCTGGCCATCGTTTTGTTGCTTCAGACGACGGTTAGTTCTTCTGAGGCGCCTTGGCTCTGATACTACTTGTAGGACCGTTGGCGACCAGCTAGAAGGGGGGGGGGGGTGAATAGCCTGCAAACACAAAAACAAAACCAACCCTTCTCGAACTCTTAAACTAATACTTGCATAAAGAATAAGCAGAAAGTAAATAGAACATTAAAAGAAGAGGCACAAGTATTTACTTGGTTACAACCGATGTGGTTGTTAATCCAAGGAAGTTGAAGCACTAAATACTCCTTCAGGCGGAGAAGCCTCTTACAATGTTGAAGCGCAGAAAACAGAAGCTTACCTCTAAATTACGGCACACAAGCGTTGGAAGTGAATTTCTGAGTTTGTTTTTAAAAGCTTCTGGACCAAGGCTATATTTATAGCCTTGGTCGGGGCGCCTAGAAGGGTTCCGGGCACCTAGGGGGGATAAAACTTTATCCCCAACGTTCAGATCGAGTCAAAGCTTGATCTTGTGAAAAAGTCAACTCCGGGCGCCCCGGTACGTTCCGGGCGCCCGGTTAGCTCCGAGCGCCCCGGACCCAAAAGTCAACTCTGGTTGACTTTTTCGGTCCGTGTCCTCTTCTCCGGCTCTGGTCGCCTCGGTTCGGGTTTTCAACTCCGGATCCGCTTGCTTGGGTGATTTCGGACATCCGGAAAAGGGCTCACCCGAACCCAACTTCCGGTCTTCTCGAGCAGGCTCCGCTCCGGCTTCTTGTCCCTCGGAATCGCTGCGTGCTTCCTTCTCGTCCGCCAGCGTACTCATCCACAGTTTTCGTCCCTCGGTCGCATCCCGTGCTGACCTTCTCGCTTGCTGCGTCTCTTGCTTCCCGAGCAATCTTCCGCTCCGGCTTTCGTCCCTCGGAACCACCGCATGCTTCCTTCTCGCCCGCCGGTGTACTCTTCCATAGAACCTCGTCCCTCGGATGCACTGCGTGTCGTCCTTCTTCCTAGCTGCGTCTTCCGCTCGGCTACCTGTGCTCCTAAGCTCCTGCACACTTAGACACAAGGTCAGAAACACACAGGACCTCACTTAACTTGTTGATCACACCAAAACAACCTTGGGGTTCCAACAGTAGGCGCCCGAGTGAAGCTTCTCCACAACTTTGAATGGTCCGCCCCACGGAGCTTCTAATTTAGTAACATCGCCAACCGGCTTCACCTTCTTCCACACGAGGTCCCCGACCTGGAATGACCTCGAGATTACTCGTCGATTGTAGTTCTGCCTCATCCTCTTCCTATAAGTCATCAGCCGAATGACCGCTTTGTCACGCGTCTCGTCCACAAAGTCCAGCTCCAGAAGCCTCCGCTCGGCGTTGTCTTCGTCATAGTGTTGTATTTGATTGGACTCAACTCCCACTTCCACCGGGACGACCGTCTCACCGCCGTATACGAGGTGGAACGGGGTTACACCCGTGCCTTTCTTAGGGGTCGTTCGGATTGCCCATAACACGTCGGGGAGCTCATCCACCCAGCTCCTTCCGATGTGGTCGAGCTGAACTCGTAAAATTCGCAAGATCTCCCGATTGGTGACTTCAGCTTGCCCATTGCTCTGAGGGTATGCTACGGAGGTGAAGGTCTGCTAGATGCCATACTCCTCACACCACTCTCTGAGTTTTCGTCCGGCGAACTGTCTACCATTATCTGAGACGAGTCAACGCGGAATGCCGAACCGATAGATGATATGCTGCCAGATGAACTTTTGGACCATCTGCTCGGTTATTTTGGCCAACGGCTCACCTTCAACCCACTTGGAGAAATAGTCCACCGCGACGAACAAAAACTTTCGTTGCTCGGTTGCCACGGGGAAGGGTCTCACAATATCCATGCTCGATTGGTTGAACAGGCACGACACAGTGGAGGCCTTCATCTCCTCGATCGGCCGGTGGGAAAGGGGGTGATACTTCTAGCAGGATAGATAGTTGACTACTGTCCGAGTGACATCTTCCTGTAGAGTCGGCCAGAAGTACCCGGCCAGCAAGATCTTCCTTGCTAGCGACCGACCGTCCGGATGCCCTCCATAGGAGCCTTGGTGTACTTCTCGTAGTATATAATTGGCATCCTCTGATCCAACACATTTAAACAATGGCCGGGAGAAGGTCTTCTTGTAGAGCTGGTCCCCGACTAAGGTGAAGCGCCCGACCCTTCTTCTCAGTAAGCGAGCTTCCTCTCGATCGGAAGGCATAGCTCCCGATTGTAGGAATTCTATTATGGTCGTTCTCCAATCATCGGGGAAAGTAAGCCCCTCCATCCGATTGACGTGCGCCACCAAGGATACTTGCTTGATCGGTTGAGTAATGACGATTGGCGAGAGTGAGCTCGCTAATTTGGCCAGCTCGTCTGCTGCTTGATTCTCTGCTCGGGGGATCTTTTGGATGATTATCTCTTGAAAGCTTGCCTTCAGCTTTTCGAAGGCTTCGATGTATGACTTGAGCCACGTGTTGCTGATCTCAAAGGCTCCAGTCAGCTGTTGAGCGGCTAATTGAGAATCCGAGTGGATAAGAACCTTATCGGCGCCGACATGCTGAGCGGCTTGTAGGCCGGCTATAAGAGGCTCGTACTTGACTTCATTGTTAGTTGCCCGGTACTCTAGCCGAACGGACAACTACACCCGCTCTTCTTGTGGGGAGATAAGCAGTATGCCGATTCCACTACCTTGCCGTGTGGACGACTCATCCACATATATTTTTCATACTGAGTCGGGCTCAGGGTTTTGCACCTCTGTGACAAAGTCAGCTAAGGCCTGCACTTTGATGACCGTTCAGGTATGATATTGGATATCAAACTCGTCGAGTTCCATTGTCCATTTGATCAGACAACCGGATGCCTCTGGGTTAAGCAGGACTCTTCCCAGAGGGTTGTTGGTCATCACTATGATAGTGTAAGCGAGGAAATAAGGACAAAGCCTCCAAGCATCGAGTACCAATGCAAATGCTAGCTTCTCAAGACCTGTGTAGTGAGATTTAGCATCCTTTAATTTATGACTCAAGAAGTACACTAGCTATTCTTCGCCGTTCTACCAAACCAACACCGAGCCGACAACGTGTTCGATTGAAGACAAATAAATCCGGAGCGGTTCACCGACAATAGGCTTAGCTAGTTCAGGTAGTGAGTTCAGATATACTTTGAGTTCCTCGAAAGCCCGGTCACACTCCTCGTCCTACTGAAACTTGGTGGCTCGGCGCAGAATTTTGAAGAAGGGAAGGCTCCAATCGGACGACTTGGAGATGAATCGTGGCAATGCTGTTATCCGCCCGGTGAGGTGTTGCGCTTCCTTCAAATTTCTTGGTGGTGGCATATCTTGGAGTGCTTTTACCTTGTTGGGGGTTGCCTCAATGCCCCGTTCGGTGATGATATATCCTAGGAAGCATCCGCTTTTAGTGCCGAACAGACACTTCTGAGGATTTAACTTTATTCCGTACGTCTGAAGGGTCTAGCAGGTCTCCTTGATGTCTGCACAGAGATCGACGGCTCGAAGGGATTTAATTAATATGTCGTCGACATATACCTCCATGTTGCGGCCGATCTGCTGCCGAAAGACTTTGTTCATCAGCCGCTGGTAGGTGGCTCCTGCATTCTTCAAGTCGAATGACATTACGTTGTAGCAGTACATGTCATCGGCGGCGATGAAGCTGACTTTCTCTTGGTCTTCATGGGCGAGCGACACTTGATGATACCCCTGATAGGCGTCCGACATGCATATCAGCTCGCATCCGGCCGTGGAGTCTACCATCTGATCGATCCTGGGCAAGAGATAGAAGTCCTTTGGGCACGCCTTGTTAAGATCCAGAAAGTCGATGCAGACCCTCCATTTGTTGCCTGGTTTGGAGACCAGCACCACATTGGCGAGCCAGCTCGGAAACTGGACCTCGCGTATATGGCCGACCTCCAACAGTTTCTCAATCTTTGCCTGGATGATCAGGTTTTGCTCGGCGCTGAAGTCCCTCTTCCTCTGCTTCACTGGCCAAGCGTCCGGTTGGACGTGGAGCTCATGTTGTGCGGCATTCGAGGAAATGCGGGGCAGCTCATGGGTAGACCAGGCGAACATGTCATGATTCTGCTGAAGGCATCTGATCAGCTTGACCTTCTGTTCGGCCTCCAAGTCAGACGCTATGAAAGTCGTCACCTCCGCTCGGCTCGGATGAATCTGTACTTCCTCTTTTTCTTCATAAATTAAAGTAGGGGGCTCCTCAGTTATGGTGTTTACCTCCATCCGGGGTGTCTTCTGAGCGGTCTTGGTCTCGGTCTTGACCATCTCGACATAGCATCTCCGAGCAACCAGCTAATCCCCCTTTACTTCTCCAACTTGATCTTCTACCGGGAACTTAATCTTCTGGCAGAAGGTTAAAACGACTGCTCGGAATTCATTGAGGGCCGGGTGGGCCAAAATGACATTATAGGCTGAGGGGGCATCTACTATGATGAAGTTCATGTCCCTTGTTTTCTGGATTGGTTCCTCCCCGAGCGAGATGGCCATCTTGATTTGGTCGATCGACAAGACTTCATTGCCGGTGAACCCGTATAGAGGGGTCGTCATTGGCAACAGTTCGCCTTTGTCAATTTGGAGCTGGTCAAACGCCTTCTTGAAAATGATGTTGACCGAGCTGTTTGTGTCAATGAATATATGATGAATAGTATAATTGACGATTACCTCTCGAATAATGAGTGCATCGTCGTGCGGCACTTCGACTCCTTCGAGATCACGGGGACCGAAGCTGATCTCGGGTCTGCTGGCCTGCTCTCGACTGCAGCCCACCGCATGGATTTCTAACCGCCGGGCATGTGACTTTCGGGCCCGGTTGGAATCCCCGCCGATCGGCCCGCCGGCTATGATGTTGATCTCGCCTCGAGCAGCATTGCTCCAGTTTTTCTCCTCCCGAGCGGACGCCTTGCTTTGCTCGCGCCCTGCTCTTGTCGGCTCCGCGCTTCTACGATGAGGCCGCCTTGGTGATCGTCTTGCTTCTTCTCGTCGATTGGCTCGAGGATGCTCGTGTCGCCGATCGGGCGAAGGGGATCAGCGCCGATAACTCCTAGGCGCCGGTTGGACGACAGGATCAAACCCACGACAGTCGCAGGTGTTGTGGGATGCAGACTGGTGGAATGAGCAAAACAAAGGGGTCCATACCTTCCCCTTAGGCTTCGGCCGTTCTGCGGCAACATGCTGGACGACATGTGGCTTTGCTTCCTGGTGTGGGCGTACTCCCTCGGCTCAGGGCCCTCTTGGAGGTTGATGGCTGGACGGCGCCCATCGCTCGGTCGGCGCTGATGGTTCAGATGGAGCCTCCTTCCTCTGAGCCGCTTGAGCTTCTTCCACGTTTATGTACTCATTGTCCTTCTTTAGAATGTGGTCGTAGTCGCGAGGCGGCTTCCTGACGAGCGATCTGAAGAAGTCCCCGTCCACGAGCCCTTGCGTGAACGCGTTCATCATGGTCTCGGACGAGACCGAGGGGATATCCATCGCCACATGGTTGAAGTGCTGGATGTAGGCTCGTAGAGTTTCCCTCTGGCCTTACTTCATGGAAAATAGGCTGACGCTTGTTTTCTGATAGCGTCTGCTGCTTGCGAAGTGGTGAAGGAAAGCCGTTTGGAAGTCTTTGAAGCTTCGGATAGACCCGTCTGACAACCTCTGGAACCACCGTTGAGCCGAGTCAGAGAGAGTGGCGAGGAACACTCGGCACTTGACTCCATCTGTATACTGATGAAGAGTGGCAGTATTATCAAACTTACTGAGATGGTCGTCTGGATCAGTCGACCCGTTATACTCCCCGATCGCCAAGGGAGCGTAATGCCTCGGCAACGGATATTGCAAAATGGCTTCGAAGAACTGTCGGTTGATCCGCTCGGGCAACAAATCAGCTCAGGGCGCTCTGCCTTTTCTTTCGTCCCGAGCGGGGGCCTCATCTGAGGAACCCCTATCCTGATTGGCCTGAGCAATCTCTGAGGGCATCTGAAATAACGCCCGATGAAATGGAATGGGTGCTGGCGGAACTTCTCCAAGAGTGTCAGTCGGCATCTTGTTCTGTCCCCATATGGAGAGTTGCTCCGACCGGTCTTCATGCATCGCTCGGCCTCCCGAGGCCGATGTTGCTTGCTGTGCCAGCCGATTGGCTAGGGCCTTTTGTTGCTGCTGTTCGACTAATTTCGCCACTCATACTTGAATGAGCGAGTCAAGCTCTTCTGGAGTGAGCGTCACGGTGTGGAGATGTCCAGCTTCCTCCATCTTCTCCGTTCGGATTCAGGCGCTTTCCCATAGACGACGCCAAATTTGATCTTGTCCGAGAGCGAGTAGACGGACGTTGGGTAGACGACACTCACGTTGACTAGCTGTCGACCAAAGGTGGCGTGATCCTCTGATGAGCTAAGTCTGCAACCACAAGTCGTTAGTGCTGAGCTAGGGAGGGGTTCCTTGGTGATGACCCTCCGACGCTCAAGTCAATCACTGGCAAACGAATGAAGAATGAAGAATGAAGTAGAAAGGAGCAGCGTAACTGTAGCTACAGTGATCAGATCATACCTTCGATGAAGCTTTGGGGCTTCTATATAGAGCTCCCAGGAGGCGCGCGCATGCTTCTCGAGACGTGCACGCTTCCCAAAGCATACCTGGAAAGGTTGTGTCAGAAAAGTGTGTCTGACGCCATACCTGAACAGACCGAGCATATCCCTGGTATGACAGTGGAAGCTTCCACCGTACGATCCTCTGCCTGTCCATGCCGTTGATCATGCGGGTTGTCGATGACATTGGTCTCTAGGAAGATATTGCCAACTGCTCCCTTTGTCTGCTATTAGGCCGAGCGAGAGAGCCGCTCGGCCAGTTCGCCGTTTAGGCGATGCGACGGTAGGGTCAAGCGTCCGCTCGGCCCATGAGCTGTTGTCCGGCTCCATCCAATCGAGCGAAGGAATCCTAACTGTCGGGTCGAAGTCATGTCCCTTGCTTAGCCGAGTGGGATGTCCGCTCGACCTTCGTCTCTTCCCGCTTTGCCTTATGAGCATCGGAAGCTCAGCGTCAGGCCGAGCTATCGAAGTGTCGGGCTGGTTACTCTTCTTGCTGATCGGGAAGGTAACTCGACCAATCAGACGCATACCCCGGATGTTGACCACTTTGACCTCCTGTCAGACGGGCTCCACCTTACCACCGGATCATATACCATTATAGAGACATGTGAATTCTTTTGATCCAACCCCCAATAGTAAGATACCCAAGTGTTCCTCTTTAGTATGCCCTTGCAAATTTAGTTGCCAAAGATGAGACCTACAAATATAAAATGCAATGAAAGCATAATGAAGCTAGAAATAACTCACTAGAAAAATTCATAATCAATACGAGAAAAACTAAAAAAAAATAGAATGTTAATTCGCTTATAAAAATTTGACTATTTTTCATTGTTATGATTATCATACTAGATTTTTTTTAAAAAAAAATATTATATAAATTTTAATAAGACAAGTAGAATTTATTACACACTATAAATTACTATACTTCATTACTCATAAAAGCTAGTGACATTGTAATTTAATATGAATACTATTAAGTAATTAAGTAAGCTGGGTCTAATGTATACATAGCCTTATTTCTTCCTCTAAGAAAATCTAATCTCCCATCCATCCTTTTCATCTCCATTTTGAGAGAGTTTCCTTCAATTTTATCAAACAACTACCTATAAAAAATAGAATCATCCTAAAACATATAGAATTTAGATATTTAATCTTAAATTAAAAACTTACTTGGCCGTCGAGGGCGCATTGACACTCTTGTGACTAGAGTTGTTCTTCAAAAAAAAAAAAACAACAAAGTCAATCTTATCCTCCGAAAGTGTTCATTTTCCTCTTTTCATGATTAATTTCTCCGAGTCGTTGGAGTCACATTACCTTTAAATTACTAAAAAGAAAGTAAATGGAATTGGCATGAATGGTGAGAAAAGATCATTCCGGTGGCCTTTTAAAATAGATGAAGTCAACTACCATGAATCGATACAAAACTCAACGGTGATATCAAATTATCGTGGATTTATCATGTTTGTTTGTGCTGTTGGATAGAGGCAAATGATGATGACGGGCAACCGCCTCGATGCTATGCCAGTGGAGGAAATAGAGATAAAAGAGGAGGGCAAGGAGATTAATTTTTTTTAAAAAAAAAAGATAAAAAGGATGAGTAGTATTGTGGAAAAGAAAATGGAAAGAGATATTCATCCATTCCAAAATGAATAATAATAATAGTGATATGTTAAATCGCCGTATTTACGCTTTGACTTTCATTTTCCATTAGAGTCGATATTTAAAATAATAATAATAATAATAATACAAAATAAATAATAATTATATTCCCACCGTTGTTGTCGTTGAGGAATATCTCAAATCCGATTCCTATCTCTTTGCTAAAAATGGGTATTTTCCCGTTGTGCCCTAAAAAAATATCTTCTTCCTCATGGCGTTTCTTCTCCCTCTCACCGACGCAAGCGCAAACCCCGTCGTCAAACCCCGACCCTTTCGTTGGACGATCAGCGGCGCGGTGGATTCCCGCAAGAGAACCCCGGCCTGGTGCTCTGCCCGTGGTCTGGTCAAGGACGAGGCCCTGGGGAGGGTGATTAGGGTTTGTGACCCTCTGTGCGGTGCCGGCGGCAGCTTCGTCCTGTCTCCAATTCTTTCCTTTCCACTCCTCGGTAGCGCTTCGCCTTCTTCGCCTCCGTCTCCCTCACTCAAGCCGCAGCAGGAGAGGGACGAGGAGGAGGAGAAGCAGCGGTATTATGTTAACATGGGGTATGCAATTCGATCCTTGAGAGAGGACTGTCCTGATATCTTCCAGCGGGAACCCAACTTCAGCATTTATAGGTTCGCTATCCCTCTTTTCTTCTGGTTTTGGTTTATAGAAAAATGATTTTTTTAGTAATTAAGTGATTGATTTGTCGGAATTAATTTGATTTTATAAGAGCCTCTGAGAAGCTTCTGTTATATGCAAATTAAAACTGTCTTCCAATACTTGAGATAATTTGGACCTCAATTGGGGAATTTGGTTGAAGGTAGGTAGGTCAAGATGAGTTTGAACAGAGGGAGGTGAATTAGTTCGTAAGAATTAAGTGCCATTCGGATGAGATGGATCTAGCTTGACTGAGATGGGAAAAGCTCGGGACCAAATGGCCTGGAAGATTGCTTGTGATTTTGTTTAACTGGAGCCTGGAGGTTCAGCAATGAGGGAAGAAGGTTCAAGGCACGGGTGAGTAACAGAATTGAGTAATGTGAGATCAAAAGTAGATTGAAATGGAGATGGACGACAAGTTGTTGCCTGGAATCACACTAACCTCTAGGGTTACTATTGCATGGCCCCCTTTTGTGGGTCTTAGAGTCATTGACCATCCAGTGGTAGAGTCCCATGTATCTATGGCCTTTAGGTTTAATACATCCTATCCATCCCTGGGACCTTGATCTTTAACTGGCTTGACTAGATGTGTATGCTTTCTACATTCTTTGCATCTAGAATACACGCTATTAGTGTATTCAAACTACTCGATACCCGTCATGGATACACAACATCTTAGCAATCCACGGAGATAGTGGGTAATCCACTGATTGATCTGACCAAACATTTGTAACTTCCCCATTCATTGCAATACTAAATGTGAATTCAGCTCTGTTCAAAGTCTTAGTTCCCCATCATGGACACGTCAACATCTCAGTGGTCCTCAGAGATGGTAATTTTGCCCACATCATGACAAAATTGGATATGCGGCACAAATTGAACTTATGATGACATTTAGTTTGTACAACAGTCCTATCTGAGAACTTCTGGAGTATAAAGCCATAACTCTATAATCAAAACCATATTAAGAGAAGGTAAAAAGATGTGAACCAGTAAATTACTCACATCTTACTAATTTTCCAAATACTTGCTTGGGGATAGCAAAAATTAATAGGCAATCCAATTGAAGCAATTTCACTGGTTGATATCTTTTCGATGAAATGATCTTTGAGCCAGATATACCTTAAGAGAACTGGAACTTGAGCACAAGTTAGACTTGAAGATCTTACCTTCCTCCAAGAGATGGATCTCCAAACTAAGTACAGTCTATCTAGATAGAGGCCTTGGCTTAGAATGCATAAGTTACTATCAAGATTCCAGAACCTCTGCTCTATCTGAATAGGCTATACAATATTGTGGGAGATCTGCTTAGAACATTGGATCCTTCAAAAACCAAGTACTAGCTAACCAGATCGATCAGTTTCACTTTAATAAGGTCTTGGGTTTTCTGCTGTTGAAGTTTGCAATGGACCTGCCCTCCTCATAAGGAGTGAAAGAACCATTTGAAGTAAGGTTTTAGTGCAACAAAAACAGACTATTTTAGAATAAATCAGTGCAATAAAATAAACCAGATCATAAACTCTTACATCTTCGTTGGTAAACTATAATGGAGAAAGATCCAACTGAAGATCATTATTCATGACATCATTGAGATGGTTGATATTAGTTCAGTTATATCATGCATAATTTTGACATGATCTAGTTAGATAAAGTGACTTAAGCAAGAAATTGTCTTGTTGTTGCAAGACTTCTGGTGAATGCCAAATATTCAAGTAACTATTATATAGGGCTATGACTTGTGAGATTTGAACTGCATATGCTGCATCATTAGAAATGTCCCAAGGCTGGCTGCCAAATGTGGTAGCAATGGTTGAGATGCTTCCAGAAAAGAGATAGTGGAAAATCTAATTGCCATATAGGGAATGCTTGTCTCCTTCCAGAATTTGGCATGAGTTGAGAGGTTTCCCAGCAAAGACGACATTGAAACTTAAAACTAAATGCATCTTGCTGATAACACTTAGGTCCTTCCACATGAGACGATCTACATGGTTTTTGGGAAAACATTTTATTCTATTGCTATTCATCATTTCAATGCCATTCCAAACACATTGTTTATCTTTAGTATTAGTGTTTATGACTAGCAATCAAATATTGTTAGCAGCAATTTCCCGTCCCATTGGTCGTTTTTAAAGGACATTCGTTTTAAAAACTTTTCTTTTCAATTCGAAATATCAAAGTAGCAGCGGAAAGAAAATGAAAACAAGTAAACTCGTTCGGTTACTTGGTTCAGAGCTTGTGGCGACTCCTACTTCAAGATCCGCGATCCTTGATTGCACCATTGAGTAATCCAGTAAAATTCCTTCTTCTGAAAACTTTGGAAAAGAGGTAATGCATACAGTGAAGTTAATACAAAAGAATGCAAGCTAACTAAAAATACTGACAATACAACAACGAAGATCGTCGGAGCTTCTTAGTGATGTAGCTTGCACGCTGAGTGGAAGATCTGAAGTAGCACTAGCAGCAACGCAGTAGGACAGTGGAATGCAGAATATTACTTCGGCTTGGTGCTTGAAGCTTGCTTTTATAAGTGTTGATCGGTCGATTGAAAAACCATTCGGTCGACTGAACCCTTTATCGGTCGACTGAGCACTGTGCTTTCCTTCGGTGACAAGATCTGAATCTTTGCGTAATTAAGAGCATTAATTGTTCGGTCGAGTGATCCTCTAAGCTGCCTTCTTCGTTGCACTCCGAATTTGCTTCGACGTCAATGCTATTTAATGTTCAATCGACCGATTCTTGGGTTCGATCGACCGATCCTTGTAATCCACTTGGATTATGCAAAATAGAGTTAGTCTTCACAGTAGGATAAAATATCCTTGTAACACAAAGTTAATACAGTAGTAATGCATGAATAGGAAAATACAGTAAAATTGTCTTGATCTCAACTTGGAAACTTGTCAGTTTCTTCAGTTGGATCAGCGACCTAGGGTTTGTCCCTTCTCAGGACACGACCTCCTTGTTGCTCCACTCTAGTTGTTTATCTCAATCTACCAACCAAACATCGGGTTCTCCAGATCGATTTGGACTTTATTGCCTAACCGCGACTAGGGTTTTTCCAGTTGAGTAAATATCCTACACACTTAGTTAAATCATCAGATCATAACAAGACTTAACTTAAATCTTTGACATCATCAAAACTCGGGTTTAATTCTGGTGCACCATGCACCAACAATCTTTCCCTTTTTGATGTTTGACAACCAAGGTTCACAGTTAAATTTAAAATATGCAGGGATAAGTAAACAAACATTTTTCCATAACTCTCCTCCTAGCTCAATAACTCCCCTGAATTTATACCATAATATCTCTCCTCTGACACATCAAAAAATTGGGGTATCAATAAACACCAAATCTGAAAATTTTCAAGGGAAACAACCTCTTGCAAAAAGTAGAGTAAGGTTACATACAATGAATCCTTCCCCGGGACCCCGCTTAGCGGGAGCTTCATGCACCGGAGTCCCCTTTTTTTTTTCTAATTTCAAATTGATTAAGATTAATTAATTATTATTTGTATTTATCAATTAATTTAGGATTAATAATTTATTAGTTAAATTTGAAGTAATTTGAAAATAAAATAAGATGATTAGTTTAAGTTGTAGATTAATTTTAGATTAAAGTAACGTAATAATCAGTTGATTAATTTTGAATTAACTAATGTTAATTTTGCATTAAATTATATTAGCTGAAATTATTAAGATCATTTAAACTCTTATTAAATTAGATAATTTTTGAATTAATTAGGTTGATTAAGTTGAGAGTTAAATTTGGTTAATTTATTGTTAAATTAATTTGTTTTGATTAAGAAGATTAATTATGATTAATGTTGATTTAAATGTTTACTTTTAGATAATTATTTAATTAATTTAGATTAAAGTAATTTATTAAATTAATTTTGAATAAAAGGTAATTTAGTAATTTTAAAATTAATTGATTGATTATTGGTTATAAATTTGATTAATTTATTAATTTTCTTAGTTAATTTTGTTTCATTAATTAATGTTAAGTTTATATTAAATTGGTTTGAATTATTAAGAATTCTTGAAAAGGTTGTTTAACTCTTGTTAGATTCAAACTTAGCTTTGGGTTAATTAAGAAGGAATTTATAAGGTAAGCCTCTAGACTGTGGTGAGTCACAATAGACATCATTAGAGTAACCACATCTGAGATAACTTTCCAAAAACGACTATTCCAAAGAACTTAATAGGTTTTGGTCTAACTAGCTCATGTTTGACTGGGGTAGCTTCGGTCATATTTGTTAGGACCCATGCGGCCGACAAGAGGGGTGAATTGCCTGAAAACAAAAATGAACCTTTCCCGACTTTCAACTCGATTAGTAGCACCAGTATAATTATAACAAGTAAATTAAACAACTACAAAATAAAAGAAGAGGCAAAGAAATTTACTTGGTTACAACTTAGGTGATTGTTAATCCAAGACAAATGAAAAGCACTAAAAGTCTCCTTCGATGAAGGCAGAGAAGCCTCTTACACTCGTTGAACGCTCAGACAATTGCTAGGAAATGAATACAAGAGTTGATGTTGATTTCCTACCTATAGGGGTCTTTTTATAGCCTTGGAAAATTCTATCCGGGGCTAGAAGACGCCTCCAACAAGCTGGAAGGCGCGTCCAGCGAGGATAAGACTATATCCTCATCAACTTGCCCCGTCTAAGGTGCCTTCAAGTGATTGAAGGCGCCTTCCATGAAGGCTTGAAGGCGCCTTCCACCAAAAAGGCGCGAGGGCGCCTCTTGCAACGTTGGAGGCGCCTTCAGCAGCTCCAACAACTCCGTTTTGCTCTTCTGCTGTTCCGTTCGCTTGGGTGATTTTGGCCAACTGGAATAGAGCTCACTCGAACCCATTTTTCGGCCTTCTCCTCGAGCAGGCTTCTTCCTTGGCTTCTTGTCCCTCGAACGTCGTGCACGTCTTTCTCATCCACTGGTGTACTCTTTTGCAGCACCTCGTCCCTCGGATGCACTGAGCCCGTCGATTTCCTTTTTGTGTCATCCTTCTCACTAGCTGTGTCTTTCGCTCGACTTCTTGTGTTCCTAAGCTCCCGGAAACTTAGACACAATGATCAAATACACAGGATCTAACTTAACTTAGTTGACCACATCAAAACTTCCACGGGGTACTAACAATATCTACTAGGTCTAGTGCACCAAGTAGAACACATATGATTCAACCTAGACATGCATTCGATAAAATTTCCTTGGCATACTATCATCTCAATCCATTCCGATGCTATGTTATTAGGGTTTGGTAAGTCTTTTTATTTCTAACTATTCCTAATTTAAGCAGAAAAGTAAATCTAAACCTAAACATGCATATTCAATAAATCAAGTAGGATGAACAATTAGTAGAATGAACAATTTTTCTATTCGCTCCCCTGAGTCATAGCTTAGATATGGTATGTCTAAGAGATGGATCTGACTCTTGGGAACCAAATATTGATCCGGTTCAATTAGTTTAGTTAAACATGATTTAGGTACGATACCCATGCTTGACTTGTTTTCTAACGTTTTGACTAAGTAAAGACAAATATAATTTGTTGGTTGTGTTTGGTTTATATCCGAGTCCGGATCTGTTGTATACGGCTCGTTGAGACCCAAGAATCATGTTTCGACATTGGGATCCCAAGTTGAACTTTTCCAACATCTTCTTGAGTCGCTCCACTTGACCTTTCAGGTTGGAATTTTCTTACTCAAGTTTTGCAACTTGAGTTGAAGTTCCAACTTGAACTTGGTTAGTCAAGTGATTCAAGCTATAACTTGCTCCTTAAGGTGGTTAATTTTTTTAAATAGTAAGTATTTTGTTCCTTGGATTTTGTAAATTTTTTAAACAAGCATTTAATTACTTTCAACATTTCAGACTTCGAATTGAAAGTTACCTTATTGGGTCTTTCGAAAAACGGATACGGATCCGTGACTTCTCTTGGACTCATTATCGGACTTTGACTCGTATTCATCTTTAGACTCAGATTCTGACTCTTCAATTTTTGCCATAAATGCTATATGACTCAAGTGCTTTAGTTCTGGTTTTGATCGGGGCTTAGCTTCCTTGTTTGGTCTTGAATACAAAGCTAACCCTTTCTCGATCTGACTCAAGTCTGTCTATTCATGTAATGTTAATTCGCAAAATAGCCCATCTAATTTAATAATGGAAAGCTTCTTTGAAACTTTATAGGCATTTACAATAGATGGCCATCAGGAGTTTCAAGGAAATGAGTTAAGTGTGTACTTGATAATATCACGATTCTCTAGTTGATGGCTGATGATATGTAGTTGGCTTGCTGACTTACCATCTAGCATTTTAATATTTAGTAATGAATTTAATAAAAGATTACATTTTATTGTCTTTGTGTCGTTTGTCCCTTCATGTAGTTTGACTGACGTATCCTACAAATCTTTTGCATTGTCGAAAGGCCCGACTCGGTTTAATTCTTCTTTTGATAATCTACATTGTAAAGTGTTGAATGCCTTTGAATCAATTTGTATTTTCTTCTTTATTTCTTCGGTCCATTCCTCCGAGTTGTTGACTGGTGATGTGTAACCGCATCGGATAATGAGTCATTGGTCAATGTCTGTTTTGAGAAAAACTTCCTCTTTTTCCAGTATGGGAAACCACTTCCATCGAATATAGGAGGATGCACGGTGGAGTATCCTGCAGATTATGCCATTTGTTCCTGCACCAAAAATTGAGAAATAAAAAGAATTTCCAAGACTCTTGTCTTGGGATTAGCAGTGCGAGAAAAAGAAGAAAAGAGAATATAAAAAAATTCTTTTTAACAAAAAGAAAAGAAACGATTATTAAAGTGTTCGAAAAACGGTTAAGTTAATTAGAAGAAAAGAGAATATAAAAAAATTCTTTTTAACAAAAAGAAAAGAAACGATTATTAAAGTGTTCGAAAAACGGTTAAGTTAATTCAAAGCAACTTGACTCTAATACCAATTGAAGGATTAATAGAAAATGATTGATCCTTTAAACTGCCTTTTTCGCTGCGACCCGAATCTGTTTCGACATCAATGCTATTTAATGTTCGGTCGATCGATCCTTGGGTTCAGTCTATCGATCTGCTTGAATTCCAAGTTTGTCGAGATTTCGATCTTTCAGGTTGTTTACCAAAATGGGTTCGATCGACTGATCCCCTTGTACCAAAAGTGCTCTGCTTTGATATGCTCACTATGTCAACTTGATTCGGTCGACTGATCCTCCTGTTCGGTCGATTGATCCACTTGGATTCTGTAAATAGAGTTAGTCTTCAATGTAGTATAAAATATTCCCGTAACACAAAGTTAGCACAGTAATAATGCATGAATAGGCAAAGACAGTAAAATCTATCTTGATTTTAACTTAGAAACCTGCCGGTTTCTTCATTTGGATCAGCGATCTAGGGTTTGTCCTTTTTCAGGACACGACCTCCCCGTTGCTCCACTCTAGTTGTTTATCTCAATCTACTAGCCAAACATCGGGTCCTCCAGATCTGTTTGGACTTTACTGTCTAGTCACGACTAAGACTTTTCTGGTTGAGTAAATAGTCTCTATACTTAGTCAAATCATCAGATCACAATAAGATTTAACTTATATTTAACAACATCAAAATTCATATTTGATTCTGGTGCACTGCCCAACAATTTTTTTCCTAAACAACTATCCTGCTGATGTTGCCTTCCCGGAGGGAAGACTGCCAATCAATAGTAAATCATTTATTCGGTGTCCATGTTTAATCTTGTACTATGAAGTGTTCCTTATCTCATCGGAAGATGTATTTTATTTATATCTGTGCCAACTTGATATTTAATCAGCTTACATTTTATTTTCTGTATAATTTATAGCTACCGGGCTAAGATACATCTTTTGTTGTGGTTCAGGGATGATATTGTCTTCAAGGATCCTTTGAACTCGTTTGTTGGTATTGACAATTACAAACGTATATTCTGGGCAATAAGATTCACTGGGCGTGTTTTGTTCCGAGCTCTAAGTATTAATATCGTGAGTATATGGCAGCCTGCAGAGAATGTAATAATGGTTCGCTGGATTGTTCATAGTGTTCCTAGGGTGCCTTGGGAGAGTCATGGCCGGTTCGATGGGAACTCTGAATACAAACTTGATAAGAATGGAAAGATCTATGAACATCGCGTGGACAATGTTGCTCTTAATACACCAACCAAGTTCCGGGTATTGCCTGTAGAGAAGCTGATTCAATTGCTTGGTTGCCCATCGACACCAAAACCGACATATTTTGAGACATCATTGTCGAATGGCATTTCTTGCTTGCCCTTGTTGTTTAGATTCTCATGGATCAGATCCTACTTGGCTCTTCACCTAGTTTTTGCATACATATGTGCTGCAAAGGGCTGAAATCTTTCTGTACCCCTATACCATACCTATCCGTTGGCTGTATTGGGATTTTGTTTAGTAGATAGAACGCATTATATGTACATATATTCTTGGGATTATTGTTGCATATGCTGAGATAGAAATGTAACATGGAAATTAATAATGAGATGCTGGTAAAATCTTTGATACCAATATTAGCATTTTCCTTGATGTAGAAGGGTTTTATTAAGTTTTATTCTTCTATCATCAATTTGTCTTCATTATCCTGCCCATCGATGTGGTAGCTACTTCATTTTCATATATATATATATATAGTTAAATACAAATGTTCTAAACTGAACTAAATCCATTGCCAATCAATCCTCCCACTTCACTCTCCAATCTTTCTTCAGTTCGATGAAGTTGGTAAAACTTATTGTCAAAGTTAATATATTTATATTTTTGAGTTCTTTTAAAATCAAAATAAATAGATGTGCTACAGAAGAGCATTAGAGTTCATATATCTAAGAAAGGAATATATACATACACTCGTATACATACAAGGATCTCATATTAGGTACGTTTGATACAACATTTCTAAGCACTAATTCTAGTGATGGAGAAACAAAAAAAGCTATACTTTTTATACATATATCACAAACCAAATATGTCATTTGAATTAAAGATGGACGTAGCACTAAACTGCCTGGCATTCAAGTCTCCACCACCCAAGGCAGAGCTAAACCGATCCAGCCATTGGGTCGAATTGTGATTTTCTGTTTCTTCCACCCAACCTGAAGTCATATCTATGTCATCAAGAATGATAGGATCAGCATCTGCAGCCTTTCCTTTCGGTTGAAGCTTAAGATTGTAGTGAACATAGAGAAGGTCACTTAGAGCCTCCTTATTCAGCAGATTGCGCTTTTCTGAGTGAATCTGCTGAATTGAACTCCAGTTTCTCTCATAGATTGAGGAGGTGCTGCAGACCTGGCTAAGTATTCTCACCGCCACTCGCTGTAGACCAGGAGCTGAATCACCATACTGTTCCCACCACATTCCTGATGTGTAAAATGAAGTTAACATGCTAAGTTTTAAACTTACAAGAGCAGCAAAGGATGCTAAATTCATGAATATATACCCGGGGATGTGGTGTTGCGAGCTTCTTTAGCCAAATTGGACCCAAACATCCCTTGTGCCTTTTTAAATATATAGATCTGTTGTGTGATATCTTGTCTCAGTTCAGGTATCAGTAGTAGCTTGTCTAGAACAGTGAGGAATTGTTCCTTTATGATCCCAAGAAATTTCACTTCGGGATTGTATTGTATGCTAGGATTTAAATATGCTGCTGCAGCATGGAGTGGTGAGTGAAGCTGGTTTTGCCACCTTGTATCGACTATATCGAGAAAAGTCTTGCATTTCCCTTCGTCCATTATGTAGTAAGTCCTTATGAACTCCTTGGCCCTTGTTATAGACTCATATATATAACCAGTTGCAGGTTTAACCCCAGAAACATCCCTTAACACTTTTAACAGAGGTTCAGAAACAGCTGCAAGTTCTTCAACTACCCCCCAAACTTCATTGTCATCTAGGATGTCCACGCAAGAGGCACTTTGAGGTCTGTTTGCATAAGGAGAAGATGAATAGTCTGGGCTATTGAACATATGCTTCAACCTTGTTCTGTGCTTCAACATTGACTGCAAGGTAAGAAAGTTTGATGCAGACCTCGTAATGGCAGAGCAAACAAGATCCTGACCGCCTGTGAACTTTCTCATTAAATCAAGTACCCAGCTATGATTGTAAATGAATCTCGTGATGGATTGTGCTTGCAAGATGCATCTATTCACCCAGTCGATGCTGGAAAAATCCTCCAGAATTAAATTCAAGCAGTGAGAAGCACAAGTAGACCAGACGATCGTGCTGTAGTTCTGCATCATGAGATTTCCAATGCTCAAGTAATTTAAAGAGCTATCTGCGATAACTTGAACAACATTTTCAGGGCCAAATTCTTGAATGATAGAATCAAATAAATCATAGAGGCATTTGGTATTTTTGAAGTATGCAGATGCATTAACAGATTTGTAGAAAAAGGTTCCTAAAGGAGATGAGATAAAAAAGTTAATTAAGGCTCTTGATTTATGGTCTGTCCATGTATCGGCAAGGATAGTGCAGCCAGTGGTTGCCCAGTCTTTCTGCATTTCTTTTATTTGCAAGGTGACCTCAGATTTCAGCTTCTGCAACCATGTTGTCCTCAAAGCTTCTAATGAGGGCCCTCTGAATCCTGGACCACCAAGAGCTTCCAGCATAAGCTGATATGAACAAGAGCGGGCCACACTGAAATCCAACTTGTTTTCAAAGAAGAACTCAGCGATGCATCTCTCTGCATCAAGAGACTGTGGTCTGATGGTAGTGCATCCTGTAAGAATTTTTGGCACAGGAGGTGAAATATCTAGCGGGGACATAAGAGGTTTAATACTCGGAACTAATGCAGGAAATATAGTTTCAATCTGCTTTTGCCTTTTAGAAGTGGAGCTGCAAGCATCCTTTCCCTCTTCTTTCATTGTTATAATTTCTTTCACCCTTTCAGTAATTTCATCTCTGACTTTTGTGCATGGATGTACACCTTTTCTTGGCAAACGGGATAAATGAAACTTCAGTCTGCTAATGCCCCCGTTCAGTACTTTGAGGCAAAATTTGCATCTCACCTTATTTCCGTCCATCTTCTCACAGTATTCCCAGCACACATCTTTTTCTCGAACCACTGGGGTAGCCAATTATCATAAGCAGTCACTATTTGATTTCTAACTAGTGAAAAGTAATTGAAAATTCACTCATTATCTGGACCAGCATTAAAGATGAGACCAAAGAAATGAAGATGCAATATCTCAATCAAAACATGTTTTGAGTGCTCAAAATGACGCTTAATGATCGTGATAAAACTAAGAAAGTTTTAAAGAAACTTACTGATGCCGGTGGAACAGTATCCAATATGCTCTCTGCAAAATTAGAGCAAAACAAAAATAAACAAATATTACCAACGCCGTATTTTACCGAGGATAAATCATCATAGTCATTAGAGAAGATAGTAATTGTGAATCTGCTAGCAACAAGTAGAAATGAAAATTATTTTGTAGTACAAAATAAAAGATGACAGAACTCAGATAAAAGCTACACATTTGTCAAAAGAATTCCATGATGTTCAGGATCAAAAAAGAAACAAAAGAATGAAAAATTGAAAATAATATAGTGAAAAAAGAAACTCAACACACAAAGTAAAAGCATGCTGATCTTCTTAATTAGTATAAGCTAATTTTATTTTTGGCCACTGACCACTAATAAAGTCCCACACATTATTTGGAGGTTCAAGGTCATTATATGTGATTCCTTTTACTAAATAATTACTTCTCGCAAGCCTTTAAAGAGAATATTGGTTGACATGCAACTGCAAATAACTAGGAGGAAAAAAAACATTCATAAGTACTTCATGCTTCTGAGTACTTTTAGTTTCATAAAAATATGATAGGTACAAGTTAAGTTTAGAAGAGTTTAGAAGAAAGTGATAATCAAGGAGATGCCTCAAGAACGTAGAAACTAGAAAGGTTTCATAGTATCAAATTTATAAGTATAAATGTGATTACAATATCTTTCTAAGTTATAGAGGGATCACATTGACAAGCCATACCATAAAACTTTCAAAAATGATTACAGTGAGGAGAGCATCAGAGATTAACCGAATAATTCAGATGATAAAAATTCAGTTTGGTATTTTGCTCACAACCAATCATAACAAGGCAACTAATAAAAATATATAGGGAAAAGATAGCTGAGACCATATTTTTATTGACTTTGGCAAAATTTATGTTGAAGTCAAACAATTACAGTGTTGGATTTTAGTGGCGAAACAAATATCTAGTTTATGTTTATGTGAAAATATATATTTGATGATGTAGTCATTGAAGTTAGAGCTAAAATAATTAATGAGACAGGAAATGATTTTCTTATAACTATAAATTTTAGCACAGATCATCTATAAGTTGTTATCTTTTGATATCATACGATGAGTTCACCAATTTTATTCATAATAGACCTTCTTAATGTGCTTTATTTACAAACGAGGTTATGCTAACAGATGATATTTGTGAATAGATAAAACATGAATGAACTGTGAAGAGAAACTTTAGAAAGAAATTAAAGATTGCAAGTAAATAGAACTAAGGTTTAAAATTTTGACCCGTGCTGAAATTTCGGTCTTAGACCGGAATGATACGGTTTCGGTTCCGTATCGTGCCGTGCCGTGCCCGGTATTTTTTAAATATAAAATATATTAATTAAAAAAATAAAATATTTAACATAAATATTTAAAAAATAAATAATATAAAAAATAATATTTTTAAAAAAGAAAAGATATGAAAATAGATAAATAAATAAATAAAAAATTTATTAAAATTTTTAAATTAAAATAAATGAAATATAAAATTAATTAGATAATTTTATTACGGTTTAATAAAGTCTCTTTAGATTATCTCCATCATAGCTAGGAGTTGATTAAAATAATTAATCTAAGTTTAATTAAAAAAAATCCGAAATCCGACACCACTCGAGTTTGCACGACTTCGACGCTGCCGCGGGTTACGCGACCCCTCAGCCATGGCTGCGAGGATTGCGTGCGTGACTACTCTGGCGCTACTGTAGTGGTCGTGTGACCCCTCTGCATCGGTAGGGTTGCGCAACGCCTCCGCGACGGCAGCGGAAGGGTTATGCGACCCCTTCGCTGTAGCCGTTGCAGGTTTGGTGCCGAGGTCGTGCCGGTGTCGGTCGCCGGGCGGAACGAGATGTTTCGCCCGTCTCAGCACGGTACTTTAAACCATGAATAGAACTAAAACTAATTAAATAGATATGGTTTAATCAAGGGAATAGTTAAGTGGGAAGGATTTGAAATTCTTTAACTCTTAGATGTCTTTGACTTATTTCTAATAGAAAGGAGATATTGATGAAAATATTAGAAAGAAGATAAAGACTGAGAAGATGAAATGCAAAGGAGCGTCTATAATTTGTGCATGGTCATCAAGTGCCTCTTATGCTAAACAAAAAATTTTGTAAGAGTATATTTATAAAAAAAGCCAATGCTCTAACTTTTAATGTTACCAAAAACACACCTAAAAAAGAGAACTAAAAGAAGATGGTATAACACAACATGCTTTATATATCAAGGTGTTGAATAGTTAAGAAATAACATGTACAAAAAGTTGATATCAAGGAGACAAGAATGCTAAGATTAGAGTTAACTAGGAAATATAAATATTAAAACTTAATAATATCATAGAGTAATTAGGTAATAACTTTGATAAATGATAAAGTAAGAGGAAGCAAGCCAGTTGATATGAACATGTTGAAGGATGACTTAAGGAATTTATAGTTAAACGTTGAATTAATTGGTGAAAGATGAAGGTATAAGAAAGAGAGAAATATCAAAGAAAACTCTTGTAGTAAAAAGTTATGGGTTATTAATTTATTTGAAGATTGTTTGTGATATAATCTTACAGTGTTTAAAGGAGGGGTACAATTTATCTGGGTGACTCCAAACCGTTTGGTCTTACAAGATGATGGTGGTGATAACTTGATACTTCACAAACTAATATAGATAATTCATAATTGCAACTTTTATAGGCTACAATCAACCAACATATTCTCCTCTTATAATTTAAGCTTATTTCTCACAGATTTTAGTTGTAGGTCGACTTGGGCTTTATATGCTTTGCAATACATAAAGACCTTTAGCAAACAATATTTTCATACTTGGATGTGAAACAGATCTAGCACTGATTGGTGGAACTGAAAGAATTATCCTATAATTTGTGGGGCCAATACTATTGAAAAATCTCTAATATGATCAACTCCAATAAAGTAGATGCATTTATTTGTTGTTCAAAACCAGTCTGTAGATCAACACTTATATGTTTGGAATACACAAGTCACTCAACAATGCAGACATGAAAAGAAAACATTGGTCTCAATTGGGAGAAGTGATACAACTTATATAATTGAAGACAATCACCTCCAACACCATAAGATGGATCACAAATGCAAGCCAAAAAAAAGAAAATAGGTTATGTAATGTGATTCGATCCAAAGGCCACATGCACAAAGAGAACTAACACAATATATTATACTTTAAGAGAATAGTGTAGGTCTCATTTTGGTACGGCTGGCAAGAGGGGATGAATTGCCCTGAAAATACAAATAGACCTTTCTTGAACTTTTGAACTAAGTTAGACAAACACTTGTATAAAAAGAAATAATAAACTAATTAATGAAACAACGAGGCACAGAATTTACTTGGTTTGCAATCAGAGGATTGCTAATCTAAGACTATGAAAAGCTCACCAGAATTCTCCTTCGGACGGAGTAGCCTCTTACAGCATTGACAGCTAACAATCAAAGTAGTAGAACAGAAAAGAAAATGAATTTGTTTATAAATGATGATATCTATTACTGAGACTAGGGCTCTATGTATAGCTTGTTGGTCAACTCTGACTGTTTGCTGACGTGGCAACTCCGGGTGCCTGGAATGACATCGGGCGCTTGGGCGTGGATAAAACTTTATCCACGTTGCAACGGTTCACAAAGGATAGACTTTTTCTGGTCCGAGCGCCCAGATGCCCTTGCTCAGCCTCGCGTTCGAGGAGGCACCCCTGAGTGCCAGAGGGTTTGGGCTCCCAGACCTGTACGGGCGCCCGTACAGTCAACAACAAGTTGACAGTCCGGATTCTCCTCCGTTCCAGCTCCGTTCGCTTAAGTGATTTCAGCCATCCAGAATAAGGCTCACCCGAACCCATATTTTGGCCTTCTCCTCGAGCAAAGCTTCCGCTCTGACTTCTCATCCCTCGGAAATGCTGTGTGCTTTCTTTTCGTTCGTATTCGTACTATTCTTCAGCATCTCGTCCCTCAGACGCAACAAGCTCGCCGACTCTCTCCCTTGTCATCCTTCTTGGTAGTTGTATCTTTCGCTCACTTCCTGTGCTCCTAAGTTCCTGCATACTTAGACACAAGATATCAAACACAGGACCTAACTTAACTCGGTTAACCACATCAAAATTGTTGGCGCAATATCCTTAGGTCAAGGTTGACCAGGTTGACTAAGCTTGAGTTGGCTCAAGCTTGAGTCTTGATGTTTGGGTTTTGATGTTTGACAATATATGGAGATTGCAGATACAATCGTCCGATTGGGGAGATTGTTGATACAACTCCTCTCTGGTCAAGGACTAACCAGTTAGATGTGAAGAAGAGTCAAGTAGGTCAAAGGGTTGACCGGATACTTGACTGGGAAAGTCCTAACTGGAGGTTAGGCATTTGGAAATCCTAGTGAGTGAAGCCAGATGAAAGACCTAGTGAGTGAAGCTAGACAGTTGGGAAATCTTGATGAGTAAAAGTCAGGTGAAAGACCTAGTGAGTGAAGCTAGGCAGGTGAAAGTCCTGATGAATGAAGGCGGGCAGTAGGAAAATCCTAGTGAGTGAAGGCAGGTGAAAATCCTAGTGAGTGAAGGTAGGTGAAAGTCCTGGTGAGTGAAGCCAAGCAGATGGAAAGTCCTAGTGAGTGAAGCTAGGCAGATGGAAAGACCTGGTGAGTGAGGTGGGTCAAGGTTGACCGGACACTAGGTGTTTGGAAGTCCAAGTGGGTCATGGAGGACCGGACCATTGAAGGTGTGTTGCGAAGAAGGCTGGCCCAATTGTCGTTCAATCGATCAGCCGATCGATTGAAGGTGTGTTGCGAAGAAGGCTGGCCCAATTGATCGATCAATCGATTGGGAAGTGAAATCGCGAGCACAGAATGCTCCCCAATCGACTGGTCAATCGATTGGGCCAAGTTTTCTCGCGCAGACGCGAGAGCACAGAAGAAAGTTGAATCGATCAGCCGATTGATTCAATCTCCCCAATCGATCAGCCGATCGATTGGGATGTGACCGTTGCGCAGATAGTGAGCGATGGACGGTTGGGATGACGCTGATCTGACGTGGCAATCGATTAGGAGCATGCCCAATCGATTGGGAGCTCTAGAAGCACGAAGTATATAACTGTTGGTGAGCTTCTTCTCCGCAACGCTTCTTCCCGATCTTACTGCGATTCTCTCCGACACTCACCGTCGGACTTCGAGCTTGGAAGAGAAGTGTTGTTGTACTTTCCAAAGGGTCTAGAGATGATCTACATTAACAAGATCAAGCAAGAGAAGGTTTTTATTTATACACTTGTGTATTTTCTTCTTGTTTGAGTGTATCTTGTTGTGTTAGTCTTGTACAAGGTTTCTCCACCTCCGGTAGTTACCGAGAAGGAGTGTTTTCTTAATGGAGAGTGCTCATGTATGTGGATCCTTGGATTAGTCATCTCATCTTGAGGTGGATACCAAGTAAATTCTAATGTTAGCATTGCTTCAGTTACATTCCGCTACATATCATCATCAAGGAGCAAGCAACGAAGCGCGACAAGCTATTCACCCCCCCCCCCCACCGCTCTAGTTACAAATCGACCCTAACAAAAACTACCTAGGGTACCTACAATCTCCCGCTTTTTGATGTGCATCAACCCCAGTTAGAGTTAAGGTAAGACATATAATTAATAAAATGACAATTAAACTAGAATTTTGCAAATTACAAGATTACAAATATAACCTCCGCCTAGACTTAAACTGTCATCTCTCATGCTCCTCCTTTGATCACATCAAAAATAAAGTCGAGGAAAAACAAAGTTAGATAAAAATTTGAAACTTTTTCTAAGGTTTAAAGAACCAGAATTCTAAAAAAAAATTTACAAAATATTTTTCTAAAAATATGAATTTCCAAGATTTAATAATCAGACTTGCAAATTTAATTTAAAAATAAATTTAACACTTCGAAAAATTTTGAAATTTTTCTTAAGGTTCAATAGTAGTATATGAATATTCAAAAAAAATTGCACGAATTTTTTATAAATATTTTAACACAAATAAATTATTTTGTACAGAAACATAGTTTTTGCAAGTTAAATTTTAAAAAATTGATTTTTTTAAACAAATCTCCCAAATATTTCTAAGTATTGAGAACAGAATACACAATTAATGAAAAATTAAATTTTTCAAAAATAAGTTTTCGAGACTTTTTAGTTTTAAAAATATGATTTTCGGTAAATAATCCATACAAAACTCATTATTTATCATAAAATTTACAAAAAAAACATTTTCAAACATAAATTCAACGGTTCTATCATTGTAAAAAATTTAGATAAGAATTTCGAATAGAAACATTGTACAAAAAATGTTTTAAACAGACATGATGCTTTTCGAAAATGAATATTTAGAAATAGTTTTATTATATTTTTCTATTTATTCAAAATATAACAATAATTCTCTGAAAAATCAGGTTTTTTAAAAATACATATTTGAAAACTTTTTAATTTTTAATTATGATTTTTCAATCAAAAATTTATAAACAATTTTTTAAAATCGAAATAAGATCTATAAAATTTAATACTAAGAGATTATTCGTTCTAGCAACAGAATAAAATTAATATTCTTAAACATAAAACATGCATAATCATTTATTTATACTAAATAAGATTTTAGGACCCAAAATAAATTTTTACCTACACGATTGATAAGAAATTTCTTTGGAACGTATTTTTGCGATACTTTTCTAATTTGACCCTTATGATATTTCAAGTACCAATTTAGGCTTCTATAATTTCTTGAAGTATAAGAATTAACACATCCAGAATTTTTTGATTTTTCAATTTAGTTCTTCAATTTTTCATTTTTATTTTTTAGTTTATCGTACATTTCTAGAGGACATGTATTCGATAAGATTGTTTTCAATTCTAAAATTTTCTTTTTCAAATTATTATTTTTAGACTTAAGCTTATATAATGATCTAGTCATAATTTAATACCTGAATATAATTAATCAAGAGATAGTAAACATACCTCACTTACCAGATCCGCTCAAAGTTAGTTTCTTCCTCCTCGCTACTGGTTTCTTCTAAGGAACCTCCACCTTCGTCTATGCTCTCCTCCTGATGACTTGCCATGAGTGCAAGTCCAGCGTACTTCTCCAGATCAGATTCTGATGGCGACTCATACCAAGTCACCTTCAGGATTTTATGTTTTGTTGTGCTTGGTCCTTTTTTGTAGTCCTTCTTCAACTTTGAGTAGTCATCCTTGATGTGCCCCGCTTCATTATAGTTATAGCATCTTATCTTCCTTGCTCTTCTCTTCTTGGCCCGCACTTGATTAAATTTATTAGATATAAAAAATTTCTTAACAAAGGAGAAAAGGTAGCCCAACTCCATGCGAGGATCAAAGATCTGATCACCTAGCTCAACAACCTTGGAGAAAAGGTAACAAATCGTGACTCTTTAAGTACGATATACCCTCGTGAAGTTCTAAGAATTTTTCCCAGAGGCGGAGTCGTAACTTCCAAATCGACTGACCTCCTAGGGCGGAAGAACACTAAGCAGATGAAACTCTACTTTTCCATTAGCCACGAAGTCGACTTGTTTCTTCTTCGTCCACGCGTACTCTTCTTTATCGGCCCCGTGCTAATCCATAGGTGCTACAAAATCATATTTTATAATTAGCAAAATTCCAAAATCGGTCTTGAAGAATACCTCTTTTTTCACGTTGTGAAGTCTCAAATTTTGGTGGGTATATGCGGGATCTGGCAATTTCTTTTGCTTCAGATGGCGATTAGTCCTTCTGAAGCAAGTCTGGCTCTGATACCACTTGTATGTCCCTTTTTGGTGCGGCCGACGAAAGAGGGTGAATTGCCTTGAAAATACAGACAGACCTTTCTCGAACCTTTGAATTAAGTTAGATAAACACTTGTATAAAAAGGAATAATAAAGTAATTGATGAAAGAACGAGGCACAGAATTTACTTGGATTGCAATCAGAGGATTGCTAATTGAAAAACTCACTAGAATTCTCTTTCAGGTGGAATAGCCTTTTATAGCATTGACAACTCACAATCAAAGTAGTAGAACAGAAAATAAAATGTATTCATGTACAAGTGATGATATCTACTACTAAGACCAGGACTCTATTTATAGCATGCTGGTCAGATCTAACCGTTTGCTAACGTGGCAGCTCCGGGTGCAAAGGATAGACTTTTTCTATTTCGGACGCCCGGATGCCCTTGCTCAGCCTCATGTTCGAGGAGGCGCTCCTAAGGTGCCCGAGGGTCTGAGCGCTTGGACTGTTCAGGTGCCTGGATTTGATCCAAGCGCCCAGATAGTCAACAGTAAGTTGACTATCCTGATTCTTCTTCGTTCCGGCTCACCCAAAACCATTTTTTGGCCTTATCCTCGAGCAAGCTTCCACTCCGACTTCTCGTCCCTCGGAAATGTCGAGCGCTTTCTTCTCGTTCGCCAGCGTACTCTTCCACAGCACTCGTTCCTCGGACGCACCGAGTCCGTCGACTCTCTCCCGTGCCATCCTTCTCGCTAGCTGCGTCTTTCGCTCAACTTTCCTCCTAAGTTTCTGCACACTTAGACACAAGGTATCAAACACGCACAGGGTCTAACTTAACTTGGTTGACTACATCAAAACTACCTCAGGGTACCTACAAATAGTACATTTAAAACTTAAAATAAAATTTTATAATACATTGTCTACAGCGCATAAAAGAAAAAATAGACCTTCTTAGACTCCTCACCTCTCATGGAAAAAATGTTTGATTTGGGCTGGGGCAACTCAGGTTAATGTTTGCAGCTGTAAACGATGCACATAAGCATGTGGTTCCCCAGTGCCAAAGTAGTAGTTTTGTGATTGTAACGTACTAATTGGGTTTAGCAACTAAAGCCATAAATAAACTACATGGTGATTTGTTATCCCATTTTGCAGAAACTAAGAGCATGATTTGAACATTTCTATCACAATTAAAACTGTGTCAATAGTTTTCTTGTTGCCGGATTAGTGGCCGAACCAGGCCAAGTCTTCCCCGTAGTTTCTTCAGATACTAGCTAACTTAACTAGCAATCTCAATTTTGAAGATCAACCATCTTGAGCCATGCCTTCGGCTCCAGATTTAGCAGCCACTGCGAAAGCCCAAACCGAGTACGTCTTCCTGTTCGATCCCTTCACTTTCAATTTTCCGCGTAGCTCAGCGAACAAATCACGACTTCCGTCAGAAAGTCCCAGTACGAGGTTAACAAAATTCTCGTCGAGAAGTCATGGAGGTACCAGCATGACGAAACGAGCAAATGGTCAGCCAAAAATAACGATCATAATCCATTAACAGAGTGCAGTGTCCAAATCCAAAAGAAGTTCCTTTGGACTAAAAGGAAGAAGCTTTGTGAGGGAAATAAAGTGATAAAACAAAAAAGTCTCAACGGCGACAGAAGCTCCGGCGTCTGGACTCGGATCACCGTGAGATCCAAGCCCCCAGTAAATGCAGATAAATCTCCGATACTGAAAACTGTGAAGAGGAAGGGAGGAAATGGACCTGGACCTGGGCGTGGAAGTAGACGCGGGAGAAGGAGGGGGAGAGATTTATCGCCAACAGCTAATTTATCGCCAGCCGCCGCGTTCTCGCCCAATTCGCATTCCCGAGGAGAAGGAGATAGACCCTGATCAAGGCTCTAATTATCGCGAGATGAAAGATATTACCAGTGCCATCTCTAGGGTTTACTCGCTGGCCGATCCGGTCCTTTTTTTTTCATTAAAAAAAATAATTTCTTTTCTATAAAATAAAATAGCATTTAAAATATTTGTTCACAATATTTGTTAATCTACTTTATTTTTTAAAATAATAATATTAACGGTGAGTAGTTTTTAAAATGTTATTTGGCCTCCGTATTGATTTATATATTAATATATGTTAATTCGTATAGAAATAATCGGATACTTATTATATTAATATTTTTTATTAATAAACATTCATGTATATTTTAATAATAAAATTCATTATTTTAGCTATCCCTTCATACATCGTTATTCTTATTTTATATTATATACCTAATGATCGTAATACATTTAAGTATTATAATACCTACATATTAACACCTTATACATTTTATTTTATTTCCTACAAAAAAAATAGTTTTAAGAAAATCAGAATTAAAGAGTTTAAATATTTTGAAAGGTTTTTTTGAATCTTGATAATTAAAAAATAAATAAATTTCCAATTGTCGGAACACGAAAATTTCTGGGCGAGTTGGATTCAACTTGCAAGACCTAGCGAGATCTTGGCGAGTTGGATTCAAGTTTTCAAAAGATACCCACATTTTAATTCCTTGTGGTCCCCACCATAAATACTTTTGGGCCCCGAAGGTCGATTTTAATTCCAGTAATTCAGCCCAATAATAAATGGGCTGACATTTTGGCCTTGGTGTACAATTGAGAAGAATAGACTTGGCCCATTATCCATCTTATAGCTTCTTTCCTAGGATTGATTTAAGATATTTCTCTAAAATCTTTTTTTAAAAAAGTATTTCTTGATCTATGATTGTTGTAGTCCAGTTAAGCTCATTATTAGGGGATTAATGTTCACTCATGCATCCCTCGTAATCCGTCTCCAGGTTATGTAAAGAAAAGTAAATCATGAAGTCAATTTATAAGCAATCGTTAAGTTAACTAAGAGATAGGAGAGATTTATTTTTTTAAGATATATATTTATCAGAAATTGATCTCTTATTCTATTATAATAAATCTGACACTCTCTAATAAACTATAGATCTTATGGAGATGTTAAACCATTATTAGAGATTTCACTAACCGTCTAGATGTTGTAGTGATGAAGCTACTAAAGTCATAACTTTTTCCTTAACTCAAGGCAACCATTAATGACAAAAAAATTGAGTCATGATGGATATGGGAGAAACTCACAATTCTATTATTGAAGACAAGACTAAGTGATTATACCTTAAGATTTGATAATGGAGGTAGACCCATTGGTGGCATTGCCAAGTCAAATTTAAATTCAACTTGGACGATGAAGTGGAAGCTTAGACTTCTTCATTATGTTGATGAATGACCTTTTAAGTGGTGTTAGGATTGGAGTTCTTTGACAAACGTCTAGTAGCTAACTCGCTCAACATACTTGTAGAAACCAGCCGTGTGGTTGCGATAGAGAATGTTACCAAGGTAGGGTTCAAGGTGTTATTGATCCTACAATTCAAGTGAGGTTTATAGTTAGATCCAAGAGCTACTTGTCATTAGTTGAGAATTGAATGACGAATAACATATTCCCAACTCTAATGAGAGTGAGTCTTGTAGCATCTGAAGATGTAATGCTATAAGAATTTCTAGAGAAGCTTCCGTTGTTGGTCATGACACCCTATTACATGGCACCTCTTAGGTTAGCCAAGTTTAAAAAACAACTTCAACGCTTGCTAGATTCGGACTATGTTGGTTCTTCCAAAACTCCCTTTGGTGCTAAATATTATGTTGAACAATCTATTCTATATATTAGGAAATTTTAACTGAATTAAAATTATACAAAATCAATTTTAATTTACCTAGTGAGGTGATCTAAGAAGATAATCTTAAGCTGTTAGCTTTGAAGTCGAGATGCATATCATTTGATTGGATGCGTAGTGCAGCTGAGTTCGAAAAGGAAGCCACCGAATGGTTCCTTTAGTCGGGAAGTGAAAAAGCCGAATGTTCCTTTTAGTTGGGAAGCAGAGTCACCAAGTTGAAAAACAAAGAGTCATCGAGTTTGGAAAGAAAAAGTCGTTTAGTCGAGAAAGGAAGAGTCGTCGATACCCGCGTTTAACGTAGTTTTTTCCTTGAAACAAAATCGTCCTATCTCCGATTGTGTTTTGAGATTCCCTTGAATCATACGTTCCCAAGATACAGTAGCATGTTATGATCATCACTAAGCACTGATTGATCATGACGAATTAAAATTGTACCCGATTACTATGAGTTGATAACTTTCTTTTGTAATATATCTGGTGCACCGTAAGATCATTTATTGAGGAGCCTTAAAAACTTACACTTTCTAAGCATTATCACTTTATTTATACTTCAGGGCAATGGAAGGGCAGCTTCTCCCATTAATAACTGAGTTATTTACTGCACGATCTCATGCACGCCCTGTGGCAATAAATTCACACTGCATGATCGACATATATTTAATTAATTATATACACTGGTTAAAAAGTCTACTACGAAACCTCTCAAATTTAAGATAATCAAACCGATCAGTTGCTGGCTCAGCTCTTAGCAAAGGTCAATCGTCTGCAAATAATTAACTAAACTAGCATTTCAAAAACTCATCTCGGGTTCGCCAACAGTACGAGTGGACGACCTAAACCCTTGAAACAAGGGTTCCCTGCGACACTTTATGAGGGAAATAGAGATTAATTTAAAGACGTACGTCCATCACTTGAGCATGTTTCTAGCTAGCTAGCTAGCTAGCTTTAAGCTCTTGTCCGGTGTTGAAGAAGACAAGAATTGTGAGATATATAGAGGGTGAGTGAGTCTACCTCGATCACTAGTTATTTATGAAAGCAAATTATAATATTCAAGCCATGGTGGATTCGCTAGCTGCTCTTGCTGTAGCTTTAATTTATTTTTGGGAACTCCCGCACCTGCAAATTTGAAGTTAGAACTGATTAAAAAGGCTTGGAGAAGGGAAGATGCATGGAGAGTTAGTGGGCAGCACGTACGTCTGCTAGCTAGTTCGCCTCTTCGAGCACATTAACGGCTGGATTTGGTTACCAGTCGCCATGGCACGAGCGGAGTGTTAAAATAAGGGTAATTTTGCATGTAATCCTTATTGACAAATAGATTTTTACATGTAGTTTTCATTTATGAAAATCTTTATTTTCACTCTTCAGTCAAATATATTTATCTAATTAACCATGATATTTTTAGGTACAAAAGTCTAAAAATCAGTATAAATCCTCTTAAATTGAGTATATTAACTTAAAATCTAGTATATTTTCTATCAAATTAAATACGATTCTTTTTTCACCTCAAAATATACTCAATTTTAGTTTAATGTACTAAATTTAATAGGAATTATATTCATTTTTAGATTATTTGTACCGAAAAATATAAGGGTTAATTTCGATAGAAAATATACTCGATCCTAGTATAGAGTGTTGGATTCTAGTATAAAGTGCTGAATTTAACAGGAATTATACTTGTTTTTAGACTTTTTATACCTAACAAATAAGAGGAACAATTTTGATAGAAAATATACTCGATTTTAATATAAAATGCTGACTTTAAGAAGAATTATATTTGTTTTTGGATTTTTTTTTTATTTAATTTTGGATTTTTAGTATTCAATTTTGGATTTTAAGAAGAATTATCTCATGGACTTCCATTAGGAGAGTTCATGTAATAATCATTCCCATAATAATATTGACATCAATTATTATCTTTAATTTTTTAATGGTATAAGGCAGTTGTGAGAGACGACAGATTTCATCTTTGACATTATTATTGCAATATTAGATAATCAATTGCGAGTGTTACAATTATTATAATAATCAAATGATGACCGCCAGTCAACTGATGATTGCTGCACTTCTTATAGCAGTTAATTAGTGACTGCTTAATATTGTGAAGCGATTTTGATCAAATTTAAAAATAATAATCAATTTGGTAAAATATTTTTCATTAAAAGTATTTTATATATATTTTGATAAGTTGAACTGGATCTGTTATTAACTATTACATGCTAAATAAAAGTATTAATTTTCGATATAAGAAATTTCATAAACGTCCTTTCAACTTTTTTTTTAAAGTATTCTTTTAATGATTCAGATATCATGGGCGTCTGTTTATTTTTTTGTCCAACCTATTTGAAACGAATGTTTCCGTAAGTCATTCAATTAGTGTTGAGGCTTTTCAAAACTTACGGAAATCATCATCCGAGAACATTTCTTTCAGCAGCAGAAACCAACTGTAATGGAGTCTCACTGCTGGGCAGTACACCATCATCACACACTTTTTTTATTATTATTAAGATATCTAATTTTGAACTGACTAAGAAATGACACATGCAGCTCCACGAAAAGTTCTTATAAACTACCCAGATAAATCTAAAAGTACAAATGGATCTTAACAAAGGGCTAACATAACATTATGAGTGATTTAAACACTAAGTATATAATATATTGAGAAATTTAAGCTCTCGATGATGTATAAGAGCTTATCCTATCTTTTATAATCACACTGTACCTAGGGCTCCATCATCACACACTTTTTTTTTTTGTAAGCACAAGGTATCCAGTCTTTCAGACCCACTAATCTTGGGAATGAAGGACTCACAGTCCAACATCTCAAATTTATCATTTTATTGGAGAAAAATATTATACAATACATTGTAGTTAGGAATCAAACTGCGAATACTTGAGAGATTCCCCCTCAATTTTTTAATGAAGAGGTAAGGGGCATAGAAATGAGGGGCGAATGGTGGGCAATGTTATGACCGCCCTTCAAAGTAAACACACATCTTTCACCTTTCCAATATGGCATTGTTGACTTCGTCTTTGACTACATGGATATCCTACCATTGCACTCTAGCCCGGGGCTCCATCATCATATCTCATACAGTAGGGTTTCAATCAACTTGATTTATTATCACAAAAAAGAATCATTAGGGTTGACCGAATCAAATCATCAAATAAAATTAGTATTAGGATAATTCTATTATAATTATTAGAATAATTTTTAAAATTATTTTATTATTTATTAATTGATCAATTGACTAAGTACTTCTTAAATATTATATATTGTACTGTTCTTAGAACAAGTAGTAATGAACAATAAGATTTATTATTACTCTCACATTCTTTCTTGCCCTCTTGTTCTTAAATGGTATGAGAGTCAAAGCTACTCTTCTATTATGGCACTCTCGGAGACACGTCTTGAGGTCGAATCATTGAAATTTTAAATTTCTTAAAATGATTTAAACTTCTATTACTATTACTGTAAGTTTTCTCTCTCTTCTCTAACTTTTCCTTTCTCTCCCTACTTTTCCTTCTCTCATTTTTTAATTAATTTTGTCTTTTTCTCTCCTAATTTTTCACTGCTCTTGTTTTATGTTATTAACTTTCTTTTCTCTCTCCTTATTTTTCCCTTCTCATGTTTTTCATCATCGAACTTTCTTCCGCCGTTGATTTTTCCCTTCTCTCATTTTTCATCATCGAACTTTCTTCTGCTACCGCCATCCAACAAGAGAACCTCCTTCTCTTCGTGCAATGTCGACGATCTGTAGTTGCCAGCCTATATCCATATCAAGTGTTTCTATCAACCAAAGAAGGAACTTGCTGCTCCTTTGCTCCTAATCTCCTACCTCTTTTCACCATCCATCATAGATAAGCTATCATTACACAATTTATTATTTTTATATATAATGTCAAAACTTTCTTTTCCACCATCCGCCATAGAAATAAATTTTGCGGCACCACTCTCTTCCTTAATCCTGAATGTCATATCTTCTTTACCTATTAAACTTAACAATGATAATTATATGCTTTGGAAGATACAATTTCTGTTGCTACTTCGTGTTCATGATACACTCAGAGTTGTTGATAGTACTTCTCTTAAACCACAACAAGATGATTCAAACTATGCTATATGGAGCAAAAAGGATCAACTAATTATGACATGGTTGATTTTAACAATTAATGAGCCTATACTTCCTATAATTGTAGGGCTTGTTAGCTCTCGTTAAATATGGAAAGCTCTTGCTCGAACCTTTGCTTCACACTCTCAAGCACGTGTTCTTCAACTTCGCATGCAATTACAATTGGTGCAAAGAGGAGACAATTTTATCAATGAATATATACAATCAATCAAGACCATTGTCAATAATTTAGCTGCGATTGACTATCCAATTTCATATCCAGATTTACTAATACATGTTCTTGCAGGATTGGGGCCTCAATATGACAAGTTTATTCCTAGCGTAACTACTCGCATAGGTCAAGTGTCACTTGATACCCTTCATGACTTACTTTCTTCACATGAGATACTTCTACAATTATAATCTCAAAGGGTCTCAGATTCTCTTGTTCTTTCGAGACATACGACTTACAAGATTGATAATACGATAAATCAATAAAATCAAGGTGAACGAGGATGAGGACAAGGACAAGGACAAGGTCGAGGACGAGGACATTGTTAGATTTGTCTCAAGAATGGTCATTTTGCTTATCAATGTTATAAGATATTTGATTCAAATTTTACTAGAGGATGACATCCAGATTATGGAGCAACTCATTACGTTACATTAGATTATGACATTTTTACAAAACAAAAAGAAGGTAAATCTGTTATCTTAACGACCCTCTATTCACGTTACATCAGATTATGACATTCTTACAGAAACCTCCTCCTATCATGGTCCTGACACTGTATAAGTAGACAACGGTTCAGCTTCAAGACAATCAACTGCTTCACAAGTCTGTCCTAAAGCCCTCTCATCTGTGTCTACTCATGATAAACCCCTAGAGTTTTTATCTACAGAATGGTATATTGACATTGGAATAACACATTATGTCACATTAGATTATAATATCCTTACAGATGTAATGTCATATTATGGCTCATATACGGTTCAAGTAAGCGATGGTTAAGGTTTGCAAATTGTTAATCTTGGAAATACATACATTCATTTATCTAATCATACTTTTCATATGCGCAACATCTTTCATGTTCCATCTATTACCAAAAATTTACTTTTCACACGTCAATTTTATTTTGACAACAATGTATATTTAAATTTCATCACAATCATTATCTTATAAAAGATATAGGAATAAATACTATCTTATTTCATGGTGGCATAAAAAATGGTCTCTATTAATTATATCTTCAAAGTTCTTCTATCGAAGTTTTTATTAGTGAATGCACAAATAAACCAGCTTGACATGTTCGACTTGGTTATCCTTTTCTTTGCATTGTCCAGACGATTATCAATAAGTATGGTTTACCTATTTCCTTCAACTCCACTCCATTTCATTCATGTAGGGCATGCATGAAGGCTAAAAGTCATAAGTTGCCTTTTTATTCTTCCCATCATGTTTCTAGTTTTTCACTTGAAATAATTCATTCTGATATTTAGGGTCTTGTACCTATCTTGTCTAACCAAGTTTCTTATATTAAGTTTTCTTCATCGATCATTTTAGTAAATATACTTGCTCTATCCTATGAGAAGGAAATCTAATTTATTTGACATATTCTATCATTTTCAAAAATAAGTTGAACGGTGTTTCAATCGTAAAATAATCTCTCTTCATTCTGATTGGGAAGGCGAGTATCAAGCTCTCCATCGTCATCTTATCTTTTGTGGAATTATTTATCGAATCTCTTGTCCTTACACTTCAGAGTAAAATGACTCTATTGAGAGAAAACATAGACATACAGTTGAAACTGCTTTGACACTCCTCCATCATGCATCAGTTCCGTATAAATTTTGGGATGAAGTTGTTATCACTATCATATATCTCATAAATCGACTTCCTACTCCATCGCTCAATTATAAATGTCCTTTTGAAAAATTTTATAATTAAACTCTTGATTATGCTTTCCTTCGATTTTTTTGTTGCGCATGTTATCCATGGTTACGCCCCTACTCTAAACATAAATTTGACTCTCATTCACTATAATGTATTTTCCTTGGTTATAGCAATTTGCACCATGATTATCGTTGCTTACATATACCAACAGGACGAATTTATATTTCACGACAGTTACTTTTAATGAGTTTCTATTCCCTTCTTCAGTAGCTTCTTCGATCTCTCCTCCAGATATAGGTGGCACCTTCTTGATGCCACCTAACATTGTCAAAAGTTATGACATTCTATGTCTTGCTTCGAAGCTCTCTAATAACTCCCCTATACCATTAGAATCACCGCAAGTTACTGTTTCAATCTCATAAGCCTCACCAGTCGAAGATAACATAAGTTTTGGATCCTCAGATAACACAACTTCGTCATCTAAATCACTATATCAATCTACTTCGTTATTGCCAACAACAAGTGAATCAGATGATAATGCTCCTCGTCGCATGCTTCCATTAAGTGACATCTATACGTGTTGTCCACCAATGACAACTTGACATCCCCTTCCACGAGTGCTAGTGATCTCTTCAAAATCTATTGAACCAACTTGTTTTAATAAGAAAATAAGGATCCAAATTGGTGTAGTGCAATTGCTACAGAATTTGATGTACTTTTTCGTAATGGAACATGGAGCTTAGTTTTACGTACTCCATCCATGAATGATGTGGGCTCTAAATGGGTATTCCATCTTAATCATCAAGATGATGGTTCTCTTGAACGATACAAAGCTCGACTTGTAGCCAAAGAATATAGTCAACAATTATGTATTAACTTCAATGACACTTTTTGTTAGTACCCTGTGGTACTTTTGATGTGGTCAACCAAGTTAAGTTAGGTTTTGTGTATTTAATCCTTGTGTCTAAGTGTGCGGGAGCTTAGAAACACAAGAAGTCGAGCAGAAGGCGCATCTAGTGAGAAGGATGGAATGGGAAGGGAGCCGACGAGCTCGATGCATCCGAGGGATGAGGTGCTGCACAAGAGTACATCGACAGACAAGAAGGACGTACGCGGCGGTTCGAGGGACGAGAACCGGGGAGGAAGGTTGGTCAAGGAGAAGGATGGAAAATACGTTCGGGTGAGCCCTATTTCGGTTGGCCGAAATCACCAAAACGAACTGAGCAACGGAAGAGCAAAATGGAGTTGCTGGAGGTGCCTCCAACGCTGCTGAAGGCGCCCTCGCGTCTTTCTGGTGGAAGGCGCCTTCCAGCTTGAAGGCGCCTTAGATTGGGCAAAAAGTGGTCGTTGACGAGGATAAAGTCTTATCCTCTCCTGCCTTGCTGGAGGCGCCTTCCAGCCCCGGATAGAATTTTTCATGGGATATAAAAAGACCCCTAGAATTAGAAAATAGATATCAACTCTTGTATTCATTTCCTAAAAATTGTCTGAGCGTTCAACGAGTGTAAGAGGCTTCTCTGCCTTCATCGAATGAGACTTTTAGTGTTTTTCATTTGTCTTGGATTAAAAACCACCTAAGTTATAACCAAGTAAAATTCCTTGCCTCTTCTTTCATTTTGTAGTTGTTTAATTTATTTGTTATAATTATACTATTACTATTAATCTAAGTAGTAATTCGGGAAAGGTTTAATTTTTTTTTAACAGACAATTCACCCCCCTCTTATTGGTTTACTGGGACCAACACTTTTAATAGTCATCAAAATTACATTTATCATACTTTTATTATCGGTAGTTGTTAGTTCTAATTGGCCTGTATGATAATTAGACATTTTAAATCCATTTTATTCATGGTCATCTTGAGGAAACTATAGTTATGAATCAACCACCTAAGTTCATTCATCCACAATTTTTATCTCATGTTTGTCAACTCAAGAAATCCTTATATGGACTTTGATAAGCTCCTCATGCATGGTTTCATTGATTATTTAATTGGTTACAAGCTCAAGGATTTTCTGGATCAAAAACTGACTCATCTCTATTCCACCAATATAATGTTGGATCAATGATATTTTTCCTAATTTATGTGGATGATATCCTAATAATTGACAATTATCACAAGGGTATCACAACTTTATTAAATCTTCTCAATCAAGAATTTCTTACTCGAGATTTAGGTAATGCTTATTTTTTTCTTAGTATTGAATTTATTCCACATGAGGAAAGTTATCTTCTCTCTCAGAGCAAATACATTACTAGACTTCTCCAAAGAGACAAAATGGATGGAGCACGTCCAGTTTCTACACAATTACTATAAACAACTCTACAACTTCATCCTCTCCTGCTCTGTCTGATCCATAGATTTATCGAAGTATTGTTGGAGCCTTACAATATGTCACTATTATACGACCTGATATTACCTTTGCAGTAAATCATGGTTGTCAATTTATGCATGCTCCAACTGAGCAAAATTGGGATAATACTAAAAAGAATACTTTGTTATCTCAATGGTACTATTTTATATGATCTTCTTTTATATCGTCAATCGTCTTAAGATTTACATGCATATAGCGTTGCAAATTGGCCAAACTCTCCTAAAGACAGACGATTTACAAGTGGATATGCAATATTTTTTAGATGAAATCTTTTCTCATGAAATTCGAAAATGCAACCTACGGTATCTCGTTCAAGCACTGAGGCTGAATATAAAGTTATAACCAATACAACGTCTGAAATTATTTGACTTCAATTATTTCTTTCTAAATTTCATCTTGCATCAAATATTACACTAAAAATTTGGTGCGATAATATGAGAGCAACATATCTTACAGCTAATTCAATCTTTCATGCTTGTATAAAACATATGAAAATTGATTTTCATTTTGTTCGTGAACGTGTGACAACTCAACAGTAATCCGTCTCTTATATTTCTGCTAAAAATTAAATCGCTGATATCTTTACTAAGCTATTATCTAGACAATGTTTGAACAAGTTAGCAAGTAAACTCAACGTCAAAGATCTCCCGTTAAGTTTGTCGGCACAGGGGAAATAAAAGAGAATCAACAAGATTGGCCGGATCAAATCACTAAATCAAATCAAATTAGTATTAGGATAATTCTGTTATAATTTTTAGAATATTTTTTAGAATAATTCTGTTATTTATTAATTTATCAAGTGATCAAGTACTTCTTAAACATTATATATATTATATTGTTCTTAGGATAAATATTAATGGACAATAAAATTTAGTATTACTCTCACATTCTATTTTATCCTCTTCTTATTATTCTTCTTCTTCTTCTTATACTGTTGCACTATAGTCCAATATTCCATCATCACAACTCATACAGTAGGATTTCAATCCGCTTGATTTGAAAAGAATGTTTGGGGCTCTGGTACCCCATTGAATCATCCTTAATTGGCCACTCGGGACTTGCTAGGAAACTCTTCCATAATCTTTTTCTTATTTTCCTTTTCTTTTCTTTTCCTTCACCGATTAAATCTGTTGCAGCACAAAACACGGCCACAGACAAGACGCAGCGTAGTGTGCGGAATTATGGACCAAAACCCACCCAGAATTGTCATACTCGATGAACTTTCTTTCCCACACTGTCGGATGTGGCCGGTCCTTTGCACCTGCCATTGCTTTTCTTGTCTCTTCGATCGTTAATTAGTTTAAGCAACTGGCTCAGATAAAAAATTAGGTTGCACTTAATTAGGGCTTGACGGCATGCACTATGTAGACGCAATCTGTTCACCGTGGGATTTTCATTTCATGCATTAGTTTTTTTACTATGCACGTCTTTCCATGAGTTGAAATATCTTTCTAGTAAATTATAAATAAAAACATACAACAACACATTTTGATCTTTTTATTCTTCTATGTGTTTAAGTCAAAATGAGTACTTACAAAATTATGTCTATGGAGTTCTCATAGGTTTTTATTATATTTAAAAGCATTTTAACTTACAAAAATGATAGCATTTAGTCATTCATGCATTCTCCTCTTTTCTTTTTTTTTTTAAAAAAATAAACTATGATTTTTTTAAAAAAAAACACTAATATTTAAATTAATTATTTGATTGAATCCATAACATTTGATACTATCTAAAATCGATGAAGACGGTGAACTAGGAATGTGATTCTACTGTTGACTCATCGAAGACTCCGTGTTATTCTCTAACACAAGGAACATTAGTGTCGAGTCAAGGAAGGGGCTCCCGGTATTGGCCCTCCGACGCTCAAGTTAGTGCTCAGTTTTGAAGAAAAATGTAGTAGTTGTGAACTGTAACAAATAGCGTGTGCAAATAAGAAATATCACATACCTCCATCTATAGATGGAGACCCTCTTTTATAGTCTCATTATTGCGTTATGCATGCATTTCCCCAAGCTTGCCTAAGAAAGGACATGTCATAAAGTGCCTCTGACACCTTTGCTTAAACGAGCCCGTCAATCTCTGACTTGATAGGCTGGAAGTTTTTAAAGGACAATTTTTCGGCGGGATATTCTCTATCCTTTACGGCACAAACTTCTAAATGAGTACTATATGACAGGTAGCTGGGTCTCGTCATAAGTTGACAGACAGTCGCTCGGCCAGTATATCACTAACTCGGCTGTGTAGAATGCAGCTACCGACCTGTTCCTCACTCGACCTTTATGTTGTCGGTGAGGCGCGGTGTGTCTGATCGGCCCTTAGGTAGGATCGACAAGGATAGTTGGTCAGGTAAATTAGTACTTAGCTTCAAACTTTGTTTGCAAGTTGCGGAGGACGGTCGTTCATACGGTTTGTTCGGCCCTTCACGTCCGACCAGCACTGCTAGCCCACGCAGCAACCTTGCCCGGTTAGCAGTCGCTAGGTTTGTCAGACTCTACGACTTTGACTTCCACATCAGTCGATCCTTGCTGCTTTGACCCACTTTTCGAGGGGCCCATTTTTATCATTGTATCACAAGTCTTTCTCTCAAGTCTAGTCGAAGGAGGCTGCAAGTTCGACTGACTGAACACTTAGTATTTTTTGCATCTATTCTTTTCAACTGGGCACTTTATTGTTTGGGTCGCCACTCAGCTCAAACGATTACTAACTTATTTATAGATCCTAAGGGAACTCTTTTCTTCCTGGTCAGACGACTCCAAGAGTGACGTCGCTCGAATCGAATGTTGGTGACACTTAGCTATTTGTTATTTCTTTTCTCATATTTCTCTCGAGCTATCTCCCATACTCATAGTGCCTTTTAATTGTTGCTAATGTTATCCTGATATCTTGGATATCGATCAAATCCTTTGTCATTAATGCAAAGTATGCCGAGCATGCTTTATCACCATGCGCCTATTGATAATCCCCATTCCTCATTAATGCACCTTGTGATTGATTGTCACATGTCACACTTTCATGCCGCCAAACATTTGATGTGACAGGCGACTGTTGGAATTCGATGTGATAACTATTTTCAAATTTTGACAGCTCATATTAAGTCTCATTTTTCTAAACCTTTGATCTGATGGCTCTGAATAGCCAACGATATGGTTTTTAAGGTCGTTGTTTCTCTCTATACTATATCGCCTTCGTCTTTGTTTTCATCTACTTCTTTGCTCTTTGCTCTCTATTTCTTGTCACCGGTGATTCACATCTAGTAAGTTCCATCTCCTTTCCACTTTTAATCTTTGATCTCCATCTTTCGTCTTCTCCTTCGTATGGTGCACTCTCCTTCTCCTTCTACTGCCATACCAGGCCTATGGTACACCTCCATCTTGTCGGACTTCAATGGCGACGAGATTGATCAGATGAACCTCACACTCCATATTCCCTCAGACCATAAACTCGCCATTCCTTCCGCTTACGATCATCCCCACACCCCTCTTGAGGGTTTCCTAACTTTCTTTAAGGACAAATTGCATGCTAGCCTCCACTTCCCAATTAGGGATGTAAGCGAGCCGAATCGAGCCAAACAGTATTAGGCTCGAGCTCGGCTCGCATACAATATTAGGCTCGAGCTTGAATCGAGCTTTTATCACAAGCCTCGAGTTCGACTCGTTTTAGAATTATCAAGCTCGCGAACAGTTCGAGCTCGGCTCGTTATTAGCTCAATTATCAAAGTTAACGAGCCTAACTCGTTAAGCGAGCTTGGGCTCGTTTTCGAGCTCGTTTAGAGATCGTTTTTTGACTCATTTTAAAACTCATTTTAAGACTCATTTTAGAGCTCATTTTTTTGGCTCGTTTTAGAGATCGTTTTAAGGCTCATTTTTTTGGCTCGCGAGCCTATAAACGAACTTGTTCGCGAGCTCACGAGCCGAATATCCTTAAACTCGAGCTCGGCTCGATAAGATAAACGAACAAACTCGAATGAGCATTTTACCGAATCGAGCTCCGAATAGCTCGCGAACCGTTTGGTTCATTTACATCCCTATCCCAATCCACCGATTTCTCTCCGAAGTCTGTAGATACTTTCACATTTCATTACATCAACTAGTATCCAACTCCTTTAAGCTACTTTACAGAGTGGTAATACTATTTCATTTGTATAGGATTCATCTTAATTCTCGTATTTTCACTATTTTGTATTACCCTAAGCAATCCGAATCAGACGTCTTCCTTTTCCAAGCCCGGGTCAGTGCTATGTATTTTGATAAGATGTCCTCCTCCATCAAGGGCTGGAAGTCCCATTATTTCTACGTCCAACTTCCTGGCCGGGTTGCATTCCTGACCGGCTAGCAAATGCAACTACCCAACTCCCCCGAGTTGGGAAGATATCAGTGGGAGCTGACCTACCTCTAAGTCGCGGTGCAGTTAGCTGGCCTGAAATATCACATACACAAGCTGCTATTGAAGGGTGTTTTGTATATATTTGGGCTGAGTCCCGTCCATGCCTGGCTACCCTGTACTTTTAGTGAGCAGCTTTTCCTTCCCTTGTTTTTTTGGATTTAACTGATTTTTCTTCTCTTTTGCAACTAAAGTGATGTTTAAGGCTTTACTCAGTGACTCCACTAATTAAGTTAACTGATGGAGAGCTGGAAGCTTGTGGAGTTTCCGAGCTGGAGAACCATAAGTTATTGCTGGTCGAGACCTCGGAAGCATAGACCAATGAAGGAGAAGCGAGCAGAGTAGCGGGGAGTGACACTGCTGTCAACACTGGGGAGCTACCTCTCGAGTGGCCTTCCTTGGTGCCCGTAGTGGTGCCTTCAGAGTCGACGACTTCCACTGAGCCCTTGGTTTAGCGCCAACGCCGTCAAAGACTCCAAATAGAAGTTGGTGCCCGCTCAACAACTTCTGTCCCCAAACCTCTACCGTTGCGTCTACACAGTGACCACCATCCGAACGGGGAGAGAGCTCCACTTCTGTTGCCCCGAGAGAGCACCTGGTGATGTGCGCAGATTATATACACTTTTATGTGTACTTTGACGCACATCTGCTTATGTTTCATGAGCATAATTTTTTTTTATTGCACTCTATTTTATTATAATGTCATACTTCCATTATATTCTGTTCGGAGATCTACTCTTTGCTTGTTTTGATTGATATGACGTGATTTGGAGCAAAAACGGAGCATAAATAAGTCTAGAGCTTCCAGAGTGTCTGGGGACATGTGGAATTCACACGAGCATGCGAAGACTAAGTTTTTTTCCATGTTCTAGCCATGTGGACACCACACGGCCGTGTGAAGGCTGTGTGGGGATCGTGTGGAGGCCGTGTGGAAGCCACATGACCGTGTGAAGGCCGTGAGAAATTTTTAACATTGTAGACTGAAACTAAAATGGTCATAACTTTATGATCGGTTGAAGTTACGGGTTGTTCTTTATATCAAAATGTAGATAACTTCAGGATCTACAACTTTGATGAAGACTTCAACCAGATAAAACCTCATCTTGATGGTGTAAAATACATTGCAATGAGACACGGTCTTGATACAAGGCCGTGTCAAATCCTGCACTATACACTAAGAGTAAAATGGTCATAATAGTCGGAGTTTCTGGTGTTCTTTATTCTGAATTGTAGATAACTTTAAGCTCTACAATTTTGCTGAAGATCGTAACTCAATAATACCAAGATAAGATGTGCTAAAATGGCCTACAAATCTACATATCCTTGACACACGGCCAAAAAGAGCTAGGCCGTGTGAGCCACACGACCGTGCAATATTTCCAGAGAGTAAGCAGTGGTTGGCCGTGTGAGCCACATGACCATGCAATATTTCCATAGGCCAAGCAATGTCAGGCCGTGTGAGCTACACGACCGTGTGAATCCATCCAGAACTAAATTAGAACATGGTCGTGTGAGCTACACGACTGTCACTCTGGCCGAGGCAAAATGTATGAGGCCATGTGGATCTACACGACCGTGTCACGGGCCGTGTGGTGCCCATGCCCTGCTCTATAAATGGAGTTTTCTCCCCTTTTCACTAATCTTTAGCTTAGGGCTCACCCCCATTCCTTGGAGAAGGGTTCTCCCCCTTAGGGGAACCCTAGATCTTCCATCTTCGTCAATCCATCCACCTCCCAAGCAAGGGTTGCAAGCAAGAAGAACGTCAACGCATAGATAAGCATTCCTCTCTTCTCTATCTCTTGTTTTGGAGTGTAGAATGCTTAATTTCTTATCTCTTTTTTGTAAATCCTTTGCTATGGAGTAGATCTCTAGATCTAGGATGTAGGAAGTAGTTGTGATGTGATTGTGAATGTATGAACTATGTATTTGGATATTTTCCTATGTAATGAAGTGTTATATTATCATCTATGTGTGTTGTGCTTTGTATGTATTTGACGAAATGTGTGTGAGGTAAATTCATGTAGATGTAGGGTTAGATCACCATGTAGAGGAAGAGCCTTGGAATATAAGATCATGAGACCTTATGATAGAAGGTATCTCTTACTTTTTATGGCAGTTCCTTGACATAGGGATCAATTCTTGTTAGGAAGATTAATTAGAGTTTAGAGGGTTCTCCCAAATTAATGTTAGAAAGTGACTTGTGTAATCTAGGAACGTAGACCGTGGGCCCTTGTATAAGAAGGATGTTCCTAAAATCAGACTTCCTAAATTATCTCTTTTACTTAATTGTATTAATCTACCATTAGGAGTGATATGAGTAATCTAGGTACGTGAACCGTGGGCCCTTGTGACAGAAGGATGTTCCCTATAATCGGACTTCCTAAATTACCTCTTCTACTTAATGGTGGTAGGACTTGGGTAAACTCTTCGATGCAATCATCACGGGATTGTACCGGACTCTAGTTAGAACTCCTACACGAGTGTAACACCTGGCAAACCAACTCCCCCACCCTCTGACCGGACGCCTTCCCTCTCCCAGCTGTCATCCGATACAATCGTCATACAACCTTTATCTTATCTACTTCTCATGCTGGTCGGCCCTACAACCCCCTTCTCTACCATCCACTCTATTACAATGTTAAAATCAAAGGGCAAGGCCAGCTCAGAGCCAATCATCTCCATTTCTCACCAACATATAACGATCATCCTTAGATTGCCAACTGATGAGTGGTAGTACTCTGATCTAGAGGAGTCACGCGCCCCTGAGCATAAGATAAGGATTCAAGGTCTCTTGGCCCTGACTTGGGCAAAAGCAGAGCCAGGGTGATGACCATTCCTCTTGATGAGTTGGTCAATCGGTTTAGCCAAAATTCCACGGGGGTAAGTGTATGATCGAAAATAATTTAGATATCTTCACAATGGTATGATATTATTTATTTTGGGCATAATCTCTCATGATTTTGCTCTTGACTTTATCTAAAAGGCCTCATACTAATGAATATTTCTTTTTCTTATAAATCTATGATCTTTCTCATGTGTTTTTAATGTGGGACTATATTTGTAACCTTGTAACCCCAACAATCCCCCCTCAAATAAAGGACCACAGGGTCTCTCTCAAGCATCGAGTCACTTTTGACCTTCTCAGGGCCTCCCCTCGAGCATCGGGTCACCTTGACCTACTCAGGGCCTCCCCTTGAGTATCGGGTCACCTTGATCTACTCAGGGTCTCCCCTACTTTGTTCAAAATTTCACCTACATGGTTTGATCTTGGATCATGGCTCTAGCTCATGCTTCTTCCGATGGTTAGTCCGGTGAAGAGCCACCTAGCTCTGATACCAATTGTAGGATCGAAAAGAATTTAGATATCTCCACAATAGTATGATATTATCCATTTTGGCCTAAGCCCTCATGGTTTTACTCTTGGGCTCTACTCAAAAGGCCTTATGTCAATGGAGATATCTTTTTCTTATAAATCCATGATCTTTCTTATGTGTTTTCAATGTGAGACTATGTTTGTAATCTTGCAACCCCCATAGTAAGTTCGTGTAATATTTTAAATAATTATGTTTTCTGCTCAGCTCGATCTAATCAATTTCTTTGTTTAATAGTTGTGGGTGGATGGCCTGGCTATCTGCCAAAGGTTGGCCCAGTTAGACCATGAGCTCAAGCAGGTGCAAATCCCGATCGAGGATGTGGGGGCTTCCCAATCCTTGATCGAGAGCTTAACTGTAGAGGCTACCCAATTGAAGGAGGACTTAGAGAAGCCATCTGAGCAGCTCCTTGGGTTCGAGCAGGCATTGACTGTGGAGAATGATAAAAACCATGATTAATTCGTCGAGCTAGAGAAGCTGAGGAAACAATCCCATAATTTTTAAGCAAAGATTAGCTCGGCGAACGCCCAAAAGCTCAGGGTCATCGAAGACTTAGATATCAAGAACAAGGAGACTCACATCCTGACGAAGAAGTTGGAGGAGACGGAAGCGACTCTGGCTACGGAGCAAGTTGATCATATTGTAGAGCAGGCAAGCCACAAACTCCAGCTCGACGAGCGACAAAGGATAATTGACGAAAAAGATGCCGAGCTGCAAGCATTAAGGGTCGAACTTGCTAAATTCAGGGAGGAGGAGCCCAATCGACTGGAAGTCCACAGGGTGGAGTATCTCCACTCAAGGAATTTCAATCAGTTGCTGACTGACCGGATTATCAAGCTATTCAGCTATGGTATTGATAGGACTATCAAGCAGCTGAAAGGAGGGTGACTATCTCTTTGTCGAGGTTCCTCCCACCTTTATCAAAAGCAGAAGATTTTGAAGATGCTCCCAAATGATGTGATTGCATACCTTGTGTAGTGTTTCATTAAGCTTGTTAATAGTTTCTTGTAGCAGTCAAGTAACTCTATAAAAATCTTCTAAGTTTGATGCAATGTGTGCCCATTCTACATTTTAGAGCTCTCATTCTATGGATGCACTAATTTATAGTTTACTTCTTTTCATCTTTGAGACTTAGCTTTTCCAATCTACTCAAACAATACTATAAAGAGCTTCCATTGTAGTGGTCTTCTAGCTTTTCAGGAGAGTTTCCACACTTAGCGTCGAGAGCAGGTTTACTATCAACTCTCTAAGACTTGGTCATTGAACAAGCCTTTTTATGAGATGACCGATCTGTTCACTTAAGCGTGAGAGAGTGCTCACTTATAATTCGATCGAACAACACGAGAGTCTTGGGGCACTTAGAAGTGAGGACATGCTCACTTATAACTCGATCGCATGGCATGACAGTCTGGGACACTTAGAGTGAGATCTAAGCTCTCTTATAACCCAACCAAATGGCACGAGAGTTTGGGACATTTGGCGCGAGAGCTAAGTTTGCTTATAACTTGGTCGAATGACACGAGGGTCTGTGACACTTGGTGAGAGAGTTAAGCTCACTTATAACTGGGCCGAATAGCACGAGAGTCTAGGATATATAGTGCGAGAGCATGCTCACTTATAACTCGGCTGAACGACACGAGAGTCTGAGACATTTATCGTGAGAGGATTCTCGCTTATAACTTGGCCAAATGGGGTGAGAGTCTGGGACACCTGGCGCGAGAGCATGGTCATTTATAATTCGATCGAATAGCGTGAGAATCTAGGATACTTAGGCACGAGAGCTAAGCTCGCTTATAACTCATCTGAACGACATGAGAGTCTGGGACACTTAGCGTGAGAGTTAAACTCACTTATAACTCGGTCGAACGGTATGAGAGTCTGGGACACCTGGCGCGAGAGCATGCTAGCTTATAACTCGGTCAAACAACACAAGATTCTGGGACACTTGGCACAAGAGCTAAGCTTTCTTATAACTTGATCGAACGACACGAGAGTCTGAGACACTTGGTGCGAGAGCTAAGCTCACCTATAACCCGATCAAACAGAGTGAGAGTCTGTGACACTTGGCACGAGAGTTAAGCTCGCTTATAACTCTTCCGAATGACATGAGAGTATGGGATACTTAGCGTGAGAGCTAAGCTCGCTTATAAACTGGCCAAATGACGCGAGACTTTAGGACATTTAGTGTGAAAGCTAATCTCGCTTATAACTTGGCAAAATGACACAAGGGTCTCTGACACTTGGCATGAGAGCTAAGGTCGTTTATAACTCGCTTGAATGACACGAGAGTCTGGGACACCTGGCGCGAGAGCATGCTCTCTTATAACTCGGTCGAATAGTGTGAGAATTTGGGACACTTGGCGCAAGAACTAAGCTCACTTATAATCCAACCGAATGACATGAGAGTCTAGGATATTTGGTGTGAGAGCTAAGCTCGATTATAACTCGGTAGAACAGTGTCAATTTGAGATTATTTTCCATTATTGTCATTAAATGGCGCAAGAGTTTGGGATACTTAGTGCGAGAGCTAAGCTCACTTATAACTTGGTCGAACGACGTGAGAGTCTGGGACACTTGGCATGAGAGCTAAGCTTGCTTATAACTTGGTCGAACAGCATGAGAGTCTGGGACACTTAGTGCAAGAGCTAAGCTCGCTTATAACTCGACCAAATGACACGAGAGTATGGGATAATTAATTATTTTTCACTTAAACATTCCTGCATTCATGGAACAATAATTTTTACAATTTACATAAATTTAACGCAAGCTTACTATCGGCTCGATAGGGCTATAGATGGTTTCGCTCCATGGTCGGTCCAAGATTTCTTGGAAAAACTGTAGATTTATTCGCTCTGGAGAATCGTCGGTTTTGAGTGCTTTACCCTTACGAGCATCTCGAGTGGGCGCGTTCTCGAAGGACGATCCTTGTATCTTTCTGCCCGACCATGCTCTTCTGAAGGCATTTTGAATAACACTTTTTGGTATAGGATCAACGCATTGGGCATTGGTGGTAAGTTGGTCGGTGGAATTGGTGCTTCGTGGAAAGTGTCCATTGGTTGGTGATTCAGCTGGTGCCCTACGTGACCCTCCACTTGCGTCTCACGTTCAGCATGTTGGCTAGTAGCGAACATGGTCGGGTCATTTAGCGTCTGACACTCGGCTACTATTTCCTGTTGTTATTGCACCATCTTTGCAGCTCGAGCATTTATCAACATCTCTAACTCTTTTGGGATTAACGTCAATGTGGTGAGCCATCCAACGTCCTCCATCTTCACGTCTTGAATGCAAATCAGATTTCCATAGACAACGCCAAATATAATCCTGTATGAAATTAGTGAAGGTGGTGAGCTGGGAACATGGCTCTGCTGACTCGTCGAAGACTCCGCGCTGTACTGCAACACAAGAAACATTAGTGTCAAGCAAGGGAAGGGGTCCCTGAAGTTGGCTATCCAACACTCAAGTCAATGCTTGATTTTGGAGAAGAAAGTAGTAGTTGTGAACTGTAGCAAATAGCATACGCAAATAAGAAGTATTGTATACCTCCATATACAGATGGAGATCCTCTTTTATAGTGTCATTGTTGCGTTATGCATGTATCTCAAAGCATTAGCACATTTCCCTAAGCTTTCCTAAGAAAGGACAGGACATAAAGTACCGCTGACACCTTTTCTTAAACGAGTCTACCATTCTCTGTGACTTGATAGGCTGGAAACTTCTAAAGGACGATTTGCCGACGGAATATTCTCTACCTTTTCGGCATAAACTTCCAAAAGAATATGATATGATAGGTAGTTGGGTCCCGTCGTAGGTCGACCGACAGTTGCTCGACCGGTATATCGCCAGCTCAAACGTCTAGAATGCAACTACCAATCTGTTCTTCACTCGGCCTTTATGTTGTTGGTGAGGCGCGCTGTGTCCGATCGACTCTTAGGTCCGATCGACAAAGACGGTGGACCGGATAAATTAGTACTTAACTCTAAACTTTGTTTGCAAGTTGCGGAGGATGGCTGTTCGGATGGTTTATCCGACCCTTTACATCTGACTGGCACTGCGAGTTCACTCGGCCATCCTTGCCTAATCAGCAATCTCTAAGTTCATTCGACTCTACGATTTTGACCATTTAACTTTAACCTCCACGTCAATTGATTCTCATAGCTGTGCCCCCATTTTTCAGGGGCATCTTTATCACCATATCAACATTCAAAGACACTCACCGGTAAAGAAGATATATGCAGTTGTTTTGTAGATGTCAGCATGATAATCATAGATAATAATCAATCACGGTGAACAAAATATTCGAGTTAAAATTAACTCACAAGGACCAGAACACAATACATGCAGCTGTAAATAAATAAAAACTAGAAAAAATAAAAGCCTTGAGTTAAGTGAGTTGCAGGGTTATGTGTATAATTCGACTTAATTAATTATCTTGTGGCCGGTTTGTTTGTTTGACTCCATGTCTAAATTTTTTACAGGGAGTTGCCATGGAGTGCGAGTTCAAAGAGGCTGATTGAAGCTCGTATGGTTTGCAGAAGGTGCGCACACTTCAATCAAGGTGGATCGTAAGTAGGTTGAGTCAGGAGAATGTATAGTGCATTCTAGGTGTAACCGAGTAGCTACGCTGGGTTCACAATGGGAATAGTCGATCTCCTTTGTTAGGGTTTAGATTAGCTCACTAAAGTTAATCAGAGTTCATTTGAGATAACATGGCTAAGTTGGCATGTGAATTATGAGTTAAAGTATAACCGTGCTCATGGCCATTTCCCAAAGGAAATGTTTTCTTTGGTCCTATTGTGGTTAATTGAAATGATTTTACTAGCACTACTCACGTTTATAATTGGATAAAACTTAAAATGGAACCCTTATATTGAAATCATCAAAAAAATAAACTCCACTATATTTCTAATTGAAAATGTCTTTACAACATTGTCATAGTAGCTATTCCATAGCTACTATAATGCGCAAAATTAAATTATTATTTTTAATTTAATTTAATCAAAATACTATATAAAATAGTTTTGATCAATATTAATTGATCTTGAAATGTTAAATTGTTTTAAAAGACTACTTTAACAATTGTAAAAAAAAAACCTCCAAATGACTATTACAATACTAATAGTAACACAAAATGGATGGTACAATAATGTTAGTAGTCAATTGCATGTAGCAGCTGTAGGATCGTTGCGGTCGGCTAGAAGGGGGATGTTGAGTAGTCCTGCAAAATCAAATTAAAAACAAACAGCTTTCTCGAACTCTTTAAGCTAATACTTACATAAATAAAGCAAAGCAATAATTAAAATCATAAAGAACGAGGCACACGATATTTACTTGGTTACAACCGGGGAGGTTGTTAATCCAAGGCAAATGTAGTACTAAATACTCCTTCAGGCGGAGAAGCCTCGTACAACAATGAAGCGCAGAAATAAAAACTTAACTCTAAACTAAAGCACACAAGTGTTGAAATTATAATTCGTGAGTTCGTTGAAAAGCTTCTGGACCAAGACTATATTTATAGCTTTGGTCGGGGCGCCCCGAAGGGTTCCGGGTGCCCTGGGGGGATAAAACTTTATCCCCCAACGTCTAGATAGCAAAAGACTCGTTCTGATCAAACTTCGACTCCGGGCGCCCCGATACGTTCCGGGCGCCCCGGAGGGAAAAGTCAACCTTGTTGACTTTTTCTAGCCCTGCGTCTTCTGCTCCGTTTGCTTGGGTGATCTCTGCCATCCGGAAAAGGGCTCACCCGAACCCAAGTTCCGGTCTTCTCGAACAGGCTTCCGCTCTGGCTTCTCGTCCTTCGGAATCGCTGCGTGCTTCCTTCTCGTCCGCCAGCGTACTAATCCGCAGTCTTCGTCCCTCGGTCGCATCCCGTGCCGACTTTCTCACTAGCTGCGTCTCTTGCTCCCCGAGCAATCTTTCGCTCCGATTTTCGTCCCTCAGAACCACCGCACGCTTCCTTTTCATCCACTGGGGTACTCTTCCGTAGCGCCTCATCCCTCGGACGCACCGCATGCCGTCCTTCTCGCTAGCTGCGTCTTCCGCTCGACTACATGTGCTCCTAAGTTCCTACACATTTAGACACAGGGTTAGAAACACACAGGACCTAATTTAACTTATTGATCACACCAAAACAATCTTGGGGTTCCAACAGCAGCATCATAAATAATTTGTAACGACCCCATGGGTCATCCGAGATGGTAAATAGTGGTATGCTTGTCACATGAGGTCGCGGGGGTCGAACTGCAAGGTTGTCGTGGAGTAAATCTCCGGACCCTGTGCAACTCACTCCACCACCACTTGTCCTCTTGGCTGTCATGATTTACTTCCCTGGGTCGGGTGCGACGAGAATACTGGAGGCGAGTGATTTTATCTTTTTTGCCACATCATAAACGATTTGTAGTTACTAGATTGCTACACTATGGTAGCTAGCAGTTAATACTTGTACAATAATTGTATAATGATTTTAATCATTGAATTTGATTATATTTAAATAATTTTAATTAAGTTCACGAATTATTTTTTGAATATAAAATGCTCTCTATATAGATTTTTTTTACTTAGTTGAATTAGTTTGTTTTTACATATTATATAACAACTACTCCGATATTAGAATAAGAGAATTTTTAGCAAGTGCGTTTTTTATTTTTATTTTAAAAAGAATGCCCTTCTATAGTTGTATAATTAATTGTGATATATAAAACAAGCTACTGAATGCTATTCAATTAGCACACAAATGCCACTTAACTGAGGAGAACCGTAACCGTCTTCACCTCAATCATGACTAGCGACAACGCCAAGGTCCAGCTCATCTCTACTTTTCTTTGGCAACGGCTCTCCACTCTCCCAATAAAATAAATCCTTTTAGTATATGACAGTAGAAAAAATAAGGATAGACATTGAAAGAGGGAAAAAAGCATGACAAAAATCATAAAGACTTTCTTTTTATGGAATCGTAGAAGGGATATTTATTATAATTTATAATTTATAATTAGAAAGTTACCTTAATCATTTTTAATTATATAAAAAATTACTCCTTCAAATTACTATATTTTCATCGTGTTGGCTCTAAGAAATCATACAGAAGCTCCATCAGCAAACCTTTGTCTGAGACTGCTATAAAAGTAGTCTTACTCATCAAGCAGACATCTTGGTGCTATAGATTATCCATCAAAGGTTGGTGCAAAATGCTGAAAGGGTTTTTATGATTTTTTATTTTAAGATTTTTAATTTGTCATAAGGAGTTTAAGAGTGTTACTTAATTTCTTGGATGCTTTATTAGATTTTTAGGCTATATATGCATTGTTTGAAGACATGTAATAAAGTGCTGTACTCTAGATTTAGACAAAGTTAGATAAATATAAACCTACAGAATTTTAAAATAAGTAATAATTTTAATTTGGGCTTAACTCCATATCACTTTGAATTTACTTATGCTTTTTTTTTTTTTACCTATTTTGTAAAAATTGTTATATGAGTTAATATTGTTCTTTTGTTACATGAATTAATGCAGTCATTTTATGTCATTATTTTTCATTTTTGGGTAATTTTTAGAACCATAGAACAATTTTAATCAAAACTATTATATACACTCAAAAGGTCTAAATTTCACAACTAATCTGTCATTGTGCACCGTAGAATGTATTAAGTCATTTTATACTATAGATTTGATGTTAGGTCCTACGAGATAATATAATAGTTTTACCTAAAATTGCTATATAAACCTACATAATCAAATTTTATGTTCTTTATAGTCGATGTAGTCATCTTATGACTTTGTTTTCCAATTTTGACTTACTTATATTCATATATCTCTGTACTAATTAAATTTTAAAATCGACTCCTTTGTTGTCTTCTTTGGAACTTGTAGGGTAGTTATAATAGGTGAATTGCTTGAGTCCTAAAATGTCATGTAACAAATTTAGTTAAAATTGTTAGAATGACTTAGATTGTCCTCTATTGTGTTCTCTAGAACTTTTTCACTATCTTAATGTGATATATATTAATTCAGATGTTTGAGTACTAAAATGTTTTGATCAAAACTATTATATTATTTTATACAACTTCACAAATAAGTTTTTATTTGTGAAACCTCTTCTAGCTTACTCTCTCTTCAATTTATAGCATGTCTTCAATTTGTTGTAGTGTTATATGATTTTAAATTCTTGTAGTAGATCGCATATAACATATTGTGTAGATAGAGGTGGAAAAAATATTGAAAATTTAGTAGATCACATATAACATATCGAAATATATTGAATCATATTGATATTATCATAATATTCAAAATTTTGATACACTATTATACTATATAGAATATTTTAGTATTAATATGATATTTAGTATTCCAATACAATATATCGAAGGGCATAGTAGATCCTAAATGTACCTGGGGTTAATCATCAAGATATAATAAATTAATTGATTCAAAAATATAAACAAAAATTGATTATTAATTTTTTCAAAATTATAGAACAGTAATATATAATATTAAATACATTCAAAATTAAAGTATAGAGAAAAAAATACTATTGAAATTGTGCTCTTCGATTTTTCTTAGAATCAAACTCATAATTATATCATTATCAATTTTTTTCAACCAACTCCGATTGAATAAACTCATTAAATAAAACTAATCAAATTAATTAATAAATTTTTAATAAATTTAATCAATTTATTAAAAGAAAAATAGTAATTGATTCATACAGATAATATCAAAAGAAAATATACTTACGACAATGGTCGTATCGATATCGTGTGCTATTCGAGAGAAGGGGTACTGTCGCGCATGCACTCGTTGAGTTATTGTCGAGCACCTGTATAGGACATGAATATAAAATACCATGCGAATGATAATGTAAAGATCTTCAATAAATTGAGAGATTATGTCGCCGAGAAATGAGCTCGATTGCTCGAAGGAAATCCATTCTAAAAATAAACAGATCTACTCGAACCTAGTGACAGAAAAAGAGGATCAAAATTAAAATCTTTCGTACCTACGATTTTGTGGATAAAAGGAAAAACAAGGAGGTGGGGGATAGCGACACTTGTGACTCTGCGGATAAAAGGAAAAATAAGAGGTAGCGTGATAGAGTTTATAAAATTTTAATTTAATTAAAATTCCTAATAAATTGACATGTGTTTTGGAAATTTAATTAAACAAAATCAAAAATTTTGATTTAATGAAAAGTGCATGCGGAAAACAAGAAATAATTAAGGAAAAAAATATCGGGATGATTTTTTTGTTGTTTTATTTTTCTAAGGTTGGTGGAGCTGGAGCTCATCCTAGTCCCAATGTGGCTCGTCATAATTGTATTGGTATCGAAATTTAATATAAATAATATGAAATTTATATTATACTTAAAATTTAATATATCAAAATTTAGATATAAATTTATATCAAACTTTTTGATATATGATTTAGGATTTAATATATGGTACTAAACCACCGCTAGTCTCGCTCTCATCTTATCTATCTTCTATAACTATTCTGCGCTTCAGCTTCCTGATCCAGTACATATGCCACAATGTTAGTAGTGTTATGGCACCGTGCACTGTGATAGCTTTTATTTGCGCTCCGTTTCGTATGGGAAGCTTTATCAAGGGAAAGATACACCTAATGTACCAAAATATATCGAATGATATCTATATTATCAATATATTAAAAAAATTTATATGATATTATACCCTCCATAATTTTTCAATATGAAATTTAATATTTTAGTATGTATCTATCATTTCAATATCAAAATTTATTATAAATGTTATAAAATTTATACTATATTATAAATTTATATATATATATAGAAATTTTGATATAATTTTTTTATATCAAACTTTTTAATATTCAATTTAGGATTTAATATAGGATAATGAATCATAGTAGTCTAAATTGAGCAAAAAAAAAAAATACAGTAGGATGAAAAAATCAAATGATTAATAAGTTTAATTGGTGTATTTGACTTCAAGGAGTGGTTAGATTTTTTTTGGAGTGCTAATTTATAGGGATATATTTTTTTTTTATCAAAAACAAGAACACTTAACTATTATAAAAACAATTGGGTCAGGTAGATCCTATAAAACTGGGGATTTAACCTCTCTCTCTCCAGCAAGGTCCTCCTTTTAAAACTCTGTTCTTCCCTGCTCTGCTCCATATCTCATTTTATCTATTCTACGCTTCGGCTTCTTGATGTATGCTCTGTTCTCGACTGGTTGAATGATGAAATCAGTTTGTGTTCATGTTAGTAGTGTATAAATTTTCTTTGAGTTGAGTTTATTGTTGTAAGCTTTCCAAAGGGAAAGATGTGATTATTTTGTTCTTCTCCTTTTAAATGGTGGATGCAGGGTAAGGGGAGGGGGATGATGACGAGCAATTGACAAGCAAGTGGAGTTCGTGGGAAGAGGAAGCAGATCGGGCTGGATTTCTGGTGTCGATGAAGAGAGCAGAGGGAAATAGTGACTCAAGCAAGAGCCTGCCATCGCGGTGGAAGCGGCGTCAAACAGGGGACTTACAGCGGCGGCGCGTGCTGCGCATCTTCTCCGCCGACCACGACGCGACTGATTCTTCCGGCGACGAGGGCGGGTGTCGCCGCCTCCGGCGTTTCGTCCAGGAAGTAAGGATGGAAGACAGTGGGTGTGCGGCGGAGGGTAGGAAGCGCAAGGCTGAGAAGGGAGGCGGAGGCGCCGCCACGGAAAAGAAGCGGAGGGTTACAGCCGAGGCGGGCAGCGGCGGCGGCAAAGAAGGGGGCGAGCGGAAGTTCCGCGGCGTCCGGAAACGGCCGTGGGGCAAGTATGCGGCGGAGATCAGGGATCCGCAGAAACGGACGCGGCTCTGGCTGGGAACCTTCGACACTGCTGAGGAGGCGGCGATGATGTACGACGCCGTCGCCATCAAACTACGAGGTCCGAATGCGATACTCAACTTCCCCAACCTCGCACCCCAGACGAACCTCTCGGAGACCAACCTCACCTCCACATCCGGCAGGTACGACTCCGGGGAGGAATCGCGCGACATCAACTCCCCGACCTCGGTACTACGCAGCTTCTCCTCCTCCTCCTTCTCCTCCTCTTCCTCCTCCTCCTCAACCAAGGTAGAAGAGAAGCACAAACCTCAGACGACGGAACTTGCCGCCAGCCCGCCGCCATTGGAGCTCTGCGGCTTCCTCCCCTTCAAAGAAGAGGACGCAATCTTCGACGGCCTTCTTCAGTTCGACACGCCGGAGCCGCTCGGCTTCCTCGACGAAGAGGCGGTCGCTCCCATCGGCTTCCTGGAGGAGGACTTGAGCGACGCCGTTCTCGGATCACCGCTCGGTGACTTCGGCCAGCTATCCATACGCGAAGAGGAGGCGGCGGCGGCCGACGACCTTTTCGCCGACATCGGCGACTTGTTCGCGATCTAATCCCTCTCCGCCATCTAACTCGAACACCAATCCGCTTCGTTTCCATAGTTCGTCCTTCTAATTCGGTGCTTTTATTTGTTTGGTCACCAGAGAATGTCTCCGTCCGCCTCCCAACGACCGGCGAACGGAGCAAATTCCCGGGAATTTTATTTTCTTTTTTTTTTTTATCAATGAATTAATGTACAAAAAGCGAAGGCTGCAGCAATCGAACAGACCCTCTGTTTTTTTTTAACGGCCTCGGACACGTGGAAGTGCGTCATAGGGAATGGCTGTGCATTTTTGGCATCCCAACGCCAAACACGTGGCCGTCCTGGACCGGCTTTCGTGGCGGTTTGTCGTCGAGTGCATTTCTCCTCCCAGAATTTGGGCCTAATGGGCCGTATCCAGTTGGGCCTTTTCTAGTCAGGCCTTCAGTGTAAACTAGGCCCCGAGCTTGATTGAGGTTGAGTCCGCAGACCAATCGAAGCCAGCTCAATTTTCGCCGGTTTGAATAGAAACAAAAAAGGAGATTCCATTTTTTTTTAGAAAATTTAAATAAAAGAAATAGAAGATGAAAAAGAAATTGTTGTCTTTATTTTGATACGTAATTTAATTAGCCGTAAATATGATGATAATTAGATCACATTGGATTCCTTTGGTTCAACTTGATAATGTGATCATTGAATGCCACATAGTGCGAGGAATAGCACATCATCGATTCAAACTCAGAAAAACAGTTATAAACTTTCAGTATTTATTTATTTATTTATTTATTTTTACCTCACTCGTGTCAGAAATCTGTTAGGTAGCCTAACTGGGAATTTGATGATGGTAGTTGCCATCAATTTGGAATCATGCAGATTCAATGCGGTTCCGGCCATGTCAGGCGCCATGGACCCGGTTCCTGTTTCTGATTCGGAAAGTGTGTGTATTTACTCTGCACGCTCGACAGGGATGGTCGACGCGTGCTTGTCCGCGCATTAACGTCAAGCTTTTAAACCTTAATTATGAACAAAAAAAAACACAAAACACCGAAAACCACACTGCAATCTGTTTGTACCCAACGATTCTGAAGTTTAGGAAGATATTAATATGGTCCCGTCAATTCGTCCTTAGGTTAACACGGAGAAGATTGATTATGCTGAATTTCGATCCCAAGACTTTATATGATAACATTTCATGTTTTAATCATCGCACCGACCCGAAAGGACTAATAGGGACGAAGTATGAGGAAGTATGAGCGTACTGACAGGGACGAAGTATGAGAAAGTATGAGCATACTGATAGGGGCGGAGAGGACATTAATTCAGTATAGGTAAATATGATTACCATTGACGGGCACGCTGCGTAGGACGGGTCATAAATCAAATACTTACAATCGAGATTTAGTCATTAAATTTAACTCGAAAGTAAATTTCAAAAAACATAAAGAGATAAGCGTCGCCGTCTGTTTTCAGGGAAGAAGGAAAATTATTTTTAATTGTGCTTCCTTACTTGTTATAAACAGTAGAGAAAGTGGGCCATGCCAGCTCCACCCTTCGTCTTGCTGAGAAGGCAAGCTTGGTCCGGTCGAATCGTGGCCACTGGACCTACAAATTAAATGCAGGCCCCGACCGGGTCGGGCCGGACAGGATCCCAAAAAGCTGGCCTTAGATTCACCAAACCGAATTAATTGAACCCAGATGGAGCCCGGTCCATACGGCTTAATCGACGAACGGGACCATGCGTTATCAGTGCTCCCCAGGAGCTACGAAACCGGATCCGTCTCCAAAATCAATTGTTTCCGGATCTCACTGGTCGCCCCAATCCATCATCGGCTAATTTTGGTCATTATTCAGATCAATACTATAATTTTTGGGGAAGGTAAATCTAAGAGGGTTGTCATTGGTACGATCGGCGTTAAAATCCGGCCAGATCTGAGAGGAGCTCGGATCGACGGTGGAGAAAAGTTTACTCAAATTCGGTTGGATTCTGATGTCGATCGTGTTGATGGTGACCCCCTTAGGTTCACCTTCTCTAAGAGTTATAATGCTAATCGGGACGATAACTGAAGGCTGCTGGTAGTAGGCTGGAGCGATGAGTAAAATACAGGAACAGATAATTTTAGAGACAGAGGATTTGATCTCAGGTGCTACGTGTGTCATGTGGAGTCGAACGTTACAACTCGTTCCGGTATGTGCGTTAGTTCAGCCCGCGTACGGCGTAACGCCCTTCTTCATTTAACGCGACAAATTGAATTAATGGCTTGGTCTCCTTTATGAATCTATGATATTATCTAATATTTTAGACATGTGACGCGACTTACAATAACTATGTATCTATTTCGGTATTTAAGTGTATGTTGCCCAAAACATGGTAAATAAAGTGCTTGAATAAAAAAAATTATAATATAATAAATATTTAAAATAGTAAATATACTCTTATCATTATATGTCGAGTAGGGAGGATATGGAAATTAAGTTTGGACTAAAATTAGTGAAACGAATTTAAAACAATTTATTGAGTATTTTTTTTTTTTTTAAAAGGCGACATATCGCGCACAATGTGATTTACAAAAATCATTCAACTATTATATTTTGATAATAAAAAATTAAAATAGGAACAATGATTTGAAAGTGTTGAACAAAGCTCAAATATTTAGTATACTAAATATACATCTAGTATAACAAATGATGTTTATACTCATATTTTTTATAGTTCAAGATAAATTATACCGTCAATTTATAATTAACCTTCAAAAAATATAGAACCGTTACATCAACGGCCCCTTAGAGTCGGTCCCACGGATATGGAGGGAGGTAAATACAGGTACACAGGTGGAAAGTGCATAGCGAAGACGTTAACCCCAGGCAGTGACACTCCGGGGATCGACCCCTGGACCTTTCAGCCACAGAACCATACACTCCCCATCTGTGCTACGCCCTGGGGACTATAATTAACCTTCAAGTGGCTATGGCTAGTGGCCAGAGAGTAATTTTTTTTCCGAAAATATACAACCGTCCCCTTATCCCATTGTAAAGTACTAAATATACATCTAGCATCGTATATCAGACACTAAATTAGTGTTGAATAAGTGAATGAAGAAAAAATTGAAGAGGAAAGCGACTCTATTATGAATAAGATTTTAGTCCCATATTGAAAGTTTATGTATTTTTATAGGTTTATATTGATTCATATATATTGAAGATGTGAACAAATATATGAGGAGAGGCTCTTTCTCACGCGTGAGTGCGTAGGGGTGTAAATCTAAGGCTCGGATTGCACTGAACCAAGTTGACTTGTGTGCGAACGCGACTTGCGCACACGAATGCCTCGGACCGGTCGGGGCAAAATTTGCCCAAGTGGAACAACCAACTTTAGCCATTGATCCGAGCTTCTATATAAGGAGGCTCCGATCATAGGCATGAATCTATTTCAAGAAAACTACGACTTGCAGGCCTCGATCGGCCAGTCTCTTTGACAACCCGCCTCTTGGCCTGTCTGCCTCATCTGACCGGCCTGACGTCAGGTCTGTTTCAAGGAAACTACGACTTGTAAGCCTCGGTCGGCCAGTCTCTTTGACAACCCGCCTCTTGGCCTGTCTGCCTCATCTGACCGGCCTGACGTCAGGTCTGTTTCATGGAAACTACGACTTGCAGGCCTCGGTCGGCCAGTCTCTTTGACAACCCGCCTCTTGGTCTGTCTGCCTCATCTGACCGGCCTAACACTCTGCTCACTCAGTCACTCTGAGGTTGACATTTGGATAAAAATCAAGTCCTGCTGGGAGCTTGAGATCATTTGCTCAAATCAGCACAACTTAAGTTGAATTTAAATTTTGTAATATTTAATTAGTTGATGGCTAAAAAGCAGGAATGTATCTTAATAATGACTGCGGTTCCATGATATAATTTATTAGAAATATATAACATATTTTATGGTCTAACACTATTATCTAAAATATGGTTTAATGCGGATAATAATCATGCAAATTTCTACTATATATATATATATATATATATATATATATAAATAATATGTGGTTGTTTCCTTAGATGAGTCTAGTGACTAGCGCATAAGGTATTATCATAATGAAGTCTAGGGTTCGAATCTCGGTAAAGCCGAGGTAAATATCTCCTTTATGTGCTAGTCACTATTCCAAAGACTAGTAGTCGTCCATGATTTACCTTCTCCGTGTTGGCCTTGGGATGGGTTGGCGGGGGCGCTGGGGGTAAGCGTATTCACCTTTTTTTGCCACAATAAATGGTCTATGGTCTACTTTTGTCGTTACGACCGTACTTAAATAGGATCTCTTCTACAACTTAAATTCACCGGATAGTCAATAACATTGATTAGAATTATCATCATAAATAGTCTATGGTTATCTCTTCCGGGCGATGTGATGATTAACATATGAGATATTTCATATTAGATCATAAAATCAAAACTCTACGTATTTGAACATGTCTTTCCCTATGCCTTGGGCACTACACTAATGGTTAATAGTCATTCATGATTTATCTTTTTTGTGTTAACCTAGGAACGAGTCAATAGAGGTACTAGGGATGAATGAATCGTCTTTAGTCACTTTATGGGTCAGCTATAATATGGGGATAATGGTGAACCAGAAATTTTATTTAGGGGTACAATTCATATAAATTTATAAAAAAATAATTTATATCTAATAACCGATGAGTAAAAAAGTTAAAACATTATAACTTTAATTCACATGTGAGTATGTGACTTACATTTATTTTTTTATAATAATTTATGATGTAATCAACATTCTAAAAAGATTTAAGATTCCAACTATCAAATAGATGAAAATTCAAAAATATCAAACTAACGATTAACAATAAAAAATAATAAATAAATAAATATAATATATGTTTCTAAAATGTTAAAATCGAAAGGCTAAAGGAGAGGGAAGTAAGAAAAAATGTGAACCTTCACAGGTCAAGCTGATGGAGGAGAAGGAGAAGATTTTTTTTTTTTTTTTAATGAGAAGAGGGCAAGAGGCTATTTGTTGTGAAAAGAATTGGAAATAAGGTTTGTGGCTTTTTGTTTGTGTAAAACAAATTTATTTTATTAATTACATCTTTAACGAAATACTAATCAATTTACGTTAAAAAAAATGAGAGGGGGGGGGGGGGGGGTCATAATCCCTATTGCCCCTTTATGAGTCCATCAATGCTGGGACAGGTTGTGAGGTATGATTGGGATAAATGTAATCATCTTTTATTTTTTTTTTAATAAATGGTCTTCTGTGGGCCTGAGGTAATGGTTAAACTCTCCAACAGATAATCAAGAGATTTAAGGTGCGACACATTACAGGAGAATTTTTCTCTAGTGAGAAGCAAGCCTAAGAATACTGGCCATTTGGATGAGCCTTCATTAGCGTTTCCCAATTTACCCCGGTGGTTCGTGGAAAACTTACATAAGGCTGGGTCGGGCCGATCACCTCAGGGTTGGTTCGAAGAACTGGATACCTTATGCCAACTAAAAATGATAAATAAATAGTCTTCCGTGGGGCCCATGGTATAGCCGAGTTGGTTATCACGTGACATATTTGCATAATCAAGCAAGGGTTGATTTTCGATGAAACTGACAGAAATACCCTCCCATGTGATGACTTGTTTTGGTTTTTTTATTTACTCCCTCCAAATGATGTGGAATAGTCGTTAAGGGGAGGGGGGGGGGGGGTAAGGTTATTGGATTACAGAGTAAATGGTCTTCTGTGTCTATAAAAAAGCCCGTTCCACTAGGGCAAAATGCCCTCCTAATTTACTTGTTTGTATCTTACCTTGAGACCGACAATACTGACTTAGGGATATCAACTTTTGCTCAAATAAATGGTCTTCCGTGGTTGGTACAGTTGGTACTTGCATGAGTATTTGTTCCAATAGGTCCTGGGTCAATTCCTAGCGAGTGTAAAATACCTCATTGGGTGTCTGACCTCCTCATACAAAGGGCTGTTGTGCTAGGAAAAAATGCCTCTGTGATTTACCAGCTTGTAACTTATTATGGGGCCGACACTATTGAGCCATTTGGGATGAGTAATATCACTTTTTTTGCTCTAATAAATGGTCTTTCGTGGTACCTACATGAGTGATTGATGCAATAATTCTTGGGATCCATTTTCAACGGGTGAGAAAATATATCTTTGGGTGTCTGACCTTTCCCATACAAAGGACGTTGTGTTAGGGTAAATGCCTCCAATGATTTACCCCTTTCAAAGTGTGTGGGGCCGCCCTAGAGGGGTCTCTAAGGTGACAACTTCACCTTTTGATGCAATAAATGGTCTTCTGTGGCCCCAGAGTGTAGCTGAGTTAGTATCCAAGTGGTAGACTGTTGGGATTCAAACAAAGTCTCACATTAAAAATATTTAGTAAAGATCTTATTTTAAAAGGATGTACGATATCTTCGTTGACATAAGACATTTTAGATAGAATCTAAGAGCAAAGCCATGAGGACCTATGCTCAAAGCAGATAATATCATGCTATTGTGGAGATATACGAACATCTTTTGACCACAACAAATGGTATCAAAGTCATGGTCCAAATCAGATACCATGTGGGGTGACCTTAAACGAAGTTGAGGGTGGGCCTGGGGTAGGTTAGGTTAGGTTGACCGGATACTTATGGGAAGGCCCTAGAGCAGGACAGGATGACTGGATGCTCGAGGGAGGCTCGGAGCAAGTCAGAGTGACTGGATGCTCGTGGGGAGGCCCGAACCATGAGAGTAGTTGTGGTCCTTCGTTTGAAAGGAGGATTGTTGAAATTCAATTAAAGTCCCACATTGAAAAGATTTGGTAAAGATCATACCTTTAAAAGGCCTTTTGAGTAAAGCTCAAAAGCAAAGACACAAGGATCTAGGCCCAAAGTAGATAATATTATATCATTGTGGAGATATGTGAATATTCGATAAAATTTTTTAATAGGGTCGGACCGTATAAATGGCGAAAGATTGAACTCAAGCGAGTTTGAAGATGTAAAATTTTCAAAATTTGTGGGCTGCAAAAAACTTTGAACATAAAGAAGACTCTAAAGTCATGCTACAAAGAGCATGGCCAAATTGGACGAGGGAATTTAAATCTGAAGGCCAATGACAGAACTCAGAGTAACAAAGCATTTAAATTTAAAATTCGAATTTTGAATGAGATGAATATTTAAGCAAAAAATGTAATCTCCAGTTACCTATCACATGCCTCACATAAAGACAATGGTACGAATATTTTCTCAGTTTTTAGGTATTTTAATAATTGAATTTTAACTATGGTAGATGCTGAATTTTTGCTAACGTGTAAGAATAAAAAGTTGATGGCATATATATATATATATAATTTTTAATTTTGAATATAATAATCCAAAAGAAAAATCTAAATCCTAGAAGAAAAATTTTATTAATTTAAATCCGTTATAACCCAATTACTATATCTTAAAATCTTAAATCCTAAATATATATAATATACCCCATGAATATTTAAAATTTTTTAATTTTGAATACTATAACTCAAGAGAAAAAAAAACTCTAGAGAGAAAATATTATTAACTCAAATCTATTATAATTTAACTCTTAAATTCTAAAATCTTAAATCTAAATATATATAACATGCCCCAAAATGAAATAAAAACAAAATTAATGAATCCTAGACTGTCCAGGCGTTTAGACCATTGTCATGCACACACCCATGATGACTGATCCGTAATATATATATATTCATTAAAGAAGAAAAGATTATTACTTTTGAGAAAAATAGAGAAGATAAGCTAGAGAGAAGAAGAAGAAGAAGAAGAAAAGGAGAACTTTACTTTTTTCGTTAGCAATTTCAATTAGTTTTGGTGAGCTCGATAACGACACAAAGAAAGCAAGGCAAGGTAAAATATGACTATTCTTGCAGTGCCAACAAAACCCTAAAAACTACGAGAAGAAAATATATGGGGCTAAGGGCTACTCAATCTTGTTGCTGGAAGAGGGCAGCAATTGATGCTGCATTTCTTGCTTACTGAAGAAGAGAAAGGAGAAGAAAAAAGAGTTATTTTGCTTCAGAAGAGGAGAGGAAAAAATTATAGGTTTACTTATGTTGGAGAATAGAAAGAGAAGAAGCAAATGGGAAAAAAGAGGAAGAAAAAAAAAAGGAATGGACGAAGGGGTTGCAACATGGTTAGGGAGAAGAGGGAGAGAAAAAATTGAAAGGGTTTGTTAAAAATATCCTAATTATTTTTAAATTGATCGAACTCGTTTAAACATTAAACTTGCTTCGGTCATAACTCAACTTCAAATCAATCCTAGTTTGAACCAACATAATCCTTATATTCGTATCTACTCGTTGGATTTAATTCAAATCTGATTCAATTTTAATTTAGCTTCCTTACTTCGTGTCTTACAATTTAGTTCATCCGTTTACAATTTAGTTCTTTTTCTTTCTCATCGATGATAAATGTTTTTCTTCCTTAACAATTGGCGTGGAAGTCAAAGTCGGCTGAGCAGGCCAGTTACGGACTAGCGGATGGTATGTCTGAGTGGACGAGCAAGGCCTAACGGATAACTCGAGCTTCAAAGACAAATAGGCAGTGCTTCCCTCGGTTGTCATCCCTGCCGAGCTGGCGCGGAGGCATGTTCGTCTGGATGAGAGGCATCCCTCCGACAATGGAAAAGATAAGTGAAGGGAGATTGTGCTGGTCAACACGACTGAGTGGAGATGTCTTGGCCGAGCACACGTCGATTAGCTTACAGTGGGACCCACTCATGTATCTCCTCGTATCCTTTTGGAGGTTTGTGCTACTGACAATAGAGCATGTTCCGCAAGTAAATCGTACTTTGGAAGCTTCCATCTTGTCATATCAGAGATATGCATGCTCGCTTAAGGAAAGGTGTCAGAGACACTTTTTGACTTATCTTTTTAGAGGAAGTTTGGGAAAACATGGGCATGTTTTGAGATGCATGCATAAACACTATAGTGACACTATAAAAGGGGGTTCCCATCAACAGGCGGAGGTATGCACAACTTTGGTATTCTACATGCTCTTTTGCTATTCTCCACATTACCAGGAAACTGACTTGAGTGTCGGAGGACCAACGTCGGGAACCCATTCCCATCCCAACAATGACACTTTTGTATTGTAGGACCACGTGGAGTCTTCGTCCCATCAAACTTCTAGCCACATCCCCAGCTTATCATTTTCTCTGCTTTAAGACAGGAACATATTTGATGTCGTTTGTGGGAAGTGCACCAGCATCTGAAACGAAAAGATGAAAGATTTTGGATGACTTACTACTATAATGTTAACGTAAGAAGACCTGGAGTTGTTGATCTGAGTGGCAAAGATGGTGGAGAAGTAACAGACAACAGCTGATTGCCGAGCAAACGACCCCGCAACATCAATGACATGCCAGCAACCTGAGCCCAGAGCCCGAGTGGAAAACCATGTCGCTCACAAGCTAAGCAACAGGTCGACTGACACCTTCAGAGAAGTGCCAAACGTGATAATCCCTTACCACCATGCATTATTCCACACACCATCAAAAGAGCAAGGCCAAACGGAAAAACCACAAAGTTCCTCTTTAGAGGGCGCACTCGTCCTAGACGGACGGAAAAGAAAAGTACCCTGGCTTGATGAGTCTCTGGAGCAAATGAATAGGTAGCTCTCTGTTATGCTCCGCAAGTGTACGGAAATGTCGCAAGTAATATAAAAGATTATCGTATCCATAGGACTGGTATAAGCACTAGAAATGTCTCAATGCGAATTAGCTAAACAACTATCCAATCGTTTCAAATGCAAAGTAAGGGTAAACAAATCTAATATTAAAGATCAACAAACAAGAGTTTAGTGTTTTGGGTTATGATAAAGGGAGATTCTAGGAGTTTCGGTTTCTTTGTAAGATTTCTTGAATGTAAATGGTTCACCAATTCTTTTCCCTCAATTGTCAAACACTTGTAGAAAGTTGCCGGTTCTCTCTTGCAATAGATAACCGGCTAAGGACTGAGAAATGTATCTAAATATGATCAATTAGATGTGAACCTACGTTGTCCTTACACAGAAGCGCACCTATTACTATGCCTTCCTCGGATATCAACATAGAAGCCCACAACTTATTAATCTATCAAGATACAAGAAACTAATCACAAAATCCATCCTACTCTCTTGAATATTCATATTTCCTCTTCAAGATTATCTCTCAAACGTCCTTACACGGGCTTGCACCTGTCACGTGGATCCCTCGGATGATCGAGTGAGAGTTTATCTCTACAAAGTCCATAAGAAATCCAAACAATCAATCAAGAATGAGAATTAAGCACAAATCACCATTAATCATTCAAGATCTAATTGATACAAGCAAGACAATGTCATTGAAACAAGAAAATGGCAAATCCATAAGAAATTACATCAATCCATCATACAAATACTCCCTTAATCCTAGAATACAAGATCTACTCCATGAATCGAGGAAGAAAACCCGAAGAAATAAAGATTACAAGCATTTCTTAAATCCCCAATCCAAGAAACCAAGAAGAGGGGGAAAGAGAAAACTTATCTACGAAGAAGCCTCGTCTTCGGATCCAATCCTCGCTCCGGAGTTGAAATCGTCAAGATCTCCCTTAGAATCGCCCAGAAATCCTCCCAAGAATGGGAGGAAACCACCAAATCTTGCATTCTCCCAAAAGGAGAGAGATCTCCTTTCAATTCATGAAGGAAGGTTTAAATAGAGGAGGAAATCGGGCGCCACACGACCCCACGACACGGCCGTGTGAGATTCACACAGCCATGTCCAGTTCCCTCTCTGCCAATGCTGCACGGCCGTGTGGTGTACACGGCCTAGGCCCTTCTGCTCTCTAGAAATGCTACACGGTCGTGTGGTACACACGGCCAACACCTGCTTGGTATCTGGAAACTCCACACGGTTGTGTGATGCGCACGACCACCATCTGCTTGGCCTCTGGAAACCTCACACGGCTGTGTAGATCCACACGGCCATGTAAGGCTTCTGCTCTGATTTCTTCAAATCAAGACACGGCCGTGTGGGATTCACACGGCCATGTCCTCTTCCCTTCCTGTTAAGACTACACGGCCATGTGTGGAACACGGCCTTGATGCTCTCTCCCTTCAATTACTTCCAAGCTTGCCCGAGGACGCATAATCTTCACCAATTTCGACTCCTGTGTACAGAAAATGCACAAAAAGCAGAACTCCGAACCAAAAGAGTAAATATGCTAAAAGGAAAACTGGAAGTATAAAAATGCATAGATCAAGCATGCTCAAAGTATGTAAATATGCGTAAAAACATGCATAAAAGAGTATATAATCTACGCACATCACTCTCCTAGGAGATTTTGGATGACCAACTGCCATGACACTATGGGCTATTGACAATCGGAGAATATACTGGAGCAACCGACCTAGAGGACCATCTGATCAAATTCGACAACATGACCATGCTCCACTAGTTTACTGATGGAGTCAAGTGTAGGGTATTCCTCACCACACTCTCCCGATCAACACAAAGGTGGTTCAGGTGGCTGCTCATCAGATCGATATGCAACTTTAAGCTTGGACTTCCGAATGACATTCCTCCAGCACTTCGCAAGTAGCTGCTGCTATCAAAAGACAAATGTCAACCTATTCACGGTCAAACAAGGGCTTAAGGAAGTCTGGTGGGCCTATATTAAGAAGTTAAACCAAGTGGCCATGGAAGTCCCATTGGCTACTCTAAAAATCTTGGTGAGTTCTTTCTCCTAAGGACTTGTAGACCGTGAGTTCTTTCCCTCACTCATCCAGAAGCCCCTAAGAGATTTCCATCATCTGCTCGGGCGACCACAGAATATATCAATGTGGAGGAGGCCCAGGTAACTCGGAAAAAGGAAATGATTCCTGAGTCAACTGCTGCCCTAGAACGTCGCGTGACCCATACACATTAACCACCAAAAGGGCCCCGAGTGGGGCTGCGTCACAACATCAAGAGTCCTGGACCCATGCGGTTCGGCATGTAGAGGCCTAGCAGACGAAGTTCATCGAGCCCAGACCATGGACGCTGCTCTTCTATTCCTATCATCGGTCACCAACACACAACACCATAGGCTGTTATTAGCTCAAATCGAGGCCACGCCGACTGATACCTTCAAGATTTCACTGTCGATCCCTGACACCCGATCACCACCATCATAGCCAATCGGGAGGACAGCAAGAGGAAGGCAGGCGGGGAGATGAGAAGCACCGACAGTAGCCCCCGCGAAGAGAGTACAAGAGGCCTGAGTGGGCATCTATCGAGCGACCATGTCCGTCAGCCAGGGAAGAAGATGTTAGGACCGATGGTCGCGGCTAGAGAGGGTGGTGTGAATAGCCGACCCAAATCGTTCGTTTCTTTCTACAAATCAAGGTTAGCGCAGCGGAAATAAACAATAGAAACGACAACGGAGAATAGCAAACCTCAAACTCGTCGATGTAACGAGGTTCGAAGATAAACTCCTACTCCTCGGCGTGTCCGTAAGGTGGACGAGCCCTATCAATCCGTCGGTGGATGAGTCCCCGGAGAACCGGCTAATAAATACTCCTTGTGGGTGGAGAAACCTCACCACAATCTCTTTACAACAGCAATAAGGAGTACAACAGTAGAGAAAGCAAACAAGAACAATCGAAATGTAAAACCCTTTGCTTGCCTTCTCGTTGCCGACTGGAATCCTGATGAAGCAGCAACTTCTTGGATCCAAGCTCAGCTAGAAAACCAGCAGGAAGCTCACCCGAAGCTTCGGCAGCGAGAGCTCAGCAGAACTCCGCATGAAGAAGAAGAAGCAAGCATTACTATACAGGCCCTCGAACTCCTTTTATAACCTGCGAAGAAGACACAGAAGAAACTAGCCGTTGCTACGCAACGGCTAGGATGTGGACCGATCAGGCTTCATCCTGATTGGTCCACAAGGGTCCTGATCGGTCACAAGACCGATCAGGCCCTTCCCTGATCGGTCATGGACCGATCAGGTCCTTCCTTGATCGATCCCATGACCGATCAAGCCCTTTCCCTCCTTCTGATCATCTCCTTCTGATCGATCACTGATCGGTCTGCTGACCGATCAGATAAGCAACAGAATGCTTCTGTTTGATTACTGATCGGTCACCAGACCGATCAGATAACCCAGTGTATCACTGGATCGGTCACCAGACCGATCCAGGTTTAGAGCTCCCAGCCCTAAACCCTACTTGGTCCTGAGAACGAGCTACCGAGCCCTCTCTGACTTCGTCCAGTCCAGAGAACGAGCTACCGAGCCCTCTCCGACTTCGCATGCCAAGCTTCCATACTTGGACTTTTCCCGTGCCATGTCTCCATACTTGGGCTTTTCACGTGCCAAGCTCCCTGCTTGGACTTTTCCGTGCCAAGTCTCCATACTTGGACTTTACCCGTGCCAAGTCTCCATACTTGGACTTTTCACCAGATGTCTAGTCAACCTTGACCCATCTGGATTCCCCTTGCCTGGCTTCACTCACCAGGACTTCCAAACTGCCTAGCTTCACTCACTAGGTTTTTCCCCTGCCTGGCTTCACTCACCAGGTCTTTCCCAATTGCCTAGCTTCACTCACCAGGACTTTCTCCAACTGCCTGGCTTCACTCACCAGGACTTTCACTTTCACCTAGCTTCACTCACTAGGATTTTCACCTGGCTTCACTCACCAGGACTTTCCGAACTGCCTGGCTTCACTCACCAGGACTTTCCGAACTGCCTAACATCCCAGTTGGGACTTCCCAGTCAAGTATCCGGTCAACCTTGACCTACTTGACTCTTCTTCATCCAACCTGATCAGACCCTGACCAGTATCTCTCCGCATGGACAACTGCACCTGCATTGTCCATGTCTACATGTCTTCTTGTATTGTCAAACATCGAAACCATGACCAAGATTTACGCTTGGTCAACTAGGTCAACCTTGACCTACTGGAAATTGCACCAACAGAAGAGAATCGAAGTAATACCGCTCGAGGTGACATCAATATTATTGTGGGAGGCCCAACCGACGATAATTCCAACCAGGCTAGGAAGTCACACTCTTGGCAATTGAAAATACACACTGTTAGATGTAGTAAGGAGAAAGTAGAGGGTTCGAAGATCAATTTTGGCCCTCGGGACTTTGCGGGAGTAGAGGTCCCTCATGATGATGCCTTGATCATCAAGGCAATAATTGCTAATATTCACCATACTTTTGTAGATATAGAAAGTTTGGTGAATATCATATTTAAAAGGCGTTTGAGTAGCTTCAGATCGAGTAGAGTGATCTCCAACCCATGACAACACCCTTATATGGATTCACAAGTAATGAAGTATTACCGATCTACCAGGCTTGGCTAGCCATATCACTCTGGGAGGAGCTGCTCTGATGGACGAGAACGACTAACTTCATTGTGGTGGACGTCCCGTATGCTTACAACGTCATATTGTACGGACCTATCGTTAATGAGTTCCAAGATATTGTCTCCACATTCTGCTAGAAGATTAAGTTCTCGGTGGAGAAATCGGTTGAGGAAGTAAAGGGAGACCAGCTAGCTACCCGCCGGTGCTACGTTAAATGGTAAAGATTGAGACGCAAGCCGTTCAGAAATCTCAGTAGTTGGAGGTGAATACAATCCTAGAAGAGCCTCCCACACTAGTCTATGGGGAAAAGGAAGAGGTTTAAGTGCATCTCGCTCGATCAGAGGCCACTACTTTTATAGCAGCTGATCTGAGTACTGAGAAGAAAGCGGAGCTGGTCACCTGCCTGAGGTAAAAGCATGATGTGTTTGCTTGGGCTACTCACGAGCTCCCGAGAATCTCGTTGAGCATAGCACAACATGAATTGCAGGTCCGACCGGACTCAAGGTCGGTGAAGTAAAGAAGGGAGACTTTAATGTATAGCAGAATCAAATCATCCGAGCGGAGGTAGATAAATTACTGAAAGTTGGACATATACGCGAAGTTCAGTTCTCGAACTGGCTCACCAATGTTGTATTAGTCTCCAAGCTATACAACAAATTGTGGATTTGCATCGACTTCTGTGATATGAACAAGGGTTACCCGAAGGATTACTACCCACTGCCGTGTATTGATCAGATGGTGGATTCCACAGCTAGCTGTGAGCTGATCTGCATGCTGGACGCATACCAAAGCTATCACCATGTTCCGCTCGCTAAGGAGGATCAAGAGAAGGTCAGCTTCATCATGATGGATAAAACCTTTTACTACAATGTCATGTCATTCGGGCTGAAGAACGTCAGAGCCACATATTAGAAGTTGATGAACAAGGTGTTCCATCGCTAGATCGGCTGAAACATGGAGGTATACATAGATGATATTTTGATAAAATCTCTTTGAGCTGCTGACCTCTATGCAGACATAGAAGAAATCTGCCGAACACTAAGGAAATATGGAGTCAAGCTCAAGCTGAACAAGTACCTGTTCAGGGCAAAAAGTGGATGATTTCTCAGTTACATCGTCACAGAGCGGGGGATCGAAGTAAATTCGAGCAAAGTGAAGACACTCTAGGACATGCCTCCTTCGTGCAGCTTGAAGGAGGCTCAACGTCTGACCAGACAGAATGCGACCTTATCAAGATTCATCTCCAAGTCGTCCGATCGGAGCCACCCATTTTTCAAGGTTTTATGTAGAGCTACGAAGTTTCAATGGGACGCCGAGTACGACAAGACACTGGAGAAGCTCAAGAGTTATTTAACTTCTTTACCTATACTGGCAAAGCTCATTGCTAGTGAGCTGCTTTGGATGTACTTGTTGTCCATAGAGCGGGTGGTTGGCTCAGCATTAGTGTGACAGAATGGCGTTAAACAACAGTTGGTGTACCTTTTGAGCCACATATTGCAAAATGCTGAATGTCGCTACCCTTGTTTCGAGAAACTGGAGTACGGGATGGTCCTCACCACTCAGAAGTTATGCTCATACTTTTTATCACATCCAATAATTGTGTTAACTAAGATCACTTTATGAAGAGTTCTCCTCAACCCTGAAGAATCCGGTCAGCTAATCAAGTGGACCATGGAGATGAATGACTTCTACATACAATACTAGCCAAGATCGGCGATCAAGGAGCAAGCTTTAGTTGATTTTGTGACTGAGGTACAGAATGCCGAGCCGGAGGCAACTTGGAGGATATACATGGATGAGTCGTCTACCCAGCAGGGCAGCGGAGTGGGGATACTTTTGATATTCCCCTGTGAAGACAGAATACAACTGTTTGTTCAGCTAGACTACCGAACTACAAACAACGAGGCAAGGTATGAAGCACTAATTGCTAGTCTACAAGTATCGAGACATGAGGGAGCCACCCGAGTCCTTATCTACTCAGACTCTCAACTGGAGCACAACAACTGTTAGGAACTTTTGAGATAATCAATGCCAGACTAAGGCTATATGCTGAGGCATTAGAAAAAATTAAAGGTCGGATTTCAAGAAGTGATCATCTAGAAAATTTCCCTAGCGGAAAATCAATATGCGGATGAGATGGCCAAATTAGCAAGTTCTTTGACCCCAATGGTGTTGGATAAGCTAATCAAGAAGGTAATGTTGGTAGCTTACATTGAGAGGCCAACTGAAAGGGAGACTTCAAGCGATTGGCGAACTCCTTTGATTGAGTTCCTCCGATTAGGCAGCATGCCGACTAACCGGGAGCAGGCTCGATTAATAAAAGAAGAGAGCCGGATGGTTTACATTAGTTAGAGACCACTTATATAAAAGGGCTTTCTTAGACCCTTGTTGAAGTGCATTAGAGTAGAATACATTCAATACATCCTATAAGAAGTTCACCAAGGCTCTTGTGGCAACCATCCTGACAGTCGTTCATTAGCAAGAAAAATCTTGTTAGCAAGCTATTTCTGACCTACTTTGCAATCTGATGTCGTTCGAACGGTAGCAACCTGCTTGCCTTGTCAGAAATATCATAACATAATGTATAGACCTACGGAGGAGCAAAAGGCATCTATTATCTCTTGCCCTTTTGACCAGTAGAGCATGGGCATTGTGGGACCCTTCCCATTGGCGATCGGATAGAGAAAATTTCTTCTTGTGGTTGTGGACTACTTCTCCAAATGGGCAGAGGTCGAGTCATTTGCTAAGATAACCGAATAAATGGTTTTCAAGTTCTTGTGGTAGAACATGTCAATTCAGCGTCCCTCACAAACTTGTCTCCGATAATGGAAGACAATTTCAAAGGCAGAAGCTAAGAGTGGTGTGCAGATTATGGCATTACACAAGCATTCACTTCAGTAGCTGACCCCAAAGCAAGGGCTAGGCAGAGGTTACCAACAGAGAAATCCTCAGAGGGGCTCCGGACTCGGCTTGACCACGTTGGGGGGAGTTGGGTAGATGAACTATCGAAGTGCTGTGGGCTTACTGCACCACACCCAGGGAAGTTACCGGTATAACTCTGTTCTATTTAGTATATGGAGGAGAAGCAGTAATACCAGTCGAGATAGGGATTAAGTCTAATTGAATGTAGCTTTTCGACAAGAAGAACCCTGAACGACATCTCATGGAGTTAGACTTAATAGACAAAATCAAGGAGAAAGAAGTCGTGCAACTGATGACATACCAGCAGATGATGAAGCAAAACTACAACAAGAGAGTGATTCTTAGATCCTTTTAGGTCAGCGACGTCACCAAGCTAGAGGCCCCATGAGGAGGACCATACAAAATAATCCAAAAGCTTGATTTAGGATCCTATTATCTACAAGATAAAAATGGAAGGAACCTGAAATGACCTTGGAGTGCAAATCATCTGCAACCCTATTAGGCCGGGTAGTAAGTTTGAAATTGAATTCCTATAAATTGTAAAAATATTTATTCTATGAATGCAAGAAAGTTTAAATGAAAATTCACTAAGTATTCTAGACTCACGTGTCGTTCGGCCTTGTTATAAGTGAGTAAAGCCCTCGCGCTAAAGGTGTCCCAGACTCATGTGTCGTTTGGTCATGTTATAAGTGAGCAAAGTCCTCGCACTAAAAGTATCAAAGACTCACATGCCGCTAGGCCATGTTATAAGCGAGCAAAACCCTCGCAGCAAAGTATCAACGACTCATGTGATGTGCTGTTCGGCTGTATTATAAGCGAGCAAAGCCCTAGCGCCAAAGGTGTTAAAGACTCACGTGCTGTTCGACCGTGTTATAAGTGAGCAAATCTCTCATGCTAAAGTGTCAAAGACTCACGTGCCATTCGGGCGTGTTATAAGCAAGCAAAGTGCTCACGCTAAAGGTATCAAAGACTCACGTGCCATTCGACCGTGTTATAAGTGAGCAAAGCTCTCATCCTAAAGTGTCAAAGATTCACATGCCCTTCGACCTTATTATAAGCAAGCAAAGTCCTCACGCCAAAGTGTCAAAGACTCACGTATCGCTCGACCATGTTATAAGCGAGTAAAGCCCTCACGCCAAAGTGTCAAAGACTCACATGTCATTTGACCGTGTTATAAGCGAGCAAAACCCTCACGCTAAAGTGTCAAACACTCACATGTCGTTCGGTCATGCTATAAGCTAGAAAAGTCCTCATGCTAAAGTATCAAAGACTCACGTGCTGTTCGGCCGTGTTATAAGCGAGTAAAGCTCTCATGTCAAAGTGTCAAACACTTACGTGTCATTCGACCGTGTTATAAGAGAACAAATCCCTTGCGCTAAAGTGTCAAAGACTCACGTGCCGTTTGGTCGTTATAAGTAAGCAAAGCCCTCATGCTAAAGTATTGAAAACTCACGTACCGTTCAGCCGTGTTATAAGCAAGTAAAGCCCTCATGCTAAAGTGTTGAAGACTCACGTGCCGTTCGACCATGTTATAATCGAGTAAAGCCCTGACGCCTAAGTGTCAAAGACTCACGTGTCATTCGACCTTGATATAAGAAAGCTAGGCATTCGCACTAAGTGCGCAAGAGGCACGAGTCGCTCGGCCAAGCTATAATTTCGTTCGGCATACTACATAGACAAATATAAAGAGCCAAGTATACTACGCTAGGGATAAGCTAAGGGATCACAAGGCTCCATAACAAAGAACATCAAAGTGTCGAATGGGAGCACTTGAATTCATACTTAGTAAGCTTTTTACAAAGTGCGCTTGGCAAGTACAAAAAACTACTGATAAACTTATATGTAGGATGGTATATAGTATTTCTGACCAGGCAAACTTACGGCTGCTTCGAGGTAGGCTGGCGCGCTTCGGTACCTTCTTAGAGGGGGAGGTTTCGACAGTTCGATCTGCCAACCGTTCGGAAAGACTGGCCTAGCGGGTAAATGGAAATAGAAATAATGCTCTTTTCGGTGTTTATTAAAGGACGACATTTTGTCAAAATATACAGCGCTCACTCAGGATTGGAAGAGGAAGGTACCCAGATTAGAAATCTTCGGGTAATAGAAGTAGTGGAAAATGCGAGGTACAAGAGGAATCCAGTACAGACGGAATAATACAACGTTTGAAAGAATTGGGCACTAACTGGTGCATGAGAATGTGAAAGTATGTGTAAATTTCAGAGAAAAAGGGATCAATGGGAAAGCGAAGGCCGACAAAAAATTAGTCTTTAAAGAAGGGGAGAAAACTATCAGGAGGCGTATGAAGGCAGTCATAAGCGGAGGGAATGACAATTTGATAATCGTTTGGGAAACGATAGGTCAGTTTCATTTGGTCGACCTTATCACCATTGAATTTGGACTCAGTGGAGGTGTACCACAACCCGGGGCCGACTGGGGTGGAGAAGGAGAGACTGCAATAAAATTGAAGGTCTAAAGGGGGAAAAGAGAGGAAGCTTACTAAGAAGGAAAGCGCCGGCGACGAACTTAGGTTGAGAAGCAAGAAAGAAGAAGACTAAGACGAGGAAGACAATGAGGCGAAGAGAGAAGTTAAGGGTTTAAAAACTTTGTCTGAGGCCACCCAGGGTCGTCATATCTAGGGCTTTGGAAACGGGGCTTCATTGTGATTATTGAATTCAAAAAGGTAGCCATCATATCAAATCTAAATAGACACCTATCACATCACGTATGCAGCGACATACAAGGACAACATGTGGCATTTGGTTACAGGTGACATTAATGAGGAAGCAGAGAGCATGATTACAGGGTATTGCCAAGCATGCTTGGCATCAATGATTGAGAATTTGAATAACTTTGAGAAATTATGGTGAAATCAACGGTAATTAAAAGGTACTACCTGAGTTGAGCGGTTAGAGCAAAGATCAAAAGGAAGTCAAAAAAATAGCTAAGTGTTGACCATGATATTACTGAGCGATGACTATAAACTCTTGTGCCAGTGAGCATTATAGTCGAGCGACGACTTTAAACCTCAGAACACATGGTTGGGAAGAAAGATTTCTGAAATATACTAATTATCCAGTTAGTCAGACTTGCTACCTCCTACGACTAGACTTGAGAGTAAACCTTGTAATACGGTGTTGAAGAGGGGCCCTACCAAAGATAGGTCAAAGTAAGGAAGAACGGTTGACATAGAAGTCAAAGTCAGCTGAGTGGGCCAGTTATGGCCGAGCGGACGACATGTCCTAGCGGACGAGCAAGGCTAAATGGATAACTCGAAGTTAAAAGACAAACAGACAATGCTTCCTCCGATCATTGTCCCTGCCAAGACGGAGGCATATTCACCCGGATGAGAGATAGCCCTCCGATAATGGAAAAGATAAGTGAAGGAAGATTGTTCTGGTTAGCATGGCTGATTGAAGGTGTCCCGGCCGAGCAGACGTCGATCGACCTACAGCGGGACCACCCGTGTATCTCCTCCTATCCTTTTGGAGGTTTGTGCCACTGACAACAGAGCGTGTTTTATAGGCAAATCGTATTTTGAAAGTTTCCAGCCTGTCACATCAGAAATATGCATACTCGCTTAAAGAAAGATGTCGGAGATACTTTTTGACTTATCTTTTCAGAGGACGTTTAGGAAAACGTGTGCATGTTTTGAGATGCATGCACATACACCACAGTGCCACTATAAAGGGATTCCCATTTACAAGCGGAGGTATACACAAGTTTGTTATTCTACACACTCTTTTGCTATTCTCCATATCACCAGGAAACTAACTTGAGTGTTGGAGGGCCAACACCGAGAACCCCTTTCCGGCTCGGTACTGACATTTTTGTGTTGTAAGACCACATGGAGTCTTCACTAGTCAAACTTTCAATTATATTCTTAGCTTGCAATCTTCTTCGCTTTCGAACTAGAACATATTGTTCAAATTAGAGATACTAATTTATGTTTTTCAAATGATGAAAATTTTAAATATTTTTTTATGCGTTATTCATTACATTCTAATAAATGAAGAAAAATATAATAGGAGATAACTAATGTACTTAAAAAAGAATTAGATAAAATATTTTATTTTATTTATAAATTATTTAGTAAAAATTAATTAAACTAAATTAGTAAAAGAATGATGTCAAAATTGAAAAAAAATCTTAATTCCAAATTTAAAAGTCTTGAAATAGATCAAGTAGTGAAGATTTTATAAAATATGAATATTTGATTGGATGTTGAAATGATATTATTTAAAAATGAAATCAAGATTTACCAGAAAAGTTAAATTTGGAAAACATAGCATTGGAGGAATATATTAATATAAATTATTAATATAATTAAAAATTTTGTAAAAAAAAAATTTGTCATTTTGGGATGCAAATGAGAAGATTTATAAATATAACAATGGCTTTTATATTTAATTGAAACGATTGCATAATTTGATCGGTAAAAACACCTTAAACATATTTTAAATGGTGAAATTTAATCATTATCTTTACCATAATATATAAAATGAGTTAATAAATATATTAATATTAGAAATAAATCGTACGTTTCAGTAGTTGTACTAGATGTAGGTTATCAAAAATAAATATCTGGTATATTAAGATATATAGATATTCAATAAATCTAATCAAAATAAAAGAATATCTTTAATAATAAAAGAGTATTTTATAGAATTTTTAAAAGTAGATGATATATTAGGAAAGTCTTTTTATACATTTATTAGTATAATAAAAAAAATAAATTTGATATAAATGACATAAAAGGATAGGAATATGATAATGAGTCTGATATGAAAAGAAAATAACAAGGCGTATAAAAAAGTTTATTAGATATAAATTCTAGAATTTTATATACATTGTGTGGTTGTAGTCTTAATTTAATATCTTTTGATATGACTAAAGCATCTCCTATAGTAAGAGCTCGCGGGGAGATTTTTTATGGTCCTTATAATACTATATCAACATTATATTAATGTCACATCAAAAGTAAAAAAATCTCACTATCTCTCTTATGGAAAACCTCATAACTTCTTTTTGTCCCACTTTTTAATATATTTTACATTATATATATAAATAATATATTTTATATATTATTTATATTTTATGTAGAATATGTATTTAATATATATATATATATATATATATATATATATATATATATATATATATATATATAAAATATAATACATATATATCAAGTTACGTCTCTATTTATTTATTTTTAACTACGTTCTCTTGTATATAATATTGGTTTGATATAATTTTACTAGTATCCTTGATAAGAATTTTAAAATCCTTATTAAGGACCCGGACTTCTGGCAAAGCTATATTTTTTTATTTGATATTCTTTAATATCTTATCAATCCGTGTCGATATTTTATTCTATTTTGTTGGTCTCTCTAACTTTGGATGTTTTCTTCCTTTTTGTTGTCTTTTTCCCTATTAGATGAGTGAAGATTTTATAGTCGTCCACATCAACACTCATATTTGGGTTTGATGTGGAAGTGTCATCCCTTGATTTAGATGTCCTTGTCTTGTTGCTAGAATAATGTCGAACTGATTATGGAATATATGTCTCATACTCTCTGAGAACTCTCCACACATGAATATACTTGAAGTTGTTGTTATTGTTATTAGTTTTTTACATATTTAGTGTGTTCTCTAATACATTCTTGTCACTCCATTCGCTTTAACGAAGAGTATTAAAATTATTGTAATTTGTAAAAAATCAATTCACCATCGCTGTGAACTTATAATAATGAGATTTTCACCGCTTCCAAATTCTTGACACAGTTTCGACTGGCTGATGCTTCTAGTAGTAATTAGCAATATGTTTCCAAAATGCTCAATCCTTTTGGTCATTACCAATGACTGCATCAATGGTGATAGTGACCCATGATTTTGCAAGGACTACATCTTCATCAGGAAACCAAACTGTTCGTTTCGAGTCATCTATCTCTGGTTCATATTTGTGCTCCATGTGTGATGAGTGTGGTGGCTATTGAGTTCTTGGAACAAATGATGGTGCTATGAATTCTTTTTCGTTGATAGATACATTGATACGAGCCCTTCTTGATTCGTTTGAAGTCATGACTGATAGTTGAGAAGGAAAAAATATGTATGATAGAGATGACATCTCAAATTGGTTGCCCATGACCAACCAATCTTAGGGTGAATGCATACCAAAAGGAGCTGGGGTGACGTTACTTAGATTAGTCAAGTTTTTTTTTACTTTGAAAATATGAGAAATTTGGAGGATATTGTGGAACATATAAAATATTTTATAAATTTGGAGGGTAAAGCATGTGAGAAGAAAATTAAGAAATTGAATATTTGGATAAATGCAGATATTTTGGGAAGATGTGTTTTCTTTTATATTTAAAGAATTCAAAAGATTTTTAAAAGAAGGACTAAAATTTTTATCCATCTTTAATAAAATTATACATATAGAATGAAATGAACAAAGAAGTAGAAGGTGGTAAGATGAATGAAAAAAAATAAAGATGTATTTATAGATTCTTTTTTTTAAAAAAAAAAAATTAGTTGTTTGTTCAATGACTAATTTTTTGCCATTGAACAATGAGATACTTTACTATTTTATTTTCTTTATAAAATAAAAATAAAAATTAATTTTTTCAAAAAATTAATTAGGAGAGGGGAGCCGCTCCCAACCTTAATTAGAAGGAGTTCCTTGCCACTTCTTCCATTTGACATGTCGACAAAAAGCTTTCATTGTGGATGCTCTTAATGCTATAATATTTCTTTGGTGTATATATATATATATATATATACTCATTATTTTCTTCTAAAAATGATGAAATTTTTACAAGACTATGTTTCTAATTTGAGTCATAAACCATTATTACAAACAGTGAAAGTCATCTTGAAAAGTGTTAAAGTAATAACATATCAAATTTCATTTATATAAGCGTGTAGAACTAGTGATGATTCTAAAATAAAAGTGAAACAATTTGTTTAACAACATATGAGATTGAAAATTTTAAAATTTTTATTAGGTATGATTATTTAGTAAGATATATTATTCACAATTAATATGGTTAGATAATTTTGTAATATAAAGATATGCACATTGTTATTGCTTTAGATCATTATATTAGGACCCATACGAGCTAGAGGGTGGGGATGAATAGCTCTCATTACTTCTTGTCTTGATTTCGTGCTTGTCATTTGAATGCGCAGTGGAAACTTGAATCAATACCGACGTTGCCACATGCATAACTCTAAGATTTACTTGGTATACGCCTCTTAGTCGACTAATCTAATGCCTACTAGTAATTTCCCTCCACTATGAACATTTTTTCGATTACCTTCCAGAGGTGGAAAATCCTCTTACAGCATGCACTTATAAAGAACACAACAAGAAAATAAATGCAAAGACAAATGAAATAGAAATTGACTTTACAATGAGGAACTTGCTTTGGATGCTTTCTTGTTGATCGAGAATACCTCTTGTTGATCCAGAGATGCACCAACACTTCGCCTAATAATCTCCAACAATCGACATCTTCTCCTCCAAATGAAACCCTACTTATAAGATAGCTCTTTGGGACGAAGCCTGCCAATCAATTAATCTTACTCAAATTGATTGCCACGTCAAATTTGACCGCTTAGACTTGTAGAATGATTACTTTTACCTAGTCAATTGATTGTGTTAGGATTAAAAGAATTTATATATCTCCATAATAATATGATATTATTCATTTTGTGCCTAAGTCCTCATGCTTTTATTTTTGGGCTCTACCCAAAAGGTATTATATCAATGTAGATATATTTTCCTTTATAAATTCATGATCATTTGTATGTATTTTCAATGTAGGACTTTGTTTGTAACCATTGCAACCGAACAATCCCCCCCCCCCCTTCAAACGAAGGACCTCCTACTCAAGCCTACTCGCTTGATGTCATTTAATCCTTGATCCACTAGGACTTTTCTGTCTCTCGATCTAACTGACCTACTAAGACTTTTTTACCTAGCCACAACTAGGACTTTTCTGCCTGGTGTATGACCGTCTTGATCCAGACATGGGGGTCCTCACTTCCTTCGTTAGAGGTCAATATTTCACACATATGACTCAGTTGGACCATGATTCTTGTGCACAGTCGGTGGTTAGTCCTTCTGGCAGTTCTGGTTCTGATACCAATTATTAGGATCAAAAGAATTTAGATATTTTCACAATGGTATGATATTGTTCATTTTGGGCTTAAGCGCTCATGATTTTATTTTTAGGTTTTACACAAAAGGTCTCATACCAATGGAGATATCTTTCCCTTATAAGTCTATGACCCTTTCCATGTGTCTTCAATGTGGGACTTTGTTTGCAACTATTGCAACCTAATAGATCGCACCAATTGATTCTATGTCCCTCCGACGCTCAAGTCAGGCAAAGCTCGACAACAAAGAAGTGACTCCAAATATCGTAGAATGCATACCTCCGGCGAAGTATAAGGCTCCTTATATAGAGCTGTGAAGGAGCTCATGCACGCCTACCGAGGCAAATACTTGTCCTTATCCCATACCTCGGTATGTGCTTGTCAGACAAGCTTACCTGACACCATACTGCTACAGTCCGAGCACGTCTATGATGTGACAAGGGAACCTGATGTCATAAGATCCTGCGTATGGTCCAATCGTCGAACATGCTCGCTGTAAGAATATGCTTCTCTGTCCTGTATCTTCTGTTCCTGCGCCGAGAGTCCTACCAGTTGGCAGTCATGAGCATCGTCCGACCGGTCGTTCATGCTGGTCCACTTAGGAGCTTCCCGGTAATGTGCTCTTGTGGAGACTGTTCGCAGTATCCGCTCGGCCATATGTCTCTGTTCAACGAGCGTCGGAACCCCTAGTCCCATTGGGTCGTCTTTGGTTCAGCTGGGACCCAGTTCGGCCGACCGGTCTCCGCTTCTCCGGTCGGACGTCGGATACTTTGACCTCCCCGTGGCGTTAACTTCCCAGAAAGGGGGTCCCCCGTTCTTGCCGCCGGATCACTTGCCTCCCCTTCAAGTCTAGTCGAAGGAGGCGATCAGTTCGACTGACAGGACCATCAGTTGGGTCGAGCGGCGCCATGAGAATACCATCCGCTCAGACGAATATATTCTAATTCGACAAGAGATTATTCACTGGATATTGATGAAGTACCTTTGGGTACTGGGCCGAGCAGAACGCATAGTTGGTCAAACGATATTAATAGCGATTACAAGTCCTTTTGATTGTCTTCTTCCGCTCGGAGGGTTTATAGACGCCGGCTCGTCTCTCGATTTTTAACGTCGGAGCTCGACGGTCTTCCGCTCGGAGGTTTATAGACGCCGGTACGTCTCTCGATTTTTAACGTCGGAGCTCGACGGTCTTCCGCTCGGCGGGTTTATAGACGCCGGCTCGTCTCTCGATTTTTAACGTCGGAGCTCGACGGTCTTCCGCTCGGAGGTTTATAGACGCCGGTACGTCTCTCGATTTTTAACGTCGGAGCTCGACGGTCTTCCGCTCGGCGGGTTTATAGACGCCGGCTCGTCTCTCGAGTTTTAACGTCGGAGCTCGACGGTCTTCCGCTCGGAGGTGTATAGACGCCGACACGTCTCTCGATTTTTAACGTCGGAGCTCGACGGTCTTCCGCTCGGCGGGTTTATGGACGCCGGCTCGTCTCTCGATTTTTAACGTCGGAGCTCGACGGTCTTCCGCTCGGAGGTTTATAGACGCCGACACATCTCTCGATTTTTAACGTCGGAGCTCGACGGTCTTCCGCTCGGAGGGTTTATAGACGCCGGCTTGTCTCTCGATTTTTAACGTCGGAGCTCGACGGTGTTCCGCTCGGAGGGTTTATAGATGCCGGCTCATCTCTCGATTTTTAACGTCGGAGCTCGACGGTTTTCCGTTCGGCGGGTTTATAGACGCCGGCTCGTCTCTCGATTTTTAACGTCGGAGCTCGACAGTCTTCCGCTCGGAGGGTTTATAGACGCCGGCTCGTCTCTCGATTTTTAATGTCGGAGCTCGACGGTCTTCCGCTCGGAGGTTTATAGACGCCGGCACGTCTCTCGATTTTTAACGTCGGAGCTCGACGGTCTTCCGCTCGGCGGGTTTATAAACGCCGGCACGTCTCTCGATTTTTAACGTCGGAACTTGACGGTCTTTCGACCGGAAGGTTTATAGACGCCGGCTCGTCTCTCGATTTTTAACGTCGGAGCTCGACGGTCTTCCGCTCGGAGGTTTATAGACACCGGCTCGTCTCTCGATTTTTAACGTCGGAGCTCGACGGTCCTCCGACCGGAAGGTTTATAGACGCCGGCACGTCTCTCGATTTTTAACATCGGAGCTCGACGGTCTTCCGCTCGGAGGGTTTATAGACGCCGGCTCGTCTCTCGATTTTTAACGTCGGAGCTCGACGGTCTTCCGCTCATAGGGTTTATAGACGCCAGCTCGTCTCTCGATATTTAACGTCAGAGCTCGACGGTCTTCCGCTCGGAGAGTTTATAGGTGCCGGCTCGTCTCTCGATTTTTAACGTCGGAGCTCGACGGTCTTCCGCTCGGAGGGTTTATAGACGCCGGCTCGTCTCTCGATTTTTAACGTCGGAGCTCGACGGTCTTCCGACCGGAAGGTTTATAGACGCCGGCCCGTCTCTCGATTTTTAACGTCGGAGCTCGACGGTCTTTCGCTCGGAGGGTTTATAGACGCCGGCTCGTCTCTCGATTTTTAACGTCGGAGTTCGACGGCCTTTAAGGCTAATTTTAACACGGATGATATACGCCCTACCGAGCGGCGAGGGGTCTTCGTCTTCGATGACTTGGCTCGGATAATTTTTACGCCCGGCCGAACGACACGGGGTCTTCGCCATTGAGTCGGTGGCTTGGATCTCATACATCATGGAGATAGGCCGCTCGGCGGATAATGTCAATTGCGTTTTTTAACATTTTGCTTCCTGTATTTCAAATATACAGCCAAATGGAAAATATGTAGCATACATTATATTGGCGCACCTTTCACCCTGCCCCGGAAAGGCTGGAGATAATTTGCGCTTCATGGTTGATCCAAGTCCCAATCCATCTTCATCCGCTCGGCGGTGCTCCCCCTTGAATGTCGATTTGATCTTTGTCTCGGGGGAGGCATCTGCTCGGGGAGCCTTGCCTGTTGCGACTTCAGGAGATGCTCGGAATAGAGCCCGATGAAATGCAACCGTGGCAGGCGGTGCTTCCGCTCGGCCACCTGATGCTAACGTTGTTTGCTGCTTCAGCCGCTCGGCTTGCGCATTCTCTCTCTGTTGCTCCACGAGCTTAGCTGCTCTTGCCTTGATTAGAGCGTCGAGCTCCTTTGTGGAGAGCATCACCGTGTGTGGTCGTCCAGCTTCGTCTATTGCTTCCGATCGGATGCAGGAGCGTTCCCACAGACGACGCCAAATTGATCCTGTCCAAACGCTGAATCAACGGACGCTGGGCACGTGGCGCTCTCCGAGTCGTTGACGTAGATCTCCGACCGGTCGTACGAACCTCCGGCGAACCTGCAAGAAAGTCGGGCCGGGAAGGGGTTCCCGGCGACGACCTTCCGACGCTCAAGTCAGGCAAAGCTTGACAACAAAGAAGTGGCTCCAAATATCGTAGAATGTATACCTCCGGCGAAGTATAAGGTTCCTTATATAGAGCTGTGAAGGAGCTCACACACGCCTACCGAGGCAAATACGTGTCCTTAGCCCATACCTCGGTATGTGCTTGTTAGACAAGCTTACCTGACACCATACTGCTACAGTCCGAGCACGTCTATGATGTGACAAGGGAACCTACTGTCATAAGATCCTGCGTATGGTCCAATCGTCGAACATGCTCGCTGTCAGAATATGCTTCTCTGTCCTGTATCTTCTGTTCCTGCGCCGAGCGTCCTACCAGTCGGCAGTCATGAGCATCGTTCGACCGGTCGTTCGTGCTGGTCCACTTAGGAGCTTCCCGGTAATGTGCTCTTGTGGAGACTGTTTGCAGTATCCGCTCGGCCATATGTCTCTGTTCAATGAGCGTCGGAACCCCTAGTCCCGTTGGGTCGTCTTTGGTTCAGCTGGGACCCCGTTCGGTCGACCGATCTCCGCTTCTCCGGTTGGACGTCGGATACTTTGACCTCCCCGTGGCGTTGACTTCCCAGAAAGGGGGTCCCCCGTTCTTGCCGCCGGATCATCAAGTATGATCTGGTCAACCTTAATAAACTTGACTCTCGTGCCAACGTAACTCCCTGTTGGAATTCTGATATCATTAAGTATCACATTAACCTTGATCTACTTGACTTCTCGTGTCAGCTTTCTATTGGACTTCTGACATCGTCAACTATCTGTTCAACCTTGACCTACTTAACTTTTCGTGCTAACTTCCTATTGGACTTCTAATATTGTTAAGTATCTGGTCAACTTTAGCCTATTTGACTTCATTATCATTAAGTATCGGGTTAATTTTAACATACTCGACTCTTCTTTACTGTCAATTATTTAGTCAACCTTGGTCTACTTGACATCTCACTAACATCTTGATCAAACATTGAAACTCAAACTCAAGTTAACACAAGTTTGATCAAACTAGTCAATCTTAATCTGAGATCAATTACACCAACACATTGAAGGATTTTATTATTTTTTTTAATAATTAAAAAAACATGGATTCATATCTTTTTTATTTCTTCCAAAGAATTACAAATGAAATGAATATATAATTAAAATTTCATGAAAAATTTGTAATTAATAAAAATAGATAATTTGATTAAAACGAAATGAAACTTCCACTTTAATTAATTATTTTAATTGTATTTTGATGATGTCATTTATTCATTTTAAAATAGATTTGAATATTTTGAGATAAATTAAAATAATTTTAATTTTTTAATACGTGGTAGAAAAGTAAAAATTACTTAATAATAATTTTTTAAAAGGAAAATATTTGAATTTTGAAAACTTTTTAAAATATTATATATTATTTGATATTGATAGTTTAAATTTATTTTCAGAATTAAAGTTTTAAAAGAAATAATAAATTCAAATTAAAAACAACATTTAAATTACTAAACTTTATAAAAAAATAAATTCAAAGACCAAATAATTTAGTAATTTTATCAATTTAAAAAGATTTATTATTAAAACATAAATATAAAAATTTATTTACATTTCAAAAATTGAAAACTTAATTTTATATAAAATGTATTTTTTAAAATTAATATTTATTTTAAAAAAACTATTAAAGGTCAATTTTTTTTTTTGTTGATGCCTAAAGGATCAAAAATGATTCCGACAGCGCGCCTATCCTCAATATTATTCTCTCTTTCATGCCTCTTCCGCGGTGCCATTCAATTCATTTCCCTTACATTTCCCTTCATTTTTGAACGTGGCCGCATTTTGGTAATTGATTAGCGACTGTTTTCATTCATTGTTATGTGCCTGTACAGGTTGTTGGGAGCAGTAAATGAGGGAGTAAATTTCTCTGACAAACTGATCAAGAACGTAATATTAACGCATGCAGATGACGGCTGATCCATAACCATTTCTTTCATCTCCTATTTTCTCTTCTATCCATTTCATTAAACATGACGCTGTATCTTTTTGGTGATCCCATTCAAGCCCTTGACATTGTACACTTGATCACTGCGCAATCTTGAAATTAATGCTCTTGCTTTTAGATAGTAAAGACTACTCATTACATTTATTAAATGCCGCTGAATGGATGCCTTTTTAAAAAGATGCAAGTGCATCATGTTTACCCTTTTACATTTATATGGGCAATGCACCTTTTCAAATCCAGTTTGGACAACGAACGCTATTTTGAAAACAACTTTCAACTTTTCATTTTGCAGCAGCTAATGGTAACTCTGTAAGCCCTGATATATGTTTACTGTCACCTGTCATTAAATACTCTGTAAAAGAATTGGATGCATGTACCCATGTGTTTTAATCTACCTTGCGAGAGGATGCATGAAATAGAGAATGCACGAAGCAAATTGAATGCAGAGCCCAACAGGTGAATTAAGAAGCCTGGTGATGTAGTTAATTAGTGAGACACGTCCCCCATCTCTCCTCTCTCCCTTTGCCCTCTCCAATCTCGCCATTTAATTAGCTAGTATCCAGAAACCAGAGCATCTCTGTGCAGCAGTGCAGTTTTGGAGCCCTTCAATTGAATGTGCAGGCAGAGCATGCATCTACTTCAATTTTAAGCTCCCATGCCATGCACGGTACCAATTCATAAAACATATATCCGCAAACGGTCCCTTTTCCCACCGCCTGGCCTCTTTCATGGAAGTTGCCATTGCTTGCTGATTTAGGCCACACCTCCACCAATTCGGAGGCTTTCAGCACTCACTCACACTTGAAGTTTGAAGTATTTATTATCAGAGGAGATCTATAGGTTTTGATTGTGGCAATGGGAGAAGTAGGCCTTTTTTCCTATCTCTTCGAGCAAACTGATATGGTAGGTGACTCCCCGCCGGAGGACTTATTTAGCATCCTCGAGACGTTTGAGGATGCCGTCAGTGGTAGCAAAGAGAGAGCTCCCTTTGGCCCCAAAACGACGACTCTGGTTGCTTCTCAAGTAATTGGCTCGCGCTCCAGGACTCTCGAGGTCGGCGCCGACGAACGCCACGCTTCGAAGAAGCGAAGAAAGCTGGATTCGCCGGCGGCGGAAGACCCCGGCAGCCAAGATGGGCAGCAGAAGACGTCCCACATTACGGTGGAGCGCAACCGGAGGAAGCAAATGAACGAGCACCTGTCGGTGCTCCGCTCCCTGATGCCTTGCTTCTACGCAAAGAGAGTGAGATGATGATCATGACCAGCCACTGAACTTAATTTCTTTCTATCCTTGAATTTGTTTTCTATTCTTAGAATCTATATATATATATGATGATGATGTCGTCAGGGAGATCAAGCATCCATCATAGGAGGAGTTGTTGATTACATCAAAGAGTTGCAGCAGGTTCTACACTCCCTGAAGGCCAAGAAGCAGAGAAAAGCCTACAGCGAGGCGATAAGTCCAAGGCCTGTTTGCTCCAGCCCCAGGCCGCCGCCACCGAGCCCGAGAATGGCTCTCCCGATAAGTCCGAAGACTCCTCAGCCCGGTAAACCTTACATGCCGAGCATTCAATTACCTCCACATGCACAGCATCAGGCTTACCTTTCCCCTACCGTACTTCAAGCAGCAGAGTCATCTCCTTCTTTTAGTAGCGTCGTCGCCACCACCGCGGCGAACTCCAAGTCGGCGGTGGCAGAGGTGGTGGTGAAGTTCTCGGGCCCGAATGTGATTTTGAAGACGGTGTCGCATCGCATCCCCGGGCAAGCTCTCAAGATAATCGCGGCGCTCGAGGGCCTCGCTATGGAGATTCTCCACGTGAGCATCAGCACCAACGTTAACGAAGACACCGTGCTCAACTCCTTCACTATTAAGGTAGCTGTAATTATTTCAATCAAAGCTTAGTAACCGAGAAAGGATACCGAATAGTTATTCGATTTGTCGTCTTATGCATGGACAGATTGGAATCGAATGCGAGCTGAGTGCTGAAGAACTCGCGCAAGAAATCCAACAAACATTCTTGTAACAGCAAGAGTTGTCTATCTAAATTTCTCCTATCGTATCTGGAGGTGAAAGTGTGGTCGGTTGCAAATTAAATAGAATGGGGGAGGCACCTGCAATCAAGTCCAAGTCTAATTATTAATTAATTAGCCAGGAAACTAATTAATAACCAATTAGTGCTGTAAATTATTTTTTTAATGCAGTCTTTCCGCTTAATTCTCACCGATCTAATGTCTTAAGTATGATCAGTCAGTCTTGGCAGATTTTGACGAAATAGGTTCACGGCAGACAAATACTTATTGCCTTTGTCTTATTTTACTATTTTACTATTAAGCCCAAAATAAATTAAAAACTTATTGTAATTTACCGAACCAGTAGATATGAAGTTACGGAATATCTAAATAAGTAAGTTTTAACATTATCAAATCAGGTTCTCAATACTCATTTTGCCATTCTTATTGTTTTCAATCGATTGAGAGATTTACCCATCAATTGAGAATGATTCTGTGCCTTTGTAACAATCATTTAATCGATTGCTATGGTATAGTAATCGATTGGTGAAATATAACTAGATCAGTAATGAGTTAAAAAAATTATTACTCTTAATATAATATGTTAAATTGATATTTGAGAGTATAGATGTATTAAGGGAATTTGGATGAGTACAAAGGTTTTGGTTTGGAGTGATTTGGAGTTCTCTAGGTTCATCAGTTAATTTTGTCCTCTAATCGATTGCTACAGTATAACAATCGATTGGTGCATCCTCTAATTGATTGCTACAGTATAACAATTGATTGATACAATGTAACTAGATCAGGAACGAGTTTAAAAAATCTTTGCTCTTAATATAGTATGTTAAATTGATATTTGAGAGTAAAGATGAATTGGATGAGTACAATTAAGGTTTTAGTTTATAGTGATTTGAAGTTCTTTAGATGTATCAGTCAGTTTTATTCCAAATCAACTGATGAATCTAGAGAATCCTAAATCACTCTAAACCAAGACTGATATTTTCGTCTAAGTCTCCTTAATATATTTATACACTCAAACATTAATTTAACATGCTATATAGTGTATCACATCGATGTTTGAAGTTTTCTAGGACTATCAGCCACTTTCGAACAAAATGAGTTGATGGATTTATGCCATTTAGAAAATTCAAATTTTGATATTGTCTGATAGAGGTGAGTCATATGAAGTCATTTGTGATGTCGGTAGTAAGTATCATTATCGTAGCACTTATAATGAACAATGAACATTTGATATAATTTTTTATACCGGTTGATGGACCTAGAGAAGAACTCTGAATCATTCGAAACCAAGACCGATCTACTTGTCTAAGTCTCTGTAATACATTTATACCCTCAAATATTAATTTAATTTACTATATTAAGAACAATAATTTTTTTAACACATTTTCGACTAAGTTACATCCCACCAATTGATTGTTGTTATACTGTAGCAATCAATTGGTGGAATGCTACACTAAACATTATTAATCGATTGACACTACAAAAAAAAGTTTTGGGGACGAAATTTGCAATGAAAAATTGAGGAAAATTTTGCGACGAATTTTGCAACAAGCAGTTTTCACCGAAAAAAGGCGTCGGAAATTTTTACGATGAATATATTTTTGTTGCAAAATTCGTTGTAAAATTTGAGATGAAAATATAAATTTGTCGCTAATTTGTCACGGATTTTTCACTCATCGCATTTGTAAATTTGTGCTGAAAAAATATTTTGTCATAAATTTACGATGAAAAAAAAAATTCATCGTAAATTCATGAAATTTTCCAACCAACAAATTTGTTGCTAAATTTGTCGCAAACTCTGCAATTTTTTCAGCAAATTTCTACTCCCAAAACTTATCAACAACCATACAAAACAATACAAATTCCACCAACAACCAAAACTTATCAAAACAATACAGAACAACATATCAACACCACATTAACAACATTAACAAACATACTACATTAACAACATTAACAACAAAACAAATGGACAACAAGTAACAAAACATAACAGCAAATGAGGTTGAAATATGATCTCTGTATCATATAGTATTGATTTCATTATTTAATCCACTCTCTTTAGCGTGACAGAAATGAGTTCATTCCAAAAACAAATTGAGACCAATGAACATATATACAAAGCAAAAGGCATCCAAAGAAGTTTTGTCGTTCAACAATTAAGTTTTAAGAAACCCTCATAAGACTCCAGAAGCTAAAGAGAAATAATTAAGTTCAAACAGCTGCAGCTGCAGCCTTCTTTCTTGGTGCTGCTTCAGTACCTGAAAGGAGAGTACTAAAATCAATATCTTCCAGGGGGAATCTGTCGATTATTTGTCACATTACAAATTGGAAGAAGAAAAATTGAATACATTCCGCTGAAATTGTTTTTGAACCTTCGTGGCACATGATGAAGATATCTCATCCTTCCAATGCCAGTTGTCTTCCTTCTGTTTGCCTTTACACTCCAATTATCTGTTGCAAGAACAAACTTGCTATAAAAAATAGGAAAAATCAGAGGAAAAAACTAATCTCATATTGAGGTATCACTCAACAACTTTTATGACTAGCTGAAGATTGGTTTATGCTATAGACTTTTTTTTTTTGAAAATTCAGACTATTTGACATGCCAAAAATTAAGAAAATGTAGTGGAGAGGGAAGAAGTAGAAGGACAACATGAGAAAAATTGATGTGAAAGAAAGACAACAATAAAATTAAGAATAGCTAATGTTTCCAAATCAATGGATAGTAAAATACCAAATCACTCTCCCTGTGCATGTTCCACACAAGATTGGTTATTACCAAATTGTTGCAGGGGCAGTATTTACCAAATAGTAGTGATATGATTTCTGCGTGTTCTTTTTCAATTCTTTATCTTTCATTTTGTTGGACTCCCCAGCTAAAAGGAGCACAACGTTGTTATTAATTGTTGAGCAATAGTTGTTAAACTCCTTTTCTACCCGTATTGACCACATCAAAGGTCAAACTAATGTTCCCCAACGTATTGATCATCTCACAAACCCTAATGAAGTTCATAAAACTATAGATTTGAATTACATTCTTATAGAATGAGTTATACTCCAATAGAACATAATAGATGAAATTGATTGAAATCTATTACAATTCAAGGTGGAAAATGATGAAGCCAGTTTAAATTTTGTCAAATTAGGTTGAATTTAGAGATCTCCACCAATCTAGCTCACTCTCTGCCACTTTCTCTTAATCAAACTAGTCCATTTCCATTTCCTCTAAATACCTCAAAATCGAACAAAGCAAAACAAAAATGTCGGCATCAGATTTAGATGCAACTTACACTTGTGGATCTGAGCAGAGGGGTAGCCAAATTGTTAGTGCCAAATTGGCGGTGCATTCTCAGTTTGTGGCCAAATTTGTTGCCAAAAAAATCATGTTCCCCATACCAACAATGATAACCTAATTGGCTATGAACTCATAATTGATATGCGTAGAATATATATATTTTTATCCATGCTTTAACACACATTTACTTGCTTTCTTTGCATATGTTCTATGCATTTTTACCCTCTTTATCATATTTTCAGCATAATTATTCCTTTTGTCGGAGATCTAATTTTGTTTGATTTTCTGTTGATAGGATACATCTTTAGAGCAAAAACGATGTTGAAATGTACTTCAGAGAGATAAAAGAAGAAGAGCAGAGTTTTGGCTGTGTGATTTCACACGGTAGTGACCCTTCATCTGTGGGCAAACAGCACACGACCGTGCCAAAGGGAACGACCGTACCATTCATCCAGAGAAGGGTCAATCTCTGGCCGTGTAGTTTCACACGGTCGTACCAACTCACCAAAACTCAATCTGTTGGTATCCCCAAGGTTGTTTTGATGTGATAAAACAAGTTAAGTTAGGTCTTGTTGTGTTTAACCTTATGTCTAAGTGCGCAGGAGCTTAGGAGCACAGGAAGTCGAGCAAAAGACGTAATTGGCGAGAAGGACGGCACGGGAGAGAGCCGACGGGCTCGGTGCGTCTGAGGGACGAGGTGCTGCGGAAGAATACATGGGCGGACAAGAAGGAGGCGCGTGACATTTCCGAGGGACGAGAAGCCAGAGCTGAAGGTTGCTTGAGAATGCCAGAAATTGGGTTTGGGTGAGCTCTATTCCGGATGGCTGAAATCACCCAAGCAAGCGGAGCCGGAGCAGGAGTCCCAGACCAAGGCGAACAGAGCCGGAGCAGAGGGTCCAGACCGAAAAAGTCAACAAAGTTGACTTTGTGAGTCCGGGCACCCGAACCCATTCCGGGCGCCCGGAACCCAAATGCTATCATAATAAACGTGGACTTTGACCAACGCGTCGGCGATAGAATTCTATCCCACTCTAGGTGCCTGGAACCCTTCCAGGTGCCCTGACCAAGGCTATAAATACAGCCTTGGTCCAGAAGCTAAAGAACAATAAGCATTCTTGCATCAGCACTTGTACACACCTTAGTTTTCATTTAGCTTCTCATTTTCTGTGCTTACACTGTTGTAAAGAGACTTCTTCGCCTGAAGGAAAAATTAGTGTGTTCCACTTCCTTGGATTACTAACCTCCCCGGTTGTAACAAAGTAAAATTTCGATGCCTCTGTCTTCAGTTCATTTCTTATTTTGTTTATAAAAGTGTTCTTTTAAGTCCGAGAAAGGTTTGTTCTGTTTTTGTGCAAGGGCTATTCACCCCCCCCCCCCCCCCCTCTAGCCGGCCAATGGTCCTAACACAATCAAGCTAGGGTTGTGCCAAAAGGCACGACAATACTAAGCAACCAGAACTATATCAAGCTTGGCTTTGCCGAAAGGCACGACCATACCATTTCCAGCCGAGTGGAGTCACACCACAGTCGTTCCAAAAGGCACGGTTGTGTCACTTAGGCAAAGCGGCTTGAAGCTCAAGCTGTGCCAAAAGGGTAGAATCGTGACACGGGTCGTGCCCTGCGTCGTGCCCTGCTCTATAAAAGTGGAGTTCTTCCCCTTCTTCAAGGGAGGAAGGTTCTCCCCTTTATAAGATCTATCTTGGTTCAGATCTACGCCCTCTCCACACTCTAATCGAATATCTGGAGCCATTTTCATCATCTTCTTTGACTCCGGAAGCATACGATTGGATTTGAAGTCACTCAACATCTCGGATAAGCTTCTTTTCCCCTCTTCTCTTTAGATCGAGTTTTGAGCTTATGATTTCAATATCTTAGATTTATTCATTCTTGTTATGGAGTAGATCTTATTGTTCTAGGATTAAGAGTGTAATTATGATGTGTGATTGATGCATTCTCATGAATTTGCCAATTTTCTTTCCATATGGCATTGCTTATGCCTTGTATTCATTCAATCTCATGTATGGTTGAATGATTGTATGGTTTATTCATCCCGTAGAGGGAATGCCCTAGATCGTATGACCGGGGGACTTAGTGACAAGGGTAACCTTTTAACCGGACATCTAAAGCATTGCCTTGAAAGGGGAAGTAATTCTCTATAAAAAGTGTAGAATTAGGTTTATTTGGTTATTTCTATGTTCATGTTATCAAGAGTTTTATGTCTTCTTGCTAATGTATGATCGGGAGGCTTTAGTGACAAGGGTATCTCTTGAATCGGACTTCATAGGAATCACTTTCATTAGATAGCATTGGATGTTAATAGAAATGACACTTCGACATGACCACCATGGGGTAGTGTCGGTAATGAATTAAACTTCCTACAGGTACATAGAGATAGAAGATGGGTGATTGGTAATCCTTAGTACATTGATTAGCATCACAATGAAATTAAACTCCTAGAACGTTTCTTTCAACCAAAGTGCTCAATCAAACCTCATCTCTCTCTCTTTCATCCTGTTTCTCTCAATCTTACTTCTCTTTATTTAAGTGCATAGATTCTCAATCATCGATCGTTTAGTTAACTCGTTGTAATTGATCTCTAGTCTTATATCTAGTCCTTGTGGGTTCGATATATTTTAGTACTTGATGACAGCCATGCACTTGCGGATTGTACACATCAATAATTCATCACTAATTTAGCTATCCTGAAGTGTAAATTTGGCAAGATTCATTGCCAAATTTACGACAAAATTTGAATTTGTCGTCAATTGTGCGACGAATTATAAATTTGTTGTAAATTTGTGGTGAATTTAAATTTCGTCTCAAATTTGGCAACGAATTTAGAATTCGTCGTAAATTGACAATGAATTTTGTGACAAAATTATTTTTAACGATGAAATATTTTTGTTGCTACTTTTGCAACAAATTTTTTTTCGTCGCTAATTAGTGATGATTTATTTTTTGTAAAAATTTCATTGTAAATTAGCGATGAATTTTTTGTTGGGACCAAATATGTAGCTAGGAGGGGGGTGGGGGTGAATAGCTCGGTGCACTCGTCGTGCTATTCGTTGCTTGTTTCTTCAAGATATGCAGCGGAAAATACAAAGAAATAAAATATACAATGCTAACAAGAGGATTTACTTGGTATCCACCTCACAAGAGGTGACTAATCCAAGGATCCACACACTCACGCACCCTCCACTATGAAAACCCTCCTTTATGGTAACTACCAAAGGCGGAGAAGCCCTACAAGTTCACACTACAAGAAGAAAGGGAAAGGGAACAAAATACAAGTAAAAGCTTACAAGTTTGCGCAAGAAAACCCCTAACCCTAGATTTCTTCTTCTCGCTGTAGATCCGCCTCTTGACTTGGAAGAACCTCCAAGAACTTCAAAAACTGGCGGTGAGAACTCTGTGGAGAAGCTCTGTGCTCGCTGGAGAAGAAGCCGTGGAAGTTCTACTGAGAGAACAGCTCGCCAGCAGCTAAATACGATGCCAACGGTCGGATCTCGATCGATTGGATTGCTCCCAATCGATCGGGGAGGCTTTGGATCGATCGACCGATCGATCCAGAGCACCTTTGTGCTCTCGGAAATTGCCTGAATCGATCGGCTGATCGATCCAGCCTTTATTGCGCAGAATCACGACTCCCAATCGATCCACTGATCGATTGGAGGCTCCCAATCGATCAGTGGATCGATTGGGAGGCTTTCTGTTCGCGCGACACTTCTCCCCAATCGATCCACCGATCGATTGGGAGAAGGCTTGTCGCGGGGACTCTCCCAATCGATCGACCGATCGATTGGGCATGAGCAAATCGATCGGTTGATCGATCCAGCCCATGTAAGACTTGCCAAATCAAGTCCAAATGTCCCTCAAACCAACATCCGGTCAACCATGACCTATTGGTACATCATGCCTAGCATCTGGTCACCCTTGACCTACTAGGACTCCCTTACCAAGCGTCCGGTCAATCTCTTTGACCCACTTGGACTTCCACTAGATGTCTGGTCAACCTTGACCCATTTGGATTTCCTCCTGCCAAGTATCCGGTCAATCCCTTTGACCTACTTGGACTTCTCAACACCAGATGTCCGATCATCCTTGATCCATCTGGATTTTTCTTGCTTGGCTTCACTCACCAGGACTTCCTTTCTGCCTAGCTTCACTCACTAGGTCTTTCACGTCTACCTGGCTTCACTCACCAGGACTTCCCGTCTGCCTGGCTTCACTCACCAGGACTTCTCTTCTGCCTAGCTTCACTCACTAGGTCTTTCACCTGGCTTCACTCACCAGGATTTCTCTCCTACCTAGCTTCACTCACTAGGACTTTTTATCTGTCTGGCTTTACTCACCAGGACTTCTTAGTCAAGTATCCAGTCAATCGTGACCTACTTGACTTTCCTTTATAATCTCACCACATGAACAATTGCACCTGCAATCTCCATGTATTGTCAAATATTGAAACCCAAATATTAAGACTCGAGCTTGAACCAATTCAAGCTCAGTCAACCAGGTCAACCTTGACCTAGGGAATATTGCACCAACAATCTCTCCCTTTTTGATGTTTGACAATACCACTTAACAATACCTCTTGTAAGTTAGGCTAATCCCATAACCTGAACTTACTTCATGCCAATATGAGAATGAAGGCCTAACTTAATCCTACATTCTCCCCCTATTGGCACACATCAAAAAGAAACTCTCCCCCTAAAGAGTTACTCACCGTTGTTCACAACTTCACTCGTTGTTCACAACACGATTCAAATGAAGGTCTCATACCCTTCATTGTCATCAAATGCTCACCCGTGAGCAAACACCACATAAATAATGAAGATATCTACTCTTCATTACATTCAAATGCCCAACCTTGAGCATTTTAGCTAAAGAAGGTTAACCACCTTCCAAGGTGTATGAAAAATATTTTTCATGTCCTTAAAGAGTAACTCCCCCTAAAGATATGCACGAAACTTCTATCATTGCACCAACAATGACTTGGAATCCCTAAACCTTTAGGAAACCCAAAATTAGAAGTTTTGAAGTTCATAAATTCAATAATGAAACCAAACCTCAACCTAAACTTCGACTTAGTCTTCCTTAACCAATCCATCATTGTTTTCATCATGAAAACTCCCCTTAAATGTGTATAAATATGTTTTGAGGGGTTAGGAATGGTTACCTAGACTAAAGATGGTTCAAAATGCTGAAATCAGACTTTACCAACCAAAATCAGCATTCCCAATCGATTGGAGTTGGGTTTCAATTGATTGAACCTGCTTGAATCGATCCACTGATCGATTCAGGAGGGCTGGATCGATCGGTGGATCGATCTAGGAAGCTTCTGTTCGCAAGAAGCTTGCTCTCAATCAATCGCCCGATCAATTGAGACCCTTCAATCGATCGGGTGATCGATTGAAGCTCTGAAAAAGCTGAAATTCCATTTCAGTCAATTTCAGAAACCCCTAGAAAAATCTACAAAATTCCAAAAATCATAAAAATCATTGTAGACATTATTTAGGGCATATAGTATCATGGAAAAATAGTTTTCTAATAAAATACTTCATATTTTCAAAGATTGACACAAACTTGAAAACTTGTAAACACTTTAGTGTTTTCTTCAAGTTTGTGCTCAACTATCCAATGATGATTACTATCAAAAGATAGCCTTCACTAAGGTTTTCCAAAAGCATTTTAAAATGATTTTCAAAACCAATATCCAACCATGTTCCTTGGGCTCAATGCACATGACTTGTACATTAGCTTTCCCAATGATTAGAAAACACATAACTATGTGTTTTGATGAACCTAAAACTCAAAAGAATGCACTAAATCACATCTTGAGTTTTGTTCATCATCCTAACATCTCACTTGCATCTAATGTATACAAAAACACATACAATTCACCTTATAGTTCTTTGTAAGATGTAAGTATTGGTTTTGCCCTAATCTAGGGATCATGCATATCTACCTAGGCATTTTGAGGTTATGAACATCCACCAAGGATGTTACTTGTTAATAAATGTCATTAGTCCTTAATTGCAAGGGATAAACTAATGCATGATAATGTTATGGCATATATCAAAGAAAAATAATTTTCAAAAGAAAATTTCCTATGACTATATGATGTATGTATGACATGACATGGTATTTTTATATTTTTCATAATAAGATATGAATGCCAAAGCAAATAAATATGATGTCATGACATATAAAAGGCAAACAATCATGGCAAGTTTTAGCATAAATAAAATACCTAGATTACCTATCTAAATATCCTAAAACCTTGGCTAACTTAAAATTTAAGTCCTAGATTGCCATTAAGTCCCTAATAAAATGTCAAACTCCCAACTTGATATTTCTTTTACTCTTAATTTGTTGTGCAAATTGAAATTAACTATATTCCTCAAATTTTGGCACAATCAACTCTTCCAAGAGTAACCATTTGAGTTAAGGCATAGATTGCCTTTAATCCCTTAAGAAATTACCAAAATATCAACTTGGTAGTTCTTATTATTATCCCAATTGTGCCAATTTAATTTAGAAACACAATTCCTCAAGGTTTGGCACATTTTACTCTTACAAGAGTAACTATTTAAAAATAAGGCCTAAATTGCCCTTAACTTTCTAAGAAAATGCCAAAATCCCAAATTGGCATTTCTTTTACTCATATTTTGTTGTGCCAAAATCCTAGAATTAAGTGGTGGAAGTTAAAGGATGGGAAACAACATATATTTAAAGAGAAGGTAGAAGTATAAGCATTAGGTGAAATATACGATGACTCTAATACAACATGGGATAAGATGATATCAAAGTTGAAAATAGTAGCTAAGAGTGTCCTCGGTGAGTCAAAGGGGCATGCACCGCTAAGTAAAAAATCTTGGTGGTGGAATGAGAAAGTACAAGAGAAAGTGAAGGAAAAACGAATAGCTTATAAGGAATTATATATTTATAAGAACGAGGAAAATTTAAAAAAAAATATACAATAGCCAAGAAAGAAGCTAAGAAAGTAGTGAGTGAAGAAAAAAAATAAAACTTTTGAACGGTTATATCAAAAATTGGATACAAAAGAAGGGGGAAAAGACATCTATAGAATAGCTAAAGTGAGAGAAAGAAAAACAAGAGATCTTAGCCAAATAAAATGTATTAAAGATGAATGTAATAGGGTATTAGTAAGCGATGGAGAAATAAAAGAACGGTAGAAGAGGTATTTTCATCAACTTTTTAATGAAGGTTTAGGAGACCAACTTAACTTAGGTAATTTAATTAGGTCAAATGAGCATCGAAATTTTAATTTTTATCATACAATTCAAACTTCAGAAGTAAAACAAGCTTTAAATGAGATGCACAATGGAAAAGCCGTTGGACCAGATGATATTCCGATAGAGGTATGGAAGTGCTTAGGGAAACAAGATATTGAATGGCTTACAAAATTATTTAACATGATATTGAAAACGAAAAAAATGTCTGATCAACGGAGGATAAGTACTCTAGTTCCCTTATATAAGAATAAGGGAGACGTACAAAATTATGCAAACTATAGGGGTATTAAACTAATGAGTCATACTATGAAACTTTGGGAAAAAGTAATAGAAAAAAGATTAAGGAAGGAGACCATAGTGACAGAAAATCAATTTGAGTTCATGCCTGGAAGGTCGACAATAGAAGCTATACATCTTCTTAGACAATTAATTGAAAAATATCAGGAGCAAAAACAAGATCAATACATGGTATTCATTGACTTAGAAAAGGCATATGATAGAGCCCAAGAGAAATTATATGGAGAATTTTAGAAAAGAGAGGTATTAGCGTAACATATATTGAACTAATTAAGGATATGTATGAGAATGTAACGACCAGAGTAAAGACTTCAGGTGGAGTAACTGAAGCATTTCCAATAAAGTAAGGGTTACATCAAGGATCAGCTCTAAGTCTCTATCTTTTTACATTAATTATGGATGAACTCACTGCACACATTCAAGACACAGTACCGTGGTGCATGTTGTTTGCAGATGATATTATTTTGGTAAATGAGACACGTGAAGGAGTAAATGCTAAGCTAGAATCTTGGAGGGAAATACTAGAAGGGAAAGGTTTTAAGCTTAGTAGATTAAAGACAGAATATATGGAATTTAAGTTTAGCAATATTAGAAGTAATGAAATAATTGTTAAGATAGGAGAGGACGAGTTGCCTGGAACCGAGAGATTTAAATATTTAGGATCATTTTTACAAAATGATGGAGGGATTGAGAGAGATGTCTTACATAGAATACAAGCAGGATGGGTGAAATGGAGGGGAGCGTCGAGTGTTTTATGTGACTGTAAAGTACCTCTTAAACTTAAAGGTAAGTTCTATAAAACCGCAGTTAGACCTGCTATGTTATATGGAGCTGAATGTTGGGCTATGACTCGAGCACATGAGCAGAAGATGAGAGTTGCAGAGATGAGGATGTTAAGGTGGATGTGTGGACATACGAGGATGGACAAAATAAGAAATGAGAGCATTAGAGAGAAAGTAGGAGTTGCATCTATTGAGGAAAAACTCAGAGAGACACGTTTAAGATGGTATGGACATGTACTTAGACGACCAATAAATGCTCCAGTTAGGCGATGTGAAACTATAATAAACATGCATATAAAACGAGGAAGAGGAAGACTAAAAAAGACTTTGTTAGCAACAATAAAACAAGATAAAATTTATTTAAATATAGATGATGATATAATAGGAGATAGAGCTCAATGGCGTAAAAGGATTCATACAGCCGACCCCACCTAGTGGGAAAAGGCTTGGTTGTTGTGTTGTGTATATTTTGTTGTGCCATTGAAAATACATCAAAACTTCTCAACTCATAGCACATATTACTCCAATTAAGAGTAAATGGTAATCCTTTTCATTTTCAAAGGTTAATAATAACCTTGAAAATGCTCCTTGAGTATCAACTTTATCATGATTAGGTTAACTACCCTTTCAATTTAAGTTGACACTCTCTAACCCATCTATAGGGTAGAGAAAATGCTCCTAGGAACCCAAAACTTATTGGTGCTCCTTGGATGCTCTAGGTACTCGCTAGGGATAACCTCCCTAGATACCTTCCTAGTGACTTTGTTTGGCTTCTTAGAAGCCTTGGTCACATTTTCTAGGTCAACTCTAGGAATTTCTTCTCTAGTGACCTTGTTAGTGACTTTCTTGGACTTCTTAGAAGTCTTAGTCACTTTTGTTGCAAAAATACTCTTAAGAATAACCTTCCTAGTATTTTTGACTTGACCATTTGACCTAGACTCGGTTCCATAGCTATATGGAACTCTATGGTAAGAAATTACATCCTTCTTAGCCTTTGGTTTGTATCCCAAACATCTATGGCCATTGGATGACTTTTGTTGTCCTAAACCTAGGTAATGCTCATTTTGTCCTTTAAGGATATTTTCATCCTTTTTAGGGTCTTTTCTAACTTATCAAGTCTTGACCTCAAGACTTGATTTTCCTTCCTTAAGTCCTTAGCTTTAGGTTTTTCAATGAATTCATGAGCATTTTTATTTCTAGACCTATAACTAAAATTCTTAGTTTTCTTGTCTAGATTTTTATCTACCTTTCTAAACCTAGGTGTGGTAGTTTTAGCATGTAGAACCACATGTTTTTCTTTAAAGCTCTCATGCTTTCTATTCTTATGGTAAATAGCATTAAAATGATAAAAATTAGAACTAGCATGTTTTTTACCATTATTCAATGGAGTAGGCTCAATAAATGATACCTTTCTTTTTACCTTGGAGACTCTCCCTTGAGTTGTGCTTCCTCCATGAGCCTTGACCGTTTTTTTCCCCTTGGGACATTGGCTCCTATAATGTCCCTTTTGATTGCAAGAGAAACACACAATGTGCTCCTTGCTCTTCTTTGTTGTGGGGACGGTCTCCTTGGGCTTCTCCTTGCCCTTTGGTGCCACTTGACTCTTTTTCTTGGCCAGTTTAGGGCATTTGCTCTTATAATGCTCATGCTCCCTACACTCAAAACATATGATATAATTTTTATTTTTATTTGAAACATTTATACCTTCATATGTAGGAATGACATCTTCTCCTTTTGATCCGGAGGTAGAGGCTTCCTCTTGATCCGATAATGATGCTCCTCCAATAGATTCGACTCGACTTGTGGAGGTGGAAGCTTCTTCATCCTCTTCTTCTCTTGACTCGGATGTGGAAACTTCTCCTTCTTCTTGATCAGGTGTCATCGAAAATTGCTCCCCCCTCAATCCTAGAGGTGGAGGCTTCTTCATCTTCATCTTCTACAAGAAACAAAGAGTATGCACCATCTTTGTCCTTTTCGTTGCATTCCTTTGAAGATGAGACTTCTTGGACTTCTTCTTCTTCGGAAGTTGAGCATCTCTCAACTTCGGAGTCCTCCTTCTCTTGGTCTTGCTCCAATGAGTCGCCCTCTTTGGATTCTTCATTATTTTGTACAGTGGAGGGGATCTCATGAATTGTTGCCAATTTGCTCCAAAGCTCCTTGGCATCTTTGAATTCTCTGACTTGAGCCAAAATATTGCTTGGCAATAAATTGACCAAAAGCTTGGTCACTTTTTCATTTGCCTCGCACCTTTGAATTTGCTCTTGACTCCATTTGCTCCTCTTGAGAATTTTTCCCTTGGAATTTATTGGAGCTTCAAAACCTTCCATTAGAGCAAACTATTCCTCTATCTCCATCATCAAGAAATTTTTTATTCTTGATCTCCAAGAATCAAAGCTTGTCATTGTGAATGGTGAAGACATCCTTGTATTGAATCCAAGTCCATCTTGGAATTTCATCTTGAAGTTGAGCCTTTTGATGAAGTCTTCGACTTGTAGAATTTTGCTCCAACTTCTTCACCCTCTAACTCTTTGCCTCTTCCGGCGATGATTCCGGTGAAGAGTGGTCTTGCTCTAATACCACTTGTTGGGACCAAATATGTAGCTAGAGGGGGGGGGTGAATAGCTCGATGCGCTCGTCGTGCTCTTCGTTGCTTGTTTCTTCAAGATATGCAGCGGAAAATACAAAGAAACAAAATACACAATGCTAACAAGAGGATTTACTTGGTATCCACCTCACAAGAGGTGACTAATCCAAGGATCCACACATTCACGGACCCTCCACTATGAAAACCCTCCTTTATAGTAACTACTAAAGGCGGAGAAGCCCTACAAGTTCACACTACAAGAAGAAAGGGAACAAAATACAAGAAAAAACTTACAAGTTTGCACAAGAAAACCCTAACCCTAGATTTCTTCTTCTCGCTGTAGATCCGCCTCTTGACTTGGAAGAACCTCCAAGAACTTCAAGAACTGGCGGTGAGAACTCTGTGGAGAAGCTCTGTGAAGATCTGTGCTCGTTGGAGAAGAAGCCGTGGAAGTTCTACCGAAAGAACAGCTCGCCAGCAGCTAAATACGACGCAAACGGTCGGATCCCGATCGATTGGATTGCTCCCAATCAATCGGGGAGGTTTTGGATCGATCGATCCAGAGCGCCTCTGTGCTCTCGGGAATTGCCTGGATCGATCGGCTGATCAATCCAGCCTTTATCACGCAGAATCACGACTCCCAATCGATCCACTGATCGATTGGAGGCTCCCAATCGATCCACTGATCGATTGGGAGGCTTTCTATTCGCGCGACACTTCTCCCCAATCGATCCACCGATCGATTGGGAGAAGGCTTATCGCGGGGACTCTCCCAATCGATCGATCGATCGATTGGGCATGAGCCAATCGATCGGTTGATCGATCCAGCCCATGTAAGACTTGCCAAATCAAGTCCAAACATCCCTCAAACCAACATCCGGTCAACCATGACCTGTTGGTACATCATACCTAGCATCTGGTCACCCTTGACCTACTAGGACTCCCTTACTAAGCGTCCGGTCAATCCCTTTGACCCACTTGGACTTCCACCAGATGTCTAGTCAACCTTGACCCATTTGGATTTCCTCGTGCCAAGTATCCGGTTAATCCCTTTGACCTACTTGGACTTCTCAACACCAGATGTCCGATCATCCTTGATCCATCTGGATTTTCCTTGTCTGGCTTCACTCACCAGGACTTCCTTTTTGCCTAGCTTCACTCACTAGGTCTTTCACGTCTGCCTGGCTTCACTCACCAGGACTTCCCGCCTGCCTGGCTTCACTCACTAGGACTTCTCTTCTGCCTAGCTTCACTCACTGGGTCTTTTACCTGGCTTCACTCACCAGGATTTCTCTTCTGCCTATCTTCACTCACTAGGACTTTTCATCTGCCTGGCTTCACTCACCAAGACTTCCCAGTCAAGTATCCAGTCAATCATGACTTACTTGACTTTCCTTTATAATCTCACCACATGAACAATTGCACCTGCAATCTCCATGTCTTGTCTCCATGTATTGTCAAACATTGAAACCCAAATATCAAGACTCGAGCTTGAACTAATTCAAACTCAGTCAACCAGGTCAACCTTGACCTAGGGAATATAGCACCAACATTTTTTTCATCATTAAAATTAGTCACTAAATTTGTATTTTTTTTGTAGTGTTGTAAATCTGTCAATCAATTGAAATCAATAAGAAAGGTAAAAAGGATATTGGATAAGTTGATAATTTTAAAATTTATTTATGTGATTTGAATATTTTAGAACTTCACCTATGTGGTTTGGCAAATTACTAAAAAATTTACGAGACAACTTTTGAAGTTATTAAAAATGATTGTTCTGTTACAAAGCTCTCAACAAACCACTTCAGAGATGTGAAAATTTCTGCCAGTTCTTCAATTTGTTTGTTGTGCGTTGCTATTCTTTGCCTTATGGTCCAAGAAGGCTCCTTTGATCTTAATTGGACCAAATTCAATTTGTAAGGAACTATAGCGCTAAACACGCTGAAAAGTGCAATGGAAAAATAAGTTTCTATTCAAAAGATCCATGAGAAGGAAACCATATACTAAGTTTTGTTAAAAGATATATACCTTTGTTGCGTGCCCTTCGTAATCCCGACAGCAACGTTTCTTTAGGATGTAGATCTCAGCGCGATCAACACGTCCGTACCTCTACGGCATCCACACGAAGACGTTCTCCGTTCGTCTCACGAACTCATGAAATGGAGAAAGAAACAATCAAAGGTTGTACTAGCAACCTCTTTTGGAAGTTTCGACCAAGAGTGGAAGAAGGAAGAAGAGCAAAAACTAAGAAGATCACCATCACCCAAAAGGTCACTTCATCTATATAAAGTGACTTCACAAAAGGGGTTACTTTACCAAAAAGGTTACTTCACCTAAAGGTTACTTTACCTAAAGGTTACTTTACCAAAAAGATTACTTGACCTAAAGGTTACTTTTACAAATGACTTTTGTATTCATCCAATAAATACAAAAATATTTTTGTCTCTTGATCTTCCTTTTGATTAATGATATATTAATTTCTATTAATATTCATTAATCTTAATGGGTTGGATTTAGAATATTGGATTAATCATTAACCCAATAAACCATTAACCCAATAAACCAATGAATCTAACCCATTACTCAATAAGTCTAATCCAAATTCATTCTAGTTTAACTTAATGTGTATAATTCTGATTAAACTTAGCCCCAAAATCCATCTCCAAATCAGCATGTTCATTGTGTGTGACTCAATAGGCTCTCGTAATGTTGACAATGTATCTAAAACCATTTTAGATACATAAGTAATAAGTGGTATTTAGCAATGCATCATTGTTACCCAAGTGATGAGAATGTCGAGATCCGACCTAACCTTTCCGTGTCTATTATCTTGTATGACTCAATCCTTCTATCCTTGATATCTAGATTGATCAATGAGGTATAGAACATGTCATCTTCTTAGCAATCTTTATGTTTCTTGATCTCTAAGTAGACACACTCAATTAAATAAGTTCAATATCACATATTGACTCATTTGAACATGACCATGCATTCTTGTGTCCTACTAATCAAGGGGCCAACAGATATTGCTTCCGTCATATGAAAGGGATGGATCTCATCTACATCACTCATATCTCTCCGCATAACTTATTGCATACCCAGTGATCAACTTTGTAGTCTACCTTATTACAGGTGATCGTAACAAGGCGGATCATTCAGTACACAACTCCTTATGTAGAGAATCGTAGTGACTTCAGGTCTAAGGACTATTCATACCAATAGTCATATGAGAATGTTTATGACACTCATATAACGATCCATGAAACATTCTCATTGTGGATCATTCAGTACATATTCTCTAATATATACCCATGTGTCAACCTGATATCTCATATCCATGACTTGTGAGATTAAGTCATCCATTGACCTACATGCTAGTCTTAATGCATTAATATTATCCTTGTATATTAATGCTTGACTAGGAATAGTTAAGAGTAGTGTTCTATGTATATCTACAATATCCCACTATCAATTCAATCAATTGATATGTTGTAGACTAGAACTACTACCATAGGACATTGTTATACTTATTCATTCGACATTGAACTGAAATAAATATAATAACAAACATTATCTTTTATTAATAATGAAATATGATACAAAAGGAGCCATTTACAATCATCTCTTAATTGGTAGTAGGGCTAATACTAAGACAACCAATCCAACCCTAATCGATTTGTCAGGCGGAGTGGAACTAGTTGATGCCTTTACACTATAAGAGATATATCAATTACTGACGAAAATTTCAGTAGCTAATTGATCGCTAAATTCATATAGCGACTGATTAGCAATAAAAATAAATTATCGCAACAAATTTGGTGGCAAATAGACTTAGCGACGGAGATAAACTTTCGTCATTAGAAATAATTTTTCGTCACTAAATTAACGATGAAACTTTTATTTCTGTCGTTATTTTAGTGATGAAATTTTGATTTCCATCGCTAATTTAGTAACAAAGTTTTTATTTCCATCACTAATTTAGCGATGAAAATAAAATTTCAACCCTAAATTTAGCTAAATTGTGAGATTTAAATCCTATTTACATCCTAATTTAATTTAACATTCAAAAATACTGATTACATTACAAACTATCCATGATACATTTACAAAACACGATGCATTCAACATTCACTAACTCATTCCTTTATCAACCAAACAATATTCATGTTTAACAACAAAACAATATTTAATGTATCATACATGGTTCAAAAATATTACATTCATTACTTTCATCACAAAAACAAGCATATATACACATCTCATCCTACTAAAAAACTAATACATTCATAATCATTATATCTCATTATCTCATTCTACAGCAAGTATAATACTATAAGTTATTAAAAAAAAGCATATAGTTTAAACTTCACTAAAGTTCTATTTTTGCTTATATATGAATCTAAAGTTAAAATAGATATACATAGACAAAACTACTTAACAGAAGAATACAAAATTGATAAACACAATTTTAACATGTTTTAAAAGCATATATACCTTAATGATATAATACAGTATCAAATCTAGTTTTAAAATACTGATCTTTTATCTACAGTGTTCTTGAAAAAAATGCAATACAATTAGAGCTGCATATATTATCAAAATTAACAAGACAAGTTTGCATATTTTATGAGTGACAAAAAAAACTAAGTTGTAGGTTAACACACCTCAGAAAAATTGTTATTATTATGAGCTATTTATCAATAATATTCGGGTCTTGAGTCTTATGTGAGTCAAAATCATATGGCGTCGGAAAAATAGAAAGACTCATTAATGGAAAACGTGTTGGTGCAGTTGATACCAATGATCAAACTTGAGTTTTGATGAATGACAAGTGGATTAAAGTGAAATGTTTTATTGATCTAACCTTATTACTGAGTGCATAGGATTGACTAACTTGACGGGTTAAGAGGAACAGACACCCGACAGAAAGTCTAGTCAGGATGTGTGATTCCTGATTGGCTAAGTCCAGATGTGGAATTTTGGCAGGAGGTTGGGACGTTCGATTCCCGATTGGTTGAAGTCCGAATGTGTGATTCCGGCAGGAGGTCAAGATGTTCGATTCTCGATTGGTGAAGTCGGGATGTTTGATTCTAGTAGGAAAACCTGGTGGGCCAGATTGGATATTAAGGAGGTAACCTGGCATTTGGTAAGTAGAGGTAAGTTACTGGAGGAAAGTGACTCAGTGAGGACGTTGTTAGTACCCCAAGATAGTTTTGATGTGATCAATCAAATCAGGTTAGGTCCTGTTGGTATTTAACCCCTGTGTTTAAGTGTGTCGGGACTTAGGAGCATAAGAAGTCGAGCGAAAGACGCAGCTAGCGAGAAGGACGACACGGGAGAGAGCCGACGGGCCCAGTGCGTCCGAGGTACGAGGTGCTATGGAAGAGTATGCAGGCGGACGAGAAGGAGGCGCATGGTGTTCTTCGAGGGACGAGAAGTCGGAGCGGAAGTTTGCTCAAGAAGGCCGGAAGTTGGGTTCGGGTGAGCCATATTCCGGATGACCGAAATCATCCTAGCGAGTGGATCCGGAGTAGAAGATCCGCACCAATGTGAGTGGAACCGGAGTAGAAGACTGAGACTAAAAAGTCAACACCATGTTGACTTTTTGGTCCAGGCACTGGCACCCCAGGATAGCCCGGGGTGCCTTATTTCAGCATCTTCATGGAGCGGGTTTAATCCAGTCTGGGTGCCTGGAACTAGTCTAAATGCCCGGACTGAAAAAGCTATCGACACGCCAGGTGTCATGAGCCGTTGCGACAGGAATAAAAATTTATCCCCCTTCAAGCGCCTAGAACCCTTCCTGGTGCCCCGACTAGGGCTATAAATATAGCCTTGATCCCAGAAGGTCAAAACAACACTTGTAATTGATTATTCTTTAGTCTTGTTCTGTAATTGAGTGCTTCAACTACTGTAAGAGACTTCTCCGCCTAAAGGAGATTGTTAGCGAGCTTTTCATCTTCGTTGGATTAACAATGAAACGACTCCTTGACTTCCTTACAAGCACAGGACTCCTAACACCTTTACACTACCTCTACTGAATAAATGATGATAAAGATTTGGATATCAAAGCGCAATTTTTCACAAGAGCATAGGACACATAAAGGAGTGCATCACATTCAACCACAATTTCCAAGCAAAAGTGTAGATTCAAAGCTCAATAGAGCTGTTATTAACAAGTGCTAGCAACAGTAAAGAGAACCACAAACACATAACCTCATGACAAAATCTGCACAACAAGAAACCCATGTCCTCACCAACTCCTAGAAATCCTTGGACAATGTGTCATGGTTCCATCCCGTCTCCTCGCCTACTCAACATGCATGTCTTCCATAACTTCTTGAGAGGTGTCTCCCTCACCTGTATCATATACATCATGACTCTATGGACCCAGCAAGTACATTCCAATATGAAAAATATAACATCCATAAGAAGCAAGAATAGTAGCTAGTAGGCAAAGGATATGAACTAAAATATAATATAGAGTAAAGCACAATAGGTAAAAGAGTCTACACAACTATTAAGGGTGAATATGCCATACATGTAGTAACCACCATTTGAGCCAGTCATTTAGTTCATAATCATGACCCTAGAGGTACCTCCTAGGAGAACATGCAGTCATATAGCCGAAGTTAACATAAATCACATTATCAGTCATGTTTGGAAGGGTCCTCCCCGGAGCTCATCCCGGGACACTCATCCCGTACTGTCACTACAAGTGGACATACACATCCAATTAGCCACAAAAAAAAAACATATCCTACTCTTATCATACCTCACAGTACAAGATGCATATAGCTACGAACATGAGAAAACTAAAGTAGAACAATTACTTAAAAATCGTATTCATTCTCATTCTACTGAGATCTGTCCTGGCAATTCCATTAACAAGAGGAAACTAGCTGTCACCAACAATTACTTAACTCAACAATATCAAAAACGCAAAGCAACCTTGAGATCCAATCACAACCAACCAAAACTGACCAAAATCCCAAGACCAATATGAAGAATAAGAAGAGCATCAGTGTATTCAAACTACAAATCTCACATCCGTCAAGAAATCTGAAGAGCATAATGAAGAAGAAGGGCATCATCAAAATCCACTATAATCACTAATCGATCGAGAAATCTGAAATAAAAGGAAGAACCAGAATCGTAAAGAGGGAGATCATCATCTTCCCAAGTCTAATTCCAACAACATGCTTTCCACAAATTTGGAAGCAAGAAGGAAAAGCAAAAGCATCTCTGATCGATACGTTAATCTATCGACACTGTCCCAAAACCTCCAAAAGCTGTAGAACTAAGAGAACATCATGCCTACATCTTAAAAAATTTCATCTAGAAACGACTTGATTCAACAAGAAAAAACAAAGTAACCTTACAATCAAACTCCAATACCCAAATCCGTCATTAGAACCCGATATAAGCCACAAGAAGAAGCAAGAACAACAAAGGAAATCGAATCATGACACATTCCATCAATCGGACAATAGAGAAGCTCATCGACTCCTCCTAGGCACCTAATCCTTACCTCTATGATCTCATACTAACATAATAGAAAGTACTTACCTTTCCTTTCCTGCCGGAAGCCCTCACCCACCAATTACGTGCCACCGGTGCGGAGGTCGCAAGCTTCCACTTCCTATCGCGATGCCCTCAGAGGGATTGCCCACGTGGGGTGGCGCTTGGTTGAGTCTTGAAAACCGGTGGTGAGCTGGGTCGGTGACAACGAGGTGAGAGTGAGGAAGGAGTCGGCGATTTGAGGGAGGAACAGTGAGGGAGGAGCAAGGGAATCAGTGGAATTTAGGCTTTTATACTAGGTCAATTAACTCTAACCTAGGGTAATTAAGGTCAATCAAATCCTAATTTAATTAGGTATCATATACTTCCATCAAGTTTAATAGTTCTATCAATAGTTCTATCCTCTTGAAACGTATCGTACCATATCATTAAAAATCTTGAGAAATCCCTAAAATTTATAGAAAATTTTATAGACAAATTCCTTAATTAATGCTCGTGAGACTTTAGAAAATTTTGTAACTAAATTCCTTGATTAACGCTCGTGAGACCTTACAAACAACCTCCCCGATTGTAACCAAGTAAATTCTCTGAGTCTCTTCTTTCTTTGATTAGTTTTCTTTTGTACAAGTGTTTATGTTAATATAGTTATAAAGTTGAGAAGAGTTTGGTTTTATTGTGCAGACTATTCATCCCCTCTAATCGGTTGCCGAGTGACCAACAAGTAGTATCAGATCTCAACAGCTTTAGGAGGACTAACCGTCGAACGAAGCACAAGAGATGGCTGAACCGAGCATCAACCCGCCGAAGCTCGAGGGGGAATTCGCTAGCTAGGAAAAAAGATGGAGGTATTCTTTAAGACAGATTATGATTTACTTTTAATAATGAAATTTAGTTTTGTAGCACATGAGGGTAAAGATGAATACCAATGGACGAAGAAGGAGCAAGCCGACTTCGTGGCAAACGAAAAAGTAGAGTTCTATCTGTTGAGCATCTTTTCGTCACAAGAAGTCAATCAGATCAAAGCCTATGAGTCTACCAAGGAGCTCTAGGAGAAATTCCTGGAACTATATAAAGGAACCTCTGAGGCAAAACTCACGAGACAGGATTTGTTCAGGAACCAGATCAGCAACATCAAATTAGAAGAAGGAGAAACCGTTGCACACCTTCACTCAAGAATAAAGGAACTCTCACCGGACTCTCGAATCTTGGAGAAAAGGTAAGCAACCAAGATTCGCTAAGGTATGTGCTTAACGCATTTCCTAGGACTATTGAATGGACATCATTAGTAAATGCTTATTATATATCTAAGGATCTAGAATCAAGTACTTTAGAAGAATTATTTTTAACATTTGAACTCCATGAAACAATATGTGCAAATCTGAAGAAGGAGCCAAAGCGCAACATTACCTTAAAGGCAAAAACGGATGAACAAGATTTTAAATCTTCTCTTGATGACGATGAAACAACACTCATGGTAAGAAAATTTAAAAAATTATTTAAAACTAATAAATTTAATCAAGTGCAGGGTAATAGAAGGAAAAGAAAGATAAGACACTGCCACTGCAATGAAGGCACGTGAAAGACAACTGCTCTAAATTAAAGAGCAAGGACAAGAACAAGGAGAAGAACAATAAGTCATCCCAGACAAAGTATAATCTAAAAGCGACGTGGGATGAAACATCGTCCGAATCGGATATAGAAGCCCTCGCCGGACTTGTGCTAGAGGCAAGTCACCAAGAAGACGAAGACAAAGCAAGCTCATCCTAAATGAGCATCGAGAGCATCAATGAAGGGGGAGCGACATCAGAAGAAAGTAATACTTCAGGGGGAGCTTCAGATTACGAGATCGACAAGGTAAGTCAGGTACGGTCTCTTTTTCTTGAGAAGTTATTTCAGCTCATAAAAATGTTATCGAAAAATTATTGTAAGTTAGAAAAAGAAAATAAAGAGTTAAAATCTACCTTAGCTATATCTTGTTGATTAGAAGATCTCAACAAAATAAAAATGAAAAATGAAAAATTGAAAACAGAAATAGAATATTTGAAGAAACGTGCATGCTCACATGCTCAAAATATTTGAAGATATAATGGTTTAAATTGACATTTTAAATACCATAAGGGTCAAATTAGAAAAATATCATAGAAATATATTCCTGAGAAATTTTTGATTAATCCTGTAGGAAGGAATCTATTTTGAGTTCCAAAATCATATTTAGATTAATTGATTTTTTGAACTTTCAGAGAGAAAATTAAATATTTACTTTCATTAAAAGACTTTGTCTAAAAGTGGTTGTTGTTCCAATAACCAAAAAGGCCTAGTGCATCACCACACAGTCTGGAAGCCAATTATTAAAATCAATGTTTAATTACTAACTATGGAGCATTTAATTAAAAAAAAATTATCTAATGCTTTCAAATACATTAGAACATTTTGACAAAGTTCAAATGGAAAATTCTAAGTTAAAAGAACAAATAGGATCCTTAAAAAAGAATACTGCATGTTCAAAATTTTCAAATTTTAAAATTATAATGGACTTAATTGGTATATTAGGAACCATAGAGGACAAATTGCAAAAGTATTTAGAAAATATATCTCAGAGAAATTTTTGGAAAATATAGTAGATAGGAACTTATTTTCGGTTCATAAATCCAGCTTAGTTTAAATTATTTTTTATGTATGCATCAAATATAAATTTAATTCAACTTTTTACTTGCAAAATTTAATTATTTCCTATAATTACTGTTCACAATTTGAGTTAAAATTTTTTCCTGTGGTACAAGATAAATTTTTTTGACTAACATAAATTTTTACAAAAATATTTAACTTCTATACATCTTTTAAAAAATTCTTAATTGGGAAAATAAATTTTGATGATTTAAAAAGACTACAAAAACATAATTTTCCAAATTTCAATTTTTTTTTTGTTATAGCCTTCTTCCTTTAGCTCTCATCCCTCGGATGCATTCAAGTCCGCAGCTCGTCCCAATGTCATTTCTCTCGGCTCTTGTCCTTACTGCCTTGTCCATGGTCCCTCGGATACTCCATCCTTCACCGGACCCGAAGCAATCAAGCTGAGTCATATGTATATCCTACAAACCTACACAACTCAAATACATATTTCAAATATAAGGGTGAACCTAACTTAAACTCTTTACCCAAACACCAGAACACATGGTCTGATGGACCATTGAGATTGCTCCAACACTCATTGCCTAGCATCTGGTCAACCTTGACCTACTGGGACTTCTTCACCAAGCGTCCGGTCAATCCCTTGACTCATTTAGACTTTTCTCCTTGTGTCAAGTATCCGGTCAATCATTTGACCTACTTGAACTTCCAATTACCAGATATCTGGTCATCTTGACCCACTTTGATTTTCATTGTCTGACTTCACTCACCAGGACTTTCTTATTGCCTAGCTGCACTCACTAGGGTTTTCACCTAACTTCACTCACTAGGATTTCCATTTTCCTACCTTCACTCACTAGGACTTTCCTGTTGCTTGGCTTCACTCACCAGGACTTTCTCACCAAGTGTCTGTTCAAATACTGACCCACTTGGATTTTCATCTTCTGCCAACCTTCATCTCCAATTAGGACTTCCCAGTTGAGTATCCGGTCAACCTTGACTTACTTGACTCTTCTTCATATTAAATTGGTCAACCTTGACCAATCTCCCCAAATGGATGATTACTTCTGCAATCTTCATACATTGTCAAATATCAAAACTCGCACATTACAACTCAAGCTTGAGCCAATTCAAGCTTAGTCAACCTGGTCAATCTTGACCTAGGGAAATTGCACCAACACTTTGGTAGGATGAGGCTTGGTCCGACCATTAATTTTGCTTCAGTCGACGATTAGTCCTTCTGATGCATCCTTGTTATGATACCACTTGTTGGTCCTTAGCGGCAGGCTAGAGGGGGGTGAATAGCCCTGAAAAATATAAAAGGAAACCTTTCGGGACTTATAGCTTAATTAAACTAAACACTTGTACAAAAAAAAAGAGAAGTAAATTAACTAAAGATAGAGACACAGAAAGACTTACTTGGTTTGCAATCAGAAGATTACTAATCCAAGGCAGTTAAAGCTCACTAAAAAACTCCTTGGGGTGTCAACCTCTTATAACGTTAACAACTCACAAGCAAGTAGTAGAACAGAAAAGAGAATCGTTTACAAGTGTTGTTCTAAACTACTGAGATCAAGGCTGTATTTATAGCACTGCTCCGGACACCTAGAAGGGTTCCGAGCACATAAGTGTCAATAGAATTTTATCCATGTCGTAACAGATCGTGACATGTGACTTGTCAATAAACTTTTTAACTTGGGCGACTGGATCGGGTTCGGGTGCTTGGACCGGGCTAAACCAGCCCGTGATCAGGCTTCGTACCCGAGACACCTTGGCTGCCTTGAGTGATCTGGGCGCCCAGACTTCAGGCGCCCGAAATAGCTCCGGGCACTTGGAGTAGAGTCAACTTTTGGTTGACTTTCTGTCCAGGTCTTCTGCTCCAGTTCCATTTGTTTGGATGATTTTGGCCATCCAGAATAGAGCTCACCCGCACCCATTTTTTGGCCTTCTCGAGCAACCTTCTGCTTTGGCTTCTCATCCCTCAGCAATATCGTGCGTCTCCTTCTCGTCTGTCACCATACTCTTCCGCGGCACCTCATCCCTCGGACACACCGATTCTGTCGACTCTCTTCCGTACCGTCCTTCTCACTAACTGTGTCTTTTGCTCAATTTTTTGTGCTCCTAAGTTCTTGGACACTTAGACACAAGACATTAAACTACAACAGGGTTTAACTTGATTTGGTTGATCATATCAAAACTACCATGGGGTACTTATACGCTTCACTCATTAAGACTTTCACACCACGTGTCCGGTCAACATTGACCCACTTGGATTTTCTTCTTTTGTCAACTTTCCCATTGGTCTTGCCCTTGCGTAACCTCCGGTTCTCTTTCAAGTATTCGGTTAATCTTGACCTACTTGACTTTTCTTGTAATATACCAAAACTATAGCTAAGGATTTAAAATAATTAAAGGTTGAGATAATTAAATTATTTCAAGGGAGATAAATATATTTTAGTGGATAATAAATATCAGGAAATATATGAATTTATGAAATTTATTAGAATTTTTTGGATTTTAAATGAGACGTTTTAGAATTTATGAAGATAAACGAGTAGGATTTAAAGTTTGTTTAGAATACCCAATTAAAATGAGAGGTAATTGGATATATAAACTAAAGTTTTAGTTAATCAAACCCTAAGTTTTACTTTTCTTCCCCCCCTCTCTCTCTCTCTCTCTCTCTCTCTCTGTCTCTCTCTCTCATTTTCTCTCGTGCACTTGCATTGTCGCCGTTGCACGCAACCAACAACCAACAATCGGCTGTCGTCGCTGTCCTCTGTTCACGCGAGTAGCCGGGGCTGGTGCCCCACCTCTAGTCATCCTCCCCTTCGGGCTGACCGCCTGCAACCGTGAGTCACCGTCGGAGAAGAAGACGTCGTCTCCTCTCCACGTGCGTCCGAAGTTGTGGACCGTCGTCGCCGCGGTCGCCACTAGCACCCACCGGCTATTTCTCCTCCCTCTCCTCCTCTCCATCGACACACTCAACAACACGTCCGCCGTCGTGATCGACAGCGCGTCCGCTGCCGCGCTCGATAGAGAATTTGTCGTCGCACTTGACAGCGCGTCCGTCGTCGCGTGCCCCAACCGATGGCGTCACTTCCGTCCAGGAAAGATGACAGCATCCATGCCTTTTCCTTTTGTCCCGGGCACCCATTGCCACCCTCGACGATGCCTGCACCATGCAGACCCGGCGCAAGAGTAGTCGTGCGTGCCATTCCTTCACTGTTCGTGCCGAAACATCCGCTGCTCAACGCCGTCGAATCATGCATTCAACCGGGAAGGCACTCGACTTGGGAGAAGCCGATGTCGGTGTCTCGATCTCCTCCCTCGCACGCCATCATCACGGAAGCCTCTGCGCCGCTAAGTGCCGAAGCAATGGGAGGTCCGCGACACTACCGCCTTCGACTTCCTCAACCAGTGCTACTGCCTGAGCTCCGACTGCTGACCACCACCTAGCCACTGTGAACCACCACTGGAGAAGGTATTGCTGATGGATTAGGGTAAGCTTGGATTTGCTTGATTTGATTATGGGAGTGAATTGATGATATTAGTTTATTTTTAGTTAAATCGAATCTTGATTAACAATTAGGTAAATTGAGTTATCAACTTAATAAGAATACATTAAATGACTAATTGGCAGTATAATTATTAATACCTTAATAATCTTTTAGTCTATTGATTAATTAGATTATCATTTGGAACAAATTAAATTGTTAAGTTGAAGATGAACTAATTAAATCATGGTTTAACAAATGGATTAATATATCTTTATTCGTTGTTTTGCTGTTGTTTTGCTACAATGAATAAGAATATTAAGATAGTTATTAAAGGGGAAAAATAAATGGTTGACCTACGTATATTGTTGGTGGTTACTAGGAGTACACTATACTTAGTTTTGCTTCGTATCTTATATGTGTAGGATTCAAGATTGAAGCAAACCTCACTTTCTTGAAGATGGCTATGATGATTCTATAGTTGAGATGGGTAGATCTTGCTTATCTTCTTGATAGCTTTGATTATAATGCATGATTGGTTATTGTCATATTTTAATGAGGTCGCAGTTTCTTGTTTATCTTAAGTTTGTCCTATATCACTCTTGATTTTGATACCTTATTGTTTGTCCTTAAATGTTGACCTATTATTGATAGCTATGCAGTTATGTTTAATATTCATCATTGTTTTTATGGATATGCATGATATTACCATATCGTAGTGTAGGACATTGGATATTCTGCTAGGCCCCTTAGTAGATGATTTGACTCTGTGTTTATTGTAGGATCGAAAGCGCTATAGGGGGAATGAATAGCGCTCATGGCTATTTCGTTCATTTAAAGCAATCGAGTAATACACAACGAAATAAAAGCAATAAAAGAAATGACACGTTCGTTTTATTTGGTTTGGAGCCTGTGGTGACTCCTACTCCAAAGCCTACGTTCATTGAGCGTTTACTTTGGGCAATCACTATAAGCTCAAAAATTTACAATTTGAAATACAAGTAAAGCAATAATGAAATTATATCGATAATGGAAAACACATAATTTTAAAGCTACAGGTCATCAATGTCTTGTTACAGCTTTATCGTATCGTCCTTTGAGCAACACACGGAAGAATGGTTGTGAGTTCTTGTTGTACCCTTGCTACTGCTCGAACTGGGCTTAAGTATCCCGTGGAGGGCGCCTCCAACACCATGGAGGGCGCCCTCAATCCAGCCAAAACCGCAGCGTGGATGAGCTCCGACCTGGTTGCTGCTTATTCGCCTGAGGGCGCCTCCAACTCCATGGAGGGCGCCCTCCACCAGCGTCCAAGGTGCCCTTAGCTCCATGGAGGGTGCCCTTTGCCCAACGTCTAGGGCACCTCCAGCTCCATGGAGGGCGCCCTCTGCCTTGTTGCGCGGAGGTGTTCGGCTAGTGCACCTGAGGCGCCTCCAAGCTCTATGGAGGGTGTCTCGGGTACTGTTTATCTAAGGCTTTATATCTTTTTTACTCCCTACAAGATGTGTTAGTCCAAAATATAAAATATATCTTGCAAAACAGAGTTAGGCATAATAATATAAGATTAAGATAAATATTTGATAGTCATTGGACTGTCCGGTTCTGACTTCGGATTTCCAACCAGAAACCCTAGGTCGAACCGACGCCTATTGTTCCCTCACCGGAGAACGCGTCATCACCTACTCCACTTAAGTGAATATACATGTTGCCAGACCGATCCTCCAGAATGACTGGACTTTTGCTCAGCGCCCAAGGTTCCAGGACTTTCCGCTAGACGTTCCCTCCTCGACCCTTCCAGTCTTCCACGTGGTTCGTGACACCAGGACTTTCCACCTAGAGTCCCCGACTCTAGGACTTTTGCCTGAAGCTCTCGACCCGCCAAAACTTTCCGCCTAGGGTTACCACCCCCTAGCACCTAGGGTTACCACCTCCTAGGGTTTTCCCTTTTGCCTAACCGCAGCTAGGACTTTTCCTCACCTAGGATTTTCCACCTGCCTAACCGCAGCTAGGACTTTTACCTAAGTACACTTAGAACTTTCCTGCAATCTCATCAAACTTGTTAGATAACAAGACAACCTAACTTTGAACCCTTTGACATAATCAAAACACAGGTTCGACTGTCGGATGCTTCCCGCACCAACATTTATTATTAGGATGATCATACCGTAGTATAGGATATTGAGCATCTTGCTAAACCTTTATTTATTATTTCATACTTAGTGTAGGATAATTGAGTATCTTAATATGCCCTTATTGTTATTTAGGTCTATTCCTAATGTTCATGAGTTTTATGTTATAGTATGGTTATGTACTTAGGCTCATGCCTATAGGTCACTAATAATATAAGTAGTATAGTTGTATACTGGTGCGAGGGCATATATGTTAGTGAGATCATATTAACCTATGCTTGATGGAAATCACTCCATAGCAGAAGGGTAGTATATTCCACTAGGCTTCCCCCTCTGAATCAGTCCCTAGGATTATTTGATCTTGATTCTGTTGTTTATTATATCTAAGATGATTTCATGGAATTAGTCGAGATATTAATGCTAGGTGACTAGTAACTTGGGGACGTGATTGTCTATTTTTTGCTTATATACTAGTAGGATCATATCGTAATATAGGGTACCAAGTATCCTAATAGACTCTTACTTGTTATATAGGCTCATGCCTATACATTAGTAGAATTATACTATAGCATAGTATTTCAAGGATCCTACTAGACCCTTAGTTGCTATATCCTATTGACCATTGTCTCCCATTCGTGGTTGAGAGAGTCATCAGCAACCATTGCTATATCCTATCAACCATTGTTTCCTATTCATGGTTGAGAGAGTCATCAGCAACCGTTGATATATCTTGTCGATAATTGTCTCCCATTAATGGTTGAGAGAGTCGTCAGTGACCGTTAGTATATCCGATCTCTCATGCATGGTTGAGAGAGTCGTTAGTGACCATTGGTATATACCCTGTCTGCCCACGGGACCATCCATGGTAAAGCGTTCTCTCGCAGATAGTGACTAGTTATTTATCCTTTCCGCCTACAAGACCATCCGTGGTAGAGTGTTCTCCCGCGAACAGTGACTAATCATTTACCCTGATTGCCCACGGGACCATTCATGGTAGAGCATTCTCCTGCAGTCAGTATTGGTTATATGCTTGCCATATGTCGATCATATATTTGTGCGTGTAGGTTTGGATGCACTGTATGTACTCCTGATTTGTTAGTTATACTCGGTTGAGCAGGTTAGTGAAGTGTTATGTTATTGATTATACTTTTGGTTAGATGGTGATTATTTTGAGACACCTACATTGGTTAATAAGTATTTTGCCTAAGACTGTATCCTTTGATCTCCTGTAAGTATGTTATTTATGCACCATCTTCTTCTACCCACTGAGTAGTTGTACTCACTACTCTTTGTTTTTCCCTTGACTTTCAGGTTAGCAGATAGAGGAGGTGTTGTGTCACTCAGAGGTCCTGGCTACCAATCTCGCTCGAGTTGGATTTATGTTGAGTTGCTTCATTTTATTGTTTCCGTTGCTTATAGTTACAGTTCTTTCTATTCTGGATTTTTTAGTGTTTCGCATGTACATGCATACATACGTGCATTGTCATTCGTGACTTGTTGTTGTTATATTACATCAGTATTTTTTCATGTTGGCTTGAATTGGTTCGATATTGCATTTCTTATATTGTCACTAGGGGTACCGTCTGATTCGGCGGACAAGTATACCCTCGAGGCATGAGACTTCTTCACATCAAATAGGTCAAATCTTGACCAGAAAGGAATTATGCTAATAATCTCCCCAAATAGATAATTGCACCTATAGTCTCCATATATTGTCAAATATCAAAACTCAAACATCAAGACTCAAGCTTGAGTCAACTCAAGGTTAGTCAAACTAGTCAACCTTGACCTAGAAAAAATGTACCAATATAAGGATCTCAAGGTAAGTACTTTAGAAAACTTTAGAACTTCATGAATCTCAATGTGCAGAACTCAAAAAAGAAAAGGAGCTGAAACACAACTTAGGGCTAAAAGTTAAAAAGATCAAATCAAATTCATAATCATCCCTCGACGAAAATGAAAAGGCCTATATGGTAAGGAAATTTAAAAAGTTTTTTTAATTTTAACAACTTTGATAAGACACAAGCCAAAAAACTTCTACAAGGAAGGAGTGAGGTGTTACAACTGCAATGAAGAAGGGTATATCAAGGACAACTACCCTAAATTGAAGAACAAAGAAATAGAAAAGGACAAAAGGTTAAGAAGGTTCAAATAGAAGAACCTCAAAGTAACTTGGAGTGAGTCAACATCAGGAGAGTTTGAGACAGGGGAATACATCAGACTAGCACTAACAACTGATTATCAAGAGGAGAGCATCGATGAAGGGGAGCTACTTCAGAGGAAAACAACAATGAAGGGGGAGCATCCAATTACGAATCTGACACTATAAGTGAGGTACGTTAGCTTTCTCATGATCAATTATACGAATGTATAAAAATATTTTCTAGATCATTGTGCAAACTAAAAATAGAGTATGTAACATTAAAAAAGGACAACATTGACTTAAGAGTTAATTTACAAAATGCATGTCCCATAGAAGAATTTGATAAAATTAAGGTTGAAAAAAATAAAAGATCAAATATAAATGTTAGAAAAAGATAGTATAGTCTTAAATTCAAATTTCTTACTAATTTCAAATTTTAAATATTATGGAGGGTCTAATTGGTATATTAGAAATCATAGGGCTCAAATTATAAAAGTATTAAAAATTTTATTCCTAAAAAATATCTGATCAATCCAGTAGGTAAAAATCTATATTAGATTCTAAAATCTATTTTATTCTGTTAGTATTTTTGGAAATTTAATTGATAGAAATTAATTTGTTTAATTTGTTAACATGATTGGCAAAATTAATTTTATATTTTCTGTTTGATTTTCTTTAGGTTTAATTTTTTTGTAATAAAAAATATGTTATTTGCTTGTAGAAATTTTTTTCGACCATTAAATTAATTTTTTATGATTTTTTCCCAAAAAATGAAATTTTAATATTTAAAATTTTTAGTGATTGATTTTTGAAAATCTTGATTTTTCTACATATAAACATTATATTGTAAATATTAAGAAAAAATGGTAAATTATTTTGACATATAAATATATTTTTAACAATTTAATTTCAAGAATAATTATATTTTTTCAAAAATATTTATTTTGATTATAAGAAAAATAGTTTTCTCATCAAAAAATTTTTTTGTGATCGGATTGATTCTATTTGACATTTATAAATTTTTTTAGATTTTCAAAAATTAATTCTTAAAAATTATTTTATATGCAAAATAATTTCAATAAAAATACATAACCTTAGATGATCTATAAAACCCTCCAAAAAAAATTTTCAAATGTTTTCTATGCCATTTTTTTTATTTATTTATTTTTATTTTTTGATGTAATCAAAAGAGGAGAGTAATATTAAATTAAGAGGGATGACTTAATTGCAAAACATTATTATTATGATTGCAAATATTTATGATTAATTGTTTATAAATGATTTAACATAAATTATTTATTATTTGTTTTCTCTAACTTTAACTCGGTTTGATGCACATAAAAAATGAGAGATTGTAAGTATTCCAAGTTAGTTTTGATGTTAATCAACCAAGTTAAGTTATGTCTTGTGTGATTTGATGTATTATGTCTAAGGGTGTAGGAACTTAGGATCACAAGAAGTCTAGCAGAAGCCACAGCGAATGAGAAGGATGATATGAGAAATGAGCCAATGGGCTCAATACATCTGAGGGACGAGGAGCTACAGAAGAATATATTAGTGGAGCGAGAAGGACACACGTAGTGCATTTGAGAGACGAGAAGCGAAGAGGAAGTCTGCTCGAGGAGAAGGTCAGAGTTGGGTTTGGTTAAGCTCAACTCCGGACGACCGGAGTATATCCAAGTGAGCGGAATGAAGAATGGTCAATACTGAGATTGACCACTCGACTGAATAGTAGACTGGAGGCGCCTTGGATGAATAAGAGCCGAGGCGTTTTAGATTAACGCAAGGTGCCTCGAATGAGATTGGAGTTGTTACCATGGAGATAAACAATGGAGTCCCCATTAGCTACACTAAGACGCCTCCATCGGAACTAAGGCTCCTCCGATGAACTGAGGCACTTCCTTTAGCCATATCAATCGAACATTGGCAAACTTCATTCTGTTCAAGGCACCATAAATTGCCACACCAGCAAAACAATCATTTCAACCAATGCACTATAAATAGTGTCCTAAACCTAGTTGTAAAGTAACACACTTGTACTTTCATTTCCATTCCTGTTATGTCAAAATTTGAGCTTCCAACTGCTATAAGGGACTTCTTTGCCTCCGACTTTGTCAAATAATGAGATTTTTAGTGAGTTGTTATTGCCTTGGATTAGCAACCTCTCCGGTTGTAAATCAAGTAAAAAGTATAAGTTTCTTACTTGATGTTTTTATTATTTGTTTTTAAATAATTAGTGTATCCTTGCTAGTTTAAGAGCAAGAGAAATAGTTAACTTTTATTGCAGGCTATTCAACTCCCACTAGTTGGTCCACTCGATCCAACATATGTTTCATTGAACAAAAAGCTCATGTGGAAATATGCGCTCAAATTTACATAGTATAATAGGAATGTCTATTTCTAATTGAAGCACATCATCCGTCATAATAACCCTCAATCTCAAATATTTGAAGAACAGATTCAATTCTGTAAGTTCTTACAAATAATATTAGGAAGTAGGTCACGGAAAACTATTAGAATAAGTCTTTACATAAACACAAGATAGTCATGACTCTTTATTCCAAACATTTTTAATTTCTTCATAGTTACGCATCAAGCCATATTCAAGGCATACCCATCAGAGAATTAGATTTCTTTCAACTAACTACATAATGTCTACTTACTTTCTTTGTCCAATGTATAGCAAGCCATTGGAAATTTATTAGTTGTTTCATTTTTTGATGTAACTCAAGTCTATTAATTAATTTATTCAATTTCTCGCATGATTTTACTGTGTCTTTAGTTTTACCCAGAACATTCATCACAGTATTAAAAAAATTATTGATTTTTTTTTTCAATATGCATCACATCTAAATTATGTTGAATGAGCAAATACTTTCAATATTAGAATTTCCAAAATATGCTCCATTTTTTCTAATCACACTTGCATATCCTAATAATATATTTATTTAAATTATCAGAACTCGGATAAGTTACTAGTTCAAATTCATAGTTTTCTATTTCTTCAAGGATTTCCTCTCTTGATGTGATTATGAACGGAAGTTTTTTTGACCATTTCATTCATCATGAACTCTTTCTTATTTTACCTAAAAGGGTGCTCTAAAAGTAAAAAAATTTACGATAATTATTAAATTAAAATATCTTCCTACTACAAAATAATATTTAATACAATATGCATCTGACTCTATCTTACAATGCGGACATACAAACTTATCAATCATGCTTTATTTTGACAATATTGAGTATGTCGAAAAATCACTAATCGCCCATAATAAAGTAGCATGCAAGGTAAAAATTAGTTTTATACTTGCAATATCATAGGTCTCCAACTCTAGCTACATTCTACATTCTATAATTCTTTCAGCTCGACAATCAAAACTTATATATATATATATATATATATATATATATATATATATATATATATATATATATATATATATATATATATATATATATATATATATATGACTTTTAGATTATTTGAACATGGAATAACATAGTAAGAAATATGTATTCATCTTTCATGTACATTGATGATGGTAAGTTATACGGTATTAATATGACTGATCAAGATGAATATTATTATTTAGATTGACCAAATGACTAAAATCCATCTATTGAAAGTCTCAGTCTTATATTACGTGGTTTCATTGCAAAAGAGGAAAATATTATATCAAGATATTTCCATGTAAGAGAGTCAGGAGGATGACCCATTATATTTCTTTGTGTACATGCTCATGATGTCACCTTATGTGGCTTGATATACGGAAGATCCATACAAATGTTGAAGTCTAGGAGTTAAAAGGATATTATACATTCTGCATTCAATAAGTTCACTATCTTTATTCCAAAAGATCATGCTTTATATAATATAATCAATCTTTTCTAATGACAAATCTAAACCCCTAACATTATTGAACGTGCATATACTTTAAATTTAAATTTAAATTTAATTAAATCATTAAAACTTAATACTATCTATAAATAATCATTCATAGGATATCTAAAACCGATGCAAAAGAAGATTGCCTTCAAATAAAATGCCAAAGCTTATACAAGTAACCTCAAATAAAAAAGGCTACACAAATAATATTATAAAGTCAATATCAGAATTAGCTCGTCCACCCCACCTCCCGACCAAGGATATCACGGGGCTCACATCCCGTGGGCATTGCCCACTCATTCGCGCGCCCAGGCGCACACTCCTGGGTGCAGCGTAACAAGTTCAGTTAAATAATAATTATGTATTTAAACGCTATGTCAATCCAATCATCGATAGACTTATAGTTGGAGCAGGTCACACCATCCAATCCAATCCCATCCACGCACAGTCTTGTCATTTTGTCTCTCAGTCCCCGGGTTTGACTAGGTGGTAAACGATAAGATGTATCTGTAAAGTTTAATTCGAATTATTAGGGGGTATTTTTGAATTTATTTGTGTTGGATATTAGGATCTTAAATGGACCAAAACGATTTTGAGGAAGGAAGCTATCAATTGTTGAAAGTCGTAATTGACTTCAAAATTGAAATCTACGATTCGCGTAGATAGATTTAGACTATTAATTTGCTCAAAACCGATTAAGGGTGAATGAGAAATTAATGTTTAAAATCGGCCCAAAATAACATTTATTATTCATTAATAAAGTACATGGGAGAATAGTCCCACATCGAAAATTCTCGATGTGTATTCTCTACTTATTAATGAAGATGTGTTAATGGAGTTAACACAAAAATAAAAGGACAGGTGCTCCCTTAGCCCAGGGTGAACAGGTGCTCGCACCTGTGAGCTCGCCACCCGCCACGTGCGCAATGAGCGCTTTGTAGGCGCACTTTGCACGTACGTACGCATCGTCGCGAGGAGCATTAAGGAGCTTAAATTTATGCTCCAGGTGACATGGCAGTACCTATACGGCATCCTCGTGGGCAAAGGGAGATGACTGGACAGTTGACTTAGGGAATGGATGGCTACCATTGATCAACGTTGATCAAATAGGTATGATGGATCGCTTGTGATGCGATCTAGAGCGTTGGATCGCAAAGAGTAACGATCTGACGGCTTGGGATGAGACTTGATCTGAAACATCGAATCAATGGATCCAGATCCGATGACCGATAACAATAGGCGGGATCTGAGGGTCACAACTCCTCAAATCTGATGGATGAGATTGAAGTGGGCTTGGTGAAGGGTTACAACCCTTCAGAATGGATGATCTAGATCGATCCAGCCCAAGGAACACATCCACTCACCCAAAGGACACTCAACCTGTTCTTTCAGTATAAATAGAACCCTCCAGATGATGGAATATTCACTCAATCCTCTCTTCTCTTCCTCAAGCATTCATCTCATCTTGTGCATTCAAGAGTCCAAGAAGTCTACTAGAAGGTTCGCTGGTCTCGGAAGTCGGAGTGCTACGATTCCGAGACGTTCGTCGTCGTTGTATATTGGGAACGAATTGCAACAATCCGTTAAGCACCGTAGCGGAGCAATATCGTTTACGGAGATAGTAAAGGTTCGCTGGTCTCGGAAGTCGGAGTGCTACGATTCCGAGACGTTCGTCGTCGTTGTATCTTGGGAACGAATTGTAACAATCCGTTAAGCACCACCGTAGCGGAGCAATATCGTTTACGGAGATAGTGTCGAACATTAGCCTCGACGATCAGTTTGCATACTCCAAAAACTACCCGGGAATAACAATTTGATGGGTAAAATATAAATTTATATCAGAATAATTAATTGGATTGTAAAATCTAAATTATCTAGTATAATAAAAACATTGAAAAAATTTCTGACGTCTCTCGGACCTGCCAGGATCGTAGTATAGTCCAGAATTAATTAAATTTATTTAAAATAATAATAATAAAAATTATATAAAATTAATATCAAATTAATCCAATGTCCACCCATTTCAACCTCATCCGACAAGCAATTTTGACAGCACGGACCTCATCCTTCTAAACCACATTTTATGCTCACTTTACATCCTCCGATTGAGCCTCGATCCCGCAGGATCTCTGCCAGTGACTCACCTCCCACACCTAAAAATGGCACCCATCCGAAGAAAACCAACGAGGGGCAAAAAAAAAAAAGAATAAATGAAAAATAAAAAGCATGCAACTACTCGTCCGCTGAGGGCAGGCTTTGGCTTGAAATTACAGCTTTTCGCCACCCTCACCTGCCGTTCTTTCCCCTACTTGCCTCCCTCTCTCCGCCCATTTAATTACCTTGTTCAAAAGCCTGCGCCACCGATCTCTCTGTCTCCTCATCCATCTTCGGCTCTTCTCTCCCACCTACTTTTTTTTCCCCTTCCCTCGAACGCTATATATTCACCGGGCAATACACTCTCTTCTCTCGATCGTATACGTACTCTGTCTGGGCCTTTGCCATGGAGCGCCGTCGCAAGAAGCAGCGCAGGTCGTCCAACGTCTCCGAAGGTGAGCTTCTCCTCTGTTCGCTCAACCATGTAGCTCTCTCGAATTGATTGGTGAGTTTTTAGAAGAGGTGAACAGTGCGGAGTGGAAGTTCATCAGCATGACCGAGCAGGAGGAAGACCTCATCTTTAGAATGTATCGCCTCGTCGGCGACAGGCAATTCAGCTCCTCCTGACTCTGTTAATTAGTTTATTTTCTTTTTCCTTCCTTCTCTCGAAAAGAATAATTTAAGTTTGTTTTACAGGTGGGATTTGATAGCAGGGCGAGTGCCGGGTCGAAAACCTGAAGAAATCGAGAGGTTCTGGATCATGAGGCATCGTCAAGAAGCCTTTGCCCGTTACGCTAGTCGTGCAAAATATGGGTAGCGAACTGGCCGGGATGTAGATTCTGTTAGCTCTGAATTGTTTGATGGGTGGGTCGGTGTGTTTGTTTGTCGTTTACTTAGGATTTGATGAATAATTTAAATCTTGAGCTATGAGAATGTACGAGCCTGCTGCTCATTGTTGTTAGATGCGTCCAAGAAGGAGAGCAGATAAGCTCAATAATTTAAGACTCGACTCAATGGTTGAGTCTTTTTTATTTAATCTATTTTATATTTTTAAAATTTAAATTTAGATAATAAAGTAAGTGAATAAATAGGTTAGATGGTCTGATTGAGTCGATTTGATGAACTAGTTAAGAGGACCAAGGAACAAGCTACTTAAATTGATTGGGTCGGGCGAGACCATGAAGATTCCAAGTAGAATGTAGAGACAAAGATGAAGTTTTAAACCAGAATAGCATAACCTCCGGACTGATCGGGAAAAAAAAATAACCCTCTGGGCTATGTATTTTGTTTGTTTTCCATTTTTTACGGGACTAGCTTCCTCTTTCGCTCTTGAGGGGCATCTAATAGAGTATCACAATGCAAGTTGCCTAAGCATGTTAAAAGCTATATATTTGGAAGACTGTGAAAATAATACTATGTGGCACACAATAAATTTATGAGATCTTATATGAAGTTGGACTTGAAGGGCAATATCATCAAAGGAATCAAATCTAGAAGAAATTGGACTTGTGGGTTATCGTAAGTTTTTCCCTTTGTGTATTATTAAATTTCAACTCAAGTAAATCTTTATTGCAACTGAAAATTATAGTGTGGAAAACAACAGGATAAATGGACCCTACTGTCAACACAAGGCTTGCTTTGTTGGGCAAAAAAAAAAAAAAAAAAAAAAAAATTTGAATACGTTTGCCTCCAGTATTCCCACCAATACGTCCCAGAATCAACACGGAGGAGATAAATCATGGACGGCTATTAGCCTTTGAAATAGTGACTAGCACATAAGGGAGACATTTACCTCGCCTTGGCCGAGATTCGAACCCCATACCTCATGGTGACAACACCTCATGTGCTAGCCACTAGACATATCTGAAGGGACCTATTTCATCTTTGAATGATTTTAATTAAGGTGGTAAATAAATTAAATATCATGAATAAGTTTAGAGTTATCCGTTTATTTATGTTCATTCAATATTTATGTTCATTCAATATAAACAAGATCAATTAAATAAAAAATTTTGAATAACTTGTTAAATTAAATAAATAAACTTGAACACATGTGTGTTCAATTATTAATATTTATGAATAATATTATGAATAGTATTTGTGAATAATGTCCATGAATAATATTTATGAAACCATCACTACAAGAATATTCTCTAGCAACGATGGAATTAACGACTGAATTATATTCAATCGCTAATTTAATAACTAAATTAATATTTCAATCGTTATATAATGATGGAATTTATTTTGATTGCTAAATAGAGACTGAAATTTTTATCACTAATCTAAATAATAATTCTGTCGCTAAAATCCAATATCAATTAATAACTAATCCTTATTTTAGCAATTCTAAGTTTCCTTGCTAATAACAAAATATATTTTTCTTATCATGCATGAAAGCTATTTTTCCTTTGTAATGACTATTTCAACCCTCATTTGTTTTGTTCCTTAAATCAAAGTTCAATTGATAATGAATATTTGTAAGGTTTAATCCTTGTACATTCTTTTTTTTTTAAAAAATAAATATGAATTTTGGGGCTAAATTAAGGATCGAAGTATATTTTAGTCGCTAAATCAATTTACGACGAAAAGTTTACTATGTTTATTTTTCCCGTTACAAATTGATAGCAACGGATAATTTCATTGCTAAATGTGGATATTTTTATTGTGCATATTCATTAATAAATCTTTTATTAACATACTAAATAAATAAAGAAAATTTTAAAATAAATAAATAAATTTGTATTATTAAACTCAATAACCAATTAAACAAGTTAAAAAAGTAAAAAATTTCAAATAATCAAATAAATTTGAATTAAGAGCTTGATAACATCTAAACGAACCAACCAAGCTCATTAAAAAACAAACCAAACTTGAATAATTATTTTAATAACTTAGTTTATTTAGATTGGTTTACCTTAGTGACCTTATCAAACAAGTTTGAACACAATAAAACTTTGCTCAGTTTGTCATCCTAATTTTAATTTCAAATCCTTAGGGTGGTGAATTATTACAGCTACAATATCTCTACCATTAATATACTTATTTAGTTTCATATTATAGGATTCTCCCATCAATTTATCATCATTCTTGTATAGTTCGATATGTTTATTTCCTTGTTAATTATATAACTTTTATCACTCAAAGAAAATGCAATGGCGAGAATCATTTTGTTCTACAACTGTCATGTAGATCCTTATGTTCTCACCATATCGTCTCTTACCACCATTGTTTTCGTGCTCAAAACCTCGACAAGCAAGTTGAGTGCATGAGAAAGCTAGTGTTTCTGATACTAAGCCATTGTGAGTTGTCCTGCAGAGTGTTGTGGGGCATCTAATAATGTTTTACCTAGTTTACCACTGTCCTGAATTAAAAATCCTGTGACAATATGACAAAATGATAAGTAGTAAAACGGATAAAATCGACATGGAAACATAAACAATGAGACTTGGAGACAGTGGACAAAAGACAGCTATGTTACTGAAAGAAACAGTGCACGGGGCCCTGCAAAATGAAAAAGTAAACAGTGTGAAACACAGTAAATGAACCTATTTTAACATTCTCCCCTATTCTGATTCCTCATCTTGTTACAAAGCTATCTACTGGCCACTCTCAGCAACCGGTCTCATCTTGACTGCTTATTTGTCCTTCAGTGTTTAAACAAATAGATGCTCCTCAGAATATGTTTTGAGCTGAATAGAAATTTTCATTTTAAAAATATATGGTAGTAAAATATGAAATTCGTCATCCCAACAGCCCTACGAGGAGATAAATCAGAAAATTATAATTGACCATTATGAGGACTTTTTTCTTCAATTTTCCAGATATTCAAACTCTTATCGTATGATAGTAAACTTTCCTCCGTACTAATCAACTTAACTCTATCCCAGGACATTCATTTTAAAAACATAGCTTCAGCAAATGGTTGCTCTTTCTCGTGAAGGCTGTCAGAAATCATCAAGAAACTGGGGAAATGTGAGTCAAACCCAAGTCTACCAAAAACACCCAAACAAAAGTTGCAAACATAATTATTGTAGCTATTTAATATAAGTACACAACAATAGCTTCATATTACACTCTCCCCTGGCTCTTAAAAAAAATGAGAAGATGGTGAAATATGTACAGAAATATCAGAAAAAAAAATTATAAAAGTTCTAATGATATGCGACAAATATTAAGTCTTTACCATCTTCCATCTACTTTGGCTAACTGCTACTGCCACGAAATGGTACAGCTCAAATACTTGCTCATATCTTCGTAACTCCATGGCCTAAGAACCATGAACTTTGCTTCACATTTGACTAGGATGGCTGCAATGGGAAAGTTCTGAATGGCTTACTAGGCAAAGATATTCCTGAAGGGAAGGCTAGTGTAAAGTGTTGGACATGAAAGTAAAAATCTAGCACATAATATCAAAATCTGCAACTATCTCAAAGTCTACAAGTGAACTCAGTCTGCACCTCCATGCATTCATGTATCAGAGCGCATTGTACTCTGTCTGATCTTGAACTGCCAAACGTTCTGATATCACAGCCAAAGACTTGAGATTGCATTTGATCAAAGCCTCGACAAAAAAACAAGTAGTCTTTAGTGTTCCCTTCAGGCACATCAACTATAAATGACTCTACAACTAAAGTCCCTTGTCCACCATCAAGAATCTCAGGATGCACAGTTAGCACCGATGAGTAGTTCTGGACAGAAAAATGAAGGTGGATGATTCAGAAAAGAGATCAAACCAACATTGAATTTATCAATGTACATGCAACAAATTGTATAAGCTGGGATGGAGCACATACATTGCAAGGGCATTCGCATTCATTAGTCTCCCACATAGATAAGTGTGGTGATCAAACATGTCTATATAGGGTGTCTCCCTCTCAAGGGATTAGTCATTTTAAGATAGATTATGCTCAACCTCAATTCAACACAATATCAGCATGTATCCAGTAGATCAAATGGGGGACAAAGGAAAGCTGTGCTATTTAAACGTTACGTCAGCCTAATTATAGTGGAGGACAAATGAATGATCAAGCTTACCACATGCGTATAATCAGAATCACACAAATGTAGTGTTTGAATTCTCAGTCATTTCAAATTATCAAAGAGTTACATGGGCTAATTCAAAAATAAAATAAACCAAAATTCTAGCATAGACTATGAATAATAAGCACAATAATAGTGCGGAATTTTATCACTAAGTTCGTTGTGTTATCATCCAGCCATGTTTATCTCTCTAATTTACTTCCTAAAATTGTAACAAACTCTATGAAGGCATAATAGAAATAGGAGATAGTTAATTTGTTAATGAGAACTAATTTAATATGTCTGCCAAAAGGTACCATTATTGCCGGCCCCAAGCCTGATAAAGGAGAAGGGTTGTCTTAGGTTGTCAACCATCGTTAAACTATGACAAATGTTCAATGAATGAATCTATTAAACTATTGTGCTAATGCTATGTTATTACCTAGAAGGAACACGTCGTAGGGTCCGACTGTAATGTCTCGGAAAGAACCGCTATATCTTCAAAACTCGGGTGTAGTGCTAAATATGCAAAAGTTCGTGTTGCAGGGTTTGACTGTAACTATCGGCAAGAACCACTATATCTCCATGAGAACTTGGGTGTAGTGTTAAATAGGCAAGAGTTCTCACACCAGTTGAATAAGAACATATATTATAGGAAAATTAATTGTCTAATATTTGGAACATGGAACGTAGGAACCCTTATTGGTAAATCAATGGAGGTAGTAGATATGAAGATTAAGAGAAGAATTAGTATTTTATGTGTATAAAAGACAAAATGGGTAGGTGAGAAGGCAAAGATGATAGACAACTCGGGTTATAAGTTATGACACACAAGAAAAAGTAAAATAAGAAAGTGGATATTGTAGTAGACAGTTTATTAAAGAATAAAATTGTAGGAGTAGTTAGAAAAAATGATAGAATTATAGCCTTTAAGATAATAGCAGCGAAAGAAATTATGAACGTAATTAACATATATGCACCACAAGTAGGATTAGATTAAGCTACCAAATCAAGGTTTTGGGATAATCTAGATGAAGTATCATAAAAATATTCCGTCAAATGAAATAATTTTAATAGGAGGTGATCTAAATGGGTAGTGAAAATAAGGAATATGAGAGAGTATATAGGGGTTATGGGTTTGGAACGAGAAATGAAAAAGGGAAAACTATATTAGATTTTACAATAGCATATGATCTTATATTAGATAATATGTTTTTTTAAGAAAAGAGAAGAACATTTGGTCACGCTCAAAAGTAGGAATAATAAATCGTAAATTGACTTTCTTATGATTAAGAAGAGGGATAGAAAGATTTGTAAAGTTTGTAAAGTCATCCTTGGAGAAAACTTAACTACCCAACATAGGTTAGTAATGTTGGATATACGCCTCAAGCATAGTATCAATAGAAAGAAAAAATATACGACTCCTAAAATTAAGTGGTGGAAGTTAAAGGATGAAGTAAAATATATTAAGGAGAAGGTAGGAGTATAGACATTAGATGAAATATATGGTAAATCTAAAATGACATGGGATAAGATAGTATTAAAGTTGAAAATAATAGCTAAAAGTGTACTCAGTGAATCAAAGGGACATGCACCACCAAGTAAGGAATCTTGGTGGTGGAATGAAACAATACAAGAGAAAGTGAAGGAAAAACAAACAATTGTAAGAAGGAGAAAAACTTAAAAAAATATACAATAGCCAAAAAAGATGCTAAGAAAGTAGTAAATGAAGCAAAGAATAAAACTTTTGAATGATTATATCAAAAATTGGATACAAAAGAGGGGGAAGAGACATTTATAGAATAGTTAAAGTAAGAGAAAGAAAGACAAGAGATCTTATCCAAATAAAATGTATTAAAGATGAATGCAATAGAGTGCTAGTAAATGATGGAGAAATAAAAAAACAGTGGAAGCGGTATTTTCATCGACTTTTTATTGAAGGTTTAGAGGATCAACTTAACTTAAGTAGGTCAAATGAGTATAAAAATTTAAGTAGGTCAAATGAGTATAGAAATTTAAATTTTTATCATAGAATTCAAACTTCAAAAGTAGAACAACCTTTAAATGAGATACACAATGTAAAAGCTGTTGGACCAGATGATATTCCGATAGAGCTATGAAAATGCCTCGGGAAACAATGTATTGAATGACTTATAAAATTATTTAATATGATATTGAAAATGAAAAAAATGTCTGATCATTAGAGGATAAGTACTCTAGTTCCCTTATATAAGAATAGGAAGACGTACAAACTATAGGGGTATTAAACTAATGAGTCATATCATGAAACTTTGGGAAAGAGTAATAGAAAAAAAATAAGGAAGGAGACCACAGTGTCTAAAAATTAATTTGGGTTTAGGTCTGGAAGATCGATAATAGAAGCTATACATCTTCTTAGACAACTAATTAAAAATATTAAGAGCAAAATAAGATCTATACATGATATTCATTGGCTTAGAAAAAATTTATGATAGAGTCCCAAAGAAATTATATGAAAAATTCTAGAAAAGAGGGGTGTTAGCATAATATATATTGAACTAATTAAGGATATGTATGAGAATGTAACGACCAGAGTAAAGACAGAGTAAAGACTTCAGGTGAAGTAACTAAAATATTTCCAATAAAGATAGGGTTACATCAAGGATCAACTCTAAGTCTCTATATTTTTACACTAATTATGGGCAAACTCACTGCACACATTCAAGACATAGTACCATGGTGCATATTGTTTGCAGATGATATTATTTTGATAGATGAAACACGTGAATGAGTAAATGCTGAACTAGAATCTTGGCGAGAAACACTAGAAGGGAAAGATTTTAGGTTTAGAAAAATAAAGACACAATATATGGAATTTAAGTTTAGCAATATTAGACATAATGAGACAATTGTTAAGATAGAAGATGATGAGTTGCCTGGAACTGAGAGCTTTAAATATTTAGGATATTTTTTATAAAATGATAGAGAGATTGAGAAAGATACCATACATAGAATATAAATAAGATGGTTTGATCCTGTCTGAAATCAGGAAAGATAGTGCGCTGGGTAGGTGGCTTCGCTGTTGACTATGATAAGACTTTTGAGCTGAAAGCAGAGGGTGCCGAACGATCCCGCGTGTCAAAAAAGAATGTCGAGGGAAGAAAAAATCAGCAACCGGGCCAGGGAGGGGTCCCGGCGCAGGCATTCTAACGCTCAAGTTAGTCAAGTGATCGAAAGAAAAAAGAATGTAGTGAACAGTAGACAGGAATGAACTCTGAGTCTGTAATGTTGTGTAGTGTACCTACGCCTTTAGGAAGAGACCCCTTGTATAGTGTCAATTTTCCTCTGTGTATGAATATTGATACATTTCTAAAAAAGGACCGACCATTTTGACATTCTGACACCTTTCCAAAAATAGACCCACCTCTACACTTTGTAGCGTGGAAGCTTCCATCGTAAAGACTGCATAGGGAATATTCCCTTGATTCTCTGACAACCGTTACACAAAACGTCAAAAAGGAATATTAGGTCGTTAGGTTGGTGGACCATTAATATGTTCTAATGGTAAGTCAACCGAGTCGCCTCTATCGCCCGATCAGACCTCGTTGCATACAAGGTCAAGTTGGTTAAAGAATGATGACCCTCTCAAGGACTCAGTCTTCGCTCGACGTCTCTGCTCGTCCAAAAAGCCCGGCCGGGCCATGTGCTTAGCATGGCCAAACCACTCAACCGAGACGTGTGCCCGTGTCAACCCCGAGTAACTCAGAGGACTCAACTCTGAATGATACTGAAACAACTCGAGGTTTCATCGACCCTGAGAGACTCGGGATCCGATCGAACTAGAGGTTCGATCGGCTAGACCACTTTGCCGAAACATGTGACCGTGATAGCACCGAGCATTGACCCATCCTTAACTTTGACCACCACGTCAGCCAACTTTCTTGACTTTGTCCCCGACTTCGGAGGCCCCACCTTATTCGTCGTATCATGGTTGAAATGGAGAAGAGGAGTGTTTTATGTGATCGTAAAGTACCTCTAAAACTTAAAAGAAAGTTCTATAAAACCGCAGTTAGACCTGCTATGTTATATGGAGTTGAATTTTGGATTATAACTCGAATACATGAGCAAAAGATGAGAGTTATAGAGATGAGGATGTTAAGGTGGATGCGTGGTCATACGAGGATGAACCGAATAAGAAATGAGAGCATTAGAGAGAAAGTTAGAGTTGTATCTATTGAGGGGAAACTCCGAAAGACACATTTAAGATAGTACGGGAGATAAAATTTATTTAAGTATAGATGATGATATAGTAGGGGATAGAGCTCAATGACGTAAAATGATCCATATAGCCAACCCCACCTAGTGGGATAAGGCTTTGTTATTGATAAAAGGTACCATCAGAGTTGATAAGGTCATTTGTATGTTGAGATTTTGGGAATGAAACTCGTCTGTACCCATAAATATGTACTATTAACTGATGGCATCACCTCAAGCATAAGCTATCAAAACCATCTACTAGAAATTTGTTAGGTCAAAGAATCACTTGAGAGGATATTAATCACTATGGTTTCTTTTCCTTAAAGAGCACAATGATAATTATATGCTAATTCAAGATGGTGCAGCCATTGAATAATTCAGGACAACTCGTATATTACTTCACATGTGTATGTTGCATACGCCAAGCAGGTGGACAGAAGAGTAGAAGCATGATGAAGGAATTCTTAGAAAAACCAAAAGTGAGAAGATTAGAGTACCTGAAGCCTATGATCACCCCCAACAATCTTGATGCCCAGGATGTGTTCGTTGTCATCGAGCTGTTCTAGCCTTTCAGTGCTGGTGGTAGCAGGAAGCCCTGATTTGACGTTCACTTCTCGCAAACACCCTACTGCAAAATCCCCCCGCATGATGCACCTGCTCACAAACGGCTTGTAGCTCTGTGGCTGATCAAATCGCCTCACCAAGGACCAAACCTGACACAAGAACCGAATCGAGTCACCACCAACCTAGACAAATTTAAAATTTATTTTCTAGAAAAAAAAACTTTTGAATCGGCTCGGTTTCAATTCAACGCAAGCAAGAAACCAGTGTTCGTACAAGAAAGAGCACAGTTCTTGCGAGGTTACGAAACTATAAGGAAAAGAGACTTATTCCAACAGTCAAATCAAGGGCAGAAATAAAATCTGATAGCGAACAAAATGAAGAAGCTAAAATCCAGAGCACGCCAAGAACCAAGGAAGCGAGAAAAAAGAGAAAGAATCTCAACTAGCTGGACGGGGGCTTTGATGTGATTGACGACGGAAGAGCTGCACTGATTCTCCAGGGGTTCATGCCGATGGAACCGTCGGAGGCACTCCGCCTCCATGCCGGTGCACCGGGCCGCCGGCGCGTGCATCTCGTCGGCGAGCCGCCACGGACCTCCGACGGAGTTACTGTTCTTCCAGACCATTCTGCACCTCCGGATTCCGATCGCACCTTTTGATTCAAGCTCTGGATATGATTGCCATCTTCAATCTCAAGATCGGATGAACAATGCCGTTTCCTTTTCACGCGATCATGTAATCTCTCCCAATCCTACTCGCTGATAATAACCAAATAGCCACCAGACCTGAGTTTATAACAGAATTGCCACTGGACGGTTTGGAGGTGCCGCCGGCTTATTATTACGAGAATCCAAATTAGTGGGCCGTTTAAAATATTATAAAATTTAGGAGGATGTTTAATTCGATTCCTCCACAATATCGGTGGATGTTTTGACTTTTAAATGTATACATATTGCCACCAAATTTATAAAGGGCAAAAATTAAGAAGAACGTCCATATTTTTTTAAGAATTAACAAACGACGTCTCTGTTTTTGTTTGTTTGTTTTTTTTTTTAAAAAAAAAATTTCATTCTACCTAGGACGGTAAATGAATCAAGCGTTTATGAATAAATTTGATATTTGACTTAGTAAGAACTTATTTATATTCATTCAATATACATTTGATTAATTAAACAAACAAGTTTGAACAACTCGTTAAACTAAACAAACAAACTTGAGCATATATGTGTTCAGCTCGTTAACGTTTGTGAACAATATTCACGAACCATATTTATTAATAAAATTCTTTTCAATATGCTAAATAAATAAAAAAATAAAATAAAATAAATAAATTTAAATTATCAATCTTAATAACCAATCAAAAAATTAAAAATTTCAAACAATCAAACGAGCATGAATTGAGAGCTTGATAACATCTAAACGAACCAAGTTCAAACCAAGCTTGAATTGAGAGCTTGATAATATCTAAACGAACCAAGTTCAAGCCAAACTTGAATTGAGAGTTTGATAACATCTAAACGAACATAAACTTGAACACCCTAAAACTCAGCTCGGTTCGGCTCGACTCGACTTGTTTATAGCCCTAATTCTACCAATAATTTATATATAATTACTTAAATGTCTTCGACGGTATTATTCATAATTATTTTTCTTCTAAATCCTAAATTGGGGACACGTATTTAACATATTTAAAAATATTTATAATATAGTAATTATAATATTGTAACAATTATAACATGAATCTAACCCGGCTGTTATAATGTTGATTTAACTTGCTTATTTATCATTCATGTTGTAATAATAATAAAATTATTTCATGTTATAATAATAATAAAATTATTACTAGTATAATATATATAGTAATTATGATTTTATATCTGTTATAATAATTAAGATGTTAATATATATATATATATATATATTGTGCAAGAAAGGCGGGTCCCGCCGCCTATCGGCCCCCTAGGCCTGGCCCCACAGAAATCCTAAGAGGAGGTAAATCAGCGGTGAATGCTGGTCCGGATAAAGCGTGGTGTCTCCGGAATTTAACACAGCCGGCCCAGATTATTCATCTGGTGCGCGTCCGTGGACCTTCGACCCTACGACTCATTGTGCAAGGATGTCACACTTTAACCGGTTGATCCAGCCCGCGGGAGCTTTTATATATATATATATATATACGGAAATGTTAGCCTGCGGTGCTTATGCTGCGGCATCGGTGCGGTATATTCCTGATCGATCTCTGGACCGATCAGGGAACCTCCTGATCGGTTCTACAGACCGATCAGGGAATATCCTGATCGGTCAGGGAACCTCCTGACCGATCAGGAAAACTCCTGATCGGTCTGTAGACCGATCAGGAGTTTCCTTGATCGGTCACCAGACTGATCAGGGAGATAACCACACTAAAATCGCAAGAAATGTACCGTAGGAAATTATTTCTCTCTCTATATATATATATATATATATATATATATATATATATATATATATATATATATATATATATATATATGAGAGAGAGAAAGAGAAAGAGAGATAATGAAGACGATGTCTTAGAAGACAGTTGGTGAAATTGGATGATAAAAAAAAGTATGATGATTTTAAAAAAATGAGATGTCATTTTTTACTTTTGTCCATTTATAAAATATGTTTATTTTAAATGCAGTGTCATTTTATTGGGAATATAGAACTTACTTTTAAAAATAATAAATTTATTAATTTTGAGGTGTGATGTTATTTGTAATATTGGACATCAATTTCAGAGTAAATTATTGAGAGTAATAATATAATCTGCCACTTATGAGAAGACATCAACAGTGACTCTCACATGTAATAGTTGTGGGTGTTGACAAAACACCGACCTTATCCATTATATTTTTTTTAATTATCAAATTGGAGGAATCACATATAATTCTATGATATAATAATTTAGGAGTAGATTAGAGGAATCGAATAAAAGTAACTAGTGGTTATTTTAATAATAGACCATGATGATAGCCATATAAAATTTACAAATGACATTATTTTATGTGTAGTGTCAGATAATAGAGTGATGTGTTATTAGATGGAAGATTGGCTTACTTTCGGTGATCCTTGCATTTAATATGTTGGAAGTTTTTTTTTTAGCTCATTTGATATTGAGTTTATGTCAATTAATTTTGAAGATGATCGGTTCAATCCTATATAAATCGGAAAATATTTACAGTAAGTGATCTATCAGTTCAATATTTTTTGATCAACCTCCTATTAAGGAATTAGAAAAATTCATCTATTAATTCATCGAAACTGAGACTCAATTTATAGATGCCTAATAAATAAAAAAAAAAACACGGAAGATGTTAAACACCACACTTAAAAATCATTAGGTTATCTCATCATATCATTCAACCTATGGTCTAGGTGACATTAACCAGAATGTTAGGCTAGGGCACATGACCAAATTAGACAGTGCAAATATGGATTCCGAGACCTATAAATATAATCCAAATATAAAAAAAGAGCTTTTTGTTCTCCTATAGAGAGTGTCATGAGAGACAAAAATCAACGAAAAGAACAAAGCTCCACCATTTTGCACCTAGTCCATCATCACTTTTACCATCCATCTCGAAATGCACCTTGCATGATATCTAGAGACACCAATCGACAACAAAATAATTATTAAATTTTTATCATCCCTCATGCATTAGTTACTATTTAAAGATAAGATCATCCGTGATTTACCTCTCTATAAATTAAATAACTATGGAATTAATTATGTGGGATGCCCGAAATCAACATAGAATCTTTTGCTACCAGAGAAACACATCTTATTTAGGCCTAGACTCTAGCACAACTCATTTTTTTTATTACTTATATAATTTTTTTACTTGGTTATCATCCCTCATGCATTAGTTATTATTTAAAGATAAGATCATCCGTGATTTACCTCTCTATAAATTAAATAACTATGGAATTAATTATGTGGGATGCCCGAAATCAACATAGAATCTTTTGCTACTAGAGAAACACATCTTATTTAGGCCTAGACTCTAGCACAACTCATTTTTTTATTACTTATATAATTTTTTTACTTGGTCAACTAAAGCTTATTCTTTCCACATTCAAAATCGAGCGCACCTCGGTTCAAGCCCACCCCCTCCCAGCTCTAATTTCCCTTATAACATAGAATCTCATTCAACTGCCATGTAGTCAGGGACGTAACTACATGGGGCCGAGGGGGTGTGACCGCCCCCCCCCCCCCCTTTGAAATTTTTGGGGGAAAAAATAATACAGTGATTTAAAAAAAATGATTTAGTTATAAATTCTAAACATTTCGGGATTTTTTTACAAAATATTCAATTAAAACAAACAAGAACCCAAACCTTTTTTTCTCTCTTTCGCCAACCCTTTTGTTTCTCTCTCGATATTTCTTTTCTCTCTCTCATTGCCCTTACTTTTTCCCCCACTCCTCTCCTGTGTTTTCTTCCTCCTCCTAATTCCCTCTTGTTTTTTCTCTCCCGTGGTCTTCTTTCTCTCATAATCCCTTTATTATTCTTTCCCTAACCTTAATTTTACCCTCAAAATCCTTCGTCACATATTGATGTCGTTGTCATTCACGTTGCTATCGCCGCTATCAACAGCACCACTGTCATTTGCTGCCAGTGTTGTCGTCGTCGCTTTGCCGATGCTCCATAGCAAACGCGTTTTGATTGAGGTAAAGTTTTCTTGCTTTATCTCTTTCGATTACAAATTTAAGTGTTGGAAAAATATAGTGTTAATTTTTCATATATTTATAATTTTATTTGCTAGTTAAGTATGTCAAAATTTATAGATATTGAGATCTTCTATGCATTTAATGTTTGATTGTTATATGAAGGTGATCAATTTCATTGACGATCACCCAAAATTTGATCAATTAAATCATATCATTTATTGCTTCTCATCATATAATTCACTACAAGAAAACCTGCAATTAACGACAGAATTTAATTTTCGTCACTAATTAGCGACCGAAATAAATTATGGTCAGTAATTTAGCGACAGAAATTTAATTTCGTTGTCAATTCCATCTCTATACTTATTTAACCTATTTAATTAACTACAAAATCTTAATTCCCTCGCTATTTTAGCAACAAAATAAGTTCTCAATTAAGTTTTCATCACTAATTAACTTTCTAATTAAGGTTTTTATTCTCAATTTTTCTTCACAGCGCCCTAAAATCTTCCTCTCTGATCGACCTCCTCTCCAATCTCTGGCACGCTCCTCTCCTCTCCTCTTCGATCTCCGACACTGCCATGCATCTCGTCAGTATGCATGATCTTCTCCCCTTCCCTCTCCTCTCTTAGTGACTGCTTGGTGGTGGCCTCACAGTGAGGTCAAACTTTGGCCACAGCCTCGCAGTGAGGTCTTTCCTTGGTTACGACCTTACAGTGAGGTGGCGAGGTTGGTTGTGACCTCAGTAGTGTGTCGTGGTCAGCTTGAATTTGCCCCTAGCCTAGTTGCCATCTATTGGACATTTCCGGACCGCAAGAAATTTTCCGCACAGAGCAAGAGGATGAGGAGGCTTCAGCCTCCCCCACCTGGATGCTGCCCACGACGCTAGCTGCCATTGCCGATGTAGGCCATGTGGCAGTGCATCGGTGCCGCTACGGCAGCGGCGCGTTGTGCTGTGCCGGAGAAGAAGGAGCATTTTTTTCATGTTCTTACCATTTTTAATTAAAAAATATGAGTGGGGCCCAAAGTTAAATAAATTAAATTATAAAAAACATTAAGCATGAACTTGAACTCTGTAAATCTGCTTTTTTATTTTCTTTGCCCCCTTCACTGCTGCTTCGCAGAACGACGAAAACCCTAAGTCCCTAACTTCTTCCTCTCCCACTCCAACTCTCCTCCAAGGCTCTAGAGTCCAAGCCTCCAACCAAGGTAGTCGGTGCCTCGGTGGAGTCGGAGTCGCGGTCTCGCTCGCGGATGGCTAGGTGGCAGGCGACGACAGTAATATGAAGTCTCCATTCTCTAATCGGTAACCGAGTCTCTAACTCTAAGGCTCCAAGCTCCAACACCATTTCTCCATAAGGTTAGAACTTAGATTTGTTGTGTTTTAATTTTTTTTATTATTTGATTTTTTTTAAATGTATATATTACCATTGTAGTTTAGTTTCCTATTAGATTGATAGTTTTTCATTATTATTTGATTTTTTTTAAATGTACATAATTATATTTGTAGTTTCGTTTTCCATGAGTATTCTATTAGATTGGTATTGGTATTGTGGTAGTTTATTAAATTTTTAGTTCAACGTATATTTTTCCATTACATTTGTAGTTGTCCATTACATAATTTATTTTTAGTTATTTATTTGTGTAGGATATGGAGAGATTTTTTAAACTAACTTGTAGTTTCGGCTTTGGCTCCTCTAATGAGCCGAATGTTATTGAACAAGTGGAAAATCAATCCCGTGTAGAATTTAATTTGGATGATATTGTTAGTGATCCGGGATTACAAAAACTAATTAAAGAATTTAATATTACTATTCGAGATCAAGCTCGAAGAGAGTATGCGCTCTGAGGGCCTTGTCAACCAAATGGTCATGTGTATCCAAAAATAACTTTTGGTAATCAAGAAAGAAGTTTTCAAGGAACTTGGTATAAAAAATATACATGGCTATAGTATAGCATATCAAAAGATGCTGCATTTTATTTTTGTGTTATCTTTTCAAACCATTAAATAAAGAAAATGTAGATAATGCTTTTATAAAAGATGGATACAACAATTGGCAAAGGGCATTAGAAAGATTCAATTGTCATATGGGATTATGAATAGTTGTCACAATGAAGATAGAATACAATTTGAGACTTTTCAAGATCAAAGGCATAGTGTGGAGAATATTTTACGAGTACATAGTCGCGATATGGAAATTGATTATCGTATTCGTTTAACAGCAATGTTGGATGTGACACGCTTTCTATTGAAGCAAGGGTTGCCTTTTCGAGGACACGATGTGTCAACTAGTTCTTCAAATAGAAGTAATTTTTTTGAGTTGCTTGAATGGTATAGTCAACGAAATGAAGAGGTTTCTAAAGTTATAAAACAAAATGCTCCTGCAAACAATCAATTGACTTCCCCAAAAATTCAAAAAGATTTAACACGTGCTTGTGCTTCATAGATCACACTTGCTATAATCAATGATATTGGAGATAAATTCTTTTCCTTGATGGTTGATGAGGCTCGAGATAGTTCAGTGAAGGAGCATATGAGAGTTGTTTTGAGGTATGTAAATAAAGAAGGATGTGTGATTGAATGATTTCTTGCAGTTGTGCATGTGCCTGACACTAGTTCTCATTCTTTGAAAATGACTATTGATGCTTTATTTGTGCAACATGGTTTATCATTATCTAGATTGAGAGGCCAAGGATATGATAGAGCTTCAAATATGCATGGTGAGTTCAATGGATTGAAATCTCTGATACTATAAGAAAATCCATTTACAATGTATGCTCACTGTTTATCTCACCAACTCCAATTAGTTCTTGTTACTGTTGCCCATGATAATTTTACCGTGAGTGAATTTTTTGGGTATATCACCATGATTGTGAATATATCTGGAGTATCTTGTAAGAGGAGAGATCCACTTAGAAAGATTCAACATGATAAGATAATTGTTGAATTGGAAAGTGGAGAAATTACTAGTGGAAAATGAAAAAAAAAAATCAAGAAATTAGTTAAGCAAGACCTGGAGGTACTCGTTGGGAATCACACTACTTAACATTACTTCGTTTATGCTCTATGTGGTCTTCAGTGATAGAAGTGTTAGGAAATGTACATGATGTCACCTCTTATTCTGCGAATAAAGGTGTTGTCGCAGGTTTAATTGAGAAGATGGAGAGTTATCAATTTGTTTTTGTGTTACATTTGATGAAGTATATATTGGGAATTACAAATGAGTTATCACTTTCCCTACAATAAGGGGATCAAAATATTGTTCAAGTCATGTCCTTGGTTAGAAGTGTGAATTGTCGACTACAAGACTTCCGGAATGATGGATGATAGATAATTTTGGAACAAGTTAACACATTTTGTGAATTGAATATGATTCCAATACTTGATATGGAGGGCAACATGCTAACTCGTGGTCATGGCAGGTGTAGAGGGCAACTCATCACCACTTTTCATCATTATCGTGTGGAGAATTTTTGTCAGGTATTATTTCTAAAAATTTATTTATTTTTTGTTAAAGAGATTTCATTTATTATTAATGTTATCATGGTTGTCAATTTGAATGCTAGGTTGTTGATTTAATTATACAAGAAATGAATAATCGTTTTTCAGAAGTTAGTACGGAATTGCTTGGTTGCATATCATGTCTTCATCTAAGAAATTCTTTCTCTCAATTTGATTTTCACAAACTCATCCATCTTGCTAATTTTTATCCCGAGGACTTCTGTGATACTGATTATTTATTTTTGGAACAACAATTTATGAGTCATTTTTATAATCTGCAAGATGATCCTTACTTTTCTTCAATTGATGACTTGGGAATTCTTGCTTAGAAATTGGTTGAGACTGAAAAACATTTGGTGTTCCCATTGGTTTATCGTATGATAGAGTTGACATTAATTTTACCAGTTGCAATTGCTTCAGTTGAATGAGTTTTTTCTGTAATAAAGACTGATTTACGTAATAGAATGGGAGATGAATTGATGAATGACAGTCTAGTTGTATACATTGAAAAGGATATTTTTGTACAATTGAAAATGAACAAATATTACAACATTTTCAACAAATGCAGTCTCGTAGAATTTAATTGTCTCCTCTTGTACCGACTTGTCGGTCATCGCAGACTTCTGTGCCAACCCAGAGATGAAGCTCGCCTATGGAAGAAAGGTACACTAATCTTTCCTAAACTTCTAGTTTTTTTTCTTGCAAGTTAGATCAAATGTTCTCAATGTTAATTTATCAGGTTATGGAGATTCGGTCGAGTATGAAGTGGGACAAGGGAAAGGCTCTCGAGTTCTAGTCTCTTGGACTCATGGTAAACTTTAACAATATCATTTCAATCACATATTGTAAGTATTAGTATTGCAGTCTGTTATATGGTTTAAATAAGAATCCTAAGTGTTCAATAAGATCAATTGGTTGTGATTAACTTAATACGCTAATAGCTTTTGCATGGAGAGTGTTTGTTGTTATTAGTCATCAAGTGGGTTGGAAAATGAGATGTACAACTATTTCTTATTGCTTCTGTATTGGAAGAAACATTTTCTATTAAAGTGTTCTTTGTGTTGGTGCAACCTTAGGTCAAGGTTGACCTGGTTGACCCGACTCGAGTTGACGTGACTCGAGTTGTATTTTGATGTTTGACTTGGGAAGATTGTCGGTGCAACCTTAGGTCAAGGTTGACCTAGTTGTGTTGCATGTTGATGTTTGACACTCGTGAGAGAGTTCTATTCTTGATGTGGGACAAGAATAGATGTTTGGGAGATTATTGGTGCAACCGTAGGTCAAGGTTGACCTGGTTGACCTGACTCGGGAAAAGTCCAAGTATGAAGACTTGGCACGGAAAAGTCCAAGCAGGGAGCTTGGCACTGGAAAAGTCCAAGTATGGAGACTTGGCACTGGAAAAGTCCAAGCAGGGAGCTTGGCACGTGAAAAGTCCAAGTATGGAGACTTGGCACGGGAAAGTCAAGGGAGTGCACGGGGAAAAGTCACAGTGAGTGAAGCCGGGCGGTGGAAATCTGGTGAGTGAATCGGTGAAAATCCTAGTGAGTGAAGCTAGGTGAAGGTGAAAGTCACAGTGAGTGAAGCCGGGCATTGGAAAATCACAGTGAGTAGGCGGTGAAAATCCTAGTGAGTGAAGCTAGGTGAATGGGAAAGTCCTAGCGGGATGTTAGGCGGTGTGGAAAGTCTGGTGAGTGAAGCCGGGCAGTGGGAAAGTCCAGTGAGTGAAGCCGAGCAGTGAGTGAAGCCAGGTGTTAGACCTAGTGAGTGAAGCCGGTGAAAGTCACAGTGAGTGAAGCCGGGCAAGGAAAATCCAGATGGATCGGGGATGATCGGACTTCGGTGTTGGAAAGTCCAAGTAGGTCAAAGGATTGACCGGACACTTGGCGGGGAGTTCTAGCAGTCGAGGGTGACCGGATGCTAGGGATGAAGTACCAATAGGTCAAGGTTGACGGATATTGGTTTGGAAGTCTTGGGACTTGGTTTGGGCAAAACCAAGCTCGGATCGGTCACCGGACCGATCGGTGATCTGTTTTCTCGATCGGTCGATGATCGATCGGATCAAAGAAACTCTGTTGATTCTTGATCGATCGGTGACCGATCAAGCAACAGGCGGCGGTGATCGGTCCGCGAGGCCGTCGGGCCATCTGATCGATGCAGGGACCGATCGAGACGATGTCGCGGAAGCACGGCGGAGTTAGGATCGTGCGTGGACCGATCCGGTATCTGATCGGTCCGGACCGATCGATCTGATGAGCTACGTGCGGCGATCGATGCGGGGACCGTCGGCCGATCTGATCGGTCCGTAGATCGATCGAGTTCACGTTGCAACGGCTAGTTTCTTCGCCGTCTCCTTCGCGGTATAAAGGGCTGAGGGCTTCTACAGGGCGACTACTTCCTTTCTTCTTGAGCTTCGCTCTTCACTGAGCGCTGGTGTGCTCTTGAGCTTTCTTGAGCTCTCATTGCTGAAGCTCTGCGTGAGTTTCTGCTGGTGTTCTAGCTGCTGGATTCATCAAGGTTCCAGTCGACAACAAGAGGCAAGCAAGTGTTTTACAATTTCTATTGTTCTTGTTTGTTGTCTCTATTGTTGTACTCCTTTGTTTGCTGTTGCAAAAGATTGTGGTGAGGTTTCTCCACCCACAAGGAGTATATTATTAGCCGGTTCTCCGGGGACTCATCCACCGACGGATTGAGAGGCTTTGTCCACCTTACGGACACGCCGAGGAGTAGGAGTATCATCTCCGAACCTCGTTACATCGACGCATTGAGGTTTGATCTTCTTGTTTTCGTTTCCTTGTTTGTTTTTCCGCTGCGCTAACGAATTGTAGGAAGAAACGCGATCGATTTGGGGCAGCTATTCACACCCCCCTCTCTAGCCGAGTACGAAGGATCCCAACAAGTGGTATCAGAGCGAGGTTGCTCTTCGTCGGATCAACACCCGTGGGAGCAAAGCTAGAGAATGGATCTCTATGGAGAAGACATCACCATTCCACCCTTCTACGAATGCGGCGACTTCGCGTATTGGAAGGTAAGGATGAAGTACTTTCTTATGACTAACATAATGAATTGGTTTTGTGTACAAGAAGGTTTTACTCCTCCGGTGGATAAGGAAGGAAAACCACTTGAGAAGAAGGAGTGGACAAGAGAACAAATTCACAAATCCGAAATCAACGAAGAGGTAACGAGAATAATTGAATTTTCATTGCCTACTAACATCTTGTGTAAGATAGGTTACAACAATGCCAAGGAATTATGGGATAACTTGGCCAAGTTCCATGAGGGAAGCTCAAATTCAAGCCATGAAGAGGAGCTAAGTGAGCCAAGTAGCTCACATCATGGAGGAGAAGATTTAGAAGTTGAGGGCCACTCAACATCTAAAGAAGAAGAGGAGGAGAGTTCCTCTTCAAGATCGGAGCAAGAAGAAGAAGCTTCTACCTCCGGAAGGGATGAAGATGAGAGCGTTCATCCATCCTCAACCCTAGGTAACTCAAGCATTTTAATTTCTAGCAAATTACACATAATGTGCTTCGAGTGTAGGGAATTTGGACATTACAAGAGTAAGTGTCCAAAGAGGGTAAGAAAGACTCCACCGGCGCCAAAGGTCAAGGAAGCCGGAGTCCCGAAACGCAAGGGCAAGGAGCACATCGTGTGCTTCCAATGCAAGCAAAGGGGACACTATAGGAGTCATTGTCCGAGGGGGAGGCAACCTCACAAGGGCAAGAGACCGGGCACATCGATAGGGGGAGCTAAGGCAAACCCTAAGGTAACCTCTAAGGTTCATTTTTGCAATTCTAATAAAATGCATGCTAGGAATTTTATTGCACTTGTCGATAATAACAAGCATGATAACCTTAGGAATCAATACATGTGCTTAGGAGCTAAACATGTGAGTCTAGATAAGGATAATTCTAGAAAGGCTAACCCTAGGATCAACCCATCTAAGGCTAAGGATAACCTAGGTAGGAATCCTAAATCAACTAGACATATGCCTAGGAATACCTCAAGGAAGAGTGATAAATCAAAAATTGAGGTATTAGAGAAGGAGAATCAAGTCTTGAAGTCAAGACTTGATACTTTGGAAAAGACTCTTAAGAACTTGGAGAAGTCATCTCTAGGGTTTAAGAGTCAAAAACCCAAGTCCAAGGACAAGAAAGGTTTGGGTCACAAACCTAAGTCCCAAATGGTCAAGCCCACTTACCACAATGTTCCATTTGATTATGGAACAAAACCTAGGGCTAGGAAGACCATTACCAAGGTTACAAGGGGAGTCACCCCTATAGTTGACCTTGATGAGACCCAAATGACCAAGGCTTCAAAGCCTAAGAGGGTCATTAGGAGGGTTGCTAGGGAAGTTATCCCTAGTGAATATTTAGTGAACCCAATGAGCTCTAATAGGTATTGGGTTCCTAGGAGCATCTTCTCTATCCCATAAATGGGTTAGAGAGTGTCAACTCCAATTAGAAGGGTAGTTAACCCAACTTTGAGGAAATTGACACTCAAGGAGCATTTTCAAGGTTTTGATAACCTTTGAAGATGAAAAAGAATTATTATTTACTCCTTGAAGAGTAAATTGTGTCATATTTGAAAAATATCGATTTTAAACTTATTTGGCACAATTTAAGAAAACCTAGAGAAATACCATAATTGGGATTTTGGTTTCTCTTAGGGATATATGGGCAATCTAGGGTTAGATTTTAAGTTAGCAAAGGCTAAGGATACTTAGATAGGGAATTTAGGTATTTTATTTGAGCTAACTTGCCATGACTAGTTGCCCTCACATGTCATGACATCATGTTTAGTTTTACTATCATTTGAAATGTCATGATAATGCTTAGGCTAGTTTTTATGCCATGTTTATTTAAGTTTCAAACTTTATGCCATGACATCATGACATTGGCACATGTGTTCATTTATGATACCATTTTATGCCATGTCATCATCTCTTGCATTATAATCAATGAAATTGATTTAAGGACAAGCATATAATTTGATATTGAGATCAAATTGGTGTTTAAAAAATGCATGAGAACTTAGCCTAAGTTGACCTTAACCCATATCTCACATCAAATTGACTTGAATGTGGTTTGATACACCTTAGATGTGTGTGAGATATTAGGATCATGAGTTAGGATCAAGGTGCATAGTTCTTGTACCTAGATGAGCCTAATTCAAGAAATGGAGGATCATAGGGAAAGCTTGTGTACAAGTCATGTACATCTAGCCCTAAGATTATGGTCCTAAATTCAAATGATTTTAAAAGCATTTTAAAATTGATTTGAAAAACCTTGATGAAGCTTTCCTAGTGATAGCATTCATCATTGAACATTGTGATACAAAGTTGAGTTAAACTTGAACTATTTCAAAGTTTTTGAACTTTGTATCAAGATTGAAAAATGGAAACTATTTTCATAGAAAATTATTTTTCCGTGATAGTATATGGTATGAGGAGTGTATCCTCAAAATTTTACGCTTTTTGGAATTTTCTGGAATTTATTAGGAGTTTCTGAATTTCCGGGAAGGGAAATCAGAAATCTCTGATTTCAGAGTATGGATCGGTCACCGATCGGTCTACGGACCGATCGCTCCACCCTTCGGTGAAATCTGGATCGGTGCGGGGACCGATCAGGTGAGCCTGGCACGCAGAGCCCGATCTGATCATTTTCTGATTTTCAGCTGTTGGTCTGAAATTTCAGCTGGAAGTTGGGTTTTGTGGATTTCTAAAGGTTTGAAACTCGCCAAGACATTGTTGGTGCAATGGTCAAGGGGGAGTTGACCTTTAGGGGAAGTTTTACCTAATTGTCAAGGGGGAGTTGACTTTTAGGGGGAGTTTTTACTCCAAAAGACTTTTAAGGATTAGTGATATGGGATTATCACTAAGTTGATTGTTGAGTTTAGTATCAAGGGGGAAATTAAGAGTTTCAAATGAAAGGTATGGGACTTTCATTAGGAAGAAACTTTTGACCTTGATACCCTCCTTTTTTTTCTTTTTGATGTGTGTCAAAAAGGGGAGAGTAGTCATTGGAGAATTATTGTAGAACCCAAGTTAGGTTATCGGGTTAACCTAAGCTAGGGGAAGAATGTCAAGGAATGTTCTAGGAAGAACATTGGAATTCTTTTTGATGTGTGTCAAAAAGGGGGAGAATTATTGGGGAACCCAAGTTAGGTTATCGGGTTAACCTAAGTTTGGGGGAGAAACGCTCAAGGGAGAATATTGGAGTTTGGAAAGAATGTTCAAGGAAGAACATTGGAAAACCTGAGTTAAGGTTATCGGTTTAACCTAACTTGATTATGGTTTTGTCAAACATCAAAAAGGGGGAGATTGTTGGTGCAACCTTAGGTCAAGGTTGACCTGGTTGACCCGACTCGAGTTGACGTGACTCGAGTTGTATTTTGATGTTTGACTTGGGAAGATTGTCGGTGCAACCTTAGGTCAAGGTTGACCTAGTTGTGTTGCATGTTGATGTTTGACACTCGTGAGAGAGTTCTATTCTTGATGTGGGACAAGAATAGATGTTTGGGAGATTATTGGTGCAAGTAGGTCAAGGTTGACTGGTTGACTGACTCGGAAAAGTCCAAGTATGAAGACTTGGCGGAAAAGTCAAGCGGGGAGCTTGGCTGGAAAAGTCCAAGTATGGAGACTTGGCCTGGAAAAGTCCAAGCAGGGAGCTTCGTGAAAAGTCAAGTATGGAGACTTGGCGGGGAAAAGCAAACAGGAGTTTGGCACGGGAAAAGTCCGGTGAGTGAAGCCGGGAAATCTGGTGAGTGAATCCGGTGAAAATCCTAGTGAGTGAAGCTAGGTGAAGGTGAAAGTCCTGATGAGTGAAGCCAGGCCTGGTAAGTGAAGCCGGTGAAAATCCTAGTGAGTGAAGCTAGGTGAATGGGAAAGTCCTAACTGGGATGTTAGGCGGTGTGGAAAGTCCTGGTGAGGAGAAGTGAAAGTCACAGTGAGTGAAGCGAGGCGGTGAGAAAGTCTAACTGGGATGTTAGGCGGTGTGGAAATCTGGTGAGTGAAGCCGTGAAAGTCTGGTGAGTGAAGCGGGCAAGGAAAATCCAGATGGATCGGGGATGATCGGACTCGGTGTTGGAAAGTCCAAGTAGGTCAAAGGATTGACCGGACACTTGGCGAGGAGTTCTAGCAGTCAAGGGTGACCGGATGCTAGGGATGAAGTACCAATAGGTCAAGGTTGACCGGATATTGGTTTGGAAGTCTTGGGACTTGGTTTGGGCAAAACCAAGCTCGGATCGGTCACCAGACCGATCGGTGATCTATGTTTTCTCGATCGGTCGATGATCGATCGGATCAAGAAACTCTGTTGATTCTTGTCGATCGGTGTGACCGATCGCCAAGCAACAGAAAAGGCGGTGATCGGTCCAGGCCGTCGATATCTGATCGATGCGGGGACCGTCGAGAGCGATGTCGCGGAAGCACGGCCGAGTTAGGATCGATGCGTGGACCGATCCGGTATCTGATCGGTCCACGATCGATCGAGCTACGTGCAGCGGTGATCGATGCGGGACCGATCGGCCGAAGTCTGATCGGTTCGTGAGCCGATCGAGTTCTAACCGTTGACGCAACGGCTAGTTTCTTCGCCGTTTCTCCTCGCGGTATAAAGGGGTGAGGGCTTCAGGGCGACTACTTCCTTTCTTCTTGAGCTTCGCTCTTGAGCTGCTGGTGTGCTCTTGAGCTTTCTTGAGTTTCTTTGAAGCTCTGCGTGAGTTTCTTGCTGGTGTTCTAGCTGCTGGATCTGAGAAGCTGCTGCTTCATCAAGGTTCCAGTCGACAACAAGAGGCAAGCAAGTGTTTTACAATTTCTATTGTTCTTGTTTGTTGTCTCTATTGTTGTACTCCTTTGTTTGCTGTTGCAAAAGATTGTGGTGAGGTTTCTCCACCCACAAGGAGTATATTATTAGCCGGTTCTCCGGGGACTCATCCACCGACGGATTGAGAGGCTTTGTCCACCTTACGGACACGCCGAGGAGTAGGAGTATCATCTCCGAACCTCGTTACATCGACGCGTTGAGGTTTGATCTTCTTGTTTTCGTTTCCTTGTTTGTTTTTCCGCTGCGCTAACGAATTGTAGGAAGAAACGCGATCGATTTGGGGCGGCTATTCACACCCCCCTCTCTAGCCGAGTACGAAGGATCCCAACACTTTATTCATCGTTGATTCCTCAAAATTCTGAGCCTCTTTTTTTTTGCTCTATTCTACACTATCTGTCATGAGAATTTCATGCATATTATGATTTATGTGAGTGACGTTCATGTTTATTTGACTGCAGTTTCTGCAACAACATATATTATGCAAGAGTTGGAGCCTTGGAGGGATCAACACATTGGAAATGAATAGACTAGAGCTTAACTTCTTTGTCCATTAGATTTCAGACTTCATGTGTATAGTTTCTGCAGCATCGTATAATATGCAAGATTAGTTGATGTAAAACTTTAATTATTAAATATTTCTATTTAGTCGTAAAAAAAATATCTGTGCAATTCAGTCCCCCTGAATTTTTTTTTCTAGTTCTACCCTTGTCAACAACCTATTAAAATTAACCAGGAGAGATTAGTATATTAGGTAGAGGTTAAGGAGACATGTTTTTGCATAAAAAGAACAAGTGTAGATCCATAAATCAACACAAATATGTTTGATGAGAGACCGGATATGGTCTCCCTGCTCCAATCTAGATGGTTGTTTGTGCTCCAAGCCACCCTAAATAAGACAATAACCATTGACAAAGAGACATGAGATTATATGAACTACTCTTAGCTTTAGTTCTTGACCATCATGGTAAGGAAGGGGATCCTAAACCATGATAACGTCCTAAAACTACTCATCAAGCTATGAGTTAGAAAGATGTGAATTCCAAGTAAGGTGACTTTGTAAGAGAGTTAGTATTGGGATCAAGACATTGAGGGAGATGAAGGTAAGAAACTTTATATGTCAAGATAAAGTCAAACTTCCTTTTGGGATGCTTAATCTAAAGGCCCCATTAAAAGAGAAATTCTACAAGTCTAGCACCCTTCTAGTCTATGAAAATTTCTATGTTTAAGAGATTATAGAGCTGTGTCTAGAATTAAAACTCTTTTATTCATACTTTTACTATCCAATTTGGATGAACTCAGTGCACACTAATATGTTTGAATTTCTTATTAGTATTGTATAACAATTATTTTATAATAGTAGTCTTGACATAATGGTAAAGTTGTTATCGTGTGATCTAGAAGTCAAGAGTTTGAATCTAAAAAACAGACTCTTATAAAGCAAGGTAAAGCTATGTACAATAAACATTTCCTTAGAACCTCGTATTAACAAGAGTTTCGTGCACCAAACTATTCTTTTATTATATAACAATTGTTTACTTCAAAAGAAACATTATAGGAAGAATTGAAACCCCAAAGAGACATCATATAAAAATGACATAAGACCTCAAGGATACAATTAAGGTATGGACCATAGTTCGATCCTTTACTGGGGCATGAGCTAGCGCCAAATTTGATAGAAAACTTGTGTTGGGCGGGCTTGGTCCAAAGTACCCACGTACGAAAAAATACTAAGAGTTTGCCTTCGCAAATAGAGTACTCATTTCAATATTGGAATAACCTTACAGGGACATCAAAGGTAGTGGAGATCAACTACTGATATATTTCTACGAGCATTTCTGATTGTACTCGGTATGCGAACTAGGAGGGAGGGCCTTTCCACCTCTAAGATGGTTTCATCGTACGATTTTTTCGATCTAAATCGAGCAGGTTTTACATGAAGAAGATTTTGTTCAGCATGTTCTATTCGATACTGGTAGGAGAAGAACCCGACTCGGTATTGTTAAAAAAAGAAAGGAAGCAGAATTAAGTCAACAAGTCAATATGATATAGATCACCCCTTCTTTTTGTGCCAAAGATCTTACCATTTCCGAAGGAACTGGAGATACATTCCTTTTCAATTTTCATTCAAGAGTTCCTGTGTGTTTCCACACCTTTTTTTGAGACCTCGAAAAAGAAAATGGACAAATTCCTTTTCTTAGGAATACATACAAGAAAAATGATGAAGGTTTTACATGAAGAAGATTTTGTTCAGCATGTTCTATTCGATACTGGTAGGAGAAGAACCCGACTCGGCATTGTTAATAAAAGAAAGGAAGCAGAACTAAGTCAACAAGTCAATATGATATGGATCACCCCTTCTTTTTGCGCCAAAGATCTTACCATTTCCGATGGAACTGGAGATACATTCCTTTTCAATTTTCATTCAAGAGTTCCTGTGTGTTTCCATACCTTTTTTTGAGACCTCGAAAAAGAAAATGGACAAATTCCTTTTCTTAGGAATACATACAAGAAAAAGGATGAAGGTAACCCATCATTAACTACTTCATTTTCATTTATTAATTTCATAGTTATTAATTTCATAGTAATAGAAATACATGTCCTACCGAGATAGAATTTGTAATTTACTATCCTCTTGCCTAGTAGGCAAAAATTTACCTATGTGGAAAGACTGATTCATTTGGATCAACTTGAGGGATTAGTCAAGTGAAGCTTGAACGCATGAGTTATCAAAAAAAAAAAAAAGACATCAGGCCTTGAGCAAATGGTCAATAGATCCTCGAATCTAACTAAGATCTCCATATAGACATCATAAAAAAAGTATATAAAGGATATAAAATCTTAGGAAAGTGATTGAGAGATCTTAAAATGACTTGAAAACGCATCTAATGAAAATGAACAAGACCTTAGGAAAGCTACCAAGAGATCCTCAAACCAAAATAAAGAACTCCAAAGAGGTGTCTTGTGAAAACGACATAAGACCTTGGGGAAGTGAATAAATATCCTGAGACCAAATTGAAGATCCTTAAAGAGGCATCGTATAGAAATGGCATACGACCTCAAGGAACTGACTGGGAGATCCTAGGATCGAATTGAAGACCTTAAAAACGGTGTCATTTATAAATGACATACGACCTCATAGAAGTAATCAAAAGATCCTTAGTTTGAACTGAAGGCCCTCAAAAAGACATTATATAGAAATGACATAAGACCTCCATAAAGTGGCTAAGAGATTCTTGTGTGTGCTTCTAATACAAGAATTTAGTGAACCTCTCCTAATTAGAAAATAAATGGTACCTCAACTCATGGATGTTATCTCAAATTGAATGGAGCTCAAATTAAGCGGGATTTTTGAGTTTCCAATTAATTGCCTATTTACTTTATTTTAGTAATAATGTTGGGGAAATAATACTTCATTTATGGTTGGGTTTAACTACATAATTTTGATACGTTGACAATATGATTTAACTATTTCCTATGTTTTGATATTTGCATCAATTATACAAAGATTTGGATAGTCACATTGAGTTCATAGAACTTATCGATTGGATGACATTGAGCTATGAACTTAGTAGATCAACATAAAGCAAGCCCATTGATGATTAAAGAATTGATTGATTGAATAGGAAGTCTATTGGAGGCTCAGGATATAGTTGAGTTGGTTATCTTTAATAGATTTATAAAATTAAGGATTGAATCCCGATAAAGATCGTGAAATTATCATAGATGTAATAGTTAGTTTCGGTTTCTTGATTTACTCCTTGCCAAGATATGGGATAGTCGTAGGGAGTCCAGATCCTCTAGTATGCAGTCCTTAGTCTCTTCTTGATCCCTTCCGTAATTTGCACGTCTGATTGTGGTTGGAATCCGGCCAAAATTAACTGTGATCTTTCCTGGATTCATCTTCCCACCTACGTTTAGTATTGGGTTAGCCAAGCGACCAGAGGCCGTTGGCGGTGAGTGGACTGTTCCTTACTCAGTACCATACAATTCGTCTATCGTTGGTGGCCTCCGACCGTTTGACTCGATTCAAAATTATAACCTAATTAGGAAGGTGAATTCAGAAAAAATCTTATGTGCAAATTACAGAAAACATCAAGAAAAGATGAGAAATTGCGGGCTAAGGATCTGGTTTCAGTCGTGGAAGGACATCAACACGAAGGATTTCAATTTTTTTTTTTGGAATATGAAGCCCATTGAGGTTCCACCATCACGCACCGAATAATGCTCATTCACACCGGTGGACGCACTGATTTGAAGTCAGATGCTTACCAATTGATGACGCTTACCGGAAAACCTAAAACCAAGTGAGATGCTTACCGACCGATGCAGTGTGTAAATTAAATGACGAGCAAATGCGAGAACACGTGCGAGCACTAATGCGAGCACAGTACGCGCACTCTCGATGGCCAGGAGAGCAGAAGACAAGAGAGGGAGAGACAGATGCTGCATTCCGACCAACAACAACCAGCGCAGTGTCTGGGATCGGAAGAATCAACATCAAAGATCACTGCATATGTGGAGAAGTCATTCACCAACTTTTCTGAAACATTTATCAGAAGATACACTTAAAATGAGAGAATTTTTTCAAAAGAGGCACTTAATTTTTCAGATTTTCAAAGGATACATTTATTATTTATTTTATCTCTCCTATGGTGTTGCATTCAAAAAAAAAAATTACCACTACGATACTGAATTTCAAACTATAATACCATTGTGATGTTATATTTCAAAAAATCACACTACTGTGAAAAATCAACATCCAATGGTACTAATTCGAATTTATGCAGTGCCAAAATAGTACTGATTTTTGAAATACGGTATCATTATGGCTTTGATTTTTAACAATCATCATAGTGTTGAGTTTTTAAAATTAATATAATAATAATAATATTGATTTTTGAAATATAATATCATACTGATGTTATTCTTTGAACCTAGCATAGTTGACGGGAGGAATAAAATGAAAAACGATATACCCTTTGAGAAATATAAAAGTTAAGTGAGCCTTCTGTTTTACAATTTTAAATAGGCCTTTTGATCGATTACCGTTTTTGAATGTTTAGATCATTTACTTTGACCAACAATAACATTGATTTTTGAAATGTAGCATCATAATGAAGCTATTCTTTAAATGTAGCACCATAATATTTGATGGGGAAGGTAAAATAAAAAATAAATATGTCCTTTAAAAAATATAAAAGTTAAATACGCTTTTTTAAGGATTCTATAATTTTAAATACGGCCTTTGTTGCTGTTTTTGAATGATTAGATCAGTTATTCCAACAGAAGTATGGACAAGGAATTTACCCTGCTCTCTACTGACCAACGGAACTGAGATTACTCTCCTTTTACATTTCTTGATTCACGCAGTTTCCGCTGCAGGCAACACAGCCAGTTTACACACCCCTTGGTATTTTTGTTTTTTTGATCAATAATAAATGAGTTTAAATAGTAACAAGATACAAAAATTTCCCATGGGTTTACAAAAGAAGAATTAAAATGTAGCAATATTTGAACTTTATAAATTTAAAAGACTTCATTCCCCATAATCAGGCCATCTAAATGGCGGGACAAATTGTTAACAACGACAACAATAAGTTCTTGAAATATTCGGCTTCCAGCAACTCTCATTGAAAATCATTTTTTGTCCACCATGAAGAGCATGCAAATTGAGCAAAGAGCAAAAAAAATGTTCTAAGAATAGAACAAGAACTATAGTTGACATAATAATCAAAAGAAATGATGCATATAGTTATCAGATACCACAAGAAAATATTACATACATATTGTTTTATTCAAGAAGAATAGTAGGTTCTGAAATAAATTTCTTAAGAAGAGCAGCATTGTGATAAAACAGCAAACTCAGTTCGACTTTGAATGCCACACGACACCATTGACAGCGCCACGGATGTCGTGGGCCATTCATCTTTCAGCTGCACTAGAAACACCGATATCCACACCACGGAGATGAAGGGTCTTTAAAGGTAGATCCGCTACGAACATAAGGAAGATGACACAAAGCTCTGAAAGAAAATTCATTTTTTTTTTAATCTGGTACAAAAGGACTATGCTTCATTGATACATCAATGTAGTTGCACACATACATTAGGCTGGGAAACAAAGGAACTTCATAATCATGAAAAATCCATCTAGTTTTTGCCAAGTTGTGAACATACTCATTTAGATGCCTATGATGATATCTCTGACCTCGTTTCCACATGAAGTTCAACTTTCAGTTTTCCATAATCCAGCTTATCAAACTAACACATGAGCAACAGCACTAATAAGTGTGCCTAATAGTTCCAGGAAGAATAATTTTTCTACCAAATGCTGAAATTTTCTACGTAGCCTCTGGTTTGACATGCATCATTGTCAGTTCCTCTTATTTACTTTCAGCCATCCTTTTCCGAATCTCATGTGCTGTATTGAAGATGCCAAGTGTTGGTTTGTTGCAGACGAAACACTTCTTATTCTTTGCATGATGCTGTCAAAAAAAAAAAAATTGTAAATATAATGAATACAAATTAAGGTGTCAGAATGAAGTTGAGCATCCTAACTTAATAACAAAATTTTTACAGCTTAAGCACCAATAGCTAGTACAATTACACATCTTAACCTAGTGAGTCCCATTCCAGTATATATTGACACTGTTAATGATTCTATATAGTAAAAGGTCCAGTTCACATTCATAGCTTCAGTTTGATATGGGAAAAACAAATTCCAAGTCATTTGAATGTGCCAAATCTTGAGAATGCTGAAAAGAGAGTCTTGTGTCAGTGTAGGAACAATGATAACTTAGTGAACCAAAGATATGGGAACAAACTTATAATGAAAGCTTTCAAATCACTTGAGATCTAACATACTACTTTTTGTTTTTTGATAATCTAGGAGTCGGGTCTTCCCCTGCTTTGCCTACTAGGTAAATATGACGCACAACTTATGCACACTTAGAAGACGACCTCCAAGATATTAAACCATGGTCCTCTTATTGCTCCTTGACTGCTTTACCAACGCACTACTACACCCATGGGGGCTTTAACATACTAGCTTTTGCTGATATATAAACTGGTCAACCTTGATAGGTCAAATATAAAGCAATAAAGAGATTGCTATCCAGAAATGAAACAAACATGCATTATGCCGTCAGTGCTAAGATTGGGTGTCCAAAATAAAGCGGTATTTAAACAATTTAACTTTATAGCATGATTTACACTGGAATCACCTTACAAGAACGATATGGTTATTTATGATAAATCAAGATGCATGCATTTGTATAGCAAATATCCTTTCTAATTATGTAAGCGTTTTACTTGGTAGCAGAAGGAAATATATGACACATAACTCGTTAGAATACATGAGAAATTCCATACTGCCATCTTCACACAGTAAGCCCAGCTAACAAACACATTATGCAGATTAAAAGCTTGGACCTTAGCATAATGGCTTGAAAAATTAAATTAAACAATGCATGTGAGTAGCATACAAGCTGAAGGAAATCATTATCAGGAAAAGCATATGCCAACAGATGCAACATAAACATCCCATACCTTTAGAGCACAATGTTCACAGAAGTAGTGTTTGCACTTGGTCACTACCGGATCCTCAAAAGGTTGTCTGCATATAAAACAGGCAAAAGGAAGGATTTCGTCGTCATCGTCGTTGTCATTGCCATCCTCATGATCAGCCTCATCGTCGTCTCCTCTACTGCTTCCTGCGAGTCTCTTTTTCCTTGCCTTCTCAGCCTCATCCCACTCCTTCTCCAGTTGCCACCCTGATTTATAATCCCCTCTATCGTGCATAAACTTACAGGAATCACCATACCCACAATACCCAGTCTCCTTATAGTCCTTACAGATGTCAGGCTGGTAATCAAACCTAGCCGATAACCGGATGTGTGCGGATGCCCTCAGTGGCCCATGGGCACCGCCTGCTTTCTCACCTGCCACTGTCTGTTCTCTCCTGAACCCTGCTTTGTAATCGGTGTACCCGTGGATCCCCTTGTATACCTTTTCATCGCCCCCTCCGCCAGGCTTGGACTTGCCCTTGAGACCCTCCTCCGCCCTCTTCAGCACCCTCTCGCGGATGGCGCGGGCGTCCTTGGAGAACTCGGTCTCCGTCTCGAGCGATGCGGTGGCGCGGCTGTCGTGCTGGACCTGGATCTCCTTGGACGAATCGAACTGGAACAGGGCGCCAGCCTGGATCCCGCCTGCGTCTTTGTCAGGGTTATCAGTAGTGCCGTACTCATCGGAGGCTTTGGAAGAGGGCTTGGAGGAGGACGAAGAGAAGGAAAGTTTATTGTCAGCAAACTTCTTAGCTTTAATAGTAACGGGACCGGAGGACGGAGCATCATCGCCGGAGTCATTTTCTTCATCGGAGTAAGCTTTTCGCTTGCGGATGTTCTTTTGCCTTGGGGGCTTGCGGAAGAAATTGCAGACATCGCTAGATTCCGCCATGGATTGAGATTGAAAATTGGTGTTTTGCTTGTATTAGGGAAGGAATCGACGAAACGAAGAGTTAGGGTTCTTCCTTATTTACCTGTATCCGGTGTGGGTTCCACAATGAGTATCTAATCTCCAATAAAAAGACAGGTGGAAGCTTGGGTGTCACGCTTAGGTTCAACGAAAATAAATAAATGATGATATAAATTATTAATTTTTGCAAAAATAAATCATAAAATCATTATTTAAATCTGCATGCAATTTTTTTCCCAGTGAATATAAATAAAACAAATGACATTGAATATATCTACAACAATTGAGATGACTAGATTTTAAAAAATATAATAAAATTTATTTCTGAAATTAATTTGAATTTAAAATATAAGGTTAAAAACAGAAGGTTATAAATTTTATTGTCATTTTATACTTTTTAAAGTTTAGACAATAATTATTTTAAAAATTATTCGATGTTATAATTAAATTTAATCAACAAATTTATTTATTTATTTTAATTTGAAAATATTATTAGATATTTTTGATAGTTATTCATACAAGAAAATGAATGCAATTTAGGATCTATTTAAATTAAAAAAGAGAATTAAATAAAAATAGAGGTTGCTATTTACTATTGATTTTTTTTATCTACTATCAAATATTTAATCTTTTGGTCTTATAAAAATTTTCTATTAATTATCAAGATAAATCTAAAGTATGTATAACGGATGACCTAATTGTTTAATATCTCAAATTTATCATTTTATTAGAGGAAAATATTCTATAATCCCTAGAAATTGATATTGATTGATTATGCTTAAAGAGAATAAGCAACTAGGGATGAACAATAAGAAGATAAATTCTACTAATATGTATTCGACAGTTTCACACAGGAAAGAGCAAAAGATGAATCTAGAATTTTATGATATCTTCATTAATTCCAAGTAGATGAAAATATCATTAATTAAAGTGTTTTTTTTTCATATTTTATTTTTTTATTTTATTAGTTTTTATGTCGATATAACAATAATCTAGTCATTTTAATCAAATTGGATTAAAAAAATATTAAGCTAATTTACTTTAATAGTATAATAATTATTGCACTGCTACACATTTAACAGTTTTAATAACACTAACATAAAAAAAATTTTGAGATAAAAATACGATAAAATGTTATTTTGATATTTAAAAAAAAACTTTTAACAAAAATAATAATAATAAAGAGTGTTTTTTTTTAAAAAATACCTTATAAATAATATATTTATGATCCAATCCTACATAATTTATTAGTCGATTTTCCTCCGCCTCCAATATTTTTACCCAAATAATATAAGGGGGTGTTTGGTTGGATGATATGAGAGTGAGGAATAGGAAAAGGATTGAAAGTGGGTGTTTAGTTTGGGGGATTAGTGGTGGGCCCCATTGATTCATTACCCTAAACATGGGAATGAGTCATTCCCTAGTAAAAGGAGGAGAATGGGAAAACCCCTATTTCCATTCCCTACTTCTATCAATCTCATTCTTATTCTCATTCCCTTCAATGGACCAAGCACCCCCTAAGCCCTACAGAATTAGCTCAACTCAAGATCATAAAAGCTAATAACCCTCATCCCGAAAGTTTTTTTAGGATTAATCTATGCAATTTAGAAGGAAGATAAATCATGAAGATCTTCGTCTAGCTAAGTGACCCTTGAGCTAGATGAAAGATAAAAATCATTTTTGAATAGACGTCAATGTCCTTGATCGAAATTGCCATGCATAAGACTGATTTGATCGGACTCGACTCAGTTCGTTGAAGAGAGACATACAAAATCAATAGAACTATATGCATCAGATAGCACTAGTTTGAAATAATTAGGGCTTCACTATTGTAATGTAAAGTTTCCAGTGATGTAAATAGAATCGCTTATGTATCAATCAAATGGAACCTACTTTACAGGACTGGTCGCTTGGTTGCAAATCTTGGCAAGATGTAGACCTGCAGAAGACCTGCTGGTTTTGATTCTGGCGTTGTAGGTGTAGGGTGTTAGCTTTGTCCTTGAGTTCCTGAAACGCTCTCATTGTTTCGACATCAAAACCGCTAGCAAACTGGATATGATCGAAAGAAAAGGGAATCAACAACAGCTTTATATTAGCGCGTGTAGGTGCATTGCAAGTGTATATAGAAAGTGTTCCTCAAGTACCTGGTGCACTCTGAAAGCAAAACGCACACCCTGCAGCATCAGCTCTTCTTCGTCGGGACTACCTGCTATAATCTCCAGTTCAGTGGAAACCCTCTTCATGTATTTCATTGCCAACTTCACTGATGCTAACTTGATCTGGTTATAGATTTATACAAAGAAGAACAATTTAGCTGACCATTTCATGATTGTGTTTAATGCACACTGTCCGTCCTTGGAGGATCGAAAAATACTAATGATGCATGCAAAGAGTAAATATTAAGGATGTTGAATCATAACAATGAATCCCTTCTTGTTGCGGAATCAAAATGCAAAGAATGACTCTGACAGTGGTGATTTGCAAAGTATGACAGATCACAAATATTGACAATGAAGAATTTTTATGTGGAAATTTGAAGACTAAAGAGTGCGAACGAGATAGGAAGTCACTATGGAGAAGAACAATAGGAAACGATATAGCAATTGCATTTAAGAAAACACAACAATAAATTTTCATAAAATGAGCACAGTTATGTCCTCAGAATCTCCCAAATCACAAAAGGGGGCATATGCATCGGATGGGATCATAAACTAGTTAAACTATCTTTGACCCCATAAACTAGTTAAACTATCTTTGACCCATTTAGAAATATATGGACATTAAGCTATTTAGATTAATGTTAATCTAAATACACCATATCGCTTGCAGTCTAATTGGTGCATTGGTGCATTTGGCCTGACTTACTCACTTGACCTAATCAAATTGAACGACCTGCCCGCTTTGTTCGGTTCATTAATAATATTTATTGTTAAGATAATTTTGAAACGACACTTTGTTAATAAACATCATATTTGACAAAGGTAAAGATGCTTTCTGTTGGAGAAAACAATCAGTTGTCGGAGATTTGGAGAATTTGTCGAATTCAAATTATACGAAATTAAATTCAACTTAGCTGTTGAGATGACCTGAGCTAATAATCTCAGGCTGCCAGCAGGGGCTGGTGTCTGCCTAGTGCCGAATGCAGCCTCCACAGTGGCCGAGCGAGCGTCTAGCAAGAGTCAAACCGGGCGAGTGAACTGAGTGATTGGTCGGGCGAGAGGTCAGCCGGGTAAGTTAGCCGAGCAAGTAGACGGTCGAGCGAGTTGGAGGCTAGCCAGGTGCAGAGGCTGGTCGGGTGGGTGAAGCGACCGAGTGAGTGAGCCTTTGTCTGAGCAAATCGACCGGACGGGCAAAGAGACCGACCGGGTGAAAAGGCAATGCACGTGGCCAGCGGGGCGAACTGATAGAGCGACCGCGCGAACTGTCGAGTGAGTGACTGGTCGGGCGAAGTACCGAGAGGGCGGTTGACCGAGCGAGTGGTAGAGCGAGCTAGCGAGAGAGCGGTCGATCGAGCGAGTGGCCGAGCAAATGACTGGACGAGCGAGCTAGCAAATGACCGGTCGAGCAAGCTAGCAAGAGAGCAGTTGGACATGTGAACCAAGGCCTACGATACACAGTTTCCTTGAAATAGATTCGTTCCACCTTCGGCTGTGCTTCAAGGCTTTCTTGGGTCGTCTATTTCCTAGGATACAACGGTGAACCGTGATTCCCACCAAACACTGATGGTCACGGCGAATTGAGAGCTACCCGACTGCTATCACGGGCATTCCACCGAGCAAGAGATGCATGACAGAGAAAAAAAAGGAAACATTGGTGGAGAGCTTCTGTTGCTACTTTTCTATGTGAGTAACCTTTTGCCTGCGGCCACAACCTCCTTATATAGGAGCTCAAACCAATGGACAACGTTAATGATCGTTTAATTATCATTATTCGCCAGCTGTGAAACGCTAACGTTTCACTCGGCTGCATTAATCTTAAATTTAATGCATCCATTACACCCTTAAATAAGCAGCAAAAAGTTTATGTGGTAAAATGTTAGTTGTTCCACTTGAGCAAATTCTGCCCCGACCGGTCCGGCATTTGGCGCGCGCAGATCGTGCTCGCACACGAGTCAACTTGATTCAGTGCAATCCTGGCCTGTATTTGCACCCCCCCCCCTCCCCCGGTGCACCCATGCGTGAGAGAAAGCCTCTTCCCTTGCATTTGTTCACATCATCAAAGCATGTGAATCAATATAAACCAACCAATTTACCTTGAAGCTCCCAATGTGGGACTAAAGTCTCATTCACAATGGAGCTCCATGCCTCTTCCACCTCTTCTTCATTCACATATATCCAACAATTCCCCACATGAATGGAGATAAGGTATGTGATAGCATTCAACAGTTGAGTCTAGTATAGGACAAGTAAGTTTTACCCTTCGAACATTCCCTTGTGAAGATCTGTTTGCTTAATGGCTGATAGTAGACGCGATGTCCTTGAACTGTTCTGCTGTTTGTGTAAGCATTGACATATCTCACCTGAGACTCTCCTTGATACAACTCAGTTCTCATGAGTGTGTTCGTTCTTAGCCATAAACACGCCTAGTTCTATGAGAAGCTCTAAGAATTGTACTTCCAATTTTTTTCGAAACGGCCCCACTTCTTTCTCACATGGGTGATCTCTTAAGAGTATTCCACATTACTCTTCTTGGATCATTAAAAGTTGTGAGCTTAACCTCCATCCTTCACTGATTCATTGGGTCATTCCCCTACGGTGAGCAATGTTGTCGGTACAATTAGGTTGTCCCTTTGAACCTAGTTCTTGGGATCCCCAGTCTGCATAGGTTAGGTATTCCTCTACACCAATATTTCTCATCGGCATCAAACTCATCCCTCGCGATGAGTTGGCAACTAACTTTGTGTTCAATCCCTTAATTAACGGATTTGCTAGATTATCCTTTGACTTCACATAGTCAATAGGGATAACCCCGTTGGGAGTAGTTGTCTAATGGTATTATGTCTATGACGTATATGTCTAGACTTACCATTATACAGATGGCTCTGTGCTCGACCAATTGCTGATTGACAGTGTCAATTGCAATGTATACAAATTGCTAGCATAGTTTTCGGTCATCTTGGAATATCTTCTAAGAATTGTCGTAGTCATTCAACCTCTTTACCACATTTGTCAAGAACTACAAATTCAGATTCCATCATGGATCTGGTTATTACCGTTTGCTTAGAAGATTTTCAAGAAATGGTTGCACCCCCAGAGTGAATATATATCTACTCGTAGACTTAGAGTCTTTTATGTTAGATATCCAACTCGCATCGCTGTATCCTTCGATCACAGTAGGATATCTCGTATAGTGCAGACCATATTCATGAGTATACCTCAAGTATCTCAGTACTCTTGTTATCCCTTTCCAGTGCCCAACACCGGGATTACTCATGTATTTACCAGTTTACTTACTGCGTAAGCCAAGTCTGGTCATGTACAACTCATTAAATACATCAGATTTCTAATTACTCGAGAGTACTCTATCTGAGAGATACTTTCACCTTAATTTTTCGATAGATGTTGACTCGTATTTATCGGTGTTCGTGCTAACGCAGTATCACCCTTGGCGAATTTCTCAAGAATTTTGTCCACGTAATGGGACTGACTAAGAACAAGTCCTTCTATTGTTCTAAGAATTTTGATTTCTAGAATCACATCAGCTAGACCCATGTTTTTCATGTCAAATCTTGAGTTCAACATATTTTTAGTGGATTTGATTATCTTATCATTACTACCAATGATAAGTATGTCATCTACATATAGGCACAAGATGATGTAGTCATTTTCTGTGATTTTCATGTAGACACATTTATCACATTTATTACTCTTGAATCCACATTCCGTCATGGAATTATCAAATTTCTCATATCATTGCTTTGGTGCTTGTTTCAAGCCATATAATGACTTCACCAATCTACAGACCTTGTTTTTCTATCCTGGCACAGAAAACCCCTCAAATTGCTCCATGTAGATTTCCTCTTCTAAATCCCCCTTTAGAAAGCGGTCTTTACATCCATTTGATGCATTTCGAGATTCCATAGAGCGGCAATAGCCAACAATATTCTAATGGAAGTTATTCTCGACACCGAATAATACATATCAAAGTAATCGAGGTCTTCTTGTTGTCGGTATCCTTTGATCACCAATTTGGCCTTATACTTATCAATTGTGCTATCTGACTTCATTTTCTTTTTTAAGATTCACTTGCAACCTAGTGGTTTACTTCCAGGAAGAAAATTCACAAGTTCTCAAGTGTGATTTTACAAGATAGAGTCAATCTCAGATGCAATTGTCTCTCTCCGGTGAGGTTCATCATAAGAGCCTACAACTTCTGAGTAACTTCGAGATTCACTTTCTAACATGAAAGTAATAAAATCCGATATGTAGGATTTTTCTACCCGAGCTCTTTTGCTCCGTGTAAGCTCAACCTCCACTGGTTCCTCATCATCATCTTCACCTTGTGTTTCATATGCCCGCTTTGAAGAGCTAGCATCCTCTCGGATCTTATACAGAAACACATGCTCGAAGAATGAGACCTTTCTCGATTCGATTATCGAGTTATTGTGTATCTCCGGTATGTGTGACTCATACACACAAAACTGATATGCATTGTTATTATGTGCATATCCAATGAATATGCAATCAATAGTTTTTGGTCCTATCTTAATCCATTTCGGATAAGACACCAAAACTTTAACAAGAGACTCCCACATTCGTAAATATTTGTAGGACAGTTGTCTTCCATTCCACAACTCATAAGGGCTCTTATTTATTTTATTTCGAGGCACCTTATTTAAAAGGTAATTAGTTGTTATCACAGCTTCCCCCACATGAACTCTGGCAATCCAGAACTCAATAGAAGAGCATTCATCATTTCCTTTAGAGTTCGATTTTTTCGCTCAACAACTCCATTTTGCTGAGGAGTATAAGGAGTTGTTGTTTCGTGTCTGATCCCATGTTCAGCACACAACTCAGCTAACGATGATACATATTCACCACCTCGGTCACTTCGAACCACTTTAATCATTTTATTAAGTTGGTTTTCAACTTCATTCTTATAGAGAGCAAATTTCTCTATAGCTTCATCCTCTTTTAAGAAGATACACATAACAATATTTTGTGTTATCATCTACAAAAGTGATGAAGTATTTGTTTCCACCACGTGTTGGAGTACCTTTGAGGTCGCACATGTCGGTGTGAATTAGCCCGTGTGGTTCGTTGCTTCTTTCAACATGTTGAAAGGATGACCTTGTCATTTTCGATTCAACATAAATCTCACACTTGTGTTTTGGGTCAAGGTTGAATGTAGGTATGCTTTGTATATTTATTAATCTACGCAACACATCGTAATTAACATGTCCTAGTCTACCATGCCACAAACAAGAAGAGAGCTTTCATTTTTATTTATCTTAGGCCTAATCACCATTACATTGAGCTTAGACAACCCATCAGATACATAGCCTCTTCCTACAAACATTCCATTCTTAGACAGTACAACTCTGTCTGACTCAAAAATAATGTGAAAGTCATGCTTGCTTAACAGTGATCCAGACACTAGATTCTTCTGAATCTCCGGAACATACAACACATTATTCAGAGTGAGGTTCTTGCCCGAGGTCATCTTCAGCACCACTTTTCCTTGGCTCATGATGCCCAAGGTTGCTGAGTTCCCCATGAGTAGATTGTCTCTATTGACTTCTTCGAAGTTGTGGAGCAACTCCTTGTTGCAGCACACATGTCTGGTGGCTTCAGTATCAATCCACTATTGTCGCGGATTTGAACCCACCAGGTTCAACTCAAAGACTACAGCGCAGAGGTTGCCCATTTCTGGTCCCTCGTTCAGATTAGCCTCCTGCTTCTTCTTCGGCTTTTTGCATTCCGAAGATTTGTGACCCACTCGATCACAGTTGAAGCACTTCCCAGAGAACTTTTTGTTGATACCTCCTATGAGTCCCATCTTGGAAGACTTGGTGTTCTTTCATTTCGAGCTTTGACCGTGCTCAACCACGTTGGCTTTCATAGTAGCCTGATAGAACATCTTTCTCTTTGAACTCTTGTTGTCTTCTTCAATGCAAAGTCTAACAATGAGTTCCTCTACATTCATTTCTTTCCGCTTATGCTTCAGGTAGTTCTTGAAGTTCTTCCAGCTTGGAGGCAACTTCTCAATAATAGTAGTTACCTAGAAGGTTTCACTCAGAACCATCCCTTCTGAGTGGATCTCGTGCAAGATCACTTGAAGCTCCTGGACTTAGCTAATCACCGTTTTAGAGTCAAACATCTTGTAGTCCAGGAATTGTCCCACGATGAACTTCTTGCCCCTGCATCCTCCGTCTTATACTTCTTGCCCAAAGACTCCCATAGATCTTTTACCGTTCTCTTCATGCTATACACAACGTACAGTGAGTCGGCAAGGCAGTTGAGGATGTAGTGTCGGCAAAGGAACTCAAAATGAGTCCATGCCTCCACTGCACTAATGGTTTGCGCATCAGCATCCTCAGCACGCTTGGGAGGGTCCTCGATCAAGAACCGAGCCAAATTGAGCATGGTCAAGTAGAAGAGCATCTTCTGCTGCCACCTCTTGAAGTTCAATCCACTGAACTTCTCTGACTTTTCCTCGTGATTGATTGGCACAGTTCCAATCGAGGTGGAGGCGACATTCATGTGTTGAGTCTGTTGCACCTCAACATTCTCTTCGGTGGTCATCTCAACAGAAGCGAATCTGTTTCAAGATTGTTGGAGAAAACAATTGTTGCCGGAGATTTTGGGACTTTGTCGAATTCAAATTACACAAAATTAAATTCAACTTAGCTGTCAAAATGATCTGAGCTGATAATCTCAGGCTGCCAGCAGGGGCTGGTGTCTGCCTACTGTTGAATGCAGCCTCCACAGTGGTTGAGTGAGCCGAGCGAGCGTCTGGTAAGAGTCAGACCGGGCGACTGAACTGAGCAATTGGCTCGACGAGAGGCTGGTCGGGCGAATTAGCGACCGGGTGAGTGAGCCTTTGTCCAAGCGAATCGACTGGGCGGGCAAAGAGACCGACCGGGTGAAGAGGCAGTGCACATGGCCGACCAAGCGAATTGATAGAGCGGCCGAGCGAACTGCGGGGTGAGTGACTAGTCGGGCGAACTACCAAGAGGGCGACCGATCGAGCGAGTGGCCGAGCGAATAACCGGCCGAGCGAGCTAGCGAATGACCGACCAAGTGAGCTAGCGAGAGAGCGGCCGACCGAGCGAGTGGCCAAGCGAATGACCGGCCAAGATAGCTAGCGAATGACCGATCGAGCGAGCTAACGAGAGAGTGGTCGGGCGTGTGAATCGAGGCCTGCAATATGTAGTTTCCTTGAAACAAATTCATCCCACCTCCGACTGTACTTCGAGGCTTTCTTGGGTTGTCTGTTTCAGTGAACCGTGATTCCCACCAAGCACTGATTGTTACAGCGAACTAAGAGGTACTCGACTGCTATTACGGGCACTCCGCCGAGCAAGAGATGCACGATAGAGAAAAAAAAGGAAACATTGGTGGAGTGTTTTCTTGTGCGTAACCTTTTGTCTGTGACCACAACCTCCTTATATAGGAGCTCAGACCAATGGGTAGCGTAGCGTTAGGCATTCAGCGCGCATAAGTCGTACTCACACACGAGTCAACTTGATTCAGTGCAATCTGGACTTTGGATTTACACCTCCCCCTCGCACTCACGCATGAGAGAGAGAGTCTCTCCCCTTGCATTTATTTATTCAAATCATCAAAGCATGTAAATCAATATAAACCAACCAATTTACCTTAAAACTCTCAATGTGGGACTAAAGTCTCATTCACAATGGAACTCCATACCTCTTCCACCTCTTATTCATTCACATATATCCAACACTTTTTGCCCAGATATGAAATGTATTTTAGTAGCATGACTCAAACCCTGAATTAATTATTTTATTTCAAATTGTTCATCTAAATATTAGAATAAAATCCTACCAAAGAAATCATTCTAATTCAATTCTATTTTATACGTGTTCACAAGGTGTAGCTAGAGCCTGGGACATGGAAGGATGGCTATTTCTTGATCACTACTAGTCAATCAAAGCTAAGAAAAGATTTAAAAAAAAACAATGATGAGTATTTCTTCACTTAACCACTAGTCATTCAAAGCTAAAAAAGACAACTTATAGGGACAAAAAGACTCAAGAAGAGACAAGGATATCTGTACATCTGTACGAGTGCATTGCTGTAAAGCGTCCAAGGACTCACAGGCATACTTACCGGTCCCTAATTTAACTCTGATGTCATTTTCTTTTCCGGGTCAATGGTCATCTAAACTCCGAGCCTACTGGAGCACTGATATGGTTCATCTGAAGTGATTTAGTATTATCGCCCCAGTAAAATATGAGCAGATAAATTATGAAGGACAATTTGTCCTATTCTTTATAAGGAAGAGATCACACCTAATAATAAGATATTTTATACTGGTTGAAAATCAACCTTAAAATTTATTTGAGTAAATATTTAAATACTAACTGCGCTGAACACCGGGCCTATGAAATTATTGAATATTGCCAGAAGACTTTCTTTCCATCACACAAGAAACAAGGGTATGTGCATGCCTGGCAAATTGGCCAAAGGGCCATGGGCACAACGACCAAAACTTCCCTTTGTCCTTTCTTCCTTCCCACACCCACCACGAACTTCCCAAGAAAACATTGATGAGATTACACGAAAGGCCCGAAGTAAAATAAATAAATAAATAGATAGATAAAACAGAGATCGTAGGGTGGTACCTGACTAAGGTATCCGCAGTCCTGCATCCATTCACAAGGAATGCCAAACCCCTTGTATCTCTTTGTCGCATTATCTCGAACACGTGATAGGTTGTATACGGCTTGCTCCAACCTGTTGAGTAGAAACGTTGGCCAGACCCTGAGAGCTAGTAGAGTCCCTAACCAAAGAAGAGAAGAGAGCAGAGCAATAGGGGTCATACTTTTCCAGGAGCGCCTGCATCTTCTTTAGAGCGCAAGCGTATGGCTGCCGACTGTCGTCGCGAAAAGACGACGCCTCGGACTCTAACTTTTTGAGGTCGCAGTAACCGAAGGCTGCTTCGCGCATAGCGTCCGCTTTCTGCTCCGGCCACTCGAAGTGCTTCAACACTGCTCTCTCGTCCACCTGGCCGCGTCGTCCGCGACATCATCAATGGGACGTACTGATACACAGCTTAATGAAATTTGCTATGGGAAAAAGAGAGAGAGAGAGAGTACGAGGAAGGCGAGCTCGTCATCGAGCCATTTGACGAAGGCGACGACGTCTTCGATATTGTTGAAGACCGCGTGTTCCACTTCTCTGATTAAGAACCTAATGAATTCGCCTTGCGTCTCCACGTCCGTCTTTATCTTTGATGAATAGAGCAAACAAGAAAGAGCTTAATCAAAAGAAGTAGAATAGACTATACCCTATGACGCGAGCCAATGGCCAGTGAAGCGGCAATTGTGCCAATTTGAGATAGGAAACGGCGGCGAAGTGAAACGGAGAAGGGACTTACAGCAAGGAGGTGGGCGGAACGGTTTTCGATTTCGCCGATCATGTTGCGTGTATTTGAAGCGACGGAAATGGTGGCTGCTTCAGGGCCCCCTCCGCTCGACTCCTTCTTGGTATCTCGCCGCATCAAGGAATGGTAGAATTCCACCACCTCCGGCACTCGCTTCACGCATGTCGACGCCGGTCTGAACCCCCTCGACGGTGGCGGGGGCGGAGGGGGAGGTGGAAGCAGCCGGCCTCCGTCATTAGGAGAAGGGCCCGCGTGTGGAGCCGCAGGTGGAATCGGCGGAAGTCCTGCTAATTTGACGGATTTACTCATCGTCCCACCAAATGGAGTCTCTGAGAGGAAAGACGAAGAAGACGAGGCGGAGACGTTGTTCGGCATAGGAGGGGGCTTTGGAACTCTAGCAATTCGGAGCTTCAAGACGTCGTCTTTGTCAAGGCCGCGAGGTTGCTGATGCGCCCCTTGGGTTTCCGCTTCATCCGCCTTCGCATCTCCTCTCTTGGAGGTTTGGGCGTCTTGATTTGGGCCGACAGTGTCTACGCATTTGGGGGCTTTTCGCAAGCTCCTGAGGAGATTCGACCTCGCGGAGGCGTCAATAAACCCTTGGAACTGCTGAGACGACGAGCAATCCTCGACCACTCCTTCCGCCAAAGCCCGTGACTCACGATGGCTCTGCTCTAGAGCAGCCTTCCTCAGCTTGTCCGACTCGGCTTCTAACTCCGCAATCTTCTTCTCCCTACGCTTGCTCTCCTCTTCGCTGCTCCGCAACTTAGAGCTCAAGCCCGCGACCTCGTCGCGCAGCGCACAATTTTCCACCTCTAGACGCCCAATCCGGTCGTGGGTCTGAGAGAGCTCGTCGGTCTTGTCGGCGATCTCCTTCTCGAGGAAGGGTACGATAGCGACCGTCTCTTGGAGGAGCTTCTGCTCCAAGAGCTGGGTCCGGAGGAGCGACTCCTTCTCCTGTAGTTCCTCCACGAGGCGGAGCAGCTCGGCGACCTCAGGCGGACGGGGCTGCACCTGGGCGTTGGTGCGTGGGAAGTAAACGCCAAAGGATCGAGCAAATGCGGCAGCAGTTTTGGGGTTGAAAGAAGGAAGCGGAGTCGGCGGTGCACGATGTCCCGTGGTCCCCGGCGACGGCTTCCGGGAAGCAGAGGTCGAGGAGGACCTGCAAGTAGCCTCGGCCTTGGGCGTGGCGGAGCTTCGGTGGAACCCCACGGCAGCCTTCACCTTGCCGGCGACCATGGAAATCTCTGTGCGTTTGCCTCTGTTTCAATTCACAGCGAGTGGGGCGGTCTTGCCTGATCAGGGAGCCGGGCTTTTTATGCTGCCTATCGCCTCTTCTAGATGCAAAATTTGAAATAAAGGCGAAGTAAAATGATTAAATAAAGGTGGCAATTTGGAAAGGGAATGAATAAAGAGTATGAAAGTGCCGATTTTTATCAAATTTATAAATAAATAACCAAAATAAACTTATAATATCAACCAAACAAATTAAAATATATAAAATTTTTAAGCAATTACATAAGCTCAGCTCAATAATAACTAAATAAAATAAATTTAAGCTAAAGTCGAACAAAATGTAAGCTAGTAAAAGTAAATTATTGAAAAATTGAACTACTATTTCAAGAGGTTGTTCATTTGAGATATGATTTTATTTGACTTAATTACTTTATCAATAATAAACTTGAATAATATAAGTACTAGACATTAACCGATTACAAATTTTATATTAGATTGAATTGGCAAAGTGTAGTATATGAATGCACTGAATTATAGTGCTCCGTAAAATATAATAATTTTGAACGCAGTGAAAAGTCTCTGTTGATCACCAGCCTCTGCCTACCGTCTGCTCGTGCGAAAGCCCCTGCCAACACCATGCAGTGCACTCCCTGCGTATGGCAAGATCCTCTCTTCCAAATTGGATTGATTTGTCCTGGTGGAGAGTGCGGAGGCTTTGCCACGCTGTTATTTTTTAATTTAACCGATGTAGCAGAACAATTTGTCAATTACAGAAAAATCTTTAATCATAATTTTAATTTTACATATAATTTTCATATTCAGAAAATTTTATTTCCACTCACTCCTTTATTTAAAATTTTATTTACTTTAAATTTTTCATGTAAATATCATTAACTAATTATCCTTTAAATTTTTAATAAAAAAATCTAAAAATAAATATAATTTTAAACTAGAATCGAGTATATTTTTTTCCTACTTAATATAATATACTCCTAAAATCAACATCATTTAAAGAAAATATATTATATTTTCATCAACAGTATTTAAAAAAATCTAATATATATATTTTTCATCCAATTGAGATAAAATAAGAGTCATGTTTAATTTGATTAAAAATATATTAAATTTAAATTTAATATGATGAATTTAAGAATAATTATATTTTTTTAAATTTTTTATATCTAAAAATATCAAAAATAATTAAATAAATTAATATTCATTGTATTGACTAAGAATAGAAATACATATAAATTTTCCTACAGAACAAAGCATAAATCGATAAGAGCTATAAAGAAATTGAAAAGCTCTCAGGGCGTAGCACAGACGATGGACGCATGATATTTTTGGCATAATGGTTAGGGGTCAATTCTCAGGATATCTGTATGAACCTCTCTCCATATCCGTAGAACCGACACTAGAGGGACCGTTAAGGTAACGGATCTACCTTTTTTATAAAGAAATTAAAAAGCAATAGAATATTTTGCACGGCATATTGGCTAGCTTTTTGACCTTATGCCTCGACCGTTTGAGATTTCTTTTTGTAATCTTGAAAGCTACTCATACAATAAGGCTACCAGTTGAATTCTCCATTGACTTCAACCATCTTTATTTTCGACTTTAATTTCTCAAGAAGTTGACTATCCAATGCAATTATTTAATTCCTCCGCTGTATATAATCATCTATTCACTTTCCGTTACGTCCTCAAATATATTCAACTGAAAAAAAAAATCAGTCAACTAATTTTTTTTCCAATCAAATTAATTTTTTTTCGATGGGTTTAAAAAAAAAATTCATCAGTCAATTTTGACCAAAATCGACTGATAAACTAAGAGACATTGAAATAGCATAAAATCTATTTTTATGTGTTTGACAGTTCTTCGGATTGGAAAATTACTATCAAATATCAATTTGACCAAATATATTGAGAGCGGTAATTTTTTTAAACATGAATGTGTCTGAAAATTAATTCGTGTTTAAAAAATCACTGTTCTTAATATATTGGGTCAAATTGATATTTAAAAGGTATGAATATAATCATAAGAACTAGAAGAATTTGCATGATCTGGTTTCACTTCATTCTGAGTTTTTTTTTATGTTCATCAAACGATTTTGGCCGAATGAACCTATATTGATTTTATATAACTTCATTGGGCCATTGTTTAAAAAAAATCGCTACTCTTAATATATTACGTCAAATTGATATTTGATAATATTTTTTACAATCAGAAGAACTACATGCACATAGAGGAACGAGTTTTATGTCATTTGAAGGTCTCTAGGTTCATTAACTAATTTCGGCCAAAGTCGCTTGATGAACCTAAAGACTTAGGAATGATATGAAAATAGTTCTATGTGTTTGTCTAGTTCTCTTGATTATTAAAATGCTATCAAAAATTAATTTAACTTAATATATTGAAAGCAGTAAAATGAGATATGGATATACAATTTAATAATTTTAAAATTATGATACAAGATTCAGGTATTTTAGAAATTTATCTACTGCGTTCTATTAAAAATTTAGAATTCATATTACCACAGGTCAGTCTTCTTCATTGAGGCAGTTTGTGGTTCATCCACTCCATGCAAAGGACAGAGTGGTAAAAGGAGGAGCCACTGGCAGGTGAAAGGAAAAACATAGGCCAGCAGAGGAAAGAAAGCAGGGGACTTTGTGCACTAGCGCCTGGACTTTATCTTCAAAGTAGGAATCTTTGTATGTAGGCAATCCAAGTCCAAAGGTAGCAGCAGAATCTGCAACGTACAAAATACAGATCTATTGTCCTTTGTCTCTGTCTCTTTATCCTTCTTTTCCTTGAGCTGGGGCCTGTTGAAGAATCCATGAGTTAGCTGAAAGTGCTGAAGTCTCGCGTAATTTGCAGTCTAATCTATTCATCGGTGGACTTTGCTTAGGACACAAGGGTGGAGAGGTGAAGTCGATCAATTATGACATTGCAAATGACGAAGGGGAAGAACACCCACTCATGGAGTGAAGTGACCATGGATGGGCTTTAATCGATTGCCTGTGTGGGCTTGTGATTGTTAATTATTGACTATGTTCCATTTGTTTTCAGCCTCATGTCTTGCCTTAGACTCAAAGATGCATTTAACATTGAGGGTGCTTATGATTCCATTCGGTGTGAATTTTTAGTGGAATAAGAAATCTCAAATTTAATTATAGAAATAGCCTTCTACTATCAATTTGTATGGAACAAAATGATTTCTTAATTAAACTTCCACATTCATGTTTGACATCTATAATGCACAAACCCTTTAAAAATGGTTTGAGAGGAGATTAATATTAGCACATTTAACAAGTAAAAGAATTATAGAAAGAAATCTCAATATCTTATCCAAATTATGTAGAAAATAAACTTACCAAGTCATCATAAATACAATAGAAAGGAATACATGGGATGTATATTTCGAAAAAAATGTATTTAATTATCACAACTAGTTATACTTTATCCCATGATCATTTAACTTTATATAACCTTATATTAATATCCAAATTAGTTAATTATTTTGCTTGAAGTTCACTAGTTATAATTCACTAATTATTCTTTCATAGGTGCAGGTTTATATGATTACCTCTTAAATGGAAAAGGACTGCATGCTGGTGTGGCTAGAATCCATTACCTTCTCAAATCTCAAACATCAATCTTTTTTGACACTCATCCTAATGCTTCTTCTGCCATGTCTTTATCCTATTCTGTGAACAAGAATCGCTAAAACGATCCACTAAACTTTAGTCAGCCATTCGAGTAATGTTAGGAGAATGGTTTTATTATATATTTGATCCATCTCGAATGATTAATATAATTACTTGCTAGGATTATCATCATGTATGGGGTCTTTCCTATCGTATTTATGGTGCACAAATGGTTAGCACAACTTCCTACAGGGTCTATAGCCAATTTCGATGAGCTAACACATAGTTTCAAGGCATACTTCATGCATAGCTAGCGAATAGCCTATAATGCTGACAATCTGTATATTCCACTGATGAAGAAAAGTGAATGCTTGTCACATGAGATCATGAGGTCGAATCGTAGGACTGTCTAGACGTAAATTCTTGGATCCTATGCAACTCACCCCACCACCACTTGCTCTCTCGGCTGTTATGATTTATCTTCTTCATGATAGCCTGGGGTCAGATGCGACGGAGACGTTGGAGACAGCAATTTCATCTTTTGCCACCTGATGAAGGAAAGTGAAGAATGACTCACAAGGTTCATAAGAAGATTTATGAAGAGAGCCCAACAAGTAGATGATTGCAACTCTTCCATCCTAATGACATCATTTAAGTTTTGTTGAAATGACATAACACTACAAAAGTCATCGATTTGCACCGAATTTTATAGAAAATATCGTCGCAAAATTTTTTCCAATGAATTTTGCAACAATTTTTTTTCCATCACAAATAAATCGTCACAAATTCTACGATATAAAAATTGAAATTTATCATAAAATTTGCATTAACAAAATAAAAGTTTATCACAAACTTCGTTGCAAATCAACAACGAAAATCATTTTCATCACAAAATGATAAATTTTGCGACAAAAATTCGAAGTTTTCTACAAACTTTTATTTTGTTATAAATTTTATGATAAATTTCTATTTTTTCACACAGAAAATCTGTAAATCTGATACATCATTCATATATAATTAAATCTGCCGGTAAATGTGATTCATCATATCTGATATATTCATACACAACAAACAAATATCTCGTAATAAAATCAAACATATATACCATAACAAAACGATAAATCAAAGATCCCATAACAAAATCTGATACATCATATATGGCAAACCAAAGATCCGATAAAAAATCTAATACATCATACACAAACAAATTCCAAAACAAAGTTAATATAAGAAATCATCAACAAAAGATTCCATAACATTGTTTAAGTCAAACTAGACAATGTAACAAACTCTCTTCTATGATTTCATATACTTCCTCCTCTTCCTCTTCCTCTTCCTCTTCTTCTTCTTCTTCCTCTTCTTGATCTTCTTTCTCTTCTTCTCCTTATTAGAAAACAAGTAAATTAAAAAAATAAGATAGTTAAGATGAAAATATGCACCGATTCTACTAACTTCATGCGGAGGTAGCACACTCAATAGATGGAATTCAGCTCGTCCGTTAGCTACAAAGTCCGCTTGTTCTTTCTTTGTCCATAAATCCTCCTCTTTCTCAACTCATTGTTGGTCCGTGGGGGCTACAAAATCATATTTCATAATTAAGAGAATTTCAAAATCCATTTTAAAAATTACCTCCATTCGACGTTTCAATTGTTGGAAGTCTCCCTCAAACTTCGATCGATAAATACTCGGTCTGGCCATCATTTTTGTACTTCAATCGGTGGTTAGTCCTTCTGAAGTTGTTGGACTCTGATACTACTTGTTGGCACAGTGGAGTTGGTAAGAGGACAATCTATTTACTTGGTTACAACCTAGGTGGTAGTTAATCCAATGCGTTAAAGAAAGCTCCACTAGAAAAACTCCTTTATTGAAGGTGAAGTAGCCTCTTACAGACGTTGACAGCTCATAGAATGACTAAGAAGTGAATACAAGACTTGTAGTTCAGTTGTTAATTATTTCTTAGGTCTAGGAGTCTTTTTATAGCCCCTGAAATGTTTGTAGGAAGGGGTTATGTATCTGATGGGTTGTTCAAACTCAATGTAATGACCATTAGGCCTAAGATAAATAAAGATGAAAACTCTTCCACTTATATACTTGAGTCTTTATGTTTGTGGCATGGTAGACTAAGACATGTTAACTATGATATATTACGTAGATTAATAAATATGTAAAGTATACCTACATTCCATCTTGACCCAAAACACAAGCGTTAGACTTGTGTTGAAGCAAAAATGACTAAATCATCCTTTCAACATGTTGAAAGAAGCAACGAACCACTCAGGTTAATTCACACCGACATAAATGACCTCAAAGGCACATCAACACGTGATGAGAATAAATACTTCATCACTTTTGTAGATAAAAATACAAAATATTTTTATGTGTATCTTCTCAAAATTAAGGATGAAGCTATAGAGAAATTTTCTCTCTATAAGAATGAGATTGAAAATTAACTTAATAAAAAGATTAAGGTGGTTCAAAGTGACTGAGGTGGTGGATATGTATTACCGTTCGCTGAGTTGTGTACTGAACATGGGATCAGATATGAAACAATAGCTCCTTATATACCTCAGCAAAATAGAATTACTGAGAGGAAGAACCGCACTCTAAAGGAGATGATGAATGTTCTTCTATTAAGCTCTAGACTGCTAGAGTTCATGTGGGGGGAAGCTGTGTTAATAGCTAATTAACTTTTAAATAAGGTGCACCGGAAGAAAATAGATAAAAGCCCTTATGAGTTATGGAAGGGAAGACAATCATCCTACAGATATTTATGAATACGGGGTGTCTTGCCAAAGTTTTAGTGCCTGATCTAAAAAGGATTAAGATAGGACCAAAGACTGTTGATTATGTATTTATTGGATATGTACATAATGGTAGTGCGTATCAATTTTTTATGTATGAGTCACAAATACTGGATATACACAAGAACTCGATACTAGAATCGAGGAATGTTTTATTCTTCAAGCATGTGTTTCTGTATAAGATCCGAAAGGATGCTAGCTCCTTAAAATGGGCATATAAAACACAAGAAGAAGAAGATTATGAGGAACCAGTTAAGGTTAAGCTTAGAAAGAGTAAAAGAGCTCGAGTGAAAAAATCCTATGGAATAGATTTTATCACTTTCATATTGAAAAGTGAGCCCTGCAGTTATTCAAAAGCAGTAAACTCTTATGACGGACCTCACTAGAGAGAAGTAATTTCATCTAAGATAGAATTTATTTTGTAAAATCACACTTGGAAACTTGTGGATCTTGCTTTGGGAAGTAAACCACTAGGTTGAAATGAATCTTCAAGAAGAAAATGAAGTTAGATAGCACAATTGATAAGTACAAGGCTAGATTGGTAATCAAAGGATATCAATAATGAGAAGTTCTTGATTACTTTGATACGTATTCTCTGATGTCGAGAATAATTTTCATTAGAATATTATTGGCTATTACCACTCTATGGAACCTAGAAATACATTAGATAGATGTAAAGACAGCTTTTCTAAAAGGAGATTTAGAAAAGGAAATCTACATGGAGCAACCTAAAGAGTTTTTTATGCTAAGATAGAAAAATAAGGTTTATACAGTGAAGTCATTATATGACTTGAAATAAGCACAAAAATAGTGGCATGAGAAATTTGACAATGTCATGAAGGAATATGGATTCAAAATCAATGAGGGTAATAAATATGTCTACATGAAAGCCACAGAGAATGACTACGTCATCTTATGCCTATATGTAGATGACATATTTATCATTGGGAGTAATTATAAGATAATCAAATCCACTAAAGATATGTTGAACTCATGATTTGACATAAAAGATATGGGCCTAGCTGATGTGATTCTAGGAATTAAAATTCTTAGAACAACAGAAGGATTTGTTCTTAGTTAGTCCCATTACGTGGACAAGATTCTTGAGAAATTCACCAAAGGTGATACTAGGTTCACATAAACACTGATAGATATGAGTCAACATCTATCAAAAATCAAGGTAAAAGTATCTTTCAGATAGAGTACTCTCGAGTGATTATAAGTCTGATGTACTTGATGAGTTATATACTAGACTTGGCCTACATAGTAAGTAAACTGAGTAATCCCAGTGTTGAGTACTAGAAAGGGATAATAAGAGTACTGAGGCACTTGAGGTATACTCATGAATATAGACTGCACTATACAAGATAACCCGTTGTGATCGAAAGATGCAACGATGCAAGTTGGATATTTGACATAAAATACTCTAAGTTTACGAGTGGATATGTATTTACTCTGGGAGGTGCATCCATTTTGTAAACATCTTCTAAGCAAACTGTAATAACCAGATCAACGATGGAATATGAGTTTATAGCTCTTGACAAATATGGTGAAGAAGATGAAGGGCTACGATAATTTTTAGAAGATATTCCAAGATGGATGAAACATGTGTGTTGGGATCTTAGATGGCTAGAGTGGGGTGAATAGCCTCTTGAAAACTTAAACACAATCTTTCTTAAAGAAAAACTTGTTAGCACAGCGGAAGTAGAAAACTAAAACGAAGGAAGAAAAACACACACAGCAGACACAAGGATATACGAGGTTCGGGGATAACTTGCCCCTACTCCTCGGCGTGTCCGTAAGGAGGACGACTCCTTGATCTTTTGGTAGATCACACCCCGGACAAAATCCGGCTAAAGATGTCTCCTTCTCGGTGGAGCAACCTCTCAACAGAGTCTCAGTTGATTATAGAATTAAGCACAAGACTTACAGTGGCTGGGAAGAATAATCAGATGAGCTTACAGCCACGCGGAGAAAAAAACAGAGCAGAGAGCGCACAACGACCTTCTTAGCAAGGAGCTCACAGCTTCACCAACTTGCTTTCTCAAAGGATTGATCGAAAAGAAACAGAGAATCAGTTTTCTTTCTGAACCTCTCTTCTTCCTTCTTATGTCTCTCTGCTTTACTGGCTCGAATCACCGCCGCCTGCAGAATCGCTGCTGCCAACAAGGCGTAGCCAATCACCTCTCCTCCTCATCTGGTTCTCTGAACCCATGCCAATGGAAATCACTGGCGTCTCTGGATACGAACCAATAAGTAGAGGTCAAACTGAGCGCAGCCCAATCGCAATCAGATTCGCCAGTGAACGTTGATGCCTCAAATGCATCTGTTGCAGCAAATCACAGTGAAAAGAGCACTTGTCTTCTTCTCTTAATGAAGCTCAATTTGAATTCAACCATGAGAGTGTGACCTGCAACCTGCAAGCTAAAAAGACTCACAGCAGATGGTTAAAAACAGATGGGTGAAAACAAATACGGCAATCAGAAAAAGTGCATGCAAAACAAACAATACCGTGGGTCGGTCTGCAGACCGATCCACGCTTTCTGGATCATCGCTGATCGGTCTGGCAGACCGATCAAGAACTAATCTGATCGGTCCCCGGACCGATCACACTTCTCTTCCATGCGCTGCTCGATCGGTCTGCGGACCGATCGATGTCGCTCTTCCCAAGCACTTAGCCTCGACGGTCTCTGACCGATCAGAAAATCACGAGACCATCGATCGATTGATCGGTCCGCAGATCGACGAATCGCCGCAGCCATCGATCGATTCCTCGATCGGTCGCCGCACCGATCAGTGTCCAGTTTCACCGGATCGGTCCGCCGACCGATCCAGCTTCTCGATCTACCGAGCCCTCTCGACCTAGTCAGGAGAAACGAGCTCCCTAGCCCTCTCCGACTTCATCGGTCCTAGAGAACGAGCCACCGAGCCCTCTCGACTTCGCATGCCAAGCTTCCTTCTTAGACTTTTCAACACCGATGTCCGATCACCCTTGATCCATCCGGATTTTCCTTGCCCGGCTTCACTCACCGTGACTTGCACCTAGCTTCACTCACTAGGGTTTTCACCGCTTCACTCACCGGATTTCCAACCTGGCTTCACTTACGTGACTTTCAATCGCCTGCTTCACTCACCAGATTTTCAATGCCGGCTTCACTCACCGGACTTTCCAACCGCCTAACATCCCAGTTAGGACTTCAATCAGTCAACCAAGTCAACCTAGATTAGTAATTAATCTGAGTTAAATATCGATACAAACTTAAATCGGTGTCAACACAAAACAACATCCGGGTCACAATCTCCCCTTTTGTTGTTTGACAACACGATTTAAGTTTAGATCGTAAATGCTCATATACCCATAATTTTAGGGAAATCGGAATCCTCCCCTAAGACGGATATACCTTAGTTATCTTCTCCCCCTTTTTCATATTGACTCGATGAAGTCAATTCATCACTTAACTTAACTTAGTCGAATAGGTGCGAATTAGGTAAGAGGATTCAAAAAGACTCAAAGTCATCCTCTCCCCTAAAATCAACCTTTCATTCATTTCTAAACTTAGTTATCTTCTCCCCCTTTGTCAAACACCGAAAAGGTGCGAATGGGGTGATAAGACTCAAAAGACTCCCCCTTAACCCATACTGTCTTGCACCTAGAGTTCCCTCTAAGTGTATAATATGACAGTAAGAAAGAGATAATATACAATCAAGTCATGGCATAGGAACAACATATTAATATGAACTGAAGCATAAGGAAAAACGAGAAATGGACAAATGAATAGCAAAAATATATGAGTAGCATAAGTATCCAGGTCAGACAAAGATATCCAACAAATATCATCCAACATACAGACAGGCAAAATAACACATAGAATGTATCAATCAATTTCCTCAACACGAGGAACATCATCATCATCCACGGGAGACTCGTAACCCTGAGGCGGCATGCTGGAGCTCGAAGGTGGATGGCCCGAGAAATGCTGCGGAGGTGGGTAGTTGGCCATCCAGCCCAGAAGTAGCTGCTGCGTCACCAGCTGCTGACTGCGCAAGTCATCGTAGCGCTGGTCGATCCGAACACGCAGTCCATGGAGCTCAGCAGCCAGTAGCTCATCGTGTCGATCAAAGCGACTCTCCAGCTCGGCGATCTGCCAGCGCAGATCAGGATTGGCCTCTCCCTCGTCAACAGCAGGAGGAGCAGCAACAGGAGCAACCTGTCGTGGAGGTCCCCGTGGTAACTCACCTAGTGCTCTTCCATCCTTCCACCGAACATCCCCATTTTGTCCTATGATTCCAGACTTGGAAAATGCCCGCTTCCCAAGTCTGCAATCCTGTCTGACCATCTTGACTATTCTACCCTTAGAGACATCAATCTGAAGGGTCTCGAGCCAATCTGTAATTATATGCCCATAAGGCATATAAACAGTGGAGTTGCTAGGCTGAGAATAAGAGATGATCGAAGAGTAGATACTCGACATGATATCAAAGTCGAGACGCCGACGCAAACTATAAAGCATAAGACAATGATATGGTCGGATCTCAGATAATGGTTTAGATGTGATAGGTAGAAGGCAGTTCGTGACAATCTTAAAAAGAATATAGTCTTGAGAAGATAATCTCAAGGCTGCAAAAGTAGGGAAGTCAACATCTAACTCATCTAGTCCATCCGGTCTATGGTGTCCAAAGAAATACTCATAGATGGAATCAGGTGAGACATCAAGTGGAGGAGGTAATGACTCTGGTAAATCAGGATAGATGGAAAAAAGATCTCCTGAACACATCCGACAACCTAGATACCCAAAGAATTCTCTGATGGAGAAATCGATAGTTCTTTTAGCGACTCGGGTTTTATAAACACCATCACTGTTCTGATGAAGATTATTATAGAACTTAGAAACTAGGTCAAGGTTGATGTCCCTTTCTAAGTAGACTACCGAGTCAAGTTTATAATATGCTAGGGTTTCGGATACAGAGGGACAAAATTCATCCATGTACTTTCGATCCACAGATCGACATGGAAGCAGCTTGAATGTCCTCTGTTGAAATGCTTGCTCAAACTGGCGGTTCGGGAATCTTGAAGAAGAAGAAGGTTGAGGTCGGGAGGGTGCCTGGGACTTGGATTTCTCAGGTGACTTAGATTTAGAGGTCCCTTCACCCACTACTTTCTTTCTAAGGGTTATCAAAGTGGTAAAATGGGGCAATGAGTGAGCACCGGAGCCACCAGCACAAAAAAAAACATATATGGTGAGAAATGAAACCGAACTGCCAAAGTTCTAGAGAGGTAGAGAGTTACCTTGATGCCATTGAACTTTTGGCTAGAGTTTCAGAGTGCTAGAGCTTCAGCTAGGGTTCGGCTAGAGGTCCGCGTGCAATGAGAAGAGAAAGAGTGAGGTGAGGGAAGGAGTCGGCTAGGGTTCTGCGTGAAAGAGGAAAAGAAGAGATCGGGAAGTTTTAATGGTTTACTGATGGGTATACAGTTGATGAAATGATCGGACGGCTGTCCGATCAAGAGAAATCCTGACCGATCAGGGAACATCCTGATCGGTCAGGGATAGTCCTGATCGATCGTGGAGACCGATCAGGGAAGCTCCTGATCGGTCCCCGGACCGATCAGAGGTGGATCAGTGTGCCAAGCCTCCTGATCGGTCGTGGAGACCGATCAGGGAAGCTCCTGATTGGTCCCCGGACCGATCAGAAGTCGATCAGTAACTACTGATATGTGCCAGAACCACTGATCGGTCTGCAGACCGATCAGATATCGAAGAACTCTCCTGATCGGTCGTAGAGACCGATCAGATATCATCCTGATCGGTCCCTGGACCGATCAGTGTCTGATAATCAGTGACTTTAGTCTCTAAAATTCGTATCGACAGCTCTGAAACTTGGTTCAACAACTTCCAAGTTCAGAACCTAGGATCTGAAGAGCCCACAGATTATATTCAGTGATACCAATGAATATTTCCTAATGATGAGCTCTAATGATTTTGAATTATCAAGGGCTCGAAAGTTTCAGACACTTCATAACAAATGTGTTGAATCTCAAAGTTTCAAGAGAGAAGTTTGTGTTAGTTGTTTGCTGAAACTATGATTTATAGTGAACCAAGGTAATAAATCTGACTCAGGCTATCGGTTCACGATATATCCTTCCTATAAGTAGTTACAAGTTTGTCAAAATATGTCACGTTTCTTCACCAACTTGTCCTATTTTCAAACAAAATCAGGAAGGTATCAATCAAGGGTATCAATCAACACATCAACCAGGTTAGATGATTTCTAGACACAGATCCAACCAAGATTCCTTGGTTGGAATATATGAGTAAGATCTAGGAGTCAAATACACATGAATTATGTAATGGCCTTCCCCATACTCAATTTATGTCTCTTCAACCTAATTATTCAAGGGATGCATGATACATTTTGAATAATTTGGTTGATCCTAGCATCTCACCCCATTTCTAGCAAATAAAAATATTTTATTAAACCTTATAGTTTGTGTGAGATGTCCCCAAGTTGCCCAAATTAATTTTTCAATTTCTCTTGTCATTTTAATGGTCCTTATTGATCATGATGTGGTCAAAATGACTTATTGAGCCAAACACATTCCTAATTCCCTCCTTAAATGACTAAATTCATTTTCCGGAAGGGGTTTGGTGAAAATATCGGCTAAGTTTGACTTTGACTCAACATATGTGAGTGCAATGTCTCCCCTAGCTACGTGATCTCTAATGAAGTGATGACGCACTTCAATGTGTTTGGTCCTAGAATGATGGACTGGATTTTTCGTTAGGTTTATTGTGCTAATGTTGTCACACAACACTTGCACTCCTTTATATGAAAGTCCATAATCTTCTAGAGTGTGAATCATCCACAACAATTGTGACACACTCTCTCCCATGGCAATGTATTCAACCTCGGTCATGGAGAGAGCAACACAATGTTGCTTCCGACTTGACCAACTAATCAACGATGAACCTAAAAATTGGCAACCCCCACTAGTGCTTTTCCGATCCAATTTGCATCCAGCATAATCGGAATCGGTATAGCCTATCAAATCAAAAGACTCCGTACGAGGGTACCACAGTCCTACTCTAATTGTGCCCTTGAGATATCTTAGAATTCTCTTAACTGCAGTTAAATGAGATTCCTTGGCACAAACTTGATATCTAGCACACATGCCCACAGCAAAAAGTATGGTCGACTAGCTGTGAGATATAGAAGACTACCGATCATGCTTCTATATTGCGTTAGATCAACTGGTTTCCCACTCTCATCATTGTCAAGACGAGTGTTTGTCGCCATTGGAGTGGACACTTCCTTAGAGTCACTCATGTTGAATTTTTTTGAGCATCTCTTGAGTGTATTTCGTTTGATGGACATAAATTCCATCTCGAGTTTGTTTGATTTCAAGTCCAAGGAAGAAAGTCAATTCTCCTACTAGACTCATCTTAAACTCACTTTCCATGTGAGAAATAAATTCATTCAAATAGCCCTTGTTATTTGAGCCACAAATTATGTCATCGACATACACTTGGGCTACAAAAATGTTTTCACCATCTCTACGCAGAAATAGTGTTGGGTCTATTTGGCCTCTTACAAAACTCTTTTCTAGTAAATATGTTGACAACCTTTCGTACCAAGCTCGTGGTGCTTGTTTAAGCCCATAAAGTGCTTTCTTGAGCTTGTACACGTGGTTTGGAGCTTCGGTATTCACAAACCCCGGTGGTTGTTCAACATAGACTTCTTCTTTAATAAAGCCATTTAAGAAGGCAGATTTAACATCCATTTGATAGAGCTTGAAACCTCTATGTGCAGCAAAAGCTAGCATCAAACGAATGGACTATAATCGGGCCACGGGAGCATAAGTCTCATCATAATCGAGACCTTCGACTTGACTATAGCCCTTGGCTACAAGTCTTGCCTTGTTTCTTACAACTTCTCCCTTTTGATTTAACTTATTTTTGAAGATCCATTTAGTTCCAATAATGGTGGTCTTCTTAGGTCTCGGAACTAAGTCCCATACTTGGCTCCTTTCAAATTGACATAATTCGTCTTGCATAGCTATGATCCAATCAGGATCGTGCAATGCTTCATCAACTAGTCTTGGTTCAATCTCTGAGATTAAGGCAACCTCATTGGACTCATTTCTAAAGAATGATCTAGTCCTAACCCCTTGTTGGATGTCTCCCACAATCTGGTCTTGGGGATGACTAGAGGCTAACCTAGACTGCCTTGGTGTTGGCGGTGCCTCATGAGTGGTCTCACTCGGCACAGGCGAGGACTCAGTATCAGGCAACGGGTCTGCCTGAGTTCTTTGTTGCCCTTGCTCATCATCATCAGAGTCAATTTCGACTCTTTCCATGTTTGGATCATTCAAACCTAGCCTTCTAAGTTCGAATTGAATTTCTTCTACATTCCTTGATTGATTATCAGGGATTTCTTCGAAAGCTACATCCGAGGACTCTTCAATCAATTTAGTCCTCTCATTGTAGACTCGATAGGCTTTGCTGGTAAGAGAGTACCCGACCAGTATCCCTTGATCAGCCTTAGTCGTGAACTTCCCAAGATGATCCTTGGTGTTCAAGATAAACACCTTACAACCAAACACCCTAAGATGTTTAATTGTAGGCGGTTTCCCAAACCAAAGTTCATGGGGAGTCTTTCCTAAAAACCTATGTATTAAAACTCGATTTTGCACATAGCAAGCTGTATTCACAGCTTCAGCCCATAAGTAGCTCGGTAGTGAGTACTCATTGAGCATGCTTCGTGCGACTTGTAGGACTCGGTTCTTTCTCTCCACAACCCCATTTTGCTGTGGGGTCCTTGGAGTAGAGAACTCATGCCTATATCCCTTTTCTTGACAAAACTCTAAAAACCTATGATTTTGAAATTCCCCACCATGATCACTTCTAATGGTTTTAATTGTTGTCGATTTTTCATTTTCAGTTCTTCTACAAAAAGAAATAAAAATATCTATAGTTTGGTCCTTATGTTTCAAGAAGAAAGTCCATGTGTATCTAGTAAAATCATCAACGATTACCAAGCAATATCTACTTCCATTCAAAGATATTACACTACTGCAATCAAATAGGTCCATGTGCAATAAATCTAAAGCAGTAGATGTACTTACAGTGCTTTTACCTTTATGAACAACTTTTGTTTGCTTACCCTTTTGACATGCATCACATAGTTTGGTCTTGTGGTACTTGATGCTGGGTAAGTCTCGCACTAATCCTTGGTTGGCCAACTTCCGGATGTTCTTCATGTTTACATGTGCCAACCTTCTATGCCATAGCCAAGACTCTTTTTCTTTCGACATGAAACACTTAATCAAAGCATTAGTAGCACTTTTAAACGATACTTAATAAATATTATCAACCCTTGTGCCTACTAGTACCGTGTCAAGTGTGTCAATGTGTTTAACCAAACATTGACTTGAATGAAATTCAATTATGTAACCCGTATCACACAATTGACTGACACTTAGGAGATTAAAAGTCATCCCCTTAACTAGAAGGACATTCTTGATATGGAGACATTCGGATATATGAATGTCTCCAACTCCTACAACCTTAAGGCTACCATTATTACCAAAAGACACATTACCTCTACTTTTGTTTTGAATGATTGTAAACAGTGATTTGTCCCTGGTCATGTGCTTGGAGCATCCACTATCAACAAACCAAGTTGATAGATGCTCCCCCTCGACCAATGCCTACAAGACACGGAAGATAGAGGCTTTAGGTACCCAAATCTTGGGACCTAACGCTTCTACAACGAAAGACCTAGGAACCCATGCCTTGGTCATACCTTTCCTAGTTCCATGAGCCCTAGAAACATGTGATCTACTATTTTGAGTTCTAGACATTAGAAAAATGAAACTCGACTCCTTGGGTTGATACCCTAGCCCGGCCTTGTTGTAGACTGCCCTTTGGGCATTTAGAATCATGTCTAGAGTCTTAGAGCTAGTTGAGAACTTCTCAAGCATTTTCTTGAGTTTCTCAACCTCACCCTTTAAAGCCTTGTTCTCATCCTCAAGGACTTCTAGATGTAGGTCATCGACCTCATCTTCCCTAAGGGTCCTTAAGGTTTTTACTTCTTCTTTTAACAATTTATTTTCTATTTTTGACTTTTTAAGCAATGTAGATAAGTGAGTGATAGTCTTATAACACTTTTCTATATGAAAAGAGGTTACCTCTTCATCATCCGACGATGATGAAGCCGCGGTTGAAGCGTCGCTCGAATCTCCCTCACTTCCGGAGTCCGAAACCTCCCTTGCCATGAGTGCTAATTGTCGTGTGCTCTTTTCCATCTTCTCTTCTTCCTCCGATGAGCTTGATGAGGACTCATCCCAAGTGGCCTTGAGAGCCTTCTTCTTCTTGACTCTTTCCTCCTTCTTTTTGGCTCGTTCCTCCTTCCTCTTTAATTTCGGACACTCGCTCCGAATGTGTCCTTTCTTGCTACACTCATAACATATAACATTAGATTTATCAAAATTTTGATCATTAGTTTTACCTTTTCCTTTGTATCTTCGGCTTCTTCTCATAATCCTTCTTACGAAGTTCGCCATCTCACTTGATGATGATCCACTTTCATCATCGGATTCGGAGGAAGAGGTGGATGAGGAAATCTCCTTTTCCTTCTTCTTTTCCTTCTTCCTTCTTCCATCCTTGCTCTTTGGTCCTGTAAATAAAGCAATACCCTTCTCTTTTTAACCTTTGTTAGCAAGCTCATAAAGTTCCATCTCACAGAAAAATTCATCTAGTTTAACAATGGAAAGATCCTTGGATACCTTGTAGGCATCCACCATAGATGACCACAAGGCATTCCTAGGAAAAGATTTAAGAGCATACCTTACTAGATCGCGATTCTCCACTCGTTCGTCCACAGAGTGTAAACCGTTGATGATCTCCTTGAATCTCCCATGAAGTTCACTTACCGTTTCATTGTCCTTCATGGTTAGATTTTGGAGCTGATTCAAGAATAGGTCCCTCTTGGCAATCCGAGAATCTCGAGTTCCCTCTTGGAGCTCGATGAGTTTGTTCCATAGGTCTCTTGCACTCGAGAACGGACCTACCTTGACGAGTTGATCCTTGGCGATTCCACATTGCAAGGTGACCATAGCCTTGGCATCGGCTTGTGCTTTGCGGAGTTGTTCGGTAGACCACCTTGACGAATCGAGTTCCTTACCTTCTTCATCCTTTGGTGGTGTGAAACCTTCCTTGACTGAGAACCACATGGCAATGTCAGTCTTGAGGTAATACTCCATGCGGCCCTTCCAATATTGAAAATATGCTCCTTCGAAGTAGGGTGGTCGATTTGTGGTAAAGCCTTCCTTCATAGCCATCCTTGTTTGCTCTTTTGGGTGTTAATCCGAATCAAAGAGCCCCTGGCTCTGATACCACTTGTTGGGATCTTAGATTGCTAGAGGGGGGTGAATAGCCTCTTGAAAACTTAAACACAATCTTTCTTAAAGAAAAACTTGTTAGCACAGCGGAAGTAGAAAACTAAAACGAAGGAAGAAAAACACACACAGCAGATACAAGGATATACGAGGTTCGGGGATAACTTGCCCCTACTCCTCGGCGTGTCCGTAAGGAGGACGACTCCTTGATCTTTCGGTAGATCACACCCCGGACAAAATCCGGCTAAAGATGTCTCCTTCTCGGTGGAGCAACCTCTCAACAGAGTCTCAGTTGATTATAGAATTAAGCACAAGACTTACAGTGGCTGGGAAGAATAATCAGATGAGCTTACAGCCACGCGGAGAAAAAAACAGAGCAGAGAGCGCAACGACCTTCTTAGCAAGGAGCTCACAGCTTCACCAACTTGCTTTCTCAAAGGATTGATCAAAAAGAAACAGAGAATCAGTTTTCTTTCTGAACCTCTCTTCTTCCTTCTTATGTCTCTCTGCTTTACTGGCTCGAATCACCGCCGCCTGCAGAATCGCTGCTGCCAACAAGGCGTAGCCAATCACCTCTCCTCCTCCTCTGGTTCTCTGAACCCATGCCAATGGAAATCACTGGCGTCTCTGGATACGAACCAATAAGTAGAGGTCAAACTGACCGCAGCCCAATCGCAATCAGATTCGTCAGTGAACGTTGATGCCTCAAATGCATCTGTTGCAGCAAATCACAGTGAAAAGAGCACTTGTCTTCTTCTCTTAATGAAGCTCAATTTGAATTCAACCATGAGAGTGTGACCTGCAATCTACAAGCTAAAAAGACTCACAGCAGATGGTTAAAAACAGATGGGTGAAAACAAATATGGCAATCAGAAAAAGTGCATGCAAAACAAACAATACTGTGGGTCGGTCTGCAGACCGATCCACGCTTTCTGGATCATCGCTGATCGGTCTGGCAGACTGATCAGGAACTAATCTGATCGGTCCCCAGACCGATCAGATGTCGCTCTTTCCAAATGCGCACAGCTTCTGATCGGTCTGCGGGCCGATCAGATGTCGCTCTTCCCAAGCGCTTACAGCCTCCTGATCGGTCTCCAGACCGATCAGTAAAATCACAGTAGACTACTGATCGATTTCTGATCGGTCTGCAGACCGATCAGTAAAATCACAGTAGACTACTGATCGATTTCTGATCCAAGGTTTCACTGGATCGGTCTGCCGACCGATCCAGCTTCTTGACTCAGTCCGGGTCGAGCCCTCTCTGACCTAGTCCGGAGAAACGAGCTCCCTAGCCCTCTCCGACTTCATCTGGTCCTAGAGAACGAGCTACCGAGCCCTCTCTGACTTCGCATGCCAAGCTTCCTTCTTGGACTTTTCAACACCAGATGTCCGATCACCCTTGATCCATCTGGATTTTCCCTTGCCTGGCTTCACTCACCAGGACTTGCACCTAGCTTCACTCACTAGGGTTTTCACCTGGCTTCACTCACCAGGATTTCCAATCTGCCTGGCTTCACTCACCAGCACTTTCAATCTGCCTGGCTTCACTCACCAGGATTTTCAATCTGCCTGGCTTCACTCACCAGGACTTTCCAACTGCCTAACATCCCAGTTAGGACTTCCTCAATCAGGTCAACCAAGTCAACCTAGATTAGTAATTAATCTGAGTTAAATATCTGATACAAACTTAAATCAGTGTCAACAGCAAAACAACATCCAGGTCAGACTGTATCAACAATGTGCCGGCAATCTACATACATTGCGATAGTCAATCAGCAATTAGTCAGACACAGAGCCATATGTATAATGGTATGTCTAGATATATACGTCATAGATATAATTAATACCATTAGACAACTACTCTCTATGGGAGTTATCACTGTTGATTATGTGAAGTCAAAGGACAACCTAGCGGATCCGCTAACCAAAGAGTTAAATCAAGAGTTAGTTGTAAACTCATCATGAAGAATCAGTTTGATGACATTTTAGTGATCAGTGTAGAGGACACCCAACTTATGTTGATTGGAGATCCCAAGAACTAAGTTCAAAGGGACAACTAATTGTACTAACTAGACACACTGTGGGGATAACCCAATAAAATAGTGACCAGACTAGGGTAAGCCGATAGACTTTTAATGATCAAGAAGATCAGTAAATGTCTACTCTCGAGGGATCACCAATGTGAAAAAAAGTGGGACCACTTCGAAGAGAATTGGAGACATAATTTTTAGAACTTCTCACAGAACTAGGTGTGTTCATGGCCAAAAATGAGCACACTCATGAGAACTGAGTTGTATTAGGAAAAGTTATGGATGAGATATGCCAATGCTTACATAGATGATATAATAGTTTAAGGACATCATGCCCGCTGTCAGCTAGTATGCAAACAGATCTTCATAAGGGAAGGTTCAAAGGGTAAAAACCTATCTATCCTATACTAGATTCAACTATTGAATGTTATCACATACCCTATATGTAGGACCGTGATCGTTCGATAGAGGGAGGGGGGTGAATATCGATTCGAAAAGTTGAGTTAAAATACGCAGCGGAAAAGTAAATGAACACAGTTGTTTTTACTTCGTTCGGAGCCTGTGACGACTCCTACTCGAAGGCCCGTGGTCCTTGACCACTTTCGTTGGGCAATCACTATCAATTCGAATATAGTTACAAAATAAGTACAGGAAATGCTAGTGAAAAAAATACCGACAAGGAAATTAACTAAAACCTGAAGGAGCACTTTGTTGGAGCTTGTTCGCGTCGCAATAACGTAGAGCAGCAGGACCAACAGTAGAGGAGTTCTCAGATATGTTTTTGAAGCTCCTGCCTGGGGCTTCTTTTATATGTTGCTCCGGGCGCCTGGAATGTGACGTAGCTGCTCAAACTGAGATGCTCCACGTGGCGACGACTTGGCTGGATTTAATTTGCCTTCCGGGCGCCCGGACCACCTTGTTCCAGAAAACTCCCTTTTCCTGCAAAACAAAGTTAGTCCGAGGCAATATGTTTCCTGGAAAATAGTTTGTTAGCACATTTTATAATAGTATGAATTAGCACAAATAGTATGACTTAGATTCCGTCTTTCCAAGACCGGAATCTAGTCACGATCTCGACTTAGACATCCGAAATGGATCTAAGCCGGATCGACGCCTAATGTTCCCTTCCCGGGAACGCGTCCTCGCAGTCACTCCCCTCCAGTGACTTACCTCACTTACCTGCTAGACGTCCGGTCAGCCCTTCAACCCGTCTGGACTTCTCGCCAGCTATCTAGTCAGCCCGTCGACCTAGCTGGACTTCTTGCCAAGCGTCCGGTCAGCCCGTCGACCCGCTTGGACTTCTCGCCAGCTATCCGGTCAGCCCGTCGACCTAGCTGGGCTTCGTGCCATACATCCGGTCAGCCCGTCGACCTGTCTAGACTTCTCCTGCATACTTGATCAAAGTGTCAGACAACAACAAAACTAACTTAACCTATTTGTCATTCATCAAAACCTAGGTTAGACCGTTAGTGCTACCCGCACCAACAATCTCCCCCTTTTTGATGGAATGACAACCTGGTTAAGTTAGTGAAAGAGCGCAAAAAAATAGGTGCGTCGATTTTAAAGTTAGTTTTAGTGTTTTCAAGTTGGTTTATCTAACTTAACCACCTAACCCTCCCCCTTTGGCATTCATCAAAAAAAATTAAGCAAGGGTAAACAATCATAGTGTAGAGTTACTTTAAAAAATAATCACAGTTAAACAAAGTAAAAATTAAACAAATTTGCCAAAATAAATTTTTAAGGCTAATTTGATAAAAGCTAAATTTGGAAAGTTTAATTTTCAAGCATATGCTAAAAAACTGAATAAGTTTAAATTTGCAATAGTCAACTTTTTAAATCAGGTTTAAAAATTAGGTGGGATTAAACTTCCAATAGTGTTCAAAGAATAAATTAGTTTTAAGATAGATTTAAAATAATTTTAATTAATTTCTCCCCCTGAACTTGACACTTAAAATTAAACAGCTGTCTAACCAATTAGGTACTAACTAACTATCAGAAGATAGTAGCTTTCACTTGGTTAGTCAGATTAAGTTGATTATAAGCAGTCAGTGTTTGACTTGACTGATGAACTTAATCTGATTAATATCTGAGTTGTATTTAACGTCCAGACTTATGCTGATGCACTGAAATAAGCATCTTAAGTCCAGACAGTTGGCCTATGCATCTCACCCCTTTCTATGTTTGTCAAACACAAGCAAGGTAAACCTAAGGTGTTGGTGAGATGCTCAAAAACTAGTCCTATGGGTACATGCTTTCTAAGGATTCAAACCTAGTCTAAGGCCAAAACTGTTTTTGAAAATCTAAAAATGGAAAGTTTTGAAAACACACAATTTTAACTTATAATTTGAAAGAATTGTTTTTGAAAACACTTTTGAAATTTAAAATTCCTAGGCTACCAAGATAGAACATAATCAATGCAGGTCTGAAAATATCACTAGATAAATCCAAAATATTTTACAGGTAGTGTAGCTACAGAAGTGAGTCATAACTAGAGCTACTGGGATGATGAAGGGGGTGGTCCAGATCCCAAGGATCGGAGAAGTGCCATCAGCTCAGTGTGTCGGGTGTCCCCGGCAGCTCGTAACTCGGCAACCTCTCGTCGTATGTCCTGATGAAAATCAGAGTTCTCCTGCTGGAGACTCGCCATAGCTCTCTCTAGTCCAGTCATACGGTCGGCTAGAGTGCGGGGAGCGTGACGTGGTGCTCGAGCTGGGGGCGGTGGTGGAGCCGGTGCGGCTTCCTCTGGAAATAGTGCGAGCATGAACTCGTCTACCTGTGCGTCTGGATCGGGCTGGTGCTGTGCCCCCCTCTGCCAAGACATAGTCCCGTCATCCCTATCTATCTGGACACCAGCTAGGGAGAAGTTTCGAGCTACTATAACATCGAACTCGGTCATATGGGCAATGTCTCCTCTAGTGACATGAATGTGCAACGAGGACATATAGGCTGTCAAAATGTGACAAAATGGCATGTGGACTCGTCTATTAGTCACGAATCCAGCCGCGTAGATAATGGTGGAGAAGATATGTAGGCTGATATCAATATCTAACCTATGACTCAGGGCATAAAGTAAGAACGAATGGAATGGGCGCATCACAGCGATGTCCCGAGTAGTCAGTGGTAAAATGCAAAGAACTAAAACCCTATAAAGAGCGTAGTCCTGGACCCGAAGTTCTACCGACCTAAACTGTGTCACAGTGGGATCTCGCTCTCCCCCAAAAAAATACGAATAAATCGTATCGAGAGTAATATGTGAGTAGGGATCTCCGAATGGTAGATCCCTCGGAGGATAGCACAAAAAGCAGCAAGTAGATGGACGCAATTCTAAAAACTCTCGGATAGTCGTAGGGGAAAATGTGATATCAGTGCCCGCTGCCCTGGTGGTATAGGTGAGATCGTCTACTTTCACTAGGTTATTGCAAAATTCGGCACACAGACTTATGTTTATTGGACTGGTACATTCGACAAGGTTCCTTAAGTTATAGTGGTCTATAACCTATAAAACGGAGGGACATGACCCTAGAAAGAAAGATCTATCTATGCAGGCAGTCCTAATGGCCTTATAAATGGTTGACTCAAACTTAACCCTTAATTCTTCTGTGGGAAACCTAGGGTCAGTGCTGGCATTAGAGGGTCTAGCACCAATATTTGTTCGTTTCCTACTGTATATATAAGAAAATATTCTAAGAAAAAATGAGAGGACAAATTCTAATAAAGTTTTAGAAAGGGGAAGAATTTTTACCGAGGAGCCATCGACAAATATAGATCTGACGACCTCGGTTGAATCGTAACAGCGTCTTCACCGCAAGAAAATTTGATTTAAAATACTCTCGCACTAAGGTTTGGAGTGAACCTTTGGCAAAAGTAAAGTTTGTGGGGCAAGGGTTGGGGGCGCCTGCTGCCCCTTATTTATAGGGGACTCCGGGCGCCCGGATCCCTTCCGGGCGCCCGGGGTTGATTTAGGGCGGGGCGCCCGGATCCCCTTCCGGGCGCCCCGGAGGGGAATACCAGGGGCGCCCGTCCCTGGTTTTTGACTTTTTTTTTTTTTTAATTTAGAGATTAGGTTTGAAGTTAAGTTTTAAAATTTTTGAAATTAAGTTTAAAATTAAAATTTTGAAAATAATTTAAGTTTAAAAATTAAAATTTTGAAATTAATTTTTAAATTAAAATTTTGAAATTAATTCTTAAGTTTAAAATTAAAATTTTTGAAATTAATTTTTAAGTTTAAAATTTTAAATTTTTAAGTTTAAAATTAAAATTTTGAAATTAATTTTTAAGTTTAAAATTAAAATTAAAATTTTGAAATTAATTTTTAAGTTTAAAATTAAAATTTTGAAATTAATTTTTAAGTTTAAAATTAAAATTTTGAAATTAATTTTTAAGTTTAAAATTAAAATTTTGAAATTAAATTAATTTTTTAGTTTAAAATTAAAATTTTGAAATTAATTTTTAAGTTTAAAATTAAAATTTTGATATTAATTTTTAAGTTTAAAATTTTGAACTTAATTTTTAATTAAGCAAATTTAAGCCTTATTCATCTCACCCGATCTATATTATCAATCAGGGAATCCTATGATTTTGTGAGATGAAATTGGTTTGATTACAAAGTTTGGTTTAACTAGTATTAGATTCAGGTTTAGTTTTGGTCTCTACAAACAGGCATTTTTCGGATAAACTTCTAAGCTTGGTGAGTCACATGGACGTCATTAGAAGTAACCAACCTTTCGAGGTTTTCCGAATAGTCCTATCCACGGAGCTTAGTACTAAATCTTGGTCTAACTGGTTAGGATTCGTTTAAGGGTAGCTTCGGTCAGTTCCACTTGGCCAAATGCACTAGATCGAAGCCATATCTTTCTAGACATGTGATGCCCAAGTTTCCCTAACGTACTATCATCCAAAAACTTCACCGGTACCATGATTCAAGTTAAACTTGGTCTCTAATCCTAATTACCCTGCCGGGTTAATTTGTTTTGGGTTACCCTGTCGGGTAAGTTAATTTTGGAGGTGCCAGCTATTCTGGAGCCTCCCCCTGAATTATTGGCCATTGATTTTAAATTTTGGTTTTAGGTTTGTGTCGATTCTTTTTATAGTTATGGTTAACTTGGTGATAATTTTGTTGATTTTTAAAGTGTTTAGATTTTGAATTTGATTTAGGTTTGTATTTTGGATTTTGGTTTGGTTTATTCGATTTTATATAATGTATTTTTTCTTTAGGTATATAATATTGATTAAGTCCTACTTGCGTGGTCAGACACGCTTTCGGAACCCAAGCTATATTGGTTGATTTGTATTGGGTTATTAATGATTTGAAGGTTTTATTTGAATTCGACTTATATCCTAGTCCGGTTTTATTATAACATGCTTTTTGATTATTCAGGATTAAGTCTAAATTTTTTGATCTTGTTGTGAATTTTTCTAACATTTCTTTTAAATTATTAATCTCATTTTTTAATGATAAATTGTCCTCCTCAAGTGTTAGATCTTGAGTTGGATTTGAATTTTTGATTTGTTCCTTGAGGTTTTGATTTTCCTCAAGAAGTGATTTGTTTTCATTTTCTGTTTTAATTAATTTATTGTTTAAACAGGAAATAATTCTAAAAAAAAATTTGTTTAAATTAAAGTATACCTCATTCGGGCCTTCGGAAACGAGTACGGACTCGTGGCTTGTTTCGGGTTCAGACCCGTCTTCATCTTCCGACTCGTCTTCTGTTTCAGCTTCGTGGGCCATCAGTGCGAGGTGGCTCTGATGTTTCTGTTCTTCTTCCTCCGATTCGTCCGAGGAGTCGTCCCACGTTGCTTTGAGTGCCTTCTTTTTGGTTGGCTTCGATTTGTCGAACTTCAGTTTTGGGCATTCGTTCTTGTAGTGTCCCTTTTTATTGCAGCCGAAGCAAGTAACGTTCCTTTGTTCTGTGGGAGAGCTGATCTTTTGAAGGTCCTTTTTACTGAAGCTCCTCTTTCTCCTGGTGAACATTTTTCTTACCAAGTTCACCAGGTGTTCTTCGTCTTCGGAGTCTTGGTCGGAATCTTCTTCAAATTCAGGCTTGCTTTTCTTTTATTTGGTAGAACCTGCAAATAAAGCTATACCTTTCTCGGCTCTAGCATTAGTTTGTTCATGTAATTCTAATTCACAGAAAAGCTCATCTAATTTTAACTTAGAAAGATTTTTTGAAATTTTGTAGGCATCCACTATTGATGCCCACAAACTATTACGTGGAAAGGCGTTTAATGCGTACCTTATTAAGTCTCTATTTTCCATCTGGTGGCCTATCGCATGAAGCCCGTTGAGGATGTCCTTGATCCTCGCGTGGAGCTGATTCGCCGTTTCTCCTTCCTGTATTTTTATATTAAAGATTTTATTTAAAAGCAGGTCTTGTTTTGTTACCTTGGCGTTGCTCGTTCCCTCGTGCAGCTCGATCAATTTGTCCCACAGTTCTTTAGCGTTTTTGTGCGGACCGACTCTGTTTAGTTCTTCTCTTGTTAATCCGCACTGTAGAGTGTTGATCACTTTATTTTCTGTTGATGCCTTTTTCTTTAAGTCTGCTGTCCAGTCTTCAGGATCCAGTAAATTCCCGGAGTTGTCTACTGGAATTTTGTAGGGTCTTGTAATGCTCATCCACTTGTCGAAGTCTGTCTTGAGGTAAACCTCCATCCGCTTTTTCCAGTAGGGAAAATCGTCCCCGTTGAAGAGTGGAGGGCGTACTGTGCTGAATCCTTCTGTCTGAGACATTTTAGTCCTGCGCACAGACGAAAAAAAAGAGACAAAAAAATCCCAAGACTTGGTCTTGGATTAGTAGTGCGGGACGAAAAAATAGTAGACAAATCTAGATTGGTGTTGCACCAATTTAGATTTAATTGCAAAAAAAAATGATATACCAGTTTAGAATTAGAAAAAAAATTTTAAGAAGAAAAAAAACAAAGGAAAGGTTTCACCCCCAGTCTGATTGGTGGTTGCACCAAATCAGAGCGGTACCTGCTCTGATACCACTTATAGGACCGTGATCGTTCGATAGAGGGGGGGTGAATATCGATTCGAAAAGTTGAGTTAAAATACGCAGCAGAAAAGTAAATGAACACAGTTGTTTTTACTTCGTTCGGAGCCTGTGACGACTCCTACTCGAAGGCCCGTGGTCCTTGACCACTTTCGTTGGGCAATCACTATCAATTCGAATATAGTTACAAAATAAGTACAGGAAATGCTAGTGAAAAAAAATACCGACAAGGAAATTAACTAAAACCCGAAGGAGCACTTTGTCGGAGCTTGTTCGCGTCGCAAGAACGTAGAGCAGCAGGACCAACAGTAGAGGAGTTCTCAGATATGTTTTTGAAGCTCCTGCCTGGGGCTTCTTTTATATGTTGCTCTGGGCGCCTGGAATGTGACGTAGCTGATCAAACCGAGATGCTCCACGTGGCGACGACTTGGCTGGATATAATTTGCCTTCCGGGCGCCCGGACCACCTTGTTCCAGAAAACTCCCTTTTCCTGCAAAACAAAGTTAGTCCGAGGCAATATGTTTCCTGCAAAATAGTTTGTTAGCACATTTTATAATAGTATGAATTAGCATAAATAGTATGACTTAGATTCCGCCTTTCCGAGACCGGAATCTAGTCACGATCTCGACTTAGACATCCGAAATGGATCTAAGCCGGATCGACGCCTAATGTTCCCTTCCCGGGAACGCGTCCTCGCAGTCACTCCCCTCCAGTGACTTACCTCACTTACCTGCCAGACTTCCGGTCAGCCCTTCGACCCGTCTAGACTTCTCGCCAGCTATCTAGTCATCCCGTCGACCTAGCTGGACTTCTTGCCAAGCGTCCGGTCAGCCCGTCGACCCGCTTGGACTTCTCGCCAGCTATCCGGTCAGCCCGTCGACCTAGCTGGGCTTCGTGCCATACATCCGGTCAGCCCGTCGACCTGTCTGGACTTCTCCTGCACACTTGATCAAAGTGTCAGACAACAACAAAACTAATTTAACCTATTTTTCATTCATCAAAACCTAGGTTAGACCGTTAGTGCTACCCGCACCAACACTATATTCTATTCATACGAGGATTATTAGAAATGTGAATGGAATAAAGAGGTGGAGAAGAAGAGACTCTATTGTGCGTGGATTTTTAGTCTCACATTGAGAATCTCTTGGCTTTATTGTTGGTTTAATTATGACACATGCATTGATGTTGTAAACATATGCATAAGGAGAAGTTCTCTGACACGCATGGGTGCGCAGGGGGTGCAAATCTAGGGTCTGAATTTACAGTGAACCAAGTTGACTCATGTGCGAGCATGACTTGTACATGTCAAATGCCAGACCGGTTAAGGCAAGATTTGCCCAAACGAATAAACCAATATTTTACCACATTTTTTTTGCTGCTCATGTGAAACAGATGAATTAATTTTAATTAATTCAATCTAATTGAAACTGCTAATAATTAATTGCAATAAATGGACATTAATTCATTTAATTAAAATTGTCGATAATTCATGACTATAAATGATCATTAATTCATTCAATTGAAATTGTCGATAATTCATGACAATAAATGCTCATTAATTCATTCAATTAAAATTGTCGATAATTAATTGTAATAAATGACCATTAATTGATCCAATTGAAATTGTTGCCAATTAATGATAATAAATGACTATTAATCGGTCATTTATTATGGCCAAAGGTTGAGCCCCTATATAAGGAACTTAGATCTTGAGTAGAAAATATAGAGCGAAGGAAAAGTAGGAAGCGAACCTCTGTCCACCCATGTTCTCCCACAAAAATTCTCTCAGCCATGCATATGCTCAGCTGAACTACTCGTGATAACACTCAGGTGCATTCTCAATTTACGATAAACAATCAGTGCTTGGTTGTGTGCGTGGTTTTCCTATTGTATCCTGGGAAACAAACGATTCTAGAGAATATCGAAGCACGGTCAGAGGTGGGACGAATCTATTTTAAGGAAACTGTGTTGAGCAGAGACCTTGACATCTTCCTCGACGAATTCCTTTCCTGATTTGACTGTGCACTACATCGACTCTGTGACTCAGACCTTCAAAATCTTGGCAGAATCAATCCCACTGGCAGCCTGAGATTATCTGCTTAGGTCATCGCAATAGATAAATTAGAATTAATTTTGTGTAATTTCAATTCAATAATTTTTTTCCTAAAATCTCTGGCAGATTACCCAATAATCTTGAAATAAATTCAGTTTTGTTGAGATGACCACAGAATAAAGTGTTGAGGTATAGCAGACTCAACACATGAAGGTCTCCTCCGCCCTGATTGGAATTGTGTCAATCAACCATGGGGAAAGGCCAGAGAAGTTCATTGGATTGAACTTCAAGAGATGATAACAGAAGATGTTCTTCTACATGACCACACTCAATCTAACTCGGTTCTTAACCAAAGACCCTCCCACACATGCTGAGAATACTGATGTTCATACCATCAGTACAGTGGAGACATGAACTCATTCTGAGTTCCCTTGTTGAAATTACTTTCTCAGCTACCTTGTCGACTCGTTGTACATTGTGTATAGTATAAAGAGAATGACTACGGAGCTATGAAACTCTTTGGATAAGAAGTACAAGAAGGAGGATGTAGGGGCTAAGAAATCCATTATGGGTCGATTCTTGGACTACAAGATGGTGATCAGCTAAATCAGGAGCTTCAGTTGATCTTGCACGAGATCCACTCAAAAGGGATGATTCTGAATGAAATCTTATAGGTGACTACTATCATTGAGAAGCTGCCTCTCGACTAAAAGGACTTTAAGAACTACCTAAAGCATAAGTGGAAGGAGATGAATGTGGAAAAACTCATGGCTAGACTTCGAATTGAAGAAGACAACAAAAGTTAAGAGAAGGAATTATTCTCTTAGGTTACTGTGAAAGCCAACATCACCGAGCACGGTCAAAACTCAAAATGGGAGAACCCCAAGACTTTTAAGATGGGACCCATAGGAGGTATAAGGAAGAAATTCTCTGGGAAGTACTTCAACTATGGTAGAGTAGGTTACAAGTCTTCAAAGTGCAAAAAGTTGAACAAGAAGCAGGAGACCAACTTGAACAAGGAACTAGAACTGGACAACTTCTGCACTGCGGTCTTTTAGTTGAACCTGGTGGGTTCAAATTCACGACAATGGTGGATCGATACTGGAGCCACTAGACATGTCTGCTGCAATAAGGAGATGCTCCATAATTTTAAAAAAGTCAATGGAGACAAGCTGTTCATGGGAAACTCAACAACCTTGGATATTATAGGTCAAGGAAAAATGGTGCTGAAGATGACCTCAAGCAAGGACCTTACTCTAAACAATGCGTTGTATGTTCCAAAGATGCAAAAGAATCTAAAGTCCAGATCGCTGTTAAGCAAGTATGACTTTCGCATTATTTTTGAGTCAGACAGAATTGTACTGTCCAAGAATGGAATATTTATAGGAAGAGACTATGTATCTGATGAGCTATTCAAGCTCAATGTAATAGCCATTAGCCCTAATGTATCTTTTGATTTTATTTTTGTGCTTTATCCAAAAAGCCCCACACCAATAGAGATATCTTTACCTGAAAAGCTCATGATCTTTCTCATGTGTTTTAAATATGAGACTTTGTTTACAACCTTACAATCTCAACACGAGATTGAGGAGAGGTGAGGCAGAACTAGGAAACGAGGGCATCATGAGAGAAAGGAGGGTTTCACCAAGAGGAGGAACTGAGGGATTTAGGTGGAGATAAGAGCAGACCAAGGTCAGGCCTAGGCCTGATGAAAGAGGTGAGATCAGCAAAGAAGAGGCGATGACCAGTGGGAGGGGATGCGACACAATAATGCTCCTCCAATCCCCCTCTTCTCTCCTTGATCATCGTCGACTCCTTGTCTATTGTCCCCTCGAGACCAAATCTCGCCTCATCTGCTCTCTCCTCAACTACCATTGCTTCTCCGATCGCTTCCTCCCATTTCTGCCATGAACCTCCAGGTATGGTTAATTGAGCCTTGAACCATAACCGGCTTAGCCTGATTATGGTTTAGGCCCGACTAACTAGGTCAATGGGTAACCGATCCATTGACCCGATTATGGGTTCGGGAAGGGTTTGGTTCGGACCTTGCTCGTAGGTAGGTGTACTCTCGAGCAGAGCGATGTTGGGTCAGATGGTGATAAACAGAGATGTGAGTGCGTGAAGAGACTAAGTTTTAATTGAAATATTAGGTTTTAATTAAAATTATATTTTAATAAATTAAAATAGCTCCTAACTAATTAAATAGGTAATTTAATCCAAACCTCAAGGTTCGATGTTAATCCGAACTAATGAAATTATCCCTAAAAATATTATATAAAATTTGTTTAAATTTAGAAAATTTTATATATTTTTATTTATTTATTTTAATTAACTAATTATCATTAATTACATTATTATTAATTTGATTATTAAACTTTTATATATATATATATATATATATATATATATATACTGCTACAGACTGCACGCCATGCGACCCTACGTCTTGGGTTGAATTTAAGAGCTTGGAGTCAATTTAGGCGTCTGAATTGATTCCGGAACATTTTTTTAAAATTTTTTTTGGATATATTATATGTATTTAAGGTATAAAATTTTAAAATTTACGAGTTGAGTTATAATGAGTTTGAGTCAATAAGATTTTTCTGTAGATTCAGGTTTCTCTTTTGGGTTATAGTGTTCAAAATAAAAAATTTTGAATACTCACGGAGTATATTATATGTATTTAAGGTTTAAGATTTTAGGATTTAGGGGTTGCATTATAATGGGTTTAAGATATTAAGATTTTTTCTCTAAGGTTCAGACTTCCCTTTTGGATTATAATATTCAAGATTAAAAATTTTAGATGCTCACGGGGTATAGTATTCTTTTTTAAGGAAATGTTTAATAAAAAAATTAAATGAATCATAGTGCTTGGATAGTGGTCCGTGCTCGGAGAGCGCCATGTGCCAGCGTCCGTTATATATATATATATATATATATATATATATATATATATATATATATATATATATATATATATATATATATATATATATATATATATATATATAGATGGATGGTATGCACCCATGTTCATCTACTCTAATTTTTTTTTCAGAGTTTAGGAAAGTAAAATATGACTGCAACAAAGTTTGTGAAGTATGGAGAATATTCTATTAGATGGCTAGTATTCTTTTACATGGTTTTTTTTGGTAAATTTGAGCCCTGACCATTTGACTATTATGAATACAATTAAAGTTTTATATATAAAAGATCATGAATTTAAATAATGAAAGACATCTCCATTAGTATAAAACGTTTTGGATAGAGCCCAAAAATAAATTCATAAGGACATAAATCCAAAGAAAATAATATCATACTATTGTAAAAATATGTAAATTCTTTTGATCCTAATAAGTGATACCAGAGTGAAGTTGCTCTTCATTAGACTAACCGTCGAAAGAAGAACGAGAAATATTTTAATTAACTAATTATTATTATTAACTATTATTTTTAAAAGATATAAAATAATTTTTTAAAAGATTTTAAAAATAATTTTCAAAAATTTTTTAGAATAATTTTTAAAAGACTTTTTAAAATATTTTTAAAAAAATATTTTTAAAAAAATATTTTTAAAATAATTTGTAAAAGTTTTTTAAAAAATATTTTAAAAGGATTTTTAAAAGTATTTTAAAAGGATTTTTTAAAATATTTTTGAAATATTTTTTTAAAATATTTTAAAAATAATTTTAAAAGATTTTTAAAATAGTTTTTAAAATAATTTTTAAAAGATTTAAAATAATTTTTAAAGAATTTTTAAATTTTTTTGAATCTTAATGTTTTTAATTTAATTTAATTTTTTAATTTACTTTAATTATCTCACCCAGTCTAATTGTTCAACTAAGGTATTGCTATAGTTTTGTGAGATGAATTATTTTGAAGTTTTAGTTTGAAGATAATTTGACCTTATGTTAGATTTAGGTTTAAATGTCAGTTAATTAAATGTATATTTTAAAAATCGGCTTCCAGGCTGTGACGAGACATAGAAGCTTTCTTGGGTATCAAAGCACTTACCACTTCTAGACAAAGCCTTTTTAAGAAATTGGATATTTAATTTTATTGATAAACCTTGGTCTAACTAGTTTAGGATTTGATGGGATAGCTTCAATTACTTTCACTTAGCTAAGTAGACCAAGAAAGGTACGTCTTACCTTACTTGGCTTCCTAAACTAAGCTTCCCTAATGTACTATCATCTTGCCCCACGCTGGTTCTAGGTTAGACAAAAGTCAAGTTATCTTTTAAATTTAGTCCTAATTATCCAACCGGTAAACTATTATTTTAGATGTGTCAACTAGATTGGAGCCTCCCCTCAATTATTAAACTAGGATTTGTTTTAAGTTTTAGGTTTATGTTGATTTGTTTGATAGTTATAATATACTTGATTATAGTTTTATTTGTGAGTTTTACCCTTTTGTTTTAACTTGGATTGGAAACCTAAGTTTGGTTTACTGATTTAAATTTATAGTTTTGATTTAGTTTATTAGATTTATTTAAGATATTTTCTAGTTTTGTTCTTATATAATGTATTTCATTTTTAGGTGCATCGTATTGATTTTGATTTGGTCTTACTTGCTTGGTTAGACAAGGTTTTGGAACTCAAACTTTAGTTTTTTTTATTTTGGCTTACCAGTGATATAAATATTTTATTTGTTGAGCTAGACTTGTATCCAAGTCCAGATGTATTGTACATTGTTTATTGTGATCCAAATATCATATCTAGGTACTTGGATTTTCTTGTGAATTTTTCTAAAAGTTCGTTTAGTTCAACAACTTCACTGTTCAATTTGGAATTTTCTTTCTCAAGTTTTGCAACTTATGTTGGATTTCCATATTGAATCGGTTCAGTTGTTGGGTTTGATTTTAATTGTTCTTTTAGATTTGATTTTCCTTAAGGAGTTAATAAATTTGAGTTTTTGATTTTGCTAATTTTCTATTCATGCATGCCATAATGTTAAAGAAACTAGCAGATAAGTTAGAATGTACCTCGTTGGGACTTTCAGAAATGAGTACAGACTCATGGCTTGACTCGTATTCAGACTTGTCATCGTGATCCGCTTAGCTTTTTGATTCTGGTCTGGGTGCCATTAGAGCGAGGTAATTCTACTGCTTTGGTTCTTCGGCGTCCGATTCTTCAGAGGAGGATTCATCCCAAGTTGCTTTCAATGCCTTCTTTCTTCTGGTTGTCTTGGGGTTGCCCTCTTTCAGTCTTGGACACTCTTGCTTGTAGTATCCTTTCCTGTTGCACCCGTAGCACGTGACGTTGGCTTTGTTGCTATTGGAGATAGACTTTATTTTCTACAAATCCTTCTTGGTAAAGTCCTTCTTTATCCTAGTAAACATTTTTCTTACCAAGTTCACTATGTGTTCTTCATCATCTAAGTCTGAGTCAGACTCAGTTTCTAGTTAAGGTTTGATTCTGGACTTTACTTCTTTGGAGAAACCTGCAAGGAGAGCAATACCTTTCTCGACTTGTTTAGAGTTAGTTTGCTTGTGTAATTCTAATTTGCAAAATAGCTCATCTAACTTTAACTTAGAGATATTCCTAGAAATTTTATAGGCATCCACTATAGATGTCCATAATGCATTTCAAGGATATGAGTTTAGGGCGTACCTTATAACCTCTCGGTTCTCCATCTGGTGGCTGATCATGTGGAGTCCGTTGAGGATGTCCTTGATCCTCGCGTGTAATTGGTTTGTTGTCTCTCCTCCCTGTATTTTAATATTAAATAATTTATTTAATAAAAGTTGCATTTCGTTACCTTGGCATTAGTTGTTCCTTCGTGTAACTCGATGAGCTTGTCCCATAGCTCTTTTGCATTCTCATGTGGGCCGACATGATTTAGTTCTTCCTTTGTGAGTCCATACTGGATGATGTTCGTGGCTCTTGAGTCAGCTTGCACCTTCTTCTTCATTTCTGAATTCCACTTTTCCGGGTCAAGTGGAATTTCGGTGTTGTAATGGATCGGGGTCGTATAACCTCATCGAGTGCTCAACTATTAATCAATGTACGTTTTCAAGTACACCTCCATTCTCTCTTTCAATAGGAGAAGTCGTCTTCGTTGAAAAGCGGGGGACAAGCGATATTGTATCCTTCATTTTGGGCCACGTGATTACTGAAATAGGAAAAACTAAACTTATACCAAGACTTGTTCTTGGGGTAAGTAGTGTGAGAAGAAGAAAAAAATAGTTAAGGCTCGACTGATGTTGCACCAATTTTGAGCAGTTTGATAAAATCATAGCGAAAATTTTATCTAAAGAGATAATTATACCGGCTTAGATTAATTCAAAAAATTTAAAACAGAAAAAGTAAAGAGAAAAAAATAATAGAAATTAAACCCCCTGCTTGATTGGTGGTTGCACCAATTCAGAGTGAACCGGGCTCTGATACCACTTATAGGATCGGTGCACGTGAGAAGGGGGTGAATCACGTGTCTTTTAAAAATAAAACTTTTTCTTCTTTTAAAAACAAAGTCTGCAGTGGAACTAAAAACTAGAAATAGAAACAAAAAGAGTACAAGTACATGATCAGTTACTTGGTTCGGAGCCTTCGGCAACTCCTACTTCAAGACCCAAGTCACTTAGACCTATCGATGGGTAATTCACTAAACTCCCTTCTGGAAACACTGAAAGAATAATTGAATACAAAGAAGCGAATGGAAAGTGTAACAACCCTAGACTTTCCTTTTGCAAGTATGTAAAATAAACACAAATTTAAAAGTCATTACCAACACGAAGATGTCAAAATGAAAATGCTCGTGTGTTGGCGTCGGTCAGTCTACAATAGTCAAGCGAAGCAGTGTCGCAGCAACACAAAGTAGGAGCAGTCGGAACGTCGAATGATCGCATAGAAGAGTTATAATTGAGTTGATGCTTTGTGTTGCTCGAACTCCTCTTTTAAAGAGTGTCGAGGGTGCCTCCAAGCTCATAAGAGGCGCTTATAAACCCAATTTTATCGTGAATTGGCATCAAATAATCACCGAACCCCTCGAAGCTAATGAAACATAGGGAATGATCCAGATTGTCTCTCTCAAGGAATGTAAACGATGTTTAATGGATCTAGGAATAATTTATTAGAATTAGGGTTTTGGATTTTGATATTCTAATGGGTTTATTATGTAATGAGTTATAAGTGAGAAAGGAAATTAAAGACTGTTGGTGTAATATTCCCTGGGTCAAGGTTGACCAGGTTGACTAGGCTTGAGTTGGCTCAAGCCTGAGTCTTGATGTTTGGATTTCGATGTTTGACAATACATGGAGATTGTAGGTGCAATTATCCGATTGGGGAGGTTGCTAGTGTTGGTGCAATATTCCCCAGGTCAAGGTTGACCAAGTTGACTGAGCTTGAATTGAGTCAAGCTCGAGTCTTGATGTTTGGATTTCGATGTTTGACAATACACATAGACAACACATGAAGATTGCATGTACAATTGTTCATGTGGGGAGATTGTGAAGGAAAGTCAAGTAGGTTAAGGTTGACTGGATACTGGACTGGAAAATCCTAGTGAGTGAAGTTAGGTGAAAGACCTAGTGAGTGAAGTCAGGCAGAAGGAAAATCCTGGTGAGTGAAGCCAGGTGAAAGGCCTAGTGAGTGAAGCTAGGCAGAAGGAAAATCCTGGTGAATGAAGCCAGGTGAAAGACTTGGTGAGTGAAGCTAGGCAGAAGAAAATCCTGGTGAGTGAAGCCAGGTGAAAGACCTAGTGAGTGAAGCTAGGCAGTATAGAAAGTCCTGGTGAGTGAAGCCAGGCAGATGTGAAAGACCTAGTGAGTGAAGCTAGGCAGTATGGAAAGTCCTGGTGAGTGAAGCCAGGCACGGGAAATCCATATGGATCAAGTTTGATCAGACATCTGGTGTTGGGAAGCCCAAGTAGGTCAAAGGGATTGACCATATACTTGGCACGGGAAATCCAGGTGGATCAAGGGTGATCGAACACTTGGTGAAGATAAGTCCAAGTGCGTCAAAAGGATTGTCTGGACACTTGGTGAGGGAGTCCTAGCAGGTCAAGGGTGGCTGGATGCTAGGCATGATGTACCAACAGGTCATGGTTGACCGGATGTTGGTTTAGGGGAGTTTGGACTTGGTTTTGGGCAAAAACCATGTGCTGGATGTGCTGGATCAATCAGCCGATCGATTGGCTCATGCCCAATCGATCAGCTGATCGATTGGCTCATGCCCAATCGATCAGCTGATCGATTGGGCGAGTCCCCATGACAAGCTTTCTCCCAATCGATCAGTGGATCGATTGGGAAGAAGTGTCGCGCAAACAGAACCCCTCTGGATCGATCGGGCGATCAATCCAGAGGTCCCAATCGATCAGTGGATCGATTGGGAGTTGCTGTTTGTGCGCGATAAGCCCTGGATCGATCAGCTGATCGATCCAGGCAATTCCAGAGAGCATAGAGGCGCTCTGGATCGATCAGTCAATCGATCCAAAGCCTCCCCGATCAATTGGGAGCAATCCAATCTATCGGGATCCGACCGTTGGAATCATATTTAGCTGTAGGCGTTCGATTCCTTCGGTATATCTCGCACTGTTCATCTCAGATCTTCACAGCAACTCCACAGCTTCTCTACAAAATTTCGATCGCTAGTTCTTGAAGGTTCTTGGAGGTTTTTCCAAGTCAAGAGGCGGATCTACAACAAGAAGAAGAAATCTAGGGTTAGGGTTTTCCTGTGCAAACGTGTAAGCTTTTGCTTGTATTTTGTTCCCTTTCCCTTTCTTCTTGTAGTGTGAACTTGTAAGGCTTCTCTGCGTTTGGTTGTTACAATAAAGGAGTGTTTTTATTAGTGGAGGGTGTGTGAGTGTGTGGATCCTTGGATTAGTCACCTCTTGTGAGGTGGATACCAAGTAAATCCTATTGTTAACGGTGTGTATTGTGTTTCTTTGTATTTCCGCTGCATATCTTTGAAGAAACAAGCAACGTCAAGCAAGATGAGCGCACCGAGCTATTCACCCCCCCCCCTTTAGCTACATAATCGGTCCCAACAAGTGGTATTAGAGCGATGTCGCTTTTCACCGGAATCATCGCCGGAAAAGGGAACAGAGCTAGAGGGTGAAGAAGTTGGAGCAAAATTCTTCAAGTCCAAGATTTTATCAAGCTTAACTTCAATAGAATTCCAAGACGGACTTGGATTCGACACAAGGGTGCCTCCACCATATGTATCTACAAGCTTCAATTCTTAGAAATCAAGAATTGAGAATTTTCTTATGATGGAGATAGAGCAATGGTTTGCTCTCATGGAAGGTTTTGAGGCTCCAATAAACTCCAAGGGCAAGCCTTTCAAGAAAAGTAAATGGAGTCAAGAGCAAGTTCAAAGGAGCAAGGCAAATGATAAAGTGACCAAGCTTTTTGTCAATTTATTGCCAAGCAATATTTTGGCTCAAGTTGGAGAATTCAAGGATGCCAAGGAGCTTTGGAGCAAATTGACAAAGATTCATGAGATCCCCTCTACTGTACAAGATCAAGAAGAATCCAAAGAGGATGACTCATTGGAGCAAGACCAAGAGGAGGAAGACTCCAACGTTGAGAGATGCTCAACTTCCGAAGAAGAAGTCCAAGAAGCTTCATCTTCAAAGGAATGCAATGAAGAGGGCAAGGAGAGGGCATACTCCTTGTTCCATGTACAAGATGAAGATGAAGAAGCCTCCACCTCTAGGATTGAGGGGGAGTGTAGATCATTGACACCGGAGCAAGAAGAAGCCTCCACATCCGGGTCAAGAGAAGAAGAGGATGAAGAAGCTTCCACCTCCACAGGTCAAGTCAAATCTATTGGAGGAAAATCATTTTCGGATCAAGAGGAAGCCTCTACCTCCGGATCCAAAGGAGAAGATGTCATCCCTACACATGAAGGTATAAATGTTTCAATTAAAAATAAAAATCATATTATATATTTCGAATGTAGGGAACATGGGCATTATAAGAGCAAGTGCCCAAAATTAGTTAAGAAGAAGAGCCAAGTGGCACTAAAGGGCAAGGAGAAGCCCAAAGAGACCGCTCCCGGAACAAAGAAGAGCAAGAAGCACATTGTGTGCTTTTCTTGCAATCAAAAGGGACATTATATGAGCCAATGTCCCAAGGGGAAGAAAGCGATCAAGGCTCATGGAGGAAGCACAACTCAAGGGGGAGCCTCCAAGGTAAAAAGAAAGGTATCATTTATTGAGCCTACTCCCTTGAATAATGGTAAAAAGCATGCTAGTTCTAATTTTTATCATTTTAATGCTATTTACCATAAGAATAGAAAGCATGAGAGCTTTAAGGAAAAATATATGGCTCTACATGTTAAAACTACCACATCTAGGGTTAGGAAGGTAGATGAAAATCTAGGCAAGAAAACTAAGAGTTTTAGTTACAAGCCTAAAAATAAAATTGCTCATGGATTCATTGAAAAACCAAAAACTAAGGATTTAATGATAGAAAATCAAGTCTTGAGTTCAAGGCTTGATAAAATGGAGAAGACCCTAAAAAGGATGAAAAATATCCTAAAAGAGAAAAATGAGAAAAACCTAGGTTTAGGAGCACAAAGGTCATCCAATGACCATAGAGGTTTGGGATACAAACCCAAGGCTAAGAAGGATGTAATTTCTTACCATAGGGTTCCATATAGCTATGGAATCGAGTCTAGGTCTAAGGGTCAAGTCAAAAATACAAGGGAAGTTATCCCTAAGAGTATTTTTGCAACTAAAGTGACTAAGACTTCTAAGAAGTCAAACAAAGTCACTAGAAATGTCACAAGGGAAGCAATCCCTAGAGTTGACCTAGAAAAGGTGACCAAGGCTTCTAAAAAGTCAAACAAAGTCACTAGGAAGGTATCTAGGGAAATTATCTCTAGTGAATACTTAGAGCATCCAAGGAGCACCAATAGGTTTTGGGTTCCTAGGAGCATTTTCTCTACCCTATAAATGGGTTAGAGAGTGTCAACTCCGATTAGAAGGGTAGTTAACCCAACTTTGAAGAAGTTGACACTCGGAGAGCATTTTCAAGGTTATTATTAACATTTGAAAATGAAGAAGAATTAATGGTTTACTCTTTTAAAGAGTAAAATGTGCCATAATGTGGAAAATTTGAGATGATTTTAATTGGCACAAGAAATAAAGTGTCAAGAACTACCAAGTTGGGATTTTGGTATTTTTCTAAGGGATTAAAGGCAATCCGGGCCTTAAATTAAAGTGATTATTCTCTTGAAAGGGAAAATTGTGCCAAAATTTGTGGAATGTGCTTAATTTTAAATTGGCATAAATAAATCAAGAGATTAAAGAAATGTCAAGTTGGGTTTTGACATTTTCTTGATGAAATAGGGGCAATCTAGGTTTAATGTTAATTTAGCTAAAGTTTTAAGATACTTAGATAGGTAATCTAGGTATTTTATTTATGCTAATTTGCCATGTTTTGGTTGCTCATTATATGCCATGACATTATGTTCATTTTTGCATTCATGCTCTATTATGAAAAGCACAAAAATACCATGTCATGTCATACATACATCATATAGTTATAGGAAATTTTCTTTTGAAAATTATTTATGTTTGATGTATGCCATAACATCATCATGCATTATGTTTAATTTCTTGAAATTTAAGAATCAATGGCATTAATTAACAAGTAACATCCTTGGTGGATGTTCATGACCTCAAAAATGCCTAGATAGATATGCATGATCCCTAGATTAGGGCAAAACCAAAAATTTACATCTCACTAAAAACTATAAGGTGACTTGTATGTGTTTCATACACATTAAATACAAGTAAGGTGTTAGGATGATGAACAAAACTCAAGATGTTGATTTAGTGCATTCCTTTGAGTTTAGGTTCATTAAAACACATAGTTATGTGTTTTCCAATCATTGGGAAAGCTAATGTACAAGTCATGTGCATTGAGCCCGAGGAACATAGTTGGATATTGGTTTTGAAAATGATTTCAAAAATGTTTTGGAAAACCTTGGTGAAGACTATCTTTTGATAGTACTCATCATTGAAGAGTTAGGCACAAACTAGAAGAAAACACTAAAGTTTTTACAGGTTTTCAAGTTTGTGTCCATCTTTGAAAATATGATGTATTTTCTTAAAAAATTATTTTTCCATGATAATATATGTCCTAAACAATGTCTACACAAATTTTTATGATTTTTGGAATTTTGTAGATTTTTCTAGGGGTTTCAGAAATTGACTGAAATTGAATTTCAGTATTTTCAGAGCTTCAATCGATCAGTGGATCAATTGAAGTGCCTCAATCGATCAGCCGATCGATTGAGAGCAAGCTTCTCGTGAACAGAAGCTTCCTGGATCGATCCATCGATCGATCCAGCCCTTCTGAATCGATCAGTGGATCGATTCAAGCAGGTTTAATCGATTGGGACCCAACTCCAATCGATTAGGAATGCTGATTTTGGTTGGTAAAGCCTAATTTCAGCATTTTAGACCATCTTTAGTCTAGGTAACCACTCCTAACCCCTCAAAACACATATGTATATATTTAGGGGGAGTTTTCATGATGAAAACAAGGATGACTTGGTTAAGGAAGACTAAGTAGAGGTTTAGGTTGAGGTTTGGTTGCATTATTGAATTTATGAACCTCAAAACTTCTAAATTTGGATTTCCTAAAGTTTTAGGGATTCCAAGTCATTGTTGGTGCAATGACAGAAGTCACGACTATATCTTTAGGGGGAATTACTCTTTAAAGACATGAAAATTTAATTTTCATATACCTTAGAAGGTGGTTAATCTTCTTTCGTGAAAATGCTCAAGGTTGGACATTTGACTACAATGGAGAGTGGATATCTTCATTGTTTAGTGGTATATGCTCATGAATGAGCATTTGATGATAATGAAGGGTATGAGACCTTCATTTGAATCGTGTGTGCAGACAACGAGTGAAGTTGTATGCAACAAGTGAATATACCAAGTGGTAGATGCTCAAGGATGAATGTTAAGAATAATGAAGGGTATGAGATCTTCGTTATTATGTTGTGAACAAAGAGTGAAGTTGTGAACAGCGTAGGATAACTCTTCAGGAGAAGAATTTGTTTTTGTTATGTGCCCAAAGATGAGGCATGTAGGGATTTGATGTGTGTCAATAGGGGGAGAATGAAAGGGTTTAAGTTAGGCCTTCATTATCTAAGAGGGAGTTTGCCCTCTTAGGGGGAGAATGTAGGGTTTAACTTACGTCTTCATTACCTAGTGGCATGAAGGGAGTTGAGGCTGTGGGATTAGCCTAACTTAAATGTGGTATTATCAAACATCAAAAAGGGGGAGATTGTTGGTGCAATATTCCCCAGGTCAAGGTTGGCCAAGTTGACTGAGCTTGAATTGAGTCAAGCTCGAGTCTTGATGTTTGGATTTCGATGTTTGACAATACACATAGACAACACATGAAGATTGCAGGTGCAATTGTTCATGTGGGGAGATTGTGAAGGAAAGTCAAGTAGGTCAAGGTTGATTGGATACTTGACTGGAAAATCCTAATGAGTGAAGCTAGGTGAAAGACCTGGTGAGTGAAGTCAGGCAGAAGGAAAATCCTGGTGAGTGAAGCCAGGTGAAAGACCTAGTGAGTGAAGCTAGGCAGAAGGAAAATCCTGGTGAATGAAGCCAGGTGAAAGACCTGGTGAGTGAAGCTAGGCAGAAGAAAATCCTGGTGAGTGAAGCCAGGTGAAAAACCTAGTGAGTGAAGCTAGGCAGTATGGAAAGTCCTGGTGAGTGAAGCCAGACAGATGTGAAAGACCTAGTGAGTGAAGCTAGGCAGTATGGAAAGTTCTGGTGAGTGAAGCCAGACACGGGAAATCCAGATGAATCAAGTTTGATCAGACATCTGGTGTTGGGAAGCCCAAGTAGGTCAAAGGGATTGACCGGATACTTGGCACGGGAAATCCAGGTGGATCAAGGGTGATCGGACACCTGGTGAAGATAAATCCAAGTGGGTCAAAAGGATTGAGTGGACACTTGGTGAGAGAGTCCTAGCAGGTCAAGGGTGGTCGGATGCTAGGCATGATGTATCAACAGGTCATGGTTGATCGGATGTTGGTCTAGGGGAGTTTGGACTTGGTTTTGGGCAAAAACCATGTGCTGGATGTGCTGGATCGATCAGTCGATCGATAGACTCATGCCCAATCGATCAGCTGATCGATTGGGTGAGTCCCCATGACAAGCTTTCTCCCAATCGATCAGTGGATCGATTGGGAAGAAGTGTCGCGCAAACAGAACCCCTCTGGATCGATCGGGCGATCGATCCAAAGGTCCCAATCGATCAGTGGATCGATTGGGAGTTGTTGTTTGTGCGCGATAAGCCCTGGATCGATTAGCCGATCGATCCAGGCAATTCCTGAGAGCATAGAGGCACTCTGGATCGATCAACCGATTGATCCAAAGCCTCCCCGATCGATTGGGAGCAATCCAATCGATCAGGATCCGATCGTTGGCATCATATTTAGCTGTAGGCGTTCGATTCCTTCGGTATATCTCGCACTGTTCATCTCAGATCTTCACAGCAACTCCACAACTTCTCCACAAAGTTTAGATCGCTAGTTCTTGAAGGTTCTTGGAGGTTTTTCCAAGTCAAGAGGCGGATCTACAACAAGAAGAAGAAATCTAGGGTTAGGGTTTTCCTGTGCAAACGTGTAAGCTTTTGCTTGTATTTTATTCCCTTTCCCTTTCTTCTTGTAGTGTGAACTTGTAGGGCTTCTCCGCCTTTGGTAGTTACTATAAAGGAGTGTTTTTATTAGTGTAGGGTGTGTGAGTGTGTGGATCCTTGGATTATTCAAGCAAGACGAGTGCACCGAGCTATTCACCCCCCCCCCCCTCTAGCTACATAATCACTCCCAACAGCTAGTGCAATTCCCCTCTCGTCAAGATTTAGCCAGATTGGTGTGAAGAAAAGTCAAGTAGGTCAAAGGGTTGACCGGATACTTGACTGGGAAAGTCCTAACTGGAGGTCGGGCGGTGTGAAAGTCTAGGTGAGTGAAGCCAGGCTGAAGAAAATCTTGGTGTGTGAAGCCAGGTGAAAATCCTAGTGAGTGAAGATAGGTGAAAGTCCTGATAAGTGAAGCCAAACAGAGGAAAATCCTGGTGAGTGAAGCCAGGTGAAAATATTAGTGAGTGAAGTTAGGTGAAAGTCCTGATGAGTGAAGCCAGGCACGTGGAAATTCAGATGGGTTAAGGTTGACTGGACACCTGATGTTGGAAAGTCTAAGTAGGTCAAAGGATTGACCGGATACTTGGCACGAGGAAATCCAGATGGGTCAAGGGTGAACGAACATCAGGTGGAAGTCCAAGTGGGTCATGGAGGACCGGACACTTGGCACGAGATGGTAAGTCCAAGTGGGTCAAGGTTGACCGGACACTTGACACGAGGAGAAAAGTCCAAGTGGGTCAAAGGGATTGACGAAACACTTAGTGAAGGAGTTCTAGCAGGACAAGGTTGATCGGATGCTAGGCATGAGGTTTCAACATGTCACAGTTGACCAGATGTTGAATTTGGGGACCCTAGACTTGGTTTAAACAAGTCAAGGGAAGACCAATTGATCAACTGATCAATTGAACATGTTGGCGCAACGGGCCGACAAGAGGGGAGGGGTGAATTGCCTAAAAAAAAATACCCTTCTCGTTCTTTCAACTCTTAAAGTGCAACAATAAATAAAAAATAAAAGAGCAGAATTAAAGAAGAGACTCAGTAATTGACTTGGTTACAACCTAGGTGGTTGTTAATCCAAGGAGGTTGCAAAGCTCAGAAAGAATCTCCTTCTATGAAGGTGGAGAAGCCTTTTACACACAATGAAAACTTATCAGTTGCTAGGAATTGAATACAAGAGTTGATGATTAATTTCCTAGCTCTAGGGCCCTTTTTATAGAGCCTAGAAACTCGATCTTCGGCTTGAGGACGCCTCCCATAAGTATGGAGGGCGCCTCCAGCGTGACAGTTGGATAAAGTTTTATCCAAATGCGAAACATGTTGGATCGAGAAGCGCTAGAGGGGGGTGAATAGCGCTCGCGGCTATTTCACGTTTCGGAATCGACTTCGTAAAACTCGACGAGTAATAAGAGTAATAAAGCAGCGGAAAATAAAAGGCACACAACTCAAATACAGGTCGTTTACTTGGTTCGGAGCCTGTGACGACTCCTACTCCAAGGCCCGCGGTCGTTGACCGCTTTCGGTGGGCAACAACTATAGAATCGATAAAGTTTACAAGTATAACAATTACAGCTCAAATTAAAATATTGATCTTATACCGACAACAAGAGATGAGGAAACGAAGCTCTGGGTCGTCGGGAGGTTGTTGCAACACTTCGGGATCGTGTCGTTAACAGCTTTTAACAGAAGGATCGCTTGGCTTAAGTTGTATGGAGTGCTGCCTCGAACCTCTCTTTTATACTGTGCTGGAGGCGCCTCCAAGCCTATCCCAGGCGCCTCCAGGCCGTCGAGTCGCACGGGTGGATCAGCACAAGCCTGGTCGCACCTTATCTGGTTTAAGGCGCCTCCAAGCCTCTTCAAGGCGCCTTCAAGCCTTGGTCCAAGGCGCCTCCAGCTCCTCTAGACAGCTGGCTTCGGCTTGCACCCGAGGCGCCTCCAAGCTCCATGGAGGCGCCTCGGACACTGTTCATCCGAGGCTAAACTCTAGTTTTTGGCCCTGCAAAACATGTTAGTCTACAAATACAAACACATCTTGCAAAACCAAGTTAGCACAGATATTAATCATGATAATAGAATATTCTGACAATCTTCGGACTATCCTGATCTGACTTCGGATTTCCGATCGGAAATCCTAGGTCGACCCGACGCCTACTGTTCCCTCTGCGGGGAATGCGTCCTCACCTACTCCACTCAGGAGTTTTACCTGTTGCCAGTACGATTCTCCAGATCGACTGGACTTTTGTTCGACGCTCGATGCTTTCGGACTTTCTGCTGGACTCCCGCTTCCCGGCTCGTCCAGTCTTCCACCTGGTTTGCGACACCAGGACTTTCCACCTAGGGTTACCACCCCCTAGGACTTTTGCCTGAAGCTCTCAACCTGCCAAGACTTTCCGCATAGGGTTACCTCCCCCTATGACCTAGGGTTACCACCCCCTAGGGTTTTCCACCTGCTTAACCGCAGCTAGGACTTTTGTCAAAGTACCACTTAGGACTTTCCTGCAAGCTCCATGAACCTTGTTAGATACCAACATAACCTTAACTTTGAATTCCTTTGTCATTATCAAAACAACGGTTCGATCGTCGGATGCTTCCCGCACCAACAATCTCCCCCTTTTGATTATGACAACTGAAATTCAAGGTTAAGTAAAATAGATGCATAAATATTTTTCAAAGTTTAAGAAAGTTAAAAAAACTTTAAATGCAAGCATAGTTAAGCTAAAACTAACTTAAACTTTGTAAGGCTCCCCCTTAATAAAGGCTCTCTTTATAAATTTTACTTTTGAATTTTCCTACTTTGAATTTCCCTATTCTCCCCCTTTGCCATTTATAAAAAATGAGCAAGTTTGAATAATTCTAACTTTTCAAACAGATTTTATAGTTAGAAAAATAGAGAATTAAATAAACATTAGGCTTTAAAGAGGGATAAAGATACTTTGATAACACTTAGTTTTTGAAATTAATTGTAGAATTCTTAGCTAAGTGAAATAAGGGTCTAAAGAGATATTTTTCTTTCAACTGAGTTTAAAAGGCTAATAAAACATTGACTTTGAAAGATAATGTTAGCCAATTTTTGAAACTTAGTTGAACTCTTTGAAAATTATGTTGTAAAATTTGAAAAACATATTGAAGCATACTTCAGGTAAGTTGAAATACTTTGAAAGTTTTAGCTAAATTTTGAAAATCTGTTAGAACCATACTTAGTTAAATTTTAAAAATCTGTTAGAAAAATACTTAGCTAATTTTTCAAAAGCTATTGAAAGACTTAAATGGATTCGAAAGGTTTTGTTGGTAAATATTTTCTTAATTTTGAAAAAGCTTTTTGAACAATAATTTTGAAAGAGAGAAAATTAAGAAAGGCTAAGGTCATTTAACAAAATATTTAACCGAATAAAGAATTCCAAGATACTTAAAGGCAAAGTAGGATTAGTAAGCTTAAAATCTTAATGTCCAAGCATGGGCTGAGTTAAAGAGATTGCAAATTAATTAATTTCTTTTAGTAAGGTATCAGAGCCCTAATGTCTAAGCATGAGTAAAAGAATTTAAAATCAAGCACTTAAGTTCTTGGCCACATGTCTAACCATCTAGCTACTAGTTGATTGCCTAGAGGACAACAACCTTCACTTGGTTAGTCAGGTTGAGTCAATAGATCAAGTTAGATTTGACTAGGGTTGGATGATTTAACTTGATTAATGTAAAGTTGGCTTTTAACGCCCAGACTCACTATGATGCATAGAAATAAGCATTCTGGAGTCCAAGTTGAACCCTATGTATCTCACATCGTTCTAAGTTTTGCAAACACAAACAAGTTATGCCTAGTGTGCTTGTGAGATGCTCTGGCTGAAACTAGGGGAACATGATATCTAGGGGGAAGATCCTAGGCTAAGTCAAAATTTTGAAAAACTAATAAAACTGGGATTTTGAAAATAGTATTTTTCCTAGAATTTCTTAAAGATAATTTTGAAAACAAGTAAAACATTTAAGAACAAGGTAGGAAATTGATTTGAAAAACAAGATATATTCTACCCAACACATTCCTATTTGTCAGATTTAAGCAAATAAAATTGGTGAGCAGAAATAAGTAGAGTAATTGAGTTCTACTAAGCACTAGTACAACCAGACTAGAAAATGAAAGTGTCTGTGTAATATCCAAGGTACATGAAATGATAGTGTCAAAAAGCAGGATCATCAGCTGGAGGGTCGTCAGCTGGAGGTGGTGCAAGGGGTTGCTCGGGTGCAGGCTGTCCCTGGCGACGTATCTCACCCCGGAGAGATGCAAATCCTGCAGCTATCTCGGATCGTAGGGATCGAAGGAAGCGATGGCTATCTAGAACAGCCCGTCGCGTCTGAATGGACTGAATCTCGAGCCGAGTGAGTCTGTCCTCGACGGAAAGTGGTGCCGAAGTCGAAGGTCCAGCTGATGTGGAAGGCCCGGCAGAGGTGGAAGGTTATGGATCTACGAAAAACTCCTCAGCTAAGAAGTCAAGCCACTCCTCTCCCTCGCCCGGTGCATCCTCGACCTCTGGAGCAATAGGAGCAGCAGCTGGCTATGGACGACCCTTCCAGGCTAAAATCCCCTCAGCGATGACCTCTATACCGGCTAATCGAAGACTACGCTGCCCTAACTCATCATATAGTGTAAGTGGGATGAGTGTCCCTATGGTCGTGTCTATCCAGAGGTGGAAAAGATCTGAGTCAAGACATGACAGTAGGGCATGTGGACTACTCCTGATGTGACTGTACTCGATGCATGTATAATATTATGGAACATATGTAGTGCAATGTCTATGTCAAAACGTTGACTCAGGGCGTACAGAAAGAATGAGTGGGGCGGTCGCATCTTCGAGATGTCTCAGGATGTGATCGACAAAATGCATGTTGTCAGGACTCTGTACATAACATAGTCTTGAACCCTAAAAAGAGTCGACCTGAACTCGGTCAGGCCAAATAGTCTCTCCTCCCCGAAAAAATGCATATAGATGTTGTCTAAGGTGATATGGGAATAAGGATCACCGAATGGTAGATCTCTACTCAGGTAGCATAGGAATGTACATGTGACTCCCTAAGCTCTAAGCTAGTGCGAATTAGGGAGAGAGTAAACTGGATGTCTGTTCCACCAACTCTGGTGGAATACGTACTATCATCAACCTTTTCGAGGTTGTGATAGAATTGTGCACACAAATCCTGATTTACTGTATTGTTATAGTAAACCAGTTTCTCTAACTGATAGTGTTCTATCATCTGGACTGCGGGGTGACAGAACTGGGCAAAAAATGTCCTACCTACATACCTAGGTTTAATAGACTCAAATGTAAATCTAGCAAAGTCTACCCTATGCCGCTCTGAGGGGAATCTAGGATCCGTAGAAGGGGTCCTAGCCGGTGTAGGATCAGCATGTCGGCATTTTCTGATTTATGCAACATATAACTAAAGAACATGCAGAAGAATGACATATAAGAACAATAAGATGGTTTTAAGGTATACCTAGGAGGCATTGTAGGAGGATTGAAGAAGTTTGGATGGGTTGAAGGTGCCTTAGAGGGAAGAAATCGTCGGATTTTGAGAGAAAAATCGCGTGGAATATGAGCCGTGAACGAAACAGAAAGTGTTCTGTTCGTTTCTAAAATTCGGGATTTAAGGCGCCTTAGACGATGCTTAAGGCGCCTTAAGTAGGCTGTTGGAGGCGCCTCGGAGAGTATCCTAGACGCCTTTAGTTAAGGCGGCGGGAAATTTTCCGTCGTGATTGAGGGCGCCTCCCTTGTGTGGGAGGCGCCTTCGATGCGCGCCTATGTGTCCATTTTTTTAAAAAAAAATAATTAAATTTTGAAAGATATTTAAGTTAATTAAATTTTGAAAATATTAAGTTAAATTTGAAAAAAATAATTAAAGTAATTAATTTTGAAAAATATTAAGTTAATTTTAAAACTTTAAGTTAATTAATTTTAAAAACTAATTAAGTTGATTAATTTGAAAGCTTTAAGTTGATTAAATTAAATTTCAATTTCAATTTCAATTTAATTTTAATTTTAATTTTAATTTTAATTTAATTTAATTTTCATTTAATTTTAATTTAATTTTCATTTAATTTTAATTTTAATTTAATTTAAATTTAAATTTAATTTAATTTTAATTTTAATTTAATTTTGATTTTAATTTAATTTTAATTTAATTTAAATTTAAATTTAATTTCATTTAAATTTAATTTAGTTTTAATTTAATTTGAATTTAATCAGAATTCATTTAGATTTATTTTATCCTCAGTCATCTCACCCGATCTAAATTTTTAATCAGGGAATCTTATAATCTTGTGAGATGAATTAGGTTTAATTTTAGGGTTTGGTTTAACTTTGTGTTAGATTCAGATTTAGCTTTGGGTTCAACACATAGACATTCTTCGGATAAACTTCTAGGCTATGGTGAGTCATCTGGACATCATTAAAGTAATCATGCCTTCGAGGTTTTCCAAATATTCCTACCCATTGAACTTAGTACAAAACCTTGGTCTAACTAGTTATGATCCATAAAGGGTAGCTTCGGTCAGTTCCACTTAGCCAAATGCACCAGGTCGAAGCCATATCTTCCTAGACATGCGATGACTAAGTTTCCCCAACGTACTATCATCCAATACTTCACCAGTACCGTGAGTCAAGTTAAACCTAGCCCTTTTTATTCTATTCTTAATTACCCTGCCGGGTAGTCTACTCTTGGTTACCCTTGTCTGGTAGATTAAGTTTTGGATGTGCCAGCTATTCTGGAGTTTAGGAAATTAGGAAATATAATTCTGAATAACATGGTTTTATTTTTTAAAACTTTCCATTTTTAACATTCACTTTAGGAAATTAAAAGAGAGCTTGTAAAATTTTATAAGAGTTTTTTTTCTTTGCTTATAAAATTTTTACAAGGATTATTTCTTTCCTTTTAATTGTGGTCGGCCACCCTTGCTTGGTGCCCAAGCAAGGGGCCAACCAATCATCCTTTAAAAGATTCAATCAAGCCAATCAATCCATGATTGATGATTGATTCAATCAAGAGGAAAGAAAAGGAAAAATAAAAAGGAAAAATAAAAAGGAAAAACAAAAGGAAGATTTTAATTTTTGTAAAAAGTGTTTTCTTATTTACCTTGGGCAAGTAATATAAAAGAAGGGGAGATGGGGCCTCATGAGATAACAATTCTTATTCTCTTGTTAGTGATCCTCTAGTGGCCGACCCTCTCTCCCTCTCTTTTCCCTTTGCTCTCTTTTGCTCCTTGGTGGTCGTGGTGGCCGAAACATAGAGAAGAAGGAGAAGCTTTTTGGGTGGTGTTCATCTTGGAGGTTCGTCGCCCACACGACGTCCAAGGCGAGACGAGGAATATGGCAGAAGATCTTGAGGTCATTAGCATACAAAGAGAAGGTATAACTAGTAATTTTCTTCCGCATCATGCTAGTTATTTTTTTTTGTATGAATTCCAAACACAAGAGGCATTAGATTCTAGTTTTTCGAATTTGTTATTCGAGTTTATGTTTTTGTTTTTCGAATTTGTGATTCAATTGTTCCTTTTGGTTAAACCTAGAGTTATATAAGGAAATTAAATATTAGCTTTCCTTAAAAGGCTTTGTCTAGGAAGTGGTGGTTGCTCCCATATCCAAGAAAACCTAGTGTCTCATCATGTTTAACCTGGAAGCCAATTTTGAAAATTAATATTTAATTGAATTTATAACATAGGTGGATTTGGATCAATAGTGTTAAGTTCCGCTTGCGATCCCAGTTTAAACCATTAAGAACAGATAAGTTAAATTTGGAATCAATAATGTTAAGTTCCGTTTGTGATTCCTAATTTAACTTCTAAAGAACACAATAGGTTATTTAGGAAAGGTTCGACACTTGTACAAAATTTTTGTACAGTGGAACCGGTACGATCTTCCTAGGATTAACCAACATTCCTGTACTCCTAAGCTCCTGCACACTTAGACACAAAAATCAAATACTAACAGGACCTAACCTAACTTAGTTGATCACATCAAAACTATCACGGGGTTCCAACACTGCGGACCCCAGCTGGACTTTCCGCTAGATATCAGGTCACTTCTTGACCTATCTAGACTTCTACATTAGCTATCAGGTTCTTCAGACATAACTAGATTTCATTCTAGTGCCAGGCCTGTTAAGTCCTGCACACTTGATAGAAAGGTTAGATAATACAACACCTAATGTTAATTCATTTATTATTCATCAAAACTTAGGTTTAACCATTGGTGCTAACTGCACCAACACTAACCACTTTAGTGATTCAGCCAAGAGAAGAAGAAGAGGAAGAAGAAGATCAAGAGGCTCACAAAATTTCAATTAAAAGGGAATTTTATATTCATCCAATGAATACCAAGGGGTTTTACCTTTTAATCTTGTTCCATTAATGATGAATTAATCTCCATTAATCTTTATTAATCTTCTTAATATGTTAGATTTAATATATTGGATTAACCATTACCTAATAATCCATTAACCCAATAGTCCAATGAGTCTAACCGATTAATCTAATAAGTCTAATCTGAATTCATTTAAGTATAACTCAACGAGTCTAACTCAATGAGTCAAATTTGGATTAGACTTATCCCTATAATCTTAGGGTCCATCATATTTTAGTTAAAATAAAATAATTCATCTCTAAACCAACATATTGTTTGTGTGTAACCCAATAAGTTCTTGTAGCGCTGGCAATGTCTCTAAAATAATATTTTAGATACATAAGCAATGAGTGAGATCTAGCAATGCATAATTACTACCCAAGTGATGAGAATATCGAAATCTGACCTATCCTTTTTGTACCTATTATATTGTATAACTTGGTCATTCTATCCTCGATATATAGATTGATCAATGAGGCATAGACCGTGTTATTTCTTGATCTCCAAGTAGACTCACTTAACTAAATGAGTTCAATATCTTATATTGACTTATTTGAGTATGACCATGTATTTTAGTAGTCCTACTTAATTCAAGAGCTCACAGATATCACTTCCATTATATGGAAGGGATAGATGTCATCTACATCACTCACATCCCTCCACATAACTTATTACATATCAGTGATCAACTTTATAGTCCATCTTATTACAGGTGGCATTTCTCAATACCAGAGTACATAACTCCTTATATAGGAAATCGTAGTGACTTCAGGTCTAAGGACTATTCGTACCAATAATCACTATGAGAATGTTTATGACACTCATATAATTATCCATAAAATATTCTCATGGCGGGTCAATTTAGTACATATTCTTTAATATATACTCATGTATCAACTTGATATCTTATATCTATGACTTATGAGATTAGATCATTAATTGACCTACATGCTAGTCTTAACATATTAATATTATCCTTGTATATTAGTGTTTGACTAAGAATAGTTAAGAGTAGTGTTCTATATATATCTACAGCTTCCCATTATCAATTCAACTAATTGATATGTTGTAGATTAGAATCTACTATCCTAGGACATTATTATACTTATTCATCTAGGATATATCTAAAGTAAATATAATAACCATTGTCTTTTACTAATAAAATATGATACAAAATTTTCCTTGTCAATCATTTCAAAATTTTCTCTAAGGGCTAATACTATAGCTAACACAAATTCCATATGGGGTGACCTTGAATGAAGTTGAGAGAAGGCATAGAGTGGGTCAAGAGTGACTAGATGCTTGTGGGGAGGCTTGGAGTAGGTCAAGAGTGATCGGATATTTGCAAGGAGGTCTAGAGTAGGTCAAGAGTGATCAGATGCTTGAGAGGAGACCCAAACCATAAGAGTAATTAATGGTGGTTCTTCATTTGGAGGGAGAATTATTGGGAATACAATCAAAGCCCCACATTGAAAATATATAAAAAAAAATCATGGGTTTAAAAGATGAAAGATATCTCCATTAGTATAAGACTTTTTGAATAGAACCCAAAACAAATTCATTAGGGTTTAGGTTAAAGTGGATAATATCATACCATTGTGAAGATATATGAATTTTTTTTGCCCTAACATTAACGATCGATTATAAGTTGACCTCATGATTTACTTTCCTTCACATATAATTTGTGACAAATTGGGATTAATGTAATCATCTTTTTACCACAATTGGTGAATTTGAAGTATATTAACAAATCATGACAGATGGTTCATAAGGTGCCTCCTAGCTCCCAATGGCTATTATATGGCTAGTTGTATGATTGATAAGGGGGGTTAGGGATAACTCATGTGTTAGAAACACTAAGACATAGTGGAGCATTCTTACTTTTCTATGAGCTATGTGAAATAGACCTATATGTTCAAGCAAAAAAGGTAGAGATGTAGAGGTCAAAAGATAGAAGGAATGATTCTTGAGAAGCCCTGGTTTGGTCCAATTCAAGATCAAGGGATGAATTGACTGAGGCTAGTCAATAGTGTAGGATCGTTACACTAGAGGGGGGGGATAAATAGTGATCATGGCTTTCACGTTCGTTTAAAACAATCGAGAGAAAGCAACAAAATAAAGAAAAGAAAACAAGTGCAATGCTAATACGCCAAGATTTACTTGGTTCAGATTCTGTGGTGACTCCTACTTCAAGGCCCACACGTGAGAGTGCTTTCGATGGGCAATCAACTAATCAATTGTAAAGAGTACAAGTACAATGTCAAATGATTATAAATAATTAGAAAAGTAAACAATACCGATGAATTTGAAGAATGTAATCTGCAATGTAGTCATCGTCAGAGCAGTTTTCAGGCATTATGGAGGCATTTTGAGCAGCACACATAAGAGGAAGTTGTTCAGAATGTTGTATTTGAAGTGTTGGTCAAATCTTCCTTTTATAGCCCACTCTGGGTGCCTGGAACCTCCCCCAGGTGCCCCCACAGAGCTAACATGACGTGCTTTCGTTGAAACTTGATCTAAAAAAATTATCCTTCTCTGGGTAACCGTGACATAACCTCGCCAATCAGTGTGTGCCAGCTTGCTGTGAAGATCAACTTTCAGCAGTTCGGGCACCTGGAGCGACTCCGAGCGCCCGGACCGCTAGGGCACCTCTTCACTGAAGGCATCCCGGGTGCCCCGAGCAGCTTCGGGCACCCGGACTCCGGGTGCCCAGATCACCATTTTCTATACTTATATTTTCTGCAAAACAAATTTAATTCAGGCAAATAATATTTAAAGAATGATAAGTTTTGACAGTCTTTGGACTGTCCAGTCCTAACTTTGAGTTTTGGTGAAACTCTAGGTTGGATCGACACCTACTATTTCCTCTTCAGGGAACGTGTCCTCACCTGTTCCTCTTAGGAAAAATTACCTTATGTCAGACCGATCCTCTAGATCGTCTGGACTTTTGCTCAGCATCCAAGACTTTAGGTCTTTATGCTGAACGTCCGATCCACAATCAATCCAGTCTTCCACCTAATGTCAACAACCCCTAGGATTTTCACTTAGAGTCTTCAACTCTAGGATTTCGCCCAAAGTTCTTGATCCACCAAAACTTCGCCCAGTCCCCCGGACCAGGACTTCGTTGCCTAACCACAGCTAAGACTTTCCACCTGCCCAACTGCAACTAGGATTTTCCTTTGCCTAAGATCACTTAGGGCTTTCCTGCACACTTAGTTCAACTTGTTAGACAACAAGACAGCTTAACTTTGAACCCCTTTTCCATTATCAAAACACAAGTTCGATCGTCTGGTGCTCCCTGCACCAACAAACAATTGTCGGTGAAGACTTTGACTAGCTTTCTACTAACTCAGCTTTTGGGGGTCAACTTTGGATAAGGTCAATCTTCAATGAGGCCAGACTTCAACAAGACTAGCCTTCAAAGAGGTCAGCCTTGAGCGAGGTTGGTTTCTAGCAAAGTCAGCTTCTGGCAAGGTCAGTCTTCAGTAAAATTGGCTTATGGAAAAATCAGCTTCTTGTGAGATCGGCCTTCAATGAGGTCGGCTTCTTGCGAGTTCGATCTTTAGTGAGGTCAGCTTCTAACTGTTATATTTGAAAGGTGGCCTAAGGCAATCACCTTATGGAATGCACTATTTATTGGATATATAAATATTCACTATTTGAGTACACATTTTATATGTATTTTATTGGATCTTAAACTTATTTACTAAATATTTGTAATACGATTCATAACATGAGAGACCTTGTGATTGGATCACGACTAGTAAGAATCTCTATATGTGTAATTATAAATGTATTCCTAGTAGACGAATTTATGTGTTCGGAGATCACCTATTCTATGATACTAGCACGGGTTATACTCCTTGGTCTAACCAAATAGTTGTTTCTCACTAGCTAGAGGCAATGGAATGTCTAGAGTTAAACGTGAATGCTAGTTATGGTAACTAGTTCATTAGAGTGATTTGCTGTAAGACTTTATATGGTCTTTACATATATGGATATGCCAATAAAGCTTTTACTGCAACTTAAGTGTGAGTTTCTTTTGACTTAAGGTTTCAAGTCATCTTGGTAATAAAGGCATATACTTTGACATTTTAAGCAACATATCTGAGGAGGTGTAGATCTGGGATAATTGGGTATGAGACAAATTGTCCAAAGGTATTTGAATAGCCAACAAAGGATTCACCACTTCTTACAAGGAGATGTATACCCTATGGTCACTTGTTAAGATTGTTATTCAAAGTCTTTAGTCAAAGCATCACATGTTAAAAGTATTGTATTCTTAGGCATATATATGAGTAACTTAAATCCGTAGGACAAGGAAGTATCACTTGGGCTAGGTGTGATATAGTCAACCTAGTGGGGACTGACACATAGGTCATATCCTGAACCAAGTAAATATAAGATGAGTGAAAGGAACAAGACACGACTGACTGTAGCTACTGAAGGGTTCAAAAGTAGTTCTGGAATCAACTATAATTTTTTAATCAATTAGGGATCATGATGTACTACTAGGTTTCATTTATGATAATTCCATAATTAATGGTTAATTATGAATGACCAACATAACCGGAAACCTATAAGGTCAACGCACTGCGAGTTTATCTTAGAGACTTAAAATGAGTTTGAGAATTAGATTCTCAAATAGAGAGAGAGAGATTGAGTTTGGTTGGAATAAATGGAAAAGATAAATATGGAAAGATATTTTCAAAACGGAAGTGCAAATGAGCCATGACTATTATAGGAGATATGAATTCATTATGATTTGATAATAATTCAAAAGGGGTTTGGTTTAGTTATAAAACAACTTGGTTTAATAATAGACCAAGAGGGTTTGGTTAAATTATGAACCAAGATGATTTAGTTTTGAACCAAACTTAATCTTAATGGTAATGGATTAGGTTGGCTTTGTTTATTGGGTTTGAAAGATGACTTGCTCCCCAAGTCATGTAAAAGTGTATAAATATCCCTCTATGAGGAGAAGAAAGGAGTGATTTTATTCTTTAAAAGAAAACTCTAATTTGATTAGGGCTTCTTCTCATCCTCTTCTCCCTCTCCCTAGTTGTTGTCCAAGCTCTTGCCGCCTAAGACTTACCATTATCCATCTCTAGCCGTTGAAGTCAGTGATGATGAATTTGGTGTCGACGAATTCAGTGCCGACGATTTCAGTGTCGTGACGTCCACCAAATCGTGCTGTGGGAGTTCTCTCGGATTGCTTCATCTTTACGCTTGGCTAGTACCTATCAGAGACGAATGGCTTATGGCTTCATGAAGTCGTCTCAATGACAACTCGGTGTGGATACGAGTAGAGGCAAACTCCGTTGGGTTTGCTAGTTGATGCCCTTTCCACTTCACATCATCCGTCAAGTATACCTAGAGTAAAAGTTATTTTAAGAAATTTTATTTTATGATCATGTCTTGTTGTATTGTATCCTTGCATGTGTATGGTGTGTGTGATATAATAATTAAGAATTATTATATTTTTATTTTTGCTGCACATGTTTTCTAAAACATGTTTTATCACATACTACATCGAGTTCCTCAACAGTGGTATCAGAGTCTAATCGTGCTTTGACATGATTGTAAAATTATTTTACGAGTCGTAGTTGGTCATAGATTAATTTCTATTTTATTATGAATTTTAATTTTTGAAAATTTTTCTAATTTGTTTAGAAATTCTATTTTTGGAAAGGTTATGAGACTATTTAGGATTTTTTTTTGAAAATATTCTATAAATTAATTTCTAAAAAAAATTTATTAAGAATTTTTATTTTTAAAAATTTCTTAATTTGTTAGGAAATTTAAATTTTAAAAAGTTCTAAAATAATTTAGAAAATTTCAATATGGAAATATTATGTAATAATTTAGAAATTTCAATTTGGAAAGATTATGAATTTATTAAGAAATTTCATTTTTAGAAAGTTTTCTAATTTATTAGGAAATTTTAATTTTGAAAAGATTCTGAAATGTTTTAGAAAGTTTCAAATTTGGAAGATTCTGAATTAATTAAGAAAATCTAATCATAAATTTCTAAATTTATTAGGAAATTTAAAATTAGGGAATTGTTTCCTAATTAATTAGATCTTCTTGATTGGGAATTATTTCCTAGATAAAATATATAATTAAAATTTATAAATTTGTTTCCTAAATTAATTATAGGAATCTTGATTTATGAAAATTAGATTCTTAATCATATTTTATTTATCAATAATATTATGACAACTATGGTATAAATATGTCATGTCATGTTGTATATGTATGTCATGTAGATACATTAGATATATGCATTATTTATATCATGCGTGTGATATGAATTATATCATTATATATGTCATGTTTAGATCCTCTGGTCCACTTTTTGTGGACCAGGAGATGATCCACAATATAATTACGGTCATATCATGGTTGTGATTCAGCCGTAATTGATTAAGATCCCTCTCTGGGTCCTCCTTCCCATCCATATTATAGTTTGGATCGAGGTGGGCGGTCGGAGACCGTCAATGGTGGGTGAGGGGTAGTCTCCAGTCATCCACCTCGATCTAAACTATAACCTGAATGGAAAGGTGAATCCATAGAGAGATCACAACTAATTACGATCAAAATCCAGCCATAATTGAATTGTGAACCATCCCTTGGTCTACAAAAAGTGAACCAGAGGATCCTTCCTCATATATGTCATGCGTGTGATATGTTATATCATTATATATGTCATGTCATGTATGTATGTCATATAAATACATTAAATATATGCATTGTGTATATCTTGCGTAAGATGTGTTATATCATTATATATGTCAAACATGCAATATGTTATATTATTATATATGTCATGCGTGTGATGTGTTATATTATTATATATGTTATGTGTGCGATATAACATATCATCATTTATATCATGCGTGTGATGTCATGTAGATAGTACATTTGCATGATTATGATAAGACCTAAATCTCTTTTCTAAAATATTAAAACGTACACCTTTTGTTAATACGGTAAGAATCAAAATTTGATTTATTGTTTTAGTTGTTGACCAAAGTAAGTTCAACCTAAAATTAAATATGTTTGAACCATTGAGATAACATCTCATGATTAACGGGTCAGCTTTAACTTGAAGTCATGACCATTATAGGAGATATGAAAAACAAATGTAGAGCCGCTACATTAACGGCCCCTAGTGTCGACCCCATAGATATGGAGGAAGGTAAATACAGGTACACAAGTATTAAGGGTATGGTGGGGTAAACCACATATTATTAGTTCCTGAGAATTAACTCCTGACTATTACGCCAGAGATGTCACGCGTCCACCATCTGCGCTACACCCTAGGGCTATTATAGGATATATGAATTCATTATGATTTGATAATAAACCAAAAGGGATTTAGTTTAGTTATGAAATAACTTGATTTAATAATAAATAATAAAATAAAATGGTTTGATTTAATTATGAATCAAGATGGTTTAATTTTTAACCAAACTTAATCTTATTGGTAATAGATTGGGTTGACTTTGTTTATCGGGTTTGGGAGATGACTTGTTCCCTAGGTCATGTAGAGGTGTATAAATACTCCTCTATGAGGAAAAGAGAGAAATGATTTTATTTTTTAAGAGAAAATTCTAATTTGATTAGGGTTGCTTCTCATCCTCTTCTCCCTCTCCCTAGCCGCCACCCAAGCTCTTACCGCCCAAAAGTTACCATCAGCCATCTCTACCCACTAAAGTTGGTGATGATGAATCCGGTGCCAACAACTTCAGTGCTGATGATTTCGGTACTGACAAATTCATGTCGACGATTTCGGTGTCGCGACATCCACCAAATCGTATCATGGGAGTTCTCTCGGATTGCTTCGTCTTTACGCTTGACTAGTACCTATCGGAGACGAACGACTCGTGGCTTCATGAAGTCGTCTCAATGACAACTCAACGTAAATACGAGTAGAAGCAAACTCCGTTGGGTTTGCTAGTTGATGTCCTTTTCACTTCTTATCATCCGTCAAATATATCTAGAGTAAAAGTTATTTTAAGAAATTTTATTTTATGATCATATCTTGTCATGTTATATCCTTGTACGCGTGTGGCGTATGTGATATAATAAGTAGGAATTATTATGTTTTTATTTTTGTTATGCATGTTTTCTGAAACGTATTTTGGCACGTACCATATTGGGTTCCCAATACTAGTGAGGTCAATCTTTAGTGAGGTCAACTTCTCTTAGAGAGATTAACAAGAGGTTAGAAGGGGATGAGATACGACGTGGTCCCTCTGACGCTCAAATACATACGGATTGATTAAAAAAAATAGCAAAAGAAGAAAATGAAGATGAAAGTAAGAGAATAATAGTAAAATATATTGGTCAACCTCTGGTTTTTTTAAATTGATATCATTAAGGGGTGAAGAGATGGCTTTGTTACGTTCGGCTGACATCGTGTTATAATGGATGCGTCCTTCTCGAAAGACGGCTGACCAAGATGTGAGTCAGATTAATTTGGGTTGGGCTTGGTCGGAGCCGACGAAAATGATTCGAGTTCAGGTCTAAATCGGCTAATTAGACTCAAGTGTCATCTTGGATCGGAGAGAATTATGTTGACTGAGTCGTAGAGAGGGCCGTGTTGTGTTAACCTTGTCGATCCCGTTAGGGACCATATCACGTGGTAAAGTCATCTCTGTTACATTACACCACTTTGATTAGCTAGGAAATCAAAGAAGTGGAGGATCGCGCAATCTAGATGCACACCAGATTAATTGTCAACTACTCAGATATCCTTCATATCTATCAACAAGCGCCTCGCTAACAACGACGGGTCTCGGATAACCGATAGGAGGACGACACATGTGCTGTGTGACCCTTGCAACGTGCTGCTGTAGGAGTACCCTAGGGGTCCCCTTGTCCTAAATCAGCTTGGTCACTCATAGGGAAGGGAATGTGGTGGCAGCCGATTGTGCGAGAACCTATCTCAATGTCCTACAGACAACATCCTAGTTTTTTCAAACCCACAATGAGCTGTCGAAAAGGGAGACAACCCCATCGATCTCCATTAGTCACTGCCTTCAGTACTGAACCTCCACCATCGACCCATAAAAATATAACAATATTTATCAACAACGATGTGATATGAATATAACACGTATAATAATGTAGCAGTCATCATCCCCATCATCTTGTCCGAATGGCGTGCTGTCTTTGTCGTCAACAATTATAACTTTCTCTACTTGGTTTGAATGATGGAAAGCAGGAGGGATCTGAATCCAATTTGGCATGTTGTGGCGTAAGAAGGCAGAAAATAATTGCTCGCCGAGTTACACTTTGCATGCAGGTAAATTTCATGGACAAGGAGATTGGTCCGAGGCATGGGAAAAAAAAGGTGGCTTAGCTTGTCTCATGGCGAAGCCGGTGAAAACTCAAAAAGGTGTAAAGATTCAGTAAATATAAGAACGACGGAGGGAGACGGGCATTTGGTTTGGGGTCTGCTTTTGGGATGGAGTGTGAGATCATCAGGATCGATCTGACGCTTGTCTGCCTCCCTTCACCTCTCTCTCTCTGTCCAAGACTGGCATCGACAGCTTGGGTTCTTCTTTCAAACAATAGGCTCAGGCCCACACTCGAGCATCGTTCATCCGTCCTTCTCTTCCAAGTTCCAACTAAAACATAAACCCTCCCTTTCCCCTTCCAGTCCTCTTCCATGTACCCTGGAGGCCGTTGCACAGCTCCTGTGCTTTGATTTTCTCCTCTTCTTGGATACTACATTGTGATGACCGAGATCTAATCCGTCTCTCTCTCTCGCTCTCACCTGTGCTCTTCGCCTTGCCTAATAGAGAAACCAGGTGTGGGAAGCGCTTTGCTTTGGTGCATGCGCTCTTATGTTGTTTGATTAATTGATTGATTTAGTATATTTATTTATTTATTTATTTATTTATTCTGAAGTGGATGGTGGTGGTTTAAGGTTTTAGAGCTGAGGTGGTGGTTTTTGGTGAAGGAAGTATGTGCCTTGGATGGCCAAAGAATTTGGAAGCAGGAGGAGCAAGACGAGGCCAAGCATCACCACCACCATCGCATGCCGCTGGTTTTGCAGCAAGAGGAGAGGAGTTACGCTCTAATTAGGCAACAAACACAGCGCAAGTTCAGTAACATTGGTTGGTAAGATAATCAGAAACTGGAAGAGGGAGGTGGGAAGGAGGAGAAGGATCTGGATCCGAGGAGAACTCTTTATCTTCAAATTCCTGCAGAGGCAAACGAAAGCGAAAGAGGAGATTCGGGAGAGCAACAGGAATTCCAGAAAGAAGAAGAAGAAGAAGAAGTAGCTAGGTCGCTTGGCGGCTTCCAACTCCACCAATTCCACTTCGATAAACAAGGTTCTTCTTTTTGGGGGTCGTCTTCTTCTTTAGCTGCTGCCACGGCTTCCTCCTCCGAGTATGCGCTCCTTCCTGAGCGGATGGGGGAGGGTGACGCCGTCGGCTACGGCCAGCTCTCCTTCCTCCGCCACCAGCCGCCGCGGCTGCCGCAGACGCCGTCGAGGTATGGAAGCAGGGAGAAGGGTGCTGCGGTGGGGGAAATCGTGGAGGTGCAAGGGGGACATATTGTGCGCTCCACAGGACGCAAGGACCGCCACAGCAAGGTGTGCACCGCCAAGGGCCCCCGCGACCGCCGTGTGCGCCTCTCCGCCCATACGGCCATCCAGTTCTACGACGTGCAGGACCGCCTCGGCTACGACCGCCCCAGCAAGGCCGTCGATTGGCTCATCAAGAACGCCAAGGCCGCCATCGACGAGCTCGCCGAGCTGCCGCCCTGGATCCCAACCGCTACTGTTGCCGCCGCCTCCTCTCACCGGCATATCCTTCCCCAGACATCTTCAGATCAGCCCCTCGTCACTGAGCACCCCGTCGACGCTGCTACTGCTTTATACTTCACCAGGGACGGCGGTGGTGGAGAAAATGTAAGTGCCAGTTTTCTTCCGCCATCCATGGACACTGACTCCATTGCGGACACAATCAAATCCTTCTTCCCGACAGCTGCAACTCCCGCGGCCACCTCGCCGTCTTCTAGCCCTTCCATCGGCTTCCAAGCCTACTCTTCGGATCTCCCTTCGCGAGCTGACGGTCAAATCAAGGACCTCCGCCTCTCCCTCCAGTCTTTCCAAGATCCGATTCTTCACAATCCAGAACCCGCCCACCACCACGTCCAATTCCAACAGAGCTCAGCTCCGCCCACCCACAGTAGTCATTTCCCGCCCTCCGCCCAATTCGCCTTCGACGCTGCAGTCTCCGCCAGCTGGGCCGAACAGAGCCAGCGCATTGTTCCATGGAATCTGATGGAGACGAGCGGCGGCGGGCCTGGATATGTTTTCAGCTTTCCGCCGCCACTGGCCGTGCCGCTGCACTCTGTGTTCGGCCAAACCCAACTTTTTTCTCAGAGGGGACCCCTTCAGTCCAGCAACGCCCCCACTGTCCGCGCCTGGGCCAACCCTGTCGATGCCGCCACCCATCACCAGATGCAACCTCCGTCGATGTCCTCCATCGGATTTGCACCCGGTGCCGGCTTCTCAGGGTTCCGGATCCCGGCGCGGTTTCAGGGCGAAGAGGAGCACGACGGCGTCGCAGACAAGCCGCCGCCCTCTGCTTCCTCTAATTCTCGCAATTGACACACAGAGCAGTAAGAAGAGGAATCGCGATCACCAATCTCCACACCTCCATGGTAAATTTCTCATTTCGATCGACCATTTCCTACTAATTCTAATTAAGTGATTTTAACCTTCTTCTTCACAGTGACTGGATTCCATTGCTTCAATTTTGGAGGTTCCTCTCTTCTCTCCGTCATTTTCTTCTCTATCGTTGTTGTATGAGTCTTAAAAAACCTACTCTTTTGTGTTGTCGTGTTTAATTTTCAGCTCGCGTGTTTTGTTTCTGTTGTGTAGATTGCTTATTGTGGTTTCTTGAGTGAGTTGTGTTTTGATTCTGGCTTTGCCAAAAGAGAGCACAAGTGAAGTGTTATATCTGGAAATGTCTTCGTAGATTTGCGGTTGTCTCTCTTACGGTTTCAGGAATAAAATCTAAAGATGTCCGTTCGGATTTAGATAAGCGCTGCATGTCGTTGTCATGCTGACAAGGAGATAGATGCTGACTTGGTCGGATGCCAATGGGCAAAAAAAAATTTTACGGTTAAAAGCGCATCCTTCTCCAATCATTATCAGTTTAATTTATTATTAAAAGGATGTAATATATAGTTTTTTTTAATCTTTTTTAAATCTATTATATGTATTTTTTGTTCAAAACTAGCATACCACATGCTTTTTTTTTTCAAAAGATGTAAAACTGTTATATCAGCTTGCTTAGACATACATCTTTTAACTATCTTTTTCTGAGAATTATATTTTTTGATGAAAAGATGTCAATACATAAGTAAAATTGTTACACTGCTCTGTTTAGCCATGGACATTAGATGGGATAGGTGACTAATCCTAGTGTGGATACGCAGAAATTTACAGGCATCTATGATAAAAGATTTGAGGTGGGATCCTATTGGACACTTTAAAAAATGTTCCTTTAATGATTAAAAGAAAAGAAATGTTCCTTTTCGTTTTTGCCCATGTGTTGTGTAAAAGAAATAGATGATTAAAAGAAAAGAAATGCTTCTTTTTCATTATTGCTCATGTATTTGTGTAAAAGAACTAGCAATGCCTGCAATTCCCTTAACCTCTTCTCCTCAGCCAAATATATCTTTTGTATGCAAGATTTTGTGTTATATATATTTTTTATGTTGAGACAGAAATTCCCTTAGCTGATTGGATTTTCATTTGGTTGGTTTCACTGGGTCTCTGATTTCAGTTATGCTTTTCAAGCTTCTCCTGCTTTGCAGCTTTGGTGGGAAAAACTTTAAAGTAGCCTAGCTACTTTATTTTTATCTTCTTTTATGATTGAATTATCAGAACCAAGCAGTCTATCTTTTGCTGAATATCCATCCTTTCACCTCTGTCTCAACACGTAGACTGTTTGTGTAGGATCGAGTAAACTTACAGCGAGTTGAGTTAGTTGTCTTCATGTTAGTTGATGCTCAGTGACAGGACAGAAGATAGCAGAAACTTTTTAACATCAATGTCTTCTATTGGGCAGAGGAAAGATGATTGTTACATTACAAATTATGGCCAGCTCAACTCGCATTACAGGCATCTGCCTTCAGAATCTAAGAGGCTATTCCATTCTCTTTTGAAGATGATGACAAGGACATATGGGTTCCCACAGCCACATGGCTTCCAGACAACCTAATATTGTTGCTTCACTGGAAGGCATCTGCATGTTCTGCACGGCGAGAGAGAGGCTTTACTTCAAGCGATCATGTTTAGGCTCTATTTACTACAATGGAAGAAGGAGAGGGGAGAGGGGAGAGGGGAGAGGGGAGGATTCCAAGAAGAGGAAACCTCTTTTGGTGGGGACAAACAACAAACACCATTTTTTGCTCTAGCTAGTTCACATGCACCAACAGCAAGCTATCCGCTAGAAAAGAGCTATGTGTGCCCTTCCACAGTGCCATCGGTTCCATGACTTGGTCTACAGTGTTGCATGGGCGTTCATTTGGACAGATGAAATTGATGGAAGGAGTGGGACTCGACAGCACAAATTAAAGTAGGTTCCTGTTTAGGGGCTCCTACACGAAGATGAACGGGCTGCCGTCAAGGAGGTTGCACCAGATCTCGGTGGATTCTATATAAAAAAAGATAGATTCGTTATTTTAGTGGCTTTCTTAGTGTCGGTCTCACGGATATGGAGGAAGGTTTATGTAGATACACAGGTCATAGGCGCATGACAGGGTAAACCCCAGATCGTCAGTTCCTGAAAATCGACCCCTGACCATTACGCCAGAGATATCATGCATCAGCCGTCTGTGCTACGTCCTGGTGACATCTCGGTGGACTCTATAGCCACTACTGAAGATGAAGGTGTTATCTATGGTGGAAGATGTAGAGGTTGGATGAATAATTTTAATCTGGGGCTCTCCTTTCCATGTAGTAGTATAGGGGAAAATAATTTTAATCTCGCTATATTTTTCATACAAGTTCTAAAGAAGAGGTTGGATGAAATTTTAGTTGCTCATGTAAATGAGTTAAGTTGAACTAAATTTTTTTGCAAACTTATTTGATAAAGTAATTGACTCAAACCAAATTAAGTCTAAAATGAATTAAATTATTGAATAATTATTCAAGTTTAGTTTTTTTTTTCCTTTCAAGTTTGAACTTAGTTTAATCTTGACTTGTGTTTAGTTTGTCTAGATTTATTGAAATGTTGCATGACGCATTTGGAATGCATGAAGGATTTACAAGTAATGAAAACTATACATTGGTGCATCGACGAGTCATATATTGATGGAGTCTAATATGAAAGATTTTTATTGACTAATAACAAAGGAAAGAAAACAATAATTATATACCGAATGCACAAAGTTTTTTAAACTAATATTCCTTGTTGAGTTATTTCAATTGAAAGTGAGTAAAAATTGGAGTGATAAGTCAATTACGATGTTGTTGAACTTCTTTCGTCGAATACTTCCATTTGAAGTTCAAGCACCTAAGTATTTTTATGAAACAAAGAAATTAATTTCTAGTATAGGACTTCATTATAAAAAAATACAGGCTTGTACAAATAATTGCATGATTATTTATTAGGGAGCAAGTGAAAATAAACACATTTGCAATGTGTGTAACCTTCAAAGATAGAAAATTTTATAGAAATCATCTAGGAGATCATATAAATGTGGGAAAAAAAACATCTTGTGGTTAAAATTCCAACCAAAATTTTTTGATATTTTCCATTGAAATCAAGATTGCAACGATTATTCATGTCATCCAAGACATTTGAAAGTATATGGCGGCATTTAAAAAAAAACACATTTTGGATGGAAATCTAAGGCATCCAACTGATTATTGAGCATGGAAGGAATTTGATGAATAACATTGTGAATTTGCGTCTAATCCTAGAAATGTACACTTGGGACTCACCGCTGACAAGTTTAATCCATTTAAAAATCAAAGCACTGCACAGAGTACTTAGCCTATTGTCCTAATGCCTTGCAATTTGTCACATTGGAAATGCACGAAGCCTCATTCTATATTTTATCCACCCTTATTCCAAATCCAAAAGTACATGGAAATGATATCGATATATATTTACATCCCTTATTGACTGAATAGAAAGATTTGTGGAAAAATGAGATTGCTACATTGATGTTTGTAATAAAGAAATGCTTCAAATGCGGAATGCATTACTTTAGACAATCAATGAATTTTTTGGTTTGGGGTGTTTGTCTAGATGGAATGCATGTCCAACTTGTGTTGATAAGATAGCTGCATTGTATCTAAAACATGGCAAAAGTGGTTATTCAGAGGGCATCATCATTTTCTACCACCAAATTCAAAAATTCGAACAATGTCAAGTTATAGCAAACCAAAGCAACGTGAGTTAGATTTGTCGACATTGTCTGGATCTAGCATTCTATGAATGACCTTACAAAATGTGGTTTTTGGTAAAGGTAACTCATCAAAACCAAATGTGAGAATAAAAATAGGGTCAATTGAACCAATGTGAAGAAAACAAAGCATATTTTTTGAGCTTGTCGTACTTGGAATTTAATTCGATCCGACATAATTTGGACCCTATGCATTTTGAAAAAATATTTGCAACAACATTGTTGGAACACTTTTAGATGGGATCCAACAAGAAAAAGATAATTATCTCGTAGGTAGAGATTTAAAGATTTTGGGTATTATAAAATAATTATGGACTCAGGCACAATCAGATGGTAGATAGTATTTGCCTCCTACATATTACTTTATGTGTAAAGTTGAAAAAAATATATATTTTGTTCAGTATTAAAAGATATTCATGTCTCTGATGGTATATCATCTAATATTTCAAAGTTTGTAGATGCTGGACGTTGTAGGATTATGGACTTGAAAAGTCATGATTATCATATCATGATGGAATCATTCTTTCCAGTCGCTCTTCATCACATGTTATCAAAAAAAAAGGTAACTGCTCCACTTATTATTTGCTATGAATATTTTAGGGTAGTGTGTGCAAAGTCCCTATAAGAAGAAGAATTAGAGAAGACTAAAGAAGGAGTTATTTTGATTTTATGTCAATTAGAGAGAATATTTCCACCATCTTTTTTCAAAATAGTGGTTCATTTGGTTGTACATTTATCGTATGAAGCAAGAATTATTTGGTTGTACATTGTCGATGGATGTACCCAGTAGAAAGATATCAAGGGAAACTTAAAAATTTTATTTGAAATAAAGTATGGCCAAATACCAACATTACAGAGACATAGTTAGCATATGAATGTGTTGTGTTTTGTTCTCATTATGTAGATGGTTGTTATGCATTAAAAAAATCACGGAATACAACATAAAAAGACACCAAATGTTGAGTTTCTCATACTCCCGAAGTTTCCACAAGTAGGGTGACCAACAAAAGGGCTTCAAGTAGTTACCTTAATTGACAAAACCCAAACTTAAACTCAAACTCATAGATATATTCTCTCTAATTGTATAGTGTTGTAATCATATCGTGAGTAAGTATTACTTGTTGAATATAAATTTTGTTTTACTATTTTTTAAAATTTTTTGCTTAACGTTTTACTATTTTATGAACAATAAAATTTTCTAATTACATATTAATGTTGACATTGAACAGTAAATTCAAAAATGAACTGAAGAGAAGACGTAGATATGGTTATTACCCAAGTGATTCTTAGTTGGACAACATGGTTAAAATGCAATCTCCAAAATGGTTTGTAAGACGAGTAAGCAATATATGTGGTTTATTTTATATTATAAATTTATAATAAATAGACTTGTTACTTTTTTTTTTTTACTTTAAAAATTATATGTGTATCTTATAGGTTGATCAAGTAAATGAACAAATGGATGACTTAGATCTTAGGATGTTTTCGCGTGGTCCAAATTTAGTAGTATTTAGTTATCATGGGTTCAACATAAATGATTTTGCATTTCGCACGGTGGCATTTGAAAAACAAAATTAAAATAGTACAAAATAGTAAGGTCATGATGCAGGAGATTCATAATAATTAATGATAATCACGAGTCAATGTATTATGGTTGACTAATTGATGTTATCTCACTTGATTTTGGTGGTTGTGGACAAATTGTTCTTTTTTTGATGTGATTGGGTTAACACTACTATAAGTTTGAAAATTGATCCATTTGGATTTTCAATACTAAATGTTTCACAATTGATACATACTGGAGAATATGAGGAACATGAACCTTTTATTTTGGCGACGCGAGCTCAAATTGTTTATTATATTCGTGATCCAAAGGAGGATTGATACTGTGAGATTGTGCATTTGCATTTCATGGAGCTACTCACATTCGTCAGCAATTAACTAAATTGGCCAAAATTTAAAAGTAAGCTCTCTATTGTATTTCTTATTAGCCTATTGTTGGACAATATTTCACAATCTAGTTGTCGAAGATAACAGGGATGTTTTGAATTGAAATTACAAAAAACTAAATCAAACTTATCTCAAGTTGTAAGCCGAGGTTGATTAGGCTGAGTTGTTGGGACTTCACTAGCTGACTATTAAGTGCTCTCGAGTGCTTCCCAAGTCTGAGTGGGAAGCTGAGTTCTCATCTGAGTCAAGAAGTCGAGCACCTAGTCAATTGAGTCACCGGATTGTTGAGTTCGAATGGGTCATTATCTAAGTGTTGAGTGATAGTTCTTATAAAACCTAGCCGCATGAATTATAGACAATCAAAATAAGAATTCAAATAGGAAAACAAGAACATGTGATCATGAATCTTCGTTTCATCAATATGACATAAGAAAGATAAATACATAAACAAATATGACAAAGAACCTAATTGAAGAGTCATCCTTGTCTTCGGCGTCATCCAGAAATAATCCCTGTGGAAGAAGATGTAGCGAAAAGAAAAGGAAGGTCTTCCAAGGGGCTTAGGGGTGACAGCGCCGAAAAGCATTAGGTCAATGGGGAACCAAAATATATGTCAAAATTCTTTTCTAAACTCTTGGGGGTCAACCCTATATATAGTGGGCATCTATTATCAGCGCATAGATAATAATAGATGTGGGACTATAGATCCTTATATATAGTGAACATTTATTATCAGTATATAGATGATAATAGAAGCGGGACTATAGGTTCTGCACATACAAGGTCTATATCCAATAATCGAACCCAATAAGCCTAAGTTAGATCATTTTAATAGGTTCAATTTGTACTCATATGCACAACTTATAATTAAGTCCACCAATTAGAGATAATAACCAACACTGAGTTGAGAGACCAAATCACCAGACTGTCGAGTACCGACTTGGGCGTGTCGCGCCAAGTTGTCTAGTCGCAAAGTGTCGAGTCGGGAACTCCTGAGTCGATTGAGCTGTCAAGTGGGTTGTCGAGTGCTCGAGCGGATGTTCAACAGGTCGAGAATCGAGGATGAGTACTTAGGAATTAATTTCAAGTCCAAGTGTGTCTTTGCTACCTGAGCAATGAGTCAGAAAAGATAAAAACTGAGGCCTGCATTTAACGCAATTTCCTTAAAATAGATTCGTCTACTCCGGTGACTCTTCGAGGTCACATTAGATATATGTTCCCCAAAATACAACGACAAAATCATGTCGACGATCAAGCATAAGTTGTTCGTAGTGAACTGAGCATCTATCCAAATGTTATCATAGATAAAACTATCGAGCAATATGCATGACAGAAGATGAAAAATCAAGGGGAACAAAGTGAATGGAGTTTTATTTTTTTTTCATCTTTATTTCTTTTCTTGCTGCTCGTAGTGTCCTTGTATAGGGGCTCTGATCCTCAGCTGCACTTGAATGGTTGAATAAAGGTCATTCAATGCCTGAGTATAATGACATTAACAGTCCCGGACCTAAGGTGAGGCCTAGGAGGCGCTTGCCTCAAGCCCACTTTCTGAAAGGGCCCAAAAACTAGCCCATCATTTATGTTAGTATGATAGGTTTATAATTCTCAATTTGCTATAAACTTTGTTGAATATTATATTTTAAATTAAATAAACAAATTGAATTGTTGGACATGAAATGAAAATACATAATTGAAATTGGATTGGGACCGATTTACATTCATCGAGTAGATATGGAGATAAGGATTATATTGGTTAAAATTAGGATTGATTTGAACCTAATTTGATAAAGTTATAGCCGAACTAAATTCATAAATTTAGTCGATTCAGTTGGCTTAAAATGAGTTAAGGTATTTTTAAAAAAAAATTTATTTTTCCTCTTTTTCTCTCCTCACACAACAACCCACTGTCTCATGACGCTGACTTCATCTCCTTTTTCTTCTCCCTTTATTTTCTTCCTTCCCTCTGCTATATTCTTCTTCGATGACGACAACAACATTGTTGTGTTCTTCTTAGTTTTCCAATCAATCAACAGCAACCAACTTTTTCATCTCCTAGTCACTAATTAATAACAAGCGTCAAGGGCACTAAGTTTTTGTTTTTTTTCTTCAGAGTAGCAATTCCTCTTTTCATAACAGTTACAACGATTTGTAGCAGTCCTTTCAGCCTTCTCCCTCCCCTTACTCAGATTATTACTTGTTCAATGCAACAAGCGTTGCTATCTACCATCGCTCATTGTCGGAGCTAACGTTCTCCTGTGGGCCAAACTAAACCAAGGAACCCTTTAGCGTACTTGGTCAAGAAAGTTGTTGTTCGTGTACAATTACTGATTGAAAGTAATGATTGATAAATGAATTTCTTGATTATCCCTTAAATTTTTTAATACTTTTCCCCTCTTATTTTTTTATTTATTTATTATAAATGCATCCCTATTTCTTAGTTCTTATCCTTTGTTTTTAAATATTTTTTAGGTATAATATATAATGACTCCGCAACATTTATTTGGGTCTAAGGAAAAAATAAAAAAAAGAGACAATTATTCAAAGTCAACTAGGAGATATTAATAAATACTTTAATATCTGTTAGAGTGTATACTAAAAGACTAACTTTTGGTATAAATATTTATCTAGAAATAAGAATCATATTGGTCAAATGTCTACATTTATGATAAATGTAGTTGCTCAATTAATTTATATTGTAGATAACATGGTGTGTGGTGTCACACACAGAAGATCATGTTATCGGTTCCTTATAAATTATAAACAGTAGCTCACGACCAAGATGGAAAGGAACAAACCATTGGAAGGTCGTAGTGTAATTAGGTATTAGTTTATCTTAACTATATAATTATACTAGTACACTTAGAGTGTATTGAGTAGGACCATTTGAGGTCGTTCCTTTTATACTGACTTTATGAAGAAACAAAGACCTCAGTTATTATGGAAGTGTATGCTCTTAATCCTAATATAATAACAAGCACATATATTTGATATTTATTTCTTTAATTTATCAATGGGTAAGATTTAGTTCGATAAATCAATAAGCTCGATAAGTTGGGAAATGATATCACTTATAGTGTGTGTTGTTGATTATAGAAGGAAACTGTGTCCTAGTGATCTAGGTTGAGAATGCCCCCAATAGGAGCTCATAAGGATTGTCATGTTAAACCCTGCAGGTGGACTTAGTCCGACATGACGATGAAGTTGAGTGGTACTACTTTTGGAGCTAGATATTAATTAAGTGAGTTGTCAGTAACTTACTTAATTAGTGGACATTTGTTATCTTAAACACAGGAGACACACTCATAATAAGAAGGAGCCCAAATGTAATTTGGGATTGGTGCGGTAGTTCAATAATAGTTCTTTAGTGGAATGAATTATTATTGATGAAATTAAGTTGTGTGTTCGGGGCGAACACGGGATGCTTAATTTCATCGGGAGACCAAAACCAATTCCTCCTCTCGGTCCCTATCGTAGCCTCTAGTATATAGAGATTTATACCCACCGCATACCCACCTTCTTACCCATCCAATGGGGCCGGCCAAGCTAGCTTGGAACCCAAGCTAGGGCCGGCCAAGACCAAGTGGATGAGCCATGTAGGTGGTCGGCCAAAGCTTGGGTCCCAAGCTTAGGTGGCCGGCCACTAGAATATTAAAAAGGATTTTTATTAAAATTATTTCTTATGTGGATATCATGATTTTAAAAGAGAGTTTAAAAATTAAAAATTTCCTTTTATAACTTTCTACAAAAGAAGAGATTAATCTCTTTACTTATTTGTAGTTTAAAAGGATGGTTTTAATTTTTGGTAAAAACTTTCCTTATTTGTAAATCATCTACATGTTTAAAAGAGAGTTTAAAATTTGAAATCTTTCCTTATTTGTTGTTTAAAGGAGGATTTTAAATTTTAAGAAAATTTTCCTTTTTAACCATGTTCATGATTTAAAAGAGAGTTTAAAATTAAATATTCTCTTTTATAAGTTTCTACAAAAGATTAAGAAAAGATTTGATATCTTTCCTTATTTGTAGATTAAAAGATATTTTAATTTTTAAAGATAACTTTCTTTTTATCCACATGTTAAAAGAAAGATTTTAATTTATTAAATTTCGTTTTTATAAACCAATCATGAAGGGATAAAATTATTGGAGAAATTTTATAAATTTCCGGAAGCAAATAAGGAAGTTTTAATTGGTGTTTAAAATTTTATTTGCTTGGAAGTTTATTGTTGTGGTCGGCCATTGAAATTTGAAAAGGAAAAAAATTGTTTTAATTAAATAAATTTTCCTTTTCATTGACATAAGAATTAAGGAAGTTTTTATTAAATTTTCCTTATTTGCCAAGACCAAGGATTATAAAAGAGGGGGTAGAGGAGGCTTCAAGGCTAACGACTCTATTCTATTTTTCTCCCTCTTTTCTTCCTTGGGTGTGGCCGGCCCTTTGTTTTCTCTCCTCTCCTTTGTGTGGCCGAAACTTTCTCATGGTGGAGATAGCTTTGGTGGCCGGATCTAAGAAGGAGAAGAAGGAGAGAAAAGAAGCCTCTTTTCTAGCATCCCTTGGAGCATGGTGGTGGTGGCCGAACCTCTTCATCCTCGAAGAAGTTTTGATGGCCGAAATTTGCAAGGAAGAAGAAGGTGCTTGGTGGTTCTCATCTCGGAAGATCGTTGCCCACACAACGTCCGAGGTTAGAAGAGGAATACGGTAGAAGATCAAGAGGTCTTTCTAAAAGGTATAACTAGTAATTTTTCTTTCCGCATCATGCTAGTTATTTATGGAAATAATACCAAATACAAGAGGCTTACGATTCTAGTGTTTCGAATATGTTTTTCGAAGTTGTGTTCTTTTGTTTTATTTTTCCTTGTGATTTGATTGTTCTTTTCGGTTAACCTAAAGTTATTTTAGGAAATTAAATATTAGATTTCTATAAAAGGTTTTGTCTAGTCGGTGGTGGTTGCTCTCATATCCAAGAAGGTCATGTGCCTCGCCACTTCAGTACTGGGAACCAATTATGGAAATTAATATTTAATGGAATTAATAACTTAAGGTGATTTGGGTCGAACGTGTTAAGTTCCGCAGGAGATCCAAGTCAAAACCTAAAAGAACAAATAGATTAAGTTTTGGATCAAACGTGTTAAGTTTCGCGGGCGATCCAAAATTTAATTTAAAAGAACACATGGTAGCTAGGAAAAGGTTCAGACCTTTGTACAAAATTTTTGTACAGTGGAACCTCTAAGCTTTCCGAGTAGCAACCAACAATTAGTATCAGAGCTAGGGTTTTGCCTCTGTGTATTTGATATTAGTTTAATTATGCACATGTCATACATAATTTAGGCAGGATAATAGTAGGATGTGCTAACTTTGTGGATGCAGGATCCAACTATTATGGCTTATAGTTATTATGTGTGTGATTGGACCCTTGGACATGTCAAGGGCATTTTATTGTGTGTGCATGATTGTATTATAAAATACTGTATTTAGTTTTATTAGGATTTTATTTTTTGATCTAGTTACATGTACATTCCTTTTATGGAATATAGGATCGATGGATGTAAATTTTATTTTATGTTCGATCTAGTTTACATGTACATTCCTTCTAGGAATATAGGATCAAAATGTAAAATTTTATTTATGTCGCGGATCGAATCTTGCAAAGTGTGGAACCTTCTAAGGACCAGAGGCGCAGCGGAACTAGGAGCAAGATGGATGCGACAGCTAGACCCGGTGGCAGTGGCCAAATATGGCAGCAACTTGGGATGACAACACACGGAGGACAACAAGAGATAAAAGTCATAATAGTTGAAAATTAGATTTTCTATTTATTGTTTTTATATTATGCTGTGTGTGCATGTTAGTTTACATATTTAGTAGGCTAGCATAGTTAAAATTCCTCATTTATAAATAACTAAGTGGGAGAGAGATTTTTAAGTAAATCTCATGGTCTCCATTACTGGTTTGTAAGTGATGCAAACAAGCTTGCGCGTTGGCTCTGAGTGCCTTCCTCCATAACGGATGAGCTTGTTTGTGGATCACTAGAACAGACTTCCATTTTTGGATGACTATAGGAAGTTAATTAAGAGCGTGTGATCTTTCCCAACAGAAGGGGCATAATCTTATTAATGGACTTAGTGTCAAGTAATGGTATACACTTAGACACATCTAATAGTATCCTCCCCATCGGAGTCACTGCTATTATTTGTGTGACCAAATGATACCAACTATTAATTTTATTTGTCAAAAAGTTAGGTTGACAAGATAATAAAATTAATGGGTTAAAACCCTCCTTTTACAAATGTTGAATTTGTATACGTCCACACTAACGTGACATGCAAAATTCACGGTGTTTGAGGTGTTGGTGAATTTAAATAATATTGTTTGAGGAATCAATAATTTTTTTTTTTAATTCAAAAGTTTTTGACCAAATATTTGATCAAAGACAGGTCAACTATTAATTTTATTCGTCATAAAGTAAGTTGACGAGATAATAAAATTAATGAATAAAATCTCCTCTTCGATTTTGTATACGTCCACACTATCGTGGCATACAAAATTCATGGGGATTTTTAAGGAGTTGATCTTGACCAAGTATTTTTGTGATTCTTAGGATGTTTGTCAATCCCCTAGTAGTCATACTATAAGAAAGACTTAGTAATCCCAATTGTAATAATTGGAAATAGGACTTGGACATTAAGGTAGACTGCCTTCTTAGAACTAAGAACAATATAGGTGTATTTAATTCATTAGTTGAAATATGTTTAGTGGTGTTATCTACCAGAACCTGGAGTGTAGATACAGATGCCATTAATCATGTCCGCAATTTATTACAGGGTTCCAGGAAACCTGGCAACTAAATGAAAATTAAAACACCGTCTACATGGGCACTACTGTAAAAATGGTAGCTGTTGCAGTGGGAGATGTTTATCTTTTGATAAGAATAAAACATGGATTTTTGAGTAATTGTCTTTACGCACCAAGTTTAGAAAGAACTAGTTTTCAGTTTCTAAACTATTCAAAGAACTTGATATTCTGTCTCTTTTAATAACAAAGTTGTTATTAAGAAAAAGAGGGAAGTTATCTGTTCTGGTACGTTGGTTGGCAATTTATAAATCCAATAACTCTCACGATGCAACAAATGGAAATTAGTAACACATCTTCTAACTTTAAGAGAAAGTAACCTTCGAAAATGAACCAATTATATCTTTGGCTACTAAGGCTAGGTTATATTAACTTGAGTAGGATTCATTGGTAGATGATGAACTTTTTGGTTCATTAGTAGTAGAAATCTTTCCAACCTACAAGTCTTACTTAGAAGGAAAAATAACCAAGAAGCTTTTAAGTCTAAGGGGTATGGAGTCAAAGATATATTGGAATTGGTTCATTCTGATTTGTGTGATCCTATGAGCATCCAGGCAAGAGGTTGTTTCAAATATTTCATCTATTTTATAAACAACTATTTGAGATACGGATATATTTACTTGATGTGCCGCAAGTCTAAGTGCTTTGATTAGTTCAAAGAGTACGAGGCTGATGTGGAGAAACGACAAAGTAAAAGTATCAAGACACTACGGTAAGATCGTAGTGGCAAGTACCTCTTGGGAGAATTTAGGAGTCATTTATCAGAAGTAGGGATTCAATCCCAACTAACTGCACCTGGTACACCCCAACAGAATGGTGTAGGAAAAGGAAGGTATAGGACTCTTATGGAAATAAGTAGATTGATGAGTTATTAAGAATATTATCAAAATCATTTTAAGGATATACTCTGAAAACGGGAGTGAATATAGTACCTTCTAAAGTCAGAACTCTCTACTCATATAGAATTGCTGAATAGGAGTAAGCCTATTTCGAAGCATATTCGGATTTGGGTAGTCCAGTACATATGCAGAAGAGAGACAATGATAAGTTGGACAGGAATTCACTTGTTTGTGGGTTATCCTAGTGAAATGAAAGTAGGTTTATAGTCTTAAAAATCAGAAGGTCATTGTTAGCATCAATGACCGATTTTTAGAAAATGACTATGTAATAAACCATGTGCCCATAAGAAAATTTGTTCTTAAGGAAATAATAAAAGGCATGTCTAATCTAGTACCAATGCAAGATGAGATACCACAAGAAACCGCAACACGTATCACAAATGATACACAATTGCAGAAAGTGCCTTGTCGTAGTGGGAGGGTTGTTAGGCAACCTAAAAAGATTCATGTTTTGGGAGAGTTTTTGGACTCGATCCCTGGAGGACATGAACCTGATCTCCGGACATATGACGAAACACTGCAAGATAAAGATGCAACATCTTGGCAAAGAGTAATGAATAACAGAATTAGAATATATGTATTCTAATAAAATTTGGAAGCTTGTAGAACCACCAAATGGTGTAAAAGCCTTTGGGTGTAAAAATGTCTATAATAGGAAAAGAGGGATAGAAAGAAAGGTAGTAACTTTCAAAGCAAGGCTTGATGAAAAAGGAAACTTTTTCACTGGTAGTCATGCTTAAGTCTATCCGGATTCTTTTATCTATTTGGCAAGTGGATGTCAAGACAGTATTCCTTAATGGAAGTCTTGATGAAAGCATCCATATAAAGCAACCAGAAGGGTTCATTGCAAAGGGCTAAGAGCATCTTGTGTGCAAGCTCGATCAGTCTATGGATTGAGGCAAAGCTTCAAGGTCTTGGAACATCCGGTTTATCAAAGTAATTCAGACCTATGGATTTATTGAGTAAACGGATAAGTCTTGTGTACACAAAAGGTGTGATGGAAACGTGGTGGTATTTCTTGTACTATACGTAGATAACATTTTTGGTAGTTGGAAATAATATCAAAATGATTGTCAGAAGTAAGGGTATGGTTGTCCAAATAATTCGATATAAAGGACTTGGGAGAATGTATATATTTTTGAGATCAAAGTAATAAGAGATCGAAAGGAAAAATATATTTTACTTATCCCAAGCTTGATACATCGGAAAATCCTTGCTCGTTTTAAGCATCCAAAACTCCTCGAAAGGTTTCTTACCTTTTAAGCATGAAGTGTCTTTATCTAAAGAGATGTCTCCGATGACATCAAAGGAAATTGAGGACATGTAGGCAGTTCTTTATGCTTCGTCAGTTAGACAACCTAATGTATGCTATGCACGAAATCAGAAATCTGTTTTGCCAAGGGCATAGTTAGCAGATATCAAAGTTGTAGGACCGTTAGATTCGATAGAGGGGGGGTGAATATCGATTCGAAAAACAAGAGTATAAATACGCAGCGGAAAAGTAAATGAACACAGTTGTTTTTTACTTCGTTCGGAGCCTGTGACGACTCCTACTCGAAGGCCCGTGGTCCTTGACCACTTTCGTTGGGCAATCACTAGCAATTCGAATATAGTTACAAGATGAATACAGAAAATGCTAATGAAACAAAGTAATACCGACAAAGAAGTAAACTAAAAACCGAATGAGCACTTTGTCGTAGCTTTATCAGCGTCGCAGGAACGTAGAGCAGCAAGACCAGCAGTAGAAGAGTTCTCAGATTAATTGATTCTGAAGCTCCTGTCTGGGGCTTCTTTTATATGTTGTTCCAGGCGCTTGGATCCCTTCCGGGCGCCTGGAATGTGACGTAACTGCACAAACCATGATGCTCCACGTGGCGACGACTCGGCTGGATAGAATTCGCCTTCCGGGCGCCCGGATCCACTCCGGGCGCCCGGACCACCTTGTTCCAGAAAACTCCCTTTTCCTGCAAAACAAAGTTAGTCCGAGGCAAATGTATATCCTGTAAAACAGCACAGTTAAGGTTCAACAGATAATTAAAAGAGTATGACTTAGATTCCGTCTTTCGAGACGGAATCTAGTCACGATCTCGACTTAGATATCCGAAATGGATCTAAGCGGATCGACGCCTAATGTTCCTTCCCGGAACACGTCAATCACTCCCTTCCGGTGACTTACCTTGCTTACCATCCGGTCAGCCCGTCGGCCCGTCTGGACTTCTCCGGTCAGCCCGTCGACCGCTTGGACTTCTCGCCTATCCGGTCAGCCCGTCGACCTAGTTGGACTTCTCGCCAGCGTCCGGTCCCGTCGACCGCTTGGACTTCTTACCCAGTCAACCCGTCGACCTAGCTGGACTTCGTGCCAGACATCCGGTCAGCCCGTCGACCTGTCTGGACTTTTCCTGCACACTTGATCAAAGTGTCAGACAACAACACAACTAACTTAACCTATTTGTCATTCATCAAAACCTGGGTTAGACCGTTAGTGCTACCCGCACCAACAATCTCCCCCTTTTTGATGGAATGACAACCTGGTTAAGTTAGTGAAAACATATGCAAGAAACAACATGCATTTATGTGGTTTTAAAGTTTGTTAGTTTGTATTTTCAAATTGGTTTAGTTAACTTAACCACCTAACCCTCCTCCCCTTTGGCATTCATCAAAAAATGAACAAAGGTAAACAATCATAGTGAAGAGTTACTGTAACAGGTAATCAAATTTTGAAAGATATCTAGGTTTGGTTCAAAATTTGAAAGATAAAAGTGCAAATTTTGACACCAAGTTAAAAAAATAGTCAAGTTGACTTGGGGGAGACAAGTAGTTTTAAAAAGTATAAATTTAAAGTTAATCAAGTTTAACTCTCAAGCGTGTGGAAATTTTCAAAATAGGTTTTTCAAATTTTTATCTACTTTTCAGAAAGGTAAGTTTTTCAACTTTGATTTTTCAAACCAAAAAAAAAAATTAAGTAATTTTTCAAAAAAAATTTTTGTCAAAAATTAATTTTAAGGCTAATTTGATAAGAACTAAATTTTGAAATAGTTAACTTTTCAAATCAGGTTTGAAAATCAGGTGGGATTAAACTTTCACATTTTTCAAATATTTAGTTAAATTTAACTTTTTGTAAATCAATGTTCAAACATATGTTAGGTTTTAAAAAGCATTTTTCAAACACACAAAATTTGAGTTAATTCTCCCCCTGAACTTGATACTTAACTCTAACCAGCTGTCTAACCAATTAGGTACTAACTAACTATCAGAAGATAGTAGCTTTCACTTGGTTAGTCAGATTAAGTTAATTATAACCAGTCAGTGTTTGACTTGACTGATGAACTTTAATCTGATTAATATCTGAATTGTATTTAACGTCCAGACTTATGCTGATGCACTGGAATAAGCATCTTAAGTCTAGACAGTTGGCCTATGCATCTCACCCCTTTCTATGTTTATCAAACACAAGCAAGGTAAACCTAAGGTGTTGGTGAGATGCTCAAGAACTAGACCTATGGGTACATGCTTTCTAAGGATTCAAAACTAGTCTAAGGCCAAAACTATTTTTGAAAGTCTAAAAATGGAAAGTTTGAAAACAAGTTTAGCCTATAAGTTGGTAAAATCATTTTTGAAAGTATTTTTGAAAGATCCTAGCCTATTAAGCACATCCCTAGTTTTCGTCGTAAGTTGCTAAATTCACTTTCAGGGAGAGGTTTTGTAAAAATGTCAGCTAAATTTGATTTGGACTCAATATATTTGAGTTCAATATCGCCTTTAGTAACATGATCCCTGATGAAGTGATGTCTAATTTCAATATGTTTGGTTCTTGAATGGTGCAGAGGATTCTTGGTTAAGTTAATTGAACTTATATTGTCAATTGATACTTTTACATTTGTGATATTTAAGTTGAAATCTTTTAGAGTATGCATCATCCATAATATTTGTGCAACACATTCGCCTATAGCTATGTATTCTGACTCAGTTGTAGACAGAGCAACACAATGTTGCTTTCTACTAAACCAGCTAACAAGTGATGCACCTAATAATTGGCATCCACCACTTGTGCTTTTGCGGTCTAATTTGCATCCAGCATAATCTGAGTCAGAATACTCTATTAGTTCAAAATTATTTGTCCTAGGATACCAGATTCCTACATTTGTTGTTCCTTTAAGATATCTAAAAATTCTTTTAACCTGTGTCAAATGGGATTCCTTAGCACAAGTTTGGTATCTAGCACACATACTAACTGCAAATAAAATATCAGTTAAGTACAATAGGCTACCTATTGCACTTCTATAATATTTTAAATCAATTGGTTTTCCATTTGGGTCACTATCTAAGATTGTGTTTACAGCCATCGGTGTTTTTATTTCTTTTGTATTTTCCATTCCGAATTTTTTAAGTAATTCTTTGGTGTATTTATGTTGAGAAATATAGTTTCCTTCATTTGTTTGTTTGATTTGTAATCCTAAGAAATAGGTTAGTTTTCCCACTAAGCTCATTTCAAATTCTTTTTCCATTAGATTAATAAATTCTTCTAAAAATTCTGAATTTGTTGAGCCAAATATTATGTCATCCACGTATATTTGTGCAATAAATATGTTTGTATTTAATGATTTAACAAACAAGGTTGGGTCAATTTGACCTTGTTTGAATCCTTTAGATGTTAGGTAAGATGTTAGCCTCTCATACCACGCCCTGGGTGCTTGTTTAAGTCCATATAGGGCTTTCTTTAATTTAAAAACATAATCAGGGTGTTCTAAGCTTTCAAAACCAGGAGGCTGACCTACATAAACTTCTTCTTTGATTAGTCCATTAAGAAAGGCAGACTTAACATCCATTTGGTATAGTTTAAATCCCTTATGGGCTGCATAACTTAGTAACATTCTAATGGATTCTAATCTGGCTACTGGGGCATATGTTTCGTCATAGTCAAGTCCTTCAACTTGACTAAAACCTTTGGCAACCAGCCTAGCCTTATTTCTAGTAATTTCCCCAGTTTCACTTAGTTTGTTTCTGAATACCCATTTTGTTTCTATTATTTTCTTATTCTTAGGTGGTGGGACTAGGTCCCAGACCTCATTACGCTCAAATTGGGCTAATTCTTCTTGCATAGCTATAATCCAATCTGGGTCTAGTAGGGATTCATCCACAGTTTTAGGTTCTATTTTTGAAATTAATGAAATTTGACTTAGGTTTCTAAAAGATGATCTGGTTTGAACTCTTAAGTCTGGGTCACCAATTATTTGATCAGTTGGATGATTTGAGTTTGCCCTTATTGTTTTAGGAGGTTGATTCTCTTGATGTTGTTCCTCTTCTTCATGACTTAGAGTTTGGTTGATTTCTGGAACAAACTCCGGTGGTTGTGTAGATTCTATGTCTTGTTTAGTTTCTTTAAATTTTACATTAGTAGTTTCTTTAATTTTTAAGGTAACCTTATTATAAATTCTGTAGCCTCTATTATTTAGGGAATATCCCACAAAAATTCCATTTTCAATTTTAGAGGTGAATTTTCCTAAGTGTTCTCTTGTATTTAAGATAAAAACTGGGCACCCAAATACCTTAAAGTATTTTATGTTTGGTTGTTTATTATAAAATATTTCGAAGAAAGTTTGGTATGAGTTTTATTTATTGTTGTTCGGTTCTGTACATAGCAGGTTGTACTAACGGCTTCTGCCCAAAAGTATTTAGGTAGGTTATACTCATTTAACATTATTCTAGAAGCTTCAAGTAAGGTTCTATTTTTTCTTTCTACAATTCCATTTTGTTGGGGGGTTTTAGGGCATGAGAACTCATGATGGTAACCGTTTTCTAGACAAAAACTGTTAAAGTTATGATTTTTAAATTCTCCCCCATTGTCACTCCTAATTCTTTTAATTTTAATATCTTTTTCGTTTTCAATCTGTTTGCAAAATTTTGTAAGAATTTCAAAAGTTTCATCTTTATGTTTTAAGAATTTTACTCAAGTAAACCTGGAGTAATCGTCTATAATTACTAGACAATATAAGTTTCCATTAATGGATTTGACTCCATGGGAGTCAAAAAGATCTAAATATAGAAGTTCTAAGATTGAGTTAGTTTGTGGTTGATTTGTTTGTTTGTGGGTTGATTTAGTTTGTTTTCCTTGTTGATAAGCATTACATATAGTTGAATCTAAGTTAGGTAACTTCGGTAAGCCTTTTACAAGTCCATTTAGTTTACTTATATTTCTAAAGTTGGTGTGAGACATTCGCCTATGCCATAACCAAGTTTCTTCTTTTTGTGTTAAATAGCACTTAATGGAAGAAATGGTTAAGTTGATGGCATAGATGTTGTCTTTTCTAAAACCTTTTAGGCTTATGGTAGGATTATCTAGATGTTTGATTGAGCATTCTGTAGATAGAAACTTGACCTTATACCTAGTATCACACAATTGACTTATACTTAGAAGATTATATTTAAAGTTTTCATCAAGTAAGACATTCGTAATTATAAAGTCTAATTTTAATTCAATATTACCTATACCAATTACCTTGAGTTTGCCGTTGTTTCCAAAGGCAACTGTTCCTAGGCTTTTGTAAGTGAGTTGAGTGAACTTGGTGTGATCTCCAGTCATATGTTTGGAGCAACCACTGTCCAAAATCCACTTGGTTTCCTACAGTAAGTAGGATTTTGAAGTTAGTCTTTTGAGTATGCATTAATTTAAGTTTAAAATTAAGATTTTGAAAAAAAATTGAAATTTTAACATTAAAATTTTGAAATTAATTTTTAAGTTAAAATTAAAAATTTTGAAATTAATTTTTTTTAAGTTTAAAATTAAAAATTTTGAAATTAAGTTTTAAGTTATAATTAAAAATTTTGAAATTAATTTTTTAAGTTTAAAATTAAAAATTTTGAAATTAATTTTTAAGTTTAAGATTAACATTTTGAAATTAATTTTTAAGTTAAAATTAAGAATTTTGAAATTAATTTTTAAGTTAAAATTAAAAAATTTTGAAATTAATTTTTAAGTTTAAAATTAAAAATTTTGAAATTAATTTTTAAGTTAAAATTAAAAAATTTTGAAATTAATTTTTAAGTTAAAATTAAAAATTTGAAATTTAGTTAAAATTAAAATTTTGAAATTTTAACATTAAAATTTTGAAATTAATTTTTAAGTTAAAATTAAAAATTTTGAAATTAATTTTTTAAGTTTAAAATTAAAAATTTTGAAATTAATTTTTAAGTTATAATTAAAAATTTTGAAATTAATTTTTTAAGTTTAAAATTAAAAATTTTGAAATTAATTTTTAAGTTAAAATTAAAATTTTCAAATTAATTTTTAAGTTAAAATTAAAAATTTGAAATTAATTTTTAAGTTTAACATTAAAATTTTGAAATTTATTTTTTTTTAAGTTTAAAATTAAAATTTTGAAATTAAGTTAAAATTAAAAATTTGAAATTTTAACATTAAAATTTTGAAATTAATTTTTAAGTTAAAATTAAAAATTTTGAAATTAATTTTTAAGTTATAATTAAAAATTTTAAAATTAATTTTTAAGTTTAAAATTAAAATTTTGAAATTAATTTTTAAATTTCAAATTAAAATTTAAGCCTTATTCATCTCACCCGATCTATATTATCAATCAGGGAATCTTATGATTTTGTGAGATGAAATTGGTTTGATTACAGACTTTTGGTTTAACTTGTGTTAGATTCAGACTTAGCTTTGGTTTCCACAAATAGGCATTTTTCGGATAAACTTCTAAGTTTGGTGAGTCACAAGGACATCATTAGAAGTAACCAACCTTTCGAGGTTTTCCGAATAGTCCTCTCCACGGAACTTAGTACTAAATCTTGGTCTAACTGGTTAGGATTCGTTTAAGGGTAGCTTCGGTCAGTTCCACTTGGCCAAATGCACCAGATCGAAGCCATATCTTTCTAGACATGCAATGCCCAAGCTTCCCTAACGTACTATCATCCAAAAATTTCACCAGTACCATGATTCAAGTTAAACTTGGTCTCTTTTTAACTAATCCTAATTACCCTGCCGGGTTAGTTAGTTTTGGAGGTGCCAGCTATTCTGGAGCCTCCCCCTGAATTATTGGCCATTAATTTAGATTTTGGTTTTAGGCTTGTGTCGATTCTTTTATAGTTATAGTTAACTTGGTGATAATTTTGTTGTTTTTTAAATTGTTTAGATTTTGAATTTGATTTATGTTTGTATTTTGGATTTTGGTTTGGTTTATTTAATTTTATATAATGTATTTTTTCTTTAGGTATATAATATTGATTAAGTCCTACTTGCGTGGTCAAACACGCTTTCGGAACCCAAGCTAGATTGGTTGACTTGTATTGGGTTATTAATGATTTGAAGGTTTTATTTGAATTCGACTTATATCCTAGTCCGGTTTTATTATAACATGCTTTTTGATTATTTAGGATTAAGTCTAAATTTTTTGATCTTGTTGTGAATTTTTCTAACATCTCTTTTAAATTGTTTATTTCATTTTTTAATGATAAATTCTCTTCCTCAAGTGTTAGATCTTGAGTTGGATTCGAATTCTTTGATTGTTCCTTGAGGTTTTGATTTTCCTCAAGAAGTGATTTGTTTTCATTTTCTAATTTAGTTAATTTGCTATTTAAACAGGAAATAATTCTAAAAATTTTTTTGTTTAAATTAAAGTATACCTCATTCGGGCCTTCAAAAACGAGTACGGACTCGTGGCTTGTTTCGGGTTCAGACCCGTCTTCATCTTCCGACTCGTTATCTGTTTCGGCTTCGCGGGCCATCAGTGCGAGGTGGCTCTGATGTTTCTGCTCTTCTTCCTCCGATTCGTCCGAGGAGTCGTCCCACGTTGCTTTGAGTGCCTTCTTTTTGGTTGGTTTTGGTTTGTCGAACTTTAGTTTTGGACATTCGTTCTTGTAATGTCCCTTTTTGTTGCAGCCGTAGCAAGTCACGTTCTTTTGTTCTAAGGGAGAGCTGATCTTTTGAAGATCCTTTTTGCTGAAGCTCCTCTTTCTCCTGGTGAACATTTTTCTTACCAAGTTCACCAGGTGTTCTTCGTCTTCAGAATCTTGATCGGAGTCTTCTTCAAGTTCAGGCTTGCTTTTCTTTTCTTTGGAGGAACCTGCAAATAGTGCTATACCTTTCTCGGCTCCAGCATTAGTTTGTTCGTGTAATTCTAATTCACAAAACAGCTCGTCTAATTTTAAGTTAGAAAGATTCTTAGAAATTTTGTAGGCATCCACTATTGATGCCCACAAACTATTACGTGGAAAAGCGTTTAAAGCGTACCTTATTAAATCTCTGTTCTCCATTTGGTGGTCTATTGCATGAAGCCCGTTGAGGATGTCCTTGATCCTCGCGTGTAGTTGATTCGCTGTTTCTCCTTCCTGTATTTTTATATTAAAAATTTTATTTAGAAGCAGGTCTCGTTTTGTTACCTTAGCGTCGCTCGTTCCCTCGTGCAGTTCGATCAGCTTGTCCCATAGCTCTTTAGCGTTTTTGTGTGGACCGACTATGTTCAGTTCTTCTCTTGTCAATCCGCACTGTAAAGTGTTGATCGCTTTATTTTCTGTTGACGCTTTTTTCTTGAGATCTGCTGTCCAGTCTTCAGGATCCACTAGATTCCCGGCGTTGTCCACTGGAATTTTGTAAGGTTTCGTAATGCTCATCCACTGATCGAAGTCTGTTTTGAGGTAGACCTCCATGCGCTTCTTCCAGTAAGGGAAGTCTCCCCCGTTGAAGAGTGGAGGTCGCACTGTGCTGAATCCTTCTTGTTGGGACATTCTGTGCACAGGTAAATAACCAAAAAAAAATTTCCCAAGACTTGGTCTTGGATTAGTAGTGCGGGAAGAGAAAAAATAGAAAAAAATCTAGATTCGTGTTGCACTAATTTAAATTGATTAGTGAAATATTAAGTTAACGAAACACCAGTTTTAAAATTAATTATAAAAAAAAAAACAAAAACAATTCACCCCCTGTCTGATTGGTGGTTGCACCAAATCAGAGCGGTACCTGCTCTAATACCACTTGTAGGACCGTTAGATTCGATAGAGGGGGGTGAATATCGATTCGAAAAACAAGAGTATAAATACGCAGCGGAAAAGTAAATGAACACAGTTGCTTTTTACTTCGTTCGGAGCCTGTGACGACTCCTGGTCCTTGACCACTTTCGTTGGGCAATCACTAGCAATTCGAATATAGTTACAAGATGAATACAGAAAATGCTAATGAAACAAAGTAATACCGACAAAGAAGTAAACTAAAAACCGAATGAGCACTTTGTCGTAGCTTTATCAGCGTCGCAGGAACGTAGAGCAGCAAGACCAGCAGTAGAAGAGTTCTCAGATTAATTGATTCTGAAGCTCCTGTCTGGGGCTTCTTTTATATGCTATTCCAGGCGCCTGGATCCCTTCCGGGCGCCTGGAATGTGACGTAACTGCACAAACCATGATGCTCCACGTGGCGACGACTCGGCTGGATAGAATTCGCCTTCCGGGCGCCCGGATCCACTCCGGGCGCCCGGACCACCTTGTTCCAGAAAACTCCCTTTTCCTGCAAAACAAAGTTAGTCCGAGGCAAATGTATATCCTGTAAAACAGATTGTCAGCACAGTTAAGGTTCAACAGATAATTAAAAAGAGTATGACTTAGATTCCGTCTTTCCGAGACCGGAATCTAGTCACGATCTCGACTTAGATATCCGAAATGGATCTAAGCCGGATCGACGCCTAATGTTCCCTTCCCGGGAACGCGTCCTCACAGTCACTCCCTTCCAGTGACTTACCTTGCTTACCTGCCAGACGTCCGGTCAGCCCGTCGACCCGTCTGGACTTCTTGCCAAACGTCCGGTCAGCCCGTCGACCCGCTTGGACTTCTCGCCAGCTATCCGGTCAGCCCGTCGACCTAGCTGGACTTCTCGCCAAGCGTCCGGTCAGCCCGTCAACCCGCTTGGACTTCTCGCCAGCTATCCGGTCAGCCCGTCGACCTAGCTGGACTTCGTGCTAGACTTCCGGTCAGCCCGTCGACCTGTCTGGAGTTTTCCTGCACACTTGATCAAAGTGTCAGACAACAACATGACTAACTTAACCTATTTGTCATTCATCAAAACCTGGGTTAGACCGTTAGTGCTACCCGCACCAACAAAAGTAACCCTAGACAAGGACATTGGACTGCAGTAAAGCATATATTAAAGTACCTTAGAGGCGCTAGAGATTATATGCTAGCTTACAAGGCAGTTAATTTGGTCCCTGTGGGTTACACGGATTTTGACTTCCAATCGGATAGGGACAATAATAAGTCGACCTCGGGGTTTTGTGTTTACTTTAGGAGGAAAAGTCATAACTATGGAAGAGTGATAAGCATAGGTGTTTTTCTGGACTCCACCATAGAAGCTGAGTATATGGCAAGCCTATGAGGTAGCCATAAAAGCTGAATGACTTAATTACCTCAAAATAGACTTAGATATGATTTCTAGTTTGTCCAAAGATTATTACAATAATAATGGTGCAGTAACAAACTTGAAGAAACCATGAGTCTATAAGGCAAGTAAACACAATAGAGCGCAAGTACTACCCAATACGAGAAATTGTATAACGAGGAGAAGTTGTTGCCGCCTAGATTGCATCAGAAAATAACCTAAGGTCCTTAAGGCAAGAGCTTTTTGAAAGGCATCGGAATCAGATGTATGGCAGCAGATATGGCAGCTTAGTCTTTTAGTATAAGTAGGAGATTGTTAGAGTGTATACTAAAAGCCTAGCTTTTGGTATAAACATTTATCTAGAAATAAGAATCACATTGGTCAAATGTCTACATTTATGATAAATGTAGTTGCTCAATTAATTTATATTGTAGATAACATGGTGTGTGGTGTCACACACAGAAGATCATGTTATCGGTTCCTTATAAATTATAAACAGTAGCTCACGACCAAGATGGAAAGGAACACACCATTGGAAGGTCGTAGTGTAATTAGGTATTAGTTTATCTTAATTATATAATTACACTAGTACACTTAGAGTGTATTGAGTAGGACCATTTGAGGTCGTTCCTTTTATACTGACTTTATGAAGGAACAAAGACCTCAGTTATTATGGAAGTGTGTGCTCTTAATCCTAATATAATAACAAGCACATATATTTGATATTTATTCCTTTAATTTATCAATGGGTGAGATTTAGTTCGATAAATCAATAAGCCCGATAAGTTGGGAAATGATATCACTTATAGTGTGTGTTGTTGATTATAGAAGGAAACTGTGTCCTAGTGATCTAGGTTGAGAATGCCCCCAATAGGAGCTCATAAGGATTGTCATGTTAAACTCTGCAGGTGGACTTAGTCCGACATGACGATGAAGTTGAGTGGTATTACTTTTGGAGCTAGATATTAATTAAGTGAGTTGTCAGTAACTTACTTAATTAGTGGACATTTGTTATCTTAAACACAGGAAGACTAACACACTCATAATAAGAAGGAGCCCAAAATGTAATTTGGGATTGGTGCGGTAGTTCAATAATAGTTCTTTAGTGGAATGAATTATTATTGATAAAATTAAGTTGTGTGTTCGGGACGAACACGGGATGCTTAATTTCATCAGGAGACCAAAACCAATTCCTCCTCTCGGTCCCTATCGTAGCCTCTAGTATATAGAGATTTATACCCACCGCATACCCACCTTCTTACCCATCCAATAGGGCCGGCCAAGCTAGCTTGGAACCCAAGCTAGGGCTGGCCAAGACCAAGTGGATGAGCCATGTAGGTGGCCGGCCAAAGCTTGGGTCCCAAGCTTAGGTGGCCGGCCACTAGAATATTAAAAAGGATTTTTATTAAAATTATTTCTTATGTGGATATCATGATTTTAAAAGAGAGTTTAAAAATTAAAAATTTACTTTTATAACTTTCTACAAAAGAAGAGATTAATCTCTTTCCTTATTTGTAGTTTAAAAGGATGGTTTTAATTTTTGGTAAAAACTTTCCTTATTTGTAAATCATCTACATGTTTAAAAGAGAGTTTAAAATTTGAAATCTTTCCTTATTTGTTGTTTAAAGGAGGATTTTAAATTTTAAGAAAACTTTCCTTTTTAACCATGTTCATGATTTAAAAGAGAGTTTAAAATTAAATATTCTCTTTTATAAGTTTCTACAAAAGATTAAGAAAAGATTTGATATCTTTCCTTATTTGTAGATTAAAAGATATTTTAATTTTTAGAGATAACTTTCTTTTTATCCACATGTTAAAAGAAAGATTTTAATTTATTAAATTTCCTTTTTATAAATCAATCATGAAGGGATAAAATTATTGGAGAAATTTTATAAATTTCCGGAAGCAAATAAGGAAGTTTTAATTGATGTTTAAAATTTTATTTGCTTGGAAGTTTATTGTTGTGGCCGGCCATTGAAATTTGAAAAGGAAAAAAATTGTTTTAATTTAATAAATTTTCCTTTTCATTGACATAATAATTAAGGAAGTTTTTATTAAATTTTCCTTATTTGCCAAGACCAAGGATTATAAAAGAGTGGGTAGAGGAGGCTTCAAGGCTAACGACTCTATTCTATTTTTCTCCCTCTTTTCTTCCTTGGGTGTGGCCGGCCCTTTGTTTTCTCTCCTCTCCTTTGTGTGGCCGAAACTTTCTCATGGTGGAGATAGCTTTGGTGGCCGGATCTAAGAAGGAGAAGAAAGAGAGAAAAGAAGCCTCTTTTCTAGCATCCCTTGGAGTATGGTGGTCGTGGCCGAACCTCTTCATCCTAGAAGAAGTTTTGATGGCCGAAATTTGCAAGGAAGAAGAAGGTGCTTGGTGGTTCTCATCTCGGAAGATCGTTGCCCACACAACGTCCAAGGTTAGAAGAGGAATACGGTAGAAGATCAAGAGGTCTTTCTAAAAGGTATAACTAGTAATTTTTCTTTCCGCATCATGCTAGTTATTTATGGAAATAATACCAAATACAAGAGACTTACGATTCTAGTGTTTCGAATATGTTTTTCGAAGTTGTGTTCTTTTGTTTTAATTTTCCTTGTGATTTGATTGTTCTTTTCGGTTAACCTAAAGTTATTTTAGGAAATTAAATATTAGATTTCTATAAAAGGTTTTGTCTAGTCGGTGGTGGTTGCTCCCATATCCAAGAAGGTCATGTGCCTCGCCACGTCAGTACTGAGAACCAATTATGGAAATTAATATTTAATGGAATTAATAACTTAAGGTGATTTGGGTCGAACGTGTTAAGTTCCGCAGGAGATCCAAGTCAAAACCTAAAAGAACAAATAGATTAAGTTTTGGATCAAACGTGTTAAGTTCCGCAGGCGATCCAAAATTTAATTTAAAAGAACACATGGTAGCTAGGAAAAGGTTCAGACCTTTATACAAAATTTTTGTACAGTGGAACCTCTAGGCTTTCCGAGTAGCAACCAACAATATCAACAACAAAATGACTATGGAAAAGAAGATTAAAAACATGATCGGTGTTGAATAACAAATCGTGAATGACTTGGATGAAGATTGAAGAAGATATTGATAATATCTTTGATGTTCAACCTCAAACTATAACCCAATAGAGTCCTTCACATTTGAATATTGATGATCAGGAAAAATGGAAAAAAATTTGATCAAAATTTGAGAGTTTTTTAGTGGAAAATGGTCCAGCTAGAATTGATGGCATCTTGTTTCCTAAAGAAAAAGCTGATAGACATTTTGATGCATTGCAATATGAACGAATACTACAAAATGGAGAAAAAAGAGAAAATGGTTAATTTATTCATCTTCCTTGGATAGAATATTTTGCTTTTCTTGTAAGTTGTTCATAAATCATAACAACATCAATACAATTAATCAATTAGTTAGTGAAGGCTACACAAATTATCATAATTTGACTCGATGTCTTATAAAGCATGAAGTAAGGAATATATTGGTTGTATGACAACGTTAAATGAATTGGAAAAATGAATGAAAAAATAAACAAGGCAATTGATGAAATAAAGAAAAAAAAACATTAGAAAAAAAATGATTAATCTGGCTGAAAATTACTAAATAAAAGAAATTAGAGATTAGTGTTAAAGAGGTTAGATGTTGTTGCCTATAGACTTACAAAAAAATAATCTAGCATATCGAGGAAATTATGAAAAATTTTATGTTGAGAATAATAGTAATTCTTTATAAATGATTAAAATGATTGTTGAGTTCGATCTAATAATACAAGTGCACATAAGGCGTACTCAAGTACATGAGACACACTACACATATCTTGGTAAAAAATTCAAAATGAATTGATTTAGATGTTGGCAAATGAAGTAAAAACTATGTTGGATCGAGAAGCGCTAGAGGGGGGGACACAAGTTATTTACTTGGTTTGGAGTCTAGGGCGACTCCTACTCCAAGGTCCACGCTCGTTGAGCGTTTATGTTGGACAACAACTATAATAGCGTTAAAGTGTTTACAAACGAAGTACAATCGATAGTAGTAAAATATACCAATGACAAACTAGAAATAGCAGTCTCGAAGCTCCAAGTCGTCGACGTCAGGTTGAAGCTTTCTCAGAATGTTTCTTTGATCAGCAACACGAAGAAGATCACTTGGAATTTGTTGTACTTAGTTGCTGGTCGAAGAAGCCTTAAATAGGCTGTTGAGGGTGCCTCCAAGTCCTCATGGAGGTGCCTCAAAGGTGAGGCTTTATCCTGATTTGAGCGCTGCGACGAGTATTCGCTGCCTGCCCGTTATCCGCTTGGAGGTGTCTCACTCAATCAACCACTGAGGTCGCCTCCAACCAAGCGTCCAGGGCACCTCAGTTGTCTCTTCCAGGCTCATTGTGCAGCCAGCCTTCCTTTGCACCCGAGGCGCCTCAAGCTCCATGAGGGTGACTTGGGTACTGTTCATCCTAGGCTAATCTTGCTCCTTTGTCCCTGCACAACATGTTAGTCCACAACATAACCACATATCCTGCAGATCAAAGTTAGGACATATTGTTAGGACCAAAAGTAGCTAGAGGGGGGGTGAATAGCTCGTCGCGTTCGCTCGTTGCTCGGCGTTGCTTGTTTCTTCAAGAATATGCAGCGGAAAATACAGAAACAAATACAACAACGCTAACACGGTTGGTTTACTTGGTATCCACCTCACAAGAGGTGACTAATCCAAGGATCCACACCAACACACACACCCTCCACTAAATAAAACTCTCCTTTATGGTAACTACCAAGGGCGGAGAAGCCCTACAAGACTCAATACAAGAAGAGAGGGAAAGGATACAAGAAATACAAGCTTACAAGCTTACAATGAGTATAAACCCTAACCCTAGCTTCTCTTCTTGGCTTTGATCCGCCTCTTGACTTGGAAAACTTCCAAGATCCTTCAAGAACTGGCGATCTGAGCTTTGTGAGTGCTGTGGAGGAGCTGGCGAGAAATCTGGAGTGAATCGGAGAAGAGATGCCGCAGCCATCACACGCTGCAGCTATAAACGACGCTAACGGTCGGATCCCGATCGATTTGAATATTCCCAATCGATCGGGAGGCTTGGATCGATCCACGGATCAATCCGAGCCTGCTCGAAAGCGCTGGATCGATCCACGGATCGATCCGGCGCTTATCGCCGAAAGAACGTCCCAATCGATCCATCGATCGATTGACCGGATCGATCCACGGATCGATCCGAGGCTCTCGTCATTGGACAGTCCGGATCGATCCACCGACGATCAGAGCCCGGATCGATCCATCGATCGATCCAGACTTGATTTTTGTCCAAAACCAAGTCCCAAACCTCCCAAACCAACATCCGGTCAACCTTGACTGTTGGTATGTCATGCCTAGCATCTAGTCACTCCCTTGACCTGCTAGGACTCTCTTACCAAGTGTCCGGTCAATCCTTTGACCCACTTGGACTTTTCTCTCATGCCAAGTATCCGGTCAATCCCTTTGACCTACTTGGATTTCTTCATGCCAAGTATCCGGTCAATCCTTTGACCTACTTGGACCAGATGTCCGATCATCCTTGATCCATCTGGATTTTCCCTTGCCTGGCTTCACTCACCAGGACTTTCACCTAGCTTCACTCACTAGGGTTTTCCATCTGCCTAGCTTCACTCACTAGGACTTTCACCTGGCTTCACGCACAAGGATTTCCATCTGCCTAGCTTCACTCACTAGGACTTTCACCTGGCTTCACTCACCAGGATTTCCATCTGCCTAGCTTCACTCACTAGGGTTTTCCATCTGCCTAGCTTCACTCACTAGGACTTTCACCTGGCTTCACTCACCAGGATTTCCATCTGCCTAGCTTCACTCACTAGGTCTTTCATTTTGCCTAACATCCCAGTTAGGACTTCCCAGTCAAGTATCCAGTCAACCTTGACCTACTTGACTCTTCTTCAATCAATATCTTATTGTCAAACATCTAAACCCAAACCAAGACTCAGCTTGGTTACCCAGGTCAACCTTGACCTGAGGGATATTGCACCAACAATCTCCCCCTTTTTGATGTTTGACAATACCACAATAACACTTACAATCCCATATGTAAGTTAGGCTAATCCCATAGCCTCCTTCTTCATGCCACTAGGTAATAAAAGCATAAATTAAGCTCTTCATTCTCCCCCTAAGAGGGCAAACTCCCTCTAGGTAATGAAAGCCTAACTTACTCCCTTTCATGAGTCCTTTCATTCTCCCCTTATGACCTTCCCATAGGTAATGAAGGACTAAGCTTAACCATACATTCTCCCCCTATTGGCACACATCAACCCATCGTTGGACACACATCAACCTATGCTCCAATTCTGGGCACACTTCAACAAATCCATTTGTTGAAGACTCTCCCCCTGAAGAGTTGCTCATCGTTGTTCACAACATCACTCATTGTGATCAACACGATAATGAAGGTCTCATACCCTTCATTTATCCTTAACTTCTCCCTCAATGTAGACAACTACCCAACCTTGAGCATTATCTACCACTTGAGTGTCCACTTGAAATAATGAGGATATCCACTCCCCATTTCTCCCCATTTCAAGTTTAAATGCTCAACCTTGAGCAAGTTCACAACAGAAGGTTAACCACCTTCCAAGGTTCATGAAAAAAATAATTTTCATGTCTTTAAAGAGTCCCTCCCCCTAAAGACATGGTGGTAACTTCTGTCATTGCACCAACAATGACTTGGAATTCCTAAACTTGTAGGAAACCCAAATTTTAGAAGTTTTGAGGTTTAAATGTTCAAGATTTGAAACAACCTCAACCTAAACTTCTACTTAGTCTTCGTTAACCAATCCATCCTTGTTTTCAACATGAAAACACCCTTTGTATGTATACAAATGTATTTAAGGGGTTTGGAATGGTTACCTAGACTAAAATAGGTTCAAAGATGCTGAAATCAGGCCTTCCCAGCCAAAACCAGCAACTTGGATCGATTGAAGTTGGGTTCCAATCGATTGAACCTTTCTGAATCGATCCACTGATCGATTCAGACTCCCTGGATCGATCGGCTGATCGATCCAGCGAGCTTCTGCTCGCGGGAATTGCCGTTTGAATCGATCCATGGATCGATTCAGGAACTCCAATCGATCCATGGATCGATCGGAGCTCTGATAGTTGCTGAAATTCCATTTCAGTCAACTTCAGAAACCCCTAGAAAATTCTACAAAAATCCAAAAATTATGAAATTTCGTGTAGACATTATTTAGGGCATACTTAATTATGGAAAAATAGCTTTCTATGAAAATACATCATATTTTCAAAGATTGACACAAACTTGAAAACTTGCAAAAACTTTAGTGTTTTTCTTCAAGTTTGTGTCTAACTATTCAATGGTGATTACTATCAAAAGATAGCCTTCACCAAAGTTTTCCAAAATCATTTTGAAAACATTTTCAAAACCAATATCCCATCACATTCCTTGGGCTTAATGCACATGACTTGTACATTAGCTTTCCCAATGATGGGAAAACACATAACTATGTGTTTTGATGAATTTAAAACTCAAAGGAATGCACTAAATCAACATCTTGAGCTTTGTTCATCATCCTAACATCTCACTAGTATATAATATGCACTAAAACACATACAAGTCACCTTATAGTCTTTGTGAGATGTAGATTTTGGTTTTTGCCCTAATCTAGGGATCATGCATATTTATCTAGGCATTTTAGAAATATTAGACATCCACCTAGGATATCACTTGTCAATAAGTGTCGTTAAATGCCATTTGTCCTTAATTACAAGGAATTAAACTTAATGCATGATTATGTTATGGCATACATCAAAAGAAAATAATTTTCAAAAGAAAATATCCTATTACTACATGATGTATGAATGTCATGACATGGTATTTTTGGATTTTTCATAATAAAACATGAATGCAAAACTAGACATGATGTCATGGCATATTATGGGCAAACAATCATGGCAAGATTTAGCATAAATAAAATATACCTAGATTAACTATCTAAGTATCCTTAAAGTCTTAGCTAAACTTACAACTTAAACCTAGATTGCCCTAAAGTGCTACAAGAGAATGCCAAAGCCTAAATTTGGCATTTCTAATTTCCTTGATTTAATGTATGCCAATTGAAAATAAACATGTCCTCAAATGTTGGCATATTCCATTTTTCCTCAAGAGTAGCACTTTTAAATTTAAGGCCCGGATTGCCTTAAATTGCCTAAGAACATACCAAAATCCCAACTTGATAGTTCTTATGAATTTCCCAATATGTGCCATTTAAGATTAAAATCAATTCTTCCACCATTAGGCACATTTTACTCTTTCAAGGAGTAATCAATAATTCCATTTCATTTTCAAAGGTTAACTAAAACCTTGAAAATGCTCCTTGAGTGTCAATTTCCTCAAAGTTGGGTTAACTACCCTTCTAATCGGAGTTGACACTCTCTAACCCATCTATGGGGTAGAGAAGATGCTCCTAGGAACCCAACACCTATTGGTGCTCCTTAGATGCTCTAGGTACTCACTAGGGATAACTTCCCTAGATACCTTCCTAGTGACCTTGTTGAGCTTCTTAGAAGCCTTGGTCACACTTTCTAGGTCAACTCTAGGGATAGCCTCTCTTGTGACCTTGTTTGTAACTTTCTTAGACTTCTTAGAAGCCTTAGTCACATTTATTACAAAAATACTCTTAGGGATGACTTCCTTAGTATTTTTGGCTTGACCACTAGACCTAGGGTTTGTTCCATAACTATATGGAACTCTATGGTAAGAGGGCACATCCTTCTTAGCCTTTGGCTTGTATCCCAAACCTCTATGGCCATTGGATGGCTTTTGTACCCCTAGACCTAGGTTATGCTCATTTTGCCCTAATAGGATATTTTCCATCCTTTTTAGGGTCTTTTCAATTTTATCAAGTCTTGACCTCAAGACTTGATTTTCCATCACTAAGTCCTTAGTTTTTGGTTTTCCATTAAGTTCATGAGCATTTTTGTTTCTAGGCTTGTAGCTGCAATCCTTAGAGTTTTTACCTAGACTTTTACCTACATTCCTAGTCTTAGGTGTAGTAGTTTTAGCATGAAAAGCTATATGTTTTTCTTTAACGCTATCATGCTTTCTATTTTCATGGTAAATAGCATTAAAATGATAGAAATTTGACCTAGCATGCTTTTTACCATTTTGTAAGGGAATAGGCTCAATGAAAGTTACCTTCCTTTTTACCTTAGAGGCTCCCCCTTGACTAGTGCCTCCTTGAGCCGTGACCACCTTCTTCCCTTTGGGGCATTGACTTCGGTAATGCCCCTTTTGATTGCAAGAGAAGCATATGATATGCTCCTTGCTCTTCTTCGTTCCGGGGATGGTCTCCTTGGGCTTCACCTTGCCCTTTTGTGCCACTTGGCCCTTCTTCTTGGTCAATTTAGGGCACTTGCTCTTGTAGTGCCCATGTTCCCTACACTCAAAACATATTATATGATTTTTATTATTAATTGAAATATTCATACCTTTGCTTGTAGGGGTGGCATCTTTTTCTTTGGATCCAGAGGTAGAAACTTCCTTTTGATAGGACCTTGATTCTCCTCCATTTGATTTTTCTTGACTTGTGGAGGTAGAAGCTTCTTCCTCCTCTTCTTCTCTTGACCCGGATGTAGAAGCTTCTCCTTCTTCTTGATCCGGTGTCACCAAGGATTGCTCCCCCTCAATCCTAGAGGTGGAGGCTTCATCATCTTGAATATGAAACAAGGAGTATGCTCCCTCCTTGTTCCCTTCGTTGCATTCCTTTGAGGATGAAGCTTCTTGGATTTCCTCTTCTTCGGAGGTTGAGCATCTATCAACCTCGGAATCCTCCTTTTGGTCTTGCTCCAAAGAGTCACCCTCTTTGGATTCTTCATGATCTTGTACAGTGGAGGGGATCTCTTCATGAAGCTTGGCCAATTTGCTCCAAAGCTCCTTGGCATCTTCGAATTCTCCAACTCGAGCCAAGATGTGGCTAGGCAATAAGTTGACCAGAAGCTTGGTCACTTTGTCATTTGCCTCGCCCCTTTGAATTTGCTCTGAGCTCCATCTGCTTTTCTTTAGAAGCTTGCCCTTGGAGTTCGTTGGAGCTTTGAAGCCTTCCATTAGAGCAAACCATTGCTCTATCTCCATCATAAGAAAGTTTTCGATTCTTGATCTCCAAGAATCGAAGCTTGCCGATGTGTATGGTGGAGCCACCCTTGTGTCAAATCCAAGTCCATCTTGGAATTGCATCTTGAAGTTGAGCTTGATAAAGTCTTGAACTTGAAGAATTTGCTTCAACTTCTTCACCCTCTAGCTTTTCTTGTTATGCTTGACCCTTCCGGCGATGATTCCGGTGAAGAGCGGCCTTGCTCTGATACCACTTGTTAGGACCAAAAGTAGCTAGAGGGGGGGTGAATAGCTCCTCGCGTTCGCTCGTTGCTCGGCGTTGCTCGGCGTTGCTTGTTTCTTCAAGAATATGCAGCGGAAAATACAGAAACAAATACAACAACGCTAACACGGTTGGTTTACTTGGTATCCACCTCACAAGAGGTGACTAATCCAAGGATCCACACCAACACACACACCCTCCACTAAATAAAACTCTCCTTTATGGTAACTACCAAGGGTGGAGAAGCCCTACAAGACTCAATACAAGAAGAGAGGGAAAGGATACAAGAAATACAAGCTTACAAGCTTACAATGAGTATAAACCCTAACCCTAGCTTCTCTTCTTGGCTTTGATCCGCCTCTTGACTTGGAAAACTTCCAAGATCCTTCAAGAACTGGCGATCTGAGCTTTGTGAGTGCTGTGGAGGAGCTGGCGAGAAATCTGGAGTGAATCGGAGAAGAGATGCCGCAGCCATCACACGCCTGCAGCTATAAACGACGCCAACGGTCGGATCCCGATCGATTCGAATATTCCCAATCGATCGGGGAGGCTTTGGATCGATCCACGGATCGATCCAGAGCGCCTCTGTGCTCTGGAAAAGCGCCTGGATCGATCCACGGATCGATCCAGCGCTTATCGCTCCATCGATCGATTGGGACCTCTGGATCGATCCACGGATCGATCCAGAGGCTCTCTGTTCGCTGGGACAGGTCTGGATCGATCCACTGATCGATCCAGCACTTGATTTTTGTCCAAAACCAAGTCCCAAACCTCCCAAACCAACATCCGGTCAACCTTGACCTGTTGGTATGTCATGCCTAGCATCTAGTCACTCCCTTGACCTGCTAGGACTCTCTTACCAAGTGTCCGGTCAATCCCTTTGACCCACTTGGACTTTTCTCTGTGCCAAGTATCCGGTCAATCCCTTTGACCTACTTGGACTTTTCTTTCATGCCAAGTATCCAGTCAATCCTTTGACCTACTTGGACTTCCCAGCACCAGATGTCCGATCATCCTTGATCCATCTGGATTTTCCCTTGCCTGGCTTCACTCACCAGAACTTTCACCTAGCTTCACTCACTAGGGTTTTCCATCTGCCTAGCTTCACTCACTAGGACTTTCACCTGGCTTCACTCACCAGGATTTCCATCTGCCTAGCTTCACTCATTAGGGTTTTCCATCTGCCTAGCTTCACTCACTAGGACTTTCACCTGGCTTCACTCACCAGGATTTCCATCTGCCTAGCTTCACTCACTAGGTCTTTTATTTTGCCTAACATCCCAGTTAGGACTTCCCAGTCAAGTATCCAGTCAACCTTGACCTACTTGACTCTTCTTCAATCAATATCTTATTGTCAAACATCTAAACCCAAACCAAGACTCAGCTTGGTTACCCAGGTCAACCTTGACCTGAGGGATATTGCACCTGTTGGAGTGTATACTGAAAGCCTAAGCTTTGTAAACATTCATTATGAATAAAGAATCACATTTGGTCTAATTATCTACATTTGTTTGTAGTTGTTCATTTAATTTATATTGTAGATAACATAGTATGTGGTGTCACATACAGAAGATGATGTTATCAGTACCTTATAAATTATAAACAGTAGCTCACGACCAGAATGGAAAGGAACAAACCATTAGAAGGTCGTAGTGTAATTAGGTATTAGTTTATCTTGACTATATAATTACACTAGTACACTCAGAGTGTATTGAGTAGGACCATTCGAGGTCGTTCCTTTTATACTGACTTTATAAAGGAACAAAGACCTCAGTTATTATGGAAGTGTGTACTCTTAATCCTAATATAATAACAAGCACATATATTTGATATTTATTTTTTTAATTTATCAATGGGTGAGATTTAGTTCGATGAATCAATAAACCCGATAAGTTGGGAAATGCTATCACTTATAGTGTGTGTTGTTGATTATAGAAGGAAACTGTGTCCTAGAGATACTAGGTTGATAATGTCCCCAAGAGGAGCTCATAAGGGTTGTCATGTTAAACCCTGCAGGTGGACTTAGTCCGACATGACGATAAAGTTGAGTAGTACTACTCTTGGACTTAGACATTAATTAAATGAGTTGTCAGTAACTCACTTAATTAGTGGACATTTGATATCTTAAACACAGGGAGACTAACACACTCATAATAAGAAGGAGCCCAAAAATGTAATTTGGGATTGGTGCGGTAGTTCAATGATAGTTCTCTAGTGGAATGAATTATCGTTGATAAAATTAAGTTGTGTGTTCGGGGCGAACACGGGATGCTTAATTTTATCGGGAGACCAAAACCAATTCCTCCTCTCGGTCCCTATCGTAGCCTCTTATTTATAGAGTACTATACCCACCTATACCCACCTTCTATACCCACCCAAAGGGGGTCGGCCAAGCTAGCTTGGGAATCAAGCTAGGGCCGACCTAGGTATATTTTGGGGTGGCCGGCCCTAGCTTGAACCCAAGCTAGTAGGGCCGGCCAAATAAAATTAAAAAAGAAATTTAATTTTAATTTTTATTATTATGTGGAAGATATATTTTAAAGAGAATTAAAATTAAAATATCTCTCTTGTAAAAGATCTACAAAAGATTAAAGAAAGAGATTAGATCTCTTTCCTTATTTGTAGATTGGAAGAGATGTTTTATTTTCTCTTTAAAATTATTCACATGTTAATAAAATTAAAATTATAGATATTTCCTTTTATTAACCATGAAGAGATTTTAAAGAGAAATTTTATTTTTTCCGGAAACAAATTAGGAAGTTTTAATTGTTGATTAAAACTTGTCCTCTTTGTATTCCAATAATGGCCGGCCACAAATTAATTGGAAATTTTATTTTATTTCTCTCAATTAAATCATGTCAAGGAAATTAAGGAAAATTTATTGTAATTAAATTTCCTAATTTACCTAGGCCAAGGAATATAAAAGAAGGGTGAGGGTGCCTTCACAAGACACAACATCTATTATTCCTCTCCCTCTTTTGTTCCTTGGTGTGGCCGGCCAACCTCTCCATCTCTTCCTCTTGTGGTGGCCGAACCCTACCCTTCTATTGGAGCTCTTGTGGTGGCCGGATACTACTCGGAGAAGAAGAAGAAGAAGGAGAGAAAGCTAGCATCTCTTGGAGCTTGGTTAGTATTTTGGTTTTTCTCCTTGGTGAAGCTTTTCTTTTGTGGCCGAACCTTGCTTGGAGGAGAAGAAGGTGGTTGGTGGTTTCTCATCTTGGAAGATCGTTGCCCACACAACGTCCGAGGTTAGAAGAGGAATACGGTAGAAGATCAAGAGGTTTTTCTACAAGGTATAACTAGTAATTTCTATTTCCGCATCATGCTAGTTATTTATGGAAATAATACCAAATACAAGAGGCTTACGTTCTAGTATTTCGAATATGTTTTTTCGAAGTTGTGTTCTTTTGTTTTTTTTTCCTTGTGATTTGATTGTTCTCTTTGGTTAACCTAAAGTTATTTTAGGAAATTAAATATTAGCTTTCTATTAAAGGTTTTGTCTAGTCGGTGGTGGTTGCTCCCATATCCAAGAAGGCCATGTGCCTCGCCACGTCAGTACTGGGAACCTTTTATGGAAATTAATATTTAATGGAATTAATAACTTAAGGAGACTTGGGTCGAACGTGTTAAGTTCCGCAGGAGATCCAAGTCAAAACCTAAAAGAACAAATAGATTAAGTTTTGGATCAAACGTGTTAAGTTCCGCAGGAGATCCAAAATTTAATTTAAAAGAACACATGGTAGCTAGGAAAAGGTTCAGACCTTTGTACAAAATTTTTGTACAGTGGAACCTATAGGTTTTCCGAGTAGCAACCAACAATTGGTATCAGAGCTAGGGTTTTGCCTCTGTGTATTTGGTATTTAGTTTTATTATGCACATGTCATACATAATTTAGGCAGGATAATAGTAGGATGTGCTAACTTTGTGGATGCAGGATCCAGCTATTATGGCTTTTAGTTATTATGTGTGTGATTGGACCCTTGGACATGTCAAGGGCATTTATATGTGTGTGCATGATTGTATTAAAATACAGCAGGAGCTGTATTTAGTTTTTATTAGGATTTTATTTTTGATCTAGATACATGTACATTCCTTTTATGGAATATAGGATCAAAAATGTAAAATTCTATTAATGTCGCGGATCGAATCTTGCAAAGCGTGGAACCTTCTAAGGACCAGAGGCGCAGCGGAACTAGGAGCAAGATGGATGCGACAGCTAGACCCGGTGGCGGTGGCCAAATATGGCAGCAGCTTGGGATGACAACACACGGAGGACAATTAGAGATAAAAGCCATAATAGTTGAAAATTAAATTTTCTATTTATTACTTTTATATTGTGTGTGCATGTTAGTTTACAAGTTTAGTAGGCTAGCATAGTTAAAATTCCTCATTTATAAATAACTAAGTGGGAGAGGGATTTTTAAATAAATCCCATGGTCTCCATTACTGGTTTGTAAGTGATGCAAACAAGCTTGCGCGTTGGCTCTGAGTGCCTTCCTCCATAACGGATGAGCTTGTTTGTGGATCACTAGAACAAACTTCCATTTTTGGATGACTATAGGAAATTAATTAAGAGCGTGTGATCTTCCCCAACGGAAGGGGCATAATCTTATTAATGGACTTAGTGTCAAGTAATGGTATACACTTAGACACATCTAATAGTATCTTCTCCAACGGAGTCACTGCTATTATATGTGTGACCAAATGATACCAACTATTATTTTTATTTGTCAAAAAGTTAGGTTGACAAGATAATAAAATTAATGGGTTAAAACCCTCCTTTTACAAATGTTGAATTTGTATACGTCCACACTAACGTGGCATACAAAATTTACGGTGTTATGAGGTGTTGGTTAATTTATAATAGTATTGTTTGAGGAATCAATATTATTCTAAATTTAGAGTTCTGACCAAAAGTTATTTGTGATTCTTAGGATGTCTTTCAACCCACTGTCCATCATACTTCAACAGAATAGACTTACTGGACCAAACTACATAGATTGGAAAAGAAACCTGGACATTGTTCTTACTGCTGAAAGCTATAAATATGTACTTGTTTGTCCTGATGCACCCATTGGTGAATCTACCCAAGAGGAGATTGAATATCATAGGAAATGGGTAAAAGCAGATGAGATGGCGCGGTGTTACATTTTGGCTTCAATGTCAAATGTATTGCAACATCAGCATCAAGATTTACCAACAGCCTATGATATTATGAACAATCTCAAGGAACTCTTTGGTCATCGGGATAGGGCTTCTAGGCAAGAAGCCATGAGAAAGATAATGACAGCCACCATGCAAGAGGGTACTCCTGTGAGGGATCATATCCTAAAGATGATGGCTTATCCGAACGAGATCAGGATCCTTGGAGGAGAAATTGATGAGGAAACCCAGATCGATATGATCCTCCAACGCTACCTAGAAGTTTTGAGCAGTTCCCCGAACTATAATATGAATAAGAGGGTTTATTCATTAGCGGAACTCCTGACGGAACTTCAAGCAAGGATTATTTCGTCACAATGCTCAAATTCACTATATCGAAAATGGTTCTACTTCTAAACCGAAAGGAAAGAAGAAGAAGAAACAAGTGGTTCAACAAAGAAAGTGAATAAATCTCAGTACGGATTTAAAGTGGAGTGAAGAAGTCAAGGGCAATGCTTCATCCGCAAGCAGGACATTAGAAGGCTGATGTCCTCGTAAGAACCAAAACAAAGGTATATCTCATGCTCTAGTTGTTGAAACATGTTTAGCGGTGTTATCTACCAAGACCTGGTGTGTAGATACGGAGCCATGATCATGTCTGCAATTCCTTGCAGGGGTTCCAGGAAACCCGACGACTATCTGAAGGGGAGATTACTGTCTACATGGGCAATGCTACTAAGGTGGCAGCTATTGCAGTGGGAGACGTCTACTTGTCTTTTAGTAGAAATAGAAATTTGGTTTTAAGAAATTGTCTTTATGTACCCAGTTTTAGAAAGAATTTAATTTCAGTTTCTAAACTGTTTTTAGATGGATATTCAGTTTCTTTCAGTAACGATGTAGTTATTAAAAGAAATAAAGTGATTATCTGTTCTGGTGCATTAGTTGGCAATTTGTATACTTTAAATCCAATTTCTTCCACAAAGCAAAACATGGAAATTTATAACTCATCTTCTAATTCTAATAAGAGAAAAGAACCTTCAGAAATGAACCAAGCATATCTTTGGCATCTAAGACTTGGTCATATTAATTTAAGTAGGATTCAGAGGCTTATAGCCGATGGACTTTTGAGTTCATTAGAGTTGGAAAATTTTCCAACTTGTGAATCTTGCTTAGAAGGTAAAATGACCAAGAGGCCGTTCAAGGCCAAGGGGTATAGAGCCAAAGAAGTGTTAGAGTTGGTTCACTCTGATTTGTGTGGTCCTATGTCTGTCCAGGCAAGAGGAGGTTTTGAATATTTTGTCTCTTTCATAGACGATTATTCAAGATACGGATATATTTACCTAATGCGCCGCAAGTCCGAGTGCTTTGATAAGTTCAAAGAATACAAGGCTGATGTGGAGAAACGATTAGGTAAAAGTATCAAGACACTACGATCTGATCGTGGTGGCGAATACCTCTTAGGAGAGTTTAGGAATTACTTATCAGAGGCTGGGATTCAATCCCAATTGTCTGAACGAGGAACACCCCACCAGAATGGTGTAGCAGAACGAAGGAATAGGACTCTTATGGAGATGGTTAGATCAATGATGAGTTATTCAGAATTACCAAATTCGTTTTGGGGATATGCTCTGGAAACAGCAGTATACGTTCTGAACTTAGTACCTTCTAAATCAGTTTCTTCTACTCCCATAGAATTGTGGAATGGGCGAAAACCCAGTCTAAGACATATTCGGATATGGGGTAGTCCAGCACATGTGCTGAAACCAGATGCTGATAAGTTAGAATCTCGTACAGAAGTTCGCGTGTTTGTAGGATATCCCAAAGGAACGAAAGGTGGTTTATTTTATAGTCCTAAAGACCAGAAGGTCATTGTTAGCACCAATGCCCAATTTTTAGAAGAAGACTATATAATGGATCACAAGCCGAGTAGCAAAGTTGTTTTAGAAGAACTTAGAGAGGACACGTCTACTTCAGTACCAATAGTACAAGATGAAGTACCACAAGAGACTGCAACATGTGATACACAACCACGCAGTGCCTCGTCGTAGTGGGAGGGTTGTAAGGCAACTGAAAGATTCATGTTTTTGGGAGAGTCTTGAGACTTGGTCCCGGGTAAACATGAACCTGATCCCCGAACATATGACGAAGCACTCCAAGATATAGATGCAGTATCTTGGCAAAAGGCAATGAATTCTGAAATAGAGTCTATGTACTCTAATAAGGTCTGGGAGCTTGTAGAACCACCTGATGGTGTAAAAGCCGTTGGATGCAAGTGGATCTACAAAAGGAAAAGAGGGACAGACGGGAAGGTAGAAACCTTCAAAGCTAGGCTTGTTGCGAAAGGGTACACTCAGAAAGAGGGAATCGATTATGAGGAGACCTTTTCACCGGTAGTCATGCTTAAGTCTATCCGGATACTCTTATCTATTGCTGCTCATATGGATTATGAGATTTGGCAAATGGATGTCAAGACAGCTTTCCTTAATGGAAGTCTTGAAGAGAACATCCATATGAAGCAACCAGAAGGGTTCATTGAAAAAGGCAAAGAGCATCTAGTGTGCAAGCTCAATCGGTCCATTTATGGACTGAAGCAAGCTTCAAGGTCTTGGAACATCCGGTTTAATGAAGTAATCCAGTCATATGGATTTATTCAAAGTCCGGATGAGTCTTGTGTATATAAGAAGTGTAACGGAAACGTGGTGGTATTTCTTGTACTATACGTAGATGATATTTTGTTAATTGGCAACAATGTCAAAGTATTATCAGACGTAAGGGTATGGTTGTCCAAACAATTTGATATGAAGGACTTAGGAGAATGTGCACACATTCTTGGGATCAAAGTTATAAGGGATCGTAAGAAAAGAATGTTGTATCTATCCCAAGCTTCATATATAGATACAATCCTTGCTCGTTTTAGCATGCAGGATTCCAAGAAAGGTTTCTTACCTTTTAGACATGGAGTAGCTTTATCTAAAGAGATGTCTCCAAAGACATCAAAAGAGATAGAGGACATGAAAGCGGTTCCTTATGCTTCGTTTGAGGGAAGCCTAATGTATGCAATGCTATATACGAGACCGATATTTTTTTTCTGTAGGCATGGTCAGCAGATATCGAGTAACCTGGACAAGGACATTGGACTGCAGTAAAGCATATATTAAAGTACCGAGAAGGACTAGGGATTATATGCTAGTATACCAAGCGATGATTTGCTCCACGTGGGTTACACGGATTGATTTCCAATCGCAGATAGGGATAACGATGAAGTCTACATCAGGCTATGTGTTTACTTTAGGAGGTGGAGCCATTTCATGGAGGAGTGTTAAGTAAAAAGGCTCGGACTCAACCATGGAAGTCGAGTATGTAATAGCCTAGGCGGCTAAAGAAGCAGTATGGCTCAGGAACTTTCTAATGGACTTAGATGTGATTCCTGGTTTGCCCAAGATCATCACAATTTATTGTGATAATAGCGGTGCAGTTGCAAACTCGAAGGAACCACGAGCTCATAAGGCGAGTAAACATATAAAGCGCAAGTACCACCTGATACGAGATATTGTGAAGCGAGGAGAAGTTGTCATCGCCAAGATTGCATCAGCGGATAACCTGGCAGATCCTTTCACTAAGGCCCTTCCGGCGAAAGCTTTCGATCAGCATGTGGAGGGAATGGGAATCAGATGTATGGTAGATGATATGGCAGCTTAGTCATTAGTATAAGTGGGAGATTGTTGTAGTGTATACTGAAAGCCTAAGCTTTGTAAACATTCATTATGAATAAAGAATCACATTTGGTCTAATTATCTACATTTGTTTGTAGTTGTTCATTTAATTTATATTGTAGATAACATAGTATGTGGTGTCACATACAGAAGATGATGTTATCAGTACCTTAAAAATTATAAACAGTAGCTCACGACCAGAATGGAAAGGAACAAACCATTAGAAGGTCGTAGTGTAATTAGGTATTAGTTTATCTTGACTATATAATTACACTAGTACACTCAGAGTGTATTGAGTAGGATCATTCGAGGTCGTTCCTTTTATACTGACTTTATAAAGGAACAAAGACCTCAGTTATTATGGAAGTGTGTGCTCTTAATCCTAATATAATAACAAGCACATATATTTGATATTTATTTCTTTAATTTATCAATGGGTGAGATTTAGTTCGATGAATCAATAAACCCGATAAGTTGGGAAATGCTATCACTTATAGTGTGTGTTGTTGATTATAGAAGGAAACTGTGTCCTAGAGATACTAGGTTGATAATGTCCCCAAGAGGAGCTCATAAGGGTTGTCATGTTAAACCCTGCAGGTGGACTTAGTCCGACATGACGATAAAGTTGAGTGGTACTACTCTTGGACTTAGACATTAATTAAATGAGTTGTCAGTAACTCACTTAATTAGTGGACATTTGATATCTTAAACACAGGGAGACTAACACACTCATAATAAGAAGGAGCCCAAAAATGTAATTTGGGATTGGTGCGGTAGTTCAATGATAGTTCTCTAGTGGAATGAATTATCGTTGATAAAATTAAGTTGTGTGTTCGGGGCGAACACGGGATGCTTAATTTTATCGGGAGACCAAAACCAATTCCTCCTCTCGGTCCCTATCGTAGCCTCTTATTTATAGAGTTCTATACCCACCTATACCCACCTTCTATACCCACCAATAAGGGGCCGGCCAAGCTAGCTTGGGAACCAAGCTATGGCCGGCCTAGGTATATTATTGGGTGGTCGGCCCTAGCTTGAACCCAAGCTAGTAGGGCCGGCCAAATAAAATTAAAAAGAAATTTAATTTTAATTTTTATTATTATGTGGAAGATATATTTTAAAGAGAATTAAAATTAAAATATCTCTCTTGTAAAAGATCTACAAAAGATTAAAGAAAGAGATTAGATCTCTTTCCTTATTTGTAGATTGGAAGAGATGTTTTATTTTCTCTTTAAAATTATTCACATGTTAATAAAATTAAAATTATAGATATTTCCTTTTATTAACCATGAAGAGATTTTAAAGAGAAATTTTATTTTAAAATTTCCGGAAACAAATTAGGAAGTTTTAATTGTTGATTAAAACTTGTCCTCTTTGTATTCCAATGATGTCGGCCATCACAAATTAATTGGGAAATTTTATTTTATTTCTCTCAATTAAATCATGTCAAGGAAATTAAGGAAAATTTATTGTAATTAAATTTCCTAATTTACCTAGGCCAAGGAATATAAAAGAAGGGGTGAGGGTGCCTTCACAAGACACAACATCTATTATTCCTCTCCCTCCTTTGTTCCTTGGTGTGGCCGGCCAACCTCTCCATCTCTTCCTCTTGTGGTGGCCGAACCCTACCCTTCTATTGGAGCTCTTGTGGTGGCCGGATACTACTCGGAGAAGAAGAAGAAGAAGGAGAGAAAGCTAGTATCTCTTGGAGCTTGGTTAGTATTTTGGTTTTTCTCCTTGGTGAAGCTTTTCTTTTGTGGCCGAACCTTGCTTGGAGGAGAAGAAGGTGGTTGGTGGTTTCTCATCTTGGAAGATCGTTGCCCACACAACGTCCGAGGTTAGAAGAGGAATACGGTAGAAGATCAAGAGGTTTTTCTACAAGGTATAACTAGTAATTTCTATTTCCGCATCATGCTAGTTATTTATGGAAATAATACCAAATACAAGAGGCTTACGTTCTAGTATTTCGAATATGTTTTTTCGAAGTTGTGTTCTTTTGTTTTTTTTTTCTTGTGATTTGATTGTTCTCTTTGGTTAACCTAAAGTTATTTTAGGAAATTAAATATTAGCTTTCTATTAAAGGTTTTGTCTAGTCGGTGGTGGTTGCTCCCATATCCAAGAAGGCCATGTGCCTCGCCACGTCAGTACTGGGAACCTTTTATGGAAATTAATATTTAATGGAATTAATAACTTAAGGAGACTTGGGTCGAACGTGTTAAGTTCCGCAGGAGATCCAAGTCAAAACCTAAAAGAACAAATAGATTAAGTTTTGGATCAAACGTGTTAAGTTCCGCAGGAGATCCAAAATTTAATTTAAAAGAACACATGGTAGCTAGGAAAAGGTTCAGACCTTTGTACAAAATTTTTGTACAGTGGAACCTATAGGCTTTCCGAGTAGCAACCAACAGCACCAACACATATAATAAACATAATAATATGAAAGTTTTGACAGCCTCCGAACTGTCCGGTTCTGACTTCGGATTTCCTACCGGAAACCCTAGGTCAAACTGACGTCTACTGTTCCCTCCGCGGGGAACGCGCTCTCACCTACTCCAATCAGGAGAAGTTACCTTTTGCCAATTCGGTCCTCTAGACGGACTGGGCTTTTGCTCGGCGCTCGAGTCTTCCAGTCTTCATGCTGGACGCCCGCTCCACGACTCGTCCAGACTTTCACCTGGTTCGTGACACCAAGATTTCCACCTAGGGTTACCGTCCCTTAGGATTTTTGCCCGAAGCTTCAACCCACCAAGACTTTTCGCCTACGGTTACCACCCCCCAGGACCTAACGTTACCACCTGCCTAACCGCAGCTAAGACTATTGTCTAAGTAATTTTAGGACTTTCCTGCAATCTTATTCAACATATCAGATAACAAAATACTTTAACTTTGAACCCTTTGACATAATCAAAATATGGGTTCGATCGTCGGATGCTTCCTGCACCAACAATCTCCCCTTTTTTTATTATAGCAACACGGTTCAAAGTTAAGTAAAAATATGACAACGATATAAGGAATTTTAAGCATAAGAATAAATGTAATGAAGTAAAAACAAACTTCCTTATGCTCTAATAAAATTTCTTATATTCCCCCTTACTTAACTTTGACTTTTCTCTCCCCCTTTTACATAAATCAAAAATAATAAGTAGAGAGAAAAAGTAGAAGAATATTTTATTTAAATCTAAGCTCCCCCTGAAGGATAGCACTTAGCTAAATTTTTGGCTTTGAAAATAATTATTTTTGAGAAAACTTAGTTAAGTACTTAGCTTAGCGGGGGTTTTTCATAATTTACTTTTCAAATAAATTGAATTTTTTGGAAATATTTAAAAGAAATTTTAAAAAAAAACTTAGCTTGACTTCCTTCACTCCCCCTTAATTAATGCCTTAATAAATTCTTAGGGTCCGAGAGTCCAAGCATATACATTAACAGAAACTTAATAATTGTTACATATGATTTTCCTAAATTTCCATCTTCTCTCATTCTAAGTTATCAAGCATATTCAGCATATGAGTGAGTATAAGACGAAGTTAACTTTATTTAATTTTTATCAATATTTGAAATTGAGATAAGTTTGAAAATTTAGTGAGTTTGAATTTCAAATGAGTAAATATTTAAAATTTTGAAGATATTGAAAACATAATGAATTCAGTTTTAAATCATAATTTCAAAATATGATTTGAGAGTTAATTAAGATTTTTTTAAAAATTAATTATCAATAAAACTGTAATTTGAAAATTTAAATTTTAAAAATTTAAAATTTTAATAATTAATAATTTGAAATTTAATTATGATTTTAAAAATTTTAATTTTGGAATTACTGATTTTGAATTTTGAAATTATTATGATTTGAAAATTATAGTTTTATAGATAATGACTTTGAAAATTGAAATTATTATGATTTGAAACCTAAATATGATTTGAAAATAATTATTATTTAAGATTTTGAATAAAAAAATATCATTTGATATTTTGAACTAAATATAATTTTTAAATGATTTTTAAAGCAATTTTTTTAAATATTTTTAAATAATTTTTAAACGGTTTAAAATAATTTTTAAAAGGTTTTTAAAATGATTTTTTTAAGTTTTTTTTTTAAAAATAATTTTTAAATAATTTTTAAATGGTTTTTTAAAATAATTTTTAAAAGGTTTTTAAAATGATTTTTAAATAGTTTTTAAAATGTTTTTAAAATGAATTTTAAATAATTTTTAAAAGGTTTTAAAAATGATTTTTAAATAATTTTTAAAAGGTTTTTAAAATGATTTTTAAATAATTTTTAAGAGGTTTTTAAAATACTTTTTAAAAGATTTTTTTAAAAAAATAATAATTTTTAAAAGGTTTTTTTAAATTATTTTTGAAATGATTTTTAAATAATTTTTAAAAGTTTTTTTTTAAATGATTTTTAAATAATTTTTAAAAGGTTTTTAAAATGATTTTTAAATAATTATTAAAAGGTTTTTAAAAGGTTTTTTTTAAATGTTTTTTAAATAATTTTTAAAAGGTTTTTTTTAATGATTTTTAAATATTTTTAAAAGGTTTTTTAAAATGATTTTTAAAAGGTTTTTTAAAATGATTTTTAAAAGGTTTTTTTAAATGATTTTTAAAAGATTTTTTTAAATGATTTTAAAATAATTTTTAAAAGCTTTTTAAAATGATTTTTAACAGGTTTTTTAAAATAATTTTTAAATGAAGTAATTTTTTACTAATTAATTATGATTATAGGATGATTAATTATAGAATTAAATAGGATTTTGAAATTAATTAAAATTAATTTAATTTAATTGATTAACTATTTTAATCCTAGTTCCATCTCGCCTTTTTCTATATTATCAATCAGGGAACCTTAATAATTTTGTGAGATGGTTATCTTTAATCTTTAATCTAAATTCCATCTAAAGATTAATTTACATTTAAGTTAGACTTAGTGATCCTGTCCGAACGCTAACTCAACGGACGATGGGCACATGGCGCTCTCCGGACGGCTGACGTGGATCTCCGACCGATCGCACGGGTCTCCAGCGAACCTGCAAAGAAGTCAGGCCGGGAAGGGGTTCCCGGTGACGACCCTCCGACGCTCAAGTCAGGCAAGAGGAAATGCAGAAGTGGCTTCGAATACGAGAGAATGCGTACCTCCGGCGAAGTGTGAGACCCCTTATATAGAGTTGTGAAGAGGCTCACGCACACATACCGAGGCGAATACGTGTCCTTTAACCATACCTCTGTATGGGCTTGTCAGAGGAGCTTGCCTGACACTATACTGCTATAATCCGAGCACCTCTCTGATGGGACAGTAGAACCTTCCGTCATAGGCTTCTGCGTATGGGTTAGTCGTCGGACACGCTTGCTGTCAGAAGATGTCCTCCGATGTTTCCCTTGTCCTTTTGTCTCTTCTTTTCCCGCGCCGGGCGTCCGGCCGCTCGGCAGTCCCATCACGTCCGACCGAACGTAGGTACTGATCCACTCGGGAGATTCCAAGTCGTGTACTCGGCTGAAACTGTTCACAGCATTACTGCTTTATGCCTCGGTCGAGCAGGCTATCCGCTCGGCCCGGCTACCCTGTTCACCATGAGCGTCGGAGACCCGACTCCTCGTCGGGTTCTTTGATTCCGCTTAAACCCCGTTCAGTCGGTCGGTCCCCCCTTTTCCGGTCGGTCGTTTAACCTTTGACCTCCACATGGCGTTGACTTCCCTTAAAGGGGGTCCCCCGTCCTTACTACCGGATCACTTGCCTCCCCTTCAAGTCTAGTCGAAGGAGGCGATTAGTCCGACTGACTGGACCATCAGTTGCGCCGAGCGGCGTCCATATGCAATTACCCTCCGCTCGCCTGAAGGGGTGATGTATATATTCGGCCTGAGTCCGATCAGGACCCCTCTCCCAAGCGGCTTCGGTAAGAATTTTACTTGTACATTCGCTTTGATTGCTAACTGATTTTCTCCTTTTTCCTTTGCAACGGACATCGTCATGGAGTCTGTGATGGCCGGCATTTTGAAAAGGAAGGCGGCGGCGCTCGAGGCCGCGGCGGCCAAAGAAATGGAGACGCTTGGCATTCAGCCGGTCGGCTCTAACGAAGGAGAGAGCGAGACAAATGCTGGGGAGTCGGCCGCTCAGGCTTCTCTCCCGGAGCCAGCGGCTGGCGCAACTGCTAGTCGAGAGCCTTCCGTCCGGGAGGAAGGCTCGGCTCAGGAGGAAGAGCACCCCCTCCGACAAAAGAGGCGCCACACGGAGACACCACTCCGCTCGGCTACATCTGCGATCCATCCATCCGAGAGGGCCACCACCGATTCTCGCGACAAAGCGCCGGTGGAGGCTATCTCGTCCGATCAGACACCCTCCCAACTAGACGCGTCTGCGAACCCCCTCGAGGTCGTTCCGATCAGCGCCCTTCCACCCGCTCCCCGCCAAGTCCAACGTTCAGCGATTTTGTCCCAATTTTCAGCGCCGGCCTTCGATCCTTCCCCCGCTTTCGCCCAGACGACCCCCGGTCGACACCGTACCATCCAGGTTTCTTTGCATCTCCCCACCGAGGAATTATTGCCCGAGGCCGCTCGGCCAACCGTGCCCGAGCACATGATAACAATGAAGGGGCCCTTAGCCGAGATGTGGGCCGACGCTCGGGCGCGCGTGGCAATGATTCCACTCAGCAATCTGGCCAATAGCCACATGCAGCAGGCCACTGGGGTAAGTGTGTTTTCTTCTGAAGTTTTTTATGCATTCTTTCCGATCGGCCATTAACAATTCTTATGCCAGAGATGGATGGAGGAGATCGCTGTCTCCAACCGTCTGGCGATGGTGGACGAGGAGCTAAAAAGGTTGAAGAGTTCGGGCGACGCGCCTTCCTAGGGTCCATCTTATGCCGAACTGCAGAAGCAACTCAAAAAGACCCAAGACTTGTTGGAGGCCGAACAGAAGAAAACGGCTGACCAGGCGCATACTTTATCCGAGCTCGATCGACAGGTCAAATCACTTGACCGAAAAATAAGCCTGGCGACCGAGCAGAAGAAAACGGCTATCTCCGACCTGGAGAAGAAGAATGTCGAGGCTCGGGGCCTGGAGCAAAAAGTCAAGGAGCTAATGGAGCAGCTCGACGGCGAGCCGCTCGGCTGAGGTGATTAAATATAAAGAAGAATTGAAGACTTTGCAGGAATCCCTCGCAGCCTCCCAAGCGGCCTTTAAAGAATATCAAGAGGCTGAGCCTGGCCGAGTCGCAGCCCTGAGGCTGAATTACATCTGTTCGAAAGTATTCTCAGAGAAAGTCTGCGAACGGATGTACACCGCCTTCGAGCTCGCCAAGACTGCCACCACCACTTATTTGAAGTTCAAGGGTCATCTGGCCGACTCCGTCCTCATCCCGGCCCAAGACCAAGCGGCGATACTCGGCAACATCCCCCAGGACATTTATGATTTCCTTGAATAGGAAGTTTTTATGTAACTCGGCCGCTCGGCCAAAAACTTATCCATTTTTGTAATTCGGCCGCTCGGCCTTAATTTCTTTAATGCTATCTTTCTTTTTCCTTTGCTAATCAATATGAGTGTTGTCCGCTCGGCTCGCCAACTACCGTTCATGTTCCTTTGCTTCTCCTCGTTATTCGCTTCTCATCCTACCTTTCTTGTGTTCGAAAGGGGTTTTTATGAAGTATTTTGCGTAACTAGTCCGCTCGGCTGAATATATCCTGTTTCGCAAATGAGATTTTTCGCCAGATGTTCACGTACTTTTGGTTACTTGGCCGATCGGCCAAACGACTTAAGAGTCGACCTCTTTATTGTTTTATTCCGGCCGGAGTGTTTATAGTCGCCGGCGCGACTCTCGATTTTTAACGTCGGAGCTCGACGGTCTTCCGCTCAGAGGGTTTATAGTCGCCGGTCCGACTCTCGACATTTAACGTCGGAGCTCGACGGTCTTCCGCTCGGAGGGTTTATAGTCGCCGGTCCGACTCTCGATATTTAACGTCGAAGCTCGACGGTCTTCCGCTCGGAGGGTTTATAGTTGCCGGCTCGACTCTCGATATTTAACGTCGGAGCTCGACAGTCTTCCGCTCGGAGGGTTTATAGTCGCCGGTCCGACTCTCGATATTTAACATCTGAGCTCGACGGCCTTCCGCTCGGAGGGTTTATAGTCACCGGTCCGACTCTCGATATTTAACGTCGGAGCTCGACGGTCTTCCGCTCGGAGGGTTTATAGTCGCCGGCTCGACTCTCGATATTTAACATCGGAGCTCGACGGTCTTCCGTCCGGGGGGTTTATAGTCGCCAGTCCGACTCTCGATATTTAACGTCGGAGCTCGACGGTCTTCCGCTCGGAGGGTTTATAGTCGCCAGTCCGACTCTCGATATTTAATGTCGGAGCTCGATGGTCTTCCGCTCGGAGGGTTTATAGTCGCCGGCTCGACTCTCGATTTTTAACGTCGGAGCTCGACGACCTTTAAGGCTAATTTCAACACTGTCGTTCGGCGAAGATTGCCAAATGCATTTCTTATCATTTTACTTCCTGCATTAAAAGAACACAGGCGACCAAGAAATACACAAAATGAATTACATCAGCGCACCTCTCACCCAGCTTGCTACGGCTGGAGAAGATTTGCGCTCCATGGTCGATCAAGTCCCACTCCATCTTCCTCCGAGCGGATCCTTATCTCCGCTCGGCCTCCTGACTCTGGCGTCGCTTGTTGATCCAGTCGCTCGGCTCGCGCCTTCTGCTTCTGTTGCTACACGAGCTTAGCTGCTCTTGCCTTGATTAGAGCGTCGAGCTCCTCCTGGGAGAGCATCACCGTGTGTGGTCGTCCAGCTTCGTCCATTGCTTCCGCTCGGATGCAGGTGCGTTCCCACAGACGGCGCCAAATTGATCCTGTCCGAACGCTGACTTAACGGACGCTGGGCACGTGGCGCTCTTCGAACTGCTGACGTGGATCTCCGACCGGTCGCACGGGTCTCCGGCGAACCTACAAAGAAGTCGGGCCGGGAAGGGGTTCCCGGCGACGACCCTCCGACGCTCAAGTCAGGCAAGAGGAAAATGCAGGAGTGGCTTCGAATACGAGAGAATGCGTACCTCCGGCGAAGTGTGAGACCCCTTATATAGAGCTATGAAGAGGCTCACGCACACATACCGAGGCAAATACGTGTCCTTTAACCATATCTCTGTATGGGCTTGTTAGAGGAGCTTGCCTGACATCATACTGCTACAGTCCGAGCACCTCTCTGATGGGATAGTAGAACCTTCCGTCATAGGCTTCTGTGTATGGGTTAGTCGTCGGACATGCTTGCTGTCAAAAGATGTCCCCCGATGTTTCCCTTGTCTTTTTGTCTCTTCTTTTCCCGCGCCGAGCGTCCGGCCGCTCGGCAGTCCCATCACGTCCGATCGGACGTAGGTACTGATCCACTCGGGAGATTCCAGGTTGTGTGCTCGGCTGAAACTGTTCACAACATTACTGCTTTATGCCTCGGCCGAGCGGGCTATCCGCTCGGCCCGGCTACCCTGTTCACCATGAGCGTCGGAGACCCGACTCCCCGTCGGGTTCTTTGATTCCGCTTAAACCCCGTTCGGCCGGTCGGTCCCCCCTTTTCCGGTCGGCCGTTTAACCTTTGACCTCCACGTGGCGTTGACTTCCCTTAAAGGGGGTCCCCCGTCCTTACTGCCGGATCACTTAGGTTTTCCAATTAGTCAATTAAATGTAAATTTCAAAGATTGGCTCGCAGGCTGTGGCGAGACACTAGGCCTTCTTGGGTAAGGGATCATCTACCACTTTTAGACAGAGCCTTTCAAAGAAATTATATATTTAATTTTCCTTTTGAAACCCCTAGATTTAATTAAACAAGTGTAAATTACGCCTAGATCCTTAATCTATCCAAATCTATACATGTATATTATAAAGAAAATAAACAATCATCAAACAATACTATTTGTTTATAAAGATAGTTTTTCTATTGGCTCCCCCTGGATCATAGCCTCGATATGGTTTATCAAGGTAATGTATTTGATCCTTGGTGACCCAATAGTGTTCAAGTCCGACTTGATTAACCAAGTTTGACTTGGGGACCCATGTTTGGACTATTTTTCTATTATTTCTATTAACTAGGGATAAGTATGATTTGTACTTTCTTTTAATTTTAAATCCAAGTCCGGATTTGTTGTAAACGGCTCGTTGTTTTCCAAGAATCAGATCAAGATTCTTCGAACCCAGGGTGAACCGTTCCAACGTGTCCTTGAGTTCTTTAACTTGAGTTTTCAAATTAGAATTTTCTTCCTCAAGTTGTTGGACTTGAGTTGAACTTCCAATTTGAACCGGCTCGGTCAAAGAACTCGAGTCAGTTGCTTCCTTAAGGGTTGTTACCTCCTTTTGGAGTGACTTCACCCGGACGTTGGATTTAGCCAATTTCTTTAACAAATAAGGAACTAAGTTTTGTCAATCGTCTAATTGAGTCTCGGCGAGTAGAGAACTTACAGTGGGGTTAGGTCCTCCGGAAACGGATACGGATCCATGGCATCGCTCGGGCTTAGTTTCTGATTCGCTCTCGGATTCTGAATCAGACTCAGTTTCAGCAACATATGCTTGCACTGGTAAAGCGAGGAAGCTTGTCGATTCTTCTTCGTCGGACTCGGATTCATATGATGACTCAGATCAAGTTGCCTTCAACACTTTCTTTCTTCGTTGCTTCTTATTTGGACAATCTGGCTTGTAGTGTCCCTTCTGGTTACAGCCATAGCAGGTGACTCTAGGCTTGACTTTCGTGTTCGTTTGAGTCACCTTTTTCATTTTGCATATCTTTCATACGAGCCTTATTAGTTCGGAGGTAATCTCATCGTCGTCTTCTGAGTCTGATTCATCTTTGGACTTGGATTTAGTTTTGTACTTTGTTTTAACTTCCCAGGTTCTGCTTATACTTGCAATCAAGGCAATACCCTTGTCGGTTGGGCGTGCATTAGTTTGTTTATGCAATTCGATCTCGGAAAAAAGTTCATCTAGTTTAATTAAAGATAAATCATTGGAAACTTTGTAAGCATAAACCATGGATGCCCACAAAGTGCTCCTCGGAAAAACGTTAAGCGCGTACCTTATTACGTCGTGATTTTCTATTCTCTGGCCGATTGTGTGAAGATCGTTCAGCAGGTCTTGGATGCGCGCGTGAAGTTGGCTCGCCGTCTCTCCTTCCTACATTTTTAAGTTATACAATTTATTAAACAATAAATCACGCTTGCTTACCTTCGTGTCGGGAGTGCCCTCGTGCAGCTCGATTAGTTTTCCCCATAGCTCTTTCGCACTTGAGAATGGCCCGACTCGGTTCAGTTCTTCTTTTGTCAGCCTGCATTGTAGCATGCAGGTTGCTTTGGCATCGGCTTCAACTTTCTTCATTATGCTAGCATCCCAGTTGATGCATGAGACTAGTTCTCCAGTGTCGTCACGTGGAAGCTCGAGACCGGTCTGGATAATGATCCACATCTCGACTTGTGTCTTGAGGTGGTATTCCATCTAGTTCTTCCAATAGCCAAAGTCCTCGCCAGAAAAGAGCGACGGGCGGACTATGCTGTAGCCTTCTTGATGGGCCATTAATCAAAAACAGATATCTCGCACACACAAAAAAAAAATGTTCCAAGACTTGGTCTTGGATTAGTAGTGTGGGAGTAAGAATAGAAAATAAATTACGATCTCGAGTGGTGTTGCACCGACTTCGAGAAAAGAATTCGATTATGAAAAACTAGATCGAAAGAAGGCAAGAATACCGATTCCGATCGACTCTGAAAAACTTAAAAACACCACGAAAAATGTGCTTGACTGGTGGTTGCACCAAATCGAAGCGACCCCGCTCTGATACCAATTGTTAGATCGAGAAGCGCTAGAGGGGGTGAATAGCAATCATGGCTTTCACTTGACGTAATCGAAAACGTAACGAGTAATGTAGCGGAATAAAACAAAAAACAATCGCGAACACAAGTTATTTACTTGGTTCAGAGCCTAGGGCGACTCCTACTCCAAGGCCTACGCTCGTTGAGCGTTTACGTTGGACAACAACTATAATAGCGTTAAAGTGTTTACAAACGAAGTGCAATCGACAGTAGTAAAATATACCAACGACAAACTAGAAATAGAAATCTCAAATCTCCAAGTCGTCGGCGTCAGGTTGAGGCTTTCTTGGAACATTTCTTTGATCAACAACACGAAGAAGATCACTTGGAATTTGTTGTACTTAGCTGTTGGTCGAAGAAACCTTAAATAGGTTGTTGATGGCGGCTCCAAGTCCTCATGGAGGCGCCTCAAAGGTGAGGTTTTATCCCGATTTGAACGCTGTGATGAGTCTTCGCTGCCTGCCCGTTATCCGCCTAGAGGTGCCTCAATCAACCATTGGGGGTGCCTCTAACCAAGCGTCCAGGGTGCCTCAGCTGTCTCTGAGGGCGCCTCCAGGCTCACTGCGCAGCCAGCCCACCTTTCCACCCGAGGCGCCTCAAGCTCCATGAGGGTACCTCGGGTACTATTCATCCGAGGCTAATCTTGCTCTTTTGTCCCTGCACAACATGTTAGTCCACAACACAACCACATATCCTGCAGATCAAAGTTAGCATATATAATATACATAATAATATGAAAGTTTTGACAGTCTCCGAACTGTCCGGTTCTGATTTCGAATTTCCTATCGGAAACCCCAAGTAGAGTTGACGCCTACTGTTCCCTCCACGGGGAAAGCGTCCTCACCTACTCCACTCAGAAGAAGTTACCTTTTACTAGTTCGTTCCTCCAGACAGACTGGCTTTTACTCGACGCTCGAGTCTTCCGGTCTTCATGCTAGACGCCCACTCCACGACCCGTCCAGACTTCCACCTGGTTCGCAACACCAAGATTTCCACTTAGGGTTACCGCCACATAGGATTTTTGCCCGAATCTTCGACCCGCCAAGACTTTCCGCCTAGAGTCACCACCACCCCCCCCCCCCAGGACCTAGAGTTATCACCCCCTAGGATTTTCCACCTGCCTAACCGCAGCTAGGATTTTTGCCTAAGTAATCATAGGACTTTCCTGTAATCTCATTCAACATATCAGATAATAAAACACCTTAACTTTGAACCCTTTGACATAATCAAAACATGGGTTCGATCATCGGATGCTTTCTGCACCAACAAACTATAATCTTTAGAAAAATTAAAGAAGTAAAATATTATTCAATTATACTAGATTGCACCCTAGACATAACTCGTGATGAACAAATATCTCTTATAATACGTTATGCGGATAATTCAATTAACTCTGTTGTGGTTGAAGAATATTGTATAGCTTTTTAAAAATGGTTAACACTTAAAAATTTGAACTTTTAACTGAACTAAAAAATATATTGAATGATCTCAAACTTAATATTGATGATATAAGAGGACAAGGGTATGACAATAGATCCAATATGAAAGAGAAGCATAATGGGGTGTAAAAAAGATTACTTGAAAAAAATCATAGAGGTTTTCTACACTTATGAATGTCATAGTATAAATTTGACATTATGTGATATGACTCATTATTGTTCTAAAACTGTGCAGGATTGAAAAAACGTTAGAGGGGAGTTAGTACGTGTCATTTTTTCATATTTTTTGGAAACTAGAGAGATAGCAACGGAAATAGAAATCAAACACAACATTAATACGATTTTTTTTACTTGGTTCACAGCCTATAGTGCTAGTTCAAGGCCCACGATCATTTATCACTTTCGTTGGGCAATTCACTAAGTATTCAATGAGTACAAAAATTTTAATATGCACAATAATTAAAGATAATAAAAATACCAATAACAAATTGAGATCTAAAGTAGAGCATTCTTGTCGATGCGACATTTTGATGTGATAGCAAAATTTTGGGGCAGCACAAAGCTCATTTGAGAGTAGAAAAATGATGTATGTAGTTGTGATTGAAGACTCATTTTATGGTGCATCATGGACACTTGAATGACCTAGGGGAGCTCAAGTGAGCCTCATCCTATCCGATGCAGTCATGTGTTATCCTATTAAGATATCTTTCTAGTTGAGATGCCTAGAATGACCTAGGGCGCATGGATTCCAAGCGCCTGAAATCACTCAGGGAGCCCAAGATCCCAAGTGGCAGGCCCCTGAGAACTGCCCAAGGCACCCTAGATCTCCCTAGATTCCTCTCCATGTGTCTAGAACTTTGTCCAAGCTATTTACTTTGGCTACATAGATCACAATGTTAGCACACAAGCATAATATAAAAGCAGACATAATTTTGATAGTCTCAGGACTGTATGGCCCTAACTTTCACATTTCTAGTGAAATTCTAGGATGGGCCGACGTCTATTATTTTGTTCAAGGGAGTGTGCCCTCATCTATTTTTCTCAGAAGAGTTTATCTGACTTGTCAAACATCCGATCCTCTATATCTATTTAGACTTCCTACTCGATATCTAATCCTCCGCCCCCCCCCCCCCCCCCCCGGACTTCTTCTCGATGTCCAATCCTTTAGACCTATCGACCTGCTAGACGTCCGGTCCTCCAAACCTATCTAGACTTCTTGCCTGGTGTACTCAATCTGCCAAAGTCTTTTGCCTAAGGTTTAATTGACCTACTAGGGTTTTCCTTTGCCTAGTATCCAATCAGCTTAACCTACTAGGACTTTTGTCTTTGATTATTATCCACTAAGATTTTTGCCTTGCCTAGTATCTAGTCAACTTAACCTATTAAAACTTTCTAGTTAAGCTATCTGCACACTTAGTCAACCTAATTAACTTATAACATAGCTTAACTTTGAACTCTTTACCAATATCAAAACTCAGGGTTGATCATCTAGTGCACCCTACACCAACACTATGTCTATGTTTAGAGTGATACAACATATTTATACATTGTTTTCTTCTTCTGCCAAGCATTGGAAAGTTTTTAAAGATCATGTAGAAGGTTTGACTGTTAGACCATTGTCACAAATCCATTGGGAAAGTCATGTTAAAAATGTGAAAATTATATAAGAACAAACATAAAAGATTTAAAATGCTTTACTTGATTTGGCATAAACAAGTAGTAATCCAAAAATAAATAGTGAAACTGAATCATTGGCAATATATGAACTTGAAAATTTTGAATTCTTGCTTGGCATAGTAATTTGGTACAACTTGTTGCACGCAATTAATACCGTGAGCAAATTTCTTCAACATGAAAATATAGACATTGATGTTGCAATTCAATAATTAAAGGACTTGTTCTTACATTTGAAGAGTATAGAGAGTTTTGCTTTGATAAGGTCATGAATCATGATTGAAGCAAAGCAAATGGCGGAAGGAATGGAGATTGAAGCTATGTTTAAAGAAAAATTAATATATGAAGAAAGAAATAATTTGATGAAAATAGTAATAAAGATATGATACAATTAATTGAAGAATCTTTTAGAATTAATTATTTTTCCTTTTTAATGGATCAAGTTATTTCTTTACTAAAAACTCGATTTGAATAATTTCAAAAATTATTTGTGTTTTTATTCAATTTAGAGATATTGAAATTTGCTAATAATGATAACTTCAATTTAGAGATATTGAAATTTGCTAATAATGATAACCTAATAAAATCTTGTAAAAAACTTGAAAATACTTTGAAATATAATGGCAAGTTAGACATTATATAAGTTATCAATTTTAAAACAGTCTTAAAAAAGAACATTATTAGATGTTTAAATTATCTAATTACTTATGTTGTCTATGAAATTTTGTTGATTATATCCGTTACAATGGTATCTAAAAAAAGAATTCATCTTCAAAGAACCATGTCAAAAAAAGATTAAATAAATTAAAAATATTATCCATTGAAAAAAAAAATCAAACATGTTGATTATATAAACTTAATTGCACAAGATGTGTTCTATTTAAATAATTATTAATAATATTTAATTTTTTATTTCATTATATTTTGTGATATTAAATATTATTTAATTTCATATTTCCATTAAAAAACTATTATCTTGTAACAAATCTTGCAATTTTACTAAAAAAGATTGTTGAAAAAAAATTTTACGACAGTCTTATAACAAAAAAAAATTCATCAAATATGTTAACGTAAAATTCTGCCTTAAAAAAAATCATTATAAATACAAAAAAAAAAAATTCACTGCTAATTTATAACAAAATTTTATTGGTCGTAAACAAAATTAATTTTCATAATAAATCAACATTAATTATCATCACAAATCAATGACAAAGATCTTTTCATTGCAGATCAGCAATGAAATCTTTTTCACTAATTTATCAGACAAATTTATTTTCATTGTAAAATTTATCACAGATTCAGATATTTTCAAAGATCCAGCTCTGAATCAATTTCTCCAGACGAAAATCAATTTCTCCAGCCGCATCGTGGTAAACAAATAAGATAACAATTTTAAACCTCAATTTGAAAAGAAGAATACTCACATGACAGACTTCACTTATTTAAGTCTGTTTCACGGAAGAACACAACAACGAAAGCATTCATCGTTCAATGTAGCAAGCATTGAAAAGAATAACATAGCGTAAAATTGCAAAAAGCAAACTTCGATAATAAAACTTTTTTACATCCCAGTAAGGGATTCAAACACAGAGGTAGTAGTAGACAACAGCAAAAACCTAAACCCTAATCAGATCAGACAAGCGAATCAGAGCAATTAAGCCCTCTCCCCACGGATCCTGCGAGCAAGTTGAATGTCCTTGGGCATTATAGTCACCCGCTTGGCATGGATGGCGCATAGATTGGTATCCTCAAAGAGACCAACCAGATAGGCCTCCGCCGCCTCCTGGAGCGCTGCTACAGCAGAGCTCTGGAACCGGAGGTCCGTCTTGAAGTCCTGGGCAATCTCACGGACAAGACGCTGGAACGGGAGCTTACGGATCAGAAGCTCTGTGCTCTTCTGGTACTTGCGGATCTCCCGCAGCGCCACCGTGCCAGGGCGGAATCGATGGGGCTTCTTCACACCGCCGGTGGCAGGCGCCGATTTGCGAGCTGCCTTGGTCGCCAGTTGCTTGCGCGGGGCCTTCCCTCCGGTGGATTTTCTCGCCGTCTGCTTCGTCCGAGCCATTGCGATGGATTACGAAATCGGCGGTAGGAAGAGAGAACTAGGTTTTGTGATTTAGGAATCGGAACGACGAATTAGGAAGAAACACGGGGTCATTTAAATAAGGAGATGTGCCAGGGAAACCGAAAAAAAAAGGCGGGTTCCGAAAGTGTAATCCTCCGACTAAGTCGTAAGTGTTAGACCGTCAGATGTAGATAAATGAATGGTAGAGATCTATCTAAAACTGAGCATGCGGATCGCGATCCGTGGCTAAACCACGAAGGCTTTGCTATTGCCTTTTGGAATATTGGTATTTTAGGAAAAAAAAAATAAAGACACTTAATCAAAATATGAAAACAAAATTCTGCGCAAGTTCGGTAACGAAAATGTTTTCATTGCAGATATGACGTATAAATTAATTTTTTATTATAGTTTTGGTAACGAGAATAATTTTATTTTAAATTTGGCGATGGAAATATTTTATTTTCGTTACCAAATCTATAACGTAAACAGGAGAATAAAAATCCATTGGTAACATATTTTGTTAAGAAAATTATTTTCTTCGAATTTGCGACAACGAATTAGTTACAATCATGATTTGAGTGACCTAACCATGTTTGGTATATGCAAGAGTCCCTCCATGTCATGATTATTTGTACTAATGGTTAGTAGTCACTCGTGATTTACCTCCTTCGTGTTGGCATAGGGACGAATTGACGGGGACGCTAGGGACGAACGAATCACCTTTACCACAAAAGTTACATTGGATTAGTACAATTTGAATCCTAAATTCTTTTTCCTTCCTACAAGGATGCCCACACCATCCGCAACTTCCATAGTTACGATTTATTTTAAATCAGCCTTAATACTTCTCAACTCTCAAGATAGAAATAGCATCTCATTCACAGTAGAATCAGTCTGTCTTCCATCCGTCGCTTCATCTTTCAAAGGCTATCCATGAGGTATTATCATAATGAGGTTTGGGGTTTGAATCTCGATAAAGTTGAGGTAAATACCTCCCTTATGTGCTAGTCACTATTTCAAAGGCTAGTAGTCGTCCGTGATTTACCTCCTCCGTGTTGGCCCTGGAACGAATTGACGAGGACGCTAAGGACGAACGTATTCACCTTTTACCACAATCTTTTCCAACACATATGATTCATGTTATACTATCTTTGTTTTGTTTATCAAGTTAGGCAAAGTTTTCTAGAAATGATGATCGAAATTGATAAATGAACTTAAACTAGTTAAATTTCAAAAATGAATTATTTGTTGTGTTTCTTAGATTCTATGAAATTCATTTGTGCTCTCATTTTTTATATTTTGATTCCTGAAAGATTATTTATTAATTTTAGTCCAGATTAATAGTTGTACCAAAGTAGCTTAAGTTATTCTACGCTTTTTGTCTTTTATTTAAGTCCTTGGAGACCATCTGGCATCAACATTATTAAATGATTTTAAACCAATTAAATGTCACAAATAAGTTATCAAATGTTAATTTATAACATAGACAACAGAAAACTCATAATAATTAGTCTCACATGTCAAGTTTTGAACTAAAACATTTTAGGCATGTGTCCGATAAATTAATATATTAAAATTCTCATCGACATGACAAATTTAATAAGAACTAGCGACTAGAAATTTAAGGGAAGAAGAATTAACCTTGTCCTTCTTTTATTTTCTTTATAAGGTAAGATTCATATTTTCATAATTGTATATACCTTTTTGGGTTAAAAAAATTGAGGTAGAACAATTGTCATACCAAAACTATATGTTGCTCCGCCCTTGCTTGCGTGGAACTTGTGTGTGTAATATAATATATGAACGTGTGCGGGTAACATACTATCTTTATAAAAAATTAATTTAATTCTTTTATCAGATATTAAATTGATAAGAATAAATACTACACTTAATCTTAACTAAAAGAATCTTAGCTAAAAGATCATGCAATAGTGCAATGCTAAGGTGACGCTTGAGCAACAAGCTATTGTAACAAATTTCACCTTATAAAAAAATAATTTAATATCATACTTGATCTTAGCAAAAAAAACTGAGAAAAATATACTTTTTAACATTGCTGACCCAAGTTATTTATAGAAACTTTTTTGCTCACAATGTTCCCAATTCTAAGATGTGGGACTAAGGATAACTCTAGATTTTTAATTGATTAATAAGAAAAACTTTCAATAATAGAACTCTATATCAATACATTTATAGAAATTACTAATAAACCTTTAAATCATTTTTTGTGTAAATAACAAAAAGGACATTAACGTACTTTTATTTTGGGTTTCACCAAAATTAATTAATAAAGGGAGAAGATTCTTAATAAAATAGTAGGTAAGATATGTGTTCATTAATTTTGTTCATAAAATACAATAAATATATAATTATGGACAAAAATTAAATAGGCATCCATCATTTACGTCAGATGGATGTCCTATTTTTGATTAAAATCAAATGAACGTCTCTCTTGCATTTTTTAAAGGTACATGCCCAAAATATTCATATATTAATTATCTGATCATTCAGCCATATAGAAATTAGCAACTAGCTTCTATAATGGTAGAAGCTAACACCTAGCTTCTACAACTTGCAAAAGCTAGCAAGTGGCTTTTTAAAATACATTAGCTGATCATTAAATCATATAGAAGTTAGCAACTGACTTATACAATTATAGAAACTAACATCTAACTTTTACAATACATTATCTAATCATTCGGTCGTGTACTAGCTATTGTAGAAGCTAGTTGCTAGCTTCTACAACAATGTTTTATATTATTTTGATTTTACTTATTTGAGTGATAACTTAATTAAAATAATATTTCAATGAACAAAATAAACAATTAGGACTCTAAACACTTATTATGTTTTAAATAAATATTATCTAACATTTAGCTTCTATAATGTGCAGAAGCTAGTTGCTAATTTTTACAATATATAAAAGCTAGTTGCTAGTTTTTATAACAGTAACTTTATATCATTTTGATTTTACTTTCCTAAGTAATAATCTAATTAAAATAATATTTTAATAAGCAAACCAAATGATATAGACTCCATGACATTACATTTCAAATGAATATAATTTAATCATGATTGAGTATGTAGAGCCAGTACGTAACTTCTATAACATATATATAGTAGCTATCTGGTAACTTCTATAACATGTAGCAATTATTTGTTAGCTTTTACATGTTGTAGAAGCTAGCCGATAGCTTCTACAATAGTAATGAATCCAGAGCAATTTTTGAGATAAAATCATGAGAGGCGTGTAGAGGGGCTGAAGAGGCATTCATTTGACTATTTAGTAAAAGGGACACTAATATGATGTTTCTATTAATTTGGGGTTCCCTTTTAATTTTTGCCCAATAATTATTACTATGTTCAATTTATAAGAATGACTCGAAGTGTCTATGTACCAAAGTTGGTCACACCTAATCAATTTGATCATTTATATTCAATTTGCTTGGTAGACTTGGTCAAAATTATCTTATATAGTCAACTTTGCATGGTCCATCAGAAAAAACTTGAAGGATCATAAAGTACTAAAGGGGGAGGGGGGGTGTTGAATAGCATGCGTCACTTTTTTATTTTTTCGGAAAACAAAGAATACGTAGCGGAAAAGAAAAGAAACAATGCTAACACTTTTTTTTTACTTGATTCGAGCATTCAACGACTCCTACTCTAAGGCCCGCACTCGCCAAGTGTTTTCGTTAGGCAATCCACTAAATGATCAAATATTACAAAATAATATAAAATTTAAAGTGCACGTAAATAAAGATAATTATACTGACGACTTAGAGTAGGAACTTGAGTGTTATTGTCAGAGTAACATTTTGACATTATAGTAAAGTTTCAAAGTAGCACTCAAGTATGAAAGTCATAGTCGATTGATATTTGAGGCTACTATTTGAAGCTCATTTATAGACATTTTCAGGTGTATGGACCACCTTGGGCGCCTGAACTGAGGCCTATCTAATCCTACTTCGTCACTGGATTATCCACCTCCGGGTGTCTGGATCATCCCCTAGGCGCCTAGACCACTGATGTGGCTGCACCTCGATGAAGCTCTATCCACTTCGCCTCTATCCACTCCCAGGCGCATGAATGTTGATAAGTGTCGACCAATCAAAGTGCGCTAACTCATCTATATGAGTAACTGGGTTCGAGCCAATCCAAGCACCTAGACCCACTCCGGGTGCTCGGACTTCAGGGTGCCTAAACCCTTTTGGACGCTTGAAAATTCTTTTTCTAACCGACTTGTAACTTCAATTTCCTAAAAGACACGTTAGTCCAAACACCAAAAAAATATCCTACACAATAAAATTTAGCATATTAAAAATAAGAACAATTTATGACTTAGATCCTGTCTCACTAAGACTAGGATCTAGTTATGATCTCAACTTAGATTTCTAAAATGGATACAAGTTGGATCAGTGCATAGAGCCTCATTGGGGCTCGTTCTAACTGGATCATTCTCCTCCAGTACTTACCTCACTTACCATTTGCCGACTTACCAACTTTTGACCCACCAGGTCTTCCTGTCATATGCCCCATATGGACTTCAGCTAGTTGTCAGATCTCACAGACCCAATTAGACTTCCTGTCATATATCAACCTATCTAGTTTTTCTACCAGTTTCAAACTAGACTTCAGCCTGGTGTTAGGTCTCATCAAGTCTTTCAATCCTGCACACTTGGTAAATAAGTTAAATCACAAGTCTAACTTTAACCTTTGTCATACATCAAAATCTGAGTTTAATTATTAGTGCAAACTAGACCAACAATCTTCTCCTTTTTAATGTAATAATAACATCAGTTAAAATTAGGAAAATAAAGCTCTTTCTGGCTACGTAAAAAATTATGCATTAAATCTAAAAATATACATTAAATTTAAAAATATGTATTAAGTCTAAAACCCTAACTGAAAGATATTTTCTTAACTTAACTTTTACTCTCCCCTTTCTCGCATATCAAAAAAGATAAGTGAAGTTTAAGTATAACAGATAGAAAACCAATAAGAGAGTTAAGTTTTGCAAAGAAGTTTAAAAATGGGTAAATAAGTGTTGAAAATTTGGCATATAGATTTTCAATGTTTTAACTTTCTAAAGTATTTTCAAAAACATCTCCAATACATTTTTTTTGAAAATTTACCAAGATTTTTTCAAAATATTTTTTGAACTTGCAGATATATGTTCAAAATATTTTTTAAGCACATTTTGCAATGTTTTTTGTTTTAAAAAAAAAGTAAACTAATCTAAGCATAGCTATCAAAGACAAGATTTATGTATTGCTCAAAAGTTTTAAATAATTTTTTTTATTTGAAAGGAATTGTCAAAGATTTGTACAATTAATTTTAAAAGAGTTTTGAAAACTATTTTTCAACTCATAATAAATGAAGTATTTTTCAACTTATTTTATAAAGTATTTTTCAAAACATTTTCAAGAAATTTCAAAATTATTTTCAATTGTTTAAAACAAACAATAGATTTTTCAAACTTTTAAAGAATTTTCAAAATATTATCAAGATATTTTTAAACATAAAAATTTGTAAAAAAAAAAATTAAAAAAAATATACTTTTCAATCAGGATTCCCTAACCATAAGGAGAGCTTTCTATGTATCTTAGAGGTTGATCTAAATCAAAAGAATAATTAAAGTTTATTTTTAAAAAAACATTTTGAATTTTTTTTCAAAAGTATTTTTCAATGACATTTTTAATAATTTTCAAAACATTTTTTAAGGAATTTTTAAAAGTATTTTTTAACATATTTTCAAAAATTTTCAACACTCCCTCCTCTTAATCTAACATTCCATTTTTGATAATATCCTAGGTATGTAGAATAATATATCAAAAATATTTTTAATTAATTTTGGAATTTATTAATTATATTTGAATCAATTAATCAGTTTCGTATTAAATTAATTATGTTAAAATTAATTAAGTTATGTTAGACTTAAATTAGTTTGATTAGTTTTTAAAATTGTTTAACTTAATCATTAATTAATTATGAATTGAATACATATTTGTTTAAATTATTCATGAATATTGAATTAAGATTTTGAATTAGTCTCGGATTATTATTAATTAAGTTTAAGATTGTTTTTGGATTAAGTTATTATTAAGTTAATTAATTTTAAATTATTGAGATTAAGTGAACTTTAAAAAAATTGGGATTAATATTTAAAATTAAATTAATTTTTGGATTAAAATAATTATTCGGTTGATTATTATTTTAATTAAATTAAAAGTGATTAATTATTACTTACTTAATTCAATTGATTAATTTTTATTTAATTATTACTTTCGGATTAATTATTAATGATTAATATTAATTAATATTTTATTATTAAATTTGTATTAATTGTTTTATCATTAAATTGATTAAAATAAGATTAATTAAATTAAGAATGATTATTGAATTAACTTTATTAATTCAATTTGAATTAATTAAGATTGATAAACAAGTTATTAAATTTTAGATTAATTGACTTATTAATTAGCATTAATTTAATTTAATTTTAATTTACTTTAATTTTAAGTTTTAATTGAAGTTTAACTAGGTTTTAATTTAATTTTAATTGAAGTTTAATGTTTAAATATTTAATTAATTTAAAGTGTTATTTAATGTTTAAATATTTATTTAATTTAAAGTTTAAATATTTAATTATTCTATAATTTTAATTAATATTTTAATTTATGTTTAATTAAGTTTTAATTTAATTAAGTTTTAAATTGAGTTTCAGTAAGATTTAAGTTTAAATTTTATTAAGGTTTAAATTGAGTTTAACTAAGATTTCATTTTAAATTTGATTAAGATTAAAATTGAGTTTAATTAATATTTAAGTTTAAATTTGATTAAGGTTTAATTTCATTTTTAATTAAGATTTAAGTTTTAATTAACTTTTAAATTTAAGTTTAATTTTAAGTTAAGTTTTTTATCTCACTCCATCTACATTTTCACCCAATGTAATCTTATAGGTTTTTTGAAATAAGTTAGTTAAAATTTTATTTTGAAGATAGTTTGACCTCATATTAGATTTAGATTTAATTATTAGTTAATTAAATGTACATTTCAAAAATTAGCTTCTAGGCTATGGCGAGGCATAGGAGCCTTCTTCAGTATCGGAACAACGATCACTTCTTGACAAAGTATTTTTAAGAAATTGTTATCTTTCTATTGAAAAACTTTAGTCTAACTAGTTTAGGATGTGGCAAGATAGTTTCGGTTAGTTCCACATAATAGGGTACGCTTACACTACTTGACTTCCTAAACCAAGCTTCTCTAGTATACTATCATCTCGCCCCTCTCTGATACTATGTTAGATAAGAATGAGATTATCTTCTTCCTATCTATCCCTAATTATCCAAGTGGGTAGGTTATGTTCTTAAAGTTGCAACTAAGTTGGCGTCTTTTCTGAATCATAGAACCTTTGTTTTGTATTTATATAATGAATTTTATTTTTAGGTATATTTTATTTTGTCCTACTTGGTTAAATAAACTTTAGAACTCATGCTTTAGTTTGATTAAGTTTAATTAAGTTTTTATTTACTTAAGTTTAATTAGATGTTTAAGTTTCAATTTAGGTTTTTAATTTTGAATTAATTAATTTGATTAAATTATCTTTTTATTTTACAAAAATGTACTTAATATTTAAATTTCCCTTTAGTCTTGAATTGGTTAAATTTGGTAAATTATCTTTATGTGAAATATTATCTTTAAGATTTAATTTTTTTATTAATTTTTAATTTATTAAATTGGTTAAATTATATTTGTTTAAAAGATTATCTTTAATATTTAAATTTTTATTAATTTTAAATTTGTTAAATTATTTGTGTTTAAGATCTTATCTTAAATAGTTAATTTTTAATTTCTTAAATTATTTTTATTTTAGATAGTAATTTCTAGATTGACATTATCTATATTATCAAATATTTTATTAAAAAAATTATTAATTTTATCTAGATCAAAATTCTTCATTTTTAAGTTTTAAATTTATCTTAATATTTGAATTGATTAAATTACTATTAATTAATTAATTTTTTTAGGGATAAGATTTGAATTAGTAAATTGAGATTTATCTTATTTAATTAAGTTTGAAATTTTCAAATTTAAATTATTTAATTTTAAATTTTTAGAATTAATTAAATTTATATTTTTATTAATTTTATAATTAATTAGAGTTGAACTTTTATTAATTTTAGAATTATTTGAATTAATATTTAAAATTTAGAAATTATTTAAATTTAATTTTTTATTACTTAAATTTATATTAATATTCTTATTTCCAGAATTAATTAAGTTATTTAATTTAATTTGGTCAATGCTTTATTTGACCAAATCAAAATTGATGTCATCAAAGTTTTGATTGATTTGATTAAAATATAAAATTAATTAATTTAAATTTATTTGGTCATTTTATCATTTGAATTATTTAAATTTGGAAATAAAGAATACGCAACGGAAAAGAAAAGAAACAATCCTAATACTTTTTCTTTTACTTAGTTTTGAGCCTTCAACGATTTTTACTTTAAGACTCACACTCGCTGAATGCTTTCGTTGTACAATCCACTAAAAGATCAAATATTACAAAATGATATAAAACTTAAAGTACAAGTAAATAAAGACAATTATACCGACGACTTAGAGTAGGAACTTGAGTGTTGTCGTCGGAGTAGCGTTTTAGCATTGTAGTGAAATTTCAAAGTAGCACACGAGTATGAAAGTCATAGTCAATTGATATTTGAGATTGTTGTTCGAAGCTCCTTTTATAGATATTTCTGGGCACTTGGACTGAGACTTATCTGATCCTACTTCGTCGTTGGATTATCCACCTTCGAATGCCCTGGACCGCTGACGTGTCTACACCACGACAAAACTCTCCACCTCACCTCTATCCACTCTCGAGCGCCTGGACCACCCCTGGACGTCTGGACGTTAACGTGTGTGGACCAATCGGAGTGCACCAACTCATTTGCACGAGTAGCTGGGTTCAGGTTAATCCAGGCGCCTGGACCCACTCTGATCGTCCGATCCTCTAGGCGCCTGGACCTTTCCAAAGCGCCTAGAAATCTTTTTCTAGTGAACTTATAACTTCAATTTCCTACGAGACACGTTAGTCCAAATAATAATAAAAAATACCCTGTAAAATAGAGTTTAACACAATAAAAACAAGATCGATATATAATTTAGATGCGATCTCCCCAAGACCAGGATCTAAGTTGGACTAGGGCCTACAACCCCATTGGAGCTCGTCCTCACTGGATAACTCTCCTCCATTGCTTATCTCACTTATCATTTGCCGACTTACTCAACTTTTTATCCACCAAGTTTTCGTGTCAAATGCCCTATCAGGACTTCAGCCAGTAATTGTCAAGTTCCTCAGACCCAATTTGACTTCCTACCAAATATCAACTTATATGATTTTCTTGCCAATTTCTAATAGGACTTCAGCCTGGTGTCAGGTCTGATCAAGTCTTTCAGTCCTGCACACTTGGTAAATAGGTTAAATCACAAGTCTAACTTTAACATTTGTTATATAACAAAATCTGAGTTTGATTATTAGTGGAAACTGTACTAACAAAACTCTTCCCACCTTCTAGTCATTTGACAATCGACTATAAGTTAACCCTATGATTTATCTTCCTTTATATAACCGGGAGATGATAGATACATGAGATAACTACTCAATCCAATTTGAGTAATTTCTATCCTATCCATCTAATTCGCTAAATTCTATCCATCTTTCTATTTGATTGACTTGGTCAGTTGACCCGTCTTACCACTTAGCTCAATTATTTATTTGCTTCATCTAATTTTAAGAAGAGTTTCTTCAATTTAGGGATGACAATGGAGCGGAATAGGATGGGATGGGGTAGATTTGTCATTCTTATTCTCGTCCTTGAATTTTATCCCAGTCTAGGGATGACAACGGGATGGGTTCGAGCCGGATTTGGCTAATCCTGGAACCCATCCCGTTAGAAAAAAATGATCTCGAACTCTTCCCGCCTACTTTTTCAACCCGCCTCGTCTCAAACCTCTTGGATATTAGAACCTTAATGGATCAATATCGGTTTTGTGGAAAAATTGGAATGCCATCAATAGATAGAAGTCATAATTGACTTCAAAATTGAAATCTACGTTTCGCTTAGATAGATTTAGACTATTAATTTGCTTAAAACCTATTAAAGGTGAATGAAAAATTAATTGTTTAAAGTCGGCCCAAATAAACATTAATTACTCATTAATGATATATAAGGAAATGAATGGGAGAATAGTCTCACATCGGAAATTTTCGATGTGCATTCTTTGCTTATTAATGATGTTGTGTTAATGGAGTTAACTCAGAAAAAGACCAGGTGCTCTCTTCTCAGGGGCAAGCAACCTGCTCGCACCTGTGAGCCCGTCACGTGTGCAATGGGTGCTTTGTAGGCGCACTTTGCATGTATGCATCGTCGCGAGGAGCATTGAGGAGCTTAAATTTATGCTCCAGATGACATTGCAGTGCCTACGTGGCACTCGGGTGATGTGTCAGACTCGTATCTGACATGGCAATGCCTATGTGACATCCACGTGGGCAAGAAGAGATGACTGGACTGTTGATTGGGGCAAACAGATGGCTACCGTTGATCAAAGAGGTGTGATGGATCATCAGTGATGCGATCTGGAGCATCACACCTCGGGAGCTTAAATTTATGCTCTATATGACATTGCAGTGCCTACGTGGCACTCGGGTGACGTGTCAGACTCGTATCTGACATGGCAATGCCTATGTGACATCCACGTGGGGCAAGAAGAGATGACTGGACTGTTGATTGGAGCAAACGGATGACTACCGTTGATCAAAGATGTGTGATGGATCGTCGGTGATGCGATCTGGAGCATTAGATCGCGAAGAGTCACAATCTCACCACTTGGGATGAGGCTTGATCTGAAGCGTTGGATCGAATGGATCAGTAGATTCAGATCCGATGGCTGATGACAATATGCGAGATCTGAGGGTCACAACTCTTCAGATCTGATGGATGAGATTAAAGTGAGATATGTGAAGGGTTATAACTCTTCAGAATGGACTATCCAGATCGATCCAGCCTAAAGAACACATCCACTCACCCAAAAGGCATTCAACCTCTTCATTTGGTATAAATAGAACCCTCCAGATGCTGGAAAATTCATTCGAATCATCGAATTCATCTATTCTACTCTCTCTTGAGCATTCATCTTATCTTGTGCATAAAGAGTCCAAATAGCCTACGAGAAGGTTCGCTGGTCTCAGAATTCGGAGTGCTACGATTCCGAGACGTTCGTCGTTGTATCTATTAGGATCCTAGATGGCTAGAGGGGGGGGTGAATAGCCTCTTAAAAACTTAAACACAAATTTCTACAAAGAAACTTGTTAGCACAGCGGAATTAGGAAACTAAAACAAGAAGGAAACAAGCACACTAACACACGGATATACGAGGTTCGGGGATAACTTGCCCCTACTCCTCGGCGTGTCCGTAAGGTGGACGAGGCCTTGATCTTCGGTAGATCACACCCCGGATGACTCCGGCTAATGAAGCTCTCCTTCTCGGTGGAGAAACCTCTCCTCAAAGTCTTGAACAAATTTAAAATGAAGCACACAAGACTTACAGATCACAGTGGCTCAAAGGAAATCGAAGTAAGCTCACAGCCACGAAGATGATGAAGACAGAGTCCAAGAGCACAGCAAGCTCTCAACCAAAACACACACACCTTTTTTTCTTGCTTCTTGTTTTTTTCTTGTTATATTTTCTTTCCAGCATACACTGCTTCTTATGTCTCTGCATTCGATCAGCCTGCACCGGATCGCTGCCAATCTGCACCGAATCCCTGCTGCAAGCTACGGCTTCGCCAATCGCTTCTCTTCCTCTTCTGATTCTCTGAGCTCACACCAATAGAACCACGGTCTTCACTGGTGCCTCTGAGCTCGAACCAATCACCAGGAGTTAAGCCAATCGCCACCTGATCACTGTCAGAAACACAGCCAATCACAACCTGTAGCCATTGCTGCTTCAAATGTATTTGACGCAGAGAAAGCAGTGGAAAGATCTTTTGTCTCATTCCTTTGATGAGGCTTAATTTGAAACTAAGCACTGGTATGGTACCTGCAACCTGTATCTCCAAAAGACTCACAGCAGAAGGTTAAACAGATATGGGCAAAAAGAAGTGCGGATCAGAAAATATCAGAGAAAGCGCATGCACAATGATCTTAACTGTGGATCGGTCAGCAGACCGATCGCAGATCCTTGGACCGATCAGACAACAGCCTGATCGGTCTGAGGATGGTCTGATCGGTCGTGGCGACCGATCAGATTGGATGTGGATCGGTTCATAGACCGATCCACCACCCTTTTGCTTCTGCGGCATTTTCTCCTGATCGGTCTCCAGGCTGATCCAGGTTTAGAGCTCCCAGCCCTAAATCCTACCTGGTCCTGAGACCGAGCTACCGAGCTACCGAGCTACCGAGCTACCGAGCTACCGAGCTACCGAGCTCTCTCCGACTTCGTCCGGAGACCAAGCTACCGAGCTACCGAGCTCCCGAGCTACCGAGCTACCGAGCTACCGAGCTACCGAGCTATCGAGCTACCGAGCTACCGAGCTACCGAGCTCCCGAGCTACCGAGCTACCGAGCTACCGAGCTCCCGAGCTACCGAGCTCTCTCCGACTTCTCGTGCCAAGTCTCCAACTTGGTCTTCTCCGTGCCAAGTCTCCATACTTGGACTTTTCCCGTGCCAAGCTCCCTGCTTGGACTTTTCACCAGATGTCTGGTCAACCTTGACCCATCTGGATTTCCCTTGCCTGGCTTCACTCACCAGGACTTCCAAACTGCCTAGCTTCACTCACCAAGACTTCCACTTTCACCTAGCTTCACTCACTAGGATTTTCACCTGGCTTCACTCACCAGGATTTTCCCAAATCAGGTCAACTCACCTCGGGTCAACCAGGTCAAACTTGACCAAAGCTTGCACCCGCAATCTCCCAAGTTTGTATTCTGTCAAACATCAGAATACAACTTTTCTATTTTCTTCAAACATCAGAATAGAACTTTTCTATTCTCGTCAAACATCAGAATAGAACTTTTCTATTCTCGTCAAACATCAAAATACAACTAGAGTCAGGTCAACTCGAGTCAAGTCAACCAGGTCAACCTTGACCTAAGGTTGCACCAACAGTATCTTGGGAACGAATTGCTGCTATTCGTTAGCACCGTAGCGGAGCAATATCGTTTACGGAGATAGTGTCGAACACTAGCCTCGATGATCAATATCAGTTTGCGCACTCTGGGAGATACCGGAACCAACAAAACCCCTCAAAATCCTGCGAGTTCAGGGTGGGTTGGACCCGCTAACCCGCTAACACACCCTGGACCCGCTTCTAAACCTGGTCAACATGTTTAAATCCATCTCATAACCTGTTTGACTGAGTTTAAATTTGTCCCGAACGGGCCGGATTTAATACGAGGCCGGGTTTAAATCCGAGTCATTGTCATCCTTATCCCAGCCCCTGAATTTTATCTCTGCTCTTATCTAATCGGGGAATCCTCATCCCCGCCCATGTGGAAATTAAATCCACATCCTGATCCAAATACCTGCTTTTCATCCATGAGAATAAATATAAAAGGATATGTGAGAATCTCATTCCCATCCCCATCCTTATTTCCATCCCCGTTTCCATCTCTATCGCCGTACCATATCATATCAGGGTAAATTTGAGAATGGGGATAATAGCTTATATCCGTCTTAACCTGAATCCGAAAAAAGTCTCTTAATCTAAATCCAAATCCGAATCTAAATCCGATTTTTTTTTCCAAATCCGTCCCTCTTTTAGATTTCTCCCATGGGATCCTAAACCTATGGGAAAAATTATCAACCAGCTCCAATCCATTAGCATATGCTTAACCCAACGTCCATACCAACTTTAATTCTCTCAACTAACTATCTATCTAGTACGTTCGAATGTAACTCATTTGACAAGATTGTTCAACTTGACCTAGTACAGTCGTGGCTGCGTTCTTTCTATCTCCATTTTTTTTTTCAATACTCCAGATATTTAATTTTTACGATCGACCTGTTAAAATTTCCAACGTAAATCAAAACCGAACTTGTGTAAATCAGGCAGCCTACGTAAACACGTTCATAAATGGACTCCTGCACCTATTTTTATCCTTCCTCGTATCTCGTCTTCCAATCCGTGGTGATGGCCAAATATAGATCGAGCAGCAGCGACGCCGAGAGAAAAAAGAGGGAATAAAGTTCGAGAAGGGAGCGATAGAGAGAGGTGAAGATGGAGGGGGGAGGTCAGCCTGCGAACTCGAAGATGGCGGAGGAGGTCGGAGGGCCGGCGCCGGTACCGCCGCCGGGGCAAGGGCTCCAGGGCATCAAGGCGACGCTCAGCCAAGGCGGCCGCTTCATCCAATACAACATCTTCGAAAACATCTTCGAGGTCACCGCAAAGTACAAGCCCCCGATTATCCCCATCGGCAAGGGCGCCTACGGGATCGTCTGGTGATTCCTCCTCCCCTGTTCCCCTTCATTCATTTTGCTTTTCGGTGGTTTAATTTGTGATTTTCACATCGAATCGTGGTTGCAGTTCCGCTTTGAATTCACAGACGGGGGAGCAAGTGGCGATTAAGAAGATCGCCAATGCTTTCGACAACAAGATCGACGCGAAGAGGACGCTGCGGGAGATCAAGCTTCTCAGGCACATGGATCATGAAAATGTCAGCAGCGAGTTTCATGAATTTCTACTTCTCGCTTATATGAATACGTGTTAAAAGGAGATTCAACAACCTCGTTCGAATTGCAGATTGTTACCATCAGAGATCTGATTCCACCGGCTGTACGCGATGCGTTTAAAGATGTCTACATTGCTTATGAGTTAATGGACACGGATCTCCATCAAATCATCCGTTCAAATCAAGCACTTTCCGAGGAGCATTGCCAGGTTATGCTTCAATCTCATTCATTATTTATTCTAAACATTGTAATTAATCGACTAAACTCATATTTTTTTTTAAAAAAATTTCCACAGTATTTCCTTTATCAAATTCTTCGTGGGCTAAAGTACATACATTCAGCAAATGTTCTCCACAGAGACCTGAAACCAAGCAATCTCCTCTTAAATGCCAACTGTGATCTGAAAATTTGCGATTTTGGACTGGCTCGCACCTCCTCAGAAACCGATTTTATGACTGAATATGTTGTTACGAGATGGTACCGCGCACCAGAGCTGTTGCTCAATTCTTCAGAGTACACGGCAGCCATTGATGTGTGGTCTGTTGGCTGCATATTCATGGAACTTATGGACCGGAAGCCTCTGTTTCCCGGAAGGGATCATACTAACCAACTAAATCTATTGATGGGGGTAATCGATTTCCTCTCTTCTAAACTTTAAATCAATATCCAAATTGTCATTTTTGCCTAGAATTTGCATGATGATTGTCGTATCCGATATGACTCATATCGTGCAGGTTATCGGCACTCCAGATGAGGCTGATTTGACTTTTTTGAGTGAAAATGCAAGAAGATACCTTCGCCATCTTCCTCGCCATCCGCGCCAGTCCTTCCCCCAAAAATTCCCCCATATTCACCCTACAGCCATCGATCTAGTCGAAAGGATGTTGACATTTGATCCTAGAAAGAGAATAACTGGTGAGTTCTTACAATGTGGTTTTTTCTTTAATCTGGACAAATTTTCTAACCATCTGTTTAAATTTGTTTAAACAATGACTGTTTTTCTTCTCCGTTAGTTGAGGATGCGCTCGCACATCCTTACTTAGCCTCTTTGCATGATATAAGTGATGAGCCAGTGTGCAATGTGCCCTTCAACTTTGACTTTGAGCAAGCAGCTCTCTCTGAAGAACAGATGAAAGAGCTTATCTACAAGGAGGCTCTTGCTTTCAACCCTGCGCACCAACAATGAAATTCAAGTATTTCTTATTGGCCTACTGGTCAGTGGACCAAACAATTTAATTTACTTATCTTTCTGATGGTGTTATTGACTCATTGGTGTAAATACTTACCTCATGATGAGAATAGTTGCTCAGTGCATCTCGATTATTCGTTATGATTTGTCGCTCGAACTAGTACTGTTTTGTGTGGTCAAAGCAAAATCTATGTTTACTATCGGAGAAAAGATGGCAATAAATTGGTGCTTCCGTACGAATGCAGTGGCTTCTAGCTGCTGCACTCCGAGCTATGCAAGACATCATTGGAGTGGAAGAAATGAGACTGAGAGTGCTAGGAATGGAAGATTTGCAAGAGAAAGAAAAGACAGCTGCAAATGAAATTTTATCATCTATGTGTATTTTTTTTGCGCTATCCTTCCTCTTGCCATATATACCATCTGAGTAATTATATCAGAGGAATAATGCAGACAAGTGAACCGAGAAAGACTTCAAGTTAAAGGAACATAAGATCCCTACAGTAGAATCACCAAGCCTTCCATGCTGACTGGTGGTGGTTCTCAAAGCAACCCATATAATTTAAAAGGAGATAAATTATAGAGGTTTATTCAATCTTAACCGAGCGATATTTTTAGATAGGAGCACGAGATAATCTAAAATAGTAGCTGTATTTATCAGGAATTGAATCATGCCTCTCTAATAGTAAGTCTTGCCTGAATATCAACTCAACTACACTTGTGGGGCTCTTTCAGTACTTGTTGGAGCAAAAGGTAATATTACTCAACTCAAACAATTTAGTATTGTCAGTCTCACGGCAAGATACATACAGATAAATCATATGAGATATTTTGCCTTAGTGGAGCAGTCATTTGTATGAGGAAATCAGACACCGAACAAGATATTTTGTACCCGTTAGAAACTGACTTTAAAATCTATTAGAGCAAATATTCATGCATTACCAACTAAGTCAATTCGTGGAGACCTCCAAGCTGAACTTGTTGCATCAAAAGGTGAAGTCATCATATTTAACGGCCCCTCCCTACACTCTAAAAGGGAATAATCATAGGAGTATTTATTCTAACACAGTAACCTTTTAGTATCAACTATAAAATAATTTTATCCTTACTGAAAATTAATCTTAAAATTTATTATATTAAATACTCATATAGTATCAACTATGTCAGGCGTGGGAGCTTGTGTTTACAAAACAAAAGGAAAATTTATTCCGTGAAATTGACATGATTCCTAAGTACCATTTGGAGGATTAGATTGTTTCATGCACAGTCAATTTCTTCCCTTGTTTATGGGCGAATTAAATGCGAGTCAAACAAATTCAATTACATGTGATAGGGCTAGAAATTGTTTAAAATTTTTGAAAGATCTCATTATTCAAGATTTGTTATATATTTAAAATTTAAAAGTAATTGCTCTAAAGTTAAAAATATGTATTATTGGAAAGAAAATCTTTATTAAATATTTAGGTTAAATTCTTAATTGTGTTTATAATTTGATTAAAGATTTTTGAATTAAATATAACCTTTATCTTTTGTGTATATTTTACTCTAAAATTATTAGAGAGCATCCACATTTGAAAGAATTAATGGAGTGTTATACTAATATACTTCAATGGTTGTTAAAACTAATAGGTGAAAATGTTTGAACGAGACTAGCCCATCGAAAGCTCTAAAAGTGTTCATTGAATTTTTTATTTATTTATTTTCATCTGTACGTGAGATCCCACGTCTCCTGCTTAAGAACGTACGTGACTCATCCCACGTCTCCTATTCTTATTTTTTTTATTAATACTAGTGTGATTATGTACACGCGTGTGTAATATAATAATATATAAATTATTTGGATCTTTGAAAATCCGAATTATTTAGATTTTCTAGTATAACCCTTATAAACCAAGAATTAATTATTTGGATAAGATTTGTTAGACCCAATTTGGGTAAGATTCGTCAGACTCATACAATAGTGGCGCTAGAGAATCCCAGCAACGGGCTTCCCTATGTAAAAAATTATTTTAATTTAATATTATACTTGTTTTAGTAAAAAAAAAATTAAAAAAAGTATATTTTTTAACATCGGCCTAAAATATTTATAGAAGCTTTTTGATCATAATGTTGTCAATTTTAAGATATGGGACTAAAGATAATTATATTTTTTTTTATATAAAACAATTAGAGAAATTAATATTATACTTGTCTTAGTAAAAAAAACTAAAAAAAATATATTTTTTAACATCGTCGGCCTAAAATATTTATAGAAGCTTTTTGATCATAGTGTTGTGAATTTTAAGATATGGGACTAAAGAGAACTATATTTTTTTTTATATAAAACAATCAGAGAAAATTAATGATGAGAAAAATTTATAATAATACGCTGTATCTGAGTCTCGAACTCTAGATCACTGATTGTTTCGCTTGTGGAATTATTAATAAACCTTCAATTATTTTTAGTGTAAATAGAAAAAAGGACATTAACGTAAATACAATTTAGGCTTCACCAAAATTAGTTAGTAAAGGGGGGAGATTTTTAATAAAATAGTAAGATATATATATATATATATATATATATATACTATTAAAAAAATTAAAATTTAAAATTTTATAATTAAAAACCAATCAGCTAATTAACATTTTTAATAAACAAATTAAAATTTCATCTATAAATATTCATCAATTTATTTCAATCTTTCAAACAAAAACAACCTCTAAAAATCTTCTCATATTTTCCTCTAAAATGGATTAAAATAACCGAAGATTTTTTAGAAATTTTATGAATTATCAAAAATTGCCAGAAGAAAATATTTTTCCCAAAATTCATAAATTTCATCAAATTATCCATATTTTCCATATCCACATAATATATACCCACCAAATCTATATAGTTTATATCCATCAAATTATCGATATAATCAATATCCACAAAATTATTCATCTAATCCACATGCAACCGGTATGCATTTTACATCTCTGGCGAAAAATGAGTCGTTTACTCTAGCTTTTGTTCCAATGACTCAAGTGTTTGACTGTGACCATGAATCCCCAATTAAATTTATAAATTTGGAAAAGGAGAATTCTGGCGCTGCGGGTAGAAGAAAAGCGGTCAACATGGAGTAAGGTTGAATACAAGGTTGTAGTGAGATCATTTGTTACTATCAGCGAAGATCCAATTATTGACAATGATCAGAAGGTAGATGCTTTTTTCAGACATATTGCAAGGTACTACAATGAGAATCGTCCTTCAGGTACAACCAATAGAATTACAAGTGTCATACGATTGCACTAACACAATACCATATAAAAAAGTAGATCGCTTCAACACAAATTATAATAGTGTTTATAGTGTGTATCGTAGCAGCCACAGTGATGAGGACATATTGTAGCTTGTGTATAAAAAATATCACAAGGAAAATAATGACATTGCATGTAATCTCGAGCATGTATGGAGAATCGTAGTCCCCTCGGGGCGGTGCGGTGGTTAAAGCATTGGGTATTGCCACATCAGGCCTTGGGGTTAAAACTCGACGTATCCGAACATGCCTCCCCCCCATGCCTTGCCACCTACACTAATGGCTAGTTGTTGGTATCCCAGGTAGTTTTGATGTAATCCACCAAGTCAAGTTAAGTCTTGTAGGTGTTTAACCCTGTGTCTAAATGTGCAGAAGCTTAAGAGCACAGGAAAGTCGAGCAAAAGACGCAGCTAGCGAGAAGGACGACACGGGAGAGAGCTGATGGGCTCGGTGCGTTCGAGAGACGAGGTGTTGCGGATGAATACGCGGGCAGACAAGAAGGAGGCGTGTGGCGTTTCCGAGGGACGAGAAGCCGGAGCGGAAGCTTGCTCGAAGGCCGAAAGTTGGGTTCGGATGAGTTCTATTCCGGAAAGCCGAGATCACCCAAGTGGAGCCGGAGCTGAAGCGGAAGACCCGGACCTAAGCGAGCGGAACCGGAGCAAGAACTCGGACCAAACAAGTTAACAAGTTATTAACTTAGGCCCGGGTGCCTCGACTGAATCCAGGCACCCGGACTGAATCTAGGCGCCCTTACCTTGAATCTTATCCGGATCACGTCAAACGTGATCCGTTGCGACAAGGATAAAGTTTTATCCCCCTCCAAGTGCCTGAAACCCTTCTAGGCGCCTCAACCAGGGCTATAAATACAGTCTTGGTTCCATAAGCTAAATACAACAAAAAAGAAAAGAGAAACAACACTTGTAATCGTTTACTTGTCTATTTATCTTCGTGATTGTGAGCTTTGATTGCTGTAAGAGACTTCTCTGCTCGAAAGAGATAATATTGAACTTTTCATCATTCTTGGATTAACAACCTCCCCGATTATAACCAAGTAAATAGCTATTCACCTCCCTCTAGTCGACCACCTGGGATCCAACACTAGTACTCACTCGTAATTTACCTCCTCTTTGTTGACCTAGGGACGAGTTGGCGAGGGCGCTGGGGGCCAGCGAATCACCTTTTACCACATGTATGGAGAATCGTAAAATATCACGATCAATGAGACTCAATATACAAAAGAGTATTATCTAACAGATGGAATATATCTGGAATAAGCTATTTTAGTGAAAGGTTTTCCTTGCCCGGAAGATCCCAAGAGGAGATTGTTTAAGGAAAGACAATAGACTGCAAGAAAAGATATTGAACGAGTATTTGGAATGCTCCAAGCTCGATGGGTAATTGTCAGAGGTCCAACTCATTATTGGTACAAAAAAAAGTCAAAACATATTATGTCAGCATGCATTATTTTACACAACATGATTGTTGAAGATGAAAAGGTCAGGTGACAAATTGATACAACGATGAAGGTGACAAACCTGCACAATCCATTCAAGGTTCAAATCAAGGATTTCTTGATTATCTCTAGACAAATTCCAAAGTACGTGACAATCATGTGCATCACCAACTTCGTGCAGACTTAGTTAAACATATTTGATCACAATATAATAACAATCCATGAAAATGTTATATTTTAATTTTATACTAGTGTAATTTTTTTCATATATTGTACTCCATTTTAAATTTATAATAATATTTTACTTATATACATATATATTATTATTATTATTTATTTTAATTTTAAATAAATATATTTAAATTTTACCTAAAAAAATATATTTAAAAATAATAATATTAAGCTGTGACAATCTCTAGAAGAATGAGGCCGAATTGGAAAATATCTTCTTTTTCACAGTTCACAATACTATCAATGCTGAAAGACAAACAAGAAGCAAAATTCACTAGGAAATGATCGCATCTAAACAAACTGACTTATTTCTGCTTAAACATTCCTAGAATCACTGATAGAATATAATATATTACCTTCCTAGATCTTCCTTGTGTGAAAAAATAGTCAGCTTCGAGAACCTAACTGATAGATCAAGACAACAACCAAACGCAATCAAAACAGGGAATATACTCACTTATTTCACATTAAATGAGACAACACGTTACTTTGCAGATCAAAGACTTAGCTCTACTTCTGCAGGGGGCAGCGTCGGGAGTAGGAAAGTAGGGCTTCTCTGCGGCGCGAGCAGTGCCCTAGCGTCGGGAGGAAGAGGATCTGCGGTGAGTTGGGGCAGCGTCGGGAGGAGGAAGAGGAGGGCTTCTCTAGGGCGAGTAGTGCCCTAGCGTCGGGAGGAGGAAGAGGAGGGCTTCTCTAGGGCGAGTAGTGCCCTAGCGTCGGGAGGAAGAGGATCTGCGGTTGGGGCGGCGTTGGGAGGAAGAGGAGAGCGACGAGCTAGGGCACAGGGAGGGAACAAGGAGGGAGGAGGAAGAGGAGGGCTTCTCTGGTTCCTAGGGCACCGAGTTGGGCTGCATCGAGGGAGGAAGAGGGGCGCCGCGTCGGATCGGGGAGGAAAATTAAAACGCTGTGATTGCAGGGACTCGTGGCGAGAAAAAAATTAAAATACGTGACGTGAAGTTTGCCACGAGCGCTGTCCGCAGCGGTCCGCAGCATATAGTCCACAGGGTAGCATAATCGTTTGTTTGTTTGTATATATATATATATATATATATATATATATATATATATATATATAAAAGGAGGATTATATACTATTTAGGATATTATAATACTCGGGATGCCCTAACAAACGAAGCTAATGTCACACACAAGAAGTCTAACTTGTGAGGAACGTGACACGATCATTGCTAGGAAAGGAGATTGGCACTACCTCGGGTTACCATGCAGTCCATAAAATTGATTTCGTTAGGTTTTTGTAAAATACAATATTAGGGCTGATATAACGTTGTTAGGCATACCTCTGGTACACAGATTGAATTTGACAAATACCCGTAATTTACAACTTACAAGTGAGAGCACAATAAGTTGTGCTGTTACCATAGCCATAATTTCTAGCAACTAGTTCCAAGGGCCAAAGTAGATGACACTTATTCAATAGACTCTGTTGATCAAAATGGGTCATAATGCTTGACCTAAATTTCAAGAAGACGAAATGACTCTTTAGACTATAAAATGGCTATCTTATCCCTAATGTTGTATTTCAATTTTCAAGACAAAGAAATAAAAATATTCTAATCATATGACACCATCTTTATCCCTAACAATTCCCCAATTGTAGGATTATAAAACCAAATAGAAGCAAACACTTAGGAAACTAGAATAAAAACATGAAATGCTTTCGAACGACCAAAAAAATCACTTGGTAGTACTAAGTTAAGGAACACTTGAATCAGAGCCACACTAATGTCCATATAGATCTTGCTAGAAACATGACAATGTAGGTATGAAGCTATTCCACGGATAAGCTCAAAGGTGACTGTGATTTCCAATAGATAAATAGTATCTGAAAATAATCAGAAACCAGACAACATTTGCCATAATGATCACTGCAGCCGACTTAGCCTGGATATCCTTGCCCTATAGCTGGTAATATTTACTGCAATTTTCATTTGTCAAACGTTAGATTGTTCAAGGATAATGCACAGGGCAAAATATAGCTTTAGAAATTTAAAATTTACTAAGATTATGAGAACAATAGTTGAGCATAAATATAACAACACCTGCCCATCTTCACCAGCTCCACTCTTTGCAGGATCCTCTGCTGTAGCCAATCAAAACAGCAATCAGAGAGTAAGAAAAAACATTATTTTTCATCAAGTATAGGAGAAAGAATTGTTTAGCAAATGACACAAATAAGGCCAAAGAAACCAGTATTCAAATCACTAAATAGTGTGTTATAAGAGCAGGCACACCTTGGTATGGGGTTCACTAAAGAAATTTCAAATCAACCTGAACATATACCGAATTAATTTGAAAATTTTCAAACTAAAACCAACGAGTTTCCAAGCTAGTTGGTTGGTTTTGATTGGTTTAACCAGAAAATAAAGTTTATATTTCTTTTTTATTAAATTTTAAAAAATGCAAAAAATAAAATCTTAAGTTCTACATTTTAGTAGTTTGTCATTGCTCATTACAAACCAAACAAACATGAAAATTTCTCTATTTTCAAACCCAAATTGAGCAATAAACTTAATTTCAAGAGTTATTTTGGTTTTGTTCAGACATATTTTTCACTCTTAAAATAAGTTGCAATCTAAAATACATAATATTATTGTAATCAATTTCACTAAGCAAACAAATATAGAACCCAGAAGTTGGAACTTCGGAGCTCATTGCCACAGTTAACACTACTTATGTACATGTTCCGAGAGTAGGAAAAACGCTAAGGTCATTTTAGTTGGCACCAGGTATCCTAATCCTAGGGACGACCGGCCTTGCCCCAGAAGTTTCCCATCGATAATCAGGTAAATTGGGAGGCGCTAGTGGTGGTCTGACCAAATGACCCGCTTTCCCGCTACTCATTGGAGTGAAAATTCCTTGCAATTCGCCGTAACTGAATCTTGACAGATTCTTAGGATCCGCACTTGGAGGTCTAAGCACTACACCGTAGCCCCGGAGGCAACACTAAGGTCATTGTTGATTGCAAGATTGAGTACTTCCAAATGATAATTCTAACAGGAAACTTCCATGTCATGGCCTCATGTAAAATTTGATTGAACCAAGCATATATGAAATACCCTGAAAATCCCTAGGAACCCCAAATTGTAGATATCCAGCCTACCACTATTCCTTCCTCACTGTATTAAATTTGAACACACTAAAAAAGATTAAGTGAAGGATTATCAAAATCTAGAATTATCCCTAGTTCCATTTCTTCAGTAAAATTGAACTGAAATCACTTATCATACAAAGCTCACCTACATGGAAAATTTTAGTCTAGCAATAACTCTAATGCCTCAAGCTTATGAATAGTTTTACATGCAAATATGCTATGAAATAGCACATCATGCCATAAATTCGCTAATGCAACGTTATTTAACATGTATGCATAAGCATCAATTAAAAGGGCAACCCGGTACACAAAGCTTCCGCCATGTAGTGTCCCGGGGAAGATTACGCAGCCTTACCCTACGTTTTGCAAGAGGTTGTTTCTAGGATTCAAACCAGTGACCTTTTGGTCACCAAGCAATAATTTTACCGTTGCGCCAAAGCTCCCCTTCATGCATAAACATCAATTATATACTGAATATTACCTCCATCCTCAGGGATGTCAGAAGTCCACAATGAAAGATTGTCCCTCAAAAGCTGCATAATCAATGTGCTATCTTTGTATGATTCCTCACTCAATGTATCCAACTCAGAAATTGCTTCATCAAAAGCTTGCTTGGCAAGATGGCAAGCCCTGGGTATAGATCCACATAGCATGAAATCTATGGTACAAATTAAAAGCAAGAGATATAATAATAAAACCTTAGCAGGTGATACCTTTCTGGCGAGTTTAGGATCTCATAATAGAATACAGAGAAGTTTAATGCCAAACCCAGTCGAATTGGATGTGTAGGAGACAATTCAGTCTCAGCTATGCTCGTAGCTGCCTGTCAGTAAGCTCAAGATAATAATGTCAAACATGACGGGAGGAATAGTCAGAAATAATGAGTGTAAAGAAAAACTAATTTAACACCTCACCAGGAAATTTCCAGGACGAATACAAATAACAAAGACAGTACCCAACAATGAAAAGCAATAGCATTTCTTATTTCCAATTGTCTATAGAGAAAATAAACGTGAATTTCTTGGCTATGCAGCTTAAAATTGTGAAAATAGGTGGGAATCTTCCGTGCAATGATTTTTTCCCTATGAATAAGTCAAGGGAACTAGTTTTCAAATAGTACAAACAGGCAATAAAAATCTCGTCAAGCAAATTCTAGAGCACAAGAGATACCGGGGCAGATTTGTTAGGAAGGATAAAGAATACAAGTGAATCACAAAGAGGGATAGAAAATGAAAGAAAGGAAAAGGGAAAAAACATCTCAAATTGTATTTCCTTTGAGGAATGTAAATAAGCAAAAAGTTATCCTTAAAATTCATCTGTTCTCCAAAGAATGAGATCGGATGGTAACTAAAAATATGGTAGGTGGCTTAAAACGAGAGCAAACAATCCGATGCACGTTCAAAAAAAAACAAAAAATGCCAACATCGAAGTTTTACCTGTTCATATCAGTGCCTCTGATAATCTTAAAGACAAAAAAATGAATCAGATCTCGAACAAAAATCGTAGCAAAATTGGAGAGATCATTCTAGAGAAAAATGCTACCTCGTAAGCTTTTAGGGACTGGTCTGCAACACCCTTCTTCTCGTTTCCAGTCTTGAATTCTGCCAGATAGCGATAATAATCTCCCTTCCTACATTTGCAGCCAGACACCGATGTTAATCCTCAAAAGCCTCTTCAAGTTGATCCAAAATGTCAGATCTAACTCACATCTTATTGTAGAAGACCGACGACTCCGCGGCAGTCGAAGACGGAATGAGATGCTCGTCGATCAAAGTCATGATGTCGCCGCAGATACCAGAGAGCTCCGTCTCCACCTTCTGCCTATACTCCTTGATGTTCTTCACGTGCTGATCGTTCCCCCTAGCTTCCTCCTTCTGCTCGATCGAGGAAAGTATCCTCCACGAGGCCCGGCGCGCCCCAATCACGTTCTTGTATCCCACCGACAGAAGGTTCCGCTCCTCCACGGTGAGCTCGACGTCAAGCTTTGCCACTTTATTCATGGAATCCACCATCTCTGCACGATTAAACACGACCAGATGAACCATAATTTCACGATCTACTAGCGTCGCCACAGCGCTAGGGTTTGGATATCACGAAGGGCGAGAAGGGGACGCATACCGTCGTAGCGCTCGGCCTGCTCAGCGAGCTTGGCGATGTAGATGAAGCTCTCGCGTTCCTTCGGCGACGCCATGGGAGATGAGGTCGGATCGAATCGATCTCCTCTGCTTTTCGTTTTTCCTTCTTCCTCTTCCGAGGAATGCAGGTTTTTTCAATTTCCACGGGAAAACGGAAACGAACGAACGAAGAAGCGAAAATAACGAGAGAAGAAAACCTTCACCAAACGGCTATCAGTCGTACGTTTCGCATCAAGATTCGGGATCGAATCAGCATGGCATTGCAACAGGAGTTTCAGTCCACCCATGACTAATGATTAGGTCCCGAAAATGGGATGGTCACATGGCGAACCCAGCCAGTAAACACAGCAATGTGGTTGCTCGAAATTGCATCACTGGTCACATCTCTATTTATGACGGCACCGGCGGCCTTTCATTCCCAGATGACGCAGAAAAATGTGGCTTGGTCGGATGCGCAATCCTATTCGAGTGGCTCCGGAAAAGGACGCGGAAGGAAGATCTAGAAATTAAAATAATAAAAAAACAAACTTTGTCAATATAGCAATGAAATGAAATCCGGAAACAATACAAAATTAGAACGGTTCACTTTTTCTAATATCAATTTCCTTAAATATAAAATTTATTTTAAATTTTAAATTTTATATAAAAAATCTTTTCATCAATTATCATATCCATTATTTAAATTTAAATTTTTAAATAATATTTATTAAATTTAAAAAATAAAATTTATTCTCTAATTATTAAAATATTATAATTTAAGAGAAAAAAATAAAAAAATAGATTGAGTAATGGAAAATAAATATTAAAAATAAAAAAAATAAAAAAAATAGAATAATAGTGAAAATAATTATCTAAATTTAATAAAATGGATGATAAATTAAAAAAAATCAAATTAGCCATCAATTTTTTTATCTTTACTAGAATTGGATCCTAATTCAATCTTATAAATCTATTATATGATAACACAACTATATCTCAACTTATATGCTGAGAACAATTTTAAAAATATTATAAAGACAATATATGTTGATGATCTACTACTCATCGTCACCAACTGTGATGTTAATACTTTTTTATCCCATTAAATAAAATGGGCTATATGTATCTTTCATTATTGATATTCTCATCTATAAAATATTTTTTTTTCTATCTTACGTGATATTAGAAAATGTAAGAAATTAATCAGCATATACTAATTGCATCCGAGAAACTTCATTCTTTGAATGAGTCAATAATTTTTTTTATATGGTAATTAATGTTTTATTTTATTTTTAGTAATATAGTGTCTAGCATCAAGCTCAACAAATTCCGGATATGAATGACTTTACCCCTAATTAGGTTGATGATCATACCCCTTAGTTCGTTCATTAGATAAATTTGAAAGGACAAGCAGGTCTACATCCAACAATCAACTTCGAAAAAAATATTCTACAGTACGTCATAATTAAAATATGAATCGTGAGTGCTTGAGAGTATGCTGAATGCTTTTGCTACTACATTATGTCCGAGGAGGCTAATTATTTTATTTTTTTTATTTATTAAGATATCTTGGCATGCAATCCAACTAATCTTGGAAGTGAACAACTTGGTCCAATCCCACATATCAACTACCATGTAAATATGGGAAATGCAGGTGGATCCTAACATGACACCCAACGTCACTAGTGGTTCAAACTCCGTAAAAAATGTCCCACGTGAGATTTGAACTCCCATTGCATGGGAATCACCTTACTTCTTTCCATTGCATTGTGCCCTATGAGGCTCCTAGAGAAAGACTATTTTTTATTTTTGTAATCTATGTATCCAACTCTGGAGGGGTAATTTTTTGATAATCTAGGTTTTATGATCCCACTAATTTTGAAATTTACTGGTCTAACCCTATAAAAATTTCCCACAAATCAATCATCACATAAATATGGGAAGCAAAAATGGATCTTGAGATGACACCTAGCATTACTAGTGGTTTAAACTCGGTAGGAAATGCCCCGTGTGAGATTTGAACCCTCATTGCATGGAAATCAACTTGCTTCTTGTCATTGCACTATGCCCCGTGAGACTCCCAGAGGCTATTTTTTTTTAAAAAAAATTTATAATCCATGTATCTAGCTCTGAAGGGTCTTATTTATTTATTTTTTTTTATAATCTAGGTCTTATGATCCAATTAATCTTAGAAGTGACTACTCCGACCCGATAAAAAAATTTCATCGACCGCCAAGATAAATTCAAATGCGCAAATTACAGTTCACACGATGGCCAATGATCCTAGTGATTCCAACGGAAAAGATGAATTTCTTGTATTTCCTCAATTTTGAATCCAAATGCATAAGGTAAATCCATAGGACTATTTTTTTTTAATATAATGTAGGCATCCAACTTTTTGAACCAATTAATCATAAAGGTGATCGGTCTAACTCAACGAAAGTTTTCTACTGACCATCAAGGTAAATCAAGAAGTACTCGTGGAGACTCATCCAAACAACCAACGTTCTAGGATTGTCGTTCCATTAGAGAAAAATTCCTACAATACGTCACCACTAGAATTCAACCTTTAGACACCTAATTAGCCATTACACAGGGTGAGAGGGGCTAATTATCTATAATAATTAGCCCCACTGTTCGCGGATAATGTTCAACAGTTATATCTTTTAACCCTAATTATGATAGCAAAGGTGGAATCTACCACTCAACGACCCACGAGGTCAGCCCCATGTTTAACCCTAATTATGTAACAAAAGGTGATTTGCTCGTCCCAACGCCCCCGTCAATCCATCCCTAGACCAACACAAAGGAGGTAAATCACGAGTGACTATTAACCATTAGTGCAGGTGGCCAAGGCATGGGAAAGGGCATATGCTCGGATGCACTGAGTTTTGACTCCAAAATCTTATATGACAATCCTCCATACCTCAACTATTGCACCGCCCCAAAAGATCATGTTTAACCCTAATTATTATGGTAAAAAGACGAATACGCTCGCCCCCAACGCCCCCACCAACCCGTCCCAAGGCAAATACGGAGAAGGTAAATCACGGATGGCTACTAGCCTTTGAAATAGTGACTAGTACATAAAAGAAGTATTTACTTCGACTTTACCGAGATTCGAATCTCAGACCTCATTATGACAATACTTCATACGCTAACCACTAGACCCATTCGAGGGGAGCATAGGAAAGTTGTCCTCATACTGTAATCGTAATCGTTCATACTTATTCTAAGTAAATATATTCTTATCCTCAAATAAAGATTTAAATACCGTATATATGATAAAGGAAAACAACAAGGATTTAATCTAGGCTGTTATAAGGGTATTCTCAAACGGTCAACAACACTCCCGCATTAGCATTCTCACCCCGCTGGCTATATTGAAAACTAGATTTGGTGAATTGAGTACTGAAAGATAATGATTGATTTTTTTTTTATTACCGAAGTCAAATCGGAGTGACATACTTAGCACTTAGCCCATAATGAATCTTTAAGACTTTAACAAATGATTAAATGATGAAATAACTAAGAATTTTCACTGAGCTGAACAGCGGAGCAAGTCTAACGAAGATAGTTCAAAAGCTCATCTAGAGGAGGATGAATAGATGACAAATCTAATTTGTCTATTCTAGCACACATGGCAAACAATACAATTAGTAGCTAAGTGTGTTCATGTGTTTGGTTGATCATGTCAAATATATGTGTGCAAAGGAAATAATATATACACAAATAACAATAATGCAATTGCAAGAATATACATAATTTAAAGACTCCACTTGTAGTCGACCTCCGCAATCTGATGTATTTTAATGGCATCACCTTAAAAATTCAATATAACCACCCCTTTATACACTCGACCAATAGGATGCTTATAGTCAAATTCTACTTTAAAAGATCACAGAAATGTAAAGACTAGGAGTAGATTACAAAGAACTTGAGTTGAAGTCTTCAACCGCTATCTTAACCCTCGAAGTCCCCTAAGCACTGAGCATAAGAGAATTAAATGTTGCTCAAATAAGTATCTAGTGTCCAAAAACTCTTCATAATAAAGGCTCCAATGACTTTATTATGGTCACCTATCTATAGGATTGGACGACCAAACATAATGAGCTAACGACTCTAAAATTAGTCGACTAACTAGTCAATCAACTAAGATTACATTTAATTAACTATTGCTCAAAAATATTTCATTCATCCAACACTTGTACTTAGTCTACTTTGTAATCAATTGTCTTCCTCTAGTTGACTGCTCAATGATTTGACTTATATCCACCATTGAAGCAAAGGTGAAGTCGTTACTTTACAGTCCCTTTAGAACAGCTCCACATTCTCTAGAAGTAAATCACGGAAGACATTTATAATAATCCAGTGGTCCTTTGCAGTGGTCCTTTGCATAGAAAAAAATATATAAAAATATAAATTTAACATATCTTCCAAACATAATGGCCATCACAAACCTATGCAAAAGTGCAAGACTAAATTGATTGAAAAATTAAAGCTTAGGACATACAATCTCTTGGCCAAAGGCTTCACAATCAATCCATTAATTAGCCTACTCTTACACAGCTAAAACCATCATTTACAATACAAAAGCCCCAAAATTACCTGCACTCTTGTAATCTCTCGTGACTTTCAACTCTAGATCTTCAACTTCCTCAATCCAGACCATCAATCTATTGAGTGGACCAAGCTCCCCTGAGCTCGTTCCATGCTACTTAACCGATGTTCCATATCATCAAGTCCATCACTCAATGTTTCGTGAATCCTGAGTTTCTCTGAACCTCCAGTGCTCATTTTATGCCGCCATTGAGCTAAACACAATTTGATCCCATCAAGTCAATATATTTATACGAGCTCTGTGTATTGTTCTAAATCTCTATATATTCGATACAACGTATCAAAAGCACAAACAACATTTAACTTAAATCATATTACCAATATATTGAAATAATATGATTAAACCCAACTGCAATAAAGTATTGTTTTCTCAACTATAACATGCATTTCAAACCTGAAAATGACGAGCTATTTGTAAAAGAAATCCCCAAAGAGCTAAAAAGTGATCAGGAGACTTATAACGTGAAAAGAGCAAATGATTTCCAACGTACCAGCTAATGATCACCATTATGAAGCGCTTTGCAGTTGGCAGTCATCAACTACATGGTTCCTGGAGAATCCTATGGTAAAGACTAAGAATCAATCTGCCAAATCACTTTGGCAGTGGAGACGTATATTGTGAGTATACAACACATTCACTGTATAGGAGAATACGAGAAAGAAGGCAAAAAGATAGGTCCGGAACTAGCTTCCAAACCTTTCATCACGAAACAGTGCTGCTGCTGATCAGTTACGGTGCCCATGACTGTGGCCCTAAGACACCAAAAAGGAGAGACAGTACATATATGTATGCAAACGTGTGCTGCCTCAAGTTTTTGATCAATTAAATGAGATGCAAAGTGAGAGCAAAAAACGATAACAAACTAGACCAAAAAACAAATGATCACATCATTTAAGAAATATCATGTAAGATAAAGAAACAGGCAAAGAAAAACCTGTGAGATATAATTACAGAAATTAACAGTAGAGTTAACATTAGAATTCTAAGCAAGATCTTCATCAACTAAAAAGCTAAACATAAACATGAGGCTAATTATGTATATTAACATATTTGAAACATGTATCGGCATCAACTTGAGTAAATGCCAGGAAAGGGTTGACAACTACTGACATCAAGCATCACTCCAGTTGTCGTCATCACTGCTCACAAATGCCTGATAGAAATTGAAGAACTATTCAGAAACAAACTAATGTAGGGAAAGGAAGTTTCAGAGGAAAAAAAAATGAAACCAACCTGGCGTATGGCACTTGCTTTTTGCAAAATTGTATTAACATTACCATTTGCAGCATTGGTTGTGGGACGTGGAATGTCTCGTGGTATTAATGTTGCAGTCCGTCTCAAATTAAATTTCTGCAAATTAACAGCAACAATTGGTCAAACAGTTTGGTGAAGGTAGTTATCAACGCCATTAAGCAGCACGGACTATTTTTTTAATCAAGCAACATAGCTGTGAGATGTAGGAGTAGCACTATCTTAATTTTGTAGATACCCTGACTATAGCTATTAACTTCTGTCACATTATCACCAGGAAAAAAATTCTTAAATGATGGGTTCATAACATAGTTATAAAAATTGAATTGAAAATGTTTGAAGGTCACACCAATGGGTGTCAGTTGGTCGAACCATAAGTAGATTTAGACATTGACTCAATCAATTCCATTGGCCCAATCTACCAATTAAACCACTAATTTATTGATTTTATTCATAAATTATAAATTTAGAAAGTGAAAAACATTTAAAATTGTCACAAACATTTTCACATAACAAACAATTCTCACATTCCTTCTATTATATTCTCAATTTTTACAAAAACCATCAATCTGACAGGAATTTTACTGCATATTTTTTGATATTCAATCCCGGAGAAATATCTGGTTCCCATTATTTCCTGTCCAATCAGAAGTCTGTTCCAGTTTTTATAACTATGATATATTTTCTGATACCCCATGAAAGTGAACCTGCTTTTTTTTTTTCCAATCTCATGCAAAAGGAAATTAAATTGTGTCAGAGAACCACAACTTAGTACAGACTCTAAGTTAAAACCTAGCTCTGATTCAATGTATCAGCTTTGGTTCCATGTGACACATCAAGGGACAATGACCACTCAATCAAAAGTCTTGCATGACTATGTAAAGCACAAACTTGGGTATAATTATATTGCAATTGGAAGATTAAACAAAACGTGAATCAAATATAAATGAGGAGAACTTATGCATAAATCATGTTTTTCAAATAAGGACACTAAATATTATTATAGATACTATAGATAATGAACATTTATTCTGTGTTTGTCAAGATCAATGTAAATGTGGATGAGAATTGAGATATAGATGATGATAGACCCTGAGTATATTAAGAGGGCATCATGTTCTTACAAATACTGAATGAATAGTATTGTGTTTGTATGCACTGATTTTTGTTGTCAAGGTTGAGATTTAGAGGACTACATTTCCCTATAAATGTAATATAAACCGATTTTTTTTACACTGTCCTATGCAAATTAAAGATATACATGTGGTGATTCTCTTGGAACATGTATACTAGATATTATTGTTGAAACACAATGAACGACAAACTACCACAGTGTGCAGTCATCTTTTGTTATGCTGATAATGTTATTACTACTGATTGATAATAAGAACGCGAATTATCCGAATCCATGTCTCGCATAGGCATGTGACATCTTTGTTTGCTTGTGAATCCAGAGAATAAGAAACTAAAGAAGGATTGCTATTAACTATATTTACCCAGAATATGATTAAAACATCCAAAACAATGAATCATCATTCATAATTTATACTATCTTACAAAGACATGGGTATGGATATCTAACAAGGGAATGGATTAAGGTGGAAACACTTCACATCGTCAAGTGGGAACATAAGAGTATCTAAATAACCAAGATAGCATATCCTTGCCAGGTGGTTCTGAGATCACTCAGGTACCTTGGGTAACCAAATGAGTTTAATCGGCCGAGTTCTTATGAATTTCTGAACGGTTATTGTTTTAGGACATGGAAAGCTCTACATATTTGCTGGACTGTACTGTGCAAGTTACTTAGAGGAAAGTGAAATAATTAAGTTTAACAGTAATGCTCAATTTTGAAACTGAGATGGAATATAATACTGCAGCACATTGCAGGGACAATGAATAAGTTTTTTTCCCTCGATGTGCAAGAATGAAACATCATACAGGAAATCCTGCAAGCAGTATAATTAATAAAAAAGGATTGAATCTTCAAAATTTTCATTCTAAGTTCAAAATCAACCTTATTTCTGATTTGTTGAAGCAAATCTTCCCTCATGTCGACTTCATTATGACTAGGACTCTGAGTTAGCCCTTTTAGTTCATTCAACTTCTGCTGATTTTGCTGAAACACAATTCACTGAATGAGGAATCTACTATTTCTTAATAATGGAAACAAAATTATGCTAATAACTCAAGAAAATTCCAATTAGTTCTATCCTATATATTGACTGATAAAAGAACAATGCATACCCTGGTTTCTGATGCAATCACTTTCTCCTTTGGATGTTCTAAAACAGCTTGTACTATGTGTGAAGAGATGGCTGAATTTTGTTCCTTTTTCTGTGAAGGAGAGAATTTTGGAGCTTGTAAGCCATCCAAGTGATCAAGATTTTTTTTAAAATTATCATAATCTTCAAAAGTAACTGAAGGCTTTGATGTCCTCCACTGAATAGGGGGCAGGGGTGGGGGTGGGGGTGCCTCATCTTTAGGTACTCTTGTATTTGCTAGATTTTCTGGCAACGAATAATGTACACCTTGTTTTCTTAAAGGTACAACAGAATCAAGTCCAGGAAGCTCCATCATGGATCCTAAATGGAAAGGTAGTTTGCTATTGTTAGCAATAACATCAAAGTTTTCCTCTCCTGGTATGTGCATATTGGCATGGTTCATTTGTTCAGAACCCACAGGCCTCGATATGGATGTAGTTGAGGATTGACACCTTTGTGAAATATCATTGAATTCATGATCAAAGTATTCACTTCTTTCATCTTGATCCCACTGCTCAGAGTTTGAATATGAGCAAGGACTGAGAAGATCCTCAGAAGAATATGGACAAGATCTGCAGAACGTGTCGTCATCTGATTCAGAGCAAATTTCTGGCAAAGTATCAACGGGGCCTTGCAGCAATTGAAATGATGGAAAGATGAAATCTTCATTATTTTCATAGAGACTACCACTAGAAAAATCCAGCTTCAATCTAGAATTTTCCAAGCCATTCATAGGATGGAAAGGTATTTTCATATATTCAAGGGGTGGAGAACTTTGCTCAGCATAGTGCTGAGTTAAAGAGACTGGCTCCATTTCTGATATGAGAGTAACCTTTTCATTGACAATTTGTTTGTATGATGTTTGAGATGCAACAATATTTGGTTCTTCCTGGTTATTATTATTCAGACAGGAATTTCCCTCGGTTTTCTTTATTTCAGTGCTTGTATGTCCTGAATTTGTGGAAGATAATACTTTTCTTTGGATAGTATTTGAAAGAAACCTCTGTGCAAGCTCAGAAAAACTGGAGGAGACTGCCATTGTGCTCTGGCTAGGCCCTGTACTTGACCCAACACAATAACTATCTCTTATAGGTGCTCCATTAATGTCACTCGTTCTTGTGGTTCCAAGTTTATTTAAGAAACCATCATTACTACTATAACTATCTTGAAGATTATTTTGCACCTTACTTGGTAAGGAAGGTTGAACAGATATATGCAAGAACTGTTTGATATCCACATCTTTGGACATTTGAACATAATTATTTCTTCTTGCTGACAATTGACCCTCAGCTGAGTTTTGTGGAATGCAGGAAGCCAAATTTGTGCATTCAGAACCCACTTCCATTTCCGAGATGAAATCTACTGATGATGTATCATTTACAGAGGACATTCCATCTGATTTTGCACCTAGTTGGGAAACAGACATCTGAGACTTAACAGTGGAACTCGAAAAACCAGTTGCAGAACCTCTAGAATTAGATAAGCAATTCTCATTTTCTTTATTCACAGCCCCAAGGTCTGGCGGTTTTGATGGCTCAACTCCAAATAGGTTACCATTTGTCCAAAGCTGAACAGAAGGCATAGAAGATACATCAGTAGGAACAGAACGTACCAATGTAGATGGCTCCGATGTGGCTTCATCTAATCTCACTGTTGGTCCACATGAAGCACCTGATTTCGAAGAAAGACCACCATCAATGCACTCATGATGATCCTTAATTTCTGTCCCCTCGGGACGGTCCGAAATATCAGTTAAATAATTAGGGATAATATGGTCTTGGTTTTGCATGAACTCTGTGGCATAAGGTTGCTGCACAGATTCCAGACAATTTGAAGAGCTCAAATGTGAAAAGTTTTCAGTCACATTTTGAATCGGGGCACTATCTGATGAAGCAGGAGCTTCAGCATCACTGACATCTGGACTTTGTACAGATATAATTTGATTTTCTGTTGTTTCAGATTCCACTGCTAATGGATTGGTGTTAGCTAATGACTGCACTTCTATTTTAGTGCGATACTCAGCTTCTGTCTCTGTCTCAGAATCCAATGTGTTTGGTGCATCCACGTAGTTGTCTGTCTCACTGGTGACTTCATCAAATTGGTTGACATTAGACAATTGTTCTGGAGTTTTGATAGCATGAAATAAGATGTCTTCATGAATCAATGCTTCGAGTTTCGCATGTTCAGCATCGACTAATTCAGGATTTAATTGGAGAGAATCTGAATCTTCAACTATAATGCCATCTTGCACCATTTGAACTCTGTCAACAAGTATGTCGTTATATGATGCTGGACTTGTAGGCTTAACTATTTCAGTTTTTTCCTCCCATGTGACAGAAGATCTTGGCATACTTTGCTCTTGCAGTGAATTATGTTGAGAGACATCATCAAAATTCTCTGTAGCTGGTTCATCTTGTAGAGGAGAAACAGAAAGACCACTGCCAGTGCCATGTAAATTAGGATTAGACAGTCCACTATAGTCTAGCTCATCGGGCATCACTAGAGGGTCTGCATATGAGGTTTCCTCAACAAAGCTTTCCTTTGTCTTTGAACCAAAAGAGGTAGATCTACTTGAAATTTCAGTGTTTAATCTCAATTCGAGTGAAGAAATATTTTCATTCTCAAGGGAAATGCTATAGCCATCAGTGCTTAGGGATGCAAATCTTTCAACTCTGTCAGATTTCCTATTTTCACTAAGAGTTCATAATGATCAAATTAGTCCAAGGTAAAGGAAACCAGAAATTTTTTTGGTAATGCTAAATAGCTTAATACTTCAAACAATAACCTGCAAAATACCTGCTGGGACAGCGTGCTAAGTAAATTGCCTGTTGAATTTCTGCATCCCTAAATCTTGACCCTTTCCTCTGTTAGCATATAACAAATCAACTTTAGTTTGCTACTCTTTTGAAATCAAATGCTTAAAAAGCTTAGTTAAGTCACACATACATGCCACACATTACAAATGATATTGGATTGTTATTATTTATAGAATGATTGAAGTTTTTAGTTATATTTGTTATGATTTTAGTCTCCCATTGCATGTTTTAGATATACAATAGTACGTTGAATTCAATATATATCATGCAATAGTTGTCTATTAATGGCACACAGTATTTCATCCTACTGAACTTGATACCTGAGCGCATTCCACTCCCAGTGTATCATTTTTCCCCCAGTCCCCAATAGGGAGGTTGCAAGTTAATGCCAATAGCATATTCTCTCCCCTGCCACTATAAACCCTAATTTTTGTTCATCCCCTCTCGTTATAAACCCTATTATTCATACTTTCCTCTCTACACTATCACATTTTTCTTTGTCTACACTACATTATCATAACCCCTAATTTACTTCCTCACTTCTCCATTGTTGACACCATCATATTTAGCTCTACCATTTTGTTATTACCATGCTGCCATCCTCGTATTGATAACACTTCCATCCTTCAATGTTGTTAGATAAAAATGTTAAATGTAACCTATGTTATAGTCGGTGTAGCTTTATCTCCAATAAGTGGTGAGTTTGTCAACTCAATGGTAGCTCAGAGTAGCAGGATGAAGGGTCAGTAATGTGAAGCATGACTCAGTTAGTCGATCCACCCCTTCGAATGGTCAAGGCACCTCTTCAGGTAGTCATCCCAAATACATTAGGGTGACACGACAATGCCATCAAACAAGATGTCTGGTTGCGACAAAGTAGCATTCTCTCTTTAACTATTTATCATCAATGCCATCAAACTTAGACGTAAGCATAGTTGGACTCTACAGATAATATTGCCTTTCTTGGAATAAGAATAATCTAATTCCAGAACCCAATTTCCAACACCTAGGAATACTTTAGAGAAGAAGATTGGAGAAGTAAACTCAAGAGGAGAGCAATTACATGAGTTTGAATTGAGTTGGAGTTTTTTATATGGAGATGGAGAGGCATCACCAAAAGTCACCAGTAATGAGGTTTATCTATTAGATTTGGAAATTAAGAGTGAAATGCATAAACAAAATCAAAATTTGATTTTGATCAACACCCAAAATTTGGCATATTGAACTCCTTTTTAAAGTCAAGGCAAGGACATTGGCCATGCATTGACAACACCCATGAAGATTAATTTGTCTAGCCTTCTTTGAGAAGCTTTGATGGATATACATGGTAGCCGTCAATCAACCACATGGCTTCCATGTGGGCATCCATACAAGCTCCCATGTGGCATGCCACATGAACTCTTACGGACCCCATTATGCAACTGACTACAAATAGCTAGGGCGAACAGACAAACACAACTTGATGACACTGTATTTAAAATAATATAATTAGGTTGAGGCTTGTGTAAGAGCTATGCAATCAGTGTTAAAATTGTCTAAACCAAATACAATTAAATAATGATGATGACAATGTATTTAGAAGTCGACAAAATTCTGCATAGAAATGTTTTTCTCTCCTAATGTTGCCTCAGGTTATTTAACCGGTTAGTTGCCTACAGAAGGTATAAAATAGATTCTAAAATGAACATGACCTTGAATTTTTCAACTTTCTTTTCTTTTCTATCATTTTTAGCTCCTTCAATATGCGATGCAGCCCACACCCTCTTGAAATAGGATGGATCTGAATATCTTTTTAGACAAGCTCCAGTACCACAATGATCAAATCTGAAATGGAGGAAGGATTTTGAACATATATACATGAGGAGACAACAAAAGGAAATAGAAGATCAATCATGAATCATCATCAAATAGCTTACTTGTCAAGGAGGAATAAACGAGGTGGATCACGGCATTCTTCATAACAATCCATCATAAAGCGAGGAAGTTCACTGGAAAGTAGGAGGTTTTGTCCATGTGGAATCCGAGTATGCCAGTCAGAACCTGGAAAGGAAATGACTTCAGGAGTCAAACATGCATAGCCATATTCTGTCATAAGATTTATAGTTGAACACGCGAAAAGAAATTTTTATTCCTAAAATTAATTCTATGATAGTAGCATTATAGCCTTGGATAGAACTCAGTAGAGAGAGAGGATTCTTGTTCCCAACCCTAAATAGTTGGGACAAATACAGATGATGGGAACTTTCTAGCAAAATATCTTCATTTCATCGTTAATATTGGAATCCTGTGTAATGATCAAATATCTCAATCAAACAATATCTACGATGAGATTCTATGATCATAGTCAGCAGCTAAATGCAACCAAATAGAGAATAAGCACTAGAATCAAATCATTCTTTCTGGCTATATTATTTGTTAGGCAACGACAGAGCAGATAAGATTGTGCAACACAGAGAAATCAGCATTAATGGTTCATCTTAGAGCCTACATCAATAGGAGAGGATAAACTAATTTCACTACGATAGCCATAATTATCAGGAGTATAATTGGAGAAATCTGTGTAACTCTTGTATCAAAGAAATAAAACATTGATGGGCATAACATAATAGGTTAAGGAATTTGAGGCGTAACCTATTGTCATGATTTGAAATCTAGTTATGTGACCGGCGACAAAATTGAAATAAATGATACCATAAGCTACCAAAAATTGATATGTCGCTGTGTCAATAATGTCAATGAATATCATGTCACACCAACAATTGACACCCCTTGGTATGCTATAACAAAGGTTAAGATAAATTTAGATATTATTATTATTTTGTTGTTGTAATTTGTGTTAATATAATATAATATCAAAATTGTATCATTCCAAATGGAATATAAAGTTCAAAGTTAATTATATCGTTGTATTATGTTTTTTATTTCCTTCCTCCTTTCATTTCCAATTCGCCACCAATACCATACATCGAAACGTCGTCATGATACGAATACTCCAGTCAAAGACCGAAACTTCAACTTGGCTCAGAGATTTTGAACCTTGCCATATTATACAACAATATTCAAGCCAAAAATATAAATAGCATAAGTGAAGCATCTAGTATATTTGACCAAAGAGTTACCCTTTAAACTAGAGTACTTTTTTTTTTTTTTTTTTTTTGCAAATAAGCTTGGAAGAAGCAATAGACTGATACCTGCAATATATGCAAAGTGGATATGACTTGTTTGTTCTTTAAAGGCCTTCTCAACAGATGGAATTGCCGATTCAATGTTCCTTACTCGTGCCATAATTTTACGGCTTCTTCCAGATGTAGCTGTTATTTGCTCATGCAAGTCATGGAAAACATCTGCAGCAAATCTTTGATATTGACAAATTTACCTCAGTACAGTGTAATTGACTGGACAATTAGCAAGTATGCAGGGACTCAATAAGCATGGATTATATAAAACTCACTGTGCGGGCATACAAAAGGTATCTGAGGGATATAGATAGAATATGTGTGATAAAAAAAACCTCGTATTTAAAGGTGGTAAATGCAACTATCCACTGAATCACAATAATAAATCAATGTAATATATAATAGCATTTTTTCAATAGTGACTTGTTTATAGAGCAATAGAACTTTCAGAGTTCTTGGGATCAACTTAACTTTGCCTCTCTTCGAGGTCCTTGACTGCTAATTGTAAATATAGTAAAATCATGGATCATGATAGCTCTCTCTAATGGAACCTACAGATAGAACTAGCAATTTTATCTTTTGAAATCATCCCTAACCAACTGGTGGTAGACAAGTTTCCCACCTACCCTCTTCAACCCATCCAATATATGGTCCGCAAAACGTATCCACCTTCAGCGAGCTTATCAAACAAACCTCCCTGGTGGTCACTATTAAATTAGTAATAGAGTACCATTTGATCCCCCCCTGTCACTTCAGTCAGCTCCATCAATGGAAATAAAATTTAAATTAACTACAACCAAATTGAACATAAAGGGAATTTTCATTCGTATCGAATCAAAAAGTGGGTTTCAAAGAGAATAAGCACGGCATTATTATGTGAGCACTAGAAATAGAATTTCCCATCGGATGCATAACAAGCATCATCCAGTTCCTAAGAAACTACGCAAACAAGGAACAGAAAGGAGAATAAGTCAAGACGAAAGAAAGAATCCAAACTGTAGCACAGACAAGAGAAAATCAAAATAACTCACTCGGCGAGATCGCCCAACTGCCGCAAGATCCCTACGAGACCGGCCACCGCGACGCCATCCAAGATCGCCTTGGGATCCTCCTTCCTCAACGACTTCTTGTACAGCTCCGGATCTCCCAACCCGTACTCATTTCTCACCTCCAACCGCACCAGCGGCATTCTCTCACTCCTTCCCCTCACTTCCAAAGATCAGAAAACCGCCCGAGATCTCCGCGCTTCAACACCAGAGTCGACTTGTTCGCATAGATAGGTAAGTCCGGGAGGCGGTGATTGAGAAGGCTCGCACGCGGCGAAGGCGGCTCAACCGTCGCGCTCCGCACGCTCTCGCACAGACACACATTCACCGCTAAGATTGCCGTCTCCGCAAGCCACTCGCCAAGCTTCGGGTTAAAAAAAGCAGACTCTGTCTCTGTGTCCACACGACAAGCGGAAGCAAAAGATAGCTTTTAAGCCTAGTGAATATAATACAAATTAAATTAATTAATTTTAAAAAATAATACCAAAAAGAAACAAAAAATAAACAGAGAAAATGGTAAGGAAACTTCTTTCTTGGCTATAAAATTAACTAATTAATGTTAAAAACGATTTAGTATTCATAATCATCTATGGAGAGGAGAAAACTATGTGAACGTTGCTTCCTTTATCGTTCATTATTGAGAGCTGTATATATTTCAGCAGAACTATTATTCCATCAAATGAATAGTTAGTTCTTCATCAGTTTAAAAAAAAAAAGAAGGGTTTCTCATAAGGGACAAGTACAATTTTTTTTTTTGTGTGTGAATAAGAATCACAAGGACTGTCAACTAGCTGAGGTGAGCAAAAGGCACACAAAGCTGATCCTGATGGCCCCCATAGCAAACCTAATCTGAAGTAAAATGCATGAACAAGAGACTTGGCATGACCCTCGGAAGCAGACAATTATTGTACGGGTATTAAACTCTGCTGGGCCATTCGGCAAGGCTATGTTTGTCAGATTGCGATGCAGTTCTTAAATGTGCAGAGTTGGCTTGGTAAGACTCAGTTGACTCCATTTTAAATTACAACAGATCGATCATTTTTTCACTCTTCGGACAAGGAAATTTTTGTTAATACAAAAAGAATCTCACACTAATGCATGCATGATATCTTAGTTGTAGCCATGTAGTAGTCAGCTCGACCTCAACGCATTCTTTAAAAAAAGAAGTCAAATTGCAACAGGAACCGAACTGTATGTAAATAATGACTTGATGCTCAAGAATCTCAATACATTAACTCATATTTATTTTGTAAACGGTGTCAGATTGTAAGAAGTTGAAAATGGGCCATATCACCACCAACCATGTTCCAGGTTTTTCTTTTCAAAGAGAAAATGACCATGTAAGCTCTTTTTTCTTGTCGAACAGTTACATCGAAGCCAAATAGATGGTGACTGAGATTTTATGGTCTCCAATATCAAGAGCCAACATCCATGGTCCTACTAACTTAATTATCACTTCTTGAACATGAGATGACTAAAGACAAAGATAGAGAAACTTTAAGATGCCTGAGAAGTGGAAAAAGGTCTTTCTTTAGACATAAAGAAAGATAAGAGTAAAATGCACGTATTGTAGATAAGTGTAGAGGAAATATGTTTGCTGTTGCTGACTAGATTGATGCTTCATAAGAGCATTTGTGTTGAATCATGGTTTTGTTTCATCATTAGGTTTAGTTTGTTTTTTCTATAGCAATGAACAGTGATTTGTCATTATTTGTTATGTCATGCTATCATTTGTTTGGAGAAGGGTCTTTTTCAGCTCCACCGAGTTGACAGAGCGGACCTGGACGTTGAAGTGGGTGAGATTTAATCACCAAAATCCAGCAATGCAGCGAAAGGAAGATTTTGAATGAACAGTGCTGTACCTAATATCTGTTATTTTAGTGAAAAAGGGAAGAGGAAACAGGTGACAGCTATGTTTAGTTCGAATAGTTTGGTTTGGATCAGTTGTCAATTGAACAAAGGGCACAAGTTCGTATATGAGTGTGGTCTAAGGACATAAATATATGAACACTAACTTGAAGAATTAATATGCATGACCAGAAATTCTTATGAGACAAATTTTAAGTGAAAATAGTTTAGACACAAATAAACTTTGTAGGGCAAAATTCAAGCTAGCAGATTGGTGAAACGACTAATTTGGGTTGGGCCAAACTTCGAAGGCCAGCCAGCCTTGTAATGGGCAACATCAACAAATTGGACTCCAAATTGGGAGCCCAATTAACGGATACTGCAATTGTGAGTCGACGAATACTCATTAGACATTGCTTGCAAAACAGTCAAAATGAGTATTCTATTTGGGGTTTTTTTTTCCTAATTTCAAAGGGTGAAACCCTTGTTTGAATTCCATGAAATTGATTCTCTATTCCTATATAAATAACCACAATTAGCCATTCGAATTTACTCGAATCTCGAGATTGGATATTTCCTCGACTTTTTCTCCTCTTTCTTTGTCATTCTAAGAGTTTCAAAGTGTTAAAAGTTCACCATCACTCCAAGTTTAGAGTGTTCTATTTCAAAATAAAGATGATTTGTATATTAAAAGACGATTGTTGACAACTATAAGTCCCTATGAGAAAATGTTAAGCGGATCCTTTTAAATCTTAAGATGTGCCAACTAACTAGGATCAATGCCTACGTGTTAGTGATGACTAACCCAAAGGTATATGTTAATTAAACTAAAGGTGTCTTGACTAACAATCCTACCGTCTAACTCACCCCCTAACGGAGATTAGGGTTACAAATGAGCCGAGCCGAGCTTTGATCGACTCGAGCTCGAAAAAATTAAAGAGGCTCGGCTTGAACTCGAGCGAGTTTCTATTGAGCTCGAGCTCGGCTTGACCATTTAATCATGGGCTCGAGCTCGGCTTGAAAACAGTGAATTTAAATGTAAAAATAAATATGTACAAGTTAAGATGTGCCAACTAACTAGAGGATCAATGATTACGTGTTAGTGATGACTAACCCAAAGGGATATGTTAATTAAACTAAAGGTGTCTTGACTAACAATCCTGCCGTCTAACTCACCCCCTAACGGAAATTAGAGTTGCAAATGAACCGAGCCGAGGCGAACTTGGGTCGACTCGAGCTCAAAAAAATTAAAGAGACTCGGCTCGAACTCGAGCGAGTTTCTGAATTTGAGCTCGAGCTCGAGCTCGAGCTCGGCTTGAAAATAATGAATTTAAATGAACGAGCTCGAAAATAGTGAATTTAAATGTAAAAACAAATATGTACAAGTTAAGATTCAAACCTTCAAACTCTAACAACCTTATGAAATATTCTAACCACAAATACCTCCATAAATTATTACTTAATTTTAAAATAATAATTATTTTAAATATTAAAATATTAAATTAGCCGAGCTCGAATAGGTTCGACGAGCCTTCGAGCTAGTATTAAATGGGCTCGAGATCGGCTTGAATATTAAACGAGCTGGCTTGAGCCCGGTCAACTCTGAGCTCGAGTCGAGCTTTGACCGAGCGACTCACGAACGATTTGATTCATTTACACCCCTAATAAATACATTACAACTTCACCAATAGTAATTTTAAGATGATATTCATAGTCATGGCTACCATGAATATGTATACAGTCGGCTTCAACCGTGGATTTTGATGGGTTGAAAAGGATTAAATTAGGGTTACTTCTGATTCTAATGTAAAATGTCGTGTAAAGACTTAGTGAAATACATAGAGAGGCTTGGTGCAATCAAAGTTTGTAAATGGCTCAATAGCTCAAGTTTTCGAAGGATGTTCAGGGCATTTAAGGGAAAACATTTAAAATAAGAGGGATTAGTAAATCCAGAAGTACTATTTCTAGAAAGAGGTAATAAATAATAAGATTGAATTCATAATAGAAAATTCTTGCATGGAAAGTGATAGATCTCTTACTAGGTAACGTAAGTGGATTGTAAATACTATAGGCCAATGGATCAATTGATAAGTACAAATCTCTAACTTGTAGCTATGTTTGATACATTATTATCTGTTTTAGACTAGTGCGAGCTAAAGGAAAAGTGAGTAGTTTTTATCGCTTCATCTCGATTGTGTGCTCATTGTTTAAATATGTAATAGAAAATTGAATCAAACTTGATGTCACATGTATAACACCTTGATTTTAATTAGTATGAGCTTCTAGGGTGACTAATCCAAGGGCTAGTCTTAACGATCTACTATCAATATTCTTCTTCTTCTCGGATACCTTTTGGAGGCAAAGAAGCTTCTTACAATCTGTTCTTGCTATTAGGAATACAATCAAAGTCTTGCAGTAGAAATACATGGAAAAGATTATGTGTTTAAAAGATATAAGATATCTCCATTGGTATGAGGATCTTTGTGTAGAACCCAAAAATAAATCCATGAGAACTTAGGCTTAAAGTAGATAATATCATATTATTATGCAGATATATGAATTCTTTTGGTCTTATAGAATAGTGGTCTTGAATCAAAGAGGTGGGGGCTCCCTAGCAGAGTGAATCTTAGGTGGCGAAAAGTCTAAGCAAGTCAAGGGTGACCGGATGCTTGACGAAAATCCTAGGGGAGTGAATCCTAGTTAGTGAAAAGTTCAAGCAGATCATATATGATCGATACACGCTAGAAGGGGGGGATGAATAATGTTCGTGACTTTCACGTTCCTTTTAAAATAAAAAAACGAAAAGATAAGGCCAGCGGAATAAAGATAGAAACGAAAAGCAAACAACACTAACACACCATGATTTACTTGGTTCGGAGCCTGTGACGACTCCTGTTCTGAGGTACGCAATCGTCGATCACTTTCGTTAGACAATCACTATCAATTTGAAAAGTCCAGTCCTGACTTTGAGTTTTACTGAAACTCTAGATCGGATCGACATCTACTGTTCCCTCTTCGGGGAATACATCCTCACTTACTCCTCTCAGGAGAAATTACCTTTTGCCAGACCAGTCCTCCAGACCGTCTGGACTTTTACTCAGCGTCCGAGACTTTAGGACTTCATGTTGAACACCCACTCCATAACCCATCCAATCTTCCACCTAGTGTCTGCGACCCCCGGGATTTTCACCTAGAGTCATCGACTTTAGGATTTCACCGAAAGTCCTCGACCCGCCAAGACTTTACCTAGTCTTCCGGACCAGAACTTCATTATCTAACCACAGCTAGGACTTTCCACCCACCTAACAGCAGCTAGGACTTTCCTTTATTTAAGATCACTTAGGATTTTTCTGCACATTTAGTCACACTTGTTAGACAATAAGACAGCTTAACTTTGAACTCATTTATCATTATCAAAACACAGGTTCGATCGTCTGGTGGGAGCCCCAACAGATCAAAGATGACCGGATGATTGACGAAAATTCTGAGGGAATAAACCCTAGATGGTTAAAAGTCTAAGAAAGTTAAGGGTGACCAGATGCTTAAGGGGAGGACAGAAGCAGGTTAATAGTAACCAGATGCTTGAGGAGAGGGTCGAAACAAGTCAAAATGGCTAGATATTTAAGGGGAGGTCCGAACCATGACAATAATGATGATTCTTCATTTAAGGAGAGAATTGTTGGGGATACAATCAAAGCTCCATGTTAGAAATATATGGAAATGATTATGGATTTTAAAGATGGAAAATAAGTCCAAATAGATCAAGAGTGACCGAATGCTTGAGGAAAGAGTTGGAATAGGTCAAAAGTGACCGGATGTTTAAGGAGAGCTCTGGACCATGCAAATAATGGCGATCCTTCATTTGAGGGGAGGATTGTTGGGAATACAATCAAACTCTCACATTGGAAATGCATAGAAATAATTATGGATTTTAAATATGGAAGATATCTGCATTGGTATAAGGTATTTTGTATAGAGCCCAATGTACCATTAAGGAGATATATGAATTCTTTTAGTCCTAACACTTGCAACAAATACAACAAGCAAACAAATACAAATAAAATCACAAACAACTTTACAAACGAAATATTACTTTGGACTATTTCTTTTTCTTGGAATTACTTTTTGTTGGTTCAGAAATGCACTAGCACTTCATCCTCAAACCTCCAAGAATCGATAACTTTGATTTCCTCCCTCTTTTAAAGGTCATTGCTTGGGATAATTTCCGCCTACCAATCAATTACTTTACTTCATCAATTGACTGCCACATTAGATCCAATCATTTAAACATGCAAAATGGCTCTTTCCACACAGTTTGATTGCTATTGTAGTGTCCGAAAATCCAATTGCTCAATTAAGAGAGTTTATTTGATTAGTTTAGATTTAATTAAGAATTTATTTAATTTAAATAATTCAGTTAGCCACAATTATAGAATTTAGATTAATCAATTTTATTAAGAAAAATAGTAGGATATAAATATATATAGAATTTATTATCCAAATATGTGTATAGAAAAAAAAATACATATGTGACTCAGTAAGTTTATAAAAATTTATAACTCATGTGTATAAATTTTTATATATGAAAATTTATAGAGATTAGTAAATAAAATATTTATAGGACTTAGTATGTATAAAATTTAGACAAAGTCCTAAGCTTCCACCTCTTTAAAAACCCCTACCTTCAAAAGATCCATATTTTATTCATCCACTGGCCCTAAGAAGCTCCACCCTGTTGGGATATGCACGATGAAGTATGTGCTAAAATACGTTTTGTAAACATGCACAGCGGAAGACTAAACGTAAATAAATCTAATTTATTACAACACACACGCACCATACACATGCAGAATATAATTGCACTGGATAAAATCATAAAACAAAAATAAAAATGAATAATAATTATTCTAGGTATACCTTACGAATGATCTGTAATGAGAAGGGCATCAACTATAGCGACGTTGTCTAGCCTCATCTCTATTCGTATCCACGCTGAACTTCTCAAGACAACTCTGTGAGTACAAGTCTCTCCTTTGGAAGTTACTAGCCACGAACGAAGAAGAGAGATCAAGAGAAAGAAGAAGCAAAACAAGGAAGGAATACTTCCTTGCTTGGTCATGGCAACAAGGAGAAAAGTTTTCTCCTTATTGTGGTGGTTGGCGGCAAGGAAAGAGGGAGAGAGAGAGGAGAGGAAGAGTAGGTTTCTAAACACCCAATCAACTAAATAATGAAAATTATGTATGTGTCTCTCTTAACCATATCGATATATAACTCTCATTAATAAGTTGGATTAGAAAGCTCAAATCTAACCCATTATCCCTTAACTAAAAATTAGTCCATTAATCCCTTGGTTTGGTTTACAACTAAACCAAGTTGATTCATGGCTAATTCAATTTGGTTTAACTCTTACATAAAATATGTGGCACATCCACGCTTCCACTTTGATAAATATTTCCATATTTATCTTATATGTAGTCTAACAAAACTTTTATCTCTTGATCTAAGAATCCTATTCTTTAACTTGTTTTACGTCTTTTAGAAACTCGTAGTGCATGTGACCCAATAGGTTCCTGGTTTATCTTGGCTGTCTATAATTAACTACTTAATTATGCAACGATTATGAGTGACATCTAGTAGTACATCATAATCCCCAATTAGCCAAAAAATTATAGTTAATTTCAGAATTAATTCTGAACAATTTAGCAGCTATAGTGAGTCATGTCTCATTCCTTTCACTTGTCTTATACCCACTTAGTTCAGGACACGGTCTATGTGTCAGTCTCCACTAGGATGACTACGTCACACCTAGCCCAAGTAATATTTCCTCGTTCTACGAATTCAAATTACTCGTACATGTGTCTAAAAGTCTTGTACTCTTAACATGTCACGCCCCAGAGGAGTCCCTGTCCGAGAAAAAATTTCGGCAGCATCTCCCCTGTACGGAGGACAATCTGAAACTTTTCTACATCCTCACATACCTCAGCCACAGGCGGCTGGAATAATAACAATAAATAAAAACAATCACCACGCAGTTTATATAGATATTCAGCCTCTGGCTGTCACAACCACGCAGTTAATAATAGTAACCACAAACTATAGTACTCTAACTCGAAATCCACCCTACTCCACTACACTCGTAAACCTCAAATCCGACGAACTCACCTCTTCTGCCATCCAAGCAGGCATGTAGTAGAATAAAATCCAAATCCAAATCCATCGCAATAATAAAATCCATACAATTAACTAGAGTTAATTTCCTTTAACCCTAATTATAGCATTAGATTAAAAGTCTAAAGCTAATCAAATCTACCTATTCCAAACATAAACATAATCAATCTACTCGAAGTTCAAAATCCTAAACCTTACCTCAAATTCACCGTCGTTACAAGAACCAATAGCCACTGTATGGAGTGACTGTCCAACCACAGCACAAAACTTCACCTCAAAGCTGGGATCACTACTGAAATCAGACTGATCAGAAAAAGGATCAATCAGTGGAGATCACAGATCCTACACAACCTAACTCACCTTATTTGCTCGGATTTAGGGCACAATGCAAGAACAGGGAGTCGACAGCACTCGGCAGAAAAGTTGTCGACTTGATCGGCACTGCTCAGGATGTGGCCGACGGCGGTTTCAGGACTAAGGCACGCGGCTGGAGTTACCCAATCCAGGGTCGGCAGCAGCGCAGAGGGAAGGGAGAGCGGCAGTGTCGAAGAGGAGACCGGCTGGTGGCACTGTTTCGTGCGACGCCGGATACTAGCTAGGGCACAGCGGACAGAAGAGGGGATAGGCTCGGTGTCGGCAGTGCTCGGGCACAAGGGAAACACCGGCGGTGGTACTCAGGTGCCGGCGAGAAGGAAAACTAGGCCACGGTCAGCGCTGGGCCGAGAGGCGGCAGCGTCGGTAGGCACAGTGGTGGCAGTCGGCGTTGGCTGTGATCGGCGGCAGTGTTGCTCAACTAGGGCAGAGGCGATCGGCCAGTGCTCGGTATCTCCAAGGCTAGGGCGACAGGGGGTCGGCGGTGGCTCTCGTCGCCGGCGGCAGAGGAGAGAAGAAAGAAGAAGATGTGGCTGTGGGGATTTGTCGCGAGGGGGAAGGAGGAACTGTCGCGATTAGGGCACAGAGGAGAAAACAGGTCGCGGAGAGGAAACAGGCGCGCGCGCGTTCGGCGAGAGAGAAAAGAAAAAGAATTTAAAAAGGAAAAGGAAAATCAACTTTTCCTCACTTAAATGGGGTAGCCTAAACAGGCTTTTCCGGACCCCTTTTTATCCCCGTCAACTCGTCCGTACGAGCTCCGAAAAATTCCCGAAAAATTTCGAAAAAATCCCTTATTAACATTCGCCTATTTCCTGTATTTTACATTCTCCCCCACTAATAAAAATTTGGTCCCCAAATTTCGTTATCTACCATCAGCAAGTACCAACAACAGATATAAAGCATAAATGCTGAACGGTAAACAAATCACATACATCAAGTGAAAAGATGGGGATATCGAGCTCGGATCGTATCCTCGAGTTCCCAAGTAGCCTCCTCGTCTGAATGATGCTGTCATCCGACTTTAACCAGCCGGATAGTCTTGTTCCGCTACTGACGCTCATTCCGGTCGAAAATTCGTACCGGAATCTCCTCATAGGTGACGTCAGGCTGAAGAAAAACTGAGATATCTGTCAACACATTTGTCGGGTCGGTTATGTATCTCCTCAGCATAGATAAGTGAAATACATCGTGCACGCCTGACAGGGACGGTGGTAGTGCCAGCCGGTAAGCTACTGCTCCGATCCTCTCCAATATCTTGAAAGGGCCAATGTACCGCGGAGCTAGCTTACCTCTGAGGCCAAATCTCTTCACCCCTTTCGTGGGTGAAACTCTCAGAAATACATGGTCACCAACAGAGAACTCTAGTGGTCTGCGTCTCTGATCAGCGTAACTCTTCTGGCGATCCTGAGCCTCTGACATCCTCCGTTTGATAGTACGGACCAACTCTGCATCCTGCTGAACTCTATGAGGTCCCAACATCTGGGCCTCTCCAACCTCATCCCAGAGGACGGGTGTCCGACAAGGTCTACCATACAACGCCTCAAACGGTGCCATCTGGATAGCCGAATGAAAGCTGTTGTTGTAGGCAAACTCTACCAACCGCAGATGGTCCTCCCAACTGCCTCCGAAATCCATAACACATGACCTCAGCAGGTTCTCTAAAGTCTGAATGGTCCGCTCTGACTGTCCATCTGTCTGTGGATGGAAAGCTGTACTGAAACGGAGCTGTGTGCCTAAGGCCTGCTGCAGACTCTGCCAGAAACGAGACGTGAACCGTGGATCTCTATCCGAAATGATACTCAACGGAACACCATGTAGTCTGATAATCTCCCGACAATACAGATCTGCTAATCGATCCAGGGGATCAGTCCTCTGAATCGCTAAAAAGTGCGCGGATTTGGTTAATCGATCAACGATTACCCAAATCGCGTCGTGACCTCGTTGTGTCCTCGGCAACCCTACCACAAAGTCCATGGTAATGTGATCCCACTTCCACTCAGGAATAGGAATTCGCTGAAGTAATCCTGCAGGTCTCTGGTGTTCAGCCTTCACCTGCTGACAGACAAGACATCTAGCTACGAAATCCGCGATGTCTTTCTTCATGCCGTTCCACCAGTAGGAACGCCTCAAGTCTCGATACATACGGGTCCCGCCTGGATGGATCGCAAATCGAGAACGGTGAGCCTCCTGAAGTAGCTCCTGTAAGACCGGACGAGACTGAAGTACGCATAATCTGCCTCGGAAGTGTATAACACCTTCCTCGTCTCGTGTGAACTCAGTCTGTTGCCGGAAGCTATCTGGCTGGAAATAAACTGCAAATACTGATCAGCAGCCTAGGGCTCTTGGATCCTCGTCCTGATCGACGACTGAGCAACCATGGTAACCATAGTACCATGCTCTGTCTGTCCTTACCCCTCAAGGCCCAAATCGGAGAAACCTTAAATCAAGTCTGTGACCACAACTCGGTGGCAAGCTAAAGTCCCTCCGGACTTCCTGCTAAGCACATCGACAACCACATTAGCTCTTCCCGGGTAATAGCTAATGGTACAATCATAATCCTTCAGGAACTCCATCCATCTCCTCTGTCGGAGATTAAGTTCCTTCTAAGAAAACAGATATTTGAGACTCTTAAGATCAGTGAGAATCTCAAATGTAACGCCATATAAATAATGTCGCTAAATCTTCAAGGCAAAAATAATGGCGACTTCCTCCAGATCACGTACAGGGTAGTTCTTCTCATGCTCCTTCAACCAACGAGAAGCATAGGAGATTACCATATCGTGCTGCATCAGAACAGCGATCAAACCCTGAATAGATGTGTCGGTGTAGAGGACATATCCGTCCTCTCTAGAAGGTAAAACCCAAAATCGGAGCCGACACTAATCTCCGCTTCAGCTCCTAGAAGCTGGTCTTGCCATCCTCAGTCCAAGTGAACTTCACGCCTTTTCAGGTCAGGCATGTCAGTGACATAACTATCCGAGAGAAACCCTCAACGTATCTTCGGAAATATCGAGCCAAACAAAGGAAGTTACGAGCCTCTTCTATAGACTCCGTCTACTCCCAACGGTAACAACCTCGTCCTCCTGTGGAACCACGGTATTCTCCTACTGGTGACCGTGTGTCTCAAACATCTCACAGAAGACAACCAAAATACACACTACTGAACTTCACATATAGACGTTTCCATCGAAACATCTCTAGAACTATGCAAAGATAGTGTACGTGATACACCTCAGATCAGGAATAAAACACCACATCATCAATAACGATAACGAATTATGATCCAATATCCTAGGGATACCCAAATCATCTAGTCCATGAAAACATCTAAGGCTCCGCAAGCCCTAATGGTAAAACCAATACACATAATGTCCGTATCACAGACATTCCCAATCCATAAGATCCTCGACAATAAATCTGAAATATGATCACCAACGATATAAATCATCTAAGCATAGATCCTCCAGTGTGAGAGCAACGCTCCATCATAGAAAATACCACATATGTGGGAGCAACGCTCTACCACAAGAAATCCTCAATATGTAGGAATAACACTCCACTACAATAATCCATAACATGTATCTGCAATAGATATGGGAGCAATGCTCCGCTACAAGCAATCCGAAATATATATATGTGGGAGCTCACAATCCATAAGTGTCCAAGGCACCTAACTATCCAACTAGAGGCTGCACGAGATCACTCAACCACATATCACTGTGGGCAGCCAAAGGTATAAACAACCTAGTAAACAAATCAAACTCATCCTCAAATCTATCAACATCGTAGTGAATCACTCACTGATAAGAATATGGGTTGACAGGGTAATCCAACAAATGACATAATGCAGACACTCTACATCCTGCATTCAACATAAGTAGAATCATGCTGCTACCAACAATACACCTGACACACTTGCTCACACAACATATGTGTGATCGACATAATCCTCCCATTTGTACACACCAAACGCACTCATAGCACAGGTATAAATCAGTGTGATACCTCCAACAATACCTACCGAACCCATGTGCATATATCAACATAGGTATAATCGAAAATACACCTCAAACAACCTCACATGGCATATATACACCTATGCCAAGAGTATAATCAACGTAATACTTCCAACAAATCATAATCGACACGAGTATACTCTCAAAACAATCATATAATAAACAAGATACCTCAAATATTACACCCAACACATCTGCACATATCACAACTCAGATTAGATCGATAAGATTCATCCAATAAAACACTCAAACATATGTGCACATTCCACAACATAGTTTTTTATTGACAAATACCTCCAATAAACAATCAGACATGTATGTCTAACCACTCGAGTATAATATACTAGAAACCCACAATAATCATATGTATAAATGTGTACAACCCAAAAGATAAAGTCAGATTTCAAGAACATCAAGACACTCTCATTTTTATCCTCAAAAATATCAGCCCACATAATATCAGATGAATCAATCTCTACTCCCCATGAGAGCAAGTTAGCATTCAAAACATCAAATCATTATTTATCCACATAGTCCAATATCAGAGGAAGCAAATATCAATTTTATCATCCTGTTAACTAATCACATCTAACCAGATTTATTAAAATCTCATAGGCACTCTAAACCATAAACTCTCTAGCACCCAATTTATAATCTGATCACCAACTATAATCATCAAACATGTGAATATCATATATGACACTCACTATGTCACCATCAACGTCCACCAAATAATAGAACATCAAAATATTTGACACTAATAGATCATCAAAACAAATATCCTGCAATAGATCATCAGACAACCACATAACATTTACTCTAATAAATCATTAAAAATCAACATATCGCAATATCTGATCTCATAATATCCATCAACCTCAAATCATTCTCAACAATGATCAAACATGGTAACTCCCAAATGAACAATTTTCATCGTATCGGGTACCCTAATATCCAAAAAATACGAGTATAAAAACTCTACTGACTAAGTCAACAGGAATATGTAGGTATCATCCATTAGCCAGCTAACAATAGCAGAGGCTGGTATGTGCATCCATCTCCTACTAGTAGTAACAAAAGCTAAAACTACTGATGGTATGATATGAAAAATCACCAAAGACTATAATCCTTGATCTCTATTAGGGTCGACCAAGATCAGTGGCTAACCCATCACATGTAATATGGCTACAACAACCAGACAGGAAATAAAAATAAAGTGCTAATAGATGTCCTAACTATCATAAAATAAACATCATACCTATTTGCCGTCTGGAGATGTTCCATCGCTGTCCAGTCCCCAACTTCTGACCTCAAATTCCGAACGAGAAAATCGCCGGAAATCCATATAATCCGAAACAGAAGTCCGAAACATAACCATAACGAAAATCCGTACAAACCGAAATAGACATCCAAAAATCCAGAACACCAAAAGCAGGTATCCATAACCTGCTCTGATACCAATAAATTGGTATCAGATAAATCTCGAAAATCCAAAATACAAAAATCCAACAAGTATCGCCAAACTTGGCGCTCTGATACCAAGTAAATAAATTGGTATCAGGTTATCCCAAACATCAAAAATACGAAAACAAAAGATCATATACCTGTGCTCTGATACCACTAAATTGTCACGCCCCAGAGGAGTCCCTGTCCGAGAAAAAATTTTGGCAGCATCTCCCCTGTACGGAGGACAATCTGAAACTTTTCTACATCCTCACATACCTCAGCCACAGGCGACTGGAATAATAACAATAAATAAAAACAATCACCACGCAGTTTATATAGATATTCAGCCTCTGGCTGTCACAACCACGCAGTTAATAATAGTAACCACAAACTATAGTACTCTGACTCGAAATCCACCCTACTCCACTACACTCGTAAACCTCAAATCTGACGAACTCACCTCTTCTGCCATCCAAGCAGGCATGTAGTAGAATAAAATTCAAATCCAAATCCATCGCAATAATAAAATCCATACAATTAACTAGAGTTAATTTCCTTTAACCCTAATCATAGCATTAGATTAAAAGTCTAAAGCTAATCAAATCTACCTATTCCAAACATAAACATAATCAATCTACTCGAAGTTCAAAATCCTAAACCTTACCTCAAATTCACCGTCGTTACAAGAACCAATAGCCACTGTATGGAGTGACTGTCCAACCACAGCACAAAACTTCACCTCAAAGCTGGGATCACTGCTGAAATCAGACTGATCAGAAAAAGGATCAATCAGTGGAGATCACAGATCCTACACAACCTAACTCACCTTATTTGCTCGGATTTAGGGCACAATGCAAGAACAGGGAGTCGACAGCACTCGGCAGAAAAGTTGTCGACTTGATCGGCACTGCTCAGGATGTGGCCGACGGCGGTTTCGGGACTAAGGCACGCGGCTGGAGTTACCCAATCCAAGGTCGGCAGCAGCGCAGAGGGAAGGGAGAGCGGCAGTGTCGAAGAGGAGACCGGCTGGTGGCACTGTTTCGTGCGACGCCGGATACTAGCTAGGGCACAGCGGACAGAAGAGGGGATAGGCTCGGTGTCGACAGTGCTCGGGCACAAGGGAAACACCGGCGGTGGTACTCAGGTGCCAGCGAGAAGGAAAACTAGGCCACGGTCGGCGCTGGGCCGAGAGGCGGCAGCGTCGGCAGGCACAGTGGTGGCAGTCGGCGTTGGCTGTGATCGGCGGCAGTGTTGCTCAACTAGGGCAGAGGCGATCGGCCAGTGCTCGGTATCTCCACGGCTAGGGCGACAGGGGGTCGGCGGTGGCTCTCGTCGCCGGCGGCAGAGGAGAGAAGAAAGAAGAAGATGTGGCTGTGGGGATTTGTCGCGAGGGGGAAGGAGGAACTGCCGCGATTAGGGCACAGAGGAGAAAACAGGTCGCGGAGAGGAAACAGGCGCGCGCGCGTTCGGCGAGAGAGAAAAGAAAAAGAATTTAAAAAGGAAAAGGAAAATCAACTTTTCCTCACTTAAATGGGGTAGCCTAAACAGGCTTTTCCGGGCCCCATTTTTATCCCCGTCAACTCGTCCGTACGAGCTCCGAAAAATTCCCGAAAAATTTCCAAAAATTCCGAAAAAATCCCTTATTAACATTCGCCTATTTCCTGTATTTTACATAACATGTGATACTTTGGCCAAAGACTTTGAATAATAATTCTAACGAGTGACCATAGGGTATACGTCTCCTCACAAGGAGTGGTGAATCCTCTGTGGGCTATTCAAATATCTTCGGACACTTCAACTTATACCTAATCATCCCGGGTCTACACCTCAATGAGATGTTTACTTAAGATGTCAAAGTATAAGTCTCCGTGACCAAGATGACTTGTATATCTCAAGTCTAAGGAAACATGCATTCGAGCTACAATAAGAGCTTCACAGATATATCCATATATGTAGATAACTATATGAAGTCTTACAGCGAGCCACTCCAATGAACTAGTTACCATAACTAGCATCTACATTTAACTCTCGACATCCTAGTGTCTCCAACCAGTGAGAAAATAACTGCTTGGCGAACCAAGGAGTATAACTCGTGCTAGTCTTACAGAATTGATGATATCCAAATGCATCAATTCAACGACTAAGAAAATTCTAATACATTCATAATTACACATGTTGAGATAATCATAAGTTGTGATCCAATCACAAATTCTCTCATGCTATAAATTATATTATGAACATTCAATAAATGATTTTAATACCATCAAATATATAATATGCACTCAAATAGTGAATCTATATTTATCAAATAAATACTAAAACATAAGGCGATTGTCTTAGGGCATCCCTCAAAATCTAACACACCCTCCCCATTGTCCTCTACCGGTTCTAGAGCTCCAAGGGAAAACAAGAAGAGGGAGTTAGTAACTAACGATTGCATGTTCTCTACCTTGTTAAGGCTTTAGTTAGTTTCTATGTCTTGTGGAATTTGGAGCCTATATCTTCTAATGTTTGTTTGGTTTTGAGGAAGATGACACCATGGTTTAGGTTCTTTCCTTGTGCTCCAAATTATTTGTATGAATGTAAGTTTCAAATCTTTCTAGGGGATAGTTTTCTCACTAAATTTTAATAGTTGTCCATCATGTTTTTGCCTTACAAGTTTGTGCATGTTCCCTACTTGAATTATGTTTTAGTTAGTTTCTATAATTAGTGAACTTTGGATTTTATAGCTTGATGTTCTTGGCTATTTTCTTGGAGTAGGATGCTCTAGTTTAAGTTCTTTTCTTAAGCTCCAAATGCTTTGTTTAGATGAGGATCTCGGATTTCATGAGGAGTAGTTCCCTCACTAAATTGTTAAGGGTTGTTCATCATGTATTGCTTTACAAGTTTGTGCATGTTTCCAACCTTATTTAATGCTCTAGTTAGTTCAATAATTTAGTGTAGTTTCAGACCCTATAAGACTTAGTTTAATCACGAATTTTGAGTCATACATATTGATGTTACCTTGCAAATTGTTTCATGGTTTTAGTTGTTTCCCTTAGGAGATGGAAAACCTTTCTATGCACAAATTGAATTGTAGACTTTATAAGTTTTGGAATTTGCTTAGTGCGCCTTTAATTTGCTTCATGTTCTTCTATATGTTTACCCTTAGAAGTTGGAGAATTTTGTATGCTCAAATTATAGTGTAGAAGCTCTAAGTTTAGATTTTATAGGGAGAATTTAAATTCTATTTTTTGAGTGTCTTCACCATGATGTTGCTTTATAACTGCTTCATGTTCTTCTATGTGTTCAACCTTAGGAACTTGAAAACTTGGTGTACTTGATTTATGTTATAGAATTTCTAAATTTCAGATTTTTAAGAGAAGTTTTACTCAGTATTTTTAGGGGTTATTTATCTTGAGGATAACTCTACAATAGCTTCATGATCATCTATGTGTTTATGCTTGGAAGTAGAGAACTTTGCATGCTCAAATTTTAGTATAGAGATTCTAAGTTTCGGACTTTTATGAGAAATTTTATCTACTAATTTTAGAGGTTATTTATCATGATGCTACTCTACAATTGCTTCATGTTTTTCTCATATCATGTTTTATTTTAGCTCCTCAAGTTCATGTATGTTTAGATGAGTTTCGGTTTTTGAGTTTGGTTGAGTTATGTTTCCACTTGCTTCACATCATGATAGTTTAGTAGGCTATATGTATGATATAAATTTGCATACTTACATTAGGTCTATGAATGATATGAATTTGTATGCTTACATTTAGGTTTACGATTATATCATATTTATGTTGCTAAGCATGCTCATGTTGTTGGTTGGTCCTAGGAAGATTATACTGGTTCCACTGTACAAAAATTTTGTACAAGTGTCAAACATTTCCTAACAACCTATTGTGTTCTTTAAAAATTAAATTCGGAATCGCAAATGGAACTTAACATTATTGATTCCAAATTTAACTTATCTGTTCTTAATGGGTTAGACTTGGATCGCAAACGATGCTTAACATTATTGATCCAAATCCACCTATGTTATAAATTCAATTAAATATTAATTTCTAAAATTGACTTACAGGTTAAACATGACGAGGCATTAGACCTTCTTGGATATAGGAGCAACCACCACTTCTTAGACAATGCCTTTTAAAGAAATTTAATAGTTAATTTCCTTATATAACTCTAGATTTAACCAAAAGGAACAATCGAATCACAAGATCGAAAAACAAAACAAAAGAAACACAACATCGAATATCTAATCCGAAAATCTAGAATCACTAGCCTCTTGTGTTTAGAATTCATACAAAGAAAAACTAGTATGATGCGGAAAACAATTACTAGTTATACCTTTCTTTGCAAGTAAACGACTTCTTGATCTTCTACCGTATTCCTCTTCTAATCTCGAACGTTGTATGGGCAACGATCTTCCGAGATGAGAACCACCCAAGCCCTTCTTTCTTCTTCACCAAGTTTCGGCCACCAAAGCTCCTCTAAGGATGTAGAGATCCGACCACCAACCTTCAAGCTCCAAGGGATACAAGAGCAAAGCCTCCTTTCTCTCCTTCTTCTCCTAGCTAGAACCGGCCACCAACAAGAGCTCCAAGAGATGGATGAACCGACCACTAAAGAAGAATAGAAGAGGAGGATATGGCCGACCACACCAAGGAAGAAGAGAGGAGAGGAAAATAGAATAGAGTTGTTAGCCACGAAGACACCCCTATCCTCTCTTTTATAATCCTTGGTCTTGGCAAATAAGGAAAATTTAAATAAAACCTTCCTTAATTTCTTTACCATGAAAAGAAAAATTTAATTAATTAAAATCAAATTCTTTTTCTTAAATCATATGGTCGGCCACCTTAAAGCTCCAAACAAGGAAAGTTTTAACAACACAAGAATTAAAACTTCCTCATTTGTTTCCGGAAATTTTAATAAAAATTTCTCTAACAATTTTTCCCTTCATGGTTGGTTATAAAAGGAAATTTTATAAATTAAAATATCTCTTATTAAAACATGTGGATGATTTCCAAAAAGGAAAGTTTTCTCTAAAATTAAAATATCCTTTCAATCTACAAATAAGGAAAGATATCTAATCTTTCTCTTAATCTTTTGTAGAAAACTATAAAAGGAAATATTTAATTTTTTAAACTATTCTTTTAAATCATTGCTTCCACATAAGGAAAGATTTTAAACAAATAAAAAATCCTTTTAATATGATGTGGCCGACCACACCATCTTACTCATCCTAATTGCTTTGGCCGACCCCATTAGGATGGGTATAAGTGGGTAAGAAGTGGGTATGTGGTGGGTATAATTCTCGATATACAAGAGGCTACGATAGGGACCGAGAGAAGGAATTTGTTTTGGTCTCCCGATGAAATTAAGCTTCCCGTGTTCGCCCTGAACACCCAACTTAATTTCATCAATAATAATTCATACCACTAAAGAATTATTATTGAACTACCGCACCAATCTCAAATTACATTTTGGGCTCATTCTTATAATGAGTGTGTTAGTCTCCCTGTGTTTAAGATGTCGAATGTCCATTAATTAAATGAGTTACTGACAACTCACTTAATTAATATCTCAATCTAAGAGTAGTATCACTCATCCTTATCGTCATGTTGGACTAAGTCCACCTGTAGGGTTTAACATGACAATCCTTATGAGCTCCTCTTGGGGACATTATCAACCTAAATTACTAGGACATAGTTTCCTTCTATAATCAACAACACACACTATAAGTAATATCATTTCCCAACTTATCGGGCCTATTGATTTATCGAGCTAAATCTCACCCTTTGATAAGTCAAAGAAATAAATACTAAATATATGTGCTTGTTATTATATTAGGATTAAGAGCACACACTTCCATAATAACTAAGGTCTTGTTCTTTTATTAAGTCAGTATAAAAAGAACTTACCTTAAATGGTCCTGCTCAATATACTTAAAGTGTACTAGTGTAATTTATCAGTCAAGATAAACTTATACTTAATTACACTACGACTATTCCAATGGTTTGTTCCTTTCCATCTTAGTCGCGAGCTACTGTTTATAATTTATAAAGAACCGATAACATGATCTTCTGTGTGTGACACCACACACCAACAACTACACTTAGCATAAATGTAGATATTTTTGACCAAATGTGATTCTTTATTTCAAAATAAATGTTTACAAAAGCTAGACTTTTAGTATACACTCCAACAATCTCCCACTTATACTAAAAGACTAAGCTGCCATATCTGCTGTCATACATCTGATTCTCATCCCCTCCACTTGCCGATCAAACGCTTTCGTTGAAAGGGTCTTAGTGAAAGGATCTGCCAGGTTTTCTGCTGATGCAATCTTGGCGACGACAACTTCTTCTCGCTTCACGATGTCTCGTATTAGGTGGTACTTATGCTCTATATGTTTACTTGCCTTATGGGCTCGTGGTTCCTTCGAGTTTGCAACTGCACCGCTATTATCACAATAGATTGTGATGATTTTGGGCAAACCAGGATGATCCTGTCCGAATGCTGAATCAACGGACGCTGGGCACGTGGCGCTCTCCGAGTCGCTGACGTGGATCTCCGGCCGGTCGGACGACGCTCCGGCGAACCTGCAAAGAAGTCGAGCCGGGAAGGGGTTCCCGGCGGCGACCCTCCGATGCTCAAGTCAGGCAAGCAGATGGTGGAAAAAGTAGCTCCCGAGGCCTTGAACGCGTACCTCCGGCGAAGTCTGCGGCTCTTTATATAGAGCGGTGAAAGAGCCTCTACACGCCCATCGAGGCGCGTACGTGTCCGCAGCCCATACCTCGGTATGTGTTTGTCAGAAAGCTTACCTGATGCCATACCGCTACAGTCTAACCATGTCTTCGATGGGACAACAGAACACCTCGTTGTCAGACTTGGAGTATGGCCTAGCCATAGGACTTGACAGCTGTCAGAAGATGCTCCTGTCCTTCTTTACCCACCACCGGCCGGGACGTCCGTCCGGCCGGCTGGACGAAAAGCGTCGTCCGGACGACCCTCATCCCCTGCGCCGGCCGGGCGGCACACCCATCACGTCCCGCCTGTCATTTGCATTGATATGCTGGGGAGACTTCCGGGCGGGTGCTACGTAAGGACTGTTAGCAGTATCACCTTCTCTTAGGCCTCCTGCTCGGCTCTTAGCTATTGCTTCATTGAGCGTCGGAACCCCGATCCCTGTCAGGGCGCCTTTTACTATCAGATGTTTACTGGCAGACCGATCGGCTTGCCCTTTTCTCATGAGTCCGGTCGGCTCACCCTTCTTCGACGGACCACCTGACCTTTTGACCTCCACGTGGCGTTGACCCCTCAAAATGGGGGTCCCCTGTTCTAACCGTCAGATCACTTGCCTCCCCCTCAAGTCTAGTCGAATGAGGCGAAGTCCGACTGACTGGACTGCCGATCAGACTGAGTAATGGCCGCTGCATTAGTCCGCTCGACCAGGCTTAGGGATGCACATCCGTTCAGCGGTGTCTTGCCCGTGCCTTGTATTCCCTTCCAAGTACATTTGATAAATGAGCCGCTCGGCCCCACGCTCTCTTTATTCTTGCCTCATCAGCACGCCCGATCTGAGGTTGGCCTTTACAACCGAGTAGGACCATGCAGAGAGCTACCCGTCCTGCGGCTTTATAGGCTCCGGTTGCCCGCCTGTTAACGTCGATTTTTACCGTCGGGGCTCGACGGACTTCCGCTCGGCGGGTTTATAGACGCCGGCTCGTCTCTCGATATTTAACGTCGGAGCTCGACGGTCTTCCGCTCGGACGTTTATAGATGCCGGCTCGTCTCTTGATATTTAACGTCGGAGCTCGACGGTCTTCCGCTCGGACGTTTATAGACGCCGGCTCGTCTCTCGATATTTAACGTCGGAGCTCGACGGTCTTCCGCTCAGACGTTTATAGACGCCGGCTCGTCTTTTGATATTTAACGTCGGAGCTCGACAGTCTTCCGCTCGGACGTTTATAGACGCCGGCTCGTCTCTCGATATTTAACGCCGGAGCTCGACGGTCTTCCGCTCGGACGTTTATAGACGCCGGCTCGTCTCTCGATATTTAACGTCGGAGCTCGACGGTCTTCCGCTCGGACATTTATAGACGCCGGCTCGTCTCTCGATATTTAACGTCGGAGCTCGACGATCTTCCGCTCGGACGTTTATAGACGCCGGCTCGTCTCTCGATATTTAACGTCGGAGCTCGACGGTCTTCCGCTCGGACGTTTATAGACGCCGGCTCGTCTCTCGATATTTAACGTCGGAGCTCGACGACCTTTACGGCTAACTTCGATACTGCCGATCGGCGGAACCCTTGGCCATTCTTTGAATTAATTTTGCTGCCTGCATTACAAGGACATAGGCGACCGAAATGTGTATAAATTTACATTTAGCGCACCTTTCCCCCAGCTCGGATATCGTACTCCCGGCCGAACGACTCGGGGTCTTCGTTCGTCGAGCGCTTGGCTCGGATACTATACCTCCGGCCGAATGGCTCGGGGCCTTCGTTCGTCGAGTGCTTGGCTCGGATATTATACCTTCGACCGAATGGCTCGGGGCCTTCGTCGTCGAGCGCTGGGCTCGGATATTATACCTCCGGCCGAACGGCTCGGGGCCTTCGTTCGTCGAGCGCTTGGCTCGGATATTATACCTCCGGCCGAACGGCTCGGGGCCTTCGTCGTCGAGCGCTGGGCTCGGATATTATACCTCCGGCCGAACGGCTCGGGGCCTTCGTCATCGAGCCTGTGGCTCGGCTAATTAACCTCCGGCCGAACGGCTCGGGGCCTTCGATATCGAGCGTGCGGTTCGTACAATATACCTCCGGACGAACGGCTCGGGGCCTTCGCTATCGAGCGTGCGGCTCGTACAATATACCTCCGGCCGAACGACTCGGGGCCTTCGCTATCGAGCCTGTGGCTCGTCTAATTAACCTCCGGCCGAACGACGCGGGGCCTTCGTCATCGAGCCTGTGGCTCGGCTAATTAACCTCCGGCCGAACGGCTCGGGGCCTTCGGCATCGAGCCTGCGGCTCGGCTAATTAACCTCCGGCCGAACGGCGCGGGGCCTTCGTCCTCGAGCGCTTGGCTCGGCTAATTAACCTCTGACCGAACGGCGCAGGGCCTTCGTCATCGAGCCTGTGGCTCGGCTAATTAACCTCCGGCCGAACGGCGCGGGGCCTTCATCCTCAAGCGCTTGGCTCGGCTAATTAACCTCCGGCCGAACGGCTCGGGGCCTTCGCTTGAGGAACTGAAATTCTATGACCGAAATAAAATACAGCTGGAAAACTAACCTGCCGACCAGCAGAGGATCTAATTCAGTTTCTCGACTCCCGAATACCCGTGGAGTGAGGATACGATGTACTCATCGAAACCCATCAAGGCCATGAGGATGACAGAATTTTCCGGGTCGCCTGTCTTTGCGTTCCAAATAATGGGAACCCGAGCGGAGCTTCTCGATGACTTTGGAGGGGCCCGCTTAAGGAGTCTTCAACTTGCCCATCTCTTCCAACCGGCTTTGCCTTTTTCCATACTAGGTTGCCGACCTGTAATGCCCTTGGGCAAGTGGTGCTTCCCCTTGATTGCCGACCGGACCTTTATCTCGGCCACATGTTGAGATATTTTCCGGTCGGAGATGTACTTCCGCTCGGCCTAATGATGCTGTCGTCGCCTGTTGCTCGAGGCGTTCGGCTTGCGATTTTTGTTTCTGCTGCTCCACGGGCTTAGCTGCTCTTGCCTTGATTAGAGCGTCCAATCCCTCTCGAGAGAGTGCCACGGTGTGTGGTCGTCCAGCTTCGTCCATCTCTTCCACTCGGATGCAGGTGCGTTCCCACAGACGGCGCCAAATTGATCCTGTCCGAATGCTGAATCAACGGACGCTGGGCACGTGGCGCTCTCCGAGTCGCTGACGTGGATCTCCGGCCGGTCGGACGACGCTCCGGCGAACCTGCAAAGAAGTCGGGCCGGGAAGGGGTTCCCGGCGGCGATCCTCCGACGCTCAAGTCAGGCAAGCAGATGGTGGAAAAAGTAGCTCCCGAGGCCTTGAACGCGTACCTCCGGCGAAGTCTGCGGCTCTTTATATAGAGCGGTGAAAGAGCCTCTACACGCCCACCGAGGCACATACGTGTCCGCAGCCCATACCTCGGTATGTGTTTGTCAGAAAGCTTACCTGACGCCATATCGCTACAGTCCAACCATGTCTTCGATGGGACAACAGAACACCTCGTTGTCAGACTTGGAGTATGACCTAGCCATAGGACTTGACGGCTGTCAGAAGATGTTCCTGTCCTTCTTTACCCACCACCGGCCGGGACGCCTGTCCGGCCGGTTGGACGAAAAGCGTCGTCCAGACGACCCTCATCCCCTGCGCCGGCCGGGCGGCACACCCATCACGTCCCGCCTGTCATTTGCATTGATATGCTGGGGAGACTTCCGGGCGGGTGCTACGTAAGGACTGTTAGCAGTATCACCTTCTCTTAGGCCTCCCGCTCGGCTCTTAGCTATTGTTTCATTGAGCGTCGGAACCCCGATCCCTGTCAGGGCGCCTTTTACTATTAGATGTTTACTGGCAGACCGATCGGCTTGCCCTTTTCTCATGAGTCTGGTCGGCTCACCCTTCTTCGATGGACCACCTGGCCTTTTGACCTCCACGTGGCGTTGACCCCTCAAAATGGGGGTCCCCTGTTCTAACCGCCGGATCACAGGAATCACATCTAAGTCCATTAGGAAGTTCCTGAGCCATACAGCTTCTTTGGCTGTCTTAGAGGCTACCACATACTCAGCTTCCATGGTTGAGTCAGAAACGTATTTCTGTTTAACACTCCTCCATGCAATGACTCCACCTCCTAAAGTAAACACATAGTCTGATGTAGACTTACTATTGCCCCTATCCGATTGGAAGTCCGAATCCGTGTAATCCACAGGGAGCAAATCATCTGCTTGGTATACTAGCATATAATCTCTAGCCATTCTCAGGTACTTTAATATATGCTTTACCGTAGTCCAATGTTCTTATCCAGGGTTACTTTGATATCTGCTAACCATGCCCACGGTAAAACGGATATCCGGTCTCGTACACAACATTGCATACATTAGGCTTCCCATAGCCGAAGCATAAGGAACTGCCTTCATGTCCTCTATCTCCTTTGATGTCGTCGGAGACATCTCTTTAGATAAAGCTACTCCATGCCTAAAAGGTAAGAAACATTTCTTGGAGTTTTTCATGCTAAAACGAGCAAGGATTGTATCTATATATGAAGCTTGAGATAGGCACAACATCCTTTTCTTGCAATCCCTTATGACTTTGATCCCAAGAATGTGTGCACATTCTCCTAAGTCCTTCATATCGAATTGTTTGGACAACCATACCCTTACGTCTGATAACACTTTGACATTGTTGCCAATTAACAAAATGTCATCTACGTAGTACAAGAAATACCCCCACGTTTCCGTTACACTTCTTGAATACACAAGACTCATCCGGACACTGAATAAATCTATATGACTGGATTACTTCATTAAACCGGATGTTTCAAGATCTTGAAGCTTGCTTCAGTCCATAAATGGACCGATTGAGCTTGCACACTAGATGCTCTTTGTCTTTTTCAATGAACCCCTCTGGTTGCTTCATATGGATGTTTTCCTCAAGACTTCTGTTAAGGAAAGCTGTCTTGACATCCATTTGCCAAACCTCATAATTCATATGAGCAGCAATGGATAAAAGTATCCGGATAGACTTAAGCATAACTACCGGTGAAAAAGTCTCCTCATAATTGATTCCCTCTTTTTTCTGAGTATACCCTTTCGCAACAAGCCTTGCTTTGAAGGTTTCTGCCTTCCCGTCTGTCCCCCTTTTTCTTTTGTAGATCCACTTGCATCCAACGGATTTTACATCGTTTGGTGGTTTTACAAGCTCCCAGACCTTATTAGAATACATAGATTCTATTTCAGAATTCATCGTTTTTTGCCAAGATATGCATCTATATCTTGGAGTGCTTCATCATATGTCCGGGGATCAGGTTCATGTTTACCCGGGATCAAGTCCGAAGACTCTCCCAAAAACATAAATTACTCAGGTTGCCTCACAACCCTCCCACTACGATGAGGTACTGTCTATGGTTGTGTATCATTTGTAACACGTGTTGCAGTTTCTTGTGGTACTTCATCTTGTACTGTTGGTACTAAAGTAGACGTGTCCTCTCTAATTTCTTCTAGAACAATTTCACTTATGGGCTTATGATTCATTACATAATCTTCTTCTAAAAATCAAGCATTGGTGCTAACAATGATCTTCTAATTTTTAGGATTATAAAACAAACCTCCTTTCATTCCCTTAGGATATCCTACAAACAGACAAACTTCTGTACGTGATTCCAACTTGTCAGTATCTCCCTTCAGCACATGTGTCAGACTACCCCATATCCGGATATGACTCAGACTAGGCTTACACCCATTCCATAATTCCATGGGAGTAGAAGGGACTGTTTTAGAAGGTACCATATTCAGAATGTACACTGCTGTTTCCAAAGCATATCCCCAAAATGAATTTGGTAATTCTGAATAACTCATCATTGATCTAACCATTTCCATAAGAGTCATATTCCTTCTTTCTACCACACCATTCTATTGGGGTGTACCAGGTGCAGACAATTGGGATTGAATCCCGACTTCTGATAAGTAATTCCTAAACTCTCCAAAGAGGTATTCTCCACCACGGTCAAACCGTAGTGTTTTGATACTTTTACCAAGACATTTCTCCACATCAGCCCTATATTCTTTGAACTTATCAAAGGATTCAGACTTCCGGCGCATCAAGTAAATGTATCCGTATCTTGAATAATCGTCTATAAAAGAGACAAAATATTCATAACCACCTCTTGCCTGGACAGACATAGGACCACACAAATCAGAATGAACCAGTTCTAACACATCTTTGGCTCTATACCCCTTGGCCTTAAAAGGTCTTTTAGTCATTTTACCTTCCAAGCAGGATTCACATGTTGGAAAGTTTTCCAACACTAATGAACCCAAGAGTCCATCGGCTATTAGCCTTTGAATCCTACTTAAGTTAATATGACCAAGCCTTAGATACCATAGATATGTTTGGTTCATTTCCGAAAGCTCTTTTCTCTTAGAGTTAGAAGATGTGTTATTAATTTTCATTTGTTGCTTTGTGGAAGAAATTGGATTTAAAGTGTATAAATTGCCAACCAATGCACCAGAACAGATAATAACTCTATTTCTCTTTATAACCACATTGTTATTGAAAGAAATAGAATATCCATCCAAATACAATTTAGAAACTGAAATTAAATTCTTTCTGAAACTGGGTACATAAAGACAATTTCTTAAAACCAAACTTCTATTCCTATCAAAAGATAAGTAAACGTCTCCCACTGCAACAGCTGCCACTTTCGTAGCATTGCTCATGTAAACGGTTATCTCTCCTTCACATAGTCGTCGAGTTTCCTATAACCCCTGCAAAGAGTTGCAGACATGATCAGTGGCTCTCGTATCTACACACCAAGTGCTGGTAGATAACACCGCTAAACATGTTTCAACTACTAAAGAATGAGATATACCTTTATTGTTCTCTTTCCTATGAGGACAGTCAGCCTTCCAATGTCCAGCCTGCTTGCAGATGAAGCACTTGTCCTTCGGCTTCTTCATTCCTGCTTTTGGTCCTGTACCTAGAGGTTTCTTCTTTGCTGAGCCAGCTTGTTTCTTCTTCTTCTTGCCTTTCGACTTAGAAGAGGAAACATTTTCAGTAAAGTGAATCTGAGAACTTTGACGAAATATTCCTTCTGCTCCCTAGAGTTCTGTCAGAAGTTCCGCCAACATATACTCCCTTTTGTTCATGTTATAGTTCAGGCGGAACTGCTCAAAATTTCTGGGTAGCGTTTGGAGAATAATATCGACCTGGGTTTCCCCATCGATTTCACCTCCAAGGATCTGAATTTCGTTCAGATAAGCCATCATCTTGAAGATATGACCCCTTACGGGTGTCCCCTCCGACATGGTGGCTGTCATTAACTTTCTCATTGCCTCTTGCCTAGCAGTCCGACTCTGGTGTTCGAAGAGTTCTTTGAGATTGTTCATTATATCATAAGTCGTTGGTAAGTCTTGATGCTGATGTTGCAATACATTTGACATCGAAGCCAAAATATAACACCGCGTCATCTCATCTGCCTTTACCCATTTCTTATGATACTCAATCTCCTCTACACTAGAATCACTATTAGGTGCATCAGGGCAGACCTCTGTTAGTATAAACTTATAGCTTTCAGCAGTTAGGACAATATCCATGTTTCTTTTCCAATCTATGTAGTTTGAACCAGTAAGTTTGTTCTCTTTCAGTATAATGGCTAGTGGGTTGAAAGACATCCTAAGAATCACAAAAAAACTTTGGTCAAGACTCTAAATTTAAAATAATATTGATTCCTCAAACAATACTATTAAATTTACCAACACCTCTAAACACCGGGAATATTGCATGTCACGTTAGTGTGGACGTATACAAATTCAACATTTATAAGAGGAGGTTTTATCCATTAATTTTATTATCTTGTCATCCTAACTTTATGACAAATAAAATTAATAGTTGGTTTTCCTTTGGTCACACAAAACAATAGCAGTGACTCCGTTGGGGAGGATACTATTGAATGCATTTAAGTGTATACCATTACTTGATACTTAGTCCATTAAATAGGATTGTGCCTCTTCAGTTGGAGAAGATCACACCCTCCTAAATAATTTCCTATAATCATTCATAAAGGAAGTTTGATCTAGTGATCCGCAACAAACCCATCCGTTGTGGAGGGAGACACTCAGAGGCAACACGCAAGCTTATTGCATCACTTACAAACCAGTAATGGAGACCGTGGAATTTATTTAAAAATCCCTCTCTCACTTAGTTACTTAAGGTGAGGAATTTTAACCTATGCTAGCATACATCACATGCACACACACATATCACAGTAAATAAAAGTAATAAATATGGAAATTAATCTTTCAACTATTATGACATTTTCCATCACTGTCCTTCACGTGCTGCCAACCCTAGGGTTCATGTCGTCGGGTCCATCGAGCTTCCTTTTCCGCTGCGCCTCTGGTCCTTCAATAGCACCACGCCTCGCAAGGATACGATCTGTGATAAAAAATAAAATTTTACATACATCGATCCTATATTCCACAAGGGAATATACATCAAGTCTAGATCGAACACAAATGTAAAATCCTAGGGCTCATATAGCTCTTGTTATATTAATTAAATACAATCATGCACACACAATAAAATGCCCTTGACATGTCCAAGGGTCCAATCACACACAATAACGATAAGCCATAATAGTTGGAGTCCAACCACAGAGTTAGCACATCCTACTATTATCCTGCCTAAATTATGTATGACATGTGTATAATTAAACTGAAAACCAAACACACAGAGGCAAACCCTAGCTCTGATACCAATTGTTGGTTGGTCCTAGGAAGATCGTATCGGTTCCACTGTACAAAAATTTTGTACAAGTGTCGAACCTTTCCTAACAACCTATTGTGTTCTTTAGAAATTAAATTTAGAATTGCAAACAGAACTTAACATTATTGATTCTAAATTTAACTTATTTGTTCTTAATAATTTAGACTTGGATCACAAACGATGCTTAACATTATTGATCCAAATCCACCTATGTTATAAATTCAATTAAATATTAATTTCTAAAATTGACTTCCAAGTTAAACATGGCGAGGCACTAGGCCTTCTTGGATATGGGAGCAACCACCACTTCCTAGAAAAAGCCTTTTAAAGAAATTTAATATTTAATATCCTTATATAACTCTAGGTTTAACCAAAAGAAACAATCGAATCACAAGATCGAAAAACAAAACAAAAGAAACACAACATCGAATATCTAATCCGAAAATCTAGAATCACTAGCCTCTTGTGTTTGGAATTCATACAAAGAAAAACTAGTATGATGCGGAAAACAATTACTAGTTATACCTTTCTTTGCAAGTAAACGACCTCTTGATCTTCTACCGTATTCCTCTTCTAATCTCGAACGTTGTATGGGAACGATCTTCCGAGATGAGAACCACCCAAGCCCTTCTTTCTTCTTCACCAAGTTTCGGCCACCAAAGCTCCTCTAAGGATGTAGAGATCCGACCACCAACCTTCAAGCTCCAAGGGATGCAAGAGCAAAGCCTCCTTTCTCTCCTTCTTCTCTTAGCTAGAACCGACCACCAACAAGAGCTCCAAGAGATGGATGAACCGACCACTAAAGAAGAATAGAAGAGGAGGATATGGCCGACCACACCAAGGAAGAAGAGAGGAGAGGAAAATAGAATAGAGTTGTTAGCCACGAAGGCACCCCTACCCTCTCTTTTATAATCCTTGGTCTTGGAAAATAAGGAAAATTTAAATAAAACCTTCCTTAATTTCTTTACCATGAAAAGAAAAATTTAATTAATTAAAATCAAATTCCTTTTCTTAAATCATATGGTCGGTCACCTTAAAGCTCCAAACAAGGAAAGTTTTAACAACACAAGAATTAAAACTTCCTAATTTGTTTCTGGAAATTTTAATAAAAATTTCTCTAACAATTTTTCCCTTCATGGTTGGTTATAAAAGGAAATTTTATAAATTAAATTCTCTCTTATTAAAACATGTGGATGATTTCCAAAAAGGAAAGTTTTCTCTAAAATTAAAATCTCCTTTCAATCTACAAATAAGGAAAGATATCTAATCTTTCTCTTAATCTTTTGTAGAAAACTATAAAAGGAAATATTTAATTTTTTAAACTCTTCTTTTAAATCATTGCTTCCACATAAGGAAAGATTTTAAATAAATAAAAAATCCTTTTAATATGATGTGGTCGGCCACACTAAGCTTGGGTTCAAACTAGGGCCGGCTACACCATCTTACTCATCCTAATTTCTTTGGTCGACCCCATTAGGATGGGTATAAGGTGGGTAAGAAGTGGGTATGTGGTGGGTATAATTCTCTATATACAAGAGGCTATGATAGGGGCCGAGAGGAGGAATTGGTTTTGGTCTCCCGATGAAATTAAGCTTCCCGTGTTCTCTCCGAACACCCAACTTAATTTCATCAATAATAATTCATTCCACTAAAGAATTATTATTGAACTACCGCACCAATCCCAAATTATATTTTGGGCTCCTTCTTATTATGAGTGTGTTAGTCTCCCTGTGTTTAAGATGTCGAATGCCCACTAATTAAATGAGTTACTGATAACTCACTTAATTAATATCTCAATCCAAGAGTAGTACCACTCATCCTTATCATCATGTCGGACTAAGTCCACCTGTAGGGTTTAACATGACAATCCTTATGAGCTCCTCTTGTGGACATTATCAACCTAGATTACTAGGACACAGTTTCCTTCTATAATCAACAACACACACTATAAGTAATATCATTTCCCAACTTATCGGGCCTATTGATTTATCGAGCTAAATCTCACCCTTTGATAAGTCAAAGAAATAAATACTAAATATATGTGCTTGTTATTATATTAGGATTAAGAGCACACACTTCCATAATAACTAAGGTCTTGTTCTTTTATTAAGTCAGTATAAAAAGAACTTACCTTAAATGGTCCTGCTCAATACACTTAAAGTGTACTAGTGTAATTTATCAGTCAAGATAAACTTATACTTAATTACACTACGACTATTCCAATGGTTTGTTCCTTTCCATCTTAGTCACGAGCTATTGTTTATAATTTATAAAGAACCGATAACATGATCTTTTGTATGTGACACCACACACCTTGTTATCTACAATATAAATTAATTGAACAACTACACTTAGCATAAATGTAGATATTTTTGACCAAATATGATTCTTTATTTCAAAATATATGTTTACAAAAGATAGGCTTTTAGTATACACTCCAACACATGTTATGTTGATGCACAAGTCTATGCTTAAGCTTTTGATATGAATTTGTATGCTTATGTTTGGGTTTATGATTATATCATGTCTAAGTGCTATGCATGCTCATGCTATGTTCATGCACAAATCTATGCTTAAGCTTATGCTATGAATTTGCATGCTTATGTTAAGATTCACGATTATGTCCATGTTTATGTAGTCATCAACTTCATGTTAAGTGCATGATTATGCTTATGTCCATGTTTATGTAATGAACATGGTTGAGTGTGACCGGTGTCCTTAGCCCGGGAGCTCACTAAATCTACGTGGTTGAGTGTGACCGATGTTCTTAGCCTGGAAGCTCACCAAACCTATGTGGTTGAGTATGACCGGCGTCCTTCTCCCGGGAGCTCACCAAATTCTAGGTGGTCGAGTGTGACCAGTGACCTTAGCTTGTGAGCTCACCAAACCTTGGGATGTTGAGTGTGACCGGTGACCTTGGCTAGGGAACTCACCAACCCTACATGATTATGTTTATTCCCATACTTAGCTTATTTACATGTTGATACTTATGCTCATAGGCTTATGTACACGCTCATGATTAAGTTTATTCTTATGTGTATGTATATGTTATGCAAGTATGCTTATGTCTATGCTTATGTACATGCTTACGACTATGTTTATTTAATGCTTAGTTTATTTACATGCTTTTGCTTATGTTTATGCTCATATGCCTATGTCGACGCCAATGCTCATGTCCATGATATTGCAGCAGATAAGTTTTAATCTACCTAGCATGTCTTTCCCTTAGTACTCTAGATTATAGGCGCTAACTATGACAAAATACGGTTCTAAATATGCTGAGTCTCTCAACTCACAGATTATAACTTTTCTTTTTCGGTAATGAGACGAATGGAGCAGGAGGCGATGACCAGTGAGCCAGCTTGAGACAATGACAGTACAACCCGAAGACTTTTTAGTTTAGTTTCCACATAGCTAAATGTTTCCTTTCGTAGAATAAAGTTTTGGGACCATATGATCAGTACCAAATGTTACTAGTAGTTATTTTTTTAAGTAATTTAGTTAAATTAAGAACATGTATGGTTACAAGTGCAATTATGTTTCGGGACATCCGCATACTAGACACGTATATATAAAAAAAAAAACTAGGGACGTGTTAGTTATCAATCGATTGCTAAACCATAGCAATCGACTGGTAGCCTCTAGTTGAACTGAATGGTCGATTTCGTAACATTCTATTTTTTGTTATAGTGTCATTAGTCGATTGTTTAACCTAGCAATAAATGACCCCTATAGCAAAACACTGCAATATTAAACCCTAAAATTAGTTACTGTAGCAAACTCTAAAATTACTATAGAAAACCCTAATTTTGGGGGTTTATAGTTTGCAATGAACCCTAAATATTATAACAACGCTAATTGCTGTAGTAGTAACCCTAATTATTGTAGCAAACTCTAAAAACACCTCAAACTCTAATTTCGGGGTTTAGAGTTCATTAATCAATTGATTCACCTAATCAACCGACTAATACTCATGTTTCAAACTTACCAAGGTTAAATATTCATCTTGTTTGGTATCTAGTTGGCCTCAACTTACAAGACTTCCTTTTCTTAGCATTTGGGCAACCTTAACCTATCGAGACTTCCTGTTGCCTAGCATCCGATAACCTTAACTTGCCAGGACTTTCTCATTGCTTGGTATCTAGTCAACCTTGACCTGCTTGGACTTCGTTCATCACTAAGTGTCTGATTTTCCATGACCCACTTAGACTTTGTTTCACATGTCAAGTGTTTGGTCCTTCATGACTCGGACTTCCTTACTCATGTCGACTCCCTGTTGGACTTCCAACCAAAATGTCTGATCACTCATGACCCACTTGGACTTTCCATCTCGTGTTAACTCCATGTTGGACTTTAGATCACCAAGTGTACGGTCACCCATGACCCACTTAGACTTTCTGTATCTTGTTAAGTATTTGGTCAACCTTAACCTACTTGACCCTTTGCTCAACCAACTAATGATATTTATTACTATCAAGTATTTAGGACATGTAGAGAGCTAGAGGGGGAGGTGAATAGCTCGCTTTTCTTCTTTAAACTTGATGTTGCAGCGGAAAACTTAAAGCAATACTAACACCTCAATTTACTTGGTCTCAATCTCCTTGAGGTGACTAAACTAATAGTCTAGCTCTCATGATCTCATCTACTATAAAATCCCTCCTTTTTGAAAACTTTTCAAATGTGGAGAAGCCTCGTACAAACTATTCTCATAAGAAAAAAACACAAGAAACACCAAAAATGAATGGAAAATGAAAGCACAACACTTTATAATGAATTCTTTGCTTTTGATCCTTGCTTGTCGCTTTGGATAGTCTCTTGGTGGTTGGAAATGCTGCAACATTTCTCCTCTAAACCCTCAAGAATTGGCTTTAGCTATGTGTGCTTCAAACTTTCACGAAAACCCTTTTCTAGGGTTGATTTGCGTCTCCTAATTGATTGACCTTACTCCCAATCAATTGTTATGTTAGATGATCATTCAAAACCCTACAAAATGACCCTTGTTTGTTCATCTAATCGATCGGTGAGTCATACTAATCGATTACCATCTTCTAATTGATTAACTCGATCGATTCATAAGATTTCTGTTTGTAGAGAATCAATGTCCAATCGATTAGTCTAATCGATTGACAGGATGAATCGATTGCCCCAATCGATTACAAGCCTTTCTGATCTCACATGAAAACCCCTTGATCGATTAGCCCAATCGATTAACATGAGGCTTAATTGATTGGGCAATCGATTCCCAGCCTTACTGGGATTCACAAAAAGCACTTAATCAATAGGCCAAATTGATTGACCTTGGGCTAATCAATTGCCCAACCCTAAACTCCGAACCCGAGTTTAGGGTTCCTTTATCTAATGTGACACGTTGGGACTTTTCATTGCCTAGCATCTTATCAACCTTGACCTTCTAGAGCTTCTTCACCAACTGTTTAATCAACCTTTGACCAACTTGGACTTTCCATCTTGTGTCAAGTGTCCGACCTTCACCAAGTGTCTAGCCTCTTTATGACTTATATTGCTCAGTTTCCAACTAGGTCTTCAACTGTTTAGCCCCGTTAGTGTTGGGGTTATGAGTCTGACGCGGATGCGTGCTTTAGAAGTTTTTCACAAAATGTGCATAGCGAAAAAGTAAAAATATAATAAATTCCTAATTATTACAACACACACCCACTCATGTAAGATACAACATGTGTAGACATAAGAACAAAATAAAATTTTATAAAATAAAAGAATAACAATTATTCTAGGCGTACCTTACGAATGATGCGAAGGGAAAGAGAATCAACTTTAGAGACATTCACGAACCTCGCCTCTATTTATATCAACGTCGAGATCTTCAAGACAACTCCGGTGAGCAACAAGGTCTGCCTTTGATTGGTACTAGACAAGCGTGGAGGCGATGTGATCCAAGAGGAGAAGAAGAAGCGGAGAAGCTCTGAAAGAAAATCTCCCTTGGCTTCTTGGTGGTCAGCGACAAGGAGAGGGAGAAGAGAGAGAGGGTGTTTAGGGTTTTCCTGAAACCTAAACCAATGAACCTACGTTAATATATTTCTCCTTATAGAGGAGCATTTATAAACCTCTATGACTTAGGGAGTAAGTCATCTCCTCAATCCAATAAGTAAAACCAAACCAATCCATTACCATTAAGAATAAGTTTGATTTAAAACCAAACCATCTTGGTTTATAATTAAACCAAACCTATTTGGTTTATTATTAATCCAATTTGTTTCATAACTAAACCAAACCCCTTTTGGTTTATTATCAAATCATTATAAAACCATATCTTCTACAATAGTCATGGCTTATTCGCATTTCCATTTTGACAAATATCTTTCCATTTTTTTTGTTTGGTCTAACCAAACATCTTATCTCTTGATCTGAGAATCGAATTCTCAAACTTATTTTACATCTTTCAAATACTCGTAGTGCGTGTGATCCAATATATTCTCGATTTATCTTGGTCATTCATAATTAACTATTTAATTATATATTGATCATGAGTGACACTTAGTAGTACATCGTGATTCCTAATTAACTAGAAAATCACAGTTTATTCCAAAACAAGTTTTGAACCCTTCAACAGATACAGTGATCTTGTGCATCGTTCCTTTCACTCATTTTATACCACTTAGTTCGGGATATAGTCTATGTGTCTGTCCTCACTAGGCTAACTACATCACACCTAGTCCAAGTAATATTTTCTCATCATGTGCATTCAAATTACTCCAATCATGTGTCTAAGAGTATCATACTCTTAACATGTGATGCTTTACTTCCATATTTCCCTTAATCAGCTAGTGCTGAACTCCTTTAGATTGCTGTGCGAGGTCATTATTTTGTTCCACCTGTACGACATTCCCTTGACTCCTTGGGCTTTTTTCATTATTTTTATTATCCTTAATTGTCCGAGCCGGGGATCTTCTTGTTTCAAGCCCGAGTGGGCTCAGTCTTTTTTGATAAAATGTCATCCTCCAATAAGCAATAGAGGGAACACTACTTCTTTCTTCGTTTTTCCGAATGGCCAGACTTCCCGACCGACTCGCAGATAGAAGTGAGGAATCCCCCATCGCTCGAAAAGTACAAAAGCCGATGGCACTTTCTCCAGGCAACTTTCTGTCTGGCCGGTCAGAAATATCATATTCACCGATTGCTATTGGAGGGTGTCCTTTACGTGTTTGGTTTGAGTTCGATCTGTACGCGGCTTCCGTCCAGCCTAGATATGTCCTTTCTATTGGATCGAAAAGCGCTAGAGGGGGGGGTGAATAGCGCTCGTGGCTTATTCGTTTCAGATTCGTAAAACTCAACGAGTAAAGCAGCGGAATTAAAAACAACACACGCGAACACAAGTGATTTACTTGGTTCGGAGCCTTGAGCGACTCCTACTCCAAGGCCCACGCTCGTTGAGCGTTTACGTTGGCCAACAACTATATTCACGATAAGTATTACAAATTAAGTACAATTATAAACTGAATTAAACTTTATACCGACAACAATAAAGTCGAAACTGAAGCTCCGGGTCGTTGGAATGTCGTTGCAGCACTTCGGGATCGTTTCGTTGGCAGCACGTTGAAGAAGAGAAGCTTGGAATTCGTTGATCAAAGGTGTTGCTCGAAACCCCCTTTTAAACAGTGCTCAAGGCACCTTAAAGCCCATCCAAGGCGCCTTAAACTAGCCGAGTCAGCCGCGTGGATCACATCGAGCCAGGTCGCACCTTATCTGCTTCAAGGCGCCTTCATTGCTCTCCAAGGCGCCTTCAGCCACCAGTCCAAGGCGCCTTGAGCTTCCTCCAAGGCGCCTCCAAGCTTGCTTCGTAGCCAGCTCCAGCTTTGCACCCGAGCGCCTCCAAGCTCCATGGAGACGCCTCGGACACTGTTCATCCGAGGCTAAATTGTGCTCCTTTGGTCCTGCAAAAAGTGTTAGTCCCAAACACATACCCTGCAAAACAAAGTTAGCACAAAACAACAATATAGATATGATAATAGAATATGATGACAGTCTCCGGACTGTCCGGGTCTGACTTCAAATTTCCGACCGGAAACCCTATGTCGACCCGACGCCTACTGTTCCCTTTACGGGGAACGCGTCCTCACCTACTCTACTCAGGAAATTTACCTGTTGCCAGTGCGATCCTCCAGATCGACTGGACTTTTGCTCATCGTTCAAAGCTTCCGGACTTTCTGCTGGATTTCCGCTTCCCGGCTGGTCCAGTCTTCCACTTGGTTCGCGACACCATGACTTTCCACCTAGGGTTACCCCCCCAGGACTTTTGCCTGAAGCTCTCGACCCGCCAAGACTTTCCGCATAGGGTTACCACCCCCTATGACCTAGGGTTACCACCCCCTAGGATTTTCCACCTGCCTAACCGCAGTTAGGACTTTTGCCTAAGTACACTTAGGACTTTTCTGCAAACTTGTTCAATATATTAGAAACCAAAATACCTTAACTTTGAACCCTTTGACATAATCAAAACATAGGTTCGATCGTCGGATGCTTCCCGCACCAACACTTTCTTTTCTTCATCTTTGAATCTAACTGATTTTACCTTTTTTTTGTAGCTCGCATCATGTTAAGGGCACATCTGGATGATAAGAGTAAATTTGCGGATGCAAAAATTAATGTTGCGACTGTGGCCAAACTGGATAGTCGAGGCCTTCGGCCGATCGGCTCCCATGAGGATCTGCTCGGCGACACTGAAGGAATGGAAGCGCCAGCCAATGAGGGTGGAAGAAGTCAGACTGCGGTTAGTGATGCAATGGCCGCTACAACGGACCTTACTCCCGAATGACCCTCAATGCTGCCGATCGTGGTGGCTTTTAAGTCGGCCACTTTCGCTGAACCTATGGTACAACGCAAGAGGCGTCGTGTGAAAGGGTCCTCCCGCTCTGCTACTTCCGCCCTGTAGACTCCGACCCAAGCCACCTCACGACCATCCTCCGAGCGGGGCGAGACATTCATGCCTACTCTTCTCGAGCAGGAATCCGTAGCGCTCCACACCTCCCTGTCATCCGACCGGACACAATTGTTGTCCGGGTTATCGCCGGGGACAATTTGTGCATTGTCGGTCGCCTTCATGCCACCTCAATCTTTACCAGTGTCTCGAGTCACCCACATCCGACAGGTCCCAACGCCCCAGTCTATGGGTAGAGCTACCTCGGAACCCTCTGATCCAAGCAGCTAGAGACAAATAATGGGAATAATCCATTTGCAGACCAAGGAGCGCTGCAGTCCAGATGACATTGTGTTCCACACTCCTGAGCACTAGATATAGATCCAAGAGCCGCTCGCATAAATATGGGCCCATGCTTGGGCCCATGCGACGGTCATCTCTCTAAGGGAGCTCGTGAATAGACATACCCAGATGTCCATAGGGCTAGAAGGCGCCTCCAGCGAGGTGCTCGTGGATAAAACTTTATCCACGACCAACGACTCTTTTCAGCCTGGTCGAAGGCGCCTTCCATAGCCATGGAAGGCGCCTTCTACAGAAGGTGCGGAGGCGCCTTCAACAGCTTTTGAACTCACCTCCAGCAGCACTTGCAGCTCCATTTCGCTCCTTTGCTGCTGCGATCTCCTAGGTGATTTCGACCACCGGAATAGAACTCACTCGAACTCAATTTCTGGAATTCTCCTCGAGCAGCCTTTTGCTCTGGCTTCTCGTCCCTCGAACATCGCGTACGTTCTTCTCGTCCACCGGTGTACTCTTCCGCAACCCTTTCGTCCCTCGGATGCACCGAACCCGTCGGCTCCCTTCCCGTGTCATCCTTCTCGCTAGCTGCATCTTCTGCTCGACTTCCTATTCTCCTAAGCTCCTGCACACTTAGACATAGGGATCAAAACTTAACAGGATCTAACCTAACTTTATTGATCACATCAAAACAACCATGGGGTCTAACAATTTCTCCCTTTTTGATGTGCATCAATCCAAGTTCAAGTTAAGGTAAAAACAATCAAGTAGTAATAAATGAAATTGCAAATAAAAGTTTGTAATAAAATAAATTGCAACACTAAGTATAAAATAAACTGATTTATCAAAATTTTAGAAAAATAGAGTTAACAAGATTCATAATTTAATAAAAATCCTAACTCCCCCTACTTCCCCTAAACTTGTATCTATTCCTCCCCCTTTGATCACATTAAAAATAGGGTAATAATATGGAGATTTTTGAAATTGAGTTTTAGGAAATAATACAAGTAAAAGATATTTAAGACAATTTATAAGTTATGAATTTTTTCAATAATTGACAAACATTAAAAGTATTATTTTAATTAATTTCACATGCTTATTAGTTTTTCAATTAAATATTCAATTCAATAATTAGCTTCCAGACTGTGGTGAGGCACTAGGCCTTCTTGATTATTGGATCATCAACCACTTCTAGACAAAGCCTTTTAAAGAATTTAAACATTTAATTTGTCTGAAAGCCTTAAAAAAATGTTTTAATCTAAGTAAGACTTTAGAACCCAATATAGGTTCCTTCCTATTGGATTAAATAAAAATTTGGAGGGTAGATGATTTTTTGAAACTTTCCTTATTTGTCCTTGGTGATGTCTAATATACCAATTTAGTCTACCATAAATTTTTAGTTTTGATTTTTGAAGGTTATTTGGTTTCAAGCATGCATGGTCATTTTTTAATTTTTTGATTTCTATTTTCAATTTTTCATTTTCTAATTTTAGATTATCATACAATTCTAGAGGACATATCTTTGCTAAGTTCAATTTTAACTCAACATTTTCCTTTTCTAATTTCACTAGATCTTTAGTAAGAATTTTAATAAAATTAAAGAACTGCTTGGGAGATAGAGCACGTACCTCATTTAGCTCAATTTCTGGTGCTCCCCCTTCATCACTTCTATCTTTCGATGATCCTCCCCCTTCATCAATGCTCATCTCTGAGCTAGTTTCATCTTCCACTTGATGGTTGGCCATTAGGGCTAGTCCTGAGAAGGCTTCAACCTCGAACTCAGAGGATGATGAATCGTCCCATGTGGCCTTCAGGGTCTTGTGTTTGGAGGATGTTGGTATTTTGTACTTTTCCTTTTCCTTCTTCTTTAGCTTAGGACATTCATCTTTGATATGCCCTTCTTCATTGTAATTGTAGCATCGAACCTTCCTTTTGTTTTGGTAATCCCTCTTTGTCTGCGATTTAAATTTATTAGTTCTAATAAATTTATTGGACTTTCTTACCATTAGGGTTGCTTCGTTTTCATCAATAGATTCATCGGAGTCTGAATCAGTTATTCTTGCCTTCAGTGCAATATTCTAACTTGGCCCTTTTCTTTGTCCTGCACACCGAGATTCGTGTAATTTGAAAGTAGAGAAAATACTTTCTAAAGTACTTACCTCGAGATCCTTGGATATATAGTAGGAGTCTACTGTAGATGCCCATTTAGGTGTTCTTGGGAACACATTTAAAGCATACCTTTGTGCGTCCCGATTCGTTACCGTTTCTCCAAGGTTTGTTAGTCTGGTGATCATCTCCTTAATTCTTCTGTGTAGTTGTACTACTGACTCTCCTTCTTCCATCCGGAGGTTCGTCAGTTGATTCTAGAGCACATCCCGTCTCGCAAGCTTTGTTTTGGAAGTTCATTCGTGCAGTTCCAGGAATTTCTCCCAAAGTTTCTTTGCTGAGTTGTATTCTCTGATTCGATTTACTTCCTAGGGTGGAAGTACACTGAGTAGGTGGAGCTCGGCTTGTCCATTTACTACGAAGTCTGCTTGCTCATTCTTGGAGCAATGATATTCTTCTTTTTCTTCTCCTTGGGAGTTTTTGGGAGCTACAAAATCATATTTAATTAATCATATTTCGAAGTCAATTTTGAAAAATAACTCCATGCATTTTCTCCATGAGGCGAAATCCCCTTCGAACTTTGGTGGATAGATCGTTGGTCCGACCATCGTCTTGATCTTGATGCTTCAGTCAGCGGTTACTCCATTTGAGACGGTTGGGCTATGATACCACTTGTTGGTACAGCGGGGCCGACAAGAGGGGAGGGGTGAATTGCCTGAAATAGAAAAATAAAATCCTTCCTCGTTCTTCAACTCAAATTAGTAGCACACTTATATAAATGAAATTAAGTAACTAGTAAATCAAAAAGACACAAAGGAATTACTTGGTTACAACGTAGGTAGTTGTTAATCCAAGGCAAAAGAAAGCATTGAAAGATCTCCTTCGTGTAGCCGGAGAAGCCTATTACACTCTTAAAAAGTTCAGGAATGTGCTAGGAAATGAAAGCTAGAGTTGATACCTATTTCCTATGTCCAAGGGTCTTTTTATAGTTATTGAAAAATCTTATCCGAAGACTAAAGACGCCTTCCATAGGGCTGGAAGGCACCTCCAGCGAGGCGCTTGTGGATAAAACTTTATCCACGACCAACGACTCTTTTCAGCCTGGTCGAAGGCGCCTTCCATAGCCTTGGAAGGCGCCTTCTTACTGTTCATCGAAGGCACCTTCTAACCATGGAAGGCACCTTCCACAGAAGGCATGGAGGCGCCTTAAATAGCATTTGAAAGCGTCTCCAGCAGCACTTGCAGCTCCATTTCGCTCCTTTGTTGTTGCGATTGTTGGGACCGATTATGTAGCTAGAGGGGGGGGGGGGGTGAATAGCTCGGCGCGATCTCGTGCTCGTCGTTGCTTGTTTCTTGCGATGATGTGCAGCGGAAAATACAAGAACACAAATACAACAATGTTAACTCAAGGATTTACTTGGTATCCACCTTACAAGAGGTGACTAGTCCAAGGATCCACACACTCACGCACCCTCCACTAATAAAACACTCCTTTATGGTAACTACCAAAGGCGGAGAAGCCCTACAAGTTCACACTACAAAAAGAAAAGGAAAGGGAACAAAATACAAGCTAGCGCAAGAAAACCCTAACCCTAGATTTCTTCTTCTTGTTGTAGATCCGCCTCTTGACTTGGAAAAACCTCCAAGAACCTTCAAGATCTAGCGTGAGAACTGTGGAGAAATCGCTGGAGTCGCTGTGAGGATCGGAGATGAAAGCCGTTGAAGTTCTCTTCCGAGAGAATCGCTCGCCAGCAGCTAAATACGAAGCCAACGGTCGGATCCCGATCGATTGGATTGCTCCCAATCGATCGGGGAGGCTTTGGATCGACCAGGGAGGCTTTGGATCGATCGGTCGATCGATCCATAGCGCCTCTGTGCTTTCAGAAATTGCCTGGATCGATCGGATGATCGATCCAGGACTTATCGTACGAAATCACACCTCCCAATCGATCGCCGGATCGATTGGGGGCTTTGGATCGATCGACCGATCGATCTAGAGCTCTTCTGTTTGCGCGACACTTCTCCCCAATCGATCCACTGATCGATTGGGAGAAAGCTTGTCGCGGGGACTCACCCAATCGATCGGCCAATCGATTGGGCATGTGCCAATCGATCGGCTGATCGATCCAGCTTCTTGTTCTTGCCCAAAAACAAGTCCAAAGTCTCCTAAACCAACATCTGGTCAACCATGACCTGTTGGTTCATCATGCCTAGCATCCGGTCACCCTTGACCTGCTAGGACTCCCTCACCAAGTGTCTGGTCAGTCCTTTTGACCCACTTGGACTTTTCTCCTCGTGCCAAGTATCCGGTCAATCCCTTTGACCTACTTGGACTTCCACCAGATGTCTGGTCAACCTTGACCCATCTGGATTTCCCGTGCCTGGCTTCACTCACCAGGACTTTCCATCTGTCTAGCTTCACTTACTAGGACTTTCACCTGGCTTCACTCACCAGGATTTTCCAACTGCCCGGCTTCACTCACCGGGACTTTCACCTAGCTTTACTCACTAGGATTTTCCTTCTGCTTGGCTTCACTCACCAGGACTTTCACTTAGCTTCACTCACTAGGATTTCCTTCTGCCTCGCTTCACTCACCAGGACTTTCACCTAGCTTCACTCACTAGGATTTCCCATTTGCCTGGCTTCACTCACCAGGACTTTCTAGTCTGCCTAACCTCCCAGTTAGGACTTTCACCTGCTTCACTCACCAGAATTTTCCAGTCAAGTATCCAGTCAACCTTGACCTACTTGACTCTCCTTCACAATCTCACTACATGAACAATTGCACCTGCAATCTCCATGTCTTGTCTCCATGTATTGTCAAACATTGAAATCCAAACAGCAAGACTCGAGCTTGAACCAATTCAAGCTCAGTCAACCAGGTCAACCTTGACCTAGGGAATATTGCACCAACAATCTCCCCTTTTTTGATGTTTGACAATACCACTTGTAAGTTAGGCAAATCCCATAACCTGAACTTACTTCATGCCAATATGAGAATGAAGACCTAACTTAATCCTACATTCTCCCCCTATTGGCACACATCAAAAAGAAACTCTCCCCCTGAAGAGTTACTCATCCGTTGTTCACAACTTCACTCGTTGTTCACAACACGATTCAAATAAAGGTCTCATACCCTTTATTTTCATCAAATGCTCATCCTTGAGCATATACCACTAAACAATGAAGATATCCACTCTCCATTGTATTCCAATGCCCAACCTTGAGCATTTTCACTAAAGAAAGTAAAACCACCTTCCAAGGTGTATGAAAATAATTTTTCATGTCCTTAAAGAGTAACTCCCCCTAAAGACTTGCACGTAACTTCTGTCATTGCACCAATAATGACTTGGAATCCCTAAAATTTTAGGAAGCCCAAAATTAGAAGTTTTGAGGTTCATAAATTCAATATTGAAATAAAACCTCAACCTAAACCTCTACTTAGTCTTCCTTAACCAATCCGTCCTTATTTTCATCATGAAAACTCTCCCTAATTGTATACAAATGTGTTTTGAGGGGTTAGGAATGGTTACCTAGATTAAAAATAGTCCAAAATGCTGAAATCAGGCTTTACCAGCCAAAATCAGCATTCCCAATCGATTGGATTTGGGTCTCAATCGATTGAACCTGCTTGAATCGATCCACTGATCGATTCAGGAGGGCTGGATCGATCGGTGGATCGATCCAGGAAGCTTCTGTTCGCGAGAAGCTTGCTCTCAATTGATCACCTGATCGATTGAGACCCTTCAATTGATCGGGTGATCGATTGAAGCTCTGAAAAAGTTGAAATTCCATTTCAGTCAATTTCAGAAACCCCTAGAAAAATCTACACAATTCCAAAAATCATAAAAATCATTGTAGACATTATTTAGGGCATATAGTATCATGAAAAAAATAGTTTTCTAAGAAAATACTTCATATTTTCCAAGATTGACACAAACTAGAAAACTTGTAAAAACTTTAGTGTTTTCTTCTAGTTTGTGTCTAACTTTTCAATGATGATTACTATCAAAAGATAGCCTTCACCAAGGTTTTCCAAAAGCATTTTAAAACCATTTTCAAAACCAATATCCAACCATGTTCCTTGGGCTCAATGCACATGACTTGTACATTAGCTTTCCCAATGATTGGAAAACACATAACTATGTGTTTTGATGAACTTAAAACTCACAAGAATGCACTAAATCAACATTTTGAGTTTTGTTCATCATCCTAACATCTCACTTGTATTTAATGTGTACGATGCCACATACAAGTCACCTTATAGTTCTTTTGTGAGATGTAAAGTTTAGTTTTGCCTTAATTTAGGGATCATGCATATCTATCTAGGCATTTTGAGGTTATAAACATCCACCAAGGATGTTATTTGTTAATAAATGTCATTTGTCCTTAAATTGTAAGGAATTAAAATAATGCATGATATGTTATGATATACATCAAAAAGAAATAATTTTCAAAAGAAAGTTTCCTATAACTACATGATGTATGTATGACATGACATGGTATTTTTTTTTGTTTTTCATAACAAGACATGAATGCAAAAATAAATATGATGTCATGACATATGATGGACAAATAAAGCATGGCAAATTAGCATAAAAGAAATACCTAAATTATCTATCTAAGTATCCTTAATCCTTAGCTAAATTAAAATTTAACCCTAGATTGCCCACTATTTCCAAAGAAAATGCCAAAATTCAATTTTGACATTTCTTTGGATTTTCCTAATTTTGTGCCAATTTAAATTAAGCATATTCCTCAAATTTTGACACAAATTACTCTTTTAAAGAGTAACAATTTAAAATAAGGCTTAGACTTGCCTTTAATTTCCCAATAAAATGCCAACATCCCAACTTGGCATTTCTTTAGACTTGATTTCTTGTGCCAATTAAAATTATATCCAAACTTCTCAACTCATAGCACATATTACTCTTTCCAAGAGTAAGCCATTAATCCTTATCATTTTTAAAGGTTAACAACAACCTTGAAAATGCTCTTAGAGTGCCAACTTTATTATGATTGGATTAACTACCCTTTCAATTAGAGTTGACACTCTCTAACCCATCTAAGGGGTAGAGAAAATGCTCCTAGGAACCCAAAACCTATTGGTGCTCCTTGGATGCTCTAGGTATTCACTAGGGATAACTTCCCTAGATACCTTCCTAGTGACCTTGTCAGACTTCTTAGAAGCCTTGGTCACCTTTTCTAGGTCAACCCTAGGGATTTCTTCCCTTGTGACCTTTTTAGTGACTTTGTCAGACTTCTTAGAAGTCTTAGTCACCTTAGTTACAAAAATACTCTTAGGAATAACCTTCCCAGTATTTTTGACTTGACCATTTGACCTAGGGTTGGTTCCATAACTATATGGAACCCTATGGTAAGAAATTACATCCTTCTTAGCCTTAGGTTTGTATCCCAAACCTCTATGGCCATTGGATGACTTTTGTTGTCCTAAACCTAAGTTTTGCTCATTTTGCCCTTTTAGGATATTTTTCATCATTTTTAGGGTTTTTTTCCATTTTATCAAGTCTTGACCTCAAGACTTTATTTTCTTTCCATAAATCTTTAGTTTTTGATTTTTCATTAAGTCCATGAGCATTTCTATTTCTAGGCTTATAACTAAAATCCTTAGAGTTATTGCCTAAATTCTTATCTACCTTCCTAACCCTAGGTGTGGTAGTTTTAGCATGAAGAGCCATGTGTTTTTCTTGAATGACATCATGCTTCCTATTTCTATGGTAAATAACATTAAAATGATATAAATTAGAACTAGCATGCTTTTTAACATTATTCAAGGGAGTAGGCTCAATAAATGATACCTTTCTTTTTACCTTGGAGGCTCCCCCTTGAGTTGTGCTTCCTCCATGAGCCTTGACCGCTTTCTTCCCCTTGGGACATTGGCTCCTATAATGTCCCTTTTGATTGCAAGAGAAGCACACAATGTGCTCCTTACTCTTCTTTGTTGTGGGGACGGTCTCCTTAGGCTTTACCTTGCCCTTTAGTGCCACTTGGCTCTTCTTCTTGGCCAATTTGGGGCACTTGCTCTTGTAGTGCCCATGTTCCCTACACTCAAAACATATGATATGATTTTTATTTTTATTTGAAACGTTTATACCTTCATGTGTAGGGATGACATCTTCTCCTTTTGATCCGGAGGTAAAGACTTCCTCTTGATCCGATAATGATGCTCCTCCAATAGATTCGACTCGACTTGTGGAAGTGGAAGCTTCTTCATCCTCTTCTTCTCTTGACCCGGATGTGGAGACTTCTCCTTCTTCTTGATTCGGTGTCATCGAAAATTGCTCCCCCTCAATCCTAGAGGTGGAGGCTTCTTCATCTTCGTCTTGTGTATGGAACAAGGAGTATGCATGCCCTCTCCTTGCCCTCTTCATTGCATTCCTTTGAAGATGAAGCTTCTTGGACTTCTTCTTCGAAAGATGAGCATCTCTCACCTTCGGAATTCTCCTCCTCTTGGTCTTGCTCCAATGAGTCACCCTTTTTGGATTTTTCTTGGCATGGTACAGTGGAGGGGATCTCATGAATCTTGGCCAATTTGCTCCATAGCTCTTTGGCATCTTCAAAATCTCCAATTTGCTCCAAGATGTTGCTCGGCAATAGATTGACCAAAAGCTTGGTCACTTTATCATTGGCCTCACATCTTTGGATTTGTTCTTGGCTCCACTTGCTTCTCTTGAGTACTTTGCCCTTGGAATTTGTTGGAGCTTCAAATCCTTCCATTAGAGAAAACCATTGCTCTATCTCCATCATCAAGAAATTCTCGATCCTTGATTTCCAAAGATCGAAGCTTGTTGAAATAAATGATGGAGGCACCCTTGTATCGAATCCAAGTCCGTCTTGGAATTCCATTTAAGTTGAGCTTCTTGAATTCTTTGACTTTGATGAATTTGCTCCAACTTCTTCACCCTCTAGCTTTTTCCCTTTCCGGTGATGATTCCGGTGAAGAGCAACCTTGCTCTGATACCACTTGTTGGGACCGATTATGTAGCTAGAGGGGGGGGTGAATAGCTCGGCGCGATCTCATGCTCGTCGTTGCTTGTTTCTTGTGATGATGTGCAGCGAAAAATACAAGAACACAAATACAACAATGCTAACTCAAGGATTTACTTGGTATCCACCTCACAAGAGGTGACTAGTCCAAGGATCCACACACTCACGCACCCTCCACTAATAAAACACTCCTTTATGGTAACTACCAAAGGCGGAGAAGCCCTACAAGTTCACACTACAAGAAGAAAAGGAAAGGGAACAAAATACAAGCTAAAAGCTTACAAGTTAGCGCAAGAAAACCATAACCCTAGATTTCTTCTTCTTGCTGTAGATCCGCCTCTTGACTTGGAAAAACCTCCAAGAACCTTTAAGATCTGGCGTGAGAACTGTGGAGAAGTCGCTGGAGTCGCTGTGAGGATCAGAGATGAAAGCCGTTGAAGTTCTCTTTCGAGAGAATCGCTCGCTAGCAGCTAAATACGAAGCCAACGGTCGGATCCCGATCGATTGAATTGCTCCCAATCGATTGGGGAGGCTTTGGATCGATCGGTCGATCGATCCAGAGCGCCTCTGTGCTCTCAGAAATTGCCTGGATCGATCGGCTGATCGATCCAGGGCTTATCGTGCGAAATCAAACCTCCCAATCGATCGCCCGATCGATTGGGGGCTCTGGATCGATCGATCCAGAGCTCTTCTGTTCACGCGACACTTCTCCCCAATCGATCCACTGATCGATTGGGAGAAAGCTTGTCGCGGGGACTCACCCAATCGATCGGCCAATCGATTGGGCATGTGCCAATCGATCCAGCTTCTTGTTCTTGCCCAAAAATAAGTCCAAAGTCTCCTAAACCAATATCTGGTCAACCATGACCTGTTGGTTCATCATGCCTAGCATCCGGCCACCCTTGAACTGCTAGGATTCCCTCACCAAGTGTCCGGTCAGTCATTTTGACCCACTTGGACTTTTCTCCTCGTGCCAAGTATCCGGTCAATCCCTTTGACCTACTTGGACTTCCACCAGATGTCTGGTCAACCTTGACCCATCTGGATTTCCCGTGCCTGACTTCACTCACCAGGACTTTCCATCTGCCTAGCTTCACTTACTAGGACTTTCACCTGGCTTCACTCACCAGGATTTTCCAGCTGCCCGACTTCACTCACAGGGACTTTCACCTAGCTTCACTCACTAGGATTTTCCTTCTGTCTGGCTTCACTCACCAGGACTTTTACCTAGCTTCACTCACTAGGATTTCCTTCTGCCTGGCTTCACTCACCAGGACTTTCACCTAGCTTTACTCACTAGGATTTCTCATTTGCCTGGCTTCACTCACCAGGCATTTCTAGTCTGCCTAACCTCCCAGTTAGGACTTTCACCTGGCTTCACTCACCAAGATTTTCTAGTCAACCTTGACCTACTTGACTCTCCATCACAATCTCACCACATGAACAATTGCACCTGCAATCTCCATGCCTTGTCTTCATGTATTGTCAAACATTGAAACTCAAACAGCAAGACTCGAGCTTGAGCTAATTCAAGCTCAGTCAACCAGGTCAACCTTGACCTAGGGAATATTGCACCAACAACGATCTCCTGGGTGATTTCGGCCACCGGAATAAGATTCACCCGAATCCAATTTTCGACCTTCTTCTCGAGCAGGCTTCCGCTCCATCTTCTCATCCCTTGAACATCACGTACATTTTTCTCGTCCACCAGTGTACTCTTCTGCAGCCCTTTCGTCCCTCAGATGCGCCGAGCCCAGCGACTCCCTTCCCATGCCATCCTTCTCGCTAGCTGCATCTTCTGCTAACTTCATGTGCTCCTAAGCTCCTGCACACTTAGACACATGGATCAAAACCAAACAGGATCTAACCTAACTTGATTGATCACATCAAAATAACCACAGGGTCCAACAGAATGAACGATCTAGACTCCGAAGCGTCATTTGATGAAGATGAAATGACTCTAATGGTAAGAAAATTTAGTAAATTCATTAAATCTAATAAATTTAATAAGTCACAGGCAAAGAAGCACTTTCGGATCAAGAGAAAGGTCCGATACTACAACTACCAAGGGGAAGGGCACATCAAAAATGACCGCCCAGAACTAAAGAAAAAAGAGAAGGACAAGGGAGATAGACCAACAAAATCCAAGCACAAGAATTTGAAAGTCACATGGGATGAATCGTCCTCCTCTGAGTCCGAGATCGAAGCTTTCTCCGGACTAGCCTTACTAGCCGACCACAAAGAAGAAGTTGAAAACAACTCAGAGATGAGCATCGATGAAGGGGAGGATTATCAGAGGAAAGCTGCGATGAAGGGGGAGCATCAGATCACGAGGTAAGTGAGGTACGTGCACTATCTCTAGAATAGTCTTTTAATTTTATCAAAATACTTTCTAAAAATGTGTGCAAATTAGAAAAAGAAAATGTGGATTTAAAAAGAAAATTAGCTAATGCATGCCCACTAGAACTATTTGACAATTTGAAAATAGAAAATTTTAAATTAAAAGAGAAAATAGAATCTTTGAAAAGTGACCATGCATGTTCATCTCTAAATTTAAATTTTAGAAATTACAGATAGTTAAATTGGTATATAAGGAACCATATGGGTCAAATTAGAAAAATAATCCCTAAAAATTATGTTCCACCCAAATTCTTAATAAATCAGTAGGCAAGAACCTATATTAGGTTCCAGAATATTTTTTAGATTAAATTCTCAAATCTGTTTGGTTTAACTAGAAAAATATTTTTTTGGTTGTAAATTTTTACCATGCTAACTGATGATTTGATCTACTAACAGAAAATTATTTCAAAATTTTGTTTTGTTTTTGTTGAATAATTTTTTTAACAAAAAAAAATTATTCAATTTAAAAAATATTTTGTAGAGTTAATTTTGCAAGAACTTATTTTTCTATGAAATAATATCATCTTCTTTAACTATGAAAAATTTTCAAAAATTTTTTGACTGTTGGATAATTTTTTATGAATTTATTAATGAATATGGTATTTTGAGTATTAAAAATACTTTTCTAACTTATCTTTGAAGTCTCTTATTTTTCTAGGATAAAGCATGATGTCTTCTATCATAACAAAATTTTTTGACATTTTTCAAATTTTATCTGATTTATTATGAATTATTTTTCAAAAAGTTAATTTTTTCAGGGAAATAGAAATTGAGAACTTTGATTTTTTTTTTTTTGTTAAACAATCTATTTACCATATCTAAGAAAAATTTACAAATTTTCAAAAGTGAAAAATTATTTTTGAAAGAATTATTTTTAAAAATGAGTTACTTTACTAAATAAATTATTTCTGTAGACTGAATAATATCTTTCTGTGAAATTTTTTCTACTAGTCTACCTTACTCTACTTAAATTTGACAAAAATTTTCAAGATTTTTTGAAATCGAAAAGTAATTATTAAATTATATTTTGTCAAAATAGATGCTTAGTTATTAAAAATAGAATATATTTGAAAATTAATTATGAAAAATAGTAGCATACTAGTAATATTAGTAAGTACCCCTAGAAGTTTTTTCAAATTTCTTTATCTATTTTTTTTTGTATTTCTTTCCTATTTTTTTCATGTGATCTACGGAGGAGAAATAGGTACAAGTTAACGAAGAGTTAGGACATTTGAATTTTATTTTGCAAGCAATTTGTCATCTACTTTAGTTATATTATTACATTTTTAACCCTAAATTGAACATGGGTTAATGCCCATCAAAAATGGGGAGATTGTAAGTACCCCGGTGTAGTTTTGATGTGGTCAACCAAGTTCAGTCAGGTCTTGTTGTGTTTGATCATTGTGTCTAAGTGTGCAGGAGGTTAGGAACACAAGAAATTGAGTGTAAGACACACCTAGCGATAAGGATCGCACGGGAAAGGAGCCGATGGACTTGGTGCATCCAAGGGACGAGGTGCTGCGGAAGAGTACACCGGTAGACGAGAATGATGTGTGCGACATTCCGAACGACGAGAAGCAGGAGCAGAAACCTGCTCGAGGAGAAAGATGTAAAATGGGTCCGAGTGAGCCCTATTTCAGATGGTTGCGATCACCTAGGCGATTAGAGCAGCAGAAGAACGAAAGGAGGCTGGAATTGCTGCTGGAGGTGCCTTCAAAATGAATTGAAGGCGCCTCTGCGCCTTCACTGTAGAAGGTACCTTCCATGGCTGAAAGGCGCCTTCGATGAACAGTACGAAGGCGCCTTTCATGCCCTATGGAAGGCGCCCTTGACCAGGCTAATCTTACCATTGCCAAGGGATAAAGCTTTATCCTTTGGCGCATCGCTGGAGGTGCCTTCCATCCACGAATAGAGTTTCCCAGGAGCTATAAAAAGGCCTCTGGAGCTAAAAAAATATATAAGAACTTGAACAACAAGTATTTTATAGTTTCCTAGTCTTTCTTTTGAGTTGTCAACTTCTGTAAGAGGTTTCTCTTCCTGCAACAAAGGAGAATTCTAGTGGAGCTTTTTTCAATGCCTTGGATTAACAACCATCTAGGTTGTAACCAAGTAAATAGTATTGTCCTCTTACTTTTCTTTATTTAGTTGTTCAATTAAGTTATTATTATTATTACTTTGCTGGTCTAATCTAATCAAAGGATCGAGAAAGGAGTCTTTGTTTTCTACAAGCAATTCACCCCCTTCTTGCCGACCACCAGTGGTCCAATAGACGATTGGTGTAGACTAGGGTTTAACATCGCCGCTCGATGGTTGATTTGCATAGACAAGATTTTATAGTCTCCGCTCGACTTTTAACTTGGTCGATCGACACAAGAGTCTGGAACACTTGGATTTTTATTCATTCTCTTCCTGCATCCACAAGACATACACTCAACCAAGTACATCTAAATTTATTCACGCACCTTGCCTCCAACCGACTTAGGTGGATCTAGACATCCTTCTCCTTGTAGACCAATATGGGGGGCTCTTCCATGATGCCATTCATCTCCAAGCGCTGGTTCTTCCAAGAAGCCCTTGCTTTGGAGTTGACCATCTCGACGTAGTATCGCCGAGCGGCCAACTAGTTGCCTTTGACTTCACCCACCTCGTTGTCCACCAAAAACTTAATGTTCTAGCAAAAGGTGGAACCCACCGCTTGAAAATCGTTGAGGGTCGGTCGGCCTAGTATAACATTGTAGGCGGACGGTGCGTCCACCACGATGAAGTTTGTGGTCTTGGTCCTCTTCAGTGGCTCCTCTCCGAGCGAAATGGCCAGCCGTGCCTGGCCAATCGGCAACACTTCGTTGCCTGTGAATCCATAGAGCGGGGTCGACATTTGCTGCAACTCGCTCCAGTCGATTTACAGTTGGTCGACCTCCTTCTTGAATATAATATTCACCAACCCCTCTATATCAACAAAAGCCAGTTTGGTGAATAGTATAATTAGCGATTACCACTCGGATGATCAGGACGTCATCGTGAGGGATCTCCACTCTCTCTAAGTCTCGGGGACCGAAGCTTATTTTAGGTCCTTTGGCCTTCTCCTTGATGCACCCCACAGCGTGGATTTCTAGTCACCGAGCGTACGATTTCCTTACTCGGTTGGAATCATCGTCGGTCGACCCACTAGCAACCATTCCAATTTCTCCCCGAGTGGCGTTGCTCCTATTTTCTTCCTCCCGAGCCGAGTGTCTATTCCGCTCAGCAGGAGCACGGGCGAGACTCATGTTGTTCCTTTACTGGGCTGATGATAACGCCCCTCGAAGGCACCTCTCTCTCTCTCTCTTTCTCCTTTTGTCCGGTTGACCGGTGTCTATGATGTCGATCGGGTGATGGTGACCGACAATGATATCCTCGAGCGGTCGGTCTATTTGCAATCAGAGTCAGACCATAGCAGTTGCGTGTGTTATGTGTCATCGACTGATGGAAGGAGCAGAATAGTGGCCTCCATGCTTTGCCTTTTGCAGCCTTTGAGCGACCGGCTACCACATTCTGCACGGCATGCATCCTGGGCTCGTGGTGTAACCGTGCTCCCCTCGATTGAGGTCCCTTGGGTGGTTGATGGCTACTCACTGGTCGCTGCACAGACGCTGCTACGGGCTCAGCAGCACCTCCTTTTCTTCTATCCGCTTGGGCCTCTTCCACGTTTATGTACTTCATGACCCTCCTGAGCAGATGGTCGAAGTCCCTGGGCAGCTTCCGGATGAGCGATCGAAAGAATTACCCTTCGGTGAGACCCTGGGTGAATGCGTTCGCCAATACCTCTGAGGAGATAGATGGAATATCCATGACCACCTGGTTAAAGCGCTGTATGTAGGCCCTCAATGCCTCCTTGGGCCCTTACTTCAATGAGAATAAATTGACACTTGTCTTCTGGTGACGGCGACTACTGGCGAAGTGGTGTAGGAACGCCTCTCGGAAGTCCTTGAAGTTGAGCATTGATCCGTTCGGTAATTTCTTGAACCAACATTATGCTGATCCGAAGAGGGTGGTGAGAAAGACCCGACACTTCACCTTGTCGGTGTACTGATAAAGTGTGGTTGCATTGTCAAACTTGGCCAAGTGGTCATCCAGATCGGTAGTTACGTTGTATTCTCCGATCACCAATGAGGTGTAGTGTCTGAGCATAGGGTCATCCAGAATCCCCTGCGAGAATTATTGATTGATCCACTCAGGCGAATCATCGTCCCTTGGTGATTTTCCTTTTCGCGCATCCTGGACGGGTGCATCATCCAAGGAAGATCCCGGTCCTTGTCCGCTTAGCCCCGTTCCTCTGATGGAGTCCAGAACAACGCTCGATTAAAGGGGATCGGCGCATTGGGTACCTCCCCATATGTGCCGGTCGGCTTCTTGTTCTGTCCCCGAGCGGATGCACACTTTGCTCGGTCTCCATATTCTTCTTGATGCCTTGCCGTTGATGCATCGGGCTAATGCACTTGGCGCTCGACCAACGCTTATTATTGTTGTTGCTCCACTATCCTTGTCGCTTGGGCTTGTATAAGCATATCGAGCTCCTCCTTTATCAACGTCACTATGGTGAGTCATCCAACATCCTCCATCTTCTCATTTCGGATGTAGGCTACATTCCCATAGACGGTGCCAAAATGATCGTGTTCGAAAATGGGGAGATGGAAAACTGGGGATGTGGCTGTCGCGATGACTAGCTGTAGACGGTGTCCTACTCTGCAAAACAAGTAACGTTAGTGTCGAGCCAAGGAAGAAGTCCCTGATGTTGGTTCTCCGACGCTCAAATCAGTCACCAAAACTGTAGAGGAAAGCGGAACAACAGTAATGCAAGTGCAAACAGTAATCATATGTACATTCATCGGTGTTTGGACCCTCCTTTATATAGATCCCTGGTGGATGACGTGTATGCACCTCGAAGTGTGAACACGTTCTCCAATGTGTCCTATGAAAAGACCTATCAGGAAAGTGCCTCTGACACCATACCTTAACAGGGCATGCATATCCCTGACAAGACAATAGAAGCTTCCGTCGTACGATCCACCTGTTGACCATGCCTTGTGTCAGTGGCGCTATCTCCCAAAAGGATATCAAGAGATATAACAATGGTCTCGTTGTTTGGCCAAGAGGGGTAGTCGCTCGGCCGGGACTCCTTCGTTCTGTCGGCTTCAGTTGTTCTTCCTTGCGATGACTGGGCATAGTAGCATGTCCATCCTGCTCGGACAAGCTCTTTGGTCTCCTTAGTGTCCTGCCGCTCTGCACTGAGAGTCTGGCTATTTTACCGTATTAGTTCAAGCTGGACAGTTGGCCCACTCGGACACTGATCAACCCGACCGACCGTTGTAGTCTCTTGTCGATCGAACATCGATTGCCTCGACCGACCGTTGTAGTCAACCTCCTCTCGAACACTATAGGCGAGCCTTTTGACACTCTGGCATTGACCACCTTAACTTTAACCTCCATTTCGGTAGTTGACCCGTGCCAGACGGGCCCCCCCTTTATCGCCGCATTAGGCCTTTTGTTGCCGATTCTACTATCTTGGCCTTTTTCTTCTTACCAGTGCCCTGATACTTTGATTTTCTCTTAGAACTTTTCTTCGAAGAGTCTACTAACATCAATGTCTTATGTTCTTTCTTTATAGAAGGTTCCACATCTTTGAACATGTTGATCAATTCTGGAATTGCAGATTCATTGCGGTTCATCCTGTAGTTCATCACAAACTGTGAATAGCTGTCAGGTAAACTGTGCAGAATTAAGTCAATATTTAATTCATGATCCAATGCAAATCCAAGTTATCCCAGACGCTCAATGTAGCCATTTATCTTCAGCATAAATTGTACCGCAAATGAATCCTCTTGCATCTTTGAGTAAAAGAGTAGCTTGTGTTGGGGATCGGTCGACCGGCTTGAAGGGGGGTTGGATAGACGACACCCCCAAATCTTCGCTTCCTACACTTGTTAGCTTGCGCAGCAGAAATACAAAACAAACAAGCTAAACTAAAGACAAGAATAAGAAAGGATGCAAACTGCTAACAAGCACGTTTACGTGGTTCGGAGATAACTTGCTCCTACGCCACGGCTGTCCGTAAGGTGGACGATCCCTCAATCCGTCGGTGGATTAATCCCCGGAAACTCCGGCTAGCACAATCCTCCTTGTCGGTGGAGAAACCTCGCCACAACTCGATCAAGAGCACTTGGATTGCTAGGGCACTAGTTGACTACTAACTAGAGGTTACCCACCACTAATTTTGTCAACTCAAACCAAGCTCCCAAGCTTTGGTTTTATAGGCCACGGGTTGGAAAACCCCGCCTACCAGTCGACTGCTAAAACATGCAGTCGACTGCCCCCGTTACATCCCAACGGCTCGATTCCACACATTCTGTTCGCTGCCAGTCGACTGCACCAGTCGACTGCTAAAACATGTAGTCGACTGCTACAGTACTGCTACAGTAGCGCTATAGTACTGCTACAGTGAAACCCTAAAACCTAGGATTTTACTCCGAGTACAATCTCTCGTGCACTCGTACCCTCACCCTTATGACTCACTTGATGCTTCCTTTGCAGCTTTGACCTTTTACCTTCAAGCCTACTTCCTTTGGCTCTCGTCCCTCGGATGCATTCAAGCCCGCGGCTCGTCCCCAATGCCATCCTTCGCGTATGCCTCGAAGTCGCTTCCCTCGGCCCTTGTCCTCGCTGCCTTGTCCATGGTCCCTCAGATGCTCCATCCTTCACCAGACCCGAAGCCATCAACCTGAGTCACATGTGTATCCTGCAAACCTGCACAACTCAAATACACATATCAAATACAAGGGTGAACCTAACTTAAACACTTTGCCTAAACACCAAAACACATGGTCGCACGGACCATTGGGATTGCTCCAACAGCTTGGTGACCTCGAATCGTTCAGATCTAGCTTGCTCATCAAATAACTCACGCATATGAAAAATAATTATATAAGTATTCATATGCTCATATTGTTTTTGTAGTTCAGGAGACATCGAGGTTAGCATGATACAACTTGCAAGCTCAGAATCAGTTATGTGCTTTTCAAAAGTCAATATTTGATCTGGTGTTGCATCATTTGCTATATTTATAGGAAGTACCTTTATAAGGACATATACTAGTTTCTCAGCCTTGAGAACAATTCTCATGTTTCGAAACTAGTTGAAGAAGTTCAGCCCAGTTAGTTTGTTCAAGTCTATTAACGAGTGCAAATTCAAAGATGTCATAATTAAATGATTCACTTAGAAATACAAAAATGAGAATATATGAGATAAATAATTTTATTATGTAAACAATTTACATAGAATAAAATTCTCATTTATTTATCAAATTCAAGAGCTCTTAATTTGAATCCGAGAGATTATAGGTTTTCTCCAAGTGGGTTGATATCCAATTCAGATAAGAACAACCTTGGCTTTAGCACAACAAATCATTCTTAAATGTAGTGGTAGGTATCAAATATACCGATTACATATCACATATATGGTGGCAAAAGGCGAATATGCTCGCCTCCAGCTCCCCCGCCAACCTGTCCCAGGGCCAACACGGCATATCACATATATGAACTATCACATTATTTTATCAACTAATTAATATTTGCATAAACATCGGGTTGCTAACACATTAACAAATATACATCAAATGTATATCACTCAACTTCGCCTCTATCCACGTTGACCTTGGCATTGGCATAATAAATCAACGCTTTAAGTTAAAATCAACCCGTTAATCATGAAATTATATCTCAATGGTTCGAACATATTTGATTTCAGGTTAAACTTAACTTTGGCACAATAACTCAAACAAGTAATCAAACTCTGGTTCTTACCATATTAACGGAAAGTGTAAATTTTAATATTTTATAAGGGATTCAAGTCTCATCACCATCATACATATGATCTACCTATATGACATCACACATATGACATAAATAATAATATGTCAAATCATACGTATAACAATATGATGATATGTATCTAATACATCTAGATGACATGCAAGTATAGCGTGAATAATTTCATAATTATCATAATATTATCTAGAAATAAAATATCTTAAAATATGATTTCACAAATCAAGATTTCTTTAACTAAATTATAAAACAAATTTCTAAAATTTAATTATATATTTTATTTAGAAAGTAATACTTTATTAGGAAAATCTAATTAATTAGGAATCAATTTTCTAAATTAAATTTCCTAACAAATTAGAAAATACATAATTAAAATTTCTTAATTAATTTAGAAACTTTTAAATTTAAAATCTTTTAAATTTATTTTAGAATTTTTTTAAAATTAAAAATTTCTTAATAATTAGGAAACTTTTTAAAATTAGAATTTTTAGAGTCTTTCCAAAATTTAAATTTTCTAAATTTATTTTAGAGAATATTTCTAAAAATAAATTTTTTAAGAAAAATTCCAAAAATAGCATTTTTTTACAAATTAGGAAACTTTTCAAAAATAGAAATTCATAATAAAAATTAAAAAAATCAAAAATAAATTATGACTCAATTTACTTTACAGAATATTTCAAAAATCGACATTTTTTAAAAATTTTAAGAAACTTTCTTAAAATAGAATTTCCTAATAAATTAGTAAACTTTTCAAAAATAGAAATTCGTAATAAAAATTTTTAAAAAAAATCTAGAAAATAAATTATGACTAACTACGACTTGTAAAATATCTTTTACGATTATGTCAAATCACGGTCAAACTCTGATACCACTATTGGGGTTATGAGTTCGACGATGCATGCTTTAGATGTTTTTCACAAAATGTGTGCAGCAAAAAAGTAAAAATATAATAAAATCATAATTTATTAGAACACGCACCCACGCATACAAGATACAACACGTGCAGACATAAACGTAAAATAAAATTTTATGAAATAAAAGAATAACAATTATTCTATGGATACCTTACGGATGATGCAAAGAAAAAGAGTATCAATTTTAGCGACATTCATGAACCTCGCATCTATTAGTATCTACGCCGAGATCTTCAAGAGAACTCCGATGAGCAATAAAGTTTGCCTCCAATTGGTACTAAACAAAAATGGAGGTGATGCGATCCAAGAGGAGGAGAAGCGGAAAAACTTTGGAAGAAAAATCTCCCTTGGCTTCTTGGTGGTCGGCGACAAGGAGAGGGAGAGGAGAGAGAGGATAGTTAGGATTTTCCTGAAACCTAAACCAATGAACCTACGTTAATATGTTTCTCCTCGTAGAGGAGTATTTATAAACCTCTACATGACTTAGGGAGCAAGTTATCTCCTCAACCCAATAAGCAAAACCAAACCAATCCATTACCATTAAGAATAAGTTTGGTTCAAAATTAAACCATCTTGGTTCATAATTAAACCAACATATTTGATTTATTATTAAATAAAGTTGTTTCATAACTAAATCAAACCCCTTTTAGTTTATTATCAAACTATTATGAAACCATATCTTCTACAATAGTCATGACTCATTCGCACTTCCGTTTCGATAAATATCTTTCCATATTTATCTTTTTTCTGTCCAATCAAACATCTTATCTCTTGATCTGAGAATCAAATTCTCAAACTTATTTTACATCTTTTAGATACTCATAGTGCGTATGACCCAATAGGTTCCCAGTTTATCTTGGTCATTTATAATTAACTATTTAATTATGGATCAATCATGAGTGACACCTAGTGGTACATCATAATCTTCAATTAACCTGAAAATCATAGTTGATTGCAGAACAAGTTTTGAACCCTTCAGTAGATATAGTAAGTTGTGTCTCATTCTTTTCACTCGTCTTATACCCACTTGGTTCGGAGCATTGTTTATATATATGTCTCCACTAGGTTGACTATGTCACACCTAGCCCAAGTAATATTTTCTTGTCATATCGATTCAAATTACTCTAATCATGTATTTATGAGTCTCATACTCTTAACATGTCATTCTTTGCAAAGCATTTGAGTAACAACTCTAACAAGTGGTCATAGGGTATACATCTTCATGCAGTGAGCAGTGAATCCTTTGTGACCTATTTAAACACCTTCGGACACTTCGACTTATACCTAATTATCTCATGTTCACATCTCCAAAGAGATTCTTTGCTTAGATGACAAAGTATAAGTGTCCATGACCAAGATGAGTTGAATACCTTAAGTCGAAGGAAACTTGCACTTGAACTGTAGTAAGAACTTCACAGATATGATCCATATATGTAGAGAATCATATGAAGTCTTACAACAAGTTACTCCAATGAACTAGTTACCATAACTAGCATCCATGTTTTACTCTCGACATCCTAATGTCTCCAGCTAGTGAGTAACAGTTGTTTGGTCAAACCAAGGAGTATAACCAGTGCTAGTCTCACAAAATTGATGATGTCCAGATACATCAATTCATTGACTACGAAATATTTCAATACTTTCATAATTACCCATGTAGAGACGCTCACTAGTTGTAATCTAATCACAAGTCCTCTCATGCTATGAACCGTATTACGAATATTCAATAAATGAGTTTAAGACCATTCAAACATATAAACAATGTGCACTCAAATAGTGAACATTTATTTATCAAAATAAATAGTATAAACTATAAGGCGGATTGTCTTAGGACACCTCTCAAACATAATAGTTAGAACTTTCAGTGTCTAGTTCCCAACTACATCTTCCATCGCATAGCCCCGCTAGGACTTTTTATTTGTCTAACCTCCAGTTAGGACTTTTCTTACTTAATATATAACTAGGACTTTTCGTTGCCTAACCTTAGTTAAGACTTTCCGTTACCTAACCTCCAATTACGACTTTTCGTTGCCTAACCTCTAGTTAGGTTTTCGTAGTCAAGTATCTGGTCCTCCCTTGATTTACTTGACTTTTTCCTCACACATTGTCAAATATCAAACTCATGCTCGAGTCAATTCGAGCTTAGTTAACTTAGTCAACCTTGATCTAAGAATGATTACACTAATAATATCTAATCAACCTTGACCTACTCGACCAACTAATATGTTGATCAAAAATCAAAATCCAACTTAAGTCAATTTAAATTTAATTAATTTAGTCAACTTTGATAAGGATAATATATACCAACAATCTCTCTTTTTTATATTTTGACAAACTAAATCATGAGCTCAACGTCATACTTCTCATCTCAATGAAAATATTCTAACTTTAACCATTAAATCTGGCATGAGAAACATATTTGTTCAAGTATTTATCTCCTTATATATGACTTTGAGATCACAAAATGGACATTAAGACGATCTTCTTGGATAATGAGCCAAAGATATCAATATGGAACAATTTAAAAGATTTATTATTTTGGGTAAAAAAAAAAAAGCGTACATTGCTAAATTATTAGACAAACTTTAACAAACACCAAAATAACAACACAAAATATTTGACCCCTTTTTTCAAAAAAAAAAAAATACAAATGTGTCTATAAAAAATTAAAACATAAACACCTTAGATGTATGTTTTAACATGTTTGTATTTTGGCGATGGGCTAATTATTGACAATGATGGTAATATGATAAAAACAATCATGAAAATATTGATAAAATATTTTAATATGAAAGATATGAGTTGGACGGATGTAATACTAAGGAACTAAACTAAGCTTTTAAGAAACTTTGAGGGATTGGATCTTTCTCAAACTCACTTAATTGAGACTATATTTAAAATCTAAAATACTTTTTACGTTCTTGGATTTGAAACCCACATTCTCGAGTCTATATTTGGAGAAGAGTAGTGGAGCACCCATATCACAACTAGGATATACTAGAATCAGGGGGCGTTTGGTTTATGGTAATAGGAGTGAGGAATGGGAATGAGAATCATTGATTCCCATTGTTAATGTTTGGATTATAGGAATAGGAATACAAATAAGGGAATGAATCCTTGAGATTGGGTAATGACTCATTCCCATGTACCTCCCCTTCAATGAGCCATTACCCTATTTTCATCAATCAAAATATTCCCTTATTCCAAAAATACCCTTGACTTAAAACAAAAATTTTCTCTATTAATATCAAATATCAAAATATATTTATTTATTTTTTCTTTCATATCACTTATCTCTCCTAATTCTCTCTCATTATATTTTCTCTCTGATCATAGTTTCTCTCTCATCATTTTATCACACACTTTCTCTCTCCTATCACACTCTCTTTCCTCTTTTTTTTCTCATTACACTTTCTCTCTCCTCAATCTCTTCCATCGCACTCTCTTCCTTCTTTTGTTCCTCATCACACTTTCTCTCTCATCACACTTTCTCTCTCCTCAATCTCTCCTATCACACTCTCTTTTCTCTTTTTTCTCATCACATTTTCTCTCTCCTCAATCTCTCTTATCACACTTCCTCCTTTTTTCCTCAACACACTTTCTCTCTCATCATACTTTCTCTCTCCTCAATCTCTCTTATCACACTTACTCCTTTTTTCCTCAACACACTTTCTCTCTCATCATACTTTCTCTCTCCTCAATCTCTCCCATCATATTCACTGTTCTTTTTTCTCTCACCATACTTTCTCTCTCCTCAATCTCTCTCATCACACTCTCTCTCATTTTTTTTCACTATATTTTCTTTCTCTTCATCCTCTCCTATCATACTTTCTCTCACATCATATTTTCTCTCATCATGCTCTCTCCAATCACACTCTTTTTTTTCATTTTCTCTCATCACACTTTCTCTCTCTTTATTCTTTCTTATCACACTTTCTCTCTCATAATACTTTCTCTCTCATCATTCTCTTTCATTATATTTTTCTCTCACATTCATCTTTCTCTCACATCTAATTTTTTCTCTTATTTTCCTTTAAGGGTAAAAATGGAAACTTTGATTTATTCCGATAGAAGATATACAACTAACCAAACATTCCTTTTAAGAGTGATATCCATGCTCATACCCATTCCCATTCCACAATACAATGATTCCCATTCCGATTCCTATTCCTAAGAAAGAACCAAACGCCCCCTAATAAGTATTTTGAAATACGACATGATATGCACATGGTCTAACATAACATACGTGATCAACAAGTTGAGTAGGTATATGAGTAATTAATATAGCACTCATTGGAAATCACTAATAAGAATATTGAGGTACTCAAACCGATAATGAACTATGGACTTTACTATTTGATATATTCAATTGTATGGGAGGAATATTATAATATGCTAATTGGATATCAAATACAAGAGAGTCTAAGTAGTCGTATGTTTACCATTGATATATATATATATATACTACTTGCAATCTCGACACAATCATTAAAGACATTAAAACATCAAAGGAAAATTTTATATATCGACTTAATATTTTGCAAAGCAATCATCATGGAGCTAACATCAAGATATAATTTAAATAGAGATAATTCAATCGTGTTGATAAGTGAAAATTCTAAGGTAATTAATTCAAAAGGTGGTTTGAAGGAATACACCCATTAAAGTTGTTTAAAAAAAAATTGAAGCTTTATTTTATTTCTTTAAAATTGTTTAGAACCCATTCAAGAGTTTGGAGTTGTTAGACAACTTACAAAATAAGTAATTCAAATTCAAATTCAAATTCAAATTGTAGACTTGTTTATATAATTAATATAATTTTGTGGTTGGTTTTTTTATTCCAACTCTTAAGATTGGGGAATTCAGTTAATTCTAGAGGTCAAAGACAACCTCTTACAATTCTTCATTTTTTTTTACAGCAGCGTAATTTTGTGGTCGTTGTGGAGCGGAGTTCAGATTTTCTGGTACTTAATTTTTGGTCTTTTCTTGGTCCGTTACGTCACCAACTAAGATTAAATGTAATTCTTATTGGGTTCATCATTTTTACTTAGATAAAATTTGAGTCGAGTCAGACAGCCAAAAGCTGTCTCGGTGGATTATATGGCACCGATAAATGAACAGTCTGTCCACCTCCGGCGACTGTCTAACTTGGCCCAAACTGTCTAACTTGAGCTAAACTATAATGAAAAAAATCACCATGAAGTTTGATCAAATTTTAACCATAATTCAACATGTAAAAAACCGAAAGGAGTAAAAGAGACCAGGAATTACTGCCAAGAGGGCGAGTGACGAGGCCATTTTTCATTTGTGGAAAATTTCTATTCGAACAAAATTTTCCATATAAAAAGAGTTGCAAGGCGAAATTTGCAGTCCCGACTTTGGAGAAGACACGGAGTTTAGGGGGGAGATGTGTACTCTGGAGAAGCGCGGCCGCGTCTACCTCCTCACGCTCACCGGCGCCGACGAGCACCGCCTCAACCCCACGCTCCTCGACGCCGTCCGCTCTGCCCTTGCGCGCGTCCGCTCCGAAGCGGCCTCTTCGGACGGCGGCGCCGCCCTCGTCATCGCTGCCGAGGGCAAATTTTTCTCCAACGGCTTCGACCTCGACTGGGCCCGGGCCTCCCCCTCCCTCCACCCTGGCCTCATGACCGCCGCACTCCGCCGCACCCTCGCCGACCTCCTCTCCCTCCCGATGCCCACCGTCGCCGCCGTCACCGGCCACGTCTCCGCGGCCGGGTGTTTCCTGGCGCTGAGCCACGACTACGTGGTCATGAGGGCCGACCGGGGGTTCTTATACATGAGCGAGGTCGATATCGGGCTGCCGATCGTGGAGAGCTTTATGGCACTGATGAGGGCTAAGATCCCGGATCCGAGGACGCGGCGGGACGTGCTGCTGTGGGGCAAGAAAATGACGGCAGTAGAGGCGGAGGCGAGAGGGATCGTCGATCGGGCGGTGGTGGGGGCGAGGGAGGCGGTGGAGGCCGCTATAGCCATGGGCGAAGAGCTGGCGGCGAGGAATTGGGATGGCGAGGCCTACGCTTCCATCAGGAAAGGGCTTTTCAAGGACGTCTGCAGAGGATTAGGATTGAAGGAGGCGTCGGACGAGGAGGAGGAAGCGGCGGCGTCGGCGGCAGCGGCGAAGCTACCATCGTCGAAGCTGTGATCCATACTGGACGCCTCGGTCTTAACGAACGATTATTACTTGAACTTAATTATCAATTAAATCCAAATTGTGATCTTAATGAACGATTAGGGTTCATTATGAAGTTATTTTGATAATATTTTAAGCCTTTAAGACAATAAAATTTGGTTTGACAGACTTTGTTAAGCTTCCTCTTAATTGGGGAATTAGGGTTCATAAAGATATTTGATCCAGGTATTATTAATATTTAAGTGTTATAATATTTTAAGCCTTTAAAATGATTATTTTTTCATTTAAAAATTAATTTATTAGTTTATTAATGAACATGTTTATATTTGATTTATTTATTTTAATGCGTCTCTTAATGAATTTGAATAGTTCAAAATAATTTAATTAAATGTGATTTTTTATTATTAAATAATATTTAAATATCTTTTTTCCTCACAATTAATTAATGTATCTTATTTCTGACGGGTCAAAATGTGATAAACGAACAACTCATTCAGGCCGTGAGAAACGAATGCTCACTGAATGAGTTGTTCGTTTATCACATTTTGACCGGTCAAGATAAATAAGATACATTGATTGTGACGAAATAAGATATTTAAATATTATCCAATCAAGAGAAATCACATTTGATATTAGAGGTATAAATAAATCAAGATATTCATAAATTATTCATAATTCGATTGAATAAAAATTTATTTAAATTCATTTAATGAGATCCGTTAAAATAAATAAATTAAATTTAAGTTTCATAATACTCGACTCCTTAACTCGTGAATATATTTATTAGTAAACTTATGAATCAACTTTTAAATAAAAAAATAATAATTTTGATATTAAATTTATAGATTTTATACTTTACTTTACTTATGAAAAATATAGATAAATATATTAAATTTATTTATTAAAATAAAATTATAAATTTTAATAAAAATATTATCATTTTTCTAAATATATAATTTAGTTTTTAATAAATATTTAAATTTATAATTTATATTTATTAACCTCATTTAGGCTCAATAAAAACTCGAAAAAATTCGTGAGCTATAAATATATTTGTTAAATAAAACTCGAGCTCGGCTCGATTATAAACTAGCTAAACTCAAATATTCAAGAGTTCAGCTCGACTCTGCTCTATTACATCCCCATTTGACCCCTATTTGAGATGATATTTTTGGGAAATTCATGAATATTAACGGATGCGATGGTAATGAGGGGTCCCACCCTGCTGCCACGATGGGGGTCAAAGGATGTCAAAGTCAAGACAGTCTAGGAATGAATGGCATCGATCGATCGGGCGGAACATTCCCCGATCGGGGCGAGGGCCCCGATCCGTCGTCAACTTCGACACAGCATTCAAACACTTGACGCTCAAGGGAGAACGACGTACAGAAGCCGAGCAGAACGGCTACCCCGCTCGACCGAGCAGCATACTCAACATCAGCTGCGCACGCGGACAGTGAGCTTCCGGCCGAGCGGCTATCCCGCTCGGTCCGACAGCAGATAATACACGAGCAATGGACTTCCGGCCGAGCGGCTATTCCGCTCAGCCAAGCAACGGGCACAACAGTATCTTTCGACATCCTTCTGGGAGCTAGTGCCGCTGACAGGTGGTATGGTCAGACAGAGGATCGTACCGCCGAATCTTCCACTGTCACTTCAGAGATATAATCGACCCGTTAAGATACTGTGTCAGGGACACTTAATTGACACGTCTTTTCAGGGAAAGCTTTGAGATGCGTACTCGCCTTGGGAAACATGTGCGCGCTCCTGGAGCTACAACTCTCGTTTTAACGCGATTTCTACTATTGCGCTACAGTTCTCGTTTCTTCTTCTTCTTGCTTCGTCGGAGACTGACTTGAGCGTTGGAGGGCCATCGCCGGGGATTCCTTCCCTGGCTCGGTACTGACGTTGCTTGTGTTGCAGGCAGGAGCGAAGTCCACAGGAGGTCAGCAGGAGCACCACGCCCCCAGCATCCATCTCTTCGACTTTCGGACAGGATCATATTTGGCGCCACCTGTGGGAAGGTCACCTGAATTTGAGCTGAGAAGATGGAAGACGCTGGACGACTAACCACCGTGACGCTTACTCAGGAGGAGCTGAAGATGCTCGTGCAAGCACGAGCAGCGAAAATGATAGAACAACAACAACAAAAGGCGCTAGCCGATCGGCTAGCACCACAACCTGCTGTTGGTTGCTACTCGGAAAACCTAATGGTTCCACTGTACAAAAATTTTGTACAAAGGTCTGAACCTTTTTCCTAGCTACCATGTGTTCTTTTAAATTAAACTTGGATCGCCTGCGGAACTTAACACGTTTGATCCAAAGTTTAATTTATTTGTTCTTTTAGGTTTAGACTTGGATCTCCTGCGGAACTTAACACTTTCGATCCAAATCACCTAGGTTATTAATTCTATTAAATATTAATTTCCAAAATTGGCTTCCAGTACTGACGTGGCGAGGCACATGACCTTCTTGGATATGGGAGCAACCACCACCGACTAGACAAAGCCTTTTAAGGAAAACTAATATTTAATTTCCTTAAATAACTTTAGGTCAACCGAAAAGAACAATCAAATCACAAGGAAAAAGAAAAACAAAAGAACACAACATCGAAAATAAATTCGAAATACTAGAATCGCATGCCTCTTGTATTAGGTATTATTTCCAAAAATAACTAGTATGATGCGGAAAGGAAAAATATTAGTTATACCTTTTAGAGAGACCTCTTGATCTTCTACCGTATTCCTCTTCTAACCTCGGACGTTGTGTGGGCAACGATCTTCCGAGATGAGAACCACCTTTCCACCTTTCTTCTTTCTTCTAGATTTCGACCACAATAAATTTCTTCAAGGATGAAGAATTTCGGCCACCACCAATGCTCCAAGGGATGCTAGAGACGAGGCTTACTTTCTCTTCTTCTTCTCCTTCCTTGATCCGGCCACAAACAAGAGCTCCACCAAGAAGATAGGTTTCGGCCAACAAGAGGAGAGGAGAGAAATAGGGCCGGCCACCAAAACCAAGGAAGAGAGGAAGGAAAAGAATAGAGGTTGTTACCCCATGAAGGCTCATCTACCTCCTCTTTTATAATCCTTGGTCTTGACAAATAAGGAAATTTTAATAAAAACTTCCTTAATTCCTTTACCATGAAAAGAAAAAATTTATTTAATTAAAAATAATTTTTCTTCTCATTATTATAATGGTCGGCCACACCAAATCTCCAAGCAAATAAAAATTTTAAATACAAATTAAAACTTCCTTATTTGCTTCCGGAAATTTTATAAAAAATTTCTCCAATAATTTTTATCCCTTCATGATTGGTTAAAAGGAAATTTTATAAATTAAATATTTCTTTAAACATGTGGATAATTTCCGGAAAGTTATCTCAAAAATTAAAATCTCCTTTCAATCTACAAATAAGGAAAGATATCAAATCTTTTCTTAATCTTTTGTAGAAACTAATAAAAGAGAATTATTAATTTTTAAACTTTCTTTTAAATCATGAACATGGTTAAAAGGAAAATTTTTACCAAAATTAAAATCAACCTTTTAATCTACAAATAAGGAAAGAGATTTAGCTCTTCTCTTAATCTTTTGTAGAATCTTATAAAAGGAAAGATTTAAATTTTTAAACTCTCTTTTAAATCATGTTATCCACATAAGAAAATTTTAAAAAATAAAAATCCTTTTATTTTAATTTGGGCCGGCCACACCAAGCTTGAACCCAAGCTAGGGCCGGCCACCTTGAACCAAACTTTGGCCGACCCTAGCTTGATCTCCAAGCTAGCTTGGCCGGCCCCTATGGGATGGGTAAGAAGGTGGGTATAGGTGGGTATAGTACTCTATAACTAAGAGGCTACGATAGGGACCGAGAGGAGGAATTGGTTTTGGTCTCCCAATAAAATTAAGCATCCCGTGTTCGCCCTGAACACACAACTTAATTTTATCAATAATAATTCATTCCACTAGAGAACTATTATTGAACTACCGCATCAATCTCAAATTATATTTTGGGCTCCTTCTTATTATGAGTGTGTTAGTCTCCCTGTGTTTAAGATAACAAATGTCCACTAATTAAGTAAGTTACTGACAACTCACTTAATTAATATCTAGCTCCAAGAGTAGTACCACTCAACTTCATCGTCATGTCGGACTAAGTCCACCTGCAGGGTTTAACATGACAATCCTTATGAGCTCCTCTTGGGGACATTCTCAACCTAGATCACTAGGACACAGTTTTCTTCTATAATCAACAGCACACACTATAAGTGATATCATTTCCCAACTTATCGGGCTTATTGATTTATCGAACTAAATCTCACCCATTGATAAATTAAAAAAATAAATATCAAATATATGTGCTTGTTATTATATTAGGATTAAGAGCACACACTTCCATAATAACTGAGGTCTTTGTTCCTTCATAAAGTCAGTATAAAAGGAACGACCTCAAATGGTCCTACTCAATACACTCTAAGTGTACTAGTGTAATTATATAGTTAAGATAAACTAATACCTAATTACACTACGACCTTCCAATTGTTTGTTCCTTTCCATCTTGGTCGTGAGCTACTGTTTATAATTTATAAGGTACTGATAACATGATCCTCTGTGTGTGACACCACACACCATGTTATCTACAATATAAATTAATTGAACAACTACATTTATCATAAATGTAGACATTTGACCAATGTGATTCTTATTTCTAGATAAATGTTTATACCAAAAGCTAGGCTTTTAGTATACATCATAACACCTGCAACATCGGCGGCCGATAGGCGGGTGGGGCAAGAAGACCAAGCGGAGCAACTCTCCGTATGGGGGTAGAACCGAAGGCCGACCGACACCCAGGGGGAAGCGTCGCCCGCGCCGATCCCCTTCCATCGAGCTCTGTTCTAAACCCCCTCGGAGATAGCCCAAGCGCATCAGAAGCGAGGATCGTCTTTGGACGATGCTCCCGTTCGGGACGCACAGAAAGGCAAAGCACCCCGAAGCAACACGTCCCTCGAGTGGATCAACAGGCAGTTCTCAGAGGAGATCTTACAAGACCCTCTGCCCCAACACTACACCCCGTTGACGATCGGAACGTACAATGGATGGACTGACCTAGATGATCATCTGGATCGGTTCGATAATGAAGTTACGCTACACCAGTACACAGACGGAGTGAAGTGTAGAGTCTTTTGCATGACTCTCTTCGGATCGGTGCAACGTTGGTTCAAAAGGCTGTCAGACGGCTCAATACGAAGCTTCAAGGATTTCCAAGCTGCATTCCAACACCACTTCGCTAGCAGCCGACGCTACCAAAAGGCAAGTGTCAGCCTCTTCACCCTGAAGCAAGGGCCCAAGGAACCGCTCCGAGCATACATTTAGCGCTTCAACCAAGTAGCCATGGACATCCCCTCAGTCTCATTAGAGACCATGATGAATGCCTTCACCCAGGGGCTCGCCGAGGGAGATTTCTTCTAGTCACTCATCAAGAAGCCGCCCAGGGACTTTGACCACATGCTCAAGAAGGCCAACGAGGATATCAACATAGAAGAAGCCCAAACAGCCAGAAGGAAAGAAGCGCCGACCGAGAATACGGCACCGACCAAGCGCCGATTGAGAGCAGCTATCTGTCGCCCAAAGGGCCGAAGGCTGAAGGAGCACGATCGCACCAGGAGACTAGGGCACATGCAGTGCAGCATGTGGCGTCCGGTCAGGCATCGAAGGGCAAGATATGGACGCCTATGTTTTGTTCATTCCACCAATCAGCGATGCACAACATGTGGGATTGTCGAGGACTAACACCGATTGTCAGCCGACCAGCTCCAAGAGGATACCGCCACCGATCACCTTCTCCTGATCGATGACCACGACACAGATCCCCTGAGTGTTGGGATGAAAGAAGGGCGCCCGAGCGCCATCACCATCACCAACATCAGCGGAGGGAAGACACCGATTCGTCCCATGCCCCAGCCGAGCGAGATAGACTATCCGTTCGGGAAGAAGAAAATAGGAATAATGCTTCCCGATGAGAGATAGACATGATCACCGGAAGGTCGACCGGGGATGACTCCAATCGAGCCCGAAAGTTGCACGCTCGGCGGTTAGAAATCTACGCTGTCGGGTGCAGCAAGGAGAGAGCCGATGACCCCCATATCAACTTCGGCCCCAACGATCTGTAAGGAGTCAAGATCTCTCATGATGATGCTTTGATCATCTGAGCGGTGATCGCCAACTACACCATTCTCTGAACCTTCGCCTACACGGGGAGTTCGGTGAACATCATTTTTAAGAAGGCGTTCGATCAACTGCAGATCGATCGAAGCGAGTTGTTGCTCATGGCCACCCACTCTACGGATTCACAAGCAGCGAAGTTTTGCCGATCGACCAAGCTAGGATGGCTATCTCCCTGGGAGAAGAGTTGTCGAGGGGGACCCAGACCACCAACTTCATAGTGGTAGATGCACCATCGGCCTATAACATCATCTTAGACTGACCAGCACTCAACGAGTTCCGGGCGGTAGCATCAACTTACTGCCAGAAGATAAAGTTCCCAATGGATGATCAAGTTGGCGAGGTCAAGGGTGACCAACTGGCCGCTCATCACTGCTATGTAGAGATGGTAAAGATGAAGCCAAAGTCACTCAAAAGACTCCACAGCTAGAGGTAAATGCTATCACCAAAAAACCTCCCACTTTAGTATATGAAGAAAAGGAGGAGGTCTAGATTCACCCGAACCGGTCAGAAACCACAACCTTCGTCATCGTCGACTTAGAGGAAGAGAAGAAGGCAGAGCTGATCGCTTGCCTCAAACAGAATTACGATGTGTGTGCCTGGTTGACACATGAGTTGCCCGGCATCTCCCTGTGCGTGTCTCAGCACGAGCTTAACGTCCAACCCGACGCTCGGCCGCTCAAATAAAGGAAAAGGGACTTCAGCGCGGAGTAGAACGCGATCATCCGGGTGGAGATAGAGAAGCTACTAGAGGCCGGTCATATCACAGAAGTCCAATTACTGAGCTGGCTAGCTAATGTTGTGCTAGTCTCCAAGCCGGGCAACAAATGACGGGTCAGCATCGACTTCCGCGATCTTAATAAGGCATGCCCAAAGGACTTCTATCCCCTGCCTAGGATAGATCAAATGGTGGACTCAACGGTGGGCTGCGAGCTCATCTGCATGCTCGATGAGTATCAAGGGTATCACCAAGTGTTGCTCGCCCAGGAGGATCAAGAGAAGGTCAGCTTCATTACGATCGATGAGAATACTGCTACAACGTCATGTTGTTCGAACTGAAGAATGCCGGAGCTGTTGGAGTGTATACTGAAAGCCTAAGCTTTTGTAAACATTTGTTTTGAATAAAGAATCACATTTGGTCAAATTATCTACATTTGTTTGCAGTTGTTCAATTAATTTATATTGTAGATAACATAGCATGTGGTGTCACATGCAGAAGATAATGTTATCAGTACCTTATAAATTATAAACAGTAGCTCACGACCAAAATGGAAAGGAACAAATCATTAGAAGGTCGTAGTGTAATTAGGTATCAGTTTATCTTGACTGTATAATTACACTAGTACACTTAGAGTGTATTGAGTAGGACCATTTGAGGTCGTTTCTTTTATACTGACTTTATAAAGGAACAAAACCTCAGTTATTATGGAAGTGTGTGCTCTTAATCCTAATATAATAACAAGCATATATATTTGATATTTATTTCTTTAATTTATCAATGAGTGAGATTTAGTTCGATGAATCAATAAGCCCGATAAGTTGGGAAATGATATCACTTATAGTTTGTATTGTTGATTATAGAAGGAAACTGTGTCCTAGAGATACTAGGTTGATAATGTCCCCAAGAGGAGCTCATAAGGATTGTCATGTTAAACCCTGCAGGTGGACTTAGTCCGACATGACGATAAGGTTGAGTGGTACTACTCTTGGACTTAGATATTAATTAAATGAGTTGTCAGTAACTCACTTAATTAGTGGACATTCGATATCTTAAATACAGGGAGACTAACATGCTCATAATAAGAAGGAGCCCAAAAATGTAATTTGAGATTGGTGCGGTAGTTCAATAATAGTTCTCTAGTGGAATGAATTATTATTGATAAAATTAAGTTGTGTGTTCGGGGCGAACACGGGATGCTTAATTTTATCGGGAGACCAAAACCAATTCATCCTCTCGGTCCCTATCGTAGCCTCTTATTTATAGAGTTCTATACTCACCTATACCCACCTTTTATACCCACCAATAAGGGGCCGACCAAGCTAGCTTGGGAACCAAGCTAGCTTGGGAACCAAGCTAGGGCCGGCCTAGGTATAAAATTGGGTGGTCGGCCCTAGCTTGAACCCAAGCTAGTGGGGGCCAGCCAAATTAAATTAAAAAGGGATTTTAATTTTAATTTTTATTATGTGGAAGAAATAATTTATTAATGAGAATTAAAATTAAAATATCTCTCTTGTAAAAGATCTACAAAAGATTAAAGAAAGAGATTAAATCTCTTTCCTTATTTGTAGATTGGTGAGATATTTTATTTTCTCTTTAAAATTATCCACATGTTGATAAAATTAAAATTATAGAAATTTCCTTTTATCAACCATGAAGAGATTTTTAAAGAGAAATTTTATTTTTAAAATTTCCGGAAACAAATTAGGAAGTTTTAATTTGTTGATTAAAACTTGTCTAATTTATTTCCTCTTGATGTGGCCGGCCATTAGAGATTAATTGGGGAAATATTATTTTATTTTTCTCAATTAAATCATGTCAAGGGAATTAAGAAAATTTTATTGTAATTAAATTTCCTAATTTGCCTAGGCCAAGGAATATAAAAGAAGGGGTGAGGGTGCCTTCACAAGATACAACCTCTATTATTCTCCCTCTCCTATTCTTTGGTGTGGTCGGCCAACATCTTCTCCCTTTCTTCCTCTTTGTGGTGGCCGAAATTCTCTATTGCTTGGAGCTCTTGTGGAGGCCGGATACTACTTGGAGAAGAAGAAGAAGAAGAAGAAGGAGAGAAAGCTTGCATCTCTTGGAGCTTGGTTGGTGTTTTTCTTCTTCCTTGGTGAAGCTTTATTTTTTTGTGGCCGAACCTAGCTAGGAGGAGAAGAAGGTGGTTGGTGGTTTCTCATCTCGGAAGATCGTTGCCCACACAACGTCCGAGGTTAGAAGAGGAATACGGTAGAAGATCAAGAGGTTTTTCTACAAGGTATAACTAGTAATTTTTCTTTCCGCATCATACTAGTTATTTATGGAAATAATACCAAATACAAGAGGCTTACGTTCTAGTATTTCGAATATGTTTTTCGAAGTTGTGTCCTTTTGTTTTTTTTTTCTTTTCCTTGTGATTTGATTGTTCTTTTCGGTTAACCTAAAGTTATTTTAGGAAATTAAATATTAGATTTCTATAAAAGGTTTTGTCTAGTCGGTGGTGGTTGCTCCCATATCCAAGAAGGTCGTGTGCCTCTTCACGTCAGTACTGGGAACCAATTATGGAAATTAATATTTAATGGAATTAATAACTTAAGGTGATTTGGGTCGAACGTGTTAAGTTCCGCAGGAGATCCAAGTCAAAACCTAAAAGAACAAATAGATTAAGTTTTGGATCAAACGTGTTAAGTTCCGCAGGCGATCCAAAATTTAATTTAAAAGAACACATGGTAGCTAGGAAAAGGTTCAGACCTTTGTACAAAATTTTTGTACAGTGGAACCTTTAGGTTTTTCCGAGTAGCAACCAACAATTGGTATCAGAGTTAGGGTTTTACCTCTGTGTATTTGGTATTAGGTTAATTATGCACATGTCATACATAATTTAGGCATGTTAATAGTAGGATATGCTAACTTTGTGGATGCAGGATCCAACTATTATGGCTTTTAGTTATTATGTGTGTGATTGGACCCTTGGACATGTCAAGGGCATTTATATGTGAGTGCATGATTGTATTAAAATACAGCAGGAGCTGTATTTAGTTTTATTAGGATTTTCTTTTTGATTTAGATACATGTACATTCCTTTTATGGAATATAGGATCAAAAATGTAAAATTCTATTTATGTCGCGGATCGAATCTTGCAAAGCGTGGAACCTTCTAAGGACCAGAGGCGCAGCTGAACTAGGAGCAAGATGGATGCGACAACTAGATCCAGTGGCGGTAGCCAAATATGGCAGCAGCTTGGGATGACAACACACGGAGAACAACTAGATATAAAAGCCATAATAGTTGAAAATTAGATTTTCTATTTATTGCTTTTATATTGTGCTGTGTGTACATGTTAGTTTACAAGTTTAGTAGGCTAGCATAGTTAAAATTCCTCATTTATAAATAACTAAGTGGGAGAGGGATTTTTAAATAAATCCCATGGTCTCCATTACTGGTTTGTAAGTGATGCAAACAAGCTTGCGCGTTGGCTCTGAGTGCCTTCCTCCATAACGGATGAGCTTGTTTGCGGATCACTAGAACAAACTTCTATTTTTGGATGACTATAGGAAGTTAATTAAGAGCGTGTGATCTTCCCCAACGGAAGGGGCATAATCTTATTAATGGACTTAGTGTCAAGTAATGGTATACACTTAGACACATCTAATAGTATCCTCCCCATCGGAGTCACTGCTATTATTTGTGTGACCAAATGATACCAACTATTAATTTTATTTGTCAAAAGTTAGGTTGACAAGATAATAAAATTAATGGGTTAAAACCCTTCTTTTACAAATGTTGAATTTGTATACGTCCACACTAACGTGGCATACAAAATTCACGGTGTTATGAGGTGTTGGTTAATTTAAAATAGTATTGTTTGAGGAATCAATATTATTCTAAATTTAGAGTTCTGACCAAAAGTTATTTGTGATTCTTAGGATGACTTTCAACCCACTGTCCATCATACTTCAACAGAATAGACTTACTGGACCTAATTACATAGATTGGAAAAGGAACCTGGACATTGTCCTTACTGCTGAAAGCTATAAATTTGTATTGACTGAACCTTGTCCTGATGCACCCACTGGTGAATCTACCCAAGAGGAGATTGAATATCATAAGAGATGGGTAAAGGCAGATGAGATGGCGCGGTGTTACATTTGCTTCAATGGCAAATGTATTGCAACATCAGCATCAAGATTTACCAACAGCTTATGATATTATGAACAATCTCAAGGAACTCTTTGGTCATCAGGATAGGGCTTCTAGACAAGAAGCTATGAGAAAGATAATGACAGCCACCATGCAAGAAGGTACTCCTGTAAGGGATCATATCCTAAAGATGATGGCTTATCTGAACGAGATACAGATCCTTGGAGGAGAAATTGATGGGGAAACCCAGATCGATATGATCCTCCAAACGCTACCTAGAAGTTTTGAGCAGTTCCCGAACTATAATATGAATAAGAGGATTTATTCATTGACAGAACTTCAAGCAGCAGAAGGATTATTTCGTCATAATTCTCAAATTCACTTTGCTGAAAATGGTTCTACTTCTAAACCGAGAGGAAAGAAGAAGAAGAAACAAGCTGGCTCAGCAAAGAAAGTGAATAAATCTCAGAGTACGGGATTTAAAGCTGGAGTGAAGAAGCCGAAGGGCAAGTGCTTCATCTGCAAGCAGGCAGGACATTGGAAGGCGGACTGTCCTCGTAGGAACCAAAACAAAGGTATATCTCATGCTCTAGTTGTTGAAACATGTTTAGCGGTGTTATCTACCAGCACCTGGTGTGTAGATACGGGAGCCACTGATCATGTCTGCAATTCCCTGCAGGGGTTCCAGGAAGCCCGACGACTATCTGAAGGAGAGATTACCGTCTACATGGGCAATGCTACTAAAGTGGCAGCTGTTGCAGTGGGAGACGTCTACTTATCTTTTAGTAGAAATAGAAATTTGATTTTAAGAAATTGTCTTTATGTACCCAGTTTTAGAAAGAATTTAATTTCAGTTTCTAAACTGTTTTTAGATGGATATTCAGTTTCCTTTAGTAACGATGTAGTTATTAAAAGAAATAAAGTGATTATCTGTTCTGGTGCTTTGTGTATTCGGGGCGAACACGGGATGCTTAATTTTATCGGGAGACCAAAACCAATTCATCCTCTCGGTCCCTATCGTAGCCTCTTATTTATAGAGTTCTATACTCACCTATACCCACCTTTTATACCCACCAATAAGGGGCCGACCAAGCTAGCTTGGGAACCAAGCTAGGGCCGGCCTAGGTATAAAATTGGGTGGTCGGCCCTAGCTTGAACCCAAGCTAGTGGGGGCCAGCCAAATTAAATTAAAAAGGGATTTTAATTTTAATTTTTATTATGTGGAAGAAATAATTTATTAATGAGAATTAAAATTAAAATATCTCTCTTGTAAAAGATCTACAAAAGATTAAAGAAAGAGATTAAATCTCTTTCCTTATTTGTAGATTGGTGAGATATTTTATTTTCTCTTTAAAATTATCCACATGTTGATAAAATTAAAATTATAGAAATTTCCTTTTATCAACCATGAAGAGATTTTTAAAGAGAAATTTTATTTTTAAAATTTCCGGAAACAAATTAGGAAGTTTTAATTTGTTGATTAAAACTTGTCTAATTTATTTCCTCTTGATGTGGCCGGCCATTAGAGATTAATTGGGGAAATATTATTTTATTTTTCTCAATTAAATCATGTCAAGGGAATTAAGAAAATTTTATTGTAATTAAATTTCCTAATTTGCCTAGGCCAAGGAATATAAAAGAAGGGGTGAGGGTGCCTTCACAAGATACAACCTCTATTATTCTCCCTCTCCTATTCTTTGGTGTGGTCGGCCAACATCTTCTCCCTTTCTTCCTCTTTGTGGTGGCCGAAATTCTCTATTGCTTGGAGCTCTTGTGGAGGCCGGATACTACTTGGAGAAGAAGAAGAAGAAGAAGAAGAAGAAGGAGAGAAAGCTTACATCTCTTGGAGCTTGGTTGGTGTTTTTCTTCTTCCTTGGTGAAGCTTTATTTTTTTGTGGCCGAACCTAGCTAGGAGGAGAAGAAGGTGGTTGGTGGTTTCTCATCTCGGAAGATCGTTGCCTACACAACGTCCGAGGTTAGAAGAGGAATACGATAGAAGATCAAGAGGTTTTTCTACAAGGTATAACTAGTAATTTTTCTTTCCGCATCATACTAGTTATTTATGGAAATAATACCAAATACAAGAGGCTTACGTTCTAGTATTTCGAATATGTTTTTCGAAGTTGTGTTCTTTTGTTTTTTTTTCTTTTCCTTATGATTTGATTGTTCTTTTCGGTTAACCTAAAGTTATTTTAGGAAATTAAATATTAGATTTCTATAAAAGGTTTTGTCTAGTCGGTGGTGGTTGCTCCCATATCCAAGAAGGCCGTGTGCCTCGCCACGTCAGTACTGGGAACCAATTATAGAAATTAATATTTAATGGAATTAATAACTTAAGGTGATTTGGGTCGAACGTGTTAAGTTCCGCAGGAGATCCAAGTCAAAACCTAAAAGAACAAATAGATTAAGTTTTGGATCAAACGTGTTAAGTTCCGCAGGCGATCCAAAATTTAATTTAAAAGAACACATGGTAGCTAAGAAAAGGTTCAGACCTTTGTACAAAATTTTTGTACAGTGGAACCTCTAGGTTTTTCCGAGTAGCAACCAACAGGAGCCACCTACTAGACGCTAATGAATAGGGTGTTTCGATGACAAATCAACCGAAATATTGAGGTATATGTTGATGACATACTGATTAAATCCCTCCGAGCTGCTGACCTATGCACATATATTGACGAGACTTACCGGATGCTAAGGACATACAAAATAAAGCTGAACCCAAGCAAGTGTCTGCTCGGCGTGAAGAGCGGGCGCTTCCTGGGCTACATCATAATCGAGTGGGGCATCGAAGCCAATCCGAGCAAGGTCCAAGCTTTGCAGAACATGCCTCCACCTCAGAATTTGAAGGAAGCTGAGAGGCTGACCGGTCGGAGCACGGCGCTATCCAGGTTCATATCCAAGTCATTCGATTGAAGCCTACCATTCTTCAAGATATTGTGCCGGACTACAAAATTCCAATGGGACGCTGAGTGCGACCAAGCACTGGAGGAGCTGAAGGAGTATTTGAACTCACTACCTATGTTAGCCAAGCCAGTTGTGGGTGAGCCACTTGGATTTACTTGTCATCTAATGAGCATGCGGTCAGGTCAGCTCTAGTTAGGCAGAACGATAGAGCAGCAACCTGTGTATTTTTTGAGCCACATATTAAAATATACTAAGTCTTGATACACTGGTCTCGAAAAGTTTACTTATACATTAGTACTCACGCGCGGAGGCTTCGCCCGTACTTCCTAGCGCACTCAATAATAGTGATGACTAATAGTGCTTTGGGAAGAGTCCTCCTCAATCCGGAGGCGTCCGGACAGCTGATTAAGTGGACGACAGAGTTCAGTGAGTTTGATATTCAGTATCAACCCCCATCGACGATCAAGACTCAGGCCTTGGCGGATTTTATCACAGAAGTCCAGAGTGACGAGCCGGCAGCAACATGGAAGATATATATGAATTGCTCGTCCACTTGGCAGGGCATCGGAATCAGCATATTGCTTATCTCACCATGGGAGGACCGGATGCAGCTATCCGTTCGATTGGACTGTCGAGCCACTAACAATGAAGCAGAATATAAGGCGCTGATAGCCGACCTACAAACAGCTCGGCATGTGGGAGCAGTTAAAGTCCTCATCCACTCAGACTCCCAGCTCGCCGCCCAACAGCTATCCAGAACCTTCAAGATAAGCAACATATGGTTGAGGCTCTATGTAGAGGCTTTCCAAAAGTTGAAGGCTAACTTCCAGGAGTCGTTATACAAAAGATCCCTCGATCGGATAACCAAGCGGTGGATGAGTTGGCAAAGCTAGCCAGTTTGTTAACGCCGATCATCATAGGTCAGTCAATCGAGCAAGTCTCACTTGTGGCGCACATCGACCAAATGGAGGGAATAACCTGTTGGAGGATCTTGTGGCCGGCTTGAAGGGGGGTTGGATAGACGGCGCCCCCAAATCCTTGCTTCCGCTAACACGTTCGTTTACGTGGTTCGGAGATAACTTGCTCCTACTCCATGGCGTGTCCGTAAGGTGGACGATCCATCAATCCGTCGGTGGATTAGTCCCCGGCAAACTCCGGCTAGCTCAATCTCCTTGTGGGTGGAGAAACCTCACCACAACACTCACCAAAAACACTTGGACACAAGAGAACCTTTGAGCACTTAGTGACTACTAATTAGACTTTAACCAAGTCTAATTTCGTCAGCTTGGTCCGCCATCCCAAGCTCCTTCTTATAGAGCTTGGATCAAATCAGTAAGCTGATTTGCCCGTTACCAGTCGACTGGTCCTTGCACCAGTCGACTGGTGCTAGCCCAACGGCTCTCTCAATGGCTATCTACCAATCGACTGGTCACAGGACCAGTCGACTGATCCCAGCCATTTCGGGCACAGAGAGCTTCTGTGCTCACCACCAGTCGACTGATCCCAGTACCAGTCGACTGGTACAACCCTATACCTAGGGTTCCCATCCCGAGTACATTTCTCTCAGCACTCGGACCCTCATGACTCACTTGACTCTTCTTTGCAGCTTTGACCTCTTACCTTCAAGCTTACTTCCTTTGGCTCTCGTCCCTCGGATGCATCCAAGCCCGTGGCTCGTCCCCAATGTCATCCTTCGCGTATGCCTCGAAGTTGCTTCCCTCGGCCCTTGTCCTCGCTGCCTTGTCCACGGTCCCTCGGATGCTCCATCCTTCACCGGACCCGAAGCCGTCAACCTGAGTCACATGTGTCACATGCAGTCCTGCACAACTCAAGTACACATATCAAATAACGAGGGTAAACCTAACTTAAACCCTTTGCCCAAACACCAAAACACATGGTCCCGCGGATCATTGGGATTGCTCCAACAATCTCCCCCTTTTTGGTATTTGGCAATACGTTTAAATTAGGGAAAACATATAGCAAATAAACATGCTAATAACAAATGGACTTACGTCGCCAAGGCAACACACTTGGACTTACACCGCCGAATGGACTTACGTTGCCAAGGCTACACACTTTGACTTACACCGCCGAATGGACTTACGTTGCCAAGGCTACACACTTGGCAACCGCCGAATGAATACATCATGCATTTGAACCTATCCCAAGGCTCCCCCTACACCTAAGCTCCCCAATGAGCTAGGATTTTCCCATAGGGATTTTTAAGAACCTATCACAAGACTCCCCCTACGCAAAGACACTTAAGGTTTTCTCAACTAAACCTTACTTCTCCCCCTTTGCCTAACATCCAAAAAGTTCTCCAACAATATCCCAATTGTTGAAAACTTATCATCCAAACTGACCATAAACTCATGTATTTATCCCCCATGGATCTCATACATCTAAACGAGTTGACATGGTCAAGATCAGCGCTGAAAAACACTTTCAGGCTGGTATCAGTCGACTGCCGCAAGTGCTAGTCGATTGCCTCCTTCGACACAACCTTACAGAAGCATTCTATGGTCGAAATCTACTGTTACCAGTAGATTGACACCCTATTTCTGCAAAAATCAACCTTTTCAGACCAACTTCAGAAATGCACCAGAAATTCGCTAGACCTCCAAAAATCCCCAAATTTTGTGGAGAGGTATATTGTACCCTTGTCAACTTGGGAAAAATACATTACAAAATGTATCTATCACCAATCCCAAGATTGACACAAAATCTAAAACTAGCTAAATAGTTCAATTGAACCTTGACCTAAAGTCCTAGTTTTGACTTCCTCTTGATATATTTGCCCATACCAACCCACAATGCATCCCTAGCATTGGTTTATATGGCATCTATACATCCAAAACCAATTATCATGCTATATGACCCCAATGTCATATTTCCAAGCATGAAACACAACCCATGTATGTCAATTCCCTAAGTTTGAGACTCAAGTCCGTCTCCAAATCAATTGGCACATTTCATGACCTAACCTAGACTCCCAAGTAAAACTCACTTGAGATCCATTGGCCATGGGTCCCAACTTGACTCTTAGAGTTCCCCCTAGAGCTCTTAACCTTAGCCACCTCCCTAGGTGGCTCATCCACAATGACTAGGCCACATCGGTGCACCTCCGGTGACACTTGGCCTACAAATCTAACCTTCTTAACATTGGACACTTTGTCCTTGGTTAATTTTTTTTTACCTTTAAATGACTTTCCCTTGTCATTTATTGGTTTCTCCTTGCTATAATCATATGCGACCCTAGCATATGACTTTCCCTTAGCCTTAGAGACATTAGATCGGTATCCCAACCCCGATCTATTGTTGTTGGGTCTTTGGCTACCCAACACCATATTTAATCCCTTAGATCCAATAGTGAATCTCTTAAGGAATTGTTCTAACTTATCAAGCTTTCCCTTCAAGGCTTGATTTTCCCTTTCTATGTTCCTAAACCTAGAATCAACATGTCCACCATGGACATTCCTAGACCTACCCATTTTTCTAGGCATGTGTCTCCCCTTCTTGGGATTAATGCCTAAGTTCTCCTTAGGTCTACCATTACTAGATTTATCATGAATGTGTCTCCTAGAGTTATGATCTACATTTACCCTATTTCTATCATGATATTTAAAACCAAAATTTTGCATGGGTAAATAATGAAAATTATTTCTATCATGCATGGGAGTATAAGAACTTAAATTTGAATTGCACTTCAAACTAGGGTATACCTCCCTTACCCTTGAAGCTCCCCCTTGATTTGAGCTCCTTTTCTTCTCCCATTTCTTTAGATGCACAAGCTTCTTGATTTCCCCCTTCTTGGGGCATTTGGTGTGGTAATGACCCCGCTCACCACACGTGAAGTACATTATGTGCTTTTTCTCCTTCTTCTTCCTACAACTCAAATTAGATTCAAAATAAATTGAATTGAGTTTAGGAGATACCTTCTTCTTACCCATAGGACATCTACTTTTGTAGTGTCCCTTTTCATTGCACCCGAAGCAAATTATGTGGTCCTTTGACTTCACTTCGGTGGAGGTGCTTGCTAGATTGACCACTTCCAAGATCTCTTCTTCTTCTTCACTTGCCTTGGAATTTTCTTCAATTCTTAAGGATGTAGATAATGCCTCATCTTCATTTTCCTCCTCGGATGTTGAGCATGGCTCAACTTCCATTTGCTCCTCCTCAACTTGAGCAATTAAACCCATCTCCTTGGGTTCTTCTTCTTTTGATGTTGAATTGGTCTCCACATCCGATTGGTCCTTCTTCTCCTCTTGGACCACTTCATCTTTTTCTTCGGATTTTTCTTCTTCATGTGTAGGCATGGGTTCTTCCCATGGGACCTTATTTATCTTGCTCCACAAATTGTGGGCGTTCTCATAGTCACCTACATGACTCATCAAGTTATTAGGCAAAATATCAATTAAAATCGATATTACCTTTGAATTTACCTTTGACCGTGAGGTCTGCTCTTCTTTCCAATATTGCGGTCGGAGTTTCTTCCCTTTCTTATCCTTCGGGACTTCGAACGGTTCATTTACCACCATCATGGTGTCCCAATCCGTGTTGAAGAAGATCTCCATCTTCATCATCCAATAGGTGATGCCCCCAAGGCTTCCTCCTTCAAACTTTGGATGTTTAATCAAGCCAGTCATCTTCTTGTATTTGCTCTTCTCGGCGATTAGTCCGGTGAAGTATGACCTTCGCTCTGATACCACTTGTTGGAGGATCTTACGGCCAGCTTGAAGGGGGGTTGGATAGACGGCGCCCCCAAATCCTTACTTCCGCTAACACGTTCGTTTACGTGGTTCGGAGATAACTTGCTCCTACTCCACGGCATGTCCGTAAGGTAGACGATCGCTCAATCCGTCGGTGGATTAGTCCCCGGCAAACTTTGGCTAGCTCAATCTCTTTGTGGGTGGAGAAACCTCACCACAACACTTACCAAAAACACTTGGACACAAGGGAACCTTTGAGCACTTAGTGACTACTAATTAGGCTTTAACCAAGTCTAATTTCGTCAGCTTGGCCGACCATCCCAAGCTCCTTCTTATAGAGCTTGGAGCAAATCAGTAAGTTGATTTGCCCGTTACCAGTCGACTGGTCCTTGCACTAGTCGACTGGTGCCAGCCCAACGGCTCTCTTAACGGCTATCTACCAGTCGACTGGTCACAGGACCAGTCGACTGATCCCAGCCATTTCGGGCAAGAGAGCTTCTGTGCTCACCACCAGTCGACTGATCCCAGTACCAGTCGACTGGTACAACCCTATACCTAGGGTTCCCATCCCGAGTACATTTCTCTCAGCACTCGGACCCTCATGACTCATTTGACTCTTCTTTGCAGCTTTGACCTCTTACCTTCAAGCTTACTTCCTTTGGCTCTCGTCTCTCGGATGCATCCAAGCCCGCGGCTCATCCCCATTGACATCCTTCACGTATGCCTCGAAGTTGCTTCCCTCAGCCCTTGTCCTCGCTGCCTTGTCCATGGTCCCTCGGATGCTCCATCCTTCACCGGACCCGAAGTCGTCAACCTGAGTCACATGTGTCACATGCAGTCCTGCACAACTCAAGTACACATATCAAATAACGAGGGTAAACCTAACTTAAACTCTTTGCCTAAATACCAAAACACATGGTCCCGCGGATCATTGGGATTGCTCCAACATAACCTTCCCGGACGACTAGAGGACGACCCTGACAGAGTTCATGTCATCGGGAGCTACACCTGCTGATATGGAAGAAGCTCGCTTGCTGAAGAAGAGTGTCGGACGGTTCACCTTGATCGGGGATCGACTCTACAAGAAAGTCTTCTCCATACCCCTCTTCAAGTGCGTTGGATCGGAAGACGTCATGTACATCCTGAAGGAGGTGCACCAAGGCTCTTGCGAAGGTCACCCGGGCGGCCAAGCGCTAGCCTGTAAGATACTCCTGGTCGGATATTTCTGGCCAACCCTCTAGGACGATGCCACTCGGGCGGTGGTCACCTGCTTGTCCTGCCAAAAGTATCACAACATGCCGCACCGGCCGACCGAGGAAATGAAAGCGTCCACTGTATCATGCCCGTTCAACCAATGGGACATGGACATCGTCGAGCTTTTTCCCATGGCGATCGGTCAGCGGAAGTTTCTACTCGTTGCGGTGGACTACTTCTCGAAGTGGGTAGAAGACGAGCTTCTTGCAAGAATCACCGAGTAGATGGTCACCAAATTTATTTGGCGGAACATTATTTGTCGGTTAGGAATCCCACGCCAACTCGTGTCTGATAATGGAAGGCAATTCACCGGTCGAGAGCTTATAGAATGGTGTGAAGGTTATGACATTCAGCAAGCCTTCATCTCGGTGGCCTACCGTCAGGGTAACGGGCAAGCTGAAATCGCCAATCAGGAGATCCTCAGAGTCTTGCGCGCTCAGCTCGACTACATGAGAGGCAGCTGGGTCAACGAGCTCCTCAGTGTGTTGTGGGCTCTCCGCACGACTCCGAAGGAGGCGACCGGCGTAACCCCATTCCAGTTTGTGTACGACAGTGAAATAGTTGTCCTCATGGAGGTCGGAGTGGAATTCGATCGGGTACAACTCTACGATGAAGGGAACGCCGAATGGAAGCTGATGGAGCTCAACTTGGTGGACGAAGCGCGGGCAAAATCCACCATTCGAATAACGGCATACCGACAATAAATGAAACAGAACTACAACCGATGAGTGATCCCAAGATCCTTCCAGGTTGGCAATTTCGTCTGGAAGAAAGTAAAGTCGGTCGGCGACGTTGCCAAGCTCGAAGCACCATGGGCAGGGTCATTCAAGGTGGTCCAAAAGTTCTATTCGGACGCCTACTATTTAGAGGACGAAGAAGGAAGGCAACTCGAGAGGCCATGGAGCGTGAACCATCTTCAACCTTACAGGGCTGGATGAGAGGTGCACGAGTGAATACTATATTCTTTGTATTCTTTGCATGCCTTCCGAATGCAGGGCAACCCATGAATAAAAAGCGAAGACTTCCTACAAGTACATCTCCGTAAACGGTCGAGTGACGACCTTAAACCCAAGTTCATGATGATAGTCGAGTGACAACCTTAAACCCGGGATTACATCAGATCGTTGAGCGGCGACGTCAAACTCTTGTCCCCACCAATGGTCGATCGACGACCTTAAACCCTCATCTCCACCAGCGATCGAGCGGCGACCTTAAACCCTAGTCTCCACCAACCGTCGAGCGACGACGTTAAACCCTCGTCTACATCAAACCATTGAGCGATGATGTTAAACGCGAGTCTGCAATAAATAGTTGAGTAGTGACGTTAAACGCGTATCTCCATCAGCGGTCGAGAGGTGACCTAAAACCCGGGTCTCCATCAACAGTCGAGTGACGACTATAAACTCTTGAGTCAGAGACTCCCATACCATTCAACCGGGTTTGAATTGCATTTAAGACATAGGTGTTGGTTGCTACTCGAAAAACCTAATGGTTCCATTGTACAAAAATTTTGTACAAAGGTCTGAATCTTTTCCTAACTACCATGTGTTCTTTTAAATTAAACTTGGATCGCCTGCGGAACTTAACATGTTTGATCCAAAGTTTAATCTATTTGTTCTTTTAGGTTTAGACTTGGATCTCCTGCGGAACTTAACACTTTCGATCCAAATCACCTAGGTTATTAATTCTATTAAATATTAATTTCCAAAATTGGCTTCCAGTTCTAACGTGGCGAGGCACATGGCCTTCTTGGATATGGGAGCAACCACCACCGACTAGACAAAGCCTTTTAAGGAAAACTAATATTTAATTTCCTTAAATAACTTTAGGTCAACCGAAAAGAACAATCAAATCACAAGGAAAAAAGAAAAACAAAAGAACACAACATCGAAAATAAATTCGAAATACTAGAATCGCATGCCTCTTGTATTTAGTATTATTTCCTAAAATAACTAGTATGATACGGAAAGGAAAAATACTAGTTATACCTTTTAGAAAGACCTCTTGATCTTCTACCGTATTCCTCTTCTAACCTCGGACGTTGTGTGGGCAACGATCTTCAAAGATGAGGACCACCTAGCACCTTCTTCTTCTTCCTTCAAGTTTCGGCCAAGCACCAAAATCCAAGGATGAAGAACTTTTTCCACCAACCAAGCTCCAAGGGATGCAAGCTTTCTCTCCTTCTTCTTCTTCTTCTCCAAGTAGTATCCGGTCACCACAAGAGCTCCAAGCAAAGAAGGGTTTCGGCCACCACAAAGAGGAAGAGAGGGAGAGAGGATGGCCGGCCACAACACCAAGGAAAAGAGGGAGAGAATAATAGAGGTTGTGTCTCATGAAGGCACCCCAACCCCCTCTTTTATATTCCTTAGCTTTGGTAAATAAGGAAATTTAATTACAATAAAATTTCCTTAACTTTCCTTGATATGAATTAATTAAGAAAAATAAAACAAAATTTCCTAAATCATCATGTCATGGCCGACCACCTCAATAAGAGCAAACAAGGCAATTTCAATCAACAATTAAAATTCCTTATTTGTCTTCGGAGATTTTAAAAAATAAAATTTCCCTTTAAAATCCCTTCATGGTTGATAAAAAGAAAATTCTATAATTTTAATTCTTCTACATGTGAATAATTTATAAAGAAGAAAAATAAAATATCTTTCCAATCTACAAATAAGGAAAGAGATCTAATCTCTTTCTTTAATCTTTTGTAGATCCTTTTAAAAGAGATATTTTAATTTTTAATCTTTCCAATAAATTATATCTTTCACATAAGAAAATTTTAAAATTAAAATTCTTTTTAATTTAATGGAGGCCGGCCACCTAAGCTTGGGTTCAAGCTAGGGTCGGCCACCCATGAACCAAGGCTTGGGCGGCCCTAGCTTGAACCACAAGCTAGCTTGGTCGGCCCCTACATCATGGGTACAAAGGTGGGTATAGGTGAGTATAGTATTCTATAAATAAGAGGCTACGATAGGGACCGAGAGGAGGAATTGGTTTTGGTCTCCTGATAAAATTAAGCATCCCGTGTTCGCCCCGAACACACAACTTAATTTTATCAATAATAATTCATTCCACTAGAGAACTATTATTGAACTACCGCACCAATCCCAAATTACATTTTTTGGGCTCCTTCTTATTATGAGTGTGTTAGTCTCCCTGTGTTTAAGATGTCGAATGTCCACTAATTAAGTGAGTTACTGACAACTCATTTAATTAATATCTTAATCCAAGAATAGTACCACTCGACCTTATCATCATGTCGGACTGAGTCCACCTGCAGGGTTTAACATGACAATCCTTATGAGCTCATCTTGGGGACATTATCAACCTAGATTTCTATGACACAGTTTCCTTCTATAATCAACAACATACACTATAAGTGACATCATTTCTCAACTTATCGGGCTTATTGATTTATCGAACTAAATCTCACCCATTGATAAATTAAAGAAATAAATATCAAATATATGTGCTTGTTATTATATTAGGATTAAGAGCACACACTTCCATAATAACAGAGGTCTTTGCTCCTTTATAAAGTCAGTATAAAAGAAACGACCTCTAATGGTCCTACTCAATACACTCTAAGTGTACTAGTGTAATTATATAGTCAAGATAAACTAATTCCTAATTACACTATGACCTTCCAATGGTTTGTTCTTTTTCATTTTGGTCGTGAGCTACTATTTATAATTTATAAGGTACTGATAACATCATCTTCTGTATGTGGCACCACATACTATGTTTTCTACAATATAAATTAATTGAACAACTACAACTAAATGTAGACAATTTGACCAAATGTGATTCAAAATAAATGTTTACAAAAGCTTAGGCTTTTAGTATACACTCTAACAATAGGCTCAGCGGGCGGAACTCATACTTCCCTCGTTCGGGGTGGAGCAATCTTCAAGGAACAGCCGACCGTAAACTCGGGCTACAAAGTCTTTAGAATATAGTGGTCGTTTGGCGCTTTTCTTTAACATATTCCCCGAGTCGAGCGGGAGACCGCAGAATTATGATCAACGAATACTAAAGGGGTATGTCGGCTGATAGAAAAATTATGAGCGAAGCTAGGAGCTTTGGCAAATAATCTGAAGTAAAAAAACATGCAAGGAGGAAAAGCTCTTCCGAACGGACGAGCATGGATTAATACTTCAAAATTTACAAAATAGAGATTACAAAGATAGAGCCCTCAGCCTCACTCAAGGTAATCCAAGGCGTCGTCGGACAGCGCGGGTGTAATCTTGTCCTGTCATATAACTTTGTTGGTTAGATCGGCCCACAGGTGGCCTCCCTCGCGAAGCTGATCAATCGTCCCGTCGATCGCTAAATCGAATGGTCGAAGGGCCCGGTCGGCGACTTTATCGTAGAATGCATCCGAGCGCATGTAGGCCTGCTTCATGGCTTCGAACCTACTCCCCTCAGCATCCTGATAAATCCTCAATGCCGCTCAAGAGCCCTCCAACTCATCCTTGGCGGCAGCTAGCGCAGCATCCTTGGAGGCAATTTGGTCGCAAAGGGGCGTTTCTTCGGTCGAGCGATTGCCCCGCTCGACTATCAGGAAGTCTTCAGCCTCCTTCAACTTCTGGGCGAGAGTCCGGGCATCCTTATTCTTCTCATCCAGGTCGGCGATAGCTCGGTTCTTCCATGCAGTTGCCGACTCGATCTTATTATCGAAAGTGGCGACCTGCTTATTCAGCCACTCCAGCATGGTGGCTTGCCCGACGCTCTTAGTCCGTTCGGCGTCGAGTAGCTTATCGCTCTTCTCTAGAGTTGCTTGGAGTCTGGCCACCTCGGCATCTGTATTTTCTTATGCAGCGGAGGATTGGCCGCTCGACGCCTTCAGTTGTTTCACTTCCTCCTCCAAAAACATGAGCCTGTGGCATATGGTCAAGCTCTCCACCCAATACTACAGACAAGAAAAAAGGAGTTTGTGAGTATCGATCAGAGGTAAATTATGAATTTACATTAAATTACATACTCCAGTGGAGATTTGGGTATGACTGTTCACGAGGGCACCCGGAGGCATCTTCGCCACACGGGCTTGTGCGTCCTCCTAGATCTTGGCGAGCGGGCCTTGGATAATGATCTGATGTTCAGGGCCTCGATACCTGACACTCGGCTCGCTGTACTCTTCGATGGGCAAATGGAGGATCGCAGTGATATGGTGTTGGCCGCTCGGGGTTGACTGCGCTGAGGTTGCCCGACCTGAGGGGCGAGACACCATCGCCGGGCGGATGCGGGACTTATGAACCTTGGAGGGCTTTGAGGTCGGTGGCATGAAGGCCACCAGCAGCTCAGCTAGAGTCCCTTGTGGTAGCTCGGCAAGAGACGACATCCGATCTGATGACGCGAAAGCCATCGTTTGTTGAACCGGAGTGGGGGTCGAAGTTTCAACCTGCTCAGCCGACTACGCCCCCGAAATGGTGGAACGCGAGGAGGGTTCAGCTCGACGCCTGTTTAGTGGCACATCGAAGGAGACCGAGCTCAACAGCTCCTCAATGGGAAGGATGGGGTGTCGCTCAACTGGAGGCTGTAAGCCTGGGGCGGCTCCTCCGCTCAGCGCATGGCTGGCCTCACCTTCGCCGACTGCAACGGGCGTATCCTCGGTCATGCCGAGCAGATTGTCATGTGAGTCGACCAGTTGCAGGCCTCAACTCGCCAATTCTTCATTGGCCACCGCATCATTCGTGGCATCCTTAAGCTTTGCCTTGCCGGCTACATGCGCTCGCATCATAACTTTGGGTTCAAGAGGAAAAGAGAAATGAGTTAGCATTAAAGGAAGACCTAAATGAGCTTCATACCTATGTTGGTTGGCAGCCGGGTGCAGATCAGACTCAGGTCGAAGATGTACAAGACACCCTCTAGCAGTAGCCTATGGATGTTATATTTCTGATCGGCCGGCGTGCAAGTAGTCCGATTGGCTTTTGTAGCTCTTCAAAGGAGGCTGAGGCACCACTTCGAGCTGCCAACTGGTCGGAAAGTCTGGCCGCTCGGGAAGACACATAAAGAAAAAAATACTCTTTTCAATGCTTGTTGGAGGTCGGCATCTTATCGAAGAATACCAAACTGACTCGAGACTAGAAGAGGAAGGTCCCCGAATCAGACAGTTTAGGGTAATAAAAATAATAAAAGATCCGGGGGATGAGAGGAATATCGTGCAGACGAAATAGGATGATGACTCCGCACAGCAGCTGAAAGGAGTTCGGCACCAGTTGAGAAAGGGAAATGAAAAAATATTTACAAACCATTGGCATAAAAGGATGGAGGGGAAACCGCAGACTGACGATGAATTGGTCTTGGAAGAAACATATGCAGCCGGTCGGCGGGGAATTAGGCTGATCGAACGAGGAAGGCAAAATTATCTGATGATCGAAAGGAATTTCAAAAGCATCGCGCATGCTCTTAGCGTCGCTCCCATCAAACCTAGACTCCATGGATGTATACCAGAATCCAGGGATAGGAGCAAGCTACTAAGAGGAGCGGGTCATCGCAAAAATAGACGAAAAGGGGAAGAAACACGATCAAAAAGGGAAGAAAAGGTCATTGGAATGTCGCCAGAACAAAAAGAAATACCGAAAAAGGATCGAGGGCAAATGCGATGGGGAGAAGGCTTACAGGAGAAGGGTCACCGGGAAAGATGAGATCGCTGGAGAAGAAGCACGAAAGATCGCCAGAGAACAAAGGAAGCAGGGACTCAGACACCAGGGAACTCGCACGCGAAATGTGCGAAGGAAGCGGCGCAGTGGGCTTATAAGGCCCGGGCTCAGCCGTCCGGAGCCGTCCGATCTAGGTCACGGAAACCTAGGCCAAGATCTCACCGTTGAATTCAAACCACCAAACATCACATCACGCCTATCACGTCAGGCATGCCGCGGTAGTGGGCATGACATGTGGCACACCATCACAGGTCGGCAATTAAGAAAGGCTTGGGAACATGTTTAGCCTTAATGAGTGGGGATTTGCATGATTCCCAAGAAATCTAGATGACGTCAGCCTAACTCGCGCTCGCCCGAGAGAGCCCAAGAAAAAATTTCTACAAGTGCAAACCGTTGCCACGGTGGGGGTCAAAGGAGGTCAAAGTCAAGATAGTCCAGGAATGAATGGTATTAGGCGGAACATTCCTCAATCGGTGCAAGGGCCCCGATCCGTCATCAACTTCGACACAGGATTCAAACCCTGACGCTCAAGGGAGAACGACGTACAGAAGCCGAGTCGAGAGGCTACCCCGATCGACCGAGCAGCATACTCAACATCAGTCGTGCACGCGAACAGTGAGCTTCCGGCCGAGTGGATATCCTGCTCGGCCCAGCGACAGATCACGACAGAGGACTTCCGTCTGAGCGGCTATGCCGCTGGGTCTGACAGCAGACAGTACACGAGCATTGGACTTCCGGCCGAGCGGCTATTCCACTCAGCCAAGCAACGGACACAGCAATATCTTTCGACATCCTTCTGGGAGTTAGTGTCGTTGACAGGCAGTATGGTCAGACAGAGGATCGTACGGCAAAAGCTTCCACTATCACTTCAGAGATATGCTCGACCCGTTAAGGTACTGTGTCAGGGATACTTTACTGACACGTCTTTTTAGGGAAAACTTTAAGATGAGTACTCACTTTGGGAAGCATGCACGCGCGCTCCTGAAGCTCTATATAAAGGGAGTCCAAGCATCGACAGAGATATGTTTTACACGCGATATCTATTGTTGCGCTACAATTCTCGTTTCTTCTTCTTCTTGCTTCGCCGGAGACTGACTTGAGTGTCGGAGGGTGGTGTGGTCACGACTGTCACTCACTCACATCAAATTTATTAATTGCACGTCAACCGAACCCCTTAACCTACACTAAGTAGTATAGTAGAGGACCGGGTTGTCTATCATGTGGAACAAATGATAGGACGTTTATTTTCAGACGGAATCGAACAAAGGGGTTTGTTTGGGGGTTTTGTTCTCTAAACCTAATGTAATAATTGAAATCCTAACTAACCAGCAAAGATGAACCTATAGCGCAATGTCACTCTACTCTACAAGCTACACCTTCTAAGGCATAACAAACAAGTATAACAGATAGTAAAATAAACATAACTGAAACTAACCTACAATTCTATCTAACCATTGAAGAACATACTTACATCGCATTGTCACACTACAACACAAGTATAATCATCAACAGAATTAACATAAAAACATACCAAAGAACATAAACATGCATAAACGAAGCTACAAGACAGTAATTAAGTAAATTCAACAAAAATAACCAAATAAGTAAATCCTAATTAACCAATCCAATCCTCCACGATCATACACCAATTCAACTACCTCCGCCATCACATGGAGGCCCAGATCTGGAACGCCATCACTGGTGAATAACAAACCCAACGACTGATCTCTGATCGCGAACAGTGAAGTCTCAACACAGAAGTAAACTGATTGGAATTTGTCGAACAGATGTTGAGGTTGAAGATGATGAGCTTCTGCCGGAGAAGAATGGTCACTGCTCTGAGATGGATCTTCATTGCTTCCAGAACGCCGTCCACAGGTGAAGAATGGCTCCACAGCAACTTCCACCAGAGAAGATGAAGACAAAGTCGGATTCCTCAGCTGGACTCCTCTGCTTTCGGAACGTCATCCATAGGAAGATGTCCGCTGAGGGAGGGATGAAGAGGGAATACCTTGCCGGAGGAGAACACTCCGCCATCAAGAGAACCCTAGACCCAAGCCGATGTCCGCTCAAAGAGACCGTCGAAGCTGTTGTCGTCGCCGAGTTGAGCAGATCAGAGAAGAGGAGTAATGGATGTGGAGGTCTGGCCGGCGGCAGTGAAGGTAAGGGAAGAAGTCGTCGACCGAAGAGAAGAAAAGAGAAGAGGGAGGCGGCGTTGTGCCCTAGCCACTAGGAAGAGAAGTTGCGAGAAGAAAGGGGATCGCACCACTGTGCTGTGCTTGGAGAGAATAAGGGGTTTCTTAACGGGTTTTGGATCTTGGATTTTGGGTTGAGAGGTTTGAGTGAGATCCAGATCCGGATCCAATAAGAGAAGGAAAATTGGGTTTTTGAAATTGGGCTTGAAGAGTGAGCTTTTGAATTGTGTTTGAATTGGAGCTCCACTTCTTGGATGAACCCTTGATCTCTATGAACGATCCAGATCGCTTTAAATCAAGATAAAGGGTTGGATCACTTGATCTGAATGAAAGGGCAGGATCTCACTAGATCTTGATCAATAGTTCATATTAATTCAGCTTGATCTCCTCCATTTAACCTCCAAATCAAGCCAAATTCGATCCGGTTCGACTCTAATCCATGGCTCTTTTGATTTCCTACAAAACCACATAAAAACATGAAATTAAATTCTACAATTTATAGGAAATTTATAATTAAGTCCAAAATGAGTCCCTATTCGCAAATCATGATATAAACACAACATTAAGTATGCGAGAAGATAGAAAATGTTAAGTATAAGAGCCAAAATAATATGCAAAAATACTCATTATCAACCCCCCCCCCCCCCTCCCCCCACACTTATTCTTGCTCGTCTTGAGCAAACAAACAAAATAAGAAAACTAACTAAAATGAATTCCCCTAGCAATTCTTACTCAAACTTAGAAAATAGTGAAAGAGAGTTACCTAGGATTGTCCAATTCAAATGACCAAAGCATTCATGGATTCAATTCATACACTAATTAACAAGCATGATAACTTCAATCCATAATAGATAAAATGAGAATGACAACAAAATAACCTCATAAGGAAAGTGATTGTGGCTCTCCTCTCATATATATGCAATAATGGAGCTCACTCAAGCTACTCATGGATTCATGCACTACCATATGCTTGCTTTGCTTCTAATTTCCACCACTATATACATAAGAGTGCACAATAAAATATTGAAGGCATTATTTGAAATATAATGTAAATATGAATCAAAGCAAACGATAGGATAAGAAAAGACAATAAGAAAGATTAAGTAAGGTAATGGTGGAAGACAGGGACATAATGGAACGTTACATAAATGAGTGCAAAAAAATAATGCCCCAAAAGTATCTCATCCAACTTCCAAGCTAGCTCTTAAAACTCAATAAAAATGTGAACAATCTCTACGATAGCTTTCCAATAAACATTCACTCATGATCTACAATAAAATCTAAATTTTGCTACCATAAAGATTGTTACTCACAAAAAATTCTATCACCTTTCATCAATATAATAAAAATGTGAACAACTCCTACTCTAGCATTTCACACTAAAATCTACACATGGTATACAATACTATCTCAATATCGCTAAAGTAAAATTTGTCACTCACAAAAATTCTACCACAAATGAATATGAAATATCACATGTCAAAGTTTTTCACAAATCTAATAAACATGTAGACAACCTCTACTATAGCTTTTCAATGAAAATACAGTAATGATATGCAACAACGCCAAAATTTGGTGTGGTCATGATTGTCACTCGCTCACATCAAATTTATTAATTTCACTTCAACCGAACCTCTTAACCTACACTAAGTAGTATAGTAGAAGACCGGGTCGTCTCTCACGTGGAACAAGTGATAGGACGTTTGTTTTCAGACGGAATCGAACAGGGATTTTGATTTGGAATTTCTACACCTAATATAAATAAGGAAATCCTAACTAATCAGCAAATATGAACTCGCAACGCGATGTCACTCTACGTTGTGAGGATCCTTTCTACAGAAGAAACATGCATAAAGAAAGCAACGGTTAAACAAAGACAAATAACTAAACAACTTAACAACAATTAAACAAAACCTAATTATGCATAAAGGCTAAACTTGTACCACATTGTCACCCTATGATACAAGATCAACAATCATACATAAATCAAACTAAACAAAATATGAAACTAAACAAAGTGCAATCTGTCAATTTAAGAAGTAATAACAAACATAACAACCTAATTTAGCAAGAAAGTAAACTACATTAACCTTAAACAATTAACATGAAGGTAAACTAACAACTAAGCAGCATGAATCAAAACATTAAAACAATATCCAAAATGCATAAGAACAAAGACTAAACAAATCAAATATGGAAACAAACTAAGTTAATCAACCACACCCATTCCTCCACAATCATGCACCAATCCAACTACCAATCGACTACCCTACATCGTCACACAAAGGGCCTAGATCTGGAATGCCATCACTGGTGAACAACAAACCCAACAACTGATCTCTGATCGCAAACAATGAAGTCTCAACACAGAAGTAAACTGATTGGAATTTGTCGAACAGATGTTGAGGTTGAAGATGATGAGCTTCCACCGGAGAAGATGAAGACAAAGTCAAATTCCTCAGCTGGACTCCTCTGCTTTCGAAACGCCGTCCATAGGAAGATCCACTGAGATAGGGATGAAGAAGGAATACCTTGCCAGAGGAGAACGCTCCGTCGTCAAGAGAACCCTAGACCACCGTCGCTGTCCGCTCAAAGGAATCCGCCGGAGCTGCTGTCGTCGCCGAGAAGAGAAGTCACGAGAAGAAAGGGAATTGGGGTCATTGTGCCGTTGTGTGGGTTATGAAGGGAAGTTTCTTAACGGGTCAGGTAAAGGTTTTGGGTAAAGGAAAATACCCGTTAGAGCTTAGACCCGGTTCATTAAGAGTAGAGTTCAAATTGGGCTTCATATTGGAAGAGTTGGGCTTTGGATAAGGCTTAGAAGTGGATTGTTGTGATTGGATTCTTCTTTCTTGATTCAAATTGAAATGAAATGAACTAAGCTCTTCAAATTAGCTCATGCTTAACCCTAGCATTGCATCCAATTGATTTGACTCAACTCATGTCTATGTCTCCTCTTTAATTCCCTAAAAAATCACGAAATAATGTCAAAATTAAAGAAAGATTATAATAAGCTCACAAATATATCCTAATTCATAAATTATGATATAAAGCAAGATTTAAGTAAATGAGAGGATACAAATGCTAAGTATGAGAGCTAAAATATCACATAAAAATACCATTTATCAACTCCCCCACACTTGTTCTTGCGTGTCTCGAGCAAGTAAACAAAACAAGAAAGATAACTAACGATGCATTCCATAGCAATTCTCAATTATACATAGAAAATAGTGAAAGAAAATTACCTAGGATTGTCCAATTCAAATGACCAAAGTATTCATGGATTCAATTTATACATTAATTAACAAACATGATAACTTCAATCCATAATAGATAACTGAGGATGATAACAAAATAACCTCACAAGGTAAATAATGGTGGCTCTCCTCTCATATACATGTAATAGTGGAGCTCACTCAAGCTACTCATGATTAATACACTACCATAAGCTTGTTTTTCTTCTACTCTCTACCACTATATACATAAGAGTGCACAATAAAATAATGAAGGCAATATTTGAAATGTAAGGAAAACATGAATCAAGCAAATGATAGTATAAGAGAAGAAATGAGGAAAATTAAGCAAGATAAAGGTGGAAGACATGGACCTAGTAGAATGTTACATAGATAAGTACAAGAAAACTAATGCCCAAAAAGATATTCCATCAAAACTTCTAAGCTAGCTCTCCACAACTCAATAAAAATGTGAACAAACTCTATTATAGCTTTTACAATAAACATCTACTCATGATCTACAATAATATCTCAATGTCGCTACAATAAAAATCGTCACTCATAAATTCTACCATAAATGAATACAAAATATCACATGTCAAAGTTTTTTACAAATCTAATAAACATGTAGACAACTTCTACTATAGCTTTTCAATAAAAATACTGTCATGATAGATAATAAAATCTAAATGTTGCTACAGTAAACATTGTCTCTTCTAAAAATTCTATCACAAAGGAATATAAAATAGCACAATATGTCAAAACTTTTTTTTCTCTATTTTTTTCTTTTTTTTTTTACTTTTTTTCCGTTTTTTCTTTTTTTTTCAACATGTTGTGCATCACTATTCTTTTTTTCACTTTTTTTGTTCAACATGTTGTGCATCACTATACAACATCATCAATAGCTCAAATAAAAAAATAAATAGCATGGTTTACCTATGATGATCAAGCATGGTTCACCTATGCTTCCCCTAAATTCCACTAAGCTATTTCTCTCCCTCCACACTTAAATTTTTGTCCGTCTCGGGCAAAACACTCATCATGTACATCCAAGATATCCACATCCAAAAGAATAGTAAAGTGGAAATGAATGGAAGAGAGAAAAGAATGAAATGTCCAAAAATAGGGGGATTATTCAAGAAAAGTGTGATAACAAAAGGAATGAATAAAAGAAAGTGAGATAGTCTTCATAAAAATCATGCAAACCTAGGATAATGTGGTCTCGAAAGAATTAAGAAAGTTCTAGAGTAGCATTAACCACAAGTGCATCACACATCAATAGGAATAATAGGCTTAAAAATATCCTCACTATGTATATAAAAAATTATCATCTCAATCTACCAACATGAAATCCATCACCAAGTTGTAATTATATGCAATCCAAGAATCCAATCATGTCAATAAATCATCAAATTTGACAATCAAATTTAACTGACTTTCACAATTTCTAAGATGATAAAAAGAATGCATAAGGAATTTATTATAAAAATCAACAAGACAAACTAAAAATGAACTACCAAGCAGAAGCAAACAAAGCAAAGACATATATACAAGCAGAAAGAAAAAAATAAATGTGAGATGGAATAGACTCCCCTGAAATTCTGGTGGTCAGAGTTGATTTAGTTCCAGAAGCCAATCTGGAAGTGGGATGAATGTAGGTAAAGTGAGGAATGCTCCCTCCACCTTCGACTCCTCAAAAATTTTCTCCGCTAGCCGAAGACGGTTTAGTTGGAGTGTCCACTCCAGAAGCTTCATTATTGCATATAGAGTTAGGGCTTTCTTCAAATGATAGAATGCATCCTTGCATGATCGACTGCCAATGAAATATCTATAGAAATCCTGCACACTACAAAGAGAAGGATGCATTCCCTATACGCATGCTGTGTGAGAAGGACTAGAAACAATATCAAAATCAACAGAGCATGAATCAAAAGATGTGTCACATTCAATACAATCAAACTTAATTATCTCCATGAAATTTTCTAAGAATTCAGAAGAAATATCAACCTTACCATCCTGAAAGGTACCTGAAGGTTCTAAAACAGTGAATGTGACATTATCTTGATCAGGTGAAGGATCTAGTTCTAGATCAGGTACAATCAACAGAAATGATTCTTGAGTTGCCCCTACACTTCCATCGTCACTAAGTACAAAAGCAGGCTCCACTGACTCAACTGAAATCATCAAAGGAAGTGATTCTTTGGTCTCCCCTACACTTCCATTGTTGGAGTGTATACTAAAAGTCTAGCTTTTGTAAACATTTATTTTTGAAATAAAAGAATCACATTGGTCAAAATTTGTATTTATTTGTTAAATGTAATTGTTCAATTAATTTATATAGTAGATAACATGGAGTGTGGTGTCACACTCAGAAGATCATGTTGTCGATTCTCTATAAATTATAAACAGTTGCTCACGACTAAGATGGAAAGGAATAAATCATCAGAATAGTCGTAGTGTAATTAAGTATTAGTTTATCTTGACTAATAAATTACACTGATACACTTTAAGTGTATTGAGTAGGACTATTTAGGTAAGTTCTTTTTGTACTGACTTAGTAAAAGAACTAGACCTTAGTTATTATGGAAGTGTGTGCTCTTAGTCCTAATATAATAACAAGCACATATATTTAATGTTTATTTCTTTGACTTATCAAAGGGTGAGGTTTAGCTCGATAAATCAATATGCCCGATAAGTTGGGAAATGATATTACTTATAGTGTGTATTGTTGATTATAGAAGGAATCTGTGTCCTAGTTATCTAGGTTGAGAATGTCCCTAAGAGGAGCTCATAAGGATTGTCATGTTAAACCCTGCAGGTGGACTTAGTCCGACATGACAATGAAGTTGAGTGGTACTACTCTTGGTGCTAGATATTAATGAAGTGAGTTGTCAGTAACTTACTTAATTAGTGGATATTCGTAATCTTAAACACAGGGAGACTAACACACTCATGATAAGAAGGAGCCCATAATGTAATTTGGGATTGGTGCGGTAGTGCGGTAATAACTCTCTAGTGGAATGAGTTATTATCGATGAACTTGAGTTGTGTGTTTGGGGTGAGCACAGGATACTCAAGCTCATCGGAAGGCCAAAACCAATTTCTCCTCTAGGTCCCCGTCGTAGCCTCATTATAGTCTCAAGTCCATCCAAATGTAAGGCTCTTCTTGGTGTCCAAGAAAGGGGTCGTCCATTGCTTGGTGACCAAGCAATGGCCGGCCACATCTCCTCTTAAAGGGCCGGCCCTAGTGCTTGGTGACCAAGCTAGTAGGGGCCGGCCACAATATTCAAACAAGGAGGGTTGTTTTTGAATTTTTAAAATCTTCTCTTTGTAGAAAACTATAAGTTTTAAAAGAGAGATTTTAATTTTAAAAACTTTCCTTATTTGAATTTGGCCACATGTTTTAATAGAGAGTTTTAAAAGTTTTAAACTTTCCTTTTTTAACCATCCTCATGGTTTAAGAAAAAAAGGAGGAAGATAAGTTTTAAAATTAAAATTTTCTATCATCGTGTTAAAAAAGAAAATTTTATAAGAGATGTTTTAAATTTTAAAACATGGTTTTAATTTTTAAAACTATCCTTTTTTAACTCTAGGAAAGAGAGCTTGTAAAATTTTATAAGAGATTTTTCTTCTTATAAAATTTTATAAAAAAAATTTATTTTTTCTTTCCTAAATATGGTGGTCGACCACCTTGCTTGGTGCCCAAGCAAGGGGCCGGCCAAAGCTCAATCCTAAACCAAATAGGATTGATCACAACCATTGATTTGGTGATTAATTCAATCAAGAGGAAAGAAAAGGAAAAATAAAAAGGAAAAAGGAAAAACTTTTGGATGATTTTATTTTGTAAAAAGTTTTTCCTTATTTGCCTTGGGCAAGTAATATAAAAGAAGGGGTGAGGGGGCTTCATGAGACACAACTCTTATTCTTTGGCTTGGAGACTCTCTTGGTGGCCGGCCCCTCTCTCCCTCTCTTCTCCCTTTGCTATCTTTTCTATTGTGGTGGTGGTGGCCGAATATTGCAAGGAGGAGAAGCTCTTTTGGGTGGTGTTCATCTTGGAGGATCGTCGCCCACACGACATCCAAGGCGAGGCGAGGAATACGACAGAAGATCTCGAGGTCATTAGCTTACAAAGAGAAGGTATAACTAGTAATTTTCTTCCGCATCATGCTAGTTATTTTCTTTGTAAGAATTCTAAATACAAGAGGCAATTAGATCTAGTTTTTCGAATTTATTTTTCGAGTTTGTGTTTTCTTCTTTTTCAAATTTGTGATTCGATTGTTCTTTTTGGTTAACCTAGAGTTATTTAAGGAAATAAATATTAGCTTTACTTAAAAGGTTTTGCCTAGGCGGTGGTGGTTGCTCCCATATCCAAGAAGGTCATGTGCCTCGCCATGCAGTCCTGAAAGCCAATTTTGAAAATTAATATTTATGGAATTAATAACTTAGATAGATTTGAATCAATAGTGTTAAGTTCCGCTTGCGATTCAAATCTAAACCATTAAGAACAAATAAGTTAAATTTGGAATCAATGATGTTAAGTTCCGTCTGCGATTCCTAATTTAACTTCTAAAGAACACAATAGGTTATTTAAGGAAAGGTTCGACACTTGTACAAAAAATTTTGTACAGTGGAATCGGTATATTTTCCTAGGACTAACCAACATCCATCATTATCTCCTATACCTGCAACCTCAAGAATATCTTGAACAACAATATCATCAACCAAAATATTATCAAGATCAACTACTACATCATGATACAAAAAACTAGAAGAGTCATATAAAGTAGCAAAATTAAAGTCAGGAATATCACAAACTCTACAATCCATCTCCTCAGGAATTGATGCAGTATGTTGATCTGATAGCAACTGTAATTGTGTCTATGAATGTGTTCTTGGAAGGAACTGTGTTTCTTGTTGTTGCAAAAATTGTTGTGGCTGCTCCCTAAAATGTTGCTCAGGCTGATGGTGCTGAAAGTTAGGCTGATAATGGTGGGGTCACTCAAAAATCCCTTGTTATGTATTCTCATACCCGAATCCTGCAATAAAATTATACCTGTCCTGTTGATGGATCTGATAAGACTAAGGATCAGGCTGAAAATACTAGATCCTGGTAGGGAATACACTGGCAAAGGAATTAACATCCTCGGTAATCGTCGGTCTAATCCCATATTGCTAATAATTTGTAGCCATAATCTCGATATGTTTCTTAGCTTGAGCAGATGTCTTGTTAATTAGAGCCCCTCCATTAGCTGCATCAACCATACTCCTGTCCATGGGAAGCAATCCCTCATAGAAGTATATAATCAGTAGTTGATCGCTTATCTGATACTAAGGGCAACTAGAAACAAGTCTATTAAATCTCTCCCAATAATCTTGAAACGATTCTCCTGTGAATTGTTAGATTCCACAAATACTCCTTTGAATAGCTGCAATCCTAGAAGCAGGAAAGAACCTCGCCAGAAAAATTCTCTTCATTTCAAACCAGCTGGTGATAGAATCAGGTGGAAGACAGTACAACCAATCCTTTGCTGAATCCGCTAGTGAGAATGGAAATGCTCTAAGTCTGACATCTTCATTTGACACGCCATGTGGTTCCATGAAGAGCACACCATATCCAATTCTTGCAGATATCTATTGGGATCTTCACCAGAAAGTCTATGAAACTTTGGTATTAGATGAATAATTTTCCATAACTCGAAGCTGGCCTCCAAATCAGAATATCTGATGCAAAAGGAATCATCTGCCAAGTCTGGTGCCGAAAGCTCTTTGAGAGTATTTTCAGTGTTGTTCTCTATGTTGCTTGACATATTTGAGATCCTGAACTGAACACACTGAAACTCTGAAACTGCTGCCACAAAAGAGATTTCCTGGTCTAACTTGAAACACTCATGCAAATAAAATCCAAAGACACAAGAAATATACAAGATAACATACGTGCATACAAGCAATGAATAATGAAACCCTAACAACATTTTTGAATTTTTGCAACCACCAAAGAAACAGAAATAAGAGAAAATAAAATAAAAAAAATAAAATGCAAAATATAGAAAAACTGAAACGGTGGTCTAAATGATGAAATTGACCAAAATAGGTCTCTATTCATGACATACTATAGTATTACTCCTCTCACTCCTTTCCTTCAACATGCAAAGTTCTAGAGCAAAAAGAATATACTAACAGTTAAGTCTAAAGAAAAATAAAATAACAAAGTAGAAAAGCAAAAACAAGATAAAGATAAAACTATATACAGTCTAAAAGCAAATGAACATCACTAGGTTCCCTAGCAACGTCGCCAAAATTTAGTGTGGTCACGACTGTCACTCGCTCACATCAAATTTATTAATTTCACTTCAACCGAACCCCTTAACATACACTAAGTAGTATAATAGAGGACCGGGTCGTCTCTCACATGGAATAAGTGATAGGACGTTTGTTTTCAGACGGAATCGAACAGGGGTAGAAAATGTAGTATCAGAGGGTCCCTATTCGCAACTCATGATATAAACACAACATTAAGTATGTGAGAAGGTAGAAAATGCTAAGTATAGGAGCCAAAATAATATACAAAAATACTCATTATCAGAGGGTCATCGTCGGGGACCCCTTCCCTGGCTTAACACTGACGCTGCTTATATTGTAGGCGGGAGTGAAGTTCATAGGAGGTTAATAGGAGCACCACATCCTCAATATCCATCTCTTCAATTTTTGGATAGGATCATTAACATTTGCTTATCTTATAAGAACTTGTATGAATGTTAGTTGATGGTATTAAATTGTCTTGCAACGATGTCATATGGATTATATACAAAATTGAATTCTAAAATTAAATTTCACAATTCGTAGGAAATTTATAATTAAGTCCAAAATGAGTCTCTATTCACAACTCATGATATAAACACAGCATTAAGTATGCGAGAAGGTAGAAAATGTTAAGTATAAGAGTCAAAATAATATACAAAAATACTCATTATCAGAGGGTCATCGTCGGGGACCCCTTCCCTGATTCGGCACTGACGCTGCTTATGTTCTAGGCGGGAGTGAAGTCTACAGGAGATTAACAGGAGCGTCACATCCTCAACATCCATTTCTTCAACTTTTGTACAGGATCATTAGCATTTGCTCATCTTATAAGAAGTTATATGATGGTATTAAATTGTCTTGCAACGATGTCATATGGATTATATGCAAAATTGAATTGTATTAAGGCATCTGATTACCATGAAATAATGAAAAATAGTAAAAGCATAGGTCAAGTAGAACGGTAGAAGTACGAAGATCAAATTATATTTTTAAAAAAATCATCAAAAAAAAGTATAAAGAAAATATTTATTAATTTTTTCTGAATTGGTAAAAGTCTCAGGAGTTGTTTAGAAAGAGAGTGAAAATTATAGCCAAAAAAATTAAGGGTTCGAAAATTTCCACTGTATATTATCTAAAAGATAAAGGTTATTTTTATTTGCTTTTACATGTGACCTGACAAATTTTCTCCCTACGTCTTTGTCTTTCAAAGGATGAAGAACCGGATTTTACAGCGAAAGTCAAATGAAGATTTTAATCGGATCAAAAAAAGAGAAGATTTTTTAATTTGCACGGTGTTACAGCTTAAACATCGCCGGCAAAAGATTGAGGCACCGGAAGGGATAAATCAGAGGAGAATTTAGGAGACGTGACCGGAAACAGGGGCAGCAACTGGGGAGGCTCCGTCGCCGTCGAAGCCCTCGGCGACGGGTGCAGGTAGAACCCCTTCTCGGCGATCGCCCTGTCCTCCGCCCACTTAGCCGCCTCCGAGTTGGGGTGCAGCGGCCGGTTGAAGGGGTCGGGGCTCAAGGGCGTCACCGGGCTGAGCGCCAGCGAGGGGAAATCCAGCATGCTCGGCGACAGGATCTCCGGCTGCCTGCGGGGCGAGAAGCCGGCGGCGGGGGAATTGGGGCTCGAGTGGGAGAGCGTCGTCAGCGCGAGGGGGCTGAGGTGGTTGAGGTTCCTCAGGCTGTTCCGCCGCTCATAGAGCTTAAAAGCGGGCCTCTTTGGCCCGGGGGCCTTGAACGCCGGAGCAACCGGCGCTTTCAGCGACGCCGCGGCCGCCGTCTCCGCTGTGCCCGTGAGCATCTGGACCACTTGCTTGAAGGAGGCGGCGTCCGCCAGGACGAAGGTCGTCGGACATAGATTGGGCTCGCAAGACTTCGATATGGGCTTGGGAGGCAGAGGTGGCGCCGGCGCCGGCGAAGCTGCTCCACTGCTGCTGCTGATTTCTCGAGCTGGAACTATTTGATGGCCGTCCATTCCTCGCAAAGATAAAAACGTTCAAACAAAAAAAAAAAAAGAATATAGACAAGAGAGGAGGAGGTTAGAACTTGAAACAGAGTAGAATAGATGGTGTGGTTCTCAGATCAGGTTCTCATTCTCAAGTATAATTTGTCTCTTCCATTGATAATTCATTGGCTAATGCATTTGAGAGAAGAGAAAGAAAAAAAAAAACAAAGTAATTCACGAATGACACATTTAAAGTTATGAGATTCTGAAAAGACTAATCTAATTTTCAGACTTTCTTAAAGATTATATATATTTTATATTTTACCCCCTTCCACAGTTCCACTAATCATTATATATTACACAACAACATTACTAAAACAACAATTTGGATCCATTTCTGATGATTAATTTTTAAAATATAGTACGTCAATATGTTATTCTTTGAAGTAGAAAAGAAAAAGATTATCTTTCGTTGACTCAGCTGAGAACCTACCTCTCATGTTCGTCTGCTAGAGGAGGATGGAGCTTTGGGAACGGTCTCAGCCAGCCCAGTGACGTAGAAATTAAAGGAGATGGGAGGAGCATCCAATTCTGAGTTAATGGTCGTCATGTGAGTCGTCGTCCGCCGGGACCAGCCACGCATCGTCAGTAGTGGCACTACTGTAGATGCGGGCGAAAGATTCTTGGCTCAGATTGTTGCTTGATCACGAGCTTAATACAGCGGCGCGCGTCGACCAACTTGACGTCGCGTGCGTTTGAATGCGTAGTGTGATTTGATGGGTGGCTGAGATCTGTTGCCGTCGGCCTATCGCGCGTATATGTAGAGTCTGGAGGCATGGAAAGAATCTATGCGTCGATCGCCGGAGGGATCCTATGCAATATTCTAGCTAAGCAGGAAGTTGTGCGACAGGATAATATAATAATATATGAAAAATAAATAAACAATTTTGATTTTGGGATTTATGAAAGCAGTTACGTTCTTGATGTATGTAACTATGTATAGTTTCTCCCGGAACAAATTCATTGTCTACGAGTTCTTTGCTACGCGTGCGAGTTTGTAAATAGATCAGTCAACATCGAAAATCATAAGAAAAACTTGAAGTCTAAAGGTTTGAAGTTTTTTTTTTTTTATAAGTTAAGCTTAATGTCATGATAGCCTGATAGGATGATAAAGATAAGCCCCTAAAAGCGACTCAATGCAGTGAAGATCGGTTGACGTAGAAGTCAAAGTCAAATGGTCAAAATCATAGGGTTGGATGGACTACGAGACCGCGGACTACGGACCGGACAAGCTAAGGTTGGCCAAGCGAGCCTTGAGAGCAGGTCGGATGTGAAAAGCCGACCAGACCATTCGAGCAATCGTCCTTCACAACTTGCAATCAAGGTTAAGAGTCAATACTAAGTTATTTTCTCCACTGCCCTTGTCGATCGGACCTTATGTCTGATCGGGCGCAATGCGCCTCGCCGAGAACAATAAAGTCGAGTAAAGAACAGGTTGGTAGGTTCACTCTGTACGACCGAGCTGGTAACATATTGACTGAGTGGCCCCCAATCGGCCTGCAACGGGACCCACATACATGTCTTACCTTACTCGTTTGGAAGTTTATGCCACCAGCAACAGAGAATGTCATGCAGACAAATCGTACTTTAGAAGCATCTAGTCTGTCACATCACAGAGATTTGCGTGTTTGCTTCAAGAAAGGTGTCAGAGACACTTTTCGACTTATATTTTCTTAGGAAACTTTGAAAAACATGTATATACTTTGGGATGTGTGCATAAATGTTATAGTGACACTATAAAAGGGAGTCTTTATCTATAGGCAGATGCATGAGATGCTTTATTATTCTACGTGTTCTCTGTTACTATTCACTTCTACTATTCTCTCCTCTTGAACCGAGTGCTAACTTGAGCGTCGGAGGGTCAACGCCAGAGATCCCTTCCCGGGCCCAATACTAACGATCCTTGTGTTACAGGTGTTAGTGCAATCGACCTCCAAGGTTTTAATGTCAGACAAATATGTTTAAGTATGCTTAAGTATGTTCATGAAAAATCCTAGTTGTAGGCTAGGCAAGGGGAGAAATCTCGGTATAGCGGAAGCCAGGTGGATAGGTCTGGAGGACTTAATCCCTGGGTAGCCGAGTACTGAGTCGGGAAAAATCTCGGTATAGCGGAAGCCAGGTGGATAGGTCTGGAGGACTTGATCCCTGGGTAGCCGAGTACTGAGTCTGGTGAGTGAAGCCAGGTTGAGAAAATCCTAGTGGGTGGTAACCTTAGGTAACGGGAAGTCTTGGAGGAGTGAACTCCAAGCAAGGTTGATCGGATGGTTTCCGGTCGACCGCGCGCGGTCGACCATACGGGCGGATATCGGTAAATCTAGGTTTATGTTTACTATTGTTTTCTGTATTATTATTATTGCTGTTGGCTAATATAATATTGCAGGAAAAGTCTTTGTGGATCAGGCGATCAGATACTGAGCAGGTAAAAGTCCAAACAGGTCTGGAGAACCATGTTTGGCAGGTAAGTTGAGGTAAGGAACTGGAGGAGCGACAATGAGGTCGGGTTCCCGAAGGGAACAACCTTAGGTCGATGATCCAACTGAAGAAACCGGGAAGGTTTCCAAGTTGAGATCAAGACAGTCCTAACTGTCATACTCATGCATTATATTACTGTGCTATATTACTGTTCTAACCTTTGTTTTGCAGGAATACTATTGTTATATCGAACTAACTTTGTGGTGCAGAATTATATGACCCCTTGAGTTTCAAAGGGTCATAACTTTTGACTCAGAACTCAGAATCAGGCTCTGTCAGCGGCCACGCGTCCAACACTTAGAAAGCTTCAATTCATCAAGGGTCCAATCGACTGAACAGGAGGTTCAGTCGACCGAAAAAGGCATTTTATCAGTCGACCGAACAAGCAACTTTGGCAAATCTGATCAGGCTCAGAAATATGGTATCCCAGCATGATCGGTCGACTGAAAATGAGGTTCGGTCGACCGAACAATGAAGACATTTAATGGCGCATTAATTCAAGATCTCGACGAACAGGGAAGGAAGCTGTTCGGTCGACTGAAAAAGAGGTTCGGTCGACCGAACCCGTAATGACCAGTTAATGCAGAAGATCGAGCCAGCGCCAGACTCCAGCCAGGAAGGAAGGGAGCGGGTTCGGTCGACTGAACCCAAGGATCGGTCGACCGAACATTGACGATTCTTATAAAAGTGAAGCTCCAGGTCTGTGGATGTGTAACGGGTTCTGATATCATCTCTATGATAAAGTTGTTCGAGAAACTACTCTTCTACACATCCATCAAGCAAGTTGTTGTACCATCCAAGAAGTGTCAATCGAGCTATATCTTCTATCTAAGTAATCGGTATATTTGTTTAACTTGCATTGTACTTAATTCAAGTAAGATAGTAGGCTGTTACTATCTTACTCTGCTCATTTGTACGATCTGCTTCTTTCCGAGGATCTCGGAAAGAAGAGTTATAGTGGATTGCCCATCGGTGCGGTCAAGGACCGCGGGCCTTCGAGTAGGAGTCGAGCTAGGCTCCGAACGAAGTAAAACGATTGTGTCTCCTTTCTTATTTTCCGCTGCACGATTCTGACTTAAAAAGAAAAGAATAGTTTTAAAAAAGACGCGATATTCACCCCCCCCCCCCTCTATCGCGCTACTCGATCCTATCAATTAGTATCAGAGCATATAGCTCTGAAATTTCTTAATTGATTTTCAAAGCAACTTTTTAAAACTTTTTCTTTTCATCAAGTTTTTCCTTATAATAAATTTTTTTTTTCCAGCACTACTAATCCCAAGACAAAAGTCTTGGAAATATTTTCTCTTAATTTTTTCTTGCAAGAATTATGAACTCATATCAAGAAGGGCGAAGTATCTATGACCCTCCACAGTACGATCAAGTCTACTTCAATTCTTGGAGGAATATGATGGAATGTTTCATTGGAAGCAGCAATTTCGACAACTGGATCGCATTGAGACAACCGTCTCAAAACTCACAATCAAACACAGAGGTAATAAATATGTTCATAAATATTTTGCCTAATGAAGTCTTGTGTCAATTAGAAGGTTACAAGAATGCATTCGAGATGTGGACCAAATTGATCGAGCTTCACGAGACCCCGTCGAGGCTAGAAGATCAAGGCAAAAGTGAGTTCGAATCCGAATCCGAAGAGCTATCCTCAGAACCAGATCTAGAAGAACAAGACCAAATCAGCTTCATCGCTCTAGTGGCTGAGGAGGAGGCTAATGGATCTGAACCCGAGTCTGACCGAACACTTGAGCTTGAATCCGAAATGGCAATGGTCAAGGGGGAGAATCCTAATGAGGATTCAAAAGGTAATATTTTAAATACAAAATTTAAAGAACACATAACATGTTTTAATTGCAGTGAAAAGGGGCACTACAAAAATAAATGCCCAATGAGTCGATCTGCACAACCGGAGGCAAAGGAGGAGTCGAAGCCTAGAGTCCAGAAAAGGAAGGACCACATCGAATGTTTCAAGTGCAAAAAGATGGGACACTACAAATCTCAATGCCCGGAAAGAAGATCCAAGGATTTAGGGGGAGCTAGTATGGTAAATAATTTTAAATTATATGAACATTTGCATGCTTTAGATCCTTCTTGTTTGAATGGTAATTTGAAATTAAAAATGCATGAAAATTCAACATTAAAATTACTTAACAAAAATAATCTAACTAATAAAAATTTAATTAATTCAAATATAACTAAAATTGACCAAATCAACCAAAAACTTAATCAAGACCCAGTTAATCAAAGTCTATTTATTCAAGATAATTTGAATTTAAATCAAAATAATAATTATCTAGAGTTAAATAACAATAAACATAATTTAACAAAAAATTTAAATAAAGATAAGAAACTAAACTATAAATCAAAGTTTAGAAAATTAGAAAAACAAAATAATGTTTTGAAAAACAAAATTAATATATTATAAAACATTATTAATAATTTTATCAACATACAAAATCTAGATTTAAGTTATAAATCAAAACCAAAACAAAACCTTCATTATAATCATGTACCCTTTAATTATAAAACTAATCAATAATAATAATAATAATAATAATAATAATAATAATAACAACAACAATACTAATATTAACAAAACAATTCTAAACAAAGCAACAACCATCATTAATGGACAAAAACAATAATATAAAACAATAATATTAAATATACAACAACAACAACATCAACAACACAAACAATTTGTATTATGCATGACTTGTTTGAATTGTTTGAGTTGCCATGATCATTCATACTTATCTATTCATGCATCTTTTCTTTATGCTCTTAATTTAGAACGATTAGTTAAAAAGGTTTACCAAACTCTAACAACAGAGCACCGGAAAGGATTGGGATGATAGTACATCAAGGAAACTTTGTCAAAGGCATGTCTAGGCTGAATATGGAATTCTACCTGGTGCACTAGACTTAGTGGATCTGGCCGAAGCTACCCCAGTCAAACATGGGATAGTTAGACCAAAATTTAGTATTAAGTTTTTTGGGCAGGAACAATTTGGAAAGTCTTCAGCAAGTGGTCTAATGATATTCAAGTAGGTCATATGCCTCGCCACTGAACTGAAACTTATCCTTAGGACGCCTGCTTGATTAACCCAAAGCTAAGTTTGAATCTAACATAGGTTTAATAACCTTTTTCAATAAAATTAATTCTAATTCAAACTAATTCAATTTCAAACCTAACTTAATTCAAACTCAAACTAAAATTAATTCTAATTCAAACTAATTCAATTTCAAACCTAACTTAATTCAAACCCAAACTAAAATTAATTCTAATTCAAATCTAATTCAAACTTAATTAAAATTATTTAAAAACTTATTAAAATTATTTTAAACTTTAATAAAATTATTTTAAAACTTATTAAAATTATTTTAAAACTTAATTAAAATTATTTTAAAACTTATTAAAATTCATTTTAAACTTTATTAAATTTATTTTAAAACTTATTAAATTTATTTTAAAACTTAATTAAAATTATTCTTAAAACTTAATTATTTTGAAAACTTAATTATTTTTAAAACTTATTAAAATTTATTTTAAACTTTATTAAAATTATTTTAAAAACTTATTTAAAATTATTTTAAAACTTAATTAAAATTATTTTAAAAAAACTTAATTAAAATTATTAATTATTTTAAAAACTTAATTAAAATTATTTAAAAACTTAATTAAAATTATTTTAAAAACTTAATTAAAATTATTTAAAAACTTAATTAAAATTATTTTAAAAACTTAATTAAAATTATTTAAAAACTTAATTAAAATTATTTTAAAAACTTAATTAAACTTATTTAAAAACTTATTTAAAATTATTGTAAAACTTAATTAAAATTATTTTAAAACTTAACTATTTTAAAACTTAATTTAAAATTATTTTAAAAATTATTTTAAAACTTGATTACATAAACTAAATTAATTAACCCTAATCATTAACTAGTTTAACTTAATACACTTAATTAATTCTTATTAAATTTCAACTTGAAATCTTATATTTAATCAACAAATAAAATACTTTAACAAAATTAAATATAACTAATTCTAAAATCTTTACCTAATTAATTACTAAGAACTTAATAATAATTCAAAATCAATTAATTCGTAATTATTAATTATGAAACCTTAATCAACAATTAAAATTAATTTTTAGCCTAATTAATAATAATACTAAATTCAATTGAAACTAATCTTTAAATTATGTTTAAATCAATCAATAATCTAGCAACTATTCTAACTTTATAATTTCTAAACTAAACATTAATTCAATTAATTCACAAATTAAATGTTTCCATCTATTTAACTTACAATAATCAAAGTTTAACTAAAATTTAATCAATAAAGTCATCTCACACAATTATAGGATTACCATACTTGCAAATTTAGAATGGGTGAGATGCTAAGAAAATTAAAATTTAAACTAATTTCTTAAAAATGATTTTTGAAAACTTATAAATCTATTTTCTTAAGAAAATATTTACTTATAATTCTTTGAAACATTATTTGAAATCAACTTTAAAATACTTTCAAAAGTATCTTTAATTTTACTATTTTTTCCTTTAAAATTTTTGGATCAATATTTGATGCATGCTCACTACATCTTATTATTGTCCTTCAAAAGGGTGAGAGAATACCGTAGAAAATATCTTGAAAATGTTTAAAGGTATTCCATCATTATTGGTGCAAAACTTAAGGGTCCTTAGCAATTAAATCCATTTATGAAGGGTTCTTTTTGTTGTATGACAAAAGGGGGAGAAGAAAGGGTTTAAGTTAGAAATCTAAATCTTTATGAATTGACCTAACTTAAACATATTTGTCAAACATCAAAAAGGGGGAGATTGTTGGTGCAATCGACCTCCAAGGTTTTAATGTCAGACAAATATGTTTAAGTATGCTTAAGTATGTTCATGAAAAATCCTAGTTGTAGGCTAGGCAAGGGGAGAAATCTCGGTATAGCGGAAGCCAGGTGGATAGGTCTGGAGGACTTAATCCCTGGGTAGCCGAGTACTGAGTCGGGAAAAATCTCGGTATAGCGGAAGCCAGGTGGATAGGTCTGGAGGACTTGATCCTTGGGTAGCCGAGTACTGAGTCTGGTGAGTGAAGCCAGGTTGAGAAAATCCTAGTGGATGGTAACCTTAGGTAACGGGAAGTCTTGGAGGAGTGAACTCCAAGCAAGGTTGATCGGATGGTTTCCGGTCGACCGCACGCGGTCGACCGTACCAGCGGATATCGGTAAATCTAGGTTTATGTTTACTATTATTTTCTGTATTATTATTATTGTTGTTGACTAATATAATATTGCAGGAAAAGTCTTTGTGGATCAGGCGATCAGATACTGAGCAGGTAAAAGTCCAAACAGGTCTGGAGAACCATGTTTGGCAGGTAAGTTGAGGTAAGGAACTGGAGGAGCGACAGTGAGGTCGGGTTCCCGAAGGGAACAACCTTAGGTCGCTGATCCAACTGAAGAAACCGGGAAGGTTTCCAAGTTGAGATCAAGACAGTCCTAACTGTCATACTTATGCATTATATTACTGTGCTATATTACTGTTCTAACCTTTGTTTTGCAGGAATACTATTATTATATCGAACTAACTTTGTGGTGTAAAATTATATGACCCCTTGAGTTTCAAAGGGTCATAACTTTTGACTCAGAACTCAGAATCAGGCTCTGTCAGCGGCCACGCATCCAACACTCAGAAAGCTTCAATTCATCAAGGGTCCAGTCGACTGAAAAGGAGGTTCAGTCGACCAAAAAAGGCATTTTATCAGTCGACCGAACCTTGGTTCGGTCGACCGAACAAGCAACTTTGGCAAATCTGATCAGGCTCAGAAATATGGTATCCCAGCATGATCGGTCGACCGAAAATGAGGTTCGGTCGACCGAACAATGAAGACATTTAATGGCGCATTAATTCAAGATCTTGACGAACAGGGAAGGAAGCTGTTCGGTCGACCGAAAAAGAGGTTCGGTCGACCGAACCCTTAATGACCAGTTAATGCAGAAGATCGAGCCAGCGCCAGACACCAGCCAGGAAGGAAGGGAGCGGGTTCGGTCGACTGAACCCAAGGATCGGTCGACCGAACGTTGACAATTCTTATAAAAGTGAAGCTCCAGGTCTGTGGCTGTGTAACGGATTCTTATATCATCTCTATGATAAAGTTGTTCGAGATACTACTCTTCTACACATCCATCAAGCAAGTTGTTGTACCATCCAAGAAGTGCCGATCGAGCTATATCTTCTATCTAAGTAATCGGTATATTTGTTTAACTTGCATTGTACTTAATTCAAGTAAGATAGTAGGTTGTTACTATCTTACTCTGCTCATTTGTACGATCTGCTTCTTTCCGAGGATCTCGGAAAGAAGAGTTATAGTGGATTGCCCATCGGTGCGGTCAAGGACCGCGGGCCTTCGAGTAGGAGTCGAGCTAGGCTCCGAACGAAGTAAAACGATTGTGTCTCCTTTCTTATTTTCCGCTGCACGATTCTGACTTAAAAAGAAAAGAATAGTTTTAAAAAAGACGCGATATTCACCCCCCTCTATCGCGCTACTCGATCCTATCAACAGGACAGCATGGAGTCTTCATTCAGTCAACAGTCGAGCCACGTTCCCAGCTAACCATCTTCTCAGCTCCCAGACAATTTCATATTTGGTGTCATTTATGGAAACTTCACCTACATCCGAGACGTGAAGATGGAGGACACTGGATGAATTACCACTGTGACGTTAACCCAAGAAGAGCTAGCGATACTAATAAATGCCTGAGCTGCAAAGATGGTGCAACAACAACAGGAGATAGCAGCCGATTGTCGAGCATCGAACAACCCAATTGTATCGGCAACAGGTTAACGAACTGAGACCCTGCTGGCCGCAAGCCAAACCACCAGCTGATAGGCGCCTTCCAGCAAGCACTGAACACGCCAATCTTGTACCACAAGGCGTTATTACCCACACCCTCGAAAGAGCATGGCCAAGCCAAAAGGACACAAGGATCATTTTTCGAGAATGTGCCCGTCTGGGATGTACGGAAAGGAAAAGCACCCCAATTCGACAACTCTCTAGAGTGGATTAACAGGCAGTTCTCCCAAGAAATCCTCGACGATCAATTTCCACCTCATTTCATACCTCTGACGATCAAAGAGTATACGGGGTCAACTGATCCTGAGAACCATATACTCAAATTCAATAACATAGTCATGCTCTACCAATACACCAATGGAGTTAAGTGTCGTATGTTCCTCACCATGCTATCTGGTTTGGCGCATAGGTGATTCAAACGCTTGTCGATCGGGTCCATCTGCAGATTCAAGGATTTCCAAGTGACTTTTCTCTAGCACTTTGATAGTAATTGTCGCTACCAAAAGATGAACGTGAACCTGTTCTCGCTTATAGACAAGGGCCCAAGGAGGTATTATGGGACTACATTAAGAAATTCAATCAAGTTGCCATGGACGCCCCATCAGCCACCCCAAGAAATTTTGGTAAGTGCCTTTTCACAGGGACTTACAGATAACGATTTCTTTTGCTTACTTATCAAGAAGCCTCCAAGAGACTTCGATTATCTGCTCAAACGGGCTACGAAGTACATCAATATCGAAGAGATTCAGTCAGCCCAGAAAATAGAAGTGATTCTCGAGCCTGCAGTTGTCTCAGAACGCCGAGTGGCTCACACCCATCTACCGCTAAAAGGACCCTAAGCGGACGCATCACAGCAACACCAAAAACTCCAAACCCATGCAGTCCGGCATGTAGATTCTGAGCGAGCAAGATTTCTTGAGCCCCAATAGTGTGCCCTACTATTTTTCTCCTACCATCGTTCGACAACCCATAATACGAAAAATTGTTACCATTTCAACCCAAGACCGTGCGGACCAGCCTAGTAGGGATTCCGCCATTGATCTCCATCTCCCGAGTGCCACCATCATCGTCGGTCGGATGGGCAACCCGATAAAGGCAATGCGCATGCCGAGCAGCATCAACCACAACCTCAGTGATGTGGTAAGTAGAGAGGGGAGGGGTACTTTGGTAATTTTTCTATAGCACCCCTTTTTAGGAAATTCACGTGAAGGAAAGGGGTTGCTTCGTAGGTTTCCTTATGCACCGCCACCACGAATAGGGGGGAGAGTCTTTGTCTCTCTCCGCCACCAGCTAGCGACGCCAGCCAGCGGCGATCGTCACTGAGTCGCCTGCTTCCTTCCTCCAGCCTTCTTGACGCGGACACCGCCAAGCGACACCGCTGCCATCGTTTCCCTCTCCACGCCGGCAACCTCATGCAGGCATCTTGGTTTTCCTTCTCCACTTCCATCTCCTCCCTTCTCCCTGCCAATGCAATTGCCTGAGGCTCTCTTCCTTGCGGGCATCGCTCATGTCGCACCTCCTTCCTCTCCCCGGTGAAATGTCGTCGCCACAAGGACCCACATCGCCTCCCTTGCTGTGACACCGCTACCTCCGCCAGCCAACACCCTCTGGAGCTGCTGCACAACCCTTGATGCCGCCTTCATCGCATCGACAGCGTACGACGCTTCGTCGGACATCACTGCCCCGCTGTGCTCCCTCTTTCTAGTGTTGGTATAATATCCCACAGGTCAAGGTTGACCTGGTTGACCAAGCTTGAGTCTTGGTTTGAGTTTCGATGTTTGACAATACAAGACTTCAATAATATAGACAAGTGTAGGTGCAGTTGTTCATTTGGGAAGATTGTTTGGTGTAATTCCCCTCTGATCAGGGTCTGATCAGGTTGGTTGAAGAAGAGTCAAGTATGTCAAGGTTGACTAGATACTTGACTGGGAAGTCCTAACTAGGATGTTAGGTAAAAGAAAAATCCTGGTAAGTGAATCCAGGTGAAAGACCTAGTGAGTGAAGCTAGGTAGAGAGAAAATCCTGGTGAGTGGAGCCAGGTGAAAGTCCTAGTGAGTGAAGCTAGGCAGTATGAAAATCTTGGTGAGTGAAGCCAGGTAGAAAGAAAGACCTAGTCAGTGAAACTAGGCAGAGAGAAAATCCTGGTGAGTGAAGTCAGGTGAAAGTCCTAGTGAGTGAAGCTAGGCAGTATGAAAATCCTGGTGAGTGAAGCCAGGTGAAAGACCTAGTGAGTGAAGCTAGGCAGTATGAAAATCCTGGTGAGTGAAGCCAGGTGAAAGACCTAGTGAGTGAAGTTAGGCAGTATGAAAATCTTGGTGAGTGAAGCCAAGTGAAAGCCCTGGTAAGTGAAGCCAGGCAGATGGAAAGTCCTAGTGAGTGAAGCTAGGCAGAAGGAAATCCTGGTGAGTGAAGCCAGGTGAAAGTCCTAGTGAGTGAAGCTAGGCAATTGGAAATCTTGGTGAGTGAAGCCAAGTGAAAGTCCTGGTGAGTGAATCCAGGTGGAAGTCCTAGTGAGTGAAGCTAGGCAGTTGGAAATCTTGGTGAGTGAAGCCAAGTGAAAGTCCTGGTGAGTGAAGCCAGGCACGGGGAAAATCCAGATGGGTCAAGGTTGACCAGACATCTGGTGAAAGTCCAAGTAGGTTAAGGGATTGACCGGATACTTGGCACGAGGAGAAAAATCCAAGTAGGTCAAATAGATTGACCAGACACTTGGTGAGGGAGTCCTAACAGGTCAAGGGTGACCAGATGCTAGGCATGATGTACCAACAGGTCAAGGTTGACCGGATGTTGGTTTGAGGGGCTTGGGACTTGGTTTTGGGCAAAAACCAGCAGCTGGATCGATCAACCGATCGATTGGCTGGAGCCTAATCGATCGGCCGATCAATTGGGGAGTCCCCGCGAGAAGCCTTCGTCTCAATCGATCAGTGGATTGATTGGGAGGCAGTCGCGAGCACACATAAGCCTGCTGGATCGATCGGTTGATCGATCCAGAGGCCCCAATCGATCAGTGGATCGATTGTGAAGCTGCGATTTGTCGCGATAAGCCCTAGATCGATCCGTTGATCGATCTAGGCATTTTTCAAGAGCACAGAGGCGCTCTGGATCGATCAATGGATCGATCCAAAGCTTTCCCGATCGATTGGGAGCAATTCAATCGATCGGGATCCGACCGTTGGCGCAGATAAAGGCCATTGGCGTGCGTCTTCTTCGAAAGAACTCGCACTTTTCATCTCTGATCCTCTCCAGCGAGCACAGCAGCTCTCCACACTTCTTCTCCACCCTACTGCCAGTTCTTAAAGGGTTCTTGGAGCAAGGTTTGCTAGTGATCCAAGATCAAGAGGCGGGCTACAACAAGAAGTTAGGGTTAGGGTTTTCACTGCATAACTTGTAAGCTTTTGCTTGTATTTTATTTCCCTTTCCTTATTCTTGTATTGAGAGTGTTGTAGGGCTTCTCCGCCTATGGTATTTACCATAAAGGAGTGTTATTCATAGTGGAGGGTGTGTGTGTGCGTGGATCCTTGGATTAGTCACCTTTTGTGAGGTGGATACCAAGTAAAATCCATTTGTTAGCGTTGTATGCATTTGTTTCTTTGTTTTTCCACTGCACATCTTTGAAGAAACAAGCAACGAAGCACACGAGGAACGCGACGAGCTATTCACCCCCTAGTTACATTTCAGTCCCAATAAGTGGTATCAGAGTAAGGTCGCTCTTCACCGGAATCATCGCCGGAAGGGGCAAACAAAACAAGCAAAGCTAGAGGGTGAAGAAGTTGGGGCAAATTCATCAAAGTCAAAGAATTCAAGAAGCTCAACTTCAAGATGCAATTCCAAAATGGACTTGGATTTGACACAAGGGTGGCTCCACCATACGTTTCAACAAGCTTCGATCTTTGGAAATCAAGGATCAAGAATTTCTTAATGGTGAAGATAGAGCAATGGTTTGCTCTCATGGAAAGATTCGAAGCTCCAAAGAACTCCAAGGGAAAAGTCCTCAAGAAAAGTAAATGGAGCAAAGAGCAGATTCAAAGGAGCGAGACAAATGATAAAGTGACCAAGCTTTTGGTCAACTTATTGCCTAGCCACATTTTGGCTCAAATTTGATAGTTCAAGGATGCCAAGGAGCTTTGGAGCAAGTTGGCAACTATTCATGAGATCCCCTCCACTGTACCAATCCAAGAAAAATCCAAAGAGGGTGACTCATTGGAGCAAGACCAAGAGGAGGAGAATTCCGAAGTTGAGAGATGCTCAACTTCCGTAGAAGAGGTCCAAGAATCCTCATCCTCAAAGGAGTGCAATCAAAAGAGCAAGGAAGGAACATATTCCTTGTTTCATGCATAAGAGGATGAAGAAGAAGGTGAATCCTCCACCTCTAGGATTGAGGGGGGCCGACCTTCGGTGGCACCGGATCAAGAATAAGGAGAAGCTTCTACATCCAGGTCAAATGGAGAAGAAGCTTCCACCTCCACAAGTCAAGCAAAATCAAATTGAGGAGTATCATCTTCGGATCAAGAGGAAGCCTCTACTTCCAAGTCAAATGGAGGAGCAAGTGTCACACCTACACAAGAAGGTATAAATAGTTCATTTAAAAATAAAAATCATATTATATGTTTTGAGTGTAGGGAGAATGGGCACTACAAGATCAAGTGTCCCAACTTGGCCAAGAAGAAGGGTCAAGTGGCACCCAAGGGCAAGGAGAAGCCCAAGGAGGCCATCCCCACAACAAAGAAGAGCAAGGAACACATTGTGTGCTTCTTGTGCCAACAAAGATGGCATTACCGAAGTCAATGCCCTAAGGGGAAGAAGTTGGTTAAGGCTCAAGGAGGAAGCTCAATTCAAGGGGGAGCCTCCAAGGTAAAAAGAAAGGTATCATTCATTGAGACTATCCCCTTAAATAATGGTAAAAAGCATGATAATTCTAATTTATATCATTTCAATGCTATTTACCATGAAAATAGGAGGCATGATAAAGTTAAGGAAAATCATGTAGCTTTTCATGCTAAAACCTCTCAACCTAGGTTTAGAAGGGTAGATAGGAATTTAGGCAAGAACCCTAAGGATTCTAGGTATTTGCTTAAGAAAAAGAAAAGTCATGATTTTAGTGAAAATCTATGGTTGAGGGATTATGGAAGGAAAATCAAGTCTTGAGGTCAAGACTTGATAAATTAGAGAAGACCCTTAGAAAAATCACAAATGGAACACAAGGGTCTAAGGGTAAAAACCTAGGTTTAGGACAACAAAAGTCATCCAATGGCCATAGAGGTTTGGGATACAAACCTAAGGCTAAGAAGGATGAAATTTCTTACCATAGGGTTCCATATAGTTATGGAACCAACCCTAGGTCTAAGGATTAAGTCAAAAGTACAAGGGAAGTTATCCCTAGGAGTATTTTTGCAACTAAAGTGACTAAGACTTCTAAGAAGTCTAACAAAGTCACTAAAAAGGTCACAAGGGAAGAAATCCCTAGGGTTGACCTAGAAAATCTAACCAAAGCTTCTAAGAAGCCAAACAAGGTCACTAGGAAGGTATCTAGGGAAGTTATCCATAGTGAGTACCTAGAGCATCCAAGGAGCACCAATAGGTTTTGGGTTCCTAGGAGCATTTTCTCTACCCTATAGATGGGTTAGAGAGTGTCAACTCTAAGAAGAAGGGTAGTTAACCCAACTTTGAAGAAATTAACACTCAAGGAGCATTTTCAAGGTTATTATTAACCTTTGAAAAATGAAATGGATTTATGATTTACTCTTTGAAAGAGTAAAATGTGCCAAATTTGAGAAGTATTGATTTTATTTTAAAATGGCACATATTGGGAAAACATAAGGAAATACCAAGTTGGGATTTTGGTTTTTTCTTAGTGATACTCTTGTGGAAGAATGAAATATGCCAACATTTGAGAAATAAGTTTAATTTTAATTGACATAAGTTAATCAAGATAACTAGAAATACTAATTTAGGTTTTGACATTTTCTTGGAACACTTAGATGGGCAATCTAGGTTTAATTTTTAATTTAGCTAAGATTTAAGGACACTTAGATAGGTAATCTAGGTATTTTATTTATGCTAAATCTTGCCATAATTGTTTGCCCATTATATGTCATGACATCATGATTATTTTTGTATTCATATCATATGATGAAAAACACAAAAATATCATGTCATGACATACATACATCATGTAGTTATAAGAAATTTTCTTTTGAAAATTATTTCTTTTTGATGTATGCCATAACATTATCATGCATTATGTTTATTTCCTTAAAATTAAGGACAAGTGGCATTTATCAACAGGTGGTGTCAACAAGTGACATCCTAGGTGGATGTTCAATATCCACAAAATGCCTAGATAGATATGCATGATCCCTAGATTAGGGCAAAACTAAATTTTACATCTCACAAAGACCTATAAGATAACTTGTATGTGTTTTGTGCACAGTAGATATAAGTGAGATGTTAGGATGATGAACAAAACTCAACATGCTGTTTTAGTGCATTTCCTTGAGTTTTAAGTTCATCAAAACACATAGTTATGTGTTTTCCCATCATTGGGAAAGCTAATGTACAAGTCATGTGCATTAAGCCCAAGGAACATGGTGGGATATTGGTTTTGAAAATGTTTTTAAAATGATTTTGGAAAACTTTGGTGAAGGCTATCTTTTGATAGTAATCACCATTGAATAGTTAGACACAAACTTGAAGAAAACACTAAAGTTTTTATAAGTTTTCAAGTTTGTGTCCATCTTTAAAAATATGATGTATTTTCTTAGAAAACTATTTTTCCATGATAAAGTATACCCTAAATAATGTCTACACAAATTTTCACGATTTTTAGAATTTTGTAGAATTTTCTAGGGGTTTCTGAAATTGGCTGAAATTGAATTTCAGCAATTTCAGGTCTCCAATCGATTGGGTGATCGATTGGAGTGCCTCAATCGATCAGTCGATCGATTGAGAAGGTCATTCTCGCGAGCAGAAGCTCGCTGGATCGATCAATCGATCGATCCAGACTGGCTGAATCAATAAGTGGATCGATTCAAGACAGTGAAATCGATTGGGACCCAACTCCAATCGATTGGGGAACCTGATTTCAGCTGGGAAAACTGATTTTCAGTGGTTTGACCCTTGTTTAGTCTAGGAAATCATTCCTAACCCCTCAAAATACATTTGTATACATGAAAAGGGTATTTTCAGGTTGAAAACGAGAGTGAATTGGTAAAGGGAGACTAAGTAGAAGTTTACGTTTGAGGTTGATTCAAATTTTGAACTTTTGAACCTCAAAACTTCTAAATTTGGGTTTCCTAAAGGTTTAGGGATTCCAAGTCATTGTTGGTGTAATGACAGAAGGTACGACCATGTCTTTAGGGGGAGTTACTCTTTAAAGACATGAAAACTATTTCTTTCATGAACCTTGGAAGGTGGTTAACCTTCTTTTAAGAACATGCTCAAGGTTGAGCATTTGAACTTTAATGGGGAGTGGATATCCTCATTGTTCAAGTGGTTCAAGTTGGTATATGCTCATGGATGAGCATTCGATACAAATGAAGGGTATGAGACCTTCATTTGGGTTATTGGACCTTGTTAATGCTCAAGGGCAAGCATTGATGATAATGAAGGGTATGGGACCTTCATTATCGTGTTGATCACAACGAGTGAAGTTGTGAACAATGATGAGAAACTCTTCAGGGGGAGAGTCTCAAAGGGGAGAGTTTTCAACAAGTAAATTTGTTGATGTGTGCCAATAGGGGAAGAATATAGGGTTTAAGTTAGGTCATCATTATCTAAGAGGGAGTTTTCCTTCTTAGTGGGAGAATGTAGGGTTTAACTTACGCTTTCATTACCTAGTGGCATGAAGGAAGATGAGGCTATGGGAATTAGCCTAACTTAAATGAGGTATTGTCAAATATCAAAAAGGGGGAGATTGTTGGTGCAATATCCCACAAGTCAAGGTTGACCTGGTTGACCAAGCTTGAGTCTTGGTTTGGGTTTCGATATTTGACAATACAAGACTTCGATGATATGGACAAGTGCAGGTGCAGTTGTTCATTTGGGGAGATTGTTTGGTGCAATTCCCCTCTGATCAGGGTCTGATCAAGTTGGTTGAAGAAGAGTCAAGTAGGTCAAGGTTAACCAGATACTTGACTGGGAAGTCCTAACTGGGATGTTAGGCAGAAGGAAAATCCTGGTAAGTGAAGCCAGGTGAAAGACCTAGTGAGTGAAGCTAGGCAGAGAGAAAATCCTAGTGAGTGAAGCCAGGTGAAAGTCCTAGTGAGTGAAGCTAGGCAGTATGAAAATCTTGGTGAGTGAAGGCAAGTGAAAGCCCTGGTGAGTGAAGCCAGGCAAAAAGAAAGACCTAGTGAGTGAAGCTAGGCAGAGAGGAAATCCTGGTGAGTGAAGCCAGATGAAAGTCCTAGTGAGTGAAGCTAGGCAGTATGAAAATCCTGGTGAGTGAAGCCAGGTGAAAGACCTAGTGAGTGAAGCTAGGCAGTATGAAAATCCTCGTGAGTGAAGCCAGGTGAAAGACCTAGTGAGTGAAGCTAGGCAGTATGAAAATCTTGGTGAGTGAAGCCAAGTGAAAGCCTTGGTGAGTGAAGTCAGGCAGATGGAAAGTCCTAGTGAGTGAAGCTAGGCAGAAGGAAATCCTGGTGAGTGAAGCCAGGTGGAAGTCCTAGTGAGTGAAGCCAGGCAGTTGGAAATCTTAGTGAGTGAAGCCAAGTGAAAGTCCTGGTGAGTGAAGCCAGGCACGGGGAAAATCCAGATGGGTCAAGGTTGACCAGACATCTGGTGAAAGTCCAAGTAAGTCAAGGAATTGACCGGATACTTGGCACGAGGAGAAAAGTCCAAGTGGATCAAATGGGTTGACCAGACACTTGGTGAGGGAGTCCTAGCAGGTCAAGGGTGACCAGATGCTAGGCATGATGTACCAACAGGTCAAGGTTGACCGGATGTTGGTTTGAGGGGCTTGGAACTTGGTTTTGGGCAAAAACCAACAGCTATATCGATCAGCCGATCGATTGGGGAGTCCCCGCGAGAAGCTTTCGTCTCAATCGATCAGTGGATCTATTGGGAGGCAGTCGCGAGCGCACAGAAGCCTGCTGGATCGATCGGCTGATCGATCCAGAGGCCCCAATCGATCAGTGGATCGATTGGGAAGCTGCGATTTATTGCGATAAGCCCTGGATCGATCCGTTGATCGATCCAGGCATTTTCCGAGAGCACAGAGGTGCTTTGGATCGATCAGTGGATCGATCCAAAGCCTCCCCGATCGATTGGGAGCAATCCAATCGATCGGGATCTGACCGTTGGCGCAGATAAAGGCCGTTGGCGTGCGTCTTCTTCAAAAGAACTCGCACTGTTCATCTCCGATCCTCTCCAGCGAGCACAGCAGCTCTCCACACTTCTTCTCCACTCTACCGCCAATTCTTGAAGGGTTCTTGGAGAAAGGTTTGCTAGTAATCCAAGATCAAGAGGCGGGCTACAACAAGAAGTTAGGGTTAGAGTTTTCACTGCATAACTTGTAATCTTTTGCTTGTATTTTGTTTCCCTTTCCTTCTTCTTGTATTGAGAGTGTTGTAGGTCTTCTCCGCCTTTGGTAGTTACCATAAAGGAGTGTTATTCATAGTGGAGGGTGTGTGTATGTGGATCCTTGGATTAGTCACCTCTTGTGAGGTGGATACCAAGTAAAATCCATTTGTTAGCGTTGTATGCATTTGTTTCTTTGTATTTCCGCTGCACATCTTTTAAGAAACAAGCAACGAAGCACACGAGGAACGCGACGAGCTATTCACCCCCCCCCTCCTCTAGCTACATTTCGGTCCCAACATCTAGCACTGCCTCTCTTTCTCTCACACTCACCAGTAGCCCATACTCCTTCTCCCTCCTCGCAACATTGTCGGTCGATACTGCCACCAGCGGCTGACGCCACTCACTGTCAATAAGCTTGATAGAAACCTATGCCAAATCTATAATAACATCATCAGGGAACTCCTCGAAGATCTTCTGCCTTTTATGAAGGAGGAAGGAACCTCAGTGGAAATATAGTCACATTCCTTCAGCTGTTGGATGGTCCACCCTATAGGTTTCCATCGGTCGGGTTCTTCCTCCTTGTACTTAGCAAGTTCGACCTTCAGTGATCGCAACTCAACGTCTTTCTCATTGATTATTCTTTTGTGCTCGCTAAACTGAAGTTCATGTCTCGCCTGCTCGGTCGTATGGCCCACTTGCTTTGTGGCCAAGGTGGCCTCTGCCTCCTTCATCTTCTTCATCAAGTCTCGAGCCTCCTTCTTTTTGATATCAAGGTCTTCAATGATCTTGAGTTTCTGAGCGTTGGCCGAGTTGATCTTTGGCTCAAAATTGTGGGCTTGCTTCCTAAGATTTTCCAACTCGACGGCCTAATCATGATTTTTATCCTTTTCCATGGTTAGAGCCCGCTCGGATCCAAGAAGTTGCTCAAATTGCTTCTCCAAGTCATCCTTTAGTTGTGTCGCCTCTGCAGTTAGGTGTTCAATCAGGACTTGGGAAGCCCCTATGTCCTTGCCCATTGTTTGCGCCTACTTGATCTTGTGGTCCAACTGAGCTAACATTTGTCAGAGAGGCAGGCCATCCATCCAGAACTAGTGCATAAAGAAATTGGTTACATAAGGCTGAGTGGAAATAATAAATTTAAAAATAATTCATGAACTTACCAGTGGAATTTTGGCTAAATCTATCAGCCAACTTAGCTGGAGGGATGGTCGCCTCCCGGGCTCTAGCTTTTGCCCAAGTCTGGGCCAAGAGACCCTGAATCCTTATCTTATGTTTCGACGTGTGTGGATGCTCAAGATTGGAGTACTACCATGTTGAAGCAATTTAGGTGCCCTAGGTTTTGATGTTTGAGCAAAGGTTTAAGTTAGGTTTATTATTGTATTTGATATACATTGTAAGTGTGCAGGATATAGGTACAACAAGGAAAGTCCAAGTGTAATCTTGACAAAGGAGAAAAGTCTAAGAGGAGTCTTGGCGGTGTAAGTCCAAGTATGTAGTCTTAGCAACGTAAGTCCAAGTATGACTTGGCAATGGTTGAAGTCTCAGAGGTGAGGAGCCTTTTGGTAAAGGAAGACCCAACAATAAGGATAAGGCTGAAGGAAGCTCTAGAAGGCAAAGCGTGAAAGTTGGGGAGACATTCGAGGGATGTGAGATTGATGAAGGAGGCTAGAAGGCTAGGTCTAGGTTGGTCAGGCGAGGACGAGTGTTGAGTGAATGTACTCGAGGGGGGTCAAATTCTAGAGTTAAGATTTGACCAGTTGACTGGGGCAGGGTATAAAATGTTTTTGTGCCCGATGGTTGCGAAAATAGTCATTTGCTACTATAGCAGACAACTGTTATTGCAGCAATCGACTGGTACATTGTAGCAGTTAACTGATACACTGTAGCAGTTGACTGTTATCGAGCTGTTGACCTGTAATTATCAAATTCCACTTAGCCTAATTAAAGTCTCCAAATGCTCAAGTGATCTAGTGTGGTCTTGTGCGAGTTGTGGTGAGATTTCTTCGCCCGTAAGGAGCTATGTAAGCTAATCGAAGTTTACCGAAGATTGATCCACCAATGGATTGAGGTTTCGTCCATCTTACAGACACGCCGTGGAGTAGGATTCCTAATCTCTAAACCACGTTAAACGAACATGTATTGGTTTGCTTTCTTAGTTATTATTTTCTAGAGTTAGCTTTCCTTTTGTTTATTGGTATTTTTGTTTCCGCTATGACTAACAATTGTAGGAAGTTATTCACCCCCTTCTAACGGGCGTCAAGGTTCTAACACGCCATTCATTAGTGGACAATCTAAGGATGACTGTTACGTGCCCATGCGAATTGGAGCCGATCGGCTCTGAGCTGGCCTGACCCTTAGATTTGGAGATTGGAATGGAGCGAATGGTGGAAAGAGAGTTACAGGGCCGGTTGGTGCCTGCGACAGATAAGATAGAGATTGGACGATGAAGGCGCCAAACGGTAAGTCACAGAGGGAGGGTGTCTGGTCAAAGGAGGGAGGAGTTGGATCGCCGGTTGCTCTCTTGGGAGCAGCAAAAGTGGAGCTTTCACCCCGTTCCAAAAGGGTCGGTGTGTAGACATGGTGGTAGAGGATTGGGGAATGGAAGACATTGATTGAGTGGTAGCTTCCGTTTGGAGCCTCTTGCGACGTTGTCACTGAATCAATGGCTCCGCGGATGTCATCAATTCTTAAGGAACTGCTATGGGTTCTATGGAGGGCCTCTCGGGAGGCAGCTTGTAGTGTTGGCAGTAGCATCACTCCCAGCTGTTTGGCTCACTTCTCCTTCATCGATTTATGCCTCCAAGGTCCCGACTGGTAGTAATCTATGGCTCCCATCTCGGCAACTCCACGACCTTGCTTCTCTTCATCCACTAACTTAGTGGAGTCGCTAACTAAAGTCCTAAGCATCACTTTTAGTGTAAAAAAGAAGAAAAAATTAGTTAGACCAAAAAACAAGGGAAGGAAAAGTGGCTCACCAAAAGTGCAGGGCAGCCGGTCTCGAATGGGACTCAACCTAAACATATACAATACGTCCTCCAGCAGCAACTTATGTATGTTGAATTTCAAGTTGGTCGGCTAAGTGGCGGCTTGGAGGTAGGTCGGCTCCCATCAATATTTGCCCAGTTCAAGAGAGCTTGGTAACTGCATCTGCCATGCGGTCCGGAAAATGGGTTGGTCGAAGAGTTGGACATAAAAGTATGGGATTTCTAGCCCTTATTATATGAGGGCATCTTATCAAAATAAACAACGCCCACACGGGCCTGGAAGAGAAAGACGCCCGACTCGGACTGTTTGGAATAATAAAAATAATAGACTTTGGAACAGAAAGGAGGGATCATGTACAATCAGAAAAGCACCACAACCTCGGACAATAACCTAAATGAGTTTGGTACTAATTGTTGCAAAGGAATATGGAAATATCTACAGACTTCGGAAAAGAAAGGAGGTATTGGAAAGCGAAGACCAGTATACAATTAGTCCTTAAAGAAAGGGAGGAAGCCATCAAGAGGTGTGTGGGGACGATCATATGCAAAAGGGATAGCAATTTGGTGGTCATCAAGAATATAATAAGTCATTTTTATTTGATCTACCTTGTCGCCATTAAAATCCAACGAAGTGGAGATGTACCACAGACCCGAGACAACAAGAGGAGGAGAGTGCGCCATGTGAAGGAAGACGAAAATCAGAGATCTAAAGGAGAAAAAAGAGAGGACTTACTGAAAGAGAATCACCAGCAATGAACAGAAAGCAAAGAGCCAGGAGGCGAACGAGGGTGAAGAAGAAGGTGATACAGTGAAGGGAGAAAGAAGGGCTTTAAAAACCTTGCCAACGGTTATCTAGAGTTGTCCGATCAAGGGCATAGGAAAACGAGATTCGATCAAAACTGTCAAAATTTGAAAAGGTGGCTATCACATCGAATCCCAATAGTCGCCTATCACATCAAATTATCGGCGATAGAGGATCACGACATGTGTCATTCAATCACAGGTGACATTAATGAGGAATAGCAATAATCATTAGGTGTATGATCAAAAATCATGCTTAGCATGTTTTGCATTAATAGCAAAGGATTTGAGCGATTTTCAATAAATCGGGATGATGTCAACAGCAATTAAAAGACACTATGAGTATGGGTGGTTGCTCGAGAAAGAGATCAAAAAGGAGCTAATAAATGGCTAAGTGTCGTCCGTGCTTGATCTGAGCAGCATCAATCCCAGAGCTCCCAACCGGTAAGAAATTTTCTTCTTTAGGAGATGTTAAAGCAATAATTATGCAAACCGAGTGGCGACCCGGATAGCAAAATGCCCGGTCGGGAAGAAGAGTTGCAAAAAATACTAATTGTCCAGTCAGTCGGACTTGTAGCCTCCTTCGACTAGACTTAAGAGAAAGACTTGTGATACGGTGATAAAGATGGGCCCCCCAAAAGTGGGTTAAAGCAATGAAGACCGGCTGACATTGAGGTCAAAGTCAAATGGTCAAAGTTGCAAGGTCAGATGGACTACGAAATCGTGGACTGTGGATCAGACAAGGTTGGCTGAGCGGTCCCTGAGAGTCGGTCTAATGTGAAAGGCTGACCAGACCATTCGACCAGTCATCCTCCACAAACTTGCAACGGAGGTCAAGAGCCAAATATTAAGTTACCCGACCCACCGCCCTTACCGATAGGACCTTATGTCTGCTCGGACGCAATGTGCCTCTTCGACAATAGTAAAGTCAAGTGAAGAACAAGTCGATAGCTTCACTCTGTACGATCGAGCTGGTGACATCTCGGCTGAGTGGCCCTTAGTTGGCCTACAACATGAACCGCATACATGTCTTACCGTACTCTTTTGGAAGTTTGTGTCACCGGCAACAAAGAATGTCCTACAGGTAAATCGTACTTTAAAAGCTTCTAGTCTGTCACATCATAGAGATTTACATGTTCGTTTTAGGAAAAGTGTCAGAGACACTTTTCGACTTGTCTTTTCTTAGGAAGCTTTGAAAAACATATATATATTTTGGGATGCATGCACAAACATTATAGTGACACTATAAAAGGAGATCTCCATCTACATGTAAAGATATGTGATGTTTCATTATTCTACGGGCTCTCTATTACTGTTCACTTCTACTATTCTCTCCTCCCGAATTGAATATTGACTTGAGCGTCGGAGAGCAAACGTTGGGACCCCTTCCATGTCCTAGCACTAACGCTCCATGTGTTACAGCATAGTATGGAGTTTTCATTCGGTTAATAGCAGAGCCACGCTCCCAGATAACCATCTTCTCATCTCCCGGACATAATCATACCATAAACTAGTGAATTGGCCATAAACCAACTAAGAAAATAAACAATATGACTCATATTTCATCTAATTAGGGTAAGTTAACCAAGGCTGCTAATAAGTTAAACAATATTACTGTTCACTTCTATTATTCTCTCCTCTCGAACTGAGTACTGACTTGAGTGTTGGAGGGCTAACGCCGGTGACTCTTTCCATGTCTCAGCACTAACGCTGTCTGTATTGCAGGATAGTACGGAGTCTTCATCCGGTCAACAGTAGAGTCATGTTCTCAGCTAACCATCTTCTTATATTTTAGATAAAATCATACCATAAACTAGTGAATTGGCCATAAACCAACTAAGCAAATAAACAATATGACTCATATTTCATCTAATTAGGGTAAGTTAACCAAGGCTGCTAATAAGTTGTCAACCCATTAAACAACTTGAAAGAGCTAGGGTAAGCTAACCAAGGCTGCTAATAAGTTGTCAACCCATTAAACAACTTGAAAGAGCTCTCTCCACCTAGTTTGTCTTTGTGTAGTTTTACATTTAGCTCCATAAGTGTCATAATTTTATAATATGAAACTCTAATGCATATTTAAATTGAGAATGCTAATAATGGACTTAGAACATACCCAAGTTCTCCATATTGAATTTCTTGTATAAGTAATGCACGTACCGTATCAATAATCCCTTAAGAATCATGCCTAGTAGTGATTATGTCATCAAAATAAAGATGAAGTATAATCCCTTTTGATGAAGCATGTCAAAGCTTGCACGTGCGATTTGGTTCATGCATGTTACAGCCAAGTTGTGATACCATATAGACTTAGCTTTCTCAGAGAAATTTCCATGAAGAAAATCATTCCTTACGTCGAGTTGATATATTGGTCAATGTCTCAATGAAGCTACAATCAATAATAGTTGATGTCACTCGAGCAATTCGACCAAAAGTTTCTACATAGTGAATGCCATATATATATACTCTTACGTAAAACCCTTTGTCTCCATATATATAATATAACAGAATTGAGTGACACTTAACAAACTCACTTAGCTCATACGCAATGTAACGAATGCCACAAATTCTCCCAAAATTTGACAACCAACACATACATATATAATTATTAGACCGAAAAGATCAAATTTGGGCCTATTTTATAGACTTTTTTGCAAATGAAATTAAATGACCATTTTAAAATATTTTTAATTCTTCACAGGAAGGAACCAACACCCAACTCTCTTCATGCGTAGCCACAGGCGCCGTACTCACAGCGCTGATTGTCAGGGCACACCGCGCCGCACGCCCCGCAGTTGCCCACGTCATAAGCCACCGACGTGCACTGCCCTCCGCAGCAGAGCTGCCCGAACCCACACCGGCTGCCGCAGGCGCCGCAGTTGTAGCGGTCCGAGAACACGTCGCGGCAGCGGCTCTCGCAGCACGCGACGAGCCTCGGCGGGTGGCTCGGAGGCGGCGCGGGGCACAGCGCCCCTGTATTCCCGTCGCACCGACTGCCGCCCTGCTGCAGCAGCCGGCTCCCCGCCCGCGGGCTCAGCCCCATGAACTGCCGCCCCACCTCCTCGCTGTACCCGGCTGCGTCGGCCGGGCACAGCGACGCAGACAGCACGAGAAGGGAGAGGAGCACTTCCTTCGCGCGCCGAGTGGTATTGGTGACCATTTGCTCATCGCCCTTGGAACCCCCTAAAACTACATCGCATATGACTATGTATATATATGTGCATGAAGGAATGCATGGGAGCAGGAAGCACGTGAGAGGCCATATATTGATGGCCATCGGATCCCGGCCTTACAGCCTGTACGTGATTAATTCTATTCAATTTCATTTAAGGTTTCGAAGTTCGATCGATGGCCTCGTTACTTCACGCAGGGTGGCCATAGTGCATTAATTGATGATTCAAGCATTGACTAATTTACAGAATTTATTAATTAAAGCTGTGCCCTTTGAAACACTTACTGAAATGTATAATTAAGAACGATTAATCTGATGGTTCAGATCGAGGGGAAAGAAGGAGGAGGAGGAGAAGAAGAGTATATAAAAGTGGCGGGAGAGGGTTCGAGATTTATGTGATGGATCCACTTTTCCGGCGGGAATAGCGTAAGAGTCAAAGCAGAGGAGTAGAGGATCGAGGAAGACGGGGTTGACTTTAAAGCTAGATTCACCGTCCACGCAGCTCGATAGATTTTTGTTCGCCTATTAGTTTTGTATATATTAAAACTTGTGATCGAGTAGTTGGCGTTGATGAGAAGCAGCAGAGCTAGGGACGTGAAGCATGAAGGCGCAAGTGTGCCTGATGTCTGAAACCTCGAGATCCCTTCTTTCTCCATGTGTTAATATAATCAGAGTTTTATATATATATATATCTTGCTCAAGTCAGAAACTCCAGTTGGTGGCTTAATATCTTAGAGAGAAAATTCTTGGGATGCATTGGAGTTCGACCTCATTAATGGTGAATTATATTGGAGGAGAGCACCAGGATTCAGATTTAAGTTTCATCGAATGGTTAATCAGAGAGAAGATCTTGATGGCATACATGCATATAATGTCATTTGAAGATCGAGTATTGTTTTTTTTTTTGTTGAAATTATGCATATTGGAATTTTGACTATATTTTATGAATTTCTTGAACTTATTATCGAGTGAGATCGATTAAACTAGGTGATCAATTCTCCCATGTGAATAAAAAAACAATTGAAAATTTCAAGATTTAAACTGCATGCCTGGGATCATAATCCTCCTCTGCACATTCCACCTGTTTTCTGGTACTTTACTAGAAATTTAATTGAGTAAAAAAACAGATATAGTACTATTAAATTACAATTTTATTTTAAGAGTCACAGTGTGAAAAGTACAGATCTAAGTCGATATATAAAGCAGCGAATAATTATACACTTGGAAAATTTAATGGCAAGGACTGAAAATGATCGGATTTTATTAGTTTTTGAATATTTTTTAGAGTTCTCACTGCATCGACATTAGGGTGCATGTTAATTATGTTACAACTTAGCATAAGAAAAAGATGTTAGGATTGTGATACATGAATAATGAATAATAAACTAAAGGATTTATCTATAGGATATCATCAATCTTTAAAATAATATTGAAAATCGAATTAATAGCTAGCGAATAGCTAATTTAAATCCATCGCAAAGGACTATTATAGGGGTGTAAATGAGTCAAGCTATTTGCGAGCTATTCAGGTCTTGGTTCGAAAAAAGTTCATTCGAGTTCGTTCGAGTTAAGCTCTAGCTTGATTTCAAGTTCGAAAATATTATCGAGTCAAGCTCAAGTTTAACAACATTTGGTTCATGAGCTCGCGAACATGTTAATTAAGAGGCTCGTTTATTTTATTATTTATTTATTTATTTATATAATTATATATAATTATATAACATATAAATAATAAATATAATAATATATTATTAATTATTATAGCTAATTATCTTAAACAAGTTCGCTCGAAGTCGTTTAATTTTTAAAAGAGCTTTTTTTAGCCAAGCTCGAGCCAAATTCGAGCTATTTAATATTATTATGAGCCAAGCTCAAGCTTAAGAACTAAAGCTCAAATCGAACTTGAGCTAAACTTAAGCTCAGGGATAATGAACCGAGCTTGAGTCAGAGCCTCTTACTGTTTGGCTCAGCTCAGCTCGTTTACAGCCCTAGACTATTACTTCTTGCTTGTTATCGAAGATCCTTCAAACGCAATGAATGTCTGCCACAGAATTGAGTCAGCAACCGAAGATCCTTCTCAATATAATGAAAAAAAAGTAAGAAGAAGAGAGCACAATTAAGTATACCCTAGATGTATCATATCTCTTCTTTTATATACCCAGTCCAACCTATGAAAATTATCCATCGTAAAACTCATCTCTCATTAACAACCCATCAATATTAATGAACCGTGTTATTAGATTTATACATTGAATTCACATATATTTAATTTAAACCCTCTTTATATACAATCAAGCAATAGATCATCTAATTATAAGTTAATTTCTTTAATGATAATGAATTTTATATTATATATATATATATATATATATATAGAATAGATTAAGTTCACCTATACAAATTAATTAGATGAGTTAATCGTACAAAAGAAAGGTGCTAACTATATCTTATAATTTTGAAATTTAAATGTTTTATTTTATTTTTATTTTTTTACAATTTCACCTGTATAGTATAGTGTATCAATTCACTATTATTATAAATTAGTCTTCTTTCCATTATTTTTGGTTGATATTTTTGTCCTTCTAAATTTAAGGGCCTAGGGTAAATTTAACTAGATAAATTAGATTATTGTAAAATAAATAATGAACCTCATTTTTTTTTAATTCTCAATTTCACATTTATAGCACTATGTATTACAATTCCCTAAAATTAAATAGTTTAGTTAGTTTAATCTATATTTTTATCTGATCAATTATTGTTACCAACTGGACTTATCATAAAATATAATTGTTGCAAAATTATAAATTTAACTTTTGAAATTTTTCAACAGGAGCCTTAGTATAATAGTAAAATTATCATCCTATGATTTTAGGATCATACAGAAACATTATCTTATAAGATAAAATTGTATATAACAAATCCAATATGAATTGATCTTTCTCAGGGATCTTATGTTAGTAGAAATTTTGTGCATTGAATTGAATTTTAATTAAAAGTCAGCACTAAATTGATCATGTTATTTTGATGAAATCAGCACCAAGATGGTGATGATTTAACCAAAACAGTACCGAAGACATTTAGTTAATTATATTTATTTAATTTTTATTTTTTTAGTTTTGTTTGATTTTTTCTCTTGTAATTAGCTATTTAAACACAGTTTGTTTTTTTAAAAAAAAATTATAGTTCCTATAATTTTATAATTTTTATTGACATTTTTTTGTATTTTTAATTTTTTAAAAATTTTATTACAATTTTAAATTTTTAATTTAATTTTAAATAATTAAGTTTTTAATTTAATTTTAGTTGGTTCAATTCGATTTAAATAAATAAAATCAATTTTAATTTAAGTTTGAAAGATGGGAGGAGTATAATTCGAAAGTGAACGTACTCGATCTTTGAGAAAACTTGATTCGCCTTTCAAAATTATATAATTTTAAGTGCGGTAATTGATAACTATCAATACTCGATAGAATAGAATGTATTATAAATTTAAAATTTCTGCACTTAACTATATTACAAATTAATGCTTTAATTTATTTATTCACATGTTTACCTTGTATAATTTTTTAATCATCCTCCTCCGTGTTAATCCTAGGATAGATTGATGGGAATATTAGGACAAGCATAATCGTCTTTTACCAACTTAATCATCATTTTAAAATATATATCTTATTTGTCACATAGTAACATTAGGACAGGTGCAAAGTAGAGGATTGATAATTTCATTTCGATTGTATTTTCATCGTTTGAATGTCTAGCGGAAAACTTGAATCAAATTTGATGTCATGTGCATAACATCTTAATTTTACTAATTAGTTTTCACTTCCTAAGGTGACTAATCCAAATTATAATTCTAGCGATCTATCACTACTAAATTTTTTTTCTTCTTGGATATTATTGGAGGCAGGGAACCATTTTGCAAACTATTTCTTAAAAAATAAATACAATAATAAAGTAAATATACAAATACAAATGAAAGTAACAACATTACACATCTTTATTTTGAACACTTCTTTGTCGTTTTGGATTGTCTCTTGATGGTAGGAAATGTAACAACATTTCCTCTCCAAATCTTCAAGAACCTACCAGGGCCGGCCCTGGAGGAGGGTGGCACTGGGCGATGGCCCTGAGCCCATAATTTGAGAGGACCCAATTTTTTTTTTTTTTTAGTATTATGTATTATAGGCATGTAATTGGGGTTTTGAATAGTTGGGCTCAAATTCATATTTCAGAATCTTTTGATATTGTCTTTTACTTTTATCTTTTTAGGCATGTAATTGGGACCTTGAGTAGTTGGAGCCCAAATTTATTTTGGATTTTTTTTTCCTGCCCCGGGCCTCCTCTGTAGAAGGACTGGAGTTGGAACCTACGTCGAAAATCTCCTCGAATCCCTTCTTTTATAGCATTTAGGTCTAGGCTAATTTTTACTATTAGTTAACTAATCTTACCCATCAGTCGATTAATTTACTGTTGATTCGAACGTTATTCTGACCTGTCAGCTCAACAACTTCATCCATCTCAACATGTGTCAATTGATCATTATCATCAATAGACTGTTATTTAATCAGTCGAGATCTGTAGTCAAGTTTTGAACATTCTATATTCCTGAACAAGACATCAATGGACTAATATACTTCATCAGTCGCTTGATTATAATCAGTCGAGTTTTGAAACTTCTATATGTTTCTGCATTATCCATCAGTCAATTAATTAAACCCATCAGTTGATTACTACTATAGCCATACTGTAGTAAAATACTATTCACGATAATGTAGCAATACTGTAGCAACTATATTTTTTGAGGTTTTGGGAGTTTTGTATCCATTAGTTGATCGATATACTCTATCAATCAACTAATACTCTTATTTCAGCCTTACCAAAGTTGAATTCTCATTTTGTTCGATATCCAGTTGACCGCAACTTGCCAAGACTTCCTTTGTCCGATGTCTAGTCAACCATGATCTACTGAGACTTCTCGTTGTCTAGCATCTGACCAACCTTGACTTACCGAGACTTCCTCGTTTCCTACTTTCCAATTAACCTTGATATGTCGGGACTTTATTACCTCATGCTAACTCCCTATTGGATTTTTTATTGTAAGTGTCCAGTCAATTATGATCCAGTTGAACTTTCCTCTTGCCAACTACCTATTGGGCTTCTAATCATAAGTGTTCGGTCAACCGTGACTCGCTTAGACTTTCTGTCTCGTGTCAACTCTATGTTACGTTGAACTTTCAATTGCAAGTGTCCGACTAACCATGACCTACTTGGACTTTTTATATATTATCAAGTATTCAGTCAACTTTGATTCTCTTGATTTTTTGCTCAACCAACTTAATATATTGATTGACTATTAAGTATATGATTAATTTTAACCTACTTGAAATTTTACTTGACCAGATCGATTGTACCAACAATAAGACTATGGACATAATTGGATTGCATTAGACAACTTTAAAAAAACTTGCCAACTTGACTCAATTCGAGTTTGACGTTTTACTTTGATCAGCTCGAGTTGGATATAATTGGATTGCATTAAGCTTGAGTTGATTCAAGTTGGACGTTTTACTTCGACAGTGTATTGATTAAATATCGAAATTCTAACTCGAATCAACTCGAGCTTGCATATCAACTTGGTCAATTTGACCCGATCGATTGTACCAACAAATAAGACTTTGGACATAATTGAATTGCATTAGGGCACTACAAAAAATTTACAATTTGGGGACGAAAATTTGGGACGAATAATATTCGTTGCAAATTTGCGACTAATTTTGCAACGAAAACCTAATTCATCGCAAATTAGCAACAAAAATAGAAATGAAAGAAATTCGTCGCAAATTCGCAATAAATTTATTTTCGCCGCAAAATTCGTTGCCAATCAGCGTCGAAAAATAAATTTCGTTGGAAAATTTATAAAATTTGCAACGAAAAAAATTGTTCATCGCAGAAGCAGAGATAAACAGATAAATTTTTGCAACAAATCTTTGGTTTCATCGCAAATTGGCGATGAATATATATTCGTTGCCAATTTCGTCGCAAATTAGGGACGAAATCCCGAGTTCGTTGCAAAATTTATATTTATTAAGTGATAATTTAAAATTTTGGAAGATGGCCCTAGAGAGCTCGGAATGACACGAAATAAGTTTCTATGGGTTCGTACCATTGTCCTGATATTATTAGTGGGCTCAAACAAAATTTTTAACCAATATACAGATGTTTAAAATAAATTTATGCCGAACGAGTAATAAATATTAAAATCTTGTTCCAAAAATTTATTAACATTGGTGTATTGGTTAAAAATTATGTTTGACCCCATTAATGAGATCAGGAGAAAGATACGAACCCAAAGAAATTTGTTTTGTGTCATTCCGAGATCGCTAGGGCCATCTTCCAATTTTTAAAAGTTTAACCTAAGAAACAGATTTTAGGGACGAACTTGGAAATTCGTCCCAAAATAGGGACGAATTTATGAGTTCGTCCCTGATTTGGGACGAATTTCAAGTTTGTCGCAAAAATTAATTTTTTCAAAAATCAAAATAAATGCGTATAAAATACGGAAGATGGGCTTAGAGCGCTCGGAATCACATGAAACAAGTTTCTATGGGTTCGTATCGATCTCCTGATCACAATGATGACCTCAAATAACTAATAAAATTTTGTAATAATAATAATAATTAGATGGACTCTATAAACCTTAAGACTTGGTGAAAAAGAGTTAGAGTTTGAAAATGATTAGGTGATTTTGATATCCATAAATCACTCACCTAAATATATTGTGTGAAAAAAATATTTGAGGTCATCATTGTAATCAGGAGATCGATACGAACCCATAGAAACTTGTTTCACGTGATTCTGAGCTCTCTAGGTCTATCTTCCGTATTTTATACGTATTTATTTTGATTTTTAAAAAAATTAACTTTTGCGACAAACTTGAAATTCGTCCCAAATCAGGGACGAACTCAGAAGTTCGTCCCTAATTTGGGACGAATTTCAAGTTTGTCGCAAAAATCTATTTTTTTAGGTTAAACTTTAAAAAAATTGGAAGATGGCCCTAGAGAACTCGGAATGACACGAAATAAGTTTCTATGAGTTCGTATCGATCTCGTGATCTTTCTAATGTGCCCAAACATAATTTTTAATCAATACACTGATGTTAATAAAATTTTGCAACAAGAATCAAATATTTATTACTTGTTCGGGGTAAAAAATTTATAATCGTCAGTATATTTGTTAAAAATTATGTTTGACCCCATTAATGAGATCAGGAGAAAGATACGAACCCAAAGAAATTTATTTCGTGTCATTCCGAGATCGCTAGGGCTATCTTCCAATTTTTAAAAGTTTAACCTAAGAAATAGATTTTAGGGACGAACTTGGAAATTCGTCCCAAATTAGGGACGAATTTCGGAGTTCGTCCCTGATTTGGGACGAATTTCAAGTTTGTCGCAAAAATTAATTTTTTCAAAAATCAAAATAAATGCGTATAAAATACGGAAGATGGGCTTAGAGAGCTCGGAATCACATGAAACAAGTTTCTATGGATTCTTATCGATCTCCTGATCACAATGATGGCCTCAAATAACTAATAAATTTTTTTAATCATAATAATAATTAGATGGACTTTATAAACCTTAAGACTTGGTGAAAAAGAGTTAGAGTTTGAAAATGATTAGGTGGTTTTGATATCCATAAATCACTCACCTAAATATATTGTGTGAAAAAATATTTGAGGCCATCATTGTAATCAGGAGATCGATACGAACCCATAGAAACTTGTTTCACGTGATTCCGAGCTCTCTAGGTCCATCTTCCGTATTTTATACGTATTTATTTTGATTTTTGAAAAAATTAACTTTTGCGACAAACTTGAAATTCGTCCCAAATCAGGGACGAACTCAGAAGTTCGTCCCTAATTTGGGACGAATTTCAAGTTTGTCGCAAAAATCTATTTTTTTTTGTTAAACTTTAAAAAATTGGAAGATGGCCCTAGAGAACTCGGAATGACACGAAACAAGTTTCTATGAGTTCATATCGATCTCGTGATCTTTCTAATGTGCCCAAACATAATTGTTAATCAATACACTGATGTTAATAAAATTTTGCAACAAGAATCAAATATTTATTACTTGTTCGGGGTAAAAAATTTATAATCGTCGGTATATTTGTTAAAAATTATGTTTGACCCATTAATGAGATCAGGAGAAAGATACGAACCCAAAGAAATTTATTTCGTGTCATTCCGAGATCGCTAGGGCCATCTTCCAATTTTTAAAAGTTTAACCTAAGAAATAGATTTTAGGGACGAACTTGGAAATTCGTTCCAAATTAGGGACGAATTTCTGAGTTCGTCCCTGATTTGGGACGAATTTCAAGTTTGTCGCAAAAATTAATTTTTTCAAAAATCAAAATAAATGAGTATAAAATACGGAAGATGGGCTTAGAGAGCTCGGAATCACATGAAACAAGTTTCTATGGGTTCGTATCGATCTCCTGATCACAATGATGGGCTCAAATAACTAATAAAATTTTTTAATCGTAATAATAATTAGATGGACTCTATAAACCTTAAGACTTGGTGAAAAAGAGTTAGAGTTTGAAAATGATTAGGTGGTTTTGATATCCATAAATCACTCACCTAAATATATTGTGTGAAAAAAATATTTGAGGCCATCATTGTAATCAGGAAATCGATACGAACCCATAGAAACTTGTTTCACGTGATTCCGAGCTCTTTAGGTCCATCTTCCGTATTTTATACGCATTTATTTTGATTTTTGAAAAAATTAACTTTTGCGACAAACTTGAAATTCGTCCCAAATCAGGGACGAACTCAGAAGTTCGTCACTAATTTGGGACGAATTTCAAGTTTGTCGCAAAAATCTATTTTTTTAGGTTAAACTTTAAAAAATTGGAAGATGACCCTAGAGAACTCGGAATGACACGAAACAAGTTTCTATGAGTTCGTATCGATCTCGTGATCTTTCTAATTTGCTCAAACATAATTTTTAATCAATACACTGATGTTAATAAAATTTTGCAACAAGAATCAAATATTTATTACTTGTTCGGGGTAAAAAATTTATAATCATCAGTATATTTGTTAAAAATTATGTTTGACCCCATTAATGAGATCAGGAGAAAGATACGAACCCAAAGAAATTTATTTCGTGTCATTTCGAGATCGCTAGGGCCATCTTCCAATTTTTAAAAGTTTAACCTAAGAAATAGATTTTAGAGACGAACTTGGAAATTCGTCCCAAATTAGGGACGAATTTCTGAGTTCGTCCCTGATTTGGGACGAATTTCAAGTTTGTCGCAAAAATTAATTTTTTCAAAAATCAAAATAAATGCGTATAAAATACAGAAGATAGGCTTAGAGAGTTCGGAATCACATGAAACAAGTTTCTATGGGTTCGTATCGATCTCCTGATCACAATGATGGCCTCAAATAACTAATAATTTTTTTTAATCGTAATAATAATTAGATGGACTCTATAAACCTTAAGACTTGGTGAAAAAGAGTTAGAGTTTGAAAATGATTAGGTGATTTTGATATCCATAAATCACTCACCTAAATATATTGTGTGAAAAAAATATTTGAGGTCATCATTGTAATCAGGAGATCGATACGAACCCATAGAAACTTGTTTCACGTGATTTCGAGCTCTCTAGGTCCATCTTCTGTATTTTATACGCATTTATTTTGATTTTTGAAAAAATTAACTTTTGCGACAAACTTGAAATTTGTCCCAAATTAGGGACGAACTCAGAAGTTCGTCCCTAATTTGGGACGAATTTCAAGTTTGTCGCAAAAATCTGTTTTTTTAGGTTAAACTTTAAAAAATTGGATGATGACCCTAGAGAACTCGGAATGACATAAAACAAGTTTCTATGAGTTCGTATCGATCTCGTGATCTTTCTAATGTGCCCAAACATAATTTTTAATCAATACACTGATGTTAATAAAATTTTGCAACAAGAATCAAATATTTATTACTTGTTCGGGGTAAAAAATTTATAATCATCAGTATATTTGTTAAAAATTATGTTTAACCTCATTAATGAGATCAGGAGAAAGATACGAACCCAAAGAAATTTATTTCGTGTCATTCCGAGATCGCTAGGGCCATCTTCCAATTTTAAAAGTTTAACCTAAGAAATAGATTTTAGGGACGAACTTGGAAATTCGTCCCAAATTAGGGACGAATTTCTGAGTTCGTTCCTGATTTGGGACGAATTTCAAGTTTGTCGCAAAAATATGTTTTTTTAGGTTAATCTTTTAAAAATTGGAAGATGACCCTAAGAGCTCGGAATGACACGAAACAAATTTCTATGAGTTCGTATCGTTGTCCTGATATTACTAGTGGACTCAAATAAAATTTTTAACCAATACACAGATGTTTATAATTTTTATTCTTTGAACTAGTAATAAATATTAAAATCTTGTTCCAAAAATTTATAAACATCGGTGTATTAGTTAAAAATTTTGTTTGAGCCCTCTAGTAATATTAGGACAATGATACGTAGCCATAGAAACTTGTTTCCTATCATTCCGAGCTCTCTAGGATCATCTTTTAATTTTTTAAAGTATCACATAAAAAATAAAAAACTAAATTTGGGATGAATTTTAGAATTTGTTACTAATTTGGGACGAACCTGGAAGTTCGTCCCAAATTGGGGACGAATTGTTAAGTTCGTCACAAAATTTAAAATTCTCAAAAATCAAAATAAATGCGTCGCAATATGTCCCGATCGCTACTATTCTGCCCTAATTCTTTTTCTCCTCTTCTCCATCAACTTGTTGGCGGCGGTAGCGCAACCATCTGCATCCTTTTCCGGTCGCGATCTCCAGCAGGTAAAGTGCATTTCTTCCCCTCTCTTTTTTCCCAAACTTACTAGGGCGTAAGGCGGCGGCCGCTACTGGGTCGCGCCGGCTTTTCTTGCACGGCACGCGTGGGTTGTCGGAGTAATGCCTTGCTGGCCCTCTGCCGACCATTAAAGGCATCTTCTGGCCTCCTATATGCCGCTATCGGGCCTCGATGGCCGCTGGTGGCCTTGGCGACGAAAGAAGAAGGAGGCCTACCAGGAAGTCGTCAAGCAAGAGAATCGAGAGAAAGAAGCAATGAAGCTACTGGAAAAAGAGCATTTGCAGAAGACCGCCATGGAGTTGCTGGAACAATATTTGCAGTTTCAACAGGTGAATAAATTAGTTTAACATAACATCCAGTCTTTTTATCAACCAAACCCATACTGTTCTTATTGTGGTTCGATTATCTAAACAGGAAGTTGAAAAAGAGGGCAAGAAAGTAAGGTAATGTATATCATTTGCAAAAGATCAAATTTTGGTTTCCAAACTGATGCAGTATATCTTTGGTTTAGGAAAGAGAAGGATGCTTTGAAGCAAAACATCCGATGTCAGCTTTCTTCTTGTTCTCGAAAGAACGCCGTGAAGCTCTGCTACAAGAGAAGAAAACCATCCTTGAGGTATGTAGTTTAGAAAACCCAATATGTTGCTGGAATTCTTAGGTGGCTTATTGTTAATACTATGGCGCGTGCCTACCTCAGATCTCAAAGATAGCAGGAGAGGAGTGGAAGAACATGGCAGAAGAGCAGAAAGCTCCCTATGAGGAGGAGCAAAATGGAATATTTTCGTGTGCATCTTCAATTTGAATAATTTTTATGTTTCTCTCTGTTCTCAAGCATATGTCAAATTTCTCAGATTGCTAAGACTCTGAAGGAAAATTACAACCAAGAAATTAAACTTTATAAGCAAAAGAAGATTGAGGTATGAAACTGAGATTGAGCTTAAAAGTGAATTGATGTTTAAAAAAAATGCTAATTCAGTGTGTGTGAATCAGGAAGCTACTACTTGAGAGAAGGAAGAGGTGGAGCACATCAAAATCCGGAAGAAAGAAGCCCTTCAGCTGCTTAAGAAGAAGGAGAAAACAGATAACATGATCAAGGTTAGTTGGTTTCTGTCAATTGCATTATTTGCATTTTTTTTTGTTGTTGAATTTCACAATTCTATTGGGGAAGCGATCATATCAATATTTGAAATAGGATGCATGTAAATGTTAAATACAGATATCATTAATATGTTTGATACATTTTTTTAGTTATAAATGTTACTTATTATTTGTTTGTAATTTGATGCAGGAAAAGAAGCACGGAAGGCGATCGAAGCTCCTGAGACGTGACGATATGTATTTTATTTTCCTTTGGATGCCTTGTTACATTTGTTGTTTGGATTATGATAGAACTTTCATGTTTGGATATTATGATTTGTTGAACTTGTTGTTTGGATTTTGATTATTTGTATATATGAATATGATGTGCTAGTTTTGGGATGATTTATTTGGATATAAGATATATGGATGTGTTGGATATGATGTGTTTAGTTTTGGGATGATTTTTTTGGATGTTGGATATGGATGTATTGGATATAATTTGTTGAAGATGTTGTAAGTGTAATATGTAAACAGGATAACAGAAAAATCAAGAAAGATTTTGGATTTTTTTTTTGTTTTTGGGACAAATTTTGCGACAAATCAATTTTTGTCGCAAATTTATAATATGAATTCATCCCAAAATATGAATACGTTCGTTCCAAAATTCGTCGCAGATTTGGGACAAAATTTAGCTTTTTGTCGCAAATTAGGAACACCTTTTGGGACAAATCCAGATTCGTCGCAAATTTGTAAAGTCATGGTTATTTTTTTGGGACAAATCTAAATTTGTTGCAAATCTGCGACGAATTCAGATTCGTTGCAAATTTGCAACGAATCCAGATTCGTTGCAAATTTGCAACAAATCCATTTTTGTCGCAAATTTACGCAGAAAATAGGATTTTTTGGCCGGTATTTATTTGTAATTATGTAACATTTTTTGCCTCGAAAAATTTTCGTTGCAAATTTGGGACGAAAATATTTGTTTGTCGCAGATATAAAATTATGAAATTTGCAACGAATTAACGTTCGTTGCAGATTTGCAACGAATTCTGCGACGAAAATTGAAATTTGTCGCAAAATTTTCCAACGAAAATTATGTATTTGTCGCCAAAATTTCGCAACGCTATTTTTGGGACGAATATAAATTCGTCCCAAAATTCGTCGCAAAATATTTTGCAACGAATTTTTTTAAGAAATTCGTCCCAAAATTTGTCCCTAAAAAGCAATTTTTTTGTAGTGGGGTTACGTTTGGTAGGATGTAATCAATCTTGTAATGTAATCAAGATTACATTATAAAATTGATTACTTTGTTTGGTATAGTTTTAAAAAAGGTAAATTCGCTAATTTAAGTTGTAATGTAATGTAATCTGGATTACAAACGATAATGAAGTTTTGTAATCTGTATTACAAAGTAAACACCATATAATTTGATTATATTACGAAGTCATCGTTTAACTAAAATTTAAATATCAAATATACTCCTAGTTCATTTTCGACATCAACTGATCATCGACGGCCCCTTCCGCCATCGCCGCCACCGGTCACCGGCCGGCCACCGCCGCAGCCGGTCGTCGATCGACCGCCGTCACTAGTCGTCGGTCGGCCGCCGCCAACCACTTCTGGTATCACCGTCGCCCACGACTGTCGACCATTGCCTTCGGTAGAGGTACAACGGCGATCTCCGATAGAAATCGTAGGATACTTTTATCATTTTATAATAATACGAATTACATTCATTATAAAAAATATTGAATATTAAATAAAATAATATAATCATCCTTGTAATCAAAAGATTACATTACCAAACATAATAATATAATTAATATTATATTACATTAGAAAGTAGCCTAGACAACTCTGAAAAAACTTTTTATAATATATTAAAAAAATAATTGAACCAACAATCGACTACTTTAATTTCTATTAAGTTTATCAAAAAAAACTTTAAGCGTCTTCACTCAATATGTTGTTAGAGCATCCACATCAATTACCCTAAATTAAACTTTTACCTTAAATTTTACATTTTACATTAAAAAAACATCCACATCAGCTACCCTACCCATTCCCTAAATATACATTTTATGAACAGTAATTCTTTAAATTTAGGGAATGGATTCCATTCCCTAAACATTAAAATATTATTTCTCTCTCCTCCCACTAATAATAAAAAAATTCTCTTTCCTCCATCTCTCTCCTCATCTAATAATAAAAAATATGAAGGAAAGAGAAAAAATAATTAAAAAATAAATATATGATAAATTATAGGGAAGCTGATGTATTATGTAGTGAAAAATAGATATCTAAATTTAATAAAGTAGTTATTTTACCCTAAATTATAGATTTTGGATGAGGACTCTGATGTGGATGCTCTATGCAAATCTAGCATCATTGTTATCATCCGTGTCAATTGGTTGACTCTCTTGCATAACTTATTTTAAATCAAGTTGCTCGACATGTTAATAAATTCCGAATCCTCATGTCCAACTTCATTTAGGTCATCATCATTAATTTTCAACGACTATTTTTACATTTGTATCCTCAATAGACCCACTAATTCTTTATTATGATTATTACATATCAAATAAATTTGATCAAATACATACAAATAAATACGAGTCTTAATTATTAATTTTAAAATCTTAAAACTTTAAATATTGACACAATATAAAATACCCAATAACTGACCATCTTTATATAAATCTAATTAACAAGTCATTACGGGATTCAGGATGATATCTAAATATTCCTGATTCGAATCTTAATTATAACATATTTACATGAATTATAATGAAAAGAAAATAAGCCACTATTGTTGACCAAGAAGGTTAAGAGATGAAGCCAAAAGTAAGAAGGGGAGAGTACGTCGATGACGTTTACGGAGGAAATAGAAGACAGTACTGTCAACATTGGCGGAGCCGACAATGTAGTGGGAGGAGAGATGAATGTCAACGATGTGGAAATGCAGGAAGAGGGAGAGTCAAGAGTGTGGAGAAGAGGACAATGGTGGTAAAAAAAAGAAAAAAAAAATGAAAGAATTAACATAAGAGAGTTCGAGCGCCAGATTATGTACAATTTGATGGTCTCCATTAGATGCCTCTTAATTAGTTAATCAATGCCCCTTGATCAACATGGTAATTAGGGTACATTTGGTTCGGGGTTATTCTTGATAACCTTGGTTATCCATCCAAGGTTATCAGCAAAAACCTTGTTTAGTTTAGGTATTCGATGATTCTCTAGTAATGTTCCATGCCCGACACGTCAGCAAAAGGGTCATGCAGTCCGGAATCGGAAAACCTCAGAAAACTAAGATTTTTCTTAATTCCGGGGTTAACGAATTTTTTTTACTAAAAATATCCTCCGATAAAAAAAACATGAAAAAAAAGAGAAAAAATGTAAAAAAAAATATTAAAAATATAAAAAAAATAAAAAAAAATGTTTAAAAAATTTTAAAATTTTAAAATTTATTTTTTAAAAAAATAAATAATTTAAAAAATTTTAAAAATATAAATTTTAAAAATAAAAAAATTTAAAAAATAAATAAAAATTTTAAAAATTTTATTTTTAAAAAAAAAATTAAAAAAAAAATAAAAATTTTAAAAATTTTAAAAAAATTAAAAATTTTAAAAATAAAATAAATAAATAAAAATTAAAATTTAAAAATGTAAAAAAATATAAAAACATTAAAAAATAAAAAAAAACACATAAAAAAGTAAAAAAATATACAGGAAAAAGAAAAGTAAAAAAATATTTAAAAATAAATAAAAATAAATAATAATAATAATAATATTATTATTATTATTATTATTATTATTATTATTATTATTATTATTATTATGTATAGTTAGTTTTGTAACTGAGGATAATATGGTAAAATATTAAACTAGGGTATTCATTAAAACCTTCAAACAAATAAGTTTTTGTTGCATTACCTAGGTTGAACCAAACAACATTGGTTATGTTTTATTCCCCATAACCTTGGTTATGTGATTACCAGGTAATCACATAACCAAGGTTATACATGATGACTTGAACCAAACGCACCCTTAAAGGTATGCATGATTTAAGAACATCCATATCAATTTCCCTATTAATATCTCTAAAATTTAAGATAAATCATTAATTTTATTAAATTTAAAGAATCTCTTTTCAATACATGGTACTTACTCTATAACTTATCATATCTTTATTTATTTATTATTATTTCTCTCTCCTCTATATTTATTATTATTCATTTAATGTTTAGGGTAGCGTTTTCATTCCCTAAATTTAAGGAGTTATTATTTATAGAATTTAAATTTAGAAAACTAGTAAGACATCTGATACAAGAGATTTTTTTAGATAAAATGTAGATTTAGAATATCTGACGTGGATGCTCTAATACTACTTAATTAAACTTATCGCTAGTCATTATCTTCTTGTGCTTGAGATAAGAGAAGTGACGGTACATGCTAGCTTCAAGTATGACCAAGGCCTTGCCTTCCCGGTCACATTTTCAGTTGGAATTATCGAACAAACATTATTTTTTTTTTTATTTGTTTAAAATGCCCCCCATAACATTATTCGTCAATGCCAATTTAACGTTCACAAATCTCTCTCTCTTCGGTTAATTATCTCAAATTATTTGGACGTTCGGAGTGAGCAAAATCACATTTTGCATCGTTAAACTTTTTGCTACCATGAATATTATAGCAATTTTTGAGTGGACAAAATATTGGGCATCTTCCAAAAATGTATGGAAGTCTAAAACTTTATTTATCCCAGTCATTTACGCAAGAATATCTATATGTGCTAATGTGATACATTTTAAAAAAATATATGTTTTTTTACCGATAATAATAAAAAGGTGATATAAATTATGTAATAATTTTAATAATAAAGAGTTGATATAAATTATGTAATAATTTTTTTAAAAAAACTACAAAGTTATAAATTTAAAAATATTATATATATAACAAAAAAATTATAAAATAAAACCAAATAATAGAGATCAAAGTCAGATAAATTATAAATTTAGGAGGATTTTTTTTTTTAAAAAGGATAAACATAAATGTGATAATTTTGATCAAAATTAGCCATATAGTATCTCTAGTTAAAACAACTAGATTAATCTGAGTAGATTTGATCAAAATTATTATATTTCATCCTATCTGAAAACTAGAGAGATGACGAATTTGATAGGTGACGATATAATTGACAGGCAGAAGACTTCGCAAAGGAGAGAAAGATGATCAACTAAAATAGGAAGAGAACTCTGAGCGTCTTTCTCTTCTCTGCACATACTCAAGAGAGTAGACAGAATGTCAATACCTAAAAATCAGGGAAGGGGTCATTGCGAAGGCCCTTCGACGCTTAAATCAGTGGACTAATTGAGCAAAATTTTGGAAGATTAATAGTAGATGCGTGAGCATAAATGAGACTAACGAAGAGAAACTATCTTTATATATCACCTCTCATAAAGTCTGGGGACGATGTAAAAGAATGCAAGAGGTTGTCGAGTAAAATAAGACATATAACCTGGGACGATGTACAGTAACCACTCAGGGAATCTTTCGTTACCCTTATGTGCACTTCTTTTGTCTTTTGTAACTTCCACCATTAATGAGACGGTTGAAGGAATGTGTTGTCATAAGTTGTCGGCTGATGGGAAGTGGAATCACCTTCGAAGAAGGTTCTGGTGAATGCTCATATTATAATAGATCATATTATCTGACAAGCGGTTGTTATTCTGACATGTTGTGATTCTTTGACCATGTTGTTTACTAAGTGTATCTCGACCGGGTCTTTAAACTGGTCGATTGTATATCCGTTCTTTCTTTAAGTTGCTCGGTTACTAGATGGTGCTGGAGATCTATTCTAGAAGTAAGATGAAGCTAAGTTCCCTAGATTCGGTCGGTTCTTTAGTGATCGACCATATACTGGGGCATTTGCCTTTAAGAAATGGGGAACTAAGTCCCTAAAGATTTGATCAGTACTTTAAGTCGATCGTTCATATGAGAGAGGATTTGCTTTTAAAGCGAGAACCTGAGATCTGAAATCCGGCCGAATTTATAAGGGGAATTCCTTTCTGTATGTAAAATAGATGGACATACCGAGTTGTGTAAATCTAACCAAAGTTGCTACCGACCGGCTATATGAAGGAAGACTGATATGTGAGAAAACCCATAAGGTCGATCGATTATATTTTGAAAGGCTCATACTGAGGGGGAAGTTGGGTTCCCTTATTCCAGCTAGACTTATGACCGGCTGGATCTGTGATAAGTCAGATGTCCAAAATATGATCTATGATAAGTCGGATGTCCCCTAAACTCGGCCAGATATAAACTACTCAGATATATGGTAGATGTCTCAGCATAAAAATGGGGAGCTAGGTTCCCTAAGTCCGACCGGATTCTAGGTAGGTCGTTCTCATTATAAAGGTCTTAGCGCTAGGCAAATACCAAAATCTCATGGAGAGTGACACGCTGGCTGTCACCTTCTCTTGACCTTGATTGCCACGTTACACTATCACATTATACTTGGGTTCACCTTTAACAAACCATATAAATATTCATATAGTATGTTTAGTTAAAATTGTTACCTAATACTTTTTGAGACTTTTGGTCTATTTGAAGCATAATAAACTTCAGTGATTTCCTAAAAAAAGGTTGATGTAGCTATGGAGGAAATTTATTTATCTATTAAAAAAGTAAGATGTAAATGACAATATGCTATATAATGCTCATAAAAAATAACTTATTTTTGATTAAAACGTTTATATATTTATTATCTTTTTAATTTTTGAATTTAAATAGATAGATAAGTGATCAACTATCATTAGTGTTACCTCATACTTTCAAAGCAATTAAAAAAATTATATTTTGCTAAAATTATTACATAAACATTTTAAAGTCTTTTAAATCTAAATAGATAAATATACTATACCTATACCATAAGTATTAGAACGCAGCCATATAGTTTTAAATGATTAAAAGATTCAAAAATAACCTTATAATAATTTTAACTAAAATTATTATATAGTTTGATGGATCTAATAATTTTAAATAAATTTATTATATTTATATTTAATTTTTTTTCTTTAAAAAATAATTTCCTATATAACTTACCAAATAATTTACTCTATTTTTATATGAAAATTCATTTTGAGATAATTTTTTTAATATACCACTCATTTAACACTTTTGATAAAAAATTATCAAAAACTAATGAGTACATGAATGTGTGCGTTTGTGTGGTGGTATATATATATATATATATATATATATATATATATATATATATATATATATATATATATATATATATATATAGCATTTATGTGGTGGTAAAAGGTATATATATATATATATATACATATATATATATATATATATATATATATTTCTCGAGTAGTTATAGTGCAATTACACACCTAGGATTGAATTATCCGTAAAATTGAGAAGCCACGTGAAGAACTATGGGTGTTAACTTAATCTGAGTCGATAAGAAGTAAATCAGATTGGGGTCATGAGTATTTTTGGATTCGGGTCGAGTTTGGATTGGAGGGTTAAAATTTTTCAGGTTAGATTGGGTCGGATTCGTGTTGATCTGGATTGACCTAAATATAAGGTTTAGTGGGATTTTTTTGGATTAAATCAAATTTTACTTTAAAAATTAAGATATTTTTATGTATATTAATATCATGTTTATATAATCATGATGGAGTATTGAGATAAAATATGAAGAATTATAGAGAAAATAGAAAAAAAAAATCATTTTGAATTAGATTTTTGAGTTATCCGAGTTGAGTTCGGATTGATCGGATTGGTCGAATTCAGATTTAAAGATTTTGGGTTATAGTATCAAAACTATTTAGGGTTCAGGCTTTGGGTTATAGTATCAAAGCTATTTAGGGTTCAGGCTTTGGGTTATAGTATCAAAGTTATTTTTTTTAGATTTTACCTTAGGGTTCAGACTTTGGGTTATAGTATCAATGCTATTTTTTTTTAAGATTTTACCCCTAGGGTTTAGACTTCCCAATTGGGTTATAATGTTTAGTAAAAAGAAAAATTAAAAATGAAAAAAAATTAAGTATTTATGGAATATTGTAATGTGTTTAGGAGATATATTTATGTATTAGAGATTTATATAAATAAATATTGATTTTTTTAATTAGAATTTAAAAAAAAATGAAAAAAAAAGTCGGATATGCTGCGCGCGTGCACAATTGCGCACTGTGCGACGCGCAGTGATATATCACTTCTATATATATATATATATATATATATATATATATATATATATAAAATTAGTTAGTCTCATTACTTGATCAACTTGACCTTATAGAAATTTTCTATTTATCATTAGGATAAATTAAGAAGTATATGTGATAGCTAGTCCAGAAGTCTAATAATTTTTAGTTGCGCCCCCTATTTAAGGAAAAATTCCTGTAAATATATCATAGTTGGGAATCAAATCATGGGTACCTGGATGATAACCTGGATGTCCTACTGCGACATCATAGCCCCAGGGATAAAAAAAATGATATTCTCAATTAATCTCATTGACTATCCCTAGAGTAACTAGTCCGGTCTCACAGAAGCTTCTTACTAGTCATCAGGATAAATCGGGAAGTGCACGCAGGGATTAGCCTAGAAACCTAACATCCTTTGATTGTGTCCCTATTTGGAGAAAAAATTTCTACAAATACACCATAGCTGAGAGTTGAACTACAAATATTTAGATGACAACCTAAATATCCTACCGTAATACCATAGCTTCGGGGAAGCAACAAATTTAGAACAATAATTTACGGATTGACGCATGAAGATCCAGAAAATTCTCAAATCATACACTATAATATAATTTAAGAATGGCCAAAGTACATATTGATTTGAGTGACCTTTTGATTCTATCCCTTCTCTCAATCATATGTTTTAATTTCGATTTTTAAAGTATTCCGATCATATTCAAAATCTTAAATATAAAAATTATTTTTATGATTTGGATATATGCAATTTCAATGTCTCTTTCGTGAAATTTGTCTATTTATACAACTCAATTTTTTAATTTAACTACTAAAATTAGAACTAATATTTAACATCAAATCTACCTTTTCCAAATTCTACTCTTTCATATGATTACAAATTTAAAGAACTAGAAATAATCTAGATCTATCAGTAAATTTTGGTCAAAACTCATTAATCAGCCTAGAAAACTTCAATTGCACTTTATTCCAAATCTTGTGAGTTCTTTGTTGGAAATGTGAATGAAATAAAGAGGTGGAGACGAAGATATTCTATTGTGCATGAGTTTAGTCCCACATTAGAAGTCTTTTGGCTTTATTATTGGTTTAAATTATGACACATGCATTGACGTTGTAAACATATGCATGGGGAGAGACTCTCTCATGCGTGAGTGCGCAGGGGTGGGTGCAAATCTAGGACTCGGATTGTACTGAACCAAGGTTGACTCGTGCACGAGCACGACTTGCGCATATCGAATGCCGGACCGGATGAGGTAAAATTTACCCAAAAGAATGAACCAACATATTGCCACTTGAATCTTGCTCAAGGGTGTAATGGAAGAATTAATGTGAAATTAATGTTGATTCCGTAACGTCTCGACATTAATGGCGGCATTAAACTCATTAATGGTGATTTCGTAACGTCTCAATATTAATGACGACATTAATCTCATTAATAATGATTCTGTAACGTCTCGACATTAATGGAGACATTAAACCCATTAATGACGAAATTAAACTCAACATTAAATGATTATAATTTAATCATTTATTGCAGGCAAGATGAGAGCTCCTATATAAGGAGACTGGATCTTGAGCAAAGCGAAGAGAAAGCGAAAGCGAAGCAAAAGCAAGAGAATTCCTCCACCTTTGTTCCCCAATTCTTTTCTCTCAGTCGTGCATCCGCTCGGCTAAACTACTTGTGATAGCACTCAGGTGCATTCTCAGTTCGCCACGAACAACCAGTGCTTGGTTGTATTTGTGGTTTTGCCGTTGTATCCTGGGAAACAGACGATCTGAGAAAACCTCGAAGCATAGCAGGAGGTGGGACGAATCTGTTTCAAGAAAACTGCGTCGATCGCAGGCCTCAGTCCGCTGCTCTGTTTGTCCGCTCGGTTGGACTCTTCATCTGCTGGGTCAGCCACTCGCCCTTCTGATCTGCTCGATCGATCTCCCGCTCTACTTGTCTATCCTTCAGTTTGCTCGGATGCTTTGATTGCTCAGACTCTGAGGTCAAAAAACCACCCCCTGCTGGCAGCCTGAGATTATCTGCTCAGGTCATCTTAACTGTGAGTTGAATTTAATTCGAGTATTTAGATTCAGCTAATTTCCTGTAAATCTCCGGCTATAGATTGTTTGGTTTGCAACAATCTTGAAACAGATTCGATTCTATTGAGATGACCACAGAACAAAATGTTGAGGTGCAACAGACTCAACACGTGCAGACCCCCTCCGCCCTAATTGGAACTGTGTCAATCAGTCATGGGGAAAAGCAGAAAAGTTCAGTGGACTGAACTTCAAGAGGTGGCAGCAGAAGATGCTCTTCTACCTGACCACGCTCAATCTGGCTCAGTTCTTGACCGAGGACCCTCCCAAGCGCACTGAGGATGCTAATGCGCAAATCATCAGTACAGTAGAGGCATGGACTCATTCTGAGTTCCTTTACTGAAACTATATCCTTAACTGCCTTGCCGACTCGTTGTACGTTGTGTATAGTATGAAGAGAATGACTAAGGAGCTGTGGGAGTCCCTGGATAAGAAATACAAGATGGAGGATGCAGGGGCAAAGAAGTTCATCGTGGGCCGATTCCTGTACTACAAGATGGTTGACTCCAAGATGGTGATCAGCCAAGTCCAGGAACTTCAGGTGATCTTGCATGAGATCCACTTAGAAGGGATGGTTCTGAGTGAAACCTTCCAGGTGGCTGCTATCATTGAGAAACTGCCTCCCGACTGGAAGGACTTCAAGAACTACCTGAAGCACAAGCGGAAGGAGATGAATGTGGAGGAACTCATTGTTCGATTTCGCATCGAAGAAGACAACAAGAGTTCAGAGAGTAAACTGTTCTCTCAAGCTACTGTGAAAGCCAACGTGGTCGAGCTCGGTCAAAGCTCAAAGCGGATGAACCCCAAGTCTTCTAAGATGGGACCCAGAGGAGGCATCAGCAAGAAGAAGTTCTCTGGGAAGTGCTTCAACTGTGACAAAGTGGGTCACAAATCTTCGGAGTGCAGAAAGCCGAAGAAGAAGCAAGAGGCCAACCTGAACGAGGGACCAGAAATGGACGACCTCTGCGGTGTGGTCTCTGAGTTGAACCTGATCGGTTCAAACCCGCGACAATGGTGGATCGATACTGGAGCCACCAAACATGTGTGCTGCAACAAGAAGCTGCTCCACAACTTTGAGGAAGTCACTGGAGACAAAATGTTCATGGGGAACTCAACAACCTCAGACATCATGGGCCAAGGAAAGGTGGTGCTGAAGATGACCTCGGGCAAGGACCTCACTCTGAACAATGTGCTGTATGTTCCGGAGATTCGGAAGAATCTAGTGTCCGGATCACTGTTAAGCAAGCATGACTTTCGCATTATTTTTGAGTCGGACAGAGTTGTATTGTCCAAAAATGGAATATTTGTAGGAAGAGGCTATGTATATGATGGGTTATTTAAGTTCAATGTAATGGCCATTAGGCCCAAGATAAATAAAAATGAAAGTTCTTCCACTTATATGCTTGAGTCTTCGTGTTTGTGGCATGGTAGACTAGGACATGTTAACTACGATGTGTTGTGTAGATTAATAAACATGCAAAGCATACCTACATTCCACTTTGACCCAAAACACAAGTGTGAGATTTGGGTTGAAGCGAAAATGACAAGGTCATCCTTTCAACATATTGAAAGAAATGATGAACCACTTGACCTAATCCACACTGACGTCTGCGACCTAAAAGGTACACCAACACGTGGTGGTAATAAATACTTCATCACTTTTGTAGATGATTACACAAAATATTGTTATGTGTATCTTCTCAAAAGTAAGGATGAAGCTATAGAGAAATTTGCTCTATATAAGAATGAGGTTGAAAATCAACTTAATAGGAAAATTAAGGTGGTTCGAAGTGATCGAGGCGGTGAATATGTGTCACCATTCGCTGAGTTGTGTGTTAAACATGGGATCAGACACGAAACAACAACTCCATATACTCCTCAGCAAAATGGAGTTGCTAAGCGAAAGAATCGAATTCTTAAGGAGATGATGAATGCTCTTCTATTAAACTCTGGATTGCCAGAGTCCATGTGAGGGGAAGCTGTGTTAACAGCTAATTAACTTTTAAATAAGGTGCCCCGGAAGAAAATAGATAAGAGCCCTTATGAGTTATGGAATGGAAGACAACCATCCTACAAATATTTACGAATGTGGGGGCGTCTTGCCAAAGTGTTGGTACCTGATTCGAAAAGGATTAAGATAGGACCAAAGACTGTTGATTGCATATTTATTGGATATGCACATAACAGCAGTGCTTATCGATTTTGTGTGTATGAGTCACATGTACCGGAGATACACAAGAACCCGATAATCGAATCGAGAAATGCCTCTTTATTCGAGCATGTGTTTCCGTATAAGACCCGTGAGGATGCTAGCTCCTCAAAACGGGCAACCGAAACATAAGGCGAAGAAGAAGATGATGATGACGAGGAACCCGTAGAGGTTAAGCCTAGATGGAGCAAAAGAGCTCGGGTAGAAAAATCATATGGATCGGATTTTATCACTTTCATGTTGGAGAGTGAGCCCCGAAGTTACTCAGAAGCTGTAGGCTCTTCTGATGAACCTCACTGGAAAGAGGCAATTGCATCTGAGATAGAATCTATCTTGCAAAATCACACTTGGGAACTTATGGATCTTTCTCTGGAAAGTAAACCACTAGGTTGCAAGTGGATCTTCAAGAAGAAAATGAAATCAGATGGCACAATCGATAAATACAAGGCCAGATTGGTAATTAAAGGATACCGACAATGAGAAGGCCTTGACTACTTCGATACATACTCTCCGGTATCGAGAATAACTTCCATTAGAGTATTATTGGCTATTGCCGCTCTATGGAATCTCAAAGTACATCAAATGGATGTAAAGACAGCCTTTCTAAACGGGGATTTAGAAGAGGAAATCTACATAAACCAACCTGAGGGGTTTTCTGTGTCAGGACAGCAAAACAAGGTCTGTAGATTGGTGAAGTCATTATATGGCTTGAAACAAATACTAAAGCAGTGACATGAGAAATTTGATAATGCCATGAAGGAATGTGGATTCAAGATCAATGAATGTGATAAATGTGTCTACATGAGAGCCACAGAGAGTGATTATGTCATCTTGTGCCTCTATGTAGATGACATACTTATCATTGGGAGCAATGATAAGATAATCAAATTCACTAAAGATATGTTGAATTCAAGATTTGACATGAAAGACATGGGCCTAGATGATATGATTCTAGGAATTAAAATTCTTAGAACGACAGAAGGACTTGTTCTTAGTCAGTCCTATTACGTGGACAAGATTCTTGAGAAATTCACCAAGGGTGATACTGCGTTGGCATGAACGCCGATAGATACGAGTCAACATCTATCGAAAAAACAAGGTGAAAGTATCTTGCAGATAGAGTACTCTCGAGTGATTGGAAGTCTGATGTACTTGATGAGTTGTACTCGACCAGACTTGGCCTACGCAGTAAGCAAACTGAGTAGATACATGAGTAATCCCGGTGTTGAGCACTGGAAAGGGATAACAAGAGTACTGAGGTACTTGAGGTATACTCGTGAATATTGACTGCACTACACGAGATATCTTGCTGTGATCGAAGGATATAGCGATGTAAGTTGGATATCTAACATAAAAGACTCTAAGTCTACGAGTGGATATGTCTTCACTCTAGCAGGTGCAGCCATTTCCTGGAAATCTTCTAAACAAATCGTAATAATCAGATCCACGATGGAATCTGTGTTTGTAGCTCTTGACAAGTGCGGTGAAGAGGCTGAATGACTACGACAATTCTTAGAAAATATTCCTCTATGATCGAAACCTGTGCTGTCGATTTGCATACATTGCGATAGTCAATCAGCAATCGGTCGGACACAGAGCCATCTGTATAATGGTAAGTCTAGACATATACGTCATAGACATAATACCATTAGACAACTACTCTCAACTGGAATTATCACTGTTGACTATGTGAAGTCAAAGGATAACCTAGCGGATCCGCTAATCAAATGGTTAAATCGAGAGTTAGTTGCAAACTCATCAAGAGGAATGGGCTTGATGCCATTGTTAGCGATTAGTGCAGAGGACACCCAACCTATACTAACTGGAGATCCCAAGAACTAGGTTCAAACGGATAACTAATCTGCACTGACTAAACACACTGTGAGGGGAAGCCCAATGAAACAGTGACTAGACCAGGATAAGCCGATGGGCTTTAAATGATTAAAACGAGTAGATGGTAACTCTTGAGGGATCACCTATGTGAGAAAGAAGTGGGCCGCTTCGAAGAGAATTGGAGGCACAATTCTTAGAGCTTCTCACAGAACCAAACGTGTTCATGGCCAAGAACGAACACACTCATGAGAACTGAGTTGTATCAGGGAGAGTTTTGGGTAAGATTTATCACTGTTTACACAGACGACAGTATAGTTCAAGGACATCGTGTCTACTATCAGCCAGTAAGCAATCAGATCTTCACAACGGAGGGTTCAAAAGGTAAAACCTATCTATCCTATACTTGACTCAACTGTTGAATGTTATCACATACTTTGTTTTCCATTCATGTGGGAGATTATTGGAAATGTGAATGGAATAAAGAGGTGGAGACGAAGAGACTCTATTGTGCATGAGTTTAGTCCCACATTAGAAGTCTCTTGGCTTTATTGTTGGTTTAAATTATGACACATGCATTGACGTTGTAAACATATGCATGGGGAGAGACTCTCTCACGCGTGAATGCGCAGGGGTGGGTGCAAATCCAGGGCCCGGATTGTACTGAACCAAGGTTGACTCGTGCACGAGCACGACTTGCGCATGTCGAATGCCGGACCAGTTGAGGTAAAATTTACCCAAAAGAATGAACCAACATATTGCCACTTGAATCTTGCTCAAGGGTGTAATGGAAGCATTAATGCTGATTCCGTAACGTCTCGACATTAATGACGGCATTAAACTCATTAATGGTGATTTCATAACGTCTCAATATTAATGGCGACATTAATCTCATTAATAATGATTCTGTAACGTCTCGACATTAATGAAGACATTAAATCCATTAATGACGAAATTAAACTCAGCATTAAATGATCATAATTTGATCATTTATTGCAGGCAAGATGAGAGCTCCTATATAAGGAGACTGGATCTTGAGCAAAGCGAAGAGAAAGAGAAAGCAAAGCGAAAGTGAAGCAAAAGCAAGAGAATTCCTCCACCTTCGTTCCCCGATTCTTTTCTCTCAATCGTGCATCCGCTCGGCTAAACTACTTGTGATAGCACTCAGGTGCATTCTCAATTTGCCACGAACAACCAGTGCTTGGTTCAGTTCATGGTTTTGCCGTTGTATCCTGGGAAACAAACGATCCAAGAAAACCTCGAATCATAGCCGGAGGTGGGACGAATCTGTTTCAAGGAAACTGCGTCGATCGTAGGCCTCGGTCCGCTGCTCTGTTTGTCCGCTCGGTTGGACTCTTCATCTGCTGGGTCGGCCACTCGCCCTTCTCATCTGCCCGACCGGTCTCCCGCTCTGCCTGTCTATCCTTCAGTCTGCTCGGACGCTTTGATTGCTCAGACTCTGAGGTCAAAATCCAGCCCCTGCTGACAGCCTGAGATTATCTGCTTATGTCATCTTAACTGTGAGTTGAATTTAATTCGAGTATTTAGATTCAGCTAATTTCCTGTAAATCTTTGGCTACAGATTGTTTGGTTTGCAACATTCTTAAAGTGTCAAGGAGTCTAAATGTTCTATCATTTCCTATTTTCAGACTTTCCTAGTAGTGCTAAGGAGAAAAAAGTCTTCAGTTAGAACACTTGGGCAGGACTAAGCATTTTAGTTGGCATAATACTGGAGCACCTCTGGAAAGCTTAAAATACGTAATGGAAGACACCTTTGGATTCCTTGCCATCTCAAAAATTACAGGACCTGAAATGAATGCAATTTAAGCTTTGTAGGTTGATCAATAAGTTTTGACCAAAACTCACTAATGGATCTAAGCTATTTGTATTTCTACAAACTTGCACTCATCCCATAGAGTTGAGTGATAAGAAGGTAGATATGATATCAAGCATTGATTATGATCCAAGAACACTATAGGCATGGTGTGGGGAGACTAGAGATCGGGCCCAACTTGGTCCTGATTTGCTCCTAGAGACCAAGACCATGTTGGATTTGATATGAAAGAAGACCAAGACCAAGTTGGGATTAGTCTCCTCATACTAGGCCCATAGTGTTTCTTGATCAAAACCTGTTGGTGTAATCATCCACTAGTCAATATTGACCAGTTTGACTAAATTCAAGTTGACTTGAGCTTGAGTTTCAATGTTTAGACAATATGTGAAGAAAAGTCAAGAAGATCAAGAGAGGACCAGAGACTTGACTGGGAAGTCCTAATTAGAGGTTAAGCAATGGGAAGTCCTGACTGAAGGTTAGACAATGAAAAGTCTTAACTGGAGGTTAGATAACGGAAAGTCCTAGCATGGCTAGACCGTGAAAACCTAGTTGGGAGCTAAACAGTGAAAATCCCAGCGAGGCTAGATAATGCAAGTCTTAGTTGGACTAGGCAAATGAAAGACATGGCTGAGAACTAGGCACACCTAGTTAAGAACTAAACACATATAGTTGGAAACTAAGTTAAAGTCCAAGGTGGGTTAGTTGGGAGCTGACCACTTGACACGAGGTAAACCTAGTTGGGAACTAGGTTAAAATCCAAGGTGGATCAACTAGAAGTTGAACACTTGGCACAAGGTAAACCTAGTTGCAAACTAGGTTAAAGTTCAAGGTGGATCAATTGGGAGTTAAACATTAGGTGCAAGGTAAATCTAGTTGGGAACTAAGTTAAGTTTAAGGTGGGTTAGTTAGGAGTTGAACACTTGGCACGAGTGAGAAAGACCTAATTGGGAACTAGGCAATGAAAGTCCTAACTGGGTTAGGCAAGGAAAAGTCCAAGTGGATCAAAGGTTGACTAGACACCTGGTGAAGAAACCCTAGCAGTCAAAGTTGACCAAATGCTAGGTAACCGGAAGTCCCAATGAATCATGGATGACCAGATGTTGGGCAAAGGAACCCTAAACTCAGATTTTAGGTGTTAGGGTTGGGAATTGATTGGCTAATCAATTAAGGTAGTTTCAATCGATTATGGCAATCGATTGAGCTATTGTTCACAAGCACAGTAGGGCTCAGAATCGATTGGGCAAAAGATTAAGCTCAGTTCCAATCGATTGGAATCGATTGGGAGATTTTTTGTCACGAGAAGAGAAAACATGTCAAGTAATCGATTGAGTTATTTCATGAAGAACAGAAGAGGCTGTAATTGATTGGGACAATCGAGTAAGGTCTGACCAATCTATAGAGTAACTTATTAAGGTATTTTTTATGAGAGAACAGAAATCATGGGAATCGATTAAGAAGCTTTCTCTCTCGCAAACAGAAGCTTATGAATCAATTGGATAATCGATTAGAAGCTTGTAATCAATTGGTATGACTCACAAATCTATTCGACATACGGAAAAGAACTGTTTTGCATGTTTTGAACAGTCATTTGACGTGAAAATCAATTAGAGGTAAGCCTAATTAATTGGGAGACATTTTTCAACATGAGAGAAACCCTAGAAAAAGGTGTTTCATGATGGGAAGCGTACGCTAGTTCTTGGAGATTTTGAGGCGAGGTGATGCTACATTTCCGAGTCAACAAGAGGCATTTATTAGCAATAAGAGATCAAAAATAAGGTGTTCATTGTATTTGTATTTACTTCCTTGTTCTTGTTGTATTCCAGTGTTCTCTTTTGTATTTTTCGTGCTTAAGCTTGTACGAGACTTTTCGATCTTTGGAAAGAAGATTTTCATAGTGCATCTGTAAGAGTGAGAAGTGAACCATTGAATTAGTCACCGCAAGAAAATGAATACCAAGTAAAATGAAGGTATTAACATTGCTTCCAAGTTTTTCACTGTAAATCATCATCGAAAAAGCAAACGAAACTATTCACCCTCCCCCTCTAGCTCTCTACATGTCCTAACAAAACCAAGGTTTTACATTATATCTACCTTCCTCTAACTCAATTCTACTAGATGAGTGCAAGTTTGTAGAAATCTAAATAGCTTAGGTCCATTAGCGAAATTTGATCAAAATCCACTGATCGACCTAGAGAGTTCAGATTGCACTCATTTCAGGTCATGTGAATTTCGAAAGTTGCAAGAAATCCAAATGTATCTTCCATTACTTATTTTAGGGTCCCTAAAGGCGATCTAATATTATGGGAACTTTTAGCTAAAACACGAGGCTCAAGCATTCTAGCTGAAGACTTTCTCATTGGCATTACTAGGGAAGCTCAAAAATAGTAAAGGAGAACACATTTGAACTTCTTGGCACTTTATAAACTCACTAGATTTAGAATGAGTGTAATCAAAGCTCTCTAATCTAGATTAGTGGTTTTGATTTAAATTTACTAATGAACCTAAACTATTTGAATTTCTACGAATTTGCAACTAGATGAAATAGTAGAATTTAAATCTTCCTTCTTATTTAGTAGTTAAATTTAAAAAAAAAAATCAAGTTATATAAATTAAGATGTGAGAGGAAAGGATAGGGATATATACTTTACATGAGTGGAGAGAGAGAGAGGGAGGGAAAGGAATATTAAGGTTGTATATATTAGAACTATCGAAATTATTTTAAAATTTAAACTTTTTAAATATGGTTTATATTGAAAATCAGCATGTGGAAAGTTAATGTTGAATAGAGGGGTAGAATGGGAAGACCACTCAAATTAGTACGCTCTTTGATCATTCTCAAAGTATGATGCATGGTTTGAGAATTTTACAACTCTGCATGCGTCTTTGGTAAATTCCTGAATTTAGAAAGCTAAATTTACTGTAAAAATGGATGAATATTGGATTTGCACAAATCTCTTTCTAAATTTACTATAAAAATGGATGAATATTGGATTTGCACAAATCTCTTTCTAAATTTACTATAAAAATGGATGAATATTGGATTTGCACAAATCTTGATGATTAACATTAGGAGTGTTAATTGAGAGGGATCGGATGGATTCAGGTCGGGTCAAAACAAAGATATTATAAACAAAATTCTAATCCAAATCTGACCTAAACTCGAACTGACCTAAATCCGAATACAATCCAAAAACCCTAAAGTTGAATCCAAAAAATCTGACCTAAACTCGAACTGACCTAAATCCGAACACAATCCAAAAACCCTAAAGTTGAATCCAAACCCAAATTACCCAACCAACCCAAATAACATGACCGACTCGATTAAAAAAGATTTTTTTTACTATTTCCCTTCTAATATTCCATTTTTATCTTATTATTTTATCATTATCACACTAACATTTATTATATATCTAAAAATATTTTTAATTTTTAAAATAAAATTTAATTTAATCTAAAATAATTCTAAATTCTAAATTCAGATCAACCTAAATCTAATGTGATCCTAATATGATACAAAAACTTCCAATCGGAATTTGAAAATTCTCAACCTTAATTCAATATTTAATATTTTTAGAGTAATTGAGATAAGATGGGTAGATCGGATTCATTACCGGCTAATTAACCAAAAAAAAAAAACAGAAAAATTTATTTTTGTTCTTTATTATCTTACATGGTTTTCCTCCCGACCACAACAGAGACCTCATCATAATTCCTTAGATCTCGAGTACTCGAAGCTCTTCTTCCTTCTCGTCGACCTCCGCCGCCCATTTCCGAACTCCATTTTCCGTGTCTTAGCTCCAAGAACTCCAAATCACTCCTAATCCACGCTGCCACTGCTGATCCTTGACGTAGCTGTTCATTGATCCGAGGTTTTTCTCTTCAGGATCGCATGAATAATCCTTGGAGCAGGTGGAATGGCAAGCCTTCTAGTGCCAAGCCTTCCGGCAAGAGAGTGAGATCAAGAAATGGGCTGCTCTGCCCAGCCATTGGTTTTTTCCTCTGCATTCTGCTCACGTGCATGACCTTTAGGGCTCTCAAGCTCCACCAAGATCAGGAGCCGACACTGAGCTTTGTGGAGAGGAATGGCACCCATTTCATGGTGGATGGAAGAGTCCTCTATGTCAGCGGATGGAACTCCTACTGGCTGATGGAGCAGGCGGTGGAGGAGGGGAGCAGAGCAAGGGTCACAGAGATCTTTCAAACTGCTGCAAGCTTGGGGCTCACTGTGTGCAGGACCTATGCCTTCAACGACGGTCGAGACCATGCCCTCCAAGTCTCCCTTGGCATCTTCGACGAGATCGTCTTCAAGGTACCAGATCTCATTCCTCGTCTCGATTTAGATCAATGAGAAAAGAATGACCTTGCAGGCATTAGATTGGGTGATTGCGGAAGCTCAAAGACATGGGATCAGGCTGCTGCTGAGCCTGGTGAACAATCTGCAACGCCACGGTGGGAAGGGGCAGTACGTGAAGTGGGCGTGGGAGGAGGGATTCGGATTGAGCACCTCCAACGATTCATTCTTCTTCGATCCCTCCATTCGCAGTTACTTCAAGATCTACCTTAAGGTATGCAGAGCTGATCATCGAGCTGAACCTTGAACGTAATGATTAATCTTTATCTCGCCGGCAGACAATATTAACAAGGAAGAATCACCTGAGTGGAATTGAGTACAGAGATGATCCTACGATCTTCGCATGGGAGTTGATGAATGCGCCCAGGTGTGCCTCAGATGTATCCGGTGACACACTTCAAGTATGCTCTCACAACGCTGTTCTTGACCGATTGGTTTGATTATTATTATTATCATTATTTTGATGTTTTTGGATTGGAAGAAATCCAGGAATGGATTGAGGAGATGGCCGAACTTGTGAAGGGGATTGACAAGATGCATCTGGTGACGGTTGGGCTGGAGGGGTTTTACGGCCCGACGAGCCGGCCGGAGAAGAAAGATGTGAACCCACCGGAGAAATGGTACGGCGAGCTGGGGACGGATTTCCTGCACAATTCGAAGACTCCGGCCATTGATTTTGCGTCGGTGCAAATTTATCCTGATAAATGGTAATTATTTGTCAACTAATTGCGTCTAGATTTCGGTTGTGGATTTGATAAACTGTGACAAAATGGAATAGGAAAAAGAAAAAACAGAAGAAAGCTGTGGGAAAATTTACCCTCAAACTCCTAGTTTTGTTTGTGTTTAAGAGAGTAAAGATAGTCAACTTGAATCCTGGTTGACCTTAATGAGCAATTAGTGGTTCACCAAAGCTCACATGAAAAACCTCTATCTTGTGTAGGTTGCGGCAAGCAAATCTTAGTGAGAAAACAAGCTACATCTCGAAATGGATGGCATCTCACATCGACGATGGCGAAAAAGAGCTGAACAAGCCCATCTTGTTCTCCGAATTCGGCCTATCCAGCAAGAACAAGGACTTCGACACCTTGCACCGGGTTGCATTTTACAAGTCCATTCTTGACAACATCTACGATTCCGCAACCAAAGGCGGTGCTGGTGCCGGTGCCTTCATCTGGCATTTGTTGCTTGGCGGAATGGAGAAGTACGACGACGAATTTGGTATCGTTCCTGGGGAATCTCTGGCGATCATCAGGCTGTTGAAGGAGCAGGCATGCCATTTGATGGCACTGCGGCACGGCAAGAACTTGGCACAAACAACAGCTGCAATATGCTGAACAAGATACTCATTTGAACAAAAACGCTCAAGTTGGACTGCCAGAGTGTTTAGCAAGTGGAGCTGATATATGGATGTTTCAACATACTTTCTTGGTGCCAATCACTCTTTGAGACCTCATACATTTCTTAGTTTCTGTCCCTCATCATGTGCCATTGTGATTAACCAGAGAAAGGCTTCCTCGGCATGGGGATAAAATGAAGAAAGATAGAAATTTGTTTTCATTTGTAAGTTTTAATTTGCAAGAGGATAGATTTTTCATGTGTCTAAGTTGGCTTTATTTATAATTTTGAGCAAGTAGTTTGGAGTTTTTTTAATTTAGAAGTAATGTTAATTTTGGTTGGAGTGTAATTGGATATGAATGTCATCCCTAGTTTTGGGTTGAGATTTATAACTGAGGTGTAGTTATTCGGTGTCGGTCTTCTTTTATGTTAACAGAAGTTATCTTTGTTTATTTTGTGAGTTCGTTTGTTTTTCATGTGGAACGATCATCACTATGTTAATTTCTTCCTAGTTCTCTTTGTGTGAGTTTTGTTGCATCAGTGTGGTTTTCAGAACAAGGAAGATTATAATAAGTGTTATTGTTGCATCAATAAATTAGATATTAAGTCTGCACTGTGTCACGTCACTTATGCTTTGTTTACTCTCAAGCGCATAAGGAAAAGAAAGGAATCTATGATGAAAAATTATTCTTAGAGAAATAGAAGAAAAAGGACGAAGAAATCTCTTCCTTTACATTTTTATTTATCTTGATAGAAGAAAGTAGATACATGTGATATAATTTTATAAATAAAAAAAGATACATTTGTCAAATTTTTTTTATATAGTATAGTTTTGTAAGTTAAAAAGGGTACATGCATCATTATTTTTTAGTATATGATGTAATTTTGTGAATGAAAAGAGGTACACGTGTCATTTTTTCCATCTGATTTTGAGATGATTGATTTTGATTCCAAAACTATCCGAGGATGAATTACATTTTTCTTTCATCTAAACATTTTAATGAAAAAAATGAAAAAAAAAAATCCTTAATTTTATTTTTCATTCTCCTAAGTAAACAGAACATTAATGGCCCGTCCAGTTGTGTCCGGGCCAGCTTTCTGCTCAATTGGAGGAGACTGAAGGGTTGCAACGTTGAGCAACTACTTAATGACCCATTTTTGGAACCCAATTCATATACGGTTCTTGTAAATTCTACAAACAAAACCCAAAATCCATGAGGTAAGTTCAGCTCATTGGTTTATCAATCCATGGGCTAAGTTTTTGTTGCAGTGTCAAAGCGGAACGCAACAAGAACACAAACGTACAGGTACACAAAAGTGCAATCATGGATAAGCAAAGTTAAACTACGGTAAAAATCGAGAGGGAGCACGTTTTATTTTGATTTTTTTTTTAATAAAAGGACGTTTATTATAACATTATTAAAATTTCCTCCACCACGTTATTCTCATTATTATCTCTCGTTTATATTTTTTATCTAAATCTTAAATCGGATGCACATTGTAACAGCTAAAAATCCATAAATATTACACAATTATAATAGCTACAGTTTTATAACTATTACAATTAAGTTGTCATACAATTATAATAATTAGAATTTAGTAGCTGGTACAACGTAAATATTAAATAAGTTTCGAAAGAGTATAACTTTTAATTTAGATTGAATTATGAAACACATAAATTGAAACTCGTTCAGATCATATCTATATTTATTACAGGATGTAACCTATAACAATATAACATTAAATCTAAAAAAATATTATTTAAAGTCTTTTCAAAACTATGAAGAATTTTAATTCTCTTTGTTATAATTATTTTCTTATAACAGCTATGAAATTATAATTATAATCGTTATGAAATCATATCTATTATCATATGTATAACAATTATAATTTTATAATTACTATAATACGTTCGACAGTTTAGAATTTAGAAAAGATACATAGGTAGAATAATAATAGAAAACATAACTATATCATTTTACATGGATAAAATGTCATTTTATAAAAAATGACAGTGGGACCCATTTGGAAAAAAAAAACAAAGGAACGTCTTATTTATTTATTTTTGCTCATTAAACTAAACTAAACTAAAGCGCGCAGAGAGAAATTGGCCACGACCACACCACTACCACCATTGAGCCCCAGGACAACTTAATCAAACATAACATTAAGCGAAAGCCAAGTCCAATAATTGAAATGTAACATGCACAGCAGCTTAATTCCAATATTTTGCTGCCTTTTTAAAAAAAAAAACAAAAATCCCTGGCGCCGCTCGTGGGCTCTCTCTCTGGATCTCTCTGTGATCGTCTTCTCTACAACTCTCCATTTTAATTATTAATCCGCATCCGCACTGATCTACATGCTTTTGAAGAAGAATCATCTTTTGGTCCAGAGGCTCCAAAGTTTGCCTTTCGGATTGGATTATTAATTAGACCTCAGGCTTTAGTGGAAACAAAAGGTGAGATTTGAACTCTTGCGCATAATTAACTTTAGACATTAATTAATTAATTAATTAATTAAAGCTGTTGAGCAGTAATTAATTTGTGATAAAGCTAGCTGATGGCATGTATTCTATTTCCTTCCAGGAATGTAGAGTGGTGCACGCATAGGAAGATGCAAGCATGAGAGCGGGCTGATGTGAGACGGAGAGGGTACGTACTAAAAACTCGGTCGTCGGTCGGTGCACGCCTACAAAGCCAATGATATATCTGCATGTGTGTCTTCCACCTCAGCGCCGTGTAAGTGGTGGCCAACACACATCGAGTGCCGGAGTCTCTTTCGCTCCCCATCTCTTCAATCTTTGCGGCGTTAATTTGGTCACTAATAGTGTTATTAGAAATGAAAATAAAACCTTCAACTATGATTAGACGTTTATGTCCGAAAATGAAGAAGATGATAAGATAGAGATATGATTTGAGGGTAGACGAAGCGAAGCGAAGACTCTAACAATCTTGTAATATAATTAGAGGCGTTAGTACCAGATCAGGAATGAGTTTCCAGTATTGATCCTCTGACGCTCAAATCAATTTTCGACGAAGTGAGAGTAATGAGAATGCAATAACAAAGAGCATGTAGAATCACAAATTAAAATTGCGCATACCTTCGTCGGTAGATGTGAATCCCTTTTATAATGTCAATGTAGTGTCTACGCACGCATCTCAAAGCGTGCATACGTTTTCTAAAGGAACCTAAGAAAAGATAAGTTAAAAACTGTCTCTGACACTTTTCCTTAGGCGAGTATGCAAAATCCTGATATGACAAGTTGGAAGCTTCCAAAGTACGATTTGATAATTGCTAGACATACTCTGTTGTCAGTAGCACAAACCTTCAAGAATGTACAATGAGATATGTAGGTGGGTCTCGCTATAGGCCGACCGATGGTCGCTCGGTCGAGACACCCTTGCTCGGTCATACTAATAAAAACAATCTCCCTTCACTCGGCTGTCCCTATTGTTGGAGGGTTGATTTTCATCTGATCGGACATGCCATCGAGTCAATCACCGAGCTGATGGTCTGGAGATTTTCATGATGTCTTCATCGTTCCTTCACAAACTTTCAGGGGTTGGACATATCGTCTGACCTTGCTTGTCAGCTTAGGCTTGGCAGGTCATCCGTTCAACCCTGCTATTTTGTTCGACTGACTTTGCTTGACCTGTGGATTGTCTCTCTTTGACTTTGACGTCCATACCAACCGTTCTTTCCCACTTTGGCCCATTTTTGGTGGGCTCCTTTTCATCACTATATCATTATATATGTCGTAAAAAGAACATAGATAAAGATTCCATGTAGAATTACGAATTAGACCCATTATAATGTTCAAATAAGGGGCAAAAATAAATAAAAAAAAACATCCCACTTTATTGGAATCATCAAAGGGGTGCCATTTTTTTAATCAAAAGAGCGTCCCACCTGTTACGATTCCACAAGTGCACGGATTCGTCGTCAGTAATATATAAGATTGTCGAACCATAGGAACTGTTGATTAAGCGCTAGAGATGTCGCAAACTAAGTTATGTAGACGGTCGAAAGTTGGCTTTGGCGCTTGCAAACTAACGAGAGTGATTAAAGAGAGAAAGAGAAGGATGAGAGAATCGATCTTGGAGGGATTTGAGTTTTGGGAAGTGAATTCTAGGATTTCAGTTTCGTTGTGGTGGAACCTGATGTATCATGTTCTATCTTTTCCTAACTTGTCAATCAACATACCTTCGCCGGAAGTTAAAGCTACTATCTTTAAGTACTAAACAGAGAAGATCCCTGTGAAATTCTGTTACGGTTAACCCTTGTCACTAGGGCACCTCGGTAGATCACAAGAATACAAATATAATTGATATCATTAGGGATAGAGATAGGGGTTTGGTTTGACCTCTTACTTCCTTGTGAAAAAGTTGCCTCTCCTTTCAAGGGAATATCCTAGATGTCTGTGAATGGGTTACCCCTGTCACTAGGACCCCTCGGGTGTATGATCTAAGATCCTTTCTATACAAAATTAGCAATTCCTACACAATCGATCAATATGACGAGATAATCTCAGCAAGTCTCATGCATATCAAATAGAAACAAAGCAAGTAAAATCATCCAATAAGTAAAGGCATAAACATGAGTCTTACTTCAAACCCTATCCAAAACTACTTCCTACATCCATAGAAAAGGAGATATACTCCATTGTGAGGGAAGAATAACCCCAAAACATGAAGTAAAGCATACTTACAACCCTTGATGTGAGAAGAAGGGGAAGAAGAGATGATTGCCGAGGTTTCCGATGTCTTGCGGATGCCTCCTTGCTCTGGAGATGGACGGAACGTCAAGGGATGGCGGTGGATGAAGCTCTAGGGTTTCCCCCAAAAGGGGAGAACCCTTTCCCAAGGAGAGGAACTAAGTCCCGAACCAAATATCCCCCCATGAATAGGGTTCTTGACCCTTTTATAGGGTAAGGTACGGGTGCCACATGGCCCGTGTTACGGTCGTGTGAGATCCACACGGTCATGCCTATCTTCTGCACTGGTTAAATGGCACGGTCGTGCAAGTTGACATAGCCATGCCTATCTTCTGCACTGGTTATAATTAAGTGGCACGGTCGTGCGAGTTGACACGACCATGCCTATCTTCTGCACTGGTTAAGTGGCACGGCCGTGCAGAATTGACACGGCCGTGTATCAAGGTCGTGCTTCTACTTGTAAGCCATTTTAGTGCCTCTTAACGTGGTAATCTTGAGTTGGGGTCTTCATAAAAGTTGTAGATCTTGAAGTTAGCTACAATTCAGTATAAAGAACATCCCAAAACTCTAACGGATCATAAAGTTAGGTCTGTTTTACTCTTGGTGTGCAGTGCAGGATTTGACACGGTCGTGTGCCGAGGCCGTGTCTCATAGAAACGAACTTTAGACCTTCAAGACTTGGTTTTCTATGGTTGAAGTCTTCATAAGAGTTGTAGATCTTGAAGTTATCTACATTTTGATATCTGGAATGACTCATAACTCCAACTGAGCAGAACATTATGGTCATTTTACTTTTGGTCTGCAGTGCTGAAAATTCCACACGACCGTGTGACATTCACACGGCCTCAACACGCCCCCCCACACGGCCTTCGCATGGCCAGAACTTGGAAGAACTTAGTTTTTGCATGCCTGTGACACTCTGGAAGCTCTAGACTTCATTTAAGCTCCGTTTTTGCTCCAAATCACGTCCTATCTCCGAATAAAATATAATGGAAGTATGACATTATAATGAAATATGTTACAATAAACATAGATTATGCTAATGAAATACAAGTAGATGTGCGTCAAAGTATGCATAAATGATCATAAGATCTACACACATCACCACCCCACCAACCCCTTTAAAATGATAGGGCTATCCTCCAGTGCACTATTCAATATTATTATCTCTTGTCGCACGGTCACATCAGTCAATTGCATGAATATGATAAGTCAGTATTGTAACAGCTACATCATAGCTACACTATAATGTAACATTATAATATCTATGATTTCTTAGTTACTACAATATTAATGTTATTAAATATGATAAGTCCAAGTTCTAATAACTACAATTTCGTAATTGTTATAACATGAATATTAGGTGAACAAGTTTGAGTTATATTAGCTATCATTTTGTAGCTACTATAATATAAATGTTAGGTGAGCATGTCAAAACTGTATTGTAGCAACCACGAAATTGTACTTACTATAACATGAATATTTTTGAACATGTTGAGTATGCATTGTAGTAACTACGATTTCATAACTATTACAACATGAAATTATCTTGTTCATACAAATAACTGATGGAACCAGGTGGTAGAAGATAATAATATAAAATAATATACTAGAGGGTAATCCTATTGATATGGTGCATAATGGTAGGGTTCGACCGTCGGAAGTCAAGGAGACATGATAGTCAGAAGTCAAGGAGACGTGACAGTCAGAAGTCAGGGAGACGTGACAGTCAGAAGTCAGGGAGACGTGACAGTCAGAAGTCAAGGAGATATGACAGTCAGAAGTTAAGGAGATGTGGTAGTCAAAAGTCAGGAGAGCGTGACAGCCAGCAGTTAGGGAAAGAAGAGGTAGGACTGCCTAGTGTCATTAGCCGCATGATGCCCGATTGGGTGCTTACAGATAAGGATCCCAGATCTGAATCAGGATGTACAATCGGGGTGATGCCTGACTTGCTCTGACTGGTCGAGTTTCCACAGCTTGGTTATATCTAGGTCTGGTTCTCTTTGTAGGCCAACTCCCGGTCAGCTCTTGAGCGATCTCACCACAACTCTCCCTGCCCCTCAAGACTCAAGCCAGGCGCCATGCCTAACAGATCATCCCGAGTTGCCCCTAATCATACCCAGGCGGGACAAAAGGTACTAGACGATAACAAAGTCAGGGAATTGTAATTGTCTGTCAGAGAATAACTATTGTATGTCAGGGAATATTTCAAGAGTTAGCTATCATCTGTGAGTGGAACTTTCTTCCGTCTCATAGAAGGGTGTCATGCGTCCTTCATCACTCTACAATGTCTGACACCCGACATTCTCTGACATTGGTTAGGCTCTAGAGGTACACACGGTCATATAAAAAGGGAGGTCCTCTCTCTTGAGCAGGTACGCGCACTTTTGCTTTCGGCCTCTACTATTCTTTTTCCTTCGTGCACCTTTTCTTCTGGGGAAAAGTACTTGATTTAAGCGTCGGAAGGCTTGCTTCAGAGACTTTTCCCTTGGTTTCTGGCCTCTAACGTTCTGTGTGCTTGTTTGAGTGCGCGCAGAGCTCAAGTACCGCTTGCTTAGTTACTGCCGTCCGTCAGCGCCACGTGGGGGTCCGTTCTCGGGGGCACATACGATAAGGGTGTCATAGTCGCCTCTCCGTCAACACTAACGACAGCTCATCTGATCTTCGTCTAACTAAAATTTCAGACAGGATCACCTATTATTTTACGAAGAAGAGACCAGTGGGATGTGACATCCTTTTAATTATTGCCCTTTAAATAATGACCTTAGTCCCTAGCTATTTGCATGGAATTGGTCGAGAAGGCTAGAAGAACCCAAAGCTACCCTTTAACCTTTAGGTTAACCACCCTAATTATCTTTGAGGTGACTGTATGTTTTTGATCGGGAGAGATGTAATCACTTAAATCTCAATATTTCTCCATACAAAACATGACAAAGTAATCACTTTAATCAATTCCGCATGGTGATCAATGCATATAATTAAGAAAGTAAGCAATACTTCATGCATATTTATGTCAACATGACACATTTCCCATTTAAAAGATTTCATTATGTAAAGCATATAATGTATCATATAAGGCATGGGAAAATATATCAATTATCATGATAAACTCTCTAGGATCAAAAAATATTTTTAAGTGTGGTCAAATGATTAAATTCTAAAATAATATTTTAGGCGTATATAAATTTCAAACAAAGTATCATAAAAACATGAAAGTGATAAATTGCCTAACTCCTAAACATTTAAATCATTAAATTATTTGTCCAAGATCATAACCAAAAATTATAAGGATTCTATAATTCTAATAGTACTTAATGTTAATAACGTGCTTCATGTGCCAAGCATGTAGTGTATCAATCAAATATATATAAATTGCCAATTTTTTTTAATATATATGTTGTCATGATGGTACAATCATATGCCCCATGAGTATAGTAAAGTTGATATTTAGATGATAGATTGTCACATGAGAATAAAGATGAATTATGAGAAAATAATTTCTTAGAGAATGAAATCTCTTCCACCTAAGGTGACCGTTCATTTAAATATCATATATACATGATAAACAATCAAACATCTTAATCATCCACCTCACATAAATTAAGCAAACCTCCAAGTGTATTATTATCAATAAATTCATGGTCGATTCTTAGTGGGTGTGTAAAGTTTTTCATGATTTATCTTCCTTTTAAATAATGTGTAAAGTCCTGTATAATGAATTGACATTCTTCCCTCGTTTCTTAATGCCCCTAACCCAATCTAAAATAGTAAAAATATAGATTTTAGAACGTAAAATAAATTAAAATAGATGTTCTTTGAAAATCAATTTTATCTAGTCTGTTAGTTTTTGTAATAGTATTTGTAGGATGCTCATTAGATTTGCTCTTTAATTTTAATTGACCCTAACAATCAAGACAAAATCAGATTTTTTTTCCATTCTATCTTTAGTTTTATATCCCAAGCCAACTTTACTATTTTTTATCTTTTTTTTTATAGTAAAAAAATGAACTCGTCACTCTAGTGGTCTCTCACACTCTTAAAGGAGTAAATCATGTATGGGGGCTTATTCAACTTTAACCAAGTGATTTTTTTTAATCAGAGAGCATGAGATAATCCAAAGTAGTATTTGTACTTAGGCATCTCTGATGACAAATCTTTCCGAGTACCAACTCGACTACACTCATAGAGGCATATTTCATCATTTTACTCCTTATGATCATATCAAAAGATAATTGGCTCTAAAACAATTTCCCATATAGTCGTTTCCCTCTCTAAGGAGGTTTGCTTTCACCATTGTCATTAGTGAGAAAACCTATTTCGTTCGAGAAAATATAATATAATATTCTTAGAAAGTTCAATAACAATTTTTTGCATATCCAGCCAGCTTTTAATATCAGCCCAGGTTTCATTAGAACTAAAAAATCAACGAAAAATGACTAAATTAAAATTATTTACTCAATCCCTCTGTAACCCTTCTTCCCTTTCTAGAGTTCTCTACAAAGGCTATTTTTTTTTACAATTTTGAAAATTATATTTCGACAATTAGGAACAAATATTTTCACTCATTTATTAATGATGATAATAAAAAAATCTTAAATTGATTTTAATCAATTAAGATTTATTATATTTGATATCACAATATATATCAAGATTGATATGAATCAAATATTAATAAAATTATTTTTTTTAATTTATTATATTTATTACTATATTAATAAATTGTATACTATATATAGACAACTTATATAAATAAATTTATTAATTTTAATAAATATCAATGAAATTTTTTGTTTGACACACCACATGATATGCGAATTTATTTGATAATTTTGCAATTGTTTGCTTAGATTTAGCAAACTTACGAGGTTTGAATTTCTCCTATATAAACAATTCTCTTTCTGCTACTCGCTTGCTACTGCAGTGTTCAAGCTCGAAGGAGAAGAGGGAGTAGCAGTCGGAAGCTTGTTTTAATCTGGCAGGACAAATCGCCATTGCAGGGATTTCGAGGAACAGAGGTCGGATTCGGAGGAAAGCTCGCATCTTTTCCTTCTTTTGCTAGAGTTCGACGCCATTGGTTGGTTCACACTTTGTCAGATACCCTAGGGGGGTGTCGCAGAGACTGGGAACTGAGCCCCGCCGATAAGCCGTAAAGAAGACGTCCCTGCTTTGTCGTACGACCGCTGTGACGAGTGTTGCTCCGGGTGCGAAGGAGGAGATCGAGATCACGGGTACGAATCGTTGCCAGGGGTCGGTCCTTTTCTATTTGTTATATTTATTTCGTCGAATTGCTGGGAAAGATTTGTTTTTTCGGCGCCGATCCGAGGAAAGCTGGTGGATGTTGGGGCGGCATCTGGCGTCCGGCCTTTAATCGAACTCCGGATGCCGAGGAATTGCTTCTTCTGGCTTTCTTGTCACAGAGATATCGAGGAATTCAGGTACGAGCCTATTCGACTCGGTTAGAGGAACTTCAAATCTTCAGAATTTTAAATCCTTTTTCTTTTAAAGAGAGTGACGATTCTTCCTGTCAGAAGTGAAAGGGAAAGAAAATTTTCGCAGAAGCTTTAAAGACGTTTATTAAAGGCTTCAATAGTTTGAGGTTTCGTTTTATTCTACTTTGTTTGTTTAGCGTCGTATGCTAACTCCTTGTGCCTACTACTGTACCAGTTAACAACACTGACCCTCGGCGTTAATGTCTTCCAGGGGATCTCTAATCTCGGAAAGGCCACCTCTTTCTTGTGCTTGCTGTTGTCGTGGTATATGAGGAAAGGCCACCGGTATTGGAGACTTGACACGGTTTTGGCTTAAATTTCGGAGCCTTTCGCTTGTTTTTGTCCAAGGGTTGATGAAAGAGATGAAAGAATTCTCCTTTTTGTTGCGAATGGTAAGGGAAGGAAAACAAAACAAAAAACAAAAGATAATAGATTTCCTATCTCTGGATTGAAGGTGCTCTACAGCTGGTAAATGACCTTTATTTGCGCTGTTGTTTGGCACATGATAGCTGTGACTTCTCGAAACGAAGGGAATATGGCGACTGATCAGGGAAAATATGTCCGGTACACACCGGAGCAAGTCGAAGCCCTCGAGAGAGTCTACTGTGAGTGCCCCAAACCGAGCTCATTGAGGAGGCAGCAGCTCATCAGGGAATGTCCCATCCTCTCCAACATCGAGCCGAAGCAGATTAAAGTTTGGTTTCAGAATAGGAGGTATCAATGTTCTGCAATGGAATCAGCACTTGTTTATCTGTACGCATTTCTTCACAAGTTTGTGGCTTTAGGTGCCGAGAGAAACAGAGAAAGGAATCGTCACAGCTTCAGACCGTGAACAGGAAGCTGATGTCGATGAATAAGCTTTTGTTGGAGGAAAATACTCGACTGCAGAAGCAGGTCACGCAGTTGGTCTATGATAATAGTTACTTACGTCAACGAACCCAAAATGTAAGATTTTGTTGTTCTTTTCCAATAATCATTGTGGTACTGCTATTTTGCTCTTAGTTATGGTCTTTAAATTCGGCAGGTTGCATTAGCGACAATGCACACATATTGTGAGTCGGTTGTGACGAATTTTCACCACCATTTGATATCTCAGCATAAACCAAGAGATTCTACCCCTGTTGGGTATGTCAAAAGATCCGTGTTCTTTTTTTGTTCCAAGGGCAATGAGAAAGATTGGCCTTCTTTCCGACATTCACATTGTTGAATTTGCTAATTTCATGGTGGTAGCTAACTATTGATTGTGCTTATTACAGATTAATGTCCATTGCAGAGGAAACTTTAACAGAGTTTCTGTCGAAGGCTACTGGAACTACTTTCGAGTGGATTCAAATGCCCGGGATGAAGGTGTTGACATCCCTCATAGATGTGTTCCTCTTCTCATTATACACATTGAATTATTTGTAAACATTTTAGATGAGATAAAACATGGGAAAGGAAATAAGCTAATGTTATTTGCGTCTGTGAATCATCCTTAGGCTTAAGTGCAACATCCTGAATTTATCTGTTGGTTAACTGTATAGCCTGGTCCGGATTCTGTTGGAACCATTGCTATCTCACATGGTTGCACTGGCGTCGTCGCTGCGCGAGCTTGTGCCTTTGTTGGTCTAGAAACCACAAAGGTATGCTTTATCGTGCTGGATAAATAGTCAATTCTCTTTGTTTTTCTTGACTTTATAGTTTGTTTCAGGTTGCAGAAATCTTGAAAGATCGACTATCATGGTGTCGTGACTGTCGATCTTTGGAGGCAAACAATGTGATGCTGACTGCAAATAATGAAACCATTGAGGTGCTGTACATGCAGGTATTCATGTCTGTTAGACTTCATATATATTCGCAGCTTGTTAAATCTTGTAGGCGACATTTTTCTGTCAAACTAAAATGGCTGGAATGAAGGTCTATGCTCCAACGACTCTGGCACCTGCTCAGGACTTCTGGCTGCTAAGATATACAAAAATTCTTGAAGACAACAGTCTTGTGGTAAGCACTTGATCCCTAGTTTAGCCACAATCTGCAACAGTTCAGCAACTTCAATGTATGCTTGATAAGTTTTTTCCCTTTCACAATCTAAATTATATCTGACAAGGTCTGTCAAAGATCAGTCAATAGCATGCAAGGTGGCCCAAGCATGCCCCCCATGGAACATTTTGTAAGGGCAGAAATGTTGCCTAGTGGTTATTTGATAAGACCATGTGACGATGGTGGCTCTATGATTTATATCATTGATCATTTTGATTTTCAGGTAAATAATTCCTTTTTATCTTTATTGGATTATTTTATGTTGTTCATTGATACAGTTTCCCTCCCTTAGCATTGCATTCATTGAATATATAATATTTCTGGCATATCTTCTCCATATATCAGTCTAGTAGTATGCCAGAAGTTATAAGACCCCTATATGAATCATCAACAAGACTTGCTCAGAGTACAACAATAACAGTATGTTTCCCCTCCATTTTTTAGTATCTCTGAATGTATCATCATTATTTAAATTGATTGTTGTTGACCGATAAGAATCTATATTTACTTTTTTTTTCATATACTAAATTTTGATGGTTTATTTAGGCTCTACATCATTTAAGACAGATTTCCTATGAAAGTTCGTATCCTACTACCTTTACCCCATGGGGCAGGCAACCTGCAGCTCTAAGAGCACTTAGTCACAGGCTGAGTAGGTATTAACTTATATTTTAGATCTTGTTCCTTGTATTTTTTTTTTCGATACATCGTACCAAGAATTCATTGATATATATATATATATGTGTGTGTGTGTGTGCGCGCGCGCAGGGGTTTCAATGAAGCTGTGAATGGGTTTCCAGATGATGGATGGTCTATAATCCCTAACGATGTTGTGGATGATGTCACTGTTCTACTAAATTCATCTCCTAGGAAAATGATGACTTTAAATCTTGGTAATACTGATGGATCATCCTCATCAAGCAGTTCTGTTCTCTGTGCAACAGCATCTATCCTTTTACAGGTTGGTGAGTGAAGCTGAACTGTGCTTTATGTATTTACCATTTTTCATATACAGATGCACATTGAAAATATCTCAGGAAAAGTTATGGAAAAAAAAACTTGGTTTGTATGGCATAACCTCTTTATGATTATTTGTACGTTAATTTGATCAGATGATGTGATGTAATAGGGCATTGGAATGAGGGACTTAGGTATTTTATGCAAGGTAAGAGCTTATATGGAAAATGAAATTCTAATCTGGTTGATATTGTTTTGTCAATTTAGAAGAGTGCTTTGAAACTCTAAGATAGGACTTGCAAGTGGTCTTTTACATTCTAGTTTGTTCTTTCCCTCATAGTAAAACTACTAGAAAATGGCTAGAAATGGCTTAAAGGGATACTAGCAAGCTGCCTGGCCCTAGCTTGGATATGAACCTTCTTGCTTGATGCTAATAATCACAGCATAACATTTCAACTACATTTGCCATATTTTTTTGGTGTTGACTTTACATGACTGATTTAAATTGACATTCTTATCAATGTTACTCTGTCTGCATGAACATGCAGAATATATCTCCACCTGTTCTCCTATCATATTTACGAGAGCATCGATCAGAGTGGGCAGATAGTGACATAGATGCATATTCTGCTGCTGCAGTGAAGGCTGCCCCAAGGACTTCAGCTGCATCTGACTGTGGAAGCTCTGTTGGTCCAGTGATATTAACTCCGGTTCCCACTCTATGCCATGAAGAAGTAAGTTATCCATTTTGTTTTAGCATTCATGTGCATCCCATTGTTCTAAGTTTCTCTATGTTTGACATTTTTTTATTTATTTATTTTCTCAGTACTTGGAAGTGGTTAAGTTGGAAGGTATTTGTTATCATCAGGAAACTCTTTTTCCATGTCAGCTATACCTCCTGCAGGTCAATTTTCTGTTCTCTCTTTGGTATTCTCATTGCAAAAGGAAATGTGCTAATGATTTTATGTTGATGCATGTTTTCAGACTATACTTTGTATACTTCTTTTGTAAGTAGCAACTTTGTTTCTTTTGTGACAAAACAAATTGACATCGGCAGCTTTGCAATGGATTGAATAACAATTCCACTGGCACCTGCTCCGAGCTAATATTTGCCCCAGTAGATGCATCTTGTGCTGATGATGCTCCACTGTTGCCGTCAGGTTTTCGTGTTATTTCTCTAGACTCTGATATGGTAAGCATGCCGAAGCTAAACATTGTTATTTAAGCAATAAACCTCTTTATTCTTTGTTTTTCATGTGTTAAATGTCATACATAGACTAATAGATTTTCTTGTTCTTTATTATGTTTTTATCTTCAGGACACGAGTACTCCTAATCGAACCTTGGACCTTGCTTCTGCAATTGGAGTTGAATCGATGGGAATTCAAGCATCCGATGAATATTCTCATAATTGTGGCAGCGGCGGCAAGTCTGTCATGACTATAGCATTCCAATTTGCTTTCGAGAACCACCACATAGAGAGAGTGGTATCCATGGCTAGGCAATACATTCACAACATCAAAGCTTCTGTTAAAAAACTAGCATTAATTCTTTCACCGTCACATCTCGGGTCTCATGATAACCTTTGCATGCCACACGGAAGCACGGAAGGCGACACACTTGCTCGGTGCATTTCTGAAAGCTACAGGTTTTTAATTCCATAAGCAATTACTTTCTTAAATATGTTTTCGGTCATAATATGGTAGACAGTAGATGAACTTTGAACTGTTTGCACTGCATACACCAGTTTAAATCCTGAAGATATTTGTTCTTGTCAAAATATATATTCTAACAAGTTGAGTTTTGCGTGAACTTCTTTTATATGAAAAGGGAAAACCAATGATATTGCATATCTATCTATCCAATCGATTTTCTAAAGTAACATTTTCATCTAATTTACATCAAAGATGTGTCTTTTTTCACTTTGGCAAGCACAAATGACCAATTGGTCCACTGTCACCATTATGTGCCTCAAGATCTTAACCAATTGAGGGAAAAAGACTTTATTATTCGAACTTAAGTTATATGTCTAGTCGTATTATTCCGTGTTCTTTGCAGCTTCAAATATTTTCCAATATATATATATATATATATATGTGTGTGTGTGTGGTCAGAAAAAACTTTTTAGTAATTAAATGGTTACTCAAATTTATTTGTCAGTTCTAATCATGTATACAATATCTTCTTTGTGGCATCTGATAATGTAAATGTCCTTGCTACTTTGCACAGGGTTTATTCAGGATCAGAATTGCTTGAATCTTCCACTGATGGCAGTGATTCACTTCTAAAGATGCTTTGGCACCACTCAAATGCAATTCTGTGCTGTACTACGACGGTTTGCACTTTACCTTTTTCTTTCATTATAGTTAAATTCAGAATCAACTAGCAAGATAGCTTTTTCCTCATGATATACTTTCTACTACTGTCTTCTCTGTTGTTCCATTTCTGTCATGAACTAATGAGCTAATTTCATGCATAGAAAAGGAATACCCCTTACACATGTTTGAAAATTGAAATCTCATGTCGGACAAATGATCGAAATATATCGGCATAGGTCATAACTATTTAGAAGTAGTGTTCATACTGACCTGAACTAACCAGTTATCGGCATAGGTCCTAACTGTGTCATCACTTCTTGCTGGTGATTCTTCGAATAGATTCAGTTACTTGTTCAATTTTGTGCAGGCCATTCCAGTTCTTACCTTTGCCAACAAAGCTGGTCTCGAGATGCTCCAGACAACACTGGTGGACTTGCAGAACACAACTCTTGAAAGTATCTTCATGGAGGAAGGAAGGAAGGCTATCTGCAGAGAGTTTCCTCATACCATTCAACAGGCAGTGGACTGGCCAGTAACTACGCTAATAACGTGAAAATCTATGGTTACAAGGTTTTAATCCTAATAATTTCTGTGATTTTTTTTTTTCATTTGCAGGGTTTTGTTTGCCTTCAAGGTGGTTTATGCGTTTCAAGCAATGGCAGATCTATTTCCTATGAGAAAGTAATTGCTTGGAAAGTGTTGGATGAGGGAGGCAATGCTCAATGCACCTGCTTTATGTTTGTTAACTGGTGTCACATTGTTTGAAGAATTTCCAAAGGGAGAGATGTCCGTAAGCATGGCTTTCTGAGATGTTCATATAAACTGCATTCTTTGCCTAATTACCGAGTTATTATAGTATTTGTGTATCAGAAAACATGGATGGAAAGTTAACAAAATAGATTAAGTTATACAAGAAATGAGAAATGTCTCTGTTTGATTGTATATTTGCCATAGCTGTATTCTTTTGAAGGTAGAGAAGAGCTTCATTTTGTTTAGATTTTCATTTTCCAAGTTGCAGTGGATATTGTGTGCTAAGTTTACAATGTGTTGGAAGTAATTGAATTTAGAGTGGATTGAGAACTTAATAAATTTATGAGTGAAGTTTTAAAATATCTAAATATTTATTTTATTATTAATTAATATCTAAATTGTTAGAGGCATTTTGATATTTAATTAGATTTTAGGGAGGGGTTGTAAATTCTATAGACTATTAGGGTTTATTATGAAAATTATCCAACCTTTTTTACGCACCCTAAAATTCCTGTTGGTACGGATTTCATAACGGGTGTTATGCACCTCGTTACCGTTTTAATGGAAGTGTTACCCTTCGCCTCTCTGTATTTATGTGACGACTGCGATGGAGACGCAGCGGAGCAGCAGGAATGAGAGAGAAAGGGCAGAGCCGCAGAGGGGAGAGATGGAGGAAGCGCCGCTGGATCTGACCTCCGGCACGAGCGGGAGGATCATCCCGGTCATCCGGAAGATACGGCAGTCGGTGCCGTCTCCGCCCGGGTTCCCTTTTCCGCGCCATCTTCCTCCTCCACTCCCTCGCCGTCTGGTTCCTCGTCCTCATCAGAAGCTGGAGCCCGGTCACGAACGCCACGTCTTCCTTTTTCACTGACACCAACGGCGGAGGGCCGGAGGTGGTCGGCGGCCGTGGAAGAGGAGATGCGAGGCGGCCGCGGGCTCTCGCCGATCGAGGACGTGGGATCCTCGTCCTAGGAAGGGGACGACGATCTGACCTGCTGATGGTAAACATTTGTGTTCGTGGGTCTGCGGAGGAACTCACTCTTCTGCAGATCATGGCTACCTGCTTCCGGCGATTTGAGGTAAGGCATCGATTTGTTGATTTGATTGGTCAGAGGAGAGAAATCCACGAAATGCGATTCTTTGGATGACAATTTCTTTTGATTTTTTGGTGATTGTGCTTCGTGAATGAACGATTGCATTTGTTGTTGCTCTTTTTCAATAAAAAAAAAATCTTTGCTGTTTGGATTCTGGAGCATTTGTTGTGTGAATTTTGGTTACATAGAAAGTATTAAATCAAATTAGAACATGCATTCCTGTATCATTTTGTTCTTCAATGTGGTATGATCCTTTCTTGTGATCCAGCATTGTCGGATCTGGACTGTCTTTTTTTTTAATCTATAATCTAACTTATTTTTCATCTTCAGGACATGGCTGTAGTGATTGATTTCTTGTGGAGCACACTGTAAGTCATTTGCCTTACTATCCTCATCCTCATGCTTACATGTTTATGCTTGTTAGTGTTGATTTAAGTTGAATTAAAGATATACATTCTTTTGTTTACAGACCAAGTTTCTGAAGAAAATCAAACATGAACATAATATGTGTTCCATCATTCCATGTTCCTTCTTTGGTCATTCGACTGGCGGAGCTATAGTTTTAAAGGTAAAATGTCATTACGCAAACTCTTGTATTCTTCTATAGGCTGTTGCTGCATTTATTTCTCTTGTGCTGTCAAAGTTTCAATTCAAAGGAGCTAGCAAACCAGGCATGGTTGTGTCAAGGGACTCAGCCGCTTTGTTTGCTGTTGGCCAAATACTCAGACCCGGTAGTCTAACTGTTGGAACTGGTCCCCTCGCTAGAGGGGATGAATAACAATTTGCGGATTCATTGATTGTAGTTCAATGTGTTTATTTATAGAGTTATACGCAACAGATAATATAAATAAAAAATACATAATAGAACAAGCATAAGAGATAAACTATTTTACATGGTTCAAAACCCTTAATTTCTATTCCACGGTCTACTGTCCTAGTAATAACACCATCTCTCCTTGTTGAATACCTTCTAGCGGCCGAGAAACCTCTCACAGCTCTCTATTCTTTACCAGCAACATGAATAAGAAAACAAGAATAAAATTGAAAAATAAAATATAATATAAATAATAATTTACACAAATGAATCTCCTTTGTAGTTATTTTTAATTGTCTCTTGAAGGTATGCAAATACAATAACACTCTCCTTCCAAACCCCCAAGAATTATTGTCAAAATCTTCCATGAAACCATTTATATAACCTTCAGGTTACAATTGATTTTCACCCTAATAACTGACTGATAGCGCCCGTTAGTTATTGCTCCACTGAATTTGAATATTGCACTGACAGAATGACTCTGTCTAATTCAGTTTTATCCACATCTGTCAATCGTTCATGACCATAAATCAACTGATACCTAAACAATGAGTCACATAGTTGAACTGAGAATTTTTTGTTCTCTCTGAAATGCCCAAGCAATCGACTGATCATACTCATAGTCGACTGATGGTGATTAGTTGACTTGGCCAATCGATATTAGAACATTTCATTCATTGTGATAGTGACAACAATCGACTCATAGTCGACTGATGGTGATTAGTTGACTTGGCCAATCGATATTAGAACATTTCATTCATTGTGATAGTGACAACAATCGACTACTCCAAACTATCAATCGATTAATCGTCATTAGTCGAGTTCTAAACATTTTATTTATCGCAATAATATCATCAGTCGATTAATCAAATTCATCAATCGACTAATGTGCAATAAGCCCCCTTAAACACCCTCAAATCTTAAATTCTAGGTTTAGGAGTTCATCAGTTGATTGTTACTACATAGCAGTCGTTTTGATACCTTTGTTTCAACCTTACCAAAATTAAATTCTCGCCTTACTTGGTATATGGTTGACTTCAACCTACCAAAACTTCTTTTGTTTAGCATTCAATCAACTTTGACATGCCGGGACTTCATTGTTAGATATCATCTAGTCAACTTTGACTTGCTATGACTTCATAATTGTTTAGCATTTTGTCAATCTACCGGGTGATAACCCATGAATCGTAGCACGATATCAAACACAATTAATTTATCAAACACCTCTACACTAATGTAAAATAGAGATGACTCGGGCCGTCCCTCGCAAAGAATGTTATTGCTTTTTGATTTTGATGTTTAGAATGGGCGTTTGGATTTTGAATTTTAAGACTATAAAATGAAATAACAATGCATATAATGAAATCTAATCTTAATAAATGAATGACAATACAAGTAAAGGAAATCTAGTTTAACCTAAACTATAATTGCAAAGCATGAAAGACAACATGAAGAAAGTTAAACATTTAACGATCCTAAAACATTCAACAAAAACATAATCTAATATACTCTACTTGCATCCAACTTAATGACAAGAACAAATATCAACAAAACAAGCATTACACGAAATTAAACTAACCTAATTGCAATGCATAAAAGAACACAAGTGGTTAAGGGAATTTATCGAACACTGAATAAGCCTAAATCAAATTAAACTAAGTATGTGCAATCTTAACATGAGAGTTAAATTTGATACAAGTATTCAACACACAATTAACAATCTAAGGTAAAAAAACAACCCAACACATCGAAGACTTAAACCCAACTTGCGAACAAATCTTCTCCCTTGATTGAAATGGATGATGGTGGTTGCGGATGTTTCTTTAGAAGCAGGTTGATCAACACACGGATGAAGGACCTCTTTCCTTCTAACTCGAAGTGGAAGATAACCAGATTTGTGATGTGCATAGGTTATATATGTTTGTAGGCATTATTTGGCGCACATCTACTTGTATTTCATGAGTATAATTTATGCTTATTGCATCCTGTTTCATTATTATATCGCACTTCCATTCTATTTTTTTTTTTTTGGAGATCTGCTCCTTTCTTGTTTTTTTTGACAAAACGTAAATTGGAGCAAAAATGGAGCAAAGACATGAATTGAAACAACTTGTAAAGATCCATCAATTTGGTTGTGCCCCCTCTTGTCACGACCATGTGCCCCCTCTCGGCACGCCCATGTGCCTCCTACCAAAAAGCCATGGGCAAGCCATGCCTTTAAGGCACGACTGTGCCTCATCCTCAGCAAGACCCACGGGCAGGTTGTGCCATAAGGCATAGTCATGCCTCTCTTCTCAACCGGACACACGACTTAGTCATGCCAAAAGACACGGTTGTGTCCCTCTTTTCAGCAAGAGACAAGGTCATGCCTCTTTCTTCCACCACAGCCAGACCGTGCTTTCATGCACGATTGTGCCACCTTGGGCCACATCGAGCATGCCACGATCGTGCCTCCTAGCACGGTTGTGTAGCAGAGAAAGTGAGGAGGTCGTGCCCCTCTATATAAGGGGATTTTCACCCCTTAGGTCACATCCTTGGTTTGGGGCACTGCCCCTTCCTTTGGGAAGGATTTTACCCTCTAGAGGAAATCGTAGAGCCTCCTTCAAGCCGTCAACGATTTGTCCTCCTTCAGAGTAAGGAAACACTTCGAAGACATCGACAACACAATGCTAAGCATCTCTTCTCCTCTATTCTTGAATTTTGGTTGTAAAAATGCTTTATTTTATGTCTTTGGTTTGTTATTCCTTCACAATGGAGTAGACCTCTAATTCTTAATACGTAGAGAGTAGTTTTGATGTGATATTAGCGAATGAATTATGTATTTGGACATTTTCTTATGCTATGATATGTTTTGTGACTCGTTCTTGTGTGTTGTGTCGTATATGTGTTTGACGAAATGCATGTGAGGTCAATACATTTAAATGTAGAGGATCGGGCACCGTATAGAGGAGGTGCTTTGGATCGTAAGACTATGAGATCCTATGACAGAGGGTATTCCTTACTTTCTAAGGTATTCCCTTGAAATGGGGGATCAATTTTCTACTTGGGAGGCTAATTAGAGTTTTAGGAGTTTTTCCAAATTAATGTTAGGAAGTGACTTGTGTAATCTAGCGATTGTATGACCGGGGGGTCCTATGACAGAGGGTATCCCTTTAATCGAACTTTCTAAGTTATGTCATTTACTTAATATCATTAATCCATCGTTAGGAAATATATTAGATAACTCTAGCGATTGTATCACAAGGGTCCTAGGATATCCTTTTAACTGGACTTTATAGAGTTATTTCTTTACTTGACGTTAGAACTGGTGTTAACTCTACGGTTCGACCTGCTCGGGGTTGTGCTAGACTTTAGTTAGGATTCTTACACGAATGTAAGCATGGAGTTATGTAGATGAATAATTTATAGAGACATTAACTAACATCATAATGAAACTAAAACCCTAGAATCACCTCTAAAATAACCTTCACATTCATTCATTTATGCGCGCTCTCTCTCTCTCTTTACTCTCTCTTTCCGTCTTTCTCTCTTCTGTCAAGTTCTCTCAAGCGTTCGTGAACCATCTTTCAAATGTTTAGATAGTTCACTGTGCGAAATTAACTTGTGTTTAATCAACAGTTCATGTGGGATGGATATTTTTATTACTTGATAATAATCGTGCACTTGTGGGTTCGACATCAATTTGATAAAGGAAGGTTGTTGGATGAGAAGAAGGATCTTTTCTCTTCTAACCCGAAGAGAAGAGGGGCTCCCGGTGAAGGATGTGGGGCTGTTGTATGACAATGAAGTTGTCCCCTCTGAATACAGAAGGATGGATGGAGCAAAGATCCTCGGATCCGAGAGCTCTTCGATGGGAACTCAGTGGTGGTGGAAGTGGGGCTGTGGTGAGTGGAGAATGAAGTTTCCTCTTCGAATCCGAAGAGGATAGGGGATGCTGACGAGTGGTGAAGCTCTCCTTGAATCCAAAGAGGTGAGATGGAAGGAAACCAACGGTGGAGATGAAACCTCTCCCAATCGGGAGAGGGTGAGCTCCGGTTTAGTGGATGGTCGTGGTCCAATTGGGAGAAGAGATGGAGAGGGGGCAGCCGGCCGATGATGCTGAGGTGGGGTGGACTTTTGGCCGTGAGGCTCAAGAGGTAAGGAGGCTCAAGAGGTAAGGGGAAGGTTGGCGGTGTGGAAGGCTTGGGAAAAAGAAGGTTCCGTCCTTGGGCGTGAGTTGGGGAGAAAGAGAAAGGTTTCTTAATGGGTTCAGGTTTTTGGATTCATGAGAGGTTAAAATCTGAATCCATTAAAAAAGAGAGGAAGATAAAATGGATATGGATCCGAGTTTTGGATTTTGGGTTAATGAGAGGAGTGAGATCTGGATACATTAAAAGAAAGTGAAATTGGAATTTTGGATGAGTTGACTTCCCTCTTTCTTGGGTCTAAATTGGACTCTTCTTGCTTGGATGGTCACTTTTGCTTTGATAGTGATGATCTCTATCAAGGGCTCAGATTGCTTTAGATCGAGGTGGATGATTAGGATGCTCTAGATTTCCATCAACGGTCCAAATCACTCCCTTATAAAACAGGATGCACATTTTTAAATAAAATCCTAGAAAATATAGGAAAAGTTATTAGGACCCTTGGCGGCCGGCTAGAAGGAGGTGAATAGCCTCTGCATAAATCAAGACAAAAAAAAAAAACTTTTTCAGCTTATAACTTAAATAAAATAAACACTTGCATAACGCTTGCATAAAAGAATAATAAAGAAACTGAAAAGAAAGAGGCACAGCAAATTACTTGGTTACAACCGGGGAGGTTGTTAATCCAAGGCGAAAAAACGCACTAAAAAAATCTCTTTTGGGCGGAGAAACCTCTTATAGCAATGAACACACAGAAAAGAAACTAAACAAAAAACTAAGAACGCACAAGTGTTGTTTTTTTTTGTATTTCTCATTATTGTTTAGCTTTGGGAGCAAGGTTGTTTATATTGTCTTGCTCGGGACGCCTGGAAGGGTTCTAGGCGCCTAGAGGGGATAAAACTTTATCCCTTTCGCAACGGATCGCGGTCAAACGCGATCCGGATAAAATCGGATTTCGGGCACTCGAAAGGGTTTCGGGCGCTCGAAAGGGTTTCGGGCGCTCGGACCAAGAAAGTCAACTAAGTTGACTTTTTTAGTCCGGATCTTCCGCTTCGTTTTCGCTCGTCTCGGTCCGAGTCTTCCGCTCTGGTTTCTCTTGTTTGGGTGATCTTGGCCATCCGGAATAGGGCTTACCCGAACCCAACTTCCGGTCTTCTCGAGCAAGCTTCCGCTCTTGGCTTCTCGTCTCTCGGAAACGCCACGCGCCTCATTCTCGTTCGCCCACGTACTCTTCTGCAGCACCTTGTCTCTCAGATGCACCGAGCCTGTCGGTTCTCTTCCGTGTCGTCCTTTTTACTAGCTGCGTCTTTTGCTCGACATCCTGTGCTCCTAAGTTCTTGCACACTTAGACACAAGATTAAACAGAACAAGATTTAACCTAACTTGTTTGATCACATCAAAACAACTGTGGGATACCAATAAAAGTTGCATCAAAACTCTAAATAAATCCCAACACAATACATAATATAAATAAATAATTAATCATATGAGAGGATAAAATCATCAAATATAAGAGTCAAAATAATGTGCTAAAATGTTCGTTATTAACTCTCCACACTTATTCTTGCACGTCTCGAGCGAGTAAAACAAAACTAAAAAACAACTAAAGACTCATCTTTGAAGCAACACCCAATCATAATTTGAAGATCGTAAAAGAATAGTTTTCTAGGAATGCCAATTCTCAAAGATTCAAGCATTCATGAACTCAATTATTACAATAGTTAACAAGCATAATGACTTCAATCCATCCTGAATAAGCTAAGAATGACTAAGCCTCATGAGATAAGTGATAGTTGTTCTCTCTCCGAAAAAAATATTTCACAATAGGGTTCCATTCAAGCTACTCAGGATTTTTCCGTTACCATATGTTAGCTTATCTTCTACTCACCACTACTGTAAACATAAGAGGGTATGACTCTGAAGACTTATAGTAGGATCGATGCATTGGAGGGAGGTGAATAGCGCTCGTGGCTTTTCACGTTCGTTTAAAACTTAGAGTAAAACAGTGGAATAAATAAGTAAAGAAAACAATGATCCAAGTTGGTTTTACTTAGTTCGGAGCCTGTAACGACTCCTACTCCAAGACATGTACTCGTTGAGTACTTTCGATTGCGAGCCTTCGATAGTCGGAGTAGCGTTTGGGCGTCTTAGAAGTATTTTCTGAGCAGCACATAGGAGAGAAACTTCTTTGAATTGATGTATCGAAGCTACTGGTCAACCCCTTCTTTTATAGCCCCACCTAAGCGCCTGGATCTCCTCCCGGGTGCCTGGAGTGTGCTGATGTAGCAAGCTCTATGTCTGGGTGCCCGAACCCCCTCCGGACGCTTGGCCAATCGTCGTGCTCCAATGTAGAGCGAAGATTGATTTTCACTGGTTCGGGCGCTTGGAGTAACTTTAGGCGTCTGGACCGTCCGAGTGCCTAGCTAGGCACCCACCCGGGGCATTCCCTCATCGCCACTTACCTAGGCACCTAGAGCAACTCCGGGTGCCCGGACGTCCGAAGACTTGTTTTCCAACCACATTGCAATCTTAATCATCTGCACCACAGAGTTAGAAACAAGCAACAATATATAAAACAAGGTAACATTTGATAGTTTTCGGATTGTTTGGTCATGACTTTGAATTTCGCTAAAACTCTGGGTCAAACTGATGTCTACTGTTCCCTTTTCGAAGAACGCACCCTCATCTACTCCTCTCAGGAGAGATTACCTTTTGTCAAATCGGTCCTCCAGACCGTTTAGACTTTTGCTCAACATCTGAGACCTTGGGACTTTCACCTAGCATCCTTGACCCTAGAATTTCGTCCAACGTCCTCGACCTACCAAAATTTTGCCCGGACTTTGTTGCGTAGTTGCAGTTAGAACTTTCCACCTGTCTAGTGTCTACTAGGATTTTTTACCTAGCTTTAACTAGGACTTTCACCTTGTCTAAGATCATTTCGGACTTTTCTGTACACTCAGTTAAATTTATTAGATCACAACACAGCTTAACTTTAAACCTTTATCAAATATCAAAACACGAGTTTGATTAGCTGGTGCTTTCAGCACCAACACTTGTTATAATTATAAGAATCAAAGCAAATGAGGGTATGTGTGAAATAAAAGAAATTGAAAGAGATAGGAAGAAATCAAAGGAATGAAAGAAAGATATGAGAATATCAAAATGTTATATAGACAAGTACAATAAAATATTGCCTTACACAGTTTCAATCCAAGTTTCTAATATTGAACAGTCATGCAAACAATTCTATCACACTTAAACATAAAGTTGCACAACATATCAAGTTTTTTTTTTATTGCCTCTATTCTTTTGGCGCTTAATTTTCTTTTCTTTTTTTTTAAACATATCGTGCACTCCCCTATGCTCAAACATCGAACTCACCTGAAAAAACAAAGAGTGTGGTTTGCCCATGGTGATCAAGCATGACTTGCATATACTTTAATTAAATTTAAGGTTTATTCTTCTAACTACTACTCCCCCACACTTGGACTTTTGACCGTCCCAAGTAAAATACTCATCATAAAACATCCAAATATCTCACATCCAAAAGAACAATGCTAAGAAATCAATGAAAATAAGAAGAAAAAAAATGGCATGATGAAAGATGAGAATATTATTCAACTAACATGTAGAAATAAAAGAAAGCAAGGGAAACAAGCAAATAGCCTTCATCATAATCATGCAAACCTATGATAATGTAGTCTTAAAAGAATCAAAATAAGTTCGAGAGTAATAATAACTATGAGTGCACCACACACAAGCAATTGAAAAATAAGAAATAAGCTCAAATCTATTAGGTCAACAAAAAAAATAATCAACTCAGTCTACTAACTTACAGTCCATCACCAAACTAATAACCATATAAATCAAGATATATATCCTTTTATGACAATAAATCCTAAAATTTGGCAGTCAAATTTAGCTAATTTTTACTACTTCCAAGATGGTATAAAGGAGTGCATAAGAAATTCAACTCCAAATTTAACAAAACTCGACAAAATGCATAAATGAAGAAAAAACAAACAAAGTGCAACAGAATCAGAGACATGAATATTAATTATTGACTCTGCAATCCATATGCTCAGGCATCTCTATACCATTATGAATGCTTTCTGAAGAAATTAAAATTGGTTGGAGCCTTATGCTTGTAGCTGGCTGATGGATAATGCAATTTCATCCATATGCATCTGATAATTCTGTAATGATGCTTTGACTATCTGCTCTGCTGGAACTTGAAATCATTGGCTGCTAATTACTGTATGAGATCTTCTTGTTAATGCACTGAAGTCTCTAATTGATTGGGAGCGAAAGTTAACTGGTTGGAATGGCTGTAGACAGTTAGGTATTGGGTCATTCTAAAATGCAAATGGAGTCTGATATGCTGAGAAAGGTTTAGCTCTCCATTGTAACGACTGTGCCCAATTAGGAATATATGCTTTATGTTGTTCAGTAAAGTGTTCATGGTCTCTTCAATCACGAAAATGGGTAATGGTAACTAGATCATACATGCACTGCTATTGGAATTGGTAGTACTTTGCTGGCTCACTAGTTGAACCATATGACTTGTGAAGTAGCAGTCATGATCTCTATGAGTTCACTAGCCTGAGTAGGAGTTTTGTTGACTAGAGTCCCTCCGCTAGTTGCATCAACCATACATCTGTTCATGGGAAGTAATCCCTTATATAAGTATTGAATAAGTAGCTGATTTTTGATCTGGTACCGAGAGCAACTAGCACTTTTTTTAAAGCGCTCTTAATACTCGTGTAGTGTCTCTCTTGTCAACTTGCACACCATAGATACTCTTCCAAATCATTGCGATTCAAGCAGGGAATAATCTCAACAAAAATGATTTCTTCATCTCCCGCCAACTGGTGATAAAGGGGAGAAAGTACAACAAATCTTTTGCTACATCTGCTAATGAAAATGAAAATACTCGAAACTTGATGTCTTTTTCTAATATGCCTTAGCGGCTTCAAGGTTGAGCATACCACATGAAATTCTCGCAAATGCCAACTAGGACTCTCACCAACAAGTCCATAAAATTTCGACAATGATTATATGAATTCATATCTTAATTCGAAGTCCACATCTAAATTAGGATACTGGGTGAAGAAGGGTTGATAAGTCACATCTGGCGCCCAAAGTTCCTTGAGTGTTTTGTCATTATTGTTGGTCATGTTGCTTGCAAGTGCTCCATGAAAATAACTTTAAACTTCTCAAAAGTTTGAATAGAAGTAGGGAATTGGCTAAACCATCTCTATGTCAAGCCCGAGATTGTGGTTAAAAACTTGACACTCGAGATTGTGGTTAAAAACTTGACACTTGACGTCATTCGTATATTAATGTAATGAAGAAGTGCTCTCGAATTTGTAGATGAATCTTTGGGATATGTAGTGTCATTATATTTTTTGATCTACAACACCCGAAAATTACTTGGCAACTCATCCTAAAGGATATCTCTTGAAAACGGAGGGCCTCGAAGAGCTATTCAAGACCCTTTTCTCTTGGAAAATTTTGATGACTGGTTTCATCAAAAGATTCTACATAATGTTCTCTTGCGATGGATTTACCAATCAGTATAGAAGAAGCAATCTGCGGTGTTCATGTAGGCTAAGGGATTTGGTTGAGGGATTGATTGTTGATGGAGGATACAGGGTTACTCCTTTGAAACCGCTTACACTGTCGTCATTACCAATTTGTTGAAATCCTTTGTTGCCATGAGGATGATGTTAGGTCTTTCGGCATCATCTATCTTAACGTCCCGATTCAGGTCTTTAACTCAGTTTTTCCACAAACAATGTCAATTTGATCCTGTCCACGAACATCGACGAGTGAATCACTAGTGAGTTGGTTTTATTGTCAACTTAATCGATAATCGCTAGATGACAACGAGGATAATGTTTTTCTTCGAGCTTATATGACAGCAAAACAAGAGGAAAAGAGATTAAAATGACAACCAAGGGTTCCCTAGTGTAGCCACTTCGAGACTCAAATTCGAGGATGGAGGAAAAGAACAATATTAGGATTTTGATATACGTAGGTGTGCGTATGTACCTTGAATGTCGAAAATGACTACCTTTTATAGAAAGACATCAAACTGTTTTCCTTCTGTTCTCATCTTCATGTTATCATTATTTAATTTCTTAAATAATGCAAGACTTATTTATGTTGTTGTCTTTCGAAATAATCTGAGATTTGCGTGATGATCATCTTTTTCTTGAAATAATCTGATATCTATACGATAATTATCCTTTTCCTAAAACGGTCTTATGTTCCGATGCGCGTCGTCAAGGAGTCGAAAGGCTAAGGAACCGAGAGGCCCAGGAGCTAGGAGGCCAAGGAGTTGGGAGGCCCGAGAGCCGAGTGGCTAAGGAGCCGGGAGACCCAGGAGCTGAGAGGCCAATAGTTGGGTGTCGACTTGACTTCCCCTTTGTCGAAACCATCTTAGCAGGTTTATCAATCTTTCCTTATCCACATCGCACCCACTAATCACCCCTCGAATCTCTGATCAACCTTTACAAAAGGTTAATTGCACCAACATATATGGGATCGATAAGAGTTTGAACCGGGCTTGTTATGCGGGAACAGAAAAGTAATTTTAGTCTTTTTGTTATTTTTTTCAAGTTTAATATTTAGGGTGTTTTTGATAATTTATTTTATATTTTTAGTCTATTTAGAGTATTTTGAATTTTTAATATATGTAGAATTTTTTCTTTTCTGTCAAGATTTTTTTTATATATCTTAGCATTTGAAGTGGAGAATGATGTGAGAATGAAAGAATAATTTTATTGTTTCACGGAGTTAAATTTTTAAAGATATTTTAGTCTTTTTTATATTTAGGTTAAAATCTATATAGTATTTTATTAGTTGTTGTGAGAAATTTTTGATCACTTTGCGATCGTGTCGTTTCTTCCTGTGTTTGATTGTATGTGAAATCAGCTGTTATATCCTGCGAAATTCATCAACGTCCCTGGTCATGCATGTCCCTGCTGACAGGTAATAAGGAGTTGGCATCCTCTATCTCAAAAATAATATATCCCGTCTCCTCGTCAATCAAATAGGTTAAATCATATTTCAAGGATATAATGTACATCATGAGAATGTCATGACGCTCGATTGAGGGGACATGGGGACATATTATTTTTGGGATAGAGGATGTCAACTAGCCAATAAGGTGATGGTGAAGCGGGCGAGTTTGTTTTTGGAGAAAGAAAGTGAATAAGAAACCTCACCAATCATTTATATTTGTTTCCAAAACTGTGCTCCGCCCAATTGCAATTTGATTAATTTCAGTACCCAAAAAATTCAATAAATCTATCACATTGTTTCAATGGATGAATTCATTAATTATTTTCTCATACTTTTGAACCATGGCACAATGATACCTGCTATTCAATATCTACCTTTATATTCCTTACCTACCAGGACCATTAATATAAACTTCCCATGCATCAGTATTCCTCATGCGAATCGTGCACGTTGAAGCTTAATAATTCGAAAGCTAAACAGTGTGCATTAATTTAATGAAAGTCTTACTTTCTCCGTGTTAATTCTGGACGAGTTGACAGGGACGCTAAGGATGATGAAAGTATTCATCTTTTTTGCCGCCATTAATTTAATGAAAGCCACAGGAAACGTGATTCAAAATTAAACTCTGCATTGGCAAGACAAAAGCCAAGAAGAAGAGGCCAAAGTCCATCCCTTGGCCATTAAGTAATTAATCACTCCACGCACTTACAACAGTTCGTTTCCTCTTTCCCGGCCCACGGCATTCAATTATATCATCATCGATTATTGCTGCGGTTCTCGCGCTCTTTAAATTCCCCCCTTCCTCTCCCCCTTTCTCATTCGGCAAGAAGCGGAGCGATCTCTCCTCCGCCAAATTCCAAATCCTTCTGAACAAAATCGATCGATCGATCGTACAGTTAGCTTCCCAGCTTGAGTTGATGGATCCCTCGTTGGCATTGGCAAAGCGGCTTTGGCGCATGATACGAGCCACCCACTGCGTCCTCCGCAAGGGCTTCGCCAAGCGCAACAAACTGATGATCATGAACCTCCACCTCCTCCTCAAGCGCGGCAAGCTAGCCGGAAAAGCTCTCACCAACTTACTCCTCCACCACGGCCACCATCCCAGCGCCGACATCACCGGCATGTCGCCGGAGGAACTAAACTTCTTCTTCTACGCCCCCGGCGACGTGGAGTTCAGCTGCAGCAACACGCCCTCCCCTGCTTTCTTCCTCTCCGCCGCCAAGCGCCTCACGAGCGGTCGCCGACGCAGACAAGAAGAATCGTCCCTGGACGTCCACGTGGCGGCGGCCGCGCTGGCGAAGGAGTTCGAGATTCTGAGCCTGGCGTCGCCGGTGCCGGCGGGGCGGTTCGGGAAGAGCCTGGCGGCGCCGCGGCAACTGAGGATAACGGACTCGCCGTTTCCAGCTAGGGAGGAGGAAGAGAACGACGGCGGCCGTGTGGATCGGGAGGCGGAGGCTTTCATCAGGCGGTTCTACGACCAGCTGCGCCTGCAGCAGAGCGTCCCGGCGACGCCGGAGTTTGACGGCCGCCGCTCTTGATGTTGAAGGATTAAGGGTTTAATTGTTGATTAAATTAAAAAATCAGTCAGGCGCTACTGAAGAGATGTATGAAGAACAATCCATTTACATGGATGGAACGCACAATGTACGTGAGAAAATTTTAATATGAATCATATTTCATCATATTAAAGTGAATATTTGGTTGATAAACAATGTTAAAAATAATAATAATAATAATTTTAAATTAAATAGTTAGATAATTAAATTTATCTAAGATCATAATCCATTTCCCTGGTGGTGCAAAAGGACTTGTGATCCACTTTGCTTGTAGGCCTAAAATTTGTAGGTTAAATATCCATCAAAAGAAGAGAAAAAAAAGGAAAAGATGACAAAGAAATAAAAGCGTCATGCTTCTTTTGGCCAGAGCACTTGAGCTTGGGATGTTCATTAATTATTACGGTAATTTTATGGGGTTCATAGCTTTTTTAAATATATATAGCATTAACGGATATATCAGTTTTAAACAATAATTTATAAATTAAAATGACACTACTAATTATTCGTGTTGTCAAAAAGATACTTTTAAAAAAAAAATCTTTACATCAATAATTTAATATCTAAAATATTTTTTTTAAAAAAAAAAGTTTTAACCAAAGTTACATTACTTTAAAGCAACTTTAAACAATCGAAATTTTGATAAGGTAAATATCTTCCCACTTTAACCTAATAAGATTTCAAGATGTCCAATATTCTATCCTCGGGTGGTAAAAAGTAAAGTCCTATCCTTTTATAATGATCCTATATATTTTAAAAGAAGATAAATTATAAAAATTTATTCATCTTCAGCCGAGCTACTTTCATACACATGGATATGAGATAACTTGAAATGACATTTATGTCTTTTGAAAATCGAACCATGTCTCTTTGATGATAAGCCCGATCATATTTCTTTGATGATAAACTTGATCCAAATACCAACTCAACTACATCTGGAGGTGTTAAATATTATATCCTCGACGTAGTTAAATACCTCTCATTGCACCTATAATATTTATGTCAAGTCAAGTAAATGATATCTAGAATCACAATATATTCTTAATTCAAATCTTTAGTTACATATTCAAACTATATACTTAAGAACATAATTGCATGAAAACCCGTAACCTAGTTTTTCCTATTTTTACCCCTTTGAAAATCCATTAACATGTTTCGTCCAAAACATATTAATGACCCAAAAGAATCAAAACCGTCTCGTATAAGCATCATTCCATCCTTATTAGTTTTATGAATTAATTTTCAAGTCTTTTAACTTTGATTTTTCTTTCAATTATTAAGGTGTTTTGCTCGTCTTGGTAGACTTAAATTGTCCAAATTGGTTATCCAATACCTCACATTAAGTATAAGATGTTCTAAGAAATTAAGGTGTTTTGGTTAAAACATTTGTGATAAAAATTATCCATTTCGATCATATGAAGCTTTCATTAAGTCTTGGATCCTAATTTAATTTGATATAAGATATTATTTATCAAGCTACTAAAAAAAAATAATTTAATGCTAAAAGATAGCTACTAAAAAAATAATTTAATGCTAAAAGATTTTTTTTATATATTATATAGTACTATGTTGTGGACCAAATGTCGCACGACCTGGATCCACTCCAGGCACCCTGAATCCGCAGTAGTTTTTTTTTAAATTTCTTAAGGTATATTACATGTATTTAGCATTTAAGATTTTAAAATTTAGGAGTTGAGTTATAATGGGTTTGAGCCAATAAGATTTTGATAAGACCTTTGCGTTCGATTAGAGGGGGTGAATAGCTTTTCTTCGATTTTCACCTACAATTTGTCAGCGGAAGCAAAAAGAATAGAATAGAAATAGTGAAATACTAAGAAAATAATGCTAACTCCTCTATTTACTTGGTCTCCACCTCCTTGAGGTGACTAATCCAAGACACACACTCACATAATCAAACTTCACTAAGACTTTCTCCTTTTTGAACCAAAAATGAAAGTGGAGAAACCTATACACGATTATATCTTCCTCTTACAAGATGAGAGCTAAGTTTAGGAGGAGGAGACTAAGATTCTATCAGCTTAGGAATCACTTTGAGAGCAGTTTCAATTAGAACAGTAAGTGAAGTATTTTCTCCAAGATCCAAGAATTGCTTTTATAGTCGATTTGTACATCCGTCGACTGATGTACAAATCGATTGACTAATGGGCTTCAATAGTGCTTAAGATTTGGTGAGATTTTCTGTCGTCATCCCATAACGGTCACTTACCAGTCAACTGGTACCGGTACCACTGGACTGGCACTGGGCTGCAATCCGTCTGGCTACTTTCTGTTCGTTTTGTCACCTGGTACCAGTCAATTGGTACCTTATAGCTTGAGTTTTACAACATTTTACAACATGAGATTTACAGCACTTTACATATTTTACACTTAAACGGTTCCCTTAGCTTAGACTTTATGCCTCCAAGCATCTTCCATCAGCTTTGCACCCTTAGGATGCTTCTGTTTCCATGGCTTCTCATCCTTGCGCTTGCCTTCAAGTGTTACCTTCGACTTTGTCATGCTAAGTCTCCTTTTGCCAGGAGGTCGCACCTCCGAGACTTCATCCGCCAATACTATCTTCTTGGACTTTCCTTGCCAAGTCTTCATACTTGGTCTTTTCTTCGTACCTGCTTGTTCAACATTTATGTTAAATCACAAATAATGTCTAACTTAAACTTATTTAACCAAACATCAATAGTGAGCAATGTCTAGAGCAAGATTGCTCCAATAATCTCCCCCTTTTTTATATTTGGCAAATTATTTAAGTTAGGTCTTTAAATATGTAACAACCATAAAGCATAGTAATATGGTAATATCTATGAAGCATAGGCATAATGAAGTATCTAACTTAAACTATCCATATCTCCCCCTTTGACACACAACAAAAAGATAAAGAAAACATACTCCAACATGAATCTAAACTCCCCCTTAATCCAAAATTTCTTCTAAGTTCAAGAGTCAAAAAATACAAACAATTAGAAAACAACCAAATAAGTCATATCCTGAAAGAGACGTACTTATCAATAAGCATGAAGGAAAGACATAGATAACAATAGGCAAATGTTAAGAACTACTCCAACGCATAGCTGTCATACAATATCATCGGAGGCATACAACTAACATAAAACTAGCACAGTCATGAAACATAGCATACTAGAATAGTGACAATAGTGTTCGAGATAAACAAGAGAGAAATATGTCTATGCCAAAAAAAATCTCGACACCAACTGGAACCTAGGCAACATGTCTAAAAATCATCACTAGAAGGAGGAGGCGGAGGGGCCTGGTAAGCCAAATTCCAGTGTTGCATCATCTAGTACATCTCTGTCTGACGCTGCTGAGAGGCGACCCAATCCTGTCAGAAACCATGAAACTCCTGAAATTCCTGACGCACTGTCTCCTCTAACCGAGTCAGTCGATCCTCGACGGTCATAGGAGCAGGAGTTGGTGCTAGTGCTGGAGCAGGAACATTCGCCTCCTCCTCCTCGTCAAAGTCCTCTGTAGCCTAACCACACCAGACCATCACTCCGGGGCGTCTCTCAACCCCTGCTAGAGATAGCTGTCGAGACATGATCTAATCATAATCCTTAGATAACTGATGTTGTTGACCCCTAGTAACATCTGTACCTCTAGATGCGAAAAATGAAGTCAGGATGTGGCAAAATGACATGTATAACTTCCCTTGGATAGGTCTGGAGAAATGCAATATGGACTCAAAGATCTATAGAGAAATGCCAATATCGATCCTCTGCTCTAAGGCATACATTAGGACCAGATGGGACAGTCTAATCTTGGCTTGCCCTCTAGTGACAATATGTAAGATACATGCAATGACAATTTTGTAGAGAATGTTACCGTGGGCGAACATACGCATGGCATCAAAGATGCGCCTCAGTGGAGCCCTTGGAGCATTGAAGTAATACTGATGGATCACCTCGACCGACAGATGAGAAAACGAATCAGTAAAAAGTTCAACAACAATAGGAAAACATGTGAATGTGCTATCTGAACCCCTACACCCTAAGAATGACTGAAGAATCCTTGGAGTGAACTCAAGGTCTACCCCTCCAACACGAGACACCCATGCTTGATCTGTATTGGTGCTAGGATGCAGGTTATTGTAGAATTCCCTGCACATATCCAAATTCACTGTATGCGTGCAATGAACCAACCTATCTAACCCAAAGTACATAATGATCTCCATGATATCAAGAACTATCTCATTAAAAAACATTTGGTTAAGATACCGATAATTAATCATAGAAAAGTCGATATTTGTGAATCGTTGTCGTTCGGCCTCGGAACAAAATAGATCCACCGAAGGAACCGGGGCGGACTGCCAGGAGGTTCCCTCGCTAGCCCTGCGCTTTTGCCTAACCCTAGTCATGTAAATGCAATGCAAATGTGTGCAATATGAACCCAATCAGAGGAGGGAAACATGATAGACACATAAAGAGGAAGGATTAGTCCAAAATCACAACCAAACTTGAGAGATATTGGTGAGAAATAGTTACCTTCGTTCCATTTGCCATCGAATTTGAAGGATGAGGGAAGAAGAGATGAGTTGGCAACCTAAAAACCGCAGCCCCAGTGTCTCGGATACCTATGGCGCCGGGAAGCATGGGAAGCCAAAACGCAGCAAGGAAGGCAATAAGAGGTGGATCGAAAAAGTAGAGGGGTTTTAGGTGGCCGGAGGTGACTAGAGGTGGTGAGGAAAAGCTTTGGATCGCAGGCGATGTCAGGCGACTGGTGGAACTAGGGTTTCCGTCGGGCCGCCTATCACGTGCAGAGTTATAACACCACGATTATCAGTCGACTGGTACCCTAAATAAAAATGCACAGAATCTTCTATTCACAAAAATCACTGTTACCAATCGACTGGTACCCTATATCAGCTTAATTTTACAAACGGAACAGATTTCATAAACTTACCAAGAATTCTACGGACCTCAAAAAATCGCCAAAATTTGTGGAGAGGTGTGTGTTAGCAGTGCCTACTTGGAGAAAATATATTTAAAAATATATATGTCTCGGATCCCAAGATTGACACAAGGTTTTAAAACTAGTTAAGTAATGTAGTATATCCTTGAGCTAAAGTCCTACTTTTGACCTCCTTATGATGTCTCCATTTATACTAGAGTATAATGCATTTCTTGCATTTGTTTATATGATATTTATGCATCTCATCCTAATTCACATGCAATAAGGCATGATTCATAATTTGCATGAAACTTGTGTGATACAGTTAAATTTTCAATCATGTTCAAGGAGCTATGTACATATTAATTTTGCACAAGTCTTCCCAATAATTGGTCCAATGAAGAATTAATGTCACTAGATGTCATATTGGCTCAAGGGAATGTATCATAATGAACATGATGAGCCAAATACACCATCCTAACATCTCATATAATGTCTAAGTGAAGAAATACACAAGCAAGACTTCCTAGGCCATTTGTGAGATGCATTAAGGCATATATATTCTTGATGTTAGATGGGATCATGCAATGCTATACCCATTATTCTACAAAGCACATACCAAATTCTCTCCTAAGAGAAGTGAACTCTGTTTCGGGTAGTGGTTTGGTAAATATATCGGCAATATTTGACTTAGAGTCAACATAATTTAGTACAATATCTCCTTTTTCCACATAATCTCTAATGAAATGATGTTTCACTTCAATGTGCTTTGTCCTAGAATAGTGCATTAGATTTTTGGTTAAGTTGATGGTGCTTACATTATCACACAACACTTTAACTTTGGTAGTGAAGCTCATAATCGTCTAAGGTATGCATCATCCAAAGTAATTAGGTTACACAACTACCCATAGCCACATATTCGGCCTCGGTGGTAGATAAGGTGACACAAGGTCGTTTTATACTACTCTAACTTACTAGGAAGGATCTAAGAAATTGACAACCAGCAATAGTACTTTTCCTATCTAATTTGCAACCCGCATAATCGGAATCGGTGTACACAATCAAGTCAAAATTCCAAGCCCTAGGGTACTAAAGACCTACAATAAGAGTGTTCTTGATATATTTCAAAATTCTTTTTACCGCTACTAAATGAGATTTTTTGGCACAAGATTGGTATCTTGCACACATACATACCGCAAATAATATATCCAATCTACTAGCGATTAGGTATACCAAACTATCAATCATGATCATATATTGTTTTGGGTCTACTAATTTTCCTTCTTGATCACTATCTATCTTGGTATTAGTTCCCATAGGAGTATATGCTCCTTTATCATTTTCCAATCCAAATTTCTTGATAAGTTCTTTAGCAAATTTGGTTTGGTAGACATGAGTTCCCTCACTAGTTTGTTTGACTTGTAATCCCAAAAAGAAACTCAATTCTTCAACTAGACTCATTTCAAACTCACTTTCCATATGTTTGATAAAATCATGAAGAAGTTCATTATTCATTGAGCCAAAAATGATGTTATCAACATAGACTTGGGCAATAAAAATATCTCCATCCTTAGACTTTAGAAATAAAGTCGGGTCAACTGTTCCTCTTCTAAAGCCCTTAGAGATTAAGAAGGATGAGAGTCTCTCATACCAAGTCTGGGGAGCTTGTTTTAACCCATATAATGCTTTCTTAAGTTTATAAACATGATTTGGATAATTTATATTTTCAAATCCGGGTGGTTGCTCTACATAAACTTCTTCCTTAATAAACTCATTAAGAAAAGTCAATTTTACATCCATTTGATGAAGTTTAAAACCCATGTGAGCGGTGTACCCTAATAAGATACGGATGGACTCTACTCGAGCTACCAGAGCATAGGCATCATCATAATCAAGTCTCTCTACTTGATTGAAATCCCTAGCTACCAACCTAGTCTTATTTCTAGTGACTCTTCTTTGATCATCCAATTTATTTCTAAAAATATATTTTGTTGTAACAATTGTACTATCATTAGGTCTTGGAACTAACTCCTATACGTTATTTCTTTCAAATTGGTTCAACTCTTTTTGCATTGCTAGAATCCAATCCATATCAAATAAAGCTTCATCAATTGTTTTTGGTTCAAATTGTGATATTAGAGCAATTTGACTAGTATGATCTTTAAAGTAGAATCTACTCTTTACCCCTTGCGCAACATCTCCAACTACTTAATCAATAGGATGATCTTGATGATGTCTTAAGGTCCTAGAAACTATGGGATCATCACCTTTATGATGTTTTTTGTTTCCATTGTTTCTTTTATCATCCGAAATATTTCTTCCTCCTCCTTGATCAATACCCCCTAAATGTAGGTCTTGTATTCCTTGAGTAATATTTTTGCTTTTGTACAATTATATCCTTATCAATAGATGATTTCCTATGATAAGTGCTAGTAGACTCATCAAATTCAACATTGGATGATTCCTCAACCATTTGAGTCCTTTTATTGTATACTCTATATCCTCTACTAGTAGATGAGTATCCAACTAGGATTCCCTCATTTGACTTGGCCTCAAATTTTCCTAAGTCATCTTTGGTATTAAGAATATAAACCTTACAACCAAAAACTTTGAAATAATGAATTGTAGGAATTATTTCATTGCATAATTCGAAGGGTGTTTTTCCTAAAAATTTATGAATCAAGACACGATTTTGGATATAATAAGCGATATTAACTGCTTCAGCCCACAAGTAACTAGGTAAGGAATATGCATTAAGCATAGTCCTGACCGCCTTTTGTAAAGCCCTATTTTTCCTCTCCACTAAACTATTTTGTTGAGGTATTCTTGGACAAGAAAATTCATGCTTATAGTCATTTTCTAAACAAAACTTAGCAAAGTCCAAATTCTCAAACTCTCCACCATGATCACTCTGAATTCTATCAATTTTTAGGTTCTTTTTGTTGGAGCAATCCCAATGGTCCGCGGGACCATGTGTTTTAGTGTTTGGGCAAAGGGTTTAAGTTAGGTTTACCCTCGTTATTTGATATACGCACTTGAGTTGTGTAGGACTGCAGGTGACACATGTGACTCAGGTTGACAGCTTCGGGTCCGGTGAAGGATGGAGCATCCGAGGGACCGTGGACAAGGCAGCAAGGACAAGGGCCGATGGAAGCGACTTCGAGGCATACGCGAAGGATGGCATTGGGGACGAGTCGCGGGCTTGGATGCATCCGAGGGACGAGAGCCAAAGAAAGTAGGCTTGAAGGCAAGAGGTCAAAACTGCGAAGAAGAGTCAAGTGAGTCGTGAGGGTCCGACTGCGAGAGAAATGTACTCGGGATGGGAAACCCTAGGTTTAGGGTTGTACCAGTCGACTAGTACTGGGATCAGTCAACTGGTGGTGAGCACAGAAGCTCTCTGTACCCGAAATGGCTAGGATCAGTCGACTGGTCCTGTGACCAGTCGACTAGTAGATAGCCGTTGAGAGAGTCGTTGGGCTGGCACCAGTCGACTGGTGCAAGGACCAGTCGACTGGTAACGGGCAAATCAGCAAGGCTGATTTCCTCAAGCTCTATAAGAAGGAGCTTGGGATGACCAGCACAGGTTGACGAAATTAGACTTGGTTAAGGTCTAATTAGTAGTCTACAAGTGCTCAAGAGTTTCCCTTGTGTCCAAGAGGTCTTGGTGAGGTTTCTCCACCCACAAGGAGGTTTGAGCTAGCCGGAGGTCTTCTGGGGAGTAATCCACCGACGGATAGGGATCGTCTACCTTATGGACACGCCATGGAGTAGGAGCTTTATCTCCGAACCACGTAAATCGGCGCGTGTTGGTTTGCTTGCTCTTTCTTGTTTTTTGTATTTGTATTTAGCTTTCGTATTTGTGTTTGTATTATTTGTATTCCACTACGCAACTAACAAATACGTAGAAAGTGAGCGATTTGGGGGCGCCATCTATCCAACCCCCCTTCAAGTCGGTCGCAAGCTCCTCCAACAAGTGGTATCAGAGCAAGGCCACTCTCCATTGGACTAACCGCCAAGGAAGCACAAGATGACCGGTTTGATTGAATCTCCAAAGTTTGAAGGAGGAAGCCTTGGGGACATCGCATATTGGATGATGAAGATGGAGGTCTTCTTCAACACGGATTGGGACACCATGATGGTGGTAGAAGAGCTGTTTGAAGTCCCGAAGGACAAGAAAGGGAAGAAACTCCGACCGCGTTATTGGATGGAGGAGCAAATCTCACGATCAAAGGCAAATGATAAGGTAATATCTATTTTGATTGATATTTTGCCTAATGACATGATGAGCCGTGTAGGAAAATATGAGAACACCCACGATTTGTGGAGCAAGGTGAAGATGGTTCTACGGGAAGAGCCTAAACCTACACAAGAAGAAGAAGAACCCAAGGAGATGGGTTTAATTGCTCGAGTTGAGGAGGAGCAAACGGAAGTTGAGCCATGCTCAACATCCGAGGAGGAGAAGGAAGATGAGGCATCATCTATATCTTCAAGAATTGAAGAAAATTCCAAGGCAAGTGAAGAAGAAGAAGAGGTCTTGGAAGTGGTCAATCTAGCAAGCACCTCCACCGAAGCAAAGTCAAAGGACCACATTGTGTGCTTCGGATGCAATGAGAAGGGACACTACAAGAGTAGGTGTCCAATAGGTAAGAAGGCAACTCCTAAACCCACTCAAATTATTCTAGATACTAATTTGGGTTGTAGGAATGATGGTGCCAAGAAGAAGAAGGAGAAGAAGCACATTAGATGCTTCACGTGTGGGGAGAAGGGACACTACCACACCAAATGCCCCAAGAAGAGGGAAATCAAGAGCCTTGCACATTTAAAGAAATGGGAGAAGAAGAAAAGGAGCTTGAGTCAAGGGGGAGCTTCAAGGGTAAGGGAGGTATACCCTAATTTGAATCGTAATTCAAATTCAAATTCTTATGTTCCCATGCATGCTAGGAAAAATAATAATTATCATTATGTAGTAATGAAAAATTTTGATTTTAGATATCTTGATAGGAATAGGGTAAATGTCGATCAAAACCCTAGGAGACCTATGCATGATAGACCTAGGCAAGTTAAATTCTCATTACCTAAGGAGAAGAAGGTAATAGAGAATCAAGACATTAATCCCAAGAAGGGGAGACACATGCCTAAAAAGGGTAGGTCTAGGAATGTCCAAAGTGGACATGTTGACTCTAGGTTTAGGAACTTAGAAAGGGAAAATCAAGTTTTGAAGTCAAAGCTTGATAATTTGGAGAAATTCCTTAAGAGATTCACTATTTGATCTAAAGGATTAAATATGGTGTTGGGAAGTCAAAGACCCAACAATGATAGATCGGGTATAGGATACCGATCTAGTGTATCCAATGCTAAGAGAAAGTCGTATGCTAGGGTTGCATATGACTATAGTAAGGAGAAGCCAATAAATGGCAAGGGAAAGACATTTAAAGGTAAGGAGAAATTAACCAAGGACAAGGTGTCCAAGGTTAAGAAAGTTAGGTTCGTATGTCAAGTGTCACCGGAGGTGCACTAATGTGGCCTAGCGATTGTGGATAAGTCACCTAGGGAGGTGGCTAAGGCTAAGGGCTCTAGGGGGGCTCAAAGAGTCAAATTAGGACCCATGGCCAATGGATCTCAGGTGGGTACTACTTAGGAATTTAGAGGAGCCATGGAGTGTGTCAAGTGGTTTGGAGACGGACTTGAGTCTCAAACCTAGGGATTTGACACACATGGTTTGTGTTTCATGCAAGGAAATATGACATTGGGGTCATATTGCATGATAATTAGTTTTTGATGTATATATGTCATATAAACCAATGCTAGGGATGCATTGTGGGTTGGTATGGGCAAATAAATCAAGAGGAAGCCAAAACCAGGACTTTAGGTCAAGGTTCAATTGAACCATTTAGCTAGTTTTGGATTTTGTGTCAATCTTGGGATTTGTGATAGATACATTTTGTAATATATTTTTCCCAAGTAGGCAAAGGTACTATAAACCTCTCCACAAAATTTGGGAATATTTGGAGGTCTAGGGAATTTCTGGTGCATTTCTGAATTTGACCTTAAAAGACTAATTTTTACAGAATTAAGGTGCAAGTCGACTGGTGCAGATACCAGTCGACTAGTAATAGTGTTTTCGACCACAGAATGATTCTGTAAAGTTCTGTCGATGGGGGCAGTCGACTGGCAATTAGGGCAGTCGACTGATACCAGTCTGAAATTGTTTTCAGCATTGGTTTGTGACCATGTCAACTCGCTTAGATGTATAGGATCCAAGGGGGATTAATACATGAGTTTAGGGTCAGTTTGGATGATAAGTTTTCAACAATTGGGATATTGTTGGAGAACTTTTTGGGTGTTAGGCAAAGGAGGAGAAGTAAGGTTTAGTTGGGAAAACCTTAAGTGTCTTTGCGTAGGGGGAGCCTTGTGATAGATTCTTAAAAATCCCTGTGGGAAAATCCTAGCTCATTGGGAAGCTTAGGTGTAGGGGGGCCTTGTGATAGGTTCTTAAAAATCCCTATGGGAAAATCCTAGCTCATTGGGGAGCTTAGGTGTAGGGGGAGTCTTGTGATAAGTTCCAATGCATGTTGCATTTCCATTCGGCGGTTGCCAAGTGTGTAGCCTTGGCAACGTAAGTCCATTCGGCGGTTGCAAAGTGTGTAGCCTTGGCAACATAAGTCCATTCGGCGGTGTAAGTCCAAGTGTGCAGCCTTAGCAACGTAAGTCCATTCGGCGGTGTAAGTCCAAGTGTGTAGCCTTGGCGACGTAAGTCCATTTGTTATTAGCATGTTTATTTGCTATATGTTTTCCCTAACTTAAACGTATTGCCAAACACCAAAAAGGGGGAGATTGTTGGAGCAATCCCAATGATCCGCGGGACCATGTGTTTTAGTGTTTGGGCAAAGGGTTTAAGTTAGGTTTACCCTCGTTATTTGATATGTGTACTTGAGTTGTGCAGGACTGCAGGTGACACATGTGACTCAGGTTGACGGCTCGGGTCCGGTGAAAGATGGAGCATCCGAGGGACCGTGGACAAGGCAGCAAGAACAAGGGCCGATGGAAGCGACTTCGAGGCATACATAAAGGATGGCATTGGGGACGAGCCGCGGGCTTGGATGCATCCGAGGGACGAGAGCCAAAGGAAGTAGGTTTGAAGGCAAGAGGTCAAAGCTGCGAAGAAGAGTCATGAGGGTCCGAGTGCGAGAGAAATGTACTCGAGATGGGAAACCCTAAGTTTAGGGTTGTACCAGTCGACTGGTACTGGGATCAGTCGACTGGTGGTGAGCACAGAAGCTCTCTATGCCCGAAATGGCTGGGATCAGTCAACTGGTCCTGTGACCAATCGACTAGTAGATAGCGGTTGAGAGAGTCGTTGGGCTGGCACCAGTCGACTGGTGCAAGGACCAGTTGACTGGTAACGGGCAAATCAGCAAGGCTGATTTCCTCAAGCTCTATAAGAAGGAGCTTGGGATAGCCAGCACAGGTTGACGAAATTAGACTTGGTTAAGGTCTAATTAGTAGTCTACAAGTGCTCAAGAGTTTCCCTTGTGTCCAAGAGGTCTTAGTGAGTTTGTGGTGAGGTTTCTCCACCCACAAGGAGGTTTGAGCTAGCCGAAGGTCTTCCGGGGAGTAATCCACCGACGGATAGGGATCGTCCACCTTACGGGCACGCCGTGGAGTAGGAGTTTTATCTCTGAACCACGTAAATCGGCGTGTGTTGGTTTGCTTGCTCTTTCTTGTTCTTTGTATTTGTATTTAGCTTTCGTATTTATGTTTGTATTATTTGTATTCCGCTGCGCAACTAACAAATACGTAGAAAGCGAGCGATTTAGGGGCGTCGTCTATCCAACCCCCCCTTCAAGCCGACCGTAAGATCCTCCAACACTTTTCATTTTCTACTCTCTTGGTAAATCTTATGATTGTTTCTAAAGTTTATCTCTTATGTTTTAATAAATAAACCCAAGTATATCTAGAGTAATCATCAACTATCACCAAACAATATTTGTTACCTATCAAGAAAGGTGTTCTATGATAATCAAAAAGATCGAAGTACAATAATTCTAATGGTAATGAAGTATTAGTTAAAGTTTTACCTTTATGTGATGACCTTGATTGCTTACCCTCTTGGCATGCATCACACAATTTATCCTTGATGTACTTGATTTTTGGTAGTCCCTTTACTAGCTCTATCTTGGCTACCTTAGCTATGTTCTTCATGTTGATATGTCTAAGTCTTCTATGTCATAATCATCCTTCCTCTTTTTTTGATATCAAACACTTAATAGAAGGGTTAGAAGCATATGAAAGGTCAATTTAATAGAGATTTATTTTTCTATATCCTTTTAACACAACATTTTCAACACTCTTGTACTTAACTAAGCACTTATCGGGGTAAAACTCTACATTGTATCCAGCATCACATAATTGACTAACATTAAGTAAATTAAACTCCATATTTTTAACCAATAGGACTTTATGAATGATAATTGTAGATAATACCTCAATTGTACCTTTACCTATTATCTTGAGTTTTTCACTATTTCCAAATGATATCATTCCTTTCTTTATATAATTTATTGTGGAGAACTTACTCACATCATCGGTCATATATCTTGAACAACCGCTATCCACAATCTACATACTTGCACCCTTCTTTTCTTCTACCTAAGCAACATAAAACACACAACTCTTTGGTACTTATGCATTTGATTCAGAAATGTCATTCAAATATTTCTTAGGCGCCCAAGCTTGCTTTACCTTGACTTTAAGATTCTTCTTGACTTTGTTTCTAAGTGCATCATTTCTAGTACCATTGATTAGAGACATGTATGCAACTTCCTTTTCCTTAGGTCTATATCCTATTTTATTGTAAACGGCTCTTTGGTCTCTAATGATCATATCTAGATATTTGAATCTATTTGTGAATTTCTCTAGACATGCTCTTAGTTCAATTACGTCATTCTTCAATTTTTCATTTTCTTCCTTGAGCATACTTGACTCACTAGATGTACATTCATCATTTCTAATAGACTTAAGTTTTCCCTTCAAGGTCTTCACCTTAGATTGTGATTTAACAAAAGCATTCTTAAGGTGAGCAATAGTTTTATAAAAAAATTCTACTTTGGGAGATTCTTTTACCTCATCGTTACTTGATGATGATTCATCACTTGACAGGCTCACTTAACACTTCCTCTTGACTTAATCCTTCTTTGTCATCTTCAAACGCCATAAATGTCATATGTCGGGTAACGTGGCATAACTCATCTTCATCCGATGAGTCAATGCTTGGTGTATCCCATTTGGCTTGGGCCACCATGGCTTCCTTATTTTCCTTTTCTTATTTCTTCTTTAATTTTGGGCAATTTGGCTTGATGTGTCCTTTCTTATTACATCCATAACAAATGACATTAATATTAAAACTTGAACTTTAACTACTTTTACCTTTTGAGGGTTGAAACATCTTCTTCACATCCTTTCTTGTGAATATTCTTATTCTTCCCATCATTTTCTTAATATAATGAGTCACTTCACTTGCCGACATTTCATCATTACTATCTGATGACTCTTGCTCAGATTTAGATGATGAGGATTCCACCTTCTTTTCTTTCTTCTTTTTCTTCTCCTTCTTTTCTATAAAGAGAGCTATACTCTTCTCTTTCAAAGACACATTAGCTTGTTCATGAAGTTCAAATTGGCAAAATAATTCATTAAACTTAACTAAAAAAAGATCTTTAGAAACCTTATACGCATCAACCATTGATGCGCAGAAGGTGGTTCTAGGAAATGATTGAAGAACATACCTTACTAAGTCTCGATTGTCAATTTTCTCACCTATTACATGAAGCTCATTTATTATCTCCTTGAATCTACCATGCATTTGACTCACGGTCTCATTGGTCTTCATGGTAAAGGTTTAAAGTTGCCCCAACAAGAGATCTCTCTTGGCCCTCCTTGATTCGTTTGATCCCTCATTTAACTCAATGAGTTTTTTCCAAAGTTCTTTGGTGGAGTTGAATGGTCCTACTTTGCTTAATTACTCCTTTGAGAGTCCACATTGTAGGGTTGTTGTGGCCTTTGCATTTGCTTGAGCCTTCTTTGTCATCTCTTTTGTCCAATCATTGGTTGGAAGAGGTGCTCCCGACCCATCTTTTGGGTTCTCAAATCCATCTACAACACTAAACTAATTTTCAATATCATTCATTAAGTAAATACTACATCCTACCTTTCTAATATACGAAGCCATTGCCATCAAAGAAAGGTGGTTGAACGGTGTAATATCCCTCTTGAAACACCATCTTGATGCTTCTGTTGATGATGAGTTCTTCCGATGCGATCCAGGCTTTGATACCAATTGATAGGACCTTTGCGTCCGGCTAGAGGGGGGTAAATAGCTTTTCTTCGATTTTCACCTACAACTTGTTAGCGGAAGCAAATAGAATAGAATAGAAATAGTGAAATACTAAGATAATAATGCTAACTCCTCTATTTACTTAGTCTCCACCTCCTTGAGGTGAGTAATCCAAAGCACACACCCACACAATCAAGCTTCACTAAGGCTTTCTCCTTTTCAAACTAAGAACGAAGGTGGAGAAACCTTTACACGATTATCTCTTCCTCTTACAAGATGAGAGCTAAGCTTAGGAGGAGGAGATTGAGATTCTATCAGCTTAGGACTCACTTGGAGAGCAGTTTCGATTAGAACAGTAAGTGAAGTATTTTCTCCAAGTTCCAAGAATTACTTTTATGGTTTTTCCCGACATCAGTCGACTGATGTACCAATCAATCGACTGATGGGCTTCAACGGTGTTTAAGATTTGGTGAGATTTTCTGTTATCATCTCATACCAGTCACTTACCAATCGACTGATACTGGTATCAGTCGACTAGTACTGGGTTGCAATCCGTCTGGCTACTTTTTGTTCATTTTGTCACCTGGTACCAGTCGATTGGTATAGGTACCAGTCGACTGGTACCTTATAGGTTGAGTTTTACAACATTTTACAACCTGAGATTTACAACACTTTACATATTTTACACTTAAACCATTCCCTTAGCTTAGACTTTATGCCTCCAAGCATCTTCCATCAGCATTGTGCGCTTAGGATGCTTCCGTTTCCACGACTTCTCATCCTTGCACTTGCCTTCAAGTGCTACCTTCGGCTTTGTCATGCTAAGTCTCCTTTTGCCAGGAGGTCGCACCTCCGGAACTTCATCCGCCAAGACTATCTTCTTGGACTTTCCTTATCATGTCTTCATACTTGGTCTTTTTTTCGTACCTGCTTGCTCAACATTTATGTTAGATCACAAATAATGTCTAACTTAAACTTATTTAACTAAACATCAACAGTGAACAATGTCTAGAGCAAGATTGCTCCAACAGATTTTTCCTCTAGAGTTCAGGCTTTCCTCTTGGATTATAGTGTTTAAAATTATAAATTTTAGATACTCATGGGGTATATTATATATATTTAGGGTTTATGATTTTAGGATATAAGGGTTGGGTTATAATGGGTTTAAGCTAATAAAATTTTTCCTTTAAGGTTTAGGCTTCTCTTTTGGGTTATAATATTTAAGATTAAAAATTTTAAATGCTCACAGGGTATAATATTTCTTTTAAGGAAATATTATTTTTTATAAAAAAAAATAATAATGTATCCAGGTGTCTGGATTCAATCCACGCGTCTGACACTATAGCTAACACAATTCCACATAACAGTGGATAGTCTCTGTTAAAAGAGATTATCAAGCCACACATGAACTAGACATAGAAACAGGAGAAGGCATGATAAGAGTAGGGGAAAATTACCTAGACGATGTTGCCAGGGCAGCATGGGAAGCTTATAAAACTACATATCTTGAGGAAGTAGCCAAGATGGCCTCACAAGGAAATAACATACTCAATTTTTGTTATACAATTCATAGGTTATTTACCGCCAGAGATGCTAATACTGGATTAGATATAAGACAAAGAAAAACTATGAGGGACTTAGAACAATTACAACTCTTTAGCTGGAACTGGATTAGATATTTTTGTAATGACTTCTTAGCATTAACAGCAGTCTCAGGAAACTATTGTAACCAGAACTAGGGGAAAGACTCTTTAGCAAGCTTCTAGGAGACTTAGGAAAGGAAATACATAAGGCTTGGACAGATATGAATGTAGCACCGTAATACGATAATATTGGAGTAAGAATCCAACACATTATTTCCATACTTAAAGAAAAATGTATCTATATCTACATACAAAAGCAACTAAAAAAATCAACAATATGAATTTTGTAGCCAGATATATACCCCTCGACAATATGATCTCACCCAACCTAGACCAAAACTAAATCATTCATCAAGAACACCCAGGAGATCGATATCAAGGCCCAAGGCAATAAAACCCAAAAAGACCTACTATGTTAGAAAAAGTAGAGAAAAGAAACTCTATCTAAATAAAGAAAAACATGTGCGAAAGTTCAAACCAAAGAAGACGTATGCTAATACCATCACATGTTTCGCCTGTAATGAACCAGTCCATTTATCTTCTGCTTGGCCAAATAAAAAGAATTTATATACTAGAGAAGCAAAACTAGTTACCTGTATAAATCTTGATTTAGTAGAAATACAATCAGATGTTTCTGACACATCTTCCATCTACTCTATTATTTCTGTAGATTATGTGGAAGAAATTATTCCTTCTTCTGGCTATAGTCTTGTAAATTCCTTCATGCAACCTTCATACCAGCAGTATAACCTACATCTTAAAAGCCAAAATTATATACCCTACGATACACTAGACAATCTAGAAGAATTATGGGATGAATTTTCATTTCCAGATACCAATCTAATGTTTAAACAACTCAGTACTAAGACTACAGGAAAACTTAACTGTCCACATGAGTGGATACTCAAAACAGGAACTGATAACATTCCTTGCTTTTTTTGTAGCTATTATCCATCTTTAGATAAAAGAGGTACCTGTAAGTTATGTAAGAAACAAGCCTATAATCTTTGTCTTCAACAACTGTTCTCTATTACAATACTTATAAGCTAGCTCTCTAAGGGAGGAACTCGAAATTTTTTATTAGAAACAAGAGTCTCTATATTAGAAACTCGTATTAATAAATTGGAAACAGAACTAGAGACACTAGATAAACAAATGAAAGAAAACCTTCCTCCACATTCTTCTCAGGTTACTCTTGATAAAGTCAAAGACTTACAACTTACACCAGTAGATATGATAGATAGAGATCTAGTCCTTATAAAAGCCTCTAGTATCTGTAATACAGGAAAAACTCTAGACATTAGAGTCAAATGTCTGGTAAATATCCATGGCCATGAGTTCACCCTACATGCCTTTCTAGATAGTGAAGCCACCAACTCCACCATAGATGAAAATATACTTCTTTCAGTATTGCCAAAAACTTTTATAAAAACTGCATCACAACTATTACTAAGTACATAATTTAATGGTCAATAATTAGCTTGCACACAATTTGTCACCAACACCCATCTGAGGTTTTATGACAACTGTGGTAAATACAGCACGCCACTCCCACTCTCTAAACTATGGATCAAACCGTTATTACATCCTAATATTCACTTAATCCTAGGCTTAAATTTTCTTGTAGCACTAGATAGAACTTTTCTTCTAACCAAGGATTATGCTCTTTTCTTTTCCTCACCTATAATATCTCCAATAGTATCAGACTATCCCTATATTGTCCATCCCTTAACCACCAAACCCCACACATAACTCATACCTTCTAACAACACATCATCTTGTCAATGTTCTCCTAAAAATGCATGTAAACATCCCAGTAAAGCCACAACCTAATAACCAAACCTGTGTCATAGCTTTTTCTGACCAACAAGATCCAGAAAACTAGCCTCACTTGGCTGGTCAAGCCCTATAACTGGTGACACCTAGATCCCACATGATCTCATACTCCCACAACAGTTACTTTAAACACCCATAAATCAGATTTAGACTCCCTCATTTCTAGATTAGAAAAGCTATAAATTATTGAAGACAATCCTACTAAATATTAGGACCGAAACAAAGTCTACTGTAAACTATCAATAATTAATCCAGATCTTACAATTAAGGCTCATGACTTAAAATATACAAATTGGGAAACTGAAGAATGTAAAATGTACATTAATCAACTCTTAACTCTAAGAGTCATTCAAAGGTCCACATCTAGGCACTGAAATCCAGCTCTCATAGTTAATAAAGGATCAGAACAAAAACATGGCCAATCTAGAATGGTATTTAACTATAAGAGACTTAATGATAATTGTCAAGAAGATGATTATAAAATTCCTGACAAAGACCAACTCTTAAATAAAATCCAAAACACAAAATGCTAATCTAAATTTGACATGAAATCAGGATTTTGGCAAGTCAAAATGCATCCTGAGTACATTGAATGGGCAACATTTTCCTGCCTTGAGGGACATTTTGAGTGGCTTGTTATGCCTTTTGGCCTTAAGGTAGCCCCTCAAATATTCCAAAGGAAAATGGATGACATCTTTCGAGATGTTTCTTTCTTCACTTGTGTATATATAGATGATACTCTAGTTTTCTCTAAGACTAAAAAAGAACATTATGCTCATCTTCATATTATTTTTAACCTATTTGAGAAACATAGTATAATTATTTCTCGAAAGAAAATGACAATAACAACTACTCATATTGATTTTCTAGGAGCAGAGATAGGCTAGGGACAAATATCCCTTCAACCTCATATCTCTGCTAAAATCCTTATTTTTCCAGATAAAATGGAAGATACTAAAACTCTAAGAGCTTTCTTAGGACTCCTAAATTATGCAAGACCTTATTTAAAAGATATAGGAAAAATTAGAACATTTAACTGACTATATTTTGAAATATTAGTAGTCATTTATTGTCTAGAAACCTTCTGACTATTCATTTGCAATAAGCAAGAAATTACTATTAAAACAAACTGTGAAGCTAGAGTCAAATATAGTCAACAAACTAAAAGATTAAGTACTAAGAGATGATTAAAATTCACAGATACCATTATTAATAAAGGTTTACGCATTCACTGGGAACATATAAAGAGAATTAACAATTCTTTAGCTGATACTTGATCTCATTTACTCCATTAATTTTATTTTTTAAGTAATGGATAGGCCAAGGAAAGTACATACATCATTTACTACTAAAATATTAAAATTTGAAACTCAAAAATTACAACAGTTCACACAACTCGGTTAAGTATTCAGATTTTGATGAAAATAAACTGATCCTCCTGTTCTATTAAGTATTCAGATTTTGATGAAAATAAAATTCAGATTTAAATAAAAACGAACTTCAAATTCAAAACCTTTGTCAGAACTTTTAAGGCACTAACTGACACCCTCAAAATTTAATAAGCATTTCTGAATAGGAGATGGAAAATCAAGATGATGTTAGAACGAAGCCCTCACATCATGATGCTCGCATCATTACCAGGATTAATGAAATAATTTAAGCTTTAATTACATATATATAGTCAAATGAACAAATTATCAAGGTTTATCCGCAAATGGTTGAATTAAACAATATAATGTTACTGCAATGCATACCCATTAGGCGATAGCAAAACAGGCCTTTTCTAGGTTTCATGTTTCTTGGAAACATTTATAACGTTCTACAACAATGATACAGATGACCATATAAATACATCCTTGGCTGGATAAATACTAGAAACTATACTCAGCAGGTGCTTCAGTTACAAATATTAACACAAAAAGAACGATAAGCTACAAGAATTAGAAAGCATATATAATTGCAGGCATTTAAATGGGAATTAAGATCTCAAAGAGCATGATAATGAATTCCTTACGCATGCCGTTTTCCTCAAACTGCATGAATAGGGCTGTTATTATTTTTGTTTAGATCAGGCACGACAATGGAAGTGTCGGCAGGTAAGGCGGACTGTGTTGGACTAGAGGATCCCATTAGCTTGAGGGAGAGATCAGTAAGCTCCATGCGACTACCATCAGCGATGCTGAGGTTTGACATTCTAACCACCTCATCCACATTAACAGGCTCTTTTGGGAACAATGGCGTCGGCTTTACAATCTTGTAGGGTTCAACCATTACTTGGCCAATGGAACTGGTAGCTAAATTCGGAGGCCATGGCCAGGAGGGTACGGGCACGGTTACGAAATTTGGATAAATTGTTGGTAGCATTGTTGTAATTGGATCCTTGAATTGAATGTTCTTTGATTCTACAACACTATTGGTTCGTGATGGCTCATCAGGCTCAGGTCTTTGTTGGCCAAGGTAGTTGACCTCTAATTCATTAGGGGATTGCAGAAACAACTGCTGATCATGAGTGAGAACCTGTTCAATTGGTGGTTGAATATGAATTTGTAAGAGTTTATATTGCTGAAGGAGCAAGAAAGGTTAAAAATAAGGGGAAAGGAGCTACCGTTTCAGGGACCATGTCAAACAAACTTGAACGCCTCTTCCTTCGTGAAGCATTACTTTGTCGAATAAAATACTTTTGCGCGTGGCTTGCTACTTGTGTTGGGGTTCTAGACATGACAAAGTTCCGTGCAATTCCACGCCAATCACCTTTTCCTAATTTCTGAAGACCCATTAGGAACATTCGATGTTCCTCTTCGGTCCATGGGATCCCTGCATCCAGAGAATCTTAGCATCCAGAAAGTGAAGTAATCATTGCAAAACAGGGGGAAAAAAAACTATTACTTTGTATTATAACACTATCAAGATATAACTCATTGTGTTACATTGATCAGATGTCTTTTAAAAAAACATGCCAATAGTAATTAAAACAGATCCTTTGAGAAACCGTAGATAAAACAAACTTTAACATGATCCAATAATAACAACCAAGCTTTTATTTCATTAAGTAGGGTTGCCTATATGGATCATCTCACGCTATTAGGTCCGATCCTCTACTATATGTTCATCTATGTTTAAATGAATCTTTTAACAACAACCACATATGAAATGATATGCTAACATTGCTGAAATGCTGTTAGATATTCCAAGATTCCAATTTCCAAGAACTTAGAGAATAAACTTAAAGGCTTGTAACTGGAACAACTAGGACAGTGCAATTAATGGACACAAGTTATACTTAAGTGTCCCAAGAGTAATCTTTAAATGCAACAATAAACAAGAAGGAAGAATATGTTTCGCCACAACGAATGAACTGATAAGTATATGTTTCATGAAAATATTTTGATACAAGACAACTTTATATACTTGCTAAAGACATGCAACAAGTGCAATTGAGGGTATAGATCATTGTGCCTAAAACACAGTAGAATGAAAACAAAGATCACAAACAAGCAAAAGGATGGCGTATAATTAGTTTATGAAAAAGAAAGAAAAGAAGGCACATGAATCACGAGTTTAAAAAGTTAATGACAGAAAAATTAGCAATATTGGTTTAAAAGCAAACCCTATTTGTCTCAAGGCGCACTTTATTGACCTATCGGCACCCATGGCACAAACTAAGACTAACCACACCATGAACTGCTAAGAAGCCGCCAAAATTTTGGAACCATCATCCATCAGCAGCCATTACTTTTCCATTGTTATTCAAAATTTAGATGTCATGCTAAATAAAAGCTTTAAACGGTTGCAATGCTTCAAAGTGTTGCGCAATTTGAACGGTTGCAAGAAACCAGAAACAAGGAATGAAAAATAGACACTAAAGAAACAAAATACCTAACAAAAAACAGAGGATTCCCATATCTATTATTAGCATACCATGTATTAAAATCAACAAGGAAGAGATCAGTACGAGGAAAAATTTATATAAAAAATAGTACTGATCCCAGCAATTTTTCCAAAATTGATCATTATTTCAGATAGGGTTCATCAAAAACAAATATATGTTGGGTGAACAATCAAAGCACCTCAATTGAATTTTATTTATATTTTTTTGATAAAATTAATAAGAAGTTTCAAAGCTTAATTGATTGAGTGGAGGATAAATGCGACGTAACAACAACAATCCATTAAATATCCATGCCAGGAATCGATTTGAACTCGAAAGAGAAAAGGCTTCATCACCTTTCTTGTGCTCGCTCCGGCAATTAGAAGAAAACACACGGGCGGGGTCATCGGAGGCGTAACCGGAGGCGGCGGCCACGGGGCTGTGGAGGTGGGCATCACCAAGTGGATCGACCGAGGGTGAGGCGGATGGAAGGCACCCCATACTGGCGCTCTTCTTCATCGCTCCCACCCCTTCCATCAGCCGCACGCCGAAGAGCCGCACGCCACCGCCCCGCCCAGGGCACGTCCGCGAGTTGTGCCCGTTGTTGCTGCAGTGCGAACACCGCCTCGTCATCCGGAGCCGTTCTCACGCCTTTCCTCACACGTAGAACTCAACTCCCCCTCGCCGGAGTCTCTCTCTCTCTCTCTCTCTCTCCGAGGGGAGTTCGCGTTGTCGTCGCCGTCCTTCGATAGCGCTTCTCTTATTAAAGCACGTCCTTTCATAGAGATAAAATCCCCCACGACATTGCGCTTAATTACGAGATTATCCCTATTGAAACATCAGCAAAAAAGGACCACCGTCCGTTTCCTGGATCATCTCCCACCCGTTACGTAACAGAAGAATTGCACAATAATTCGTTCGCCACGTGGAAAAATCACGCGGCCCCGCGAGCGTCACGTGGAGGAAGCCTCACTTGACTTTGTTTCCGCTCGACAAAGGGGCAGGGGTCCCCGACTCCGAAGGGGCCCGCATAGTCAAAGACGAAGGTGGAGAGCGAGTCTCACGGTGAGTTCCGACCCTTGCGTTGGAGTGAAATAACGAAAACACCATCGTCTCTTCGGAATCTTTCGTACGGACATACTTTTGACGTAAAGCCTTTTTGCTTTAATAATAGAACGACAAAAATTCGTCTGCGCACTTATTTAAATTATCATTTAAAAAGGTGCTTTCTTCCAATTGTGAAAAGTCATACGTAACCTTTAAATCTTAAAAGATCATGAAAATCATTCATCGTTCACTGCTATTGCCGCGTTGCAGTTATCTTTGGATTATTTGCAAAGGAGATCTTTGGTATTGTGAATAATTAGTCAAAAGTAGTGGAAAATATTTATATTTTAAGTTTTAGTGTTTTACTTAATGACGAAGAACTTTCAAAAGATGTGTAGTAGTTTAGATCTAGGTTTGTCACGTGATATACTTATTATTAGAGGCAGAAAAAGTGATGATGTTTAGTCAGATATCCGTCTTAATCTGTCATTAGATTGTGTGTAAAAAAAGTTAAATATATTCTTTTATAACTCAAAATAAATCATGAGGTTAATTTATATCCGACGATTAAATGACTAAATAAATCATGAGGTTAATTTATATCCGACGATTAAATGACTAAAATGTGACTGTATTTTTTTTCCGAGGGCCCGTAGAAATTACCTCTTCTCCTATTATAATAAAGTTATCATTCTCTAATGATTATTATTAGTATTAATATTAGAAGTTGAAATATGTATATAATTAAATTAAAAAAAAATCTAATTATAAATTTTAAAATATTATAGATTTTATTTGGTAAAAGTGTCCCAAAACAAACAAATACCGGCCTTTTCCTCTTATAAATATTTTTCTATTTCTACTAAAATCTTTAAATGCATCCGTCCTTTCTATCTAGAGTCGTAACTTTCATGAGGGCAGAGAGACAACTGTCTCATGGCCCAACCTAATGAAGGGCCCATTTTTTTAATTATATTTAAAAAAATGAGAGACATAGACCCTAAATGATCGTTAAACATATTCTCACGGCTCTGAGGCACACATCGACACATGACTCTTCTTTGCACGCAATTTCTTCTCTAGTGTTGCTCTTCTTTGCACGCAATTTCTTCTTCGACATTCTTTCTACCAAGGCATGGATCCATGGAACAAGAGATAATCATAATCTTCTTCTTCGACCATCTTCTCCGTCTTGCAACACGTGACACTAATTATAACCTAATCATGCAACAAGGATCGTTTGTGCGACCTAATCGCGTCAATTCTCGCAGTGGCTATCTCACTCGACACAGGTTAGCGATTGACCTTTGCTCGCATGACTTAATTGCATAGCACGGGGTTGTCACACGCTACCTCAGTCACTTGTGCGAACTACGACCTAATTGCATGGTGGTTACTACTTTGTCGCCTTGCTACTACCTGCGGCCACCGCATTGGTCTCAATATTATAGGATACTAAATGGGCTATCAATGTTATTGATTGAGAAAAAAAGAGTTCAACAATTGAATTATGTAGATTTAATAAATGTTTTTATCTCTAAAATAACTAGACAAGTAGTGTTTATATAATTATTTTAAATATTTATTAATTTTTTATTGATGTAATATATATTTTTTTAGTTTATTTATATATTTAGTATATATGTTATTTCTAAATCGAACTTTATTATTATTTATCTTAGTAAAAGAGTCATTTTTTATATGTGCTTTATTATTATTTTTTTGTAATTTATTTATTTAGTTTGGAAATAGATTAACGGAAATATTAAGGGTGAACGAATGATCTAAATATAAATATAGTTTGCGTGTTTGTTAATAAAATTATTTTTATAATACTAATTTTATTATTTTTTCTATGAATATAAAGAGTTTATTTTATTATTATTTTTACATGACTTTGGGATAAAAGGCCGTCCTTATTTTGTAATAAGTAGCAGTAGTTGTATCTAAAGAATTCAAAATAATAAGAATAACGAGAAAGTAACAGTATCAAACCTAGGGTTATCATTTGTTTTCCATTTTTTAACTTTTTAAAATTAAAAACAAAAGTATACTCCATATGTACTTTCAAGCAGCACAAACGTGTTATTTTGTCTTTTTTTTTAATAGTTTAGATCTACATAATAAATATGGTCAAAATTATGATTTGAATATATCCTCTAGAGTCATTCCATTTTTATTTTCGCCCAATTTTGAAAAGTTTAATTAAATATATATAGTAAATTTGCTCAAAATTGTTATTTGAAAATAAGTTATTCCAATTTCAATATAATAATTTTTGCTAAAATTACTACTTAGATTTAAACTATTCAAATCTCAAATATAACTTTCTATTATGTTTCCTCGAGTTTCTGATATCATTTTCTGCTCTTAGTTTTATTGTTTATGTCTTAGAAGACTATGTAACAAATTTGATCAAAATTATTATATAAACCTAAAATTAAACTCTCTAGATTTTACAAATGACTCCATTGTAATATTCTATGGACTTTCTATAGCTGTTCTATATCTTTATTCTCTAATTTTAACTACTTTAGATTTTTGTACTAACTTTCGACAAGAACTAGATGGATCAAATTGCCTAAGTTGACCCCTCTATTGTGATTGTTAAAGCTCTTAAAGTCATTCTATGTTATTAGTTATGTTATTTGGGCTAAGAAAGACTATGTAAAATTTTAGTTCAACTTGTTATATGGATCTAATGTGCTCAAATTTCATAAATAACTTCCCTTATTGTGTTTTCTAAATCTCCTAAAGTTGCTCTATGCTCTCTTTTTTATTATATTTACTAATTTAGATTCATACGGTAGTTTTATCAAAATTGTTACATGAACCTAAATTGACAACAATCTTAAAAAAAAAATTAAGTCTTGTATTATATTTCCCAAAGCTTTTAGAGTCATTTTATACTTTAGGTTTATTGTTTTAGTTAAGAGGTCATTTAGCAGTTTTGATTAAAAAAATTACTATATAGGCATAAATTGGTCAAATTTCACAATGAATCATTTATTGTGTTCCCTAGACATTAGGAATCATTTATGCCTATTTTTTAAATTTGAATCTATATAGCAATTTTGAATAAAATTAACCTAAATAATCCAAATTTCAAAAGGGACCTAAATTATCCTAATTTCAAAAGGGACAATTGTTTTTTTAATTAGTATTTATTTTGTTTTAAGTTGGTATCAGATTATCCAACTTACATCAATTAATTTTTAGATGATCAATTTAGTCATATAAATTTTTTCCAATCGACTATTAGGATAAATCAAAAAGTACTCATAGCATGTGACTCATCAGTTCAACGTTCTTAAATCAACAATACATTAAGGATAATTCATCTGTTAATTCGTCGAAGTTGAGACTCAATCCTTTAATATATGAGAAACTAAGAAATTACTCTCCCACTGCACCATTATCCTAGGGACACAAAAGGGACTATTGTGTTAGTTGGAACCAAGCAGCTTACTCAGACTAATTCTGAGTGACCGATCTGACCCTAGGTAAATTTCCACCAACCACTAGAATAAATCAAAAAATATTCTTAGCAGGCGTCCCATCAACCCAACATTATTAGATCAACCGCCCATTAAAGAAAATTTATCTATTAATTCGTCAAAACTAAAATTCAATCCTTAAATATCTGAAAAATTAAGAAGATGATTTGTCGTCGTATTATTACCAGGGGTACAAAAGAGATCATTAATTTTTCTTAAGGTAATATAGGTGATCCAGTCCGGAAGCTGAGTCGGACGAAGGCCGGTCGCGGTGGACTGGACGTTGACGGAAAGTCGCGGGCGGCGCAGGCTCCCCACGGGTGGCTGATGCGGCTGCAGGACCCTGCACACACTCAGACAATCTCCCCCTTCCACGTTAGAGACCGAAACCCAGGGAAAAAGTCCCCGGATCAGGCCCTCCGACGCTCAAGTCAGGTCCTTTTTCCCCAGAAAGAACAGAGAGAAGCAGAAAGGAAAAACAGTTGTGGAAAAAAGTGACGAGAGAATGTGTGCGCGTACCTGCGTACGAGGGATTTCTCCCCTTTTATCCGTCCTCCTGCTAGAACCTGCCCTCCTGTCAGAAAACGTTGGACGCCCGGCTTTGTCCTCTAGTCCTGGACACCTGTCGCGCTTCTATTTGTTGTGAAAGCATCTTTCTGTTTAGGAACCTCCGCCTTCGCACTTGGGTTTTGTCCTGTAGTGAGAGACAGCTGGCATGCTACTACTGGCTACAAAGGCATCTTTTCGTTTCAGGAACCTTCGCCTTCGCTCGCATTGTTGGTATGTAATGATTCCCCCTGACGGACCGTTGAGATTCTCCGCTCCCGTATTACTTAGCTCCTCCGATTCGTTGTGCCCCCGCACCAGCCTGCACCTGTGGTTCGCATTTCCAGGCCTCCCACTCGCAGACCTGCAGCCCTAACTGTCTAGACATAGCTACGCTGATCTTCAACCTGCATCCTGCGCTTTGTACTTCCTGGCCCTCAACCGCAGGTCTGTAGCTCGGGCTGCTTCTGAGCAGCTCTGCCGCTTCCGACCCATTGGCCTATACTTCCAGTTCTTGGCCTCTGCTTAGCTCTGCCGATACCGCCTTGCGTCCTGCACTTTGTACTTCCTGGCCCTCAACCGCAGGTCTGTGGTTCGGGCTGCTTCTGATCAGCTCTGCCGCTTCCCCATTGGCCTATACTTCCAGTTCTTGGCCTCTGCTTAGCTCTGCCGATACCGACTTGCATCCTGCACTTTGTACTTCCTGGCCCTCAATCGCAGGTCTGTGGTTCGGGCTGACTCCGCTCAGCTCTGCCGACCCTGACCGGCCTATGTGCTCTGTGTTTCCGGGCCCTCTACTGCAGGCCTGTGGATCGAGCTGACTCCTCTCAGCTCTGCCGACCCTGACCGGCCTATGTGCTCTGTGTTTCCGGGCCCTCTACTGCAGGCCTGTGGATCGAGCTGACTCCTCTCAGCTCTGCCGCTCCCAACCCGCTTCTGCCTATGCTGAGCCCTGACTGCCCTGTCAGCCTGCCTTTTTGACCGCCAAGTCGCCATGACTATTGACCGTCACCTCCTCGTGACTTTTGACCGCCACATAGCCTGGACTTTTCTAATCCTTTCCTCTTGGGCCCCTCCATCACTAACCGTATCAATAGGTATCAAGTTCTTCGAATCAACTAATTTTAAAAATGACTGATTTAATTTTATAGAAACTTTTTTTAGATCATTAAAATAAATTAGAAAGAATTTTTAGAGGTGATCTAAATGACCCATGTTCTTATAAAAAAAATAAGAAATTATTCTTTGGTTTATAGTTATCATTGTTGGAGCAATCTAGGTGCCCTAAGTTTTGATGTTTGGACAAAGGTTTAAGTTAGATTTATTGTTGTACTTGATATGCATTGTGAGTGTGCAGGATACAGGTACAACAAGGAAAGTCCAAGTGTGATCTTGGCAAAGGAGGAAAGTCCAAGGATGAGTCTTGGCGGTGTAAGTCCAAGTATGTAGTCTTGGCAACGTAAGTCCTGTTGGAGGATCTTGCGGCCGGCTTGAAGGGGGGTTGGATAGACGACACCCCCAAATCCTTGCTTCCTATGATGTTACAAACAAACACAAATAGAAAGCTAAACACTAAATACAAGAATGAAAATGCAAACCGCTAACACGTTCGTTTACGTGGTTCGGAGATAACTTACTCCTACTCCACGGCGTGTCCGTAAGGTGGACGATCCCTCAATCCGTCGGTGGATTAGTCCCCGGCAAACTCCGGCTAGCTCAACCTCCTTGTGGGTGGAGAAACCTCACCACAACTCCAACCAAGAACACTTGGACACAAGAGAACCTTGAGCACTTTGGTGACTACTAATTAGGCTTTAACCAAGTCTAATTTCGTCGCCTTGGCCGGCCATACCAAGCTCCTTCTTATAGAGCTTGGAACAAATCAGAACCTGATTTGCCCGTTACCAGTCGACTGGTCCATGCACCAGTCGACTGGTGCCAGCCCAACGGCTATCTCAACGGCTCTCTGCTACAGTGCATCAGTCGACTGGAAGCTTCTGTGCTCACCACCAGGATCCAGTCGACTGGTACAACCCTAAACTTAGGGTTTCCCATCCCGAGTACATTTCACTCGCACTCGGACCCTCACGACTCACTTGACTCTTCTTTGCAGCCTTGACCTCTTGCCTTCAAGCCTACTTCCTTTGGCTCTCGTCCCTCGGATGCATCCAAGCCCGCGGCTTGTCTCCAATGCCATCCTTCGCGTATGCCTCGAAGTCGCTTCCCTCGGCCCTTGTCCTTGCTGTCTTGTCCACGATCCCTCAGATGCATTCAAGCCCGCGACTTGTCCTCAATGTCATCCTTCATCGGACCCGAAGCCGTCAACCTGAGTCACATGTGTCACCTGCAGTCCTGCACAACTCAAGTACACATATCAAATAACGAGGGTAAACCTAACTTAAACCCTTTGCCCAAACACCAAAACACATGGTCCCGCGGACCATTGGGATTGCTCCAACAATCTCCCCCTTTTTGGTGTTTGGTAATACGTTTAAGTTAGGGAAAACATATAGCAAATAAACATGCTAAAACAAATGGACTTACGATGTCAAGGCTACACACTTGGACTTACACCGCCGAATGGACTTACGTTGCCAAGGCTACACACTTGGCAACCGCCGAATGGACTTACGTTGCCAAGGCTACACACTTGGCAACCGCCGAATGGACTTACGTTGCCAAGGCTACACACTTGGCAACCGCCGAAACAAGTATTGGGACCTATCACAAGGCTCCCCCTACACCTACGCTCCCCATTGAGCTAGGATTTTACCACGAGTTTTTTAAGAACCTATCCCAAGGCTCCCCCTACACCTAAACTCCCCAATGAGCTAGGATTTTACCACGGACTTTTTAAGAACCTATCCCAAGGCTCCCCCTATACAAAGGCACTTAAGGTTTTCCCTATTTAAACCTTACTTCTCCCCCTTTGCCTAACATCCAAAAAGTTCTCCAACAATATCCCAATTGTTGAAAACTTATCATCTAACTGACCCTAAACTCATGTATTAATCCCCCTTGGATCCCATACATCTAGGTGAGTTGACATGGTCACAAACCAATGCTGAAAACAGTTTCAGACTGGTATCAGTCGACTGCCCCAAGTGCCAGTCGACTGCCCCCCTTCGACAGAATCTTACAGAAACATTCTGTGGTCGAAAAACACTGTTACCAGTCGATTGGTATCTGCACCAGTCGACTGGTACCCTTTTTCTGAAAAAATCAGCCTTTTCAGGCCAACATCAGAAATGCACCAGTAATTCCTTAGACCTCCAAAAATTCCCAAATTTTGTGGAGAGGTCTATTGTACCAGTGTCTACTTGGGAAAAATACATTACAAAATGTATCTATCACCAATCCCAAGATTGACACAAAATCTAAAACTAGCTAAATGGTTCAATTGAACCTTGACCTAAAGTCCTAGTTTTGACTTCCTCTTGATGTATTTGCCCATACCAACCCACAATGCATCCCTAGCATTGGTTTATATGGAATCTATACATCCAAAACCATTTATCATGCTATATGAACCCAAATGTCATATTTCTTGCATGAAACACAAACCATGTGTGCCAAATCCCTAGGTTTGAGACTCAAATCCATCTCCAAACCTTTTGGCACACTCCATGGCTCCTCTAGACTCCCAAGTAGTACCCACCTGAGATCCATTTGCCATAGGTCCCAAATTGACTCTTAGAGCTCCCCCTAGAGCTCTTTGCTTTAGTCACCTCCCTAGGTGACTCATCCACAATGACTAGGCCACATCGGTGCACCTCCGGTGACACTTGACCTACAAACCTAACTTTCTTAACCTTGGACACCTTGTCCTTGGTTAATTTCTTCTTACCATTAAATGGCTTTCCCTTGCCATTTATTGGCTTCTCCTTGCTATAGTCATATGCAACCCTAGCATAAGACTTTCTCTTAGCTTTGGAGGACTCTCCCTTGCCATGATCATTTGCCACCCTAGCACATGGTCTCCTTTTGACCTTGGAGGGACTAGATCGGTATCCCAAGCCCGATCTATCATGGTTGGGTCTTTGGCTTCCCAACACCATATTTAATTCCTTAGATCCAATAGTGAATCTCTTAAGGAATTTCTCCAATTGATCAAGCTTTGCCTTCAAAGCTTGATTTTCCCTTTCTAGGTTCCTAAACCTAGAGTCAACATGTCCACCATGGACATTCCTAGACCTACCCTTTCTAGGCATGTGTCTCCCCTTCTTAGGATTAATGCCTTGGGCCTCCTTAGGTCTACCATTCCTAGGTTTTTCATGAATTGGCCTCCTAGGGTTTTGATCTACATTAACCCTATTCCTATCATGATATTTAAATCCAAAATTTTGCATAAGTAAATAATGAGAATTATTCCTAGCATGCATGGAGGAATGAAAATTTGAATTGCATTTCAAATTAGGGTATACCTCCCTTACCCTTGAAGCTCCCCCTTGACTTGAGCTCCTCTTCTTCTTCTCCCACTTCTTTAGATGCTCCAACTTCTTGAACTCTCCCTTCCTCGAGCATCTTGTGTGGTAGTGTCCAAGTTCTCCACACGTGAAGCATCTAATGTGCTTCTTCTCCTTCTTCTTCCTACAACTCAAATTAGATTCTAAAGGAATTGAATTGAGTTTAGGAGATACCTTCTTCTTGCTCATTGGACACCTACTCTTGTAGTGTCCCTTCTCATTGCACCCGAAGCATACAATGTGATCTTTTGACTTTGCTTCGGTGGAGGTACTTACTAAGTTGACTTCCAAGACTTCTTCTTCACTTGTCTTGGATTCTTCCTCACCCTTTGAGGATGTCTCCTCATCCACACTAATGGATGCCATTTCTTCATCCTTCTCCTCCTTCTCCTCGGAAGTTGAGTGCTCGTCACCTTCCGGTTGCTCCTCCTCTACTTGAGCAACTAGACCCATCTCAATGGGTTCTTCTTCCTCTTGTGTAGGTTTAGGTTCTTCTTGTAGAACCATCTTCACCTTGCTCCACAACTCGTGGGCGTTCTTATACTCACCTACACCATTTATCACATGATTAGGCAAAATATCAATCAATATAGATATTACCTTTGAATTTGCCTCCGATCGTGTGGTTTGCTCTTCCGTCCAATGTCGTGATCGGAGCTTCTTTCCTTTCTTGTCTCTTGAGACTTCAAATGGTTCCTCGACAACCATCATTGTGTCCCAATCCGTCTCGAGGAAGTTCTTCATCCTCATCATCCAATACGTGATGTCCCCAATGCTTCCACCTTCAAATTTTGGAGGGACAATAGACCCGGCCATCTTGTGCTTCCTTGGCGGTTAGTCCAACGGAGAGCGTCCTCGCTCTGATACCAATTGTTGGAGGATCGGTGGCCGGCTAGAAGGGGGGGTTGAATGGACGGCGCCCCCAATCACTCGCTTCCTACGTATTCGTTAGTGAGCAAGCGGAAATACAAATACTAATTACGAATACGAAAGCTAAAGACAAAGAAAAGAACTAGCAAACCAATACACGTTCGTTTACGTGGTTCGGAGATAACTTGCTCCTACTCCACGGCGTGTCCGTAAGGTGGACGATCCCTCAATCCGTCGGTGGATTAGTCCCCGGCAAACTCCGGCTAGCTCAACCTCCTTGTGGGTGGAGAAACCTCACCACAACTCCAACCAAGAACACTTGGACACAAGAGAACCTTGAGCACTTTGGTGACTACTAATTAGGCTTTAACCAAGTCTAATTTCGTCGCCTTGGCCGGCCATACCAAGCTCCTTCTTATAGAGCTTGGAACAAATCAGAACCTGATTTGCGGTTCGTTACCGATCGGTCTATGCACCGACCGTGCCACTCACGGCTATCTATCGATCGTGGTCCCATGACCGATCGATCCACCATTTCGGGCACATAATGTACATGCTCACCACCGGTGGTCCCAAGATCGGTACAACCCTAAACTTAGGGTTTCCCATCCCGAGTACATTTCACTCGCACTCGGACCCTCACGACTCACTTGACTCTTCTTTACAGCCTTGACCTCTTGCCTTCAAGCCTACTTCCTTTGGCTCTCGTCCCTCGGATGCATCCAAGCCCGCGGCTTTTCTCCAATGCCATCCTTCGCGTATGCCTCGAAGTCGCTTCCCTCGGCCCGTGTCCTTGCTGTCTTGTCCACGATCCCTCAGATGCATTCAAGCCCGCGGCTTGTCCTCAATGTCATCCTTCATCGAACCCGAAGCCGTCAACCTGAGTCACATGTGTCACCTGCAGTCCTGCACAACTCAAGTACACATATCAAATAACGAGGGTAAACCTAACTTAAACCCTTTGCCCAAACACCAAAACACATGGTCCCGCGGACCATTGGGATTGCTCCAACAAAGTGTGACTTGGCAATGGATGAAGTCCCGGAGGTGAGGAGCCTCTTGGCAAAGGAAGACGCGACAATAAAAATAAGGCCGATGGAAATTCCAGAAGGCAAGACGTGAAGGATGGGGAGGCATCCGAGGGACGCAAGGCTGATGAAGGAGGCTAGAAGGCTAGGTCTAGGTTGGTCGGGCGAAAACGAGTGCTGAGTGAATGTACTCGAGGTAAAATCCTAGAATTAGGGTTTACTGTAGTAGTACTGTAGCGTTACTGTAACAGTACTGCAGTGTTACTGTAGCAGTCGACTGGACTGTAGCAGTCGACTGGTGACTGTAGCAGTCGACTGGTGCACTGTAGAGAGCCGTTGAGAGAGCCGTTGGGCTAACACCAGTCGACTGGTGCAAGGACCAGTCGACTGGTAACGGGCAAATCAGCTTACTGATTTATTCCAAACTCTATAAGAAGGAGCTTGGGATGGCCGGCCAAGGTGACGAAATTAGACTTGGTTAAAGCCTAATTAGTAGTCACCAAATGTGCTCAAGGTTCTCTTGTGTCCAAGTGTTCTTGGTTGGTGTTGTGGTGAGGTTTCTCCACCCACAAGGAGTTGCTTGAGTAGCCGGAGTTTGTCGGGTGCTAATCCACCGAAGGATCGGGATCGTCCACCTTACGGACAGCCGTGGAGTAGGAGCAAGTTATCTCCGAACCACGTTACATTGACGTGCATTGGTTTGCATTTCCTTTCTTTGTCTTTAGCTTTCATATTCGTATTTAGTTTCGTATTATTCCGCTGTGCAACTAACGAATACGTAGGAAGCCATCGATTTGGGTGAGACGCTATTCACCCCCCCTCTAGCGGGCACATCGGTCCCAACTGTAAGACCATTAGATTCGATAGAGGGGGGGGGTGAATATCGATTCGAAAATCTCGAGTTAAGACGCAGCGGAAAAGTAAAGAAGTAAAGAGATGAACACTGTTGATTTTTACTTCGTTCGGAGCCTGTGACGACTCCTACTCGAAGGCCCGTACTCCTTGAGTACTTTCGTTGGGCAATTCACTAGCAATTCGGATAATTACAATTTACGTACAAATATTTCTAATGAAAAGAAAGAAAACAAAGCTAACCGACAAACAATGAATTAAAAAGAGAGCCGAAGTGAGTCGTCGGAGCTTTGTGAACGTTGTTGGAGCGCAGAGCAGCAGAGTGATTGGACTCAGAGTTCTCAGAAGACTGATGTCTTGAAGCTCCTGCCTGGGGCTTCTTTTATATGCTACTCCGGGCGCCTGGATCCCTTCCGGGCGCCTGGAATGTGACGTAACACTCCCAACCAGCATGCTCCAAGTGTCAACGTCGCTCTGGGGATAAAACTTGCCTCCGGGCGCCTGGATCCCTTCCAGGCGCCCGGACTTCCGGGCGCCCAGAACCATCCCGGGCGCCCGGACCCTCACTGTTCCCTACCTGCAAAACAGTGTTAGTCCGAGGCAAAATAAAACCCTGCAGCACAGATTGTAAGCACATTTTTATAGATACGCTAAGTAATAAAAATTAACAACAAGAGTATGACTTAGATTCCGTCTTTCCGAGACCGGAATCTAGTCACGATCTCGACTTAGATATCCGAAATGGATCTAAGCCGGATCGACGCCTAATGTCCCCTTCCCGGGAACGCGTCCTCACAGTCACTCCCCTCCAGTGACTTACCTCACTTACCTGCCAGACGTCCGGTCAGCCCGTCGACCCGTCTGGACTTCTTGCCAAGCGTCCGGTCAGCCCGTCGACCCGCTTGGACTTCTCGCCAGCTATCCGGTCAGCCCGTCGACCTAGCTGGACTTCTCGCCAAGCGTCCGGTCAGCCCGTCGACCCGCTTGGACTTCTCGCCAGCTATCCGGTCAGCCCGTCGACCTAGCTGGACTTCTCGCCAAGCGTCCGGTCAGCCCGTCGACCCGCTTGGACTTCTCGCCAGCTATCCGGTCAGCCCGTCGACCTAGCTGGACTTCGTGTCAGACAACAACACAACTAACTTAACCTATTTGTCATTCATCAAAACCTGGGTTAGACCGTTTGTGCTACCCGCACCAACAATCTCCCCCTTTTTGATGGAATGACAACCTGGTTAAGTTAGTGAAAGCATATGTACGAAACAACATGCATTTGTGTGGTTTTAAAGGCAATTTGTGTTTTCAATTGGTTTAGCTAACTTAACCACCTAACCCTTCTCCCCCTTTGGCATTCATCAAAAAGTAAGCAGGGGTAAACAAGCATAGTGTAGAGTAATAAAAAGTTTAGTTTAAAAATTCAAAGATACTGATAAAAGTACAATTTTTAACAGCAAGTTAAAAAATAGTCAAGTTGACTTGGGGGAGTTTAAGAATACAAGGCTGATGTGGAGAAACGATTAGGTAAAAGTATCAAGACACTACGATCTGATCGTGGTGGCGAATACCTCTTAGGAGAGTTTAGGAATTACTTATCAGAGGCTGGGATTCAATCCCAATTGTCTGCACCTGGAACACCCCAACAGAATGGTGTAGCAAAACGAAGGAATAGGACTCTTATGGAAATGGTTAGATCGATGATGAGTTATTCAGAATTACCAAATTCGTTTTGGGGATATGCTCTGGAAACAGCAGTATACGTTCTGAACTTAGTACCTTCTAAATCAGTTTCTTCTACTCCCATAGAATTGTGGAATGGGCGAAAACCCAGTCTAAGACATATTCGGATTTGGGGTAGTCCAGCACATGTGCTGAAACCAGATGCTGATAAGTTAGAATCTCGTACAGAAGTTCGCGTGTTTGTAGGATATCCCAAAGGAACGAAAGGTGGTTTATTTTATAGTCCTAAAGACCAGAAGGTCATTGTTAGCACCAATGCCCAGTTTTTAGAAGAAGACTATATAATGGATCACAAGCCCAATAGTAAAGTTGTTTTAGAAGAACTTAGAGAGGATATGTCTACTTCAGTACCAACAGTACAAGATGAAGTACCACAAGAGACTGCAACACGTGTCACACATGATACACAACCACAGACAGTGCCTCGTCGTAGTGGGAGGGTTGTGAGGCAGCCTGAAAGATTCATGTTTTTGGGAGAGTCTTCGGACTTGATCCCGGGTAAACATGAACCTGGATCATATGACGAAGCACTCCAAGATATAGATGCAGCATCTTGGCAAAAGGCAATGAATTCTGAAATAGAGTCCATGTACTCTAATAAGGTTTGGGAGCTTGTAGAACCACCTGATGGTGTAAAAGCCGTTGGATGCAAGTGGATCTACAAAAGGAAAAGAGGGACAGACGGGAAGGTAGAAACCTTCAAAGCTAGGCTTGTTGCAAAAGGGTACACTCAAAAAGAGGGAATCGATTATGAGGAGACCTTTTCACCGGTAGCCATGCTTAAGTCTATCCGGATACTCTTATCCATTGCTGCTCATATGGATTATGAGATTTGGCAAATGGATGTCAAGACAGCTTTCCTTAATGGAAGTCTTGAAGAGAACATCCATATGAAGCAACCAGAAGGGTTCATTGAAAAAGGCAAAGAACATCTAGTGTGCAAGCTCAATCGGTCCATTTATGGACTGAAGCAAGCTTCAAGGTCTTGGAACATCCGGTTTAATGAAGTAATCCAGTCATATGGATTTATTCAAAGTCCGGATGAGTCTTGTGTATATAAGAAGTGTAACGGAAACGTGGTGGTATTTCTTGTACTATACGTAGATGATATTTTGTTAATTGGCAACAATGTCAAGGTATTATCAGACGTAAGGGTATGGTTGTCCAAATAATTTGATATGAAGGACTTAGGAGAATGTGCACACATTCTTGGGATCAAAGTTATAAGGGATCGTAAGAAAAGAATGTTGTGTCTATCCCAAGCTTCATATATAGATACAATCCTTGCTCGTTTTAGCATGCAGGATTCCAAGAAAGGTTTCTTACCTTTTAGACATGGAGTAGCTCTATCTAAAGAGATGTCTCCAAAGACATCAAAAGAGATAGAGGACATGAAAGCAGTTCCTTATGCTTCGGCTGTAGGAAGCCTAATGTATGCAATGCTATGTACGAGACCTGATATCTGTTTTGCCGTGGGCATGGTCATCAGATATCAGAGTAACCCTGGACAAGGACATTGGACTGCGGTAAAGCATATATTGAAGTACCTGAGAAGGACTAGAGATTATATGCTAGTTTACCAAGCAGACGATCTGCTCCTTGTGGGTTACACGGATTCAGATTTCCAATCAGATAGGGATAACAGTAAGTCTACATCAGGCTATGTGTTTACTTTAGGAGGTGGAGCCATTTCATGGAGGAGTGTTAAGCAGAAATGCGTTTCGGACTCAACCATGGAAGCTGAGTATGTAGCAGCCTCTGAGGCAGCTAAAGAAGCAGTATGGCTCAGGAACTTTCTAATGGACTTAGATGTGATTCCTGGTTTGCCCAAAATCATCACAATTTATTGTGATAATAGCGGTGCAGTTGCAAACTCGAAGGAACCACGAGCTCATAAGGCAAGTAAACATATAGAGCGCAAGTACCACCTGATACGAGATATTGTGAAGCGAGGAGAAGTTGTCATCGCCAAGATTGCATCAGCGGATAACCTGGCAGATCCTTTCACTAAGGCCCTTCCGGCGAAAGCTTTCGATCGGCATGTGGAGGGAATGGGAATCAGATGTATGGTAGAAGATATGGCAGCTTAGTCATTAGTATAAGTGGGAGATTGTTGGAATGTATACTGAAAGCCTAAGCTTTGTAAACATTTATTATGAATAAAGAATCACATTTGGTCTAATTGTCTACATTTGTTTGTAGTTGTTCATTTAATTTATATTGTAGATAACATAGTATGTGGTGTCACATACAGAAGATGATGTTATCAGTACCTTATAAATTATAAACAGTAGCTCACGACCAAAATGGAAAAGGAACAAACCATTAGAAGGTCGTAGTGTAATTAGATGATAGTTTATCTTGACTATATAATTACACTAGTACACTCAGAGTGTATTGAGTAGGACCATTTGAGGTCGTTTCTTTTATACTGACTTTATAAAGGAACAAAGACCTCAGTTATTATGGAAGTGTGTGCTCTTAATCCTAATATAATAACAAGCATATATATTTGATATTTATTTCTTTAATTTATCAATGGGTGAGATTTAGTTCGTTGAATCAATAAACCCGATAAGTTGGGAAATGGTATTACTTATAGTGTGTGTTGTTGATTATAGAAGGAAGCGTGTCCTAGAGATACTAGGTTGATAATGTCCTCAAGAGGAGCTCATAAAGATTGTCATGTTAAACCCTGCGGAGTGGACTTAGTCCGACATGATAATAAGGTTGAGTGGTACTACTCTTGGACTTAGATATTAATTAAATGAGTTGTCAATAACTCACTTAATTAGTGGACATTCGATATCTTAAACACAGGAGACTAACACACTCATAATAAGAAGGAGCCCAAAATGTAATTTGAGATTGGTGCGGTAGTTCAATGATAGTTCTCTAGTGGAATGAATTATCATTGATAAAATTAAGTTGTGTGGGCGAACACGGGATGCTTAATTTTATCGGAGACCAAAACCAATTCCTCCTCTCGGTCCCTATCGTAGCCTCTTATTTATAGAGTTCTATATCCACCTATACCCACCTTCTATACCCACCAATGGGGCCGGCCAAGCTAGCTTGGGAAGGGGCCGGCCTAGGTATATTATTGGGTGGCCGGCCCTAGCTTGAACCCAAGCTAGTAGGGCCGGCCAAATAAAATTAAAAAGAAATTTAATTTTAATTTTTATTATTATGTGGAAGATATATTTTAAAGAGAATTAAAATTAAAATATCTCTCTTGTAAAAGATCTACAAAAGATTAAAGAAAGAGATTAGATCTCTTTCCTTATTTGTAGATTGGAGAGATGTTTTATTTTTTCTTTAAAAATTATTCACATGTTGATAAAATTAAAATTATAGAAATTTCCTTTTATCAACCATGAAGAGATTTTAAAGAGAAACTTTATTTTAAAATTTCCGGAAACAAATTAGGAAGTTTTAATTGTTGATTAAAACTTGTCCTCTTTTGTTTCCAATGATGTGGTCGGCCATCTCAAGTTAATTGGGAAATTTTGTTTTATTTTTCTCAATTAATTCATGTCAAGAAAAATTAAGGAAATTTTATTGTAATTAAATTTCCTAATTTGCCTAGGCCAAGGAATATAAAAGAAGGGGTAGGGGTGCCTTCATGAGACACAACCTCTATTATTTTCTCTCCCTCTTTTGTTCCTTGGTGTGGCCGGCCATCCTCTCCCTCTCTTCCTCTTGTGGTGGCCGAACCTCTCTCCCTTCCTTGGAGCTCTTGTGGTGGCCGGATACTACTCGGAGAAGAAGAAGAAGAAGGAGAGAAAGCTAGCTTCTCTTGGAGCTTGGTTAGTATTTTGATTTTCTTCCTTGGTGAAGCTTCCTCTTTGTTGGCCGAACCTAGCTAGGAGGAGAAGAAGGTGATTGGTGGTTTCTCGTCTCGGAAGATCGTTGCCCACACAACGTCCGAGGTTAGAAGAGGAATACGGTAGAAGATCAAGAGGTTTTTCTACAAGGTATAACTAGTAATTTCTATTTCCGCATCATGCTAGTTATTTATGGAAATAATACCAAATACAAGAGGCTTACGTTCTAGTATTTCGAATATGTTTTTCGATGTTGTGTTCTTTTGTTTTCTTTCTTTTCCTTGTGATTTGATTGTTCTCTTTGGTTAACCTAAAGTTATTTTAGGAAATTAAATATTAGCTTTCTATTAAAGGTTTTGTCTAGTCGGTGGTGGTTGCTCCCATATCCAAGAAGGCCATGTGCCTCGCCACGTCAGTACTGGGAACCTTTTATAGAAATTAATATTTAATGGAATTAATAACTTAAGGAGACTTGGGTCGAACGTGTTAAGTTCCGCAGGAGATCCAAGTCAAAACCTAAAAGAACAAATAGATTAAGTTTTGGATCAAACGTGTTAAGTTCCGCAGGCGATCCAAAATTTAATTTAAAAGAACACATGGTAGCTAGGAAAAGGTTCAGACCTTTGTACAAAATTTTGTACAGTGGAACCTCTAGGTTTTCCGAATAGCAACCAACAGATATATATTTATTTTTTAAATTGAGGTGGAATTTTCTAGAGAGATTTTAAAGAGAAGATTAAAAAATAACACTTCAGGAGATAATTAAAAAATAAACCTCCCCCTTAATTTGATACTCTTTTAATTTATTAATCTCCTTATTTATTACTTCCCCTTAATATAAAATTTTACAACCGTAACATATTTTTGTACCTAAGTGTTTTAGACGATTGTATAATTATCTTTATAAAATTGTTCATTTAAATTTGACTAACCGTAATTAATGTTAGATTAAGTTGAAATAAATTAACCTTTAGTGTAATGTTAAGTAAGATAAGTTGTTATTAATTCAATAATTTTTCAATATTAATAATTTATTGATTAAATTTTGCTATAATCTAAATTTTGTATTAATTGATGAAGGTGTTAGTTATAATTTAACTTTTCATTTACTTCCTTTTAAGTTGGATTGACTTAGTTTAAAGTTGGTGGTAATTTGAAGTTAAACTCGTTATTAAACAAGGTTAAGTAAGGTTCAATTTAAGTCAAACTTTAATTATGTTTTAATAAAAATAATTAATATTTTAAAGGTTGATTAAGAAAAATGACTTAGAGTAATTTTAATATTTTTACTAAGGTTAAACCTAGGTTCTGATCAAATCAAGCTTAGTTCTCAAATAAAGTTAAACTTAAATAGTTAAGTTCTACTTATTAATTACATAATTAAGTTTAAAGTTAAAGTTAACGGAATTTAAGTTTTTAAGTTAGGTGTCTAAGTTTTAAATGAATTTAAAAGAATTATAATAATTATTATTTTTAAGGGATTTCTAACAGGAATTTAATGACAATTAATATACGTTCAATTCAGTTTTGATTTTAGATTAAAATTAATACCAGTGATTAATTTAGCTTTAAGTTTTAAGTTTAAGTTAAATTTTTAAGTTTTAATTTTCAGTTAGGTTAAATTAAGTTGAAAAGTAATGTTTAAATTAAGTTTTAATGAGTTTTAATTTAAGATCTAATTTTCATTTAAGTTAAATTAAAAAATAATTTTAAGGTTAAAATGATGTTTAAGATTAAAAATGAGTTTAAAGTCAAAATAATAATTTTTAAAGTGAAAATAGTCTATAGAAATAATTTATTATTATTACTATTTTTTTTAAGTTAAAAGAATTTTATTATAGTGAAAAAATAAGAAGAATTTTTCAAAATGATACATGATTTTTAAAATAGTTTTTAAGTGATTTTTAAAAGTTTTTAAAATAATTTTTGAAATAATTTTTAAGTTAAAATAATTTTAAGTTAAAATAATTTTTATGTTAAAATAATTTTTAAAATAACAATAATTTTTAAAAGGTTTTAAAAGAATTTTTAAAAGGTTTTAAAAGAATTTTTAAAGTTTTTGAAAATGATTTTTAAAACAGTTTTTTAAAAAAATTTTAAAATGTTTTACAAGAAATTTTTTTTAAGTTTTAAAAATGATTTTTAAAATAAATTTTAAAAGAATTTTTTAAAGTTTTTAAAATAATTTTTAAAATAATTTTTAAAATAGTTTTTTAAAAAATTTGGAAATAATTTTAAAATAATTTTTAAGTTTAGAATAAAATTTTTAAAGTTAAATTTTAAATTTCTTTTTTTTAAAGTTAATTTTTGTTTTAAATAATTTTTTAAAGTTAATTTAATTTTTAAAATAATTTTTAAAGTTAATTTAATATATATATATATTTTAAAATTAATTTAGTTTTAATTCGAAATTTAATTTTTAATTAATTCAAAATTTAATTTTAATTTGAAATTCAAAATTTAATTTTAATTAATTTTAATTTAATTTGAAATTTGAAATTTAATTTTAATTTGAAATTCAATTTGAAATTTGAAATTGAATTTCAATTTGAAATTTAATTTTAATTAATTTTAATTTAATTTGAAAATTAATTTGATCCTTATTCATCTCACCCGATCTAGATTATCTATCAGGGAATCCTATAATTTTGTGAGATGAATTAGATTTAATTACAGAGTTTGGTTTAACTTTTGTTAGATTCAGGTTTAGCTTTGGTCTCAACAAATAGGCATTCTTCGGATAAACTTCTAAGCTTGGTGAGTCACTTGGACGTCATTAGAAGTAGCCAACCTTTCGAGGTTTTCCGAATAGTCCTATCCACGGAGTTTAGTATTAAACCTTGGTCTAACTAGTTAGGATCCATTTAAGGGTAGCTTCGGTCAGTTCCACTTGGCCAAATGCACCAGATCGAAGCCATATCTTTCTAGACATGCGATGCCCAAGCTTCCCTAACGTACTATCATCCAAAAACTTCACCAGTACCATGATTCAAGTTAAACTTGTTCTCTTTTTAACTAATCCTAATTACCCTGCCGGGTTAGTTTGTTTGGGTTACCCTGTCGGGTAAGTTAGTTTTGGAGGTGCCAGCTATTCTGGATTCTCCCCCTAAATCATTGGTCTTTAATTTAAGATTTTTGTATAATTAGAGTTGGTTTTAGTTAAGTTGTAATGTTTAATTTGTAATTTAAATTTAAGTTTTTAATTTTGAATTAATTAAATTGGTCAAATTATCTTTCTTTAAGAGAGTGTATTTAATATTTGAATGTTCTTTCAATTTCAATTTTATTGGGTTAATTGAATTATCTTTCTTTAATAGCTTATTTTTAAAGTTTAAGTTTTTATTTATTTTTAAATTTGAATTAACTAAACTGTTTGAATTATATTTTCTTAATGGTTTATCTTTTAGCTTTTTATTAATTGTTAATTTTGAAATTTCTAGATTATTTTTGTTTAATATGTCATCTTTAACATTTAATTTTAAGTTTGTTAAATTCCGTTTTGATTTTATCAAAGTGTTTGATTTTATCCTTATATTTTCTTTACCTTTTAAGTTGATATAATTAGTGGAATTTATTAAATAAGTCTTATCATTAAAATTTAATTTTTTGTTAATTAAATTATCTTGGGTTTGGATAGAATTTTCCAGATTGATATTGTCTAGATTATTAAATAATTTATTAATTATGTCTAGATTAATATTGACCTTGTCATCCTTTTTGTTCGAGTTTTCAAATTTGTTTAGGTTTAAATTCGAATTTTTAGATTTATCGATTATTTTTAGATTTTCTGTATTTTCTAAATTAATTATATTTATTTTATCAGAAAATATCCTAGGGGTATTTTCGCAAGTATTGTCATGTATACTATTTTCACATATACTTTCAGACATATCCAAATTAACATGCACATATTTTAAACTACTACTAGCAAGGGTGTTTTGGTAATTATTACTAACCTTGAGCGCAACCCTAATTCAGCTTCTCCGTTGGATCCGACTCGAGTCCGGATTCGACTTTAACTTGATCTTCTAGCTCCATTGGCGTCTCGTGAAGCTTGATCAACTGGGTCCATAGCTCATATGCATTCTTGTATTTTTCTAGTTTGCATATAATATTGTTAGGTAAAATATTATAAATAATTTTACTTACGTTTTTATTCAGCTCCGAGTTCTGAGAAGGTTTTTTCAATATTAGCATATAATCGATATCTACGCTTCCTAAGAAGCATTCCATTCTTCGCCTCCAGTAGTTGAAATCTTCATCGTACGGTGGTGGTTCATTGGGGTTCCATCCTTCTTGAAAAGACATTGTTCTTGCACACAATTAAACAAAGACAAAATCCCAAGACTTGGTCTTGGATTAGCAGTGCTGGAAAAAAAATAATATTTCACTACAAATTTTTTTTTAAATAATAAAATATTATTAAAATATTAATAAAAAATATTATCTCAAATTTTTGAAAATGTAATATTTTGTCGATACTAAATAATAGTGAAAAGATGACGATGTATTTTTCAAAACCAGTTTTGGAGGGAAAAAAATGAAAGGCGTAAGGTTTTATTTTAAAAACGAACGATATATAATTTTTCTTTAAAAAGACCCCCTCTTTGTCTAATTGGTGGTTGCACCAAATCAGAGCGGTACCTGCTCTGATACCACTTATAAGACCGTTAGATTCGATAGAGGGGGGGTGAATATCGATTCGAAAATCTCGAGTTAAGACGCAGCGGAAAAGTAAAGAAGTAAAGAGATGAACACTGTTGATTTTTACTTCGTTCGGAGCCTGTGACGACTCCTACTCGAAGGCCCGTACTCCTTGAGTACTTTCGTTGGGCAATTCACTAGCAATTCGGATAATTACAATTTACGTACAAATATTGCTAATGAAAAGAAAGAAAACAAAGCTAACCGACAAACAATGAATTAAAAAGAGAGCCGGAGTGAGTCGTCGGAGCTTTGTGAACGTTGTTGGAGCGCAGAGCAGCAGAGTGATTGGACTCAGAGTTCTCAGAAGACTGATGTCTTGAAGCTCCTGCCTGGGGCTTCTTTTATATGCTACTCCGGGCGCCTGGATCCCTTCCGGGCGCCTGGAATGTGACGTAACACTCCCAACCAGCATGCTCCAAGTGTCAACGTCGTCCTGGGGATAAAATTTGCCTCCGGGCGCCTGGATCCCTTCCAGGCGCCCGGACCCTCACTGTTCTCTACCGCGTGTTAGTCCGAGGCAAAATAAAACCCTGCAGCACAGATTGTAAGCACATTTTTATAGATACGCTAAGTAATAAAAATTAACAACAAGAGTATGACTTAGATTCCGTCTTTCCGAGACCGGAATCTAGTCACGATCTCGACTTAGATATCCGAAATGGATCTAAGCCGGATCGACGCCTAATGTCCCCTTCCCGGGAACGCGTCCTCACAGTCACTCCCCTCCAGTGACTTACCTCACTTACCTGCCAGACGTCCGGTCAGCCCGACGCGACTTCTCGCCAAGCGTCCGGTCAGCCCGTCGACCCGCTTGGACTTCTCGCCAGCTATCCAGTCAGCCCGTCGACGTAGCTGGACTTCTCGCCAAGCGTCCGGTCAGCCCGTCAACCCGCTTGGACTTCTCGCCAGCTATCCGGTCAGCCCGTCGACCTAGCTGGACTTCTCGCCAAGCGTCCGGTCAGCCCGTCGACCCGCTTGGACTTCTCGCCAGCTATCCGGTTAGCCCATCGACCTAGCTGGACTTTTCCTGCACACTTGATCAAAGTGTCAGACAACAACACAACTAACTTAACCTATTTGTCATTCATCAAAACCTGGGTTAGACCGTTTGTGCTACCCGCACCAACACCGACAAGTGGTATCAGAGCGAGGTCGCTCTTCTACGGACTAACCGCCAAAAGAGCAAGAAGCTAGAGGAAGAAGAAGATGGAGTCCGAAGGATCGCTCGGATGGGATATCCGAATTCCACCTCCATACGACAAAGAAGACTTCAATTATTGGAGGAAGCGGTTGGAGACATGGTTCCAAATGGATTGGAACCAATGGGTTGTCTTGAGTGACCCATTTGAAGCTCCTATAGACAAGAAGGGTAAACACCTCCGACCTCGGCATTGGACCGAAGAGCAACGAGAGCAATCGGAGGCGGACAAGGAGGTAACGAGAATTTTGCATAATTTACTACCTTCTAATATTTTGTTGAGTGTAGGTGAAACCACAAATGTAAGTGATCTTTGGAAAAATATCATTGCCTATCATGAAGACCCTATATGTAAAATACCGGAAAATAGGCGAATATTAATAAGGGATTTTTCTGAAATTTTTGGAAATTTTTCGAAAATTTTTCGGAGCTCGTATGGACGAGTTAACGGGACAAGAACGGGACCCGGAAAAGCCTGTTTAGGCTACCCCATTTAAGTAAGGAAAAGTTTATATATTTAATTCTTTTTCTTTTTCCTTATTTTTATTCCCGTTTTCTTTTCCTTCCCTCGACGCCGAACCGTGCCATTTCTTTCCCCTCCCGCGCGTGCCGAAGCCGACGTCGAGCCCTAACCGCCGGCCGGCGGTTTCTTCCTCGCTGAAGTTTTAAACCCCTTGGCACTTCTTCTTCTCTTCTCATTCTTCCTCCCCGAGTCAATTTCTCTCCTTCTCCACAACAGCGACGCCGACTCCACAGCATTAGCGCCGGCCACCGCGAGGCCTAGCCGCCAGCCGCTGATCTTTTCTTCCTCTCTGTCCAAGCGTCGGCGACGCGCGAGCACAGCCGATCCGTGCCCTATTTTGGGTTCACAGTCAGCCGAGCTCTCCTCACAGCAGTGCCGCCGACCTCTATCTCGTGTGCCTAGATTTGGATTGTGCCGCCGCCGAGTTTACTTCGCCGACGCTGTGCCCTAACATTGTCGCCGGCCACAGGTTCGATCCATCACAGATTGTAGGCTCTGTACCATAGCTTTGATTGGAATTGGGTTGTTTTTGGTTGATTTTGGATTTTTATTTTTCTTGATTTGTGGTCAGTGAAGTAATCAACAAGGAGTTTGGGTTTGTGGATGATTTTGGGTTCCGGCAGCTATCCCATTTAGCAGCCTACTTAATTGTCAACAGCAACACACTTTGCGACCGGGAATCAAGAAACTACAGGCTGTGAATTGAGGTAAGGTTTAGGGTTTTGATTTTTTGGTAGATTATTGCTAGTGTGTTAGCAATAATTATTGATTTAGGTTTAGAAGTTGTATAACGGTGTAGTTGGGGTTAATGAAACTAACCCTAACTGGTCAGTGGATTAGAAATTAGTTTAGCTATTTGTTTATAATTAAATTAGCTAAACTGTGCGATTTAACACAGGACTTTGACGCGAGATGAGTATCTCGGAGTCAGATTGGACCTTTCTATTTTCGGAGGCGGGTACTTTAGACTTTTTGTCTTTGATATGCTTAGTAATGAAATTAACATGTTGCATTAATTATGTCCTTTATTTGTTTCAGTTAGTCACTACCCAATATCTGATACAGGATTGATTGATTGCTTGATTTGCATCCCATGTATACTTTATTTGTTTATACATGCTTATAGGGGGTAGTGATATACCATGCTTTACCATGTTCAGGACCTAGGTTTTATATCTTCTGTGTACCTTTGGATTGTTTTGATTCGTTGACCTATGATGCATATTTATATACATGTGGATTAGGTCAGGATATTTTGTGGTTAGTGTCATGCACCATTTGCATGATTGCATGCTGTGCGATAGTCCGCTCCATTATTGTTGAGCACATCGCCAGTTACATGGATCTGCACACACCACCACTCATGGGTTAGTGGTCGATTCAGGCTGAGTGTGTTGCAGCAGGGACTCTGTTAGGCACCGTTGGTCCGCTCATGGGTAGTGTGACACAACGTGTTATCCGGCAGGGATTCCTCCCCGTCTTTGAGTACCGGGAGATGAGAGCATTGCGCTCCCCCATTTATGATTTGGGGTAGGAGGATAGGAGTACTCCAACAGCATCCCGTCCACTCGGTCACTCATCAGGAGTAGTGACGACAGAGTGCACGGTTGTCACAGCCCTACCCACTCGGCCTCACTATTGTGTGTGAGATGATCGACTGGCGTCAGGGGTGACCAGGACGCATCATTGGCATCATATGCATGATGCATTTATTGCTTGTATTTGTGCTTGCTGCATTTATATGCTGCATATTGTTTAGATACCTATGTTTGACATGCATACAGGATTCCTATACCACTCGGACTGTTTGTCCTTATACACAGGTCCTGGTTAGTACAGTTCCTCTCCTGTTTACTTCAGATGCATATTTATATCTTTCTTATATCAGGAGACTGTACGCATGATTAGTGTTAGGTGTTATTTCTTTACTTTGCATATCAATTGTACCTGCTGAGTGTTGGACTCACCCCGCCTCCATTGTTGTTATTTTCAGGTTGATGCTGTCCGGAGGAAGTTCCAGTCGCTAGTCCTCACTGCACGTAGTGCTAGATCCCTGCAGACCTCGAGGATTTATTTACCATTTGGTTTGGTTTTATTTGCTTTTGTGTGTACTTGGTTATTTGGATACTTGGACATCGTATGTTTTTCTTTTGATATTGATGGATGTTCTATTCGATATGTTTTTACTACATGCCTGCCTGGACGGCAGAAGAGGTGAGTTTCGTCGGATTTGAGCTTTACGAGTGTAGTTGAGTAGGGTGGATTTCGAGTCAGAGTACTATAGTTTGTGATTACTATTATTAACTGCGTGGTTGTGACAGCCAGAGGCTGAATATCTATATAAACTGCGTGGTGATTGTTTTTATTTATTGTTATTATTCCAGCCGCCTGTGGCTGAGGTATATGAGGATGTAGAAAAGTTTCAGATTGTCCACCGTACAGGGGAGATGCTGCCGAAATTTTCTCGGACAGGGACTCCTCTGGAGCGTGACACTATAAAAATTCAAGGAGTGGAAGAGCCCAAGGAAAATGGCTCATTGGTCCAAGAAGAGAAGGACCAATCCGATGTTGACAAGAGGTCAACATTCGAGGAGGAAAAGGAAGAGGAGGAAGAGAAAGAGAAGGAAGAGGTGGAAGAGGAGAGATCTTCCACATCCTCAAGAGATGAAGAAGTGGAAGAGTCCACATCTTCAAGTGAAGAGGAAGAAGAGAAATCCGAGGAAGAGGAGATCTTGGAAGCTCAACCCTCTACTTCAACTACCAAGAAGAGCACAAAGGACCACATCAAATGTTTTGAGTGTGGTAAGATGGGGCACTACAAGAGTAGGTGTCCTTCGCTCAAGAAGATAAAGAAGGTAAACCCTAAACTCACTAAAGTTAATTTAGAAACTAATGAGAGTTGTAGGAAGAAGAATAAGGAGAAGAAGCACATTAGGTGCTTTACATGTGGTGAGTGGGGTCACTACCACACAAAATGCCCAAGGAGAGGAGAGCTCAAGAAATTGGCGCACTTGAAGAAGTGGGAGAAGAAGGGAACTTCCAAGGTAAAAACCAAGGTATTATTTAATGAATCCATTCCGTTGACACATGATAAAAAGCATGCTAGAAATAACTCTTATCATCTTAATGCTATTTATCATGAGAATAGGAGACATGATAACCTTAAAGATAAATATATTCCTCCTTATGCTAGATTTACCACACCTAAGGTTAGGAAGGTAAATAACAACTTAGGCAATAACACCAAGGATTTTAGATATAAGCCTAAAAATAGAAATGCTCAAATATTAAATGAAAACCCAAAATCTAGGGATTTATGGAGTGAAAATCAAGTCTTGAGGACAAGACTTGATAATTTAGGAAGGACCTTAGCAAGAATGGAAAACATGCTTAGGGGTCAAAATGAGCATAACCTAGGAAAAGTTAGACAAGAGTCATCCAATGGCGATAAGGGTTTGGGATACAAACCTAAAGCCAAGGAGGATGTGACTTCTTTTCATAGGGTTCCATATAACTATGGGGTCAACCCTAGGTGTAGAGGTCAAGTCAAAGATACTAGGGAAGGAATTCCTAAGAGTACTTTTGACAAGACAAATGTGACTAAGACTTCTAAGAAGTCTAACAAAGTCACAAAGAAGGTCGCAAGGGAGGTCATCCCTAAAGTTGATCTAGTAAAGGTGACTAAGGCTCCAAAAAGACCTAATAAAGTCACAAAGAAGGTTACAAGGGAAGTTATTCCTAGAAGTGACCTAGTAGAGGTGACCAAGGCTTCTAAAAAGCCTAGAAAGGTCCTTAGGAAGGTATCTAGGGAAGTCATCCCTAGTGAGTACCTAGAACATCCAAGGAGCACCAATAGGTTGTGGGTTCCTAGGAGTATATTCTCTACACCCTAGATAGGTTTAGAGAGTGTCAACTCCAATTGGAAGGGTATTTAACCCAAACTTGTTAAAGTTGACACTTGAGAGCATTTTCAAGGTTATTGTTAACCTTTGAAAATGAAAAGGATTGTAGGGTTACTCTTTGAAAGAGTAATATATGTGTCAAAATTTTAGGAGTTAAATATAATTTAAATTGACACACTAGAGAGAAGCAAAAGTAATGCCAAATTTGGAATTCGACATTTTCTTATGGAATTAAGGGAAATACAAACCTTAATCCAAATTGTCACTCTTAGAAAGAATAACATGTGCCAAATCTTAAGGAATTATGTTTGAATTAAATTGGCACAATGTGGAAAAACATAAGAAATGCCAAATTGGGGTTTTGGTATCTTCTTAGGGTAATTAAAGGAAAATCTAGGTCCTAATGTAAGATATTTACTCTTTGGAAGAGTAAAATGTGTCAAACTTTGAGGTTTCAAACTTAATTTAAATTGACACATTTAGAAAAGGATAAGAAATACCAAGTTGGAGTTTTGACATTTTCTTAGAAGGTTAAAGGCGAATCTAAGTTTTAATTTGATTTCATTTACTCTTGGAAAAAGTAAAATGTGTCATACTTTGAGGAATTTGTTTAACTTAAAATGGCACAAATTTAGAAAGAAATTAAAGAAATGTCAAGTAGGGGTTTGACATTTTCTTGATAAAATTAGGCAATCTAGGGTTAAATTTTGAGTTAGCTAGAGTTAAGAATACTTAGATAGGTAATCTAGGTAAATTTTATTTATGCTAACTTGACATGATTGTTTGCTCATCATATGTCATGACATCATATTTAGCATTCACATTTTATTATGAAAAATACAAAAATACCATGTCATGTCATACATACATCATGTAGCTATAACATGCTTTGCTTTTGAAAATTACTTATTTTGATGTATGTCATTAATCATCATGCAGTATGTCAATTTCCTTGTAATTAAGGACAAAAGGCATTTATTATGTATGGAAGTATTCCAACAAGAGGGATCATATCAAGTGACATCCTAGATGGATGATCATGATTTTTACAATGCCTAGATAGAGATGCATGATCCCTTAGTTTAGGGCAAGACCAAATATATATCTCACAAAGAACTATAAGGTGACTTGTATGTGTTTTAATACACGTAAGATACAAGTGAGATGTTAAGATGGTGAACAAAACTCAAGATGTTGATCTAGTGCATCTTGTTGAGTTTTAGGTTCATCAAAACACATAGTTATGTGTCTTCCAATCATTGGGAAAGCTAATGTACAAATCATGTGCATTGAGCCCAAAGAACGTGGTTGGATATTGGTTTTGAAAATGATTTCAAAATACTTTTGAAAACCCTTGGTGAAGACTATCTTTTCATAGTAATCATCATTGAAAAGTTAGATACAAATTAGGAGAAAACATTGAAGTTTTCAAGAGTTTTCAAATTTGTGTCAATCTTTGAAAATAGGAAGTATTTTCATAGAAAACTATTTTTCCCTGGTAAAGTATACCCTAAATAATGTTTACATGAGTTTTCATGATGAAAACAAGTATGGATTGGTTAAGAAAAACCAAAGTGAAGTTTCGGTTGAGGTTTAGTTTCATTATTGAATTTTGAATCTCAAAACTTCGAGTTTTGGTTTTCCTAATTATTTAGGAACCCCAAGTCATTGTTGGTGCAATGATGGAAGTTTGACCATATTTTTAGGGGGAGTTACGCTTTGGAAACATAAAAATCTTTTCCAAGACCAAAAGGAGGTCAAGTGTTAAGGGTAGCACATGACATTGGTATGAGAGGTGTTACCAAGGACAAGGGAGAGTCATCCAAGGCCAGTAAGAAGGAATATGCTAGGGTAGCATATAATTATAGCAAGGATGAGGTGCCCAAGATTAAGGACAAGAAGAAATTAATCAAAGACAATGTGTCTAAGGTTAAGAAGGTGAGTTTAGTAGGCCAAGTGTCACCCGAGGTGCATCGAAGTGACCTAGCCATAGTGGATGAGTCACCAAGAGAGGTGACTAAGGTTAAGATTCCTAAGGATAGGAAGAGCTTTTGGGACCCATGATAGATGGATTATCAAATGTGTCAAGTGGTTAAGAGACAAACTTAAGTCTCTAACCTAGTGGGTTGGCACAATTGGGATGTGTTTCATGCATGAAAATATGACATTGAGGGTCATATTGCATAAAAATTAGTTTTTAATGTATAGATGTCATATAAACCCATGCTAGGGAAGTATTGTGATTTAGTATGGGCAGATACATCAAGAGGAAGTCAAAACTAGGACTTTAGGTCAATGTTCAATTGAACTATTTAGCTAGTTTTGAATTTTGTGTCAATCTTGGGATCTGTGATAAATATATTTTTATATATATATTTCCCAAGTAGACAAGGGTACAATAGACCTCTCCACAAAATTTGGAGATTTTTGGAGGTCTAGGAAATTTCTGGTGCATTTCTAAAGTTGACCTGAAAAGGCTGATTTTTGTAGAAATAGGGTGCCAGTCGACTGGTGCAGATACCAGTCGATTGGTAACAGTGTTTTTGAGCACAGAATGTTTCTGTAAGCTCATTTTGCCGATACCAGTCGACTGGTGCCGATACCAGTCGACTGGTAACAGTAGATTTCGACCACAGAATGCTTCTGTAAGATTCTGTCGAAGGGGGAAGTCGACTGGTACCTAGTTCAGTCAACTGATACCAGCCTAAAAGTGTTTTTCAACATTGTTCTTGACCGTGTCAACTCGTTTAAATGTATGAGATCCATGGGGGATAAATACATGAGTTTAGGGTCAATTTGGATGACATGTTTTCAACAATTGGGATATTGTTGGAGCTCTTTTTGATGTATGGCAAAGGGGGAGAAGTTTAGGTTTAAGTGGGAAACCTATACACCTTTGCAAGAAATCCTAACTCGAGGGAGAGCTTAGGTGAAGGGGGAGTGATTGTTTAGGCAAAGGAGGAGAAGTTTACCTTTGCGGGAAATCCTAGCTCAAGGGGGAGCTTAGGTGAAGGGGGAGCCTAGGGATTTAGGTTCCATTATTTATGCATGAGTTGATTTGCATATGTATTGCATTTATGTTTCTCTAACTTAAACAGGTTGTCAAACATCAAAAAGGGGGAGATTGTTGGAGCAATCTAGGTGCCCTAAGTTTTGATGTTTGGGCAAAGGTTTAAGTTAGGTTTATTGTTGTACTTGATATGCATTGTGAGTGTGCAGGATACAGGTACAACAAGGAAAGTCCAAGTGTGATCTTAGCAAAGGAGGAAAGTCCAAGGATGAGTCTTGGCGGTGTAAGTCCAAGTATGTAGTCTTGGCAACGTAAGTCCAAGTTGTTAGGACCAAAAGTAGCTAGAGGGGGGGGGGTGAATAGCTCGTCGCGTTCGCTCGTTGCTCGGCGTTGCTTGTTTCTTCAAGAATATGCAGCGGAAAATACAGAAACAAATACAACAACGCTAACACGGTTGGTTTACTTGGTATCCACCTCACAAGAGGTGACTAGTCCAAGGATCCACACCACGCACGCACCCTCCACTATGAAAACACTCCTTTTCGGTAACTACCGAGGGCGGAGAAGCCCTACAAGACTCTCAGTACAAGAAGAAAGGAAAGGGAAACAAAATACAAGCGCAAAGCTTACAATGAGTGCAGAAAACCCTAACCCTAGCTTCTCTTCTTGCCTTTGATCCGCCTCTTGACTTGGAAAGCTTCCAAGATCCTTCAAGAACTGGCGATCTGATCTTTTTGAGAGCGCTGTGGAGGAGCTGGCGAGTAATCTGGAGTGAATCGGAGAAGCGGTACCGCAGCCATCACATGCCTGCAGCTATAAACGACGCCAACGGTCGGATCCCGATCGATTCGAATGTTCCCAATCGATCGGGGAGGCTTTGGATCGATCCACGGATCGATCCAGAGCGCCTCTGCGCTCTGGAAACGCCCCTGGATCGATCCACGGATCGATCCAGCGCTTATCGCGCGAAGCAGCCGCGTCCCAATCGATCCACTGATCGATTGGGACCTCTGGATCGATCCACGGATCGATCCAGAGGCTCTCTGTTCGCTGGGACAGGTCTGGATCGATCCACTGATCGATCCAGCACTTGATTTTTGTCCAAAACCAAGTCCCAAACCTCCCAAACCAACATCCGGTCAACCTTGACCTGTTGGTATGTCATGCCTAGCATCTAGTCACTCCCTTGACCTGCTAGGACTCCCTTACCAAGTGTCCGGTCAATCCCTTTGACCCACTTGGACTTTTCTCTGTGCCAAGTATCCGGTCAATCCCTTTGACCTACTTGGACTTTTCTTTCATGCCAAGTATCCAGTCAATCCTTTGACCTACTTGGACTTCCCAGCACCAGATGTCCGATCATCCTTGATCCATCTGGATTTTCCCTTGCCTGGCTTCACTCACCAGGACTTTCACCTAGCTTCACTCACTAGGGTTTTCCATCTGCCTAGCTTCACTCACTAGGACTTTCACCTGGCTTCACTCACCAGGATTTCCATCTGCCTAGCTTCACTCACTAGGACTTTCACCTGGCTTCACTCACCAGGATTTCCATCTGCCTAGCTTCACTCACTAGGACTTTCACCTGGCTTCACTCACCAGGATTTCCATCTGCCTAGCTTCACTCACTAGGACTTCCTTCTGCCTGGCTTCACTCACCAGGACTTTTCTTCTGCCTGGCTTCACTCACCAGGACTTTTCTTCTGCCTGGCTTCACTCACCAGGACTTTCATACTGCCTAGCTTCACTCACTAGGTCTTTCATTTTGCCTAACATCCCAGTTAGGACTTCCCAGTCAAGTATCCAGTCAACCTTGACCTACTTGACTCTTCTTCAATCAATATCTTATTGTCAAACATCTAAACCCAAACCAAGACTCAGCTTGGTTACCCAGGTCAACCTTGACCTGAGGGATATTGCACCAACACAAGTGTGACTTGGCAATGGATGAAGTCCCGGAGGTGAGGAGCCTTTTGGCAAAGGAAGACCCGACAATAATGACAAGGTCGATGGAAGTTCCAGAAGGCAAGACGTAAAGGATGGGGAGGCATCCGAGGGACGCAAGGCTGATGAAGGAGGCTAGAAGGCTAGGTCTAGGTTGGTCGGGCGAAAACGAGTGTTGAGTGAATGTACTCGAGGTAAAATTCTAGAATTAGGGGGTACTGTAGCAGTACTGTAGCGTTACTGTAGCAGTCGACTGGTGCACTGTAGAGAGCCGTTGAGAGAGCCGTTGGGCTGACACCAGTCGACTGGTGCAAGGATCAGTCGACTGGTAACGGGCAAATCAGCTTACTGATTTGTTCCAAGCTCTATAAGGAGCTTGGGATGGCCGACCAAGGTGACGAAATTAGACTTGGTTAAAGCCTAATTAGTAGTCACCAAATGTGCTCAAGGTTCTCTTGTGCCCAAGTGTTCTTGGTTGGTGTTGTGGTGATGTTTCTCCACCCACAAGGAGTTGCTTGAGTAGCCGGAGTTTGTCGGGTGCTAATCCACCGAAGGATCGGGATCGTCCACCTTACGGACAGCCGTGGAGTAGGAGCAAGTTATCTCCTAACCACGTTACATTGACGTGCATTGGTTTGCATTTCCTTTCTTTGTCTTTAGCTTTCATATTCGTATTTAGTTTCATATTATTCCGCTGTGCAACTAACGAATACGTAGGAAGCCATCGATTTAGGTGAGACGCTATTCACCCCCTCTAACGGGCACATCGATCCCAACAATCATATACCTTTATTTTCTAATTTTGACATATTTAAGTTCACATAACAATTCCTCTATTGCTTTCTTTGGAGACGCTGAGTCCTACCATCTTCGTCTTAAATGCATGAAAGTCAACTTCCAATTCCCATGTAGCATTACTAGAAATGTTGCCCCTTATGATTATCTATATATAAAAATTATAATCCTAGATAATTTTATTAATTATTTTAAAGATGATTTATTTAGTCTCATAGAATTTTTTTATTGATCATCAAGGTAAATCAGTCCTTTTCATTAATGGACTCCTGACGTATACGAAGGAGTGCGATTCGTTCGACAAATTCCTACCTCTATATCTATTTCTGAGATGTTTGGATTTTTCAAAACTCCATAGACATGCAGAAGAGAAATGTTATCCCCACTCGGACCAAGACATAACTTTTACCAAAAGTTTATTGTGATCTTTTTATTCAAATAACAATTAAAGTGAAGCAGGGTTAGGAACAACGAATCTCTTTATGATAAACGGATCCATTTTGCAAGTTCGTTATTACGGGTGCAAATCCAGGGCCCGGATTGCACTGAACCAAGTTGACTCGAGCGCGACCTGCGCACACGAATGTCGAACCGGTCGGGGCAAAATTTGCCCAAGCGAAACAACCAACATTTTGCCACATATATCTTTTTGCTGCTTGTGTAACGGATGTATTAAAGAAAGATTAAAACATAATCAAAACGGCCAAGTGAAAAGCTGGTATTGAGTAATGATCATTAATGTTGTCCTTTGGTCTTGAGCTCCTATATAAGGAGGCTGCGATCACAGGCAAAAGGTTACGCATATAACACAGTGAAGAAGGCAGAAGCTCTCCTCCACATTCCCCTCCTCTATCGTGCAACTCTTGCTCGGTAGAGTGCTCGTGTAGCATTCGGGTGCCACTCAGTTCGTCGTGACCACCAGTGTTTGGTGGAGTTCATGGTCGATCGTTGTATCCTGAGAAACAGACGACCTGAGTAAACCTCGAAGCACAGCCGGAGGTGGACGAATCTGTTTCAAGGAAACTGCTACTCGCAGGCCTCGATTAGCTTGCTCGGTCTGGATTTTCGCCCAACCTTTCTATAGACCTGGTCTTCCTTTCTGCAGACTTGGTCTTCCTTTCTACAGACCTGCTCAAACAGACCTGGTCATTCTACCCAGACAGACCTGGTCTTCCTTTCTGCAGACCTGGTCTGTCACTTTGTAGACCTGCCCTGCTGCTCTGGTCTTCCGCACTGCAGCTTTGGTCAGCCGCTCTGGTCTGTCGCTCTGCAGACCTGCTCTGCCGCGCTGGTTTACCGCTATGGTCTGCCACTCTACAGATCTGTTCTGCTGCTCTGGTCTGCCGCTCTGCAGACCTGCTCTGCTGCTCTGGTCTGTCACTCTGCAGACCTGCTTTGCCGCTCTGGTCTGCTGCTCTGCAGACCTGCTCTGCCGCTCTGCTGTGTTACGGAAACCAGCCTCTGCTGGCAGCCTGAGATTATCCGCTCAGGTCATTTCGACTGTAAGTTGAATTTAAATTCCGTGTAAGTTTTAAATTCAACTAAGTCCCCTAAAATCTCCGACGGATTGTTTATGTCTAATATGCGCTCCAAAAAGTTTTTAAAATAATAATAATAATCCTAAATTACTCTAATTGAGTATCTCTGAATGATCAGTTTAACTCTATAGAAATTTTTCATCGATCATCATGATAAATCGAAAAACACACGCGGTGACTAACCCAAAAGTCTAACATCTTTTGATTGTGTCCCTCATTTGAAGAAAAAATTCATATAAATACAATATAACTAGGGAACAAACTATAGATACCTGGATGACAATTTAAATATTTTACCACGATACTATAGCTCCATAACTCCAAAAAGCTCTTTGAGTTGTTAATTAAAATTATCAAACAACTTCAAAATACTTATAGACATTGTGAATACATACATACAAGTTTATTGTATATAATATTTAAACACACACGATAATCTATTACATAAAATTTCAAACAGAGTTATAAAATGACAAATTTGAATTATATTATCAGTTAAAGTTATAAAGTTATAGTTCCACCTTTGCACATCATATCAATATATAATTTTTTTTCTTTACACCTTATATTAAAATTACAATATTATAAAAAAATTTGTAATTTTTTCGTTTAAGATTTGGTCATTTAAGCATATAGGAATAAAGAACAAAGTCACCTCCAATCTTGGTGACCTTCCAAGTAATGTTTCGACTCGTGCAAGGTAGAAGAGTGTGAATGACTTCTATTCGTTTTCATGTTTTTATCTACCATCTATTAGTACACAACCCGAAACAAAACAATATAAACTAAAAGAAAATGCTTAAAGATAAATTGATTTTACTTAGTTGATCACCTCCTAAGATGACTATATCCAAAGTCTAATTCTAGCGGACTATCACAACTAATTTTTTTCTTTTTCAAATATATTCCAAAAACGAAGAAGTCTCTTACCATACATATTGTATACAAAGCAACACACAAACAAAAACAAAGATAGAAATAATAACAATGTAAATTTAACACATTACAAGAATGAATCTTTCCTTTGAATGTTTTGTTGTCGCTTTGATTACCTCTCGATGGTAGGAAATAGAACAATACTTTGTCTCCAAACTCTCAAGAATCGGCTATGTCGATTTCCTTCAAAATCGTCTTTAAAGATTGTTGCTTGGATTGATTTTTACTTGCTAGTCAACTGTTAAATTTCATCAATCGATTGTCATATCAGATTTTATCATTTAAATCTACAGAACGACTCTTATTATGCAATTTGACTACTATCAATTGATTGCTAAACTATAATAATTGACTGGTAGCCTCTAATTGAACCAGACAATGGATTTTCGAACGTTTAGTAATCAATTGGTAGCCAACAATTGAATTGGACAGTTGAGTTGGAATCATTTTGTGTACTACTATAATATTATTAGTCGATTGTTGGATTTGTTGACTGAGCAAACAGTTGAACTAGGCAATTGAGTGCTACGATGTTAGCAATTAATTCCTGGGTTTAAGCAAAGCCCCTTTATTCCCTCAAATATCGAATTCGTATTTTAAGATTTAACAATTGATTGTTACTTTTTAGCAATTGATTGCTGCCCATGTTTTAGTCTTTCCAAAACTGAAATATCATCTTGTCTAGTATCCAATTAACCTCAACCTACCATAATTTTCTTTGCTCGCGATCATCCAATTAACCTTAGCCTGTCAAGATTTTCTATTATCCAATATTCAATCAATCTTAACCTATTAAGACTTCACGCGCCTAACATATAATCACTCTTGATTTGTCAGAATTTCTCTTATACCAAATATCTGGTCTTCCTTTACCTGTTTGGACTTCCACACTAATGCTAAATGTCCAATCCTCCATGATTTAATTGGACTTCCGTAATCTTTGATCACCAAGTGTCTTGGTCACCCATGTGCCACTTGAACTTTCTTCTTGCCAACTTAGACTTCTAATCACCAAGTGTCTAATCAACTGTGTTCTTACTCAAACTTTTCTCTTGTCAACTCGATCTTGTTGGACTTATGATCACCAACTCAACATTAATTTTAATTGATCGTCTGTCAAGCATTCGGTTAACCTAGACTAATTTCACATCTCATTCGATCAACTAACATATTGATCAAATATTAAAATTCAATTCAAACTTGATCAACCTCGCCAATCTTAATTTGAAGTCAATTGCACCATCAAATAATTCTCTTTATTCTTTTCCAAGATATGTAGAATGACAAGTTAGTCAATTTAACCATATACATCACATAGCCTCTATTTCTTTTTTTACGAGCTTAACTTGGGTTTGGCTCTTTACACTTTAAGGGTGCGTTTGGTTCAAGTTATCGTATATAACCTTGGTTATGTGATTACCAAGTAATCACATAATCAAGGTTATGAGTGAATAAAACATAATCTTAGGGGACGTTTGGTTCTTTCCTAGGAATAGGAATCGGAATGGGAATCATTGTATTTTGGAATGGGAATGAGTATGAGCATGAATATCACTTTTAAAAGCAATGTTTGGTTAGTTGTATATCTTCTATCGGAATAAATCAAAGTTTCTTTTTTTACCCTTAAAGGAAAATAAGAAAAAAAATTAGATGTGAGAGAAAAATGAATGTGAAAGAAAAATATGATGAAAGAGAATGATGAGAGAGAAAATATTATGAGAGAGAAAGTGTGATAAGAAAGAATGAAGAGAGAGAAAGTGTGATGAGAGAAAATGAAAAAAGAGAGTGTGATTGGAGAGAGCATGATGAGAGAAAATATGATGTGAGAGAAAGTATGATAGGAGAGGATGAAGAGAGAGAAAATATAGTGAGAAAAAATGAGGAGAGAGTGTGTCATGAGAGAGATTGAGGAGAGAAAAAGTATGGTGATAGAAAAAGAGAACAGTGAAAATGATGGGAGAGATTGAGGAGAGAAAAAATATGATGAGAGAGAAAGTGTGTTTGAGGAAAAAAGGAGTAAGTGTGATAAGAGAGATTGAGGAGAGAAAATGTATGATGAGAGAGAAAGTATGATGAGAGAGAAAGTGTGTTGAGGAAAAAAGGAGGAAGTGTGATAAGAGAGATCGAGGAGAGAGAAAGTATGATGAGAGAGAAAGTGTGATGAGAAAAAAGAGTGTGTGATGGGAGAGATTGAGGAGAGAGAAAGTGTGATGAGGAAAAAAAGAAGGAAGAGAGTGCGATGGAAGAAATTGAGGAGAGAGAAAGTATAATGAGAAAAAAAGAGGAAAGAGAGTGTGATAGGAGAGATTAAGGAAAGAGAAAGTGTGTGATAAAATGATGAGAGAAAAACTATGATGAGAGAGAAAAAATAATGAGAGAGAATAAGGAGAGATAAGTGATATGAAAGAAAAAATAAATAAATATATTTTGATATTTGATATTAATGGAGAAAATTTTAGTTTTAAGTCAAGGGTATTTTTGGAATAAGGAAATATTTTGATTGATGGAAATAGGGTAATGACTCATTGAAGGAGAGGTATATGGGAATGAGCTATTACCCAATTTCAAGGATTCATTCCCTTATTTGTATTCCTATTCCTATAATCCAAACATTAACAATGGGAATCAATGATTCTCATTCTCATTCCCCACTCCTATTACCCTAAACCAAACGCCCCCTTAATCTTGTTTGGTTCAACTAGGTAATGGTATAATCTAACTTGACATTTACTATATTACCCCTTGTTTAATTATATGATTAATTTTGTAGAATAAAATAAAATAAATTAATAATAATAATTATTATTATTATATTAATGAATAAGTTGATAATATATATAATAAATAAATAAAATTGATTTTATATAATAAAATTGATTTGTCTCCATGGATTCGAGACCGAGCACGATTTTCTTGTGTCCTCCGGTGGGAGGCATCAACAATGAGATCGTCGTCGCCGCCAGCGGTGGCGTGTACTTCGACTCCTCCAGCCTCCGGAAGTAGACCAGGATTCCCAAGGCTTTCGTATGGCCTCGGAGCGACCGGCAGGTCGCCATCGAGGAGCTCGACGCCCCGGTGGTGGACCTACATGGCTTCATCCACGGCGACGAGGCGTCCACGCGGCGGGCGGCAGAGCTCGTCCAACTCGCCTGCGAGCGCCACGACTTCTTCTAGGTGACCAACCACGGCGTCGCGGAGCAGCGCGTCCGTGACGCCATGGACTGCACCGACGCCTTCTTCAAGCTCGAAGGGAAGAGAAGGCATAGGCTTATCTCCTGCTTTTTGAAGGGTATTTTTGGAAAAAAAAATATTAATAACCCTGGAATCGTAGAAAACTTAAGGCAACGTTTGGTTTGGCCATTTTCTATTTTTATTTTTTGTGGAAATAAGAAAACGTATTTGATTAATATTTTTATCTATGTTTTTCAGAAAAATGAGATACCATTTTTTAGAAAATTAGGAAATGGTAAAATGTCATTTTAAGAAAAAATTGAAAACGCGGACGAGAAATTGAAAACGTGGACAAAAAATTGAAAAATGCGGTCGATAATTTTTCATTTTCTTTGACCTTATCACCTTTTTTTCCTCCTCTTCATCCCGAATCCCGCACCGAGCTCCTCTCCCCGTGCCCTAAAACGCCATTTCCGCCGCTCCTCTCCCCATGCCCTAACTCCGCACTTCCACCACTCCTCTCCCCGTGCCCTAACATCGGGCCTCCGCCGCTCCTCTCCCCATCCCTAACCTCGCGCTTCTGTCGCACCACCGCTCCTCCTTCGCCCCCTGTTGCTCACACACCGCCACCCCTTTGCTAGTTCCGCATCCCGTCTGTTGAGCTCGCCTCCTCCATATTTTCCCGTGATCCCTTCCGTTCGTTGCATCCTCGACACATTGTGCGCGGTCCCCTTCCGTCCATCACCTCCTCCACAAATTGGGCGTGCAGTCACTTCCATCTATTGGGAATTCGAGGTAATTTTAGCTTAGATCTTAAAGGATTATATTCAGCTTAGAAGTAGGCATCATTTAGCACCAGAATGATTAGAACTTAAATTCCAACCTATATCAATCAGAAATATTATAAGAACTTGGCACAAAATCAGATCCTGAGCTTGTTTGGTAATGATTTTTTCCCTCTTTTTTGTTTTCCAAATTAATTTATTTGGATAACAATTTGGTTGATGCGTTGGTTGCACAGACATAACTACTCCCTACACAAGTGGAGGTGCCTGAAAGCGTAGAATCATCTTCTCACTCGAGCAGTTCTTCTTTACAAAGATAGCAAAAAGCTCAACGAAATTTGAAACACATGTACAACAAAGAAACTATGGCATCGCGCAGAACTATTTTGTACCCCTGATTTTGTACATAGAAAATATATGACAGTATTATCAGCATGTTTACCTGTAAATTTGTGGATCCAAGTTCGTAAATTTACTTTTGGATTATTTAATTTTTGTAACACTGAATTAAAGTTTGTGCGAAGAATTCCTATTATAGTGTGGATTAGATAATTACTTGATTTTGATTTGTGTCATATTAATAATGCAAAATTAAGCACTCTATTTCTTTAAGTACTCGTTTGTCAGTTTGAGCAAACAGTTATTAACCTACCAAAGTTTCATATTAAATTTCAAAACGCATATGCAAAATTCATATTAAATTTCAACGGATCTCATTTGTCACGCATTTTACTCGATCACTTATTCGATATTAACCTACCAAACGCATTTTCCTTGTATTATAGCTGGTAAATGAATGAAGTTTCATATTAACTTACCAAACGCATTTTCTAATTTTCTTTCTTATAAAATAGAAATACAGTTTATCATACCAAACACATTTTCTGTTTTCTAAAAACTATACTAGAAAACATAAAAACAGAAATAGAAAATGAAAATGAGAAAATGAAAACATTTTACAAACCAAACGCCCTCTAAGATTTCCAAGATTTTCTGATTTCTGGTTCTATTCCCTAATTGCTGATGTGGCGGGAATGTTACATTACCAGGTATCACCAATTACTTAAACCAAATAAGGTTATCGTTGATAACCAACTAAGGTTATCAGCGATAACCCCGAATCAAACACGCCCTAAATGTGTTTAATTAGCTATTGGCTTGTATTTATTTATTTGTTTTTTTTATTTATTTAATATATTGATAATAATTTTATTTATAAATATTATTTATAATTATTAATAAATTAATAAATTCTTATTAAGTCTAGCATTAAATTTATTCTAAAATATTAGGTTCATTCTTAATTAATCAGTCATGATCTCTTACTCATTCATTGGCTAGATGAATTAAATCCTACCTATTTAACATATGGAGTCCAATCCATTCAGCCAATAAATAGATAAGACTTCTTCTAATTAAAAAAACTCTGGACCAAAAGAACTGACCTCGTGCAAATCTCGATAGGTTAATATTTGTAATCATAGCGGCAAAAGTAGCACTACTATGTAACTGGTAGAATGATAGGCACAACACGTGGCCACGTACTTTTTTTTGTTTTCCCCACAACTTTAACTTTGATTAGGTGCAACATAGATAAGGAATTTTATTATGCAAAAGTGGTTTTCGTATTAGTTTGGATGTCTACTAGCTTAAGCAATGGACTATCTTTATCTCTTTTCGTCCCACCAAATCTAGTCTAATCTTTTCTAAAGTAGGTGTGTACTATGAGAAATTTGAATAAAAGGTATGGGAATCTTTATGAAAGTTGGAAAAACTATTTAAATATGTTTATTAAATAATTAATACTCTTTCATGAGCATATAGACATAATTAAAAAGTATAATAAATGTTCTAATTTATTGATAGTTTTATTAATATATGATAAATTAATATAATTCATAATAAATATGAATTAGATTTCCGTTTAAGTAACCAATAGAATAAGTTATCTTTATAAATATTCAATAAATACTTGCATGTAAAGAGATAATATTTTCAAAGTTTGTCCTTCCATTTCCACATTATTAGGAGGGAGTAAATAAGATATACAGATCCTCATATGGAAAGGTGTTTTTTTATGTCAATAAGTAGATAAGTGATTTATTAATGAGCAATGATATGCTCAAGAAAAAAAATTCAAGAAAAATCTCAAGGATAGACACATAAAGTCATGACTCATCATTTCACTTTTTGTGGGCCTCATCATTTTATGTGTCTATCCTTAGATTTTCCTTGAGTTTTTTTCCTTGTGCATATCATTTTTCTTTATTAATATATGTCAATCACAATAATGATATATTTCAATGAATTAGAAATTCCTCGTATAAATCTAAAATAATAATAAAAATATGCTAATAAATATGTAATGGGGTAATTTATAATGGCAAAATTATAGTCATAATAACGAATTATGGAGCAAAGCTATAAGATGAATTGAATTTAATTTGGTCAATTAATAAAAATTACTTAAGCCTTTAAATGTAGGTATTGATTATCACAAGAGTTTATATGTTTTATGTTAAACAATTGACTACGTGATGATTTTATTTTTTAAAAAAAAATATTAAGAATAATAGTGGGTTAAGCAAACAATAATTGGTTAGAGACTTGAGCAACGATTGAAGGTGATTTGTAGTTGAATAATGAAATAGTCATTATTCAATAGTTACTTTTGCACATCATTGAAACTTTTTTTTAGGAAGAGGTGAGAGTCCTTGTATGATTGAAATCTTTATTTATGATAAAGTTGTTAATCTTGTGTTTTATAAAAAAAATAGAGAGTTAAGGAAAGATAATGAGCGAGCAAAATGGTTCACTATAAAAAAAAATCACTATTAATTTGGGATGAATTTATAAAATATTTTCGTTACAAAATTTTTTGGGACGAAATCCGCGATGAAAAAATTTTCATCCCAACTTGCGACGAATTTAGAGACAAAATTAGTGACAAATAATATTTTTATCGCCAAATTCGTCCCAAAATTTGTAACAAAAATAATATTCGTCGTAAATTGCTGTAAAATTGGGGAAGAATTTGGCGATGAAATTAACAACGAATTAAAATTTTGTCACCAAATTTGTTACAAATTCTGCAACAAAAATAATATTCGTTGCAAAATTATCAATGTCAATTTGCAACGAAAACAACTTTTGCGACGAATAATATTTTTGTTACAGAGTTTGCAACGAATTTGATGATGAAAACAATAATATAAAAAAATGTCATTTGCGACAAATTAATTTTCGTCCCAAATTTGTAACAAATTTGGTGACGAAAATAATAAAAAAAATTATGATATGTGATAAATTATTTTCACCCCAAATTTTGCTCTAGAATCTGCGATGAAGTCACATATTCATCGCATATTTTGGGATGAATCCGTGAATTCGTCCCAGATTATGGAACAAAACTTTATATTTGTCCAAATTTGGGATAAATATGTGGATTTGTCCCAGAATTGGAACGAATTTTGGGATGAAAAAGAATTTGTCACAAAATTATTGATATAGTAAATTACGATAATTTGGCGATAAATTTTTTTTTTTTTTTTGGCCAAAATCGTCCCTAAATCCCAAATTTTCCGACAGAATCAATTTGTTTATGCAATTTCCAATCCAATACATATAAAGCTGTGTACAAGAAAATTAAATATGACATTATAAACATTCAACATATCCTAATTAACTATCATATCCTATTTAACATATATATATACTAACATTTGAAATCAATTTTACAGTAATACAAATCCAAAGTTCTCAAAAAGTTATATAAGAACTTTTTTCTTAAGAGTCAAAAACTTATACAAGTCTAATAGTTCAAAAAGTAACACAAATCCAATACCTCCTTAAAGTTATACAAGTTTTTTCAAAATAAACAATACATACATGAACTCATCTTTTTCCACAAACTATCTTCCCCATCAAATCTTCTTTACCTGCATAAAAATATACAAACAAACTAGATTATTTATAACAAGAAAAATAATTACTTAAATTATAAAGTTAGAGTGATATTAGAGGTTGGTGATCGATTTGAATATCAATATGTATGTTTTGCTACTTACAAATAATGTATCACAATGAATTTGAATGTATTTGTCATGAATCTGTTATTTTTTCTGCCCTTATGGTTCATATACAAAAATGAAACGTTAATTGTTTTAATTGATAACTACTGCATTAAGAATTAAAGGAATCATTTTTTTTCTCAAGTAATGTTTTTAGCAGGCTTTAAACCCAGAAGTGTTTTCAAATAATAATTCTACTCTAAGCTTACAAGTATCCTCTATGCTTGCCATGCACCACTATGCTTGAAAGTCCTACAATTCAACACCTTCCTCTCCACTAGCTACAATTATCCTAAATATGTTACAACCTATTTCACCACATTCAATTATAACTACAGGTATCCTCAATATGATACAACATATTTCACCACATCAAATTGTAACTACAATTCTACAAATATTATAAATATGATACAATTTATTTCACTACATGAAATTATAACTACAATTATCCTAAATATGATACAACCTATTTTACTACATCAAACTATGACTACAAAAATCCTCTTAGGTTTAATCTAACATGGAGAGAATGGGGTGCCTTCTTAAAATTCTTACCATATGAAAATGTCCAAATGATAAAAACACAAAATAGTCAAGATCAATTAGGTGATACTAGACTTGCATTTAGTGCTCATAGTTACTTTGCTACTAGTAAAACTCTAATCATAATTCAGAATTCTAGCTAATAATATAGTAGTTGCAATTTTCAACAAGTTTGTAAAAAGAATGATGTCTTTATTTAACTCTTCCATTAACTCTTCAAAAGTAATTGGTAAAAAAATAAATAAATAAAATTACAAGTACAACATGTTCAACTAAGGGTGTGTTATGTAATACTTACTTTTTCTCCAACATAGATTTTTGGCTCACCAATCCTACTAAAAATAAAATAACAATATTAATTAAAATAAAAAATTAAAAGGTTCAGAATTCATGGATTAAGGGTTAAAAACACTAATTATAAGACAAATAACATTCATATGTAATTAAAATCATGATGAATTATCACCATCATCATCATGGTCTTCATTGCCATCATCACCATCATCGGGAGGAATCTGACTTAGAGTGGAGCTCAACTGAAGATGTTGCATGATCAAGTTTTGTTGTCGGTGCAACTCTCTCATTTCTTGATCCCTTTGCGCCCTTTTTTCATCTCTTTGTAATAATATTCCCTTTAGATTGCTAACCTCTTCAGTCAAGGTATCTAATTGGGCCCTCAGTGCTAGTGTAGAAGAAGATGTACCAGCTATTCTTTGGGTTCTGCTCAAGGAACCCATCCCCAATATCCTTCTCCCTTTTGGTTCTCCACTAGCCTCTGACCATAAAGTAAAATTATTGCCAACAGAGGAATCAAACGCCTGAATATCGGCACCAACTTGTGAGCATGTCTAGGCTAGCTCGAGTTCATCATATTTTTCCTATTTTTTAAAGCGCATATGATAGTGATTAGATATAATAGAAACACATATAATATTAAGAGAAAGAAGATACTTAACTAATAAAATCTAAATTATATATTAAGATCAAATAAATAAAAATCTCAACCTTTACTACTTTTGCTCTAGCCCCACTCCAAGTCTTATCATTTTTTGTAAAAGTGCGGATGAAAGTATCTACGAAAGTAGGCTCCTTCCCCATCTTCCTAGTCTAAAAAAAACACGATTACAAATAATTAAATAATTTGATATAGATAAAAAACTATTGAGAGAGACAATTTCTAGAAGGCTAGCAAATGCATGAGATTATGATCACTACGAATGAGAGTTCCATTGGAGGTTTCAGTCCTAGATTGGGATTTTTGATAAGAAGCTCAAGGTAAATTTTTTTCAACAAATTTCAAGGTAAGAAGCTTAAGGTAAACTCTTGATAAGAAGCTCAAGGTAAACTCTTTCCAGGTTTTCATTACAGGCTAGGTTAATGGTTTTGACGGATACATCAACCATGGGTCACCTATGGACCAAACTAAAGTGCTGGACTTACAAGAACTGGAAGTCAGTGAAATTGTGTCAATATGCACTTCTTATTGTGGCTAGCCAAACATATTCAATAGGTTTTTAACTTACATATATGTGCTAGTGTAATGAGATATTTGTAATATGTTCTGTACAATCACTATCAGTTAATGAGTAATACTTTGTTTTCATCATTATTGTTACATATCAAAGGGTTGTATTCTTATTGTCGTTTTATAAGTAATTCTAAGTTCAAGTTTGTATTTTTATTGTTGCATATCAAAGTTCAAGCATATCGATCTAATTTAGCAAAATGATGAATTATGGTGTTATCTAAATTTAAATTTGGATTATGTATTTTAAATAAATATTAATGATAATTATTTGGTATTTTAATTGTCATGCGCATCGTGCATGCGAATGTTGTTAACGAAAATCTTGTTAACCGCAGTGTGCGCTGCAAATGCTCTTAACCACAGCGTGCACTGCGCGCCGTGAATGCTCTTACCACAACACACACCACGCGCTACGAATGCTCTTAATCGCAACATGCGTTGCACGCTTTGAATTATGCTCTTAATCGCAGCGCGCAACGCGCGCTGTCGATGTCTTATGATTTTCAATAGTTTACAGTTGTGTAACATGCGATGTGTGCTACGGATACATTATTGCACGTTGCGAAAAGTCAAATTTGTTGTAGTGTCCGTTTATGCTCATCTATGTTAATGGATTGGAGTCTCCCAAATATATCACAACAGAGTCACCAGAATTGTAAGATTGATTCATTTTATTCAGGTTACTCCTTTGCTTACTCTCCTCAGTTGCCCAAAAGTTGGTGATTCTCTCCTAATTTGCATCGGTGATGAAGTTTGATTTTTTTCCCCCGACTCTTGGCATGATTTAGTACATGCCTGATATGATTGCCACATTTTTTAAAAAAAATATTCTTTTGATCTCCATTTCGTTAGTCGGGTCCCAATTATTTAGACGTTGAAATGGGAAAAAATAAATGATCATATATTCACTTTAAATTTGAATATAAATTCAAGCAAATATACCTTGAACTCGCTTCACCATAGTTCTTTTGTGGCCATTGGAGTGATTGAATATGTCATTAATTCTCCTTCCCAATGATTATTCACGATTCTATTGATTTCTTGAATAACTTTAATAGGATTCTCAAATCTGTATTAAATTATACACTAACAATGTTAAATAATTAAGATAGATTAATAAATAAAATAATTTATAGTATTTACGAATCTCCGATGGGGATTATAAAAGCTGTATCATTTCTAAACTCATCAAATGAATTTCTTGCTGAGTCAGGAAGAGCTGTGGGGTTGGCGATGGTGTCGGCGCAGTGAACGCCAAGGCACGGGAGAAGGTGCATGAGATGGTCCTGCTTGATCAGGGGAAAAGTACGAATACATAGAAACTTGTTTTATAAAATTCCGACATCTCTAGGTCGATGTTTAAAACTTTTGATTCATTTTTTTTATTTTTCTAATTCTGGGACGAACCCTGAATTCGTCTTACTAATTTTAAATTTATCGCAAAATATGCAACGAATTATTAGTTTGTCATAGAATTTACAACGAATCTCATTTTGTTGAGAGAGTACCAAGGAATATTTTATTTGTCACAAAATTTGGAACGAAAATTAACTTTCGTTGCCAAACTGCAACGAAATTTGCGATGAAATTTTATTTGTTGCTAATTCAGGAACGCAATTATTTGGTTGCAAAGTTTGTTGCTACTTTAGGACAAATTTTTCCTTTGTTGTTAAATTTGTTATCGATATGGGATGAAAATTATTTGTCCCTAAATTGTGTTCCTAATTCATTGATTTTTTTGTAGTGGTTCTATTTAAGTAGAGTCAACTAGAAGGATTTTTAGTTGATTAGAGGCATGAACAACCAATAGTAGAGCAAATTAAGTAAAGTAAACCTCTAAATAGTTTTTCGGAAAGAAGAAAGTTAATGATTCTCCACTTGTAAGCAATCCACAATCCTGGATTGTAAGTCTTAGAGTATCAGTCCAGAGAATTGTGAATCAAGCAAAAAATACTTATGTGCTTTCATGTATTATTTTTCTTATTTTCGTTGCTTTCAACTCTGGAAAAGAAAGATTTTAAAAGCTTAGTTTTACGAGTGATATTCACCCATTTATTGTTTCAACGATTCTTCAAAATCAACCATAACTTGAGCATTTTCTACTATCAAAATGTAATTTAAAGCAACAAAAGAGCAAACAAAATAAAATTTTACTTATAAAATTATTTTCATTTTCATTTATATTTGTATTTTGTTTTGTGTTATATTACTTTGTAACAACAGGTATTGTAAGAGACTTATTCGCCTCTTGAAAATATTTGAGAAAGAGAAGATTTAATAGTGATAGATTATTAGAGCTAAGCCTTGGAGTAATAACCTTAGGAGATGACAAAGTACTTCTTCATATTGTAAATGTGACGTCAGTTTAGTTTGAAGTTTCTACTGTACAAAATCTATCATGCGATTGAAATTATTCACGATCCCGCTTTAACTCGACTCGCTCCTAACAAATTCTAGATGATAAATATCAAGTTCTTCAAATCATTATATTAATTTGAATTTAAATAATCAATAAACTAAATTATCATTCATTCGTCTCAACTTGAAATAAAAATCATTTTGTCACAAGTTTTGATCAATTAGATAAATCCATTTGATGGGCTTATTGACTTTAAACCTAAAACATCTGTTTCTTGGTAACTCTTTCACCTAAATAAGATAACTATCCACGTCTAAAATATAGACCACTGGTTTACATCTCACATATCAAAATATTACCTCTGAGACTTCCTCAGCTCCTTCTATGTATTCCATCATCCTCGACCTGACTTCTCATGTGCTAAGGGACCTCAGCTTCAAATTTTCATGATCTATGGGTTTATTATTTATTGATCCTTATTGCACTTTTAAATTTGCCAACACTTGCGGCACATCCTTTGTTAAATGATCAATTAATTGTGACTTACATGGATTTCTATCAAACATCTATTGTACTTTTTATATTTATCAAACATCAAAATATCAAAACTACATACAAATTACATGCTTAGGCATGCATGGCACATAGAGATGAAAATAAAGAAGCAAAAAGAGGATTATATAGCTGATAAAAAATATTGTGTATGCTTCAAGGAGCTCCTTAATTAATCAAGAGCTAAATAAGAAAGGATGAAAAATACAAGAGCATAAAAGACCTGACCCCAATTCATTTGATTAACATAAGGTATTCGTGTTATTTTACTTTTTTTTTTTATTAAAAAGAAAACATTTAAATTCGTCTAGTGAACTGAGTTTTTGTTAAATGTAGCCCATTTCGTGGTGTATATATTGGGCCGCATTTAAAGTCGATATGGTGGCCAGCTGGCCCAGCTCTATATACCGCCCAGATAGGGCTAGGGTTTCCTATAAATAGCCGAAAACATATTAGCTCGCAGTTCAATTCACTCGAGTTGTCCCCCGCCGTTTCCTCTCTCAGAGCTCTAAGAAAGCAAAATGGCGGACTCGAAGGCGGTCACTATCCGAACAAGGAAGTTCATGACCAATCGCCTTCTGTCGAGGAAGCAATTCGTCAGTTTTCCTACTCTTAACTCTTTCCGTTCCTGTTCTAGGAATTTTTATACGTGAAAGACGTTCTTTTACGGTCTGATTCTTTTACGGTCTGACGCGACTTCGGATTCTAGGTCATCGATGTGCTTCACCCAGGAAGAGCCAATGTCTCCAAGGTTAGTTTTCTTGATTCGGGTTGGGGGTTTCCTTGATTAGGGCTTGTGGTTGTTTATTTGTTTGTCTGTGGTAAAGGCCGAATTGAAGGAGAAGCTGGCGAACCTTTATGAAGTAAAGGATCCGAACACGATTTTCGTTTTCAAGTTCAGGACGCACTTTGGAGGAGGGAAGTCGACTGGTTTTGGTTTGATCTATGATACGTTGGAGAATGCAAAGAAGTACGAACCCAAGTATCGGCTCATCAGGGTATGCTGCTCTGTAGCTCCAAGTTCCTTCTTATGCTACTCTCTCTCTCTCTCTCCCTTTTGGATTACACAATTCTTCTGGTTCCTGTGACGTTATCTTCCTTTTTGTTTACCGGGTCTGGAGTTCAATTCATGAGTATTACATGTCCATTCTAAATTGGTAATTGTAAGCTCAAAAATACGATTTTTAATCAGGAAGTTGGTGTAATTTTCATGCTCAAGCTGAGCGTAGTTCTCTTGAAATAAGATTAACTGTTTAATTTAATTGGCGAACTTAAATCTCTGTTTAATATGGAAGAGGGAAATAACGAAAGGAAAAGGAAGGAGCAAGAAGGTAAGAAGAGGAAGGAAAGTAGTTAGTCACTTGGGTAAGAGAAAGAAAGAACAGTGCTGAAGAATTGAAGTATCAATTTACCCCTGAGCCTTCGTCATGGCTGTGCTTGCCATTGGCTCTTGCCTAGATGCACCTGACGAAGATGAGCCAGTTGTTGCAAGCTAGGATGAGTAGTCTTTGCAAGTGAGGAAGAATAAGAACAATCCCAGCTGGATCTCTGGCAATTGTGTAGTTTGACTGTGTGGTTCTCGAGGGTAAAGAGGATTTTTCCTCTCCCATTTGGCTAAGCCACTTGCTTCTACTTGATTTTAGGCAGAAGTGTCAAGGACAAAAATGATTTTTTGGAAATGACTTTGAGCTCCTTTCATGACAGTTCTTAAATATTCTTCATAATATTTTAACTGGTCATTAATGGTAAAAATGAAACAAAATGTGGTTTAAGTACCACCCCTCTATTCCTTTGTAGTTGAATTAACTCATTATTGAAAGTTGCTTTCAATTTGTTTTGTTTTGGTATTTTTTCAATGTCAGAATTTTTGCTGAGAACAATTTGGTCTAGTTCTTCTTCAAACTTTATTTATATGGAGATGGCCCAGGCTGTTTGAATTAACTGTTTTCAGTTAATATAATTTTTCCTTTTTGATTTTGTGCGAGATTATTTTTTTCTCTGAGAGATAGTTATCTCTTTTGCTTCATCAATTTGTCCCAATTTTTTTTTTGTGATTTGAAGATTTAATTTGGTGTTGCATGTTAGATAGATAATGAACTACATAAACATGATGCAATCTGCATGGTTCAGCCATCTTAAGAGAATCTTCAATATCTCATTGGGTTTTGTTTATGATCGTATATTTTATTTGATTGCAATTTGTATGGCCTTGGTATTGCATTGAACACTATACTATTTGTTAGACACCTGGTTTCCTACTGTCATTGTCCTCTTTTGCATTTCTATTTTTGTTCATGCATGAATTTCCATTTTGTTTTTAAAATGTTAAATATCATTTCTTATCTACTTTTTATATGGTTTATTGTTAATCTGTATATGTTTTAGTGGTTTTGTCCCCATGGCGTTGTTTGATGCCAGTTTTACTTGAAATTTTCGTGTGTTATATTATGTTTCTTAAATGTTTGCTTTTACATTATTTCCAGTTTAAATGGATTTTTGGAGGCGCTATTCATGCTTCATTGGGTCTTCTTTCATGACATGGTTGTTTCTAGTTAGAGTAGAAACAGGGTCACTAACAAGATAGATCTCTGTTTTGGCATCTCAATGCGCATGCCATATTTGTGTCATTGGATATGCATATGATAATGTGTGGTAGGTTAAACAGTTTAACAGACCACAAATTAAGGATAAGGATGGAATGTGATTGTTGATCATAGATTTAATCCATATTAAACTGAAAAAAAAAATTGTTCTAAAAAGTGATTTAGATAGTTGGAGCAAAATGTGATATCGCTCATCTCAAGCGGCCTAGTACTGTTGGCTTCACGGCAAGATATAGACTTTATCTAAGGAGGGCATTTTGCCTTAGCGTAGCAGCCATTTGTATAGGGGAGGTCACACACCCAATAAAGCGTTTTGCACTCATTGAGAATTGATTCAAAAACCTATTAGATCAAATACTCATACAAGTATCAACTACGCCAATTCGTGGGGCAAGGGGGGCAAGTGATTTAGATAGTTGCATGCATGGTAGTTGTAATGCCTTTTGTTTTTTTCATTTTGCCATATTACAAGGAGAATAAATGATCCTGCAAAATCAAGTAACAAATAAACTATTGCATATCCTGCCTAACGAGGGAATATGATTGTTGATCATAGTCTCAATCCATCAATATTAAACTTGAAAAAAATTGTTCTAAAAAGTAATTTAGATAGTTGCTTGCATAAGCAGTTGTATTGCCTTTTCTCATTGGGCCATATTACATAGAGAATAAGTGATCCTGTACGCAATATCAAGAAACAAATAAACTATTGCCTATCCTGCCTAATGAGTTAGGGTTTTAAGTGATTAGAGACTTAAATGGTTGGGTCGTCTTCTCCAAATGCATGATGCTGCATCCACTTTTCAAAAACTTGGTGTATTGGAAAAAGTGGGTCTAGTTTGTCTTTGCTGTTGGTTAAATAGTTAATAACTTGTTTATCGTGTTGATTTCATAGATTTTAATTTCTAGTTCGTGTCAGATTGTCTGACCTCATCTAGTGGGATAAGATTTGATTGTTGTTAGATTGCTTGATCTTGCTCACATTGTAATGGCATGATTATACAATAAAATAAATGTCAGCTTTGTTTTTTTTAAAGGAATTAGTTAGTATACAACAAGCAGTAACTATGTTAATGTTATTTTTATTAAAAAAATGTATTCTGGTTCTATTTCATACCTAATTTCTGAACTAGGGTTCATGATTGTTGATATTTTTGATTTTCGACAGAATGGGCTTGCCACTAAGGTTGAGAAATCAAGGAAGCAGATGAAGGAAAGGAAGAACAGGACAAAGAAAATTCGAGGGGTCAAGAAGGTGAGCTAAACTAGTTAACTAAGAAAATTGAGTTTTGAATAAGCATTAGTGTAGTAGAATAGCTTAATTGCTTGATTAGTTTTTGAGTAATTTGAAAAGTGATTTACCTTTATTTTTGTCATGTTTAGACAAAGGCTGGAGATGCTGCTAAGTCTGGAAAGAAGAAATAGAGCTAATTCACATTTCTCTTATTTTTGGTTGAGAATTTTCAAATGGACGGTGCATTCATTTAGGCAAAACTACTGTGAACATTTAAATGCTCTCAGTTTGGAGGCATTAAGATTTATATATTTTCGAGATGTAATGAAACTCAAGCACATTAAACTCTTTTATATCTTTGACATAGCCCATAGATATTTAATGACACTCTAAATTGATAGATTTTTCAAGGTGTGTATTTATTGCTAGGGATTTAATTATTTGAGTTTGGTTTAATTTTTTTTACGAGTTTGATTTGTTTAGTTGTTAAATTTTTTATACTTTTAAATTTATTTAGTTGGTTAATGAGTATGATATTATAAGGTTGTTTATTTTGAACACATCTTTGTCTTTTTTAGAAGTTTAATAAATACTTTGTTAGTGAATGTGTTTTATAAATTGTATTCATAGATATTGATTATAAATATTGTTTATGAATAAAATTGAATGAATGTAAATGTATTTTAGTAAATTATGAATAGTTAATTTATTTATAATTCTATTTATAGCCTTAACACGTTCTTGACCTTGCTCGCTTCGTGCTTAAAAAAAGACTTGTTGGAGGTTTACAAGTTAAATAAGCTGTCAATTGTCTTTTTCTAAATGCCTTCGGAAATTTTGTGATTTTAAAGATATTTGCACTTTCTTCATGGTTTTACTAACCATTTCTTTTCTTCTACTCTCACTGGACAATTCTTATGAAACTCATGGACATGCTCATTAGGTGTTGAATTTGCCATTGAAAATTTTAAATGTCCAACTTATATAAGTGTCCTTAGAAATTAGAACTCATAATTCCTGATTTTTTTTATCATCAAAATGGATCTTCATAGAATTCAACTGTTTGATAATTAGTATCATTTAGATCACAACTAGTAGTTTCTTTATGTTATCATCTAAGTCCTTGTGGCGTAGCACAGACGGTGGATCATGGTATTTTTGGCGGAATAGGTATGGGTCGATTATCAGAAATTGATGACTTGAGGTTTACCTCATCATGCGCCCGATACTTGTGTACTTGCATGTACTTCCCTCCATATTCGTAGGGTCGACACTAGGGGGTCGTTAATGTAGCGGATCTACATTTTTTTAATGTTATCATCTAACTGCTAGGGTGTAGCGCAAATGGTGGACACATGACATCTCTAGCGTAATGACAAAGAGTCGATTTTCAAGAACCACTAAAATAGCGGATCTATTTTTTTTTTTTTGTTAATGTTATCATCTAGTTTATCGACGCATGACATCTCAAGTATAATAGTAAGAGGTTGATTTTTAGAAACTGATGGCCTGAGTTTATCTCATCATGCCTCTAATACATGTGTATCTGTATTGATCATTCTTAAGAATCGGGTCAATATTAGGGGTTGTTAAAATAATAGATCTATGTTTGTTTAATACATGATGGTGAGATAAATACAAACACATATTTATTAAAATTATGGATCTATCTTATTTAACAGCACCAATTGATAGGAGAAGTTAAATTTTCTTTGTTAATAGAGAGAATGAAAATTTTAGTCTTCTATGTCACTAAAATCAAAAGGTGTTCTTATCAAATTTGAGGATGTGTTTGTTCATTCTCTTAATAAAAATTATAAATTTTTAATTACTATTCTACTAATATTTTATGTATCCTTACATTATATTCTAATTCATATTTTAAATTATAATCATATTTTAAATTATAATCTTTATATTAAAGGTTAGCATAATATTAATTTTTAAATAAAATTAGAGCATCATAGTATAGAACCAACATTTCAGGTACAATATCTAATCTAAAATAAAATAAATTTTAATATATATATATATATATATATTGTAAATTAATTTTAACCTAACTAGAGTGTAAATGAGCCAACCGAGCTCGAGAAAACTAAAGAGGTTCAATTCAAACAAGTTATTTAAATCTGACCTCAACCTTAACCATTTAATTATGGGCTCGAGTTCACTCAAAAAAGCAAATTTAAATGAAAAATAAACTCAAGCTTAGCCATTTAATTATGGGTTCGAGTTCATCGAAAAAGTAAATTTAAATGAAAAATAAACTGCATAAGTTAGAATTTGAACATTCAACCTCTCTACTTACCTAATGAAATAGGTTAACCATAAACACATTCTTAACTTATTATCTAATTTTAAAGTATAAATTATTTTGAATATTAAAATATTAAATTAATCTAACTCGAACAAAATTAACGAGTCATCGAGCCAGTATTAGCTGGGCTCGAGCTCGACTCGAATATTAAATGAGTTAACTCGAGCTCGATTAGATCCGAACTCAACTCGAGCTCGATTAACTCTGAACTCAAATCAAATTTTGATCGAGTTTTACCCTACCTAAACTCCTATGAATACAATAAATTTTAATATATATATATATATATATAAGTTGTAAATTAATTTATACTTTGTTTTTTCCTCTCTAAAAGTACCTTTTGCTTATTCCCATAAACCGCCGCTGAGACTGAGGGAGTTGCAACAAAAACTCTCTCTCTCTCTGCTTCGTCTTCTGGCTTCTGCTTCGGCCAGCGTGCTTTTGTTTCCATCTAGAGCACGCCTTGCTTCCGCTGTCCTCGACTTCCGTCAGCCAAGCACTCCTCCACTTTTCCTATCTGCTTCTGCTTCCTGCCATCGATTCTGTTGTCGCTTCTCACTTCTCATTCCCTTTTATGATCACAAACTCTGCGGCGAGGGGACAAGGGCACAAGGATAGGTTCTCTGGAACAAACAGTCTGCACGGAGACCAAAGCACACTGTTGAGTTGAGAAAAAAAAAAGCAGGTTGCCTTTTGTCTCCACATGTGACCAAAATATCTATTTGCTGATATGGATGGTTACTTTCGGGGGTTTTCTGTGCGGGTTGAACGTTTCTTTCCTTGTGGTTTGGTGTCCTCGGAGATTGAGCAAGCTTGGCGAGTGGGAGAAACGCGAGGAGGGCGAGCGCTATTCTCTGCTCTGTTTCACTGCTTTTCTTTCCTGTAGTTCTTGTGATCGTTCTTCGTCCTTTTGTGGTGTTCCTTTTCCCTTGCTAAACTTTCTTCTTTCTTCCCCTTTGGTGGAGGGCGGGCAGGGAGAAAGGTGCGATCGTTTTCGTCTCATTTTGTCTATCGTCTGATTGAGAGGCAATGGCGGAGGAGTATAAACGTGGAGAATGGAACACCTACGCTGCCGCAGTGGACGAAAAGCTAGAACTAAGGCTTGGCCTCCCTGGAGGTGAACACTGGTCGCCGTGCAGGAGAAGAGAGAGCTTCCTATTGATCCTTCTCTCTCTCTCGGACACATCTCCAAGCTTCCCAAGAGCAACAACGTTGCTGCTTCCTCTGCAACCAAAAGAGGCTCAACGAGTCCAGTTGTTTCCAAAACGGAAGGTACTCAATCAAATATGCTCTTCCATTAAAATGCTCTTCGTGTTCCGTGGAATCCGAATCATCGCTTACCATGTCATTTGCTTAGCTTTTCGCCAGCACAAACAGCTTGGATTCCGCCAATCGCAGGCCAAAGGAACAGATTCATTTCAGAAAACAAATGGAAACACAGAGCAGCAGCAGCAGCAGAGCCTTGTGGGGAAGTCCAAGAATTCCACTATAGTGCAAATCGATTCTCATTCAAGGTAGCAACACGATGCAACCCATCTTCCACTTCTTTCCTTCAAAAGAAGCAAGCAATATGTTTTGTATAGATTATAAATTCTTTAAAGTTTTGGGTACTTCTTAGTGGCGTTTAACAGTCAACTAAGTTCTCTAATATCTCGTTGAGCAGAATTATGGCAGCACCTGTTGTTGGTTGGCCTCCCATCCGCTCATTCAGAAAGAATCTTGCTGGAGCTGCTAAATTGTCGATTGAGTTTCAAAATGGGAACTCCAAAGTTTTAAAGAAGTGCGAGAATGAGAGGAAATGCCTGTTTGTGAAAATTAACATGGATGGCATACCCATTGGAAGAAAAGTAGACTTGTTGGCATATGATAGCTACGATAAGCTCTCAATGGCTGTCGACGAGCTCTTCCGAGACCTCATGGCAGGTGCAAATTTACTGTGCAATCATGTTGCTCCATTTCCTTTGTTAAATAAGCCCATGCTGACCCAATGAAGCTTTCTTTCTTTGCTGCAGAAAAACTTGTGATTACTACTGGCTTATTAGATGGCAGTGGGGAAAACACTCTGGTTTACGAAGACGATGAAGGGGACGAGATGCTGGTTGGTGATGTTCCATGGGAGTAAGTCTTTTATCACCAGCCATGGTTGTGTGTTTATGTTTAACAATCCAAAGTAGTTAACATGACAAAGAAATTGACTAGCCACAACTAATACTGAATGAAGCTCTATTGACCCCCCTTTGCTACTTGTAGAATGTTTGTTTCCTCGGCCAAGAGACTACGAGTTTTGAAGAGCTGTGATCTCTCTGCATCATCGGTAAATGTGTTTGTTTCAGGAAGAGGGAGAAAGGCAAGAGCAAATGTGCCCTGAGTTGGACCTCTAGGTCCTAGGATTCTGTCAACTGCATGTCTTCATTTTTTTTGTTGTCTGAGCTGCAAGGGATGAGTTCTTGCCTATTTACTTTAGCTGGGCTTGCAGTGTAAAGATCTTCGGAGACATGTATCTATCATGTAAATTCAACGTATAATACGACAATATCTATAGCTAGATTCTGTCCAAATACCATCCACGTTATTCGTGCTGTTCAACTTTGCTCTTTGGGTGCAATAAACTTGTATTATTGCAAGCTCATTATTTTTATAGGCTTCGAAATGTCCTAGGTCATAATGAAGGAGTAATTGATCACCTGTTCCATTATTTTGGATTGAATTAGTCCAAATACTCATCGTTGCGGGTTCGCAATTTTGTCATTTGGAATGACGATTTCAACGATTTACCACGGATTTCATGGAGATATAACAAATTCTCATTCATTGACCTAATTTGATATTAAAAACTTTCAACAGAAATAATTTTATGTTGAGTATTTCTTATGTGACATCTTGCTGAACTTATCTCAAATTTGGATACTCATTATATTGTTAGAAATTGTCTATGTTGATCTAATAGTCCGGGCAACTTTGGTATGGCAACGTGGATTTAGTCGATTTTATTTTCTCAACAGATCCTTCTTGGTTTTGTCATCACTAACTTAATTTTGTCGGTCATCGACTTAATATTGTTAGTTGTCGAACACCTTCTCGGATCTTGATATACTTTTTAATGTAAATTTATTCCTTCGGATAAGAGATTTAAAGTCGAGACGAAGGCTAAACCTGTTTTTTTCTTAACATACTCTCTTATCCAAGTACTTTAAAATATTAACACTAAATTTTGAATTCCAGCGGAAAATCTTGGAACTCTTTGAGCGAGGAGAGGAAGAGAAGAAAGCTCACTAACTGTGCTCCTTGTGATGTTTGTAATTCCTTGTGTTTTGTGTAAGAAACAACTTGTGCTCCTTGTGATGTTTGTTATTTCTTGTTGTGTTTTGAGTAAGAAGAAGAGATTTTTTATAGGGTTGAATGAATAATCAGCCTGAATAACGTTAAATTTATGGTGATTGATTTGACTTTATAAAAATTTTCCACCGACCACTAGGATAAATCAGGAATTACTTGCGACAGGCGACCCATATCCTGCAAATATATTATAATTGGAAATTAAACCGTGAATACTTAGGAGATAACTGAGTAGCCTTACTGTTTACCATAACCCTGGGGCTTGTTTATATAATTGATGAAGTATACCAGCGATGAACAATTAATTATTGATTTAATTAAGATAGAATATGTAAAGGTTAAATCATTAATTGATTATTTATTAATTTATAATCAATTATTGTTTTAATTAATTAATTGATTAATTTAGTTTAGACCAAAATTAATATTGATTAATTTCTTAATTTTGAACCTAACTCGTATGTGAGATGATATTTTCTTTCGATTATACTGGACCAACCTTTCATTACTCGAATAATCTTAAATATTAATTTCTCATTCATTCGAAAACTTGATTTACCGTCTATTCACAAAATAGTCATTCATGTCCATATTCAATTTTTTGGTTATGAAAATCAATTTTCTAACAATTCCTTACATGAAGGAAAATATTGATAAGTTTTGAGTCTAGCGAAAAATATTTGCATCAGTAGATGTAACTTATGACTTTGAACCTTTCTTAGTGAAATATGTTCATATTTACTTGAACATCCAATGAACTATATTTTTAATTGTTTAGCCTTTAGTGTAAATTAAGACAATCATATGTACAGAATAATCCCCTAGGCTTTTAATGATTCTTTGTCATGACAATAGTTAAATTTTAACTATGGACTACACTTGAGATTCACAAGTCTAATTTACAATTTTAAAACAACTTTCATCTCAAACTTATATAGGTGATATCCTATCAAAAGTATCTTACAATACCTCATTATACCCTCTATGGTATAGGAATCATTAAGAGTCATTACTCACTCTATACCCATTTTATAGGTCGTATCTTTTTGTCCCCCAAAATAAGTTGGAGTAATTGATCATAGGTGTCTCGAATGTTGAAATCTCTAAATAGCATGGTTGGGTTATCACTATTCAATTCATGTGTTGGGTTTTCACTCATTACCCCAGAGAAGTGTTCGGACCAAGGGGAGCTGGGGGGGGGGGGTGAATAGCTTCTCTCACTTCGACGAAGATGAGTTACAGTGGAATACTTGAAGCGAATAACTCTCTAATGCTAATACAAGGATTTACTTGATATCTACCTCATCGAGATGACTATTCCAAGGATTCGATCATTTCTCACACATACACTGTGAAAGAGCTCATTCTCAGAAATAATCCGGAGGTGAAGAAGCCTCGTATAAGCTCAAGAACAACAATACAACTCAAAATAAAGAAACAAACTTAAATACAAATTGAAGCATGACTTAGCACTTTAACCTTTATTTGCTTGAGTTTTTCTTGCCTTGGAATGCCTTTTGAAGGTGAGAAATACAGTAATACTTGTCTCCACCAAATCTTAAGAACTGGTGTCGAAAACTATGTGGAGAACAGTTATGAAAACCCCTTTTCTAGGATTACCTTGGGCCCCCCTTAATCGCTTAAAAATTTCTTAATCGATTACCACGTTAGTAATCTGCTCAGAAAGACTATATTTTTGAACCTTAAGTGATTACCTCAATCGCTTAAGAGGGGTGTAATCAATTAGCCTAATTGATTCTACTCCTTTTTACTTGATCACGAGAAATGTTGTAAGCGATTAAGCTTTCCTGCTTAATCGCTTATCACAGCTGAAGCGATTAAGGTAATCATTTTAGCACCTTTTTGTTTCTTCATAAATAGGATCTTAAGCGATCACATGGATCACTTCAGACCCGTCGAATCGCTTACCCTAAGTAATTTTGCAATTTTCTGTTGTTGCAACTTTGAGCCTTAAGCGATTAAGCTCCAACTTAAATTGCTTAATTGATTACGCTGGAGTTTAATCACTTAAGCTCTGCCACCCTAATCGATTTGGCAAACCTTAGTTGCTAAACCCGAGTCCTAGGGTTCCTTGCCCAACATCCGGTCAACCGTGATTTATTGAAATTATGTATTGCTTAGCATCCTGTCACTTTTGACCTACTGGGACTTCTCCACTAAGTGTCCGGTCAATCGTTTGATTCATTTGGACTTTTCTCCTCATGCTAAGTGTTCGGTTCTCCATGACCCACTTGGATTTCTAAACACCAGGTGTTCGATCAACATTTTAGCCACCTGAATTTTTCAATGTACGACTTTACTCACTAGGACTTTTTATTACCTAACTTCACTCACTAGGATTTTCCCACTTGACTTCACTCACCAGAGTTTGCTCACTGGCCAACTTCACTCATCGGGACTTCCTACTGCTCGGCTTCACTCACCGGTTCTTTCCAACTGCCTGACTTCACTCTTTAGAACTTCCACATTTTCTGACTTCACTTACCAGGACTTTCTGTTAGATCCTTGGCGGTTGTCTAGAGGGGATGAATGGCCCAGCAAATAATAACGAATTTTCCTCGAACTTTTATACCTTTAATAAATTTAACACTTGCATAAACAAAAATAAGAGATTAAAAAAAGAAGAGATACGAAGGATTTACTTGGTTACAACCAGGGAGATTATTAATCAAAGGAAGATGAAAGGACACTAAACTCTCCTTCAGGCGGAGAAATCTCTTTGCAACAATTAAAACACTTAATTACAGAACAAGATTGAAAAGAAATGAATTACAAGTGTTCTCCTGACCTTCTGAGACCAGAGTTGTATTTATAGCCCTAGTTGGGGTGCCTGAGAGGGGATAAACTTTTATCGTTGTCGCATCAGAACGCGCCACGTCACATTCCGAATAAAATCTTGCTCCGAGCGCCCGAACCTTAGTTATCATCATATTAACTATTTGGTCCGGGTTCTTCCACTCCGGCTTCGCTTGCTTGGGTCCGGGTCTTCCACTCCGGCTTCGACTCTGGCTCGACTTGGGTCATCTCGACCATCCGGAATCAGGTTCACCCGAACCCAACTTCCGGCCTTCGAACAAACTTCTACTCCGGCTTCTTGTCACTCGGAAACGTCTCGCGTCCGCCCACGTACTCTTCCGTAGCACCTCGTACCTCGGATGCACCTAGCTTGTCAGCTCTCTTTCGTACCGTCCTTCTCGCTAGCTGCGTCTTTCATTCAACTTCTTGTGCTTCTAAGTTTCTGCACACTTAGACACAGAGGTTAAATACCAACAGGATCTAATTTTACTTGGTTGATTACATCAAAACTACCTTAGGGTACTTACACTTTCTATCCGCTTGACTTCACTCACTAGGACTTTGTATCTGTCTGGCTTCACTCACTGAGACTTTCCAACTACCTACCTTCACTCACCAGGACTTTTCATCTGTTCGACTTCATTCACCAAGACTTTTCATCTACCTGACTTCACTCATCAGGACTTTCCAACTGCCTAGCTTCACTCACTAGCTTCCTATTTGTCTAACTTTACTCACCATGACTTTCTCACTGTCCGACTTCATTTATCAGAACTTTTCATACCAAGTGTTCAGTCAATGTGACCCACTTAGTTTATCGGGACTCACAAGTATTCTCCTGACCTTCTGGGACCAGGGTAGTATTTATAGCCCTAGTTAGGGCGCCTAGGAGGGTTTCAGGCGCCTAGGAGGGGATAAACTTTTATCCCTGTCGCACCGGAACGCGCCACGTCACATTTCGAATAAAATCTTGGTCCGAGCGCCCGAACCCAAGTTAACATCATATTAACTATTTGGTCCGGGTTCTTTCGCTCCGACTTCGCTTGCTTGGGTCCGGGTCTTCCTCTCCGGCTCCGGCTCCGGCTCCACTTGGGTGATCTCGACCATCCGGAATAGGGCTCACCCGAACCCAACTTCCGGCCTTCGAACAAACTTCTACTCCGGCTTCTCGTCCCTCGGAAACGGCGCGCGCCTCCTTCTCGTCCGCCCGTGTACTCTTTTGCAGCACCTTATACCTCGGATGCACCTAGCTCGTCGGCTCTCTCTCGCGCTGTCCTTCTTGCTAGCTGCATCTTTCATTCGACTTTTTGTGCTCCTAAGTTCCTGTACATTTAGACACAGGGGTTAAATACCAATAGGACCTAACTTTACTTGGTTGATCACATCAAAACTACCTTGGAGTACTTACATTTTCCATCCTCTTGATTTCACTCACCAGGATTTTGTATCTGTCTGACTTCACTCACTGAGACTTTCCAACTACCTGGCTTCACTTACCAAGACCTTCCATCTGCCTAACTTCATTCACTAAGACTTTTCATCTACCTGGCTTCACTTAACAAGATTTTCCAACTGCATGGCTTCACTCACTAGGGCTTCCTATTTGTCTGTCTTTACTTACTGTCCGATTTCATTTATCGAGACTTTTCATACCAAGTGTCCGATTAATGTGACCCACTTAGTTTAAGTATCCGGTCAACCTTAACTTACTTAACTACTCTTTCACTTCGAACTTATCAATCTTTGACTAGAGGAGACATACACAAATATTTTTCCTAATGAATAATTGTACTTACAATTTCTATATATTATTAAACATCAAAATTCAAATTTGAACAAAACTGATCAACTTTAATATAAGAATAATTTCACCAACAAAATGTAATATACATGATTTCTTAGTAGGCCTTTTCAATTAGCGGATCCATATATTTAATGAAAATTTAACCCGTAGAGATTTAAAATTTATATTTAACAAATATTTAAAATTTATCATGTTATATTAAATATTTGTTAAATATTTATTTTTAACTGTAACTGTTATCTCGTAGCTTAAATCTGATAACAAATTATTTTTAACAAATAATTTTTAACTGTTATCTCGTAACAAATAATTAAATCTGATAAATAATTAAATAATTTTTAACTATATTAAATTTATCTCGTAGCTTCTTAGTATTGTAACTGTTATCAGATTTATTTTTATGCATTCAACTCTTTTGGTCCCAATTGAAGTATTTGCATCTTAGCCAAAAATACCCTCATATTTATTCGATCAGTTCATATTTATTGGGTCCACAAGAAGGTCTATAACCTTTCTATGATCTTATAGAGAGTTTTCATCCCTACCTCAATGGTCTAATGGCTCCCTGAAAGGACAATTTCTCACAACTTTTAGAATAATCCTAAAATTTATCATCATGACCTTTATCATTTCCCTGATGTGAGTAAGTCTTCATATCGAGAATGGAGAGGATTTTCTTGTGCATTGAGCACATAAACCAACGTGAGTTCATTGCCTAGTGAGTACGAGAGCCAAGATTGTACAATTGCCCGTTCAACGCCAAGGACTTGTCCTGTGGTTACGTTTGAAGTGGTGTATGTAAGAAATTCTTTTGGCTGCACCATAATAGAAGTTAGACTCAGGCTCTTGGTCAATTGTAACATGCATGCTGTAATCATTCTACCTCATATATTTTGACAATTTTGTCTTGAGTCAGACTCATGTTTGGGCCAGAACTGGATAAAATAATCTGTACGAGATTTTAGAAATTTAGCTAAATTTAAATATATAAATTTAAATTTAATTTAATTTATTGGTTGAAATTACCTAAATTGATAATCTTATGCTACAAATAAGGGCTGATATCTGTTAAGTGTCGAACGCAGGTTTCACAATGGCCGAGCGAGCCGAGCGAGCTTCTAGCAAGAGTCCAGTTGGGCAAGCGAACTCAGTGATTGGCCGCGCGAGAAACTGGCCAGGCGAGTAGACGACTGAGCAAGCTAGGGCCGATCGGGCAAAGAAGCCGAGCGGGCAAGCCGGGCGACCAAGTGACCGTGCGGTCGGGCGAACGAAGCAACCAAGTGGTCCGTCGGGCAGAGTAGCAAAGCGGTCGAACGAACGACAGGGCGGCCAAACCAACGGGCGACTGGGCGAACAAGCGACCGATCGAATTGGGTGAGCGACCGAGTGAACCGGAGGCTGGCTGGGCAGGAGGTTGACCGGGAGAGTTGAACGACCGAGTGAGCTGGAGGTCATTCGTGTAGAAAGGTCGAGCAAGCGAGCTAGCTGGAGCCGACTGGGCAAAGAGGCCGAGCGGCCGAGCGAGTGAACGGTCGGTCGAGCAAAAAGACCGAGTGGTCGAGTGAGTGATGCAGCGGTCGGGCGAGCAGAGAGAACGAGTGGCCGAGCGAGTGAATGCGAGTTGCCGGTTGAGCAGAGAGATTGAGCGAGGCGGCCGAACGAGCTATTCTGCCGGGCGGGCGCTGCCACGGTGCGAGCGATGCTAGCGGTTGGACGTGTGAACCGAGACCTGCGATACGTGGTTTCTTTGAAACAGATTTGTTGTCACACCTTCAGATATGTTTCAAGGCTTTCTTGGGTCATCTGTTTCCCAGGATACAACGGCTAACCGTGATTTCTACCAAACACAGGTGATCACGGCGAATTGAGTAGTACCCGTCTGCTATCATGGGCACTTCGACGAGCAAGAAATGCATGACAGAGAGAGGGATGTAAGTGGAGATCTTATGTTGCCTTTTTTTCTTTATGCATGTTACCTTTTTCTCTATGATCACAACCTCTTTATATATGAGTTCAAATCAACGATAACGTTAATGATCAATTAATGATCATTACTCGATGAGTTGTGAAACTCTAGCATTTTGCTTGACTGTTTTGATTTTGTATTAATCTTACTTTAATGCATATATTACATAAGTAGCAAAAAGTTATGTGGCAAAATATTAGTTGTTCCACTTGGGCAAATTTTGCCCCGACTGGTCCGACATTCGGTGTGCGTAGGTCGTGTTTGCACACGAGTTAACATAGTTCAGTACAAACCGGACCCTAAATTTGGACGAACTGAGTAGTACCCGTTTGCTATCATGAGCATTCCGACATAGTTCTGTTCGGTGGCAGATCTAGAAATTTAAGCATGGAGGGACGATTTTTACGTGGAACAAGGGGCAATATCTTCTATCTCGATCGGTGGAACCCCATACTACTAGGGGTTCCATTACCGACAAGGGGGGGGGGGGGGCGAGATGCCGCCCCCCCTCTGGATCCGCTCCTGGTTCTGTTGCTTTTTTTCTTATGATCACAGTCTCCTTATATAGGAGTTCAAATTAACGGTAATGGTCAATTAATGATCATTGCTAACATTTTGCTTTTTGATTTTGTATTAACCTTGCTTTAATGCATCCGTTACACAAGTAACAAAAAATCACCAAGAGAAGAGAGAAAGAGCTTCTCTCCATACATTTCTATACATCATCAAAGCATGTGAATCAATATAAACCAACCAATTTACATTGAAGCTCCTAATGTGGGACTAAAATCCCATTCATAATGGAGTTCCATGTCTCTTTCATTCCTCCATTCACATATATCCAACAAAAATTTCTATTAAAGTCTTCCATTAGCCCCTCATTTTGGATAATTAAAATTCATCATCCTCAACTTTGTGATCGACTCTCACAAAATCTTAACCATCATTATATTAATCTATACCCATTATATAGGTCTGTCGTCCATCTGAATGGATCTGTTTATAGTAACCTTACAAGATAGAATTTAATATATATATCTTTTATTGCCTCCATCTGTATTCCTGAGGATTTCTCTGATTTTTCTTTGTTAGCAGTGGACCTATGATTTTTCTTTGCCTCCATCAATCATCTTGTAGATAAGCCGATGACTCAAATTAGTGGAGCTCAATATGACAACATGAATTTAATCCTTTTTATTTTTTTCGATGTATCCTTCTCAGTATCATTGTCACATACTTGATCTTGTTGATCGTTATTCGTTAACTTGAAATCGTCTGTTTGATATTGTCGGTCGTCGAATACCTTTGCAAATGTTAATACACGTACCTTAGCTTTCGAGTGAGTTTATCTCTTTGGATAAGAGAGTTAAGGTTGAGACGTAGGTCAGATCTCCTTTTTATAAAATGATATTATCTCATTTAAGTGCTTATGATTTTTTGGTAATCATCTTTCAGAAAACTACAACCTACGACTTGAAATAGTAGCTCTCTAAATTTCAAGTCCCGGAAGATTTTCAAAATCTTGAAACTCTGTTAGAGAGGAGATGGAGAGAAAACAATTAATTCACAATTGTTTTGCTTGTGATTCCTTATTGTGTTTTGGGTAAGAAAAAAATAGAACTATTTATAAGGTTGAAGGGGTATACCCAAAATGAGCCACCAATTAATACGAATATGCCAAGAGGTAAACAATTAATTGCTTTAATTAATTAATTATTAATTACTTTTGTTATTGAACACATTAATTAATTTTGCCAGATCAATTTCTCATAATTCCTTAAATGGATTCATATAAATTGACGTTCAAGCATATATTTGAGTTAGTGTTTATATATTCACATCCATAAGCCTAACTTGTAGGTAAGCCCATTCTTTCTTTCTATTATACCGGATTAATCCTTCCTTACTTGACTAATCTTAGACATTAAAATTTTATTCACTCAAAATTTTAATTTTTAAAATATCCGTCCGTGTCCATATTATTCGATTATGAAAATTAATTTTTCAATACATCTTTTTTATTATTATCATTCTCTTAATTCATTAATTAGTATACAGATCACCCGCAATTTTGTATCCAAACTTTCGTTGTTATTAAACCAGCTGATTTGACGCGCAGGCCGAGAAAGAAGAACACGTTGCCACTTGCCAAACAATTTCCCTCATAAATGAGTTTTGACCCAAGGAATTTTTTACTGAATGATTGGAGAAGAATCCGGCGAAGTTAACCCGAAGGATCCGCTTCCTTGGCATTTAGGATCGATTACATCACGAAACCGTAATCAAACTTCGTTTTTTTTTTCCTTTCAGAAAATTCCTTCCTCTTCTTCTCTCCGGATTCTCCGCCGCCAAAACCACTCTATTTCAAACAGAGCGGAGGCGACGACGGCGTTGCTGCGAGAAAAGAGGAAGCTTTCTCTGCTTTCCTTTCCGGAGTCCTTACCCGAGCAGAGGAGGCTGCGCCTCGCTTTTCCCTTCTTCAATTCTTCCTCTTTTCCCGCTCTTCATTTTGGTACGTAGTCCACGCACTCAACGAGCAGCTCCTTGAATGTGAGCGGTAGCCACGGCACATGCCGTGCGGATGATTGAGGGCAAATAAATGCAGCGAGAGGGGAGTTATCGAGACTGTCGGCGTCTAAATATTTCAAACGGATAGATTTCTCGTTATAAAATTGAGAGGAAGACGCGACGCGAGCGTTTAGAACTGCGAGGTTTTCTTTGATCTCGCCTCTGTCGCTTCGCAGAGACATCTGGAGCTCATACAAACGTAGGAATCCGAGCATTTAGTTTTCAGCTCCGAATTGATTCAAAAATATATTGTGTTTTTTTTTGGTCTTTGTAATGGAGATATGCGCGTTTTACCTCGGATCTGACAGAATTCGATCAAGTGGAAGGGTGGTGGGGGAATGCAAAGTGAAGTTCTTTGTCTTCTAATGCCGTTCTTTAAACTTTGCAGATGCTTGCTTTTGATCTTTGCATTACTTTTATCTTCTCTCTTTTGAGTTTTACCACTTGAAAGAGAGGGAGGGGTTCATTATTTGAGGTTTAGTTTTTCTCAAGATTTGAATTTATTCTTGATTGCGATGATTACTTTTATCTTCTCTCTTTATAACATCAACGTGGCTCTTCTTTTCTTTCCTCAGGATCGTGATTGATTTCCGGCGGCTGGGAAATGGGCCGGGCGGCGCGGTGGTTCGGCAACCTCTGGAGTGGGAGTAAGGAGAAGAAGGAGGCCAAGGACTTCTCCAGCTACGATCGCGGCGAGGCGAGAGTGGAAAGGAAAAGGTGGAGCTTTCGCAAGTCGTCGCTGGACTCCGGCGACGCGACGCTCGGCCAGAACTCCGCCACGGCGGCTGCCATCGAGGCGGCGTGGTTCAAGTGCTTCTACGCCGAAACCAAGAAAGAGCAGAGCAAGCACGCGATTGCAGTTGCCGCCGCATCTTCTGTTGCGGCGCGTCTCCCCGAAAACAGAGCTGCGCTGGTCGGCTCCTACGAGTCGGCGGCTTTACGGATTCAAACAGCTTTCAGGGGCTACTTGGTAGTGAATCTTCTCATTGCATAATCTCACTCCCTTAAAAATTTCCTTTATTTACATATTCTCTCTCTAAAAAAAGTCATATTTAGAAGGATTACTTGTGAAAAATTCTCGCACAGTATTTCAAATCTACGATCTCTTGATTTCTGTTTTTGTCTCCTACTACTTGTTCTTTGCTAAAAAAAAACAGAGCTTTTAATAGCTCTTTATCAAAGTGAATATATCTCCTGAATCGAATTCATTGCTGCCTATTCAATCAACTGTGATTGCTCGATTCTGAAGACTTCAATTCGCATTCTTTGAAGGCAAGAAAAGCACTCAGAGCTCTCAAAGCACTGGTCAAACTGCAAGCTTTAGTCAGAGGGTATCTTGTTCGCAAGCAAGCCGCAACCATTCTCCATGGCATGCAAGCTCTGATCCGAGCTCAGGCCACCGTCCGAGCTCAAAGATCCCGGAATATCATCTCCGACGACAGAAGTTATCTACCGGAGATCCGCCATAGGATATCCTTGGTACGTCGTCAATCCTAATTCTGCTTAGTTATTCAGGACTTTAGCAAATGGTTGCCTTCGTTACAGGAGAGGCTCGATATCGACATTCGAAACCGGCGGCTCTCGGCAGGCATCGACGGCGCCGTGTTCTCCAGAAGCCCAAAGAACGTCGAGGTCGACACGTGGAGTCCAATGCTAAGATCTTGCTGCCGGAACAATCTCTTTGCGGCAGAGGACGACCGCCATTCGTTCACTTCGCCACTTCCATCTCATGTTCCGGCTCGGATCTCGATTCCCAGCCGTCTCCATTTGTCGGAGAACGAGTGGTGGACGACCGGCGAGAGGTGCCGGCTTCCGGCGACAACGCACAGTACGCCACGGTACAGCAACGCCGCGGCTACTCCTAGGAAGTACTGCTCCAGCTCGTCGAGCTCCCCCAACTACATGGTGAACACACAGTCGTCGGCGGCGAAGCTGAGGAAGAGACCGCCGCTGTGTGAGGTGAACCTCAACTCGGCCGGGCCTACCGGTGGGATACAGAAGCCGGCTGTGAAGTTTCACCAGAAAGACGAAGCAAAGGGGGAAATTTACATGCAGAGAATGTGGTAAATCTTGTTTTCTTAATTTAATGCAATGATGGACAATTCTAGGGGGAATTAAGAGGCGATCGATAGCATTAGTGTTCAGTTTGGATCCTTAATTGCACGATCCTATGCTTGTGCATCAAAGCTAGATTCTCAAACAAAGCAAAGCCAAGCAACTCTTCATAAAAATTACTTTTTAACATGAACTACATTTGCTCGCTCCGCATTGAAACTGAATAGTTGACTGTCAGCTGGTAGCTATGGACCATGTCGTCGGATATAATGCTGATGCCCACACCACTACACCAGAGTTATTTCAGTTGGCGTTATCTGGTTCTGTACCAACATCATTTGAACATGATTTGGTGAGGTCGTGATAATGAAATTGCAGTATAAGTTTGAAAAATACAGCAGCATCTCCCGTGCGTGCAGTTTCAGTGGGATGCTGATGCATGCATGAAGCAGGTCGCCTCTCTTTCCGAGCTCCTTTTCAGTAATCATTCGGTTTTTGTTTACGTGATTGTCAGTGTCACAACGAGCTGCTCGAGGAATATTCCTCCCCACTGTTGCAGCACTGTTACTCGATGCCCGCTTCCTTATCCTTTGCCCTCAAAAACCGGAGTTCGAGGATGACGGATCATGATCCGTCACCCTTCCTCACCCTGCGTGCTTCCCACATGCTTTGTCTCAGATTCGATCCTGTTCTTTAATCCAGGAACCTTTCATTCAAACTAAGCTGCCGTTCCAACAGAAAGATCATTAGATTCGATTGGAGTCCACGTGTCGACCGTTGGCGAACAGCTGTTGATAATATTTTTCCTGGTTCGGGGAAGGAGGTGGGCAGATGGTTTAGGGTCCATCTTATCGGCATTTCAAACATCATGTCAGTAAACTATTAGGGGAACAGGAAGCAGCAATAGTTTACCTTTGTGCTTTTGAAATTGTGGTGATTCAAAATTATCATGAATCAGATGTAGTTTTAGTTGCAAAAGTTAATTAATGTAGCTTTTATATGGATTTCTATTTCGTGTGTGTTATCGATTTTCTTTTACATTTCTTTATCTTTATTAGGCAATTAAAATTTTTTACGAAGATGTAGCTTATCTTTATTAGGCAATTAGCAATTAGCAATTAGCAAGTAGCAATATTGATTCGTACGCTATTTGGAAAACACCATGGTGCAAGTGTAACGGTTTTGATGATTACCAAGCATATATGGGTGGAGCCTACTAAGGGCATCTCCAATAGTATATTTAAAAAATAAATTTATTTTTACCGCATTATCTACCATCAAAAGTTATAAATCCACTAAAATTGTCCAAAGAGGCAACAGACACACATAGCCACCCCTGAACTACATATAAATATGCTCAATAAATCAATTAAATGAAGCACTTGCCATGAAATAATCAAGCTGGCTGGGATGTGACATTGGGAGAGTAGCAATTGTAGGCGATATACCGTGGAATATTTAAATCTCGTTCAAACGTATATGATATTTGATTCTGTCTTAGAGTTAAAGAGACGGAAAGTTATGGATGTGATGTTTATGTTGATTTTTTGTGGATTTCACATGGATTTGTAATATAAACTACGTCAGTGTCGAGTCAGGGAAGGGGTCCCCGGTATTGATCCTCCGACACTCAAGTTAGTCACTGACAATGAGGAATGAAGCGGAGAGTAACAAGAAGACTACTGTAGCGTAAACAATGAATATCACATACCTCCGCCGATGCTTCGACCCCCTTTATAGAGAGCTTCGGTAGCACGCTGTTGGGACCGTTGGCCGGCTAGAAGGAGGGTTGAATATTTCTGCACAAAATCAAAACAAATCCTTCTCGGACTTAAAAGAATACTTGTATAAAACAATTAAATAAACTGAAAAAGCAGAGGCTCAGAGGATTTACTTGGTTACAACTGGGGAGGTTGTTAATCCAAGGAATGGACTAACACTAAGGGCATCTCTAATAGTTAAACTTCTTCATAAGCTTTTTTTTTAGTTTCTAATATGCCACATCAATGCCATATCAAAAGTAGAAAAACCTACTATTCTCTCCACAATCAAAAAACCTCCGTACAACTTTTTTTATGGGTCCTACATTACAAATCATACATCTTTATTTTTATTTTTTCATTTAATATCTCTATATAATTTTTACTTAATATTTATTTAATTCTCATCTTTAAATTAATTTATTTGTAATTAATAAATTAATAAACTTATGATTTTTAATTTAATTTAATTTATAATTTTTATTTAATATTTAATTAACTTATGAATTTTAATTTAATTATAGTCATTTGTATTTTTTTAACTTATCAAATATATTTATTTTCAAAAGAAAAATATATAATTTAACTATTAAATAAAATATTTAATGGTTTTAAAAAAATCAAACATGCAATATTAATTTTTCAATGATTAATAGCTCCATCTTCAAGAGAAAAAAGCAGGTTTGAAATATCAAACCTGCTCTTAAAATAAAAACCTCAAAGCTTATGTCTCCATTTATTAGAGTTTTTTTGTTGAGCTTTTTCAACTCTACAAACCTGTTAAAAAAGCTGCATTGGAGATGCTCTAAATTCTCCTTCAGACGGAGAAACCTCTTTAAAGCAGTGTAAGCATAGAAAATGAGAAACTAAATGAAAACTAAGATGCGTACAAGTGTTGATGCAAGAATGCTTATTGTTGTTTAGTTTCTGGACCAAGACTGTATTTATAGCCTTGGTTGGGGCGCCTGGAGTGGTATAGAATTCTATCCCCGACGCGTCGGTCAAAGTTCACGTCGAATATGATAATATTTGAGTTTCGAGTGCTCGGACCCACAAAGTCAACTTGGTTGACTTTTTCGATCCGGGCCCTCTACTCCGGTTCTGCTCGCCTCGGTCCGAGTCTTCCGCTTCGGCTCCGCTCGCTTGGGTGATTTCGGCCATCTAGAATAGAGCTTACCCGAATCCAACTTCCGGCCTTCTCGAACAACCTTCCGCTCCGGCTTTTCATCCTTCGGAAACGCCGTGCGCCTTCTTCTCATCCGCCCGCGTACTCTTTTGCAGAACCTCGTCCCTCAGACGCACCGAGTCCGTCGACTCTCTCCCGTGCCGCCCTTCTCGCTAGCTGCGTCTTTTGCTAGACTTCTTGTGCTCCTAAGCTCATGCACACTCAGACACAAGGTTAAACACAACAGAACCTAACTTAACTTGTTTAAACACATCAATACAACCTTGGGGTATCAACAATCTCCCCCTTTTTGATGTGAGCAAACCAGGTTAAGTTAGGGTAAACAAATATAAAATAAAAGCAATAAATTTACAATTCAAGTGCAAAAATAAAAAAATCTAAAAATCTACTTCCCCCTAGACTTATTCTTACCTTTTCCCCCTTTGATCACATAAAAAATGGGGTACAGAAAAAAAATCTAAGGGTAACTTTTATAAAACTCTGATTTACAAATAATTTTAAAAAATTTATCAAGATTTTGAAAATACCGAGAATAATTTTGATAACACTAAAAATGCAAAATAAATTTTTTAAGTAAAAAATTTTTGTGAAACAATCAATAATTTCCTTAGTTAAACAAATTTTTAAATTTTTTTTTGTAGAAATTTTGATAAAGTAAATCTAATAAAAAAAACTTTAAGTAAAAAAAAAAATTCTACGTAAAAATTTTTTTTTTTTCTAAGGAAAAATTTTTCTAAATTTTTTAAAAAAATTTGTGCAACATATAAAATACATTTTGGTAAAGCATAGGTTTATAAAATAACTTAAAAAACTTTAAGTTAAAAAAATGAGATTTTTTTTTATAAGTTAAACAAATTTGCATAAAAAAATTTAAGAATTTTTCAAAAAAAATTTAGTAACTATTCAAAGCATTATCTAATTTCAATTTTAATACTTCAATTAAATATTTTATTTCAACATTTGACTTCCAGGCTTTTTAGGAACATATTTATTTGAAATTTTTCTAACTTGTTCTTTGTGATATTTAAAATACCAGTTCAAATTATATTTTCTAATACTTACACTATATGTGCATGTATGTTTTTTTAAGTTTTTTATTTCTTTTTATAAATTATCATTTTGTAGCTTTAATTTATTAAAATCTTCTAATAGACAAAATAAATTTTGCTAGAATTACTTTTACTTTTTTAATTTCTTTTTTTAATTTGCAACAATCTTTAGATAACAATTTAACGAATTTAAATATTTTATTGGGAGGAAGAGATCGTACCTGACTTACCTTGTCAATCTTATTGTCCGTGGCTCTCCTGAACTGCTGTTTTCTTCCGATGTCGCTCCCCCTTCATCGATGCTCTAGATGCTCATTTCGGAAGAGCTTTCTTTGTGTTCGTTTTGATGACTTGCCATCAACGCAAGCCCGAAGAAAGCCTCAACTTCCGATTCGGATGATGTTTCGTCCCACGTCGCCTTTAAAGTTTTGTACTTGTTCGTTTGGACAGACTTCTTTCCTTTGTCTTTATCCTTGTTCTTTAACTTAGGGCAGTTGTCCTTAGCGTGCCCTTCTTTATTGCAGTGGTAGCATCTGATTGTTCTTTTCTTTCTACCCTGCGGATGGTTAATTTTTCTTGATTTAAATAACTTTTTAAAACGCCTTACCATCATTACCATTTCTTTGTCGTCGAGAGAGGATTCTAACTCATGTTCATCTCTCGTTGCCTTGAAGGCGATGCTGTGCTTCGACTCCTTCGTACCTGCAAATCTCGATTCATGTACTTCAAAAGTTGAAAAAAATTCTTCTAAGGTAATTGATTCTAAGTCCTTAGAGATATAGAATGTATCTATTAGTGATGCTCATTTTGTATTTCTAGGGAATGCATTAAGAGCGTACCTTGACAAATCTCGATTGCTTATCTTTTCTCCGAGATTCGAAAGTTTGGTGATGAGCTCTTTAATCCTCGAGTGAAGTTGTGCAATCGTTTCGTCTTATTCAAATTGTAGGTTGGTGAGCTAGTTGCGAAGTAAGTCCCTTCTCGCGAGCTTGGCTTCGGACGTCCCTTCGTGTAGACCTGACCACGGTTCGGAACCGACGGTTCGACGGTTCCAGGCAGGTCGACCCTTAACCTTAACCGCCCAAGACGGTTACGGTTCACGGTTCACGGTTCAGAACCGCCGGTTCACGGTTCGGTTCACGGTTCGTCACGGTTCGTCACGGTTCAAGATTAATATGTTAAAAAAAATTAAAAATTAAAAATTAAAAATTAAAAATTAAACATTAAACATTAAACATTAAACATTAAAAATTAGAAATTAAAATTTATTAAAAAAAGGGCTTGCACTTATTTAAGTTGCCTACGTATCCCTTTAGGGGAATCAAAGCCCACGTAGTTCTTTTACATTTTTATCCTTTTACATTTTCATTCACTTCCATTTCCTGTTCCTGTCGTATTTGTTCCTTCAGTATCAAAATCTTCAACTTCGTCATCTGAAAGTTGCATTCCTTGGATTCTTTTCTCCGCTCTGGTCCAATCGTCCAGTAATGCTTGGGCTTCCAATGAGTCGGGAGACAAAGTTGATCGTCGTTCATCTAATATGTTGCCGCCGGCACTGAACGTCTGCTCCACAGCAACAGTTGACACTGGACAAGCTAAAATTTCTTTTGCGATCACAGAGAGAACGGGAAAGCTTTTCGCTATCTGCTTCATTAAAATCAAAAGAAGTCGTAAAATAATTCTCAAGTTCCTGTGTGGAACTTGAGGATCTCCGTGGACGTTTTGTCCGTTCTTTTAATAAGAGTTGTGCTTTTGTAAGTTTTAAATTACTACTAGTAGTTTGTTGAATTTCAGAAATATTAATTTGTGTTCCATATTTTGCATAATATTGATTATAAATATCATATAAATACATTCTAACATTATATATAATATTAGTTGGATCAGGGGAAGAAGAATCTTTAATTGGAATTAAAGCATCATAATATAAAGTTAACATTTCTTGTAAAACTTCTAATTTAAATCTAGGATCTAAAGCAAATGCAATTAAATAAATTTCAGGAATTAAATAAAAATATTTTTCCCATTTAGTTTTCATAGCTAAGATGCAAGGAGATAAAGATTCATTATTAATATGTTCATTTAAAACTAATACTATATTAGAAAAATTTTCTAAAACTAATTGAGTAGTGGGATAATAAACACCGGAAAGTTGTTCGGTTGCATCATTAAATACTTTTAAAATTTCACAAATACTACTATAAATATTCCATTATTGTGAAAATAAATATATATTAGTATTAGTGTTTTGTGCAAAAAATGAACATAATAATTCTTTATATTGAAATGAATCTTGTAATAATTGGTATGTTGAATTCCAACGTGTTGGTACATCACGTGGAAATTTTTTAGGTCTCATTCCATTAATTTTACAAAACCTACCCCATTGTTTCATTATAAATGGATGAGACCATAAATAAGAAATTGCAATTCTAATTGGTTTAATATAACTTTCTAAAATTTTTAAATCATCTTGAACACATAAATTTAAAACATGACATACACAACGAATATGAAAAAATAAACCTCCAATAATAGGTTGACAAACAAATTTTAGATCATCTATACAAGCGGTATTAGAACTAGCATTATCTAATGATATTGAAAATATTTTATGAGGTAAACCATATTTTTCTAAAATTAAACATAATAATTGTGCGATATTATGAGCATTATGTGATTCATCAAAAACTCTATAAGCTAATAATATTTTTTGGAGGTTCCAAGAGTTATCGATCTAATGGCAAGTCACACCCATATACGAATGTGTTTGCCAATGATCACTCCAAATATCGGAACATAAAGAAACTTTATTATCTAATTTACTAAATTCATCAATTAAATTCTTTTTTCCTTGTTTTACTAATTTTTTAATTGTACCAGTAAGTGTAGTCCTAGGAACACGTTTAGCACATGGATTAAGAGATTCTTTACAAAAATCTTCAAATGTGCATTTAGATCCAAAACTAAAAGAAAGATGTTCTACAGAAACAAATTTAGCTAATGATTCTCTTAATTTATTATCCGAATATAAAAATAAACCGGAATCGGTACTACCGCTAGTTGAAGAAAATCTTGATAATTGTGTTTGAGAATGGTCGAGTCCATATTCCGTCGGGTGCTTCGTTTCTACATGTCGTTTCAACGACCCATAGCCGCCGCCGGCTTGGAATTTGTAGGAAGCATTGCAGTGCTTACATTTTGCACGCATTTCTCCCGACGGAAGAGTGACCTTCTCAAAATGTTTAGTAAAAATAGAAGACTTTAGAGGAGGAAGTTCCCGAACCTTAGAAGTAATTGCATCGGTACTTCCTTGTGTGTCGGGTGTCGGATTCGGAAGATGCTCGATCTCATCATCGGTGGATTGAATGTTGGGGTCCTCCTCCCGCGGATTCATTTTTTGCTTTCCCTTCCGAGCTCGAGATGATGCACCTCCACGGCCTCCTTCCATTGTAATTGAAAATTGAAAACGAAAGCGTATAGAGATTAGAGAATACGAAAATGAGATTAAGAGTAGAGAAGATGTGTGTGAAAAATGATGAAATAAGCTCTCTATTTATAGAGTTTTGATAGTAACGGACACTAAATCATAGCCATTGATCAAAAAACGGTCAAATGATCCTAACCGTTGAAAAAAAATACCTAAAAAACTCTCCCAATGGCTACGAACCGCCGGTTAACCGGCGGTTCATAGCCGGTTAACCGGCGGTTCCAACGGCTATGAACCGCCGGTTAATTGGCGGTTCAAGCCGTTAAAAAAAAAAAAAAAAATTGCGGCTGAACCGTCGGTTCAACCCGCCGGTTAACCGGCGGTTCGCCGGTTTTTACACCCATTGAACCGGAACCGGCCCGGCAACTTGCAGGGCCGGTTCCGGTTCGACCCGGCTAACCGGGTCAACGGGCAACCGACCCGTTGACCCGGTTATGGGCCCGGGCCGGGTCCGGGCCAGACCCGACCCGGGGTCGGATCTACCTTCGTGTAGCTCAAGGAATTTCTTCCAAAGCTCCTTTGCTGAGTCGTAGGCGCCGATCCGGTTGACTTCTTGTGGCAGAAGGACGCTCAGCAGATGAAACTTTGCTTTGCCGTTTGTTATAGTCAGCCTGCTCCTTCTTCATCCATTGGTATTCTTCCTTACCCTTGGGTGCTACAAAATCGAACTTCATTATTAATAGTATTTCAAAGTCAATTTTAAAGAATACATGCATTCGCTTTTTCCAGCTAGCGAACTCTCCCTCGAACTTCGGTGGGTATATGCTCGGTCTAGCCATTGATTCAGTGCTTCGATTGGCGGTTAGTCCTCCTGAAGTGTCCTGGCTCTGATACCACGTCGTTAGCTGGCTAGAAAGGGGGGGGGGTTGAATAGCCTTGCACAGAATCAAAACAAACCCTTCTCGGACTTAAAAAGAACACTTGCATAAAATAATTAAATAAATTGAAAAAGCAGAGGCTCAGAGGATTTACTTGGTTACAACCGGAGAGGTTATTAATCCAAGGAATGGAGTAGCACTAAATTCTCCTTCAGGCGGAGAAGCCTCTTTACAGCAGTGTAAGCACAGAAAATGAGAAGCTAAATGAAAACTAAGATGCGTACAACTGTTGATGCAAGAATGCTTGTTGTTGTTTAGCTTCTGGACTAAGGCTGTATTTATAGCCTTGGTCGGGATGCTTGGAAGGGTAAAGATCATGAGTTTAAAAGGATGTAGGATATCTCCATTGTCATGATGCCTTTTGGGTAGAGTCAAAGAGTAAAGTCATGAGGGCCTAGGTCTAAAGTGGACAATATCATGTCATTGTGGAGATATGTGGACATCCTTGGACACAACAGTTCTCATAAACCCATGGGATGTCTAGCAGAGTGGAATGACGCCACCTTAGGCTTAACCAATAGAGTCGTTAATTTAAGTTGAGCCCATCGAATTGGCCCATCATGCCAAATAATTTAAGCAGGTTGAGTTAGAATTTTATCAATCCAAGCCCATCATGGGCCGACCTATCTAGGTCCGCGACCCATGTGGGCTAGCCCATGATGGACTTGGGTTGACCTATGGATTGAGAAATATATTAAGCCAAATTTTATGTCAATTTATTATCCTTATTTATTATAATTTTGAAATAAAAATAGTATTTTTCATAAAAACATAAGTACTTATTTTTATATCCATTTATATTTAAAATATTTATTTCTGGATATATTTGATTCATGAAACCTTTCCGAAGTAAAAGGTTGAAGATATGAATTTCTTTTTAATTTTGTTTTTAAATTTTTGATGAGCCAGCGGGCTAGCTCGCCTAACCTGCACTCCACCTTAAATTGGGTTGGGTTGGAGATTTCCCATCTTGCCAAGATGATGGGTTGGCCCGCCCCACCTTGCTAAATAGCTGGCCCGTCACGAGCTGGCCCATCCCGTTACAAGTTAACACGTCTGACAGCTCTATCAACTAACAACTGAGGGGGCGTTTGGTTTAGGGGAATAGGAGTGGGGAATGAGAATGGGAATCATTAATTGCCGTGTTAATGGAATGCAAATAAGGGAATGAATCCTTGAAATTGGATAATAACTCATTCCCATGTACCTCCCCTTCAATGAGTCATTACCCTATTTTCATCAATCAAAATATTTCCTTATTCTAAAAATATTCTTGACCTAAAACTAAAATTTTCTCCCTTAATACTAAATATCAAAATATATTTATTTATTTTTTCTTTTATATCACTTATCTCTCCTTGTTCTCTCTCATCATATTTTCTCTCTCATCATTTTATCACACACTTTCTCTCTCCTTAATCTCTCCTATCACACTCTCTTTCCTCTTTTTTTCTCAGTACACTTTCTCTCTTATCATACTTTCTCTCTCCTCAATCTCTTCCATCGCACTCTCTTCCTTCTTTTTCTCTCATCATACTTTCTCTCTCATCATACTTTCTCTCTCCTCAATCTCTCCCATTACACTATCTTTTCTCTTTTTTTCTTATCACACTTTCGCTCTCATCACACTTTCTCTCTCCTCAATCTCTCTTGTCACACTCATTCTTTTTTTCCTCAACACACTTTCTCTCTCATCATACTTTCTTTCTCCTCAATCTCCCCCATCACACTCACTGCTCTCTTTTTTCCTCATCACACTTTCTCTCTCATCATATTTTCTCTCTCCTCAATCTCTCTCATCACACTCTCTCCCCTCATTTTTCTCATTACATTTTCTCTCTCTTCATCCTCTCCCATCATACTTTCTCTCACATCATATTTTCTCTCTCATCTTCTCTCATCATGATCTCTCCTATCACACTCTCTTTTCTCATTTTCTCTCATCACACTTTCTCCCTCTTCATACTTTCTCATCACACTTTCTCTCTCATCAGACTTTCTCCCTCATCATTCTCTTTCATCATATTTTTCTCTCACATTCATCTTTCTCTCACATCTAATTTTTTCTCTTATTTTCCTTTAAGGGTAAAAAGGAAAATTTTGATTTATTCCGATAGAAAATATGCAACTAACCAAACATTGCTTTTAAGAGTGATATTCATACTCATACCCATTCCCATTCCACAATACAATGATTCTCATTCCGATTCCTATTCCTAGAAAAGAACCAAACGCCCCTGAATCTTAACAATCAAAGGGAATGGAGGTGACCAACAACATCTTGAAAAGAGGGAACACAAAGTCGTGGGCTGGACTTTTCCACGACAGCCAGAAGATGGGAGCTGCAATGAAACTTTAGCAATTCGAACAACAAGGAAAAAGACTGAGTTTGGCCTACGAAGACATCGATATGGTTGGGGATTTCTTAGGATTTTGCCTCATTGAATGCTTTATAGGGCTAACCTTGGACGTGATGGAATCATCGCGGTTGCTAGGCGTTGGAAGAAACTATACAAATTTTATATATACAAGAGTAGTTGGACAATTTTCTGTTGACATTTGGATATATATTTGGAAAGATCTTATCACTTATTTATGTGATTAGATGAATTGTAATTCCAAATCTGTAGGGATTAAGATCTTATCATTAATTTCATGAGATTGGATGAATTGTAATCCTATTAATTTATAACTAGATTATATACTTAGATTGATTAGAGTAGTTTCTTTGGTTGACATACTTATATATAAATGGTGTATATTCTGTAAATGATAATTAGAAATTTTTTCTCTATTTTCCCATATACTATCGGAGTTATTAGATTCATCTTGGGATTTTTGATTATTTCTTCACTTGTCTTTAGAGGATCCACTTTTCTTTGAGGTTCCAGTTAATCGATCATGTCAAAAACAATAAAAAATAGTTCCAACACTAATATACACTCAACAGATAAAACCACCCTCATTTCAACATGTGATTTACATAACATTCAAGCTACATTTTTATTGAATGGAAATAATTATTTGAAGTGGTCACAACTTGTTCGCATAACCTTGAAGGAAAGAGGCAGGTTAAGTCATATACTCGAGCTAGGACCGGATTCATAAGAACCCAAGTTTATTGTGTGGGATGAAACAAATTTATTAGTGATGTCGTGTTTGTGGAATTCGATGACTCCATAAATCAGTGACATATGCATGTTCTTGTTAGGTTATAAGATTGCAAATAAAATCTCATATTAAAAATATATGAAAAAGATCATGTATTTATAAAGGAAAAATATCTCTATTGGTATGAAATATTTTAGATATAACCCAAAAATAAAATTATGAGAACTTAAATCCAAAGTAGATAATATCATGTCATTATAAAGATATCTAAATTTTTTTTTTATCCTAATAATTCTTTAGGACAACCAAACAAATATAGGATACCATCAAGAAAACACATTCCAATGTTTATGATGCAGCCTAAATTTATGAGATTAGGACCAAACTCTCAGCCACAAAACAAGGAACTCATATAATTACTGAGTACTCCAACCTCTTGCAAGGCTTATGGTAAGAATTGGATTACTATCAATGTATCGAAATGAAGCGTGGGACTGATGCAGTCATCCTAATCAATGTATCGAAATGAAGCGTGGGACTGATGCAGTCATCCTTAAGCGATTTGTTGAAAAAAAATACATTTATGATTTTCTTGCTGGCCTTAATGTTGAATTTGTACAGTAAGGATACATATCTTGGGAAAAGAGGACTTACCATCTCTAAATGAGACCATCTCTATCATCCGCACTGAAGAAAGGAGAATGAGTGTTATGATTGACAATCAGGACTCTAATGGGTTATTCCTTGTGATTGTTGGTCCCAGTGCGGTCAATTACAACTTAAAAGAAAATAAGTAAGAAGGCTAGAATTTACTTGGTTACAATTTAGATGGTTGTTAATCAGTTACAAAGCTCCACTAAATATATCTCCTTTGTTGAAGGCAGAGAAGCCTCTTACACCCTTTGAAAAGCTCAGGTATTAACTAGGAATTGAACACAGAAATTGTTGTCTATTTCTTACCTTTAAGAGTCTTTTTATAGCTCTTGAAAAACTCTATCCAAAACTTGAAGACGCCTTTAATTGGGTCCAAGACACCTTCAATAGACTAAAATTTATCGCCAAAGATAAAACCTTATCTTCGGCCAACGGTCATTTGAAGGCGCCTCCAATAGGCTGGAAGGCGCCTTCGACACTATTTATAGAAGACGTTTTCCAAGAATTGAAGACGCCTTTCCTAAGGTAGATCAACTCCTTAGCTGATCTTCTTTGGGTGATGCTCCGATCTTCTCCTCGAGCATGCTCAGGCTTCAGCTTCTCGTCCCTCAGAAGCACCACGCGCATCCTTCTCACTCCATCAACTTACTCTTCCATAGCTTCTCGTCCATTGGATGCACCGAACCCGTCGACTCAATTTCTTTATCATCCTTCTCGTCCGCCGGGTCTTTCGCTTAACTTCTTACGTTCCTAAGTCCCTGCCCACTCAGGCGCAAGACATCAAATAACGCAGAGCCTAATTTCACTTGGTTGATCACACCAAAATTAACATGGGATACTTACAATCTCTTCTTTTTAATATGATCAACCCAAGTTAAGTTAGGATTAAAAAGAATAGTAACATAACAACAGAATAATTACAATTTAACAAACATGAATGAAATTAATAAATAGGCAATATTAAAACAATTAATACGAAAAAATGTACCTGCCCCTAGACTTAATCTAATATTCTCTCCTTTTGATCACATTAAAAATATGAGTAAAAATTCTAAGGGTTACACAAATAGTGACTAACACTTGGAAAAATTTTAGGAATTATTTTTCGAAAAACCAAATGTTTGTGATTTAAAAACTAGAAGAAATAATGTTCAAATGATTTTTAATTATTAAAAAATTTAAAAAAATTTTGTAACGATTAAACATGTTTATCAAAATAGCGATAAAATTTTTATAAATAAATGAAATTAATCTAAGCAGTAATAAATTTAGATGCATTTAAAAAAAATACTTAACAAATAGATTTTTGAGCTAAAAAATTCTTGCAACTTTTTCTTAGTATATAAAATAAAAATCATATCTCGAGAAAAATTAAATTTTCAAAAATTGACTTGTTGAGAATTTTTAATATTAAAAATTAATATTTTGGTAAAAATTCATAAAAAATTCAATAATAGTAAAAAAATTTTCAAAAATATATATATATTTTTGACAGAAAATATGATATTTTATTATAAAAAAATAACTCTCTGAAATAATTTTAATTTTAGAGATACAATTTTTGTTAAAAAATTCATAAAAAATAATATCGGTCAAAAAAATTTTACAATTTTTTCTACAAATCAGTAATAAAGGAAAAAAAATTAAGATAGGAAAAAAATTACTTGAAAAAGTTAGAAAATTTTAAGCGTGCATTAAAAATATTAAAGCAAATAAAAATTAGAACATGTATAAAAATTTAACCTAAGTTTGATTTTGGAACCTAATATAAGTTCCTACTTACTCGATTAATTAAAAATATTCTTGGTATATATTTTATTATTACCTTTTGATTTGACCCTTATGAAATCTAAAATATCAATTAAGATTACCATATCTTCTAAAATTAAAGGATCTTGAATTTAAGCATGCATCATGTTTTTTCAATAATTTTATTTGTTTTTTTAATTTTTTATATTTAATTTTTACCTTTTCAAGATATTCTAATCTACAAGATTTGTTAACGTTATTTTTAATTCAACATTTTCCTTTTTCAAATATTTATTTTTAATTTCTAATTTACAAGAATTTTTCGAAAGCAGCTTTATAAACTTATATAATTTATCAGGAGGTAGAGATCGTACTTAATTTATCTTATCAATCTCGTTATCTGATGCTCCCGCTGTATTGCTGCTTCTTTCTAAGGTGGCTCCCCCTTCGTCGATGCTTTTGATGTTCATTTCAGATGAGCTCGCTTCGTCGTCTTCTTGTTGAATTGCCATTAGTGCAAGTCTGACATATGCTTCAATTTTCGATTCTGATGATGATGTTTCGTCCTACACCACCTTTAGATTTTTGTGCTTCGCCTAGATCGATCTTTTGTCCTTGCTCTTGTCCTTCAGTTTTGGGCAGTTATCCTTGAAGTGCCCTTCTTCTTGGCAGTTATAGCATCGTACCTTTTGTTTGTTTCGTGAATTTTTCTTGGTCTGCAACTTGTTAAACTTGTTAGACTTCAAAAATTTTTTGAATTTTCTTATCATAAATGTGGCTTCGTCTTCGTCAAGTGATGTGTCTGAATCTGGTTCGCCTTTCTGGTTAGCCTTCAGTGTTAGGTTGTGGGCTGTATGTTCTTCTTTGTTTTGTAAGTCTACACATCTTGATTCTTAAAGTTCAAAAGTGGAAAATAGATTTTCTAATGAACTAACTTCAAGGTCCTTAGAGATGTAAAATGAGTTGACTATAGATGTCCACTTGAGTGTCCTAGGAAATACATTTAAAACATACCTTAATGAATCTAGATTTGTTATCTTTTTTTTTTGAGATTCGTGAGTTCGGTGATGAGTTCTTTGATCCTTGAGTGTAGATGTGCAACTATTTTACCTTCTTCCATCCGGAGGTGACTGATTTAGTTCCAGAACATATCCTGTCTCGCGAGTTTTACCTCTAAGGTCTCTTCGTGTAGTTTCAGGAATTTCTCCCAAAGCTCGTTGGCTGACTCATAGGCTTCGATCTGGTTGACTTCTTGCAGTGGTAAGATGCTCAGTAGATAAAATTTTACCTTGCCGTTTGCCACGAAGTCGGCTTGCTCCTTCTTCGTCCACTGATATTCTTCTTTGTCGGCTCCTTGCTGATCCTTAAGTGCTATAAAGCCATATTTCATTATTAAAAGTAAATCAAAATTAGTTTTAAAGAATACCTTCATCTTCGTTTTCCAAGTCGTGAATTCTCCCTTGAATTTTGACGGGTAGATACTTTGTCTGGCCATCGTCTTATTTGTTTCGATCGGCGGTTAGTCTTTTTAAAGCAGTTTGGCTCTAATACCATTTGTTGGTCCCGGTGCGGCCGGCTAGAGAGGGTGTATAACCTATGATAAAAAATCAGAATAAAATAATCTCTTACTTTTGCTTAGCAAGGATGCACAATTAAATTAAGCAAAAATAATTAATATAAAAGTAGATAATAACAACTTAAAAGGAAATAAGTAAGAAGGTTAAAATTTACTTGTTTATAACTTAGGTGGTTGCTAATCCAAGGTAGTTGCAAAGATCCACTAAAAGTATCTCCTTTGTTAAAGGCGAAGAAACCTCTTACACTCTTTGAAAAGCTCAGGTATTATTTAGGAATTAAATACAAAAGTTGTTGTTTATTTCCTAACTCTGGGGTTTTTTTATATCCCTTGGAAAACTCCATCCGAAGCTTGAAAGCACCTTCAATTGGGTCTAAGATACCTTCAATAGGATAAAGTTTATCGCCAAAGATAAAACTTTATCTTCAGCCAACGATCATCTGAAGGCGCCTTTACTAGACTGGAAGGTTCTTTCGACACTGTTCATGGAAGGCGACTTCGCTGAAGCAGATCAACTCCTTAGTTGATCTTCTTTGGGTGATGCTCTGACCTTCTAGAGTTGAGCTCAGTCGAACTCAACTGTGGCCTTCTTTTTGAGCAGGCTTCCGCTCCGGCTTCTCATCCCTCAGAAACACCGTGCACGTCCTTCTCGCTCCACCGGCGTACTCTTCGGCAACTTCTCATCCCTCGGATGCACTGAGCTCGTCGACTCGATTCTTATGCCATCTTTCTCGTTCGCCGCATCTTCCGTTCGACTTCTTATGTTTCTAAGTCCTTGCATACTCAGACGCAAGACATTAAATAATACATATCCTAACTTGACTTGGTTAATCATATCAAAATCAACACGGGGTATTTATAGTGATGAATCTGTCAATTCAAAGCCTCTTAAAGAAATCAATAAGCCAATAGAATTTTCAGAGGGTTTTTTCTATAAGTCAAAGAAATCTCTTTGGTACAATTACTGTAAAAAATCAGGTCATACCAAGAAGACTTATTGGAAACTAAACGGGAGACCTCCAAACATGAACAAAAATTTCTCTGGCAAACTGAAAAAGAATAAGGACAAGCACTGTCACGCCCCGGAGGAGTCCCTGTCCGAAGAAATTTCGGCAGCATCTCCCCTGTACGGCGGATAGTCTGAAACTTTCTACATATCTCTATACCTCAGCCACATGCGGCTGGAATAATAACAATAAATATAACACAACCACACAAACATCCACGCAGTTATATATAATCAAACAAAGCAGTAATACTCTGACTCGAAAACCACCCTACTCAACTACACTCGTAAAACACCAATCCGACAAACTTACCTCTTCTGCCGTCCCGGCAGGCGTGAAGTAAAACATATCCAAACCATACCAAAAATCCATCAAACGATAAGAATCTATACAAGATCCATAAATAAAACCAATACAAGACTAAGACATAGTCCGATAAAGAAAACTAAAATAACATCTCATGATCAGCAGAGGTCTAGCACTACGTGCAGTGGGGACTAGCGATTGGAACTGCTCCGGACAGCCTCAACCTGAAAATATAACAACAATGGAGGCGGGGTGAGTCCAACACTCAGCAGGTACAACTGATATACATAGTAGGGAAATACCACCTAGCACTAATCATGCGTACAGTCTCCTGATATAAGAAATATAAATATGCAACTGAAGTAAACAGGAGAGAAACTGTACTAAGCAGGACCTGAGTATAAGGTCAAACAATCCGAGTGGTATAGAAATCCTGTATGCATGTCAAACATAGGTATCCAAACAATATGCAGCATATAAATGCAGCAAACACAAATACAAGTAATAAATGCATCATGCATATGATGCTAATGATGCGTCCTGGTTACCCCTGACGCCAGTCGATCATCTCACACCCAATAGTGAGGCCGAGTGGGTAGGGCTGTGACAACCGTGCACTCTGTCGTCACTACTCCTGATGAGTGACCGAGTGGACGGGATGCTGTCGGAGTACACCTATCCTCCTACCCCAAATCATAAATGGGGGAGCGCAATGCTCTCAACTCCCGGTACACGATGACGGGGAGGAATCCCTGCCGGATAACACGTTGTGTCACACTACCCATGAGCGGACCAACGGTGCCTAACAGAGTCCCTGCTGCAACACACTCTGCCTGAATCGACCACTAACCCATGAGTGGTGGTGTGTGCATATCCATGTAACTGGCGATGTGCTCAACAATAATGGAGCGGACTATCGCACAACATGCAATCATGCAAATGGTGCATGACACTAACCACAAAATATCCTGACCTAATCCATATATATATATAAAAGTGCATCATAGGTCAACGAATCAAATCAAATCAAAGGTACACAGAAGGTATAAAAACCTAGGTCCTGAACATGGTGAAGCATGGTATATCACTACCCCTATAAGCATGTATCAACAGGTAAGAAGTACATGAGATGCAAATCAGGCAATCAATCAATCATATAACAGGTATTGGGTAGTGACTAACCGAAACAAATAAGGAACATAATTAATGCAACTTGTTATATTCACTACTATGTATATCAAATGACATAAGTCAAAAGTACCCACCTCCGATAGAAAAATCCAATCTAATCTGGTCCAAATCTGACGTCGAGATACACGTCTCGTGTCAAAATCCTGTAATATCACACATATACGGATTTAGCTAATTCCCTTATATATTTAATTAGCTGACCAACCATTAATCCAAAGCCAACTAGGTTTAACCTAACCCATTTCACAATTACAATGGATTAGGTATCCCCAATTATCTACAATCAAATTGTATCAGATAAATACATGAACTAATACCTAATCATGTAAATCCAAATTCTCTACAGCATGTATCACGATCTAAAATAATCAAATTATACTATGATCTACAACTAAGACCAAAAACCAGTACCTTACCTCAAGTTCCACCGTTGTTGTTGCTGCTGGCACAAGGCTACTGGATAAGGTTACTGCTGGAAGTCAAGAAAAGTCCACGGAATAACTCTTTCCGGTTGAAATCTTCACTGAACAGAACATGAGGAGATCAAGAATCTAACTAAATATAGTATCAGATCCCAAATTCAATCCAACACTCCCTTACCTACAAGATCGCCGGAGATCAGAGAGTAAGACAAATAATGATCGGCCACTGATACTAGGGCACAGAGGAAATGGCACGGATGGTCTGCTCGGTGTCCCTGTCGGCTGCACCTTGGCTGGCGTCGGCGACCTGGTGGATCCAATCTAGGCACGGGAGAGGGCAGATCAAGATAGACCGGTGAGGAAATGCTCTGCCGTGATGCGTCTGTGCGGAGGTGACCGAGGAAAAGAGGGGAAAACGGGTGGCATCATCGGGTGGAGAACGAAGGTGAAATCCGGCAACAAGGTGGCGATCGGCGTCGGCGGCTGTGAACCCAATATAATGGCACACGGCTGGAGGCTAGGGCTCGGGGTAGCCGGCGCTAGGCCTCGGCCGTCGGCTGCGGCGGCGCTGTCACTCAGCGGAAATGGTGGAGCAATATGGCTAGGGCAGAGGAGGAGAGGGGTTCGGCTCGGGAGAGAAGAGAAGGAAGAGATGAAGAACCGCCTTGAGCGGTTAGGGCAGAAGGTTTGCGCGGGGAAGAAGGCTCAGGCGTGCAAGGGTTTTCGGCGAGGAAGGGAGGAAGTAAAGAAAAAAAAAGAAAAGGGAAAATAAATAAAGAAAAGGAATTAAGAAATTCAACTTTTTCTCATTTAAATCGGGTAGCCTAAATAGGCTTTTCCGGACCCCATTTTTATCCCCGTCAACTCGTCCGTACGAGCTCCGAAAAATTCCCGAAATTTTTTTCAAAAATTCCGAAAAATTTCCTTATTAATATTCGCCTATTTCCAGTATTTTACAAGCACATACTTCTAATAGTTATCCAAGCATAGAAGGAAACTCAAATTCTGGGTTTAGCAAAGAAGATATTGAGAAGTTTAAGACTTTCTTAGGGATATTTGAAGCACAATCTATAGCAAGTACATGTTCATTGAGTTTTTCAGGCATTTCTTCTACCTCTTGTTATCCTAATGCTTCAAATTTAAGCACTTGGGCGATTGATTTAAGCACCACTAACCATATGACTTATTCTTCTAAAAAATTGATTACCTATAGCCCTTGTTCTAGCAAAAAGAAGATCACAATAGCCAATATATCCACTATCACTATTGAAGGATAGGGTGATGTTTCTATAAATGATAATCTCACTCTAAAAAATGTTTACTAACCATATGACCTATTATTCTAAAAAATTCATTACCTATACCCCATGCTCTAGCTAAAAGAAGATCACAGAAACTAGTGGATCCACTATCACTATTGCAGGCAAGGGTGACGTTTATATAAATGATAATGTCATTCTAAAAAATGTTCTTCTTGTTCCCAAACTATTGAAAATATTTTCTAAATGCATGATAGATGAATTAATTAAATGCGGTAAAAACTTACAGCGATCTCCCGCAGATCTGCAATCGGCAATGACGAAACTTGCTATCGGAAGAGCGATCACAGGATCGGAAAGCCCTCCGCAATTCCACAAACCAAATCCCGCCGCTTTGGATGTTCTCCTCTGACTCTCGTCGCACGATCGCGATTTCACACTCTGAGCCTTGGACGGACCCCCTTTATATAGGGAAATACCCTAGGGGCATAATGGACATTTCCATTATGTGTAGTGGGGAACATGGGCCACGTTCCCCACTATCCCCATTTCTAACATCTCCCACTCGTCCAAGGTAAGTCACTAAGACTAGTTCATTCAGGTAAGTCACAAAGACTTAATAAGTCACATAGACTATTAGAGAGTTTGGTCCCATAGACCATATGAGAACATCCAATCCATACTTAGAGAAAATGGTTCGTGCGACAGCAAGCACACTGAGCGATAGTTGCTAAGAAGATTGTTACACCTTGACTTAGCCGCTCGTTGAGCAATCAATGCTAATAAAGTTGTTACACTTTGCTTAGCTGCTCAAATAAATTAGAGACACACTCTTTATGGCACTTAGCCACTTTCCTGGTGGCACATAGCCTTTATCCAGGATCCATCCAATTTTCAAATGACACACAGTCATTATCTTGAAGATATCCATGTCTTGCTATTTACCCAGATTAAATAATTTTCATTTTCATCGATATGAACATCTCTAATCCCTTATAATGACCATTATGTCATGAGCATGTTCCATATCCAATATTCACATTCATTTCCGTACATAACAAAAATGGGTCGACCAGTGAATAACAACAAAAGATATATTTAATCTTCCTTTTTAGCTAGAATCAATTCATTTTAATCAGTCGCTTTCCTAGTTATGCTCCATAGACCGAATCATCCATAGCCATAGGATACACGCTAAAGTAGCAGACACAGATTAAAACTTCAAGTAGACAGCTAAATAGTCACTAAGGTAAAAATTGAGATTAACATATAATCTCAAAGGTCTCACATAGTAGAGAAACAGGGATTCATTCTCCTACTACCTTTATTGTCGCAATAGCACATGTGGTATGAATCACATGCTACGATGTTATTCTCTTTACTAAAAAGAGTGCATGTTGTCTTCAAATTTAACATCGTACAGATTTCGATCTAGACATACCTAACGTCTAATCCTGAATTCAACATATGAATTCTAATCTGGCTTTCAACAGGTTTAGTAAATGGTAGGTTCATTTACTTCGATCATTATTTACACATAAATGATCTCATCTTGACACAATTATCAAGACGACCTCAACTTATGAATCTGTCTCTAATTTCATAATTTCAGCTACGTAAGCTGTTTCATAAGTAACGGTCTTACCCCTATTTGTACTTAACAAACAGAGATGATTGTCCATGTGAGTGGACCAATCTTCACCTGCCAACATGCTCACCGAGATCTTACATGAATGTAACAAATACAACATATACACTGAATAAATTATGGCAAATGACATAATCATAACACAAAGTCTGATTGTTATTTCAATATTGTTACATTCTACGAAGTCCCAAAGACTTTACATGTTCTTTAAATGACTCTTTAGTCATTGGCTTAGTAAAAGGATCTACAAGCATAACACGTGTAGGGACATACTCAAGAATGACTTTTCTTTTAGCCACAATATCCCTTACAAAATTATATTTAATTTCTATATGCTTGCCTTTGCTATGATATTTGGGATCATTGGAAAAGCTATTGCGCTTAATTCATAGTTCACTGTAACAAGACTCCCACTATTCTCAACAATCTTCATATGCTTAAAGAACCTTCTTAACCAAATAGTTTCTTGCATAGCTACTGAACAAGCCACGTAGCTTCCATTATCGATAGCGCTACACCAGCCTATTTCTTGTTATTCTATGAGATGACGCCACCATTCAGCAAAAGTGTATGGCTAGATATGGATTTTCTATTATCAAGGTCCCCATTTATGTAGCCTTTCAGACTCATATAGATACTTAGAAATAGAGACAATAATTTGTTTCCCTTTAAGATATCTGAATATTCTTTTTATTGCTTTCTAATGTCTCAATCCTAGGTTTGACTGGAAATGGCTAATTAAGCCAATAACATAGTCGATATCGGGACGTGTACACAACATAGTGTACATCAAACTACCAATAGAACAAGCATATGATTTTTATTCATCTCAGCTATTTCCTCTGGAGTTTTAGGACACATACTCTTGCTCAACACAGTACCTTTCACAATAGGTGTATGTTCTATGTTGCAATTAGACATGCTGAAATGATGTAACATCTTATTTATATAAGACTCTTGTGACAGACCCAAAAGTCTTTTAGGACGATCTCTTATGATCTTCACCCCTAAGATGTATTCAGCTTCTCCCATATCTGTTGTATCAAATTGTGATGACAGCCACTTCTTGACTTCATTCACATATCCTATGTCATTTCCAGCTATTAGCATATCATCAACATATAATGATAAAATGACATATTTTCCTTTTTCCCTTTTCAGGAAAACACAATGATCCTCATTGATCATCTCGAAACCATAAGATAAAACGACTTCGTTAAATCTTATGTTCCATTGTCTCGACGCTTGCTTTAGCCCATATATAGACTTTCTAAGTCTACATACTTTTTGCTCTTGGCCTTCAGCAATGAAACCTTCTGGTTGAACCATATAGATTTCTTCGTCAAGATCACCGTTAAGGAAAGCGGTTTTTACATCCATTTGATGTAATTCTAAGCCATAATGTGCCACAAAGGCCAAAATAACTCTTATTGATACAAATTTCACTACGGGAGAAAATGTCTCTTCAAAGTCAATGCCCTCCATTTGGGTATATCCTTTTGCAACTAAACGAGCTTTGTATCTGTCAATCGATCCATCTGCTTTCCTCTTTATTTTGAGAATCCATTTATTCCCAATAGCCCTTCGGCCCAGAGGAAGATCGACTAAGTCCCAAACATGATTTTGAATCATGGACTCCATCTCTTCAACCATTGCAGCTTTCCATTTTTCTCTAACTCTACATCCCAATGCATCCTCAATGGATTGAGGCTCGTCGTCGTCAATTGGAAGTGTAACCAATGCCTCATTCTCAATATCAAACCTCTTCTTAGGTTTGATCTTACGAACACTTCTTCGTAAGTTGGGCTGTTGTGAAGTCAACTCATGACTCGGCATATCACTCCCACTCGGTTGACTAGACTCAGGTATCCCTTTTGACACCTCTCTTGTTGATAATATCTCATCCTCCTCAAATAGAGGAACATTTTTATCAACATCACCTCTGATTGGGAACTCTGTTTCGAGAAAAGTCGCATCTCTCGAGTCTATTTCGGAGATGGTTCCATCTAGTGACTCACCTATGAAAACATAACCTTTGGAGGTCTCATGATATCTTATAAAGATACATTTCTTACCTCTAGGCCCTAGTTTTCCATACTTGTGAGAACTATCATGAATATAAGCAGCTGACCCCCAAGGTCTCAGATTACTCAAATCTGTCCAACGTTCATATGGGGTAGATGGAACTGACTTTGAAGGCACTTTGTTAAGTATATAGGCTGCAGTTAATAATGCATCTCCCTAATAGGAGATTGGCAAATTAGCTTGCGCCATCATAGACCTAACCATTTCAAGAAGAGTCCTATTTCTTCTTTCAGCTACCCCATTTTGCTGTGGAGTTCCAGGGATTGTCAGTTGTCTAATAATCCCTCTATCATTACATATTGTCTTGAACATATCAGACAAATACTCCCCACCACGGTCAGTGCGTAAAGTCTTAACTTTACGTTCCGTTTGATTCTCAACTTCGTTCATATAACGAATGAAGCAATCTAATGCTTCGGATTTGTGAGAAATCAAATACACATGACCGAACCTAGAGAAATCATCAATAAATGTAATGAAATAGGAAGCTCCATGTCTAGCCTTCACATTCATTGGACCACAAATATCCGAATGAATTAACTGCAATGTTGATTGAGATCTAATAGCCTTACCAAATGGTTTCCTAGTTGCTTTTCCAACAAGACAATGCTCACATATAGACAATTGAATCTTAGCTCGAGTGCCCAATAAACCCTCTTTAGCTAATCGATTCATACGTTCTTGTCCTATGTGTCCTAATCTAGCATGCAAAACCTCATCAGTTATATCTGCATCACTAGTTAAAGCAATGTTTGAAAAACAACCATCAATAGCATAATTGACATCTGGTTCTACATCAAGAACCATAAAACCATTTGTTAAAAAACCATATCCGATTGACACTGAGTCAATCTTAAGTTCAACAGACCGACTGTAAAAATTAATACAATACCCTAAATCAAGAAGACACGTAACGGAAACAAGATTCCGTCGAATTTCAGGAGCATACAGGACATCATGTAGAAATAAAACTCTACCACCACGTAGGTTGAGTTTGCAAGTGCCGACTCCTTTGACTTCAACTCTTGCATTATTTCCCACATAGATCCACTTGTTGCCAGCTGGTACCCGACGGTACTCAACAAATGTAACTCGTTCCCGAGCTACATGATTGGTTGCTCCTGAATCTATAATCCACAAAGGATAAGAATCAGCTAACAACACTGAACTAGCAACAAAATGCTCTTGAAAAGAAGACACACTTGGATTTACCTTTTTCGGCTCATTGCACTCCCGAGCAAAGTGGCCCTTTTTGCCACAATTAAAACAAGTCAACTTGTTTTTAGGTTTCTTTCCAGTCTTCTTGACTATCTTCTTGATTGGGCCCTGTCCCACACCAACAGCTTCCTTCTTCTTTCCCTTCCCTTTCTTGAACCATTTCTTTTCTTGGATCCATATGATCCGCAGAACCTACAGCCACATAGGCTTGTCCAGAAATCCTTGCGGATTCAACTCTCTCCGCCTCCAATTCTACATGGCGTGAGACATCAGTGAAAGTCTTGATACTCTCACTGTGAGTTAAGGTCTGCTTCATGGTTTCCCAAGAATCTGGAAGTGAACGTATAACTGCTTGAACCTGTTGTTCATCAGTCAACTCATGACCAGCAGTTTTAAGCTCCCGAATCATGTTCGACATCTCCCTGAGGTGTTGAACCATTGACATATTCGGACGCTTTTTGTAGCTGTCAAATTTAATTGTCAGCTGTCGAAGCTTGCTTAGACTTACTCCACTGTATTTTTCTTTAAGGGCAACCCAGACTCCATGAGCCGTAAGATATGACTCATATTCAAAAGCTAGGTCGTCTACCATTGAACTAATCAATATACCCTTTGCAGTGGAGTCCTTTTTCTTCCATGCCTTATAGGCATCAAGATCTCGTCTGTGTTGTGCAGTGAGACCTTCTACAGGTACTTCCATAACCTGATTTACAGCCTCTAGAACTTCTTGTTCCTCAAGTACATATTGTATCTTGAGGTGCCAGATCTTGTAGTTATCCCCATTAAGTTTCTCACCTTTGTTGAGTTCAGCTATTATGTTTTTGGTTGCCATAATCTATCATAAATAAACACATTATTTAGTATTCAGTGTAAATCATATGTATGCAATTTATGATTGACTTAATATTACTTTGAGTTGGTTTACAAAATCAAGTGACAACTGTGTTTTCACTCATCATCATGATTGCATGCTGTGCGATTGTCGGCTCCACTTTGGTTGAGCCCATCGCCAGTTACATGTACTGCACACACCACCCATGGATTAGTTGTATATCTGGCTGGAGTGTGGCGGTTCTGCTGTTTGGCTCCGTTGGTCTGAGGACTCAGCGTGGTAGGTGTAGCAGCGTGGTAGCCGGCAGATGGTGGACTCTGTTTGGCTCCGTTGGTCAGGAGACTCAGCGTGGTAGCCGGCAGAGATATCCTCCCCGTCATTGTGTACCGGGAGATGAGAGCATTGAGCTCCCCCATTTATGATTTGGGGCCAGAGGACAGGAGTACTCCGACAGCATACCGTCCACTCGGTCACTGTCAGGAGCAGTGATGTCCGAGTGCACGGTCACCATATGCATTTATTGCATTTTATTGTTGTGATTGCTGCACTTATATGCTGCATTTGTATAGATGCATTTGATTGACATGCATACAGGATTATGATTTCTTCGGTCTGACGACCTGTTACCTTTGTACCTTGATCCCGGTTAGTACAGTAATCTCCTGATTTCGTTCCAGTTGCATTTATTCCTTCTCGTATTTCAGGAGACTGTACGCATGATTAGTGTTGTCTGTTATTTGTTTTATTATGCATATCAGTTGTACCTGCTGAGTGTTGGACTCACCCCGCCTCCATTGTTGATATTTTCAGGTTGAGGCTGTCCGGAGCAGTTCCAGTCGCTGGCCCCCCATATGCACGTCGTTATTCTGCCGATTTCTTCGCAACTGCCCACGTTGCACAGGCCGCTCAAGCCACGCACGCCGCTCACAGCGACGAACGCTGTACAGAAATTTCAAAGGCAGCCTCGAGTACGCCGTTGGCCAACACACAGAGACAAACTCCATGACTGTTCATTCGAGACCTTTCAACAGACGTTGATTACGGCTGCTTTTGATGCCGACGACTGTAGCAGATTGCAACATGAACGCAATATGCTTGGCTACGGCAAAAACTAGACGGAAGACGGACTCCGTTCACGGCAGCAATTTTAAACAGGAGATCGCACATACATTTAGAACAAATAACTTGGCTTTGATACCAATGATGCATTATTAACTGCAGCCTATATACTTAACAAAGTGCCTTCAAAGTCAGTTCCATCTACCCCATATGAACGTTGGACAGGCAGAAAACCAGATTTGAGTAATCTGAGACCTTGGGGGTCAGCTGCTTATGTTCATGATAGTTCTCACAAGTATGGAAAACTAGGGCCTAGAGGTAAGAAATGTATCTTTATAAGATATCATGAGACCTCCAAAGGTTATGTTTTCATAGGTGAGTCACTAGATGGAACCATCTCCGAAATAGACTCGAGAGATGCGACTTTTCTCGAAACAGAGTTCCCAATCAGAGGTGATGTTGATAAAAATGTTCCTCTATTTGAGGAGGATGAGATATTATCAACAAGAGAGGTGTCAAAAGGGATACCTGAGTCTAGTCTGTTGATACAGTCTGACCTGGATGTTGTTTTGATGTTGACACTGATTTAAGTTTGAATCAGATATTAAATTAACTCAGATTAATTACTAATCAAGGTTGACTTGGTTAACCTGATTGACCTGATTGGGAAAAGTCCAAGCGAGGAGCTTGGCACGGGAAAGTCCTGGTGAGTGAAGCCAGGCAGTGGGAAAGTCCTAACTGGGATGTTAGGCAGTTGGAAAGTCCTGGTGAGTGAAGCCAGGCAGTGGGATGTTAGGCAGTTGGAAAGTCCTGGTGAGTGAAGCCAGGCAATTGGAAAGTCCTGGTGAGTGAAACCAGGCAATTGGGAAGTCCAAGTGTGGAAGCTTGGCATGTATGGTCGGAGAGGGTTCGGTAGCACGCTCTCTGGACCGTCAGGGGTGAGGGCAGCAAGCTTGGAAGCTTGACTCGAGACTCACAGCTTTGGATCGGTCTGCAGACCGATCCAGTGGCACAGTGGCACGGCTGATCGATCTTGGATCGATCTGCTGATCGATCCAGTGATAGTATGGGTATCTGGATCGGTCCGGACCGATCCAGTGATACACTGATTCTCACTGTGGGTCATTTGATCGGTCCGGGACCGATCAGATAATCAAACAGAATGGAGAAGGAATAGGAGGGATCGGTCCACTGACCGATCCACCTATGGCCTGATCGGTCCACAGACCGATCAGGGCTCGAACCAATCTCTGTGAGAGTTGGGTAAGGGGTGGATCGGTCTTGGGACCGATCGAGAAGAACCTGATCGGTCACCGCACCGATCGATGACGATAAAAAGCGTGGATCGCAGACCGATCCACAGTATGGCTTGTTTTGCATGCGCTTTCTCTTATTGTTTCTGATTCGCAATTACTTTTACCTATTTCGTTTCTAACCATCTGCTGTAAGCTTTCTCGAAGTTACATGTTACAGATTACTTGACGTTGGGTGAATTCAAATTGAGGATCATTAGTAGAAGGCGACGAAAAAGCTTTTGCTGTGTCTCGCTGCGGACAAACCAGTTTTGGTAGCAACGTCTCGCTTTGATCTGGCGGCCGTTTGGTCGAAATCGCTTGACTTGTGCCGATAGGTTCAAGCTCGAGGTACCAGTGGAAACGAGGATGCCATTGGTGGGAGCCGAGACAATCGACAAGGAAGAAGCGTGATTGGCGACGTCGTGGACGGTTGCAGGATTGGCAGAGATCCGTTACAGAGCAGAGAGGCATATGAAGGTGGAGAGGAGAGGCTCTCGCGATAATGCTTTTTGTGCTCTTGCTGTGAAAAACACTGTGGAGAAAAACTCTCTGGAAGATTGAAGGAGTGTGCTTGTTCTTCGCTGATTGTGGCTGTGAGCTTCCTTTGATCATTTCACTTGAGCCACTACTGTAAGTCTTGTGCTTAATTTCTTACTGCTGTTAAAGACTTTGTGGAGAGGTTACTCCACCGAGAAGGAGAATCCTTTAGCCGGATAGCTTCCGGGGTGTGATCTACCGAAAGATCAAGAGGATTCGTCCACCTTACGGACACGTCGAGGAGTAGGGGCAAGTTATCCCCGAACCTCGTAAATCTCTGAGTTAGTGTGCTGTGCTTTCTTGTTTTAGTTTTCTAATTCCGCTGTGCTAACAAAGTTCTTGAAGAAATTTGTGTTTGGTGCTTTTCAAAGAGGCTATTCACCCCCCTCTAGCCATCTAAGGTCCCAACAAGTGGTATCAGAGCCTGGTGCTCTTCATCTGGACTAACATTCCAAGGAGCAACAAGATGGCCATGAAGGAAGGATTCAGCACCAACAGACCACCGTTCTTCGATGGAGCAGATTTCCAGTATTGGAAGAGTCGCATGGAGTATTACCTCAAGACTGATATCTCCATGTGGTTCTCGGTCAAGGAGGGATTCTCACCTCCAAAGGACGAAGAAGGTAAGGAACTTGACTCATCGAGATGGTCAACCGAGCAAACTCGCAAGGGACAAGCCGATGCCAAGGCGGTTGTCACTTTGCAATGTGGGATAGCCAAGGATCAACTTGTCAAGGTAGGTCCGTTCTCAAGTGCAAGAGACCTATGGAACAAACTCATCGAGCTCCAAGAGGGAACTCGAGATTCTCGGATTGCCAAGAGGGACCTATTCTTGAATCTCCAAAATCTAACCATGAAGGACAATGAAACGGTGAGTGAACTTCATGGGAGATTCAAGGAGATCATCAATGGTCTCCACTCCGTGGATGAACGGGTAGAAAACCGTGACCTAGTAAGGTACGCTCTTAAATCTTTTCCTAGGAATGCCTTGTGGTCATCCATGGTAGATGCCTACAAGGTATCCAAGGATCTTTCCATTGTTAAACTAGATGAATTTTTCTGTGAGATGGAACTTCATGAGCTTGCTAACAAAGGTCAAAAAGAGAAGGGTATTGCTTTATTTGCAGGACCAAAGAGCAAGGATGGAAGAAGGAAGAAGGAAAAGAAGAAAGAAAAGGAGATTTCCTCATCCACCTCTTCTTCCGAATCCGATGATGAAAGTGGATCATCATCAAGCGAGATGGCGAACTTCGTAAGGAGGATTATGAGAAGAGGCCAAAGATACAAAGGAAAAGGTAAAACTAATGATCAAAATTTTGATAAATCTAATGTTACATGTTATGAGTGTAGCAAGAAAGGACACATTCGGAGCGAGTGTCCGAAACTAAAGAGGAAGGAGGAACGAGCCAAAAGGAAGGAGGAAAGAGCCAAGAAGAAGAAGGCTCTCAAGGCCACTTGGGATGAGTCCTCATCAAGCTCATCGGAGGAAGAAGAGAAGATGGAAAAGAGCACTCGGCAATTGGCACTCATGGCCAGGGAAGAGTCAGAATCCGAGAGTGATGACTCAAGCGCTTCAACCACGGCTTCATCATCTTCGGATGATGAAGAGGTAACCTCTTCTCATATAGAAAAGTGTTATAAAACTATCACTCACTTATCTACATTGCTTAAAAAGTCAAAAACAGAAAATAAATTGTTGAAAGAAGAAGTAAAAGCCTTAAGGACCCTTAGGGAAGATGAGGTCGATGACCTACATCTAGAAGTCCTTGAGGATGAGAACAAGGCCTTAAAGGGTGAGGTTGAGAAACTCAAGAAAATGCTTGAGAAATTCTCAACTAGCTCTAAGACTCTAGACATGATTCTAAATGCCCAAAGGGCAGTTTACAACAAAGCCGGGTTAGGGTATCAACCCAAGGAGTCGAGTTTCATTTCTCTAATGTCTAGAACTCAAAATAGTAGATCACATGTTTCTAGAGTTCATGGAACTAGGAAAGGTATGACCAAGGCATGGGTTCCTAGGTCTTTCGTTGTAGAAGCATTAGGTCCCAAGATTTGGGTACCTAAAACCTCTATTTTTCGTGTATTATAGGCATTGGTCGAGGGGGAGCATCTATCAACTTGGTTTGTTGATAGTGGATGCTCCAAGCACATGACTGGGAACAAATCACTGTTTACTACCATTCAAAACAAAAGTAGAGGTAATGTGTCTTTTGGTAATAATGGTAGCCTTAAGGTTGTAGGAATTGGAGACATTCATATATCCGAATGTCTTCATATCAAGAATGTCCTTCTAGTCAAGGGGATGACTTTTAATCTCCTAAGTGTCACCAATTGTGTGATACGGGTTACACAATTGAATTTCATTCAAGTCAATGTTTGGTTAAACACATTGACACACTTGACACGGTACTAGTAGGCACAAGGGTTGACAATATTTATCAAGTATCATTTAAAAGTGCTACTAATGCTTTGATTAAGTGTTTCATGTCGAAAGAAGAAGAGTCTTGGTTATGGCATAGAAGATTGGCACATGTAAACATGAAGAACATCTGGAAGTTGGCCAACCAAGGATTAGTGCGAGGCTTACCAAGCATCAAGTTCCACAAGACCAAACTATGTGATGCATGTCAAAAGGGTAAGCAAACAAAAGCTGTCCATAAAGGTAAAAGCAATGTAAGTACATCTACTGCTTTAGATTTATTGCACATGGACCTATTTGATTGCAGTAGTGTAATATCATTGAATGGAAGTAGATATTGTTTGGTAATCGTTGATGATTTTACTAGATACACATGGACTTTCTTTTTGAAGCATAAGGACCAAACTATAGATATTTTTATTTCCTTTTGTAGAAGAACTGAAAATGAAAAATCAACAACAATTAAAACCATTAGAAGTGATCATGGTGGTGAATTTCAAAACCATAGGTTTTTAGAATTTTGTCAAGAAAAAGGGTATAGACATGAGTTCTCAACTCCAAGGACCCCACAATAAAATGGGGTTGTGGAGAGAAAGAACCGAGTCTTACAAGAGGCTGCACGAAGCATGCTCAATGAGTACTCACTACCGAGTTACTTGTGGGCTGAAGCTGTGAATACAGCTTGCTATGTGCAAAACCGAATCCTGATACATAGGTTTTAGGAAAGACTCCCCATGAACTTTGGTTTGGGAAACCACCTACAATTAAACATCTTAGGGTGTTTGGTTGTAAGGTGTTTATTTTAAATACCAAGGACCATCTTGGAAAATTTTCGGCCAAGGCTGATGAGGGGATACTGGTTGGGTACTCGCTCACCAGCAAAGCCTATCGAGTCTACAACAATAGGACTAAATTGATTGAAGAGTCCTCTTATGTAGCTTTTGAAGAAATCCCTAACTCAAATGATCAATCAAGGGCTATAGGAGAAATTCAATTTGAACTTAGAAATCTAAGTTTGAATGATCAAAATGAAGAACGAGTCGAAGTTGACTCTGATGTTGATGAACAAAGGCAACAAAGAACTCAATCTGATCCTTTGCCAGATATTGAGTCCTTGCCTGTGCCTAGTGAGACCATTCATGAGGCACCATCAACACCAAGACAATCTAGGATAGCCTCTAGTCATCCACAAGACCAGATTGTGGGAGACATCCAACAAGGGGTTAGGACTAGATCATTCTTCAGAAATGAGTCGAATGAGGTTGCTTTGATCTCAGAAATCGAACCTAAACTAGTTGATGAGGCATTGCATGATCCTGATTGGGTCATAGCTATGCAAGATGAGTTAGGTCAATTTGAAAGAAGCCAAGTGTGGGACTTGGTTCCTAGACCTAAGAAGACCACCATTATTGGAACTAAATGGGTCTTCAAAAATAAGTTAAACCAAAAGGGAGAGGTAGTAAGAAACAAGGCAAGACTAGTAGCCAAGGGCTATAGTCAAGTTGAAGGCCTCGATTATGATGAGACCTATGCTCCTGTGGCATGATTGGAGTCCATTCGTTCAATGCTAGCTTTTGCTGCACATAGAGGTTTCAAGCTCTATCAAATGGACGTTAAATCGGCCTTCTTAAATGGTTTCATTAAAGAAGAAGTCTACGTTGAACAACCACCGGGGTTTGTGAATACCGAAGCTCCAAACCACGTGTTCAAGCTCAAGAAAGCTCTTTATGGGCTAAAACAAGCACCTCGAGCTTGGTACGAAAGGTTGTCGACTTATCTATTAGAAAAGGGTTTTGTAAGGGGTCAAATAGACCCAACACTATTTCTTCGTCGAGATGGTGAAAATATTTTGTAGCCCAAGTATATGTCGATGACATAATTTGTGGCTCAAATAACAAGGGCTATTTAAATGAATTTATCACTCACATGGAAAGTGAGTTTGAAATGAGTCTTGTGGGAGAATTGACATTCTTCCTTGGACTAGAAATCAAACAAACTAGAGATGACATTTATGTCCATCAAGCAAAATACACTCAAGAGATGCTTAAGAAATTCAAAATGAGTGATTCTAAGGAAGTATCCACTCCTATGGCGACGAGCACTCGTCTTGACAATGATGAGAGTGGAAAATCAGTTGATCTAACGCAATATAGAAGCATGATCGGTAGTCTTCTATATCTCACGGCTAGTCGACCGATACTCTTTGTTGTGGGCATGTGCGCTAGGTATCAAGTCCTGTGCCAAGGAATCTCACTTAATTGCAGTTAAGAGAATTCGAGATACCTTAAAGGCACAATTAGAGTAGGTCTTTGGTACCCTCGCATGAATCATTTGACTTGATAGGTTATACCGACCCATTATCGGTGCAAATTGGATCGGAAAAGCACGAGTGGGGTTGCCATTTTTAGGTTCATGTTTAGTTAGTTGGTCAAGTCGAAGCAACATTGTGTTGCTCTCTCCACGACCGAGGCTGAATATATTGCCATGGGAGAGAGTGTATCACAGTTGTTGTGGATGATACACACCCTAGAGGATTATGGACTCTCTTATAAGGGTGTACAAGTGCTATGAGACAACATTAGCACAATCAACCTAACTAAAAATCCAGTCCATCATTCGAGGACCAAACACATTGAAGTGCGTCATCACTTCATAAGAGATCACGTAGCTAGGGGAGACATTGTGCTCACATATGTTGAGTCAAAGTCAAACCTAGCCGATATCTTCACAAAACCCTTTCCGGAGAATGAATTTAGTCATTTAAGGAGGGAGTTGGGAATGTGTTTGGCTCCTTAGGTCATTAGAACTTCACCATGATCAATAAGGACTATTAAAATGACAAGAGTAATTGGGAAACTGATTTGGGCAATTTGGGGACATCTCACACAAACGATAAGGTTTAACAAATTGTTTTTGTTTGCTAGAAATGGGGTGAGATGCTAGGAACAACCAATTTATTCAAAATGTACTATGCATCCCTTGAATAAGTAGGTTGAAGAGACATAAATTGAGTATGGGGAAGGTCATTACATAATTCATGTGTATTTGACTCCTAGATCTTACTCATATATTCCAACCAAGGAATCTTGGTTGGACTTTTGTCTAGAAATTATCTAATCATGATTGATGTGTTGATTGATACTTTGGATTGGTATCTTTAATGATAAGATGAGTTGATAATGTAAGAATAGTAATTTAGGATATATTTTGACAAATTTGAAACTAAACATGACAGGGTTGGATATTTCAGGTTTTGAAACTCTGAAATGTCTGAAACTAACTTGTAACTTAATAAAAAAAACCTAGAATGTTAGGACTTTCAGAGCTTGCAATTAGAAAATGTTCTTGTTCGTAGATGTTTAAGTTCTGTGTTCTGAATTTGAGAAGTTCTGAATTTTCAGAATTCTCGAGAGAAACGACTGCGAAATCAGTTGCTCGAATTCAGATATCAGAAATCTGAATTATCAGACACTGATCGGTCTCACGACCGATCAGGAGACTCTCTGATCGGTCCACAGTCCGATCAGGGGTCCTCCAGATTTTTCTGTTGGCTCACTGATCGGTCCAGGGACCGATCAGGAGGTTCTGGCACGCGACAATCACAAATGATCGGTCCAGGGACCGATCAGGAGGATCTCACGCGACGATTCACATCTGATCGGTCCAGGGACCGATCAGGAGAGTCTCAACCTCTTCAACCTCTCTGTTCGATCTCTGATCGGTCCAAGGACCGATCAGCTCTCTATGGTTCGCAGGAAGGCCCCTGATCGATCCGAGCACCGATCAGAGGGTTTCCTGATCGGTCAAGGGGACCGATCAGACCCTTTTTGTGTGCGTTAAAATCGATCCTGATCGGACAGCCGTCCGATCAGATTACACTGTGCGCTACCCCCTCATTAAATCCTCCTGACCTCCTCTCTTCCCGATCTTCTTCTTTCTCACAACCCTAGCCGACCGACGCCCCGACGCCCCTTTCTTCCTCCCGTATTCTCGACCCATCGTCTTCTAAAAGCCGAAGGTCAAAATGGCACCGAGGTAATCTCTCGATCTCTAATCTCTACTGTTATTGTCTTTGGCAGTTCACGTTATCATGTTTCTTACGGTGACTGTGGTTTGTGTTTGGTGGTTTGCCCATGGCCGGTGCTCTCTTTTTGTTTCCCATTGTCCAAATGGTTAGGAAGAAACCCACTAGTGGTGAGGGTACCTCTAAGGAACCAACCGAGAAATCCAAATCCAAGTCCAAAGCTCCTGCTACCTCCCGACCTCAACCGGCTAGTTCGGGGAGATTCCCCAACCAACAATTTGAAAAATCATTTAAGGAGAGGACTTTCAAATTACTCCCTTGTCGATCCGTTGATAAGAAGTTCATGCAGGAATCTTGTCCCTCTATTTTAGAAACCATTGCCTACTACAAGCTCGATTCTTTGGTTTTTCTAGAAAGGGACATCAACTTTGATCTAGTATCTGAATTCTATAACAACCTTCATCCGACTCCTGATGGTAGTTATAGAACAAGAGTGGCTAAGCAAAACGTTGATCTCAACATAATTGCCTTCTTTGAGTATTTAGGTTGTCGTTTGTGTTCGGGGACGGTGTTCTCCATCTATCCTGTTTTGCTTGAACCCGTACCTCATCCTCTTAATGTCTCTTCTGACTCAATCTATGAGTACTTCTTTGGTCATCCGAGACTGGATGGTTTAGATGAGTTAGATGACGACTTTCCTACATTTGCAGCCCTTAGACTCTCTGCTCCTGACTACATCCTTTTCAAAGTTGTCACACAATGTCTTCTACCTATCACCTCTAAACCGTTGGCAGAAATTCGACCATATCACTGTCTGATGCTTTATGGGTTACGTCGACGTCTAGATTTTGATATTATGTCGAGTGTCTATATGTCTATCATATCCCATAGCGAACCGAGCGACGACAACATCTATATGCCTTTTGGGCATATAATTACTGATTGGCTCGAGTCCATGGGTATTGACGTCTCTAGGGGGAGGATAGTGAAGATGGTCAGGCAGGATTGTCGACTTGGGAAACGTGTGTTTTCCAAGTCCGGAATCCTAAGTCAAGATGGGACGGTTAGGTGGAAGGATGGGAGGGCACTGGGTGAGCTACCACTTCCACGACAGGTTGCTCGTCCTCCTGCTGCTGCTGCATATGGCGAGGAGGATCCAGATCTGCGCTGGCAGATCGCTGAGCTGGAGAGTCGCTTTGATCGACACGAGGAGATGGTGACTGCTGAGTTCGATGGACTACGCTTACGGATTGACCAGCGCTACGATGACCTGCGCGGGCATATTGACCAGCGCTTCGATGATATGCGCAGTCATCAGGTGGTGACGCAGCAGTTGCTACTCGGATGGATGGCACGATACCCGCCTCCGCAGTCTTACCCAGGCTATCCATCCTCCAGCGTGCCGTCTCAGGATTTCACCCTTCCTGCCGATGATGATGATGCTCCTCATGTTGAGGACGTTGATTGATGTAGTCTGTGTGTCACCTAGTCTGTATGTATTTTGGATGCTATGTGTTAGTCTGACCTGGATATTTGTACTTCTGATGCTACTCATATATTTATGCTCCTCGGTTTTATATTTGCTTGCTTCTTATTATGCTTCATTTTCTGTATTTTTTATGCTGTTCCTATGCCATGATTTGATTGTATCTTTTGTCTTTCTTACTGTCATATTGAGACCTAAGAGGGAACTCTGGGTCGGTTAAGAGAAGGCAGTATGGTTTAAAGGGGAGCCTTTTGAGTTTTTGTCACCTCATTTGCACCTTTTCGGAGTTTGACAAAGGGGGAGAGAATAATTAAGTTTAGAGACGATTTGACCTCTTTGAATCAATATAAAAAAAAAAGAGAAGAAGGTAACTGAGTTATATCCATCTTAGGGGGAGATCTTAATTTCCCTGAAATTATGGATATGAGAGTTTTTCTGATCTAAACTTAAATTGTGTTGTCAAACAACAAAAAGGGGGAGATTGTTGATACAGTCTGACCTGGATGTTGTTTTGATGTTGACACTGATTTAAGTTTGAATCAGATATTAAATTAACTCAGATTAATTACTAATCAAGGTTGACTTGGTTAACCTGATTGACCTGATTGGGAAAAGTCCAAGCGAGGAGCTTGGCACGGGAAAGTCCCGTGAGTGAAGCTGGGAAACTGGGATGTTAGGCGGTTGGAAAGTTCTGGTGAAGCCAGGCGGTGAGAAAGTCCTAACGGGATGTTAGGCGGTTGGAAAGTCCCTGGTGAGTGAAGCGGGGAAGGTGAAAACTGGGATGTTAGGCGGTTGGAAAGTCCCGTGAGTGAAGCCGAGCAATTGGAAAGTCCCGTGAGTGAAACCAGGCAATGGGAAGTCCAAGTGTGGAAGCTTGGCATGTATGGTCGGAGAGGGTTTGGTAGCACGCTCTGGACCGTCAGGGGTGAGGGCGCAAGCTTGGAAGCTTGACTCGAGACTCACAGCTTTGGATCGGTCTGCAGACCGATCCAGTTTCCTGATCGGTCTGATCGATCCGATCTAATCTTAGATCGATTCTATGCAGGATCGTGATCTACACACTATGCATATTTCTTGAAGTAATCCAATAAATTATTATTAACATAGGGGAAAAATAAATCGTATGGGAAATAATCCATTTGATGTTATCTTCGGTCCGAATATATCTTTGGTAGATCTAGATGATTATTTGTTTTTGCAAAGTCAAGATCGTCCACAGACCGATTCGCGTGAAGGGGTGGATCGGTCTTGGGACCGATCAGACAAGAACCTGATCGGTCACCAGACCGATCAGTGACGATAAATAGAAGCGTGGATCGGTCTGCTGACCGATCCAGAGTATGGCTTGTTTTGCATTCGCTTTCTCTTATTGTTTCTGATTCGCAATTACTTTTACCTATTTCGTTTCTAACCATCTGCTGTAAGCTTTCTCGAAGTTACAGGTTACAGATTACTTGACGTTGGGTGAATTCAAATTGAGGATCATTAGTAGAAGGCGACGAAAAAGCTTTTGCTGTGTCTCGCTGCGGACAAACCAGTTTTGGTAGCAACGTCTCGTTTGCGATCTGCTGGCAGCCGTTTGGTCGAAATCAGCTTGACTTGTGCTGATAGGTTCAAGCTCAGAGGTACCAGTGGAAACGAGGATGCCATTGGTGGGAGCTGAGACAATCAGACAAGGAAGAAGCGTGATTGGCGACGTCGTGGACGGTTGCAGGGATTTGCAGGGATTTGCTGCAGGTTTGGCAGAGATCCGTTACAGAGCAGAGAGGCATATGAAGGTGGAGAGGAGAGGCTCTCGTGACAATGCTTTTTGTGCTCTTGCTGTGAAAAACACTGTGGAGAAAAACTCTCTGGAAGATTGAAGCAGTGTGCTTGTTCTTCGCTGATTGTGGCTGTGAGCTTCCTTTGATCATTTCACTTGAGCCACTACTGTAAGTCTTGTGCTTAATTTCTTACTGCTGTTAAAGACTTTGTGGAGAGGTTACTCCACCGAGAAGGAGAATCCTTTAGCCGGATAGCTTCCGGGGTGTGATCTACCGAAAGATCAAGAGGATTCGTCCACCTTACGGACACGCCGAGGAGTAGGGGCAAGTTATCCCCGAACCTCGTAAATCTCTGAGTTAGTGTGCTGTGCTTTCTTGTTTTAGTTTTCTAATTCCGCTGTGCTAACAAAGTTCTTGAAGAAATTTGTTTTTAGTGCTTTTCAAAGAGGCTATTCACCCCCCTCTAGCCATCTAAGGTCCCAACATAGTCAACCGAGTGGGAGTGATATGCCGAGTCATGAGTTGACTTCACAACAGCCCAACTTACGAAGAAGTGTTCGTAAGATCAAACCTAAGAAGAGGTTTGATATTGAGAATGAGGCATTGGTTACACTTCCAATTGACGACGACGAGCCTCAATCCATTGAGGATGCATTGGGATGTAGAGTTAGAGAAAAATGGAAAGCTGCAATGGTTGAAGAGATGGAGTCCATGATTCAAAATCATGTTTGGGACTTAGTCGATCTTCCTCCGGGCTGAAGAGCTATTGGGAATAAATGGGTTCTCAAAATAAAGAGGAAAGCAGATGGATCGATTAACAGATACAAAGCTCGTTTAGTTGCAAAAGGATATACCCAAATGGAGGGTATTGATTTTGAAGAGACATTTTCTCCCGTAGTGAAATTTGTATCAATAAGAGTTATTTTGGCCTTTGTGGCACATTATGACTTAGAATTACATCAAATGGATGTAAAAACCGCTTTCCTTAACGGTGATCTTGACGAAGAAATCTATATGGTTCAACCAGAAGGTTTCATTGCTGAAGGCCAAGAGCAAAAAGTGCGGCGGGATTTGGTTTGTGGAATTGCGGAGGGCTTTCCGATCCTGTGATCGCTCTTCCGATAGCAAGTTTCGTCATTGCCGATTGCAGATCTGCGGGAGATCGCTGTAAGTTTTTACCGCATTTAATTAATTCGTCTATCATGCATTTAGAAAATATTTTCAATATTGGTATCAGAGCCAAGTAATTTGTTCTAAATGTATGTGCGATCTCCTATTTAAAATTGCTGCCGTGAACGGAGTCCGTCTTCCGTCTAGTTTTGCCGTAGCCAAGCATATTGCGTTCATGTTGCAATCTGCTACAGTCGTCGGCATCAAAAGCAGCCGTAATCAACGTCTGTTGAAAGGTCTCGAATGAACACTCATGGAGTTTGTCTCTGTGTGTTGGCCAACGGCGTACTCGAGGCTGCCTTTGAAATTTCTGTACAGCGTTCGTCGCTGTGAGCGGCGTGCGTGGCTTGAGCGGCCTGTGCAACGTGGGCAGTTGCGAAGAAATCGGCAGAATAACGAAGCACAGTGCTTTGTGTGAGATAAAGTTTGATTTTGAAAAATCAAATAATAAAAAAAAAAATCGTGAACGAAAATACTGCATGCATATGAAATTAAGAAACATAATATGCTTATGTTTTTTAATTAAAGTATAATTTTTGTTTGCCATATGATGCATCGTTGAAATATGCTAATGCATGCTTATTGTTTCATGCTAATGTATGCCTACTGTAGCATTTTTTTTTTTTTTTAAATTTGGATGCATGCCTACCGTAGCATTAATTTCAATTTGGGTGCATACTGTAATTAATTGAAAATAAGTTCAATTAATTTCATCATTAATGATAAATGATCAAAATAAATTTTGGTCCATTTAGATCCGGTTCAGGTTTAAATCATTAGTTGGTTTAATTGAATCAATTTGATCCAAACCCAAAATCAATTTGGGTTAATTAATTGGACTTAGACCAAATATGATCAAAATTCAGATTTGATCAAAACAATTAGATTTGTTCTAATTGGTCGGACTTAAACCAATGGGCATTGGTTTGATCAAATGGATCTGAGTTTGATCAATAAGTTTGAAATTGGTTGAAATGGACTTAGAGGAAAATTAACAGAACATAGGTACAAAAATCCCTGTCCAATTAGATTAGTTCTAATTAAGGACAATGGACCAAGCTTAGGATCTGAATCCCTAATCAACCGATCCGATGGGTTTGACCAATTAGATTAGTTCTAATTGTCGACTTAACTCCTGAAAATCGAGAAGATTTGTTTTTCTTGATTGATTATGTTGGTACTATGCCTGTATAAATTGAAATAAGCCGATTTTGTACTGGTTAGTCGATTTTGTACTGACTTATTTATTTTTCAATTTTTCAGATGGCTAGTCGTGATTCACGACAACATGAGCTTTGGGAGGAGATTAAGGAGCTTGATTTCGACCCTGTTCTAGGACTCGGATGGCTTATTGGTCGGCTCGATCGGTTGTTCTGGAAACTCGAGCGAGAAGAATTTCCAGTAGAAGACACACACAGAAGATTTGCTCTAGTCTATTCACTGCCAGAAAACCTTAGGCAGATAGCATTCCAACTTTGAGATGATTATGATGGACACATCTCGTACTCAGAGATGTGCAGACAGTTGCTTCATCTCTATTGGGGTCCTGAAGACCCAGAGGAGGATCCAGATGAATCTGAAAAGGATTCAGAAGATCCTGAAGATCCTCCAGAGGAGGATCTAGAAGAATTTGAAGAGCATTCTGAAGAGCCTGAAGATCCAGATGAATTTGAAGAGGATCTGGGAGAGTGTATGTGGGATCCAATTGAAAATCTTGAAGCTGTCTTGCCTGGGATTACCCCAAATGAGTCCAGGCTGAGAGGGATTATATTAGCCACTGCACTAGTGTCTGTCCTAGTGGGAGTGGTAGTTGCCTATTTAGTTTATTAGAGTTCTGTTATTTTTATTGTCGTTTTGTATGAACAATAGTTAGTCTATTTCATTCATATCAGTTGGTTATATGTTAATAATTTGCAGCATAATTTTATATTAATGATATGTTCATTTATTTATGCTGTTTGCTTGACATGATGCATAATTAGTTCATGATATATTAAATGATTAGTTCATTTAATTAAAAAAAAATACATGATATGTTAAATGATTAGTTCATTTAATTAATGAATTCATGATATTATAAATGATTAGTTCATTTGTTGGGATGTATGTAATAGAATTGATTAATATTAATTTGATTGGTCATACGGATGATGAGTGAAAACACAGTTGTCACTTGATTTTGTAAACCAACTCAAAGTAATATTAAGTCAATCATAAATTGCATACATATGATTTACACTTTTGGATGTTCTCCTCTTACTCTCGTCGCACGATCGCGATGTCACACCCTGAGCCTTGGACGGACCCCCTTTATATAGGGAAAATACCCTAGGGGCATGATGGACATTTCCATTATGTGTAGTGGGGAACATGGGCCACGTTCCCCACTATCCCCATTTCTAACACAAACTCCTTACCAATTTAGTCTCTATCAAAAGACTCACTAAAGATTCTAATTGTCCTGTGAATTTCTATCCATCTCATTGTATATTTCAGAAACTGGGCACGAAGAAGAAGATTGGACATGCTAGTGAAAGAGGTCTTTATCATCGGGAAGAAAACAGTGGAAGTACTAGAGTCACGAGTTCCTTATCCTTTATCCTTCTTGTCCATCATTTTCAATAAAGATAAAGTTTACCTTTATCATTGTCATTTAGGTCATCCATCAATTCATGTTCTTAAGTTTATGTTCTTGTCCTTGGTTAATAAGTCTTTGTTTAAGAATTTTTTTATTGCATTGATTGTGAGCATGCTAAACACAAGTGCTCTTCCTTTCCAATCGATAATACAAAGGCATTTGTTCCTTTTGCACTTATTCACAGTGACATTTGGGGACCCTCCATAGTTCCTAACATTTTTGGAACAAGATGGATTATCTCTTTCATTGATAATTGTACTCAAGTGACTTGGATTATCTAATGAAAAATAAATCTGATGTAAGCACTATCTTTTAAAATTTCTATCACATGGTCAAAACTCAATGGTCAAAACTCAATTTGATGTTGGAATCAAAAGAATTCATTCAGATAATACTAGGGAGTATGTCAATCAAAGTATTCACTCCTTTCTTTCAAAAATAAGGAGCATTTCATGAATTCTCATGTGTTCACACCTCTCAATAAAATGGGATAGTTGAACAAAGAATGGTCATCTTCTTGATATCACAAGAGCGTCCTTATTTCATAAAAATATTTGTAAATATTTTTGGAAAGAAGTTGTTCTTAAATCAACCTATCTCATAAATCGACTCCCAAAAAAGATCCTTGAGCTTAAAAGTCCTATGAAAATTCTCACTAAATTGTTCCATAACTTCACAGTTTCAAACAATTTGATCCCTTAGATCTTTGATAGTGTTGCCTTTGTCAGAAGTTAAGATATCACTACATTTCCATTGAAATTTTATTTCACAAGAACAAAGCTCAACACTTTCACTAAGAATGTTCAATCATGACCTATTCGAGCTACAGTTCAACCACCTAACCATCATGTTCAAACTCCTGAGATTATTATGGACTCAATTGAAGAAGCCCTAAGGAATCAAACCATGACACCACAGAGTCAAATGATTGGGAGATACCTATAGTACTAAGAAAGGGAGTTAGAGTTTGCACCCAACATCCTTTGCATTCATTCTGGTCTTACTAGAACTTATCCAAGAATCATCAAGCCTTCCTTACCAATTTACATTCTATTCCCATTCCAAAATACTTAACTAAAGCATTAGGGGACAAGAAGTGGGAAAATGTCATGAAAGTGGAAATGGAAGCCTTGGAGAAAAATAAAACTTAAGAATTGGTTAAGATGCCAAAAGGAAATAAATTAGTTGGATGCAGATGGATGTTTATAGTTAAATACAAATTAGATGAGGTTCATTAGAAAGATATAAAGAACATTTGGTTGTAGAAGGATATAGCGAAACCTATGACAGATTATATGGAAACATTTGCTTCAGTTGTAAAATTGAATACAGTCCAAGTACTTTTATCATTGGTTACTAACTTTGGATGGAACTTGCAACAATTTGATGTAAAAAAAAAAAAAAACTTTTTTACATGATGATCTTGAGAAGAAATTTATGTGGAAATTCCCTCGGGATTTAAATTAAAAGTTGGGATGGTTTTCAAAAACGAGACATGTCATGGACTCAAGCAATCCCCAAGGGTTTGGTTTAGAAGATTTACAAAAGCAATGACCATATCAGGTTATAAGCAATGTCAAGGGGATCATACACTATTTATGTGACATTCAAATTCAAGGGGAGTAACTACATTGCTAGTTTATGTGGATCATATTGTAGTAAAAGGGAATGATGCTGAAGAAATGCAAAGATTGAAGCAGTGCTTAGAAAAAGAATTTGATATTAAGGAGTTGGGCAGATTGAAATATTCTTGAAAATTAAAGTGACTCATTCAAAGGAATTTTTATATCACAATTGAAATGTACTTTAGATTTGTTGAATGAAATTGGAATACTACATCAGTTGATACACCAATTGAAGCTAACCATGAATTATGTGATGCCCCTAGAGGTATAGTTGTCAATAAGAATTTCTATCAAAAACTTATAGGAAAATTGATATATTTGTTACACACAAGACCTGACATAGCTTTTGATATAAGCGTGACCAGCTAATTTATGGACAATCTGTTGGATCGAGAAGCGCTAGAGGGGGGGGGGGGGTGAATAGCGCTCATGGCTTTCACTTGACGTAATCGAAAACGTAACGAGTAAATGCACAGCGAAAATTAAATCAAACACATAAAAGACACATAAGACTCCAAGATTTAGTTGGTTCGGAGCCTAGAGCGACTCCTACTCCAAGACCCATGCTCGTTGAGCGTTTACTTTGGAAAACAACTATTATGCGCAAAAGGTTACAAGAGTATTACAATTTAATAGTAAAAAATATCTATACCGACAACAAGAATTGAAGATCTCGAAGCTTCGGGTTATCTGGGACTTATCGTTGTTGGTTAGTCCTAGGAAAACGTACCGGTTCCACTGTACAAAATTTTTTTGTACAAGTATCGAACCTTTCCTTAAATAACTTATTGTGTTCTTTAGAAGTTAAATTAGGAATCGCAGACGGAACTTAACATCATTGATTCCAAATTTAACTTATCTGTTCTTAATGGTTTAGATTTGAATCGTAAGCGGAACTTAACACTATTGATTCAAATCCATCTATGTTATTAATTTCATTAAATATTAATTTCCAAAATTGACTTCCAGGACTGCATGGTGAGGCACATGGCCTTCTTGGATATGGGAGCAACCACCACCGCCTAGACAAAGCCTTTTAAGGAAAGCTAATATTTAATTTGCTTAAATAACTCTAGGTTAACCAAAAATAACAATTGAATCACAAATTCGAAAACAAAGAAAACACAAATTCAAAAAACTAATTCGAAATACTAGATCTAATGCCTCTTGTGTTTGGAATTTTTACAAAAAGAAATAACTAGCATGATGCGGAAAACAATTGCTAATTATACCTTCTCTTTGTAAACTAATGACCTCGAGATCTTCTGCCGTATTCCTCGCCTCGCCTTGGACGTCGTGTGGACGACGATCCTCTAAGATGAACACCACCCAAAAGCTTTCTTCCTCTTCCTCTAAAGTTCGGCCACCACCACCACCAAGGAGAAGAGAGTAAAGGGAAAGGGAGAAGAGAGAGGGCCGACCACACCAAGAGAGACTCCTCCAAGAGAATAAGAATTGTGTCTCATGAAGCCTCCTCACCTCTTCTTTTATAATACTTGCCCAAGGCAAATAAGGGAAGAATTTTTATAAAAATTAAAATCTTCCTCTAACTTTTCCTTTTCCCTTTTAATTTTCCTTTTCTTTCCTCATGATTGAATCAATCACCAAATTAATTTGGATGATGATTTAATAATTTTGTTTTGGCCGGCCACCTTGCTTGGGCACCAAGCAAGGGTGGCCGACCCCTATAAGAGGAAAGGAATATTATTTTTTATAAAATTTTACAAGAAGAAAAACTCTTATAAAATTTTACAAGTTCTCTTTCCTAAAGTAGGATTTAAAAAAGGAAAGTTCTAAAAATTAAAACCATGTTTTAAAATTTAAAACTTCTCTTATAAAATTCCTTTTTTAACATGGTGATAGAAAATTTAAATTTTAAAACTTCTTTTTTTTTTCTAAACCATGAGGATGGTTAAAAAGGGAAAGTTTTAAAAAACTTTTAAATTTTCTTTTAAAACATGTGACCTAATTCAAATAAGGAAAGTTTTTGAAATTAAAATCTCACTTTTAAAACTTATAGTTTTCTACAAAGAGAAGATTTTAAAAAAAATTCAAAACAATCCTCCTTGTTTGATTAATGTGGCCAACCCCTGATAGTTTCTTCACCAAACAATAGGGCCGTCCCCTACTGGAAGAGGATATGGCCGACCCTTGCTTGGTCACCAAGCATTGGACTGGCCCCCTTATTGGACACCAAGATGGGCTTATATTTGGATGGACTTGAGGCTTTAATGAGGCTACGACAGGGACCTTGAGGAGAAATTGGTTTTGGCCTTCCGATGAGCTTGAGTATCCCGTGTTCGTCCCGAACACACAACTCAAGTTCATCGATAATAACTCATTCCACTAGAGAGTTATTATCGCACTACCGCACCAATCCCAAATTACATTATGAGCTCCTTCTTATCATGAGTGTGTTAGTCTCCCTGTGTTTAAGATAACAAATGTCCACTAATTAAGTAAGTTACTGACAACTCACTTAATTAATATCTAGCTCCAAGAGTAGTACCACTCAACCTCATTGTTATGTTGGACTAAGTCCACATGCAGGGTTTAACATGACAATCCTTATGAGCTCCTCTTGGGGACATTCTCAACCTAGATAACTAGGACACAGATTCCTTCTATAATCAACAACACACACTATAAGTAATATCATTTCTCAACTTATCGAGCATATTGATTTATCGAGCTAAACCTCACCCTTTGATAAGTTAAAGAAATAAATATTAAATATATGTGCTTGTTATTATATTAGGATTAAGAGCACACACTTCCATAATAACTAAGGTCTAGTCCTTTTACTAAGTCAGTACAAAAAGAACTTACCTAAATGGTCCTACTCAATACACTTAGAGTGTACCAGTGTAATTTATTAATCAAGATAAACTAATACTTAATTACACTATGACTATTCCGATGGTTTGTTCCTTTCCATCTTAGTCATGGGCAACTGTTTATAATTTATAAAGAACCGTTAACATGATCTTCTGTGTGTGACACCACACACCATGTTGTCTACTCTATAAATTAATTGAACAATTACATTTAACAAATAAATGTAGATATTGACCAATGTGATTTTTTAATTTTAAAAATAAATGTTTACGAAAGCTAGACTTTTAGTATACACTCCAACAATCTCCCACTTATACTAAAAGACTAAGCTACCATATTTGTTGCCATACATCTGATTCTCATCCCCTCCACATGCCGATCAAAAGCTTTCGACGGAAGGGCCTTAGTGAAAGGATCTGCCAGGTTATCTGCTGATGTAATCTTGGCGACGACAACTTCTCCTCGCTTGACAGTGTCTCATATCAGGTGGTACTTGCGCTCTATATGTTTACTTGCCTTATGAGCTCGCGGTTCCTTCGAGTTTGCAACTGCACCGCTATTATCACAATAAATTGTGATGATCTTGGGCAAACCAGGAATCACATTTAAGTCCATTAGAAAGTTCCTGAGCCATACAACTTCTTTGGCTGCCTCAGAGGCTGCCACATATCAGCTTTCATGGTTGAGTCCGAGATGCATTTCTGCTTAACACTCCTCCATGCAATGACTTCATCTCCTAGAGTAAACACATAGCCTGACGTAGACTTACTATTGTCCCTATTTGATTGGAAGTTCGAATCCATGTAACCCACAGGGAGCAAATCGTCTGCTTGGTAGACTAGCATATAATCTGTAGTCCTTCTCAGGTACTTCAATATATGCTTTACAGCAGTCCAATGTCCTTGTCCAGGGTTACTCTGATATCTGCTAACCATGCCCACGGTAAACCAGATATCAGGTCTCATACACATCATTGCATACATAAAGCTTCCTACAACCGAAGCATAAGGAACTACCTTCATATCCTCCATCTCCTTTGATGTCTTCGGAGACATCTCTTTAGATAAGGTTACTCCATGCCTAAAAGGTAAGAAACCTTTCTTGGAGTTCTGCATGCTAAAACGAGCAAGGATTGTATCTATATATGAAGCTTGAGATAGGCACAACATTTTTTTCTTGCGATCCCTTATAACTTTAATCCCAAGAATGTGTGAAAATTCTCCTAAGTCCTTTATATCAAATTGTTTGGACAACCATACCCTTACGTCCGATAATATCTTGACATTGTTGCCAATTAACAAAATATCATCTACGTATAGTACAAGAAATACCACCACGTTTCCGTTACACTTCTTATATACACAAGACTCATCCGGACACTGAATAAATTCATATGACTGGATTACTTCGTTAAACCGGATGTTCCAAGATCTTGAAGCTTGCTTCAGTCCATAAATGGATCGATTGAGCTTGCACACTAGATGCTCTTTGCCCTTTTCAATGAACCCTTTTGGTTGCTTCATATGGATATTTTCTTTAAGACTTCCATTAAGGAAAGCTGTCTTAACATCCATTTTCCAAATCTCATAATCCATATGAGCGGTAACTGATAAGAGTATCTGGATAGATTTAAGCATGGCTACCGGCGAAAAAGTCTCCTCATAATCGATTCCCTCTTTCTGAGTGTACCCTTTCGCAACAAGCCTTGCTTTGAAGGTTTCTACCTTCCCGTCTGTCCCTCTTTTCCTTTTGTAGATCCACTTGCATCCAATAGCTTTTACACCATCAGGTGGTTCTACAAGCTCCCAGACCTTATTAGAATACATAGATTTTATTTCTGAATTCATTGCCTTTTGCCAAGATACTGCATCTATATCTTGGAGTGCTTCGTCATATGTCTGGGGATCTGGTTCATGTTTGCCCGGGATCAAGTCTGAAGACTCTCCAAAAAACATGAATCTCTCAGGTTGCCTTACAACCCTCCCACTACGATGAGGCACTGTCGGTGGTTGTGTATTATGTGTGGCACGTGTTGCAGTCTCTTATTGTACTTCATCTTATACTGTTGGTACTAAAGTAGACGTGTCCTCTCTAAGTTCTTCTAGAATAATTTTGCTACTGGGCTTGTGGTCCATTATTTAGTCTTCTTCTAAAAACTGGGCATTGGTGCTAACAATGATCTTCTGGTCTTTAGGACTATAAAATAAACCACCTTTTGTTCCTTTGGGATAACCCACAAACACGCGCACTTCTGTACGAGATTCTAACTTATCAGCATCCGGATTTAGCATATGTGCTGGACTACCCCAAATCGGAATATGTCTTAGACTGGGCTTTCGCCCATTCCACAATTCTGTGGGAGTAGAGGATACTGATTTAGAAGGTACTAAGTTCAGAATGTGCGCTGCCGTTTCCAGAGCGTATCCCCAAAATGAATTTGGTAATTCTGAATAACTTATCAATCTAACCATCTCCATAAGAGTCCTATTCCTCCATTCTGTCACACCATTTTGTTGGGATATATCAGGTGCGGACAACTGGGATTGAATCCCTGCCTCTGATAAGTAATTCCTAAACTCTCCTAAGAGGTATTCGCCACCACGATTAGACCGTAGTGTTTTGATACTTTTACCAAGACGTTTCTCCACGTCAACCTTGTACTCTTTGAATTTATCAAAGCACTCAGACTTGCTGTGCATCAGGTAAATGTATCCGTATCTTGAATAATCGTCTATAAAAGAGACAAAATATTCAAAATCACCTCTTGTCTGGATAGACATAGGACCACACAGATCAGAATGAACCAGTTCTAATGCTTCTTTGACTCTATACCCCTTGGCCTTAAAAAGTCTCTTGGTCATCTTACCTTCCAAGCAAGATTTACAGGTTGGAAAATTTTCCAACTCTAATGGACCCAAGAGTCCATCAGCTATGAGTCTTTGAATCCTACTTAAGTTAATATAACTAAGCCTTATATGCCAAAGATACGTTTGGTTCATCTCCGAAGGTTCTTTTTGTTGGTCCCTTTGGAGGCCGGCAAGAGGGGAGGGGTGAATTGCCCTACAAAATAAAACCAAAAACCCTTCTCGGATATTCAACTAACTTAAAAAAAAAACTTGTAATTAAAACGACAGAGACTAATTAAGACAGAAAGTAGACACAGAGGTTTTACTTGGTTTGCAATCAGGGGATTGCTAATCCAAGGAATGTAAGCGCACTATCTGATTCTCCTCTGGGCGGAGTAGCCTCTTACAGCGTTGAACGTACAAGAAGAAAAGTAAAGCACACAGAAGTTGATTACAAGTTCGTCGTTCTGATCAATTGATTTGCTTCTGGACCAAGGCTATATTTATAGCCTTGGTCGGGGCGCCTGGAAGGGTTCCGGGCGCCCTGGGGGGATAAAACTTTATCCCCCAACGTTCAGATCGAGTTTGACTCGATCTGGTCAAAAACCTCATTCCGGGCGCCCCGGATGGTTCCGGGCGCCCCGGACCCCAAAAGTCAACTCTGGTTGACTTTTTCCGTCCGGTCGCTCCGCTTCGGTTCAGCTTGTCTCGGTCCAGGTTTTCTGTTCCGGCTCCACTAGCTTGGGTGATCTCGGCTATCCAGAATAGGGCTCACCCGAACCCATGTTCCGGCCTTCTCCTCGAGCAACCTTCCTTCCCGGTTTCTCGTCCCTCGAACGTCGCGCATGTTCTTCTCGTCCACCGGTGTACTCTTCCGCGGACACCTCGTCCCTCGGACGCACCGAGCCCGTCGGCTCTCTCCCGTGCCGTCCTTCTCGCTAGCCGCGTCTTCCGCTCGACTTCCTGTGTTCCTAAGTTCCTGCACACTTAGACACAAGGGTTAAACAACGCAGGACCTAACTTAACTTGTTTGATCACATCAAAACACCTCGGGGTTCCAACAATCTCCCCCTTTTTGATGTGAGCAACCCAAGTTAAGCTAGGGAAAAACAGATGCAATAAAAACAATTTATTTGTAATTAAGTCCAAAGATATTTCATAAAAAAAGTTTATATACCTCCCCCTAGACTTAACATTCTTCTCCCCCTTTGATCACATTAAAAATAGGGGTTCTTTAAACAAGTCTAAGGTAAAGAAAATTTAAGTGAATTTTCATAAAACTTTCTAAGGCAATTAATATTAATTTCTAAGGCAATGTTTCAAAAGAGAATATTTAGAAAAAAAAATCCTAAGTCAATATTCAGAATATCTTTTATCTAATTTCATAAAAGATTTCTAAGGCAATTTTCAAAGGAAAATGTCTAAGACAATATTCATAGAAAAATTTCTAAGTTAATAAAAAAAATATCTAAGTCAATAATTATCAGAAATTTTCTACGTAAAAAAAAAAAAATTATTATTATTATTTTTTAAATATTTTCTAACACAAATTGAATAACTCTTTTAAAGCATTAGGTAAATTAAATTAATTCTTTTTCAGTTAGTCAATTAAACTTTTCATTTCGATACTTGACTTCCAGGTCGTGGCGAGGTACTAGGCCTTCTTGGTTATTGGAGCAACAACCACTTCCTTAGACAAAGCCTCATAATGAAATTAGTCGTTTAATTTCCTTGCTGAAAAATGCTAAGTCTAATTTTAAATTAAACAAGTTTTTGGAACCTAGTAGAGGTTCCTACCTACAGGGTTAACCAAGTATTTCCTAGGTACATAGATTTTTGATATATTTCTAATTTGACTTTGATGAAATCTATAGTACCAATTTAAACCTCTATTATTTCTAAAAGTAGAAATATTTGAACTTTTATATTTTTTCAATCTTTCTATTTCTTCTTTTAGTTTTTCATTTTCAATTTTCAATTTATCAAAATCCTCTTTAAGACATGATTTTGCTAAAATTCTTTTTGTTTCCAAAATTTCATTTTTTAATTTGATATTTTTATTTTCTAATTTATACATGGATTTAGTCATTGCCTTAATGCCAGAATAAAGTTGATCAGGGGGTAAGAGGCATACCTCACTTACCATGTCGGACTTGAAACCTGAATCTCCCCCTGCTTCACTGCTTTCATCCGAGGTCGCTCCCCCTTCATCGATGCTAGGTTCTGATATACTTTGTCTATCGTAGCTTGCCATTAGTGCTATCCCGGCATATTCTTGAGCTTCTGATTCGGATGAAGAAGTGTCGTCCCAAGTTGCTTTTAGGTTGTGTTTATTGGGAGACTTCCTTTTGGCCTTTTTGAGTTCTGGGCAGTCTTCTCTTAGGTGTCCCTCCTTCTGACACTGGTAGCACCGTACCTTTCTTCTACCTTTTTGATTCTTTTGATTCTGCATTTTAAATTTATTAGATCTAAAAAACTTTTTAAAGTTTCTTACCATGTACGCTTCTTGATCGTCTTCGGATTCTGACTCGGGTTCATCCTTGTTGGTTGCGTTCAGCGCCATAGTTGTGTCCTTTGATATCTCTGCATATCTAGTTTTGTGTAATTCAAGTGTAGAAAACAACTCTTCTAAAGTACTTACCTCCAAGTCTTTTGAGATATAGTAAGCATCGACGATTGATGTCCACTCCGGAGTTCTTGGAAACGCGTTGAGTGCGTAGCGTATAGTGTCCCGGTTTGTCACCTTTTCACCAAGGTTTTCGAGACCAGTAACTAGTTCTTTTACCTTTGCATGTAGACTGGCTACTTTCTCACCTTTCTCCAGATGGATGTTCATCAGTTTGTTGCGGAGGATGTCCCTTCTAGCGAGCTTTGCTTCGGACGTGCCTTCGTGGAGTTCCAAGAACTTCTCCCAAAGTTCTTTAGCAGATAAATAGTTTCCGATGCGGTTGACCTCTTGAGGCGGTAACACGCTCAGCAGGTGATGTTCCGCACGGCTGTTTGCTACCGACTCATTCTGCTCCTTCTTTGTCCAATCGCTCTCTTCTTTTTCTTTTCCATCTTTATCTGTTGGAGCTACAAAACCATATTTCATAATAAATCGAATTTCAAAATCTGTTTTTAGGAATACCTCCATACAACGCTTCCAGTCTGCGAAGTTCCCCTCGAATTTTGGTGGGACAATGCTTGGTCCGGCCATCGTGTTGCTTCAATCGGCGGTTAGTCCTCTTGAAGCGCGCCTTGCTCTGATACCACTTGTTGGTCCCTTTGGAGGCCGGCAAGAGGGGAGGGGTGAATTGCCCTACAAAATAAAACCAAAAACCCTTCTCGGATATTCAACTAACTTAAAAAAACTTGTAATTAAAACGGCAGAGACTAATTAAGACAGAAAGTAGACACAGAGGTTTTACTTGGTTTGCAATCAGGGGATTGCTAATCCAAGGAATGTAAGCGCACTATCTGATTCTCCTCTGGGCGGAGTAGCCTCTTACAGCGTTGAACGTACAAGAAGAAAAGTAAAGCACACAGAAGTTGATTACAAGTTCGTCGTTCTGATTAATTGATTTGCTTCTGGACCAAGGCTATATTTATAGCCTTGGTCGGGGCGCCTGGAAGGGTTCCGGGCGCCCTGGGGGGATAAAACTTTATCCCCCAACGTTCAGATCGAGTTTGACTCGATCTGGTCAAAAACCTCATTCCGGGCGCCCCGGAGGGGTCCGGGCGCCCCGGATGGTTCCGGGCGCCCCGGACCCCAAAAGTCAACTCTGGTTGACTTTTTCCGTCCGGTCGCTCCGCTTCGGTTCAGCTCGTCTCGGTCCGGGTTTTCTGTTCCGGCTCCACTAGCTTGGGTGATCTCGGCCATCCAGAATAGGGCTCACCCGAACCCATGTTCCGGCCTTCTCCTCGAGCAGCCTTCCTTCCCGGTTTCTCGTCCCTCGAACGTCGCGCACGTTCTTCTCGTCCACCGGTGTACTCTTCCGCGGACACCTCGTCCCTCGGACGCACCGAGCCCGTCGGCTCTCTCCCGTGCCGTCCTTCTCGCTAGCCGCGTCTTCCGCTCGACTTCCTGTGTTCCTAAGTTCCTGCACACTTAGACACAAGGGTTAAACAACGCAGGACCTAACTTAACTTGTTTGATCACATCAAAACACATCGGGGTTCCAACACTTTTCTCTTATTAGAGTTAGAAGATGTATTATTAATTTTCATATTTTACTTTGTGGGAGAAATTCGATTATAAATTGTCAACCAATGCACCAGAACAGATAATCACCTTATTTATCTTTATAACGACATTGTTACTAAAGGAAATAGAATATCCATCCAAATACAGTTTAGAAATTGAAATTAAATTCTTTCTAAAACTGGGTATATGAAGACAATTTCCTAAAATCAAACTTCTATTCCTATCAAAAGATAAGTAGGCATCTCCCACTGCAACAACCGCCACCTTAGTAGCATTGCTCATGTAGACGGTTATCTCTCCATCAAATAGTCGTCAGGTTTCCTGGAACCCTTGCAAAGAATTGTAGACATGATCAGTGGCTCCCGTATCTACACACCAGGTGCTGGTAGATAACACCGCTAAACATGTTTCAACTACTAGAGCATGAGATATACCTTTATTGTTCTGATTCCTACGAGGACAGTCTGCCTTCCAATGTCCTGACTGTTTGCAGATGAAGCACTTGCCCTTCGGCTATTTCATTCTAGCTTTTTGTCCCTGAGGTTTATTCACTCTCTTTGCTGAAAAGACCTGTTTCTTCTTTTTGCCTTTCGGCTTAGAAGTAGAACCATTTTCAGCATAGTGAATCTGAGAACTTTAACGAAATATACCTTCTGCTGCCTGTAGTTCTGTCAGAAGTTCCGCCAACGTATACTCTCTTTTGTTCATGTTATAGTTCAGGCAGAACTGCTCAAAACTTCTGGGTAGCGTTTGGAGAATTATATTGACCTGGGTTTCCCCATCGATTTCTCCTCCAAGGACTTGTATTTCGTTCAGATAAGCCATCATTTTGAGGATATGATCCCTTACGGGTGTTCCCTCAGACATGGTGGCTATCATTAACTTTCTCATTGCCTCTTGCCTAGCAGTCCGACTCTGGTGCCCAAAGAGTTCTTTGATATTGTTCATTATATCATAAGCTATTGGTAAATCTTGATGTTGATGTTGCAATACATTTGACATTGATGCCAAAATGTAACACCGCGCCATCTCATCAGCTTTTACCCATTTCTTATGATACTCAATCTCCTCTAGGGTAGAGTCACCGTCAGGTGCATCAGGGCAAGCCTCAGTCAGTACAAACTTATAGTTTTCAGCAGTAAGAACAATGCCCATGTTCCTTTTCCAATCAATATAGTTTGGACCAGTAAGTTTGTTCTCTTTCAGTATAATGGCTAGTGGGTTGAAAGTCATCCTAAGAATCACAAAAATAAACTTTGGTCAGGACTCTAAATTTAGAATAATATTGATTTCTCAAACAATACTATTTTAAATTAACCAACACCTCAAATCACCGTGAATTTTGCATGCCACGATAGTGTGGACGTATACAAAATCGAACATTTGTAAGAGGAGGTTTTACACATTAATTTTATTCTTGTCAACATAATTTTATGACAAATAAAATTAATAGTTGGTTTTCCTTCAGTCACACAAATAATAGCAGTGACTCCGATTGGGAGGATACTATTAGGCGTGCCTAAGTATATACCATTACTTGACACTAAGTCCATTAATAAGATTGTGCCCCTTCCGATGGGGAAGATCACACGCTCTTAATTAATTTCTTATAGTCATCCAAAATGGAAGTTTGATCTAGCGATCCGCAAACAAACTCATCCGATATGGAGGAAGGCACTTAGAGCCAACGTGCAAGTTTTTTTGCATCACTTGCAAACCAGTAATGGAGACCGTAGAATTTATTAAAATAAATCTCTCTCCCACTTAGTTATTTAAAGTGAGAAATTTTAAACTATCCTAGCATACATCACATGCATACACACACATCACAGTAAATAAAAGCAATAAATATGGAAATTTATTTTTCAACTATTATGGTTTTTTCCCATCACTGTCTTCAGTATGCTCCAACCCTAGCTGCTGCCATCTTTAGCCACTGCAATCGGGTCGAGTTGTCGCTTCTATCTTGCTTCTTATTCCGCTGCGTCTTTGGTCCTCCAAAAGCACCATGCCTCGCAAAGATACGATCCACGACAAATATATAATTTTACATATATTGATCCTATATTCCATAAAGGAATGCACATGTATTCTAGATCGAATAAAATTCTAAAAATAATACAGCTCCTGCTGTATTTGATACATACAATCATGCACACAAAATAATGCCCTTGACATGTCCAAGGGTCGAATCACACACAATATCTAAATGTCATAATAGTTGTAGCCTGCAACCACAAAGTTAGCACATCCTACTATTATCCTGCCTAAATTATATATGACATGTGCATAATTAATTTGATAACCAAAACACACAGAGGCAAAACTGGTTCTGATACCAATTGTTGGTTAGTCCTAGGAAAACGTACTGGTTCCACTGTATAAAATTTTTTTGTACAAGTATCGAACCTTTCCTTAAATAACCTATTGTGTTCTTTAGAAGTTAAATTAGGAATCGCAGACGGAACTTAACATCATTGATTCCAAATTTAACTTATCTGTTCTTAATGGTTTAGATTTGAATCGCAAGCAGAACTTAACACTATTGATTCAAATCCACCTATGTTATTAATTCCATTAAATATTAATTTCCAAAATTGCCTTCCAGAACTGCATGGCGAGGCACATGACCTTCTTAGATATGGGAGCAACCACCACCGCCTAGACAAAGCCTTTTAAGGAAAGCTAATATTTAATTTCCTTAAATAACTCTAGGTTAACCAAAAAGAACAATCGAATCACAAATTCGAAAATAAAGAAAACACAAATTCGAAAAACTAATTCGAAATACTAGATCTAATGCCTCTTGTGTTTGGAATTCTTACAAAAAGAAATAACTAGCATGATGCGGAAAACAATTGCTAATTATACCTTCTCTTTGTAAACTAATGACCTCGAGATCTTCTGCCGTATTCCTCGCCTCACCTTGGACGTCGTGTGGGCGACGTGTAGGTGCAACGGAGGCCGGCAAGAGGGGGTGAATTGCCTGAAAAAAATTTAAAACTACCCTTCTTAAAATTTTCAACTCAAAAGAGCAATAGCAATAATAAAATAAAATAACTTAAAACAATAAAGCTAAACAGAAAGACAGAGAAGACCGAGAGTTAACCTGGTTACAACCAAGGAGGTTGTTAATCCAGGGCGATGAAGAGCACACTAGAAAAAGTCTCCTTCTCTGAAGGCGGAGAAGCCTTTTCCACTTTGGAAGCTTAGAACTATTGCTAGGAAAGACTACACAGTTGATTGCTTGAGTTGTTGAATATTTCCTAGCTCCAGGGGCCTTTATATAGCTCCTGGAAAGTCTATCTCGAGTGTCCAAGGCACCTCCAACAAAGTTCAAGGCGCCTCCAGCTCGGTCAGTGGATAAAACTTTATCCGCAGCGCAAATGATCATTTTGACCAGTTGAAGGCGCCTTAAACAAGACTGAAGGCACCTCCATTGTGGAGGCGCCTCTAATGCTGTTTAAGGCGCCTCCAAGGTGGAGGCGCCTCCAGACTGGCTTGAGGCACCTTGAGCTTCATTTACAGCCCACTTTCTCCTTTGCTTTGACTTCCGAAGCTCCGTTCTTTTGGGTTATTCCGACCAACCGAAATAGGGCTCACCCGAACCCAATTTCCAGCCTTCTCTTCGAGCAGCCTTCCTCCCCGGCTTAACGTCCCTCAAACGCCGCACACATTCTTCTCACCCATCGGTGTACTCTTCGGCAGCTCTCTCATCCTTCGGACGCACCGAGCCCGTCGGCTCCCTTCCCGTGCCGTCCTTCTCGCTAGCGGCGTCTTCCGCTCGACTTCCTGCGCTCCTAAGCTCCTGCAGACTCAGACACAGGGATCAAACACAAAACAGGATCTAACCAACTTGGTTGATTACATCAAAACTACCACGGGGTTCAACACGACGATCCTCCAAGATGAACACCACCCAAAAACTTTCTTCCTCTTCCTCTAAAATCACGCCACCGCCACCACCAAGGAGAAGAGAGAAAAGGGAAAAGGAGAAGAGAGAGGGCCGGCCACACAAAGAGAGACTCCTCCAAGAGAATAAGAATTGTGTCTCATGAAGCCTCCTTACCCCTCTTTTATAATACTTGCCCAAGGCAAATAAGGGAAGAATTTTTACAAAAATTAAAATCTTCCTCTAGCTTTTCCTTTTCCCTTTTAATTTTATTTTTCTTTCCTCTTGATTGAATCAATCACCAAATTAATTTGGATGATGATTTAATAATTTTGTTTTGGCCGGCCACCTTGCTTGGGCACCAAGCAAGGGTGGCCGACCCTTATAAGAGGAAAGGAATATTATTTTTTATAAAATTTTACAAGAAGAAAAACTCTTATAAAATTTTACAAGCTCTCTTTCCTAAAGTAGGAGTTAAAAAAGAAAAGTTCTAAAAATTAAAACCATGTTTTAAAATTTAAAACTTCTCTTATAAAATTTCCTTTTTTAACATGGTGATAGAAAATTTAAATTTTAAAACTTCTCTTCCTTTTTTTCTAAACCATGAGGATGGTTTAAAAAGGAAAGTTTTAAAAAACTTTTAAACTTTCTTTTAAAACATGTGGCCTAATTCAAATAAAAAAAGTTTTTGAAATTAAAATCTCACTTTTAAAACTTATAGTTTTCTACAAAGAGAAGATTTTAAAAAATTCAAAATAACCCTCCTTATTTGATTAATGTGGCCGGCCCCTACTAGTTTGTTCACCAAACAATAGCGCCGGCCCCTATTGGAAGAGGATGTGGCCGACCCTTGCTTGGTCACCAAGCATTGGACCGACCCCCTTCTTGGACACCAAGATGAGTTTATATTTGGATGAACTTGAGGCTTTAATGAGGCTACGACAGGGACCTTGAGGAGAAATTGATTTTGGCCTTCCGATGAGCTTGAGTATCCCGTGTTCGCCCCAAACACACAACTCAAGTTCATCGATAATAACTCATTCCACTAGGGAGTTATTATCGCACTACCGCACCAATCCCAAATTACATTATGAGCTCCTTCTTATCATGAGTGTGTTAGTCTCCCTGTGTTTAAGATAACAAATGTCCACTAATTAAGTAAGTTACTGACAACTCACTTAATTAATATCTAGCTCCAAGAGTAGTACCACTCAACCTCATTGTCATGTTGGACTAAGTCTACCTGCAAGGTTTAACATGACATTCCTGCAAGATTTTTGCACCTGACACAATGAATATCAGTTTGTTGCTTATTTTGTCCAACTTCTGATCTGCCCTAACAACCCCATTTTGAAAGTATGCTTCCCAAATCTGCAAATCAGCTAACTCAGGTTCCAGAACTTCAAGCACTCTGATTTTCTCTTAAATCAGAAATCTGCAGCTTAGTATTCAGTTTCAGACATGGAATTCTGATGTAACTTCAGCCTAATTCAGTAAAACTTCAGTTGGAAAAGAGAATCATTTAACACTCAATTGATAGGCACTTAGTTTCATAACGATGTTGATCAAAAATAGCATAAAGAATTGGCACAAAACTTGTATCATGTCATTATTCAAGATTTTAATTTTGCAGCTTGCACAGAATTTTAGCAATTCAAATCCATGCTATTAATGGGCAGAGATCACAATTCAACTTAGCACACAGCATGTTGTAGTTGATACATTCATTTACAGCTTCTAATGGCTTAATTCAAATCCTTGAATCCCATTGATTTCTATATTTTTTTTTTCTGGAAAATTAGAGAAATCAGCTTCAATTTTAAGGCCACAACTACTGCAGATTCTGTGAATTGAATTTGGACATTGTTTGTGCCAATTCCAATTTTTAGAATGCCTACTTCTTTGTGCAGCTTTCTAAACAAAATTTGGTGCTATCATCACCTATACTAGGCTCTTCAACTAACATTCCCAAGATTTATCAGTAATAACATTCCAAGTCCAGTAGACCTGCGGTGCCATTACTGATTTACTGAAGTGCAGCTTTTGAAATATGTAGTTCAGTTTCAGAACCACAGATCTGCAGTTTCTTGCTTCTATTTCAGCTATCCACAGCTTCTGAATTTTCTTTTCACTTGTTCCTTATTTCAGCCATTCAAATTCTCTGTTATCAAATTATAAAGTTTGTAGACATCATGGAAGACTTCATATACCATTTGTTTCTGCACCAAAAAGAGCTTCAATTGACCCTTTCTCTGATTAAACTGCTACTTTTGAATCTTGATACAAACTTGATACATCTCTAAGGCTTAATCTTGTTTTCCAGCTGCTGCCTTAATTTCAAAAGTCTCAATTCAGACTTCAAGTTTCTGTAATTGACAGATTTTGAATCAAACTCTATAATTGACATCAGCATTTCATTAACTATCAATATCACCTTTGACTGCTGAAAAACATGATTTACAGACACATACAGCAGCAACCATTATCTCAGAACCTTAGAACTCAAAACTCAACTTCTACAAATTTCTGCAAATACTGGTTTAAAACCAATTGAAGCCAGTTCTAAATTCTGTAACTCTAGTTTTAATTTCAGATTTCTGAATTTCTGCACATCAAACATTTCATTTCTGCACATCAACTTCCATATTATAGTAGCATTGTCCAAAATTAAGCAAAAGCAGAATAGTTGCAGAACTTCAAATGTTCAGATCCAGTCTTGTTCAACATCCAAATTCTAGAAATTAAACTCCATTCTTACTCTTCTACTTTGAATTTCAGAACCCATCAACTTCAGCTATAAAAACTCTAGGATAAAAACAATCTCATTTTCTAATTATTCTTGACCATAGTTTCTTGATTTTTTTTCCTGATATTCTTCATCATGAATTGAAACAAACCAAGCTTCCTTTAGAATTTTAGAGCTGCAAGAACCTATTACTGGAGATTATATTCCAATTGTCTTTGGTCAGTAGCAGCATATAGTTTCAGATCTGATGTTCACAGAACAAAAAGTCAAATTACAGCAGCTACATTATTCAGATTCAAGTTGAGAACTTGATAAATCATAGACTTCAAATCCAAAACTCTGATTTCCCAAATAATCCCTTCCTTCTTCAATATAGAATTTCAAGCTTAGAATGCATACCAACTTCTGAATTCTGAAATTGCTACACAGAAAATGCAATAGCCATAGAAATTGGCACCAACAAGCTACACATATTCACTGTAATGTGCCTATCAATTTAGTAAACAATTAACCTTACTTAGTTCCAAATTCCAATAGATTAATGCCTTGTCAATTGACAAAATTTCAGTGGAAACACAATACATCCTAAATTGATTTCACCATTTCAGAATTTCCAGCCAATTAGTAGTAAGAAACTTCCATAAACCTCAAGCATAAGCAATCCTCCCCCACACTTAAACCTTAATCCATCTTGTTGATCAAACTCATCAAAAATTTTACCAACACTCCCAATAGAATGAAGGCAAAGCAAAGTTATCAAGAGCTTGATGAGAATGTTTCAAGAAAATTATGGAGAAAGAAATTGGAAATTATGATTGCACAAGAATGACAAAATCCTTCATTACCATGCATACATATGCTATTGTGACTTTGAAAAGAAGCAAAGCAAGTTCTAGAGTTTAATTTGCTATGAGTGCATGCCACACAAAATAAAATAGTGTTTAGGCTTAAAATGGTCCTCTCTAGGTATTATTTATGCAATCATGCCTAATTGATCAAATTGGAATTCACCACCAAAAGTAACCAATACCATGTAAGAAAAGCATCCAATCATGTTAAATGACCTAAAATTGATGATCAAATTTAAGAAGCTTTTACCATCTTAAAAATATTACTTAGAAAATTCATAGGAGAATTTATTCAAAATAAAATGCTATGTACTAAACAAAAATACAAAGTATGAAAGTAAAGTGTGGAAGTAAAATGCAAATATAGGAAAATGAAACTAAGGAAACGTATGAAGCAAAAATGAAAGCAAGGAACAAACTCCCCTTGATTCCGGGCGATTGAAGAAGATTAAGGAGAAGAAGCCACCCTGGAAGTGGAGTATCCTTGGTTGCACTCAATTTCTTTTTATTCTTCATTTTCCCATCAAAAGCTTTTTCTGGAGGTCGGAGGCGGTTCAGTTCAAGCATCCACTCTGGAAGTTTGTATTCTCCTACAACATCAACAAAAGAAAACAACTCCCACACACATGTGGGATAAGAAGGGAATAGGAGAATATTAGTGTGGGTAGAAAATTTAGTAAGGAATGAATCACAACTAATAAAATCAATGAATGGTACCTCTATTAAATTTTTTGATGAATCACAAATAATACTCACCTTTTCATCTTGAAAGGTACCTGGAGTGGTGATTGTTACCTCCTTTTCATCATGATATGACTCAATCTGTGGTTCTGGTAAATGTTCAGGTGGCTGTACAACTTCATGTTGTAAAGACCACCCTTCTTACTACTACTATTCTCTAAAGATGACCGTTACTTATCTACTAACTCTACTTAACCGGTGTGATTAAAAACCACATGGAAACTCTACCGAAAAATTTTGACAGAGTCTCCCCTGTACCGGTGACCATATTCAACAATACATGCAGTATATATACTCAGCCACAAGCGGCTGGAACACATAACTAACAACCACGCAGTATAATAAATCTAACTCAGCAACATTAAAGGAAAACTAATCCACAACCACAACTGAATAGCAAACACAGTATCAAGTGTCCTTATAAACAGTTATCAAATTTCCTTAACACATAAAAACTTAATTAACTCAAAGAACAAATCATAATTCATCTTATTTGCAAGGATCCCTAGAACTTCCATAGTGCAGACATCACACACCCCTCTTGCATCTCCTTGTCGCCTTCCTTCATATTAGCTTTCCTTTTTCTTTATCTGCAGTAGGAGAAAGTGCAGTCTATAAGCATAAAGCTTAGTGAGCGCTATCTAACTCACAAAAACTCGATATGCATGTATACAAATAAAAACATGCTAAAACTGAATGCTAATATGTAAAGCTACTCATGCTCATAAATAGCAAAGAAATCAACTAACAGAAAAGATAACATGTATAACTACTCATGCTCATAAACTAATAAAGAAAGCAAACTAACTGGAATGCTAACATATAAAGCAAAACATGCTCATCAACTAGCAAATAAATAACATGTAAGAAACTAAACATGTAAAAGCTGCTAGCATAAAAGAAAACTAAACTTGCTGATCTTTAAAACAAAGTGAAACCTACTTCTTTTACTCTAAACTTATTCTTTTATTTCACTTGTTTAAAATTTATACTTTAATACTTGAAAATAATAATCAACTTCTCTTGGGCCCAGGCTTAGTACCATTTTATGCGCGTTCCCTAATAGGTTGGGGTAGCGAGCCGCCAATCCTAAAAGAGCAGACCTTGGAATTGGACACCTGGATTTGTTTAACGACAACCTTGGAAGTCGGGTACTAGCCTCTTCTTAAAAGTAAAATACTTTTTATCTTAAATACTTCTTCTTTAAATGCCTTGGCATTTTAATAGCATCCTATGTGCCAAAATCCCTAAAGTCTTGACTTTGGGATTTACCTAAGGCCTTGGCCTTTTCTTTCTTTTCTTTACTTATACTTCTCATACTCCTTGATTAAAGCTTATTAAAATCCTGTAGATATATCTATCAAGTGTAGAATTACAACCAACCAAGCATGCTATATAAAAATAACATAAGGAAAACAGATCTAAACTCTCTAAGCATGTTATAAAATAAAGCAAAGGAAAACAAATCTGAACTTACTAATCATGCTATAAAATAGTACAAAAGAAAGCAACTTTAAGCTTCCTAAACATGCTGTAAAATAGGGCAAAAGAATGCAACTTAAAAATAGAAAATCTGTTCATGTACATCTATTGCTACACAAACAGAAATGCAAATAAAGAAAGGTTGTTCTAGGCCCTAAAGGAAATTGTTCTTGCTTACGAATATGCGATAAAAGAGAAACTGTTCTAAGCTCTAAACAGAGCTGTTCATGCTTGCAGAAATGCAATAAAACTAGTATGCTAAGACTGAGATGCTAATTAAGGTAACAAAGAAATCTATGTTTGAAAAGATAACTATAAGGGATGTTCTTCTTTTTTTTTTTTTTTCATATTTGCAGCAAGCCAAGAATCTAAAATCTGAAGTGCTACACCACAAAACTAAACTACATGCCCCACTTAAAACTAATAGCAAGTAAAAATCTGCATATGCTCACAACAGCTAAGGAAAACCAAAACGAAGGAGTCTACGCTGCACCACCAAAGGAAACTCTATACGGCAACTAAAAACAAATCTGCACAACATGTTCTCCTTCTTGTATAAAACTTCATATGTACTTAACTCAAAGACGAACCACTCATCTTGATTTCATATGTTCCAAAAGCAGAGGAAGAGGGCTAAATCCCTAGCAACTAAATTCTGTACACTATGTTCCGAAAGCAAGGGAGAAGAACCAAATCCTTAGCATCAAATTTTACTGAAAATTCATAATAACGCCACCAATCCACAACTCTACTTACCATGATTTAACCAACCAGTAGTGTAAGGAAAACTTTAGGGTTGAACAACCAAAGCCTAACAACCCACGGTTGCAGCACCCATGAACCCGATTCTGTGAACACAACTCTATCTCAAGGAGGCCATGAAAACACCAAAGGCGAAACATTTCATCCAAATTCACAACAAAGAGATCACAGGCAGCATGATCCGAAAACAGGGTAAGCAAGGAAACTTATGCAAAGCTTCGGAAACAAAGAAAATAACAAGAAATAAACCTCGGAGCTATCCTACTGCAGGTGAGTAGCAACTCACCTTAGGCTTTCCTTGACTTACAACCGACGGCAGCTTCTAGGGTTTGCGGAGAGATGAAGATCCCGGCGGCTTCTTTGCGTCCGCGAGCTCCCCACGACGAGAAGGTCACGGTTGAGTGAAGACCGGCCGGAAAAAGGCCTAGCTCCGTCGCCTTCTCCGCCTGAACAGTGGAGTCGCCGCCGCCGTCGCCGTTCGCGAGAGAGAAGAAAATTTTGAGAGAAATTGTTTGATTTTCCGAAAAGAAACCTAAATTCCTTTTCTTATACTAGGGTTTAAACCGAACTATACCTTAAATCAATTTGTTCTCATATCTAGTTAACAAATCACGTGCAGCCCAGTTGGTTGGCCAGGTTTTAACCAAATCAGAGGTTTGGGCTTCGACTCCTCTACCGCGCACTTTTATTCCAATTTATTTTAAACGTTCCAGCTATAGCTTAAATCTATTTCTCTCCATATTTGATTAATAAAACCTGCGTAGCTCAGTTGGTTGGCTGCATCCGATTGGGTCAGGTCCGGCAGGAGGTCTTGGGTTCAAGTCTCAACTTCCACATTTTTGGTCAAAACTTCTTTCTTTTTTGTAAACATACTAAAAGACCTCCAAAAATTATGTAAAAATACTCTAAAAATTCCTAAAAATCTCTAGAATATTTTAAAAGTATTTCTAAATATTTTTATGGACTTTTAGAACTTGAAATAGGAAAAATTGGGTCGTTACAATTCCCCATACCTTATAAAAAGTTCGTCCTCGAACTTAGAATAGCTCTGGATATTTCTGTCTCATACTGTCCTCCCGCTCCCAAGTGATTTCCTTGTGCTTTTGGTTCTGCCAGACGACCTTCACTAGTGGTACTTCTTTGTTTCTCAATCTCTTGACTGCTCTGTCCACTATCTGTGTAGGTCTACTCTCGTAGCTAAGATCCTCTTGAATCTGCACTGTCTGAGGCTGAATCACTTGGCTGAGGTCGTGAAGACACTTCTTTAGCATGGAGACATGAAATACATTATGTATTGCTGACATGTCTTGTGGTAAGTCCAGCTTGTAAGCTACTTTCCCAATCCTTTCTATGATCAGGTAAGGTCCTATATAACGAGGACTTAATTTGCCCTTCTTGCCAAATCTCATCACTCCCTTCATAGGAGCGACCTTGAGAAAGACTGAATCCCCTACTTGAAATTCAAGTGGCCTACGGCGTGTGTCAGCATAACTCTTCTGTCTACTCTGGGCAGTCTCAATCCTCTGTTTGATCTTCTGGATAGCCTGAGTAGTCTCATCTATCAGCTCTGTCTGAATGCCCAGTTCCACTTCCATCTCTCTTCTTTTACCTGCTTCTTGCCAGCAAATGGGTGATCTGCACTTCCTACCATACAGTGCCTCATAAGGTGCCATCTTGATGGTGGCCTGATAGCTGTTGTTGTAGGCAAATTCAGCTAAGCATAGATACTTGCACCAACTTCCTTTGAAATCTAGTGCACAAGCTCTGAGCATATCCTCTAGAATCTGATTTACTCGCTCTGTTTGTCCATCAGTCTGAGGATGGAAGGCTGTGCTGAACTTGAGTTTGGTGCCCAGTGCAGTCTGAATACACTCCCAAAAGTGAGAGGTGAAGCGCCCATCTCTATCAGAAACAATAGATTTAGGAACTCCGTGAAGTCTGATCACCTCTTTAACATACAACTGCGCCAACTGCTCTATAGAGTGGGACACCTTGATGGCTAGAAAATGAGCAGACTTGGTCAATCTGTCCACTATCACCCATATCGCATCATATCCATTTGTGGTTCTTGGAAGACCTGTTATGAAGTCCATGGATATGTCTTCCCACTTCCACTCTGGTATAGGAAGAGGTTGTAGAACTCCTCCTGGTCTCTGGTGTTCTGCTTTGACCCTCTGACATGTCAGACAGGTACTGACATATTTAGCTACATCTCTTTTGAGTCCAGACCACCAGAACCTCTGTTTCACGTCTTGGTACATCTTGGTTGAACCAGGATGCATGGAGTAAGGTGTACTATGAGCTTCTTCTAAAATTTTCTTTCTCAGCTCTTCATCATTGGGGACACACAGGCGGCTCCCCTGATAAAGAATTCCACTGTCTGATACTCGAAACTCCGAATTTCCTTCTTCTTGTATCCCTTGCTTGATCTTTTGGATATCTGGATCTTCACTTTGCTTTCTCTGTATATCCTCAAGCAAGGTTGACTCTAAGGTCAATGTAGAGAGTTGCCCATAAATAATTTCCATTCCAAAATCTGACAACTCCTTCTGCAGTGGTAGGGCTAATGATGACAAAGACATCAGGGATGCACTGGATTTTCTGCTTAGTGCATCTGCCACTTTATTAGCTTTGCCTGGATGGTAGAGGATTTCACAGTCATAATCTTTGACCAACTCTAGCCACCTACGCTGTCTCATGTTTAAGTCCTTCTGAGTGAAGAAGTACTTAAGACTCTGATGGTCTGTGAAAATTCTGCACTGAACGCCATACAAATAATGTCGCCAGAGTTTTAGTGCAAAGACCACAGCTGCCAGCTCAAGATCATGAGTGGGGTAGTTCTTTTCATAATCTTTGAGTTGTCTGGAAGCATAAGCTATCACTTTTCCTTCCTGCATGAGTACAACTCCTAAGCCCATCTTGGAAGCATCACTGTAGATGTCAAAACTCCTGTCACTTTCTGGAACAGTCAGAATAGGAGCACTGGTCAGTCTCTTCTTGAGCTCTTGGAAACTCTGCTCACATTTATCTGACCATTCAAACTTCTTATTCTTTCTGGTGAGGGCTGTTAGTGGAGAGGCTATCCTGGAAAAGTCCTCCACAAATTTCCTGTAGTACCCAGCTAAACCCAGGAAGCTTCTGATCTCCCTGGCGTTCTTGGGTCTACTCCAGTTGTTGACTGCTTCTATTTTTGCTGGATCCACTTGAATGCCTTCTTTAGAAATTATGTGACCTAGAAATGCCACCTGATCTAACCAGAACTCGCACTTTGAGAACTTAGCGTAAAGTTGCTTTTGCTGAAGAGTCTGCAGTACTATCCTCAAATGCGTGTCATGCTCCTCTGGGGTTCTGGAATAGATTAGAATGTCGTCGATGAACACAATGACAAATTTGTCAAGGTATTCTCTGAACACTCTGTTCATCAGGTCCATGAAAACTGCAGGTGCATTAGTCACACCAAAAGGCATGACTACGAACTCGTAGTATCCATATCTGGTCCTGAAAGCCGTTCTGGGTATGTCTCTTTCCTTCACTTTTAGCTGATGGTACCCAGAGCGCAGGTCTATCTTTGAGAACACTATTACCCTTTTTAGCTGATCATATAGATCATCTATTCTGGAATGAGGGTACTTGTCCCTAACTGCTACTTTGCTCAGCGCTCTAAAATCTATGCACATTAGCATGGATCCGTCTTTCTTCTTAACGAACAACACAAGAGCTCCCCAAAGTGAATGACTAGGGAGGATGTAACCCTTGCCAAGTAGCTCCTGAAATTGTTCTTGTAACTCGTTTAGCTCTGCTTGAGAAATTCGGTACGGAGCTTTTGAAATTGGCTCCACTTCTCCGTTGGGAGATAGTCCAGGTAGCTCTTCTGGGAATACCTCTGGATACTCACAAACTACCCGAACATCTTCCTGCTTGGGTCTTTCTTGTTATCTTTGTCCTTCAGTTCTGATTACTTGACTGGAATCTCTATTTTCCCACTGTCTTGTCTTCGATCTTGACTGACTTGTGTTGCGTTTGTTGTGCCTTGATGCTGTTCAGATAATGCTCACTAATGCCTTGCTGACCAGCTCTTCACCAATCTATGGTCGGTGAGTTTCACTACTCACAATAGGTGTTATTTCTGGTCTTAGCATTAGGAGCATCAGTCTGACTCGTTCTTTCACTGTACTTACTAACTCTAAGCAAAGGTGAGCTAGCCTATTAAATCTTTTAACCGCTTCTTCTATTGGTAGGTCACCTTGTCTCGAAGTCAACCCAGCTCATCTGGTTGACTGCTCACTTACTCTTAACTCGCTCCCACTACATACAAGCATCTCCAGATAGGCAGAAAGAGGCACACTTAATGGTATCAACCTTCTCGACTTCTGGTCAGTCAAGAAGCTCCATTGTGCTCTCAAATGTCTTGAACCAAGCCTGGGCATCCCAGGGCTCAGTCGTTCCTGAGAAGCTTTCTGGTTTCAGCTTCAGCCACTGGATGAAATATGCTTCTTGTCTTTTAGATGCTGTGGCGACTTCCAGGGCAGCTGATGGGACTTCAGTCACCACTGGGGTCTCCACATTAATGGTTGGGGGAGTGGGAGGAGCTAGCTTCTGATTGGCCATTAGATTGGCAATCACTTGCTGTTGCTCGCTACTTGTCTCTGAAGTTGAGTAATAACTTCAGGGAGAATAGGCCCAGGGGTTCTGGGCTCTTCGTTCTCCTGATCTTGGTTCTCAATATAAACGGTACGGGGATGTCCTCTTCTTGACATCCAATTATGCAGAGGAAAAAGACTAAATAGCTTCTCTAACCCTTCTAATCATATATATATATATGAATAAAGAAAAGGGAAACAAACTTCTATCTTACTTATGCACTTAATAACAAATACTCTATACTGCAGTTAATAATAAGGAAAGCAGAATAAAGAAAGAATTTAAATACTTTCTTACTTGAAGACGGCAAGGATGATGCTGATGTGTGTGATGCTGGAGAATGGGACCTGCTCTGATACCAACTGTAAAGACCACCCTTCTTACTACTACTATTCTCTAAAGATGACCGTTACTTATCTACTAACTCTACTTAACCGGTGTGATTAAAAACCACATGGAAACTCTACCGAAAAATTTCGACAGAGTCTCCCCTGTACCGGTGACCATATTCAACAATACATGCAGTATATATACTCAGCCACAAGCGGCTGGAACACATAACTAACAACCACGCAGTATAATAAATCTAACTCAGCAACATTAAAGGAAAACTAATCCACAACCACAACTGAATAGCAAACACAGTATCAAGTGTCCTTATAAACAGTTATCAAATTTCCTTAACACATAAAAACTTAATTAACTCAAAGAACAAATCATAATTCATCTTATTTGCAAGGATCCCTAGAACTTCCATAGTGCAGACATCACACACCCTCTTGCATCTCCTTGTCGCCTTCCTTCATATTAGCTTTCCTTTTTCTTTATCTGCAGTAGGAGAAAGTGCAGTCTATAAGCATAAAGCTTAGTGAGCGCTATCTAACTCACAAAAACTCGATATGCATGTATACAAATAAAAACATGCTAAAACTGAATGCTAATATGTAAAGCTACTCATGCTCATAAATAGCAAAGAAATCAACTAACAGAAAAGATAACATGTATAACTACTCATGCTCATAAACTAATAAAGAAAGAAAACTAACTGGAATGCTAACATATAAAGCAAAACATGCTCATCAACTAGCAAATAAATAACATGTAAGAAACTAAACATGTAAAAGCTGCTAGCATAAAAGAAAACTAAACTTGCTGATCTTTAAAACAAAGTGAAACCTACTTCTTTTACTCTAAACTTATTCTTTTATTTCACTTGTTTAAAATTTATACTTTAATACTTGAAAATAATAATCAACTTCTCTTGGGCCCAGGCTTAGTACCATTTATGCGCGTTCCCTAATAGGTTGGGGTAGCGAGCCGCCAATCCTAAAAGAGCAGACCTTGGTCTACCAGGGCCAAGACCTTGGAATTGGACACCTGGATTTGTTTAACGACAACCTTGGAAGTCGGGTACTAGCCTCTTCTTAAAAGTAAAATACTTTTTATCTTAAATACTTCTTCTTTAAATGCCTTGGCATTTTAATAGCATCCTATGTGCCAAAATCCCTAAAGTCTTGACTTTGGGATTTACCTAAGGCCTTGGCCTTTTCTTTCTTTTCTTTACTTATACTTCTCATACTCCTTGATTAAAGCTTATTAAAATCCTGTAGATATATCTATCAAGTGTAGAATTACAACCAACCAAGCATGCTATATAAAAATAACATAAGGAAAACAGATCTAAACTCTCTAAGCATGTTATAAAATAAAGCAAAGGAAAACAAATCTGAACTTACTAATCATGCTATAAAATAGTACAAAAGAAAGCAACTTTAAGCTTCCTAAACATGCTGTAAAATAGGGCAAAAGAATGCAACTTAAAAATAGAAAATCTGTTCATGTACATCTATTGCTACACAAACAGAAATGCAAATAAAGAAAGGTTGTTCTAGGCCCTAAAGGAAATTGTTCTTGCTTACGAATATGTGATAAAAGAGAAACTGTTCTAAGCTCTAAACAGAGCTGTTCATGCTTGCAGAAATGCAATAAAACTAGTATGCTAAGACTGAGATGCTAATTAAGGTAACAAAGAAATCTATGTTTGAAAAGATAACTATAAGGGATGTTCTTTTTTTTTTTTTTCATATTTGCAGCAAACCAAGAATCTAAAATCTGAAGTGCTACACCACAAAACTAAACTACATGCCCCACTTAAAACTAACAGCAAGTAAAAATCTGCATATGCTCACAACAGCTAAGGAAAACCAAAACGAAGGAGTCTACGCTGCACCACCAAAGGAAACTCTATACGGCAACTAAAAACAAATCTGCACAACATGTTCTCCTTCTTGTATAAAACTTCATATGTACTTAACTCAAAGACGAACCACTCATCTTGATTTCATATGTTCCAAAAGCAAAGGAAGAGGGCTAAATCCCTAGCAACTAAATTCTGTACACTATGTTCCGAAAGCAAGGGAGAAGAACCAAATCCTTAGCATCAAATTTTACTGAAAATTCATAATAACGCCACCAATCCACAACTCTACTTACCATGATTTAACCAACCAGTAGTGTAAGGAAAACTTTAGGGTTGAACAACCAAAGCCTAACAACCCACGGTTGCAGCACCCATGAACCCGATTCTGTGAACACAACTCTATCTCAAGGAGGCCATGAAAACACCAAAGGCGAAACATTTCATCCAAATTCACAACAAAGAGATCACAGGCAGCATGATCCGAAAACAGGGTAAGCAAGGAAACTTATGCAAAGCTTCGGAAACAAAGAAAATAACAAGAAATAAACCTCGGAGCTATCCTACTGCAGGTGAGTAGCAACTCACCTTAGGCTTTCCTTGACTTACAACCGACGGCAGCTTCTAGGGTTTGCGGAGAGATGAAGATCCTGGCGGCTTCTTTGCGTCCGCGAGCTCCCCACGACGAGAAGGTCACGGTTGAGTGAAGACCGGCCGGAAAAAGGCCTAGCTCCGTCGCCTTCTCCGCCTGAACAGTGGAGTCGCCTTGCGTCGCCGTTCGCGAGAGAGAAGAAAATTTTGAGAGAAATTGTTTGATTTTCCGAAAAGAAACCTAAATTCCTTTTCTTATACTAGGGTTTAAACCGAACTATACCTTAAATCAATTTGTTCTCATATCTAGTTAACAAATCACGCGCAGCCCAGTTGGTTGGCCAGGTTTTAACCAAATCAGAGGTTTGGGCTTCGACTCCTCTACCGCGCACTTTTATTCCAATTTATTTTAAACGTTCCAGCTATAGCTTAAATCTATTTCTCTCCATATTTGATTAATAAAACCTGCGTAGCTCAGTTGGTTGGCTGCATCTGATTGGGTCAGGTCCGGCAGGAGGCCTTGGGTTCAAGTCTCAACTTCTACATTTTTGGTCAAAACTTCTTTCTTTTTTGTAAACATACTAAACGACCTCCAAAAATTACGTAAAAATTCCTAAAAATCTCTAGAATATTTTAAAAGTATTTCTAAATATTTTTATGGACTTTTAGAACTTGAAATAGGGAAAATTGGGTCGTTACACATGTAGTGATTCTTGGGTGCTTGGTTCCATAACACAAGTCCCTACACTTACATCTTCAACTCTTGGTGATTCTTAAGGTAATGCTTCCAGTAAGCATTCTCCTACACTTAAATCATCTTCAAAAATATGTTCAGAATCTGAATCACTAACAACATCTTCAACAACAAAATCATTAGGATCAGAAATTTGTATAATTACATAATTATCACAAAAATACCAGAAAAATCATTTAAATTTGAAAAGCTTTCGAAAAAATATTTAGTTAACTTTTAAAATTGGAAAATGATTTTAATAAGGATTTTTAAAAGTAGGGAGTTTGATAGGGGATAATAAAAAAAATATAGCCAAATTAGAGATAGTTTTGAAAGACCATTTAATACTGAGTTAAATTTGAAAAGTTTTTCGAAAGATATTTAATTAAATTTTAAAAGCTTTTCAAAAGTTACTTGATAATTAGCTTGACTCTGCTCACTCCCCCTTAATTAATGCAAACATGAATCTCTAGGGTCCTAGAGTCCAAGCATGTATAAATATAATAGGTCTTTTATATTTTGCCTAATTTTCCATCTCACCCATTCTAGGTTTTCAGGCATATTTAGCTTATGAGTGAGTGTGAGATAAAGTTAACTTTGCCAATAAAACTATTGAACATATAAGTTTGAATTTCAAATGAGTAAAGATTAAACTTTTGAGAATATATTAAAAATTAACCGGAGCTAGCATTTGCAATCATAATTTGATAGATATTTTAAACCCCTTTAAACGGATTGAAATTAATTGAATAATATTTTGAAATTACTTAACCATTTTAAGTAATTTTGAAATTAACTTGAAATAATTTTTAAATGGTTTTCAAATAAATTTTTCAACGAATTTTGAATTTTTAAAGGATTTTTGAAACGATTTTTAAAAGATTTTTCAAATAATTTTGAAATTGATTTTTAAAAGATTTTTAAATAATTTTGAAAATAAGTCTTAAAAGATTTTTCAAATAATTTTGAAATTGTTTTTTAAAAGATTTTAAAATGATTTTTAGAATATTTTTCAAATAATTTTGAAATTGATTTTTAAAAGATTTTTAAATGATTTTTAAAAAATTTTCAAATAATTTTGAAATTGATTTTTAAATGATTTTTAAAAGATATTTCAAATAATTTTGAAATTGATTTTTAAAATATTTTTAAAAGATTTTTCAAATAATTTTGAAGTTGATTTTTAAAAGATTTTTAAATGTTTTTTTAAAATATTTTTCAAATAATTTTGAAATTGATTTTTTAAAGATTTTTAAAATGATTTTTAAAAGATTTTTCAAATAATTTTGAAATTGATTTTAAAAAGATTTTTAAAATGATTTTAAAAATATTTTTAAAATGATTTTAAAAAGATTTATTAAATAATTTTGAAATTTATTTTTAAAAGATTTTTAAATGATTTTTTAAAAGATTTTTCAAATAATTTTGAAATTGATTTTTAAAAGATTTTTAGAATGATTTTTAAAAGATTTTTCAAATAATTTTAAAATTGATTTTTAAAATATTTTTTAAAAGATTTTTCAAATAATTTTGAAATTGATTTTTAAAATATTTTTAAATGATTTTTTTTAAAAGATTTTTCAAATAATTTTGAAATTAAGTTTTAAAAGATTTTAAAATGTTTTTTTTAAAGATTTTTCAAATAATTTTGAAATTGATTTTTAAAATATTTTTAAATGATTTTTTAAAAGATTTTTCAAATAATATTTAAATTAATTTTAAAAATATTTTAAAAATGTTTTTTTAAAGATTTTTCAAATAATTTTGAAATTGATTTTTAAAATGATTTTTTAAAAAAGATTTCTCAAATAATTTTGAAATTAAGTTTTAAAAGATTTTTAGAAATATTTTTAAAATATTTTTCAAATAATTTTGAAATTAAGTTTTAAAAGATTTTTGAAAAAATTTTTTAAAAGATTTTTCAAATAATTTTGAAATTGATTTTTAAAAGATTTTAAAATGATTTTTAAAAGATTTTTCAAATAATTTTGAAATTAAGTTTTAAACGATTTTTCAAATAATTTTTTAAAGAATTTTTAGAAGATTTTTTAAATAATTTTAAAATTAAGTTTTAAAAGATTTTTAGAATGATTTTTAAAAGATTTTTAAATGATTTTTCATATAATTTTGAAATTGATTTTTAAAAATTTTTAAAATGATTTTTTTAAAAGAAAGGTTGATTTTAATTAAATTTGTTTAAATTTTGAACAATTTGAGCTTATTGGAACTTAGATCCATCTCACCCGATTCTAAATTATTAATCAGGTAATCTTAAGTAATTTTGTGAGATGGTTATCTTTAATTTAGGTTATTTCTAAGGATTAATTTACATTTGAGTTAAACTTAGGTTTTCCAATTAGTCAATTAAATATGTCTTTCCATAATTGATTCCTAGGTCAGGGCGAGGCTCTAGGCCTTCTTGGGTATGAGATCATCCACCCCTTCCTAAACAGAATCGCTCAAAGAAATATATATTTAATTTTCTTTTTGAAACTCCTAGATTTAACTAGCAAGTGTAAATTACGCCTAGATCCTTAAACTATCATAGTCTAAGTATGTATATTGCAAGGAAAATAAATAAACAAGCATCAATCAGTTCTATCTATTGTTAAAGATGATCTTTCTATTGGCTCCCCCTGGATCATAGCCTCGATATGGTCTATCAAGGTAATGGATCTGATCCTTGGGGATCCAATATTGTCCAAGTCTAACTTGATTAACCAAGTTTGACTTGGGGACCCATGCTTGAATTACCTTTCTATTATTTCTATTTACTAATGATAAATACGATTTGTATTTTCTTTTAGTTTTAAATCCAAGTCCGGATTTGTTGTAAACGGCTCGTTGTTTTCCAAGAATCAGATCCAGATTCTTGGAACCCAAGGTGAATCGTTCCAACGTGTCCTTGAGTTCTTTAACTTAAGTTTTCAAATTGGAATTTTCTTCCTCAAGTTGTTGGACTTGAGTTGAACTTCCAATTTGAACTGACTCAGTTAAGGGACTTGAGTTAGTCACTTCTTTAAGGGCTGTTACCTCCTTTAGAAGTGACTTGACCCGGACGTTAGATTTGGCCAACTTCTTAAGCAAGTAAGGAATTAAGTTTTCCGAATCATCTAGGTTAATACTAGACATTATAGAACTTACAGTGGGTTTGGGTCCTTCGGAAACGAATACGGATCTGTGGCTTCGCTCGGACTCGGTGTCTGATTCGTTCTCGGTTTCAGATTCAAGCTCGGACTCGGTTTCGGCAACATGTGCTAGTACTGGTAGAGTGAGGAGGCTTGCTTGTTCTTCTTCATCGGATTCAGATTCGTCTAATGACTCGGACCATGTTTCCTTTAACACTTTCTTCGTCTTGCTTGTACCTGCAAATGACGCAACACCTTTCTCGGCCGGAGTAGCATTAGTCTGCTCAAATAATTCGTTAATTAGAACATGCTTACCTATTTTCGTATCAGAAATACCTTCGTGAAGCTCAATCAGCTTCTCCCATAACTCCTTCGCACTTGAGAACTTTCCAACTCGATCAATCTCTGAATTTGTTAGTCCGCACTGTAGGGTGTAGGTTGCTTTGGCATTGACCTCTACTTTCTTGATTAGGATAGGATCCTAGTTCTCGCATGGTGTTGGTTTGCCATCTCAATCCAATAGCCGAAGTCTTCGCCGGAGAAGAGCGGGGGATGAGCAGTGCTGTAGCCTTCTTGATGGGCCATTTGAGAAATAAATCTTGCACACAAAGAAACAAAAAGGCTTGTTCCAAGACTTGGTCTTGGATTAGTAGTGCAGAATAAAGATAGAAATAGCAATTTACAAATTTTGGAAAAATAATAAAATAATAAAAAATATTATTAAAATAATATAAAAAATATTATTTCAAAATTTACTAAATGTGATATTTTGTTAATTCCAATCAATTGTGAAAAGATGGAAATGAATTTTTTGAAAATAATTTTGGAGGGAAAAAATGAAAGGCGTAAGGTTTTATTTTTAGCCTAAACAGACAAAAAAGCCACAAAAAAATGCTCGAATGGTGGTTTCACCTATTAATCTGTTTCTAAATTAGAGACGGAATATTTCTATCTCTGAATTATTAACGGGGCTTTCAATAATAGTTTTAGAGATGAAATATTTCGTCTCAAACTTTCTTAAGAGACAGAGAATTAGCCTTCAAAGACATTTTTTCGTCTCTAAAGCTTTATTTTCTTGTAGTGTAGCATAGAGGAGTTCATAAGCTAGTGATGATACTGATGTATCTGAGTCACCCATTGGTAACAATATGAGTTTATGATTACAGATGAGTGGGAGACCGAAAGAGGGAAGAATATTGGGAATGAATTCTTTGAGCAAAGCTCATAGAATTGATGGTACATCTTCTTCCACCCCACCAGCAGTAAGGATACAAATAAATAACTTCACTGAAGAAGTTAGCAATTTGAAAGGGATAAAATTGCAAAGAGATGAGGAAATAAGGAACATGAGAGAAGCGACCCTACTCTGATACCAATTGTTGGATTGAGAAGCGCTAGAGGGGGGGGGGGGGGGGAATAGCAATCGCGGCTATTTCGTTCATTTTGGAATCGTAAAAGCAGGTGAGTAAATAAAAGCAGCGGAATAAAAACAAACACACAAACACAAGGGATTTACTTTGTTCGGAGCCTGTAGTGACTCCTACTCGAAGGCCCGCGATCCTTGATCGCTTTCCGTGGACAACAACTATAAGCACGAAATTATTACAACCTAAATACAATTTAAAACAGTAATTAAAAATACCAACGACACTTAGGAAATATTAGATTTGGAGCTCCGGGTCGTCGGGAAGTATTCGCAGCACTTCTGGGTTGTCTCATTGACAGCACGTTAAAGAAAGGTTGCTTGGAGGAAGTTCTGTCGAGTTGCTGGTCGAGTGCTGCTTTTATACAGTGCTCAAGGCGCCTTGAAATCCATCCAAGTCGCCTCCAGGATGGCCGAGTCACCCGCGTGGATCAAGCCTGAACTGGTCGTGACTTATCCCTTCAAGGCGCCTTCTGTGCTCTCCAAGGCGTCTTCTTCCTCTGGTCCGAGGCGCCTCCAGCTCCATCCGAGGCGCCTCCAAGCCTGCTGCGCAGCCAGCTTCTGCCTTGCACCCGAGGCGCCTCCAAGCTCCATGGAGGCGCCTCGAACACTGTTCATCCGAGGCCTAACCTTGTTCTTTTGCCCCTGCAAGACATGTTAGACCCAAAACACAAGCATGTCCTGCAATACAAAAGTTAGCATATATAATATCATAAATATAAAGTTTGACAGTCATCGGATTGTCCGGGTCTGTCTTCGGATTTCCAACCGGAAACCCTAGGTCGACCCAACGCCTATTGTTTCCTCTACGGGGAACGCGTCCTCACCTACTCCACTCAGGAGATTTACCTGTTGCCAGTGCGATCCTCCAGATCGACTGGACTTTTGCTCAGCGTTTGAAGCTTCCGGACTTTCTGCTGGACTTCCACTTCCCGGCTGATCCAGTCTTTCACCTGATTCGCGACACCAGGACTTTCCACCTAGGATTACCCCCCCCCCCCTTAGGACTTTTGCCTGAAGCTCTCGACCCGCCAAGACTTTCCGCATAGGGTTACCACCCCCTAGGGTTTTCCACCTGCCTAACCGCAGCTAGGACTTTTGCCTAAGTACACTTAGGACTTTTCTGCAAACTTGTTCAACATATTAGAAACCAAAACACCTTAACTTTGAACCCTTTGACATAATCAAAACTTAAGTTTGATTGTAGGATGCTTCCCGCACCAACACAATGAATATCAGTTTGTTGCTTATTTTGTCCAACTTCTGATCTGCCCTAACAACCCCATTTTGAAAGCATGCTTCCCAAATCTGCATATTAGCTAACTCAGGTTCCAGAACTTCAAGCACTCTGATTTTCTCTTAAATCAGAAATCTGCAGCTTAGTATTCAGTTTCAGACATGGAATTCTGATGTAACTTCAGCCCAATTCAGTAAAACTTCAGTTGGAAAAGAGAATCATTTAACACTCAATTGATAGGCACTTAGTTTCATAACGATGCTGATCAAAAATAGCATAAAGAATTGGCACAAAACTTGTATCATGTCATTATTCCAGATTTTAATTCTGCAGCTTGCACAAAATTTCAGTAATTCGAATCCAAGCTATTAATGGTCAGAGATCACAATTCAGCTTAGCACACAACATGTTGTAGTTGATACATTCATTTACAGCTTCTAATGGCTTAATTCAAATCCTTGAATCCCATTGATTTCTATATTTTTTTTCTTCTGGAAAATTAGAGAAATCAGCTTCAATTTTAAGGCCACAACTACTGCAGATTCTGTGAATTGAATTTGGACATTGTTTGTGCCAATTCCAATTTTTAGAATGCCTACTTCTTTGTGCAACTTTCTAAACAAAATTTGGTGCTATCATCACCTATACTAGGCTCTTCAACTAACATTCCCAAGCTTTATCAGTAATAACATTCCAAGTCCAGTAGACCTGCTGTGCCATTACTGATTTACTGAAGTGCAACTTCTGAAATCTGTAGTTCAGTTTCAGAACTACAGATCTGCAGTTTCTTGCTTCTATTTCAGCTATCCACAGCTTCTGAATTTTCTTTTCACTTGTTCCTTATTTCAGCCATTCAAATTCTCTGTTATCAAATTATAAAGTTTGTAGACATCATGGAAGACTTCAGATACCATTTGTTTCTGCACCAAAAAGAGCTTCAATTGACCATTTCTCTGATTAAACTGCTACTTTTGAATCTTGATACAAACTTGATACATCTCTAAGGTTGAATCTTGTTTTCCAGCTGCTGCCTTAATTTCAAAAGTCTCAATTCAGACTTCAAGTTTCTGCAATTGACAGATTTTGAATCAAACTCCATAATTGACATCAGCATTTCATTAACTATCAATATCACCTTTGACTGCTGAAAAACATGATTTACAGACACATACAGCAGCAACCATTATCTCAAAACCTTAGAACTCAAAACTCAACTTCTACAAATTTCTGCAAATACTGGTTTAAAACCAATTGAAGCCAGTTCTGAATTCTGTAACTCTAGTTTTAATTTCAGATTTCTGAATTCCTGCACATCAAACATTTCATTTATGCACATCAACTTCCATATTATAGTAGCACTGTCTAGAATTAAGCAAAAGCATAATAGTTGCAGAACTTCAAATGTTCAGATCCAGTCTTGTTCAACATCCAAATTCTAGAAATTAAACTCCATTCTTACTCTTCTACTTTGAATTTCAGAACCCCATCAACTTCAGCTGTAAAAACTCTAGGATAAAAATAATCTCATTTTCTAATTATTCTTGACCATAGTTTCTTGATTTTTTTTTCCTGACATTCTTCATCATGAATTGAAACAAACCAAGCTTCCTTTAGAATTTCAGAGCTACAAGAACCTATTACTGGAGATTATATTCCAATTGTCTTTGGTCAGTAGCAGCATACAGTTTCAGATCTGATGTTCATAGAACAAAAAGTCAAATTGCAGCAGCTACATTATTCAGATTCAAGTTGAGAACTTGATAATTCATAGACTTCAAATCCAAAACTCTGATTTCAAATCCAAAACTCTAGTTTTAATTTCAGATTTCTGAATTCCTGCACATCAAACATTTCATTTATGCACATCAACTTCCATATTATAGTAGCACTGTCTAGAATTAAGCAAAAGCAGAATAGTTGCAGAACTTCAAATGTTCAGATCCAGTCTTGTTCAACATCCAAATTCTAGAAATTAAACTCCATTCTTACTCTTCTACTTTGAATTTCAGAACCCCATCAACTTCAGCTGTAAAAACTCTAGGATAAAAATAATCTCATTTTCTAATTATTCTTGACCATAGTTTCTTGATTTTTTTTTCCTGACATTCTTCATCATGAATTGAAACAAACCAAGCTTCCTTTAGAATTTCAGAGCTACAAGAACCTATTACTGGAGATTATATTCCAATTGTCTTTGGTCAGTAGCAGCATACAGTTTCAGATCTGATGTTCACAGAACAAAAAGTCAAATTGCAGCAGCTACGTTATTCAGATTCAAGTTGAGAACTTGATAAATCATAGACTTCAAATCCAAAACTCTGATTTCCCAAATAATCCCTTCCTTCTTCAATATAGAATTTCAAGCTTAGAATGCATACCAACTTCTGAATTCTAGAATTGCTACACAGAAAATGCAATAGCCATAGAAATTGGCACCAGCAAGCTACACATATTCACTGTAATGTGCCTATCAATTTAGTAAACAATTAACCTTACTTAGTTCCAAATTCCAATAGACCAGTGCCTTGTGAATTGACAGAATTTCAGTGGAAACACAATACATCCTAAATTGATTTCACCATTTCAAAATTTCCAGCCAATTAGTAGTAAGAAACTTCCATAAACCTCAAGCATAAGCAATCCTCCCCCACACTTAAACCTTAATCCATCTTGTTGATCAAACTCATCAAAAATTTTACCAACACTCCCAATAGAATGAAGGCAAAGCAAAGTTATCAAGAGCTTGATGAGAATGTTTCAAGAAAATTATGGAGAAAGAAATTGAAAATTATGATTGCACAAGAATAACAAAATCCTTTATTACCACGCATACATATGCTATTGTGACTTTGAAAAGAAGCAAAACAAGTTCTAGAGTTTAATTTGCTATGAGTGCATGCCACACAAAATAAAATAGTGTTTAGGCTTAAAGTGGTTCTCTCTAGGTATTATTTATGCAATCATGCCTAATTGATCAAATTGGAATTCACCACCAAATTAACCAATACTATGTAAGAAAATCATCTAATCATGTTAAACGACCTTAAATTGATGATCAAATTTAAGAAGCTTTTACCATCTTAAAAATATTACTTAGAAAATTCATGGGAGAATTTATTCAAAATAAAATGTTATGTACTAAACAAAAATGCAAAGTATGAAAGTAAAGTGTGGAAGTAAAATGCAAATATAGGAAAATGAAACTAAGGAAACGTATGAAGCAAAAATGAAAGCAAGGAACAAACTCCCCTTGATTCCGGGCGGTTGAAGAATATTAAGAAGAAGAAGCCACCCCGGAAGTGGAGTATTCTTGGTTGCACTCAATTTCTTTTTATTCTTCATTTTTCCATCAAAAGCTTTTTCTGGAGGTCAAAGGCGGTTCAGTTCAAGCATCCACTCCGGAAGCTTGTATTCTCCTACAACATCAACAAAAGAAAACAACTCCCACACACATGTGGGATAAGAAGGGAATAGGAGAATATTAGTGTGGGTAGAAAATTTAGTAAGGAATGAATCACAACTAATAAAATCAATGAATGGTACCTCTATTAAATTTTATGATGAATCACAAATAATACTCACCTTTTCATCTTGAAAGGTACCTGAAGTGGTGATTGTTACCTCCTTTTCATCATGATATGACTCAAACTGTGGTTCTGGTAAATGTTTTGGTGGCTGTACAACTTCATGTAGTGATTCTTGGGTGCTTGGCTCCATAGCACAAGTCCCTACACTTACATCTTCAACTTTTGGTGATTCTTGAGGTAATGCTTCCAGTAAGCATTCTCCTACACTTAAATCATCTTCAAAAATATGTTCAGAACCTGAATCACTAACAACATCTTCAACAACAAAATCATTAGGATCAGAAATTTGCATAATTACATAATTATCATAAAAAATACTAGAAAAATCATGTGAATTAATGGAAGTAGGGTCAGGCCTGACAGAATCACTACTTTCCATCTCTCCACTAGAATTTCGTGCTTGCAGCTGATTAATAGATGATGCAATTTGATCCAACTATAACTGTATGTTCTGTATCCTTGAAAATTGTTGCTCTTGATGCTCACTCATTTGTTGCATGATCTCCTTGTGTTTCCATGTTGACTCATCCATTTGAGGTTCGTTCTGTTGAAAAGGTTGTGGCATAAAATTGGTTGAAACTTCTTGGAAACCATATGAACTCTGGTAAGCTGGATATAGCTCAATAAATGGTCCTTGTGCACTTTCATACCTGAAACATTAATTATCCACCCAATTAGCATTAAAACCATTTGAAAATGACTCATACCTATTTTGTTGATCCATGTTTGGGTAAATTTGATACTCAGGCTGAAAATACTGATTCTCCATTCCACCTCCATAATTCTGAAAATATGGATCCATACTAAAGAAATCTCCTGTTCTTCACTACAACACTAAAAATCAATGTTATAAGATTCAAGAGCATAAAGTTTCAAACACATAAAAATATGAACAGTAAAAGCACTTAAAAATTCAAGAACAAGCCAACATGAAAATACAAAAACAATAAGCAATCAAATCAATCAAGAAAGATGCTAACAAAATAAAATCAATCAATCTAAAATAAACACACATTGCTAATTATACCCCAACAACGGCGCCAAAATTTGGTGTCGGCATTTTAGCATGTCACGAGGTGCTCCAAATTAATTAAAATTGAAACTCATTAAAGTGAAGACAATTGTCGTAGTAACGAGTCCCAAGTCGTATTTTTCCAAGGTTAACTAGTGAGTGTTTGTTCTAGAATTTATTTACATCAATTTATTCATCAACAAGTTCAATTAAGCTCTTCCATTTTATCACGGTAGCTCAAACAACAAATCTCCATTTAATTCACATTGCACATTGAATTCTTCTATAATTAAGAATAAAACCAATGAAGGTTCCTTCTCAACTAAACATGATTAAACTCATTTCAACATTTAGAATCAATGAAGTTCAAACAATTTCCACATCTTCAATCCATAATATCAGTAAAAGAAATAAACTCTTAGCCCCACATTCACTTGTAGAAACTAGAACTTGTTCCAATTCATAACTACAATTAGCTTCAATAATCAACTCACTCTCAAGTATCCAATTCTCAACCTTATTCAACACTGTTCAATAAAGGTAAACAATATTAAAGCTCAAGTGATTCATTCACATTCAAGCATAAACATGTTCACAACAAATCCAATAATCCAAACAAGGGGTTTTCTAAATCCATAAACTAAAAGTTAGTAACTACTTGTAATAAACTAATGCAAACTAAACTTATGAATGTAATGTTTAATATTGCAGATCTTATTCTGATTTAACAAAACTCAAAAATAGATTGTCATTACACTACAAAGATGAATTTGATTCGGATTGCTGAAACTCAATATGAATAGGATTAAAAGTAGAGGATCAGAAATGAAATTGCAAAAAGGTAAATTCAAACAAAACGAAATAATAAGAATTGAATCAGATCTGTTGATCTGAGCATTTTCAGAAACAATTCAAAGACAAAAACAAAAGGAAACAAAAACCTAATTGCATTCCACAAACCAAATCCTTGCGGCAGCTTCTTCACCCTGCTGTCACTACAGAACCACCGCAGAGAACGCCCTTCTGGTGATCAGCTTTGAATCTTGAGCTATCAACTAATCCACCGGATGATCAAAGCTTCAGATAACACCCATACATCTCACACCCGAGTGGAATCCACATCGCACAAGGAAATAACGCTGGAATCTGGAACTTGCAGACACCAATTGATTGATCAGATCAATGTCGGAGTCGCTGATGGAATGGGGAAATGGAAGTGCGACCGGAGCCTCAGAGAACACCCTTCTAGCTCCGGTGTGATGGAAATTGCGGATCGGAGAACACCCCTGCATTCGGATTGCGGAAATGGATAGAAACACAACTTCACGGACTGGGGAACGCCCGCTGCCACTTCTGTGCCCTCGGACGGTGAACGCCGGAGCTCAGGAATCGCCGCCGGTGAAGATCACTAGCATCTGGATATGGAATTTGGAACGGGAGCTGCGGCGTCGCGGTGGAGAAGAAGAGACCACTGTAGCAGAAAATCGCGACCCGAGCCCAGGAACACTGTAGTTCCTCACATGACTTTTAAACCTTCTCAAATATGATCGGACGGTCTAGAACAATTCGGGGCTTGATCAACGGCTGGATGAGTTCAGATCTGGATCAAAACTTCTGGATATTCATCAATGGACGAGATCTGCTCCTCATTAGGTCGGATGAACCAGATTCTCAACGAATGGCTCAGATCTTTCTGATCTTCAACGAACGGTCCATAATGCTCCAAGGTTTGATTGCCTCGTTTAGCCTTTGATTTGAGCCCAAATGTGGTTTGATTTGATCAGGTCCATGACCCTTTTGATACCTACAAAATAAGAATCAAATATTAGCACCAAATACCATGAAAATTAGCTAATTTACAATTAGGTCTAAAATCAAATGTAATATTGAAATATGATGTAAGATGTAAAATTAAGCTATGAAAAGATCATGAAAAATATGCATTATGAATTAAAATAATATAGCCAAATCATAGTTATCAAATCCCCCACACTTAGTCTTGAACGTCCCGTTCAAGTCAAGAAAATTAAAAATCATCTCCACAACAATTCCCTAGCAATACCTAAAAGATAGTAAAAATAATTTAACTAAAACCATCTAAAGATCACAAACAATCATGAATACAATCCAAACAATAATAAGTAGGTATGGTAGTTTCAATCCAATTGAAAAATTAAGCAAGTTGCAATCTCACAAAGTTTTGACCTATCCTAACCCTCACACTCAAAACATGCATATAAGTGGAGCTCACTCAATGTCACTCACAACATTTCACTATCATAAGCTTACTTATTTTCTAATTCTCCACCACTATAAACATAGCATACATGAATCAAAAAGATTTTATCATCAAGAATTGAAAAGGAATCAAAAAGAACAATGAAAGTAAATGAATTAGGCAAAATAAGAGAATTCAATGAAAAATTATGGAGAAAAGAGTATTGGAGGAATATACTTGATGAGTTGACCAATTTGATGTGAAAAAAATGAATACCATTTGTCGTTACCAATTCAAAGTATCAAGCTAACCTCTCCTTCAATTTGATGGCAAACAAAGAATCTTGATACTCTATCATCCACTTGATACTCTCTTGATGTGCCAAAAAAAATTTTCTCACTGATTTTACTATTTTCCCACTTCAATTCTATCACTTCAAAGCTAAAACCATCTCACAACGATTAATCAATAAGAATCCCCTCCCCCACACTTAAAATTTGGCCGTCTCGGACAATACAAAACAACATGTATACAATAACTTGATACTCTTTTAGCCACTTTCATTCTGCAAATTTCATTTTCAGACTTCAATTCTAGAAACACAATTCATTTCCTGTTCCTGAGTTCCTATAAGCTTCAGATTTTGACTTCAGAAATTTAATTCTGTTCTTGGCAAGCAAATTTCTGCATTTTACAACACTCCATCCTTTAACAATTTGGATGATCTTCTGTGTGTGATAGCACACACCATGTTGTCTACTCTATAAATTAATTGAACAATTACATTTAACAAATAAATATAGATATTGACCAATGTGATTTTTTTATTTCAAAAATAAATGTTTACAAAAGCTAGGCTTTTAGTATACACTCCAACAATTGTAGCTTAGCCGGGTCATATCTTGAGCATCACACGAAGAATGAATCACTTGGAATCTAATGAATCAAGCTGCTGGTCGAATACCCCTTATAAAGGCTGTTGGAGGCACATCAAAACCCCTTAAGGGCGCCTCCAACGCAGCCGAGTCAGCCGCACGAATAAGCGCAGAAGAAGTCCTCGCCGATCCTCTTGAAGGCGCCTCCATAAGCCTTGAAGGAGCCTCCATAAGCCCTGAAGGCGCCTCCAAGGTTGTCCGAGGCGCCTCAAGCCTCCATGAGGGTGCCTCCATACTTGCCGCGTGCGCTTCTTCTCCTTTGCACCCGAGGCGCCTCCAAGTTCCATAAGGACACCTCGGGTACTGTTCATCCGAGGCCAAAAGAGCTCCTTTGTTCCTACAAGATAGTTTAGTCCACAAGACAATAATATATCCTGCAAAACAAGGTTAGCACATAATTAACATAGTAACAGAATTGTTTTGACAATCTTCGGACTGTCCGGTTCTGACTTCAGATTTCCAACCGGAAACCCTAGGTCGAATCGACGCCTACTGTTCCCTCTTTTGGGGAATGTGTCCTCACCTACTCCACTCAGGAGAGCATACCTGATGTCAGTCCGGTCCTCCAGACCGACTGGACTTTTCGCCTAGGGTTACCACCCCCTAGGATTTTTCGCCACCTAAGATTACCTCCCCCTAGGACCTGAGGTTACCCCCCCTAGGATTTCCATCACCTAGGGTTATCACCCCCTAGGACCTAAGGTTGCTGCCCCTTAGGATTTTCCTCCACCTAAGGTTACCACCCCCTAGGACCTAAGGTTACCGCCCCTTAGGGTTTTCCACCACCTAGGGTTACCACCCCTAGGACCTAAGGTTACCGCCCCTTAGGGTTTTCCACCACCTAGGGTTACCACCCCATAGGACCTAAGGTTACCACCCCTTAGGATTTTCCACATGCCTAACCATAGTTAGGACTTTCCTGCAAACTCATTCAAGCACAGTAGATAACAACATAACTTAACTTGAACCCTTTGATATAATCAAAACATAGGTTCAATCGTCGGATGTTTCCTGCATCAACAATCTCCCACTTTTTGATTATGGCAACACGGTTCAAAGTTAAGTGATAAAATATGACAATAAATAAGAAATTTAAACATGAGCATGAAAAAAATTTGTAAAACTTAACTTATGCTCCTCCTTATGTTTAAATTCTTAATTCTTAATTTTCTTTAACTTTGACTCTTCTCTCCCCCTTTGACATAAATAAAAAATAATAAGTAGAGAGTGAGAAAATAGAAAAATATTCTATCTAATTCTAAGCTCCCCCTGAATAGTAGCACTTTACAGTTGAAAATGACTTAACGTTTCAAAAATAATTGTTTTGAAAAACACTTAATTTAGAAAATGCCTTGGGCAATACTTAGTGTTTTCAACAAAAACTTAGCAAAACTTAGCATTTTGAATATAATTACTTTGAAAAACACTTAGCAAAATTTGAAAAGCCTTTGAAAAATACTTAAGTCATTTTCAACAAAATAAATTAGCTAAACTTAAGCTTTTGAAGATAATTGCTATTTAAAAAACTGAGCTTTTAAAAGATTTTGACAAATACTTAAAAGTATTGATAAATACTTAACTTTAAAAAGATTTTCTTAATAGAAGTTTAGTTTAAGTACTTAACTTTAAAAAAATTTTCATAAAAGCTTAGCTTAAGTACTTAGCTTTGAAAACATTTAAAAAATCATAGTTAAGTATTTTACAAACTTAAAACATTTTCAAAAGTATTTTAACTTGATGTTTCAAGGAAAACTAAGCCAAAAAAGGTTTGTTTAGAAGAGTTTTATTTTCAATAAAGACTTAGCTAAATTTTGAAAATAACTGTTTGTCAAGTACTTAGCTTTCAAAACTTAACTTAAAAACACATTGATAAATTTAGCTTTAAAATATGTGAAAACAAATTTTGATAACCTTGAGTTTTGAAACATTCTATTTCGTAACTTAGCTAAAAAATATTTTTGAAAATACTTAGATTTTAACAAAGATTTAGCTAAACTTTTGAAAAATTGTTTTAAAAAAAGGAGTTAGAGAGAAACTTAGTTAAGTACTTTTTCTTAAAAAAATTTGACAAAAGGCCCCTTCTTAGTTTCAAAAAACAATTTATATATTTTTGTTTATTTGAAATATAGTTTTAAAAATGAACTTTCTTTCTCAGAATATTTTAAACAAAAATTTTAACTCAACTCCCTTCACTCCCTCTTAATTAATGCTTAAATTTTTTGGAGATTTTGAAATTAATTATGATTTTTTTAAAAAATTAATTAATAATTATCAAATTAATTATGGTTTATGAAATAATTATTTTAATATTAATTATAAAATTTAAATAGGGTTTTGAAAATTTTAATATTAATTATAGAATTTAAATAGGATTTTGAAAATAATTATTTTAATATAGGATTTTGAAATTAATTATGATTTTAAAGTTAATTATAAACTTAAGTAAGATTTTGAAATTAATTAATAATTATCAAATTAATTATGGTTTTTGAAATAATTATTTTAATATTAATTATAAAATTTAAATAGGATTTTGAAAATTTTAATATTAATTATAGAATTTAAATAGGATTTTGAAAACAATTATTTTAATATTAATTATAGAATTTAAATAGGATTTTGAAAAATAATTATTTTAATATAGGATTTTGAAATTAATTACGATTTTAAAGTTAATTATAAACTTAAGTAAGATTTCAAAATTAATTATGTTTTTTTAAAATAATTTTCAAATTGAGTAAGATTAATTATGGTTCTTAAAATAATTTTCAAATTGAGTGAGATTAATTATGATTTGAAATTATAACTTTGTAAATAACGATTTTTAGTTTTGAAAATATCAAAAAAAAAAATTTATTTTGATTGAAATTAATTATACTTTTGAAGTTAATTAAAAAAATATATAATTTAATTATGATTTAAACATTAATATTAAAATTAATTAAGTTAATTTAATTGAATTGATTAAGTATTTTAATCAATTGTTGATTACAATTTGTAAATTAAATTGGTGAATTAAATTGTTAATTAAATTAGTAAATTAATTCTAAATTTTTACCTAGATCCATCTCACCCTTTTCTAAGTTATCAACCAGGGAACTTTATTGATTTTTGTGAGATGATTATTTTTAGATTTAGATTATTTATAAAGATTAATTTACATTTGAGTTAGACTTAGGTTTTCCAATTAGTCAATTAAATATACATTTTAAAGATTGACTCCCAGGCTGTGGTGAGGCACTAGGCCTTCTTGGGTATGAGATCATCCACCATTTCTAGACAGAGCCTTTCAAAGAAATCATATATTTAATTTCCTTTTTGAACCCCCTAGGTTTAACTAAACAAGTATAAATTACGCCTAGGTCTTTAATCTATCCTAATCTAAACATGCATATTATAAATAAAAGAAAATAAACAATTATCAAGTAATTTTATCTATTTATCAAGATAGTTTTTCTATTGGCTCTCCCTGGATCATAGCCTCGATATGGTCTATCAAGGTAATGGACTTGATCCTTGGAGACCCAATATTGTCTAAGTCTGACTTGATTAGTTAAGTTTGACTTGGGGACCCATGCTTGGATTATGTTTCTATTTGATCTATTCATAATTGACAGATATGATTTGAATTTTTGTTTACACTTAAACCTAAGTCTGGATTTATTGTAAGCAACTCATTGTTTTCCAAGAATCATATTAAGATTCTTGGAACCCAATGTGAACCATTCCAATGTGTCTTTAAGTTCTTTAACTGGAGTTTTCAAATTGGAATTTTCTTCCTCAAGTTGTTGGACTTGAGTTGAGCTTCCAATTTGAACTGACTCAGTTAAAGGACTCGAGTTAGTCACTTCCTTAAGGGTTTTTACCTCCTTTTGGAGTGACTTGACCCGGACGTTGGATTTAGCTAATTTCTTTAATAAATAAGAAACTAGATTTTCTAGATTGTCTATGTTAATACCAGAAATTAAAGCGCTTACAGTGGTTTTGGGTCCTTCAGAAACGGATACAGATATGGATCCGTAGCTTCGTTCGGACTCGATTTTTGATTCGCTCTCAATTTAGGACTCGAACTCGGACTCGGTTTCGACGATGTTCGCTTTGTAACGACCCAATTTTCCCTATTTCAAGTTCTAAATGTCCTTAAAAATATTTGGAAATGCTTTTAAAATATTCTAGAGATTTTTAGAAATTTTTAGAGTATTTTTATGTAATTTTTGGAGGTCGTTTGGTATTTTTACTAAACGAAGGAAGTTTTGACAAAAAAATTGTCAAAGCCGAAATTCGAACCGTGGACCTCGGACCTGAACCGAATCCGGCCAGCCAACTGGTCCGTGACCTTTTTGTGAATATATATGGAATGAAATATATATAAGCAGTAGTTAGGAGCATTTAAAATAAATTGAAATAAAAAGGGTGCGAATCGAAGTCCAGACCTTTGACTCGGTTAAAAACCGACTGACCAAGTGGGCAAGCAGTCATTACTGATCAGATAAGGGATGAATAATATTTAAGCAGTAGTTAGATAATAAAAACCCTAGGGATAAGAGAGAACTTAGGTTTTCTTGTTACCATAACCCGAATCCTTTTCCTCTCCCGACGTCGTTCTTCTCTCGGGCGGAAACACGAAGGAGCTAGGCTTTCCTCCCTCCGGTGGTCGGCGAAGGCTTTTTTCCGCCCGGTCTTCACCCGTGCATGACCACCTTGACGAGGGGAGCTCGGAAACACAAAGAAGCCGCCGAGATTTGAAGCTTCTCCGAACCCTAGAACCTCCATCTTCCGGTTGTAAGTCCAAGAACGCTAAGTAAGTTGCTACTCACCTGCAGTAGAGTAGTTCCGGGTTCTTAATCCTCTGTTTTCAAGTTTTCTATGAAGATTGATGATTTAGGGTTGCTGCCGTGTATCACATAAAGAAGATAGAAGGGGGTTTTGGTTGGATTAGGTTTCAGATTTATGTTGTAAAGTTTTGTTTAGCACAACATTCATTTCTTTTGGTTTCCTGCCGTGAGTTCTGGTTGGAGCATGTTCTTAAGGGCAGTGTTCTTTTGGTTAGGGCAGTGTTCTTTTAGCACAGCATTCATTATATGGTTTTAAGAAATTTGAGCATGTAGTTTAGTTAATTCTGGTTGGATTGATGTGGCTGTCGTGCACCTCAAAGAAGGGAATTAAGGTTGGTTTGGTTGATTGTTGTTTGTTTAGCATGAGGTAGGCAGCAGTAGTTCCTTTTCTCTTGTGTAATTTCCTTTGCTGCCATGAAACTCAATTTAAATTGTTTAGTTTCGAACAACCTATTTGTAGCTTAGTTTCTTAGTTTTTCCTTGCCAATACTGAGTATGAATAGCTTTAGGTCAGCATTTCAGTTTAGTTCTTTTGCAAAGATTATTAAGCATGGACAACCGGCCTTCTCTTTTAGCTTTGCAGTTTTATTTCCCTTGCAAATCAGTGAGCTTGAATGGTCTATTTTAAAGTATGCAAATCTTAGGTTTCTTTGTTATTGGACAACAAGTACAGGTAGATGCAATTCCTTATTTTCACATCAAGTCTTAATGAATTGAACTCGTTCTATGCAACTCTAGAATTTATATGTACATATAGTGTTCTATTAAATCCTTTTAGGGATTTATGAGAAGTTATAGGTAAGAAAAGACCAAGGTCTTGCTAGGATCCCTGAATTTTAAGTATTGGGATCAGCAGCACACCAAGTGTTTAAGGAAATGCCAAGGCATTTTATTGTAAGAACATTAAAAGATAATAAGTATTTTATTTTAAAAAAAGGCTAGTACCCGACTTCCAAGGTTGTCGTTAAACAAATCCAGGTGACCAATTCCAAGGTTTTGGCCCTGGTAAGACCAAGGTCTTTACCCTCGTAGGACTGATGACTAGCTACCACGGTCCCTATTGGGGAGCGCGCATTGGTACTAAGCCTGGGCCCCAAGAAAAGTTGATTATTATTTTAAAGTAATAAAGTATAAGTTTTGAAACAAATGAAACAAGCTTCATTTATGCTTAGAGTCAGCAAGTTTAACTTCTTTTAATTCGAAGCATGCAGTATTAGTTTTGTTTGTTTCTTGATTAGTTATTTAGCATGATTAGCTTTATCTTCCAGCATGCAGTTTTATCCTTGTATAGCATGATTAGCTATTAGAATTACATGAGTAGATTTCTTTAGCTTTTCTTTGCTTTTAGATTAACATGAGCAGCCATGTTTATGCTTTATTTTCTTTTAGAGCATACAGTTTCTAGTTCTTCTTGTATACATGCATATTCGTGTTTTTGTGAGTTAGATAGCGCTTACTAAGTAAATTTTGCTTATAGATTGCATTTTCTCTTACTGCAGATAAAGGAAAGGAAAAGATTTAGCAAGGAAGGCGACAAGGTGGTGCGGATGGTGTGTGATGCCAGGACTGTGGGAGAGATCTGGGGAATTGAGTCGTACATTATGCTTTATGTCAATTAAGATTGTTAAAGAGTTGTTTCTTATTTTTCTGATGTTGCTAAATGAGTCTATTCCACATTGTTAGTTTGGTTGTTTCCACTATTGGAGCTCTATTCATTTACTATTGCTAGAATAGTTTTTTTTTAGTTGTTGTGTATTATTACTGTGTGGTTGTGAAGTATATATACCAGTCGCATGTGGCTGATGGTTTATTATTTGCATGTATTGATGAATTTGGTCACCGGTACAGGGGAGACTCTGCCGAAATTTTTCGGTAAGGACTCTCGTGGTTTCGATCATACCGGTTAAGTAGAGTCAGTAGTTAAGTAACGATCATCCTTAGAGAGTAGTATAGAATAGTAAGAAGGGTGGTCATTACACGCTTGTACCAGTAGAGCAAGAAATCTTGTTTGGTCTTCTTTGTCGGATTCGGATTCATCTGATGACTCGGACCATGTGGCCTTCAACACCTTCTTCTTTCTAGCCTCTTTTGTCTTGCTTGTACTTGCAACCAACGCAACACCTTCCTCGGCCGGAGTAGTATTAGTCTGCTCAAATAATTCATCTATTAAATCATGCTTACTTACTTTCGAATTGGAAGTACCTTCGTGTAGCTCAATCAGTTTCTGCCACAATTCTTTTGCACTTGAGAAAGTGTTGGTGCAGAAGCATCCGACGATCGAACCTTAGTTTTGATAATGGCAAAGGATTCAAAGTTAAGTTAGTGTGTGATCTAACATGTTTGAATGAGTATTTCAGGAAAATCCTAGCTACGGTTAGACAGGTGAAAAACCCTAGGGGGTGGAAACCCTAGGTCATAGGGGGTGGTAACCCTATGCGGAAAGTCTTGGCAGGTCGATGGCTTCAGGCAAAAATCCTAGGGGGTGGTAACCCTAGGTGGAAAGTCCTGGTGTCGCGAACCAGGTGAAAGACTGGACTAGCCGGGAAGCGGATGTCCAGCAGGAAGTCCGGAAGCGTCGAGTGCTAAGCAAAAGTCCAGTCAATCTGGAGGATCGACTGGCAACAGGTAAATCTCCTGAGTGGAGTAGGTGAGGACGCGTTCCCCGTAGAGGGAACAGTAGGCGTCAGGTCGACTTAGGATTTCCGGTTGGAAATCCGAAGTCAGACTCGGACAGTCCGAAGATTGTCAATTCTTCTTTACAATGTTTTATCTTATTCTAACACTGTCTTGCAGGGGATTTTGCTCGGACTAACCTTTGTTTGCAGGTGAGGAACCTGCTGGAAAAAGGCTGTCCGGGCGCCCGGGATGGATCCGGGCGCCCGGGACCAAACTTTATCCCTGCCGCGACTTCGCCACGTGGAGCATCCTGGTTGGTTGGCCACATCACACTCCATGCGCCCGGAAGGGATCCAGGCGCCTGGAATTTCATATAAAAGAAGGGTCGAGGTGCAGCTTCAGATATAACAATCTTCTAAGCAATCTCTCTGCGACAAGCTGCTAACGACTCGATCCAGAAAGTGCTGCAACGACACCTCGACAACCCGGAGCTTCAGATTTAGTTTTTGTTGTCGGTATAATCTGTTTACTGCTTTGAATTGTAATTAGTCTGTAATATTTTTATCGTGCTTATAGTTGTTGCCCACGGAAAGCGATCAAGGATCGCGGGCCTTCGAGTAGGAGTCGCCTTAGGCTCCGAACGAAGTAAATCTCCTTGTCTCTCTGTGTTTGTTATTTCTTCATTCCGCTGCGCTTTTACTCATTTGTTTTACGAATCGAAAGAAATAGCCACGAACGCTATTCACCCCCCCTCTAGCGTGGTCTCGATCCAACAATTGGTATCAGAGCGGGGTCGTTTTGAATTGGTGCAACCACCTTTCAAAACAAATTTTTTGTGGTATTTTATATTTTTCGGAGTCAATTAGAATCTAGCCTTATAGCTTTATTCTAATTCTTTTATCGAATCGGCTTTTGCTCGAAGTTGGTACAACACCACTCGAGCTCGTTATTATTGCTATTCTTTATTCCCGCACTACTAATCCAAGATTTAGTCTTGGAACATATATTTTTGTTGTTCTTGTTGCATATTACAAATGGCTCAACAAGAGGGGTTCAGTACTGTTCGTCCCCCACTATTCTCCGGAGATGATTTCGGTTACTGGAAGGGAAGAATGGAGACGTATCTGAAGATCCAGTTCGAAATATGGATGATCATTAAGACGGGACTTCAGCTACCTTCCGACGACGACGGCAAACCAACTCCCTGCGAGAAGTGGGACGCCCCTCTAATCAAAAAGGTGGAAGCCGACGCCAAAGCTACCTGCACCCTCCAGTGCGGCCTTTCCAAAGAAGAACTCAACAGGGTCGGCCCGTTCTCTTCCGCAAAGGAGCTCTGGGAAAAGCTAGTCGAACTCCACGAAGGCACTAACGACGCCAAGGTAAGTAAAAGAGATCTTTTACTTAATAAATTATATAATCTAAAGATGTAGGAAGGCGAGACGGCGAATTCTCTACATGCGAGAATCCAAGACATCCTCAATTCTCTTCACGGAATCGGGCAGAAGATAGAGAATCGGGACGTCATAAGGTATGCTTTAAACTCATTTCCAAGGAACACATTGTGGGCATCAATGGTAGATGCCTACAAAGTTTCCAAGGACTTGTCTTCATTAAAATTAGACGAACTATTTTGTGAATTTGAACTTCATGAGCAGACTAATACACAGCCAACCTAGAAAGGTATTGCGTTGGTTGCAGGTACAAGTCGAACACGGGAACCGAGATCACGACGAAGAACGGAACCGGAGTCGGAAGATGAACCAGACTCAGACGATGAAGACATTGAAATTACAACCGAGCTGATAAACCTCGTAAAGAAGCTCTACAAGACGAAGGGCTTCAACAAAAGAGATCTAATGAAGACAGTGAAAATGAAGGAAGGTTCACAGAACTCAAAGATGAAGTTTGAAGTTACATGCTACGGGTGCAACCAAAAAGGGCACATCAAATCCAACTGCCCTAACCTGAAGAAGGTCAAAAAGCAAAGAAAGAAAAAGGTCCTTAAGGCAACATGGGATGAATCTTCATCGGAGGACGACGACGACGAGCTCGAACAGACGAGTCTACTCGCATTAGTGGCCCGGGACCAAATCGTCGAATCCGGAAGCGAGAGCGAGTCTGAGGCGGAGTCCAAGCAAAGCCACGGATCCGTATCCGTTTCCGAAGGACCAGACCCCGCTGTAAGTATCTCCCGGTTAAACATTTTAGTTAGTTATTTATTGCGCAAATTAGCTAAGTTAAACCTGAAAGTTAAGTCACTTCTAAAGGAAATAACTGTCCTTAAAGAAGTGGCTGACACTAAACCCTTACCTGACCAGAGTCAGACTGAATTTCCAACTCAAGTTCAAAAACTTGAGGAAGAAAATTCAAGTCTAAAAATTCAGGTTAAAGATTTAAAAACTACCTTAGAACGGTTTTCTTTGGGCTCCAAGAACTTGGACTTAATTCTTGGGACACAAAGGGCCATTTACAATAGAACTGGGCTGGGATATAAAAGTAAATATAAATCTTACTTATCCTTAATATACAAACAAAGTAGTAACTCAGTCCAAGCATGGGTCCCCAAGTCCAAATTGATCAATCAAGTTGGACTTAGTCAATACTGGGTCCCGAAGGATCAAATACACTACCTCGATAGACCATATCGAGGTCATGATCCAGGGGGAGCAAAAAGAAAAACGATATTAAAAATTTAAATTAAAAAAAAAATTCAAAATTAACCTATAAACTCAAAATTCGAAGTTAAATAATAAATTCAAAAATTCAAGATTCGAAGTTAAATATTAAATTCAGAAATTCAAAATTCGAAATTAAATTATAAATTCAAAAATTAAATTCAAAATTCAAAATTAAAATATCGAAATTAAATTAATTAAATTAAAATCAAGTTAAAATCGAATTTAATTAAATCAAAAATCCAAAGGAAGGCTCCAGATTATCTAGCACCTCGAAACTTAATCCACCCGATAAGGGTAACCAAGAGCAGACTACCCGGCAGGGTAATTAAGGTTAGATAAAATGGGATAGGTTTAACTTGACCCACGGTACTGGTGAAATTTTTGGATGATAGTACGTTAGGGAAGCTTGGGCATCACATGTCTAGGAAGATATGGCTTCGACTTGGTGCATTTGGCCAAGTGGAACTGAACGAAGCTACCCTTAAATGGATCCTAACTAGTTAGACCAAGGTTTAGTATTAAGCTCAATGGGTAGGACTATTTGGAAAACCTCGAAGGCATGGTTACTTTAATGAGTTCCTTGTGACTCACCATAGCCCAGAAGTTTATCCAAAGAATGCTTACTTGTTAAATCCAAAGCTAAACCTGAATCTAACACAAAGTTAAACCAACTCCTTAAACTGAACCTCAATTCATCTCACAACAATTAAAGGATTACCTGATCGAAAATTTAGATCAGGTGAGATGACTAAGTACTTTAAACTCAATTTCAAAATTATTTTAAACTCAATTTCAAAATTATTTTAAAACTCATCTTTCAAAAATCTTTTAAATTAAACTTTAAAACACTTTTCAAAACAATTACAACAATATGACTAATTATTGTTAACTTAGCCTGGGTAAGATAAAATTCTAAGGAGTCTACTTCAGTCAAACTATCTTTTTATCCATTAACAAGAAACCAATTCATTCACTTTATGTGTAGGAGTTGGATCAATGGATGTTGGATAGTGGATGTTCCAGACATATGACTGGAGATAGATTGAAGTTTTCAAAGCTCAAACTAAAAAATTTAGGATCAGTTGTATTCGGCAACAATGGTCAACTTAAGGTAATCGGAAGAGGTAATATCGAACTCAGCTCCGATTTTATTATTAGAAAAGTTTTGTTAGTTGAAAATTTCAATTTCAACTTACTAAGTATAAGCCAATTGTGTGATAGCGGATACTTAGTCACTTTTGACAAAGCTAGGTGTTTAGTCAAAAATATTGAAAATCCTGAAATCACACTTAAGGGACTTAGGAAAAACAATATACACTCAATTAATCTACCCACATCCTCAATAAAGTGTTTTATAACACAGGAAGAGGAAACTGACTTGTGGCACAGAAGACTGGGTCACACTCACACTAGACTCATTTCAAAAATGAGTCATAATGGTCTAGTTAGAGGTTTGCCCAAACTAAAATTCATTGAAAACTCAATCTGTAATGCTTGTCAACAAGGAAAACAAACTAAGTCAACACACAAATCAACAAATCTAGAAAGAACCAACTCGTTACTTGAACTCCTTCACCTTGACCTATTTGATTCACATGGAGCCAAGTCACTAAGCAAGAACCAGTATTGCTTAGTAATAATTGATGACTACTCTAGGTTTACATGGGTAAGATTCCTAAAAACAAAAGATGAAACCTATGAAATATTTAGTAATTTTTGCAAATTAATAGAAAATGAAAAAGATACTAAAATTAAAAGAATAAGAAGTGATCATGGGGGAGAATTTGAAAATCATAGATTTACTCAATTTTGTAAAATAAATGGATACCTACATGAATTTTCATGTCCTAGAACCCCTCAGCAAAATGGTCTAGTGGAACGTAAAAATAGAACACTACAAGAAGCCGCTAGAACTATGTTAAATGAATATAATTTAAATCACCAATTTTGGGCTGAAGCAATAAATACTGCAAATCATATTCAAAACAGAATTTTAATCAACAAATTTCACAAGAAAACCCCTTATGAACTATATTATCATAAAATTTCTAACTTAAATTATTTAAAAATATTTGGGTGTAAAGTCCAAATTTTAAACACTAAAGATTATTTAGGAAAATTCACACCCAAATCTAACCCAGGAATATTTTTAGGATACTCCTCAAATAGTAGAGCCTATAGAGTCTACAATCAAAACACCCTAAAAGTTGAAGAAACAACTAATATAATATTTGATGAAGAAAATAATTTACCAAATATAAATGAGAATGTTGATCCAAGAAATATAGAAGATAATGAAATTCAACCAAATCTTAATAAACCAGAGGAACCAGCCCCTGACCCAATTATAAGACCAACTAGGGCCAGTACTTCTCACCCACCTGACCAAATTTTGGGTGATCCAAACCTAGGAGTCAGAACTAGATCTTCCTATAGAATCCATAGTCAGATTGCCCTAATTTCTAAAATCGAACCTAAAACAATAGAAGAAGCACTACCTGACCCGGACTGGATCATAGCTATGCAGGAGGAATTAGCCCAATTTGAGAGAAACCAAGTCTGGGACCTTGTACCTAAACCCATAGATAAATCAATAATAGACACCAAATGGGTTTTTAGAAATAAGTTGGATGATCAGGGTGATATCATAAGAAACAAAGCCAGACTAGTAGCCAAAGGGTTTAGTCAAGTTGAAGGATTAGACTATGATGAAACCTATGCACCGGTAGCTAGACTCGAATCCATTCGAATGCTATTAGCTTATGCAGCAAATAAAGGGTTTAAATTATACCAAATGGATGTTAAGTCAGCCTTTTTAAATGGTTTCATCAAAGAAGAGGTCTATGTAAGCCAACCCCCAGGATTTGAAGACTTAAACAATCCTAATCATGTATTTAAGTTAAAAAAGGCCTTGTATGGACTTAAACAAGCCCCTAGGGCATGGTATGAATGGTTATCCAATCACTTAATATCCAAAGGCTTCAACCAAGGTCAAATAGATCCAACTCTATTTGTAAAAACTGTAGAAAAAGACATCTTCATAGCCCAAATCTATGTTGATGATATAATTTTTGGATTCACTAACTCTAAATTTCTAAAAGAATTTGTTAGATTAATGGAAAATGAATTTGAAATGAGTATGGTTGGTGAACTTAATTTTTTCTTAGGCTTACAAATAAAACAAACTAAAGATGGAATTTACATTTATCAAACTAAATATGCTAAAGAATTAATTAAAAAATTCTGCATGGAAAATTCAAAAATAATAAATACTCCAATGGCTGTTAGGACCAAAAGTAGCTAGAGGGGGGGGGGGGTGAATAGCTCGTCGCGTTCGCTCGGTGCTCGGCGGTGCTTGTTCCTTCAAAGATGTGCAGCGGAAATACAAAGAAACAATCACACAACGCTAACACGGTTGGTTTACTTGGTATCCACCTCACAAGAGGTGACTAATCCAAGGATCCACACCAACACACACACCCTCCACTATGAATAACACTCCTTTATGGTAACTACCAAAGGCGGAGAAGCCCTACAACCCTCTCAATACAAGAAGAAGAAAGGGAAATACAAGATAAGCAAAAGCTTACAAGATGTGCAATAAAAACCTTAACCCTAACTTCTTCCTCTTGCAATAGATCCGCCTCTTGACTTGGAGAACTTCCAAGATCCTTCAAGAACTGGTGATCTCGAGCTTGGAGAGAGCTGTGGAGGAGCTGGTGAAGATCTGAGTTGAATCGGTGAAGTGATGCCGAAGGAATCGCACGCCAACAGCTATAAACGACGCCAACGGTCGAATCCCAATCGATTGGATTACTCCCAATCGATCGGGGAGGCTTTGGATCGATCCACGGATCGATCCAGAGTGCCTCTGGGCTCCGGCGGATCGATCCACGGATCGATCCGGCGCTTATCGCGCACAGCGTCCCAATCGATCCACGATCGATTGGGACCTCGATCGATCCACGGATCGATCCGAGGATCGCGAGGACTCACCGGATCGATCGGCGGATCGATTCAATCTTCCGGATCGATCCACCGATCGATCCAGATCTGGATCGATCCATGGATCAATCCAAATGGATCAATCCACGGATCAATCCAAACTCGCCGGATCAATCCACGGATCAATCCAAACCTGCTGGATCAATCCACGGATCAATCCAAACCTTGGTTTTTGCCCAAAACCAAGTCCAAAGCCCCCTAAACCAACATCTAGTCAACCATGACTTGTTGGTACATAAGACCTAGCATCCGGTCACCCTTGACCAACTAGGACTCTCTCACCAAGTGTCTGGTCAATCCCTTTGACGCACTTGGACTTTTCTCTTCTTGCCAAGTATCCGGTCAGTCCCTCTGACCTACTTGGACTTTTCTTTCTCGTGCCAAGTATCCGGTCAATCCCTTTGACCTACTTGGACTCTCACCAGATGTCTGGTCAACCTTGACCCATCTGGATTTCTTTTGCCTGGCTTCACTCACCAGGACTTTCCCAATTGCCTAGCTTCACTCACTAGGTCTTTCACCTGGCTTCACTCACCAGGACTTTCCCAATTGCCTAGCTTCACTCACCAGGACTTTCCCAATTGCCTAGCTTCACTCACTAGGTCTTTCACCTGGCTTCACTCACCAGGACTTTCCCAGTCAAGTATCCGGTCATCCTTGACCTACTTGACTCTTCTTCAATCAACTTTGCATTGTCAAACATCGAAACCCAAACCAAGACTCAAGCTTGGTCAACCAGGTCAACCTTGACCTAAGGGATGTTGCACCAACAATGGCAACCAACATCAACATTGACTCTGACCCAGTAGGAAAACCAGTAGACCCAAAATATTATAGAAGTGTAATAGGTAGTTTACTGTACCTAACTGCAAGCCGACCTGATATATTGTTTGCTGTAGGTATGTGCGCAAGATACCAATCCTGTGCAAAAGAGTCACACTTAACCTATGTTAAAAGAATACTTAGGTACATTAAAGGTACTCTAAATATAGGACTCTGGTACCCTAGAACTTGCACCCTTGACCTTCTTGGCTATTCTGACTCAGATTACGCTGGATGCAAGTTAGATAGAAAAATCACAAGTGGCAGTTGTCAATTTCTAGGGCAATGTCTTGTAAGTTGGTCAAGTAGAAAGCAACATTGTGTTGCTTTATCTACCACTGAAGCTGAATATATAGCCTTAGGTGAATGCGCATCTCAATTGCTATGGATGATGCACACTCTTAAAGACTATCAACTAGAATATAATAAAACAAAATTTTCAATTGATAATATAAGTTCAATAAATCTAACAAAAAACTCAATTCATCACTCAAGGACTAAACATATAGAGGTGAAGCATCATTTTGTAAGGGATCATTTAGCTAAGGGTGATATTATACTCGACTATGTTGAGTCAAAATCAAACCTAGCTGACATTTTCATAAAACCCTTACTTGAACTTGAGTTCAGCTCACTTAGAAGACAAATAGGTATGTGTTGAGTAGAATAGATACTATAACTTTATATTCTAACTTATTTTTTTATAACTTCTAGGCAAAACTGATTTTCCAAAATCCCCACTTTGCTAGACTTTCAAAAGTTGGATTTAGTCTAGGATTTCACCCTAAAAATCATGTTCCCCCAGGACTCAGCCAGAGCATCTCACAAACACCTAGGTTTACCTTGATTGTGTTTGTAAAATATAGAAAGGTGTGAGATGCATAGGGTACAACCTGGACTCAAGAATGCTTATTTCTGTGCATCAATATGAGTCTGGGCGTTAAATACATGATTAACAGTAATCAAATCAAGTCTTCCAGCCTTAGTACAATCTAACTGGATCAATTGACTTGACTTGACTAACCAAGTGAACACTGTTGCCCTATAGGCAATCAACAAGTAGCTAAACGGTTAGACAATTGGTGAATGAAATAATAAGTTTTAGCATGTCTGTACTTAAGGGATCTGATACCTGATCAAAACAAATCTTTACCCATGCTGGGACTGTAGGGCTCTGATACCTTACTAAAACAAAATGACATTCTATCAACAAGAAAGGTTATCACTTCTCCTTTGCCTTAAGAATTTTGAAACACATATCAAAGCAGTCCTTTCAAAACCTTTCTCCAAATTTTCTAGTATCCTCTATTCTGAATTGTTTTCTTAAAAAGTTATTTAAGCTGAAACCTCTTCGAAAATCCGTCAAGTTTTTTGAAAATTATTTAAAGCTTTGAAAAAAAAAATTTTCCTTTGGAAATTTTCTTTAAAAACCTGAATATTTTCTTTCAAGAATTTTTTTTTTAAAAATTCTGCTTGAAAATCTTTAAAGCTGAAAATTTTGTTTGAAAATTTCTGAAGTTGAAAATCTTGTTAGCAAATTTTTGAAGTTGAATATTTTTGTTAGAAAATTTCTGAAGTTAAAAAATTTTTGCTTAAAATTTCTGAAGTTGAAAACTTTGTTAAATTTCTGAAGTTGAAAATTTTGAAAAATATCGCTATATTACCTCGCTCCTTGCCTAAGTTAAAAGGTTTTCTGCTAAAATTCTGTCTTGAAAAATTAGGTTTTTCAAAACTAGCTCATTTTTTATATATGGCAAAGGGGGAGAGTAGAGAAATTCAAAGAAAGAAATAAAATAGAAATTGAAAGAAAATATTTTAAAGGGAGAAAATATTTTAAAGGGAGCCTGTATTAAGGGGGAGCTATGTTTATGCTTATTTTTTATATCACGCTTCTTGTGCTTATATATAACTGCATAATTTTTACTTAACATTAAATTTCGGTTGCCATTATCAAAAAGGGGGAGATTGTTGGTGCAGAAGCATCCGACGATCGAACCTTAGTTTTGATAATGGCAAAGGATTCAAAGTTAAGTTAGTGTGTGATCTAACATGTTTGAATGAGTATTTCAGGAAAGTCCTAGCTGCGGTTAGGCAGGTGGAAAACCCTAGGGGGTGGAAACCCTAGGTCATAGGGGGTGGTAACCCTATGCAAAAAGTCTTGGCAGGTCGATAGCTTCAGGCAAAAATCCTTGGGGGTGGTAACCCTAGGTGGAAAGTCCTGGTGTCGCGAACCATGTGAAAGACTGGACTAGCCGGGAAGCGGATGTCCAGCAGGAAGTCCGGAAACGTCGAGTGCTAAGCAAAAGTCTAGTCAATCTGGAGGATCGACTGGCAACAGGTAAATCTCCTGAGTGGAGTAGGTGAGGACGCTCCGGATGGAAATCCGAAGCGGAAATCCGAAGTCAGACTCGGACAGTCCGAAGACTGTCAATTCTTCTTTACAATGTTTTATCTTATTCTAACACTGTCTTGCAGGGGATTTTGCTCGGACTAACCTTTGTTTGCAGGTGAGGAACCTGCTGGAAAAAGGCTGTCCGGGCGCCCGGGACCAAACTTTATCCCTGCCGCGACTTCGCCACGTGGAGCATCCTGGTTGGTTGGCCACGTCACACTCCAGGCGCCCGGAAGGGATCCAGGCGCCCAAAACTTCATATAAAAGAAGGGTCGAGGTGCAGCTTCAGATATAACAATCTTCTAAGCAATCTCTCTGCGACAAGCTGCTAACGACTCGATCCAGAAAGTGCTGCAACGACACCCCGACAACTCGGAGCTTTAGATTTAGTTTTTGTTGTCGGTATAATCTGTTTACTGCTTTGAATTGTAATTAGTATGTAATATTTTTATCGTGCTTATAGTTGTTGCCCACGGAAAGCGATCAAGGATCGCGGGCCTTCGAGTAGGAGTCGCCTTAGGCTCCGAACGAAGTAAATCTCCTTGTCTCTCTGTGTTTGTTATTTCTTCATTCCGCTGCGCTTTTACTCATTTGTTTTACGAATTGAAAGAAATAGCCATGAACGCTATTCACCCCCCCTCTAGCGTGGTCTCGATCCAACAGAAAGGGCTGACGTGGTTCAACTCCTCATTGGTTAAGCCGCACTGAAGTGTATACGTTGCTCTGGCGTTTGCTTCTACTCTCTTTATGAGTGCAGCATCCCAGTTCTCGCATGAAATAGGTTTGCTAGCGTTGTCCATTGGAAGGTCCAGACCAGTTTTGATGATCATCCAGACTTCAAAATTTGTTTGGAGGTACGACTCCATCCGACTCTTCCAGTAGTCGAAATCTTCTCCAGAGAAGAGCGACGGGCGGGCTATGCTGTAGCCTTCTTGATGGGCCATTGTAGTGGAAAATCTCGCTCACAAAAAGTAAAAGGAACAAATGCCCCAAGACTTTGTCTTGGATTAATAGTGTGGGAGAAAAATAGCAATTTACTAATTTAAGGAAAAATAATAATAAAATATTTAAAAAATTTTAAAAAAATATTATTTCAAACTTTTGAAAATACAATATTTCGTTAATACCGACCAAAGGTGAAAAGATGATAAATTAATTTTTCAAAAATAGTTTTGGAGGGAAAAAATGAAAGACGTAGCTCTGATAGTTTTTAACACAAACGATATCAAATTTTCTTTCAAAAAAGGAACCCCCTGCTTGATTGGTGGTTTCACCAAATCAGAGCAGCCTAGCTCTAATACCAATTGTTGGATCAAGAAGTGCTAGAGGAGGGGTGAATAGCTCTCGTGGCTTTCACTTGACGTAATCGAAAACGTAACGAGTAAATGCACAGCGGAAATTAAATCAAACACGCAAAAGACACAGAAGACTACAAGATTTACTTGGTTCGGAGCCTAGGACGACTCCTACTCCAAGGCCCACACTCATTGAGTGTTTACTTTGGGCAACAACTATTATGTGCAAAAGGTTACAAGAGTATTACAATTTAATAGTAAAAAATATCTATACCGACAACAAGATTGAAGATCTCGAAGCTTCAGGTTGTCGGAGACTTGTCATAGTTTAGCTGGGTCGTATCTTGAGCAGGACAGGAAGGATGAATCATTTGGAATTTAATGAATCAAGCTGCTGGTCAAATACCCCTTATAAAGGTTGTTGGAGGAGCCTCAAAGCCCCTTGAGGGCGCCTCCAACGTAGCCAAGTCAGCCGCACGGATAAGCGCAGAAGAAGTCCTCATTGATCCTCTTGAAGGCGCCTCCATAAGCCTTGAAGGCGCCTCCAAGGCTGTCCGAGGCGCCTCAAGTCTCCATGAGGGCACCTCTATACTTGCCGCGTGCGCTTCTTCTCCTTTGCACCTGAGGCGCCTCCAAGTTCCATGAAGGCACCTCGGGTACTGTTCATCCGAGGCCAAAAGAGCTCCTTTATTCTTGCAAGATAGGTTAGTCCACAAGACAACAATATATCCTGCAAAACAAGGTTAGCACATAATTAACATAGTAACAGAATTGTTTTAACAATATCCGGACTGTCTGGTTCTGACTTCATATTTCCAACCGGAAACCCTAGGTCGAATCGACGCCTACTGTTCCCTCTTTCGAGGAACGCATCCTCACCTACTCCACTCAGGAGAGCATACCTGATGCCAGTCTAGTCCTCCAGACCGATTGGACTTTTCGCCTAGGGTTACCACCCTTAAGACCTAGGGTTACCACCCCCTAGGACCTAGGGTTACCACCCCCTAGGATTTTTTGCCACCTAGGGTTACCTCCCCCTAGGATCTAAGGTTACCCCCCTTAGAATTTCCACCACCTACGGTTACCACCCCCTAGGACCTAGGGTTACCTCCCCCTAGGACCTAAGGTTACCCCCCCCCCCCCTTAGGATTTCCACAACCTAGGGTTACCACCCCCTAGGACCTAAGGTTGCCGCCCCATAGGATTTTCCTCCACTTAGGGTTACCACCCCCTAGGACCTAAGGTTTCCGCCCCTTAGGGTTTTCTACCACCTAGGGTTATCGCCCCCTAGGACCTAAGGTTACCACCCTTAGGATTTTCACCTGTCTAACCGTAGTTAAGACTTTCTACAAACTCATTCAACCACATTAGATAACAACATAACTTAACTTGAACTCTTTGACATAATCAAAACATAGATTTAATCGTCGGATGCTTCATGCACCAACACAATCCAAGTGATATGCATCTTAAAGTCTGTAATATTTGAAAGGAATAGCTGGACAAGGATTTTTTTTAAGAAAGCAAGAAACATAACACTAGAATCCTATATATATGCTAATTATGCGGGTTCTTTAGTTGACAAAATATCAATCTCATATTATTGTACATTTCTTGGGGTCAATCTTGTAACATGGAGGAGTAAAAAATAAAGTATATTGGCAAAATCAAGTGTATAATTTGAATTCAAATCAATGACACATGGAATATGTGAACTATTGTGGTTAAAACTAGTTTTGGATGACTTAAAAGTAAAGTGGGATGGTCCTCTTAGATTATATTGAGATAACAAGTCATTAATTTGCATTGCACATAACTTCGTGCAACATGATTGAATGAAACACATTAAGGTTGAAAGACACTTGATTAAGGAGAAGCTAGATAATGAGCTAATTTGCACATAATTTATCTCAACAAAAGACCAGTTGGCAGATATTCTTACAAAAGGGCAATCGGATATATCTTTCCAACGTATAATTAGCAAGCTTGGAATAGAAGATATTCATTCATTCGCTTGAGGGGGAGTGTTGAGATTTGAATATATATTTGGAAATATCTTATCACTGATTTTATGGGATTAGATGAATTGTAATCCCTTACATGTAGGGATTAAGATCTTATCACTGATTTAATAGGATTAGATGAATTGTAATCCCGAATCTATAGGGATTAAGATCTTATCACTGATTTCATATGATTGGATGAATTGTAATATAGAATCTGCAGGGATTAATTTGTAACCAGATTATATGCTTGATTAAAGTAGTTTTCATTATTTTTTTTTGTTGACATACTTATATATAAACAATGTATATTCTGTGAATGATAATAATAGAAGTTTTATCTCTATTTTTCTATAATTTTCACTTTGATACAACAATGGATCATGATCATATGTTGGCAAAGGGGTCATATTTTACGTACGGAAGTCTGTTATTCTTACAGATGATGCTGAGCAGTTTCTTGTTTGATGAGGATGACCATTTTGTTCCAACATAGGTGTAGATACATGGGTTACCATCAGACTATTAGACGGAGTGTGTTCTTAGCCTCGTTAGCTTAGAAATTAGAAAACCAATGTACATGGATAAGTTAACACAGACTAGGGCACATATCACTTACGTATAGCTACCGATCGAGGTTGATATGGAGGGAATGCAGGTTGACATGGTGGCGATCATGCTTCCAATGGGAGCACAAGTGAACTTAGAGGTTAAGTTTGAGACAATCTCATAATTTTGCAAAGATTGTCAGCACATTGGTCACTCTAGAGAGAACTGTTGGGTTATGTAAAAGAACATACCAGAGTCTATAGGATAGCCCACAACAGGGCGATCAATGATTAATAACATGTGGACTACAAAGTGTAGTAGCCGCACAAGGGTAGAGCCAGAGACAACAAACTGGGTAGTACCGTGAGCCACAGGATCATATTCCTAGTGTAGAGAGCGAAGATCAATGCAAAGCAGAGTTGAGAGCGGTGCTAGTATTGCATCATGTTAGTATTAGCCCTTAGAGTCAATTATGAGATGATTGACAAGGAAACTTTTGTATCATATTTTATTAATAAAAGATAAAATTTATGGTTATTATATTTATTTTAGATCTGTGCTAGATTGCTAGATGAATAAGTATAATAATATCCTAGGATAGTAAGTTCTAGTCTACATATTATATATATATATATATATATATATATATATATATATATATATATATATATATATATATATATACATATATAATCTCACAAGTCATGGATATAAGATATTAAGTTGACACATGGTATATCATGCATTGAATTAACCACCATGAGAATGTTTCATAGATCGTTATATGAGTGTCATAAATATTTTTATAGTGATTATTGATATGAATAGTCCTTAGATCTGAAGTCACTACAGTTTCCTATATAAGGAGTTATGTACTTTAATATTAGTAAATGACACCTGTAATAAGATAGACTATAAAGTCGATCATTGGATATATAATAAGTTATGTGGAGGGATGTGAGTAATGTAGATGAGATCTATCCCTTCTATATAACGAAAGTGATATCCATGGACCCCTTGATTAAGTAGAACACAAGAATACATAGTCATGCTTAAATAAGTCAATATGAGATATTGAGCTTATTTGATTGATTGAGTCTACTTTGAGATCAAGAAACATAAAAGTTGATAAGATGATGACACGGTCTATTCCTCATGAATCAATCTAGATTCAATGATAGAAGGACCAAGTTATATAAGATAATTGACACAGAAAAATTAGGTCAGATCTCAACATTCTCATTACTTGGGTGACAATGATGCATTGCTAGATGCCGCTAATTGTTTGTGTATCTAAAATAGTTTTAGAAACACTGCCAACATTATGAGAACATATTGGGTCACACATAAAGAGCATGCTGACTTGGAAATTGATTTATTTTAGTTTAACTACAATTGTATGGGTTTGAGTCTTAATCCCAAACTTGGTTTCGAACTTTATTATGACCCAACATAATCAAGTGTCTACTAAGATAAACACTAATAGTCATCGAAGAAGATGAAGAGTTAGTGTTTATCTTCTTTTTTAATATCACCTTAAATAGCCATAAAGAGGCTAAGAAGGTGAAGAGATTTTGGGTGTCTCTTGGATTGCCAATATATATGTCATCTCTAGCAAGATGAAGAGGTTGGCGAGACATTCTATTCTTTCTCTTCCATTTCTATGGGTCAAGAGAGAGAGAGAGAGAGCTCTCCAATTCTGAAGTTCTTGGAGAAGAATCGAGGGATTTGCTCATGTGGATATCGTAGAGGCATGAACATTCTAATTGCGCTGAGATATGCCAATAAATCAAAGTTGCCATCGGGATTGTACCATTCACTCAATAAAGGTAATAACTTTATCAAACATGTATACTGTATTCACATGTATCTCTGGAGGGATCGATTTTTTTACTGCATTTATATATTATTTTTTACAAAAGATCCCTACACATTAGTCATGCATGGGCAGAGTCATGGGCTACATGATCTAGTGCCTAGTGCAAAGTGTGGAGGTAGGTTAGAGCAGAGTGAAAAGTGGTCCCAACAACTCATCATCCAAGTAGAATGGTGCAAAGAGTGGCACTAGCTTGGAGAGTAGGGGAAATGGCACACAGAGCAATAGCAGCGCCTCACAGCCCAAGTAGGTTGGTGAGGAGAGTGGAGGTAATGACACACTAAGTAGAGGCAACAGCTCACAATCCGCACAAGGCGAGAGCACACAGTGCGGAGGCAACAGAGCCGAGAGCTGTGGTAGTGGCACACAGAGTGGAGATAGTGACTCAATGAATGTACAAGATGGTACAAAGAGCGGAGACAACCCTCACACTAGTACATAGCAGAGCGGAGATGTAATACCCCGATTTTGAGATTCTGGTTAAGTATGTCTTAAAAGGTTAGATTGTACTATCCATATCACCAAGGTGCACCTTCCTTTTCAGAAGCACAAATTTAAGAACTCCAAAATTAAGCGTGCTTAGCTTGGAGAAATCTGAGGATGGGTGACCTCCTGGGAAGTTTTCTAGGGTGCGTGCGAATAAGGACAAAACACGCTGAAAAGACCTCCGGTGCTCTGAGGAGTTAGTCGTTAACCTGATGGGCAATTCTGGTGGTGTTCCCGGTTCGGTCTGGGAGTGGGCCGACCCGAGCCGGGGCGTTACAGATGGTATCAGAGCGACCTTGCAACCGTGAGTGCGCCTGTGGCCGGAGCACCTAGGGCACCACCTAGCGAGGGAGATTCTGGGATTTGTCTGTGGTGTGATTCGTGGTTACACAACGAGGACGTTGTGTCTTTAAGTGGGGATTGATTGTAATACCCCGATTCTGAGATTCTGGTTAAGTATAACTTAAAAGGTTAGATTGTACTATCCATATCACCAAGGTGCACCTTCCTTTTCGGAAGCCCAAATTTAAGAACTCCAAAGTTAAGCGTGCTTAGCTTGGAGAATTCTGAGGATGGGTGACCTCCTGGGAAGTTTTCTAGGGTGCGTGTGAGTGATGACAAAACACGCTGAAAAGACCTCTGGTGGTTTGTGGAGTTAGTCGTCAACCTGATGGGCAATTCTGGTGGCGTTCCCGGTTCGGTCTGGGTTGGGCTGGCCCGAGCCGGGGCATTACAGGAGACAACATACAACCTAGTAACACAAGAGAATGCGCAACACCAGGGTGTGGAGAATACTAACACATCATGAAAGGAGGAAGTAGAAAGACAGCGAACACACAGTATCCGCAACAAAACATGAAGATTGCTAGTTGGAATGTTAGGGGCTCCACAAGCCTCTAAAATAGAAGGGGGTTCAACACCTTCTTCATAGTCGTTAGCCCACCTGATTGGGATTGATAGAGACCAAATTATTAGAGGAAGATGTCAACATCTTCCTTTGACTACAATTTATAGGTATAGAGATTGAACATAACTTTCAATTCTCTATTTGTAGATGCATCTTGCTATTTTAGAAATTAAATCTTGTGGACTTTGCCATCTTATAGGCCGAAGAGCAACTTATTCATTGTTGGGTTAGCTATAAAATCATTGCAAGAAGCATTTTTGTGACATTTGTCTATGGACTACACAGTGTTGTGGCGAGAAGGCCTTTATGGGCATCTCTCACTAATATAACGGAGGATATGACAGAGCCTTAGATGGTAATTGGTGACTTCAATGCCTTGATGATAGCTCAAGACAAAGAAGGTAGAATGCTGATTTCGTACTATGAAATCAGTGACCTAGTGACGACCGCACAACAATGCAACTTGGTTGACCTTCGGTCAATTGACTGTCGATTAGCATGGACTAATGACTCAATTTGAAGCAAATTTGATTGGGCATTGATCAACACGTAGTGGCTCCTTAAAGACTATGAAAGCTATGCAGAATTTCTTTTATCGAGCTATCTTTCAGGTCATTCTTGCTACATTGTCTCACTGTTGTGCATAGAATAGCCCAAGCCACTACGTTTCATGTTCTACAACATATGGACACTGCATGAGGGCTTCATAGACTGCTTGAGGAATCATGGGAGGAGCCGATCAAAGGGGTAGTTAATTCTACCTCAAACAGAAGTTGGTCAAACTTAATCGCAGCTATGAAACCATACCAGATTGCATTTCCAACACATTTTGGAAAAGTCAAAGCAAGTTGTGGCTGAACTAGAGGCTGCCCAATAGAAAATACTTGTTGAGGAGTCTACACCATGGCACTACAATTGTTGGTTAGTCCTAGGAAAAATGTACCGGTTCCACTGAACAAAAATTTTATACAAGTGTCGAACCTTTCCTTAAATAATCTATTGTGTTCTTTAGAAGTTAAATTAGGAATCGCAGACGGAACTTAACATCATTGATTCCAAATTTAACTTATCTGTTCTTGATGGTTTAGATTTGGATCGCAAGCGGAACTTAACACTATTGATCCAAATCTACCTATGTTATTAATTCCATTAAATATTAATTTCCAAAATTGGCTTTCAGGACTGCATGGCGAGGCACATGACCTTCTTGGATATGAGAGCAACCACCACCGCCTAGACAAAGCCTTTTAAGGAAAGCTAATATTTAATTTCCTTAAATAACTCTAGGTTAACCAAAAAGAACAATCGAATCACAAATTCGAAAAATAAAAGAAAAGAAACACAACGTTGAAACAAATCCGAAAACTCTAGAATCATATGCCTCTTGTGTTTGGTATTTCCAAAAATAACTATACAAAGAAAACTAGTATGATGCGGAAAACAATTACTAGTTATACCTTTCTTTGTAAGCAAAAATAACCTCTTGATCTTCTACCATATTCCTCTTCTAACCTCGGACATTGTGTGGGCAACGATCTTCCGAGATGAAAACCACCAAGCACCTTCTTCTTCCTTCTAGGCTTCAGCCACCAAAAACTCCACCAAAGATAAAGAGGTTCGGCCACCACCAAGCTCCAAGGGATGCTAGAAATATCGCATCCTTTTCTCTCCTTCTTCTCCAAGCAAGATCCGGCCACCACAAGGACTCCAAGGATGAGATGAGGTTCGGCCACAAGATGGAGAAGAGAGAAAGAGGAGGGGCCGGCCACACCCAAGGGGAAAAAGAGAGGAGAAAAATAATAGAGTCGTTCACCATGAAGACACCTCTACCTACTCTTTTATATTCCTTGGTCTTGGCAAATAAGGAAATTTAATTAAAAACTTCCTTAATTCTTTTGCCATAAAAAAGAAAAAATTTATTTAATTAAAAACAATTTTCCTTTTTATTATTACATGGCCGACCACTTATTTCCCCAAAATAATGAGAGTTTTAATTAAAACAAAAATTAAAACTTCCTAATTTGTTTCCGGAAATTTATAAAAAATTTCTCCAATAATTTTTCCCTTCATGGTGGGTTATAAAAAGGAAATTTTATAAATTAAAATATTTCTTTTAAACATGTGGATAATTTCCAAAAAGGAAAGTTATCTCTCAAAATTAAAATCTCTTTTTAATCTACAAATAAGGAAAGATATCAAATTTTTTCTTAATCTTTTGTAGAAACTAATAAAAGAGAATATTTAATTTTTAAAACTCTCTTTTAAATTATGATCATGGTTAAAAAGGAAAATTTTCTCAAAATTAAAATCTCCTTTCAATCTACAAATAAGGAAAGATTTCAAATCTTTTCTTAATCTTTTGTAGAAAGCTATAAAAGGAAAGATTTAAATTTTAAACTCTCTTTTAAAACCATGATATCCACATAAGAAATAATTTTAATAAAAATCCTTTTAATATTCTAGTGGCTGGGTACCTAAGCTTGGGACCCAAGCTTTGGTCGGCCACCTATAATTGGCTCCACCAATAGCTTTGGCGGGCCATAGCTTGGGCTCTAAGCTAGCTTGGCCGGCTACCTTAAGGTGGGTAGAAAGGTGGGTATAGGTGGGTATAAATCTCTATATACAAGAGGCTACGATAGGGACCGAGAGGAGGAATTAGTTTTGGTCTCCCGATGAAAATAAGCTTCTCGTGTTCGCCCCGAACACACAACTTAATTCCATCAATAATAATTCATTCCACTAAAGAACTATTATTAAACTACCGCACCAATCCCAAATTACATTTTGGGCTCCTTATTATGAGTGTGTTAGTCTCCCTGTGTTTAAGATGTCGAATGTCCACTAATTAAATGAGTTACTGACAACTCACTTAATTAATATCTTAGTCTAAGAGTAGTACCACTCAACCTTATCGTCATGTCGGACTAAGTCCACCTGCAGGGTTTAACATGACAATCCTTATGAACTCCTCTTGGGGACATTATCAACCTAGATCACTAGGACACAGTTTCCTTCTATAATCAACAACACACACTATAAGTGATATCATTTCTCAACTTATCAGGCTTATTGATTTATCGAACTAAATCTCACCCATTGATAAATTAAAGAAATAAATATCAAATATATGTGCTTGTTATTATATTAGGATTAAGAGCACACACTTCCAGAATAACTGAGGTCTTTGTTCTTTTATAAAGTCAGTATAAAAAGAAACGACCTCTAATGTTCCTACTTAATACACTCTAAGTGTACTAGTGTAATTATATAGTTAAGATAAACTAATAACTAATTACACTACGACCTTCCAATGGTTTGTTCCTTTCCATCTTGGTCATGAGCTATTATTTATAATTTATAAGGTACTGATAACATGATCCTTTATGTGTGACACCACACACCATGTTATCTACAATATAAATTATTTGAACAACTACATTTATCATAAATGTAGACATTTGACCAATGTGATTCTTATTTCTAGATAAATGTTTATACTAAAAGCTAGGCTTTTAGTATACACTCTAACAACAATAACTTAAGGTCAACGACAACTAGGCTAGCAAAGGCGAAACAGTCATTTAATCAACAAAAGGCTAAGTATATGTATCTCAAGCAATCTGACTAGTGCAGTAAGTTTTTTCATGATACAGTGAAGAGAAATAACAAGAAAAATATGCCGGTAACCATCACCAAAATGTCTGGGGAGCAAATTACTAGCATACTTGAGGTTGCGGAGGAATTCATAACACATTTTGAGAGCCTACTAAGCATAAGAGGGGATTGCACACTGTTGGACATCAACATTCAACTTGATGGGATGATGCTTATAGAGGTCCAAGAACAAGGTTTGGTCACACTAATTTCTTCTGATGACATATGTGTAGTCGTCTTCTACATTAGCAGCGTTTGGGCTCTGAGATTAGATGGATATAACTCAAATTTATTCAAGGTAAGCTGGACCATGATGCAGTTTGATGTCTATGTCGCAGTCCAAAAATTTTTCAAAATAGGGCAACTTCTCTAGTTGTGGAATCACATCTCCTTATGTTAGTTCCGAAGTCGGATCACACATCAAGGGTTACAAACTATAGATTGTTGTGTACAAGAATTGCTTCTTGCATTGTTGTGTACAAGAATTTCTCCAAAATCTTGGCGGGAATGTTGCTTGAGGTGATGCATCATTGATCCAGCACAAGTACCTTATGTTAAGGACATCCATCTTGTCCAAGAGTTTTGAGGAAGTAAAGATGGAAGAGGACTTCCCACGGTGTGTACTCAAAGTCAATCTTCAAAAGACTTTGGATTTTATTGAATGGTCATTTTTGCTTGATGCACTTAGCAATTTAGATTTTTGGAGTGGTACATCATATGAATAGAGGAATGTGTAGTCGTCGTCTCCTACTTGGTGGGTATTAATAGAGCAATGGATGGATTCTTCAAGAGGAGGGCTTGAGGCAAGGTGATCCACTATCACCCTTCCTCTTTAGATTATATTTAGAGGTGTTCTCAAGGATGCTCAAATTGCTATGTAGTCGGCATTTCACTATCATCCTATGTGTAATGCCATCAGTCTCACTCATCTAGAGTATGCAGATGTCACTAGGGTTGATAAACCAATAATCAGCTTGATTGTAGATTGTTTGAGGTAGTTTAGACAGGTTGTAGAGTTGCATTCTAACCTCAGCAAATCTAATCTGTTCATGACTTGAATTGATGATCGCATAACAAGCAGATTGCTGGAAATCTCATGTTTTTAGAGAGGATCTTTTTCGTTCTGATGCTTGGGCATTCCTCTTGCAGTGGAGAAGTTGCGGACTTGTAATTATGGTCCTTTGACAAAGGATATCCTTCGAAACTTGCTTCATGGCACAAGCAAACTTTGTCATATGCCGACAACCTCAATTGGCGAAAATAGTGCTCCAAGGGATTGAATATTTTTGGCTTTCCATCTTACCAAGCCCTTGTGCAGTAATAGATAATATATATGCTATTTTTTGCTCTTTTGTATGGTCCACCAAGTATCCACCCATCTCTTGAGCTACCATGTGTTTGGCAAAAGATAAAGGGGGATACAGATTGTGTGATCCCAAGACATAGAATTCTACACTGATGTCCAAGTCCTTGTTGAACATCCAGTGAAAGATGGACTCCTTTGGGTGTAGTATGTTCACCACCAATACCTCTAACACACCAACATATGGGTGTGGCAAGTGAAACCATCTCACAAACCCCTCATCAAGAAACTGATCCAAACTGACTAAACAATCCAAGAAGTGGTTGGTTCTACTGAGCAAGCTGTGACAATGCTAGACTCATGGTTTGATTTAAAATTATGACGTGGAGCTACTGCATATGACTTCTTTAGGCTAGAGAGCAGTAGGGAGGCATGTGTAGCAGTTGTATAGAAGCCTTACATCATTTCAAAGCACCAATTCATCATGTGGCAGCTCACAAAAGGCAAAGTGCGCACCAAGGACAAATTGTCATATGTAGACTATAAAATCTGTTTTATCACGTGGATGGTCGTGTTGGTGCAATTGAGCTCTAGTCAAAGTTGACCAGATTGATTTAACTTGAGTTTATTCCAATTGGATTCTGATGTTTGATCAATATATTAGTTGGCCGACTGAGACATTAGGTAGGTCATGTAGGTCCCTTGCAGCCAACATAATTGCCCTGCACAAAATAAAATAGTAAATACCTTTCTCAAACAATCAGGCTTTATCAATTACACACTTAATCAAAATATAATGGAATTAAAAGAGTACAAGACACAAAGTTTTACTTGGCTTGCAATAAGAGGATTGCTACTCCAAGAAAAATCAGCTCAGTAAAAAGATCTCCTTCTTGAACAAAACGTCAGAGGCGGAGAAGCCTCATACACGAAAATAACACTCAGAAATGAAAGATAGAAAGAAATTTGAAGTACAAAGTGTGTTATTCAAAAAGGAGAAGACCAGAAATGACACCCAGGGTTCTATTGATAGCCCATTGGTCGAAACTAACTATTTTCTGATGTGGCATAGTTCGAGCACCCAGACCCTCTCCGGGCACCCCAGGGTGGCAAATCTCATACTCTCATAAATGGCTACGCAACAGACGCGGGATAAAATTTTATCCCACTCCGGGCGTTTCGACCTGCTCTGGGCACTTGGACCCTAACTGATGCTCATCTACAGCGCCGAGGAGTCGAGATACCCTAGCTGGAACAAAGTGGTCCACGTGCCTGGAATAACTCCGGGGGCCCGAACAAGAGTTAACTTTGATGTGCGTAAATTTATATATTATTTTTTTACTATTTAATGCACATCTTTCTGTATTCATTATCTATGATCTATGCTTTTGCACCCTTTATCATGTTAATTTCAGTATAATTACTATTTTACATCTAGAGATCTACTCGGTGTCTGTTTTCACTTTCAAGATTAGTTTAGAGCGAAAAATGATTCAAAAGATGCAAAAGAAGATCATTTGAAGAAGACTATGACTTAGCCATGTCTCCCTCGTGTTGAGGAAAGCAAAGTATTGGAGCGCCTAAGTATTGGGGCATAAGCGACAATAAACTTCTAGAGTCAAATTGGACCTGGCCAAGACATGGCTAGGAGAAGCTCTAGAAGGAGGGTTGTGCCTAAAGGCACGACCAAGGAACCAGTGAGACACTGGTCATGCCAAATGCCACGACCAAGAGGAAACCCACAACACAAAAGCTGTTCAGGTTGTGCCAAATGGTACGACCAGGAGCCAACCCATGTAGATTTCCAGAGCAAAAATGAATTTGGTTGTGCCTTGAGGCTCGACCATGTCTCCAAAAGTCAGAAAAATACAGGTTTGAAGATTAGGTCGTGCCATTTGGCACGACCTAGAAGGCCTAAATAGAGCAATCTTTGCTCTGGCTGTGCCATTTGGCACGGCCAGAAGCCAGAGATAGCTCTGGCCGTGCCAAATGGCACGGCTAGGTGCCCAGAACCAGAGCCAACTTGGCTCTGACCATGCTAAATGGCACGGCCAGATAGCTAGAGAGCGGCTTGCCTGTGCCAAATAGTGCTCCTAGGCACGACTACCCCGTACCCTCACCTCTATATAAGAGGCACTTTATCCCCTTTGCAGAGGAGGAAGTTCTAAGGTGAAAGGAGAGCCCCTAGGTCGAATCTTTACACTAGGAGTCATTATCTAGATGATCTAAGGTCGTTCTACTGCTCCATCCTCATCGACACTCTAAGATCTACATCCAAGGACTTCACTCAACATCAAAGGATAAACTTCTTCTCTCCTTCCTTTGGGTTTTCAAAGTTTCTATCATTTTGAGTTCTTGGATTGTTATTTTTCCTAGTATGGAGTAAATCTACATTATTTTAGGATGTAGGAAGTAATTGTAATGTGTGGATGATATAGAACTCTATGAACTTTCTAATTTCCTTATTTAATGAAGCTTTTATGATACTTGATCCTGTCCGAACCAGGGGTCAACGAACGCTGGGGATGTGGCATTCCCTGCTAGATCCTCGAGTGCTCCGGCGAACCTGCAACAAAACCGAGCCGGGAGGGGTGTCCCGACGATGGCCCTCCGACGCTCAAGTCAGGCGAGGAATAACAAAGAGGTGGCTTAGAAACAGAAGACTCGTGTACCTCCGGTGAAGAAATGGAGACCTTATATAGACCTCTCGAAGGAACCTGGGCACGCTCATCAAAGCAATCACCTGCTTTCGACCATGCCCAGGTATGGGTCTGTCAGAAGGGCATCCATAAGGCCATACCGCTACTGTATCAACCTCTCCATGATGTGACGGCTAGATCCTCTATCGTGAAATCTTGTGTACGGCATAATCATTAGGCATGCCTTTGCTGACATCCCATATCCCGAGCCGAACGAATAGGCCGTTCGGCTAACCTTTGTATCCTCGCCCTTATCCTGGCCGAACGGACCACCCGCTCAGCCCTTCGGTTCCAGCCGGGCAGACACCCGCTCGGCCCTTCGGTTCCAGCCGGGCAGACATCCGCCTTGGTGTCGGAAACCCAAGCCGATGGCTAGGTTATATCTGGCTCCGCTTGGACCTGCTCAACTGCTCGACGCGACCCTTACCCGCTTAGTCAGCCCTCCATCTGTCCTCAGGCTGGGACCCTTCAGGAAGTGGGTCCCCCATTCTCACCGCAGGATCACTTGCCTCCCCTTCAAGTCTAGTCGAAGGAGGCAGTGAGTCCGACTGACTGGACTATGTGTCCGAGTGGGCGGTCGTCGCCTTACCGTCGCTTATAATATCCCTTGAGCCGCTCGGCTCTTCGTTTTGAATGTCTTGGCGTTCCACGTAGATGTTTGCTGGTCTAAATCTTCTCGAAAATCACGCAAATCCTTTTCATTAAGTCGAAGCATGCGCGGTATGGGCGCATTAATTGCGCCTGGTGACAGAGCGCCACGTGGCTCTTCTCGCGTGGCAGTGATGATCCGTACGATGGGACGCCGATTGTTTTGAAATGGACGGCCCGATGGCGTCCTTGTTTCTCGTGACCTGGATCGGACGATGGAGGCCAATCGACTTCGGCCGTATAAAGCCTTAGTCCTCCTCCTCTGCCGCATCTTTGCTCGTGCTTTGTCCTTCTGACTCCTCTGTTGCTGCGGCCTCCGGCGATCCAGTTCCCGTTTTTCGGCGGCTATCATCTCACCGGCGATCTTCTCCGCCCATCTCCTTCTTAGTGAGCCTTCTTTCCTCGCTTACCAGGTCTTTCCTAATCGTTTCACCTCTCTTTCGTTGCTATCCTTTTGTCTCTTCGAGATGGCGAGCTCTTCCGAACCCGCTACCCATGTTCACGGTCCATGATATATGAGTATGGAAAGTAAATTTGACGAGGAGGGCGCTCGGCGTCTTGTTCGGACGTACGGGATCCCGGACGACCATGAAATAGTTATAGCCGACCCGACCGATCGGCCCCATAACCCGCCGATCGGTACCATTTGCTTTTTTCTAGACCAATTCCAGGGCGGCCTTAGATTTCCTACCCATCCATTTATTTTGGAAGTTTGTAATTATTTCCGCATCCCGCTCGGCCAACTTGTGCCGAATTCCTTTAGGCTGCTGAGTGGGGTGGTCGTCCTCTTTAGGCTGCATAGTATTCCACTTGACCCCAAAATATTCCACTTCTTCTTCTACCCCAAACAATCCGAGTTGGGCACCTTTATTTTCCAAAGTAGAATAGGCTTCAAATTTTTTGATAATATGCCGACCTCCAACAAGCACTGGAAGGAGTTTTTCTTCTATATACGACTTCCCGAGCGGCCAGCATTCCGAACTAAATGGCAGACCGCTGTGCCGACCCAGCCGGAGCTCGGCAAATTCAGAAGCAATCCAGCCTACCTTCATGCGGCAAACTGGTTGTCCGGTCAGCGGTACAAAATCGACCAGTTGCTTCTCAAGGGGGTGTTGTACATTTTTGGATTATCTCCCGTTCGGGCCAATCTTCCCTACCGCATGAGTAAGGACTCTTTACTCACTTCGCCTTTTTTTGTCTAACTGATTTTAATTTTTTCTACTGCAGCTGAAGTCATGTGGCGCTCCAAGGCTACTGATCATCTGAAATTGAAAGCCGTGAAGATTGAGGCGGCTACCAAAAAAGAACTCGCCGAGCGGGGTCTAATCCCCAGCCGCCCGGCAGCTACAGGAGAGGGGGGGACGCAGTCCGCCCCTGAAACAGAAGTTACTCCATCCACTTCAACAGAGGTTGAGGCGGATCCTGTTTCCTCTGCCCCAGTCGAGCTGGGAGTCCCCCAGGCCGGGGATTCACCACGGGAAGTTCGGCGGAAACGTCGAAGAGACCCCAGCCTTCCGCCGACCCAAGAAGGCGAACCACAGGCGCCGATCGAGGTCGCTTCGCCAGATCGCACGCCTTCGCAGATCAGGACCCCCGTGGCCTCGCCCACCGCACAGCCCTCTGGCTCTCCTCCACTGACTCGTCATCGCTTACGACGGTTGGGCGAGACTTCAACCATAGGGGAGTCCTCGGGCCAGGCGACGCCGGCCACCCGACCATCAAGACTACCCTTTGATTCCCATCGGAGGAATATTTATTGTCTGCCGATCGGCCTTCAAGCCCCATTCATGAGATAACCTTGAGGGGTCCGCTCGCCAAGCTTTTTGAGGACGCTCAGATTCGGGTGGCCCTCATGACGCCCAAGCAGCTTGGTGATAACCACATGCAGCAGGCCACTCAGGTAGGTTCATTTTTCTTCTCGTGCCCTGCTACTGTTTGGTTTCTGATTTTATTATTTCCCTTACAGCATTGGGCCGAGCAAATCGCCACTAGTCATCGGCTAGCCGAGCTGGAGGATCTCATGGAAAAACTCCAAGTCTCGGGGGGTCCATCGGCCGAGCGGGAGAAGCAAGCCCGTGAGGCCGAACAGAAGAAGGCCGCCGACCTGGCTACAGAGGTGACTCGACTTGAAGGCCTGGTGGAGAAACGCGACGCAGATGTGAAGCGCGCCAGTAGCCGAAGAAGCGGGCGATTGCTGATCTGGACAAGATGAAAGTTGAAGTCCGAGCCCTAGATCAGCAATCTAAGAATCTGGAAGCCCAACTAGCTGCCGAACGGGATGGGCGCTCCGCTGAACGTACTAAAGCGGAGGTGGACCAGAAAGTTCTCCAGGACCAACTAATTGCCTCCCGAGCGGCTTTCAGAAAGTACAAGGAAGGGGAGCCGAGTCGCCTAGCAGCAGCGCGCCATGAATACCTCCGCTCGGAGCGGTTCGGCGAAAAGTTCAGTGGCAACGTCTCCTCAACTTTCGCCGAGGCGGTCAAGGTCACCATGGCGTATTTGAAGAAGGGGGGGCACCTTCCTGCTGACCTGAGCATTCCCTCTTCAGATCTGGCGGCTATGATTGAAGATATCCCGGACGCCTTTTTTAATTTTGAGGACCCGGAGTGAAGTGAGTTCTTCTCAGTACTTTCTGTATTTCATCTGCTGATGTAAAATTTTTGCATGTGCCGATCGGCGTAATTGTCTTCTTTTGCCTCTATTTTTGCTTGCCCTTCATTGTCGTTTTTTGTCTGTTTGGTGCTTATTCGTAGAATCAGTTAAGCTCCACGTGTTCCCCACTAGACGACCGATATGGTTAATCAGTTGACTTGTTTTCCTCGAAATCGTTTAGCGCTTGGCTATGCTGTTTGCATTCAGTGAATGCGAAGTATTGGCAAACTGATGGCCGATCGGACTTAATCAATTTAGTACTTGCGAACGCTCGTTATTTGGCGTCCTTAGTTTCGTCCAGTAAGCTCACAGTCGCGGGTTTGACTCTCGATCTTTAACGTCGGATCTCGACGGCGCGGATATTTATAGCCGGTCGGCGCGGCTCTACGGTTTAACGTCTGGGCTAGACGGTTTTCAGCGCGGATATTTATAGCCGGTCGGCGCGGCTCTACGGTTTAACGTCTGGGCTAGACGGTCTTCCGCTCGGAGGGTTTATAGACGCCGGCTCGTCTCTCGATCTTTAACGTCGGTGCTCGACGGCGCGGTTATTTATAGCCGGTCGGCGCGGCTCTACGGTTTAACGTCTGGGCTAGACGGTCTTCCGCTCGGAGGGTTTATAGACGCCGGCTCGTCTCTCGATCTCGTCGGCTCGGATTATTTATAGACGCCGGTGCGGCTCTCGGTTTTAACGTCTGAGCTAGACGGCGCGAGGGTTTATAGACGCCGGCTCGTCTCTCGATCTTTAACGTCGGTGCTCGACGGCGCGGTTATTTATAGCCGGTCGGCGCGGCTCTACGGTTTAACGTCTGGGCTAGACGGTCTTCCGCTCGGAGGGTTTATAGACGCCGGCTCGTCTCTCGATCTTTAACGTCGGTGCTCGACGGCGCGGTTATTTATAGCCGGTCGGCGCGGCTCTACGGTTTAACGTCTGGGCTAGATGGCCTTCAAGGCTAACTCCTTACCAGGTCGAGCGACCTTGGCCTTCATAACTTATATCGCGCTTGAACAGTCTTTATGCCCGGCCGAACAGCACGGGTCATTTGCTTGCGAATCCAATCGGCTGGGAGGCCTTCGCTGTTCGGGCGCTTGGCTCGGATAATCCATATGCCCTTTTCACCCAGCTTGGAGAACGTACTCCTGGCCGAACGGCTGAGGGTCTGCTTCATCGAGCATTTTGGCTCGGATAATTTACCTCCGTCCGGAAGGTACTGGGTCTTCGATCCTCGAGCGCTTGGCTCGACCCATTTACCTCCGGCCAAACGACGTGGGGCCTTCGTTTCTTGACAATGCCTTATATTTGTTCTCTTGATTCTTCATTTCTGCATTTCCAGTATTCAGTCGAAAAAAGTACACAGGATGATTTACAATGGTACACCTTTCATCCCGCCCGGTAAGGCTGGAGGTGGTTCGCGCTCCACGGCCTATCTAACTGTCGGTCGTCCTCGTCCTCCAAATAATATGCGCCCGAGCGGAGCTTTTCGATGATTTTGAAGGGGTCTGCCCACGGAGCTTCAAGCTTGCCGACGTCGCCGACCGGTTTGACTTTCTTCCAGACAAGGTCGCCGACCTGGAATGATCGGGGAATGACGCGGCGATTGTAGTTTTGCTTCATTCGTTGACGGTATGCCATAAGCCGAACGGATGCCTTGGCTCGCTCCTCGTCAATCAAATCCAGCTCCATGTTCCTCCGATCGGCGTTGCCTTCATCGTACAATTGGACCCGGACGGACTCGACGCCGACTTCAACCGGAATGACTGCTTCGCCGCCGTACACCAGATGAAAAGGTGTGATGCCCGTTGCTTCCTTAGGAGTCGTCCGGATGGCCCATAAAACGCCCGGCACTTCATCCGGCCAACTTCCTCCCACGTGGTCGAGCCGAGCGCGCAGAATACGGAGAATTTCCCGGTTGGCTACTTCGGCTTGACCGTTGCTTTGGGGGTAAGCCACGGACGTGAAGTGTTGCTCGATGCCGTAGCTTTTGCACCAATCTTCTAGCACCTTCCCTGTGAATTGCCGCCCATTGTCGGAAACCAATCGGCGAGGGATACCGAACCTACAGATGATGTGTTGCCAGATGAATTTTTTGACCATCTGCTCGGTGATCCTGGCTAGTGGCTCGGCCTCCACCCACTTGGAAAAATAATCGACCGCCACCAGCAAAAATTTCCTCTGCCCGGTCGCCATCGGAAATGGACCCACAATATCCATTCCCCATTGATCGAAAGGACATGAAACGGCTGATGTCTTCATCTCCTCTGCCGGTCGGTGCGAGAAGTTGTGATACTTCATGAAAGGCACAGATACTGTCCGAGCGGCGTCCATTTGTAAGGTCGGCCAAAAGTATCCGACTAGCAAAATCTTCTTGGCTAGTGATCGTCGCGGATATCCTCCGCACGATCCTTGATGTACCTCTTGGAGGATGTAATGAGTCTTCGAGCTCACACACTTCAACAAGGGCGAGAAAGCCTTCTTGTAGAGCTGATCGATGAGTGTGAACCGACCGCCCCTCCTCAGAGCTGGGCTTCATCCCGATCGGCAGGAGTGGTGCCCGAGCAAAAACTCTATGATGGGTGTCCTCCAATCGTCCCGAAACATGAGGCCTTCCATCCGGTCAACATGTGCCACCAAAGATACTTGTTCAATTGGCTTCGGGATAATGACCGGCGTTATAGAACTTGCTAGTTTGGCCAACTCATCGGCTGCCTGGTTCTCCGTTTGGGGAATCTTCTGAATAAGAACCTCATGGAAATTAGCTTTGAGTTTTCAAAGGCCTCAGCATAGAGTTTAAGCCAGCTTGATTTCAAAGGTGTCGATAGTTGCTGAGCGGCCAACTGTGAATCGAATAAAGTGTCACCCGACCGGCTCCCACATGCCGTGCCGCCTGTAATCCGAGGGCCTCGTACACTGCTTCATTGTTGGTAGCTTTGTAATCCAGTCGGATGGATAAGTGCATCTTTTCTTCTTGAGGCGAGAGCAGCAATATTCCAATCCCACCTTCGAGCCGAGTGGAAGACCCATCCACATATATTCTCCACAGGCTTCCGGCTGGCTTTTGCACTCCGGTCACAAAATCAGCCAAGGATTGCGCCTTGATCGCCGAGCGGGCTGGTATTGGATGTCAAATTCACTTAGTTCTCGTCCATTTGATGAGCCGTCCGGACGCTTCGGATTCAACACTCTTCCTAGTGGGTTGTTCGTCCGGACAATGATGGTGTGAGCCAAGAAATATGGTCGAGAGCGGCTAGAACCAAAGCAAAGGCCAACTTCTCGAGCCGGTGTAACGAGATTCACATCTTTTAAAATGTGGCTCGGAAAATACACCCGCTGGTCCTCGCCACTGGAGCCTACAAGATGCTCAGTTGACGACAGATAAATATAAAGTGACTCACCCCGATCGGCTTGGCAAGTACAGAGAATTGAGATATGTTTTCAATTCTTCAACGCTCGGTCACATTCTTCATCCCACTTGGAACTTAGTAGCCTTGCGCAGATCTTGAAGAATGGTAGGCTCGGCGGTTTTGGAGATGAATCGACAAAGCTTATCCGACCGGTCAACCACGCACTTCCCTTGTATTTCGGGAGGCGGCATGTCTTGTAGAGCTTTCACTTTGGATTTGCTTCAATTCCCTGCTCGGTCACTATGTACCCCAAGAAACGCCCTCCTTTTACAGATACTTCGGGATTTACCTTGACTCCATATTTGCGTAGCGTTCGGAAGGTTTCTTCCATGTCCTTGAAGAGATCGGCCGCTCGGACTGATTTGATAAGAATGTCGTCCACATAGACTTCCAGATTCCGCCCATCCGCTCCCTCAACACTTTGTTCATCAAGCGTTGATAGGTGGTCGGCATTCTTCAATCCGAGCGGCATCACATTGTAGCAATACGGCGATCACGGCTAACTTTTCTTGATCTTCACGCGGCAAGACTTGATGATAGCCTTGGTAGGCGTCGAGCATACATATTAACTCGCACCCGGCTAAGGTGATCTATCCGGAAGGGGATAAAAATCTTTGGGGCATGCTTTGTTTAAGTCCCGAAGTTGATGCAGACTCTCCACTTGCCGCCCGGCTTAGAGACTAATACTACGTTAGCCGGAACTCGTGACCACAGATGTGGCCTCCGAAGTTTCTACCGGATGATGGCATTCTCAAGACCGAAATCCCTTTTCTCGCTTCATCGCCGAGCGTCCGGTCGGACATGCAACTCATGTTGCATCGGCGAAATTCGGGCAACTCATGTGTCGACGAAGACATCATGATTTCGTTGGAGCCATTGGATCAGCTCCTCCTTCTGCTTCCGGATCGAGGCGATAAAAGTCGTGGCCTCCGATCGGGTGATGGATCTGAACCTCCTCCTTTCATCATAAATTAAAGCAGGAGGTTTCTCGGTTATGGCGTGTACCTCGATCCGGGCGCCTTCCGAGTCTGCTCGGATCATCTCTATATAGCACCGCCGAGCTGCTAGCTGATCTCCACTTCTCCTACTTTGCCCTCCACGGGAACTTGATCTTCGATGGAAGGTTGAGACGATCGCTCGAATTCGCCGGTCGTCCCAAAATGACGTTGTAGGACGAAGGAGAGTCGACCACCACGAAGTTTATTGTCCCGGTCCTCCCGGCTCTTCTCCCAAAGGAGGTAGCCAACCGATCCGTCCGACCCGTTACACGTGAACCCGTAGAGCGGCGTTGTCATGGGTAGCAGCTCGGCTCGATCAATTTGCAGCTGATCGAACGCCTTCTTGAATATAATGTTGACCGAGCTCCCTGTGTCAACAAATATGCGGTGAATAGTGTAATTTGCTATTACCGCTTTAATGAGCAGAGCGTTGTCGTGGGGCACTTCTACTCCTTCTAAGTCTCCGGGCCCGAAAGTGATTTCCGGTCCACTTGCCCGCTCTTGGCTACAACCGACTGCGTGGATCTGTAGCTGCCGGACGCCCGCCTTTCTGGCTCGGTTGGAATCTCCTCCGGTCGGCCCACCAGCAATAACGTTGATCTCGCCCCGGGAAGTCTTGCTTATGTTTTCCTCTTCCCGAGCGGACGGCCGGGATCGTTCTCTTGACGCTCGGCGATTCTCCTGCCTTGGAGATCGATGCCGATCGGGCGTCTGTTGATGTCGCCTCTCGGTGTGGGTCCGGTCGGCTTCATGGGTCCTTTGCCTCCTGTCGATGGAAGGAGACCGTCGTTCGGCCTTCCTGGGAACGGGATTAGCCACGAAGGGAAGACTTCGACAATCCCTTGTGTTGTGCGTATCCGTCCGGTGGAAGGAGCAGAACATAGGAGTCCATTTCTTCTTCGGCTTGCTTCGAGCGGCAGCTACTTCTTGTACTTGGGACCTTACACGAGGGGAGAGGATTGCTTCGGCCCTTGGTCCCCTCGGCGGTTGATGAGCGGCGTGCTGTTTCCGTTCGGCCTGAATAGGTACCCGCTCGGTTGGAGTTTCCTTTTTACGGGCGGCTTACGCTTCTTCCACGTTAATGTACTCGTTGGCCCGATGTAGCATGTGATCATAATCCCGGGGCGGCTTTCGGATGAGCGATCGGAAGAAATCTCCATCCACTAGGCCTTGTGTGAAGGCATTCATCATGGTTTCCGAAGTGGCCGTTGGAATGTCCATCGCCACTTGGTTGAATCGCTGGATGTAAGCTCGAAGCGATTCCCGGGTCTCTTACTTGATGGCGAACAGACTTACGCTTGTTTTTTGATAACGCCGACTGCTGGCGAAGTGGTGGAGGAAGGCCGTTCGGAAGTCCTTGAAGCTTGTGATGGATCCGTCCGGCAGCCTCCGAAACCACCGTTGAGCCGATCCCGAGAGAGTGGTAAGAAAGACTCGGCATTTTACTCCATCTGTGTATTGATGGAGCGTAGCTGTGTTATCAAACTTACCCAGATGATCATCCGGGTCTGTTGTTCCATTGTACTCGCCGATCGTCGGAGGCACGTAGTGCTTGGGCAGAGGGTCTCGTAGAATAGCCTCCGAAAATTGGCGATTGATCCGCTCGGGAGATGAGTCCGCTCGGGGAGCTTTCCCCTTTCTGTCATCTCGCCTAGGCATCTCGTCTGAAGAAGATCCTCTATCTCTTCGAGCGGGTACGGCTTCAGGAGTACGAAATAAGGCTCGATGGAATGCGACGGTGGCTGGAGGTGCTTCCGCTCGGCCACCCGACGCAGACGTTGCTTGTTGCTCCGGCCGCTCGGCTGCTGCTTTCTGTTTTTGCTCCACAAGTTTGGCGGCCCTTATCTCGACCAGAGCGTCCAACTCTTCTTGTGAGAGTGCCACGGTATGTATTCTTCCAGCCTCGTCCATTGCCTCTGCTCAGATGCAGGTGCGTTCCCACAGACGGCGCCAAATTGATCCTGTCCGAACCAGGGGTCAACGAACGCTGGGGATGTGGCGTTCCCTGCTAGATCCTCGAGTGTTCCGGCGAACCTGCAACAAAACCGAGCCGGGAGGGGTGTCCCGACGACGGCCCTCCGACGCTCAAGTCAGGCGAGGAATAACAAAGAGGTGGCTTAGAAACAGAAGACTCGTGTACCTCCGGTGAAGAAATGGAGACCTTATATAGACCTCTCGAAGGAACCTGGGCACGCCCATCAAAGCAATCACCTGCTTTCGACCATGCCCAGGTATGGGTCTGTCAGAAGGGCATCCATAAGGCCATACCGCTACTGTATCAACCTCTCCATGATGTGACGGCTAGATCCTCTATCGTGAAATCTTGTGTACGGCATAATCATTAGGCATGCCTTTGCTGACATCCCATATCCCGAGCCGAGCGAATAGGCCGTTCGGCTAACCTTTGTATCCTCGCCCTTATCCTGGCCGAACGGACCAACCGCTCGGCCCTTCGGTTCCAGCCGGGCAGACATCCGCCTTGGCGTCGGAAACCCAAGCCGATGGCTGGGTTATATCTGGCTCCGCTTGGACCTGCTCAACTGCTCGACGCGGCCCTTACCCGCTTAGTCAGCCCTCCATCTGTCCTCAGGCTGGGACCCTTCAGGAAGTGGGTCCCCCATTCTCACCGCCGGATCAATACTTATTCTATTTGATGAAATACTTACAAGAAGGCTTTCTCTATGGACATGAATTTATTTATCTAGATTGTATTTCTATATGCGTAGATCTAATTTTTGTACTAGATATATTGTTGTGTATCTAGATCTGAGTGTGAATCTTAAGTTTTATTGAATTGATACATAAGTTGTTACTTCTTTTGAGTGTATGCTTCGATATAGCTCGACATGGCTTTAGGATGCTTGTTTAACGTTGAGTAGCTAATGTAACCATCCTTCTATATGAATCATAACCTACTAAGGGAGAATAATTTTATGTATGGATGATTCACTTGACCTAATGAGCTTTCCCTAATCATATGCTACGTAAGTGACCTACGTACTCTACTGAAAACCTGGACTCTCTAAGTTATTTATTCACTTGATGACATATTGGTTATTGGTAGGGAAAGTACTCTGATACATCATCGCGGGGTGGTAATCGATAGAAATTTAGACCATCATGTAAACATAGAAGTGGAGAACTAGAATTGAGCAAATTTATAGCACAACATTCACTATTACAATGAAATCGAAAGCCTAGAACATCTTCTTGAATTAAGGGCTTCCTCAATTATCTCTCTTCTATTTTCATATTTTAGTTGACAATCTCAAATCAAACAATTATTGATACTATCTAATTAAATTCAAAGTGTAGAACTAATTAGTGTTTGATTCTCAGTTCTCATGGGATCAACTTATATATATTTTATTATTTAACGATGCTCGTGCACTTGCGGGAACACATCAAACTTTCAGTTGACTTTTTATCGAGGCTTCCGCTCCTGCTTCGCTCGTTTGAGTGATTTTAGCTATCCGTAATTGGGCTCACCAGAGCTCATATTCCGGTCTTCTCGAGCAATCTTTCACTCCAGCTTCTCGTCCCTCGAAAACGTCGTGTGCTTCTTTCTCGTTCACTAGCGTACTCTTCTGCAACAACTCATCCCTTAGATGCACCGAGCCCATCAACTCCTTCCCGTGCCATCATTCTGACTAGCTGCGTCTCTTATGCTCCTAAGTTTCTGCACACTTAGACATAAGGATCAAAACATAACATGACCTAACTTAACTTGATTGATCACATCAAAACTACCACAGAGTACTTATAGGTCAATGTTGACCAGATACTTGACAATCAATCAATATGTTAAGTTAGTTGAGCGAAGAGTCAAATAGATCAAGATTAACTGAATACTTGACAAGATACGAAAAGTCCAAGTGGATTGATCAGACACTTGGTGATTAAAAGTCTAACGGAAAGTTGGCAAGTGGGAAGTCCAAATGGGTCATGGGTCACCGAACACTTGGCAGTCAGAAGTTCAATATGGATTTGACACGAGATGGAAAGTTCAAGTGAGTCACGGTTAACATGAACACTTAACAATTGGAAGTCCAACAGGCATGAAGTCCCGACAGGTTAAGGTTGACCAGAATATTAAGCACCGATAAAGATTCGATAAGTCAAGATTGACCGGATACAAGATAAAAAAAATCATAGTACATTAAAGTCAACAAGATACTAGGCAAGGAGAGAATCATTCAATTAGGCTAAAATAAGAGAATCAATCTCAACTAATGGGTGCTAAACCCCAGAAATAGGATTTGCTACACTAATATGTAACAGTACTTATTATAGTAATATGTGGACATTAATTGCTACCATGCCTGTGAGTAGTAATTGTTATAGTAATACTATAAGTTCAATAAGTCAACCGTTAATAGCCCAACCCAGTTAATTTCATGACTAGTCCTAGGGTCAACTGATGATGTAACTTAAGCAAAGAGAAAGTTGAGAAAATTGATTGTTTAATTTGACTAATTATGATTAATTAACTGATGAAATGATTAGTCGACTGATGTCATTCTTCAAGCTAACAAAATGTTTAGAACTCAATTATGAGACTATTGCATAATCTGTAGACTAATGGAAATGGGCAGACAACTAATGTTGAGGTGGATGGAGCCATTGGGCTGACATATCATAGTAAGATTTGAATCTACAATGGATCTAGCAATTGACAAATGGGGAAGATCAATCGATTGATAGATAGAAGCCAACTCTGACCTAAAGGCTATAAAGAAAGGGTTTTGAGGAGATTTTCGAAGACGGTTCTTGAGAATTTGAAGACAAAGAATTATTATATTTTCTACCATCAAAAGGTAATCTAAAGCAATGAGAATGTGTCGAAAGCAAAGAATTTGCTTATAAAGTTGTTTTATTTTTCATTTGTATTTATAACTTTGTATTGCCTGTATTTGTTGTAAAAAAATATTGTAAGAGCCTTCTCTGCCTTCGAAAGGTATCCGAGAAGGAGAATGATAGTAGTGGCAGTCGTTATGATTAGCCTTTGGGCGTAGTCACCTTTGAGAGGAGGTGAACCAAGTAAAACCAACTTTATCTGCGTTATGTTGTCAATTTGTTCAAGTTTCCACTGCACAATTAGTTCAACGCGATTGAAACTATTCACTCCCTCATTCTAGTTTGCATTAGTTCTAACAGGTTGAAAGGCTAAGTATAAATGGATAAGAGATCGTAAGAATCAGGTATGCTTTTTTATGCATGCGCATATTTTCATTTATTCCCTCTCATTTCCTGAATCCGAGATTGACTTGAATATCTAAAGGGTCCAACTGCAACCAATGGCAGAGCCACGTACAGGCCTACCCAGACTGCAGCCCTGGGTCAACGGTGGTGAAAAGGAAAAAAAACTAGTGTTTTTTTTTTTGTAGAAGAAAGGAAAAAAAAAAAAAAAGGCGGAGACTAGCCCTAGGTGACGGCATGATCCTCTTTGTAGAGTTCAGATCCTCTTTGTCTGCGCTAATTTCTTTTTATCCCTTTCATAATTTACACATTGAATCGTAGCTAGAATCCAGAGAAAATTGATTGTAACTTTTTCTGAATTCATCATCCCATTTAGGTTATAATTTTAGATCAAGTCGAATGGTCAAAGGCCGTCGGCGATGAATAAACTATATGATGGCAAGTAAGGAATGGCGGAACGGCCTGCTCACTGCCGACGACCTCCACCGTCTGGCTCACCACTATGGCTTGTTATTATACATAGCAGAGATTACGACAAGAGGATCTAACCTCACCACTATGGCCTGTTATTATACATAGCAGGGGGTATCGGACAAACCGACTTTCAAACTGACCCTTTATTAAATATATAATTTGGGTTCTAGCAACGTGGAATACGTACAATACAAATACAGAGTGCGTACAAATAATTACACAAATCGATATAAGTGGCTGATCGGCAATTCTATCTCAGAGAACAATCTTGTCTCCGGGACTATAGAAACTTTACCGTTGTAGTACATCATGGAATGTAGTACATCGGGTTAGGGAGTTTGAAGGAGCGCGTTGACGTTGCCCACCCCAACAGATCACTCCATTGATCTCCTGAGTTCCCATGAATCCTGAATCCTTCTGCTTCCAATGCTGCTCGCCTTTCTGACTTATAGACGACTGCTTTCTTTCCATGGTCATCAGATTGCCTGTACCATTGTTTCACCACAAGCTCGCGAAACTTAAGATAGACTAGAGAGAAATTAAATAACATCCTTTATTTTTATTATCGATTGCTTTATATTTTACCTTAAAATAAGCCGTTCCCATGAACGGTAGCCAACAGAAAGCAGATTCTTCTCGGTCACGTTTCTTTGGCCCTCACCTCGACCCGTCAGTAGAATCATCTGAAATCCAAGCTCAAGAAGCTGTCCATATAACTTTAGACTTGCTGGTAAAGCTGGAGCCTTACCCAGCTCCACCCATTCATCAAATGAAGTCTCGTTGAAAGTTTCAGATCTATGAAATGATAAAGAAGAATATATAGATATCCAAATTAAAATGCAAACAGAGACTTTTATGACTACGAAGAAGCCAAACTCGTTTGACAAAGATATGAATCATATATAGGCGTTCCAGGTCGTATCGAGCAGCGTTTTGTATATGTTATTAATCCGTTCGTTACATAACATTAACATCCAATGAGGCTTAAGCTCGCCACCAATGCTTCTGCTAAAGTATATAAAATGATATTTCTGTATATCAAAAGTTTAGTTAAATTTACATGAAATATATGGAGTTGTGTCTCATATAATAATGAGAGACATGCATTAACTACAAGATCTAAATTGACTCGATCTCAAAACTAGCTCTTTCGAGATAGATAGTAATTTTTATTTATGTTTTTTTTATTAATCTAGGTACTTAATTTTTAAATTGATTAAATTTAAAAGTGATTGATCCTCGTCTCATAAAAGTTTTCTATTATCATCAGAGTAAATTCAGAAAATGTAGATTAGTTCCGATATCCCAACATCACGAGTGATTCGTGTAAGGTGCCTTGTATAAGTTTCGAACACTCGTTACATGAGAGTTTGTCCTACCTTTTATTATCGTACTGTGCCTGAGGGGTGATAAATGGTAATTTATTGGTGTTAGAGCTGTAAACAAGTCGAGCTGAGCCGAGCTTTGGAGTGTTCAAACTTGTTTGATAAGGTAACCAAATCGAGCCGAGCTTAAAATGAACAAAGCTTTTGAAATGAGTGTTCAAGTTTGGCTTGGTTTATTTTTTATGAGCTTGATCTTATTTGAAACTTGGCTTGAACTTGGTTCATTTAGATGTTATCAATCTCTCAATTTAAGCTTTGCTTGAGCTTGACTTAAGCTTGGTTCGAGTTTGATTCATTTAGATATTATCAAACTCTCAATTCAAGCTTATTTGATTGTTTGAAACTTTTATCTATTTGATTGGTATCGAGCTTAATAATTTAAATTTATTTATTTATTTTATTATTCATTTAATATATTAAAAAGAGTTTTATTAATGAATATGGTTCGTGAACATTGTTCATGAACGTTGTTCGAACATTGTTGATAAACATTAACGAGCTGAACACATATGTGTTCAAGCTTGTTTATTTAGCTTAACGATCTGTTTAAACTTATTTGTTTAATTAATCTTATGTATATTGAACGAACATAAATAAGCTCTTACTAAGTCGAACACTAAATTTGTTCACGAACGTTTGGTTCAGTTACAATCCTAATTGGAGCAAAAGATGATTACACTTATTTTCGACGCCCACCCACTACCAGATTCACAGTACCCGAAAGAGAGAGTGCATAAACGAGATAAATCACGGAGACCTTAAAACATGTGGCAGTAATAGATAGCAATTTATGAACTAACTACCTCCAGCCCACAAATGATACGGACAGTACTGGAATATAAGGGGGTGTTTGGTTTACGGGAATAGGAGAGGGGAATGGGAATGAGAATCATTGATTGTCATTGTTAATGTTTGGATTATAGGAATAGGAATAGGAATAAGGGAATGAATCCTTGAAATTGGGTAATAACTCATTCCCATGTACCTCCCCTTCAATGAGTCATTATCCTATTTTCATCAATCAAAATATTCTTTTATTCCAAAAATACCCTTGACCTAAAACTAAAATTTTCTCCCTTAATATCAAATATCAAAATTTATTTATTTATTTTTTCTTCATATTACTTCTCTCTCCTTGTTCTCTCTCATCATTTTATCACACTTTCTCTCTCCTATCACACTCTCTTTCCTCTTTTTTTATTACATTTCCTCTCTCATCATACTTTCTCTCTCCTCAATCTCTTCCATCATACTCTCTTCCTTCTTTTTTTCATCATACTTTCTCTCTCATCATACTTTCTCTCTCCTCAATCTCTCCCATCACACTCTCTTTTCTCTTTTTTTTTCTCATCACACTTTCTCTCTCCTCAATCTCTCTTATCACACTCCCTCCATTTTTTTTCCTCAACACACTTTCTCTCTCAACACACTTTCTCTCTCATCATACTTTCTCTCTCATCATCTCTCCCATCACACTCATTTTCTCTTTTTTTCTCATCACACTTTCTCTCGCATCATACTTTCTCTCACCTCAATCTCTCTCTCCCCTCATTTTTTCTCATTACATTTTCTATCTCTTCATCCTCTTCCATCATAATTTCTCTCACATCATATTTTATCTCTCATCATGCTCTCTTCTATCACACTCTCTTTTCTCATTTTCTCTCATCACACTTTCTCTCTCTTCATTCTTTCTCATCATATTTTCTCTCTCATCATACTTTCTCTCTCATCATTCTCTTTCATCATAGTTTTCTCTCACATTCATCTTCTCTCACATCTAATTTTTTCTCTTATTTTCCTTTAAGGGTAAAAAAGGAAATATTGATTTATTCCGATAGAAAGTATGCAACTAACCAAACATTATTTTTAAGAGTGATTCTCATTCCCATTCTACAATACAATGATTCCCATTCCGATTCTCATTCCCATGCTCATACCAAACGCCCCTAAATTGCATTAATATTAGTTTCTGAACAGTCTAATTTATGAACCAACTGCCTGCAGCTCACGAATCGGGTAAGAATCGGGTGGAGTATATTAGTTCTGAATAGTCAAATTTCATCAAACAATATGTCCACCATATACACACAAGAAAATAAGACATTTAGAGGAACATCGATGGCCATATTCAATAAAGAGAATCATTTGAGTAGAAGAACATTACAAGCATTTTGATGGATCGTTGGCTCAAGACAAACCTATAATCTCCATCATAAATATATACACACGTCTGTCCATGATTGAGGTGCCTGGATTAATTTTGATTTTTTTTCTTTTTAATTTTGATTGAGGTAACTGGGATTGATCGAGACACCTCGGTACAGATTTCATGTATTTATTTTTATTTTTTACCCCACGATCAAGTCAATTAAAATTTTCTATTATGATTTAAGGTTGAGTTATAGTATTCAAACTAAAAAAATTAAAATAAAAAAATTTATAAGTGCTCATGGGGTATAGTATATAGGGTGTGTAATTTGTTGGTGCTGGAAGCACTAATCAAATTTGTGTTTTGATATTGACAAAGGTTCAAAGTTAAATTGTGTTGTTGTTCTAATAAGTTGAATTAAGTGTGTAGAAAAGTCCTAAGTGATCTTAGGCAAAGTGAAAGTTCTAGTTGAGGCTAAGCAAAAGGTGGAAACTTCTAGTTGCGGTTAGGCAATGAAATCCTGATTTGAGGTACTAGGCAAAGTTTTGGCGGGTTGAGGACGTTGGATAAAATCCTAGGGTCAAGAATGCTAGGTGAAAGTTCTGGGGTCACAAACACCAAATGGAAGACGGGTCGGAGATCAGACGTCTAGTGGAAAGTCATGATATCTCGGATGCTGAGCAAAAGTCCAGATGGTTTGAAATACCGGTCTGGCAAAAGGTAATCTCTCCAAAAATAAGTAAGTGAGGATGCGCTCCCCGAAGAGGGAACAGTAGGCGTCGGTTCAACCTAGAGTTTCAGCGAAACTCAAAGTCGGGACCGGACAGTTCTGAGGCTGTCAAAATCTATTTTTTATATATACTATTTCCTGGACTAACTCATTTTTGTGGTAAAGACAAAACTAGAAAAATGTGGTCCGGGCACCCAGAGTTGCTCCAAGTGCCCGGACATGCTTCAATGAAGGAGCACCCCCGGGCAGGTGCCTGGCTAGGCACCCAAGCAGTCTAAGCGCCCGGAGTTGCTCTAGGCACCAAGATCAACAAAACTCATCTTCACACTGAGTTAGAGTACAACGATTGGCAGATCCACATCAGCGGTCTAGGAGTCGGAAGGGGGTCCAAACGCCTAGACGTTGATAGACTTCCAGGATGAAGTTTCGACGAGAGCTCACCATGTCAGCACAGTTTAAGCGCTAGGGAGGAGATCTAGGCACCTGGACAGGGCTATAAAAGGAGTGTTCGACCAGCAGCTTCAACACATCAATTTAAAGAAATTTCTCTCCTGTGCACTGTTCAGGAAATGCTTGTACGATGCCCAAACGTTGCTCTGACGACTGTAGGCTTGCAACTTTAGATCTTTAAAAGTTGTTAGTATAATTTTGTTTACTGTTTTTAAATCATTGCAGTTCTTATACTCAATTCTTATAACCTTTTTCGAACTACTAGTGGATTCATTACAAGAAAATTAGAATTTTACAATACTTAAAAGACAACGTTTTTTTTAAAAAGCATTGTCTTTTTTTTAACAACGTTTTTAGTGAAAAGCGTTGTCTATTTCTTTATTTTCTTACTAATAGACAACGCTTTTTTAAAAATCGTTGTCTATTAGTGATTTTTATGGGTCAAACACAATATTTTTTAAAAAGCATTGTCTATTAGCATTTTTTTTATTATCTACGACAACGATTTTTAAAAAGCGTTGTCTATTGTCAAGCCCTCATTTAAATCTGGGATGATCTGAACCGTTGGATGCAACTAAGGAATAGAAAAGACCTAGGTTTCACTTTGGCACCCACCTTTCTCCCGAATCTCTCCTACCGAATCCCTCTCATGCATAGTCTTCTCCTCCCGAATCCCTCTCACGCGTACATACTGGTCTCCTCATCTCATCTCATGCCCTCTCCATCCAACCCCTCTCTGTCGAACCCTCTTCATGAACCTCTCCTCTGAACCCCTCTCCATCTAACGATACTCTGCTGAATCCCTCTCCCGTTGAACATAAAATCAACTTCCGGATTCAGGAGCCATCATCTCTTCATGCTTCAAATTTCTCCCAATCAAGAGAAGTGCTACAGCCAGCTTCATCAATCCACAGCCTCTTCGTTGGTAGATCTCTTGCTAGAGAAGCTTCATCCGGCCATCCCACACAGCTTCTTCGTCAGGAGCACATCTCAACCCACTCCATCCGGATCACACTCGCATTCCCTCTCTGATCAGCTCTCATCTGTAGCTCTTCTTCTGAGAATCGGACAACAACCGTCTCTCCTTTCAAGCCTTCCAAGCTCCTCAGATCAATTCCATCTGAAGCTTCCAACAATAACCTTCAAGATCCGGATAACATTGGTTCGATTCCTTGTGTGACTTGTTGGTTCTTTACTTTTAAGTCTTGAATTGTAATGGAGTTGTCATTTCCTCTTTTGATTGCATGCATTTTGGCTCATTTGTATCCTGCATGTTAAGTGTTTGAAGAAATGTTTGTTACATTAGATTCATTCAATTTTATAATGTTTTAGTTTAATCGCTTGCAATATCATTTGTGTTGAATTGTAGGTTGGTTATGTTTGTTAATTAAATAATCTTGCTGCAACTTGGTTTGTTTCATATCATCCATTCATCATCATCGTAGTTAACTATTAGGTTTCATTTAAAGTACATTCACTTAGTTGTTCTTATTTGTTTATTGAACCTTAATTTACCAAAAGCATCTTGTCTAAGGATTAGCATACTTCTCCAATACAGTGTACATGCATTATTTCATAATGATGACTGATCTTACATCATGCCATCTTGTCTTTTTGTTTATTAGAATCTTAGTTGTTGAGTGCTTAATTCTTTAAGTTTACAATGGTCATACATTATTAAGCTTACAGTGAACATACATTATTTCATAAAAGATGATCGACACCTGACCTCTTAATTGTCTATAGTTTTGCTTAATAAAATTTTTAGTTGTTGATTACCTCATTCTTTAAACTTACAGTGAAACATACATTATTAAATTATTTCAACTAGTATCAATGTTTCATATCAAATCTTAAACTCATGATTTTACAATCAGCTTGTAATCCAAGTACATAGGTTGTTGTCCAAGTCTATGTATATTGGTGAGGACCAACTGATTTAATAGTTATAGTTCTTTTCAAACTTACTATATCACATTTGTCATATTACATTAATTGTGTCCACATGATCTAGTGTGAAAGATATTACTAATGGGTAATTAAGTATCTTGTGCTTTTATTGGCCTTATTTAAAAGTGAATGAATCATGCTAATTTACAATTTGGTTGGCAATGTTTTGTCTTGTCTTATTGATAATTGTATTTTATCTTTCAGATTTTGAAGATACCAAAAGTATGAGACACTCGAATGCAGACAAATGACAATTAGGCTCAATCTATCAATCGTTGCCAACCCATGGCGATTATGATCAACTGTTCTTCATGAGTTGTTCTATCATTCATTTTTTTTGCAATCTTACTGATATGTTTGTTCTGTAATCTCACAGGAGCAGCAACTACATGTTATGTGACACTGTATCCGAACCTCAGGGATGTGGCTGGGAAGTACTTCGACGAAGAACTATCAAAAAGGCTTTGGGATTTAAACGAGAAGATGTTAAAGGCAATGAGTAAAAAACATTCAAGTTAAGAGGATAAGTAGCATCTATCAAGACCCTTTAAGTTCATGCAACAAGATGTAGTCGATAGGAGTAGTTTTGAGTATCTCCTAATTAAAATTTCTTTGTATCTGAGTAATTATATTTGTTATAGAAGTGTAAGGATGATAATTTGTATATTAATCTTGGTTGTTTATTTAATAATATGTCATTGATTGAAGTAGATTCATTTTTATTTATTTTTTATTTATCTTTGGTATTAAAAGACAATACTTTAAAACCTCTTGTCTTTTGCTAAAAAAGACAACGCCTTTTTTATGTGTTGTGAACCTGTTGTCTTTGCTAAAAAAGACAACACTTTTTATGCGTTGTCTTTGCAAAAAATGACAACACTTTAAAAGCGTTGCAAAAGCGTTGTCTTTGTTACAAATGACAATGTTTTTAAAGCGTTATCTTTGAGCAGACTTTTAACAACAGTGCTTTTAACAACACTTTTTCAGCCACATAAACAACTCTTTTAAAGTGTTGTCTATCAGTTTTTTTCTTGTAGTGATTGCACATCAAAAGCATTCAACGAGTGCGGGTCTTAGAGTAGGAGTCATCACAGGCTTCGAACCAAATGAAACCAACTTATGTCATTATTTTCTTTACTTGTTTTTAATTTTGCTGTGTTTACTCAATCATATTTTCTGAAAAGTGAAAAAGCCATGAGCGTTATTCCCTTCCTTAGCACTTTCGATCCTACACACTCTCCTTTAGTGACTTATCTTACAGAATCACTTGACTCTACCTTGGTCCACCAGCTCTTCCCAACAGTTGTCAGGTCCGCAAATTCAATTGGATTTCGGCTAGCTGTCAGGTTCTGCGGATCTTGTCTAACTTCCTACCAGATATTGAGTCATTCTTGACCTATCTAGACTTCTACACTAGCTATCAGGTCCTCTAGACCTAACTAGATTTCAGTTTAGTGTCAAACCAGTCAAATCCTGCACACTTGGTAGAAATGTTAGATCACATAACACATCTAACTTTAATCTATTTGTCATTCATCAAAACTCAGATTTAATCATCGGTATCAACTGCACCAACCAGTCATACTTGTCATTTAGTGTCAATGTTATTGTTAATACACTAGCATTACCTGCACGCATCTTGTCTCTGTTCCCCATAATTAGGGTAAGATTAGAGAGCTCTCTCATTGGTTGGCATTCTCCAAATACTTTTAAAAGGGCAGTGATATTCTTCTTAGGATCATACCTTGATACAGCCAAGATCATAGGTTTGTGAGGATTTGTGAATAAAAGCATATCCTCGGCCCATATAGGTGAGACTGATCTAGGTGAAGTTCCATCTGCACCAATAATGTATTTTAAATTTCCATCGGTTTCGGTTGTCTTTTTGAATTGCTACACTACTGAAATCCATCCCAAGAGGAATCACTAGAAATGAGAAGGTAAAATCAAGTTCTCTTGGCTTGCAATCGGGAAGGTAAAAATCCTTATCTTCAGAAGCAACATGCCCTTCCTTCCATCTTTCATCATCATCATCATCATAAATTGACTTGCTCTTGTCTTCATCGTAAAGTGGATGATCAAATATTTTGATCTTATTATCTTTGCCACCTCCTACAATCAAACAATCGAGAGAGTCGGATTGATCGTACTCGATATTGTCAAGATGTGCATCTTCATGGTAGTCTTTGCCGTAGCGAGAGGAAGAGGGACGTAGAGGTGCTATAAAGTTGGCCTTCTCTCAAAGTTGTAGGCAGCGAAGTAATTAATTCCCCAATCCCTCAACTTCAAACTTGCGCTTCGACATCTTTCCTTCAATTGGAAATTACAGATTTTTCAAAAGACTATCTTTATGATCTTACGTCACTAAACGTTGAGATAACTTTCTGACTTATCTCTGTAGATAGTGAATCTCATCTTGGGTACTATGATCATGGTGTAAGGATTCCTCAGCAGGAACTTGCCTAGCATGACTACGATCATGAGTACGATGACCATCCATGGAATCTAGAGACCTCGGATACATGGGACTCGGATACTTTCCTAGCATAACATCTCTGGCGTAATGGCTAGAGGTCGATTCTCAGGAATTGACGATCTGGAGTTTACCCCACCATGCGTCTATGGCCTGTGTACCTACATTTACCTCCCTCCATATCCTTGGGGCCGACACTAGGGGGACCGCTATGGTAGCGGATCTACTTATTTCTTTAGCGAGCTCGAATACGTCCCCAGGGCTATGGTGTCATGGTAGAATATCTAGGTTGTCACCCAAACACCCACGGTTCGATCCCCAACTATGACGTATTTGTAGGAATTTTTTCTTCAAATGGGGCGCACAACCAAAGGATGCTGGGCTCTTAGGATGCCCGCCGCGCCCTTCGCGATTTACCTTGACGACTAGTGTGAAAATTCTATGGGGTCGGGCCGATCATCCCCAGGGATAGTCAATGAGACTTATTGGGTTTATCATTATCACCAGTCGTGATTATCCAGCTTATCAAATAGGTCTCATTGGTGACACACATCGACTTGATGGAGGGAGTGGTCTTCTCGAGCGACTAGACGACGCCGCTGATTGAATTCCTCCGATCGGATAGCACATCGATCAATCAAGAGGCAGTGCGACTATTAAAGAAGAGGGGCAGATGGTTCACCTTGGTCAGAGATCAGCTGTATAAGAGAGCCTTCTCCAGACCCCTGCTCAAGTGCGTTGGACCAGAAGATGCATAGTACATCCTACAGGAAGTGCACCAAAGCTCCTGTGGAAGTCATCGAGGTGGCCGTTCGCCGGCTCGAAAGATTCTTCTAGCCGAATATTTTTAGCCAACTCTCCAAGAGGATGCCGCTTGGACAGTAACCATATGCATGTCTTGCCAAAGGTATCACAACATCCTATACCGACCGACCGAGGAGATGAAGTCATCCACGGTGTCTTGCCCGTTCGACCAATGGGGAATGAACATCGTGTGACCATTTCCCATGGCGACTGGTCAGTGGAGGTTCATGCTCATCGTGGTGGATTACTTCTTAAAATGGGTGGAGGCTGAGCCACTAGCAAGGATAAGTGAGTAGAGGGTCATCAAATTCATCTGGCAGAACATCTTGTGTCGGTTCGACATTCCCCACCGACTTGTCTCGGATAACGAGAGGCAGTTTGTGGGTTGGAGGCTCAGGAAGTGGTGCAAAGGCTATGCCATCCAGTAAACCTTCACATTAGTGGCCTACCCCAGAGCAATGGCCAGGTGGAAGTCACAAACCGGGAGATCCTTAGAAGCTTACGAGCTCGACTCGACCACGCCGGGGGTAACTAGGTCAACGAGCTCCCAAGTGTCTTGTGGGCACTTCGCATCACTTCAAAAGAGGCGACCGACGTAACACCATTCCAGCTGGTGTATAGAGGAGAAGCAGTGGTCCCCGTGGAGGTTGGAGTAGAATCCAACCGGGTACGACTCTATGACGAGGGAAACACCGAGCGGAGGTTAATGGAGCTCGACTTAGTGGATGAATCGTTGAATAAAGTTGTTGTTCGGCTAATGGCATATCGACAGCAGATGAGGTAGAACTACAATCGAAGGGTGATCCTGAGATATTTTCAAGTCGGTGATCTGGTGTGGAAGAAAATCAAGCCAAGAGACAACGTCACTAAACTATAGGTGCCCTGGGTGGGATCCTACAAAATCGTGCAGAAACTCCACTCGAGGGCCTACTACTTGGAAGATGAAGACAGAAAATGGCTCGAGCGGCCATGGAGCATGAATCATCTCTAACCCTACAAGGCCAGGTGAGAGGTGCGTAAGCAAATATAAATGTACTTGTGTATATGCCTTCTAGATGCAGGATAGACATGAATAAACAATGAAAGTTTTCCAAACTCTTGAGTCAATCGACCAAGTTAAAAGTTGAGCAGCGACTTTAAACCCTTACCGCCATCAAAGGTCGAGCAACGACCTTAAACCCTTATCACCATCAACGGTCGAGCGACGACCTTAAACCCTTGTCACCATCAACGGTCGAGCGGCGACCTAAACCCCAGTCTTCACCAACGGTAGAGTAGCGACCTTAAACCCTTGTCACCATCAACGGTCAAGTGGCGACCTTAAACCCTTGTCACCATCAACGGTCGAACGGCGACCTAAACCCCAGTCTTCACCAACAGTAGAGTAGCGACCTTAAACCCTTGTTGTCATCAGCGATCGAGTGACAACCTTAAACCCCAGTCTTCACCAATGGTCGAGCGGTGATCTTAAACCCTTCTCGCCATCAACTGTCGAGCGACGACCTTAAATCCTTGTCACCATTAACGGTCGAGCGACGACCTTAAACCCTTGTTGCCATCAGTGGTCAAGCGACGACCTTAAACCCTTGTTACGGTCGAGTGGCGACCTTAAACCCCCAACTACACCATGTAACGATCGAGCAGCGACCTTAACTCCATGTCTACATCAAAAGCTGAGCAGTAGCTATAAACTCGGGATCGATGAAAAATGGCTCATCCAAGCAATTAATATGATGTCGATCAGTGGGCTATGAAGCCACGCTAATGAAACATTTCACTTCATGGTAAGTGGTTGGCAGTAGTAGCGCAATGAAACATCTAAAAATTATGAAAAGGAAAAGCTGAGTGGTGCGGAATGAAGGATTGACATTAAATAAAAAGGTCTGCCGAATGGGCAATCATCCATTAATACTACGATAAAAACTATAAGCACATAAAGGACAATACATAATAACTCAGCATTCGCTCAAACAAGCTCACTCCAAAAAATCTAAAACATCATCGGGCAGCGATGTAGTCAGCTTGTCCTGACTGATGACCTTGCTTGTTATAGCGGAGGGGAGGTAGTCACCTTCCTTCAGTTGATCGAATGTTCTGTCAATAGCAAGGTTGAATAGACGGAGTGCCCGATCGGTGACCTTGTCATTAAAAGCATCCGAGCGGATGTAGGTCTGCTTCATAAGATCGAACCTACTTGACTCGGCTCTCTAATAAATCTCTAAGGCTGCTCGGGAGGCCTTCAGCTCTTCCTTCAACTTGGCTAGCTCTTCATCTTTGGCATCGAGCTGGGTCTTCGTGGTAAAGCGTTCGGCTGACCTACTCTCCCTCGCGATGTTTAATGAGGCCTCCACATCCTTCAGGTTTTGAGCCAACGCCTGAAACTCCTTATTTTTGATATCTAAGTCCTTGATGGCCTAGATCTTCCTGGTGTTGGCCAAGTTGAGCTTGGAATCGAAGGAGTTGGCCTGTTTATCAAGCTGAGCCAGTTAAGCAGCCTACTCGGCGCCTTAGCTCTTCTCTGCCTCCAGCAGTTCGGAGCTCTTACTCAGATCAGCTCTTAATTGAGCCATCTCAGTACTCATTTGCTCTAGCTACGCCTGAGAAGCCGCTGCCTGACCACTCGGGGCGTGCAGTTATTTAACTTCTTGCTCCTAAAAGGTGAGCCTTTGGCACATGACCAGACTTTCTACCCAATACTACGAGGAAGCAAAAAATTTTATTAGGGTTGAGCGGTGACAAATAGGAACATACAAGTAAAATACTTACCCTAGTGGACATCTAGGTATGACTATCGACGAGTGCTCCTGAAGGCATGACCGTTGAACGGGCCCGAGTGTCGACCTATATCTGTGCGATCGACCCTTAGATAATTATTTAGTGCTTAGGGGCTCGGGATTCGGCGTTGTTGGAGTCACGCCACTCGTATGTAGGCAGATGGATGACCGTCGTTATATGACGCCGGCCACTCGGAGCAAACGGGGCTGAAGTTGCTCTGCCGGCTGATTGAGACGTTGACGTCGGTCAGATTTGAGACTTCTGAGCCTTCGGAAGAGGTGGAGGTGGTAGGAAAGCGACCAGCGGTGCACAGATTGTTCCTTATGGTAGCCCGAACAAAGATGATATCTTATAAGATGAAAGTGAAGTATGTTGGATGGTTGTCGCTCGCTCAAGCGCAGGTGTGGAGGTTTCGCCCTTCTCGGATGGAAGATGTGGGCTGGTCCTAGTTGGAATCTATGTAGCGGAGGTGTAAAATACCGAAAAATAGCAATTAATAATAAGGGAATTTTTTAGAATTTTTTCGGGAATTTTTCGGAGCTCGTATGGACGAGTTTACGGGGATGGAAACTGGGCCCCGGGAAAGCCTCTTTGGGTTACCCCGTTTAAGTGAGGAAATGTTGATTTTCTTTTTTATTCTTATTTCTTTTTCCTTTTCTTTATTTTTCGCCGTTTCTTCCTCTTTGCCGTGTGCCCGAGCAGTTTCCCCCTCTTCTTCTTCATTTTTGTCCAACTGAAGCCGCCCTCCCGATCCTCACCTCCCACTCTCCCTCACGACGCCTCTGCCCTAGATTAGCATCGCACAGAGTAGTGCCACCCACCAGATCCGACCCAGCGTGCCCATTGCTTCTGCCCTAGGTGCCGACGCCGAGGGCCCTACTTTCTTTCCTCTCCTCGCGCCGCTCACAGTGCTATTTTCCCTCTTTGCTCGTCGGATTGGACCAAGCGACACTGCTGCAGTGGATTACAACGAGAGGAAGCTGTCGGCACTGAGTTAGGGTAAGCTATGGCTGAGATCAGTGAGATCAGATTGGTAGGAAGTGTGCATTTTCTGTATAGGTCTGTAGAGATTAGGCATTGTTTGATTTGTAATCTTCTTGCCGGATCTCATCTTGTTCCGTTTTGTGAAGGATACCAGTAAGAAAGGCTGTTCTATGGACTTTCTATTACGGCATCAAATTCATCCAGCAGCAACAGTGCTAGGAATCAAGGTAAGGTACTGGGTTTTTGGTCTTAGTTGTAGATCATAGTGTAATTTGATTATTTTAGATCGTGATACATGCTGTAGAGAATTCAGATTTTTATATGGTTAAATATTAGTTCATGTATTAATCTAATACAATTTGATTGTAGATAATTGGGGTATCTAATCCATTGTAATTTTGAAATGGATTAGGTTAAACCTAGTTGGATTTGGTTTAATGGTTGGTTAGCTAATTAAATATACAAGGGAATTAGCTAAATCCGTATATGTTTGATATTACAGGATTTTGACGCGAGACGAGCATCTCGACGTCGGATTTGGACCTTTCTTTAGAGGCGGGTACTTTTGACTTATTGTCTTTGATATGCATAGTAATGAAATTAACAAGTTGCATTAATTATGTTCCTCATTTGTTTTGGTTAATCACTACCTGATTACCTGCTTGATTGATTGTTTGTTTTGCATTTCGTGTGGTTATGTACCTGATTACACATGCTCATAGGGGTAGTGATATAACCATGCTTCACCATGTTCAGGACCTAGGTTTGATACCTTATTTGATTAGAGTACTTTGATATGATTTGTTCACTATGGTGCACATCGTTATATGTCCATAGATTGGTTTAGTATATTACCATGCTTAGTGACATGCACCATTCGCATGATTGTATGCTGTGTGATAGATTGCTCCATTATTGTCGAGCACATCGCCAGTTTCATCACTGTTCGGTGCTCCGTTGTGACGCTTATGGATAGTGTGACGCAGCGTGGTAGCACGTCAGTTTGCTCTTCCGGTGCTCCATTGGTCCGCTCATGGGTAGTGTGACACAGCGTGTAGCACGTTAGAGATCTCTCCCCGTCTTAGTGTACCGGGAGATGAGAGCACTGAGCTCCCCCATTTACGATTTGGGGTAGGAGTATGTATGTACTCCGACAGCATCCCGTCCACTCGGTCACTCATCAGGGGTAGTGATGCAGAGTGCACGGTCGTCACAGCCCTACCCACTCGGTCCCACTTTTGGTTGTGAGTTGGCTGACTGGCGTCAGGGGTGACCATAACATGGGCATCATATGCATGATGCATTTATTGCTTGTGTTTGTGTTTGCTGCATTTATATACTGCATATTGTTTGGATACCTATGTTTGACATGCAAACAGGTCTTCTATACCTTCCGGACTGTTTGTCCTTATACCCAGGTCCTGGTTAGTACAGTTTCTCTCCTGTTTACTTTGGTTTGCATTTACCTTTATTTTTATCAGGAGACTGTACGCATGATTAGTGCTAGGTGTTATTTCCTTACTTTGCATATCAGTTGTACCTGCTGAGTGTTGGACTCACTCCGCCTCCATTGTTGTTATATTTTCAGGTTGAGGCTGTCCGGAGCAGTTCCAGTCGCTAGTCCCCATCTGCACGTAGTGCTAGTCCTTTGCTGGTTTTGAGTTGTTATTTTATTTTAGTTTCTCTATCAGACTTTGTTTTTAGTCTTGTATTGTTTTACTTATGGATATTGTATGGATTCTTATCGTTTGATGGATTTTTGGTATGATTTGGATTTATTCTACTACATGTCTGCCTAGACGGCAGAAGAGGTGAGTTCTTCGGATTTGAGCTTTACGAGTGTAGTTGAGTAGGGTTGATTTCGAGTCATCTTATTACTGTGTGGTTGTGTCAGCCAGAGGCTGAGAATTATATTAACTGCGTGGTGATTGTCTATTTATTATTGTTGTTTATTCCAGCCGCATGTGGCTGAGGTATATACTGTTGTAGAAAAGTTTCAGATTGTCCGCCGTACAGGGGAGATGCTGCCGAAATTTCTTCGGACAGGGACTCCTCTGGGGCGTGACAGGAGGTGGTGGATCGGGCAGCAATCTCCACGCGATGCCTCTTTCGGCTTATCAACGACTCCCTGAAAGAAGCCGATTCCGAGGCCTCGTTGACCAGAATCACCGAAAGTTGCTCGGGTGGAGGATTCGTTGCGCCAACCGCTTCACCAACAACCATACAACATGCTACTTCTTAGCTCCCTTGAGCTGGAGCTCCTGTGCTCTCTCCTAGCGAATTTTCGTGGGAGCCAACCGGTTGTAAGTCGCGACTCTCTAGCTCAACCACGGCCGCGACATTAATGTCTGTGTCCGCAAGCTTACACTTGTCGGCTAGACACACTCCCAACATGATTCGAGCTGCATAGAAGGAAGAAAAATAAGTTAGATTCAAAGGTTAGGGAAAAGAAAGAGCATACCTAGGTTAGACGGAAGCCTTGTGCGGATTGGGCTTAGGCCGAACACGTAGAGGGCGCCCTCTAGTAGCAACTTATGAATATGATATTTCAGATCGGCTAAGCTGCATAGAGACAGTCCGATCGGCTATTGTATTTCTTAAGCTCAGGAGGGTTTGACACCTCTAATTGCCAGTTGGTCAAAAAGTCCGACTGCTCGAGAAAGCGAACAAAGAAGTAGTAGTCCTTCCAATGTTTGTTGGAGGACGATATCTTGTTAAAGAAGACTAGGTCCACTCGGGTTTGGAAGAGAAAAATCCCCGGCTCGGACAATTTGGGACAATAGGAATAGTGGAAGAGCCGAGGAGTAAGAGGAATATCATGTAGGTGGAACAGAACGACGACCCCTGCACAACAGTCGAAAGGAGTTCGGCACTAGTTGACGGAGAGAAATATAAAAATATTTACAAACAGTAGAGGAGAAATGGTGGATCAGGAACCACAGATTAGCAGTAAATTGGTCCCTAAAGAAGCATATAAAACCCGGAGGTGGCTCGTTCGGGTGGTCATAAGCTGAAGGAAGACTGATTTGATAATCAGAGGGAATTTTAAAGGTAGCTCTCAAACTCTTAGCATCGCCTCCGTCGAACCTGGACTCGATGGACGTGTACTAAAGCACAGGGATGAAAATAGGAGGTTGAGAGAAGCTTGCCATTGGAAATAAACGTCGGCAAGAAACAACAAAGAAGTTCGATTGAAGGAAAGGATGCTAAGAACAACGAACAGATCCGGTTGAGGGGTACAGAAAGCTTACTAGAGAGATCGCTACGGTCGCCGAAAAGGAAGAAGAATGTAGTGTCACTGAAAAGTTCAAAGATGAAGACGCAGAGTGAGGAAGACGATGACGCACGTGGGGTTTATAAACCTTTCGGCTGATCGACCTCAGCCGTCTAATACAAATCAATAGAAACATAGAGGCAGATCCCATCGTTGATTTTGAAAAGGTGCGCACATTGTTGCAAGAGGATATCCGCCTATCACATTTAGCATGCGGTGGCAGTGAGGGACACATGTTTGTCGATCACCAAATAGCATTTATTGAGCTTAATTAAAAAGGTATGGCCGCGTGTTCGGCTATAACTATCAGGGATTTACACGGTCTTCAAGAAATTTGGATGATGTTAGCCAAGACCGAGCTCGCTCGAGGACGCGTGAGGAAAAGGAAAACATATGCCAGTGTTGCTACTCATCGTCCCGATCAGTGTAAAGAACAGGTCATAGGGTTGAACCCAGTAATAGCAAAATAAATCTAAGTGGCATTGCCTTATAGGTCGATTAGCGATTAAAGACCAAGCACAGTCTAATCAGTTACTGAAACATATTGGCCAAACAGACCTTAAAGTCGCCAACGACACATCTTCTTGTCCAGTCAGTCTGACTTGCAGCCTCCTTCGACTAGACTTGAAGGGGAGGCTTGTGATGCAGTGGTAAGGAGGAGCCCACCTGGCATGGGTCAATGACCACGATGGAGGTCAAAGTGATCGGTCGTCTGGATGAAACAACGTCTAGTTAGCCCAATCGACAGGAGAGCGGGTTGAGCAGGCCACCCGTCTGGCTCGGGGTATGCCATTGACAGTGAATAATGAACTGGTATAATAAAAGAGGAAAAACAGATACTTAATAAGGGGAAGAGAAAACAAAAGAGAACCATTTATCATTGAATGCGAGAAACCAAGACGATGCCTTCTGTATGCAAATTAATATCATTAAACAGGGAATATGAAGGGACACTAAGGCAGGTATACAAGAGTATGATAGGTATGAGGAAAGGCAAGATTAATCTCTGTCCCTATTATTTTCAATTCCTCTTCTGTTTCTAACTTGAGCGTTGGAGGACCAATCCAGGGACCCCTTCCCTAGTTTGGTTTGTTTCGCAGATAGGAGCGAGGTTTTCATCTAGTCAGCTGAACTGCCAGAATCCCCGACTTTCTAGCTTCACGCCTTCGAACATGATCACTAAGTAACATTTTCAATGTGATTTCAATTTTTTTTTTCTAAAAGTAATTTCAAAGTAATTGCAAAGAAAATTTTCCTATAAAGATTTTTAAGGTAAAAGATAATAAATAAATTCATCAAATTAATTTTTCTAACATTTAAGAGTAATTTTTACATAGAATAACATTTCAAAATATTCTAAAAGAAATTCAAGGTAATTTTATAAAAAAGATTTAAGAAAAATTTCAAAATGGAAGAAAAATTTTCCAAAAAAAAATGATTTGATTTTTTTCAAAAACTTTCTCAAAGCAAATAAATTTTTTGTAAGTTGTAATTTTTTTTTTTTTAAAAAAAATTTCACATCAATGTTTCAACATATTTTCAAAATAATTGAACTCTTTCTCTCCCTTAAGTTAACACTCCCCCTTAAATTGTACTAGAGTTTGGACATATTAAATTGAACATATTTTCAAGGCTCTTGCTCTCCCTTAACCTAGCACCTTCTAGTTATCTTTGTTAGTAATAAGGATTTCTATCTTAGTACCTAGGAAATTTACTATTCGTAATACAAATTTTCATCAAATATATTATTGACACCTTATTATGATTGTTCACTTAAGTTTGATTAATCATTAATAAAAAAAAATAACCTTAAATTTATATGTATTAAGTTAAAATTAAGTTTTAGGTTAAACAAAATAATTTATTATTAATTCAATAATAGTTAATAATTATCAATGATTTATAGATTAACTTTTACTTGACTCAATTCAATAATTTAATACCTATTTGATTAAAACAACTAATATTTCATATTAACTGATTGAGTTAATTGACTAATGAATGAAAGTATTAGTTTTAATTTTAAGTTTTGATTAGCTAGGTTTAATTTAAACAAATTATTGATTAAAGTTAAGTTAGGATTCACTAAGTTAAGTTTGAATTAATTCAGAGTTAAATTTGTTAAAGTTAGAAACAAGTCAAGGTCAATTTGAGTCAATCTTTAATTAATATAAATTATAATTTAATTAAAATTAACGTTGAAATTAATGTGGATTAAGTTAAATTAAGGTTAAGCATTAATTAACTTATAAATTCAAGTTTCATTTAAAGTGCATTAGAGTAAAGTTAATATTTTAATTTGATTAGATTAAGTACTAATAAAGTTAAGTAAAATTTTAATAAGGTTAGACTAAACAATTAAATTTTAATTATTTATTAATTAATTTCTTAATTGAGTTTAAAGTTTAACTTAATTGAATTTTGATCGTTTGTTAATAAAAAAAGTTAAAGGATTTTTAAAATATTTTTAAAAGGATTTTTAAAGGATTTTTGAAATAATTTTTAAAAGAATTTTTTAAAATAAAATTTTAAAGGATTTTTAAAATAAATTTTTAAAAGGATTTTTAAAATAATTTTTAAAGGATTTTTAAAAGAATTTTTTAAAATAATTGTTTTAAAGGTTTTAAAAAGAATTTTCAAAATAATTTTTAAAAGTATTTTGAAAATGAATTTTTAAAATACGTTAATTAATATATGTTTAATTCAATTTTGATTTTGGTGTTTATTAAATTAATATTAGTTTTAATTTAAATTTAATCCTTATTTAATTTTAATTTAATCTTTATTCATCTCACTCAGCCTAAGTGTTAAGAAAAAGGGATCCTATGATTTTGTGAGATGAGTTAAATTAAATTTCATGATTTGGTTTAACTTGTGTTAGATTCAAGTTTAGCTTTAGGTTCAACAAACAGACATTCTTTTGATAAACTTCTAAGTTGTGGTGAATCATCTTGACATCATTAGAGTAACCATGCCTTCGAGGTTTTTCAAATAGTTCTATCCACTGAACTTAATAACAAAACTTTGGTCTAACCAGCTAGGATTGGTAAGAAGTAGCTTCAGTTAGTTTCACTAAATTAAATATACCAAGTTGAAGTCATATCTTCCTAGACATGCATAGACATAATTTCCTAAACCTATTATCATCTAAAACTTCTCCAGTGCTATTTTTCAATTTAAACTTTTATCCCTTTTTTATTTGATCCGAATTACCCTTATGGGTAAATTATTATTTCGGAGGTGCCAACTAATTTGGAGGCTCCCCTTGAATTATTGAACTTTTAGTTTTATGTGTATTTGATTTGATTTTTCTTGCTTGGTTGACAAGCTTTAGGAACCCTTTCTTTAATTTGTTAAGTTTAATTTAATTAAGTTTTAGTTAAGATTTAATTAATTGTAGTTTAGGTTGAATTTATGTTTTTAATTTTGAATTAATTAAATGGGTTAAGTCATTATTATTTTTTAATTTCGAATTGGTTAAATTGTTTAAATTAGATTTCTTTAAAGGTTTATCTTTAATATTTAACTTTTTATTAATTATTAATTTTGAATTTACTAGATCATCTTCGTTAAAGATGTTATCTTTAATATTTAATTTTGAATTTATTAAATTTGATTTTGATTTTATCAGAGTGTTTGATTTTATCATAATATATTCTTTAAGTTTATATTATAAGTTAAATTTATTAGATTAGTTTTATCTATATTATTATCTTTAAGATTTAAATTTTTATTTATTAAATTACATTAGTTTTGGATAGGATTTTCTTAATATTATCTAAATTATCAAATATTTTATTAAGATATTTATTAATTTTAGCTAATCTATTTCTTCATTTTTAAGTTTTGAATTTACCTTAATATTTGAATTAATTATTTCTAAATTTTTACTTAATTTTAAATTTTTTGAATTAATTAATTTACTTGAATTGATTTAGTCAAGTTCGACCAAGTCAAGGTTAATGTCGATTTGATCAAAATCTTTATTTACTTAGATCAAAATCTAGATTATTTTGTAATTCTAAATCTGAATCATGTAAATATAAATTATCATGGACCATATTTGAGATAATTTCATATTTATCTAACTTATCCTGCACATTATTTAAATTACTAATGATAGGGGCATTTTGGTAAATTATACTAACCTTAAGCACATCTCCTAATTCAGTAGGTTTCTCCGTTAGATTTGACTCGAGTCTGGATTCACTTTTGACTTGATCCTCTAGCTCCATCGGCTCCTTGTGAAGCTTGGTTAGTCGAATCCAGAACTCATAGGTATCAGTGTTCTCCAATTCTAAATGTAATTTTATTTGGTAATAATTTTATAATTAAATTTATTACCTTTCTATTGGTTCCTGTGTTTTAGTTTGATCGCCTCAGTGTCATGCCGCCATCGAAGTCGTTCATAAAGATGAAGCATTCCATCTGCACCCTCCACAGATTGAATTTATGCTTTTTGTACATCTCATATGGTGGTGGTTCGTGGATGTTCCATCGTTCTTGATGAGACATTGATATACATGCAAAAAAATATAAACAAGAAGCAAGTTCCAAAACTTTGTCTTGGGATAAGTAGTGTGGAAGATAAAGAAATAAGGGAGTTTCACCAATTTCAAAAATAATAATAAAATAGTAATAAAAATATAAAAAAATTATGAAAATTTTGTTAAACGAATTATTTCATCAATTATAACTAATATTGAAAAAATGAAAGTGGAGTTTTTAAAAAAAATTTGGAGGGAAAAAAATGGCTCTGATACCAATTCAAAAACGATATATAATTTTTTTTTTAAAAAAAAAGGAACTCCCTTTACCTGATTGGTGGTTGCACCAATTCAGAGTGGTACCCACGCTGATACCACTTGTAGGATCGGAGAGAATGCTAGAAGGGGGGGGGGTGGTGAATAGCGATCATCGAAGATCGAAAATGAATTATAACAAAGTACGCAGCGAAAGAGAGATAACGTAATACTAACAAATCGAGTTTTACTTGGTTCGAAGCCTTCGACGACTCCTACTCCAAGGCCCTCACTTGTCGAGTGCTTTCGTTGGGCAATCCACTAACAGTTCAAAAAAAGTTTACAGGAGTTAAGTACAAGAACTGGAAATAACAGTTACCAACAACAACAAAATGGGAAAGTCTTGATCACCGGTTGTCAGAGGAGCTTCGCAGAGTCGCAAGAGTGTTTTCGGAGCACCGAGCAAGAGAGAAACTTGTCAAATGCCTTTAAATAGGTCCATTTCGGGCGCTTGGAACCCCTCTGGGCGTCTGGACCACGTGGTTCGGCCAATCGACGCGCTCCATGTCAGCTTGTGGATGATTTTTCGGTTCCGGGCACCTGGACCGAGTCTGAGTGCCCGGATTGCCTAGGTGGTCGCGACCCGCTTAGGCTAGCCTACTTTGGGTGCCCAGACCAGCTCCGGGCGCCTGGAGTCTGGGCGCTCAGATACCTTCCGGACGCCCGAAGTCCTTTTCTTCAGCATCCTTCTCCCTATAAAAAAAGGTTAGTTGGGGTAATAAAATTTATATCTACCCTGCAAAACAGAGTTAGCACAACATAACAGATAGGGTAGTAATTTGATCCTGTCTCATCGAGACCACAATCTAGTCAAGATCTCAACTTAGGCTTCCCCAATGAACCTAAATTGGATCGACGCCTATAGCTCCCTCAACAGGGAATACGTCCTCAATGGATCTCTCCTCCAGTTGTTTACCTTCACTTACCAACTGCAGTTACTTGACTTACCTCTGACCCACCAGGTATTTCCGCCAGTTGTCAGGTTTGCTGACCCAACTGGACTCCGACTGGTTGTTAGGTCTCGCAGATCCAACCGGACTTCCTGTTAGATATCAGGCCTCATAGACCTATCTGGACTTCCCACCAGCTATCAGGCCCGCAGATCTAGTTGGATTTCAGCTTGGTGGCAAGTCCCTCAGACCAGTCAACTCCTGCACACTTAGTAGAGTAGTTAGACAAACAACACATCTAATTTTAACTTATTTGTCATACATCAAAATCAGATTATTAGTGCAATCTACACCAACAAGATATTTATATAATAGTATGATATTGTACACCTTGGACCTAAACCCTCAAAGTTTTATTTTTGGATTTTCCTCAAAAGATCTCATACTAATGGAGATATCTTTCTTTCTCATGTGTTTTCAATGTGAGACTTTATTTGTAACCTTGCAACCCCAACAATCCCCCTCAAATGAAGGACCCCAGGGCCTCCCTCAAGCGAAAAGCCTATCCGTTTGATGTCTGATCATCAACCCACCAAGTCTTCTTGTCCCTCAGTCCAACCGACTTATTAGGTCTTTCTGCCCTTCGGTCCACCAGATCTACTAAGACTTCCTTGCCCCTCAATCCAACTAACTTACTAGGTCGTCCTTGCCTAGCCGCAACTAAGGCTTACCTACCTGGCTATCTACTAGAATTTTCTGCCTGATATCTGATCCTCTTGTTCCGAACACGAAAACCCCGACTTCATTTATTCGAGGTTATTATTCTACTCACATGGTTTAATTAAACCATAAATCTTGTGCATAATCGACGGTTAGAAGTTCTAACAATTCGAGCTCTGATATCAACTAACCTCGAGTAGGATAATGATTATTCTGTAGATTATTGAATATGTTAAATCACGTGTGAATACCAAAAATAATCTTCTAAAATCTATTCATTCAAAGAAGAATATCATAAAATAGAGAAATAATGACACTTTCAAAAATATTATTAAACAAAAATCTTCTCTGAAATATCAACTAAATATAATATAAGAAAAGAAAATAAATCACAATAGATAGAGAAAAAAAGAATCATAATTTTAAAATCCTTAAATGAACTCAATATATATATATATATATATATATATATATATATATATATATATATATATATATATATTAAAAAGATAAAAATACCTAAATTATTAAAAAAATTGAAATAATAAGAATAATTTAAATATAAAACATAAAAATTATCAAAACTATCTAAAATACCAAAAATAATAATAAAATATCGGCATCTAGTTAATAAAGAGAATCATATATTTGAGTAGAATGCATGGGAAAAAGGATTACCCGTATCCATGGGCCGCATAATACGGAATATTGGAAAGAAGCGTCTCGTCGACGTCAAAGATCCATATGTCTTTCCCATCGCCCTCGATCGGAACAGTGGCGGCGAAGTACAGCGAGTCTCCGGCGACAACCTCAGAATCCGAGAAGTACCAATCCCCGCTGAAGTATTTCTTCACGTACGGAATGCACGTCGTTGGGATCGATCGAAAAGTCCCTGCGTTGTTAGTTTCCACAGAGAGCCTCCAGCTGTCACACAAGTAGTCATCGGCCGCTCCTCCAACGCCGGCGGGACGGCTGAGGGTGCGGCCTCGGGGGACCATCTGGAGGAGGGAGTGATAGGCGTCGGCGGAGGAGAAGACGAAGAGATAGATGAGGAGGAGAGCAAGGGATGGGAAGGGCGGCATTGAATCGGAGGCTTCAATCATTGCAGGAGCGATTTCACTTTTTTCTCTACCTTAATTATAAAGGCCAAAAAGGAGACCTAGCTTTAGATGTACAGTGAAGGTCAGATTAAATCCTACATGGATTTAACTCATAATTATTAATTAAGAAAATAGAAATAAAATAATTTTTGACTTCATATAAGAAAAACATCCTGCTGTACAACAAAAATTTTCTGAGATCAGTTGGAAATTCCCTCCCGTGAGCATTCGATCACTTTGATTTACTTTGAATCTCCTTGTGAGCATTCGATCATTCTGACATATTCATCTCCCCATGAACATTTGGTTATCCTGACCTGCTTCAGGCTTCCTTGCAAGCATCCAGTCATCCTGATCTGTTCCGGGTCTCCCTGCGAGTATCCGATCATCCTGACTTACTTCGGACCTTTCCCACAAGCATCCGATCATCCTGACCTGCTTCGGGGTCTCACCTTGATTTACTTCGAGCCTTCCCACGAGCATTCAGTCACCCTGATCTATTTGTCTCCCCGCAGGTATCAGATCACCCTGATCTACTCTAGGTCTTATTGCAAGCATCTAGTCACCTTGACCTACTTCGGGTTCCTCGAGAACATACGATCACCCTGACCTACTCCGAGTCTATCCTCAACTTCATTTAAGAACGTCCACATGGCATATGGTCTGGATCATAGTTCTGATACTATTTGTTGTGGCCAAAGGATGTCCACATATCTCTACAATGGTTTGATATTGTCCATTTTAGGCCTAGACCCTCATAGTTTTGCTCTTGGGCTCTACCCAAAAGACTTCATACCAATATAGATATCATGTATCCTTTTAACCCCATAATTTTTATCAAATTTTTTTAATATGAAACTTTGATTGAACCAAAAAAGTGTTGTCGGTGGTTTGATCATATCCCGCCATTCAATGTCTATTTCTTCCACATGTTCGGAATGATAAATCGACAAACCTTAGCAAATCCCTCTCATCAATCGCCGGCAAAGGCATGTTCTCTGTTAGGTTGTGGTTGTGCAAATTCATCATTAGGAAGAGTGACTAGTCGCTTATTCTTAGTCATACGATTGAGGCAGCTATAGCAATCAGGCTGGACCATATGTGGTCCAACTTCTAATGGATCGTACTTGTGGTAGCACAATAAAATTTGAATCATATAATATGTGAATTGAGTCAGTGGAAATCGGTCAATCAAATTTTTTTTATGTACATATGCTAGATATCCATATTGTATAATCAGAATAATCCTAGATAAATATTTCGGTCTCAGATTTTACTCACCAAATAAATTCAGAAAATAAGTCGACCCCTAACCCAGCGGCGCCATACTAAATTTTCAAGTATTGCAGGAGTCTAAAAGTGCATTACCGGAGAATTAAGCCCTTGACGCCAATTTATGCCTCTTTCCAATTGGCCATGCCAGGGGTAGAAATAGCTCAATCAATCAATGATTTAAATGTTTATTATTTGATATTATTATTATTATTATTATTATTATTATTATTATTATTATTATTTTAAAGAGTAAATAAATACCATGTAGTAAGTGGTAAAAAGCAAAATGCTCATCCCAACACCCTCGTAAATTCATCCAAGGATTAGTAGAAAGAAGATATATTATAATAACTGAAAAAGTAAGTGGGTGAGTTATAAGGGGGGATTTGTGCTCACAACTCCAATATTTGACCCCTCAAACTAGGTGAATAAATTCTCCGTAGTATGGTGACAAAAGATGATAATGCTCACCCTAAACGTCCTTCATTGTCTGTCTCCATGTTATTATAAAAGGAGATAAAAGCTCTATAGTAAAAAAATAATTAATCAAGTCAGGTATCATCGAACATGAGAAGACTGATTTGGCACCACGAAAATTCTTATCCGTCACTAGGATAAATCAGGAAAGTATATATGGAGGTCCATCCTGATAATCAGTATTCTTATATCCACCATCCATTAAAGAGAAAAGTAAATGATAAAACTAGTTAGCTTCATTGGCTAGCCCGAGAGTGATCGGCTCGATCCTATGAAAATTTTCCACCGACTACTAGGATAAATCGGAAAGCGCTGTGACGGGCAGCCAAGTAGTCCAACATTCTTTTAATAAATGTTTCATAGTTAAAAAAAAATAATAAACTCAGTTAGCTTCATTAACTAGTCCTGGGAGTGACTTGTCCGACTCCATAGAAGTTTCTCACCGGCCACAAAGATAAATCGGAAAACGTGCACGGTCGGTAGCTTAGAAGTCCAATATCTTTTGATAGCGCATCCTATTTAAAAAAAAAATTCTACAAATATATTATAATCAAGAATTAAATCATAAATACCTAGATAACAACTTAAATACTTTATCGCGATGCATACCATAGTCTCAAGGACATTAGGTGGTCAATGATAAGTCAAGATGCATTTGACTGACGCTATTGAAGTAAACGTAAAAAATAATAGGTTTTAAAAATAATTTAATAGAATAAATATTTTTCACTTGTTATACAATTAAATAGACGAACAAACTAACCAATATAAAAGTAAGCAGATAAATAAAAATAATTAATGTAATTAATAAAAAAAAATAAAACACTAAAAATCTTTAAAAGAAAGAAATTGCATATTTCATCTTACTCAAAAACTTTCATTACTAAAAATAACAGATGTATGAACAATTACTTACCTAAAACTTAGGTAGATTTTTTAATAAAATTTATGAAAGTGAAAATTTTTAGTCTAATCGTAATACTCAATAAAAAGAGAATTGAATGATCCAAATAGGTAGAAACAGCTTAAATCATCCCAACAACATGGTAAGACACTTATGGCCAAGAAAGGAGGGGATGAATATCTCACTTCACTTCAATTTTAATTTGCAGTAGAAACATGAAGCAAAGCATGTCAAAATGTTAATGTCTTCAATTTACTTAGTATATATCTTCTTAAGATGACTAATTCAAAATTCTAGCTCTCTCTCATAGTTTCAATATAAAAACTTTCTTCTCAAAAATTTTTTGAAGGCGGAAAAATCTTGTACAAACTCGAACACGAGAATATAACAAGAGAGTAAATACAAATATAATGAATACCTTACTTGTTTGATATCTTATTACTCGGAAATGCTTCTTGTTGACTCGGAAATGCAGCAACACTTTATTTTAGAATCTCCAAAAATTGACATCAGGAAATATCCACGAGAACCCCTTTTATAGGATTCCTTTCAGGTTAGAAAATACCTCTCAATTGATTGACTTTACCCTTAATCAATTGTCATATCAAATCAACTATACAAAATTTGCAGAACGACTTTTTTCACCCGTCCAATCAATTGGTGAGTCATACTAATCGATTTGTAGTTTCTAATCGATTGACGTAATTGATTTAGAAATTTTCTATTCTTCGCGAAAACACTCCAATCGATTCCATAACTTTCAGTTCTCTCGCGAAAAAGCTTTCAATCAATTAGATCAATTGATTGATGAAACCTTAATCAATTATCTCAATTGATTCTAAAGCTTTCTGTGCTCTCGCAAAAAAGCCTTCAATCGATCAATCCAATCGATTGGTGAAGCCTCAATCAATTGCTTGAATCAGTTCCAAGGTCTTCTGTGCTCTTACGAAGACACACTCAATCGATTGATTTGGGCCAATCGATTGCATCACTCGATTGCCCAACCCTAAATCCAAAATCCGAGTTTAAGGTTTACCAATCGATTAGCGCATCACCCCAATCGATTGGTAACATTGAATTTAGTCCTCTCAAGATTGAATTCATGTCTTTCTTGGTATCTAATTGATTTCAACCTATCAAGACTCTCTTTGTTTAGCATTTGGTCATCCTTGACCCGTCGACACTCTCCATTTCTGATCAACCTTGATCTATTGGGATTAGCTCATCAAGTGTATGGTCATTCTTGATCCAATTGGACTTTTCCTTGCCAACCTTCCCATTGGATTTCCACTGCTAGCCTCGTTAGAACTTCCATTGCCTAGTTCCCAACAAGTCTTTCCACCGCCTAACCTAGCTAGGACTTTCATTGCTTAGTTCCCAACTAAGTCTTCTATCGCCTAGACCCACTAGGACTTTCTCTTGTCTAGTTTCCAACTAGGTCTTTCATTGTCTACCCTCGCTAGGACATCCATTGCCTAGTTCCCAACTAGGTCTTCCAGTGCTTAGCCATACTAGGACTTTCACTGCTTAGCCCTGCTAGGACTTTTCGATGTCTAACCTACAGTTAAGACTTTTCGTTCCCTAACCTTCAATTAAGATTTTCCCAGTCAAGTATTCGGTTCTTCCTTGACCTACTTGACTTTTCTTTACTACACTGTCAAATATCGAAACTCAAGCTCAGACCAACTAGTCAACCTTGATCTGAGGACGATTGTGTTGGGGCCTTGATTCCCGGCTAGAGGGGGGTGAATAGCCAATCACCCAAATCATCGTTTCCTAGGCTTATTAGTGCACAACGGAAATATAAAACAAAACTAACAAATATAAAGTTAAACCTAAAGGCGATAACCAAAATAATTGAACCTCTAACATGTTTATGTAACGTGGTTCGGAGATCATGTACTCCTACTCCATGGCTGCCCGTAAGGTGGACAATCCTGATTCATCGGAGGATGATTCCCCAGAGTGTTGGCTCAAGTAGGCTGGAAGGAGAGGAGGTGAACTAGCTGTTAAGAAAAACCTTACTCAACTTTTAACTCAGATTAGAAAAAAATAGAATAAATAAATAACTAAAAAAAAGAGGCCAAAAGAGCTACTTGGATACAACCGGGAAGGTTGTTAACCCAAAGCAAATAAACACACTAAAGATCTCCTTCTTTAAAGGCGAAGAAGCCTCTTGCACTCGTTGGAAGCTCAGAAAGTAGCTAGGAAATGAATACAAAATTATGTTATTTCCTAGGTCTAGGGGTCTTTTTATAGCCTCTGGAAAAAGTTATCCGTGGCTGGAAGGAGCCTCTAACATGCTAGAAGGCGCCTCCAGCGAGACATCAGAGCATAAAGTTTTATCCTTTGGCAACGGTTAAACTCAGCCTGGTTGAAGGCGCCTTCCATAGGGCTGGAAGGTGCCTTCATACTATTCATCGAAGGTGCCTTCCATAGCTGGAAGGCGGCTTCCACAGTGAAGGTGCGCCTCGGAGGCGCCTTCAACTCCCTTTGAAGGCGCCTTCAGCAATATTTCCAGCTTTCTTTTTTCTCTTCTGTTGCTCCGATCGCCTAGGTAATCACGACCATCAGGGATAGGGCTCATCGGAATCCATTTCTCGATCTTTTCCTCGAACAAGCTTCTGCTCCGACTTCTCGTCCCTCGGAATATCGCGCACGTCCTTTTCCTCCACCGGTGTACTCTGTAGGACCGTTGCGGCCAGCTAGAAGGGGGGGGGTTGAATAGCCCTGTAAAAATAAAACACAACCCTTCCCGACTTTTCAAAATAACACTTGCATATAAAATAGAAAAGCAATAAATCAAAACAGAAAAAGACGAGGCACCATATGTTTACTTGGTTACAACCGGGGAGGTTGTTAATCCAAGGAAAATGATCGGACTACTATTTTCTTTAGGCGGAGAAGCCTCTTTTACAGCAATGTAGGCACAAAAAGAAAGAAGTTAATCTAAACAGTGGAAGTGCACAAGTGTTGTTACAATTTCTGAACTTATTAAAAAGCTTCTGGACCAAGGCTATATTTATAGCCTTGGTCGGGGCGCCTGGAAGGGGTTCCGAGCGCCCTGGGGGGATAAAACTTTATCTCCCAACGTTCAGATCGTGTTTGACATGATCAGTCAACAAACCAGGTCCGGGCGCCCAGGGCTGCTCCAGACGCCCGGAATGGTTCCGGGCGCCCCGGAGCCTCAAGTCAACATATGTTGACTTTTTCATCCGGGGACCACTGCTCCGGTTCAGTTCGCCTCGGTCCGGGTCTTCAACTCCGGATCCGCTTGCTTGGGTGATCTTTGCCATCCGGAAAAGGGCTCACCCGAACCTAACTTCCGGTCTTCTCGAGCGGGCTTCCCTTCGACTTCTCGTCCCTCGGAATCGTCGCGTGTTTCCTTCTAGTCCGCCGGCGTACTCATCCGCAGTCTTCGTCCCTCGGACGCACCGCGTGCTGTCTTTCTCGCTAGCTGCGTCTCTTGCTCCTCGACCAGTCTTCCGCTCCGGCTTTCGTCCCTCGGAACCCCCACACGCTTCCTTCTCGTCCGCCGGTGTACTCTTCCGTGGCGCCTCATCCCTCGAACGCACCTCGTGCCATCCTTCTCACTAGTTGCGTCTTCCACTCGACTACCTGTGCTCCTAAGATCCTGCACACTTAGACACAAGGTTAGAAACACACAGGACCTAACTTAACTTGTTGATCACACCAAAACAACCTTGGGGTTCCAACAATCTCCCCTTTTTGGTGTGAGCAACCTAAGTTAAGTTAGGGTAAAAATAGACATGAAATAAACTTAACTAAATTTGCAATTAAGTACAAAAATAAAACAAGTTAAATTTTGGTCATTAAATTTTGGTCTACCTCCCCCTAGACTTATACTAATCCTTCTCCCCTTTTGATCACAAAAAAATGGGGTTTAAAAAAAATCTAAGGGTTAAAGACTTAGAAAATTTTGAGATCCTTAAAAATTTACAATAATTTTCACATAAACAGTCTCAAAAAAAATTTAAGTAAAATTTTAAGAAAATTTTATAAGTGAAATTACAAGAGAATTCTAAAAAACTTAAGTAGAAATTTTCAATTTCAGAACCGCTTTTAACTTAGGTAAAAAAAATCTTTTGAAAATTTTCCTAAGTATGAATTTAAGTTTTTACAAAAATTATTTAAAAAAAAATCTTAACTTAAGATTTTTCTAAGTAAAAATTTCACGTAAAAGTATTTATCTAAGCATAAAAATATTTTGAAAAAAAATATTTGAAAAAACTTTTAAAAGTATTAATTAATTCTAATTTTAATGCTTTGACAGAAAGTTAATTAAATATTTATTTCAATATTTTGGCTTCCAGGTCGTGGCGAGGCTCTAGGCCTTCTTGGTTATTGGAGCAACAACCACTTCCTTAGACAAAGTCTCATAGAGAAATTCATTGTTTAATTTTCTCACTGAAAGCGCTAATTTAATATTTAGACTAAGCAGGATTTAGGAACCCAATAAATGTTCTAGTTTACTGGATTGATTAAAAATTTCTTAGGGACATATTTTTTAGAGATATTCCTAATTTATCTCTGGTGATATCTATAATACCAATTCAAATTTATAAATTTTCTAAAATTAAATAAGCATGCATGGTTTTTCAAATTATCTATTTGAATTTTCAGATCTTTATTTTCTAATTTTAATTTCTCATTTTTTTAATTTTGATTTGTCTAATTCTTCTAAGGGACAGGACTTAGCTAAAATTACTTTTAAATTTTTATTTCCATTTTCTAATTTGCAGTAATCTTTTGTTAAAAATTTAATGAACTTAAATATTTTGTCAGGAGAAAGAGATCCTACCTAACTTACCTTGTCGATCTCGTTGTCCGTTTCTCCCCCTGAACTACTGCTTGCTTCCGATGTGGCTCCCCCTTCATCGATGCTCATTTCGGAAGAGCTTGATTCGCAGTCGTCGTCTTGATGACTTACCATTAGAACAAGTCCAGAGAATGTCTCGACTTCCGACTCCGACGACGTATCGTCCCACGTCGCCTTTAGGGTCTTTCGCTTTTGGATAGGCTTCTTACCTTTCTCCTTGTCTTTGTTCTTCAGCTTGGGGCAGTTGTCCTTGACGTGCCCTTCTTCGTCGTAGTGGTAGCAGCGGATCGTCCTTTTCTTCTTCCCCTGCGGATAGTTAGTAGATCTGGATTTATAAAGTTTCTTGAATCTTCTTACCATCATTACCATTTCCTCGCCGTTGAGAGAAGATTCTGACTCTGGTTCGTCTCTCGAAGCTTTGAGGGCGACGTTGTTCTTGGGCTCCTTCATTCCTGCACATTTTGACTCATGCACTTCAAATGTTGAAAAGAATTCTTCTAACGAAATTTTTTCTAAATCTTTAGAAATGTAAAAGGCATCTACTAATGATGCCCATTTGGTATTTCTAGGAAAGGAATTCAGTGCGTACCTGAGCGAATCTCGGTTACTTACCTTTTCTCCGAGATTTGAAAGTCCAGTAATGATTTCTTTTATTCTCGAGTGCAGATGCGCGACTGTCTCGTCTTCCCCAAGTCGCAGGCTGGTGAGCTGATTGCGAAGCATATCTCGTCTAGCGAGCTTGGCTTCGAACGCCCCTTCGTGTAGCTCGAGGAACTTCTCCCAAAGTTCCTTTGCCGAGTCGTAGTTCCCGATCCTGTTGACTTCTTGAGGCGGAAGAACACTTAGGAGATAGTATTCTGCTTTGTCGTTCGCCAAGAAGTCGGCCTACTCCTTTTTCGTCCAATTGTTTTTCTCCTTACCTTCAGGTGCTGTAAAACCAAATTCCATTGTAAGCATTAATTCAAAATCGGTGGTAAAGAATACCTGCATCAGCTTTTTCTAAGTGGCGAAATCTTCTTCGAATTTGGGTGGGCGGATGATTGGTCCGGCCATCTCGTTGCTTCGTTCGGCGGTTAGTCCTCCTGAAGCACCTCGGCTCTGATACCACTTGTAGGACCGTTGCGGCCGGCTAGAAGGGGGGATTGAATAGCCCTGTAAAAATAAAACACAACCCTTCCCGACTTTTCAAACTAACACTTGCATATAAAATAGAAAAGCAATAAATCAAAACAGAAAAAGACGAGGCACCAGATGTTTACTTGGTTACAACCGGGGAGGTTGTTAATCCAAGGAAAATGATCACACTACTATCTCCTTCAGGTGGAGAAGCCTCTTTTACAACAATGTAGGCACAGAAAGAAAGAAGCTAATCTAAACAGTGGAAGCGCACAAGCGTTGTTACAATTTCTGAACTTATTAAAAAGCTTCTGGACCAAGGCTATATTTATAGCCTTTGTCGGGGCGCCTGGAAGGGGTTCTGGGCGCCTGGGGGGATAAAACTTTATCCCCCAACGTTCAGATCGCGTTCGACGTGATCTGGTCAACAAACCAGGTTCGGGTGCCCCGGAGCCTAAAGTCAACAAATGTTGACTTTTTCATCTGGGGACCACTGCTCCGGTTCAGTTCGCCTCGGTCCGGGTCTTCAACTCCGGATCCGCTTGCTTGGGTGATTTCTGCCATCCGGTAAAGGGCTCACCTAAACCCAACTTTCGATCTTCTCGAGCAGGCTTCCCTCCGGCTTCTCGTCCCTCGGAATTGTCGCGTGTTTCCTTCTCGTCCACCGGCGTACTCATCCACAGTCTTCGTCCCTCGGGTGCACCACGTGCCGTCCTTCTCACTAGCTGCGTCTCTTGCTCCTCGAGCAATCTTCCGCTCCGGCTTTCATCCCTCGGAACCCCCGCACGCTTCCTTCTCGTCCGCCGGTGTACTCTTCCGCAGTGCCTCGTCGCTCGGACGCACCTCGTGCCGTCCTTCTCGCTAGCTGCATCTTTCACTTGACTACTTGTGCTCCTAAACTCCTGCACACTTAGACACAAGGTTAGAAACACACAGGACCTAACTTAACTTGTTGATCACACCAAAACAACCTTGGGGTTCCAACATATTCTTCTGCAACACCTTGTCCCTCAGATGCACCGTGCCCGTCGACTCCCTTCCCATGGCATCCTTCTCGCTAACTGCGTCTTCCGCTCGACTTCCTGTGTTCCTAAGCTCCTGTACACTTAGACATAAGGGTTAAACACTAACAGAACCTAACCTGACTTGGTTGATCACATCAAAACTATCATAGGGTACCAACAATCTCCCCCTTTTTGATGTGATCAAACCCAAGTTAGGGCAAACCATAAAAAGTAGTTATAAAAATATTTTGCAAGTAAAAATTTTTTTACAAGAACAAACATTAAAATTTGATTTGTTATTTGTTGTACTACTCTCCTCCTAGACTTAATCTCTTACTATTCCCCCTTTAGATCACATTAAAAATGGGGCACCTTTAAAAGTTTAAGAGTAAAAATGGAAAATATTCTAACTGTTAAAAAGATAAGAATTAAAAAAAACATATTTAATTAATTTTTTAACAAAAAATTAAAATATTTTTATAACTTCTAAATGCTTAACAGTTAGTCAATTAAATACTTATTTCAATAATTAGCTTCCAAGCTGTGGCGATGTACTAGACCTTCTTGGATATTGGAACAACAATCACTTTATAGACAAAGCTTCTTAATGAAATTAATATTTAATTTACTTTGAAAGCCATTAAAAACATTCAATCCAAATATGATTTTGGAATCCAAAATAGATTCCTTCCAATTAGGTTAACTAGGAATCTCTTAGGTACGTATTTCTTTAAAATTTTTCTAATTTGGCCCTTATGGTATTTAAGGTACTAATTCAATCCACTATGTTTTATAATATGTTGAATATTTGAGCATGTGTGATTTTTCAAAGTTTCTATCTTTTTTTGTAATTTTTCATTCTCAATTTTAACTTTATAAAAGTCTTCTAATCGACAAGATTTAGCTAGTATTGATTTTAATTCCTTAACTTCTTTTTCTAATTTATAATTTTTATTAATAATTTAATAAATTGAAATAATTTGTCAGGAGAAAGAGATCGTACCTGACTTATCTTGTCTATCCCGTGATCCAAAGCTTCCCCTAAAGTATTATTTTCTTCCGATGTCGCTCCCCCTTCATCGATACTTTCGATGCTCATTTCGGACGAGCTTGCTTTGTCTCCTTCTTCTTGGTGACTTGCCACTAGCGCAAATCCAGCGATGGCTTCAATTTCTAATTCGGACGATGTTGTGTCCCACGTCACCTTCATATTCTTATACTTGTTTGCTTGGGTCGGTTTCTTGTTCTTGCTCTTGTCCTTGTCATTCAATTTAGGGCAGTTATCTTTTATATGCCCTTTTTCATTGCAATGGTAGCATCTTATCCTTCTTTTTCTACCCTGCACTTGATTAAATTTTTTAGTTTTAAATAACTTTTTAAATTTACGTGCCATCAGTGCTGTTTCACTATCATCGAGAGAAGATTTTGAATCTTGTTCGTCCGCCTTTGTCTTTAAGGCAATGTTATGCTCCTTCTTCGGACCTGCACATCTCGTTTCATGGACTTCAAAAGTTGAAAATAATTCTTCTAAAGTAGTTGAATCTAGGTCCTTAGATATATAATAAGCATCTACTAATGCTGCCCATTCATTATTTTTAGGAAATGCATTAAGATCGTACCTTAGTAAATCTTGGTTACTTACCTTTTCTTCGAGATTCATGACTCCAGTGATAAGCTCCTTGATCCTTGAGTGAAGGCGTACAATGGTTTCACCTTCTTCCAGTTTGACGTTGCTGATCTAGTTTTTGAGCAGATCCTGTCCCGCGAGTTTCGCCTCCTAGGTTCTTTCGTGTAGTTCCAGGAATTTCTCCCAGATCTCTTTTGCAGACTCGTAGGCTCCGATCCGGTTGACTTCTTGTGACTGTAAAATGCTTAGCAGATGGAACTTTGCTTTTCCATTTGCCACAAAGTCAGCTTGCTCTTTTTTGGCCCAGTGGTATTTTTCTTTGCTTTCGGGTGCTACAAAACCAAATTCCATTATTAAAAATAAATCGAAATTGGTTTTAAATAATACCTCGATCTTTTTCTTCCAGTTGGTGAATTCCCCCTCGAATTTCGGTGGGTGGATGTTTGATCCGGCTATCTCTTGTGCTTCGTTCGACGGTTAGTCCTCCTGAAGCTGTTGGACTCTGATATCAATTGTTGGCCCAGGTAGGCTGGAAGGAGAGAAGGTGAACTACCTATTAAGAAAAACCTTCCTCGACTTTTAACTCAAATTTAAAAAAAAAAAATAGAATAAATGAACAACTAAAAAAATGAGGCTAAAAGAGCTACTTGGTTATAACTGGGAAGGTTGTTAATCCAAGGCAAGTAAACACACTAAAGATCTCTTTCTTTGAAGGCGAAGAAACCTCTTACACTCGTTGGAAGCTCAGAAAGTAACTAGGAAATGAATACAAAAGTTGTTATGTTATTTCTTAGATCTAGAGGTCTTTTTATAGCCCCTGGGAAAAGTTAACCATGCTTGGAAGGCGCCTCCAATAGGCTAGAAGGCACCTCCAGCGAGACGCCAAAGGATAAAGCTTTATCCTTTGGCAACGGCTAAACTCAGCCTGGTCGAAGGTGCCTTCCATAGGGCTAGAAGGCGCATTCATACTGTTCATCGAATGCGCCTTCTATTGGTGTAGTTAGCATTGACGGTGTAACTCAGGTTTTGATAAATGACAAAGTAGGTTAAGTTAGTTTCATTGTGATCTAACACTTTGACGAAGTGTGCAGGAGAAACCCAGCTAGGTCGACAGGTTGATCGGATAGCTGGCACGAAGTCCAACTAGGTCGACGGGCTGACTGGATAGTTGGAATGAAGGCCAGTTAGGTCGACGAGCCGACCGGATAGCTGACACGAAATCCAGCTAGGTCGAAAGGCTGACCTGATGGCTGGCACAAAGTCCAGATTGGTTGACGGGCTGACTGGATGTCTGGCACGAAGTCCAGCTAGGTCGACGAGTTGACCTGATAGCTGGAACGAAGTCCAGATGGGTCGACGGGCTGACCGGACGTCTGGCAGGTAAGTTAAGGTAAGTCACCGGAGGGGAGTGACTTGGTGAGGACATGTTCCCAGTTAGGGAACTTATACATCGATCCAACTTAGATCCATTTCGAAAATCTAACTTGAGATCGTGACTAGATTCTGGTCTCAATGAGACAGAATCTAATTATTACCCTGTTTTATTATAATTGTGCTAACTTTTGTTATGTAGGGTAGTTTAATCTTTATTTTACCTTAGACTAACATTTTCTTACAGGAAAAGGAATTTCTGAAAAACGATGGTCCGGGCGCCTGGAAGGGATCCGGGCGCCCGGAAGGCAAAACTAATCTCGTTGTAGATTTGGAGCACGCTGATTGGCTAGACCTACGTCACGGTCCAAGCGCCCGAAAGGGATCCGAGCACCCGGAGCATGCATATAAAAGAAAGCCTCCACGGAGCATCAAACACAACAACTCATGCTATAATTGCTCTATTGCGCTCTACCCCTGCGACGCTGCGAAGCTACTCCGACAACTTGTGGTTCAAGTTTTTTTTTTCTTATTGTTGTCGGTATTTCAATTTAATAGTTTCTGTACCTTCTGTTGTAATCAATTTGCGAACTATTAGTGATTGCCCAACGAAAGCACTCAACGAGTGCGGGCCTTGGAGTAAGAGTCGACGAAGGCTTCGAACCAAGTAAAATTGGTTCTTATTAGCGTTATGATTTTCATTTTTCCGCTGCGTACTCGCTTCGAATTTTTCGATCGCTATTCACCCCCCTCCCCCCTCTAGCGCTTTCACGATCCAACAAGTGGTATCAGAGTAGGTACCACTCTGAATTGGTGCAACCACCAATCGAGTAAGGGGGATTCTTTTTTAAAAAGTAAAATAGATATCGTTTGTGGTATCAGAGTACGCCTTTCATTTTTTCTCCAAAACTATTTTTCAAAAAGTCATTGTCATCTTTTCACAGTTGGTTAGTATTAGCAGAATATCGCATTTATCAAAATTTGAAATAATATATTTTATTAATATTTTATTAATATTTTACTATTTTTTCAAAATTAGTGAAATACTATATTTTTTTCTCCAGCATTGTTAATCCAAGACCAAGTCTTGGCACTTCTTTTTAGTTTTCTATCATTAGTGCTTTAATAACTCAAGTCGAAGGACAAAACATTCACGAACCACCTCCATATAAGATGTACAAGAGACATGAATTCAATCTGTGAAGAATGCAGATGGAAACTTTTATCCTTATGAATGACTTCGATGGTGGCATGACACTGAGAAGATCAACACAAAATTCGGAAGCAAACCAAAAGGTAATAAAGTTAGTTTCAGATTTATTACCTAACAAAGTTACTTGCAGGATAGGAAAGGTCAAGGATGCCCACGAGTTTTAGACCTGCCTAACCAACTTTCACGAGGAGCCATTAGAGTTAGACGATCAAGTCAAAATTGAATCCAGACTCGAGTCAAATCCAACGGAAGAACCTACTGAATTAGGGGTTGCGCTCAAGGTTAGTAATGTAGGACCGTGATCGTTCGATAGAGGGGGGGTGAATATCGATTCGAAAAGCAACGAGTATAAAAGTACGCAGCGGAAAAGTAAATGAACACAATTGATTTTACTTCGTTCGGAGCCTGTGACGACTCCTACTCGAAGGCCCGTGGTCCTTGACCACTTTCGTTGGGCAATCACTAGCAATTCGAATGTGATTACAAAAAAGAGTACAAGAAATGCTAATGAAACAAAACACAAAGCTATACCGACAGAAAAGAAAACTTAAAGAGCAAGGGCGCATTGTCGGTGTTGGTTGCTACTCGGAAAACCTATAGGTTCCACTGTACAAAAATTTTGTACAAAGGTCTGAACCTTTTCCTAGCTACCATGTGTTCTTTTAAATTAAATTTTGGATCGCCTGCGGAACTTAACACGTTTGATCCAAAACTTAATCTATTTGTTCTTTTAGGTTTTGACTTGGATCTCCTGCGGAACTTAACACGTTCGACCCAAGTCTCCTTAAGTTATTAATTCCATTAAATATTAATTTCCATAAAAGGTTCCCAGTACTGACGTGGCGAGGCACATGACCTTCTTGGATATGGGAGCAACCACCACCGACTAGACAAAACCTTTAATAGAAAGCTAATATTTAATTTCCTAAAATAACTTTAGGTTAACCAAAGAGAACAATCAAATCACAAGGAAAAGAAAGAAACAAAAGAACACAACTTGAAAACATATTTGAAATCCTAGAACGTAAGCCTCTTGTATTTGGTATTATTTCCATAAATAACTAGCATGATGCGGAAATAGAAATTACTAGTTATACCTTGTAGAAAAACCTCTTGATCTTCTACCGTATTCCTCTTCTAACCTCGGACGTTGTGTGGGCAACGATCTTCCAAGATGAGAAACCACCAACCACCTTCTTCTCCTCCAAGCAAGGTTCGGCCACAAAAGAAAAGCTTTACCAAGAGAAAACCAAAATACTAACCAAGCTCCAAGAGATGCTAGCTTTCTCCTTCTTCTTCTTCTTCTCCGAGTAGTATCCGCCACCACAAGAACTCCAAGGGAGAGGAGAGGTTCGGCCACCACAAGAGGAAGAGAAGGAGATGATGGCCGGCCACACCAAGGAACAAAAGAGGAGAGGAATAATAGATGTTGTATCTTGTGAAGGCACCCTCACCCCTTCTTTTATATTCCTTGGCCTAGGTAAATTAGGAAATTTAATTACAATAAATTTTCCTTAATTTCCTTGACATGATTTAATTGAGAAAATAAAATAATATTTCCCAATTAAACAATGATGGTCAGCCAAAACAATAGGAAGCAAATTGGACAAGTTTCAATCAACAATTAAAACTTTCCTTATTTGTTTCGGAAATTTTAAAAATAAAATTTCTCTTTAAAATCTCTTCATGGTTAATAAAAGGAAATATCTATAATTTTAATTTTATTAACATGTGAATAATTTTAAAGAGAAAATAAAACATCTCTCCAATCTACAAATAAGGAAAGAGATCTAATATCTTTCTTTAATCTTTTGTAAATCTTTTACAAGAGAGATATTTTAATTTTAATTCTCTTTTAAATTAAATCTTCCACATAATAATAAACATTAAAATTAAATTTTCTTTTTAATTAATTATGGCCGGCCCTACTAGCTTGGGTTCAAGCTAGGGCCGACCACCTTAAACCCTAGCCCTAGCTTGGTTCCCAAGCTAGCTTGGCCGGCCCCCTTTAGGTGGGTATAGAAGGTGGGTATATGTGGGTATAGTACTCTATAAATAAGAGGCTACGATAGGGACCGAGAGGAGGAATTGGTTTTGGTCTCCCGATAAAATTAAGCATCCCATGTTCGCCAACACACAACTTAATTTTATCAATGATAATTCATTCCACTAGAGAACTATCATTGAACTACCGCACCAATCCCAAATTACATTTTTGGGCTCCTTCTTATTATGAGTGTGTTAGTCTCCCTGTGTTTAAGATATCGAATGTCCACTAATTAAGTGAGTTACTGACAACTCATTTAATTAATATCTAAGTCCAAGAGTAGTACCACTCAACCTTATCGTCATGTCGGACTAAGTCCACCTGCAGGGTTTAACATGACAATCTTTATGAGCTCCTCTTGAGGACATTATCAACCTAGTATCTCTAGGACACAGTTTCCTTCTATAATCAACAACACACACTATAAGTGATATCATTTCCCAACTTATCGGGTTTATTGATTCAACGAACTAAATCTCACCCATTGATAAATTAAAAAATGAATATCAAATATATGTGCTTGTTATTATATTAGGATTAAGAGCACACACTTCCATAATAACTAAGGTCTTTGTTCCTTTATAAAGTCAGTATAAAAGAAACGACCTCAAATGGTCCTACTCAATACACTCTGAGTGTACTAGTGTAATTATATAGTCAAGATAAACTAATACCTAATTACACTACGACCTTCTAATGGTTTGTTCCTTTTCCATTTTGGTCGTGAGCTACTGTTTATAATTTATAAGGTACTGATAACATCATCTTCTGTATGTGACACCACATACTATGTTATCTACAATATAAATTAAATGAACAACTACAAACAAATGTAGACAATTAGACCAAATGTGATTCTTTATTCATAATAAATGTTTACAAAGCTTAGGCTTTCAGTATACATTCCAACAGTCGGAGCTTTGTTAGCGTCGCTGGAGCACAGAGCAGTAGAAGACTTTTCTTTTTCCGTTGTTGTACTGAAGCTCCCCTCTGACCCTCCTTTTATATGAGGCTCGGGGCGCCCTGGATCCCTTCCGGGTGCCCTGGTGGGACATGGCAGGTCCAACCAGCAAGCTCCATGTGGCGACGCACGAGTTTGGATAAAACTTACCTCCGGGCGCCCGGATCCCTTCCGGGCGCCCGGACCTCCTATTTCCAGGAACTCCTTCTCCTGCAAAATAGAGTTAGTCCGAGACAAATATATATCCTGTAAAACAGATTGTTAGAACAATTAAAGTTCAACAAAGTAATAGCAAAGAGTATGACTTAGATTCCGTCTTTCCGAGACCGGAATCTAGTCACGATCTCGACTTAGATATCCGAAATGGATCTAAGCCGGATCGACGCCTAATGTTCCCTTCCCGGGAACGCGTCCTCGCAGTCACTCTCCTCCAGTGACTTACCTTACTTACCTGCCAGACGTCCGGTCAGCCCTTCGACCCATCTGGACTTCTCATCAGCTATCCGGTCAGCCCGTCGACCTAGCTGGACTTCTCGCCAAGCGTCCGGTCAGCCCGTTGACCCACTTGGACTTCTCGCCAGCTATCCGGTCAGCCCGTCGACCTAGCTGGGCTTCGTGCCAGACATCCGGTCAGTCCATCGACCTGTCTGGACTTCTTCTGCACACTCGATCAGAGTGTTAGACAACAACAGACTAACTTAACCTGATTTGTCATTCATCAAAACTTGGGTTAAATCGTTAGTGCTAACCGCACCTGTCACGCCCCAAAGGAGTCTCTGTCCGAAGAAATTTCGACAGCATCTCCCCTGTACGGCGGACAATCTGAAACTTTTCTACAAGCACTATATACCTCAGCCACATGTGGCTGGAATAATAACAATAAAAGAAAACGAACACCACGCAGTTAATATCAAATTCAGCCTCTGGCTGACACAACCACGCAGTTAAAAATAAAGCAGCCCACTCGGCTGTACCAAGACCAAATCACAAAACTGCTAGCCGGCTAGGCTTACACAACCAATAACAAATACAAAACACCACATATCAACGTCAACACTCCAAAAATAAAACCAGAGTACAGAGCTAAACAAACTGATACATAAAACAAACAAAACATACGTGAACCGATAAGTCTTCTGATGTGACGTGGGGACCAGCAGACAGGATACTCCAAGCGACACCAAAACCAACCTGGTACCTGAAAAAGATAGTATCAACGGGGGTGAGTTCAACAACTCAGCGAATACCAATGGACATGAGTAGTAAGATATATCTAACAGCAACAAACATGGAATACAGCTTCCTAATCATATATAGGGAATACGCAAAACTGAAAGGTAACTGAGGAAGCTGAACTCCTATCCAGACAAAAGGGTCGCCAAACCGAAATGTCAATAATCCCGTATGCAGTCAAAAGTATGCATCCAACCAAAATGCAACAAACAATGCAGCAAACACAATCACAATAATATAAATACATCAATCGTATGATGCTAATGATGCGTCTGGTCACCCACGACGGTCGATCCTCTCACACACAAATGGTGAGACCGAGTGGGTAGGGTGTGACAACGTGCACTCTGTCGTCCTTGCTCGATGAGTGACCGAGTGGACGGGATCTTGTCGAGTACTCATCTGTGACCCCAAATCATAAATGGGGAGCTCAATGCTCTCATCTCCGTTACGATGGCGGGAGGAAATCTCGGCCTACCACCGAGTCACCGACCAACGGAGCAAACAGAGTCCACCGTCTGCCGGCCTACTACTGCTACACTCAATGCCGGTGAGCCAAACAGGCGGGATCGCCGGCTACCACTGAGTCATGTGACCAACGGAGCCAAACACCGCCACACACCTGCCTGATATACCACTAAACCATGAGTGGGGGTGTGTGCAGTACATGTAACTGGCGATGGGCTCAACCATAGTGGAGCCGACAATCGCACAGCATGCAATCATGATGCATGTCACTATGCATAACAAAAACTGATCAACATAACCATATCCATATATACAAAATGGGTACTGTAAAGTGATGGTCTCATACCAAAATCTAGAATACACAGGTCAGATAGAATATCAAAAACCTATGTCCTGAACATAATAAGTATGGAATATCCTGATCAACATAGAAAAATCCATATATACATAATATGGGTACCACAGTATCAGTAGGTCAATCCACGGATCTAGGGCATACAGGTCCTCTATGGTATAACAACCTAGATCCTAAACATATCTCCTTCCATAACATACGTACCAACAATATGCACATATCAAGAATCAAGGTCTAGGTACACGAATCATATATGATATACAAATAGAGGTACACAAGCCAGTCATGGCATAAAACCTAAGTATCAGATAATCTCGATACACATGACTGAAACCAAAAGTCCAGAACCTAGTCCTAACCTCAATAAAACATGGTATGTCACTTATTCTAGAAACTAAGATACTCATGGTAATACAGTACTCATGGCAATAAATCACATGATATAAGCATGGATACGTCACAGGCGATAAACCTAACATGCTATGGATATCAAACAGTGACATACCAAAGACAAACATGTTCATTGCTTGTAGTTATAAAATACTATGCATATCCAAAGACATTATCATAAAAGATAAGTCAAGAGGTACCCGCCTCCGATATAGATCGAATCGAACCAATCCGATGTCGAGACGCCCATCTCGAATCACAGTCCTGTAACAACATGATATATGGATTTAGCTAATTACATATAAATTAATTAGCTAAATCATATCCCCGAGAAATTAACCTAAATCCAAATCCAATTATATATGTATCAATTCATACCTAAAACAACATGTATCAAGAGCGTGCCAACTCAATCCATACACCAAAACCCTTACCTTAATATACAGTCGTGCTTTTGTTGCTGGAACAAGAAAATGCTGTAGAGTTTGCTACTGAAACCATAAACTCCCCACCGTACACAATTCCTCAATCCAGCCGCTGCTGGAATCAAGAAATCACTCAGAAACCCTAGGTCAGCGCTGGAAATTGTGAAGCTGAGCCTGTGGTATCCAAACAAAATCTCAAATTTTCTACTAAGTAACCCCTTACCTTCATGATCGCAGTTAGGGCACCGGGTCGAGTATTAGGCACAGTGTGAAGATGGCCAGCGCTGGTCCCGTACGGTGGGTCGTGAGCATAGGGAGGAGAGGGAGTCGGCTGGCTATGGCCCAAACTAGGGCACAGGAAATCGACCGGAGATGAGAGCTCGGGTGGCTAGTGATCGACCGCGACGGCTGTGGCGTCGGGAGTGGGGCGTCGATGCTAGGGGTAGAGGGGAGTCTCGGCTGTGGCGACAACAACGGCGCTAGAGCTCAGATGCCGGAGATCAGGGTCGGCGTCGCGTCGGCCAGAGGAGAGAAAGAGGGCGTCGGGGGCGCTAGGGCACGGCGACGGCGTTGGATTCCTGTGGCCGGTGATCGGCGCACGGCTCGGCATGGATGAGGAGGAAGATCGGGCTCAGAGAAGAGGAGGAGGCGGCTAGTATCGGCGCAGAGGAGGTTAGGGCAAGGAGAGGCGCGAGTGGTTTCGGGGAGAAAAGCAGAGGAAACGGCGAAAAATGAAGGAAAAGGAAAATTAAATAAAGGAAAAGAAATAAGAAAAATTCAACTTTTCCTCATTTAAATGGGGTAGCCAAAATAGGCTTTTCCGGACCCCGTTTTTGTTCCCGTTAACTCATCCATACGAGCTCCGAAAAATTCCCGAAAAATTTCCAAAAATTCTGAAAATTTCCCTTATTAATATTCGCCTATTTTCCGGTATTTTACAGCACCAACAAGTAATATTTACCAAAATACCCCTGATAGTAGTAGTTTAAAAATATGCATGTTAATTTAGGTATTTCTGAAAATATACATGAAAATAATGTATTTGACAATACATGCAAAAATACCCCTAGGATATTATCTGATAAAATAAATCTAATTAATTTAGAAAATTTAGAAAATCTGAAAATAATTAATAACCCTAAAAATTCAAATGATAACCAAATCAATTTGAATGACTATCTAGATTTTGATTAAGTCAATCAAAACTTTGATTAAATTGACATCAACCATGACTTGGTCAAACAAAACATTGATCAAATTAATTCAGACACATTAATTAATTCAGAAATAATTAATTCAAACATTAAAATAAAGTTGAATTCAAAAAATAACGAAATAGATTTAGATGAAATCAATAATTACCTTAATAAATTATTTAATAATTTTGACAATATCAATCTAGAAAATTCTATCCAAAGCAAAGAAAATTTTAAAGATAAGTTAATCTAACTAATAATATGAACTTAAAAGACAAAGAAAATATAAGGATAAATTCAAACACTCTATTAAAATCAAAACCAAATTTAACAAATTCAAAATTAAATATTAAAGAAAATTTAAAATTAACAATTAATAACAAGTTAAAAGATAAATCTTTAAAGAAATATAATTCAAACAATTTAATCAATTCGAATTTAAAAACTAATAAAAGCTTAAACATTAACAATAATCTATTAAAGAAAGACAATTCAATTAACTTAATAAAAAGAAATTTTAAATATTAAATATACTCTTTTAAAGAATGACAATTTGACCAATTTAATTAATTCAAAATTAAAACCTTAAATTTAAATTACAAATTAAGCATAAATCTTAACTAAAACTAATCTTAATTATACAAAAATCATAAAAGAAAAATCAATAATTTAGGGGGAGACACCAAACTAGTTGACACCTCCAAAAATAACATACCCGACAAGGTAATTAGGATTAGATTAAAAAGGGACAAAAAGTTTAACTTGACCTACAATACTGATGAAGTTTTGGATGATAGTAGGTTAGGGAAACTCAGTTTATGCATGTCTAGGAAGATATAACTTCTACTTGGTGCATTTGGCTGAGTGGAACTAACTGAAACTACCCCTTACGGATCCTAACCAGTTAGACAAAGGTTTTGTATTAGGTTCAGTAGATAGGACTATTTGGAAAATCTCAAAGACATGGTTACTCTAAGCTAAAGCTAAAGTATGCCTATTTGTACGGATCCTAACCAGTTTATGCATGTCCAGGTGACTCACCATAGCTCAGAAGTTTATCTAAAGAATACATGTTTATTGAGCCCAAAGCTAAACCTGAATATAATACAAATTTAAATCAAACTCTGAAATTAAACTTGACTCATCTCACAAAAAATTATAGGATTCTCTGATTGAAAACTTAGATCAGGTGAGATGACTAAGGACCAAAATTAGATTAAATTAAATTTTAATCAATTTAAATTAAATTCAATTCAATTCAATTTAAATTAAATTAAATTAAATTAAAATAAAATAAATTTTAATCACTCTTTTAATAAAATATATATATTGATTAAATTAACTTAAAATTTTATTTTAAAAATTATTTTAACTTAAAAATTTATTTTAAAAATTATTTTAACTTAAAATTTTATTTTAAAAATTATTTTAACTTAAAATTTTATTTTAAAAATTATTTAACTTAAACATTTATTTTAACTTAAAAATTTATTTTAAAATTTATTTTAACTTAAAAATTTATTTTAAAAAATTATTTTAACTTAAAAATTTGAACCTGAGTTGAGGTTCCAGTTTAAGTAGGTTCAGTCAAGGAGCTTGGGCTAGTCACTTTCCTAAGGGCTATTACCTCCTTTTAGAGTGACTTGACTTGGATATTTGACTTAGCTAATTTACGTATTAAATAGTTAATTAAATTATACAGTTTATCTACTTGAGAAGATCTTACAACGGTGTTTGGCCCTTCGAAAATAGATACGAATCCGTGGTTTGTTTCAGACTCAGCTTCGGATTCGCTCTCGGCTTCAGACTCAGAGTCGGTTTTGGCAACATACGCTTGTACCAGTAGAGCAAGAAAGCTTGTTTGCTTGTGTTCTTCTTCGTCCGACTCTTCCGATGACTTAGACCATGTTGCTTTCAAGGACTTCCTTCTTTGTTGCTTCTGGTTCGGACATTCTGGCTTGTAGTGTCCCTTCTGGTTGTAGCCGTAACATGTAACTTCAGACTTAACATTCGTATTCGATTGAGTCACCTTCTTCTTTTTGCACATTTTTCGTACCAGTTTTACAAGCTCGACGATAATTTCATCGTCTTCTGAGTCTGATTCATCTTCGGACTCGGGTTCGGTTCTGCGCTTTGCTTTTGGTTCCCGGGTTCTTCTTGTACCTACAATCAAAGCAATACCTTTCTCACCCGACAATGTATTAGTCTGCTCATACAATTCAAATTCTGAAAAAAAAAACTCATCTAATTTAATTAACGATAAATCCTTAGATACTTTGTAGGCGTCTACTATTTATGCCCACAATGTATTCCTTCACCTTAGTGAGGGGGTTCCCTACCTATCATCCTCCCTCTCCACACCGCGAGCCATTCTTCTTCCACCTCTGAGTTTCTTTGCTCAACCATCAGTCCCATCTTTCATCCATCCCGAATAGATCCGACCATCTTCCACCGCAAGTCAACACTAATGAGTTAAGGGAATTTCCTGTTGGTGCGGTTAGCACTAACGATTTAACTCAGGTTTTGATGAATGACAAATCAGGTTAAGTTAGTTTTGTTGTTGTCTGACACTTTGATCCAGTGTGCAGGAGAAGTCCAGACAGGTCGACGGGCTGACCGGATGTCTGGCACGAAGTCCAGCTAGGTCGACGGGCTGACCGGATAGCTGGCAAGAAGTCCAAGCGGGTCGACGAGCTGACCGGACGCTTGGCGAGAAGTCCAGCTAGGTCGACGGGCTGACCGGATAACTGGCGAGAAGTCCAAGTGGGTCGACGGGCTGACCGGACGCTTGGCGAGAAGTCCAGCGGTTCGATGGTGACCGGATAGCTGGCGAGAAGTTCAGACGGGTCGAAGGGCTGACCGAACGTCTGGCAGGTAAGTAAGGTAAGTCACTGGAGGGGAGTGACTGCGAGGACGCGTTCCCGGGAAGGGAACATTAGGCGTCGATCCGGCTTAGATCCATTTCGGATATCTAAGTCGAGATCGTGACTAGATTCCGGTCTCGGAAAGATGGAATCTAAGTCATACTCTTTGCTATTACTTTGTTGAACTTTAATTGTGCTAACAATCTATTTTACAGGATATATATTTGCCTCCGGACTGACGTTTGTCTTGCAGGACGGATTCTGCGGGAAAACAGGGTCCGGGCGCCCGGAAGGAATACAGGCGCCCGGAGGTCCGGACGCCCGGAAGGGATCCGGGCGCCCGGGAGGCAAACTTTATCCTGATTGCACATCGCCACGTGAAGCTCATTGGTTGGACCTGCCACGTCTCACCAGGGCGCCTGGAAGGGATCTGGGGCGCCCTGAGCTTCATATAAAAGAAGGGGCAAGGGTGGAGCTTCAATATGAACTAAGAATCCAAGATCTGCTGCTCTGTGCTCTTGCGACGCCACGAAAAGCTCTCCGACTCAGTGCTGGTTTTGTTTTAATTCTATTGTCGGTATTTTCTTTATCTGTCAATTCTTGTACTTAACTCTGTAATATTCGAATTGATAGTGATTGCCCAACAAAAGTGGTCAAGGACCACGGGCCTTCGAGTAGGAGTCGTCACAGGCTCCGAACGAAGTAAAAACAATTGTGTTCATTTACTTTTCCGCTGCGTATTTTTACACTCGAGTTTTCGAATCGATATTCACCCCCCCTCTATCGAACGATCACGGTCCTACATTTCCTTCTCAGTTGGTCAACATCCTCTCCATCAAATCCATAGCAGCCTTCCAACAGATCTGGGCGAAACTGACTTGGGGTTCCCTATCGTTGAAAATCAGTTGAGATTTCATCACCTTCTACAACTCCAATAACCCTTTTAGCATCCAAGGGCAACTTCTTCATCGTCAAGATTGGTCTTCTTTATTTGGTTAAATGTTAGTGATAATTGCTCTTTGACTTAATGCAATATGGTTAGATTAGCACAGACTTCATTAAATACTTTCCTTCCTTTAGTGAGGCCGGGTAGATCGGCCGACCATACAGTGCGGTCGAGTCACAGATCAGGCTGTGTCCAATCGGGCAGAGTAGTCGATCAAGTAATAAGGTCGAGCGGGCAGATCGATCGAATTGTAGAGTAACTGATTGGGCAGAGCAGTATAACAGTAGAAGGTAGGATAGCCCGAGCAGATAGAGTGACTAAGCGGATGAAGCGACCTAGCGGACGAAGCAACTTGGTTCAGTACAATCTGAGCCCTGGATTTGCACCCTCCTCCCCATGTGAGATAGAACTTCTCCCTATGCACTTGTTTACATCATCAATACAGATGAATCAATATAAAACCAACTAATATATCTTGAAACTCATAATGTGGGACTAGAATTTCATTCACAATAAAACTTCTTTCCTCTTTTACCTCTTCTCCATTCACTTTATCTAAAAAAAATATATTTCTAACTATTGATAATAAAGCTATTCTATAAAAGTTTCAAAATATGAAGATTTAAAAATAGTAATTATAAGATAAATTTTTTATGGTGCTTTATGATTATAAGATTTTATTATTTTTAACTTTATTAATTATATTATATGGTTGCCTATACTAAATCAAGATTTTAGCTCCGTCCCTATATACGCCCATAATATTCAAATAATTCATGATACTGGATCATCCACCATAATCTGTGCTTCTTGGATTTATCCTAAAAAAATTTTATGGAGTCGGACCGATATTAATTAATTTGAAGAGTTGGATACTTAAATTAATAAATTTTTTTAGATTTAGGTTTTCAATGACACACTAATCAATCTTTAAAATAAATAAATTTTCTTTTAATTTAGATCAAAGTACAATTTGCTTATGCACATTCATAAATTTACTTCTAATTTATATTATTGCTATGACTTACTATTCCATCTGAAAATTTAAAAAATCTTACTTCTCAATTCTCATTTTTCCATATTTTTATTATACATAAACTAAGAAAAGATTTTATATATTCTCTCACTTGAAAAATTTATTAATAAAAAAATCTTGAAGAAAAAATAAGAGCTTCAATCCTCTTGATATGGACCAAGTCTAGAGACTCTAGACATGGCCCGTGGGCTACGTTAGGCGTCATGCGGCCAGTCTAAGATATTTAAAAATTAAAAGATAAATTAAAATTTTTAAATAATTTAAAAGATATCTAAAAATTTAATAAAATATAATCTCATTTAGATATTTCTATATTTTTTTTATTTTTAAACATTTTAAAAATTAAGCGGGTCCAGATCAACTTGGAGGTCGGCAGATCCGACCCGATCCAACCTGATTCGACCCGATCCGATTCAACCCGACCCTAATCGGCAGCTGTCTCACAACTCGTTGTTTTTAAATAGTACAGTCCGACCAAACACACGAGCCATCGCCCATCATCCGCCTCAATAGGATCGTATCCTGCCCTCCGCTTCGCCTGAGAAATTTGAATACCGTCGCCGCTCCGATCTAGGGTTTGGTTGTTGCCCGCCATGTACCGAGCTGTCGGATCTCGTCTCAAGTCTCTCAAGGTTTAGTTGATCCTCTGGATCGCTACGCCTCTTTCCCCTCGTAGAATTTAGATTTCTTCTATTGCCTTTCAGTTGTTTTTTAATGAAAACTCAGTGCTCTTACTCTCTTAGTTAAGATGATTACGGGTGTATTTTATTAAACAATCTTTTCAAAAATTTTGTTCTTCCAAGTGTTATTGGTTCAACGGACTTGGGGATGGGTGATGTGATGCAACTAACTCCGGAATTTTGTTACATCTGTAACACTTATATTCCAAGAAGTAACCCTTCTCCTAATCTTAACAGGAAAAACTGTTAATTTCTGGAGGTTTATTGAAGAGATGTAGGCGATGTCTGATAATACATTTATCCTTAGTCTTTCCTTTCAATGTCTCCAAGTAGGAACAAACATCGAGAAATTTGATTTTGTTTATGTTACTAATAAATTGTCATAGGTATGGAGTAAGAAATATTTCATAAAAAAATGAATCTAAAGTTGTAATATTAGAGATCATTTATACACATATACAACGTTCTGCACTTGACATGGATTGTTTAAGAAAGGAAACTCTTATGTTGGAAGCTGCAAATTTTATTGAATGATCTAGTTGGTTTTTAGATTTATATTTCATGGCTTTGCAATATCAGCGAACTATGGGTACAGATACAGGCAAAGATTATCCTAAAATGATAATTGGTCAAGGTTGTAGTAGTGGACACAATTATGCCTGCAGTTTATCATTCAGTACTTTGGAAGAATCAGGAAGCAAAGAATCAAGGTTATATTTATATAATCCTGGGTTCGAATCAGCAGATTAACTGATCAACATAGACAAATAGGGGGCATGAACGGGAAAAAAGAGGCTTCTATTGGAGATATATGAATCACTCTGTAGAAATCTTGTGGTATCTTACCTTAGTTTACAGTTTGAGCACATTGAAAGTTTTGATGAACTTTCTCCTTGCTTGCTAGTTTCTTTAAATAAATAAAGGAAACAATCTTTGCAACATAATATTTAACTAAGTTTTAGAAGCTCTTTGTGACCACAATGCTCCCCGAAGTCAATTAGTGACCTAGTTTACTCACAATTTGTTACCTGATAGTTGGGCCACCACCTCAATTTAAGAAAGATTATGATGCAATTGATTTGCTATCCATTCAATCACAACTAAATATTGCAATCAACTTTGGATTACTATCATGAAAAAGAGGATTTAGGATTGAAAAATTTATGCTGTAAGATATCTTGAAGCATGATTTCACAAATTTATTTGAACTTTTTAAGTTTGATTCCTAGAATCAATTCATACCTTGCCAACTTTTCAATGCGGGATCCCAAAGAAAGGTTCATTGTATGCAGTCTTACCCTGCATTGCAAGATGTTTCCACAACTCGATAACTAACCTAAAATTGGGGGAGGTGGTTTTGGGGTTGATGATGATGATAATGATGTTGTTAGTGAATCTTGACTTCATGATTTATATTGTCTTTTAAATAACACAAGCCTTTTCTCATTTGTTTATTGAATTTAATTGTTTCCTGAAATAATAAGTGATGCAAAAACTTAATACTATATATACATAGTAACTATGACTACATGTTCATCTTGTTTGTAAACATTCTTTTCTTATATATTAAAGATCCATTTGAACTTTTAGACTATGTCTTACATTCTTTGACTTACTTTAATTGCAAGGTGGTTTTTCCCATTTTTAAAATCACATTTGATTGATTGATGTATGAATACATACAGTAGTTTTTGTACTATTTCAAAACCCTTTTTTTTTTTTGTTTTTTTTGTCAAACCTAGATTCCCCCACTTCAAAGTGAACCTTGATATGGAAACATTCTTTCCTTGTAATAAATATTTAAAGTAACTTTTCCATTTGATCTTCCAAAGCATGACTTTCAATCTTGAACTTCCTGGGCCTGGGGCTGTAACAGCAGGATAGTTTTTTTTTTTTTTTTTTTTGACTTGGATATCTGATGGATACAATCTTTGTTTTCCTTATATTATTTCAAGACCTGTTTTTTGTCAAAACTAAACTCCCCCTTTCAAAGTAAACCTTGATCTGTATAATTTCATTTCATCAGTTGGTTTTGTGTTAGTTTCAAAATTAAAGAACTATCTACTGCATTTCTTTTTTATCTGAGTTGGATGACCTTCATTTATTTGTTAAAACTATTTGTTGATAATAACACTGTCAGCTAAAGAGGAAAACAGTTATTTATGGGTGCCTTTTAACATGAAAGTGCTATATGTCTGATGACACTATTTTAAGTAGTTATTCTCTGTGCAGCACCAATCAGATGGTGCCAGGATTTTTGGCACTGCTAAATATGCAACCACGAGTGTTGCAGAAAGGCCCTCTGGAGGTACCTTTAGCTGGTTAACTGGGGGCAATTCTGGTCAGGTTCCTCTTGATTTTCCACTTCCAGGTCTTACACTTCCTCCACCTCTACCTGATTTTGTTGAGCTGGGCAAGACAAAGATCACAACCCTTCCTAATGGTGCCAAAATTGCCTCTGAAACAACACCTGTATGTTTTAAATTAGTTATTCCTGTAATTTCTACTTGATGTTCTTTGTTTTAAGTATCTCGTAATTGGATATGTTTGTTCAGAGCCCAGTTGCATCCATAGGACTGTATGTTGATTGTGGTTCAATATATGAGACCCCATTGTCATTTGGTGCTACTCATCTTTTAGAAAGAATGTCATTCAAAACCACAAGAAATAGGAGTCAGTTGCGAATGGTACGTGAAATAGAAGCCATAGGCGGAAGTGCTAAAGCATCAGCTTCTCGTGAACAGATGGGTTACACTTACGATGCTCTGAAATTGTACACGCCTCAAATGGTTGAGGTGCTTATAGATAGTGTCAGGAATGCTGTTTTCCTTGATTGGGAAGTTGACGAAGAGGTATGCTCAAGCATTCTTACTTTACTGTTAGAAGTTCACTAGTAAATTTTCATTTTACTATCACAGCTTAAGAAATTGAAGACAGAGCTAGGAGAGCTCTCTAGCAATCCTCAGGGTTTGCTTTTAGAGGCTGTTCATTCAGCAGGATATTCTGGTGCCTTGGCAAATCCTTTAATTGCTCCAGAGTCTGCAATAAGCCATTTAAATGGAACCATATTGGAGGGATTTGTTTCTGTAAGATAGATTTCCTTTTGTCACTCCATTTACTTTCTCAAATTGTAGATTGTTGACTTGACTGTCAGTATAATAATTACAGGAGAACTATACTGCTCCTAGGATAGTACTTGCAGCTTCAGGTGTGGAACACGAGGAATTGGTATCACTGGCTGAACCACTTTTATCTGATCTTCCAAAATTGCCACGTCCACAAGAGCCAAAATCTGTCTATGTTGGAGGAGAGTATAGATGTCAATCTGATTTGCCGGTTAGTGGATAATTGAGCCCTATCTTTGGATTTCATCTTACATGTCAATGATCTTTTCTCACTGGAAACAGAGCACTCATATTGCACTTGCATTTGAAATTCCTGGAGGTTGGCATCAAGAGAAGGAAGCAATGGCAGCAACCGTTCTTCAGGTTGAAGTGTCAAATTAAACTCACAGTGTGTCTTGAAAGGATATGCTACTCACAGGATTTTTTTTTTTTTTTGCTCACCCCGTGGTTCATATAATGAATAATGAATGTTGCAGGTGCTTATGGGAGGTGGTGGATCATTCTCTGCTGGTGGACCTGGTAAAGGCATGCATTCTCGGTTATGTACGTTACCAACATTTTGATTGCCTGTAATACTTATCAGGATGTTTTTTTTTCGATGATCAAGATTAATGATTTTGAAGCCGGATTTTGTTGATAGCATTAGCAATTGAATACTTTAAAGGCTCATTCACATGTTTTATTTGTTAGAGTTTAGATCTGAAAATTCATGTGCTTATACTTAATATGCAGATCTCAATGCCTTAAGTCAGTTCCAACAGTTGGATTCATTTTCAGCTTTCAACAGCATCTACAATCATACTGGCATCTTTGGAATCTACGCTAGCAGTGTATGCTCATCCTCCTTGATGTAGATCTAAGTGTTCCATCTTTTTGTTAAGTTTGGTAAACAAGTACCATGTGAATGCTGATAAATTTTCTGTTTTGTAGATATAGTTCTTCATATCACATTGAATATCTGGTCTTTTCCAATATCTGTAATTCAGGTTGAATGAAAAGGTTAAAATGGTTTAGTAGTTAAGCTGTGTACGAAAAAGGTTAAGCTGTGTACTAAAAGGTTTAAATGGTTTAGTGGTGAATGGAAAATTAAGAGGTATTGGTTTTGGATCTCAGAATTGCTGAGTTGGTATAGTGGTACTAAGAGAGTTTGTTGTTATATACTTCAACATGTATGCTGCACATGATAAGATTGAAGTTAACAGTGTAATTATTGTTCTTCCTAATACTTCGCAAATTATCACCATGTTTATTCCCAATTGTCAGTCCAACATTTGTAATTTCAATCATATATCGTGATGCAAAACTTGAGATGTGGTATATTGTGGACCAGCTGGTTATGGCAATGCTCCTACTATGCCATAATGTCAGTCATGTGATAGGGGAGATGGGGACAACTATTTTCAAAGATTCTGGATCAAGCTGTTTGCAAATCTATCTATAATGTGCTTATACTCTGTAGTTGGTTAGTGGGTGGTTTCGTATTAATGCACCACAGTGTTTATAGAAAATTTACTTTTTGCTGCACTGCATGTTTTAAAATATCGACAAAATAAAATTTGCAAATGCTTCTCTTTTGGAGGTGACCAGGTGCTTGAAATGGTTATCTGCCTACTTGTTTAGGATAGCATCACACTGATTCCTTTTTACATAAAATGTAGAATTTGGACATCACACTAGCTTTGGCCTTGCAGTTCTTTTTATCTTTAGTTGGTGATGGAAGGTTAACCTTTTTCTCATGATATATCTGCGATTAATTTTCAAATTAATTTATCTCAACGTGGTATTCATTGTGAGAAATTTCTGCTTCAGAATGTAAACTTCAAATGAAAGTCCTACCCTTCCATTTTGTGTCATTGTGTTGAACATATGCACTCACCGACTACCTGCATTACTTCTCTTGGTCAGGGGCCAGAGTTCAGTACTAAAGCTGTTGATTTGGCAGCCCGAGAGCTGCTTGCAGTTGCAACTCCTGGTCAAGGTTGAATATTAATTTTAACTCACTGAGTGATTGCTAGTGTATGTGAATGAAATGTTTTTTTTTCTTTGACAGTTGACCAGGTGCAGCTTAATCGTGCTAAGGAGTCTACCAAGTCAGCAGTCCTCATGAACCTGGAATCTCGCGTACTAATCCTTCATATTCCCTATTGCTTATTTGGCATCATTCATTACATTGGTAATGCTTAGTTACACATTTGGCAGGCGGTGGCATCAGAAGATATTGGAAGACAGATTCTCACATATGGCGAAAGGTAAATTCTTATGTTAGTTTTCTAAAAGCTGAAATCAAATGCAAGAGTAGATGGATGAAACGCATAAATGACGGGAAACAATTGAAAATGGCTTGCGAACAACTAGCTATGCCTGCCAAAATGCTTTCCTGAATGCGTAATAAAATTGCAAATCTTTCATCTTTAAGTTGTTTATCAAAATTTAGCGGTAGCACTTTACATGTACTCTAATTGAAGTGATCTGGTAATTGCAAAATGTTTATGCACTGTGTCCAAGAAAGTTACAAATTGAAGCAAGTTCATACCATTCAGTAAAGATTAAATAAGAACTATTGGGGTTCCCTTGCAGTCATTCAGCTATTTGCAGGTTTTACTCTTTAGTTGTCTATAATCCAGACTATCCAGCTCAAGAAACAATTCCAAGAGATAATGTTCCTTCCATGTTTCCTTACCTCTGTTAGGTGTTCATGGGCTGTGCTTGAAATTAAAACAAAGACACAGGCAGCCAACTTGGTTCCTAGTTGAGCATCTAAATCTATTCTTGGTTTATCCACTAATTTTTCACTTTATCAGATATCAAACTCGTTTCATCTTTGAACTATGGTTGTCTTGCCAATGTTCCGATATGCAAGATACTGTCTGAGTTCAAATAAGAAATTACAGCCAGGACCTAAATTCTGGAAATACATTGCAAATATTTCGGTTTAATGATGGGTAGCAAAGCATGGCTCTAATGTTGTTTTGTTTCTCAACTCTTTGAGCAACTTTAGATGATGATATCAGAAATTACTTCATATGTTTCTCATTTATTGATTTTGCTCCACTTAGTGCCAACAATCAGTTTGGTTTTGGTGATGCTGCAGGAAACCTGTTGAGCATTTCTTAAAAGCGGTGGACGAACTCACACTAGAAGACATTAGTTCCCTTGCTGAAAAGATCATCTCATCGCCACTTACAATGGCCTCATGGGGAGATGGTAAATCGCATGTTACATTATGAATGCTATGTCGGTTCAAATGATTTATTTAATGGTAATATTTCATAATTCTCTTTGCAGTCAACCATGTTCCCGGCTATAAGTTTGTTAGAGCGAAGTTCCACGCAAACTGACTTTTGTGCTCACTCAGACAATCTTTTGTCAACCAATTGGATCATTATTTGGAGCTGCTGTTGCTCCTTGGTCTGGGCCCAGAGGTGTAGAAAATAACGAAGGGAATATCGGCGAGAAAATTAGTTTATGTAAATTGATCAATTATTGGCCAAATGCTACATTTTTATCCCTATCCATTTTATTATGGATAAATTATAAAATTTTATGGTCATCTTTCAATCCATCAGCCTTTTACTTTAATGGCTTGCTATCTAATGCACCATTTGAAAAGGTTGAGTAAAGAAGGCCTATGAGAGACATGATTACGTTCAAGCAGATGTATCCATCTCATTAAGTTTTCAAAGGGGGTAATAGTAAAATTATTGTTTCGAATTCACTCTGAAGATTCCACAGGGAAGCAGAGGACCATATGGAGCCATAAATTCTTCCCTTTTTTTGCATATATTTTGATGGAAGAAAAATCTATCAATTTTTTTTTTCTGAAGGTGAATTATTTGGAGCTCTTCTTTATTCACAACCCCACAAAGTAAACTCCCTCTCTCAAGTACTCACAACCAAAGAATAATTAAGCTCAACTATTCTATTCTCAAAAAGTATGAGTGGATCATGAAATAAGACCAATCATTTTCCTATTCAAACTATTAGAACTTGAAACTTGTAAACTCCTCCAAGTATTCTATTCTCAAGAAAACTTTTGGCTGCAAGCTCAAGGCTGCCGGGCAACCACACGACAAGAACAAGCATTGTAATATTGTATACTATATCTCAGTATTAATTAAACCACAAACCTTGTTCTCTTAACTCTTTAATAGCTGAGTGACCAGATGATGCTGTGGATAAGCTTGTCGGAGAGCAGGAATAATGGGAGGCAAAAGTTAATGCTGCAACTTTATCCGTCACAATGAATGAATACAGATTTCAGATATCTGTATAAAAAGTTCAATTCGATCCTATAAAAGCTTTTTTACTGATCGAATTCTAACATCCGTGGTTGTATACGTATACCGTAACTTGGATTAAATTGTGAATATCTGGATTATAATTTAATATCTTTTTATTGTACCGTAGCCCCTGAGACGATTTCAGATATCTGTATCCATCTCATTGTTAGTGGAGTGGAATATTTGGGGAGTTAAATTCCACGTTGGTGTAGATAACGTCGACAGGGTGGAAAGTGATGACAACAAAGATGAGCAAGTTGGATATCTTTTTCCTTGTCCTACGGGCTAGTGACATAAATTACGTGATCTTTGAATTGTTTTTCAGGCATTAAATGAAGACTGGATTGGTGTTTATTTATTTCGGATCAAAACCGAGACCTTTTTTTTTCTCGCGCGCATTAATTCTTTGCCAGTGGATGTCGCTATTGTAAAAGAAAAGTTTATTAATTAAATCTTATCTCATTAAATGACATTCATTATATAAATCATGTGATTTTTTAATTTTCTCTTCTTTTTTCATTTGACAGGTATATTTATGGTAATTTTATATCCTCTATTTAAATATTTATTAATCGTTTAAATATAAATACATATTATTTTAATTTTTTTTAAAAAAAAATCTTTCAAGAAATCCTGACTTTTTCTCTTAAATGGGTTCATCCTCATATATCTTTACATATCTATTTTAATATCTTCACTTTTATAACCCTCATCTTATATTGATATATTTAATCATAGCTTAATATTAAGTTCCATATAACATGACAAGTATAATCACCATTTGGTATGACTTCTTTTTAAGTTTTAAAAATATTTTATGATTACAACCAACATTTGATATTCTTCCTCATTTTAACTATCCTACTTATATTCTATATATAAAATATCTCTCACAATCACTCCATATTTTTGAAAAAAAAATAATTTCAAATACCTAAAGCTCTTAATTATTGATAATTTACCATTTCCTATCTTTATCTTAATAGTTGTCTTCTAATATTGTTAAACTTAAATTTTATATATTCTATATTTATTCTACTAAATTTAAAATATTTTATTTCTAGTGTTTCCTACTTAAAAGATTAAGTTTCACATTTACTCTTTTACGTTCTTATTTATCAAAATAATATCATCTATTTATACATCACGGTATATGTAAAGTAGAGAAAAATCCCTAATCATAATCACAACTTTGCATGCCGTCCCCAATCACAAAAAACTTTGTTTCCACTCTCTGCATGCAAAGTATTACTTGTTTCAACTCCCTCATGCAAATATTGTTACCTAAATTGCCCCTCAGATTTTTTAAGTATAAAAAGTCTAAAAATGAGTATATTTCTGGTTAAATTCAGCACTTTACACTAGAATCCAGTATTTTATACTAGAATCCAGTATTTTATACTAGAATCAAGTATATTTTCTATCAAAATTAACCCTCATATTTTTTCAGTACAAATAGTTTAAAAATGAGTATAATTTCTATTAAATTCAGCACATTAAACTAAAATTAAGTATATTTTCTATTAAATTGAGTATGACTTTTTTCTTGCTTAATATAATTCCTTATAAATTCAACATCATTTACTATTTAAAGAAAATCTAATATATTTTTCATCCAATTGAGTACCATTTAAAGAAAATCTAGTATATTTTCCATCCAATTGAGGTGAAAAAAAAATCATATTCAATTTGATAGAAAATATACTAGATTCTAATTTAATATACTGAATTTAAGAAGAATTATACTGATTTTTAGACTTTTTATACCTAAAAGTATCATGGGTAATTAGATAAATATGTTTGACTAGGAAGTGGAAACAAAGATTTTTATGGACGGAGATTGCATGCAAAGATTTGTTTACCAATAGGGACTGCATGCAAATTTTTCCTCACGGTATCTTTGATTATTTCATTCTTAATTAGTATAAAAATATAGGAATGTATACTAAAAAAACACTCATATTAACAATGGGTATTTTTGTCACTATTAAGTGGATATTTGGGTTTAGTGATAGAATTACGACGGGAATATGATAGTCAGAATAAATTGGGTCATAGACGATTTTATCGATGGAATTTACTTTCTATCGCTAGATATCTACAAAATTAGTGTTCTATCTGTAATTACAGACGAAAGTTATGATTTCGTCGATAATTAGTAAATGGAAACATATTCCAATAACGCTAATTATCGACAGAATTCTAAATTTAGTCGGTAATTTACCGATGGAATAGTGAATTCCATCAGTAACTATCATAACGAATCTATTTAGAATAATTACGGATGAAAATGTAAATTTCACCGATAATTATTGATGAAACTTTTAATTCCGTCGGTAAATTGTAAATTTTTTAACATATTATGCTTTATATTTACAATTATCCTGTTTACATTTTTCATATAAATACAAATCATTACAAACCATATTTACATTCCATTACCGTATACACAAGCATTTCCAATCAAAAACAACTAATTTATTAAATTATATATTCACAAACTCATTACAATCCATGTACAAACAATCAAATTTAGTATTCAAATCCATACAAACTAACACAATAAATTATCTAATAATGATACACAAATTTAAAGGCATACAGACTGTGTCCATAATCTACTACAAAGACATTCAAATAGTCCCCTTGAGGCGGTGTGGTGGTTAAAGCATAGGATATTGCCACATGAAATCTTGGGGGTAAAACTCGACATGTCCGAGTATGGTTTCCCCCATGCCTTGGCCACCTATACTAATGGCTAGTAATTACCCATGATTTACCTCCTCCGTATTGATCTAGAGATGGATTAACGGGGGCACTAGGACGAGTGAATCGCCTTTTACGACATACAAAGACATCCAAATAGAATCATATAAGATAGTACTATCAAATCATGTAGAAAGTAAACTATGATAGATTATTATCAAAATCATGCAAGGTAAATTGATCCAAAAATTAATAATGACAAAGTAATATATAGACCAACAAATTATCTTGAGGAAATGTAATACAATTAGAGATAAACATATTATAACATCAAAATCGAATAAATATATTTTGCATATTTTATAAGTAATAAAAAAACTAAGTTGTAATTGAACATATCTTATAAAGATGCTGCTCAATAAGGTCTTGTGGGTCTTAATTAAATCTTCTGTGACTCAAAACAATGTTGTGATTAGATAAATTGAGCAATAATTGCTCGCATCTTGGCCAAGACAGCATCATCTCTCGCTTCCCGATTGACCATCCTCTGCTCCACTATTGCCACTTGATCCTTTTCTCTTCTTGATTTTCTTGTCTTAGTGACTACAACTTGATAGAAGAAAAGCTAGGATGACCCCTAAGCATCCTCAATCAATCAAATGTCGCTTTGGCTTAAGAGTCAAGGCCAGGTTGTAGATTGTGGAGTTCTTTGTTCTTTCACCGACAATATCATAATAAATGTCATTTATCACCTCGATGGATAGAGCATGTGACTCCCTTCCCTCTACTGGTGGTGTAGATATCTAGGTCACTCTATTAGTCATTTCTGTTGGGTTTTTCGGGCCGCGAAAACCGCTTTTCGCGTCGCGGAAACCCCGAATCACCCAAAGCTGTAGATCCGTGCAAGGAAAAATTTTGAAAACACAAATACGAGTTTTATACTACGATCTACAGTAGATCTACAAAGGAAAAACCATTTTACCTTCGATGCGTGCCCTTGCAAAATCCCGCTCGTCCAAGGTACTTGTCGGATCTCCAAAGTATCAAGGTAGATACTTCTCTAGTGATATCCACACGAACAAGGAGTGTCTCTCACACTCAAAGGATGGAGAAGAGAGCCCTAAGTGTGCTAGCACTTTCTAGAGCTCTCGGATAGGATTTAAATGGAGGGAAAAAGAAAGAAGAAAGGAAACTCTTACACTCAAGAAGTAGTCTCCTCTTTTGTGACCTTCACTCTTTCTTTTTCTCTTGAAATACAACTCAACTACCTTCTCTCCCTTCATGGAACCCACGACCAAAAGAGAGGAGAAAGCAAGAGAGAGCTAAGGAGGAAGAAGATGGAATGAATGAGAATAAATTGCATTCACTCTCCTTCATGTGTGTGTAACCCCCTTCCCATTTAATGTGGCCATTAAAGAGGGGATTTGTAACCTCCATGAGGTGTCACACACATGTGCAACCATGATGATGTGGAGCATCATCAATGGTCCACCTTATGCCAACTCACAAATGAGGTGGCAAATGGTCAATTCAAAATTGACCTTTGATCTTCCTTCTCAAATCAAGTCAAACTTGACCAAATCTCTCTCATGGTTGATCTAATCTAACCATTTGATTCAAGCCAACTTAATATAATGAATCTAATTCATTTAATTAAATTGATTCAATGAGTCATAATCCAAATTAGACTCATTGAACACATGAATCAACTTGAGTCTAACTCAATTAGCCTAATTTGGATTACTCTTAATCCAATTTGGTTCATCACATGAACCTAATCCAATTGGTTCATCATATGAACCTAATCTCTATCCACTTGTTCTTTGTGTGTGACCCAATAGGTTCTTGTAACGTTGGCAATGTTTCTAAACTCCTTTAGAAACATAAGCAATGAGCGACATCTAGCAATACATCATTGCTACCCAAGTTACAAGAATGTTGAGATCCAACATCACCTTGTGACTACTAATTGTGACTCCTCACAATATGTGACAAGTGTCCTTCTATCCTAGACATCTAGATTGATTAATGTGAGGCATAGACCGTGTCATCCTCTAATCAATCTAAATCTTGAACTCCAAGTAGACTCACTCGATCAAATGAGCTCAACATCTAATGTTGACTCATTTGGGCATGGCCATGCACTTCGTGGTCTCACTCTATCAAGAATAGCGATGTCGCTCCCGTCATATGGGAGGGATAGATCCCATCTACATCACTCACATCCCTCTGCATAATTACGAGCAGTATTCGGAATTTATAGTCCACGATCAGTGACGTTTGACGAAACTAAACTACATAACTCCTTATGTAGGGATCCATGGTGACTTCAGGTCTAAGGACTAATAGTCATACTAATAGCCACATGAGAAAGTATATGACACTCATATAACGATCCATGATACTTTCTCATGGCGGGTCATTCAGTATACATTCTCCAATGTATACCCATGTGTCAACATGATATCTCTATATCCATGACTTGTGAGATCAAGTCATCGAGCTGACCTACATGCTAGTCTTATTGCATTAACATTGTCCCTGAATGTTAATACTCGACTAGGAATGATTTAGAGTAGTGTTCCTTATATCATTTCACTATCGATTCAACTAATCGATTGATATAGGTATGAACCTTCTACTCAAGGACGCTATTATACTTAGTCTATTTGGCACTAATACAAATAAGTATAATAACCAAACAAATGCCTTTATTAATATACAAGAATATGATACAATGAGTCCATACAATCATCAAATGATTGGCTCTAGGGCTCTAACTAACAATCTCCCACTAGCACTAGTGCCAATCAGTATAGGCTCTAAGGCCTAATGACCTAGTGTGACCATCATGCTTCCTCTGTGCCAAAGCCTTGGTCAAGGGATCTGCGATGTTAGCCTCTGTAGGTACTCTACAAATCTTCACATCTCCTCTATCGATAATCTCTCGAATGAGATGGAAGCGCCGTAGTATGTGCTTGGTCCGCTGGTGTGAGCGAGGTTCCTTCGCATGTTATAGCTCCATTGTTGTCACAATAGAGCTCAACTGGTCAGCGATGTTAGGAACCACCCCAAGTTCGATGATGAACTTGGATCCAAATCGCCTCCTTTGCCGCCTCCGATGCAGAATATACCTCTGTAGAATCGCCATCGTGTCCGCCGAACTCTTCCACCACAACACAACCATTTAAGCAAAACACGAACCCCGATTGCGATCGGTAATCATCCCGATCGGTTCGAAGCTAGCATCACTGTAACCCTTTACAGTTAGCTCATCATTGCCTCCATATATCAAGAAATATTCTTTAGTCCTTCTTAAGTACTTAAGAATATTCTTGACCGCTATCCAGTGACTTTCACCTGGATCTGACTGGTATCTGCTCGTCATGCTCAAAGCATACGAGACATCAGGTCGAGTACATAGCATGGCGTACATGATCGATCCTATGGCTGAGGCATAAGGGATCTGATCTATGCGATCTCTCCTCTCTAGAAGAGGGACCTTGAGTCTTCGAAAGACTCACGCCATGTGACATCGGCAGAAATCCCTTCTTGGAGTTCTGCATGGCAAACCGAAGGAGTACCTTGTCAATGTATGTACTCTGACTTAGGCCAAGCAATCTCTTAGATCTATCTCTATAGATCTGTATCCCTAGAATGCGGGATGCCTCACCTAAGTCCTTCATTGAGAAGCAACTCCCTAGCCAGGTCTTGATAGACTGAAGCATAGGGATGTCCTTCCCAATGAGTAGTATGTCATCCACATACAATATGAGGAAGACAACTATGTCCCCTACAACCTTCTTGTAGACACAAGGTTCATCTTCGTTCTTGATGAAACCAAACTGTTTGATCGCATCATCGAATCGAAGATTCCAGCTCCGAGAAGCTTGCTTTAGTCCATAAATGGACCTATGCAGCTTGCATACTCTGCTAGTATGCTGTGGATCTACAAAACCCTCAGGTTGTGTCATGTACACATCCTCGAGTAGGTTTCCATTCAGAAACGCGGTTTTGACATCCATCTGCCATATCTCATAGTCATGGTAGGCTGCAATAGCAAGCATGATCCGAATGGATTTAAACATCGCTCTTGGAGAAAAGGTTTCATCATAGTCAATACCATGAATTTGCTTGAAACCTTTAGCTACCAAGCGACCCTTATAGATAAGTCCATCCATGTCAGTCTTTCTCTTAAAGACCCACTTACACCCAATGGGTTTTACCCCTTCAGGTGGATCAACCAAAGTCCATACTTGGTTGGTGTACATGGATTCCATCTTGGATCTCATGGCTTCTAGCCATTTCTGAATCTGACAGCTTCCTGATAGGTGGTAGGCTCATCCTCTATGAGCATAACGTCATCATGGTCAGACAAGAGAAATGAGTATCTCTTGGGCTGACGACGTACCCTATCAGACCTGCGAAGAGGTAGGTCTACTTGAACTGGTTGTTGTTCCTCAACTCTTTGTGCAACAACATCATCCACAACACTTTGTGGTTCCAGTTCAACTTCCATCGAGGCTTCAGTGCTATTGTTCGCATCTTGAACTTCTTCAAGATCGAACGCGCACCCACTAGTCTTTCTAGAAACAAAGTCCCTTTCTAGAAAGACCCCAGTCTTGCCACAACTACTGCGAATGTAGAAGTAATATCCCTTAGTTTCCTTGGGATATCCGATGAAATAACACTTGTCGATTTGGGTCCTAATTTGTGCGAGACTTGACGTCGACGTAAGCCTCACAACCCCAAATCCTCATGAAAGACACTGGCATCTCTCCCGATCCATATCCTATATGGTGTCTTTATCACGGCCTTGGATGGATCTCGGTTGAGAATGAAAGCCGTGTCTAGAGCATATCCCCATAGATATGTCGGAAGATCTGTGACTCATCATAGATCGTACCATATCTAATAAGGTACGATTCCTCCTTTCGGATACACCATTCCACCGTGGTGTTCCAGAGGAGTGAGTTGAGATAAAATCCCACACTCGCCTAAGTAGTCACGAAACTCATGGCTTAAGTATTCACCACCTCGATCCGATCAAGTATCTTAATACTCTTGCCAAGTCGGTTCATGTACTTCATTCTTGAATTCTTTGAACTTTTCAAAGGATTCAGATTTATGTGTCATCAAATACACATAACCATATCTACTGAAGTCATCAGTAAATGTGATGAAGTACCTATAACCACCTCTAGCAGCGACATTGAAAGGGCCACATACATCACTATGTATGAGTCCTAACAAATCAGTCGCTCTTTCACTGTGCCCACTAAAAGGAGTCTTGGTCATCTTGCCTCGTAGGCATGACTTGCATATCTCATATGATTCAAAATCAAATGAGTCCAGCAAACCATCCTTATGGAGCTGGTATAAGCGCTTGTCATTTATATGACCTAAGCGACAGTGCCAGAGATAGGTGTAGTTCATATCGTTCGATTTGAACCTCTTGGTACTAACGTTATAGATAGGGCTCTCTAGATCTAGAATATAGAGTTCGTTTATCAGAGGTGCACTACAATAGAACATATCGTTTAAATAGATAGAACAACATTTGTTCTTTATTATAAACGAAAATCCTTTCTTGTCCAAACAAGAAACTGATATAATGTTCTTAGTCAATGCAGGCACATAACAACAATCGTCTAACTCTAGTATAAGCCCAGAGGGCAGAGATAGAAAATAAGTCCCTGCAGCAACCCGTGCTCCATTGCCTACTCGTAGGTCTATCTCGCCCTTTGTCAATGCTCTGCTATTTCTCAGTGCTTGTACACTAGTACAAATGTGCGAAGCACATCCGGTATCTAATACCCACGACGAAGAAATAGAGAGGTTGACTTCTATAACATTTATACCTGAAGTAGAAATCTTATTTCTCTTCTTGTTAAGATCTTCCAGGTATCCTGTGAAGTTCCTCTTCCAGTGCCCTGCTTGTCCTTGATATAGTTGACAAAGATGTGCAACCATATCATAAGCACCCATTAACTTATGTTGCTTCTGAAGCTCAGAGTCCATGGTCGCGAGCATTAGACATGACACATCTAATGCGTCATCTTGATGCTTCTTGTAAGCATCTTTGTCAGCTCGCGGGGCATTGGCAGGAGGAGCCTCCGGAATGGGCTGCTCCAGAACGTACAGTTTACGTTCCTGAGTGAGAACTATTCTCAGGTTCCTGTACCAGTCCAGGAAATTTGCTCCGTTGAGCTTGTCCTTCTTAAGGACAGATCGCAGGGAGAAAATGTTCGTATTCGACGTCATGGCAATTCTACAACAGAAATAAATGCAGAAATAAGTATCATATTCTTTAAAATTATTTAATTAGGCCTTTAATTAAATGATGCTCCCACTGAATTCTATAATTCTTGTGGGACAAGATCCACATCATACTAACCCTTGAGTTAGCTTTGGCTAATACGCCCAAGGCTTAGTATGATCGGTAGGTAACGATTACCAATTACATCTCTATGCAACTCTTGTTTATAGAATCAATATCCGCATTTATATTAGAACTCGAGTTAGCTTTGGCTAATACGCCCGAGAGTTAATATAGATGTGATATTGACCTATCTTTCCAACTATTGGAAGAATGCCTATAGTTGACTCGATCCAACCGAGTAACTATGAATACCTAATCTAATTGAGTTTGTATTCACCCATGCGTTGATAGACGGGACCAAGATTGTCCCTCCGTACCCTACCAAGATAATATGTATTGCTCTGCTTTGGCAGATTCAACAATACATGTGATCGAGGTAGTGATAGGTATCACGGCACGGTTAGGCATTAGAGTTGAGTCGATTGAGATCTAATCTAATCGAGAAGGGATGCATCTTGTGCACGACTTAGATCTAATCTAATCGCAAGGGTGCATCATGTGCACGACTTAGATCTAATCTAATCGTTAGGCACTAATTAATTAACTACTTATTAAATATGCATCACATACACAAGCAATTAATTAATCTATTTGTGATTTAGTCATGGCCCTACTACGATCTTCTCAAGCCAATGAGAAGATCGATTGGTCAACCTAGGGTCAACAGCTTCTCCAAGCTCCTCCCTTTGACCACCTTGTGTTGCTCGTGCCCGCCTCGGAACTCCGTCTCATGTGGACCCTCCACCGCTCCAATTTGTACATTACAATTTGAAACTCGAGTTACATTCGAGTCTAAATCTAATTTACAACAAGAAAATAAGAGAAGGCACGACGCACAGGTCGCGAATATAATACAACACTCGCAAACACATAACGGCACGCAGGCCGTATTAAGAATTACAACACAACCAATCATATTGGGCTTTGGGCCATGACTATCACAAATTAATATATAATTCAAAATTATATATTTTTCATAATTTTCTATAATTTTAAAATTAAATTTTACAATTTTACGAATAAAATTTCCCGGCGGTCCCGTTTAGCGGTTTCGGGCGCAATTGCGGAACGGATCCCCTTGCGGGGCCCAGGGGCATTGCCCCTACCCGCGATCTAACCATCGCGAGGGTTCCTTTGCGATCCAACAGCGCCTAAACCCGCTGTCCCAAAACGATTTGGGTCGGAAAAATCTTCCCGGCGGGTTCGTTTTTAGCGATTTCGGGTGCGATCGCGGAGCAAATCCCCTTGCGGGGTTAGGGGCAGTACCCCTACCCACGATCTAACCATCGTGAGTTGCTCCTTTGCGATCTAATGGCACCCAAGCCCGCTGTCCCAAATGGATTTGGGGCAAAACGAAGCCGGTTTTGAAAGATCTTTCCGGTAGCCGAAGCGTACAAGTGCCGAGACACTTGTGCTTCGCTTCTACGGAAAAATTACCCATAAAATCATAAAAAACTAATTTTTACAGAAAATCACAGAAGGTTTTATTTTTCATAAAAATAAAAACAAACTCGTACAAGCCTTGCACGTGGCTCTGATACCACTGTTGGGTTTTTCGGGCCGCGAAAACCGCTTTTCGCGTCGCGGAAACCCCGAATCACCCAAAGCTGTAGATCCGTGCAAGGAAAAATTTTGAAAACACAAATACGAGTTTTATACTACGATCTACAGTAGATCTACAAAGGAAAAACCATATTACCTTCGATGCGTGCCCTTGCAAAATCCCGCTCGTCCAAGGTACTTGTCGGATCTCCAAAGTATCAAGGTAGATACTTCTCTAGTGATATCCACACGAACAAGGAGTGTCTCTCACACTCAAAGGATGGAGAAGAGAGCCCCAAGTGTGCTAGCACTTTCTAGAGCTCTCGGATAGGATTTAAATGGAGGGAAAAAGAAAGAAGAAAGGAAACTCTTACACTCAAGAAGTAGTCTCCTCTTTTGTGACCTTCACTCTTTCTTTTTCTCTTGGAATACAACTCAACTACCTTCTCTCCCTTCATGGAACCCACGACCAAAAGAGAGGAGAAAGCAAGAGAGAGCTAAGGAGGAAGAAGATGGAATGAATGAGAATAAATTGCATTCACTCTCCTTCATGTGTGTGTAACCCCCTTCCCATTTAATGTGGCCATTAAAGAGGGATTTGTAACCTCCATGAGGTGTCACACACATGTGCAACCATGATGATGTGGAGCATCATCAATGGTCCACCTTATGCCAACTCACAAATGAGGTGGCAAATGGTCAATTCAAAATTGACCTTTGATCTTCCTTCTCAAATCAAGTCAAACTTGACCAAATCTCTCTCATGGTTGATCTAATCTAACCATTTGATTCAAGCCAACTTAATATAATGAATCTAATTCATTTAATTAAATTGATTCAATGAGTCATAATCCAAATTAGACTCATTGAACACATGAATCAACTTGAGTCTAACTCAATTAGCCCAATTTGGATTACTCTTAATCCAATTTGGTTCATCACATGAACCTAATCCAATTGGTTCATCATATGAACCTAATCTCTATCCACTTGTTCTTTGTGTGTGACCCAATAGGTTCTTGTAACGTTGGTAATGTTTCTAAACTCCTTTAGAAACATAAGCAATGAGCGGCATCTAGCAATACATCATTGCTACCCAAGTTACAAGAATGTTGAGATCCAACATCACCTTGTGACTACTAATTGTGACTCCTCACAATATGTGACAAGTGTCCTTCTATCCTAGACATCTAGATTGATTAATGTGAGGCATAGACCATGTCATCCTCTAATCAATCTAAATCTTGAACTCCAAGTAGACTCACTCGATCAAATGAGCTCAACATCTAATGTTGACTCATTTGGGCATGGCCATGCACTTCGTGGTCTCACTCTATCAAGAATAGCGATGTCGCTCCCGTCATATGGGAGGGATAGATCCCATCTACATCACTCACATCCCTCTGCATAATTCGTTACATACCCAGTAATCACCTTTATAGTCCACCCAGTTACGGGTGACGTTTGACGAAACTAAAGTACATAACTCCTTATGTAGGGATCCATGGTGACTTCAGGTCTAAGGACTAATAGTCATACTAATAGCCACATGAGAAAGTATATGACACTCATATAACGATCCATGATACTTTCTCATGGCGGGTCATTCAGTATACATTCTCCAATGTATACCCATGTGTCAACATGATATCTCTATATCCATGACTTGTGAGATCAAGTCATCGAGCTGACCTACATGCTAGTCTTATTGCATTAACATTGTCCCTGAATGTTAATACTCGACTAGGAATGATTTAGAGTAGTGTTCCCTATATCATCTCACTATCGATTCAACTAATCGATTGATATAGGTATGAACCTTTTACTCAAGGACGCTATTATACTTAGTCTATTTGGCACTAATACAAATAAGTATAATAACCAAACAAATGCCTTTATTAATATACAAGAATATGATACAATGAGTCCATACAATCATCAAATGATTGGCTCTAGGGCTCTAACTAACAATTTCCTCTCGTGTGAAGAAAAGTATATCATTAATATATGGTACATAATTACCAAAGCTAATCATTGTTAATAGTTATATATAATAAAGTTAATATTCTTATGTCTATGGCCAAAGATCGAGGATCAATAAATGTGTCATCATTTTTCTTGTGAGTTTTATTAAATATCTCCCAACAACTTGGAGGTCTCTATAGAGTACGTTCCTGCATATAGAAAAAAGTAGCATCAAATTTATATAAATTTGATAATAAATTAAAATTTGCTTATATAATTTTAAATTAAACTCACCAAATCGATGACATACTCTACAATAGACTTGGATCTGAAAGTATGGCCAGCGGACTCTGTATTCCTATTTGATTGAGCAGCTATAGAATTTAACCTCTACCTATTTGCAGCCTAGGTGGCAGTCCATGCAGCCCAGATCTTTTCTGATACATGTGATGGCCTCATGCCTTTCTTTCTCAAATTGTATAGGAGGTTTTTGTATAGTCTTGCACAATAAATATTCCAAGTTTCTATAAATTAAACCTCCTACTGTGCCTCTTAGGTATATTTTTTCTACAATAATAAGTTAAAAATTTAGTATACTAAAGGATAAATTTATAATACAATACCAAATATATTCAATTTACTTATCAGAAATATAATAGAGATCCTTCATCTCCTGAACTACATGTCTCTATGTAGTATCAAAAGCGCATACTCATTCTTTAAATTGTTTACTTATGTATGTCGCTATTTAATGTCCATCCGGAGTAAAAATATATAAAAAGAAATTAAGGTATAAGAAATATGTTATAAATAAAGTCATATATGAATTTGAATTACTAATGATAAAAATAATTACAACAATCCAACAACTCTCAGCATTGTATGGCCATGGGGTGCGACTACTTGGTCTGACATGATAATATCTATAAAATAACATTACAATCGTATAATTTTATTACTAACATGATGATATATGCAAAAAAATAAGATGAAATCGTAACTTACTTGATAAACAATAATGCTAATATTTAATCATCATTACAATCTAAATCATGAACTTTAACAGTTTTTAAGTCTTCATCGCTAGACTCTATTAGTTTAACAATCTCCTCACTGTTGGACATCTCTTCAACATCTATCTCCTCATAAGTGATATTAATATCTACAAGTAATTAGGATGTGGATTGAAGTTGTGAATTAATTGAATGTCTCTCCACTTTGTCATTCTAAAATGTATCATAGTTTTAAGCAGTGATGGTGTTCATCATTTCAATGGTCAAGCAAGACTTCATTAACAAACAACCAACCATTCACTATGTTAGGTAATGCCTGATGTGGTTGCGTGCTAAAATACGTTTCGTAAACATATACAGCGTAAGATTAAATAATAATTTCTAATTATTACAGCACATGCACCACACGCATACAAAGATACATCTTATGTAGACATGATCATAAAATAAAATTTCCTAAAATAACTTTTACTCTAGGTATACCTGACGAATGATGCGAAGTAAAAAGGACATCAACTAGAAAATCTAACGGAGTTGGCCTCTATTTGTATCCACGCCGAGTTGTCGTTGAGACGGCTTCACAAAGTCATGAGGCATTCATCTCTGATCGGTACTAGCAAAGCGTGAAGATGAAGCAATCCAAGAGAACTCCCACGAGACTATTTGGAGGGTGGTGTGGGATCAAAATTGTCAACACTGAATTTGTCAGCACCAAAATTATTAGCATTGAATTCGTCGGTACAGAATTCGTCATCACCAAATTTATCGGCATCGAATTCGGTGACACCGACTTCATCGGCACCGAATTTGGTGGCTGGAGATGGCCGATGATAACTCTTGAGCTGCAAGAGCTTGGATGATGGCTAGAGAGAGGGAGAGGGAGAAGAGGATGAGAACAAACCCTAATTAAATTAGAGTTTTCTCTCAAAGAATAAAACCACTACTCTCGTCTCCTCATAGAGAGTAGTGGTCTCGTGATGGGCCAACCATTTGGCGGGGTGTGGTGGGCCGACCCATCAACTTGGCGGGTTGGGAAATCTCCAACCCAACCCAATCGAAGACGGGTTACGGGTTTGGTGGGCCAACCCGTAGGCCTATAAATTTTTTTTAAAATAAATAAAAAAAACTTTCATATCTTCGGCAAGCTTCTGTAGCTTGATATGCAATCTTTAAAAGGAGAATGAAAAATTACAGCTTGAGATAAATTCACAGAAAACATTGCTTAAAGAAGAGATTGATGGTTTGTGAGAGACAATTAGGAAGATCAAAGCAATGAAGGGTGAGATAGATGGATTATGGGCTATGCAAGAGTTGATAGTTGTTGACCAGCAAAAGCAAATTTCAATGCTTCAAGGCTTCAAGCTGAAAAAGATTCAGCCATCTATGACTTCAATCTCATGATCAATAAAGTCGACAGCCAGCTAGAAAAACTTTCATATCTTAAATCGTATCGTGTCCTTCTCCACGTCCACGAACATGTGTTTCTCAACCCACAGGTCAACCCAAGCCTATCATGAGCTGACCCGCACGGGTCGCGGGCCTAGGCGGTTTGGCCCGCAGCGGGCTTGGGTTGATAAAATTTCAACCCAACCCGCTTAATTGGTTTGGTGGGGCGTGCCAACCCGACGGGCCCAACTCATATTGACGACTCTACTCAAGGCGCCTTCAGTCACCTAGAAGGTGCCTCGGTACTATCCACCTGAGGCCTTTTGTGCTTTCTTTATCCTGTAAAATGTGTTAGTCCAAAATAAAAATATTTAACATGCAAAATAAGATTAGTACAATAATATTATATTAATTTATGACTTATACATATTGGTGTAGGGAGTACCAGACGATTGAACATGAGTTTTTATTATGGCAAAGGGTTTAAAAGTTAAGATGTCTTGTAATCTAACACGTGTGACTGAGTTTGCAGGAAAGTCTTAAGTGTTCTTAGGCAAAAGTCTTAGTGGATAGGCAAGTGGAAAGCCCTAGGGGGAAGTAACCCTAGGTCGTAGGGGGTGGTAACCCTAGGTTATGAAAAGTCATAACTACAGTTAGGCAACAAAGTCCTAGTCTGAGGGACTGGGTAAAGTCTTAGCAGGTCAAGGACGACAGGTGAAATCCTAGAGTCGAGGACGACAGGTGAAATCCTAGAGTCGAGGACTCTAGGTGAAAATCTTAGGGATCCCGGACACCAAGTGAAAGATTGGACGGGTCGGGAATCGAACATCCAGCGGAAAAGTCCTGAAGTCTAGGATGCTGAGCAAAAGTCCAGACAATCTGAAGGACCGATCTGGCAAAAAATAAACTCTCCTGAGAGGAGTAGGTGAGGATACGTTCCCCGAAGAGGGAACAGTAGGCGTCGGTCAGACTTTAAGTTTTAGCGAAACTCAAAGTCAGGACTAGACAGTTCGAAGACTGTCAAAAATTATCTTTACATGTTGTTTGCCTTTTATTCTAGCTCTATTTTGTAGGAATAGTAACACTTTGTAGGTTAGAATTTTAGCTTGTTCTGTTGATCAAACGAAATGATCGGTTGACCGAACCCTCAAGCAAAAAGATTAGATAAGCAACGACTTGATTGGGTTCGACTAAGGGATCGATTGACCGAACCTCGAGTTCAGTCGACCGAACAGTGGATACGCAACAACTTGATTGGACCGAGTTGATCAGACCAGATAAGCCAGCTAGAATAGCAGGATCAGTTGACTGAACGGTGGGATCGATCAACCGAACGAATGCTTTATCCAAAGAGGTAGCATCTAGACGAGAAGCTGGGCAGATATAGAAGGTTCGGTTGACCGATCAAGGAGGATCGATCGACCGATCAAGGAGGATCGATCGACCGATCAACGTCGAGTCAAAGACTAATCCCGAGATCAGTGGATATCGATCAGCTCTAGCTCGACTATAAAATGAGGTTTGACCAACAGCTTCGTAGAGAGATATTCAGACATCATTCATAACTACTTTATCTCTTGTGCGCTACTTCAGAACGATTCGATAACACCCAAATGCTACTCCAACAATTAACGAACGACTATTAATTCTATTATTGTCAGTAACTTGATTTTATTACTATTGTACTTTAAGTTTGTAATCATTGTTCGAATTATTAGTGATTGCTCAATGATAGCTATCAACGATCGCGGGCCTTAGAGTAGGGGTCATCAAAAGTTCCGAATCAAGTAAAACTCTACCATATTAGCCATGCTTTTGCTTTCTTCTGTTTATTCCTCTGTGTTTTACTCCAAAGTTTTTAAACGAACGAGAAATAGCCATGAGTGTTATTCAACCCCCCTAGTACGTCTTGATCCTACAAGACCCTATCCTCCAGACCAGGATCTAGTCAAGGTCTCAATTTAGATTTTTTGAAATGGACTTAAATTGGACTGACGCCTATTGTCCACTCAAGTAGGATGCATCCTCACAGAGTCACTCTCCTCCTGTGACTTACCTTCACTTATCAAGTGTCAAGTTACCTCCTCGATGTCAATCTGACCCACCAGGTCTTCCGGCCAGAATTGTACATCCGGACTTCGCCAATCGGGAATAGAATATCCCGATCTCTTGTTGGAATCGCACATTTGGACTTCCTCCTATCGGGAATCAAACATCCTGACCTCCTGCCAGAATCTCACATTTAGACTTCGTGCCTAGTGTTAAGTCCTCTTGACCCATCAAGTTATTAAACCCTATACATTCGATAATAAGTTTAAATCAACAACACATCTAACTTTAATTTAGTTGTCATTCATCAAAGAACATGTTCTTAGTTTCATAGGATACGAGAAATTGATCATTAGAAGATATATTGATGCTAGTTTTCAGACAAATTGGGATGATCTAAAATTATAGGAAGGTTATGTGTTTTGTTTAAATGGTGCAACTGTTTGTTAGAGGAGTTCCAAGCATGAGACAGTTGCAGATTCAATAACTGAGTCTAAGTATATAGCAATTTCGGAGGCAGCAAAGGAAGCTGTGTGGATCAAAAACTTCATAGCAAAGTTTGAAGTGTTTCCTATCATTGTTGATCCAGTTATACTATATTGTGATAATAATACGGTCATAGTGTAGGCAAAGGAGCCAAGATCTTACTAACAATTCAAGCATGTACTGAGAAAGTATCATCTCCTTAGAGAGATCATTCAAAGGGGTGATGTGTTGGTTAACATATCATATATTAGCAAGAGCATCGCAGACTCACTCACAAAAGCATTACCTCTACAAAAACATGAGACTCATGTGAGGAGCCTAGGAATGAGAGTCTATAGTGTTTGGTAATAATGCAAATAGAAGATTATATTGTTAGTATGTGATAAAACACTCTTATGAATTTATGGATAATTATTTCATAAAGGTAAGTATTTATCGTTAATTATTTACTTTTTTACATATATGATTAATGATAAAGTCTCATGATTTAATGGTTATATTAATCTGAAAAATAATCCTTGATCAGATAAATATATGGAGGGGACATAGATATCTAGATCAATGATGAGTATGACTAGGTTGAGATAGATTGAGAGATGGATATCCAAGTTATACTTGAAGGTGCCTTGAGTTTAGAGGTACACTGGACACGACCCACTTGAGAAAGACCACATATTAAGCATCATTGGTCGTTCCTCTAATGAATGAGTGTAATTGATCTTTTGACTTAAGACATTCATTTATTCTATGCGTGTAATTATGTACTTTAACGTCGTTAAAAGCAGTCTTTAATTGTATTGTAATTAATTCAAGTTGGAGGTATGACAAAACGTAGAGAGAATAGTATTGAGTCTATAGAGGATTCATCGTTATCTTAGATTAGGGTTTAACATCATGGTCGCTTGATAAAGCTATTAGTGATATGAAATTCATGGTCACAGGAGGAATGATTTATTATTCAAGAGAAGTCTATTATTTCTTGAAAATTAAGTATAACAATTAATTTGGTGATGATCATAGTGCACTGAATTAATTGGGATATTGGCTAGATGGTAAGATTAAATTACACAGTAATCAGTTCTTGATGGTTTATAGTTTATGACTAATATTTTATCACATCGAGTGACTAAAAGAGTGTTTGGAAGAGCTTTTGCCTATTTAAAAGTGGTTTTTATAAGTTAGTGAGAAGTTAAAGTTTGGAGTATTTAGAAATAAAATTCAAAAGCTAATACAAGGTAAACTTCGAGTGTTTGATGAATAATTGCTTCCAAGCTTAATTTTTAGTTAAATGATAACAATATCTTTAAACTAGATAAATTAAACTTTTTTTAATTATCTAAATATAATTTTGATACACCGTCAAAAATGTGTTTATATAATTATTATTATATTTTGAATATTGTATCAAAATTAATTTTTTTATAACATGAATGTTTGAAAAATATATATATATAATTAATAAAAATAAAAATATAAAAATGATAAAATTTATACAAATACATAAAATATGTATAAAAAATTCTAGAAATACAAATTATATAAAATATTATTTAAAAAATAAATACTTATAATAAAATATGATTGAAATTTTATAAATGATTTGGGAAGTAGCGTGAATGAGGAGAGAAATTAGGTCAAAAGTGTAATGGCAATTATGTAAAATGATAATTTAATTTTAGACCATAACCAAAAAAACATAAGCAAGAAAAAACATAAGCAAAAAAAAACATCAGATTCTATCCTCTAGCTTTTGAGTAAAAGTTATAGAAGCTTAAATAAAATTTGACATTCATAAATACTCAAAAGTGCTTCTATGTAGTAAAAATCTAAGAAGCGCTTAGTAGCAGATCTATTAAATCCTCCCTAAAAATTATTGTTAGATAGTTATCTTAGTCTGTGTATGAATTTACATTGTCTTCGTATATAAAACCTAGAGGGTCGCATGTATAGCACGTAGACATGAACATTATCTACAATTGATTATTTTAGTGGGTACTAAAATTAATCAAGTTAATATTTCTAAATAAGAATTAATTGAATTATTAATTAATTCTGAAATAACTGAAGCTAGAACAAATCAAGATCAAATATGTAGTTACCTCTCCAATTCACCCTTGGAGAATTTGGATAACCACAATCACGAGGATTCTTGAAGAGTTGAGAAGTCATACTTTTAATTATTATCTTGAAGAATTCGGATAACAAAACTAATCATCTTCCATGATTTTTTTTTTTTTTTTTTTTCTGATGAGACACCTCTTCATCTTTCTTGGAGAGTTGAAGACTCATATCTCTTTATCTTCCTTGGAGGTATAATTTATCTTCCTTGGAGGCTATACCTTGGAAGATTTGGAGATGAACTCTACTTCTCTCTTGAAGCTTTTAGCAACCAACTCCTCTCCTTAGAAACATATCTTCTTCCCTTTCTTCCATTAAAAGAGATCCATAATATTTCCAAAAAGTTTTATCGATATAAGAGGTTAGCACCTGGCGAATCATGTCTAGTTCGTAATCTAATGCGGGTGGATACCGTTAGAGGAGTCACACATGGGACTCTCAATTGATTATAATTTTGTTCACACTCGTCAAGGATTACGAGGTATGTTTCATTTCATATTATTTTATTTAAAAATTATATATATCACAAAAGCGATCTATGTTTTACTAGAAAAATCTAATTACTTAAATATATTCCCCTTGCAAGGATTCTATTATATTAGTTTTGATTAATGGTGTAGAGTAATTTTGATTAAATTGAGATAATTTTAATTAAGAAACTATTTTTGACGAAGTTAATCAAAAAAAATAAGAGTGGCCTATATATATATACATTTTTTTTATAAGTGATATTTAAATCATGATCCTGAATATGATTTTTTTGTACAAATTGTATTATACAAAAATAATAATTATACTAACTTTGAACATGATGGGATTTGACAATAAAAATCACATATAGAATGTTTCTCGAAAATAAAAATCGAGCATGTTTTGTTGAGGAAGAAAATCAAATATGAATACTTTTGTTTTTAAAAAAATTAAGTCCTCAGAGTGACCGTGGTTTATTCAAAATCAAATTAAATTAGATGATTATTTAAACTGAATAAGCACATAAATCAAATTGAAATTAAATTGAATTTGTCCATTTACTTTGATCTAATTTGGATTAACCAAATTTATACTTATATCTTACTATTTTATTAAAAATCTCCCCCTTTATAGAGTAGATCCTTGGTCCGCAAATTGTGGACCAGAGGATGGTCTACTACATGAGGTCCTTTGATTTGAATGGACCCCACTTATTTAAAAATAGGGTTCATCCAAATCAAAGGTCCACATCAGTGGACCATCCCCTGGTCCGTAAATTGCGAACCAGAGGATCCTACTGCCCCTTTACTAACTAACTTTGGTGAAGCCTAAAATGAATTTACGTTAATATCATTTTTTCTATTCACACTAAAAATAATTCTAAAGTTTATTAGTAATTCCACAAGCGAAACAATTAGTGATCTAGAGCTCGAGACTCAGCTGCGGCATATTATTATGAATTTTTCTTATCATTAATTTTCTCTGGTTGTTTTATATAAAAAATATAGTTCTATTTAGTCCCACATCTTAGAATTAACAACACTATGATCAAAGAATCTTCTATAAATATTTTAGACAGACAATATTAAAAAATATACTTTTCTTAATATTTTTTATTAAGATAAGCATAATATTAAAAAATTAAATTAATTTTTTTCATAGGGAAGCCGTAAGGGTGACATTTGAAAATCCAAATAATTCAGATTTTCAAAGACCCAAATAATTTATATTTTCAAAAGTTAGGTACTTTACTCTAATGACTCTATTTTAGTATTTTAATGCTACCATTATGCACTTCAGTTTTTTTTCGTTTTTCCTGGCGGAGGATGGAAAGGAAAAGCCAACCTGGCCTCCCGACGCCAAACATCCACCAGTTCCCGTGGAACCGTTAATGTTGCGAGTGATGCAGCGCGGTTGATATTTGGGCGGAAGATTCACTAGATTCGGCACGGTTTGATTCCGGAGATTTATCATCTTCAAATATGCCCTTCCATCTAGAGATCACTATGTACCATAATTTATCTATCTATATGTTATTTTGAGACCGACGATGTTAGACCGTTTGAGATTAGTGAAATCATCTTTTACTGAGTTAATCTACAAGTGATTCTCACGCTAGACACTTTCAAATGTCCAACGCTCAAACTTATGGCAAACTGAGCCATCACGTCAGGACCCGTTAACATTTCCTGATTTATCAAGTGGTCATTTCATGTGGCTGAGATGTTCGCCCAAGGATTAGTTATCACCTTAAAAATCAAAAAGTTAATACTGCAAGCATGCCCCTGGGTATTGATGCAGTGGTCAAATACTCCAATGGTCAATGAGACATCTAAATTAAATCCCAACTACGTATATTGCCGGGCATTTTTTTTTAATAGGATGACAAATTTAAGAAGTTGACCACTTTGGATACATAATCTGCGCACTTCTTGATCTACTTGGTTGATAAAATATGCTGTCAAATGGTCCATCCCAAAATTAATAATACCCTATTTAAGAAATAAACAAGTTAGTGATGCAAGCACGCAACTATTTGTTAATTTAATCCTCGACGAATATTATGATCATCTTTAATGCCTAGCCACTATTTTTTTTTTGTTTGATTATCTAATTCCTTATGAACTTATGAACCAACTAATTTTATAGGCATCCGGTTCGGTAGAATAAATTTGAAAGTGTAAATATCTCGTCGTCCAATAATATGTTGGAAATATAAATGGAGAGATAGAGAAGAAGAAATGTTATTATCTATGAATTTTGAGTTTTATATTAGGTGTTTTTTTATTGTATTATTGATTTATATTATAATATATGTATTAATATTGTGAATATATATATAAGGAGAGACTCTCTATTATTCATGGGTACACAAGGGTACAAATTCAAAGTTCAAATTTACACTAAACCAAGTTCACTAACGAGTGACAATGACCTACGCGCGTCGAATGTCAGATCGATCAATACAAAATTTGTCTAAGAAAATGAACTTTTTGCCATTAGAATATCTCTTTGCTATTTGCTCAAGAGTGTAATGGAAACATTAAACTTGATTCTATAATGTTTTGGCAATAATGACAGACATTAAATCTATTAATGGTAATTCTATAATGTCTTTGCAATAATAACCGACATAAACCTAATATTGAATGATCATAATTAAGTCATTCATTACAACTAGAGATGAGCCCTCCTATATAAGGAAGTTAAATCTTGAGAAAAAAAAGAAACAAAAGCAATAACAAAAGAATTTCTCCATATTAGTTCCCTGATTCTTTCCTCTCAGTCGTACATTTACTCAGCTGAACTATTTATAATAGCACTCGAGTGCATTCTTAGTTTGCCACGAACAACCAGTGTTTGGTTGTGTGTGATTCTACAGTTCTATCCTGGAAAATAAATGACCCAAAAGAACCTCCAAGGACAGCCAAAAGTGAGACGAATCCGTTTCAAAGAAATTGCTTGAAAGCATGTCTTGGCATCTCCCGACTTGGCAACTTAGCTTCCTGACTCCCCTCAGCATCTCCCGACTCGGCAACTCAGCTTCTCGACTTCGCTCGACATCTCACGACTCGGCGATTCGGCTTCTTGACTTCACTCGACATCTCCCGACTCTGCTTCCAATCAGGAGTCTCCACTTGAGAGTCCCCACTTTACACTCAGACTAGGCAGTAGACAACTATCTTCCAAACAACCTAGCAGCTCAACCTGACTTTCAAGGCCAATAGTCTGAGATTATTTATTCAGGTCATCTCGATAAATAAGTTGAAATTAATCTTATGTAATTTCAATCCAGCTAAACTTTCATATTATCTCCGATAATAGATTGTTCAACACAATTAATCTCAGATTTATCATCCTACTATAGAAAAATATTCTATAGTATATAATTAAAAATCGAATCACGAATATTTAAGTAACCATTGAAATATAGTTGTCGATATACCGTAGGTCGGGCCACTATGTTGCTTTTAGTATCGCTTGAAATAGTGGTGAACCATCTATGGAACATAAATCAAAATAAATTATTATTTTTAAATAAACATCAAATTTTATTATTAAAATCAAAACAATAGAATATATGATACGACGATAAGGAGGGGTCCACTCTGCAGGGGTTAGTTGTCACGATGGAGGTCAAAGTTAGGGCGGTCAACATTCAGGTATCATATGGCCAAACGGATGATAACTGTATTGGCCAGTCGGACGATATGTAGAATCTTAGCCGAGAAGCTACCTCGCTCGGCCCAGCAACAGGACTCAACACGAGCACAACGAAGTTCTGGCCGAGCAGCTACCCCGCTCAGTCCGACAATAAGACTCGGCGCAAGCGCAGCGGAGTTCCGGCCGAGCGGACTCAGCACAGGTGCAGCGAAGTTCTAGCCGAGCAGCTAATCCGCTCGGCCTAGCCACAGGCCCACTATGTTATCTCTCGATATCCTTTTGGAAGTTAGTGCCGCTGACACCAAGCATAGTCAACAAGAAAATCGTACGACAGAAGCTTTCATTATCACATCAGAGATATACTCGGCTTGTTAAGGTATTGTGTCAAAGATACTTTACTGATAAGTCTTTTCAGAGGAAACTTCGAGAAATGTGCCCACTTAGGAAAGCGTGCATGCGCGCTACAGGAACTCTATACAAAGGGGGTCCAAGCTGTAGGTCCCTTTGGAGGCCGGCAAGACGGGAGGGGTGAATTGCCCTACAAAATAAAACTCGAACCTTTCTCGGATTTCAACTATATCATAAACACTTGTAATAAAAAGTAGAGACTAAGTAAAGAAATCATACACCAGAGATTTACTTGGTTTGCAATCAGAGGATTGCTAATCCAAGGAAAGTAAGCGCACTATGATCTCCTCTGGACGGAGAAGCCTCTTTACAACGTTGACAACACAAATGAAAAGAACACAACTGAAAGTACAGAAAGAATTGATTACAAGTGAGTTGTTCTGAATGTACGGATCAGTACTTTATTTATAGTACTGGTCCGGGCGCCTGGAAGGGGTTCCGGGCGCCCCCGGGGGGATAAATTTTATCCCCCAACGGTCAGCTCGCGATCAGCTTCGATCTAGACAAATATGAACCCCGGGCGCCCGGAATGGTTCCGGGCGCCCTGAGCTGTCAAGTCAACAAAGTTGACTCTGGTCCAGGCTCTCTGCTCCGGTTCAGCTCGTCTCAGTTCGACTCGTCTTGGTCCAGGTCTGTTCGCTCTGGCTCCGCTAGTTTGGGTGATCTCGGCCTTCCGGAATAGGGCTCACCCGAACCCATGTTCCGGCCTTCTGCTCGAGCAGCCTTCCTTCCCGGGTTCTCGTTCCTCGAGAGCCGCGCACGCTCTTCTCGTCCACCGGTGTACTCTTCCGCGGACACCTCGTCCCTCGGACGCACCGAGCCCGTCGGCTCTCTCCCGTGTCGTCCTTCTCGCTAGCCGCGTCTTCCGCTCGACTTCCTGTGTTCCTAAGCTCCTACACACGTAGACACAAGGGTTAAACAAACGCAGGACCTAACTTAGCTTGTTTGATCACATCAAAACACCTTCGGGTTCCAACAATCTCCCCCTTTTTATGTGAGCAACCCAAGTTAAGTTAGGGTAACCATATGCAATAAAAACAATTTATATACCAATAAGTCCAAATATTTTTCAATTGAAAAATTATAGTACCTCCCCCTAGACTTAACATACTTCTCCCCCTTTGATCAGATAAAAATTGGGGTTATAAACAAGTCTAAGGCAAATTCAAACAAAAACTTTAAGTGTAAAATATTTAATAATGTCTAAGTAAATATTTATAAGAAACAATTCTAAGTCAATTTTAAGAAAAATTATAAGGCAATATTATCAAAAAAAAATTCTAAGATAACAACAAAAAATTTCTAAGTCAATTTTCAAAAAAAAATTCTAAGATAATAAAAAATTTCTAAGTGAAGTTAAAAATTTTAAATATTTTTTTTAACACAAATTGAATAACTCTTTTTAAAGCATTAAGTTATTTAAATTAATACTTTTTCAGTTAGTCAATTAAACTTTTCATTTCGATACTTGGCTTCCAGGTCGTGGCGAGGCACTAGGCCTTCTTGGTTATTGGAACAACAACCACTTCCTTAGACAAAGTCTCATAAAGAAATTAGTTGTTTAATTTCCTTGCTGAAAATGCTAAGTCTAATTTTAATTTTAAATTAAATAGGTTTTTGGAACCCAATAGAGGTTCCTACCTACAGGATTGACCAAGTATTTCCTAGGTATATAGATTTTTGATATATTTCTAATTTGACTTTGATGAAATCTATAATACCAATTTAAACCTCCATAATTTCTAAAAGTAGAAATATTTGAACCATTAGATTTTTTCAATCTTTCTATTTCTTCTTTTAGTTTTTCATTTTTAATTTTTAATTTTTCAAAATCCTCTATAAGACATGATTTTGCCAAAATTCTCTTTGTTTCTAAAATTTCATTTTCTAATTTGGCATTTTTATTTTCTAATTTATACATGGATTTAGTCATAGCTTTGATACCAAAGTAAAGTTCATCAGGGGGTAAGAGGCATACCTCACTTACCATATCAGACTTGAAGCCTGAATCTCCTCCTGCCTCGCTACTTCCATCTGATGTCGCTCCCCCTTCATCGATGCTGGGTTCTGATGTACTTTGTCCTTCGTAGCTTGCCATCAATGCTATCCCGGCATATTCTTGAGCTTCTGATTCGGATGAAGAAGTGTCGTACCAAGTTGCTTTTAGGTTGTGTTTCTTGGGTGTTTTCATTTTGACCTTCTTGAGTTCTGGGCAATCTTCCCTTAGGTGTTCCTCCTTCTGACACTGGTAGCACCGTACCTTTCTTCTACCTTTTTGATTCTTTTTATTCTGCATTTTAAATTTATCAGATCTAAAAAACTTTTTAAAGTTTCTTACCATGTATGTTTCTTGATCGTCTTCGGAGTCTGACTCGGGTTCATCCTTGTTGGTTGCGTTCAGCGCCATAGTCTGAGTTGTGTCCTTTGATATCTCTGCATATCTAGTTTCGTGTAATTCAAGGGTAGAAAACAACTCTTCTAAAGTACTTACCTCCAGGTCTTTTGAGATGTAGTAAGCATCGACGATTGATGTCCACTTCGGAAACGCGTTGAGCGCGTAGCGTATAGTGTCCCGGTTTGTTACCGTTTCACCAAGGTTTTCGAGACCAGTAACTAGTTCTTTTACCTTTGCATGTAGACCGGCTACTTTCTCACCTTTCTCCAGACGGATGTTCATCAGTTTGTTGCAGAGGATGCCCCTTCTAGCGTGCTTCGCTTCGGACGTGTCTTCGTGGAGTTCCAAGAACTTCTCCCAAAGTTCTTTAGCAGATAAATAGTTTCCGATGCGGTTGACCTCTTGAGGCAGTAATACGCTCAGCAGGTGATGTTCCGCACGGTTGTTAACTACTGACTCATTCTGCTCCTTCTTTGTCCAATCGCTCTCTTCTTTTTCTTTTCCATCTTTATCTATTGGAGCTACAAAACCATATTTCATAATAAACCGAATTTCAAAATCTATTTTTAGGAATACCTCCATACGACGCTTCCAGTCTGCGAAGTTCCCCTCGAATTTTGGTGGGACGATGCTTGGTCCGGCCATCTTGTTGCTTCGATCGACGGTTAGCCCTCCTGAAGCGCCTTGCTCTGATACCACTTGTAGGTCCCTTTGGAGGCCGGCAAGAGGGGAGGGGTGAATTGCCCTACAAAATAAAACTCGAACCTTTCTCGGATTTCAACTATATCATAAACACTTGTAATAAAAAGTATAGACTAAGTAAAGAAATCATACACCAGAGATTTACTTGGTTTGCAATCAGAGGATTGCTAATCCAAGGAAAGTAAGCGCACTATGATCTCCTCTGGGCAGAGAAGCCTCTTTACAACGTTGACAGCACAAATGAAAAGAACACAACTGAAAGCACAGAAAAAATTGATTACAAGTGAGTTGTTCTGAATGTACGGATCAGTACTTTATTTATAGTACTGGTCCGGGCGCCTGGAAGGGGTTCCGGGCGCCCCCGGGGGGATAAATTTTATCCCCCAACGGTCAGCTCGCGATCAGCTTCGATATGGTCAAATAAGAACCCCCGGGCGCCTAGAATGGTTCCGGGCGCCCGGAGATGTCAAGTCAACAAAGTTGACTCTGGTCCAGGCTCTCTGCTCCGGTTCAGCTCGTCTCAGTTCGGCTCGTCTTGGTCCGGGTCTGTTCGCTCTGGCTCCGCTAGTTTGGGTGATCTCGGCCTTCCGGAATAGGGCTCACCCGAACCCATGTTCCGGCCTTCTCCTCGAGCAGCCTTCCTTCCCGGTTTCTCGTCCCTCGAGCGCCACGCACGCTCTTCTCGTCCACCGGTGTACTCTTCCGCGGACACCTCGTCCCTCGGACGCACCGAGCCCGTCGGTTCTCTCCCGTGCCATCCTTTTCGCTAGCCGCGTCTTCCGCTCGACTTACTGTGTTCCTAAGCTCCTGCACACTTAGACAAAAGGGTTAAACAAACGCAGGACCTAACTTAGCTTGTTTGATCACATCAAAACACCTTCGGGTTCCAACACAAGCATCAGGAGAGGTACACGATATACACTATTTGTGCTACAATGTTCATTCTTGTTGCTCCGCCTTTTACATCATCGCCAGTGACTGATCACTTAAGCATCGGAGGGCCAATGCCAGGGATCCTTTCCCTGGCTCGACACTAACGTCATCTGTTTTGTAGGGTGGAGTGGAGTCTACGGGCAATCAGCAGTACCTCCATATCCCCAGCTTTTCATCTCATCGACTTTCAGACATGATCATATTGACGTCATCTGTGGAAACTTAACCTGCATCCGAGTTGAGAAGATGGTGGACGCTGGATGACTCACTATTATGACGCTCACCAAGGAGGAGCTCAACATGCTTGTGCAAGCCTGAGCGGCGAAGATGGTTGAGTAGCAACAACAACAGGCGTTAGTCGACCAACAAGCACCACAGCCTGCGATGTTGGCAGCTGGAAGACGAGCGGGGCAAGAAGACCAAGCGGAACAAGTTTCCGTATGGGACCAGAATAGGAGGCCGACCGGCACGCAGGGGGAAGCGCCGCATGCGCTAATCCCCTTTCATCGTGCCTTGTTCCAAACTCCCTTAGAAATAACCCAGGCGAACTAGGAATGGGGATCCTCTTCGGATGACGCTCCCATTCGAGATGCACGAAAAGGCAAGGTGCCCGGAAGCCACACTTCGCCCGAATGGATCAATTTGTAGTTCTCTCAGAAGATCTTGCGTGACCCTCTGCTCAGGCACTATACCCCACCGGCGATCGGGGAATACAACAAAGCGACCATCCAAATGATCATTTGGATAAGTTTGATAACATAGTCACGCTACACTAGCACACAGATGGGGTGAAGTGCCGAGTCTTTCTCATTACTCTCTCCCGATTGGCGCAGCGCTAGTTCAGAAGATTGTCGAACGGATCAATACGCAGTTTCAAGGACTTCCAAGTTGCATTCTTGCACCATTTTTCCAACAGTCGATGCTATCAAAAGACGAGTGATAGTCTCTTTGCCCTAAAGCAGGGGCCCAAGGAAGCGCTTAGAGCGTACATCAGGTGCATTAACCAAGTAGCCATGGACATTCCATCGATCTCTTCTGAGATGCTGATGAACGCCTTCACCCAGGAGCTCGTCGAAGTAGAGTTCTTCCGGTCACTCATCAGAACTCTGTTCAGGTACTTCGGCCACCAACTCAAGAAGGCTACTAAATACATAAATCTGGAAGAAGTCCAAGCGGCAAGGAAAAAGAAAATGTCAACCGAACCCTCGGCGGCGTTCGAGCGTCGATCATCGAACAACCACCAACCACCCAAAGGTCCAAGGGCAGAGGGAGCGCGGCCACACCAGGAGGCCAGGACACATGTTGTGTAGCATGTGGCCTCTGGCCATCATAAGGCTGCAAGAGGCAAGGTATGGACGTTAATGTTATGCTCTTTTCATCAGTCGGCAACGCACAACATGCGTGACTGCTATGATCTGACACCGATCGTTAGTCGACCGATGCCGAGAGGATACCACCATCGATCTCCGTCACCCGATCGGCGTCATAAGCATAGATCCATGGGGCGGCGTGAGGAGGAAAGAAGGGCGTCCGAGCGACGCGATCAACAACACCAGTGAAGGGATAACACGGGCCCCTCCAGACTCCCTGCTAAGCAGAATAGACCCTCAGCTCGGGAAGAAGAAAACAGAGGCAATGCCGCCCGAGGAGAAATAGGCATGATTGTTGGGGGGCCGACCAGCGACGACTCCAACAGAGCCAGGAAGTCACACGCTTGTTGACTGGGAAGGAGACCGAAGGGCCTAAGATCAGCTTCAGTCCTAGAGACTTGGAAGGAGTCAAGATCCCTCACGAGGATGCACTAATTATCCGAGCGGTAATTCCCAATTATATTATTCATCGAACTTTTGTTGATACGGGGAGTTCGGTGAACATCATCGTTAAGAAGGCGTTCGATCAATTGCAAATTGATCGAAGCGAGTTGCTGCCTATGACAACCCCACTCTACGATTTCACAGACAATGAGGTATTGCCACTCGGACAGACCAGGCTAGCCATCTCGCTCAGAGAAGAGCCATTGAGGAGAACCAGGACCTCAAACTTTATTGTGGTGGATGCACCGTCAGCCTACAAGGTCATCTTGGGTCGACCGACCCTCAACGAATTCCAGGTAATGGTGTCTACATACTGCCAAAAGATCAAATTCCTGGTGGACGACAGAGTGTGTGGTGGATGCACCGTCAGCCTACAAGGTCATCTTGGGTCGACCGACCCTCAACGAATTCCAGGCAATGGTGTCTACATACTGCCAAAAGATCAAATTCCTGGTGGACGACAGAGTGGGAGAAGTCAAAGGTGACCGCTGGCCGCTCGACGATGCTACATCGAAATGGTCAAGTTGGAAGCCAAGAACTCTCGGAAGAATCCATGCCTGTAGGTAAACACAATTACTAAAAAACCTCTTACATTGGTATACAAAGAAAAGGAGGAGGTTCAGATCCACCTAAGCCAGACGGAAGCAACGACCTTTATCGCCGCCAACCTGGAGGAGGAGTAGAAGGTAGAGTTGGTCGCCTACCTCAAAGAAAATCATGATGTGTTCACATGGTCGACACACGAGTTTCCTAGAATCTCACCGAGCGTCGTCCAGCATGAGCTTCACGTCCGATCGGACGCTCGGCCAGTAAAGCAAAAGAAAAGAAATTTCAGCACGGAGCAAAATCTGATCATATGGGAGGAAATAGAAAAACTGCTAGAGGTCGGCCATATAAGAGAAGTCCAATTGTTGAGCTGGCTCGCTAACGTCGTGCCAGTCTCCAAGCCGGGAAATAAATGGCAGGTCTGCATCGACTTCCGTGACCTGAATAAGACATGCCCAAAGGATTTCTATCCGCTGCCTCGGATAGACCAAATGGTGTACTCTACTGCAAGCTGCGAGCTGATTTGCATGCTTGATGCTTATCATGGCTATCATCAAGTGTCGCTCGCCCAAGAAGACCAGGAGAAGGTCAGCTTTATCATTGCCGACGGAACGTTCTGCTACAACATCATGTTGTTCGGACTCAAGAACGCGGGCGCCACTTACCAACGACTCATTAACAAGGTGTTCCGGAGGTAGATTGACCGTAACATGGAGGTATATATAGATGACATATTGATAAATTCTCTCCGTGCTGCTGACCTATGCGCAGATATTGACGAGACCTGCCAAACTCTGAGGGCTTACGGGATAAAATTGAACCTGAATTAATGTCTGTTCGGCACGAAGAGTGGCTATTTCCTGGGTTACATCGTCACCAAGCGGGGCGTCGAAGTTAATCCAAACAAGGTTAAGGCGCTACAAGACATGACACCGCCCCGGAGCTTGAAGGAAGCCCAATAGTCGATCGGTCGGATCACAACACTATCCAGATTCATATCCAGGTCATCCGACCAGAGCTTGCCATTCTTTAAGGTGCTTCGCCGAGCTACAAAATTCTAGTGGGCGTCGAGTGTGATCGGGCGTTAGAAGAGCTCAAGGAGTATCTTAATTCCACACCTATATTAGCCAAGTCGATTGTTGGTGAGCCACTCTGGATCTATCTATCTATCATCCAGTGAACACGCGGTTGGATCAGCTTTAGTAAGGTAGAACGGCTAGAAACAATAACCTGTATACTTTTTAAGCCATATATTGAAGGATGCAGAGTCTCACTACACCGGTTTGGAAAAATTAGCTTATGCATTGATACTCGCCGCTTGGAGGCTTCGTCCATAATTTCTAGCATACTCAATCATCATGTTGACTAACAGCGCCTTAGGGCAGGTCCTTCTCAACCCCGAGACATCTGAGAGGCTAATCAAATGGACGACTAAGCTAAGCGAATTCGACATATAATATCAACCTTGAACGGCAATCAAGGCCCAAGTTTTGGCTAATTTCATCACAGAGGTCCAGAATGTTGAGCCGGAGGCAACCTGGAGAATATATATGGATGGTTCATCCACTCAGCAGGGTACCGGGATTGGCATAATGTTAAGCTCACCATAGGATAAAGCTGAGTATGAAGCATTAATAGTCGACTTACAGGCGACCTAACATGTGGGAGCCGTTAAAGTCATCATCTACTCGGACTCTCAGTTGGCTGCTCAGCAGCTCTCAGGGACGTTCGAGATAAACAATGCCCGGCTCAAGCTCTATACGGAAGCCTTTGAGAAGTTGAAGGTCAACTTTAAGGAGGTCATCATACAGAAGATCCCCCGATCGGAGAATCAAGCAGCAAATGAGTTGGCAAGATTAGCCAGCTCCTTGACACCGATCACAATAGAGCATCCGATCGAGCAAGTTTCATTAGTGGCGCGTATCGATAGGACAGAAGGGATAACCCTCCCGAGTGACTGGAGGACGACACTGATAGAGTTCCTCCGATTGGGAGTCACACCGGCTGATCAGGAGGAAGCCCGTCTACTGAAAAAGAGAGCTGGACGATTCACCCTTGTCGGAGATCAGTTGTATAAAAGAGTCTTATCCAAGCCCCTGCTCAAATGCGTTGGCCCGGAAGATGCCGAGTACATCTTGAAGGCAATACATCAGGACTCTTGTGGAGGTCACCCGGGCGGTTGCTCGCTGGCCCGGAAGATACTCTTGGTCGGATATTTTTGGCCCACTCTTCAAGAGGACTCCACTCGGACAATAAGCACTTGCCTGTCCTGCCAAAAATATCAAAATATTTCGCACGGTCAAACCGAGGAGATAAAGACGTCCACGGTGTCTTGCCCGTTCGACCAATGGGGCATGGACATCATTGAGTCATTCCCCATGGCGACAGGTCAGCAGAGATTCCTAATCGTCGCGGTGGAATGTAGGATCAAAAAGAATTTAGATATCTCCACAATGGTATGATATTGTCCACTTTGGGCCTAAACCCTCATGGTTTTATTTTTGGGCTCTACCCAAAAGGCCTCATGCCAATGGAGATATCTTTTCTCTTATAAACTCATGATCTTTCCCACGTATTTTCAATGTGAGACTATGTTTGCAACCTTGCAACCCCAACAATCCCCCCCCCTCTCAAACAAAGGACCATAGTCTTCCCACATTCGATCCTCGACCCACCAGGTCTTCCTACCCCTTGGTCCACCTGACCTACTAGGACTTCCTTGCCTAGCTGCAACTAGGACTTCCTGCCTGGTGTCTAGTCCTTTTGATCCGAACATAGAAGCCTCCACTTTCTTTGTTCAAGGTCAATATTGTACCCACATAGCTCAATCAGACCATAGCTCTTGTGCACAGTCGGCGGTTAAACCTTTTGGCAGTCTGGGCTCTGATACCAATTGTAGGATCAAAAAAAATTTAGATATCTCCATAATTGTATGATATTGTCTACTTTGGGCCTAAACTCTCATGATTTTGTTCTTGGGCTCTACACAAAAGGCCTCATGTCAATAGAGTTTCTCTTATAAACCCATGATCTTTCCTATGTGTTTTCAATGTAGAACTATGTTTGCAACCTTGCAACCCCAATACAGACTACTTCTCGAAGTGGGTGGAAGCCGAGCCGCTTGCGAGAATAACCAAGGATATGGTCATTAAGTTCATTTGACAGAACATCATATGCCGATTTGGCATCTCACGCCGGCTCATATCAGATAATGGGAGACAATTCGTCGATCAGAAGCTTAAAGAGTGGTGAGGGCTATGACATCCAGCAGACCTTCACCTCTATGGCCTACCCTTAGAGCAATGGGCAAGCGGAAGTCACCAATAGGGAAATCCTTAGAGGGCTACGGGCTTGGCTCGACCATACCGGAGGCAGTTGGGTTGATGAGCTCCCTAGTGTGTTGTGGGCCCTTCGCACGACCCAAAAGGAGGGGACCAACGTAATTCCTTTCCACTTAGTATACAGCGGCAAAGCAGTCGCCCCTGTAGAGATTGGAGTGGAATCCAATCTAGTGCAGTTCTATGATGAAGGAAACGTCGGACGAAGATTCATGGATCTCGACTTGGCGGACAAGACGCAGGCTAAAACAGTCATTCGGTTAATGGCGTACCAGTAGTGGATGAAGCAGAACTACAACCGGAGGGTGATCCCGAGGTCTTTCCAGGTCGACAATCTCTTGTGGAAGAAAGTAAAGTCGGTCGACAACGTCGCCAAGCTCGAAGCCCCATGGGTGGGACCTTTTAAGGTCATGTAGAGGCTCCGCTCAGACGCCTACTACTTGGAGGATGAGAGCGGAAGGCAGCTCGAGCGGCCATGGAGCACGAATCATTTTCAACCCCACAAGAACGGGTGAGAGGTGTGCAAGTGAATACAGATGTATTTGTATATTGCTTCATGGATGTAGGACAAATATGAATAACAGTGAAGTATGCCACTTTGGAGCTGAGTCAACGGTCGAGCGACGACCTTAAATCCTCGTCTTCACCAACGGTCAAGCGGCGACCTTAACCCTCATCTTCACCAATGGTCGAGCGACGACCTTAAACTCTCGTCTTCACCAACGATCGAGCGACGACCTTAAACTCTCGTCTTCACCAACGGTCGAGCAGCGACCTCAAACCTTCATCTTCACCAACAGTTGAATAGTGACCTTAAACCCTTGTCTTGATAAGCGGTCAAGCGTCGATCTTATAACTCAAGAACGATGAGTGGCCAATCGTGAATACGCGCTACTCAAAAGTTCCAAGTCTTCAAAATACGATGACCGTTCAGGATTATTCTGCTATGACTTCTCATCACCGATCGGAAGGTCACAAAGCCACAATAAGCAACTTGCAATCTCGCTCAGGGTTTTATGCAGCAACACATGAACTAAAATGTGACTCAAATCAAAAGATGTTGAATGGCGGCAAGGGGACGAATGAATAAGAAAAGATCATCGGATGGGCAATCATTCATACTTGGAATGAGGATTACAAATAGCATGCATGAAGATTACAAACAGAAGGGTGAATACAAAATCACTCAAGCAAAGGTCACTCTAGATAATCCAAGACATCATCGGGCAATGATTCAGTCAGCATGTCCCGATTGATGACCTTACTCGATAGAGCAGCAGGGAGGTAGCTACCTTCCCTGAGTTGGCTGAACGTCCCTTCAATCGTCAAGTCAAACAAACGAAGTGCCCGATCGGCGACCTTGTCATTAAAAACATCTAAGCGGATGTAGGCTTGTTTCATGAGTTCGAACCTACTTGACTCGACTCTCTGATAGGTCTCTAGGGTTGCTCGGGAGGCCTCAAGTTCTTCCTTCAACCAGGCCAACTCTTCATCCTTGGCGTCAAGCTGGGTCTTCAATGAAGTCTGCTGGGCCAACAGCCCATCCCTCTTGGCCTTCAGCGTGACCTCAGCATCCTTCATGTTTTGAGCCAACACCCAAAACTCTTTATTCTTGATCTCCAAATCTTCAATAGCCCAGAGTTTCCTGGTGCTGGCCGAATGGATTTTGGCTTCAAAGGTGTTGGCCTGTTTATTAAGCTGAGTTATTTGGGTGGCCTGCTTAGCATTTTTTCCTGTCTTCGCATCCAGCATCTTGACGCTCTTAGCCAGATCGGCTCTTAGCTGAGCCATCTCAGTATTCATTTGCTTAAGCCGCTTTTGAGAAGCATATGATTGGCCGCTCAACGCCTTCGGTTGCTTAACCTCCTGCTCCAAAAAAAAGCAAGCCTTTGGCATATAGTCAAGCTCTCTACCCAATACTACGAGTAACCAGGAAAATATAAACGTCAATCGGACATAAATTAAGAAAATACAACACTTACCCCAGTAAACATCTGGGTGTGGCTGTCTGCGAGTGTCCCCGGAGGCATGACCGCTGCACAAGCTCGGGCATCAACCCATATCTGTGCGAGTGGCCCCTGAATAATTATTTGATGCTCGGGGGCTCGAGATTCAGGGCCATCCGACTCATGTCATTTCTCAATCGGAAGATGGAGAACAACCGTTATGTGGCGCTAGCCCCTCGGGGCTGATTGGGCCGAGGTCGCTCTTTCGGATAGCTGAGACGATAACGCCGGACGGATGCCAGACTTTCGAATTTTGATGGCAACGGCATGAAGGCAACTGGTGGCATGCAAATGGTTCCCTGTGGCAGATCAGATAGGGATGGTGTCCGACCAGACGACGTAGGGGGAGCAGTCACCGGAGCTGGAGCTAGGGTCAATATTTCAACCCGCTCAGCGGAAGGGCACAGGCTAGTTCTTGTGGGGGCCGCACCACCAAGGAAGTGGATCGCGATGAAGTCTCCGCTCAACACCTCTTGCGCCTTATCAATGGTTCCCCAGATGAGGTTGAATCTGATGCCCTCTCAACCAGAATCACTGGCAGCCGCTCGGAGGGAGGGTGCGATGCACCAACTGCTCCACCGTTGGGCGTCCGGCTGGCTATCCCTTTGCTCACTAGGGCTGGAGCCGCCTCACTCTTGTCATGCGAGTCTTCTCGTGAACCGATCGACTACAGATCGCGGCTTTTCAGTTCGGCCATGACCGCCGCATTGATTTCAGCATCCGCATGCTTGCCTTTTCCGGTCAGACGCGCACGCAGCATGATGTCAGTTGCAAAAGAAGAAGAGAAATCAGTTAGAATCAAAGGAAGAAGTGAAGAAGCTGCATACCTAGGCTGGACGAAAGCCTTGTGCGGATCGGACTCAAGTCGAAAACATAGAGGACACCCTCCAGCAGTAAATTTTGGATGTCATATTTCTGACCGACCAGCATTGAAACTACATTAAGGTAGTCCGATCAGCTCTTGTACTTTTTTAGGGGAGGCTGACTTACCACTTCGAGTTGTCAATTGGTCGGGAAGTCTGGCCGTTGGGAAAAGCGCATAAAAAAGTAGTGCCTCCAATGCTTGTTGGAGGTCGGCATTTTATCGAAGAAAACTAAGTCCACTCGGGCTTGGAAAAGAAAAGTCCTCAACTCGGACAATTTGGGATAATAAAAATAATGAAAAAATCGGGGAGTGAGAGGAATACTATGCAGGTGGAACAAAACCATCACCTCGCACAGCAGCTGAAAGGAGTTCGACACTAGTTGATGAAGAGAAATGCGAAAATATTTACATACGACAGAAAAGAAGGGGTGGATTGGAAACCGCATACCAGCGGTAAACTAATCCCTAAAGAAACATAAATAGCCGGGCGGCGGAGCATTTGGTCAATCAGAAGGAGAAGGAAGAAGAACTTGGTAATCAGAAGGAAACTCATAGGCAGTTGTCAAGCTCTCACCATCGTCAGCGGCAAACTTGGACTCAGTAGAGGTGTACCAAGGCCCAGGGATGACGACAGGAGGCTGTGAAGAACTCGCCGTCACAAAAAGCAAAGAAGGCAACAAAAAGATGCAATTGGAGGGAAGGAAAGATTACTGGAATGTCACCAGAGGAGCAGGAGAGGAAGAATATCGTCGAGAAATAAAGGTGGAGTATCGCCAAAGAGCTTGAAGATGGAGATATGCTCGATTGAGGTCGTCCGATCTAGGGTCGCGGAGACCTAGGCAAAAATCTTACCATTGAATTCAAAGCGTCGAAAGCCACATCGCCAGAGGATATCCGTCTATCATGTCAAGTGTGCGGCGGTAGCAGGAGGGACACGTGGCGTTGGGTCACGAGATGACATTTAATGAAGACAATTAAGAGGCATGGAGGCGCGCTCAGCTATAATGAGCAAGGATTTACACGATCTCCCAGAAATATGGATGACGTAAACCCAGATCGCGCCCACCCAAGGGAGCGCAAGGATCTTGCTTGTACTGATCGGCGTAAGGAAGCAGACGTATCGCCGAATGGCAGTGTTCAACAGGCCAATCGGCAAAGAAACTTGCTAACACGCTCAATTACAAGAGAGCGGTCATATAGCTGACTGTCGAGCTACGTCGTTCTGATCAGAAGTTAAGGAGTGTCATAACCCGATCGGGTGAAAAGCATCATTGACAATTTATCCAGTCAGTCGGACTTGCAGCCTCCTTCGACTAGAATTGAGGGGGAGACATGTGATGCGGCGATAAGGAGGGGCCCACCCTGCAGGGGTTAGTTGCCACGATGGAAGTCAAAGTTAAGGCGGTCAACGTTCAGGTATCATATGGCCAAATGGATGATAATCGTATTGGCCGGTCGAATGATATGCAGAATCCTAGCTGAGCAGCTACCCCGCTCGGCCCGACAACATGACTCGGCACGGGCACAGCGAAGTTCTGGCCGAGTAGCTACCCCACTCGGCCTCGCAACAGGACTTGGCACAAATGCAGCGGAGTTCCGACCGAGCGGACTCGGCACAGGCGTAGCAAAGTTCGACCGAGCGACTAATCCACTCAGTCTAACCACGAGCCCACTGTGTTATCTCTCGACATCTTTTTGGGAGTTAGTACCGCTGATACTAGGCATGGTCAACAAAAAGAGCATACGACGGAAGATTTCATTGTCACAACAGAGATATGCTTTGCTTGTTAAGGTATTATGTCAGACATATTTTACTGACAAGTGTTTTCAGGAGAAACTTCGAGAAGCGTACCCTCCTAGAGAAGTGTGCACACGCACTACAAGAACTCTATATAAAGGGGGGTCTAAGCATCGGCGGAGGTACGCGATATACACTATTTGTGCTATAATGTTCATTCTTGTTGCTCTGCCTTCCATATCATCGCCAGTAATTGACTTGAATGTCGGAGGACCAATACTGAAACCCTTTTCTGACTCAACACTGACGTCATCTATTTTCTAAGACAGAGCGGAGTCTACGGACGATCAACGGGACCTCCAAATCCCAATTTTCTATCTCATCAACTTTCGAACAGGATCCATATATATTTTTATTAATTATTAAATTAATTAATTTTTTATCAATTAATTGATAATGTCATTAGTTAAAAAAATTATTAATTAATTGATGATATCATTACTCTATTGATATTGAAATCTAATTAACATTAGATTCAAATAGACATATATTATAATCAATCCATTGTATTTCAATTTAATTGATTGAACCAATTTATAAAATTTAAAAGTTAAATCAAATTGAATAAATTTAAAAATTATGTTTATTAAAAAATAAATTTTAAAATTAATAGAATTAAACTTTTAAATTTGATCGAATTTTAATTAATTAGATTTAATTCATCTTTACTCAACCTGAGATTTTTTTTTCCATCCATCACGATCAGTCAGTGCAGTAGAAACAACAATGTCCACTAGAAATAATTAAAGCTTAGTGCGAAGAAATCACTAGAAATCCATTGGATAGAAAGTTTGACAACAACAATGTCCACATAATGAAAGGACAGTAAGAATAATTAAAGCTCTAATACCTACATGACGGTGGCCAGATTTAACAGTGGACAGGACAAGTGACCCAATGGCAGTTAGTAGTTCCCAACGATCGCTGGCCATTTCATCTGGAGACTTCTAATCCTTCTTTGTACAACAGAAGAAACTTAATACTAATCGTCATCTTCCTCCACCAGCAGAGGTTTTTGTATGTGCACAAACAAGATCGTTTTTTTCTTCTTCATTTTTTTCTTGGGTTTTTGTGGATTTCAGATGTTCTCGAGGATGTATACTAAGAAAGAATGAGGATTTCGATTCTTCACAATTTCTATTGTGTTATTGGCAATTGGCAGTAACCTACTGCAGCAACTCGGAGACCCAGTCCACGTCCGGCGGGGAATCATCTGCCATCTCGGAGATGCTTTCTTTGCTCAGCCTCTCGAACATCATCGCCCTCAGCGGCCTCCCTGAGTAAACCCTCTTTGGCGGCTCCTCTTCCTCCAACCACCTAGCAGCGCCCGCGTGCATCATTGCAGTCACGGTCGGAGTCGACGGCGGGCTGCAGAAATCAGCATTAAACCTGGTCGTAGTGGAAAACTCACCGCTTTGCGCTTGTGGTGGTGGCCACGAGCTTGGCGCCGAGTTTGCCTTGGCTAGTTGCAGCAGCCTCAGCGAGGCCACGATGTCGTTAACTGAGGAGCCGGCCTGAAACGACGCCCGCCGCAGCTTCCCACCGCTCGGCGATATTGGTGGTGAACCCGTCGACGGGGACATCGGTGGCGATGTCATCGTCGACGTCGGCGATGAAACTAGAGTATTGACGAGGTAATTCTGTAGAAAGTTCGACTCGGCAGCTGCGGCCGACGGAGAACTATGCTGGTGCGTCTGCGGCGGCACCAGGCGGAGCTGGTCGGGGGTATGGGCGAAGAAGCAGACGCGGCGGCGGCAGGCGGTGCCATCCTTGCATGGCTGGGTGCGATATCGCCCCGGGTGGAGCCAACACTCAAACACCCCGTGCGCGAGCTCGCAAGAGTCGCCGCGCTTGCACCCACCGGCCTTCCGGAAGTCCGGGCAGGGGGCGCCGGAGTACCGTTGCTTCCGAGGGTCGCGGCGCCGGGCCTTCTCGCCAGGGTGCGCGAAGGGGCACTCGGTCCAGTCGTGGGCGCGCGCCCGGCCGCACCGCCGCACCTTGAACTCGTACATCCGGAAGTCATCCGACGAGTACGTGTCCACCACCGGCGACGAGTACTCCCCTGCCTCCTCTCGAAAATACAGTTGCAGCGCAGCGAGAGCAGCATCGTCGAGGAGCTCGTACCCGGCCGCCGGATCATCGCTAGACCAAGGAGGAACGTGCACCGTCGGATTCTGATGGCTGACACCTCGTCCAATCATCATCATCGTCCCTCTCCCCCCTCTCTCTCTCTCTCTCTCTCTCTCTCTCTCTCCTGCCTCCGTCGAAGTCTGCCAGAGTTCCACGGTGTTTAAATCGGGAAAGCGGTGACCGCGGTTAGATTCCTAACCCAACCGCGGTTAATAAAATATCTATCGTATTTCGACCTCGGAACTGACGGCATCGAGAAGGAGAACCGTTACGGCATCCGACTTATCATCATAATATCGTACCGGCTTTGAGTATGTAACGGTATATAAGTGCCGGTGGGTCACGTACGTTGGGTGCTGCGCAAGACGAACGCGCGCAAGATTGCAGTAAATAATTAATGCTGATCTGGACGGTGGAGATTGGACATATGGATCCGTGGGATCATGCGATAAGGGAGAGTGGTACACCATCGCGACTTTTTTTTAGCCGTCGATCAACTATGCCGCCACATGAGCCCCGCTTATCGCTGGACCGATCAGATTAATTATTTCTTTTGATCGGTTCCGACTTCAAAAACTGGCCATCACGAGAAAGATTCGGTCCAATCCCTACCGTTCGCTCCCAATCGCACGGCTGTTCCGTGTTTGCTTGCGGTTCAGGGTCGGGATGGGACTTCACGCGAGACCCGTCGCTTGAACCGTGGAGATTAAAGATAATGTGGGATCCTCCTCCTGTCTCATGCTCCACCGGCACGTCGCAGTCTGACGGAAGAAAGGGACCATCTGGGAATCCAAGTGCATGCATTGCGAGTGAGTTGGAAAGGGATGGCAGCGGTAGCGCCGGTCTCATCCGATCCGTCAGTGTCTCGAGTTGTGGATAAGGGGAACGCACGTGGCACACGACGCATTGCTGCCGGGTCCGCGGTGGTCCAGGGTGTCTCAAGTCGTGTGTAACCAGGGGGTGTTTGTGAAGGTGGGCCACAGCACTTCTTATAAAATATGGGAGATTTAAAAGTAAACATAGATATTTGGGCAAAAATTAACATGTGACTTTTTTTAAAAAAATTATTAATCATTAAAAGATATGAAACTTTAAGAATTTTAGCATACTTGTTTCTTACCCAGCAGCAACGTTTGTTTGTACTTTCGGATTTATTCCGACGACGGTAGAAATTTTTTTGTAAGGTAGGGCCATGCTGAGATGGCTGAATGACATGCCAACGATCTAGTACAAACATAATTCAAGTCAAACTCATCAATATGGTCTCTTCTTTAATGGGAAGAACACATTAGACTCTAGCCCTCAAAAGTACAACAGACATTTACAAGCTTGCAGTAGAAGAGATAAGAGAGAAGGAGAAAGAAGTAAAGCATGTAAGTTGGAATAAGATCTGTTATGTTTTAAGTTTTAACTATGGAATCAAATGTTGTATGGATACAATTTATTTTCTTACCGTTAGATCTAGTATATTATATGGATCTGAAATGACTTAGATAAGTTTGGATCAACTATGTTACATACAGTTGAATATTGAATTATAAATCAGACACCTAGGAGAATAAAAGTTATAGAGATATGATTGGTAAAGTAGATACGTGGATACGAGAATATATAAAATAAAAAAATAAGAGAAATTTTTAAGATATATGAATATTTACTTAAGTAATTAATAAATATATTAATTAGATGATATAAAATCATAACGAATACATAATTTATTTCTATGATGAGATAATATTGAAGAAGAAGATAAAAGAACAAATGGACAGTGAGTGGGAATATAATTTGAAATTTTACAAACATAAATAGTTGCGTTTATCTCTTTAGGACGAACAAATTAAAACTAAATGAGTGGACTCAAATATTTAAATTATATTTAAATTTAATAATAATAACATATAATTTTTTAATAATAATTTTCTAATATTATCATTATCATTATTAACCCGTTTATTAGTAACAGTTCTAATATTATTTAATTCATATATTTACTAATTATCAAAACATTATAAAATAATTATATTTATTAAGGCACAATTACGAGATAAACTTATAATCGATAATTATATGAATTTTTTTTCTCAAAGCCACTCACCCATAGTAAATTAACCCATTACCCTATTGTAAAGCAAATTTTGGGTCATCAAACACATTTGTAGACCAAATTCGACATCGCAATATGTGCATATACAGAATCTTGAGTCGACGATACAAGAACCGAGAACACAAATGAAGACATCACTTTCCCACAATGCACCAAAACAAGTTGAAATTCACTTCAACAAGTTGCAGTAAAACTACTTCTTCAGCTGACTTGAAACCTCCTGCGCTCACCATCCAATGCTTCATCCGTTTTCTTCTTGTTGAGTTCCACATACATGTCCTCGATCATCGGTTTCCAGAGACGAACACGAGCATTTATAAACCAATTGGAGACCTATTATCAAAGCAAAGGGAAAGGTAAGTGATCTCAAATGTGAGTGTACACAACCGTAGAATTTAGTCCATGCACCTGGCTCCGAGTCAAACCGCTTTTAATTGCAAGCAACTGCTTCTCGTTGTCTTTCGGATACCTGAGATCATCCACACTGATCTAAGTCGATCGTAGAATTGGATACACAAACACATTGTTTGCAGAGATGGAAGCTAGCAGACTTACGGGTGCAGAAAGTTCTCAAACATCCAGGCACGTAGAACGGAGACTGATTTTTCGGGCAAACCTCTCTGTGGCCTCCATGACTGATGTTCACTCTTCCTCAGCTGCTGAAGAGCCCACTGCTTCTGGAGTAACGAAGATTCGAGGTTCCTTTCCTTTCCTTTGAGGTTTTCGGCGACCGGTTGTTGAGCAATCAAAATAATCAAACTAGTAATTCTCCTTTTCAAGCTTTTGTAGAGTGATGAAACTGAATGTAACACGAAGCGGGCATGGCGGTCAGCGATGCTTGACTGGATTAGGGAAACAAAGGACGCCTTAACATTCTGTAGCTGCTCCGAGCAGTGCTTGTAACTGTGATCCACCTACAATTTTGAGAAAGGATCATGATAAATGATCGGCCGTGTACAAATCTTTTGCGAACAGAATTGGATATTGTGGACAAAAGAAATGATGAATTGTCAACACAAAACCACATGGTATGGCACACAGATCATGGCTATACGTGAAATTTCATCATAAATTGTCACTTACCAATTGAAGCATTGTTAGCAGCTCACTTTTCTTTCTATTAGCTTCCTGGCACTTTTGAGCATCCGCATTGTCCAAGGGTTCAGTTTGCCCGAATGCAAGTAGCAATTCAGAAACAGTTATAGGATGTTCGGGCGTGCTAGAGCAGCTTGAGGAAAAATTTTTTGCCTCGCCATCAATCAGATTCAATGAATCATCCATATTGTTATAATCCGATAGTGCATATGCGGCAGCTTCAGCAAGAACTTCTTGCACTGCACGAAGATATTTGGATCTTGACAAAATATGGGATAACTGAACAAAGTGAGAAGAAGAGTGATTTCGAGTAGGCTTCTCAGTGTATGCATCATTCTCCTTGTGTGTCACTCCCAAACAGAAATCATGAAAAGAGATTCGATTAGCATCATTGGAGGCACGAAACTCAGTCGGACAGCGTGAACTATCGGCCGATGTAACTTGAGTTACAGCAGAACAGCTTATTTCAGAGCATTGATCAGCAATGTTGCCTGTGTCAGTGAGACATGGCTGACAGGAACCAACACTGAGAGAAAGCTCACTTCCAGGAGCTAGTGCAGGGTTGTCGTAAGCATGGCCGAAACTCCAATTTGAGTCGTGGAAATTCCAACCAGGCTGTGAACTCTTTTTAACATGATAGGATGGTTGAACTATACTGAACGTTTTGCCTAAAGGCATTTGATCATCGATCAATTCACTCTGATTCCACGAACAACCAACACTGTCATTTTTAGATGCAAGGAGATTCACACCACTTGTCGATCCAAAGTTACCGTGAGGTGATGCTGCAAGTGAAGAAGAAACTATCATATCCTCGGAGATAATATTTTCCGGCAAACAGGTGGAGGAAGATAAAAGATTAGCAAGCGAAGTGGCAGAAAGGGAAGTTCCTGAAAAATGTTCACGGAGGCCAACGTTGGCCATGGATCGACTGAATGAATCATTACCAATATGAGTAAAGGCTTCACTAAATGAACTAGTTTCGTTGTTTGTCAAGTAAGCATCAGCAGTTGCTGTTTCTTGAGCTGTAGAAACAAAGGGACTACTGACAAACATTTGCCTGTGGATATTGTTGCCTGGTATGCCTGACTGGAGAAAAGAACCAAATGTTGGATCGAGAATCATATTATTATGGTTAAAGTTGAAGAATGAGCCACTGAAAATGTCATTCTCCATTCCAATCCAAGATGTTGAAATTAGACACTCAGGAAGTGCTATTGTTGGTCTACTTGATTTGTTGAATTATCGAGTGAGCACACAACAACCTGAAATTATAGCCAGTGAAAGAAAATTACAGTAAGAAGCTTGGATAAAAGGAAAAAATGGCTCATATTATGAAGCATACATACAAAGATTCTTCATTACTTTCAACTTCAAATCAGGCACTTGAAGGCTAATGATCATCCAACAAAGTATTGATCTGAAATGAAAAGCTTCAGTGTTTGGCAAGAGTGACAATTAATAAGGCGATCTAAGTATTCTCAACATTGAAGGATAACTAAAATGAACAAAAATGAGGATCTATTACTACACAATGTGAGAAAACTGAATCCTCGAATCTGTTTGCCATGAATGCTGAAGACAATTGTTAACACTGCAAATCAGTAGGTAATTATTATCAAGTGACTATAACTTGGGATGATAAAAGAACAGAGGATCAGTCATCTCCTCGTGCTTTTGTTGTGATTAAAAAGCCACAACTCTGTGTTGTAAAACGAATTGAGCTTCTAGATAGGGTGATACCAACCTCTTGCTTAGTTGCATGCTATCACTTCTTGATCTGCACATTCACTTGAACTACTCAACTTGCTCCTCAGTTGCCATTAAATTGTAAAAAAAAAAAAAATGAAGAGTCCTAGCAGATAAGCTTCTAAAACAGTAGAACAAATAAGGTCAAATGCACCATGTTGTTGAGCATCCTCTGCGTTTGGACTTTATAAAGTGGTCAAATGATCTATAATATTCAAATGAGAGAAAAAAGTATTCCCTGCTAATGCATTACTGATTGAATAAATATAAAGTTAAACTAGGTATTCCTTCTGCAAAGCAACAACCAAAGCTGGCACAAGATTTTTCACAAAATCGAAGAGGAAAACAAAAACTTCACGAGGCAGAAGAGCATTTAAACCATCTAAAGAAACCAACCTCTCTTGACTGTTCATCGTTGCTCGGACAATGATGTTCCCTGACTGGATATAGAGCTATAAGGGGAGAACATCGAAGCTCAGATCAAAATCATGTTCGATACATCCATCAATTCATTTTACTTTTCTTAATGGAGAAGAAATCTCCACTCGGCCAAAAAAGGGAAGTGGCGCATTTCCTTATAGAATGCCTACAACAGATGCTCAAGAACAAGCAAGAAAACAATGGAGTACAGAGTTCATCAGGTATCCGTGCTCTTGAAGACCACTTATAGAAGGTCCTTGTTGTTTGAGTCATCAGAGTATTGAGTTTTCACCCAGCACAAAATCCAAAAACAAGGGGCCCAGAGCTAAAGAAGAATTATGGCCTTCCTCCATTAAGTGGGATTCGCTCTCATTTGTAACACAGAATTGGGTAGTTTCCCTAAATTCTCAGAACAAATCCAAAAGGCAAACACGTGATACATATAGTAAAACCATATATTTATGGCCCATGGTTGATCAACATCCTTGGAAATCTCCAATAACAGCAAAGGGAGAAAAAAATTAGTTACTATACGAAGTCAGACGAAGATATACGTGGTATTATATTTCCAATTTTATCATGGAGCTCACCGTTGCTATGATTGAGATGATGGCATTCTTCAAAGTTGAAATAGAAGACCAATCATTCCTCCTGTTCATACTCACACAGTAAAAAGAAACCTCATGGCTAATTTGTTAAATTGGTTCGCCTTTCCTTTTACACTCGCCAGAGCCAAACCAAAACCCACTTGGCGGAAACAGGTGCCTGATTCATTAGCTGATAAAATCTATTATGAAAAAGACAAAAGAGAGATTGTTTTTTCTTTTTCTTGATTTCCCTGGTTCAGAAAGTGGAGGAGCAGCTTTAAAAAGTCAGGTCCCATACGCTTTTGCAGAGAAGGTACATATGGCATGGGTTCTCAATCAATGCCATGCAATTGACACTAAAAAAAGGAAATAAAAGGAGAAGAGAGAGCCAAAGAGGAGTCACACAGGGAGGAAAACAACAAGGTGGGGAGGAGGTGGGGGAGGAAGAAGGGCAATGCATTACCTCTTTGTGCAGGCTTTTGGGTCCCACCTTTTCTCGCTGCTTTCCCTCCCTGGTCTCCATGTCCTTCTACACCCTCAGCTGCTGTTCTTCTCTCTGCAATTATAGCTGTTTTTTTTTGGCTCAACCTTTTTTTGCTTAAATGAAAAACTTGGTGGGGAGAGGAGGGAGGTTGGAGAAGAGCTGCTTTCAGGGCCACAGTCGTAGAAGTGAATGCATTAGGAAGGGAGAGGACAAGGTGATGTCAGCCAAATCTAGCAGGAGATTTCTGACAGATTTAATGGGTCAATAAACTGGCAGTTGCTCATTTACCTCATTCTCAACAACCGGAAGCGTTTCTGAAAAATCAAGTAAAAGAAAAGTCACCTGCTGCGGTTCTGAAGGGAAACTGGAGACACGATTTTTTTTATAGAATGAATCCTTTCTACTGTTCAACACAAGAAGACAACGAGACTGCATTGAAGGCAATGATCCAAAACTGAGCATGTTCTTGGTAAAGAAGAAAGAGGGACCAGCTTTTCTGAGTTCAATCCGATAGGGTGCAGGTCTTAATTGAAGCGCATGTCTTTGTACGCTAGCACATGCAGTGAAAGTGTGAAACGCCACATGAAGCTGCTGCTTCTGCTCTGAGAAATTGAACAGGACGAGCTCATCAATGAACTGCCACTTGATACTATAAATGTGGACTAAGATCATTTTTTTTTACTGATTAAGTGACAGAGTTGTAAATTACTTTTCCAACATACTGAAGATGATTGGTTATTAGAACGAAGAGTTTAGAAAACAAATCTGAGTTAAAAAACTGAATTTTCATTAAAAAGATTGGGAAGAAAAATCTCTCTTGGTAAGGTAGATTGGCTCTTGTCCACTGGTGACATAATTTGGATCTCTTCTTATAAAGGACGATATACAGGGGAAGAAAAACCAAATGTGAGGCGTAGTATTCCCACACCATGGTCAGATGAGTTGCAGACTTGCAGCAGTCATGTTCCACGTACTACTACAGTGAGAAAATCTTTTACTGCTTAACATTTCATCATTACAGGCTTTGTCACGTTGCAAATAAATGTTGCTTCTTCTACTGCAATTGCTTTTCTGGTCCAACTTTGAACAATTTGATGTTCCCCCGTTTTGAGGTCAAATTGCATGGTTACCTCAACAAGCAAGATGCAGGGCTAGAACATAAAGAACCACCATTGTACAACTCTTTGGTGTCGCCAAAAAGGGGGAAGAAAGGTAAGCGAGCTCGCCATAGAACAGCTGCAGCGTTGCAGCAGAACATCTGCAGGGATTTCGACAAAGACAATTTTTTTTCTCGATTACAATGGAATGGTTGTTCTTCATTGTAACTGACCGCTGATCACTCACTTCAAGCTCCATCAAACCTCGCAATATAAAGTCTATTACAGTAAACACTGGATGAATCATTATGGAACGGATCAAGACGGGGATACTTCCTTGGACAGAGATCACTAGTTATTTCCTGTTGGTGATAAAAAAAAGGGAAGTTATGGAATTTCATACGAGGCGTTTGGTGCAAAGAAATACATGGTGAACCAATTAATCGGTAGATTAAAATAAAAAACCTCGTTATTTTGGGAACACTGCACAGATCTTTACGCTGGACATTAATTTTGTTAAGAAATATAATAGAAGAGTTTGGCACGATAATAAAAGGTCGACGTAGACAAAGACGGTAAAATAAATTTTGTCATAGTGCGTTGGTTCAAATTATCATGTATAATCTTGATTATGTGATTATCAGGTAATCATATAATCAAGATTATGGGTTATAAAACATAATCAAATATTGTTTGGTTCAACCTAGGTAATGCAACAAAAATTTATTTGTTTGAGGGTTTTAATGAATACCTTAGTTTAATATTTTACCGTATTACCCTCAGTTACAAAATCAACTATACATATTATTATTATTATTATTGTTATTATTAATTTTTTTATTTTTATTTATTTTTCTTGTATATTTTGTTACTTTTTTAATGTATTTTTTTATTTTTTATATTATTTATATTTATATTTTTTTATATTTTTAAAATTTTTATTTTTATTTATTTATTTATTTATTTTAATTTTTAATTTTTTAAAATTTTTATAAATTTTTTATTTTTTTTATTTTTAAAATTTTAAATTTTTAACAAAATTTTAAATTTTTTAAAAAAATTTAAATTTTTTAAAATTTAAATTTTTTATTTTTAAAATGTATATTTTTTAATTTTTTTTATTTTTTTAAAATTATTTATTTTTAAAAATTTTAAAATTTTTTAAACATTTTTTTTTACATTTTTTAATATTTTTTTTACATTTTATCTCTTTTTCCATGTTTTTTCTTATCGGAGGGTATTTTTTGTACAAAAAATTTGTTAACCCCGGAATCAAGAAAAATCTTTGTTTTCTGAGGTTTTCCGATTCCGGGCTGCATGACCCTTTTGCTGACGTGTCGGGCATGGAACATTACTCGGGAATCATCGAATACCTAAACCAAACAAGGTTTTTATTGATAACCTTGGATGGATAACCAAAGTTATAAAGAATAACCCCGAACCAAACGCACCCTCAATGTATTCATGAATGCATTAATAGATGCCCCCACGGGCGGGATCAGCCGGTTATGACATGGTATTCTTGCATCATGAGTCGGGAGGTCAAAGGTCTGCGGCAGCAATTGCGATAACATCAATATCTGTCCGTGCTAAACACCTAAGACCGCCATGTCATAACTGGGCCCGTATTCACCGTGATTTACTCCCTCTCATACTTGTGGGGCCGGGATGAGGGGGCCGCTGGGTTGGCGGTTCCAACCTTTGCATCATGAATGCATTAATAGATACATATTTCTTAATCAATCATGCATCAATAAATAACAAGATCGACCTACCATAAAATTTTTAAGACAAAGGATTATAGGATATTCAAGTTGTCTCCCAAATATCTGTGGTTCGAACCCTAACTACGGCATATTTATAAGATTTTTTCCTCCAAATATGGGGCGTAATTAAAAGATGTTAGGCTTCTGGGCTGACCGCCACGTGCGCTTCCCAATTTATCCTTGTGGCTGGTGGGAAACTTTCATGGAGCCAGACCGATCACCCAGACTTGACGTTACCCAACCTAATTAATTATTTTTTTTTTAAGACAAACTGAAAATAAAAATCAACAGAAAATGAAAGATAACATAAATTCATCACATTAGCTATTAATCTTATTTCTCATCGGAATTCATACAAGCTCTTATATACAATTGGATGGCAACCTTATATTAGTATTAATGGGGAAGAGTCCAAAGAAAAAGATACACTCTTAATTCTAGATGTCCTAATCAATGACCTTTTCTTCCTCTATATATCAAACTCATCAAATAGGGACCTCCGTCTTAAAGTTCATTCATCATTAATAATTTATTAAAATTAATAAACTGAATTATTTGATCTATACATTAAATCTACATCTCATATCTAAACCCCCTTTTATACTACAAGCATTAGCTCACTTAATTAAAATTTAGTTCTTTAATGACAATTAATTGTGTGTTAATTAAGTAAAAGACACCTTATGTGATTAAGCTATTCCACGTGAACTTAATCGGATTAAGTTAACCCATATGAACTTAATCAAATTAAGCATACACGTACATCACACAACCCCTTAGTTGAGGTCAACATGCTAAAACATTATGTGTTAAATTAAATACTTCTTTAAACAATATGCTCTATTAAATCAATTAGTACAAGACTAAATAAGTCATAACTATTATAACTGTAACAAAACTCAACAGTAATCACAGTATTAATATCATTGACGATATAGATCAAAAGTGTATATGTAGTATAAGAATGATACAAAATGTAATTTATAAGCGCTCATTCTCAATAAGTCTTCTTTATGACCCAAACCAAATCCAAATCATATTTACCAAAATCTTATACTAAACTACAATGGTAGATCATGATTCAACCTTATGATTTCAAATAGAGTCTCACATCATATTTACAAAATTATATACATAACCGTAATAATAAATAGAGTCTTATATTATATTTACAAAACCATATGTAAAACTATAATAGTAAATCATGACGTCCATATATTCAGAGTAAAAAACCATATACACATGTAAAACTTTAGTACGTACAATAAGCAAAAACAATACATGTGTCCATTATTATAGAGCATTGCACCAAAAATATAGATTCATATAAAATGAGTATTTCATCAAAAGAAAGAATCCCCATATTCAGCACATGCTGATGAAACATCTTGGGTGACAAACCCTTGGTGAGTAGATTTGTTAACATGAAATTTGTCCTTATAATTTGACCATTCTGAATTCTTTATTTAACTGTCATAAACTTTATGTAGATGTGTTTAAACTTCAATGAACTACAGTTATTCTTGGAATATAATTATACAGTTTTATTATCACACTTGATCCTCAATAGTCTATCAATGCCCTTAATGATCTGTAACCCTGTGATTATGTTTTGCATCCATATCTTATGGTTGGAAGCTTTATAGCAGACTATAAACTCTGCCTCCATAATAGAAATGGATATTAACATTAGTTTGATGTTTTTCCATGATATAGCCTGCCAATATGAAGATATAATCTGAGGTGGACCTCCTGTTATCTAAACATCCAACAAAATTAGAGTATGAATATTCAATGATCTTCATAGGACTCGATATCCGATATGTGAGCATGTAATCCTTCGTTCTTTCCAAATATCACATAACCTTCTTTACAACTTTCAAATGCTCTAGTCCAGGGTTACACAAATATTTGTCCAACATCCCCACAATGTATGCAAGATCTGAATGAGCACTTTTTTCTATATAGGTCTTTTGTGATAGTTCAAGTGTACACCTTAAACGATCATAAACAATCTGTATGCCTAAGATAAATGATGCATCACTAAGATCCTTTATTTCAAATTCACCAGATAGAAATGACTTAGTTTTTAGCAGCAGACTGTTATCATTGTTTGCAAGGAATATATTGTCCATATATAGAACAAGTATAATAAACTTGTTCCCACTAAACTTGATATACAAATATTGATTAATTATATTCTCCTTGAAATCGTATGAAGAAACCATTTGTTAAAACTTTTGGCACCATTGATAAGATGTCTGCTTTAACCCATAAATAGATTTCCTTAGTTTACATACTAGGTGCTTTGAATCTCTCGATTCAAAGTTTTCTAGTTGCACTATATATATAGTTTCTTTAATGTTTCCATTGAAAAATACAGTCATCCATTTGGTGTAGCTCTAGGTTATAATTAACTACAAGTGCTATGATTACCCTAAGGGAGTCTTTCGTCAAAATTGACAAAAAAATCTCCTTGTAATTAATATCCTCCTTTTGAGTGAATCTCTTGACGACTAGGTATGCCTTATACTTTTCGGCGTTACCATATGAATCTCATTTGGTTGTAAATATCCATTGACAACCAATAAGTTTCACATATTCAAGCAATTCAACAAGTTTCCAAACGTTGTTGTCTGCCATAAACTTCATCTCTTCCCTCTTGGCATCGATCCATTTTCTGGATGAGAATATTGTTTGACTTCTTGGAAGGATGTGAGACCATCTTCTTATCCTATGTCAAACTCATAGTTTTGGAGATATACATAATCATGAGACATCATGGATCTCCTTTTTCTAATGGATTTTCTTAGTGACATTTGATCTTGAGGTGGCTCAAAGTCATGCTCAACCATAAGAGGGAATGCCTCTATTTGAGTTGATGTGTCCTCCAATTAAATTGGAGGGGACATGGAAATGTCATTGTCAATTACCCCTTCCGGTTATGTAGCTTCAACTATATGTATAATGATAACTATTTTACTATCAGCTGCATCAATAATTACCATATTAAGATCACCAATGTCTCCTCAAATGATATTTTCCTAACTTTATCGCTCCCACCATCCTCAATAAATTTGACATTTCCCATCTCAAAAAAGAGTCTACTCAAGGGGTTGTAAAACTTAAAACTATTGGATCGAGGCACGTGAGAGGGGGTGAATCATGTGATTTTGAAAACGTATTCCTTTTTAAACTTAAAAGAAATGCAAGTGTGCAGCGGAAAAATAAATAATTAAATAAAATAAAACATGTTTAATTTACTTGGTTTGAAGCATTCGGTGACTCCTACTCCAAGACCTAGGTTCCTTTGACCTATCGATGGAAAATCCATTAAATTCTCTACCAGTAAACTTTCAGTAGAGTAATCGAGTATAAATAGAGAAATAGAAAAGTGTAACAACCCTACATTTTTCTTAGCAATAAAGTAATGATTTTTAAAATAAATGTTACAAACACAATATGCAGAAGTGGTAGCACTCAGTGTGTTGGTGTCGATCTACCGACAGTGGTTGGTTGTGTTGGGACCTTGACGTCCGCTAGAGGGAGGTGAACAGCGGCTCACCCAAATCGATCACTTCCTATAATGTTAGTGCACAGCTGAAATACAAAAACAACTACTAACAAGAGAAAGCAAACCTAACACGTTGATTTAACGTGGTTCGGAGATAAAGCTCCTACTCCACGGCTGTCCGTAAGGTGGACGATCCCGATCCGTTGGTGGATGACTCCCCGGAAAACCTCCGGCTAGCTCAAGCTCCTTGTCGGTGGAGAAACCTCGCCACAAACACTTGAATACAAGCACACCGATCACACGAGGGCTTGGGAGACTCTAATAGGCTTTAACCAAGTCTATTTCGTCAACTTCAACCAATCTTCCAATGCTTGGTTATATAGGCCACGGGTTAGAAAACCCCGCCTACCAGTCGACTGCCAAAACATGCAGTCGACTGCCCTTCGTGGAAATTCAACCGTTGCAGCCCAACGGCTCGATACCAACCCTCTGTTCGCTACCAGTCGACTGCACCAGTCGACTGATGAAACCACCAGTCGACTGCTACAGTACTGCTACAGTAGCACTACAGTACTGCTACAATAAACCCTAATTTTGGAATTTTACCCCAAGTACATCCACTCAGCACTCGTTCTCGCCCAACCAACCTAGACCTAGCCTTCTAGCCTCCTCCATCAGTCTTGCGTCCCTCGGATGTCTCTCCATCCTTCACGTCTTGCCTTATGGAGTTTCCATCGGCCTTGTCATTGTTGTCGGGTCTTCCTTTGCCAAGAGGTCGCCCCTCCGGGACTTCATCCATTGCCAAGTCACACTTGGACTTACGTTGCCAAGACTACATGCTTGGACTTACACCGCTAAGACTCATCCTTGGACTTTCCTCCTTTGCCAAGATCACACTTGGACTTACGTTGCCAAGACTACATGCTTGGACTTACATTGCCAAGACTCACCCTTGAACTTTCCTTGTTGTACCTGTATCCTGCACACTCACAATGCATATCAAATACAACAATAAATCTAACTTAAACCTTTGCTCAAACATCAAAACCTAGGGTACCCAGATTGCTCCAACAATCTCCCCTTTTTTGATGTTTGGCAACCCGTTTATGTTAGGGAAACAATATAGCAATACATATGCAAATAAATATATGTAATCTACACATGCATAAATCATGGAACCTAATCCTAGGCTCCCCCTTCACCTAAGCTCCCCCTTGAGCTAGGATTTCTTGCAAAGGTAAATGAGCAATCGCTCCCCCTTCACCTAAGCTCCCCCTGGAGCTAGGATTTCTTGCAAAGGTATGTAAGTTTCCCACTTAAACCTAAACTTCTCCCCCTTTGCCATACATCAAAAAAGTGCTACAACAATATCCCAATTATTGGACTCTTTGACCTCTAATGACCATAAACATCATGTATTAATCCCCTATAAGATTACATACGTGTTCACCACTCTTTTGGTCATTTTCTAATGCTTGAAAAATATTTTCAGACCGTATCAGTCGACTACAAGAAGTATCAGTCGACTGCCCCCATGAAAACGAGCTTACAGAGACATTCTGTGCTCGTGAACAGTCTTACCAGTCGACTGGTAACTGTACCAGTCGACTGGTAACTGTACCAGTCGACTGGTACACTATTCATGAAAAAATCAGCCTTTTCTGGCCAACTTCAGAAATGCGCCAGAAATTCCACAGACCTCCAAAAATCCCCAAATTTTGTGGAGAGGTCTATTATATCAATATATACTTGGGAAAAATATATATAAATATATCTATCACCAATCCCAAGATTGACACAAAACACAAAACTAGCTAAAAAGTTCAATTGAACCTTGACCTAAAGTCCTAGTTTTGGCTTCCTCTTGATGTATTTGCCCATATTAAACCATAATGCATCACTAGCATTAGTTTATATGGCATCTATACATCAAAAACTAATTTTCATGCAATATGAACCCAATTCATATTTCTATGCATGAAACTCAACTCAATTGTGTCAACCCACTATGTTAGAGACTTAAGTCCGTCTCCTAACCACTTGGCACATTTGATAACTCATCTACCATGGGTCCCAAAGGCTCTTCCTAACCTTAGGAATCTTAACCTTAGTCACCTCCCTTGGTGACTCATCCACTATGGCTAGGTCACTTTGATGCACCTCGGGTGACACTTGGCCTATTAAACTCACCTTCTTAACCTTAGACACCTTGTCTTTGATTAATTTCTTCTTGTCCTTAATCTTGGACACCTCATCCTTGCTATAATTATATGCTACCCTAGCATATTCCTTCTTATTGGCCTTGGATGACTCTCCCTTGTCCTTGGTAACACCTCTCATACCAATGTCATGTGTTACCTTAACACTTGACCTCCTTTTGGTCTTGGAAAAGATTTTTATGTTTCCAAAGCGTAACTCCACCTAAAAATATGGTCAAACTTCCATCATTGCACCAACAATGACTTGGGGTTCCTAAATAATTAGGAAAACCAAAACTCGAAGTTTTGAGGTTCAAAATTCAATAATAAAACCAAACCTCAACCGAAACTTCACTTTGGTTTTTATTAACCAATCCATACTTGTTCTCATCATGAAAACTCATGTAAACGTTATTTAGGGTATACTTTATCAGGGAAATATAGTTTTCTATGAAAATACTTCCTATTTTCAAAGATTGACACAAATTTGAAAACTCTTGAAAACTTCAACGTTTTCTCCTAATTTGTATCTAACTTTCCAATGATTATTACTATCAAAAGATAGTCTTCACCAAGGTTTTTCAAAAGTATTTTGAAATCTTTTTCAAAACCAATATCCAACCACGTTCTTTGGGCTCAATGCACATGACTTGTACATTAGCTTTCCCAATGATTGGAAGACACATAATTATGTATTTTGATGAACCTAAAACTCAACAAGATGCACTAGATCAACATCTTGAGTTTAGTTCACCATTTTAACATCTCACTTGTATCTAACATATATTAAAACACATACAAGTCACCTTATAGTTCTTTGTGAGATGTATATTTGGTCTTACCCTAAACTAAGGGATCATGCATATCTATCTAGGCATTATGAAACTTGTGATCATCCACCTAGGATGTCATTTGTTATAATCCCACTTATTGGGATATTTACCATTCTTAATAAATGCCTTTTGTCCTTAATTACAAGGAAATTAAAATAATGCATGATGTTTTATGGCATACATCAAAATAAGTAATTTTTAAAAGAAAAACATGCTATAACTACATAATGTATGTATGACATGACATGATATTTTTATATTTTTCATAATAAAGATGAATGAAAAAATAGATATGATATCATGACATATGATGGGCAAACAAAACATGACAAATTAGTATTGATCCGGCGGTAAGAATGGGGGGCCCACCCTCTGAAGGGTCCGAGCGGAGCTAGAGATAACCCATCCATGGGCTTGGGTTTTCGACGCTAAGGCAGGAGGATCGAAGGGCCGAGCGGGTTGCCCGTATCCCGCTCGGCTAGGATCGAAGGGCCGAGCGGGTCGCCCGTTCGGCCAAGATAAGGGCGAGGGTACAAAGGTAGCCGAGCGGCCTATTCGCTTGTCTCGGGATCTGGGATGTCAGAGAAGGCATGTCTGATGGTTGGGCCGTACACAAGATTGCACGATGGAAGATCTCGCCGTCACATCATGGAAAGGTTGATACAGTAGCAGTATGGCCTCATGGACGTCTTCCTGACAGATCCATGTCTGGGCATGGCCCTTCTGACAGACCCATACCTGGGCATGGTCAAAAGGAGGTGGTTGCTTTGATTGGCGCGCCCAGGCTTCTTTGAGAGGTCTATATAAGGTCTCCATTTCTTCACCGGAGGTACACGAGTCTTCTACTTAAAAGCCACTTCTTTGCTATTTCCTCGCTTGACTTGAGCGTCGGAGGGCCGTCGCCGGGACACCCCTCCCGGCTCGGTTTTGTTGCAGGTTCGCCGGAGCACTCGAGGATCCAGCAGGGAGCGCCACGTCCCCAGCGTTCGTTGACCCCTGGTTCAGACAGGATCAATTTGGCGCCGTCTGTGGGAACGCACCTGCATCCGAACAGAGACAATGGACGAGGCTGGAAGAATACACAATGTGGCACTCTCACAAGAAGAGTTGGACGCTCTGGTCGAGATGAGGGCCACCAAACTCGTGGAGCAGAAACTGAAAGAGGCAGCCGAGCGGCCGGAGCAACAAGCAACATCTGCGTCGGGTGGCCGAGCGGACGCACCTCAAGCCACCGTCGCATTCCACCGGGCCTTATTTCGCACTCCTGAAGCCGCACCAGCTCGGAGAGATAGAGGATCTTCTTCCGACGAAATGCCTAGGCGAGACGCCAGAAAGGGGAAAGCTCCCCGAGCGGACCCATCTCCCGAGCGGATCAATCGCCAATTCTCAGAGGCTATTCTACGAGACCCTTTGCCCAAGCATTACGTGCCTCCGACGATCGGCGAGTACAATGGAACAACAGACCCGGATGACCATCTAGGTAAGTTTGATAACACGGCTACGCTCCATCAATATACAGATGGAGTAAAGTGCCGCGTCTTCCTTACAACTCTCTCGGGATCGGCTCAACGGTGGTTTCGGAGGTTGCCGGACGGATCCATCACTAGCTTCAAGGACTTCCGAACGACCTTCCTCCACCACTTCGCCAGCAGTCGGTGTTATCAGAAGACAAGTGTCAGCTTGTTTGCCATCAAGCAAGAGTCGAGAGAATCGCTTCGAGCTTATATCCAGCGATTCAACCAAGTGGCGATGGATATCCCAACGGCCACATCGGAGACAATGATGAATGCCTTCACGCAAGGCCTTGTGGACGGGGACTTCTTCCGGTCGCTCATCCGAAAGCCGCCCCAAGATTATGATCATATGCTGCACCGGGCCAATGAATACATAAACGTAGAAGAAGCACAAGCCGCCCGGAAAAAGGAAACTCCTACCGAGCGGGCACCTATTCATGCCGAGCGGAAACAGCACGCCGCTCAGCAGCCCCCTAGAGGACCGAGAGCCGAAGCAATAAGATCCCCCCACGCCAGGTCGCACGTACAAGAAGTGGCTGCCGCTCGGCCCAAGCCAAAGAAGAGGTGGGTCCCTATGTTCTGCTCATTTCACCAGACGGATACGCACAACACGAGGGATTGTCGAAGTCTTCCCTTCGTGGTCAATCCTAGTCCCAGGAAAGCCGAACGGCGCTCTACTCCCATTGACAGGAGACAAAGGACCCATGAAGCCGACCGGACACGCACCGAGAGGCAACATCGACAGATGCCCGATCGGCAGGAGAATCGCCGAGCGTCCAGAGAACGGTCCCGACCGTCCGCTCGGGAAGAGGAGAATAAAGTAATATTCGGGCGAGATCAATGTTATTGCTGGCGGGCCGAGCCAGAAAAGCGGGCGTCCGACAACTACAAATTCACACAGTTGGTTGTAGCCAAGAGCGGGCAAGCGGACCGGAAATCACTTTCGGGCCCGGGGACTTGGAAGGAATAGAAGTGCCCCACGACGACGCCCTGCTCGTTAAAGCGGTAATAGCAAATTACACTATTCACCGCATATTTGTTGATACAGGGAGCTCGGTCAACATTATATTCAAGAAGGCGTTCGATCAGCTACAAATTGATCGAGCCGAGCTGCTTCCCATGACTACGCCGCTCTATGGGTTCACGGGCAACGAGGTTCAGCCGGTCGGACAGATCCGGCTGGCTACCTCGTTGGGAGAGGAGCCGCTCAGGAGGACCAGGACAATAAATTTTGTGGTGGTCGATTCTCCCTCGTCCTACAACGTCATATTGGGCCGACCGGCTCTCGGCGAATTCCGAGCAGTCGTCTCAACCTTCCACCAGAAGATGAAGTTCCCCGTCGAGGACAAGGTGGGAGAAGTACGGGGAGATCAGTTAGCAGCTCGGCGGTGTTACATAGAGATGGTTCGGGCAGAATCCAACTCCGCTCGGAAGGCGCCTCGAATCGAGGTAAATGCTATCACTGAAAAGCCACCCGCTTTAATTTATGAGGAAAAAGAGGAAGTACAGATTCACCCGACCCGATCGGAGGCTACAACTTTTATCGCCTCTGATCTGGAGGAGAAGCAGAAGGAGGAGCTGATCCAATGCCTCCGACGAAATCATGATGTGTTCGTCTGGTCGACACATGAATTGCCTGGAATTTCGCCGAGCATAGCACAGCATGAGTTGCATGTCCGACCGGACGCTCGGCCGATAAAGCAGAGAAAAAGAGATTTCAGCGCCGAACAGAACTCCATCATCCGAGCGGAAGTGGAAAAACTTCTGGAGGCCGGCCACATACGCGAGGTGCAGTTCCCGAGCTGGCTGGCTAACGTAGTATTAGTCTCCAAGCCGGGCGGCAAGTGGAGAGTCTGCATCGACTTTCGGGACTTAAACAAAGCATGCCCCAAGGACTTCTATCCTCTGCCTCGGATAGATCAGCTGGTGGACTCTACGGCCGGCTGTGAATTAATCTGCATGCTTGACGCCTATCAAGGATATCATCAAGTGCCGCTCGCCCGGGAAGATCAAGAAAAAGTAAGCTTCGTAACGGCCGACGGCACATATTGTTATAATGTGATGCCGTTCGGATTGAAGAATGCCGGGGCCACCTATCAACGCTTGATGAACAAGGTGTTCAAGGAGCAGATCGGGCGTAATTTGGAAGTCTATGTGGACGACATTCTTATCAAATCCGTCCGAGCGGCCGATCTCTTCAAGGACATGGAAGAAACCTTCCGAACGCTGCACAAATATGGAGTCAAGCTAAATCCTCAAAAGTGCCTGTTCGGAGCAAAAGGAGGGCGTTTCTTGGGGTACATAGTGACTGAGCGGGGAATTGAAGCCAACCCCAGCAAGGTGAAAGCTCTGCAAGACATGTCGCCTCCCAGAAATACAAGGGAAGTGCAACGGTTGACCGGTCGGATAACTGCTTTGTCCAGATTCATCTCCAAAACCGCCGACCGGAGCTTACCATTCTTCAAGATCCTGCACAAGGCTACTAAGTTCCAGTGGGATGAAGAATGTGATCGAGCCTTCGAAGAATTAAAGACATATCTTAATTCTCTGCCTATTCTTGCCAAGCCGATCGGGGGTGAGTCACTTTATATTTATCTATCGTCAACTGAGCATGCTGTGGGCTCAGCACTTGTGAAGGCGAGCGGCGAAGAGCAGCCGGTGTATTTTCTGAATCTCGTTACACCGGGCTCGAGAAGTTGGCTTTTGCTTTGATTCTAGCCGCTCGGCGCCTTCGACCATATTTCTTGGCTCACACCATCATCGTCCGGACGAACAGTCCACTAGGAAGAGTGCTGTTGAATCCAGAAGCGTCCGGACGGCTCATCAAGTGGACGACAGAATTAAGTGAATTTGACATCCAATATCAACCCCGCTCGGCGATCAAAGCCCAATCCCTGGCTGATTTTGTGACCGAAGTGCAAAGGCCAGAGCCGGAAGCTATGTGGAGAATATATGTGGATGGATCCTCTACTCGGCTCGGAAGCGGGATTGGAATATTGCTGCTCTCACCTCAAGAAGAGAAGATGCACCTATCCGTCCGGCTGGATTACAAAGCTACCAACAACGAAGCAGAGTATGAGGCCCTCATAACCGGATTGCAGGCAGCCCGGCATGTGGGTGCCGGTCGGGTGACTCTCTATTCGGACTCACAGTTGGCCGCTCAACAACTTTCTGGCACCTTTGAAATCAACAGTGTTCGGCTTAAACTCTACGTTGAGGCCTTTGAAAAACTCAAAGCTACTTTCCGAGAGGTTCTTATACAGAAGATCCCCCGAACGGAGAACCAGGCAGCAGACGAGTTAGCCAAACTCGCAAGTTCAATAACACCGGTTGCCATTCAGCAACCAATTGAAAAAGTACTGCTGGTGGCACACGTCGATCGGATGCAAGGCCTCACGTTTCCAAGCGACTGGAGAACACCTATTATAGAATTCCTCCGTTCGGGCACCACACCCTCCGATGAATATGCAGCCCGACTCCTCAGGAGAAGAGCCGGTCGGTTTACACTCATTGGAGATCAGCTTTACAAGAAAGCTTTCTCGCGCCCATTGCTGAAATGTGTAAGCTCGGAGGACTCAGCTTACATCCTCCAGGAAGTACATCAAGGATCATGCGGGGGTCATCCGGGCGGGCGCTCATTGGTCAAGAAGATCCTCTTGGCGGATACTTTTGGCCAACTTTACAAGCAGACACCGCTCGGACAGTATCTACACGCCTTTCATGCCGTAGTATCACAACTTCTCCCACCGACCGTCAGAGGAAATGAGGCCACAGCGTCATGCCGTTCGACCAATGGGGAATGGATATTGTCGGTCCATTTCCGATGGCCGGACAAAGGAAATTTTACTAGTGGCGGTCGACTATTTCTCCAAATGGGTGGAAGCCGAGCCGCAAAGATCACCGAACAAATGGTTAAAAATTCATCGGCAACACATCATTTGTCGTTTCGGCATCCTATCGACTAATGTCGACAGCGGCAACAGTTCACGGGGAAGATGTTAGAGGATTGGTGCAAGAGCTACGACATTGAGCAACATTTCACATCCGTGGCCTATCCTCGAGCAACGGTCAAGTGAAGTGGCAATTCTCCGTATCCTGGCGCTCGGCTCGACCACTTGGGAGGAAGTTGGCGGGATGAAGTGCCGGGCGTTTTATGGGCCATCACAATATAAGGAAGGCGTTACACCTTTTCATCCGGTGTACGGAGGTGAAGCGGTCATTCCAGTTGAGGTCGGCGTTGAGTCCATCCGGGTCCGATGTTATGATGAAGGCAACGCCGAGCGGAGGAATATGGAGTGGATTTGGTCGACGAAGAGCGTGCCAAGGCATCCGTTCGGTGATGGCGTACCGTCAACGGATGAAGCAAAACTACAACCGGCGTCATCCCCGATCATTCCGTCGGCGACCTTGTCCGGAAGAAAGTCAAGCCGGTCGGCGTCGGCAAGCTTGAAGCTCGTGGGCAGGTCCTTCAAAATCATCGAAAAGCTGCCGCGTATTATTTGGAGGATGAGGACGGTCGGCAGCTAGATAGGCCGTGGAGCGGAACCACCTTACCGGGCGGGGTGAAAGGTGTGCCAATGTAAATCATCCTATGTACTTTTTTCAACTAATACTGGAAATGCAGAAATGAAGAATCAAGAGAACAAATATAAGGCATTGGCAAGAAATGAAGGCCACGAGCCGCTTAGCCGGAGTTAAATGGGTCGAGCCAAGCGCTCGAGGATCAAAGACCCAGTACCTTCCGGATGGAGATAAATTATCCGAGCCAAAATGCTCGAAGCAGACCCTGAGCCGTTCGGCCAGGAGTACGTTCTCCAAGCTGGGTAAAAGGGGCATAAGGATTATCCGAGCCAAGCACCCGAATAAGTGAAGGCCTCCCAGCCGATTAGGTTCGCAAGCAAATGACCCATGCCGTTCGGCCGGGCACAAAGACTGTTCAAGCGCGAGATAAGTTATGAAGGCCAAGATCGCTCGACCTGGTAAGGAGTTAGCCTTGAAAGCCGACGAGCCCCGTCGTTAAAAATCGAGAGCCGCGCCGACCGGCTATAAACATCCGCGCCGACGAGCCCCGTCGTTAAAAATCGAGAGCCGCGCCGACTGGCTATAAACAACCGCGCCGACGAGCCCCGTCGTTAAAAATCGAGCGACGACCGGCTATAAACAACCGCGCCGACGAGCCCGTCGTTAAAATCGAGAGCCCGCCGGCTATAAACAACCGCTACCGACGAGCCCGTCCTTAAAATCGAGAGCCGCCCGATCGGCTATAAACAACCGCCGACGAGCCCGTCGTTAAAAATCGAGAGCGCCGACCGGCTATAAACAACCGCGCCGACGAGCCCGTCGTTAAAAATCGAGTCGCGCCGACCGGCTATAAACAACCGCGCCGACGAGCCCCGTCGTTAAAAATCGAGAGCCGCGCCGACCGGCTATAAACAACCGCGCCGACGAGCCCCGTCGTTAAAAATCGAGAGCCGCGCCGACCGGCTATAAACAACCGCGCCGACGAGCCCCGTCGTTAAAAATCGAGAGCCGCGCCGACCGGCTATAAACAACCGCGCCGACGAGCACCGTCGTTAAAGATCGAGAGCCGCACCGATCGGCTATAAACATCCGCGCCGACGAGCACCGTCGTTAAAGATCGAGAGCCGCACCGATCGGCTATAAACATCCGCGCCGACAAGCACCGTCGTTAAAAATCGAGAGCCGCGCCGATTGGCTATAAATATCCGCGCCGACGAGCACCGTCGTTAAAAATCGAGAGCCGCGCCGACCGGCTATAAATAACCGCACCGACGAGCTCATGATCGTTCACAAGTACCAGATTGATTAATGCCGGTCGGCCGTCGGTTTGCCAATACTCCGCGTGCACTGAATGCAAGCAGTATGGTTAAGCGCTAAGTGATTTTGAGGAAGCGAGTCAATTGATTAACCCGATCGGTCGTTTAGTAGGAAACCCGGGGAGCCCAACAGATTATACGAATGAGCAGCAACGCATTAAAAAGGGGCAATGAAAGGCAAACAAAAAATACAAGGCGCATAAGGGAGCCGAACGACACGTACAATAAAGTTTTTGCATCCGCCGAGCGGATGAAATACAAAGAGCACTTGAAAGGACTCGCCTCACTCCGGGTCTTCAAAATTAAAAAAGGTGTCCGGGATGTCATCAATCATGGCCGCCAGGTCGGAGGCGGGAATATGCATTCCCTCGGGAAGGTGGCCACCCTTCTTCAGGTATGCCAGGGTGACCTTGACCGCTTCGGCGAACGTAGAAGAGACATTGTCGCCGAACTTCGCGGCGAACCGCTCCGAGTGGAGATATTCTTGGCGCGCCGCTGCTAAGCGACTCGGCTCTCCCTCCTTATACCTTTTAAGCACCGCCCGGGAGGCAATTAGGGAATCTTGGACTGCCTTCAAGTCCATCGCAGCTTTTGTGTGTTCGGCCGAATGGATCTCCCGCTCGGCATTCAGATCGGCCTCTAGCTTCTTAGACTGCTGATCTAGGGCCCGGACTTCGACTTTCATTTTGTCCAGATCAGCAATCGCCCGCCTCTTCCGGCCACTGGCGCGTTTCACGTCCCCGCTTCTTCACCAAGTCTTGAGTCGGGCCACCTCTGCGGCGGATCGGACCTTCTTACTTCGGCCTCGAGTTTGTTTCTCCCGCTACCGATGGACCCCGATACTTGGAGTTTTCAGGAGATCCTCCATTTCGGCCCGGTGGGTGGTGGCGATTCTTTCAAAGGAAATAATAAAATCGAGTCAAACAATAGCATGGTACATGAAGAAAGATGAATTTACATGTGGCCTGCTGCATGTTGTTATCGCTGAGCTGCATGAGGGCAACCTGAATCCGGGCGTCCTCAAAAAGCTTGGCGAGCGGACCCGTCAAGGTTATTTCGTGAATAGGGCTCGATGGCCGATCGGCAGACAGTAAATATTCCTCCGATGGGAATCGGAGGGTGGTCTTGATGGTCGGATGGCCGGACGGTGCTTCTTCAGTTGCATCCGCTTGTTGCGAAGACTCCCCTATGGTGGAAGTTTCGCCCAACCGACGTAAACGGCGACGAGTCCGGGGAGGAGAGCCGGGAGGCTGTGCAGTAGGCGAGGCCGCTGGAGTCCCGATCTGTGATGGCGTGCTAGCAGGCGAAGTTACGCCGATCGGCACCTGTGGTGCTCCCTCTTGTGGCGGCGGAAGGCTGGAGTCTCTTCGACGCTTTCGCCGAACTTCCAGCGGTGGATCCCCGACCTGAGGGACCCCCAGCTCGGCGGGGGCTGAGGAAACAGGATCCGCCTCAACCTCTGTTGAAGCGGATGAGGCAGCATCTGTTTCAGGGGCGGACTGCGCCCCCCTCTCCCGCGTCTGCCGGGCGGCTGGGAATGAGACCCCGCTCGGCGAGCTCCTTTTTGGTGGCCGCCTCAATTTCCACGGCCTTCAGTTTCAAATGAGCGGTAGCCTTAGAGCGCCACATGACTTCAGCTGCAGTAAAAGAAATTAAAATCAATTAGACAAAAAAGACTAAGAGAGTAAAGAATTCTTACTCATGCGGAAGGGGAGATTCGCCCGAACGGGAGACAATCCGAAAATATACAACACCCCCTTGAGAAGCAACTGGTCAATCTTGTATCGCTGACCGGACAACCAGTTCGCCGCATGAAGATAGGCTGGATTGCTTCTGAACTTGCCGAGCTCCGGCTGAGTCGGCACAGTGGTCTACCATTTGGTTCGGAATGCTGGCCGCTCGGGAAGTCGGATATAAAAGAAAAACTCCTTCCAGTGTTTGTTGGAGGTCGGCATATTGTCAAAAAATTTAAAGCCTATTCTACTTTGGAAAATAAAAGTCCCCAGCTCGGATTGTTTGGGGTAGAAGAAGAAGTGGAATATTTTAGGGTCGAGAGGGATACTGTGCAGCTTGAAGAGGACGACCATCCCGCTCAGCAGCCTAAAGGAATTCGGCACAAGTTGGCCGAGCGGGATGCGAAAATAGTTACAAACCTCTAAAACAAAGGGATGGGTAGGAAATCTAAGGCCACCCTGGAATTGGTCTAAAAAGAAACAGATTGTGCCGATCGGCGGGTCATGTGGTCGGTCGGTCGGGTCGGCTACGACTATTTCATAGTTATCGGGAATTCCATACGTCCGAACAAGACGCCGAGCACCCTCCTCATCAAATCGACTCTCCATGGTCAGGTACCAAGGGCCATGAACACCAACAGCGGGTGCAGAGGAGCTTGCCATCTCGGAGAAGCGAAAGAATGGCAAGAAATCGAAGGAAGGGAAACGAAAGGGGCGAAATGAACAGAGAAGATCTTGTAAGGGAAAGGAGAAGCTTACTGAGGGAAGGTAGACAGAAAGGATCACCAAAGAGCCGGAGACCAACAAGAGATGAGAGCTGGGACGGCCGGAATGATGCAGCAGCAGCGGGCACCTTCGACGGAGAATACGCGATGAAACAGAGAATGCGGCGTAAAAGGTGAAGACGAGGGCTTTATACGAACGAAGCTGGCCGGCCTCGTCCGTCGGATGCAGGTCACGGAAGACGAAGTCATCATCTAGCCGTCCATTTCAAAATGACCGGCGTCCCATCGTACGGATCATCACCGCCACGCCAGAGAAGCCACGTGGCACTCTGTCTCCAGGCACAATTAATGCGCCCATACCGCGCATGCTTCGACTTAATGGAGAGGATTTGCATGATTTTCAAGAAGATCTAGACAAGAAAACACCCATGTTGAGCGACAAGACAACCGAAATGAAGAGCCGAACGACTGAATTTGGCAGAAGGGCCGAACGACCCTAGAGATATTATAAGCGACTGGAAGGCGACGACCGCCCGCTCGGACACATAGTCCAGTCAGTCGGACTCACTGCCTCCTTCGACTAGACTTGAAGGGAAGGCAAGTGATCCGGCGGTAAGAATGAGGGGGCCCACCCTCTGAAGGGTCCGAGCGGAGCTAGAGATAACCCATCCATGGGCTTGGGTTTCCGACGCTAAGGCAGGAGGATCGAAGGGCCGAGCGGGTTGCCCGTATCCCGCTCGGCTAGGATCGAAGGGCCGAGCGGGTCGCCCGTTCGGCCAAGATAAGGGCGAGGGTACAAAGGTAGTCGAGCGGCCTATTCGCTTGTCTCGGGATCTGGGATGTCAGAGAAGGCATGTCTGATGGTTGGGCCGTACACAAGATTGCACGATGGAAGATCTCGCCGTCACATCATGGAAAGGTTGATACAGTAGCAGTATGGCCTCATGGACGTCTTCCTGACAGATCCATGTCTGGGCATGGCCCTTCTGACAGACCCATACCTGGGCATGGTCAAAAGGAGGTGGTTGCTTTGATTGGCGCGCCCAGGTTTCTTTGAGAGGTCTATATAAGGTCTCCATTTCTTCACCGGAGGTACACGAGTCTTCTACTTAAAAGCCACTTCTTTGCTATTTCCTCGCCTGACTTGAGCGTCGGAGGGCCGTCGCCGGGACACCCCTCCCGGCTCGGTTTTGTTGCAGGTTCGCCGGAGCACTCGAGGATCCAGCAGGGAGCGCCACGTCCCCAATGTTCGTTGACCCCTGGTTCGGACAGGATCAAGTATATATAAGATACCTAGATTACCTATCTAAGTGTCCTTAAACCTAGCTAACTCAAAATTTAACCCTAGATTGCCCATGATTTCTCATGAAAATGCCAAAACCCCAACTTGGAATTAAATTAAGTTCAAATCCTCAACGTTTGACATATTTTACTCTTCCAAAGAGTAAATATTTTACATTAGGACCTAGATTTCTCTTAAATCACTAAGAAGATACCAAAATCCCAACTTGGTATTTCTTATGATTCTCCAAATTGTGCCAATTTAATTCAAAGATAATTCCTTAAGATTTGGCACATGTTACTCTCTCCAAGAGTGATAATTTGGATTAAGGTTTACATTTCCCTTAATTCCATAATAAAATGTCGAATTCCAAATTTGGCATTACTTTTGCTTCTCTCAAGTATGTTAATTTAAATTAGATTCAACTCCTCAAACTTTGACACATTTTACTCTTTCAAAGAGTAACACTTATCATCCTTTTCATTTTCAAAGGTTAACAATAACCTTGAAAATACTCTCAAGTGTCAACTTTAATAAGGTTAGGTTAACTACCCTTCCAATTTGAGTTGACACTCTCTAAACTCATCTAGGGTCTAGAGAATATGCTCCTAGGAACCCAAAACCTATTGGTGCTCCTTGGATGCTCTAGGTACTCACTAGGGATGACTTCCCTAGATACCTTCCTAAGGACCTTTCTAGGCTTCTTAGAAGCCTTGGTCACTTCTACTAGGTCACTTCTAGGAATAACTTCCCTTGTAACCTTCTTTGTGACTTTGTTAGACTTCTTAGAAGTCTTCGTCACATTGGTCTTGCTAAAAGTACTTTTAGGGATTCCTTCCCTAGTATCTTTGACTTGACCTCTAAACCTAGGGTTGGTCCCATAACTATATGGAACCCTATAAAAGGAAGTCACATCCTTCTTGGCTTTAGGTTTGTATCTCAAACCTATATAGCCATTGGATGACTCTTGTCTAGCTTTTCCTAGGTTATGCTCATTTTGACCCCTAAGAATATTTTCCATTCTTGCTAGGGTTCTTTCTAAATTATCAAGTCTTGACCTCAAGACTTGGTTTTCCGTCATTGAATCCATAGACTTGGATTTTTCTTGACCCCTATGAGCATTTCTATATCTAAGCATATATCTATAATCCTTAGAGTTATTGCCTAAATTGTTATATACCTTCCTAGCCTTAGGTGCGATAAATCTAGCATGAGGAGGAATATATTTACCCTTAGTGTCATCATGCTTCCTACTTTTATTATAATTAGCATTAAAACGATTTAAATTTGAACTAGCATTCAAATTAGGGTTTACCACCCTTACCCTTGAAGCTCTCTTCTTCTCCCACTTCTTCAAGTGCACCAATTTCTTGAGCTCTCCTCTCCTTGGGCACTTTGTGTGGTAGTGGCCCCACTCACCACATGTAAAGCACCTAATATGCTTCTTCTCCTTCTTCTTCTTCTTCCTACAACTCACATTAGTTTCTAAATTAACTTTAGTGAGTTTAGGGTTTACCTCCTTTACCTTCTTGAGCGAAGGACACCTACTATTGTAGTGCCCCATCTTACCACACTCAAAGCATTTGATGTGGTCCTTTGTGCTCTTCTTGGTAGTTGAGGTGGAGGGTTGAGCTTTCAAGATCTCCTCTTCCTTGGATTGCTCTTCTTCCTCTTCACTTGAAGATGTAGACGGTTCCACTTCTTCCTCCCTTAATGATGTGGATGATACCTCCTCATCTTCCTTATCCTTCTCGGATGTTGAGCTCGTGTCAACATTCGATTGGTCCTTCTCTTCTTGGACCAATGAACCCTTCTCCTTGGGATCTTCCACTCCTTGGATTTTTGTAGGGTCTTCAAGATAGGCAATGATCTTTTTTCAAAGATCACTTGCATTTGTGGTTTCACCTACACTCAACAAAATATTAGAAGGTAGTAAACTATGTAAAATTCTCGTTACCTCTTTGTCCGCCTCCGATTGCTCCCGTTGCTCTTCGGTCCAATGCCGAGGTCGGAGGCGTTTACCCTTCTTGTCTGTAGGAGCTTCAAATGGATCACTCAAGACAACCCATTGGTTCCAATCCATTTGGAACCATGTATCCAATCGCTTCCTCCAATAATGAAAGTCTTCTTTGTCGTACGGAGGTGGAATTCGGATATCCCATCCGAGCGGTCCTTCGGACTCCATCTTCTTCTTCCTCTAGCTTCTTGCTCTCTTGGCAATTAGTCCGTAGAAGAGCGACCTGGCTCTGATACCACTTGTTGGGACCTTGACGTCCGCTAGAGGGGGGTGAATAGCGGCTCACCCAAATCGATCACTTCCTATAATGTTAGTGCACAGCGGAAATACAAAAACAACTACTAACAAGAGAAAGCAAACCTAACACGTTGATTTAACGTGGTTCGAAGATAAAGCTCCTACTCCACGGCTGTCCATAAGGTGGACGATCCCGATCCGTTGGTGGATAACTCCCCGGAAAACCTCCGGCTAGCTCAAGCTCCTTGTCGGTGGAGAAACCTCGCCACAAACACTTGAATACAAGCACACTGATCACACGAGGGCTTGGGAGACTCTAATAGGCTTTAACCAAGTCTATTTCGTCAACTTCAACCAAGCTTCCAATGCTTGGTTACATAGGCCACGGGTTAGAAAACCCCGCCTACCAGTCGACTACCAAAACATGCAGTCGACTGCCCTTCGTGGAAATTTGACCGTTGCAGCCCAACGGCTCGATACCAACCCTCTGTTCGCTACCAGTCGACTGCACCAGTCGACTGATGAAACCACCAGTCGACTGCTACAGTACTGCTACAGTAACGCTACAATGCTGCTACAGTAAACCCTACTTTTGTAATTTTACCCCGAGTACATCCACTCAGCACTCGTTCTCGCCCGACCAACCTAGACCTAGCCTTCTAGCCTCCTCCATCAGCCTTGCGTCCCTCGAATGTCTCCCCATCCTTCACGTCTTACCTTCTGGAGCTTCCATCGACCTTGTCATTGTTGTCGGGTCTTCCTTTGCCAAGAGGTCGCGCCTCCGGGACTTCATCCATTGCCAAGTCACACTTGGACTTACGTTGCCAAGACTACATGCTTGGACTTACACCTCTAAGACTCATCCTTGGACTTTCCTCCTTTGCCAAGATCACACTTAGACTTACGTTGCCAAGACTACATGTTTGGACTTACATTGCCAAGACTCACCCTTGGACTTTCCTTGTTGTACCTATATCTTGCACACTCACAATGCATATCAAATACAACAATAAATCTAACTTAAACCTTTGCTCAAACATCAAAACCTAGGGTACCTAGATTGCTCCAACAGGTTGTAGTCGAGTAGTAGCACATCGCAGCACAATAGTAGGATGATGTTGCAGTAGACAGAAGGTCACAAATTAGTGCAGAGAAGTTGATCTGAAGTTGCTGGTCAAAGTCCCTTATATAGACCCTTTCCAGAGGCCCGGACCACCCCAGGCACCTCCAATGAGGCTTCTCTGATCCTGGGACTTCGTTGTGTTATCCACCTCTAGGCGCATGGACCACCCCTGGGCACCTGGACCGCTGACGTGGTTGTTCCTCAGTGAAGCTCTATCTATCGAAGGTTTATCCAACTCCGGGCGCTAAAACCACCCCCGAGCGCCTGGACGCTGACATGTACAGGCCAATCTGAGTAAGCCAACTCAACTGCATGCCTAGCTGTGTTTGGGCCAATCTAAGCACTAGACCTAATCCGGGTGCTTGGACCTCCGGGCGCCTGGACCTTGTTCGGACACCTGGAATCCCTTTTTCTAGTTTTTGCTCTCGTGCACCGCAGAGTTAGCACAACAAGTAACAATATGTAAAATAATCATTTTGACAGTCTCAGGACTGTTCAACCCTAACTTTGGATTTCGCTGAAACCCTAAGTCAAACTGATGTCTACTGTTCTCTCAACTGGGAACGCGTTCTCACTGGATCTCTCTTCTAGTTGCTTACCTCACTTACCATTGCAGGCTTTACTTGACTTGTTTGACCTACTAGGTCTTCCTACTATATGTCTCATCTGGAATTCAGCCAGCTGTCAGGTCTCTCAGACCCAACTAAACTTCCTGTCAGGTATCAACCTACCTGGGCTTCAGCTAGCTGTCAATCCCCATGGATTCAACTAAACTTTCTACCAGATATCAACTTATCTGAGCTTCAGCCTAGTGTTAGATCCTAAGCCTTTCAATCCTGCACACTTGGTAAAAAGGTTAGACAAATATAACACCTAACTTTAACCTTTTGTCATATATCAAAATCTGAGTTTGATTATTAGTTCAAACTGCACCAGCAATCTCCTATTTTCGATGTAATGATAATCTGGGTTAAAATTAGAAAAAATATATAAAATAGTAATAGCATGGTTAAGTGAAAAGTTAGTAGCAATGATATAATTCTCTTAAGCATTTGTTTGATTTTTGGATTTTTAAAATTTTCTAAGCTTTATCCCCCTTTACTCTCCCCCTTTGTCATTCATCAAAAAATATGTATAGCATAAGCAAATAACAAACATTCATAACAACAAAATTATACTTAAGATTTTCAGATAGAAAGATAGTGAATACAAGTTTGGTTTAGGATCTATTTTAGGAAAAATTTCCAAGGATTTGTCACTAGACTAAAAAAATTTCAAAAAACTTTTCAAGTATTTTTTAAGAGAATTTTTTTTAAAAGGTATATCAAAGATTTTTTTTAAAGTCATTTTTGAAGGACTCTATATAAAAATATTCCAATTTTTTTTTAATTTTTTAAATATATTTTTCAAGGATTTTTAAAGGTTGTTAATGCTTTAAATTTTAATTAAATAAAGTTTAATTAATTTTTAATGTTTAACTAAATTTTTATTCATCTCACCCAATCTATGTTTAAATCTAGAGTATCCTATAATTTTATGAGATGATTAGTTATAAATTTTTAACGTTTAACACTTATAGGATTAAGGCACATAAGAGGGGAGGTGAATCACATGATTTTAAAATGAGTCTTTTTTCAGCTTTTCAGAAACAAGTACGTAGCGGAATAAAATAAATGAAGGAAGAAAATAACACTCGTTTGATTTTACTTGGTCCGACGACTCCTACTCCAAGACTTGGGTCTTTTGGACTTTTCCAATGGATAATTCACTAACAAATTGCTTCTTTACAAAAGATAGGTTGGTAACAAGACTACCAACCTTAGAATATAATATGCAGAAAGAAAGCAAGAGTAATAGAAAATAATAACTACACGTTGCCCAAGTCTAGGCTTGTTTGAGCACGTAGCAGTGTCATATTATTCTTGCATCATTAAGGCTTGAATACGACAGAGTATTGTCCTTTCGGAGTTTAAAGCGTAGTAGAAATTGTTGTCACTTAAAGGCTAGCTGAATGCTTCTTTTAAGCACTGTTGGAGGCAGCTCCAAGGGTCCAGGGCGCCTCTAGCAACACTTATTTAATTCGCAACCTTCGATCTTTATCCTTGTGAGGGCGCCTCCATTAACTTTGAGGCACCTCCAATGCACTCCAAGGAGCCTCTAATGTGCTCCGGGGAGCCTCCAATGCGCTTTGAGGCACCTTCCCTCAGCGAACTTCTATACCCAAATTTTATCCATGCGAGGGCGCCTCTGCCATGTCTAGAGTACCTCCACTAAGCTCCAAGGAGCCTCCCCACAACTTTGAGGTGCCTTAAACATTGTTCATCCGAGGTGAACTTTTACCAACTAACTCCTACAAGATACGTTAGTCCAAATAACAATAAATGTAAGATACGGTGATTAAATAATAAGTGTTATTAGAGAAATAACCTTATAGAATTTCTAGGATTTTTTTAAAAAAAAATTAGGATTTAAACGGAGTTCGTATGACACGTTTAAAGGGATAAATCGATTGGACTCATAGAAAGCTTGTTTGGGATATCAATAAAGTATAAGTTGATTGAGAAATTAACATAAGATTTAATTAAGCATACCTAAGTTTATAAATGTCTCATTTTCCTCACTTGTGCCCTAAAATCCACGTCGCCGACACACCTCTTCCCATCCCAATCTTCGTCCGCCGTCGCTCTCTCGATCGTCAATCATCGACGTCGATCTGCCCCTCTCCGACTATGAGCGAGAAGTTGACTCTCTCCCAACCTCCTCGTACCATCACTCGATGTTACACGACCTAATTCCAGTCGACTTCCTCTTCTGATCTCACTGACCCCATCACCCCTTTCCCTATCGTCGGCCGCTGGCCGACAAAGCTGATGACCACAAGGGACGGACTCCTTCAACACAGCTCCCATGATAATTGGCATGGGATGCAGCCGCGATAGGAGCGACGACCATCCCACCTGCGGTCGGTTCGTGCCATTGTTGCTCCGCCACCTCACCGAGCGACGATGTCGCTCGATTATCGCTGTTTCCTCGATCCACCCATAGTGGACTGCCGTCTTGGCTCCGGTCACTTGCTTGGAGTCATCCGACCACCGAGAATAGTCACTACCGACTGAGAGAGGGATCCAAATTCCACATTGAATCTCTGTCTTGCCTCTTTATCAGATCAAGGGTTTTTCTTCATCGCGTGTTGTGGATTAAAGGTAAGACAAGTTGATCTCACATTTAAAACAATTTGAATTCTATTGTTGCATTGGGAGGTTTCTGATTTAGGTTGTTTGACAGCTATTGTAGCTCCGACCTTCCTCCTGCCTCTTGATGTAGGGCTGGACCTTACTCCTGGTCAGATCGATTAGTGTGGGGGTACTTGGTTCGAATGACAACAACCCTAGCTGAAACCATCCATATTTCTAGCAGTGAGCTGAGTTTTGGAGGTAATTCGTGCATTAAGTACATTTGATTTTAGTTGTAGAATGATTAAGGTTAGTTAGGGGACTAATCAAAGATCATGTACGATTAGAGTTACCTTAATTAGTTTTAGGAATTTGATTTAACTATTTAATCCATATTAAATTAGCTAAATAATGTGTAATGATGTAGGACTTTGATTATTAGAGACGACATCTTGACATAGGATTTATTTGACACGATCTACACATTAAATGCAGGTACTTCTTTTTTTATCTCTATAGTTCTTTGAATTTAGTGCATGGATTATCTGATAAATTAGGTTGTTTTATCTTGACTTCACTCATATTTTTCTTGAGTTTGATACTTATATGCTTGATCTTTGAGATGCTCTTTTTATTATCTATATAGTCTCATTGCTTGATATTCCTATTCTAGAGGGTACACATGTGTATAGTGTGTACAATAGGAATTTGGATTATGATTGTTTATATGTAGTAGCGTACACACGTGTATGGTTTGTACTATAGAAGCTATCATGTTGTTTATGCATATATTAGTGTGCACACATGTATAGGTGATGATATGTATTGTAGTTGTTGATAGACACATGTTGGGTATTTTCATGCATATAGGTATATGTGATTGATGGATCATGATTCTGGATAACCTAGGTTGTTATGTACACATGTGTCCAACATATTTAGTCAAAAGTATCTTATCAATTATACCTATATTGTTATATGCACACATGTCTAACATATTTAGTCGGAAGTATCTTGTTAATTATACCTATGCTGTTATGTGCACACATGTCCAGCATGAGTAGTTAGAAGTATCTTGTTGATTATACTCTTGTTGTATGTGTATACATGTCTGTGAGTATTATTGGTGGTTTCTTGTCGATTAAACCTATGTTAAGAGTTCACATATGTTGGGTGTGTACTGTTGGAGGTATGATGTTGATCATACTTATGTTGTGTATGCATCTGATGCGTACTATTGGAGGATCATGTTAATTATTCCTATGTTGAGTGTCCGCATGTGTTTGGTATGTATTATTGGAGGTATTTTGTTGATTATACCTTGGATGTGTGTGCACGTGAGTCTAGTATATATTATTGGAGGTATTTTATCGATTACACTTGTGTTGTGGTGTGTACACATATCTAATGTGTACTATTGGAGGTATCTTGTTGAGTATACCTATGTTGAACATTCACACATATCTAGTGTGTACTGTTAGAGGTATTATGTTGATTATACCTATGTTGTTGTGTGCACACGTGTCTCGTGTGTATTATAGGCATTGTTACTTATTGTATATGTTGTCTGGTGGACACATGTTGGATCTTTTTATATATATAGATATATGTGAGTATGAGATCATGTTTTGGATATATCGTTGATTATCATGCTAGGTATGATTGTGTACCGTTGTATAGAGTCATATACTCCTATTGATGTAGTCAGTTACTATGTAGTAACACTACACTGTGTCATTGTTTGTGTCTTATCGACTAGGGTTCCCACCCCATTATTGGTTGAGGTTAGAGCCAGTCGACATTGTTTGTGATATGTATACCCTATCAGTTAAGTCTCCTATAAGTGAGTGGCTGACTATGTGTTGGCGCAGCGGGGCCGACAAGAGGGGGTTGAATCACCTGAAATAGAAAAAATAAAACCCTTCCTCGATCTTCAACTCAGATTAGTATCACACTTATATAAATGAATTTAAGCAATTAATAAATAAAGAAAGACACAAAAGAATTACTTGGTTACAACTTAGGCGGTGGTTAATCCAAAACAAAGGAAAGCGTTAAAAGATCTCCTTCGTGTAGGCGAAGAAGCCTATTAAACTTTTCAAAAACTCAGGAGTATGCTAGGAAATGAAAGCTAGAGTTGATTCATATTTCCTAGGTCCAACGGTCTTTTTATAGCCCATGAAAAATCTTATCCGTAGCTTGAGGATGCCTCTAGCGAGGCGCAGTGGATAAATCTTTATCCACTTCGAATGACTACTTTGACTGGCCGAAGGCGCCTTCCATACTCATGGAGGGCGCCTTCCATGCTTATGGAGAGCGCCCTCCATGCTTATGGAGGGCGCCTTCCGCCTAAAGGTGGCGGAGGCACTGGTGCGCCTCGGAGGCGCCTTCAACTCTTGTTAAGGGCACCTCCAGCATTTTCATTAGCTTCTTTCTCTCTTCTGCTACTTCGGTCGCCTAGATGATTGCAGCCAACCGAAATAGGGCTCACCTGAACTTAATTTTTGGCCTTCTCCTCGAACAGGTTTCCTCTCCGGCTTCTTGTCCCTCGAACGTCCCGTACGTTCTTCTCATCCACCGATGCACTCTTCCGCAACACCTCGTCCCTCGGATGCACCGAGCCCGTCGGCTCCATTCCCATGTTATCCTTCTCGCTAGCTACGTCTTCCGCTCCACTTCCTATGCTTTTAAGCTCATGCATACTTAGACACAGGGATCAAAACAAAACATGACCTACCTTAACTTGGTCGATCACACCAAAACAACCACGAGGTGCAACAATCTCCCCCTTTTTGATGTGCATTAACCCAAGTTCAAGTTAGGGTAATAACAAATAAGTTGCAATAAAAGAAATTGCAAAACAAACATTTTAAGCATAAAGTTGCAATAAAAGAAATTACAACATCAAGTATAATTCAAATTGATTTATCAAAATTCAGACTGATAAAATAGAGTTAGCAAAATTCAAAATTTGATAAAAGTTTAAAAATCCTAACTCCCCCTAAACTTGTACTAACTTGTACTTATTCCTCCCCCTTTTATCAAATAAAAAAATTAGGGTACTTAAAGAGTTTTAGTAAGGTCAACAATAAGTTTGAGTTTAAGAAAACAAGTAAAAATTTATAATTTTGTTAAATTACTTGAAATGTTCAAACAATTGACAAATATTGAAAGCATAAATATGGCATGCTTATCAGTTTTCCAATTAAATATTCAATTCAGTAATTAGCTTCCAGGCTGTGGTGAGGCACTAGACCTTCTTGGTTATTGGATCATCAACCACTTTCTGGACAAAGTTTCTTAAAAAATTAAACATTTAGTTTCCTTTTCTAAAAGCCCAAAGAAAAATTTAGTTCAAACATAATTTTGGAACCCAATACAGGTTCCTTCCTACTAGGTTAATCAAAAATTGGGGGGGGGGGGGTACATAAATTTTTGGAATTTTCCTAATTTACCCCTGGTATTTCCTAATGTACCAATTGATTTTACCATAATTTCTAAATTTTGATTTTTGAAAGTTGGTTAATTTCAAACATGCATGTTCTTTTAAACTTTCAATTTGACTTTTCAATTTGTCATTTTCTAATTTTAAATTGTTAAACAAGTCTAAGGGGCATGTTTTTACTAAGTTTAATTTTAACTCAACATTTCCTTTTTCTAATTTGACTAAATCTTTAGAAAGAATCTTAATAAACTGAAAGGACTACTTAGGAGATAGAGCACGTACCTCACTTACCTCATGTTCTGATGTTCCCCCTTTATCGCAGCTTTCTTCTTCTGATTCTCCCCCTTCATAGATGCTCATCTCTGAGCTGGTTTCATCTTCTACTTGGTGGTTGGCCAGTAAAGCTAGTTCGGAGAAAGCTTCCACCTCGGAATTGGAGGATGATGATTCATCCCATGTGGTCTTCAGATTCTTGTGTTTAGAAGAAGTTGATCTTTTGGACACATCCTTCTCCTTGTCTATCTTCTTTAATTTTGGACAGTCATCCTTGATGTGCCCTTTTTCATTGTAGTTATAGCATTGGACCTTTCTTTTGTTTCGGTAATCCCTCTTTGTCTATGATTTAAATTTATTACATCTAATAAATTTATTGAACTTCCTTACCATTAGGGTTGCTTCGTTTTCATCAATTGATTCTTCGGAGTCTGAATCGTTTGTTCTTGCCTTCAGGGCAACGTTCTAACTCGGTCCTTTTCTTTGTCCTGGATATCAAGATTCGTGTAATTCAAAAGTAGAGAAAAGACTTTCTAAAGTACTTACCTCGAGATCCTTGGATATATAGTAGGAGTCTACTATAGATGTCCATTCAGGTGTTCTTGGGAACACATTTAATGCATACCTTTGTGCATCCCGATTCGTTACCGTTTCTCTGAGGTTTGATAATCCAGTGATTAGCTCTTTGAATCTTCCGTGTAGTTGTGCTACTGACTCTCCTTCTTCCACTCAAGCGAGCGGAGTCGGAGCGGAAGACCCAAACCGAGACGAGCAGCACCGGAGCAGAGGGTCCGGACCGAAAAAAGTCAACTCTGTTAACTTTTAGGGTTCGGGCACCTGGAACCTCTTTTTATCCACTTCGACGTGGATGTTGACCGTTGTGTCAAGGATAGAATTCTATCCCACTCCAGGCGCCTGGAACACTTCCAGGCGCCCCAACCAAGACTATAAATACAACCTTGGTTCAGAAGCTAGAAAACAACAAGCAATTACTGAAACAACACTTATGCGCTTTCTTTTCTAGTTTAGCTTTATCTTTCTGTGCGTAAATTGTTATAAAGAGGATTTTCTACTTGAAGGAGAATTTAGTGTGTTTCACTTTCTTAGATTAACAACCTCCTCGGTTGTAACCAAATAAATTCTGGAGCATCTTTCTTTTTAGTTCATTATTTGTTCTATGTTTATACAAGTGTTTAATTAAGTTATAAGTCTGAGAAGGGTTCGTTTATTTTGATTTTGTGCAGGGCTATTCAACCCCCCTTCTAGCCGGCCAACGGTCCTAACAATATATCCCTATGAAATTTCTGATTAACCCAGTTGGAAGAAACTTATATTGGGTTCCAAAATCTTGCATAAATTAAATTAATTTTTCTTTGGGTTTTCAGAGAGAAAATTAAATGTTTAAATGTCTTTAAGAGGCTTTGTCTAGAAAGCGGTTGTTGCTCCAATAACCAAAAAGGCCTAGTGCCTCGCCACAGCTTGGAAATCAATTAATGAAATGGATGTTTAATTGATTAACTGATAAGCGTTTAATTAAAATATTTTAAATATTTGACAAAAATTCACTTTAGAAATTAATAATTTCATCACTTAGAAAAATTTAAAGTTTTTTTTGGGTTAATTTTGAAAAATTTTCTATCTCAAAATTTTCTTAACACTTAGAAAATTTTATATTAAGTAAAATTTAATAGAAAAACTTTCATATTTTTTAAGTAACCCTTAGACTTTTTATCAGTATTATGTGAATTTTTTCAGTACCCCATTTTTAATGTAATTAAAATGGGGAGTAACAAAGATTAAGTTTAGGGGGAGGGTAGTAGTATTTTTGCACTTAAGTTTTTATTTTGTACTAACAATTTTTTTTTACCACTATTTGTTTACCCTAACTTAACTTGGGTTTGATCACATCAAAAAGGGAGAGATTGTTGGTACCCCAAGATAGTTTTGATATGATCAACCAAGTCAGGTTAGGTCCTGTTAGTGTTTAACCTTGTGTCTAAGTGTGCAGGAGCTTAGGAACACAGGAAGTCAAGCAAAAGACGCATCTAGCGAGAAGGACGGCACGAGAGAGAGCCGACGGACTCGGTGCGTTCGAGGGATGAGGTACTGCGGAAGAGTACATGGGCGGACGAGAAGGAGGCGAGCAACATTTCCGAAGGACGAGAAGTCAGAGCGAAAGCTTGCTCGAAGGCTGAAAGTTGGGTTCAAGTGAGCCCTATTCCGGTTGGCCGAGATCACCCAAGCGAGCAGAGCCGAAACTGAAGACCCAGACCAGGGCGAGCAGAACCGGAGCAGAAGACCGGGATCGAAAGTCAACAAAATATTGACTTTTCAGTCTGGGGTGCCCTGACCCAGTCTTGAGCGCCCAGACCAGTCCAGGGTGCCAGAAACCCTTCCGGGCACCCAAACCGTGATCTTTATCCGGATCGCATCAAACATGATCTGTTGCAATGGGGATAAAGTTTTATTCCCCTCAAGATGTCTGGAACCCTTTTAGGTGTCCCAACCAGGGCTATAAATATAGTGCTGGTCCTAGAAGCTAAGAACAATAAGAAATTAGAGAAACAATACTTGTGATTAGTTTTGTTTGAGTTTAGCTTTCTATTTTTGAGTTGTGACTGCTGTAAGAGGCTTCTTCGCCCAAAGGAGACTTTAGTGAGCTATTAACTTCCTTGGATTAACAACCTCCCTAATTGTAACCAAGTAAATCAATTGTGCCTCTTTTTCTCTATTTAATTTCTTAATTCTTTTATGCAAGTGTTTTATTTAACTAAGCTATAAAAGATCAAGAAAGGTTGTGTTTGTTTTTGTGTAGGCTATTCACCCCCCTCTAGTCGGTCGCCCAAGGGACCTTCATGCCCAAGTTATTAGGGATGATAATTTCCTCTAAACCTAACAAAGAATCTAATATCTGATCCGAATGGAGGAGGGTCTGGTGGAATTATCGATATTCGAAATAATACTCGATTAAATTATATCTAATATGTACTACAACACAAATAGTTTTTTTGCTTCCGCAGTGCGTATTGTACGGTGCACAATTAAAAGTTGTTGGAAGTCCTAGATTATCCGCAGCGTGCGTTGCTTGCCGCAGATATTATTATCCACAGCGGGCAACGCATGCCATGGAAAATAATATCCGCATCGTACTTTGCGTGCTGTGGATATTATTTTTCGTGGTGTGCATTGTGCGCTATGGAATATGTTTTCTGCAACATACAAATGTATGCTTTTAATATTCTAATCCGTAGCATGAAAAGGTATGCTATTGATGTTCTTATCTATATTTAAAAAAAAAAATTCATTGTTAAACAATAAATCAAAATTTTAAACAAATTCAGTGCAAATCTAATTCATAAAAAATTAATAAAAGTCATTTTTTGTTATTATACCAAAATAAAGTCTGAAGATCTAAAATAAGATACTAAATCTCTAACAAATTAGAGATTACATTGTTGGCACTGGAAATTCTGTTCTGTGTAAATCCCCTGTACAAAAATTTGTATGAGCACAGAACTTTTTCTAACAACCCACATGCTTGATCATGCATGTGTTTGATCAATCAAGCAAGTTCTTGATTGATCAAAGCGCACCTTGATCGAAGCACAAGATCACTTGCCTCTTGTGTTGGTATTCAAAATCGATACGCAAAATCGATACAAAGAAAAATGAAACTAGATATGCAGCGGAAATAAAGAACTACTTGTACCTTTCTTCGTACCTAAAGACCTCAAGATCTTCTGTCGTATTCCTCTCCTCTTCTTGGACGTCGTGTGGGCGACAATTTACCAAGACAACGCCACCCTCTTTTCTTCTCTTCCAAAACCGTCGGCCACAAAAGAGTCGCTAGGATGGGGCACCTTCTAGTCTCCTTCCTTCTCTTATTCTTCCTCTTCTTTCTCTTCTTCCTGTTCTTCCTCTTCTTTCTTTTCTTGCTCTTCTTCCCTTTCTTCAAGCTGCCACCCACAAGTGGATGGGAAGAGGCGCCGACCACCAAGTGAGAAGGGGCCGCCGGCCACCAAGGGAGAAGGGGGTAATAAGGGTGCCGACCCTAAGTAAGGAGAAGGAGAGGGAAAGGGGGGAGGAGAATAGGTTTGTGCCGCCGACCCTAGGAGGAGGAGAGGGGGTGACAACCACAAAGAGAGAAGGGATTATGGAGAATAAGAAAGTTAGGTTTTAGGGGCCACATTCTACTCCTTTTTATAAACTCGTCGTCGGTTACAAGGAAAGAAAAATTAACAAAATTTTATTTAGAAAAAATCTAAACAAATTTTGTTAAAAGAAACCAAGTTAAATTAAACTAAACCAAATTAAGTTAAACCAAACCAAGTTAAGTTAAATCAAACTAAGTTAAGTTAAACTAAACCAAGTTAAGTTAAACCAAACCAAGTTAAATTAAACCAAACCAAGTTAAGTTAAACCAAACCAAGTTACACCAAACCCGGTTATGGATGGGTGGATGCGAGGCTTTATATATAGAGGCTACAACAGGGACCGAGAGGAGGAATTGGTTCTGGCCTCCTGATGGACTTGAGCTTCCTGTGTTCGACCCGAATACTCAACTCAAGTTCATCAATAATAACACATATCACTAAAGGGTCATTATTGAACTACAACACCAATCCCATATTATAATATGGGCTCCTACTTATCATGAGTGTATTAATCTCCGTGTGTTTAAGATATCATATGTCTGTTAATTAAATAAGTTACTGACAACTCATTTTAATTAACATCTGACTCGAAGAGTAGTACCACTCAACTTTATTATCATGTCGGACTAAGTCCACCTGCAGGGTTTACATGATAATCCTTATGAGCTCCTCAAGGGGACATCATTTGTTGGAACCCCAAGGTATTTTGATGTGATCAAACAAGCTAAGTTAGGTCCTGCGTTGTCTAACCCTTGTGTCTAAGTGTGCAGGAGCTTAGGAATACAGGAAGTCGAGCGGAAGACGCGGTTAGCGAGAAGGACGACATGAGAGAGAGCCGACAAGCTTGGTGCATCTGAGGGACGAGATGACCGCGGAAGAGTACACCGGTGGACGAGAAGAACGTGCGCGACGTTCGAGGGACGAGAAACCGGGAAGGAAGGCTGCTCGAGGAGAAGGCCGGAACTTGGGTTCGGGTGAGCCCTATTCCGGATGGCCGAGATCACCCAAGCTAGCAGAGCTGGAGCGAAAGACCCGGACCGAGATGAGCTGAACCAGAGCAGAGGTCCCGAATCGAGAAAAGTCAACTCTGTTGACTTTCTTGGTCCGGGCGCCCGGACCAATCCGGGGCGCCCGAAACCACTCCGGGCGCCCGAACCCGGATTTTGACCAGGATCACGTTAAACACGATCTAATCGTTTGGGGATAAAATTTTTTCCCCGAGGGCGCCCAGAACCCCTTCGGGGCGCCCCGACTAGTGCTATAAATATAGCACTGATCTGCACAGTTAAATTAACTCACTTGTAATCAGTTTTCTCTGTGCTTTCATTTTCTGTTCTTTTTATTTGTATTGTCAACGCTGTAAAAAGGCTACTCCGCCCGAAGGAGATCATCAGATAGTGCGCTTACTTTCCTTGAATTAGCAATCCCCTGATTGCAAACCAAGTAAATGTCTTGTGTCTGATCTTTTCATTTAGTCTCTTCTTTTTATTATTACAAGTGTCTGTTAATTAGTTGAATATCCGAGAAAGGTTTTTGGTTTAATTTTTGTAGTGCAATTCACCCTTCCCCTCTTGCCGGCCTCCAAAGGGACCAACATCATCAACCTAAATAAATAGGATATAGTTTCCCTTTATAATCAACAACACACCATATAAATGGTACTATCTCCCAACTTATTGGGCCTATTGATTTAACGAATAAATCTCATCCATTGATAAGTTAAAGAAATAAATACTAAGTATATGTGTTTGTTATTATATCGGGATTAAGAGTATAGAACCATAATAATAGAGGTTCTGTTCTTTTATATAGTCAGTATAAATCGAGCAACTTCAAATGGTCCTGCTCAATACACACATAGTGTATTAGTGTAATTATATAGTTAAGACAAACTAATACCAAATTACACTACAACCGTTCCAATGGTTTGTCCCTATCCATCTAGGTTGTGAGCTACTATTTATAATTTATAAGGAACTGATAACATGATCTTCTGTGTGACACCACACACCATGTTATCTACAATATAAATTAAATGGACAACTGCATCAACATATATACAAATATAAAATGTAGACATTTGACCAAAGTGATTCTCATTTCAAAATATCTCAAAAATAGATGTTCATACAAAAGCTAGGCTTATAGTATACATCCCAACATACATAACAATGATTAAACTTATGATCCACATAAACCAATAGAATGTGTATCAATCACACAATATTATAAATTTAGATAACCACATGACCGTGTTTTCTATTGCATCATTGAGAAATAAGTGACCCTTTAATCCCTTGCTCATCTCTGGAAGAACTGGAGCCACAAAATTCAAGCAACTTTTGAAAAAAGGAGTGGATTTTAGTATCATTTGGACGAGGTAGGCTTCTATCTTTGGGATGGGCTTGCTTTCCAACTCTTGGAGGGCTCCTGCTATCATTTGTAATTGATCCTCCTAGTTTTCCTTCCATCCTGTCCAGATAATAACAGTTATTAGTCTGGATAAAGAGTCGGCTAATTGATTATTTTTTCCTCAATATGCTTAAAAGTCACACTCGGTCCGCTTCTAGTAATGTAATCCACAAAGGCTATCCATCGAACCCTGGAAGGTTTATTTTGGGCTAATTTATTGAAAAAGCTTATGATGGCTTGGTAGTCAGTGCAAATTATCAGTTCCTTTTTTTGTCCAAGTAATAAATTTTTAAACCTTCCATTGTCTTCGTGACTGCGTGGATTTCGGCATCGATGGTTGACTTTATTGGATTAAACTGCCCACTGGCATAGGCGCATATTTTTTCTGTGGATCTTGGGTCATTTCTTCAGATTTTCCATTTGTATACTCCACCCCATCTACTCATGCATCCATCAACCTCTAATATAATAAAACAATTTTCAAGGGGTACCTCAAGGTTGGGAAGTTGCTGTACTTTATCTTTGATCAGTTTTACTAACTCCTAGTCTTGCTGATTCATACGCTTTTCACTAGTGCTACTAGTTTTAGTATATAAAGGGATCAGCAATTTTCCCAGATTCGGGATATAATTTCTATCATAATTTAGAATACCGAGCCATGATCTGAGGCCTTTCTTGGTGGTTAGGTCTTCTTCATTAAACTGGATAATTTTCTTGATTACATGGGGTTCTAACTTGACTTTTCTATTGCCAAGGATTGGACCAAGAAATTTGATCACCTTCACTGCAATTTTCATTTTCGAAGGGCTAAGAACCATCCCATTCTTTTTGCAGATGTCGAGCATTACACCGAAGATGCTTCTCATGCTCTGCTTCTGTTTCTGAAAAGATCAGAATATCATCGATATATACTGCGATAAATTACTATGTACCTTTGAAACAGTTGTCCATTTTTCTTTCGAATACGACTGGAGCATTCTTTAAACCGAATAGCATAGCAAGTCATTCGTATAGGTAGGGCTGTAAATGAACCAAGTATTCGTGAATAAGCTTGGTGTTCGGCTTGGTAAGAGCTTGCTTATGTTCGTTCAATACACATAAGATTAATTAAATAAACAAGCTTGAACAGCTCGTTAAGCTAAACAAACAAGCTTGAACACATATGTGTTCAGCTCGTTAACGTTCGTGAACAATATTTGTGAATAATGTTCGTGAACAACGTTCGTGAACAACGTTCGTGAACAATGTTCACGAACCATATTTATTAATAAAACTCTTTTCAATATGCTAAATAAATAATAAAATAAAATAAAATAAATAAATTTAAATTATCAATCTTAATAACCAATCAAATAATTAAAAGTTTCAAGCAATCAAACAAGCTTGAATTGAGAATTTGATAACATCTAAACGAACCAAGTTCAAGCCAAGCTCGAACCAAGCTCAAACCAAGCTTGAATTGAGAGCTTGATAACATCTGAACAAACCAAGCTCAAGCCAAGCTTCAAACAAGCTCAAGCTCATAAAAAATAAACCAAGCCAAGCTTGAACACTCATTTCAAAAGCTTGGTTCATTTTAAGCTCGGCTCGGCTCGGCTCGGTTCGGCTCGATTATCTTATCAAACAAGCTTGAACACCCCAAAGCTCGACTCGACTCGGCTCATTTACAACCCTACGTATAGGCCATCGAGAACCCAAAAAGTAGTCCATTCGATCGAGTCAGAGTGCATAGCCACTTGATGAAATCCTGACTTTAAATCAAATTTTGAATATATATTACTGCTGCTTACTTTTTTCAGGATAGTATTTATACCTGGTAAACTATATTGGTCTTTGCTTATAATGTCATTGAGCCTCCAATAATTGAACACCAGTCGTTCTTTTCCCTTGACCTCCTGACCAGTTTTGGGGTCTATGGTGGTTCCAGAGTTTGCAATTATTGTAGTTCTCCGGTGTCTGCTTTTACTTGGTCTGATGACACCAATATCAAGCAATGATCTCACATGTTTTGAAAATGATTCTTTGTTCTGAGGAGTAAGGTGCTTCAGTGGCTTGTCTTCAATAGTGAAGTCCGAGTTTTTGATGTCTAGCTGAGATACCACCTGGTTCTGGCTCCAGTGCTTTAAAGGATCTTCACCAATATAACCTTGAGCTTTTAATTCTGTCAGGATACCACTGAATTTTTCTTTAAAAAGTTGTTGCATATTCCCAATAGAATAATATACTAGTTCCTGGATTTGAATGTAGTTGTCTTCCTCTAGGTCCAGTTCTTCTATTGCGGCTGCTGCAGATACAAAGGGAAGAGTGTTTATCGTGGTTAGATTTTTGTAAAAAGTTATCGCGTTGCCTTCAATTCTGACTCCTCCTTGCATTGCTTGTATAAAGTTGCAACCAATAATCATTTGAATGTTCTCTCCTAGTTTCATTGGGAATGAATATGTGTAGGGAATTCTGAAAGTATTTTCCCCAATTATCATTCTACCTCCCCTTAATTTCTTCTTTGCTGTGGTTTTTGAAGTAATGCCACTAAAATGAACCAGGAAGGGATTCTCCTCTAAGGCTGCCTCTGGTACTGTACTTTGATCTATACAACAAGTGGTGGCACCTGTGTCTAGGATGGCATTTACTTGAAATAAAGGGATACTAGGGACTTCAATCCCTACATTCAGATTAAAAAGCATATTTTTAGCTCTTCTAAGTGGGGACTATGTTACCTCCTGAGTTTCTAGTGATAGGATTTTCTGAGTTTCTAATACCAGGAGTACATTTAGGTCTTCTTCTTCAAATTCTTCCCTTATTAGGTCTTCTTTTTCAAATTTCAGGCGGTCATGCTCTAGGGCTTCTTCTTCCAACTTCTTATATTTAGCTTCCCATTCCTTGACTTCTTGCTTGAGCCTCATATTTTCTTCAACCAATTCAACCGCTTGCTTTAGGATTTGATTTTCTTCTTCTTGTTTGACTTGCTGGGCTTCAACTTCTGCTTTTAGCCTCCTAATTTCTGCTTCACAAAAGGAGATATAATCTTATTATTCTTTTTCCATAGGTGTTTGCATTCATACTATTTTTGGGATACTTGTACCTGGTCCCGGTATCCTGAGCTTGGCCCTATCCACCAAGACCTTCCTTCTTCTCGGAGCATATAGATTCTCTCCATTGTTAGAGCATTTAATCCTCGCTGAAGATCTTCAGTATTATCTTCTCCTTCAGAAATGCTGTAGATAACATCGCTTTGATCTTCCCCTTCTTCGACAGATATTATCTCATAGTCTTTTGGGAGATTAAGTTGTTCAAACATTGCAACTCTCTTAACATTCTTTTTCTCATTGGGGCAATCCCTGGCGAAGTGCCTTTCTTCTCCGTAGAGAAAACATTTGCACTTCTTATTTCTGACTAAGTGCTTCTTCTTTTCTATTCTTGCATGTGATGAGTGAGGTTTCCCTTTATAGGTTTTAGACCTCCTTATGCCATATTTCTTTTCTGGAGTCTTGTAATATATGGGAATAGGGATATTGCTGCAGAATGATAAGTCCTTCAGTGCCCTTTTGAATGTAGCATCTTAGCACTCATTTTCTAAATACTGGTAAGAGAATAAAATTCTCGGGATAACGCTAATAGTATTTCCTTGATATTTCTCCTCAAAGGCCATTTTAATTTGGGTTCCCAAGTCTCCTGGTATTTTTGCCCATATTTTTTCTAATAACTCCAGGCTAGTAAATAGTCTTCCTATTTTGGATGCCAATCTCCAGTAGTCGTTTAGGAAGGAAATAATATCTTTTAGGTTATTGCAGGATAGATGCTCCAGATCCTTATATGCTTGTTCTTGAATAACAGTGGAACCTTGATATGAGTCTTCTAGCATGAAGACAGTCCGGATTTGGGAAAGTATGTTCTTGGTTCCTGCAGATCCATCCGCATTATTTAATAACTCTTGATATTCGTTTGGAAAGGACATCCTCCATTGAACCCAGGCTAGCTTCTCAGCTTCCCCGAGTAGGTTTTCAATAAACTCTGCTTTACTTGTTGCGTTTGTGAAGCCTTGGAGGGATACTAAATTCTTGGTGATGGATTCCCACCTCATAAAGACTTCATCAAATTTGCCCAACTCTGTGGGGATTATAAACATGGCCCCAGTCTGCTAAAAAGAAGATGGTAAGTTCCACATTTCAGAATAATCTTTGGACTTAAATTTCCCACTTCCTCGATATCCTTCAAAGCTTGGCTTTTGTCTAAACACCTCCCTCCCCTATTAGGGGTGTAATTGGGTGGTCCCATAGTTGTATCAACTAAAGATCTATGTGTGGAGATAGCTAAGGAAGAATATAAGTGCTCAGTGAGTTGAGCTAGTTGGGGGTATTCTAATTCCCAATTTTCCTCTAGCTCCTATCCTACCGCAATTATCTCTGGAATAATTTTGATTGGGTAAGGTAACTCCATCTCCCCACCATCTTCAGCTATGTCGTAATAATAAGAATTTAAAGAACATTGCAGATTTTCTGCATCAGAATCTGTGTTCTGTTGGCTTAGAACAACTATAAACTCTTCTTCTCCTGTTATAGGGTAGTCTATGGACGGGTGGACAGAGGGCCATGGCCGTGCCTCACCTGCATAGCTATCATATGACAGAAGTCGAGGACTAGCTTGTTCTTTTCTTTTTACCGGCAGTATTATTTTGGTGTTTCTTCTGATGGACACAATATATTCATAATATTTTGCCAAGATGGGTCTTGTGGTTGCTGACTGGTGGAGGCTTCCGGCATGCCAATGGTGTTGTACCATGTTCTGGCATCATTACTATCTGTTGGTGAGGAAGCTGTGGAGTTTTGCTCAGTAGGGATAAAACTCATGGTTGTCGACTGAAGTCATGTGGTGGCCATTTTATTTTGTAGTTCGTCTATTTGCTTTGGTGTGTGGCCAAAACCATGGTCACCTCGTATTGTTGTATCAAGATCATCAACTTCCATGACCTCTGGTGTGGAAATATGCTCCAAGATCATTTGAGCTATACATTCATGTTTCTGCAAGAAAATATCTTGGTCAGTTATATTAAATGCCAGTATTTGTACTTCACCTCTGTAGTCAGACTCAACAACCCCTGCTCCGATTAGAACTCCTTTACGAAAGGCTACACCAGATCTTGGTGCAATTCTTGCATAAGTCCCTTCAGGAGCTTTAATACTAAGTCCTGTAGATAAGAGGGATCTTCCATATGCAGGTATATCTTGAGCTCGGTTGATTGCCAAATCATACCCTACCGCTCCTTCGGTTCATTATAAGGGTGCGTTTGGTTTAAGTTATCATGTATAACCTTAGTTATATGATTACCAAGTAATCGCATAACTAAGGTTATAGGGAATAAAACATAACCAAATGTTGTTTGGTTCAACCTAGGTAATACAATAAAAACTTGTTTGTTTTAAGGTTTTAATGAATAACCTAGTTTAATATTTTACTATATTACTCTTAGTTACAAAACCAACAATATATTATTATTATTATTATTATTATTATTATTATTATTATTATTATGATGTGTCACCATCATTATTATTATTATTATTATTATTATTATTTTTTAAACTCTACATTTTTTTTATTTTTTCTTTTTCACGTTTTTCTTTATTTTATGTGTGTTTTTTATTTTTTTATTTTTATTATTTTTTCCTTTTTTATTTTTTTAATGTTTTTTATTTTTCTATTTTTAAATTTTTTTATGTTTTTAATTTTTATATATTTTTTCTATTTTTAAAATTTTTTTTATATATATTTTAAATTTTTAAATGTTTTTTATTATTTTTTTACTTTTTTTATTTTTTAAACATGGAACATTACTCGGGAATCAACGATTATCTAAATCAAATAAGGTTTTCGTTGATAACCTTGGATGGATAATCAAAATTATCAAGAATAACTCTAAACCAAACGTACCCTAAGAAAAATGTGGAACCGCCACATCAGCGGCCCCCTAAAGCCGGTCCCACGGATATAGAGGGAGGTAAATGCAGGTACACAGGTGGAAACCAAACGTACCCTAAGAGTCTGGATGTAACGACGATTTCCTGGACCTAGGCAACTGTGAAATTTGTTGATATAAAACTCGAGGACGTCTAGAATTTGCTTCAACTGTAATAGACAATTAAAATCTTGCTTTTCTAATTGCTCAACGTCATAAAAGTAATTGCATTAATTAGTTGAATTAGCAGTTAAGAAGTCATGAGCAAATCAGATTTTCTATCAAGTTAGATCAAGCATCATTCATGTCAACGATAAGGTTCTTTTCTTTATAGCATATCTAATACGAAGAAGTTTACCATTCTTAAATCACAAGATATCATAACAGTAACTACCTTGATAAAGTTAATCATAGAGTATATGATTACGTATATGTTCTTACAACATTTTGTTTATGCCCATGGCAATATTGTGTGTCCAACAAATTTACTGTGTCTCACTGATCTTTGCATTGTACATGTTGGTCAGAAAATTTGCAAGTTGTGGGATTCATCAATAATTATTATACTTTTCTTCAAATTTATACCTAATGACTCACGTGCCGACCTCAAAAATAAAGATTGGTAAGGAAGTAGAATTATGTCAGATGAAGGAACCATGTTGCAGGCACCATAGTAAGGGCAAGTGCCAATTTTACTTCCTAGTTGAACAAGATCCTCAATGTCCATTACATTTGTGTTCCACATTTCATTCTTGAATAGTTTTTGCAACTTTTGTCGCCATAACATTGGACAACCAGATGTTCCCTTTGAACGTCGCATCTTCCCCTTGTCACTTAAAACCTTCAAAACAATATCCAGTTCATAAGTTGAAAATTGAAAGTAATATTACACACACAAAAATGACATTTCGCGATAGCATCATTCCATAAATTGCAGCAAACAAAGATAAATTACAATTAAAAGACAAATATTATGTGATAATGTTTTGGTGCCTTACAGGAACCCATTATCATAGTACAAATGTTAGCAAACTCAGAGCAACGGTAACTAATTACGGTAACATATGTTAGCGGCCTTGTACAAGGAAATTGGAGTAGCATCATGAAATTGTCTTATTGTAAGCATGTTCAAGCAAAAAAAATCATTCATAAAAATAAGAATGCAAGTAATTCCAATACTATTTTACTAGGCTGGTACAAGAATGGAACAAAGAAATTTAGATAAATTAGGACAAGACTTGAACAAATAAATAAACATGAACAATCTCACAAACCTTGAGTTTCACATCCTTTTGATTATTTTGTAGCTCCAAGCATGATCTTGTTGGTGTAATGAGCATCAGACGATCGAATTTGTTTTTTGATTATGGCAAAGAGTTCAAAGTTAAGGTTACCTTGTTTTCTAACAAGTATGAATAAGCTTGCAGAAAAGTCCTAAGTTGTCTTAAGAAAAAGTCCTAGTGGACTTTAGGCAGGTGGAAAGTCCTAACTATAGTTAGGTAATGAAGTTTTGGCGGGTCGAACACTTTAGGCGAAATCCTAGAGTCGGAGACTCTAGATGAAAATCCTGGTGATCGTGAACCACATGAAAGTTTGGAAGGGTCGTGGAGCGGACGTTTAGCATGAAAACTTGAAGTTCTCGAACACTGAGCAAAAGTCCAGACGGTCTAGAGGACCGATCTAGCAAAAAGGTAATTTCTCCTTAGAGGAGCAGGTGAGGATACGTTCCCCGTTGAGGGAACAGCAGACGTCAGTTCGACCTAAGGTTTCCGAGAAATCTAAAAGTCAAAACCGGACAGCCCAGAGACTGTCAAACAGTTCTATTAATTATTATGTACTATGCTAACTTTGTTTTACAGGGTATGTTTAATATTTTGGATTAACGTATCTTGCAAGGAAAGAAAAAGACATAAAAGGCTCGAATGAACAGTGTTCAAGGCGCCTCTGGGGTGCTGGAGGCGCCTCGGGAGGCTTGGCCGAAGGCCCGTGCGAAGAAGCGCAGAGGCACCTTCAAAGCTCCTGAAGGCGCTTTCGATACCAAATGGAAGACGCCTTACATGAGCTTGAAGGCACCTTCAAATGGATGAAGTTCGCAGTAAGCGGAGCTTATCGGTACCGCGAATTTAGGGATAGAAATCCAAGTTGGAGGCGCATTCAACAGCCCATAAAAGGAGTTTACGAGAAGAGCATCAAATATAACTTCAATTCAAGTCTACTTTCTTGCGGGCTACTTCAAGGATGACCCTGCGACTCCGCGACGCGACTCCAATGACCGAAAGCACGACCTCCGAATTCCAAAGTCGTCGATATAATTTTTACAGCATTCAAGGTATATGTTATTGTAATCATCTTTGTAATTGTGATTTACGAATTGATAGTGAATTACTCGAAGTAAACACTCAACGAGTGTGGGCCTTGGAGTAGGAGTTATCACAAACTTCGAATCAAGTAAAAACAAACTGTGTTAGCGCTTGCTTTTTGTTTTCTTTCTTTATTCCGCCGCGTCTTACTCCGAGATCATTTTTAAACGAAACTGAAAGTCATGAGTGTTATTCACCCCTCCCCCCTCCCCCTCCCTCTAGCATGCATCGATCCTACAATTGGTATCAAAGCGGTGCAGCTTCAAATCGGTGAAACCACCATTCAAGCAAATTTTTTATGAAATTAATTGTTAAATTTTTTGCAATCGATCGGAATCGGTATAGTTTTCTCTTTCCGATCAATCTTTTTGCAATCAAGATTTCTTCTTTCTCAAAGCTGGTGCAACACCACTCGAGTTCTTTTATTTGTTTAATTCTTTATTCAGCACTACTAAGCCAAGACCTAGTCTTGGGACAAGTTCTATTTTCTTGTTATGCAAGAACTCATTTTCAAATGGTCCACCAAGAAGGGTATAGCACTGCACTTCCTCCCCTCTTCTCCGGGCAAGACTTCAGCTACTAGAAGAGCCAAATAGAGTACCACCTCAAGACATAGGTAGAAATGTGGATAATCATCCAAACGAGATTCGCATATCACACTGAAGATGGAGTCCTCGTCCCGTGCGACAAATGGGATGCACCAACTAGAAAGAAGCTGACGTCAAAGCTACTCAAACTCTATAATGTTGCTTGATAAAAAAAGAGCTAAACTGAGTCGGCTCATTTTCAAGCGCAAAAGAACTATGGGAGAAGCTGATCGAACTGCACGAGGGAACCTCAGACACCAAGTAAGTGTGATTTGATTCTAAATAAGTTGTATAATATAAAAATGCAGGAGGGTGAGACGATGAGCCAACTACACGCACGCATTCAAGACCTTCTCAACGGTCTCCACACAATTGGACAAAAGGTGGAAAATCGCGACGTCATCAGGCATGCGCTCAATGCATTTTTGAGGAACACTTTGTGGGCATCTCTTGTAGATGCTTACAAAGTGTCTAAGGATCTTTCGCAAATTAAATTAGATGAATTATTTTCTGAATTTGAACTTCACGAACAGACTAATGTCAGTTGAGAAAGTTATTGCTTTAGTCGTAGGTACAATTAAAACACGGGAACCAAAGGGCGTCGGACCGAACCTGAGTCCGAGGATGAACCAGACTCAGAAGATGACGACGACGAGATCACTGCTGAGCTCATCAACCTTGTATGAAAACTCTATAAGAAGAAGAAAGGATCCACCAAAAAGAAGATTAAGAAGGTGATCCAGTCAAAAATAGTGCAACCAAGTTCAAAATCCAAGTCCGAAGTAACTTGCTACGGCTGTAACAAAAAGGGACACATCAAAGCCAACTGTCCAAACCAGAAGGAAATAAAGAAGCAACCGAAGAAGAAGAAGGCACTGCAGGCGGCGTGGGATGAATCATCTTCAAAAGATTCTGATGAAGATGTTAAACAGATGAGCTTCCTCGCACTTACGACCCCAAGAACAAGTCGATGAATTTGAAATCAAGAGTGAGTCGGAAACTGAGTTCGAGAGAAACCATGGATTTGTATCCCTTTCTGAAGGGCCTAACCACCCTGTAAGTTCTTCTCAAATAAATAAACTATTTAACTTAGTAAATTATCTCATGCGCAAGCTAGCCAAATCCAATGTTCGGATCAAGTCACTCTAAATGGAGGTAACAGCCTTTAAGGAAATGACTAACCCAAGCTCCTTGACTGAATTCATTTAGACTGGAACTTCAACTCAAGTATAACAACTTGAGGAAGAAATTCCAGATTGAAAAGTCAAGTCAAGAAACCGAAGGATACATTGGAATGGTTCACCTTGGGTTCCAAGAATCTTGATCTGATTCTTGGAAAACAAAGAGTCGTATACAATCGATTTGGACTTGGATATAAGGTTAAACACAATTTTAAATCTTATTTAGCTCTTGTTAATCGTACAAATATAAGAATCGTCTAAGTATGTGCCCCTAAGTCTAACTTGATTAAGCAAGTTAGACATGGTCAATATTGGATCCCTAAGGATCAAATCCACTACCTTGATAAAATAGAAACATACGATTTACTATCATGTTAATTTGAGCAATTAAACATAATTTAGTATCTTGAATTTAATAAAGTCCTTTAAAAGCAATCTCATATTATTTTTCTTGTAATCAACCCACATTAAGTAAACTAGTCTTTAAATCTGGCACAAAAAGAATATTAAAAATAGTATGGGTAGAATTCCCTTTCTCTTAGTTTATTACTTTTCCTTTTACCATAATAGAAATTGTAGAGTTGTTATCAAATTTGACAGAACTGCAAAAGGATTTATCCAAGTCAGAAAATGTCTCATTCTCTCTACACATGTAATTGTTGTAGCATGTATCTAAATACTACATATTTGATTGAGTTTTCTCCTTCTCATGACATACCATCAAAAGAGACACTTCTTCCTTTTTGCAAAGTTAGTCCAATGTTTATTTTATTTCTTTAAATTAGTGTAACATTATGATTTATAATAGGCATACCTATGACATCTATAACATTCAACATTGGACTTGTCTACTAAATTCTCTTTATCGTTTCTCTGAAAATAATTCTCTTGGTATTAATTTTGTTGATGATTCCCATGATCATTGTTGTTTCTGTTGGGGTTGCAAGGTTGCAAATATAGTCCCATATTGGAAACACATGGGAAAAATCATGGGTTTTTAAGAGATAAGATATCTCCATTGGCATGAGGCCTTTTGGGAAGAGCCCAAGAGTAAAGCCATGAGGGTCTAGGCCCAAAGTGGACAATATCATACCATTGTGGAGATATCTGAACTCTTTTCGATCCTACAATTGGTATCAGAGTCCGGACTGCCAGAAGGTTTAACCGCTGACTGTGCATAAGAGCTATAGTCTGATTGAGCCATGTGGGTACAATATTGACCTCGAACAAAGAAAGTGGGGGCTCCTATGTTCGGATCAAGAGAACCAGACACCAGGCAAGAAGTCCTAGTTACGACTAGGTAAGGAAGTCCTAGTAGGTCGGGTGGACCGAGGGGCAGGAAGACCTATTGGGTCGAGGATCGAATGTGGGAAGTCTATGGTCCTTTGTTTGAGGGGGGGATTGTTGGGGTTGCAAGGTTGGAAACATAGTCCCATATTGGAAACACATGGGAAAGATCATGGGTTTATAAGAGAAAAGATATCTCCATTGGCATGAGGCCTTTTGGGGAGAGCCCAAGAGCAAAGTCATGAGGGTCTAGGCCCAAAGTGGACAATATCATACCATTGTGGAGATATCTGAATTCTTTTCGATCCTATAGTTTCTACCTCATCTTTCTCGACCTCTACCTCTTCCTCCTGCTTTATCACTTCTACCATTTGTAGAGTGACTTTTTGATAAAGTCTTCAATGCTTTATCCTCTTTTTCATGTTAATTGATCTTTTGCTCATGAATAAATAAAAAGTATACTTACTATTAGTATCATCCCTAAAAGTCAATTATGAGATGATTGATATGAGACTTTTATATTATATTTTAATAATAGACAATATTTAGTGTTTATTATATTTACTTATATCCGTGTAAATTTAAATAAATATAATAATATCCTAGAGTAGTAGGTTTTATTTTATAGAATATCAATTATTTGAATTGATTGTGAGAGACTATAAAGTATAAAACACTACTCTCAATTATTTTTAGGCAAGTATTAATATATAAGGACAATATTAATGCATCGAAACTAGCATCTAGGTTAACTAATGACTTAATTTTACAAATAATGGATATAAGATATTAAGTTAACACATGAGTATATATTAGAAAATATGTACTAAATTAATCTACTATGAGAATGTTTCATGAATTATTATATGAGAAAAGGGGGTTATCTATCAAGAGAACTTCCTCCCTTATTTGTAGATCGCTAATGACTTAACCAGGAACTTCCCAAAGACCTCCTGAGCAAATTTGAGTAAACTTGGGGATCTTGCATCTATAATTTCTCATAATTTCATAACTACTATATACTACATGTTGTTTATAAAATGTTAATGAAAATTCACAATTACCTATGTTTTCTTGTGTGATTTCCTTGTCTTCAGAACGACACAAGTGTTTATATAAACGAACTTTTCAATATACTCACCAGATGTAGAGAAATTCCATAAAGAAATTACACTCGAAGGAAGTAGACATTATAATCATTCTTTGAGTGATATAATGTTGAATGAACCTTTTCTGATGATCTCCGGGTTTGTATGATAAGTTAAATACCTTATATATGAAGAATTCTCGACCTGTCTGATGGACCAATCAGATTTATATATCCGGGTGAGATTAAACATTTATAATATAAATGCTCCTTTGGGCTTTACCTGATTACATGACAGATCGGTCGAATTAATACGCCCGAGCGAAATTAAATATATGCAATATAATACTCCTTTGGGCTTTTCCCGACTGTATGATGGATCGGTCGAATTTGAATACCCGAGCAAGATTAAACATCTGCAATATAAATGCTCCTTTGGGCTTTCCCTGACGGTATGATGGACCGACCAGATTTGTATGCCCGGGCGAAATTAAATATCTGCACAATAAGTAATGTTGATGCTAAAACCTATGGTTGATCTTAGGGAAGATTTAAAGTCTCCGGTTCCCCTTAAGGAAGCATGTCTGGTCACTCCTTAAGGCCCCCGATCAACTGTTCAATGGTTTAAAGTCTCTGGTTCCATTTAAGGAAGTCTGGTCGGTCACTCCTTAAGGTTCTCCATCGATTGTTATGGTTTAAAGTCTCCGGTTCCCCTTAAGGAAACTCGTCCGATCACTCCTTAAGGTCCTCGATCGACTGTTATGGTTTAAAGTCTCTGGTTCCCCTTAAGGAAGTCTGGCAGGTCACTCCTTAAGATCCCTGATCGATTGTTCAATGGTTTAAAGTCTCTGGTTCCCCTTAAGGAAGTCTGACCGATCACTCTTTAAGATCCCTGATCGACTGTTACGGTTTAAGGTCTCTGGTTCTCCTTAAGGAAACTTGGTCAGTCACTCTTTAAGATCCCCGATCAACTGTTCAATGGTTTAAAGTCTCCGGTTCCCCTTAAGGAAGCCTGGTCGATCACTCCTTAAGGTCCCCGATCGACTGTTATGGTTTAAAGTCTCCGATTCCCCTTAAGGAAGTCTGGTAGGTGTTACTCTCCGCAAGTGTACGGAAATGTCGCAAGTAATATAAAAGATTATCGTATCCACAGGGACTGGAATAAGCACTAGAAATGTCTCAATGCGAATTAGCTAAACAACTATCCAATTGTTTCAAAAGCAAAGTAAAGGTAATCAAATCTAATATTAAAGATCAACAAACAAGAGTTTAGAGTTTTGGGTTATGATAAAGGAAGATTCTAGGAGTTTCGGTTTCTTTGTAAGATTTCTTGAATGTAAATGGTTCACCAATTCTTATCCCTCAATTGCCAAACATGTAGAAAGTTGTCGGTTCCCTCTTGCAATAGACAACCGGCTAAGGACTGAGAAATGTATCTAAATAGGATTAATTAGACATGAACCTATGTTGTCCTTACACAGAAGTGCACCTATTATTATGCCTTCCTCGGATATCAACGTAGAAGCCCACGACTCATTAATCTATCAAGATACAAGAAGCTAATCATAAAATCCATCCTACTCTCTTGAATATCCCTATTTTCTCTTCAAGATTATCTCTCAAACGTCCTTACACGGGCTTGCACCTGTCACGTGGATCCCTCGGATGATCGAGTGAGAGTTTATCTTTACAAAGTCCATAAGAAATCCAAACAATCAATCAAGAATGAGAATTAAGCACAAATCACCATCAATCATTCAAGATCTAATTGATACAAGCAAGATAATGTCATTGAAACAAGAAAATGGCAAATCCATAAGAGATTACATCAATCCATCATACAAATACTCCCTTAATCCTAGAATACAAGATCTACTCCATGAATCGAGGAAGAAAATCCGAAGAAATAGAGATTACAAGCATTCCTTGAATCCCCAATCCAAGAAAACAAGAAGAGGGGGAAAGAGAAAACTTATCTACGAAGAAGCCTTGTCTTCGGATCCAATCCTCGCTTCGGAGCCGGAATCGTCGAGATCTCCCTTAGAATCGCCCAGAAATCCTCCCAAGAATGGGAGGAAACCACCAAATCTTGCTTTCTCCCAAAGGGGGAGATCCCTTCAATTCATGAAGAAGGGTTTAAATAGAGGAGGGAATCGGGCGCCACACGGCCCGTGACACGGGCGTGTGAGATTCACACGCCATGTCCAGTTCCCTCTCGGCAGCTGCACTGCAGTGTGACTCCACACGCCGAACCCTTCCGCCTCGAATACACTACTGTGGTGCACACACCACGCCTGCTTGGTCTCGAAGTCTCACACTGGTGTAGATCCACACGGCCATGTAAGGCTTCGGCTCTGGTTGACACGGCCGTGCGAGGTCCACACGGCCATGTCATCTTCCTCTTCTGTTGGTGCCAAACTCCACACGGCCCGAGCTCCATCCCAGTGCATGGCCGTGTGAGGTACACGGCCTGGTGCTTTCTCCTTTCGTTTCCTCCAATGCATGCCCAAAGATGTAGATTCTTCACCAAATCGACTCCTGTGTACAGAAAATGCACAAAAAGCAGATCTCCGAACCAAAAGAGTAAATATGCTAAAAGGAAAGCTGGAAGTATAAAAATGCATAGATCAAGCATGCTCAAAGTATGTAAATGTGCGTAAAAACATGCATAAAAGAGTATATAATCTTCGCACATCAGTAGGTCACTCCTTAAGGTCCCCGATAGACTATTATGGTTTAAAGTCTCCGGTTCCCCTTAAGGAAGTCTGGCCAGCCACTCCTTAAGATCCCCGATCGACTGTTCAATGGTTTAAAGTCTTCGGTTCCCCTTAAAGAAGCCTGGTCGGTCACTCCTTAAGGTCATCGATCGACTGTTCAATGGTTTAAAGTCTTTGGTTCCCATTAAGGAAGCCTGACCGATCACTCCTTAAGGTCCCCGATCGACTGTATAGAGGTTTAAAGAAGTATATGACCCCTCCCAAATAATATTACCTACACTTTTTCTATTATTCATATCAGCAGTGTTTGTACAAAATACATAAATGACTTACAGGCATATTTGTTAAGTTCTATATGGTTGCAAATGACTAGCACTCCAAGGTCGTTCGAGTTTTCTCCCTTCTGCATCTTGGAGGTAATAGGAGTTCGATACAAGTTTCTGTATGATTTTATAAAGTCTCCCCATTGGGGTTCCAGTTTATTAACATCTCTGACAGACTTGATGCGCTTCCATACAAGATCACCTACTTGAAAGAACCTTAGAATAACTCTTTTATTGTAATTCTGTCTCATCCTTTGATGATATGAAATGAGTCGGGTTGCCGCTTTATACCGTGCTTCCTCTATTAAGTCAAGTTCCATAAGGCGCTGATCCGCATTGCTATCATCATAAAGCCTTCTTTGATTAGATTCCACTCCAACTTCAATCGGGATCACTGCCTCACCCCCATAGACCAGGTGAAAAGGAGTAATTCCTGTGGCTTCTCGAGGAGTGGTACGATATGCCCACAATACACTAGGTAATTCATCTACCCAACTACCACCGACGTGATCTAATTTAGTTTTGAGCCTTTTGATAATTTTCCTGTTGGTTACTTTGGCTTATCTATTATTCTGTGGATATGCTACAAAGGTCAAGGCTTATGTGATGCCATAATCAAAACACCTTTTTTTTAATTTTCCTACTCTGAAATTGTCTTCCATTATCAGAAATTATTTTGTGTGGAATACCAAATTTGTAAACAATATGCTGCTATAGAAATTTAATAACTGCATGTTCGATAATTCTGGCCAACGGTTCTACTTCTACCCATTTAAAAAAATAATCAACAGCTACTAATAAGAATCTCCTCTGAACAAGTGCAAGAGAAAAAGTCCCAACTATATCCATACCTCATTAATCAAAAGGACAAGATACTATAGAAGTTTTTAATAATTCAGTAGGATGATGAGGAATATTTTGATGTTTCTGATAAGATAAACAGGTTCTCATAAGTTGAGCAGCATTTGTTTATAAAGTAGGTAAAAAATATCCAGCTAATAATATCTTTCTAGCAAGAGATTGACCTTCTATATGGTTGCCACAAGAACCTTGATGCACTTCTTGCAGGATATATTGTATGTCATCTAATTCAACACATTTGAGTAGAAGACTAGAGAAGGTCCTTTTATATAGATGATCTCCAATCATAGTATATTGTCTTGCCCTTTTCTTGAATACCCTGGCTTGTTCCATATCAGTGGGTAAAATTCCTTGCCATAAAAATAGAATGATAGATGTTCTCCAACCACCCTGGATTTCTAGATTAACATGTTGCTCAATACAAGATACTAATAATGTCTGCTCCATTGGTCTATCCAAACTCCAAGGTATAATGGCGGAAGCTAGTTTAGCTAAATCATCTGTTACTTGATTGTCTGTTCAAGGGATTTTCTTTACACTTACTTCATGAAATTCAGCTTTCAATTTGTCAAATGTCTCTGCATATAGCTTGAGTCTTTCATTGTTAATTCCAAAGTTGCTTGTTAATTGTTGTGCTGCCAATTGAGAATCAGAATGAATTATCACATGAGCAGCTCCCGCATGCTTAGCAGCCTGCAAACCTGCTATCAATGCTTCATATTCGGCCTCATTGTTGGTGGCTCTATAATTCAATCTGACAGATAATTGTATTCGATCTTCCCGGGAAGATATAAGCAAAATCCCTACTCCACTACCTTGTCGAGTAGAAGATCCATCCGTATAGATGATCCAGGTTTCCTCTGTTTCTGAACTTGGTATTTCTGTTATGAAATCCTCCAAAGCTTGAGCTTTGATGGTCGTCCGAGGCTGATACTGTATATCATATTCACTGAGCTTGATCGCCCACTTGATTAACCTTTTGGATGCTTCTGGGTTAATGAGTACCCGACCAAGAGTGTTGTTAGTCAATACTATAATTAGGTGTGATAGAAAATAAGGACGTAATCTCCAAGCTGCTAAAACCAATGCATAAACTAACTTCTTGAGTGTCGTATATTGGCACTCTGCTCCTTTTAATAAATGGCTCAAAAAATACACAGGTAATTGTTCTTTTTCTTTCTACCTTACTAATACAGAACCAACAGCATGATCGTTGGCTGATAAGTACATCCACAAAGTCTCTCCTACTACTGGTTTAACTAATACAGGGAGAGTAGACAAATATTCTTTCAACTCCTCAAATGCCTTGCTGCAATTCTTATCCCATTGAAATTTAGTTGCTCGTTGGAGTATTTTGAAGAAGGGGAGACTCTGATCGACCGATCGAGAGATGAAACTAGACAGGGCGGTAATCTTGCCTGTCAATCTTTGGGCCTCCTTTAGGTTCTTTGGGGGAGCCATGTCTTGTAACTCTTTCACTTTACTAGGGTTGACTTCTATTCCCCGCTCGGCCACCATGTATCCCAGGAACTTCCCACTCTTGGTACCAAATAAATACTTGTTGGGATTGAGCTTGAGCCCATACCTCCTCAGGGTCCTACAAGTTTCTTCAATATCAGCACATAAACTAGAAGCCCGTATAGATTTAATAAGAATATCATCTACATAAACTTCCATGTTCCTTCTGATCTGCTTCTAAAAGGCCTTGTTCATAAGTCGTTGATAAGTAGCTCCTGCATTCTTTAAACCAAAAGGCATAACATTGTAATAATAAGTACCCTCAGCAGTTATAAAGCTATCCTTTTCCTGATCTGCCTTAGCGAGTGGAATTTGGTGATACCCTTGATAGGCGTCCAACATACTAATGAATTTGCATCCAGCTATAGAATCCACCACTTTATCTATACGAGGTAGAGATAATAATCCATTGGACAAGCCTTGTTGAGGTCCCTGAAATCAATACATACTCGCTATTTATTACTGGGCTTAGAAACCAAGACCAAATTAGCCAATCAGCTTGGAAATTATACTTTCCGAATATATCCAGTCTCCAGTAGTTTATCCACTTCTTCATTGATAATTTTGTTTTGATCGACTTTGAAATCCCTTTTCTTTTGCTTGACTGGCTGGGCATCTAAATATACATGAAGAGCGTGCTCCATAATTGTTGGTGCAATACCTTTCACCTCCTTAGGTGTCCAAGCAAACACGTCGCTATTTCTCATTAAGCATTTTACCAAGTCTTCCTTGAAATCAGTAGCAAGATCGGACGCGATGTAAGTAGCAGCTTCCGGTCGGTCGGTCGGTCTGTATCTGCACTTCCTCCTTTTCATCATATATAAGGGTGGGTGGTTTTTCATGGATGACATTGATATCCATCCTTTGAGCTTTTCGAGCGACATTAGCTTCCGCCCTCACGACCTCCACATAGCACTTACGTGCTACAATTTGATCTCCCTTGACTTTCCCTACTTGATCATCCACAGGGAATTTTATCTTTTGACAGAAAGTAGAAACGACCGTCTTGAATTCATTCAAGGCCGGTCGACCCAGGAAAACAGTATATGCTGATGGGGCATCCACTACCATGAAGATCGATCGGCATGTCCGCATAAGGGGCTTCTCCCCTAAAGATATGACCAATTTTATTTGAGCCAGTGGTTGTACTTTATTGCCCGTGAACCCGTATAATGGAGTAACCATAAGCGAAGCTCACTTGGGTTGATCTACAGTTGATCAAAAGCCTTTTTTAAAGATAATATTACCAGAACTGCCAGTGTCAATAAAAGTACAAGCAATGTTATAATTAGCTATAACAACCTTAATTATTAGTGCATCATCATGGGGTACTTCTACCCTTACTAGATCTTTAGACCCAAAACTGATTTCTGGCCCTGCCGCCTTCTCGGCACTACATCCAATAGCATGAATTACTAATCGTCGAGCGTACGATTTCCTCGCTCGGTTGGAGTCACCATTAGTGGATCCTCCAGCTATCATATTTATGCTGCCTCGAGTAGTGTTGTTGCGATTCACTTCTTGTCAGGCTGATGGTTGCTCTAGCTGTACTTTATCCAACGTTTGTGCTTGTACAACGGGGAGAGGTAATATTCCCGCTTGTAGTCTGCTCGGTTGATACTCAATTTTGAGTATTCTGTTGCGGATATCGTTGACGATTTGGGATTGGAGAACGCCGGCGATAGCGAGTGTTACCCACCTGTTGATTCTTTAGAGCAAAACAGTTTTTTGTGTTGTGGGTGTTGTTCAAATGATACGTGCACCACCTTTGTGAGAAATGCGTGGGAGCATCTACATGTTGTACTGCTTGAGGCCAAGGCTCTGGATGATGATGATGTGGATCTGCTCGAGGTCCTTTAGGGGGCTGGACAGATCCCACCGGGCATGTTGCAGCAGGAACCAGCGTAGATGTATAGTAATATCCTTCCTCTGGGCAATTTGAGTCTCTTCCACATTGATGAACACCGAAGCCCGCTCAATTAATATATCAAAATTGGTAGGAGGGTTCCTAATCAAATCCTTAAAGAAATCATTATCGTTAAGCTCCTGAGAGAAGGCGCTTACCAAGATCTCCATGGTGACCGAAGGGACATCAATAGTCACTTGGTTGAACCTCTTAATATAAGCTCTGATAGATTCTTTAGGGCCTTACTTGATGGAAAAGAGACTCCACGGAGTTTTATGGTACCTCCGATTGCTAGAAAAATGATGTAAGAATACCTTACAGAAATTCTTAAAGCGACGAATAGAATTTTCCAGTAGTCGCTTGAACAACCTCTGAGCTGCTCCTCCGAATGTAGTAAGGAACATCTAGCATTTAACTCCATCGGTAAATTGTTGGAGGAGCGACTCATGTTCAAATTTAATAAGATGATCCTCGGGATCAGTTGTCCCTGAGTATTCTCTGATATTTAAATTCTGATAATATTTCGGCAATGAATCATTTAACACTCGTTGAGAAAATGGAGTAATAATCCTTTCAGGAGAACTATCACTGGCTACAATCTTTCCCTTTCATTTTTCTCTTACAGGGGTTTCTCCAGAAGACTCCTGAAGAATTGGTTTTCGTCCCATTTGATCAAGAGGTGTCCAGAAGTATGCTTTAAGACGTCGAGTGGGAGAGAGAGGGGTAGAGAGCAAACGAATTGGATCTCCCCCTTCGATCCCTTTCTCCTAATGATGAGAAGTTACCAATGTTACCAGATGTGGTGCTATGGGTAGCATTCTACCAGTATTGACTTGTTGTTGTTGCTATAATATCTTCTGCACCCTATCATTAATGAACAACTCCATATCATCTTGTGATATAGTAATAGTGTTGGGTTTTCCAGCTTCCTCCATCTTCGTAACTTCAGATCCAAGTGAATAGTTCCCACAGATGGCGCCAAATTTGATCCTATCTGAAATCTGTGAAGACATGCGCTGGCTCAGGTGAACGACAATCCCTGATGAAGATAACCTCCTAGAGATCTGGAAGAAGCCCTCCGCGATCCTACGCACAGCGAGATGAACCAACAAAGCGTTAGTGACCTAAGACCGGGGTGGGGATCCCTGGCTAGGCCCTCCGATGCTCAAGTCAGTTTCTCTCTCAAAGGTGGAAGAAAGGAAGAAGAGCAGTAACTAAAGTGAAACAGAGTTTAGATGCTAGAACTTGCATACCTTACCAACGGAGAGAATCCCCTTTTTATACTACCTCATGTGACCTCCGTAGTCGTGAAGTAGTCCCCGATTCATTAGTGTTTATTAGGAGATGAAGTCATCTTCTATTCTTCGTGAAATAATCCTTTAAGGAATCTTTTTTTATGCCAGATGTACCTCTTTTGTCATTGTGACTTATATTTATGATGGGGACACATCATTATAATTGAAGAAGCTTCTAGAAGATATTTCCCTCCAAATCTATTAGGTTGTTATATTTTTAACTGGTCCTTTAAACCGACCGCATATATAATAAGAATATCATCTATTAGGTGAGTCTCGGCCGGTCGTTCAAGCCGGCTGCATATGTTAAGAATATCTCTTGTTGGTCATGTCTCGATCGGTCGTTAAGACAAACCGCATATATGAGCTCATGGGTACCTGCTTGTTAAGAACCATATATAAAACTAAGTGTCTTTATGCTCGGGCGAGCTTTGCCCGGTCAAGCATATATGAGCATGTGGGTGATCGTTCGGTCTTCAATCAGCCGATGATATGTTGAAACTATGCATAAGGCTAAGTGCCTTTATGCTTGGACAGGCTTTGCTCGGCCGAGCATATATGAGCATATGGGTGCTTGTTTGGTCTTTAATCGGCTGGTAACATGCTGAAAATCATATATAAGGCTAAATACTTTTATGCTCGGGCGGGCTTTGCCCGGTCGAGCATATATGAGCACGTGGGTACTCGCTCAGCCTTCGATCGGTCGGTAATGTACTAGAAGTAATACATAAGGCTTAGTGCCTTAACGCTTGGTTGGGCTCTGTTCGACCAAGTGTTTATGAACACATGGGTTTTGGTCGGCCTTTAATCGGTCAGTAATGTACTAGAAGTAATACATAAGGCTAAGTGCCTTAACGCTTGGTCGGGCTCTATCCAACCGAATGTATATGAATACATGGGTGCTTGTTCGGCCTTCGGTCGGTCGGTAACCTGCTGAAAATCATATATAAGGCTAAATGCCTTTATGTTCATGTGAGCTTTGCTCGGTCAAGCATATATGAGCACGTGGATTTTTGCTCAGCCTTCGATCGATCGATAATGTACTAGAAGTTATACATAGGGGTAAGTGCCTTTACGCTCGGGCGGGCTTTGGCCGACCGAGCGTATATGAGCACATGAGTGCTCGCCCAGCCTTCGATCAGCCGGTAACTTGCTGAGAATCATATATATGGCTAAATGCCCTTATGCTCGGGTGGGCTTTGCTCAACCGAGCGTATATGCCGGGAACCATATATAAGGTTAAATGTTTTTATGCTCGGGCGAGCTTTGCCTGATCGAGCATATATAAGCACGTGGGTGCTCGCTCGGCCTTCGACCAGCCAGTAATGTACTAGAAGTAATACATAAAGCTAAGTACCTCTACGCTCGGGTGGACATTGCTCAGTCGAGCGTATATGAGCACATGGGTGCTCGCTCGGCCTTCGGTCGGTCGGTCAGTAATATGCTGAGAATCATATATAATGTTAAATGTCTTTATGCTCGGGTAAGCTTTGCCCGGTCGAGCATATACTAGCACGTGGGTGCTCACTCATCCTTCACTCAACCGACTATGCATCTTTCCTATCTTTCTCAACCTTAACCCCTTCGTCACTCGCCAAGCCGACTTATCATAACCCGTATCATTGGTCAAATCTAATCTCCGAGTCAAGTCACTCCAAAAGGAGAGTAAATCCCTTAAGGAGGAGACTAACACAAGTCCTTTAGTTGAACTAGTTCAAAGTCGAAATTCAAGCCAAGTCCAACAACTTGAGAAAGAAAATTCTAATTTGAAAACTCAAGTCAAAGAACTTAAGGACATGTTGGAACGGTTCACCTTAGGTTCCAAGAATCTTGATCTAATTCTTGAAAAATAAAGAGTCATATACAACCGAATCAGACTTAAATACAAGGCTAGATATCGATTTAAATCTTGTCGTTAGTGAATTGATCAACTAAGAACCTAGTCCAAGCATTAGTCCCCAAATCTAACCTAACTAATCAAGTTGGACTTGATCAATATTAGATCTCCAAGGATCAAATCTACTACCTTGATATACCTTATCGAGGCTATGATCCAGGGAGAATCAATAGAAAGACTATTTTCATTAGATAAACCTGATATATGCCTGATTTACTATTTTTTTTACATGCTTGGATTAGGATAGATAAGGACTTTATGTTTGATCAACACTTGTTAGTTAGACCAAGAATTCTTAGAAAGAAAAAATAAATATTTAATTTCTTTAAAAAGCTTTGTCTAGAAGTGGTTACTGTTCCAATATCCAAGAAGACCTAGTGTCTCACCACAGTCTAGAAGCTAATTATTGAAATAAATATTTAATTGACTAACTGCTAAATCTTAATCTAAATCAAATGTAAACCAATCCTTAGATATAAATTTCAATTTAAGATTAAATTAACGACCTCACAAAACCCACGAGGTTCCCTAATTGAAAAATCTAAAAAGGGTGTGATGAATTTAGGTTTAAATTGAGAATTAGTCTAACTTAATTCAAACAAATCAAATTTGAAATTAGTTTTAAAGTCTTAATTAGTTTCAAAATGTCAATTAATTTTAAAACCTTAATAAATTTCAAAACTTAAATAAATTTCAAAACTTTAATTGATTTCAATTAATTTCTAAATTTAATTAATCTTCAAACTCAATTATTCTCCAAATTCAATTATTCAAACTTAATTATTTTAAAACTCAAACTTAAAATACTTTTTATAAATTTAAACTTAAAAATTTTGGAATTTAAAAATTTTAAATTTAGACTTAATAATTTTAAAATTCAAAATCAACTTTAAAATTAACTTAACTTTATCTCACATATAAGGTGAACATATTTGATAACTTAGAAAGGGTGAGATGAAAAATCAAGAAAATAGATAATAATTTTAATATTTTTTTTATGTTTCTTATGCTTGGACTTTATAACCCTCAATCTTAAATAATTTAGTTAATTTTTTTTAAGGTATTAATCAAGAGTGAGTGAAAGGAGCTAAGTTAAGTTAAATATTTTTCTTCAAATTAAAGTTTAAGTTTTTTTTTAAATCTTAAAATTAAATATCCTTTTAAGTTGAAGTATTTTTTTTTAAATTTCAAAGTTAATTTTTTTAAAAGTAACTTCTTTAAAAAGGTCAAAGTATTTTAAAAAAAGGAGGTTAAGCATTTTAAGGTTTAACTATTTTTGAAAAAAAAAAGTTAAAACCATTTTTGAAAGGCAAGCTTAAATGTTTTTGAAAAAGCAAGTTTAAATTTTTATATATATATCTGGCCAAGTTTGTTTGAAATCTTTTTAGCTAAGTACTTAACTAAGTTTTACTTACCTAAGCTTTTAAAAGCTAAGTACTTAACTAAGTTTTTAAAATCCTTTTCAAAAAGCTAAATAACTCCTTTTTAAAATCTTTTTAAATCCTTTTTAAAGTGATGAATTCAGGGGAGTTTAAAGTTAAATTTTTGAAAGAGATTAAAAGTTAGTTTTTTTTTTTTACTATTTTTACAAATTAATTTTCTCTCTACTTAGTATTATTTTTTATTTATGTCAAAGGATAAGAGAAAGGTTAAAAGTTAAGTCAAACATAACTTAATAATTTTTTTGAGGACTAAATTAAGGGGGAGCATCTTTTATTTGCTCAATTGGTTTATTTATACTCAATTTACGTACTTATGCTAAATTTTTTGTTATGCTTTACTTACTTTGAATTGTATTGTCATAATAAAAAAGGGAGATTGTTGATGCAGAAAACACTAGACGATCGAACCTAAGTTTTGATTATAGCAAATGGTTCAAAGTTAAGGTCTCTTATTATCTAATATGGTTGACTGAGTTTGCAAGAAAGTCCTAAGTGATATTAGGTAAAAGAAAGTCCTAGTTGATACTAGGTAGGTGGAAAGTCCTGTTGGTGCAGCGGGGTCGACAAGAGGGAAGGGGTGAATTGACTATAAACTAAAAAATACCCTTCTCAAAACTTTCAACTCAAAAATAATAGCAACAATAAAAATTAAAATGAAATAACTGAAAAGAAAAGCAGGAAGACTCAGCGAGTTAACTTGGTTATAACCAAGAAGATTGTTAATCCAAGGCAGTTAGAAAACGCACTAAGAAAGTCTCCTTCACTATAGGCGGAGAAGCCTTTTTACACACTAGAAGCTCAAACAGTTGCTACAAATTGATTACAGAGTTGATTGATTAATTTCCTAGCTCCAGGGGCCTTTATATAGCTCCTGAAAACCTTATCTCAAACCTTGAGGGCGCCTCCAATGAGGTTGAGGGCGCCTCCAGCCGAGTCAACAGATAAAAGTTTATCTGAACTCGCAACAGTCATCTAGACTAGGTCGAAGGCGCCTTCAATGGCCTTGAAGGCACCCTGGACAAGGTTGAGGGTGCCTTCAAGGCAATGAAGGCCCTCCAAGACTGTAGGCAGAGCAGGCGCCTTCAGCACTTCGTTGAAGGTGCCTCCAGCTAGCTTTTTCAGCTCCTTTTGACTTGTTTTCTTCTTCCGAGGCTCCGAATGCATGGGTGATTGCGGCCAACTGAAATATGGCTCACCCGAATCCAATTTCCAGCCTTCTCCTCGAGCAGGCTTCCGACCCGGCTTCTCGTCCCTCAAACGTCGCACACGTTCTTCTCGTCCACCGGTGTACTCTTCCGCAGCTCTCACGTCCTTCGGATGCACTGAGCCTGTCGGCTCCCCTCCCGTGTCGTCCTCTTGCTAGCTACGTCTTCTGCTCGACTTCCTGCGCTCCTAAGCTCCTGCACACTTAGACACAGGGATCAAATAACAAGCAGGACCTAACCTAACTTGGTTGATCACATCAAAACAACAACGGGGTCCAACAATCTCTCTCTTTTTTATGTGCATCAACCCAAGTTTAAGTTAGGGGAAAAAACAGACAAGTAGTAATTTTAAAGAAATTACTAAACTAACATTTTAAGCAAAAATATTACAATAATAGAATTTTCAACACTAAGTTAAAATAAAAAATTTAAAAAATATTAACCCCCTTATAACTCCCCCTAAACTTGTACCTATCTCTCCCCCTTTGATCACATCAAAAAATAGGGTAATAATTTTCAAGTAAAAAATTCTAAGTAAAAGTTCAACTCTTTTAGAATAAATCATTTTCAAAAATAGTTTAAAAAAACTTTAAGTTTCTGTAAACATAAATATTTTTGAGAAATAAAAAAATTTAAGCAAGAATTTTTTTTAAAAAAAATTCTAACCTAGGCAATTTTGAAAACCATTTTAAAGCATTATTTACTTTCAATGTTTTATCAGTAAGTTAATTAAATATTTTATTTCAATATATTGGCTTCCAAGCAGTGGCGAGACACTAGACCTTCTTGGTTATTGAAGCAACAACCACTTTCTTAGATAAAGCCTCAAAGGAAATTAACCGTTTAATTTTTCTTGCTGAAAGCGTTTAACTTAAGAATTAAACTAGAAACGATTTTGGAACCCAGATAGGTTTCTTCCTATTGGATTAATTAAGGACTTAGGGGGTACATAACTTTTGGGAACTTTTCTAAGTTTCCCCTGATGTTTTCTAATAAACCAATTCAATTTTCTATAAATTATAAGTTTTGATTTTGGAAATTTATTTAAGCATGCATTATTTTTCAATTTTTCAATTCCAATTTTCAATGTTTCATTTTCTGATTTTAGATTATCGTACATCTCAAGAGGACATGCTTTAGCTAAGTTTAGTTTTAAATCATTGTTTTCCTTTTCTAATTTAACTAAATCTTTAGTGAGCACTTTAATAAACTGAAAGGACTGCTTGGGAGTTAGAGAACATACCTTATTTATCTCTATTTCTGATGCTCCCCCTTCATCGCAACTTTCTTCTTCTGATGATTCTCCTCCTTCATCTATGCACATTTCTGAGTTAGACTCATCTTCTTCTATTTGATGGTTGGCCATCAGTGCTACTCCTGAGAATGCTTCGACTTCTGATTCCGAGGATGATGATTCATGCCATGTAGCCTTCAAACTCTTGCGCTTCGAGGACGTCGGTCTTTTATACTTTTCCTTTTCATTGTTTATTTTCTTCATCTTTGGATAGTCATCCTTGATGTGTCCTTCCTCGTTGTAGTTGTAGCATCGGACCGTCCTTTTGTTGTGTTGATGTTTCCTCAACTGCGATATAAATTTATTAGTTTTAATAAATTTGTTTAACTTCCTTACCAATAGTGCTGCTTCAATTTCATCGATCGACGCTTTGGAGTCGGGATCGTCTATCTCGGCTTATAGGGCAACGTTGAGGTTTATCTTCTCTATTTGTTTCCGCTCTGCAATTCGAGACTCGTAAAGTTCGAAAGTAGAAAATAAGTTTTCTAAAGCACTTACCTCAAAGTCCTTAGAGATTTAATAAGCATCTACTTAGGGTGCCCACTCTGGAGTTCTTGGGAAGGCGTTGAGCGCATACCGGATAGAATCTCGATTCGTTACCGATTCTCCGAGATTGGTCAGTTGAGTTATTAGCTCTTTTATCCTTGCTAGGAGTTGCGCTACCTTTCACCGTTGTTCATCCGGAGATTTGTCAGTTGAGTCCGGAGGATGTCGCGCCTTGCTAGTTTCGCTTCTGAGGTCCCTTCGTGGAGCTTCAGGAATTTTTCCCAGAGGTCTTTGGCAGAGTTGTAGCTTCCGATCTGACTTACCTCCTGGGGCGGCAGAACGTTGAGCAGGTGAAATTCTGCATTTCCGTTGGCCACGAAATCGACTTGCTCCTTTTTCATCCATTGGTACTCTTCTTTATCTTTTGGGAATGGAAAACCATATTTCATTGTCAGTAAAATATCAAAATCTATTTTAAAAAATACCTCCATTCTTCGCTTCTATGTAGCGAAGTCTCCGTCGAATTTTGGGGGTTGAATGCTTGTTCCGGCCATCGTCTTGATCTTTGTGCTTCAGCCGGCGGTCAGTCCTTCTGAGGTGACTTCGCTTCTATGTAGCGAAGTCTCCGTCGAATTTTGGGGGTTAAATGCTTGTTCCGGCCATCGTCTTGATCTTTGTGCTTCAGCCGGCGGTCAGTCCTTCTGAGGTGACTTCGCTTCTATGTAGCGAAGTCTCCGTCGAATTTTGGGGGTTGAATGCTTGTTCCGGCCATCGTCTTGATCTTTGTGCTTCAGCCGGCGGTTAGTCCTTCTGAGGTGACTTCGCTTCTATGTAGCGAAGTCTCCGTCGAATTTTGAGGGTTGAATGCTTGTTCCGGCCATCGTCTTGATCTTTGTGCTTCAGCCGGCGGTCAGTCCTTCTGAGGTGATCTCACTTTGATACCACTTGTAGGATTAAAAAGAATTTAGATATCTCCACAATGGTATGATATTGTCCACGTTGGGCCTAAGTCCTCATGATTTTACTTTTGGGATCTACCCAAAAGGCCTCATACCAATGGAGATATCTTTTCTCTTATAAACCATGATCTTTCCCATGTGTTTTCAATATGGGACTATATTTGTAACTTTGTAACCCCAACAATCCCCCACTCAAATAAAGGACCACAGGCTTCCCACGTCCGATCCTCGACCCACCAGGTCTTCCTGCCCCTCGGTCCACCCGACCTACTAGGATTTCCTTGCCTAACCGCAACTAGGACTTCCTACCTGATGTCTGGTCCTCTTGATCTGAACATAGGAGCCCCCACTTCCTTTGTTCAAGGTTAATATTGTACCCACATGGCTCAATCAGACCATACCTCTATGCACAGTCGGCGGTTAAACCTTTTGGCAGTCCGGGCTCTGATACCAATTGTTGGTACAGCGGGGTCGACAAGAGGGGAGGGGTGAATTGCCTGTAAATTAAAAAATACCCTCCTCAAAACTTTCAACTAAAAAATAATAGCAATAATAAAAATTAAAACAAAATAACTGAAAAGAAAAGCAGGAAGACTCAGCGAGTTGACTTGGTTACAACCAAGAAGGTTGTTAATCCAAGGCAGTTGCAAAGCGCACTAAGAAAGTCTCCTTCACTATAGGCAGAGAAGCCTTTTTACACACTAGAAGCTCAAACAGTTGCTAGGAATTGATTATAGAGTTGATTGATTAATTTCCTAGCTCCAGGGGCCTTTATATAGGTCCTGGAAAACTTATCTCGAGCCTTGAGGGTGCCTCCAACGAGGTTGAGGGCACTTCCAGCCGAGTCAACGGATAAAACTTTATTTGAACTCGCAACAGTCATCTAGACTAGGTTGAAGGAGCCTTCAATGACCTTGAAGATGTCCTGGACAAGGTTAAGGGCACCTTCAAGGAAATGAAGGTGCCTCCAAGACTGCAGGCAGCGCAGGCGCCTTCAGCACTTTGTTGAAGGCGCCTCCAGCTAGCTTTTCCAGCTCCTTTTGACTTGTTTTCTTCTTCCGAGGCTCCGAATGCATGGGTGATTGCGACCAACCGAAATAGGGCTCACTCGAACCCAATTTCCAGCCTTCTCCTCGAGCAGGCTTCCGAACTGGCTTCTCGTCCCTCAAACATCGCGCACGTTCTTCTTGTCCACCGGTGTACTCTTCCGCAGCTTTCTCGTCCTTCGGACACACCGAGCCTGTCGGCTCCCCTCCCGTGTCGTCCTTCTTGCTAGCTGCTTCTTCTGCTCGACTTCCTGTGCTCATAAGCTCCTGCACACTTAGACACAGGGATCAAATAACAAGCAGGACCTAACCTAACTTGGTTGATCACATCAAAACAACCACGGGGTCCAACAATCTCCCTCTTTTTGATGTGCATCAACCCAAGTTCAAGTTAGGGGAAAAAATAGACAAGTAGTAATTTTAAAGAAATTACTAAACTAACATCAAAACAACCACGGGGTCTAACAAGTCCTAGTTATGATTAGGCAACAAAGTCCTAGTCTGGGGGACTAGGTGAAGACTTGGCGGGTCAAGGATTTTGGGCCAAAACCTAGAGTCGAGGACTTTAGGTGAAAATCTTGGGGGTTGCGGACACCAGGTGAAAGACTGGATGGGTCATAGATCTACCGTTCACAGCCGTCAATTTCAGTTGGGTCCGTCGGGGGTGACCCGCCCCGCCAAACAATTTAAGTGGATTGGGTTGGAATTTTATCAACCTAACCCCACCACGAGCCAACGCGCCTAGGCTCGCGATCCGCACGGGTCGGCCCGCGATGGGCTTGGGTTGGCTCGCGGGTTGAAAAACACATGTAAGCTAAGTTTTATATCAATTTATTATCTTTCTTTATTATAATTTTGAAATTAAAATAGTACTTTTCATCCCACATAAGTACTCGTTTGTATTCATTTATATTTAAAATACATGTTTATGGATACATTTGATTGATGAAACCTTTCCGAAGTAAAACATTGAAGATATGAAATATTTTTAAACTTTTTTTAAATAAATTTGATGGGCCCGCGGGTTGGCCCGCCAAATCCGTAATCCACCTTGGATTGGGTTGGGTTAGAAATTTCCCAACCCGCTAAGTTAACGGGTCGGCCCGCCCTGCCCCGCCAAATGGTTGGGCTGCCACGGGCCGACCCAAACTGCCACGGGTTAACCTGTCTGACAGCTCTAAGCATGAAGTCCTGAAGTTTCAGACGCTGAGCAAAAGTCCAGACAGTTTAGAGGACCGATCTGGTAAAAGGTAATTTCTTCTAAGAGGAGTAGGTGAGAACGCGTTCCCCGAAGAGGGAACAGTAGAAGTTGGTCCGACCTAGAATTTCATCGAAACTCAAAGACAAGATTGGACATCCCGGAGGCTGTCAAAAGTTAATTTTTATGTATACTGTTTGTCTATTATTCTAATTCTATTTTGTAGGAAGACTAACATTTTGCAAGTTAGAAGTTTGCCTTGATCGGTTGACCGAATGTTGGGATCAGTCAACCGAATGTTGGGATCTACTCATGGTTAGCCTCAACCAAGTGATCGGTCGACCAAACCTTGGGTTAAGTCGACTAAACAATGGATAAGTAGCGGGCTGATCGGATCGGGTCGATTAGATAAGAAAAGTCAGGGATCATCGACGTATCAGTCGACCGAACGACTGGATCGGTCGACCGAATGAAGACTCTTATCCGAGCAGCAACATCTGGATGAAAAGCTGGGCGGATTCAGGCAAGATCAGTCGACCAATCAGGGGAATCGGTCGACTGATCAACGTCAAATCAAACATTGATCCTGAGATCAGTGGATTTGAATCAGGTCTAGCTCATCTATAAAAAGGGATTCAACCAGCAACTTTGAAGACAGATTATTTAGATCAACTTCTACTCTTGCGCGCTCCTCTGGAACAATTTAGCAAACACCCAACTGCTACTCCGACAATCGATGAACATCTTCTTATTCTTTTATATAGTAATTATACTTTAAATTGTAATATTATTCAAGCTATCAATGATTGTCCAACGAAAGCTACCAACGATCGCGGGCCTCGGAGTAGAAGTCATCAAAGGTTCCGAACCAAGTAAAATTACTTGTGTTTGCGATTGTGCTTCTTTATTTCCACTGTGCATTCTATGTTTTCTGAAAACGTTAAAAAAAACCATGAGTCTATTTACCCCCCCCCCCCCCCTCTACCATGTCTCGATCCCACACAATGGTCATAGTGACTATCGAACCGAGGAATGACTAGTTGTACCAGACTTTTGAAAGCCATGACTCTCCTTGAAACTTGGCTTTAATACTTTTGTTAAGAAAAATAATAGAAAAGATTGACACAATAATAGAAGGCCAAGGATACACAAGAAGAATAAAATAAATTTTCTCGATGTTAATCAACAAGCCACCTATTTATAAGCTAATACATAACTTACTAACTCCTCAACATTAATCACTAATTCCATAATGCAACTATTATCTCATTGTCTCTTATTCACTAACTCAACTACATACTTACTATTCCAAATATATTAAACATAAACAATATCTATAACCATAACTTTCACTACTAATTAAAATATATCAACTCATCAATCCAATAATACACTAAAGTGGTGTTTGGTTTAGGGGTTTGAGAATGAGGGAATGGATTCATTCTCAAATCTTGTGTTTGGTTGATGGGAATGGAATCAAGATTTTGGAATGAAACCCAAAAACTTAGGTATTGATGAAACCTACCTCTTCCCTTGGGTTTTTGATGGGAATGAAAATGAAAATTAAGTATTGGATAAAAATACCCCTAATATATTTATTCAATTTTTCTTTCATTTCACTTTCTCGCTTCTTGTTCTCTCTCTTCATTTTCTCATAATACTTTCTCTCTTCTCATTCTCTCTCATCATACATTCTCTACCATTTTCCCCATATACTCTCTTCCATCACACACTCTCTATCCTTATTTTCTCTCTCTTTATTCTTTACAATCACACTTTCTCTCTCATCACACTTTCTCTCCCATTACACACTCTCTCCTCATTTTTTTATCATACTTTCTCTCTCATCATATTTTCTCTCTCCTCATTCTCTCCTACCATACTCTCTCTCCTCATTTTCTCTCATCACACTTTTCCTCTCTACATTCTCTCCCATCACACACTCTCTCATCATACTTTCTCTCTCCTCATTTTCTCTCATCATACTTTCTCTCTCCTCATTTTCTCTCATCACACTTTCACTCTTTTCATTTTTTACCATCACACTTTTTCTCTCAGCATACTTTCTCTAAGGGTGTAATCGAGTCGAGCCAAGCTGAACTCTTGAATGTTTGAGTTTGGCTCGTTTATAATCGAGTCAGACTTGAGCTTTATTTAACGAATATATTCATGACTCACGAGCTTATTCGAGCTTTTATCGAGTCTAAACGAGCTTAATAAATATAAATTATAAATTTAAGTATTTATTAAAAGTAAATTATATATTTAGAGAAAATTATAATATTCTTATTAAAATTTATAATTTTATTCTAATAAATAAATTTAATATATTTGTCTATATGTTTTATAAGTATAATATAAAATCTATAAATTCAATATTAAAACTATTATTTTTTAATTTAAAAGTTAATTCATGAGCTAACGAGCCAAATATTATGAAGCTTGAGTTTAGTTTATTTATCTTAACGAGTCTCATTAAACGAGCTCAAACAAGCTTTTATCGAATTGAGCTTCAAATAGCTCACGAGCGGCTTGGTTTATTTATGTTAGAGCAATCCCAATGGTCTGTGCGACCATGTATTTTGGTGTTTGGGCAAAGAGTTTACGTTAGGTTCACCCTTGTATTTGATATATATATTTGAGTTATGCAGGTTTGCAGGATACACATATGACTCAGGTTGATGGCTGCAGATCCAGTGAAGGATGGAGCATCCGAGGGACCGTGAACAAGGAAGCAAGGACAAGGCCCGAGGGAAGCGAATTCGAGGTATATGCGAAGGATGACATTAAGACGAGCCGTGGGCTTGGGTGCATCTGAGGGATGAGAGCCAAAGGAAGTAGGCTTGAAGGCAAGAGGTTAAAGTTACAACGAGGAGTCAACTGAGTTATAAAGGTGAGGGTCCGAGTGCTGAGAGATTATACTCGGGTACCAGTCGATTGGTGGTTTCTGTTGGGGATCGGACGACCGGCTTGAAGGGGGGTTGGATAGACGGTGCCCCCAAATACTCGCTTCTTTCTACAACGTTAGTGCGCAAGCGAAAATGCAAACAAAGCAAGTAGAAAGCTAAATACTAAAGGAAAGAATGCAAACCAAGCTACACGATCATTTACGTGGTTTGGAGATAAAGCTCCTACTCCACGGCGTGTCCGTAAGGTGGACGATCCCTATCCGTCGGTGTATTACTCCCCGGAAGATCTCCGGCTAGCTCAAACCTCCTTGTGGTGGAGAAATCTCACCACAAACTCACCAAGACCTCTTGGACACAAGGGAAACTCTTGAGCACTTGTAGACTACTAATTAGACCTTAACCAAGTCTAATTTCGTCAGGGATAACCAAGCTTCCAAGCCTTGGTTATATAGGCCGCGGGTTGGAAAATCCCGCCTACCAGTCGACTGCTAAAACATGCAGTCGACTGCCCTCTATGGAAATTCGACCATTACATCCCAACGGCTCGATTCCACACTAACCGAGCGAACAGAGACATTCTGTTCGTTGTCAGTCGACTACCCCAGTCGACTGCACCAGTCGACTGCTAAAACATGCAGTTAACTGCTACAGTACTGCTACTGTAGCGCTACAGTACTGCTACAGTAAAACTCTAAAACTAGGATTTTACTCCGAGTACAATCTCTCATGCACTCGTACCCTCACCCTTATGACTCATTTGACGCTTCATTTGCAGCTTTAACCTCTTGCCTTCAAGCCTACTTCTTTTGGCTCTCGTCCCTCGGATGCATTCAAGCCCGCAGCTCGTCCCCAATGCCATCCTTCGCGTATGCCTCGAAGTCGCTTCCCTCGGCCCTTGTCCTCACTACCTTGTCCACGGTCCCTCGGATGCTCCATCCTTCACCGGACCCGAAGCCATCAACCTGAGTCACATATGTATCCTGCAAACCTGCACAACTCAAATACACATATCAAATACAAGGGTGAACCTAACTTAAACCCTTTGCCCAAACACCAAAACACATGGTCGCACGGACCATTGGGATTGCTCCAACAATCTCCCCATTTTTGGTGTTTGGCAATACGTTTAAGTTAGGGAAAACAAATAGCAAATAAACATGCTAATACATACAATGGACTTACGATGCCAAGGCTACACACTTGGACTTACTCCGCCGAATGGACTTACGTTGCCAAAGCTATACACTTGGACTTACACTGCCGAATGGACTTACGATGCCAGGGCTACACACTTGGACTTACAACGCCGAATGGACTTACGTTGCCAAAGCTACACACTTGGACTTACACTGCCGAATGGACTTACGATGCCAAGGCTACACACTTGGACTTACAACGCCGAATGGACTTACGTTACCAAGGCTACACACTTGGCAACCGCCGAAACAATGCATCATGCATTTGAACCTATCCCAAGCCTCCCCCTACTCCTATGCTCCCCATGAGCTAGGATTTTTACAACGGGCTTTTTAAGAACCTATCCCAAGGCTCCCCTTACACCTATGCTCCCCATGAGCTAGGATTTTCACAATAGGCTTTTTAAGAACCTATCCCAAGGCTCCCCCTACGTAAAGGCACTTTCAGGTTTTCCCAACTAAACCTTACTTCTCCCCCTTTGCCTAACATCCAAAAAGTCCTCCAACAATATCCCAATTGTTGAAAAACTTATCATTCCAATTGACCCTAAACTCGTGTGTTTATCCCCCATGGATTTCATACACTTGTATGAGTTGACTTGGTGAAAATTCAGTGCTGAAGATAATTTCAGACTGGTATCAGTCGACTGCAAGAAGTACCAGTTGACTGGTCACCACTAGCTGAGCGAACAGAATACTTCTGTTCGCTGCCAGTCGACTGCAACTTTTAGCAGTCGACTGGTGCAGTCGACTGCTAAAACTAACAGTCGACTGGCACAGTTTTTCAGCCTTTTTCAGTATTTCTGACCCAATTTTAGAAATGCACCAATAATTTCACAGACCTCCAAAAATCCCTAAATTTTGTGGAGAGGTCTGTTTTACCCATGTCTACTTGGGAAAAATACATTAAAAAATGTATCTATCACAAATCCCAAGATTGACATAAAACTCAAAACTAGCTAAATGGTTCAATTTAACCTTGACCTAAAGTCCTAGTTTTGGCTTCCTCTTGATGTATTTGCCCATACTAACCCACAATGCATCTCTAGCATTGGTTTATATGGCATCTATACATCCAAAATCAATTATCATGCTATATGACCCCAATGTCATATTTCTAAGCATGAAACAAAACTAAATTGTGCCAAAACCCTAGGTTTGAGACTCAAGTCCATTTCCAAACCACTTGGCACATCCCATGACCCCTCTAGACTCCCAAGTACAACCCACCTGAGATCCATTGGCCATGGGTCCCAATTTGACTCTTAGAACTCCCCCTAGAGCCCTTAACCTTAGCCACCTCCCTAGGTGACTCATCCACAATGACTAGGCCACATTGGTTCACCTCCGGTGACACTTGGCCTACAAAACTAACTTTCTTAACCTTGGACACTTTGTCCTTGGTTAATTTATCCTTACCTTTAAATGGTTTTCCCTTGCCATTTATTGGTTTCTCCTTGCCATAGTCATATGCCACCCTAGCATATTTCTTCTCATTGGCTTTAGATGACTCTACCTTGCCCTTATCATGTGCCACCCTAGCACATGGTCTCCTTTTGGCCTTGGAGGGACTAGATCGGTATCCCAAACCCGATCTATCATTGTTGGGTTTTTGGCTACCCAACACCATACTTAATCCCTTAGATCCAATAGTGAATCTCTTAAGGAATTTCTCCAATTGATCAAGCTTTTCTTTCAAAGCTTGATTTTCCCTTTCTAGGTTCCTAAACCTAGAATCAACATGTCCACCATGGACATTCCAAGACCTAGCCTTCCTAGGCATATGTCTCCCCTTCTTGGGATTAATGTCTTGGTTCTCTATTACCTTCTTCTCCTTATGTAATGAGAATTTAACTTTCCTAGGTCTACCATGCATAGGTCTCCTAGGGTTATGATCAACATTTACCCTATTCTTTTCATGATATTTAAATCCAAAATTTTGCATGGGCATACAATGATAATCACAATCATTTCTCCTAGCATGCATGGGAACATGAAAATTTGAATTACATTTCAAATTAGGGTATACCTCCCTTACCCTTGAAGCTCCCCCTTGATTTGAGCTCCTCTTCTTCTTCTCCCATTTCTTTAGATGCGCAAGCTTCTTGATTTCCCTCTTCTTGGGGCATTTTGTGTGGTAGTGGCCCTTCTCCCCACACGTGAAGCATGTAATGCACATTCTCCTCCTTTGGGCTTCTTCATTCCTATAACCCATGTTAGTATTCAAAATAACTTGATTGGGTTTAGGAGTTACCTTCTTCTTACCCAATGGACACCTACTCTTGTAGTGTCCCTTCTCATTGCAACCGAAGCAAATGATATGCTCTTTTGACTTTGCTTCGGTGGAGGTGCTCACTAGGTTGACCTCCAAGATCTCTTCTTCCTCCGTCTTGGATTCTTCTTCAACCCATGAGGATGTTGACGATGCTTCTTCATCCTCCTTCTCCTCCTTGGAAGTTGAGCATGACTCAACTTTCGTTTGTTCCTCTTCAACTTGAGCAACTAGACCCATCTCAATGGGTTCTTCGTCCTCTTGTGTAGGTTTAGGTTCTTCTTGTAGAACCATCTTCACCTTGCTCCACAACTCGTGGGCGTTCTTATACTCACCTACACCATTTATCACATGATTAGGCAAAATATCAATCAATATAGATATTACCTTTGAATTTGCCTCCGATTGTGTGGTTTGCTCTTCCGTCCAATGTCGTGGTCGGAGCCTTTTTCCCTTCTTGTCTCTTGGGACTTCGAACGAGTACTTGATCACCATCATTGTATCCCAATCCGTGTCAAAGAAGACTTCCATCTTCATCATCCAAAATGTGATGTCCCCAAGGCTTCCTCCTTCAAACTTTAGCGGTTCTATCAAGCCGGTCATCTTGTGCTTCCTTGGCGGTTAGTCCAACGGAGAGCGTCCTCGCTCAGATACCACTTGTTGGGGATCGGACGACCAGCTTGAAGGGGGGTTGGATAGACGGTGCCCCCAAATACTCACTTCTTTCTACAACGTTAGTGCGCAAGCGGAAATGCAAACAAAGCAAGTAGAAAGCTAAATACTAAAGGAAAGAATGCAAACCAAGCTACACGATCATTTACGTGGTTCGGAGATAAAGCTCCTACTCCACGGCGTGTCCGTAAGGTGGACGATCCCTATCCGTCGGTGGATTACTCCCCGGAAGATCTCCGGCTAGCTCAAACCTCCTTGTGGGTGGAGAAACCTCACCACAAACTCACCAAGACCACTTGGACACAAGGGAAACTCTTGAGCACTTGTAGACTACTAATTAGACCTTAACCAAGTCTAATTTCGTCAGGGATAACCAAGCTTCCAAGCCTTGGTTATATAGGCCGCGGGTTGGAAAACCCCGCCTACCAGTCGACTGCTAAAACATGCAGTTGACTGGCCTCTATGGAAATTATACCGTTACATCCCAATGGCTCGATTCCACACTAACTGAGCGAACAGAGACATTCTGTTCGCTGCCAGTCGACTGCCCCAGTCGACTGCACCAGTCAACTGCTAAAACATGCAGTCGACTGCTACAGTACTGCTACAGTAGCGCTACAGTAACGCTACAGTACTACTACAGTAAAACCCTAAAATTATGATTTTACTCCGAGTACAATCTCTCATGCACTCGTACCCTCACCCTTATGACTCATTTGACGCTTTATTTGCAGCTTTAACCTCTTGCCTTCAAGCCTACTACCTTTGACTCTCGTCCCTCGGATGCATTCAAGCCCGCGGCTCGTCCCCAATGCCATCCTTCGCGTATGCCTCGAAGTCGCTTCCCTCGGGCCTTGTCCTCGCTGCCTTGTCCACGGTCCCTCGGATGCTCCATCCTTCACCAGACCCGAAGCCATCAACCTGAGTCACATGTGTATCCTGCAAACCTGCACAACTCAAATACACATATCAAATACAAGGGTGAACCTAACTTAAACCCTTTGCCCAAACACCAAAACACATGGTCGCACGGACCATTGGGATTGCTCCAACAGTTTCATCAGTCAACTGGGAGCGAATAAAATGCTTCTGTTCGCTCAACCGGTGTGGAGCAGTCGACTAGTACTTTTATCAGTTGACTGGTATCGAGCCGTTGAGATGTAACGGTCGAATCTTCACAGAGGGCAGTCGATTGGTAGGCGGGGTTTTCCAAACCATGACCTATATAACCAAGGCTTTGGAGCTTGGTTAAGACTAACGAAATAGAGATGGTTAACCCCTATTAGTAGTCTACCTGTGTCCTAGCATCTCAAGAGTTCTTGTGAGAGTTGTGGTGAAGTTTCTCCACCCATAATGAGCTACGTGAGCTAGCCGGAGTTTATCGGGGAGTCATCCATCGATGGATTGGGATCGTCCACCTTATGGACAACCGTGGAGTGGGAGCAAGATATCTCCGAACCACGTTACATTGGCATGTATTGGTTTGTATGTTTTTCTTTGTCTTTAGCTTTCTTTATATTCATATTAGTTTGTATTTCCGCTGTGCAAACTAACTAGTATAGGAAGCTATCGATTTGGGGGTGACCTAGCTATCCAACCCCCCTTCTAGCTGGCCACAAGATCCCCTACAAGTGGTATTAGAGCAAGACGCTCTCCATTGGACTAACCGCCAAGGAAGCAAAGATGACCGACTTGATAGATCCACCAAAGTTTGAAGGAGGAAGCCTAGGAGACATCACATTTTGGATGATGAAGATGGAGGTCTTCTTCAACACGGATTGGGTTACCATGATGGCGATCAAGGAGCCGTTTGAAGTCCCAAAAGACAAGAAAGGGAAGAGACTCCAACCAAGATATTGGACGGAAGAGCAAACCTCACAATCGGAGACAAATTCAAAGGTAATATCAATATTAATTGATATTTTACCTAATGATGTCGTGAGTTGTGTAGGTAAGTATGAGAATGCCCATGAGTTATGGAGCAAGGTGAAGATGGTTCTACGGGAAGAACCTAAACCTACACAAGAAGAAGAAGAATCCAAGAAGATGAGTTTAATTGCTTAAGTTGAGGAGAAGCAAATGAAAGTTGAGTCATGCCCAACATCTGAGGAGGAGAAGGAAGATAAGGCATCATCTACATCTTCAAAAGTTGAAGAAGAAGTCAAGACGGATGAAGATGTAACGCTCGAAAATTCTCAAAAGACTTTTATAAATATCCTAGTATTTTTCTGGAATTTTAGGATATTTCTACAGAATTTTTAGAGTAGCGGAAGTAGCAAAAACAAATAGAAACGTAAAATAACTTAAGCAGGAATTGAACCCGAGACCTAGCGAACTCTATGCCTTATAGGGTGACTCTAGTAACCAAGTGAACCCAGCAGGGCCGTGCTGAAAGAAAAGGAAATCAATTATATTTATGTTAGAGTTGGGCCGAATAAACCACTTAATATAAATAGGAAATTATTAAGTGGAGAATTGTTTAACGGCAATTCTTTTCCCCTCAAACCCTTACACGCCTCCTCTCCCTTCTCTTCATCTCTCGCCACACCAAGCCCCAAGGGCTAGGGTTCCGTTCCAAGGGCTTCAAGAGCACCTTCCGGCGACGACTCCAGCACGAGAACGTTCCTCTCCGCGAGAAGGGCACGTAGACGCGAGGAGATTATCGAAGAGGTCTCTTCTCCGGGAAACCTAGCATTTAGATCTGTAAGAAACTTCGAGTAGGAGGTAAGAAATCCCTCACCTGTGGTATAAGTAGCTCTTCGTATGTTTTTATGCATTAGATTAGTCATATGCAGAATTTTTAATATATAGGGTGTGAATTAGTGCACGCTAAGGGTTTGCTTAAATGCTTACGCAGTAAAATGCCACCATAAGCATTCCAATAGTTTAGATAAATGCAGTAGAAGCATTTTATAGCACATTTAGTCTTGCTTCAGCTTTTATGGGACTACGGTCCAATGGGTGGGCTCCCATAGTCGCCTCTAGGTTCAGATAACCTAGTTATAGGTTTAGATAACCTAATAAGAGCAAGATAAGGTATATTAGTTACAAATTAGTATTTTACTTTTCAGTGGCACTGTACTGGACTTTAGTTGTCCTTGGGCTGGACTCCCATAGTCGTCCCTAGGTTTATATAACCTAGTAACTCTACTAAATTCGGAACTTGCAACCCCGGGTCTAGTTAGGGATGTGCGCATAGCACGTACAGTTGCCGGACCCATCAGCAGTATGATTATGTATTTTCAACTATTTATGATGAATAGCTTTCAAAACTTCACAATATAGTTTATGTGAATACAGAGCAGCTTAGCATCAGTTAGCAGTAGTGTAGCTTAGCTTTTAATTCAGTTTAGCCCTTATGGATCCACATGATGGTTTTATGCTTAGCTATGATTGCCATGTATCGTATGTAATTATGCCATGTTCTAGAATCCATGTTTAGCAATGTTCAACATATATTTCAAATAGCATGTTTTAAAAAGCATAAATTGCATCGTATGCATGTTTTGTGAGGTAGATGGTTTCTTACTAAGCTCTCGAGCTTACAGATACTTCTTTTCCTTATACTGCAGATAAAGGTAAAGGAAAGATGGACTAGCGGAGGCTGGAGGTCAATGCAGTGAAGATGTGTGTGGATGGGGACATGGAATAAAGATCTTGGAGAAACTAGCGAGATTAGAAACCTTTAGCATTTTCTTATTTTATTACTTTTCCGCACTTCTAGTTGTTTTAACGTTTTGAATCATGAAAGATCTGCTTAGACTGTTAGTGATCATATTTAGAATGTTAGTTAACGGTCATTAGTATGTTTTCAGCCACTTTAAAACCTATGTATGTGAATTGAGCACGAAACAGTGCTGAAATCAGATTTCTGATACGAAATCAGAAACCCCGATCGATCAGCCGATCGATTCGAGGGTTCTCAATCGATCAGCTGGTCGATTGAGAGCTAATTTCCGCGAACAGTAAGCTCTGGAATCGATCACTGGATCGATTGAGGAATTAGCCTCGCGAACAGAGAGCTTCTGAATCGATCACTGGATCGATTGGTATAGCTGGATCGATCAGCCGATCGATCCATAACTTCTCCCGTGCACAGTAGCACGCTGAATCGATCACTGGATCGATTAGTCATAGCTGGATCGATCAGCCGATCGATCCATAAATTCTACCGTGCACAGCAGCATGCTGAATCGATCAGGGAATCGATCAGATGACCCCAATCGATCAGCCGATCAATTGGAGTGTCTGATTTCAGTTGGAAGGGTCTCATTTCAGTCTTTTGAGCAAATAGAAAGCTTGGGTTCCTTCCCTAGTGTATGTATGTCAAAGGAAAGGTCTTTAAACCTAATCTTACAGGCTGTAATAGTCATTCGCAGAGTAAGATTTTAAATAGCACAGATTTCCGCACCTTATAGTTAGCATAGCATAATGTGACGGTCCGGCCTCGCAGCCTAGTTAGTAGGAGGTGGGTCGTTACAGAGTGGTATCAGAGCAAAAGTCCATACTTCCTACACACACATCAGCATTGAACCTGCAGCTTCCAAGTAAGAACATCTCTCACTTTACTTATATTTCTTGTTTCATATTTAGAGATAACTAAAGCATGTTTATTTATGATAGTATTTAACATGATAACAGTAATTACGCAATTATGATTGTATTAGTTGTTGGAGCAATCTGGGTACCCTAGGTTTTGATGTTTGAGCAAAGGTTTAAGTTAGATTTATTGTTGTATTTGATATGCATTGTGAGTGTGCAGGATACAGGTACAACAAGGAAAGTCCAAGGGTGAGTCTTGGCAATGTAAGTCCAAGCATGTAGTCTTGGCAACGTAAGTCCAAGTGTGATCTTGGCAAAGGAGGAAAGTCCAAGGATGAGTCTTGGTGGTATAAGTCCAAGCATGTAGTCTTGGCAACGTAAGTCCAAGTGTGATCTTGGCAAAGGAGGAAAGTCCAAGGATGAGTCTTGGCGGTGTAAGTCCAAGCATGTAGTCTTGGCAACGTAAGTCCAAGTGTGACTTGGCAATGGATGAAGTCCCGGAGGCGCGACCTCTTGGCAAAGGAAGACCCGACAACAATGACAAGGCCGATGGAAGCTCCAGAAGGCAAGACGTGAAGGATGGGGAGGCATCCGAGGGACGCAAGGCTGATGGAGGAGGCTAGAAGGCTAGGTCTAGGTTGGTCGGGCGAGAACGGGTGCTGAGTGAATGTACTCGGGGTAAAATCCAAAATTAGGATTCACTGTAGCAGTACTGTAGCGTTACTGTAGCAGTCGACTGGTGGTTTCATCAGTCGACTGGTGCAGTCGACTGGTAGCAAACAGAGGGTTGGTATCGAGCCGTTGGGCTGCAACAGTCGAATTTCCACGAAGGGCAGTCGACTGCATGTTTTGGCAGTCGACTGGTAGGCGGGGTTTTCTAACCCGTGGCCTATATAACCAAGCATTGGAAGCTTGGTTGAGGTTGACGAAATAGACTTGGTTAAAGCCTATTAGAGTCTCCCAAGCCCTCGTGTGATCGGTGTGCTTGTATTCAAGTGTTTGTGGCGAGGTTTCTCCACCGACAAGGAGCTTGAGCTAGCCGGAGGTTTTCCGGGGAGTCATCCACCGACGGATCGGGATCGTCCACCTTACGGACAACCGTGGAGTAGGAGCTTTATCTCCGAACCACGTTAAATCAACGTGTTAGGTTTACTTTCTCTTGTTAGTATTTGTTTTTGTATTTCCGCTGTGCACTAACATTATAGGAAGCGATCGATTTGGGTGAGCCGCTATTCACCCCCCTCTAGCGGACGTCAAGGTCCCAACAATAGTTATGTATGTCCTCTATGTCTCTAGAAATGGCACGAGGACGCCCAGCTAGAAGGGAACCAGCCATTGAGCCCCAACACGAGGCAGGCAGTTCAGTGCCTCCTCCAGACCTTACAGTAGTAATGGCTCAGTTACAGCAGCAATTAGCTGAACAACAACAGGAAATAACCACTTTAAGGGCTAATCAGCAGAACACTCCCACTGTCACTCCAGAGCCTAACTTGGCAACTCCAGTAGTGATAGAGGTTCCACCAATCTAACCTGTAGCACCAGTGGCCCCAGCTGCAGGGACACAGAGAGAAGCCTATCTGATCCAGTGGCAGAAAGTCAAGCCAGAGAATTTCTCAGACACCAGTGAACCATGGGATACTCAAGTCTGGTTTAAAACACTGGAGAGTACGATGGAGTTTCTGGACTGGCCAGAGCATGAGAAGGTGAAGTGCGCCTCTTTCTGTCTGACAGGAGACGCACGTATGTGGTGGGAGAAAGTTAAAGCGAAGCGCCCAGTAAATCAGATGACATGGGTTGACTTCGAAAAGGAATTCTTCGAGGAGTTCTTTCACATGCGGGTCACAAACTGCCACTACGACGAGTTCACTGAGTTTCGTTAGGGCAACCTTTCAGTTGAGGAGGCTGTGAGGAAATTCAGCGGTGGCTCGTCATGCGAACTAGTCGACCGAAAGGAGCGAGTCCATTGATGCTCAAGATGTTAAGGCGAAAATAGCGATGAATGTGGCGGTGTCGTGAGCGCAAACCCGAAGAACTAGTGAGCGGTGCTTTAACCACCGAGCATTACGAGCGATATCAAGCGGTGAAGCAAGTCCTCTAAGAGTCGAAGGCCAAGGAGACTCGGTACTCGAAACACGGGGCCAGCTCTCACGGTTCTAGCGGAAAGGAACTCCGGCAACAAACGCAAACCAGAGAGTTACCCAAAAGGAGGACCGGCTAGTAAACAACCCGGCTATCCCAAGTGTTCCACTTGTGGAAAATTTCACGCAGGAGTTTGTCGCAAGGGCACTCGAGGATGTTTCGAATGTGGCGGGAAGGGCATATGGCTAAACAATGCCCAAACAAGACTAACTTTCCTCCACCACGGTCGATTGATGCAGTCAAGCCCGATTGCATCGGATCGGTGCTTTAGAAGGTCCACACATCGATCGGTCATTAGAAGCCCCTCGGCCACAGCAGATGCGAGGATCTACTCACTCACGGAGAGGGCGTGAGAATGCCTCGGCGGTTATTCAGTCGATTAGTATTTTTGACAAAGTGCAACTGTCTTATTCGATACTGGGACAACTCATTCTTATATATCCAGGGCATTCACCGAAAGGTGGGCAATACCTTCAGAGGTACTCAGTAACCAATTTTTGACAACGCTACCTTCAGGAGAGATTATGGCGTCCACGCACTGGCTCCGAGCAGTGCCGATCATCATAGCAGACAGAGAGCTTTTTGGTGATCTGATAATATTAGATATGGTCGACTATGACGTTATCTTGGGAATGGACTTTCTGACGAAGTACGGCGCCTCCATAGAGTGCCAAAAACAGAGAGTTGTATTCCAACCCAAAGCAGGAGTGCAGTTTGGGTTCATCGGAGAACCAAAGAGAAAGGCCAAGAAGTTTCTCTCAGCTCTGAAGGCACAGAAACTACTGGATTCAGGATGTATGGGATTCTTAGCACACGTAGTCAGTACCAGTTAGGACAAGGCCCGAAAGATAGGGGAGGTACGGGTTGTATGTGACTACCCAGCAGTCTTCCCTGAAGAGTTACCAGGCCTAGCACCAGACAGGGAGATTGAATTCGAGATAGAACTCATTCCCGGTACAAATCCCATCTCCAAGGCACCCTAGCGCATGGCTCCAGCTGAACTGAAGGAACTTCATGAGCAACTACAGGAGCTGCTTGACAAGGGCTTCATACGTCCTAGTCACTCACCATGGGGAGCGCATGTATTGTTCGTGAAGAAGAAGGACGGGAGCATGCGCCTGTGTATAGATTACAGAGCACTGAACCAAGTCACGATCAAGAACAGGTATCCTCTTCCCAGAATAGATGACCTGTTTGATCAGCTAAAGGGAGCAGCAGTGTTCTCAAAATAGACCTCCGGTTAGGATATCACCAGGTTAGAGTTAAAGAAGGTGATATACCCAAGACAGCCTTCAGGACCAGATACGGACATTATGAGTTCGTAGTCATGCCCTTTGGTGTGACGAATGCTCCAGCTACTTTCATGGACCTTATGAACCGAGTATTCAGGGAATACTTAGATAAGTTTGTCATCGTATTCATCGACGACATTCTTATCTATTCCAGAACTCAGGAAGAACATGCAGCGCACCTGGAAATAGTATTGCAGACTCTTCAGCAGAACTAGCTGTACGCCAAGTTCACGAAATGTGAATTCTGGCTAGATCAGGTAGCCTTTCTGGGTCACATCATCTCCAAGGATGGTGTTATGGTAGACCCCAGCAAGATAGAGGCTGTGAGTAACTGGAAAAGACCTAAGAACGCAGTGAGATCAGAAGCTTCCTAGGACTAGCGGGCTATTACAGAAAATTCGTAGAGGACTTCTCCAGGATAGCCTCCCCACTGACAGCTCTTACTAGAAAGAACAGAAAATTCAGTGGATAGAGGACTGTGAGAACAGCTTCAGCGAGCTAAAGAGGAGATTGACCAGTGCTCCCATTCTGGCTCTACCAGAAAACACAGACAGTTTTGACATCTATAGTGATGCCTCTAACTTGGGACTAGGAGCAGTACTGATGCAAAATGGCAAGGTGATCGCCTATGCCTCTAGACAACTCAAAGACTATGAGAGGAACTATCCTACTCATGATCTTGAGCTTGCAGCAGTCGTGTTCGCCCTCAAAATTTGGAGACATTACTTGTATGGAGTTCAGTGTAGAGTGTATACAGATCATCAGAGTTTGAAGTATTTCTTCACTCAGAAGGATCTAAATATGCGACAGCACAGATGGCTCGAGCTGGTCAAGGACTATGATATAGATATCCTCTACCATCCAGGAAAAGCTAATAAGGTGGCAGATGCACTTAGCAGGAAGTTCAGTGCTACCTTACTATCTCTAGCAGTCATGTCACCGCCCCTACAGAGGGAGATCACAAATTTCAGTCTTGAACTTATAGTGGGGCAGCTCTCTACTATGACGTTAGAATCCACCTTGCTTGGTGACATCCAGACAGCTCAGGAGCAGGACCCTGAAATTCAGAAAATCAAGCAAGGGTTAGCGGAATCAGAAAGTGGAGAGTTCAGAGTGTCTGAAAGTGGGGTATTATATTTTGGTGATAGACTATGCGTTACGGATCAGGAGGAACTGCAGAGGAAGATTCTAGACGAGGCCCACAGGACTCCTTATGCGATGCATCCTGGTTCCACCAAAATGTACCAAGACTTGAAGAAACGTTTTTGGTGGCCTGGGATGAAAAGAGACGTCGCTAGGAATGTTAGTATTTGTCTGACCTGTCAGAGGGTCAAGGCAGAACATCAGAGACCAGGAGGAGTCCTGCAACCCATTTAGATCCCAGAATGGAAGTGGGAGGATATTTCCATGGATTTCATAGTGGGATTACCCAGAACCACGAATGGTTTTGATGCCATCTGGGTAATAGTCGACAGGTTCACTAAATCAGCCCACTTCTTAGCTATCAGAATAACCTATTCCATGGAGCAGCTAGCTCAGTTGTATCTCAAGGAAATTATCAGACTGCGTGGAGTCCCACGGACCATTATTTCAGACAGAGATAGCAGATTCACATCACACTTCTAGGAGTGTGTACAGTCAGCATTGGGCACTAAGTTAAAATTTAGCACAGCTTTCCATCCTCAGACAGATGGTCAGACGGAGCGAGTAAATCAGATACTCGAAGATATGCTCCGAGCGTGTGCCCTAGACTTCAAAGGAAGTTGGTGCAAATATCTGAGTTTAGCAGAATTTGCATACAACAACAGTTATCAAGCCACTATCGGTATGGCACCTTACGAGGCTCTCTATGGGCGGAGGTGTAGATCTCCAATTTGTTGGTATGAGAGTGGTGAACAGAAGGAATTAGAACTTCAGACAGATCTAGTAGCAGATTCCATGGCAACTATACAGCAGATCCGCCAGAGGATAGAGACAGCTCAGAGCCGCCAAAAAAGCTATGCTGATATACAGCGCAGACCCTTAGAATTTTCAGTTGGGGATACAGTATTCCTCAGAGTAGCTCCCATGAAGGGAGTAATGTGTTTTGGGAAGAAGGGAAAATTAAGTCCCAGATATGTGGGACCATACCTCATCACTAGGAGAGTTGGCAAAGTAGCATATGAGCTAGAGCTACCCCCGGAGATGTCAGCTATCCATAATGTATTTCATGTCTCTATGCTGAAGAAGCATATCCCAGATGCCACCCAGGTGATTGAGCCCCAGTCGGTAAAAGTCCGCGAAGACCTCAGCTATGATAGTCGGCCTATTCAGATAATAGACCGAGCAGTTAAGAAATTGTGGAACAAGGAAGTACCATTAGTAAAAGTCATTTGGCAAAGTCACACAGCAGAAGAGGCAACTTGGGAGACAGAAGCTAGCATGAGACAGAAGTACCCAGAGTTATTCTAAGTTCGAGGATGAACTTTTTATAAGGTATGAGGGATTGTAACGCCCGAAAATTCTCAAAAGACTTTTATAAATATCCTAATATTTTTCTGGAATTTTAGGATATTTCTACAGAATTTTTAGAGTAGCGGAAGTAGCAAAAACAAATATAAACGTAAAATAGCTTAAGCGGGAATTGAACCCGAGACCTAGCGAACTCTATGCCTTATAGGGTGACTCTAGTAACCAAGTGAACCCAGCAGGGCCGTGCTGAAAGAAAAGGGAATCAATTATATTTATGTTAGAGTTGGGCCGAATAAACCACTTAATATAAATAGGAAATTATTAAGTGGAGAATTGTTTAACGACAATTCTTTTCCCCTCAAACCCTTACATGTCGCCTCTCCCTTCTCTTCTTCTCTCGGCGCACCAAGCCCCAAGGGCTAGGGTTCCGTTCCAAGGGCTTCAAGAGCACCTTCCGGCGACGACTCCAGCATGAGAACGTTCCTCTCCGCGAGAAGGGCACGTAGACGCGAGGAGATTATCGAAGAGGTCTCTTCTCCGGGAAACCTAGCGTTCAGATCTGTAAGAAACTTCGAGCAGGAGGTAAGAAACCCCTCACCTGCGGTATAAGTAGCTCTTCGTATGTTTTTATGCATTAGATTAGTCATATGCAGAATTTTCAATATATAGGGTGTGAATTAGTGCACGCTAAGGGTTTGCTTAAATGCTTACGCAGTAAAATGCCACCATAAGCATTCCAATAGTTTAGATAAATGCAGTAGAAGCATTTTATAGCACATTTAGTCTTGCTTCAGCTTTTATGGGACTACGGTCCAATGGGTGGGCTCCCATAGTCGCCTCTAGGTTCAGATAACCTAGTTCTAGGTTCAGATAACCTAGTAAGAGCAAGATAAGGTATATTAGTTACAAATTAGTATTTTACTTTTCAGTGGCACTGTACTGGACTTTTTAGTTGTCCTTGGGCTGGGCTCCCATAGTCGTCCCTAGGTTTAGATAACCTAGTAACTCTACTAAATTCGGAACTTGCAACCCCGGGTCTAGTTAGGGATGTGCGCATAGCACGTACAGTTGCCGGACCCATCAGCAGTATGATTATGTATTTTCACCTATTTATGATGAATAGCTTTCAAAACTTCACAATATAGTTTATGTGAATACAGAGCAGCTTAGCATCAGTTAGCAGTAGTGTAGCTTATCTTTTAATTCAGTTTAGCCCTTATGGATCCACATGATGGTTTTATGCTTAGCTATGATTGCCATGTATCGTATGTGATTATGCTATGTTCTAGAATCCATGTTTAGCAATGTTCAGCATATATTTCAAATAGCATGTTTTAAAAATTATAAATTGCATCGTATGCATGTTTTGTGAGGTAGATGGTTTCTTACTAAGCTCTCGAGCTTACAGATACTTCTTTTCCTTATACTGCAGATAAAGGTAAAGGAAAGATGGACTAGCGGAGGCTGGAGGTCAATGCAGTGAAGATGTGTGTGGATGGGGGCATGGAATAAAGATCTTGGAGAAACTAGCGAGATTAGAAACCTTTAGCATTTTCTTATGTTATTACTTTTCCGCACTTCTAGTTGTTTTAACATTTTGAATCATGAAAGATCTGCTTAGACTGTTAGTGATCATATTTAGAATGCTAGTTAATGGTCATTAGTATGTTTTCAGCCACTTTAAAACCTATGTATGTGAATTGAGCACGAAACAGTGCTGAAATCAGATTTCTGATACGAAATCAGAAACCCCGATCGATGAGCCGATCGATTCGAGGGTTCTCAATCGATCAGCTGATCGATTGAGAGCTGATTTCTACGAACAGTAAGCTCTGGAATCGATCACTGGATCAATCGAGGAATTAGCCTCGCGAACAGAGAGCTTCTGAATCGATCACTGGATCGATTGGTATAGCTGGATCAATCAGCCGATCGATCCATAACTTCTCCCGTGCACAGTAGCACGCTGAATCGATCACTGGATCGATTAGTCATAGCTGGATCGATCAGCCGATCGATCCATAAATTCTACCATGCACAGTAGCACGCTGAATCGATCAGGGAATCGATCAGATGGCCCCAATCGATCAGCCGATCGATTGGAGTGTCTGATTTCAGATGGAAGGGTCTCATTTCAGTCTTTTGAGCAAATAGAAAGCTTGGGTTCCTTCCCTAGCGTATGTATGTCAAAGGAAAGGTCTTTGAACCTAATCTTACAGGCTGTAATAGTCATTCGTAGAGTAAGATTTTAAATAGCACAGATTTCCGCACCTTATAGTTAGCACAGCATAATGTGACGGTCCGGCCTCGCAGCCTAGTTAGTAGGAGGTGAGTCGTTACAGAAGATGTCTTGGAAGTAGTCAACCTAGTGAGCATCTCCACCGAAGTGAAGTCAAAATACCACATCATTTGCTTCGGGTGCAATGAGAAGGGGCACTACAAGAGTAGGTGCCCAATGGGTAAGAAGAAGATAAATCTTAAACCCATTCAAGTTAATTTAAAAACTAACAGGGGTTGTAGGAATGAAGAAGCCCAAAGGAGGAAATGTGCATTAGATGTTTCACGTGTGGGGAGAATGGCCACTACCATACCAAATGCCCTAAGAAGAGGGAGATCAAGAAGCTAGCGCAATTAAAGAAATGGGAGAAAGAGAAGAAGAGGAGCTCAAGTTAAGGGGGAGCTTCAAGGGTAAGGGAGGTATACCCTAACTTGAATTGCAATTATGATTCTTATACTCCTATGTATACTAGAAATAATTTTTATTATTTACTCATGCAAAATTTTAGATTTAAATATCATGATAGAAATAGGGTAAATATAGATCATAACCATAGGAGATATATGCATGATAAACCTAGAAATAGTAAATCTAAGGAGAACTTAGGCATTAATCCCAAGAAGGGGAGATACATGCCTAGAAATGGTAGGTCTAGGAATGTCCATGGTGGACATGTTGACTCTAGGTTTAGGAACCTAGAAAGGGAAAATAAAGCTTTGAAGGCAAAGATTGACAAGTTGGAGAAAACCCTAGAAAGATTCAATGTTGGATCTAAGGGTTTAGGTATAATGTTGGGCAGTCAAAGACCCAACAATGATAGATCGGATCTAGGATACCGATCTAGTGTCTCTAATACTAAGGAAAAGTTTATGCTAGGGTTGTATATGACTATAGCAAGGAGAAGCCAACAAATGGAAAGGGAAAGCCATTTAATGGTAAGAAGAAGTTAACCAAGGACAAGGTATCCAAGGTTAAAAAGGTTAGATTTGTAGGCCAAGTGTAACCGGAGGTGCACCGATGTGACCTAGCAATTGTGGATGAGTCACCTAGGGAGGTGATTAAGGTTAAGAGCTCTGGGAGGAGCTCAAAGAGTCAAATTGGGACTCATGACCAATGGATCTCAAGTTGATTTTACTTGGGAGTCTAGGTTAGGTCATGGAATGTGCCAAGTGATTTGGAGACGGACTTGAGTCTCAAACCTAGGGATTTGATACAATTAAGTTATGTTTTATATTGGGAAATATGACATTGGGGTTATATAGCATGATAATTGGTTTTGGATGTATAGATTCCATATAAACCAATGCTAGGGATGCATTGTGGGTTACTATGAGCAAATACATCAAGAGGAAGCCAAAACTAGGACTTCAGGTCAATGTTCAATTGAACCATTTAGCTAGTTTTGGATTTTGTGTCAATATTGAGATTTGTGATAGATATATTTTGTAATATATTTTTCCTAAATAGATATGGGTAAAATATACCTCTTCAAAAAATTTGAGGATTTATGGATGTCTGTGGAATTATTGGCGCATTTCTGAAATCGGGTCAAAATTATAGGATAGGCTGTAATTTGGGTATCAGTCGACTCATATAGTTACTAGTCAGCTGGTAACAATGAATATCAAACACGGAATGCTTCTGTGTATTTATTTTGATAAAGGCAGTCGACCAGTACTTCTGGCAGTTGATGTGCGTAGATTTTATACACTTGTTTAGCATGTTTTGACGCACGTTCTTATGTTTTGTACATGCTTTGTCTATGCACTTTCATGCTTCTTGCTTTGCTTTTAGCATAAATACTTCTCTTTGTTCAGAGATCTGCTCTTGTGCATTTTATGCTTTCAGGAGTCAAATTTGGAGAAGAATTGATGTCCGTGGATGATTCTACAACCAAACGGAGAAGAATGACCTGGGCAATGACTGCCACACGGCCTTGCAAAGGGGAATGATCCCAGTCGTGTGGTGATGAGGGGTCATGCCACCCTCCTTCAGCCAACTAGTACACGGTCGTGTATAATTACATGGTCGTGTAACCCCTCCAGTGACCAAGACTGCCCAGGCCGTGTGGTTTCACATGGCCGTGCAGCTTTTCTAGAGCCAGAAATTGGCATGGTCGTGTGTGCCACACGGCCGTGCAACACTTGCAGATAGGAGAAATGGCTAGTCTGTGTGGTTTCACATGGTCGTGCAAGCAAGCAGAGGCAGTACATGGCATGGCCGTGTGACCATCACACGGCCGTGCGACCCTTGCCGAGAGGAGGATTGCCCTGGCCGTGTGGATCTCACACGGTCGTGCCCTAGGCGGTGTGGCGCCCAAATTTTCCCTCTCTATATATAGAGCTTCTTCTCTTTTGAAAGGGGAGGCTCTCCCTTTGGGGGAGATAAGTTCTTGGGGTGGTTTCCAGCTATTCAAGGAGAGATTTCTATCCAAGATTCGACTCGGAGAGCGGAGGATTGGTTCCAAAGATCACTCATCGTAATGAGATAAGCGTTCCTTTTTATTCTCTTGTTCTTGGATTGGAATGTCTTGGATTTTCTTGTCTTCGATCCTTCCTCTATTCTTTATGGAGTAGATTTCTTATTCTGGGAAGGAGGGAATATTGGTGATGTAATTTGATGTAAGAGTCAATGGATTTGCCATCTTCTTGATCCAAGGATATTGCTATGTTTTGTATCAATCAATCTTGTATTGAATTGTTGTGTTTTGTGCCTAATTTCTATTCTTGATTGGTTGTTTATATCTCTTGTGGAATCTTGTAGAGGAATTCGCTAAATCGTATGACTGAGGGGCGTCGTGACAGGGTTGCCTCGCTCACGGACCTTTTAGGGGATTACCTTTAGGGGTAAAACAAGAACTTGCAAGGGAGTATGATGGATTGACATGCTTAATTCTATATCTTAATGCTAATTGATTAGGGATGTGTTTCTATGTCGTACGACCGAGGGGCGTCGTGACAAGGTTGTCCCATTAACGGACCTCATAGGGATTCATAACTCTTTGATTGCTTAGGGTTTAGATATAAGTCCTTAACCGGTGTTTTCTGCAAAAAACAACCGGTGACTTCTTACGAATACATTGCAATTGAGGGCAAGGTTTGGTAGATTACATTACATCAATGATTATCACAAAGAAACCAAGATTTCTAGAATTTTTATAAAACTAAATCTTTGCATTTAACCCTTACCTCTGATCTTAGTTGTAAATGATCTTTTAATTGTTTGTTTAGCTAATTCGCTTTGAGATATCTTTAGTGTTTATAACCAATCCCTGTGGATACGATATCTTTTATTATTACTGATGACGTAACCGCACACTTGCGGTACGTAACAAGTTTTGGCGTTGTTGCCGGAGATTGCGCTTATAACATTAGAGATTATCAATTGAGTTAGACTAAACTTTTCTTTTCCTTTCTTACATCTAACTAGTAACTACTTTTCCAATTCTATTTTGCATTCTTTTATTGTATCCATTCATTGCATTCATTCATTACATTCTTTGCATTCGTTTGTTCTTTAATTCTTCTTGTAAACTACATCCTCTCCATTCTTCTATCATTTTCTTTTCTTTTTGAGAAAACATATCTTGTTCTTGTGTATGCGAAGATTTAACTTTGCAGGAGAACTTCTTCCTCTAGACCCAGAAATAGATAGAACATTTCATAGAATAAAAATTCTGCAAAGACAATAAACTAAACAAGATCATTCTAGCATGGCAAATAGACCATTAAAAGATTATGCAGCACCTTACACTAGATGGTTTCGATCTAGCATTTTAAGACCTTCTGTTGAAGCAAATAATTTTGAGATCAAACTGGCTATTATTTCTATGGTGCAATAAAATCAGTTTGGTGGAGGATCGTATGAAGACCCAAATCAACACTTGGAGGTCTTCTATGAGATATGCGGTACAATGAAAATGAATGGTGTTCCTTCTGAAGCGGTGTGTTTATTATTATTTGGGTTTTCTTTAAGAGATAGAGCTAAGCAATGGTTGAACTCTTTAGTTCCAAATAGCATCACCACATGGGAACAATGCGAGCAACAATTTCTGGATAAATTCTATCCATCTAGTAAAACAGTTCATATGAGGAATCTCATTGCAAGTTTCAAACAGGCTGACTCAGAATCTCTATTTGAAGCTTGGGATAGATATAATAATATGCTCAGACAATACCCACATCATGGTTTGGAGAAGTGGTTAGTGTTGCACACATTCTATAATGACATTAATTATCATACTAAGGTGTCCCTAGATTCAGCTGCTGGAGAGACACTCATGAATAAAAGTCTAGATGAAACTGAGAAAATAATTGAAAGTGTAGCACAAAATCATCATCAATGGGCAAATGAGAGAAGTGGTGGCTATTCTTATTCAAACCCAACTAAAACATCGGGGAAATTTGATGTAGATGCAGTCACTCTAATGACTGCAAAGTTGGATGCTCTCACAAAGAAGTTGGAAAGTATGGGGACTAGCACTAATATAGTCAATGCCATAGTATGTTGTTGTGAAACGTGTGGTAGTTCTGATCATTCGCAAGACTCATGTCCTTTTGGAGCTATATCTGCACAAATAAATCAATTAGAGCAATGTGACGCCATCATGAGTTTTAATCAAAGGAAGAACAATCCATATTCCAATACATATAATCCTGGGTGGAAGAATCATCCAAATTTTTTCTACAGAAATAATCAAGAACAGGGACCATCCATGGGAGGCAAACAAAGTTTCCAATCCGGGCAACTAAATTTTCAACAACAACAACAATCTTCTCAAGGCTATCAGTTTTCTAAAATTGAAAAGATGCTTGAGGAAATTATCTCTAATCAAAACGAAATGAAGCAAGACATTTTGAAGTTGACTCAGAGAATGGATAATTCTGAAAAGCATCAAAAGATCCAAGATAGCCAAATTACCCAGCTAGCCTTATCATCTTCAAGAGCATCAGGGAAATTTCCTAGAAAACCTGATGTAAATCCGATAGAGCATTGCAATCGCATTGAACTTAGGAGCGGACGGACCTTGGGGGATCCTCAAGTGACTACTCCAAAAGGGATGAAAGCTAAAGAAGCACTCTCTCCTCCAGCACTTGAACTAAATCAGATTCAAGAAAATGAGGAGAGTACCATTAAGGTTGAAGAGACTCTTCCACTTAATCCGCAGAGTCAAGTAATCCCTTTTCCTTAAAATTTAGTGATGATAAAGAAGGATGAAGAGTTTGGTAGATTTTTGGACAAAGTTAAAGAAATCTGTGTGGAAGTTCCTTTAATTAATGTTGATCCTGTCCGAACGCTGAATCAACGGACGCTGGGCACGTGGCGCTCTCCGCGTTGCTGACGTAGATCCCCGACCGGTCGTACGGACCTCCGGCGAACCTGCAAAGAAATTGGGCCGGGAAGGGGTTCCCGGCGACGATCCTCTGACGCTCAAGTCAGGCAAGTGGACAACAAAGGGGTGGCTCCAAGAATCGAAAAAAACGTACCTCAGGCGAAGTGTGAGACCCTTTATATAGGGCTGGGGAGAAGCGAGTGCACACCCACCAAGGTGTACACGTGTCCTTTCCCATACCGTAGTATGGGCTTGTCAGAGGAGCTTACCTGACACCATACTGCTACAGTTTGAGCACGTCTCTGATGGGACAGCGGATCACTCTGTCGTAAGATTTTGAGTATGGCCTGGTCGTAGAACATGCCCGCTGTCAGAGAAAGATGTTTCCCTTGTCCTTTTGTATCTTCTGTTTCTATGCCGAGCGTCCGGCCGGTTGGGCGTCTCCTTACGTCCGACCGGTTTACGATACTGGTCCGCTCAGGAGTTTCCTAATCGCGTGCTCTACTGATTGTTCACAGTATTGTTGTTTTCTGCCTGGCCGAGCGGGCTCCCCGATCGGCCAGTCGACCCTGTTCTATGAGCGTCGGAACCCTGCCTCCTTGCCGGGTGCCTTTGACTCTGATGAGACCCCGTTCGGCCGACCGGTCTCCCCTTCTCCGGTCGGCCATTCGACCCTTTGACTTCCATGTGGCGTTGAATTCCCCCAAAGGTGGGTCCCTGTTCTTACCGCCGGATCACTTGCCTCCCCTTCAAGTCTAGTCAAAGGAGGCGATTAGTCCGACTGACTGGACCATCAGTTGGGCCGAGCGGCGTGATGTACCATCCGCTCGGAAACTAGGGGCAACCAAAACGCTAGTCAACGCCACCATTACTCAGCATCTCTTCGAATTTTCTGCCAATCTCCATCATTAAGGTCTAGCACGCGCTCATTAAATGTGTTCCAATGGTTGAATGCCACGTGGCGGTGCTGCCGTCATCGTACGGCGGCGACGTGGTGTTCTGATGGGATCGAGGCGGTTCGAAATGAACGGCGCGATGCGTGCTCCGATTCTCGTGACCTGGATCCAACAGTGGAGGTCGCTCGGGCTCCACCCTATAAAAGCTTCGTTTTCTTTCCTTCACCTCACATCTGCTGTCGCGTGCCTCCCGATTCCTCTTGCGTTCCAGACTTCCGGTGATCTTGTGCTTCTGTTTCCGAAGATCTCCGGTGCTCTTCCCTCGATCCTCCTCTTCGTTGTAAGGTTCTTCTTCTTTCTCTCTTTGGTTCTAGCGTTTTCTTTGCATTTCTTTCCCAAGTTTTCGCCCGCGAAGTACTGTTTCGTTGCCATCTTCTTCCTTTTATCCACTTTCTTTCTTCGCCTTTTTTTACTTCATCCGCTCGGACCATGGCTAGCTCTTCCCAACCACAAGACCAAGCCCTCGGCTCATGGTATACTACCATGGAGTCGCGCTTCGATCGGCGCGACGTCGATCTTTTGATAGAAAATTTTGACATCCCTTCTGATTTCGAAGTCATTTTACTCGATCCCTCCGCTCGGCCTCATAAACCGCCGCGCGGAGCCTTTTGTGTTTTCCGCGACCAGTTCATAGCCGGTCTGCGATTTCCCATTCATCCTTTCATCGTTGACGTCTGCAACTTTTTCGGCATTCCGCTCGGAAGCCTAGTCCCCAATACCTTCCGCCTTTTATGCGGCCTCGTTGTCCTGTTCAAAATCCACAATATCCCCCTCCGACCGGAGGTTTTCTATTATTTTTATTACCCTAAACAGTCCGAGCTTGGCACATATATGTTCCAGGCTCGGCCCGGTCTAGTTTTCTTCAATAAACTTCCTTCTTCCAATAAGCATTGGAAAGAATTTTATTTCTACCTCCGCATGCCCGAGCGGGCCCCCTTCCCGACGAAGTGGCAGATCAGACCACCAACCTCCCCAGAGCTCAAAAGATTCAAGACCCGGCCGGATTATCTACACGCTGCCAATATGCTTGCCGGTCTGCAGCTCGACATCAACAAATTCCTTCCAGAAGGGGTTATGTACATATTCGGCTTGAGTCCGATCAGAACCCCCCTTCCGAGCGACTTCGGTAAGAATTTTACTTGTGCATTCACTTTGATTGTTAACTGATTTCCTCCTTTTTCCTTTGCAGGAAACATTGTCATGGAGTCGGTGATGGCTGGAATTCTGAAAAATAAGGTGGCGGTGCTCGAAGCCGCGGCGGCCAAAGAAATGGAGACGCTCGGCATCCAACCGATCGGCTCGCATGAAGGGGAGAGAGGGACTCATGAAGAGTCGGCCGCTCAGGCCTCTCATCAGAACGTGGCAAGCGGAGCCACCCCCAGCGGAGGACCAACTGTCCATGAGGAAGGTTCCGCTCGAGAAGATGATCAACCTGGACAAAAGAGGCGCCGAGTGGAGACTCCCCTCCGATCAGCCACGTCCGCGGTCCAACCATCCGAGCGGGTTACTGCAACCGCTCGTGGCAAGGCTCCAGAGGTCGAGGCTATTTCCTCCGACCGGACCCCTTCTCAGTTGGACGCGCCGGCGGACCCTCTTGAGGCCGTTCCAGTCAGCGTCCTTTCGCCTGCTCCCCGTCAAGTCCAACGTTCAACCATTTTATCCCAGTTTTCGGCGCCGGCCTCCGATCCTCTCCCATCATCCTCTCGGATGACCCCCGGTCATGGTCGCACTATCCGGGTTACACTTCACCTTCCGACTGAAGAATTGCTACCCGAGGCTGATCGCCCAACCGCGCCCGAGCACACAATCACCCTGAAGGGGCCCCTAGCCGAGATGTGGGCCGACGCTCGGGCGCGCGTCGCGATGATCCCCCTCCGCAATTTGGCTAACAGCCATATGCAAGAGGCCACGGGGGTAAGTTCGTTTTCTTCCAAGTTTTGTATGCATTCCTTCCGATCAGCCACTAACAACTTCTATTTTTTTTCTTTTTCGTCAAAGATGGGTGAAGGAGATAGCTGTCTCCAACCGCCTGGCGATGGTGGACGAGGAATTGAGAAAACTGAAGGCTGCAAGCAGTCCGTCCAGCTCTCAAGGCCCCTCGTATGCCGAGTTGCAGAAGGAGCTGAAGAAGGCTCAAGCTTTGCTGTCGGTCGAGCAGAAGAAGACGGCCGATCAGGCCCATACCTTGGGTGAGCTCGAGCGGCAAGTCAAGACGCTCGACCAAAAGATAAGCCTAGCCACCACTCGGAAGAACACGGCTATCTCCGATCTGGGGAAAAAGAATGTCAAGGCTCGGGGCTTAGAGCAGAAAGTTAAAGAGCTGACGGACCAATTGGCTAACGAGAAGGTTGCCCGAACGGACGAGGTGGCAAAGTTCGAGGCGGCTTTACAAGAACACAAGGCAGCTGCCGATGCTTCCCAAGTGGCCTTTAAAGAATACCAGGAGGCCGAACCAAGCCGGGTCGCTGCCCTGCAACAGAAATACATCCGTTCGGCCAAATTTTCGGAGAAGGTCTGCGAGCGGATGTACATAGCCTTCGAGCTTGCCATGAATGCCACGACGGAATACTTGAAGTCCAAGGGGCAACTTCCCGAGTCCGCAGTCATCCTGGCTAAGGACCAGGCGACACTTATCAATGACATCCCGACGACGCTTTATGATTATTTGGAGTAGTTTATATGTAATACAACTGCCCGGCTAAAAAACTATCACTTTTTGTAACTAGGTCGTTCGACCTTATTTTCTATAACGCTGCCTTTCCCTTTGCTAATCCATATGTGTGTTGTCCGCTCGGCTCGCTAACTACCGTTTATATTCGCCTGCCTCTCCTCGTAGTTCTCCCTTCATCCCACCTTTCTTGTGTTCGAAAGGGGTTTTTACGAAGTATTTCGCGTGACTAGTTTGCTCGGCTGAAGGTATACTTTTTCGCAAATGGAATTTTTCGCAAGCTGTTCGCCAAGTACTTTTGGTTACTTGGCCGCTCGGCAAAATGATCCCTCAGTCGACTTTATTGTCTTAGTCAACGCGACTTGATATTTAACGTCGAAGCTCGACGGTCTTCCGCTCGGGGGGTTTATAGACGCCGGCTCATCTCTCGATTTTTAACGTCGGAGCTCGACGGTCTTCCGCTCAGAAGATTTATAGACGCCGACTCGTCTCTAGGTTTTTAACGTTGGAGCTCGACGGTCTTCCGCTCAGGAGATTTATAGACGCCGGCTCGTCTCTCGATTTTTAACGTCGGAGCTCGATGGTCTTCCGCTCGGGAGATTTATAGACGCCGGCTCGTCTCTCGATTTTTAACATCGGAGCTCGACGGTCTTCCGCTCGGAAGATTTATAGACACCGGCTCGTCTCTCAATTTTTAACGTCGGAGCTCGACGGTCTTCCGCTCGGGAGATTTATAGACGCCAGCTCGTCTCTCGATTTTTAACGTCGAAGCTCGACGGTCTTCCGCTCGGGAGATTTATAGACGTCGGCTCGTCTCTCGATTTTTAACGTCGGAGCTCAACGGTCTTCCGCTCGGGAGATTTATAGACGCCGGCTCGTCTCTCGATTTTTAACGTCGGAGCTCGACGGTCTTCCGCTCGGGAGATTTATAGACGCCGGCTCGTCTCTCGATTTTTAACGTCGGAGCTCGACGGTCTTCCGCTCGGGAGATTTATAGACGCCGGCTCGTCTCTCGATTTTTAACGTCGGAGCTCGACGGTCTTTAAGGCTAAGTTTGACACTACCGTTCGGCGAAGCTATTTACCATCCTTTTATCATTTTGCTTCCTGCACTACAAGGACATGGACGACCCATAACATATATAAAATTACATTTAGCGCACCTCTCATCCAGCTCGGTACGGCTGGAGATGATTCGCGTTCCATGGTCGGTCCAGCCACCGTCCATCTTCATCCTCCAAATAATAAGCACCCGAGCGGAGCCTCTCGATGACTTTGAAGGGGCCCGCCCAAGGAGCTTCCAGCTTGCCAACATCGCCAACCGGCTTTACTTTCTTCCAGACAAGATCGCCAACCTGAAATGCTCTGGGGATTACGCGCCGGTTGTAGTTTTGTTTCATCCGTTGTCGGTACGCCATCAGCCGGACGGACGCCTTGGCTCGCTCTTCGTCGACCAGATCAAGCTCCATGTTCCTCCGCTCGGCATTATTATCATCATCATAATTCTGGATCCGAACGGACTCGACGCCGACTTCGACCGGAATAACTGCTTTGCCGCCATACACCAAATGGAAAGGCGTGACGCCCGTTCCTTCCTTTGGGGTCGTGCGGATAGCCCATAAAACGCCTGGCAGCTCGTCCACCCAGCTTCCTCCCATGTGGTCCAGTCGGGCTTGAAGAATTCTAAGGATTTCTCTGTTGGTTACTTCCGCTTGGCCGTTGCTTTGAGGATACGCCACGGAAGTGAAGTGCTGTTCAATGCCATAACTTTTGCACCAATCTTCGAGTTGCTTCCCGACGAACTGTCGTCCGTTATCTGATACTAGCCGGCGAGGGATGCCGAACCGGCAAATTATATGCTGCCAAATAAATTTTTTGACCATCTGCTCGGTGATCTTGGCTAGCGGCTCGGCTTCCACCCATTTGAAAAATTAGTCGACAGCCACCAGCAAAAACTTCCGTTGACCGGTCTCCATAGGAAATGGACCCACGATATCCATCCCCCACTGGTCGAACGGACAGAATACGGTAGCTGCATTCATTTCCTCCGCCAGTCGGTGAGAGAAGTTGTGATACTTCTGGAAGGAAAGGCACGTCGCGACTGTACGAGCGGCGTCTGCTTGCAGAGTTGGCCAAAAGTATCCGGCCAGTAGGATCTTCTTAGCCAGCGATCGTCCGCCCGGATGCCCTCCGCATGATCCTTGATGCACTTCTTGGAGGATATATGTCGCGTCTTCCAAGCTCACACATTTCAACAGTGGACGGGAGAAAGCCTTCTTGTAGAGTTGGTCTCCAATAAGCGTGAACCGACCGGCTCTCCTTCTTAATAGCTGGGCAGCCTCCCGATCGGATGGTGTAGCACCCGAGCGCAGAAACTCTATGATGGATGTCCTCCAGTCGCTCGGAAATGCGAGGCCCTCCATCCGGTCGACGTGTGCCACCAAAGATACTTGTTCAATTGGCTGCTGGATGACGACCAGCATTATTGAACTTGCTAGTTTGGCTAACTCATCTACCGCCTGATTTTCCGCTCGGGGTATCTTCTGGATGATGACTTCTCTGAAATTGGCCTTGAGCTTTTCGAAGGCTTCAGCATAGAGTTTGAGCCGAGTGTTGTTAATCTCAAAAGTGCCAGAGAGCTGCTGAGCGGCCAACTGAGAGTCTCAATGCAGCGTCACCCGTTCGGCCCCCACATGCTGGGCAGCCTGTAAGCCGGCTATAAGGGCCTCAGACTCCGCTTCGTTGTTTGTGGCTCTGTAATCCAACCGAACGGACAGATGCATTCGTTCTTCTTGTGGAGAGAGTAATAATACCCCAATTCCGCTTCCGAGCCGAGTAGAGGATCCATCCACAAATATTTTCCACATGGCTTCGGGCTCTGGCTTTTGTACTTCGGTGATAAAATCTGCTAAGGACTGCGCCTTAATCGCCGAGCGGGGTTGATACTGAATATCAAATTCGCTCAACTCCGTGGTCCATTTAATGAGCCGTCCGGACGCTTCTGGATTCAACAGCACTCTCCCCAATGGGCTATTTGTCCGGACGATGATAGTATGTGCAAAGAAATAGGGACGGAGGCACCGAGCGGCGAGGACCAAAGCAAAAGCCAGCTTCTCGAGCTCGGTGTAGCGAGATTCTGCGTCGTTTAAAATATGACTTAAGAAATACACGAGTTCTTCTCCGCTCGCCCTTACTAATGCCGAGTCGACTGCGTGCTCAGTCGAAGATAAGTAAATACAGAGCGGCTCACCCACAGCTGGCTTGGCTAGCACAGGCAGAGAGTTCAGATATGTCTTCATCTCTTCGAATGCCCGATCGCATTCTTCACCCCAATGAAACTTGGTAGCCTTGCGCAAAATTTTAAAAAACGAGAGACTGCGATCGGCCGTCTTCGAGATGAATCTGGACAATGCTGTTATTCGACCGGTCAAGCGCTGAACTTCTCTCAAATTTCTTGGGGGCGGCATATCTTGTAGAGCTTTCACCTTGCTGGGATTCACCTCAATGCCCCACTCGGTCACTATGTAGCCCAAGAAACACCCGCCCTTTGCTCCGAACAGACACTTCTAAGGGTTGAGCTTAACTCCATACCTCCTCAGCGATTGGAAAGTCTCCTCCATGTCTTTAAAGAGATCGACCGCTCGGACGGACTTGATGAGAATATCATCCGCGTATACTTCCAAATTTCTTCCGATCTGCTCCCTGAACACTTTGTTCATCAAGCGTTGGTAAGTTGCTCCCGCGTTCTTCAGTCCGAACGGCATCACATTGTAGCAGTACGTGCCGTCGGCTGTAACGAAGCTAACTTTCTCTTGATCTTCTCGGGCGAGCGGCACTTGATGGTAGCCCTGATAAGAGTCCACCAGTTGATCGATCCGGGGCAGAGGATAAAAATCCTTCTGGCACGCTTTGTTGAGATCCCGAAAATCGATGCATACTCTCCACTTGTTGCCCGGCTTGGAGACTAGTACAACGTTCGACAGCCAGCTCGGAAACTGAACCTCGCGTATGTGGCCGGCCTCCAGGAGCGTCTCAACCTCCGCTCGGATGATGGCATTCTGCTCAGCGCTGAAATCCCTTTTTCTTTGCTTCACTGGCCGAGCGTCCGGTCGGACGTGGAGCTCATGCTGCGCTATGCTCGGCGAAATTCCGGGCAGCTCATGTGTCAACCAGACGAAGACATCACCGTTTCGCTGGAGGCATTTGATCACTTCCTCTTTTTGGCTCGCCTCCAGATCGGCCGCAATGAAAGTGGTGGCCTCCGGTCGGGTCGGGCGAATCTGCACTTCCTCTTTTTCTTCATACACCAAAGAGGGTGATTTCTCGGTTATGGCGTTTACCTCGATCCGGGGCGCTTTCCGAGCGGAATTGGCTTCAGCTCGGACCATCTCGACGTAGCATCGCCGAGCTGCTAGCTGGTCTCCTCGTACTTCTCCAACTTTCTCTTCCACCGGGAACTTAATTTTCTGGTGGAAGGTGGAGACGGCCTCTCGGAACTCGCTGAGCGCCGGTCGCCCCAAAATGACGTTGTATGCTGAGGGAGAGTCGACCACGACAAAATTTGTTGTCTGCGTTCTTCTGAGCGGCTCTTCTCCCAACTAAATAGCCAATCGGACTTGTCTGACCGGCAGAACTTCGTTGCCCGTAACCCATAGAGGGGGGTTGTCATGGGCAGCAGCTCGGCTCGATCAATTTGTAGTTGGTCGAAGGCCTTTTTGAATATGATGTTGGCCGAGCTTCCTGTATCAATGAAAACACGATGAATAGTGTAGTTGGCTATTACCGCTTTGATGAGGAGAGCGTCATCATGTGGCACTTCGACTCTCTCCAAATCCCGAGGCCCGAAGCTGATTTCGGGTCCGCTCGCCCTTTCCTGGCTCAGCCGACCGCATGGATCTACAGCTGTCTGACGCTCGCCTTCCTTGCCCTGTTGGAGTCGCCTCCGGTCGGCCCGCCAGCAATAATGTTGATTTCGCCTCGGGAGGTGTTGTTTATATTTTCTTCTTCCCGAGCCAACGACCTAGGCTGCTCCCTAGACCTCCGAGGATTGTCCTCACGCCTCGGAGTATGGTGCCGCTCGGGAGTCTGTCTTTGTCGCCTATCAGATATCATCCGATCGACTTCATGAGGGTGTTGTCGCCTGTCGGATGATGGCGATCGACGGCCACCACTCCTGGGAACAGGGTGAGCGATCAAGGGAAGGCTTCGGCAATCTCTTGTATTGTGCGTGTCCGTCCGGTGGAATGAGCAGAACATAGGCGTCCATTTCTTTTTAGGCTTGGGCCGCTCGGCAGACACTTCTTGAATGACGTAGGATCTTACATGTTGCAGGGGGTGAGCTGCTTCAGCTCGCGGTCCTCTGGGTGGCTGATAAGCCGTGTGCGGCTTCCGCTCGGCAATGAGAGCCCGCTCGGTTGGAGTTTCCTTCCTTCGGGCTGCTTGAGCTTCCTCCACATTGATGTATTCGTTGGCCCGGTGCAGCATATGGTCGTAGTCTCGGGGTGACTTCCAAATGAGCGAGCGGAAGAAGTCCCCGTCCACGAGGCCTTGCGTAAATGCGTTCATCATTGTTTCGGAGGTGGCCGTTGGAATATCTATAGCCACCTGGTTGAATCGCTGGATATAAGCTCTGAGCGACTCTCTGGGCTCTTGCTTGATGGCGAATAAGCTGACGCTAGTCTTCTGGTAGCGTCGACTGCTTGCAAAATGCTGGAGGAAGGCCGTTCGGAAGTCTTTGAAACTCGTGATGGATCCGTCCGGAAGCCTCCGAAACCACTGTTGAGCCGATCCCGAGAGGGTGGTAAGGAAAACTCGACACTTCACTCCATCTGTGTACTGATGAAGGGTAGCGGTGTTGTCGAACTTACTCAAATGATCGTCCGGGTCGGTGGTTCCGTTGTATTCACCGATCGCCGGAGGCACATAGTGCTTTGGCAGAGGGTCCCGCAGGATGGCCTCTGAGAATTGATGGTTGATCCGTTCGGGCGAGGCATCCGCTCGGGGAGCCTTGCCTTTTCTGCTGTCTCGTCTTGGTACTTCATCTGATGAAGATCCTCGATCACGATTAACTGCTGTGGCTTCAGGAGTGCGAAATAGGGTCCGATGAAATGGAACCGTGGCCTGCGGTGCTTCCACTCGGCCCCCTGATGCTGATGTTGCTTGTTGCTCAATTTGCTCGGCCTGCGACTTCTGCCTTTGTTCCACAAGCTTAGCTGCTCGTGTTTCGATCAGAGCGTCTAGTTCTTCTGTCGAGAGCATCACCGAGTGCGGTCGTCCAGCTTCGTCCATTGCTTCCGATCGGATGCAGGAGCGTTCCCACAGACGGCACCAAATTGATCCTGTCCGAACGCTGAATCAACGGACGCTGGGCACGTGACGCTCTCCGCGTTGCTGACGTAGATCCCCGACCGGTCGTATGGACCTCCGGTGAACCTGCAAAGAAATCGGGCCGGGAAGGGGTTCCCGGCGACGATCCTCCGACGCTCAAGTCAGGCAAGTGGACAACAAAGGGGTGGCTCCAAGAATCGGAAAAAACGTACCTCAGGCGAAGTGTGAGACCCTTTATATAGGGTTGTGGAGAAGCGAGTGCACACCCACCAAGGTGTACACGTGTCCTTTCCCATACCGTAGTATGGGCTTGTCAGAGGAGCTTACCTGACACCATACTGCTACAGTTTGAGCACGTCTCTGATGGGACAGCGGATCCCTCTGTCGTAAGATTTTGAGTATGGCCTGGTCGTAGAACATGCCCGCTGTCAGAGAAAGATGTTTCCCTTGTCCTTTTGTATCTTCTGTTTCTATGCCGAGCGTCCAGCCGATCGGGCGTCTCCTTACGTCCGACCGGTTTACGATACTAGTCCGCTCGGGAGTTTCCTGATCGCGTGCTCTACTGACTGTTCACAGTATTGTTGTTTTCTGCCTGGCCGAGCGGGCTCCCCGATCGGCCAGTCGACCCTGTTCCATGAGCGTCGGAACCCTGCCTCCTCGCCGGGTGCCTTTGACTCTGATGAGACCCCGTTCGGCCGACCGATCTCCCCTTCTCCAGTCGGCCATTCGACCCTTTGACTTCCATGTGGCGTTGACTTCCCCCAGAGGTGGGTCCCTGTTCTTACCGCCGGATCAGACGCAATTCTACAAATGCCAAAATTTGCCAAATTCCTGAAGGACATCTTGTTAAATAAAAGAAGAAGGGGAGACATTGAGATCATTGTACTTACTGAGTGATGTAGCGCTTTGTTTGAAAAGAACATTTCCCCGAAACTTAAAGATCAAGGAAGCTTTTACATTCCTTACAATATAGGATCTGAATTTATAGAAAAAGCTTTTTGTGATTTGGGGGCAAGTGTTAGCCTCATTCCGTATTCAATTTGTAATAAATTAGGTCTCAAAGACATGAAACTTACTACCATGACACTACAACTAGCTGATCATTCTTGCAGATATCCTATGGGAATAATTGAAGATGTTGTTGGTGCAAGCTGCACCAGAATCAAACCTGAGTTTTGATGTTGTCAAAGGTTCAAGTTAAGTCTTGTTATGATCTAACAAGTTGACTGAGTGTGCAGGATGTTTACTCAACCGGGAAAGTCCTAGCTGGAGGCTAGGCAGAGAAATCTTAGCAGATTGTGAACCCAGGTGCAAGTCCAAGTGGGTCGAGGGGATCCGAAGCTTGGCAGAGTGATCGAGAGGTCTGGAGGACCGAAGATCGAAGAAAAAGTCCTGAGGAGCCGATTAAGGCTGAGTGAAAAGTCCAAACTAGATATGGAGGATCAAAGTTTGGCAGGTAGGTTGAGGTAAACAAACTGGAGGAGCAACAGTGAGGTCGGGTTCTCGAAGGGAATAACCTTAGGTCGCTGATCCAACTGAAGAAACCGGGAAGGTTTCCAAGTTGAGATCAAGAACAGTTCTACTATTCTTTTATTTCTCATTATTATACTATTGTGTTAATATCTGTGTTGCAGGTTGTTTTGGTCTAACATCTGTGTTGCAAGTTATTTTTAACACTGTCTTGCAGGTTAAATTGGATCGGTCGACTGAACCAGAGGATTGGTCGATCGAACCAAGTAAGATCAGCACATAAGTCAGTCCAGATCAGAACTGAACCAGAATCAGATCAAAGCCTGATCGGTCGACCGAACCGTAAGATCGGTCGACCGAACCATGATGACTCAACCTAGCCAGTTCATCATCACCGATCAGCAGCAAAGGAAAGATGGGTTGATCGGTCGACCGTACCCAGAGATCGGTCGACCGATCCAATCAACATTAAAGCTGCATTAAATCAAGATCGCGGCAGATTCTGATGAACAAGGAAAAGCTTGTTCGGTCAACCGAAAAAGGGGTTCGGTCGACCGAAAAAGGGGTTCGGTCGATCGAACCATTAAAGATCAGTAAATGCAAAAGATCGAGCCAGCTTCGAACTTCAGCCAGGAAGGAAGGGAGCGGGTTCGGTCGACCAAACAGTGGGATCGGTCGACCGAACCTCCAGTACATCTATAAAGTCAGGCTCGAAGACAGAGGCCAGAAAAATAATCTTTTCTGATCAATTTTGGTGCTACTCTGCAAAACTACTCGTGCAACATAACTCCATCAACACTGCAAGCTACTTCACCAGATAGTGCCGACCGAGCTTCGTCTTTAAATTACTTGTCAGTATATTTAATTTTAGCTTGCATTGTAATTTCATTTAAGCAAGATAGTAGGGTGTCATTATCTTGCTCCATTGTACGATTTACTTCTTTCCGAGGACTTCAAAAAGAAGGATTTTAGTGCTTTGCCCATCGGTGCAGTCAAGGACTGCGGGCCTTCAAGTAGGAGTCGAGCTAGGCTCCGAACGAAGTAAATACATTGTCTCTTTTTCTTATTTCCGCTGCACAACTTTGGTTTCAAAATATGAAAAGATTAGTTTTAAAAAGCGCGATATTCATCCCCCCTCTATCGCTTCAAACGATCTATCAATTGGTATCAGAGCATGTTAGCTCTGAAATTTCTTAACCGATTTTCAAAGCATTTTTAAAATCTTTTCCTTTCTGTTAGAAATATTTTTTATTCTATTCTCTTCTCAAGCACTACTAATCCCAAGACGAGTGTCTTGGAAATATTTTTCTTAATTTTTTCTTGCAAGGATGATGAACTCATATCCAGAAGGCTATAGTACAGTCCGACCTCCACTATTCAAAGGAGAGAATTTCAGTTACTGGAAGAATAGGATGGAGTGCTACTTAAAGTCCGACATTGAGCATTGGTTCACAGTTTTGAAAGGTTATACTCCCCCAATGAAGGACGGAACAACCCTAGAACCAGAAGAATGGACTCCTCAGATGGTCAAGAAGGCACAACTGAACTACAAAGCAATCAATATTATTCAGTGCGGGCTCACGATGGAGGAGTTGAATAGAGTTGGTCCCTACGACAATGCCAAAGAATTGTGGGAATCGATAGTAAAACTACACAAAGGAACGGACGACTCGAAGGTAAACAAACGAGATCTACTTTTAAATAATTTGTTAAATATAAAAATGTTTCCTGGAGAGACGACCTCACAACTACACGCTCGACTGAAGGACATCATCAACAGTCTTCACCTAATTTGACACAATCTCGAAAATCGTGACACAATAAGGTACGCTCTGAACGCCTTTCCGATGAATACTTTGTGGGCATCAATTGTAGATGCCTACAAAGTTTCTAAGGATCTTTCAATTCTTAAGTTAGACGAGTTATTCTGTGAATTAGAACTACACGAGCAATCTAACATGAGCCATGGCAAGAAAAGTGTTGCTTTGTATGCAAGGGCGAGCAAGGAGACAAAATTAAAAATGAAGATCGAGTCTGAAAGCGAGTCAGACTCAGACTCAACAAACGAAGAAGAATTAGTCAACATGGTCCGAAGGTTGTTGACTAAGAAGAAGTTCAGAAGAAGCGCCAAAAAGACTCCACCGAACCAGATCTAAAACAAATCAGAAATGATTTGTTATGGATGCAACAAGAAGGGGCATTTCAAAAATGAATGCCCAAATCGAAAAGAAGAAAGATCCAAATCGACAAGACGGAAGAAGGCACTTCAAGCAACATGGGACGAAACTTCTTCCGACGGATCCGACGCGGAACAAATGAAGCACTCGAGCCATCTTGCATTTATGGCAAGAAACGAAGATTCTGACTCTGAGTCAGATGAAGAGTACGAATCCGAGAACAACATCGAGTCTGAGGAAGATCGCGGATCCAGAGATCCTAATATGGTAACAATTTATTCTAAGTCAAATTTGCTTAAAGTAGTTAAATGTTTGTTCAAAAAATTAGCAAAATCGGAAAAACAAAATAATTTGTTACTTAAGGAAATAGACCACCTTAAGCAACAAGTTAGCTTGAGTGACTCGACTAACCAAGTTCAAGTCGGAACTTCGACTCAAGTTGAAAAACTTGAGGAAGAAAATTCTGACTTAAAAGGTCAAGTCGAGCGACTCAAGAAAACGTTGGAAAAGTTTGAAGTGGGATCCAAGTGTCTAAATATGGTACTTGGATCGCAACGAGCTCTGTACAACAAATCAGGGCTTGACTATAAACCGAACAAAACAAACAAATCATACATGTCTCTAATTAGTCAAAATGTTAGAAGTCAAGTCCAAGCATGGGTTCAAACAAAACACTTAATCAAACCAATTAAACCAAACCACTACTTGGTCCCTAAGAGTCAAATCCATTACTTAGATAGACCTTATCTAAGTTATGACTCAGGGCTCCGCAATTAGAAAAATAATCCAACCAACTTGATTAAACAAAACTCAATACTTAGGACTAGGTTTATTTCTGCTTAGAACGGTTAGAAGAAAAAGGTTTACCAAACCTTAACAACATGGCACCGGAATGGACTGGGATGATAGTACGTCAAGGAAACTTTGTCGAAGACATGTCTAGGCTGAATATGGAATTCTACTTGGTGCACTAGACTTAGTGGATCTGACCGAAGCTACCTCAGTCAAACATGGGCTAGTTAGACCAAAATTTAGTATTAAGTTTTTTGGGCGGGAACAGTTTGGAAAGCCTTCAGCAAGTGGTCTAATGATATCCAAGTAGGTCGTATGCCTCGCCACTGAATTGAAAGCTTATCCTTATGAAGCCTGCTTGATTAACCCAAAGCTAAGCTTGAATCTAACATGGGTTCAATAACAATTTACAATTAATTATCAAACCTAATCAAATTCAATTAATTATCAAACCTAATCAAATTCAATTAATTATCATACCTAATCAAATTCAAATAATTATCATACCTAATCAAATTCAATTAATTATCAAACCTCAAATTCAATTAATTATCAAACTCAATTTAAACTTAATTTAAAATTAATTTAAACATATTAATTAATTATTTTAAACTTATTTTAAAAATTATTTTAAAATTAATTAACTTAAACTTACTATAAATTATTTTAAACTTAATTAAAAATTAATTAAAACTTATTATAAAAATCAATTTAAACTTATTAATTAATTATTTTAAACTTATTTTAAAAATTATTTTAAAATTAATTAACTTAAACTTATTATAAATTATTTTAAACTTAATTAAAAATTAATTTAAACTTATTAATTAATTATTTTAAACGAAACTCAATTAATTTAAACATATTAAAAATTAATTTAAACTTAATTATTCTAAACTTAATTAAAAATTAATTTAAACTTATTAATTAATAATTTTAAACTTATTTTAAAAAATTATTTTAAAATTAATTAACTTAAACTTATTATAAATTATTTTAAACTTAATAAAAAATTAATTTAAACTTAATTATTTTAAACTTATTATAAATTAATTTAAACTGAATTAAAAATTAATTTAAACTTAATTATTTTAAACTTAATTAAAAATTAATTTAAACTTATTAATTAATTATTTTAAACTTATTATAAAAATTAATTAAAACTTATTAATTAATTATTTTAAACTTATTTTAAAAATTATTTTAAAATTAATTAATTTAAACTTATTATAAATTATTTTAAACTTAATTAAAAATTAATTTAAACTTATTAATTAATTATTTTAAACTAAACTTAATTAATTTAAACTTATTATTAAAATTAATTTAAACTTATTAATTAATTATTTTAAACTTATTTTTAAAATTAATTAACTTAAACTTTTTATAAATTATTTTAAACTTAATTAAAAATTAATTTAAACTTATTAATGAATTATTTTAAACTAAACTTAATTAATTTAAACTTATTAAAAATTAATTTAAACTTAATTATTCTAAACTTAATTAAAAATTAATTTAAACTTATTAATTAATTATTTCAAACTAAACTTAATTAATTTAAACTTATTAAAAATTAATTTAAACTTAATTATTTTAAAACTTAATTAAAAAGTAATTTAAACTTATTAATTAATTATTTTAAACTTATCTTAAAAATTAACTTAAACTTAATTAATTTAAACTTATTAAAAATTAATTTAAACTTAATTAATTTAAAATTAATTTAAAATTAATTTAAAATTAATTATAAATTAATTTAAACTTATCTTAAAAATTGTTTTAAAATTAATTTACACTTATTAATTAATTATTTTAAACTTATTTTAAAAATTAATTTAAATTTAATTAAAATTATTTTAAATTTAATTAAAAAAACACTTAAAATTAGTTAATTTTCTGAAAAATTAACCTTGAAATTAAAAAAAACATAAATTAACATAAATTATTAAATAAACTTCAAATTAATTAAAACCTAAATTAAACCTTATTAATCTAGTTAAAATTATAACTCAACAACTTGATCTATTTTCTTTTAACCAAACTTTGGTTTAATCCTACATTGTGTAGGAATCCAAAGCTCTGGATAAATAGATTTTGGACAGCGGCTGCTCCAGACACATGACTGGGGATCAGCATAAATTTACCAACATTGAATTAAAAAATTTAGGGTCCGTTGCTTTTGGAAACAATGACAAGTTAAAGGTAATTGGTACAAGTGAAATTCAATTAAAGTCAAACATTTCAATTAAAAAGGTTTTACTTGTTGAACATTTTAATTATAATTTACTTAGTATAAGTCAACTCTGTGATTCAGGATTTAAGGTTCAATTTTTGTCTTCTGAATGCTTAATAAGCTACAATGACTCAACTAATATTTTACCGAAAGGCTTTAGAGATAAAAATATATACTCCATTCATCTGCCTAAGACAATATCTAAATGTCTTCTAGCAAATAATGATGAAATTTGGTTATGGCATAGGAGATTAGCTCATACTCACCTTAGAAATTTATTAAAATTAAGCAAAAATGGTTTAGTTAAAGGTTTGCCAAAATTAGGAAATCCTTTAAATAAATTTTGTAATTCTTGTCAACAGGGTAAACAAATTAAATCAACTCATAAACTTACAAATCAAAATAGAACGAATAAAATACTTGAACTAATACATTTGGATTTATTTGATTCTCATGGAATAAAATCTTTTAATGGAAATCTATATTGCTTAGTAATCATTGATGACTACTCTAGATATACTTGGGTAAAATTTTTATCTAATAAAAATGAAATGTTTGAAATATTTAAGCATTTCTGTAAACAAGTGGAAAATGATAGAGATATTAAAATAAAAAAAATAAGAAGTGATAATGGAGGCGAATTCAAAAATCAAAATTTTAATAATTTTTGTTTAGAAAATGGTTATCACCATGAGTTTTCATGCCCTAAAACTCCACAACAAAATGACTTAGTAGAACGTAAGAATAGAACCTTACAAGAAGCTGCCTGAACCATGTTAAATGAATACAGTACACCAAAATACTTTTGGGCTGAAGCTGTTAACACAGCTTGTTATGTTCAAAATCGAATCATAATTAATAAAGATCAAAATAATACATCTTATGAAATTTATTTCAACAAAATTCCTAATATAAAATATTTTAAAGTTTTTAGTTGTAATGTTCATATTTTAAATCTTAAAGATCACTTAGGCAAATTCACTTCAAAAACTAACCTAGGAATTTTTCTAGGGTATTCATCTACAAGTAGGGCATATAGAGTTTATAATAAATCTACTTTGAAAATTGAGGAAACGACAAATGTAACATTTAATGAAATTGGTAACGTTTCTACTACTTAACCTCATTCAAATGGTAATCAAGAAGACGATGAAGAATTACCCAACCTTAAAGAATCTGAAAATTCAAAATTATTAAAATCCAATCCCCACCATCCAGTCAATCAAATCATAGGAAATCCTGAATTAAGGGTTCAAACAAGATCTGCTTTTAGAAATTTAAGTCAAATAACATTAATATCTAAAATTGAACCTAAAAATATAAATGATGCATTAATAGAACCTAACTGGGTAATTGCAATGCAAGAAGAGTTAAACCAATTTGAACGAAATCAGATTTGGGACTTAGTACCTCCACCAATAAATAAGACGGTCATTGATACTAAATGGGTGTTTAGAAACAAATTAGATGATCAAGGTAATATTTTAAGAAATAAAGCTCGTTTAGTAGCAAAAGGGTTTAGTCAAGTCGAAGGACTAGATTACGACAAGACTTATGCTCCGGTAGCTAGACTTGAATCAATTAGAATGTTGCTAGTCTATACTGCATTTAAAGGGTTTAAGTTGTACCAAATGGATGTTAAATCCGCTTTTCTAAATGGCCTTATTAAGGAGGAAGCCTACATTAGTCAACCACCCAGTTTTGAAGATCTAGAAAATCCAACCTATGTCTTTAAACTAAAAAAAGCTTTATATGGATTAAAACAAGCACCTAGGGTTTGGTATGAACGTTTGTCTAGTTTTCTAAAATCCAAGGGTTTTAAAGAAGGCCAAATTGATCCTACACTTTTTATTAAAACCTTTAATTCAGACATTTTTATAGCCCAAGTTTATGTAGATGATATTGTATTTGGTTCAACCAATTCAAAATTTTTAAAAGAATTTGTGACCTTAATGGAAAATGAATTTGAAATGAGTTTAGTTGGTGAATCAAATTATTTTTTAGGTCTCCAAATTAAACAAACTAAGGATGGTAATTATGTACATCAAACTAAGTATACAAAAGAACTTCTTAAAAAATTTGGTATGGAAAACTGTAAAGGGATTAAAACACCAATGGCAAGTAACCTAACCCTTGATAGTGATGAAAATGGTATGTATACCTGTTGACTTGAAGTATTACAGAAGCATGATAGGGAGTTTACTTTATCTAACTGTAAGCCGACCTGACATTTTATTTGCAGTTAGTATGTGTGCCCGATATCAAACTTGTGCAAAAGAGACCCATCTTTCACTGGTTAAAAGAATTATTAAATATTTAAAAGGCACTATTAATGTAGGAATTTGGTACCCAAGAACCAAATTCGGATTATGCTAGGTGTAAGTTAGATAGGAAGAGTACAAGTGGAGGTTGTCAACTATTAGGTTCATCTTTAGTTAGTTGGTTTAGTCGTAAGCAACAATGTGTTACCTTATCTACCACTGAAGTCGAATACATAGCAATGAGTGAATGTGTAGCCCAATTGTTATGGATGTCTCATACTTTAAAAGATTTTAATCTAGATTATAAAAATGTAAAAAACCTACATTGATAATGTAACGATCCGCCTCCTACTAACTAGGCTGTGAGACCGATCGTTACATTAATCTGTGCTAACTAATCCATGACCATCATTAAATACTAAGTGTGGAAGCTGTACTAATCAAATTTTTGCTAAACTATTGTCACTTCTTTATTCTACATGTGCTAAAGGGTGTAATCTAAGCTATTCATGACATATATTACATTCCCCAATGGTCAAGGGACTCAACTAAGGGTTTCTAGCTAATATCAGGCCTCCCAATCGATCCACGGATCGATTGGAATGGTCGGATCGATTCAGTGATCGATCCAGCCGGCTACTGTATGCGGAACATAGGTTGGATCGATCCAGTGATCGATCCAGTGATCGATCCAGCACGCTACTGTGCTCGGGCAATATTCTGGATCGATCGGCTGATCGATCCAGACTGGTCAATCGATCCAGTGATCGATCCCAGAGCCTTCTGTTCGCGACGGAATTGGCTGGATCGATCGACCGATCCATCCAGAGGCCTACTGTTCGCGAAACCAGATGCCCAGTCGATCCTTCGATCGATTGGAAACTCTCGAATCGATCAGCTGATCGATTCGAGTTTCTGATTTCGTGCCAAAGGTCTGATTTCAGCACTTGCTCGTGCCAAGACTACTTATAACATTTCTAAACCAATTGCCAAACATTCTAACATTACAAAAATAGTGTTCTGAGCATGATAGGATGCATGATTAACTAATTCATAACACTTAACATATGAAGGTGCAAAATAACAAAATGCTAAAAGGTTCTAATGCTTAAAAACAAGCTTGCTGTAATTCCCTAGGATCTCTACTCCAAGTACCTGCCCACACACATCTTCGTAGCATTGCCCTCCAGCCTCCGCTAGTCCATCTTTCCTTTACCTTTATCTGCAGTATAAGGAAAAGAAAGTATCTATAAGCTTTCGCTTAGTAAGAAACCATCTACCTCACTAAAACATGCATACGATGCATCTATGATTTTAAAAACATGCTATTAAACATATGTTAAACTTGTTGAAGCATGGCCTACTGAAATCACTGAACATGAACACTAAAGCATGGCATACAAAGCGAATCATAAGCTAGCATGTGTATCAATAAGAAAGGACTAACTGAAACATAGCTGAGTTAAACTAAAGCTGAACTAGAACTGATTTGACATATAATCACATGACTGATTGTGAGTTTGGAAAACTAATATCATAATAGATTAAAATACATAATCATACTGCTAATGGGCCCGGCAACTGTACATGCTATGCACGCATCCTTAACTGAACCCGGTGTTGCAAATCCCAAATTTAGTAAGGTTTACTAGGTTATCTAAACCTAGGGACCGACTATGGGAGCCCAGCCCAATGGATATCTAATCCTGTACAGTGCCCCTACTGAAAATAAAATACTGAATCATAGCTAACTAATTTATCTTGCTTTTACTAGGTTATCTGAACCTAGAGGCGACTGTGGGTGTCCACCCATTGGACCGTAGTCCCATATAAGCTGTAGCAAGACTAACTAAACTATTTAAATGCTTCTATTGCATTTACTGAGCTATTAAAAATTGTCTACTGTAGCATTTTACTGAGCTAAGCATTTTATCGAACACTTAGTGTGCTCCAACTCTCCTCTCTATTAGGGAGACCACCTCTAGGCACCCGACAACGTCTAGAATCTCCAACTGAAAGGAGGAAACGTGACCGACCCATCTAGAGGTGCTCAACTAAATCCCTAAACCTGCGAGAAAGGTTAAATACACCCTATGCGTCAAAAAGTCTGCATATAACTAATTTAAAAAAAAACATAGAATCGTACGAAAAGCTACTTATACTACAGGTGAGGGGTTTCGTACCTCCTATTCGAAGTTTCTTACAATTCTAATCGCTAGTTTTTGTTGGAAGAACGATCTCCTTGACGATTCTCCTACGTCTACGTGCTCTTCTCGCGGAGGGGAGCGTCCTCGTCTCGAAGTCGTCGCCGGAAAGTGCCCTTGGGCCGAACCTTAGCCTTCCTTGTGGTTGGCGCCGAGAGAAGGAAAGGAGAAGGGGAGTCGGCGGTGAGGGTTTGAGGAGAGGAAAAATCACGATCCCACATAACCCTTCACTTAATTATTTCCTATTTATATTAAGTGGTAATTTCCGCCCAAATCTAACATAAATATTATTGATTCCCTTTCCTTTCAGCACGGCCCTGCTGGGTTCACTTGGTTACCATGGTTCACCATAAGTCATAGGACCCCATAGATCTCGGGTTCAATTCCCGCGTAGGCTATTTTCGTTTTCTATTTATTTTTGCTGCTTCCGCTATTCTAAAAATTCCATAAAAATATCCTAAAATTCCAAAAAAATACTAGAATATTTCTAATAATTATTTGAGAATTTTCGGGCGTTACAATCCCCCATACCTTATAAAAAGTTCATCCTCAATCTTAGAATAACTCTGGGTACTTCTGTCTCATGCTGGCTTCTGTCTCCCAAGTTGCCTCTTCTGCTGTGTGATTTTGCCAAATAACTTTTACTAATGGTACTTTCTTGTTCCATAATTTCTTAACTGCTCGGTCTATTATCTGAATAGGTCGACTGTCATAGCTGAGGTCTTCGCGGACTTGTACCAGCTGGGGCTCAATCACCTGTGTGGCATCTGGGATATGCTTCTTCAGCATAGAGACATGAAATACATTATGGATGGCTGACATCTCCTGTGGTAGCTCTAGCTCATATGCTACCTTGCCAACTCTTCTGCTGATAAGGTATGGTCCAACATATCTCGGACTTAGCTTGCCCTTCTTCCCAAAACGCATTACTCCCTTCATGGGAGCTACTCTGAGGAACACTGAATCCCCAACTGAAAACTCTAAAGGTCTGCGCCGTGTATCAGCATAGCTTTTCTGGCGGCTCTGAGCTGTCTCTATCCTCTGGCGGATCTCCTGTATAGCTGCTGTGGTATCTGCTACTAGATCTGTCTGAAGTTCTAGTTCTTTCTGTTCACCACTCTCATACCAGCAGATTGGAGATCTACACCTCCGCCCATAGAGAGCCTTGTAAGGTGCCATGCCGATAATGGCCTGATAGATGTTGTTGTATGCAAATTCTGCTAGACTCAGATATTTGCACCAACTTCCTTTGAAATCTAGGGCACATGCTCGGAGCATATCTTCGAGTACCTGATTTACCCGCTCCGTCTGTCCATCTGTCTGAGGATGGAAAGCTGTGCTGAACTTTAACCTCGTGCCCAACATTGACTGTACACACTCCCAGAAGTGTGATGTGAATCTGCTATCTCTGTCTGATATAATGGTTCGTGGGACTCCTGTTGGTGCAGTGAGCACCAGATGATCGAACCTGAGTTTTGATTATGGCAAAGAGCTCAAAGTTAAGTGGTGGTGTTATCTAACAAAGTTCATGGAGCTTGCAGGAAAGTCCTAAGTGATACTTAGGCAAAAGTCCTAGCTGCGGTTAGGCAGGTAAAAACCCTAGGGGGTGGTAACCCTAGGTCATAGGGGGTGGTAACCCTATGCGGGAAGTCTTGGCAGGTCGATGGCTTCAGGCAAAAGTCCTAGGGGATGGTAACCCTAGGTGAAAAGTCCTGGTGTCGCGAACCAGGTGAAAGTCTGGACTAGCCGGGAAGCGGATGTCCAGCAGAAAGTCCGGAAGCGTCAAATGCCGAGCAAAAGTCCAGTCGATCTGGAGGATCGCATCAAGTATGTCTCCGAGTGGAGTAGGTGAGGACGCGTTCCCCGTAGAGAGAACAGTAGGCGTCGGGTCGACCTAGGGTTTCTAGTTGGAAACCTGAAGTCAGACTCGGACAGTCCGGAGACTGTTAATACTTCATTTATAATATCTGTTGTATTATGTGCTAACTTTGTGCTGCAGGGTAGTGTTTGGGACTAACGTATCTTGCAGGTGCAAAGGAACAACTTAAAACCTCGGATGAACAGTGTCCAAGGCGCCTCCATGGAGCTTGGTGGCGCCTCGGATGCAAGGTCGAGGTCATGAGAAGCCGCCAAGGCGCCTGATGATCGTGGAAGGCGCCTTGAACAAGGCGCCTGGTGAGCGATGGAAGGTGCCTTGAGTCTGTGATAAGATTCGACCAGTTCGCTCCTCATCTCCCCGGCTGACTCGGCTGTTCAAGGCGCCTTGGTGAACAGTAGAAGGCGCCTTGAACACCCTTTATAAGGGGTTTCGACCAGTAGCTCCTAACAAGAACTTCCAAGCAATCTTTCTGCTACAAGCTGCTCACGAGACGATCCCGAAGTGCTGCTACAAGACACCGACGACCCGGAGCTCCGAAATCTTCAGATTACGATATTGTCGTCGGTATAACTGTACTTTTTCATTATACTTAACTGTAATACTTGTACTCTTGTCGAACTTATAGTTGTTGCCCACGGAAAGCGATCAAGGATCGCGGGCCTTCGAGTAGGAGTCGTCACAGGCTCCGAACGAAGTAAATTCTCTTGTCTTTCTGTGTGGTTGTTTACTTTCCGCTGCGTTACTTCTCCGATAGATTTTACGATTCCGATAATTGAACGATTTTAGCCACGAGCGCTATTCACCCCCCCCTCTAGCGCGTCTCGATCCAACAACTCCATGTAATCTAACGATCTCCTTGAGATACAACTGAGCTAGCTGTTCCATGGAGTAGGATATCCTGATAGCTAAGAAGTGGGCTGATTTTGTCAACCTGTCGACTATTACCCAGATGGTATCAAAACCATTCGTGGTTCTGGGTAATCCCACTATGAAATCCATAGAAAGGTCTTCCCACTTCCATTCTGGTATCTGAATGGTTTCGAAGATCACTCATCGTAATGAGATAAGCGTTCCTTTCTATTCTCTTGTTCTTGGATTGGAATGTCTTGGATTTTCTTGTCTTCGGTCCTTCCTCCATTCTTTATGGAGTAGATTTTTTGTTCTAGGAATGAAGGAGTATTTGTGATGTAATTTGATGTAAGAGTCAATGGATTTGTCATCTTCTTGATCCAAGGATATTGCTATGTTTTGTATCAATCAATCTTGTATTGGATTGTTGTGTTTTGTGCCTAATTCCTATTCTTGATTGGTTGTTTGTATCTCTTGTGGAATATTGTAGAGGAATTCGCTAAATCGTATGACTGAGGGGCGTCGTGATAGGGCTACCCCGCTCACGGACCTTTTAGGGGATTTCCTTTAGGGGTAAAACAAGAACTTGTAAAGAAGTAGGACGGATTGACATGCTTAATTCTATATCTTAATGCTAATTGATTAGGGATGTGTTTTTATGTCGTATGACCGAGGGACGTCGTGACAGGGCTGGCCCGTTAACGGACCTCATAGAGATTCATAACTCTTTGATTGCTTAGGGTTTAGATATAAGCCCTTAACCGGTGTTTTCTGCAGAAACAACCGGTGACTTCTTACGAATACATTGCAATTGAGGGTAAGGTTTGGTAGATTAAATTACATCAATGATTATTGCAAAGAAACCAAGATTCCTAGAATCTTTATAAAACTAAATCTTTGCATTTAACCCTTACCTCTGATTTTAGTTGTAAATGATCTTTTAATTATTTGTTTAGCTAATTTGCTTTGAGACATCTTTAGTCCTTATAACCAATCCCTGTGGATATGATATCTTTTATTATTACTGATGACGTAACCGTATACTTGCGGTGCATAACAGCAGTAGACTGATACCGACATGAAATTACTTTCAGCACTAGATTTTGACCAGGTCAACTAGTATAGTTGTATGAGATCCATGGGGAATAAATACACGAGTTTAGGGTCTGTTTGGTGATCAAGTTTTCAACAATTGAGATATTATTAGAGTTTTTTAATGTTAGACAAAGGGGGAGAAATAAGGTTTAGTTAGGAAAACCTTGAGCGTCTTTGCGTAGGGGGAGGGTACCTTTGAGTAGGGGGAGCCTTGTGATAGGTTCTTAAAAATCCATGTGGTAAAATCCTAGCTCATTGGGGAGCCTAGGTGTAGGGGGAGCCTTGGGATAGGTTCAATGCATGTTTGCATTTTCCATTCAGCGGTGTAAGTCCAAGTGTGTAGCCTTGGCAACGTAAGTCCATTCAGCGATGTAAGTCTAATTGTTTAACCTTGGTAATGTAAATTCATTGTTTGTAGCATGTTTATTTGCTATTTGCTATTTATTTTTCCTAAATTAAACATATTGCCAAACATCAAAAAGGGGGAGATTGTTGGAGCAATCCCAATGGTCTGTGCGACTATGCGTTTTGGTGTTTAGGCAAAGGGTTTAAGTTAGCTTCACCCTTGTATTTGATATGTGTATTTGAGTTTTACAGGGTTGCAAGATACACATATGACTCAGGTTGATGGCTTCGGGTCCGGTGAAGGATGGAGCATTCGAGGAACCGTGGACAAGGCAACAAGGACAAGGGCCGCTGGAAATGACTTTGAGGCATACGCGAAGGATGGCATTGGGACAAGCCGCGGGCTTGGGTGCATCTGAGGGATGAGAGCAAAAGGAAATAGACTTGAATGCAAGAGGTCAAAGCTGCAACAAAGAGTCAAGTAAGTCGTAAGGGTGAGAGTCCGAGTGCTAAGTGATTGAACTCAGATACCAGTCGATTAGTGGTTTCATCAGTCAACTGGTGTAGTCAACTAGATAGTTAACTGGGAGCGAATAGAATGCTTCTATTCGCTCGACCAGTGTGGAGCAGTCGAGTGGTACTTTTACCAATCGACTGGTATCGAGCCGTTGGGATGTAACCGTCGAATCTCCATGGAGGGTAGTCGACTGATGGTTTTGGCAGTCGACTGGTAGGTGGAGTTTTTCAAACCGTGGCTTATATAACCAAGTCTTTGGAGCTTGGTTAAGACTGACGGAATAAAGGTGGTTAACCCCTATTAGTAGTCTACCTGTGCCCTAGCATCTCAAGAGTTCTTGTGAGAGTTGTGATGAGATTTCTCCACTCACAAGGAGCTACGTGAGCCAATCGGAGTTTGTCGGGGAGTCATCCACCGACAGATCAAGATCGTCCGCCTTACGGGCAGCTGTGGAGTAGGAGCAAGCTATCTCCGAACCACGTTACATCAGCGTGTATTGGTTTGCTTGTTTTTCTTTGTCTTTAACTTTCTTTGTATTCATATTAGTTTGTATTTCCGCTGTGCAAACTAACTAGTGTGGGAAGCTATCGATTTGGGGGTGACCTAGCTATCTAACCTCCCTTCTAGCCGGCCACAAGATCCCCTACAATTTACACCCCTACTTTTCTCTCTTGTTACGTTCTCTCTCCTCATTTTTCCTCATCATACTTTCTTTCTTTTCATTTTCTCCATCATACTTTTTCTCTCATCGTGCTTTCTCTCTCATCATTCTCTCTTATTATATTTTTCTCTCGCATTCAACTTTCTCTCATATCTAATTTTTTTCTCTTATTTTCCTGTAAGGATAAAAAAGAAAATTTAGGTTCATTCTGATTTAATATATTTAACTAACCAAACATAATTTTTAAGAATGATACTCAAGCTTACACTCATTCTCATTCCATAATACTATGATACCTATTCCCATTTCGATTCCTAGGAGAAAATCAAATATCATCTAAAATTTTATCAACATTGTCATTTTCTTGAAAAAAAAAATCTATCGACTTGTTTGGAGATGTCTCCAAAACTAATATATGTGTCATTCTGAATTCACAACTAATTAACAGTGAAACTCATGTGGCATTCTGAATTCACAACTAATTGACAGTGAAACTCATGATGAAGATAGAGTAGGTGATATTCCAATTTTAATTCACGCACGTTTTTATTTATAGAGACACGTTGCATAAATATATTTCATAACTATTTTCTTGTTTACTTTTCTATATGAACTATACTTAAGCTTTTAGTCATCCATAATAATTGCCACCATCCTCTTTTTTCTTGTGTGATTTAGATTTTGCCCCATTAGAATTGACACGATTGGTACTTATATATAATGTTACTATAATAGATCATGAGATTCATTTTTAACATATGTGAAATGTATCACAGATCACTAGGGGTGTCAATTCGAATAAATTGAGTGGGTTCGGGTCGGATTGAAGATCAATTATTAAAAAAAATCTCAATCCAAATCTAACTCATATTCGAACTCAACTTGAAAATCTTAAATTTGAGTCCGAACTCAGATAACCTGAATAAGCCTCTCAATCCAAAAAAAAAATCTATTTATTATTATTATTTTTCTATAATTTTCTTACTTTTATCTTGATATTTCATCATTAAAATATTTTAATTTTAAAAATAAAATTTAATTTAATATTAAAAAAACACCTAAATCATGAATTTAGGTCAACCTGGGTAGAGACAGAGCCAAGTATTAGCTTACCCGAGCTGTAACCCGAGGGCCCAACTGATTATCAAGTTAATTTGACTGGTTCACACAATGCATTTTGAATTTTTAAATGGGAAGAAAGGGATTTTAGCTCGGGGCATTCAGATGACATTTTTAGTCCAAACGGACTATCATTTCTAGCTTCGCCATGAACCCGAGTTAATTTGGATCAATTCAAATCTGACCCTAAATTAAATCAATCCAATAACTCTTAACTATAACCTGAAAACTTCCAATCCAAACTTGATTTTTGGGTCGACTCAGGTCAGGTTGACAGATTGAATTCAATTTTGACACCCTTACAAGCCACTTGACCCCATACAAAAGACCGCTATATTGGATGAATATCCTGATGATTTATCTCTCTTCTACCTCCTAAATAAGGATTATCATCTTTTTTTTACCGTACTATTGTGGCGTAGATTTTGCTAAGAAAGCAACTATGTAAGACTGAAGTTCTAGTTGAACTTGAATTAACCATTTCACGCATGATGATCAAATCTATACGTTGGAGAAGTAATTAATGATTCCATACTACTGGAAGTAGTAATCTCTGTTTACTCTGAGTTGTGAATGGAGGAGAGAAAGAAATTCAAGAAGGAAAACAAATCCTGCAGCGACGAAAGAGAAAACAATCCTTAGGGAAGACAAAAAAGAGAAGGAAATAGTTGAGAAAGAAAAACACAAAGAAGAGAAAAGGAAGAAGGAACCCCATGAACTTGCCCGCGGCATGGGGCGGCCGTGCGGGGGGTTGCCCGTGCCTCACGAGTAAAGTAATTCATTTTTTTACGAAATAAATAGGAAAATAAATTGTCATATAAAATTTTCACGATTTTTATTTTGGTGTCATCTCAAGTACACAGACCCAAGGCCTACCTTCCGTGGTTGTGTATGATGATAAGTTGTACCCATCCATCTATGGGCCACTATACAAGTTGATGAACCTTGATTATTAAATTTCGCCATCAATCACCAACGATCAAGTTTGTTTCGAGTTTTGTCTATGCCCAAATCACGTAAAAATAACTATATATTAGCTTTTGGACAAAATTTGTACATAGTCACTTTTGGCCAAAGTTATTATTTTGAAATTATATTTTATTTAGTTTTTTTAAAAAATTCTCTTATATTTAAATAATTTATATCATTTTAATTTCTATCTTTTTAAATAAATGTATTTTATGATATGTTTTAAAAATAAAATTATATATTTTCAATCATCTACTTTAACTTAATTTTCTACTCAAATTTGTTTCTTCTAATTTCTATACTCAAATCATTTTTTTTAATATATAATTGAGTTACTTTCCATAATCTCGTACTTGGTAATATATCATGGATCATTAAGAAATTAGAAATAAAAAAATAAGTGTGCGTTTGGTACACGTGTTTTTCATTTTCATTTTTTTAAAAACGTGCGTTTTCTAAAAAATGGTCTTTATAGCTAGTATTTTTTAAAAAATAGAAAATGACAAAAAATTATTTTATGTTTTCTAGAAAACTTGTGTTTCCAAAAAATGAAAATGAGAAACGCGCATATCAAACATACCATAATATTTTCATGTAAGAATATCTTATTTTTGATAGGTATTTAGAAGTTAACTTCATATTATGAATAAGCATACCAAATATCCCTAGAAGGGAAAGTAACCTGAGTAAAAGAATGTTCATATATCTTTATAATGAGATAATATTTTTCAATTTTTGGCATAGTTCTTATGACTTTATTTTTGAGCTCTCCCCAAAAGTCTTCATGCCATGAAGATATCTTACATTTTTTAAACCCATGATAATTTTCAAATCATTCAAATGTAGGATTTTGATTGAATCCCAACAATTTATTCAATATACACAAGATTAATAAAATGAATAAACTTGAACAATTTGTTAAACTAAACAATTAGCCTTGAATATATGTGTTCAGTTCATTAATGCTCATGAACAAAATTCATGGACAACATTCTCGAACCATATTTGTGTAGAACATGTTTATGAACAACATTTGTATAGAATATATTTGTGAACAATGTTCATGATTAAAACTCTTATCAACATATTAAATAAATAAAGAAATTTTCAAACTAAATAAATAAATTTTTATTATCAAATTCAATTACTAACCAAACAAGGTTAAATGTAAAATTTCAAAAAAACAAATAAACTTGATCGATAATATCCTAACCAACTAAGCTCAAGCGAAGCTTAAACTAAGCTCAACAAAAAAAATTAAGCCAAACTTAAATAATTATTTTAACGACTTAATTTATTTTAGACTCAACTAAACTTACTTCAATTATCTTATCAAATAAATTTAAATATCACAAAACTTAACTCAATTTAGTTCATTTACCACCCTACCAGCAAGCTAATAGATCCTAGCTCACACAACACTTTAACAGATGATAAAGTAGACAAGTAGCATGAGAAAAATTATTGATTGTAAATATAAAAACAATAAATTGTTTTTGTTGTTATACATCCAATAGGAGTGTGTCTTATATTAATATTCAAACAATTACGTAGTAACCAAGTAATTGCTTTTCCAAGTCTATTGAACTCTATTATTATTATTATTATTATTATTAGTTTTTGTAACTTTTGAATGTTATTAGAGTTCGTCTTGGGTGAAATCTCAATCTTCCTTTACTTTAGAATGAAACTCGATTAGACCTTTTTTTTCTAGAATTTAGATTAGGCCCGTAGTATTAATCCACTTTATAAAATAATTCAAATAGATTAGATTCAAATTTTATTGATCCATCAATCATCATTCGACACATTTAAATGGACCACCTTGTACGGGTTAGGATCAGATGGACTGATCCATGACAGGCTCGTATTGGCCCATTCGTTGAGACGAAAAACCTTTTAAAACTTAAAATTAAAATAGAAATTTAATGGGCTTATGATCTGATCCGTCCAATATGGCATCCGAATTTAAAATCTTATTTTTTTTAATATATATATTTTTTAATTTTTTTGATGGGGTCATGAACTTATCACCTAACCCTCAAACCACTTTGATGGATTGGGAGTTCCAAGTCTGCTATGCTGGCGCCCGGCCAACTTGAGTCTGCTATGCTCGTTACTCATATGATTTAACCACCATCAATTTAACAAGGAACTTTAGTCTAACCCATGGATTAGTGTTTTAACAACCATGGGTTAAACTAAATTCCTTCAATGGATTAGTGTTTTAACAACCATCAATTTTTGTTTCGGTTCCAACTTCCAAGTGATTCACGATCCTATCCAATTAAATTTGTTTATCAGTTTAATTCCACTCGTAATTTAACTATCTTATCTTATCTTATCTTATCGTATCGTATCTATCGTATCGTAGGACACTGAAAAACTTAAGATGAGCCATACTAAGTTTTTGCTCCAATCTAATCTATAATTAATTATTAACGTCCGACCTCAAACGGGAAAGCCGTGCGCGCATGGTTTCCTGGTAATTAATTTGAAATCCGGTGGTTCCGTGCAAATGCCCGTGTTGATAAAACCGTCCGTCTGCGATGCGCGTCGGAATTCGGAAACTGAGCGAGGCCGTGTTGGGTGTTGGCCGTCCTCCATTTCATGGCGATTTCACTTGACCAAGCGACGCCAACCGTAACACGATCCGCGACGGCGTCCTCCGACCTTCTCCGCCGACGTCCCACCCCCACCGCCACCCCGGGACTGGTGGCAGAATCCCCCGCGAGGTCGACCTCGGGCGGTTTTTTCGGAGAGGAATCCAGCGTAGAGAGCAGCTCCGATGGGGAGGTGTCCCATCGGGTGGGGGGAGGCGATGGTCCAGTGGACGAAGTGGAGAGGACGCCGATGGCTTCGAACGACAAAGAGCACGAAGATGGAATCAGAAGGGGAAAGGGTCCGGCATCCGATGGCGAGGTCCGGGCCATGTTCCTGTACCGGGCGTCGGCTCCGGCTCACCAAAGAATCAAGGAGAGTCCATTGAGCTCGGATGCTATCTTCAAGCAGGTAGACTACTTTTCTGCATTTCTATGTGATCACGTCAGTGGTCACTGACATCGACCAACATTTGTTAAAAAAACATAATGAACGAGATCATGTTACTTTAAGATGCATTTGAGGAATATTTTAGCTTCTAGTTATTATTATATTTTGATTATACGGGTTCTTCCATGCACATACGTCCCTAGTACTCTAGTTATGTATATATTGGGCAAACTAACCTATCCAGATTCCAGAGTCCGCATCACCACCTGCAAGACTTCAGCAAGATGGCTGCCCGGGCCCACCATTCTCCTGCCCTAGGTTTCAAAGTCATTTAGGATCTAATACTGGGCTAGATTTGTTCTAATTATGGCCCAAATTGCTTGGGAAGCTGAAGTAGGATGTTTTGCTACTTTTTTTTTCCTCATGATTTTAGTAAGTTTTCAATTGTTTTCTGAAGGGCTACAATTCTTCACCAGTGATGCATTCTAGATCTTAGGAGATGTCTTTGGATGTGTTTGGAGTCTACTAAATATCATATTGTTAGTAGAAAAAAGAACTTTTTTTTCACATGGGAGCTTTTTTGGCGAGGAGCTCTAGTATTGAGATTTTTGTTTGTTTTTCCTGAATAGTTTGGATCAAGAAGGCATTTTTGTAAGATTTTGTACATTGATTTGTGTAGTTTTCACTACTTTTTTCTCCATATTATATAGATGAATTCTTTCCGTGGAGTATGCTTACATCAAACCATACTAAATTGTTCTCATTATCAATTTTTTCTTTTGTGATTGTGCTATTCTACCATGATTGACAAAGATTCCATTACATGATATTTTGTGGAGGCGATTTTACATTTTAGAGTCACCAAATTTGCATCTACAATTGTGTAGTTTGAGCCTGCTAATTATAGCAAGCAGTGCTAGAGCAATCACCAACCTCATCACAAAGTTCTTGTGATCCCAACATAAGGCTCATTGTGAAGGAGAGAACAAAAGGATCTCGTAACACTAACATGTGTTGGTGTAAGGATATTCCATATTTTAAGTTGATACTACTATGATTTCTTACACATCTCAAGTTGATGCATAACTGTGATCTTTGAAAGATTTTAAAGCTTGCTTTCTTTTCTTTGTTTGGTGTACCTATATTCAGAAGCCAATTACATTAATTTTGACTTGTCTATGCCATTACTTAGAAACTAACACCTCCATTATCCATACATGAGTTCCTAGATAACTACCTAGAGGACACTCACTTCCCTCTCACCACTCCCCTTGTGGACAATCATCTTGTAAGAAACCAGATACATCAATTTTGACTTGTCAACTCCATTACTTAGAAACTAACACCTTCACTATCTAAACATGAGTTCCCAAATAACTACCTGCGCAACTTCACTCACCTCTTGGACAATGCAATTACATCAAGCACCAAAGAGTAAGACATACAAACATCATGCTGCTGGATAGTGCATTTGCTATGTAATTCATTCTTATAAACTAATACATATAAGAAGGATATAGTCTAAGCTTCAACTTCGCAATGGAAGACAATGTATGCTGAAAAGTTTGTTCACTATGAGATTGTTACAAACCGACAGACATATGGATATAGTCTACATGGCAACTTGCAGAGGAAGACATGTTGTTGTTTTCTTTAATTTTCTCTGTTTTGTGATAAGTATTTATTCTAACTAATTTCCTTTTGCATTATAGAGCCATGCAGGTCTTCTTAACCTGTGTATAGTAGTGCTGATTGCAGTCAATGGAAGGCTTATCATTGAGAACTTGATGAAGGTTGGTTATTTCTTGCTCCTTTTCCCAACTTGAATGTAAAAGTTTGTCTCTCTCTCTTCTTGTAGTTTCAAATGCCAGTAGAATTCAGCAGAATAGTTTTTGTGTTGTGGCTCTTCATATTTTTTTTGTGCACTGGATGACGTACACTGATCAGTTGACACTGTTTGCCTTTTGCAGTATGGTCTACTTATTCAGGCTGGGTTTTGGTTCAGTTCAAAATCATTGAGAGATTGGCCACTTTTGATGTGTTGGTAAAATTTCAGTTTCAACTGCTAATTCCTAGCACAGTTATGTTTTATCTGACATTCAAATTTCCAGTTTTACTCTGTCCCTTTTCCCTCTCGCTGCATTCTTGATCGAAAAACTGGCATGGAGAAAGCTTATATCTGAACCAGTAAGTTGGTTATCTTCCAATGTATCCAATTATCTTCACCAATTACTAGTTCATTTTGGATGAATGAGTGTTTGCATGGGATCACTTCTGAACTACAAATTTTGTCTCAGAGATGTGTTTATTTTATTATCAGCAACTAGTATATGTTTTAAATCAAAATTTTCTTTTGATCATTTTACTAAGTTATATGGTTTGATTTTTTTTAAAAGTGATAAATGACGCGAGGTCCTCCATGTATAACCCTAATGGATTAGAAAAACATGATCAAATTATAAGGTTTACATTGTTTATCAAATAGAGTAATCTTATTAGTTGATTGGAAATGTGACTAATGCTTAAAGGATTGATTGAATCATCAAAATTTTTGTCCTGCCTATGCATAGAACTATACTAGAATGTTTCTTTTCCATTATATTGCTGGATGACATATACCATTAGTTGTATGCAATAAGAATCATATTCTAAAATTTTGGTTGCTTGCATTTGGCAATACCATTGAGTGTATGTTTTTTAAATCTCCAAGATCTTATTAAAAAAACCTCTAGCCTATTGTTGTTGAAGCCACTTCCAAGTTCCAAATATAGATAAAATGGCTTCGTCTTTGAAAGCCACTTCCATGATTTAGTTAAAATGGAATTTCAACTTGCAGAATCATACAAATTTATTGATTGAATGTTGTGGGCCAAGTTGAATTAGCCCAAAACTTGGTTAGGGATCTAATTGTAATGACCATATATTGAAGGTGCAAAGTGTAAAGTTACAATAATGAAACATGGTATCAGAACTATCTATGACTGATATATCATCTCTATCCTGAGCCGAGCCTTCCCTGATGAATAACCTCCTCTTAAACAAGGTCCTTCAATGCACATGTAGCTTGTGATTTCAATGTCTGCATAACCTATCTGCATGTCCAAGTTTGGAAATAATTGCTTGATTCTTGTACCAGCCTAGATTGGCATGGCAATTATCCTTGCTTTTGTAGAAAGCAAATTTGCTTCCCCTTGTGAGTTCACACAATAACCATTGCTAAATTTGCTTCCTCTTGTAGTTGCTCTTCACGAAACAATCACTGTTGCCTGCACTATTAGCTATTGCCTATATATGAACAACAACTGCAGTGTATTGACTTGCTTTCTCGTCTGTCTTTAGTTTTTGGTACATTCATCGACAACTTCCTTCAATCCCTAAATTTTAGATTCTGTGATACTTCACGATTGTCTCCTAGCGTTGATCTCCCAAGCCTTTTTAACTCTGTATTGGTTATCACTTAGAAGATGATAAAGTAGAATTATGCTTTACAGGCTCGCATAATCCAGATTTGCTTCAGGGTCTGGTAGATCAACTCATTATCTAGTTTGCTAAGTTCTTGAGGCTACAAAAGCCTTGTGGACAAGATTGATACCTAGTTAACCACACTCCTTTTGGTAATTGATTGATTTTGTCTCATGAACTCATGAGTATATCCTATTCTTTTTCTCTTGCTATAAGACTTGAACATAGAATTGGAAACTAGAATTGAGACTTGCATGTTGGTAACCTTTCTTGAGCATATGATATGATTGATGATTTCTTGCAATTGTGACATTCAAGCACTGAGATGACTACATATTCACTAATTTCAAGCATTTCATATTGATTTCAGAGACATTTTTAGATCATGCCACTTTGACAAACTCTTCACCATCATATTCTTTCACATTGCCCGTCATGAGGCAACTCCTCCATTCCACCCATGTTGGATATTTACATATGGATGTTGCGGGCTTTTGCTACATCCTTATTATCTCTATTCCCACAAGATAGATCATTCTTGTAGCTTAATTGCCATTTGATCTGCCTCATAGTATTGGAGGTTGTTAGCAATGCTTATTGGTGGAGAAGGCAAGCCTAAGCATTCACCTTGAAGGAGATTTAGATGTGTCAAGGATGTTTGCTACTCTCTCCATGACTGCCCACTCGACTATCCTTTAACATCAGCTTATATGGACAGCCAAATATTGCTTCCCAAGAGGATCCATTAGTCCCAACCTACTTTAGATTTAGTTCCATAAATGTAATTCCTGTGGGGCTATCTTTAATTTCAAGCTATTGCTAGTGTCTCATGTCGACTAGTTATCTATGTGGTTCATGTAGGTGTATTTATAACCTACTTATTCATAGATCTTGATCTTCCTCTTAGATTCTTGTTTATTATCCATTAAAAAACTAACCAATCCTTGCCTTAGTTTCGATTGAGCTTATTATACGTAAACTTGTTAAATTCTTAAATTGTCTTGTAACATTTAATGTCATTTTTATTGTCATTAAGGATTTGAGGACGAGCAAGGTGATTAATATAGGACATGAGTCTCACAGATTCTACTAGTTAAATGCGTTATTATCATCTTTTGCTCTTCTCATGACCTAGTCACTAATGCAAATATATAATCATCTTGCTCATGCTAGTCTTGGTTCCCAGATTTTCTAACCTTTAATGTTTGTCTCCAATCTCGAGAATGCATTTTTCAGTATTCGGGTCATCATTGACAATTATGAATCCATTATTTCCTGTGGGTACCTATTCATTATTACTACGCTACCTAAGATGTGGGTTTGAACAAACCTTTCATTAGTATGGGAGAAGTTGTTGTCTCTTCTCCACACCATTGCCCTACTCCCTGTGGAATCTAATTCATAGGTGTGTCAAACAAACTTTGTTGTGGCCAACCATTTCCACTTTTGACTCAATTTTTGCTGCAATTTTCTCACAAATTGTGCCAAATTTATAGTAGTATTTTCTCGACAGATTACAATATGCCAGCCCTGACTGCAATAGAGAACATGACTAGAAGAAGTCAATTTGTTTGGAATTTGGATTTATTCGAATGAGGTTCAAGTTGTTTAGGATTTTAACCTAGTTATTCAACAAAAATGAAGAGTTATGATGGTTGGTGAAGCTTGGGCTCCTTCGTTTGTTGAATGGAAAAAGAGGCTTCCACATAGACACACTATAGAGTTTGAGTAAGCTCGGTAGAGCCAAGGAAATGCCTTAAGAGGGGGTGTAAGCCAAAAGAAAGGAGTTGGGAAGTGACATTATGCATTACATTAAAGGATGTTGAAGGTAGTTGAAGGCTCATTCCTTATTCTCTCTTTGAATTACTTGAAACAATCGACTAAAAACCATTCTTTAGAGGGTAGTTCGTCATCATAGAACAAGCATAACATATATTCATTCCTTTATCTGGATAAAGGGCAAACATGCACATCAAGTTTATACATCCATTCTAAACACTGGGGTTGACTCATTGGTTGAAAAGAGGTTAAAAGTGTGCTACGCTCCAAAGTGAGGTAGAAGAGTGTGAGCTAGAGAAAACTTGATGCCTTGCACGTGTTCCAAGAGAGCCTCAATTTGTTGGTGGTATTGTCTTTTATAGTTTCTAAAACTGAGTGCCCATCCCAAAGCCTCTTGCCAGGTGTCGCTTAACATTGATGGGTTCAGCTGTTCTCTGTTGTTTTAATTATGTTGTTGTCCGTGAACCCTGGATGCCGAAGGCGTCTTTGGGGTGATCCTGTAAGAATGGTGGGTTCAGCTGTTTTTTGTTGTTTTAATTCTGTTGTCCATGACCCCGGATGCCGAAGGCATCCTTGGGCTGATCTTATAGTTCTTACGGGATGGAGATGATGAGGTCGGTTCATGTATTTTCTTCCCTTTTGTGTTGCTCTAGGAATGACTATTGATTCCTCGGATCAACTACAATTTATACAAACCCTGTATACGTGTCTTCCATCCAATGGTCAGTCGCACTTTGTTGTTTTACCTATATTACCACTCAGGGTTTTTGTATTAGAGTCCATTATCTCTCTCTATCCTCTCTGTCAATGTGCTATTCGAAGGTTGGAGGGATTATTGTCTCCATGCTTCGTTGACAATTTTTCAAAGTCTTGCTTTGTTTGTTTTCTTTTTTATAATCATGGTCTTAGTTAATGATCTTGAGGAGTTTTCTAATTTATGGAACAAGTTGAATATGGATATATGTATGTTCTAACTTGAGAGGGAATGAGTCAATATGGTTATTGGTGCAGTGGATTTAATCCTACACTGCTTTGTGGTTTAAATGTGTCATTAGTCCTTATGTATTCCCTTATAATAGGCATCTTTAATCAATGCAATAGAATACTGGCTTTCTTCAAGCTTAATTGTTGTCTTTTGCTTTATTAGCCAAAGTGGAGACATCTAAGAAGATGTTTCCCCTACTTTTGGAATTGCTATTGAACGAGCATGTGTGCTTTAACATTACAGGTGATGCATGCTTGCATCATGAGCATAGCAGAGCTTCTTTGCATGTGTCTGCATATTACATTGGCAAGTAAAATCTCTTGCTTTTGTTTATTTAGAAAAGAGGATAACTTTTCAAAATGTTTTGGTAAAAGATATGAACATGTTTGATGTTAGTGGGCTGTGCTCTTGCATGCTTAGATACCACTTGGATAGTGTTTTTGTAGCCTAGATCTATTGTCAGCAGATTTAGGTATTCTAGGTGCCAATGCTTTGATTCCCATTCCTTGGATTTGATTGATTTAAGTTCTTTCCTTTGCTCCACTACCTTCTAGCAAGTTATTTATTGTGCATTACATTATATAGTTCTTACCACTTATTGCCATCATTGTGATTGTATGCAGCTGGCCATCGCTTTTCATGTGATAAATACGACATCTGCAATTCTCTATCCTACCTTTATAATTCTTAGGTAATAGTTCCCAGTTGCTAGTCTGATTCTTGCATGTTTATTCTTTTGTTTGCGAGTCAATTTCAATGGTTCCAACCTATACAACTTTGTCTGAAATTGCTCTCTTGTTTGATAACCTGATAAACATAATTGTTTCCCTTTTTTTTTTATAATATATATATATTTAAATTATTTACCGTCTCTTTTATTAACTTTGACTTGTATTGTCAATATAATATACCAAAAAATATCATTACGTTTATTTTTAGATCCCACATTTCATGATGAACTTATTGTCACGCCCCGAGGGCATAATTCCACCAAGAGGTACCCCATTCGGTGACACTATAATAAAAGAGACCTAGTAGTCATATAAATAGGATAACCAAGAAATTCATCAAATTTATTTATTTATATATCATTTCCTTTGTATACAATGAAAACTATACAGATAAAACAACAAATGAACCAAAAATGAAAAGTAAGGTTCTAAAATTCGCTAGATGCTAATCGGGTGTCAAACCAATGCCTAGCGCCTAGGACACCTAGGTGGGGACTAGGCGTTGCTAGGCGGATTCCACGGTATCAACATATGACATAATAACTTACATTCTATAACTCCAACACAATAACATCAAATTTAAAATGAGTTCAAAATTATACAACTAATAAAATATCCCAAATTTATTCTACTTTTCCATAATTTTCAACGACGTGTTCTTCATCAGACACAAACTCAATATTATCATTGCGATCCTCTTCTTCTTCTTTGGATGTAAAATCATCCACATGAAGTTCTTTCACTCTAGAGCTTTTTCGGGATTGTCTGATGAAATGACTTTTCCAAAGGACTAGGCTTTGGCCAACCTTCAATTCAATCCCTTTCAAATCGCTCAGTTGAGGAAAGACCTGACAACAATTTTTTTTTTTTTTCAAATCGATTTCTCCAGCCGTTTAACTCTATATTTCTCCAAAAAGTGGGTTTCTTCATTCGTTCTGATGAAGATGAAGTTTGGTGCTAGCTGTCAGGGCAAGCCAACAAATCAATTTTTTTGTTGGACCAATGTTTAGGGCTTATAAAACTTAAGCCCAACAAAAAAAAAAGGGGTTATATTTTAGTTTTTTTAATTAGACTTTAAATTTAAAATCCTAAACTAAAAGAAATCATGAAAACCTTTCACTATTTTCGCGTCGCCTAGACGATTCGATCGATTAATCAGCGCCTAGGGTCGCCTAATCCTGCCTAGACGCCAAGGCTGCCTAGGTTGACCAACTAGCATGTTTTAGGTGTGGCTGGTTGATGCCTACTGCTTAGGCAGCCGCTTAGGCTGATTTTTAGAACACTGATGAAAAGACAACGAAGCAAAAAATCAAACAAGGAATCAACGAACCAGTGGATCGAGATCTCTAAGTAACTCTATGTAGAAGCTGAACTCAACTATAATATTAAAAGGGTATTTGCGCCTGCAAAAATTGGAGGTTAAGGAAAGCAGAAGGCAAACATAAATTGCTAAGTAGTTAATCAAGAAAAGATGTAAGATTCGAATGAATTTAATTTTGTTTTGAGCATTAGAGGGAGACCGGGGGTGCCCTGACCTTCCACTCCGATGCTCAAGTCAGTATTCGGCGATATTAAAAATGGAGAAGATAAACAATGCAGGAGAATAATAAAATGTGAGTGCATGTAGTAAGGAGTATCCCGCATACCTTGGCTCGTGGGGGCCAGACTTTTTATAGCATGAAGGAGTGATGTGTCACATCCATGGTTGTCAAAGGAGAGTGCATTTATGACAAGATGTCATATTCACATTAAAGAATGTGTCATGTCAAAAGTGTCAGAGGGTCATGTCACCCGTGTCTTGTACTATGAAGATCTTGATGGATCACACTGTCATACATATTACTCCATGTGTTTTGACACCCATGTGTTCGGATAACTCATGTATTCTGACAACCTATTGGGGGCCATGTGCTGTTCTGGATATTTGGGCCTAGGAGAGGCATCAGGTTGGAGTAGAGGTGAGCCGGAGCATCCATACATGAGTTGGATATTTGATTAGGGAGCAGAGCCTCTGGGTCGGTATATGACTAACCACAGACTTACAGGTCGACTCGGCCAAGAAGACTTACGGGTTGGCTCGGATTGGCTAGGAAATTGGCGGGTCGGTCAGGAAGACTGGTGGCGCGAGTCGAGTCAGGAAGATTGGACTGGCTGGTTGTCCTTGGCGAGTCAGCTTTGGAAGACTGGCGGGTTGACTCAGTCGGATAGAGATGGTCTCATTGATCTCCCTTAGACTTTTGACCCAACGCAGCATCCGATTGACCCTTGTTTGCATTCGTGGCGACTTTCAACACTCATCGTATCACAAGTCTCCCTGAGTTTGACTAACTAGACTAAGCATATCGTTAGGCTGAGTGGGTGTCGATTGGGCGGCGGAGCAGGTGTCGAGCAGGCGACGGAGAGGGTGTCGAACGGGTGGCGGAGCGCGTGTCGAGTGGACGGCGGAGCGTGTGCTGAGCGAGCGGCAGATGAATGCCGAGTGAGCGATGGAGTATTAGGCACGTGGGGACCATGCTTATAACTCAGTCGAGACATGCGAGAGTCTGGAGTCGCGTGACGACCACGCTTATAACTCGATTGAGAGACGCGAGAGTCTGGAGGTTTTTGCCTATTGTGGGGACCATGCTACTAATGTGATCGAGAGACGCGAGAGACTTTTTGCCTATTGGTCCGGGCCGTTCTAGTTGCCGACTAAATCTAGTCAAGGGAAATTGGCTAGGACCTTGACTGTGTCAACCTGACCACTTGAATTCCGCTAATGGGAATTTGATTGGAATGTGGCCGACTAAAGTTGATTGTCCTTTGTGATTTTGCTTGGACTTTGCCGATCAGCATTAGCCCATTAACATGCCCTTTGCATGTGATTGCCGATCGAATTGCCAATTTGATTGGAATTTGCCTAAATTGTCGATTGGCTAGAATTTTATTTTGCCAAGCTGAATTAGAATTTTCACTTGGACCTTTTGGGATTGGTTTGACCAATTGAAAATTCTTGTTTGAAATGGCCACGGATTGCCAATTTGATTGGGATTTGCCTAAATTCTGCCGATCGGCTAGAATTTTATTTTGCCAAGCTGAATTGGATTTTTCACTTGGTCCTTTTGGGATGGGTTTGACCAATTGAAATTCTTGTTTGAAATGGCCACAGATTGGCTGATTGACATTTTGTGTTTTTTAGAGCTGCCAATCTGCTTGCAAAAGTGGAGCCTAGTGAGTGGCTGTGCAAAACTTGAGCGGGCGACTAATTGTGTGAGTGTCGATCGAGCGGCGGATATGCGTGGGGATCCACTTGTAACTTGTTCGAGAGACGTGAGAGTCTGGAGGTTTTTGTAGACCGGAAGGTCGTTTGGTGCGTGAGGATCATGCTTATAACTCGGTCGACAGATGTGAGAGTCTGGATGTGCCCGTCGTAATGCATTCTCTCTCTGTGTCTGCGAAGAAGAGTAACGATTCGTATATGAAGGACAGAACTATATAAACACGAACCGATGCGCAGTTTGTGATAACTCCGCTAGTGGAGCTGCCGATTGATTTTTACTATTGGGGAGTTTTTCAATGGGCTTGGAGTTCGCCGATTGAAGCTCCTAATTGGGGGAATTTTCCAATCGACTTTTGAGCTGCCGATTGACGCTGGACGACCAATTTGGATTTGCCGATTTTGGAATTGCCGACTGATCCCGTCTGGAAGTTGAGTCCGATGGGGGTTCTGTGATGATGGTGAGAATATTGACAAAGAAAGGAATTTGGAGCTTGGGGGGGGGGGAGGATAGCTGATGGTACCCATTGCCTTGCAAACATCATAGTCCAAGCATCCAAAAGCGTTAGAGCGAGAACTAGGGAAGAGGTTCCTGACGCAGACCCTCCGATGCTCAAGTCAGAAGAGAGGCCGAGCGGAAAAAGATGATGAACAGTAAATGTGTGCGCTTAAGTAAGACTGCTGTCTAGCGTGTACCTAGCCAACGGAGAGGATCTCTTTTTTTATACAACTTTTTATAACTTTCGCAATAATAAGGCATCAGAGAATGTCGCATGTCAGAGGGTGTCGAGTGAAAGAAGATGTACGACGGATATCTATTGAGTAGAGGAAGATTTCGCGGTTTGTATGTGGCAGAGTATTGGAATATTTCTTGACAAATATCTTTTACTTCTTGACAAGTTGTTGCGCCTGAAGTGTTTTCCCCTTGGGGTTTGATCAACTAGGAGGCCGGCCGGGAGTAAGGCTGAGATGATGCCTAGGAGAAGTGAGGAGACTGAGCCTTGGAGGTCCAATCGACATAAACTCGTCCTGGATTAGACTAGGATAGTGCACTAGAGAAGGATCCACTTGTCCTTTGATCTCATGTCTTAGGAGGAGGATGTTTTTCCCATGGGATCGTATGGTTTGTCTCACGATCATTCTTTTACAAAGGGGCCCCCTTTCGGCTCTTAACCCCTACCTCTCCTTTATCCTTGTTGTGCTTCTTGTTCTTCAGCGACCTCGTTGTGCTTCTTCCTTGGCGAATCTCTCTAAGTAATGGCGTCATAATCTCACCCTAAGATCCTGATTGAAGAGATCCAACAGCTACAACAAGATGCAAAAAGACGAACTCAATTACTTGTCAAGAAGGTGGAATCCTTAGTAGAGGTGTTGCAAGCCTTGAATCTCCTGCATTCAAACTGGAAGGAACTCGAGGTGCGTCTATCTGCTTCCCAGTCTAAAGCTCGAGCTGAACTTGCATAAAGAACAAAGTCTCTATGGACTTAGCGCAAAGGACTACGGAATTATATGACCTGAAAATGATGCATGCCTCCGCGATCTCTAGCCTGACTAGGGAAGTAAAGGCCAAGGATCTAACAATATTATAGCAACAGCAGGACCTGGACCTGGGAGTGATCGAACTGAGCTCCTTACGAGCCGATTTAAACCGAACCAAATTTGAGCTGGCGTCTTCCTTGCAGGTCTACCAGGGTGAATCGAACAAACGTTTGAGGATACGGAGCAAGCGACCTATTTCTGCTCGGGCTGCAGATCAACGACTCGTCTGTATCTAGGGTGGGAGGAGTAGTCTGACACCCTCGCGAGGAAGAACGCCTAACGACTAGTCTGTTAGATGAATATTTTGTAATATGAAAGAATTGTAGGAGGGAGACCAGAAACTACTTTTTATGGGTTTTGATTAATCAAACTTTGTGTTGTATGTTTGTTGATGGTTCATTGATCTCTGTGTTGACTTTATTATCCTTAGTCGTCATTCAGTTTACACTTTTCCTCTCTCATAGACGAGTGATTAACTCTCGTGTTTGAGCATTAATTGAATCATGAGGTTAAGGCTGTGGTGTTGAAGGGTGACCACATGCGTGTATTGCTGAGTGTTGCCACGATCATGTTAAGTGTAGGGTAGAGCGGTTATTGAGATAAGTATTGGGTAGAGTGGCCGTGAAGATAAGAGCCTGATAGGGCGGCTATGGAGATAAGTGCTGGGCAGAGCGGTTGTAGAGATAAGAGCATGATAAGGTGACTGTGGAGATGAGCATCGGGCAGAGCAGCTATAGAGATAAGAGTTTGATAGAGCGGTTATAGAGATAAGAGCCGGGCAGGGTGGCTGTAGAGATAAGAGCCGGACAGGGCGACTGTAGAGATAAGAGTTGGATAGGGCGGTTGTAGAGATAAGATCCGGACAGGACGACTGTAGAGATAAGAGCTGGACAGGGCGACTGTAGAGATAAGAGCCGAACAAGGCGGTTGTAGAGATAAGAGTCGGACAGGGTGACTGTGGAGATAAGTGCCGAGAAGAGAGTGTTCAAAAACACTTGACATTTTATTACGTCGCTGGATTGATGCAACAGAGCAGCGTTCTAGAATTTTCAGAGGTGATCCTCTGGATCATTATTACCTCCACACTCTCCAATAGATGGGGGTTTATAACCCTTAGGAAGATTCTCGTCTAGCACTTCTTGGGAGAAAAGGACACTGAGTTGTTTAGACATCTCCTGAATGGCTAGGGCTTTTTCCCTCTTTGGGTCTCTTGCACGCGAGTTCTCGGCTGAGGAGGCTTGAGATTGCTCCATTCTGTTGCCACCTTCTCTAGGTGTTCGATACAACTCCTGGGAGAAGTCGTATGACCGCTTCCTCTTGGACCTTCCATCCGAGGTGAAGAGCACTTCCTTCGAGGCCACAAGAGCGCGGTGCGGGTGAAAATCTGTAGTTTGTTTTTCTGAGGCCGTTCGTATCTTGGCCTCCTTGAATAATTCGTATTCCCCGAGCGTTATAGTGAGGTTGATTTTATCAGTGTCCTCCATTGTCACGTTCCAGAATAGGTGAATGTGTACCCACAGACGGCGCTAAATTTGATCCCGTCCGGAAGCTAAGTTAGATGAGGGTACTGGTGACGATGGCGAGAATGTCGACGAAGAGAGGAAATTCGGAGCTTGGAGGAAGAGGATTGTTGATGGTACCCACTGCCTTGCAAACACCACATACCAAGTACCCTGAAGCTTTAGAGCGAGAACCAGAGAAGAGGTCCTTGACGCAGGCCCTCCGACGCTCAAGTCAGAAGAGAGGACGAGTGGAAAAAGATGAAGAACCATAAATGTGTGCGCCTAAGACTGCTGTTTAGCGCGTGCCTGTCCAACGGAGAGGACCTCCCTTTCTATACTGCCTTTTGTAACCTCTGCAATCATAAGACATTAGAGAATGTCGCATATCAGGGGGTGTGGGGTGAAAGAAGATGTACGATGGACTTTCATTGGGTAGAGGAGGGTTTCGCGGTTTGTATGTGGCAGAGTATTGGAATATTTCTTGTCAAATATCTGTTACTTCCTGATAAGTTGTTGCGATTCCCTGATAGTGTTATCCTCTTAGGGGTCCAACCGATTAGGAGGCCGATCGAGAGTAAGGCTGAGATGGTGCCTAGGAGAAGTGAGGGGAATGAGCTCTAGAGGTTCGATCTGCGTAAACCCGTCCGGGGATTTGATTAGGATGGTGCCTGGGAGAAGGGGACTGAGCCTTGGAGGTCTAACTGGCGAAGAGGTCGGCTGGGAGTAATACTAGGATGATGCCTAGTAGAAGTGAGGGGACTGAGTTCTGGGTTCGATCGGCAAAGAGGCCGGCCAGGAGTAAGACGAGAAGAGGACTGAACCCTGGAGGTTTCATTGGCCAAGAGGCCTGGGAGTAAAACTAGGATGATGCTCAGGAGAAGGGGACCGGGAGTAAGACTGGGATGATGCCCAGAAGAAGGGGATTGAGTCCTGGAGGTGGAGGTCTTACTGGCCAAGAGGCCGGTTGAGAATAAGACTGGGATGATGTTCAGGAGAAGGGGATTGAGCCTTGGAGGTTCAACCGGCCAAGAGGTCAGTTGGTCTTAGGAGAGTGGACTGCTTGTACAAGTAGTCTTTAATCTTAACTGCTACATTCTCTTAACTTTTGATTGTCATATTATTTTGACTATCATTTCGGCCCTTTCATCATCCATTATTTCACTAAACCATGCCGATCGGATTTTGCCCATTGGTGTTGCCATTTTGGTGTTTTGGAACGGAGATGGAGCTCTGTGAAGCCGCGTGGATTGGAATTTGATTTGCTCATTTGACTTTTTGTCCGTTTGCAGCCGAACGGATTTGGTGTTGTTTGGTCAAATGATTTTTTTTTAATTGCGCTTGCCGATCGGGTGAAGACGCCGATCTATTTTGATCACTTGCTCCCAATTGAAGCCAAGTGGTTTTTGCCACTTTAAAGGTGATTGGAAGATAGGTCCTTTGTTGCTGCCAATTTTGACCGTCACTTTTGACTTGGCCTTTTTGAATTTGATGGGGCTTTGCTGATTGAATAATTTGAGAAACAACAAAATGTTCTGCTCGGCCTGTTGGAGTTCCTGCTTAGGACTCGCCGAATCGAATGCCAATGTTACTTTTGATGGGCATTTGGTGAGCTTGCTCAGAATCTGACTTGCTCAGTTGACCTTTGACCGACGATTTTGAAATATTGGCCGAGTGGCTATTTGAAGATACTGGCCGAGTGGTCATTTGGAGACGAACTTCCTGTCCGATGAGAATAGGGATACAGTCTGAATTTAAATTCCAAAATTCAAGTTCAGATTTATTTATCGAGATGACTTAAACTGCTAATTTCAAGCTGCCACGCAAGTACGAATGAGTCTCTTGGGATGACTGAACTGTTCATTGGAGCTGCCGTTAGGATGGCCAAATGAATGATAATTGGAGATGGCTAGCTGCCGTTCGAGATTTAATTGGACTGTCCTTTTGAGATGCCGATCGGATTAAATCAGACTGTCCTTTTGGAGATTTGTTGCTGATTAAATCATCTGTTGATTGGATGAGAAGCTTCTACTGTCAAATGGGAATTTGATTGGTTGCTCGGAGGGGCATTGAATTTGCCCATCATAACTACCAATCGGACTTTTACAAGTGGCAGATTTGGCTACCGGTTGGCAATTACAGCCGGGTAACTTGCCTATTGAAAGTTTACCGGAATTTACCCAGTTGAATGGAACTTGAGTGGAGAATTGCCAAATGATTTGCCGATCGGGATTGCTGACAGAGTGAATAATTAAATCTTTTGACTCCTGAAAATTTACAGAGTTGGGAAGAGAATATAAATAAAAAACTAAGCTCTTTACTGTGGCGGTGGTGTGTTTATCGAAATTCTCCAGTCATGGTGATGACAGATTTTTCCGGCATCATCCATCTTCACATTCTAGATCATGGGGAGAGGTTCCCGCAGACGGTGCCAAATTTGATCCCGTCTAGAAGTGGTGAGAGATGTAATGTCGGTGAAGTGGCTGGTAGGAGGAAGAGGTAGAGGAAGGTGAGTTGTCTTCTAGGTTGACTAGATCACTGGACCTCCAAGAAAGCCAAGAAAAAGGGGACCGAAGGTGCTAAAAAATATCTCGTCAATGGTGCTTGTAAGGTTGCTAGAAGATAGGAAAAGATAGACGGAGCGTTAGAGGGAGTCAGGGAGACTGGGGGCTCCCTGACCTTTTACTCCGACGCTTAAGTCAGTCTTCTGCGATGCTAAAAATGGAGAAGATAAATAGTGCAAAAGCTTAATGAAATGTGAGTGCATGTATTAAGGAGTATCCCGGATACCTTGGCTCGCGGGGCAGGGCTTTTTATAGCACGAAGGAGTGATGTGTCACATCCGTGATGATCAGAGGAGAGGGGAGAGGAGAGGTTGCATTTTTGACAAGATGTCATGTTCACATTAAAGAATGTGTCATGTCAAAAGTGTGGTCATGTCATCCATGTCTTGTCTTGTGGAGATCTTGAGGGGATCATGTTATGTCATACATACTACATGCGTTTTGATAACTCATGTATTCTGACAACTAACCCGGGGGGGGGGGGGGCATGTGCTATTCTGGATATTTGGGCCTGGGAGAGGTGTCGAGTCAGAGTGGAGGTGAGTCGGAGTGTTCGAGCAGCATAGTCGGTCGAACATAAGCCAGATATTTGATTGGGAAGCTGAGCCCCTTGGTCTGTATAGGACCAACCGTAGACTGGCGGGTCGGCTCAACTAGGAAGACTGGCGGGAGAGCTAGGAAGACTAGCGGGACGACCAGAAATACTGGGGGGTCGGTTAGGAAGACTGGTCTATTTGGCTCAACTAGGAAGATTGGCTGGTCGGTCAGGAAGACTGACGGGTTGACCAGGAAGACTGGTGGGTTAGCCATGATGACTGGTGGGTCGACTCGGGTAGGCCAGGAAGATTGGCGGGTTGACTCGGGAAGACTGGAGTGGTAGGTCGGCTTTAGCAGATTAGTCTTGGAAGACTGGCGGGTTGGCTCAGTCGAATAGAGATGGTCACATTGACATCTCTTAACTTTTGATCCAACTTAACATCCAATTGATCCTCGTTTGTATTCGTGGCAACTTTTAACACTCCCCATATTAGAGGTCAAGAAAGTAAAGTACATTGCAATTTCATATCACAACTTTAAATTGTTCAATAAGTTCTTTAAATCTCATATCGCAATTTCATACGTCATTCGACGTACGGGCTAGTATAAGGTTAGACTCGTAGTTTTCACTTTTTAATATTTCCCATTTACATTTTTATTAGTTTACTTTAACTCCTTTTTACCACAATTGTTCAATTCCAAGTTCACATCTTATCGATTCGTGTGAACAACCAACACAGGTCAACTTTTAATATGAGTCATGTGAATTCATTTAGGTATCATCATAGGGTAAGCTACGAGTATCAAAAGAATGAAATATTAACAGTACGAAAGGTTGAGCACTTTAAAGATAGAGAACAACTGAAGATCATTTCAGAATATCTATTTTAAATTTTAAAAAAATCATTCCCATTTTAATTCCTATATAAAATCCATATGTGAACTTGAACTAGTATCAATTATTTACCCATATTTAATTATTTTATAACCCATTTCACTTTTTTTAAATATTATTTTAATCCCATTTTTTAGAAACCTCTATAAAGCATATATATATAATCTGTCTTATCTATTTATTCATGCAAAAGGATAAATGTATGAAAGTCATAGGATAGATATATGTACCTCTATAAACAATAAAAAGTAACGAGTGTCAAAAAAAAAAAAAAAAATCAATGTGCTTTAATCGAACTCATATTTACAACTACAATACAAAAATAATTCAAACCCAAAATAATATATAAGAACATAGTAATAGAAGACGGATCAGATCTTGATTCCACTCTGTTTTTGTTTTAGTTGGCATCAGGTATTCAGCTTACGCTGACTAATCTTAGGAGTGACCAACCCGATCCACGGAAATTTTCCATCGGTCATCAAGATAAATCAAGAAGCGCTGGCAGCGGGCGACCTATCAACCCAACGTTCTTAAGTCAACCATCCATTAAGGAAAATTCATCCGTTAATTCGCCGAAGTTGGGATTTGATCTTAGATGTCTGGGAAATTGAGAAGGCGCTCTACCGTTGCACCATTGATCCTACGCGACATCTCTTTCTTCTATTGAATAACAACTGTATTTAACCAATCTTAATAGAAATCTAATAAAATAAAATCTATACCTCACAACTTTTCTTTGGGAGAGGGGATGTTTCGTTGATACTAAACGAGCCAATTGAACCTAAATAAATATAATCACGAATCAATTATTACTCCAATATCATTTATGCCAATTCCTTACCAATTTTACCTTTACTTTGCTGTCGCCATCCTGGAAATGATAAGCTCATTGAACGAAGATTCGAAATGAGGAAAATCAAGTAGTTGACTGGCTTCTCTCTTGACTCCGATGATAAACATAAAATAGGTAATAGAAGGGCTGGTGGTTGGAAAAAAAACAATAAAGATGGTGTGCTGTTTCTGGTGCTCACTGGAAAAATATGAGGGAGAGCTACTGTTGTTGGAAAGATGAAGAGAAGAAGCTGGAATTGCTGTTAGTGGCTTGTTGTTGATGAAAACAAAGAGAAAGAAAATGCTGTTGCAACCAAACGTCTTTCCAATTTATCAAAATGTTATCTAAGAATATAGTACAATTAGAAAGAGAGAATGCCAGGTTAAAATTAAACTTAGCAAAATCATGCCCCTTAGATATGTTTGATAATTTAAAGATAGAAAACGAAAAATTGAAAATAGAAATCGAACAGTTAAAAAATGATCATGCATGTTCAAACGATTTTAAAAAACCAAAATTTAGAAATTATGGTTAATAAACTGATACATTAGAAATCAGAAAATTTCTAAAAATTATGTACCTCCAAAATTTTTAATAAATTCAATAGACAGAACTTATATTGGGTTCTTAAATCTTTTTTAAATTAAACTCCAATTTTTTTAATTATTAGGATAAGAATTGTCTCAATCAGAAAAATATTTTTTTTAAAATTTTTATTTTGAGTTGAAATTTTTTCTATGCTATCTGATAATTTAATCTACAAATAGATTTTTTTTTCCAAATTTTGTTTACTGTTGAGTATAAAATTATTAAAAAAAATCATACTTTGAAATTTAAATTTATTTGCAGATTTAAATTTTGAAAATCTTATTTTTATGTGATAAAACATAATATTCTCTATCCTTACAAATATTTTTGTTTTTTTTTATGTCTGATGTATTACAAATTATTTTCTGAAAAGATAATTGTTAATATTAAAAATTCAAAAAATAGAAATTTTGAAAATTTTACTTTTTTGCCGTTAAACAATGTCTCTCATACATCCAGGAAAAATAATAGAGTTGAAAAAATATTTTTAAAGACTTATTTTCAAAAATTAGTTTCTGTACTGAAATACTTTATTTCTTTTCAAATACCAGGTATTTCTGTGTAAATTTTTCTACTGATCTAACTTATTCTGTTTACATGCGACAGATATTTTCAAGATTTTTTGGAAATAGAAAAGTAATTTTTATATTATTTGTGTCAAAATAGAAGCTTAATTATTAGCCTACTAGTAATGTTTGTAATGTAGCCCTAAAAATATTTGTTTAACACTTTATTGTATTTTTCTCTATTTTTTGATGTGATTAAAGGGAGAGAAATAGATACAAGTTGAGAGGGAGTAAGGATTTTTTTTTTTTGAATTTAGAATTTTTACTTATTTCGTAAACAATTTGTTATCTACTTTAGTTATGTTATTGCATTTTTAACCCTAACTTGAACTTGGATTAATGCACATCAAAAAGGGAGAGATTGTAAGCACTCTTGGTAGTTTTGATGTTGTCAACCAAGTTTAGTTAGGTCTTGTTGTGTTTGAACCTTGTGTCAAAGTGTAAAGGAGCTTAGAAATACAAGAAGTTGAGCAGAAGACGCAGTTAGCGAGAAGGATGGCATGGGAAGGGAGCCGACGGGCTTGGTGCATCTGAGGGACGAGATGCTGTGGAAGAGTATACCGGTAGACGAGAAGGGCGTGCGCGACATTCGAGGGACGAGAAGCCTGGGAGGAAGCCTGCTCAAGGAGAAGGTCAGAGTTGGGTTCGGGTGAGCTCAACTCCGGTTAGCCGGAGAATTACCCACGTGAAGAGATCAACCACCAAGGAGTTGATCTACCACTTGGAAGGCGCCTTCCACGGCTAGAAGGCGCCTTCCACGGCTAGAAGGCGCCTTCAATGAGCAGTGCGAAGGCGTCCTCCAACTCTTGAAAGCGTCTTCTAGTAGTCGTTAGCCACATCTAGAGTTTTATCTTCAACGAATAAAACTTAGTTAATGGAAGGCGCCTTGGACCATCTTGAAGGCGCCTTGGACCATCTTGAAGGCGCCTTCAAGCTGCGGATAGAGTTTTTCAAGGGCTATAAAAAGACCCCTGGAGTTAGGAAATATTCAACAACTCTTGTATTCATTTCCTAGCAACTTTTTGAGCATTCAGCGAGTGTAAGAGGCTTCTCCTCCTTTAAAGGAGATTTTTAGTACTTTCTTTTATCTTATATTAACAACCACGTAGGTTATAACTAAGTAATTTCTTTGCCTCTTCTTTTTAGTTGTTGATTTAATTTAGTATAATTGTGCTACTAATTAGAGTCCTAAGATCGAGAAAGGTTAATTTTATTTTATAGGTAATTCACCCTCCTCTTGCCGGCCCGTTGCGCCAGCATAGGTATCTTGAATTGTCCTTTCCATAAGGCGACATATACAACAACATGCAACAAATAAAAGGAAAAACTAGACGAGAGAGAGAGAGAGACTAAAATGATAAGATTGATTCCAAGAAGCCTAGTCACTTGAGTGAGTTTTTCCTTGTAGACTATAGTGGCGTATATAGAAGCACACAACACATAGATGTATTGGGAGAGGATACTCAATCAAAAGAGAGTCTTGTACTACTAAACAGAATGGAGAAAGGCCTCATGAGAAGATGGGTATCATGCAAAGAAGAATAAAAAAGACTTGTAGATTTAAGGACATTAGAAAAGGGAAGAAAAATAGAAGGAATCCATTGACAATAGAAATTAATTTTTTTATTTGAGTGAAGACATTAGATCTAATAACAAACAACATGTTAAAATAAGGAAGAGTTGAGAAGAGGAAGAAACTTCTTTTTTTTTAAAGGGAAAATTTGTTTGAGATTGTTATGGGCTCATGTGGAAATATGTAAATTATAAAGGGATTTCATATTGGGTAATAATATTGATCCTGTCTGAAATCGGTGAAGGCAATAAGCTGGGACATGACTCTGCTGTTGACTCGATGAAGACTCCGAGCTATCTTGCAGAACTAGGAGCGTTAGTGCCAGGCCAGGGAAGGGGTCCCGACGTTGGCCCTTCGATGTTAAAGTCAGTGCTCAATCTAGGAGAAGAAAGTAATGAACTGTAGCAAATGGCGTATGCAAATAAGAAGCATTGCATGCCTTCGTCTGTAGATGGAGACCCTCTTTTATAGTGCCCCTGTCACGTTATGCACGCATCTCAAAGTATTAGCACGTTTTCCAAAACTTTCCTAAGAAAGGACAAGTCATAAAGTGCATCTAACATCTTTCACTAAACGAGCCCGCCAATCTCTATGACTTGACAGACTGAAAGTTTCTAAAGGACGATTTGCTTGCGGGATATTCTTTGTCCTTTCCAGCATAAACTTCCAAAAGAGTACAATATGACAGGTAATTGGATCCCGCCGTAGGCCAATCGAAATCCGCTTGGCTAGCACATCACCAGCTCGGCCATACCGAATGTAGCTACTGACCTGTTCTTTACTCGACTTTTATGTTGTCGGAGAGGCGCACTGTGTTTGATCGGTCCTTAGGTCCGATCGGCAAGGAAAGTGGGCCGGGTAACTTAATATTTAGCTCTTAACTTCATTTGCAAGTTACAGAGGACGATCGATTGGACGATCTGGTCAGCCCTTCACGTTCGACCGGTGTTGCGAGCTCACTCGGCCAACCCTTCTTGGTCCACAGTCTCCAGGTCTGTTCGACTATGTGACTTTGTCAATTTGACTTTGACCTCTAGGTCAGTCCGTCCTTACTGCTTTGACCTGCTTTTTGGGGTATCTTTATCACCGTATCAAATACATATACAAAAGTTGAGGGGCTTCTGCGAGAAATAATTTGCCTCTTAATTGTAAAATGGTAGTAGACCTGCTTATTCCTTTGTAATTGACATAATCTCTTTGCGCTTCCCTCCGTTGTTCATCTCTCTGTCAATGAAGCTCTTTGTGCATGTCGTCCTCCCTTCAATCATCTTTGTCATGACTCTTGATCGATGTAGTTCAATCACCTATATTGCTTCTACGACCTCCATCGTTGCTCATCAACACTTGTTCCTCGCAAACCCTACTCCCATTCCTCCATTGGTGAGGATGGGCTGTCATCCGTGATTGCCACCTTTCTAATGAGATTATGCATCCTCATGCTTCATGTTGCTCGCTCCATTGCTCGCTCCATTGTTAATCAAGTCCACTCTGAGACAAAGGATAACCTGCTCTTGGTGCTTGCCCTTCTTAGGGATTGACTCATTGAAGCTCATATCATCTGCATCGTTGACTGCCATCCTTACCACCTCAATTTCTGCACCAAGACTTTGGGTGCACTTGGTTCAAGGTTATCATGTATTTCCTTGGTTATGAGGAATAAAATATAACCTAATATTGTTTGGTTTAATTTTAGGTAATGCAATAAAAACTTGTTTATTTGGAGGTTTTAGTGTATAACTTAGTTAATAATAAGTCTGATAAAAGTGAAAATAAAACAAAAAAAAATATAATATTATTAATAATGGTGATATATATAAATAAATAAATTTAAATAATATTTAGAATTTTTTTATTATTAAAAAAAAGGGATAATTTTGTTGGATTTTAGAGTAAATCTATTTAGTTTATCTAAACTATAGTTAGAAGTTGATTGATTCAATTGACTAAATTTTAATCAAAAACTAAAGTAAAAAAAAAAAGCCAAACAGAACCATTGCCTCACGCATGCGATCATGCGCTTGCCTCTGTTGTCGCCATCTCTCGCGATCGACAATCATGCGCTTGCCACCTTCGTCCCCACTTGCCGGCGTCTTGTTCACGGGACGGTAAATCGCTTGCCACCTCCGGTGAGCCTTCTGCATGAAGGAATGGGGGTGACGTTTGTTGCTTGTGCTTGCCCTTGATGCGACAACCGTCCATTGCTCTCCCTGGACGACGTTCCACTGCTCGCGATTGGCCACTGCTCGCCCTCACTGCGATGAAGGATGACGAATAGCCATGGCTGCTTGCCCCGCGATGAAGGACGACGAAGGAACGATTGGCCGCTACTTGCCCTCGCTGCGCCGCTGCTTGTGCTTGATGAACGAATGACCGCGGCTGGATTCTCGTTAACCCTAGAATCAAGAAAAACCTAGAATTTAGAGATAATTGCATTCCAGGTTATATCCCATTTTGCTGGCGTTTTGCTGATGTGGCGGGAATGCATCAAAACTTAGGAATCACCCATTATCTAAACTAGACAGGTTAAACAATATAACCTTGGGTCGATAACGAAAGTTATTGACGATAACCCCCAACCAAACGCACCCTAAAGGTCAAGTTGGAGTTTTACCACGGGCATGGTTTTAAATCTTGAGTTGTGCCAATCAACACATGTGAAATTTCTTGTTCCGCCTGTTGACCGATGCACAAGAAGTTTCAATATCCAATGCGCGAGTGGATGAGTCCTTTTGCAGTTCTGCCTTTGTTGCGAGCATCTTCTGCGAGCCTAAGTATCTTCTATAGGGACAAAACCCTTTTGCTTAAGATAGCATTTTCCACCTGCATTGCGAGCATGTTGAGATTTGAGCTGATATACTTCATGTCTGGGTATCACTCTGATGTTGCAAGGCTTCAACAACCAAACCCTAGGTAGCTCACACACTATCTAGACAATTCCAAGAACATTACAAAATATAACATGTCTGAAAATAAAAATCAAAGATTACAACACACCGCATAATCATTCACTCATGCCTCTAATGCTTTCAGGACATCAGCCCCTTGAATCCACTGAGGATCAAGCAGCATCTTGATCCAAGTCTCTGGTTCTCAAATTCACTAAGCTCCTCCTCGAGCTTCAAGACATCAAGCAGATCAAAGTCATGCTCTTAAATCCACGAGCCCCATCTCTACAACTTGATCCCATCGAGTCCACGAACTCCATGAGCTCAACTGTAATCTCCAAGTCGAATTGTCACAACTTCTTGCACACTATATCAACAATATCAAATTAAAATTAACTAACTTAGACTGTTTTGGTGACATAGCAAAATAGCAAAACCATGCTGTTCACTCCACCTGCATTGCGAGCATGTTCTGAGACTTGAGCTGATCTACTTCATGTCTGGGGATCACTCTGATGTTGCAAGGCTTCAACAACCAAACCCTAGGTAGCTCACACACTATCTAGACAATCCCAAGAACATTACAAAATGTAACATGTCTGAAAATAAAAATCAAAGATTACAACACACCGCATAATCATTCACTCAATCCCAAGGGACATCAGCCCCTTGAATCCACTGAGGATCAAGCAGCATCTTGATCCAAGTCTCTGGTTCTCAAATTCACTAAGCTCCTCCTCGAGCTTCAAGACATCAAGCAAATCAAAGTTATGCTCTTAAATCCACGAGCCCCATCTGTACAACTTGATCCCATCGAGTCCACGAACTCCATGAGCTCAACTGTAATCTCTAAGTCGAATCATCACAACTTCTTGCACTCTATATCAACAATATCAAATTAAAATTAACTAACTTAGACCGTTTGGGTGACATAGCAAAATAGCAAAACAATGCTGTTCACTAAAATAATTTTAGGACAAGGAGAACCATTAACCGGTGCACAAATGCACATAAGACTTGCAAAATTGAACTACTGGATAGTTATAAAGACTAAACATATATTTGAGTGAGCCTTATCAGTCTTGAAACTCCATGCTTTGATTATTTGGAGAGATCCATAAAAATTTTATGGTATTTGAAAAAAAAAAATTGTATTAGGATAGAGGTCACTCAAAAATATGGGCTATATTAATACTCAATATACACTCTCGTAGGCAGAAAGATCGAGCCATGGTGTCATTCTAGTAGGTAATTTGAGTTTCTGAGATTGTTATATTCAAATTAAGTGCAACAAAGTATAAGGCTATGACCCTGGCTACATGAAAGCTTATCTAGATTAAATGGTTGATGAGCATTTTGGGATATACTCCTATAGAGTGGAGAGTCTATGAAGCGATGTTAAGACAACCAACTTGCCATATACATGCTTGTAATCAAGTGGTTCATGGGAGGACACAACATAGAGATTGATTTCGCATTCATTAGATATAAGGTGAAATTCAATAAATTGTCAAGTCATTGGTTGGCATTTATTGATTAGTTAGTGGATTTGCTAAGTCTTTAAGAGGTCCTAGGACCGGCTATATTGGTAACAAGAAGAGTATCTAGAATATCTTTTAAGTCTGCTTGAGGGGAGTGGGAAGTGTTAGAGATCTAAAACTTGGTGTACGAAGTTGCCACCAATGTGGGGTCTCGGGTAAGGGTTAGACCACATTCGGTTAATTGTATGCAGCCTTACTTGTATTTTTGCAAGAGGTTGTTTCCGCGACTCGAACACGTGACATCAAGGTCACATGACAGCAACTTTACCGTTCTGTCAATGCTCCCCTTCGGGAAAGTGTGATTTACTTGTAAATAATAGGGAGCTACTCATAATCATGGTTTAAAGTGTCGTGTCGAGACAATCGAAAAGGGCGAAACATCTTGTTTGCACCTTGCTACCGGCACCGGCACGATCCCGACACCAAACCTGCGATAGCTGCGACGTGTTGCGCGACCCTGTGGCCGCAGAAGAGTTGTCACTCAACCCCGCACAATAGCGGAGGGGTCGCATAACCCTTCCGCTGTCGCCGCGGAGGCGTCGCGCAACCTGCGGTTGCTGCAGAGGAGTCGCACGACTACCACGATCGCGCCGGAGGAGTCACTCGATCCCCACGGCCATGGCTGAGGGGTCGCGCAACCTCGCGGCAATGACGAAGTCGTGCGAGCTCGTGAGTGATGTCGGATTTTGGATTTTTTTTAATTAAACTTAGGTTAATTATTTTAATCAACTCCTAGCTATGATGGAGATAATCTAAAGATGCTTTATTAAATCCTAATAAAATTATCTAATTAATTTTATATTTCATTTATTTTAATTTAAAAATTATGATAAAATTTTCATTTATTTATTTATCTATTTTCATATCTTTTTCTTTTTTTTTAAAGATTATTTTTTTATATTGTTTATTTTTAAAATATTTATATTAAATATTTTATTTTTTAATTAATATATTTTATATTTAAAAAATACCGAAACTATATCGGTACGGCACGATATGGTACTGAAATCGTATCGTTCCGGTCCAAGATCGAAACCTCGGCACGGGTCGAAATTTTAAACTTTGCTCATAATAACATATAACACATTTTTTTGTTGATGAATAAGAAACACAAATAAAGGACTACTTGTGGCATAAAACTCTAATATTTTCTCATTAATTTCTTCAGACATATTTTTATCTTTCCTGAAATTTATGTTTCAATAATAATTATGGCATTTGCAAGAATACTTTTCTTGTTCTGGTTCTATTTTGGTAGTACAACAAGTGTTATGACTCTCAAAAATTTAGGGTTAATTAAATGGTACTTATCCAGCCTCAAGGTATTTTAAATCACATTTATTTTAATTACATTAAATATTTGTTCTATATTTTATAGTAACCCTATAAATTCATTCATTCTCGAAAATATTTATGATGGTAATTCACTTCAATGCTTATTCAAAAAGATATATATTCCCATTACCTTTCGCTTCTTATTTCGAGCTCTTGAAATTGTTTAACTTTACTCATACGTCTCCTATAATATGAAGATGGCTCTAATTCCATATATCTATATGGCTATACTTATGTTCCACTTCCTAAAGAGATGAATACTTTACTCTCGTTTATCCCAAAAGGGTGGTATAGTTTAAAATCTCCAATCTGTTACTATGGAGTAGAGAAAACTGTGAAGATTACTTATTGCTGGAATATTAACGAATAGCATGCACAAGAGACTCAAGAGTTGGTTCAAGACAACAATTAAATTAATAGTTAGGAGGATAATTTGGTTGGTTGTTTCCTTTGTAAGAATCATTATTAAAATTTAAGAGGTCTTTAGCACATCCCCAAGGAGATGAGCAGTAGCTAAATTAAGAAATGAAAAGAATGCAATCTCCATATTTCTTCTATAATACCAATATAATTATCAAGCCAACGGTTGCTTTAACAGAACTTACTCTCTGCATGCTTCCAGTAGATCCTGATACAAATATTTTGTAATGTCTGTACACATTGTGGTCTTATAAACAATATTTTTCTTTAACATGTCACACTATTTCATTGTCTTCATTTTTTTGGACATATTTTGGAGAAATTCCAGAAAATTACCACTACATTAGAGAATTAAGTAAGCATATGCTTGCTACCAGATTGTGGTTAGATATCACTAATAAACTGTTTCATAGCAGGTATGATTCTTCAGTTTTATCTGGCTTCTTGTTAATGTTCATTGCCAGCATAGTATGGTTGAAGCTTGTGTCCTATGCACATACCAATTATGATATACGAATGCTATCTCAGGTATTTATCCTTCTAAAACTTCAATAGTTGCTCCGAAATGACAAAATTAGGATATATTGTTTCTATTTATATTGCATCTGGTTTTTTTTTTTATTATTTTGTTAATAATTACATCTATAATATTATTGTATACATATGATTAAAATGGTTAAGAAATGATCCTGACTGACACATTACTTAGCTTGAGAGCATTCTATATATTGGTGAAATAATAACTTCAATTCATCACTCTGAAAACAACCACAGATATTCCATCACTAATTTCACCATTAGCGGTCTTTATTTGAATGTGGAAATGCAAAGGCATGTAATGGCATGTATATAGAAGCAAGCCCCATTTTGGTGGAAACAAGTTTTGAATCTAAGTCCTTGGCAATAACTTCTAAGGTCTTTACACACTTTATAAGTTGACATCTTGTAATCTTAGACACATGGTGTTAATCAATATCAGTGCTGGTCAAAGTGTTCCTTCCAATTGTCGATGATACTAATATCATGTTGGCTCTGCCTCCCATGATGATAGTTTTCATGGTACTAATTGCGAGGGAGTTTGCCTTGATCAAAATCAACCAGAAAGAAAAATTCTTTTTTCATGGTGGAGCAATTATATTTATCGTTCACAAGTGTAGATGATACACTATGAAAAAGCGTAACAAGGGTAGGAGGAGGATGAATTGGAGCTCCGATAGCCACAAAGAAGAAGAATGATGTTGGAGTTGGAGAAATTTAGAAGCATTCATATTTTGTACCCATGTCTATTCCAATTTTAACGATGTTCATCTAAGTCCAACTCCTAGTAGTTAACTAACATATATTTATAGATATGTGGAGCAATTAGTTTCAAAATGAGATATCTTGGAAGCATTATTTAATTTGTGTCTTGGTGAATCATGGGGTTGATATCGCTAGGATGCTGCAAGAATAGAGAATCAATACTCCCATTCGATGTACAACCCTTATTATTAGTAAAGTATAATCATTAGTGAAGATGCTTGTTATTTATTTGGTACCTTATTGCTCTAATTTAGTTTGATTGGACTTCTAATTGCTATTGACTTATATATAAAGCTAATCAAGTTAAGTAGAAGGAATTATAAAACCCCTTTGAGTTGATCTCAAAACATGCTGATGTGTGCCAAGTATCGATATGGTACAGTACGGAAACTGTACCATCAGTACAGAATAATACTTTATATCTTGCATATGCATATATTCACTTTTGGAATCTGAAAGGGTAATGTTTGGACATAGGTTAATAGAAATCATAGGTGCCCACATTGGACCAACCATTGTTTGTAGGAGTATTTGATTGACGTGTAACTTTTATTATTATTATTATTATTATTATTATTATTATTATTCTTCAATCTCTTAATAATCTGAAATGCTCCTCTGTTAAGTCTACATTGTAGAGCATGTTTGTTCTTGTCAGTTTGGAGTGATTGTTCTATTCCATATTTTTTTTCCTTTTTTAGCTTGGTAAAATTAAATTGATTTCTTTTTTCTTACTTGTAATTTTTTCCACAACTTTTTTTTTTTCATCTGTGAGATGAAACATCAAGTTAGCTATTTAACATTTCTCTATTTATCTAATAATTTGTTTCTTTATCCTTAGGAAGACAAGTCTTATAGTTTTTCAGGCCTCAGTAACGAAGAAGGTGTTAGCTTCAATCAGTTAGCATACTTTATGTTTGCTCCAACACTTTGTTATCAGGTATTTCAATTGGCTATACATTCACTTATCTTTTTACTACCGATGAATTCCAAAGAATTAATTTCCCTACTGGTATGCAATACAATATGTAGTTTTCTTTTTTCACTCTAAAAAACTCGGTTCTCTATTTTTCTTAAGATCCATGTAAAATGCCTTCCGTAGCTAAACTTAATGGATGTTTGGTTAGATATATTAACTTCTAAAGGGATTCATCCCATGTATTGACTTATTCAAGAACCCTTATTTGCATAATTATGCAGTATATATATATATATATACTGCATAATTATTAGTTACCATATTTATATATATTAATTACCATAACTGCATATATTAGTTACCATATTATTAGTACAAATTAGTTAATAGATATATGTTAATTTATCAATTAGTCTAATTATAATTTTCTAAAATTAAATCCCATGTTTGTATATAAATATGTCTCACTTTTTAATAAAGACATACTTTTTATCTCATCTTTACACAGCTATAGTGTACCATATTGGTCCTATATGTATCCTGTTGTATTGTTGTCTCTTAAGAATAACAAGACACTAACTCACCCCCTTCAATAAATACAAGTAGAAAGGATTTCCTAATCTGATTTTTCATTTTAGTTGTATGGTTTATGATATTCACTTTATCTCGCTTTCTACTAGTTTCATCTTCTTGTACTCCTAAATCCAGAGTAAAAATAATTTTTGTAGGTATAATCTTTACTGACATAAGCTTGGTCTATCAACGGATATACTGATGTTGATTTTCTATGATTCTCATGCTGTGTAGCAAAACTATCCCCGTACAATGTCCATTAGAAAGGGTTGGGTTACCCGTCAACTTATTAAGTGGGTGATCTGTACAGGTGTAATGGGCTTTATCATTGAGCAAGTAAGCCATTGTTTTGGTTGCTAGTACTTGTTTTTCTTTTCCCTTTCTGAAAACTTCTAATACTTCATATTACTTGGTTGCTTCCCTTTTTTCCTTCTGCAGTACATGAATCCAATTGTGAAGCAGTCTCAACATCCCTTAAAAGTGAATCTTCTGTATGCTATAGAAAGAGTCTTAAAATTGTCAGTTCCAACATTGTATGTGTGGCTTTGTATGTTCTATGGCTTTTTTCATCTATGGTAAGTTATATAAGTGCATCAAAGTAAAATTCAGGGTTGGCATTAGAGTTATATGAAATACTAATTTCGCTTGAAGTTACCTAGAAATGCACAAGTCAGATTCACGAATTGAACAAGACATAAACTCTACTTAGTGCCAATGTTGGCATTTATCAGTTGTCAAAATCCCGTTTGTGTAGTAATGGGTTGAATACATTTAGGAATGTCTATAATAAATTATTGGCTAATTAAGTCTTGTAGTTTGTCTTTTACAATAAAAAATATAGTTATTAGAAAGTTCGATATTTATTTCATCAACTAAACGTTTTCTTCTCTTTGTAGGTTAAATATTCTGGCTGAGCTCCTTCTCTTTGGTGATCGTGAGTTCTACAAAGACTGGTGGAATGCAAAAACAGTTGAAGAGGTAGTGAAAGTTTGAACTCGTTTTGTATTTTTATTCTGTGATGCAGTTTGACTACTTTATATATAGGAGAAATATAAAAGTGTCAATGATTTTAACTATTTCTTCTCTTTATGCATGACTTTTTTGGGATCACAAGTATTGGAGAATGTGGAACATGGTACGTCTTTGCATAATCACCCTAAGTTTTGCACGATTGATAGATGATTCTATTTGTCTTTACATAAAATTCTACGCCTCTTTATTTGTTTTTTTAAGGAAAAGGATTTAAGTGACTTAAGGTCACTTTGTTTTTTAATGGTTGTACTTCATAGTTCATGATGGATAAGTATTCTTACCATTTCAAGCATATCATTTTTTTTTGTATTTTAGTACATTTTATGATTTATTTTTATTTAATATTTAAAATATAATGGACAAAAATCAACAGGGTGTCCTTTTGTTCTGAAAAGTCAAAACAGTGAAATATCCTTATTTTGGTGTTGTTGTAACCGTTACAACCATACCTACTACAATATAAAGTAGATTGCCCAAACTTGATCATAATTATTGATTACAGTTATGTCAAAATACTCAATAAAATTGTTCAAACTTAGATCAAAATCACTTTAATTCGGTTAAAATTACTTTAAAATTATTGTAGCAACTATTGCATAACTACCACACTATTGTAATAGCTATATTGTTAGTGTTAGTCCTTAGAGCTAATTATGAGATGATTGACAAGGGAACTTTTGTATCATATTTCATTAATAAAAGACAAAGTTTATGGTTATTATATTTACTTCAGATCGGTGCCAGATAAATAAGTATAATAATGTCCTAAGGTAGTAAGTTCTAGTTTACAATATATCAATTGTTGAATTGATTGTGGGAGGTTGTCGACATAAATAGAGAACACTATTCTTAATTATTCCTAGTTAATTATTAAGATACAAGAACAATATTAATACGTTGAGACTAGCATGTATGTTAATTGATGACTTATTCTCACAAGTTATGGATATAAGATATTAAGTCGACACATGAGCATATTTAGAGAATCTATACTGGACAACCTTGATATCAGAGGAGAATTGTACCAACAATCTCCCCAAAAGAATGATTGCACTTGCAATCTCCATGTATTGTCAAACATCGAAATCCAAACATCAATACTTAAGCCTAGTCAACCTGGTCAACCTTGACCCAGGGGATATTGCACCAATAATCTCCCCTTTCTGATGTTGGACAATACCTTTAAGTTAGGCTAATCTCATAGCCTCAACTTCCTTTCCTGCCAAAGTATGAATGAGGGTTTCCTTCATTCTCCCCCTTTCTTAGAGGGCAAACTCCCTCTTTAGGTAATAAAAGCCTAACTTAAACCCTATATTCTCCTTCTATTGACACACATCAAAAAGAACTCTTCCCCTGAAGAGTTACTCACCGTTGGTCACAACTTCACTCATTGGGCACAACACTACAATAAAGGTCCCATACTCTTCATTGTATCCAATGCTCACCCTTGAGCATTAACCAATCCAACAATGAAGGTCCCATGCCCTTCACTGTATTAAATGCTCACCCTGGAGTATTATTCCACATTATGATACTCATCCTAGAGCACTCACAACGACACACTGAAGATATTAACTCTCCATTATGTTTCAGTGCTCAACCTTGAGCATTGTTTGTCTAAACAAATGTTTAACCACCTTCAATGGTTTTAGAAAATAAATTTTCAATGTCTTTAAAGAGTAATTCCCCCTAAATGCATGCCCACAACTTCTGTTATTGCACTAACAATGACTTGGAATCCTTAAATCTTTAGGAAATCCAAATTTAGAAGTTTTGAGGTTCAAAAATTTAATAATGAAACCAAACCTCAACCTAAACTTCTACTTAGTCTTTCTTAACCAATCCAATCTTGTTTTTATCATGAAAACTCCCCCTAAATATATACAAATGTATTTTTAGGGGTTATGAATGATTATCTAGACTAAAATTGGTTTAAAATGTTGAAACTAAGCCTTCCCAACCAAAATCAACATTTCAATCGATTACTGGATTGATTCAATAGGTGTGGATCGATTGGTGGATTGATTTAGCGAGCTTTTGCTCACGATACCAGCCTTTTCAATCGATCACCCAATTGATTGAGGCACTCCAATCGATCAATTTCATTTCAGTGAATTTCAGAAACTCCCCAAATATTCTATAAAATTTCAAAAATTCTAAAAATTCATGTAGAAATTACTTAGGGTATATTCTATTAAAGAAAAATAGTTTTCTATGAAAATACTTTCTATTTTCAAAGATTGACACAAACTTGAAAACTTGCAAAAACTTCAATGTTTTCTTTAAGTTTGTGTCTAACTTTTCAATGATGGTTACTATCAAAAGACAGTCTTCACCAAGGTTTTCCAAAGTGTATTTGAAATCATTTTCAAAACCAATATCGAACCATATATGTTCTTTGGGTTCAATGCACATGACTTGTACATTAGCTTTCCCAATGATTGGAAAACACACAACTATGTGTTTTGATGAACCTAAAACTCAACTAGATGCACTAAATCAACATCTTGAGTTTTGTTCATCGTCCTACCATCTCACTTGTATCTAATGTGCACTAGAACACATAAAAGCCACCTTATAAGTCTTTGTGAGATGTAAAGTTTGGTTTTGCTCTAAACTAGGGATCATGCATATCTATCTAGGTATTTTGGGAATTTTGAACATCCACCAAGGATATTACTTGTTAATAAATGCCATTAGTCCTTAATTGTAAGGAATTAAAAATAATGCATGATGTGCTATGACATACATCAAAATAAATAAGTTTCAAAAGAAAATTTCCTATAACTACATGATGTATATATGACATGACATGGTATTTTTGTGTTTTTCATAATAAAGCATGAATGCAAAAATGATGCCATGGCATGCGATAGTCAAACAAAGCATGGTAGTTTAGCTTAAATAAAGTACCTAGATTATCTATCTAAGTGTCCTTAAATCCTTAGCTAAACCTAAAATTAACCTAGATTGCCCCTTATCTATTCATGAAAATGCCAAAATCTAAATTGACATTTCTTTAACCCATGATTAAATTGTGCCAATTTAAAATAAAATCAAAAATTTCAAATTATGCCACATTTTACTCTTTTAAAGAGTAAATGAATAATCTATTTCAATTTCAAAGGTTAATAATAACCTTGAAAATGCTCCCCGAGTGTCAACTTCATCAAAGTTGGGTTAACTACCTTTCCAATTTGAGTTGACACTCTCTAACCCATCTAAGGGGTAGAGAAAATGCTCCTGGGAACCCAAAACCTATTCGTGCTCCTTGGATGCTCTAGGTACTCACTAGGGATAACTTCCCTAGATACCTTCCTAATGACCTTGTTAGGCTTCTTTGAAGCCTTCATCATCTTTTCTAGGTCAACTCTAGGGATTGCTTCCCTTGTGACATTCTTAATGACTTTCTTAGACTTCTTTGAAGTCTTAGTCACATTTGTTACAAAAATGCTCTTAGGGATAACTTCCCTAGTATTTTTAACTTGACCACTAGACCTAGACTTGGTTCCATAGCTATATGGAACCCTATGATAAGAAGGCATATCCTTCTTTGTTTTAGGTTTGTATCCCAAACCCCTATGACCGTTGGATGACCCTTGTTGTTTTCCTTGTTAGTTGGTACTCGGAATACCGTTCTAGTTCCCCTGTATAAAAATTTTGTACAAGCATAGAACTATTCTAGCTACCCATATGCTCTACTGAAGTTAAATTTAGATTGCAAACGATGCTTAATATTATTAATCCAAATTGTCCTTCAGAAGTTAAACTTGGATTAGAAATAATACTTAACATTTTTACTCCAAGTTTGACCGATGTCATCTTCCTAAGTTAAACCATATTACAGAAGTTAATCAAATATCTATTTCAAAGATCGACTTCCAGGTTAAACATGGCAAGGTACTAGGCCGTCTTTGGTATGAGATCATCCACCACTTCCTAGACAAAATCTTTCAAAGAAATAGAATATTTAACTTCTTACAGTAAACTAGGTTTAACTACAGAGATCTCGATAGAAGCATAATATCAAAACATGAAATCGAAAAATAAAATCGATAACAAAATGATAACCTAAAACCGATAACCTCTTGTGTTTGGTTTTTCAAGATCTATACAAAAGATGAACTAGTTATGATGCGGAAACTAATAACTAGTTATACCTTTTGTAGCTTATAGACCTCTTGATTTCCTGTTGTATTCCTCTCATTCTCTTGGACGTCGTGTGGGCGACGATCTTCCAAGATGAAATCCACCCAATCTTCTTCCTTTACTTCCAAGTTTCGGCCACCAACTAACCTCCAAGGGATGCTAGACAAGAGAGCTTCCTTTTCTTCTTCTTCTCCTTCAAGTAACCGGCCATCAAGAGATCACCAAACTTGATGCCACCGACCTCCAAGGAAGAAAACAAAAGGAGAAGAGAAAAGGAAGAGGGCTGACCACCAATGGATTGGAAGAGAAGAATATAAGATGTGTTATCTCATGAGGCACCCCCTCCATCTCTTTTATAATCTTTGGTCTTGGCAAAAAAAGAAAATTTTAAACATAATTAAAACTTCCTTATTTTCCTTGCCAATGACTAAAAAGGAAAGTTTTAAAATAAAAAATTAAAACTTCCTTTTAATACTTGTCATGGTCGACCCTACACATGTCCTCCAAATAAGGAAAGTTTTAAACATAAAATTAAAACTTCCTTATTTGTTTCCGGTAAGAAACTTTTAATAAAAAATTTCTCTTTTAAATTCCTTGTTGGTTATAAAAGGAAAATTTTATAAATTAAAATCTCTCTTTTAAAAACATGTGGATGGTTACAAAAAAGAAAAATTTTATCAAAAAATTAAAATCTTTCTTTTAACTACAAATAAGAAAAGATATCAAACCTCTCTCTTAATCCTTTGTAGAAAGCTATAAAAGAAAAGATTTTAAAATTTAAAAAACTCTCTTTTAAAACCATGGTTTCCACAAAAGGAAAGATTTTAAAATTTAAAATACCCTTTTAATTTTTATGTGGCCGACCACCTAGCATGGGCTCCAAGCTTGGCCAACTATGTAACACCCCAAATTTCATTATTTTGAGTTCAAAAAAGTGCTTATAAATATTTAGAAATACTTTATAAATATTCTAGAGACTTTTAGAAATTTTTAGAGTATTTTTATAGAATTTTCGGAGGTCGTTTGGTATTTTTATCAAAAGAAATAAAGTTGCGGCAAAAAACTGTCAGGCCAAGGTTCGACACTGGAACCCCTTAGTAAGCAAAGTCTTAAGAATGTTAGGATGACCAGATGCCTCAGCAGGAGTATGCTGGAAGAAAAGAGAGCAGAATAATTTTATGCAGAGAAAAGTTAATAAATACCCTTAGGTATAAATAGAAGAACTTAAGTGAAATAAGGGGATTCTCGACCTAATTTCGCCTCTTTCTTTTGTGCGTGGACGTAAGCAAAGCGCGAGGATCTCAAGTTTCACCAGAATCCTAGAGAGGTTTCATGTTAGTAAGTTCAAGATAATACGGTAAATACTGCTCACCTGCAGTAAGAGGTGTTTTCCATTGATTTCTCATCGTAGAAATATTATATGTGCAGATTTTCTTTTGTGTTCTATGCATGATCGTAGAAATTTCCATGTTTCAAGTTAAGTTAAGAAAAAATGAGTTTAAGGAAATTAAATGCTTGTATATGCTTGTTGCCTTGAGTTAAACATGTTTTAGTTCCTCTATTGATACAAAAGTAATTACGCATGTTTATCTATACTATCAGTGTAAGTAATAGTAAAGATTCTAGCATGAAAAGTATTTTAAAAGCATGTTTGCACATTTCGAGTTTTTTTTTCTTTGTGAGCTAGATAGTACTTACTAAGCCTTGTTGCTTACTAGTTGCATTTCCTCTTACTACAGATAAAGGAAAATGAAAACAATAGTGAAGGAAGGCGACAAGGGGATGCGTGATGGTGTGTGTGTGATGCCTGGACTATGGAAAGCCTTGGGAATTCGTTGGGAGCGAATTAAGATTTCTTTTAAAATTGCTAGTAAAAATTTTAGAGATTTTACTTTTTAATTATTGTTAAGAGGATGTCATAAATTGTTAGTTTTGCATGGGTCGAGTGTCATCTAATATTTCTGTTATTAATGGTTGAATAGACTAGTTTTTGTGGATGGTTGCTAGATATTATGATTCCATATTTTCCTGAGATTGATGTTTTTTGGCACATGAGGTATACTGTTTGATACATTGTATGTAGATTAGTTTTAAAGAGTGCAAGAAATTTATTATGGCCCTTTGCATGCAATTATAGTTAGAGATGCTTTAACTGCTTTAGAATTATGAGTTGAGTGTTGAAATGAATCACTTACGTCCTTTATGTGTTGCATGTTTAGTAAGAATGTATTAAGAAGCTAGTGGTACTTATGCTACTTAACTGCATGTTATGATGTCACTCACCGTAAGAACCAAATTAGTGGAAAAGTTCTGCATCTAAGTTTGAAAAATTTTATGTACTATTATCATTAGCATAAGCAACACTGGTTAAGTAAAGTTCATAGATAAGTACCGTTCACCCTAGAGAGCACTAGGAGGGTGGACGTTACAGGTTGGTATCAGAGTCGTTCCCATTCTCCAGCATCACACACATCAGCATCAGCCTTGCCGTCTTCAAGTAAGAATGTATTTATACTTTCTTTTATGCTTTTCCTTTAGTGCTTGCAGTATTGAGAAATATTTAGAAGTACCTACTCATATGTGTTTAAAGTCAAGAATCATGCTTAAGTAAGATATATCTAGAAAGCATAGTGATGATTTCAAATTTTCTCTCTATATGATTAGATGGCAAGAAGAGGACGTCCCCGTACCGCTCGTACTGAGAACCGAGCTCAGGAGAACGAGGAGCCTAGAACAACTGCGACCAATCTTTTTGAAGTTGTTGCTCAACTCCAGAGATAAGTAGCAGAGCAACAACAAGTGATTGTCAATCTGATGGCTAATCAGCAGCCAGTCCCTAACACTCCCCCAATTGTAAACATGGAGACTCCAGTGGTGACTGAGGTTCCACCAGCTGCCCCGGAAGTCGCCACAGGGGTTAAAAGACAAGAAGCATACCTTATCCAATGGCTGAGGTTGAAATCGGAAAGTTTCTCGGGCACGACTGAGCCCTGGGATTCCCAGGCTTGGTTCAAAATGCTAGAGAGCACAATGGAGCTTTTTGACCGGCCAGAAGTCGAGAAGGTCAAGTGTGCCTCTTTCTGCCTGTCTGGAGATGCTCGCATGTTGTGGGAGAGAATTAAGAGCAAGAGAGCAGCCAACCTGATGAGTTGGGCTGACTTTGAGACAGAGTTCTATGAATAATTTTTTCATCTTTGAGTCACAAATAAACACTATGAAGAACTTATCGAGTTCAGACAAGGTGACCTGCCAATAGAAGAAGTAGTCAAAAGGTTCAATAGGCTAGCTCGTCTCTGCCCAGAGCTAGTAAGTACAGAGAGGGAGCGAATCAGACTGATGCTTTGAATGCTAAGACTAAAAATAACACTTAATGTGAGTAGTGGAACTCACCGGGTGCAGACTAGTGAAGAGCTGGTCAGTAGTGCATTAATTGCTGAGCACTATCTAAACAACATCAAGGCACAACAAACACAGCTCAAGCCAGTTAAGATAGAGGACAAGACGGTAGGGGATCAGAAATCCAGTCAAGTAATCAGAACTGGAAGGGCAAGGGTAACAAAAGGAAACAATGGAATTCAGGAGGTAACCAAAAGGGAGGTCCAACGAACAAGCAGACCAAGTTCCCTCCCTATCCTAAATGTGGGAGAGTATATCCAGGAGCCTGTCTTTTGGGTATGACTGGATGTTATTCGTGTGTTCAAGAAGGACATCTGGCTAAAGCATGTCCTAACAAGTTTAAGGCACCTCAGCAATAGCCAACGCAATACGGAGGCAGGCCTGCGCAGTTACACCACATGGCAACAACACTAGAGGGACCCTATCTCAGTCAGGAAAGGTTGGAGGCCCCACCAGTTTCAGCCAGTGTCAGAGTAATCTCCCTCACTAAAGAGGAAGCTGCTAGTGCTTCCACGATCGTAACAGGTCAAGTAGTTATTTTTCAGCATTTAGCTACTACACTATTTGATACTGGGGCGACCCATTCTTTTATATCAGTACCCTTTGCCAAAGAATTTCAGGTGCCTACAGATAGCATGAATTCTAAATTCTTGACGACCCTACCTTCTAGAGAAGTCATAGAGTCTAACCAGTGGCTCCGAGTTGTACCAGTCAGAATTTCAGACCGAGAGCTATATGTCGATCTGGTAGTCCTTGCGATGCAAGATTTCGATATCATTCTGGGTATGGATTTCCTCAGCAAGTATAGTGCCTCGGTGGACTGCCACAAAAGGAAAGTGATTTTCAGTCCAGAAGGTGAACCATCCTTTGAGTTCACCGGAGTCCTAAAGAGGAAGACCCTGAAATTTCTCTCTTCTCTAACAGCTCACCAGATGCTAGCTAAAGGGTGTGCTGGTTTTCTTGCATACATTGTGAATGCAGAAGAAAAGAAAGGACTCAAGCAGGAGGATGTTCGGGTGGTCTGTGAGTATCCAGAGGTATTTCCAGAAGAGCTACCTAGACTACCTCCCAACAGAGAAGTGGAGTTTGAAATTGAGTTGGTTCCTGGTACCGATCCAATTTCAAAAGCTCCGTATCGGATATCTCCAGCAGAGCTGAAAGAGGTATAAGAACAATTTCAGGAGCTGCTTGACAAATGTTTCATCCACCCCAGTCATTCACCATGGGGAGCTCCAATGTTGTTCGTTAAGAAGAAAGACGGATCTATGCGGATGTGCATAGATTATAGAGCGCTGAACAAAGTAACAGTTAAGAACAAGTACCCTCTTCCCAGAATAGATGATCTCTTTGATCAGCTAAGAGGGGCCACAGTTTTCTCGAAGATAGATTTACGCTCGGGATATCACCAGCTGAAGGTTAAAGAAAGTGACATACCCAGAACAGCGTTCAGAACGAGATATGGCCACTATGAATTTGTAGTGATGCCGTTTGGAGTGACCAATGCTCCAGCAGTCTTTATGGAACTAATGAATCATGTCTTCAGGGAATATCTAGATAAATTCGTGATTGTGTTCATCGATGATATTTTGATATATTCACGAACTCTAGAGGACCATACTACACACTTGAGAATAGTACTGCAAATCCTTCAGCAGAAACAGCTCTATGCAAAATTCTCAAAGTGTGAGTTCTGGTTAGACCAAGTAGCATTCTTAGGCCACGTCATCTCGACATACCCCGATAGGAGGTAAGCTTATATCGACCGAAATACGCTTCCCAGGAGGAAGATATCTATACTGTAGTGAAGGTAGGCTAATATCGGCCGGGATATAACTTCAGGATGAAGGTAGGCTAATATCAGTCGGGACATACCCCGATAGGAGGTAAGCCTATATCGACCAAAATACGCCTCCCAAGGGAAAAATATATATATACTCTAAAGGGAGTAGGCTAATATCGGCCGGGACATACCTTCAAGATGAAGGTAGGCTAATATCGGCCGGGACATAACTTCAAGATGAAGGTAGGCTAACATCGGTCGGGGATAGCCTTTCAATGGGAGAGCCAGTACGGGCCGGTCGATCAATACCTTGGAAAGATACTGGATAAAATGCAGCTTATTAATATAAAAAGGATGCAAATAGAAGCTGCATGAAGTTGCATGAGAAAGGATCATAAATGAATATTTCAAAGAAGATAATTAACGAGGATATCTGTAATATGTAAATGCATGACAGGTATTATATACTTTGGCCGGAAATATGCTCCCAGATTATTTTGCAGGTACTAAACGACAAAGAAGGTACATCTGGGGTACAAAAAAGATTCCGTAAAAGTCATTCACCACAAGTACGCCGCTGATGTCGCGGGGAAAACCCGAAATGGGGATGGGGATCCCCAATTTTTCGAGGATGGGGCGGGTTTGGGGTGGGTATGGGAATACTATCCCCATCCCCCAACCCGCCCCGAATATTATTATTATTAATATCAATAAATAATAATAATATGATTTTTTTTAAAATATTAATAATAGTGTTAATATTAATATTAAAATTTTTGAAAATATTATTAATAATAATATTATTGATATTGATATTAATATTAATATTATCATTAATAATTATTATTAAATAATAATAATAATAATATAAATTAAATTTAGAAATGGGGCGGGGATGGGGAATCCCCGAACCCGTGGGTTCGGGTTCGGGGAATCTCCGAACCCGAAAAAATGGAAACGGGGCGGGGATGGGAATGGCAAACCCGCCCCCGCCCCGCCCCGTTGCCATCCCTAATCTGCTTTCCAATGTCCAGCCTGCTTGCAGATAAAGCACTTGCCTTTCGGCTTCTTCATTTCAGCTTTTTGTCCTGTACCCTGAGATTTATTCACCTTCTTTGCTGGGAAAATCTGTTTCTTCTTCTTCTTGCCTTTCGACTTAGAAGTAGAATCATTTTCAGCATAGTGAATCTGAGAACTGTGACGAAATATACCTTATGTTGCCTGTAGTTCTGTCAGAAGTTCCGCCAACGTATACTCCCTTTTGTTCATGTTATAGTTCAGGCGGAACTGCTCAAAACTTCTGGGTAGCGTTTGGAGAATTATATCGACCTAGGTTTCCCCATCGATTTCACCTCCAAGGACTTGTATTTCATTCAGATAGGCCATCATTTTGAGGATATAATCCCTTACGGGTGTTCCCTCAGACATGGTGGTCGTTATTAACTTTCTCATTGACTCTTGCCTAGCAGTCCAACTCTGGTGCCCAAAGAGTTCTTTGAGATTGTTCATTATATCATAAGAAGTTGGTAAATCTTGATGCTAATGTTGCAATACATTTGACATTAAAGCCAAAATGTAACACCGCGCCATCTCATCTGCTTTTACCCATTTCTTATGATACTCAATCTCCTCTGGGGTAGAATCACTATTAGGTGTATCTAGGCATACCTCTAACAGTACAAACTTATAGCTTTCAGCAGTTAAGATAATATCCAGGTTTCTTTTCCAATCTATATAGTTGGGACCAGTAAGTCTGTTCTCTTTCAATATAATAGTCAGTGGGTTGAAAGTCATCCTAAGATTCACAAAATAAGTTTTGATAGGACTCTAAATTTAGAATAATATTGATTCCTCAAACAATACTATTTAAATTTACCAACACCTCAAAACATCGTGAATATTACATGCCACGTTAGTGTGGACGTATACAAATTCAACATTTGTAAGAGAAGGGTCTTACCCATTAATTTTATTATCTTGTCATCCTAACTTTATGACAAATAAAATTAATAGTTGGTTTTATTTTAGTCACGCAAAAATAATAGCAGTGACTCCGTTGGGGAGGATACTATTGAATGCGTCTAAGTGTATATCATTACTTGATACTTAGTCCATTAAATAGGATTGTGCCCCTTCAGTTGGAGAAGATCACACGCTCCTAAATAATTTCCTATAACCATCCATAAAGGAAGTTTGATCTAGTGATCCGCAACAAACCCATCCGTTGTGGAGGGAGACACTCAGAGCCAACACGCAAACTTGTTGCATCACTTACAAACCAGTAATGGAGACCGTGGAATTTATTTAAAAATCCCTCTCCCACTTAGTTATTTAATTTGAGGAATTTTAACCTATGCTAGCATACCTCACATGCACACACACACATCACAGTAAATAAAAACAATAAATATGAAATTTAATTTTCCAACTATTATGGCCTTTTCCATCACTGTCCTCCGTGTGTTCCAACCTTAGCTGCTGCCATCTTTAGCCACCGCCATCGGGTCCAGTCGTCGCATCTATCTTGCTTCTTATTCCGCTGCGCCTTTGGTCCTCCAATAGCACCACGCTTCGCAAGGATACAATCTGTGACAAATATAGAATTTTACATATATCAATCCTATATTCCACAAAGGAATGTACATGTAATCTAGATCGAAAAATAAAATTCTAAAAACCTAGGGCTAATACAGCTCCTGCGGTATTAGTTACATACAATCATGCACACACAAAATAATGCTCTTGACATGTCCAAGGGTCCAATCACACACAATATTTATATGACATAATAGTTGGAGCCTGCAACCACAAAGTTAGCACATCCTACTATTATCCTGCCTAAATTATGTATGACATGTGCATAATCTATTTGAAAACCAAAACACATAGAGACAAACTCTAGCTCTGATACTAATTGTTGGTTGGTCCTAGGAAGATCGTACCGGTTCCATTGTATAAAAATTTTGTACAAGTGTCGAACCTTTCCTAAACAACCTATTGTGTTCTTTAGAAATTAAATTAGGAATCGCAAACGGAACTTAACATTATTGATTCCAAATTTAACTTATCTGTTTTTAATGGTTTAGACTTGGATCGCAAGCGGAACTTAACACTATTATATTCCTTGCCAATGTTTAAGAAGGAAAATTTAATTAAAATTTCCTTATCAAACCTCTAATGGTCGACCACCTTATTCCCTCCAAACAAGAAAAGTTTTAATCACAAAATTAAAACTTCCTAATTTGTTTCCGAAAATTTTAAAATAAAAATTTCTCTTAAAAAATTCCCTTCATGGTTGGCTATAAAAGGAAACTTTTATAAATTAAAATCTCTCTTTTAAAATATGTGGATGATTACAAAAAGGAAAGTTTTCTCAAAATTAAAATTTTCCTTTCAATCTACAAATAAGGAAAGATATCAAATCTTTCTTTTAATCTTTTGTAGAAAGCTATAAAAGGAAATATTTAATTTTAAAACTCTCTTTTAAAAATTATGAGGATGGTTACAAAAAAGAAAATTTTTATCAAAAATTAAAATCTTCCTTTTAACTACAAATAAGGAAAGATATTAAACCTTTTTCTTAATTTTTTGTAGAAAACTATAAAAGGAAAGATTTAAATTTTAAACTCTCTTTTAAAACCATATCCTCCACATAAGAAAAGATTTTAAAAAATAAAATCCTTTTATTTTAATGTGGTCGGCCACACCAAGCTTGGGTTCAAGCTAGGGCCGGCCACCTCTTTAAACCATCTCACCTTGGTTGGGTCGGCCCTAGTTTGGGCTCCAAACTAGGCTTGGTCGGCCACCTTAAGGTGGGTAAGAAGGTGGGTATAATACTTTATAAATAAGAGGCTACAACAGGGACCGAGAGGAGGAATTCGTTTTGGTCTCTCGATGAACTTGAGCTTCTCGTGTTCGCCCCGAACACCCAACTCGAGTTCATCAATAATAACTCATTTCACTAAAGAGTTATTATTGAACTACCGCACCAATCCCATATTACTATTTGGGCTCCTTCTTATCATGAGTGTGTAAGTCTCCTTGTATTTAAGATATCGAATGTCCACTAATTAAATGAGTTACTGACAACTCACTTAATTAATATCTAGCTCCAAGAGTAGTACCACTCAACCTTATCGTCATGTCGAACTAAGTCCACCTGTAGGGTTTACATGACAATCCTTATGAGCTCCTCTTGGGGACATTATAAACCTAGATTACTAGGACACAGTTTCCTTCTATAATCAACAACAAAACTATAAATAATATCATTTCCCAACTTATCGAGCCTCTTGATTTATCGAACTAAATCTCACCCATTGATAAGTTAAAGAAATAAATACTAGATATATGTGCTTGTTATTATATCAGGATTAAGAGTACACACTTCCATAATAACAAAGGTCTTGCTCTTTTATTCAGTCAGTATAAAAAGAACTTACCTTAAATGGTCCTTCTCAATACACTCAGAGTGTACTAGTGTAATTTTATAGTTAAGATAAACTAATACCAAATTACACTACGACTATTCTAATGGTTTGTTCCTTTCCATCTTAGTCGTGAGTTACTGTTTATAATTTATAAGGAATTGATAACATGATCTTCTGTGTGTGACACCACACACCATATTATCTACAATATAAATTAATTGAACAACTACACTTAGCTTATAAATGTAGATATTTGACCAAAATTATTCTTATTTTAAGTAAATGTTTATACAAAAGCTAGGCTTTTAGTATACATTCCAACAGTGCGCACACAAGCTACAGGAGCCCTACATAAAGGGGGGTCCAGGCATTGGCGGAGGTATGCTTTACGTGATTTCTACTGTTACGCTACAGTTCCGCTTCTTGTTTCTTCTTGCTTCATCGGAGACTGACTTAAGCGTCAGAGGGTCATCGCTGGGGACCCCTTCCCTGGCTCGACACTGACACTGCTTGTATTGAAGGTAGGACGCCATGTCCCGAGCATCCGTCTCTTCGACTTTCGGATAGGATCATATTTGGCGTCTTCTGTGGGAATGTCACCTGAATCCGACCCGAGAAGATGGAAGACGTTGGACGACTAACCACCGTGACGCTCACTCAAGAGGAGCTGGAGATGCTTGTGCAAGCACAGACAGCAAAAATGATAGAGTAACAACAACAACAAGTGCTAGTCGATCGACCAGCGCCGCAGCCTGCAACATCGGCAGCCAATAGGCAAGCAGGGCAAGAAGACCGAGCGGAGCAACTCTCCGTATGGGGGAAGAACCGAAGGTTGGCCGACACCCAAGGGGAAGCACCGCCCGTGCTGATCCCCTTGTTGGTTGCTACTCGGAAAACCTAAAGGTTCCACTGTACAAAAATTTTGTACAAAGGTCTGAACCTTTTCCTAGCTACCATGTGTTCTTTTAAATTTAATTTTGGATCGCCTGCGGAACTTAACACGTTTGATCCAAAACTTAATCTATTCGTTCTTTTAGGTTTTGACTTGGGTCTCCTGCGGAACTTAACACGTTCGACCCAAATCACCTTAAGTTATTAATTCCATTAAATATTAATTTCCATAATTGGTTCCCAGTACTGACGTGGCGAGGCACATGGCCTTCTTGGATATGGGAGCAACCACCACCGACTAGACAAAACCTTTTATAGAAATCTAATATTTAATTTCCTAAAATAACTTTAGGTTAACCAAAAAGAACAATCAAATCACAAGGGGAAAAAAAACAAAAGAACACAACTTCGAAAAACATATTCGAAATACTAGAACGTAAGCCTCTTGTATTTGGTATTATTTCCATAAATAACTAGCATGATGCGGAAAGGAAAAATTACTAGTTATACCTTCTAGAAAGACCTCTTGATCTTCTACCGTATTCCTCTTCTAACCTCGGACGTTGTGTGGGCAACGATCTTCCGAGATGAGAAACCACCAACCACCTTCTTCTCCTCCTAGCTAGGTTCAGCCAACAATAAGGAAGCATCACCAAGGAAGAAGATCAAAACACCAACCAAGCTCCAAGAGATGCTAGCTTTCTCTCCTTCTTCTTCTTCTTCTCCAAGTAGTATCCGGCCACCACAAGAGCTCCAAGGGGAGAGAGAGGTTCGGCCACCACAAGAGGAAGAGAGGGAGAGGATGATGGCCGGCCACACCAAGGAACAAAAGAGGAAGAGAAATAATAGAGGTTGTGTCTCATGAAGGCACCCTCACCCCTTCTTTTATATTCCTTGGCCTAAGCAAATTAGGAAATTTAATTACAATAAAATTTCCTTAATTTCCTTGACATGATTTAATTGAGAAAAATAAAATAAAATTTCCCCAATTAAATTCTAATGGTCGGCCACATCATGAAATCAAATTAGACAAGTTTCAATCAACAATTAAAACTTCCTAATTTGTTTCCGGAAATTTTAAAATTAAAATTTCTCTTCAAAATCTCTTCATGGTTGATAAAAAGAAATTTCTATAATTTTAATTTTACAACATGTGAATAATTTTTAAAGATAAAATAAAATATCTCACCAATCTACAAATAAGAAAAGAGATCTAATCTCTTTCTTTAATCTTTTGTAGATCTTTTACAAGAGAGATAATTTAATTTTAATTCTCTTTAATAAATTATATCTTCCACATAATAAAAATTAAAATTAAAATTCTTTTTTTAATTTAATTTGGCCGGCCCCTCTAGCTTGGGTTCAAGCTAGGGTCGGCCACCCCAATTTATACCTAGGCCGGCCCTAGCTTGGTTCCCAAGCTAGCTTGGCCGACCCCCTTTAGGTAGGTATAGAAGGTGGGTATAGGTGGGTATAGTACTCTATAAATAAGAGGCTACGATAGGGACCGAGAGGAGGAATTGGTTTTGGTCTCCCGATAAAATTAAGCATCCCGTGTTCGCCCCGAACACACAACTTAATTTTATCAATAATAATTCATTCCACAAGAGAACTATTATTGAACTACCGCACCAATCCCAAATTACATTTTTGGGCTCCTTCTTATTATGAGTGTGTTAGTCTCCCTGTGTTTAAGATATCGAATGCCCACTAATTAAGTGAGTTACTAACAACTCATTTAATTAATATCTTAGTCCAAGAGTAGTACCACTCAACCTTATCATCATGTCGGAGTAGGTCCACCTGCAGGGTTTAACATGACAATCCTTATGAGCTCCTCATGAGGACATTATCAACCTAGTATCTCTAGGACACAGTTTCCTTCTATAATCAACAACACACACTATAAGTGATATCATTTCCCAACTTATCGAGCTTATTGATTCATCGAACTAAATCTCGCCCATTGATAAATTAAAGAAATAAATATCAAATATATGTGCTTGTTATTATATTAGGATTAAGAGCACACACTTCCATAATAACCGAGGTCTTTGTTTCTTTATAAAGTCAGTATAAAAGAAACGACCTCAAATGGTCCTACTCAATACACTCTAAGTGTACTAGTGTAATTATACAGTCAAGATTGTGAGATCTCGGAAAATTTAAATAAATAAGGTTATTTGGGAAATAGCCTTATAGAATTTTTCCGGAATTTTTAGAAATTTTCTGGGAATTTTTCGGAGCTCATACGGAGGGTTTTGAGGGGATCAACTTTGGGTTCGGATAAAGCCTGTTTAGGATACCCGTTTAAGTGAGGAAATGTGTTAATATATAAATTCATTTCCTTTATTTCTTTTCTCCCCCAAACCCCATCGCCGATTCACCCGACTCTTCACCCAACCCGAACACCTTCTTCCCCGATCTCCCCAACTCCTCTCGACCTCTCTTTCTCGCGGACGAAGCACAGCCGGGGGTTCCGGTGATCGTCGACCTCGACGGAAACTAGTGGGGTCACCGGAGCTTGATGGTGCCGAGGAGCTGGATCTGATCAGGGGGTTCTGTCCGGCGGATTTGGAAGCCGATCTCCTCCTACGCGACCCTCTCCTTCCTCGATCTCTCTAGCCTTCGTCGCCGATCCTGAGGAACTCATCGCTGGATCTCGACGGTGCCAAGGAAGACCGGGCTGCCTTCGGCCGAAGGGTCTCTGCTCCGGTGGTGCTTGCGGCCGATCGCCGAAGGTGCGGCGGCTAGGGCACGGTGAAGGACCAGATCTTGCGTCGACTCCCAACCAATCGCCTACCGAAGCTTGGAGAGGTGCCCTAGTCCGGATCTGTATCACTCGATCGCCGGCGTGGGTAAGCCAGCCTTAACCGAAAGCCCCTCTTCTGAAATTGCCTCTTGATTCATCACTGGATCCTTGTTGATTCAAGGGTTTAGCTAGATTAGGGTTCTTCTTTTGGATTTGAATCTTCTTGTGCTGGATTCTTCTCTGATCGAATTGGTCATCTTATTGTGGTTGGTTTAGGTTTTGGTTGGAGATGATGGGATCAATTGAGTTGCCGAGCAAAGGCTTGAAGGTTTATTGTGTGATCCGTGATCTCCATTGATTGAACCCTTCTTGATCCGATCAGGAGGTGAGGTCTGTGCTTGCTGTGGAGTTTCTTTGGTTCCGGCAGCTACTCCATCGAGCAGAACACTTTGTTCCAGCATCAATAGGGGGCTGTGAGGTTAAGGTATGGTGTAGGATTTTTGATTGGGTAGTAGATCATCATGTAGTTTGGTTATTTTAGATGGTTATGCCTGTTGTGGATGAATTAGGGTTATGTTGATTGTGATTAGATTTAATTGCTTAGATTAAACTAATGGAATGATTAGGGTTAAGACAATTAACCCTAGTCAACTATTGGATTTAATCTAAGATTGGATTTCTAATCTAATTGGTGATTAGAGATTAGGTAACTAATCCTAATTAACCATTAGATTTAATTATGTAGATTGAGGTTGTGATTAGGGCTTTGCCCTAATTTAGGTTTAGGGATTTTATTTAGCTATTCATTTGGATTTAGCTAAATAAAATATATATATATTGTTTGATTGACACAGGACTCTGATTAGAGACAGGCGTCTCGACCTTGGATTGCTTGATTGTACCTTCTATTGGAGGCGGGTACCCTTTGACTTATCTTTTGATAATGTCTTATGATATGTGTAGCTTATATATATTTACTAGTGGTAGAAAGTAGATTATTTCTTCCCTGGTCTTAGCTACTTGATACCTATCACATGCTTCATCTGCTAGATGCTTTACTTCAGGATTGGATATTCTATCTCTTGCCATGTGTATATATGTTCATAGAGATGCATATCTATAGTGCTCTACTCTACTGGATTAGTTGCTTTACATGTGTGATACATGCTCTTGGATTCATGATACTTACATCATTGTTATATGTGATGTCTTTGGATTTATGCTGTTTATATCATGGTTATATATATGCGTTTACCTTTTGGGCACACACATATACGGAGGAGGCTATGTTCGGTATGACATCTGCATGCACCATATTGCATGATTGCATGTTGGGCGATTGACGACTCCATTATTGTTGAGCTCGTCGGCCTGCTACATGGACCCGCACATGTTCATTGCATGGGTAGTGGCACAAGACTCGGGGTGTGTAGGGTAGCTTGCCGGTAGTGCTCCGCTAGCATGGGTAGCGTGACAGGAGAGTGGTAGCACACGGGGTCCCTCCCGGTCATTGAGTACCGAGATGAGGGCGTTACGCTCCCTCACTATGTTTGAGGCAGGAGGATAGGTGTACTCGACAACATCCCGCTCCACTCGGTCACTCATCGGGGTAGTGAGTGCACACAGCCAATACCCACTCGGTCTCACCATTGCGTGTGAGACAGTGAACTGGCGAGGGGTGACCGGGACATGTCATTTGCATCATACGCATGTTGCATTATTTATGATTGATGCATTTTGGTGATTGCATATGATTGACATGCATCTGAGTTATATGCTTTTGCTCGACTATTTTTATCTGTATGTTCACGATCGGTTGCAAACCTCACAGTGAGTCTGATTTATTTCGATTATGCACTTCTTATATTCTTGCAGTAGATTGTATTGCAGCTTATTGTTGGTTACTGCAGTTTATTTAGTCTTGCATACCTGTTATACTTAGGACTATATAGATTGTATGGTTAGAGAACTGTACTATCGATCCTATGATTTAGGAGACTGTACCTTAGGTTTTTACTGGTGGATATATATTGTTGTACATGTCTATTGGTTTACCGGTGAGTTCTTTGAACTCACCCGTTGTTACTATTTTTTCAGGTTGAGGCCGTCAAGAGATTCCACTAGCCCCTTTGTCGCGAGGATTTTCTTTGTCGGATTTGTTCTGCTTTTGCATCTTAAATACTTGTATTGTGGGTTGTATTGTGGACATTGAACATTCGGGTTTACTACTATTGTTTTCCGCTGCAGATATTTTCATTACTTCGTGGATTTGGTTTTCTTCGATGTAGTGGAGTAGGATGTGTACATATATTTTCGAGATTTTATATCGTCTTTCCTTATTAAACTGCGTGATTGATTATATGTTGAATTATGTGGAATGTTGATATAAACTGCGTGGCTTGTTCTTTTGTATTGTATTATTCCGGCCGCGTGTGGCCGAGGTATGGAGATATATGTATACTGAGCTTCATATTGTCCGCCGTACAGGGGAGATGCTGCCGAAATTTCTTCGGACAGGGACTACCTGGGGGCGTGACAATTTTTGGTATCAGAGCAAAGTTTTGCGATACCTACTTGTCGGGTTTCGGATTTACGATGCTTACTTTCGTGAGCCTTTCTCGGTATTTTTGGATTGTACGGATTTCCGTCGATTTTCTCGTTTCGGAATTCCGAGGCATTTTGACGAGGTTTTATTGGATCTATTTGGGGGCTATGCAACGACAGGATATCTCCAGACGGCAAATAGGTAAATCAGGTAATTTTATAGTTTTCATACCTGTAGTGATTTCTGGATAACATTTTTACATATATGATACGTGTTCTAGTACTTAAACGTGGTCGCACATGTATGAGGGCGATCGATTCTCTAGAGACAGAGTCTCCAGAGAGTTCTGTTAGGGTTGAGCCTGTCCGTCAGGGATAGACTCCTCAGGGTATTGTGACCACGTTAGACTGTCAGATCCTGGCGGTTCCGACTTCAGAGGTACCTACCTCGCCTGTACCGCCAGTAGTACCTACAGGGTACTTGGCACCTTCTCTAGCCGTGCCTACTGCGTACTCGGTACCACCACAGAGGCAGACTCCTCAGGTCATTGTGGGTACGGGTGCTTATCAGACCCCGATAGCTCCGACTTCCGAGGTACCTACCTCGACTGTACCACCAGTGGTACCACCGTCGGCATATTCAGCACCTCCCCCAGCAGTAGTACCTACAGGGTACTCGGCACCTTCTCTAGCCGCGCCTGCTACTACGTACTGGGTACCCCAGATACCTGCGCTGGTTACTGCACACCCGGCACCCGCACCAGCAGTACCGGTTACTCCTTATCCGGTACCGCCCACCGTACCTTTAGTCGTCCCTACTTATGCCTACTCTGTAGTCCCACTAGTGGTTCCTACCCTGTTTATGTGGCAGCACCAGTGGTACCTCTTCCAACCTATCCATCAGTACCACCCATAAGATCAACTCTAGTGATTCTGCCCAGTACCGCAACGATATCTACGGCTATGGTTGTGGCACGAGCATGGATCCCAGCCTTGGCGGAGTTGATGAAAAGTCAATTCACGCTATTTCGCGGGGAGACTGATCCGAGCGTGGCTCAATCTTGGATAGAGTCTATGGAGCGGACATTCTTTTACATGGCTTGCTCCGAGTGGGAGAAGGCTGAGCTGGCTGCTTACCACTTACGAGACGGGGTAGAGATCTGGTGGGACACACAGTGCTCAATTATAGGCGAGCAACATGTTATATATACGAGATTTAGAGAGGCATTCGAGAGTCAGTGTTTTCCCCGGGCGTATCAGATGACACGTCGGCGGGATTTCCTGAGTCTTCGACAGAATAATCGCTCAGTGATGGAGTATAATGTCGAATTTAATCGGTTGGCCAGATTCTGTCCTGAGTTGGTTGCCGAGGACAGATCTTGTATGCTTCAGTTTGTCCAGGGACTGGACGGGCATCTTCAGCTGAAGATTTCTGGTTCTGGTACTTCATCATTCACCGAGACACTGGATAGAGCTCTCATGATTGAGTCTACTCATCGGAGAGTGAATGCAGATAAGAAGAGGAAACAGACTGATCGGACTTCCGGACAGAGCCAGCAGCCACAGACTACTGGACAGCAGCAAAGCAGTCACACTCAGACGGGTCAGGATACTTCTGGGTCATCTGGCCGATCCCAGAAATCAGGAAGGTCTTCCTCGGGACGTTCCCGGTCTTCAAGGCAGAACCGGAAACAGTCTACTGGTGACTCTTAATGCACTTGATATGGATCCCCAGATCACATCACCTCTGCATGCACCCTGGGATAGTCAGTTGCTATTATTGCAAACTGCCTGGGCACTTGAGCCGAAACTATTCGCTGAAGGCTCAGCATGTAGCGTCCGGAATTTCTGTTCCGAGAGGACAGTTTAGTCAGTCCAGGAGATCCGCAGTTTCGTGGGCTTGGTTGGATATTACCGACGATTCGTTGAGGGTTTCTCCAGCATTGCTATGCCATTGACACGTCTGACTAGGAAAGGCGTGAAGTTCACGTGGTCAGAGGCTTGTGAAACCAGCTTCCAGGAGCTGAAGCGGAGATTAGTATCAGCACCAGTCTTGGTTTTACCTTCTGGTGATGACGGATTCGTACTTTACACAGATGCATCTCTTCAGGGCTTGGGCGCTGTATTGATGCAGCACGATAGGGTAGTCTCTTACGCTTTTCGTCAGTTGAAGGAGCATGAGAAGAACTACCCAGTACATGATTTAGAGCTAGCCGCTATTATCTTTGCTTTGAAGATTTGGCGACATCATCTTTATGGTATTACTTTTGAGATTCTTACTAATCATAAGAGTCTCAAATATATTTTCACACAGAAGGAACTCAATCTCCGACAGAGGAGATGGATGGAGTTCCTGAAGGATTATGATTGTACTATTAGCTACCATCCGGGTAAAGCTAACGTGGTTGCTGATGCACTGAACAGGAAGTCCAGAGGGACTTTAGCTTGCCATCGAGTTACAGTCACGGACTTGATTCAGGGATTCGCCGAGTTGGGCCTTGAGGAGCAGGGACAGACAGAGCAGGGTATTCTTGTTACTATGGTTGCTCAGTCATCGATCAGGATGAGGATTCGAGAGGCCCAGGCCGGAGATCAGCATTTACAGTTCATTAGCAGTCAGATAGCTTCCGGACAGCAGACCGAGTTTACACGAGATGACGAGGGTATTGTTTATTTCCGAGGCAGATTGTGTGTGTCTCAGTCTCACCCGGTCATGGAGGAGTTACTTCAGGAGGCTCATCGTTCTAGATTTGCTATCCACCCAGGTGGGACTCGTATGTATCGCGATTTGAGATGTTCTTATGGGTGGAACGGCATGAAGAAAGACATCGCAGATTTTGTAGCTAGATGTCTTGTTTGTCAGCAGGTGAAGGCTGAGCACCAGAGACCTGCTGGTTTACTTCAGAGGATCCCTATCCCAGAGTGGAAGTGGGAGCATATTACTATGGATTTTGTGGTAGGACTGCCTAGGACTCGACGAGGCCAAGATGCGATTTGGGTAATCGTTGATCGATTAACCAAATCGGCACACTTTTTAGCGATCCGGAAGACTGATTCTCTGGATCGATTAGCAGAGTTATATTGTCGAGAGATTATCAGATTGCATGGAGTTCCGTTGAGCATCATATCTGATAGAGACCCACGGTTCACGTCCCGATTCTGGCAGAGTCTGCAGCATGCCTTAGGCACACAGCTTCGTTTCAGTACGGCATTCCATCCGCAGACAGATGGGCAGTCAGAGCGGACTATTCGGACTTTGGAGGACTTGCTGAGGTCTTGCGTTATGGATTTCGGATGCAGTTGGGAGGACCACCTGCCATTAGTGGAGTTCGCCTACAACAACAGCTATCATTCGGCTATCTAGATGACACCGTTTGAGGCGTTGTATGGTAGGTCTTGTCGGACACCCGTCCTCTGGGAAGAGGTTGGGGAGGCCCAGTTGGTAGGACCTCAGAGAGCTCAGCAGGATGCAGAGTTAGTTCGCACTATCAGACGGAGGATGTCAGAGGCTCAGGACCGTCAGAAGAGTTATGCTGATCAGAGACGGAGACCCCTGGAGTTCTCTAATGGTGATCATGTATTTCTGAGGGTTTCACCCACGAAAGGGGTGAAGAGATTTGGTCTTCGAGGTAAGTTAGCGCCGCGATATATCGGACCTTTCCAGATCTTGGAGAGGATTGGAGCAGTAGCTTACCGTCTGGCGCTACCACCATCTCTAGCTGGCATTCACGATGTATTCTATGTATCTATGCTGAGGAGATACGTATCCGATCCGGCACATGTTCTGTCAGATATATCTGTTCCTATTCAGCCTGATGTTACTTACGAGGAGGTTCCGGTGCGGATTCTGGACCACAGGGAGCGTCAGCTACGGAACAAGACTGTCCGACTGGTTAAAGTCAGATGGCAGCATCATTCTGACGAGGAGGCTACGTGGGAGCTGGAGGATACGATCCGAGCTCGATACCCCCATCTTCTACTTGAGGTATGTGGGTTAGAGTTTCTTTTCAGCATTTATACCGTTTGGTTATATTCTAGTGTTTGCTGTTGGTTATAGCGAAATTTGGGGACCAAATTTTCATTAGTAGGGGAGGATGTGAGATCTCGGAAAATTTAAATAAATAAGGTTATTTGGGAAATAGCCTTATAGAATTTTTCCGGAATTTTTAGAAATTTTCTAGGAATTTTTCGGAGCTCATACGGAGGGTTTTGAGGGGATCAACTTTGGGTTCGGATAAAGCCTGTTTAGGATACCCGTTTAAGTGAGGAAATGTGTTAATATATAAATTCATTTCCTTTATTTCTTTTCTCCCCCAAACCCCATCGCCGATTCACCCGACTCTTCACCCAACCCGAACACCTTCTTCCCCGATCTCCCCAACTCCTCTCGACCTCTCTTTCTCGCGGACGAAGCACAGCCGGGGGTTCCGGTGATCGTCGACCTCGACGGAAACTAGTGGGGTCACCGGAGCTTGATGGTGCCGAGGAGCTGGATCTGATCAGGGGGTTCTGTCCGGCGGATTTGGAAGCCGATCTCCTCCTACGCGACCCTCTCCTTCCTCGATCTCTCTAGCCTTCGTCGCCGATCCTGAGGAACTCATCGCTGGATCTCGACGGTGCCAAGGAAGACCGGGCTGCCTTCGGCCGAAGGGTCTCTGCTCCGGTGGTGCTTGCGGCCGATCGCCGAAGGTGCGGCGGCTAGGGCACGGTGAAGGACCAGATCTTGCGTCGACTCCCAACCAATCGCCTACCGAAGCTTGGAGAGGTGCCCTAGTCCGGATCTGTATCACTCGATCGCCGGCGTGGGTAAGCCAGCCTTAACCGAAAGCCCCTCTTCTGAAATTGCCTCTTGATTCATCACTGGATCCTTGTTGATTCAAGGGTTTAGCTAGATTAGGGTTCTTCTTTTGGATTTGAATCTTCTTGTGCTGGATTCTTCTCTGATCGAATTGGTCATCTTATTGTGGTTGGTTTAGGTTTTGGTTGGAGATGATGGGATCAATTGAGTTGCCGAGCAAAGGCTTGAAGGTTTATTGTGTGATCCGTGATCTCCATTGATTGAACCCTTCTTGATCCGATCAGGAGGTGAGGTCTGTGCTTGCTGTGGAGTTTCTTTGGTTCCGGCAGCTACTCCATTGAGCAGAACACTTTGTTCCAGCATCAATAGGGGGCTGTGAGGTTAAGGTATGGTGTAGGATTTTTGATTGGGTAGTAGATCATCATGTAGTTTGGTTATTTTAGATGGTTATGCCTGTTGTGGATGAATTAGGGTTATGTTGATTGTGATTAGATTTAATTGCTTAGATTAAACTAATGGAATGATTAGGGTTAAGACAATTAACCCTAGTCAACTATTGGATTTAATCTAAGATTGGATTTCTAATCTAATTGGTGATTAGAGATTAGGTAACTAATCCTAATTAACCATTAGATTTAATTATGTAGATTGAGGTTGTGATTAGGGCTTTGCCCTAATTTAGGTTTAGGGATTTTATTTAGCTATTCATTTGGATTTAGCTAAATAAAATATATATATATTGTTTGATTGACACAGGACTCTGATTAGAGACAGGCGTCTCGACCTTGGATTGCTTGATTGTACCTTCTATTGGAGGCGGGTACCCTTTGACTTATCTTTTGATAATGTCTTATGATATGTGTAGCTTATATATATTTACTAGTGGTAGAAAGTAGATTATTTCTTCCCTGGTCTTAGCTACTTGATACCTATCACATGCTTCATCTGCTAGATGCTTTACTTCAGGATTGGATATTCTATCTCTTGCCATGTGTATATATGTTCATAGAGATGCATATCTATAGTGCTCTACTCTACTGGATTAGTTGCTTTACATGTGTGATACATGCTCTTGGATTCATGATACTTACATCATTGTTATATGTGATGTCTTTGGATTTATGCTGTTTATATCATGGTTATATATATGCGTTTACCTTTTGGGCACACACATATACGGAGGAGGCTATGTTCAGGTATGACATACTGTAGCCGCATGCACCATATTGCATGATTGCATGTTGGGCGATTGACGACTCCATTATTGTTGAGCTCGTCGGCCGGCTACATGGACCCGCACACAACGTGTTCACTGCATGGGTAGTGGCACAGCACTCAGGGTGTGTAGGGTAGCTTGCCCGGTAGTGCTCCGCTAGGGCGCTCATGGGTAGCGTGACAGGAGCGTGGTAGCACACCGGGGTCCCTCCCCGTCATTGAGTACCGGGAGATGAGAGCGTTACGCTCCCTCACTATGTTTGAGGCAGGAGGATAGGTGTACTCCGACAGCATCCCGTCCACTCGGTCACCATCGGGGTAGTGACGCAGAGTGCACGGTTGTCACAGTACCCACTTGGTCTCACCATTGCGTGTGAGATGGCAGCATGGCAGTAGGGGTGACCGGGACATGTCATTTGCATCATATGCATGATTGCATTATTTATGATTGATGCATTTTGGTGATTGCATATGATTGACATGCATCTGAGTTATATGCTTTTGCTCGACTATTTTTATCATGTATGTTCACGATCGGTTGCACAAGCCTCACGGTGAGTCTGATTTATTTCGATTATGCACTTCTTATATTCTTGCAGTAGATTGCTACACCTTATTGTTGGTTACTACGTATTTAGTCCTGCACTGTTATACTTAGGAGACTGTACTATATAGATTGTATGGTTAGAGAACTGTACTCACGATCCTATGATTTAGGAGACTGTACCTTAGGTTTTTACTGGTGGATATATATTGCAGTACATGTCTATTGGTTTACCGGTGAGTTCTTTGAACTCACCCGTTGTTACTATTTTTCAGGTCAGGAGAGATTCCAATCGCTAGCCCCTTTGTCGCGAGGATTTTCTTTGTCGGATTTGTTCTGCTTTTGCATCTTAAATACTTGTATTGTGGGTTGTATTGTGGACATTGAACATTCGGGTTTACTACTATTGTTTTCCGCTGCAGATATTTTCATTACTTCGTGGATTTGGTTTTCTTCGATGTAGTGGAGTAGGATGTGTACATATATTTTCGAGATTTTATATCGTCTTTCCTTATTAAACTGCGTGATTGATTATATGTTGAATTATGTGGAATGTTGATATAAACTGCGTGGCTTGTTCTTTTGTATTGTATTATTCCGGCCGCGTGTGGCCGAGGTATGGAGATATATGTATACTGAGCTTCATATTGTCCGCCGTACAGGGGAGATGCTGCCGAAATTTCTTCGGACAGGGACTACCTGGGGGCGTGACAAAGATAAACTGATACCTAATTACACTACGACCTTCTAATGGTTTGTTCCTTTCCATTTTGGTCATGAGCTACTGTTTATAATTTATAAGGTACTGATAACATCATCTTCTGCATGTGGCACCACATACTATGTTATCTACAGTATAAATTAATTGAACAACTGCAACTAAATGTAGACAATTTGACCAAATGTGATTCTTTATTCATAATGAATGTTTACAAAGCTTAGGCTTTCAGTATACACTCCAACAATCTCCCACTTATACTAATGACTAAGCTGTCATATCTTCTACCATACATCTGATTCTCATTCCCTCCACATGCCGATCGAAAGCTTTCGCCGGAAGGGCCTTAGTGAAAGGATCTGCCAGGTTATCCGCTGATGCAATCTTGGCGATGACAACTTCTCCTCGCTTCACGATATCTCGTATCAGGTGGTACTTGCGCTCTATATGTTTACTTGCCTTATGAGCTCGTGGTTCCTTCGAGTTTGCAACTGCACCGCTATTATCACAATAAATTGTGATGATTTTGGGCAAACCAGGAATCACATCTAAGTCCATTAGAAAGTTCCTGAGCCATACTGCTTCTTTAGGCTGCTACATACTCGCTTCCATGGTTGAGTTCGAAACGCATTTCGCTAACACTCCTCCATGAAATGGCTCCACCTCTAAAGTAAACACATAGCTGATGTAGACTTCTTGTTGTCCCTATCTCGATTGGAAATCGAATCTGTGTAACCCACAGGGAGCAAATCGTCGCTTGGTAAACTATAATCTCTGGTCCTTCTCAGGTACTTTAATATATGCTTTACTGCAGTCCAATGTCCTTGTCCAGGGTTACTCTGATATCTGCTGACCATGCCCACGGTAAAACAAATATCAGGTCTCGTACATAGCATTGCATACATAAGGCTTCCTACAGCCGAGGCATAAGGAACTGTTTTCATGTCTTCTATCTCCTTTGATGTCTTAGGAGACATCTCTTTAGATAGAGCTATTCCATGCCTAAAAGGTAAAAAACCTTTCTTGGAATCCTGCATGCTAAAATGAGCAAGGATTGTATCTATATATGAAGCTTGGGATAGACACAACATTCTTTTCTTGCGATCCCTTATTACTTTGATCCCAAGAATGTGTGCACACTCTCCTAAGTCCTTCATATCAAATTGTTTGGACAACCATACCCTTACGTCTGATAATACCTTGACATTGTTGCCAATTAACAAAATATCATCTACGTATAGTACAAGAAATACCACCACGTTTTCGTTACATTTCTTATATACACAAGACTCATCCGGACTTTGAATAAATCCATATGACTGGATTACTTCATTAAACCGGATGTTCTAAGATCTTGAAGCTTGCTTTAGTCCATAAATGGACCGATTGAGCTTGCACACTAGATACTCTTTGCCTTTTTCAATGAACCCTTCTGGTTGCTTCATATGGATGTTCTCTTCAAGACTTCCATTAAGGAAAGATGTCTTGACATCCATTTGCCAAATCTCATAATCCATATGAGCAGCAATGGATAAGAGTATCCGGATAGACTTAAGCATGGCTACCGGTGAAAAGGTCTCCTCATAGTCGATTCCCTCTTTCTGAGTGTACCCTTTCGCAACAAGCCTAGCTTTGAAGGTTTCTACCTTCCCGTCTGCCCCTCTTTTCTTTTTGTAGATCCACTTGCAACCAACGGCTTTTACACCATCAGGTGGTTCTACAAGCTCCCAGACCTTATTAGAGTACATAGACTCTATTTCAGAATTCATCGCCTTTTGCCAAGATGCTGCATCTATATCTTGGAGTGCTTCGTCATATGTCCGGGGATCAGGTTCATATTTACCCAGGATCAAGTCCGAAGACTCTCCCAAAAACATGAATCTCTCAGGCTGCCTCACAACCCTCCCACTACGACGAGGCACTGTCTGTGATTGTGTATCATGTGTGACACGTGTTGCAGTCTCTTGTGGTACTTCATCTTGTACTGTTGGTACTAAAGTAGACGTGTCCTCTCTTAGTTCTTCTAAAACAACTTTACTACTGGGCTTGTGATCCATTATATAGTCTTCTTCTAAAAACTGGGCATTGGTGCTTACAATGACCTTCTGGTCTTTAGGACTATAAAATAAACCACCTTTCGTTCCTTTGGGATATCCTACAAACACACGAACTTCTGTACGGGATTCTAACTTATCAGCATCTGGTTTCATCACATGTGCTCGACTACCCCAAATCCGAATATGTCTTAGATTGGGTTTTCGCCCATTCCACAATTCTATGAGTAGAAGAAACTGATTTAGAAGGTACTAAGTTCAGAACATACACTGCTGTTTCCAGAGCATATCCCCAAAATGAAGTTGGTAATTCTGAATAACTCATCATCGATCTAACCATCTCCATAAGAGTCCTATTCCTTCGTTCTGCTATACCATTCTGTTGGGGTGTTCCAGGTGCAGACAATTGGGATTGAATCCCGACCTCTGATAAGTAATTCCTAAACTCTCCTAAGAGATATTCGCCACCACGATCAGATCGTAGTGTCTTGATACTTTTACCTAATCATTTCTCCACATCAGCCTTGTATTCTTTGAACTTATCAAAGCACTCAGACTTGCGGCGCATTAGGTAAATATATCCGTATCTTGAATAATCATCTATAAAAGAGACAAAATATTCAAAACCACCTCTTGCCTGGACAAACATAGGACCACACAAATTAGAATGAATCAATTCCAACACTTCTTTGGCTCTATACCCCTTGGCCTTGAATGGCCTCTTGGTCATTTTACCTTCCAAGCAAGATTCACAAGTTGGAAAATTTTCCAACTCTAATGAACCCAAAAGTCCATCGGCTATTAGCCTCTGAATCCTACTTAAGTTAATATGACCAAGCCTTAGATGCCAAAGATATGCTTGGTTCATTTCCGAAGGTTCTTTTCTTTTATTTGAGTTAGAAGATGAGTTATAAATTTCCATGTTTTGCTTTGTGGAAGAAATTGGATTTAAAGTATACAAATTGCCAACTAATGTACCAGAACAGATAATCACTTTATTTCTCTTAATAACTACATCGTTACTGAAAGAAACTGAATATCCATCTAAAAACAGTTTAGAAACTGAAATTAAATTCTTTCTAAAACTGGGTACATAAAGACAATTTCTTAAAACCAAATTCCTATTTCTACTAAAAGATAAGTAGACGTCTCCCACTGCAACAGCTGCCACCTTAGTAGCATTGCCCATGTAGACGGTAATTTCTCCTTCAGATAGTCGTCGGGTTTCCTGGAACCCCTGCAAGGAATTGCAGACATGATCAGTGGCTCCCGTATCTACACACCAGGTGCTGGTAGATAACACCGCTAAACATGTTTCAACAACTAGAGCATGAGATATACCTTTGTTTTGGTTCCTACGAGGACAGTCCGCCTTCCTGCCTGCTTGCAGATGAAGCACTTGCCCTTCGGTTTCTTCACTCCAGCTTTAAATCCCGTACTCTGAGATTTATTCACTTTCTTTGCTGAACCAACTTGTTTCTTCTTCTTCTTTCCTCTCGGTTTAGAAGTAGAACCATTTTCAGCATAGTGAATTTGAGCATTGTGACGAAATAATCCTTCTGCTGCTTGAAGTTCTGTCAGTAGTTCCGCTAATGAATAAATTCTCTTATTCATATTATAGTTCAGGCGAAACTGCTCAAAACTTCTTGGTAGCGTTTGGAGGATCATATCGATCTGGGTTTCCCCATCAATTTCTCCTCCAAGGATCTGTATCTCGTTCAGATAAGCCATCATCTTTAGGATATGATCCCTCACAGGAGTACCCTCTTGCATGGTGGCTATCATTATCTTTCTCATAGCTTCTTGCCTAGAAGCCCTATCCTGATGACCAAAGAGTTCTTTGAGATTGTTCATAATATCATAAGCTGTCGGTAAATCTTGATGCTGATGTTGCAATACATTTGACATTGAAGCCAAAATGTAACACCGCGCCATCTCATCAGCTTTTACCCATTTCCTATGATATTCACTCCTCTTGGGTTGATTCACCAGTAGGTGCTTCAGGGCAAGCCTCAGTCAGTACAAATTTATAGCCCTTAGCAGTAAGAACAATGTCCAGGTTTCTTTTCCAATCTATGTAATTTGGTCCAGTAAGTCTATTCTGTTGAAATATGATGGACAGTGGGTTGAAAGTCATCCTAAGAATCACAAATAACTTTTGGTCAGAACTCTAAATTTAGAATAATATTGATTCCTCAAACAATACTATTTTAAATTAACCAACACCTCAAAACACCGTGAATTTTGTATGCCACGTTAGTGTGGACGTATACAAATTCAACATTTGTAAAAGGAGGGTTTTAACCCATTAATTTTATTATCTTGTCAACCTAACTTTTTGACAAATAAAATTAATAGTTGGTGTCTTTTGGTCACACAAATAATAGTAGTGACTCCGATGGGGAGGATACTATTAGATGTGTCTAAATGTATACCATTACTTGACACTAAGTCCATTAATAAGATTATGCCCCTTCCGTTGGGGAAGATCACACGCTCTTAATTAACTTCCTATAGTCATCCAAAAATGGAAGTCTGTTCTAGTGATCCACAAACAAGCTCATCCGTTATGGAGGAAGACACTCAGAGCCAACGCGCAAGCTTGTTTGCATCACTTACAAACCAGTAATGGAGACCATGGGATTTACTTAAAAATCCCTCTCCCACTTAGTTATTTATAAATGAGGAATTTTAACTATGCTAGCCTACTAAACTAACATACACACACAGCACAATATAAAAGTAATAAATAGAAAATCTAATTTTCAACTATTATGACTTTTATCTCTAATTGTCCTTCGTGTGTTGTCATCCCAAGCTGCTGCCATATTTGGCCACCACCACCGGGTCTAGCTGTCGCATCCATCTTGCTCCTAGTTCCGCTGCGCCTCTGGTCCTTAGAAGGTTCCACGCTTTGCAAGATTCGATCCGCGACATAAATAAAATTTTACATTTTTGATCCTATATTCCATAAAAGGAATGTACATGTATCTAGATCAAAAATAAAATCCTAATAGAACTAAATACAGCTCCTGTTGTATTTTTAATACAATCATGCACACACATATAAATGCCCTTGACATGTCTAAGGGTCCAATCACACACATAATAACTAAAAGTCATAATAGTTGGATCCTGCATCCACAAAGTTAGCACATCCTACTATTATCCTGCCTAAATTATGTATGACATGTGCATAATTAAACTAATACCAAATACACAGAGACAAAATCCTAGATCTGATACCAATTGTTGGTTGCTACTCGGAAAACCTAAAGGTTCCACTGTACAAAAATTTTGTACAAAGGTCTGAACCTTTTCCTAGCTACCATGTGTTCTTTTAAATTAAATTTTGGATCGCCTGCGGAACTTAACACGTTTGATCCAAAACTTAATCTATTCGTTCTTTTAGGTTTTGACTTGGGTCTCCTGCGGAACTTAACACGTTCGACCCAAATCACCTTAAGTTATTAATTCCATTAAATATTAATTTCCATAATTGGTTCCCAGTACTGACGTGGCGAGGCACATGGCCTTCTTGGATATAAGAGCAACCACCACCGACTAGACAAAACCTTTTATAGAAATCTAATATTTAATTTCCTAAAATAACTTTAGGTTAACCAAAAAGAACAATCAAATCACAAGGGAAAAAAAACAAAAGAACACAACTTCGAAAAACATATTCGAAATACTAGAACGTAAGCCTCTTGTATTTGGTATTATTTCCATAAATAACTAGCATGATGCAGAAAGGAAAAATTACTAGTTATACCTTCTAGAAAGACCTCTTGATCTTCTACCGTATTCCTCTTCTAACCTCGGATGTTGTGTGGGCAACGATCTTCCGAGATGAGAAACCACCAACCACCTTCTTCTCCTCCTAGCTAGGTTCGGCCAACAATAAGGAAGCTTCACCAAGGAAGAAGATCAAAACACCAACCAAGCTCCAAGAGATGCTAGCTTTCTCTCCTTCTTCTTCTTCTTCTCCAAGTAGTATCCGGCCACCACAAGAGCTCCAAGGGGAGAGAGAGGTTCGGCCACCACAAGAGGAAGAGAGGGAGAGGATGATGGCCGGCCACACCAAGGAACAAAAGAGGGAGAGAAATAATAGAGGTTGTGTCTCATGAAGGCACCCTCACCCCTTCTTTTATATTCCTTGGCCTAAGCAAATTAGGAAATTTAATTACAATAAAATTTCCTTAATTTCCTTGACATGATTTAATTGAGAAAAATAAAATAAAATTTCCCCAATTAAATTCTAATGGTCGGCCACATCATGAAATCAAATTAGACAAGTTTCAATCAACAATTAAAACTTCCTAATTTGTTTCCGGAAATTTTAAAATTAAAATTTCTCTTCAAAATCTCTTCATGGTTGATAAAAAGAAATTTCTATAATTTTAATTTTACAACATGTGAATAATTTTTAAAGAGAAAATAAAATATCTCACCAATCTACAAATAAGGAAAGAGATCTAATCTCTTTCTTTAATCTTTTGTAGATCTTTTACAAGAGAGATAATTTAATTTTAATTCTCTTTAATAAATTATATCTTCCACATAATAAAAATTAAAATTAAAATTCTTTTTTTAATTTAATTTGGCCGGCCCCTCTAGCTTGGGTTCAAGCTAGGGCCGGCCACCCCAATTTATACCTAGGCCGGCCCTAGCTTGGTTCCCAAGCTAGCTTGGCCGGCCCCCTTTAGGTAGGTATAGAAGGTGGGTATAGGTGGGTATAGTACTCTATAAATAAGATGCTACGATAGGGACCGAGAGGAGGAATTGGTTTTGGTCTCCCGATAAAATTAAGCATCCCGTGTTCGCCCCGAACACACAACTTAATTTTATCAATAATAATTCATTCCACTAGAGAACTATTATTGAACTACCGCACCAATCCCAAATTACATTTTTGGGCTCCTTCTTATTATGAGTGTGTTAGTCTCCCTGTGTTTAAGATATCGAATGTCCACTAATTAAGTGAGTTACTAACAACTCATTTAATTAATATCTTAGTCCAAGAGTAGTACCACTCAACCTTATCATCATGTCGGACTAGGTCCACCTGTAGGGTTTAATATGATAATCCTTATGAGCTCCTCTTGAGAACATTATCAACCTAGTATCTCTAGGACACAGTTTCCTTCTATAATCAACAACACACACTATAAGTGATACAATTTCCCAACTTATCGGGCTTATTGATTCATCGAACTAAATCTCACCCATTGATAAATTAAAGAAATAAATATCAAATATATGTGCTTGTTATTATATTAGGATTAAGAGCACACACTTCCATAATAACCGAGGTCTTTGTTTCTTTATAAAGTCAGTATAAAAGAAACGACCTTAAATGCTCCTACTCAATACACTCTAAGTGTACTAGTGTAATTATACAGTCAAGATAAACTGATACCTAATTACACTACGACTTTCTAATGGTTTGTTCCTTTCCATTTTGGTCGTGAGCTACTGTTTATAATTTATAAGGTACTGATAACATCATCTTCTGCATGTGGCACCACATACTATGTTATCTACAGTATAAATTAATAGAACAACTACAACTAAATGTAGATAATTTGACCAAATGTGATTCTTTATTCATAATGAATGTTTACAAAGCTTAGGCTTTCAGTATACACTCCAACACCCCTTCCATCGAGCTCTGTTCTAAACCCCCTCGGAGATGGCCCAAGAGCATTAGGAGCGGGGATCATCTTCCGACGATACACCTGTTTAGGACGCACAGAAAGGAAAAGCGCCCTGAAGCGCCGTATCTCCCGAGCAGATCAACATGCAATTCTTGGAGGAGATCTTACAAGACCCTCTGCCTCGACACTACACCCCGTTGGCGATCGGGATGTACAATGGATCGACCGACCCCGATGATCATCTAGATCGGTTCGACAATGAGGCTACGCTTCACCAATACACGGACGAAGTAAAATACAGAGTCTTTCTCACGACTCTCTCTAGATCGGCCCAACGCTGGTTCAGAAAACTACCGGACGGCTCGATACGAAGTTTCAAAGACTTCCGAGCCGCCTTCTAGTACCACTTCGCCAGTAGCCGACGCTACTAGAAGATGAGTGTTAGCCTCTTCACCCTGAAACAAGGGCCCATGGAAGCACTCTAAATGTACATCCAGTGCTTCAACCAAGTGGCCATGGGCATCCCCTCGGTCTCGTCCGAGACCATGGTGAATGTCTTCACCCAAGGGCTTGCCGAAGGGGACTTCTTTCGGTCACTGATCAGGAAGCCGGCTCGGGACTTCGACCACATGCTGAAGAAGGCGAATGAATACATCAACATGGAAGAGACCCAGGCGGCTAGAAGAAAGGAGATGTCGACCGAGCATTTAGCGTCGACCGAGCATTTAGAGTCGACCGAGCATTTAGAGTCGACTGAGCATTCGGCGCCGACCAAGCATTTGGCACCGACCGAGCATTCGGTGCCGACCGAGCGTCGATCGTCTAGTAGCCATCTGCTGCCTAAGGGGTCGAGGGCTAAAGGAGCACAACTGCACCAAGAGACCAGGACACATGTCGTACAACATGTGGCGTTTGGTTGGTCTAAAATGTCGAAGGGCAAAGTATGGACGTCTATGTTTTGTTCATTCCACCAATCGGCGTCACACAATACGCGAGACTAGCGAGAACTGACACTAATCGCCAGCTGACCGATTCCCAGAGGATATCGTTGTCGTTCCCCATCCCCTGATAGACGAGATCGACACCGATCGGCCGGTTGACGAGAGGAAGAAAGAAGGGAGCCCGATCGCCATCACCATCAGAGGAGGGAGGAAATTGATCCCTCCAGGATCCCGGCCGAGCGAAATAGGCTGTCTACCCGGGAAGAGGAAAACAGGAACAATGATTCTCGAGGAGAGATAGGTATGATCGCTAGAGGGCCGATCGGCGGTGACTCCAACCGGGCCAGAAAATCATACGCTCAGCGGTTGGAGATTCATGCGATAGGGTGCAGCAAAGAGAAGGCCGAAGGGCCTTAGATTAGATTCAGCCCCAGCAATCTGGAGGGGGTCGAAATCCCTCATGATGATGTGTTGATCATCTAAGCAGTGATCACCAACTACACCATTCACCGGACCTTCGTCGACACGGGGAGTTCAGTGAACATCATTTTTAAGAAGGCATTTGATCAGCTGCAAATCAATCGTAACGAGTTGCTGCCCATGGCAACCCCGCTTTATGGATTCACTGGCAACGAGATTTTACCAATCGGCCAAGCAAGATTGGCAATCTCGCTGGGAGAAGAGCCATTGAGGAGGACTCGAACTACTAACTTTATAGTAGTGGATGCGTCGTCGGCTTACAACATCACCTTGGGACGACCGACCCTCAACAAGTTTCGGACAGTAGTGTTGACCTACTGCCAGAAGGTGAAATTCCCAGTGAACGATCAGGTGGGCGAGGTCAAAGGCGACCAATTGGCTACTCGGCGCTGCTATGTGGAAATGGTCGAGACCAAGGCCAAGGGCGCTTGGAAGAGTCCATGGCTAGAGGTAAATGCTATTACCGAAAAACCTCCCACTTTATTATATGAAGAAAAGGAGGAGGTTCAAATCCACCCGAGCAGGTCGGAGGCCATAACCTTCGTTACCGCTGACCTGGAGGAATAGAAGAAGGCAGAGTTGATCGCCTGCCTCAAGTAAAATCATGATATGTTCGCTTGGTCGACACATGAGTTGCCTGACATCTCCCCGAGTGTGGCCAAGCATGAGCTGCACGTCTGACCAGACACTTGGCCGGTAAAACAAAGAAAAAGAGATTTCAGCGCAGAGTAGAACGTGATCCGAGTGGAGATAGAGAAGCTATTGGAGGCTGGCCATATCAAGGAAGTCCAATTCCTGAGCTGGCTAGCCAATGTTGTGCTAGTCTCCAAGCCGGGGAATAAATGATGGGTCTGCATTGACTTCCGCGATCTCAACAAGACTTGCCCAAAGGACTTCTATCTGCTGCCCAGGATAGATCAAATGGTGGACTCGACGGCCAGTTGTGAGCTAATCTTCATGCTTGACGCATATCAAAGATACCACCATGTACCGCTCACCAGGGAGGATCAAGAAAAGGTCACCTTCATTACGGTCGATGTGACATACTGCTATAACATCATGACATTCGGACTGAAGAACGTCGGAGCCACCTACCAGAGGCTAATGAATAAAGTGTTCCGACGGCAGATCGACCATAATATGGAGGTATACATCGACAACATACTCATTAAATCCCTCCGGGTTGCTGACCTATGTGCCAATATCGACGAGACTTGCCAGACGCTAAGGACATACGGGATAAAGCTGAACCTGAGCAAGTGTCTGTTTAACGTAAAGAGTGAACGTTTCTTGGGCTATATTGTAATAGAGCGGGGCATCGAAGCCAATCTGAGCAAGGTCCAAGCTTTGCAAAACATGCCTCTGCCGCGGAATTTGAAGGAAGCCTAGAGGTTGACTGGACAGATCATGGCATTATCCATGTTCATAGCCAAGTCATCAAATCGAAGCCTGTCCTTCTTTAAGATACTATGTCGAGCTACAAAATTTCAATGGGACACCGAGTGTGACAGAGCGCTGGAAGAGCTTAAGGAGTATCTGAACTCGTTGCCCGTGTTGGCCAAGCCAGTTGTGGGTGAGCCACTCTGGATTTATTTGTCAACCAATGAGCATGCCGTTGGATCAATTTTGGTCAGGCAGGATGGCCAAGATCAGCAACCTGTATATTTTCTGAGCCAGATATTGAAAGATGTTGAGTCTCGCTACACTGGTCTCAAAAAATTAACCTATGCTCTAATACTGGCTGCTCGGAGGCTTCGACCGTACTTCTTGGCGCACACGATCATCGTAATGACTAACAATGCTCTAGGAAGAGTCCTCCTCAATCCAGAGGCGTCCGGACGGCTAATCAAGTAGACGATCGAACTTAGCGAGTTCGACATTCAGTATCAATCCCGAGTGGCGATCAAAGCTCAAACCCTGGTGGATTTCGTCATAGAAGTTCAGAGTGATGAGCCGACGATGACATGGAAGATATATGTGGACGGCTCGTCCACTCGGAAGGGTAGCGGGATCGGCTTAATCCCCATCTCACCTCAGGAAGACCAGATACAGTTGTCCATCTGACTGGACTACCGAGCTACCAATAACGAAACAGAGTATGAGGCATTAATAGCTGGCATGCAAGCAGCTCGACACGTGGGAACGGATAAAGTCCTCATTCACTTGGATTCCCAACTCACCGCCTAGCAACTATCAGGGGCCTTTGAGATAAGTAGCACACGGCTAAGGTTCATGTAGAGGCTTTTGAAAAGCTGAAGGCCAACTTCCAGGAAGTGGCAATACAGAAGATCCCCCGATGGGAGAACCAAGCGGTGGATGAGCTGGCGAAGCTAGCTAGTTCGTTAACGTCGATCATCATAGGTAAGTCGATAGAGCAAGTGTTATTGGTGGCCCACATCGACCGTATAGAGGGAATCACCTTCCCGAACGATTGATGGATGACCCTGACGGAGTTCTTACATTCAGGAACTACACCTGCCGATCCGGAAGATGCTCGCTTGATAAAGAAGAGGGTCAGATGGTTCACGTTGATCGGCGACCAACTCTATAAGAAAGCTTTCTCCCGGCCCCTCTTCAGGTGCGTCGGATCGGAGGATGTGGAGTACATCCTAAAAGAGGTGCACCAAGGATCTTGCAGAGGTCATCCGGGTGACCGCGCATTGGCTCAAAAAATACTTCTGGATGGATACTTATGGCCGATCCTCCTGGAGGATGCCGCTCTGACGGTGGTGACTTGCCTGTCTTGCTAGAAGTATCACAACACGCCGCACCAACCGACCGAGGAGATGAAAGTGTCCACGGTATCATGCTCGTTCAACCAATAGGTCATGGGCATCGTTGGGCCTTTCCCTATGGCAACCGGTTAGCAAAAGTTTCTATTGGTGGTGGTGGACTACTTCTCAAAGTGGGTAGAGACTGAGTCGCTTGCAAGAATCACCGAGCGGGTGATCACCAAATTTATTTGGTAGAACATTATCTGTTGATTCGGAATCTCACGCTGACTCGTGTTCGACAATGGCAGGCAGTTTGTCGGTCGGGAGCTCAAAGAGTGGTGTGAAGGCTACGACATCCAACGATCCTTCACCTTAGTGGCATACCCTCAAGGCAACGGGTAAGCAGAAGTCGCCAATCGGGAGATCCTCATAGTTTTGCATTCTCGATTCGACCACATGGGAGGCAGTTTGGTTGATGAGCTTCCTAGTGTGCTATGGGCTCTCTGTACGACTCTGAAAGAGGCGACTGGCGTAACCCCATTCCAGTTGGTGTACGTCGGCGAAGTAGTTGTCCCCGTGAAGGTCGAATATAATCCGATCGGGTGCAGTGCTATGACAATGGGAACACCGAACAGAGGCTGATGGAGCTCGATTTGGTGGATGAAGCAAGGGCAAAAGCCACCGTGCGGCTAACTGCCTATCGGCAGTGGATGAAGCAGAACTACAATCGGCGAGTGATCCCGAGGTCCTTCCAGGTTGGTGATCGCGTTTGAAAGAAAGTGAAGCTGGTCGGCGACATCGCCAAGCTCGAAGCACCTTGGGCAGGACCGTTAAGGGTCGTGCAGAAGCTCTGATTAGGTGCATACTATTTGGAGGATGAAGAGGGGAGGCGGCTCGAGAGACCATGGAGCACGAACCATCTTCAACCCTACAGGGCTAGATGAGAGGTGCGCAAGTGAATCCTGTACTTTGTATCTGTTGTGTGTTTGTCGAATGCAGGACAAAGTTTGAATAAAAAAGCAAAGGTCTCTTCAAGGGAATCTCCATTAATGGTTGAGCGACGACTTTAAACCTGGGTGCGAGTGTATGTCAACTGTCGAGTGGCGACGTTAAATGCATGTCTCCATCAACCGTCGAGCGACGAAGTTAAATGCATGTCTCCATCAACGGTCGAGCGGTGACCTTAAACCCTCATCTCCATCAACGGTCGAGCGGCGACCTTAAACTCTTGTCTCCATCAACAGTTGAGCGGCGACCATAAACCCTCGTCTCCATCAATGTCGAGAGGCCTCGTCTCCATCAAAGGTCGAGCGACGATCTTAAACGTGAGTCTCCGACAAACCATCGAGTGGTGATATTAATCGCGGGTCTACCTCAAACTGTCGAGTAACGACGTTAAATGTGGGTCTACCTCAAACCATCGAGCAGTGACGTTAAACGCGGGTCTACCTCAAATCATCGGGCGACGACCTTAAACTCGAGTCTTCACCAAATTATCGAGCTGCAATGTTAAATGCAGGCCTGTTTCGAATCATCAAGCGGCGACGTTAAATCTGGGGCTTCATCAAATAATCATGCGGCGATGATAGGCCTGAGTCTATGCGGGTTGTCGAGTGGCTGACTGCGAATAAGGGTTGCTCAAAACCCCCAAATTTTCAGATGGACGACCTGTTCGGGAGCATGTACCAAAAAACTTGAAGCTCCGCAACTTGAAAAGAAAAACAAATCTAGAGGACATGCATACAAACTACTGTCGATCGAAGAAGTTATGAGGCTGCAATACGAGTGAAAGAAGGACAGAAAACAAATAGTAAGAAAAAAGCTTAGCCGAACGGCCTGGCATGCATTAATACTTCAAAAGTTGGAGGTTACAGGCATGCATTAATGCTTCAAAAGGCAGAGGTTACAATGGTTGACCACTCAGCCTCACTCGATGTAGTTTAGGGCGTCGTTGGGAATCGACTCAGTCATCTTGTCCCGACTGATGACGTTGCCTGACAGATCAACAAGGATGTGGCTCCCCTCCTTGAGCTAATGGAGCGCCCCATCGATGGTAAGGTCGAAGAGCCGCAAAGCCCGATCGGTGACCTTGTAAGTGAATGCATCCGAGCGGATATGATTTTTCCTCATCACCTGAAAGCGGCTCGGCTTGGCATCTTGGTAGGTCTTCAGGGCTGCGCGGGAGGACTCCAGCTCATTATTGGCAACTTTTAGTGCTTCATCCTTGGTGGCGAGCTGGCCTCAGAGAGCAGTCTCCTCAATCGATCGACTATTCCGCTCGATCACCAAAAAATCTTCGGCCTCCTTGAGCTTTTGGGCAAGGATCCGAGCCTCCTTGTTCTTCAGTTCGAGGTCGTCAATGGCCCATTTTTTCCTTGCATTGGCCAATTCGATCTTCTTGTCAAAAGTAGCGACCTGCTTGTTCAGCCGAGCCACCAGCATCTCCTGCCCCGTGCTGTTACCCCACTCGGCCTTAAGAAGTTTATTACTCTTCTCCAAGTCGGCCGTTAGCTTCTCGACCTCAAATGTCGGTGGCCCTAGAGGGGCCGCTCGAGACTTTGAGCTCCTTGAACTCATCCTCCAAGAATGCAAACCTGTGGCACATGGCCAGGCTCTCCACCTAGTACTGCGGATAAATGGGAAAAGGTTAGTGCCAAACAGAGATAAGCCATGAATTTATATTAAAATATTTACATCGGTGACCATTTGGGTATGACTGTTGGCGAGGGAGCTTGGAGGTAGTATCACCGCACGGGCTCGGGCATCCTCCCAAACTTCAACGAGCAACCCTCGGATAATGATTTGGTGCTCGGGGTTTGAGACTGAGCGCTCAGCTCGCTATAATCTTCCGTTGGCAGATGGAGGATCACCGTGACAAACCGTTGGCCGCTTGGGGCCACGTGAGCTGAGGCCTCCCGACCGGAAGCCAGTAAGATGCCGGACTGCTTAACCTTCAGGAGTTTCGGTGGTGGTGGCAGGAAGGCCACAGGCGATGCAGCGATGACCCCCTGCGATAGCTCAGCCAGGGAGGGTGTTCGATCGGACGATGAAGCCTCCACAGTTTCTGGAAGCGGAGTTGAAGTCGAAGTTCTGACCCTCTCGGTCGGCTGTGCGCCCGAGGTAGTAAAACCTGAAGATGGCTCCGCTCGGCGCCTCTTGCGCCTGGTCAGCGATACATCTGAGGAGGTCGAGCCCGATGGTTCATTGATCGGAGTGAACGAGTGCCGCTTGGATGGTGGTTGTGGCCCTGAGGCCTCTACTCCACTTGGTGCATGGCGGGCGTCACCCTTGCTCGCCAAGATAGGCGTCTCCCTGCTTTCATCCTGCGGGTCTTCATGAGAGCCTACCGGTTGCAGGCCTTGGCTCGCCAGCTCTTCAGTGGTCACTGCCTTGATCACGACATCCTTGAGCTTTGCCTTGTCGAGCACACGCGCTCACATCATGACTTCTGCTACCGGAGAAAAAGAAAAATCAGTTAGCATCAAAGGAAGAGGTAAAGAGGTTTCTTACCTAGGATGATCGGCAGCCGGGTGCAGATCGGACTCAGGCCGAAGATGTAGAGGACACCCTCAAGCAGCAACTTGTGGATGTCGTACTTCTAATCAGCCAGCATCGCCACAACATTCAAGTAGTCCGATCGGCTCTTGTAGCTATTCAGTGGGGGCTGAGGCGCCACTTTGAGCTGCTAGTGGGTTGAAAATCTGGTCGCTCAAGAAGACGCAGGAAGAAGAAATACTCCCTCCGATGTTTGTTGGAAGTTGGCATTTTGTCAAAAAAATAATAAGTCGACCCGGGATTAGAATAGGAAGGTCCCCGGTTCGGATTGCTCTGGGTAATAGAAATAATGAAAGACTTGAGGGATAAGAGGGATGTCGTGTAGCCGGAACAAGACAACGACACCACACAGCAAATGAAAAGAGTTCGGCACAAGTTGGGGAAGGGAAATGTGGAAGTATTTACAGACAGCGAGAATGAAGGGGTGAATGGGGAACCGTAGACCGACGATGAAATGGTCCTTGAACAGACAGATGCATCCGATCGGCGGGGTATTTGGCCGATCGAATGAGGAAGGTAGAATGATTTTGTGGTTAGGCGGAATTTCAAAAGCGTTCCTAAGGCCCTCAGCATCGCCCTCATCGAACCTGGACTCTATGGCTATGTACCAGAGCCCAGGGATGGAGGTTGACGACTGTGAAGAGCTGGCCATCACAAAAAAGATGTAAAATGGAAGAAAGGTGGTAAAAAAGATACAAAAGGGTCATGAGAATGTCGCCGGAATAGGGAGAAAGGCCGAAAAAAGATCAGAGATAGGCGTGATAGGGAGAGAGCTTACGGGAGAAGTGTCACTAGAAAAACCAAGATTGCCAGAGAGGAAGCACCGAAGATTGCCGGAGTATGCGAAGGAAGCAGGGAATCGAGCGCTAGGAACTCGCACGTGGAGTGCGAAGGAAGCGGCGCAACGAGCTTATAAGGATCAGGCTCGACCAACCGGAGTTGTCCGATCTAGGTCACAAAAACCTAGGATGAGATCTCACTGTTGAATTCAAACCGCCAAGCATTGCAATCAATGCCTGTCACGTCAGGCATGCGGCGACGGTGGGTGTGACACGTGGCATGCTACCACAGGTCGGCAGTTAATGCAGGCATGGGAACCAGTTCTACCTTAATGAGAGAGGATTTGCATGATTCCTAAGAAATTAGGGTGACGTCAGCATAGCCCACGCTCGCCCAAGGCATTCCACTGAAAATTTTTAGTAAGGACAAACCTCTGTCAGGCTGATCAGATAGAAGGAGTGCACTTATGCCCGTTCAACAAACTTCAGCAGGTCGATCGGCAAGAAATGCCATATCTCATTTGAAGACCATACAACAATGAATGCTGATCGGGAGGGAATCTGCTCACACAATGGTTCAGTCAGTCGGACTATAGCCTCCTTCGACTAGACTTAGAGGGAAGGCTTGTGATGCGGTAATTAGGCGGGCCCCACCCTGTTGAGGTCAAAGTCAATATGGTCAACGGGTGGGTGTTGTTTGCCGATCGGGCGAGTTATACACCGATCGGGGGTTGAGCATTGACCCATCGTCTTGGGCATAGGGAGTAATCAAACCGACGCTCAAGGGACGTGTAGAAGCCGAGCCGAGCGGCTCCCTCGCTCAGCCTAACAACAGACTGGACATCAGCTGGGCACGTAGACAGTGAGATACTCACCAGAAATGTGGACGGGGGGCTTCATGCCGAGCGACTATCCCGCTCAGCCCGACGACGGATGACACAGACAGAGGAATTTCAGCCAAGCGACTCTCTTGCTCGACGCGACAGTGGACTTTCAGCCGAGCAATTATCCCGCTTGGCATGGCAGCAGATAACGCAGGGATATTAGAATTCTGGTCGAACGGCCATTCCGCTCGGCCAAGCAATAGACATAGCGGGATATCCTTCGACATCCTTTTGGGAGCTAGTGTCGCTGATAGGTGGCATGGTCAGACAGAGGATCGTACGACGGAAGCTTCCATTGTCACTTCAAATATATGCTCGGCCTGTTAAGGTACTGTGTCAAGGGTACTTTACTAACATGTCTTTTCGAGAAAAGCTTGAGAAAGCGTGCCTACTTTAAGAAGCGTGCACACATGCTACAGGAGCCCTATATAAAGGGGGGTCTAGGCATCGGCGGAGGTATGCTTTATGCAATTTCTACTGTTACGCTACAGTTCTCGCTTCTTGTTTCTTCTTGCTTCGTCAGAGTCTGACTTAAGCGTTGGAGGGTCATCGCCGAGGACCCCTTCCCTGGCTCGATACTAACGCTGCTTGTGTTGCAGGTAGGAGCGAAGTCCACTGTAGGTCAGCAAGAGCGCCACGTCCCTGGCATCCATCTCTTCGATTTTCGGACAGGATCAGAGGGGAAGTTAGGGTGTTGGGAAGAAAAAACATTATGAATAAAATCCTAATCAGAATATACATTAGCGAGGGAATTAAGTTTCCGTTGCTAAATTAGCAATGGAAAGTTAGTTACATCGCTAAAATAGCGACGAAAAATGTAGGATCGAAAGCGCTAGAGGAGGGGGGAATAGCGCTAGTGGCTATTTCGTTCATTTCGAAAAACTCAAAGTAAAACACACAGCTGAAAATAAAACACATAACGTAAACTCCAAGATTTTACTTGGTTCGGAGCCTGTGGCGACTCCTACTCCAAGGCCCGCACGTAAGAGTGCTTTCGATGGGTAATCACTAGTCAATCGAAATAAGTACAAGTACAATGATTGATTACGAGTAATTTAAAACTTTAAAGAATACCAACAACTTAGAAATATGAATCTTCAGCGCGATGGTTGTCGGAGCAGCTTTTGAGCGTTAAGGAGGTGTTTTTTGAGTAGCTTGAAGAAGCGAAAGTCGTTCATTATCTTGTTCTTAAGCTTCTGGTCGAGAATACTTTTATAGGCTATTCCAGGCGCTCGGAACCCCTCCGGGCACCTAGACCACATGGCTCGGCCACTCCGCATGCGCCACATCAGCTTGCAGATTACTTTTGGGTTCCGGGCGCCTGGGTCGACTCCGGGCACCCGGACTAGCTTGGGGCGCCCGGACCCCTTCCGGGCGCTCGGACCCCTTCCGAGCGCTCGGACCAACTTTCTCCAGCCCTTATTTTCTGCAAAACAAAGTTAGTCCAAGCAAAAAAAAAATATACATATAATATGAAATTATGACAGCCTCTGACTGTCTGGTTCTGACTTTGAGTTTCGTCGAAACTCTAGGTCAGACCGACGCCTACTTTTCCCTCTCTGGGGAACGCGTCCTCACCTATTCCTCACAGGAGAATTTACCTGTTGCTAGCTCGGTCCTCCAGACCGACTGAACTTTTGCTCAACACCCGAGGCTCCAGGACTTTCTGCTGGGCATTCGCTCCACGACTCGTCCAGTCTTCCACCCGGTTTATGACACCAGGATTTCAACATAGAGTCCCCGACTCTAGGATTTTTGCCCCAAGCCTTCGACCCGCCAAGACTTTCCGCCTAGGGTTACCACTGTTGGAACCCCAAGATTGTTTTGGTGTGAGCAACAAGTTAAGTTAGGTCTTGTGTGTATTTAACCTTTTGTCTAAGTGTGCAAGATCTTAGGAGCACAGGTAGTTGAGTGGAAGACGCAGCTAGCGTGAAGGACGGCAGTCCGAGGGACGAGGTGCTGCGGAAGAGTACACCGGCGGACGAGAAGGAAGCGTACGGTGGTTCCGAGGGACGAAAGCCGGAGCGGAAGATTGCTCGGGGAGCAAGAGACGCAGCTAGCGAGAAGGACGGCACGCAGTGCGTCCGAGGGACAAAGACTGCGGATGACTACGTCGGCGGGCGAGAAGGAAACACGCAGCGATTCTGAGGGACGAGAAGCCGGAGGGAAGTCCGCTCGAGAAGACCGGAACTTGGGTTCGGGTGAGCCCTATTCCGGGTAGCAGAGATCACCCAAGCAAGCGAATCCAGAGTAGAAGACCCGGACCGAGCCGAACCAAACCGGAGCAGTGGTCCCCGGATGAAAAAGTCAACGTTGGTTGACTTTGGGCTTCGGGGCGCCCGGAGCAGCCCGGGGCGCCCGGAGCAGCCCGGGGCGCCCGGAACCCTTCCGGGCGCCCGGACCCAGTATTTTGACCAGATTGAGTCAAAACTCGATTTGAACATTGGGGGATAAAATTTTATCCCCCCAGGGCGCCCGGAACCCTTCCAGGTGCCCCGACCAAGGCTAGAAATATAGCCTTGGTCCAGAAGCTTTCATTCAATTCAGAACTCACGCATTTCTTTCAAACACTTGTACGCTTTCTGTAGTCAGCTTCTGTTATGCGCTTCAACTTTGTAAGAGGCTTCTCCGTCTGAAGGAGAAATTCTAGTGTGATAATCTTTCTTGGATTAACAACCTCCCCGGTTGTAACCAAGTCAAACCTGGTGCCTCGTTTTCTTTTCTAATCTTAGTTTATTTCTTTGATTATTTTACAAGTGTTAGTTTAAGAGTTCGAGAAGGGTGTTTGCGTTTTGATTTTTACAGGGCTATTCAACCCCCCTTCTAGCCGGTCCAACGGTCCTACAAGTGGTATCAGAGCCGAGACGCTTCAAGAGGACTAACCGCCGAACGAAGCAACGAGATGGCCGGATCTAACATCCACCCACCAAAATTCGAGGGGGACTTTGCAAGCTGGAAGAAGCACATGGAGGTATTTTTCGGTACCGATTTTGATTTATTACTAACAATGGAACTCGGTTTTGAAGCTCCCGAGGGCAAAGCGAAAAATCAATGGACAAAGAAAGAGCAGGCCGAGTACGTGGCAAACAAGAAAGCAGAATTCCATCTGCTAACCGTACTTCCGCCACAAGAAGTCAACCGTGTCGGCACCTACAACTCGGCAAAGGAGCTTTGGGAGAAGTTCCTTGAATTACACGAAGGAACATCCGAAGCTATGCTTGCGAGACGGGACTTACTTCGCAACCAGCTCTCCAACCTCCGTCTTGAAGAAGGTGAAACAATTGCACATCTACACTCGAGGATACAGGAGCTCATCACCGGATTTTCAAATCTCGGGGAAGAGGTAAGTAACCGAGATTCGCTCAGGTATGCTTTAAAGTCCTTCCCTAGAAATTCAAAATGGGCATCACTAGTAGATGCTTTTTACATTTTGAAGGACTTAGAAAAAATTTCATTAGAAGAATTTTTTTCAACATTTGAAGTGCATGAGTCAAGATGTGCAGGAATGAGGGAGCCAAAGAACAACGTCGCCCTCAAAGCTTCGAGAGATGAACCTGAATCGGAATCTTCTCTCGACGACGAGGAAATGGTAATGATGGTAAGACGATTTAAGAAGTTATACAATTCTAGAAAAACTAACCATCCACAGGGTAGAAAGAAAAGAACGATCCGCTGCTACCATTGCGACGAAGAAGGGCATGTCAAGGACAACTGCCCCAAGCTGAAGAACAAAGACAAGGAAAAGGGTAAGAAGCCTATCCAAAAACGAAGACCCTGAAGGCGACGTGGGGCGATACGTAGTCCGAATCGGAAGTCGAAGCATTCTCCGGACTTGCACTGATGGCGAGTCATCAAGACAACGACTGCGATTCAAGCTCTTCCGAAATGAGCATCGAGAGCATCGATGAAGGGGGAGACACGTCGGAAGAAAGCAGCAGCTCAGGGGGAGAAACGGACAACGAGATCGACAAGGTAAGTCAGGTACGATCTCTTCCTCCCGATAAAATGTTTAAGTTCGTTAAACTTTTAACAAAAGATTGCTACAAATTAGAAAGTGAAAATAAAAATTTTAAAGTAATTCTAGCTAAGTCTTGTCCCTTAGAAGAATTAGATAAATTAAAAATTAAAAATGAAAAATTGAAACTTGAAAATGATGATTTGAAAATTCAAGTAGATAACTTGAAAAACTATGCATGTTCGTCTAAAATCAATTTTAGAAGATTCAATAATTTAAATTGGTATTTTAAATATCATCCGGGACAAATTAGGAACATTTCAAGAAAATATGTCCCTAAAAACTTTTTAATTAATCCAGTAGGGTGGAACCTATATTGGGTTCCTAAGTCATGCCTAAACTAAATTGTAAAATTAAAATTAGCGCTTTAAGTGAGAAAATTAAACAAAGAATTTCCTTATGAGGCTTTGTCAAGGAAGTGGTTGTTGCTCCAATAACCAAGAAGGTCAAGTGCCTCACCACGACCTGGAAGCCAAAATATTGAAATAAATATTTAATTAACTTACTAATAAAGCATTAATACAAGAATTAATTAGTGCTTTAAAAAGGTTATTCAAAATATTTTATTTCAATTTAGAAATTTACTTACTTAGAATGATTTTTTCTAGGTCATATTTTTTTTTGGCTTAAAAACTCTCAAAATTTTAAGTTAGGATTTTTTAATTTATTTCAAAAATTTGTTACTTAGGATTTTTTTTTACTTAGAAAAATTCTCAAAAATTCCTATGTTTTTCTCAAAAAAAAAAAAAAAAACTTTTTTCTGAAACTCGAAAATTTTTTTTCTAAATTTTTAACCCTTAGATTGTTTTTTCTTGGAACCTCATTTTTTTGTGATCAAAGGGGGAGAAGGGAAAGTATAAAGTATAAGTCTAGGGGGAGGTAGATAGATTTAATTTTTTTCTATCTTTTTGCACTTAAATTGCAAATTAAGTTAATTTACTTAATTTGATTTTATGTCTATTTTAACCCTAGCTTAACTTGGGTTGATCACACCAAAAAGGGGGAGATTGTTGGAACCCCAAGATTGTTTTGGTGTGATCAACAAGTTAAGTTAGGTCCTGTGTATATTTAACCTTGTGTCTAAGTGTGCAGGAGCTTAGGAGCACAGGTAGTTGAGTGGAAGACGCAGCTAGCGTGAAGGACGGCAGTCCGAGGGATGAGGTGCTGCGGAAGAGTACACCGGCGGACGAGAAGGAAGCGTATGGTGGTTCCGAGGGACGAAAGCCGGAGCGGAAGATTGCTCGGGGAGCAAGAGACGCAGCTAGCGAGAAGGACGGCACGCGGTGCGTCCGAGGGACGAAGACTGCGGATGAGTACGCCGGCGGACGAGAAGGAAACACGCAGCGATTCTGAGGGACGAGAAGCCGGAGGGAAACCCGCTCGAGAAGACCGGAACTTGGGTTCGGGTGAGGCCTATTCCGGGTAGCAGAGATCACCCAACCAAGCGAATCCGGAGTAGAAGACCCGGACCGAGCCGAACCAAACCGGAGCAGTGGTCCCCGGATGAAAAAGTCAACATTGGTTGACTTTGGGCTCCGGGGCGCCCGGAACAGTCCAGGGCGCACGGAGCAGCCCGGGGCGCCCGGAACCCTTCCGGGCGCCCGGACCCAGTATTTTGACCAGATCAAGTCAAAACTCGATCTAAACGTTGGGGGATAAAATTTTATCCTCCCAGGGCGTCCGGAACCCTTCCGGGCGCCCGGAACCCTTCCAGGCGCCCGGAACCCTTCCAGTCGCCTCGACCAAGGCTATAAATATAGCCTTGGTCCAGAAGCTTTCATTCAATTCAGAACTCACGCATTTCTTTCAAACACTTGTACGCTTTCTGTAGTTAGCTTCTGTTGTGCACTTCAACTTTGTAAGAGGCTTCTCCGCCTGAAGGAGAAATTCTAGTGTGATCATCTTTCTTGGATTAACAACCTCCCCGGTTGTAACCAAGTCAAACCTGGTGCCTCGTTTTCTTTTCTAATCTTAGTTTATTTCTTTAATTATTTTACAAGTGTTAGTTTAAGAGTTCGAGAAGGGTGTTTGAGTTTTGATTTTTACAGGGCTATTCAACCCCCCCCTTCTAGCCGGTCCAACCATCCTACAACCACCCTCTAGGACCTAGGGTTACCGCCCCTTAGGGTTTTCCACCTACCTAATCGCACCTAGGACTTTTACCTAAGTACACTTAGGACTTTCCTGCAAACTCATTCAAACACGTTAGACCACAAATAACCTTAACTTTGAACCCTTTGCCATTATCAAAATTTAGGTTCGATCGTCGGATGCTTCCCGCACCAACAATCTATCCCTTTTTGATTATGGAAACAAAGTTTAAAGTTAAGTAAAACATAATAAGAGTACAACAACAACTGTTAGGGTCGAAAAGTAGCTAGAGGGGGGGTGAATAGCTCGGCGCGATCCCGTGCTCATCGTTGCTTGCCTCTTGCGATGATGTGCAGCGGAAATACAAGAAAACAAACACACAACGCTAACTCTAGGGATTTACTTGGTATCCACCTCAAGAAGAGGTGACTAGTCCAAGGATCCACACACTCACGCACCCTCCACTATAAAAACACTCCTTCTCGGTAACTACCGAAGGCGGAGAAGCCGTACAACCTCACAATAAAACAATGAGAAAGAAAGAAGCAAAATACAAATGAATCTTACAAGATTACAATGAAAACCCTAGCTTCTTGTTGTTGTTGTTGTAACTCGCCTCTTGACTTGGATGAGCCTCCAAGAACCTTCAAGAACTGGCGGTGAGGAAGAAAAGATCGCTATGGAGAAGTTCTATAATCGCCTGTGGAGAAGAGAGGAAGAAGTACGTAGAAAAACGCTTGCCAACGGCTTTATCCGCGCCAACGGTCGAATCCCAATTGATTGGATTGCTCCCAATCTATTGGGGAGGCTTTGGATCGATCGGTTGATCGATCCAGAGGGCCTCTGTGCTCTTGGAATCGCCCTGAATCGATTACCCGATCGATTCAAGGCTTCTCGAGTGATTTCCAGCACTCCAATCGATCGGCCGATCGATTGGAGGTTTCAATCGATCAACTGATCGATTTAGAAGCTCACTGTTCACTCAAAAACTCTCTCAATCGATCACCCAATCGATTGGGGAAGTTTCAATATCGATTACCCAATCGATTCAACCCATTTCTGCATGAATTCGCGTCAACCAATCGATTGACCAATCGATTGAACCCCCAAATCGATTGGCCAATCAATTGGAAAGCAGAAAACTGGATAGAGCTTGAAATTAGCTTCGTTTCGTATCAGAGATCACCTTATTCTGATATCCAGAGTCAAAAGTTATGGCCTTCGGAAGTTTACTATGTCCGAACTTCCTAGTTCCATGCCAACTCCCTATTGGACTTATGACCGCTAAGAATTCGGTCAACTTTTGACCCATTTGGACTTTCTCTTTGCGCCAAGTATCTGGTCAACCTTGGCCCACTTTGACTTACCATCTCATGCCAAGTGTCCGGTGCTCCATGACCCACTTGAACTTCCTTCTACCAGATGTCCGGTCATCCTTGACCCATCTGGATTTCCTCTTGCCAAGTATCCGGTCAATCCTTTGACCTACTTGGACTTCCAAACACCAGGTGTCCGGTCAACCTTGACCCACCTAGATTTCCACATGTCTGGCTTCACTCACCAAGTCTTTCCATCTGTCTAGCTTCACTCACTAGGTCTTTCACCTGACTTCACTCACCAGGATTTTCCCACTGTCCGGCTTCACTCACCGGAACTTTCCATCTGCATAGCTTCACTCACTAGGACTTCCCATCTGCCTGACTTCACTCACCAGGACTTTCACCTAGCTTCACTCACTAGGATTTCCCAGTCAAGTATCCAATCAACCTTGACCTATTTGACTCTCCTTCACATCTGAACTGGTCAACGTTGACCAAAAAGGGAATTGTACCAACAATCTCCCCACATAAACAATTTCACCTGCAATCTCCATGTATTGTCTCCATGTATTATCAAACATCGAAACCCAAACATCAAGACTCGAGCTTGAACCAATTCAAGCTCAGTCAACCAGGTCAACCTTGACCTAGGAAATATTGCACCAACAACAACAACCACCAAGCCTTTCCCCACTTGGTGGGGTCGGCTATAATAAGAGTACAATTGTGTGCAAATTAAAAGGATGTAATATTAATCAAGTAATTATCACAAACTAAACAAATTGAACAAATTTTTAACTCAGGATGTAATTAATTACTTAACTTTCTCTTTCCTCTCCCCCTTTGCCATATATCAAAAAATATTAAATAGAGAAAAGGATATTAAAAAAAAACTAGCTTTTAATATGTTTAACTTGAAGCTCCCCTTGAAGGGTAGCACCCTTTTTTCCCTTTTTTTTTAAAAAAATAAACTTAGCTAAGTTCTTAGATTTTTAAGAAACTTTGTCAAGTACCTATCTTTTGAAAAGAATTTTGATAAAAGGCATAGTTAAGGACTTAACTTTTAAAAAGAAAAAAGCATAGTTAAGTACTCAGCTTTAAAACTTTTGATAAAACTTTGTTAAGTCCTTACCTTTAAAAAGATGTCGATAAAATCTTAGTTTTAGTAAAGGATTTAGCTTTATAAAGGTTTTAATAAAGAGCCTAGTTAAAAGTACTCAAAATTTTTTTTATAAAAGCTTAGTTTAAAAACTTAGTTAAGAACTTAGCTTTTCAAAAGATTTTAATAAAACACTTAGCTTTAAAAAGATTTTCTTATGAAAATACTTAGCTAAGAAAATGATTTCTTTGAAAAATATTTAAAAAGTAATTTATCAAGTACTTAGCTTTTGAAAAGATTTTTAAGAAAAACTTAGTTAAGTACATTGAAACTTAGTAAAAAATACTTTTTTAAAAATTTATTTTTCTAGATACAAAAACATTTGAACTTGATGAAATATTTAATGTTTATTTTAAAAAATTGAATTCCTTTTTTTTAAAAAAAAAACTTTAACTTTTACAAAATTTAATTTTGAAAAAGAATTAATGCTTTAACTTTCTTTCACACCCCCTTAATTAATGCCAAAAATATTTTAGGCTTTCCTAGACTCCAAACATGAAAATTCAAGGTAAAAATATAAGTTTAAAATAGAAGTAATTATTTATTATCCTAATTTTTCATCTCACCCTTTCTAAGTTATCAAACATGTTCAGCTTATGAGTGAGATGAACTTAAGTTAATTTTCACCTTAATTTTAAGTTTATAAATTATTAAAGATATTGAAAATATTTATCTTTGAACTTAAATTTAGAGAATTTTGAATTTAAATTTGACTTTAAATTTGGATTTCAAAAATATTAAAATTTGAAATTTTAAAAACTTAAGTTTGTCTTCTTAATTAATGAGTTTGAAATTCAAATTTTAAAATATAAGTGTAAACTTAAGGATTAATTAGCATTTGGAAATAATTAAGATTTTGAAGGTTAATTATACTTTAAAAATTAATTAATATTAACACTTTGAAAATTAACTAAATTTGAAAGTTAATTGATATTTGAAACTTAATTAGATATGAAAGATAATTACTTAAATTTTTGAAATTAAAGTTTTGAATTAATTAAAGTTTTATAATTAATTAAAGTTTTGAAACTAATTATAGTTTAGAAATTAATTAAGATTTTTGAAATTAATTAAAGCTTTGTAATTAATTAAAGTTTTATAATTAATTAAAGTTTTGAAATTAATTAAACTTTTGAAATTAATTATAGTTTAGAAATTAATTAAGGTTTTAAAATTAATTAAGCTTAGAAATTAATTATAATTAATATTTGAAAATAATTATATTTTGAAAATCATTTGAGAAGATTTTGAAAATTAATTATGATTTTAAAATTAATTAAGCTTTTGAAATTAATTAACAATTTTAAAATTAATTAAGAATGTTAAAATTAATTAAGAATTTAGAATGTTGAAACTAATTAAGAATTTAGAAATTAATTAAGAAATTTGAAATTATGTTAAGTTTATTAAGTTGAGTTAAATTTATTAAGTTGAATTAGTTTTAAGTTAAATTTATTAAGTTGGCTAAATTTATCCTAAGTCCACCTCACCCTTTTCTAAATTGTCAATCGGGGAACCTTATGGGTTATTGTGAGATGGTTAATTTAATCTTTGATTTAGGTTATCATCTAAGGATTAATTTACATTTGAGTTAGACTTAGGGTTTTCAATTAGTCAATTAAATATTCATTTCAAAGATTGACTTCTAAGCTATGGTGAGGCACTAGGCCTTCTTGGATATGAGAGCATCCACCACTTCTAGACAAAGCCAAGCATTTCAAAGAAATTGGATATTTAATTTTTCTTTATGAAACCCATAGGTCTAACTAGTCAAGTGTAAATCACGCCTAGGTCCTTATCTAGCCTAATCTAAGCATGTACAATAAAAGCAATAAGACAAGCATCAAACAATTCTATTTATAAATAAAGTTAGACTTGAGGACTCATACTTGGACCACTTTTCTATTTAATCGATTTACAAGGGATAAATAAGACTTGTATTTTTGTTTAACCTTAAATCCAAGTCCAGATCGGTTGTAGACGGCTCTCTGTTTTTCAAGAATCAGGTCCAGGTTCTTGGAACCCAAAGTGAAGTGTTCCAACATGTTCTTTAGTTCCTTGACTTGATTTTTCAGGCTAGAGTTCTCTTCCCCAAGATTTTGGACTTGAGTTGAGGTTCCAGTCTGAACAAGGTCAGGCAAGGAGCTAAGATTAGTCACTTTTTAAGGACTTTTATCTCCTTTTGAAGTAATTTGACCCGGACATTGGATTTAGCTAATTTCTTTAATGAATATGAAACTAAATTTTCTAGATTGTCTACTTGAGTACCGTCGAATAGAGAACTTACAGTGGGGTTAGACCATTCGAAAACGGATATGGATCCATTGCTTCGCTCGGACTCGACTTCGAATTCGCTCTCTGTATCAAACTCAGACTCAGTTTCGGCAACATACGCTTGTACCGGTAGAGCGAGGAAGCTAGTTTGCTTGTGTTCTTCTTTGTCGGACTCTTCAGAGGACTCGGACCACGTTGCTTTCAAGGACTTCCTTCTTCGTTGCTTCTGGTTCGGACAGTCCGACTTGCAGTGTCCCTTCTGGTTGCAGCCATAGCAGGTAACTCCAGATTTGGCCTTCATGTTCGATGGAGTCACCTTCTTCTTTTTGCACATTTTTCATATCAGGTTGGCAAGTTCGGTTGCTATCTCGTCGTCATCGTCATCTGAGTCCGGTTCATCTTCGGACTCGGGTTCGGTTCTTTGCTTTGCTTTTTTGGTTCCCGTGTTCTTCTTGTTCCTGTATTAAGAGCTATACCTTTCTTGGTCGAACGTGCATTAGTCTGTTCGTGCAATTCAAATTCTAAAAATAGCTCGTCTAGTCTAATTAAAGAAAGGTCCTTGGATACTTTGTAAGTATCTACCATGGATGCCCACAAAGTATTCCTCGGAAAAGTGATGAGTGCGTACCTTATTATGTCTCGATTCTCCATCTTTTGTCCAATCTAGTGGAGTCCATTCAATAGATCTTGTATCCGCGCGTAAAGTTGGCTAGCCGTCTCACCTTCCTGTAATTTTATGTTATATAACTTGTTTAAAATTAGATCACACTTACTTTCGTATCGGAGGTGCCTTCGTGCAACTCGATCAGCTTCTCCCATAGTTCTTTCGCGCTTGAGAATGGACCAACTCGGTTAAGCTCTTCCTTTGTTAGACCACATTGAAGAGTACACGTTGCTTTGGTGTTGACCTTGACCTTCTTTATTATACTTGCATCTCAGTTCTCGCATGATACTGGTTTTTCTATGCCGTCTAGTGGGAGTGAGATGCCGGTTTTGATGATCATCCACATCTCGAATTGGGTTTGGAGGTAGGACTCCATTCAACCCTTCCAGTAGCCGAAGTCTTCATCGGAGAAGAGTGGTGGTCGGACTGTGCTATAGCCTTCTTGATGGGTCATTGTAGAGGAAACTCTCGCACACAAAAAGAAAAAGAATCAAATATTCCAAAACTTGGTCTTGGATTAGTAGTGCGGGAGAAAAATAGAAACAACAATTTTTAAAAAAAAAAATTAATAAAATATATAAAAAAATATAAAAAAAATATTATTATAAATTTTTAAAAATATGATATTTTGTTAATACTGACCAATAGTGAAAAGATGAAAATGAATTTTTTTTAAAAATAGTTTTGGAGGGGAAAAACGAAAGGCATAAGGTTTTATTTTTGAAAAAAAATGGACGAAAAAGTAAAAATTGCTCGAACGGTAGTTGTACCGATTCAGAGCGACCCCGCTCTGATACCAATTGTAGGATCGAAAGCGCTAGAGGAGAGGTGAATAGCGCTCGTGCTATTTCGTTCATTTCGGAAAACTCAAAGTAGAACGCACAGCGGAAAATAAAACACACAACGCAAAATCCAAGATTTTACTTGATTCGGAGTCTGTGATGACTCCTACTCCAAGGTCCGCACGTAAGAGTGCTTTCAATGGGCAATCACTAGTTAATCGAAATAAGTACAAGTATAATGATTGATTACAAGTAATTTAAAACTTTAAAGAATACCAATAGCACGGAAATATGAACCTTCAGCGCGATGGTTGTTAGAGCAGCTTTTGAGTGTCAAGGAGACGTTTTCTGAGCAGCTTAAAGAAGTGAAAGTCATTCGTTGTCTTGTTCTGAAGGTTCTGGTCGAGGCTACTTGTATAGGCTATTCTGGGTGCCTGGACCATGTGGCTCGTGCACTCCATGCGTCACATCAGCTTGCAAATTACTTTTGGGTTCCAAGCACTCGGACCAGTTCCGGGTGCCCGGATCCCTTCCGGACACCCGGACCAACTTTCTCCAGCCCTTATTTTCTACAAAACAAAGTTAGTCCAGGCAAAAATAATATACATATAATATAAAATTATGACAGCCTCTGACTGTCCGATTCTGACATTGAGTTTCGTCAAAACTCTAGGTCGAACCGACGTTAATTATTCCCTAGTCAGGGAATGCGTCCTCACCTACTCCTCTCAAGAGAGTTTACCTGTTGTCAGCTCGGTCCTCTAGACCGACTTGGCTTTTTGTAACGCCCGAAAATTCTCGAAACTGCATTATAAATATTCTACGATTTTTCTGGAATTTTTAGATATTTTTCCAGAATTTTCCGAGTAGCGGAAGCAGCAAAAATAAATAGAACCGCAAAATAGCTTAGGCGGGAATCGAACCCGAGACCTATGGTTTAGGGATAATGTTAGTAACCGGTTGAACCCAACAGGGCCGTGCTGAAAGGACAGAGAACCAATAAAATTTATATTGGAGTTGGACGAATTAAGTCTTTAATATAAATAGGAAAATTAATCAAGTGAGGAGGTTATTTTATTTTCACCGTGACCTATCCTCTTCCAAAACCTCACCGCCGCCCACACCTCTTCCTCCTCCTCTCTCGGCGCCCAAGCCCCAAGGACTCTCGGATCATCCTCCGGTGACGACTCCAACACGAAAGAGGTTCTTCTCCGCGAGAGGAACGCGAAGACGTGAGCGGATCGTCGAGAAGGTCATCTCCACCGGAATTCTAGCGAATAGAATCGTAAGAAATTACGAACCGGAGGTAAGAAACCCCTCACCTGCAGTATAATAGCTACCGTGTGATTTTTCTGTGCATTAGTTTAGTTATGTGCGTATGTTTTCGACACATAGGGTGTATTTAACCCTCCTCGCAGGTTTAGAGATTTAGTGAGTACCTTTAGATGGGCCGGACACATCTTTTCTCCTTCAGTTGGAGGTTTAGATGCTGTTGGGTGCCTAAAGGTAGTCTCCCTAATAGAGAGGGGAGTTACAGCGCACTAGGTGTTCGATTAAATAACCAGCTTAGAAAAGAATGCAACTTAGGCATTTTTATTAGCACGGTTGAATGCATTAGAAGCATCTAAATTAGTAAATCAGTTTATTCTAACTTATATGGGACTACGGTCCAATGGGTGGGCTCCCACAGTCGCCTCTAGGTTTAGACAACCTAGCTCTAGGTTCAGATAACCTAGAAAGAGCAATTTAGAACAGTTTAGCTATACTCAGTATTTTACTTTTCAGTTGGCACTGTACTGGATTAGATATCCATTGGGCTGGGCTCCCATAGTCGGTCCCTAGGTTTAGATAACCTAGTAGCTCTACTAAATTCGGGACTTGCAACCCCGGGTCTAGTTAGAGATGCGCGCATAGCACGTACAGTTGCCGGGCCCCTCAACAGCATGTTTAGTATTTTCACTTATTATATGTATACGGTTTTCAACCTTTCACAAATTAGTTCGTGAATTCAGTACAGTTCTAGCCGTAGCTCAGTTCTTAGTATCAGCTTAGTTTTTCCCTGTGAATATGCATGATGACTTTATGTTCAGCTTTAGATATGCCATGATTGTATGCTTATATGTCATGCCATGCTTAGTTTATTCAGTATATCCAGCATATGTTTTAAACAGCATGATTTAAAATCATATTTGCATCGTTGCATGTTTTGTGAGGTAGATGGTTTCTTACTAAGCTTTTTAGCTTATAAATACAACTTTTCTTATACTGCAGATAAAGGTAAAGGAAAAGTGGATCAGTAGCGGAGGCTGGAGGGCAATGCTATCAAGATGTGTGTGGGCAGGAGTTGGAATAAAGATCTTTGGGATCTAAACAGTTTTACTTCAGTATTAGCACTTTGCGTTTTTAGTTTTCATTATTCAGTTTTGATTGTTAAGTGTTATGAGATAGTAAACCATGCACTATGTAGTATGCCAGGTTTAGAATGTTAGTAGTTTTATATTAGTGTGATTTGCATTGGTTTAGAGTTGTTGTGTGAGGTTTTGGCACGCCAAGTCAGGAGACGATCAGTAGTCGCCGATCGGTCTCCGGACCGATCGGGGCCTACTCCTGGATCGGTCGGTACCGATCCAGGAGCAGACTAGTGCACTTCTGGATCGGTCGGTAGACCCAGCCACGTACAGATGCGTTCAGGAGAGTTTCGTGCTGGATCGGTCGACCGATCCGGACATACGGTCGATCACCGATCGTGACACACTGGATCGATCTGCCGACCGATCCAGTTGGGAACAGAACGACCGCAGCTCCGATCGATCTGTGGATCGATCGGCAGGTCTGTAGGTAGTTGGGAAGTTTAGTTTCTAGTCCCTAGCTCAGTTGGGATGTTCAGTTTCCCCTCCTTAGCATGTGTACACCAGCAAAGAAGGTCTTTAGACCTTTCTTATCAGTTGTATCCGTCCTTAGTAGAGTAAAATTTTAATTTAGCACAGCATAATGTAGCGATCGGCCTTACAGCCTAGTCAGTAGAAGCTGGGTCGTTACAGAGTGGTATCAGAGCAGTGTTCCATACTTCCTACACACACATCAGCATTGAACCTGCAGCTTCCAAGTAAGAATACCTCTACTTTATTTATGCTCCTTGTTTTGTTATTACAGTTCATGTTTATATGCCTATTGCTTGTTAGTATGTGATAGTTTTTAAACATGACATTAGTAGTTATATAACTGTGGTTACATTAGTTATGTTATATTCTCTACGTCTTTAGAAATGACACGAGGACGCCCAGCTAGAAGGGCACTAGCTACTGAGCCCCAGCAAGAGGCAGGCAGTTCAGTGCCTCCACTAGATCTTACAGCATTAGTGGCTGCTAGCTGAACAGCAACAGAAATAGCCACCTTAAAGGCTAATCAGTAGAACAGTCACACCGGAACCGAATTTGGCGACTCGGTAGTCTTAGAGGTTCCACCGGCTCAGCCTACAGCAGCCCCAGCAGGTGAGCCAAGAAAGGAAGCCTATCGATCCGGTGGCGTGAGTCAAGCGAGAGAACTTCTGGGCACTAGTGAACCATGGGATGCACAAGCTGGTTCAAAACACTGGAGAGCACGATGGAGCTTAGCTTGGCCGAACACGAGAAGGTGAAGTGTGCCTCCTTACGCCGGAGACGCGCGCATGTGGTGGGAAAGAATCGAAACGAAGCGCCCAGTGAACCGGATGTCATGGGCTGACTTGAGAAGAATTCTTGAGGAGTTCTTTCACATACGGGTTACAAACCTCCACTTTGGCGAGTTCACCGAGTTTCGTCAGGGCAACCTTTCGATTGAGGAAGCCGTGAAGAAATTCAACAGTTGGCTCATCTATGCCGGAGCTAGTTAGCACAGAGAAGGAACGAATCCGGTTGATGCTCAAGATGTCGAGGCCGGAAGTAATGAACGTGGTCGGTGGCATACATAGGCCACAAACCACGAGGAGTTAGTGAGCGGTGCCTTGACCACAGAGCATTACCAGAGCACAAAAGCAAGTCTCCTCGAGTCCAAAGGCCAAGGAAACTCTCACACTCGAAAACACAACTCTAGCTGGAAAGGGAACTCCAACAGAAGCGCAAATCGGGAGTGACCCAAAGGAGGACCATCTAGTAGCGACCCAGTTATCCAAAGTGTGCTACTTGTGGGAAATTCCACCCGGGGTTTGTCGCAAGGGCACACGAGATACTGAATGTGGACAAGAAGGGCACATGGCCAGGGTGCCGAACAAGACCGGTCTTCCTCGGCCACAGCAGATTCAGTATGTAGATCAGATGCAGGCCGCTCTAGAAGGTCCACTTATCGGCCGGGCAGATTAGAAGCCCCTCCAGCTATGGAATGCGAGGATCTACTCACTCACCGGAGAGGGCGTAGCCAATGCCTCGGCAGTTGTCACAGGTCGATTAGCATTTTTCAGTATAATGCTACTGTTCTATTTGATACTGGGGCAACCCATTCATATATAGCCGTGATGTTCTCCGAAAAATTTGAAATACCCTCGAGGTACTCGGTGGTCGGTTTTGACACTACCTTCAGAGAGATCATGGCATCCACGCCTTGGCTCAGAGCGGTGTCGGTCATTATAGCAGAGAGCCCTTTTGTGATCCGATAGTGCTAGAGATGACCGACTATGACGTTATCTTTGGAATGGACTTTCTGATCAAATGCGGTGCTACCATAGAGTGCAGTAAATAGAAAGTCATCTTCCAACTGAAGCGGCGGTGCAATTTGAATCTGCGGGAACCAAAGAGAAGGCCAAGAAGCTTCTCTCAGCTATGAAAGCACAGTGGATTCAGGATGTCATGATTCCTAGCACATGTAGTCAACGCCAGCCAGGACAAGAACCAGCTAGGAGAGGTTCGAGTCGTATGTGACTACCAGTCTTCCACGAAGAGTTACCGGGCTTAGCACCGATAGGAGATTGACTTTGAGATAGAGCTCATTCCGGTACAAATCCTATCTCAGCGCCTTATCGCATGGCTCAAGCAGAATGAAGGAACTTGAGGAGCAATTCAGGAGCTGCTCGACAAGGGTTTCATATGCCCGAGTCACTCGCCATGGGGAGCGCTGTATTGTTCGTGAAGAAGAAGGATGGAAGCATGCGTTTATGCATACCGAGCATCAAACCAAGTCACGATCAAGAACAGTATCCCTTCCCGAATCGATGACCTGTTCGACGGGAGCAGCGGTGTTCTCTAAGATAGATCTCAGATCGAGTTATCATCGGTGAAGGTTAAAGAGGATATACCCAAGACAACATTCAACGGACACTACGAGTTCGTAGTCATGCCCTTTAGGCGTGACAATGCTCCGGCTACATTCATGGATCTCATGAGCAGATTGGGAGTATTTAGATAAGTTTGTTATTGTGTTTATCGATGACATTCTTATCTATTCAGGAACTCAGGAAGAACATTCAGAGCACCTGAAACTAGTATTGCAGACCCTTCAGCAGAACCAGCTATACGCCAAGTTCACGAAATGTGAATTTTGGTTAGATCAGGTGTCCTTCCTGGGTCACATCATCTCAAAGGATGGTATTATGGTAGATCCCAGCAAGATAGAAGCAGTAAGTAACTGGAAGAGACCTAAGAACGCCAGTGAAATCAGGAGCTTTCTGGGATTAGCAGGATATTACAGAAAGTTTGTAGAGGACTTCTCCAGGATAGCCTCCCCACTGACAGCTCTTACCAGAAAGAACAGAAAGTATCAGTGGACAGAGGACTGTGAGAACAGTTTCAGCGAGCTGAAAAGGAGATTGACCAGTGCTCCCATTTTGGCTCTACCAGACAACACCAGCAGCTTTGACATCTATAGTGATGCCTCTAAGTTGGGACTAGGAGCAGTGCTGATGCAAAACGGCAAGGTGATCGCCTATGCCTCCAGACAACTCAAGGATTATGAGAAGAATTATCCTACTCATGACCTTGAGCTTGCAGCAGTGGTGTTCGCTCTAAAAATTTGGAGACATTATTTGTATGGAGCTCAGTGCAGAGTGTATACAGATCATCAGAGTCTGAAGTACTTCTTCACTCAGAAGGATCTGAATATGCGACAGCGCAGATGGTTAGAGCTGGTCAAAGACTACGATATAGACATCCTCTACCATCCAGGGAAAGCAAATAAGGTAGCAGATGCACTTAGCAGAAAGTCCAGTGCTACCTTATTATCTCTAGCAGCCATGTCACCAACCCTACAGAAGGAGATCGTAGATTTCGGTCTTGAACTCATCGTTGGACAACTCTCTACTATGACCTTAGAGTCTACCTTGCTTGGTGATATTCAGTCAGCGCAGGAGCAGGACCCTGAAATTCAGAAAATCAAGCAAGGGCTAGCAGAACCAGAAAGTAGAGAATTCAGAGTGTCCGATAGAGGGGTGTTGTATTTTGGTGACAGACTCTGTGTTCCAGATCAGGAGGAACTACGGAGACAGATTTTAGATGAGGCTCACAGGACTCCCTATGCGATGCATCCAGGTTCCACCAAAATGTATCAAGACCTGAAGAAACGTTTTTGGTGGCCCGGGATGAAGCGAGACATCGCCAGATATGTTAGCATCTGCCTCACCTGTCAGAGGGTCAAGGCAGAACATCAGCGACCAGGAGGAGTTCTGCAGCCTATACAGATTCCAGAATGGAAGTGGGAGGATATCTCTATGGATTTCATAGTGGGACTGCCCAGAACCACGAATGGTTTTGACGCCATCTGGGTAATAGTCGACAGGTTGACTAAATCAGCCCACTTTTTAGCTATCAAGATATCCTACTCCATGGAGAAGCTAGCTCAGTTGTATCTCCAGGAGATCGTCAGACTTCATGGAGTCCCACGTACCATTATTTCAGACAGAGACAGCAGATTTACATCACACTTCTGGGAGTGTGTACAGTCAACATTGGGCACGAAGTTAAAGTTCAGTACAGCATTCCATCCGCAGACAGATGGTCAGACAGAGCGAGTAAACCAGGTACTCGAAGATATGCTCCGAGCGTGTGCCCTAGATTTCAAGGGAAGTTGGTGCAAATATCTGAGCTTAGCAGAATTTGCATACAACAACAGCTATCAGGCCACTATCGGCATGACACCTTACGAAGCTCTCTATGGGCGGAGGTGTAGATCTCCAATCTGCTGGTATGAGAGTGGTGAACAGAAGGAACTAGAGCTTCAGACAGATCTAGTAGCAGATACCACAGCAGCTATACAGCAGATCCGCCAGAGGATAGAGACAGCTCAGAGCCGCCAGAAGAGCTATGCTGATACGCGGCGCAGACCCTTAGAGTTTTCAGTTGGGGATTCAGTGTTCCTCAGAGTAGCTCCCATGAAGGGAGTAATGCGTTTTGGGAAAAAGGGCAAGCTAAGTCCCAGATATGTGGGACCATACCTTATCAGCAGAAGAGTGGGCAAGGTAGCATATGAGCTAGAGCTACCCCAGGAAATGTCAGCTGTCCACAACGTATTTCATGTCTCTATGCTGAAGAAGCATACCCCAGATGCCACCCAGGTGATTGAGCCCCAGTCGGTACAGATCCGCGAAGACCTCAGCTATGATAGTCGGCCTATTCAGATAATAGACCGAGCAGTTAAGAAATTGCGGAACAAGGAAGTACCATTAGTCAAAGTCATTTGGCACAGTCACACAGCAGAAGAGGCAACTTGGGAGACAGAAGCCAGTATGAGACAGAAGTACCCAGAATTGTTCTAAGTTCGAGGACGAACTTTTTATAAGGTATGGGGGATTGTAACGCCCGAAAATTCTTGAAACTGCATTATAAATATTCTACGATTTTTCTGGAATTTTTAGATATTTTTCCGGAATTTTTCGAGTAGCGGAAGCAGCAAAAATAAATAGAACCGCAAAATAGCTTAGGTGGGAATCGAACCCGAGACCTATGGTTTAGGGATAATGGTAGTAACCGATTGAACCCAGCAGGGCCGTGCTGAAAGGAAAGGGAACCAATAAAATTTATATTGGAGTTGGACGAATTAAGTCTTTAATATAAATAGGAAAATTAATCAAGTGAGGAGGTTATTTTATTTTCACCGTGACCTATCCTCTTCCAAAACCTCACCGCCGCCCACACCTCTTCCTCCTCCTCTCTCGGCGCCCAAGCCCCAAGGACTCTCGGATCATCCTCCGGTGACGACTCCAACACGAAAGAGGTTCTTCTCCGCGAGAGGAACGCGAAGACGTGAGCGGATCGTCGAGAAGGTCATCTCCACCGGAATTCTAGCGAATAGAATCGTAAGAAATTACGAACCGGAGGTAAGAAACCCCTCACCTGCAATATAATAGCTACCGTGTGATTTTTCTGTGCATTAGTTTAGTTATGTGCGTATGTTTTCGACACATAGGGTGTATTTAACCCTCCTCGCAGGTTTAGGGATTTAGTGAGTACCTTTAGATGGGCCGGACACATCTTTTCTCCTTCAGTTGGAGGTTTAGATGCTGTTGGGTGCCTAAAGGTAGTCTCCCTAATAGAGAGGGGAGTTACAGCGCACTAGGTGTTCGATTAAATAACCAGCTTAGAAAAGAATGCAACTTAGGCATTTTTATTAGCACGGTTGAATGCATTAGAAGCATCTAAATTAGTAAATCAGTTTATTCTAACTTATATGGGACTACGGTCCAATGGGTGGGCTCCCACAGTCGCCTCTAGGTTCAGACAACCTAGCTCTAGGTTCAGATAACCTAGAAAGAGCAATTTAGAACAGTTTAGCTATACTCAGTATTTTACTTTTCAGTTGGCACTGTACTGGATTAGATATCCATTGGGCTGGGCTCCCATAGTCGGTCCCTAGGTTTAGATAACCTAATAGCTCTACTAAATTCGGGACTTGCAACCCCGGGTCTAGTTAGAGATGCGCGCATAGCACGTACAGTTGCCGGGCCCCTCAACAGCATGTTTAGTATTTTCACTTATTATATGTATACGGTTTTCAACCTTTCACAAATTAGTTCGTGAATTCAGTACAGTTCTAGCAGTAGCTCAGTATTAGCGTAGCTCAGTTCTTAGTATCAGCTTAGTTTTTCCCTGTGAATATGCATGATGACTTTATGTTCAGCTTTAGATATGCCATGATTGTATGCTTATATGTCATGCCATGCTTAGTTTATTCAGTATATCCAGCATATGTTTTAAACAGCATGATTTAAAATCATACTTGTATCGTTGCATGTTTTGTGAGGTAGATGGTTTCTTACTAAGCTTTTTAGCTTATAGATACAACTTTTCTTATACTGCAGATAAAGGTAAAGGAAAAGTGGATCAGTAGCGGAGGTTGGAGGGCAATGCTATCAAGATGTGTGTGGGCAGGAGTTGGAATAAAGATCTTTGGGATCTAAACAGTTTTACTTCAGTATTAGCACTTTGCGTTTTTAGTTTTAATTATTCAGTTTTGATTGTTAAGTGTTATGAGATAGTAAACCATGCACTATGTAGTATGCCAGGTTTAGAATGTTAGTAGTTTTATATTAGTGTGATTTGCATTGGTTTAGAGTTGTTGTGTGAGGTTTTGGCACGCCAAAGTGCTGAAATCATATTCCCGGGCGAAATCAGAACTCTGATCGGTCTCCAGACCGATCAGGGCCTGAGCAGTGCCACTGGATCGGTCAGCCGACCGATCCAGACAGATACAGTATGCTACTGTATCCTCCTGGATCGGTCAGCCGACCGATCCAGCACGATACAGTAGCGATTCCACCACACCTGGATCGGTCTGCCGACCGATCCAGTTGAGAACAGAACGACCGCAGCTCCGATCGATCTGTGGATCGATCGGCAGGTCTGTAGGTAGTTGAGAAGTTTAGTTTCTAGTCCCTAGCTCAATTGGGATGTTCAGTTTCCCCTCCTTAGCATGTGTACACCAGCAAAGAAGGTCTTTAGACCTTTCTTATCAGTTGTATCCGTCCTTAGTAGAGTAAAATTTTAATTAGCCCAGCTTTCCGCACAGTATAGTTTAGCATAAATTGTAGCGACCGGCCTTACAGCCAGTACCCAGAAGCTGGGTCGTTACACTTTTGCTCAACACCCGAGGCTCCAGGACTTTCTGTTGGACGTTCGCTCCACGACCCGTCCAATCTTCCACCCGGTTCGCGACACTAGGATTTCAACCTAGAGTCCTCGACTCTAGGATTTTTGCCCGAATCCATCGTCTCGCCAAGACTTTCTGCCTAGGGTTACCACCCCTTAGGGTTTTCCACCTGCCTAACCGCAGCTATGACTTTTGCCTAAGTACACTTAGAACTTTTGTGCAAACTCATTCAAACACGTTAGACCACAAATGACCTTAACTTTGAACCCTTTGCCATTATCAAAACTTAGATTCGATCGTCGGATGTTTTCCGCACCAACAGAAAATAGCGACGGAAACTTAATTCCTTTGCTATTTTAATGACAGATTTTTTTTTCATTGCTATTTTAGCGATAGAGGTTTATTTCTGACACTAGTTTAACGATAGAAATTTATTTTCGTTGCTAATTAAATAAAATAAATATAAATTCAAGTGAAAATACTCAATCAACGATAGATTTAGTGATGATATTTTTTTTTTCATCGCTAATTAGTAATCGAATAGTATTTCGTTCGCTAACTTAGTGATGGGAAAAAAATTTATCGCTAAATCCATCATTATTTAAGAGTTTTTTTTAATGTCTAGATTCTAACCTATCTAACCAAGCCCAAGTTGGAGTACCCCTACTACGGCCTTAATACGCAATCGGGGAGGTAATTCAAGCCTCTTCTTCTAAGGGGGTATTTGCTTAAATGATGGGAATGACTATGGGTATGAGTTTGATAGTAAGGTAGAATGAGAATAGGAATGGAAATGAAACTCATCAAGTTTTATGAGTTTGGTGATTTCCATAAATCTAGTATTCATTCCCAAACTCATAATCCAAATACTATTTTTTACTATCATTCCATTCCCTCATTCCTAAACTCATCAACCAAACACCCCCTAATTTACTCTTTCATCCACTGAAAATTTATCCAGTAATATATTATGCGCACCACTAACACTGTTTTGAAATGTTCCACTGCATGCAATAATAAACTAGTGACATGCATTACTGGTATTGCTCTCATCTTACGCCATTAATCCACCCCTAAACTAAATACTACTACTGCAAAGATGCCAGCTCAAAATACATGCAGAAAAAATTACCGGAGCTAGAGAAGCTAACGCTACTCAGTACCTCCTGGACATTGACTGGCAAATCGATCGCAAGGTGCACGGATCATGCACATGCGGTGCAAGGTGCGAAATCTACTCCTTCCTTGGACTCTTTCTTCTTTTCCCCATCCCATCGTTTTCTATTCATTAATTGATAATAATACCTGTTCCACCGATTGCATTAATCATGCATGCAGGCAAAGGCTAGCTAGCCTACAATGAAAATGACGCCCTCATTATTGTGGTAGCTGCAGTGCCCGTCAATGCCTATATATGCTGTCTCCCTCTATTGTATCTTTATTTTTTACTTTTTTGCAAATGAATCTATTATTCTTGAATAATGAATAGATAAGAACTTCCAGGTTTTTATAAAAAAAACTAACCACATGGTGTTTAATGATTTGTATCCAAGCAAAGTTAAGTTTAGTGGCTAATCGATTACATCTTTACTTTCAAAAATGATAACTTAAAATATGATGATACTCAACATATGATGATTCTATAATGCTTTGTTCAATCTGCCAGTACCTGCAGTAAAATATTGTAGAGATAACTGACAAGGTACGCAAATGAAAAGGGTATATATAGCACGCAGTAGGTTAGGCAGATATCTACAAATAACTAGGATTAGACACGTTTCTTATATGGTAGATTTGCTTTGTAATCTTATCCATGCCACGTCGGCATGCTCATGCATATATAGTATATATTACTTCCAATTCTGTAAAGTTAAATATCATGAACACAATTGTATTATTTTACAGGTAGTCTACTGTATGAACATTTGTCATTCTCATCGATGGAAGCAAGAAGAAATATTTACTATTTTTCATATTATCATCAATTAATCTACAGACATATGTTTGGAATTCGATTGTAGTTAGTGTGCATCTATTGATTAAAGGTATATATGCATTATATTCTCTACTAAAATGGATGTATGAAACCAAATAACATGTTGGAAATAATAAAGAAGATAGAAGAATGAGCTGATCACTTGAATAAACAATTCCTTCTGCTTAATTTCTTAATTAGAAGGAAAAAATATTAATTACTTTCATCGTTAATATGGACTAGAGGAGATCACTAGAATTAAAAAAAAAAAAAAAATCTTCTTTTGTTCACAGCCTAAATACCTCTTGATAGAGGCACACTACAAGCTTTTCACTCTGTATAATGATATTGTTGGAAATTAAGAGTTTAATTTTTCACTCTTTCCCTAAACTGGGAATAATACTAACAATATTGTTTCATATATCTAATGTGGTGTGGAGATACCTCGTGAACAAGATAAAAAGAAAAAGCTTATCAAATCAATGATTGAGTCTCGTCTTTTTATCAAGCGATAAGAATAACTATCCAATGAACGCACTAAGACACAATCTTCCTTTTTTTACTAAGAACTTTCATATTTAATTGATTACTCAAACATGTTCCGTAGGCTATAGCATCCATGATTAATTATAAGTAACATGCTAAAATAAGCACTATTTTAATTAAGGTTAAACTTAACCTTAAAACATGTCACTTAACTACAATATATAAGGTCATGACATGTACTATAATGTTTTTAAATTTTTTGATGTTTTATGAAATATTTTACATTCATGTCTTAGCCTAGCTAGATAGTCACCTCTCAACCCTAATTCTAATTTCCAAAGTGCATGCATGCGCTCTACTAGCAAATGATCATCAAGACTTATCACATCTAAGTACAATAATTAAGCGGTCATTGTATACAAGCTTATACTAATCATATATCAATCATTAAATATTCAACGAGGTGACAATCTTAAGAACTAGAGGCGATTTATTATGTCTGATTGAGAAAGACAAACTAAAACTCGCATGGCATCTCTTATTAGAGCCTCAAACAAACATAAGATGTGTACATATGAAGTACTCACCATATGATATAATGCGCGCATAGAGATGACACTAACAGAGATCAACCACATCAAGGGGGAAAGAATTTCTTCATCTGATAAGAAATCCTCCAAGAAGAGAGAAATTAAGGAGATAATTGGATAAGCACTACAAAGTATGATTATCGTGATGAAACACTAGCTAATAATACTCTTCTCCACTTTTGTTAGTGGATCTTCCAGTCGAGGCGAGAGTCATCCAACACGTACGAATAAAGATATTATTCCAGAGTCCCACACCATTGACAACCCCACCAGCTAGGTTGACCAGATCAGTGTAAATTGAAGCCTCCCCCAGTCCTCCCCTCCTAGCGCGCTACCTCATATATACAACGTTGTGCGCGTCACGCACTTTGGAAGAAGGAGATGCACAGCTCTTTTTCAAGTATATGGCAGACATTGCTTTTACCACTCCCGCATAATGCCCTGCCTGCAATGCACTTCATCGCACACCGACGACGTCATCTGTTAACTGCACCCCCATGCATGCGTGATCCTCAATTAATGCACCACCCCCTCTACGTACTCCAAATTCGTAATAATAATAATAATAATAATAATAATCTTCCTTTGGCTTTGAGTGTGGGAGCTGCGTTACGTTACCACATTAGTACTCCACGTCAACACCCGCTCGCTTTAACCCCTTCCCACAAGCAACGCCAGCTGGGTCCCGCCCTCGGATCGAGGTGGGTAGAGTAAAACGCGTACGGCCAAGTAATACTAAATACTCACTACTCCTCGGGAGGCAGGCACCTGCTTAATTGGCTGGCCCATATTCACGCCGAGGCCAGCGAGTGGGAAGATCGGATCCTCGCCGTCTGCTCACGTGGGCCCGGCCATCACCCCTGCTCGTGACGAGGTGACGTCCCGCCCCGGAGGAAAAGGCCCTCCTTCGCCTATCAAATGCGCCGTGCACTAATTCGACGTCAACGGTCGCGGAGGGCGCCACGCGTAGCGCAGCGACGTCGAGGGGCCCCGTGGTTGGTTTCGCGTCGAGCGATCTGAGCCGTCCGCGTGTCGTGGGTTAGTCGGGTGACGTTAGCTTCGGCACGTCGTGGGGAGAGGGGAGGGGCGCGTGGTGGGGGTGGTGACGACACAGTCTACGGTCACGTTTGCGGTGACGTCACCACCCATGTGAAAGAAGCGCCTCTCGCGAGCCGTGATGGTTGTTTTTATAAGTGTGCCTGGGCTGCCTTCTCCGTGTCTTTATACCGATCGGTTTGTCGGTACAGCGGCCAGGGACAAAGATTAGGCGGAGCGGCGATCGATCCGATGGCGGCCGTGGCGGCGGTTTCGGGAGGAGGTAAGCGGCGCGGTGCGACGGCGCTGTCGATCGACGGGGCGGAGGAGTCGGCGGAGGAGCGGGTGGGGCGGCTGATCCGGGAGAACCCCGTGGTCATCTTCAGCCGCCGGGGCTGCTGCATGAGCCATGTGATGAAGCAGCTGCTGGCGGCGGTGAGGGCCCACCCAACTTCCATCGAACTGGAGGAGGCCGAAGAGGAGGCGGCGGCAGCGGTCGCGGCGGGGGGATCCGGCCTCCCGGCCCTCTTCGTCGGCGGCGTGGCCGTGGGGGGCCTCGAGGGCCTCATGGGCCTCCATCTCCGGGACCGCCTTGTCCCGATACTCCAGGAGGCCGGCGCCTTGACCTAGATGTCGACGCGTGCTACCGCCGGTGGGCTCCTCACCTGCGACCTGGGTTAATACAGTAATTAATTTCCCTTCTCTCTCTCGGTCTTTTTTTTAATGTAACTTCTAGCAATTTAGAACTTGGGGAGGAGTTCTACATGCCTCTCAACTCAATCTCACCCTTGGATGATCGAGATGGCAACTCTATTGTAGATAGGGACCATGTCTAAAAAAAGGCAAAACCAAATTAGACGAAGATATCTACCAGTTTGCCCCCTCCTCTTCCTCTATTTTCCAATACCGTGAGTAGTAAAATTCTGTGTTCTGTTCCTTTTCAGCTCAATTTGCTCCCGTTCGTTCGTCTTTCTTGGTATTTTATTTGCCTTTCACCGACTGCCACAGCATTTGGGGTGAAAAGATAAACATAATGCGGGAAACGTCATGTCATATCGTTGGGTTCGGAAGAAGTGAAGCAGGGGGGTTAATTATGGGCAATTAATAATTGCTGCAATTGGTGCAATCATTGAGTTGTTTATGGAAGAAATTGTGAGTTGGGAATTGACGACGGGCGTTCGATTACATCGATGAGTTCGTGATTTGTGGTGGACTTTAAAATTAATTAACGCGTATTGAATGTATATATATATATATATATATATATATATATATATATATATATATAGAGTGTTCTGTAGGTAAATAGCGATGTTGACTGTGGATGATGATGTCCTTGTTTCCTCTGCGTCCTCTGCGTTTGGTGTCATGCCTACACAGTGTAGGTAAATTACACTGTTGTCGTCCTCCATTACTGTTTGTTTGATAGAGTGTCGTAGAGTAGTTATAGCTGTTATGTTTCAGCCTACGCTGTCAAAACTTGCGTTGCACACATTGTCAATTGATGACTCCATGTGACCTTGTTACTGCACACGCACGAGATGAGATGAGATGAGATGAGATGAGATGAGATGAGAACGCAGACCGACTTAAAACTTCAGCATCCGACGTGACTTTAATATTAGCCAAAATGTCAGGAGTCAGACATGCATGAAAAGCCTTTTGGAAGCTTGATTTGCATGCGTTAGTCAATGAATAAAATAATTTATTAAGTGTGACTCTGGTGACCAATTCATTCACCATAACTTGATAAATCAGTCGGTTGAAGTGCTTGGTTGAAATATGAAATGGACTTGTTCCTCTATTTGCAGAATAAGTACGTAGCCTGTCAATATATAGAACAAAATTTGGTTCGAAGAGATCCCTTTGCATAAACTAAAAGGAGAAAGAGATGGATAATTCCAATGCATGCAATGTATTGGAGCCGCATACTAATGTTTGCTATGTTGTTGCCTTAATCAAGCTTTTAAAGTAGCAATTTAACTTTATCTAATGCCTTAATCATGTTGTTGTTTGATTGATCAAGGATTTATATGGTTTATGAACGGATCCAATTTGATGATCTTGAACATGCAGCATAAGGAATAAAAGGGAAGCAAAAAAAGAAAAATATACACATCGTAACGAACACTGCAAACATTAAATCATCATGACCTCCCTTGAGCTTGAATGCATTCAAGGGTTTGGTGCCAATCATCAAAAATATCTAAAAAAAAGTTTTAGCCCCTTTTCTCTTGAACCAAATCGAAGTGAAATTTAGTTTAACCTTAATTTGACAATCCGTGCACCAATTGGATTTTAATTCTAGCCAAGTTAGAGTTATGAAAGCAGATTCAATATTCTCTAATTCCAAAATTTCATCCATATATAGTCCCTTCTTTAATAATTTTAAGTTTTCAAATAGTTTTAGAATTTCTTAATAAATCCAAATAAAAGACGACATCTAGCACATCAATCTAGTCTTGAGGGCACCCAAACCTACATCATCTAATCAACTAATCTTGAGTAACAATTGTTGGGACAGTAGATGTTGCTAGAGGGGTAGATAGCGATACGCGATTTCATTCATCGTGTGCTTGTCTACAACATGTGTCTATATATATATATATATATAAGTTAAATACCCTATGGGTATAGGGATGAGTATGAGTATAGATATAATAAATAGAGATGAATACGAAGGATATGAAATCCTACTCAACTCCTACCCATTGTCATCCCTATTGGAGATAGAGAAACCTTTTACAACACCTATTATTATACGAGCAAATACAACACAATACAATATAGAAAATATAATACAAAATAACAATAATTTACATAAATCTCTTGCATTGAGAAATCTTTTACAACACCTATTGTTATATAAGCAAATACAACTCAATACAATATAGAAAATATGATGCAAAATAACAATAATTTGCATAAATCTCTTGCATTGATCGCTTTATAATTACTTTGAAAATGCCTCCTAAGGTCTAGAAATATAATGGTACTATTCTCTAAAACCTTCAAAAACCAATGGCGAAAACCTCCACAAAGTCCTCCCTATATAGCTTTCCGGTTGATCATCACCATCGATGGTGATAGCTCTACTAAATTTGGTTGTTGTACTTCAGAATAGCTCTTACCAACTTTGGTTTGAGCACGAACAGTTGACTATACTGTTCATTAGTTAATTAATGTCTAAACAATCGAGTGTAGTAGCTAATTCAAAAATCTTTTGTTCATTGCAATAGTGATATTAATCATCTATTACTATTCACCAATCGATTATTATTGCATTAGTCGAATTCCCAAACCAACCTAGAAATCTTATGTTTGTTGTAACAATGCCAACAATCAACTGTAACTATTCATCAATCAACGAATCCTAAATTAGTAGAGTTTCAATCTCTCTATTTGTTGATATAGTGCCATTAATCGTTTGTTACTATTCATATATCGACTATGTATTGTATTGGTGAAGGGAGTACAATAATCGAACCTATGTTTTGATATTTACAAAGGTTCAAGTTAAGTATTATTGTGATTTGATGAATTAACTAACTGTAAAGGATGTTTACTCAACCGGAAAAGCCCTAGTCACAGCTAGGCAAGAAAGTTTTAATAGATCGTGGAAATCAGGCAAGAAAATCCAAGTGGCTCGAGGACCAGATATTTGGCAAATGGACTAAATAGGTATGGAGGACCTGATATTGAAGAGAAGTCCTGGTGAGCTGATCTAATACTAAGTCGAAGTCTAAACAGATCTAGTTAACCCGATATTTACAAGTAGGTTGAGGTAAGTAACTACAGTGGAGCGACGAGGAGTTCGTGTACTAGGAAGGGACAACCCCTAGGTCGCTAACCCAACTAAAGAAACTAGGAGATTTTTAAGTTGAGATCAAAATAGGTCATACTGTCTTTTCTTATTCATGTAGCATTATACTGTGCTAACTTTGTGTTGCAGGGATATTTTTGTAATGTAGAACAAACTCTGTTTTGCAAAATCAATCGGATCCGTCGACCGAACAGGATGTTCAGTTGACTGAACTTAGCTAAGTGGCAGTGTTCAAATCGAACAGAGCAAACATGGAATTCAAGCGGATCGATCAATCAAATCCAAGGATCAGTCAACTGAACATTAAATGCAATTAATGATCGAATCTGGTAAAGAAGGAAATTAGTTGGATCGGTCGATCAAATCTAAGAATCAGTCGACCGAACAATTAATGCAATTAATAAAGCGAAGATCAGATCTCAGCGAAGAAGGAAGGACACGTGATTAGTCAACCAATAGGGGGATCGGTCGGCTGAAAAGATGAGTCGACCGAAGGTTTTTTCGATCAGCCGAACGCATCTTATAAAAGCACACCTCAAGCTTCGAGCTAGACGGAACTTTTGCTCAACTTTTGATCTTCTTCTTCTCTATTCATGCTGCTACTGATCTACACTTCTATATGCAAGCTACGATACCAAACAGCTCCGACGATTTTAATCTCAAATATTATGTGTCAGTAATTTTAAGTTCAGCTTGCTTAATTTCTTGTAAAACTCTTTGTACGAATTACCTCTTCTTTGAAAGTTTTGGAAAGGGGATTTTTAGTGGATTATCCAACGATGCGATCAAGGATCGTGGATCTTAGAGTAGGAGTCGACATAAACTTCGAACCAAGTAGCCAACTGTGTCATCTGTTTTGCTTTGCTATCCTATTCCACTACTTACTCTAATTCGATTTTATGGAAAAAGAAAAAGATTTTTAACGAACGATATTCAACCTCCTCCCATTTTATCGCATTTCAATCCTTCAATTGGTATTAGAGTCAGGTTGCTCTAAAGTAATTTAACGATTTTTCGAGCTATTTCAAAATCTTCTTCTTTTTCTTTAAAGGTGTTTATTTAATTTTAGTCAAATTCTTTTCTTCCTTATCTCTCACACTGTTAATCCCGAGACAAAAGTCTTGGAAACTTTTTTTGGCTAGTTTTGTCTTTGTAAACATGCCAAACTCCTACCAAGAGGGCTACAACTCTGTTCGTCCTCCACTTTACAAAGAAGAAAATTTCAGCAACTAGAACAGTAGAATGAAATGTTACCTCAAGTCTGATATCGAACTATAGTTCACTACTCTAAAGGGGTACACACCACCAATAGAAGACGGAAAACCTCTAGAGCTAGAGAATTGGAGTCCCCCAATGATCAAGAAAGCACAAATGAACTACAAAGCAATAAACATCATCCAATGTAGCTTAACCATGGAGGAGCTAAATCGAGTCGGACCCTAGGAGAACGCAAAGAGCTATGGGATCTCCTTATAAAACTATATGAGGGAACTGACGATTCCAAGGTAACAAAAAGAGATCTTTTACTTAATAATTTATTTAATATAAAGATGTTGCCCTGAGAAATTGTGACTCGATCAATTGCACACAGGACTCAAAGACATCCTCAACAGTTTTCATCTAATCAGACATCAACTGGAGAACCATGACATAATATCGTATGCCCTAAACGGCTTCCCTCGAAATGCATTATTGGCATTTATAGTGGATGCCTACACATTTTCAAGGGACCTTTTAATTATTAAATTAGATGAACTTTTTTTGTAAATTAGAGTTACTCAAACAGTCTAACTTGAGTTAAGCTGAGAAGAGAATTGATTTGTATGTAGGACCAAGCAAGGAGACTAAGTATTGAATCAAGCCTGAACCCGAGAGTGACTCAGACTCAAACTCAACAAGCCCAACTAAATTAGAACCCAAGAGTGACTCAAACTCAGACTCAACAAGCCCAACTAAATTAGAAATAACTTACTATGGATGCAACAAGAAAGGTCACTACAAATATGAGTGCCCAAATAGTGTTAGGGTTGATTGATGCTAAAGGAGGGGGGTGAATAGTTTGTTGCGCTCCATTGGCTTGCTTCGATGTTGTTGATATGCAACGGAAAGAATTCAAAACAAGACTCACAATACTAATACGTAAATTTACTTGGTATCCACCTCAAGAAGAGGTGACTAATCCAAGGATCCACATGCGACACACACTCCACTAATAAAAACACTCCTTCTTGATAACTACCGGAGGTGGAGAAACCTCATACAAGACTCATATAACAAGATATACAAGAAGAACGAAATACAAGCTAATACAATAGCAAATCTTACAAGATTTACAATGAAGAAACCCTAACTTGTTCTTCTTCTAACTTGAATACACCTCTTGACTTACTTGGAAGTGCAACACTACTCCTCTCTAAGCCTCCAAGATCTAGTATGTGTGTGTGAGCTCAGTGGAGAAGAACGCGTGAAGATGGGGATGGAGCTCGCAAAGAAGTGATGAAGAAATCGCTCGCCAACGACTTTAACCTGTGCAACGGTCACATCCCAATTGATTGACCAATCGATTGGGAATGCTTGAATCGATCGGTCGATTGATTCAGAGCGCCTCGATTCAGAGCGCCTCTGTGCTCTACTAGAAAAGGCCTAAATTGATCACATGATTGATTCAGTCTTTATCGCGTCGCGCAAGATTTCCAACTGCCAATCGATAGACTGATCGATTGGCGGTGCCCAATCGATCGGCTGATCGATTGGGAAGGCTTCTGTGCACACGATATAAGCTCTCAATCGATTGACTGATCGATTGGGCTGCTGTTTATCGCAACACTGTGCCCAATCTATTAGCTGATCGATTGATCTTGGTCCAATTTGATCACTTGATCAAATTGACAAACCCTAGCTTGCCTGAGTCAAGTCTAGGGCTCCCAAACCCAACATTCGATCAACCATGACCTGTTGGGGCTCCTCGTGCCTAGCATCCAGTCAACTTTGACCTGCTGGGACTTCTTCACCAAGTTGTCGGTCAATCATTTGACCCACTTGGACTTTTCTTCTCGTGCCAAGTGTTCGGTCCTCCATAACCCACTTGGACTTCCTTACACCAGGTGTCTGGTCAATCTTGACCCACCTAGATTTCCACGTGCCTAGCTTCACTCACCAGGTCTTTGCATCTACCTAGCTTCACTCACTAGAACTTTCCATCTGTCTAGTTTCACTCACCAGGACTTTCCTACTGCCTGGCTTCACTCACCAGAACTTTCACCTAGCTTCACTCACTAGGATTTTCCCACTGCCCGGCTTCTTTCACCAGGACTTTCACTTACCTAGCTTCACTCATTAGGTCTTTTACCTAGATTCACTCACCAGGATTTTCCAACTGCCTAGCTTTACTCACTAAGTCTTTCACTTACCTAACCTTCAATTATGACTTTTCCAGTTAAGTATCTAAGGAATGCAACTTTCAGATGACAAAGTTGAAGATTTTGATACTGAAGGAACAATGTATGATTTCACAGATTATATTTTTAATTCTCAATTAAATAGTTTTAACAACTCGTATACTTTGTAACAAATTGTATGAAATTGTATTCTTATTAGGTGACAATGTTTATGAACAAAACTTCGATGAACAATCAATTAGAAAATGGATTTATTAGAGATGATTTTATTACTGAATTGAAGAATTTATGAACTTTACTAAGAGTAATTAAGAATATATGAATGGTACCATGTTACAGTGTCTATGTAATCATTCAAAATGTAGAAATAGAACCTTTTGTGATAAGGATATCATAAAAGTACATATATGTAGAAATAATTTTGTGTCAAATTGTTATAATTGGTACTGTCACGAAGAGCCTTATTTGTATGAACCAATTGTGCTTTCTAGTGATTCATCATCTGACACAACTTTTACTGCGCCTGAATCATCCACTAATGATATTGTAATGCAATTAATATTCTACGATGCGATGAATGCTACAGTTGATTATTCCAATATAGATAAAATACCAACACCTGAATATCAGCAACTATATGAAATGTTAAAGGCTAGTGAAAGAGAAATGTGGGAAGGTATTCCCTCTGGTCATTCTCAAATATCAGCTACTACAAGGTTATTAAATATGAAAGCAGAACATCATTTTTCATAAAGATGTTATGATGATATATGTCAATTGATGTCAGAGTTGCTTCCTGCTGATAATATAATGACTGATAGTTTTTACAGTATAAAGAAATTAGTTAGACGTTAAGACTTGATTGTAGAGAAGATTGATTGTTATATAAACAACTACATTATATTTTGGAATGAAAACAACGATCTGAGTGAATGCAAAATATGTATACACCCTTATTATAAGCATGGTACTCGCATACCAGGGCAGAAGAAAAAAAAATTTCTTGGAAAATGATGTATTATTTTCCTTTAACTGCTATATTTTAACGCTTGTATGCATCTGTTACTATAGCTTGCCACATGATGTGTCATCATGAGCATGAGCACAAAGAAAATATAATATGTCATCGTTATGATCCCCCTGCATGGAAACATATTGATTTTGTATTTCCCACTTTTGCAATAGAGCTACGTAATATGAGATTGGGACTTTCCGTAGATATATTTAAGCCATTTGGTCAATATGTTCGTAATAAAGTAAAAGTTGAGGGGTCAATATGTAATTTTTATTTAGTTGAAGAAGCATCTTCTTTTTGCTCCTATTATTTTGCTGATAGTGTGCAAACAAGACATCGCAAGTGTCCTAAAACTTTTGATGATGCTCCTCAGCCGATAGACCCATCGATGCTTTCTATTTTCAAGTTTCCTGGTAAGCCAATGGGTGTATGACTTTCTAGATGATTAACCCAAGAAGAACCATGTTGCAAGTGCGGCTAGCAAGAGGGGGTAAATTGCCCTGAAAAAATAAGTATACCCTTCTCGAAACTTATAACTTTGATTAAAATAAATACTTTAATAAAAGAAACTAAAATGCATAAAATAAGTATGAGACACAAACAATTTACTTGGTTTGCAATCGGCGAGGTTGCTAATACAAAGCAAATGTAGCTCAACTAGAAGACTCCTTCTTCAACACAAGTCGGAGGCGGAGAAACCTCATACAGGATGTTGATAACACAAAACAAATAAAACATAAAGAGAATTTCGAGTACAAAAAGTGTTTTCCAAAACTACTGAGATCAGGGTTCTATTTATAGCCTACTGGTCGAATCTGACTATTTAATGATGTAGCACGATTTGGGCGTCCAAACCCTATCCAAACCCTCGGCGCGGCAAACTCTATCTCCATGCAACAGCCTTTGCAACGGTGCAAAGATAACTTTTTATCAACTCTTGGGCACTCTGACCCGCTCCGGGCACCCGAACCTCTGTTGACGTGGATCAAAAGTCGATCCACTACATCGAGATGCCCTTTCGACACCAAAATGGTCCGGGCGCCCGGATCAGTCAGCCTTGTGTTGACTATCTAGTGCCTTCTCTGGTCATTTGGGTGATCTAGGCCATCCGGAATTGGGCTAACTCGAACTCATCTTCCGGCCTTCTCCACAAGCAATCTTCTACTTCGGCTTATCACCCCTCGGAAACGTCGCCCACTTCATTCTCGTCCGCTAGCGTACTCTTTTATAGCACCTCGTCCCTCGGATGGACCAAGCCTGTCAACTCTTTCCCATGCCATCCCTTCTCGGTAGTTATTTCTTTCACTCGACTTCTTGTACTCCTAAGATCCTACACACTTATACACAAGGATCAAAGACAATAAAACTAAACTTGACTTAGTTGATCACACCAAAACTACCATGATGTACTTACAGTAAGAACATACATACTCTTAAACTGTGAAGAGGCCAAATCATACCTAAAATAAGTTGACTTCTCTAATCAAACGTTTATCCTCTATTTAATTATTTTGTTTGATATCCTAATTTTTATATAATTATCTTCTTTCCCAGCTTGTATGAACAACAACTATATCTATAAAATTCATTAATTGGTGCAAATGAGGAGGTAGCTGCAAAGTTAGAGACTAAATTTATATTATGGTTTCAAATATATGTAAGTTAGAGAATTTGTGAAAATTTTTAGTTCATGTCTATTAAGAAGTATCCTAATTTATATCATAACTACTTTTATAGGTGAAAGACCAGAAAATATCAAATGTGCAAGATGATAGGATAATGAATATTACATCAAATCCCTCCGTAAAATAAAGGTATACTCTGATAAATATTTTAATGGCCTTAAATTTCACTTAGTACAATGAGATTCATGAAGATTAACTTATAATTCTGATGTTTACATCAAAGGATCTATGGACAACAATAACACTGAGTTTGATTTCTATAGTAAACTTGACGAAATCATAGAGATTAAATATCTTACATTACCTATAAAAGGTGTGTGTTGTTCAGATGTTCATGGTATGATCCGACCCTAAGAATAGGTACCAGAATACATCCAAATTATAATTTAGTTGAGGTTCATTCAAACAAAAGATTCAACAAATTTAAACCTTTCATTTTTTGGGTACAAGCAGATCAAGTTTTTTATCTTGAATACCCTATGAAGAGAACAAGATCTAGTGAATGGTTGTCTGTTTATTGAATCAAGTCTCGCTCAACCATAGAGATGTCGAACACAATCACTGCTCAAAACTATGATGCATTTCAGAATGACGTGTAGGACCGTTGCGGTCGTCTAGGAGGAGGTTGTTGGATAGCCCTGTAAAATAAAAACAAACAACCATTTCTCGAACTCTTTAAGCTAACACTTGCATAAATAAAGCAAAGCAGTAAATTAAAAACATAAAGAATGAGACACAAGATATTTACTTGGTTACAACCGATGTGGTTGTTAATCCAAGGAAGATTATCACTAAAACTCCTTCAGGCGGAGAAGCCTCTTACAGCGTTGAAGCACAGAAAACAGAAGCTCAACTACAACTAGAAGCGCACAAGCGTTGGAATTACAAGTGGAGAGACATTCAGTTGATGCACAACTCCAATCCACTTCTCAATTACTTGTAGATATTAATGTCACTTATGAGGAGAAAGATGATAGAGAGATGTCTAGTAGTAAGGATTTTGTTGAACTAACAGAGTCTAGTGATGAGGACTTAGAAACTGTTAATGTTGATTAGTCAAATATTAATGATGATTAAATATTAATATTATTATTCATCAAGTAAGTTATACTTCCATATTATTTTGTATTTATATTATCATGTCAGTAAACTTTATTATAATGTGTTGTAATATAATTTTGCAGACATATTATTATGGCAGAGCAGCAAGCAGTAGTACTCCGTAGCTACAAGGTTCTACAAGTTGTTGGGGGCTCGTAAGTAATTTTTGTTAGAGCAATGATATGCACAAGGAAAAAACCTCAATGAAAACCTCAAGGATAGACACATAAAGTCATGGCCCACCATTTCACTTTTTGTGGGCCCCATCATTTTATGTGTCTATCCTTGAGGTTTTCATTGAGTTTTTTTTTCCTTGTGCATATCATTTTTCTTTTTGTTATTAGTAATTCAAGTTCATATATCACTTTCTTTATAATATTTCTCATACTTTAATATTTTTTTCTTATAGGTTTACCCTTGATAGCCATAGAGTTGCCACATATATCACAAGTAAATTCAAAAAAATGAGTCTGTGCTTCTGACACTACATGGAGGCATATAGACCATGAGACTAAGTCACTTTATTATAATGAATTTGTCGTAAGTATATTTAATATTCTATAATATATTTATCCTTTAATATACTAATGGTTTGATTCAACTTATAATTGCAGAAAAGATATATATAGGAGACAGGTCACGAGTAACAATTTAAAGATACTTAGAATAGTTATTATTTCAAACTTTATAGAGACTTTCTTTATTATATGAGAAAGAAGGACACTAGGTTGGCGTATGTGTCAGCCGACATATGGAGTGCATGGACGACTATCTGAGCTACAGAAAGGTATCAAGCAAATGTTAAAAAGGCTAGAGCAAATAGAAATACAGAGCTAGGTATCTCGAGCACCAGAACGGTTCGGCATACGTCAGGGTCTATATCTATTGTTGAGCATGTCATGGATCTGGTGAGTTTAATTTAAAGTTAAATAAGCAAATTTTATATTTATTATTAAATTTGTATAATTTTTTCTTAAATTATTTGTGTATGCAAGAACGTGAATTAGTCTGCTAATCTACTTGTATAGAGGTCTTTCTTAAGACCCACAAGAAGAAGGATGACACATTTGTCGATATTAAATCAAAGGTCGTACACGTAAGATTATTTATTTTATTATATTTAATCATTTCTATCTTGATTAACTTTAATAATTATGATCAAATTGAATAATATTCTTATTATATTTTTCCACACAAGATTAAATGACATGTAGAGTGGCCCAGACATCTCAGCCACCAGTAGAGGGGGGAGGGGAGGGGAGTCACAGCCTCTATCCATCGAGGTACTAAATGAGATTTATTATGATGTTGTCGGTGAATGGACAAAAAAAACTATTGGATCGTGATCGTTCGATAGAGGGGGGGGTGAATATCGATTACAAATTTTCGTAGAGTACGCAGCGGAAATTAAAACAACGAAAATCAAAAAGGATAAAGACACCAAGATTTTTACTTGGTTCGGAGCCTGTGTCGACTCCTACTCCAAGGCCCGTACTCGTTGAGTACTCTCGTTGGACAATCACTATCAATTCAAATAATAATTACAAAGGAGTTAAGTACAAGAATTGACAGAAATAAAATACCGACAATAGAGCAATAAGAAAGAAATCGGAGCTTTGTCGGAGTGGCGTCACAATGTCGTAGGAGCGCAGGAGAGCAGATCGTCAATTTAGAGTTGTTGTATTGAGCTTAGCCTTTGACCCTCCTTATATAGGAGGCTCGGGGCGCCCCGGATCCCTTCCGGGCGCCCTGGTGTGACGTGGTAGTCTCAACCAGCGAGCTCTACGTGTCGACGCCACGTCCTGGATAATTTTTGCCTCCGGGCGCCCGGACCACCTTTCTTCAGAAAAAGTCCTTCTCCTGCAAAACAAGGTTAATCCGAGACAAATATAATGAATTTCCTGCAAAACAAAGTGTTAGACTTCAACATAAAGAGTATGACTTAGATTCCATCTTTCCGAGACCGAAATCTAGTCACGATCTCAACTTAGATATCCGAAATGGATCTAAGCCGGATCGACGCCTAATGTTCCCTTTTCGGGAACACGTCCTCACAGTCACTCCCTTCCAGTGACTTACCTTTACTCAACTGTCAGACGTTCGGTCAGCCCTTCGACCTGTCAGGACTTCTCGCCAGCTATCCGGTCAGCCCGTCGACCTAGCTGGACTTCGTGCCAAGCGTCCGGTCAGCCCGTCGACTCGCTTGGACTTCGTGCCAAATGTCCAGTCAGCCCGTCGACCCATTTGGACTTCGTGCCGAGCGTCCGGTCAGTCCGTCGACCCGCTTGGACTTCGTGCCAGATATCCGGTCAGCCCGTTGACCTGTCTGGACTTCGCCTGCACACTCGATCAGAGTGTTAGATAACGAAAAATCTAACTTAACCTAATTTGTCATTCATCAAAACCTGAGTTAGACCGTTAGTGCTAACCGCACCAACAATCTCTCCCTTTTTGATTGAATGACAACCTAGTTAAGTTTGTGAAAAGATATGCAAAAACCAAGCATGATTTTTAAGGTTTAAGTTAATTTTTAATTTTTTTAAATTTGACATTTTGTTGCTCTAACTTAACCACTTATCCCTCCCCCTTTGGCATTCATCAAATAAGGACATAAGGCAAGTAAGCAACAATACAGAGTACATACAAAGTAAAAATTGTAAGAAATGATGTCAAGTCAACTTGGGGGAATTTTAAATTTCACAATATAGTAACTTAACTTTTGTAACATAACTGAGTTTTGAAAAATACCTAATTTAGCAACATAACTTAGTATATTTTGAGTAATTTTTTTTAAAGATAATTTTTGCAAAATTAGATGAATTTTCCAACTCAAAGAGAAAGTTTTTTAAAAGCTAATATTCAAGTATAAGTTTAGGGAAGTTAAGTTTAGATAGTCTAATTTTCAAACATAAGTGTTTAAATTTCAAATTTCAAGAAATTAAATTTCCAGACATTAGTTTTTAAAACCAAAGTTTCAAGACTAAACAAAACTTTTCAAAACTAATTAAAACTGAGTTTTCAATTTTCAAAATCTTATTTTATAAGATCCAATTTAAACCCTTAGTTTTGTAAAAGCTAGTTTTTCTTTAAAAAAATAGAGTTATATAAAAAAAGTATTCAAACATAAGTTTTAAAAAAATTTCAACACTAAGTTTGAAAAATCTACTTTTCAAAACTGATTAAGATTTTTCAACATTAAGTTTGTAAAAGCTTTAATTTTCAAAACCTTGTTTTATAAAATTCAATCTCAAAACTGATAAAAAATTTTGAGAAAAGACATTATTTTTAAAGTAGAGAAAATAATTTTGGTGCTAATTGTGAAAGTAGGTTGATTTAATCCTCCCCCTAAACCTGACATTCAAAAATAGTTGTCTAACCAATTAGATACTTACTGACTATCAGAAGATAGCAGCTTTCACTTGGTTAGTCAAGTTAAGTGTATTGTAATCAGTTAGTGTTTGACTAAACTGAATAACTTAACTTGATTAATATATGTTTGGTACTTAACGCCCAGACTTATGTCGATACACTGAAATAAACATCTTAAGTTCAGGCAATCTGCCTATGCATCTCACCCCTTTCTATGTTTGGCAATCACAATCAAGGTAAAACTAGGGTGTTGGTGAGGATGCTCAAATGCTAATCTTAGGGGAACATGATTTCTAAGGGATTGACCTAGTCTAAGGCTAAAAATCTTTTTGAAATTCTACAAATAGGAAAGTTTTGAAAAATAAAACAATTTTAACCTAGGATTTAAAACACTCATTTTGAAAGCAGTTTAAATTTTAATGATCTTAATCTATTAAATTAAAGCAGAACCAATCAAATATGAAATGATAATCAATAGATCAAGATATACTACAAGAGATGTAATAGAGTCATAACAGAACTATATAACAAACACAACTACTGAGATGATGAAGGAGGTGGTCCGGAACCCAGAGAATGAAGTAGTGCCAACAGCTCAGTATGTCGGGTCCGGTCATCCTCTCGTAGGTCTCGGCATAGGTCGGAGATCTCCTGCCGCACATCTCGTCGTAGATCGGAGACCTCCTGTCGCACCTCTCGTCGTAGGTCGGAGACCTCTCGCCGAATGTCTCGGTGAAACTCGGAGGACTCCTGCTGGAGGCTCGACATAGCTCCCTCTAGTCCAGATACTCGATCGGCTAGAGTGCGAGGAGCGGGACGTGGGGCTCGAGCTGGTGCTGGGGCAGGAGCGGCCTTGTCAGGAAACAGTGCGAGAAAAAACTCATCCTGCTCTGCCTCCTCCTGCTGGGCATCTGGGTCAGGGTGGTGCTGTGCCCCCCTCTGCCAAGACATGATACCCTCACCATCTATATGGACACCAGCTAGGGAAAAGTTCCTAGCTCCTATAACGTCAAACTCGGTCATAGAGTGGATGTCACCTCTTGTGACATCAATGTCCAAAGAGGACATATATGCTGTCAGAATGTGACAGTAGGGCATATGAACTCGCCCACTAGTCACGTATCCGGTCGAGTAGATAATGGTGGAAAAGATATGCAGGCTGATGTCAATATCTAACCTATGACACAGGGCATAGAGAAGAAAAGAGTGGAATGGACGCATCACCGCGATGTCGCGAGTGCTCAGTGGTAGAATGTAAAAGACTAAGACCCTATAAAGGGCGTAGTCCTGGGCTCGAAAGGCAACTGACCTAAACTGGGTCACAGTGGGTACTCGCTCGCCCCCAAAAAAAATATGAATAAATCGTATCAAGAGTAATATGCGAGTAGGGATCTCCAAATGATAGATCCCTGGGAGGATAACACTGAAAGGGATAGGTAGATGGTCGTAACTCCAAAAAGTCCCAGATGGTAGTAGGGGATAGCGTGATATCAGTGCCAGCTGCCCTAGTAGTATAGGTAAGGTCGTCTACTTTCACTAGGTTGTTATAAAATTCATCACACAAATTTATGTTTACTGGACTAGTACATTCAACAAAGTTCCATAGGTTATAGTGGTTTATAACCTCTATAACTGGAATGCAAGAGCGTAAAAAGAACGCTCTATCTACACATTTAGTCCTAATGACCATATAAATGGTCGACTCAAACTTAATCCTAAGCTCGTCAGTGGGGAACCTAGGGTCAATGCTAGCAGTGGAGGGTCCAGCACCAGATTTAGAACATTTCCTAAATTATGAAGCAACAGTATACTAATTAAAAGAATAAACATGCAACAACTTTTTTAAAATAAATTTAAACAGAGAACAAGAATTTTACCAAGGAGCCATCGCAGAATATATTTAGAAATGATGACCCCGGTTGATTCGTACAGCGTATTAACCGCAGAACGAAGTAAAATTAATTTTAATCACTCTCGTAATAAAGCTTGGAAGGATCCTTGATGAAAGTGAGAAATTTATGGTGCGAGAGGAGGGGGCGCCCCTGTCCCCCTATATATAGGGGGTTCCGGGTGCCCGGATTCATTCCGGGCGCCAGAGGTCAAGTGGGGCGGGGCGCCTGGAGAACCTTCCGGGCGCGCCGGGTCAGTATACCAGGGGCGTCCACCCCTGGTTTTTGACTCCAGTTTCTTTTTTTTTTTTTAATAAGTTTAATTTTGAAAAAAAAAATTAAGTTAAAAATTAGGTTTAATTTTAAAATAAATTTTTAAGTTAAAAGAAATTCAGTTTAATTTTTTAAAATAATTTTTAGGTTAAGAAATATTAAGTTTTAATATTTTTTTAAAATAAGTTTTAAAATAATTTTTAAGTAAAAAAAATTTAATTTAATTTATAAAATATTTTTTTAAAAAAATAAAGTTTAATTTTTAAGATAATTTTTTGTTTAAAAAATTTAAGTTTAATTTTTTTTAAAAAATTAATTTTAATTTTTAAAAATAATTAAAGTAAACTTTTTTAAAAAAATTTAAGTTTAATTTTTAAAATAATTTTTAAGTTAAGAAAAATTAAGTTTTAATTTTTAGAATAATTTTAATAAAAAAATTTTAAGAAAAAAAAATTAAATTTAATTTTTATGAAAAAAATTTAAAATTTAATTTTTAAAATATTTTTTTTTAAAAAAATAATTTTTAAATTAAAAAAATGAGTTTAACTTTAAAATAATTTTTAAGTTAAAAAAAATAAGTTTAATTTTTAAAATATTTTAAAAAAAAACAATTAAGTTAATTTTTTAAGTTAAAAAAAATTAAGTTTAATTTTTCAAATAATTTTTAAGTTAAACAAATTGAGTTTAATTTTAAAAATAATTTTTAAGTTTAAAAAATGAGTTTAACTTTAAAATAATTTTTAAGTTAAAAAAAATTAAATTTAAATTTTAAAATAATTTTTAAGTTAAACAAACTAAGTTTAATTTTTAAAATAATTTTTAAGTTAAACAAATTAAGTTTAATTTAAAATATTTTTTTTAAAAAAAAATTAAGTTAATTTTTAAAATAATTTTTAAGTTAAAAAAGTTTAATTTTTTAAAATAAATTTTTTAAAATAAATTTTTAAAAAAATTAAGTTCATTTTTAAAAGAATTTTTAAGTTATAAAAATGACTTTAACATTAAAATAATTTTTAAGTTAAAAAAATTAAGTTTAATTTTGAAAATAATTTTTAAGTTAAACAAATTAAGTTTAATTTTTAAAATACTTTTTTATTAAAAAAAAAATTATTAATTTTTAAAATAATTTTAAAGTTAAAAAAAAGTTTAATTTTTTAAAATAATTTTTTTTTAAAAATTAAGTTAATTTTTAAAATAATTTTTAAGTTAAAAAAATGAGTTTAACTTTAAAATAATTTTTAAAAAATTATATTTATTTTTTAAAAAATTGAGTTTAATTTTAAAATAATTTTTAAGAAAAAAAAATAATTTTTTTAAAAAAATTAAGTTAATTTTTAAAATAATTTTTAAGTTAAAAAAAGTTTAATTTTTAAAATAATTTTTTAAGTTAAGAAAATGAAGTTTAATTTTTAAAATATTTTTTTAAAAAAAAATATGTTAATTTTTAAAATAATTTTTATGAAAAAAATTAAGTTAATTTTTAAAATAATTTTTATGAAAAAAATTAAGTTAATTTTTTAAATAATTTTTAAGTTAAAAAGTTTAATTTTTAAAATAATTTTTAAGTTAAAAAGTTTAATTTTTAAAAAAAAATTTAAAAAAAATTAAGTTAATTTTTAAATTAAAAAAATATAATTTTTAAAATAATTTTTTAAGTTAAAAAAAATTAAGTTTAATTTTTAAAATAATTTTTAAGAAAAAATTAAGTTGAATTTTAAAAATAATTTTTAAGAAAAAATTAAGTTAATTTTTAAAATAATTTTTAATATAAACAAAGTTTAATTTTTAAAACAATTTTTTAAGTTAAAAAAAATTAAGTTTAATTTTTAAAATATTTTTTTTTAAAAATAAGTTAATTTTTAAGTTAAAAAAAAGTTTAATTTTTAAAATAATTTTTTAAGTTAAAAAAAATTGAGTTTAATTTTTAAAATAATTTAAAAAAAATTGAGTTTAATTTTTAAAATAATATTTAAGTTTAAAAAAAGTTTAATTTTTAAAATATGTTTTTAAGTTAAGAAAAATTAAGTTTAATTTTAAAATAATTTTTTTAATAAAAAAATTAAGTTAGTTTTTAAAGTAATTTTTAAGTTAAAAAAAATAATTTTTAAAATAATTTTTTAAGTTAAAAAAATTAAGTTTAATTTTTAAAATAATTTTTAATAAAAAATTAGGTTAATTTTTATAATAATTTTTAAGTTAAAAAATAAAGTTAATTTAACATGTTAATTTAATTGATTTAATTAATTAATTTAATTTAAATTGAATTTATTTTAATTCAAATGATTTAATTAATTTAGGTCCTTAGTCATCTCACCCGATCTATGTTTTCAATCAGGGAATCCTTTAATTTTGTGAGATGAATTAGGTTTAAGTTTAGGGTTTGTTTTTAACTTGTGTTAGATTCAGATTTAACTTTGGGTTCAACAAATAGACGTTCTCTGAATAAACTTCTGGGCTATGGTGAGTCACTTGGACATCACTAGAGTAATCATGCGTTCGAGGTTTTCCAAATAGTCCTATCCACTGGACTTAGTACAAAACCTTGGTTTAACTGGTTAGGATCCATAAATGGTAGCTTCGGTCAATTCCACTTAGCCAAATGCACCAAGTCGAAGCCATATCTTCCTAGACATGCATAGACTAAGCTTTCCTAACGTACTATCATCCAAAACTTCACCAGTATCATTTTTCAAGTTAAACTTGAACCCTTTTTAACTAGTCCTAATTACCCTGTCGGGTAGGTTGGTTAGGGTTACCCTGCCGGGTAGGTTAGTTTTGGAGGTTCTAGCTATTCTAGAGCCTCCCCTGAATTAATGGCCGTTAATTTAATTTTTAATTCTAGGTTTATGTCTATTTCTTTTATAATTATACTTTACTTGGTGATAGTTTAAATTTTGGTGAGTTCTAATATATTTAGATTTAAATTTTTTTTGTTTAGGTTTGTATTCTGATTTTTGATTTGGTTTATTTGACTTTACGTAATATATTTTATCTTTAGAGATATAATATTGGTTAGGTCCTATTTGCGTGGTCAAACACGCTTTCGGAACCCAGGCTTTATTCGTTGGTTTGTATTGTGTTATTAATGATTTAAAAGTTTTATTTGAGTTTGACTTATATCCGAGTCCGGTTTTATTATAACATACTTTTTGATTATTTAGGATTAAGTCTAAATTTTTTGATCTGGTAGTAAATTTTTCTAACATATTTTTTAAATGATTAATTTCTAATTTTAATGATGAATTCTCAAGTGTTAGATCTTGAGTTGGTTTATTATTTACAACTTGTTCCTTGAGGATTTGATTTTCCTCAAGGAGCAATTTGTTTTCATTTTCTAATTTAACTAATTTATTATTTAAGCAAGAAATAATTTTAAAAATCTTTCGGTTTAAGGTTAGGAATACCTCTTCGGAACCTTCAGAAACGAGTACGGACTCGTGGCTCGATTCAGGTTCGGACCCGTCTTCTGATTCGTCTTCTGACTCTGCTTTGCAGGCCATCAGTGCGAGGTGGCTCTGGTGCTTCTGATCTTCTACTTCCGATTCGTTTGAGGAGGAGTCGTCCCACGTTGCTTTGAGGGTCTTCTTTTTGGTCTGCTTCGGTTTGTCGATCTTCAGTCTTGGACACTCGTTCTTGTAGTGCCCCTTTTTGTTACATCCGAAGCATGTTACGTTCCTCGAATCGGCTGGAGAACTTATCTTTTGTAGATCCTTTTTGCTGAAGCTTCTTTTCCTCCTGGTCAACATCTTCCTTACCAAGTTCACCAGGTGTTCTTCATCTTCAAAGCTCTGGTCAGAGTCTTCTTCAGGTTCAGGCTTGTTCTTCTTGGAGGAACCTGCATATAAGGCAACACCTTTCTCGGCTCCAGCGTTAGTCTGCTCATGTAACTCCAATTCACAAAACAATTCATCTAATTTAAGTTTAGTTAAATTCTTAGAAATTTTGTAGGCATCCACTATGGATGCCCACAAACTATTACGTGGGAATGCGTTTAACGCATATCTGATTAGGTCTCTGTTGTCCATCTGGTGGCCTATTGCGTGGAGCCCGTTGAGGATATCCTTGATCCTCGCCTGTAGCTGACTCGTTGATTCTCCTTCCTGCATTATATTTTTATATTAAATATTTTATTTAATAATAAATCCCTTTTTGTTACCTTAGCGTCGCTAGTTCCTTTGTGCAGCTCGATCAGTTTATCCCATAGCTCTTTAGCGTTTTGTTGCGGTCCGACCCGATTCAGTTCTTCTCTTGTTAATCCGCATTGTAAAGTGTTGATAGCCTTGTTCTCCGTTGATGCCTTCTTCTTTATGTCTGATGTCCATTGTTCAGGATACAATAGATTCCCGGAGCTGTCAACTGGCAGTTTGTAAGCTTTTGTGATGCTCAACCACTGGTCGAAATCTGTCTTGAGATAAACCTCCATCCGCTTCTTCCAGTACGGGAAATCATCCCCGTTGAAAAGGGGAGGTCACACTGTGCTGAAGACCTCGATCTGTGATATTTTAATCTGAAAAAAAAACAAATAGAGAGGTTCCAAGACTTGGTCTTGGATTAGTAGTGCGGGAAGAATTAAATAAAAATAACTAAATTGGTGTTGCACCCATTTAGATTTAATTACGATGGAAGGAGATTTCCAAAAAGGTATTAATACCAATTTGGAATTTAAATGAAAAACTGAAATCCGAAAGCAAGAAAAAAATCTAAAAAATAGATCGCCCCCTTGTCTGATTGGTGGTTGCACCAAATCAGAGCGGTACCTGCTTTGATACCACTTGTTGGATCGTGATCGTTCGATAAAGGGGGGGGGTTAATATCGATTACAAATTTTTGTAGAGTACGCAGCGGAAATTAAAACAATGAAAATCAAAAAGGACAAAGACACCAAGATTTTTACTTGGTTCGGAGCCTGTGTTGACTCCTACTCCAAGGCCCGTACTCATTGAGTACTCTCATTGGGCAATCACTATCAATTCGAATAATAATTACAAAGGAGTTAAATACAAGAATTGACATAAATAAATACCGACAATAGAGCAATAAGAAATAAATCGAAGCTTTGTCGGAGTGGCGTCGCAACGTTGTAGGAGCGCAGGAGAGCAAATCGTCAATTCAGAGTTGTTGTATTGAGCTCAGCCTTTGACCCTCCTTATATAGGAAGCTCGGGGCGCCCCGGATCCCTTCCGGGCGCCCTAGTGTGACGTGGTAGTCTCAACCAGCGAGTTCCGCGTGTCGACGCCGCGTCCTGGATAATTTTTGCCGCCGGGCGCCCGAATCCCTTCTAGGCGCCCGGACCACCTTTCTCCAGAAAAAGTCCTTCTCCTGCAAGACAAGGTTAGTCCGAAGCAAATATAATGAATTTCCTGTAAAACAAAGTGTTAGCACAGTTTATGAGTTCAACATAAAGAGTATGACTTAGATTCCGTCTTTCCGAGACCGGAATCTAGTCACGATCTCGACTTAGATATCCGAAATGGATCTAAGTTGGATCGATGCCTAATGTTCCCTTCCCGGGAACGCGTCCTCACAGTCACTCCCTTCCAGTGACTTACCTTTACTCACCTGCTAGACGTCCGGTCAACCATTCGACCCGTCTGGACTTCTCGCCAGCTATCCGATCAGCCCGTCGACCTAGCTGGACTTCGTGCCAAGCATCCGGTCAGCCCGTCGACCCGCTTGGACTTCGTGCCAAATGTCCGGTCAGTCCGTCGACCCATTTGGACTTCGTGTCAAGCGTTCAGTCAGCCCGTCGACCCGCTTGGACTTTGTGCCAGACATCCGGTCAGCCCGTCGACCTGTCTGGACTTCGCCTGCACACTCAATCAGAGTGTTAGATAATGACAAACCTAACTTAACCTAATTTGTCATTCATCAAAACTTGAGTTAGACCGTTAGTGCTAACCGCACCAACAAAAACTCCATCCTCTATGGCCTTGGCTCCTAGGACAAAGTCGCATTTGATCGTTTAAGGACTCCTGAGGGTCATGATGGTTTCTTTTCCTCTTCCTCTTCTAAGGTGCAATTTTTAAGATGGGAAAATCAAGAACTACGCACTCAAATTGCCTCAATGGATCAGAAGATGGAACAGTGGATGACTATTGAGATGCAGAGGAGAGATAACGAGGATCAGAGGTGAACCGATGAGGATCGGAAGCAACGTGAGGATCATGATGCTCTCGTGGCTTATATGCGAATGACCATAGCTAATTTTCTTCCGCCACCAGTTCTATTTCATTTTGATTCATAGGAGACTCAAGATTTATCAGATCATGATGATTAGCTTTTTTCTAAGGCTTGTTCAACTAAAACTCTTTTTTTATCATATAAAAATTATGCAAAATATATTTATTCTGTTTTGATAATCTAATATATTAATTTCTAAATATTGTATTACTATATGTTTTAGGAGTCTAGGCAATGTTGATGATCTTCATTTGCTTATTTCTTTTATCCAGGTATTAAATTTGGTTATACCTATATGTAGTATTTTTTTATTTATACATAAAGATGATATAAATTTATCGTATTTGACTTTATACAGAATTTTCTACTATATTTTATATATGATAGTTGTTTGCATGGATGATCTATTACTCTTTGTATGGATTATGTTTAGATTTTATTTGTTTTAGATGATTGTAATTATTTCTATTATGGATTGTGAAATGTGTTTGCATTGTGAAAAATTATTTGTATGTGTGGATTGTGTATGGATGTATAAATGAATGTAAAATGTGATTGTGTAGATTGTGAACACCATCTTTTATGATAGTTTTATTTATATATGAAAATTGTAAACATGTTAAGATCTAATTAAAGTTGGCTATTTCAATTTTTTTAAATGTTTGATTTCATCAGTAAATATGGAAACTATTTACCTATAGAATCATCGATTCTGTCGATAATTATCAACTGAATAAATAATTCTGTTGGTAATTGCTCTTATGAAATATTGACAGAATTGGAGATTTTGTCAGTGATTATTGATTGAAATAAAATTTTGTTAGTAATATTTACTATAGAAATTAATTTTCTATCGGTAAATAATAATTACGGAAAGTAATTCAGTTGAAAATCACCAACGAAATTTTATTTCCATTGGTAAACTATTTCCCTACGGATTATCCTCTGATAAAATAATTTACGTCATAATTTTATCACTAAATACTTACAATTATGATGGAAATTTTCATCAGTAAAATTATTTATTTTGGTAATAATTAAATAATTCATCAACCAATTTAATTTTTTTAGACAGCTAAGGGTGCAATGAGGGAGCCATGGATTTCATACCAAGGGCAAAACCAATCTCATTACACTGACTCATACAATTTTAAAACAGGATCTACCATTAATCTATATAACATATTAGCGAAATCGAAAATGTCCCCTCGGGACGGTCTAGTGGCTAGCACATGAGGTGTTGTCACAATGAGATTTGAGGTTCGAATCTCGATAAAGCCGAGGTAAATACCTCCCTTATGTGCTAATCACTATTCCAAAGGCTAGTAGCCACCCGTGATTTACCTCCTCCATGTTGACCCTAGGATAAATTGACGGGGGTGCTAGGAACGAGCATATTCGTCTTTTTGACACCATATTAATGAAGACTATACTTCGAAGTCATTGCCATCTTTCTTGCAATTGTTAGAATAATCTGGAGATCAAAACAAACACCTTTACTAACAAACTGATCTTGTGTAGGAATTAGAGTGATGAAAGAAGTTTCGACACCTTAAAATTCCAACACAAACCTTCAATGATGTGTGAACTGCTCTCCTAGTGCCCCTACGGCGTAGCATAGACGAGGGCGCATAGCATCTCTGGTATAATAGTAAAGGATCGATTCTCAGGAACTGACGACCTGAGGTTTACCTCACCATGCACCTTTGGTCTGTGTACCTACATGTACTTCCCTCTATATCCGTGGGACCGACACTAGGGGGGCGCTAAGGTAGCGTTCTCAGGAACTGACGACCTGGGGCTTACCCCACCATGCGCCTTTGACCTGTGTACATGTATGTACTTCCCTCTATATCCGTGGGACCGACACTAGGAGGTCGCTAAGGTAACAAATCTACCTTTGAACTGCTCTCCTAGTCCCTCGGGGTGGTGCAGTGCGGTAGTTGAAGCATAGGATGTTGTCACATTAGATCATGGGGTCGAAATTCGGTATGTCCGAGCATTCCTTCCCCTATGCCTTGACCATTACACTAATGGTTAATAGTCACCCGTAATTTACCTCCATATTGGCTTAGGGACGGATCGATATAGACGTTGAGGGTAAGCGAATCATCTTTTGCCACATTAAACTGCTCTCCTAGTGGCTTATGCAATTTTCTAAAATATATATATACTCAAAGTGTCTGAGTTACTTCATTAGATAAGGGTTGATTCTCATATGATTTATTTCTCTGAGGATTATGTCCTCCCACCTAGGAGGCACTCAGTACGTGACTAATCTCCCTTCATTTTACTATGGAGTCTATGATAAGGGGAGCTCGGAGTGACCAGGATGACTTTTTACTTTATTAAAATACTCTCCCACTTGGAAGATACGTTTGATATGTGATTTATCTTCCTTCATTTCACTATAGAACTGATGATGAGAGCCACTCAGGTGAGTAAAATCACCTTTTTTTTTTTTTTTACTCCATTGAAGCAAACCATTAAGATAGATAGATCATTGAACCTTAGCATGCACAGACATCTAAAGATCAAATTACAGCTGCAGTGCACTGAAAGAATTTTTCTTCAATGAGACAATAACTCTAAAAATGTTAGATATTTGGACCGACCTCAGTGCTTTCCTATTTATATTCCGATGATCGATGAATTACTAATATGCGCGCGAGAGAGAGATTGCAATGCATACACCGTGCATCAGTGACGTTGAAATGCTTATTCGAGGAATCCAAAAAGATTAGAAAAAAAAGCAACGGTGACGTCGATCGGTTCGAAGGGAACCCTGAAATGAGTGGATGATGGCCAACAGCTAGTGGAGCGTACAGATCGAACAATCTGCTGTTCATAGACCATAATAATATTTTTCAGATTCTTTTCATGAGTTCCTTTATACATAGTTTATATAGCTAATCCAACACATACTTTTTTGTATTCGCAGCTGTTTTGGAAGAACACTGCCTGAAAAAGGACGGAACTGACTCGCATTATATATATATATATATATATATAATTTAGGAGGTGGGTCGATGGTTATATAATACACACAAGAAAAAAGAAAAAGTAAAAGGAAGTTGCACCATAAGTTTTAGTAAAGTTGCGATGCCACCCGCTGTTCCCCATGACTGATATTGCTGTATTCATATATTTTAGGATAATTAACTTTGCATCATTAATTAATGCGAGCGAGTGTATCGCCAGCCATTAAAAAAGAGACAAAAACTAGAAGAATAAGTCCGTCAATCTATCCTTAATTTATTACAGAAGAAATAAATTATGATTGACTACTAATTATTAGTATAGATGATCAAAATATGAAAAAAAGTATGTTCAAACGTATTAAATTTTGATCCTAACATATTACATGACAACAGTCCATACTTTAATTATCGCACCACTCCGAAGGAAGGATACTCGGTTCGCTCGTGATTGTACCCATGCATGCATGCATGATTATCTTAATTAAGTTGATCTGCAAATTTTAGTATTAACTTTTTCCCTTCTAACTTAGTAGCACTTAGGGGGCGTTTGGTTCTTTCCTAGGAATAGGAATCGGAATGAGAATCATTGTATTGTGGAATGGGAATGGGTATGAGCATGGATATCACTCTTAAAAGCAATGTTTGGTTAGTTGTATATCTTCTATCGGAATAAATCAAAGTTTTCTTTTTTACCCTTAAAGGAAAATAAGAGAAAAAATTAGATGTGAGATAAAGATGAATGTGAGAGAAAAATATGATGAAAGAGAATGATGTGAGAGAAAGTATTATGAGAGAGAAAGTATGATAAGAAAAAATGAAGAGAGAGAAAGTGTGATGAGAGAAAATGAAAAAAGAGAGTGTGATTGGAGAGAGCATGATGAGAGAAATTATGATGTGAGAGAAAGTATGATAGGAGAGGATGAAGAGAGAGAAAATATAGTGAGAAAAAATGAGGAGAGAGAGTGTCATGAGAGAGATTGAGGAGAGAGAAAGTAGGGTGAGAGAAAAAGAGAACAGTGAATATGATGGGAGAGATTGAGGAGAGAGAAAGTATGATGAAAGAGAAAGTGTGTTGAGGAAAAAAGGAGTAAGTGTGATAAGGGAGATTGAGGAGAGAGAAAGTATGATGAGAGAGAAAGTGTGTTGAGGAAAAAAAGGAGGAAGTGTGATAAGAGAGATTGAGGAGAGAGAAAATATGATGAGAGAGAAAGTGTGATGAGAAAAAAGAGAGTGTGATGGGAGAGATTGAGGAGAGAGAAAGTGTGATGAGAGAGAAAGTGTGATGAGAAAAAAAAGAAGGAAGAGAGTGCGATGGAAGAGATTGAGGAAAGAGAAAGTATGATGAGAGAGAAAGTGTAATGAGAAAAAAGAGGAAAGAGAGTGTGATAGGAGAGATTAAGGAGAAAGAAAGTGTGTGATAAAATGATGAGAGAGAAACTATGATGAGAGAAAAAATATAATGAGAGAGAATAAGGAGAGATAAGTGATATGAAAGAAAAAATAAATAAATATATTTTGATATTTGATATTAATGGAGAAAATTTTAGTTTTAAGTCAAGGATATTTTTGGAATAAGGAAATATTTTGATTGATGAAAATAGGGTAATGGCTCATTGAAGGGGAGGTACATGAGAATGAGTTATTACCCAATTTCAAGGATTCATTCCCTTATTTGTATTCCTATTCCTATAATCCAAACATTAACAATGGGAATCAATGATTCCCATTCTTATTTTTATTCCCCACTCCTATTACCCTAAACCAAACGCCCCCTTAATATGTAGTTTAATATATGCAGTTGATAGCACTTACAATAAATATATTTAAAGATATTTATAAGGAAAGTGTAGGATCAGTTGGTGCCAGAGGTGTGAATAACACTCGATTTTTTTTTCATGAATTTATATGTTCATCATGAAAGCATAAATAAATAAACTATAAACACAACACATCAAACCACGATATCTTTTCTCTATTCAGTATCAACCAAAGACGTAGCAACCCATTACCGTTTCAGAGTTTTTTTTTCTATCTTATACAATAAAGTATAGAGACAAGAAAACAAAATTTATAACAGTAAATTAAAATTTTATAGAGCTTTTTCACCATATGAAAGATCGTGATCATGTCATCGCATAAGATATTTGTGGCATAATCTCAGGTCCGGCTTTAGGCATATATAGGTTATTAAAACAGCTAGAGTCTCAATTTTTATTGGGGTCCATTATTTTTAAAATATTAAATATATTTTTATGTGTTTTTTAAATAGAATAAAAAAGAATAGGGTCTATGTGATAAAAGATTGTACCATCTCATTCTCTAAAAATTGGAGCTATTATATTTAATATATTAAATATATTTTTATAATAGGGCCCACGTGATTAAAGATTTACATGATTTCCATCTCTAATCAAAGCTTAGGATTTTACAAAAATCTTGGTTCAAATGGATAGAGTCATAAAGAGACTCTCTTGTTTTAACAAATTAAATTTATTTTTAATTATAGATGTTATTTTATAAAATCAAATCTATTCTTTTTCAATATCTCTCCATTCTAGTATTCTCTTGTTAGTTTGATGCTTTCTCCTTTGATTAATAATAACATGAATTAGAAATTTTGTATCTTATCTATACAATGTAAAATAAAAATTTTGATTTTTTTTAGTTCCCCTCTTCCCCTTTTCCAACTCTCACTCTCTGTGCTTCTCTTGCTCGTTAAAATTAGAAAAAAGAAACCACATCTAACACTAACACGCTAATCCGTGCTATTACTATGCTCCTTGATTAATTAAATTCAAATGTTGATATATTCATCCATATTGTGTCTAATCGAAATAAAAAATTTATTATTTTTGAGCAATAATGAGTTGGATACCTCTTGTTGGTCCCTTTGGAGGCCGGCAAGAGGGGAGGGGTGAATTGCCCTACAAATTAAAACACGAACCTTTCTCGGATTTCAACTATATAATGAACACTTGTAATAAATAAATAAAAGAGACTAAGTAAAGAAAAACAGACACCAGAGTTTTACTTGGTTTGCAATCAGGGGATTGCTAATCCAAGGAATGTAAGCGCACTATCTGATTCTCCTCTGGGCGTAGAGCCGTCAATTTGGGTTGGGCCCGTCGGGTTGGCCCGCCCCGTCAAATAATTTAAGCGGGTTGGGTTGAAATTTTATCAACCCAAGTCCGCCGTGGGCCGACCCGCCTAGGCCCGCGACCCGCGCGGGTCGGCCCGCTCGGGCTTGGGTTGGCCCGCGGGTTGAAAAATACATGTAAGCTAAGTTTTAAGCCAATTTATTATCTTTCTTTGTTATAATTTTGAAATAAAAATAGTATTTTTCATCTAACAAAAGTACTTGTTTGTGTTCATTTATATTTAAAATACATGTTTATGTATGCATTTAATTGTAGAAAACTTTTTCGAAGTAAAATGTTGAAGATATGAAATATTTTTTAATTTTTTTAAAAAATTTTGATGGGCCCGCGGGTTGGCCCGCCAAACCCGCAACCCGCCTTAGAATGGGTTGGGTTGGAAATTTCCCAACTCGCCAAGTTGGCGGGTTGGCCCGCCCCGCCCCGCCAAATGGTTAGCCCGCCACAGGCCGACCCGCCCCGCCATGGGTTGGCCCGTCTGACAGCTCTATCTGGGCGGAGTAGCCTCTTACAGCGTTGAACGTACAAGAAGAAAAGTAAAGCACACAGAAGTTGATTACAAGTTCGTCGTTCTGATTAATTGATTTGCTTCTGGACCAAGGCTATATTTATAGCCTTGGTCGGGGCGCCCTGAGGGTTCTGGAGAGAGATAAAACTTTATCCCCAGCGTTGATCGAGTTTGACTCGATCGGTCAAAATCTCATTCAGGCGCCGGATGGTTCCGGCGCCCGGATGGTTCCGGCGCCGAGGTCCGGCACCGGATGGTTCCGGGCGCCCCGGACCCCAAAAGTCAACTCTGGTTGACTTTTTCCGTCTGGTCGCTCCGCTTCGGTTCAGCTCGTCTCGGTCCGGGTCTTCTGTTCCGGCTCCACTAGCTTGGGTGATCTCGGTCATCCGGAAGAGGGCTCACCCGAACCCATGTTCCGGCCTTCTCCTCGAGCAGCCTTCCTTCCCGGTTTCTCGTCCCTCGAACGTCGCGCACGTTCTTCTGGTCCACCGGTGTACTCTTCCACGGACACCTCGTCCCTCGGACGCACCGAGCCCGTCGGCTCTCTCCCGTGCCGTCCTTCTCGCTAGCCGCGTCTTCCGCTCGACTTCCTGTGTTCCTAAGTTCCTGCACACTTAGACACAAGGGTTAAACAACGCAGGACCTAACTTAACTTGTTTGATCACATCAAAACACCTCGGGGTTCCAACAATCTCCCCCTTTTTTGATGTGAGCAACCCAAGTTAAGCTAGGGAAAAACAGATGCAATAAAAACAATTTATTTGTAATTAAGTCCAAAGATATTTCATAAAAAAGTTTATATACCTCCCCCTAGACTTAACATTCTTCTCCCCCTTTGATCACATTAAAAATAGGGGTTCTTTAAACAAGTCTAAGGTAAGTGAATTTTCATAAAAACTTTCTAAGGCAATTAATATTAATTTCTAAGGCAATGTTTCAAAAGAGAATATTTAGTAAAAAAAATTCTAAGTCAATATTCAGAAAATTTTAACGTGAATTTTTATAAAAGATTTCTAAGGCAATTTTCAAAGGAAAATGTCTAAGACAGTATTCATAGAAAAATTCCTAAAAAAAATATCTAAGTTAATTTAAAAAGATTTAAGTCGATTTCCAAAAAGAATTTCTAAGTCAATTTTCAGAAAATTTCTAAGTCAATAATTTTCAGAAATTTTCTAAGTCAATTAAAAAAAATTTAATTTAAAAAATTATTATAAATTATATAAATTGAATAACTCTTTTAAAGCATTAGGTAAATTAAATTAATGCTTTTTCAGTTAGTCAATTAAACTTTTCATTTCGATACTTGGCTTCCAGGTCGTGGTGAGACACTAGGCCTTCTTGGTTATTGGAGCAACAACCACTTCCTTAGACAAAGCCTCATAATGAAATTAGTCGTTTAATTTCCTTGCTGAAAATGCTAAGTTAAATTAAACAGGTTTTTGGAACCCAGTAGAGGTTCCTACCTACAGGGTTAACCAAGTATTTCCTAGGTACATAGATTTTTGATATATTTCTAATTTGACTTTGATGAAATCTATAATACCAATTTAAACCTCTATAATTTCTAAAAGTAGAAATATTTGAACTTTTATATTTTTTCAATCTTTCTATTTCTTCTTTTAGTTTTTCATTCTGAATTTTCAATTTATCAAAATCCTCTATTAGACATGATTTTGCTAAAATTCCTTTTGTTTCCAAAATTTCATTTTTTAATTTGGCATTTTCTTTTTCTAATTTATACATGGATTTAGTCATTGCCTTAATGCCAGAGTAAAGTTGATCAGGGGGTAAGAGGCATACCTCACTTACCATGTCAGACTTAAAGCCTGAATCTCCCCCTGCTTCGCTGCCTTCATCCGAGGTCGCTCCCTCTTCATCGTTGCTCGATTCTGATATACTTTGTCCATCGTAGCTTGCCATCAGTGCTATCCCGACGTATTCTTGAGCTTCTGATTCAGATGAAGAAGTGTCATCCCAAGTTGCTTTTAGGTTGTGTTTCTTGGGAGACTTCCTTTTGTCCTTTTTGAGTTCTGGGCAGTCTTCTCTTATGTGTCCCTCCTTCTGACACTGGTAGCATCGCACCTTTCTTCCTCCTTTTTGATTCTTTTTATTCCGCATTTTAAATTTATTAGACCTAAAGAATTTTTTAAAATTTCTTACCATGTGCGCTTCTTGATCGTCTTCGGAGTCTGACTCGAGTTCATCCTTCTGAGTTGTGTTCAGCGCTATAGTCTGGGTTGTATCCTTTGTCGTTCCTGCACATCTAGTTTCGTGTAATTCAAGAGTAGAAAAACATTCCTCTAATGTACTTACCTCCAGGTCCTTTGAGATGTAGTAGGCGTCGATGATTGACGTCCACTCTGGAGTTCTGGGAAAGGCGTTGAGTGCATAGCGTAAGGCGTCCCGATTTGTTACCTTTTCACCGAGGTTCTCGAGACCAGTAACTAGTTCTTTTACCTTTGCATGTAGACCGGCTACTTTCTCACCTTTCTCCAAGCGGATGTTCATTAGTTTGTTTCGGAGGATGTCCCTTCTAGTGAGCTTCGCTTCGGATGTGCCTTCGTGGAGTTCTAGAAACTTCTTCCAAAGATCTTTAGCTGATGAGTAGCTTCCGATGTGGTTTACTTCCTGAGGCGGTAATACGCTTAGCAGGTGATGTTCCGCACGGCTGTTTGCTACGAACTCATTCTGCTCTTTTTTTGTCCAATTGCTTTCTTCTTTTTCTTCACCGTTCTGATTTGTTGGAGCTACAAAACCGTATTTCATAATAAAATAAATTTCAATCTCGGTTTTTAGAAATACCTCCATACGACGCTTCCAGTCTGTGAAGTTCCCCTCGAATTTTGGTGGAACGATGCTTGGTTCGACCATCTTTGTTGCTTCGATCGGCGGTTAGTCCTCCTGAAGCGTCCTTGCTCTGATACCACTTGTTGGTCCCTTTGGAGGCCGGCAAGAGGGGAGGGGTGAATTGCCCTACAAATTAAAACACGAACCTTTCTCGGATTTCAACTATATAATGAACACTTGTAATAAATAAATAAAAGAGACTAAGTAAAGAAAAACAGACACCAGAGTTTTACTTGGTTTGCAATCAGGGGATTGCTAATCCAAGGAATGTAAGCGCACTATCTGATTCTCCTCTGGGCGGAGTAGCCTCTTACAGCGTTGAACGTACAAGAAGAAAAGTAAAGCACACAGAAGTTGATTACAAGTTCGTCGTTCTGATTAATTGATTTGCTTCTGGACCAAGGCTATATTTATAGCCTTGGTCGGGGCGCCTGGAAGGGTTCCGGGCGCCCTGGGGGGATAAAACTTTATCCCCCAACGTTCAGATCGAGTTTGACTCGATCTGGTCAAAAATCTCATTCCGGGCGCCCCAGACCCCAAAAGTCAACTCTGGTTGACTTTTTCCATCTGGTCGCTCCGCTTCGGTTCAGCTCGTCTTGGTCCGGGTCTTCTGTTTCGGCTCCACTAGCTTGGGTGATCTCCGCCATCCGGAATAGGGCTCACCCGAACCCATGTTCCGGCCTTCTCCTCGAGCAGCCTTCCTTCCCGGTTTCTCGTCCCTCGAACGCCGCGCACGTTCTTCTCGTCCACCGGTGTACTCTTCCGCGGACACCTCGTCCCTCGGACGCACCGAGCCCGTCGGCTCTCTCCCGTGCCGTCCTTCTCGCTAGCCGCGTCTTCCGCTCGACTTCCTGTGTTCCTAAGTTCCTGCACACTTAGACACAAGGGTTAAACAACGCAGGACCTAACTTAACTTGTTTGATCACATCAAAATACCTCGGGGTTCCAACACCTTTACCATTTCGTTTCCTTGATAGACATTAAGTTTAACTTTTATTTAGTTATATATATAGTCATAAATTGTTTAATTTTCCCTTTATCTCCATTCTATCATTTACAACTGTTCTGGTTTAGGTATTAAAAATATGGTATAGTTTTTCTTTTGTTCCATGCATAAAAGGCTCACATTTAGTTCTTTATAAATGATAATGCTCTAAGGATTGTATTGAGTTTTATCATTTAATACATATATTATTTATTTATTTAATTTTTATGCTTCACAGATGATGATGAGTTGAGCATAAGAGTATGATTTTTTTGCTATTGTTATCATATTTCATTGTTCTTATTTCTTCAATTTTATTTCTTTTTGTAAGGATTGCTTTCTCCATCTTTTATTTAAATAATTAGACATATTTCTTTCATTATTTTTAAATAATTTTGAATACATTTATTTTTAGCTAAGTGAATTATAAACTTATTATTAGGGTATCAAAACTTGAATATGAAAATTTAATTAATAATTTTGTATTTCAGAAAGGGAGCAAATTAAATTTTATATAAAAATATTCTTTAAATTAATATTTTAATTTATTAAAAAAAATTAAACCATCATTTTTTATCCCAAATTTGAATGAAAAAGGATGAAGGGAATTTTTTAAAACAGTGTCAAAGACCTAATTTTTTCACCTAGGATCTTAAATAGTCTTGAGATGACCCTGCATAATCCTCTCCTTTGACCACAAATAGGAGGAAAGGATAAGAAATTCTCTTAAAGATATTAATTTTCTATAGATTAATGAGAGATGAATAAATTTTTGTTGATGATTTTCTTAGAGAGATAACAGAAGCTCTATCACAATTCTAGTCTGAAATAAGAAACTTCAAATCTATTATTTTTTTCCATCGTCACTTGATTTATTGTTTACCTCCAATTGACTGATGAGCTTGATATGATGATTGGGGAGTATTAGAAGTCTCCACGTATATTAAGAAAGACAATAGTTATACTGACATAGGGTTAAAGTTAAAATAAGTCAATGAGACCTCCGCCATTTGGCTTAGCTCACTTGAGACGAGAAGCTTGGCCATTCGGCTCAGCCCACCCAAGACGAGAAGCTCCGCAGTTCAGATAAGTCCATCTAAGATAAGAAGCTTCACCATTTGGCTCAGCCCATTGGAGAGGAGAAACCCCACCGATCCGATGCTTCAATTTATCTCCTCTCAGTTATGCTGATCCGACTCCTCCGCTCATCTCCTTTTAGCTCCGCCGATTTGACGCTCCTACTCATCTTCTCTCGGTCCTACTGATTCGCCGTCTCTCCGCTTACATATCAAACCTTTTGGCCCAACTACCCTAGCTGGTCATGTATCAGTAACACATCGTCTAACATATCATGTGGGGCATCACATGGGTTATCATATAATGCGTAACAACATGGTCAACATAGTGACCTCTGATGTGCGTAGATTATAAACACTTTTATGCATGAATGGACGCACATCTACTTGTATTTTATTAGCATAATCTATGTTTATTAGCATAATCTATGAATGGATGCACATCTACTTGTATTGAATCTACTTCTATTATATTTTGTTCGGAGATCTACTCTTTGCTTGTTTTGATTGATAGGACGTGATTTGGAGTAAAAACGAAGCCTAAATGAAGTCTAGAGCTTCCAGAGTGACACGGGCATGCAAAACTAAGTTTTCTTCATGTTTTGGCCGTGTGGCACCCACACGGTCGTGCCAAGGCCGTGTCAAAGCCGTGTTGAGGCCGTGTGAACATCACACGGCCGTGTGAACATCACACGGCCGTGTGAAGGTCGTGTGAGATTTCCAGCACTGCAGACCAAAAGTAAAATTGTCATAACTTTGTGCTCGGTTGGATTTTTGGGCTGTTCTTTATACCGATTTGTAGATAACTTCAAGATATACAACTTTGATGAAGACTTCAACCAGAGAAAACCCCATCTTCATGGTGTAAAAGATGGTGAAATGAAACATTACAATTTAGAGCTATGACAAGGTCCATGACAAGGGGTGTGCAAGGGCCATGCAAGGGGGTGTGAGCTGGACATGGCTGTGTGAGCCACATGACCCATGTCCGTGTGAGCCACACGACCGTGTAATGTTTCCAGAGGAGAAGAATGACATGGTCGTCTGAATCCACACATGTGGTTTTAGCCGAGAAGAAACAAGACATGGCCGTGTGGGCCACATGGTCGTGTCACACCTACATAGCAGAAGAAGTAAATGGTCGTGTGTGGCACATGGCCGTGCCATGGGGCCGTGTGGAGGCCGCACCCTACTCTATAAAAAGGGGGTTTTCTCCCCTTTTCAAGGGAGATCTTGGATTTGGGATTTTGTCCCTCTCCTTGGGGAAGGGTTCTCCCCTTAGAGGGAAACCATAGAGCTTCATTCTCCATCATACATTAAAGATCCGTCCATCTCCGGAGTAAGGAGGCATCCCCAAGACATCGAAATCATTGGCAAGCATCTCTTCTTCTCCCTCTTCTTGAATCTAGGGTTGTAAGTATGCTTTTCTTTATGTTTTGGGTTTGTTCTTCCTTTGCAATGGAGTAGATCTCCAGATCTAGGATGTAGGAAGTATTTGTAATGTGAATTGATATAAACTCTTATGGATTGTCAATTTCCTATTTCTATGATTTTATCTTGTTTGTATCTATTTAATCTTGTGTAGATTGTTGTGATCGAACTTAATTACCATACTATATTGAATGTTTGAATATCTTGTGAATTTTGTAGAGGTAATTCCTCATTCGATTATCCCAGGGACATTCGTGACAGGAACATGCCCGTGTAAGAACGATTGAGGGGTAATCTTGAAGGAGAAATAAGGTCATTCAAGGGGGTAGGATAGATTGTATGCGTTAATCTTTTATATCTTAATATGGTTGAGAAGTAATGAATTTCTATGTTGATTATCCGAGGGATGCACGTGACAGGCAAGCTCGTGTAAGGACATCATAGGAATCATTCCTAATTGATCACATCTAAATATAGATTTTAGTCCTAGGTCGGTTGTCTATTGCAAGAGAGAATCGGCAACCTTCTACAAATGATGGATAATTGAGGAATAAGATTTGGTAAATCATTTACATTGAATAACATTACAAAGAAACCAAAATCCTAGAATCTATCACCTTCCATTCTCTAGCTCAACCCCTCTCAAGATCATTTTCTCTCTTTCCTCTTTTCTTTCTCCTACTTTCTTTTCTCACCAACCTTACATTTGTCTAGATAATTCATCGTGCGAAGTTAACTAGTGCTTAATCAACAGTCCCTGTGGATACGATATCTTTCTTTATTACTTACGACATTTTCGTACACTTGTGGAGAGTCAACAAGTTTTTGGCGCTCCACACGATCTTCTATAGTACAGGGCATGTATGATATGATACAACGATGTGACACTTTCCTTACTGGAGTATGACATCCCACTCCTGCAGGTAAAGCTCTTTGCACATAACCGTTCATAAACTACCACCAACATATTCTCCTTTACTATTCTTCTTCTCCACCTCCTTGCTGGAGACTTGACTTGAGCGTCCGAGTGGTTAAGCCAAGGCACACTCCCTAACCTCCATTCTAACTCTTTCTTAATTTTTCTCTTTCTCTCTCGAGCTTTGTAGGCATTCTTGATGGACCAGTTCCTTCGGTGTTCAGTGACTTCATCAACATGGAAGATAGCTGCACGGTGGCTCATTCATTAGCAATCTTAGGCGGGAACAAATTGACATCATCTGAGGGAAAACTAAGTTGAGACCCTGAATTGAAACATTGGAAGACCCGCCATCCTCACTGTGACACAGGAGGATTTCAACAAGTTTGTTGCAGCTATGGTATGGGCAGTATTGCAAAGGTTGCCAGTGGTAAACTCTTCGCCTTCAAAAATACCTTCTACATCAGTTGAGATACCTCAAGTGCCTCACTAGAGGCCACTACAGCCGACTAAAATACCTTAAGCTCTAATCTTGATTCCGACTGGAATGTCAGTCAAACATGAACAATCCTTTGAATCTTTGGCAGGAGAAACACTGCCTTGAGACCCTCTCTACGTAAAGGGTCTTCCACTAGTGGAGCAAAGGACTCCAGAAGCACCCCTTTTTCCATGAGCATCATTGAAGACGAGCTACCACCTTATTTTAACCACCACAGTTTGGGGAATACATGGGAGCATCAGACCCAGAAGATTATTTATGTCAGTTTGAGAACTCGACCTTATCGTATTAGTATATTGATGACATCAATTGTCAGGTCTTCATGACGAAGCTTTTTGACCTCGCTCAGCGATGGTTTAGCCGACTCCCGATTTCTTCCATTCGGTTTTTTAAAGATTTCAAGACCATCTTCATACGCCATTTCACCAATAGTACTATAAAACTTCACTCAACTTGTTCTCCCTAAAACAGAATCCCCGAGAAACTTTGAAGGAGTATATTCAACGATTCAATCTGTAGGATTATTGGAACGTGAGAAGAGGGTGAATCACGTGATTTTAAAAATTCCTTTTTTGATTTTATAAAAGCAAGTGCACAACTGAATTAAACATAATAAAACAAGACCCGAAAAGAAAATAGGGCATGATCAGTTTACTTGGTTTGAAATATTTGACGAATCCTACTTTAAGACCCAGGTCCTGTGGACCTTTTGATAGGTGATCCACTAATATTCTCTATAGTAAACTCCCAGTAGAGTAATCGAGTACAAATATAGAAATTAAAAAGTGTGTCAGCCCTACACTTTCCTTAGCAATAAACCAAATAATTGTAAATTAAACATTACCAACACACGGGTGAAGAAGTTGTGAGCTCAAGTGTTGGAGTTGATCTGTTTGCAATAGTCAGGTGAAGCAGCATTGTAGGATAGCAGCAGAATGAGGTTTGAAGTAGCCGAATGATAATGAATAAATGTAGAAGATTAATTCTCAAGGTCATTGGTCGAGACTCCTTTTATAGGTATTTCTAGGCGCGTAGCCCACCCCCGGGTGCTTGGACAGAGGCTTATCTGATCCTACTGTGTAGCTAAATTATTCACCTCTAAGTGCCTAGACCCGATCCAGGCATTTCGAGTACTGACGGGACAACACCTTGATGAAACTCTATCTATGAAAAATTATCCATCTTTGGGCGCTTGGACTAGTCCGGGCACATGGACTCTGATGTATGCCGACTAATCAGAGTGTGCCACCTCAGGAATATTCGCTTGCTTGGTACGACTCCTTTCCAGGTGCCTAGACTAACTTCGAGCGCTTGGACCTTTGGGCGCCTAGACTTTGTTCGGGCGCCTGGAGCCCTTTTCCAACCATTTGATTTTATGCATCACAAGGTTAGCACAACAAAGTATAATTTGTAAAATAAAGTTATCATAATTTTAAATGACATTATTAATTAGATCATATCTTACTAAGACCAGGATCTAGTCATGGTCTTAGCTTAGACTTCCAAAATGACTCTAAACTGGATCAATGTCTATAGTCCCACTGAGACTCATCCTCACTAGATCACTCTCCTCTAGTGACTTACCTTCACTTACCATTTGTAGTCACTTGACTTACCTCTTGACCCATCAGTTCTTCCCTCCAGTTGTTAGATCTGCAAACCCAATTCGACTTCAGCCAACTGTGAGGCCCCACAGACTCAGTTGGACTTTCTGCCAGATATCAGGTCACACTTTGACCTATCTAGACTTCATACCAATTATCAAGTCCTCAGACCTAACTGGACTTTATCCTGATGGTAGGTCCTCTAGACGCATCAATTACTTCACACTTGGTAAAGTATCAAATTAACATAGCATCTAACTTTAAATCATTTATCATTCATCAAAATCTGAGTTTAACCATTTGTGCTAACTGCACCAACACAATCGAGTCACTCTAGATGTTCCTTCTTCTACTTCTTAAGTACTGATGAGTGCTTTCTTTCAGGAGACAGTTGGAAGGGGGATTTTTTCGATCCTTGGTGAAAAAGTCACTGATAGATTTTGACAGCTTGTTGGGTCGAGCAATTAAGTATATTAATATAGAGGAAACCCAATTCTCTCAAAGGAGAGAGGTTAATGTTCTAACCCCCTGCAATCACTCAGTCGAAGCGCAAAGCTCCCTCACCATCCTTATGAAAGTCAGCAGCATATGTTGGCTCGAAGGGGAGGGAGAGTAGTGCAGATAGTAAAAGCAACCCCAATGCCGACTATGGAGTCGGGTTGATAGCTCCTTGAGAAGATGAGTCGTTTCTATGCTTACCATCAATCGAGGGGTCATTCTACTCAGGAATGCAACCAATACATTAGGGAGCTTCATCAAGTTGCTGAGCAGCATTTACTGAACAGGAACTTTCCTCCTCGGACCACTTGACATTTGGGTGGTCATTCATCCCACGGTCCTTCTTGACACTCTCCTCCCCGTACCACTTGGTGAAAAGAAGCCACCTACCAATTGAATCATGCTCGTTCACCACCTAGAAGACCCCAAGATCCATCTTGGTCCTATCAGGAGGCCCACCGGGTTGAAAACAAAAATAATGCCCCGCAAGGGGATATTAATATGATCTCCAGAGACATAACAGATGGAGATTCAAACTAAGCAAGAAAAAGTCAGTGGTCAGTGGCTGAAGAGTGATGTGCATAGATTATATATGTTTTTATGCATTGCTTAATTCACTTTTACTTACATTTCATGAGCATGTTTTACGTTATTACTGTTAGTGCAATTTACACTAATGGTCTAACTCAGGTTTTGATGAATGATAAGTAAGTTAAGTTAGGTATTTTTTTTATGATCTAATTGCTTTACCAAGTATGCAGGAGTTAACGGGTCTGGAGGACCTGACACTAAGCTAAAATTTAGCTAGGTTCGCAGAACCCGATAGCTGATGCAAAGCTCAGATAGGTCAAAGAGTCGACCTGATATCTAGCAAGAAGTCCAGCTAGGTCCATGGGGCCTGATAGTTGGCAGAAGTCTAGTTGGGTTTGCAGACTTGACAACTGACATGAAGACCTAGTGAATTAAGAGGCTAGTCAACCGACTACAAGTTGATAAGTGAAGGTAAGTCACTGGAGGATAGTGACTCAGTAAGGACGCATCCCGATTGAGGGACAGTAGATATCGGTCTAGTTTAGGTCCATTTTGGATCCCTAAAGTGAGACCTTGATTAGATTCTAGTCTCGGGAGTACAGGGTCTAATTACTACTCATTATTATTGTGCTAACACTTGTCATGAAGGTAAGTCAATCAAAGACAGTGACTTGGTGAGGACGCATTCCAGTTGAGGGATAGTAGACGTCGGTCTAGTTTAAGTCCATTTTGGATCCCTAAATTGAGATATTGACTAGATCCTGATCTCGGAGAGATAGAGTCTAATTACTACTCATTATTATTATGCTAAAACTTGTCTTGCAGATTATTGGACCAACACTTTTTGCATGGCAAAAGGAGCAAAAAAGGCTTCGGGTGGACAGTGCCCGAGCCTTCAAGCAGTGGAAGACTCTTTCACACTATTCATGGAAGGCGCCTTCCGTAGGATAAGATTTAGATTTCATCGCAGATAAGGACCGGGTTATTCAGGATCAAATTTGCCATATTGGAGGCACCTTTAAAGCTTTGGAAGTCACCTTTCATGCTCAATAAAAGGAGTTCTCACCCAAGCCATCATATCCATCACTTATATGAGCTTCTGTGCTTTCGACCGCTCCAGCTTCCTGTTGCTGCTTCAAAGAAGTTTGTTTGCCATCGAGCTATGCTTCTGAGTCAACCAATCATCTTTGGTAGACTGATAGCAACTCATGAACGCGTCTAAATTGTTGGTAACTTTAGTTGTGTTATAAATTTCTCATACTGCTATTTTTAAAGGGAAGTGTAGGCTATTGTACTGTCCCTACCATGTATTCGATTATCTCTTCCGGTGGTTTCGGAAGAAGCCTTTAGTGGATTGTCAATCGATAGGTCCATGGAACCTGGGTTTTGGAGTAGGAGTCGCCGAAGGCTCCGAACAAAATAAAATCGACTAAGTTTTCCTTGTGTATTGTTTTTCTTTAATCTTTCCACTATGTAACTCCATTTAACTCATGATTTTCGATGAACGTGATTCCCCCCCCCCCCCCCCTCTCTCATGATCCAATAAGTGGTATCAGAGTCATGTTAGCTCTAAATTAAAACAACCACCAATCAGGCAGGAGTGACTTTCAAAACATTCTTTTAATCTCTCTTTTCGATTTTGAACTTTTCGATATAATTCAAATTGGTGCAATTATCTCTTTGGACAAGTTTTCTCATCTCTTTCTGTAATATCCTGAATTGGTGCAACACCAATCAGTTTTTCTTTTCTATATTGAAGAATCACTTTCTTACAGAGACTCCTGTCACAAGATGTCTCACGGTTCTTGAATTATCTTCCCTTTTGTCACTACAACAAGAACATTAAAAGACAACGGTTAAAAACCGTTGTCGTAGGCCCTTTAAAACTGTTGTAATTGACAGTGTTGTTAAAAGTGGGGGCTACGACAATGATTTTAAACCGTTGTCTTTGAATGAAAAGATAACGGTTTAAAACCGTTGTTGTTAGAGCATTTTTTATTAACACTGCTAGTTTACAACCGTTTTTGGGGCTACGACAATGGTTTTTAACTGTTGTCTTTGAGGGTGATAGACAACAACAACGGTTTTAAATCATTATCTTTTAAATCATTATCTTTTAATACCAATATATCATATTTCAATATAAATATATAATAAAGAATCATAATCACAAAAGAAAGAATATTTCCCATATCAATGTCATTCAAAATGTTACTTATACAAGAATTATATTACAATCACAAAAGAAGAATCATGTCTAATATTCAAATAAAATTTATCCCAATACAAATAAACAAATAAACTTCATTTACAACTAATGAACAATTGTCAAAAGACTAGAAACTTGTGATGGTGGTTCATGCCATGTAGGATTGCAAGTAATTATTGTCAACTCAAGCCCCATCAAAATCTTCAACTTGTAGAATTTCATTGGACTCCTCTTTCTCACTTGCTGATTCTTCCATGTCAACCTTTTCCAACATTCTGAATTTTTGTGAAGCAAAGTATATGAGCAAAGCACCAAAAATAAAAGGGAAGAATATAATACCTGTAGAAGACGTAAAACAGGGTTGATAACTGAAATTTGGAGAAATGTAGTTGCTACAACCACAATAACATATTTGATAAATCATATACTCTTCAAGTACCCCATTCATATTGGCAAATAAAACCACAACATAAAAGCTTACATGTAGAGGTGGTGGTGTTTTGGCATAATAACATGTTGGACTGCAGTCCTCAAGCTCCCCCTTGGCAGGCTCATCAGACCATGGAGAACCAAATGTTTTATAAAGACTATCTGTCGAGCTCAAGCTCAGTCCTACTGTTGTTAAATCAATTCCCAATGAAAGAGATGTTAGACCTGGATCATTTGTATTAATAACACTCAATAATCCAAGCATGCCAAATGGACCAGGCGATAATTGTTACCCGAGTGGACTTTATATTTTGATCTCTATATGACTGGCAAACATCAGACATCTGCTGTAGTCGAAGTTGAGAAAGACTTTGTGGTTGTTGATATTGCTGAATCAGTTGCTCATACATACTCATACCAGAGGCTGGTGTAGGAGAGTTCAACGGTCTCAACCCAATACTAGGGTCTCCAATGTTTTGAATCTGTATAAAGTTGAGGGCAAAACCATTTAATCCATAGCATTAATAAAGATTAAACTATCTAAAGAATTGTAGCCAGCCAGGGCAAGGTACCTGTGAATGATAATTACCATGAGAAGGAAAGAAATCAGAGCCATGTGAACGTAGGTCTTGAGTGTTTCTAGTTGCAAAAGGCAGCTCACCACTATGGGTTGTGGTAGTATGCAGTGGTTGTTGCTGAAGGCTAGATTGAAAAGTTCCTCCTAAGCTAAATCCACCAGATCGTGTCATCTGGTTGATATCAAACTACCAAATGAATGAAGAAACATGATCAACATAGATAAGCCAATTCTAAAAGTTCACCACAGTTCAACTAATGTATTTAATTAATTATGAAAAAAATAGATAAAGAAATATAGATTGTTGAGTGAATATTACTTGTAATTGTCAAATCCTGGACAACATTTCATGTTACTTGAAACATTGGTGGCACGCTAGGAAACTTTGTCAATAGAACCTGCAAAATATAAATATATATTAGAAGATAAAAATATCCAAAACAAGGTCATTATCTCCTCAACTAGTTAGGTTTCATCTTTGCAAGGCTTGCCACTTATCCCAATGATTTTAAATTCTTGATTTGTATGAGTTGTCTTCACTCTCGAATTTTCAAAGCTCTTCTAGCCTAGCAACAACAAGCAGTGAAAAAATAATCTTAGTAGACACAATATGAAGAATGAAACAAGCAAGCTAAAACAAGTTGTCTCAATATGTATATTATATATAGGCATTCAATAACCTAGAAAATAAAAATAAAGAATAAATTCTTAATCACCTTGTTCCAGTCCAATTGGTATGCATCCTTGACATTTCACTCGTGAGTGTATCGCATAGATTTACAAATGACATTTAATAGAATATTTAATACCATAAGTTTTAGTGCATCAATGCTACCTCTAACAACACTATTAGTAAAAACAACGTAATAACTGGTGTAACTACTCAAATAATAGAAATAACACTATCTGAATGAAAAGTAGAATGGATTGTCTGCTTAAAAACTAGTAGATAAATATTCATTTAGTACATGAGCCTACTCCATGGACCAAATTTATCAATATTGTACCAAAAAGTAATGTCAAACAACACAATGATTGAGATCTAGGATTAATATTGACTTATGAACTAGAAAGCTTACAAGGAAGAAGTCTTGGGACTCATAAAAGATTTGGAGAATCTGCTCACGCTTCTCCTCCAAAGAAAGTCCTCTTTTCTTTGACTAGAAAAATATATACAACAAAAAGTACACTAATACATCTTTTACAAGGAAAGCAACTGTTCAGTCAAATTTGAAGAATGAAAGCAAATGCAACTTCATAGACAATTAGATAGTTAAGAATAGTCGTTACTACAAAACTAAGGACTCACCACTTTGCCTACTACAGGGCATTAGCACAGAGTCATCATTTCTCATACTAAATGTAGTAAAGGATTCAAGCATGAAATAACTACTTGACAAATAAATCAACAGCCTAATCTATTTCATTCTGAATCCAAGTAAACTGCAAGCAACCATTATCACTTTAAACAGCAACAAAGTAAGAAGAATGAGCTCATCTATTTTCATACTAGAGAATAATCAAATTATATTGAAAGAATATTAGGCACAATTTTCATAACTTCTTATAGAAGTGCATCCCGGTTACTAACTATCACCATGCTCCTGGTGAATAAAATTTAGCAGTCTAAATTGTTCGATGAAGAGGAAGAAGATATGAGACAGCAGCATCATGGAATGATTAAACAAGCATCACCATAAACTCCCAACCAGAAGCAGTTCCAAAATCTAGTTTCCCTAAACCCATAAATTCCAACATTCACACAGAAGGTGATAACTGCAGCACAGCATCCGCTTGAAGGCTTAGGGCTTGTGATGTTATCTTAAATTCTCACCTCTTTCTGCCGACAATAATCAAGGTCAGTCTAGTAGCTCTCGTCCTTGACCCGATCTGCTGGCCATCCAGGATTGGGACGATGGCAGAGATCAACGATGTGATGACCACCCGACGCACTCCGCTCTCCTTGGTCGCGTGGAGAACGTTGAGAGCCCCCGTCACCGCTGGATCTAGTAGTTCCCTCTGATCAGAAAGGAAACGAGGTTAGAATAGGGAGGAGGAGATCTGAAAGGGAAAATACAAACCTGGGGATCCTGGACACGAGTGATGATTCAAGGTGAGGCGAGGTGGAACACCCCGGAGACGCTGCGGATGGCTGCGAGGATGGAGTCCGGATCAAGGAGGTCGATCTGGAAGAGGCGAAGGCGATTGGAGGCGCTAGGTAGGGATCGTAGGTGCGCTGTCTCAACCTCGTCTCCTATAGAAGTTTAGGCAAAGAGAAAGTGGAAGAGGAGGGGGAGGCGGAGAAGAGAGGAGGAGGAGAAGAGAGGGGGAGGCGGAGAAGAGAGGAGGAGGAGGAGGAGGAGCACCTCCGCCTCCGCCTCCACCTAGCAATCTACACAAGCAGCAGCAACCACCCACGCTCCTGAGAAAGATCGTATGAGGCGAGAGGTTTAGGGTTCGGGTAGTCTAAGAGGGAAAATAGAGCGGCAAAAAATTTTCAGAGAGAGGGAAGCAAATCACTGCTACAACAAAAATGACAAAGCGGGGAAAAACGACAAAAGAATAAAGTCAAAGACAATGGTTTATTAAAACTGTTGTCTTTGACCCCTAAAAATGCGTTTAAAGACAACAGTTTTAGAAAACTATTGTAAAAGATGTTGTTGATTTTACAAAAAGTTGCTCAACAATAACGATTTTTACAAAACCGTTGTCTTTTATTTTTTTCGGGCGCTCAAAGACAACAATTTTTTACAACAGTTCCTTCTAAAACCGTTTTCTTTATGGTATTGTCTTTTAACAATTTTGTTGTAGTGTGTGTGACATCATATTGAGATGCACCCATTAAGTTCTATGAAAGTCTAAAGAATCCTCATGGTAACTCGACCTACTTTCGTGGCTAACCCCTCACATCTCGGTATTCTATGAGTCAGAGGATTAGGTTCACCTTTCGGTCCTTCTCTACATCCCATGGCATACAAAATCATGCTTTTGGGTTAAGTTTGTGTAAGCACAGTACAACCAAACCACAAAAAATCAATTCATAAAATAGTAAACGCAAATAAATAATGGAAAATTTCATCTACCTATCAAAAGAGCTATTCCTTAGTCCTAGAATCAAAAGTATTACTCCATGGATATGAATTTATAGAAAGAGAACATGTTTAAGTAAGCTTTTACAACTCCAAAATCAAAGAGAAAGAGACAAAGACTTATTCATAGAAGTGAAGGACATCTTCGAGCTACTTCTCCAACTCCAAACATGGACGAGAATTCCCGTGCTCATTGGAACAACTCTTCTAGGGCTTCTTGTCACTAGCCGACTCCTCTCCCCTTGGCTACGAGCCTTGGGGATCCTTTTAAAGGTTTCCATCTTCTTCATATTTGAAATTAACTTCCAAAAAATAACGAAGTTAGTAATTCTGTGGTAGTGCGTCATAGTCGTGTGGATTTGCAAATATAATGCCTAGCTATGCGAAAATTTGAGCTCTTGTTGAGATGGTGCATGTCCATGTGAAAACACATGACTGGGCCATGTGAATCTATGTGATCTCCAAGAGAATTGGCACATGACCATGTGAAAACACACGATTAGACCATGTGAGGTTCTGTGATCTCCGTGGCTTCTCTGTTTCCATTCTTCTTTATCTCGAGGAATACGTCCATGTCTTGGAACACAACAAAAGCATATTCCTTGCTTAATGTCTGTTAGAGTGTATACTAAAAGCCTAGCTTTTGTAAACATTTATTTGTTAAGTAAAAGAATCACATTGGTCAATATATGCATTTATTTATTAAATGTAATTGTTCAATTAATTTATATAGTAGACAACATGGAGTGTGGTGTCACACTCAGAAGATCATGTTGTCGGTTCTCTATAAATTATAAACAGTTGCTCGCGACTAAGATAGAAAGAAACAAACTATCAGTATAGTCATAGTGTAATTAAGTATTAGTTTATCTTGACTAATAAACTACACTAATACACTTTAAGTGTATTGAGTAGGATCATTTAGGTATTTTCTTTTTGTACTGACTTAGTAAAAGAACTAAACCTTAGTTATTATGAAAGTGTGTGCTCTTAATCCTAATATAATAACAAGCACATATATTTAATATTTATTTCTTTGATTTATCAAAGGGTGAGGTTTAGCTCGATAAATCAATATGCCCGATAAGTTAGGAAATGATATTACTTATAGTGTGTGTTGTTGATTATAGAAGGAATTTGTCTCCTAGTTATCTAGGTTGAGAATGTCCCCAAGAGGAGCTCATAAGGATTGCTATGTTAAACCCTGCAGGTGGACCTAATCCAACATGACAATAAAGTTGAGTGGTACTACTCTTGGAGCTAGATATTAATTAAGTGAGTTGTCAGTAACTTACTTAATTAGTGGACATTCATAATCTTAAACACAGGGAGACTAACACACTCATGATAAGAAGGAGCCCATAATGTAATTTGGGATTGGTGCGGTAGTGCGGTAATAACTCTCTAGTGGAATGAGTTATTATCGATGAACTTGAGTTGTGTGTTCGGGGCGAACACGGGATACTCAAGCTCATCGGAAGGCCAAAACCAATTTCTCCTCTAGGTCCCTATCGTAGCCTCATTATAGCCTCAAGTTCATCCAAATGTAAGACTCTTCTTGGTGTCCAAGAAGGGGGTCGGACCATTGCTTGGTGACCAAGCAATGGCCGGCCACATCCTCTTGAAAGGGCCGACCCTATAGCTTGGTGACCAAGCTTGTAGGGGCCGACCATAATAATTCAAAAAGGGAAGGTTGTTTTGAATTTTTAAAATCTTCTCTTTGTAGAAAACTATAAGTTTTAAAAGAGAGATTTCAATTTTTAAAACTTTCCTTATTTGAATTAGGCCACATGTTTAAATAGAGAGTTTAAAAGATTTTAAAACTTTCCTTTTTTAACCATCCTTATGGTTTAAGAAAAAAAGGAAAAGAAGTTTTAAAATTTAAATTTTCTATCACCATGTTAAAAAAGGAAATTTTATAAGAGAGTTTTTTTAAATTTTAAAACATGGTTTTAATTTTTAGAAACTTTCCTTTTTTAACTCATACTTTAGGAAAGAGAGCTTGTAAATTTTATAAGAGGATTTCTTCTTGTAAAATTTTTTAAAAAAATATTTTTCCTTTCCTTTTAATTGTGGTCGGCCACCTTGCTTGGTGCCCAAGCAAGGGCCGGCCAATAGGATTAAACCAAATTCAATCCTAAACCAAATAGGATTGATCTCAACCATTGATTGATGATTGATTCAATCAAGAGGAAAGAAAAGGAAAAATAAAAAGGAAAAAAGGAAAAACTCTTGGATGATTTTATTTTTTGTAAAAGGTTTTTCCTTATTTGTCTTGGGCAAGTAATATAAAAGAAGGGGTGAGGGGGCTTTATGAGACACAACTCTTATTCTTTTGCTTGGGTGATCTCTTGGTGTGACCGACCCTCTCCCTTCTTCCTCTCCCTTTGCTCTCTTCTCCTTGGTGGTGGTGGTGGCCGGATTTTAGAAGAAGAAGGAGGAAGCTTTTGGGTGGTGTTCATCTTGGAGGATCGTCGCCCACACGACGTCCAAGGCGAGGCGAGGAATATGACAGAAGATCTCGAGGTCATTAGCTTACAAAGAGAAGGTATAACTAGTATTTTTCTTCCGCATCATACTAGTTATTTTTCTTTGTATGAATTCTAAATACAAGAGGCAATTAGATCTAGTTTATCGAATTTATTTTTCGATTTTGTGTTTTCTTCTTTTTCAAATTTGTGATTCGATTGTTCCTTTTGGTTAATCTAAAGTTATTTAAGGAAATAAATATTAGCTTTCCTTAAAAGGCTTTGCCTAGGCGGTGGTGGTTGCTCCCATATCCAAGAAGGCCATGTGCCTCGCCATGCAGTCCTGGAAGCCAATTTTGGAAATTAATATTTATGGAATTAATAACCTAGGTAGATTTGAATCAATAGTGTTAAGTTCCGCTTGCGATTCAAATCTAAACCATTAAGAACAGATAAGTTAAATTTGGAATCAATGATGTTAAGTTCCGTCTGCGATTCCTTATTTAACTTCTAAAGAACACAAATAGGTTATTTAAGGAAAGGTTCGACACTTGTACAAAAATTTTTGTACAGTGGAACCGGTACGTTTTCCTAGGTTTAATCAACAATGTCTTCGTTCCAAGGTTCTTTTAACTTCATTTTAGCTCCTATTCTTCGTCCTATCAATGAAAACGCACAAAAACATATATTCAAACAATACTAAAGAAGAATAAATCATACAAAATATGCTTTTAGAATATCACAAAATGAGTGCAAAATACTACTAACAACTCTATATGAAATACAATCATTAGATACTAAGTAAAATCTCATAATTGAGCATGTGAAGTCATGTTTGAATCAATGTTTTCGTTAGGTATTCAAAAGATGGGCATGAGATGAAGATGAGAAGCTATCGGAACTATTCACCCTCCTCTAACTCGCACGAATTCTAACCGTTACCTCATGCTAGATGGCATTTATGTCTTCTGGACCTTCATTCTCAGAGTCTCTTCATCTCTATCGTTATTTACCTAGCATCTAGCTTCCTCAACCCGTTGTAACTTTCATCTTATCAAGATCTTTCTTGAACCCCCATGTTTAACATCTAACCTCCCTACCCTGTTAGGATTTCCATACCTAACATTCGCTCTTCTTGGCTAACTAGGATTTTTATCTTGTCCAGTTTTTTTCTAAACTTCTATGCTTAGTATTTAGCTTCCCTACCTATCAAGCTATTTGCATTTGCATGTTTAACATATCATATCAAATTACTATAAAATTTTTTAATTTTACTTACAGTTCAAAAATCAAAATTCGTGCAATTTCAGATACTCAGATTGTGATTGCATTCAAAGTCATTCCATCAAATAATTTAAACAGATTGAATTTAAATTTTATCGACTTATTTAAAGATAGGTCCAGATGAGCCAATCCACCTGGACCCGTAATTCACACGGATTAGGTTGGAGCGGACTTGGATTGACCCGTAAATCAAGGAAAAAATAATTATATGCAAGTTATCCTGAAATTGTGATCTTGAAAGCATTAGCAATAAATTAACACTACGCGAATTAGGAAAAATCATGAAAAAAAATTTGAGTTTGCACCTAATTTAATAAATACGATTTATATAGTGAGTAAACATTTAGAATATAAAGCTAAAATAAAGAAGTAAGGGGTGTTTGGTTCTTTCCTAGGAATAGAAATTAGAATGAGAATCATTGTATTGTGGAATGAGAATGAGTATGGACATGGATATCACTCTTAAAAGTAATGTTTTGTTAGTTGCATATTTTCTATCAGAATAAATCAAAATTTTCTTTTTTACCCTTAAAGGAAAATAAGAGAAAAAATTAGATGTGAGAGAAAGATGAATGTGAGAGAAAAATATGATGAAAGAGAATGATGAGAGAGAAAGTATGATGAGAAAGAATAAAGAGAGAGAAAGTGTGATGAGTGAAAATGAGAAAAGAGGGTGTGATAAGAGAGAGCATGATGAGAGAAGATGAGAAAGAAAATATGATCTAAGAGAAAGTATGATGGGAGAGGATGAAGAGAGAGAAAATATAATGAGAAAAAAATGAGGAGAGAGAGCGTGCTAAGAGAGATTGAGGAGAGAGAAAGTATAATGAGAGAGAAAGTATGATGAGAAAGAAAGTGTGATGAGAAAAAAGAGAACAGTGAATATGATGGGAGAGATTTAGGAGAGAGAAAGTATGATAAGAGAGAAAGTGTGTTGAGGAAAAAAAGGAAGGAATGTAACAAGAGATATTGAGGAGAAAAAGTGTGATGAGAGCGAAAGTGTGATGAGAAAAAAAAGAGAAAAGAGAGTGATGGGAGAGATTGAGGAGAGAGAAAGTATGATGAGAGAGAAAGTATGATGAGAAAAAAAATAAGAGTGCGATGGAAGAGATTAAGGAGAGAGAAAGTATGATGAGAGAGAAAGTGTGATGAGAAAAAAAGATAAAAGAGAGTGTGATTGGAGAGATTGAGGAGAGAGAAAATATGATGAGAGAGAGAAAGTATGATGATGAGAAAAAAAGAAGGAAGAGAGTGCGATGGAAGAGATTAAGGAGAAAGAAAGTGTAATGAGAAAAAAAGAGGAAAGAGAGTGTGATATGAGAGATTAAGGAGAGAGAAAGTGTGTGATAAAATGATGAGAGAGAACAATGAGAGAGAAGTGATATGAAAGAAAAAATAAATAAATATATTTTGATACTTGATATTAAAGGAGAAAATTTTAGTTTTAGGTTAAGGGTATTTTTGGAATAAGGAAATATTTTGATTGATGAAAATATGGTAATGACTCATTGAAGGGGAGGTTTATTACCCAATTTCAATGATTCATTCCCTTATTTGTATTCCTATTCCTATAATCCAATCATTAGGGGTGTTTGGTTGATAGGTTTGGGAATGAGGGAATGGAATGATAGTAAAAGATAGTGTTTGGATTGTGGGTTTGGGAATGACATTTTGGGAATGATTACTAGATTTATGGGAATCAACCAAACCTATATAACTTGATGAGTTTCATTTTCATTCCTATTCCCATTCCACTCTATTATCAAACACATACCCATAGTTATTTTCATCATTTAACCAAACGTCCCCTAAATACTCGACTAATTTTCATTTTTAAATCAATTCATCTATAAAATCGGACAGTAAGTATAATTAGATTTTCAAATTCAATTACGGAGATTTGAAAGTAACTTAAAATCAAAGGTACACAAAGGAAAATAAAATTTTCATTTTAACATATTTGGTTGGATTTAAAATAATTAGATTTTAATCCTTTCTATATATATTTTTTTATTTTTTTAGTGGGTTTCTAGATTGATCCGTCTAATTCGTAACACGCTTTGAGTTATATTGGATTGATAATTTTCTGACCCACAAATCGAATAGTCCCATCCCACCAAATGGATGGCTCGTCCCACCACGGATCGATCTATTTGATAGATCTAATTGTGTTGATAGAAAGTTTAATTTTTCTTTAAAAAAAATAATTTGATAGACGGTAAGAGTTGTCTAGTAACTTTAGAAGTTTTCACAAAACAGAAACAAAGAATAATCACGAGCCCATATTCCCCAAGTTAAAGATTAACTATACACTTTTGATCCATAATCAATACATGTCGCTCGAACTCAATCAGCACCCGATACAATTTGACCAAAGTGAGCCCAATTCTGGCCGAAGAAGAAATAATTCAATTAAAAAAAACATGGGCAATGAGATTATTTGCCACGCCATTTATAATATTTTAACCGGGTTTCAAAATTCAATTTGGTGGCGAGAAACAACAATATGTTGACATTTGTACGACTAAGACTTGCCAATTAATCATTTTGCCTACGAGAAGAACCCAAGATTCTCACCTGCAACGCAAAGTAAGTACCATGTCTTAGACTCTTGCGATGTGGATTACACGTGGACTAGGGCACAGAATCCAGTTCTCCCTGGACTTTTCTCTGACTCCAAAAGCATTTCCATCACGATACGCGAGGAAAGGAGTGCCCAGCCTGGACCCTGCTGGAGACCAGACATGTAATCGTGGAGTCCTAGAGGTGTCTCGTTTACTTCCAGTGGCCGGTCAAATTAGAACTTAATTAGGGTTTCCAAATTCACTGATATGTTTTTGTAACTAAGGGCGAGCGAGAAAACTGAACAGCAACCGGCTGTGAATGGTCTCGACGTCCCCGTTGCCGTCGCGTTGGAGTGCTTGGGGAATGCGATGCGTGCCTTGACTCCGATCTCCGTCTCTCGCCATTGTTAGTCGCTGGAGTAGGTTCCGACGCGTACGCCCTTTTCTCCTTTTCCAACCTAAAGGTGCTGCTTTTTGCGCTCGATCGCAGATGCTTTACTTCGCCCTTTTCTTCGAGCTGAATCCGTTTGCCTTTAGTCGGTTTCCTTCCGTGGCGGTCGGGCTTTGCTTCTTGGAAGTTTCGCCTTTTTCTGTTTGCTTTTAGTATTTTTGGCCCAATGGGAAAGTACTGTACAGAGCCGATATTTTGATCCCGTGTATCTGAGATCTTGTTGAGCCTTTTTCTGCTTGTTGAGCGTCGTTCTCCCTGACCTAGAATGGAGCTGATTATATTGTACTTCCGCGAAATCTTCTAGATTTTTAGCTGTAACGCTCAGCCCTTTCAGTTTTACTTATTTTTCTGCTTTCCGCCTGTTCCATCTTGTTTTGGAGTTTATGGGAGTAGAATTATTGGCAGGTGTCGCCTGATCGACATTGTATAAGTCTCTCTTTCTCTGCCATTTTTCGTTGTCGGCATCAGTCGCTTTGAATGCATATTTGTGAGTTAAATTTGAGGTCAAGTTCTTTCCTTTTGCATTTACAATGTTCCAAATTTCATCATAGTGAATATCGTGATGCGCTTTAATTTACAGCCAGATTTCTGATAGCGAGAACATTCTATAAGAGTGGTGGACAGCGCCAAAGTTTACAGTTGGGGAAATAAAAGAGGAAACAATTAACCTTAGATGACGGAAACCTTTTATGTTTAATTGGGAAATAATAACCCTAGCCAAAAAGAGATGGCAAGGGGAGGAGGGAGGCAAGATAAGCTTCGATGGAGCAAGCTCTACACTTTTTCTTGTATCCGTCCCCAAGTATTGTTAGACGATGAGCAATCTCATTCCCTTCAAGGTCCTGGATACTCCCGAGTTGTTCATTGTAACCAGCCCAAGTTACACCGAAAGAAACCTCTGAGGTACCCTACTAACCATATCAGCACTACCAAGTACAACATCATCAGTTTCCTCCCAAAAGCCATCTTTGAGCAATTCCGTCGTGTTGCCAATCTCTACTTTCTCCTTGCTGCTATCCTCTCTCTCACCCCTGTGACACCCTTCTCTGCTGTGAGTATGATTGCTCCATTAGCATTTGTTGTTGGGCTCAGTATGGCTAAGGAGGCATTAGAAGATTGGCGAAGGTTTATGCAGGATGTGAAGATCAATAGCCGTAAGGTCAACATCCATAGGGGAGAGGGGCATTTTGGTTACAGACATTGGCAGAAGCTTTGTGTTGGAGATATTGTGAAGGTAGAGAAGGATCAGTTCTTCCCTGCTGACTTGCTCCTGTTGTCTTCGAGCTATGAAGATGGAATATGCTATGTGGAGACTATGAATTTGGATGGGGAAACAAACTTGAAGGTTAAAAGATCATTAGAAGCAACTCTGCCTCTAGATGATGATTTGGTTTTCAAGAACTTTTCAGCCAAGATTCGGTGTGAGGACCCAAATCCTAATCTCTACACCTTTGTAGGTAACTTCGAGTACAAGCAGCAGGTCTATGCACTTGACCCTAGTCAGATCCTTCTCAGAGATTCAAAGCTTAGGAATACAACTTATGTCTATGGGGTGGTTATCTTTACTGGTCATGATAGCAAAGTTATGCAGAATGCAACACGTTCGCCATCAAAGAGAAGTAAAATTGAAAAGAAAATGGATAAAATTATCTATATTCTCTTTACCTTTCTTCTATTGATTTCATTGTTCAGTTCAGTTGGCTATGCTGCCAAGACAAAAATTGGGATGCCACACTGGTGGTATTTGCAACCCAATAAGACTTCGTATATCTACAATGCTTCAAAGCCTGCTTTATCTGGTTTCTACCATCTCGTCACTGCTCTTATTCTTTATGGATACTTGATACCTATCTCCCTTTATGTTTCAATAGAGGTTGTGAAGGTCTTGCAGGCAAAATTCATTAACCATGATGTTCACATGTGTGATGAGGAGACAGGGAAACCAGCACAAGCACGGACATCAAATTTGAATGAAGAGCTAGGGCAAGTTGACACTATTTTATCAGATAAAACTGGCACCTTAACTTGCAATCAGATGGAATTTTTGAAGTGTTCCATTGCTGGAGTGTCATATGGTGTTGGTTCTAGTGAAGTGGAAATTGCTGCTGCAAAGCACTTTGCATCAGAGGCATCAGTTACGTCTGAGCAGCACATGAATGCCCAAGATTTTTGGGAGGATACTTGGGGTGGTTTTGGTTCTTCAGAAATTGAATTGGAGGATGGGAGGAGCTGCTGGGTTAAGAAGCAAAGAAGGCCTGCAATCAAAGGTTTTAGCTTTGAGGATGATCGCTTAATGCATGGAAATTGGGTAAAGGAGCCTAATGTGGGTACTGTTCACATATTTTTCCGTATACTTGCTATCTGTCACACAGCAATACCCGAGTCAAATGAAAAAACTGGTGGTTTTACATATGAAGCCGAATCACCAGATGAAGCAGCTTTCCTTGTTGCAGCCAGAGAATTTGGATTGGAATTCTGTAAGAGGACTCAATCAAGTGTCTTCGTAAGGGAGAAATATTCTTCTTTTGAGGATCCCATAGAAAGGTACCTTAATCTTTGTGTTATCAACTTGTTATTATTTCTGTCATCTGTGCTCAAGTAATTAAAAAAAAATTCCTTTACTTTTCTCTGGTTATCTCAGGGAATTCAAAATTTTGAATCTGATGGAGTTTAATAGCAAAAGGAAAAGAATGTCAATTATTGTACGGGATGAAACTGGGCAGATTATTCTCTTATGCAAAGGTGCTGACAGGTACAATTAGATAATTCTCTTATTCAACATAAATATTTCTTTTGCATTCCATTTTCTTTGCCACTCTCTCATGTTCAATTATCTGCTAATGTTCTAAGTTCATCTAGTGTGCACTATTGTGCCTGCAAATTCAATTTTGTCGATTTTAAAAGATTTTCATTTTGTACCAAACAGTGTTATTTTGGATAGACTGTCAAAGAATGGAAGAATGTTTGAAACAGATACAATAAAACATCTAAATGAATATGGGGAAGCAGGCCTACGGACATTGGCATTGGCCTTCCGGTTTCTTGAGGAATCTGAATATTCTGCATGGAACGCTGAGTTTCTCAGAGCAAAAACTTCCATGGGTAATGATAGGGAAGCTGAACTGGAGAGGGTTTCAGACATTATTGAGCAGGATTTGATTCTTGTTGGTGCAACTGCTGTAGAAGACAAATTACAGAAAGGAGTAAGCTTGCAATTTTCCACTTTTTCTGTTGACCTTTGTATGTTTCAGTCCTTCGAACATAAATTGTTTTCACAGGTTCCTCAATGCATAGACAAATTAGCACAAGCTGGTCTCAAGATATGGGTTCTTACAGGTGATAAGATGGAGACTGCAATCAACATAGGGTATGATCATCTGGTTACTAGTGATCATTTGAATACAAAAACTATAGATCATTCACTTGACCTATGCACAATAAACCTTCAATTTCTGTTGCAGATTTGCTTGTAGTTTACTTAGACAAGGCATGAAACAGATCTGTTTATCCCTTGTAAGCCATGGCATGCCCTCACGAGATTCAACAGTATACTTTCATCTTATCATATGTTGCTGTATTTTCCCCCCTCATGCTCTGTAGTTTGTTGACTTAGGCACCTTTGCATATCTGTTAGATAACTGCTCAGGCTGCAAAGGACAATATTTTGATGCAAATAACTGATGCTGCCCAACTGATCAAGCTAGAGAAGGATCCTAATGCAGCATTTGCTTTAATTGTTGATGGAAAAACTTTGACGTATTGTCTAGAGGATGACCTGAAGAACCCATTTTTGAGTTTAGCAGTTGATTGTGCTTCTGTTATATGCTGCCGAGTCTCACCAAAACAGAAGGCAATGGTAGAGTTTTAGCATTTAACATTGACCTTATCATGTAATATAATATCAGTTGGGAGTATCAGTTTTGTGTTTCTTACCTCTTATTTCAGTTAACTCGGTTGGTTAAAGAAGGCACACGTCAAACTACTCTAGCAATAGGAGATGGTGCAAATGATGTGGGCATGATTCAAGAAGCTGATATTGGCATTGGAATTAGTGGTGTAGAGGGAATGCAGGTGTGTTTTGTTATGGCATGATGCTTGTATGACATGTTAAAACTTACCTTAGCACTTTTTTAATAATCTAAGCTGGGCAGAGGATGACATCTTGTGTGTAAAATTAATAAATGTTGGTTTTTTTGCAGGCTGTCATGGCTAGTGATTTTTCCATTTCTCAGTTTCGTTTCCTTGAACGACTTCTTGTTGTCCATGGTCATTGGTGCTATAAAAGGATAGCTCAGATGGTTAGTATTGATAACTTATCCATGTTTTGCAAATCATATATTGTTGTCTAAACTCACTCTCTTGTATTATATATTTGTTCAGATATGTTATTTCTTCTATAAGAACATAGCCTTTGGCCTTACAATTTTCTATTTCGAGGCATATACTGGCTTCTCTGGGCAATCTGTATACGATGACTGGTACATGATACTATTTAATGTCATTTTAACCTCATTGCCAGTGATATCACTAGGAGTCTTTGAGCAGGATGTTTCTTCAGAAATATGCTTACAGGTATTATTTTTTATATTATAGTTTATTATTTTATTTTTAGGATGATATATGCTTGGTGGTATTTTTTATTATTGCATAATAACAGCGTAGAATTGTTATTCTTTTTCACACCTTTTGAAATATTTGTTTGTATGGTTTATGCCATCACTATACGACCCAATGATGATCATGCGTGTTTTTGGATCCTTAGACTTCTGTTTAGCTCTTTAGTTTCTGGACATGGAGCTTGTTTAATATCTTGGCTTGCCTTCCTGCAGTTCCCAGCATTATACCAGCAAGGGCCAAGGAACCTTTTCTTTGACTGGTACAGGATTTTTGGTTGGATGGGAAATGGCATCTACTCATCCATTATCATATATTTCCTAAACATACACATATTCTACAATCAAGCATTCCGCTCTGATGGTCATACAGCTGACATGGTTGCTGTTGGAACAGCCATGTTCACCTGCATTATCTGGGCTGTGAACTTGCAAATTGCTATAACAATGAGTCACTTCACGTGGATCCAACACCTCTTTGTTTGGGGCAGCGTTGCCACTTGGTACATTTTTCTAGTTGCATACGGCATGTCGTCCTTGCATTTAATATCCGGAAATTCCTACCAGATACTTCTGGAAGCCCTTGGTCCTGCTCCAATGTATTGGGCTGCAACACTTTTGGTCACCCTTGCCTGCAATATTCCTTACCTGGCACATATATCCTTTCAAAGAGCCTTAAATCCACTCGATCATCATGTGATCCAGGAGATCAAGTACTACAAAAAGGATGTGGAGGACCAGCATATGTGGAAGAGGGAGAGGTCGAGAGCAAGGCAGAAGACTAAAATTGGTCTTACAGTACGGGTAGATGCCAAGATCAGGCAGCTAAGAGAGAAGCTGCAGAAGAAAATGCCATCTTTAGGCAACCAAACTCAATCATAATCCTGTTTGTACTGAGTCTGAATGTTTTTATCTTTTAAGAGGATAGTTTATAGGTTAGCTTCTGTATCATATCTATACCAATTTACGAATTGGAGTCAGAGCTCTGTGGAAATAGAGACATGTAGATATAGCTAAAATTTTGTTTCATTTCTGGTTGCTATCGAGATGTCTTCTTTGTAAAGATTGATATTCTGTGAAAGTGAGTATGTCTTCGATCAAACTAGTGTAGTCGGACAGGAATTCAAGATCCGTGTACGAGCAAAATGTGTTGTTATTGAAGTTGCTTGATAGTTGTAGGCAAGAATTCTAGCTTTTCTACCGCACCTATAGTTCTTTAAAGACATCAACATTAAGTGGCATTACAAGCCTTTTCTGGCCATGTGTTTTAAACGCCAAGGCAGTTTATCTTAGATTTGTTGATAGTTTTAAAGAGAGTGAGATTGCATGAAGAAAATTATAGTAAAATGTTTTTATTTTATCTAATAAGAAAAAGATATATTCTACATAACAAATGAAACGCTCTATATATCAAGGTCAATCAAACCATGACAAGTTTGATATAATATTAAGGATTGGTTGTAGCTGATCTACAACATCAGATTGCTCATGTTTTATCTTCTCATGGTAATATTTTGATCGTTTTATGGGGTTATTTTATTTTGATAAAAACAACTTGATTGTGACTCGTGAATATCTAATAAGTGGTCTTTTCCAAAAACTTCTTAAGACAAGGACTGACGGACATCTCCGATTTCCCAATGATTTTTGCTGTTGTTTTTTCCATTGATAGAAGGAATTTCCTGATTTTCTGTTTTTCTATACAAATCCAAGCAAAATTATAGAAGGAATTCAAGATCCTTGAGGTTTATGATTCCCGGTCCACCGAAAGTAGTTGGGTAGCAGACAAATCGTGTCGAGATTGCCAAAGTTATTGAGTTCCTGGATAAACCAACCATGAATTAGATACACCTATAAGAGATAGATAATCATAGAGCACAGTTGTCAAACAGATCGATCGGTGATGAGACGGGTCCCTCTGTAATGGCGCAGGTTGCCTCGTCAGAAACTCATTACCCGGTGGGACGGCCTGTCTGTGATGGGGCGGATTGGCTCATTAACAGCCCATTAATATGGGATGAGGGTTAGATGCCCAACCCAATAAAAAATAGAATAATAAAAAGTTTCTATAATTCATATATATTCATAAAATTTCAACCCAATCCTTTTAAATTATTTGATGGATGGATGGATGGGTCAATCAAATTTGACGGATCTATCATAACTCATTATTAATTAGAAACTTCAAACTTCAAGCTTTTAGAAATAACTTTTGCTAAGCAGCATGACCAAATATCTTTGCTAAGGCCTCTCCTTTGAGAAAGTGGATTCGTTATAATTGATTTTGAACCCGGTGAAGGAGGAGATGGCTTTTAAGATGATCTACCTCAACTCTGAAGAAGAGAAGAGAAGAGAAGAGAAGAGAATTGTCTTGTATTCTAATCTGTGTAAAGAAACTTTCTCTCATTTAGTTTTTGAGTGTTCTCGTGCAAGTTTATTGGCCTTTCATTAGAGGCCTCGATCATACTCTTGGATGGATTCTCTTTCTGCTAGATTATGTTGGACTCTTAATCTTTTCATCAAAGGATGATTGCTCTTTCATTCAGAAAGCTTGGTATGCTTGCATCTTCTGATATTTTCCAATTCGCAATGCTGAAATTCTCTTGGCTCTCTATATTGTTTCCACCAGCCAATCATGAGTGAAGTTGTTCTTGCCTTTGTTGCTTGCTATACTTTCTCATACTCGTCTTGTTTCGTTCCTCTTCAATAATGCATCATAATTAGGCAAATAAAAGTTTTATAAGAGTTAGAACACTTCCAAGAATCCACATACGTATATAGGCAAGAAGTTTATTATTACTACAGAGGAGGATCATAGATTGATTCAGTATGAGACAGGAGATGAACACCTACACGAGGATAGGCCAAATATTCAAGCAACAGTATAAGTATTGTGGCACATAACTTTTGACAAAAGCACGACACGTTAATATGCCTAGTACACATGGTTGGCCAGAAATCATAATCTTTTTGAAAGGGAGAGATCGAATGTAAAAGATATTTATAGAAAGATACAGATACATTTCTATAGAATTTTGAATATATATTCAGATTTGATACTTCATCGAATATGATAACATATTTAAAGCTAGCGTTGTACATTTTTTTAGCTATATTATATGCATATTTTTTATATATAAAAAGTATTACTAGTGAAAAAAAAAGTAAGACATATCTTTATCAAGGATTTTATTTAAAGAGAAGTTGTCTTTTTTTTTTAATGTTTTGTTTTCCTCTTATATAGTATTATCAATGTTGATATATGGCCACTATCAAGTAACAGAAGTGTATGAAGAGAGGAAGGCTTGGGTCTTAAGAAAATTGATAAGAGATAATTATGCATGTTTGTCCATGTGAATTCACTCAATTGCCCAATCATTAATTCTAATGTAAATCTAAAAAGCAGCTGGTGCCTAATTGCTTTCCCCACACACTACTCCCAATTCTTTCGCTTTGACAAATTTAATCAAGAGCCCATCATTCTTCCCAAAACATGCATTCCTTTCATCTTACTTTTCCCCTTTTAGGACAAAGTTCAAGTCATTAACTTAATACCACGCACACAAAAAAGCTACATATATAGCACGCACGTACGAAGGAATCTTCTCCACAAATTAACTTAAGGAGTTGTGCCATGCCAGTGTTGTTGTATTAATATATTAGTTAATTTTACCATAGTAAATAGTAGATACAATAAAAATCAACTTAGTTTCTTACAGAGTATAAGTTGGTAAAAAGGAGCTGTGCTTGTCTAAGTGTCCCCTCAATCCGTCTCATAATTAATAGGAGAGGAGATAAATTATAAATAACTGCTAACTCTTGAAATAGTGACGGTCTTAGAGATTATAGTTCGTACAAGAAAGAGAGATAAAGGCATGCAAAGACAGCAGCAAGTGCGACGCCAGAGCTTGTTCTGTACATTGTGGGTATGTATTGAATGGTGAGGATTAATTGCAACATTCATTTGCTTCCCTCATTCGCTTTTCTCTCTCCCTGCAAGAGGACTGCTTTCTCGATCACTTCAACGGTTCAACCTTTAGCTGTTGTCCATATGAATTGCAGAATTTTGAAGCAGTTTTTGGTCTCTGATCATATCAGTTAGCTTTTGGTAGTATTCTCAAGCTTTTTGTTCTTAGTGTCTGAGCCTTCGCCAGGGTTGTCTCTTCTCCTGTTGACACTAGTTTCAACTGGTTGTACATGTATATACATATATAAAAAAAAAAGAGAGAATTGTTTGGTTTTTTGGAATGGATCGTAGGGTGTTAGAATTTGCTCTAGGTTCCTTGAAGAAAGAATAATTCAGATCATGCATGTGTTCCCTAGCTAGATCTGCATGCTCGCTGTCTTGCTCTAGCTATCTAGTCCTTTGCTGATCTAATAATTCAGGAAATTTAACAGTATAGTGTCGAAAGGAGATGATCTCAATCCAGCAGCAGCAGCAAGAGGAAGTGGTGGTGGTGGTGGACGAGAACATGTCGAACCTCACCTCTGCCTCCGGGGAAGCAAGTGTCTCCTGTAACCAGCAATCCAACTCCTTCGCCTCCCCCAACCCAAACCCTACCAGGAAAAAGAGAAACCAACCAGGAAATCCAGGTGAATTATACGTCTAATTATTAGCATATGCAGGATGAATACATAGTTTGTTTCTTTCCCAATTTTTTGATCGTGGTCGCTCTGTACGTAGATCCAGAGGCTGAGGTAATGGCGCTGTCGCCGAAGACGCTGATGACCACCAACCGGTTCGTGTGCGAGATCTGCGGCAAGGGATTCCAGCGGGACCAGAACCTTCAGCTCCACCGGCGGGGGCACAACCTGCCGTGGAAGCTAAAGCAGCGGAGCAGCAAAGAGGCGGTGCGCAAGAAGGTGTACGTCTGCCCGGAGGCCAGCTGCGTCCACCACGACCCCGCCCGCGCCCTCGGCGACCTCACCGGTATCAAGAAGCACTTCAGCCGCAAGCACGGGGAGAAGAAGTGGAAGTGCGACAAGTGCTCCAAGAAGTACGCCGTCCAGTCCGACTGGAAGGCGCACTCCAAGGTCTGCGGCACCAGAGAATACAGATGCGACTGCGGCACCCTCTTCTCAAGGTATCGTCATCAGTAACTAATTAATTAAACAACAGATATTCATTCTCAAATCAATTTTGGTTTTTGGTTTTTGGTTTCTTGTTTCTTGTTTCTCGATCGATGCACGCATGGTTGCAGAAGGGATAGCTTTATCACGCACAGAGCCTTCTGTGACGCTTTGGCAGAGGAAAGCGCGAGGGCAACAGCAGCAGCAGCAGTCAATCACCAAAACCCAGTGCTGCTCTTCCCACAATCTATACCTCTTTATGACGAGCAACAGCCCTCTAATATCCTTTCTCACACTGATCAATCTCATAATCACATCATCCCACCGTGGTTGAGTGCCACCTCTCCGAATCAGTACTTGATATCAAGCCAGCCGCAATGCCCTCTGCCTCCTCCTCCTCCGTCTCCATTAATCTTCAGCGCAGCTGGATTGGAAGAGCATCCAGTTGCTCCGCCCTTCCAAGCCACTGCGCACATGTCAGCCACTGCGCTGTTGCAGAAGGCGGCAGAGATGGGTGCAAACATGAGCACTAGGCCTCCTGTCCACTTAGGTCTCATGGCAGCTGCAGCTGCAGCTACTGCTTCTTCAATAAGTACTCTTCCTCATCTTCCTCTCGTGCAAGAATACATGGCTACTACGACCACAAATGCTCTCTTGTCAAGCACTGTGATGCAGGGATCGAAGAAACAGCCAACTAGTCTTGGAATGGCTGAACAGCAAGGAAGCAGAAATGGTGATGGGATGACAACTAGAGACTTCTTAGGATTGAAGGCGGCGCCGTTCCCCCATCGAGATATTCATAACTTGACGGAATTGGATCCAAATTGCTTGAGCTCCTCCTGCACTTATGATCAGTACCAACAAAGAAGGATGAAGCCATGGCATGACTAGCTAGTAAGGTAATTAAGGTAGGTAAAATACATATTTCTAAGTTAATTTTTTCTACTTAGATTTAATGATCGATCGTCACTAATAATTCTGATTATATATCTAAATTGATTTGCATTGAGTTATGAGACTCATCTTACATAGTCAACTAATTAAAAAGTGTTTTTCTGCCTTTCTACATATTTTTATGTTTTTTAAGATATAGATGTTTATAAAATTAGAGTACAGTTAATTACCATTATGGTAATTATCTTTTAGTTAAACATTAATTTACATGAATGCCCTATTGATAAATTAATTAATCAATGCATTAGCTAAAGACTAGCTATGTTTTTCATGATTGTCAAGGTAATTAAGTAAGCTAAATCAAAATACTTAGAGGGATAGATGAATTATTTATTAACTTTTATTACAGTGATAATTATAAACATTTGAGTTTGTTACTATTTCTCACAAATCTAGCAACTTAATTGAAAAAAAAATATATGCGATTTTACACTTTTTATATCTTCTTTATGGATAACATATTTGCCATCTAATTAATCAGGTTGCTTAAATGAGAACCATCCGAGCCAAAATGCATGAAAGACAACTGTTGATGATTAGAAAAGTGCACTCAAAAGGACGAACCAAAAATGAGGTGACTACTGTAACTCTGTACATGTATTGAGGACGGACTGAGTCTCCTGCATGGAAATTCATGCGACTCGTGTAGATCGATCGATCAGCGAATGAGCATGTTAATTTATAAGTGTATATGAAGAGCAGAGTACGGATATGATAAATTTCTTTGGACGCATTTCAATAAATATCGACTATTTATTCGATATTAGCTATCCATTGTTTTTTTGTTCCAGAAGGTGACTATTACAATTAACATTTTCTTCTTCTCTCAGTTACCTTCTTGTCATTTAAATGATTCTATCTGCCATTAATTCGTTCATAATCTCTCACTTACATTGTTGAAATGGTCCATGGTTAACAATGGTATCGAGTATCATATATACAACATGCAGGCTGCTTTACTTGGAGATAACTGATCATCAACGTTTTTTTTTTCTTCTGAGAACTGAAGATTAATATTAACTATTGACTTACTGAAGTTATATATAACACCATATTTTAATGTTATTATCTGTGTAGGCATTTGTCACTAGCTATTTATAAGATTGTTAGATGGCCATAGCAATATATTATCTTTACTTTTACTATATATAACTAAACTTTGAGTTTATTAATAAAATACAAGGATGAAACAACCAAAAACAATTTGGAAGCACTGTTGTGAGACAGAATTTGATATTGGATCTTAAAGAAGGTTAGAGCAATTAGAGTAGAATTTGGCATCAAAAGTGTACGAGTTTGTGTTGCATGTAATAATTTGCCCTCGTTTTTAAAAAATGAATGAGAAGATAGAAATTAATTTTTATTTTTTTTATATTTTGTTGGTAGAGGAAGGAGAGTTTTGGCATAACAGTAAAAGTGTTGCCATGTGATCAAAAGGTCAAGGTTCGAATCCTGGAAACAGTCTCTTGTAAAAAGCAAGATAAAACTATGTACAATGGATCCTTTCCCGGGACCCCACATGATGGGAACACAACACAAATCCAATTTAACACTTCATTTTTTAATTGTTGCAAACCAACATGTCATACTTAGATCGAGCACAACACAAATCCAATTTAACACTTAAATTTTTAATGGTTGCTAACCAAACACTGCTCAAAGCAAGTAATGCTAGCAATGGTCATAAACTCCACCTAATTAGCATGGCTTAAGTGATGGTTCCGACCAAAAATATCATGGATGGTGAAATCATTAGTTAATGAATGAGTTGATGTGTGTGCTCTCTGAAGATCGCACGTCAGTGAAAAAGATGAGGAGTACTCATTAGGATCAAAATAATTCACATATCTTTACAATTGTATAATATTATCCATTTTGAACCTAAACTCTTGTGAATTTATTTTTGGACTCTATCCAAAAGATCTCATATTAATGAAGATATATTTTATCTTTTAAACTCATGCTCTTTGCTATATATTTCTAATATGGGACTTTGATTGTATTCCCAACAATCTTCTCCTCAACTTCTCAACCGAAGGACCGTCATTTTCTCATGGTTCGAATCTTTCCTCAAGCATCCAGTCACTATTGATTTGTTCCGGGTCTCCTCTTAAATATTCGATCACTATTTATCTCTGCTCTGGTCTTTGAAGATTTTTTCACTCCCCTAGGATTTTTGCCTAGATACCTCAAACTCTTAAAACAAACTCTTAATTTTTTCCGGGTCTCCTCTTAAATATTACCTCAACCTCTTGCACTTTCCTTTTGACTATCCACCCTTGACTTACTTGGATTTTTCAACACTTAGAGTTCACTCCCCTAAGTTTTCCACCAAGCATCCAGTCATCTCCTTCGTTCAATGTCACACACATAACTTGATTTGGACTATGATACTAATACCACTTGTTACGACCAAAATAATTCATATATCTCCATAATGGTATGATTTGTTCACTTTAAGTGTAAGCCGTCCTGAATTTATTTTTGAACTTTACCTAAAAGACCTCATATCAATGGAGATATTTTTCATCTTTTAAATTCATGATATTTTTCATGTATTTTCAATATGGGACTTTAATTGAATTCCTAACAAGGAGGACTTGAAATGCACTCCAACAGAGAGTTAAAATAACATTGGAGAGAAATCTTGGTAGGTCACTCTGATGCTTAAATTAGAGTTTGTTTGAGGTATGTAGCTAACGGAAAAGAAAGTGCAAGAGTTTGAGGTAGCCGAAACGAGCACTTACCTTGTTTAGGATTTATACAGCTGTCAAAAAAGTATCTCCATGACAAACAATGCATTCTCCTTCATCATCTCATATATATGAGCTAATGAGAGGACTAGAACGGATAGTCGTTAGCTATCTGGTCATTCACTAATTGGCACATATTTGAAGGAGGACATCTAAGAGATCAAATCTGATAATTACATAACCATTCTCTATTTACACTGTGCCACATATTTTGGAATATTCCCAGTTGTTGTCAATGGGCAAAGTAGGGCATGATCCATGGATACGAAAATGAGGTCGACGTTAAGTAACCTTAATTATAGATGAAGTCGGTGACTAAGGTCAAGACCGAGAGAATGTCGAGATCTAAGATCGAATCATGGATGTAGTCGGTGGCTGGGATCAAGTTCGGGATAGGTTGGCAATTGAGGTTAAAGCTGGGACAATATCGGTGATTGAGACCAAGCCAGGTGCGATGCTAGGATCTGATATTGAGGTGTGAAAGATGTCAGCGATAGAGACCGCCATGGGAGATGTTGGTAACTGAAGTGTAGGAAGGATGCCAGGATTTGAGATTAAGACATGGATAATGTCAACGACTAAAGCTAAGATAGGAGTGATGCTGGGGACTGAGACTGAGGCATGGAAGACGTCAAGATTTGAGGTCAAGATATGGATGATGTCGGTGACTAAGGGTGAGATAGGGGCGATGTTGATGACTAAAACATAGGCCTAGATGATGTCGGGATCTGAGATCGAGGCATAGGTGATGTTAGTATCCGATGCTGAGATAGGGATGATGTTGGTGATTGACATTAAGGCATGATTGATGTTAGAATTCGAGGTTGAGACATGGATGATGTCGGTGATTGACGTTGAAACAGGAATGATGTCGATGATTGAAGCTAAGTCTGAGTAGTTGTCTTATCTAAAAAAAATTGTATTCCTTGGAATGAGTATGATTCAACCAAACCCTTTATCTCATCTGGGCTAATTAAGTCCGATTTCTTTTGGTCAAGTTTGATCCACCGTAATTTTAATTTTGAGTGACAATTCAATATGACTTTTAACTATATGGGTTGTGGCTGCAGGATTTCGCCGTATCAATGACCCTCGGCCAAGCTTAAACTCATAAGCTTGATAATTTAAAATATATATAATTTAATAACTTAAAATATTAATTCAATTCTAAAAATTAATAAAAACCACCCTGTCTCTTCTCTATTTCTCTCTTAAAAGAACATTTGTATTTAAGTGTATATATTCTTGTTGCCGCACCTCTAATTTCTGAACCTTGCGAATGGATTAATAAATGCTGTAAAAATGTAAATTAAGATTATCATTTCCATCAATGCTTTGCTTCAACTATTAAAAAGATCGATTTACGCCAAAACATGCAGTACTTTAGTATTTATAAAAGCTCCTTTCTTGCGAATATATAAACATGCCTGAGTGCACGGTCGACGGGGGGCATCAACCTGTGTTGCAATTAATTAAGTGGAAAAAAGGACAAATGACCGATCCTAGTCCTCGTTTGTGGATATGACGGGGCTGGCATGGCAACAAACTAGACGAGGACACTTTTCAGTCGAGACAGAGAGAGCATATATAAAGAGAGAAGAGGTTTTCAATAATGTGGATGATTATGTCCGGAAATTAAGTAGATGAGAAGACCGATTATGTGAAAGGGTTAGAGGGTTCTGTCTAAGGATGATAATTGGTCGGATTTTGGTTGAATTTTATATTCTCCGTTTTCATATTCATCAGGTATAGGATCTCCGATGGGTATACTCATACTCATTAAATGGTCGGATATCTTCTATAGTTATATTTTTTCTTCTTTCTATCCAACTATTATCATTCAACAAAAAAATATTAAAATTAACAACCTGTTAAAATATATATATATATATATATATATATAAAATTAAAAAAATAGATTAAACATCTATATAGTCTCCTCCTAATATCAACAAAAATAGTAAATTGATTTTAGAAAAAGAAAATTTTCTTTAATATATGTATATATATTATTTAATCGGGTATTCGAGTCGGGTTTCGCGTATTGATAGTCCCTCCATACCCTCCTCCATTCGGATCGGATGTCGGATCCTCCATTGAGTTCGGGTGAAATTGTCATCCCGAGTTCTGTCTAGAAATGAGAAGAGTATGTAATCTCTATCTAAGTGTAAGTAAATGAAATAAAAAACATAATACACCTAGTGATCTGCTCTGTTATATTTTATCAGGTAGATTGGTCTGTTCGGCCAAGAAAATTAATTGGCTCGATTCGATCAGGAAAATTAGCGGATTGAATGCTCTACTCTATCAGGAAAATTGACTGGACTTGACCTGGAAAACTGTTGGACCTGGCCTGGAAGATTGACAGGTTAGATACTCTACTTTACCGGGAAGATTGACTGGACTCGACCTGGAAGACTATTGGACTCGGCATGGAACAGTGGCCGGTCAACTCTGACCTGGTCTACCTATGAAGACTGATCGGTCGGCTCAATCGGAAAGAAATAGTCATTGACTTCTCTTGACTTTGACTTTTTTAGCCCTTGTGGTAGTTCTACTATTCATCGTATCATAAGTTTCCTATTCAAATTTAGGCGAAAGAAATATGAGTCTGATTGATTAGACAATCTATTGTTCAACTAAATTGTTCTCGATTGATTGAACTAAGTTTATTGTAAGATCGATTGCCCCCATGGCAGAGTTGGGAAAGGGAGCCGATGTTTGTGGGGGCTATCCTTTTTTTAATTGGACAAATTTTCCAATTTGATTGGAAAAATGCCGTCGGAAATCTCGCACGGGAGTGTCTGTCGATCAGATTGTTGTTGATTGAAGTTTGACTGGTAGATGACCTGCTGTTCGGAATTAGATGTTTAGCCGATAGGAAACTGAGTTATTGGAATTGCCAATTAATTCTGATTGGAATTTGACTAAATTTTACCAACCGGCTGAAATTTTATTTTGCCAAGCTGAATTGGAATTTTCTCTTGGACTATTTTTGGATTGGTTTGACAAATTTTCTTACTTGAAATTGCTCAGATTGGTAGATCGACGTTGTGTTTATTAGAGCTGCCGAGCCGCTTGAAAAAAATGGTGTCAAGCGGACGACAGTCTGTTGAGCAAGTAATAGATGCTGGCTGAGTGGTGCCGGCTGAGCAGTTGAACGGTGTTGGCTGAGCGGCTGAGTCATGCCAAATGAGGGATGAGTTCGAGCGATCGAGGATTTGAGATAAATGTCGAGGAATCGGATATTTGCTGGCAATGCCGAGCGGACGGCGATATGCGAGTGGTGCCGAGTGAGTGACGATTTTGGCATGTGCCGAGTAGAGCGGTGAATGAGATGACTACCGAGCGGAGCAGTGAGCGAGACGAGTGTCGGGCTGAGCAACTATTGAGATAAGAGCTAGGTAAAGTAGCTGTTTAGATAAGATAAGAGTAGAACAAAGCAACTGTTAAGATAACAACCGGCCAGAGCGGTTGTTTAGATAAGATAAGAGTCGGGCAAAGTGGTTGTTGAGCTAAGAGCCGAGTTTAGATAAGATAAGAGCAGGGCAAGACGGTTGTTGAGATAAGAGCTGGCAGAATAGCTATGGAGATAGGAGCTGGGTAGAATGACTGTTGAGATAGGAGCCGGGCAAAGTAGCTACTAGATACCCGTCCAGGGATTTAACTTGACCGAGCAGTCTTTGGGGTGTGTGAGCTGTGTACGCATATAACTCATCTCTGGAATAAGAGTTTGGGACCTGACCGGGAGGTCGTTGGGCGCGTGAGCCGTGCACACTTATAACTCGTACGGGGGCGAGAGTTTGGGAGGCGTGTGAGCCATGCACGCTTATAACTCATCGTTGGGATGAGAGTCTGGAACCCGACTGGATAGTCGTTGGACGTGTGAGCCGTGCACGCTTATAACTAGCACTGGGACGATAGTCTGGGAGGTATGTGAGTCATGCACACTTATAGCTTATCGTTGGGATGAGAGTTTGGGACCAGACCAGATGGTCGTTGGACGCGTGAGCCGTGTACACTTATAACTCGCACTGGGATAACAGTTTGGGAGGCGCATGAGTCGTGCACACTTAATAACTTGCACGGGGGCGAGAGTTTGGGAGGCGTGTGAGCCATGCACGCTTATAACTCATCGTTGGGATAAGAGTTTGGAACCCGACTGGATGGTCATTGGACGTGTGAGCCGTGCACGCTTATAATTGGCACTAGGACGAGAGTCTGGGAGATATGTGAGTCATGCACACTTATAACTCATTGTTGGGATGAGAGTTTGGGACTATACCTGATGGTAATTGGACGCGTGAGCCGTGTACACTTATAACTCGTACTAGGGTAAGAGTTTGGGAGGCGCATGAGTCATACACACTTATAACTCATCGCTGGGATGAGAGACTGAGACCCGACCGGATGGTCGTTGGATGCGAGAGCCCTACTCGCTTATAACTCGCAATGGGGCGAGAGTATGGTGTTGGAGCAATCCCAATGGTCTGTGTGACCATATGTTTTGGTGTTTGGGCAAAGGGTTTAAGTTAGGTTTACCCTCGTTATTTGATATGTATATGTGAGTGTGCAGGCTTGCAGGATACACATATGACTCAGCTTGATGGTTTCGAGTCCGGTGAAGATGGAGAATCTGAGGGACCGTGGACAAGGCAGCAAGGATAAGGGCCAAGGGAAGCGACTTCGAGGCATACACGAAGGATGACATTGGGGACGAGCCGCGGGCTTGAATGGATCCGAGAGACGAGAGCCAAAGGAAGTAGGCTTGAAGGCAAGAGGTCAAAGCTGCAAAGAAAAGTCAAGTGAGTCGTGAGAATCCGAGTGTGAGAAAAATGTACTCAGGAAGGGGAACCCTAGGTTTAGGGTTGTACCAGTCAACTGATGGTGAGCACAGAGAGCTTTTGTGCCCAAACGGTCAAGCACCAGTCGACTGGTGCAAGGACCAGTCAACTGGTAAAGAGCCGTTGGAGTGTCGTTGGGCTGACACCAGTCGACTGGTGCAAGAACCAGTCAATTGGTAACGGTAAAATAGCAAGGTTGTTTTCTTCCAAGCTCTATAAGAAGGAGCTTGCGATGGTCAGCCAAGGTGACGAAATTAGACTTGGTTAAAGCCTAATTAGTAGTCACAAGAGTTCTCAAGTGCTTGTGTAATCCAAGAGGTCTTGGTAAGTTTGTGGTGAGGTTTTTCACCCACAAGGAGTGACTTGAGATAGTCGGAGTTTGCCGGGGGCTAATCCACCGATGGATTGAGGAATCGTCCACCTTACGGACAGCCGTGGAGTAGGAGCAAGTTATCTCCGAACCACGTTACATCGACGTGTATTGGTTTGCATTCTTTCCTTTAGTATTTAGCTTTCGTATTTGTGTTTGTATTATTGTATTTCCGCTTGTGCAACTAACAAATATGTAGGAAGCTATTGATTTGGAGGCGTCGTCTATCCAACCCCCCTTCTAGCCGTCCGATCGATCCCCTACATTTGGGAGGCTCATGAGCTATGCACAATTATAACTCATCATTGGAATGAGAGTTTGGAACCCGATCGGATGGTCGTTGGATGCGAGAGTCCTGCTCGCTTATAACTCACACTCGGGTGAAAGTCTGGAAGGCGCATGAACCATACATACTTATAACTCATTGCTGGGATGAGAGTCTATGATTTGACCAAGAGGTCGTTGGACGTGAGAGTCATGCTCGCTTATAATTTGTACTAGGATGAGAATCTAGAAAATGCGTGAACCATGCATGCTTATAATTCATCGCTGTTGAAAATTCTAGCTAGGTGACTAGTTAGAAATATTGGCCAAGCGGCCATTAGGAAATGTTGGTTGAGCGACCATTCAGAAATACTAGTTGAGCAAACCATTTAGAAATATTGACTGAGTGGCCATTTGGAAATACTGTTGAGCAATCATTTAGAAATATCGACTGAGTGTCCATTTAGAAATATTGGCCGAACAGTCATATAGAAATATTGACTGAGTGACCATTTGGAAATATTAGCTAAGCAACCATATAGAAATATCATCTTAGTGGCCATTTGGAAATACTGGCCGAGCAGTCATATAGGAATATCAGTCGAGTGTCCATTTGGAATTACCCGCTGGCGATGTGTTTGTTGAAATACTCTGGGATCATGATAATGGTTGAGAGTTTTTCGGCATCGCTCATCTTTACATTCTAAATCAGGCGGAGAGGTTCCCACAGACGGTACCAAATTTAATCATGTCCGAAAATTGAGTCAGATGGAAGAGCTTGTGATGTGGCAAGGATGTTGACCGAGTTGCCATGATTCGGAGGGCGAGTAGGGTGATGAAGTGTCCCCCATGTTGACTAAGTCACTGGACCACAAAATGAGAAGGATTGAAGGTGTCCGAAAGGCTTTGGTTCATGTTGCATGTAAGGTTGTTAGAAAACAGACCACGAGCTTCCTTGGTCTGGCACTCTGACGCTCAAGTCAGCCTCCAGTGATAGAAAATAAACAGTACTATAATGAAGAACATAAAGATTGAATGTAAAGCATATCAGGCTTGCAAGAGTGAACCGGAAGCGAAATGGAGCCGGAGGAGATGACGCAGAGCCAGAGGATGGCGCAGTGTTGGGGAAACTGAGTCGATAGATGAATTAATGAGATGGCAGGGATGTTGACGGTGGAAGGACTTCGAGATGGAAATCAGGAGGAGGCAGGTAAGCAGTCCCCATCGCCGGAAGAGCCTACAGAGAGTGAAAGAGTGAAGGAGGGATTAGAATGGAGGTCGAGCCCTGATCATCCAATCTAATGCTCAAGTCAGTTTTCGATAACGCCAAGAATAAAGCAGATGAACAGTGCAGAGCATAATGAAGATAAGTATATGTAGCAAGAAGTCTCCTCTCTCCTCCCTTATTGCCTACAAGGGCAAGACATTTTACAGAAGGATCATGTCAAGACAAAAAATGTCAGAGGGTCATGATACTCTTCATAGGTGTCAGAGAATCTTGATATCCTTGTCTAAGTGTTAGAGGGTCCTGTCCAGATAAAAATGTTAGAGGGTTATGTGATCTATGTCTAGATGTTAGTAAATGAGACAAAAGGGTTGACGGGCTCAGTGGTATGCTCTGCTATATTCTACAAGGTAGACTTGTCGACTCGGCCGAGAAGACTGGTTGGTTCGACCTGGCCAGGAAAACTAGCGGATCGGATGTTCCACTCTATTAGGAAGACTGGCTGGACCTGACCTGAAAGAATGGTTGGACTTGGCCTGGAAGACTGCTGGACCTGGCTTAGAAGACTGGAGGGTCGGATGCTCTATTATGTCAGGAAGACTGGCTGGACCCGACCTAGAAGACTGTTGGACCTGGCCTACAGTCTGGAGGGTCAGATGCTCTACTCTGCCAAGAAAATTGGTTGGACCCAGCCTGGAAGACTGCTAGACTTGGCTTGGAAGACTGCTAACTTGGCTTGGAAGACTGGCCTGGTGACTTTGGCCTGATTGGCCTAGAGAGACTAGTCGGTCTCTTAACTTTGACCTAACTCCACTGGCTGTTTTGAGTGTTTTTTTATCCTTGTGGCAACTCTCCTGGTCGTCATATCAGTGGAGATTGAAGAAGGAAGCTAATGGATTTGTCATAACGCGAAAGGTATGGCATGAGGTTCTTGGTTTTCTTCTTTCAGCCTTCATGCATGACCTCGCGTATTGACCGTGCATGGGTGTGTGGTGGCCATCAGCTTGTGTCACACTGTTGCTCTAAAGCTGCTGAGGCATGCATATGACTGACGTACGCTGGAAAACAACGGGCAGCGGGCAGCGGCCGCGAGATCATGAATAACCCAACTCCACCGCCCCACGCTTTATTTATTATTCTCTCACTATTTCCTCTCCAAACTTGCTTTCTCGTGAGCTTGCCGTTCTTCTTTTTCGAAAAGCCGGCGGTCATCATGATCTATCCCAATCAAACAAGTGTGGCGTCTATGCTGTTACATGTAAAAGTTGTTGGTTGCTACTCAGAAAACCTAGAGGTTCCACTGTACAAAAATTTTGTACAAAGGTCTGAACCTTTTCCTAGCTACCATGTGTTCTTTTAAATTAAATTTTGGATCGCCTGCGGAACTTAACACGTTTGATCCAAAACTTAATCTATTTGTTCTTTTAGGTTTTGACTTGGATCTCCAGCGGAATTTAACACGTTTGATCCAAATCACCTAAGTTATTAATTCCATTAAATATTAATTTCCAAAATTGGTTCCTAGTACTGACGTGGCGAGGCACATGGCCTTCTTGGATATGGGAGCAACCACCACCGACTAGACAAAACCTTTTAAGGAAAGCTAATATTTAATTTCCTAAAATAACTTTAGGCCAACCGAAAAGAACAATCAAATCACAAGGAAAAGAAAAACAAAAGAACACTATATCGAAAACAAATTCGAAACACTAGAATCGTATGCCTCTTGTATTTAGTATTATTTCTAAAAATAACTAGTATGATGCGGAAAGAAAAATTACTAGTTATACCTTTTAGAAAGACCTCTTGATCTTCTACTGTATTCCTCTTATAACCTCGGACGTAGTGTGGGCAACGATCTTCTGAGATGAGAACCACCTAGCACCTTCTTCTTCCTTACAAGTTTCGGCCATCAAAACTTCTCCTAGGATGAAGAGGTTCGGCCACCACCACCATGCTCCAAGGGATGCTAGAAAAGAGGCTTCTTTTCTCTCCTTCTCCTTCTTAGTTCCGGCCACCAAAGCTATCTCCACCATGAGAAGGTTTCGGCCACATAAAGGAGAGGAGAGGAAAGAAAGGGCCGGCCACACCCAAGGAAGAAAAGAGGGAGAAAAATAATAGAGTTGTTCGACCATGAAGGCACCTCTACCCCCTCTTTTATAATCCTTGGTCTTGGCAAATAAGGAAATTTAAATAAAAACTTCCTTAATTCTTTTGCCATGAAAAGGAAAATTTATTTAATTAAAAATAATTTTTCTTTTCTCAATTTACAATGGCCGGCCATTATACAAATCTCCAAGCAAATAAAATTTTAAACACAAATTAAAACTTCCTTATTTGCTTCCGGAAATTTATAAAATTTTTCCAATAATTTTATCCCTTCATGATTGGTTAATAAAAATAAATTTTATAAATTAAAATCTTTCTTTTAAACATGTGGAAAGAAAGTTATCTCTAAAAATTAAAATCTCTTTCAATCTACAAATAAGGAAAGATATCAAATCTTTTCTTAATCTTTTGTAGAAACTTATAAAAGAGATTATTTAATTTTTAAACTCTCTTTTTAAATAATGAACATGTTTAAAAAGTAAAGTTTTCTTAAAAATTAAAATCCACCTTTTAATCAATAAATAAGGAAAGATTTTAAATTTTTAAACTCTCTTTTAAACATGTGGATGATTTACAAATAAGAAAAGTTTTTAATAAAAATTAAAATCATCCTTTTAATCTACAAATAAGGAAAGAGATTAATCTCTTCTCTTAATCTTTTGTAGAAAGCTTATAAAAGGAAATTTTAATTTTTTAAACTCTCTTTTAAATCATGATATCCACATAAGAAATAATTTTAATAAAAAAAACTTTTAATATTCTAGTGGCCGGCCACCTAAACTTGGGACCCAAGCTTTGACCGGCCACCTACATGGCTCATCCACTTGATCTTGGCCGACCCTAGCTTGGGTTCCAAGCTAGCTTGGTCAGCCCCATTGGATGGGTAAGAAGGTGTGTATGCGGTGGGTATAAATCTCTATATACTAGAGGCTACGATAGGGACCGAGAGGAGGAATTGGTTTTGGTCTCCTGATAAAATTAAGCATCCCGTGTTCGCCCCGAACACACAACTTAATTTTATCAATAATAATTCATTCCACTAAAGAACTATTATTGAACTACCGCACCAATCCCAAATTACATTTTGGGCTCCTTCTTATTATGAGTGTGTTAGTCTCCCTGTGTTTAAGATAACAAATGTCCACTAATTAAGTAAGTTACTGGCAACTCACTTAATTAATATCTAGCTCCAAGAGTAGTACCACTCAACTTCATCGTCATGTCGGACTAAGTCCACCTGCAGGGTTTAACATGACAATCCTTATGAGCTCCTCTTGGGGACATTCTCAACCTAGATCACTAGGACACAGTTTCCTTCTATAATCAACAACACACACTATAAGTGATATCATTTCCCAACTTATCGGGCTTATTGATTCATCGAACTAAATCTCACCCATTGATAAATTAAAGAAATAAATATCAAATATATGTGCTTGTTATTATATTAGGATTAAGAGCACATACTTCCATAATAACTGAGGTCTTTGTTCCTTTATAAATCAGTATAAAAGAAACGACCTCTAATGGTCCTACTCAATACACTCTTAGTGTACTAATGTAATTATATAGTTAAGATAAACTAACATCTAATTACACTACGACCTCCCAATGGTTTGTTCCTTTCCATCATGGTCGTGAGCTACTGTTTATAATTTATAAGGTACTGATAACATGATCTTCTATGTGTGACACCACACACCATGTTATCTACAATATAAATTAATTGAGCAACTACATTTATCATAAATGTAGACATTTGACCAATGTGATTCTTATTTCTAGATAAATGTTTATACCAAAAGCTAGGCTTTTAGTATACACTCTAATAATCTCCCACTTATACTAAAAGACTAAGCTGCCATATCTGCTGCCATACATCTGATTCCCATCCCTTCAACATGCCCATCAAAAGCTCTTGCCTTAAGGACCTTAGTGAAAGGATCTATAGGTCATCACCTGATGCAATCTAGGTGGCAACAACTTCTCCTCGTTTATACGATTTCTTGTATTGGGTGGTACTTGCGCTCTATTGTGTTTACTTGCCTTATAGACTTATGGTTTCTTCGAGTTTGCTACTGCACCAACATTATTACAATAAATTGTAATAATCTTTGGACAAACCAGAAATCATATCTAAGTCTATCTTGAGGTTATTAAGTGATTCAGCTTTTATGTCTACCTCAGAGGCTTGCCATATGCTAAGCTTCTATGGTGGAGTGCAGAAAAACACCTATGCTTATCACTCTTCCATAGTTATGACTTTACCTCCTAAAGTAAACACAAAACCCCGAGGTTGACTTATTATTGTCCCTATCCGATTGGAAGTCAAAATCCGTGCAACCCACAAGGACTAAATTAACTGCCTTGTAAGCTAGCATATAATCTCTAGTGCCTCTACGGTACTACAATATATGCTTTACTACAGTCCACTGTCCTTGTCCAGGGTTACTTTGATATCTGCTAACTATGCCCTTGGCAAAACAGATTTCTGATCTCGTGCATAGCATACATTAGGCTTCCAACAGCCGTAGCATAAAGAACTGCCTTTATTTCCTTTATCTCCTTTGATGTCTACAGAGACATATCTTTAGATAAAGTTACTCCATCCTTAAAAGGTAAGAAACCTTTCTTGGAGTTTTGTATGATTAAAACGAGCAAGGATTTTTCCGATGTATGAAGCTTGGGATAAGTAAAATATTCTTTTCTTGCGATCCCTTATTACTTTGATCTCAAGAATATATACATTCTCCCAAGTCCTTTATATCGAATTGTTTGGACAACCATACCCTTACTTCTGACAACATTTTGATATTGTTTCCAACTACCAAAAATGTTATCTAAGTATAGTACAAGAAATACCACCACGTTTCCATCACATCTTTTGTATACACAAGACTTATCCGGTTACTAAATCCAAAGATCTGGATTACTTTGATAAACCGGATGTTCCAAGACCTTGAAACTTTGCCTCAGTCCATAGACTGATTGAGCTTTCACACAAGATGCTCTTAGCCCTTTGCAATGAACCCTTCTGGCTGCTTTATATAGATGCTTTCTTCAAGACTTCCATTAAGGAATACTGTCTTGACATCCACTTGCCAAATAGATAAAAGAATCCGGATAGACTTAAGCATGGCTACCAGTGAAAAAGTTTCCTTTTTCATCAAGCCTTGCTTTGAAAGTTTCTACCTTCCTGTCTATCTCTCTTTTCCTAATATAAACCTTTTTACACCCAAAGGCTTTTACACCATTTGGTGGTTCTACAAGCTTCCAGGTTTTATTAGAATACATATATTCTAATTCTTTTATTCATTACTCTTTGCCAAGATGCTGCATCTTTATCTTGGAGTGCTTCGTCATATGTCCGGAGATCAGGTTCATGTCCTCCAGTGATCGAGTCCAAAAACTCTCCCAAAACATGAATCTTTTTAGGTTGCCAAACAACCCTCCCACTACGACGAGGCACTATCTGCAATTGTGTATCATTTGTGATACGTGATGCAGTTTTCTTGTGGTATCTCATCTTGTACAGTTGGTACTAGATTAGACATGTCTTTTATTATTTCCTTAAAAACAAATTTTCTTATGGGCACATGATTTATTACATAGTCCTTTTATAAAAATCGATCATTGATGCTAATAATGACCTTCTGATTTTTAAGACTATAAACCTACTTTCATTTCTCTAGGATAACCCACAAACAAGTGAATTCCTGTCCAACTTATCATTGTCTCTCTTCAGCATATGTGCTGGACTACCTGAATCCGAATATGCTTCAAAATAGGCTTACGCTTATTCAGCAATTCTATATGAGTAGAGAGTTATGACTTTGGAAGGTACTATGTTCACTTCCGTTTCCAGAGCATATCCTTAAAATGAATTTGGTAATTCATCATCAATCTCCTTATTTCTATAAGAGTCTTATACCTTCTTTCTATTACACCATTCTGAAGGGGTGTACCAGGTGCAGTTAGTTGGGATTGAATCCCTACTTCTGATAAGTGACTCCTAAATTCTCCCAAGAGGTACTTGCCACTACGATCTTACCATATTGACTTTTACTTTAACATTTCTCCGCATCAGTCTTGTACTCTTTGAACTAATCAAAGTACTTAGTCTTGCGGTACATTAAGTAAATTTATTTGTATCTTGAATAGTTGTCGAAATATTCAATACTACCTCTTGTCTGGATAGTCATAGGATCACACAAATCAGAATGAACCAATTCCAATATATCTTTGACTCCATACCCCTTAGACTTAAAAGCTTCTTGGTTATTTTTCCTTCCAAGTAAGACTCGTAGGTTGGAAAGATTTCCACTACTAATGAACCCAAAAGTTCATCAGCTACCAATGAATCATACTCAAGTTAATATAACCTAGCCTTAGAAGCCAAAGATATAATTGGTTCATTTTCGAAGGTTACTTTCTCTTAAAGTTAGAAGATGTGTTACTAATTTCCATTTGTTGCATCGTGAGAGTTATTGGATTTATAAATTGCCAACCAACGTACCAGAACAGATAACTTCCCTCTTTTTCTTAATAACAACTTTGTTATTAAAAGAGGCAGAATATCAAGTTCTTTGAATAGTTTAGAAACTGAAAACTAGTTCTTTCTAAACTTGGTGCGTAAAGACAATTACTCAAAAATCCATGTTTTATTCTTATCAAAAGATAAACATCTCCCACTGCAACAGCTACCATTTTTACAGTAGTGCCAATGTAGACGGTGTTTTAATTTTCATTTAGTTGCCGGGTTTCCTGGAACCCTGCAATGATTAATGGTATCTGTATCTACACTCCAGGTTCTGATAGATAACACCACTAAACATGTTTCAACTAATGAATTAAATACACCTATATTGTTCTTAGTTCTAAGAAGACAGTCTACCTTAATGTCCAAGTCCTATTTCCAATCATTACAATTGGGATTACTAAGTCTTTCTTATAGTATGACTACTAGGGGATTGACAAACATTTTAAATCCTAAGAATCACAAAAATACTTAGTCAAGATCAACTCCTTAAAAATCCCCATGAATTTTGTATGCCATGATAGTGTGGACGTATACAAAATCGAAGAGGAGATTTTATTCATTAATTTTATTATCTCGTCAACTTTACTTTATGACGAATAAAATTAATAGTTGATCTGTCTTTGATCAAATATTTGGTCAAAAACTTTTGAATTTAAAAAATATTGATTCCTCAAACAATATTATTTAAATTCACCAACACCTCAAACACCGTGAATTTTGCATGCCACGTTAGTGTGGACGTATACAAATTCAACATTTGTAAAAGGAGGGTTTTAACCCATTAATTTTATTATCTTGTCAACCTAACTTTTTGACAAATAAAATTAATAGTTGGTATCATTTGGTCACACAAATAATAGCAGTGACTCCGATGGGGAGGATACTATTAAATGTGTCTAAGTGTATACCATTACTTGACACTAAGTCCATTAATAAGATTATGCCCCTTCCGTTGGGGAAGATCACACGCTCTTAATTAACTTCCTATAGTCATCCAAAAATGGAAGTCTGTTCTAGTGATCCACAAACAAGCTCATCCGTTATGGAGGAAGGCACTCAGAGCCAACGCGCAAGCTTGTTTGCATCATTTACAAACCAGTAATGGAGACCATGGGATTTACTTAAAAATCTCTCTCCCACTTAGTTATTTATAAATGAGGAATTTTAACTATGCTAGCCTACTAAATATTTAAACTAACATGCACACACAGCACAATATAAAAGTAATAAATAGAAAATCTAATTTTCAACTATTATGACTTTTATCTCTTGTTATCCTCCGTGTGTTGTCATCCCAAGCTGCTGCCATATTTGGCCACTGCCACCGGGTCTAGCTGTCGCATCCATCTTGCTCCTTGTTCCGCTGCGCCTCTAAAAAGTTCCACGCCTTGCAAGATTTGATCCGCGACATAAATAGAATTTTACATTTTTCGATCGTATATTCCTCGAAGGAATGTACATGTAAACTAGATCAAAAATAAAATCCTAATAAAACTAAATACAGCTCCTGCTGTATTTTATAATACAATCATGCACACACAATAAATGCCCTTGACATGTCCAAGGGTCCAATCACACACATAATTACTATAAGCCATAATAGTTGGATCCTGCATCCACAAAGTTAGCACATCCTACTATTATCCTGCCTAAATTATGTATGACATGTGCATAATTAAACTAATACCAAATACACAGAGGCAAAACCCTAGCTCTGATACCAATTGTTGGTTGCTACTCGGAAAACCTAGAGGTTCCACTGTACAAAAATTTTGTACAAATGTCTGAACCTTTTCCTAGCTACCATGTGTTCTTTTAAATTAAATTTTGGATCGCCTGCGGAACTTAACACGTTTGATCCAAAACTTAATCTATTTGTTCTTTTAGGTTTTGACTTGGATCTCCTGCGGAATTTAACACGTTTGATCCAAATCACCTAAGTTATTAATTCCATTAATTATTAATTTCCAAAATTGGTTCCTAGTACTGACGTGGCGAGGCACATGGCGAGGCACATGGCCTTCTTGGATATGGGAGCAACCACCACCGACTAGACAAAACCTTTTAAGGAAAGCTAATATTTAATTTCCTAAAATAACTTTAGGCCAACTGAAAAGAACAATCAAATCACAAGGAAAAGAAAAACAAAAGAACACTATATCGAAAACAAATTCGAAACACTAGAATCGTATGCCTCTTGTATTTAGTATTATTTCCAAAAATAACTAGTATGATGCGGAAAGAAAAATTACTAGTTATACCTTTTAGAAAAACCTCTTGATCTTCTACCGTATTCCTCTTATAACCTCGGACGTTGTGTGGGCAACGATCTTCCGAGATGAGAACCACCTAGCACCTTCTTCTTCCTTACAAGTTTCGGCCATCAAAACTTCTCCTAGGATGAAGAGGTTCGGCCACCACCACCATGCTCCAAGGGATGCTAGAAAAGAGGCTTCTTTTCTCTCCTTCTCCTTCTTAGTTCCGGCCACCAAAGCTATCTCCACCATGAGAAGGTTTCGGCCACATAAAGGAGAGGAGAGGAAAGAAAGGGCCGGCCACACCCAAGGAAGAAAAGAGGGAGAAAAATAATAGAGTTGTTCCACCATGAAGGCACCTCTACCCCCTCTTTTATAATCCTTGGTCTTGGCAAATAAGGAAATTTAAATAAAAACTTCCTTAATTCTTTTGCCATGAAAAGGAAAATTTATTTAATTAAAAATATTTTTTCTTTTCTCAATTTACAATGGCCGGTCATTATACAAATCTCCAAGCAAATAAAATTTTAAACACAAATTAAAATTTCCTTATTTGCTTCCAGAAATTTATAAAATTTTTCCAATAATTTTATCCCTTCATGATTGGTTAATAAAAAGAAATTTTATAAATTAAAATCTTTCTTTTAAACATGTGGAAAGAAAGTTATCTCTAAAAATTAAAATCTCTTTCAATCTACAAATAAGGAAAGATATCAAATCTTTTCTTAATCTTTTGTAGAAACTTATAAAAGAGATTATTTAATTTTTAAACTCTCTTTTTAAATAATGAACATGTTTAAAAAGTAAAGTTTTCTTAAAAATTAAAATCCACCTTTTAATCAATAAATAAGGAAAGATTTTAAATTTTTAAACTCTCTTTTAAACATGTGGATGATTTACAAATAAGAAAAGTTTTTAATAAAAATTAAAATCATCCGTTTAATCTACAAATAAGGAAAGAGATTAATCTCTTCTCTTAATCTTTTGTAGAAAGCTTATAAAAGGAAATTTTAATTTTTTAAACTCTCTTTTAAATCATGATATCCACATAAGAAATAATTTTAATAAAAAAAACTTTTAATATTCTAGTGGCCGGCCACCTAAACTTGGGACCCAAGCTTTGACCGGCCACCTACATGGCTCATCCACTTGATCTTGGCCGGCCCTAGCTTGGGTTCCAAGCTAGCTTGGTCGGCCCCATTGGATGGGTAAGAAGGTGGGTATGCGGTGGGTATAAATCTCTATATACTAGAGGCTACGATAGGGACCGAGAGGAGGAATTGGTTTTGGTCTCCTGATAAAATTAAGCATCCCGTGTTCGCCCCGAACACACAACTTAATTTTATCAATAATAATTCATTCCACTAAAGAACTATTATTGAACTACCGCACTAATCCCAAATTACATTTTGGGCTCCTTCTTATTATGAGTGTGTTAGTCTCCCTGTGTTTAAGATAACAAATGTCCACTAATTAAGTAAGTTACTGGCAACTCACTTAATTAATATCTAGCTCCAAGAGTAGTACCACTCAACTTCATCGTCATGTCGGACTAAGTCCACCTGCAGGGTTTAACATGACAATCCTTATGAGCTCCTCTTGGGGACATTCTCAACCTAGATTACTAGGACACAGTTTCCTTCTATAATCAACAACACACACTATAAGTGATATCATTTCCCAACTTATCGGGCTTATTGATTCATCGAACTAAATCTCACCCATTGATAAATTAAAGAAATAAATATCAAATATATGTGCTTGTTATTATATTAGGATTAAGAGCACATACTTCCATAATAACTGAGGTCTTTGTTCCTTTATAAATCAGTATAAAAGAAACGACCTCTAATGGTCCTACTCAATACACTCTTAGTGTACTAATGTAATTATATAGTTAAGATAAACTAACACCTAATTACACTACGACCTCCCAATGGTTTGTTCCTTTCCATCATGGTCGTGAGCTACTGTTTATAATTTATAAGATACTGATAACATGATCTTTTGTGTGTGACACCGCACACCATGTTATCTACAATATAAATTAATTGAGCAACTACATTTATCATAAATATAGACATTTGACCAATGTGATTCTTATTTCTAGATAAATGTTTATACCAAAAGCTAGGCTTTTAGTATACACTCTAATAAAAGTGCTAGCGTTTGATTTTAGTCTACATGCTATATTAGTTTTCACTTAATTATATGGTAAAAGATGATTAATCCTCTCTAGATTAATATGAAGGAGATAAATCATAAGTAGTTAATAGTCATTAGTGCAGAAGGTCGAGGTATGAGAAAGACATGCTCGGACATACTAAGTTTCGACTAAAAACTTCATATAGCAACACCACATATCTCAACCACCGCACCGCCATGAGGGGACTAGTTTTCACTCAATCATGCATTTTGTCAATGCTGATTGGGCATTCAATAAACCTAGTTAGATCTGATCATGGTTCAAAATCGATAGTTTGATAGTTTGATGGTTCAGAACCTCCAATTCAACAAATCCTGATGGATCGACCCTTAACTTTAACCGTCCAAAATGATTATGATATCGATTCACGATTTGCCATGGTTCATGGTGTTGGTGCAATTTACACTAATGATCTAATTTAGGTTTTGATAAATGATAAATGGATTAAAGTTAGTGTTTGTGATCTAATTGTTTTACCAAGTGTACAGAAGTTGTGAGTTTGAAGGACCTAACACTAAGCTGAAATTCAGCTAGGTCCGCGGGACCCGATAGCTGGTATGAAGTTTAGATAGATCCGCGAGACCCAATATCTAACAGGAAGTCCAGTTCGATCCACGGGACCTGACAACCGGCTAAAATCGCGTTGGGTCTGTGGACCTGACAACTGGCGGAAAGACCTGGTGGGTCAAAGATAAGTCAAGTGACTGCAGTTGGTAAGTAAGAGGTAAGCAACTAAAGGAGAGATTTAGTGAGGACACAGTTCCGGTTGAGAGAACAGTAGGTGTCGGTCCAGTTTAGGTCAATTTGGAAAACCTAAGTTAAGACCTTGAGACTATCCTAGTTGTTCCTGTCAGGAAGCTGAGAAGACGAACCTGCCGGAATGTCGTGTCCAGAATGTTGACCGCCTCTCCATGACCCGGATGGTGATCTGTCAGCTATGTTGACCAAGTTGTCAGATGTCCTTCGGTCGGCAGTACCTGTATCCAGCAACCGGGTCGCCCCGGCCTCTGGTACCTCGGTGCTCGAGGCGAATCCCACCAATATATAAGCAGCAGAATACTAATAACAGAATAGTGAAATAAATGCAGGAAAGGTACGGTAACGTACCCTGGCCCCGGGCGCCCTCGGATGGAGCGGTGAGCTGGTTCCGGCAAGGTGGATGAATGCAAGTCGGTCGGGGAGTCGAATTCGCGGGCGGTAACTCGGAATCCAGTGCGGCATGGATCCAAAAGATGGCACGTAGGCCGGGATACCACAACGGCTCGCAAGCCGGAACACGACACGCAAGCCGGATAAACCCAATAACCCACCATGATGATAACGATGCAAAGAGTAAAATACCTCGGCGCGATGGCCAGAATTATCCAAATAGTACCAAGCTGCGGCTACCTGGAAGGTGACGATATCCACTAAAGACAGCGATAGTAGACGCGGGAGGGGGCGACTGCAGTTGTCGGCGGCGGCTGTGGCCGCTGGAGAAGGCAGCGGTGGCTGCGCGGGAAGGCAGCGATGGCTGCTGGCGGCGGCTGTGACCGCGGGGGAAGGCAGCGGTGGCTGCTTGCGACGATGGTCGCAAGAGGTGATGGCGGTGCCTGCTGGGGGCGGCGGTGCACGCTAGCGGCAGCGGTGCTCCTCGTCGCCGTCCGCGGGGAGACCGAAGGAGGAGACGGCTCGACTCCGGTAAATCAGCGTCTACAGAGAGAGGGAGAGAGGAAGAGAGGAGAGGGGTGAGTGCGACTTCCCGAACACGAAGAAGCCCCCCCTAGCTTGCCCTTATGCTCGCCGACGGCTGAAAACTCAGTCACGAGGAAGCCCTTCCTCCTCATGGTGGTGGCGGCGATGCTAAGAGGCTGGAGGAAAGGGATAGTGGAGAGGAGGAGGGTAGCGACTGTCCGTCGGCGCCGGCGCCGGAAAGAGACGCGAGAGGAAGCCCGCCCTGTTCCTGGCGGCTGAGAGAATGGTCAATCGGGCGATCATAAAATGCTGACCCGGCAATCAAGTAGCGCTGAGTGGGAGGATGTTGAGCGGACGAGCGATGCCGAGCGCGTGACCGCGGAGAGGCCGATCGGGCGAACGGAAGGATGTAGATGGAGTGAGTAGACATCAAGCAGACGATGCTGAACGCGCAACTGAGAAAGTGTCGGTCAGTCGACTATAAAATGCTGACTAGACCATCGCGAGAATGTCGAGCGCTAGACCAAGTGATTTAAGAGTGGCCGAACGAACGGCCGAACGGTACTGGTCGGATGACTAAGAGAGTACTGAATGAGCAACCCAAAGAATGTCTACCGAGCGATCATAAACTGCCGATCGGATTGCCGTAAAATGCGACCGGGAGATCGAGCGAGAGGCAAAGCAGCGATGGGCAAGCGTGGAGCTTGAAAACTGAGCGGGAGCATAGCCCATGAAATCAAATGCGAACGGAGAAGAAAGTCGTGAGTCGAACGGGCGCATTGCGCGTGAATCAAACTGGAGTGGAACCCGTGAGTCGAAAGCACATGGAAGCAAAAGTAGTGAGTCAAACGGGCGCATCGCACACAAAATCGAATGTACACAGAAATAAAGTCGTGAGCCGGGCGAGCTCAGGGCACATGAGATATTCGGGTCCGAGACCAGTGGAGATACTCTTGTCCGTGACCCTCGGAGATAGCTCGACCCTGAACGGGGGAGATAAGAGGCTCAGGTATGCTCCGTGACCCGTGAAAACTGCTCGACCCCGAACGGGGGAGATAGATGCTCGCGACGACTGCTCGACCCGAACGGGGGAGATAGATAATCATGATCAGTTGGTCCGTGACTAGTGAAGGCCGCTCAACCCCGAACGGGGGAGATATAATATCTGATAAGCCGGTCCGAGACCAATAATAATCGCTCAACCCCGAACGGGGGAGACAAAATATCTGATACGCTCGACCCCGAACGGGGGAGATAGATGCTCGCGACGATTGCTCAATCCTGAACGGGGGAGATAGAATATCCGAAGCTGGTCCGAGACCAGTGAAGACCGCTCGACCCCGAACGGGGGAGATAGAATATCCGAAGCTGGTCCGAGACCAGTGAAGACCGCTCGACCCCGAACGGGGGAAATAGATGTCACTCGACCCCGAACGGGGGAGATAGAATATAGATAGATGTCACTCGACCCCGAACGGGGGAGATAGAATATCCGAAGCTGGTCTAAGACCAGTGAAGACCGCTCGACCCCGAACGGGGGAGATAGATGTCACTCGACCCCGAACGGGGGAGATAGAATATCCGAAGCTGGTCCGAGACCAGTGAAGATCGCTCGACCCCGAACGGGGGAGATAGATGTCACTCGACCCGGACGAGGGAGATAGAATATCCGAAGCTGGTCCGAGACCAGTGAAGAGTGCTCGACCCCGAACAGGGGAGATAGATGTCACTCGACCCTGAACGAGGAAGATAGAATATCCGATAAGCTGGTACATGAAGTGGTCTTCAAGCCGGGGTTTTTATAGTCGTCGGTTCGACTCTAGAGTTTAACGTCGCCGCTCGACGGTCTTCAAACCGGGGTTTTTATAGTCGCCGGTTCGACTCTAGAGTTTAACGTCGCCGCTCGACGGTCTTTAAGCCGGGGTTTTTATAGTCGCCGGTTCGACTCTAGAGTTTAACGTCGCCGCTCGACGGTCTTTAAGCCGGGGTTTTTATAGTCGCCGGTTCGACTCTAGAGTTTAACGTCGCCGCTCGACGGTCTTCAAGCCGGGGTTTTTATAGTCGCCGGTTCGACTCTAGAGTTTAACGTCGCCGCTCGACGGTCTTCCACAATGAGCTTGCAACTTAGATAATATACGCCCGGCCGACCGGCACGGGGTCTCCGACATCAAGCCGGTGGCTCAGATAATATACGCCCGGCCGATTGACACGGGGTCTTCGGCATCGAGCCGGTGGCTCGAATAATATAAGCCCGGTCGACCGGCACGAGGTCTTCGACATCAAGTCGATGACTCGGATAATATACTCCCGGCCGACCGGCACGGGGTCTTCAGCATCGAGCCGGTGGCTCGGATAATATACTCTCGACCGACCGGCACGGGGTCTTCGACATCGAGCCGGTGGCTCGGATAATATACGCTCGGCCGACCGGCATGGGGTCTTCGACATCGAGCTGGTGGCTCGGATAATATACACCCGACCGACCGACACGGGGACTTCGACATCGAGCCGGTGGCTCGGATAATATACGCCCGGCCGACCGGCACGGGGTCTTCGACATCGAGCCGTTGGCTCAGATAATATACGCCCAGCCGACCGGCACGGGGTCTTCGACATCGAGACGGTGACTCGAATAATATACGCTCGGCCGACCGGCATGGGGTCTTCGACATCGAGCCGATGGCTCAGATAATATACGCCGGCCGACCGGCACGGGGTCTTCGACATCGAGCCGGTGGCTCGAATAATATACGCCCGGCCCATCGGCACGGGGACTTCAACATCGAGCCGGTGGCTCGAATAATATACGCCCGGCCGACCCGCACGAGGTCTTCGACATCGAGCCGGTTGCTCGGATAATATACGCCCAGCCGACCGACACGGGGTCTTCGACATCGAGCCAGTGGCTCGGATAATATACACCCGACCGACCGGCACGGGGTCTTTGACATCGAGCCAGTGGCTCGGATATGATGGAAACCCGACCGATCGGCACTGGAGTCCTCACTCGAGAAACTATGACAAATTCTATGATCGAAAGAAAATATAGTTGAAAAACTAACCTGCCGACCAGCAGAGGATCTGATTCAATTTCTCCACTCCCAAATACCCGTGGAGTGAGGATATGATATACTCGTCGAAACCCCTCAAAGTCATGAGGATGGCGGAACTTTCCGGGTCGTCCGTCTTCACGTTCCAGACCAGGTGCGTTCCCACAAACGACGCCAATTTGTTCCTGTCAGGAAGCTGAGAAGACGAACCTGCCGGAATGTCGTGTCCAGAATGTTGACCGCCTCTCCATGACCCGGATGGTGATCTGCCAGCTATGTTGACCAAGTCTCAGATGTCCTCTAGTCGGCAGTACATGTATCCAGCGACCGGGTCGCCCCGGCCTCTGGTACCTCGGTGCTCGAGGTGAATCCCACCAATATATAAGCAGCAGAATACTAATAACAGAATAGTGAAATAAATGCAGGAAAGGTACGGTAACGTACCCTGGCCCCGGGGGCGCTCTCGGATGGAGCGGTGAGCTGGTTCCGGCAAGGTGGATGAATGCAAGTCGGTCGGGGAGCCGAATCCGCGGGCGGTAACTCGGAATCCAGTGCGGCATGGATCCAAAAGATGGCACGTAGGCCGGGATACCACAACGGCTCGCAAGCCGGAACACGGCACGCAAGCCGGATAAACCCAATAACCCACCATGATGATAACGATGTAAAGAGTAAAATACCTCGGCGCGATGGCTAGAATTATCCAAATAGTACCAAGCTGCGGCTAGCTGGAAGGTGACGATATCCACGATGGCTGTCGGCGGCGGCTGTGGCCGCGGGAGAAGGCAGCGGTGGCTGCGGGGGAAGGCAGCGATTGCTGTCGGCGGCGGCTGTGGCCGCGGGAGAAGGCAGCGGTGGCTGCTGGCGACGATGGTCGCAAGAGGTGATGGCGGTGCCCGCTGGGGGCGGCGGCGCACGCTAGCAGCAGCGGTGGCGGTGCTCCTCGTCGCCGTCCGTCGGGAGACCGAAGGAGGAGACGGCTTGACTCCGGTAAATCAGCGTCTACAGAGAGAGGGAGAGAGGAAGAGAGGAGAGGGGTGAGTGCGACTTCCCGAACACGAAGAAGCCCCCCTAGCTTGCCCTTCTGCTCGTCGGCGGCTGAAAACTCAGTCACGAGGAAGCCCTTCCTCCTCATGGTGGCGGCGGCGACGCTAAGAGGCTGGAGGAAAGGGATAGTGGAGAGGAGGATGGTAGCGGCTGTCCGTCGGCACCGGCGTCGGAAAGACACGCGAGAGGAAGCCCGCCCTGTTCCTAGCGGCGGCCCCCTGCCCGAACAAAAAAAAACCTCTGTTCTAAGATGAACAGTGCTTCCCTTATAACCTCCAAACCCTTACCAAGTGTAAAGACCAAAACACCCTTCATCTTCTCCCTTATCACAATTGAGCCCCTCTCAATATATCCGTATCACTGGCCTAAGGGAGACAGGATCTAATTACTACTACTATCCTGTCGTATTCTGCTAACTTTGTTTTGCAGAATAAATTTATTTTTATTGCCTAGACTAATCCTTTTTTGCAGGTGATCTTGTCTGAAACCATGAAGCTGGAAAGCTGGGAGATGGTGGCTTCGTTGACCGAATGTGGATTTTTCTCCACTCTGGAAAACAAACGGCGTCAGTGCCAGGTTAGGGAAGGGATCCTCGGTGTTGGTCCTCTGACGCTCAAGTCAGTCACCGAAAAATATGGAGAAGCGGGGCAACAATAACAACAGTGGAATATAATACTAACGCGTACCTCCACAGTGAAGGACCTGTTGGTAAGTCCTAGGAAGATCGTATCAGTTCCACTGTACAAAAATTTTGTACAAGTGTCGAACTTATCCTAATAACCTATTGTGTTCTTTAGAAATTAAATTCAGAATCGCAAACAGAACTTAACATTATTGATTCCAAATTTAACTTATCTGTTCTTAATAGTTTATACTTGGATCGCAAACGATGTTTAGCATTATTGATCCAAATCCACCTATGTTATAAATTCAATTAAATATTATTTTTAGAAATTGGCTTCCAGGTTAAACATGGCGAGGCACTAGACCTTCTTGGATATGGGAGCAACCACCACTTCCTAGACAAAGCCTTTCAATGAAATCTAATATTTAATTTCCTTATATAACCCTAAGTTTAACCAAAAGGAACAATCGAATCACAAATTCGAAAAATAAAAAAAACACAAACTCGAATCACAAATTCGAAACCTAGAATTATATGCCTCTTGTATTTGGAATTCATACAAAGAAAAACTAGTATGATGCGGAAAACAATTACTAGTTATACCTTTCTTTGTATGCAATGACCTCTTGATCTTCTACCGTATTCCTCTTCTTATCTCGGATGTTGTGTGGACAACGATCTACCGAGATGAGAACCACCCAAACCCGTCTTCTTCCTCCTTGCAAGTTTTGGCCAAGCTCCTCTCCTTGAGATGAAGAATTTCGGCCACACCACCAAGCTCCAAGGGATGCTAGAAACAAAGTCTCCTTTCTCTCCTTCTCCTCCAAGCAAGATCCGGCCACCACCACAAAGCTCCAAGGGATGATGCCGCTGGCCACCAAAGAAGAAGAGAAGAGGAGAAGAACAAGGACTAGGGCCGACCACCACCAAGGAAGAGAGGGAGGAAAATAGAATAGAGTTCTCCTTCATGAAGGCACCCCTACCCCCTCTTTTATATTCCTTGGTCTTGGCAAATAAGGAAAAATTAAATAAAATCTTCCTTATTTTCTTTGCCATGAAAAGGAAAATTTTAATTGATTAAAACCAATTTCCTTTTCTTAAATATCATGGTGGGCCACCTCATTGCTCCAAGCAAAGAAAGTTTTAATACAAAATTAAAACTTCCTAATTTGTTTCCGAAAATTTTAAAATAAAAATTTTTCTAATAATTTTTTCCTTCATGGTTGGTTATAAAAGGATTTTTATAAATTAAAATCTCTCTATTAAAACATGTGGATGATTTTCAAAAAGGAAAGTTATCTTTTAAAATTAAAATCTTCCTCTCAATCTACAAATAAGGAAAAATATCAAATCTTTTCTTAATTTTTTGTAGAAACTCATAAAAAGAAAAAATTATAATTTTAAAACTCTCTTTTAAATCATGAACATGGTTACAAAAAAGAAAAGTTTCCTCAAAATTAAAATCTTCCTTTCAATCTACAGATAAGGAAAGATATCAAATCTTTTCTTAATCTTTTTGTAGAAAGCTATAAAAGGAAAGATTTATAATTTTAAACTCTCTTTTAAAACCATGGAATCCACATAAGAAAATTTTTAAAAAATTAAAATCCTTTTAACTTGATGTGGTCGGCCACACAACTTGGCTTATCCTATTTGCTTGGCCGACCTAAGCTTTGGTTCCAAGCTTGCTTGGTCGACCACCTTAGGATGGGTATAAAGGTGGGTATAATACTTTATAAATAAGAGGCTACGATAGGGACCGAGAGGAGGAATTGGTTTTGGTCTCCTGATGAAATTAAGCTTCCCATGTTCGCTCCGAATACCCAACTTAATTTCATCAATAATAATTCATACCACTAAAGAATTATTATTGAACTACCACACCAATCCCAAATTATATTTTGAGCTCCTTCTTATTATGAGTGTGTTAGTCTCCCTGTGTTTAAGATGTCGAATGCCCACTAATTAATTGAGTTACTGACAACTCACTTTAATTAATATCTTAGTCCAAGAGTAGCACCACCCAACCTTATCATCATGTCGGACTAAGTCCACCTGCAGGGTTTAACATGACAATCCTTATGAGCTCCTCTTGGGGGCATTATCAACCTAGATTATTAGGATACAGTTTCCTTCTATAATCAATAACACACACTATAAGTAATATCATTTCCCAACTTATCGGGTCTTTTGATTTATTGAGCTAAATCTCACCCTTTGATAAATTAAAGAAATAAATATTAAATATATGTGCTTGTTATTATATTAGGATTAAGAGCACACACTTCCATAATAACTAAGGTCTTGTTCATTTATTAAGTCAGTATAAAAAGAACTTACCTTAAATGGTCCTGCTCAATATACTTAGAGTGTACTAGTATAATTTATTAGCCAAGATAAACCAATACCTAATTACATTACGACTATTCCAATGGTTTGTTCCTTTCCATCTCAGTCGTGAGCTACTGTTTATAATTTATAAAGAACCAATAACATAACCTTCTGTGTGTGACACCACACACCATGTTATCTATAATATAAATTAATTGAACAACTATATTTATCATATAAATGTAGACATTTTGACCAATGTGATTCTTTATTTCAAAATAAATGTTTACAAAAGCTAGGCTTTTAGTATACACTCTAACATGACCCCCGCTTATATAGAGCCCTGGTGGGCGGCATACACGCTTCTTGAGGCATGGGCACGCTCTCCCATATGCCCCATGAAAGGACTTTGCCAGGAAAGTACCCTTGATACGATACCTTAATAGGGTATGCATATCCCTGACATGATAGTAGAAGTTTCGGTCGTACGATCCGTCTGTCGACCATGCCTCGTGTCAGCGTCACTATCTCCCAAAAGGATGTCGAGAGATACTAGTGGTCCCGTTGTTAGGCCGACAAGGGTAGCCACTCGGTCGGGACTATGCTCCGCCCGCCATGTCTCACTGCTTGGCTGAGCGGGGTAAACGCTTTGCCAGAACCCATTAGCTCTACAACCCTGGGTTGCTCTTCTGTGCGGCAGATAACTAGTAACCTGCCTTCTTCTATTCGGACAAATTATCCGGTCTCCATCAGCGCCTTGATAATACGACTTGAGAGTCTGCTTATCATATCCTCCCGAGTCGGAAGGATTGTCCGGTCGGACATATCACGCGCCGGTCAGGCCTTGACTATCCCGACCGGCAGCTGCAATTATCCTCCGCTCGACCCTTTGACTCTTGGGCGCTGACCACCTTGACTTTGACCTCCACCGTGACAGTTGACCCCGTGCCAAGTAGGCTTCCCTCCATTGCTGCATCACAAGCCTCCCCCTCAAGTCTAGTCAAAGGAGGCTGCAAGTCCGACTGATTGGACCAGTGTAGCCCTTAAGGATTCCCATGCCTTTGCCGTTTGGCCACACCTTATCAGACTAGTATATAAATGCCGCTTGGATTAAGCTCTTCGAAGTAAAATGAGCTTCCGTTGTTTGGTTATAATGCCCGCTTATTCCTGGCGTTTGGGCAAGGTGTAGCAATACTTGGAAAATCTTTTTCCTGTGCTCTTCGACTGAGCGCCATGACATCATCCAGATTTCTCGTAGATAGTACAAATCTCTTATCATTATGGCTGAGCACGCGACCATGCTTTTTAATTAAGCCTCATTAATGTCGTCTGGTGGCTAAGCGCCACATGCCCTTCTTTCTACCGCTGCACGTTTAACGCGACAGGCGAATATCCGTTGGCGACGTGACAGACGTCTTTTCGAATTCAACGGCTGGATCTTCTCCTAGTTTTTCAAAACCCTAGATCGGACGGCTCAGGGCGATCGGCCGGGAGGTTTATAAACCTCGCGTGCATCGTCTTCTCCCTTACTTCACGCACTTTCGTCCTCGAGTTCTCCGATGACCTTTCGTTCCTTCTATCTCTCCGACGACCTTTCAGTAAGCTTCCTCCCCTTTCAATCGGATCTTTTCATTACACCTCTTCAACCTTTTTGTTTTTCGATGGCGAGCTCCTCTCTTCCCCCACCGCCGTTCCTGGGCTCTGGTACACCTCCATCGAATCCAGGTTCGATGACGACAATGCTGAGAGTTTTAGAGCCGCTTACGAAATTCCCTCTGACTATCAGATTGCTCTTCCTTTAGCTTTTGACCGCCCGAACGAACTACCGTCGGGTTTTTTTATTCTTTTTTAGGGACCAATTTACTGCTGGTCTGTGGTTCCTGATCCACCCTTTCTTTTCTGCCATTTATAAATACTTTCATATTTTTCTCCATCAAGTAGTATCAAACTCCTTTCGGTTGCTATGTAGGGTCGTCATCCTATTCCGTCTGCACGACATTCCTCTTACTCCTTGCCTCTTCCACTATTTCTATTATCCCAAATTATCCATGCCGAGGATTTTTCTCTTCCAAGCCCGAGTGGACCTAGTTTTCTTTGATAAGATATCGTTCTCCAACAAGTATTGGAAGGACTACTTCTTCTTTGTTCATTTTCCTGAACGGTTGGACTTTCCGACCAATTGGTAGTTAGAAGTGTCAAACCCTCCAGATCTCAAGAAATACAAGAGTCGATCGGACTAGCTCCAAGCTTCAAACTTAGCCGATCAAAAGTACCACATCCACAAGTTGCTGCTGTAGGGCGTCCTGTACATGTTCGACCTGAGCCCGATCCTCACAAAGCTTCCGTCCAGCCTAGATATGCTCTTTCTTTATCTCAACCTTTGAATCTAACTGATTTTTTTTCCTTTTCTGCAGCTCGAATCATGTTGCGAGCTCGGCTAGCTGGCAAGTGCAAGCTTGCAGACGCAGACATCAACGTCACGACTGTAGCCAAGCTAGAGAGCCACGGTTTGCAGTCGGTCGGCTCCAACGAGGATATGCTCGTCGAGGAGGGAACTCAAGTATTGTGGAGCGGAGTTGGGGGGAGTCGGACAACCGCGAGTGATGCAGCGGCTACAATAATGGATCTTCCGCCTGTTCGGTCATCAATGGTCCCTATATCAGTCGCCTTAGAGTAGGCCACCTCCGACGAGCCCCTTCGTCAACACAAGAGACACCAAGCGGAGGGGACCTCTCGATCTGCAACTTCGGCCCTGCAGACCCCCATAATGATTGTCTCTCGACCCTCATCCGAGCGGGGTGAGACTTCACTTCTGCCCCTCGAGCAGGGAATCGGTGAACTCCCTGCGTCCCTATCCTTCGACCGGACGCTTTCGCTGTCTGGGTTGCCTTAAGGGACAATCTGCGCGCCACTGATTGCATTCATGCCATCGCCTTTCCCAGTGGCGTAGGTGTCCCACATTCGGCCCATCCCCTCCTCACAGCCCATGGGCCGGGCAACTTCTGATCCTTCTGGTTTGAGCATCTAGCGATCAATAACGGCAATCATCCACTTGTTGACTGATGAGTACGTCAATTCGGACAACCTAAGGCCCCTCACCCCCGAGCATCAAATAAGAATCCAAGGGTTACTCGCACAGATATGGGCTGATGCCCGAGCCCGTGTGATAATTATAGCTCCGGGGGAACTGGCTAATAGTCATACCCAGATGTCTACTAGGGTATGTATACCTTTCTTTTTTTCCTCTTTTTGTTTGCCCGCTTTGCTTATATAATGCTATCATCTTTACAGTACTGGGTGGAAAGCCTGGTCATGTGCCACAGGATTGCTTATCTGGAGCATGAAGTCTAGCAGCTTTGTGCTCCGAGTAGTCAATCATCTGCTTCTCAAGTTCAAATGGAGCAGATGAATGCTAAGATGGCTTAGTTAAGAGCCGATCTAAATAAGAGCTTCGAGCAACATGAAGCGGAGAAGGGCAAGAGTGCCGAGCTGGCAACACAGCTGGCTTGGCTTAATAAACAGGCCACCTCCTTTAAAGCGAAGATCCACTCAGCTAACACCAGGAAGCTCCGAGCTATAGAAGACTTGGAAATAAAAAAATAAGGAGTTTCGGGTGTTGGCTCAGAACCTGAAAGATGTGTAGGTCTTGTTGAACGCCAAGTGAGAGGGCAGGTTAGCTGATCGGTTTGTAATGAAGGCCCAGCTTGATGTCAAGGCTGAGGAGATGGTCCAATTGACGGAGGAGTTGCAGGCATCTTGAATGACCCTCAAAACTTATCAAGGAGCCAAGTTTGGCAGGTTCGAGGTGATGAAGAAGGCCCACCTTCGCTCAGACGTTTTTAATGACAAGGTCGCCGATCGGGCTCTCCACCTCTTCAACCTCGCGATCGACGGGACACTCGACCAACTCAGGGAAGGCGGCTACATTCCGGTTACTCTGACAAGCAATGTCATTAGCCGAGACAAGCTGACTGAGTTGTTGTCCGACGATGCTTTGGATTACCTCAAGTGAGCCTGCTCATGCAAATGTTGCCTGATTTTGTATTACCCTCCATGCTCTTGTAAGAATTTTTGAAGTGTTAATGCTTAATCTCCCACTCAGCGAGTTTTTCCTGTTGCTTTGTGTGTTTGCCTCGGCATTTTCTATACTTGCAAATGTATCTTCTTTTCTGATCGGCGATGGGCTACCCACTTTCACATCCGTCGATATACTATTTTTCGTAGTCCCATGTTTAAGGTCGTCGCTCGATCTCTGAGGAAGGTAAGGGTTTAACATCACCACTCGACAATTGACAAAGACAAGGGTTTAACTTCACCGCTCGACGATTGATGAAGACAGGGGGTTAACATCACCACTTTACGGTTGACGAAGACTGGGGTTTAACATCGCCGCTTAACAGTTGACGAAGATAGGAGTTTAATGTCACCGCTCGACTATTGACGAAGACTGGGGTTTAACGTCGTCGCTCAACGGTTGACGAAGACTGGGGTTTAACATCGTCGCTCAACGGTTGACGAAGACTGGGGTTTAAGGTCGCCGCTCGACGATTGACGAAGATTGGGATTTAATGTCGTCGCTCGACGGTTGTTATGGGTAGACAAGAGTTTATAGTCGCCGCTCGACTTTTAACTCAGTCGATCGGCACAAGAGTATGGGATATTTGTGCTTTTATTAATATCTATCCTGCATCACAAAAACACATACGGATTACATCAATGTTCACTCACACACCTCTCATTCGACCCTATAGGGTTGGAGATGGTTCGTGCTCCATGGCCGCTCGACCCGTCTTCTGTCTTCGTCCTCTAAGTAGTAGACCCCCGAGCGGAGTTTCTGTATGACCTTGTAAGGTCCCATCCATGGTGCCTCGAGCTTGTTGACGTCGTTGACTGGCTTGATTCTTTTCCAGACCAGGTCGCCGGCTTGGAAGGATCTCGAGATCACCCTCCGATTGTAGCTCTGCTTCATACGTTGCCAATATATCATCAACCGAATGACAACCTTGTCCCATGTCTCATCCACCAAATCATGCTCCATGCACCTTCGCTCGACATTCCCTTCATTGTAAAGATGAACCCGGTCAGATTCTACTCCGACCTCAATGGGGACCACCTCTTCATCACCGTACACCAAGTGAAATGGTGTTACTCCGGTCACCTCCTTGGGAGTCATACGGAGGTCCCACAAAACATTGGGGAGCTCGTCGACCTAGCTGCCTCCCACGTGGTTGAGTCGAGCTCGTAGGCCTCTGAGGATCTCCCGGTTGGTGACCTCCACTTGGCCGTTGCTTTGGGGGTAGGCCACTGAAGTGAAGATTGTTAGAGTGTATACTAAAAGTCTAGCTTTTTGTAAACATTTATTTTGAAATAAAAAATCACATTGGTCAAATGTCTACATTTATATGCTAAGTGTAGTTGTTCAATTAATTTATATTGTAGATAACATGGTGTGTGGTGTCACACACAGAATATCATGTTATCAATTCCTTATAAATTATAAATAGTAGCTCACAACTAAGATGGATAGGAACAAACCATTGAAATAATCGTAGTGTAATTTGGTATTAGTTTATCTTGACTATAAAATTACACTAGTACACTCTGAGTGTATTGAGCAGGACCATTTAAGGTAAGTTCTTTTTATACTGACTGCATAAAAGAACAAGACCTTTGTTATTATGGAAGTGTGTGCTCTTAATCATGATATAATAACAAGCACATATACTCAATATTTATTTCTTTAATTTATCAAAGGGTGCGATTTAGTTCGATAAACCAATAGGCCCAATAAGTTGGGAAATGATATTATTTATATGGTGTGTTGTTGATTATAGAATGAAACTGTGTCCTAGTAATCTAGGTTGATGATGCCCCCCCCAAGAGGAGCTCATAAGGATTGTCATGTAAACCCTGCAGGTGGACTTAGTTTGACATGACGATAAGGTTGAGTGGTACTACTCTTGGAGCTAGATATTAATTAAGTGAGTTGTCAGTAACTCATTTAATTAGTGGACATTCTATATCTTAAATACAGGGAGATTAACACACTCATGATAAGAAGGAGCCCATATAGTAATATGAGATTAGTGTGGTAGTTCAATATGAGATATTATTGATGAACTCAAGTTGGGTGTTCGGGGCTAACACGGGAAGCTCAAGTTCATCGGGAGATCAAAACCAATTCCTCCTCTCGGTCCCTGTCATAACCTCTTATTTATAAAGTCTTATACCCACCTTCTTACCCATCATTTGGTGGTCGGCCAAGCCAAGCTTGGAGCCCAAGCAAGGGCCTGCCAAGACATGGCTTAGATGGGTTGAAGTGTGGCCGGCCCTAGCTTGAACCCAAGCTTAGGTGGCCGGCCACAATAAATTAAAAGGATTTTATTTTTAAAATCTTTCTTATGTGGAAGTCATGGTTTTAAAAGAGAGTTTAAAATTTAAATCTTTTCTTTTATAGTTTTCTACAAAAGATTAAGAGAAAGGTTTGATATCTTTCCTTATTTGTAGTTAAAAGGAATATTTTAATTTTTGATAAAACTTTCCTTTTTTGTAACCATCCTCATGATTTAAAAGAGAGTCTTAAAATTAAATCTTTCCTTTTATAGTTTCTACAAAAGATTAAGAGAAAGGTTTGATATCTTTCCTTATTTGTAGATTGAAAGGAAGATTTTAATTTTAGAGAAAACTTTCCTTATTGTAATCATCCACATGTTTTAATAGAGAGATTTTAATTTATAAAAGTTTCCTTTTATAACCAACCATGAAGGGAATTTTAAAGAGAAATTTTTATTTTAAAATTTTCGGAAACAAATTAGGAAGTTTTAATTTTGTGTTTAAAACTTTCCTTCCTTGGAGGATTTGATATGGTCGGCCACATCCATAGAAGAAAAGGAATTTTTTTATCAATTAAAATTTTCTTTCTATGGCAAGGAAAATAAGGAAGTTTTTATTAAAACTTTCTTTATTTGCCAAGACCAAAGAATATAAAAGAGAGGGTAGAGGTGCCTTACCTTAGAACAAGATATCCTCTAGTATTCCTCTCTTCCTTGGTAGTGGCCGACCCTCTCTTCTTCCTCTTCCCCTTTTCTTCTTCTTTGGCCGGTGGCATCAATTCTCTAGGAGACTCTTGGTGGCTGGATTTTGCTTGGAGAAGAAGTAGAGAAAGGAGGATTTGTTTCTTAGCATCCCTTGGAGCTTGGTTGGTGGCCGAAGTTCTTCATCTCGAGGAGTTTGTTGATTGGCCGAAACTTACTTGAAGAAGAAGGAAGCTTGGGTGGATTCTCGTCTCGGTAGATCGTTGTCCACACGACGTCCGAGATAAGAAGAGGAATACGACAGAAGATCGTGAGGTCTATAAGCTACAAAAGGTATAACTAGTTATTAGTTTCCGCATCATAACTAGTTCATCCTTTTATTTAGATCTTGAAATACCAAACATAAGAGGCTAATGTATCTAGGTTTTGAATTTGTGATTCGAGTTTGTGTTTCTTTTGTTTTTTCAAACTTCTGATTCGATTGTTCTTTTTGGTTAAACCTAGGGTTACTATAAGGAAATTAAATATTGAATTTCGTTGAAAGACTTTGTCTAGGAAGTGGTGGATGCTCCCATAACCAAGAAGGCCTAGTGCCTCGCCATGTTTAACCTGGAAGTCAATCTCTGAAATAAATATTTAATCAAATTTGTAATATGGGTAGATTTGGATCAATAATGTTAAGCATCGTTTGCGATCCAAGTCTAAATCTCTAAGAACAAATAAGTTGAATTTGGAATTAATAATGTTAAGTTCCGTTTATGATTCCAAATTTAATTTCTAAAGAACACAATAGGTTGTTAGGAAAGGTTCAGGACTTGTACAAAATTTGTGTACAGGGGAACCGATACGATATTCCGAGTAGCAACCAACAAAGACCTGTTGGATGTCATAGCCTTCACACCATTCCCTAAGCCTCCGACTGGCGAATTACCTTCCATTGTCTAAGACGAGCCGGTGGGGGATGCCGAACCGATACAGGATGTTCTACCCGATGAATTTAATAACCATTTGTTCACTTATTTTAGTCAGTGGCTTGGCCTCCACCCACTTGGAGAAGTAATCCACCGCGACGAGCAAGAATCTTCACAGAGCAGTCGCCATGGGGAACGACCTAATGATGCCCATGCTCCATTGGTCGAACGGGAAAGACACCGTGAACACCTTCATCTCCTCGGTCGGCCGGCGCGAGATGTTGTGATACTTTTGGTAGGATAGGCAAGTGGCTACTGTCTAAGCTGCATCCTCTTGGAGGGTGGGCCAAAAATATCCTGCCAGTAGAATCTTTCGAGCCAGCCAAAGACCATCCAGATGGCTTCCACAAGAGCCTTGGTGTACTTCACGAAGGATATACTATGTGCCCTCCAGTCTAACACATTTGAGCAGGGCCTTGAGAAGACTCTCTTGTATAGTTGATCCCTAATCAAGGTGAATCACCCGACTCTCTTTTTCAATGAGCGGACCTCTTCCTGATCAGCAGGTGCAACGCCCGATCGGAGGAATTCTACCAATGTCGTCCTCCAGTCGCCCGGGAAGGTTATTCCATCCATCCTATCAATATGCGCCACTAATGAAATTTGCTCGATCGGCTGCTCTATCACGATCGGTGATAGTGAACTCGCTAACTTCGCCAGCTCGTCCACCGCTTGATTTTTCGATCGGGGGATTTTCAGTATAATGACCTCCTGAAAGTTTGCTCTTAGCTTCTCGAAAGCTTCTGCATATAATTTGAGTCGGGAGTTGGATATCTCGAACATCCCCGATAGCTGCTGAGCTGCCAATTGAGATTCTGAGTGAATGAGGGCTTTTGTGGCTCCAACGTGCCACACGGCCTACAAGTCGGTTATCAAGGCTGAATATTCGGCTTCGTTGCTGGTGGCCCGATAATCAAGCCGAACAAAAATTTGCATCCGATCCTCCCGCAGTGAAATTAATAACATGCCAATCCTGTTGCCTTGCCAGGTGAACAAACCGTCAACATATATTTTCCAAGCTGCTCGATATTTTGTACCTCTATGACGAAATCTACCAAGGCCTAAGCTTTGATCGCTGTTCGGGGATGATATTGAATATCGAACTCACTTAGTTCGGTTGTCCATTTGATTAGCCGCTCGGACGCCTCTAGGTTGAGGAGGACTCTTCCCAGGGCACTGTTGGTCATTATGATGATCGGGTGTGCGAGGAAGTACGGGCGTAGTCTCTGAGCGACAAGCACCAAAGCGTAAGCTAACTTTTCAAGACTAATGTTGCGGGTGTAAGGAACTATAGCGCTAAACACACTGAAAAGTGCAGCAGAAATATAAGCTCCTATCTAGAAGATCAATGCAAAGGAAACCATATACTAAGTTTTGTTAAAAGATATATACCTTTGTTACGTGCCCTTCACAATCCTGACAGCAACGTTTCTTTAGGATGTAGATCTCAGCACGATCTACACGTCCGCGCCTCTACGATATCCACACAAACACGTTCTCTATCTGTCTCATGAACTTACAAAATGGAGAAAGAAACAACCGAAGGTTGTGCTAGCAACCTCTTGTGGAAGTTTTGGCCAAGAGTGGAAGAAGGAAGAAGAGCAAAAACCAAGAAGATCATATCACCCAAAAGGTCGCTTCATCTATATTAGGTGACTTCACAAAATGGTTACTTTACCAAATAGGTTACTTCACCAAAAGGTTACTTTATCAAAAAAGGTTACTTCACCTAAAGGTTACTTTTACAAATGGCTTTTGTATTCATCCAATGAATAAAACGTTTTTGTCTCTTGATCTTCCTTTTGTTTAATGATAATATATTAATCTCTATTAATATTCATTAATCTTAATGGATTGGAGTTAGAATATTGGATTAACCATTAACCCAATAAACCAATGAGTCTAACCCATTACTCAATAAGTCTAATTCGAATTCATTCGAGTCTAACTCAATGTGTATAATTCGGATTAAACTTAACCTCATAATCTATCTCTAAATCAACATGTTCTTTGTGTGTGACCCAATAGACTCTCATAACATTGACAATGTATCTAAAATCATTTTAGATACATAAGCAATGAGTGACATCTAGCAATACATCATTGCTACTCAAGTGACGAGAATGTCGAGATCCGACCTAATCTTTCCGTGCCTATTATCTTGTATGACTCAATCCTTTTATCCTTGATATCTAGATTGATTAATAAGGCATAAAAATGTGTCATTCTCTTATCAATCTTTGTGTTTCTTGATCTCTAAGTAGATACACTCAATCAAATAAGTTCAATATCGCATATTGACTCATTCGAACATGACCATGCATTCTTGTGTCCTACTAATCAAAGGGTCTACAGATATCACTTCCGTTATATGGAAGAGATAGATCCCATCTACATCACTCACATCCCTCTGTATAACTTATTGCATACCCAGTAATCGACTTTATAGTCTACCTTGTTATAGGTGACGCTTTCTGATATCAAAGTAGACAACTCCTTATGTAGGGAACCATAGTGACTTCAGGTCTAAGGATTATTCATACCAATAGTCACATGAGAATGTTTATGACACTCATATAATGATCCATGAAATATTCTCATGATAGACCATTCAATATATATTCTCTAATATATACCCATGTGTCAACCTGATATCTCATATCCATGACTTGTGAGATTAAGTCATCCGTTGACCTACATGCTAGTCTCAACGCATTAATATTGTCCTTGCATATTAATGTTTGACTAGGAATAGTTAAGAGTAGTGTTCTATGTATATCTATAATATCTTACTATCAATTCAACCAATTGATATGTTGTAGATTAGAATCTCCTACTCTAGGACATTATTATAGTTATTCATTTGACACTAAATTGAAATAAATATACTAACAAACTTTGTCTTTTATTAATAATGAAATATGATACAAAAGGAGCCATTTACAATCATCTCATAATTCGTACTAGGGCTAATACTAACAATCTCTCACTAGCACTAGTGTCAATCACTGAAATATCTAATACCCAGTGACCTAGTATGATCATCGTGCTTCCTCTATGCCAAAGCCTTGGTCAAGGGATCCGCAATGCTAGGATCGATCGGTACTCTGCATATCCTCACATCTCTTGTATCGATAATCTCTCAAATGAGATGGAATCGCCGTAGTATATATTTGGATCTCTAATGAGAGCAAGGTTCCTTAGCTTGTGCAATAGTCTCATTGTTATCACAATAGAGGACTATTGGGTTCGCTATACTAGGAACAATGCCGAGCTCGGTAATAAACTTCCTAATCCAAACTGTCTCCTTTGCTGCAGCTGAAGCAACAATATACTCGGCCTCTGTTGTAGAATCAGCGACTGTGTCCTTCTTTGAACTCTTCCAGCTCACATCACCACCATTTAAGCAAAATACATACCCTGACTGCGATGTGTAATTATCCTTATCTGGTTAGAAGCTAGAATTGGTGTAACCCTTTACAGCAAGCTCTTCATTGGCTCCAAACATACAAGAAATAATCTTGAGTTCTTCTCAAGTACTTAAGAATATTCTTGACTGCTGTCCAGTGACCTTTACCTGGATCTGACTGGTATCTGCTCATCATGCTTAATGCATACGAGACATCTGGGCGAGTATAAAGCATGGAGTACATGATAGACCCTATAGCAGATGCATAAGGAATCTGATCCATGTGATACCTTTCTTCATTAGAAGAAGGGCATTGAGTCTTCGAAAGACTCACACCATGTGACATTGACAGAAATCCCTTTCTGGAATTCTACATGGCAAAATGTTTAAGCACTTTGTCAATATATGTACTCTGATTTAGACCAAGTAATTTCTTAGATCTATCTCTATAGATCTTGATGTCTAAAATATAGGTTGCTTCACCTAAGTCCTTCATTGAGAAAAATTTCCAAGCCAAGTCTTCACTGATTGAAAAGTAGGGATATCATTTCCAATGAGAAGTAAGTCATCTACATACAATATGAGAAAGATGACTGTGCTCCCACTAATCCTCTTGTAAACACAAGGTTCATCTTCATTCTTGATGAAACCAAACACTTTGATTGCCTCATCGAATCGAAGATTCTAGCTTCTAGAAGCTTGCTTCAATCCATAAATGGATCGTTGCAACTTACACATCTTTTCAGCATGCTTGGGATCTACAAAACCCTCAGGTTGTGTCATGTACACATCTTCAAGTAGATTTCCGTTAAGAAATGTAGTTTTTACATCCATCTGTCAGATCTCGTAATCATAGTAAGCTGCAATAGCAAGCATGATCCGAATATACTTGAGCATCACAACTGGTGAAAAGGTTTCATCATAGTCTATACCATGAATCTGCTTGAATCCTTTAGCTACCAATTGCCCTTTATAGGTATGCAGATGACCATCCATGTCAGTCTTCCTTTTAAAGACCCACTTACACCCAATGGGTTTGATACCTTCAGGTGGATCAACTAAAGTCCATATTTGGTTAGTGCACATGGATTCCATTTCAGATCTCATGGCTTCTAGCCATTTCTCATAATCTAGACCCTGTACAACTTCTTGATAAGATGTAGGCTCATTGAGACCAACAAGCACTATATCACTGTGGTCAGATAAGAGAAAATAAATATCTCTCAGGTTGACGACGGGTCCTATCAGATCTGCGTAGAGCTTGTGCTACTTGAACAGGTTGTTGCTCCATAATTTCTTGTGGTATAACAAAATCATGATCCATAATATCTTGTGGTACCTGTTTAGTTTCCATTAAGGCTTCAGTGCTAGTTTGTGTATCTTGAATTTATTCATGATCGACTTGACTTCCACTAGTTTTTCTAGAAATAAATTTCTTTTCTAGAAAGACACTAGTTCTAGCAATAAACACTTTGCCTTGTGAGGGATTATAAAAGTAATATCCCTTTGTTTCCTTGGGATATCCTATAAAGTAGCACTTGTCTGATGTGGGTCTTAGTTTATTTGAGACTTGTCATCGAACGTAAGCCTCACATCTCCAAATCTTCATGAAAGACATCTTGGGACTCTTCCCAATCCATATTGTATATGGTGTCTTTATGACAGCCTTAGATCGAACGTTGTTAAGTGTGAAAGTGGTTGTCTCTAGAATATGTCCCCAGAAGGAAGTAGGAAATTTTGTTTGACTCATCATTGATCGTATTATATCTAATAAAGTACGATTTCTCCTTTCTGATACACCATTCCATTGTGGTGTGCCAGGTGGAGTAAGTTGAGATATGATCCCATACTCAACGAGATAGTCATGAAATTCTTGGCTAAGGTATTCCCCACCTCGATCTAATCGAAGCATCTTAATACGCTTACCAAGTTGGTTTTGTACTTCATTCTTAAATTCTTTGAATTTTTAAAGGATTCTGACTTGTGTCTCATCAAATACACGTAGTCATATCTACTAATATCATCTGTGAAAGTAATGAAGTAATGATAGCCTCCTCTAGCTACTATTCTGAAAGGGTCATACACATGAGTATGTATGAATCCTAACAAGTCATTAGCTCTTTCGCTATATCCACTAAATGGAGTTTTTGTCATCTTGCTTTGAAGACAAGATTCGCATACCTCATATGATTCAAAATCAAATGAGTCCAAAAGTCCATCCTTATGGAATTGGGATATGCGACTCTCATTTATGTGACCTAAGTGACAATGCTAGAGATATGTTTGGTTCAAATCATTAAACTTGAACTGTTTGGTATTTATGAGATATATTTTCGACTTAGTGTATTTGACTTAGTGGAACTAACTGAAGCTATCCCTTATTAATTTTAACCGATTAGACCAAAGTTTTATACTAAGTTCAGTGGATAGGACTATTTGAAAAATTTTAAAAGCGTGGTTATTCTAAAGATGTCCAAATGACTCACCATGTAACAACCCTACCCTTTGGCCTCTTGGGCGGCCCTTGCGGCGGCCCACTGGCGGCCCTTATGTCGTCGGTCCATTTGGCGACCTCTAATGTCGTCGACCGACGACCCTTTGGCCGTGCCGTTACTCACTAGGACTTTCCACCCCTAGCAGTGGATTTTTACATTCCCCGGGATTCGAACTCTAGACCTCCAGGCTTAAGTACTAAAGTTTATGAATCCTGGTAGCCAAGTGAGAGGCGCTCACTTGGCTACCAGGATTCATAAACTCTAGTACTTAAGCTTGGAGGTCTGAAGTTCGAATTCTGGGGGAGGCAAAAATCCACTAGCCAGGGGTGGAAAGTCCTAGTGAGTAACGACATGGCCAAGGGTCATCGGTCGACGACATTAGAGGCCACCAAATGGGCCGACGACATAAGGGCCGCCAGTTGGGCCGTCGCAAGGGCACCCAAGAGGCCGAAGGGTCGGGTCGTTACAATAAAAGGCGACTTTATCCTGATCTTAGGGAGACAAGATCTAATTACTACTACTATCCTGCTATATTGTGTTAACTTTATTTTGCAGGATACATTTATTTTTATTGCCTAGACTAACCCTTTTTGTAGAGAATAAGTTGCTAAAAAAGGAGAGTCCGGGCTTCCAGACCAGCTTCTCCTGGGTGGCCTGGCCAAGCACCCGGGTGGTCCGGGTGCTCGGATCAGAAAAGTCATCTAGAAGCTCAGTTGGAGTGCGACGACTGGTCGAACCCATGTCAACGGTCCAAGAGTCCGAAGGGGGTCCAACTGCCTGGAGGTGGATAAACTTGATGGATCAAGTTTCGACGAGAGATCACCACATTAGAATAGTACATGCTCTTGGAGGGGTTTCAAGAGCCCAGAATGAGCCTATATAAAGGCCTTTGAACAACAGCTTCAGACAATCATCTCCTACAACTTTTTTTCTTGCTCACTACTTTGAAAAAGCTCTTATGACATTATAATACTCCACCGATAACCGAACATCAAGCTTTGCTTAGTTTTCCCTATTGTCAGTAACCTTTCATTATTGTTCTTATACTTCATTATTGTAACTTTTTGAACTATTAGTGAATTGCCTAACGAAAGCACTCAACGAGTGCGGGCCTTGGAGTAGGAGCTATAAAAGGTTTCAAACCAAGTAAAAAATTACTTGTGTTAGCACGTACTTGTCTTCTTCCTTCTTGCTTCTTTCTCGCTATCTTTTTATCCGCTGCTTACTCTCAATTTTCTGAATAATCACTGATCACTATTCATCCCCTCTAGTATCTTTACGATCCAACACATGGTTTGTATATGATTCACTACAGTTTAAGATTATTATATTAATATATATATATATATATATATATATATAAATTCATTAAAAAAAAAAGCTTGTACTTATTTGAGTTGCCTTTGTATCCCATTAGGGTATAGGAAAATCAAGGTCCATGTAGTTCTCTTATCTTATGAAGTCACATTGTTACTCACTTCCATTTTTCGTTCTTATAATATTTGTTCATTCAGTATTAAATTCTTCGACTTTGTCATATGAAAAATACATTTTTTGGATTCTTTTTTAGCTATAGTCCAATCATCGAGTAATGCTTGGCCTTCTAACTAGTTGGGTGACAAAGTCAATTATCATTCATCTAATATGTTATCGTCGACATTTAACATCTGTTCTATAGTAACTGCTGGCACTGGACAAGCTAAAGTTTTTTTAATGATTATGGAGAGAATGGGAAAACTTTGAGTCTTCTGTAACTATCACTTTAGTATATCAAAATATGTTTTGCTATCTATTTCATTAAAATCAAAATAAGTTGTAAAATAATTCTCAAGTTTCTGTATGGAACTTGAGGATCCTCATGGATGTGTTTTAATGGGTGTATTTCATATAGGATCTTTAGTATTATTTTACTATTTTCTTATTCGGAGATCTACTCTTGTCCTTTTTCATTGTATAGGATAAAGAATTGGAGCTAAAATGGAGTTAAAAGAGCTTGGGAATGAAGATATAAAGCAAGGAATATGCACTAGCCGTGTCCCAAGACGCGGATGTGTTTCTTGAAATGAAAAGGAGCGAAGACGGAGTGACCACGGGCTTTCCAGAGCTACACACGGTCGGGTCGTGCCCACCAGGCACAGCCGTGTGCCATAGCTTAGAGAGACAAACGATGCAGCCATGTGTTTTACACACGACCGTGCCCCATTTCTATCGAGGCCATAGAGAGACACGGCCTGACTATGTGTTTTACACACGACCATATCAACGTGCAGCAGAATCTCATATTTGTATTTTTGGAAGTTCCTTCCAATTCTAAGGGCAGAGAGGAGGCTATAAAAGGATCCCTGAGGTTCATGGAGAGAGGAGGAGTTCACGTGTGATAAGGAACCCAAGGAGAGTCATTCCAAGGAATAAGAGGAGTTCCTGTGTGACAAGGAATCCTAGGAGAGTCGTTCCAAGGAGCAGGAGGAGTTCTAGTTCATGTTTGGAATTAGAGAAGTAGCCCAAAGACGATCCACGTTTCATAGAATAAGTTTTTTTTCTCTTTTCTCTTGAATTTGGGTTATAAGGGCTTACTCAAACTATGTCTTCTTGTGGTAACTCTATGTCCATGGAGTAGTACTTTTGATTCTAGAACAAGGGAGCCCTTGACATGTAGATGCTCTATTTTTCTATAGTATATATATATATATATATATATATATATATATATATATATATATATATATATATATATATATATATATATATATATATGTTTCTTTATTCTATGATTTTATAGTTTGTAGCCATTTTCTCTAGCAAGTCAATCTAATCCTATCAAATTATTTCATTAGTGAGCAAGATATAAAAGTTGTTTGAGTACAGCCTAAGTAATAGTTCTCTGTGCTCAGTGTAATAGTAACCTAAATTTGTTAAGCATCAATCCCTAAGTTTAGTCAAGCCATCATATCACTGTGTTCTTTATGCTTCTAGCGATAGGCACTTACCTGCCACATGATTGGTTCATCCTTCTCATGCTACCCAAGGTCTCAAATGCATGCTCGATATTAAGAGAAACATAGTAGTTATTTCCCTAGTAACTTAACTCGGTCTTAAAGGGATAACTTGCTAGTTTCCATTCACGATAATTATTTTTTTATATCCTTTATGTATTTTTTCTCTTTTTTTTCTAAGTGTTTATAAGGTGCAACACTTGGACACAAATGCATATGAATACAAATGTAAGGATATTTTAATTTTTTCCAAATGAGCTAACATGATTCGAGCCTCATCCAGTAACTAAAATGTAATTTGAGAAATCACCTCATAAACATTAGTACTAATCAAGTTCTATGAATCATGACTACTTCAAGAGTTATCTACCATCAAAACTAGGTTTAGTGTATGAGATCCTAAAATACGACCAATACTTAAAATCTTATAGTAAAAATAATGCTTACTTTATGCTAACATAGATAGAAAAAGATAGATCACTAAATATACTATCACCATAAGTAATGAATAAATCACATGAAATCTAGAACAAGAATGCTAGTATTTTGCATTAAGGAATAAGCAATCATGATGTGATGAATGATACAACTAGAAAAAATTTCATTATGTAAAAAGAAATATATAAAAACTAAACTACAATCCAACACATCCCCCCAGACTTAAATCTTTTATTGTCCCAATGAAAATTAAAAATGAAATATGGAGGAGGTTTTGCAATTAGAGAAGTTACTAAGTGATAAGCTCCAAATGATTAAGACATTCATGTTCTGAAGATACTTCCCTATTTGGATTTACACTCCTCCACAACATTAAATCCTATAAGAAGAAAGTAGATAAGGAAAACTAAGTAGAGGGATAAGAGTTATTATGAAGAAAGAAAAGAAACTAGAAAGAACTAAAAACATAAATGAAGATAAGGAAGAATCTGGGTTGCCACCCAAAAAGTGCTTGTTTTAGGTCATTAGCTCGACCCTTATTTGGTTCACTTAAATTGTGATCTTGCCGGAGTGAGATATTTCTAGACTTTTCTTCCAATAGCCCATTTTATTATGGAGAGAGTCGTCGTTATCAGCTCAGTGTAGTATAGCACTACTCTCTCCATCTTCGTCTTCTTGAGGGTTCTTTTACGAGGGTGAAGATGGTTCAGTGTGAGCTTCCAAATCAAGAACTCATGAACACCTGCACACCCAAAGGAAAATCATACCTCCTACAAGCATACTATATAAGATAGAACTAGAACCATATTAAGATAAACTAAGTATGTATCAAAAATTGAATCACATCTAACGAAATCAATTAAGGGTACCTTTGCGAAGTATTCTAAAAGATCCCTAGTGATACTTACTTTGCATTTATGAGAGGTACATGAAAGTTCTAAAAAAGTGCATGGTACTTCTTATGGATCAAATGATGGTTCTAGCTCAGGCGGTAGTGTAACTAAAGGTGGTGATTCTTGAGACTCTGCTATCTCTACATAAAAGTCCCTATACATTGATCCACAACATGTTCAATTCTTACAACTCTCATAGTCTCAAAGGGGTGTGTGGACAAAAAAGGTGATTCTTGAGATGCTACTTCCACAACACTATTCCCTACACTTCCTTCCATATCATTAACATCATCACATACAATGAAAATATACCAACATTAATATCATCTATAGGAGAATCAACTATAGGAGAATCAATAACTTCACTTGCAGTCTTAAATTGATCTACCTCATCATATTCATTATCTAAAAATTATATTTCACTATAATACCCTATAACCCTAACAGGTAGATCTAAAAACTTGATATCCACTGTATTATCATTACAATTCTCATCTGAAGAGTCTTCATCTTTATAGATATCAAGAAATCTACACTCAACTATATTATTACCATAGAATTTGCCAAAATAGTTTACCGTCGTTGGCCCCCACTAGCCTTTGTGGAAAAGGAATCTTTAGTGGAGGTTTTGGAGAGTATCGGTCAGTCTTTTCCCCAAATTTACTTTGAACATGTGGCAGGGGTTCAAATTACTTATCTAGTGTAATCAACCATTGAGGAAATGGGACTAGTGGAGTCATGGAGGTGAGTCTTTGTGGTTCTCTTGTGTTCTCATCTTTCTCTTAATCTTCTCTAATATATAAACCACTTCTCAACTTCCTATCTTTACAATTCTCACTAGACTTTATTTGGGTGAGAGGGAGGTGATGTTTGAACCATTTTGAAGTCAAATTGTTTATCTTAGCCTCCAACTGTTTAAACCTCTCATTTTGTAGCTTTATAATGATATCTTCTTCATTATGTTCGATATTCTTAGATAGTTGCAAAAGATCTTGTTTAATAAACACACTTGCATTCTTGGCTCACACTTCTAGAATTATCAGGGGAGATTTCATCCAATTTTTGTTTGACCATCTTAGAGGTTCAATGTCACTTTATCAATTAACGTATATGTTTCATCAAAACTTTTATTTATAAAATAACCTCCAACTGATGAATCCAATAAACACTTTTCTGAGAAAGAAATTTCCATGTAAAATATGTGCAGAGTCAGCCATTTTTCCAAACCGTGGTGGGGACACTATCTTAACAAACTTTTGAATCTGTCCCATGCTTCAAATAATAATTCTCCATCGGCTTGAGCAAAGTTTGTGATGTAATTCCTCATGTAAACCGTTCTTCTTGGAGGAAAAAATAATTCAAAAATTGTTACTCCAATTGTTCTCAACTTGTAATGCTTTGAGGATGGAAAGAATAAAACCAAGTCTTTGTCTTATCCTTGATACTGAAAGGGAATATCATCAACTGAACTGCATCTGCTGACACTCCTTCATAGATTATCATGTTGTAAAGTTCTAGGAATGTCTCAAGGTGTAGATATGAGTTTTACACACAGTTGTATTGCCCTACCATAGAATTCTCAAATTTATATTTTTGGAAGTTCCTTTCGATTCTAAGGGAGGGGAAGGCTATAAAAGGATTCCCAAGGCTCGTGGAGAGAGGAGGAGGAGTTTTCGTGTGACAAGGAACCCTAGGAGAGTCGTTCTAAGGAGTAGCAGGAGTTCTAGTCCGTGTTTGGAATTAGAGAATCAACTTGGAGATGATCTACACTTCATAGAATAAACATTTCTTTCTTTTCTCTTGAATTTAAATTGTCAGAGCTTACTCAAACCATGTCTTCTTGCTATAATTCCATGTCCATGAAATAATACTTTTGATTCTAGGACTAGGGAGTAACCCTTTGATATGTAGACACCCTATTTTTTCATAGTTTGATAAATATATATTTGTGTTTCTTTATTCTATAATTTGATTATTTGTAGTCCAGCTTTACTATGCATACACGCACTCAATGCCAAAAGCACATTTTTGTATCCCAAGGCATCCGAGAAAGGATCGAAAGGTGAACACAATCCTCCGATCTGTAGGATATCAAGACATGGGGGGTCAGTCATGAAAGTAGGTCGGGATACCATGAGGATGTCTTAGGCAATCACGGAGCTTAATGGGTCTACCTCGATTCGGCATCACACAATAAGGGAAGGAAACTAGAGAACCATGGGGCATTGTGACATGAGACTCCATGTGAAAGAGGTTTTTTTAGCAATGCTGCCCTAAAAGAAAGCATTGCATTTTAGCAAATATATCGGCGTAGTTCCAAAAGATCCATTGGTTAAATTGAGATTGTCTGCCTACATAATAACAAATGAGAAATTGTAGATCAAATATAGATTAGGGTGTCAACAATCATTATGGTGAAACCAAAGTCTTAGGATCACTTCATAACATCGGATTTCTCCTTAGAATTTTTTCCTCGTGATATTCTCTGTTTCTAAAGACTTTCACATCTTTCGAATTCTCTAAATAACCATTTTCATATTGTAGATCAATACTTGATTTTCAGTCATCGTGGGATCGATAATTTTTATTACTTGATAACGACCATGCACTTGTGATTTGTGACATCAGTTTCGTCTGTTCTTTTAATAAAATTTATATTTTTGTAAGTTTTAAATTGCTACTAGTAGTATTTTGTATTTCAAAAATATTAGTTTGTATTCCATATTTTATACTATATTTTTTATAAATATCATATAAATAATTTATAATATTATATATAATATTATTAGGATTATGAGAAGAAAATGTTTTTAATAGAATTAAAGCGTCATAACATAACTTAGCATTTCTGGTAAAATTTCTAATTTGAATTTTAAGGTCTAAAGTAAATGTAACTAAATAAATTTAAGAAATATGAAAAAAAATATTTTCCCATTTTATTTTCATTGCTAATATATAAGAAGATAAAAATTTATTGATACTATTTTCATTTAAAATTAATACTATATTATAAAAATTTCCTAAAACTAAATGAGAAGTAGGATATTAAAAATTGGAAAATTATTCGATTGCATCATTAAATATTTTTAAAATTTCATAAATACTACTACAAATATTGTATTATTGTGAAAAGAAATATATATCATTATTATTGATATTTTGTAAAAAAAAAATGAACACAATGATTATCTATATTGAAATGTATCTTGTAATAATTACTATGTTAAATTCTAATGTGTTGATATATTACATGAAAATTTTTTACGCCTCATTCTATTATTTTTATAAAAGTTATCTCATTATTTCATTATAGAGGGATGTAGCCATAAAAAATAACAATTGTAGTTGATTTAATATGATTTTCTAAAATTCTTAATATATCATGAACACATAAATTTAAAATATGACATATGCAACAAATATGAAAAATAAACCACCAATAATAGATTAACATATAAATTTTAATTCTTCAATACTAACGGTATTAGAATTAGTATTATCAAATGATATTAAAAATATTTTATAAGTTAATCCATATTCTTCTAAAATTAAACATAATAATTATGAGATGTTGTGAACACTATACAATTCATTAAAAACTATATGTTAACAATCTTTTTTTGGATATTCTAGGAGTTATTAATCCAATGACAAGTTACAATCATATAAAAATATGTTTACCAATGATCACTCCAAATATCAAATCATAAAGAAACTTTATTTTATTAAAATTTTCAATTAATTTTCTCTCTCTTATTTTACTATTTTAAATTGTATGAGTAAATGTACTTCTAGGAACATGTTTAGCAACTGAATTAAGAGATTCTTTATAAAAATTTTCAAGAGTACATTTAGATCCAAAACTTGTTTTACGAAAACAAATATAACTAATGATTATCTTAATTTATTATCAGAATATAAAAATCAACTAGAATAAGCACTTCCACTAGTAGAAAATCTAGATAATTGTACTTGAGAACAGTTAATTCCATATTTCGTGGGGTGCTTCACTTCTATGTATTGTTTCAATAACCCATAGTTGCCGCCGACTTAAAATTTATAGGAAGTATTACAATGCTTATATTTTGCACGCAATTCTCTTGATGGAAGAGTAACTTTTTCAAAATGTTTAGTAAAAATAGAAGATTTTAATGAAGAAACTTCTCAAACCTTAGAAGTAATTATATCGGTACTTTCTTGTGTATCAGGTATCACAGTCAAATTCAAAAGTTGTTTGGCCTCATTATTAGTGATTGAATGTTCAGATTCATTATTTACTTGTCCTTCCGAGATCAAGAATATGAATTTTCTTACCCTCAGCCTCCTTCCATTGTAGTCAGAACTTGGAAGTGAAAGTTGAAAGTGTGCAGAATTGAAATCGAAAGCATGTAGAGATTATAAAATTGCGAATGAGAGTAGAGAAGATATGTGTGAAAATAATAAAATAAGCTCTCTATTTATAGAGTTTGGAAACTAACATATACTAAATCATAATTATTAATTAAAAACGGTTAAATAATCTCAACCGTTGAATAAAAAGAAAACCACTTTCAACATCCTCAACGGCACCTGTGAACTGCCGGTTAACCGATTATTTTGGGCCGAAACCATAACCGGACCCATTACAATTTCTAAATCATAATCAATCAACAAGTACTCGGTCCGTTGACCCGATTAAGGGTATTACAGAAGCATATAGCTTTGGTCCCATAAGACGGGCAGAACAAGTGTACGCGCTAAGGGACAAACTAACGAATAATTATGTATGCATTTTGTCATCACTTGGACTGCTACGCCATGTGAAGAGTGGCAGTCATGTATGTTGCCAGTGTTCTCCTCTGATACAGTGGTACGTGTTTGATGAGCTGTTGGGAAAGGGTTGATGCAAGGTTAGAGGCTTAGGGCTGCACTGAGCAGGGCAGAGCGATGAAAGCCTACAAAAGAATGTACATCTTGATGCTCTGCGTAAAATTTATGAACAACTTGGGGATGAAAACCCCCTTTTATCTCTTGGTTATATGGCGGTTTACTATAAGTTAATTTCATAATGTATCTTTCTTTTATAATCTAAAAATGAACTATGAAAGATATTTAGGATGGATATAATCATCTTTAAGGATTACAGTAATATTTTGTACTATAAAGCTAGGCCTAGAGGCAACGATAGAGACCTCAGATAATGCGGTGATAAAGGGTAGTACAGAATTGAATTATTAAAATCCCCCAAAAAAACAAAGAAGAGAACTTTATATTTCTTGATAAAATGATTAAAACGGGTTTGCATCGTAACTTTATGTGTGTGCACTAGAGTTTCAAAATGCATGAAATGATTTGGTTAAAGTAAACATGACTTTACAATTCTTGCATGTATGTGTCAAGTTTAAGTTTACGATTGTAAATTACACTTCAACACTCCCTCTTAATTTGCAATCTCTAGTTGCATCTGGAATTGCTCAAACTTTTTTTCATTGGTCTAGTGATGAATTGGCGGAGGTACTGAGATGAACGAATCATCTTTTTGCCCCATTGAATTGCTCAAACTTTTCAACTGTCATTGAAATATGAAGGTTGCTCATTTGTGTTGAAGAACTCCAATGAATTTTCTCCTTTTGAATCTTTTACGTTGGAATGATACCTTAGCTCAATTATATGCTTTGAATGTTCTTGAAAAATTGAAGTTTGAATGATTATAATGGTAGTCATATTGTCCCAAATATTAATTGTTTTTGAGTTCTCTTACGCATGGGTTAAGTTTGAAAGAACTATTCTAGCAAAATTGCTTCACGAGTGGCATTAATTAGTTGTGGCAATATATTCATCTTTAGTAAAGGATAAAGCTAAGGACTTCGTTCTCTTTGAACTTCGTGATATAACATTTATAGCAAGATAAAATAAATAACCAAAAGTGCCCTTTCTATTATCCAAGGAACTAGTTGCATCACTATCAGTGTAATCAACCAAGGAGTTACCGACTTTTGTATGTAAATGATTCCTTGCTTCTTCGTACCTTATTTTAGGATTTCTTTTGTTCTAGCTAGCTAGGTTAGTTTATTTGGCTGATTCATAAATTTTGAAATGTATGAAAAAGAGTGCATAATGTCTTAGCTTGTATTTGTAAAGTAGGTTATAGTCACCTCCAAACTTCTAAATTTCTTTACATCAATCTTGCTTCAACTTTTCATTTAAAGTCATTAGTATAACTATAGGTTTACACTTGTCTATTTGAAACTTTCCTATAATATCTTCGATATTTTTCTCGTGAAATGACAATTTCTCCATTGCATTACTTCACTAAATACCAAGAAAGTATTTCATAAGACGGGTCTGTAATCTTAAAATCTTTTATCATTTTGGACTACAAGAAATTACTTGATCTTCCTTCTTCGCATAAAGAAAATGTTCACTTGTGCTCTAAAATCATTATTTTGCAAAATATACATCGATTTTTCTATTCTATGCTCTTGATGCTTGCCTGGGACCATATAGAGCTTTCAAAAGGCAATAGACTTTGTCTTCTTTATCTCAAACTTGATGATCTTGTTGCTCAACATAACTTCTCCTTTAAGTTCTCAATTTAGAAATATTGATTTGATATCAAATTGATGGACCTCTAATTTAAGTTGAGCAGTAAGAGCATGACCAAGTTGAATAATCTCCATTATAACAATTAGAGCAAAACTTTCAATGAGGTCTACCTAGGTTGTGGAAGTTTGTGGAGAATACCCCTTTTGCAATGAGTCTTGTTCTATGTTTGTTGATAGAACCAACTTCACTTAATTGGTTTAGTAGACCCGCTTTAAGCCAATTGTAATCTCGTTACAAGCTCTCATGTCTTGTTCTTTTTAATAGTTTTAATTCATCCATAGATTTTGTCCATGCATCTCCTTTGATAACCTCTTCAAAACTTTGAGCATCTATTGGAAAGCAAGTAAATTCATAGTTTTTGGCAGGGAATCCAAGTCCAATGTTGGTTCTATTGGCGAACTTACTCATGTTTTTTTTTTCTTGAAGACGCTAATAGAGTTAGAGCTCAAGAGGAACTGGCAGTAGAAACTTGAAGTTGTTATGTTACAGATCCATAGGCTCCATGAACACACTTGTACTTGTAGGTTGAAGAAATGGTGCTCTTTCTTGACAACTACAAGATGCACCTATCATCAAACATTTGTCTCCAGACAAATCTTAGCATTGATAGAAATAAGTGGAAACCCTTCAATTCATAGCCAATGAAAAAAATAAAAAAATCTCTTTTTGTCAGCAAAGTTATTTTAATTTGGAGTTGAATTATGTGATACCATACTTGAGAAATTTTTAGGGGTTAATGCAATCACTTCTATTATATATGTTTATTATTCATCAATCTAAAATTACAAGATCCTTAATATCGCAAAGGTTTTATAATTAGAACAACAACTTGCAAAATGGAAAACAGAAAAATAGTATCAGTGACTCAAGCATGAGTGCAAACTGAATTTGTAGTCGATCACATGTACACCCATAATCGCACTTCATATGCATGAGTAGTCAGAATAATCTTTTATTGTAAATTTTTTTTTTCTGCAAATGAGCTAAAGGCCTCGGATGATGTCCTTTTACGCTTGAAAGGAACCAACGATGAGTAGCATAAATGCACAATGTGATAAGAATAATAATTTTATTTAAACAAAATAATTAACAAAAAAACTGCTGACCGTTTGAGTATCTATGACTTCTGTACATATATATATGCAAATAGATGATCAGAAGAACACTACTCTGAGTTAGATGTAAAGATGGAAAGTCCAGATTCTAGCAACAAAGGCACTCTCTGAACTTCGTAGTTTGCACATTATCTGTGTAAAAAGAAAAAATTAGTACATAATTACATGAAGTAGATCGAACGGTGTTACTAAAGACCTACACAAGACAAAAGGACTAACCTTAAATGAATTGAAGACCATTCCAGAAAACATGATTTGTTGAACAGTGATATTCACTCAACCTAGGGTGAAAAAATCTTCAAAATTTCTAATGGAACTACTTCCAACCTGCAAACCAGAGTGAGCAAGCAAATTCGACAAAACCAAATGAATGTAGGCTTTACTAAACCAGCATTCAAGTACCTAGATAACTAACGGAACTCATCGTGAAAGTCATAGTGGTTGTCCTCCGTATAAACAGCAGTGTAGAATACATAGGGATTTTCTATCATCTCTTTCATGCTTAAGTACCCATCTTTATCTGTATCAGCCTGAAAGTTTGCAATGGTTGCTCAGAGTATTTACCACTGAATCAGATATTCTCAAATGCGAACAGCATGAAGTCTAATGTTGGATATTAATTGAAGAAATAAGTTTCAGAAAAGGTGCATGCATGTTTCATGAAGACAATGTACATTTTAAATAATAGTTTTCTTTTGACCAAGAAAACAAGTATCAAAATTGGCCCAGTCTCGTCCCCACGGGAGTGCACTAGAGGATGGCAGGTTTGCTATAATGGGATAGGGAACAATTTCCGATGGACGCATGCCCTAGGGAAAAAACTCCTCCCGCCCCTAATCACTTGGCGATCGGCTATAAGCTGACCCCATGATTTACCTCCCTTTATTTAACCTGGGGACGGGCTATGAGTTACGCTTAGGGTAAGCGTAATAATCTTTGCTTCGAAATTATCCCAATCTCAACATTGAATGAACTCCTGTCTTGTGTGTTTAAATTAACTCCTAATCTATCTCCCTTCGCCATGTTTGGGAGGAGGTGAGGGAAGGGGAGGGAAGGGTAAAGAAAGGGAAGGGAAACTTGAAACCCTGTTTAGGAGGAAGTTAGCTATGGAAAGGAAAGGTAAGGAAGGGTAAGCTTTAACCTTCCTTACCCATGAAACGAAAGAATTTCTTACACCCCGATTTGGGGTGTAAGAAAGGATAAGGGAATTAAAAATATTTGGGTTCCAATTTTATCCCTATTTTATTATATTAATTCCAAAAATTATTGTTTTAGATATTCTTTGTGTCGTGACGAAAAACACTCGCACCGCTCGACTCGCATTACCCGACGCTCGCACTCTGTCAACGCCAACGCCGACGCCGACTTTGATGCCAATGCTAACTTTGACAACCGACTTCGATGTCGACGCTGATGTCAATGTTGACGTCGACTTTGACGACGACGCCGACTTCGACGCCGACTTCGACGCCAACGCCGACTTTAACAAATGAGCTACAAATGTTTGAATGCGTAAGTCTTAACCAATAAATATATGCAAAATGCACTAGGCTCTTGAACGCGTAAGTTTTTAACAAAAGTGAGAGTAATTTTATAACTTTATATATTTAACCTTCATTACTCTTACTTTCCTCTCAAACACGATAACACATGTTACGTTAATGAACCTTCCCTTCTTCCCAAACAAGGAGAATATAAATACTTTACTTCCCCTCCCTTTCCCTCCCTTTCCCTCCCTTTCCCTCCCTTCCCCTTCTGTTAATGAACCTTCACTCACCCCATCCAAACATAGGGTTAAGGAAGAAACCAACAGGTCTAGCTTTCTAAGGAAGCAAATTAATTCAAATATGTTCCCTCTTAAGGTGAATCTTTTAGGTACATTACCACGTCAGATTCTTCAACTGCCTTTTACTATATGCAATTGGACTTCGGAATTTCAATTAGGCTTACTGTCATGAAATTCTTCCCTATGAGAAGATAAATCCGTACCTCACTAGAAGATTTTTTTAAAATGAAGCAACTCTGATATGATAGACTATGCTATGCGAGAAGAGAAACCACACAAGGAAAAACTTAGTTCCTAAAGCAACCATAACCATCACTAAATCTTCTTCCTATGTTGCTACAACAACAAAACCTCTGTAATTGCATATCTTCATTGCCTTCATTGATCTCTTTTTATAAAAGTTTGATATTTTTAAAATATTCTTTTCAAGGAATTCTAGCAACTAAGAATTATCTTTGCTCCAATCCTCTCTTTTATATCAAATACTCTTATTTACCACAATTAACTTAATTAATAGATTGACTATAAATTATGCACGTCGGTCTTGACATTGAAATATAAAATAGATTGACCATGACTACTTGTCTTGACACTAAAATATAAAATAGATTGACCCTGATCGCATTAGACAACTTGCTGGATGCATCGGTTAAATTCACCTATTGTCCTAATGGTACTGGCATAGTCAAACCTTTTTGATATGATTTACCAAATCGACACTATGACATGATGTTTGTTGAGGCAGGAACCTTTAAACTGCATGAGTAAGGGAATCATGTGTGTCACCGAGTGATCTCATGGTTCTAATTAGACTCAATGAGGGGAGAAATTGATTTGCCTCACGCTAGGATTTCATGAGGTTGCATCCCTTAGTTGTCTATTTCTAGACAAAAGAAAATCTCCAAATTAAAAGTCATTTAATCAAATGAATGATTAGTAGGGGGTCCTTTTTCTAAGTCTTACAGCAATCTATCACGTAAAACTAGGAGTAAAATATATTAAATTGAGCAATACAAGTAAAAAATAAAATAAAATTATTCTGGGTTTGAAACTAGACCATTGACCAATTTATTTTATTATTTTATTTTAAAACTATAACTTTGGGATGCTTGGGAGGTGGGCATGAAATGTCCTGTTTTAAATTGACAACAAAAGTAAAATTGAAAATATAATCCTATCCAATCTCTAGGTGACTTTGAAGTTTTTTTTTTTCCTCAGAAAGAGACTTGCAGCTAAGCTTGTCAACCTTAATGACCAATGATCATCCTAACTCAAACTAATAAACAAGGATTAATTCTGTAGACATAATGCTAAAGAAGATTTTGTTCTAAAGCCATTTTTGAGTGGCTCCACTCCTACTATATCCACTATCTATAGCAAATGACACTTGTTGAGTATTTTCATCCTACAATGCTAAGTTCATGAATCAGACACTCTACTGCATTCAACATCATTAGTAAATACCTTCATGCGGTTGAGGAGATCAAACTTGAACATTACCATTCAAGATGCAGATCAATATTCTATGGAGCAACACTGCTGAGTTAAGAGGGCTCAAAAGGCACCTGCTATATCTACAACCATAATTGCGCCCATCTTCCATGTTTGTACTTAGTGTAGGCGAATCTATTAAACTTCAGGTCATTAGATTCACTGCTTCACATCCCCAAAACTACTGCACTAGTAAGATGATAAGATTCATGATCACATTGATCTCATAATAGTGGTCAACTCTATGTTTGTAGCACATCCAACGGCAAAGAAGAGCACATCTTTCTCTATACCAAATTTTGAGATTTAATTAATAAAATAATCATAGCCAACCATTTTACATGGTATTTTGAAAGCTGTCAATAGACAAGCTGTTAATAGACAAGAAGCTACAAATTGATTATGCGTATAACCTAATCTACCAAGCCAACAAGTAGAACTAGAAATTATAGAAGAAATGGTGCAAGTCCAATCTTTTTATTTATCGGAACTCAAAGATGAAAAGGATCATATCAGCATAGATTTTTCATTATAGGGTTAGTATATTTAGAAAAAAAAATATCGCCATCCTTTTTTCTTAGTTCATGTAAGGAAGACATAATCTTACCTAGACTACTATCTCAACTTAGCAATATTAATCTCTGATGTGAATACAATCCTAATTGGTCTATATGAAGATTAGAGGTGGGGAAAACTTGGGCAACCGTGAAGCAAACTTGAAAAATGGATCCGATCTGACCTAGATTTTTCAATTATTTCAGGTTTTGGGTCATGATTCAAGTATTCAAATGTGGTATTCAGGTTTGGTTTTAATTAAAAAGATTGTTGAAATCTGAAATAAAGCAGACTATTACATATATAAGTTAATAATTAAAAAAAATATACCAGTGATATACAATATATGTACACATATATATTGGGAAAACACACAAAAAAAAAACTGCAATTCAGGTTTAATCTGATTAGAGTTCAAATTTCTTTGAAACCAAATCAACTTGGTCCTGTAAATTTTTTCCAAAAATCCAACTCAACGTATCATGATTCCACCTCCAATATGGATCCTTTCGAATGTTTTCTAGTAAACATTTCACCATAAGAATATCTATTTTCTGCATGCTTGCTTTATTTTATGTCATTAGGGCAAGAATTATCGTATCCACATTTTCCTATCCAAATTGATGCTCCGAACTCTTTGCAATGAAGGTAAGATTTCCAAAATATTTTAACAAAGTAATGAAATTGGAAAAAAAAAAATATTGAAGCCACATTCAATTGGCTCAGAAATATTGCCAAAAACAATATATCCAGGAGAACTAGTGAACTATTCACAAGTCATTTTCAGTAGATGAAAAATGAACAAGATATTTATATGGATAGTTGTTGGAGTATGCAACACAGCCATAACCATAGGTTCCCCTAGAAACTGTTGTTTTACTAGAACTTTGTACGAACATGCATAACTGAGACAATAGGTAGAACAAAAGTTTTTAGTACTCTTCCTGACCATATTAAGGTCAAGTTTCTCTTCATGCTTTGCTAGACTGATGATATAGAACATAGTCTTCAATTTACCAAATTACAACCAGACAAAAAAAATCTATTATATGACAGTTTGCATTTATATTCATGTAAGGTAAGCAAATATTTTGTGTGCCAGGTAAGTACCTCTGTAATAGCATATTCAGCTTGTTGCTTTGCATAATAACGCTCCGATGGATGTAGATCACCAATGACGGGCAACAACTCATCTTTTGATAGGTATCTGTCAAAAGTAAGAATAAATTTGACATTTATCTCCACCTTTATGTTGGTGCAATCATGCCTCAAGTGGTTTGGTGTAATCTTGGTTTTGATGTTTAGACATTATCTATTGTACTTGATAAGAGTGTTTAAGTGTGCAAGAACTTGCAGAAACACACATAGATCTTGGAGATCTCATGCTCGATGAGGTTGAGTAATGACATGGATGTTGGCTTGGCATGGCTAAGGTGGCAAGCTCAGTGGCTTGGAAGTCGGAAAAAGATCAAAGAAGGATGCTATGGACATCCAAGGGACCGCAAAACGAGAAGCATTGAGGTGGTGTAGGATGTAGTGTTACCTAATCCTGAGAAGGTGGGATGGAGTGTTACCTAATGTTGAGATTGCTAACTGTTCATTATTAGAAAAGGATTAGTGACATCGGTGAATGAGGACGGTCAAATTCTAGATAATGTCAAGTGAACCACAGAAATGCGGAAGAAAGCACAATCCAATGCTAAAGAGATGTTAATTCTGCAGTGGGGACGATTTCCTAAACAACTCAGCAAGATTGGGCCATTCAACATAAGTAGTCATGGAATAAGCTGGTTGAGTTGCACAAAGTAACTAGGGATTCTAGGATAGCAAACAAGGACTTCTTGTTGAGCCAGATACAAAATTATAGCATGAAGGAGGGCAAAACCACAAACTGACTGCATGAGAGGTGCAAGGAACTTCACTAAAACTCCATGCCATTGGAAAACATGTGGGACTGCAACCTCATTAGATATGCACTCAAGTCATTTTTTAGATCAACTTTGTGGTCATCTATGATGGATACCTACAAAGTATCAAAGGATCTTTCTACTAATTGATTAGACAAACTATCTTGTAATAAGCAAGATGAACAAGCAAAAACAGGCCACAAGGAGAAAGGTATTGCTTTGGTTGTAAAAAATAGACCAAAGAAGAAGGACAAAAACTAGTCGATTGGGCCAAAACCACAAAACTTAAACAACATTCATGATTAGATGTCTATTAGTTGACTCAATAGACCAATTAACTAGATTTAGTTGATTGGATGTAGTCGACTGGTTGCCATACTACGAAAATGATTGAATCTCTCCTATGTTGAGTTCTACCCTCACCCCATGGGTACATATCTCTCAATACTTACAGCTCATCAAAGCTTACCACTTACTAGAAGGCATTTGTGCCATCGCGACTTTCATTCTTAGAGTATCCTCGTCTCCAGATCTTCATTGCCTACCACGTGGCCTCCCTGACCAGTTGGGATTTTATGGCTGCCACAAATCTAGTCTTCAACCTTCTTAGACTTCCTTGCCTAGATTGGGACATCACCTCTCGACCTTCTTGGATTTCTATGATTGTACCTACAATTCATGTCAAGCTTCCTACATCTGCATACTTGACACATATGTGAGATCACAATAATTCCAAACTTAAACTCGATCTAGACATTGAAACCACATGTAATATTACATGCTTAGGGCATGATTGCACCAACACTTTATTTGTACTACTATGAAATCATAATACCCATACCCATCATTGTCACTGTCAAGCTGTGAGAATAACATTTTAGCCGCTACCTCCGCAGAGGTCTCAGATTCCAGTGTGAAACTGTGAACGTCATCACTTCGCCTTATTGACTGGAATAAGCCATTGAAATACTCTTGAAAACTTAGCTTTCCATCTTTATCTTTATCTCTTTCCCTGAATGGAAAATGCAAAGAATTTTAGCCAGAAATATAATAACAGAGAAAAAGATGGTAAATCAAATAGCATAGAGGAAGACAAAAGGTTTTTATTTCCAAATTATTACACATACGAATTGAGAGAAAAATGTCATCATTTGCTTCTGTGTGAAATTTTCAAGAAGAATCCCATTAGGAAATTTAACAGCATAGAAGAAGAAAAGGTTATTATTTACATTTATTAAATTAAATTTGTGGATTGAGAGAAATAAAATGGTTTTGTTTGACTAAAAGAAAAAACAGCTAGATATGGGTGTGTAAGACTCTAACATATCACCTAATAACATATGTCCATTGTTAGACCAAGTTAAAAGATGGTAAATCAAGTAGCATAGAGGAAGACAGAAGGTTTTTATTTCCAGATTATTACACATACGAAATTGAGAGAGAAAAACTATCATCAATTGCTTTAGTGTGAAATTTTCTAGCATAATCCCATTGGGAAATTTAACAACATAGAAGAAGAGAAGGTTATTATTTACATTTATTAAATTAAATTTGTGGATTGAGAGAAATAAAATGGTATTGTTTGACTAAAAGAAACAACAGCTAGATCTGGGTGTGGAAGACTCCAATCTATCACCTAATAATATATGTACATTGTTATACTAAGTTAACTTATATCCACATATAACTATTCTAATGGTGTAAATGTTACGATTAGTCATCACAACCTTTACTATTAAAAACCATAAAAGCGCAATCATACTTCATGTCATAAGAATCCATGAGACATAGCAAGATAAGGTTGTTAATCTCAAGATTAAGACCAATTAGATGTTATCATAGAACAAAGGTATAGAGGTTGCACAATCCACATATGCTGTGTGATATTGGAGTCATTGATCAATTTGATTGGCTATATATTGACAATAGTTTGAAACATATCTAAACAACAAGATGTTGATTGATTGTGGTTAAAAATAGAGTGGAATTTGTTGTACAGGTAGTATATAAGCCAGATGATAGGAAATTAACATGACTTTTGCAAATGTGTGGATCTTCTACAAAATGAAGTTTTATTAGAAGTGAGAATTAGAGATCAGAGTCAACAGAAAAGACATCATGTATTTGTACAAACATTAAGTTAGCATCTGGAAAATACTGACAATCATAAAAGTTACATCGTGAAAAATAAAATAAAATGAAAAATCAATATATTGCAGATAAATTTGTGTAAGTTCTCCACCCCTCTTAAATATTCAGCTAGAAAAATATTCATCAAAATAAGCAACACTTGAGTATGGTATTTAGCATGTGCACCTAATTTCTTCCTTGGCTAACCAATGGATCACCTTAGGATTGCTAGAATCAGCTGGATGAAGGAAACTGCAGCAATATTGAAAACAGTAGGAATCAGAAAAAGGAACTACTATGTAAAACAGAATATAACATAATCAAACATACTCATTAAACTCTGTTAAATTAAGAAGACCATCATAATCCACATCTGAAGCATTGAAGTGTTCCTCTTGCCACCAACCCATTTTGTCAGATGAATTATCATCTGTTAATATGCCAGAAGAAAATATATGTAACATATTTGATTCAGGTTCAATCTTCAGTACAAATCTCTATGTATTTGTATTGTTAAGCTTTTATGAGTTTGTGATCATAGAATGTGTAGCCTGATGTTGAAGGGCAGTTTGAGCCTCAATAGTTTGATGAAATTATAAAAGATAATTTTAGAAAATGCAACATATTTATTCCTTTACTTTTATCAGTCATTATTTTGTTATTTAAACACTCCATATTCGCCCTAAATCTTGTTTTTTACATTTTTGATTGCCGACAAACTTCAAGGTCTATTATTCAAACTTCAGGTTTACATCAGATAAACATACATTTTAGGAAATTACACCCCTCAGTTTGATTCCATAATGCTCCTAGAATGAAACAACATAGCTACAAGGTAGGACATTTCATGTTTCTAATGCAAAAAATGGGCAGTAGATGACACTGAAAATCTGAAGCCCGATACAGATCATCAGGGAAAGGGAAGCGATACTCAATATATATGATATAGACTTATAGAGGGTAACTATCTTTCATAAAGGAGATAAGTTAAACAGAAATGTTTGAGGTTTCTGTGAATCAGTACCCACTACCCACATGATTCATGGTTTCTTAAAATTAGAATAGATTATTAAATAAAGCAGGGAACTTCACTGACTATGCAATCGCCGGGCCCAGATGGGAGGTTCGTACTCTGTGAACGAGATGAAACCATCGTGGTTCTTGTCATGAAGCTCCATGTCCCGCTGCGTGTGGTGCATTACCTCCTGCTCCACCTGCCGGAGATTCCATTCCGTGAGCTCATCTACGGTGATGAGGCCATCGGCTGGGCTGAAGTCGATATTGGGAAAGAGTTCCACGATGCGATGGGTGACGTTGAATCTCGCCTCGTCGTTAATGTAATCCTCGGGATCCATGAAGCCCTCCCACTCTGGCTGTGGCTCCATGGCGGGAGCGTGGCCATCGGGGAGGTAGTGACTCCGCTCCCACTCGCGGTCATCGCGGCGGCGCTCAATGCCAGCGATGATGGGGTCAAAGGGGATGCTCCGACGGCCTCGATCTGGCGGGGTGGATAGATCGGAGGTCGAACGGAGCTTGAGGCGGCGGTGCGGTTGGTTGGGTTGCCTTGGAGCAAAAGCAAGCAGGAGAAGGACGAAGATCACCACGCACGAATACACTACCAATGAAGATCTTGCCATAACCGCCTCGCTTTCCCGTTTCGTTTAACCATCTCATAAAAGCCAAGTTAACCTATTAAGACCAAACTGAGAGTCACATAAAGACTGCTTCTTAGTTTTCTACACGCTTTGTAACTGGCTGATGCTTGACTTGACCCATAATGCTTCACCAATGAATATGCAGGTAATATTAGGACAGCTACTCGGTCACCTCTTTTTTCCGTTGAAGACGGTAATGGTAGTGATCCAGATAATAGTTTATCCCTTCAAATGAAACCGTCTGGTACGACTGAACCGTGAAGAGAACAGAACCGCCTCACCACGATACCAGATTCCCTAATCCATAAAACAGTGGATTAAGAGATGAATTATTTATAATTTTAATTAGATAATGACCATGATCCGATGTCTTTTTAGATTCATCATTCCCTAAAATATAGTTTAGGTTGAAACGGATAATTAATAGTGGATAAGTGATCAGATTCCTAGTGCCGAGCGGAGGATGGCTTCTGAGTTGCTTCTAGCCACTCGTCTCGGCGTAAACTATACCTAAGAGAGGGCGATGAACCCAGAGAGATCGCAATTAATTACGGTCACGATTCAACCGTAATTACAAGTACTTCATCTCCTGGTCCAATTTTTATGGACTAAAAAATCAGGCCTTCGGTCACCCCTCCCCTCCACACACACAAATATATATATATATATATATGTCCGAACGCTGAGTCGATGGACGCTGGGCACGTGGCGCTCTCCGAACTGGTGACGTGGAGCTCTGACCGGCCGTATGGATCTCTGGCGAACCTGCAAAGAAGTCGGGCCAGGAAGGGGTTCCCGGCGACGACCCTCCTACGCTCAAATCAGGCAAGAGGAAAACGATGAAGTGGCCTCGAATATGAGAGATTGCGTACTTTCAGCGAAGTCTGAGGGCTATTATATAGAGCTGTGGGGAGGCTTATGCACACCTACCGAGGTGTACACGTGTCCTTTACCATACCTTAGTATGGGCTTACCAGAGGAGTATGTCTGACACCATAATGCTACAGTCCGAGTACCTCTCTGATGGGACATCAGAACCTTCTGTCGCAGGATTCTGCGTATGGCTTGGTCGTCGGACATGTCTATTGTCAGAAGATGTTCCCCAATGTCCCCTTGTCCTTGTCTCCTTTTTTCCCCGAGCCGAGCGTCCATCCGCTCGGCAGGCATCGGTCCGACCGGGCGTAGGTATCGGTCCGATTGGGAAGATTTCACTCCATCGCGTGCTCGGCGGAGACTGTTCCTTCACAGCATTGATGCATTACGCCTCGGCCGAGCGGACTACCCGCTCGGCCCGGCGACCCTGTTCACCATGAGCGTCGAAAACCCGACTCCCCGTCGGGTTGTCTTTGATTCCGCCCGGACCCGATCGGCTGGTCGACCCACCCCTTTTCCAGTCGGCCGGACCTCCTACTGACCCTTTTGACTTTTGACCTCTACGTGTCATTGACTCCCCTTAAAGGGGGCCCCTGTCCTTACTGCCGGATCACTCTACCCGCTCGGCCCAGCGACCCTGTTCACCATGGGCGTCGGAAACCCGACTCCCCGTCGGGTTGTCTTTGATTCCGCCCGGACCCGATCGGCCGGTCGACCCACCCCTTTTCCGGTCGGTCGGGCCTCCTGCTGACCCTTTTGACTTTTGACCTCTACGTGTCATTTACTCCCCTTAAAGGGGGCCCCTGTCCTTACTGCCGGATCACTTGCCTCCCCGTCAAGTCTAGTCGAAGGAGGCGATTAGTCCGACTGACTGGACGCCCGTAGTGCCGAGCGGCGCATTTAAGAAACCATCCTCTGCTCGGCTCGTGTGAGGGTAGCTACGGCCTCAGTCAACGCCACCCTCCCTCGTATCTCCTCGGAATTCGCGCCAATCTCCATCATTAAGGCCGAGCATGTGCTCATTAAATGTACTCCAGTGGCCGAATGCCACGTGGCGATGTTGCCGTCATCGTATGACGGCGGCGTGGTGTCCGACGAGGCATCGGCGGTTTAAAATGAACGGCTCGATGAGGGCCTCGGTTCCTGTGACCTGCATCGGACGGTTGAGGCCGATCGGGCCCAACCTTATAAAGCCCTTGCCTTCTCCCCCCGCTGCATCTGCGTCTTCACGTGTCCCGTAACCTCCTTTGGTGCTTCAGTGCTCCGGCAGCTTCGGTTCTCCTCTTTTCGGTGATTCCGTGTTCCTCGTCGATCTCCCTTCTTCTCTGTAAGGTTCTTCTTCTTTTCTATCTTTGGTTCTTGTGTTTTCTTTGCGTTCCTTTCCCGAGTTTTGGTCCTCTGGGCACTGTTTCGTTTGTCATCCTCTTCCTTCTATCATCTGCATTTCTTCTCGCCTTTTGTGGTCTCGCCCGTTCGGACAATGGCCAGTTCCTCTCAGCCTCAAGACTCATCCCTCGGCCCGTGGTATACCACCATGGAGTCGCGCTTCGATCGGCACGGCGCCGATATTCTGATGGATAATTTTGACATCCCCTCTGATTTTGAACTTATCCTACCCTCCCCCTCCGCTCGGCCACACAAACCGTCGCGCGGAGCTTTCTGTGTTTTCCGCGACCAGTTCATAGCCGGTCTGCGCTTTCCAATCCATCCCTTCATCATAGAAGTTTGTAATTTTTTCGGCATTCCGCTCGGAAGCTTAGTCCCTAACACTTTCCGCCTTCTATGCGGCGTTGTCGTCTTGTTCAAAATCCACAACATTTCCCTCCGACCGAAGGTCTTCTATTATTTTTATTATCCTAGACAGTCCGAGCTGGGTACTTACATGTTCCAGGCTTGGCCCGGTTTAGTCTTCTTTAATAAACTGCCCTCTTCCAATAAACATTGGAAAGAGTACTACTTCTATCTTCGTCTCCCCGAGTGGGCCTCTTTCCGAACCCAGTGGCAGGTCGGACAGCCAATCTCCCCTGAGCTAAAGAGGTTCAAGACCCGACCGGACTATCTTCACGCTGCCAACATGCTAGCCGGTCTGAAGTTCGACATCAATAAGTTCTTACCCGAAGGGGTGATGTACATATTTGGCCTGAGTCCGATCCGGACTCCCCTCCCGAGCGGCTTCGGTAAGAATTTTACTTGTGTATTCGTCTTGATTGCTAACTGATTTTCTCCATTTTCCTTTACAGCGGACATTGTCATGGAGTTCGTGATGGCCGGCATTTTGAAGAGGAAAGCGGCGGCGCTCGAGGCCGTAGCTGCCAAGGAGATGGAGGCGCTTGGCATTGAGCCGGTCGGCTCACACGAAGGGGAGAGCGGGACTCACAAGGAGTCGGCCGCTCAGGCATCTCCCCAGGATGTGGCGAGAGGCGCCACCCCCAGCAGGGGACCAACTGTCCAAGAGGAAGGCTTCGCTCATGAGGAAGAGCGCCCTCTCCAACAAAAGAGGCGCCGAACGGAGACACCACTTCGTTCGGCCACTTTCGCGGTCTAGCCGCCCGAACGGACCACCGCTGACTCTCGCGGCAAAGCCCCAGCGGTTGAGGCGATTTCGTCCGATCGGACCCCATCCCAGCTGGATGCATCCGCAGATTCCCTCGAGGCCATTCTTGTCAGCGCCCTTCCGCCCGCTCCCCGCCGAGTCGAACGTTCGGCCATTTTGTCCCAGTTTTCTGCCCCGGCCTCCGATCCTTCCCCAGCCTCCGCTCAGACGACTCCCGGTCGGCACCGTACCATCAGGGTCTCACTATATCTCCCCACCGAAGAGTTGATGCCCGAGTCCGATCGCCCAACCGCACCCGAGCACATGATCACCATGAAGGGGCCCCTAGCCGAGATGTGGGGCGACGCTCGGGCACGTATCGCGATGATTCCACTCAGCAATCTGGCCAACAACCATATGCAGCAGGCCACTGGGGTAAGTATGTTTTCTCAAGTCCTTTACGCATTCTTTCCGATAGGCTATTAACAATCTTACTTATGTCAGAGATGGGTGGAGGAGATCGCTGTCTCCAATCGTCTGGCCATGGTGGACGAGGAGCTAAAGAGGTTAAGGAGTTCGGGCGGCGCGCCCTCTTAGGGTCCTTCATACGCCGAGCTGCAGAAAGAGCTCAAGAAGACCCAAGCTCTGTTGGCGGCTGAGCAAAAAAAGACGGCCGACTAGGCCCATACTCTGGCCGAACTCGAACGACAGGTCAAATCTCTTGACCAGAAAATAAGCCTGGTAACCGAGCGGAAGAAAACGGCTATCTCTGATCTGGAGAAGAAAAATGTCGAGGCCCGGGGCCTGGAGCAACGAGTTAAAGAGCTGATGGAGCAGCTGGACGGCGAGAAGGTGAGCCGCTCGGCCGAGGCGATTAAACATAAGGATGACCTGAAGGCTTTGCAGGAGTCTCTCGAAGCTTCTCAAGTTGCCTTCAGGGAATATTAAGAGGCGGAACCCGGCCGAGTTGCAGCCCTGAGGTTGAAGCACATCCGCTCGACCGAATTTTCAGAAAAAGTATGCGAGCAGATGTATACTACTTTTGAGCTTGCCATCACCGCCACGACGGACTATCTGAAGTCCAAGGGTCAGCTCCCTGACTCCGCCAGCATCCCGGCCCAAGACTATGCGGCGCTCCTCAGCAACATCCCTAAGGACCTTTATGATTTTTTGGAGTAGAAGTCTTTATGTAATTTGGCCGTTCGGCCTAAAACTTCCTTTTTTGTAATTCGGCTGCTTGACCCTAATTTCTCTAATTTCAATGAAAAATTTATCTTTGTGCAACTTCGTTTTTACTTTGCATGCTTGTGGGTGATTGGTCGGGGCCTATGACACACAACTCGACCAACTAGGCCTCCCGAGCGGGCGTAGGTGGCATATGACTTGTCCCTACTTTCCCTTGTCGCTCATCTTCAAGCGTCCTTTGTTCTGGCCGGGATGTTTATAGTCGCCGGTCTGACTCTCGATATTTAACGTCGGAGCTCGACGGTCTTCCAGTCGGAGGGTTTATAGTCGCCGGATCGACTCTCGATATTTAACGTCGGAGCTCGACGGTCTTTCGACCGGAGGGTTTATAGTCACCGGTTGACTCTCGATATTTAACGTCGGAGCTCGACGGTCTTCCGACCGGAGGGTTTATAGTCGCCGGTTCGACTCCCGATATTTAACGTCGGAGCTCGACGATCTTCCGACCGGAGGGTTTATAGTCGCCGGTTCGACTCTCGATATTTAACGTCGGAGCTCGACGGTCTTCCGACCGGAGGGTTTATAGTCGCCGGTTCGACTCTCGATATTTAACGTCGGAGCTCGACGGTCTTCCGACCGGAGGGTTTATAGTCGCCGGTTCGACTCTCGATATTTAACGTCGGAGCTCGACGGTCTTCCGACCGGAGGGTTTATAGTCGCCGGTTCGACTCTCGATATTTAACGTCGGAGCTCGACGGTCTTCCCACCGGAGGGTTTATAGTCGCCGGTTTGACTCCCTATATTTAATGTCGGAGCTCGACGGTCTTCCGACCGGAGGGTTTATAGTTGCCGGTTCGACTCTCGATATTTAACGTCGGAGCTCGACGGTCTTCCGACCGGAGGGTTTATAGTCGCCGGTTCGACTCTCGATATTTAACGTCGGAGCTCTACGGTCTTCCGACCGGAGGGGTTATAGTCGCTGGTTCGACTCTCGATATTTAACGTCGGAGCTCGACGACCTTCAAGGCTAATTTCAACATGGATAATATATGCCTCGCCGAGCGGCACGGGGCCAAATGCGTTTTATCACTTTGCTTCCTGCATTACAAGGACATAGGTGATCAAGACATACATAAAATGAATTACATCGGCGCACCTCTCACCCAGCTCGGTACGGCTGGAGATGATTTGCGCTCCATGGTCGATCCAGCTGTCGTCCGTCTTCATCCTCCAGATAATAAGCACCCGAGCGGAGCTTCTCGATGACTTTGAAGGGGCCTGCCCAAGGAGCCTCCAGCTTGCCAACGTCCCCGACCGGCTTTACTTTCTTCCACACTAGGTCGCCGACTTGGAATGCTCTAGGGATCACGCACCGGTTATAGTTTTGCTTCATCCTCTACCGGTACGCCATCAGCCGGACGGACGCCTTGGCTCGCTCTTCGTCGATCAAGTCCAACTCCATGTCCCTCCGCTCGGCATTGTCATCATCATAGTTCTGGATCTGGACGAACTCTACGCCGACTTCAATTGGGATAACTGCTTCGCCGCTATACACTAAATGGAATGGCGTGACGCCTGTTCCCTCCTTTGGGGTCGTGCGGATAGCCCATAGGACGCCCCACAGCTCGTCCACCCAACTTCCTCCCATATGGTCGAGCCGAGCCCGAAGAATGCGAAGAATCTCCCGTTGGCTACTTCGGCTTGACCATTGCTCTGTGGATACGCCACGGAAGTAAAATGTTGTTCGATGCCATAACTTTTGCACCATTCTTCAAGCTGCTTCCCGACGAACTGTCGCCTGTTATCAGATATGAGCCGGCGAGGAATGCCGAACCGACAGATTATATGTTGCCAGATAAACCTTTTGACCATCTGCTCGGTGATCTTGGCCAGTGGCTCGGCCTCCACCCATTTGGAAAAATAGTCGACCGCCACTAGTAGAAACTTCCGTTGACCGGTCGCCATAGGGAACGGGCCTACGATATCCATTCCCCATTGATCGAATGGACAGGACACTGTAGATGCTTTCATCTCTTTCGCCGGTCGGTGGGAGACATTGTGGTACTTCTGGCAGGAGAGGCACGTTGCGACGGTCCGAGCGGCGTCTGCTTGCAGGGTTGGCCAAAAGTACCCGGCCAGCAGGATCTTCTTAGCCAGCGATCGTCCGCCCGGATGTCCTCTGCACGATCCTTGGTGCACTTCCTGGAGGATGTACTCCGCGTCCTCCGAGTTCACACACTTCAAAAGTGGGCGGGAGAAAGCCTTCTTGTAGAGTTGGTCTCCAACGAGTGTGAACCGGCCGACTCTCCTCCTCAATAGCTGGGCTTCCTCCCGACCGGACGGTGTCGCACCCGAGCGCAGAAACTCTATGATGACTATCCTCCAATCGCTCGGGAATGCGAGGCCCTCCATCCGGTCAATGTGTGCCACCAAGGCTACTTGCTCAATTGGCTGCTGGATGATGACCGGTGATATTGAACTTGCGAGCTTGGCTAACTCATCTGCCACCTGGTTCTCTGCTCGGGGTATCTTCTGAATAATGACTTCTCTGAAGTGGGCCTTGAGCTTTTCGAAAGCCTCAGCGTAGATCTTGAGCTGAGCATTGTTAATCTCAAAAGTGCCCGAGAGCTACTGGACGGCCAGCTGAGAGTCTAAATGAAGTGTTACCCGACCGGCTCCTATATATCGGACGGCCTGCAAACCGGCTATGAGGGCCTCATACTCCGCTTCATTATTAGTGGCTCTATAATCTAACCGGACGGATAGATGCATCCGTTCTTCTTGGGGAGAGAGTAATAGCACACCAATCCCGCTCCCGAGTCGAGTGGACGATCCATCCACAAATATTTTCCACATAGCTTCGGGCTCGGGATTTTGCACCTCGGTAACAAAATCTGCTAAGGACTGCGCCTTTATCGCCGAACGGGGTTGATATTGAATGTCAAATTCACTCAACTCCGTTGTCCATTTGATGAGCCGTCCGGACGCTTCTGGGTTCAGCAGCACTCTTCCCAATGGGCTATTTGTCCGGACGATGATTGTATGTGCTAGGAAATAAGGACGAAGTCTTCGAGCGGCGAGGACCAAAGCAAAAGCCAGCTTCTCGAGCCAGTGTAGCGAGATTCAGCTTCTTTTAAAATATGGCTCAAGAAGTACACGGGTTGTTCTTCACCGCTCGTCCTCACTAATGCCGAGCCTACTGCCCGCTCGGTTGAAGATAAATAAATACAAAGTGGCTCACCTACAGCTGGCTTGGCTAACACGGACAAGGAGTTTAGGTATGTCTTCAGCTCCTCAAACGCCCGATCACATTCCTCGTCCCAATGAAACTTAGTAGCTTTGCGCAGGATCTTGAAAAAAGGGAGACTCCGGTCGGCAGTCTTAGAGATGAACCTTGACAATGCAGTTATCCGCCCGGTCAGGCGCTGTACTTCCCTAAGATTTCTTGGGGGCGGCATGTCTTGCAACGCTTTTACCTTACTAGGATTTGCCTCTGTGCCCCGCTCGGTCACTATATAGCCCAAGAAACGCCCGCCTTTTGCTTCGAACATACATTTCTGAGGGTTCAACTTGACTCCATACTTCCTCAGCGTTTGGAAGGTCTCCTCCATGTCTGCAAAAAGATCAGCCGCTCGGACGGACTTGATGAGAATATCATCCATGTACACTTCTAAATTACGCCCGATCTGCTCCTTGAATACTTTGTTCATCAAGCGCTGGTAAGTTGCTCCTGCGTTCTTCAATCTGAACGGCATTACATTGTAGCAGTAAGTGCCGTCGGCTGTGACGAAGCTGACCTTCTCTTGATCTTCTCGGGCGAGCGGTACCTGATGGTAGTCCTGATAGGCGTCTAGCATGCATATCAGCTCGCACCCGGCTGTGGAGTCCACCAGTTGATCAATCCGGGGCAGAGGGTAGAAATCCTTTGGGCATACTTTGTTGAGATCCCGGAAATCGATGCAAACCCTCCACTTATTGCCCGGCTTGGAGACTAGCACCACGTTCGCCAGCCAGCTTGGAAACTGCACCTCGCGTATGTGGCCGGCCTCCAGGAGCTTCTCGACCTCCGCTCGGATGATGGCGTTTTGTTCGGCGCTAAAGTCCCTCTTCCTCTACTTCACCGGCCGAGCGTCCGGTCGGACGTGAAGCTCATCCTGTGCTATACTTGGCGAAATTCCCGGCAGCTCATGCGTCGACCAATCAAAGACGTCACAGTTTCTCTGGAGACATTTGATCATCTCCTTTTTCTGGCTTGCCTCCAGATTGGCTGCAATGAATGTGGTGGCTTCCGAGCGGGTCGGGTGGATCTGCACCTCCTCTTTTTCTTCATAAACCAAGGAGGGTGGTTTTTCGGTTATGGCGTTCACCTCAATCCGTGGCGTCTTCCGCGTGGAATTAGCTTCGGCTCGGACCATTTCGACGTAACATCGCCGAGCCGCCAGCTGGTCTCCTCGTACTTCTCCAACTTTATCTTCAACCGGGAACTTAATTTTCTGGTAGAAGGTGGAGACGGCCGCTCGGAACTCACTGAGCGCTGGTCGCCCCAGGATGACATTGTATGCTGAGGGAGAGTCGACTACAACGAAGTTGGCAGTCCGCGTCCTTCTGAGTGGCTCTTCTCCCAGCGAAATAGCCAGTCGGACTTGTCCGACCGGTAGAACCTCATTGCCCGTAAACCCGTAGAGGGGGGTTGTCATGGGCAGCAACTCAGCTCAATCAATTTGCAGTTGGTCGAAAGCCTTTTTAAATATGATGTTGACCGAGATGCCTGTATCGATGAAAATGCGGTGAATAGTATAGTTAGCTATTACCGCTTTGATGAGAAGGGCGTCGTCATGTGGCACTTCGACTCCATCAAGGTCCCTGGGCCCGAAACTGATTTTGGGCCCGCTCGCCCGTTCTTGACTGCAGCCGACCACATGGATCTGGAGCTGCCTGACACTCGCCTTCCTTGCTCTGTTGGAGTCACCTCCGGTCTGTCCGCCAGCGATGATGTTGATTTCGCCTCGGGACGTGTTGCTTCTATTTTCTTCCTCCCGTGCGGACGGCCTAGGCCGCTCCTTGGATACCCGGGGATTGTCCTCGTGCCCTTGAGGATGATACCGCTCGGGAGACTTTCTGGATATCCGCCGATCGGCTTCATGGTGTCGCTGTTGCCTGTCAGATGATGGCGATCAATGACGGCCACTCCGAGGAGCGGGGTGGGCGATCAGGGGAAGGCTTCGACAATCTCGTGTGTTATGCGTGTCGGTCCCGTGGAACGAACAAAACATGGGGGGTCCATACCTTCTTTTTTGGTTTGGGCCGCTCGGCGGCTACCTCTTGAACAGCGTGGGACCTTACGTGGTGAGGGCGGACTGCTTCGGCTCGCGGTCCTCTAGGCGGTTGGTGGCCAGTGAGCGGCTTCCGCTCGGCAGGTGCTAGCCGCTCAGTTGGAGCTTCTTTTCTTCGGGCCGCCTGGGCTTCCTCCATATTAATGTACTCATTGGCCCGGTGTAACATATGATCATAGTCTCGGGGCGGCTTTCGAATAAGTGAACAGAAGAAGTCACCATCCACGAGGCCTTGCGTGAACGCATTCATCATTGTTTCTTGGGTGGCCGTTGGAATATTTATGGCCACCCGATTGAATTGTTGGATGTAAGCTCGGAGCGGCTCCTTGGGCTCTTGCTTGATGGCAAATAGACTGACACTGGTCTTCTGGTAACGCCGGCTGCTCGCAAAATGATGGAGAAAAGCAATGCGGAACTCTTTAAAGCTGGTGATGGATCCGTCCGGCAGCCTTCGGAACCATCGTTGCACCGATCCCGAGAGGGTGGTAAGGAACACCCGGCATTTCACTCCATCTGTGTATTGATGTAGCGTAGCTGTGTTGTCGAACTTACCTAGATGGTCGTTTGGGTCAGTGGTTCCGTTGTATTCCCCGATCGCCGGGGGCACAAAATGCTTTGGCAGAGGGTCCCACAAGATGACCTCTGAAAACTGTCGGTTGATCCGATCGGGGGAGGCGTCCGTTCGGGGAGCCTTGCCTTTTCTGTAGTCTCGCCTAGGCGCCTCGTCGGATGAAGATCCTCGATCAAGGTTATCTGTTGCGACTTTCGGAGGCGTAAGGAATAGGGCCCGATGAAATGGAACCGGGGCAGGCGGTGCTTCCGCTCGGCCTCCTGACGCTCACGTCGCTTGTTGCTCCAGTCGCTCGGCTTGCGCCTTCTGTTTCTGTTGCTCCACGAGCTTAGCTGCTCTTGCCTCGATTAAAGCATCGAGCTCATCTTGGGAGAGCATCACGGTGTGCGGTCTTCCAGCTTCGTCCATCTCTTACGCTCGGATGCATGTGCGTTCCCACAGACGGCGCCAATTTGAACCTGTCTGAACGCTGAGTCGATGGACGCTGGGCACGTGGCACTCTCCGAACTGGTGACGTGGAGCTCTGACCGGTCGTATGGATCTCCGGCGAACCTGCAAAGAAGTTGGGTCGGGAAGGGGTTCTCGGTGACGACCCTCCGACGCTCAAGTCAAGCAAGAGGAAAACGATGAAGTGGCCCCGAATATGAGAGATTGCGTACCTCCAGCGAAGTCTGAGGGCTCTTATATAGAGTTGTGGGGAGGCTTATGCACACCTACCGAGGTGTACACGTGTCCTTTACCATACCTTAGTATGGGCTTACCAGAGGAGTATGCCTGACACCATACTGCTACAGTCCGAGCATCTCTCTGATGGGACATCAGAACCTCCTGTCGTAGGATTCTGCGTATGGCTTGGTCGTCGGACATGCCTGTTGTCAGAAGATGTTCCCCAATGTCCCCTTGTCCTTGTCTCCTTTTTTCCCTGAGCCGAGCGTCCATCCGCTCGGCAGGCATCGGTCCGACCGGGCGTAGGTATCGGTCCGATTGGGAAGATTCCACTCCATCGCGTGCTCGTCGGAGACTGTTCCTAAATAGCATTGATGCTTTACGCCTCGGCCGAGCGGACTACCCGCTCGGCCCGGCGACCCTGTTCACCATGAGCGTCAGAAACCCGACTCCCCGTCGGGTTGTCTTTGATTCCGCCCGGACCCGATTGGCCGGTCGACCCACCCCTTTTCCGGTCGACCGGACCTCCTGCTGACCCTTTTGACTTTTGACCTCTACGTGTCATTGACTCCCCTTAAAGGGGGCCCCTGTCCTTACTGCCGGATCACTCTACCCACTCAGCCCGGCGACCCTGTTCACCATGAGCATCGGAAACCCAACTCCCCGTCGGGTTGTCTTTGATTCCTCCCAGACCCGATCGGCCGGTCGACCCACCCCTTTTCCGGTCGGCCGGACCTCCTGCTGACCCTTTTGACTTTTGACCTCTACGTGTCATTGACTCCCCTTAAAGGAGGCCCCTGTCCTTACTGCCGGATCAATATATATATATATATATATATATATATATATATGAGCGATCATGGGCGACAATCTACGTGGCCACCTGACACGACTTTGATCTAAACTTTTAATCGGGAGTCTGGAATATAAAGGCGCGTGGGAGCATGCTCGCTTATAACCTTGCCGGAGGATTGGGAGACTAGAATATAAAGGTGTGAGAACATGCTCGCTTATAACCTGCCCAGAAGATCGGGAGTCTATAAGTTGAAGGTACGAGAGGATGCTCACTTATAACCCGTTCAGAGGATAGGAGTCTGGAATATAAAGGTGCAAGAGCATGCTTACTTATAACCCACCGAGAGGATCGGGAGTTTGGAACTTGATGGTGCGAGGAACTTGATGGTGCGAGAGCTTGCTCACTTATAACTTGCCCGGAGGATCGGAAGTCTGGAATATAAAGGCGCGAGAGCATGCTCGGTTATAACCTACCCGGAGGATCGGGAGTCTAGAACTTGAAGGCATGAGAGCATGCTTGCTTATAACCTACCCGGAGGATTAGGAGTCTGGAACTTGAAGGCGCGAAAGCATGCTCGCTTATAATTCACCTTCAGGATCGAGAGTCTGGAATTTGAAGACGCGAGAGCATGCTTGCTTATAACCCACCTGAAGGATGGGGAGTCTGGAATATAAAGGTGCAAGAGCATGCTCACTTATAACTGGCCCAGAGGATCGGGAGTCTGAAACTTAAAAGCATGAGAGCTTACTCACTTATAAACTTCTTGAAGGATCGGGAGTCTATAATATAAAGGTTCAAGAGCATGCTCGCTTATAACTTGCCGAGAGGATCAGGAGTCTGGAACTTGAAGGCGCAAGAGCATGCTCTCTTATAACCCGCCCGGAGGATCGGGAGTCTGGAACTTGAAGGCGCAAGAGCATGTTTACTTATAACCCGTCCAGAGGATCAGGAGTCTGGAATATAAAGGTGCGAGAGCATGCTCGCATATAATCTGCCCGAAGGATCAAGAGTTTGGAATGTAAAGGTGCAAGATCATGCTCGCATATAACCTGGTCGGAAGCTCAAGAGTCTAGAACTCGACGGAATTCTTAGATAAATTCTCCTGCATTCTCATTAGGTGTAAAAATTTTACATAATACATGAGTAAATTACAGACATACTTTATTGGAGCAATCCCAATGGTCCGTGCGACCATGTGTTTTGGTGTTTGGGCAAAGGATTTAAGTTAGGTTCACCCTTGTATTTGATATGTGTATATGAGTGTGCAGGTTTACAGTATACACATATGACTCAGGTTAATGACTTTGGGTCAGGTGAAGGATTGAGCATCCGAGGGATCGTGGACAAAGCAGTAAGGACAAGGGCCGAGGGAAGTGACTTCGAGGCATACGCGAAGGATGGCATTAGGACGAGCCGTGAGCTTGGGTGCATCCGAGGGACAAGAGCCAAAGGAAGTAGGCTTGAAGGTAAGAGTTCAAAACTGCAATGAAGAGTCAAGTGAGTCGTAAGGGTGAGGGTCCGAGTGCTAAGAGATTGTACTCGGGTACTAGTCAACTGGTGGTTTCATCAGTCGACTAGAATAGTCGACTGGGAACGAACAGAATGTTTCTATTCGTTTGGCCAGTGTGGAGCAGTCGACTAGTACTTTCACCAGTCGACTGGTATCGAGCCGTTGGAATGTAACGGTCGAATCTCCACAGAGGGCAACCGACTGATGATTTTGACAGTTGACTGATAAGAGGGGTTTTTCAACCCGTGACCTATATAACCAAACCTTGGAAGCTTGATTAAGGTTGCCGAAATAGAGGTGATTAACCCCTATTAGTAGTCTACCAGTGCCCTAGCTTTTCAAGAGTTCTTATGAGAGTTGTGGTGAGATTTCTCCATCCACAAGGAGCTACGTAAACTAGCCGGAGGTCTTTCGGGGAGTAATTCACCGACGGATAGGGATCGTCCACCTTACATACAGCCATAGAGTAGGAGCCTTATCTCTGAACCACGTAAATCAGCGTGTCGATTTGTTTACTTATTCTTGTCTTGTCTTTAGCATTCATATTTGCATTCGTATTCGTATTTGTTTGTTTTCCATTGTGCACTAATGAATATGTAGGAAAGAGATCAATTTGGGGGTGTCGTCCATTCAACCCCCTTTCTAGCCAGCCGTAAGATCCCCTACATACTTTTTAAGCCCTTTAAGGTTGTAGATGATTAGTGCTCCAGGGTCGCTCCAACCTTTTTTCTTCTGCATCTTCAAGGTAGTAGGAGCCTGAGACGAGCTTTTGCACCACTTTATATGGTCCTCCGATCCCCACTGTGGCTCCAACTTATTAACATCCCTAATCAGTTTAACCTACTTTTAGACCAGATCGCCAACTTAAAAAAAAAAAATCTAGGAATGACTCTTCTATTGTAATTCTGCCTCATCCTTTGGCGGTATGTCATTAGTCGAGTTGCCACCTTGTCTCTAACTTCCTCTATTATATCAAGCTCCATAAGCCGCCAACCGACATTGTCCTCGTCGTACAACTGCCTACGATCAGATTCTACGCCAATATCGATCGGGACCACTGCTTCACCACTATAAATCAGATGAAAAGGATTTATACCTGTTGATTCTCGAGGAGTTGTGTAATATGCCTACAGTAAGCTGGGTAATTCATTGACCTAGCTTCCTCCGACATAATCTAATTTAGTTTTAAGCCCCCTGATGATTTCTCTATTTGTCAGTTCTGCCTAGCCATTATTTTGGGGGTAAGTCACATATGTGAAGGCCTATGTAATACCATAGGTTGAACACCACTCTCGGATTTTCTTGCCCTGGAATTATCTTCCATTATCTGAAACTAGTTTGTGTGGGATTCTGAACCTGCAAATAATATACTGTCATAGGAATTTGATAACCATTTGCTCGGTTATCTTGGCTAATGGCTTTGTCTCCACCCATTTTGAAAAATAGTCCACCACTACCAGTAAAAAATTTTCTGGGCGGGTGCTACAGGAAAATGCCTCACTATATCCATACTCCACTGATCGAATAAGTAGAAGATAATGGGAGTTTTCAACAATTATGTGGGGGGATGTGGGATATTCTGATGTTTCTAACAAAATAAGTAAGTTTTTATTAACTGAGCTACATCAGTCTGCAGAGTGGGCCAAAAATAACTGATCAGTAATATTTTCTTAGCCAGAGATCGGCCACTCTGCATGGCTTCCATAAGAACCCTGATGCACCTCCTGTAAAATGTATTGTATGTATTCGATCTGATGCATTTGAGTAAAGGATATGAGAAAGCATGTTTATAAAGATGGTTCCCGATCATAGTGAATCGATCAGCTCTTTTCTTGATTATACGTGCTTGCTCTCCCTCCGCTGGTATGACGCCCTGCTACAGAAATAAAATGATAGGTGATCCTGTCTGGAAGCTGAGAAAACGAACCTGCCGGTGTGATGTGTCTGGAAGGTTGACCGCATCCCCATGACCCGGGGGTGATCTGTCCTCTACGTTGACCAGATCGTCAGAAGTCCTCCTCCGGTCAACTGTACCTGTATCCAGCGACCGGGTCGCCCCCGGTCTCTGGTACCTCGGTGCTCGAGGCGAATCCCAAATAAATGCAAAGAAGGTACGAGAACGTACCCTGGCCCAGGGGGGCGCCCTCGGATGGATGGATGAGCTGGTCGAGCTAATGATCAAGTCGTCGTGGTCCCGGATCCGAAAAGCGACATGTAGGCCGAGACATAATGGCTCGTAGGCCGATACGCGGCACGCAGGCCGGATAACACAGATAGCTCGTAATCATAAGAGATGCACAGAGTGAAACCCAACGACTCAATGGCCGGAACAACCTCGGCTCGATGGCCGAACCCAACCTCGGCGCGATGGCCGGAATAACCCAAATAGTATCGAGCTGCGGCTATCTGGAAGGTGACGATATCCACTAAAGACAGCGGCAGTAGATGCGAGATGGGGAAGATGCGGCTGTCGGCGGCGACTGTGGCCGCGGGAAAAGGCAACGTTGGCTGCCGGTGGCGGCTATGGACGCGGGGGAAGGCAGCAGTGGCTGCCGGCGGCGGCTGTGGCCGCGGGGGAAGGTTGCTGTGCGCGCGGAGGCTGCCGACGAGAGGGGAGAGGAGGAGAAGAAGAGTAGCGCCGGCGACTGCATCGGGCGCTGACGAAGGATGTGAGAGGGAGAACGTTCCTCCCTGGCTGGCGGCGGAAAATCACCACACGAGAGCCTCCTCTTGCGCTGTGTGAACCGTGCTCTTTATGAGCAAAAACCCTCAATCAATGAAATGACAAAACTGCCCTTTCCCTATTCCCTAACCACTCTTATGCCATCCACTTACATCCGGATCACAAGCCCCCCCTTCAAGTCTAGTCGAAGGAGGCGTGAGTCCGACTGACTGGACCGTCTATTGCAAAGAGTTGAACCACTCTCGATGTCAAAACCAAATCGCTAAACCAATAATATAATGTCGCTCGAGCGGTCGCTATAATAGTGGTGTCGTAGGAGATGGTAGCGATACAGAGCGGACCAAGTCTGTAATCGGTCCAATGCCGAGTGCGCAGCCACGCAGATACTGACCGGGCGATCGAAGAGATGACGATCGGGTGGATAGACGATCAAGCGTGTGGCCGAACGGACGATCGGAAAGATGTCGATCGAGTGAGTAGATGGCGAGCGGACAATACCGAACGGGCGACAGAGAAAATGACGATCAGTCGATCATGAAATGCTGGCCCGACGCACTGAATGAGCCGCACCGAGAATGGTCAGCGAGCGAACATAAAATGCTGTTCTAGCAATCGAGTAGCGATGAGTGGACAATGCTGAACGAGCGATCGGACGGATGCCGATCGGATGGATAGATGTCGGACGGACTATGCCGCGCGTGCGACCGGAATGATGTCGATCGGTCGGATAGATGCCGGATCGATCGGATAAATGTCGGGCGGACGACAACAAGCTAAGTGATAGACATGTAAAATGACAGCCAACCGAATGACACGTGGGATGCCGGGCGGACGATGCCGCGCGTGCGACCGTGGTGACGTCGATCGGTCAGATAGATGCCGGGCGGACGATGCCGCGCGTGCGACCGTGGTGACGTCGATCGGTCAGATAGATGCCGGGCCGCAAGGACTGCTCGACCCCGAACGGGAGAGATAGATGTATGATATACTGGTCCGATATACTGGTCCTCCCGGCCGAACGGCTCGGGGGCCTTCGGCTTCGAGCCCGTGGCTCGGATATAAACCTCCCGGCCTAACGGCTCGGGGGCCTTCGGTGATAACTCGACCCCGAACAGGGGAGAGAATATATGATATGCTGGTCCGTGCAGAGGTCTTCAGCCCGGGAGGTTTATAGTCGCCGGCCCGACTGCGTCCCGACTCTTGGTCGGTCGCCCGGGAGGTTTATAGTCGCCGGTCCGACTTTCGATTTTTAACGACGGTGCTCGTCGGCGCGGATATTTATAGCCGGTCGGCGCGGCTCTCGATTTTTAACGACGGTGCTCGTCGGCGCGGATATTTATAGCCGGCGCGGCTCTCGATTTTTAACGACGGTGCTCGTCGGCGCGGATATTTATAGCCGGTCGGCGCGGCTCTCGATTTTTAACGACGGTGCTCGTCGGCGCGGATATTTATAGCCGGTCGGCGCGGCTCTCGATTTTTAACGACGGTGCTCGTCGGTCTTCAAGTGAGACTATATACCCGGCCGAACGGCTCGGGCCTTCACATCGAGCGCTGGGCTCGGATACCATATACCCGGCCGAACGGCTCGGGCCTTCACATCGAGCGCTGGGCTCGGATACCATATACCCGGCCGAACGGCTCGGGCCTTCACATCGAGCGCCGGGCTCGGATACCCCATACCCGGCCGAACGGCTCGGGCCTTCACATCGAGCGCTGGGCTCGGATACCATATACCCGGCCGAACGGCTCGGGCCTTCGCATCGGGGGCTCGGCTCGAATACCACCGAACGGCTCGGGCCTTCACATCGAGCGCTGGGCTCGGATACCATATACCCGGCCGAACGGCTCGGGCCTTCACATCGAGCGCTGGGCTCGGATACCATATACCCGGCCGAACGGCTCGGGCCTTCACATCGAGCGCTAGGCTCGGATACCATATACCCGGCCGAACGGCTTGGGCCTTCACATCGAGCGCTAGCATACCATATACCTACCGGCCGGGCCTTCACATCGGCGGGCTCGATACCATATACCCCGAACAGCTCGGCCTTCACATCGGCGCGGCTCTCGATTTTTAACGACGGTGCTCGTCGGTCTCCAAGTGAGACTATACACCCGGCCGAACGGCTCGGGCCTTCACATCGAGCGCCGGGCTCGGATACCATATACCCGGCCGAACGGCTCGGGCCTTCACATCGAGCGCCGGGCTCGGATACCATATACCCGGCCGAACGGCTCGGGCCTTCACATCGAGCGCTGGGCTCGGATACCATATACCCGGCTGACCGGCTCGGGCCTTCGCTTCGAGCATTGGGCTCGGATACCATATACCCGGCCGAACGGCTCGGGCCTTCACATCGAGCGCTGGGCTCGGATACCATATACCCGGCCGAACGGCTCGGGCCTTCACATCGAGCGCTGGGCTCGGATACCATATACCCGGCCGAACGGCTCGGGCCTTCACATCGAGCGCTGGGCTCGGATACCATATACCCGGCCGAACGGCTCGGGCCTTCTCATCGAGCGCTAGGCTCGGATACCATATACCCGGCCGAAGGGCTCGGGCCTTCACATCGAGCGCTGGGCTCGGATACCATATACCCGGCCGAACGGCTCGGGCCTTCACATCGAGCGCTAGGCTCGGATACCATATACCCGGCCGAACGGCTCGGGCCTTCACATCGAGCGCTGGGCTCGGATACCATATACCCGGCCGAACGGCTCGGGCCTTCACATCGAGCGCTTGGCTCGCATATAATCCTCCCCGAGGTAGTCTCGGCTATAATGTACCTGGCCGAGCGGCTCAGGCATTCGCTCCTAGGCAATAACCTCCCTCTATCATCTTGAACAGCACAGGGTTTTGGTTTCCCATCCTGCCATAATAGTATGCAGCCCGGCCGAACGGCTCGGGGTCTTCGTGATAGCCTTCGGCCGAACGGCTCGGGGACGATAATCTCGACCTAACCGAATGGTTGAGGTCTCAGATTTCAAGCGTCTAGCCCGTATCACCTACGCAGCCCGGCCAAACGGCTCGGGGTCTTCGGGATTGAGCTTTTGGCTCATACAATATACCTCCGGCTGAGCAGTCGGGGCCTTCGTCTTCGAGCCCCTGGCTCGGATATAAACCTCCCGGCCGAACGGCTCGGGGGCCTTCGCCTTCGAGCCTGTGGCTCGGATATAAACCTCCCGGCCGAACGGCTCGGGGGCCTTCGGGACTAATACAGATCATATAACTGACAGGATAAATACCAGAAAAACTGACCGTGATCATGAGGATGGCAGAACTATCCGGCATCATCCATCTTCACGTTCCAGATCAGGCGCGTTCCCACAGACGGCGCCATTTTGATCCTGTCTGGAAGCTGAGAAAACGAACCTGCCGGTGTGATGTGTCTGGAAGGTTGACCGCATCCCCATGACCCGGGGGTGATCTGTCCTCTACGTTGACCAGATCGTCAGAAGTCCTCCTCCGGTCAACTGTACCTGTATCCAGCGACCGGGTCGCCCCCGGTCTCTGGTACCTCGGTGCTCGAGGCGAATCCCACAGACATATAAATAACCGCATAATAATATAGCATAATTAACTGAATGCAGAAAAGGTACGAGAACGTACCCTGGCCCAGGGGGGCGCCCTCGGATGGATGGATGAGCTGGTCGAGCTAATGATCAAGTCGCCGTGGTCCTGGATCCGGAAAGCGACATGTAGGCCGAGACATAATGGCTCGCAGGCCGATACGCGGCACGTAGGCCGGATAACACAGATAGCTCGTAATCATAAGAGAGATGCACAGAGTAAAACCCAACGACTCAATGGCCGGAACAACCTCGGCTCGATGGCCGAACCCGATCTCGGCGCGATGGCCAGAATAACCCAAATAGTACCGAGCTGCGGCTATCTGGAAGGTGACGATATCCACTAAAGACAGCGGCGTAGATGCGAGATGGGGAAGATGCGGCTGCCGGCGGCGGCTGTGGCCGCGGGGGAAGGTAATAGTGGCTGCCGGCGGCGGCTGTGGCCGCGGGGGAAGGTTGCTGTGCGCGCGGAGGCTGCCGACGAGAGGGGAGAGGAGGAGAAGAAGAGTAGCGCCGGCGACTGCATCGGGCGCTGACGAAGGATGTGAGAGGGAGAACGTTCCTCCCTGGCTGGCGGCGGAAAATCACCACACGAGAGCCCCCTCTTGCGCTGTGTGAACCGTGCTCTTTATGAGCAAAAACCCTCAATCAATGAAATGACAAAACTGCCCTTTCCCTATTCCCTAACCACTCTTATGCCATCCACTTACATCCGGATCAATAGGTGTTCTCCAATCACTCTACAGTTCAAGGTCAGTCTGCTATTCAATGCAAGCCAATAGCATTATTTGTTCCACAGGCTTATCTAGGGTCCATGGGACTATGAAGGAAGCTAACTTGGCTAAATCAACTGTTGTTTGATTTTCTACCCAAGGAACCTTTTGCATGATTACCTCTTGGAACCTAGCTCTAATCTTTTCGAATGCCTCTGCATAGAGTTTGAGCTGCTCATTATTAATCTCAAAATTTCTTGATAATTGCTGCGCATCCAACTGAGAATCTGAATAAATTAAAACTCGAGCAGCTCCTACATGTCTGGCAGCTTGCAAGCTGGCTATCAACGCTTCATACTCTGCTTCATTTTTGGTAGCCCGATAATTGAGCCAAATAGATAGCTGCATTCTATCTTCCCTGGGTGATATCATAAGAATATGTATTCCTCTACCCTGCCAAGTCGATGACCATCCACATATATTTTTTAAGTTTCCTCAGGCTCAAGGTTTTACACCTCCATTATGAAATCAGCTAAGGCTTGAGCCTTGATGACCGCTCAGGGTTGATATTATATGTCATATTCACTAAGCTTTGTGGTCCACTTAATTAACCTCTCGGAGACTTCTAGGTTGACAAGTACTTGACCCAAAGTGCTATTAGTAAGTACCATGATGGGGTGAGAAAGGAAATAAGGGCGTAACCTCCAAGCAGCTAAGATAAATCCATACGCTAATTTTTCGAGTGTTGAGCAACGCTACTCGACTCCTTTTAATAAATGACTTAAAAAGTATATAGACTATTAATCTTTTCCCTCCTGTCTCACCAACATTGATCCGACTGCATGCTCATTGGCTAATAAATACACCCACAAAGGCTCACCTACCACTGGCTTAGCAAGTATAGGCAGGAAGGGCAAATAGTTTTTCAACTCCTCAAAAGCATTGTCGCAGTTAGCATCCCACTGAAATTTGGTTGCTCGGCGAAGGATCTTGAAAAAAGGCAAGCTTCGATCGGCCGATCGGGAGATGAAGTGAGATAGGGTTGTGATTCGGTCGATCAGTCTATGTGCCTTCTTCAGATTGTGTGGGGGAGCCATGTCTTGGAGGGCTTACACTTTGCTAGGGTTAGCTTTTATCCCTCGCTCGGTCATAATGTATCTCAAGAATCATCCACTTTTTACTCTGAACAAATATTTACTGGGGTTGAGCTTCAGTCTGTATCGCCTTAAAGTTTGGTAGATTTCTTCCACATCGACACATAGGTCGGTCACCTGAAGGGACTTGATAAGGATGTCGTCCACATAAACTTTCATATTTTACCTGATTTGCTTTTGGAACACTTTGTTCATAAGTCATTGGTAGGTAGCACCTGCATTCTTTAGCCCAAACGACATAACATATAGCAGTAAGTGCCTTCAACGGTAATAATGCTAACTTTCTCCTAGTCGTCCTTAGCGAGTGGTATTTGATGGTACCCCTAATAGGCATCCAACATATAAATTAACTCGCAACCAGAAGTTGAATCTACTACTTGGTCAATTCTCAACAAAAGGTAGTAATCCTTGGGGCATGCTTTGTTGATGTCTTTGAAGTCGATGCAAACCCTCCATTTGTTTCCCGTCTTGGATACTAGGACCACGTTGGCTAACCAGCTCGGAAACTGTACCACTCGGATATAGCCGACCTCCAATAACTTATCTACTTCTGCTCAATGATCTTATTATGCTTTTCCCTGAAATCTCTCTTTCTCTACTTGATTGACCGGGCTGATCTGGAAAGATATGGAATACGTGCTCCATGATCGTGGGAGAGACACCTATGATCTCCTTAGGTTCCCATGCAAAAACATCATTGTTACGTGTTAAACACGCAACGAGCTCTTCTTTAAGTTTCGGAGATAGGTCGGCAGCTACTTGGGTAGTAGCTTCTGGCCAGCCTGGTCGGATTTGAACCTCCTCCTCCTATTCATAGATCAGGGTGGGCAGTGCTTCCCGAATGGTGTTGACTTTCATTCTTTGGCTTTTTAAAGCGGCATTGACCTTTATCTTGACAATTTCTACGTAACACTTGCATGCCACTAGTTGATTCCCCTTGACTTCCCCCACTTGGTCATCTATAGGGAATTTAATTTTTTTTTGCAAAAGGTTGAGACGACAGTCCGAAATTCATTTAGGGTCGGTCGACCCATAATGACGTTGTAGGATGAGGGTACATACACGACTATGAAAGTCGATCGACACATTGTCATTAGAGGCTCTTCCCCTAAAGATATGATCAACTTTATTTGGTCGAGCGGGTGACCTTTGTTGTAACACTTCACCCTCCTCACTACTGGACTGTGAGGGCAGAGCATTACTGGACTACTAACTATACTTTAACTAAAATTGTTCGCATGAAAATATCTATACTTAAAACTCTCTAAACACTCAAAACATGCAATTAACTGGCAGTGGAAAACTAAATGACTCATCTATACATACTACTCAGACTTATGTTCACAACTAAATCTATACATCAATCTAATCATGTTGAAATATAGTTATTAATCTGAACATGCATGCAACCATTATACAACTCAGATAATAGGTCTAATGTGCAAAACAATCTTAATAAATTGTTATGCTAATCCCAAGGCTTCTATAGTCCAGGCATCACACATTCATCCGCACCTCCTTGTCGCCTTCCTTTGCTATAGCTTTTCCTTTCCTTTATCTGCAGTAAGAGGAAAATGCATCTATAAGCAAAATTGCTTAGTAAGCGTTATCTAACTCACAAAACTCGAATATGCATGTGAATGAAATAAATCTAAAACTGAATGCTTTAAAGAAAATACTACACATGCTAATCTAATAGCAAAAGAAACAAGACATGCTGAAATGCTAAACATGTAAAGCTTATTTCACTTGTTTAAAACTTATACTTTTATACTTCAGAATAATAAGTTTAACTGAACTGATACATAAGCTAAGCTAAACTGATGCTAGGCTAATGCCGAATCTGAACTGTATTCACGTAACTGATTTGTGAAGTTTTGAAAACTATTTTCATAATAGATAAAAATAATAATCATGCCGCTGATGGGCCCGACAACTGTACTTGCGATGCGCGCATCCCTAACTAGACCCGAGGTAGCTAGTCCCGAATCTAATAGGGTTTACTAGGTTATCTAAACCTAGGGACGACTATGGAAGCCCAACCCAAGGACAACTAAGAGTCCAGCACAGTGCCATTGATAAAAGTAAAATACTGATTTATAAGCTGATTTATCTTAATTACTTCTTCTTTAAATGACTTGGCATTTTAACGAGCAATTTGTGTGCCAAAATCCCTAAAGTCTTGACTTTGGGATCTACTTAAGGCCTTGACCTTTTTCTTTCTTTTCTTTATCTTTCTTATACTTGTTAATACCTCTAATAAAAGAATGCTTCTTTAAAAACTGAAATGTTTAAACAAATTCTAACTTTGAAATGCATAAACAAAAATCTACATACTATGCTAATCAAAACTCTGCATACTATACTAATCAAGATTCTGCATTCTATGCTACACTATTTCTGCATACTATGCAAACATAAATTCTGCACTATAATACTTAACCAAACTGCACTATAATCTTTTTTTTAAAAACTGCACTATAAGTTCTACCAAAAATCTGCACTACAAGTTCCACCAAAAATCTACACTATAAATTCCACCAAAAATCTGCACTACAAGTTCCACCAAAAATTTGCACTATAAACTTAATTAAAATCTGCATTATAAGCTTACATAAAAATCTGCACTATAAGCTTAATTAAAATCTGCACTATAGGCTTAATTAAAATCTGCACTATAAATTCCACCAAAAATCTGCACTATAAACTTAATTAAAATCTGCACTATAAGCTTAATTAAAATCTACACTATAGGCTTAATTAAAATCTATACTATAAATTCCACCAAAAATCTGCACTACGAGTTCCACCAAAAATCTGCACTATAAACTTAATTAAAATCTGCACTATAAGCTTACATAAAAATCTGCACTACAAGCTTAATTAAAATCTGCACTATAAGCTTACATAAAAATCTGCATTATAAGCTTAATTAAAATCTGTACTATAAGCTTAATTAAAAATCTGCACTATAAACTTAATTAAAATATGCACTATAAGCTTAATTAAAATCTGTACTATAAGTTTAATTAAAATCTGTACTATAAGCCTACATAAAAAACTGCATTATAAGCTTAATTAAAATCTGAACTATAGGCTTAATTAAAAATCTGCACTATAAGCTCACATAAAAAATCTGAATTTCTAATTACAAGGGAAAAACAAATCTTGAATCTACTCTAAATTCCCAAGCAACCACAATTCTTTACAGCATATTCCTAAAACTAAAAGAAACACTAAATCAAAGCTCGAAACTACCCTTACCGCAGGTGAGTAGCACTTACCTTGGTTTCTTGGTCTTACAATCCGAATTAGGCTTCTAGGGTTTTCGGAGAGCTTGAGATTTTGGCTCTTCTTCGTGCCCACGGCTTCTCTTCGACGAGAGGATCTTAAGGAGGTGAAGAACTCTCGGGATTTGCCCTTCGCCGATCGCTGGAGAGAAGCCTAGCTCCGGCTTGTTTCCGCCCGAGAAATCGTCGTCGCCGCACGCAGAAGAAAGGAGAGGAGAAAGGTTTCTAGGTCACGAGAAATAAAACCCTCTCCTAACTTATCCCTTTTATAATCTCCAATATTCTGTTAACTTCTTAAATAAATTTTGCTACCTTTTCTAAAGAGAACCGTCCACTTGGGCACTTGGTCAGCCGGATTCGCTTAAGGTTCGGTTCGGGTTAGAGGTCGCGGGTTCGAATCTCGGCTGCAACCCTTTTATTCCAATTTATTTTCTGTTTATTAACTACCACTTAAATAATTTTCACTCCTCCTTTAATCAGTAATGTCTGCTTGAACACTTGGCTAGCCGTGTTTCGTCGAAACCTCTGATCGGGTTAGAGGTCGTGGGTTCGATTCCTCATCCGAACCTTTTATTCCCATTTATTTTCTATTTTCTAACTACTGCTTAAATAAATTTTGTTCTCCTTTTAATCAACAACGCTCGCTTGGACACTTGGTCAGTTGGATTCGCTTAAGAGTTGGCTCGGCCGGAGGTCTCTGGTTCGAATTTCGGCTTGGATATTATTTTTGTCGAAACTTCTTTCGTTTAGTAAAAATACCAAACGAACTCCAAAAATACTCTAAAAATTTCTAAAAATCTCTAGAATATTTCTAAAGCATTTCTAAATATTTTTAATTACTATTAGGACTTGTAATGAGAAAATTTGGGTCGTTACATTTGTTGCCTGTGAACCTATATAGAGGCATTGTCATGGGTTGGAGCTCTCTCGAGTCTATTTGAAGTTGCTTAAATGCTTGTTTAAAGATAATGTTGACTGAGCTGTTTATGTCAACAAAAGTACGATAAATGTTATAATTATCTATAACAACCTTAATTATTAAAGCGTCATCATGGGAGACTTCACCCCCTCTAGGCCTTTCGACCCAAAGCTGATTTCAAACTCTTGTGCTTTCTCATGGCTACAACCAACCGTGTGAATTTCTAATCTACGGCCATGTGACTTCCTCACTTAGTTGGAATCTTCGTTAGTTGGTCCTCCAGTGATCATACCAATATCACTCCGAGTGGTGTTATTGTGATTTTCTTCTTGTCGAGTCGGGATTCTCGCTGGATTCGGGTGGGAGCTTGTGCCCGGTCTGCTGGTGGCGGAGGTGTTCTTTGGCGCCGCTCGGCCTCTCGCTGACCTCTTCTGAGTGAGCCATTCGTCCATTGATAGGGCGACGGTTGGATGACGAGGTGCGCCGGCGGAATATTTGATTGCTATTTTGGTGATTAGTCAGATTATAACAATCCTGGGTGTCGTAAGTGGCTAACCGGTGGTATGTGCACCACCGTTGTGAGGTCCCTCGAGGGCTCGAAATATCTTTCTCACTCAGCCTCCACATGTTGCACAGCTTGGGGCCGTGGTTCTTGATGATGAAGCTGAGGACCTATCAGGGGTCCTCTATGTGGCAGAGTGGGTAATGCTTAGCGCTCGAGTGCTGGAACCACAGCCAGTGCAGTGACTTCCTTCTTTCGAGCAGCCTGCGCCTCCTCGACATTAATGAACTCGGTCATCGATCAAGTAAATGGTAAAAGTTCCTTGGAGGTCTTTTGATTAAGGAACGAAAGAAATCATTATCGGCGAGGCCTTGGGTGAATGTGCTCATTAGAATTTTAGTGGTGGATGTCGAGACATCCATAACCACCTGATTGAATTTTTTGATGTAGTCCCTGAGTGTTTTCTTGGACCCTTGTTTGAGTGAAAAAAAGGCTCAAGGGGGTCTTCTAGTAATGGCGGCTACTGGCGAAATGGTGAAGGAAAATCTTACAGAAATCCTTAAAACAGTGGATGGAGTGCGCCGACAATCGCTTAAACCATCTTTATGTCGAGCCGACGAGTGTGGTAAGGAACACTCAACACTTTACACCATCCGTATATTGATGCAAGAGGGTGGCATTCTCAAACTTGAGGACCATCGTCACTAGGTAATAATGTTTTGGTAGTTTATCTTCTAGCACCCCCTGAGAGAATGAGGTGCTAATCTGCTTGGGAGAGCTACAAGTTGCAGGGGCTTTTCCCTTATGTATGTATTGGACAAGTGCTTCTCTAGAAGATTCTTGGTGTAGCCCTTCTTAGCCCATGTAATCGGGCTGCATACGAAAGAGAGCTCGATGATGCTAGATCAGTGAATGAGGCATGAGAGGAAGATGGGTGGAGCCTTCCTCTCGAGCTTCTCTTTCCTTTTGATGGGTTGTCGTCAACGCTACAAGATTTGGCAGTTGCAGAGTGTCACCAGTGGCTACTTGTTGATGCTATTGTGCTAGTTTATGTGCTCGGACATTGATGAGCAGCTTTAAATCTTCTCGCGTTAAAGTGACGATGGCGAGTCATCCAGTTTCTTCCATCTCTAAACTTCAGATTTAGGCAAAAGTTCCCACAAATGACGTCAAATTTGATTATATCTAAAAATTGTAGAGATGATGTGTTAGGCATGGTGGATTGGTTGTTGACTGCGAAAAGACTTTTTGCTCCATAAAGAAGCTTCCTTTCGATCCTGTGCACACGGAGACAAGCCGACAAGACGTCAGTGCTCAAAACCAGGGGGAGTCCCTGACGAAGACCCTTCGATGCTCAAGTTAGTACAATTTTGACCGTGTGAATGAAGAACAGTAAAGAACATGTGTGTGAGAGTAAGCTTTAGATGTTTAGAGAACGTACTTTGCCAATGGAGAGGACCCCTTTTTTTATACCATCTATCATAACCTCCGCAATCATGAGGTGACTTCAAATGTCAGGGGTTGTTAGGTAATGTATAATAATTGTTCGACGAATTTTTCATTTACCCACATGTATACCTCTTTTATCATTTATAACTTATGTCGTTGCTGAGGCAATTGAAGGAATATACTGTTATAAGTGGTCGACTGATGAGAGACATAGTAATCCTTAAAAAAAGGTTCTAGCAAAATGGTCTCTAATATGTTGTTGTCATTTTGATAGGTTGTTAGGATTCTTTGCTCATGTTATAGGTTGAGTATATCTCGGCCGACCCATAAGATTGGCCGTCTTTATGCCAGTCCTTGTATTAACCTACTCAGTTATGTTTTGCATAGTCTCTGCTCCTCTTGTCAGTTGAGTATATCCCGGCCGACCCATAAGGCTGATTATCTTTATGCTTGTCCTTGCATTAAGCTGATCAATTATGGTTTGCATAGTATTAACAATCCTCTCGGAAAATAATATGATGTCGTGGGCGTGTTGGAAATCTATTCAAGAAGTCGTATGACGTACTGTGCATGCTAGAAATTCATTTGAGAATCGATATTAAGCTAAGTGCCTTAAGTACAACCGGTCTTTTATTTGGCCAGACATGCATAGAGAGATTTATGAGACTAAGTGCCTTAAGCCCGACCGACTTTTTATTTGATCGGGCATGCATAAAGAGATTTGTGAGGTTAAGTGGCTTAAGTCCGATCGACCTTTCATTTGACCGGACATGCATAGAGAGATTTGTGAGAATTAGGGAGACCAATTATTATTTTGACAAGATCCCTGGCTGCCCGATTGTGAGATGGGTCAGATCACATTTCGATCGGCTTATAAGGCCGGTCGTCTTTAAATCCAGTTGGGCATGTTATCTTTTTAGTTCATGAGTAAAATGTTGGATCTCTTATGTTCAACCGACTTAAGGGTCGGTCCGCCCTATCTCGAATTGCTATAATTTTATTGATATAGATCCGAGAGTTTTAGTGCTAGATGAGTAATAAAACTAGGTGGAAAAATATTATTATTATTTTATTGTCTTATCATTTTAATTTTAATTATTATTTTACTGTGATATATGTTGACCTTGAACGATATATCACTTTTTTTTTAGTCCGCGTGTTATAATCTGTATCAATAGCCAATGGCGGGAAGAAAGCCAAGGTGTTGCTATTACGGCTTTAAAGAAAAGAGAGAAAAGTATCGTTGGAGAAAAAGAAAAAGCAAGGCGAGCCTCTGCAAGAAAGGAGGGTAGGATTCAAGTGATGGAAGAAGTTGGAAGTAAGTTGGGATAGTAGGATAAAAACAAGTAAATTACTTTTTCCCCTCCCGATGTGACACCGCACCCCTCTCTCTCTTCCTGTCAAATGACAAATTTATCCTTTTTCTATTTTTTTTTAAATTTTATTTTATTTTATTTTTTAATTAATTTTATTTATTATTTTTTCATAATACTTATATATTTTTAATTTTATTTTATTTAATTTTTTTAATTAATTTAGTTTATTATTATTTTCATTAATACTTATATATTTTTAATTTTATTTAATTTTATTTTTAATTAATTTTGATTATTATTTTTTAAAATTTGATTTAATTTTATTTTTAATTAAATTTGTTTTTTTATTATTTTTTTATTTTTTCAAAATACCCTTTTCTTTTAAATTACGATCACTCTTGACATATATTAGAATCTCCATTCCTTTTAAATTATTCATCTTCTAACTCTTGACATATGTCAAAATCTCTTATCCTTTTAAATTACCCCTCTTTCAATCCTTGACACATGTCAAAATCTTTCATCCCTTTAAATTACTCCACTTTTAACTCTTGAAACATGTCAGAAATTATCACTCTTTTTAAATTACTTATGTCAAAATCTCTCATCCCTTTAAATTACCCCCCTTCCAACCCTTGACATATGTCAAAATCTTTCATCCATTTAAATTATCCTACTTCCAACTCTTGACACGTGTCAGAATTTCTCACTCTCTTTAAATTATCCATATTTCAATCTTTGATACATGTCAAAATACTCCTCTCCTAAAATATATAACTAAACATAAATAAAAAATTATAAATATATAATAAAAAATTATAAAAAAAATATGGATCTAAAGCTTTTGTTTTTTAGCTTGAGCAACATATTTGGAGAACTCCTAAAAAAATAAAACGGATAAAAAAAATAGATTAACAAAAATAAAATAAAATAAATAAAAAATAAAACTTAAAAAATAATAATAATAAATTAAAAAAATATATAAGTATTGGTGAAAATAGTGAATTGTTTGAAACAGTTTTTTTTTTTTTTTTAAGATAAAAATATCATTTACAAGGGAGGGAGAAGGGAGGGGGGAGGGGATGCTGACAGTTGGGAGGAGGAAAAGCAGCTCTTATAAAAAAAATAGAACAGAGAGAAATTATAAAAAAAAAGAACAGAGAAAAATTAAACAGAGGAAAGAAAAAGTAAAGCAGTAAATAAATGACAAGATTGTTGCTGTAAAGAGAAGAATAAAGAGGAGGGATGAAAGCGTGCTTATGTTGATGAAGGAGCATGTTCGATGCACAAATGTCAGTAATTTGATGAATCTAAGCAGTTGAGCTTTGGCGTGTACTTATCTGTGGTGCTGCGCCTTGATCTACGTTGGAGATACCATTAAAATTTTACATTGAAAAAAATATTAAAAAATTATAGATTTAGAAAGATACAAGATATGTCCATTAAATTAAGACCCTATGAGTAGCTTATAAAATAAAGTCATGAGGATTTGGATTTAAAATAGATAATATTATATCACTAGAAAATATAATTTTTTTTATATCTTTCTTTTAACATAATAAATGATATTAGAATCATGTTCTAACCCGATATTATATAGGATAATTTTAAACGAAGTTACAAAAGATCCCGAATAGATGTGAGTGACTAAATACTCATAAAGAAGTCCAGAATAGATAAAAATGATCAAATATTTACAGAGAAAATCCGGAACAGATTCAACCCATCATAATAAATTATCAATAATTCATGAATATGCTGAATTACTACGTTTTCGTCGTTACATGAGAAGTAACTGAGAATAGTGTCACTTAAGATGCATACCTGAACTGAAACAACACGTGCACGCAACTGCCGGTCATTAATTAAGCGAGAGAAAAGGAGGAATCACGCTTGCCACAAAGTACTACCGGGTGCAAGAACTAATTAATAGATACGAACTCATACTATCTGGATTACCAAGAAAAAATACTCACCCTATCCATCCAAGTTGAAGCCTGACTAGTGTGTTGAGCTCAGAGGTTAGAATTTCATTACTAACATGCATGATTATTTTTATTTATTATCTTCGGTGGTTAAAGTGTGATAATACTCATCTCCTGTCAACTAAGTATCATCCATCCCCTAATTAGATACCGATTGATAAATCATAGAAGTTTTATCCATCAATAGTACTAGTCTATCCAAGGGGTAATTAAGATAATTCATAAAACTTCCACACCTATTGAGAATTGATCCAGATTTATCTATGATAATACCATTGTAGACAGAAGCGATCCTAGGATGGGTAAGATGGAGTCGACGCACAAGGTCCCTAGCAAGGTCCCACTTCTGTTAGCAAAATAATGTGGGCATTTTTTTTTTATTTTTTTATTTATTTATTTATTTTTTTTTTGTAAAAGTTCTTAAAAAAAGAGAGAGCAACATGTACAAGCGGAAGCTCAGCACATCTTTTATTCCTCCGTCTTTTTTTTTCTATTTCTATCTCTCTAAACATACTTTCAATCATCGCCTCATCCTTAAACTCTTCCACCACACCTACAGCCACCTTCCCCGATTCCACATTATGATTTATAGCATCGTCGTCTTCGCATCATTGTGTCGCCGCTGTCACATGGTTACCCACCGACATTAGATAGTAGTACATGATGGCAATTGGCGAATACGTTCGCCCCCAGTACTCCCGTCAATCCGTCCCAGGGTAACACAGAGGAGGTAAATCACGGACGACTATTCATCTTTAGAATAATGACTAGCACATGAGGGAGATATTTACCTCGATTTTACTGAAAGTTCTGCATAGTAGTGCATGCGCTTAGACCCTTTGACGCTTCGATTTAGATAGAATTTTCTTACTTGATTCCTATTGATTTAGCTTTATGCATGATTAAATAAAAAATAATTTTAGATTACCCGATTAGTTTTGTTCATCCTTTTTATTCTTATAAATTTCCTACTTCAATAACTATTTAAGTTTCTCCTTTGCTCCAAATATCACTATAGCAGTTCAATAATTCAATATTTCAATTTTATTATCAGTTTGATTCAATCAATCTCTTGCAAGGATTTTTCATAGAGCAACATTGCCAGCTTTTCCATGCTTTATTAATGATGAGTTTAAATCATAGTGTTGGTAATAAAAATATTTATGCAAGTATAGCAGGTTTATCTTCTTTCCCCTCATGGTTCAATTAAATATGTATTCACTAAACCTTGGATTTTGAATAATGGAGTCACTAACTACATCGCCTCTGATTCCACACTCTTCACCAAAATACAATCATCATTGATACTTATTGTTAATTTACCAATCGGATCTACAACCTCAATTGCTGCCACTAGTAATGCCCCGACCTTCTAACCTTATCTTACAGGACAGATGTTACTCCTTTCTCGTCTAAAGTTTGACATTCTTACTTATTGTATACTGCTCAGTCCAGAGATCTATTCTAAACTTGTTTCGACGACTGATAGGACGTGACTTGGAGCCAAGCAGAGCTGGAAGGGATTATAGAGCTTCTAGCGGGTCTGGGTCGTGTGGCCCTGAACGGCCGTGTAGCCTTGCCCGAGAAGGAACATGACGTGGTCGTGTGGCGATGGCCGGTCGTGTAGCCTTGCCGAGGACACAATTTGGCACAGTTGTGTGGCACCGTGTAAGGTATTCCCGGCTGGCGCAGGGCACGACTGTGTGAGGGTCACATGGTCGTGTCCCCTTGGCCGAGAGGAAAAGGTGAACGACCGTATGAATACACACGACCGTGTCCCTTTGGCCGAGAGGAAGAGGTGCACGACCGTGTGAATCCACACAGCCGTGTCACCTTAGCCGAGAGGAAGAGGTGCACGACTGTGTGAATATACACGGTCGTGTCCCCTTAGCCGAGAGGAATAGGTGCACGGTCGTGTGAATCCACATGGCTGTGTCACCTTGGTCGAGAGGAAGAGGCCCGAGGTCGTGTGAATCCACACGGCCGTGTCACGGGCCGTGTGGGGGCCATACCCTGCTCTACAAAATGGGGTTGTTCTCCACTTTGTACTTATCTTTAGGTTAGGGCTCTCTTCCATTGCTTGAAGAGGGGTCCTCCCCTTTGGGGAGACCCTAGATCTTCCCTCTTTGCCACTCTAATTACTGCCAAACTGATAAATTCATCCTAAGCAACTAGTGATAGTATTTCATGTAGAGCGGAGAAAAGAAAATACTTTAACATCCAATTCTAACAAACTCCATACAATAACAAGTTCCCAGATCTCCTTCCACTGTTCCGTCACACACACATAAAACACCGCTCCTGCTGCCTCCTCCTAATCGAGCTTTCATTTACCTTTATTTGCAGTATAAGAAAATACAAATCTATAAGTGAATACTTAGTAAGTACCATCTACTCACAAAACGAGCATTAAAAGAAGGAACATGCTTTCAAAATCGCTTGGGGGAAAACACAAAACTCGTACTTGACAGTAATTCATGCTAAAACGCATAATTCAGAAATCTATACATAGCAAGCATTTTAAAATATGTTTATCATGCTAAACATCAACTTAAAACCATGCTGGCAATATAAACATGCAATGGAAACATAAAACTTGCCATACTATAAAGTTCATCCATACTACACTTCATAACTCAAGTTCTCAAACTTAAGAAGACTTCTACTAAGACAAACAACGAAGTTTGAAAACTTTATATTACATAACTAGTTAAAATAATAATAAATTTGCTTGGGCCCGACATTGTACCACTTTGCGCGCATCCTTAATAAGATCCGAGGTAACTAATCCCGAACCTATTAAGGTACTATTAGGCGATCTAAGGGCCTAGGGGCGATCTAGGAGTCCACCCATGGACATTGTGTCCAGTACATACCACTTTAAAGTAAAATACTTTCTTTTAAACATTGCTTTCTTATACTTGCACTTGTCATTTAAACAATCACCTTATGTGCGCTTAATCCTCATACTTATAGGGAAGCACTTTAGGGTATTTGAATATGCTTCTTAGCCCCAAAACTAAATGGGAAGCAAATCAAGATACTCCAAACATGCTCTTAATCCCAAAACTTTAGAGGGCATCTTACATATCATAACATGTATCTTCTTTAACATGCATAAAACATAACACAACATGTATCTTCTTTAACATGCATAAAACACATCACAACATATATCATCGAAACAACTTATATTGCAGGTGAATAGTACTTACATCCTTTCGCTAGATCTTACTATTATAGGGTGTAGGGAAGACAATCCTCTCTTGTACGCCTTAATCTCCAAGTCACCCTTCCCGCGCGTACTAATCCTTGTGAAAACTCCCCTCTTAGATTCTCCTCTTGAAGAACTTAGAATTTGGAACCCTATGGTTCTTGGCCGAAAACTAAAAAGAGGAGAAGAGGAATTTCGGCTAGGGAGGAGAAGAGGAAACCAAAAATTAGGTTTTTGGTCTCTTCCATTTCCTTTTATACTAAGTGGAAGTTGAAGCATCTCTTCACACATAACTTGTTGGATCGAGAAGCGCTAGAGGGGGGGGGGGGGTGAATAGCGCTCGTGGCTATTTTGTTCGTTTCGGAATCGTAAGAGTAAATGCAGCGGAAAAGAAATAACACAAACACAGAAGACACAGGAAGTTACTTCGTTCGGAGCCTATCTCGACTCCTACTCGAAGGCCCGCGATCGTTGACCGCTTTCGGTAGGCAACAACTATATAGCGCAAATCTTTACAGGTAGATAAGTACAAGTATGAGCTTGAAAATATTATACTGACAAAATACAATATATTAAGAGTGGTCGCTGAGTGTCGGAGCAACAGGGCGTTGTTAAAGAAAACGGAACAGCACACTAGAGCGCAGGAGATCTTCTGTTCGAGTTGTTGTTTGTGCTGCGCCTCGAGGCCTCCTTTTATAGCTCTGCAAAGTCTGATCCAGATCCTCGAGCTTCGCGATCAAGTTTGACCCGACATGGATCGGTTGACCGATCCCCTGTTCAGTCGACCGATCAGGCGATCTTCTCCCATCCGATTCCCCCGATCTTCTCGCTCCGCTTCTATCTGGCCAAACTCCATCCGAGGTTCGGTCGACCGATCACCATGTTCGGTCGACCGATCAGCTCTCCTGATTCTGTCAACCTGGCCTGATCCAGTCGACGCCCAACCCTGGTTCGGTCGACCGATCCCAAGGTTCGGTCAACCGATCCCCTGGTCGAGCTCGGTCCAACTTCTGGAGATCTAATCTGCTAGTATGGGGGTTCGGTCGACCGATCCCAAGGTTCGGTCGACTGATCCCGGTCACTTCTAACTCTGCACAAAAAGGTTAGTCTCCTGCAAAATAGAGTTAGGACACAATAGATAATATGTAAACAAATGAATTGACAGCCTTCAGACTGTCCAGGTCTGACTTCGAGTTTCCGACCGGAAACCCTAGGTCGACCCGACGTCTACTGTTCCCTCTATGGGGAACGCGTCCTCACCTACTCCACTCAGGAGATTTACCTGTTGCCAGTGCGATCCTCCTGATCGACTGGACTTTTGCTCGGTGCTCGATGCTTCCGGACTTTCTGCTGGACTTCCGCTTCCCGGCTGGTCCAGTCTTTCACCTAGTTCGCGACACCAAGACTTTCCACCTAGGGCTAGGACTTTTGCCTGAAGCACTCGACCAACCAAGACTTTCCGCATAGGGTTACCACCCCCTATGACCTAGGGTTACCACTCCCTAGGGTTTTCACCTTTCCTAACCACAGTTAGGTCTTTCCTGAAACACTTAACAGACTTGTTAGATCACAACATAACCTTAACTTTGAATCCTTTGCCATTATCAAAACTTAGGTTCGATCGTCGGATGCTTCCCACACCAACAATCTCCCCCTTTTTGATTATGACAACCCAAATTCAAAGTTAAGTAAAACAAGTGCATAAAAGTTTTAAGTGAGCAAGCTTAAGTATATAAATTCAAATTCAAGCATTAACTTAAGCTAAAACTTAAACTTTGTGAAGCTCCCCCTTAATACAGGACTTCCTTTTTGAGTTAGATTTTTACTTTTAAATTTCCTACTCTCCCCCTTTGCCATTTATAAAAAAATATATCAGTTGAAAGCACATTTTAAGATTTTAGAAAAAACTGATTAGGCTTCGAAAGAAGGTAAAAATTATTTTTGAAGTCTCTTTTTACTTAGCCAAATCTTTTGAGATCAATGAGATAAATTTTGCAAGTAAAGAGAATATGCTTTAATACTTTTGACTAAGTATAGAAGGAATCTTAGAAAGGTATTTTAGCAAAAATTTATAACGGTGGTCAAGTTTGACAGTTGCTATATGAATCACTTAGCTAAGTCCTTTTGCAAACATTGAATTTTGAAAATATAGTTTCAGTTTAAAAAGGTACTTAGCTTAATTAAAAAACTTAATTTTGAAGAAAATAGAAGTAAGAATTTATTAAATTTTAGGACCAAGAGGGAGTAATCTAAATATTTAATTTAGGTTATTTAATCAACTTTAGTTGGTCCTTAAGTCCAAGCATGAGTCAAGTTAAATAGTTGTTAACTTATCCAAATTGTTTTGATCAGGTATCAGAGTCTTAAAGTACAAGTATGCTCAATCTCTATTTCCTTCACCAACTGTCTAACCTTTAGCTACTTGCTGATTGCCTAGAGGGCAGCAGCTTTCACTTGGTTAGTCAAGTTAAGTCTTTGGTCCAGTTAGATTTCACTAAGGCTGGATGACTTAAAATGATTACTGTTAATAAAGTATTTAACGCCCAGACTCATAATGATGCACAGATATAAGCATACTGGAGTCCAGGCTGTACCCTATGCATCTCATGCCGTTCTATATTTTTCAAACACAAGCAAGGTATACCTAGGTGTTTGTGAGATGCTCTGGCTTAAATCTAGGGGAACATGATTTCTATGTTAGAGCCTAGGCTAAATCCATATTTCTAAAATTCTAAGAAATTGGGATTTTGAAAGTATTATTTTTCCTAGATTTTAAAGAATAGGATGATTGAATAAGAGAATGAGTTTTGAAGTAGGACAATAAATTTTGAAACTTAACATCTATTCTACCCAGCATATACCTATTTGTCTTCTAAATGCACTGAACTCAAGTTCAGGTAAGGTTTTGTGAAAATATCAGCTAGGTTTGATTTGGACTCAACATGGTTGAGTGCAAGTTCACCTTTAGCTACGTGATCCCTTACAAAGTGGTGCTTTACCTCTATGTGTTTAGTCCTAGAGTGGTGAATTGGATTTTTTGTTAGATTAATTGAACTTATATTATCAATTAATATTTTTGTATTTTTGTATTCTAATTGATAGTCTTTTAAGGTATGCATCATCCACAAAAGTTGAGAGACACACTCTCCTAGGGCTATGTATTCAGCTTCAGTGGTGGATAGAGCAACACAATGTTGCTTTCTTCTTGACCAACTTACTAGGCACTGACCTAGGATTTGGCAGCTACCACTTGTACTTTTTCTGTCTAATTTGCACCCGGCATAGTCTGAGTCAGAATAGCTAAAAAGGTCAAAGGTGCTAGTTCTAAGGTACCAAAGTCCTATATTGAAAGTGCCCTTTATATACCTAAATATTCTTTTAACGTATGTTAGATGTGATTCTTTTGTACAAGATTGGTATCTTGCGCACATACCAACTGCAAATATTATATCTGGTTGACTTGCAGTTAGGTAGAGTAGGCTTCCTATTATACTTCTATAGTATTTTGGGTCTACTGGTTTTCCTTCTGGGTCAGAGTCAATGTTGATGTTAGTGGGTTTTTATGATTTTTGAGTTTTCCATGCCAAATTTTTTAATAAGTTCTTTAGCATATTTAGTTTGGTAAATATATATTCCATCTTTCGTTTGTTTAATTTGTAGACCTAAGAAAAAATTTAGTTCCCCAACCATACTCATTTCAAATTCATTTTCCATTATTTTAACGAATTCTTTTAGAAATTTAGAGTTAGTTGAGCCAAAAATTATATCATCAACATAAATTTGTGCTATGAAGATGTCTTTTTCTATAGTTTTTACAAATAGGATCGGATCGATGTGACCTTGGTTAAAGCCTTTCGATGTTAAGTAATTGGATAACCATTCATACCATGCTCTAGGAGCTTGTTTAAGTCCATATAAGGCCTTTTTTAATTTAAATACATGATTAGGGTAGTCTAGGTCCTCAAATCCTGGGGGTTGGTTTACATAGACCTCTTCCTTAATGAACCCATTTAGGAACGCAAATTTTACATCCATTTGGTATAACTTAAACCCTTTATGTGCTGCATAGGCTAACAACATCCTAATGAATTCGAGTCTAGCTACTGGTGCATAGGTTTCGTCATAGTCTAAATCCTCAACTTGACTAAATCCTTTGGCTACTAGTCTTGCCTTATTTCTAATTATTTCACCCTGATCATCCAACTTGTTTCTAAATACCCATTTGGTATCTATTATTGATTTATTTAAGGGTTTAGGTACAAGTTGCCAGACTCGGTTTCTATCAAATTGGGCTAACTCTTCCTGCATTGTAATAATCCAGTCTGGGTCAGGTAGGGCTTCTTCTATAGTCTTAGATTCAATTTTAGAAATAAGGGCTATCTGACTAAGGTTTCTATAAGAGGATCTAGTTCTGACTCCTAGGTTTGGATCACCCAAAATTTGGTCAGGTGGGTGAGAAGTACTTACTCTAGTTGGTCTTATGTTTGGATCAGAAATTGATTTTTCATATTCAATAGGTTCAGGTTCGATTTCATCATCTTCTCTGTTTCTTGGGTTAATGTCAATATTTTGATCTATATTAGGTAGAATATTATCTTCATCAAACATTACATTAGTTGTTTCTTCAACTTTTAGGGTATTTTGATTATAGACTCTATATGCCCTACTGGTTGTGGAGTACCCTACAAAGATTCCTTGGTTTGATTTGGTGTAAATTTTCCTAAGTAATCTTTAGTATTTAAAATATGAACTTTATATCCAAAAACTTTTAAGTAGTTTAGGTTGGAAATTTTATTATAATACATTTCATAAGGAATTTTATTGTGAAATTTGTTAATTAGAATTCTATTTTGAATATAATTTGTTGTATTTATGGCTTCGACCCAAAATTGATAATTTAAGTTATACTCATTTAGCATGGTTCTAGCCGCTTCTTGTAGAGTTCTATTTTTACGTTCCACTAGACCGTTTTGTTGGGGGGTTCTAGGACATGAAAATTCATGTTGGTATCCATTGATTTTACAGAATTGGGTAAACCTATGATTTTCAAATCCCATGATCACTTCTTATTCTTTTAATTTTAGTATCTTTTTCATTTTTTTGTTAACTTGCAAAAATGACTAAACTCTTCAAAAGTTTCATCTTTTGTTTTTAGAAATTTTACCCAGGTGAACCTAGAGTAGTCATCAATTATCACTAAGCAATACTGGTTCTTGCTTAGTGACTTGGCTCCATGTGAATCAAATAGGTCAAGGTGAAGGAGCTCAAGTAATGAGTTGGTTCTTTCTAGATTAGTTGATTTGTGGGTTGACTTGGTTTGTTTTCCTTGTTGACAAGCATTACAGATTGAATTCTCAATAAATTTTAATTTGGACAAATCTCTAACTAGACCATTTTGACTTATTTTTGAAATGAGTCTGGTGTGAGTGTGACCCAATCTTCTGTGCCACAACTCAATTTCCTCTTCTTGTGTTAGAAAACACTTTATTGAGGAAGTGGGTAGATCAATTGAGTACATATTATTTTTCCTAAGTCCCTTAAGTGTGATTTCAGGGTTTTCAATATTTTTAACTAAACAACTAGATTTGTCAAAGGTGACTAAGTATCCACTATCACACAATTGGCTTATACTTAGAAGATTAAAATTGAAGTTTTCAACTAATAGAACTTTTTGAATAATAAAATCGGAACTAAGTTCGATGTTACCTCTTCCGATTACCTTATGTTTGTCGTCGTTGTCGAATGTAACAGACCCTAAATTCTTTAGTTTGAGCTTTGTAAACTTTAATTTATCTCCAGTCATGTGTCTGGAGCATCTACTGTCTAACATCCACTGATCCAATTCTTTATGTTCCTACACATAAATCGTTTGAATTAGACTCTATTTGATGAATAGAAAGTGAAGTGATTGATTTTGTATTGGTTGAAACATAAGTTTAACTTTAGGAATTTTTAATTTTTAATTTAATTTTGAATTTTGAATTTGAGTTATTAAAATAATTTTAGTTAATTAATTTTGAAAGAATAAATTTTAGTTAATTTTGAAAAATGATTTTAATTTTGATAAATAATTTTAAATTAATTTTAATAGTTAATTTTAATTTTGAAAAAATAGTTAATTTTAATTTTGAAAAAATAGTTAATTTAATTTTTAAAAATATTTAATTTAATTTTAAAAATAATTAATTTTAATTTTGAAAAATAATTAATTTTAATTTTGAATAGTTAATTTTAATTTTGAAAAATAGTTAATTTAATTTTGAAAAAATAGTGAATTTCAATTTTGAAAAAATAGTGAATTTTAATTTTGAAAAAATTGTGAATTTATTTTAAGATTGAATTAATTTTAATTATGATTTTTTTTAAATTGAATTTAAAATTGAATTAATTTTTAATTCCTTAGTCATCTCACCCGATCTAAATTTTCAATCAGGTACTCCTATAATTGTTGTGAGATGAATTGAGGTTCAAATTAAGGGTTTAGTTTAACTTTGTGTTAGATTCAGGTTTAGCTTTGGGTTCAACAAGTAAGCGTTCTTTGGATAAACTTCTGGGCTATGGTGAGTCACAAGGACATCATTAAAGTAACCATGCGATGACTAAGTACAAAACATTGGTCTAACTGGTTAGGATCCATAAAGGGTAGCTTCGGTCAGTTCCACTTAGCCAAATGCACCAGGTCGAAGCCATATTTCCTAGACATGCGATGACTAAGCTTCCCCAACGTACTATCATCCAATACTTCACCAGTACCATGGGTCAAGTTAAGCCTAGCCCTTTTTATTCTAACCCTATTTACCCTGCCAGGTAGGTAAAGTTCCGTTACCCTGACGGGTAGTTTAGTCGGGGGTGCCAGCTATTCTGGATCCTCCTTCTATTTTTGTTTGATTTTTGAATTTTGAATTTTGAATTTTGAATTTTTAATTTAATTTTGAATTTTTAATTTTTAATTTTTAATTTTTAATTTAATTTCGAATTTTGAATTTAATTTCGAATTTTGAATTTTGAATTTAATTTCGAATTTTTATTAATATCGTTTTTGTTTTTGCTCCCCCTGGATCATAGCTTCGATATGGTCTATCGAGGTAGTGTATTTGATCCTTCGGGATCCAATATTGACCAAGTCCAACTTGATTAATCAATTTGGACTTGGGGACCCATGCTTGGACTGATTTTCTATTTGCTTTTTGTACAAGAGATAAATAAGATTTGTATTTTGTCTTTGGTTTAAATCCTAGACCAGTTCTATTGTAAACGACTCTTTGTGTCCCAAGAATTAGGTCAAGATTCTTGGAACCTAAAGAAAACTGTTCTAGTGTTTTCTCCAGATCCTGACTTGAGTTTTCAGGCTGGAATTCTCTTCTTCAAGTTTGTGGACTTGAGTTGAGTTTCCAGTCTGAACTGGTTCAATCAAAGATTCGGAGTTAGTCACTTCTTTAAGAACTTCTACTTCCTTTAGAAGTGACTTAACTCTAAGGTTTGATTTAGCTAACTTTCACAATAAATAATTAACTAGATTATTAAGTCTAGAAATACTTACAGCGGGGTCTGGCCCTTCGGAAACGGATACGGATCCGTGGCTTAGCTCGGACTCGGCCTCCGACTCGCTCTTGGACACGTCGATCTGGTCCCGGGCCATCAGTGCAAGAAGGCTCGTCTGTTCGAGCTCGTCGTCGGTATCCTCTTCTGAAGATTCGTCCCATGTCGCCTTTAGGACCTTTTTCTTCCTTGATTTCATCGGATCTTTCTGATTTGGATAGTTCGCCTTGATGTGCCCCTTCTGATTGTATCCGTAGCACGTTACCTCGAACTTCACCTTTGATTGAACTTCCTTGGACTGAACTGCCTTCTTGAGGTCCTTCTTGTTGAACCCCTTCTTCTTCTTGTACAATTTCTTTACAAGATTGATGAGTTCAGTTGTTAGTTCGTCGTCTTCATCGTCTGAATCTGGTTCTTCTTCTGACTCTGGTTCAGTTCTGTGCTTTATCTTTGATTTGCGCATTCTCCCTGTTCCTGCAACCAAAGCCAACCCTTTCTCGGTCGGGTGTGCATTAATCTGTTCATGAAGTTCAAATTCTGCAAAAAGTTCATCTAATTTAATGGTAGATAGATCCCTAGAAACCTTGTAGGCATCTACCATGGATGCCCACAAGGTGTTCCTCGGAAAGGCGTTTAAGGAGTACCTTATGATGTCCCGGTTATCTACCTTCTGTCCAATTGCATGAAGACCGTTGAGCAGATCTTGAATCCAGGCGTGGAGTTGGGCAGCCGTCTCACCTTCCTGCAGTTTGATATTAAATAATTTATTGAATATTAGGTCTCTTTTACTTACTTTGGTGTCGGACGCTCCTTCGTGAAGTTTAATGAGCTTCTCCCACAGCTCCTTGGCACTGTTGAAGGGGCCGACCTGGTTAAGTTCTTCTTTTGATAGGCCACACTGGAGGGTGCAGGTCGCCTTGGCATTAGCTTCCACCTTCTTAATCAGAGATGCGTCCCAGTCCTCGTATGGTAGTGGCTTGGCGACGCTATCAGTTGGTAGTTGGAGTCCGGTTTTGACGATCATCCATACTTCAAAATGAGTCTGGAGATTTGCCTCCATCCAACCCTTCCAGTACCCGAAGTCATCTCCGGTGAATAACGGGGGGCGAGCTGTACTGTAGTCTTCTTGAAGGGTCATTTTAGATCAACTATAAAGAAAATAAACAACAAGAAAAATTCCAGGACTTGATCCTGGATTAGTAGTGCGGGAAGTATATAAAAAAATAGAAAACGAACTCGGGTGGTGTTGCACCAACCTCGAGCAAAAACCGATTCGAGAAAAGAATTAGAATATAGCTATAAAGCTAAATTCTAATTGACTCCGACAAATCTGAAAATACCACGAAAAAATTATTTTGAATGGTGGTTGCACTGATTCAAAACGACCCCTCTCTGATACCAATTGTTGGATCGAGAAGCGCTAGAGGGGGGTCACTACAACAAAAACCTTCATAGACATCGGTTTTCCACCGGTGTCTATTACATTTTCGACCGATGTCTATGAAGGCGATGTAAAAGGTCTGCCATTTTAGACATCGGTTTAAAACCGATGTAGTATCACTTAACGACACTGGTGTTTGAATCGGTTATTAACCGATGTAGTATCACTTAATGACACTGTTTCATCAACGGTGTAAAACCGATGTAATATTATATGTTAATAACACCAGTTTTGGCAGCGGTATACGACCGATGTAATATTAGTTAATGACACCGATTTTGCAGCGGTGGAAAACCGATGTAATATCAGTATTTTTTAACAACACAAATTTGATTTCCGAAACAGTGAAAAATCGACAGTAACCAAAAAAATACACAAATATTCACAAATTACACAAATATTCTTCATTCAACAGTATCCATAAAATACACAAATATTCACAAATTACATAAATATTCTTCTTACAACAATATCCATAAAATACACAAATATTCTTTTTACATCAAAAGCTAATAGATATCAGAATCAAGGTAGAACATTCTTTTAACAACACATCAAGGTAGAACATCATGAGTCAAAAATCAAGCTAAGGCTACATTAAATTATGAGAATCAGAATCTGTTCAACTTGCTATACTGCTCCATTCTTCTTGCGCCTTTCATTTCCCTAATCTCACCGCTTTTCACCTTCAAATGCCTAGTTTTCTGAGTTAAAACATCCACTATTCTAATCTGTCAAACAAAAGTATCATTTGGTCTACTAACTACAGCAAAGAACTAAAACAGAAGAATTATACATGCTGCAGAAGTCTTAGAATATCACCATCAGAAAGAAATTGACATGGGACAATATACGCAATTTACATTCCATGCAAATGCATGCATCATCCAAAGTTTTCAAAAATCAAATACCTTTCCTACTCAAATGTAATCTAGCATGCATTCAGCCCACTCGAACCGCACTTCATCAATTTCACCTCTGGAGTACTTGAGATTTGTAAACTGTAAAAACACATAAATAATATATTAGTAAACCAAGAACAAAAATCATAGTTGAAAGAGAGAAGAGAAGTCCGTTTTAGACCAAACAAATGGTATGTTGCAACTTAACTTAAGAAGACCGTTTCCACAACCTCCAGATTCCTTGGGTGGGCAAGGAATGTTGCTTCCATGATTCTTAGCCTTTCTATCAGACTCAACGGTGGATAAAGATGAGTTATCTGGTCGCTCGCCTGTGGAATGTCTCCGTCTTTTCCCAACAATTTTTCTGATGACATACTTCTTTGCCCTCTGTCTCCTACCAGCCTTGGAGGAATCAATTGCAGGTGTTTGAGAAGCAGTTCCCTTTACTATCTTTCCATAACAATCTAAGCAAAGTTTGTAAGAGTAATTTGAGCAGCTTCTGTGAAAATCCACTAGTGAAGTCCTGCAATAATTACTGGTTCCAAGGGGGAAACAAGAAAAGAAAACAATATCAATCAAGTGAACATTTTAATGCATGATGAGACGATAACAAAGAACAGAATATGACCTAAAAATTAGAACTTGCTAAAGCAAAATAGAGGCACAAGTTTACAAATGACCATCTAAGAAACAGGGTCAGGACACATTATTTAGTTTTTATGTCCATGATTTCATAAACATAGCAAATTACGAAATTCTCAGAGGTGTTATAGATGTGAAGACATACCAGTTAACAAGCTCATTGTGAGGCTCATATACTCGAAGAAGTACACCAGAAAATCCACCTTCTAGATGATAGATCGATCAAGAGGATATCTAACTGGATGAAGAAACTAGGCAATTGTTTTGAAGCTTACCTTGATCCCCTTGGTTTACTTCCAGCTCATTTAATTGGTTCTGATAGATATGTTTCAGCAAGGGAAGCAATTCAGATATCAAGCTATATGTGTGCTCCTTATTATTAAACTTGTTTTGACCATTTGCCAGTTCCTGAAGATGATACAAATTGCATATGCACATAAAAGTTCTAGACTAGTATGAAAGTTGACAGAACCGTCTCTAACTTAACAATAATTGGCTAGGCAGTTAACCTTATGCCAGTCTTCTTTAGCTCCAAGAGGAGAACAAGTCGGACAATCCAATTGTCCATGACTAACAGGGTAGACAGTTGTCACATGGACAAGACAAATCTCATCACTATCGACATGCTCAGTCTTCCTATGCTCCTGAACAATTTCAAGATCCTGAAGATCACATAAATGGAAACTTTCATGACAAAACATTCTCAAAGTAAATAATGTTCATAAAACTTTGCATGTTAAAAGTAAGTAAACCTTATAACCATCTTTAGCTGGACTTCTAGAACATGATTTGCAATCACAACAATCGCGACAGACAAGACAAGCAATCTTTACCTCCTTTTCAAGCATACCAGAGTACCTTGACAATACAAACTAAATCAGATAAACAGAAGTAGTTTTTTTTATGTATAAGATCCTATATCACTGATATCAAGATGTTCAAGTCTAAAAAGGATATGTGATTCATATCCTGTTTTCACAATATCAAAAAGCTAAAAGAGAAAAATAAATCAAAAGGATTTTGCCAATATGGTTCAATTCTCTTCCTATAGATAATGCATGCCATTTGAAATTTAATCACAAACAGGGTGGATATACAAACAAGATCACAATTCAAGCCATTGGATGTGAATATAGTAACAGTAATATAGCTCAACCACAATGAAACTTCACCAAAATAACAAAAGCAATCTAGCTTAACTCACAATGAAACTTATACTCATAAGACAAAAAGGTAATTTAATATTATCAAAATCAAACCAAATCATGAGAAAAAGGCTCAAATAAGATTAAAACACAATTAAGATTAACCCAAACCTAAAATTAACTTGGATTAATCCTACAATAAATCAAAATTGATCTAAAAATCTCTATTGAAAGTCCTAATCTAAGTGTGCCTTGAGTGACCCTCCATAATGATAATCCATTCAAATCGAAGCTTCTCATACTAAGTGATATGGGTTAGGTTTTGTAAGTCCCCGATAAGAAGGGAAAAGGATATAACCAAACGAAGGAGGTAGGCTAATACCGGCTGGGATATACCCCCAAAGGAGGTAGGTTGGTATCGACCGAAATATGCCTCCAAGGAGGAAAACCCATATTAATTGACATATACCTCAAAGGATGTAGGCTAATATCGGCCGGGATATACCTCCAAAGGAGGTAAGTTAGTATCGACTGAAATATGTCTCCAAGGAGAAAGACCCGTATTAATTGGCATATACCTCAAAGGAGGTAGGCTAATATCGGCCGGGATATACCTCCAAAGGAGGTAGGTTAGTATCGACCGAAATATGCCTCCAAGGAGGAAGACCCATATTAATTGACATATACCTCAAAGGAGGTAGGCTAATATCGACCAGGATATACCCCAAAGGAGGTATGTTAGTATCGACCGAAATATACCTCCAAGGAGGAAGACCCATGTTAATTGGCATATATTCTCAAAGGAGGTAGACTAATAGCGGCCGGGATATACCTCCAAAGGAGGTAGGTTAATATCGACCGAAATATGCCTCCAAGGAGGAAGACCTGTATTAATTGGCATATACCTCAAAGTAGGTAAGCTAATATCGGCCGAGATATACCTCCAAAGGAGGTAGGTTAGTATCGACCGAAATATGTCTCCAAGGAGGAAGACCCGTATTAATTGGCATATACCTCAAAGGAGGTAGGCTAATATCGGCCGGGATATACCTCCAAAGGAGGTAAGTTAGTATCGACCAAAATATGTCTCCAAGGAGGAAGACCCGTATTAATTGGCATATACCTCAAAGGAGGTATGCTAATATCGACCGGGATATACCTCCAAAGGAGGTAGGTTAGTATCGACCAAAATATACCTCCAAGGAGGAAGACCCATATTAATTGGCATATACCTCAAAGTAGGTAAGCTAATATCGGCCGAGATATACCTCCAAAGGAAGTAGGTTTGTATCGACAGAAATATGTCTCCAAGGAGGAAGACCCGTATTAATTGACATATACCTCAAAGGAGGTAGGTTAATATCGGCCGGGATATACCTCCAAAGAAGGTAGGTTTGTATCAACCGAAATATGCTTTAAGAAGGAAAGCCAAGACCGGTCGGTTGACCAATACCTTGGACAGATACTTGATAAAATATAGCCTAGCGCTAGTTAGGATAAATAACATAGAAGGGCGCTGATAGAAGCCTCATAAGGAATAATAATCATTAACTAAATCTAGTTGTGATTAACCTCGACCGATACAAGGAACATTGGTACATTGAGCTATCTATGATATAATAGAAGCAGGAGGGGCGAAACGATAGAAACACTTTAAAGGGACTCATGAGGTAGGATAGAGATAAATATTTCAAATAAGATAATTAATGAAGATATCTGTAATATGTGATTATATGACAGGTATTATATATTTTGGCGGGAAATGTGTTTTTAGATTGTTTTACAGGTGCTAAACGACAAAGGAGGTACATCTGGGGTACAAGAAAGATTCCTTAAAAGTCATTCACCACAACTACGCAGCTTACGTCATCTCATAACAAACTCTAACAGACCGGGGTCCACTTCATGACTACAGAGGTTATATGAAGTGGTATAAAAGGGGGAATCCTCTCCGTTGGCCAGGTAAGTTCACATCATTGCGCACATTCATAACCCTAATTTCCAGCTACTGTTCATCTACTTCTTCCTTCTTCCTTCTTCCACACCAAGAGAGATCACTAACTTGAGCGTCGGAGGGCCTAGCCAGGGATTCCCACCCCAGTCTTAGGTCATTGACGATAGTGTTGGCTAGTCTCTTGTGCGCAGGAAGTCTGGGAAGCTCCGGATTTGGGTGTCTCTTCGATTGGGTTTCTCTCTCGTCATCGGATCTTCGTGCAAGGGAGGCATTCGGTAACTCTATTTTTCCCGATCCACTTTGGGTTTCTCGGATCGAGGTTCTCCAGGCTTTCTTCTCCATCAACAGTGGGTTTCTTATTCCAGATGTCCGTCTTGTCCAGCTTCTCAGATAGGATCAAATTTGGCGCCGTCTGTGGGAACTTCACCTGAATCTGAGACTACAAGATGGAAGAGGCCGGAAAATCAAACCTACTCACTATTAGTCGTGAGGATCTGGATTTCCTCATCAATTCTCATGTACAGAAAGCCTTACAACAACAACAACAACTTCAAGCTCACACTGGAGCTACTCTACCAACGGCTCATAATCCGGCAATTTCAACTACTGAGCATCGGAAAGGAAAGGAGCTGGAAGAGGAGGAACATGCGTATTTTCCTCCAGCTACTGTTTCTCCGACAAGGCGTCCATGAGCCTTCCTTTGCACCCCCATGGAGCAGGGGGGTAGGAGGCCCATGTTCCAAGAATCCTCTGGCGAGGCACCAGACAAAGAAAAGCATAAGATCAAAATGATAACTAGCGATAGCTCACCAGAGAAAGTCATCTCCCCATTCTCTCAGAGTGTACTGGATGATCCGCTTCCTAAGCGGTATCAAAATCTTCAGATCGGTGAGTACACTGGAACAACAGATCCAGAAGATCATCTGTTGAAATTCGAGAACGTAGCATTATTACAACAATTCTCTGACGGGGTGAAGTGTCGAATGTTTCTTACTACCCTCGGAGGAGCTGCACAGCGCTGGTTCAAGAGATTGCCGGAGAAGTCTATTTGAAAATTTAAAGACTTCAACAAAGTTTTTCTACACCATTTTTCCAGCAACAAGAGGTATCATAAGACTCCTTGGAGTCTATTTTCAATTAAGCAAGCATCCAAAGAGTCCTTCCGAGCGTACATCAAAAGGTTCAATCAGGTAGCTATTGATGTACCTAATGCTACCACTGAAATATTAGTAAGCGCCTCTCAAGGTTTAAATGATAACGATTTCTTTAAAGATTTAGTAAGAAATCCTCCTGCTAATTTTGATTCATTGATTGAGCGTGCTACCGAATTCATTAATGTGGAAGAAGCTCAAGCTGCTCGTAGGAAGGGGGGTGTTACCTCTTCTCCTAGCCAGGTTAAGGAGAAAGCTCCGGCCCCTGTTCCTCCACCCAGAGGGCCTAGAGCAACTCATACACCTCATCGACAACCAGAATATCGTCCACAAGCCGTACAACACGTGGAGATACAGCCAGAGGCACCAAGGAGATGGTGCGCTTATCATAAAACTAGCAGTCATCATACTGAAGACTGTTTTGTTTTAAGAAATAAACGAGCTAATAGGGAGCGATATCAGAGGCAAAACTATTACCGGCAGCGGTACCCCAGGCAGCAGAGCCCACTCAAATTGGAATATCGCCCGGTCGAGCCTCGGCAAGATGCATTGCCAGTCTCGGCCGGTATAAGCCAAGTGTCAGAAAAAGCACCTTCTGAAACTATGACGACTCGGCAAGAAGAAAACAGGTGCAATGCCGCTCGGGGCAATATCAATATGATTGCAGGTGGACCCACTGATGGGGATTCTAACAGGGCTAGAAAAGTGCATGCTCGAAGACTGGAAATTCATGCCGTGGGGTGTAGCATGGAACGAGCGGCCGATCCCGAGATAAGTTTTGGGCCTAGGGATCTCGAAGGGGTAGAAATACCCTATGACGATGCCCTAATTATTAAAGCCGTGATAGCCAACTACACCATTTCTCTTACCTTCATAGACACGGGCAGTTCTGTCAATATTATATTCAAGAAGGCTTTCGATCAACTACAAATTGACTCGAGTGAACTTCAGCAGATAGTCACTCCTCTATATGGATTCACAGGCAATGAAGTACAACCGCTAGGTCAAATAAAGTTGGCCATATCTCTGGGAGAGGAGCCTCTGATGAGAACAAGGAGATCTTATTTCATGGTAGTAGACACTCCATCCTCTTATAATGTGATACTAGGTCGACTTGCCTTAAACGAATTTAGGGCAGTCGTTTCTACTTTTTGTCAGAAAATTAAATTTCCGGTGCATGACCAAGTCGGGGAGGTGCGAGGGGATCAGAAGACAGCTCGAAAATGTTATGTAGAAATAATTCGGGCTAAAGCTAACACTGCCCGAAAGATTCAAAGAATGGAAGCTAATGTCATTCAGGAGAAGCAGCCTGTTCTGGTTTATGAAGAAAAGGAAGAAAGTTCAGATCCAGACCGGTCGGCCTGAAGCTACTATATATATTGCGGCTGATCTTGATCCCACTTTGAAAGCCAAACTGGTACAGTGCTTAAGGAAGAATAATGATGTGTTTGCCTGGACGCCCAAAGAAGTCTCGGGCGTTTCTCCTGCAGTCATGGAGCATGTCTTACATGTCTTCCTAGATGCCCGCCCGGTCATGCAAAGAAAGAGGAATTTTAGTGCGGAACAGAACCAAATCATCAAAGAAGAAATAACTAAACTTATGGAGGCTGGTTATATCAGGGAGGTACAATTCCCTAACTGGTTAGCTAATGTGGTGTTAGTCTCTAAGCCAGGAAACAAATGGCGAGTGTGCATTGATTTCTGGGATCTCAACAAGGCTTGCCCAAAAGATTATTATCCATTACCCAAGATCGATCAATTGGTAGACTCCATTGCTGGATGCGAGTACATCTCTATGCTAGACGCTTATCAAGGCTATCATCAGGTTCCCTTAGCTAAAGAAGATCAGGAAAAAGTTAGTTTTATAACATCTGAAGGTACTTATTGTTATAATGTTATGCCCTTCGGACTAAAAAATGCAGGAGCAACTTATCAAAGGCTTATGAATAAGGTCTTCCAGAAGCAGATTGGTAGAAATATGGAAGTATATGTTGATGATATCTTAATTAAGTCTCTTCAAGCTGCTGATCTGTGCAGGGATGTAGAGGAGACCTGCAAGACATTGAGACAATATGGGCTCAAGTTAAATCCGAGCAAATGTTTATTCGGCACGAAAGGAGGAAAATTCCTGGGATATATGGTGTCCGAACGGGGAATAGAAGCCAACCCGAGCAAGGTCAAGGCACTTCAGAACATGGAGCCACCGCGTAACATGAGAGAAGCTCAAAGATTGACCGGCCGGATTACAGCCTTGTCTAGGTTTATTTCCAGGTCGGCCGATCGTAGTTTTCATTTCTTTAAAATACTCAGAAAAGCCAATAAATTTCAGTGGAATGAGGAATGTGATAAGGCTTTCCAAGAGTTGAAAGATTATTTGTCTACTCTCCCTGTATTAGCTAAGCCTATAGTAGGAGAGACTCTTTGGGTATATTTGTCGGCTAATGAAAACGCTGTAGGCTCTGTATTAGTCAGACAAGAAGGAAAAGAGCAACAACCTGTATATTTTTCTAGCCATTTATTAAAAGGAGCTGAGTGTAGATATACTACACTAGAGAAATTGGCTTATGCACTAGTCTTGATCGCTCGGAGGTTGCACCCATATTTCTTAGCGTATGAAATTATTGTATTAACCAACAGTACTCTTGGGCGGGTGTTACTCAACCCAGAGGCATCAGGTCGGCTGATCAAATGGACAACTGAACTTGGAGAATATGGCATTCAATATCAACCTCACTCGGCCATCAAAGCACAAGCTCTAGCAGACTTCATTATAGAAGTTCAAGGCCTTGAGGAAGAAAACATTTGGAAAGTTTATGTAGATGGCTCCTCAACTAGACAAGGTAGCGGAATTAGTGTTCTTCTTATATCTCCAAGGGAAGACAGACTTCAACTCTCTATCAGATTGAATTATAGAGCTACTAACAATGAAGTAGAATATGAATCCTTGATAGCAGGATTGCAGGCCGCTCGGCATATAGGAGCAGCTCGAGTCCTCATCTATTCTGATTCTCAATTGGCATCCCAAGAACTATCAGGTAATTTTGAAATTAATAATGACAGACTCCGGTTATATGCTGAGACGTTTGATAAGTTGAAATCTCAGTTTCAAGAAGTAAATATACAAAAGGTTCCTCGATCTGAGAATCAAGTAGTAGATGAATTGGCTAAGCTGGCCTCTGTTATAGTACCATGGAGCCTAGATTGGCCCGTAGAACAAACTCTGTTAATATCCTGTATCGAAAGACAGGCTGAAGCAGAAATTCAAGGTGACTGGTGTTGGATCGAGACGCGCTAGAGGGGGGGGGGGGTGAATAGTGCTCGTGGCTATTTTGATCGTATCGGAATCGTAAAACTATCAAAGTAAATATATGCAGCGGAAATAACGAATGCAATCACAGAGGGACACAAGAAGTTTTACTTCGTTCGGAGCCTAAGGCGACTCCTACTCGAAGGCCCGCGATCCTTGATCGCTTTCCGTGGGCAACAACTATAAGCTCGTAAAATGTACAATAAGATATTACAATTGAAAGAACTAAAACAAATTATACCGACAACAATAAAGTAGCAGAATCTGAAGCTCCGGGTTGTCGGGGACTTGTAACAGCACTTCTGGGTGTTTCTAGAGCAGCTTGTAGCGTAAGGATTGCTTGGAGTTCGTTGTTCTGGTGCTGCTGCTCGAGACCCCTTATAAAGGGTGTTCAAGGCGCCTTGAAGCCCTTCAAGGCGCCTTGAACAGGCCGAGTCACCCGCGGAGATCAGCACAGACTTGGTCGAACTTCATCCAGTTCAAGGCGCCTTCAGCCTACCCAAGGCGCCTTCAACCTTCGACCCAAGGCGCCTTGAACTTCATCTAAGGCGCCTCCAACCTTCTGCGCTGGCTTTTCCTGGTTCGCACCCGAGGCGCCTCCAAGCTCCATGGAGGCGCCTCGGACACTGTTCATCCGAGTTGTAACTTGCTCCAATGTTGGTTTCAAACCACATGTACCAAAAAGTTAGAAAGATAAATAATGAATGATAATAATGAAAGTTTTGACAAGATTCGAATCGTCCGGTTCGACTTGAGTTTCCTAAATCCTAGGTCGACCCAACGCCTACTGTTCCCTCTACGGGGAACACGTCCTCACCTACTCCACTCAGGAGATTTACCTGTTGCCAGTGCGATCCTCCAGATCAACTGGACTTTTGCTCAGCACTCGACGCTTCCGGACTTTCTGCTGGACATCCGCTTCCCGGCTAGTCCAGTCTTTCACCTGGTTCGCGACACTAGGACTTTCCACCTAGGGTTACCACTCCCTAGGACTTTTGCCTGAAGCCACCGACCTGCCAAGACTTTCCGCATAGGGTTACCACCCCCTATGACCTAGGGTTACCACCCCCTAGGGTTTCTCCCTTTGCCTAACCGCAGCTAGGACTTTTCTCCACCTAGGGTTACCACCCCCTAGGACCTAGGGTTACCACCCCCTAGGGTTTTTCACCTGCCAAACCGCAGTTAGGACTTTTCCTGAAATACTCATTCAACATGTTAGATCACAACACACCTTAACTTTGAATCCTTTGCCATTATCAAAACTCAGGTTCGATCGTTAGATGCTTCCCGCACCAACAATCTCCCCCTTTTTGATTATGGCAACCCAAATTCAAAGTTAAGTAAAATCAAATGCATAAAAAGGTTTTAAGTGAGCAAGCTTAAGTATATAAAATCAAATCAATGCCTAACTTAAGCTAACACTTAAACTTTTGTGAAGCTCCCCCTTAATACAGGGTTTCCTTTTTAAATTTTTACTTTTTTACTTTTAAAGTTTACTTTTGAATTTTCTTATTCTCCCCCTTTGCCTTTATCAAAAAATAAGCCAGTTTCAAATTTTCTTTTTGAAAAATAAATTAGACTAAAAACAGGATAAGTGCTAAGTTGAAAAATAACTTTTCACCTAAAATTTTGAAAGCACTGAGTTAAAATTTTGCAAAACTATCTGAAAGGTAACCTAGAAAATATCTTAGCAATAATATATAACGTTAGGTTTCAAGGTTGGCTAAGTTTGAAAAAAAATTTGAAAGTTGCTCTATGAACCACTTAGCTAAGCCTTTTGCAAACTGATCCGGCAGTAAGAATGGGGAACCCACTTCCTGAAGGGTCTCAGCTTGAGAACCGATGAAGGGCTGACCAAGCGGTTAATGGCCGAGCCGATCATCCGGGTATGTCCGAGCGGAGTTAGATAACCCATCCATGGGTTTGGGTTTCCGACGCCAAGGCAGGAGGATCGAAGGGCCGACCGGGAGCCCGAACGTCAGGGGCCAAAGAGCCGAGCGGGCAACCCGCCCGGACAAAATAAGGGCGAGGGGAGAAAAAGGTGGCCGAGCGGCCTATGCGCTCGGCTCGGGATATGGAATATCGGCAGAAGCATGTCTGATGATTAGGCCGTACATAAGATCGCACGATGGAGGATCTTGCCGTCACATCATGGAAAGGTTGATACAGTAGCAGTATGGCCTCATGGACGCCTTTTCTGACGGGTCCATATCTGGGCATGGCCCTTCTGACAGACCCATGCCTGGGCATGGTCAAATGCAGGTGGCTGCTTTGATTGGCGCGCCCAGGCTTCTTCGAGGGGTCTATATAAGGCCTCCATTTCTTCACCGGAGGTATGCTCGTCTTCATCTTGAGGCTACCTTCTTGTCATTCCTCGCCTGACTTGAGCGTCGGAGGACCGTCGCCGGGACACCCCTCCCGGCTCGGTTTTGTTGCAGGTTCGCCGGAGTACTCGAGGATCCAGCAGAGAGCGCCACGTGCCCAGCGTCCGCTGACTCTTGGTTCGGACAGGATCAAATTGGCGCCGTCTGTGGGAACGCTCCTGCATCCGATCGGAGACAATGGACGAGGCTGGACGACAACACACGGTGACGCTTTCAACAGAGGAACTCGACGCCCTGGTCGAGATAAGGGCCGCCAAACTCATGGAGCAAAAACAAAAAGCATCTGCCGAGCGGGCGGAGCAGCAAGCAACATCTGCGTCTCATGGCCGAGCGGAAGCACCTCCAACCACCGTCGCATTCCATCGGGCCTTGTTTCGCACCCCTGAAGCCATACCAGCCCGAAGAGATAGAGGATCTTCCTCAGATGAAATGCCAAGGCGGGATGACAGGAAGGGGAAAGCTCCCCGAGCGGACTCCTCCCCCGAGCGGATCAATCGTCAATTTTCGGAGGTTATCCTACGAGACCCTCTGCCCAAGCACTACGTGCCTCCGACGATCGGCGAATACAATGGAACAACGGACCCGGATGATCATCTGGGTAAGTTCGATAATACAGCCACGCTCCATCAGTACACAGATGGAGTAAAGTGTAGAGTTTTCCTTACCACCCTCTCGGGATCGGCTCAACGGTGGTTTCGAAGGTTGCCGGACGGATCCATCACGAGCTTCAAGGAATTCCGAACGGCCTTCCTCCACCACTTCGCCAGCAGTCGGCGTTACCAGAAGACAAGTGTCAGCTTGTTTGCCATCAAGCAAGAGCCGAGAGAATCGCTTCGAGCTTACATTCAGCGGTTCAACCAAGTGGCGATGGATATCCCAACGGCCACATCGGAGACAATGATGAATGCCTTCACGCAAGGCCTTGTGGATGGGGACTTCTTCCGATCGCTCATCCGAAAGCCGCCCCGAGATTATGATCACATGCTGCATCGGGCCAACGAATACATAAATGTGGAAGAAGCGCAAGCCGCTCGGAAAAAGGAAGCTCCAGCCGAGCGGGCACCTATTCATGCCGAGCGGAAACAGCAAGCCGCTCAGCAGCCGCCTAGAGGACCGAGGGCCGAAGCAATCCGATCCCCACACGCCAGATCTCACGTACAAGAGGTGGCTGCCACTCGGCCCAAGCCAAAGAAGAGGTGGACCCCTATGTTCTGCTCCTACCACCAGACGGATACGCATAACACGAGGGATTGCCGAAGCCTTCCCTTTGTGTCCAATCCTGTTCCCAGGAAAGCCGAGCGACGGTCTCCTCCCACCGACAGGAGACTTAGGACTCATGAAGCTGACCGAACCCGCACCGAGAGGCGACATCAGCAGACACCCGATCGGCACCGATCCCCGAGGCAGGAGAATCGCCAGGCGTCCAGAGAACGGTCACGACCGTCCGGAGGAGGAAAATAGGAGCAATACTTCCCGGGCGAGATCAACGTTATTGCTGGCGGGCCGACCGGAGGAGACTCCAATCGAGCCAGAAAGGCGGGCGTCCGGCAACTTCAGATCCACGCGGTCGGTTGCAGCCAGGAGCGGGCGAGTGGACCGGAAATCACTTTCGGACCCGAGGACTTAGAAGGAGTAGAAGTGCCCCACGACGACGCGCTGCTCATTAAAGCGGTAATAGCAAATTACACCATTCACCGCGTATTTGTTGACACAGGAAGTTCGGTCAACATCATATTCAAGAAGGCGTTCGATCGGTTACAAATTGATCGAGCCGTTGCCCATGACAACCCCGCTCTACGGGTTTACAACGAAGTTGTTGGTCGGACAAATCCGGTGGCCACCTCGGGGAGAAGAGCGCTCGGGAGGACCATGATTAACCGTGGTGGTCGACTCTCCTCATCCTACAACGCTCATTTTGGGACGGCCGGCGAATTCCGAGCGATTGTCTCAACCTTCCATCAGAAGATAAAGTTCCCGTGGAGGACAAAGTAGGAGAAGTGCGGGGAGATCAGCTAGCAGCTCGGCGGTGCTATATAGAGATGATCCGGAGAGGCTTGTTCCGCTCGGAAGGCTCCCGAATTGAGGTACATGCCATAACCGAAACTGCTTTAATTTATGATGAAAAGGAGGAAGTCCAGATCCATCCGACCCGATCGGAGGCCACGACTTTATCGCCTCGATCCGGGGAAGAACGAAGGAGAAGCTGATCCAATGCCTCCAACGAAATCATGATATCTTCGTCAGGTCGACACATGAGTTACCCGGATTTCGCCGAGCCTAGCGCAACATGAATTGCATGTCCGGACCGGCGATGAAGCGGAGAAAAGGGACTTGACGAGCGTAATGCCATCATCCGGACGGAAGTAGAAAAACTTCAAGGCCGGCCACATACGCGAGGTGCGGTTCCCGAGCTGGCTGGCCAACGTGGTGCAAGTCGGGCTGCATCGACTTTCGAGATTTAAACAAGGCATGCCCCAAGGATTTTATCCTCTGCCCCGGATAGATCAGTTGGCCGGCTGCGAACTAATTTGCATGCTTGATGCTTACCAAGGATATCATCAAGTACCGCTCGCTCGGGAAGACCAAGAAAAAGTAAGCTTCGTAACGGTGACGGCACATATTGTTACAATGTGATGCCGTTCGGATTGAAGAATGCCGGAGCCACCTATCAACGCTTGATGAACAAGGTTTTCAAGGAGCAGATCGGGCGGAATCTGGAAGTTTATGTTGACGACATTCTTATCAAATCCGTCCGAGCGGCCGATCTTTTCAAGGATATGGAAGAAACCTTCCGAACACGCAAATATGGAGTCAAGCTAAATCCACGAAGTGCCTTTCGGAGCTAAAGGAGGCGTTTCTTGGGGTACATAGTGACCGAGCGGGAATTGAAGCAAATCCAAAGAAGGTGAAAGCACACTAAGACATGCCGTCCCCTAGAAATACTAGAGAAGTGCGAGGTTGACCGGTCGGATAACTGCTTTATCGAGATTCATCTCGCCGGCCGGAGCCTTCCATTCTTCAGGTTCCTGCGCAAGGCTAAGTTCCATGGGATGAAGAATGTGACCGAGCATTTGAAGAGTTGAAGATATATCTTAATTCTCTGCGTGTTAGCCAAGCCGATCGGAGGTGAGTCACTTTATATGTATCTGTCGTCAACTGAGCATGCTGTGGGCTCAGCACTTGTGAGGGCGAACGGCGAAGAGCAGCCGGTGTATTTTCTAAGCCATATTTTAAAAGACGCTGAATCTCGTTACACCGGGCTCGAGAAGTTGGCTTTCGCTTTGGTTCTTGCCGCTCGGCGCCTGCGACCGTATTTCTTGGCCCATACCATTATTGTCCGGACGAACAGTCCACTTGGAAGAGTGCTGTTGAATCCGGAAGCGTCTGGACGGCTTATCAAGTGGACGACAGAATTGAGTGAATTTGACATCCAATATCAGCCCCGCTCGGCGATTAAAGCCCAATCCTTGGCTGATTTTGTGACCGAAGTGCAAAGGCCAGAGCCTGAAGCTATGTGGAGAATATATGTGGATGGATCCTCCACTCGGCTTGGAAGTGGGATCGGAATATTACTACTCTCACCTCAGGAAAAAAAGATGCACCTATCCGTCCGGCTAGATTACAAAGCTACTAACAACGAAGCAGAGTATGAGGCCCTCATAGCCGGATTGCAGGCAGCACGGCATGTGGGAGCAGCTCGGGTGACACTCTATTCTGATTCACAGTTGGCCGCTCAGCAACTTTCCCGCACCTTTGAAATCAACTGTGTTCGGCTCAAACTCTACGCTGAGGCCTTTGAAAAACTCAAAGTTACTTTCCAAGAGGTGCTTATTCAGAAGATCCCCCGAACGGAGAACCAGGCAGCCGATGAGTTAGCCAAACTAGCGAGCTCAGTAACGCCGGTCGCCGTTCAGCAACCAATTGAAAAAGCGCTACTGGTGGCGCATGTCGATCGGATGCAAGACCTCACATTTCCAAGTGACTGGAGGACACCCATTATAGAATTCCTCCGTTCGGGCACCACACCATCCGATGAATATGCAGCCCGGATCCTCAGAAGAAGAGTCGGTCGGTTCACACTCATCGGAGATCAACTTTACAAGAAAGCTTTCTCGCGCCCTTTGCTGAAATGTGTAAGCTCGGAGGACTCAGCTTACATCCTCCAGGAAGTACATCAAGGATCATGCGGGGGTCATCCGGGCGGACGCTCATTGGCCAAGAAGATCCTCTTGGCCGGATACTTTTGGCCGACTTTACAAACAGATCCCGCTCAGACAGTATCTACATGCCTTTCATGCCAGAAGTATCACAACTTCTCCCACCGACCGGCAGAGGAGATGAAGGCATCAACCATCTCATGTCCGTTCGATCAATGGGGAATGGATATTGTGGGTCCATTTCCGATGGTGACCGGGCAGAGGAAATTTTTACTAGTGGCGGTAGATTATTTCTCCAAGTGGGTGGAGGCCGAGCCGCTGGCAAAGATCACTGAACAGATGGTTAAAAAATTCATTTGGCAACACATCATTTGTCGGTTCGGCATCCCTCGCCGACTAGTGTCCGATAACGGGCGGCAGTTTACAGGGAAGATGTTAGAGGATTGGTGCAAAAGCTACGGCATTGAGCAACATTTCACGTCCATAGCCTATCCTCAGAGCAACGGTCAAGCTGAAGTCGCCAACCGGGAGATTCTTCGTATTCTGCGCGCTCGGCTCGACCATTTGGGAGGGAGTTGGCCGGATGAAGTGCCGAGCGTCTTGTGGGCTATCCGAACGACACCAAAAGAAGGGACGGGAGTCACACCGTTCCATTTGGTATATGGCGGTGAGGCTGTCATACCGGTCGAAGTCGGCGTTGAGTCAGCCAGGATCCAGAGCTATGATGATGACAACGCCGAACGAAGAAACATGGAGCTGGACTTGGTAGAAGAGGAGAGGGCAAAGGCGTCCGTTCGGCTGATGGCATACCGTCAGCGGATGAAGCAAAACTACAACCGGCGCGTAATTCCCAGATCGTTCCAAGTCGGCGATCTTGTCTGGAAGAAAGTCAAGCCGGTCGGCGACGTCGGCAAGCTTGAAGCGCCATGGGCAGGCCCTTTCAAAATCATCGAAAAGCTCCGCTCGGGCGCGTATTATCTGGAGGATGAGGACGGACGGCAGCTAGATAGGCCGTGGAGCGCGAACCACCTCCAGCCTTACCGGGCGGGGTGAAAGGTGTATCACTGTAAATCACCCTGTGTATTTCATTTTTCGACTAAATACTTGAAATGCAGAGATGAAAAGTCAAAGGAGCGAATATAAGGCATTATCATCGTAGCGCGAAGGCCCCCGAGCCGATCAGCCGGGAGGTTTATATGGTTAAGACTTGTAAGCAAATAACTCGTGCCGTTCGGCCGGAAGTAAATTGGTCTAGCCAAGCGCTCGAGGAACGAAGGCCCCGCGCCGTTCGGCCGGAGGTAAATGGGTCGAGCCAAGCGCTCGAGGATCGAAGGCCCCGTACCATTCGGACGGAGGTATATTATCCGAGCCAAAATACTCGACGAAGTAGATCCTGAGCCGTTCGGCCAGGAGGGCATTATCCAAGCTGGGTGAAAGGCAAAGAGCTACGCCGAACGGAAGTGTCAAAATTAGCCTTAACGGCCGTCTAGCCCAGACGTTAAACCGTAGAGCCGCGCCGACCGGCTATAAATATCCGCGCCGACGAGCTCCGTCGTTAAAGATCAAGAGACGAGCCGGCGTCTATAAACCCTCCGAGCGGAAGACCGACGAGCACCGTCGTTAAAGATCGAGAGCCGCGCCGACCGGCTATAAATATCCGCGCCGACGAGCTCCGTCGTTAAAGATCAAGAGACGAGCCGGCGTCTATAAACCCTCCGAGCGGAAGACCGACGAGCACCGTCGTTAAAGATCGAGAGCCGCGCCGACCGGCTATAAATATCCGCGCCGACGAGCACCGTCGTTAAAGATCGAGAGCCGCGCCGACCGGCTATAAATATCCGCGACGAGCACCGTCGTTAAGATCGAGAGCCGCGCCGATAAGCTATCGGCGACGAGCACCGTCGTTAAAGATCGAGAGCCGCGCCGACCGGCTATAAATATCCGCCCGACGAGAGATCGAGAGCCGCGCGACCGGCTATAAATATCCGCGCCAGCGAGCTCCGTCGTTAAAGATCAAGAGACGAGCCGGCGTCTATAAACCCTCCGAGCGGAAGACCGACGAGCACCGTCGTTAAAGATCGAGAGCCGCGCCGACCGGCTATAAATATCCGCGCCGACGAGCACCGTCGTTAAAGATCGAGAGCCGCGCCGACCGGCTATAAATATCCGCGCCGACGAGCACCGTCGTTAAAGATCGAGAGCCGCGCCGACCGGCTATAAATATCCGCGCCGACGAGCTCCGTCGTTAAAGATCAAGAGACGAGCCGGCGTCTATAAACCCTCCGAGCGGAAGACCGACGAGCACCGTCGTTAAAGATCGAGAGCCGCGCCGACCGGCTATAAATATCCGCCCCGACGAGCTCCGTCGTTAAAGATCGAGAGCCGCGCCGACCGGCTATAAATATCCGCCCCGACGAGCTCCGTCGTTAAAGATCGAGAGCCGCGCCGACCGGCTATAAATATCCGCGCCGACGAGCACCGTCGTTAAAGATCGAGAGCCGCGCCGACCGGCTATAAATATCCGCGCCGACGAGCACCGTCGTTAAAGATCGAGAGCCGCGCCGACCGGCTATAAATATCCGCGCCGACGAGCACCGTCGTTAAAGATCGAGAGCCGCGCCGACCGGCTATAAATATCCGCACCGACGAGCACCGTCGTTAAAGATCGAGAGCCGCGCCGATCGCCTATAAATATCCGCGCCGACGAGCACCGTCGTTAAAGATCGAGAGCCGCGCCGACCGGCTATAAATATCCGCGCCGACGAGCACCGTCAAAAATCGAGAGCCGCGCCGATCGGCTATAAACATCCCGAGCGGAATAACGAATGCCAGAGTAAGAAATCGTGGAAACTACAAATATTAAAACGTTCAGGCCCGATTGGGAGTTAGTCCTTCGATACTCGGCGTTTGTGGACTTCACAAAGGCAGGATACATGCAAAGAGAGTAGGCCACCTCGCTCGGGCTCTATGCAATATGCCAAGCCGATCGGACGCGTGAAGGAGAACTCTTACGAGCAGGACTAACTCTAAGTATCAACGATAAGTAAACCAAAGAACATCAGGGACGATTAGTAGGAAAACAAGCAAAGGAACAGTTTCATTAGAAGAATTATGCCGAACGGCAGGTACAAAAATTTTACATCCGCCGAGCGGATGAAATACAGAAGGTACTTGAAATAACCCGCCTCACTCAGGGTCTTCAAAGTTGAAGAAGGCGTTCGGAATATCATCAATCATGGCCGCCAGGTCGGAGGCGGGAATATGCATTCCCTCGGGAAGGTGGCCCCCTTTCTTCAAGTATGTCATCGTGACTTTGACCGCTTCGGCGAAGGTGGAAGAGACGTTGTCACCGAATTTTACGCCGAACCTCTCCGAGTGGAGGTATTCTTGGTGCGCTGCAGCTAGGCGACTCGGCTCTCCCTCTTTATATTTTCTGAGGGCCGCTCGGGAAGCGGTTAAGGTGTCTTGTACAGCCTTCAAGTCCACCTCGGCCTTTGTGCGCTCTGCCGAACGGATCTCCCGCTCGGCATTCAGCTCGGCCTCTAGTTTCTTAGATTGCTGATCTAGGGCCCGGACTTCGACTTTCATTTTATCCAGATCAGCAATCGCTCGCCTCTTCCGGCCACTGTCGCGCTTTACGTCCCCGTCCCGTTTCTTCACCAAGTCTTCGAGTCGGGCCACCTCCGCAGCCAGATCGGCAGCCTTCTGCTGTTCGGCCTCGAGGGTTTGTTTCCCCCGCTCGGCCGACGGACCCCCCGACAATTGAAGTTTTTCCAGGAGACCCTCCAGCTCGGCTAGCCGACGGCTAGTGGCGATTTGCTCAGCCCAGCGCTGTAAAGGAAATAACGAAATCAGGAATCAAATAGTGGCATGGAACAGGAAGAAAAATGAATACCTGAGTGGCCTGTTGCATGTTGTTGTCGCCGAGCTGCTTGGGCGTCATGAGGGCCGCTTGAATCTGCGCGTCCTCAAAAAGCTTGGCAAGCGGACCCGTCAAGGTTATTTCGTGAACGGGACTTGAGGGCCGATCGGCGGACAGTAAATATTCCTCCGATGGGAATCGGAGGGTGGTCTTGATGGTTGGGTGGCCGGTCGGCGCTTCTTCAGCTGCAGTCGCCTGGCCAGAGGACTCCCCTATGGTGGAAGTTTCGCCCAACCGATGTAAGCGGCGACGAGTCCGGGGAGGAGAGTTGGTGGGCTGCGCAGGAGGCGATGTCACAGGAGTCCCGATCTGCGACGGCGTGCGATCGGACGAAGTAACGCCTTCGTCCGATCGGCTCGTGTGGTTCCCCCTCTTGGGGTGGCGGAGGACCGGAGTCTCTTCGACGTTTTCGCCGAAGTTCTAGCGGTGGATCCCCGGACGGGGGAATTCCCAGCTCGGCGGGAGCCGAGGAAACAGGATCCGCCTCAACCTCCGTTGAAGCGGATGGGGGCGAACTGCGCCCCCCCCTCTCCCGCATCTGCCGGGCGGCTGGGGATGAGACCCCGCTCGGCGAGCTCCTTTTTGGTGGCCGCCTCGATCTCCACGGCCTTCAGTTTCAGATGAGCGGTAGCTTTGGAGCGCCACATGACTTCAACTGCAATAGGAGAAATTAAAATCAATTAGATAAAAAAGGTAAAGGGAGTAAAGAGTCTCTTACCCATACGGTAGGGAAGATTGGCCCGAACGGGAGATAACCCAAAAATATATAACACCCCCTTGAGCAGCAACTGGTCGATCTTGTATCGCTGACCAGACAACCAATTCGCTGCATGAAGATAGGCTGGATTGCTTCTGAACTTGCCGAGCTCCGGCTGAGTCGGCACAGCGGTCTGCCATTTGGTTCGAAATGTCGGCCGCTCGGGAAGTCGGATGTAGAAGAAAAATTCCTTCCAGTGCTTGTTGGAGGTCGGCATATTATCAAAAAATTTAAAGCCTATTCTACTCTGGAAAATGAAAGTGCCCAACTCGGATTGTTTGGGGTAGAAGAAGAAGTGGAATATTTTGGGGTTAAGTGGGATACTATGCAGCTTAAAGAGGACAACCACCCCGCTCAGCAACCTAAAGGAGTTCGGTACAAGCTGGCCGAGCGGGATGCGGAAATAATTACAAACCTCCAAAATGAATGGGTGGGTAGGAAATCTAAGGCCGCCCTGGAATTGGTCTAGAAAAAAGCAAATGGTGCCGATCGGCGGGTTATGGGGCCGATCGGACGGGCTGGCTATAATTATTTCGTGGTTATCAGGGATCCCATACGTCCGAACGAGGCGCCGGGCACCCTCCTCATCAAACCGACTCTCCATGGTCATATACCAGGGACCGTGAACGTGAGTGACGGGTTCAGAGGAACTTGCCATCTCGGAGAGGCAAGAGAATAGCAAGAAATCAAAGGCAGGGAAACGAAAGGGGCGAAATGAGCAGAGAAGACCTAGTAAGTGAAGGAAGAAGACTCACTGGGAAGGAAACGGGTGAAAAGAATCACCGATGAGGTGATCGCCGCCTAAAAACAGACGCTAGATCGCCGGAGGCCGCAGCAACAGAACGAAGCAGAAGGCAACGCGCAAGCAAGCATGCGGCGAAGGGAGGAGAAGAAGATTTTATACTGCCGAGGCTGGTCGGCCTCCGCCGTCGGATGCAGGTCACGAAAGGCGAGGCCAACATCCGCCCGTCCATTTCAAAGCAATCGCGTCCCATCGTACTAAGCATCGCCGCCACGTGGGAAGAGCCACGTGGCGCCTTGCCACTAGGCGCAATTAATGCGCGTCATACCGCGCGTGTTGCGACTTAATGGGAAGGATTTGCACAATTTTCGAGAAGATTTAGACAAGCAAGCATCCACATTGACCGACGAGGCATTCAAAACGAAGAGCCGAGCGGCTGAATCCGCCATAAGGGCCGAACGGCTCAAAGAATATTATAGGCGACGGTAAGGCGATGACCGCCCGCTCGGACACATATAGTCCAGTCAGTCGGACTCACGGCCTCCTTCGACTAGACTTGAAGGGAAGGCAAGTGATCCGGCAGTAAGAATGGGGAACCCACTTCCTGAAGGGTCTCAGCTTGAGAACCGATGAAGGGCTGACCAAGCGGTTAATGGCCGAGCCGATCATCCGGGTATGTCCGAGCGGAGTTAGATAACCCATCCATGGGTTTGGGTTTCCGACGCCAAGGCAGGAGGATCGAAGGGCCGACCGGGAGCCCGAACGTCAGGGGCCAAAGAGCCGAGCGGGCAACCCGCCCGGACAAAATAAGGGCGAGGGGAGAAAAAGGTGGCCGAGCGGCCTATGCGCTCGTCTCGGGATATGGAATATCGGCAGAAGCATGTCTGATGATTAGGCCGTACATAAGATCGCATGATGGAGGATCTTGCCGTCACATCATGGAAAGGTTGATACAGTAGCAGTATGGCCTCATGGACGCCTTTTCTGACGGGTCCATATCTGGGCATGGCCCTTCTGACAGACCCATGCCTGGGCATGGTCAAATGCAAGTGGCTGCTTTGATTGGCGCGCCCAGGCTTCTTCGAGGGGTCTATATAAGGCCTCCATTTCTTCACCGGAGGTATGCTCGTCTTCATCTTGAGGCTACCTTCTTGTCATTCCTCGCCTGACTTGAGCGTCGGAGGACCGTCGCCGGGACACCCCTCCCGGCTCGGTTTTGTTGCAGGTTTGCCGGAGTACTCGAGGATCCAGCAGAGAGCGCCACGTGCCCAGCGTCCGCTGACTCTTGGTTCGGACAGGATCACAAACATTGAACTTTGAAAATGTAGCTTAAGTGAAAAGTGACTTAGCTTAAAAATAACTTGTTAATTTTTAAGTTGAAGAGAGAGAGTAGCTAAAATTTTAATTTAGGTTATTTATTCAGTTGGTCCTTAAGTCCAAGCATGAGTCAAGTTGAATAGCAATGTAATTGGTGTTGATCAGATATCAGAGCCCTAAAGTATAGGCATTTTTAACTAAAAGATTGAGTATCCTTTGCCAACTGTCTAACCTTGAGTTACTTGCTGATTGTCTACAGGACAATAGCTTTCACTTGGTTAGTCAAGTTAAGTTATTTTGGTCTAGATAGACTTGACTAGAGCTGGAGAACTTAACTTGATTAGTGTTTATTGCATATTTAACGCCCAGACTCATATCGATGCACAGATACAAGCATTCTTGAGTCCAGGCTGTACCCTATGCATCTCACACCGTTCTATGTTTTACAAACACAATCAAGGTAAACCTAGGTGTTTGTGAGATGCTCTGGCTGAGTCCTAGGGGAACATGATTTCTAGGGGAAAATCCTAGGCTAAGTCCAATTTTTGAAATTCTAGAAAAGTAGGGATTTTGACAAAATCAAGATTTTACCTAGAATTTATAAAAAAATGTAAGAATATAATGTTATAGTATTTATTCTACCCAACACATACCTATTTGTCTTCTAAGAGAGCTGAACTCAAGTTCAGGTAAGGGTTTTGTGAAAATGTCAGCTAGGTTTGATTTTGACTCAACATAGTTGAGTATAATATCACCCTTAGCTACATGGTCCCTTACAAAATGATGCTTCACCTCTATATGTTTAGTCCTTGAGTGATGAATTGGGTTTTTTGTTAGATTTATTGAACTTATATTATCAATTGAAATTTTTGTTTTATGATATTCTAGTTGATAGTCTTTAAGAGTATGCATCATCCATAGCAATTGAGATGCGCATTCACCTAAGGCTATATATTCAGCTTCAGTGGTAGATAAAGCAACACAATGTTGCTTTCTACTTGACCAACTTACAAGGCATTGCCCTATAAATTGACAACTGCCACTTGTGCTTTTTCTATCTAACTTGCATCCAGCGTAATCTGAGTCAGAATAGCCATGAAGGTCAAGAGTGCAAGTTCTAGGGTACCAGAGTCCTATATTTAGAGTACCTTTAATGTACCTAAGTATTCTTTTAACATAGGTTAAGTGTGACTCTTTTGCACAGGATTGGTATCTTGCGCACATACCTACAGCAAACAATATATCAGGTCGGCTTGCAGTTAGATACAGTAAACTACCTATTATACTTCTATAATATTTTGGGTCTACTGGTTTTCCAACTGGGTCAGAGTCAATATTGATGTTGGTTGCCATTGGAGTATTTATTATTTTTGAATTTTCCATACAGAATTTTTTAATTAACTCCTTAGCATATTTAGTTTGATAAACATAACTTCCATCTTTAGTTTGTTTTATTTGTAAGCCTAAGAAAAAATTAAGTTCAAATTCATTTTCCATTAGTCTAACAAATTCTTTTAGAAATTTAGAGTTAGTAGATCCAAAAATTATATCATCAACATAGATTTGGGCTATGAAGATGTCTTTATCTATAGTTTTTACAAATAGAGTTGGATCTATTTGACCTTGGTTGAAGCCTTTGGATATAAGGTGATTGGATAACCATTCATACCATGCCCTAGGGGCTTGTTTAAGTCCATACAAGGCATTTTTTAACTTAAATACATGATTAGGATTGTCTAAGTCTTCAAATCCTGGGGGTTGGCTTACATAGACCTCTTCTTTGATGAAACCATTTAAAAAGGCTGACTTAACATCCATTTGGAATAATTTAAACCCTTTATTTGCTGCATAGGCTAATAGCATTCGAATGGATTCGAGTCTAGCTACTGGTGCGTAGGTTTCATCGTAGTCTAATCCTTCAACTTGACTAAACCCTTTGGCTACTAGTCTGGCTTTGTTTCTTATTATATCACCCTGATCATCCAACTTATTTCTAAAAACTCATTTGGTGTCTATTATTGATTTATCTATAGGTTTAGGTACAAGGTCCCAGACTTGGTTTCTCTCAAATTGGGCTAATTCTTCCTGCATTGCTATAATCCAGTCTGGATCAGGCAGGGCTTCTTCTATAGTTTTAGGTTCAATTTTAGAAATTAGAGCGATCTGACTAAGGTTTCTATAGGATGATCTTGTTCTGACTCCAAGGTTTGGGTCACCCAAAATTTGGTCAGGTGGGTGAGAAGTGCTTATTCTAGTTGGTCTTATCTGTGAGTCAGAACCTTGTTCTTCAGACTCATTAAGATTAGGTTGGATTTCATCATCGTCTACTGCTCTTGGATTAGTGTCAATATTTTCATTAGTTAAATTATTTTCTTCATCAAATATCACATTAGTTGTTTCTTCAACTTTCAAGGTATTTTGATTATATACTCTAAAGGCTCTACTGGTAGAGGAGTATCCTAAGAATATTCCTTGGTTAGATTTTGGGTGTAAATTTTCCTAAGTAATCTTTAGTATTTAAAATGTGAACTTTACAACCAAATACTTTTAAATAGTTTAAGTTAGGAATTTTATGATAATATAGTTCATAAGGAGTTTTCTTGTGATATTTATTGATTAAAATTCTGTTTTGAATATGATTTATAGTATTTATGGCTTCAGCCCAAAATTGATGATTTAAATTATATTCATTTAACATAGTTCTGGCGGCTTCTTGTAGTGTTCTATTTTTACGTTCCACTAGGTCATTTTGCTGAGGGGTTCTAGGACATGAAAATTCATGTAGATATCCATTTATTTTACAAAATTGAGTAAATCTATGATTTTCAAATTCTCTCCCGTGATCACTTCTTATTCTTTTAATTTTAGTATCTTTTTCATTTTCTATTAATTTGTAAAAATTACTAAATGTTTCATAGGTTTCATCTTTTGTTTTTAGGAATCTTACCCATGTAAACCTAGAATAGTCATCAATTATTACTAAGCAATACTGGTTCTTGCTTAATGACTTGGCTCCATGTTAATCAAATAGGTCAAGGTGAAGAAGCTCAAGTAATGAGTTGGTTCTTTCTAGATTTGTTGGTTTGTGTGTTGACTTAGTTTGTTTTCCTTGTTGACAAGCATTACAGATTGAGGTTTCAATGAATTTTAGTTTGGACAGACCTCTAACTAGACCGTTATGACTCATTCTTGAAATGAGTCTAGTGTGAGTGTAACCCAGTCTTCTGTGCCACAAGTCAGTCTCCTCTTCTTGTGTTATTAAACACTTTATTGAGGATGTGGGTAGATTAATTGAGTACATATTATTTTTCCTAAGTCCCTTAAGTGTAATTTCAGGATTTTCAATATTTTTTGACTAGACACCTAGTTTTGTCAAAAGTGACTAAGTATCCGCTATCACATAATTGGCTTATACTTAGTAAGTTGAAATTGAAATTATCAACTAACAGAACTTTTCTAATAATAAACTCGGAGCTGAGTTCGATATTATCTCTTCCGATTACTTTAAGTTGACCATTGTTGCCGAATGCAACTGATCCTAAATTTTTTAATTTGAGCTTTGAAAACTTCAATTTATCTCCAGTCATATGTCTGGAGCATCTACTATCCAACATCCATTGATCCAACTCCTACACATGAAGTAGTTGAATTGGTTTCTTTTTAATGGATTAAAGATAGCGTGATTGAAGTAGACACTATGTTTTCTGTTCCATTGTATTCAAGATAATTAAAATAAACTAAAAATTACTTTGCATTTTAAGTTTTAAATAATTTTGACATTAATTTTAAGAAGATTTTTAAATACTTTTGAAATTAATTTTGAAAAGGTTTTTAAATAATTTTGAAATTGATTTTGAAAAGATTTTTAAATAATTTTGAAATTAATTTTAAAAAGATTTTTTTTAAATAATTTTGAAATAAATTTTGAGTTAATTACTTTGATGATAATTTAAGATAATTAACTTGATTAATTTAAATTCAATTCAATTTTACTTTTAATTTCTTAGTCATCTCACCCGATCTAAATTGTCAATCAGGGAATCCTATAATTGATGTGAGATGAATTGAGGTTCAATTTAAGGGTTTGATTTAACTTTGTGTTAGATTCATGTTTAGCTTTGGGTTCAACAAGTAAGCATTCTTTGGATAAACTTCTGGGCTATGGTGAGTCACAAGGAGCTCATTAAAGTAACCATGCCTTCGAAGTTTCCAAATAGTCCTACCCACTGAACTTAGTACAAAACCTTGGTCTAACTAGTTAGGATCCATTTAAGGGTAGTTTCGGTCAGTTTCACTTGGCCAAATGCACCAGGTCGAAGCCATATCTTCCTAGACATGCGATGCCCAAGCTTCCCTAACTTACTATCATCCAAAAACTTCACCAGTACCGTGGGTTAAGTTAAACGTAGCCCATTTTTTCTAACCTTAATTACCCTGCCGGGTAGTCTACTCTTGTTTACCCATTTCGGGTAGATTAAGTTCGGAGGTGCCAGATAATCTGGAGCCTTCCTTTTAATTTGATTTAATTATTTAATTTCGAATTTTGAATTTCATTTAATTCTTGAATTTAATTTTTGAATTTATAATTTTAAATTTTGAATTTTGAATTTGAATTTCGAATTTTGAATTTCATTTTTGAATTAATAATTTAATTCTTGAATTTAATTTTTTGAATTTATAATTTAATTTCAAATTTTTTATTTTTGAATTTATAATTTAATTTCGAATTTTAAATTGAATTTTTGAATTTATAGTTTAGTTTCGAATTTTGAATTTCATTTATAGTTTAATTTCGAATTTGAATTGACTTTTTGAATTTATAGTTTAATTTTGAATTTTGAATTGAATTTTTGAATTTATAGTTTAATTTCAAATTTTAATTTTAGATTTTGTAATTTAATTTTGAATTTTTAATTTAGATTTGAATTTTAAATTTAGATTTTGTAATTTAATTTTGAATTTTTAATTTAGATTTGAATTTTAAATTTAGATTTTGTAATTTAATTTTGAATTTTTTAATTTCGAATTTTAAATTTAGATTTTGAATTTTAAATTTAATTTATTTTTAGTATCGTTTTTCTTTTTGCTCCCCCTGGATCACGGCCTCGATGTGGTCTATCGAGGTAGTATATTTGATCCTTCGGGACCCAGTATTGACCAAATCCAACTTGATTGATCAATTTGGACTTGGGGACCCATGCTTGGACTGATTTACTACTTTGTTTGTTTATTAAAGATAAATATGATTTATATTTCTTTTTACTTTTGTATCCTAGCCCAGTTCTATTGTAGACAGCTCTTTGTGTCCCAAGAATTAGATCCAAATTCTTGGAACCCAGAGAGAACTTTTCTAGAGTAATTTTTAACTTGTTTAACTGATTTTTCAGATTTGAATTTTCTTTCTCAAGTCGTTGTACTTGAGTTGAATCTTCAGTTAAAGATTATGAGTTAGTTACTCCTTTAAGAGTGGTTATTTCTCTTAAAAGTGACTTAATTTTCAAATTTGACTTAGCTAATTTGCGAAGTAAATAATTGACTAAATTATTGAGTCTAGGAATACTTACAGCGGAGTCTGGTCCTTCGGAAACGGATGCGGATCCGTTGCTTTGCTCAGAGTCGGCTTCTGACTCGCTGATCTGGTCCCGGGCCATCAATGCGAGTAAACTTGTTTGGTTGAGTTCGTCGTCTTCGTCCTCTGAAGAAGATTCGTCCCAGGTTGCCTTTAGGGCCTTCTTTCTTCTTTGCTTCTTGGCTTCCATTTGATTGGGGCAGTTGGCCTTGATATGGCCCTTCTGGTTGCACCCGTAACATGTGACTTCAAATTTTGTCTTTGATTGGGCCTCCTTGGATTGAACTGCCTTCTTCAGATCTTTCTTGTTGAATCCCTTCTTCTTCTTGTAGAGTTTCTTTACAAGATTCACAAATTCGCCGGCCAGTTCATCTTCTGAATCTTCTGAATCGGATTCGTCTTCTGATTCTGATTCAACTTTTCGCCGTCCTCTTGATTCCCGTGTTCGACTCGTTCCTACAACCAAAGCAATCCCTTTCTCGGATGGCCGTGCATTAGTCTGTTCATGAAGTTCGAATTCACTAAACAATTCATCTAATTTTAAGGAAGACAAATCCTTAGAGACTTTATAGGCATCTACCATTGATGCCCATAGTGTACTCCTAGGGAATGAGTTAAGGGCATACCTTATTATATCTCTGTTTTCTACCTTCTGCCCGATTCCATGTAGAGAATTCAGGATATCTTGAATTCGGGAGTGCAAAGAGCTTGTCGTCTCGCCTTCCTGCATTTTCAAATTGTATAGTTTATTTAATAACAAATCACGCTTACTTACCTTGGTTTCCGAGGTGCCCTCGTGTAGTTCGATCAGTTTCTCCCATAGTTCCTTTGCGGAGGAGAATGGACCGACTCTGTTGAGCTCTTCTTTAGTCAGACCGCATTGGATGGTGCAGGTGGCTTTGGCGTCGGCTTCCACCTTCTTGATAAATGCGGGCTCCCAGTTTTCACAGGATGTAGGCTTACCATCGGTACCAGTTGGTAGTTGTAGTCCTGTTCTGACGATCATCCAGGTGTCGAACTGGATCTTTAGATATATTTCCATTCGCCCCTTCCAATATCCGAAGTCTTCTCCGGAAAATAGTGGGGGGCGAACGGTGCTATATCCTTCTTGTTGGGCCATTTAGATCGACAACAAAAAACAACAAGATCTATTCCAAGACTGAATCTTGGATTAGTAGTGTGGGAAGAGAATAGTAATAATTACGAGCTCGAGTGGTGTTGCACCAACTTCGGGCAAAAAATCGATTCGTAAAAAGAAATTAGAATATAGCTATGAGGCTAAATTCTAATTGACTCCAAACAAAACCACGAAAAGAAAATTGTCTTGAATAGTGGTTGCACTGATTCAAGACGACCCCGCTCTGATATCAATTGTTGGATCGAGACGCGCTAGAGGGGGGGGTGAATAGCGCTCGTGGCTATTTTGATCGTATCGGAATCGTAAAACTATCAAAGTAAATATACGCAGCGGAAATAACGAATGCAATCACAGAGGGACACAAGAAGTTTTACTTCGTTCGGAGCCTAAGGCGACTCCTACTCGAAGGCCCGCGATCCTTGATCGCTTTCCGTGGGCAACAACTATAAGCTTGTAAAATGTACAATAAGATATTACAATTGAAAGAACTAAAACAAATTATACCGACAACAATAAAGTAGCAGAATCTGAAGCTCCGGGTTGTCGGGGACTTGTAACAGCACTTCTGGGTGTTTCTAGAGCAGCTTGTAGCGTAAGGATTGCTTGGAGTTCGTTGTTCTGGTGCTGCTGCTCGAGACCCCTTATAAAGGGTGTTCAAGGCGCCTTGAAGCCCTTCAAGGCGCCTTAAACAGGCCGAGTCACCCGCGGAGATCAGCACAGACTTGGTCGAACTTCATCCAGTTCAAGGCGCCTTCAGCCTACCCAAGGCGCCTTCAACCTTCGACCCAAGGCGCCTTGAACTTCATCTAAGGCGCCTCCAACCTTCTGCGCTGGCTTTTCCTGGTTCGCACCCGAGGCGCCTCCAAGCTCCATGGAGGCGCCTCGGACACTGTTCATCCGAGTTGTAACTTGCTCCTTTGTTCCTGCAAAATGTGTTAGTCCCAAACACATACCCTGCAAAACAAAGTTAGCACAGAAACATAATGAATGATAATAATGAAAGTTTTGACAGCATTCGAACTGTCCGGGTCTGACTTCAGGTTTCCCCCCGGAAACCCTAGGTCGACCCGACGCCTACTGTTCCCTCTACGGGGAACACGTCCTCACCTACTCCACTCAGGAGATTTACCTGTTGCCAGTGCGATCCTCCAGATCGACTGGACTTTTGCTCAGCACTCGACGCTTCCGGACTTTCTGCTGGACATCCGCTTCCCGGCTAGTCCAATCTTTCACCTGGTTCGCGACACCAGGACTTTCCACCTAGGGTTACCACTCCCTAGGACTTTTGCCTGAAGCCACCGACCTGCCAAGACTTTCTGCATAGGGTTACCACCCCCTATGACCTAGGGTTACCACCCCCTAGGGTTTTTCCCTTTGCCTAACCGGAGCTAGGACTTTTCTCCACCTAGGGTTACCACCCCCTAGGACCTAGGGTTACCACCCCCTAGGGTTTTTCACCTGCCAAACCACAGTTAGGACTTTTCCTGAAATACTCATTCAACATGTTAGATCACAACACACCTTAACTTTGAATCCTTTGTCATTATCAAAACTCAGGTTCGATCGTTAGATGCTTCCCGCACCAACAACTGGAGGGCTCAAATCATATTGTATTTACAACAAGGTATTCTTCCCAGTAATACAGAACAGGCAAGGGTATTTAAGAAGAGAGCTGCTCAGTACACTATGGTAGGAGAGCAGTTATATAAAAGAGCTTTTTCTAGACCTTTGCTCAAGTGTATTGGTACAGAAGATATACAATTTATCTTACATGAAGTTCATCAAGGTTCATGTGGTAGTCATATAGGAGGGAGATCTTTGGCCCATAAAATCCTATTAGCAGGATATTTTTGGCCTACTCTACACGAGGATGCCAATAAGTTGGTAAGAACTTGTATGTCTTGCCAGAAACATCAAAATATTTCGTATCATCCCACATAATTGTTGAAAACCTCTATAGTCTCATGCCCCTTCGATCAATGGGGCATGGACATAGTAGGCCCATTTCCTATGGCGACTGCACAAAGAAGATTTTTGTTGGTAGCAGTAGATTATTTTTCCAAATGGGTAGAAGCAGAACCACTTGCCCGGATTACTGAAGATGCAGTTGTTAAATTTCTCTGGAAAAATATCATATGCAGATTTGGCATTCCTCATAAATTAGTCTCTGATAATGGAAGACAATTTCAAGGGGATAGAATTCTAGCTTGGTGCAAAAGTTATGGTATTACTCAAGCTTTTACCTCTGTGGCTTATCCTCAAAGTAATGGTCAAGCGGAAGTAACCAATAGAGAAATTATAAGAGGTTTAAAAACCAAACTGGATCATGTCAGAGGTAGCTGGGTAGATGAATTACCCAGCATTCTTTGGGCATATCGTACTACACCTCGAGAAGCTACAGGAATCACTCCTTTTCAATTAGTTTATGGGGGAGAAGCAATAATTCCCATTGAGGTGGGAATAGAATCCGATAGAAGGCAATTATATGATGCAAACAATGAGGGTCGACGACTCATGGAGTTGGACTTGATAGAGGAAATCAGAGATAAAGCTGCTGCTCATCTCGTATCATACCGACAAAAAATGAGACAAAATTATAACAAAAGGGTCATCCCCAGATTTTTACAAGTAGGAGATTTAGTATGGAAACGTATTAAACCTGTCGGGGATGTTAGTAAGTTGGCACCACAATGGGGTGGACCCTACAAAGTGGTGGAAAAGCTCGCATCAGGCTCATATTATCTCCAAGATGCTGAAGGAAGAATTCTGGAACGTCCCTAGAGTGCAAATCATTTACAACCTTACCAGATTTAACAAAGATCATGCTACTTAAAAATATGTCAAAGGGAACAAACCATAATTATCTGAAGTAAGTTTCCAATGAAAAGAAGACAAGTATTCTTATAGTTTATGAACTCCATTTCTTTCAATAAACGCAATGCAAGGCGAATACCGCCACAAAAACAAATGTGGCTCATATAGATTGACCAGTATTAGCAGAACTTTTATAATCTATGTTCAAGCAATCAACAGTGGGGAATCTTAAAGACTTATTCGGCCCCCCCTGAGGAATCCAAAAATTTTAATTATCATAAGGTCAGTGCAATCATAATTTTATAACAGAATATAGTCGATCGAGAAATCTCATGAAGTAACTCAGACGGGTCTTCATGGGAGGAACCGGAGACTTTAAACCATCACAGAATATAGTCGATCGGGAAATCTCATGAAGTAACTCGGATGGGTCTTCATGGGAGGAACCGGAGACTTTAAACCATCACAGAACATAGTCGATCGGGAAATCTCATGAAGTAACTCGGACGGGTCTTCATGGGAGGAACCGGAGACTTTAAACCATCACAGAACATAGTCGATCGGGAAATCTCATGAAGTAACTCGGACGGGTCTTCATGGGAGGAACCGGAGACTTTAAACCATCACAGAACATAGTCGATCAGGAAATCTCATGAAGTAACTCGGACGGGTCTTCATGGGAGGAACCGGAGACTTTAAACCATCACAGAACATGGTCGATCGGGAAATCTCATGAAGTAACTCGGATGGGTCTTCATGGGAGGAACCGGAGACTTTAAACCATCACCGAACATAGTCAATCGGGAAATCTCATGAAGTAACTCGGACGGGTCTTCATGGGAGGAACCGGAGACTTTAAACCATCACAGAACATGGTCGATCGGGAAATCTCATGAAGTAACTCGGACGGGTCTTCATGGGAGGAACCGGAGACTTTGAACCATCACAGAACATAGTCGATCAGGAAATCTCATGAAGTAACTCGGACGGGTCTTCATGGGAGGAACCGGAAACTTCAAAGCCTAATCAATCGGAATTACATTGGCATGGCAAATACAAAGTTATATGAATTTATTCACAAAATCGGTTGACATTCTACACTGGATCAGAAGCCAGAATTCAAGGGGGATTCTATGCATGTGACACGTTATTCATCTGGAAACCCATTCATATGGAAATCTTTATTTAAAAATCGCCCGGAGTATTATACTCAGCTTAGAGCTCAGGAGTTTTATACAATTCCTTATCTAAAATTGCTCGGGATTATTCATTCTTCTGAAATATGAAGCACACTAGATGTTATCTACAGAAGGATTCATCAAGACAAGGCTTAACTTCAAAAGATGAGCAAGGAATTCTCGAATAAAGCCTATAATTAATGCTCGGAAGCATTTCAAAAGAAGCATTCTCAAACCAGCATAATAGAAAAACAGGTAAGTATCAAAAATTTCCTATACATCACAAGCATTTAATTACCAAGCTTTGATTACACTTCTTTTCATTACCAGTTTTTTCCATTACAAGTCTTTTATAAACAATCTTTTTAGACACCTAGAAAAGGACCTTTTAAATCTACGGGTAGTTCTTCGTTAAGCCTGCGACGACTTATGAAAGAAGGGGGAGGTTCCTTGGGTAGATAGCCACCCTCTCTTAATTGTTGAAGAACTCCCGATACAGAATGATTTAAAACACCCACTATCTTACGGACGAATTCTTGGGCAAACGCTGAAGACTTTAAATAAGCCAGACGCCACTCTTCCTATCGACTCTTCTCTTGCTCCTTATAGCTTTGAAAATCAGCCTGCAGTTTTGTATTTTGATCTTTTAAAGCATTCTTCTCTGATTTAAGCCGTTCCAATTCCTTTTGGAGCAGTGACAACTCAGCATCTTGAGCTTTCCTTTGCTCTTGTTCCTGTAGGATAGTGAAATCATGAGAGGCTAGGTCTTGAGCTTGGTCAGAAAGACAAGCATTATGAAGCTTCTCTACTTTCTCTAAAAGAAGACTTTTATGAGAAGCATCAGAAAGAGCTTTCTCCTTTAAGGAAATCTCTAGTCGGAGACCAGAAGGTAGTCGATCCACCTGTAATTCCAAAGTTTTCCTTGCAAGCTCTTTATCTTTCAATAATTGTTGGGACTCCTCCAATTCCTGTTTCAAGGTCCCCAATTGTTGATTTTGTAAGGCCATTTTCTCTTGCAACTGAGCTAGATCACTATTAGAAGAAGGTAAAGTAGCCTTCAATGTCTCCAGTTGAGCTCTTAATTTGTTGTTCTCCTGGTCCTTAGCCATAAGTAGCTGGTCGATATGTAGACTTGAGGCAAGGAACTAAACAAAAGGATGATATAGTTAAAGATGAGGATACGAAGTTGACAACATATAATTAGAAATACTTATAGCTACTGCCTGACGACTATGGCGGTCAGCTCGATGTGGAAGACTAAGGCCTCTTAGTTGTTCTTGACCTTGTAGCCAAGATTCGGCTAATAGGCCTTGTAGTTGCAAAGAACCATAGCTAGGTGGGTCAGAGGATTGTCTCAATTGAGAAGGTAGACCCACAGCCTGTTTAAATAAAGGTCGGGTAATGGAGGAAGAAGGAGGCAAAGAAAAAGAAGATGCAATGGAAGGAAAAGAAATAGTAGAAACAAGAGAAGCAGAGGAAGAACTAGAGGGAATAGAGGGTGACAATGCAGGAGAGGCTGATTCAGTTATGGAAACACTGATAGTTGAGGGAATGCCACTTGGAGAAGATCTCCGGCAAGGTGTCCGTTTTGCTCGAGGCCCAGAAGCCAAGGGAGGCAAGGCCAATGCAAGAGGTGCAGAAGACACAGAAGGGATAACGGCCATCTCAGAAGCAGAAGCAGAGGAAGCTGAAATAATAGAAGAAGGGATAAGTAGACTGGGTCTCATCATCCTAAGAGAAGGATTAGAGATAATATGGGTAGGAGTTATCGGTGCCTTACCTCTCTCAAGAGAAATGGGCGCCGGGACAAGAGGGGCTTGCACAAAAGTACCAAAGAAATCGCTAAAGGGAGAATCCTCAGTAAGCTTGGGCTTTTTAACTAAGGCAACAAAAGGCTCTTCTTCTTCCTCTTCCATGGTTGCGACATCCTCTGCTCGTTGTTCTTCTTCAGATAGAAAATCCAAGGTGGAGGAATTATGATCGGATCGGCGAGCGCGTAACCATTCTTCTCCAAGATTATTGACAAAGGACTTAGTCATAGCAAGATTCTTGTACATAAAGGCTGGGAGAAGAACATCAGCTGAAACACAGGAATTAAACACCGTTATAAAAGGAGATGTATTAATCAGTAAATACGGACCGAAATGTTTATACATACCAAAAGATCCATCCAAAGGGGTGTCAATATTGCTTATCCCGAAAGGGAACATTAAACCCTCCACAATTAGATGCGGTAAGCTGAATTTCGCTCCTCTCAGTTTAGGTAGGGCAGAAGCAACAAAGGGATCGTTAAGAAGATCATGGGTGCTAGGAAGTGGTGGTAAATCGTGTATCCATTGGATGGGAAACGGAGGAGGAGAAGAGAGACACATATTCAAAAATTTGTGATACCATTCCCCTTGAGGAGGAATTCGGTTGAACAGAATAGCCTTAGGACGAGATTAGAATTTGAAAACACCCACATCTACTCAACGAGGAATGAAGAAGTGATGAAAAAGACGAGGAGACAAGGGAAACTCTAACAGTTTGGATACCCCATTAAAACCCATAAGAATAGAAAAGGATTGAGGGACAAACTGGTTGAGTAGAATATTAAAATAGAGGCTAACATTACAGAAAAAAGGGTGAAGAGGAAATCGAAAACCTTGTAGGACTTGATCTTGGAAGATAGATATACACCCTAAAGGAGGAAGGTGCGGACCCTCATGAGGAGCGGGACGGGTTATATAAGAAGGAAAACCATAGGTCGCCTTTAAATCCACTTTTTCCGTATCTATAAGGTCGGAAGCGCATGAGAGAAACCATGCAGGAGGGGAAGTTGCCATAGAAAGACAATAAAAGAGGAATCAAGGAAGATGAAGAAAGATGGGGGAGAGCGGAAGAAAACCTCGTAAAACCCTTGTTTTTCTTTCGGCCCTGTGCTAAAACCCCCAAACAGAAATAGCAGAAGAAAAGAAGAAAAGAAAAGGTACTTAGAATTTCAATCGTCATAAATGAGTGATAATACTAAGGGATAAAATCAAAAGAAAGAGGTAAAGTTAAGTAATCTTCCTCGACAAATGTGTAAAGTTTCCCTAGAAACAATTCTTAAGAAAGCTTGACGGATATAAAGAAAAATTAGTCCAGTAATTATAAGTTCAGGTTATTGGTGTAATAAAATAAGGCAAAAGTTGAGCGCAAGATATTAGTTAGCAGACAGGACTTGGTTAGAGGCTACCGGATGAGGTCCATAGATATGAATCGGGTGGTTCTGATAGATCGGCCCAGACAAAGACCACCCAAATATGTCAGCCAAAGCTTATCACAATAAGTTAAATGATATACACTATGATAAAACCATATGAGACTTGATTAATACATAAAATAACATATGAAGATATAGGTGCAAATCAATCAAGTAAAATAAATCGACCGATATTGAGAATATCATAATAAAACTGCACCAGATCAGACGAGACATAATGGATCTTTGAAATATCGGACGGTACTTATCAAGCTTGATATATATCGTCCGGTCATGAGGAAACAATCTAAAACATAATAATCTGTTAAGTGAGGTTGTATGATGACCCGTCGAGCTACATTTGACATATTTAAACAAAAACATATGACTGTCGTGAGAAAGAGTGAAATTTACAATGAAAAGGGGATAATCAACGTCACATAAGTTTGTCAGATTGTCATCATAGAGTTTTGGTTCCACTTTTTTACAAGAATTTGAATTTAAGTCAAACTAAAGTCAGCTGAGGTATAGATCAGGGGGTTTATTCTCAATGAGTCTGCGACGATTTAGGAAATTAGGAGGAGGGTCACGAGATAAGTAGCTCTCCTCTCGTAATTGTTGAATCGCTCCTTGAGCTCCCGCAGTAAAGGCTGATAAGATGGACTTCACGATCGGCCTATTGAATTCAGGAGATTCAATCATGACGGTGGCCCGTTCCTTGTAACGAGTATCTTCGCTCGCCTTGTAGACCACCAAAGCCATTTGGGAAGTCTTCAGTTCATCCTCTTTGATAGAAACCTTGACTTTAACTGAATCAAGGGAGGTGTTTAAGGAAGTTATTTCATCTTCCTTCAGCTGCAGGGCTTTGAGTTTTTCAGCCAATTCTGCTTCATAATCAACCTTTAGTTTGCCAATTTTGGAAGTTAATTCTTGGTGGAGGTCCGTAGCCGATTTGAATTGTGCTTGAAGACTTTCAATCTGAGCTTCAAGTTTCTTCTTGGCAGCAACAGAAAACGCGGTAGAAGATAACTCAGTAACCTGTTGTCTCAACTGATCATTCTCAGATCTTAATTTCTTGTTCTCATTGTATAAATTGTGCATCAGTCGAGACAAACCCATGTTTTCTATCCATCGCTAGAAATATAATAAAAGGCCATGAGATAATCGCTAAGAAATAGAGAGTAGACGTTAGTAGACATACCTGATTCTCCTTACGGGAAAAACGGTCAATTGCTTCAGGAGTATTGAGTTCTTCAAAAATGGGACGAACTTCATCCCAAGCACCGGCGAAGGAACCGCCTAGCAATATGGGAAGGACTGGAATAGTAGAAGAACCAGCAGAGAAGGAGGAAGTAGGGATAGAAGGAGGAGCAAAGACTAAATAAGAAGAAGGTGAAGAGAGTAAAGATCCAGAAGTTGGAATAGATAGGGGAAAAGTGAAAGAGACATCACCAGAAGCACTGGCATTAGAGAAGGGTGAGGCAGGAAAACTGAGAGAAGGGTAGAGTTCGGCCAACGTAGGTTCATCAGAAGGAGGGTCAGCCGGAATAAAACCTTCTGAAACTTGTTCATCAGCCGGAAGGACAAGCCTCCTTTTAGATGGAGGAATTCTGGTAAGTTTACGCCCTGAGCGTTTGCCGGTAACAAGTTCAGCTATTGATTTATTGGGGCTACCAGAAGACGTGAGTTCAATGATGGGAAGAGGGGCAGATGAGGAAACAGCAGTAGCCACTGGTGAAGTAACAGCGGGTGAAGAAATAGCAAGGATCTCTGTAGAAGGACCCTCAAGAGCTTCAAGAACCCCCAAAGAACTGGGTGCCTCCGCTAAAGGAACCGACTCTTCGATTGAAGGGGGAGGAATAATAGCAGTCAGAAGTTCGGCTTCCCTGGCACGAATTGCATCCTCTTCCAGACGTAGTTCTTCATCAATCAAAGTGTCATAAAAGCTCTCCACTACATAGAAAAGAAAAATAGTTTAGTTATTTAAAAGCAAGAAGAAAGAAACAAGGTGTTACCTAAAGGAACTTGAGTATCAGGTTTGACGAAGCTTAAGCCAAATAGGTATAGAAGATCGACTCTCAACCACTTAGGAATAGAAAGTCGATGGCTTAGCAACTTCTCACAATAAACAGGAAAAGAAGGATGAAGATGAAACTCCTTAACGTTGGGCAAGGGGGGCAAGAAGGATTTCCAGGCATGCGACCAAGGAATGAGTCATGGAAACTTTAGGAAGAAAAAATGAGATTTCCAAGCTTTGAGAGACGAGGGCATATCCTCAAAAAGAACCATTTTAGTCCGTGAATGAAATAAGAAAACACCAGGTTCCGAACACTTGGGATAAGAGAACATGAAGAAATTTTGAGGAGTAGGAGGAATATCTTGCAAACGAAACAGCATGTAAGTACCACATAGATAACGAAATGCGTTGGGGCAAATTGCTGCAAAGGAATATCAAAATACTGGCTTATTTCAATCAAGAAAGGAGGAATGGGAAATCTTAAACCTCCTATCAACTAATCCTTGAAAAAGGTTACGCAATTAGCAGGGGGACGATGAGGACGGTCATTCGATTTTGGGATTATGATACCATACTCTCGGGGAATTTCATACTGACGACAGATGGTTAGCCTAGCATTTTTATCAAAAGAAGAAGACATGTGGACATACCAAGGAGCAATTGCTTCCTCAGCCATAGACAAGAGTATAGGCTAGCAAAACAACAGATTACTTACTGAAAGCAAGAAAGAAAATCGTCGAGAAACGGTGAGCACGAGGTTGGTCGAAGACTGCAGCAAGAAAAGAACGCTAAGGAAGAGAAAAGAAGGGACAAAGTTGAAAAGAAGACGAAGGGTTTAGGGTTTGAAAAGCACACAACCGTCGTCAGATCAAAACACATTTATCTCAGCAGACGCTGAGGATCACAGGAAAAAGGCAAAGGCTTACGTGACGTGGCGGTCAGAGAAAGTATGTGTCATACCGTCATAAAAAATATTTATATTGGATGTGACAGATCGGATCACGCTGGGGTTGGTAACACCTCGTTGTACGCTTATAACATTCTCTTACCCGAAGAAAAGCCAATCACCAAACAGGAAGTTTCGAAAGGAGACGTAATTAACTGGACATAATAAAGTGAAAAGGACTGAATTTTGACTAAGACCAGGCTAAGGACAAAAACATTTAAGGATGGAGATTTAGGCGAATAACAGATTTTAAATTAACATCTTTATAAAATGCAAACTAGCATTGATCAAAATAATTTTATATTGGCCGACATAACTTTGGTTATGCTAGACAAGTATAATATTGATTTAAATAACATTGTTTATAATCAACGAGACAATATTGGTTGGTATAACATTAGCTATAATATAGAAGTATTCCAACAATTAAGATAGCCTCAGTCATGATAAATGACACATAGGATATACGAAGGGGTAATGAATACAACATCACATTTATTCTTATAAATTAAAGAAGGATTCAATAGAATCACTTAATTCAATACAAGAGTTTGTTTTTACACTTAGGATCTGATCAAGTACATAACATTACATTTCCCCTCAGAACAATAAACCTCAGACAGATAACAAAAATTACAAACATAAGCTCTTGAGACGCTTAGAAAATTTCAGTCCCACTGGATTCAAACTTACCATGGAGCAAAGATGGAAACATTTTACTTCGCCCAGGCTTGTCAAGGCACATAAGTGGCAATATTTTGCCTGGAATGAAGAAAGCAACAAAGCAGAAAGACTCAAGGGCAAGGGGAAGGGGAAGGATCTATTCAGACCATGATGGAAAAGTAAATGAAAAAGCCACTTCCCCTCTCAAACCCTGGAGTTCTGCAACTAGAGCCACCCAGCTTAGCCCGTCGGCTAGATGTGTTGTGCCCTTCTCGCAACATCCATGGGCTATTGGGTTGCTCCTCCATGAGTAGTGAAAATCTCTCTGAAGTTTCTTGAGTCCTTCAGAGCACTGACACCTTCGGATGAAAATTCTAGACTTTGAAAAACTTCATCTCTTAAGACAGTTCCTTGAACCCTAGAGTTAGCCGAAGCAAGAACATGAATAAACTCATATATAGATCTCGCCTTGTCCAACAAAAGTCGCCCCCAAAAAGGGGGAGTCGAAGCCATACTCTTAGCCAGAAAAAAGAGCAGTGAAAGTTAACAAGAAAGGAAAAGAACTAAGATAGGAGGTAAATGAAGAGAAGGTTGTAACCCTATTTAAAGGATCAAAAGACTCAAGGAATCACAGTACTGAGGTTCATGGGATCACTATACTCAGTTTCATCAGATGATTGTACACAAAATCTGTGAGGTCATTTCAATATCTGGGGCAGAGTCACGGGTAGGAAAAGACAAAATCAGACTTGTGTCTAGTCAGTCGTCTACACCTCCTTCGACTAGACTTGAAGGGAAGGCTAGTGATATGGGTTAGGTTTTGTAAGCCCCGATAAGAAGGGAAAATGATATAACCAAACGAAGGAGGTAGGCTAATACCGGCCGGGATATACCCCCAAAGGAGGTAGGTTGGTATCGACCGAAATATGCCTCCAAGGAGGAAGACTCATATTAATTGCATATACCTCAAAGGAGGTAGGCTAATATCGGTCGGGATATACCTCCAAAGGAGGTAGGTTAGTATCGACCGAAATATGTCTCCAAGGAGGAAGACCCGTATTAATTGGCATATACTTCAAAGGAGGTAGGCTAATATCGGTCGGGATATACCTCCAAAGGAGGTAGGTTAGTATCGACCGAAATATGCCTCCAAGGAGGAAGACTCATATTAATTGACATATACCTCAAAGGAGGTAGGCTAATATCGACCGGGATATACCCCCAAAGGAGGTATGTTAGTATCGACCGAAATATGCCTTCAAGGAGGAAGACCCATGTTAATTGGCATATACCCTCAAAGGAGGTAGGCTAATATCGGCCGGGATATACCTCCAAAGGAGGTAGGTTAGTATCGACTGAAATATACCTCCAAGGAGGAAGACCCGTATTAATTGGCATATACCTCAAAGTAGGTAAGCTAATATCGGCCGAGATATACCTCCAAAGGAGGTAGGTTAGTATCGACCGAAATATGTCTCCAAGGAGGAAGACCCGTATTAATTGGCATATACCTCAAAGGAGGTAGGCTAATATCGGCCGGAATATACCTCCAAAGGAGGTAGGTTAGTATCGACCGAAATATGTCTCCAAGGAGGAAGACCCGTATTAATTGGCATATACCTCAAAGGAGGTAGGCTAATATCGGCCGGGATATACCTCCAAAGGAGGTAGGTTAGTATCGACCGAAATATGCCTCCAAGGAGGAAGACCCGTCTTAATTGGCATATACCTCAAAGTAGGTAAGCTAATATCGGCCGAGATATACCTCCAAAGGAGTTAGGTTTGTATCGACCGAAATATGTCTCCAAGGAGGAAGACCCGTATTAATTAACATATACCTCAAAGGAGGTAGGTTAATATCGGTCGGGATATACCTCCAAAGGAGGTAGGTTTGTATCGACCGAAATATGCTTTAAGAAGGAAAGCCAAGACCGGTCGGTTGACCAATACCTTGGACAGATACTTAATAAAATATAGCCTAGCACTAGTTAGGATAAATAACATAGAAGGGCGTCGATAGAAGCCTCATGAGGAATAATAATCATTAACTAAATCTAGTTGTGATTAACCTCGACCGATACAAGGAACATTGGTACATTGAGCTATCCATGATATAATAGAAGCAGGAGGGGCGAAACGATAGAAACACTTTAAAGGGACTCATGAGGTAGGATAGAGGTAAATATTTCAAATAAGATAATTAATGAAGATATCTGCAATATGTGATTATATGACAAGTATTATATATTTTGGCGGGAAATGTGTTTTTAGATTGTTTTACAGGTGCTAAACGACAAAGGAGGTACATCTGGGGTACAAGAAAGATTCCTTAAAAGTCATTCACCACAAGTACGCAGCTTACGTCATCTCATAACAAATTCTAACAGACCGAGGTCCACTTCATGACTACGAAGGTTATATGAAGTGGTATAAAAGGGGGAATCCTCTCCGTTGGCCAGGTAAGTTCACATCATTGCGCACATTCATAACCCTAATTTCCAGCTACTGTTCATCTGCTTCTTCCTTCTTCCACACCAAGAGAGTGTTGGTTGCTACTCGGAAAATCTAGAGGTTCCACTGTACAAAAATTTTGTACAAAGGTCTGAACCTTTTCCTAGCTACCATGTGTTCTTTTAAATTAAATTCTGGATCGCCTGCGGAACTTAACACGTTTGATCCAAAACTTAATCTATTTGTTCTTTTAGGTTTTGACTTGGATCTCCTGCGGAACTTAACACGTTCGACCCAAGTCACCTTAAGTTATTAATTCCATTAAATATTAATTTCCATAATTGGTTCCCAGTACTGACGTGGCGAGGCACATGACCTTCTTGGATATGGGAGCAACCACCACCGACTAGACAAAACCTTTTATGGAAAACTAATATTTAATTTCCTAAAATAACTTTAGGTTAACCGAAAAGAAACAATCAAATCACAAGGAAAAGAAAAAAAAAAGAACACTATATCGAAAATAAATTCGAAACTCTAGAATCGTATGCCTCTTGTATTTAGTATTATTTCCAAAAATAACTAGTATGATGCGGAAAGAAAAAATACTAGTTATACCTTTTAGAAAAACCTCTTGATCTTCTACCGTATTCCTCTTCTAACCTTGGACGTTGTGTGGGCAACGATCTTCCGAGATGAGAAACCACCAAGCACCTTCTTCTCCTCCTAGCTAGGTTCGGCCAACACAAAGAAGCTTCACCAAGGACGAAGAACAAAACACCAACCAAGTTCCAAGGGATATAAGCTTTCTCTCCTTCTTCTTCTTCTTCTTTTCCAAGTAGTATCCGGCCACCACAAGAGCTCCAAGCCAATAGAGAAGGTTCGGCCACCACCAAGAGGAAGAGAGGAAGAGAGGTTGGCCGGCCACAACACCAAGGAAAAGAGGGAGAGAAATAATAGAGGTTCATCACCATGAAGCCTTCTCTACCCCCTCTTTTATAATCCTTGGTCTTGGCAAATAAGGAAATTTAATTAAAAACTTCCTTAATTCTTTTGCCATGAAAAAGAAAAAATTTATTTAATTAATTTTTTTTTCCTTTTCTCAATTTACATGGCCGGCCACCATCAAGCTATAAACAAGGAGAGTTTTAATTAATTAAAACTTCCTAATTTGTCTCCAGAAATTTATAAAAAATTTCTCCAATAATTTTTCCCTTCATGGTGGTTAATAAAAAGGAAATTTAATAAATTAAAATCTTTCTTTTGAACATGTGGATAAAAAGAAAGTTATCTCTAAAAATTAAAATCTCTCTTAATCTACAAATAAGGAAAGATATCAAATCTTTTCTTAATCTTTTGTAGAAACTAATAAAAGAGAATTATTAATTTTTAAACTTTCTTTTAAATCATGAACATGGTTAAAAAGGAAAGTTTTCTTAAAATTTAAAATCCTCCTTTAATCAACAAATAAGGAAAGATTTCAAATTTTAAACTCTCTTTTAAACATGTAGATGATTTACAAATAAGGAAAGTTTTTACCAAAAATTAAATCCATCCTTTTAAACTACAAATAAGGAAAGAGATTAATCTCTTCTCTTAATCTTTTGTAGAAAGCTATAAAAGGAAATTTTTAATTTTTAAACTCTCTTTTAAAATCATGATATCCACATAAGAAATAATTTTAATAAAAATCCTTTTTAATATTCTAGTGGCCGACCACCTAAGTGGCTCATCCACTTGGTCTTGGCCGGCCCTAGCTTGGGTTCCAAGCTAGCTTGGCCGGCCCCATTGGATGGGTAAGAAGGTGGGTATGCGGTGGGTATAAATCTCTATATACTAGAGGCTACGATAGGGACCGAGAGGAGGAATTGGTTTTGGTCTCCCGATGAAATTAAGCATCCGTGCTGCCGAACACACAACTTAATTTCATCAATAATAATTCATTCCACTAAAGAACTATTATTGAACTACCGCACCAATCCCAAATTACATTTGGGCTCCTTCTTATTATGAGTGTGTTAGTCTCCCTGTGTTTAAGATAACAATGTCCACTAATTAAGTAAGTTCTTGACAACTCACTTAATTAATATCTAGCTCAAGAGTAGTACCACTCAACTTCATCGTCATGTTGGACTAAGTCCACCTGCGGGGTTTAACATGACAATCCTTATGAGCTCCTCTTGGGGACATTCTCAACCTAGATCACTAGGACACGGTTTCCTTCTATAATCAACAACACACACTATAAGTGATATCATTTCCCAACTTATCGGGCTTATTGATTTATCGAACTAAATCTCACCCATTGATAAATTAAAGAAATAAATATCAAATATATGTGCTTGTTATTATATTAGGATTAAGAGCACACACTTCCATAATAACTGAGGTTTTTGTTCCTTCATAAAGTCAGTATAAAAGGAACGACCTCAAATGGTCCTACTCAATACACTCTAAGTGTATTAGTGTAATTATATAGTTAAGATAAACTAATACCTAATTACACTACGACTTTCCAATGGTTTGTTCCTTTCCATCTTAGTCGTGAGCTACTGTTTATAATTTATAAGGAAACCGATAACATGATCTTCTGTGTGTGACACCACACACCATGTTATCTACAATATAAATTAATTGAACAACTACATTTATCATAAATGTAGACATTTGACCAATGTGATTCTTATTTCTAGATAAATGTTTTATACCAAAAGCTAGGCTTTTAGTGTACACTCTAATAGAGAGATCACTAACTTGAGCGTCGGAGGGCCTAGCCAGGGATTCCCACCCCGGTCTTAGGTCACTGACGATAGTGTTGGCTGGTCTCTTGTGCGCAGGAAGTCTGGGAAGCTCCGGATCTGGGTGTCTCTTCGATTGGGTTTCTCTCTCGTCATCGGATCTTCGTGCAAGGGAGGCATTCGGTAACTCTATTTTTCCCGATCCGCTTTGGGTTTCTCGGATCGAGGTTCTCCAGGCTTTCTTCTCCATCAACAGTGGGTTTCTTCTTCCGGATCTCCGTGTTGTCTAACTTCTCAGACAGGATCACTAAGGAATATAACAGAACCTGCAAACTGACTCCAAAATAAATAAACTATTTGGTATTCAATTTAGGGAGTAAGAGTTCACAATTTAGCCTGATGACATAACTAGCCCATCAAGGGATACAGAGTGTGATTATATCCACTGTAGAATTTATATGCTTTTAGGACCAAGAGATACCAATTGTAAAACTAATCAGGTAGGCTGGAAACCTAAAGCCATGCTTCCCAGATGGCCGAAAGTTTAACAATAAAAATTTGTTTATATGTACCAATATATTGAAGTTTCATCGACTTTAATCTAGTAACACACACGATAGGTAACAACTTGTAGGACACATTTGGGTATAGATTAATGGGTGTCAATGAAAGAAATCTTTTTGTCTTTGTGAAATGTTAATATCATGATTGGTTAGCTTATGCAGATTCACAGGATTTCCTATGTATTTCTACCACATTTTCAACGTACAGACGAATTTATCTACTGTTCAAAGAAGGAACTTGCCTCAGCTAGGCCTTTAGGGCCAAACACCAGCAGAGCTACCACTCCAATAACAAACCATTTCCTTCTTCCCTCTCCCCGATCTCCCCGACACCTTCCTCGTTTTCTCTCGCGGACGGATCTATGGTGATCATCCACATCACATCGCCGGAGGACCAGGTCGTCGAAGCTCGACGGGAAACGACGGAGTCCAGTCTATCTTTGGTCCAGTGATTTCTTCTCCGGTGTTTCCTGTGCCCGATCAATGAAGGCGTGGAGGCTAGGGCACGGAGGGGGCTGGAGGTGCGTCGTTCCCAGCCGATATGTGCCCTTCTCTTCTTGAGTTTCTTTTTCGTTTTCTTCTCTTCGACCTCGACAAGCGACTGTGAAGGTTTTTCCATCGCCGCCCCCAAATCGCTTCAATCGGAGAGAAATTAGGGCTATCAGCATCCGATCTATCCAGCACCGGCGGTGTGGGTGAGGTAACAACCTTTGCCTTCACTATTTCTTCCCGATACTCTCTGTTCATCAGCAAGAATGTGCTGTGCCTAGCTCTGTCACCGGTTCTTCTTTCTCTCTCCAGTGGACGATGATAACAGTGATCTTGGAGGTAGAGAAGTTGATAGATTCCAGCCCTCATCAATGTTAGCTAGGTTTGCCTCGCCGGATCTGTGATTACCACTGGCAACTGTAGAGGAGGAGGTAAGGTGCAACAGATTGTTCTCGAGTTAGGTTGTTGCTTGAATTTGGAATGCTTGGTTGAATCTGTGATTTCCTTTTTCTTGGATTCCAATATTGATCTGATCAATGAATTCCTGTTTGATTCCTGTTGTGATCCGATTGATTCTAGTGAGGTTCCGCACTGTTGCTGTGGGGTTGTTTTGGTACCAGCAGCACCTCTTTGGCTGTGGATCAAGAGTAGAGGTTGGGAATTGAGGTAAGTGTAGGGATTTGTCACATGTTGTAATTAGTTATTGATTGTGTGTAGATTTAGTTATGATTTGGATTACATTATTACTAGATGGTTAGTGATTATGTTTAGATTTATTTGTTTATATTTATATAATGGAATGATTAGGGTTAAGGTAATTAACCCTAGTCAACCATTGGATTTCTAATCTAATGGGAGATTATGGATTAGATAACTAATCCTAATTGACCGTTAGATTTAATTAGATAGGATAAGGTTGTGTGATTAGGGTTTTGCCCTAATTTAGTTTTAGGGATTTTATTTAACTATTCATTTGAATTTAGCTAAATAAAATATATATATTGTTTGACACAGGACTCTGATTTGAGATAGGCGTGTCGACATTGGATTTGGCGTGATACTACCTGCTATTTGAGGTGGGTACCCTTTGACTTATCGTTTTGATATTGTCTTATGATATGTGTAGTTTATATATAATTGCTAGCGGTAGTTGGTAGATTTATCTCTTCCCTGGTATTAGCTTAGTGGATACCTATCACATACTGCTACTATTAGTTGCTTTACATTAGAACTGGATGCTTTTATCTTTTACCATGCGTATCTATATTTATAGAGATGGATATGTATATATAGTGTTTTTGTCCACTGGATTAGTTGCTATACCTACTTCATACATGTCCTTGGATTCATGACACTTATATCATTGTTATATGTGATGTTCTTGGATTTATGCTGCTTATATCTTGGTTATATATATGCGTTTACCTTTTGACACACACATATACGGAGGAGGCTATGTTCAGATATGACATACTGTAGCATCATGCACCATCCCGCATGATTGCATGTTGGGTGATTGACGACTCCATTATTGTTGAGCTCGTCGGCCAGCTACATGGGCCTGCACACAACGTGACCACTGCATGGGTAGTGGCACAACACCCAGGGTGTGTATGGCAGTTGCTCTGTAGTGCTCCTTTGGTCCGCTCATGGGTAGTATAACTGCAGCATGGTAGCAGACAGGGATCCCTCCTCGTCATCGCGTACCGGGAGATAAGAGCATTGCACTCCCTCACTATGTTTGAGGTAGGAGGATAGGTGTACTCCGACAGCATCCCGTCCACTCGGTCACTCTTTAGGGGTAGTAACGGCAGAGTGCACGGTGTCATAACCCTACCCACTCGGTCTCACCATCGCGTGTAAGATGGCTGACTGATGTTAGGGGTGACCATGTCATATTGCATCATATGCACAGATTGCATTTATTGTGATTGTTGCATATTGGATGGTACACTTGAATGACTGCGTATGATTGACATGCATACAGGATACATGCTTATTTGCTCTGACTATCTTTATCTGTGTATGTCCACAGTCATTTGCCCAAGCCTCGCAGGTGAGTACAGTTTATTTTAATATTGCATTTCTTATTATTCTTGCAGTAGACTGTATGACATGCCTATTGTTGGTTACTGCAGTTTATTCAGTTATGCATACCTGTTTACTGTTAGGAGATTGTACTATATGTTGTACTGTTAGGATACTGTACCGTAGGATTGTTGCTGGTAGTTATATGTTGTTGTACATATCTATTGGATTACCTGCTGAGTTCTTTGGATTGATACCATTATATTACTACCTTTCAGGTTGAGGCTGTCAGGAGAGATTCCAGTTGCTAGCCCCCCTTGTCACGAGGATTTTCTGTAGTCGATCTCTATTTTCGTTACTACATTTTTACACTTGTGATGTGGGTTTTGTATTGTGGACTTTATGTTGAACCTTTGGGTTTGCTACTTTTGTTTTCCGCTGTGAATATTTTCATTACTTCGTGGATTTCGTTTTCTTCGTTGTAGTGGAGTAGGATGTATACATATATCTGCGATGATTTCTATATTGTCTTTTCTTTTGATATAAACTACGTGGATTGTTCATATTAAACTGTGTAGAATGTTGATATAAACTATGTGGTTTGCTCATACCATTATATAGTATTGTTCCGGCCGTGTGGGCCGATGTATGGATATATGTATTCTGGATTCATATTGTCACCCATACAGGGGAGATGCTGTCGAAATTTATTCTGGCAGGGACTACTTGGGGCGTGACACCCGCAATTTATCCTCTTGAGGGTGCCTCCAATGCCCTTGAGGACGCCTCCAAGGCTGTCCAAGGCGCCTCCAGCTCCTTTGGAGGGTGCCTCCAGCTCCTCTGCGTAGACTCCTCAGCCCTTGCACCCGAGGCGCCTCCAAGATCCATGGAGGTCACCTCGGGTATTGTTCATTCGAGGCAAGATTACTCTTTTGTCCCTGCAAGATATGGTAATTCCACAATACCAAGCATACCCTGCAACACAAAGTTAGCACATAATAATAACATAAACATAAATGTCTGACAGTCACCGGATTGTCCGGTTCTGACTTCGGATTTTCGTCCAAAAACCTTAGGTCGAACAGACGCCTACTGTTCCCTCACCGGAGAACACGCCCTCACCTACTCCACTCAGGAGAGTTTACCTGTTGCCAGTTGATCCTCCAAACCAACTGGACTTTTTCTCAGCGCTCGAAGCTTCCGGTCTTCATGCTGGGCATCCGCTCCACGACCCGCCCAGACTTCCACCCAATTTGCGACACCAGGATTTCAACCTAGGGTTACCACCCCCTACGAATTTGCCAAAAGCTCTTGACCCGCCAAGACATTTCACCTAGGGTTACCACCCCCTAGGATCTAGGGTTATCACCCCCTAGGGTTTTCCCTTTGCCTAACAGCATCTAGGACTTTTCCTTACCTAGAGTTACCACCCCCTAGGATCTAGGATTACCACCCCCTAAGGTTTTCCACATGTCTAACCATAGCTAGGACTTTTGCCTAAATACACTTAGGACTTTCCTGCAACCTCATTCAAACATGTTAGATCAAGTGACAACCTAACTTTGAACCCTTTGACATAATCAAAACACAAGTTCGATCGTCGTATGCTTTTTGCACCAACAATCTCCCCCTTTTTTATTATAACAACACAGTTCAAAGTTAAGTAAAAGTATAACAGTAGTATAAGGAAAACATAAGCATAAATGAGCATAAATTCAATAATGTAAAAGCAACTTCCTTATACTCCAAAAAAAACTTCCTTATATTCCCCCTTAACTTATATTCCCCCTTACTTAACTTTAACTTTTCTCTCCCCCTTTGACATAAATCAAAAAGAAAACAAGTAGGGAGAAGGTTGTTTTAAGAACTAAAAATAGTAAAAATATTACTCTGTTTAACCTTAAGCTCCTCTTGAAGGGTAGCTTCCCTAAACATTGTCAAGGATTTACATAGTGAAGGACTTAGAAATTGTAAAGAAATTAAAAAACTTAGTGAAAAAGTCCTCAATTAAAAAACTTAGCTTAAACTTAGCTTTGAAATGATTGAGTTGAGAAAATACTTTGCGAATAGGTTTTTTTAAAAAAATTGCTTTGATAATTACTTAGCCAAATTTGAGTTAAAAATAACTTAGCTGAAAAGGATTTTAATAAATACTTTGCTTTAATTATGACAATTTAGGACCTTAGCTAAATTAGAGATTCTTTGAAAATACTTAACTTTTAAAATTTAAATTTAGAACCCTTTTATTTTTTTGTTAAGAAAACTTTGATAAATTTATTATACTTTAAAAATATTTCATAGAAAACTTAGTTAAGTTAAAACTTTTAATAAACATATTTTTGATAAAAAAAAAATCTGTTTTAAAAAAAACAAATTTATTTAAACACTTAAAAAAATTTTGAAAAGTAATTTTAATTCAACATTAAGCCTTTTTTTTTATAAATAATATCTGTTTAAACATTAATAAAATTGAAGGTTTGAAAAGTACTAATAATTTAAAAATGTCTATTAAAAAATTAATTAAAAAAACTTTCTTACACTCCCCCTTGATTAATGCCGGCCAATTTAAAAAAATTTTAAAGTCCTAAAGTCCAAGCATGTAATTGAAAACTTAATGATTATCATACATTTTCCTAATTTTCCATCTCATTCATTCTAGATTATCAAACATGTTCAGCTTATGAGTGAGCGTAAGATGGAGTTAACTTTATTTTAACTTTAACAATATTTAAAAATATTGAAACTGAAATTTAAAATATAAGTTTGAATTCTCAATGAGTTAAATTTTAACTTTTTCAAATATGAGTAAACATTTTTTTTTTTTGAAGATTTTGAAAAATAAGTTCGTGATTATGATTTGAAAATTAGAAATAATTAAGATTTGAACAATATATAATAATTTAAAATTTGATTATGATTTGAAAATTATAATTTTGTAAATAATGATTTTGAATTTTGAAAATTTTAAAAAATTATAATTTACTTTTCAAATTAATTATGATTCGAAACTTAATAATAATTAACTTTTTGAAATTAATTATAGTTTTTAAAATTAATTATAATTTTTGAAATTAATTAAAAAGAATAATTTAATTATGATTTAAACATTTTGAAATTAAGATTAACATTTTGAAATACATTTTTAAAATTAATTAAGTTAATTTAATTGAATTAATTTGGAACTACTTTAAGCCTAGGTCCATCTCACCCTTTTCTAGATTTTCAAATAGGGAGCCTTAGTAGATTTGTGAGATGGTTGAATTAATCTTTGATTTAAGTTATGTCTAAGGATTAATTTATATTTGGGTTAGACTCAGGTTTTTCAATTGGTCAATTAAATATATATTTCAAAGATTGGCTTCCAGGTTGTGGCGAGGCACTATGCCTTCTTGGGTATGGGATCATCCACCACTTTTAGACAAAACCGCCTAAAGAAATTAGATATTTAACTTTCCTTTTGAAAATGCCTAGGTCTAACTAGTCAATTGTAAATTACGCCTAGGTCCTTATCTAGCCTAATCTAAGCATGTGTAGTAAAAGCAGTAAGCAACAATCATCAAACAATTCTAAAAATGAACGGGTTTTCTTTTTTTGTCCTAAATCCTAGTCCGGATTGATTGTATACAACCTTTTGTTTTCCAAGAATCAAATCAAGATTCTTGGAACTCAGAGTAAATCGTTCCAACGTGATTTTCAAATCCTTGACTTGAGTTTTTAGGTTGGAATTCTCCTCCTCAAGATTTTGGACTTGAGTTGAGGTTTCAGTCTGAATAGGGTCAGTCAAGGATTCGGAGTTAGTCACTTCTTTAAGGGTTGTTACCTCCTTTTGGAGTGACTTGATCCGAACATTAGATTTAGCCAATTTCTTTAATAAGTAAGAAACTAAATTTTCTAACTTATCTACATTAGTATTGGAAATTAGAGAGCTTATAGTGGGGTTAGGCCATTCGGAAACGGATACGGATTCGTGGCTTCGCTCGGACTCAGTTTTTTATTCGGACTCAATTTCTGCAACATGTGCTTGTACTGGTAGAGCGAGGAAGTTTGCTTGCTCTTCTTCGTCGGATTCGGATTCGTCTGATGACTCGGACCATGTTGCCTTCAATACCTTCTTTCTTTGATGATTCTGGTTTGGACAATCCGGCTTGTAGTGCCCCTAATGGTTACAATCTTAGCAAGTAACTCCAGTCTTGACCTTCGAATTTGATTGAGTCGCCTTCTTTTTGCACATTTTCCGTATGAGTTTTACTAGTTCAGTAGTAATCTCATCGTCGTCTTCTGAGTCTGATTCGTCTTCGAACTCGAGTTCAGTTCTTCGCTTCGCTTTAGGTTCCCGGGTTTTACTTGTACTTGCAATTAAAGCAATACCCTTCTCATCCGATCGAGCATTAATTTGTTCATGTAATTCAAATTCAGAAAATAATTCATCAAGTTTAATTAAAGATAACTCCTTGGATACCTTGTAAGCATTTACCATAAATGCCCACAAGATATTCCTCGGAAAGACATTTAGGGTGTACCTTAGGACGTCGCGGTTCTCCACTTTATTCCCAATTGCGTGGAGTCCGTTGAGCAGATCTTGTATACGGGCATGCAATTGGCTTGACGTTTCACCCTCCTACAACTTTATATTATATAATTTGTTAAAAATGAGATCCCTCTTACTTATCTTCGTGTCTGATGTACCCTCGTGTAGCTCGATCAGTTTTTGCTACAACTCTTTTGCATTTGAGAAGGGGCTGACTCGATTTAGCTCTTACTCAATTTAGCTCTTCCTTGGTTAGACCGCACTAAAGTGTACAGGTTGCTTTGGCGTTTTCTTGTACCTCCTTTATCAGAGTTGCATCCCAGTTCTAGCACGATATTAGTTTGTCGGTGTCGTCAATTGGGAGTTCAAGGCCGGTTTTGACGATCATCCACACCTCAAAGTGAGTCTGAAGGTATGACTCCATTCGACCCTTCCAGTAGCTGAAGTCCTCACTGGTGAAGAGCGGAGGGCGGACTGTGTTACAACCTTCTTGATGGGTCATTTGAGAAATGAATCTTGCACACAGAAAAATAAACAATAAAGATCCCAAGACTAGGTCTTGGATTTAGTAGTGCGGGTTAAAAAAAATAAACACGCGAACTCGAGTGGTGTTACACCAACTTTGAGAAAAATTTTGATTACGAAAAAACTAGATCAGAAGGCGGCAATAATACCGATTCCAATTGACTCTGAAAAACTAAAAATCACTACAAAAAAAATGCTTGATTGGTGGTTGCACCAAATCAAAGCAACCCCGCTTTGATACCAATTGTTGGATCGAAAAGCACTAGAGGGGGGATGAATAGCGCTCGTGGCTTTCACTTTTTATTTCAGAAAATCAACGAGTAAATGCAGTGGAAATATAAAACAAACACAAAAAGACGCCAAGTGTTTTTACTTGGTTTTGAGCCTTGGGCGACTCCTACTCCAAGGCCCACGCTCGTTGAGCGTTTACTTTGGGTAACAACTATAATCTCGTAAAAGGTTACAAATGAATATTACAATTAATATGTATTGAAAATTATACCGACACAAGTGAATCGTAAAACTGAAGCTTTTGGTCGTCGGTGTCTTGTTGTAGCTCAGCCGGATCGTCTCGTTAGTAGTGTGCTGAAGAAAGATTGCTTAGAAAGTGTTATTTCAAGCTGTTGGTCGAGACTGGCTGATATAAGTCATTAAGGGCGCCTTCAAGGCCCTTGAGGCCCCCTCCATCACCGTCCGATTCGCAGCGTGGATAAGATCCGCAACTCCCGCAGCTTATCCTCTTGAGGGTGCCTCCAATGCCCTTGAGGGCGCCTCCAAGGTCGTCCAAGGCGCCTCCAGCTCCTTTGGAGGGTGCCTCGTGTTAGAGTGTATACTAAAAGCCTAGCTTTTGGTATAAACATTTATCTAGAAATAAGAATCACATTGGTCAAATGTCTACATTTGTGATAAATGTAGTTGTTCAATTAATTTATATTGTAGATAACATGGTGTGTGGTGTCACACACAGAGGATCATGTTATCAGTACCTTATAAATTATAAACAGTAGCTCACGACCAAAATGGAAAGGAACAAACCATTAGAAGGTCGTAGTGTAATTAGGTATCAGTTTATCTTGACTGTATAATTACACTAGTACACTTAGAGTGTATTGAGTAGGACCATTTGAGGTCGTTTCTTTTATACTGATTTTATAAAGAAACAAAGACCTCGGTTATTATGGAAGTGTGTGCTCTTAATCCTAATATAATAACAAGCACATATATTTGATATTTATTTCTTTAATTTATCAAAGGGTGAGATTTAGTTCGATGAATCAATAAGCCCGATAAGTTGGGAAATGGTATCACTTATAGTGTGTGTTGTTGATTATAGAAGGAAACTGTCTACTAGAGATACTAGGTTGATAATGACCTCAAGAGGAGCTCATAAGGATTGTCATGTTAAACCTGCAGGTGGACCTAGTCTGACATGATGATAAGGTTGAGTGGTACTACTCTTGGACTAAGATATTAATTAAATGAGTTGTCAGTAACTCACTTAATTAGTGGACATTCGATATCTTAAACACAGGGAGACTAACACACTCATGATAAGAAGGAGCCCAAAATGTAATTTGGGATTGGTGCGGTAGTTCAATAATAGTTCTCTAGTGGAATGAATTATTATTGATAAAATTAAGTTGTGTGTTCGGGGCGAGCACGGGATGCTTAATTTTATCGGGAGACCAAAACCAATTCCTCCTCTCGGTCCCTATCGTAGCCTCTTGTATATAGAGATTTATACCCACCACATACCCACCTTCTTACCCAACCAATAGGGGCCGGCCAAGCTAAGCTTGAAGCTCAAGCTTAGGGCCGGCCAAGCCTAAAAGTTGGCCTTAAGGTGGCCGGCCAATAGCTTGGAGCCCAAGCTTAGGTGGCCGGCCACATCATATTAAAAAGAATTTTTTATTAAAATTATTTCTTATGTGGATATCATAGTTTTAAAAGAGAGTTTAAAAATTAAATCTTTCCTTTTAAAAGCTTTCTACAAAAGATTAAGAAAAGATTTGAAATCTTTCCTTATTTGTAGATTGAAAGGCGATTTTATTTTTAAGAAAAACTTTCCTTTTTAACCATGATAATAATTTAAAAGAGAAGTTTAAAAATTAAATATTCTCTTTTATTAGTTTCTACAAAAGATTAAGAAAATATTTGATATCTTTCCTTATTTGTAGATTGAAAAGAGATTTTAATTTTTAGAGATAACTTTCCTTTTGGAAATTATCCACATGTTTAAAAGAAGAATTTTAATTTATAAAATTTCCTTTTTATTAACCACCATGAAGGGAAAATTATTGGAGAAATTTTTTATAAATTTCTGGAGACAAATTAGGAAGTTTTAATTAATTAAAACTCTCCTTGTTTATAGCTTGATGGTGGCCGGCCATGTAAATTGAGAATAGGAAAAATGTTTTTAATTAAATAAATTTTTCGTTTTCATGGCAAAAGAATTAAGGAAGTTTTTAATTAAATTTCCTTATTTGCCAAGACCAAGGATTATAAAAGAGGGGGTAGAGGTGCCTTCATGGGTGATCAACTCTATTATTCTTCTCCTCTCTTTTCCTCCTTGGTGGCCGGCCCTAGCTTCTTCCTCTTCTCTTCTTCTTATGGCCGGCGGCAACCTCTCTTGGAGCTCTTGATGGTGGCCGGTTCTAGCTAGGAGAAGAAGGAGAGAAAGGTGGTTTTGTTTCTTGCATCCCTTGGAGCTTGGTGGTGGTGGCCGGACCTCTACTTCTCTTGGAGAATTGTGGTGGCCGAAACTTGTAAGGAAGAAGAAGGTGCTTGGTGGTTCTCATCTCGGAAGATCGTTGCCCACACAACGTCCGAGGTTAGAAGAGGAATACGGTAGAAGATCAAGAGGTCTTTTAGAAGGTATAACTAGTAATTTTTCCTTTTCGCATCATGTTAGTTATTTATGGAAATAATACTAAATACAAGAGGCATACGATTCTAGAGTTTCGAATTCGTTTTCGATATAGTGTTCTTTTGTTTTTTTTTTCCTTGTGATTTGATTGTTCTTTTCGGTTAACCTAAAGTTATTTTAGGAAATTAAATATTAGCTTTCTATAAAAGGTTTTGTCTAGTCGGTGGTGGTTGCTCCCATATCCAAGAAGGTCATGTGCCTCGCCACGTCAGTACTGGGAACCGATTATGGAAATTAATATTTAATGGAATTAATAACTTAAGGTGACTTGGGTCGAACGTGTTAAGTTCCGCAGGAGATCCAAGTCAAAACCTAAAAGAACAAATAGATTAAGTTTTGGATCAAACGTGTTAAGTTCCGCAGGCAATCCAAAATTTAATTTAAAAGAACACATGGTAGCTAGGAAAAGGTTCAGACCTTTGTACAAAATTTTTGTACAGTGGAACCTCTAGGCTTTCCGAGTAGCAACCAACAATTGGTATCAGAGCTAGGGTTTTGCCTCTGTGTATTTGGTATTAGGTTAATTATGCACATGTCATACATAATTTAGGCAGGTTAATAGTAGGATGTGCTAACTTTGTGGATGCAGGATCCAACTATTATGGCTTTTAATTATTATGTGTGTGATTGGACCCTTGGACATGTCAAGGGCATTTATATGTGTGTGCATGATTGTATTAAAATACAGCATGTATTTAGTTTTATTAGGATTTTATTTTGATCTAGATACATGTACATTCCTTTTATGGAATATAGGATCAAAATTGTAAAATTCTATTTATGTCGCGGATCGAATCTTGCAAAGCGTGGAACCTTCTAAGGACCAGAGGCGCAGCGGAACAAGGAGCAAGATGGATGCGACAGCTAGACCCGGTGGCGGTGGCCAAATATGGCAGCAGCTTGGGATGATAACACACGGAGGACAACTAGAGATAAAAGCCATAATAGTTGAAAATTAGATTTTCTATTTATTGCTTTTATATTGTGCTGTGTGTGCATGTTAGTTTACAAGTTTAGTAGGCTAGCATAGTTAAAATTCCTCATTAATAAATAACTAAGTGGGAGAGGGATTTTAAGTAAATCTCATGGTCTCCATTACTGGTTTGTAAGTGATGCAAGCTTGCGCGTTGGCTCGAGTGCCTTCCTCCATAACGGATGAGCTTGTTTGCGGATCACTAGAACAGACTTCCATTTTGGATGACTATAGGAAGTTAATTAAGAGCGTGTGATCTTCCCCAACGGAAGGGGCATAATCTTATTAATGGACTTAGTGTCAAGTAATGGTATACACTTAGACACATCTAATAGTATCCTCCCCATCGGAGTCACTGCTATTATTTGTGTGACCAAATGAAACCAACTATTAATTTGTCATAAAACTAGGTTGACAAGATAATAAAATTAAAGGGTTAAAACCCCTCTTACAAATGATTGATTTTGTATACGTCCACACTAACGTGGCATACAAAATTAACGGTGTTTGAGATAATTTTATTTGTCATAAAGTTACGTTGACAAGATAGTTAATGGGTAAAACCCTCCTTTTACAAATGTTGAATTTGTATACGTCCACACTAACGTGGCATACAAAATTCACGGTGTTTGAGGTGTTGGTGAATTTAAATAATATTGTTTGAGGAATCAATATTTTTTTAAAAAATTCAAAAGTTTTTGACCAAATATTTGATCAAAGACAGATCAACTATTAATTTTATTCGTCATAAAGTAAAGTTGACGAGATAATAAAATTAATGAATAAAATCTCCTCTTCGATTTTGTATACGTCCACACTATCGTGGCATACAAAATTCATGGGGATTTTTAAGGAGTTGATCTTGACCAAGTATTTTTGTGATTCTTAGGATTTAAAATGTTTGTCAATCCCCTAGTAGTCATACCATAAGAAAGACTTAGTAATCTCAAGTGTAATGATTGGAAATAGGACTTGGCCATTAAGGTAAACTGTCTTCTTAGAACTAAGAACAATTTAGGTGTATTTAATTCATTAGTTGAAACATGTCTAGTGGTGTTATCTACCAGAACCTGGAGAGTAGATACAAGATGTCATTAATCATGTCTGCAATTCATTGCAGGGTTCCAGGAAACCCGACAACTAAATGAAAGGTAAATCACCGTCCACATGGGCACTACTGTAAAAGTGGTAGCTATTGCAGTAGGAGATGTTTATCCTTTGATAAGAATAAAATATGGATTTTAAGTAATTGTCTTTACGTACCAAGTTTAGAAAAAACCTGATTTCAGTTTCTAAACTATTATAGATATTGTGTCTATTTTGATAACAAAGTTGTTATCAAGAAAAATAGGGAAGTTATCTATTCTGGTATGATGGTTGATAATTTATAATCCAATAACTCCCACGATGCAACAAATGGAAATTAGTAACACATCTTCTAATTTTAAGAGAAAGCAATCTTCGGAAATGAACCAATTATATCTTTGGCATCTAAAAGCTAGGTTATACTTGAGTAGGATTCATTGGTAGCTAATGAACTTTTGGGTTCATTGGTAGTAGAAATATTTCCAACCTGCGAGTCTTACTTGGAAGGAAAATAACCAAGAAGCTTTTAAGTCCAAGGGGTATGGAGTCAAAGATATGTTGAAATCGGTTCATTCTGATTTGTGTGATCCTATGACTATCCAGACAAGAGGTAGTATTGAATATTTTGTCTATTTTATAGACAACTATTCAAGATATAAATAAATTTACTTAATGTACCGCAAGACTAAGTACTTTGATTAGTTCAAAGAGTACAAGGTTGATGCGGAGAAATGTTAAAGTAAAAAGTCACTATGGAAGATCGTAGTGGCAAGTACCTCTTGAGAGATTTTAGGAGTCACTTATCAGTAGTTGGATTTCAACCCCAACTAACTGCACCTGGTACACTCCAACAGGATGGTGTAGTAGAAAGAAGGTAAAGGACTCTTATGAAATAATTAGATAGATGATGAGTTATTCAGAAAATTACCAAATTTGTTTTAAGGATAAACTCTGATAACGAAAGTGAACATAGTACCTTCCAAGTTAGAACTCTCTACTCATATAGAATTGCTGAATAGGTGAAAACCTATTTTAAAGCATATTCAGATTCGGGTAATCCAGCACATATGTTAAAGAGAGACAATGATAAGTTGGATAGGAGTTCACTTATTTGTAAGTTATCCTAGATAAACAAAAGTAGGTTTATAGTCTTAAAAATTAGAAGGTCATTGTTAGCATCAATGACTGATTTTTTAGAAAAAGACTATATAATGAACCACGTGCTCATAAGTAAATTTGTTCTTAAGGAAATAATAAAGGACATGTCTAACCTAGTACCAACTATACAAGATGAGATACCACAAGAAAACTGCAACACATATCACAAATTGATACACAATTACAGAAAGTGTCTTGTTGTAGTGGGAGGGTTGTTATGCAACCTAAATAGGTTCATGTTTTGGGAGAGTTTTTGGACTCGATCCCTGGAGGACATGAACCTGATCTCCGGTCATATGATGAAGCACTCCAAGATAAAGATGCAGCATCTTGGCAAAGAGTAATGAATAAAAGAATTAGAATATATGTATTCAAATAAAATCTGGAAGCTTGTAGAATCACCAAATGGTGTAAAAGCCGTTGGGTGTAAAAAGGTCTATAATAGGAAAAGAGGGATAGACAGGAAGGTAGTAACTTTCAAAGCAAGGCTTGATGAAAAAGGAAACTTTTTCACTGGTAGTCATGCTTAAGTCTATCCGGATTCTTTTATCTATTTGGCAAGTGGATGTCAAGACAGCATTCCTTAATGGAAGTCTTGAAGAAAACATCCATATAAAGCAACCAGAAGGGTTCATTGCAAAGGGCTAAGAGCATCTTGTGTGTAAGCTCAATCAGTCTATGGACTGAGGCAAAGCTTCAAGGTCTTGGAATATCCGGTTTATCAAAGTAATCCAGATCTATGGATTTAGTAACCGGATAAGTCTTGTGTATACAAAAGATGTGATGGAAACGTGGTGGTATTTTTGTACTATACTTAGATAACATTTTTGGTAGTTGGAAACAATATCAAAATGTTGTCAGAAGTAAGGGTATGGTTGTCCAAACAATTCGATATAAAGGACTTGGGAGAATGTATATATTCTTGAGATCAAAGTAATAAGGGATCGCAAGAAAAGAATATTTTACTTATCCCAAGCTTCATACATCGAAAAAATCCTTGTTCGTTTTAAGCATACAAAACTCCAAGAAAGGTTTCTTACCTTTTCAGGATGGAGTAACTTTATCTAAAGATATGTCTCTGTAGACATCAAAGGAGATAAAGGAAATATAGGTAGTTCTTTATGCTATGGCTGTTGAAAGCCTAATGTATGCTATGCACGAGATCAGAAATCTGTTTTGCCAAAGGCATAGTTAGCAGATATCAAAGTAACCCTGGACAAGGACAGTGGACTGCAGTAAAGCATATATTGTAGTACCTTAGAGGCACTAGAGATTATATGCTAGCTTACAAGACAGTTAATTTGGTCCTTATGGGTTGCATGGATTTTGACTTCCAATCGGATAGGGATAATAATAAGTCAACCTCGGGGTTTTGTGTTGACTTTAGGAGGTAAAGTCATAACTATGGAAGAGTGATAAGCATAGGTGTTTTTCTGGACTCCACCATAGAAGCTTAGTATATGGCAAGCCTCTGAGGTAGCTATAAAAGCTGAATGACTCAATAATCTCAAGATAGACTTAGATATGATTTCTGGTTTGTCCAAAGATTATTACAATTTATTGTAATAATATTGGTGCAGTAGCAAACTCGAAGAAACCATAAGTCTATAAAGGCAAGTAAACACAAAAGAGCGCAAGTACCACCCAATACGAGAAATCGTATAAATGAGGAGAAGTTGTTGCTGCCTAGATTGCATCAGGTGATGACCTATAGATCCTTCCACCGAGGTCCTTAAGGCAAGAGCTTTTGATGGATATGTTAAAGGGTTAGGAATCAGATGTATGGCAGCAGATATAGCAGCTTAGTCTTTTAGTATAAGTGGGAGATTGTTAGAGTGTATACTAAAAGCCTAGCTTTTGGTATAAACATTTATCTAGAAATAAGAATCACATTGGTCAAATGTCTACATTTGTGATAAATGTAGTTGTTCAATTAATTTATATTGTAGATAACATGGTGTGTGGTGTCACACACAGAGGATCATGTTATCAGTACCTTATAAATTATAAACAGTAGCTCACGACCAAAATGGAAAGGAACAAACCATTAGAAGGTCGTAGTGTAATTAGGTATCAGTTTATCTTGACTGTATAATTACACTAGTACACTTAGAGTGTATTGAGTAGGACCATTTGAGGTCGTTTCTTTTATACTGATTTTATAAAGAAACAAAGACCTCGGTTATTATGGAAGTGTGTGCTCTTAATCCTAATATAATAACAAGCACATATATTTGATATTTATTTCTTTAATTTATCAAAGGGTGAGATTTAGTTCGATGAATCAATAAGCCCGATAAGTTGGGAAATGGTATCACTTATAGTGTGTGTTGTTGATTATAGAAGGAAACTGTGTCCTAGAGATACTAGGTTGATAATGTCCTCAAGAGGAGCTCATAAGGATTGTCATGTTAAACCCTGCAGGTGGACCTAGTCCGACATGATGATAAGGTTGAGTGGTACTACTCTTGGACTAAGATATTAATTAAATGAGTTGTCAGTAACTCACTTAATTAGTGGGCATTCGATATCTTAAACACAGGGAGACTAACACACTCATGATAAGAAGGAGCCCAAAATGTAATTTGGGATTGGTGCGGTAGTTCAATAATAGTTCTCTAGTGGAATGAATTATTATTGATAAAATTAAGTTGTGTGTTCGGGGCGAGCACGGGATGCTTAATTTTATCGGGAGACCAAAACCAATTCCTCCTCTCGGTCCCTATCGTAGCCTCTTGTATATAGAGATTTATACCCACCACATACCCACCTTCTTACCCAACCAATAGGGGCCGGCCAAGCTAAGCTTGAAGCTCAAGCTTAGGGCCGGCCAAGCCTAAAGGTTGGCCTTAAGGTGGACAGCCAATAGCTTGGAGCCCAAGCTTAGGTGGCCGGCCACATCATATTAAAAAGAATTTTTTATTAAAATTATTTCTTATGTGGATATCATAGTTTTAAAAGAGAGTTTAAAAATTAAATCTTTCCTTTTAAAAGCTTTCTACAAAAGATTAAGAAAAGATTTGAAATCTTTCCTTATTTGTAGATTGAAAGGCGATTTTATTTTTAAGAAAAACTTTCCTTTTTAACCATGATAATAATTTAAAAGAGAAGTTTAAAAATTAAATATTCTCTTTTATTAGTTTCTACAAAAGATTAAGAAAATATTTGATATCTTTCCTTATTTGTAGATTGAAAAGAGATTTTAATTTTTAGAGATAACTTTCCTTTTGGAAATTATCCACATGTTTAAAAGAAGAATTTTAATTTATAAAATTTCCTTTTATTGGAGAAATTTTTTATAAATTTCTGGAGACAAATTAGGAAGTTTTAATTAATTAAAACTCTCCTTGTTTATAGCTTGATGGTGGCCGACCATGTAAATTGAGAATAGGAAAAATATTTTTAATTAAATAAATTTTTCGTTTTCATGGCAAAAGAATTAAGGAAGTTTTTAATTAAATTTCCTTATTTGCCAAGACCAAGGATTATAAAAGAGGGGGTAGAGGTGCCTTCATGGGTGATCAACTCTATTATTCTTCTCCTCTCTTTTCCTCCTTGGTGGCCGGCCCTAGCTTCTTCCTCTTCTCTTCTTCTTATGGCCGGCGGCAACCTCTCTTGGAGCTCTTGATGGTGGCCGGTTCTAGCTAGGAGAAGAAGGAGAGAAAGGTGGTTTTGTTTCTTGCATCCCTTGGAGCTTGGTGGTGGTGGCCGGACCTCTACTTCTCTTGGAGAATTGTGGTGGCCGAAACTTGTAAGGAAGAAGAAGGTGCTTGGTGGTTCTCATCTCGGAAGATCGTTGCCCACACAACGTCCGAGGTTAGAAGAGGAATACGGTAGAAGATCAAGAGGTCTTTTAGAAGGTATAACTAGTAATTTTTCCTTTCCGCATCATGCTAGTTATTTATGAAAATAATACTAAATACAAGAGGCATACGATTCTAGAGTTTCGAATTCGTTTTCGATATAGTGTTCTTTTTTTTTTCTTTTCCTTGTGATTTGATTGTTCTTTTCGGTTAACCTAAAGTTATTTTAGGAAATTAAATATTAGCTTTCTATAAAAGGTTTTGTCTAGTCGGTGGTGGTTGCTCCCATATCCAAGAAGGTCATGTGCCTCGCCACGTCAGTACTGAGAACCGATTATGGAAATTAATATTTAATGGAATTAATAACTTAAGGTGACTTGGGTCGAACGTGTTAAGTTCCGCAGGAGATCCAAGTCAAAACCTAAAAGAACAAATAGATTAAGTTTTGGATCAAACGTGTTAAGTTCCGCAGGCGATCCAAAATTTAATTTAAAAGAACACATGGTAGCTAGGAAAAGGTTCAGACCTTTGTACAAAATTTTTGTACAGTGGAACCTCTAGGCTTTCCGAGTAGCAACCAACACCTCGAAGATCCATGTAGGGCGCCTCGGGTATTATATATCCGAGGTAAAACTTGCTCTTTTGTCCCTGTAAGATATGTTAGTCCCACAATACCAAGCATACCCTGCAACACAAAGTTAGCACATAATATTAACATAAATATAAATGTCTGACAGTCATCGGACTGTCCGGTTCTGACTTCAGATTTTCGTCCAGAAACTCTAGGTCGAACCGACGCCTACTGTTCCCTCATTCGAGAGTGCATCCTCACCTACTCCACTCAAGAGAGTTTACCTACTGCCAGTTGATCCTCCGGACCAACTGGACTTTTTTCAGTGCTCGAAGCTTCTGATCTTCATGTTGGACGTCCGCTCCATGACCCGCTCAGACTTCCACCCTATTCGTGACACCAGGATTTCAACCTAGGGTTACCACCCCCTAGGATTTTGCCCGAAGCTCTCGACCCGCCAAGACTTTTCGTCTAGGGTTACCAACCCCTAAGACCTAGGGTTACCGGCCCCCTAGGGTTTTCCCTTTGCCTAATCGCAGCTAGGACTTTTCCTTACCTAGGGTTACCACCCCCTAGGACCTAGGGTTACCACCCCCTAAGATTTTCTACCTGGCTAACCGCAGCTAGGACTTTTACCTAAGTACACTTAGGACTTTCCTGCAACTTCATTCAAACATGTTAGATCAAGAGACAACATAACTTTGAACCCTTTGACATAATCAAAACACAGGTTCGATCGTTGGATGCTTTCTGCATCAACACAAAATACCCTGCAAGACAAGTGTTAGAACAATATATAAAAATAGAATAATTAGTTCTTGTCCTTCCAGGACTAGGAACTAGTCAAGGTCTCAGTTTATGGATCTAAAATATACCTAAACTGGACCAATGCCTACTGTCCCTCAATTGGGGCGCGTCCTCACAATCACTCTCCTCTAGTGACTTATTTGTACTTACCTTTTGCTAGATATCCAGTCAGCTCATCGACCAGTCTAGATTTCGTGCCAACTATCCGGTCAGCATGTTGACCTAACTGGACTTCGTGCTAGCTATCCAGTCGACCCGTCGACATAGCTGAGCTTTGTGTCAGATATCCGGTCAGCCCGTCGACCTATCTGGATTTCGTGCCAGCTATCCGATCGGTCCGTCGACCTAGCTGGGCTTCACACCAGCTATCCAGTCGGCCCGTCGACCTAGCTGGATTTCTCTTGCACACTCAGTTAAAGTGTTAGATCACAACAAAACTAACTTAACCTATTTTGTCATTCATCAAAACCTGAGTTAGACCATTAGTGCTAACCGCACCAATAATTACATGTGAGTCTTCCAAAATACCTCAAGAAAAACTTTTACAGTTCATTATTTCTTGTATATTAAATAATTGGGTCATTTAAGAAAAGGTTTGAGCATATGTAGATCTTTTTAGAAGTCTTTTCATAGCTAAAAAGTTGAGTTTATTGATTGATGAGGATTTGATAGCCCGTTGCAATAATTTTGAAAGGAAACTACAAAGAAGGTACAAGATAAGATATTTCAAATTTAGATGAAGATGACTTATATCAAGAATTAAAAAATCATACAATGTATTTTGTCAAAAGAAATAAAAACAGTAAGTGAAATACTAATTTTTTTAGTAAAGAATGAATTGTTTTCCGGATTCATTCATTACATGCAAGATATTATTGACTATTCCAGTGACTATTATATCTGCAAAAAGAAGTTTTTTTTAAATTGAAGTTATTGAAATGTTTTTTGAGATCAACCATGACCCAAATAAAAAAAAAAATGATAATCTCAGTTAGCCTGAACTATCCCTGGGGGTGTCTGGCCCGGCCCACGGAAGCTTTCCACCGGTCACTAAGGTAAATCAGGAAGCACGCACGACGAACAATCCAAGAGTCCAACATCCTTTGATTGCGACCCCCATTGAGAGGGAAAATTTATATAAATATGTCATATATGAGAATCGAACCATAGGTGTCTGGGTGACAACCTGAATATCTTATTACAGTACCACAGCTCTTGAGATAATCATAATCTAAATAAAATTGAATGCATTAGTGATAATTTTTAATTGAGGGTGAGTTTTTAAAAAAAAAATAATTATAAAATATTGATCACTTTACAAATAAAATACAAGTAATAGATGAAATTATTTTTATAATATTGATTTTTTTTTTTTATGCCAGACCCTTTTAAATTTAGAATCAACCCTGATTAAATAAATCCGTGAGGACTATTTATTAGATCAGATCCTATAATTTGTAGAAATTATTTTAATCCGACAAAAGCATGTCTACATCATCTTGGCTTTCGGATAATAAGGTAAGGATTTATTTTATTATTATTATTTTTTATCTGTTTAGCTTAGTCTAATGGCATTAAAAGCGATAGAGTGACAGGTTAGATTATGCGCATATGGATGCCTGTTTTCCCATTCATCCGTGGACCCAAATAAAAAAAATATATTATATAATAAATTAATGAATTATTAGATCAAACTCGTCCAGGAGATGATTTAAAATATCTGTTATTGTAGTTATTCGTAGTTATAGTATCTACTGTTAGATATGAGTAATGTGAATGAGATTTTTAATTCTACATTGAAAATTTTATGATATGTTGGTTAATTTATATTAATTTATATATATTGAAGATATGAACAAATATATGAGGAGAGGTTTTTTCTCACGTGTGAGTGTGTAGGGGAGGTGTAAATCCAAAGACTGGATTGCATTGAACCATATTGACTCATGTGCGGGACCTGCACGTGCCGAATGCCTAGCCGGTTAAGGCAAAATTTGCCCAAGCGGGACAATCAACATTGAAATGTTGGCATTTCATAGCTGGCGATTAATGATCTTTAAACGATCATTAACACTGCCCTTTGGTGTTGAGCTCTTGTATAAGGATGCTACGACCACAGGAAAAATGTTACGCACATAGAAAACCAACAGAATCTCTACACCTACGTTCCCTTCTCCTCTATCATGCAACTTTTGCTCGATAGAGTGCCCGTGATAGTTCGGGTACCACTTAGTTCGCTGTGACCACCAGTGCTTGGTGGAATCATGGTTAACTGTTGTATCCTGGGAAATAGACGACCCGAGTAAACCTCGAAGCACCACCGGAGCTGAGGCGAATCTGTTTCAAGGAAACTATGTCAATCGCAGGCCTCAGTTAGCTCGCTCGATCTCTACATCCGCCCGGTTGACCTCTTTGTCTGCCTAGTTAGCCTCTTCGCTCGGCCGAGACCAGCTCGCTCGGCCTGCCTATTCTCCTGATCGGCCTCTCACTCGGCCTGTCTGCTCGCTCGATCAGTTCTCTGTCTAGCCGAACTTGCTTGGCCTTAATGCTCGATCGATCAATCTACTGCTTAGTCGTCCGGCCATTAAGTTCGCTCGGACTTTGCTGCTTGGACTTGAAGCTCGGTCTGCACTCAACAATTAGCAGAAACCAGCCCTTGCTGGCAACCTGAGATCATTACTCAGGTCATTTCAACAGATAAGTGAATTTAATTCAATGTATTTAAATTTATCTAATACCTCGTAAATCTTCGACAGTTGATTGTTTTATCCAACAATCTTGAAACAGACTCGCTTCTGTTGAGATGACCACAGAACAGAATGTTGAGGTGCAACAGACTCAACATATGCAGGCCCCCTCCACCCTAATTGGAATTGTGCCAATCAACCATGGGGAAAGGCCAGAGAAGTTCACTGGAGTGAATTTCAAGAGATGACAGCAGAAGATGCTCTTCTACTTGACCACACTCAATCTGGCTTGGTTCTTGACTGAGGACCTTCCCAAGCGTGCTGAGGATGCTAATGCACAAACCATCAGTGCAGTCGAGGCATGAACTAATTCTGAGTTCCTTTGGCGAACTACATTCTCAACTGTCTTGTCGACTCGTTGTACCTATGTATAGCATGATGAGAACGGCTAAGGAGTTGTGGGAGTCCCTGGATAAGAAGTACAAGATGGAAGATGCAGGGGCCAAGAAGTTCATCATGGGTCGATTCCTAGATTACAAGATGGTTGACTCCAAGACGGTGATCAGCCGAGTCCAGGAGCTTCAGGTGATCTTGCACGAGATCCACTCAGAAGGGATGGTTCTGAGTGAAACCTTCCAGGTGGCTGCTATCATTGAGAAGCTGCCTCCCAACTGGAAGGACTTCAAGAACTACCTGAAGTACAAGCGGAAGGAGATGAATGTAGAGAAACTCATTGTTAGACTTCGCATTGAAGAAGACAACAAGAGTTCAAAGAGAAAGTTATTTTCTTAGGCTACTGTGAAAGCTAGGCACATGGTCGAGCACGATCAAAGCTGGAAATAAAAGAACCCCAAATCTTCCAAGATGGGACCTAGAGGAGGCATCAGCAAGAAGAAATTCTCTGAGAAGTTCTTCAATTGTGACTGAGTGGGTCATAAATCTTCGGAGTGCAAGAAATCAAAGAAGAAGCAGGAGGCCAACTTGAACGAGGGACCAGAAATGGACGATCTTTGCGCAGTGGTCTTAGAACTGAACCTGGTCGATTCAAGCCCGCGGTAATGGTAGATCAATACTGGAGCCACCAGACATGTGTACTGGCAACAAGGAGTTACTCCACAACTTCGAAAAAGTCACTGGAGACAAACTGTTCATGGGGAACTCAACAACCTCGGACATCATGGGCCAAGGAAAAGTGGTGCTGAAGATGATCTCGGGCAAGAACCTTACTCTGAACAATCTATTGTATGTTCTGGAGATTTGGAAGAATCTAGTGTCTAGATCACTGTTAAGCAAGCATAACTTTTGTAGTATTTTGAGTCTGACAGAGTTGTATTATTCAAGAATGGAATGTTTGTAGGAAGGGACTATGTATTCGATGGGCTATTCAAACTCAATGTAATGGCCATTAGGCCTAAGATATATAAAAATGAAATCTCTTCCACTTATATGCTTGAGTTTTCATGTTTGTGGCATGGTAAATTAGGACATGTTAACTATGATGTGTTACGTAGATTAATAAATATGCAAAGCATACCTACATTTCACCTTGACCCAAAACATAAATGTGAGATTTGTGTTGAAGTAAAAATGATAAGGTCATCCTTTTAACATATTGAAAGAAGCAACGAACCACTCGGACTCATTCACACCGACGTGTGCGACCTAAAAGGTAGGCCAACACGTGGTGGTAATAAATACTTCATCACTTTTATAGATGATAACGTAAAATACTATTATATGTATCTTCTCAAAAGTAAGGATAAAGCTATAGAGAAATTTGCTCTCTATATGAATGAGGTTGAAAATAGGTTTAATAGAAAAATTAAGGTGATTCGAAGTGATGGAGGCGGTGAATATGTATCACCATTTGCTGAGTTGTGTGCTGAACATGGGATCAGACACGAAACAACAGCTCCTTATACTCCTCAGCAAAATGAAGTTGCTAAGAGAAAGAATCGAACTTTAAAGGAGATGATGAATGCTCTTCTATTGAGCTCTGGATTGCTAGAGTCCATGTGAGAGGAAGTTGTGTTAACAGCTAATTACCTTTTAAATAAGGTGTCTCGGAAGAAAATAGATAAGAGCTCTTATGAGTTGTGGAATGGAAGATAATCATCCTACAAATATTTACGAATATGGGGGTGTCTTGCCAAAGTTTTGGTGCCTGATTCGAAAAGGATTAAGATAAGACCAAAGACTATTGATTGCATATTCATTGGGTATGCACATAACAACACTGCATATCGGTTTTGTGTGTTTGAGTCACATATACCGAAGATACACAAGAACTCAATTATCGAATCGAGAAATGCCTCGTTCTTCAAGTATGCATTTCCGTATAAGACCCGAGAGGATGCTAGCCCCTCAAAATGGGCATATGAAACACAAGGTGAAGAAGATGATGATAAACCAGTCGAGGTTGAGCTTAGACGAAGTAAAAGAGTTTGGGTAGAAAAATCCTACGGATCAAATTTTAGCACTTTCATGTTGGAAAGTGAGCCCCAGAATTACTTAGAAGCAGTAAGCTCGTCTGATGGACCTCACTGGAGAGAGGCAATTACATCTGAAATAGACTCTATCTTGCAAAATCACACTTAAAAACTTGTGGGTCTTCCTCCGAAAAGTAAACCACTAGATTGCAAGTGGATCTTCAAGAAGAAAATGAAGTCAAATGACACAATTGATAAGTATAAGGCTAGATTAGTAATCAAAGGATATCGACAACAAGAATGTCTCGATTACTTTGATATGTATTATCTGGTATCGAGAATAACTTCTATTAGAGTATTGTTGGTTATTGCCGCTTTATGAAATCTCGAAATACATCAAATTGTTGTAAAGACTGCCTTTCTAAACGGGGATTTAGAATAGGAAATCTACATGGAGCAACTTGAGGGATTTTCTATGTAAGGATAGAAAAACAAGGTTTATAGATTGGTGAAGTCATTATATGGCTTGAAACAAGCACCAAAACAGTGACATGAGAAATTTGATAATGTCATAAAGGAATGTGGATTCAAGATTAATGAATGTGATAAATGTGTCTACATAAAAGTCACAAAAAATGACTACGTCATCTTGTGCCTATATGTAGGCGACATATTTATCATTGGGAGTAATGATAAGATAATCAAATCCACTAAAGATATGTTAAACTCAAGATTTGACATGAAAGACATGGGTCTAGCTGATGTGATTCTAGGAATCAAAATTCTTAGAACAACAGAAGGATTTGTTCTTAGTCAGTCTCACTACGTGAACACGATTCTTGAGAAATTTGCCAAGAGTGATACTGCATTGCCACGAACGCCGATAAATATGAGTTAACATCTATCAAAAAATCGAGGTGAAAGTATCTCTCAGATAGAGTACTCTCGAGTGATTGGAAGTCTGATGTACCTGATGAGTTATACACGACCAGACTTGGCATACTCAGTAAGTAAACTGAGTAGATACGCGAGTAATCCCGGTATTGAGTATTGGAAAGGGATAACAAGAGTACTGAGGTACTTGAGATATACTCGTGAATATGAACTATACTATATGAGATATCCTGCTGTGATAGAAGGATACAATGATGCGAGTTGGATATCTGGCATAAAAGACTCTAAGTCTACGAGTGGATATGTATTCACTCTTGGAAGTGCAGCCATATCCTGGAAATCTTCTAAGCAAATGGTAATAACTAGATCCACGATGGAATTTGAGTTTGTAGCTCTTGATAGATGTGGTGAAGAGGTTGAATGACTATGACAATTATTAGAAGATATTCCACGATGGCCGAAACCTATGCCGGCAATTTGCATACATTGTGATAGTCAACCGATAATTGGTCGGGCACAAAGCTATCTGTATAATGGTAAGTCTAGGCATATACGTCGTAAACATAATACTATGAGACAACTACTCTCAACGGGAGTTATCGCTGTTGACTATGTGAAGTCAAAGGATAACCTAGCAGATCTGCTAACCAAAGGGTTAAATCGAGAGTTAGCTACAAGCTCATCACGAGGAATAAGCTTAATGTCATTGTCAGCGATCAGTGTAGAGGACACCCAACCTATGCTGACTAGAGATCCCAAAAACTAAGTTCAAAGAGACAATTAATTTGCACTGACTAGACACACTGTGAGGGAACGACCCAATGAATTAGTGAAAGATGGAGGTTAAGCATATGACTTTTAATGATCAAGAAGAGTAGATGGCTACTCTTGAGGGATCACCTATGTGAGAAAGAAGTGGGGACACTTCAAAGAAAATTGGAGGCACAATTCTTAGAGCTTCTCACAAAATCAGGCGTGTTCATGGCCAAGAACGAACACACTCATGAGAACTGAGTTGTATCAGGAAGAGTCCTAGGTGAGATATGTCAATGCTTACATAAACGGCAGAATAGTTCAAGGACAACACGTCTACTATCAGCCAATAAGCAAATAGATCTGCACAAGGGAAGGTTCAAAGGGTAAAACATATCTGTCCTATATTGGACTCAACTGCGGAATGTTATCACATGCCCTATATCCATTCATGTGAGGGATTGTTGGATATAAGTGATGTGAATGGAGAAGAGGTGGAAGAAGAAAGAAGTTCCATTGTGAATAGGACTTTAGTCCCACATTGAGAGTTTCATGGTATGTTGGTTGATTTATATTAATTCACATGCATTGAGGCTGTGAATAAATGTACGGGGAGAGGCTTTCTCTCGCGCGTGGGTGCACAAGGGTTGCAAATCCATGGCTCGGATTGCACTAAACTATGTTGACTCGTGTGTGGATACGACTTATGTGCGCCGAATGTCGGACCGATCGGGGTAAAATTTGTCCAAGCGGAACAACCAACATTAAAACATTGGCGTTTCACAGCTGTCGATTAATGATGTTTAAATGATCATTAACACTACCCTTTAGTCTTGAGCTCTTATATAAGGAGGCTACGACCACAGGAGTGCCCGTAATAGTTCGAGTATCACTAAATTCGCCGTGACCACCAGTGCTTGGTGGAATCATGGTTAACCGTTGTATCCTGGGAAATAGATGACCCGAGTAAACCTCAAAGTATTGCCGAAGGTAGGGCGAATCTGTTTCAAGGAAACTGCATCAATCGCAGGCCTTGGTCAGCTCGCTCAGTCTCTACGTCTGCTCGCTCGGTCGGCATCTTCGTCTGCCTGGTCAGCCTCTTCGTCTGCATGGTCAGCCTCTCCGCTCGCCCGCTCGGCCTTTTCGCTCGGCGGACACCAGCTCACTCGGCCTACCTATTCTCTCGACCGGCCTCTCACTCGGCCTATCTGTTAGCCCTCGCTCGGCCTGTCTACTCGTCCGGTCAGCCTCTTGCCCGGTCGGCTCTCTGTCTAGCCGAACTTGCTCGGCCTTACTACCCGATCAGTCAATTTATTGCTTGGTCACCCGACCATTAAGTCCACTCGGACTTAAAGCTCGATCTACGCTCAGTAATTAGCAAAAATCATCCTCTACTGATAATTTGAGATTATCAATTTAGATCATTTCAATATAGATCATTTCAATAAATAAGTAAATTTAATTCGATCTATTAAAATTCAACTAAAATTTCGTAAATATCCCGCAATCTGTTTTTAGATTATTTTATCCAAGATGTACGTGCTATGCTTTTTTTTAATATTTCGTTTTCTATTAGTATACTGATACCGATATTTAACGCAAATGGTTAAATTTATATTTGATTTTTGGCTTAGTTGGGATTTGTGTGTTTCAGTCGGCTGTTGTCCCACCATGCAACGATGCCGCAGCTTATCTACCATAACGAAACCTTACTATCGAGCCTGCCGCTTCAAATAAACTGAGGGAGGCACCCTCTGTCCATCGACGATAACCATAATTTATCTAGATATCCTAGCTCCAACCCCCATTCACACGCAGCCATAAGTTTGTGATGTGGCAACGTCTTCGTCGACTCCTCGTTGGGAAGGAACGTAACGTAATGTAACGTAATGCAAATTAATCTCGTTGGAATTGAACCTTCCATCTCTGAAATGGAAGCATGCAATGCGCACGCATGATGACTCTTCAATTCAATCGGAAGAACTTTCCATGCCTGTGTTAAAAAATAATAAAAGAGAATACATATATATTGCCAATAAACATCTTAATTTGTCGCGAATCGCGATCCTATGACTTTCGAATAGGCTTAGTCGTTTAGATTCATCTCCAAGAAATATTTTTTCATAGAAGTTGTCTTGGCAAACTCAAACCTCGAGTAGATGGGCTATTTAAAGCCCTTCAAAGATTTAGTTAAAATGCATATAAGATTTACCTTCTCGGGGAATATGGTAGTTTGACTAATAACGTTGTCACTCAAACTTCGAGTATGTTGACTTGTGCATAAATACCAGAATCAATATTTCCATTCTCTATTGATTCAAGAAAGAATATTAGAAAAAAAAACTTATCCTATGATTAAAAATAATATTAAACTAAAACAGTCTCAAAATATTAAACATGAATAGATTGAATACTAAGATAAATATATCAAAAATAACTTAAATATCCAAAATACACAACTTACAAAAAATAATAAAAAAAAATTATTTAGAGTTAACGAAACGGACCTAGTTAAATCACACTTTTAGACATGAAATTTGATAGTTATGAGTCCTATATAATAAATATAGATCTAGTCGCATGACCACTAATCGAGTTGGATTTCATATCCCGAATTAAAAATTTTAACTTGTGAAAGGTTACTCTATCGAATTTGAATCATTTAGGTTAACATGTAAAAGGTATAGGTCAAAACTTCATGGTGAGTTATTCTGTTCAACTAGAGGAGAATTACGTGGGAGATATTGACGTCCATTTTGACCCTTTTGATCATTTGAGCCTCAAATCCCTCTAATTATATAGTTTGGCACAACACTCGAAATAATTTAGAGTCGCTGTCCCCACCTACAATCAATGTGTTGATATGTTTGCTAAGCTTCTACAGCTCCACTTTTAAAATTGCTCCGAGGTTACGATGTAATATAAAGGTATTTAATTATCATCTAAATATTCATGGTTCAATTCTAAATTATGGTATATTTATAAGAATTTTTCCTTTATCTGGATCGTAATTAAGGGATGCTCGACTTTTGAGTTGCTTGTCGTCAGTACTTCTCGATTTACCTGACAATCGATGATAACTTTTCATATAATCAAATCTATCATCCTAGATTTGACATTACATGATCTGATTAATTATTTATTTTTAAAAATGATGAAAGTAAGAATTTGAGGGTATTATGAATAAGAGCTTCTCAACCAACAAACAAATAAATTATAAATATGTGAAAAAATAATAAAGATGATTTTATTCCTAGTGATATATCAATAAATTGTTGATTATGTCTTGTAACTTATTTATAAAAACAAAATATTCAATAAAATGTCATCCTTAAATAGAGTTATATCAAAATATATATATATATATATATATATATAATCCAACCTTCAATTTTAATTTTAAAGCTATGATACGTTCAAGGAAAAATCTCAATGAAATGCTCAAGGATAGATACATAAATTCATGACCCTTGGATATTTTATTGAGATTCTTTTATTGAGCATATCATTTTTCTTAATTTTATATTAATTTTCTTAATCTTTTCATTTGGTATCTCAAAATGATGGGCTTCATTGATATTTGTGTAGGGTCTCTTTCGAATGGTGTAGTAGTTAAAATATAAAATATTATCATTTGAGATTTTAGAGTCGAGCACATTTTTTCTATGTCTTGACCATCTATACTATTAACTAGTAATTAATCACCTATGATTTGAGGGTATTATGAATAAGAGCTTCTCAACAAACAAACAAATAAATTATAAATATGTGAAAAAATAATAAAGATGATTTTATTCCTAGTGATATATCAATAAATTGTTGATTATGTCTTGTAACTTATTTATAAAAACAAAATATTCAATAAAATGTCAGCCTTAAATAGAGTTATATCAAAATATATATATAATCCAACCTTCAATTTTAATTTTAGAGCTATGATATGTTTAAGGAAAAATCTCAATGAAATGCTGAATAAATATATAAATTTATGACCCTTGGACATTTTATTGAAATTCTTTCCTTGAGCATATCATTTTTCTTAATTTTATATTAATTTTCTTAATCTTTTCATTTGGTATCTTGAAATGATGGGCTTCATTGATATTTGTGCAGGGTCTCTTTCGAATGGTACGGTAGTTAAAATATAAAATATTATCATATGAGATTTTAGAATCGAGCACATTGTTTCCTATGTCTTGACCATCTATACTAATAACTAGTAATTATCTATGATTTATCTTTTAGTGTTACTTAGGGACGGATTGACAAGAGCGGTGAGTGAGCGAATCATCTTTTGTCACATTATAAATGATTTATTTTTTATATTAATATTTTTTTTAATAAATATTAGTATTGAGTATAATTTCATTGTATAAAAAATATCCATAAGAAATTGTCACAATGGCTATTTATCCTTGAAGTTTCATAGGATCAAAGTCAATCCACATCAAATCCCCAATCCATAAAAAATATTTTTGTTTTCTTTTAGAAAAAAAGAAAGGCCACTAAAGCTCCAGCAAACAAATTGAAATCGATTCACTGAAGTCCTCTCAATTGACATTGAGTCAAACTCTTGAACATGCTTAATAATTTACAAGGTGTCTGCTTACTAGCTAGGTGATAATTAAGATCTTGATAAGTGTCACTGGAAAAAGCTAAAACAGTTGCTTTTACTTTGACAAACTTCTTTGAATCTATTGAAATCTTCCTTGTAATACTTTTCTTCCTGATCGATATGTTGCGTGCTCGATGAGTTTCTACTCTTCAGCGTCGTCTTTTCCAGTCCAGAGTACAATTCTTTCTTTCCTCCTGATACAAATCAAACCTATCGCCACACTATAAATATATTCTCTGATAACTTTTAATCCATCAAAAATTTTCAGCGCGAACGAGTCGGAAACATGATGAAAGATCTTTCAGCTTAGTTGACTCCATGAATTCCTTCTTCCTCCTTGGCGCCGAAGCCCGACGCCGTTTCCTCCATATCGCCGGTCGTTTCCTCGGTTGCACATATATCTGCTCATGGTCTCCTCCTGCGCCCGTGTACGTCGTTGCAATTTATCTTGCTCTAATTAATGAATGAGTCGATTTGATATCTCTTGTACATAACGTCTAAGCATGGCTAGTGCATGCTTCTCCTACAGCCATTTGGTCTCCGCAGACGGGTGGCACCATGAGGAAGACAGTGGCCAATCGTGCTCGTCCGGCACCAGCATCTCCTTGAGGCTCTTCGATGCCTACCGGCGATCGCTTTGCAGTATCTACAGCGGGTATCTATGCCTTCTCTTGTCATCAAAAATTAAAAAAACTCTATAAATTTAAAGCAATTAAATAGTAAATGAGATTTTTCTTTAATTAATTATAAGTAAAAGAGATAAAAAAGAATTTACAATCGGATCAAATCATCAAATTAATATTTGAATTATTTAAATATCAATGAACAATATATTTTATTGCTCTCATATTATTTGTTGGATCGAGACGCGCTAGAGGAGGGGGGGAGGGTGAATAGCGTTCGCGGTTATTTCGTTCGATTCGTAAAACTATCGGAGTTAAAAACAAGCAGCGGAATAAAGAAACACAAACACAGAGACACAGAGAAATTTTCTTCGTTCAGAGCCTTTATCGACTCCTACTCGAAGGCCCGCGATCCTTGATCGCTTTCCGTGGGCAACAACTATAAGCTCGATAAGAATTACAAACTAATTACAATGAAAGTATAATAACACCTTTCTACCGACAACTACGGAAGAAGAAACAGAGCTCCGGGTCGTCGGGAGGTTGTTGCAGCACTTCTGGATCGTGTCGTTAGCAGCTATATGCAAAGGAATCGCTTGGAGTGACTTGTCTTTAGCTGCTGGTCGAAACCCCCTTATAAAGGGTGTTCAAGGCGCCTCCATCAAGCTCCAAGGCGCCTTGAATCCCTAAGTATTATCCCGTAAATAATTCTGCGATGAAGCTTTGACCGTTGCCTCTTATCCAGCTTAAGGCGCCTTAAACCACCTATTCAAGGCGCCTTAAATCACCTGTTCAAGGCGCCTTGAGCTTCCTTTAATGCGCCTCCAACCCTTCTGGACAGCTAGCTTCGGCTCGCACCCGAGGCGCCTCCAAGCTCCATGGAGGCGCCTCGGACACTGTTCATCTGAGGTTAACTTGTGCTCCTTTGGTCCTGCAAAAATGTTAGTCCCAAGCACTTTCCCTGCAAAACAAAGTTAGCACAAAACAACAGTAAACATGATATAATGACAGTTTCCGGACTATCTGGGTCTGACTTCAGATTTCCAACCGGAAACCCTAGGTCGACCCGACGCCTACTGTTCCCTCTACGGGGAGCGCGTCCTCACCTATTCCACTCAGGAGATTTACCTGATGCCAGTGCGATCCTCCAGATCGACTGGACTTTTGCTCGGTACTCGATGCTTCCGGACTTTCTGCTGGACTTTCGCTTCCCGGCTGGTTCAGTATTTCACCTAGTTCGTGACACCAGAACTTTCCACCTAGGGTTACCCCCCCTAGGACTTTTGCCTGAAGCACTCGACCCACCAAGACTTTCCGCATAGGGTTACCACCCCCTATGACCTAGGGTTACCACCCCCTAGGGTTTTTACCTGCCTAACCACAGTTAGGACTTTCCTGAAACACTTAGTTAAGCACGTTAGATCACAACACACCTTAACTTTGAATCATTTGCCATTATCAAAACTCAGGTTTAATCGTCGGATGTTTTCCGCATCAACAATCTCCCCCTTTTTGATTATGGCAACCCAAATTCAAAGTTAAGTAAAACAAATGCATAAGTATATTAAAAGATTTTAAGTGAGTAAGCTTAAGTATATAAATTCAAATAAACGCATAACTTAAGCTAACACTTAAGCGTTGTGAAGCTCCCCCTTAATAAAAGGCTTCCTTTTACTTTAGATAGATTTTTACTTTTTGAATTTCCTACTTAACTTTTTGAATTTCCTACTCTCTTCCCCTTTGCCATTTATCAAAAAATAAGCCAGTTTCAAGCAATTTTTAATTTTTCTTTTGAAAAAGCAGATTAGGCTTATGAATGGTAAATCACTCTTAAAATTTAATTAAATTGATTGGTCCTTAAGTCCAAGCATGAGTCAAGTGAAATGGTTGTTAACTTTGTTTTGATCAGGTATCAGAGCCCTAAAGTACAAGCATGCTTAAACTTAATATTTCTATTTTCTTCACCAACTGTCTAACCTTTAGCTACTTGCTGATTGCCTAGAGGGCAGCAGCTTTTACCTGGTTAGTCAAGTTAAGTCATTTAGTCCAGTTAGGTTTGACTAAGGCTGGAAGACTTGACTTGATTACTGTTAATAAAGTATTTAACGCCCAGACTCATATTGATGCACAGAAATAAGCATTCTTGAGTTTAGGCTGTACCCTATGCATCTCACACCATTCTATGGTTTTCAAACACAAGCAAGGTATACTTAGGTGTTTGTGAGATGCTCTGGCTTAAATCTAGGGGAACAGGATTTCTAGGGTAAAGCCTAAACTAAGTCCAATTTTTGAAAATTCTAAGAAAATGGGATTTTAAAATCATTATTTTTCCTAGAATTCTGAAACAAATTTTTGAAAAGAACAGAACAATAAGTTTTGAAAATTGATATCTATTCTACCCAGCACATTCCTATTTGTCTTCTAAGTGCACTGAACTCAAGTTCAGGTAAGGGTTTTGTGAAAATGTCAGCTAGGTTTGATTTGGACTCAACATAGTTGAGTGCAAGTTCACCTTTAGCTACATGATCCCTTACAAAGTGGTGTTTTACCTCTATGTATTTAGTCCTAGAGTGGTGAATTGGATTTTTAGTTAGATTAATTGAGCTTATATTATCAATTAATATTTTTGTATTTTTGTATTCTAATTGATAGTCTTTTAAGGTATGCATCATCCACAAAAGTTGAGAGGCACACTCTCCTAGGGCTATGTATTCAGCTTCAGTGGTTGACAGAGCAACATAATGTTGCTTTCTGCTTGACCAACTTACTAGGCACTGACCTAGGATTTGGCAACTACCACTTATACTTTTTCTGTCTAATTTGCACCCGACATAGTCTGAGTCAGAATAGTCAAACAAGTCAAAGGTGCTAGTTCTAGGGTACCAAAGTCCTATATTGAGGGTGCCTTTTATATATCTAAGTATTCTCTTAACATATGTTAAATGTGATTCTTTTGCACAAGATTGGTATATTGCGCACATACCAACTGCAAATATTATATCTGGTCGACTTGCAGTTAGGTAGAGTAGGCTTCCTATTATACTTCTATAGTACTTTGGGTCTACTGATTTTCCTTCTGGGTCCGAGTCAATGTTGATGTTAGTGGCCATTGGGGTATTTATGATTTTTGAGTTTTCCATGTCAAATTTTTTAATTAGTTCTTTAGCATATTTAGTTTGGTAAATGTAGATTCCATCTTTTGTTTGTTTAATTTGTAAACCTAAGAAGAAATTTAGTTCTCCAACGATACTCATTTCAAATTCATTTTCCATTAATTTAATGAATTCTTTTAGAAATTTAGAGTTGGTTGAGCCGAAAATTATATCATCAACATAGATTTGGGCTATAAAGATGTCTTTTTCTATAGTTTTTACAAATAGAGTTGGATCTATGTGACCTTGGTTAAAGCCTTTGGATGTTAGGTAATTGGATAGCCTTTCATACCATGCTCTAGGAGCTTGCTTAAGTCCATATAAGGCATTTTTTAATTTAAATACATGATTAGGATAATCTAGGTCCTCAAATCCTGGTGGTTGGCTTACATAGACCTCTTCTTTAATAAACCCATTTAAAAAGGCTGACTTGACATCCATTTGGTATAGTCTAAATCCTTTATGTGCTGCATAAGCCAGTAGCATCCTAATGGATTCAAGTCTAACTACTGGTGCATAGGTTTCATCATAGTCCAAACCTTCAACCTGACTGAACCCTTTGGCCACTAGTCTTGCCTTATTTCGTACTATATCACTCTGATCATCCAATTTATTTCTAAATACTCATTTGGTGTCAATTATGGACTTATCTACTAGTTTAGGTACAAGTTCCCAGACTTTGTTTCTATCAAATTGGGCTAATTCTTCTTGCATAACAATAACCCAGTCTGGGTCAGGTAGGGCTTCTTCTATAGTCTTAGGTTCAATTTTAGAAATAAGGGCAATCTGACTCAGGTTTCTATAGGAGGATCTAGTTCTGACTCCTAGGTTTGGGTCACCCAAAATTTGGTCAGGTGGGTGAGAGGTACTTACTCTAGTTGGTCTTATGTGTGGGTTAGAAACTGGTTCTTCTGGTTTATTAAGGTTTGGTTGGATTTCATCATCTTCTCTAGTTCTTGGATTGATGTCAATATTTTCATTTATATTAGGTAGGTTGTTTTTTTCATCAAAGATTACATTAGTTGTTTCTTCAACTTTTAAGGTATTTTGATTATATACTCTAAAGGCCCTACTGATTGAGGAGTATCCTAAAAATATTCCTTGGTTAGATTTGAGTATAAATTTTCCTAAGTAGTCTTTAGTATTTAAAATGTGAACTTTACAACCAAATACTTTTACATAGTTTAGGTTGGGAATTTTATGGTAATATAGTTCATAAGGTGTTTTATTGTGAGGTTTGTTAATTAGAATTCTGTTTTGAATATAATTTGTTGTATTTATGGCTTCGGCCCAAAATTGATGATTTAAGTTATACTCATTTAGCATGGTTCTAGCTGCTTCTTATAGGGTTCTATTTTTACGTTCCACTAGACCATTTTGTTGGGGGGTTCTAGGACATGAAAATTCATGTTGATATCCATTTATTTTACAAAATTGGGTAAACCTATGATTTTCAAATCCTTCCCCCTCCCCCGTGATCACTTCTGATATGTTTAATTTTAGTATCTTTTTCATTTTCTGTTAATTTGTAGAAATTACTAAATATTTCAAAGGTTTCACCTTTTGTTTTTAGAAATTTTACCCATGTGAATCTAGAGTAGTTATCAATTATAACTAAGCAATACTGGTTCTTGCTTAGTGACTTGGCTCCATGTGAATTAAATAGGTCAAGGTGAAGGAGCTCAAGCACAGAGTTAGTTCTTTCTAGATTCATTGACTTGTGTGTTGATTTGATTTGTTTTCCTTGCTGACAAGCATTACAGATTGAGTTTTCAATGAATTTTAATTTTGACAAACCTCTAACTAGACCATTTTGACTCATTTTAGAAATGAGTCTAGTGTGAGTGTGACCTAGTCTTCTGTGCCACAGTTAGATTTCCTCTTGTTGTGTCATGAGATACTTTATTGAGGATATTGATAGATCAATTGTGTAGATGTTATTTTTTCTAAGTCCCTTAAGTCTGATTTCAGGGTTTTCGATGTTTTTAACCAAACACCCAAATTTGTCAAAATTGACTAAGTATCAACTATCACACAATTGACTTATACTTAGTAAATTAAAGTTAAACTTTTCAACCAATAAAATATTTCGAATAATGAAGTTAGAACTAAGCTCAATATAACCTTTTCCGATTACTTTCAGTTTACCGTCGTTGCCGAATGCAACCGATCCTAAATTCTTGTATTTGAGTTTAGTAAACTTCAACTTATCTCCAGTCATGTGTCTGGAGCATCTACTATCCAACATCCATTGATCCAATTCCTACACATGAAGTAGTTGAATTGGTTTCCTTTTAATGGATTCAAAGATAGCATAATTGAAGTAGACTCCTTAGTTTTTTTATCTCACCCAATCTAAGTTAGCAATCAATTAATCCTATGGGTGTTTGTGAGATGTTTGATTAAATTAACGTTTTGAAAAGTTTTGGAAAAGGTTTTAAGTTAATTAATTGTTTATTAAATATGAAAATAATTTTAAGTAAGTTTAAAATAATTGAAATTAAGTTTTAAAGATTTTTACAATAAGTTTGAAAAAAAAAATTGAAATTAGGTTTTAAAGATTTTTAAAATAAGTTTGAAAAGATTTCAAGTTTTAAAAAGATTTTGAAATTAAGTTTTAAAATAATTTTGAAATTAAGTTTTAAAAGATTTTGAAATTAAGTTTTAAAAAGATTTTGAAATTAAGTTTTAAAATAATTTTAAAATTAAGTTTTTAAAAAGATTTTGAAATTAAGTTTTAAAAAGATTTTGAAATTAAGTTTTAAAAAGATTTTCAAATTAAGTTTTAAAATAATTTTAAAATTAAGTTTTTAAAAAGATTTTTAAATTAAGTTTTAAAATAATTTTAAAATTAAGTTTTAAAAGATTTTGAAATTAAGTTTTAACAAGATTTTGAAATTAAGTTTTAAAATAATTTTGAAATTAAGTTTTTAAAAAATTTTGAAATTAAGTTTTAAAATAATTTTAAAATTAAGTTTTTAAAAAGATTTTGAAATTAAGTTTTAAAAAAATTTTGGAATTAAGTTTTAAAATAATTTTAAAATTAAGTTTTAAAAGATTTTGAAATTAAGTTTTAAAAGGATTTTTAAAATTAGGTTTTAAAATAATTTTGAAATTAAGTTTTAAAAGATTTTGAAATTAAGTTTTAAAATAATTTTGAAATTAAGTTTTAAAAGATTTTGAAATTAAGTTTTAAAAAGATTTTGAAATTAAGTTTTAAAAAGATTTTGAAATTAATTTGAATTTGAATTAATTATCAGTTTGATTTTAATTACTTAGTCATCTCATCCGATCTAAATTTTTAATCAAGGAATCCTATAATTTTTGTGAGATGAATTGAGGTTCAATTTAAGGGTTTGGTTTAACTTTGTGTTAGATTCAGGTTTAGCTTTGGGTTCAACAAGTAAGCATTCTTTGGATAAACTTCTGGGCTATAGTGAGTCACAAGGAACTCATTAAAGTAACCATGCCTTCGAGGTTTTCCAAATAGTCATACCCATTGAACTTAATACTAAACCTTGGTCTAACTGGTTAGGATCCATTTAAGGGTAGCTTCGGTCAGTTCCACTTGGCCAAATGCACCAGGTCGAAGCCATATCTTCCTAGACATGCGATGCCCAAGCTTCCCTAACGTACTATCATCCAAAAACTTCACCAGTACCGTGAGTCAAGTTAAATTTAGCCCATTTTTTCTAACCTTAATTACCCTGTCGGGTAGTCTACTCTTGTTTACCCATTTCGGGTAGATTAAGTTTGGTTACCCAGTCGGGTAGTTTTAGTTGGGGGTGCCAGCTATTCTGGATCCTCCTTCTAATTTTTTATTGAATTTTGAATTAATTTTGAATTTTGAATTTTGAGTTTAAGTTTAAATTTTTAATTTAATTTTGAATTTTTAATTTAAATTAGAATTTTTAATTTAATTTAGAATTTAGAATTTTAATTTAATTTCAAATTTTTAATTTAATTTCAAATTTCGAATTTTAATTTAATTTCGAATTTAGAATTTAGAATTTTAATTTAATTTTAAATTTTAATTTAATTTCGAATTAAGTTTGTTTTATTAGTATCATTTTTCTTTTTGCTCCCTCTGGATTATAGCCTCGATATGGTCTATCGAGGTAGTGTATTTGATCCTTTGGGATCCAATATTGACCAAGTCCAACTTGATTAATCAATTTGGACTTGGGGACCCATGCTTGGACTGTTTTTCTATCTATTCTTTTTACAAGAGATAAGTAGGATTTATATTTTCTTTTTGGTTTAAATCCTAGACCAGTTCTATTGTAAACGGCTCTTTGTGTCCCAAGAATTAGGTCAAGATTCTTGGAACCTAAAGAAAACCGTTCTAGAGTTTTCTCCAGATCCTTAACTTGAGTTTTCAGACTGGAGTTCTCTTCTTCAAGTTTTTGAACTTGAATTGAGTTTCCAGTCTGAACTGGTTCAGTCAAGGATTTGGAGTCAGTCACTTCTTTAAGGACAGCTACTTCCTTTAGAAGTGACTTAATTCTAAGATTCGACTTAGCTAATTTTCGCAATAAATAATTAACTAGATTATTAAAGCGAGGGATACTTACAGAGGGATCGGGCCCTTCGGAAACGGATACGGATCTGTGGCTTTGCTCGGACTCGGCCTCCGACTCGGTCTTGCTTTTGGATTCGTCGATCTGGTCCCGGGCCATCAGCACATGTAAACTCGTCTGATCGAGTTCGTCGTCGTCGTCTTCTGAGGAAGATTCGTCCCATGTTGCCTTTAAGGCCTTCTTCCTTCTCTACTTCTTTGCATCCTTTTGATTCGGGTAGTTGGCCTTGATGTGCCCCTTCTGGTTGCACCCGTAACAGATTACTTCAAACTTTACCTTAGAACTTGGTTGGGCTTCCTTGGATTGGACTGCCTTCTTTAGGTCCTTTTTGTTGAAGCCTTTCTTCTTCTTGTAAAGTTTCTTCACAAGATTCATGAGCTCCGTTGTTAGTTCTTCATCTTCATTATCTGAGTCGGGTTCTTCTTCTGACTCTGGTTCAGTTCTTCGTCTTGATCTCGGTTCGCGCGTTCGACTGGTACCTGCAACCAAAGCAACCCCCTTCTCGGTTGACTGTGCATTAGTCTGCTCATGTAATTCAAACTCACAGAATAATTCATTTAATTTTAGTGAAGATAAATCCTTGGAGACTTTGTAGGCATCTACCATTGATGTCCATAATTTGCTCCTCAGAAACAAATTTAATGCGTACCTTATGACGTCCCGATTTTCTACCTTTTGCCCTATTCCATGGAGAGAGTTGAGGATGTCTTGAATTCTTACGTGTAGAGAGCTTGCCGTCTCACCTTTCTGCATTTTCAGATTATATAGTTTATTAAGTAAAATATCTCTTTTACTTACCTTGGTGTCGGAGGTGCCCTCGTGGAGTTCTATCAGTTTCTCCCACAGCTCCTTTGCGGTTGAAAATGGACCGACTCAGTTGAGCTCCTCCTTGGTAAGACCACACTGGAGGGTGCAGGTAGCTTTGGCGTCGGCTTCTACTTTCTTAATTAGGGATGGCTCCCAGTCCTCACAGGGTGTAGGCTTGTCGTCTTTATCCGTTGGTAGTTCCAAACCAGTCTTGATTATCATCCAGGTTTCGAATTGGATTTTCAAATAGGTTTCCATTCGTCCCTTCCAGTACCCGAAATCTTCTCCGGAGAAGAGGGTGGGGGGACGAACGGTGTTGAAACCCTCTTGTTGGGCCATTGAGAGAATATGCAAAGGAAAAATAAAAATATGTCCCAAGACTAAGTCTTGGATTAGTAGTGCGGGAGTAAAGAATTGAAAAAGAACTAACTCAAGTGGTGTTGCACCAACCTCGAGCGAAATCGATATGAACGGGAAAAAAACTAGAATATAGTAATAATACTAATTTCAGTTGACTCCAAAAAATTTAAAACACCGCGAAAAAAAAATTGTGTGATTGGTGGTTGCACCAAATCAACGCGACCCCGCTCTGATACCAATTATTGGAACGAGACGCGCTAAAGGGGGGGGGGGTGAATAGCGCTCGCGGCTATTTCATTCAATTCGTAACACTATCGGAGTTAAAAACAAGCAGCGGAATAAAGAAACACAAACACAGAGACACAGTGGAATTTACTTCGCTCGAAGCCTTGATCGACTCCTACTCGAAGGCCCGCGATCCTTGATCGCTTTCTGTGGGCAACAACTATAAGCTTGATAAGAATTACAAACTAATTACAATGAAAGTATAATAACACCTTTATACCGACAACTAAGGAAGAAGAAACAGAGCTCGGGGTCGTCGGGAGGTTGTTGCAGCACTTCTGGATCGTGTCATTAGCAGCTATATGCAAAGGAATCGCTTGGAGTGACGTGTCTTTAGCTGCTAGTCGAAACCCCCTTATAAAGGGTGTTCAAGGTGCCTCCATCAGGCTCCAAGGCACCTTGGATCCCTAAGTTATATCCCGTAAATAATTTTGCGATGAAGCTTTGACCGCTGCCTCTTATCCAGCTTAAGGCGCCTTCATCAGTGTCCAAGGCGCCTTAAACCACCTGTTCAAGGCGCCTTGAGCTTCCTTCAAGGAGCCTCCAACCCTTCTGGACAGCTAGCTTCGGCTCGCACTCGAGGCGCCTCCAAGCTTCATAGAGACGTCTCGGACACTGTTCATCCGAGGTTAACTTGTGCTCCTTTGGTACTGCAAAAGTGTTAGTCCCAAACACTTACCCTGCAAAACAAAGTTAGCACAAAACAACAGTAAACATGATATAATGACAGTCTCCGGACTGTCCGGGTCTGACTTCGGATTTCCAACCGGAAACCCTAGGTCGACTCGACGCCTACTGTTCCCTCTACGGGGAACGCGTCCTCACCTACTCCACTCAGGAGATTTACTTGATGCCAGTGCGATCCTCCAGATCGACTGGACTTTTGCTCGGTGCTCGATGCTTCCGGACTTTCTGCTGGACTTCCGCTTCCCGGCTGGTCCAGTCTTTCACCTGGTTCACGACACCAGGACTTTCCACCTAGGGTTACCCCCTAGGTCTTTTGCCTGAAGCACTCGACCCACCAAGACTTTCCGCATAGGGTTACGACCCCCTATGACCTAGGGTTACCACCCCCTAGGGTTTTTACCTGCCTAACCATAGTTAGGACTTTCCTGAAACACTTAGTCAAGCACGTTAGATCACAACACACCTTAACTTTGAATCCTTTGCCATTATCAAAACTCAGGTTCGATCGTTGGATGCTTCTCGCACCAACATTATTTCTTCCTCTTTCCCTATTCTTTTTCTTACATGGTATCAGAGTCATCTCTTTTTATCTTCCCTCAACTTCTTGATGAGGCGGAGATCCAATAAACGACGAACCCTTTTTTATTTTTTTCCCTCGGGCCTCTTCTTCTTTCCTACGTATTTTAATTTTTTTGTTTTCTGTTTTCTTCCGCCGCCAACCCCTTTATTTCTCTTTTCTCTTCCTTAATCTTTGTGTTTCTCTTCCAAAAAAAAAAGGTTTCCTTAACGATTCGGTCTCTGTGATTTTTCTCCCACAGCCGCCAACTATAAGGTAGAAGCTCTTTCTTGTGACGCCATCCAACAGCTGCCGCTGGACAAGTTAGTTTTTTACTTTAGATGTCAAATACTCAATGACATCAAAGAGGCTAAAAGAAAAGTTCATACCAATGTCAGATTTGTCACATCGTTGGTCATACTGAAAATATATACCTTAAAATACTTGATTGGTCTAGGGTAAAATGTAAAATTTGTCTCGGAATTAAACATTTTGATATTCAATGTCCTAGCCCATTTGACTCAAATTTCATTAGTGGTCATACAGCCTCAAGACAATCATCTATTTCACAAATGTATCCTAAAGTCCTTTCATCTGTGCTTACTTGTGATAAAACCCCAGAGTTTTCATCTACTGATTGGTATATTGACACTGGAGCAACTCATCATGTCACATCATATTATAATATCCTTACAGGCGTAATGTCATATTATGGCTCAGATATGGTTCAAGTAGGCGATGGTTCAGGTTTACAAATTGCTAATCTTGGAAACATATATGTCCATTTATCTAATCGAACTTTCCACATGCGCAATGTCTTTCATGTTCCATCTATCACTAAAAATTTACTTTCTACCCATCAGTTTTGTCTTGATAACAATGTCATTTTTTAGTTTCATCATAATCATTATCTTATAAAGGATAGAGGAACAAATGCTATTGTGTTTTATGGGAGAATCAAAAATGGCTTCTACTATCTTTAGAGTTCTTTAATCAAAGCTTTTGTTGGTGAATGCACAAATAAACCAGCATGCTCGACTTGGTCATCCTTCCCTTCGTATTGTTCAGTCAATCATCAATAGGTATGGTTTACCTACTTCCATTGCCTCCTCTCCATCTTATTCACGTAGGGCCTGCATGGAATCTAAAAGTCATAAACTACCTTTCTCTTTATCTAATCATGTTTCTAATTTCTCACTTGAAATAATCCATTCTGATGTTTGGGGCCCTGCACCTATTTTGTCTAATCAAGGTTTCCAATATTATGTTACCTTCATTGATCATTTTAGTAAATATATTGGCTCTATCCTATGAGAAGGAAATCTGATTCATTTGATATATTCTGTAATTTTCAAATTCAAGTTGAACGATATTTTAATCGTACCTCTTTTCATTCTGATTGGGGAGGCGAATATCAAGCCCTCCGTCGTCATCTTGTCTCTTGTGGAATTGTTCATCGAGTTTCTTGTCCTCACACTCCAGAACAAAATGGCTATGCTAAGAGAAAACATAGACATATAGTTGAAACTGTCTTGGCTCTTTTTCATCATGCATCGGTTCCGCATAAATTTGGGATGAAGCTGTTAGCGCTGTAGTATATCTCATAAATCGACTTCCTACTCTATTGCTCAATCATAAGTGTCCTTTTAAAAATTTTATAATCAAACCCCTTATTACACTTTCCTTCGAATTTTTGGTTGCGCATGTTATCCATGGTTACACCCCTATTCTAAACACAAACTTGACTCTCATTCACTACAATGTGTATTTCTTGGTTATAACAATTTGTACCATGGTTATCGTTACTTGCATAGACCAACAGGATGAATTTATATTTCACGACATGTTACTTTTGATGAGTCTCTATTCCCTTTTCCAGTAGCTTCTTCGATCTCTCCTCCAGATACAAGTGGCACCTTCTTGGTGCCACCTAATATTATCAAAAGTGATGGCATCCTAGGTCATGCTCCGGAACTCTCTAATAACTCCCCTATACCATCAGAATCACCTTAGGTTGCTGCTCCAATCTTAGAAGCCTCACCGATCAAAGATAATATGCTCTCTAGTTCTGGATCCTCGGATAATGCAAGTCCGTCATCTACATCACCATGTCATCCTACTTCCTTGTGCCATCAACAAGTGATTCAGATGATAATGGTCCTCGTCGCATGCTTCCCGTTAGTGACATTTATGAATGTTGCCCACCAAATGCAACTCGATATCCCCTTCCACGAGCTCTAGTGGGTTCTTCAAAATCTATTGAACTAACTTGTTTTACACAAGCAAGCAAGGATCTAAACTAGCGTAGTGCAATGACTACTGAATTTGATGCACTTCTTCGAAATGGAACATGGAGTCTAGTTCCGTGCACTCCCTCAATGAATGTTGTGGGTTCTAAATGAGTATTCCATCTTAAGCATCGAGCTGATGTTTCTGTTGAACGGCACAAAGCTCGACTTATAGCTAAAGGATTTAGTGAACAACCAAGTATTGACTTTAATGACACTTTTAGCTCAGTCATCAAAATTATATCTGTCAGACTATTGTTATTAATAGTTGTTAGTACTAATTGGCCTGTACGACAATTGGACATTTCAAATGCGTTTCTCCATGGTCATCTTGAGGAAACTATATTTATAGAGTAACCACCTAGGTTCATTCATTAACAATTTCCATCTCATGTTTGCCAACTTAAGAAATCATTATATGATCTTCGACAAGTTCCTCATGCATGGTTTCATCGACTATCTAATTGATTACAAATTCAAGGATTTTCTGGATCAAAGACTGACTCGTCTCTATTTCACAAATATAATGATAGATCTATAATATTTTTTTCTTATTTATGTGGATGACATTCTGATAATCGGCAATGATCACAAGGATACGTATCACAACTTTATTAAGTCTTCTCAATCAAGAATTCCTACTCGAGATTTGGGTATTGCTCATTTTTTCTTGGTATTGAACTTATTCCATATGAGGATGACTATCTTCTCTCTTAGAGCAAATATATTACTGGACTTCTTCAAAGATCCAAAATGGATAGAGCACGTTCGGTCTCTACATCAATTGTTATAAACAACTCTCCAACTTCATCCTCTCCTGCTCTGTCTAATCCACAGATTTATCAAAGTATCGTTGGAGCCTTACAATATGTTACTATCACACGCCCTGATATTATTTTTGTGGTAAATTGTGCTTCTCAATTCATGCATGCTCCAACTGAACAAAATTAGGATAATGTAAAAAGAATACTTCGCTATCTCAAACGTGCTATTCTACATGGTCTTATTTTATATCATCAATCGTCTCGAGATTTACATACATATAGTGATGTGGATTGGGCAAGTTGCACTAAAGATAGACGCTCTACTAGTGGATATGCAATATTTCTTAGATGAAATCTTATCTCATGGAATTCGAAAAAGCAACTTACAGTATCTCGTTCAAGCATTGAGGCAGAATATAAAGCTATAGCAAATACAACATCAAAAATTATTTGGCTTCAATCACTTCTCTCTGAACTTCATCTTGCATCAAATATTACACCAAAAATTTGGTATGACAATATTGGAGCAATATATCTCACAGCAAATCCAATCTTTCATACTCGTACAAAACATGTGGAAATTGATTTTCATTTTGTCCGTGAACGTATGACAACTCAGCAGTTATTCGTCTTTTATATTTCTGCTGAAGATGAAATCGTTGATATCTTTACTCAGCAATTATCCAGACAATATTTCAATAAGTTAAACTCAACGTCAAAGATCTCCCGTTAAGTTTGTCGGGGGATAAAAAAGATAAAAAAGAATTAACAAAATTGATCGGATCAAATTACCAAATAAAATCAAATTAGTATTTGGATTATTCTAATAATTCTATTATAATTATTAGAATAATTATGTTATTTATCAATTGATCAATTGACCAAGTACTTTTTGAACATTATATATTATATTGTCCTTAGGATAAATATCAATGAACAATAGATTTTATTACTCTTATATTATTACTTGCTCTCTGCCTATTCTTCTTCTTACAATAAGTAATATTTCCAGTTCTATTTCTGGTGTCGCCTTCAAGGATGGACCTGCTTACATTCAGTTAACAGATGTGGAAATCTTGAACTTGGCATCTAATCATTCACAGCGACAATTCTACCAGGTGACCATGTAATCTAGATTGAAGTTGGACTACTAGTTGAAGATTTTCTCTTTTTTCCTAATTCATACTTCTTTCATGTTTCAGGAAGCTGAAATAAAGGTGTAAGAAATTCATATTCCATTGTTTATTTTCATAATCCATCGTGTGACGTGTATATATCTACCTTGACTGTAACAGATAGCAGTGTTTATGGGTTGCATACATGGCGAAATAGAACTGGGATTCAGAACACCACCAAATCCAAAGGTACCATGAGCTTATATAGGCACTTTTGATCCATATCATTATTACGTGATTATTGCCTTGTATAATGATCTAGTTGAGATTAGGGATCAGATGATTCCTCGGTGTATATGCAACCGAGCTCTTTCAGTCGGTCTGATGTACATCAGGTTCGGTTCCTCTCGGGTCAGCTGTTGTCAGATTAGTTCTTGTCAGGTCGGCTCTTGTCTGGTTGGTTCCTGTCAGGTCGACTCTTGTCGGGTCGGTTGGTTCCTGTTGGATAAGCTACAAAGGGTTGTAAACGAGTCGAGCCGAGCCAAGCCAAGCTTTGAGATGTTCAAGTTTGTTTGATAAGGTAATCGAGCCCAGCCAAGATTAAAATGAATCAAGCTTTTGAAATAATTGTTCAAGCTTGACTTAGTTTATTTTTTATGAGCTTGAGCTTGTTTGAAGCTTGACTTCAGTTTGGTTCGTTTAGATGTTATTGAGATCTCAATTCAAGCTTGACTTGGGTTTGATTCGAGCTTTGTTCATTTAAATGTTATCGAGCTCTCAATTCAAAGCTTATTTGATTGTTTGAAACTTTTAGTTGTTTTATTGATTATTGAGTTTGATAATTTAAACTTATTTATTTTATTTTATTATTTATTTAACATATTGAAAAGAGTTTTATTAATTAATATAGTTCGTGCACGAACATTGTTTACAAACGTTAACGAGCTAAACATATATGTGTTCATACTTATTTGTTTAGTTTAATGAGTTGTTCAAGTTTGTTTGTTTAATTAATCTTATGCATATTGAACGAACATAAACAAGCTCTTACTAAGTCGAATACTAAGCTTATTTACGAATGCTTGGTTCATTTATAGCCCTACTCTTGTCGAGTCGAGCAATGCAAGAGCTCCGGTGAAGGTCTACTACGATGGTGATTTAGTAAGGGAAACTAAAAAGGACTAGAAAAGGGTTAGAAAGGAGGCCAAGGTGAACCTTGGCAAGACCATTCCAACGCTCAAGTCAAATTTAGAAAGAGTTTCGAGGAAAAAAAGTAGCAAAGAAGTAAAAATAGTAATGTCCAATGTACCTCTTGATATTGTAATCATGATCTTATATAGGAAGTGAAAATGGCTAGGATTCTCAAAGGACTTACCTCTACCCTTTACACCTAAGGGCACATCTTTTTGTAACTAGCTCCATTAAAATCGTCGTGTCACATCCGACCTCAAGCGTTATTTGATCTGAGTCTAGTCTTAGGTTAGGTTAGTCAGACTTAATTTGGATACGACTTAGGCTAACCCAAATCGACCTCGGCTATGAGTTAACTGACTAACTTGATCTGAGTTCAACCATGAGTCAGTTGACCTGACCCGACTCGATCTCAGTTTGGATTCAGGCTAGTCTGTCTCTACATTGACCAAGTGTTGGGCATGCCATGTGATCCATGCTGTCTCCGCTACATTACATGCCTCCCCTCCAAGTCTAGCCGATAGATAGAGTAGTTTAAATGACTAGGTGGTTGTTTGCGTCAATGACTCAAAGGCTTTCTTAGGGATTGAAGCAACCTTGTCATGCCACCTTGCCACAATAATCTACCCAATCGGCTAGCCTTTTAGCCGTCAAATCTCTTCCTAGAGCGACGAAACATCTATATCAATGTCAATCTACCTTGGGAACCCATGAATCCTCTACCACACACATAGACATTTCACCAACTACTTATCTTGTCACTCCGCCACATATCTTGAGGGTTGCCTTAATCCATCCAAGCCTTATTTGATAGCTTAGCTGAATAACCCACACTTTTTTCCTAGATCTAATGTCTCGTCGCAGCCACTCAACCTTTTACTAGGGTTCGTGAGGACTCAAATTTCATCATTTGTGCCTTTATCTTCTCCAAACTTCCATCTTCTGTCAGTGAGCTTCAACAAATTGTAAGTTCATTTCCTTGTTTGCTTCTTCTTCCTCTATTTCACCCTCTCCTCTTTTAAATTACCATGGATTCCAATCTCCCTTCCTAAATTTTGGTTTGAAGCTACCCAATCAACTTACAACTTACACAGAGATTGAAAACTTTGTTCTCCATGCCACCTTCATCATACCTTCCGACCACTAACTTTGCATTCCCTAATCTTCTCAATGTCCTCATCTGCTACCCGCTGACTATTCCACCTTTTTCTTTGGCCAGATAGCCAATGACCTCATTTACCCCTTCATTCTTTGAGGAGGTCTCCTCATATTTTTTCGAATCCCACTCATTCAACTGGTCCCTAATTCTTTCTGACTCCTCTATGGGGTAGTCATTGTCTTCCTTTTATATCACATTCCTCATACCCCCACTATCTTCCATTACTTCTTCTACCTTAAGAAGGGTGGGGCTGGGGTTTTCTACTTTACGGCCCGCCCTTCTTCCTAGCTCTTGGAACAAAACTTGATTTCCCACAAATACTTGAAGACCCATTACTTTTTTGTCTGGCCTTCCTCCTCCTACACCTAGCGAACTTCTTGGAAAATCGAGCTCCCCCCTCAGCCTTACCTTGGTCGATTCAAGGAAAGCTTGAATTACCAAGAGGTTGTTCAAATTATGGAAGACCTTTACTTTGACATCAATTTTCTACTCGAAGAAGATGATATAAACCACACCAACAAATATGATAGAACTCGAGACAATGATGGATAGAACCGTAGGAACTAGAAGATAAAAGTATGAGTCTTGACCCGCAACCAAGAACTAGTATGAACCAAGTCTACAAAGAAAAAGAAAACACCACACCTAAGGATGATAAATTTTGATGGGTTAAACATCACCAGAGTAAAGTTGACAAGTTCAAAAGTTCTTTCAAGAACTAAGAGAGCACACAAATCTCACCAAAACCAAGTATTTTTCATATTCAGATTTACCTCCCTTATATAATAGGAGTGAACAAGGAAGAGTACAAAATAAATTCATGCAATAAGTAAAGTCCCAATGTCGCATGCCCCATGCAAGTAATCTAGGAACTCAAAACAAAATGAATGCATGCAACACTTAGAGTACCAATGTTGTATGCAAGCAATTAACAACTTAGAAATTCTAAAATACTTAAATCTTCATGCATGAATGAGTTCCTGTATTTATTAGCGTTCTTCCATTATGCGTGGCTGAGTTATGGATGGATACGTTCGATTACGTGGATTAGGCCATGACCAACACTTGGGATTATCTTGGTCTCTCCTTGCTCATAATCAACCTAATTTTCTTTGAGCAGCTTATTTAGCGCTTCCTTGAAATGTTTTGCCCGAAGTCTTATAATTGGACCTTCCAGAAGTGACAAATGATCTTCCTTAACTTCAGCCCTTGGGCATACATGAGAAGACCTTCTCTTCTACTTTGGACCAAGCTCGGTTGAGATCGATCTCGCCCTTTCACCATGTACTCAATTGGAAACTATTTTTCTTCTGTGAGTAATGAGTAGTTCTTCCTTCTTTTCTTCTACAACTGAGAAAATATGGCAAACTTTCCTAACTAAGCACATGAAGTGGTCCCAAGCTCAAGTCCCAAGCACATGAAACACAACGCTAATACTGCCAAGTTTTACTTAGTTCGGAGCCTATGATGACTCCTACTCTAAGGCCCATACATGAGAGTGCTTTCGTTGGGCAATCACTAATCAATCAGAAAGTTACAAAAGCAATTACAATTTGAGTACAAGTAACTTTGAAAACTAAATAATACCGAGGACTTAGAGAAGTAGATATTGGGCGTAGTTGTCATTGGAGCAGCTTTCGAGTGTCGTAGAGACCTTTTCAGAGTAGCACACAGGAGCAGAAGTTGTTTGAATTGATGTCTTCAAGGTGTTGGTCGAACCCTCCTTTTAACCTATTGGTGCAATTTACACTAATAATCTAACTCAGATTTTGATGAATAACAAATAGATTAAAGTTAGAGTGGTTATGATCTAATTGCTTAACCAAGTGTGCAGGAGTTGACGAGTCTGGAAGACCTAACACCAGGATGAAATCCAACTAGCTCCGCGGGACCCGATAGTTGGTGTAAAGTTCAGATAGGTCTGTGAGACTCGATATCTGAAGGGAAGTCCAGTTGGGTCCGCGAGATATGATAACTGACCAAAGTCTAGTTGAGTCTGCGGACCTGACAATTGGTGGGAAGACATGGTGGGTTAAAGGCAAGTTAAGCGACTGTAATTAGTAAGTAAGAGGTAAGCAATTGGAGGAAAGATCCAGTGAGGATGTGTTCCTAGTTGAGGGAACTATAGGCGTTGGTCCAACTTAGGTCCATTTCAGAAATCTAAATTGAGACATTGATTAGATTCTGATCCCGGATCACTTTTTGTCTCTTTTCTTCTCTACAACAAAAAGTTAGTCTAAGCATAAAAATCACCCTACAAAATAGAGTTAGTACAGTATAGCAAATAGGAGTAGTAATTAGATCCTATCTCCCAGAGACCAAGATCTAGTCAGGTCTCAACTTAGATTTCCCAAATAGACCTAAGTTGGACCGATGCCTACAGTTCCCTCAACCAGAAACACGTCGTCATTGGATCTCTCCTCCAGTTGGTTACCTCTTACTTACTAACTACAGTCGCTTGACTTGCCTTTGACCCACCAGGTCTTCCCACCAGTTATCAGGTTCGTAGACCTAACTAGACTTCGGCCGGTTGTCAGGTCCCACAGACCCTGACTTCCCACCAGATATCGGGTCCTGCTGACCTATCTAGACTTTGCACCAACTATCGAATCCCACAGACCTAGTTGGATATCAGCATAATGTCAGGTCCTCCAGACCCATCAACTCCTGTACACTTAGTTAAGCAATTGGATCACAACTACTCTAACGTTAATCCATTTGTCATTCATCAAAACCTAAGTTAGATCATTAGTACAAATTACACTAATAGGCTCCAGGCACCCGGAGTGAGTTATAAAATGAGGGTTCAACCAACACCATGAAGACATCAATTCAAACAACTCCCGCTCCTGCGCGCTACTCTGAAAAGGTTTCTACGATGCCCAAAAGCTATTCCGACGGTAACTATGGCTAATATTTGCTCCTCTAAGTCGTCAGTATCATTTAGTTTTTAAAGTTACTTGTACTCAAATTGTAATTGCTTTTGTAACTTTCTGATTGATTAGTAATTGTCCAACGAAAGTACTCTCATGTACGGGCCTTGAAGTAGGAGTCGCCACAGGCGCCCGGAGGCGGTCTGACCACTCGTAAGTGGATAAACTTAACGGATCAAGTTTCGATGAAAGCTCACTATGTCAGCTCGATTCAGGCACCCGGGAGGGGTCCAGATGCCCAGAATGGGCTTATATAAAGGTCTTATACCAACAACTTCAGATCATCATCTGCTACAACTTTCATATTCAAGTGCTGCTTCAAAAAGACTTTGACGACACCAAAAGACTGCTCCGAAGTTCGAAGAACGATGACTTCTTTAATTTCCTTTCTATTTATTAATAAAAGTTTTATTTTTTGTTCTTATACACAATATTTGTAATCCATTTATGAACTGATAGTGATTGTCGAACGAAAATGATTGACGATCACAGGCCTTGGAGTAGGAGTTGTACAGGCTCCGAACCAAGTAAAACTTGACATTGTTAGTGTTGTTTTTTTTATTTCCCTTTTCCGCCGTGTAACTCATTTTAACTCTCGATTTTTTATGAACACTATTCACCCCCTCTTCTAGCATATTTACGATCCTACAAAACCTCCCCCGGGTGCCCCCATAAGGTTGACGTGACATGTTCTCGTATAAAGTTGATCCGGTAAAACTCATCAATCTTCGGGTGCCCGGACCACCTTCGGACGCTTAGACTATGATTAGGCTGACCAACCAAAGTGCACTAGCTCAACGCCTGAGGGCACCTGCTCGATTCGATCTCAGGTGCTCAGACCACCCCCAAGTGCCCAGAGCCCTCCCAGGTGCATGGACAACCACTTGTCCAACAAACAGCTTTTGCAACATAAGGTTAGCACAGACAATAATATATGAAGTAGAATCATTTTGACAGTCTTCGGACTATGCGGTCCTAATTTTGAATTTCACTGAAACTCTAGGTCGGGCCGATGCTTATTGTTTCCTCTTCGGGGAACATGTCCTCATCTACTCCTCTCAGGAGATATTACCTTTTGCCAGATCAGTCCTCTAGATCATTTAGACTTTTGCTCAGCATTTGAGACCTCGGGACTTTCTGCTAGACACTCGAATCTCGATCCGTTCAGTCTTTTGCCTGGTGTCTACGACCCCCAGGACTTTCACCTAGTGTCCGCAATTCTAAGATTTTGTCCGATGTCCTCGACCCGCCAAGACTCTTTACCTAGTCCCCTAGACAGGACTTCGTTGCCTAGTGGCAACTAAGACTTTCAACTTATCTAGTATCCACTAGGACTTCTTTGCCTAGCCTCAACTGAGATTTTCACTTTACCTAAGATCACTTAGGACTTTTCCTACACACTCAGTTAAACTTGTTAGAACAATAACATAGCTTAACTTTGAACCTTTGCCAATAACAAAACATAAGTTTGATTACTTAGTGCTTTTATCACCAAAGTCAAAGTAAGTTTTGAAAAAGGTATTTAAAATAATCATCTATTTTCCTAATTTTCGATATCACTCATTCTATGTTATCAAGCATCTTAAGCTTATGAGTTTGTGTAGATGAAGTTAAGTTAATTTTAATTTTTAAGTTAATTTTAAAATAAATATTATGTTTGAATTTTAAAAACTATTTAAGTTTGAATGATTAAATTTAAATTTTAAAAAATATTTAAGTTTGAATGATTAAATTTAAATTTGAAAAATAATTAATATTGAATTTTGAATTTAAAAGTATTAAGTTTAGATTTTTGGAAAATAATTAAGTTTGAATTTTAGGAAATTAATTAAGGTTTTAAAAATTAATTATAATTTTTGAAATTAATTATGTTTTAAAATTAATTTAATTTTAAAAAATATATTTTTGAAATTAATTAAGTTTTGACAATTAATTAAGGTTTTTGAAATTAAGTTTTAAAATTAATTAAAGTTTTTATTTTGCTTGATTAATTTTAATTTAGGTTAAATTGATTTTGTTTAGTTATGTTTGGGTTGGGCTAATTTTTAATTTTAACCTAAATTCATCTCACACTCTTCTAGACTCATTTCAAATTTATATTCCATTAAGGTTGTAAATTCTTGCAAAAATTATGAGTTAATTGAACCAAAGATGACATCATCTACATAGACTTGAGCTATAAAAATATCAGACTCAAGGGTTTTTACGAACATGGTCGAGTCAACTCATCCTTGATTAAATCCTTTAGATATTAGGTAGGTGGATAATCTTTCCTACCATGCCCTAGGTTCTTCTTTTAAACCATATAAGGCTTTCTTTAATTTAAATATATGGCCAGGATGGTCTAAGTCTTCAAACCCAGGTGGTTGACCTACATAAATTTTTTCTTTAATTAGCCATTTAGGAAAACTGATTTTATATCCATTTAGTAAAGTTTAAATCTTTTATGGACTATATAGCTTAGTAGCATCCTAATAGACTCAAGTCTAACTACTAGGGCATAGGTTTCATCATAGTCAAGTCTCTCTATTTGACTAAATCTTTTAGCTACTAACCTAGCTTTGTTTCTAACTATTTTCCCCTTTTCATTTAGTTTATTTCTAAAAACCCACTTTGTTTCTATAAACTTTTTGTCTTTAGGTAAAGGTACTAAGTCTCATACTCATTTCTTTTAAATTGGGCCAATTCTTCCTACATGGCGACGATCTAGTCTGGGTCAAGTAAGGATTCTTCTACAATTTTGGGTTCAATCTTAGAAATTAAGGTAATTTGACTTAAGTTTCTAAAAATTGATCTAGTTTGAACACTCAGATCTGGGTCACCTATTATTTGGTCAACTGAATGGTCTAGGCTGACTCTTATTTTTCTAGACTCAGTTTATGTTTGTTGATTTTCTTCTAGGTGAGTTAGTTCATTTTCTTGTTCTTCTATTTGATTTAGGGTTTCATTAACTCCCCCTTGATCAAAGCTAGATCTGATAAAGTCTATTGGTTTAAATTGGGTTTAACTTTGGTCAAGTTCTTCAGGGTTAGAGATTTTATCAAATTTTACATTTATTGTTTCCTCAATTACTAAGTTACTTTTGTTGTATACTTGGTAGGCTCCACTATTTAGTGAGTACCCTACAAAGATTTCATTTTTAATTTTTTATGTAAATTTTACTTAGTGTTCTCTTGTATTTAAAATGTAGATGTTAATCTAAATACTTAAAATAATTAATGTTAGATTTTTTATTATAATAAATTTCATAGGAAGTTTTATTATGTATTTTATGAATCATTATTCTATTTTGGACATAGCAAGTTGTACTTACTATTTAGCTCAGAGATATTTGGGTACTTGATATTCATTAAGAATTATCCTAGTAGCTTCTTGTAAGATTCTATTTTTTTCTTTTAACTACTCTATTTTGTTGAAGTATTTTAGGACAAGAGAATTCTTGGTGATAGCCATTTTCTAAACAAAATTTTGTAAACCTATGGTTTTAAAATTCCTCACCATTATCGCGCTTATTTTTTATTTTAAATTCTTTTTCATTTTCAGTTTACTTATAGAAATTACTAAATATTTAAAATATTTCATCTTTTTTCTTAAAAATTTTACCTATGTGAATTTTGAATAGTCATCAATTATTACTAAGCAGTATAGACTACCATTAATTGACTTAACTCGATGCGAGTCAAATAAATCTAAATGTAGTAATTCTAGTATAGAATTGGTTTGAGTTTTATTAGTCAATTTGTAAGTTGATTTGGTTTATTTTCCTTGTTGGTGAGCATTACAAATTATTTGCTCAAGGTTTAGTAATTTTGATAAGCCTCTAACTAAGTCATTTAACTTTGTAATATTCCTAAAGTGAGTGTGGGGCAATCTTCTATGTGACAGCTAGGTTTTCTTCTTCTTCTTTTTTTTTTTTTTTGTGTGTGTCAAGTGACACTTAAGTGAGAAGTTGGTTAGGTTAATTGCATAGATATTGTTGTGTCTAAATCCCTTAAGTCTAATGTTCAGATTTTCTGTGTGCTTAATCAAGAAGTTAGATGATAGAAATCTAGCCTTATAATCGGTATCACATAATTAGCTAATGCTAAGCAAATTAAATTCAAAATTTTCAACAAATAGTACTTTTCTAATAATAAAATTAGACTCAAGTTCGATGTTACCTATCTCAATTACCTTAAGTTTGTTATTCTTTCTAAAGGAAATCGTTCCTAGGCTCTTGAGTGTTAGTTTAGTGAATTTAGTGTGATCTTCAATCATGTGTCTAGAGCAACCACTATCTAAAATCCACTTAAATTCCTACAAAAGATAGGAGTCAAGATTAAGCTTTGGTTTAATTAAGTTGAAATTTTGATTTAATTTAAATTTTGATTAAGTTTAAATTTTAATTAAATCTTAATTAAATTTAATTTTAATTTACTTTGTTTTAATTTGATTTTAATTAAATTTAAGTTAAATTTAATTTGAATTTAATTTAAATTTAATTTAGATTTAATTTAACATTAAATTAAATTTGATTTGATTTAAATTTAATTTAATTTCATTATAATTGAATTATAATTTAATTTTGTTTCTTTAATTATCTCACCCGGTCTAATTGTTCAACCAAAGTATCCTATAGTTTTGTGAGATGAATTAATTTAGTTTTGAAGATGGTTTGACTTTGTGTTAGATTAAGGTTAAACCGTCAGTTAATTAAATGCACATTTCAGAAATTGGTTTCTAGGTAGTGGTAAGACACAAGAGTCTTCTTAGGTATCGGAGTAACGATAACTTTCTAAAACAAAGCCTTTTAATGAAATTATTAATTTAATTAACTTACTGAGAAACCCTGGTCAACTAGTTTAGGATGTAGCGACGTAGCTTTAGTTAGTTTCATTTAACTAAGTAGACCAAGAGGGATACACTTTACCCCACTTGACTTCGTAGACCAAACTTCCCTAACATACTATCATCTCGCTCCATCCTGGTACTTGGTTGGATAAGAGTCAAATTATCTTTTTAGTCTAGTCCTAATTATCCAACTGGGTAGACTATGTTTTGGAGGTGTCAATTAATTTAGTATCTCCCCCTGAATCATTAAACTTGTGTTTTCTATTAAATTGTTGATTATGTTTATGTCGATTTATTTTGTAGTTGTAATATACTTGAGTATAACTTTGTTCATAGGATTTAGATTTTTTTTTTATTTGAGTTAGACTTGTAGCTCAAGTATGGATTAGTTGGTTGTTTTGGTTTATTAGATTTATAGTTTTGTTTTGTTTTTATAAAGTGTATTTCATTTTTAGGTATATAAAATTAGTTCCATTTTACTTGCTTGGCTAGACAAGCTTTCGAAATCCATGCTTTAGTTGATTTTTTGTTTTGAGTTATCAATGAAATGAATGTTTTATTTATCGAGCTAGACCTATATTTGAATCTGAATTTGTTATAGATAGCTCATTAGGATCCAAGTATCATATCTAGGTATGGATCTGATTGTGAATTTTTCTAGTAAGTATTTTAGATTAATAACTTTAGTTTTTAGGTTGGAGTTTTCTTCCTCAAGGTTTTTGACTTGATTTGAGTTAGTATTTTCTATTTGGGAATTAACTTGTTCCTTAAGATGTTGATTTTATTTAAGGAGTGTTTCATTTTGTTTTTCATATCTATTCTATTCATGCATGCAATAATTTTAAAAAACTTAGTAGATAGATTTGGGTATACCTCATCGAAACTTTCAAAACAAGTACGGACTCATGGCTTGACTTGTGTTCGGGCTCATCATCTTGATCCTATTTGCTTTCAGATTTTGATCTGGATGCCATCAGTGTGAGGTAGTTGTTTTGTTTTGGTTCATCGTTATCCGATTCTTCCGAGAATGACTCGTCCCAAGTAGCTTTGAGGGCCTTCTTCTTCTTGAATTTCATTGGTTTATCTTCCTTGAGATTTGGGCACTGGTGCTTGTAGTGCCCCTTTTTATTGCACTCGTACCAAGTGATACTTAACTTGTTAGAGTTTGGCTTGATCATATTTTGAAGGTCTTTCTTGCTAAAGTCCTTCTTTCTAGTGAACATCTTCCCTACCATGTTCACAAGTTACTCTTCTTTATCTGAGTCAAAGTCAGACTTAGATTTAGGCTCAGGTTTGGACTTGGTCTTTCTTTTCTTTGAAGAACCTGCAAAAAGGGCTATACTCTTCTTAACCTTTTGGGAATTAGTTTGTTCGTGCAGTTCTAGTTCACAAAATAACTCATCTAACTTTAATTTTGAAAGGTTCTTCAAAACTTTATAGGCATCTATTCTGGATGCACACAGTGCATTTCGAGGAAAGGAGTTGAGAGCATACCTTATCAAATTGTGATTCTCGAGTTAATGCTTGATCAAGTGAAGACTGTTGAGGATGTTCTTTATTCTAGCATGGAGCTGACTTGTGTTGTCACCATCCTGTATTTTAACGTTGAATAAATTATTTAAAAGTAAGTCTCTTTTAGTTAACTTTGAGTCAATCGTGCCCTGGTGTAGTTCTACTAGCTTGTCCCACAACTCCTTCGCAGTATCGTACGGTCCGACCCGATTCAGTTTCTCCTTTATTAGCCCGCATTGAATGATGTTTATAGCTTTGAACTCAATTTGTGTCTTCTTCTTCATCCCTGAGTTCCAATTTTCTGGAAGGATGATCATGTTGTTGTTGTCCTTTAGAGTCGTGTATCCTTATCGAATGCAGAACCATTGCTTGATATCTATCTTCAGGTACACCTCCATTCTTCTCTTCTAGTAGGAGAAGTCATCTCCGTTGAATAGTGGTGGATGCATGATGTTGTAACCTTCACTTTGGGTCATTTGGTTCTGAAATATACGAGCTTACGAGAATTTAAAGACTACATCTTGGAGTAAGTAGTGTGGGTGATGAAAGAAAATAAATCTCGAGTGATGTTGTACCAATTTTGAGCCATTCGAAGAAATCATAATAAAAAAAACTTATTTGAAGAGGTAATTATTCTAATTTAGATAGATTCAAAAAACTTAAAACTGAAATGAAAAGAAAGCAAACCCCCCCCCCCCCTTTGCTTAATTGGTAGTTACACTAATTCAGAGTTGAAATGGCTCTAATACCACTTGTAGAATCGGTGCACACGTGAAAGAAGGGGGGAGGGATGAACCATGTATATTTTAAAAACATAGTCCTGTTTTAAAATTTAAGGAAAAGTGCAGGGGAAAAACTAAATACAAGAAAAAAACACAAGACTCGGTCAGTTACTTGGTTTAGAGCCTTCGGTGACTCCTCCAAAATCCACTGTCCCTCAGACTGTATGATGGGTATCCACTAATAATCTCTTTTAAAACCACTGGAAGAGTTAATCGAGTATAATAATAACGAAGGGCAATGTAACATACTATATTGCCTTAGCAACAATGTAAATGATAGTAATTTAAAGTTACCATCATGTGATTATCAAAGTTGAGACCCCGTGTATTGGTGTCGGTCTGTCGGCAACAGTCAGATGTAGCAGTAGTATGAAGTAGCATAGTAGCAGCACAAAGACGTAGCAGCAGAAAGATCGTAGTAGGTCGTATGAAGTTATGTTTTGAATTCTGGCTAACAGTGTTTTTAAGGAGCATTGAGGGTGTCTCTAGCCTCATCTGAGGTGCCTCCAACTTCAAATCTAATCCTGAAAGATTTGGACTCAATCACCTCTACCACCTTTGGTTTCTAACCGGCCAAGGGCGTCTCTAAGCGCCCCAAGGCACCTCTAAGCACTCATACGGGTCGACTCTAGCGTACTCCAGGGTGCTTCTCTACAGCGCAAACTCTATCTCTTAGAGGGCACCTCCGATGGTCCAGGGCGCCTCCAAGCGCTGCTCCAAGGTGCCTCCAATCGTTACTCCGAGGCGCGTCCTCGAAGCTCTGAGGTGCCTCAGGCATTGTTCATCAGAGGCTGACTTTTGTCATTTAATCTCTACAAAGAGGAATTAATCCACAAATCAAAATATACCATGCAAAATAAAGTTAGTATAATAATAAAATAGTATTATTAATTAGATCCTATCTTCTCAAGACTAGGATCTTGTCATGGTCTCAGTTTAGACTTCTAAACTTGACCTAAACTAGACTAGTGTGTATAGTCCAATTGAGACTCGTCCTCATTAGACCACTCTCCTACAATGACTTACATCACTTACTATTTGCAGTCAATTGACTTGCCTTTTGACCCATCATGTTTTCCTGCCAGTTGTCAGGTCTGCAGACCCAACTGGACTTTGGCTAGCTATCAGATCTCGTAGACCCAGCTAGACTTCCTGCAGATATCGAGTCACTTCTTGATCTATCCAAACTTTGTGTTAGTTATCAGGTCCTCAGATCTAATTAGACTTTAGCCTAATGTCAGGTCCTCTAGGCCCGTTAATTCTTATACACTTGATAATAAGGTTAGATAACATAACATCTAACTTTAATTTGATTATCATTCATCAAAACCTAAGTTTAATTATTGATGCTAACTGTACCAACAGAAATAACTCGACAATTCCTTAGTCAGGATGTCTTGCAAGCATGGGGTACCTTGCCAAGTCTTCCTTTCTTTCTTCTTACTTGTCATGACGACCTTGCCTTTTCTAGAGTATTTTTGAGGTAGTTCTCAAGCCGATGACTCCCAAGATTGTTCTTCTTACTAGACCGATACTCCTACGGGTGCCCTTGTGAGAGGAGGATTCGGTAAAATTGTCGTCGCAAGAGCTCTTCCATAGTGGCTATCATGATCCAACTCAAGTTCTCTATCGTTAAGGTAGGATTCCCCAATTCAGGCATGACGACCCAACCCCTTTCACTGAAGTAGATCCTCGCTCTCCTAGGCTTCCTTGTGCGTCTCCCATCTAAACGTCTTAGTTCAAGTTTTCCACAGACGCCATCAAAATAAATCTGGTTGAGATCAGTGAATGGGTTGACTCATCGATGTATATGCATGCAAGTTCTTCTGTTGGTTGGATGTACATCAGGTCAGCTCTTATTGGGTCGGATCTTGTCGAGTTTTCAATGCAAGGGCTTCGGTGAAGGTCTCTGATGACGGTGACTCAATAACGGAAACTGAAATGACTAAAAAAGAATTAGAAGGGAGGTTAACACGGACCTTGGTGAGACCCATGCTCAAATCAAATTTGGAAAGAGAGTTTTGAGGGAGAAAGAAATGAAGAAGTGAAAATAATAATATTCAATGTACCTCTAGATGTTATAACAATTACCTTATACAGGGAGTGAATTAAAAGTAATCAGGATTCCTAAAGAACGCACCTCTTTTCTCTTCACCGAAGGGGCCATCTTTTTGTAATTGGTGCCATTATAACCGCCATGTTGCATTCGAGCTCAAGAGTGGTTTAATCTGAGTCCGGTCTTAGGTATGGCTAGTCAGACTCAATTTGGACACCACTTGGACTGACCGAATTGAGCTCGGCTCAGTCTGGATTCAGGCGGTCTGGCATCGTGTTGACGAAGTACTGGTCCTATCATGTGGTCCCCACTCTCTCCGCCGCATCCTATAAATTTTTGAGTTATGATTTGCAGGCAAATTTGCAGTGGGGCATCCAACAGCTGCTCAGCGAGGAGTTCATTCAACAATCTCTAGGATCAGACTTCGAAGGAATCAGTCAACCCCAATTAGGAGACCTCGAAATCATGGCGTCTGAACGGGACCAGCTCTGTTCATTTTCCTCCTTGCTTCGATCCCTCTCAGTCGGAAGCCCCGACACTTCACCTCGTCTTCTAGCTCAACAAAGTCCTCCCTTCATCCTGCAATCCTTCAACTTCGTTGCTCCAAGAACAGAGGAGGATGAAGCAATGGAGAGAGCATTGCTTGCCCTCAATATTTCTTTCCCATTGATCTTGAACCAGCAACACATTGGTATTCAAATGGGGGCATTTAGGCCTTATTACAACAATCCATTTACTCCTGAAGAGTACTTGAAGCCCAACCGGCTGCACGGCCAAAGAATGATAAAGAAAGGGCTTCACATGCTCAGAAGAATAAGTATGATGAAATTGCAACTGGAAGCTGCGCGAGCGCAAGAATACCAGCAGCCGATGAGCAACCAATCGCAGCATGTCATATCGGAGCGAAAGCGCAGGCAGAAGTTGAATGATCATTTCAATACTCTCAAGATGCTTCTTCCACCTGAATTAATGGTACAAATCTCAAACTACATGTTCCCTTTTTTTTTTCTATCTGACACGATGAAACGATAAATATTTCGTGTAGATCAAGAAAAAGGACAAGCTAACGGTGCTTATAAACGTCACGAACTACTTGAACCTTTTGAAGGATCAGATCAAGGAGCTCGAGGAGAGGAACAGTGCTCTAGAAATGCAGGTACAAGTACCGAAAGAAGACCAAGTTGATATGTCCATTGGCTATTCAAATGAAAGAGTAAAAGTTCAAGTTAATCGAGCGTCGGAGTCCACATCAGAAACACAACAGATTGATCTACGGGTGGTGGTGAAGGAAGACTGTGATATGATCGATTGGTTTATCCGAGTCCTTGAATGCCTCAAAGAGATGAGAGGAATGATGCTGATTTCCATGGAAACAAGAAAAGTGTCATCTGAGAATAATAGATTTGGAATAGCAAGTTTCAGGCTGCAGGTACAGGTATGCTTGCCTCAAGAATGCTTCTTTGTCACCTTCATTCCAGTCTTCCCAGATCTAATACATACTGTTCATGCAAGGATCTTGAGCATTTTTTTTCTTTATTTTTGTATACGTGCTATCATCTAAACTATACAGGTTTCATCTTTAGATCTAATAGATGTCATTTAGTTCAATTCAAGTACATATTATACTTTGCACATATAGTTTACATAATTAAGTATATACGTTCGTCATTTAGTTCAAGTAACTACTGCATTAACTAGTTGTTATCATTTCGTATATAGCAACACACATCCATTGTAAATATTAGTGCACCATTTAATTGAAGTAAATCATTTCTGCATTAGGTAAAGAAGGCCCTCACTCTGGTTCTATTGTTATCCAAATTGGTAATCAATTTTTTTTTTTTTTTTGACAAAAAACATATTAACACATGCTTATGCACATGCAACATAAAATAGCATTGGGCTTACATGTTTTGAATTTACTCAATAGGCTAACTAGAAAAAATCATTTACCTATTATATATATATAGAGAGAGAGAGAGAACATTGGACGTATTCTTCTTAGGGCCGTATATGAACCGAACGTTCATGAACAAATTTCATATTCAATTTAGTAAATAAATAAAAAATATTTAAAATGAACAAATAAATTTGAATTATCAAATTCAATAACCAATCAAACAAGCAAAAGTTTTAAACAATCAAATAAGCTTGAATTGAGAGTTCGATAACATTTAAACGAACCAAGTTCAAGCCAATCTTAAACAATCATTTCAATGGATTGGTTCATTTTAAGCTTGGTATGGTTCGGCTCGATTACCTTATCAAACAAGTTTAAACACCTCAAACTTTAGCTCGGTTTAACTTGTTTACTGTCCTAATTCTTCTTGGATTTTCAGTTTATCTCCTAATTATGCAAACACTATCAATTCTCTATAGTAAAATATATAATATACATGTATGTATGATTTATGACACATTCAGTAACTATTGTTAAACTTTGACAGTATAGATCTGCCTAGGTCTAGCAAATCTACAATGAAAAAAGGGAATTAAATTACTTTGATTATGGAGAACTAATTACCAAGATATACTAAAACTTTATGAGCTAATAATAATTGAGAGTATAGGCCTCTTAGCCTATCCGACAGTCAAGCATTATCTATTTATCTCTGAAATATATTATGTTGTCTTAGGGAGTTAATTCTAATGCTTTGTGTTGAAAATGAAAGGCTTTTTGGAAATATTTTCCAGCATTACTATAGAAGTAGATTATAGGAAGTGAGCTTAATTATGAGGACAAAAAGAAACTTATTCACTTATAAGAACTTGATGACAACAAAGTAGGCAGATACTTTTAATTTATTTGGTTCACATATCCAATCGTATATTAATGTTTGTTAGAGAAGAATATATTTTGTAGAAGAATAACAATAAAGAAAAAAACCTAGAAGTGACGCTCAGTGGGATAGCGATTAGTGCACGACTACCGAAAGCAATCTTCTAAACATGTTGATTCGAAAAGGAATATCAAGAAATAGGAAAATAAAACGGCACTACCGAAAATATTATTAAACTAAAAATATTTTCCTTTATATCAACTCAAACAATTATTTATATAGACGGCAAACCCTATGAAACAAAAAAAGGAAACAAAATCCTAAAAGAAAAAAAGAAAAAATTCTTAACAGACTTAAAATTCTAAATGGACTCAAAATTCAAAAATATAAAATACAAAAAAAAAACCCAAAATACCACCCAAAAATTATCAAAAATAGCAATAAAAATCTTCGGATCCTCCTGCATCAGTCGTCTCGGGTGAAAAAACTCATCCTCGACTTTAGCATAGTGTCAGGTGGTAGCCCAGGGTGAAAAAAAACTCATCCTCAACTTTAGCATAGTGCCAGGTGGTAGCCCAGGAGGAAAACCCTGTGAAATCAATTCGGCAAAATCTCCAAGCAACTGTTGCACTTCTACTGGTAAATCAGGATCTATGTTTATTGCATTGTCCTTGCAAGGCATCAAACTATAGACTACGCCTCCATACCCCATATCATCTCTTGCAAAACCAGCCTTGCTAAGAGGTGCAATGTCAATTTGACGAACAAATTTCTTCAGTCAATAATTGTCAGACTTAGAACAGCAACTATCATCTGATTTTGAAAAAAAAAAAAAAACAATCCAACTGATGATGGAAAGACATTGATTCGGTGGTAAGGGTGGGGCCTGCCTTGTAGAAGGTCATCGCCACATGGAAGGTCATGGTCAAAGTGGTCAACGTCCTAGACACTCGTCTGATCGGGTGAACCACCTTCTCGGTCGGCAGAAACAGTAGCCGATCCGACACTTCAACAGCTCGGCCAAATACTGAGCTTCTGACGCTCAAAAAGCTCAAGAAACATGGAAGGACGAAGGCTGAGCGGCCGTCTCGCTCGGTTATATGGTGGGCGCAGCCCCGACCAAGCAGGCAAGGCTCCCTCGCTCGACATGACAGAGCCGGATAGTAGACCATTGGTCGAGCGGACGTTCGGCCCGGCCACGATATCGCACGGACAACGGACTGGTCTGGCGGCTCTCCCCCTCGGCCCAGCCATGGTAACACCCGGACGACAGACTGGCCGAGCGGCTCTCCTGCTTGGCCCAGCCATGGTAACACCCGGACGACAGACTGGCCGAGCGGTTCTCCCGCTCAGCCCAATAATGGACAAAAGGAGCAGTTGGGAATATCTTCCTAGGGACTAGTGTCGCCAACAGGTGGCATGATTGGCGGCATGGTCAGACAGAGAATCGTACGGTGGAAGCATCTACTGTCACGGCAAGGATATGCTAGGGCTGTTAAGGTATGGCGTCAAACACGCTTTTCTGACACCTCCTTTCCATGTATGTTCTGAGAAGCGTGCACTCATTGGGAAGCGTGCACGCGCCTCTCGGAAGCCCTATATAAGGACCCCAGACTTTGACGGAGGTATGTTCACTCCGACTGTAGCTATAGTTGCGTTACTGCTCTTTTCTCTTCTCCACTTTATTTGCTTGCTGTCGGAGGGTCATCACCGGGGAACCCCTCCCCGACTCGGCACTAACGACTTGTGGTTACAGGCTCAGCTCGTCGGAGGCCCACATCATCTTCAGTCTACATCCAGTCAACGTGAGCGTCATCTCCCTAGCATCCGTCGACTCGACTCTCGGACAGGATCAGACATCAATGTTGGTTTCATCATCTATCACTGCTTTTCTCGTAGAAACTGGAGCTTGAGCAAATTGAAGCTCGTTCATAAAAGAGGTTACAAATAATGCTTCAAGGATCATGAACATCTCATAGCTGAATATTATTTCAGTAATCTTTTCATTCAGATTGGCCAAGGGGTGGACCATGAATTTTTCCACCAACTTGAGGAGCCCCCACGAGAAATCTTTCTACTAATTGATGTGCTCTGAGGTAATCAAATCCTTGTTTTTCATAGCTCATGAATGAAATTTTCATTCTTAGAGACCATGGTAGAGGAAGTGTTCTTATTGCAGCAAGAATAAACAAAAAAGTTTTGAATAGATGGTTTTTCAAACTTCCACAAGGCATGAACTCATACACCAACAGTCTCTGATCATCTTCAATGCAATAATGAATCAACTTTACCAAATTTGGATGTTGAAGTTGACCGAGATAATTAACTTCAGATAGCCATTCTTTATGCCATTGAAGTCCATCATGGTTAAGAGTTTTGAAAGCAACAGTAAATCCTGTACCAAGTTTTACGGAAGCAGTTTGATTCTCCTCGATCCATCCTCTGAAGACACAACCAAATCATCCCTCTCCGCGAAGACTTTCAGATCTGAAGTTTCTTGTTGCAGATTTGAGCTCATTGAAAGTGAATCTCTGCAGTTAAGTTGCAACCTTAAGCTCCTCCCCAACTTTTGACACAGATGAATTACTTTCAGCATTACTCGTGGTGGTAGAACCAGATGCTAACGGAGCAATTGGCTAGTCCCTACTACCTTCATTAGTTGACTTGCTTTCACTTTCAAATTTGGATTCTCCCTCGTTTTCAAGAGTCTTCTTCTCCGCACTGTCCTCTGATATGACATACACTGCATCCTTAGCTAATCCACCATCCGAAATCTCCTCTTTCTCATCGTTTTGAATGAAACTCAAACATGGAGGCTCTTTTCTACCAACGGTGCCTCCATCGAGAAATATGTTTGAAACCTGCAACACGTCGTCACCAATTTCATCAACAACTTTATCCACCTCATCATCGTCAGAAACTTAATCACTGATTATTTCGATCTTGTCGCCATCTCTGCCACCTTTTGTGATCGGACGATCGGGAGAGTTGGATTGATTGAACTCGATGTTGTCGAGATCCTCATCCTCATGGTTGTCTCCTTCACCAAAGGAAAAAAGAGAGGGCATAGAGATGTTACAAAGCCGGTGTTCTCTCGAAGTTGTAGGTGACGGGGCTTAGACATCTTTCTTCAATTGGAAATTATGAATTTTTTAAGAGTGGAACCAGACTTAAGATAAGGGAACTTACGACCTTTAAGATCTTGCGCCGCTAGACGCCGAGATAACTTTGCGACTTGTTTATATAGATCTCGAATCTTGTCTCAGGTGCTACGACCACAGTGTGAAATTTTCTTTGCGGGAATCTGCTTGTCACGATCATGATCAACCATGATGACCATCCATAGGATTTAGAGAGCCCTGATAATAATTAATGTGGGACAGGATCGCGATCATCCTGTGGGATCCACGCACGAAAACCAGAAGCAATCTTCTACAAATTATTGATTCAAAGAGGAATACCAGGAAATAGGAAATTAAAATAGCACTACCAAAAATATTATTAAACCAAAAATCTTCTCCTTTATACCAACCCAAATAATTATTTATATAGACTTCAAACCTAAGATATAAAAAAATGAAAAAAAAATTCTAAAAGAAAGGAAATTTTTTTAAAAAACTCAAAATCCTAAAAATTATAAAAGACTCAAAAATCCAAAAATACAAAGACAGAAATTACCAAAAATACCCTAAATACAAAAAAATAAAAAAATATTAAAAAAATAAAAATGACTAAAAATAGTAATAAAAATCTGCAGATCCTCCTACATCAAGAAGACTTTAGTGAAGAACTTGAATGGCTACAACATAGCTCTATGTTTCTTTTAATAATGAAAATAAGTATTATAAGTTAAATATGTATAGGCTCCTCAGGGCTATATTGCATAAATTAAGGGGACGTTTGGTTCTTTCCTAGGAATAGGAATCGGAATGGGAATCATTATATTGTGGAATGAGAATGGGTATGAATATGAATATCACTCTTAAAAGCAATGTTTGGTTAGTTGCATATCTTCTATCGGAATAAATCAAAATTTCCTTTTTTACCCTTAAAGAAAAATAAGAGAAAAAATTAGATGTGAGAGAAAGATGAATGTAAGAGAAAAATATGATGAAAGAGAAAGTATGATGAGAGAGAAAGTGTGATGAGAAAGAATGAAAAGAGAGAAAGTGTAATGAGAGAAAATGAGAAAAGAGAGTATGATGGGAGAAAGCATGATGAGAGAAGATGAGAGAAAAAAATGATGTAAGAGAAAGTATGATGGGAGAGGATGAAGAAAGAGAAAATATAATGAGAAAAATTGAGGAGAGAGAGTGTGATGAGAGAGATTAAGGAGAGAAAAAGTATGGTGATATGATGAGAGAGAAAGTGTGATGAGAAAAAAAGAGAACAGTGAGTATGATGGGAGAGATTGAGGAGAGAGAAAGAATGATGAGAGAGAGAGTGTGTTGAGAGAGAAAGTGTGTTGAGGAAAAAAGGAGGGAGTGTGATAAGAGAGATTGAGGAGAGAGAAAGTATGATGAGAGAGAAAGTGTGATGAGAAAAAAGAGAAAAGAGAGTGTGATGAGAGAGATTGAGGAGAGAGAAAGTGTGATGAGAAAAAAAAGAGAAAACAGAGTGTGATGAAAGAGATTGAGGAGAGAGAAAGTGTGATCAGAGAGAAAGTGTGATGAGAAAAAAAGAAGAAAGAGAGTGCGATGGAAGAGATTGGGGAGAGAGAAAGTATGATGAGAGAGAAAGTGTAATGAGAAAAAAGGGAAAGAGAGTGTGAAATGAGAGAGAAAGTATGTGATAAAATGATGAGAGAGAAAATATGATGAGAGAGAATAAGGAGAGAGAAGTGATATAAAAGAAAAAATAAATAAATATATTTTGATATTTGATATTAATGGAGAAAATTTTAATTTTAAGTCAAGGGTATTTTGGGAATAAGGGAATATTTTGATTGATGAAAATAGGGTAATGGCTCATTGAAGGGGAGGTACATGGGAATGAGTCATTACCCAATTTCAAGGATTCATTCCCTTATTTGTATTCCTATTCCTATAATCCAAACATAAACAATGGCAATCAATGATTCTCATTCCCATTCCCCACTCCTATTCCCCTAAACCAAACACCCCCTAAATCATACAAGATATTAAATTACATTGGATATTTTCAACATTCTCATAAATAGCTATCTTTGATTTATAATATCAATATTCTTGAATATTAAATACAATCTTCTTGAGACTTGTACCCAATATTCTTGAGAATTGCAGAACCATTTATTCTTCTTTTAATTACATTGGATAATACCAATATTCTTAAGAATTGCTATTCTCTTTAGATTCTAGATAAGTGCAATAATTCCAATACTCTTAATGCACTTTATTCATGACTCTAATTTGTTGTAAGAGAAAACAAATCTTTCTTTGGAAGAGCCTTAATTAAAATATCTACAAGTTGTTTTTGGGTTTTGCAATACTCCAATTGAATTTCTCCATTCTAACTGACTTGATTCTTGGCAATAGCAATGACTGACTTATTATCACAATACAAGATGGTTCTTCCTTGTTATTCTCCCATGTCATAAAGAATTCTTCAAAGTCATATAGCTTGAGATGTTGCTTTTGCAATAGCAATATACTTTGCTTTAGCAGTGAACTGAAATACAACCTTTTGTTTCTTTGAAGCCCATGAACATATTCCAGAATCAAGAGAAAAAAATATATCCTGAAGTATTTTTCATAAATCAATACAACCAATCCAATCGCTATTAGAATAACCATTTAATCTTAGGTTTTCAACATTTTTATATAATATTCCATAGTCAATAATACTTTGCAAATACCTCAGAACTCTTTTTTTTGCTCCAAAATGGAACTGATTTTGTTCCTGCATGAATCTGAAAAGAAAACTTATTACAAATATTATATCAGGTCTAGTAGTTGTTTGATACAAAAGACTTCCAATAAGACTTCTATATGTAACAACATAAGCTTTTTTATCTCCATCTTCTTTCTTTAACTTCTCATTCATAATTAATTGAGTGTCGGCAATTTTGCATCCCAATAAATTAAACTTCTTGAGAATATTTTCTGTATACTTTCTTTGAGAAATGATTTTTTTTCATTTGAGATACTTCAATTCCCAAAAAGTAATGTAGTAGCCCCAAATCACTCGTCTCATAAGTGCTCATCATATCCATTTTGAAATGGAGAATCATGTTTTCATCATTGCTCGTGAAGATTAAGTCATCAACATATACTAATTAAAACAATAAGAATAACATTTATCCTTCTTAAGACATGGAGTGTATGTTCATTTTTACTTCTCTTGAAACCTATCATAGTAAAATATTTATCAATCTCAACATTCCAGTTCGAGGAGCTTGCTTCAACCCATAGAGAGTTTTCTCAACTTAGTATACTTTATTTTCTTCCCCTTTCACAAAGAAACCCTTGTTGTTGCTCCACATATACTTCTTCCTCTAGAACACCATTAGAAATGCTTACTTGACATCAAGTTGATAAATCTTCAATTTCTTTTGTGCAACCAGAGCAATCAATGTTCGAATGGTCTCCAATCTTGTCATAGGAGCAAATGTTTTGAAGTTAGTACATGGTTTTAGAGAAAACCCTTTCGCTACAAGATTTGCCTTGTATTTTTGGATGCTTCCATCTTGATTAGCTTTTGTTTTAAAAATCCATTTAACTCCAATTATTTCTCAATTCTTTGGGCAGTCAACAAGCTCCCATGTTTGATTTTTCTCAAGCATAGCAATTTCATCATGCATGGCTTTTTTTCCAAACTTCATGTTTATTTGGCTTCTTCAAAACATTCTAGTTCAACTTTAGAAAAATTACATGATTCATATATTTCACTTAATCCTTGAGTTCTTCTTGGGGAACTCTTTGAAGAAGAAGAACTTGCACTAGAAGTTGTTGAACTTGATGGAGTTTGGAAAATACCTTCAGGACTTGTTCTTGTTTCAAAATTATCTGGAGAAGAAAATTCTACACTTCCACTTGAACCTGCTGGGGTTGATGAAGATAAAGGATAAAATATAACTTTTCCTTGAAAAAATAAACCCAAGTCATTCTTGAAAAATCATCAATAAATAAGAGAAAGTACCTTTGCTGACCAATGATGAAGTTCACATTTTGCCACAAATATCCATGTGAACCAACTCTAATAGTGCTTTTGCTCGCTAAGAATTTTGTTAAGGAAATGAATTTCGATGTTGCTTGCCCATGATGAACCTTTCACAAGGATCTCTTATATATTCAATTTCAAGTAGTACAATATTTTTTCTGCTTGAGAAACTTCAAACTATTAACATTCAAATGACATAATCTTTTATGTCACAACCAAGAGTCTTCTTTAACTTCACTTTTCAACACCATAATAATTATAGCATGAAGATTAATCGAGAAATTTATATTCTCTTCATTTTCACATAATCAATCACCAAATCTCTTTCTTTTTTTTATAGATCAAAATAGTGCAGCCACCATCGTCAAAATGAAGATGATAGTCACTTTCAACCAGTTGGCTCTCACTCAATAAATTTTGATTGAATTTAGGCACAACAACACATCATTGACATATTTTGTATCTCTTTTTGTTTTGACTAAAATTCTCCCTTTGCCTTTTGACTCCACTCATTTCCTAATTAACTTCACTTTAGGGGTAATTATTGAATCAATATTAAGAAAAATATTTTCATTACTTGACATGTAGTTGTTGCAGTCATTGTCAAGATGTGCTATCTTTCCTTCAAGAATTGATTTGCAAGCATAGAACAAATTACCCTCTTCATCATTATTCTCTTTTTTATCTTGAATATCCTTTTTGAAATCTACAATCTTTTTCAACATGCCCAAACTTCTTGCAATGATGACATTGAGGCTTTCCACGACACTAACAACTTGAAGTAGTATTGCCTTGCCTTGCCTTTTGCAAATCTTACAAGGAGGATGATTCCAATCATCATATGTTAATTGAATCTTTTTTGCTCTTAGACTTCCCTTCTATTGGACTCTCTGTTATGGAATCTTCTTTCATCTTTGAAATTGTTTTTCTTGAAGGAACTTTCATGTTTAAAATTTAGCTTTGTCTGAAAAGTACACTCCAAAGGTTGCTCATTACACATCATCCTTCTTGGCTCATGAGACTCTAAAGATCCCATCAATTCTTCGATCAAAAAAGTGATGAGATCTTTAGAATCTTCAATGACAACGACAATATGTCCAAAGGTTTCTCATTATATATCTGATAGTTCTTGTAAATCTTAAGCCGCATGGATTCTAAAAATATAAAGAATTCACATATAGAAAATACAAGAACAAGAAGATCTAGTTTCATCGAGAACATGGCATAAGAAAGTAAATACTGTAATTACAAAGAACCTGAATGCAGCGGAATTATCATTGTTCTTCATGTAGAGCTCAGAAGAAGAAGAAGAAGGTTGGCCTTCCGGAGGGGTTAGGGTTGATGGCGCCGAATCCTCTTCGTCAATGGGGAACGAAGAGATGCCCTAATCATCCGGGGATCAATCCATTATATAGTGCATATCTATTATCAACCTATAGATAATTATAGATGTAGGACTATAAGTCCATATATATACTGAACATCTATTATCAACAAATAGATGGTAATAGATGCGGGACTATAGGTTCTACACATATGAGATCCACATCCAATTACCCGAAACCTACTAGACATAAGTTAAACCACTTTAAAGGGTTCGGATCGTATTCACGTATGTAACTTATAAATAAGTCCACCTAATAGGGATAATTATATCCAACAATATCATCCTTCTTTACTCATGAGACTCTAAAGACCCAATGAATTCTTCGATCAAGAGTGGTGAGATCTTTAGATTCTTCAATCAGTGGTGGATCCAAGAATTCAATTATGGAGGGGCGATCATGATAAACAAGGGGCGGTATCCTCCATCTCTATCAGTGAAACCCCATAGTACTAGGGGTTCCACCGTTGGCAAGGGGGGGCGACCGCCGATGCCGCCCCCCCACTGGATCCGCCCCTGTCTTCAATAACGCAACAATATGTCCAAACTTTTCTAGCAAACTTATAAGGTTTTTTTTTAAATTACCTTTTGATCAACATGTTCTCCAAAAATTCTCATATGATTAACTACTTCAATCACTTTATAGAAATACTTTTTAATAGATTCAGATTCCTTCATTTTTAGATTTTCAAACTCTTTGCGAAGAGTTTGAATTTTTATAACTTTAGCTTTGTTATTATCTTGAAAATTCTCATTTCAGAATATCCTAAGTATTCTTTGCTGAAGTAGCTCTCAAAATTCTTGAAAAGATAGTTGTGGTGACTCCATTTTAAATTTTTGAAAAAGCCTTGAGACCTATCATTTTATCTGCTTCAAGCTTCTCAATATATGTCGTTGAAAGTTGATTCTTTTCTCCATTTCTACAAAATCATTAGCAACAATGCTTCATAAGCCTTCACATAAAATAAAGTCTTCATTTCACATTTTAAAAATCATAATTTTCTCTTCCGAATACTAGAATAGTTGACTTGCAGGATTTGCATTGAAGTGTATGCCATCTTTGAACTTATAGAAAGCTCCCAAAAAGATCTCTAATCCTGCTTTGATACCACTCTCTTAGAAAAGAATATATCTTGTAGAAGAATGATAACAAGAATGACGCCGGACATGATAATGATTATCCTACGCTAACAAGGAGGAGGAAATGAGGAGAAGGTAAGAAGAGAAGAAGGTAAGAAGAGAACCCAAAAAAAATAAAGAGAAACTTGTCGTTTACCAAAAAAAAGAAACTTTTGACCCTAAGACCCAAAAATGGTAAGAAATTCTAATATATGAACCTCAATTCCTATCTTGTATAAAAGGAAAAAGATCCTACTAGAAAAAGAAAAAATTTATAATAGAATTCCTAACTGAAAGAAATTATTAAAACAGAATGCTTATATAGACAAACCATAATCCATAAATACTTGACATACAAAAAAAAATCTAAATACCATAAAAATATAAATGGCTAAAAATAAAAAATAAAAATGTTCAGCGACTTCGAAAAAAGCTTAAACGATGTTTTTTGGGATGTGGTTACAAATTCTCCAATAATAAAATATAAATCTTTTAATTCTACTTGCATGAGTGTTGATAACGTTTGATTCTGAGTCTCGAGTCAAAAGTTATAATCATTTAAAATTTAAAGGGTCATATTAGGTTGGTCCTGCATAAAAAAAATAAAAGAAGATATTAGTGGAGAATTTGGATTGCTCTTATAACGATGAAAATGCATATTACAAGTCAAGTATGTATAGACTCATCATGGCTACATTGCATAATAAATTACATTGAATACTTCCAACACTTGCATGCATGAATATTTATCTTTTTTTTTTAATTCCCATGTGATACCCGGTTAGTTAGAAGTTGACAAATTTGCTATAATGATATAGGAATCAAATCCCGACGCGCGCATGTCCTCAAGGAAAAACTCCTCCCACCCCCTAGACATTTGGCGGTCAGCTATAAGCTGACCTTGTGATTACCTCCCTTCACATAATCTGGGCACAAACTGTGAGGGACATCTAGAGTGAGTGTAATTGCTACAATAAATAGTTTTATCTTTGACTTATGATACCAATAATCTTCTTCAGAATTACAGAACCATTTATTTATTTTTAATTATATTGGATAATAGTAATCTTTTTAAGAATCGATAATATTCTCTTGTGATTCTTGATGAGTGCATTAATTTCAACAATGATGAGTATATTATATTTTTTACACGAGGACATGAAAAATTAGCAAAGCATGAATGATGAAGGAAACTTTCTACTTAGTTTGATCATGCATGTGATATATAATGTTATGGTGTGAGTGCAGACAAGCTATTGGGTCGAGGCGACGGTCAAGGAAGCCGTGCACAGCGCCGTCGCTAATGTTTTGGCACGAGTTAGTGACCAGATCCATCACTAGTCAAAATTGTGTATTAAATTTAGAACATCCAATATAAACTCTTTAATTTCTAAATCCAAGAAAAGTATAAAACAAAAGATCATGACAAGCAATTTTGTTTTGTACTTTTCTTGGACTTAGAAATTAAAGAGAATATACATATATACGTATCAGATGGCAGGTTGGCTTGTGGATGTGAAGATTATACGCTAGTTTGTGTTTTACTAGATTGTAGTACGTAACTTTGCATGTTATATTTGATACACAGGTGATTGTGAAGATTGGGGTTGTGTTGAGTTTAAAGTTTACTAGACGTAGTTGACTTTGTTTGTTCTTCTTATTGAAATTTGTAAAAAATTTAGAATTAAAAATAACTAAATACACAAAAATTTAGTCTTATTTGAGCTACCAAGATAATCTTACCTTCTGAACTCAAGTTGGAAAGACTGAATGACTGTTCTGCCGAGGAAGGAGGGACTGCCTGATATGGCCGATCTTATCCAAGTTGTCTATGCCCGAGCTAGCTGAGTGTATTAAGCTGTCGAGCTGGTTGAGTACCTGAGTTGTTGAGTGTCGAGCTAGCCAAGTGTTGAACTATCGAGTGTTGAGTTGGCCGAACTATCGAGTTGCTAAGTGCTGAGTTGGTCGAGTCAGGAGGCCAAGACTGAGTGAAAAATTGAGATGTTGAGGCCCGTATTCTTCAATACAATTTTCTTAAAACAAATTCATTCTCTCCGACCGTGCTTTGAGATTAAAACAAACATATATTTCCCAGAATATAATGACACAACCACATACACAACCAAGCATGAGTTGTTCGTGACAAACCGAGCTAGTACTCTAGTAATATCACGGGAAGAGCTGCCGCGTGGGGTGCAGATAGAGAGAAGGAAACGACAGGGAGTGAAGGTGGATGGATTATGTGCTTCTATGTCTACTCTTTCTGCCCAAGGTCACAATTTCCTTTTATAGGAGTTTCGATCCTTTACCGCATTAAATGGCTAAATAAAGGCCACTTACTATCAGTAATTATGTTTTACCCACTCGGCTTGAAATATCATTCGTCGGCCATCAATGGTTGGTCATTTCTATCCAGGGGGTTCCAGATCTACTATTAATATCGATATTTTTAGGCTCAATTATTAATGAGATCGTTACGCACTTGAGCGGGTAGTAAAAAGGATTTGAGTGGCAAAACATAGGTTAATTCGCTTAGGAAAATTTTGCTTCGATCGTTCCGACATTCGACTCACATAAATCGTGCTCGCACACAAGTCACCTAGGTTCAATGTAATTTGAACCTTGAATTTGCACCCCCTATGGTACTATTTTCCTAAATTGGCACCACATTAATATGTTTTCCTCATATAGGGTGGTGCTGGTTTCCAAAGATCAACATCAATTGATATTGTTCTTAAAAGAACATGGCCATAGAGTTGTGAAAGTTTAAAAACTTATACTATGAGAAGACCTTCGGATAGTAAAGAAGGATACATTTGGACTTTGGTGCACTACATAAACTTACAGGAATTGGAATGAGTCAAATTAGAGTTTGTTAAGTCCATCAATGGATTTTGATCAAAATCCATTGATGGACTTAAGTGATTTGGATTTATGAAAATTGACATGTACGGGTAATGCAATGAAGGTATTTATGGTGTCCATGACGGATTTTGACATCCTTACGATAACTTATGAGTATGTGTCAATTGCCTTTAAAGTTTAAAACTGTGAAAACCTTATTATCACAATGTTAATAACTTCAAGCTGATAGCTCTGGGAACATATGGACTTAGGGGCACTTCAGAAACTTCTAAAAGTTGGAATATGTCCAATTAGAACTCTCTAGGTTAATAAATAAATTTTGACTGAAACTCATTGATATATATAAAGGATTTGAATTTATAAAAAGTTGACATGTAATGAAAAATGGTAATACATTGAAGTTTATAGTGTCTATGTTTGATTTTGACAACCATATGATAAGCTATGTGTATATATCAATTTTCATAATGTCTGAAAGTTTGAAAACCTTCTGATCACTATTATTAATGACTAATGACTTCAAGCTAATATCTCTGGGTACATATAGATTTCAAAACACTTCAGAAACCTGTAGCACTTGAATGAGTTCAATCAAACCTCTTTAGGTTCATCAATAGATTTTGATCAAAATTCATTGATAGATCTATGAGATTTGGATTCCTGAAAAGTTGAGATGTAATGAAAGAGGACAGTGCATTGATGGTATTTATGATATCTATATTTGGTTCTGACATCCCTACGATAAATTATATGTGCTAATTGCTTTAAAATATGAAAATTTGAAAACTTACTGATCACTATTGTTAATGATTTCAAGATGATAGCTCTAGGCACATATTGTAATATACTAAATTGATATAGATATAGATATAGAGAGAAGAGTGGTCAAATTAATAAACTATGTACTCAATTTAAATTAACATGAAATGAAATATTAATTTAATTAATAATAATTAAAGAAATAAATATAAAAGGATATATCTATGATTTTATAGGAATTTTTTAAAATTTAAAATAAATTTTAAATATATTATAAGGGGATAAATTGGGTCAAATATATTTTAAATATATTTTATATGAATTTAAAATGAGTTCAATCATCCTAGTAAAGTGGTAGAGTATTCCACTACGTTATGTCCTTTGGATCGACATCCATGATTATTTGATTCCGAACCTATTGGTTTATGGTATCCATGATGATACCAGGGAGTTAGATAAGATACTATGATTAGATGACTAGGATTTCTTTGACTAAAATTGTCATTATACTTGCTACTGTTGTACTTAAATATATGTTGTTAGACTTGTTACTTATTGCATTTCTATGCGTTTGAATTACCCATTACACCTAATAGTGGTATTGATATATTGCAAGCAGTCCGTAGCTAGATAGATGAGTATCCTACTAGACCCCTTATTGATTGTTTGAGCTTGTGACTGACTATATGCTAGTGAGACCATACCATAGTGTAGTTAGCAGAGTTCACTCTTGAAAGTGATTGTTACTACTTACTTATTGATCCTGTTCGCAAACGTCGATTGATGATTCACCTGTGAGCTAGATAGATGGCCAACGTAATTGTCAATCGCTCAATGACAAGGATGATGGCAATGTGATCTAAAACCTAAGCAGAAGAAAATCAATAGCCAAAAAAGAGGGTTAGGGTGATGGTCAGGGAGTTCCCTGGCATACCCCTCTGACGCTCAAGTTAGAGGAAGAGATGAAGATTAGGGTTTTGATATGTAGAGTGGCATGTCTATGCATCCCTGGGAATTTGTGAAGGATCCTCTTTTATATAGAGGAGGGTGTATGGGATGAAGTTCTTCTCCATCTAGTTGCTTCTAATCAAAGGTAGATTGAAAGATGATGTTGACAGAACTGCCAGTGTCAATGAATACTCTCTTTACTTGATAATTAGCGATGAAATCCTCAATCACTAGAGCATCATTATGAGGGGCCTCAACTCTCGCTAGATCATTGGGCCCAAAACTTACAGAAGGACCCTGGCTTCTCCCCCGGTTAGTACAAACAACATAATTTTCTAGTCTTCTGCCATAAGCTTTTCGATCCCAGATGGAATCTCCATCCATGGATTCACATAAGATTATGTTTACGGTCCCTCTAGCGTTAACCTTTCCTGGGATAACATCTTTCTCTTTGATATTCTATCAGGATCAGAAGGATTTTTGAGGTTCCTTTGAAGGGGAACGAGACTGTTGATTCATGGATTATTTCTTATTGTGATGGTGACTGTGCTTGTATGTTCAGAAAATTTCCTTTTGCTTGATTCACTCCATTTGGTACCCTGCTGATCGGATATTCATTTTAACTCTCTCACATACTATTGGCAATCTCGTATGAAGTGAGTACTTGATTGATAATAAGCACAATACTAAGTTACCTCATGGGACTGTTGTTCAAGTTTGAGAGGAGTTTGGACCACCTTTATAGCTTGCATCACCTTCTCATCTTTTCGACTAAATTCTTGACTTCGCACAAGTAGGGGAAGAGCTCTCCATTCTTGATGAGTGGTGGCATGAATTGGAGTCAGAGTTGATATCTCCTTTGTCTTTGTCAACTGAGCTTCCTCTACTTGAAAGTACTTAAGTGCCCAAACTTAGCTAGTTGGCGGTTTTTTCACCAAGGATCTGAAAAAATCTCTGTCAATCAAACCTTGTAAAAAAGTACTAACCTGTACCTTCAGGTAACCGAGGAGATATCCATGACTACTTGATTGAACTGCTGTAAGTATTCCTTTAAGGGTTCCTTGAATCTGTACCATAGGGTGAACGGATCATGAGGTGTCTTCGATTGGTTGCGAATGCTACATGAATACAGCTTTAAATTCTTCAAAGGTCCAGATTGACGAAGAGGGGAATCGACTAAACCATCTTTGTGTTGAACCCGAGAGCGTAGTTAAGAAAACTCAACACTTCACACAACCGTGTATTGGTGTAACAAGGAAGTATTTTTGAACTTGCATATGTGATCCTCTTAGTTTGTAGTACCATTATACTCCTCAATCTATGATACTCGAAAGTGCTTTGGTAATTCATCTTGCAAGATATCTTTTGAAAATGGAGGCCCTTGTGGAATCTTCAAAATACCAAGATTAGGACTAGTTCCTTTGGGAACCCTTGATGAGGGGTTTCGTCTAAAGATTTGGCAAAAGGTTCTCAAATCGTGGACTTACCCATTGGTAAGGGAGAAATCGCTCATGGCATACCTGTTGCCCATGATACCTTCTGGTGTACTGGTGTCGCTTCAACTGACAAGGGTGGTGGTTCACTGCTTGTACCATGGCGACCACCAATTTGTTGAAGTCCTTTGTTGCCATGGTTGTGACCTTAGGCCTTCCGGTATCATCCATCTTCACATTCTAATTTAGATCTGAACTCAGTGTTCCCACAAATGATGTCAATTTGATCCTACTCATGAATATTGACTGATGATTCACCGGTGAGCTAGTTAGATGGCCAACTTAATCACAAATCACCGAATAACAAGGAGGATGACAATGTGATCTAAAATTTGCGCAAAAGAAAATTGACAACCAAAAAAAGAGGGTTAGGGTGATAGCTAAGGAGTTTCCCGAAATAACCACTCAGATGCTCAAGTTAGAGGAGCAAGATGAAGATTAGGAGTTTAATATGTAGAGCGTCATATGTCTATGGGTACCTGGGAAGTTGTGAAGGATCCTCTTTTATAGAGAAACCACATACATTTTCTTCTTTTTCTTTTTACATGATCATTATTTAATTTCTTAAATAATGTAAGATTTAGTCAAGCCCTCGTCTTTTTTCTAAAATAATCATATTAACAGGTTCTTTCTTTCCATTCCAACTTTTATGCTGGTTATTCCTTAAATAGCGCAAAATTTAGTGACCACTTTAGTAGAATCAACATCCTTCCATCTAAGTGGCGTCCTACTGATCCTAAGGATCAGTAGGATGCTATATAGATGGAAGGATGGTTAATCTGCGAAAGTGGTTTCAAAGTTGTTTCATCCTGATGCAACTCTGTTATATTAACTAGTTCTTTTAATCCCTTATGTGATTTTATAGTTTCCTTAGTTCTTACAAGCACATTCATCACAGTGTTAAAGATATTATCGAAGAAATTTTTCTCAACATACATCATATCTAAATTATATCGAATAAGTAGATACTTTCAATATGACAGCTCCTAGAAAATGATTCTTTTCTTTCAATCACACTTATACGTCCTAATTAACAGTATATTTATTTATCTGATCAGAATCACTAGGAGATATTGGTAGAAATCTATAGTTGTCTATTTGGTCAATGAGTTCTTCACCTGACAAGATTTTTAATGGAAGTTTCCTCAACATTCTTTATAAAATTTTTATTATTTCATTTGAAAGGGTGTTCAACTAGTAAAAAATTTCGATGATTATCAAACTAAGATATCTTCCCACTATAAGGTAATGAAAATACATCAAACTCAATCATGCAATTTGGGCATGCTAACTTACTATCCGTGCTCCATCCTGACAACATTGAGTATGCTTGAAAATCACTAATAGACCATAACAAGGGAGCATGCTAAGTAAAATTAATTTTACTTACAATATTTTAAGTCGAAGACCTTACATTCCATAATTCATTCAACTCGGCAATCAGAGATTGCAAGAAAATATATATCTTCTCATTTAGATTTGTTGGACTAGAAATAAGCACTGTAAGGAATATGAATTCGTCTTTCATGCACATCTATGGTTGTAAGTTGTATAATATTAATATATCTGGTCAAGATGAATATTACTGTCCCAACTAATTAAATAGTTGAAATTCATCTGTGGAAAAATCTAGTCTCACATTATGTGATTTCATTGCAAAAGCGAAAAAATGTTGTATCAAAATATTTCTATGAAGGGGTGTCATAAGGATGACACAGAATACCTTCTTCATGTACATTCTCATAATGACACCTCATGTGGCAAGCTGTTGCGACATATACATGCAAACATTGAAATCTCCCAGTTAACTGATAGTAATACATAACTTTCCATGGAATATTTTTCTTCTTCTTCATCACAGGTATGCGACTACGATGTTTATAACAAAGGAGTATAGATTCTACATTCGATCAGTTCACTATCATTATTCCAAAATATCATACAATTATTTATACGACAATCAATCTTTCCTACAAACAAATCTAAACCCTAATCAATTTTTTTATAATGTAGAAGTTATTAGTCATTATATTATCAGCAGAAAGCAACTCTGACATCAATTGACATATATCATCGTAATATTTTTTTGAAAAATAATGTTCTTCCTTAATATTCAATAACATTAAAGTAGCTGATAGTTGGGATGAGCAAAAGAAATGTCTTCCCATAATTCTTTTCACTAGCCTTGAACATGTTATATAGTTCTTAATGTTAAGATGTTGATATTTCATCTATATTAGAATAATCAATTGTATTCATCGCATCATAAACCATTGATTGCATTGCAATATTATTAATTGATGATTCCCATAGAGCAGTTATGCTAGATGACGAATCAACAAAAGACTCAATTGGTTTAAACAAATAAGGATCTCAATGATAGTACCAGTTATAGTAATTTGGAATAAAATCATTTCTATATATATGTACTTTCACAGTATTCTCACCACTGAAAGCTATATTTCTACATTTGCAATGATTACACAAATAACGTAAATCGAAACCATTCATATATTCTATATGACTCTTAGCAAAATTCACAAACACTTCAACTTCAACAAAAAATTCATTTATGATAAATCCATTTTCTAATCTATTGTACATCCAAACTTTGTTCATATACATTCTATCATAGTGAGAAAAAAATTACCTACATTATTAATGAAGTCAAACTAAGCAACTAAAAAAACAAATCAGGACTACAGGATATAGAAAACAAAAACATGTTCTACCTTATAATCAACTAAGGGAGAGAAAGCAACTTAACATAAAGCATGTAGAAAATATTTGATTTGTCAATTCATTTTACAAAGCTTTGGCCAAGTTTCGACCAAGCTCACGACCAAGGTGGTTGAGAGCAGCATCGCCGCGGCCGACCAAGCTCATGGCTAGGGACCTGAGCAACTTGGCCATAGTGGCCAATCTCCGGCTAAGCTTGCGGCCAAGGAACTGCGGCCGACCAAGCTAGCAACCAGGGGGTCACAAGCAGCTTGGCCATGACCGACAAAGCTTGCAATCAAGGGGGTCGCAAGCAGCTTGGACTCAACCGACCAAGGTCACAGCCAAGGGGGCCGCTAGAAGCTTGGCCTCGGCTGACCAAGCTTGCGACTAGGGGGCCACAAGCAACTTTGTCGGCCAGCCAAGCTTGCAGCCAGGGGGCCGCAAGAAGCTTGGTCAAGCCTGGAGATGGGATGAGAGAAGGTAAGAGAGAGCTAACCGGATTACTTGGGTGTTGGAGAGGAGATCGCATGCGTGCTAAAGAGGAGTACGCCAAAGAGTTGAGATCGGGAAGGAGAGAGGAAACTCATTCGCACGGAGATCAAATTAGGGTTCTTCCCTAATTTTGATCCCGATTTTAGTGATGAAAATTTTAGTGGTTAACTGGGGAAGGACAGAAGCTTGATTCCGCCATTAATTAACAATAGAAATGCATTTCTATCGTTAATCCTTCTTAGTTAATGATGGAAACGTGTATCAGTTGTTAATTAACGACGGAAAAGAGTTCCCGTCATTACTTAGTGATGGAAACTCTTTTTCGTCGTTAATTAAAAATGGAAACAACTCATGTCCATCACAAATTTCCTTATTAATACAATTTTTTTTTTTTGTAGTGTTTGTCCATCTGACACGATGAAACAATAAATATTTTGTGTAGATCAAGAAAAAGGACAAGGCCATTGTGCTTGTAAACATCATGAACTACTTGAATCTTTTGAAGGCTGAGATCAAGGATCTCAAGGAGAGGAATAGTGCGCTAGAAATGCAGGTACGCAAGTACCGAAAGAAGACCAAGTTGATACGTCCATTAGTGATTCAAATGAAAGAGTAGAAATTCAAGTTAATCAGAGCGTCTGAGTCCACATCTAGTGCAGAACCAACCTAGGAGTATTTAATTTTTAACGGGTTATAACTTTTTATTCAAAACTTAGAATTAGGTTTTGTCAGTGCTCACGGATGCAAAATTTAAAAATCTACGTTTGTTACTGAGAAACTCGTAATTGTCAAGTTTCGGACTCAAAAAAATGTCATTTAAGTCCTTTTCAGAGGATCCAAATATCTTTTTATTATTTTTAGTCATTTTTATTTTTATAGTATTTAGAGTATTTTTGGTATATTAGGTATTTATGGGTTATGGATTGTCGCGTCATGTTTTGGTAAGTTCTTTCTATTAGGAATTATGTTATAAATTTTTCTTTTTCTAGTAGGATTTCCTTTTATAAGATATGAATTGAGATTCATATATGTTTTTTTAGTCTTAGGGGTAAGAGTATATATAAATTTTGAAGAATTATCCTCTATTCCAAATAAAACTTCTTTTGTTTTTTTGGTAAAACCTAGAGAACCACAGATTCAGGATAATCAATAAATCATGTCTAACATCAACATCAAAAATACAACTAATTGATCTTCGAGTGGTGGTGAAGGAAGACTACTGTGATATGAACAATTGAGTTATCCGTATCCTTGAATGCCTTAAAGAGTTGATTATCATGTCTAACATCAACATCAAAAATACAACTGATTGATCTTCGAGTGGTGGTGAAGGAAGACTACTGTGATATGAACAATTGGGTTATCCGTATCCTTGAATGCCTCAAAGAGTTGATTATCATGTCTAACATCAACATCAAAAATACAACTGATTGATCTTCGAGTGGTGGTGAAGGAAGATTACTGTGATATGAACAATTGGGTTATCTGTATCCTTGAATGCCTCAAAGAGTTGATTATCATGTCTAACATCAACATCAAAAATACAACTGATTGATCTGCGAGTGGTGGTGAAGACTACTGTGATATGAACAATTGGGTTATCCGTATCCTTGAATGCCTCAAAGAGTTGATTATCATGTCTAACATCAACATCAAAAATACAACTGATTGATCTTCGAGTGGTGGTGAAGGAAGACTACTGTGATATGAACAATTGGGTTATCCGTATCCTTGAATGCCTCAAAAAGTTGATTATCATGTCTAACATCAACATCAAAAATACAACTGATTGATCTTCGAGTGGTGGTGAAGGAAGATTACTGTGATATGAACAATTGGGTTATCTGTATCCTTGAATGCCTCAAAGAGTTGATTATCATGTCTAACATCAACATCAAAAATACAACTGATTGATCTGCGAGTGGTGGTGAAGGAAGACTACTGTGATATGAACAATTGGGTTATCCGTATCCTTGAATGCCTCAAAGAGTTGATTATCATGTCTAACATCAACATCAAAAATACAACTGATTGATCTTCGAGTGATGGTGAAGGAAGACTATTGTGGTATGAACAATTGGGTTATCTGTATCCTTGAATGCCTCAAAGAGTTGATTATCATGTCTAACATCAACATCAAAAATACAACTGATTGATCTTCGAGTGGTGGTGAAGGAAGACTACTGTGATATGAACAATTGGGTTATCCGTATCCTTGAATGCCTCAAAGAGGTGAAAGGAATGATGCGGATTTCCGTGGAAACAAGAACAGTGTCATCTGAGAATAACAGATTCGGAATAGCAAGTTTCAGGCTGCAGGTACAGGTATGCTCGTCTTAAGAATACTACTTTGTCACCTTCATCCCAGATCTAATATATACTTTATGAGCTAATAATAATTGAGAGTATGTGCCTCTTAGTCTATTCGATTGTAAAGGATTATCTATTTTTCTCTGAAATATATTATATGCTTGTCTTAGGAAGTTAATTCTAATGCTTTGTGTTGAATGAGGCTTTTTGAAAATATTTTCCAGCATTACTATTGAAGTAGATTATAGGAAGTGAGCTTAATTAATTATGAGGGCAAAAGGAAATTTATTCATTCATGAGAACTTGTTGACAACAAACTAGAACAAATTTGCCTTTACTCACAAATTTTAATCTGGTCATCTAAATTCTAAATTCTAGCTTGCAGTCTGTGAGAGTATATATATCTATATTCTTTGACTACTTTACTTTTGGCTTTGTGTATGCAGCTACTTTTAATTTATTTGGTTCTCGTACCCAATCGTATAATGTGGAGTACATTTTCCATTTATTTACATGATGACATGAAAAATTAGCTGAAGCATGAATGACTAGGGTGGTAAATAAATCGAGGCGAGCTAAATTTTGAGATGTTTAAACTTTTTTGATAAGGTAACCGAGCTAAATCGAACCGAGCCTAAAATAAATCAGACCTTTGAAATAATTGTTCAAGTTTAGCTTAGTTTATTTTTTATGAGCTTGAGTTTGTTTGAATCTTGACTTGAGCTTGGTTCGTTTAGATACTATCAAACTCTCAATTCAAGCTTGACTTGAGTTTGGTTCGAGCTTGTTCCGTTTAGATGTTATCAAGCTCTCGATTCAAGGTTATTTGATTGCTTGAAACTTTTACTTTTTTTGATTGGTTATTAAACTTGATAATTCAAAGTTATTTATTTATTTTATTTTATTATATTATTTATTTTACATATTGATAAGAGTTTTATTAATGAACATTGTGTTGGTGCAACCTTAGGTCAAGGTTGACCTGGTTGACCAGACTCGAGTTGACCTGACTCGAGTTGTATTTTGATGTTTGACAAGAACAGAAGAGTTGTATTTTGATGGGAGATTGTTAGTGCAACCCTTGGTCAAGGTTGACCTGGTTGACCCGAGGTGAGTTGACCTGACTCGGAAAAGTCCAAGCAGGGAGCTTGGCACGGGAAAAGTCCAAGCAGGGAGCTTGGCATGGGAAAAGTCTAAGTATGGAGACTTGGCACGGAGAAGTCCAAGTATGGGAACTTGGTAAGTGGAAGTCGGAGAGGGCTCGGTAGCTCGTTCTCCGGACTAGGTCAGAGAGAGCTTGGTAGCTCGTTCTCTGGACCGGATGGAAGTCGGAGAGGGCTCGGTAGCTCGTTCTCCGAACTGTGGTCAGAGAGGGCTCGGTAACTCGTTCTCTGGACCGGATGTGGAAAGTCCTGGTGAGTGAAGCCAGGCAGTGGGAAAGTCCTGGTGAGTGAAGCCAGGCAGTTGAAAATCCTGGTGAATGAAGCCGGGCAGATTGGAAATCCTGGTGAGTGAAGCCAGGTGAAAACCCTAGTGAGTGAAGCTAGGTGAAAGTCCTGGTGAAAACCCTAGTGAGTGAAGCTAGGTGAAAGTCCTGGTGAGTGAAGCCGGGCAAGGGAAAATCCAGATGGATCAAGGGTGATCGGACATATGGTGTTGAGAAGGTCAAGTAGGTCAAGGGAGTGACCTGATACTTGACACGAAGAGAAAAGTCCAAGTGGGTCAAAGGGATTGACCGGACACTTGGTAGGGAGTCTTAGCAGGTCAAGGGAGTGACCAGATGCTAAGCATGAGATACCAATAGGTCAAGGTTGACCGGATATTGGTTTGGAAGGTTTGGGACTTGGTTTGGGCAAAAACCAAGCTCTGGATCGATCTGGGGACCGATCCAGTGATACGGTTGATCGGTCTGGTGACCGATCAGTAATCAAACAGAATGCTTCTGTGGATTATCTGATCGGTCTGAAGACCGATCAGGAAGCAAACAGAAGAGAAGAAGGAGAAAGGCTGATCGGTCAAAGGGACCGATCAGACCCCTCCTGGACCGATCAGGACATAGCCTGATCGGTCCAGGATTAGCTTGATCGGTCCCCAAGACCGATCAGGACCCTTGTGGACCGATCAGGATGAAGCCTGATCGGTCCACATCCTAGCCGTTGCGTAGCAACGGCTAGTTTCTTCTGTGTCTTCTTCGCAGGTTATAAAAGAGGTTGAGGAGCTACTGTTAGACTTCTTCTTCCTTGGATTGAAGCTTCTGCTTCTGTGCTCTGAGGTTCTGAGCTTTGTTGAGCTCGCTTCCGAAGCTTCGCGTGAGCTTCCAGTCGTCGATCAGCTGCTGCAGTTGGGTTGTGAAGTTGCTGCTTCATCGCCTCCAGTCGACAGAGAAGGCAAGCGAGTGTTGCATTCATATTGTTGTTTGTATTTGCTTCTTGCTTTCCTTGTACTCCTTTCTTGTTGTTACAAGTATTGTGGCGAGGTTTTTCCACCCACAAGGAGCATCTATTAGCCGGTTCTCCGGGGACTCATCCACCGACGGATTGATAGGCTTCGTCCACCTTACGGACACGCCGAGGAGTAGGAGTATCATCTCCGAACCTCGTTACATCGTCGAGTTCGAGTTTGAGGTTTGATCTTTCCTTTTTACGTTTCTATTTAGCTATTTCAGCTGCGCTAACCCTAATTGTAGGAAGAAACGAAAGAATTTGGGGTCGGCTATTCACACCCCCCCTCTTTAGCCGCGACCATCGGTCCTAACACATTGTTCACGAACGTTATTTATCAACGTTAACGAGTTGAATATATATGTGTTTAAAGTTATTTATTTAGTTTAACAAATTATTCAAGTTTATTTATTTAATTAATCTTATATATATTAAATGAATATAAATAAATTTTTATTAAATTAAATATCAAATTTATTCATAAATGTTTGCTTCCATGTATGAATGACGGAAACTTTCTACATGGAAGCGTCGTCACTAAGTCCACATCTTGACTTGTTAAATTTTGTGTAATAAATTGAGATTATCCAAGCATAACTATATATCCAAGATTCCGTCTAGGGGTGTAATCGAGTCGAGTCGAACTCTTAAATATTTAAATTTAGCTCGTTTATATCGAGCCGAGCTCGAACTTTATTTAACGAATATATTCATGATTCATGAGCTTATTCGAACTTTTATCGAGCATAAAAGAGCTTAATAAATATAAATTATAAATTTAAATATTTATTAAAAACTAAATTTATTTAGAAAAAAATTATAATATTCTTATTAAAATTTATAATTTTATTTTAATAAATAATTTTAATATATTTATTTATATTTTTAATCTATAAATTCAATATCAAAACTATTAATTTTTCATTTAAAAGTTGATTCATGAGCTTACTAACGAACATGTTCAGAAGCTAACAAGTCGAATATTATAAAACTTGAGCTTGATTTGTTTATTTTAATGAGTCTCATTAAACGAGCTCAAATGAGCTTTTATCAAATCAAGATTCGAATAGCTCATGAACGACTTGGTTCATTTACACCTCTAATACAGCCATTAAAGCAAGGTTGAGTTGATTACTACAAAGTTAAATTTATTATAATAGGTAAGGGTCGATTCTCGGTAAAGTCAAACAAACCATCCTTCCCTACAGTGGTCAACTATAGCTTCTCAATTTATCTCCACACAGATGATCGTGAGACCAACTATATGGAGCTATTGAGATGACAGATTCCATCTTTTTGTTACCGTGCATATAAAAGATCATTATGTCAGAGTAAAATGTTTCTATGATTTATTTGATTGTATCTTGCTACGAGCCTGAATGAAATGTTTAGGATATTTTACTCAATATATAAAAAGTAGACTTTCTTTGTTCTTCCTGACCGCTGCATTTCTTATCTCAAGGAAAAAATAGGATATGGTGGAATAACAACTCTAATTTGAAGCTGTGAAAGTATGCTGTGGATCTTGATTTTTGTAAATTTTATGAATTTTTTTTAAAACTTTAATGGTTTTAAATGGTAGCAAATACACTCATCCCAAATGTCCATCCTTAAGTTACATGAAAAGAAAAAAAAAAAATTACGACGTCAATTTATAGCCGACCGTCAAATTTATAACCGCCCGTCAAATAGCTAAGGGATCAATATCTTTGTAAGCAATTTTTAAAATTGAAAAGATATGGAAAATTTTTGTTTATACATTTATTTGTTTTTACAATTTTTTTTATATTCTATTTGATTTGATAGCTGGTGTTGGGTTAAAGTCGTTCATTTGATGAGACCCAGACCTTCATATTGAGATTGTGTGGCTCAAACAGTGTGCTTTGGGTTGGACAACTTGGCTCATTTGGTTCAAAGGGGATTCATCAGTTCATTATCAGACAGGTTAATTTGAAATCGACTGTTCAGCTCAATTCAGAGTAAACTAATTTAATGGTTCAAGTGATTCAATTCGAGTCTAGTCTATTTATAAGAACCGCCATGGTGAAGTGGGGCTGTCGAGAGGATTTCCTTGCGTCAAATCTTCATTTTCTGGATGAGTAGGTCACAATTATGCTTCGATGCTGGTCGTTTAGTGTGCTGGACATGGTCAATGAGGCTTAAAATCTTAATTATAAAACGACCTTGAGATGCATAAGCACCTCACTTGCAATGCACTCTATTACATCAATATTGGCCTTGTAGAAATCGACCACCAACCAAACAAACATTAATCATTATGTTGATCATTTCCTCGACAAAATCATATGAATATACTTGGTGATCAAACCTTCATAGAATCTTAAAGATTATGAACTAGCAGCCCAACCTAATATTATTTAAGAGAATGTGGTACATATCCTCATGAACAAGTAGTCAAGTGGATGCGCATTTCTTTCCTATCAGAGAACAGGAGTAGTGTACCTTTCTGGAGATCTGTAATTTGAGATCTCTTTAGAAATCCACAGATAGATGCAAGTGTTCTATGTCTTTGAGGAAGCTCTAAGTTTTGCTGCTTCTTATTGGACCTGAACAGAAAGTTTAATGAATTGGAGCAGAAAACTAAAATGACTGAGACACTATTGCAAGGATACCTAAAAGCAAGCATGAAGAGAAGCTAGAATGGGGGAACAAAACTAACAAGAACAATTAGTATATAATAGATAAACAAGTTCAACCTCACCTAAAACTGGCTGTTGCAGTAACATCAATGATTTCAGGTAGTGGATAGGCAAGTGTCTTCTTAGATCAAGTCTCAGCAGCACAAAATCGATGTTGCTGTCTTAAAGGATTGGCCACCCTTGTGCTTGAATAGAGTAGGCTCAACAAGCCCAGCTCTCTGGATCGGCACATTTCTTACTAGCCAGCCAAGCATTCTCCTTCACAAACATTATGAAGCATCGCCAGATCATCATCTGGCACAAGCTTCTCCATCTGCATTTGCTGGCACAAACCTTCAAGAACTAGAAACACATCCTTTGAGTTTTGAGGCAACAAGGATCCAGCTGAAAACACATAGAACTTGCTCTTCAAGTCTATCCAACTCTGCCCTAAGTTTTTCTTCAATCCTTTTGCCTTTGTTATCACTCTCAATCTTGCAGAGTCCTCCCACCTGCCATTGGCTGCATACAGATTAGAGAGTAACATGTAGTTGCCGGTAGCTTGCCCTTCAAGTTCCAGAATTTGTGCCTCTATGTCCTTAGCCACTACTCTGTTGCCGTGTATTCTGCATGAATTCAGCATGGCTCCCAAAATACAAGCATTAGGCTTCATGGGCATCCTTGCAATTAGTTCCTTAGCTTGTCTTAGCAATCCAGCTCGACCTAAAATGTCCACCATGCAAGAGTAGTGCTCCATGCTTGGCATAATTCTAAATTTGCTCACCATTTGATCAAAGAGACTACAACCCTCTGAAACACGTGCGGCGTGACTGCAAGCCGACAGAATGGATATGAAGGTAATGGCATCTGGCTCACAACCCACTCTAATCATGCAATTGAAAGTTTCAAGAGCCTCATTGCACAATCCATACATCCCATAACTAGAGATCAACGTATTCCATGAGATCAAATCTTTGCTCTTCATTTTATCAAACAGAATGTGTGCATGTCTTGGGCAGCCACTCTTTGCGTACATAGCAAGAAGTGCATTCCCAACCAGCAACTCATCAATCATGAAGCCTCTTGTGATGTGAGCATGAACCTCTTTACCCAAACGCAATGCTGATAGCTCTGCACAAATTGATAGAATGGTGGCGAGTGTGATCGAGTTGGGCTTCACCCCTACTCCCTGCATCTTCCTGAAAAGGTCCAGAGATTGCGTAGACATTCCATTAGAGGCAAAGCCGCCGATCACTGCACTCCAAGTCACCACGTTGGGTGTCAAGTTTCCTGCTTCCTCCATTTCAATGAAGATTTCATAAGCCTCATTGCATAAACCACCAGCTGCATAGCTTGAGATCAAGGCGTTCCAGCTTACCAAATTCTGTACCTCCATCTCATGGAAAACCCTCTTCGCGTCCTCTCTGTTGCCAAGTTTGCCATACATGCAAACCAGGGAGTTGCTGACGAAGGGGTATTTGTCAAATCCGCACAAAATGGCCAAGCCGTGAATGGCCTTCCCTTTCTGCAATGCTGCAGTGGTAGCATAAGGGCAGACAGACAGAGACACGGCTACTGCTTGTGCAGTGGGTTCGACGCCCTGGGTCCTCATCTCATTGAAAATCTCCAGGACCTTGCCATGTTGTTGACATCGAGCATGAGCCGACATCAGCGTCGTCCAAGTCACTGGGTTAGGCGTGTGCCCTGCAGATTCCATCAGCCGGAAGGCATCACAGGCTGCTTCAGGGTCACAATTTGTCGAGTATCCAGACATCAAAGTATTCCAAGTAACAATGTTCCTGGAAGGCATCCCGTCGAACACCTTTCTGGCAATGCCCATTTGGCCCATTTTGCCATACATCGATATGAGTTGGTTGGCTACGTGTAGATGGGACTGAAACCCCATGGAAGCAGCATGGTTATGTATACAAAGACACAGTTGGGGGTTCTCTAGGGCGGAGCAGCCTCTAATGGCGAGGGGAAACGTGAAGCCGTCGGGGAGGGTGCCGATGGATCTCATCCTTTGGTAGAGGGAGACAGCATCTCGTGGGCGGCAGTGAGCGAGGGTGGAGCGGATGATGGAGTTCCAGAGGAGGGGAGAGGCTGCATGGTGGTCGGAGGCAGCTTCGAATACGAGCTGCGCGTCGGCGAGGAGACCGAAGCAGGTGTAGGCTGAGATGAGGCGGGCGCCCAAGAAGGGCGAGAGTTGATGGGGCGAGAGGAGGAGTTGGGCATGGATTTGCTTGATTTGGAGAAGACCGGAGCATTGCTGGAGGAGGGCGTCGAAGGAGGAGGGCACGGGATCAGACGTCAAAGCGACGGCGGAGAGGAAGCAGCGTTTTTGGTACAGCAGCATGTGGGCTGCTTCCCGGCCGAGCTTTTCCGAAGGTTTAAGTTTCTAAATATATTAATAAAACTTTATATGTTTCATAAATTTATTTTAATTTTTAAAACTATTAAATTTACTATAACCTTTTTTAAAATCATAATAAATTATTACTTATTAAATTATTATTGATGTGGTGGAGATAGTCGTGACACAATGGATGAAAAGTCAAGCTGATCTGAGAGTATAAGACAAGATCAGGCCGATTAAGAGGGAGCCTGAGTCAAGTCAAATTGAGTTCAAGTTCAATTAAGCCACGGATAGGAACCTCAATCCAAGACTATATCTAACTCTAATTCGACGCGGAGGCAACCTCTTCACTTAGTAGTAGAAGCCTAATTCCCCTTACTCAAGAGTAGAAGCTCGGCTCCCCTAACTCATGAGTAGAAGCCTAACTCCCCTCACCTTGAGCATCTCCACCCAAAATGTCCATTGTGCCCAAGTGGAGAGGGAATGGTTAATAGAAGACACAGAGCGTGTGGGAGGATGTGACATACCTTAAACCAATGGACGATGTGGCATCCCCTCAATTAAAACGTGGGGCAATATGACATCGTCCTAATAAAAACGTGGCTAACTGACGATATGACACCCCTTCAACCATAACAAAGTTAGCAAGAGACTTGGGCTCTCTCTCTCCCTCTCTTTCTCTCTAAGAAGGTAGCATAAAAAAAGCTCCACTCTCTCTGACACAAGTACGCGCACAACCAGGGACACATTTCTCTACTTTTCACTTCTTCTTCTATGTTTGTTGAGCATAAGGTCTGATTTGAGTGTTGAAATGGTTGCACCAGGTCCACCTTAGCCTTCCTTCTAACCCTCTCTAATTGTTCCATAGGCCTCGAAGTTCGCACACCATCAACCTGTTCAAAATCACTTCAAGCATCACTGACTCAACATCAACTTCACACCTATGATGGTTCTCTCTTTCCCAATCTCAGGCCGGATCAATTATTAATTACTACTAGAAATGTGGTAACAAGCAACCACCTTCTCCAATTATATCCCCAGCCTAATTTGAGTTGTGCTAGTAGAGTTCAAAAGAAATCGAGTCATATCAAGCTATGCTTAGGGTGATCTGCAAGTCCGACTAGGTAGGAGTGGCCTATCGAATAGGTCAGATTAAACACGATTCACCCATGGACCATGTCGAGAATGCTACAAATAGGTACATTGTCGATTTTAGAATTAAATACAAGGGTTCAATGGTTACTCTAGTTTTGTTGTAAGCACCTAATTTTTAAAGATTAAAGAGAGTCTAACTCTCATTTCGATTTAATAAATTTCTTTCTCCTTGTATCTTCTTGATGAGAACTGATCTTTTATGGATCATAGTGAAACTTCTAATGGTCATTCTTTTATTTTAGCAATGAGTAAATCCTCAACCTCGGGCTATGGTATAGCGGTTGGGTTTTTCAAGGATTAATTAGGCATATAAGATTTGAATCTGAGCTACAACGCACTATAAGAATTTTTCTCCAATGGAACGATAAACCTAAGAAGGTCGACCGCTTGGATGAGTCTTGGTGGGTGTTGTTGGAACCTCATGGTAATTTTGATATGATCAATCAAGTCAAGTTATATCATGTTAGTATTTGATCTCTATGTCTAAGTGTGCAAAAGCTTAGAAACACAAGAAGTCGAGCGGAAGACACAGCTAGTGAGAAGGATGGTACGGGAAGAGAATCAACGGGCTCGGTGCATCCGAGGGACGAGATGCTGCGGAAAAGTACACCGGCGGACGAGAAGGATGTACGCAGCGATCCGAGGGACGAGATGGCGGGGAGGAAGTCTGCTCGAGGAGAAGGCCAGAAAATGAGTTCGGGTGAGCCCTATTTCAGATGGTCGAAATCACCCAAGCGATCGAAACAGCAAGAGAGCCAAAAGGGAGCTGCGAAACTACTGAAGGTGCCTTCAAAGGAGTTAAAGGCGCCTCTGTGACTTTCAGTGGGAAGGCGCCTTCAACCCACCATGGAAGACGCCTTCAACCACTTGAAGGCACCTTCTACCAGGCAAATATTGTCGTTGCCAAAGGATAAAGTTTTATCCTTTGATGCCTCGCTGGAGGTGCCTTCCAGCTTATTGGAGGCGCCTTCCAGCCCCGGATAAGATTTTCCATGAGCTATAAAAAGACCCATGGACCTCAGAAATAAAAATCAACCCCAATTTCCTAGCAACTGTTTGAGCAATTAACGAGTGTAAAAGGCTTCTCCGCCTTCACCGAAGGAGATCTTTTAGAGCTTTTTCATTGTCTTTGAATTAACAACCACTTAGGTTGTAACCAAGTAAATCTTGTACCTCATTTTTTAGCTGTTAATTTAATTTTCTATTATCATTACTTTTAATTAGAATTGAAAGAATGAAAAGGATGTTGTTATTGTTGATAGGCAATTCACCCCCTCCCCCTCCCCCTCCTCCTTTAGCGGCCACTAGTGGTCTAATAGGTGCTTCTCAATTTACCTAATAGATAGTAAGAAAGTTCCTTAAGATCAAGACAATCATCTTCAGAATTAGTCAATTCAATTGAAAAAGTTTCCTTTGATTATTTGAACAACCAATTGTCTAATAGGCATTGCTCCATTTGATAAATTTGAAATTTGAGTAGTCATCGTTGACCTGCAAAGTAGATCTATGGTCTAAATCAAATCAAGAAACTATTGTTCAAATAATTTTAAAATGAGATTCTCACACACGATGGTAGTGATGATTCTATTTATAAACCCATTAGCACTTAGGGAAAAGTCATAAAAATTTTCAAGTATATATTGACTTAAGTAATAACCAAAAAAAGATGTTTCAGTTTGCTAGGTGTCAAGCTAACAAGCATGATTAATAGTGGCGGATCCAGAAATTTAAATATGGAGGAACGATTATTACATAGAACAAGGGACAGTATCCTTTATTTCTATCGATGGAACCTTATAATATTAGGGGTTCCACCGCCGACAAGGAAGGGCAACCGTCGATGCCTCCCCCCTGCTGGATCCACCCCTGATGATTATCTAGTTAGTCTACTCAAGTTGCTTGGCTTGACAAAACTAATTGACTCGTTGTGTTTGACTTGTCTGGCCTAATTGAGCCCTACCTATATGCCCTGCATGACTGATATAAATCATTTTTGTTATAAATTGATATCAAATGATATTATCAAAATTCCTCTCTACACTAATATAGTATAGTGATTGACTTGGATTATCTCTCACAAGGAAAGTAGTCCATGCATAACAAATCTTATGATCGAGTTACTATTGGATTGGAGTTTTGGATTTTAAGCAGTAAATGTTAAAGATGAGTAATGTAAGACTGTCTAATCTGATCTAAAGTATAATCACAACGAATTAAAGAAGCAAAAAGCAATCAACGAAACTAATTAATCTAATCTAACATATGCATCGAATAGAAAATAAAGGAAACCATACAACAAAAGTAAACTAACTCATGTAATTAGAAAGCCAGCAATTGACCTAATCTAATTTATTGAATTAATGGGATTAAAATGAATAGTGACATTTCAATTAACCAAGATCATTTAATCAAAGTACAACTCAATTAAATTCAAATCAAATATAACTAGGAATTGAAACAGAACCATCAAGTTGATCATATAAAGAGAAATTACAACCAACAATGAACAAATCTATGAATCTAAGGTTGCTTACAAATTGAGCTAGGGCAACCCTAAGCTCATCACGTCTAGTAGAACGGGAGAGTTGGCAGTGGTGATTAGCAATGAACGTTAGAGGCTTGAGCTGAAATGAAAATGAGGTTGATGATCTGGCCAAAGGAAGCATAATTTTGAGGAAGTAAGAAAATCCCTATCCTCATCGTTGCTCCGATGATCACTGCAGCCCAGATCTTGATAGATGACAGTGGATTAAGATGTCATGCTGGTGTTGGATGAGAAGAGATTTATAGCTTATGGGAGGAAGAGGGTGAAATCGGATGAGGATGGAATGGAAAATAGATGACTGGTTGATAAGGGAATCCCCTTTAATCTTCAGTAGCCGTTTACTGTGGTGGATGAGTGGTGTCGGTATGCAGATGAAGTGATGGCTGAAGCTCGGTGGTGACAATGCTCGAAGGAAGTAGGGAATCCCCTTGCTTCCCGAATGTCAATGCATGAGGAAGGAAAAGCCCTTAACCTTGGTAGATAATGTCATACCGCAAGTGCACGATTGTCATCAAGTAATAAAAATATCGATCTCGAACGACGAATTATCTGGATAATCGAGAATTGGTTGCAAGCTTAAGAACTAGAGAGCAAGTGAGATTGAGAGAGAGAAAGGAAGAGAGAGTTGAGAGAGATAGGAAGAGGGAGAGAGTTTGATTTTGGGGAATGATTATTGAATTTCAGTTTCACCATGAGTTAGTTAATGTTCCTATGAATTGTTCATCTACCTAACTTCATGCTTACACTCATATAGAGATTCTAACTAAAGTCCAGCACAACCCCACGTAGGTTGCACCGCAGAGTTAAACCAGTTCTAACGTCATTAAGTAAATAAATAACTCTAGAAAGTCCGATTAAAGCGATATCTCCTGTCACTGACCCCCGGTCATACAATCACTCGAGTTATTCACTTTACTTTCTAATGGTATGTTAATGCAATTAAGTAGAAGAGGTAACCTAAAAACTCTGATTAAGGAGATACAATCACTAAATTACATAAGTCACTTCCTAATATTATTTTGAGAAAAGCTCACAAAACTCTAATCAGCCTCTCTAGCACAGGATTGGTCCATATATCAAGGCCTCCAGAAAGTGGGGTAATATCAATGTCTTTGTCACTAAAGGCATCATATATCCAATTGAATGGGTATCCTTTATCACTAAGGATTCTGCCAGTTATCCAATCGAGTCAACCTTAGCATAGAGACAAATCTCTCGCATCTACATGCATTCACCACATACACATTTCATCAAACACAAACAAGGCACAACACACATCGAACAAGTCATAAACACTTCATTGAATAAGGAAATAAACAAATACATAGTTCATGCATCAACAACACATCATAATTACTCCCTACATCCTAAAAATTGGAGAATCTACTCCATCATAAAGGAAAGCAAACCAAAGATACAAAATAAACCTCTTACAATCAAAATCTAAGAATAAAGGAAAAGAGATGCTTAGCATTACATTGTCGATGTCTTCGAAGTGCTTCCTTGCTCCGGAGGAAGATGGATCATTGATGGCTTAAAGAAAGAGGCTCTAGGGTTGCCCTAGAGGGGAAAACCCTTCCCAAAGGAAGGGGTGGAGCCCCAAACCAAGGATAGGTTAAAAGGGGGAGATGTTTCCCTTTTTTAGCTGGGGGCATGACCCCTACCTGGGCAATGTCACGGTCATGCCTTTGGGCATGGCCGGAGCATGAATAGGCTTGGGTGGAGAGGCATGACTGCCCTATGAACCAGCTCTAGAAGGAAGGCATGGGCGTGTGGTTTCACAAGGGCACCCCTGGGTTGGTTGCTGGTGGGAGGCACGGTCTGCCCCTGGTTCTTCTCTAAAGAGGAGTCATGATCGTGTGTGATTGTGTAGTTTGCTCCTGGGAAGACACACAACCATGTCTCATGGCTCTCGTAAAATATATGGCCCTACCTTATGTCCTGTGAAGTAGACATGGCCTTGGCATGACCTAGCCTCATGCCCAAGTAGATATGGTTCTGCCTCCTGGCCCTGTGAAGTAGATATGGCCCTGGTAAAAGACATGACCCTACCTCAAATCCCTATGAAGTAGACATAACCCTGCATCATGACCCTATTAAAAGACATGATCCTACCTCATGGCCCTGGTGAATAAGGCATGACCATGATTTGCTGAATTCTCTTCCAAACTTGCTCTAATGCTCCATTGTCTCTGATATGCATCATGTCAATGAAGATAAGGAAAGAGCATATCTCTGAACAAATAGAATAAAAGTATGATATAATAATGAAATAAGATACAATAAATATAGATTATACATAAAATACAAGTAGATATGCATCAAACAATGCTTATAAATATATATAACCTACTCATATTAGTGGATGACAGTGGATGAACCCCAGTGGCCAGTGGTGATGGAAGGAAGAAGAAGACAAGATCCTCTACTTTGCGCCTTTTCTCTTTGTTCTCGATTTCGATCCCCCCTCTACTGCAACAAGTAGCTTCTCATTTGAACTAAATTTGACTGAACTGTTGATAACATTCCAAATCTGGATCAATGGCTGGATCAATTAAGATATGGATTAAAGGCTCCAAATCTAGATTAGTGGTCATGATCTACCTCCCTTTGATTTGGATGGAACAGATATTTGATAGATGGCTCGGATCTCCTCAGATCTTATATGAAGAGCTTAGATAGGTTCTAAATTGGTTCTCTTCAATTAAACTCAAAATTATGTCTAATTTGGATCGATCTGACATAATTCCATGGCCCCTTCATTGCTTATAAAGACCACATCCAAATGATTAGCCATAATTCCACAATTAAAGGATAAATTGCATTAAATCCCAAAAATGAGTCCAACTTGTGAAACATGATATAAACATGAATTTAACACATAAGAAGATCAAGAATCGTGAATATAGAAGCGTAGATAATGTGATAAAATAATAGTTATCAAACCTCCCACACTTATTTTTGCACATCTTGGCAAGTAAAACAAACTTTGAAGCAAACTAAAAATCATCTCCCACACAATTTTCCTAGCAGTACGTCGAAGATAGTAAAAGAAATTTAACTAAATCCATTTGAAAGATCAAAACAATCATAAATACAATCTCTACAATAATCAATAAGCATGATGACTTCAATCCATTTGAAAAATTAGGAAATATGTAACCTCACATGATAAATGTATCCACTTTAACTCTCACAATCCAATATGGAGGTGGAGGCTCACTCAATACAATTCATAACATTTTACTACCATAAGCTTGCTCCTTTTCTAATTCACCATCACCATAAAAACATAGCATGCATAAATCAAAAGAATTTATTAGGAATTGAGATGAGTAAAGCAATTAAGATGGCTAAGAGAAAAGAAATCAAAGAGTAAGTGAGAGTATTGGAGGAATAAATTTGTTGAGTTACCAAATTATGTGCATAAGAGTACTCGATGTCAAAGGTCTGGCTGAATGGTTAAAGAAACAAGACAAGTAATGGATTTGGACAAATCTTAGATGCAACAATTTATAATTCCGAATCTGATCAAATTCTAGAAATTAAAATTCCACACTAGCTCCAATCATAGCAGCACCCCTTCAAGGTTACCTTGGCTTAATGTGTATCTGAATCTACTTAATGGTTCGGTACCAATTTCATGGTATCAGATGACAATCTCATGTCCCAGATACAATAAACCCACTGGTTTGAATCATGAAGCTTGTAAAGGGAGGGGCACCAAATGATAATGGCAAAGAAAAAACTACACTCAAAATTCTCATTGATTCAAAAATTATATTAAGAACATCAGTTTCAATACAACTCAACTTTCCAGATAACAATTTCATATCTGAAACTCAATTTCTCAAATCTATTTTTTCAGGCTTACATTTGGACAATTTCGAGTCAATGAAGCTCAGCTAATCACTGGTCAGAAACTGCAACATCATATGGCAGGCAACACGTTTCTGAAGAAGTTGCTGATACATAGTTTCAATATTAGTGTTCAAATCAGAAATTGAAAGAATCAGGCCTGATACCACAATTCAGAACAAAACCAGCACCCATACCCCAGGAGAGTCCATCATGCAGCGCAGATTTCCCTTGTGTAGGCTCTGTCAGAAATGAATTCCTCAAATTTACCAGCAACAATCATGGATGTACAAGCACCATAAAACTGTAAAAGGAATTGGGTACATAACTGACACATCCTGATTACAGAGTTCAGAATGATTCTTCTTTTTCTTCTCTCTATTCAGATTCATTTCTGAAATCGTGTAATGTCTGAATTCTGATTTTTGCAGACTTTAATTTCAGAGTTTAAACTTAAAGAGAGTTTCGGATCCATAGTGTCAATTTTGGATTTGTAACTTCAGATGCCATCTCTAGGATTCAAATCCACTAAATTTGCCAGAAGTAAGTAACACAAGGTTGCTGTCCAGATTCTTATTCAAACCCAGTTGCACTATCTGCTGAACAAAACTACAACATCTTTACATTCTGGTTTTCTTCCTCCTCTCATGAACATTTTAGTCAATATATCCCTTGCATTTGTTTCACTTCCAAAAACAGCTCTCACAGAATTACAGATCTTGCATTCAGATCCAGAAATCTTATTAGTGTTGATGCAATCGACCTTCAAGGTTTTAATGTCCGACAAATATGTTTAAGTATGTTTAGTGGTGCTTAGTCTTGGAAAGTCCTAGTTGTAGGCTAGGCGAGGGAAATATCGGTAGATCGTGGAAGCCATGTGGATTCGATAGGTCTGGAGAACCTGATCCCTGGGTAGCCGAATATTGAGTCCTAGTTGTAGGCTAGGGAAGGGAAATCTCGGTAGATCGTGGAAGTCAGGTGGATAGGTCTGAAGGACCTGATCCCTGGTAGACGAATAGTGAGTCTTGGTGAGTGAAGCCAAGTGGAGAAAACCCTAGAGGTGGCAACCTTAGGTTCTGGTGAGTGAAGTCAGATGGAGAAAATCCTAAGGGTAGATTACCTTAGGTAACGAGAAGTCTTGGAGGAGTGAACTCCAAGCAACGTTGACCAGATAGTTTCCGATCGACCGCGTGCGGTCGACCAGACCAGCGGATCTTGGTGATTCTAAGTTTAGTTTTACCAAAGCATTCTGTATTACTATTATTGTTGTTGGTTAATATAGTATTGCAGGAAAGGCCTTAGTAGAGCAGGTGATCAGGCACTGAGCAGAGAAAGTCCAAACAAGTATGGAGGACCAATGTTTGACAGGTAAGTTGAGGTAAGCAACTATAGGAGTGACAGTGAGGTCGTGTTCCTGAAAGGAACAACCTAAGGTCGCTGATCCAACTGAAGAAACCGGGAAGCTTTCTAAGTTGAGATTAAGACAGTTCTACTGTCTAATATTACTCATGCATTATATCTTACTGTGTTAACCTTTGTGTTGCAGGAATACTTTGTCTAACACTTTTTGCAGGTTATGGCATGATCGGTCGACCGAACGTAGGGATCGGTCGACCGAACCAGGGTGACTCAGCACAGTTCAATTCAATCAGCAACGATCAGAAGGAAACTACACTGATCGATCGATCGAACCAGAGGATCAGTCGACCGAATGATCAATTATTAAAGACACAGTAAATGCCAATCTCGACAAATCTCGACGAACAGGAAAGGAGCCTATTCGGTCGACCAAACAGAGGGATCGGTAGACCGAACCCTTAATGGACATTAATTGTCGAAGATCGAATCAGCATCGGATCTGAGCCAGGAAGGAAGGAGCTGGTTCGGTCAACTGAACCTAGGGATCGGTTGACCGAACATCAACGATTCTTATAAAAGAGAGATCGAGGTCTGAGGCTATGTAACGAAATCTGTGGGGTTCAAAGTCCATCTCCGTGCTAACTGCTGCTATTCACGCTACTACTCTACAAATCATCTACACTCAAGCAAGTACCAACCAAGCTTCAACTTCACATATTGTCGGTATATCTTGTTTGTGCATTGTACTTAAACTTATATAAGATAATAGGTTGTTACTATCTTATATTATTACATACTGTACGCATTACTTCTTTTTGAGATTTTCGGAAATAAGAATCTTAGTGGATTGTCCATCGGTGAGATCAAGGATCACGGACCTTGGAGTAAGAGTCGACCTAGGCTTCGAACCAAGTAACTGAACTGTTCTTTATTTTTCCATTGCACGACTTTGTTTTTAACGAGTAAAAGAAAAGTTTTAAAAGCGCGATATTCACCCCCCCCCCCTCTCTATCGCACCCCTTCGATCTAACAATTGATATCAGAGCCTTGTAGATCTGAAATTACTTAACTATTTTTCGAGCAATTTTTAAAAACTTTTTTCTTTTTCTTTAAAAGTGTTTTCTCTTAATTCTTAAGAAATATATTTTTTTTTCAAATTCTTTATCTCGTACTACTAGAGTCTTGGAAATTGGTTTTCTATTTTTCTTGCAAGAATGTCGATATCCTATCAAGAAGGGAGAAGTATCCATGAACCTCCACCGTACAATCAAGTCTACTTCAATTCCTGGAGGCAAATGATGGAATGCTTCGTAGGAAGCAACAATTTCGACAACTGGATCGCACTGAGACAACCTGTTAGATACCAAACAATCTGTTGCCGGAGATTTTAGGGAACTTAGTTGAATTTAAAACTTACACGGAATTTAAATTCAACTTACAGTCGAAATGACATGAGCGGATAATCTCAGGCTGCCAGCAGGAGCTGGTTTTCGTAACGCGACAGAGCAGTCTTGATAGATCAGAAGACCAGATCTGCAAAGCAGAAAGGCCGATCGGGCAGTAAGGTCGTCGGTCGGACAAACTGGTGGTCACGGCGAACTGAATGGTACCGGAACGCTATCACGGGCGCTCTGCCGAACAAGAATTGCGCGATAGAGGAGGGGAATAAGGTGGAGAGCTTCTGCATGCTTCATTGTGTTGTTCCGCTTGGGCAAATTTTTGCCCCGACCGGTCCGGCATTCGTGTGCGCAAGTCGCGCTCGCATCCAGGCAACTTGGTTCAGTGCAATCCGAACCCTGGATTTGTACCCCCCCTGCGCACCCACACGTGAGAGAGAGCCTCTCCCCATGCATTTGTTCACATCCTCAATGTATGTGAATCAATATAAACCAACAAAAGTGCCTTGAAACTCCCAATGTGGGACTAAAGTCCCATTCACAATGGAGCTTCTTCTCTTCCACCTCTTCTCCATTCACACTTAATCAACACAACATTCTCGAAACTCACAAACAAACACAAAGGTAATAGATATATTGATTAGTGTTTTGCCTACCAAAATTTTGTGTCAATTAAAAGATTACAAGAATGCTTTCGAGATGTGGATCAAATTGATCTAACTTCACGAGATTCCATCAAAGCTAGAAGATCAAAGTGAAAGTGAGCTCGAATCCGAGTCTAAATCCGGAGAACTATCCTCAGAGTCAAGCCTAGAAGAACAAGACCCAATCAACTTCATCGCACTAGTGGCTAAGGAGGCTGATGGATCCGAACTCGTGTCAGAACAAGTGTTCAAACCCGAACCTAAGTCCGACCAAATGCTCGAGCCTGAATCCGAACTGGCAATGGTCAAGGGGGAGAATCCTAACGAGGATTCAGAAGGTAAAATTATCAATTCTAAATTTAAGGTGCATATAACATGTTTTAAGTGCAGTGAAAAAGGACACTATAAAAGTAAATGCCCAATGAATCGATCCGCTCAACCGGAGGCAAAGGAGGAACCGATGTCTAGAGTCCTGAAAAGGAAGGACCACATCGAATGCTTCAAGTGCAAAAAGATGAGACATTACAAATCTCAATGTCCGGAGAGAAGACCTAACGATTCAAGGGGAGCAATTATGGTAAATAAATTTAAATTATATGAAAATTTGCATGCTTTAGGTCTTTCTTGTTTAAATTGTAATATGAAATTAAAAATGCATGATAATCCTACATTAAGATTACTTAATAAAAATAATCTAATTAATAAAAACTTAATTAATTCAAATATAACTAAAATTGACCAAATCAACACAAACCTTAATCAAGACGCAGATCCAGTTAATCAAAATTTATATATTCAAGATAATTTGAATCAAAATAATAATTATTTAAAATTAAATAACAATAAACACGATTTAACAAAAAATTTAGAAAATGAAAATAAGAAACTAAACTATAAACTAAATACAAAATCAAATTTTAGAAAACTAGAGAAACAAATAATCTTTTGAAAAATAAAATTGATAAACTAGAAAACATTATTAATAATTTTATAAACTCACAAAATCTAGATTTAAGCTATAAATCAAAACCAAATCTAAAACAAAACTTCTACAAACCTAATTATAATAATGTACCATTTAATTATAAAACTAATCAATAATAAAAATATTAAAACAACAACAATAAAACATCATAATAATATTAAAACAATAATATTAGAACAAAAAATTAAAACAACAACAATAAAATAATAATAATATTATTATTAAAACAATAACAAAAAAACAATAATATTAGAACAATAATATTAAAACAACAACAACAAAACAATAATATTAATAAACAATAATAAAACAACAACAACAACATCAACAACACCAACAATTAGTATCATACATGACTTGTTTGAATTGTTTGATTTGTCAAGATCATACATACTTATCTGTTATATACCATGTCATGCATCTTCTCTTTATACTGTTAAATCTAGAATGGTTAGTTGTAAAAGGTTTATCAAACTCTAATAACATAATATCGGAATGGATTGGGATGATAGTACGTTGAGAAAATTTTGTCGAAGGCATGTCTAGGCTGAATCCTGTGTATTCTACCTCGTGCACTAGACTTAGTGGATCTGACCGAAGTTACCCCAGTCAACACATGGGCTAGTTAGACCAAAACTTAGTATTAAGTTTTTTTGGTAGAACTATATATTTCGGAAAGTATTCAGCAAGTGGTCCACCGTTGATACACAAAAAGGTCATATGCCTCACCACTGAACTGAAAACTTGTCCTTAGAAAGTTTGCTTGATTAACCCAAAGTTAAGTTTGAATCTAACATGGGTTCAATAATCTTTTTCTAAATACTTTTTCAATTAATTTAAAACTTAACTGAAATTATTTTAAACCTTAATTAAAATTAATTTAAAATTTAATTAAAACTTAACTAACATTATTTTAAACCTTAATTAAAATTATTTTAAAACTTAATTAAAACTTAACTAAAATTATTTTAAAACTTAATTAAACCTTAATTAAAATTATTTTAATTTTAATTATCGAAGATCGAATCAGCATCGAATCTCAGCCAGGAAGGAAGGGAGCAGGTTCGGTCGACTGAACCCAAGGATCGGTCGACCGAACATTGACGATTCTTATAAAAAAGAGCTCGAGGTATGAGGCTGTGTAACAAAATCTGTGGAGTTTAAAGTCCATCTCTGTGCTAACTACTGTTATTCACGCTACTGCTCTACAAGTCATCTATACGCAAGCAAGTGCCGACCAAACTTCAACTTCACATACTGTCGGTATATTTTGTTTGTGCATTGTACTTAAACTTATATAAGATGGTAGGTTATTACTATCTTATATTATTGCATACTGCTTCTTTCCGAGGTTTTCAGAAAGAAGAATCTTAGTGGATTGTCCATCGGTGCGATCGATGATCCCGGGCCTTGGAATAGGAGTCGACCTAGGCTTCGAACCAAGTAACAGGACTGTTCTTTATTTTTCCGCTGCATGACTTTATTTTTAACGAGTAAAAGAAGAGTTTTAAAAGCGCGATATTCACCCCCCCTCCCCCCCCTCTTCTATCGCACCCCTTCGATCTAACAATTAGAGCATCAATTAACAATCGAAGACCAACAACTTCACATGGCTTCTCACTAATTAGAAATTTACAAAGAAAACTTGGCACTCTAACATTTCTGTTTTCCACTGGTTCAATTTCAGAATGCACAGGCTGAATTCTGAGATCCAGAACCAACGGTGTAGTTTGTTGTCTCTTTAATTCTAATATCAAGAAGACCACTTCACTTCTTGTATTAGAGTTTCAGAATTCAACTGAGTTATTCGGCCCATATTTCAAAAACCTTGAAGTACTATCAAGTTCTGAAAATCACAGAATTCATTGATTGGATTTTTCATCTGCAATTCAAAAGTCCTTATCTGTTAATGTGGGAGATGGTAAGATTCTCACTTTCCTCTCATTAGTATCAGACACCAGCTTCTTGGATTTAGTCTCTCTCCTAGATTTTCCAGTTAGCAACCAACTGTCAAAATTCAATTCCAGAATCCTGATTCCAGAAAATTTCAGGGTTTAATCTTGAAAGGTTGGAGAGGTTGTAACACCAATTGGCCATGGAAGTCATGAGCTAAATTCGGGATTATCACTATCCAGAAAGCATTTAAGAAAGCTTGACACAACCAGCTTACATTTTACACAAAATCTGAATTCTGAATTGAAACTTAATTCTGAATTCTAATTTCCCAATCTTCAGTTTCAACATTTGGAATTCAAAGGATTTCTGGCTTAAATCATATAAAGTTAGGCTTAAGAGAAAGTACCATTTAGCACCGAAATGACAAGAGCTTTGAAATCTAGTTGATGTTGGTCAAAATCACATGAAAATTTTGCACGCAATAGTTTGCTGCTGATCTGTTTCATCACTTAAATTGCAGTTCGTGAGAATCTTCCCTTGAATCATGCAGAGTTCAGCAGGTCAGAGGAGACAATTCAGTTCTGGGTTAGTAGAAGCTAATCCCAGGTTATTGTTGGTAAGAAAATTCCATAAGAATTGGCACATGAACTTAACAGAAATTTATGAATTCAACAGTAGCAGATAACACTTCTTCCAATTTTTCCTATATATATTTTTTTCTCTTTGATGGATATGCATTCTTTAACTAACAACCAATGCAATTCAGCTCCAAACTAGAACACAACACAGATTCAGTAACTGCAACACTTCCAATCCAAAAAACACAACATAACTCATTCATTCATCATGATCTGCAACTTCTTTTGCAGAGATTATTACTTCAGATTTAGTGAGCAACTCTCCAAGGATGTATCATACACAAGAATTTCATTGCTAACCAAGATCATTCCACATGATTACCCAACTGTTGAGAACAACTACTCCTTCAAATTGATTTAAAATGTTGATAACAAATACTCCAAGAACATCATCTACTCCAATCAATAAAAGACTTGAATCAATAACAAATTGAACAACTCAATTGTCCTTCATGTTCATGCATACAAATGTTACTGTGAATTTGAAAAGAAACAAAGTAAGTTTTAGAGTTCAATTATCATGAGTGCATGTCATTCAAAAAGAGGATAAAGTATATGTTTGAAGTAGTCCTCTCTAGGTAATTTGGCAATTAAAATCAATTAATCAAAATAGAATCCATCACCACACAAACCAATAATATGTAAGTAAAGCACTCAATCATATCAAATGACCTAGAACTTGATGGTCAAACTTAAAGAACTTTTATGATTCTCAAAGTTTTACTAAGAAAACACATAAAAGAGGTATTTATTCAAAACCAAATGAAATATAAACCAACAAAGTATGGAAGCAAACTATGAAAGCAAAATATGAAGGTAAAGAAAAGTATGAAATAAAAAGAAAAGAAAAGAATGGACTCCCATTTATTCCTAGCGGTTGAAGACGATTCAGAAGTAAAATCCACATTGATAATGGAATGTTCCAAGCGGAGGTGTGGGTCTTCTTTATGTGATCAGTGTCGTGATGCACTGCTCCCTCCTTCATCGACTCCTTGTAAGTATGTTTAGGTGGTCGGAGATGGTTAAGGTGCAAAATCCACTATGGAAGTGGAATACTATGAGTCAAAGTAGGCACCTCTCCTCCCACCATTTGCTCTTTGAAAATTCTCCCTGGATGTCGGAGGCGGTTCAATTGCAGGATACACTTTGGGAGAATATAGAAGGAAAAAGAAAACACTTCTCACACACATGCAGGATAAGAAAAAAAAAAATAGAATCAATCTTTATAGGGCATGTATCAAAAAATGAATCATATATGATAAAATCAATCATAAGCACTTCTATGGGATTTTCAAAAAGTCATAAGAAATACTAAACTTACAATACTGAAAGGTATCTGGAAGTTCTAAAAAAATGGATGTGATTTCTCTTGTGATTCTACCTTTGGCTCTGGTGGTTGTGCAATCAAAGGAAGTGATTCTTAGGGCTTTGTATCTACAACACAAGTTCCTACACTTCCATCATCAATAAATGCATCGACAAGCTCAATTGACTCATCATCATCAACAACACCTGCATCATTAACAAAATCTGTCAACAATATCAGCAGAGTCATAATTATCTACAACTACAGTATCAAAACACAAAAAATTAGAGAAGTCATGTAAAGTAGTGCAATTAAGATCAGGGTTGTCATAAACTCTACAATCCATCTCCTCACTAGAGTATTGTGCTTGTCATGGGAGATAGATGTTGTGAGTTGATCCAACTGCATATGTAATTTCTGACTTGATTCAGCAGCTCGCTGCTCAAACTGAAGCATATAGGCCTCTTGTTGTTGCATGTGCAATGTCATTTGCTAGAAAATCACCTTAAGCTCCTATATTGACAAATTTGGTTGACTAGAGATAGAAACTTCTTCATTGAACTCTTGAAATGTCCGAGGGAATTGGCTTGATCAGTTGGACTGGATGTGACCAAGTAGGCATATAATCATCTTGAAACCCCTGTGGCTTCTGATATGATAGATATGACTTAGTAAATTGACTTTGTGCATCCTTATACCTAAAAGGCGAATGATCCACCTAATTAGAATTATAAATATTTGAAAATAACTCATACCTATTTTGTTGTGGATTGGGTTGGTAGTATTGTTGTTCAAGCTGAAAATACTGAGGTTGGTAATATTGAGGCTACTCAGGAATCCAATATTGTGTATTCCCAGACATGTAATTTGATTGTTCTTCCCAACTGAAACCATAAGTCTCATTGACACATCAAAATTGCTGAAAACAAGTATCCACAATTGCATTCACAAGAAATTCCTTGTTTTTACACTGAAACACTAGCAAACAAGATTAAAAGACACAAAAACATATAAGATCATACACATAGATATATGAACATTAAAGCACTTGACAACAAATTTTTTTTAAAAAAAAATTATTCAAAAATAGCAAAACAATCATAAAATTATCAAACACCACTAACAATCTCCGACAATGGCGCCAAATTTGATATAACTTATTTGGTCATGAATTAGTATCAAACAATATTACCAAAACCTCTCTCTACATTAATGCAGTATAGGGAATGGCTTGGACTGTCTCTCACAAGGAATATAGTCGATGCAAGACAAATCTTAGGATCGAATTATTATTGGTTTTGGATTTAAGTTGTAAATGCTAATGACGACTAACAGAAGACAACCTAATCTAATCTAAACTACAATCGCAACGAATTAAAGAAGCACAAAGCAATTAACAAAACTAATCTAATCTAACATACGCATCGAATAGAAAATAAAGGAAATTATACTAAGAGAGCAAACTAACTTATGCAATTGAAAAGCAAGCAATTGACATAATCTGATCTACTGAATTAAATGGGATTAAAATGAACAGTGACATTGCAATTAACCAAGATCAATTAATCAAAATCTAACTCAAATAAATTCAAATAAAATGTAATTGGGAATTGAACCAGACCCATCAAGTTGATCATACAAAAGGAAATTACAGTCAACAATGGACAAATCAATGAATCTATGGTTGTTTACAAATCAAGCTAGGGCAACCCTAAGCTCATCACGTCTAGTAGAGGGGGAAGAATCAACAGTGGTGATCGACGATGAATGTCAGTGACTCGAACTGAGATGGAAATGAGGTTGATGATCTGGCTAAAGGAAGCAAAATTTTGAGGAAGTAAGAAAATCCCTGTCCTCCTCGTAGCTCTTGATGGATCGAAAGCGCTAGAGGGGGAGTGAATAGTATTCGTGGCTATTTTATCGATTTAAAACACAGAGTAGAAACGCAGCGGAAAGTAAAAGCAAACACACAGAGACGCAAGTGTTTTACTTCGTTCGGAGCCTATAGCGACTCCTACTCGAAGGTCCGCGGTCCTTGACCGCTTTCGGTGGGCAACAACTATAATATCGGAATTATTACAAGCTAGAAGCAATTACAGTTAAGTACAAATAAGAAAGTTATACCAACGAACAGGAAGATGGAAGAGCTTTGGAGTTTCGGTTCGTTGTAGCAGCAGGGCGTTGTTGAAGTGTACGGAGCACACAAGAGCGCAGAACTTCTGTTCGGAATTCGATGATCTGAGCTGCACCTCGAGGCCTCCTTTTATAGCTCTGCAAGGTCTGATCCAAATCCCCAAGTCTCAGGATCAACTTTGACCCGAAGCAGATCGGTCGACCGATCCTCATGTTCGGTCGACCGATCAGATGATCTCCACTACATCTGATCCGTCGATCTGTCGCTCCGCTTCGATCTGGTCAAATTCTATCCCTGTGTTCGGTCGACCGATCCCAAGGTCCGGTCGACCGATCAGTCTCCTCTGACCCGCACACCTCGGCTTGATCCAGTTGACACCTATCCCAGGTTCGGTCGACCGATCCCTGGTCGAGCCTAGTCCAACTTCTGGAGATCTGATCTGGTAGCTTGGAGGTTCAGTCGACCGAATCTAGGTTCGGTCGACCGATCCCATTCAGTTCTAACTCTGCATAAAACTGTTAGTTACCTGCAAAACAAAGTTAGAACACAAAAGATAATATATAAATAAATTTGACAGTCTCCCGACTGTCCGGGTCTGACTTCGGGTTTCCGACCGGAAACCCTAGGTCGACCCGACGTCTACTGTTCCCTCTACGGGGAACGCGTCCTCACCTACTCCACTCAGGAGATTTATCTGTTGCCAGTACGATCCTCCAGATCGACTGGACTTTTGCTCAGCGTCCGATGCTTCCGGTCTTCATGCTGGATGTCCGGTCCTGAACCCATCCAGACTTCCACCCGGTTCGCGACACCAGGATTTTAACCTAGGGTTACCACCCCTAGGATTTTTGCTCGAAACATCGACCCGCCAAGACTTCCCGCATAGGGTTACCACCCCCTATGACCTAGGGTTACCACCCCCTAGGGTTTTTCCTTGCCTAACCGCAGCTAGGACTTTTCTCCACCTAGGGTTACCACCCCCTAGGGTTTTCACCTGCCTAACCACAGTTAGGACTTTCCTGAAACACTCAAACATACACATCAGATAACAATTAGACTTAACTTTGAATCCCTTTGCCATTATCAAAACTAAGGTTCGATCGTCGGATGCTTTCCGCACCAACAGCTCTGATGATCACTACAACCTAGATCTCGATATATGACGGTGGATTAATATGTCACACCGGTGTTGGATGAGAAGAGTTCGGCGGTTGTAGCCTACTGGACGAAGAGGGTGAAATCGACTGAGGATGAAATGGAAAATAGATGATCGGTTGATAAGGGAATCCCCTTTAATCTATGGTAGTCGTTTGTTGTGGAGGATGAGTGGTGTCGGAATGCAGATGAAGTGATGGTCGGATGGCACTTAGAGGAAGTAGGGAATCCCTTGCTTCTCTGAACGTCAATGATTGAGGAAGTAAAAGCCCTTAACCTCGGTGGATGTTGGTGGACGAGCCTCGGTGGCCAGTGGTGATTGAAGGAAGAAGAAGACGAGATCCTTTGCTTCTCTTTGTTCTCGATCACGATCGCCTACTGTGCTTTCCTCACTGTAGCTTTCATTTGAACTGAATTTGAATTGTGGGTGAGGACTAGATCTGGATTAGCAACTTCTCGATCAATTAAGATATGGATCAAAGGCTCCAAATATAGATAAGTGGTCCTGGTATATTCCCCCTTTGATTTGGATGGATAGATCATTGATAGATGGCTCAGATCTCCTCGAATCTTAATTGAATGTCTCAGATTGATTCTAGATTGGTTCTCTTCAATTAACCTCAGAATTAAGCCCAATTTGGATCCATGACCCCTTCATTACTTACAAAGACCGTGTTCAAATGATTAAGCACAATTCCATAATTAAAAGATAAATTACATTAAAGTCCAAAAATGAGTTCAACTAGTGAAACACAATATAAACCCAGATTTAGCACACTAGAAGATCAAAAAGTATGAATGTAGAAGCATAAATAATGTGATAAAATGATGATTATCAAGAGCTTGATCAGCTTTGGGTCTAACGACCCCATCAGGGACTCACTCGGGAGGAACCAAGCTGAGTTGACTCTTATAGATGTTTGCTTCTATCCACCTTTCATGTAGATCAGTATCCACTAGTGGTTGTTGGGACCAAATATGTAGCTAGAGGGGAGGGGGGGTGAATAGCTCGGCGTGATCTCGTGCTCGTCATTGCTTGTTTCTTCAAAGATGTGCAGCGGAAAATACAAAGAAACAAACACAACAACGCTAACTCGAGGATTTACTTGGTATCCACCTCAATAATAGGTGACTAATCCAAGGATCCATACACTCACGCACCCTCCACTATAAAAATACTCCTTTACGGTAACTACCGAAGGCGGAGAAACCTTACAACACTCTCAATACAAGAAGTAAGGAAAGGAAAACAAAATACAAGCAAAAGCTTACAAGATATGCACTGAAAACCCTAACCCTAACTTCCTGTTGTAGCCCGCCTCTTGATCTTGGATCACCAGCAAACCTTGCTCCAAGAACCCCTCAAGAACTGGCAGTAGAGTGGAGAAGAATGTGTGGAGAGCTATTGTGTCACTAGAGAAGAAATCAAGGAAGTCGTGTGTTGTCTACCGAAGAAATCGCATGCCAACGTCTTTATCCAGCGCCAACGGTCGGATCTCGATCGATTGGATTGCTCCCAATCGATCGGGGATACTTTGGATCGATCGGTCGATCGATCCAGAGTGCCTCTGTGCTCTCTAGAATTGCTTGAATCGATCGGCCGATTGATCCAGGACTTATCGCGTAGAATCGCGACTCCCAATCGATCGGTCGATCGATTGGAGGCTCTGAATCGATCGATCGATCGATCCAGAGCCATTCTATGCGCGCGACACTTCTCCCTAATCGATCCACTGATCGATTGGGAGGAGGTTTGTCACGGGGACTCACCCAATCGATCAGTCGATCGATTGGGCATGAGCCAATCGATCGGCTGATCGATCCAGCTCAGGTTTTTGCCCAAAACTAAGTCCAAAGTCCCCTAAACCAACATCCGGTCAACCATGACCTGTTGGTACATCATGCCTAGCATCTGGTCACCCTCGACCTGCTAGAACTCCCTCACCAAATATCCGATCAATCCCTTTGACCCACTTGTACTTTTTCTCCTTGTGCCAAGTGTCTGGTCACTTTTGACCCACTTGGACTTATCTCCATCAGATGTCCGATCAACCTTGATCCACCTGGATTTCCCGTGCCTGGCTTCACTCACCAGGACTTCCCTTTTGCCTAGCTTCACTCACTAGAACTTCTCATCTGTCTGGCTTCACTCACCAGGTCTTTCACCTGGCTTCACTCACCAGGATTTCCAACTGCCCAACTTCACTCACCGGGACTTTCCTTCTGCCTAGCTTCACTCACTAGGACTTTCACCTGGCTTCACTCACCAGAATTTCCAACTGCCCGACTTCACACACTGGGACTTTCTTTCTGCCTAGCTTCACTCATTAGGACTTTCTACAACTGCCTGGCTTCACTCACCAGGACTTTCACCTAGCTTCACTCACCAGGATTTTCAAGTCAAGTATCCAGTCAACCTTGACCTACTTGACTCTCCTCCATACTCTCCCCACATGAATAATTGCACCTGCAATCTCCATGTATTGTCTTCATGTATTATCAAACATCGAAACCCAAACATCAAGACTCGAGCTTGACCCAATTCAATCTCAGTCAACCAGGTCAACCTTGACCTAGGGAGTATTGCACCAACAATCTCCCCCTTTTTGATGTTTGACAATACCACTTTTATATAAGTTAGGCTAATCTCATAGTCTCAACTCCCTTCATGCCAATATATGAATGATGGTTTCCTTCATTCTTCCCCTTTCCCAGAGGGTAAACTCCCTCTTCAGATAATAAAGGTCTAACTTAACCACACATTCTCCCCTATTGGCACACATCAAAAACTCTCCCCCTGAAGAGTTATCCAATGTTGTTTACAACTTCACTCGTTGTTCACAACATAATAACGAAGGTCTCATACCCTTCATTATTCTTAACGCTCATCCTTGATCATATACCACTTGGTATATTCACACACGATTCAAATGAAGGTCTCATACCCTTCATTGTCATTAAATGCTCATCCGTGAGCATACACCACATGAATAATGAAGATATCCACTCTCCATTACATTCAAATGTCCAACCTTGAGCATTTTCGCTAAAGAATGTTAACCACCTTCCAAGGTGTATGAAAAATAGTTTTCATGTCCTTAAAGAGTAACTCCCCCTAAAGACATGCACGTAACTTCCGTCATTGCACCAACAATGACTTGGAATCCCTAAACCTTTAGGAAACCCAAATTTAGAAGTTTTGAGGTAAACAAAAATCAATATTGAAACCAAACCTCAACCTAAACCTCTACTTAGTCTCCCTTAACCAATCCGTTCATGTTTTCATCATGAAAACTCCCCTTAAATGCATACAAATGTGTTTTGAGGGGTAAGGAATGGTTACCTAGACTAAAGGTGATTCAAAATGCTGAAATCAGGCTTGCCCAGCCAAAATCAGCATTTCCAATCGATTGGAGTTGGGTTCCAATCGATTGAACCCTGCTGAATCGATCCACTGATCGATTCAGACTGCGTGGATCGATCGGCTGATCGATCCAGCGAGCTTCTGCTCGTGGGAGAACTCCTCTCAATGGATCGCCCGATCGATTGAGGCACTCCAATCGATCGGGTGATCGATTGGAGCTCTGAAAAACTGAAAAATTATTTCAGTGAATTTTAGAAACTCTCCTAAAATTCTACAAAAATCAAAAAATCATGAAAATTCATGTAGACATTCCTTAGGGTATATACTATCAAGGAAAAATAATTTCTATGAAAATACTTTTCATTTTTCAAGATTGACACAAACTTGAAAATTTATAAAAACTTTACTGTTTTCTTTCAAGTTTGTGCTTAACTATTCAATGATGATTACTATCAAAAGATAGTCTTCACCAAGGTTTTCCAAAAGTATTTTAAAGCCATTTTCAAAACCAATATCCAACCATATTCCTTGGGCTCAATGCACATGACTTGTACATTAGCTTTCCCAATGATTGAAAAACACATAACTATGTGGTTTGATGAACCTAAAACTCATAAAAATGCACTAAATCAACATCTTGAATTTTGTTCATCATCCTAACATCTCACTTGTATTTAATGTGTATGAAACCACATACAAGTCACCTTGTAGTTTTTAGTGAGATGTAAACTTTGGTTTTGCCCTAATCTAGGGATCATGCATATCTATCTAGGCATTTTGAGGTTAGGAACATCCACCAAGGATGTTACTTATTAATGAATGTCATTTGTCCTTAGTTTGCAAGGAAATAAAAACAATGCATGATGTGTTATGGCATACATCAAAAATAAATAATTTTCAAAAGAAAATTTCCTATGACTACATGATGTATGTATGACATGATATGGTATTTTTATGGTTTTCATAATAAAACATGAATGCAAAATATGATGTCATGTCATATGATGGGAAATCAATGCATGGTAAATTAGCATAAATGAAATACCTAGATTATCTATCTAAGTATCCTTAATTTTTAGCTAAATTAAAATTTAAAACCTAGATTGCCCAAAAAAAAAATTTTTAAAAATGCCAACACCCAAATTTGACATTTCTTTTGCTTTTATGAATTTTTGTGATAATTTAAATTAAATATATTCCTCAAATTTTTGGCACAAATTTACTCTTTTAAGGAGTAACAAATTAAAATAAGGCTTAGATTTGCCTTTAATTTCCCAATGAAATGCCAAAATCCCAACTTGGCATTTCTTTAAACATGATTTCTTATGCTAATTAAGATTATATCCAAATATTCAAATTATAGCACATTTTACTCTTTTCAAGAGTAAACTTATAATCCTTTTCATTTTCAAAAGTTAACAATAACCTTGAAAATGCTCTTAGAGTGCCAACTTCATCATGATTAGGCTAACTACCCTTCCAATTAGAGTTGACATTCTCTAACTCATCTAAGGGGTAGAGAAAATGCTCCTAGGAACCCAACACCTATTGGTGCTCCTTGGATGCTCTAGGTATTCACTAGGAATAGTAGTTAGGACCAAAAGTAGCTAGAGGGGGGGTGAATAGCTCGTCGCGTTCGCTTGGTGCTTGGCGTTGCTCGGCGTTGCTTGTTTCTTCAAGAATATGCAGCGGAAAATACAGAAACAAATACAACCACGCTAACACTAGGATTTTACTTGGTATCCACCTCCAAAGGAGGTGACTAATCCAAGGATCCACACCACGCACGCACCCTCCACTATGAAAACACTCCTTTTCGGTAACTACCGAAGGCGGAGAAGCCCTACAAGACTCTCAGTACAAGAGGAAAGGAAAGGGAAACAAAATACAAGCGCAAAGCTTACAATGAGTACAGAAAACCCTAACCCTAGCTTCTCTTCTTGCCTTGATCCGCCTCTTGACTTGGAAAGCTTCCAAGATCCTTCAAGAACTGGCGATCTGATCTTTGAGAGCGCTGTGGAGGAGCTGGCGAAGATCTGAGATGAAATCGTGAAGAGATGCCGTAGCCATCACACGCCTGCAGCTATAAACGACGCCAACGGTTGGATCCCGATCGATTCGAATGTTCCCAATCGATCGGGGAGGCTTTGGATCGATCCACGGATCGATCCAGAGCGCCTCTGTGCGCATCGCGCGATGCATCCGCGTCCCAATCGATCAGTGGCAGCCGCGTCCCAATCGATCCACTGATCGATTGGGACCTCTGGATCGATCCACGGATCGATCCAGAGGCTCTCTATTCGCTGGGACAGATCTGGATCGATCCACTGATCGATCCAGAGCCTGGATCGATTCACTGATCGATCCAGCACTTGATTTTTGCCCAAAACCAAGTCCCAAACCTCCCAAACTAACATCCGGTCACCCTTGACCTGTTGGTATGTCATGCCTAGCATCTAGTCACTCCCTTGACCTGCTAAGACTCCCTTACCAAGTGTCCGGTCAATCCCTTTGACCCACTTGGACTTTTCTCTGTGCCAAGTATCCGGTCAATCCCTTTGACCTACTTGGACGTTTCTTTCATGCCAAGTATCCAGTCAAACCTTTGACCTACTTGGACTTCCCAGCACCAGATGTCCGATCATCCTTGATCCATCTGGATTTTCCCTTGCCTGGCTTCACTCACCAGGACTTTCACCTAGCTTCACTCACTAGGGTTTTCCATCTGCCTAGCTTCACTCACTAGGACTTTCACCTGGCTTCACTCACCAGGACTTTCCAGTCAAGTATCCAGTCAACCTTGACCTACTTGACTCTTCTTCAATCAATATCTTATTGTCAAACATCTAAACCCAAACCAAGACACAGCTTGGTTACCCAGGTCAACCTTGACCTGAGGGATATTGCACCAACAATCTCCCCCTTTTTGATGTTTGACAATACCACAGTAACACTTACAATCCCATATGTAAGTTAGGCTAATCCCATAGCCTCCTTCTTCATGCCACTAGGTAATGAAAGCATAAATTAAGCTCTTCATTCTCCCCCTAAGAGGGCAAACTCCCTCTAGGTAATGAAAGCCTAACTTACTCCCTTTCATGAGTCCTTTCATTCTCCCCCTATGACCTTCCCATAGGTAATGAAGGACTAAGCTTAACCATACATTCTCCCCTATTGGCACACATCAACCCATCGTTGGACATACATCAACCTATGCTCCAATTCTGGGCACACTTCAACAAATCCATTTGTTGAAGACTCTCCCCCTGAAGAGTTGCTCATCGTTGTTCACAACATCACTCGTTGTGATCAACACGATAATGAAGGTCTCATACCCTTCATTTATCCTTAACTTCTCCCTCAATGTAGACAACTACCCAACCTTGAGCATTATCTACCACTTGAGTGTCCACTTGAAATAATGAGGATATCCACTCCCCATTTTTCCCATTTCAAGTTTAAATGCTCAACCTTGAGCAAGTTCACAACAGAAGGTTAACCACCTTCCAAGGTTCATGAAAAATAATTTTCATGTCTTTAAAGAGTCCCTCCCCCTAAAGACATGGTGGTAACTGCTGTCATTGCACCAACAATGACTTGGAATCCCTAAACCATTAGGAAACCCAAATTTAGAAGTTTTGAGGTTCAAATATTCAAAATTTTAAACAACCTCAACCTAAACTTCTACTTAGTCTTCGTTAACCAATCCATCCTTGTTTTCAACATGAAAACACCCTTTGTATGTATACAAATGTATTTAAGGGGTTTGGAATGGTTACCTAGACTAAAATAGGTTCAAAGATGCTGAAATCAGGCCTTCCCAGCCAAAACCAGCAACTTGGATCGATTGAAGTTGGGTTCCAATCGATTGAACCTTTCTGAATCGATCCGCTGATCGATTCAGACTCCCTGGATCGATCGGCTGATCGATCCAGCGAGCTTCTGCTCACGGGAATTGCCGTTTGAATCGATCCGTGGATCGATTCAGGAACTCCAATCGATCCATGGATCGATCGGAGCTCTGATAGTTGCTGAAATCCCATTTCAGTCAACTTCAGAAACCCCTAGAAAATTCTACAAAAATCCAAAAATTATGAAATTTCGTGTAGACATTATTTAGGGCGTTTACTATCACGGAAAAATAGTTTTCTATGAAAATACTTCATATTTTCAAAGATTGACACAAACTTGAAAACTTGCAAAAACTTTAGTGTTTTCTTCAAGTTTGTGTCTAACTATTCAATGGTGATTACTATCAAAAGATAGCCTTCACCAAGGTTTTTCAAAAACATTTTAAAAACATTTTCAAAACCAATATCCCATCATGTTCCTTGGGCATAATGCACATGACTTGTACATTAGCTTTCCCAATGATGGGAAAACACATAACTATGTGTTTTGATGAACCTAAAACTCAAAAGAATGCACTAAATCAACATCTTGAGTTTTGTTCATCATCCTAACATCTCACTTGTATCTAATGTGCACTAAACCACATACAAGTCACCTTATAGTCTTTGTGAGATGTAGATTTTGGTTTTTGCCCTAATCTAGGGATCATGCATATCTATCTAGGCATTTTAGAAATATTAGACATCCACCTAGAATGTCACTTGTCAATAAGTGTCGTTAAATGCCATTCGTCCTTAATTCCAAGGAATTAAACTTAATGCATGATTATGTTATGGCATACATCAACAGAAAATAATTTTCAAAAGAAAATATCCTATTACTACATGATGTATGAATGTCATGACACGGTATTTTTTGGATTTTCCATAATAAAACATGAATGCAAAAACTAGACATGATGTCATGGCATATGATGGGCAAACAATAATGGCAAGATTTAGCATAAAGAAAATATACCTAGATTAACTATCTAAGTATCCTTAAAGTCTTAGCTAAACTTACAACTTAAACCTAGATTGCCCTAAAGTGCTTCAAGAAAAATGCCAAAGCCTAAGTTTGCATTTCTTATTCCCTTGATTAATTTATGCCAATTAAAATTAAGCATATTCCTCAAATGTTGGCATATTCCGTTTTTCCACAAGAATAGGACTTTTAAATTAAGGCTCGGATTGCCTTAAATTGCCTAAGAACATACCAAAATCCCAACTTGATAGTTCTTATGAATTTCCCAACATGTGCCATTTAAAATTAAAATCAATTCTTCCACCATTAGGCACATTTTACTCTTTCAAGGAGTAATCAATAATTCCATTTCATTTTCAAAGGTTAACAAAAACCCTGAAAATGCTCCTTGAGTGTCAATTTCCTCAAAGTTGGGTTAACTACCCTTCTAATCGGAGTTGACACTCTCTAACCCATCTATGGGGTAGAGAAGATGCTCCTAGGAACCCAACACCTATTGGTGCTCCTTGGATGCTCTAGGTACTCACTAGGGATAACTTCCCTAGATACCTTCCTAGTGACCTTGTTGGGCTTCTTAGAATCCTTGGTCACATTTTCTAGGTCAATTCTAGGGATAGCCTCCCTTGTAACCTTGTTCGTGACTTTCTTAGACTTCTTAGAAGTCTTAGTCACTTTGGTTGCAAAGATACTTCTAGGGATATCTTCCCTTGTATCCTTGACTTGATCTCTAGACTTAGGGTTCGTTCCATAACTATATGGAACCCTATGATAACTAGGCACATCCTTCTTAGCTTTTGGTTTGTATCCCAAACCTTTATGGCCATTGGATGGCTTTGATTTTCCTAAACCTAAGTTATGCTCACTTTGCCCTAATAGGATATTTTCCATCATTTTTAGGGTCTTCTCCATTTTATCAAGTCTTGACCTCAAGACTTGATTTTCTCTCACTAAGTCCTTAGTATTTGATCCATGAGCATTTTTGTTTCTAGGCTTGTATCTTAAATCCTTAGAGTTATCGCCTAGGTTTTTACCTACATTCCTAGTCTTAGGGATAGTAGTTTTGGCATGTAGGGCCACATGCTTTTCCTTAAAGCCCTCATGCTTCCTATTCTTATGGTAAATCGCATTAAAATGATAAAAATTTGACCTAGCATGCTTTTTACCATTTTGCAAGGGAATAGGCTCAATGAAAGTTACCTTCCTTTTTACCTTGGAGGCTCCCCCTTGACTAGTGCCTCCTTGAGCCTTGACCATCTTCTTCCCCTTGGGGCATTGACTTCGGTAATGCCCTTTTTGTTGACACAAGAAGCACACAATGTGCTCCTTGCTCTTCTTTGTCCCGGGGGTGGTCTCCTTTGCCCTTTTGTGCCATTTGGCCCTTCTCCTTGGCTAATTTAGGGCACTTGCTCTTGTAGTGCCCATGTTCCCTACATTCAAAGCATATAATATGATTTTTATTATTAATTGAAATATTTATACCTTTGCTTGTAGGGGTGGCATCTTTTTCTTTGGATCCGGAGGTAGAAGCTTCCTCTTGATTGGACCTTGATTCTCCTCCATTTGATTTTTCTTGACTTGTGGAGGTAGAATCTACTTCCTCCTCTTCGTCTCTTGACCCGGATGTAGAAGCTTCTCCTTCTTCTTGATCCGGTGTCACCAAGGATTGCTCCCCCTCAATCCTAGAGGTGGAGGCTTCATCATCTTGAATATGAAACAAGGAGTATGCTTCCTCCTTGTTCCCTTCGGTGCATTCCCTTGAGGATGAAGCTTCTTGGATTTCCTCTTCTTCGGAGGTTGAGCATCTCTCAACCTCGGAGTCCTCCTCTTGGTCTTGATCCAATGAGTCGCCCTCTTTGGATTCTCCTTGATTTGATACAGTGGAGGGGATCTCATGAATTCTTGCCAATTTGCTCCAAAGCTCCTTGGCATCTTCAAACTCTCCAATTTGTTCCAAGATGTTGCTTGGCAATAAATTGACCAAAAGCTTGGTCACTTTGTCATTGGCCTCACATCTTTGGATTTGGTCTTTGCTCCACTTGCTCCTTTTGAGTACTTTGCCTTTGGAATTTGTGGGAGCTTCAAAACCTTCCATGAGAGCAAACCATTGCTCTATCTCCATCATAAGAAAATTTTCGATTCTTGATTTCCAAGAATCGAAGCTTGTAGATGAATATGGTGGAGCCACCCTTGTGTCAAATCCAAGTCCATCTTGGAATTGCATCTTGAAGTTGAGCTTGATAAAATCTTGAACTTGAAGAATTTGCTCCAACTTCTTCACCCTCTGGCTTTTCTTGTTATGCTTGACCCTTCCGGCGATGATTCCGGTGAAGAGCGGCCTTGCTCTGATACCACTTGTTAGGACCAAAAGTAGCTAGAGGGGGGGGTGAATAGCTCGTCGCGTTCGCTTGGTGCTTGGCGTTGCTCGGCGTTGCTTGTTTCTTCAAGAATATGCAGCGGAAAATACAGAAACAAATACAACCACGCTAACACTAGGATTTTACTTGGTATCCACCTCCAAAGGAGGTGACTAATCCAAGGATCCACACCACGCACGCACCCTCCACTATGAAAACACTCCTTTTCGGTAACTACCGAAGGCGGAGAAGCCCTACAAGACTCTCAGTACAAGAGGAAAGGAAAGGGAAACAAAATACAAGCGCAAAGCTTACAATGAGTACAGAAAACCCTAACCCTAGCTTCTCTTCTTGCCTTGATCCGCCTCTTGACTTGGAAAGCTTCCAAGATCCTTCAAGAACTGGCGATCTGATCTTTGAGAGCGCTGTGGAGGAGCTGGCGAAGATCTGAGATGAAATCGTGAAGAGATGCCGCAGCCATCACACGCCTGCAGCTATAAACGACGCCAACGGTCGGATCCCGATCGATTCGAATGTTCCCAATCGATCGGGGAGGCTTTGGATCGATCCACGGATCGATCCAGAGCGCCTGAAAACGCCTGGATCGATCCACGGATCGATCCAGCGCTTATCGCGCGAAGCAGCCGCGTCCCAATCGATCCACTGATCGATTGGGACCTCTGGATCGATCCACGGATCGATCCAGAGGCTCTCTATTCGCTGGGACAGATCTGGATCGATCCACTGATCGATCCAGAGCCTGGATCGATTCACTGATCGATCCAGCACTTGATTTTTGCCCAAAACCAAGTCCCAAACCTCCCAAACTAACATCCGGTCACCCTTGACCTGTTGGTATGTCATGCCTAGCATCTAGTCACTCCCTTGACCTGCTAAGACTCCCTTACCAAGTGTCCGGTCAATCCCTTTGACCCACTTGGACTTTTCTCTGTGCCAAGTATCCGGTCAATCCCTTTGACCTACTTGGACGTTTCTTTCATGCCAAGTATCCAGTCAAACCTTTGACCTACTTGGACTTCCCAGCACCAGATGTCCGATCATCCTTGATCCATCTGGATTTTCCCTTGCCTGGCTTCACTCACCAGGACTTTCACCTAGCTTCACTCACTAGGGTTTTCCATCTGCCTAGCTTCACTCACTAGGACTTTCACCTGGCTTCACTCACCAGGACTTTCCAGTCAAGTATCCAGTCAACCTTGACCTACTTGACTCTTCTTCAATCAATATCTTATTGTCAAACATCTAAACCCAAACCAAGACACAGCTTGGTTACCCAGGTCAACCTTGACTTGAGGGATATTGCACCAACAATAGTCTCCCTAGATATCTTCCTAGTGACCTTGTTAGGCTTTTTAGAAGTCTTGGTCACCTTTTCTATGTCAACTCTAGGAATTGCCTCCCTTGTAACCTTCTTAGTGACTTTCTTGGACTTCTTAGAAGTCTTAGTCACGTTTGTTGCAAAAATACTCTTAGGGATAACCTCCCTAGTATTTTTGACTTGACCATTTGACCTAGAGTTAGTTCCATAATTATATGGAACCATATGGTAAGAAGGCAAATCCTTTTTTGTTTTAGGTTTGTATCCTAAACCCCTATGGCCCTTGGATGACCCTTGTTGTGCTAAACCTAGGTTTTGCTCATTTTGCCCTTTTAGGATATTTTCCATCCTTTTTAGGGTCTTTTCTAATTTATCAAGTCTTGACCTCAAAACTTGATTTTCCATCATTAAGTCCTTAGTTTTTGGTTTTTCATTAAATCCACGAGCATTTTTATTTTTAGACCTATAACTAAAACTCTTAGTTTTCTTGCCTAGATTTTCATCTACCTTCCTAATCCTAGGTGTGATAGTTTTAGCATGTAGAGCCATATGTTTTTCTTTAATGCAATCATGCTCCCTATTCTTATGGTAAATAGCATTAAAATGGTATAAATTAGAACTAGCATGCTTTCTACCATTATTTAAAGGGGTAGGCTCAATAAATGATACCTTTCGTTTTACCTTGGAGGCTCCCCCTTTACTCATGCTTCCTCCTTGAGCCTTGACCGCTTTCTTCCCCTTAGGACATTGACTTCTATAATGTCCTTTTTGGTTGCACAAGAAGCACACAATGTGCTCCTTGTTTTTCCTTGTTGTGGGAGCAGTCTCCTTAGACTTCTCCTTGCCCTTAGGTGCCACTTGACTCTTCTTCTTGGCTAATTTAGGGCATTTGCTCTTGTAATGCTCATGTTCCCTACACTCAAAACATATAATATGATTTTTAATTTTAATTGAAACATTTATACCTTCATGTGTAGGGATGGCATCTTCTCCTTTTGATCCGGAGGTAGAAGCTTCCTCTTGTTCCGATAATGGTGCTCCTCCAATAGATTTGACTTGACTTGTGGAGGTGGAAGCTTCTTCATCCTCTTCTTCTCTTGACCCGGATGTGGAGACTTCTCCTTCTTCATCTTGTATATGGAACAAAGTGTATGGCCCCTCTTTGTCCTTTTCATTGTACTCCTTTGAAGACGAGGCTTCTTAGACTTCTTCTTTTGAAGTTGAGCATCTCTCAACCTCGAAGTCTTCCTCCTCTTGGTCTTGCTCCAATGAGTCACCCTCTTTATATTTATCTTGACTTGGTACAGTGGAGGGTTCTTCATGAAGCAATGTCAATTTGCTCCATAGCTCTTTGGCATCTTCAAATTCTCCAATTTTCTCCAAGATGTTGCTTGGCAATAGATTGACCAAAAGCTTGGTCACTTTGTCATTGGCTTCACATCTTTGGATTTGTTCTTGGCTCCATTTGCTCTTCTTGAGGATCTTGCCCTTTGAACTTGTTGGAGCTTTGAAGCCTTCCATTAGAGCAAATCATTGCTCTATCTCCATCATAAAAAAATTCTCGATCCTTGATTTCCAAGAATCGAAACTTGTAGATACATATGGTGGAGGCACCCTTGTGTCGAATCCAAGGCCATCTTGGAATTCCATTTGAAGTTGAGCTTGATGATGAAGTCTTTTACTTGATAGAATTTGCTCCAACTTCTACACCCTCTAGCCTTGTCGCCCCTTCTGGCGATGATTCCAGTGAAGAGCGGTCTCGCTCTGATACCACTTGTTGGGACCAAATATGTAGTTAGAGGGGGGGGGTGAATAGCTCGGTGCGATCTCGTGCTCGTCGTTGCTTGTTTCTTCAAAGATGTGTAGCGGAAAATACAAAGAAACAAACACAACAACACTAACTTGAGGATTTACTTGGTATCCACCTCAATAATAGGTGACTAATCCAAGAATTCACACACTCACGCACCCTCCACTATGAAAACACTCCTTTACGGTAACTACCAAAGGTGGAGAAGCCTTACAACACTCTCAATACAAGAAGTAAAGAAAGGGAAAACAAAATACAAGCAAAAGCTTACAAGATATGCACTGAAAACCCTAACCCTAACTACCTGTTGTAGTCCGCCTCTTGATCTTGGATCACCAGCAAACCTTGCTCCAAGAACCCCTCAAGAACTAGCGGTAGAGTGGAGAAGAACCTGTGGAGAGCTACTATGTCGCTGGAGAAGAAATCAAGGAAGTCGTGTGTTGTCTACCGAAGAAATCGCACGCCAACGTCTTTATCCAGCGCCAACGGTCGGATCCCGACCGATTGGATTGCTCCCAATCGATCAGGGAGGCTTTGGATCGATCGGTCGATCGATCCAGAGTCCCTCTGTGCTCTCTGGAATTGCCTGGATTGATCGATCGATCGATCCAGGACTTATCGCGCAGAATCGCGACTCCCAATAGATCGGTCGATCGATTGGAGGCTCTGAATCGATCGGTCGATCGATCCAGAGCCATTTTGTGCGCGCGACACTTCCCCCCAATCGATCCACTGATCGATTGGGAGGAGGTTTGTCATGGGGACTCACCCAATCGATCAGTCGATCGATTGGGCATGAGCCAATCGATCGACTGATTGATCCAGCTCAGGTTTTTGCCCAAAACTAAGTCCAAAGCCCCCTAAACCAACATCCGGTTAACCATGACCTGTTGGTACATCATGCCTAGCATCTAGTCACCCTCAACCTGCTAGAACTCCCTCACCAAGTGTCCGGTCAATCCCTTTGACTCACTTGTACTTTTTCTCCTTGTGCCAAGTGTCCGGTCATTTTTGACCCACTTGGACTTATCTCCACCAGATGTCCGATCAACCTTGATCCACCTGGATTTCTCGTGCCTGGCTTCACTCACCAGGACTTCCCTTTTGCCTAGCTTCACTCACTAGGACTTCTCATCTGCCTAGCTTCACTCACCAGATCTTTCACCTGACTTCACTCACCAGGATTTCCAACTGCCCGGCTTCACTCACCGGGACTTTCCTTCTGCCTAGCTTCACTCACTAGGACTTTCACCTGGCTTCACTCACCAGGATTTCCAACTGCCCAACTTCACTCACTCACCAGGAATTTCACCTGACTTCACTTACCAGGATTTTCAAGTCAAGTATCCAGTCAACCTTGACCTACTTGACTCTCCTCCATACTCTCCCCACATGAATAATTGCACCTGCAATCTCCATGCACTGTCTTCATGTCTTGTCAAACATCGAAATCTAAACATCAAGATTCGAGCTTGACCCAATTCAAGCTCAGTCAACCAGGTCAACCTTGACCTAGGGAATATTGCACCAACAGTGGTCACCTTGAGAAAGTGACAATCGGACTAACAACCAAAGAAAGTCAGCTGTACAGACTAACGTTTGTCGTCATGGATGGGGAGGTTCACTTGTATGGTCAGTCATAGGGTGATGCTTCGCTCATGTGGTCGTCAACGTGACCCGACCAATGCTGGTATGGTAGCGATGTGGATCCTCTTAGGCCCGGGCTTTATAAGCCTTAACGTAGGTAGGTGAAGGTATAGTCTTTCTAGACACTAGCAAAGGCTACTTCTTTCTGTATTTATCTTTCTATCTCTTTAGGCAACTCTTTGTCCCTTCACTAGCTTGAATGTTGAAGGGGCAACACCGGCAACGTCAACCCCCCAAATGAAGCTCACTGATCCTCAGGTCTTGTTTCTCGAAGGATCCCTTGCGACTGCTACCCAAAGGGGAGGAAGGAAGGAACTTGAGCAGGTAAAAAGAGACACCATCAAATTGGCATTGTCTATGGGAAGAGATTAAAAAAGTTATAATAATAAGCAATTAGGAAAAGCCTAATGGTGACACCAAGAGAACGACAATTCAACAACAGTTAGAGGAGCTGGTGGAATAATGTCAACCTCCTCTACTAACCATGGTGGAAACCCATAAGGGTCCAGTTCCATTGGAAGAGTTCTCACAAATGATAACTACTATAGTAGAAATTGTAGGATAGAAATGAATTAGAGGGGGGTGAATATTGTTTTTAAAACTTTTCTTTTCGTCTTTTAAAAACTTTTGGAAACTTGAGTATGCAGTGGAAAGCTTAGAATACAAATTGCGCAAAAGAAAAAGACACTTTTGTTTTTACTTGGTTTGTAACCCCGCGACTACTACTCCAAGGCCAATGATCCCTTGCATAGTTTTGATTGGGAAATCCACTAAATTTTCTCTCAAAGAACCTTCGAGCAGAGAGGTCGAATACAAAATGAAGAAAGTGTAACAATCTATACTTTCCTATGCAGGTATAGCAATAACTAACAATTTAACTTAAAATTGTAACCCACATTTGTAGCTCGATGTAGTTATTGTTCTTGTCGTAGAAGCTTGTTCAAGCATAGATTTAGAGTAGTAGAGTCACAGCACTGCAGTTGCAAGGAGTTGGTGTAGTAGAAACGATTTGAAACTTAGAGTAGAATTGATGTGTAGAGAACTAACCGAAGACTCCTTTTATAGTGCATTGGTGGTGCCTCGGTTCATCTGGGGTGCCTCTATGCATGTTGATCTGATTTGACAATTTCGCTCATTATCCTCTTAGGGGTGCCCTCACTGACCTAGGGTGCCTCTATTGCTTCAATATGAGGCACCTCCAACATTGAACTTTTATCCTCAAACTTTGTCTGCTCTAGGTGCCCCCAGTCATAGTTTGTAGAATCGCGATCTTACGCAGGATCGATTTAGGGTCAGGATCGGATCGGTCAGGATCGGATCGTAGAATCGTACGATTCTACCAAAAACCCTTAAAATTTTATCATACATGATTAATAATTAGAAAAAATACCTAAAAAACTCATTTACATATAAATAAATAACTAATTTTGTATATATATGCAATTATTTACACTCAACACATCAAATTACATTACTACATGTACAAATTTAAATTAACTTGTAATTCAACTATCATTCTCGCATAGTAATAATATTTATATTTTCATATCATAAAATGAAAGAATATAAAATATCTATTAACACAATAATAATAACACATACAATGTCAAAAATATTTCCTTGAATTATAAGATAATTCAATTTAAATGTCAACAAAGCATCTAACGTATATAACAGAAGCTATTGAATCCTTTGATCCAAATATGAATGTCGAAAATAATCTTCTAAAGACTGGTTGATGCCACACAATACTAGACAATATACATCCAAAAACTTATTATTTTGAGAAAAATAAATGACAGAATATTATTGATAAAAAACTAACTCAAAAATAATTAAATATATATTTAAATAATTTAAAACTCTAATAAGATAAAAAAAAAGATAATGGTTAAGGATAAACTTTGAAATTTATTAAAGATCTCTGAACGAGCTTTAATTTGATATATTATAGGCCCCGTGGTTCAATCCGAGTCAAAAGTTATGACCTCTCAAAGCTTCCACCGATCCTACTCCGATTCTGCTCCGATCCTGCTCCGATTCTACCGATTCTGCTCCGATCCTACCGATCCTGCTGCGATCCTACTGCAAAAATGATTCTGCACGATCCTGGATCGATTTTGGGTTTCCGGATCGTAGGATCGTACGATCCTACGATCCGGATCGCGATTTTGCAAACTATGCCCCCAGTCATCCGAGTTGCCTGAAGGATCCAAAAGAAACGATAGAAGGGGGTGAATATTGTTCATTTAAAAAATTTTATCTTTTATCAAAGTAAACAGCAGAATAGAAAAATAAAAGCAATGTAAGTGACTCGTTTGGTTACTTAATTCGAAGCCTATGTTGACTCCTACTCCAATTCACTATAATCCTTCTTCCTGAAACCTTAAGAAAGAAGTAATTCGTATAATTAAAAAAATGATAGTAACACACTACTATCTTCTTGTAAATAATACAAATTGAAATGTAAAATATATTGACAAAGAGTAAAAGATGAGATCGTCGACACTTCTTGGCGAAGCAGCTTGTAAGTGTAGTTTGAGGCACAAAACAGTAGAAGCACGAGCAGAGGATTGCATATAAAAAATTATACTATCGAATCGAATCTCAATGTCTTTTTATAAGCTTCATTCGATCGACCGAAAAGACATTCGGTCGACTGATCCTTTCGATCGACTGATCTCCCTATCGGTTGACTGATCTACCGGCTTCTCTTCTTCGTTGAGATCTTATCGCTACCTCATTAATAGCATTTATTTTTCGGTTGATCGGTCCTTGGGTTCGGTCAACCGATCAACCCAATTTCCATCTTCACAGAGATTCAATCTTCTTGGTCATTAATGCCTTTAATTGTTCGGTCAATTGATCATTAGGTTCGGTTGATCGATCCGCCTGAATTCCAAGTTTGTCGAGATTTGATCTTCAAGGTTGTTTACCAAAATGGGTTCAATCGATCGATCCTTGTGTTCGGTCAATCGATCCGCCTTGAATACCAAATGTGCTTTGTTTGATCTAAACTCTATGCCATGTCAGCTTGGTTCGGTCAACTGAACCTCCTGTTCAGTCAACCAATCCTTCAGAATCTACAAAATAGAGTTAGATGCACGGTAATATAAAAGATATCTTTGCAATATAAAGTTAGCACATAGATATGATACATGAGTAATAATAGATGGTACGAAACCGCAAGTGCACTGTTACGTTGTCAGTAATATAAAAACTATTGAACCCACAAGGATTGGTTACAAACACTAGTGATCTCTCACATAGAATTAGCTAAACAGTCGATGGCTGAGAATTGATTACTAAGGAAAAGGAGCAAACTAAAAAGTGGGAAGAGAAAATAAGAGAAAGTGTTGGAGGGCTTGGTTAGGGAAGTGTTCTAGGATTTCGGTTTCATTGTAATGTTTACTGATGATACCATGGTTTACTAATTGCCTACCCTCAATTAACAAGCACTTATAGGTAGTTAGTTTTATTACCAGCTTTCCCTTGCCATGCCAAACTGGCAATGGAAATTGGGTCAATATCCTCAAGAATCAAACAGGAGTGGTTCCTATGAAATCCGGAAACGGTTAACCCTTGTCAGTAGGGCACCTCGGTCATAGATCACAAGAGTTCATTCCTATTAAATAACTATAGAAATAGAGATAGTAAATATGAATGATTCCTTACTTCCTTGTGAGGGATTGTTTCTCCTTTTAAGGGAACAACCTAGACATTCGTAAATAGGTTATCCCTGTCACTAGGGCCCCTCGATTATACGATCTAGGGTACTCCTTCTACTAGATCAACAATTCCTACACAAACGCTCAATCTAACATGATAATAAATTGCAAACAAATCTCTTATACATTAGATTAAATAGATACAGGGCAAGGTAATATCATATAGATAAGAAAAAGGCATATCCATGAGTTATTACATCAATACTCAATCACAACTACTCCCTTAATCCTAGAACAATGGATTTACTCCATATCGAAAAGGAAGGAATCCAAAGACATGAAGAAAGAAAGCATTCAATCCCAACTAGAAGAAAGAGGGAGAAGAAAGCTTATCTAATCGCGTCAAGTAATCTTTGGATCCAATACTTTGCTTCTAGAGTTGATGGGATGAAGGAATCGACCTCATATCATCAAACGTAACACGAGAACAGCGTGGATCGATGATATAGGCGAATCTGTCACATCCGCTAATCAAATTGTACAAATGTATTTTCCACCGAACCCCTTAATTAAACAATAATGTTGTAGTAACGAGCCCAGGATCGATCCGAGGAACCAACGGTAGAACGTAATTTAGGATTGTCTTTTATTCCTATTTTTTGGGGTTTTCGATATAAAAATGGAGTTGGGGGTTTAAAAGCTTTAAATCTAAATCTAACAGAGGAAAAACACAGCAATTAAGAAATTAATCTAAAGCAAGAGTGAAACATAACTATGTGCCAATGAACAAATCATTACGCATTGTCACACTACGTTGTGATAAATCCATCAACACACATCAAACTAAGGATGAAATTACGAGACTCAAATAAATCTGATCTAAAGCAAGATGTAAACCTAATTTAGCACTTAAACACTAAACAATTAACCAAACACAAATAAAACTTAAACCAAGCTTCAACAAGGAAAGAAATGCTAACTACTTGCATAAAAATATAACGAACATTAAAATAAATCTGTCTAAGCTATAAAACAGTAAGAAAAAGAACTAGAATGAAATAAAAACCAATCCTCTCACAATCAACTCACAAACTTCATACTCTTGCCGTCACACAAGAGTACTAAAATCGAAACCACCCAATTTCGGACCTCAGTGGAGATTCTAAGCTGCAAATCAATTCGAGGAATGCTCACAAGTGCCGACGGACCACCCCCGACACGCTGGAAACTACCCGAACCCAAGAAAATGCCGAAAATGCTGGAAATCTGCTACCGGAGCTCTCTGAATCTGGATGGAAGTCGTGGATTGCAAATGGGCATCGGATGAAGCTCAATAACGCCGGCGGACCACCTCCAAGCGTCACTGATGGGAATCGGAGCGCAGATTTGGAAGACCACCTCCAAATCTGGCTGGAACAAAGAAGTCGCCATGGGCAGATTTTCCGCCGGAGAGAACACTCACCGGTGCTCCAGATGATCGGGATGAGCTGCTAAGAAGTCTTCCACCAAGGTAGAAGCTCGGGAGGATGATCGGAGAAGGAATGGTGGTCGGAATCCACTGGAAATTTCGTGGGACGCGGCGCTGTGCGTGGAGGAGTCGACGAAGAAGCTCACTGTAGCTTCTCAGATTTAAATCAGATCTGGATCTGAAATGGACGGCTGAGATGATTCCGGGCTAAATCAACGGTAAAAAGTCATCCAAAATCTGATCCGAAGGTACTGATGTTGATCTAGGGTCTGGATCTACCCTCCCGTAGGTTGGATCGATCAGATCATCACTAGATGGCCCAGATCGGTCCAGTCTTCATTGAACGGCCCAGATTAATTCGGCTTGATCAATGGCTAGATGAACTCAGATCTGGATCAAAACTTCTGGATCTTCATCAATAGCTCATATATGTTGCCCATTAGGTTGGATCGGCCAGATCTTCAACGGATGGTCCAGACTGTCCTATTCTTGATGAACGGCCCATAATGCTTCAAAGCTTGATCTTCTTGTTTGAACTCCGATTTGAGCCCAATTTCGGTCCAAATAGATCCAAATCTAAGATCCTTTGATGCCTGCAAAAAAAGAATCAAATATTAGCATCAAATAATACCAAAAATAAGATAATTTACAATTAGGTCCAAAAATACACACAATGCACAAAATGTAATGTAACCATGATTTAAACTAGGAAACCAACATCAAAACCATGCATAAATGAATCATAATAATGCAGTAAAATCATGGTTATCAATCGACACCAAGATGACTCTCTCCAGGGGAGAGGCTTCCTCCCCTCGAAAAGGGGTAAAGAGCCCTTTATATAGTATAAGGCACGAGCATGGCATGACTCGTGCCACGTCCGTGTGAGATCAACACGGCCGAAGTTGCCTTGGCTTTTGGTCAGGTGACACGGCCGTGCAGTTTCACACGACCATGTTCTTCTTCGGTTCTGCATGAGTTACATGGTCATGTGGGATCACATGGCCGTGTGCTTCTTCGCCTCTGGATGAGTTGTATGGCCATGTGGGATCACACCGTCGTGTGCTGCTCTACTCTTGAACCGCCACATGGCCGTGTGGGGTCACATGGCAGGTGTCAATGGCTTGTGTTTGCTCTACGGTTCATCGACGAACATCATTTTCGCTCAGAAAATAGTTCCTGCAAATAGAAATATGCATAAAGAGCATATCTTCGACAAGAAAGAGTAATTAAGCTAAAAATATGATAGGGGTATGGAAATGCATAAATCAATCATAAGAAAAGTATTTGAATGTGGTCAAAACATATGTAAAAGTGTATACAATCTATGCATATCAATAGACAGTAAAATCTATCTTGATCTTAACTTGGAAACCTCCCAATTTTTTCAATTGAATCGGTGACCTAGGGTTTGTCCCTTCCCAAGACACGACCTCCCTGTCGCTTCTCTCTAGTTGCTTACCTCAACCTACCTGTCAAACATCGTGTCCTCCAGACTTGTTTGGACTTTAGCTTAGCATCGGATCGGCTCACTAGGGCTTCCTCTCGATATCAGATCCTCCAGACCTATCGACTCCAACTACCAGGTGTTAGGTCCTCTATCCACCTGGACTTCTTGCCTGGTTTTCATGATCTACTAAGACTTTCCTGTCTAGCCACAACTAAGGCTTTCCCAGTTGAGTAAACAGTCTGTACACTTAGTTAATTTATCAAATCACAACAAAACTTAACTTAAATCTTTGACAAAATTAAAATTCAGGTTTGATTCTGGTGCACCCTGCACTAACAGTGCCCTCAACGCTTCACTTAGGGCGCCCTACTTCACCTAAGGTTTCTCAAGCATGGTTCATCCGAGCTTGATTTTTCACTTCAAACTCCTGCAAAACATATTAGTCCAAATAGCTAAAATTATTTGCAAAATATAGTTAGCACAAATGCATATTTTATGTTTATAAATTAGATTCTATCTTACCAAGATCAGGATCTAGTCTTGGTCTCAACTTAAATTTATAAAATGGATCTATGTTCGACCAGCCCATACAGTCCCACTAGGACTTATCCTCACCGGATCTCTCTCCTCTAATGCTTATCTTACTTACCATTTGCAAACTTACTTGACTTGATGTTTGAACCATCAGGTCTTCTTGTCAAATGCCCTATCTAGATTTTATCCAGTTGTCAGGTCCTGCTGACTCAACTGGACTTCTTACTAGATATCAAGTCCTCTCTGACCTATTTAGACTTCCTGCCAGTTATCTAGTCCTCCTTGTTGGTGCGCATAGGGCCGGCTAGAGGGGGTGAATAGCCTGAAATCAAAGTTAGAAGAATCTCTTACTATTTGAATAGAGCAAGGATGCAATATTAATTAAGCAAATATAACATTAAAGAAGAACAATATAAAAGGAAATAAGTAAGAACAACATAACTGACAGGACCTTACACTCAGTTGTCCTCACTAAATCTCTCTCCTCCAATGCTTACCTTACTTACCATTTACAAACTTACTTGACTCGACGTTTGATCTACCAGGTCTTCTTATTAGATGTCCCATCTGGATTTCAGCCAGTTGTCAGGTCATGCTTGTAGGACCGTGAAACGTCGATAGAGGGGGGGGTGAATATCGATTAAAAAAATGTTTTAAAAAGAGTTAAGTGCAGCGGAATAATAAAGACTGAGACACGATATTTTTTACTTCGTTCGGAGCCTGTGACGACTCCTACTCGAAAGCCCGTACTCCGTGAGTACTTTCGTTGGGCAATCACTAGCAGTTCGAAAAATAATTACAATTAGTACAGGAATGCTAGAAAAATAAAGACAGGTACCGACAAGAATAAAAGAAAGGAAAGGAGCGTCTTGTCGGATCTTCGTTGGCGTCGCTAGAGCGCAGAGTAGCAGAGCAAGCAATAGAAGACTTTCTTTCTGATGATTCTTTGAAGCTCCCCTCTGACCCTTCTTTTATATGAAGCTCGGGGTGCCCCGGATCCCTTCTGAGCGCCCTGGTGGGACGTGGCAGGTCCAACCATCAAGCTCCACGTGGCGACGCGCGAGTTGGGATAGAACTTGCCTCCGGGCGCCCGGACCTCCTATTTCCAGGAATTCCTTCTCCTGCAAAATAGAGTTAGTCCGAGGCAAATATGCATCCTGTAAAACAGATTGTTAGCACAGTTAAAGTTCAACAGATAAATAAAAAGAGTATGACTTAGATTCCGTCTTTCCGAGACCGGAATCTAGTCACGATCTCGACTTAGATATCCAAAATGGATCTAAGTCGGATCGACGCCTAATGTTCCCTTCCCGGGAACGCATCCTCGCAGTCACTCCCCTCCAGTGACTTACCTTACTTACCTGCCAGACGTCCGGTCAGCCCGTCGACCCATCTGGACTTCGTGCCAGCTATCCGGTCAGCCCGTTGACCTAGCTGGACTTCTCGCCAAGCGTCCGGTCAGCCCGTCGACCCGCTTGGACTTCTCGCCAGCTATCCGGTCAGCCCGTCGACCTAGCTGGGCTTCGTGCCAGACATCCGGTCAGCCCGTCGACCTGTCTAGACTTCTCCTGCACACTCGATCAGAGTGTTAGACAACAACAACAAACTAACTTAACCTGATTTGTCATTCATCAAAACCTGGGTTATATCGTTAGTACTAACCACACCAACAATCTCCCCCTTTTTGATGGAATGACAACCTGGTTAAGTTAGTGAAAATATATGCATAAAACAACATGCATTTATGTGGTTTTTAGTTTATATTTTCAAATGGGTTTAGTTAGCTAACTTAACCACCTAACCCTCCCCCTTTGGCATTCATCAAAAAAAAAAAAAAATAAGCACATATTAAGTAAGCATAGATGTTTGAAATGTCAAGATAAGCAGACAAAGTAAAAAGGTGTCAAGTTAATTTGGGGGAGTTTAAATTCTTGAAAACTTGTTTAAAGCATTACTTTTAGATTTTAGAAAAATAGCTAAGTCTAAATAGATAAAATCTCAAACATAAGTGTATAAGTTCTAAATTTCAAGACCAAATTTTAAATTTTCAAAATTAGTTTCAATTTTGAAGTGCTTTTTAAGTAAGTTTTTGAAGCTCAATTTGTAAACTTAATTTGAAATGCTAACAATTTGAGAAAGTTAGGTTTTGAAAAACTCTAATTTCCATAATTTCACAGCAATTTTGAAAAACTAAAAATTTAACTTTCAAATTGTCAAAATTAAGTAAAATCAAATTTTGCAAACTAGATTTTTGAATTTTCAAAACTAAGTTAAATCTAATTTTCAAAGTTAATTTTCAATAAAAAGTGAAACCCAAACCAGTTAATTTGGAAACATAGATTTAAAATATTCAAAGTAGACAAAAGAGTTTTCAAAATATTTTTGTAAAATTCTTTTTCAGAATCAGTTAAAAAAATTTGCACATTTTAATCAGGTTGAGTCAAAATTAAGTTTAGAGTTTAATCTGAAGTGGTTTTATTTCTCCCCCTGAACCTGACATTAAATCAAATGTCTAACCAATTTGTTACTGATTGACTTATCAGAGGATAGCAGCTTTCACTTGGTTAGTCAAATTAAGATCAATCTTAACTTGATTAATATATATTTTGTATTTAATGCCCAGACTTATGTCGATGCACTGAAATAAGCATCTTAAGTATTTAGGCAAATGGCCTATGCATCTCACCCTTTTCTATGTTCATCAAACACACGCAAGGTAAACCTATGGTTTTGGTGAGATGCTCAAAATTAGTCCTATGGGTACATGTTCTCTAAGGATTTTGAACTAGTCTAAGGCTAAAAATTCATTTAAAAATCTACAAAATGGGAAGGTTTTGAGAACTAACATATGTTTGAGCCTATGAGTTAAAAACAATCATTTTTGAAAAATATTTTTGAAATTTGAAATTCCTAGTCTATTAGACACATTCCTAGTTTTCTACGTAAATGGATAAATTCATTTTCAGGGAGTGGTTTAGTGAATATGTCAGCTAAGTTTGACTTGGACTCAACGTATTTGAGCTCAATATCCCCCTTAGTAACATGATCCCTGATAAAGTGGTGTCTGATTTCAATGTGTTTGGTTCTTGAATGATGCACTGGATTTTTTGTTAAATTTATTGAACTAATATTGTCAATTAAAACTTTTACATTTGTGATTTTTAAGTTGAAATCTTTTAAGGTGTGCATCATCCATAGTAATTGGGCTACACATTCTCCTATGGCTATATATTCTGACTCAGTTGTAGATAGTGCAACACAATGTTGCTTTCTACTAAACTAGCTAACGAGTGATGGGCCTAGTAGTTAACATCCACCACTTGTGCTTTTACGGTCTAATTTGCATCCAGCATAATCTGAATCAGAATATCTGATTAATTCAAAGTCACTGGTCCTAGGATACCAAATTCCTACGTTTGTTGTTCCCTTAAGATATCTAAAAATCCTTTTGACTTGAGTCAAATGGGATTCTTTAGCACAGGTTTGGTATCTAGCACACATACTAACTGCAAATAAGATATCAGGTCGGCTTGCAGTTAAGTAGAGTAGACTGTCTATTGCACTTCTATAATACTTTAGATCTACTAGTTTTCCATTAGGGTCATTGTCTAAGATTGTGTTCACTGTCATGGGTGTTTTTATTTCTTTTGTATTTTCCATTCCGAATTTTTTAAGTAATTCTTTGGTGTATTTATGTTGATAAATGTAGTTTCCTTCATTTGTTTGTTTAATTTGTAATCCTAGAAAATATGTCAATTTTCCTACTAAACTCATTTCAAATTCTTGTTCCATTAGGTTGATAAATTCTTTTAAAAAGTCTGAGTTAGTTGAACCAAATATTATATCATCTACATATATTTGTGCTATAAATATGTCATATTTTAGTAATTTAACAAACAAGGTAGGGTCAATTTGACCTTGATTGAATCCTTTGGATGTTAAGTAAGACGTTAGCCTTTCATATCATGCCCTAGGTGCTTGTTTGAGTCCATATAGTGCCTTTTTTAATTTAAAAACATAATCATGATGTTCTAGATTTTCAAATCCAGGAGGCTGACCTACCCAAATCGCGTCATGATCTCGTCGTGTCCTCGGCAAACCTACCACAAAATCCATAGTAACGTGTTCTCATTTCCACTCAGGATTAGGAATCTGCTGAAGTAAGCCAGCAGGTCTCTGGTGCTCGGCCTTTATTTGCTGACAGACAAGACATCTAGCTACAAAATCTGCGATGTCTTCTTTCATGTCGTCCTTCATGTCGTTCCACCAATAGAAACATCTCAAATCTTGGTACATACGGGTACTGCCTGGGTGGACAGCAAATCATGAGTGATGAGCCTCCGGAAGTAACTCCTATAAGACCGGATGAGACTGAAGCACGCAAAATCTGTCTCGGTAGTGTATAACACCCTCCTCGTCTCGTGTGAACTCGGTCTGCTGCCCGGAAGCTATCTAGCTGCAAATAAACTGCAAATACTGATCAGCAGCTTAGGGCTCTCGGATCCTCATCCTGATCGACGACTAAGCAGCCATGGTAACAAGAATACCCTGCTCTGTCTGTAGCCACAACTCGGTGGCAAGCCAAAGTCACTCTAGACTTCCGGCTAAGTGTCTCGACAACCACATTAGCTCTCCCCGGTGATAGCTAATGGTACAATCATAATCCTTCAGGAACTCCATCCATCTCCTCTGTTGGAGATTAAGTTCCTTCTAAGTAAACAAATATTCGAGACTCTTATGGTCAATGAGAATCTCAAAAGTAACGCCATATAAATAATGTCGGCATATCTTCATGGCAAAAATAATGGCGACTTGCTCCAGATCATGTACAGGTAGTTCTTCTCATGATCCTTCAACCGAAGAGAAGCATAGGAGACTACCATATCGTGCTGCATCAGAACAGTGCTCAAACCCTGAATAGATGCGTCGGTATAGAGGACATATCCGTCCTCTCCAGAAGGTAAAACCAAAATCGGAGCCGACACTAGTCTCCGCTTCAACTCCTAGAAGCTGGTCTTGTCATCCTCAGTCCAAATAAACTTCACGCCTTTCATGGTCAGGCGTGTAAGTAGCATAGCAATCCGTGAGAAACACTCAACGTATCTCCAGAAATATCAAGCCAAACAAAGGAAGTTGCAAGCCTCTTCTATAGACTCCGTCTACTCCCAACAGTAACAACCTCGATCTCCTGTGGAACCATGATATACTCCTACTGGTGACCGTGTGTCTCAAACATCTCACAGGAGACAATCAAAATACACACTACTGAACTTCACATATAGACGTTTCCATCGAAACATCTCTAGAACTATGCAAAGATAGTGTACGTGATACACCTCAGATCAGGAATAAAACACCACATCATCAATAACGATAACGAATTCTGATCCAATATCCTAGGGATACCCAAATCATCTAATCCATGAAAACATCTAAGGCTCCGCAAGCCCTAATGGTAAAACCAATACACATAATGTTCGTATCACAGACATTCCCAAATCCATAAGATCCTCGACAATAAATCTGAAATATGATCACCAACGATATAAATCATCTAAGCATAGATCCTCCAGTGTGAGAGCAACGCTCTATCACAGAAAATACTACATATGTGGGAGCAACGCTCTACCACAAGAAATCCTCAATATATAGGAGTAACACTCCACTACAAATAATCTATAACATGTATCTGCAATAGATATGGGAGCAATGCTCCGCTACAAGTAATCCGAAATATGTATATGTGGGAACTCCGCTCCACCACAAACGATCCATAAGTGTCCAAGGCACCTAACTATCCAACTAGAGGCTGCACGAGATCACTCAACCACATATCACTGTGGGCAGCCAAAGGTATAAACAACCTAGTAAACAAATCAAACTCATCCTCAAATCTATCAACATCGGTGTGAATCACTCACTGATAAGAATATGGGTTGACAGGGTAATCCAACAAATGACATAATGCAGACACTCTATATCCTGCATTCAACATAAGTAGAATCATGCTGCTACCAACAATACACCTGACACACTTGCTCACACAACATATGTGTGATCGACATAATCCTCCCATTGGTACACACCAAACACACTCATAGCACAGGTATAAATCAGTGTGATACCTCCAACAATACCTGTCAAATCCGTGTGTATATATCAACATAGGTATAATCAGCAATACACCTCAACAACACTCACATGACATATGTACACCTATGCCAAGAGTATAATCAACGTAATGCTTCCAACAAACCATCATCGACACGAGTATACTCTCAAAACAATCATATAATAAACGAGATACCTCAAATATTACACCCAACACATCTGCACATATCACAACTCAGATTAAATCAATAAGATACATCCAATAAAACACTCAAACATATGTGCACAATCCTCAACATAGTTTTTAATTGACAAATACCCCCAATAAACAATCAGACATGTATGTCTAACCACTCGAGTATAATCTACTAGAAACCCACAATAATCATATGTATAAATGTGTACAACCCAAAAGATAAAGTCAGATTTCAAGAACATCAAGACACTCTCATTTTTATCCTCAAAAATATCAGCCCACATAATATCAGATGAATCAGTCTCTACTCCCCATAAGAGCAAGTTAGCATTCAAGACATCAAATCATTATTTATCCACATAGTCTACTATCAGAGGAAGCAAATATCAACTTTATCATCCTGTTTACTAATCACAACTAACCAGATTTATTACAATTCACAAATACACTCAACCGTAAATTCTCTAGCACCTGATCTATATCTGATCACCAACTATAATCATCAAACCTGTGAACATCAAACATGACACTCACTATGTCACCATCAACGACAACCCAAATAATAAATTATCAAAATAGTTATCCACTAATAGATCATCAAATAACCACATAACATTTACTCTCATAAATCATTAGAAATCAACCCATCACAATATCTGATCTCCCAATATCCCTCAACCTCAAATCATTCTCAACAATGATCAAACATGATAACTCTCCAATGACCAATTTTCATCGTATCGAATACCCTAATATCCAAAAGATACGAATATAAAAACTCTACTGGCTAAGTCCATAAGAATATATAGGTATCATCCATTACCCAGCTAACAATAGCAGAGGCTGATATGTGCCTCCATCTCCTAATAGTAGTAACAGAAGCTAAAACTACTGATGGTATGATATGAAAAATCACCAGAGACTATAATCCTTTATCTCTATTAGGGTCGACCAAGATCAGTGGCTAACCCATCACATGTAATATGGCTAACAACCAGACAGGTAATAAAGATAAAGTGCTAATAGATGTCCTAACTATCATAAAATAAACATCATACCTATTTGCCGTCTGGAGATGTTCCATCGCTGTCCAGTACTCAACTTCTGACCTCAAATTCCGAACGAGAATATCACCGAAAATCCAAATAAATCCGAAACGGAAATCCGAAACATAACCATATCGAAAATCCGAAAATGCCCAGTTTGACTCGCAAACCTGGCTAACCAAATCCCCAGAATACCAACAACAGGTATCCGATAAATCTCCAGAACACCAAAAGCAGGTATCATAACCCGCTCTGATACCACTAAATTGGTATCAGATAAATCCCGAAAATCCAAAATACGAAACAAAAGATCGTAAAACTGTGCTCTGATACCACTAAATTGTCACGCCCCAAAGGAGTCCCCGTCCGAAGAAATTTCGGCAGCATCTCCCCTGTACGGCGGACAATCTGAAACTTTCTACATATCTCCATACCTCAGCCACATGCGGCTGGAATAATAACAATAAATATAAAAACAATCACCACCCAGTTTATATAGATATTCAGCCTCTGGCTGTCACAACCACGCAGTTAATAATAGTAATCACAAACTATAGTACTCTGACTCGAAATCCACCCTACTCAACTACACTCGTAAAGCTCAAATCCGACGAAACTCACCTCTTCTGCCGTCCAGGCAGACATGTAGTAAAAACATATCGAATAGAACATCCATCAATATCAAAAGAAAAACATACGATGTCCAAGTATCCAAATAACCAAGTACACACATAAGCAAATAAAAACCAAACCAAATGGTAAATAAACCCTCGAGGTCTGCAGGGATCTAGCACTACGTGCAGTGAGGACTAGCGACTGGAACTCCCTCCGTACAGTATCAACCTGAAAATAACAACCATGGAGGCGGGGTGAGTCCAACACTCAGCAGGTACAACTGATATGCAAAGTAGGGAAATAACACCTAGCACTAATCATGCGTACAGTCTCCTGATATAAGAAAGATAAAAATATGCATCTGAAGTAAACAGGAGAGAAACTGTACTAACCAGGACCTGAGTATAAGGTCAAACAGTTTGAGTGGTATAGGAATCCTGTATGCATGTCAAACATAGGTATCCAAACAATATGCAGCATATAAATGCAGCAAGCACAAACACAAGCAATAAATGCATCATGCATATGATGCCAATGATGAGTCCTGGTCACCCCTGACGCCAGTCGATCATCTCACACACAATAGTGAGGCCGAGTGGGTAGGGCTGTGACAACCGTGCACTCTGTCGTCACTACTACTGATGAGTGACCGAGTGGACGGGATGCTGTCGGAGTACACCTATCCTCCTACCCCAAATCATAAATGGGGGAGCGCAATGCTCTCATCTCCCGGTACTCAAAGACGGGGAGGAATCTCTGCCGGATAACACGTTGTGTCACACTACCCATGAGCGGACCAACGGTGCCTAACAGAGTCCCTGCTGCAACACACTCAGCCTGAATCGACCACTAACCCATGAGTGGTGGTGTGTGCAGATCCATGTAACTGGCGATGTGCTCAACAATAATGGAGCGGACTATCGCACAGCATGCAATCGTGCAAATGGTGCATGGCACTAACCACAAAATATCCTGACCTAATCCACATGTATATAAAAATGCACCATAGGTCCACGAATCAAAACAATCCAAAGGTACACAGAAGGTATAAAACCTAGGTCCTGAACATGGTAAAGCATGGTATATCACTACCCCTATAAGCATGTATAAACAGGTAAAATATACATGAGATGCAAACCAATCAATCAATCAAGCATGTACCAAGATTTGGGTAGTGATTAACCGAAACAGATAAGAAACACAATTAATGCAACATGTTAATTTCATTACTAAGCATATCAAAGATAAAAAAGTCAAAAGTACCCGCCTCCAATAGGAAAAGTCCAATCGGTCCAAATCCGACGTCGAGATACTCGTCTCGCGTCAAAACCCTGAGTCACCAATAAATAAATATTTTATTTAGCTATACTCCTATAAATAACTAAATAAAAATCTCTTACACTAAATTAGGGCAAAACCATAATCAACAATCACCTAAACCTAACTCAGAATCCAACTCATACTAGAAACAAACTACACTGTTCGGATCAAGAACAGAATATCCAAAACTAACAATAACCTGATTCAAGAACAAAATCTACTCATCTTACCTCAACCTCTCAGTCGTTCTTGCTACTGAAATCAAAGAGAATAGCTAGATGGAGTTGCTGTCCAACACCAAGAACAATCCCCACAGCCAGTTCTACTTCATATCTAAATCCAAATTTATCATCATAATAGTCCAAACAAATAGAATCTACAGCAAGGATACAATTCTCTAATCCTTACCTCACTACCTAGCCTCTGTTGGTGCTGGAACAAGATGCTGCATGATGGGGTTGCTGCCGGAATCAAAACACCCCACATTACACAAAACCTCACCAATCCGTGACCTCCAAGATCAAGTAGGGCACGTGGCTGAAGGCTAGGGCAGAGGCAAGGGATCGGCGGTGTCACAAGGCGTGCTGGATCAATTTTGGCAGTCGGCGACAGTGCTAGGGCATGGCGTGATCTCTGCGCATCGACATCCAGTGGTCGCTGATCGTCGCGACGGGGCCGAGAGCAAGGGTGTCCGGCGGTGGCTCGTCGGACCAGAGGAGGGGAGAGGAAAGGTGGCTCTCGTCGCCGGCGGGAGAGGGGGTCAGCGTCGCGGGCAGAAGGCCGGCGCTAGGGCACAAGCGACAACGATCGGCGCTGGAGTTTGAAAGTGCAGCGTCGGCAGAGAAGGGCTTCGGCAGTGGTGAGAAATGGCTGTCGAGGGAGGAAAGAAGAAGAAATGGTGAAGAGGAGGAGAAGGCACCGGTTAGGGCAGGGATTCGGGAGAAGAAGACTCGGCGTCGGCGCATGGATTCGGCGGAGGGAGAAAGAAATAAGAAAAAAGAAAAGAAAATGTATTTATAAATAAACATTTTCTCACTTAAATGGGTAGCCTAAACAGGCTTTCCCGGGGCTCCGTTTTTATCCTCGTTAACTTGTCTATACGAGCTCCGAAAAATTCTCGAAAAATTTCCAAAAATTTCGGAAGATTCCCTTATTAATATTCGCCTATTTTCGGTATTTTACACTCTCACTAGTCCATTTAATTTGCTTATGTTTCTAAAGTTGGTGTGAGACATTCTCCTATGCCATAGCCAAGTCTCTTCTTTTTGTGTTAAATAACACTTAATTGAAGAGGTGGTTAAGTTAATGGCATAGATGTTGTCTTTTCTAAAACCTTTTAGTCTTATAGTAGGATTATCTAGATGTTTAATTAAACATTCTGAGAATAGGAATTTAACCTTATACCTAGTATCACACAATTGACTTATACTCAGGAGATTGTATTTAAAATTCTCGACAAGTAGAACATTTGTAATTATGAAATCTATTTTTAGTTCAATATTACCTATTCCGATCACCTTGAGTTTGTCGTTGTTTCCAAAGGCAACTGCTCCTAAGCTTTTGTAGGTGAGTTGAGTGAACTTGGTGTGATCTCCATTCATGTGTTTGGAGCAACCACTGTCCAAAATCCACTTGGTTTCCTACAATGAGTAGGATTCAAGGTTAGTTTTAAACATTTGTAAATTTTTTTAAAAAAAGTTAATTTTAAATTACTCGTAAGTTATTTAATTCGAAATTTGAATAGTTCAAAATTTAACTTAACTGATTCAATTCGAATTTTAATTTGGAATTCAATTTAATTCGAAATTTAATTTAATTAGCTTAATTCAAAATTTAATTTAATTAATTTAATTCGAAATTTAATTTAATCAATTTGATTTTGATCCTTAGTCATCTCACCCGATCTAAGTTTTCAATCAGGGAATCCTATAATTTTGTGAGATGAATTGGATTTTAATTATGGAGTTTTGGTTTAACTTGTGTTAGATTCAGGTTTAGCTTTGGTCTCTACGAACAGGCATTCTTCAGATAAACTTCTAAGCTTGGTGAGTCACATGGGCGTCATTAGAAGTAACCAACCTTTCGAGGTTTTCCGAATAGTCCTATCCACGGAGCTTAGTACTAAACCTTGGTCTAACTGGTTAGGATTCATTTAAGGGTAGCTTCGGTCAGTTCCACTTGGCCAAATGCACCAGATCGAAACCATATCTTTCTAGACATGCGATGCCCAAGCTTCCCTAACGTACTATCATCCAAAAATTTCACCAGTACCATGATTCAAGTTAAACTTGGTCTCTTTTTAACTAATCCTAATTACCCTGCCGGGTTTGTTTACCTGTCGGGTAAGTTAGTTTTGGAGGTGCCAGCTATTCTGGAGCCTCCCCCTGAATTATTGGCCTTTAAATTTTCGTTTTAGGTTTGTGTCGATTTCTTTTATAGTTATAATTAACTTGGTAATAATTTATATTTTGTTGAGTTTTAAATTTTGATTTCTTTGATTTGTGTTTTGATTTTTGATTTAGTTTATTTGAGTTTATGTAATATATTTTTTCTTTAGGTATGTAATATTGATTAATTCCTACTTGCGTGGTCAAACACGCTTTCGGTACCCAAGCTTGATTAGTTGATTTGTATTGAGTTATTAATGACTTAAAAGTTTTATTTGAGTTCGACTTGTATCCAAGTCCGGTTTTATTATAACATGCTTTTTGATTGTTCATGATTAAGTCTAGAATTTTTGATCTTGTGGTGAATTTCTCTAGTATTTCTTTTAAGTTATTAATTTCTGATTTTAATGGTGAATTCTCTTCAACTATTAGATCTTGAGTTGGATTAAAATTTTTTATTTGTTCCTTGAGGCCTAGATTTTCCTCAAGGAGTGATTTGTTTTCATTTTCTATTTTAATTAACTTATTATTTAAGCAGGAAATAATTTTAAAAAACTTTTTTTTTAAATTAAAGTGTACCTCATCCGGACCTGCGGAAGTGAGTCCGGACTCGTGGCTTGATTCGGGTTCAGATCCGTCTTCATCTTCTGACTCGTCTTCCGTTTCAGCTTCGCGGGCCATCAGTGCGAGATGGCTCTGGTGTTTCTGCTCTTCTGCCTCTGATTCGTCCGAGGAATCGCCCCACGTTGCTTTGAGGGCCTTCTTTTTGGTTGACTTCGGTTTGTCAAACTTCAGTCTTGGGCATTCGTTCTTGTAGTGCCCCTTTTTGTTGCATCCGAAGCACGTTACGTTCTTTTGTTCCGAGGGAGAACTGATCTTTTGAAGGTCCTTCTTGCTGAAGCTTCTTTTTTCCTGGTGAACATTTTTCTTACCAAGTTCACCAGGTGTTCTTCATCTTCGGTATCTTGATCAGAATCTTCTTCAGATTCAGGCTTGTTCTTCTTTTCCTTGGATGAGCCTGCAAATAAAGCAATACCTTTCTCGACTCCCGCATTAGTTTGTTCATGTAATTCTAACTCACAGAAAAGCTCGTCTAATTTTAATTTAGATAAATTTTTTGAAATTTTGTAGGCATCTACGATTGATGCCCACAGGCTATTACAAGGAAAGGCATTTAGTGCGTACCTTATTAAGTCTCTGTTTTCCATCTGGTGGCCTATCGCGTGGAGTCCGTTAAGAACGTCCTTGATTCTTGCATGCAGTTGACTTGCTGTTTCCCCTTCCTGCATTTTTATATTAAATATTTTATTTAAAAGTAAGTCTCTTTTTGTTACCTTCGCGTCGCTTGTTCCTTCGTGCAACTCGATCAATTTGTCCCACAATTCTTTTGCATTCTGATGTGGTCCGACGCGATTCAGCTCTTCTCGTGTTAGGCCGCAATGTAGCGTGTTGATAGCCTTGTTTTCTGTTGATGCCTTTTTCCTCATGTCCGGAGTCCACTGTTCCAGGTCTAGTGGAATTCCGGAGTTGTCGACTGGAGTTCGGTATGCTTTTATTACGCTGAACCATTGATCGTAGTCTGTCTTTAGGTACACCTCCATTCTTTTCTTCCAGTATGAGAAGTCATCCCCGTTGAATAGGGGAGGGCGTACTGTGCTAAAGCCTTCTAGTTGAGACATTCTGCACACAAGTAAACAGAAAAAAAATGTTCCAAGACTTGGTCTTGGATTAGTAGTGCGGAAAAAAAAATAATAGCTGTATCTAAATTGGTGTTGCACCAATTAGACTTAATTGCAATGGAAAAAAAATTCCTAAATTAATAATATCAACTTAGAATTTAGGATAAAGAAAGTAATTTCACCCCCTGTCTGATTTGGTGGTTGCACCAAATCAGAGCGGTACCTGCTCTGATACCACTTGTAGGACCGTGAAACGTCGATAGAGGAGGGGGGGTGAATATCGATTAAAAAAACGTTTTAAAAAGAGTTAAGTGCAGCGGAATAATAAAGACTGAGACACAATATTTTTTACTTCGTTCGGAGCCTGTGACGACTCATACTCGAAGGCCCGTACTCCGTGAGTACTTTCGTTGGGCAATCACTAGCAGTTCGAAAAATAATTATAATTAGTACAGGAATGCTAGAAAAATAAAGACAGGTACCGACAAGAATAAAAGAAAGGAAAGGAGCGTCTTGTCGGATCTTCGTTGGCGTCGCTAGAGCGCAAAGTAGCAGAGCAAGCAGTAGAAGACTTTCTTTCTGATGATTCTTTGAAGCTCCCCTCTGACCCTTCTTTTATATGAAGCTCGGGGCGTCCCGGATCCCTTCCGGGCGCCCTGGTGGGACGTGGCAGGTCCAACCATCAAGCTCCATGTGGCGACGCGCGAGTTGGGATAGAACTTGCCTCCTGGCGCCCGGATCCCTTCCGGGCGCCTGGACCTCCGGGCGCCCGGACCTCCTATTTCCAGGAATTACTTCTCCTGCAAAATAGAGTTAGTCCGAGGCAAATATACATCCTATAAAACAGATTGTTAGCACAGTTAAAGTTCAACAGATAAATAAAAAGAGTATGACTTAGATTCCGTCTTTCCGAGACCGGAATCTAGTCACGATCTTGACTTAGATATCCAAAATGGATCTAAGCTGGATCGACGCCTAATGTTCCCTTCCCAGGAACGCGTCCTCGCAGTCACTCCCCTCCAGTGACTTACCTTACTTACCTGCCAGACGTCCGGTCAGCCCGTCGACCCGTCTGGACTTCGTGCCAGCTATCCGGTCAGCCCGTCGACCTAGCTGGACTTCTCGCCAAGCGTCCGGTCAGCCCGTCGACCCACTTGGACTTCTCGCCAGCTATCCGGTCAGCCCGTCGACCTAGCTGGACTTCGTGCCAGACATCCGGTCAGCCCGTCGACCTGTCTGGACTTCTCTTGCACACTCGATCAGAGTGTTAGACAACAACAACAAACTAACTTAACCTGATTTGTCATTCATCAAAACCTGGGTTAAATCGTTAGTGCTAACCGCACCAACAATGCTTACTCAACTGGACTTCCTACCAGATATCAAGTTCTCTCTAACCTATATGAGCTTCCTGCTAATTATCTAGTCCTCCTAACCTAACTGGACTTCAGCCTTGTGTTTGGTACTCTAGACTCATCAAGTTATTCAGTATGCACACTTGGGTTTCCTACTAATATTTTAATATTAAAATAAATATATTTTAAATATAGCGGGTCTAACCTGGATCCACCCCGTCGGGTTCACGGGGCGGGGCAGGACAGGGTGGGTCCAAAAGAAAGTAGGGCGGATTCTGAATTTAATCAAACTCATCCCAATCTGGACCCATTACCATCCCTAATGTCATCCACTTCCTCTTTTAGCTCCGCCCTTACATATAAATATCATTTTATAATATGTTTGAATAAGCATGAAAAATTTAATTTCTATCCTATTTTCAAGAATTAAAATGATAAAATTGGAGGCCTCGAGCCGTTCTCAAGCAACCAACAGGTTTATTAAATAATAATAATACAAATGTATCCCCACAGGTGGATTGCAGTGATAAAATACGAACCAAATGAGCGGATCAATTTTAAATTTCAAGGATGAATATTATAAAAATCAACTTCTTCTGAATATATGTGTAATTAAATTGTCTCAATTTACCTAGATGAGAAAACCATTTAATTTACTTATTATAAAAAAATGTAAATGAATTGAAAAATCCCAAGGTTTAGATGGGAGGCATCAAACCTCTTTCTTAGCCGATCCAATTTCTTTTTTTTTATAATCAAGCATTGATATTTTACCAATAATTTTAGAAGTGGCTCATCTTATACAAATTTTCTATTAATCATTACAATAAATAAAAAACATAAATAACCGTCTCAGTGGGTCAATCAAGAAAAGAAAGACAAATTTTGTATGCTCTTCGATTTTGAACCTCGACTATATGTGAAGCTCTAAACTATATTTACCACTATACTATAACCGAGACTCCATTCCTTATTTCTAGAAACATTTCGCATGGATGCATACAAATGTTTTATTGTTAGGTGACGTTTGATTCTTTCTTTAAAATTAAAATCAGAATATGAATCATAATATTATGGAATGGAAATAGGTATGAACATGAATATCACTCTTAAAAATAATATTAGGTCAGTTGAATATTTTCTATCAGAATAAATTAAAATTTTCTTTTTTACTCTTACAAAAAAATAAGAGAACAAAAATAGATGTGAAAGAAAGTTGAATGTGAAACAAAATATGATGAGAGAGAAAGTGTAATAAGAAAGAAAATATATAGAAAAGAATAAAAAGAAAGAAAGTATGATAAAAAAAAATAAGGAAGGAGTGTGTGATGGGGGAAGCATAAAGAGAGAATGAAAAGAGAAAAAATATGATAAGAAAAAAGTGTGATAGGAGAAGTGTGTTGAGAAAAAATAAAGAGAAAGTGTGTGTAATCAGTGGCGCCGTGGCGGACCCACGAATTTAAGAATGGAGGGGTAACACGAAACAAGGGGCGGTATCCTCCATCTCCATCAATGAAACCCCATAATACTAAGGGTTCCACCGTCGGTAGGGGCGACTGCCGATGCCGCCCCCACCCCCCTCCCCCGGATCCGCCCTTGTGTATAATGAGAGAGATTGAAGAGAGAGTGTGATGAGAAAAAAATGAAGAAAGAGAATATGATGAGAGAAAGCACGATGAGAGAGAATGAGGAAAGAGAAAATGTAATAAGAGAGAAAGTGTGATGGGAAATAATGAAAAAAAAAAAAGTATGATGAGAGAAAAATAAGGAGAGAGAATGTGTATGATGAGAGAGATTGAGGAAAGAAAAAATATGATGAAAGAGAAAGTACGATAATAAAATGAGAAGAGAAAAAGTACGAAAAGCGAGAATAAGAAAAGAGAAAATGATATAAAAAAATAATTGAATAAATATATTAAAGATATTCTTATTTAAAACTTAATTATCATTCTTATTCCTATAAAAATTTAAGAGGAAGATTAATTTTATCAATATATAAATTTTTAGGTTTCTTTCTAAAATTTTAATTTCATTTACATTAACTAAATATAAGATTTAGAAATAAATTTATTCATTTATTTCTAAATCCCTAAATCAGACGTTACCTTAATCTCCCTGATCAATAAGTTCACTTAACTAATTAATTAACAATTACAATTGATGAAAAATAGCTCAGCGAGAATATTGTTCACAGATGGAGAAAGTGAATCATCGACCCTCTTTCCTAATTCGGAAAGCCCATCCAACATCGAATCAACACCAGCACTAAAAGACAAGCCACAGCTCACAAAGTGAGTGTGGACTGACATGCATGCCATCAAAAAAAAAATAAATAAATAAAGATTCCTCTTTAATTATTATCTTGCCAGATCGCCCTGTGGACTTCACTACCGTATTGTTGAAGTTGCTAGGAACCTTATCTTATCGCCAAAAAAGAGAACACATGACGCCGGTTGTTTGACTTTGGGCCGAATCCGTAAGGTATTCATTGCACAATTGAATCACATTGGCTAGGTTATAGACTTGTAAATCATAAATATTTTCTTTAATCTTTAATCTTTAATCTTGTCATGAAAAGTATGTGTTAATGATAAAACTACTAACTGATATTCGTGAATGAACAGAGAACATACCAGTGATCGAACTGTGCCACCAGCTTGGTTGAATGGTACGTTAAATGAATAGAACATATCCCTCTCCTCTTGCAGAGGGAATTTTAATAGTTTAATTAGATGCACAAGATGACTTATTTAGTATTTCAAATATTTATTTTTAACTACAAGATATTATAGGATAGTTTTATTCTGTGAAATGATAAATATGAAATACTAGATTATTGAATCGTCCTTTATAAATACTTGTAAATTTATCTTGATAAACCCTTAGATTAATCTGTTTAAAAACTAGATACTGACAGCTAAAAACAAGACGAGCTAGCCCAGGGGAATGAATGCTAGATTTCTATGGGATTATGCTGCTATGGGGCTGCGACACGTGGGATAGGCAATAGATTCATGTGTGCAGATGAGACGAGGGAGATTCAGGGACAGCGGAAAATGCATTGTTGGGCCCGTTTTGGAGGGTTAAAGCTTTCCCTTTTGGAGGCGACCACAACTTGCGGCCGAAAGTTTTGGTTCCGCCGCACCATACGTAATCAATTAACAAATTTATTAAAATATTCTTTTTTTAATATAATATATATTATATAAATGATAGACGACTTGTTTAGTAAAATAAATGCATGATTCGCTCTTCAAATTCGATGCACACTTAGTTGGATGGCTTAACTAGAGACCCGTAGGACAATTAGCTCGAAGGAATAAAGAAGATTGATCATAGTAAGATAGTTCTCGAGACACAAATCTAAGATAGGATTGTCCTGTCCAATTCTCAAAAAACTTGTATAAATATTTTATAATGACGTAAGGAAACTTAAACTTAATGTGTGTGTGTGTTTTTTTTCCTTTTTTTGTCTTAATTTTATTTGGATGCTTAGTACATCTCTTCCATATCCAAAGTACCTTTCTAATTCTTGGATCCTTCCCTAAATAACACATATTAATATTTTTAGGGTTGCAAAAATTATTCTTTGAAAAATTCTTTTATTAATATATTTTATGAATCAAAACTAATTGGTAATTATGATCCTTCTTCTACTTACAAAATGTGTAAGCCCATTTGATTAATTCATTGGTTACTAACAAAAGATCATGAAGTGGCAACTGAAATCGGGATTAATTTCAAGAACGAAAACTGACGAAACTCATCAATGTATAGGAGCGGCAGAGGCTCAACATGGAACACTGATTCCTAACCCGGATGCATGGACCATACTCTATGATACGGGAAATAGTGGAGGACCCGGTTATAAGACGGAAATGATAGTTAAGATGATGTGGTAATAAAAAATAGGAGGAGGTGACGGTCAGGGTTAAAGACCACGTGTCTAGGTAGTCTACTAGTTTACGCTCAGCCAACTTTATGTCGGTCAGACCTCATAGTCTAGTCCCCTCATTTCTCATGAGGAAAGCTTTCAATTTAATCCCGGACGTCTTTACACTGATCAGACTCCTAATTTAATCATGACCATCTTTACGTCAGTCAAACTCCCAATCTAATCTCGAACGTCTTCATGCTGGTCAGACTCCTAATCTAATCACAGTTGTCTTTATGCCAGTCGGACTCCCAATCCAATTCCGGCCATCTTTACGTCGATCGGACTCCCAATCTAATCTCGGTTGTCTTTAATTTACGTCGATCAGACCCCCAGGGCTCAGTCCTCTCACTTCTCTTGGACACCGTCTCAGCCTTACTCCCGGTCGGCTCCTTAGCCGGTTTGACCCTCAGGGCTCAATCATCTCACTTCTCCTGGGCACTAGTCCATCCTTACTCCCGGTCGGCTTCTTAGTAGGTCAAAGCCCTAGGGGACAACACTATCAGAGAATCGTAACAACTTAACATAGAATAACAGCTATTCGTTAGAGAATATTCTAATGCTTTGCCACATACAAACCGCGAAACTTCCCTCTACCCAATAGAGGTCCGTTGTACATCCTCTTTCACCTGACACCTCCTGACATTCGACATTCTTTGATGCCTTATGATTGCGGAGAGTATGAAAAGCAGTATAAAAAGAGATATCCTCTCTGTTGGCTAGGGGAGGCGCTAGACAGTAGTCTTACTTACACGCATGCATTTACTATTCTTCATCTTTTTTTCGCTTGGCCTCTTTTTTGATTTGAGCGTCAGAGGGTCTGTGTCAAGGATCTCTTCCCTGGTGCTCGCTTTAACATTTCCGGGTGCTTGATCTGTGGTGTTTGAGGGTCGTGGGTACCATCGGAGATCCTCTCTCCCAGACCCCAGATTCCTCTGTTCATCAATGTTCTTGCCATCATCATTGATACCCCCATTTAACTCAACTTTCGAGCGGGACCAAATTTAGCACAATCTATGGGAACACATTCACCTTCTCTGGAACGTGAAAATGGAGGGCACTGATAAAATCAATGTCATAATGACGCCCCGAAAATATGAATTATTCAAGGAGGCCAAGATACAAGATGAAAAACTTCCTAGGGGTTTTAAGCCCTTGTCTATCGGAGAGTACTGAGGTAGCAATGATCCAGACGATCATCTCCGAAAATTCTAGAACACTGCTCTCATGCACCAATATGATTACGCATAAAATGACAAGTGTTTTTGACCACTCTTTCTAGCTCAACACTAAGATGGTTTGACAGACTGCTAGTCGGGTCCATTATCTGTTTCAAAGAATTCAAAACACCTTCCTGCATCATTTTGCTAGTAGTAGGAGATATCAAAAGACTTAATCATAGTCTATATACTCTCAAATAAGAAGCTACGGACCCTTGAGAGCATACATCAAGTATTTTAACCAGGTGGCGCTGAACATCTCGTTCGTCACCTTTGAGATTAATAAGCGCTTTCTCTCAAGGCCTGTTAGAGGGACATTTCTTTGGAGCCCTCATCTGGAAACCCGCAAAGGACTTCGACGATTTGCTGGCAAAAATGACTAAATACATTAATGTGAAGAAAACTTAAGTCGTTCGAAAGAAAAAAATAAATACCCCTCTCTAACCGGTCGGCGGGCGGAGAGGAGGCCACCACCTCCTCCTGTCTGTCCTAAGGATCCCTATCTGAATTTTCTATTAGTTCAAGAAGCAGGGGTGACACAGCAGGTCGAGGTCGTTTGAGATCCTGTCAACCAGTCTGCCCCATGGGAGGTCTGATACTGCACTTATCATCGGTCCCACACTGACACAGCAAATTATCTCCAGTATATTTGAGATTCTTGTCGAGCGGCCAAACTAGGCCTGCCTTCGCCTGAAATCGTGTTTCAACTTCGAAAACAATAGTCTTACTTACGCATGCATATTTACTATTCTTCATTTTTTTCTGCTCAGTCTCTCTTCTAATTTTAGCATCGGAGGACTTGCGTCAGGGCCCTCTTCCCTAGTTCTTGTTCTAATGCTTCTGAGTACTTGATCTGTGGTATTTGTAGGGTCGTAAGTACTATCAGTGATCCTCTTCCTTAAGCCCCAGATTCCTCTCTTCATTAATATTCTTGTCATCGACCCATCATCACCGATATCCCAATCTGACTCAGTTTCAAGACGGGATAACCCTGCAAATTTAAATAGATAGGAGTCTTTGTGAGTGATGTAGTGGTAAAATATTAATGTGAATGTAATGATGATGGAAGTGATCTAAGATTAGATTTAGTAACATATAAAGCCTATAAAGAGAATACAAAAGGTTATGGTTATCATTATATTGTTAGTTTTCCTTGACATTAAAGTGAGCATGACACAGGGAATTTTCCTTCCACTCCACCGATATATTTCTTATTCGAAAAAGAGGAATATATCCTTCCGCTTTTGCGCCGCAGTACTGTATCTGATCATGATATCTAGCCCCGTATAATAATATAATCAAACAAGATCAACAAATCTCATCCATTAAGTTGGATTCCACACTAACATATATATATATATATATATATATATACCAGCAACGAATTGATTAATCGACGCATGCAGCAGAGGAGTCGTCAAGACTTCCAAAATAAAGTTCATATACGCATGCACGTACGTTTCCAGAAGAGATTGGTGGGAGGGAGAGGTCGGCAGATCGTTTGAGTTTTTCGAATCATACAGTGCATCGGTCTGTGTTGCGATAGGATTAGGATAGCAACAGTCCGCGAGAGCATTCAATATTTTAGGTGCAAAATAATTAAACTGAAAAATAAAAAGCTCCTCTCCTCTCCCTCTATATAAACAGTTGCATTCCGTCCCTTCCTCACCACAGCAACACTACAGCTTCTTCACCATTCATGGTGTGTGTGGTTTGATTAAGGTATTGGGGTGGATTAATGGAGGTTGACAGAAGAGAGTGAGCACACATGGTGCTTTTCTTGCATGAAGAGGGAGCCATGCTTGAAGCTATGTGTGCTCACTTCTCTATCTGTCACCCACCACAAACCCTAGCTAGTTCTAGGGTTATGGTGTTCATTAACTTGTACTACCCCATCATCTTGGGAAACCCTAATACAATCTTTTTTTTTTTTTTTTGGGTGTGTGTTGATTAAGGTATTGGGGTGGATTAATGGACGTTGACAGAAGAGAGTGAGCACCCATGGTGCTTTTCTTGCATGAGGAGGGATCCATGCTTGAAGCTATGCGTGCTCACTTCTCTATCTGTCACCCATCACAAACCCTAGCTAGCTCTAGGGTTATGGTGTTTATTAACTTGTACTGCCCCATCATCTTGAAAACCCTAATACTTAATCCAACTATGCCGTACCATATATACAATCATTTAATACATTTTAATCGACTGTATATTTCATCTAGATTCTACTTGATGTGTTGAAGTGATTTTCTTTTTTGTATATATTCTCTTCCAAGTTTCTTTGAGGTTGCTCCTAATTTTGCAGGGGAAAACAGGTGGGATTTTCTTTCTAGTTCTTATCAACTATTATGTTTGACATGGCGATCATTCAGTTTCTGTCTTTTACTCGTTTAAGAGAAAAAAATTAATTAAGTTTTGTAACTTGTAAGTCATCTTTTTTAAGCATAAATTTAGGGTTTTATTTTAATTCTTTTTCGAAGGGAAGAAGCAAATTAAAGACTCGGGGAGAATTTAACAAGTGCCCCTAATGATGCCTCGCTGGAAAGTGATTGGAGAAAGCATCTTTAATTTCCTTTTAAAGGATAGTTTCTCTTTGTCGACGTATATGGGATTCTTGTATTCTTCCAAATTAGGTAAGTCTTTTCATGCTGCACTTTAGCTCCAAAGCATATAATCCACTAGCTGTTGATTGGTCCAACGATAGTAAAGTAGATCTGAAAGACTTTGTAGCAAGATTTGAAGGTTTAAAATTATGTGACAGTATATTGTGTAAGGTAAATAATATCGTGTTAGGATCCATTGTCGCAAAGACCAATAAAAGTTGTAAAACTCTAATAATAAACAAATTAAAACTCTGACAACCAGAGTGCTTTCCAGCTGAAACTTTTGATTAACTTGCGATTTACTTTTAAGCAATTATCTCTTTATGCGATTATACCTTGTTTCTCTCTTAATTGTTGTATTTAATTTTATGTTTTTTTCTCTAATTTAATGGTGCTTTTAATTATTCAAGCTTCTATATGTGTTAAGATTAATGATTAATGTTTTTTTGGGTTTTGCACTGATAGGCATTGTTTAATTCTTGTGTGTTCAAGTTACGATCATTTAATCTTCGAATTGATTTTTTTAAAAAATTTTTTATAATAGAGTTAATTGGAATTACTATGTAAATTGAATTGAAGCCATACTGATAGTTTTGGGTTTATTGTTTGAATGTGCTTGGTTGAATTAGCATTCAAGAATCACAGATTTTGATAGCAGATTATAAACTATGTTAAATTAGTATGCTGTTATGAACTCACTTTAAAATATTTTATAAATATTAAACAAATTAAACTGTAAACTAATGAAATACAATTTTATTGTAGATTTATTTTTCTTCTTTTGTCAATTAATTTAAATTAGTAAGGATTAATACATTTGTTCAGGATTCCTAAGAATAAAAAAGCAAGCTAAGTTTAAGTTTCCGCTGAAGCCAAAATAATAAATAAAGTGGAATTAAATATTATTCTATATTTTTAGAAAATGGTTTTGATTAGTTTTGGCATTGCATTTTATTAAATGCTCAAAGTTTATACAAAAGATTAAGAGGGTGTTTGGCTGAGCTTATAAGTTCTCTAAAATAGCTTGTAAGCTGTTTTGGAGCTTATAAGCTCTTTAAATTTGTTTGGTAAAATTTTTTTCGAATATCTTATAAGCTGTCAAAATAAGTTGTTTTGGAGTTTATAAGTTGTTTTTAAAAAAGCATGGAAAACCCTACTATTTTAAAAAAATATCTTATTTTAATAATTTTTTTCTCTAAAATATCTTTATATAATTTCATAAATTCTTATTTTATCCTTTATAAATTTTTATAAGTCTAATATCTTTTTATCTCCGCTGACTTTTTTTCCAACCTCGTGTCATTGGTCAATGCCTCTTTTCCCGGGTGTAAAAATTTGTCCAAAACCCTTTATTAATAAAAATATCAAAATTCTCTATTAATAGTATTATACTCTTTTTGATAATTTTATTAATAAAATTGAATGACAATTGCACTGAAATTGATAGCCATATCTTAGATTGCCAATCGAATCCAACATTTGTTTTTGGGCCCCTTCAAATATTTATAGCACTCCAAATTGGAAAAGCCCAATCGAACCAAACTTACTTGTAATCAAACATATTTATTTTATTGAACTTGTCTATAAATACTAGTTATCATAGCACTAATTGTTGCTTCTAGAATTGAATGGACAGGCAAAAACAAATAAATAACACTTGGAGGACAACTAAACCGACACATCTAGAAGAATCAGTGCCGAAGCAGAGACCCAAAAAGAATCACGGAATCGGATTAAATGTCTTCCAATTCTGCGCCAGCGTGGGCCCACAAAATTTTCATCCTACAAAATTAGTCAAATCGTTTCGAATAGAATTGGCACACAAGCTAGCTCGTGATGGGAGGAGCCGGTTCGTGGCAGGGTCGGCTGTGGCTGGACTAGCCGGTTCATCAAAAACAGGTTTGATGTGTCAATTCACAAAAGAAGAAAATATATTAAAAATTTCCTATAATTTATTGAATTCAATAATTTTATAAATAAAATTGGACTTGAATTTCTTTTTGATTTTTTTTCCTAATTCGAGTCCTCCTGAACTTGTAATTTGCACTGATTTGTTTTGGTCTATTTTTAAATAATTTTTTTAAAAAAAATAAATTTAATACGCCCAGTCTCGTCTTTAGTTACGAACCACTATCAGCCATCCTCAGCGCTATCAAAATCTAAACAGACGCTACAATTTTTTTAATTATTATTATCATCAAAAGTTAAATACATATTAAAAAGAAACAATTAAAAAGAAACGACGAACCGTCAACAGCCCAATCCTAGAACAGGAGGCCATTTCACGTAACTTGTTGGCGAAGACATCGTTCTTTCGACTTTAATATATTTATTTATCTTCACAAAATCCAGGCTTTGAATTGATGAAGTTGATTTTTAAAATTTAGTTCTTCGATAATTACGTATTATCTCACGCCCTTTATTAGGCACCTCAATTAAATCCCTATGTAGATTAAAAAAGAGCATATATTTCAATTTATTTATATATATATTTGCATTTATTATAATTTTAATTGGCGAGCTTACATCAGCATTGCTTATGTCGGGCTGCAGTGAATTTATATTCTAGTGTAATCCTTCTCTATAAAATCTAGCTCCTAGTGAATTTCTTTTTTTCTCACGGCATGGCATTTTTCTCCTGGAGCACAATGAAATCTCTCTACTTCATTCTCGTCTCTATTCTCCCAAAACAATCCTCCCGATCGCAAACTGTGGAGTCGGAATTAGCGCTCAATTCGAGCCCATCAAGCGGCGGCGGCGCGAGCGAGGAGAGCAGTGCCGCGGTGGCCGCGGCGGGGTCGTCGGAATCGACCGCAGAGGACAACCCGTCGACGTCTTTGGGGGCCGCCCTGGCGGCGGCGAGTTCGTCGGAATCGACCCCAGAGGACAACCCGCCGACGTCCTTGGGGGAGTTAGCGATTCCGGCAATCCTATCCGTGGGGATCTACGGGAGCATTCCGCCGGCGGTTCATGTCGACCACCGCAACGCCCCGCTCTACGAACCGCTTGTCGCTTTCATTTGCCTGGCCGTCTTCACGAGCCTCAGCGACATCATCTGCGTGCTCCTACGGCGGCCCGGTGCTCGCGGTGTGGCTCTGCTGATGGGCTCGTCGATTGTCTTCTTGCTCGTCGCTTTCTTCCTGAGGATTCTGCTGCTGCCGCCGTAAGAACCGATCCGTAGTCTTTTTGTTTTTTTTTAGCATATCACACGATGGATGGATCGTTCGTTGGGGTATTAAATAATATATGACTCCCCCAAGTTACCCAGATCGATGTTAGTTGTGTGTGATCTGTTTTTAGCAAAATAATGGACAAAATTGGTACGATAGATTCTTTTTCACAAAGATAGATCTCTGATGACGAGTTGACTTCGATTTCTTGTTGTCGAAACGCCAGATCAGTTTCCCTTTTTGTTTCCGATAAGGCAATTCACTTTATTTATTCGAAGACTAATTCCAGTAAACAACTTGCAAGACTTTCGCGGTCGGCTAAAGTGAGAGTACTGGGCACTTGGTCGTTGTCTTGTTGCCCGTGTTTTCAAACCTGAACCGGACCAATTGGTTCGATGGGTTAACTCGTGAAGCGGATAAAAATTTAGGCTATTTCATAGAAAAAAAATCGTGAAAAAGGTAAGTTATTAATAATTAATAATAATTTAAGAAGTATCCACTTGCCTATTCCTCAGTCAATGTTGTCTTACAATGAACCGGGAATGCGAAGTTGGTGCAATTATATATCATGTGGTTAAGATGATTGGCAAGTGATGAAGAAAATTAACAGCCTTGATGTGATTGGTCAAAAGTGGCTAGAGTTTACTGGATATTTGATAAATAATAAAAAAAATTCAAGAGCTTATAATAGGTTGATGGAACTTTTATATGGCAAGTTGATTAGATGTTTGACAAAGAGTGAAAAGTTTAAGAAATCTTAGTAGATGACTCATAAGGTTAGAGTTCACCAGGAGTTTAGCAGGTTATCATGGAACTGAAAGACCTACAGCGAAGGCCGATTTAGAGATGAGGCCACTAAGCAATTGGATATAGACATAAAGGTAATGTGTCTCTGGGTAAATGAATGAAGACATGGAGGTGAGATATACAAGTAGACGGAAAGGCAAAACCATTAGCCAAGTAGATGACGACTTGGAGGTATCTTATAAGGGTCTTTAATTTTATGATTCACATTTTGGGAGCATTCATCAATTGAAGATGTGTTGGCTTGTGCGAGACTTTGACAACAACAAAAAAATCAGGTAGTTCTTTTGTTGTAGTTGGTGATCAATCTTGATCTTGGAGCTTTGTGTAATCTTGTGAGGTCAAAGTGATATAGAATTGGGATATCTGAGCATATTTAGTCGACTGAAAATTCATGCTCCCATTTGTTGAGTTGATTGAGAAATTGATTTTAAAAAAATTAGCTTAAGATAGAGTCTTTCTGTTGGAGGTTCAAACAATTGAATTAGAATTCAATTAATTGAAAAGTTTTTTTAAAAAATATATATAAGGTATTCTAATCGTATAATCTGACTAATCCTATGATAGATAGTTCGGATCTATAGTCGTCTGACCGTTAAATAAATCTTAAAATCACTGACAAGTTTTTGATGTGATATCCATTTCATTCAATCACCACACCATGCCTTCGGGGCACTAAAAAGCTTGTCTCGACCAATCAATTGATCGTTGGTTCTGTAACAATTTAAATTTGAATTTCAATCATTAGAAAAGGATCCAAGTCATTTAGGGTGATGATCCAAAATCCTATTTCTAGTTGGATGTCGGTGTTGAAGCTTATTCTAGTGACATGGATAGACTTACATGTTGGAAAAATAAATCTGAATAAAAACAGAGTGATGGATAGAAAAGACTCCATTATAAATAAGAATTTTAATTTCATATTGAGAATTTTAAGGTATGATAGTTGGTTTATATAGAATTACAATATTGATATTATAAATATATACATGAGAAGAAGATCTCTCATACACCCTTATGTGAGGGATGCAGATTGCAATCGTGGTTTCATCGTTATATTTTGAGAAACAGAAGTCCATCGTAATCTTAAAGTACTGTTGGAGGAGATGAATATGTTTTATGTTTCCAAACACACGAAAATCCAGTTAGACTCGGGATTATTTCTCGATTACTCTACATCGCTTTCCCGATTAGTTACAGTGACCCACTCGACAAGATATCATTGCTTTCCTGATTGAGATGATCAGGAAAAGTGTTCTCATTCTATTGAGATTATTATAGAAAATATTGAGCTAGCTAATTAGTTTGGGGATTAGGTTTACTCTAATTAGTTTGGGGATTTTATTTATCTATTTAATTCAGATGAAATTAGCTATATAAAATATATTGATGCAGGACTTTAATTCGAGATGAGCGTCTCAATGTGGGATTGATTAGCACAATCGACAGATAAAGGCGGACACTTCTTCCTTAGCATCTATAGTTTATTAAATTTAGTGCATGATTTTTAATTGATAGATTAGGTTGTTTTACTTTAAATCTATTCGTAGTTATCCATGCTTGATACTTACATGCTTGACCTTAGAGATGATCTAGTTATTTCATATACAGTTTTGGCTTTGGATATCTATACTTTGTAGTATATACACATGTAGAATATGTACTTTAGAGGATATATTGTTGACTAAGTTAACATATTAATTATGCATATGATGTTGAGTGTACATATATTTGGTATGTGCTATAGGAGTTATCATGTTGACTGTCCATTTACATATTATGTGTGCACATGAGTCTGGTGTATACAATTGGAGGAGTTATGTTGATTATAAATATGTTGTGTGAATACACGTGTTTGGTGTGATTATTGAATATATCATGATAATTATTTCAATGTTGTAGGGTGCACGTGTCTGATGTATATATTATTGGTATTGTTACTGATTGTATTTGGTTGTTTCGTAGACACATGTTAGATCTACCTATATAATTAGGTGTTAGATGGATCATATACTAGAGGTACTTACATCGATTGGGTTATTGCGTTGATTATGATTGCATTTGTATCATGATTATTTACATTATATTCATCATTGCACTGCATGCTAATGACCATTGTCTTCCTTGTGGTGTAAGAGTCATCAGCCATTTTTAGCTACCCATTTGATCACTCAAGGGGAGTGGTAGCTTAGAGTGGAACTTGTTCTGGTTGTGCCCGCTCGACCACCCTAAGTAGTGGTAGTTGGAGTCGTGCAGACAGTAACCCTCGTTGTTATATAGATAAATAGTTACTTTACATTATACCCGTCTCAGCCACATTGATATAGTGGTAGCTTGGAGACGTGAGCAGTTGTCACAGTCCTGCTCACTCGACCACATTGATGTAGTGGTGGTAGCTTGGAGTGGAATCTAGGAGTGATGCATGCATGTCCATATGCATATGATGCGCAGTGCATCTTTCGGAGATATATATCTGTATTTACTTGTGATTGTTGCATTTGCTCAAGATATGATTGTTGCATTTGCTCGAGATATATTATTGCATATGGTTGTCATAATTTATATATGTTCATTTCATACATGTATATGCTGTCATATATTTTGCTCAGGTGTACGAGTAGATCTGTTGTTGATCGCTAGTGAATTTACTATTCACTATACCGTACTTGTTAAATCCAGATTGGGTATGTGCATTTATTATATTAGATATGATCATGTTATTATTTCTCTATTGAGACTGTATGTTTTGATCTCTATGTTCTATATTGACTATGCACTGTCCAAGTTTATTACCCGCTAAGTCACTCGGACTCACCACCCCTTTATATGTTTTATGTTTTTCAGATAACCTGTAGACGTTGCAAAGTCGCTTGAGTATCTTGTATATCGGTCTCATATTACATCTGAGGATGATCTTTGATTTATTTCTGCTTTCTTACATTTTTTTGAATTTTTATATACTTGGCATTGTAATAATTTTTACGTGGACTCGGTGTTTAGCCTTGTAGCTACTTTTGTTGTTTCGGATGGTTGTTGTGTAAAGTCTAGTCAACTGCATGATTGTTGATCTAACCGTGTGTACTACATATTAAACTGTATATTTGTGTTTTATTCTAACCTTGTGGATTGTAGGTTATTATATTTATACAATCATGTGTATATGTATTTAAGTTTTATATGTTATCATAGATGTTCGTTTCTCGAACGAAAATCCCTCAAAACGTGACACAGCTAACATTGTTAAAAGAAATAATAAAAAAAATTGAACAACTAAACCGACGCATCTAGAAGAATCACAGCAGCAAAACGAGACCCAAAAAGAACCACGATAAAGGACCAGCTGTACGAAGTCTTCCTGCAGCAGCGGACACCACAAATTTTCTCTTCCTGAAGAATTAATTATCAAATGTAAAAAGTCCGAAAATTTGTTGTAGTCCAGTAAATCTATTCCTTCAAATTTGTTGTATTTGATTTTATGTTTTTCCCTCTAGTTTAACGGTGCTTTTAGTTCTTCAATCTTGTATATGTGTTCTTTTGTATATGCGTTCTTATTAATGTTTCTAAGGAGTATTTTTTTTTTTTTTGCTTTCCACGGATGGGCATCTTTAGTTCTGGTGTGTGCTCAGGACATCTTCATTTAATTTGTTGGAATTGTTTTTTTTTTCTTTCAAAATTGACTTAATTATTGGAATTACTATGTAAATTTAATTGAAGCCATACCGAGTTTAAAGTAATGACATCCAATTTTATTGTTGATTGATTTTTCTGCTTTTGTGAATTAATTCGCATTAGTAAAGATTAATACATTTTTTTTAATAAATAAAGTGGAAATAAATATTATTATAATATTTGGAAAAAGATTTGTACGATTTTGTCATTTCATTTCATTAAAGGTTCAAAGCATATACATAAGATTAAGATTATAATTATATATGTATTTAATTTTAAACTACCTCGATAGTAAAATTAAAAATGTGCTCCTTATTTTCATTATCATTAAGAGGGTATTTTATTTTTAAAAAAAAGAAATAAATGTCAAAAAGACTATTCTATTTTATTTTTTTTTCATTTTGAAAAAGTATATTACTTGGCTTAGCAGGCCTTTGGAGTCGTCGCCAGCTGGCACTTGCAATACAGCCGAGGAGAAGGAGGCGATGATTTCACGTAACTTGTTGGGCAAGACAAGGTGATTTCGATTTAAATAACCTTTGGAGGCCTTTTCGTTGCCTTTGTTTTCAAATGGTTCTGCGGCCTGACTTATAAAGTCAATGACAATTGACAGCTAGGAACCGCCTGGCTATGCCTTTAGTCTTAGAAGTGTACCGAGAGTGAGACGTTGGTGATAACAGGGCCGTCTCAAAATTTCTTGAGATCCTATGTCAAAAAAAAAAAAATTAAAAACAAAATGTTTTATATATTTTAAATTTTTTTTAATATTTTTCATTTAGATTTGATTTGGGACCGAAAATAATAATTTTAAAAAAATATTTTTAAAATTAATTATTAAAAAGAATTAAATATTATTTTTTTAAAAAAAATTAATTTTTGATATAAAATTTAGTTTTCTAACTGATATTTTGATAATAATTTTATTTTTTATTAATAAATTTATTAAATTATTTAATCTTTTTAGTTAGAATGTCAAATAGACTTTATTAATTTTAATTTTAAAAAATTTATTTTTGCTAATGCATGTTACTTTGTATTTTATGATAAAAAATCTCTAATTCATATTATTATCGAGAAATAAAAAGAAAGAGCGAGGAAGAAACATTATCGGCAAAGGAAGAGAAGGACGTTCTCTCCGAGTATCATCGGTGAGGAAGGAGAAACATACAAAATCGTTGATGAAAAAAAGAAAAGGACAAAATCGGAGTAATAATAAAAAAAGAAAGAAATATGTCAATTTAAAAATGAATTATATTTAAGGCAGAATAAAATCTCATATAAAATTATGATAGACAATTAATGAGGAAATAAAGATAACTACAATGTATAAATAGGAAGTGGAATAGATAATGAATTAATTGTGTCATTAATGAATTAGCAGTACATTTATAATTAATTAATATTAATGATACTAATTTATTTTTTTTAATATCTTTAATTAATTAATCAATGGATCCCAATAAAATTGGGGCCCTAGGCATAGGTCTTATGCCTTAGCCGGGCCTGGGTGATAGAGATGCTTGAAGAAATTTAAGAGTCCTGGTGAATTGGTAAAAGCCTAAAGTGGTCGGTGTTGACAAGGTATTTGATAAATAATGAAAAAAATTCAAGAGGTTAGAACAATTTAATGGAAGTTAAATGTGATCAAAGTATTAGACAATCTTATCGGACAATGAGGAAAAGTGCTCCGAATTTAAATTATAATCGGACTTATATATTGAGTTGACTTGAGATTGTCAAGTAGGGAAGGAAGGACTATTTGGGATGATTGAGTTAGATGGAAAATCGGATTATCTTGAACGGCAGACTGCAAACTCCCGAGTGCAAACTCCAAATTCCCGACTCCTGAGTGCATACTCTCGAGTCTCGAATGCAGACTCCCGACTGCAGAGTCTGAGTTGTAGACTCCCGATTGCAGAGTCTGAGTTGTAAACTTGCGACTCTCGAGTGCAAACTCTCGACTGCAGAGTTGAAGTTGTAAAAAAAAAGATACTGAGACTTGCTTTCAAGCAGTTTTATCCTTAAATCAGATTCGTCCTCCTCTGGCTATGCTTTAAAATTATGATGAATGTCAGTTTCTTAGGCTACAATGGCAGAACCACGTACATAATCAAGTACTGGCTATTTGTGGTGAATTGTTAAAGTACCCGATTGCTATCACGAGCAAACCACCGAGCAAAAATGCAAGACGGAGAGAAGATTTGGGGGAACAAAGGTGGAGGAAAACCTTTATTATTAGCTTTGTCTCTCTGGCTCTTAGTCATAATCTCCTTATATAAGAGCTTAGATCCTTGTAGTATTCAATGGCCAAATTAAAGTCATTTATCTAATTCAAATGGCTGGAGGTTACAGATTCTTCATTAATCATCAATGCATCTATTACATTTAAGCAATAAGTAAAAAATATTCAGGTGGCAAAACGTCGGTTCATTCGCTTAGGCAAATTCGTCCAAATCGGTTCGACATTCAACGTGAATAGGTCGTGCTCGCATACGAGTCAACTTGATGCAGTATAATCCGGGCCCTATATTTGCACCTCTTGTACACTCACACGTGAGAGTCTCTCCTCATGCATTTGTTCACATCATTAATGTATGTGCAATAATATAAACCAACCATAGTTCCTTAAATCTTCTAATGTGAGACTAAACTCATACACAAAGGAGTCTCCTTCCTCCTTTTTCATTCACATGTATCCAACAATCCCCTATATGAATGGAAAATATGGTATGTGATAACATTTAGCAAATAAGTCTAATATATGACAAGTAGGTTTTACCCTTTGAATCTTTTCTTATGAAGATCTGTTTGCTTACTGACTGATAAGAGACACGATATGCTTGAACTATTCTATTGTTTGTGTAAGCATTGACATATTTTACCTAGAACTCTTCTTGATATAACTTAGTTCTCATGAGTGTGTTCATTCTTGTCATAAACAAGTCTGGTTCTATGAGAAGTACAAAGAATTGTGTCTTTAATTTTCTTCGAAGCAGCCACACTTCTTTCTCACATAGGTGATTTTTCAAAAGTATTCCATATCACTCTATTGAATCATTAAAAGTCATATGTTTTAACCTCCATCCTTCACTGATTAATTAGGTCGTTCCCCCGATAATGAACAACTTTGTTAGTATAATTAGGTTATCCTTTTGAATCTAGTTCTTTGGATCTCTAGTTTTCATAGGTTAAGTTTCCTTTGCACCAACATTTCTTATCAGCATCAAATCCATCCCTTATGATGAGCTTGCAACTAACTCTCTGTTTAACCTTTTGATTAATAGATCTGTTAGGTTATCTTTTGCTTTTACTTAGTCAACAGTGATAACTCCCGTTGAGAGTAGTAGTTGTCTGATGGTATTATATCTATGACATATATATCTAGACTTATCATTATATAAATAACTCTGTGCTCAACCAATTGTTGATTGACTATCGCAATGTATGCAAATTACCGACACCAATTTCTACCATCTTGGAACATCTTCTATGAATTGTCATAGTCATCCAGTCTCTTCATCACATTCTTCAAAAGCTACAAACTCAGATTTCATCGTGAATCTAGTTATTACGGTTAGCTTAGAAGATTTCTATGAAATGACTGTACTTTCCAAAGTGAATACATATCTACTAATAGACTTTTAGTCTTGCATTCCAAATATCCAATTCGCATCACTGTTGTTGGAATGTATACTAAAAGCCTAGCTTTTGTAAACATTTATTTTGAAATAAAAGAATCATATTTGGTCAATATCTACATTTATTTGTTAAATGTAATTGTTCAATTAATTTATATAGTAGATAACATGGAGCGTGGTGTCACACTCAGAAGATCATGTTGTCAGTTCTTTATAAATAGTTGCTCACGACTAAGATGGAAAGGAACAAACCATCGAAATAGTCGTAGTGTAATTAAGTATTAGTTTATCTTGATTAATAAATTACACTGGTACACTCTAAGTGTATTGAGTAGGACCATTTAGGTAAGTTCTTTTTTTACTGACTTAATAAAAGAACTAGACCTTAGTTATTATGAAAGTGTATGCTCTTAATCCTAATATAATAACAAGCACTTATATTTAATATTTATTTCTTTGACTTATCAAAGGGTAAGGTTTAGCTCGATAAATCAATATGCCTGATAAGTTGGGAAATGATATTACTTATAGTGTGTGTTGTTGATTATAGAAGGAATCTGTGTCCTAGTTATCTAGGTTGAGAATGTCCCCAAGAGGAGCTCATAAGGATTGCCATGATAAACCCTGCAAGTGGACTTAGTCCGACATGACAATGAAGTTGAGTGGTACTACTCTTGGAGCTATATATTAATTAAGTGAGTTATCAGTAACTTACTTAATTAGTGAGCATTCGTAATCTTAAACACAAGGAGACTAACACACTCATAATAAGAAGGAGCCCATAATGTAATTTGGGATTGGTGCGGTAGTGCGGTAATAACTCTCTAGTGGAATGCGTTATTATCGATGAACTTGAGTTGTGTGTTCGGGGCGAGCACGGGATACTCAAGCTCATCAGAAGGCCAAAACCAATTTCTCCTCTAGGTCCCTGTCGTAGTCTCATTATAGTCTTAAGTCCATCCAAAGTAAGGTCCATCTTGGTGTCCAAGAAATGGGTCGGTCCATTGCTTGATGACCAAGCAATGGCCGGCCACATCTCCTCCTAAAGGGCCGACCCTATTGCTTGGTGACCAAGCTAGTAGGGGTCGGCCACAATAGTCAAACAAGGAGGGTTGTTTTTGAAAAGAGAGATTTTAATTTTAAAAACTTTCCTTATTTGAATTTGGTCACATGTTTTAATAGAGAGTTTTAAAAGTTTTAAAACTTTCCTTTTTTTAACCATCCTCATGGTTTAAGAAAAAAGGAGGAAGATAAGTTTTAAAATTAAAATTTTCTATCATCATGTTAAAAAAGGAAATTTTATAAGAGAAGTTTTAAATTTTAAAACATGGTTTTAATTTTTAAAACTTTCCTTTTTTAACTCTAGGAAAGAGAGCTTGTAAAATTTTATAAGAGATTTTTTTTCTTGTAAAATTTTATAAAAAAATTATTATTTTTTTCCTAAATATGGTGGCCGACCACCTTGCTTGGTGCCCAAGCAAGGGGCCGACCAAAACTCAATCCTAAACCAAATAGGATTGATCACAACCATTGATTTGGTGATTGATTCAATCAAGAGGAAAGAAAATGAAAAATAAAAAGGGAAAAGGAAAAACTCTTGGATGATTTTATTTTTATAAAAAGTTTTTCCTTATTTGCCTTGGGAAAGTAATATAAAAGAAGGGGTGAGGGGGCTTCATGAGATACAATTCTTATTCTCTTACTTGGAGATCATCAAGTGGCCGACCCTCCCTCTCTTCTCTCTTTTCCCTTTTGCTCTCTTCTCCTTGGTGGTGTTGGTGGCCGGATTTTAGAAGAAAAGGAGAAGCTCTTTTGGGTGGTGTTCATCTTGGAGGATCGTCGCCCACACGACGTCCAAGGCGAGCGAGGAATACGGCAGAAGATCTCGAGGTCATTAACTTACAAAGAGAAGGTATAACTAGTAGTTTTCTTCTGCATCATACTAGTTATTTTCTTTGTAAAAATTCTAAATACAAGATGCAATTAGATCTAGTCTTTCGAATTTATTTTCCAAGTTTATGTTTTCTTCTTTTTCAAATTTGTGATTCGATTGTTCTTTTTGGTTAACCTAGAGTTATTTAAGGAAATAAATATTAGCTTTCCTTAAAAGGCTTTGCCTAGGCGGTGGTGGTTGCTCCCATATCCAAGAAGGTCGTGTGCCTCGCCATGCAGTCCTGGAAGCCAATTTTGGAAATTAATATTTATGGAATTAATAACTTAAGTAGATTTGAATCAATAGTGTTAAGTTCCGCTTGAGATTCAAATTTAAACCATTAAGAATAGATAAGTTAAATTTGGAATCAATGATGTTAAGTTCCGTCTGCGATTCCTAATTTAACTTTCAAAGAACACAATAGGTTATTTAAGGAAAGGTTTAACACTTGTACAAAAAATTTTTGTACAGTGGAACCGATACGTTTTCCTAGGACTAACCAACAACTATATTCTTTTATCACAGCAAGATATCTCGTTTAGTGCAGTCTATATTGATGAGTATACCTTAAGTACCTTAGTACTCTTGTTATCCCTTTTCCGTGCTCAACACTATGATTACTTATGTATCTACTCATTTACTCACTACGTAAGCTAAGTCTAGTCGTGTACAACTCATCGGGTACATTAGACTTCCAATCACTCGATAGTACTATATCTAATAGATACTTTCTCTTTGATTCTTCGATAGATGTTGACAAGTATCTATTGGTGATTATACCAATGCAATATCATCATTTATGAATTTCTCAAAAAGCTTGTCCACATAATGAGACTAACTAAGAACAAGTCCTTCTGTTATTCTAAGAATTTTGATTCCTATAATCACATCAATTACACTTATGTCTTTCATGTCAAATCTTAAATTCAACATATCTTTAGTGAATTTGATTATCTTATCACTACTTTTAATGATAAGTATGTCGTTTACATATAGGAATAAGATGGCATAGTCATTCTCTATGACTTTTATGTAGACACATTTATCACATTCATTGATCTTGAATATATATTCCTTTATGACATTATCAAATTTTTCATGTCATTGTTTTGGTACATATTTCAAGTCATGCAATGACATTACTAATATATAAACCTTATTTTTCTACCCTGACATAAAAAATCCTTCAGACTGCTCCATGTAGATTTCTTTTTTAAATCCCTATTAGAAATGTTGTCTTTACATCCATCTGATATATTTTTAGATTCCATAAAGTGATGATAGATAATAATATTCTAATGAAAGTTATTCTTAATACTGAAAAATATGTATCAATGTCTTCTCATTGTCAATATCCTTTGATCTCCAATCTAGCCTTATACTTATCAATCATGCAATATGCTTTTATTTTCTTCTTGAAAATTTACTTGCAACCTAGTGATTTGCTTCCCTAAGGAAGGCCCACAAATTTCCAGGTGTAATTTTACAAGATAGAGTCTATCTCAGATATAATTGTCTCTTTCCAGTGAGGTTCATCAGAAGAGTTACTGCTTCTGAGAAACTGTCAGACTCACTTTCCAACATAAAAGTGATAAAATTCATTCGGTAGGATTTTTTTCATTCGAGCTTTTGTACTTCATCTCAGATCAACCTCAATTGGTACTTCTTCTTCTTCTTCTTCTTCTTCTTCTTCTTCTTGTGTTTCATATGTCTATTTAGAGAAGCTAGCTTTCTCTCGGGTATTATTCGGAAGTACATGCTCAAAGAATGAGATATTTCTCAATTCTATTATCGACTTCTTGTGTATATCCGATATTTGTGACTCATGCACAATAAATTGATACACACTACTGTTATGTGTGCTGGTGCAGTTAGCACCAATTGTTGGGATATGCTCAATGCGAGTGCATGTTAGAACACGATTCGTAAACATGCGTAGTGGAAAATAAAATAATAATTCCTAATTATTACATCACACACCACACGCATATAAGGATACAACATGCTAAACATGATCGCATAATTAAAATTTTACAGAAAGTAAATTTACGCTAGGTATACCTTACGAATGACCTGTAACGAGAAGGGCATCAACCGTAGCGATATTTTTGAACCTCGCCTCTATTCGTATCCACGTCGAGCTCCTCAAGACAACTCCTTGAGTACAAACAATTCCTTTGAAAGTTACTAATCACGAGTGAAAAAGAGGGATCAAGAGGAAGAAGAAGCAAACAAGGAAGAGTCTCTTCCTTGCTTGGTGATCATGACAACAACGAGAATAATTTCTCCTTGTTGTGGGTGGTGACAAAGAGAGGGGAGAGGGAAAGGAGGATTGAGTTTCTAAAATTCAATCAACCAAATAATGAAATTTATTACTAATTATCTCCCAATTACATCTATATATAATCCTCTTTAATGAGTTAGATTAGAAAGTCCAAATCAAACTCATTATCCCTTAATCAAAAATTAACCCATCAACTCCTTGGTTTGGTTCACAACTAAACCATATTGATTCATGACTAATTCATGATTAAACCAAATATGGTTCAATTCTACTATAAGAGATGTAGCCCATCAAGCTCTCCTTTGACTTGAGCTTTCTCCTTTATTCTTGGTCAAATTCCTCCCCCTTGGACATTGATTCTGATAATATTCCTTTTGGTTGAGGGAGTGTTTGTGAGAGAAAATAAAATAGAGAGAGAGCATTAAAGATAATGAGAGATACCCCTTACCAATACTTACTTTACCCTTTCATAGAACCAAGTTAAGGTTGTTGAGCCCTAAGGATCATGAACCATATCAATATAGATTGTGAGGAACTGTCCCCTCGGGACGGTCTAGTGGCTAGCACATGAGGTGTTGCCACCATGAGGTCTGGGGTTTGAATCTCGGCAAAGCCGAGGTAAATGTATTCCTTATGTGCTAGTCACTATTCCAAAGGTTAGTAGTCGCACATGATTTACCTCCTCCGTGTTGGCCCTAGGACTGGTTGGCGGGGGAATTGGGGGTGAGCGTATTCGCCTTTTGTCACCGTGAGGAAGGTCTAATCAATATTAATGTTGAGGCGGTTCTAATAATTAATGGTTGGGTTTTTTTTTCAAACCATGCCCTGTTTGATCAATATGACTGTCGGTGCAATTAATCTATGGTCAAAATTGACTAGATTGACCAAACTCAATGTGACTCGAGATTGAGTTTCTATATTTAATCAATTATTGGTCAGCAAGAGGAAAGTCCAAATGAGTTATAATTGACTGGATACTTGAAGGCTAGAAATCCAACAGGGACTTGACATGAGAAGTTTAAAGTCCTAATATGTCATTATTAACCGTATACTAGATAATAAGAAAGTCTCAATAGGTCGAGGGTAACTAGATGTCAGATAGTGATAAAGTCTTGGTAGGTCAAGGTTGATTGAATGCTAGACAACAATGAAAGCCCGGTAGAATTAAGGTTGACTATATGCTAGGAAATAAGAAGTCTTGGCAAGTCAAAATTGACTGAATGTTGGGTAATGGAATCATGGTAGATTAAGGTCAATTGGATATCAAGAAAGATAAGAATTCAATCTTGGTTAGGCTAAAACATGAGTATTAGTCGATTGATAAGGTTATCGGTCAACTAATAAACCCTAAACTCTAAAATTGGGGTTCAAGGTATTTTTAGGGTTTGTTAAAGTAACAACCGCTTAATAGGTTTAATTAGTTAATTGATGACACTGAACAAAAGCTTCAGAAATTGATTGAAAATTTTGACTGATCATAATCAGTCAACTGATGAAGTATATCAATCGACTGATATCTATTCAAACGAAAAGAGAATTCAAAATTCAATTGTGAGATTTGACTGATTAGGTAGCAGTCAACTGATGGTAATGTTCAGTCAACTGATTCTGAGATGGATTGAGCCATTGAGCTGACAAGTCAAAGCAATGTTCGAATCTATAATGGAGTAATCGACTAATGGGTATGATCAATCAACTGATAAGTAGAAATTAGTTTGACAACAATCCTATAAAAGAGGATTTCAAGGAAGCTCGAGGAAGTTGGTTCTTGGGAGTTTGAGGACGAAGTGTTGTTGTATTTAATTTTCAGACCAAATAACAAAGCAACAAAAAGCATCCAAAGTAAAGCTCACTTGTGTAAGTATGTTTATTTCGATTTCTTTTGAATTCATTTGTATTTTTGTGTTTGGATTGTATTTGTTGTAGAAACTAAATTGTAAAAGGCTTCTCTGTCTCTGGAAGTTAACCGAGAAGGGTAATGTTGGTAGTCATTAGGACTAGACCTTGGACATAGTCACCTTGGAAAATGATGAACCAAGTAAAACCAACCTTATTTGCATATTGTGTTGTCGATTTGTTCAAATTTTCTTTGCTCAATCAACTCAATGCGAAGCTATTCATCTTATCTAGCTGGCACAGATCCTAACACATACCACATCCTACTATATCCATATAAATTGCAAGAAGGTTCTAACAAGTGATGATTGGTACCAATTCAGACTATGCCATGGCTCCCTCCCTATCAAGGCTATGCCCAAGGATAGGCCCAAGCCTATAGTCAAAAGTTAGACCTCCCATAAGGGAATTGAGGAAACTCGGCATACTGGAAGGGGAGAGTTAACTATGGAGCTTGACATAGGATATTCCGGATGGGCAAGCAATAGAAGTTACTTAGATAGTCAAGTCTCGTGAATGGATTCGAAAAGTTAGGTTGCATGTGACTTGAGATGCCTAGTTGTATCAGGTACACAAACAACTGAGCTAGTTAAGATAATTGAAAGGTCGAGTACTCAAACTATCCTACACTCTAGAGAGAAAGAAAGGCGTTTGGGCTACTGAACAATTTGAAGAATGAGGAAGGTGTTCAGGCTGTCAGCACTAAGGATGTCGGGTGGAGGTTCTCAGGCCACTAAGTATCAAGGTTACCATGGTAGATCTGAATTATTATATGATAATTTGTTTTAAATTATTATATGATAATTTATTTCTTTAAAATTTATTATAATCTAACTATGTTTCTGATGAAATAAGTTTGATTATCGAAATAGCAATTTGAGCAGTTCTAATCCAAATTGTTGCATAAATCAATTCAAAGACTATCAGTGCTATGATATTTGATATCATTCGGAGGCCTTTATATTATTAAACATTTTTGCCTAAGTACTTTAAAATTTAAAAAGAATAATATAAATGGACCACAGAAGGCCACTAAAAAAATTGCAATGATAGCTAATAGACATGAATTTATCATATTTAATATCATTAACTATTTGGACTAAAAACTTAAAAAGAAGATGGATATACTAAGATGAATACTAAAAGTATAATAATACTAAATGCAAGACCTCTACGCACTTTTAGGAAAAATACTTGATGAAAGAATGGATATTTGTCGCTTCAGTTTAGATAAGGCAGAAACAATTTAACACTTCAGTTGATATAAGCAAAGAGCAATACAAAGCATCGAGCTGGGAAAATGAAGACCGAATCAGCACTGTCAAATCAAGCATGCAAATGGCTTATAAGTATTTTAATAATCAAAAGACTCAAAATAATTTGGACAAAAATAAAAGAGCGTCATCATTTGACAAATTATCAAATAGATGTTTCTTTTTCTAATTAAAGTAAAATACACATCCCATTTAAACTAAACTATCTAAGACTAATTTTAAAAAGTTAAGTTGTAATAATTGATTGCTAACTTCTATGTGTAACATATGATATAATTAAGGATTAAATTGTAGATATTGAATGACAACTTAAATACCTTATCATTATAACATAATCCCAAATCATTATACCATAGTCCCAAATGTAGTAGCTGGTTGTTAGCTTCTATAACAAAGTTATTAATTATTTTATGTTGTTTTTATTTATTGGAGAGTAATAATATAATTAAATGATATTTTGATAAATAAAACAAATTAAAATTTCATGACATTACTATACTTCAAATATGAACATTTTCTTATCTCAATCGACTGCTTAGAAGCTAATAGATAATTACTACAATATCTAACAACTAGTTACTAATTTCTATTTCTAGTATCATCTTATGTTCATTTTGCTTATTAAAAAAAGTAATAACCTCATTAAAATAATATTTCAATAAACAAACAATCCATAACACTCATTACATTACAAATGAATATTATTTAATCATGATCGACGATTAATAAATAACTACTATATGATTGTTAATTTTTATTTTCTACAATAATTTTATTATTTTATATTGATTTTATTTATTAGAAAGTAATAACCTAATTAAAAATTCAATGAGCAAAACAACCTAAATAAACTTCATCACATTCACTACATTATTTAATTTGACAAACCCTTTTAATTTTTACCCAAATAATTTTGAACCAAAATTGTGATGATTTAACAACTACAAAAGGGTCATGGTGGACTAGAAATTGTGTTCTGAGTTTGCCAGGAACCTCTCAGCATAATATTTCAATTTGCCTGTACAAATAATAACAGAATCACATTGGTAAATAGATAGTTTAAGCATAATGTTTCAATTTAAACAGTATAATACCAGAATCACATTCGTAGATGTATATCTTAAACACCAGACTGGACTTCCAAATCTGCGGTACTAGCATGAAATAGTGCGGGTGATCTTCCGGCGCTAACTAAAACTGTCCACCCACGCCAAGTCAAAACTAAAACTGGTGTTTGCCTGCACTTTCTAGTGCATCGGACAACTTAATCTTGCTCTCCAATTCCATCTTTATACTCCTGGGTTCATCTATCGCCGTGGATCCAACATCAGAAGCCTACTATGCAATAACCAAAAACAAAAACCAATAAGACTTCCAGCAAATTTCGTCTATGATTAGAAGCCGCTTTTCATCGGATATACATGCTACCTTGAAACCAGAGATTTCTTCGACAACTGCTTCTACAGCTTTCGAATGATCTGTAATTTTTTGATCTTCCTGAAAATCAACAAAGGCAAAGAGGACAACGAAATTTGTGATTAAATCCAGAAAATGCTCAGCCCTTCAACTAAGGTATCAGAAATGCCAGCCTACTATACATGATAGTAAGATGACCATATACAGCAAAATAAATCATTAATAAATTTTCTGTATACAGAAGATATACTTTCATATGTTTAAAAGTGAAGGGGAAACATATCAGAATAATGTACCTGATATTTTACATCACCTTCCTTGGTTTCCTTCTTGATTCTCACATTCTGGATATTAATAGGAAACGGTTTTCTGCAATCAAACATGAGTCAGGAGAATGCATAAAGTGGTCCGATGGAGAAAAGAAGCCGAAGAAGTAACAAAATAACTACCTTACTGACTCATCTGGATGCTTGGAGTCATCAACCTCCATGTCTGAATCAGGATCATGCCTTACCTCTGGATCTGCATGATCTTCATCAGGCTGGATATCATCAAAGTAATTACTCTCTTAAACAGCTAACCATATAATTCCCATGCTAAGCTCTTATATGTACTTATGAATCCAACAAGTCCTCAATAAGAAACATGTTGTTATGTTTGTATCAAATGTATCCAAAGAGATAGTAAAGTGGTTCCAAATAAAGGTGCATTGCCTCAGATTTGATATTTACTCAAAAGTAGAGGATTAAAGGGGTATAGTAGTGGGTATCAGGTTCAGAACAATTCTTGGATTTCATATTCATTCAGGAAGTGGCACAACTACTGGTGAAAACACATGCCATGTTAATGCTTGGTGTAAAGAAAACAACTCATTTGACCTCGACCTTGTTAACAGATCAATTTTACTATTATTATATTCAGATCCAATATCATCTTTTCCTTGACAACATGCTTATGGATACAGCCAGCTTTACATAGAGTGGAATCAACAATGTATTCAACAGGTGAAGAAGCTAAGTATCCTCTAGTGCCATAGACACATGCAGAAGTCGATATGTCACTTTTGATTCCAATGGTCACAGCTAACACAGGAAATGCTCATTGAATCATTTCTTTAATTAATTTTCAAAAGACATACAAAATATTAATTATTAGAGATGAAAATGCTAAATAGACAATTTATTTATATAAAAAAACTATTATTTGGAAGCAACTAGATACAACTCCAAAGATTGATAAAATGCAAGAAATTAGGTTGACATTGTATGGATATGTTCAAAGGTAACAATATATTCTATGGTTAACTTTGAAACTATCAGAGTGGAAAGTGAAAAAGGTCGAGCAAAGTGAAAGTAAACTGAAAAATTAATAATAATAATTTAATTAATTTGAACATTACTAGTGCTATAGCCTTGCACATATTCAAATACTAGATGACAAATGATGATATAGTATTGCAAAGAGCTCATTGAGGGGCGATCCATACAACCATCCTCAGATCGATGGAACAATCATAGATGATGATCATCATCATCATCATCAAATCCTCATAGGTTGCGTGTATTTTTTTTCTACAATTAATAAGAATCAGAAGACGAATTGATAATTAATAAGTATTATCTTACAAACCAGAGAAACTTTTTTCATGATTTTTCCAATGACCCATCTATTTGTTTTTTTATAAGACATGCTCAATCATCTCTTACCAGGGTTACATGTAAAGTTATAGTGAGGTACCAAATAAACTTCAACCATAAAAGAGAAGTGTCATAAAATCAGATCAAAGATAACGCAACCTTCAAAAACATGACGTTCCATTAAGTGAGAAGTACCTCAGGAATCTCTGTATCAGGAGGTCGTTCTTGAAACTGGACACTAGGAGCATGTTGAATCCTTGAGAGATTGTCTAGAAGCCTTGATCTAATATCATTCAATTGCTGATACGAATTTTTGTTTTCCATATTACTTGGCGCAACATGAAGAGTATAATCCGGTCCAAAATACTCGTAGTATTCATTTTGAGGCATCTTGTCATCAATTTCTAACCCAAGGGCAACTCCAGTCTGCCCAAGTGAGATCGAACAAAGTTAGAACACATTAAACTAGTACCAATGAGATGGGATTGATATAACACAAGGCAAATAAAGTACACCTAGAGATGAGGAAGTTTAACTTGTGCTTATTAACATACAATAACAACAGATTGCTTTGTCCATGAACGCAACTTTTATCAGGTGTTTTAGAACAGATCCAAACAATACATATTGTTAATGAAAGTACAATTACAAAGCAACAAGAATTTTACACTTACAATGCTGAAAAAACTGAATAATCATTAAAAAACTTCCTACATGATTATGTATATGTTGATATAAATAAGTAGTGAGCAAAATGGAACAACAATAAAATAGTATATGTGCTGTTTCTAGAAAATGTTATAAAATTCATAGTTCAGTGATCGAAAATATGTGAATCAGGAAAAAGGTGCTAGATGATTCGGCAATTTAATGAAAGAGAGGGTTTGTTTACCACAATACCTCATAGCACCAACATCGAGCAACATTCCTGATAGTATATCCACCACCACCAAGTAACAACAGTGGCACATTAAAAGATCTCATGTATTTCACACATTCGGCATGACCTTTGATGGAAAGGTTAAAACATCCCAACCTGTCTCCGGATAACGAGTCAGCACCACACTGAAGGACCACGGCGCCAGGTTGGTAAACTTCCATAACTTTTCCCATGATAGGTTTGAAGAGAGATTGATAGCTCTCATCATCTATCCCATCATCTAATGGGACATTGAGTGAGTAGTATTTCCCTTTCCCATATCCAATATCACGTATGTCTCCTGTTCCAGGAAAGTAGTCTCCAAATTTATGAAATGAAACTGTCATGACTCTGTCTGTGGAATAGAATGCCTCCTCCACACCATCTCCATGGTGAATATCAATGTCCACATATAATACACGCTGTAGATGAGTGCATAAAAATTTATGGTCAAACAACAAAAATATAAGACATTAGGAGAACACTGAAACAAGCTAATGACCACTGTTAAGTCAGTCAAATCAATCTAAAAGAATGGAAATAGTGCAGTATAGTTAAGTGAACGATTAGGCTCTCTCTAGGTCAAAATTTTGAGACGTTGCAGAAATCCTAAGGCTGTTTATTTCCAGAAAATTTTCCTAATTTTCCTTTCCCAAGATAAAAATTAAAATCCAAAAAAATGAAAAGTGAAAAGGGATATATTTGTTCCAGTCTTTTTCATCTCTATATAAAATAAGAAATATTTATTATAAAAGAATGATTGATCTCCCAAAAAAGGTAAAGAAAAAACTACTTATTTATTATTTTGATTGTACTCATTTTTTTTTTTGAAAAATTATGATCAAACGCATAAAGGTTGTAAATGAACCAAACGTTCATAAACAAGCTAGGTGTTCGATATGGTAAGAACTTATTTATAATCGTTCAATACACACAAGATCAATTAAATAAATACGATTGAACAACTCGTTAAACTAAACAAATAAGTTTGAACACATATATGTTCAACTTGTTAATGTTCATGAACAACAGTCGTGAATAATGTTCACAAACCATGTTCATTAATAAAACTCTTATCAATATACTTAATAAACAAAGAAATTTTTAAAATGAACAAACAAGTTCAAAATTAACACAAGCTCAATAATCAATCAAACAAGCAAAAGTTTCAAACAATCAAACAAGCTTGAATTGAGAGTTCGATAACATCTAAACGAACCAAGCTCAAGCCAAGCTTAAACTAAGCTCTATCTCATAAAAAGTAGACCAAGTAAAGCTTGAACAATCATTTCAATGGCTTGATTCATTTTAGGCTCGGCTCGGTTACTTTATCAAACAAGCTTGAACATCCCAAAGCTTGGTTCGGCTTAGCTTGTTTACAGCCCTTTACACATTTACATAAAAGAATAATTTATTATAAAATAATATAGGAAACCAGAAAAATTGTCCAAAATAATTGCAGCCTAAGATTCCACTTCTGAGGATTTAGATACATATATATACAATCATCAAACAACATTCAATTTTTCATCAAATCAAAATAGGCAGGTCAATAGACGGAACAATTACTGTATGCTTGAACAAGATCAACTGTTCAAAAATAGTCAGGTCAATAGATGCCATGTTTACTGTATTTTTTAAGTTCCAAAGGTAACTCAGAGGAAGAAAAAAATATACCTTTTGATGGAACTGATGTGATTGTGCAAATATGTTTATAATTTATTCATGCACACAACTAATTCTGTATATGTGCATTGTGTGTGTATGTGTCTATACAGATAAATGAGAGAACATGCATCTTAACAGCAGTATTTTCTTTTAAAAATAGGTAAATAAGCAAAAGAATCTTAGAGATGTAAAGAGAACTTGTAGGTTAGCTTCAAAAATCTAGCAAAATTTAAGTTTAATATAACAAGATCATGATACAAAAACTGGATTCAGGATTGATTTTTCTTAGATCCGATAAGGCAGTGAAAAAAACTTCACGGGCCTTGCATAGAGTTCCAATAGGAAGTCATGTCAGCATTGAGTTGAAACATAGCATTAGTCCAAAAATGGAATATAAAACATGGTGATATGTTAATAGAACTTCATATTATTCACTCTCAGTAACCTAAAATACCATTTATGTGGGGGCATGTATACAATTTCACTTTACACAATATGTGATACATCCAAATTGTATACAAATGTCCTAGAATAATAAAACCATTGCATGAAAAAAGTAAGGAAAGTAATATCCTAACGTCCATGATGACACTTGTAATGGTGATTCAATAAAACTAGGAATGAATGTCATGATGGTTACATTTTGGTGACCATCAATTTATATCTGCATGCTACTAAAGCTTAACAACTCAAAAAGCAATCTGTAAGGCGAAAGCCATCTTTGCATATGAATCAGGGAACTGTTATTGCTCTAACAACACAAAGAAATATCAAAGCTAGTTCAGAATAGTTATAAAGAAAAATATATCTAGAAGTAAGTTCTAAATCTAATGCAGCTCAGAAACTCAAAATAGTCCCAATCTGACTTGAGGACCTAGCGTGTCATCCTATGAGAGCAACAAAGTTCCTCAGTTACCTACTTGTAGCTGTATGAATTGAAGTGTTAATGAATACCTATTTATATTTTTGCCACCGCTATGTTCATTGTTGAAAGATCTTCCCAATCTACAAGAAATACATAGGAACAGATGCAACCTCTAGTCATAACAGCATGAGTATTAACAACTTAGCCCCACGGGGTTATCTCGGCTGGTAAAGACGTGGAAGTTTGCCACTGAGAACATGGGTTCGAGTCCGCAGGGTAACGGGGATTTATTCCTTATCCCTGTGTAAAAAGTCTCGGCCCACTGCGTACTTGCCACCGAGCTACCGTGATTTACCTCCCTCGTGATGACCCTGGGCAGGGTGCGGCGGGGGCCCTGAGGGCGAGGGTTTCGCCTTTTGCCAATGAGTATTAACAACTTAACATTATTAGCCACAACCCATTATGGAGATCGAAAAATAAGAACGAAGAAAAGAAAACCTCGGAATCTACAAAAAAAATGGACGCACCTCATGGCGCTTGAGGAGCTCGAGGATGGCTAGCACGATGTCATTAACGTAGCAGAAACCTGAGGCCTCGCATTTTTTGGCATGGTGAAGGCCGCCAGCCCAGTTGATGGCAATGTCGTGCCCATGGTTGAGTTTGACAGCGCCACCAACTGAGCCGCCCGCGTAGGCCTGACAAAAGGAGTAAAGGCCGTCGAAGACGGGGCAGTCCTCGCCGACATTGAAGCGCTTGAGGGCGCGGATCTGCTCCTGTTGAGTCTCGGGGGTGACGGAGCGTAGGAAGGTGACGTAGTCGTCGGCGTGGAAACGGCAGAGGTCGCGGTCGCGGGCAGGGTTGGGCTTGTACACCTGCATGTGGCCGAGGAGGCCGTACTGGGCGAGCAGCGCGTGGGTCATCCGCATCCGATGCGGCTTCATCGGATGCCCCTGCCCGTAGTAATAGTTCCCGATCTCCGGGTCGTAAAAGTAACACACCTTCCGCTTCTTCGCCGCCGGACCGATTCCCGGCAGGGAGTTGCCGCCACCGATCTCCATATCCCTTTTCTTTCGCCTTAAATCCTACTCCTGGACCTCAATTTGTCTTTCCTCTTCGAACAAGAAAGAGAGAAGCGAGGAAAGGGAAGGGAGACAAGGGAGTGAAGTGAAAGATGAGGGTTTGGGTTCTTATTTGTTTAGCCGGAAAGAAGATTTGATTGGCGTGCCAATGGTATTCAAGTATCAACGATGCGCGGATCGTCGAGAAGAACAAGTGCTTCTGTTGGGGGGAATGAAAATTAGGGTTTATAAGATGCTAAAATAATGTCTGCAACAAATACGCTAGTTAGTAGAATATATAACTACTAGAGACATAACTACTATAAAATTTATTTAATATTTTTTAATTTAATTAAAAGTATTATATTCAAAATATTTTTTATTTGATTAAAATTATTTCAATTTTTTTTTTTGCTTATCAATCCTTAGTCACCATCTTACGAGAGCATTCGGATCTCCTAGTCAACAATCTCTAATATTCTCTTGCCCCTTCTCTTATTTATACTTGGAATATCATCTTATTTATCCTCTAACTTTTCTAAAAGATTAACTAACTCATTAGTGACACACTTAGATAGTTTGTAGTTAAAGTTTGTCTATTTTTATCTTTTTTTCGGATGAATTCATTATTCTTTTTATGTAAGTGAGAATGTTTTAATTAAATTTTGTAGATTTGAGCATTGATAAAGTGAATTTCATTTTAAGTGTGTCACTAATAAGTTAGGTAGTCTTTCATAGAAGTTTGAACATAAATAAAACGGTATCCAAAGTGCAAATGAGAGAAGGAACCAAGATGGGACTAGAGATTACGGATCAAGCAATCCAAACTGTCTGAAGAGGGAGAGATCGGATCCTCTGGTCAGCAATCTCTGATCTCTTCTTGGTCCCTTCTGCAATTTGTATGTCGTATCGTAGTCAGAATCCAACCAAAATTGGCTACAATCTCCTCTGGGTTCACCTTTCCACCCTAAGTTATAATTTTGGATTGAGCCAGGAGATTGGAGACCATCGGCGGTGGGCAGGGCACCCTTGCTTGGTACCATACAATCTGCCAACCATCAATCACCTTTGGCGGCCTAACTCGACCTAAAACTATAATCTAGGTGGGAAGGTTAATCCAAAGAAGATTGCAGTCAATTTTAACTGAATTTTTATCATAATCTATGCAAATTATAAAAAGGACCAAAAATCAGGACTAAAATATTAGACTCAGAGAGGGAGGGTTCTCTTCGTCTCCTTGATGTGTCCAATCACTCAACTCTCTGTAAGATCGATATGTGCTAGAAAGGGTGAATAATATTAATAGCTTTTTCACTTGTTTCGGAAAACACAGAATAACACAGCGGAAGATAGAAAGAGACGAGGAGTAATGCTAACAAGGTTTCTTTTACTTGGTTCAGAGCCTATAACGACTCCTACTCCAAGGCCCGCGATCGTTGATCGTTTTTTGTGGGCAATTACTAATAGTTCAAACAAAGATTACAAACTTGAAGTATAACAGCAATATAATAAAGTTACCGACAACAATAGAAATAAAGTCATTGTCGATTGTCGAAGTAGAGCAGCAATTGTTCGTTCTTGATCTTAGAAAGTGTCTTGTCGAAGTAACTGGTCAAACCCTCCTTAAATAGCCAAGGTAGACCTGATCTAGATCCACTGATCTCGGGATCAAATTTGACTCGTTGCTGATCGATCGACCGATCCCACCATTCAGTCGACCGATCATGCTTGAATCGGCCCGGCTTCCCGTCTAGGTTTTGCTACTTGGATAGAAGTCTTCGTTCGGTCGATCGATCCACAGCTCATCTGGTCCGATCAACTCGGCTCGACCACGTCGATGTATATCCATTGTTCGATCAACTGAACCCTAGGTTCGGTCAATTGAACCCATGTTCGGTTGATTGAACCTTAAGTTCGGTCGATTAACTCCCAGGTTCGGTCGATTTAATCCTAGGTTTGGTCGACCGATCCCTTGGTCGAACCCGATTAGCTTGCTGGAAATCTAATCTGTTTGCTTGGAGGTTCGATTGACCGATGCCAAGTTCGGTCGACCGATCAAAGCCAACCTAACCCTGTAAAAGTATTAGTCTCCTGCAAAACAGGCGTTAGAAAATAGATAGATAACATGTGAAGTAAAATCCGTTTTGATAGTCATCGGACTGTCCGATTTTGACTTTCGAATTTCATCAGAAACCCTAGGTTGAACTGGCACCTACTGTTCCCTCAATGGGGAGCGTGCCCTCATCTACTCCTCTCAAGAGAGTTTACCTTTTGCCAGATTGGTATTCCAGACCGACTGGACTTTTACTCAGTGCCCGAAACTTCAGGTCTTCATGCTTAACATCCGCTCCACGATCCGTCCAGACTTTCACCTGGTTCGTGACCACCAGGATTTTCACTTAGAGTCCTCGACTCTAGAATTTCGCCCAAAGTGCTTGACCCGTCAAGACTTCGATGACCTAGGGTTACCACCCCTAGGAGTTAGGGTTACCTCCCCCTAGGATTTTTCATAGCTTAGGGTTACTACTCCTGGGACCTAGGGTTACCTCCCGCTAAGGTTTTCTATAACCTAGAGTTACCATCCCCTAGGGTTTCCATCTGCCTAGAATCCACTAAGATTTTTATTTGAGAACACTTAAGATTTTTCTGTAAATTCATTCATACTTGTTAGATAATAAATAACCTTAACTTTGAATATTTTATCATAATTAAAATACAAATTTAATCATCCGATACTTTTTACACCAAGACTCTCTCACCTTCTCCTTTTTTAGATTTAGATAAAATCATTAAAAAAAATGAATTTTAATGATTTTGTTGTATCCATGTTCAATTTGAGTAGGTAAAGTAAAAAAAACTTTCTTTTTTCGTTCTTTGCATGTAGGATGTAAGAAAAAATTAATTATCTATTTTAAAAGATTATAATTAATAATATTTTATTTAATTAGGCATAATTAAAGCAAATATTTATCTCACATGGAATTCATCAGGTATAATTTCGCATGGATTGTAGTTCTCTTTGGCTGGAAGCATTTTCCCCATATCTCACAATCTTGTGTTTTCCGTTCTCGCTTCAGATGGCTTCGTATCGATCATGTAATGTTTGTTCAAGATGGGAGGAATGGCGATTAGGTTGTATGCAAGGAATCTATGGCATTTATTGTATCGTTTTAAAAAAGAATTAACTAGACGACTTCAGATTCAGCATTCATCTAAATGCCACACATATTACAATCACTAGGAAGAATTTCTTTTGCAAGATTTAACTTCAGAAAGTTTGCTAGAATGCCGTAGTGCAAATGTTTCTGTGCATGTGTTCCATCGATCTCTCAATTCATTTTTTGCCAAGAAAAAAGTTCAGAACGTCAATGAACAAACTGTTCGCCATTCTGGAGATCAGTAAACATTAAAGACACAATAAATGGTGGAATGCTATCTCCACTCAGGAAAGACTCAGCTAAGATTAGGGGTGTAATCGAGTCGAACCGAGTTGAACTCTTGGATGTTTAAATTTGACTTATTTATAATCGATAGCTCAAGGTTTATTTAACGAATATATTCATGGTTCACGAGCTTATTCGAGTTTTTATCGAACCTAAACAAGCTTAATAAATATAAATTATAAATTTAAATATTTATTAAAATTAAATTATATATTTTTAAAAAATTATAATATTCTTATTAAAATTTATAATTTTATTCTAATAAATAAATTTAATATATTTGTCTACATTTTTCATAAACAGAGTGTAAAATCTATAAATTCACTATCAAAACTATTATTGTTTTTATTTAAAAGTTAATTTGTGAGTTTAACGAATATGTTTACGAGCTAACGAACCGAATATTGTGAAGCTTGAGCTTAGTTTGTTTATCTTAACGAGTCTTATTAAACGAGTTCAAACGAACTTTTATCGAATCAAGCTTCGAATAGCTCACGAGCAATTTGGCTCATTTACACCCCTAGCTAAGATGCGAAAAGAAACCTTTGATGACCAGCATCTAAGATGCGAAAAGAAACCTTTGATGACCAGCATCTGCAATGCTATTAGCTGTGGGAGGACTCTTTTCTTCTTCAGCTTCAAGGTATAGTCAAGGTCTCTCTCTTATGATTCTTGGCTGCAAAAGCATAGAGACAGAAGAGAGTTGTACCGTGGAATCAACACCAATCGATCAAACAAGAGATGGAGCTCTCAACTTCCACAGCTTCTCCAAGTAGTAACAGTTCCGACAATTCTAATGCTGCCAAGGCAGTTGATCGGGGTGAAAGAAAGATATTCCTTAAGAGTAGCATCAAAAAACCACTCACAGGTTGCATGAAAAACATGAATATAAAGATTGTTCTGCCAACCGCCCAATTGAATTTTAACAATGATTGGAATCAAATATATTCACATTGTATATCTATTTGACACCTACTGACACTATAAAATGTAAAAGCTTTGAGAATTTTTTTTTTTCTTCTACTCAGACTAATAAGGTAGCATATTGATCAAGGTTTGACCTGCATTCACTTTCGAAACCATGGCCCCTTCTTTTTTGCATCATTTTTTCCATCGTATATACTTGCCCAGAAGAACAAGGACATCCAGAAAAGAACAGCAAAGAAGATTCGCAGCCTATCCTGGATCCGTGTCAAGGTTGTCTGCATACCTGTGCAATACAATATCACATTACTTATTGAGCACCTTTCAAGGAGTATGAAGAAAGAATAAAACGAAAGGTAAATTTGCTAAGTGCCTGGAACTGGATGCCACCTATATTACATAGAGCGCCATTTGATGTCGTGAAGTGAACTTTTGCATGAGTTGCTATAGCAACTAAGTGTAGAGTAGGGTAAAGAAATGATCTGACTTTTTTTAAAAAATAAAAAGATAAAAATAGAAATGTCTTTTGTGCTTGAAACAGAGAAGCATATGTTACCAAAACAGAGAACAAAAGATCATAGGCTGCTCCCTAACCCTAATCCGTATTCAATTTTCTTTTTCTTACATCTATTTATTTGTTTGTTTGACCCTCATCGTCACTCAAGTATTTGGATTTGTTTTTTTGTACATATTTTATAAATCTTTAGGATCTGATTACTTGAATGAAAAAAAGGATAAGGAACAGAGAGTGAGAAATGTAAATGCCTTAATATCTTCTATCCAAGTAGTCGGTAGTCACCAAAAAAATGGTCAAACTAACATCACTGTTTTCTAAACTGTATTGGACCAGCAGGTCAAACTAGTTAACACGGGAACCTGAAGCAGAACTCTTCCTGTTCCATTTTTTTTATCGATCTGGTTGGACTGGATTTTTGACTAGTTCAATAAGAGCAGTTCACCCTCCGGTTCAGTTTCAGAAGCATTGACTAGCATGTCTGCTCATATAGCAAGATCGGGAAGTGGGAGAGCCAGCAGTCACCCACTCAGTTCAGTTTTAAAAGCCTTTGCCAATTAAAATGAAATACAACACACACTTAACTGATTGTTTGCTATATTAGTTTGGGCCTGGAACATGTTCCATGGTAAGTTGATCCTAGGGGTTCACCGCCTATAGAAGCCCTGCCATGCACTTGCCACCTATGCTCCTATTGAACCTCCCTCCATATGACGTGGGGCCATTGTAGGGGAGCCATTAATGTGACGGTTCCACATTTTTTTGAATAGAAGTTTGCACTATTTAAATACTTACCATGGTGCAGTATCTACAGAATTCAATGTTTATGCATCAGCTGTCACCAGCTAAAGAATGACCTACATGCCTTGACATAACAAACACAATCTCAAATGTACCAAGACTTCTTTGGCATTTTAGAAGCTGATTATCTTTGAATTCTTTGCAACTGTGATCTTAATTAGACAGCGTCGCCCAGAGGTGGTGCAGCCTAGCAAATCTGACAGATGGATAAACTACTTCTTGTTCCAAGTTGAGGACACAAACTAGGAATGGTCTAACCTTATTTCTGAACTTTAACATATAAACTGTTGTCTCCGGGTAGCTTCTGGAGTATACAAACTGATCGTCGAGGCTAGTGTTCGACACTATCTCCGTAAACGATATTGCTCCGCTACGGTGCTTAACGGATTGTTGCAATTCGTTCCCAAGATACAACGACGACGAACGTCTCGGAATCGTAGCACTCCGACTTCCGAGACTAGCGAACCTTTTAGTAGACTTCTTGGACTCTTGAATGCACAAGATGAGATGAATGCTTGAGGAAGAGAAGAGAAGATTGAGTGAGTATTCCATCATCTGGAGGGTTCTATTTATACTGAACGAAGAGGTTGAGTGCCCTTTGGGTGAGTGGATGTGTTCCTTGGGCTGGATCGATCTAGATCATCTATTCTGAAGGGTTGTAACCCTTCACCAAGCCCACTTCAATCTCATCCATCAGATCTGAGGAGTTGCGACCCTCAGATCCCGCCTATTGTCATCAGCCATCGGATCTGGATCCATTGATTCGATGCTTCAGATCAAGCCTCATCCCAGGCCGTCAGATCGTTACTCTTTGCGATCCAACGCTCTAGATCGCATTACAAGCGATCCATCATATCTATTTGATCAACGTTGATCAACGGTAGCCATCCATTCCCTAAGTCAACTGTCCAGTCATCTCCCTTTGCCCACGAGGATGCCGCATAGGCACTGCCACGTCAGGTAAAAGCCTGACACGTCACCCGAGTGCCACGCAGGCACTGCAATGTCACCTGGAGCATAAATTTAAGCTCCTCGCGACGATGCGTACGTGCGAAGTGCAAAGTGCGTCTACAAAGCGCCCATTGCGCACGTGGCGGGTGGCGGGCTCGCCCTGGGCTAAGGGGTCACCTGCCTTTTATTTTATTTTTGTTAACTCCATTAACACATCTTCATTAATAAGTAGAGAATACACATCGAGAATTTTCGATGTGGGACTATTCTCCCATGCACTTTATTAATGAATAATAAATGTTACTTTGGGCCGACTTTAAACATTAATTTCTCATTCACCTTTAATCGGTTTTGAGCAAATTAATAGTCTAAATCTATCTACGCGAATCGTAGATTTCAATTTTGAAGTCAATTACGACTTTCAACAATTAATGGCTTCCTTCCTCTAAATCATTTTGGTCCATTTAAGGCCCCAATATCCAACAATCCCCCACATGAATGGAAATTAATGCAATGCGTGTATGCATGCTGACATTTTACAAGAGTCCAATCGATAAGTCACTGCATCGGGAGAGGTAGCTTGTGGCTTTGAACCTTCCGTAGTGAAATGCTATCGAGTATACTAGGCTGCGCAGTGAACGTGATGTCTTGAACTGCTCAGCTGTTGGTGTATACTTAGACAATAACACCCACACAGAGATCTATCTCACCTACTTTAGGTTCTCATGGTTGGTTCCGTTTCGGCCATGGATACCATCTTGGATTCACGAGTGTTTAAGCGGCCTGTCTTCACACTCACATAGGTGACACTTCTATCAAGAGTATCCTACCATACTCCACCTTATCAGGTATAGAAGTCACTAAAAGCATAAGCTTAACCTCACTACATGAGGTAGGACAGCACAAATTCATCCTAGGATTGGGATAGAGATAAACTATCTAATGTGCTGGACCACAACTTCTGTAACTTCGTTGTCCCATTGAACCAAGATCTTGGGATCTCCAGTCAACAAGGTTGGGTTACCGCTTTTTTAGTTGTAGATTTTAATCCCATTCCTCTTGATGAGCAGTATACTTGATCTCGACTCAACCCCTTCGTTAGAGGATCTGCCAAATTATCTTTGGACTTAACATAGTCGATTGCAATCACTCCATTCGAGATCAACTGCCTAATGGTATTATGTCTACGACGTATATGTCGTGACTTCCCATTATACATATTACTCTGTGTCCTTCCAATCGCCGATTGACTATCACAGTGGATTAGTACGGCAGGCACAGGTTTCACCCAGCTAGGAATATCTTCCAAGAAATTCCGCAGCCATTCAGCTTCCTCAGCTGCTTTGTCTAGTGCTATAAACTCGGATTCCATAGTTGACCGAGCAATGCAAGTCTGCTTAGTGGATTTCCAAGATACTGCTCCCCCACCGATCATGAATACATATCCACTAGTGGATTTGGAGTCTTTTGTATCTGATATACAATTAGCATCACAATATCCTTCCAATACAAGGGGATATTTTCCATAATGTAATCCATAGTTCATAGTATATTTCAAATATCTGAGAACTCGCATCAATGCTTTCCAATGGGTGTCGTTTGGATTACTCGTAAAACGACTCAGTTTGTTGACCGTACAGGCAATATCTGGACGTGTGCAGTTTGTGAGATACATCAAACTGCCTATTATCCGAGAATATTCCAACTGCGATATGGTCTCACCATGGTTTTTCGCTAAGTGTTGACTTAGATCCATAGGTGTTTTCACTGTAGAGAGATCGTACGCATTGAATTTTTTCAATACAGATTCTACATAATGGGATTGTGTTAAAACTATCCCTTCTGATGTCCTGAGAATTTTAATTCCCAATATAACATCTGCTTAACCCATATCTTCATATCAAAATTTCTGGTCAACATTTTCTTTGTAGTCATGATTACATCATGATTACTGCCCATTATTAGCATGTCGTCTACGTATAGACAGACAATTACATAGCCTTCAGGTGTGTTTTTGACATAAATGCATTTGTCACATTCATTTATTCTGAATTCGTTTGACAGCATTACTTTGTCAAATTTTTCGTGCCATTGTTTAGGCGCTTGCTTAAGTCCGTACAACGACTTAACAAGTCGACACACCTTTTCTCATTTCCAGGAGCCATGAACCCTTCGGGTTGCTCCATATAAATTTCTTCTTCCAACTCACCATTTAAGAATGCAGTCTTAACATCCATTTGATGTATTTCAAGGTCATACAGTGCTGCAATGGCTATTAGCACTCGTATGGACGTAATCCTTGTCACCGGTGAGTATGTATCGAAGTAATTAAGGCCTTCCTCTTGCTTGTACCCCTTGGCTACAAGTCTGGCCTTATACTTGTCAATTGATCCATCAGCTTTATACTTACGTTTTAGTACCCACTTACAACCTAATGGTTTATTACCAGAAGGAAGGTCTACTAATTCCCAAGTACGATTATTCATGATAGACTCAATTTCACTATTGACAGCTTCTTTCCACATTGGAGCATCGGGTCTAGAGAGAGCTTCACTTAATGTTCTTGGTTCCATTTCTGACATGAAAGTCATGAAATCTGGCCCGAACGATTTCTCAACTCTAGCCCGTTTGCTACGACGTGGCTCTTCACTTTGATTGTCAATAGTCCTTTTATAACAGCTAAGTTCGGTAACGTCATTTTTGTTTGAACTTCCGTTGTTATCACTTTCAACGTTTCCCTTTTTATTTGGGAATACGTTTTCAAAGAATATCGCATTTCGAGATTCTATGGTTGTTCCCACATGTATATCAGGAATATCTGATTTGTGAACTAGGAAACGATATGCACTACTATTATGGGCATATCCGACAAATATCGCATCGAACGTTTTAGGTCCGATCTTTACTTGCTTTGGTTTAGGTACTTCGACCTTTGCCAAGCACCCCCACACTTTCAGGTATTTGTACGATGGCTCGCGGCCTTTCCATAGTTCGTATGGAGTTTTATCATTTTCTTATGAGGGATTCTGTTGAGAATGTGATTTGCCGATAATATTGCTTCCCCCCACAAGTTTTGAGGTAAGCCTGAATTTATCAACAAGGCATTCATCATTTCTTTTAGTGTCCGATTTTTACGTTCGGCAACACCGTTTGATTGAGGTGAGTAAGGTGCCGTTGTTTGATGGATAATGCCAGATTCTGTACAAAATTCATTAAACGGTGCACCATATTTTCCACCTCTATCGCTTCGAATTATTTTAATTCGTTTGTCAAGTTGGTTTTCAACTTCTGTTTTATAGGTTCTGAATGCCTCTAGGGCTTCGTCTTTACTTCTTAAAAGAAAGACATAACAGAACTTTGTGCAGTAATAAAATATTTTTTACCTCCTCTAGTTTGCACAAATTTCAAGTCACATAGATCACTATGTATTAACTCTAGAGGAGTTGTCGTCCTTTCCACCAAATGAAAAGGTAGTTTCGTCATTTTCGCTTCCACGCACACTTCACATTTGAGTGTTCCGTCAACATTGACGTTTGGTAATAAATTTAATTTGACGAGATGTTTGAGAGTATTATTATTCACATGTCCGAGTCGATCATGCCATAAATTAAAACACTCAACAACATAGCTGGAAGCATTTATTTTATTACCATCAAAATTTCGGAGTACAGGCATTACAACCATTTTGAATAGACCCTTTTCTAGGTACCCCTTTCCTACGAAGACACCATTCTTCGTAAGTACAAAGTTGTCTGACTGGAACACTAGCCTAAATCCGGCCTTGACCAATGCCGCTCCAGAAACTAGGTTCTTACTGATGTCGGGAACATGGAGTACATCAATGAGTGTTAGCTCCTTTCCGGACGTCATCTTCAGAACAACTTTTCCGAGTCCAATAATTGGCGACGTCGTGGAATTACCCATATAGAGCTTCCTGCCATTTATCGGAGTATACTTGGAGAACATTGCTTTATCGGAACAGATATGACGAGTTGCTCCAGTATCAATGAACCACTGCTTCGGGTTGGTATCCACCAAGTTGGCTTCAAATACAACCGCAGTGAGATCCAAGTCCTCAAGAGAGGTTGTGACATGATTCGCAACATCCTTTGGCCCCTTGGTTGGCTTCTTTGGGCGTCTGCAGTCCTTGGATAGGTGTCCTGCCTTTCCACAGTTGTAGCAGGAGCCTTTGAACTTCTTTGCTTGAGCCTTCCTTTTGAACTGCTTCGGCTTTTTGGCGTTCGGCTCGACCAGGTTGGACATTTCGTCTATAGTCCGCTTGGTTCCTCTGGAGTCGGATAACTTTCGATTATCCTCTTCTATTCGTAGCCTCAGGATCAGGTCTTGCAGCCCTATTTCCTTTTGCTTGTGCTTTAGGTAATTCTTGAAATCCTTCCATGACGGAGGGAGCTTCTCAATTACCACAGCAACTGCGAATGTCTCGTTCAGCTTCATGCCTTCGGCGTCCAGATCATGCAGTATTAATTGCATATCTTGGACTTGAGATGAGACGCTTTTTGAGTCCACCATCTTGAAATCCAGAAATCGACCGACGATGAATTTCTTCAATCCAGCATTTTCGGTCTTGTATTTCTTCTCAAGGGATTCCCACAAAGATTTTGCCGTCTCCAGAGAACAATATACGTTATATAACGTGTTGTCCAAGACGTTGAGTATATAATTGCGGCACAGAAAATCTCCATGAGACCACGCATCGCTAGCAGCCTTACTTCCTTCCGTAGCGGCTGGCGTGTCTTCGTGCAAAAACCGTACAAGGTTTAGCGTTGTTAGATAAAACAACATCTTCTGTTGCCATCTTTTGAAGTCGGTTCCGGTGAATTTCTCCGGCTTTTCTCCATGCGGAATGGTTGTCGGAATGGCGGTCGGAACGGCCGTCGAACAGCGGTCGGAATCGTTAACGTCATTGGTAGCCATATCGGTTTACGAAATATCGTTTATTGCTCACGTAGCACGTGGCGGTTAGCTGATCGTCGAGGCTAGTGTTCGACACTATCTCCGTAAACGATATTGCTCCGCTACGGTGCTTAACGGATTGTTGCAATTCGTTCCCAAGATACAACGACGACGAACGTCTCGGAATCGTAACACTCCGACTTCCGAGACCAGCGAACCTTCTAGTAGACTTCTTAGACTCTTGAATGCACAAGATGAGATGAATGCTTGAGGAAGAGAAGAGAGAATTGAGTGAGTATTCCATCATCTGGAGGGTTCTATTTATACTGAAAGAAGAGGTTGAGTGTCCTTTGGGTGAGTGGATGTGTTCCTTGGGCTGGATCGATCTAGATCATCCATTCTGAAGGGTTGTAACCCTTCTCCAAAGCCCACTTCAATCTCATCCATCAGATCTGAGGAGTTGTGACCCTCAGATCCCGCCTATTGTCATCGGCCATCGAATCTGGATCCATTGATTCGACGCTTCAGATCAAGTCTCATCCCAAGCCGTCAGATCGTTACTCTTTGCGATCCAACGCTCTAGATCGCATCACAAGCGATCCATCATACCTATTTGATCAACGTTGATCAACGGTAGCCATCCATTCCCTAAGTCAACTGTCCAGTCATCTCCCTTTGCCCACGAGGATGCCGCATAGGTACTGCCACGTCAGGTACGAGCCTGACACCTCACCCGAGTGCCACGTAGGCACTGCAATGTCACCTGGAGCATAAATTTAAGCTCCTCAATAGTGCGCCTACAAAGCGCCCATTGCGCACGTGCGCACGTGGCGGGTGGCGGGCTCACAGGTGCGAGCACCTGCTCGCCCTGGGCTAAGGGGTCACCTGTCCTTTTATTTTTTGTGTTAACTCCATTAACACATCTTCATTAATAAGTAGAGAATACACATCGAGAATTTCCGATGTGGGACTATTCTCCTATGCACTTTATTAATGAATAACAAATGTTATTTTGGGTTGACTTTAAACATTAATTTCTCATTCACCTTTAATCGGTTTTGAGCAAATTAATAGTCTAAATCTATCTACGCGAATCGTAGATTTCAATTTTGAAGTCAATTACGACTTTCAACAATTGATGGCTTCCTTCCTCTAAATCGTTTTGGTCCATTTAAGGCCCCAATATCCAACATAAAGAAAGGACTTTGTAGCAGCACTCCTTTTGCAGTTCAATGATGAATTAAGATTAACTCATCTGTACTCGGGGTTTCTAGATAAATCATGCTGGTAAGAGAGTTCACACAAAAAGCACCCTCAATAGTAAAAAATAAGCACTAAAAAGGACAACCCGGAACACGAAGCTCCCGCCATGCGGGGTCGCGGGGAAGGATCCATTGTATGCAACCTTACCTTGCTTTTTTGCAAGAGGTTGTTTCCAGGATTCGAACCCGTGACCTTTTAGTCACAAAGCAACAACTTTACCGTTGCGCCAAGGCTCCCCTTTAGTAAAAAATAAGCACTAGCTAACAAAATTCATCAGACTTATTTTTTGATCAGTGGTTTCAAAAATAATCGCCACTAGTAAAGGCTATATCATCAAATGATTGATGAAGCAAAATTTTTTGAAGCAGTTGCTTGACTAATCAGGCCTTATGGTAAGAGTATTGGAACTAAGCTGAATGCATAAAGACATAAAACATCCAAAAAAAATACTATCCTAGAACGTTACATAACAACACCTCCATAAATTTCTTGTATAAGCAACTCTGTTCAAGCAGTTGAACTAACAACTCTTATTAGTTATGGTCTAAATCCCAGTATGCAAAAAATAGATACCAAAATAAATAAGGAAACCAATCAGATAAGAAACTTTCACCAAAAGAAGGCATAATCATGGATGAGATATCTATGTCCGTAAATGTCAAGAAAAGAAGAAATTATGATTGTCAGCCTAATAGCTCTCACTCTCATAAAAATCTTGATTTAAGCTTCAGAAAAACTGACACAAAGAATAAAAAATTGATGTATGCTTTATGATTATAATTCCATCGATGTAGATTGTTTGCAATTACAGGAGTTGAGGTGTTGATACAACATTATATAAAGTACTTTTACCAGTTCAGATTGAGATTCATAAGGTGCCAGTCAATGAAAACTTTAAAACCTATAGGACTGATGTACTTCAGACTTGAAAAATAACTATAACTAGGTAAGTTCGAGTACATGTCATTCGGCACTATTGATTGCAGATTAGGTAAAATGCCCAAATATTACTATTTCCTATCTGAATATCCTATTTTTTTTTTCCAAAGTTAAAGTGTTCTGTGAAGGCTATCAACATTCGACCACATAAGTTTTGCTGCATCTATCATCTCTCCCTAATGCCACAATTACCCTTCATTCTTCTAAACACGTCTGAATCTTGTTGGGGAAAAAACCTAATTCACTTTACTAGGTATAGCATTATACCGATATATCTTCCAATTTTCCAGTATAAATCTTTGTATAAGCAATGGCCATTTCATTCACTATTCACATCCCCAGGCTACTTGCACAATTACATGTTCTTTAAGAGCGAAACAACTGGTTCGAGCACGTCCGTTAACTTTACATAAATCACGGAAGCAAACTAGAGATTGTCTGGAACCAATTAAACGATAACCACAATTCAAAAATGAAGAATTCAAAGCATGAAAAATAATCTAGCAAACAAAGGACAAAGTTCAATCCCAAATTATTAGCAATCGGAATCTCTTTCTTATTTAACTATCACGAATCTCAATCCAATATTTCATAATTCTTATTGTTAGAAACAGAGCACCATTGTCACGGCAACAGAGCACGGGAGAAAAACTCCCGCAAACTAATAATTATGGAGGAGCTGAGAAAGACATACTTACCATCTATATAATTTCGATCCTCCCCGGGAGGAGGAGGAGGAGGACTGGGTCTAGAGGCGCTTCTGGGGCAGAACCTGAGGCCAGAGGGCCTCGAAGGTGCGTCAACGCAGGAACGGCGGAGCTGGTGGAAAGGAGAATTAGCCTCAGTCCGGCTAGCCAAGGGAGGGGAGGAAGAAGGGAGGAGATGATGAGCGTTAGGGCTAGCAGCAGGGCGGAAGCGTGGCCGTACGAAAAGGGGGGAGGAAGATGATGCGGCGGCGGCGGCGGCGGCGGCGGCGGCGGAGGAGGAATAGCACGAAGGATGTAGAGCGAGAGACAGCAGCATGATGATTGATGGTCATCGATAGGCAGCAGCTATTGAGAACTTGATCCATCTTCCACTTGAGATATCGGGTCAACGTGGCTCTAACGGATCAAGGTCCGATCCGATTTAAGCTTCTCGGGGCAACAAAAAATGATCCAAAAATCAACGTGGCTAAATTATCACATTTTTAAATTTATATTTAATTTTTAAGAGGCGAACAAGACGAGGGCGGGCCGGCGGCGGGAATGAAGTAGTTGATGTGTTTGTGTGTGGGATTCTAAAGAAAAGTTACAGATATGAATGGTTTCATCTTCTTCATATCTTCAATGGAAATGCAAAATCCTTTACATTGCTATTTTTTCCCCTTTAAATTAACAGTAAATTTCTAGAAATGAATTGTAATACATCTGTATATAATTAATATATAAATATGATATTACTAAAATACTATATGTATGCATATATGTATTCTGATTGATCAGATTTTAATCATTTAACACTGTAATTAAATTAATATGCATCTTCAGACGTTAGTACATCAGAGATAGGTGTAGATACGCATATATCTGTTGGTCCAATTCCCTCAATTCAATTGCTCACTTTAATAAATGAATACAATAAATGGTTGTGACGAGAAAAAAATAACAAAAACTTGTCGACCTCTCTTGCATCATCTGAACTGATGTTCCCCAGGCCGCGTGGACTAGAGTTCCTTGCGATCTACTGTGGGCGTAGTGGCTTTCATTGCATTTGCTCCTTCGGGAAAACCTACATTGAGGAGAATTTACTGAAGACATCGAACAGCAATTAAAGGCAGAAATTGGAAGTGGAGACTCTTTGGAAACGGGAAATGGAAACTGGGTTAGATCCAATAAATGAAAATTTCAGGTTAACTCTCTATGGCATGCATAAACATGGAGCATTCCCTAGCTCTTGTTCGTAGCTGAAACAAGCTTTGATGATACCTGGGAGGACCTCTCCTCGCTGATGCTTTTGGTTCTATGTTTGAGTTCTCCTCTATGGGTGGTGAGCTCGTCCAATATTTCAGCATCACATATGTCTATTTGATCCTCGTTACCGTCTGGAGACGCGTCTGTTTCCTGAATTTAAGAAAAAGGAGAAGTAAGGAAAGTAGCAAAGATTAAAAACTAATTGTTCCTTAAAAAAGTTTAAAATCAGAAACCAAGAACGAGAATATACAGAGAATGAGACCGAGGAGGCATGACGATGGACGGAAGGAACTTCATCATATTCAGCTGCATCCAACTCCCGAAGGTGATGTCCATGGAAGAATTTAGGCATGATATGCTCTCTGATGCTAATGAGAAGGAAGAATGGCAGTGGGAATAGGATTCCAAATATAGGTATCCATGTCACACCAAAGCACAACAGCAAATAAGCAAGCTGAAAACCAGTGAAGATGGCAATTTGTTTGAAGGGCACTGATTCCACATAGGAAGCATGGACGCTTTCCAAAACCCTGCATAAATATTGAAGCTTATAAATGACGGTTGAAAAGTTCTGTCTTTGTGTGGTCTGAGTGTGTAGTTTAAAGAAACGACAGGTTTACTTGTATCTTCGTCCAGGAGAGACGAGGCAATACAGTATCCTCTCCCAGAACTGATTTCCAGGGAGACTATCAAGAGCCATATAAGCAAAATATCCCCAGAGAAGTGATGTAGGTATCATTCTGATGATAGGCATTGCTCCAAGACAAGCTCCAACTAGAAGGGACTGCAAAAGATTGGTCAGTCTTTGCTCGTTCACCCGAACAGGCAAGTGGGCATCTATGTGCTTTACTGGATCAAATGTTTCTTTAGCCTCCTCTTCAGCTGTGTTGTTGCTCATAACTGCATCCTTCAGATTCTTCAATTCCTTATCTACTTCCATGGTCTGCAAAAGAGTTTCCGATAATTCAACAAGGGGAAAAATGGCCAAACTGCGTGTAGCATGTCCAATTAAATTCCTATTCAAAATGCACAATCAAGCCCAAGATTTACTGTGAGTGATTCTAGTGGCAATCATCTTTCCCAAAATTGTAAATATGAAAGCATATACGAATCTTCAGATAATTTTAACTATTAGCCTCAAATCGTAATTGTTGATATTATATGACAGAAATAGTGTTCTTTCTCATCCATTAAGAGTCAAAACAGGCAAGTGCTCTTACTGAATTCCCCTTGTCCATCTCTATGAAAATATCTTGCATCTTCCCATATATCTCTGACTTACTAGCATTTTGCTTCACGCTTTCTTGCACACTTTCAACCATCTTCTTGCGCATAACCTATACAAATCATTAAATATTTGAACAGAACTAACTCTTGTTTGGCAAGGAGAGGAGAAATAGTTGCAGATTGAAAACCAAAAGCGCTTTTACAAACCTGTCTCTTAAGATCCGAGAGGCTCTTGGTGTGCATAGGGGACTGTGGAAGAACTCCATTTGAAGGGGGTATACCAAGCAACCCACAAACAAGAACCTAAAATTGGGGAATTAGAATAAATATGATAACTAATATTTCTCTTAATTCATGAAATAGAATTTATTTTGATTGTTAATACCATGAAACCTAGGATCAAAATGTCATAATGATAAGCAGATGGCCTTTTCAAATTAAACTCCTTCTGTTGTGCCAACTGTGAAGCTACACTATGGTCAAAGAAGTAGAGTCCGGCAACCATAATAGCAGGTATGATAGCAACAAATATGTACAATGGAGGAACAGAAAACAAGTCCTGCAAAATTAATTATTCAGCAAACGAATCAGAAAGGAAATAAGTTGAGATACTAAATTAAGTCACAAGGAAGTAATTTAGATATAATGAGCTTTTCTCATGAAGTTATAAGCAAACAAATCAGCAGAAAATGACATAAGAACTAATCAATTAATGTTTTCCAATACTAAAATCATGCACCATCAAACAGCATTAGCCCCAACTATCTAAAGTCACCTAGCTACATGGATCTTATCTCTCCATTTAGTTTTATGCAAAGTCATATTAATAGTAATATTCAAATCAATTAAATTATTTATTTAGTCTGTCTACATCTTCTACTCTACTACTTGTTACATTGAACAAATACTAGAGATATATTCAAGGTTTTATTGCCAGATTTGAATATGAATTCCATCAGATCACAATAGAGCTAAGATCACAAAAGAAAATGTTGAGCCATTAGATTTAACAGGCATCAAATCCACTTCATGATAATTAATAAAAACGATTAAATTTGTAGCACCTTCGCAACGGTCCAATGGTGCAACGATTTAGGATCCCATGGTAGAGGGGTAAAGAGCCTTCTGGGAACTCCAGTTTCAACCTCCTTTGGAATAGCATATGACATTGCTGTCCATAGCAATACCATAAAAGGAACCCCATAGTCAGCAATGAAACTTCTAAACCACCCTGTATTCTTTCACAGCACCATCAGTACTGTTAGATGTTGCATGATATTTTCTTCCATAAACAAATGAAAATGTTAGACATGCCTGTGCCATAACTCCATGACCTTGCGCTTCTGCTTCTTAATGCAGTAAAAACAAGTCCAAACGTGAATATGATGCCTAGCAATCCATTTATATATAACCACTGGAACTGGTAGGCTGGTAGCGTTTGGTCTTCTCCTTTAGGTGGTCTGAACTCACTTATAATTCCCTGTGATCCTCACTTATTTAGAAATAAACTTTTATAATTCCAAGCACAAGGAGAAATATAGGCTGCAACATATACAGAGAAGAAAACCTTAATAGCTTCTTGAAAGAATAGAACTGTTATCAGCATCCCAAAGAGTTCTCCAGCAACCCTTGTGAATCTGCTAATGATTGAAGCAGCATTGAAAATTGCAAGGAAACATAGAATAGAAGCTGTCCAAATGCAGACCCTAGCAACAAGAAGGATAAAACTTTAAATCGTAAAACAATGTAGAAACATGCATGTAACAAAATAAAAATCTTCTCTGCACCACATTACCATCCTGTCCAAGCCAAGTATAAACGTGGTCCAAGGCCTTCACGTCCTTTAGCAAAACTGTACAGATATGTGTACATAATTACTGTTGGCTCTGCCACACCTACAATCAACATTGGTTGCCCACCAAGCACTGAATGTATGATGCCACAGATAGCTGTAGAAACTAAAGTTTCCACAGTGCTTAGAGATCCATCTACAAGAAGCGAATAAATGATGGATTAAAGATATTGGTGTAGCATATCACAATGAATAACAAGAGCACATTATTAGGCCAAGGAAGGATATCTGTTCTACAGAATGAGGAATCCTTACCAGTATCTTTGCTTAGTTGTTCACCGAAGGCAATAACAGGAAGTGCAGAAGCAAAGAAGATATACATTGTTGGAGCCAATATCCTGAAATTGAAAAAAAAAAAAAAATAATAGAGTCATATTTAACTAAAAACTAAGGTTTTTCTATGATCAAATTAATATTCAAATGAACAATAGTTAGCAAATTAGTACAAGTTAAAATATAAAATCATACCTTAAGCCAGTATGACGTCCGCATTTCCAGTCTTCCTTATAGCATGATAATCTTCCTTTGACATCCTCGATAATCCCACTCAAGGGAGTGTTGCAGTGATCCATTCCTTTAAGTTGAACACAGTGTATAAAGGTCAATGATGCAACAACGGTAACAGCCAATGCAGAATTCAGCATCAGATTCCAATAACTTCAATCATATAAAATCGTTTATATCAAAAAGAGATTGAGCCCTATAAATTTGTTTGTCAAAAAAGAGTTTCTTGGCTTTCAGCCTTTTTATCGCGACTAAATATTGAGCATTTATTGAACAGACGTGTATATATATTTATGGCAGAGTATCCAATTTACTTTCTTAGATTAAAATCGAAGAAGAAAGGTAGAAATGTGTCTAATTAATTAGGCAAAAAGAAATAAAAAAGAGAAAATAAGAAATAGAACAATAATAAAATTAATCATGCTCCGGTCCAAAAATTCTTCATCATCATCCTCGAAGAAGAAAACAAAGTAAATAAATAAAAAATACATGCACAAAATGACAAACTCAATATAATCCCTAGAAAATAAAACTGGCCAAACCAAAAATGCCATTAACAAGACCAAAATGAACCTTTTTAAGTGGAATAAAAGAAAAATAAATAAATCGTATTTTCCATCCTCTAAATCAACCGTTGCAAATGATAGCATAAAGATAAAGAGAAAATTGGAAACCTTATAACAGTAAATACATTTAAATAAAACTTAAATTTAATGTCCATCGTAGAAGCGAAAAGGGCAAAGTAAAGGTATCTAGTTCGATATTGCTAAAAAAAAATAATAAAATCCTAACATAATACAGACAAAAGCATTTGAAGTTAATTAAGGAGTATAATAGTACCAAACGGATCACGGAAGTTAGGTGCGATTTCTCTTCCCAATCTCAACAAACGAGAAAGGCCAAACAAAAGAGGAGTTGGAAAAGGGAAGAGAGGGAACTCGAGAATGGGGACGGAGAGAGACAAAGAGGAGCGATCTCCTCCTTTCTTCCCGTTCTCTATTAGCATGCATCGCAGTTGGTTTTAGCTGTGCATTGGACGGAGGAGGGAAGCAGAGCGAGAGTCGCTCCACTTGTGTGTGGGGCCACCTCATCTTGCGGGGCCCTTTCTAACAAACAGATGGCAGGAGCTTCCTTCCCGCTTCTATTTTTAAGTTTTAATTCTATTTTTGTTTTTTCTTTTGATTTGTTTTTCTTGTTAACATTTTAGATGTGAATATAATGATTTAAATTGATATGGGATGATATTCGTTGAAAATGGATGAAATAAAAGTACTTTTAGGAGAGAGAGGTTGGAAATTAAACTTGTTTTTTTAGATATAAAAGTTGTTAATAAAATTTTGTAGAGATAGAATAGATGAATAAGTGGTAATCATGATAGAACAAGAATTTTGTGAAGATAAAATAATAATAATAATAATAATAATAATAGGTCATGATTATCTAAGTTTGATGCTTATCCAATAAGCCTATAAATATGTACTTTTTTTCATGAATAAAACAAGTTGAGTTTTGTTTTATTCTCCTTCTCTTCCACGTAGAATTCTCCTCCTCTTCCATATTATTTTCTCTTATATTTTCTTTTATTTCTTCTCCAATAATTCTTTTTCTAACAAAGTGGTATCAGAGCCATGGTTAATGGAGGTATGGTTCCCTTCCAAGTTCCAGTACTCAAAGTGAGTAATTATGACAATTGGAGTATCAATATGAAGTCGCTTCTTGGAGCTCATAATGTTTGGGAGGTTGTAGAAAAAGGCTACGTTGAGCCACGTAAAGTCTCGTCGCTAACTCTGACTGAAAAAGGCAGTCTAAGAGATTTAAGAAAGAGAGACAAGAAGGCTCTTTTCCTCACTTATCAAGCTTTAGATGAGGATGGTTTTGAGAAAATCTCAAGTGCGATTTCGGCCAAGCAAGCATGGGAAAAGCTCCAAATCTCATATCAAGGAGAAGAAAAAGTAAAAAAATGTACGACTTCAGACATTAAGAAGTCAATTTGATGTTCTTCGTATGAAAGAAGGTGAGTTAGTATCCGATTACTTTTCTAGAGTCTCTACTATTTCCAATCAACTAAAGAGAAATGGTGAGAAACTAGAAGAAGTAACTATTATTGAGAAAATTCTTCGCTCATTGAATTCAAAATTTGACAGCATTACAACCATCATCAAAGAGACCAAGGATCTACAAGTCATGACGATTGAGCAACTCCTGGGTTCATTACAAGCCCATGAAGAAAAGAAGAAGATAAATGAAGAAATTATTCAACAACTCCTAAAGACGACTCTTCAACCGACAAAGAAAGATGAAAACTTCAGTAACAATAGAAGTCAACGTGGAAGAGGTCGTGGATACGGACGAAGTCGTCCTAATGAGCAAGGATGAGTTTCCAACAACGACAATGAAAGAGGAGAACATTCAACAAGAGGACGTGGAAGAGGGTACACAAACTCGAGGTACGATAAATCTCAAGTTAGGTGCTATAATTGTGATAAATTTGGGCATTATGCAAAAGAATGTAGATTGCCCAAGAATAAAGTTTATGAAAGAGCAAATTATATAAAAGAAAGAAAAGAAGATGATAACACCCTACTGCTAGCATATAAAGATGATGAAAGAAGAAGATACAATTTGGTATCTTGACACTGGTGCAAGCAATCATATGTGTGGGAAAAGAAACATGTTCGTAGAACTTGATGAATCAGTTGGTGGTAATGTATCTTTCGGAGATGAATCAAAGATTAAGGTAAAAGGCAAAGGTAACATTATCATCTGTTTGAAGAATGGAAAACATGAATTTATCTCAAATATTTTCTTTGTGCCAAATATGAAGAGCAACATCCTAAGCTTAGGACAACTTTTGGCAAAATGATATGATATTCATCTAAAAGATGGTATGCTCATCTTGAAAGATCATATTGGTTGTTTAATTACTAAGGTGCCTATGTCAAAAAATAGAATGTTCTTACTTAATATTCAAAATGATGTTGTCAACTGTCTCAAAGCTTGTTACAAAGACATCACTTGACTATGACATCGTTGATTTGGACATCTTAATTTCGGAGGACTAGAACTGCTTTCAAAGAAAGAGATGGTGAGAGGACTACCTTGCATCAAACAGCCTGATCAAGTACGTGAAGCATGTCTACGTGGGAAGCAATTTAGAAGAGGTTTTCCAAAGGAGTCAAGTTCAAGAGCTCAAAAGCCTCATGAACTTATACATACATATGTTTACGGTCTGATAAAGCCAAGTTCACTTGGTAAGAGTAATTATTTCATTCTTTTCATAAATGGCTTTTCTCGGAAAATTTGGGTATACTTCTTGAAGCAAAAATTGGAGGTCTTCGGCATATTCAAGAAATTTAAAGCTACCATAGAAAAGAAGAGTGGTCTCGAGGTCAAAGCTATGCGTTCTGATCGAGAAGGAGAATTTACCTCAAAGGGATTTCAAGAATTTTATGAAGCCAAAGAAAAACGACGACCCTTGACAGTTCCAAGATCCCATCAACAAAATGGAGTGGCAGAAAGAAAGAATCGAGCCATCCTTGACATGATAAGGAGCATTCTCAAAAGCAAGAGGCTACTAAAGGAATTTTGGGCAGAAGTAGTTACATGTGCAGTATACTTATCCAACCAATCACCAACAAGGAGTGTGTGGGGCAAGACACCACAAGAAGCGTGGAGCGGAAGGAAGCCTGAGATTTTTCATCTAAAAGTTTTTGGAAGTATAACCCACGTTCATGTGCCTGATAAAGTAAGAAGTAAATTGGATGATAAAAGTAAGAAGTTATTTTTATTGGTTATGATACGAACTCAAAAGGGTATAAGCTATACAATCCAGATACTGGGAAGACAATCATCAGCTGAGATGTCATATTTAATGAAGAAGAAGAATGAGATTAGGAATCTCGAAATGAAGATTACAACTTCTTCTCGTACTTTGAAGAAGAAGATGTGGATCAACTAAGGGTGGAGTAAACAAGAGAGGAACCTACTACTCCACTAGAAACACCAACATCAAGTACTCAAGGAAATTCATCTGCATCAACTTCAAGTGAAAATTTAAGTGAGAGAGTATTATGCTTTAGAAGCTTACGAGACATTTATGAGGTAATTGAAAATCAAGATAATATTACTCTATTTTGTCTCTTTACGGATTGCGAGCCTATAGATTTCCAAGAAGCTATAAAGATCAAAAGGTGGAAAGATGCGATGGATAAAGAAATCAAGGTGATAGAGAAGAATGACACATGAGAGTTAACTGCACTTCCTAAGGACATAAGGCGATTGGTGTGAAGTGGGTGTACAAAATAAAGAAGAATGCCAAAGGAGAAGTTGAAAGATATAAAGCAAGATTGGTGCCAAAAGGCTACAGTCAAAGATCTGGCATTAATTATGATGAGGTATTCGCTCCCGTTGCTCGATTAGAAACTGTCAGACTAATCATTACTTTAGCAGCTCAAAATAAGTAGAAAATACATCAAATGGATGTAAAATCTTCTTTTTTAAATGGAGTTCTTGAAGAAGAAGTCTATATTCAGCAACTATTAGGTTATGAAGTTAAAGGATAAGTAGACAGAGTTATAAAATTGAAAAAGACTTTCTACGGGCTAAAGCAAGCACTAAGGGCATGGAATAGCCGAATATACAAATACCTGCAAGAGAAAGGCTTCATCAAATGTCCTTATGAACATGCATTATACATTCAGAGTAAGGATAAAGATGTTTTGATTGTATCCATATATGTTGATGACTTGATCTTCATAGGAAGTAATCCAAGTATGTTTGGAGAATTTAAAGAAGCGATGACTAAAGAGTTTGAGATGACTGATATTGGGCTCATGACATACTATCTGGGCATTGAGGTGAACCAAAGGGAAGATGGAAGCTTCATCTCACAAGCAGGTTATACAAGAGAGATATTAAAGAAGTTCAAGATGGATAATAATAAGTCTATAAATACCCCAGTAGAATGTGGAGTCAAGCTGTCAAAGCATGATAAAGAAGAAAAAGTTAATCTAATATTTTTTAAGAGTTTGGTTGGAAGTTTACGATACTTAACATGCACAAGGCTTGATATTCTTTATGTTGTTGGACTTGTTAGTCGCTACATGGAAGATCCAACTACTACCCACCTTAAGATCGCTAAGAGAATTTTGCGCTATATCAAAGGTACGATAGATTTTAGATTACTTTATTCAACATCTAATCACTTCAAACTTGAAGGATATAGGGACAGTGATTAGGGTGGAGATATAGACGATAGAAAGAGCACTACAGGATTTGTGTTCTTTATGGGAGATACAACTTCCACTTGGATGTCGAAAAAATAACCTATTGTCACACTTTCTACTTGTGAAGCGGAGTATGTAGCTACGACTTCATGTATTTGTCATGCTGTTTGGCTCAGAAATTTGTTGAATGAGTTAAGTTTACCACAATAAGAGGCAACCAAGATTCGAGTTGATAACAAGTCTACATTAGCACTAGCAAAAAATCCAGTCTTCCATGATCGAAACAAACGCATTGATACGCGCTTTCACTATATCAGAGAGTGTATTACAAGAAAAGAGGTGCAAGTGGAATACATAAAGTCTCAAGATCAAGTTACTGATATTTTTACCAAGCCACTCAATTTTGAAGACTTCATCAAGATGCGATATTTGCTTGGAGTCACAAAATCAAGTTTAAGAGAGGGTGTTGAAAATTAAACTTGTTTTTTTAGATATAAAAGTTGTTGATAAAATTTTGTGGAGATAGAATAGATGAGGTGACAATCATGATAAGAATAAGAATTTTGTGAAGATAAAATAATAATAATAAAAATATCATGATTATTTAAGTTTGATGCTTATCCAATAAATCTATAAATATGTATTATTTTTCATAAATAAAGTAAGTTGAATTTTATTTTATTGTCCTTCTCTTCCATATAGAGATTCTTTCCCCGTTTCATATTATTTTCTCCTATATTTTTTTTTAATTTCTTCTCCAATAATTTCTTTTGGAGTGAGTTTAACAATTCTCTGACCAGATGCACTAGTTAAACCTAGTCTTGGCGATCACAGAGGACGAGCTTTCCGCCCTTTTCACATAATCCCTGCTCCCCGACGCCATCGACCACCTTCCCGTAGCTGTACTTCAACGGCATTTCGCCCAGCATCCGGTGGAACTCGGTGATGCAGTCCCCCCTCTTCTTCCGGTGCCCGTGCCTTGCGCTCAGCCCCATCCGCCCGATCGCCACCTCCGCCCCGCCGCCGCTTCCGTTGTTCCGTGGATCGCCCCAGTCGCGCACCCTTCCGCCTACCAGCACCGGCCCGACGCCGCTCGCCTTCGCCGCCACAAAGTTCATGAGGATGTCCTCGCAGTTCCTCTCCCGGTCCACCAGCCGCCGTGCCTCGCTCAGCCTGCCCCAGCAGCTGTACTGCCGGAGGTAGTCCACGCTCAGGATCATGAACTTGGTGAGCACGATGGAGTAGCGGTCCGGGTGCACGGCGTAGATCCAGCGCCGCCTCTCCAGATCCAGATCGTGGGAGCGCGCGAAGAGGCCGACTAGGGCGACTCCGCCCCGGGAGCCCCAAACAGAAAAGGCAAAGGACAGGGTCCGGGAGTCGATCTCCACATCGTCGTCACAGACGGCCACGGCGCGGGTGCGGATGGCTGCCCGGGGAAGGAAGCGGGCGTTCAGGGAGGTTGAGGGATTGCGGACGACAAAGACGGAGGCGGATCCATCGCCTTGGGAGGAGAGGGAGGCCAGGGTGGCGGCGGGGGTGGAGGGGTCGCCCCAAAGGACGAGGACGGCATCGACCAGCGGGTGGGCAGCGTAGGAGGCTGCGAGGGTGTTGAGGAGAGGAAGGCGGGCTTCGGAGTAGCCGTTGATGAGGACGGTAAGTCGATCTGGGCGGAGAGTGAGCGGATCTGGAAGGGATCGGGCGTCGCAGGCGTCCGAATAGGATTCGGAAGAGGAGAGTAGCGGCGAGACACCGGAAAACAGCACAAGGACGAGGAGGAAAAGAAGCTTCCGCCACATCCCTGCGACACCAACAGGTTCGTTTGGTTAGTGGCGGCGCATTAGGATTAAAACTCAAGTTAGGCCCCATCCCTCATTAAGGAAATTATAAATTCCACACAGTATGCGTCAAATGTTCATCTAGTTGTCCTTAAAATGACAATGTGTCTAGACTATTTTCAACTGATCAACTAACACATTAGGCTTTTTATATAGCATCTGTTTAGTTTAGGGTTTATTAAATTAATATAATTAATATTTGTTTATCAAATTTAGCAAAGCCAATTTGAATCTTATTAAATCTAGTACGGGGTGAAGAAGAAAAAATAGATATTTTAGGGATTTTAACATTTAGGCATACCTCTATTGCGTTGCTTAATCTGATGATGCCTCTATTATAGTGTTAATGATGTTCATGCCAAGTTTCTTGCCACCCCACCATGCCACTAATATGCAATTTACTAAATTGATAAAAGTGTCAAATGAATGTCACGTAATTTTAACAACAATCAAAATATTTGATGGATATTATACTTTATTATAAAAATATATATTGTACTATATTTTAAGTTACATTAAGGTCTCGGAAGAAATTTAAATGATGTGTTAGATTGATGTATTAAACTTAATAAAAATAATAAAGGGTTATGTAGTTGGTAGCCAGAGAAAATGAAAGTTATAAAATTTAAATTTATCAGTTAATTGAATTCAGGAATGGTCGTGCCGTGGATCAATAGAGTTTGAAGAGGATACCAAGGCATTGCATTAATACGTGATTATTTGAGGGTTATTATGTAAGGGATTGATGCCACCTCATGTAGCAAGCATGCCTTACTTAAAGGATTACTGCATTAATATGTGTTTGACCCCATGATCTCATGTGGCAAGCATGCCACCACTTATCAAATGATTGACATTACAACTGATCAATAGTTGATAAGGGATGTGAATCTAGGATCTTGATTACACTAACCCAAGGGTTCTTATGTAAACACTATTGCACGAAGTGGACTGCAGTCGGGGCACAATGAGTCCACGTACATCAGTCCATAATTCTCATACCTCTCTTGAATTCTTAACGTGATCACTTGCATACAATGGAGTTGCTTCTCATGCGTGTCACGTTGCATGCAAAACAACCTTGTTGCTTTGCATGACTGTCATGTGCATTTTGTTGCTGCAATAAGCTTTCAAGGTTTTGATATTTGATAATATACCTAAGTTTGGTCAGTTTGACTAAGAGTTGATCGAAAAAAATTTAATGTTTGAAAGAGAGAAGTCTAGTCAGTACTAGATGACTAGCAAGGAAAAGTTCTAACTAAAGGTTAGGTAAAGAAAAGTCCTGATGAGTAAAACTAGGCAATGGAAGCCCTAGTAAGTGAAGTTAGGTCATAATAAGTAAAGCTAAGTGGTGGAAGTCCTGGTGAGTGACGCTAGATAGTGGAAGTTCTAGTGAATGAAACTAGACTCTAGTGAGTAAAGCTAGGTAGTGAAAGTCCTAGTGAGTAAAGTTAGACAGTAGAAAACTCTAGGGAGAGGTAACTCTAGGTAATGAGAAGTCTTGGACGAGTGAACTCCAAGCATGAAGCATAGTAGATTGGGTAGATTTACAAGAATGCATATCCTAAGGGATTACCCCTTAAGTGGTAGACTTGGAGGAGGGACATCTAAGAAAAAAGTTAGCCTAGTAAGTTAGGTAGACTTACAGGAGTGTGGCTTGATTCTACGGGATTAACCCTTAGGTGATAGACTTGGAGGATAAACCTCTAAGTAAAAAGTAAGCCTAGTAGGTCAAATAGACTTACAAATATAGGTTAGGTTGTTTGTTTGTGTTTTGTATGATTGTTTTATAAGAACTTGGAGCTGTAAGCAAAACAGAGAGCAAACAAACGTAAATAGGTGAACTAGACTTGACTCTGGTCGAATTGGACTTATACCGATTTAGTAGATCGAACCAGTGGTTTGGTAGACCGACTAGGTTTGGTCCAAATTGTTAAGTTGTGAAATGCTGACATGGAAGATGATGTGGCAAAATATATGGTTTATTTTTATGATTTGGATGCGGATAAGGATAAGCAAGATGAAGTGGATAGAGAGATAAGACTTGATTCAGATAAATCTTGATCTAGATATGGCTTTATCCAAATATGACTTCATCTAGATAAGAGTTGATCTAGATAAAGATCTGATCTAACTCTATAAAAGGAGACAAAAGCTTTACGTTTAAGAAATCCATTCTTCACCCTACTCTTTATCTCTGCGCTCAGATGAACGTGCTATGAAGCTCTGCGATCGGGAAAGCTCCAAGAAGGATGTGTTGTGCTTAGGACTTTTAAATCGGCCGTAATAATTTGTTTGTATTTTCTGTTTATAAGTTGCGCTTAATTTGTATATCTTATTTGTACTTATACTCTAAACTGTAAGACAGGTTTCTCCGTGTCCAGAAAGTTTCAGAAAGGAGATCATTAGTGGATGAGCACCTCACGTGATTAGGGCTTGGATGTATTGACTCTGAGAGTTAGGAACCAAGTAAATCTCACCTTTCTGTCTTATTATATTATTTATATATTCTGCTGCATGCTTACTTTGATAGAACTAACACATAATGAAATGAAAAGAAAGTAACGAATTGAGATTTACACCCTCCCCTCTCTCTCCTAACCACACCAATCATACACATTTGATGTGCATGTAAGCTACTTGACATGCTCAGAATAGGTGTAACGACCCGCCTTCTGGGTACTAAGCTGTAAGGCGAATCGCTACAATACTGCTAAGCTATACTGCGCGGAAAGCTGGGCTAATTAAAATTTTTGCTAACTAATTGATTCTTATAAACTAATCGCCTTACAGACCGATCTACTGATACTGGTACGGTCACAAGACCCTGGATCGGTCTGCTGTCCGATCCTGAAGCTTCATTGCTGCTGGATCGGTCTGCGACCGATCCAGAGTGCCCGATCGGTCGGTAGACCGATCGGTGGCTTAAGTGCTAACGCATTGGATCGGTCGGTGACCGATCCTTAAACCCGCAATCTGGGTTCGCTCTTGTCGTCTTTGGATCGGTCGCACCGATCCAGCGATCGGTCGGCGAGCCGATCAGTATAACTGCGATCGGTCGGTGGCCGATCCGTACTAAAATCTCTTGAGGCTCTTGTATCAGTCTTTGGATCGGTCGGTGGCCGATCCGAGAGGATACTGATATCAGATTCATCGGATCGGTCGGTGGCCGATCCAGATCTTCGAGCACGATCGGTGCGAGACCGATCGGTGTCTGATTTCACCGAGAACTCGATTTCAGGACTCGGTGTGCCAAAATACAATCCAACAACTACCTCTGCATAATAAACTATTCTAATAACGGTAGTGGCAATTCTAAACTGGTTCATGGCATTTCACTCACTAAAACACATTTTAACAACTTAACGTGCATGAAAACGACAGTATCAAACTAATAAACTGAAAGTGCTGAAAGTAAATGCTAAAGAGTTCTAATGTATAAATGAAGCTCGTTAGATCCCTAAGATCTTTCATTCCAGTTCTGCCACACACACCATCTTCGCATTGCCCTCCAGCTTCCTCTGCTAGTCCATCTTTCCTTTACCCTTATCTGCAGTATAAGGAAAAATAGAATCTGTAAGCTTAAAGCTTAGTAAGAAACCATCTACCTCACAAAAACATGCAACGATGCAATCATGGATTTAAATCATGCTATTTGAAAACATGCACTGAAAAGCTAAACCATGGCATACTGAAATCTAATGGCATAACATATAAGCATGGCATATACACTGGAATCATGGCATAGCAAGTAATAACACTAAGCTAATCATAAGTTAAGCTAACTGGAACTAAAGCTGTAACTGAAAACAAACTCCACTAGCATATCTGATTTTGAGTTTGAAACTAATACATAATAAGTGAAAATAATAAACATGCTGTTGGGCCCGGCAACTGTACTTGCTGTGCGCGCATCCCTACTAGACCCGGGGTTGCAAGTCCCGAATTTAGCAGGGTTTACTAGGTTGTCTGAACCTAGGGACGACTGTGGGAGTCCAACCCAATGGATATCTAATCCAGTACAGTGCCACTGAAAATAAAATACTAATATCTATAGCTAACTGATATAACATGCTGTTTCTAGGTTATCTGAACCTAGAGCTAGGTTATCTGAACCTAGAGGCGACTGTGGGAGCCTACCCATTGGACCATAGTCCCATATAAGCTGTAGTGAGCAAAGTTACTAATTTAAATGCTACTAATGCATTTAACTGGGCTAATAAACATAACTGAAGGGTAATTAGCTAAACTAACCCCTTTTTCGAACACTTGGTGTGCTTCAACCCCTCTCTGCATTAGGAAAGACACCTCTAGGCACCCAACCGCGTCTATGATCTCCAACTGAAGGAGAATAAACGTGTCCGGCCCATCTAAAGGTGCTAACTAAATTCCTAATCTTCGAGAAGGGTTAAAACACATCCTAGGTGCCGGAAACTACACATATAGCTAATAACTAATGCATATAAACGAACGGAGCTATTATACCGCAGGTGAGGGGTTTCTTACCTCCTGATCTTAATTTCTTACGATTCTATTCGCTAGAGTTCCGGAAAACTGTCCGCTCGACGAACCGCTTACGTCTTCGCGTTCCTCTCGCGGAGAAGAACCCCTTTCGTGTTGGAGTCGTCGCCGGAAGATGGCCCTAGGGACCTTGGGGCTTGGTGTGCCGTGCGTGAGGGAGAGGAGAGGGTGGCGTCGGCGTTGAGGGTTTGGAGAGGGAGAAGGTTGTCGAACCAAGCAAAAATAAACCAAACCCACTTAAACCTTCTATTTATATTAAGTGGTTAATTCGGCTAAACCCAACTTAAATATAATCGTTCCCCTCCTCTTTCAGCACAGCCCTGCTGGGTCAACTGGTTATGACATTGTCCCTCTAAATCATAGGTCTCGGGTTCAATCCCGCCTAGGCCGTTTTACGCTTATATTTCTTTTGCTACTTCCGCTACTCGGAAAATTCGGAAAATATCTAAAATTCCAGAAAATCATACTATATTTCTAAAACAGTTTTGAGAATTTTGGATACAATCCCCATACCTTATAAAAAGTTCGTCCTCGAACTTAGAACAGTCTGGGTAGCTTCTCTCTCCCAAGTCGCCTCTGCTGTGTGATTTTGCCGGTGACTTTAACTAATGGTACTTCCTTGTTCATAATTTCTTTCTGCTCGGTCTATTATCCGAATAGGCCGATTGTCATAGCTGAGATCACGGACTGTACCAACTGGGGCTCAATCACCTGAGTGGCGTCTGGAATATGCTTCTTCAGCATGGAGACGTGAAATACGTTGTGGACAGCTGACATTTCCTGAGGTAGCTCTAGCTCATATGCTACCTTGCCCACTCTCCTCGTGATAAGGTATGGTCCCACATATCTGGGGGCTAGCTTGCCCTTCTTTCCAAAACGCATGACTCCCTTCATGGGAGCTACTCTGAGGAAGACTGTATCCCCAACTGAGAACTCTAGGGGTCTGCGGCGTGTATCGGCATAGCTCTTCTGCCGGCTCTGTGCTGTCTCTATCCTCTGGCGAATCTGCTGTATGGCTGCTGTGGTAGCTGCTACTAGATCTGTCTGAAGCTCTAGCTCCTTCTGTTCACCACTCTCATACCAGCAGATTGGTGATCTGCACCTCCGCCCATAGAGTGCCTCATAAGGAGCCATGCCGATAGTGGCCTGATAGCTGTTGTTGTATGCAAATTCTGCTAGACTCAGATATTTGCACCAACTTCCCTTGAAATCTAGGGCACAAGCTCGGAGCATATCTTCGAGTACCTGATTTACTCGCTCCGTCTGTCTGAGGATGGAAAGCTGTGCTGAATTTTAACTGGGTGCCCATAGCTGACTGAACACACTTCCAGAAGTGTGATGTAAATCTGCTGTCTCTGTCTGAAATGATGGTTCGTGGGACTCCATGTAGTCTGACGATCTCCTGGAGATACAACTGAGCTAGCTTCTCCATGGAGTAGGATATCTTGATAGCTAGGAAGTGGGCTGATTTAGTCAACCTGTCAACTATTACCCAGATGGCATCAAAACCATTTGTGGTTCTGGGTAGCCCCACTATGAAGTCCATCGAGATATCCTCCCACTTCCATTCTGGAATCTGTATAGGCTGCAGAACTCCCCCTGGTCGCTGATGTTCTGCCTTGACCCTCTGACAGGTGAGGCAGATGCTAACATATCTGGCGATGTCTCGCTTCATCCCGGACCACCAAAAGTGTTTCTTCAGGTCTTGATACATTTTGGTGGAGCCTGGATGCATCGCGTAGGAAGTCCTGTGAGCCTCATCTAAAATCTGTCTCCGTAGCTCCTCCTGATCTGGAACACAGAGTCTGTCGCCAAAATACAACACCCCGCTATCGGACACTCTGAATTCTCTACTTTTTAGCTTGCTGAATCTGTTCTCTCCTGAGCTGACTGAATATCACTAAGCAAGGTAGACTCTAAGGTCATAGTAGAGAGCTGTCCAACCTTGAGCTCGAGACCGAAATCCACGATCTCCTTCTGTAGGGGCGGCGACATGGCTGTAAGAGATAATAAGGTAGCACTGGATTTTCTGCTAAGTGCGTCTGCTACCTTATTGGCTTTCCCTGGATGGTAGAGGATGTCTATGTCGTAATCTTTGACCAACTCAAGTCACCTGCGCTGTCGCATATTCAGATCCTTCTGAGTGAAGAAGTACTTCAAACTCTGATGATCTGTATACACTCTGCACTGAGCTCCATATAAGTAATGTCTCCAAATTTTGAGAGAGAAGACGACTGCTGCAAGCTCAAGGTCATGAGTAGGGTAATTCTTCTCATAATCCTTGAGTTGTCTGGAGGCATAGGCGATCACCTTGCCGTTTTGCATCAGTACGGCTCCTAGTCCCAACTTAGAGGCATCACTATAAATGTCAAAGCTGCTGGTGTCGTCTGGTAAAGCCAAAATGGGAGCACTGGTCAATCTCCTTTTTAGCTCGCTGAAGCTGTTCTCACAGTCCTCTGTCCACTGAAACTTTCTGTTCTTTCTGGTAAGAGCGGTCAGTGGGGAGGCTATCCTGGAGAAATCCTCTACAAACTTCCTGTAATATCCTGCTAATCCCAGAAAGCTCCTGATCTCGCTGGCGTTCTTAGGTCTCTTCCAGTTACTTACTGCTTCTATCTTGCTGGGGTCTACCATAATACCATCCTTGGAGATGATATGACCCAGAAAGGACACCTGATCTAGCCAAAATCCACATTTCGTGAACTTGGCGTAAAGCTGGTTCTGCTGAAGCGTCTGCAATACTAGTTTCAGGTGCTCTGCATGTTCTTCCTGAGTTCCTGAGTAGATAAGAATGTCATCGATAAACACAATAACAAACTTATCTAAATACTCCCTGAATACTCTGTTCATGAGATCCATGAATGTAGCTGGAGCATTGGTCACGCCAAAGGGCATGACCACGAACTCGTAGTGTCCGTATCTGGTTCTGAATGCTGTCTTTGGTATATCCCCTTCTTTAACCTTTACTTGATGATAACCTGATCTGAGATCTACCTTAGAGAACACTGATGCCCCCTTCAGCTGATCGAATAGGTCATCTATTCTGGGAAGAGGATACCTGTTTTTGATTGTGACCTGGTTCAGTGATCTGTAGTCTATGCACAGTCGCATGCTTCCATCCTTCTTCTTCACGAACAACACAGGCGCTCCCCATGGTGAGTGACTCGGGCGTATGAAACCCTTGTCAAGGAGCTCCTGTAATTGCTCCTGAAGTTCCTTCAGTTCTGCTGGAGCCATGCGGTATGGTGCCTTGGAAATTGGATTTGTGCCGGGGGTGAGCTCTATCTCAAATTCAATCTCCCTGTCTGGTGCTAAGCCTGGTAGCTCTTCGGGGAAGACTGCTGGGTAGTCACAAACGACTCGAACCTCTGATAGCTGTTGGTTCTTGTCCTGGCTGGTGCTGACTACGTGTGCTAAGAATCCCGTGCATCCTGAATCCAGTAACTTCTGTGCCTTCATAGCTGAGAGAAACCTCTTGGCCTTTCTCCTTGGTTCCCCGACGAATTCGAACTGTGCTTCCGCTTCAGGTTGGAACGTGACTTTCTGTTTACGGCACTCGATAGAGACACCGTATTTGACCAAAAAGTCCATTCCGAAGATAACGTCATAGTCGGTCATTTCTAGCACTATCAGATCGCAAAAGAGTTCCCTGTCTGCTATAATGACCGGCACTGCTCTGAGCCAGTGCGTGGACGCCATGATCTCTCCTGAAGGTAGCGTCGTCAAAAACCGACCGCTGAGCTGAGGTACCTCTAATTTTCGGAGAACATCCTGGCTACATATGAATGGGTTGCCCGATGTCAAATAGAATAGCACTATCTTGAAAAATGCTAATCGACTGTGACAACCGTCGAGGCATTCGCCCTCTCCGGTGAGTGCGTAGATCCTCGCGTTCGCTAAAGCTGGAGGGGCTTATCCGCCTTGGCCGATAAGTGGACCTTCTAGAGCGGCTGCATCTGATGTAACTGAGCTGGATATCGGCTGTGGTTGAGGAAGACCGGTCTTGCTCGGGCACTGCTTGCCCATGTGCCCTTCTTGTCCACATTCAAAGCATCCTCGTGTGCCCTTGCGACAAACCCCTGGGTGGAATTTCCCACAAGTGACACACTTTGGATAACTGGGTCGCTTGCTAGATGGTCCTCCTTTTGAGTCACTCCCTGATTTGCGCTTGTTGTTGGAGTTCCCTTTCCAGTTGGAGCTGTGGCCCTGCTGTTTCTGAGTGTGAGAGCTTCCTTGGCCTTTGAACTCTGAGGAGACTTGCTTCTGTTGCTTCATGCTGTTCTGGTAATGCTCTGTGGTCAAGGCACTGCTCACTAGCTCCTCCGTGGTCTGTGGCCTATGAATGCCACCAGCCACGTTCACTGCGATCTCGGGCCTCAGCATCTTGAGCATCAACCGGACTCGTTCCTTCTCTGTGCTGACTAACTCTGGACATAGACGAGCCAACCTGTTGAATTTCTTCACGGCTTCCTCCACCGAAAGGTTGCCCTGACGAAACTCCGTGAACTCATCGTAGTGGCGGTTGGTAACCCGCATGTGAAAGAACTCCTCAAAGAATTCCTTCTCGAAGTCCCCCCATGACATCTGATTCACTGGGCGCTTCGTTCTGATTCTTTCCCACCACATGCGTGCGTCTCCTGTCAGGCAGAAGGAGGCACACTTCACCTTCTCGTGTTCTGGCCAGTCCAGAAGCTCCATCTTGCTCTCCAGTGTTTTGAACCAGGCTTATGCATCCCATGGTTCACTAGTGCCTGAGAAGTTCTCTGGCTTGACTCGCTGCCACTGGATCAGATAGGCTTCTCTTCTGGTTTCTGCTGCTGGGGCTACTAGTACTACTGGTGCTGTAGGCTGGACTGGTGGAACCTCTATAACTACTGGGGTTGCTATGTTTGGTTCCGAGGTGACGGTGGGGGTACTTTGCTGATTAGCCTTTAAGGTGGCTATCTCCTGTTGCTGTAACTGAGCCACTAATGCTGTAAGGTCTGGAGGAGGCACTGAACTGCCTGCCTCTTGCTGGGGCTCAGTAGCTAGTGCCCTTCTAGCTGGGCGTCCTCGTGCCATTTCTAATGACATAGAGAACATATGTATAACTAATACTATCACAGTTATATAATTTCTGACATCATGTTTAAACTATCATGTACTAATCGGCAATAAGCATATAACATGAACTGTAACTATAAACAAGAACAATAAAGAGAGTAGAGGTATTCTTACTTGGAAGCTGCAGGTACAATGCTGATGTGTGTGTAGGAAGTATGGAACACTGCTCTGATACCACTCTGTAACGACCCGCCTTCGGGTACTAGCGTAAGGCGGATCGCTACAATCTTGCTAAACTATACTGCGCGGAAAGCTGGGCTAATTAAAATTTTTGCTAACTAATTGATTCTTATAAACTAATCGCCTTACAGACCGATCTACTGATACTGGTACGGTCACAAGACCCTGGATCGGTCTGCTGTCCGATCCTGAAGCTTCATTGCTTCTGTTCCTGGCTGGATCGGTCTACAGACCGATCCAGGAGTGCCCTGATCGGTCGGTAGACCGATCAGTGGCTTTCGGTGCTACTGTTCGCACCTGGATCGGTCGGCTGACCGATCCTTAAACCTGCAGAATCTGGGTTCGCTACTGTCCCGTGCTGGATCGGTCGGCAGACCGATCCAGGTATAGCTGGATCGGTCGGCTGACCGATCCAGGTACCTGAAAATCTCTTCGAGGCTACTGTATCGTGCTGGATCGGTCGGCTGACCGATCCAGGAGGATACAGTATGCTACTGTATCTCACTGGATCGGTCGGCTGACCGATCCAGTGGCACTGCTCAGGCACTGATCGGTCTGGAGACCGATCAGTGTCTGATTTCGGCCGGGAACTCTGATTTCAGGACTCCGGTGTGCCAAAATACAATCCAACAACTACCTACTGCATAATAAACTATTCTAATAACAGGTAGTGGCAATTCTAAACTGGTTCATGGCATTTCACTCACTAAAACACATTTTAACAACTTAACGTGCATGAAAACGACAGTATCAAACTAATAAACTGAAAGTGCTGAAAGTAAATGCTAAAGAGTTCTAATGTATAAATGAAGCTCGTTAGATCCCTAAGATCTTTCATTCCAGTTCTGCCACACACACCATCTTCGCATTGCCCTCCAGCTTCCTCTGCTAGTCCATCTTTCCTTTACCCTTATCTGCAGTATAAGGAAAAATAGAATCTGTAAGCTTAAAGCTTAGTAAGAAACCATCTACCTCACAAAAACATGCAACGATGCAATCATGGATTTAAATCATGCTATTTGAAAACATGCACTGAAAAGCTAAACCATGGCATCCTGAAATCTAATGGCATAACATATAAGCATGGCATATACACTGGAATCATGGCATAGCAAGTAATAACACTAAGCTAATCATAAGTTAAGCTAACTGGAACTAAAGTCAGAACTGAAAACAAACTCCACTAGCATATCTGATTTTGAGTTTGAAACTAATACATAATAAGTGAAAATAATAAACATCTTGTTTGGGCCCGATATTGTACCACTTTTTGCATCCCTACTAGACCCGGGTTGCAAGTCCCGAATTTAGCGGGGTTTACTAGGTTGTACGAACCTAGGGACGACTGTGGAGTCCAACCCAATGGATATCTAATCCAATATGCAGTGCCACCGAAAATAAAATACTAATATCTTTAGCTAACCGATATAACATGCTGATTCTAGGTTATCCGAACCTAGAGCTAGGTTATCTGAACCTAGAGGCGATTGGGAGCCTACCCATTGGACCATAGTCCCATATAAGTTGTAGTGAGCAAAGTTACTAATTTAAATGCTACTAATGCATTTAACTGGGCTAATAAACATAACTGAAGGGTAATTAGCTAAACTAACCCCTTTTTCGAACACTTGGTGTGCTTCAACCCCTCTCTGCATTAGGAAAGACACCTCTAGGCACCCAACCGCGTCTATGATCTCCAACTGAAGGAGAATAAACGTGTCCGGCCCATCTAAAGGTGCTAACTAAATTCCTAATCTTCGAGAAGGGTTAAAACACATCCTAGGTGCCGGAAACTACACATATAGCTAATAACTAATGCATATAAACGAACGGAGCTATTATACCGCAAGTGAGGGGTTTCTTACCTCCTGATCTTAATTTCTTACGATTCTATTCGCTAGAGTTCCGGTGGAGATGATCCTCTCGATGATCCGATCACGTCTTCGCGTTCCTCTCGCGGAGGAGAGCCTCTTTCGTGTAGGAGTCGTCGCCGGAAGATGGCCCTAGGGACCTTGGGGCTTGGTGTGCCGTGCGTGAGGGAGAGGAGAGGGTGGCGTCGGCGTTGAGGGTTTGGAGAGGGAGAAGGTTGCCGAACCAAGCAAAAATAAACCAAACCCACTTAAACCTTCTATTTATATTAAGTGGTTAATTCGGCTAAACCCAACTTAAATATAATCGTTCCCCTCCTCTTTCAGCACAGCCCTGCTGGGTCAACTGGTTATGACATTGTCCCTCTAAATCATAGGTCTCGGGTTCAATCCCCGCCTAGGCCGTTTTACGCTTATATTTCTTTTTGCTACTTCCGCTACTCGGAAAATTCCGGAAAAATATCTAAAAATTCCAGAAAAATCATACTATATTTCTAAAACAGTTTTGAGAATTTTCGGGTGTTACAATAGGCCACCTGCCTTGAAGGTGGTTACTTATGCTATTAAGCATGCCTTCATAAGAAGCCTTAATCTTAAGGTGAAGGGAGCATAAGAGAAGCACAGAGCAAGTAAACGTGAGCAGAGAGATAAAAGAAAGAGAGGCTTCTATCATAAGAAATTATTCAGTTCTTCCTTGTCTTCTTCTGAGCAATTTTTGGTTCGATAGATATTCGTGATAGGGTTCAGGTATACACTCAGTTCGTCATGTCAACTTGTGCTAGGTTGTGTCGTGGTCTTGCCATTTTATCCTGGGAAACAGATGTCCAAGTATAACCTCTTAGCACTGTCGGAGGGGATGAATCTATTTTAAAAGGACTACCTCGTTGCAGGACTCGGTGTCTTTGTCCTCGGGTGACGCTCCTCGCACAACTCGGGCATAGACCCTATATTTGTTCGGTGTTTGTCTCAAGCCGTTGGCATCAGCGTCCTCAACGCGATACTCGGAGAAGTCATTGACACAACAACTTAGCGATCGGTCTATTCCATCCAGACCGACAACTTAAGATTATCAGCTCAAGCCATCTTGATAGATAAATAAGTACTATCACTCCGATAGATTGTGGATAGATATCCAATACCTGGATGGGAAGATTAGGCTATAAAGGCTGACTCGAGCTCTACTAAGCCCTATCGAGGCTTGTGTTAAACATTTTTTTTTAAACATATTCATCCCCTCTTTGATGTATAGAAGTTCAAATATGGACCTTTAGTTCTCAGGATTCAACGGTTCAATTACATTCACAACTAAGCATTGTTTGTTTGTGATGAATTGAAGATGTACTCCAACACTGTCACTGGAACAAGAAAGATGGATAAAGAATAGTAAGGAAGAGTGGTTACTTGTGGATGATTTGATTAGCTCAAAATCCTTGTAGTCATTAATCCTAACACATAATGATCATTAGTCGACCATTTTTTTCTTCTACCGGCTGGTTCAAAAGGTCAGTTGACGATTAATGGTTGTCCATTTTAATTAGGTCATTAATTTGTCTTTCATACTTGAGGTAGGTAGGAAAAATAATCCCAAGTGACAAAATGCTGACTAGACTGCTTGAGCAATTTTGTTTGCCTTAATCAATCCAATATTCCATGCGCCCAAGTCATATTCGTTCATGAATCAACTGATTAGTATAATTTGGATCGGCACTCCCTTATGGGCACATGTGCAAAAAACAGTCTCTAATTCATACCTATTCATAATATCTAAAGTTGAGAGATTGAATATAACTCAATCATGTTGTCCAAAAATTTTTAATGTGAAATTAATTTTCCATTCATTTGCATTCACTTCTTTGTAAGGAATGTAAATGCAGAGATAAATCTTAAAAACCTAGTTCTACATAATTCTTAACTATAATAATCCTTAACTTTTAGACACTTGGGCGATCGGGTATTGGGCTCAGGTTTGCGGGTGTCTGGGCTCTCAATTGCTCTACGTTCAGGTGTTCAATTATTCGACGCTCTAATGGTCGGGTGATCTATGCTAGGGTGCTCGGGCAGTCAACACTTGATTGCGCAATTCATTCACGCTCTAGTTTGGATCACGTAGGTGCTTCTTACTAACCTAAGACGGCTGTATTAATTAGAATATATTCTTTGTGCTACTCATCTCCCTATCCTCCTGGGAACAGAGTAAAACTAGTTAGTTGGATTCTTTCCCATTCTTCTCCTTATTTGCCACTTCTCTTTTTCTTTCATTTATACCTTTTTTTCCCTTTTTCCCCTTTTCATCCCAAAATGAGGACTTAGATGATATAAGAAGAGTGCTCTTGGGTAGATTAGCAAAACAATTTATTACCTTTAAGTAAGTAGAATTCGGAATGAGGATACAAAATCACAAATAAATTACAAACCTCTTGCAATATTAATTCACGAGTAAAATATTGAATGATGTGTCAAATTTAACACTATTTTCGACCTTATCCTTTCATCATCTTCATCACGTCGGCAGTCTATGACTTTAGCAGTCTTGTCAGTCGAGGATGACGGATGGTCACAGTTCGTAATAGGTGCAGATGAAATAGTAGTCAACATTTCTTTAAAAAAACTTATAAATTATAAGGTCTAGTATGTAACTTCGTTTTTAAAAGCTAATATGGAATTATCTAAATCTGCTATGTTAAATTACAAAACTACTAAGCCTCATTAGAAACTAGCTAGCTAGCTCAGTGACGGCGCTGTTGTTACTCAGCGGCCGGTGTTGCTGGTCGAGGCTTCTGTTTAACAGAATTGATCTGATCCAGGTGGCGCTACTAATCGTCTGCTCGTCGGTCGGGGCTTGTAGGGCGGTGACCTCGATGGGTAGCTGGAGTACTCCTACAGTTAGCTAGCTTAGCTAGACTCTAATTGTCTCCTTTGTCAAGTGGGTGGCGGCGGCGCAAAGCAGATGATCTAGTTGGCCGACAACGACTTCGACCAAGCCTGCTGCACAGCTGCAGTCGCTCGCGTGAAGCCGAAGGCGTCAATCCCAAAGTCGAGGAGATCGTCCGACAGCGCAATTGGCAAAAAGAGAAAAATAAAATAAAGAGATTCTGATATATATATTTTATATAAACAGAAAAGAAAATAGAGAAATTTTTGCTGTTGTTTAATCGAATAAAACTATATATTAAAGTAAAGTTGCCATTTCAGTAATTATAATAATAAACTAAAGCATCCAGATTTTCTTTCTTCATCCATCGATCCATCCACGAGATCAAAAAATCAAATCATCATATACAGATATCTTTTCTGGGTTCTCATTCTTTGTCCCCCGACAATCTCAGCGACGTGAGAGCTTCGTTGTAAAGTTTCTTCTTCAGGTGTAAGTATTCAGGCCAAGTCACGCCCCGGTACACTGGGCCCTGGTCGGGGCCCATCAACTTCTCAACGGGTGAGATTTTCAACTCTGGCGGAGGCCCACAAAAGTAAGCCACCGAGATCCGAGTTCGAGTCCGGTCAACGACCGCCCGATGCATCACGCTCCGGAATCGACCGTTGGACATCAGCTGGAAGAGATCGCCTACGTTGACGACCAGCGCCTCCGTAACCGGCTCCACCGCCACCCATCGGGGGCCTCCGCCGCCGCCGCCTCCGCCGTGGCGCAGGAGCTGCAGCCCGGCGACGCCGCTGCTCTGGTGGAGGATGGTGATGAGGCTGGAGTCGGTGTGCTCCGCCAGCCCCATGGCTCGGTCGGGCTCCGGGCAGCGGGGGTAGTAGTTCAGCTGTAGCGCAGGCATGCCCTCGTGGTGGGCTTTTAGTGGGGCAGCCCAACCAATTTCCTCCTCGCTGAGGCCCAAAGAAAACAGCATCGAGTGCATCAATCTCCGCGCCAGGTCATTCATCAACCGGCTGTATTCCTCGATCGCTCCACTGCATGAATGAAACAAGGCAAGGCGATCGATAGCGGATTCATCCTGATCCCTCCCTCTCCAATCAATTTCATTCGACTGAAGTCACGTACCAAAAGTCTTCGTGATCGTCGGGCCAGATCTTGCGGGCGTCGTCGCGAGGGGAGCCGATGACGGTGAAGCCCTCCGACCAGAACTGCTTCGAGAAGAACTTGGAGATGGCGGCAGAGCCGTAGCCGGTGGAGCCGCCGTCGCGGCGGGCGGCCATGAGCTTGTGAGCGGAGGGGAGGGAGAAGAGGCGTCGCGCCTGACCCTCGACGCGGCGAAGCAGCTCGACGGGGACGCCGTGGCCGGTGAGCTGGAAGGCGCCCCACTCCTCGCAGGCGCGGCCGATGAGGCGGGCGGCGTCGGGGCACGCGAGGTCGACGACGGGGACGCTGTCGTCGGCGTACGGGCGGTCGTGGAGGGCGACCCAGGCGTGGGTTTCGGGCACCGCGGCGAGGGCGGTGAGCTCCGGTGGGGATTGGGTGGCGAGAGAAGGCATCGCAAAGCAAAAGTACTGGAGACAGGTCAGGTCTCAGCTCATTCATGTCGAAATATATATATAGCAATATTTTTTTTTTTAAAAAAACCTCTCAGAGGTAATTATGTTTGTATAATTGCAGTTTTAATTTTGTCGATCGCGAAGAATTTGATTCGTTAACTCGATGTGGCAACAAAAGTAGGTAATAGAAAAATGAAGCCTAAAAAAAGAAAGTAGAAGGGTAGGGAGATGGGGTAAGGAGATGGATTGTTCAATCGGAATCGGAGTAGAAGATGCAGAGAGGACAAAGGAGAAGATGGTAGAGAATTAGAAAGAAAACAAGGAGAAAATAAAGTTGGAAAAAAGAATATATATATATATGTATCTATCGATGTGGGATATGTATGAAGTTGGTCACTGTTTCTCCGTTTGTCGTGAAGCCATATGTAAGAGGGAGAGGGAGGCCATAACAAAACTTTACCATGTGGCGTGTCTTTGCGTGGGAGCAGAGTAGGGGAACATGTATATAATGAGCTATCTGGATAACCGCTTCCTTTGTCCATGTTGTAGCCTTTTCGGCAACAGTATAATTTGATGAGTGGGGACGACGACCCCTCTCTCACTCACTTGCTCACTCACTCAGGTGCGATTCTGCAGCGATAAAGTCTAGTAATTAGGATTGCCCTGCTTCTAAAGCTTTTGTGGTGGTGCCTAGTGACTCTAGATTATAAAAAAGAATTAATTTGTTATACAGGTAAGTATTATTGATAGGAATGACATTTATAGACGGTTTTTTTAAACCCAATTAAATATTTGAGCAGGGGGATTTTCGAATTGAAATGGAGACCGGATTTTTAAAAAAGATATCTCAGTAATGTTGGTGCTAGAGCACAATATTAGATCCGAAATTTTAATATATGATTAAGATTAAAATTAAATTTGTTGAGATCTAATGAGTTTATGTTAAGTATGCAAAAGCATGTTACTTGACAGATTGTGTAAGTTATGGTTGAGAATTAGGCCGTAACTAAATTCTAATGGAGCTAGATAATTGAAGTCCTAGTTAAAAACTAGATAGTGACTAAGACCTAGTTGAGCTAAGTAATTGAAGTCCTGATTGGGAATCAGATAGGAGCTAAGTTTTGGTTGGGAACAAGTAAGAAAGTCCTAGTTAGGAACTAAGTTAATCAAGTCTAAATGGAATCAGCTATAAGCTAAAGGTTTGACAAATAAGTCCAAGTATAGTCAGCTGGGAGTTGAAGGATTGCAAAATCATACTTGTGTTTGACAAGCGAAAGTAACAAATAATATCAAGTTTTGAGGAGTTGAAGGTTTGCAGAGTCGTACCTGTGTTTGTAGAGTCGTACCTGTGTATCAAGAAAAATCAAAAGTTGAGTTAATGATGAAAAATCAAATCTCGAGGTCAATACTTGATAAATTAAAAAAATCCTTTGGAAAATAACAAATAATATCAAAGGGTCTAAGAAACAAAACCTAGATTTAGAAAAACAAAGGTTATCTATGAACAAGAAGGGTTTGAGGTACAAATCTAAGTCCAAGAACAAGGTGACCTCATATCATAGAGTTTCATATAGCTATGAAATTAACCCTAGGTGTAGAAGTCAAGTCAAGTTTACAAGGAATGCTATCCTTAGGGTTGACTTTGAGAAGACTTGTGTGACTAAGGCTTCTAAGAAACTTAGGAAAGTCATTAGGAAAGTATCAAGGGAAGTTATCTCTAATGAATACCTAGAACACCCAAGGAGCACCAATACATATTGGGTTTCTAAGGGTATGCTCTCTATACCCTAAATGGATTTAGAGTGTATTAATTCTAATTGGAAAGGTAGTTAATACAACCACGGCGAAGTTGACACTTTAGAAAATTTTCAAGATATTGTGATATCTTAAAAATGAGAGTTGATTTTTACTATTGAAGAGCAAAAATATGTCAATCAAAATTTTAAAGTATTGAGCTTGATTAAATTGGCACAAATAGGATAGAAATTCAAAAGAATGCTAAGTTGGGGCTTTGACATTTTCTAACGGAGATAAGGGCAACTTAAGTTTATTTTGACTTAACAATTAGTTAAAAAAAATACTTAGATAGGAAATCAAGGTGATTTTTTATGAGCTATAATTGTCATGTTTTTGTGTGTCTTGTCATATTGTGTGCCTTGTCACATGTCATGACATCATATATTACATTCATATTTTTATGAAAATACTATATGTTATGTCATACATACATCATTTAGCTACGATATTTTTTTTTTGAAAATATACATTTTGATATATGTCATAGTCATTTATCATGCATTGTTTTAAGTTCCTGATGATTAAAGACAAAGGCATAAATTGACATTTTAGATAGGATGATCAAAATTAAAATGTGTAGATAGAGATATATGATCTCTTTGTTTAGGGGAAATCTATTTTATATCTTACAAAGATTATAAAATTGACTTGTATATGTATGAAGACGTATTAGATACAAGTAAGATGTTAGAAGAATGAATAAAACTCAAGATGTTGACTTAGTGTATCTATTTGAGTTTTAGTTTCATCAAAATACATGGATTATATGAAGTCTAATTATGGGAAAAGTTAATATACAAGTTAAATACATTTAATACAAAGATCGTGGTTAGAAATTGTTTTTGAAATGACTTCAAAAATATGGAAAACCTTAGTGAAATCGATAGGAATTTACATTGAGCAATTAAATACAAAATAGAGTGAAATATTGGAATTTTCAAGGGTTTCAATTTTGTTCCATTCTTTAAAAATAGGTCTTTTTATAGAAAACTATTTTTCCTTAATAGTATATGATATACATAATGCCAAGTGAAATTTTAATATTTTTGGAAAATTATATAATTATTTAGGAGTTTCTGAATTTCAGTCTGAAATTGATTTTGAAAAACAGAAAACCTAATGATTAAACACTATTTGCAATCGTTTGGGATACACTAGAATCGATTGACAGTGGATGTCAATCGATTCGGACAGTCTATAATCAATTGGTATTTGAAACCAATTGATTAGCAAGGCTATCCTTGGCTCAAGTGGTCTAATTTTGATCCATTAAATAATATTTAGTTAAATTAACCATGTCTAACCCTTTAAAGTGCTTAAGTAAGCATTTAAGTGAAATTTTCTTGAAAAGAATAAGAAAGGAATGGTCAAAGGGGACTAACTTAGAGTTAAGAAAGAGGTTTAGACTCAAGATTGAACTTTTAACCTCATAATTTCACTTTTAGGATTTCCTAAAGGTTTAGAAACTTCAAATCATTATTATCGCAATAATAGAAATTGGAGCATGTTTTGAGGGGGAGTTACACTCTAAAGGCATGATTGGGATTTTTTTTGTATAAAGGATTCATGTTCAAAGTTGAGAATTAGAGACATTGGAAGGGTATGAGACTTTCATTGTAAAGTTTGAATGCGAAAAGGATGAATCTTGTGGAGAATATTTTTTATATGTGTCAAAGGAGGAGAAAAATATAGGGTTTAAGTTAGAAAACCTTCATTCATGCTTTGGCATAAGATAAAGATGGAAGATGAGTTAATGGATTAGCATAACTTAAATATATTGACAAACATTAAAAAGTGAGAGATTGTTGGTGCAATCGTTCTCATGTCAAGGTTGACCAATTTAACTATAATTGAGATAGTGAAGACCCAATTACAAACTAGACAATGAAAGTCCTAGCTAGACTAGACAAAGGAAAGTCAAAGTAGATCAAAGAGGATTCCACGTTGGCAAAGGAAAGTCGTAACTGTAGTTAGGTAAGAGAAAGTCTTAACTGAGGTTAGGCAGGGTGGAAGTCTATCGAGTGACTAGTCCTAGCTGATGTTAGGGAAAGGAAAGTCCAAGTGGGTCAAAAATTGATCAAATACTTAGTGATTGAAAGTCCAATGAGAGTTGTAAAGGAAAGTCCAAGTGGGTCACGGAGGACTAGGCACTTGGTAAAGAAGTTCTAGCAAATCAATGTTGATCGGATACTAGACAACGAGTGTTGGGACCGAAAAGTAGCTAGAGGGGGGGGGGGGTGAATAGCTTCGTGTGTGCTCGTCGTGCTTCGTTGCTTGTTTCTTCAAAGTGATGCGCAGCGGAATACAAAGAAACAAACTACAACAATGCTAACAATAGGATTTTACTTGGTATCCACCTCACAAGAGGTGACTAGTCCAAGGATCCACGCACACACACGCACCTCCACTAATAAACACTCCTTTTCGGTAACTACCGAAGGCGGAGAAGCCCTACAAGACTCTCAATACAAGTAGAAGAAAGGGTAGTAAAGAATAAGCAAAAGCTTACAAGATATGCAGTAAAAACCCTAGCTTCTTCTTCTTCTCGTTGCAACTCGCCTCTTGACTTGGATGAACCTCCAAGAACCTTCAAGAACTGGCGGTGAGGAGCTTAGAGAGTGCTGGGGAGGAGCTGTGATGAATCTGGAATGAATCGATGAAGTTCTGCTGAAGGAATCGCACGCCAACAGCTATAAACGACGCCAACGGTCGAATCGCAATCGATTGGATTGCTCCCAATCGATCGGGGAGGCTTTGGATCGATCCACGGATCGATCCAGAGCACCTCTGTGCTCTGGAAAAATGCCTGGATCGATCCACGGATCGATCCAGAGGGGTTCTGTTCGCGGGGACTCACCGGATCGATCGGCGGATCGATCCAGATCTTCTGGATCGATCCACGGATCAATCCAAACCTGCTGGATCAATCCACGGATCAATCCAAACCTGCTGGATCAATCCACGGATCAATCCAAACCTTGGTTTTTGTCCAAAACCAAGTCTAAAGCCCCCTAAACCAACATCTAGTCAACCATGACTTGTTGGTACATAAGACCTAGCATCCGGTCACCCTTGACTAGCTAGGACTCTCTCACCAAGTGTCTGGTCAATCCCTTTGACCCACTTGGACTTTTCTCTTCTTGCCAAGTATCCGGTCAGTCCCTCTGACCTACTTGGACTTTTCTTTCTCGTGCCAAGTATCCGGTCAATCCCTTTGACCTACTCGGACTCTCACCAAATGTCTGGTCAACCTTGACCCATTTGGATTCCTCTTGCCTGGCTTCACTCACCAGGACTTTCCCAATTGCCTAGCTTCACTCACTAGGTCTTTCACCTGGCTTCACTCACCAGGATTTTCCTCTTGCCTAGCTTCACTCACTAGGACTTCCCAATTGCCTAGCTTCACTCACTAGGTCTTTCACCTGGCTTCACTCACCAGGATTTTCCTCCTGCCTAGCTTCACTCACTAGGACTTCCCAGTCAAGTATCCGGTCATCCTTGACCTACTTGACTCTTCTTCAATCAACCTTGCATTGTCAAACATCGAAACCCAAACCAAGACTCAAGCTTGGTCAACCAGGTCAACCTTGACCTAAGGGATGTTGCACCAACAATCTCCCCCTTTTTGATGTTTGACAATACCAACACTATCACTTACAATACCACATGTAAGTTAGGCTAATCTCATAGCCTAAACCTTCTTCATGCCACTAGGTAATGAATACATAAGTTAAGCCCTTCATTCTCCCCCTAAGAGGGCAAACTCCCTCTAGGTAATGAAAGCCTAACTTACTCCCTTTCATTCTCCCCCTATTGGCACACATCAAACCATGCCCCATTTTTGGGCACATATCAACAAATTCACTTGTTGAAAACTCTCCCCCTGAAGAGTTGCTCATCATTGTTCACAACTTCACTCGTTGTGATCAACACGATAATGAAGGTCCCATACCCTTCATTAACCTTAACCCTACATTCTCCCCCAATGTAGGCAAATGCCCATCCTTGAGCATTATCCACTTGAAGCCACTTGAACAATGAGGATATCCACTCCCCATTAAAGTTCAAACGCTCAACCTTGAGCATGTTCTTAACGGAAGGTTGACCACCTTCCAAGGTTCATGAAAAATAGTTTTCATGTCTTTAAAGAGTCCCTCCCCCTAAAGACATGGTGGTAACTTCTGTCATTGCACCAACAATGACTTGGAATCCCCAAAACTTTAGGAAACCCAATTTTAGAAGTTTTGAGGTTCAAATATTCAAAATTTGAAACAAACCTCAACCTAAACTTCAACTTAGCCTTCCTTAACCAATCCATCCTTGTTTTCCACACGAAAACACCCTTTTTATGTATACAAATGTATTTTCAGGGGTTTGGAATGGTTACCTAGACTAAAATAGGTTCAAAATGCTGAAAATAAGCTTTCCCAGCCAAAATCAGCATCTTCGATCGATTGGAGTTGGGTTCCAATCGATTGAACCCTGCTGAATCGATCCACCGATCAATTCAGTCTTCTTGGATCGATCGGCTAATCGATCCAGCGAGCTTCTGCTCGCTAGAATTGCCTTCTGAATCGATCCACTGATCGATTCAGACACTCCAATCGATCCATGGATCGATCGGAGCTCTGATAGTTGCTGAATTTCAAATTCAGCCAACTTCAGAAACCCCTAGAAAATTCTACAAAAATCCAAAAATCATGAAATTTCGTGTAGACATTATTTAGGGCATACTTTATCATGAAAAAATAGTTTTCTATGAAAATATATCATATCTTCAAAGATTGACACAAACTTGAAAACTTGCTAAAACTTTAGCGTTTTCTTCAAGTTTGTGTCTAACTATTCAATGGTGATTACTATCAAATGATAGTCTTCACCAAGGTTTTCCAAAAGTCTTTTAAAATAATTTTCAAAACCAATATCCCATCACATTCCTTGGGCTTAATGCACATGACTTGTACATTAGCTTTCCCAATGATGGGAAAACACATAACTATGTGTTTTGATGAACCTAAAACTCAAAAGAATGCACTAAATCAACATGTTGAGTTTTGTTCATCATCCTAACATATCACTTGTATCTATTGTGGACAAAACACATACAAGTCATCTTATAGGTCTTTGTGAGATGTAAAATTTGGTTTTGCCCTATTCTAGGGATCATGCATATCTATCTAGACATTTTAGAGATATTAGACATCCACCCAGGATGTCACTTGTTAATAAGTGTTGTTAAATGCTATTTGTTCTTAATTACAAGGAAATAACATAATGCATGATAATGTTATGGCATACATAAAAAAGAAATAATTTTCAGAAGAAAATTTCCTATAACTACATGATGTATGTATGTCATGACATGGTATTTTTGAGTTTTTCATAATAAGTCATGAATGCACAAATAAAACATGATGTCATGGCATATAATGGGCAACCAAACATGGCAAGATTTTGCATAATTAAAATGTATCTAGATTATCTATATAAATATCCTTAACCCTTAGCTAATCCTAAAGCATAAACCCTAGATTGCCCAATTTCCTTAGGAAAATGCCAAAACCCAACTTGACATTTCTTTAATCTCTTGAATTAATTATGCCAATTAAAAATTTAAAACATTCATCAAATGTTGGCATATTTCATTTTCCCATAAGAGTAATCACTTTAAATTAAGGCTTAGATTTGCCTTAAATTCCTAAGACAATACCAAAGTCCCAATTTGGTATTTCTTAACACTTGATTTCTTGTGCCATTTAAAGTCATCTCAAATTTCTTCCTTTATAGCACATTTTACTCTTTCCAAGAGTAACAATAAATCCATTTCATTTTCAAAGGTTAACAAAAACCTTGAAAATGCTCCTTGAGTGTCAATTTCTTCAAAGTTGGGTTAACTACCCTTCTTCTCAGAGTTGACACTCTCTAACCCATCTATGGGATAGAGAAAATGCTCTTAGGAACCCAAAACCTATTGGTGCTCCTTGGATGCTCTAGGTATTCACTAGGGATAACTTCCCTAGATACCTTCCTAGTGACCTTGTTTGGTTTCTTAGAAGTCTTGGTCACTTTTTCTAGGTCAACTCTAGGGATTGCTTCCCTTGTAATCTTCTTTGTGACTTTCTTAGACTTCTTAGAAGTCTTAGTCACATTTGTTGCAAAAATACTCTTAGGGATAACTTCCCTTGTATTTTTGGCTTGACCACTAGACCTAGGGTTGGTTCCATAACTATATGGAACCCTATGGTAAGAGATTACATCCTTCTTATCCTTTGGTTTGTATCCCAAACCCCTATGGCCATTAGATGACCTTTGTGCTCCTAGACCTAGGCTATGCTCATTTTGCCCTTTTAGGATATTTTCCATCCTTTTTAGGGTCTTTTCCATTTTATCAAGCCTTAACCTCAAAACTTGATTTTCTATCACTAAGTCCTTAGTTTTTGGTTTTCCATTAAATTTATGAGCATTTTTATTTCTAGGCTTGTAGCTAAGGTCCTTAGTGTGATTGCCTAGATTTTTATCTACCTTCCTAATCCTAGGTGTGGTAGTTTTAGCATGGTAAGCTACATTATTTTCCTTAATTTTACCATGCTCTCTATTCTTATGGTAAATAGCATTAAAATGATATAAGTTAGAACTAGCATGCTTTTTACCATAATGTAAAGGGATAGGCTCAATAAAAGTTACCTTCCTTTTTACCTTAGAGGCTCCCCCTTGACTTGAGCTTCCTCCTTGAGCCTTGACCATCTTCTTCCCCTTAAGGCATTGACTCCGGTAATGCCCCTTTTGATTGCAAGAGAAGCACACAATGTGCTCCTTGCTCTTCTTTGTTCCGAGGATGGTCTCCTTTGGCTTCTCCTTGCCCTTAGGTGCCACTTGGCCCTTCTTCTTGGCCAATTTAGGGCACTTGCTTTTGTAGTGCCCATGTTCCCTACATTCAAAACATATAATATGATTCTTATTATTAATTGAACTATTTATACCTTCTTGTGTAGGAGTGACACTTGCTCCTCCATTTGATATGAATGTAGAGGCTTCCTCTTGATCCGAAATCGATTTCCCTCCAATTGATTTATCTTGACTTGTGGAGGTGGAAGCTTCTTCATCCTCTTCTTCTGTTGACCCGGATGTGGAGGATTCTCCTTCTTCTTGATCCGGTGTCACCAAGAGTTGCTCCCCCTCAATCCTAGAGGTGGAGGCTTCACCTTCTTCTTCATCCTCTTGTACATGAAACAAGGAATATGCTCCTTCCTTGCTCTTTTGATTACACTCCCTTGAGAATGAAGCTTCTTGGATTTCCTCTTCTTCGAAAGTTGAGCATCTCTCAACTTCGGAGTCCTCCTCTTGATCTTGCTCCAATGAGTCACCCTCTTTGGATTCTTCTTGGTTAGGTACAGTGGAGGGGATCTCATGAGCCTTTTCCAATTTGCTCCATAGCTCTTTGGCATCTTCAACTTCTCCAATTTTCTCCAAGATGTTGCTCGGCAATAGATTGACCAAAAGCTTGGTCACTTTGTCATTGGCCTCACATCTTTGGATTTGTTCTTGGCTCCATTTGCTCCTTTTGAGAACTTTGCCCTTTGAATTCCTTGGAGCCTTAAAACCTTCCATTAGAGCAAACCATTGCTCTATCTCCATCATCAAGAAATTTTCAATTCTTGATCTCCAAGAATCGAAGCTTGTGGATGTGTATGGTGGAGCCACCCTTGTATCAAATCCAAGTCCATCTTGGAATGACATCTTGAAGTTGAGCTTCTTGAATTCTTTGACTTTGATGAATTTGCTCCAACTTCTTCACCCTCTAGCTTTGCTTGTTATGTTTGCCCCTTCCGGCGGTGATTCCGGTGAAGAGCAACCTTGCTCTGATACCACTTGTTGGGACCGAAAAGTAGCTAGAGGGGGGGGTGAATAGCTTCGTGTGTGCTCGTCGTGCTTCGTTGCTTGTTTCTTCAAAGTGATGCGCAGCGGAATACAAAGAAACAAACTACAACAATGCTAACAATAGGATTTTACTTGGTATCCACCTCACAAGAGGTGACTAGTCCAAGGATCCACGCACACACACGCACCTCCACTAATAAACACTCCTTTTCGGTAACTACCGAAGGAGGAGAAGCCCTACAAGACTCTCAATACAAGTAGAAGAAAGGGTAGTAAAGAATAAGCAAAAGCTTACAAGATATGCAGTAAAAACCCTAGCTTCTTCTTCTTCTCGTTGCAACTCGCCTCTTGACTTGGATGAACCTCCAAGAACCTTCAAGAACTGGCGGTGAGGAGCTTAGAGAGTGCTGGGGAGGAGCTGTGATGAATCTGGAATGAATCGGTGAAGTTCTGCTGAAGGAATCGCACGCCAACAGCTATAAACGACGCCAACGGTCGAATCCCAATCGATTGGATTGCTCCCAATCGATCGGGGAGGCTTTGGATCGATCCACGGATCGATCCAGAGCGCCTCTGTGCTCTGGAAAAATGCCTGGATCGATCCACGGATCGATCCAGCGCTTATCGCGCGAAGCAGCAGCGTCCCAATCGATCCACTGATCGATTGGGACCTCTGGATCGATCCACGGATCGATCCAGAGGGGTTCTGTTCGCGGGGACTCACCGGATCGATCGGCGGATCGATCCAGATCTTCTGGATCGATCCACGGATCGATCCAGATCTGCTGGATCGATCCACGGATCAATCCAAACCTGCTGGATCAATCCACGGATCAATCCAAACCTGCTGGATCAATCCACGGATCAATCCAAACCTGCTGGATCGATCCACGGATCAATCCAAACCTGCTGGATCAATCCACGGATCAATCCAAACCTGCTGGATCAATCCACGGATCAATCCAAACCTGCTGGATCAATCCACGGATCAATCCAAACCTTGGTTTTTGTCCAAAACCAAGTCTAAAGCCCCCTAAACCAACATCTAGTCAACCATGACTTGTTGGTACATAAGACCTAGCATCCGGTCACCCTTGACCAGCTAGGACTCTCTCACCAAGTGTCTGGTCAATCCCTTTGACCCACTTGGACTTTTCTCTTCTTGCCAAGTATCCGGTCAGTCCCTCTGACCTACTTGGACTTTTCTTTCTCGTGCCAAGTATCCGGTCAATCCCTTTGACCTACTCGGACTCTCACCAAATGTCTGGTCAACCTTGACCCATTTGGATTCCTCTTGCCTGGCTTCACTCACCAGGACTTTCCCAATTGCCTAGCTTCACTCACTAGGTCTTTCACCTGGCTTCACTCACCAGGATTTTCCTCTTGCCTAGCTTCACTCACTAGAACTTCCCAATTGCCTAGCTTCACTCACTAGGTCTTTCACCTGGCTTCACTCACCAGGATTTTCCTCCTGCCTAGCTTCAGTCACTAGGACTTCCCAGTCAAGTATCCGGTCATCCTTGACCTACTTGACTCTTCTTCAATCAACCTTGCATTGTCAAACATCGAAACCCAAACCAAGACTCAAGCTTGGTCAACCAGGTCAACCTTGACCTAAGGGATGTTGCACCAACAACGAGAAGTTACAATAGGTCACGGTTGATCAGATGTTGGACAAGGAAACCCTAGATTTGGATCAAATGAGATAGGGTTGGATAATTAATTAGATCAATCGATTAGGCAAAGTACCTAATTGTTTGGAACCTGCTCAAATCAATTAGACAAACAAAATGAGGACTGGAATCAATTGGGTCAATCTATTGTATAGGGTTTCTCACAAAAGATTCGTGAGAGAACATATACTTGGTAAATCAATTAAGGCAATCGATTCATCCTTTTCCAATCGATTGGGGCCTTTGTCATGAGAGAACAGAGAGCTTGAAAATCAATTGGGCAATTGATTAGATTTCTTTCTCTCATGAAACAAAAACTTCTGAATCGATTAGGACATTCCATTATAAGCTACTGAATCGATTGGTCTGACTCATCAATTGATTACGGATTTGAAAAAGAGTCATCCTGCAGGTTGTTGGACGGTCGATTGATGTGATAATCGATTAGGGAAAAGCCTAATCTATTAGGAGGCAAAAAGCAGCTCGAATGGCGTCCATATAAAGGGAGTTCGTCTAGGATTTTTACCACTAATTCTTGGGTATTTGGAGAAGAAGTGCTGCTGTATTTTCCACCATCAAGAGATAATCCAAAGCAAGAAAAAAGCAAGCAAAGCAAGGTTCATATTGTAAAGTCATTTTTTATTTCTTTTGTAATCTAGTTTGCATTTCTTGTACTTGATCTTGTATGAGACTTCTCTACCTCTTGGAAGGAGGTTTACATAGTATATCTGTGAGTGAATAGTGGACCCTTGGATTAGTTACCCCAAGGAGATGGATACCAAGTAAAATCAAAAGTGTTAGCATTGTGAAGATCTTCGCTTTGAGTATCCGCTATAAATCATCATCAAAGAAGCAAACGAAGCTATTCACCCCTCCCCCGCTCTAGCTCTCTACATGCCCTAACAAGTCCTAGTGGAGCTAGACAACAAAAGTCCTAGTTAAGAAATAGGCAGTGGCTAAGTCCTAGTGGAGCTAGGCAACTAAAATCCTAATTGGGAATCATACTAGGAGCTAGGCAACTAAAATCCTAATTAGGAATCATGCAAGATCTAATTCTTAGTTGGGAACCAAGCAAGAAAGTCTTAGTTGGGAACTAGGTGGACCATGCCCATGTGGAGTCAGCTGAAGGCTTAGCAAAAAAGTCCAAGTAGAGTTAGTTAAGAGCTGAAGGCTTGGTAGATAAGTTCAGGCAGAATCATCTGGGACCTGAAGCTTGACAACTCACACTAGATGGGTCAGCTAGGAGCTAAACATCTAACCATGTAAGTGTGAGTAACTTTAAGATTTTCTACCATACTCATTACACGTAGCGATTGTAGGGAAGTAAAGTTCAACGGTTCCAAGTGATCAGAAGGAGTGTGAGTGACTGGCTGGTGATAACTCTTGATGAGTGAAGTCGAAGGGTCCAAACAATCATGCCTAGGTCACGACAAGTAGAGTGTACGAGCGACGGGACTAACTTCCATGTGACTAATAGAAGATGTTATCTAACGATTCGAGTGAGTCAAGTCAAGATTAGATTTGAACATTCTCTAGGTGACTGAAGGGCCTTAGGTCAATCAAAGAACGTGGACGACATTATCTACTAGATAGATATTTTAGCCATGTCAGCAGCTTACAAGCGACTGGGTAGTCTCAAGTTGACCGAATTTTGCCACGTTAGCAACAGAAAAAGGCTATATAAAGGGTCTCGAGACAGAGCTTTTAGATCACTCATTCATTCAATCCTTTATGTGCTCGTGCTCTTGGTTCTCTCGTGCTTTATGTGTTGCGACTACGACACGTTGTTGTTGTATCGGGTGGACCGACTAGAGTCTACAATTAAAATTAGAACCTTCTCTTGCTATTAAATTAGCATGGATATACTAATTAATTAATCAAAAATAACATAAGCAAATAGAGTATGAGACTCAGAAGTTACTTAGTTATAACATAAATGGTTGTTAATCCAAGGCAGTAGAAAGCACACTATCAAAGCTCTTTCTTCGATAATGTTGGAGGCAGAGTAACCCCTTATGGTGGTTGAATACAAGAACAATAAATCTAGAAATGAGTTCAAGGTGTATATCTGAATTCCTAACTCTATGGCACTATTTATAGTCCACTGGTCGAAATGATCATTTGCTGATGTGCCACTTTACGGGTGCTTGGAAGCAATCCGAACTCCTGTACTTGGTCAATTGGATCCACTTGGCAACGAGTCTCTTCAATGGTCATGGCTTCCTAGGCGCCTGGAGTTTGCTGACGTGGACACTGTGTTGATCTGTTTCAACAACGGCTCTTGCTGATCTGGCTGCCTTTTTTCGGGCTCCTAGAATGGATCCAAGCTCCTAGAATCCTGGAATAGATCCAAGTGCCTGGAATGTTCAAATCAAATGTTGATCATTCTTCCATCCGTTCGCTTGGGTAATGCTCTGAGCGTCTAGAGTTGAGTTCACCCGAATCCTGCTCCGACCTTCTCCTTGAGCAAACTTTCTCCCCATCTTCTCATCCCTTGGATATGTCACACCCATCCTTCTTGTCCATAGATGTACTCTTCTGTAGGTCCACGTCCCTTGGATGCACCAAGTCCGTCGACTCCCTTCTCGTGTCATTTTTCTCGCTCGCTACATCTTCCGCTCGACTTCTTATGTTCCTAAGTCCCTGCACACTTAAACACAAGACATCAAATTAGCATGACATAACTTAACTCGCGCGGTTGACCATATCAAAACTAACCCGGGATTCTTACATGTGCAACTTCACGCTTCAATTCATAAATGGCAACACCTAGCGTATAATCTTTATTTTCTTATTGTTGTCATACTTGTGTACTTATTGTGTACTTAATTTTTAGATTATTTTTCTATAAGGTTTCTCCACCTGTAGAGACTTTCCAAAAAAGAGAAATTATAAATTATAAAAATCATATTTTATAATTATTGTGTGTGTCTATCTCTACTTTAGTTAATACTATGCTATACAAGTCTTAAATGCATGTTCAATATTTAATCTAGTCCTTTGCATGCTTGCATTATTTTTCTTCATGCTAAGTTATTACTTTTATTTCCACTATCCTACTTTTCTTATTCAATTATTTTAAGTTATTTATAAAAATATTAGCTCGTAAAATTCATAACATTATTCACCTCCCTCTAACGTAGAGTTCGATCTTACAAGTGATGGCTGAAAGAAAATCTTCCTCTATTTTTTTCGATATTGTTTTAGACACATGAGAAATTAGTCATGGTCGGTCTCAAGCCCAGATAAAAGATGAGGATTGTGTTAGGTTGTTTGTCAGCATTAAACTATAACAAATATTCAATGAATTGATCCATTAAACTATTGTGTTAATGCTAAGTTGCTTCCCGAAAGGAATGTATTTCAGGGTCCGACTATAACGTCTCGATAAGAATTGCTACATCTCTATGAGAACTTGGGTGTAGTGTTAAATATGTAAGAGTTCTCACACCACATGTTAGATAAAATAAAAATTATAAGGAAACTAATAGTATAAGATTTAAAATATTGAATAAAGGAACCATCACTGGTAAAATAATAGAGATAGTAAATATAATGATTAGGAGAAGAATTTATATTTTATGTGTACAAGAAACAAAATGAGTAGGCAAGAAGATAAAAATAATAGAGAACTCATATTTTTATTTATGGTACGTGGGTAATTTTATAAATAGTTTGTTAAAGGATGAAGTTGTAATAGTAGTTAGAAAGGGGAATAAAATTATAACTCTCAAGATAGTAGTGGATTAAGAAATTATGAACGTAATTAACATATGTGCATCTTAAGTAATATTAGATAAAAGTATCAAATCAAGACTTTTGGAAATGAAATGATTTTAATAGGAGACGATCTAAATGTGCATATAGGAGTGAAAAATGAGGAATATGAGAGGGTCCATGGGGTTATGGGTTTGGAACAAGAAATGAAGAAGAGAAAAAAAACTATATTGGATTTTTCGATAGCATATAACCTTATATTAGCTATCACGTTTTTATAAAAAGAGAAGAACACTTGATTAAGTTCAAAAGTGAAAATAATAAATCACAAATTAACTTCCTTATGGTTAGGAAGAAGGATAGAAAAATTTATAAAAATTGCAACGTCATTTCCAAAAACAATCTTAACTACCTAACATAGGTTAGTAATGTTTGATATACGCCTCACTTGTAATATCAATAGAAGGAAAATATACATGACTTCTAGAATTAAGTAGTGGAAGTTAAAGGATAGAAAACAAAACATATTCAAGGAGAAAATAGGATGACAAATATTAGGTGAAATATACAATGACTCTAATACAACATGAGATAAAATTATATCAAAATTGAAAATAGTAGTTAAAAGTGTACTCGGTGAGTCAAAGGGACATATGCTACTAAGTAAAGAATCTTGGTAGTGGAATGAGAAAATACAAGAGAAAGTGAAGGAAAAACAACCAGTCTATAAGAAATTATATATTTGTAAGAGAGAGGAAAATTTAAAAAAAATATAAAATAGCCAAGAAAGAGGGTAAAAAAGTAGTGAATGAAGTAAAAAATAAAACTTTTGAATGGTTATATTAAAAATTAGATAAAAAAAAAGAAAGAGATATTTATAGAATAACTAAAGTGAAATAGAGGAAAATAAGAGATCTTATCTAAACAAGATGTATTAATGATGAATGCAATAAGATACTATTAAATAGTGGAAAAATAAAAAAATGGTGGAAAAGTATTTTATCAACTTTTTAATGAAGGTTTAGGTAACCAATTAACTTGGGTAATTTAAGTATGTCAAATGAGTATAGAAATTTAAATTTTTATCGCAGAATTTAAATTTCAGAAGTAAAACGAGATTTAAATGAGATGCGAAATAGAAAAACAGTTGGGCTAGATGATATTCCAATTGAAGTATGGAAATGTCTAGGGAAAGAAGGTATTAAATGACTTACATAATTATTTAACATGATCTTAAAATTAAAAAAATATCTAATGAATAGAGGATAAGTACTCTAGTGCCCTTATATAATAACAAGAGAGACGTACAAAATTATGCAAACTATAGAGGTATTAAACTAATGAGTCATGCCATGAAATTTTGAAAAAGAGTAATAAAAAAATTAAGGAAGAAGACCACGATGATCGAAAATTAATTTGGATTCATACTTAGAAGGTCAACAATAGAAGCTGTGCATCTTCTCAGACAACTAATTAAAAAGTATCTGGAGCACAAGCAAGATGTACACATAGTATTATTGACTTAGAAAAAACTTATAATAGAGTCCCAAGAATAATTATATGATGAATTCTAGAAAAGAGAGATGTTAGTGTAGCATATATTGAACTAATTAATGATATGTGTGAGGATATAACTGTAAGTACCCCGAGTTAGTTTTGAAATGGTCAACCGAGTTAAATTAGGTCTTGTAATTTTGATGTCTTGTGTCTGAATGTGCAGGAACTTGGAAACACAAAAATCGAGAAAAATATGTGGGGAATGAGAAGGATGGCAAGTTGATGGGTTCAGTGCATCCGTGGGATGAAAAGTTGTGAAATAGTATACCGGTGGACAAGAAGGGCGCATGCAAAGCATTCGAGGGATGAGAAGCTTGAGAGGAAGCCTGCTCGAGGAGAAGATCGGAGTTGGGTTCGGGTGAGCTTAACTCTAGATGGTAGGAGCATCAGCTAAAGAAGCGCGAGGAAGAGTTAACCGATTGGAGGTTAACTAGATGCCCTAAAGGAGTTTGGACGTGCCCTGAAAGAGCTTGGAAGTGAAGAAGCTTAGAGGCGCCCTTGCGCCTCTTGATGGAGGTGCTCTCATGAAGTTTACCAATGAACAGTAGTCGTTGGCTGATCATTGAGAAGAAGATAAATCTTATCCTCTTAGGAGGTGCTCGGATCCCTTTAGAGGCACCTCTAAGTAATGATAATTTTTTCCAGGAGACTATAAATAGACCCCTAGAGTTAGAAATTATTCAGTAATCATTGTATTAATCTTCCTACCTATTTCTGATCTTTCAAAGACTATTAGAGGCTACTCTTTCACGAAGGAGATTTTTAGCGAGCTTTCAACTACTTTGGATTAACAACCACCTAGGCAAGAGAAATTTGTCTAACTTTAATTTCAGGGTTATTCACCCCCTTTCTCCAACCTACCTGAACCAACAATTAGTATCAGAACTCAATCACTTTAGAAGGACTAGCCATCGTCTAAAGCAACAAGATTATGGCCAGATTGAGTATCTACCCATCAGTGTTCGAGGGGGAGTTCACGTTTTGGAATCAACGTATGGAGGTATTTTTTAAAATCGATTTTAATATTTTATTAACAATTAAATATGGTTTTGAAATACCCAAAAGCAAAGATGGAAAATAAATTGAGGAGCATTGTTGGTCTAACAGACAGTGCGATGAATTTATTGTAAATGGTAAGACTAAGTCTCATCTTCTGAGTGTGCTACTTGCTCAAGAACTCGAAGGAATCGGTGCCTATGAATCTGTTAAAGAACTTTAGGAAAATTTTTTGGAACTCTATGAAAAAACAAAAGAGGCAGAATCCAACTCTTCAATAGATGTTGATTTATGTTCAGAAGAGTTCGAGACCAAGGAGATTGTCGGAACAACATTGATAGCTGAATACCTACTTGAAAACGATGAAATCTCATCCGAGATGAGCATCGAGAGTATCAATGAAGGGAGAGCTTCGAACGATATTTGATATGGTACGTGAGGTACGACTCTTACCTCCTGACCTACTTTATGATGCAATTAAGATGCTATCTAGAAGCCTTTGCAAAACTAGAACAAAATATTTAGATTCAAAGAAAAATCTTGCCTCCTTAGTAGAAAATTTTGACAAATATAAAAATAAAAATAAAAAATTAAAAGAGCAAATAGAATTACTGAAAAAGAATGATGCATGTTCAAATTTTTCACTAATTTTAAATTTTAAAAATAATGAAGGGCTAAATTAGTATATTAGGAATCATAGGGGTTAAATTGCAAGTAGCTAGAAATTATATTTCTATAAAATACTTGATAAATCCGGTAGGAAAAAACTTATTTTGGATACTAAAATCTGTACTAGATTGTTAACTTTTTTCTTGTGTATGCTAATTTAAATTATTTTAATTTATTAGCAAAATTTAATTCGTAGACCTTCTATTCACATTTTGTTTGTTCAATTTTTTTTTGTGAAAAATTAAAATATTATCGGTTAACATAAACAAATTTAAAATATTCCGACTGTTATATTATTTTTTATAATTTTTTATCGAAAATCATGTTTTAATAATTAAAAATTATTAAAAATTATTTTTTAAAAAAAAATTATTTTCTTTGTGGATAAATAATTTATTTTATATGTTCAGAAAAATTAGCAAGATTTTTTAAAGTGTAAAAATAGTTTTAAACATTAAAATTTTAAAATATATATCTTTTTAAATATTTATTTTGATAATGAAAGAAAATAGTATGTTTGTGAAAATTTTTATACTGGACTTATCTTTGACATTGATGAAATTTTCAATATTTTTCAAAAAAATTTAAAATAACTTTTATACTATTTTTGATAAATCTGAGACTTAATTCTTAAAAATTAATTCCTTTATGAATAAATTTCGGTAAAATCCACAACTTTGGGATATTTGTATACGACCCTGAGAAATATTTTTCAGATTTTTTTTTCTAAATGTACTTATTTTTTTCCTAATTTTTTTTACTATGATAGGAGGGAAGAAGATATTAAGTTTAAAGAGAAGTTGTATTATTTATTTACAATTTAATTAAATTTGTTTAATTGTCATACTTAAGTTATGATTATTTTTTACTTGTTTATTTTATCCTAATTGAACTTAGATTGATGCACATTATAATGAGGAAGATTAGAAGTACCCCGAGTTAGTTTTGATGTGGTCAACCGAGTTAAGGTAGGTCCTGCGATTTCGATGTCTTGTGTTTGAGTGTGTAGGAACTTAGTGTTAGTGCAGTTGGTACTAATGATCAAACTTACATTTTGATGAATGATTTATGGTTAAAGTTAGGTTCTGTATGATCTAATATTCTTAACAAAGTGTGCAAGACTTGACGGGTCTGGAGGACCTAACACCAAGTTGAAATCCAGTTAGGTCTGTTGGACTTGATAGTTGATGGAAAGTCCAGATAGATCAAGAAGTGACCCTATATCTGGTAGGAAGTCCAACTGGGTTTACAAGACCTGATAGCTGGCTAAAGTCCAATTGAGTCTGTAAACCTGACAACTAGCGAGAAGACCTGGTGGATCAAGAGGCGAGTCAAGTGACTGCATATGGTAAGTAAAGGTAAGCAACTGGAGGAGAGCTCCAGTGAGGACGCATTCTCGGTTGAGGGAACTGTAGGCGTCGGTCTGACTTAGAGTTTTAGCGAAACTCAAAGTTAAGACCGGATAGTTCGAAGACTGTCAAATATTACTCTTTGTTCCATATTATTATCTATTGTGCTAACATTGTGATGTAGGAAAATCATGTAGCTGAAAAAGGGGCTCCAGGCGCTTGGACACAGTCCAAGCACCCGTAGGGGGTCCAAGCGCCCTGGTAAGGAGGCGAAACAGCGGGCGACCAGATGAGGTGGCGCACGCTGATTGGTCAAACTATGTCACAGTCCAAGCGCCGAGAGAAGGATAAATTTTCAGAGATAAAGTTTTGTCGAGGCATCACCACGTCAGCAATCCAGGCGCCCAGGGGTGGTCCGAGCGCTCGAAGGAGGATAAGTCAACGACAGATTAGACACTATTGGAGACGCCTGGGGGTGGTCCGGGTGCCTGGAAATAGCCTATAAAAAGACCTTTGACCAGTAACTTCTAGACAACATCTGCTCTGACTTTCGTTCTTGCACGCTTCTCCGAGAAGGCTCTTACGACACCGAAAGGCTATTCCAATAACCAACAACCAAGCTTCTTTCCTTGTGTTGTAGGTATTCTTTTATTATTCCTACATTGTACTTAATTGTTTGTAATCTTTTTGATATTATAGTGATTACTCAACAAAAGCACTCAATGAGTGCTGGCCTTGGAGTAAGAACATCGAAGGCTCCGAACCAAATAAAAATACTTATGTTAACACTTGCTCTTTCTACTTTCTCTTTTCCACTGCATTTGTTTTAACTCGTAATTTTAGAAAAAGTGATAAATGTTATTCACCCCCTATAACGTCTTTTCGATCATATACTTAGGAATACAAGAAGTCGAGTGGAAGACGTGGCGAGCAAGAAGGATGACATTAGAAACGAGTCGACGGGCTTGGTGCATCTGAGGGATGAAAAGTTGTGGAACAGTACATCAGTGGACGAGAAGGACGCGCACGGAGCATTCAAGGGACGAGAAGTCGGGGAGGAAATCTGCTCGAGGAGAAGATCGGAGTTGGGTTCGGGTGACTGTTAGTCTAGGTGGGCTAGCAAGAGGGAGGGGTGAATTGCCTGTTAAAAAAATGAACCTTTCCCGACTTTCAACTCAGATTAGTAGCAACAGTATAATTGTAACAAGTAAATTATACAACTACAAAATGAAAGAAGCGACAAAGAAATTTACTTGGTTACAACCTACGTGATTGTTAATCCAAGACAAATGAAAAACACTAAAAGTCCCCTTCGATGAAGGCGAAGAAGCCTCTTATACTCATTGAATGCTTAGATAATTGCTAGGGAATGAATACAAGAGTTGATATCTATTTTCTAGTGTTGGGATATGCCCGATGTGGTGTGTGCTAAAACACATTTTGTAAACATGCGCAGAGGAAAATAAAACAATAATAATTCCTAAATTATTACATCATACGCACCACACATATATAAGGATACAACATGTCGAACATGATCGCATAATTAAATTTTTTACGAAAAGTAAATTTACGCTAGGTGTACCTTACGGATGACCTGTAATGAGAAGGACATCAACCGTAGCGACGTTGTCGAATCTCGCCTCTATTCATATCCACGCCGAGATCCTCAAGACAACTCCTTGAGTACAAATCTCTCATTCGGAAGTTACTAGCCACAAACGAAGAAGAGGGATCAAGAGGAAGAAGAGAAGCACACAAGGGAGAGTTTTCTCCCTTGTGGTGGTCACGACAACAAGAGGGGTTTCCTCTTGTTGTTGGCGGCGAGAAGTGAGAAGGGAGAGGAGAGAAAAGTTGGGCTAAGGTTTCCAAAACCCTATCAAGCCAACTAATGAAAATTGTGTCTAATTCTCTCCCAATTACATCTATATATAATCCTCATTAATGAGTTGGATTAGAAAGTCTAAATCCAACCCATTATCTCTTAACAAAAAATTAGTCCATTAACCCCTTGGTTTAGTTCACAACTAAACCAAGTTGGTTCATGACTAATTCATGATTAAACCAAATATGGTTCAACTCTTCCATAAGAGATGTGCCCCATCTGCGCTTGCATTGCGACAAATATTTCCATATTTATCTTGTGTATGGTCCAACCAAATATTTATCTCTTGATCTAAGAATCCTATTTTTTTAAACTTATTTTACGTCTTTTAGAGATTCATTAGTGTGTGTGACCCAATAGGTTCTCAGTTTATCTTGTCATCCATAATTAACCACTTAATTATATAACGATTAAGAGTGGCACATAGTAGTACATCATGGTCCCCAATTAGTCAGAAAATCATAGTTGCTCTTAGAATTAATTCTAAACCCTTCAGCAGCTACAGTGAGTCGTGTCTCGTTCCTTTCACTCGTCTTATACCACTTGGTTCAGGACATGGTCTATGTGTCTTATCCCCACTAGGCTGACTACGTCACACCTAGCCCAAGTAATACTTCCTCGTTCTATGGATTCAAATTACTCGTATATATATACAAGAGTCTTGCACTCTTAACATGTGATGCTTTGGCCAAAGACTTTGAGTAATAATCCTAACGAGTGGTCATAGGGTATATGCCTCTTCACAAGGAGCGGTGAATCCTCTGTGGGTTATCCAAACACCTTCAGACACTTCAACTTATACCCAATCATTCCGGCTCCACACCTCAATGAGATGCTTGCTTAAGATGTCAAAGCATAAGTCTCCATGACCAAGATGACTTGTATACCTCAAGTCGAAGGAAACATGCACTCGTGCTACAGTAAGAACTTCATAGACATATCTATATATATGTAGAGAACCATATAAAGTCTTACAACGAATCACTCCAATGAACTAGTTACCATAACCAACATCTACGTTTAACTCTCGACATCCCAATGTCTTCAGCCAATGAGAAAATAGCTGCTTGGCTAAACCAAAGAGTATAACCCGTGCTAGTCTTACAGAATTGATGATGTCCGAATACATCAATTCGACGACTAGGTAAATTTTAATATATTCATAATTGCACATGTAGAGATAATCACTAGTTGCGATTCAATCACAAATTCTCTCATGCTATGAATTATATTACAGACATTCAGCAAATGAGTTTAAGATAATCAAACATATAATATGCACTCAAATAGTAAATTTATACTTATCAAATAAATAGAAAAAACCGTAAGGTGATTGCCTTAGGACATCCCTCAAATTCTAACACCTAGCTCTTGGGGTCTTTTTACAGTCCTTGAAAAATTCTATCCGGGTTGGAAGGCGCTTCCGACAAGATGGAAGGTGCCTCCAGTGAGGAAAGCAAGGATAAAATTTTATCCTCACCAACGACCAATTTTTGCCCAGTCTAAGGCGCCTTCAAGTGATTGAAGGCGTCTTTCATAAAGGCTCGAATCCATCTTCAATAGATTGAAGGTGCCTTCCACCAGAAAGGTGCGAGGACGCCTTCAATACTATTGAAGGCGCGTTCAACAGCTACTTCCGAGCTACATGCTTCTACTTTGGCTCTTCCGTTGCTCCGCTCGCTTGGGTGATTTCGGCCAATCAGAATAGGGCTCACCCGAACCCATTTTTTGGTCTTCTCCTCGAGCAACCATCCTCCACGACTTCTCATCCCTCGGACTACTGCGGGCGCCCTTCTTGTCTGTCGGTGTACTCTTCTGCAACACCTCATCCCTCGAATGCACCGAGCTCGTCGACTCCCTTCATGTGCCATCTTTCTCGTTAGTTGTTCTTCTGCTCGACTTCTTGTATTCCTAAACTCTTGCACACTTAGACACAAGGATCAAAACACAACAGAACCTAGTTGAACTTGGTTGACCACATCAAAACTACCCCGAGGTACTAAAAATCTCCCCCTTTTTAATGCGCATTAACCTAAGTTTAAGTTAGGGTTATGGTTAAATAATAAAAAGATAATAACATGATGAAGGTATAACGACTATAATTATGCAATGATAGTAAAGCAATGAATTTAAACAAGTTAGTTGTAAAATCAAAATAAATATAAGGATTAAAATCTAAAAATCCTAACTCCCCCTTAATCCCCTTGAACTTTTACTTATCTCCCCCTTTGATCACATAAAAAAAATTTAAAAAAATATAATAAAGTGTTAAAATTTGAACAAATTTCTAGGGATATATTACAAACATTACCAGTAGGCTAATTTTGACACAAACATTTAACCAAAAAAAAAATTATTTGTGGAAAATTTTTATAACAGTTAACCATTTTAATAGTTAGCCAATTAAACATTAATTTCAATAATTGGTTTCTAGGCTGTGGTGAGACACTAGGTATTCTTGGATATTGGAATAACAACCACTTCTAGACAAAGTCTTTTAAAGAAAATAAAAATTTAATTTTCTTTCTGAGACTTTCTAGGTTTTTTAAACAATTGAATGATAACACTTTAATCTAAGTATGATCTTGGAACCCAGTATAAGTTCCTACCTACTGGATTTACTAAAAATTTGAGAGGTACGTAACTTCTGGAGATTTTTCTAATTTGTCCCTGGTGTTTTCTAATGTACCAGTTTAGCCTACCATACTTGTTGGTGCAATCAACCTAAGTTTGATCGGTATGATCATGATTTGATGTGGGTATCAAAGAGTTTAAGTTAGACTTTCATATTGTTTTGATATGTGTTTGAGTTATGCAGGACTTGGTGAAACATACATGAGGAGCTTGGTGCGGCTAAGCTTGGGAAGCTTATCATATGGCTCGGGTCCATGAGATCGGTGAAGGATGGTGCATCCGAGGGACCGCGGACGACGAGCAGCGGAGTGAAGTCGAAAGAAGCGGATTTCAAGGCAATGTGAAGGATGACATAGAGAGGAGCAGCGGGCTCGGGTGCATCTGAGAGACGAAGGCCGAGGAAGAGGGCTTCAAGGGCAACTCCAGTGAGGATGAGTGTGAGTGTGTAACTGGGACCAGTCGACTGCTGGAAGTGACAGATGACTGGGAGCGAACAGAAGCATTCTGTTCGCTCAGCCAACAGTGACCAGTCGACTGGTATTTTTACCAATCGACTGGTAAGTAGCCGTTGGCACTGCGAAATAGCCGTTAGCTATCTCTAATGGTAGCACCAATCGACTGATGGAAGTGTCAGTCGACTGGCGCCGAGATGAGTTGATATGATGATCAACTCTCTCCTCTTATTTATATGAAGCTTTGGGACATAAAGGAGGTTACTGATTATTGTTGAATCACTCCTTTTTCATTGTCCAAAGCTTCCAAGCCAAATTCTTCTTCCTACTCTTAATCTTCATCTTGTAAAAGAAGAAGAGTGCTTGATACTAAACTGTAAACCAATAATTAATGATCATGTCGTTGCAAGGTTCACACTCCAATACCAACTTAAATTCCGTCCCTACTGTAATTTTAATAGTATAGGTATAGCAAAAGACACGGATAGTTTCCCAGAGAAATTGCGATGGAAGCTAACTCTAAGATGAATTATTCAGGTAAGTTGAAATTTTTACATTACAAATTGAAATGCTCCTATACTTGGAAGACACGTAAGTCCACAGCTAATTAACAACTAGCAGACTACTTCAAGAAATGAATCTATTACTGATTTAAAGAAATAAAATCTGTCAACGAACATTTCCAACACACAAACAACTAAGTTCAAACGAAACTAATTAAGCCAAACTTAATGCAAACAAAACAATACCATAAATCTAATATAGGAGAAACTGATGCAGTAGCACTAGATGCAAACAAGAAAAATAATAAAACAGAAATGACCAATTCCACCAGAATATGCCCGGAGATGAAGAAAACATCGTAGCAAGAGTCCGTCGGGGTCTCAATTGAAACTCCGAAGGTGGATGATAAGAGTGAGGTGTGTCAAAATCCTGAATCTAGAAACCCAGTTGCAATCCGAGCTTAGCCAGATCTGGTTAAACTCGAATATATGACGTCGGATGCAGAACTCCTCCTCGAATCCGTAGGAGGAGGTGAATGATGGTGGACTGAAGGACGCTTGCCGGTATGCCTTGATGAGGCGGTTCTTCCTTGAATCCGAGGAAGACGGTGGTGTGGAGGAGATGGAAGCGGCTGCTAGGGCTTCTGGTGTCGAAAAAGGTCCTCTATTAGTTGTTGTTGCAAGGTTTAATACCACCTTCCCAGCAACACATCTGACCACACACAAAACATGAGGCTTAAGCTGCATCCATCCATCCGTTGGTTACTTGTGTGACCAAACATCCCTCCACTTAATCCTTAGCTTCCTACATCATTCAATAACACCAAATTAGTACTAATACCATTAATTTAGCAGATATTTGCAACCAAGTAATAAACCAACCATATTTATGAAACCTGCGAAATACTTGCAAATATTCGCACGAACTAATTAAAACACCTAAAAGAATGATAAACATTTAATCACAAAATACGAGTTATCAATTCCCCCACACTTACTCTTGCACGTCTCGTGCAAGTAATCAAAATTCAACAGGTAACCAAATTCATTGCCCCAAACAACTTCTCCTAACATCAAGAAGAATTATCAAAGACTGCTGTTTGAATCGTCAACCCCTCGAAACTGCAACATTCATGACCCAGTTTTTTACATCGGCTAACAAGTATAGCACTTTCAATAGATCTTGATAGCCTAGAATTGATGAATCCTCACCAAAGGTATAGAGTTGTGGATGCTCTCTGTCACACAATTATCATCAAAGTGGATCTCACTCCAAGCCACTCATAATATCCAACTACCATAGGCTTGCTCATATCTTAATCTCCATCACTATGACATACCAGCGCATTGTTGGTGAAGGCCTTCCAGGAAATTTTTAATGGAACACAAGCAGAAATTTGGAACAGAAGCAGAAAGAACAAGAGGAAACAGAGCAGAAAGAACAAGAGGAAACAGAGCAGAAAGAACCCAAAGCTACCAGCATGCTATCAAAATGAGCTCACTGCAAATTTTTTTTTTTTTTCAAACACAATCCCTCTTCTCTCAGCCAACTACAAAATGGTTTGTAGTAGTCAATAAGAAAAACTCAAAAGAACACGTACATGACATTTTTTTTTCATATTTCGAACTTTTTTCAACATTTTGCAATTTTTTTTTTTTAACATTTCACAGTTACTGTCAAGTCATTTCGCAGTTACTGTCAAGTCCTGCATTTTGAAACAACCTCAGGGTGCTAAGCAAACACTGGTTGCAATCACCCTCTAAAATAAATCCAACACTCACAGAAATTTGGTGTGCTTAAAATAACTAAAACATGTCTAACACACAAGCATCCTCCATTCCCCCCCCACACACCTGAACTAAACCGTCTCGGTCAACAACACAATGTGATAGCAAGTAACTTAACTAATGTAACTGCTAAATAATTAAAATGAACCATCTAATGAAACTGCTAGAAAATTGAAACTGGACAAAAAAAATTATTGAATAAAAACAACAACTTCCCTCAAAATTGATACTCGGCATCAATCAAAGACGCAGCTTCCATCATTGAATCTTTATCTAACTCCTGAAATAACTTGACTCTGTGCCCATTTACTTTAAATACACGCCCTGTAGTAGGATCCTGCAAATCTAGAACACCATAGGGCAACACATTAGCAATAATGAATGGACCTTCCCATCGCGATTTCAATTTACCTGGCATCCATTTAAGCTTTGAATTATACAACAACACTCTATCCCCAGATTTGAAATTTTTCCTCAATATATGCTGGTCATGGAAGGCCTTAGATCTTTCCTTGTAAATACGGGAACTTTCATATGATTCCAGTCGAAGTTCTTCGAGTTCCTGCAACTGCAGTTTTCTCCCAATTCCAGCCTCTTCCAGATTCATATTGCAGGATTTAACCGCCCAGTATGCCTTGTGCTCTATTTCCACAGGCAAGTGGCAGTATTGCCATAGACAATTCTGTATGGTGACATACCGATTGGTGTTTTGAATGCTGTCCGATAGGCCCATAACGCATCACTTAATCTTCTGCTCCAGTCTTTTCTGTCGGGTCTTACTGTTTTTTCCAGAATCAGTTTGATTTCCCTGTTAGAAATTTCGGCCTGCCCGTTAGTTTGAGGATGATAAGGGGTCGACACCTTATGAATTACGCCATTGCTGCTCAGCAGGGCTTTCATATGTCTATTGCAGAAATGCGATCCCTGATCACTGATGATTGCCCTAGGTATCCCAAACCTACAAAATACGTTATTCCTAACAAAATTCACAACAACAACAGCATCATTAGTTTTAGTAGCAATTGTCTCTACCCATTTAGAAACGTAATCAACAGCGAGCAATATATAGATAAAACCAAAAGAATTAGGAAAAGGTCCCATAAAATCAATGCCCCATACGTCAAAGATCTCACAAAATAGTATAGGCTGCTGAGGCATTTCATGTCGCTGACCTATGGTACCTATTCGCTGACAACGTTCACAATTCTTTAAAAATCTAGATGCATCCCTAAATAGTGTGGGCCAGTATAAACCTGCATCTAAGACTTTCTTAGCTGTGCGCTGCGGCCCAAAATGGCCTCCACATGCAAGTGAGTGACAAAAAGATAATACAGAGTCAAATTCATTATCTGGAACACACCTCCTAATCACTTGATCACTACAAAATTTCCATAAATATGGGTCATCCCATACATAGTATGTGGAATCACTTTTCAATTTGTCACGTTGAGTTCTAGAATAATGCGTAGGGAAAACACTTGCAACCAAATAATTTACCAAGTCAGCATACCATGGTTCCTTACCTTGAATCTGCAAAAGTTGCTGGTCAGGGAAGCAATCAGCAATTGGACATGGACTCAAATTCCCTTCAATCCTACTCAAGTGATCTGCTACAGAATTTTCCTTTCCGCTCCTGTCGCGTATCTCTATATCAAATTCCTGCAGTAGGAGTATCCACCGAATCAACCTTGGTTTTGCCGATGGCTTCATTAAAAGGTACCTAATAGCTGCATGATCTGAAAAAATAATCACGTGAGAGCATAATAAGTAAGATCGAAATTTATCTAGTGCAAACACAATAGATAACAATTCTTTCTCGGTTGTAGTGTAGTTAGACTGCGCTGAATCTAAAGTTCTGGAAGCATAATAAATGACGTGAGGCACTCCTCTAACCCGCTGAGCTAAAACTGCTCCCACTGCAAAGTTCGACGCATCACACATCACTTCAAACGGAAGTGACCAGTCCGGCTGTCTAATAATTGGAACAGAAGTAAGAGCCTTCTTAATTCTATCAAATGCATCTCTGCAATTCTGGTCAAAATTAAACTCCACTTCTTTCTGCAGCAATTGAGTCAGTGGCAACGTGATCTTGCTGAAATTCTGTATGAACCGTCTGTAAAATCCTGCATGTCCAAGAAATGATCGCACATCCCGTACGCATACGGGGTAAGGTAAAGATAATATCACATTAACTTTTGCAGGATCTACTTGTATTCCAGCATTTGAAACTATATGACCCAAGACTATACCCTTCTCAACCATGAAGTGACATTTCTCAAAGTTCAACACAAGGTTAGTTTCTATACACCTAAGTAACACCTGAGCCAAATTATCCAAATATGAATCAAAAGATGAACCATAAATAGTGAAGTCATCCATAAATATTTCCATACAATGTTCGAGGTAATCGGAAAAAATACTAATCATGCACCGTTGAAAAGTACCTGGAGCATTACATAGTCCGAATGACATTCGTCGATATGCAAAAGTTCCGAAAGGGCACGTAAAAGTCGTCTTTTCTTGGTCCTCTGGAGCCACCGGAATTTGGAAATAACCTGTAAAACCATCCAAGAAACAATAACGTGACCTTCCTGCTAACCTTTCCAACATTTGGTCGATAAATGGTAGAGGAAAGTGATCTTTTCTTGTGGCTTGATTGAGCTTGCGATAATCTATGCAGACTCTCCATGAATTTTGCACTCGGGTAGGTATCAATTCATTTTCCTTGTTTGCCACCATGGTGAGGCTGGATTTCTTCGGTACCACCTGCACCGGACTGACCCACTGACTGTCTGAAATGGGATATATGATTCCTGCTCGCAACAACTTAGTCACTTCAGCCTTGACTACCTCTAGCATAAGTGGGTTAAGACGGCGTTGTGGCTGTCTTATTGGCTTAGCATCAGCTTCCAGAAATATCCGATGCTTGCATATGACCGGACTAATACCTGGTATATCTGCAAGCGTCCAACCAATAGCTCTCCGATGCTGTCGTAATAGATCCAAAAGCTTGCTTTCTTGATTCGGATCCAGATTCTTCGAAATGATTACTGACAACTGATTCCCAGCTTCCAAATAAGCATATTTGAGATGATCTGGTAAGGGCTTCAACTCCAATTTTGATTTCTGTTCCACTATTGAATCTGACTTTTCTGAATACAACTCTGCCATGAATTCTACAGTAGCTCCATTTTCCAGACTGTAGTCATTGCCATTATCCTCTAGATCGGAGGATATTTCATCTACTGCACAGCTGGTCTCTTTAAAAATGTTCGTTAATTCTGCTGCAGCATCACCTAGCATCTCAAAATCCAGCTCATCAAATACATCAATGCTCAGGAGTGAATGATCCTCTGATGGATATTTCATTGCATCTAGAATATTGAATTGTACGATTGTATCGCCAAACTCCATGGTAAGTGTCCCGGCATGTACATCAATTTTAGTCCTAGCAGTTTTTAGAAACGGTCTTCCAAGAATTAATGGTGCTTGTCCCGGAGAGACATTCCCCTCCATATCCAAAATATAAAAATCTGCTGGAAAAATTAAATCTTTTACCTTCACCAAGACATCTTCTATCACCCCAACAGGATGAACTAAACTACGGTTGGCCAGCTGAATAACTATTCCAGTTGTCTGTAAAGGTCCAATGCAAAGTGCTTCAAAAATGGACTTTGACATAACATTAACTGAGGCTCCTAGATCCAACATTGCATCTCCAAAGTCACTATCTCCAATAACACAAGGTATCGTAAAGATTCCTGGATCCTTGCATTTCTGTGGCATCGTCTGAATTAGTGCTGAAACATTCTTACCCATGCTGACTAGCTCGCTGCCCTTTAGTTTTCTCTTATGACACACAGGTCTTTCAAAAACTTTGCATACTTCGGAATGTGCTTAATGACTTTTAGTAATGGAATATTCACTTCTACTTTGCTGAAGGTATCCACTAACTCTCGTAGTTCCTCTGCCTTCCGATCATCCTTTTTCCCAATTTCTACAGATCTCTGCGGAAAAGGTAAATGCCCAGATTGTTCAGTTTCCTGCTCCAAACTTACTGAATTCGTAACTGGTGCTAATGGTATGAGCTCTGCTTCCCCAGTGGATTTCCCACTTCGAAGTGTAATAGCACTGACATTTCCTTTTGGGTTTGGCACTATTTGTGATGGTAATTGGCCCGATCCCTGTGACTGCAGTTGAGTGATACTTGTCGCCATCTGCCCAATTTGTCTCTCTAAGTTCTGCTGATTACTTGTCATTAACTGCATCTGTTGTATAAGCTCTTCCAGCTTTTGTGTGGTAAGTTCTGGTTTGGGCAATTGAAGTTGTGATGGACGGTAAGGGAGTTGAGGAAGTGATGGACACACTGCTGGCCTCTGGGATGAAGAAGATAGTTGCTGATATGGCTGCTGCTGATATGGATGCTGATATGGCTGCTGCTGATAATATGGCTGCTGCTGATATGGATTCCCATATTTCAAATTAGGGTGATCTCTCCATCCGGGATTATATGTAGTAGAAAAAGGATCGTATGGCTGTTTATTCCCAGATGGCTGTTGGTAAAATTGAGATCGGGGCTGAAAGTTATTTGCTGCTGCCACGTGGTCGGAAACAAAAGAAATTCCCTCTTGCTGCAACAAAGGGCAAATGTCAGTAGTGTGAGATGAACAAAAACAAAGTCCACAAATCATTGCTGTTGGCACTGCCTGGGTTGTGGGCTGCTGTGAATGGCTAAGTGCCAACTGCCTGAATGCTGAAGTCATCTCCTGTAACAAGCTATTCTTAATATCTTGAGCATCTAACTTAGTTAACTGGGCTCCATTTACTCCCTTAGTAGATGCTTGTCGATTCCCAAGCTGTTGGGCATTGGCTGCCATAGTAGAAATGATCTCTCTTGCCTCTGCAGGTGTTTTATTCACCAACGCTCCCCCACTTGCTGCATCGATCATACATCTATCCATGGGCAGGAGTCCCTCATAGAAATACTGTATGAGCAAATGATCACTGATTTGATGATGGAGACAGCTAGAACATAACTTTTCAAAATGTTCCCAATACTCATACAATGTCTCCCCTGAAAGTTGCTGGACACTACAGATTGCTCGCCTTATAGCTCCTGCTCGTGAAGCAGGAAAGAATTTTTCCAAAAATGATCTTTTCATATCCACCCAACATGTAATCGTACCGGGAGTTCTAGAGTACAACCAATCCTTCGCTGCTCCTGCTAATGAAAATGGAAAAGCTCTCAGATAAATATCTTCCTCCCCAATACCGTGGGGTTTCATGGTAGAGCAGACTGCATGAAATTCATGAAGGTGCCTAGAAGGGTCTTCACCAGATAATCCATTAAATTTAGGAAGGAGATGAATGAGCCCTGAACGTAGTTCAAAATCCACCTCCAACTCTGGATATTGAATGCACAATGAGTTATAAGAGACATCTGGTGCAGCCAACTCCCTAAGTGTTTGTTTGTTCTCCATGTTAAATTCAGTCACTGGGAAGCTACTTGTTGAAGTTGTTTTTGCTATCTTCTGATTTCTCAACAAAATATGAAATGTCCTATCAATTTCTGAATCAAAATCTAGTAGTTCACTGGTAGATGATCTGGTCATACATTTAGCTGCTGTTTCACCAAGTCAATAAATTCAACAACCAAAAATTGCACAGAATATATTGCAAATCTAAAAATTAACCAACACCGTAATTTCCCCGGCAACGGCGTCAAAAATTGATACTAAACTGTAAACCAATAATTAATGATCATGTCGTTGCAAGGTTCACACTCCAATACCAACTTAAATTCCGTCCCTACTGTAATTTTAATAGTATAGGTATAGCAAAAGACACGGATCGTTTCCCAGAGAAATTGCGATGGAAGCTAACTCTAAGATGAATTATTCAGGTTGGTTGAAATTTTTACATTACAAATTGAAATGCTCCTATACTTGGAAGACACGTAAGTCCACAGCTAATTAACAACTAGCAGACTACTTAAAGAAATGAATCTATTACTGATTTAAAGAAATAAAATCTGTCAACGAACATTTCCAACACACAAACAACTAAGTTCAAACGAAACTAATTAAGCCAAACTTAATGCAAACAAAACAATACCATAAATCTAATATAGGAGAAACTGATGCAGTAGCACTAGATGCAAACAAGAAAAATAATAAAACAGAAATGACCAATTCCACCAGAATATGCTCGGAGATGAAGAAAACATCGTAGCAAGAGTCTGTCGGGGTCTCAATTGAAACTCCGAAGGCGGATGATAAGAGTGAGGTGTGTCAGAATCCTGAATCTAGAAACCCAGTTGCAATCCGAGCTCAGCCAGATCTGGTTAAACTCGAATATATGACGTCGGATGCAGAACTCCTCCTCGAATCCGTAGGAGGAGGTGAATGATGGTGGACTGAAGGACGCTTGCCGGTATGCCTTGATGAGGCGGTTCTTCCTTGAATCCGAGGAAGACGGTGGTGTGGAGGAGATGGAAGCGGCTGCTAGGGCTTCTGGTGTCGAAAAAGGTCCTCTATTAGTTGTTGTTGCAAGGTTTAATACCACCTTCCCAGCAACACATCTGACCACACACAAAACATGAGGCTTAAGCTGCATCCATCCATCCGTTGGTTACTTGTGTGACCAAACATCCCTCCACTTAATCCTTAGCTTCCTACATCATTCAATAACACCAAATTAGTACTAATACCATTAATTTAGCAGATATTTGCAACCAAGTAATAAACCAACCATATTTATGAAACCTGCGAAATACTTGCAAATATTCGCACGAACTAATTAAAACACCTAAAAGAATGATAAACATTTAATCACAAAATACGAGTTATCAGTGCTTTGTAAGAGATTTGCTCCATCAAGAAGGAGAAAGCTCTAGCCGGAGATTGCCGAGGATTGATCCACCGAAGGATCAAGGGTTAGTTCACCTCAAGGACATGTCATGGAGTAGGAGCAAGTAATCTCCAAACCACGTAAAGGAATCGTGTTAGCGTTTGTATTCTTGTTTACCTTCATTGCTTTGGTTTTTGTATTTTCGCTTGTGCAAACTAACTGTGTAGAGAAGAAAGGGAATTGGGGGTGACCTAGCTATTCAACCCCCCTTCTAGCCAACCACCGATCCCCTACAAGTGGTATCAGAGCGGGGACGCCCTTCAACGGACTAATCGCCGAGAAGAGCACTTCATTAAAATGGCCGGTTCAAGCATCCATCCACTCAAATTTGAAAGAGACTTCTCTTGGTGGAAGAAGAGGATGGAGGTATTCTTTGAAACCGATTTCGATATAATGCTAATTATATAAAATGATTTTGAGATGACTAGGGACCAAGACAATAAGTTAATTGAGAAAATAAGGTGGAACAAGAAGCAAAGAGAAGAACACATAGCAAACTCAAGAGCATTGCATCATCTTCTAAGTGTTCTTCCCCAATAAGAAGTAACAAGGATTGGAAACTATACAAGCGCCAAAGACTTGTGGGAAAAGCTAGTGGAGCTTCATGAATGGACATCGGAAGCAAAATTGGAAAAAAGAGACCTTCTCCGATCTCAACTCAACAACATCAAGCTTGAGAAAGGAGAAAAGGTACCAATTTTATATTCTAGAATTAAGGAAATTATTAACGGACTAACAAGTGTAGGTAAGTCACTTCCAAATCGAGACATGATGATGAAAGCCCTCAATGCCTTCCCAAGAACCACAAATTGGATGTTAATAATAGACTCGTTCTACATCTCAAAGGATCTAGAGAAGTGCACTTTAGATGAGTTATTCTCAACCATAGAGCTTCATGAGACTCGGGTTGAAGGGTTAGATGGAGAAGCTCATAGATCAAGAGGAGTAGCCCTTGTGGCAATCAAGGGAAAGGGTAAGAAGAAGAAGTTTTCATCCCCACCATCCTCAGACTCTGAAGAATCAAGCGCCTCAATGGATGGCGATCAAGAGGCATATATGGTATGGAAAATGAGAAAGACATTTAAAAAGTTTTCAACTAACAAATCTCATGCTAGGAAAATCTCAAGAAGCAAAAGTAGAACAAGGAGAGTCATTTGCTACAATTGCCAAGGAGAAGGGCACATGAGGGATGAATGCCCCCTCTTGAAGAAGAAAGAAGAAAAGAAGAAGGCAGAGAAGAAGAAGACAAAAGAAAAGGGGAAGAAGGTTAAAAACCTAAAGACAACATGGGATGATCTATCTTCATTGGAGGAAGAAGAACATCATATTTCCCATTTTGCTCTAATGGGAATTGATGACATAGCCTCCACCTCATATGAAAATGAAGAAGGAAAGAGCTCAAGTGAAGAAGAAGAAGGGAGCTCAAGTGAAGGGGGAGGTCAAACTTCGGATTCGAACTTCTCGGTAAGTGAGGTATACAATCTGTTGGTCCCCAGTTGGCCGGCTAGAAGGGGGGTTGAATAGCCCTGCACAAATTAAAAGAGATACCCTTCTCAAACTTATAACATTAAACAAACACTTGCATAAATAATTAAATAAACAAAAAGACTAGGCTCACAAGATTTACTTGGTTACAATCGGGGATGTTGTTAATCCAAGGAAGTTGAAGCGCAATAAAGATCTCCTTCAGGTGGAGAAGCTTCTTACAGCATTCAAGCACAGAAAATGAGAAGCTAAACTAAACAAGAGAAGTGTACAAGTGTTGAATATCAAATTACTTGTGGTTATTTAAGTTTTATAGCCTTGGTCGGGGCACCTGGAAGAGTTCTATGCGCCTGGAGGGGGATAAAGTTTTATCCCCTTTGCAACGGATCGTAGTCAAACGTGATCCGATCAAAGTCACATTCCGGGCGCCCGGAATTGATCCGGGGGCTCGGACCTCAAAGTCACCCCCGTTGACTTTTTCAGTCTGAACCTTCTACTCCGGTTTAGCTCACTTTGGTTCGGGTCTTCCGCTTCGGCTTCGCTTACTTGGATGATCTCGACCATTCAGAATAGGGCTCACCCAAATCCAACTTCTGGCCTTCTCGAGCAAGCTTCCGCTCCACCTTCTCATCCCTCGGAATCGTCGTGTGCATCCTTCTCGTCCGCCAGCATACTCATCCGCAGCTCTTCATCCCTCGGACGCACTGAGCTTGTTGGCTCTCTCCCGTGCTGACCTTCTCGCTGGTTGCGTCTCTTGCTCCTCGAGCAATCTTCCGCTCTGACTTCTCGTCCCTCGAAAACACCGCACACCCCCTTCTCGTCCACTGGTGTACTCTTCCACAACACCTCATCCCTCGGACGCACCGAGCCCGTCAGCTCTCGCTCATGCCGTCCTTTTCGCTAGTTGCGTCTTTCGCTTGACTTCCTGTGCTCCTAAGTTCCTGCACACTTAGACACATAGTCAAAACACCACAGGACCTAACTTAACTTGTTTGTTCATATCAAAACAACCTGGGGTTCCAACACAATCTTCCTCCCCCTATTTTAATTAAGATGATCAAAAGTTCAAATGAGGATTTGTTCAAGGCAAAAAAAGAAAAATAAGTCCTTGAAAATTGATATTATTTACCTTGAAGAAAAATTAGAATCCATTTGTTCTAAGGATAATGATATGCATGCTTCTTCTACAAATTCAAATGATTCATGTTTAGAAGAAGAAAATAAGGTGTTAAGGGAAAAGGTAGAACACCTTACCAAAGCCCTTAAAAAATTTAAAATTGGCTCAAATACCCTAAACATGATTATTGGGAGCCAAAGGGCAAGTTTCAACAAAAAGGGTTTAGGGTATAAGGAATTCAACAATGAAAAAGCCTATCATTGTCTAATTACTAGGGGACAACCCAAGACAAAAATAATAGATAGAAAATGGATTCCCAATGAGTATTTGGTAAACTCTATTAAAAAGAATCTTTATTGGGTACCAAAATCAATCCTCAAGGGTTAGAGGATTTTGGGTCAAGTCAACCACGGAAGTCATAATTCCATTTTTTTTTATATAAATGGTTGACTTGAGACCTTAAGGGGGAACACTTAGCCTTGATAGAAATTCATGATAAAGAGGGCTTAGTAGAGGTTACATTTATTTCATCTCACAATAACTTGCATTATTTTCTAAACATAGATGTGAGATGATAGGATGATGCAAATAATTCACTTATACTTATGACATTTTGATGAGTTATGAAATGTATCAATTTTTAGTAATCATAAGTCAACCATGGGGAAAGCAAATGTTTAATTAATGGACATTTTGCCCATAGATTATAGTTGGGCATTTTAAATGTTTTGAAAATAATTCTATGTTTTACTTACTGTAGTATAGTTATTTTGAAACATATGAATTCAAAACAAGTTTTCAAATTGATACAAAGTTGAGTGATTTACAAGGTGTTTGAATTTTATCAAAACTTCAAAAATATGATGAATTTTCATGGAAACATATTTTTCTTTGTTAAATAACATTATAAGAAATATGTCTTCAAAATTTCATAATTTTGTAAATTTTTTGGAATTTTCTATGCATTTCTGAAGTTAATTTCAGAAGGCTGAAATTCAGATTGACAATGTGTTAGTCAACTGCAATAGATGGCAGTCGACTGGTAACTACTTTCTAGCACTGTCAAGAGCTGGTTGTGGTTCAATTAGTCTACATTAGATGCCATGGTATGCATGATTGTTTGGTACAATCTTTTTGATGGTGTCAAAGGGAGAGAAATGAGTAGGTTTAAGTTAGAAATTGTGCAAAACTTGAAAATTAAGTGATATAGCATATGTTAAGGGGGAACTTGGATTTATGCTTCATGTTTACATTTATGCTAGTAATTTTTAAAGTTATTATTTATACCTAACTTAAACATATTGTCACACATAAAAAAGAAAGAGATTGTTGGTGCAATCGACCTAAGTTTGATCGGTACAATCATGGTTTTGATGTGTGTGTCAAAAAGTTTAAGTTAGACTTTCATATTATTTTGATATGTGTTTAAGTCATGCAGGACTTGGTGAGACACACATGAGGAGCTTGGTACGGCTAAGCTTGGGAAGCTCATCCTATGGCTCGGGTCCATTAGATTGGTGAAGGATGGTGCATCCGAGGGATCGCGGACGAGGAGGAACAGAGTGAAGCCAAAGGAAGCGGACTTCAAGGCAATGTGAAGGATGGCACGGAGAGGAGCCACGGGCTTAGGTGCATCTGAAGGACGAAGGCCGAGGAAGAGAGCTTCAAGGGCAACTCCAGAGAGGATGAGTGTGAGGGTGTAACCGGGACTAGTCGACTGCTGGAAGTGAAGTCGGCTGGTCTAGTCGACTATGCAATCGACTGGGAGTGAACAAAAGTGTTGGACCCCGTGGTAGTTTTGATGTGATCAACCAAGTTAGTTAGGTCCTGCTGTATTTGATCCCTATGTCTGAGTGTGCAGGAGCTTAGGAACACAGGCAGTCGAGCGGAAGACGCAGTTAGCGAGAAGGATGGCACGGGAAGGGAACCGACGGACTCGGTGCGTCCGAAGGACGAGAAAGCTGCGGAAGAGTACTCCGGTGGGCGTGAAGAGCGTGCGCGGTGTTCGAGGGACGTTAAGCCGGGACGGAAGGCTGCTCGAGGAGAAGGCCGGGAATTGGGTTCGGGTGAGCCCTATTCCGGTTGGCCGCAATCACCCAAAAGAACGGAGCTTCGGAAGCCAAAGCGAAGAAGAAAAGGAGTTAAAAGAGGCTGGAAATTACTGTAGCAGGAAGTTACTGTAGCAGAAGTTACTGTAACTTGAAGGCGCCTTAAACAAGCTAGAAGGCGCCCTTGAAGGCGCCTTCAAGCCTGTTGAAGGCGCCTTCAACAGGCCAGTTTTGACCGTTTGCGTGCGGATAAAGTTTTATCCGCTAACCGAGCTGGAGGCGCCTTGAATCTTGTTGGAGGCGCCTTGAACCCTCGGGATAGACTTTCCAGGAGCTATAAAAAGGCCTCTGGAGCTAGGAATTTATCATTCATTCAAGCTTTCAATTCCTAGCAACTTATGAGTTCATTAAGTGTGTAAAAAGGCTTCTCCGCCTATAGTGAAGGAGACTCTGCTAGTGCGATCTTCGATTGTCCTGGATTAACAACCTCCTTGGTTGTAACCAGGTTAAACCTCGGTCTCCCGTTTTATTTCTATCTTTAATTTTATATAGTTGCTAGTTATTTTTATTGCTGCACTTATTTCTAAGTTGAAATCTGAGGAGGGTATTTTTATTTTTTTTCCAGCAATTTACCCCCCTCTTGCCGGTCTCCGCTGCACCAACAAGTGGTATCAGAGCCTGATCGCCTCAGAAGGACTAACCGCCAACTGAAGCATTACGATCAAGACGATGGTCGGAGCGAACATCCATCCCCCGAAGTTCGACGGAGACTTTGCCACATGGAAGCGCAAAATGGAGGTATTTTTTAAAACGGATTTTGATATTCTTATTATAATGAAATATAGTTTTGCAGCGCCGAAAGACAAAGAAGAAAACACATTGAGAAAGAAGGAGCAAGCCGATTTTGTCGCCAACGGAAAGGCGGAGTTCCACCTGCTCAGTGTGCTGCCACCACAAGAAGTAAATCGGATCGGAAGCTACGACTCAGCGAAAGATCTCTGGGAAAAATTCCTGGAGCTACACGAAGGTACTTCCGAAGCGAAGCTAGCGAAGCGCGACATCCTCCGAAACCAGTTAACGAACCTACGGATGAACCAAGGCGAGAAGGTAGCGCAACTCCAAGCGAGAATCAAGGAGCTAATAACGCAACTAACGAACCTTGGAGAAGAGGTAACCAACCGGGATTCCATCCGATACGCGCTCAATGCCTTCCCGAGAACTCCGGAGTGGGCCTCCTTAGTAGATGCGTATTACATCTCTAAGGACCTCGAGGTAAGTACTTTAGAACAATTATTTGCCACTTTTGAACTTCACGAATCTCGAGTTTCAGAATCCAACGGAGCAGAGAAGACAAGTCAGAACATTGCCTTAAAGGCAAAGTTGAACAGTTCTGACTCCGAAGCCTCAGTCGACGAATCCGAAGTGGCACTACTGGTAAGACGCTTCAATAAGTTTTTTACTACTAACAAATTTAAATCACAGAGGCATCATCGAAAGAAGAGGACGGTTCGCTGTTACAACTGCAACGAAGAGGGGCACATCAAAGATGACTGCCCAAAGCTAAAGAGAAAGGAGAAAGAAAGAGAAAAGCCAAAATACAAGAAGCCAGAACCCTCCAAAAACAAGAACCTAAAGGCAACGTGGGATGATTCGTCATCCTCCGAATCGGAAGTCGAAGAATTCTCGGGACTAGCACTGATGGCCAACCATCAGCAAGAAGAAACGTCCAGCTCAGATATGAGCATCGACGAAGGGGGAGGAACGTCAGAAGAAAGCAGCAGTGAAAGGGAGCGTCACTTGATCAAGTAAGTAAGGTACGCAATCTAACCCCGTCTGAGTCATTTCGATTTATTAAATCGCTTTCTAAAGATTTATTCGAATTAGAAAAAGAAAATAAAGAATTAAAAAAGAAATTAGCAAAAGCATGTCCACTTGAAATGTACGATAGTATGAAATCAGAAAATGAAAATTTAAAACTAGAAATTGAAAAATTAAAAAAATGATGCATGCTTAAAGAAATTTCCGAAGTCAAAAATTGGAATTTATGGTAAATTAAATTGGTATATAAGGAAGCACCAAGGGCAACTTAGGAAAATACCAAGAAACTATGTACCCCCTAGATTTTTGAATAATCATGTAGGAAGGAACTTCTATTGGGTTCCAAAATCTGTGCTTAATTAATCTTTCAAAAATTAAAAGCTTACAGTGAGAAAATTAAACATTGAAATTCTTTATGGAAGCTTTGTCTAAGGAAGTAGTTGTTGCTCCAATAACCAAGAAGGCCTAGTGCCTCACCACGACCTGGAAGCTAAAATATTGAAAGAAAATGTTTAATTAACTTTCTGAAAAAGCATTAAACAAGAATTAAATAATGCTTTGAAAGTTTATCAAATATTTATTAAAACAAACAAAAAAAAATCTTAGAAATTTTCTCTTGAAAAATTCTAACTTATTTTTGGTTAGAATTTTTTTTTTTCTGAAAAACTTCATATGACTTAACTTTTTTTGGGAACATTTAAAATTTTCACTTAGGATTTTTTTTACTTAGAAGTTTTTTTGGAAAATTCAATTTAACTTCGAATTTTTTTTCAAAAATTCATTTTTTTTCCAAAGATTTAATCTTACTTGAATATATTTTACTTAAAACCCCATTTTTGCTGTGATCAAAGGGGGAGAGAAAAGTACAAGTTTAGGGGGAGTTAGAAAAATTTAAAATTTCTGTTATTATTTTTATAAAAAAAAAAGGTGTTGCAATTTTACTAATTGCAGAAATTATGCTTAACTTGTTAGTTTAGTAATTTTTTCTTTAAAAATTACTCTTTATGTCTATTTTTACCCTAACTTGAACTTGGGTTGGTGCACATCAAAAAGGGGGAGATTGTTGGACCCCGTGGTAGTTTTGATGTGATCAACCAAGTTAGTTAAGTCCTGCTATATTTGATCCCTGTGTCTGAGTGTGCAGGAGCTTAGGAACACAGGAAGTCGAGCGGAAGACGCAGCTAGCGAGAAGGACGGCACGGGAAGGGAGCCGACGGGCTCGGTGCGTCCGAAGGACGAGAAAGCTGTGGAAGAGTACTCCGGTATGAGATTAAGATCCAGAAAGATAAAGAACATTTTGGCCAAGCTCAAATAAACTTTTCAGAAATGACTAGAAGGAAGAATTAAAAAGAAAAGAAATAACCAAGGAAGTCTAAGGAAGAAGTCAAAGAGGTGAAAATTAAAGGCATCACAACAAAAAGTTAGAAAACCAATTGAAGGCGCCTTCAACAGGCCAGTTTTGACCGTTTGCGTGCGGATAAAGTTTTATCCGCTGACCGAGCTGGAGGCGCCTTGAATCTTGTTGGAGGCGCCTTGGACCCTCGGGATAGACTTTCCAGGAGCTATAAAAAGGCCCCTGGAGCTAGGAATTTATCATTCATTCAAGCTTTCAATTCCTAGCAACTTGTGAGTTCATTAAGTGTGTAAAAAGGCTTCTTCGCCTACAGTGAAGGAGACTCTGCTAGTGCGATCTTCGATTGTCCTGGATTAACAACCTCCTTGGTTGTAACTAGGTTAAACCTCGGTCTCCCGTTTTATTTCTGTCTTTAATTTTATATAGTTGCTAGTTATTTTTATTGCTGCACTTATTTCTGAGTTGAAATCCGAGGAGGGTATTTTTATTTTTTTTTTCAGCAATTTACCCCCCTCTTGCCGGTCTCCGCTGCACCAACAAAAAGTATTCTGTTCGCTCAGCAAGCAGTGACCAGTCGAATGATACTTTTACCAATCGACTGGTAAGTAGTCATTAGCAAACCGTTGGCACTTTGAAGTAGTCATTGGCTACCTCCAACGGTAGCTTCAGTCGACTAATGAAAGCGTCAGTCAACTGATGCCGAAATGAGTTGATATGATTATCAACTCTCTCTTCTTATTTATAGGAAGCTTTAGGACATAAAGGAGGTTACTGATTATTGTTGAATCACTCCTTTTTCATCGCCCAAAGCTTCCAAGCCAAACTCTTCTTCCTACTCTTAATCTCCATCTTGTAAAAGAAGAAGAGTGCTTTGTAAGAGGTTACCACCAAGAAGGAGAAAGCTCTAGCCAAAGATTGTCGGAGACTGATCCACCAAAGGATCAAGGGTTTGTCCACCTCAAGGACACGCCGTGGAGTAGGAGCAAGCAATCTCTGAACCACGTAAAGAAATCATGTTAGCGTTTGTATTCTTGTTTGCTTTCATTGCTTTGGTTTTTGTATTTCCGCTTATGCAAACTAACCGTGTAGAGAAGAAAGGGAATTGGGGGTGATCTAGCTATTCAACCTTCATTCTAGTCAGCCACCAATCCCCTACAATACTTCTAAATTTTAATTTTTGAGACTTATTCAATTTCAAACATGCATGTTCATTTTTTAAACTTTCGATTTATATTTTTAATTTATCATTTTCTAATTTTAAATTATCAAACAAATCTATGGGGCATGCATTAGCTAATTGTCTTTTCAAATCTATATTTTCCTTTTTCTAATTTTACTAAATCCTTAGAAAGGATCTTAATAAATTTATTTTTAGGAGATAAGGCACGTACTTGACTTACCTCGTATTCTGATGCTCCTACTTTATCGCAACTTTCCTCTGATGATCCTCCCTTTTCATTGATGTTTATCTCTGAGCTAGTTTCATCTTCTTTTTGATGGTCTACCATTAGGGCTAGTCTGGCGTAGGCTTCGATTTCGGATTTGGAGGATGATGATTCATGCCATGTGGCTTTCAAGTTCTTGTGCTTTGGTTTGTTGCCCTTGTCTTTCTCCTTCTTCTTTAATTTAGGGCAGTCATCCTTGATGTGTCCTTCTTCGTTGCAGTTGTAACACCGAACCTTCCTTTTGCTCTGAGTTTATTTCTTTACCTGTGACTTATTAAATTTATTAGATTTAATAAATTTATTAAATTTTCCTACCATTAGGGCTGCTTCGTCTTCATCGATTGATGCTTCGGAGTCTGGATCTTCCTTCTTGGCTTTCAAGATAAGATTGTTGTTTGATTTTCGATTTCTTTAGGATCTGCACATCGAGTTTTGTGAAGTTCAAAAGTAGAAAATAAATTCTCTAGTGTACTTACCTTGAAGTCCTTAGAGATGTAGTATGCATCTACTAAGTATAATCATTCTGGAGTTCTCGGGAAGGTGTTAAGCACGTACCAGATTGAATCTCGGTTCATTATCGATTCTCCGAGATTGTTGAGATGAGTGATGAGTTCTTTGATCCGTGCTTAGAGTTGCACTACCTTTTCTCCATGGTTCATCCACAGGTTTGTTAGCTGGGCTCAAAGGACACTACAACAAAAACCTTCATAGACATCGGTTTTCCACCGGTGTCTATTTCATTTTCGACCGATGTTAAAAGTCTGTCATTTTAGACATCGGGTTAAAACCGGTGTAGTATCACTTAACGACACTGGTCTTCGAATCAGTTATTAACCGGTATAGTATCACTTAACGACACCGTTTCATCAATGGTGTAAAACCAATGTAATATTGTATGTTAATAACACCAGTTTTGGCAGCGGTAATTGACCGATGTAATATTAGTTAATAACACCGGTTTTGCAGCGGTGGAAAACCGATGTAATATGTATATTTTTTAACAGCACAAATTTGATTTCCGAAACAATGAAAAACCGACAATAACAAAAAAAACACACACAAATATTCACAAATTATACAAATATTCTTCATTCAATAATATCCATAAAATACACAAATATTCACAAATTATATAAATAATCTTCTTACAACAATATCCATAAAATACCCAAACATTCTTTTTACATCAAAAGATAGCTAATAGATATCAAAATCAAGGTAGAACATTCTTTTAACACATCAAGGTAGAACCGCACTTCAAATGTAATCTAGCATGCATTCAGCCCACTCGAACCGCACTTCATCAATTTCAACTCTGGAGTACTTGAGATTTGTAAACTGTAAAAACACATAAATCCACCATATGTCAAATAACTAAAACAAATGTGTACATGTATCAAATAAAATAGAATACTGAGTTTTTAAAGACTGCTGGGGAAGATAACGAATATAACATAGAATCTAAAACTTTCATATATGACACTTAGTATATGCTGCTTAGAATATAACATAGATAATTTGCTCCTTTTAATTCAAGTGTACAGATTGATAAGAACCGACAACATCATACAACAACTTACTAGGCATGATAATGGTTCAAAATGCTAAAATGTATGTTCAGCTCCTATCCTATAATATTCGAAATCTACAGCAGAAAAATTAAGAAAGATATATCAATGCACCAGATATTCATCTGTCAATTTTCACAACCCAATGTATTGCCTTTAGCAATGTTGTAATTCCATGGTTTCTATCAAAGTTCTGGCAGGGTAGACAAGTATAAAAAATATTAATTTTCAGCAAATCATGTTGTGCTTACTGTACAGATTATAAAAATTAAATATGTACAGAAAGTGAATAAAAGAATCACTGTGAAAGACATACCACCTAAACTAACTTATGAAGGAAGAGAGTAAATAAAATTTTACAAAGAGTAAGGGAGATGCAATAATTCTACAAATGAGATAAAAGCGTTAGCACAAAGTTGATAAAATTCTAGGAAGGCATAAAGTTAGTTCTCCATAGTAGTTTTCCATTCAAATTGGTCAATTTAGTGACAAACTCATAAGATGGTGATCACTAAAAAGAAATAATTAATCAAGTTAAAGGAAATATATGTACAATTGCCAGTCTTTTTAACTAAGAATCAGAAAGATACAACTTAACTTATCCTAGCTTGACATTTGAATTACTAAATTTTGATTCATTGTAACAGATCATTGGCCAAAGAAGGCAGATTTAACAGGAGGTTGGCAACTTCAAACAGTAGAGTAATGAGGAGTTGGAGATGAAAAAGTGGTAGAATGAAGTGGAAGAAGATGGCCAACATTTTGCAAAACTTTTTTGGCCTTTGACACTAGTTATTATGCACACATATCAAGGAATTTCTATTATTGCATCTAATGATTTTCTTAATCAACTTTAACTTACCCAAACAAATACAATGCACAAAATAAGATGAGTAAATAGCGGAAACATTCTCCATGACGAGGCATTCCTTTCAAAGATGAGGGAAAGTGCAGAAGATTGCAGTGCTGCGAAGAAGCACATCACGGCGTTCATGGTGAGTTTGGCTGGGTAGATCTCACAGATGGATGCCTGAGAATACTCATGATTAACATAACGTAATAATTAAAAGGGAAGTGACAACACAAGGGACACCATTGACTTAATACCTGAAGAACAAGCGATACACTGCATGCAAAATAGCCGAATAGCATAAGAGCAGAGCCTTTAAGCCAGGCATCGCCTTTCTCAGGACTTTCAAAATGAAGTTGGATCATAGGTGAAGTAACAAAGGCCCCCAACAAAATGACCTTTCCAAAATGTGAAGATCAGGGCACCAGTGATGCAGAAGATGGCCCCTGCAAGCTTGGCCCTCCCTCTTACAGTCTTCAAGTTGAGCTTTTCCATCCTGAGCAAAAAAAGACCAAATATAGAATGATATTTGAATGAACTAAATTCACTGTAAAATTACTTGGAATTAATATCTGAATCAACCTCAGTACAATTGCCAATAAGAAAGTAAAAGCAGGAATGACATTGCCCAAGGCACTGGCAATAGTTGGAGAAATGAGATGGAGTCCAACGTAGTATACATTTTGCTGAATTGTTATACCCAACATAGCAAGAATGAATATTTTTAGCATGACACCAAATGAGAAGCTGGGTCTTCGATTCCTACAACCATGAGATGAGTTTAAAAACATTCAATTTGTAGTCATATATCTTATTCTCAACAATTCTAATGAGACATGCTCCTTGAACCTTTCGAGCACATAAGCAAGAGGAGCCAAGATGAGCATGGCAATAAGGTGCCTGTACACTACGAAGACAAGTGCACTTAGTCCTTGTCCTAATGCAAGCTTGTCAAGGATGCTGGATCCAGCATACGTGCACTGGGACACAATCATATAGAAGTATGGAGCACATGCTTTCACAGAGGCCATGATCTCCTCACCAAATTGTTTGTGACAATTTTTATTGTCCTTGGTTCTTTATAAAGGAAGAAAATCATATTGATTCTGTCAAACAAACAAGTCTAAGATAGACAAATGCTTTGAAATCTAGGAATAGAAAAAAGATGAGAGAAAAGCAGGCAAACAAGTGCCAACAAGCTACATTAGACTCCTCTATCTGTTGTATCATTTTCTCCAGCAAACAGACAAATAAATCATCTCGTCGACAAGATGAAGACGACTAGGGAGAAAAGCAGGCAAACAAGTGCACTTTATTCTCGTCGACTAGGGTTTCTGGAATTGAACAAGAAGAAGAAACCAGGCATACCTTTGCTATCAATCTCGTCGACATGGCTCTCCTGAACTTTGATTTTGATGCTGAACCATTTTTTGATGAAGGCCTTAGATCATGACAGCTGCTCCCAAGAAAGTGAGGAAAGAAAACAAGCCCAAATTGAATATGGTTCAAGAAGGAACATGATTTCCAAGGAAACCAAGCTCTGCATTTTAAGAAAGAAGTTCACTTAAAATAGTTGTTTTTAGTTAACTTGTGAACTAAAAAAGTCTGATCATCGTCTAATTCTTGTTAGCCATCTCTGCTCACTATTGAATATGGATCTGATAGAGAAATTCAAAAAATATGAACAATTGAATGTTTTCGCTTAATCAACATGAGAAGATGTAAATTACCTCTAGGATTGATGGTGCATATGGTGTTCTTTTCAAGACTTTTAGTCACTCTGCAAACATGTCAAGAGTTTGAAGATGGACAAGAAGATTAATTTACCATGAAACAAATAATATAAAGCCGAAATAAATAAATGCTTAGGACATATTTGAAGGAAAACATCAAATAGCAAAAGATGAGATTATACTATGTATAGCCAGCCATGGTTATATTTCTTCAAATTTATTAACATATAAAGCAGTGGTATTCAAATTGTTCACACCTGCTATTAGTCTGCCAAGAACATCATCAAATTTTAGTAATTCTTTTGCAACTTTAACAGAAGCATCAATTGCCTTAGAACTTAGTTGTATTTTTCCTTCTCATGAATACATCAAGTAAATCAGTTGTGTTTTAGAACTGTGGGAAACAACACCCAAGGTGAGACATGCATAAGACTTACAGAAAAGACATACTGTGGTTGCAGAGCAATCATCTAGTAGAAATCAATTCACTAACAATTATTGAATTGAATCAGAGATGTAAACCAGAGACACACAGGTCATTCTAGAATAATCATTAACAGTGGTTGAACTGAAGACAAGATGTAAACCAGAGAGACAGAGAGACAAAGGGGAAAAAAATGCAGGCAATGATTTGAATGGCATCCGGGCATCTGTAAATTTGCAGAAAACCAGATGTATTGATCACAATAGGACAAATTAATGAGCAAACAATGAGCTACCTCAATGTCATCAGCAAGGTCGCTGCCGTGAGAAGGAAAGGATCCCATACTTTGGCCATTTTTATTCCAAAGTGATATCTTTTTATCGTCACCAACACTAGCAACCACTAGGTCTGCACGAACAAAGATTAAACTTTAGTAAGATTTTTCCATCGTAAAAGTCAGCCACCATCCGCTGGATTAACAAAATTAACTAAGTTATACAAGATACAAAATAAACTTGAATGATGAGTCAAGGGAAAATTAAATTCTGACGGCACTAGGCAAGGATGAAACATGCCCTTATACAATTCGAATAGTGTAGATCCAAGGCAAAGCAACAAATTTCCAAGAGAAGTAAAAAATGTAGATACGCAGTTTCCTAGTAATTTTGCTTCAGAGAGTAACGCATCCCAAACTATCGGGGGGAAAAAAAGAGGCTAAAATCGAGCAAACAAAACCCTCCGACACAAGCATAACAGAAATGCACAGCAAAGAGGAAGCAAACAGATAGTGCGATATAAAACGAGGCGGGAAAGCGTTTTTACTGGTGTGGTTCCACTTGACGGAGTTGATTTGAGATCCGGGGGAAGGCATGTAGCTGAGGGTGCAGGGATCACCGGCTTCCACCGTGACGTCGAAGAGCTTGACGGTGTTGCTGCCGCAAGTGGCGAGAAGCGAAACTGATGAATCCACGAACCGCATCTCTCGATTTCTCCTCGCCAGATCCACACAGCAACGGACAGTCCACTAGAGTTAAAAATTGGGGAGGAAGACGAGAACTAAGAACATACCCCATGGGAGGAGTTGACCCATGCTGCTCCCATGCTGTAGGAAAGAAAAGCCATCATAACCGCAAGCTCGAACAAGACACCGGCTTCTAGACATAGACGAGCTTCCTTACGTACCAATTCGATGGGGGAAATCGAGAAGGGGCTCTTTTCGTAGAAGACCCCGATGGACTAGGAGCCCTCGCTGCCCGGACGGCACCTGACGAGGGCCGGATCGGGGGTGCGTTGAGATGCAGAGACGATGAACTAGTAGAAGACGACGACGACGAGCCCGGATGCAGTTATAGAGCCGAGGAGGAAGGCCACGGGGAAGGGGGATCGGCCGAAGAAGCTCCAACCCCGCGTCAGCCCGATCCGCGGCGACATGTAGCCCCAAAAGCCCCTAGAGCGCATCCCTAAAAGGAGGATGCGGAGGATTAGGGTTTCGCGAGGAGAAGCCCAAAAGAGAGCGTGCTAAGAAAGTCCGCCAGAATTTTGGTTCATAGACACCGGGTTTTAAAAACCGCGGTTAAAATCGATGTCTATTAATGAAAAAAAAGCGCTCATAGACATCGGCTAAAAAAACCAATGTCTATTAGCGAAAATCTGCGCTCATAGACATCGATTTTTGGAAAAACTGGTGTAAAATACTCAAAGACATCGGTTTTTGCTTAAAACCGTTGTTGTTCCACCGATGTCTATGAGGGTTTTTCTTGTAGTGAGATGTCTCGCCTTGCTAACTTTGCTTCTGAAGTACCTTCATAGAGTTCCAGGAATTTCTCCCAGAGCTCTTTGGCGGATTCGTAGCTGCGGATTCGATTGACCTCCTGGGGCGGAAGGACGCTTAGCAGATGAAACTCTATTTTACCATTCGCCACGAAGTCAGCTTGTTCTTTCTTCATCCGTAAACACTCTTCCTTTCTATCTCTATGTTGGTCCTTGAGGGCTACAAAATCATATTTTATAATTAACAGGATCTCAAAGTCTCTTTTAAAAAAACACCTCCATCTGACATTTCTATTGCGTGAAGTCTCCCTCGAACTTTGGTGGATGAATGCTTGCACCGACCATTATTTTGTTGTTTCAGTGGAGGCTAGTTCTTTCTGAAGCGACTTTGCTCTGATACCACTTGTTGGTTCAGGTGGGCCGACAAGAGGGGGGTGAATTGCCTGTTAAAAAAATAAACCTTTCCCGACTTTCAACTCAAATTAGTAGCAACAGTATAATTATAACAAGTAAATTAAAGAACTACAAAATGAAAGAATAGACAAAGAAATTTACTTGGTTACAACATACGTGGTTGTTAATTCAAGACAAATGAAAAGCATTAAAAATCTCTTTCGATGAAGGCGAAGAAGCCTCTTACATTCGTTAAAAAATCTTTTATTTTTTTATATTAATTATGAACAAACTCACTAGATAGATCTAAAATACAGTATCATGGTGTATTTTGTTTGCAGATGATATTGTTTTGATAGACGAGACACATAAAAGAGTAAATACTAAATTAGAATCTTAACGCAAAACACTAAAACTGAAAGGTTTTAAACTTAGTAGAGTAAAAACATAATATATTAAATTTATGTTTAATAATATTAGACGTAATGGGATAATTGTTAAGATAAGAGATGACGAATTATCTGAAACAGAGAGATTTAAATATTTAAAATCATTTTTGTAAAACTATAAAGAGATTGAGAGATATCTTACATAAAAACAAATAGGTTGATTGAAATAAAGGAGACCTCAAATATTTTATGTGATCGTAAAGTATCTCTAAAATTGAAAGGGAAGTTCTACAAAATGGTGGATTAGACTTGCTATGTATATAACGTTGAATATTGAACTATGACTCGAGCACATGAGCAAAAACTGAGAGTTATAGAGATGAGAATGTTAAAATAGATGTGTGGATATACGAGAATAGATAGAATAAAAAATGAGAGCATTAAAAAGAAAATCGGAGTTGTATCTATTGAGGAAAAACTCCGAGAGATATATTTAAGATGATCTAAATATGTACTTAGATGATCAATGAATGCTCTGGTTAGATAATGTGAAATTATGATAAATACGTACCAAAAAAGATTTGATCAATAATCATAAAATAAGATAAAATATATTTAAATATATAATAATAATAATAATAATAATAATAGTAATAATAACAATTAAACATTATCCTTCTAGGTAGGATAAAAATTTATTTAATTATATATGATGATAAAATAAAAAATAAAATTGAATAATATAGATGAATTCATATAATTCATCCTACTTAGTGGGAAATATTCAATTATTATTATTTACAAATTGTACTTCCACTTCTAACTACTGTGAAATCTTTTTTTTTTTGAAAAAATAAAATTTAATCTCCCTTCTGTGTTTTTTCTTCTCTAAGAAAATAATTGAGGAAAAAAAAACATATTGGTTGCCAATTAAAATAAGGGGATAAATATTATTAAAATAATAAAAACATTTGAGGTCCTCTGAGTCTTGAATGTCGACAAGACATCACGAGCCCTATGGTAAATATGATTTTTTGAAAAAAAAAAAAATTCGTCCCTACAATTTAATGATTATTATTTTTGGTCATTAAGTGCTTCTGTTAGCTAGCTCAAACTGCCAACGAGTTGGCATATGCTTCCTGGTCGGTTGTTTATGGTAACGACCATTAATACGAGGCTACTATAAAATAAATAAATAAAATATAAGTTGAACTGTATACATAATTTTTATCTCCACCGACGTTACATTTAATGCGTGTAGGTCATTAATTGCCCAATGAAGAGCCTTAATCCCAACGATCATTAACGTTGTCACCTGTCTCGATCTGGATCAGATAGTGCCTAATGGATCAGATTTAAATAGATATGTACTCAAATAAAACTTCCTTCCACTTTTAATTATTTAACGGTGAATTATTATTTAACTGTCAATTATGGAGGATTAAAACAACGCTAGAGAATCATAAATAATATTCGTTAAAAATCATGACTTAAAATAAATTATACAGTAAAATAAAGAAAATAAAAATGAACTAAAAGAAAGAAGATAAGTGTCCTTTAACATAAATAATTTTTTTATTTAGTTCCAAGTTTTCGACGATTCTCATTTTAACGTCTATATTCATGGATTGTTTTTATTGGACAATCCATTAATTGTTCAAAAAAGTATAATAATAATGAAGTATAAGAATTATATATGAAAAGTTACCGATAATAAAAAAAAAACTTAGTAAACTTGATGTTCAGCTGTCGATGGAGCATTACAACATCGTAGGAACTTTTTTGAAGCAGCGCGCAAGAAGAAAAATTGTAGTAGATGTTGTCCTGAAATTGTTGGTCAAAGGTCTTTATATAGGCACATTTCAGGTACCTTGAACCCCTCCAGGTGCCTAGATCATGGTAATGTGACGAGCTCTCGTCGAAACTTTATCCACAAAGTTTTATCTACCTCCGGACACCTGGACCGATGTGGGCTTGGTCAGTCGATGCACTCCAACTCAGCTTTGGAATGAAATTTCTAATCCGGACGCTTGGACCAGCTCCGGACGCCTGAACCACCCAGATCGCCCGGGTGATTGGCGCCCGCCTGGGCGAGGCTAGTCTGAGCGTCTGGACTAGCTCTGAGTGCTCAGAGTCTGAGCGCTTGGATTCCTTCCGGACGCCTGGACTCCCTTTTTTCCAGCATTCTTCCCTACAAAGAAGAGTTAGTTGAGAAAATAAAAAAATATGCTTATCCTGTTAAATAGAGTTAGCACAATACAGCAGGATAGTAGTAATAATTAGATTTTATTCTTCGAGACCAGAATCTAGTCAAGGTCTCAACTTAAGTTTCCCAAATCGACTTAAGTTGGGCTGACACCTATAGTTCCCTCAACGGGAGCATGTTCTCATGAATCTCTCCTCCATTGCTTGTCTCTTACTTAGCAACTGCAGTCGCTTGACTTGTTTTTTGACCCACCAAGTCTTCTTGTTAGTTGTCAGGTCCCGCGGACCCAACTGGACTTCAGCCGGTTGTCAAGTCCCATGGGTCCAATCGGACTTCCCACTAGGTATCGGGTCATGCAAATCTATCTGGATTTCCCACCAGCTATCGGGTCCTACCTAACTAGATTTGTCAGATCATTCAAACCCGTCAACTCCTGCACACTTGGTAAAGCAATTAGAACACAAACATTTTAACTTTAATTTACTTATCATTTTCAAAACCTGAGTTAAATCATTACTGCAAATTGCACTAACAAATTATAAGTTGATCATGTAATTTATCTCTTTTTATATTACCTAGTGACAGACTACAGGGAACGTATGAACATAATCACCTTTTACTATAATTAACATTGTCACTCACCTGAGAGAATAGTGCAATAGTTAGGTCATTCAACATATAATTAAAGGATCTAAGATTCAAATCTCAGTTGTGGCACGAGTATTTTCTCTCTCTTGATAAACTGACATAAAAAACTCTAGCCGTCGGGATGGATTTCCATTAGCATTTCATAATTTATTCTAATAGTCAGTGAATTTTTATAGGTTCCGATTAATTATCCTTAAAATTAATCGGTTAAAAAAAATGAGATATTTGATCTCAATTTAAAAAATTAATGTGGTCGATCATTATTTGATAATTAATTAATTTTTTTATTTTTAATGGTCGATGTTTAAGGTAACTAGCATTAATAAAAACAAGAAAAGAAAAACGAGCACGCACACGCGAGGGGTCTTTCCGCTAATTATATTCATAAATATAAATATAAACTAGACATATTATCATAAAACCTTCTGTCATGGAACTATTTCTCATTCATATTAAAATCAATTTTATCCATTTTCATTGGCTTTTTCTAATAAAAAAATATTTTATATTATATTTTTTTTTTATCTTGCAGTTTTGTCTATGTAGAAAATATGATGGAGACATCATCTCGGAGATGTAAAAGGTAATAATGTTCCCACCTCAAGACCTTGCAGAAGAAAAATAAAATGACCTCTAATTAAGTGGGAAAAATTTATTCTATAAGGGAATCAACTTTAGGAGATTTGAATTAGGTTCCCGGTTGCTAGAGACACAATCTCTAATCTAATAAATAGTTGCATTGTATGATTATTGGTACTGGGAAAATAAAGCTCTTTATCTTCCCTGACGCCCTCACTTATATATAGGGATAGAGGTATAGAGCTAATCATTTGACTAGTACAACTTGACATAAGCCAGGCCTTTCTTGGCATATGTCTATTTCCTTTTCTCCTAACAGCACGAACTTTCGCATCACCATTTCCATTTGTGTCCAAAGTCATTCATTAATATTAAGTTCAATATGATGCGAGATAGGATAGCGGATGCGACGATGAAATTAAGGAGAAGACGAGAAGAGAAAATTAAAAAGATAAAGGGAAATCTCATACTTTTCTTAAAAAGGAAACTTTATTACTTGATCCTGTCCGAACTATGAGTTGATGAAAGCTGGGGACGTGACATTCTCTGCTGGCTCCGCCTAGACGCCAGGATGAGGTGGACCTCCGGCGAACCTGCAACAAAGCCAGGCCGGGAAAGGGTTCCCGGCAACGACCCTCCGACGCTCAAGTCAGGCGAGAAGAAAGCTAAAGCAAAATAAGGAGAACTGTAGCTACAGTATGGTTGATTGCATACCTCCGTCGAAGTCTGGGGGTCCTTATATAGGCCCCCGGGGAAGCGCGTGCACGCTCATCGACGCGTGCACGCTTCCCCAAACATACCTCAAAATGGATGTGTCAGAAAAGCACGTTTGACTCCATACCGCAACCGTCCAAGCATATCTCTGACATGACAGTGGAAACTTTCACCGTACGATTTTCTGTCTGGTCCGGCCGCCGACCATGCTGTTTGTCGGCAACACATATCTCGAAAAGGATATCTCTGGCCGTCCCCTTTGTACTCTTCTGCACCTTCTGTCTTTTATCGGGCCGAGCGGGAGAGACGCTCGGCTATACTGGTCGTCCGGGGGGTGGGGGACGCAGGCGGGGCCGAGCGAGTGGGCCGCTCAGTCATATGCTCGGATGAATAGCGCCAACGTTGGCCTACGACCCAGCTGAGAGGCCGCTCGGCCCAACCAGCTGTCATAGGCGAATTCTTGAGCGTCGGAAACTCGACCCTTAGTCAAGTTATCTCTGTGCCGACCTGGCCTTCTGCTACGGCTGATCGGCAAGGTGGCCTCCCGCTCGGCTCACCTTTTACGTTGATCGTCTCGACCTTTACCTCCACGTGCCATTAACCTCTATCCGTATGGGACCCCTCCTTTGCTACCGGATCACGTGCCTCCCCCTCAAATCTAGTCGAAGAAGGCTGCAAGTCCGACTGACTGGACTATTGGCCTGGCGACATGACGATTGTTCCGCAGCTGATGAGAATGCCCATCCGCTCGGGGACCATGCAAGTGGCAACCGTTCGGCGTGACACCCACTAATACTCGAAGAGTTCGACTTGCCGGTGGTTGTCTCGCCGACCCGACGTCGGTCAACGCTGATGCCCTCCGAATCTCCTCGGAATTCGTGTAAATCCTCGCCATTAAGGCCGAGCACGCGCCCACGCCTGCATAATGCCGCTCATTAAATACGACCTATGAGTCACCGCCACGTGGCCATGCAGCCATCACCGCCCGATCGTATCGTCAGGGTTGATGTGACATTTGGCCCTTTTGAATTCGACGGCCAGATCTGGTCCTCGGATCCCTTGACCTGGATCGGACGGCTTCGAGCGGTCGGGCCCAAGCTTTATAACTCAGTCTCCTCTTACTCCGCTGCTTTCTCGTTATCGCGTGCGTGCATTCAAAGGTTCCTGCTCTGTTCTCCGGCGAACTGGTTCTTCGCACTCCGACCATTTTCTCTCTTCTTCGACCATCCTTTTTCTGTAAGAACTCTGTGCCCCTTGTTCCTTTGTTCCTTCACGCTTTTCTCTGCCCTCCCGCTGTGTTTGCACTCTCTTAGCACTGTTTCGATAACCTTCTTCATCACCCTCTCCGTTTTTCTTCGGCCTCTGCTCTTCGCATTGTTCCGGCGATGGCCAACACCTCTCAGCCTTCTAAGCTCGCCCCGGCCCATGGTACACGACCATAGAGTCACGGGACGCAGAGAGCCTGATCAATGCCTTTCACCTCCCCTCTGATTTCGAACTTATTTTGGCCTCACCTTCCGATCGGCCTCACATCCCGCCGCACGACACACTTTATTTTTTCCGTGACTAGTTTGTAGCCGGTTTGCGGTTTCCTCTCCATCCATTCATCGTCGAAATTTGTAATTTCTTTGGCATTCCGCTCGACCAACTCATGCCTAATTCCTTCCGCCTCTTGTGCGGGGTAGTTGTGTTATTTATAATCCACAACATTCCCCTCCGTCCGGAGGTTTTCTATTACTTTTATTACCCCAAACAATCCGAGCTGGGCACTTATCTGTTCCAGTCTCGGATCGGCTTGGTCTTCTTCGATAAGATGCCCACTTCCAACAAACATTGGAAGGAATGTTTTTTCTTCCTTCGTCTTCTCGGGCGGCTCCCTTTCTTGACTAAGTGGCATGTTGGACCACCTACTTCCCCCGAGCTGAAGAGGTATAAGACCCGGCCGGACTACCTTCAAGCTGCAAATATGCTGGCTGGCCTGAAGCTCGATATCAATAAGCTCCTACCAGAAGGAGTGATGTACATGTTCGGCCTGAGTCCGAGCCGAACCCAACTCCCGAGCAGCTTTGGTAAGAAATTTACTTATGCATTTGCCTTGAGTCTAACTGATTTTCTTCCTTTTACCTCGCAGCGAACGTCGTAATGGAGTCCGTGCTATTCAGAATTCTGAAGAAGAAAGCAACGGCGATCGAGGCGGCGACCGCCAAGGAAATGGAGCGACTGGATATCGCTTCGGTCGCCTCTCATGAGGGTGAGAGCGAGGCCGACGTTGGGGCATCGGCCGCCCAGACTTCTCCAGTTGAGGCAACGGGTGCAGCATCTTCTAGCAGGGAGCCGACCGCTTGGGAGGAGAGCTCCGACGCAGAGGACGATCTTCCCCTTAACCGAAAGAGACGCAGGACGAAGGTGCCTCTGCGCTCGGCCGCCTCAGCCACACCAGTGCCCGGGCGGATGGGGTCTCTCTCTCCCAAAGGCAAGGCTCCATCAGTCGAGTCCCTTTCCTCCGACCGGACACCCTCCCAGTGTTGGGATTTTCGAGCCGCAAAAATCGCTTTTTGCGTTGCGGAAACCTCAAAATCCCATGCCACCGGATCCGTGTGAAGTTATAAAAACAAAATTTTCGTGTACATGTTTTCTAAACCTAGATCTACTCTAGATCTACATGGTAGAGAGATTACCCTTGATGCGAAGCCCTTCGCTTATCCCGCTCGTCCAAGTTTGCCGGATCTCGAGAGTGTTCAAGTGGACACTCCTCTTTGAAGGTTCGGCCAAGGTGGAGGAGAGAGAGAAGAAGATGAGAGGAGGAAGAAGAAGGAGGTTACAAAACCAATATGAAACTCACACAAGAGATAAGTGGCCGACCACTTCAAAAGCTTTTAAACCTCCATGGGATATCAAGAGTCAAGGTTCTTGATCTCCCTCATGAGGTGGCACACACATGTGCTAGCGTTGATGATGTGGCACATCATCATTAGTCCACTTAATGCCAACTCACAAATGGGGTGGCAATGGTCAAGTCAAACTTGACCTTTCATCTTCCTCTCAAGTCAAGTCAAACTTGACCACTTCTCTCCCATGGTTGATCAAATCTAGCTATTGGTTCAAGTCAATTTTAATTTAATGAATCTCTATTCATTGAATTAAATTGGCTCAATGAGTCTAAGTCCAAATTAGACTCATTTAACACATAAACCAAATTGAGTCCAACTCAATTAGTTTACTTTGGATTACTCTTAATCTAATTTGGTTCATCACATGAACCTAATCCTCTTGGTTCATCAAATGAACCTAATCTCCATCTAATTGCCCTTTATGTGTGACCCTATAGGTTCTTGTAACATTGGTAATGCTCCTAAACCCATTTAGAAGCATAAGTAATGAGCGGTATCTAGCAACACATCATTACTACCCAAGTTACAAGAATGTTGAGATCCAACATCACCTTGTGACTACTAATTGTGACTCTTCACAATATGTGACAAGTGTCCTTCTATCCTTGACATCTAGATTGATCAATTTGAGGTATAGACGGTGTCATCCTCTGATCAATCTAAATCATGAACTTCAAGTAGACTCACTCTAATCAAATGAGCTCAATATCTCATATTGACTCACTTGGGCATGACCATGCACTTAGTAGTCTCACTCTATCAAGAATAACGATGTCACTCCCGTTATATAGGAGGGATAGATCCCATCTACATCACTCACATCCATCCGCATAATTTGTTACATACCCAGTAATCGCCTTTATAGTCCACCCAGTTACGGGTGACGTTTGACGAAGCCAAAGTATGCAACTCCTTATGTAGGGAACTATGGTGACTTCAAGTCCAAGGACTAATAGTCATACTAATAGCCATATGAGAAAGTATATGACACTCATATAATGATCCATGATACTTTCTCATGGCGGGTCATTCAGTATACATTCTCCAATGCATACCCATGTGTCAACTTGATATCTCTATATCCATGACTTGTGAGATCAAGTCATCGAGTTGACCTACATGCTAGTCTCGTCGCATTAACATTGTCCCTGAATGTTAATACTTGACTAGGAATGATTAAGAGTAGTGTTCCCTATATCATCTCACTATCGATTCAACCAATCGATTGATATAGGTAAGAACCTTCTACTCAAGGACGCTATTATACTTAGTTATTTGGCACCAATACAAGTAAGTATAATAACCATAAACTAATACCTTTATATACATAAGAAATATGATACAATGAGTCCATACAACAATCATCAAATGATTGGCTCTAGGGTTCTAACTAACACCCAGCTGGATCTGCCGACAGATCCCCTCGAGGTGGCACCGGTCAGCTCCCTGCCTCCAATGCCTCCCCGGCTTCGCCGCTCAGGAATACATTCAGCACCGTCTGACCAGCCGTCTGGTCCTTCGGTGTCCGCTCATACAACGCCAGGCGGACATCACGTCATAAAGGTTGTCCTGCACCTTCCAACGGAGGACTATATGGTCGAATTCGCTCGGCCGACGGCTCCTGAACATGTCATCACAATTCGTGGGCCTCTCGCCAAGGTATGGGAAGACGCGCGCGCTCGTGTTGCCGCGATGTCTCCCAGCCAGATGGCGATGCTGGAGGAAGAGCTGAAGCGGCTCAAAATTTCTGGCTGGCCCTCCACCCCTCGAGCACCCTCATATGCCGAGTTGCAGAGGGAGCTCTCCAAGACCCAAGGACTGTTGGAGGCCGAGCGGAAGAAAACAACTGATCAGGCGTACAGGCTGGGCCAGCTCGAAAAACATGTCAAAACTTATGACTACAAGATAGAACTTGCGACCACTCAGAAGAATCGCGCTATCGCCGATCTGGACGCGAAGAATGTGGAGGCTCGTGCCCTAGAACAACGGGTAAAGGAATTGGTGGATCTGTTGGGCGGCGAGAAGAAGGGTCGTTCGACCAAGGTGGGGGCTCTCAAGGACGAGATGAAGACCCTGCAGGAGGCCCTCGAGGCCTCTCGCTCTGCTCTCAAGGAGTATCAGGAGGTTGAACCAAGTCGGTTCGCCGTACTGAGGCAGAAGTACATCCGCTCGGATGAGTTCGTTCAGAAGGTCTGCGATCGGCTGGTCCATGCCTTCGAGTTGGCTATTACAGCCACAGCGGATTATCTGAAGACAAACGGTCATCTTCCAGAGTCCTTCCTAATTCTCGTCCGCGAGCATGTTGCCCTTCTTACCACTATGCCGAAGGATGTTTTTGACTTTCTAGAATGAAGTGTTTTTGTAGTTATGTCGCTCGGTTGGCGAACTTCCCTTTGGTTTTATGAAAATTTTCTCGCGCTTTGCTGGTTTACTCTCTCTGGTCTAACATAGATAATCGTATATCCCGAGCGGGTTGGGTTGATTTCCCCCTGACTTTTAATAATCGCCGCTCGTCTCTTGTTAACTGTTGCGTTTCAATGTTGCCTTTGGGCGATCTTCAAGCCGGAGGGGTTTATAGTCGCCGGTCCGACTCTGGGATTTAACGTCGCCGCTCGACAGTCTTCCGAGCGGGATATTTATGGTCGCCGCTCTAGAGTTTAATGTCGCCGCTCGACGGTCTTCCGAGCGGGATATTTATGGTTGCCGCTTCGACCCTAGAGTTTAACGTCGCCGCTCGACGGTCTTCCGAGCGGGATATTTATGGTCGCCGCTTCGACCCTAGAGTTTAACGTCGCCGCTCGACGGTCTTCCGAGCGGGATATTTATGGTCGCCGCTTCGGCCTTAGAGTTTAACATCGCCGCTCGACGGTCTTCGGAGAGGGATATTTATGGTCGCCGCTTCGGCCCTAGAGTTTAACATCGCCGCTCGACGGTCTTCCGAGCGGGATATTTATGGTCGCCGCTTCGACCCTAGAGTTTAACGTCGTCGCTCGACGGTCTTCTGAGCGGGATATTTATGGTCGCCGCTTCGACCCTAGAGTTTAACGTTGTCGCTCGACGGTCTTCCGAGCGGGATATTTATGGTCGCCGCTTCGACCCTAGAGTTTAACATCGCCGCTCGACGGTCTAAAGAAGCTTGGTCGTTCGGCGCACATTAGTTATGCCGTGGCGTTTTCATGATCTTATTCCTGCATTCAAAGGATAGCGCGGAACGGGAATACACGCAATTAATTACACATGCGCACCTTTTACCCAACTCGATACGGCTGGAGGTGATTAGCGCTCCATGGTCGTTCAGCCGTCATCCATCTTGATCTTCAAGGTAGTATGCACCCAATTGGAGCTTCTCGACGACCTTGAAGGGTCCCGCGCAGGGAGCCTCACATCGCCGACTGGCTTCACCTTCTTCCATACTAGATCGCCGACCTGGAATGCTCTGGGGATTACTCGCCTATTGTAATTTTGCTTCATTCTCTGCCGGTATGCCATTAGCCGAATAGCTGCTTTAGCTCGCGCTTCATCTACCAAATCCAGCTCTAGCTGCCTCCGCTCGGTGTTGTCCGCGTTGTATTGTTGCACCCGATCGGATTCGATCCCGACCTCTACTGGCAAGACAGCCTCTCCTCTGTACACCAAGTGGAACGGCGTGACCCCCGTTCCTTCCTTAGGAGTCGTGCGGAGTGCCCATAAGACGTCGGGGAGTTCGTCCACCCAACTACCCCTGAGGTGGTCGAACCGAACCCTCAGAATTTGAAGAATTTCCCGGTTGGCGACTTCGGCTTGTCCGTTACTCTGTGGGTATGCCACAGAGGTGAAGTGTTGCTCAATGTCGTACCCTTCACACCATTCTTGGAGCTCTTGTCCGACGAACTACCGCCCATTGTCGGACACGAGCCGCCTTGGAATGCCGAACCGACATATGAGATGCTGCCAGATGAATATTTTGACCATCTGCTCGGTGATCTTGGCCAATGGCTCTGCCTCAACCCATTTGGAGAAGTAGTCCACCGCTACCAGTAGGAACTTCCTCTGCCCGGTCGCCATAGGTAAGGGTCCCACGATGTCCATGCCCCACTGGTCGAACGAACTGGATACCGTCGATGCCTTCATCTCTTCCGTCGGTCGGTGGGAGAAGCTGTAGTATTTATGGCAGGAAAGGCAAGTGGCTACGGTCCGAGCGGCGTCTTCCTGGAGAGTTGGCCAGAAGTACCCGGCCAACAGGATCTTCCTAGCTAATGATCGACCGCCTGGGTGTCCCCCGCAAGATCCTTGATGCACTTCCTTCAATATATATTCCGCGTCCTCCGAACTGACGCACTTTAAAAGCGGCCGGGAAAAAGCTTTCTTGTAAAGCTGGTCCCCGATGAGGGTGAACCGACCGGCTCTCCTTCTAAGAAGCTGGGCTTTATCCCGGTCGAACGGAGTGGCTCTTGACCGCAAAAACTCTACTATAGTCGTCCTCCAGTCACTGGAGAACGTGAGACCCTCCATCCTGTCAATATGCGCTACTAAGGATACGTGCTCGATTGATTGTTGAGCGCCGATCAATGTTATTGAACTAGCCAGCTTTGTCAACTCATCTGTTGCCTAGTTGTCTACTCGGGGAATTTTTTGCACGACCACCTCGCCAAAACTGGTCTTGAGCCTTTCGAAGGTCTCCACGTAGAGCTTGAGCCTTGCATTGTTGACCTCGAAAACTTCTGAGAGTTGCTGAGCGACGATCTGAGAGTCAGAGAAGATAATCACTCGGCTTGCTCCCACATGTTGGGCGGCCTGCAGTCCCGCTATGAGGGCTTCATATTCCGCCTCATTATTAGTAGCTCGATAATCCAACCGAACGGACAGATGCATCCGCTCTTCCTGTGGTGAGATTAACAGAATGCCGACTCCGCTCCCGAGTCGAGTTGATGACCCATCCACATATACCTTCCAGGAAGCCTCAGGCTCAGGGCTCTGTACTTCTGTGACGAAGTCCGCTAGGGATTGTGCTTTAATTACTGTGCGGGGCTGGTATTGAATATCAAATTCACTGAGCTCGGTAGTCCATTTAATCAGTCGTCCGGACGCCTCTAGGTTGAGGAGGACTCTCCCTAGAGGGTTGTTCGTCATGACAATGATTGCGTGCGCCAGAAAATAGGGCCGGAGTCTCCGAGCGGTGAGGACTAAAGCGAATGCAAGCTTTTCCAGACTAGTGTAGCGGGACTCAGCATCCTTTAGGATATGACTTAAGAAATACACAGGCTGCTCTTCGCCATTTTGCCTTACTAGCGCCGAGCCGACGGCCTGCTCGGTCGAGGATAGGTAGATACGAAGCGGTTCGCCGGCGGCTGCCTTAGCCAGTACAGATAATGAATTCAGATACACCTTTAATTCTTCGAAAGCCTGATCACACTCTGTGTCCCATTGGAATTTGGCTGCTCGATGCAAAATCTTGAAGAATGGCAAACTCCGGTCGGCTGTCTTAGAGATGAATCATGACAATGCTGTTATCCGTCCAGTGAGGCGTTGCACTTCCTTCATGCTTCGGGGCGGTGGCATGTCCTGCAGCGCCCTCACTTTGTTAGGGTTCGCCTCGATGACCCGTTCGGTAACAATGTAGCCCAGGAATCACCCACCTTTCGCCCTGAACAGACACTTCTGGGGGTTCAACTTAACTCCGTACATTCTCAGCGTCCGGGAGGTTTATTCTATATCTGTACACAGTGTTGGAACCCCAAGGTTGTTTTGGTGTGATCAACAAGTTAAGTTAGGTCCTGTTTGTTTCTAACCTTGTGTCTAAGTGTGCAGGAGCTTAGGAACACAGGTAGTCGAGCGGAAGACGCAGCTAGCGAGAAGGACGGCAGTCCGAGGGACGAGGTGCTACGGAAGAGTACACCGGCGGACGAGAAGGGGACGAGGAGCCGGGGCGGAAGATTGCTCGGGGAGCAAGAGCAGCTAGCGAGAAGGTCGGCAGGGGAGAGAGCTGCGGATGAGTAGGCTGGCGGACGAGAAGGAAACACGGACAATTACGACGAAGCGGAAACCCGCTCGAGAAGACCGAAAGTTGGGTTGGTGAGCCCTTTTCCGGATGGCAGATCACCCAAGTGGGCGGATCCGGAGGAGAAGAACCGGACCGAGGCGGGACTGAACCAGACGAAAAAGTCAGCGCTGTTGACTTTGGCTCCGGCCCGGAGCCCCGAGGCGGAACCCTTCCAGGCGCCGGACCTGATTTTGACCAAGATCGCGATTTCGTGATCTGAGCGTTGGGGATAAAATTTTATCCCCAGGCGCCGGAACCCTTCCAGGCGCCCAGACCAAGGCTATAAATATAGCCTTGGTTGAGCACCTACAGAAATTGTAACAACACTTGTGTGCTTCCACTGCTTTGATTAGTTTCTTTCTTTTTGTGCCTACACTGCTGTAAACGAGGCTTCTCCGCCTGAAGAAGTTCTAAGTGCAATTATCTTCCTTGGATTAACAACCTCCCCGGTTGTAACCAAGTTAAATCCGGTGCCTCGTTTTTATGCTTTATTTTCTGCTTAATCTATTTTTCAAGTGTTAGCTTAATTGTTCGAGAAAGGGTTGTGTTTTGTTCATGGCTATTCAACCCCCCCTTCTAGCCGGCCCAGACGCTTCAGGAGGACTAACCGCCGAACGAAGCAACGAGATGGTCGGATCTAACATCCACCCACCAAAATTCGAGGGGGACTTTGCAAGCTGGAAGAAGCACATGGAGGTATTTTTCGGCACCGATTTTAATTTATTACTAATAATGGAACTTGGTTTTGAAGCTCCCCAGGGCAAAGCGAAAAATCAATGGACAAAGAAAGAGCAGGCCGAGTACGTGGCAAACAAGAAAGCAGAATTCCATTTGCTAACCGTACTTCCGCCACAAGAAGTCAACCGTGTCGGCACCTACAACTCGGCAAAGGAGCTTTGGGAGAAGTTCCTTGAATTACACGAAGGAACATCCGAAGCCAAGCTTGCGAGACGGGACTTACTTCGCAACCAGCTCACTAACCTCCGTCTTGAAGAAGGTGAAACAATTGCACATCTACACTCAAGGATACAGGAGCTCATCATCGGACTTTCGAATCTCGGAGAAGAGGTAAGTAACCGAGATTCACTCAGGTACGCTTTAAATTCCTTCCCTAGAAATTCAAAATGGGCATCACTAGTAGATGCTTTTTACATTTCGAAGGACTTAGAAAAAATTTCATTAGAAGAATTTTTTTCAACATTTGAAGTGCATGAGTCAAGATGTGCAGGAATGAGGGAGCCAAAGAACAACGTTGCCCTCAAAGCTTCGAGAGACGAACCTGAATCGGAATCTTCTCTCGACGACGAAGAAATGGTAATGATGGTAAGACGATTTAAGAAGTTATACAATTCTAGAAAAACTAACCATCCACAGGGTAGAAAGAAAAGAACGATCCACTGCTACCATTGCGACGAAGAAGGGCATGTCAAGGACAACTGCCCCAAGCTGAAGAACAAAGACAAGGAAAAGGGTAAGAAGCTATCCAAAAATGAAAGGCCCTGAAGGCGACGTGGGACGATACCTCGTCCGAATCGGAAGTCGAAGCTTTCTCCGGACTCGCACTGATGGCGAGTCATCAAGACGACGACTGCGATTCAAGCTCTTCCGAAATGAGCATCGAGAGCATCGATGAAGGGGGAGACACGTCGGAAGAAAGCAGCAACTCAAGGGGAGAAACGGACAACGAGATCGACAAGGTAAGTCATGTACGATCTCTTCCTCCCGATAAAATGTTTAAGTTTGTTAAACTTTTAACAAAAGATTGCTGCAAATTAGAAAGTGAAAATAAAAATTTAAAAGTAATTCTAGCTAAGTCTTGTCCCTTAGAAGAATTAGATAAATTAAAACTAGCATATGAAAAATTGAAACTTGAAAATGATGATTTGAAATTTCAAGTAGATAACTTGAAAAACCATGCATGTTCATCTAAAACCAATGTTAGAAGATTTAATAATTTAAATTGGTACTTTAAATATCACCCTGGACAAATTAGGAACATTTCAAGAAAATATGTTCCTAAAAACTTTTTAGTTAATCCAGTAGGTTGGAACCTATATTGGGTTCCTAAATCATGCTTAAATTAATTTTAAAATTAAAATTAGCGCTTTAAGTGAGAAAATTAAACAAAGAATTTCTTTATGAGGCTTGGTCTAAGGAAATGGTTGTTGTTCCAATAACCAAGAAGGCCTAGTGCCTCGCCACGACCTGGAAGCCAAAATATTGAAATAAATATTTAATTAACTTACTAATGAAGCATTAATACAAGAATTAATTAGTGCTTGAAAAAGGTTATTCAAAACATTTTATTTCAAATTAGAAATGTACTTGCTTAGAAATATTTTTTTTTGCCTCAGTCAATTTTTAAAAAAAAATACTTAAAAATGTAAGTTAAGATTTTTTAAAATTCAATTTTTTTTTGGATTTTTTTTATAGAGATATTCTCAAAAATTATTTTTTCCTAAGTTAAGAACTTTTTCTTGAAACTAGAAATCTCAGCTTAAATTATTTAGAAAAATTTTCTAAATCTCTTAAAAACTTAGGAATTTTTTTTAGAAATACTTTTTCTAAGTCTTTAACCCTTAGATTGTTTTTCTTGGAACCCCATTTTTTTTGTGATCAAAGGGGGAGAAGGGAAAGTATAAGTCTAGGGGGAGGTAGATAGATTTAATTTGATTTTATCCTTTCTATCTTTTTGCACTTAAATTGAAAATTAAGTTAATTTACTTAATGTTATTTAATGTCTATTTTAAACCCTAGCTTAACTTGGGTTGATCACACGAGAAGTTATTTGGAACCCCAAGGTTGTTTTGGTGTGATCAACAAGTTAAGTTAGGTCCTGTTGTTTCTAACCTTGTGTCTAAGTGTGCAGGAGCTTAGGAACACGGTAGTCGGCGGAAGGCAGCTAGCGAGAAGGACGGATCAGGGGCAGTGCTACGAAGAGTACCGTGAGACGAGAAGGAAGCGGTGGTTTCGAGGGGCAAAGCCGAGGCGGAAGATTGCTAGGGAGCAAGAGACAGCTAGCGAGAAGGTCGGCAGGGACCGAGGGACGAAGACTCTGGTGGACAAGAAGGAAACATGCGGCAATTCCGGGGGAAAGTCGGAGGGAAGCCGCTCGAGAAGACCGGAAGTTGGGTTGGGTGAGCCCTTTTCCGGATGGCGAAGAGCCCAAGTGAACAGGAGAAGAACCGGACCGAGGCGGGACTGAACCAGAGAAGAGGTCCCGGACGAAAAAGTCAACGGTTGTTGACTTTGGGCTCCGGGGCGCCCGGAACAGTCCGGGGCGCCCGGAGCCCTCCGGGGCGGCCGGAACCCTTCCAGGCGCCCAGACCCTGATTTTGACCAAGATCGTGATTTACGCGATCTGAACGTTGGGGGATAAAATTTTATCCCCCCAGGGCGCCCGGAACCCTTCCAGGCGCCCCGACCAAGGCTATAAATATAGCCTTGGTTCAGAAGCTAATCATCAGTTCAGAAATTGTAACAACACTTGTGTGCTTCCACTGCTTTGATTAGTTTCTTTCTTTTTGTGCATACACTGCTGTAAACGAGGCTTCTCCGCCTGAAGGAGTTCTAAGTGCAATCATCTTCCTTGGATTAACAACCTCCCCGGTTGTAACCAAGTTAAATCCGGTGCCTCGTTTTTATGCTTTATTTTCTGCTTAATCTATTTTTCAAGTTTTAGCTTAATTGTTCGAGAAAGGGTTGTGTTTTGTTCAGGGCTATTCAACCCCCCCTTCTAGCCAGCCCAACGGTCCTACACACAGGTCGACCACTCGGAGTGATTTAATAAGTATGTCATCTACGTATACCTCCAAGTTTCGCCTGATCTGCTTTCGGAACACTCTGTTCATGAGCCGCTGATACGTGGCGCTAGGGATTGTGCTTTAATTACTGTGCGGGGCTGGTATTGAATATCAAATTCACTGAGCTTGGTAGTCCATTTAATCAGTCGTCCGGACGCCTCTGGGTTGAGGAGGACTCTCCCTAGAGGGTTGTTCGTCATGACAATGATTGTGTGCGCCAGAAAATAGGGTCGGAGTCTCCGAGCGGCGAGGACTAAAGCGAATGCAAGCTTTTCAAGACCAGTGTAGCGGGACTCAGCATCCTTTAGGATATGACTTAAGAAATACACAGGCTGCTCTTCGCCATTTTGCCTTACTAGCGCCGAGCCGACGGCCTGCTCGGTCGAGGATAGGTAGATACGGAGCGGTTCGCCGGCGGTTGGCTTAGCCAGTACATGTAATGAATTCAGATACACCTTTAATTCTTCGAAAGCCTGATCACACTCTATGTCCCATTGGAATTTGGCTGCTCGATGCAAAATCCTGAAGAATGGCAAACTCCGGTCGGCTGTCTTAAAGATGAATCGTGACAATGTTGTTATCCGTCCAGTGGGGCGTTGCACTTCCTTCATGCTTCGGGGCGGTGGCATGTCCTGCAGCGCCCTCACTTTGTTAGGGTTCGCCTCGATACCCCGTTCGGTAACAATGTAGCCCAGGAATCACCCACCTTTCGCCCCAAACAGACACTTCTGGGGGTTCAACTTAACTCCGTACATTCTCAGCGTCCGGAAGGTTTATTGTATATCTGCACACAGGTCGACCACTCGAAGTGATTTAATAAGTATGTCATTTACGTATACCTCCAAGGTTCACCCGATCGCTTTCGGAACACTCTGTTCATGAGCCGCTGATACATGGCGCCCGCGTTCTTCAGCCCGAACGACATTACCTTGTAGCAGTAGGTGCCGTCCGCCGTGATGAAACTCACTTTCTCTTGGTTTTCTCGGGCGAGCGGCACCTGGTGATAACCCTGATATGCATCCAGCATGCATATCAGTTCGCATTCGGCCGTCGAGTCCACCATTTTGTCGATCCGGGGTAGAGGGTAGAAGTCCTTCGGGCACGCCCTATTAAGGTCCCGAAAATCGATGCAGACCCTCCACTTGTTACCCGGCTTGGAGACTAGCACCATATTTGCCAACCAGCTCGGGAATTGCACTTCCCGTATATGGCCGGCTTCCAACAGCTTTTCGACCTCCGCTCGGATGATGACGTTCTGCTCTGTGTTGAAGTCCCGCTTTCTCTGCTTCACTGGCCGAGCGTCCGATCGGACATGGATCTTATGCTGCACTACGCTCGGCGAAATGCCCGGCAACTCATGGGTTGACCATGCGAAGACATCATCGTTGCGTCGTAGGCACTCGACCAGCTCCTCCCTCTGGTCTTCCTCCAGGTCAGACGCTATGAATGTTGTGGCTTCTGGCCGGTCGGGCTGGATCTGTACTTCCTCCTTTTCCTCGTAAACTAAAGTTGGAGGCTTTTCAGTTACGGTATTTACCTCGAGGCTCGGTGTTTTTCGCGCGGACCTGGACTCGTCTCGGACCATTTTTACATAGCATCGTCGGGCGGCCAGCTGGTCTCCTCGGACTTCGCCCACTTGGTCCTCCACGGGAAACTTGATCTTCTGGCAGAAAGTGGAGACAACCGCTCGGAATTCGTTGAGTACGGGTCACCCCAATATGACATTGTAAGCGAAGGGGGCATCGACCACTATGAAGTTAGTAGTTATCGTTCTTCGCAGCGGCTCCTCACCCAGCGATATAGCCAGCCTGGTCTGGCCGACCGGCAAGACCTCGTTGCCAGTGAATCCATACAAGGGTGTTGTCATCGGGAGCAGCTCGACACGATCAATTTGTAGTTGGTCGAACGCCTTTTTGAAGATAATATTGACTGAGCTGCCTGTATCAATAAAAATGCGGTGAATAGTGTAATTTGCTATTACCGCTCGGATGATGAGTGCGTCGTCGTGCGGCACTTCAACTCCTTCCAAGTCCCTAGGCCCGAAGCTGATCTCGGGACCCCGTGCTTGTTCTTGACTGCAACCTACTGCATGAATCCTTAGCTGCCGAGCGTGTGACTTTCTGGCCCTGTTGGAATCTCCTCCTGTAGGGCCCCCAGCGATGATGTTAATTTCATCCCGAGCGGTATTGCTTCGATTTTCCTCTTCCTGAGTGGAGGGCCTCGCTCGCTCCTGTGAGGCTCGGGGGTTGGCCCTCGGCGGATGATGATGCTGCCGCTCGACCGACTCCCTGGCCCCACGTCGTCCGGTGTCCTGGTGTCGGGGGCGCCGATCAGGTGAAGGGGATCAGCGGTGATAGCTCCTGGGCGCGGGGTGAGCGATCGACGGAAGGCTCCGACATTCACGGGTGTTGTGGGTGGCTGACTGGTGAAGTGAACAGAACATGGGAGTACATACCTTTCCCTTCTGTTTAGGCCGATCAGCTGCCACATGTTGGACAACTTGCGATCTTGATTTGTGGTGTGGACGTACTCCTTCGGCTCGAGGTTCTCTTGGCGGTTGATGGCTGATTGGTTGCCTCCGCTCGGTGGGCGCCAGCGGCTCGGTCGGTGTTTCTTTTCTTCTTGCCGCCTGGGCTTCTTCCACATTGATGTATTCATTGGCTTTGTGCAGCATATGGTCGTAGCTGCGAGGTGGCTTTCTGATGAGCGAGCGGAAGAAATCGCCGTCCACAAGCCCTTGTGTGAACGCATTCATCATGGTCTCCGAGGTGACTGTCGGGATATCCATGACCACCTGGTTGAAGCGCTGGATGTAAGCTCGGAGCATCTCCCTTGGGCCTTGTTTTATGGTGAACAAGTTGACGTTGGTCTTCTGGTAGTGCCTGCTGCTCGCGAAATGATGAAGGAAAGCCGTGCGGAATTCTTTGAAGCTTGTGATCGATCCGTCCAGCAGCCTCCGGAACCACCGTTGCGCCGATCCCGAAAGGGTGGTGAGAAATATCCTACACTTTACACCATATGTATATTAATGTAAAGTGGTCGCACTGTCGAACTTACCCAGATGGTCATCCGGGTCGGTGGTCCCGTTATATTCTCCGATTGTCGGGGGCGTGTAGTGCCTTGGCAGTGGATCCCGAAGAATGGCCTCGGAAAACTATCGATTGATCCGCTCGGGGGATGACTCGGCCCGAAGCGCCTTCCCCTTCATAGCATCCCGTACGGGCGCTTCATTTGATGACCCTTGATTGGCCTGTGCCAGCTCGGACGGAGTCTGGAATAATGCCCGATGAAACGGAATGGGGGCAGGCGGCGCATTCCCTTGGTTTGACCTTTATTCTGCGCCCATGTGGAGTATTGTTCCGGTCGGTCCTCCTCCGCCGCTCGACCACCTGACGCCGAAGTTGCCTGTTGTGCTAACCGCTCGGGTAGCGCCTTCTGTTGCTGCTGCTCCACGATTTTTGCCGCTCTTGCCTCAATAAGGGCGTCGAGCTCCTCCTGAGAGAGTGTCACGGTGTGTGGTCGTCCAGCTCCTTCCATCTTCTCTGCTCGGATTCAGGTGCGTTCGCATAGATGACGCCAATTTGATCCTGTCCGAACTATGAGTTGATGAAAGCTGGGGACGTGACGCTCTCTACTGGCTCCGCATAGACACCGGGATGAGGTGGACCTCCGGCGAACCTGCAACAAAGCCGGGCTGGGAAAGGGTTCCTGGCGACGACCCTCCGACGCTCAAGTTAGGCGAGAAGAAAACTGAAGCAAAATAAGGAGAACTGTAGTTACAGTATGGTTGATTTCATACCTCTGTCAAAGTCTAGGGGTCCTTATATAGGCCCCTGGGGAGGCGCGTGCACGCTCATCGACGCGTGCACGCTTCCCCAAAGATACCTCAAAAATGGATGTGTCAGAAAAGCACGCCTGACGCCATACCGCAACCGTCCGAGCATATCTCTGACATGACAGTGGAAACTTCCACCGTACGATTCTCTGTCTAGTCCGGCCGCCGACCATGCTGTCTATTGGCGGCACATATCTCAAAAAGGATATCTCTGGCTGTCCCCTTTGTACTCTTCTGCACCTTCTGTCTTTTATCGGGCAGAGCGGGAGAGACGCTCGACCATACTGGTCGTCCGGGGGGGGGACGCAGGCGGGGCTGAGCGAGTGGGCCGTTCGGTCATATGCTCGGATGAATAGCGCCAACGTTGGCCTACGACCCAGCTGAGAGGCCGCTCGGCGCAACCAGCTGTCATAGGCGGATTCCTGAGCGTCGGAAACTCGACCCTTTGTCAAGTTATCTCCGTGCCGACCTGGCCTTCTGCTGCGGCCGATCGGCAAGGTGGCCTCCCGCTCGGCTCACCTTTTACGTTGATCGTCTCGACCTTGACCTCCATGTGTCATTAACCTCTGTCCATACGGGACCCCTCCTTTGCTATTGGATCATTACTAATAGAGGTTGAATTCTCATATAGTTAAACATTCGTTTATATAGATTCTAGACATTACGTTTAGAAAGGAAGTTTTTTTTTAATATATGGATCTCAATTATAATCTTGTAGGGAAATAAAAAGATCTTTTTAGAAAAGAAAATATCTTGATAAAAATTAAAATTAATAGAATAAAAAGATTTATAAATATCATAAATATAGAAAGTATCATAAATACTATAAAAATGTAAATTACTAAAAAATAATAATAAAATCTTCAAACGCTTAGACGATGGTCTAAATGTTGCTTTTGAGTCCAAAATTTGATGATTATTAGTTTCTCAATAATAAATATAGATCTCTAAATTTTATATGTGTGGCTAACTCGATCTTAAATTTTGAATCAAAATTATGATATTTTGAAATTCAAATGATAATGTTATATTGGTCAGACATTATGTACGTAAAATATGATTATAACACAAAAAAATAAATTACCTATCATAAAAATGTATAACATCTCCTATATATTCATTTCGTACGTGTAGATAATTAGTAAACATAACAGAAGTAAATATATCAAAAAAAAAAAAAAAACTAAAATGAGTTTATTTGATTATTTCTTTTTAAAAAATAAAATTAAAAAGGACACCTCCTTTAAAAAGGGTATTTGTCTAATCCATTTAAAAGACGTTCTCATGTTGCACTTTAATTTCATTGCCCAACAAACACTGCTTCATCTTTCTGATGTTGGTAGACGCTTCTCTCCTGTCTTTTTCAATGTGCACTATAGTTTTTCTTCAAGTGTTTGTCTTTTTTTAGTTTCCCCCCTCAGTTTTCATATATATATTTTGAACTCTTTGTTCATTTAAAACTATAACAAACTAAGCAGATCTCTCTACTTAGGATTGACGATCCATGTTTTTAAATTTAGAGCATTTTAGATCATTATAGTAGTTTTGGTCAAAATTATTAGATGATCCTAATTCCTAAAGTGGTCTAAATTGGACCATATATATATATATATATATATATATATGCTCCAATTTATATATATATGCTCCAATTTAGACCACTTTAGGAATTAGGATATATATATATGCTAACATTAGAGGGTTTAGGGAACACATGAGAGTAATGTTTGTTTTAACGTAACATTAAGGCGCTTTAGATCGTATAACAATTTTGAGTAACATTGCCACATTATCCTAAGTTGCTCTAAATAAATAAAAATATATAGTTTGGTGCATGAAGTTTTTGTTAACCTAGGGAAGAGTTTATTGTATACAATTTTATCCTACTTTACAAAAGACTATTGTCGAGATTCTAACCTGTGAGCTCTAGATCATATGGTAATAATTTTATCGTTGTGTCAAGACTCTTTTTCTTAAATTGCTCTAAATTAGAGAAGAAGAAAAATATAATGATTCGGGAGGCTGTAAGGAACACATAAAAGTATTTTTATGTGAATTTAGAGAAATTTAAGCTCAAATGTATATTATTATTTTTTATTAATTACTATAGAGAGACTCTAAAGTAGTTGAAGTGCATATGGCAATTTTAAATACAGCTATTGGTACATGATCCTAAACTAATTTTATAGTTATCTAAATAATAAAAGTTTACACTTCTAGAGGCTCTAAGGAACCTATAATAGTTTTTTAAAAAATGAAATTAGAGCCACTAGAGTCCATGTAGCATTTTACCCTAAACTACTAATGGCATATAGAACACATGAAGCACTTGTGTTTGTTTAAATTTGGAGCAATTTAGGAAACATGTAACTATTTTGAATAAAATTATTACATTATCTTAGAGAAGAAAAGAACAACTTCAGAGGATCCAAGAAACTGGTGCAGGATCAATCTAAATTTTAAAAAGACATAATGTTTTATTCGAGATTTAGAATCAGGCTTTATCAGTGTCCATATACGCGAAATTTCAAAATCTAGATTTATTATCGGATAACCCATAACCATCAAATTTTGAGCTAAAATTCTATCATTTAGGTCCTTCGGAGCAAATTTATCATTTTTATAATATTTTTAATATTTATAGGTTAAAATTTATTTATGTTTTATTAATTTCTTTCTATTAAGAATTTTTTTTTTCTAATAAAGTTTTTCTTTCCTTTCTTAACTAGATAAGAAATGAGAATCATATATTAGGATTTCTTTTCCCTTTTAATATCCTAGGTCGAGCAACACACCAGAATACTTATTTGTGATTTTAGAGTAGTTTGGGGTCAATATATAGCAATTTTGAACATATAACTAAATTGTTATATGAATTTAAACGGATCAAAATTAGAAAAAAAAATACAACTATATAAAATTCATGTAACATATACAATGTGATTGTTTGTGAATTTAAAAGAATTCGAGTCTATATAATAGTTTTGAATAAACTTACTATATTGATCTAGCTTGGTCAAAATTGGAGGAAAAATAATGCACATAACTCTACAGGATTCCTACGAATGCATGGGACTGTTTGTTTTTGAATTTAGAATAGTTGGAGTATATATGGTTGATGCTCCGAAATAATATGAGATTGTCAAGGAAGAGTTGATCGAGTTGGAAAACATAAGGAAAGAGAAGATTGAGCTCGATATGTGGGTTTAAGAAGAACCTAAGCCCGAGGAATTTAACATGACTAGCAGTCGGGTCGAAGTTAGAGGGTGGTTTGAAATTGGATTCAAAATCTGAAAGTACACAAAATGTAGAGACAGAATCATGATGTGCTTGGGAAAGGTGCTCGGGAGTCGGAGATGGAACGATAAGAAGCTCAGGAAACATGTATAGACCCAGAGAATGTTCAGGAGGCTGATGCAAAGCCGAATAGCAAAAGAAGTTTAGGTTTAGTTTGATTTAGGCACAACCGTCGCCTCCTCCTTGACGGCATGTGAGTGTTGTTATAGTCATCGCTATCTGAATGGCTATCCGAGGGCAACCCGAGACATTACCTCCTTGCACATCTTCATTCTAATGGCTCCACAACTAATTTTTTGGATTTGGGATTTTATATGATACAGTTAGAGAGCACGGGGTTGCTGCTACCTTTACCGCCCATGCCTGCCGCTATTTTCTTCTATGATTGGTGATTTCTCCCCTTCTCCATGGTCACCGCTACCTCTGCGCCGGAAGGTCACATGCCAACAATTTCTTGTGATGGTGTTTCATATTTATTAGGTGGAATCTTGCAACTTATCTGTTGTTAAGACCATCACTCAGGCAAATTCCATGATATAGAGTAAGATGTAAGTTTTTCTAGATCATCACATTAGAGTAATTAATAACAATTAGATCTAGAACTTCTTCATCCAGCAAGAAATCATTCCAAATGTTAAAATCACCACTGAAGATGGAATAAATACTGCTTTGGTAGATGAAACGTCAGCACGCCCGAGCCCGAGTGGGTTGCGGAATTCAACCCATTTTTGTCTTGAAGTCAGAGAGGACGATGTAGGTTTGGCGCAACAAACACTAGCACAGTCTCGCCGACTATTGGAAGTGCTGTGGGTGTCTAACAAATTTTTTATAACGTAAATGTTTATGGACTATTTGAATTTCGATTAGATAAAAGTTTATTTAAGTTTATTTAATGAAACTAGTTAAAATAAATAAATCAAGTTTAAGTTTCATAATATTTAGCTCGTTAGCTTATGGACATATTCGATAAGCTCATGAATCAATTTTTAAATAAAAAAATAATAGTTTTAATATTGAATTTATAGATTTTACACTCTATTTATTAAATTATTTATATATTAAATTTATTTATTAAATAAAATTATAAATATTAATAAGAATATTATAATTTTTTAAATATATAATTTATTTTTTAATGAATATTTAAATTTATAATTTATATTTATTATGTTCTGATCCGGCGGTAAGAACAGGGACCCCCCTTTCTGAGGGGAGTCAACGCCAAGTGAAGTCAAAGGGTCAAACGGCCGACCGGAAAAGGGGAGACCGGTCGGCCGAACAGGGTTTCAGCAGAATCAAAAACAACCCAACGGGGAGTCGGGTCTCCAACGCTCATGGGGAACAGGGTCGTCTGGTCGATCGGGGAGCCCACTCGGCCGAAGGCATAAAGTAGCATTACTGTGAACAGTCAGCAGAGCACACGATCGGAAATCTCCCGAGCGGACCAGCACATACGACCGGCCGAACGTGAGGGGACTGCCGACCGATCAGACGCTCGGCATGGGGTAAGAAGAGACAAAAGGACAAGGGAACATCTTCTGACAACGGATATGTTCAACGACCAGGTCATACGCAGGATCTTACGACAGAGGGTTCCGCTGTCCCATCAGAGATGTGCTCGGACTGTAGCAGTATGGTGTCAGGTAAGCTCTTCTGACAAGCCCATACTGAGGTATGGACAGAGGACATGTATTCGCCTCGGTATGTGTGCGTGAGCCTCTTCACAGCTCTATATAAAGAGTCTCACACTTCGCCTGAGGTACGCGTTCTTTGATATTCGAAGCCACCTCTTTGTTGTCCACTTGCCTGACTTGAGCGTCGGAGGGTCGTCGCCAGGAATCCATTCCCGGCCCGACTTCCTTTGCAGGTTCGCCGGAGGTCCACACGCCCGGTCGAAGATCTACGTCAGCAGTTTGGAGAGCGCCACGTGCCCAGCGTCCGTTGATTCATCGTTCGGAAAGGATCAATTTGGCGTCGTCTGTGGAAACGCTCCTGCATCCGATCGGAAGCAATGGACGAAGCTGGACGACCGCATTCGGTGATGCTCTCCACAGAGGAGCTCGACGCTCTGATCGAGACAAGAGCAGCTAAGCTTGTGGAACAACAAAGGCAGAAGTCGCAAGCCGAGCGGATTGAGCAGCAAGCGACATCAGCATCAGGGGGCCGAGCGGAAGCACCGCATGCCACAGTTCCATTTCATCGGGCCCTATTCCACACGCCTCCTGAAGCCGCAGCAGTTAATCGTGATCGAGGATCTTCATCAGATGAAGTACCAATACGAGACAACAGAAAAGGCAAGGCCGCCCGAGCGGATCAACCGTCAATTCTCAGAGGCCATCCTGCGGGACCCTCTGCCAAAGCACTATGTGCCCCCGGCGATCGGTGAATACAACGGAACCACCGACCTGGACGATCGTTTGGGTAAGTTCGACAACACAGCTACCCTTCATCAATACACCGATGGAGTGAAGTGTTGGGTTTTCCTTACCACCCTCTCGGGATCGGCTCAACGGTGGTTTCGGAGGCTACCGGACGGATCCATCACAAGTTTCAAAGACTTCCGCACGGCCTTCCTCCACCACTTTGCAAGCAGTCGGCGTTATCAGAAGACAAGTGTCAGTCTGTTCGCCATCAAGCAAGAGCCCAGAGAGGCGCTCAGAGCTTATATCCAGCGATTCAACCAGGTGGCCATGGACATTCCAACGGCCACCTCAGAGACAATGATGAACGCATTTACGCAAGGCCTCGTGGACGGTGACTTCTTCCGTTCGCTCATTCGGAAGCCGCCCCGAGACTACGATCATATGTTACACCGGGCCAATGAATACATCAACGTGGAGGAAGCTCAGGCGGCCCGAAGAAAAGAGGTTCCAACTGAGTGGTCAGCCCATGCCGAGCGGAAGGCTGTCACTCGCCAGAAGCCGCCCAGAGGACCACGGGCCGAAGCAGTCCGCTCTCACCATGCGAGGTCCCATGTCCAAGAGGTAGCTGCCGAGCGTCCCAAACCAAAGAAAAAGGTATGGACCCCCATGTTCTGCTCATTCCATCGGACCGACACGCATAACACAAGAGATTGCCGAAGCCTTCCTCTGATCGCTCATCCCGTTCCCCGGAGTGGACGCCGTCGATCGCCATCATCCGATAGGCGACAGAGACATCATGAAGTCGATCGGATGGTATCCGACCGGAGACAGAGACAGACTCCCGAGCGACATCATACTCCGAGGCATGAGGACAATCCCCGGAGGTCTAGGGAGCAGCCTAGGCCGTCCGCTCGGGAAGAAGAAAATAGAAGTAACACTTCCTGAGGCGAAATCAACAACATTGCTGGCGGGCCGACCGGAGGCGACTCCAACAAAGCAAGGAAGGCGAGCGTCACACAGCTTCAGATCCATGTGGTCAGTTGCAGCCAAGAACGGGCGAGCGGTCCCGAAATCAATTTCGGGCCCAGAGATTTGGAGGGAATCGAAGTGCCACATGACGACGCTCTCCTCATCAAAGCGGTAATAGCTAACTACACTATTCACCGCGTTTTCATCGATACAGGAAGCTCGGTCAACATCATATTCAAAAAGGCCTTCGACCAACTGCAAATTGATCAAGCCGAGCTGCTGCCCATGACAACCCCCCTCTACGGGTTTACGGGCAATGAAGTTCTGCCGGTCGGACAAGTTCGACTGGCTATTTCGCTGGGGGAAGAGCCACTCAGAAGGACGCAGACTGCCAACTTCGTCGTGGTCGACTCTCCTTCAGCATACAACGTCATTTTGGGACGACCGGTGCTCAACGAGTTCCGAGCGGCCGTCTCCACCTTCCACCAGAAAATCAAGTTCCCGGTGGAAGATAAAGTGGGAGCAGTACGAGGAGACCAGCTGGCGGCTCGGTGATACTACGTCGAGATGGTCCGAGCTAAAGCTAATGCCGCCCAGAAGACGCCACGGATCGAGGTGAACGCTATAACCGAAAAATCACCCTCTTTGGTTTATGAAGAAAAAGAGGAAGTGCAGATTCACCCGACCCGATCGGAGGCCACCACATTCATTGCGGCCGATCTAGAGGCAAGCCAGAAAGAGGAAGTGATCAAATGCCTCCAGAGAAACTGTGATGTCTTCGTTTGGTCGACGCACGAGCTGCCTGGAATTTCACCAAGTATAGCGCAGCACGAGCTCCATGTCCGACCGGACGCTCGGCCAATGAAGCAAAGGAAGAGGGACTTCAGCGTCGAGCAAAATGCCATAATCCGAGCGGAGGTTGAGAAGCTTCTGGAGGCAGGCCACATACGCGAGGTTCAGTTCCCGAGCTGGCTGGCAAACGTGGTACTAGTCTCCAAGCCGGGCAACAAGTGGAGAGTTTGCATCGATTTCCGGGATCTCAATAAAGCATGCCCTAAGGATTTTTATCCTCTACCCCGGATCGATCAACTGGTGGACTCCACAGCCGGCTGCGAGTTGATATGCATGCTCGACGCCTATCAGGGCTACCATCAAGTGCCGCTCGCCCGAGAAGATCAAGACAAGGTTAGCTTCGTTACAACCGACGACACATACTGCTACAATGTGATGCCGTTCGGACTGAAGAATGCGGGGGCAACCTATCAGAGACTGATGAACAAAGTGTTCAAGGAGCAGATCGGGCGCAACCTGGAAGTGTACGTCGATGATATTCTCATCAAGTCCGTCCGAGCAGCCGATCTCTTTAAAGACATGGAGGAGACTTTCCGAACGCTGAGGAAGTATGGAGTTAAGCTGAACCCTCAGAAGTGTCTGTTCGGAGCAAAAGGCGGGCGTTTTTTTGGGCTATATAGTGATCGAGCGGGGCATCGAGGCCAATCCCAGCAAGGTGAAAGCACTACAAGATATGCCACCCCTAAGAAATCTGAGGGAAGTACAGCGCTTGACCGGTCGGATAATAGCATTGTCCAGATTCATCTCAAAGACAGCCGATCGGAGTCTCTCGTTTTTCAAAATCTTGCGCAAAGCTATTAAGTTTCATTGGGATGAAGATTGCGATCGGACGTTTGAAGAACTAAAGGCATATCTGAACTCTCTGCCTGTGCTAGCCAAGCCAGCTGTGGGTGAGCCGCTCTGGCTCGGCATTAGTGAGGTCGAGCGGAGAAGAACCCGTGTATTTCTTAAGTCATATTTTAAAGGACGCAGAATCTCGCTACACTGGGCTCGAAAAACTAGCTTTTGCCTTGGTCCTCGCCGCTCGGAGACTTCGCCCCTATTTCTTGGCGCATACTATCATCGTCCGGACGAATAACCCTTTGGGAAGAGTGCTGTTGAACCCAGAAGCGTCCGGACGGCTCATCAAATGGACAACGGAGTTGAGCGAATTTGATATTCAGTATCAACCCCGCTCGGCGATAAAGGCGCAGTCCTTGGTAGATTTTATCACCGAAGTGCAGAGGCCAGAGCCCCAAGCCATGTGGAAAATATTTGTGGACAGATCGTCCACTCGGCTCGGGAGCGGGATTGGTGTGTTATTACTCTCTCCTCAAGAAGAAAAGATGCACTTATCCGTCCGGCTGGATTATAGAGCTACAAATAACAAAGCGGAGTATGAGGCCCTTATAGCCGGCCTGCAGGCCGCCCGGCATGTGGGAGCCAGTCGGGTAACACTGCATTCAGATTCTCAGCTGGCCGCTCAGCAGCTCTCGGGCACTTTTGAGATTAACAACGCTCGGCTCAAACTCTACGCTGAAGCCTTCGAAAAGCTCAAGGTCAATTTCAGAGAAGTTATTATCCAGAAGTTACCCCGAGCGGAAAACCAGGCGGCAGATGAGTTAGCCAAACTCGCAAGTTCAATAACGTCGGTCATCATCCAACAACCAATTGAGCAAGTATCCTTGGTGGCGAACATCGATCGGATGGAGGGCCTCGCATTCCCGAGCGATTGGAGGACAGTCATCATAGAGTTTCTACGCTCGGGTGCGACACCGTCCGATCGGGAGGCTGCCCAGCTGCTGAGGAGGAGAGCCGGTCGGTTCACACTCATTGGAGATCAACTCTACAAGAAGGCTTTCTCCCGCCCGCTTTTGAAATGTGTGAGCTCGGAAGACGCAGCGTACATCCTCCAAGAAGTGCATCAAGGATCGTGCGGAGGGCATCTGAGCGGACGATCGCTGGCAAAGAAGATCCTGTTGGCCGGATACTTTTGGCCAACCCTACAAGAAGACGTCGCTCGGACCGTCGCGACGTGCCTTTCCTATCAGAAGTATCACAACGTCTCCCACTGACCGGCGGAAGAAATGAAAAGATCTACAATATCATGTTCATTCGATCAATGGGGAATGTATATAGTGGGTCTGTTCCCTATGGCGACCGGTCAGCGCAAGTTTCTACTGGTGGCGGTTGACTATTTTTCCAAATGGGTGGAAGTCGAGCCACTAGCCAAGATCACCGAGTAGATGGTCAAGAAGTTTATCTGGCAGCATATAATCTGTCGTTTCGGCATCCCTCGTCGGCTCGTGTCTGATAACGGACGACAGTTCGCTGGGAAACAGCTCGAAGACTGGTGCAAGAGTTATGACATTGAACAACACTTTACTTCCGTGGCGTATCCCCAAAGCAATGGCCAAGCGGAAGTAACCAACAGAGAAATCCTTATAATTCTTCGGGCCCGACTTGACCATATAGGAGGAAGCTGGGTGGACGAGCTGCCGGGCGTTTTATGGGCTATCCGCACGACCCCAAAGAAAGGGATGGGCGTCACGCCATTTCATTTGGTGTACGGCGGTGAAGCGGTTATTCCGATCGAAGTCGGCGTCGTGTCCGTCCGGATCCAGAATTATGATGATGATAATGCCGAGCGGAGGAACACGGAACTGGATTTGGTCGACGAAGAGCAAGCCAAGGCGTCCGTTCGGCTGATGGCGTACCGACAAAGAATGAAGCAGAACTACAATCGGCGCGTGATCCCTAGAGCATTCCAAGTTGGCAACCTTGTCTGGAAGAAAGTAAAGCCGGTCGGCGACGTTGGCAAGCTGGAGGCCCCTTGGGTGGGCCCCTTCAAAGTCATCGAGAAGTTTCGCTCGGGTGCTTATTATTTGGAAGATGAAGACGGACGACGGCTGGATCGACCATGGAGCACGAATCATCTCCAGCCGTACCGAGCTGGGTGAGAGGTGCGCTGATGTAATTTTATATATGTTTTGGCCGCCTATGCCCTTGTAATGCAAGAAGCAAAATGATATAAGATGGCAAATATCTCCGCCGAACGGCAGGGTTAAAATTAGCCTTAAAGGCCGTCGAGCTACGACGTTAAATATCGAGAGTCGAGCCGGCGACTATAAACCCTCCGAGCGGAAGACCGTCGAGCTCCGACGTTAAATATCGAGAGTCGAGCCGGCGACTATAAACCCTCCGAGCGGAAGACCGTCGAGCTCCGACGTTAAAAATCGAGAGTCGAGCCGGCGACTATAAACCCTCCGAGCGGAAGACCGTCGAGCTCCGACGTTAAAAATCGAGAGTCGAGCCGGCGACTATAAACCCTCCGAGCGGAAGACCGTCGAGCTCCGGCGTTAAATATCGAGAGTCGAGGGCGACTATAAACCCTCGAGCGGAAGACCGCCGAGCTCCGACGCGTTAAATATCGAGAGTCGAGCCGACGATCAAACCCTCCGAGCGGAAGATCGTCGAGCTCGACGTTAAATATCGAGAGTCGAGTCGGCGACTATAAACCCTCCGGGTGGAAGACTATCGAGCTCCAACGTTAAATATCGAGAGTCGAGCGACTATAAACCCTCCGGGCGGAAGACCGCCGAGCTCCGACGTTAAATATCGAGACGAGGCGACTATAAACCCTCCGAGCGGAAGACCGCCGAGCTCCGATGTTAAATATCGAGAGTCGAGGCGACTATAAACCCTCCGAGCGGAAGGCGGTCGAGCTCCGACGTTAAAATCGAGAGTCGAGCCGACTATAAACCATCCGAGCGTAAGACCGCCGAGCTCCGCTGTTAAAAATCGAATCGTTGCTATAAACCCTCCGAGCGGAAGACCGCCGAGCTCCGACGTTAAATAGAGTCGGCGACTATAAACCCTCCGAGGGGAAGACCGCCGAGCTTGGATGTTAAAAATCGAGAGTCGAGCCGGCGACTATAAACCCTCCTAGCGGAAGACCGTCGAGATCCGACGTTAAAAATCGAGAGTCGAGCCGGCGACTATAAACCCTCCGAGCGGAAGACTGTCGAGCTCCGACGTTAAATATCGAGAGTCGAGCCGGTGACTATAAACCCTCCTAGCGGAAGACCGTCGAGCTCCGACGTTAAATATTGAGAGTCGAGCTGGCGACTATAAACCCTCCGAGCGGAAGACCGTCGAGCGGAAAAAATCGAGAGTCGAGCCGGCGACTATAAACCCTCCGAGCGGAAGACCGTCGAGCTCCAACGTTAAAAATCGAGAGTCGAGCCGGCGACTATAAACCCTCCAAGCGGAAGACCGTCGAGCTCCGACGTTAAATATCGAGAGTCGAGCCGGCGACTATAAACCCTACGAGCGGAAGATCGTCGAGTTCCGACGTTAAAAATCGAGAGTCGAGCCGGCGACTATAAACTCTCCGAGCGGAAGACCGTCGAGCTCCGACGTTAAATATCGAGAGTCGAGCCGGCGACTATAAACCCTCCGAGCGGACAAAGGCAATAAAGAGGTTTAACTGGTGAGCCGTTTCGTCGATCGGCCAAGCACCCAAAAGCACTTAGTCAACATCCAGTGAAAAACTATTCTGTCGAAGCAAGACATATTAAGCCGAGCGGAATAGCTACGCAAAATACTTCGCGAAAAATCCTTTTCGAACACAAGAGGTGTGTTAAGAGCCGAGCGGGACAACACTCATATTGAGTAGCAAAAGAGAAAGCGAGTAAAAGGATAGCATTATAGAAATTAAGGCCAAGCGGCCGAATTACAAAAAAAGGGATAGTCTTTGGCCGAGCGGCCGAATTACATATAAACTTCTATTCTAAATACTCGTAGAGATCCTTCGGGATGTTGTTGAGGAGTGTTGCCTGGTCCTGAGCGGGGATAACGGTGGAGTCGGGAAGTTGCCCTTTGGACTTCAAATATTCCGTCGTGGCATTCATGGCAAGCTCAAAGGCCATGTACATCCGCTCGCAAACTTTCTCCAAAAATTCGGCCGAGCAGATGTAATTTTGTCTCAGGGTGGCGACTCGACTTGGCTCGGCCTCTTGATATTCTTTAAGTGCCGCTCGGGAAGCATCGGCGGCTGCCTGGTGTTCTTGTAAAGCAGTCTCGAGCTTCGCCACCTCATCCGATCGGGCAATCTTCTCGTTGGCCAGTTGCTCCATCAACTCCTTTACTTTTTGCTCCAGCCCCTGAGCATCTACGTTCTTCTTCTCCAGATCGGAGATAGCCGTTTTCTTCCTCTCGGTGGCCAGGCTTATCTTGCGATCCAGTGATTTGTTCAGGCGATCAAGTTCAGCCAGATTGTGCGCCTGGTCGGCCGACTTCTTCCGCTCGGCCTCCAGTAAATCTTGGGTCTTTTTGAGCTCATTTTGCAGCTCAGCGTAGGATGGACCTTGTTGTTAGGATCTCTTCGTACTCGGCTAGAGAGGGGGGGTGTGAATAGCCGCCCCAAATCGCTCGTTTCTTCCTACAATTCGTTAGCGCAGCGGAAAAATAAACTAGAAACGAAAGGAAGACTACAAACCTCAAACAAACCGATGTAACGAGGTTCGGAGATGAAACTCCTACTCCTCGGCGTGTCCGTAAGGTGGACGAAGCCTATCAATCCGTCGGTGGATGAGTCCCCGGAAAACCGGCTAATACAAACACTCCTTCTGGGTGGAGAAACCTCGCCACAAAGTCTCTTGCAACAGCAAGATAAGTGTACAAGAAATACAACAAGAAGCAAGAACAATAAGAATGTAAAAACACACACTATCTTGCCTTCGACTGGTTTCCGTTGACGAAGCAGCAACTTCACGGAACGATAGCAGCAGCTGACCAGCCGGGGAAGCTCACACGAAGCTTCACGAAGTAGAGAGCTCAGCAAAGCTCAAGCACAGCAAGAAGCAGGGGCAAAGAGAAGAAGAAGAAGAAGTTCAACAGTAGCTTCTCAACCTCTTTTATAACTGCGAAGAAGATGAAGAAACTAGTGCGATGTCGCAACGCGCTAGAACTCTGATCGGCGTGGACCGATCGGGAAGAGGCCTTGTTGCTCACGGTTGGTCCACGGACATCGATCAGAACTTCTGATCGATGCGGGGACCGATCGGGAAGAAGCTTTATACATGTTCGTCCCCGATCGGTCCATGGACCGATCAGAATCTCTGATCGGTCCATAGACCGATCGAACTCCCTGTTCCCTGGGGACCGATCAGATTTGTGCTGATCGGTCCCGACCGATCAGCCCCTCGCCTCGCTCTGCTTCGATCGACTCACGATGGGTCACCGCACCTATCGGTTATCACCGATGCTATCGATGTATCTTGATCGGTCACCGCACCGATCGAGAATATTCATGATATCCGGATCGATCACCGATCGATCCACTCATGGTTTTCGCCCAAACCAAGTTCAAACCAACATCCGGTCAATCTTGACTGTTGGTACATCATGCTTAGCATCGGTCAGTCCCTTGACCGCTAAGACTCTCCACCAAGTGTCCGGTCAATCCCTTCACCCACTTGGACTTTCCTCTTCGTGCCAAGTATCGATCACTCCCTTGATCTACTTGGACTTCCCAACACCGGATGTCCGATCACCCTTGATCCATCTGGATTTTCCTGCTGCTTCACTCACCGTGACTTTCACCTAGCTTCACTCACTAGGGTTTTCACCGCTTCACTCACCAGATTTCCAATCTGCCCGCTTCACTCACCAGGACTTCCAACCGCCTAGCTTCACTCACTGGACTTTCCCAATGCCCGGCTTCACTCACCGGGACTTCCACTTTCACCTAGCTTCACTCACTAGGATTTTCACCGCGCTTCACTCACCTTGATCTCCCTCTCTCACTGGACTTCTCCATTGCTCCTTCACCAGGACTTTCCACACCGCCTAACATCCAGTTAGGACTTTCCCACCGCCTGGCTTCACTCACTGGGACTTCTCCATTGCCTGCTTCACTCACAGGACTTTCCACACCGCCTAACATCCAGTTAGGACTTTCCCACTGCCTGGCCTCAGGACTTTCCCTCGTGCCAAGCTCCCTGCTTGGACTTCTCCGTGCCAAGTCTCCATACTTGGACTTTTCCAGTGCCAAGTCTCCATACTTGGACTTTTCCCGTGCCAAGTCTCCATACTTGGACTTTTCGCATGCCAAGCTCCCTGCTTGGACCTTTCCAGTGCCAAGTCTCCATACTTGGACTTTTCAGGTCAACCAGGTCAACCTTGACCTACGGTTACACCAATAATCTCCCAAACATCTATTCTTGTCCCATATCAAGAATAGAACTCCCTCACGAGTGTCAAACATCAACATGCAACTCAACTAGGTCAACCTTGACCTAAAGTTGCATCAACAATCTTCCCAAGTCAAACATCAAAATACAACTCGAGTCAAGTCAACTCGAGTCGGGTCAACCAGGTCAACCTTGACCTAAGGTTGCACCAACAATCTCCCCCTTTTTGATGTTTGACAAAATCATAATCAAGTTAGGTTAACCCGATAACCTAACTTAGGTTTTCCAACCATCTTCCAATGTCCAATGTTCTTTCCTTGAACATTCTCCCCTTAGGTTAACCCGATAACCTAACTTGGGTTCTCCAATAATTCTCCCCCTTTTTGACACACATCAAAAAGAATTCCAATGTTCTTCCTCGAACATTCCTTGACATTCTTCCCCTAGCTTAGGTTAAACCGATAACCTAACTTGGGTTCTCCAATAACTCTCCAATGAGCACTCTCCCCTTTTTGACACACATCAAAAAGAAAAAGGAGAGTATCAAGGTCAAGAGTTTCTTCCTAATGAAAGTCTCATACCTTTCATTGAAACTCTTAATTTCCCCCTTGATACTAAACTCAACAATCAACTTAGTGATAATCCCATATCACTAATCCTTAAAAATCTTAAGGAGTAAAAACTCCCCCTAAAAGCCAACTCCCCCTTGACCATTGCACCAACAATGTCTTTGGGAGTTCCAAACCTTTAGAAATCTACAAAACCCAACTTCCAATTGAAATTTCAGACCAACGGTGAAATCGAATCTGATGATCGGTCGATCGAAACCATGGATCGGTCCCGGACCGATCAGCCTTCACCGGATCGCACCCGTGCATCGGAACCTTATCGATCGGTCTGCAGACCGATCCATGCCATCGGATCGGTCCGCATCCGATCAGACTTCTGGATCGGTCCCCGCACCGATCCGGACTCGATAGGCGATTTCAAATTTCCTTCCCGAATTCGAAACTCCTAGAAAATTCCAGAAAATTCAAAAAATGTGAAATTCTGAGGATACATTCCTCATAACATATACTACCATGGAAAAATAGTTTTCTATGAAAGTAGTTTCCATTTTTCAATCTTGATACAAAGTTCAAAAACTTTGAAAAAGTTCAAGTTTAACTCAACTTTGTATCACAATGTTCAATGATGAATGCTATCACTAGGAAAGCTTCATCAGGTTTTTCAAATCAATTTTAAAATGCTTTTAAAACCATTTGAATTTAGGACCATAATCTTAGGGCTATATGCACATAACTTGTACACAAGCTTTCCCTATGATCCTCCATATCTTGAATTAGGCTCATCTAGGTACAAGAACTATGCACCTTGATCCTAATTCATGATCCTAATATCTCACACACATCTAAAGTGTATCAAGCACATCCATGTCAATTTTGATGTGAGATATGGGTTTAGGTATCTTAGGCTAAGGTCTCATGCATTTTCTAAACACAAATTTGATCTCAATATCAAAATATGTTTTTCATCCTTAAATCAATTCAATTGATTATTAATGCAAGAGATGATGACATGGCATAAAATGGTATCATAAATGAGAACATGTGCCAATGTCATGATGTCATGGCATAAAGTTTGAAACTAAACTAACACATGACATATAAACTAGCCTAAGTATTATCATGACATTTCAAATGATAATAAAATAAATATGATGTCATGGCATGGCATATGGCAACCAATCATGGCAAGTTAGCTCAAATAAAATACCTAAATCCGTATCTAAGTATCCTTAGCCTTAGCTAACTTAAAATCTAACCCTAGATTGCCCATATATCCCTAAGAGAAACCAAAATCCCAATTATGGTATTTCTCTAGGTTTTCCTCAAATTGTGCCAATTAAAATCATTCTTTTCCATAATGGCACATTTTACTCTTTAAGGAGTAAATAATAATTCTTTTTCATTTCCAAAGGTTATCAAGACCTTGAAAATGCTCCTTGAGTGTCAATTTCCTCAAAGTTGGGTTAACTACCCTTCTAATTGGAGTTGACACTCTCTAACCCATCTATGGGGTAGAAGATGCTCCTAGGAACCCAATACCTATTAGAGCTCATTGGGTTCACTAAATATTCACTAGGGATGACTTCCTAGCAACTCTCCTAATGACCCTCTTAGGCTTTAAAGCCTTGGTCATTTGGGACTCATCAAGATCAACTCTAGGGTGACTCCTTGTGACCTTGGTGGTGGTCTTCCTAGCCCTAGGTTTTGTTCCATAATTGAATGGAACATTATGATAAGTGGGCTTGACCACTTGGGACTTAGGTTTGTGACCCAAACCCTTTTTGTCCTTGGACATTGGTTTTGACCCTTAAACCCTAGAGATGACTTCTCCAAGTTCTTAAGAGCCTTTTCCAAAGTATCAAGTCTTGACCTCAAGACTTGATTCTCCTTCTCTAATACCTCAATTTTTGATTTGTCATTTTTCTTTGAGGCATTCCTAGGCATGTGTCTAGTTGATTTGGGATTCCTACCTAGGTTCTCCTTAACCTTAGATGAGGTAATTCTAGGGTTGGCTTTCCTAGGGTTATCCTTATCTAGGCTCACATGTTTGGCACCTAAGCATGTGTATTGATTTCTAATGTTATCATGCTTATCATTATTGACTAGTGCAATAAAATTTCTAGCATGTATCTTACTAGTATTGCACGAATGAGACTTAAATGATACCTTAGGGTTTGCCTTAGCTCCCCCTATAGAAGTGCTCGGTCTCTTGCCCTTGTGAGGTTGCCTCCCCCTCGGACAATGACTCCGATAATGTCCCCTTCGCTTGCATTGGAAGCACACCACGTGCTCCTTGCCCTTGCGTGTCGGGACTCCGGCTACCTTGACCTTTGGCGCCGGTGGAGTCTTCCTTACCCTCTTTGGACACTTACTCTTGTAGTGCCCAAATTCCCTACACTCAAAGCATATTATATGTAACTTATTTGAAATTGAAATGCTTGAGTTACCTAGGTTTGGGGATGGGTGTGAGCTCTCTTCCTCATCCCTTCCGGAGGTAGATGTCTCTTCTTCTTGCTCGAACTTGAACAAGAGGAACTCTCCTCCTCTTCTTCCTTGGATGTTGAGTAGCCCTCAACTCCCAATTCGCTCCCTCCATGATGTGAGCTACTTGGCTCACTAGGCTCCTCTTCATGGCTTGAAGTGGAGCTCTCCTCATGGTACTTGGCCAAGTTATCCCATAATTCCTTGGCATTGTTGTATTCACCTATCTTACGCAAAATATTAGTAGGTAATGAAAATTCAATTGTTTTAGTTACCTCATTGTTGATCGTGGATTGATGGACTTGTTCCTTTGTCCACTTGTTCTTCTCTAGAGGCTCTCCTTCTTTATCCATTGGAGGAGTAAAACCTTCTTGTACACAAAACCAATTCAACATATTAGTCCTAAGAAAATACATCATCCTTACCTTCCAATATGCGAAGTTGTCGTTGTAGAAGGGTGGAATGGTGATGTCTTCTCCGAATTGATCCATCTCTAGCTTTGCTCCCACGGGTGTTGATCCGATGAAGAGCGACCTCGCTCTGATACCACTTGTTAGGATCTCTTCGTACTCGGCTAGAGAGGGGGGGTGTGAATAGCCGCCCCAAATCGCTCGTTTCTTCCTACAATTCGTTAGCGCAGCGGAAAAATAAACTAGAAACGAAAGGAAGACTACAAACCTCAAACAAACCGATGTAACGAGGTTCGGAGATGAAACTCCTACTCCTCGGCGTGTCCGTAAGGTGGACGAAGCCTATCAATCCGTCGGTGGATGAGTCCCCGGAAAACCGGCTAATACAAACACTCCTTCTGGGTGGAGAAACCTCGCCACAAAGTCTCTTGCAACAGCAAGATAAGTGTACAAGAAATACAACAAGAAGCAAGAACAATAAGAATGTAAAAACACACACTATCTTGCCTTCGACTGGTTTCCGTTGACGAAGCAGCAACTTCACGGAACGATAGCAGCAGCTGACCAGCTTCACGAAGTAGAGAGCTCAGCAAAGCTCAAGCACAGCAAGAAGCGGGGCAAAGAGAAGAAGAAGAAGAAGTTCAACAGTAGCTTCTCAACCTCTTTTTGAAGAAGACAGCGAAGAAACTAGGCGTTGCGTCGCAACGGCTAGAACCTGATCGGTCCTGATCGGTCCGGGAACCGATCAGGATGATCCCTGATTGGTCCACTGACCGATCAGGAATCGGAACAACTCTCTGTGACTGGGACCGATCAGGTATCGTCCTGATCGGTCCATGGACCGATCGGGCTCTCTGATCGGTCCATAGACCGATCGGGGCTCTGATCGATGCCGGGACCGATCAGATTTGTCCGGTCCCCGACCGATCAGCCCCTCGCGCCGCCTCGCTCGCTTCGATCGACCCGACGGCCACCGGACCTATCGGTTATCACCATCACACGATGCTATCGATAGCATGATCGGTCACCGCATCGATCGAATATTCATGATATCGGATCGATCACCGGATCGATCCACTCATGGTTTCGCCCAAACCAAGTTCAAACCAACATCCGGTCAATCTTGACTGTTGGTACATCATGCTTAGCATCCGCTCAGTCCCTTGACCGCTAAGACTCTCCACCAAGTGTCCGATCAACCTTGACCCACTTGACTTTCCTCTCCGTGCAAGTATCCGATCACCCTTGATCTACTTGGACTTCCCAACACCGGATGTCCGATCACCCTTGATCCATCTGGATTTTCCTTGCCCGGCTTCACTCACCGTGACTTTCACCTAGCTTCACTCACTAGGGTTTTCACCGGCTTCACTCACCAGATTAATCTGGCTTCACTCACCAGACTTCCAACCTGCTCGGCTTCACTCACGGGACTTTCCAATGCCCGCTTCACTCACTGGACTTCCACTTTCACCTAGCTTCACTCACTAGGATTTTCACCGGCTTCACTCACCAGGATTTGTCTGGCTTCACTCACGGGACTTCTCCAACTGCCTGGCTTCACTCACGGGACTTTCCACACGCCTAACATCCAGTTAGGACTTTCCCACCGCCTGGCTTCACTCACCAGGACTTCTCCATTGCCTGGCTTCACTCACCAGGACTTTCCACACCGCCTAACATCCCAGTTAGGACTTTCACTGCCTGGCTTCACTCACGGGACTTTCCCTCTGCCAAGCTCCCTGCTTGGACTTCTCCGTCAAGTCTCCATACTTGGACTTTTCCAGCAAGTCTCCATACTTGGACTTTTCCCGCCAAGTCTCCATACTTGGACTTTTCAGATCAACTCTGCTTGGACCTTTCCAGTGCCAAGTCTCCATACTTGGACTTTTCAGGTCAACCAGGTCAACCTTGACCTACGGTTACACCAATAATCTCCCAAACATCTATTCTTGTCCCATATCAAGAATAGAACTCCCTCACGAGTGTCAAACATCAACATGCAACTCAACTAGGTCAACCTTGACCTAAAGTTGCATCAACAATCTTCCCAAGTCAAACATCAAAATACAACTCGAGTCAAGTCAACTTGAGTCGGGTCAACCAGGTCAACCTTGACCTAAGGTTGCACCAACACTTGTGAGCCGGAAGGGCCGCCCGGAGCTTTCAGCTTCTTTAATTCTGCATCCACCATCGCCAGACGATTGCAAACGATGATCTCCTCCACCCATCTCTGTCACGAGCAAAGTTGTTAGAAGCCGGTCGGAGAGAATGCGTAAATGACTAGAGAAAACAAACTTACCCCCGTGGCCTGTTGCATGTGGCTGTTGGCCAAGTTACTTAGGGGAATCATTGCGACGCGCGCCCGAGCGTCGGCCCACATTTCAGCTAAGGGCCCTTTCATTGTGATCAGGTGCTCGGGCGTAGTTGGCCGATCGGCTTCGGGCATTAATTCCTCGGTGGGGAGATGCAGGGAAACCCGGATGGTGCGGCGCCGACCGGGTGTCGTCTAGGCGGACGCCGGGGATTGATCGGAGGCCGACGCCGAAAACTGCGACAAAATCGCTGAACGTTGGACTTTGTGGGGAGCAGGTGGAAGGGTGCTGATTGGAACGGCCTCAAGGGGGTCCGCAGACGCGTCTAGTTGGGAGGGTGTCCGATCGGACGAAATCGCCTCCACCTCTTGTGCTTTGCCGCGAGAAGCGGCGGTGGCCCGCTCAGATGGATGGACCGCAGATGTAGCCAAGCGGAGGGGTGTCTCCGTGCGGCGCCTCTTTTGTCGGAGGGGGCGCTCTTCCTCTCTAGCCGAGCCCTCCTCCCGAGCGGAAAGCTCTTGACTGGCAGTTGCGCCAGCCGCTGGCTCCGGGAGAGAAGCCTGGGTGGCCGACTCCCCAGCATTGGTCTCGCTTTCGCCTTCGTTGGAGCCGACCGGCTGAATGTCCAATTGCTCCATCTCTTTGGCCGTCGTGGCCTCGAGTGTCGCCGCCTTCTTTTTCAAGATTCCAGCCATCACCGACTCCATGACGATGTTCGCTGCAAAGGAAAACAGAGAAAATTAGTTAGCAATTAAAACGAATGCACAAAGTGAAATTCTTACCGAAGCCGCTCGGAAGGGGGTCCTGGTCGGACTCAGACCGAATATATACATCACCCCTTCAGGCAGGAATTTGTTGATGTCAAACCTCAGACCGGCCAGCATGTTGGCGGCATGAAGATAGTCCGGTCGGGTTTTGAACCTTTTGAGCTCTGGTGAAGTTGGTGGTCCGATCTGCCACTTCGTTAGGAAGGGGGCCCGCTCGGGAAGGCGAATATAAAAGTAAAATTCTTTCCAATGCTTATTGGAAGAGGGTAGTTTATTGAAGAAAACTAAGCCGGGCCGAGCCTGGAACATGTAAGTGTCCGCCTCAGATTGTTTAGGGTAGTAGAAATAGTAGAAAGCCTCCGGTCGGAGGGGAATGTTATGGATTTTGAATAGGACGACAACGCCGCATAGCAGGCGGAAAGTGTTGGGTACTAGGCTTCCAAGCGGAATGCCGAAAAAATTGCAAACGTCAATGATAAAGGGATGTATTGGAAGTCGCAGACCGGCAGTAAACTGGTCGCGGAAAACACAAAAGGCTCTGCGCGGCGGTTTGTGTGGCCGAGCGGAGGGAGTGGGTAAGATAATTTCGAGGTCGGAAGGGATGTCAAAGTTATTTATCAAATTGTCAGCGTCACGCCGATCGAAGCGTGACTCCATGGTAACATACCACGGGCCGAGAGCTTGGTCTTGGGACTGAGAGGAATGGGCCATTGTCCGAACGGACGAAATCAGAAAAGGCAAAAAAAAGGTAGAAGATAGGAGAAAGAAGATAGTAAACGAAATGATGCCCTGAGGATCGAAACTCGGGAAAGAAACGCAAAGAAGACAGAAGAACCAGAGAGAACAGAAAAAAGGCCTTACAGAGAAGAAGGAGGATCGACGAAGAACGTGGGATCACCGGAAAGGGAGAATCGAAGTCGCCGGAGCACTGAAACGCCGAAGCTTCTGGGCACGCGAGAGCAGAAATGCGGCGAAGGCGGAGAAAGCGAAGGCTTTATAGGGTTGAGCCCGAGCGACCTCCACCGTCGGATTCAGGTCGCGAGAACCGAAGCACGCATCGGGTCGTCCATTTCAAATCGCCTCGGTCTCGTCGCCTGCGACGCCGCCTCCGTACGATGACGGCAGCAATGCCACGTGGCATTTCATCACGGGAGAGCATTTAATGAGCGCCTTATCGAAGCACAGAGCGCGCGCTTGGCCTTAATGACGGAGATTGGCGCGAATTCCGAGGAGATCCGAGGGATGGTGGCGTTGACTGAGGCCGTAGTTAGCACCACATCGGCCGAGCGGAGGATGGTTTCTTGGATGAGCCGCTCGGCGAAACAATCGTCCAGTCAGTCAGACTAATCGCCTCCTTCGACTAGACTTGAAGGGGAGGCAAGTGATCCAGCGGTAAGAATAGGGACCCCCCCTTTCTGAGGGGAGTCAACGCCACGTGAAGTCAAAGGGTCAAACGGTCGACCGGAAAAGGGGAGACCGGTCGGCCGAACGGGGTCTCAGCAGAATCAAAAACAACCCGATGAGGAGTCGGGTCTCCAACGCTCATGGGGAACAGGGTCGCCTGGTCGATCGGGGAGCCCACTCGGCCGAAGGCATAAAGTAGCATTACTGTGAACAGTCAGCAGAGCACACGACCGGGAATCTCCCGAGTGGACCAGCACATACGACCGGCCGGACGTGAGGGGACTGCCGACCGGTCGGACGCTCGGCATGGGGTAAGAAGAGACAAAAGGACAAGGGAACATCTTCTGACAGCGGGTATGTTCAACGACCAGGCCATACGCAGGATCTTACGACAGAGGATTCCGCTGTCCCATCAGAGATGTACTCGGACTGTAGCAGTATGGTGTCAGGTAAGCTCTTCTGACAAGCCCATACTGAGATATGGACAGAGGACACGTATTCGCCTCGGTATGTGTGTGTGAGCCTCTTCACAGCTCTATATAAAGGGCCTCACACTTCGCCTGAGGTACGCATTCTTTTATATTCGAAGTCACCTCTTTGTTGTCCACTTGCCTGACTTGAGCGTCGGAGGGTCGTCGCCGGGAACTCATTCCCGGCCTGACTTCCTTGCAGGTTCGCCGGAGGTCCACACGCCCGGTCGAAGATCTACGTCAGCAGTTTGGAGAGCGCCACGTGCCAGCGTTTGTTGATTTATCGTTCGGACAGGATCATGTTCATTTAAGTTCGAATAAGCTCGTGAACCATGAATATATTCGTTAAATAAAGTTTGAGCTTAGTTCAATTATAAACGATCCAAACTCAAACATTCAATAGTTTGACTCGATTCGGTTCGATTATATCCCTAGTGCTTCACCTATGACATCTGCTCACCAGTTCTACGGATCCAATGCCAACTTTTTTTTGTCGTGATGCAGCCGAATGTCACAGCTTGCGCAGCAAAGGCAGCATACCCTACGTGGCATTAAGACGATTGACTCTCCCCGAAGGCAACATATCCTAGAACCCTAGGCTGGTTGTCTTACCACCGTTCCTATCGAAGCAAAAGAGTAAATCAGGAAGGAGAAACGAATGGCCAACGATGGAGATCTGAGAAGTCCGAGACCAAATGGAAGAAGCACACTTCGCCTTTGCCACAAGCCACGTGTTGTCGAGCACTCTCTTCACGCTCCAAGCCGATCACCCCATGCGTTCATCAAGTGTGGGACCCGCTTAACCCTCTGTTTGGATGGAGTGAGGGAAGGTTCATTAACGGAAGGGGAAGTGAGGGGAAGTAAAGTATTTAACTTCTCCTTGTTTGGGAGGGATGGAAGGTTCATTAACGTAACATGTGTTACTTTGTTTGGGAGGAAAGGAAGGGGAATGAAGGTTAAATAGATAAAGTTACAAAAATACACCCTTATTTTTTAAATTAGAAAATTTTCATAATATTAATATTTATTTTATAAATATAAATTAGATATTTTTAATAATAAAATTAATTTTTTATATTATCATTTAAATTAGTTTTTTTTAAATAAAAAATTAATTTTTTATACTATTCATAACAAAACAATGAATTATCGATAATCAAGTAATTAAATGAGAAATAATGAAAATAATTATTTTAAAAATCTTAAATAAAAAAATTTGAAAGATAACGCAACGAGAATTTCTATTTTTTAAAAACTTATTAAATTTTGATGGAAAAATTAAAAAATAATAGATATCCTCTTAAATTTTGACGACAAAAATAATTTCTCCCTTCAATTTAATTAGAAGACGTGTCGGATCCCCGCCTCTAATAATCTGGTAGCAAGCGAGCTGTGAAAAAGGTGAGGAAATTGAACTCCGACGATATAGTAAAATTAGAAATTGAAATATTTCTTAAACTATTAAGAACAGGGATAAAATTGGAATAAAAAACATTTTGTTTTCCCTTCCCCTTCCTTACACCCCAATTCGGGGTGTAAGAAAATCTCTCTTTCCATGGATAACGAAGGTTAAAGCTTACTCTTCCTTACCTTTCCTTCCCATTCCTCACTTCTTCCCAAACGAGGTTCAAAATTTCCCTTTCCCTTATTTCCCCTTCCTTCTCCTTCCCTCACCTCCTCCCAAACCGATCATAAATCTCATGGAAGGACAACATTACCTAACACTCCATGCATTCATCGAAGGTGGGACCCGCTTAAATCCCAAGGAATGACAATATTATCGAGAACTCCATCATACATCAAGGTAAGTCATCCTCTTCCACGAGCATCCAAGCGCTCATCGTCAGAGTGCTTGATGGTCTGCTACTCGGGAGCCCGAGCTCGAGTATAGAGTCTGGAGTCGGGAACTTTAAGAGCTCAAACTCAAATACGACGGTGACAGTTAAAAGGTGGGAGAAGAACAACAATGTGGGATTTTAGAAAAAGGTAATAATACAAGGCGGGAGACGAACATCAATGATACAGATGTGTCGTTTTAGAAAAAAGTGAGATTTCACAGCTCTTCTCATATAAGGTAATAATGTGGTAATATTGTCAACAAATATCCCATCTCGTTGTCTCGCTTATTTGTTATTCTCTCATCTAAGCTTTAACAACTTTTGATGTATGTGTATAAAAATATTGATCTATAGACATTGTTGATTAAGAACTAGCCGAATTCATAAAAATAAGAGATTTAGAAATAAAAAAAGTTGAGAGTAATCATACTAATAAAAATAATTTCTAATTGATTTTAATTAATTGAGATTTATTATATTTGACACACAAATCGACATGAATCAAATAAAAAAATAATATTTCTAAGTCTATTATATTACTATATTTATAATTATTATTATTGTATGTCTTATTTAATCTTTCTATTATTATTTTGGACAATTTATATAAATAAGCCTATTGACTTAGTAATAAGATCATCAAAATAAGTTTTATGTTATTTCTCTCCTCTACCTATTGATTTCAACATTGTATCAGAGTCATGATCTTTCGTGTTTTTTCTATACCGTTCGTCGTTGATCCTGTCTGAAAGCTGAGAAGACGAACCTGCCGGTATGACGTGTCTGGAGGGTTGACCGCATCCTCTTGACCCGGTGGTGAGCTGTCCTCTACGTTGACCAGATCGTCAGAAGTTCTCCTCCGGTCAACTGTACCTCCATCCAGCGACCGGGTTCCCCTAGTCTTTGGTACCTCGGTGCTCGAGGCGAATTCCACAGACATATAAGTAACCACATAATAGTATAGTAATAAAATAAGAATTAAACGAGTGCAATGACATACCCTGGCCCAGGGGGACGCCCTCGGATGGATGGAGGAGCTGATCGAGTCGCGTTCACCTGGAATAGTGAAGGCATCTGAGCCGACTAAAGAGGAGGTCCGGAGGTGGTGACATGGAGCCTAACATTGCGTGGCTCCGAGAGGTGAGATACAACCGGAATACAACGGCGACACGGCCGGCGTATGACATCGGCTCGCAGGCCGGAATATAACATACAGTCACGACTCAGAGGCCGGTCAATAGCAACAGCTCACAACACCCATAGTGCTACGAAGAACCAAGCACCACGGCTCGATGGCCGAATACATCACGGACGGCTGCCGGAGATTCCACAGTGGATCCAATCCATGCCTCAAATGATGGACAAGACGACCATAAAGTCGTCGGAGTCAGATGTAAGGCTGCCAGGAGAGGTGGCAGTGGCTGGAGAAGCGGCAGTGGCCGCTGTACAGCGCCAAACGCGGGAAGAGGCGGCTGTTGGTGGCTGTGACGGCTTCTAGATGCGCCGACGATGGCCATGGGAGGCTGAGGTAGCTGCTGGCGGATGCTCCGGCCGCTGGAGATGGCGCCGAGCGCTGGAGGCGGCGCCGACCGCTGCTGTAGGCAGCGATGGTGGCTGCTAAACCCGGTGAGCCACAAGTCGCCCCATGTGGCTGCACGAGGAAGAGGAGAACTTCCCCCTCCCTACTCGCGGTAGCTATGGCGAGAGGAGGAGAAGGAGAGGTGGAGGTCCGGTCCCTTGGCAGCGTCAGCCGGCGAGGAGGCCGGAGGCGGTGCTGACTGCGGGTGGCGGCGATAGAGGAACGCTCCTCCTCTCTCTCTCTGGCGGCGGATCCCTCTCTCTGGCGGCGGATCCCTCCCTCATTTTTTCTCCCCTGCCGTGCTTGCCTTAATCACCCCAAAGAAAGCCCTAAATGTCCAATTACAAAAATGCCCTTCTTCTTTCTTTTAATTGCCTTTGACCCCCTGACTTATCCGGATCACAAGCCTCCCCTTCAAGTCTAGTCGAAGGAGGCGTTAGTCCGACTGACTGGACAGTCAATCGCAAAGAGCTGAACCGCTCTCGATGTCAAAGCCAAATCGCTGAATATAATATCCCTCGAGCGGTCGCTATAATAATGGTGTCGCACGAACGGGTAACGATACCGAGCAGACCAAGTCAGAAAATGGACCAATGCCGAGTGCGTAGCCGCAAAGATACCGACCGGACGATCGAAGTGCTGTCTATCGGATGGATAGATGCTAGACGGACGTTGTCGTGTGAGCGATCGAAATGATGCCGATCGGATGGATAGATGCTAGACGGACGCTGTCGTGCGAGCGATCAGAATGATGTCGATCGGACGGATAAATGCCGGGCGGACGATGCCGCGCGTGCGACCGGAATGATGTCGATCGATTGAATAGATGCCGAGCGGATGAGGCCGAGCGTGTGACCAGAACGATGGCGATCGATCGAATAAATGCCGGGCGGATGATGCCGCGCGTGCGACCGGAATGATGTCGATCGATCGAATAGATGTCGGGCGGACGAGGCCGCGCGATACCGGTCGGACGGCTATGAAAGTGCTAACTGCGCAGCCCCAAAAATAGTCAACGGGCGATCGTAAGGTGCCACCCGGCAATCGAGTGAACTAAATGGAATGATGCCGAGTGACCGCATCACTCGTGAGTCGATCAGAAGTGTAGCCCGTGAATCGAAGGCTCGTGGAGGCGAAAGTCACGAGCCGAACGGGCGCATAACCTGTATTCTGGTTTGAAACCAGTAGAGATACTCTTTGTTCACGACCATCGGAGATAGCTCGACCCCGATCGGGGGAGATAAGATACTCTTATAATCTGATCTGTGACCAGGGAGAAGCGCTCGACCCCGAACGGGGGAGATAAGATATCTAAAGCTGGTCCTCGACCCTGAACGAGGGAGATGAAATAACTGATGCGCTCAACCCCGAACGGGGGAGATAGAATATCTGATAAACTAGTCCATGTAGCGGTCTTCAAGCCGGAGTTTTTATAGTCGCAGGTTCGACTCTACGGTTTAACGTCTGGGCTAGACGGTCTTCAAGCCGGGGTTTTTATAGTCGCCAGTTCGACTCTACGGTTTAACGTCTGGGCTAGACGGTCTTCAAGCCGGGGTTTTTATAGTCGCCGGTTCGACTCTACGGTTTAACGTCTGGGCTAGACGGCCCGGAGATTAATTCAAACCCGGCCGATCGGCTCGGGTCTTCGCCATCGAGCCCCTGGCTCGTATATAATCCTCCCGGCTGGGTCTTCGCCATCGAGCCCGTAGCGGCTACGGGCTCATATATAATCGGCCGAGCGGCTCGGGGATTCGCCATCGAGCCCGTAGCGGCTACGGCTCAGATATAATCCTCCCCAACGCACGGGGCGCCATCGAGCCCCTGCTCAGATATAAACCTCCCCACGGGTTCGCCATCGAGCCCGTGGCTCAGATATAAACCTCCCGACCGATCGGCCTTCCGCTTCGAGCCCGTGGCTCGGATATAAACCTCCTACCGATCGGCTCGGGGCCTTCGCCCGAGCCCGTGGCTGGATATAAACCTCCTACCGCCGGGGGTCTCGCCATCGAGCCCGTGGCTCATATATAAACCTCCCCGATCGGCTCGGGGCATTCGCCTCGAGCGTGGCTCGATATAAACCTCCGATCGGGGGCCTTCGAGCCCGTGGCTCGATATAAACCTCCCTACTGATCGGCTCGGGGTTCGAGCCCGTGGCTCGATATAAACCTCCTACCGCCGGCTCGGGGTCTTCGCCATCGAGCCCGTGGCTCGATATAAACCTCCCACCGGCTCGGGATCTTCGCCATCGAGCCCGCGGCAATATAATCCCGACCGATCGGCCCGGGGTCTTCGCCATCGAGCCCGCAACTCGAGATATAATCCTCCCCGACGGCTCGGGTTCGCCATCGAGCCCGCACTGATATAATCCTCCCGATCGGCCTCGGGGTCTTCCATCGAGCATGTGGCTCGTATATAATCCTCCCGGCCGATCGGCTCGGGGGTCTTCACCATCGAGCCCCTGGCTCGTATATAATCCTCCCGGCCGATCGGCTCGGGGGTCTTCACCATCGAGCCCTTGGCTCGTATATAATCCTCCCGGCCGAACGGCTCGGGGGTCTTCACCATTGAGCCCCTGGCTCGTATATAATCCTCCAGGCCGAACGGCTCGGGGGTCTTCGCCATCGAGCGTGTGGCTCGTATATAATCCTCCCGGCCGATCGGCTCGGGGGTCTTCGCCATCGAGCGTGTGGCTCGTATATAATCCTCCCGGCCGATCGGCTCGGGGGTCTTTGTCATCGAGCCTGCAGCTCAGATATAATCCGCCCGGCCGATCGGCTCGGGGGTCTTCGCCATCGAGCCTGCAGCTCGGATATAATCCGCCCGGCCGATCGGCTCGGGGGCCTTCGGCTTCGAGCCCGTGGCTCGGATATAACCTCCCGGCCGATCGGCTCGGGGGCCTTCGGGACTAGTAAAGATCATATAACTGACAGAACAAATAACAGAAAAACTGACCGTGATCATGAGGATGGCAGAACTATCCGGCGTCGTTCATCTTCACGTTCCAGATCAGGCGCGTTCCCACAGACGGCGCCAATTTGATCCTGTCTAGAAGCTGAGAAGACGAACCTGCCGGTATGACGTGTCTGGAGGGTTGACCGCATCCTCTTGACCCGGTGGTGAGCTGTCCTCTACGTTGACCAGATCGTCAGAAGTCCTCCTCCGGTCAACTGTGTTGGTGCAACCTTAGGTCAAGGTTGACCTGGTTGACCCGACTCGAGGTGACTTGACTCGAGTTGTATTTTGATGTTTGACTTGGGAAGATTGTCGGTGCAACCTTAGGTCAAGGTTGACCTAGTTGAGTTGCATGTCGATGTTTGACGAGAAGAGAGTTGTATTCTTGATGTTTGACAAGAATAGGTGTTTGGGAGATTGTAGGTGCAACCTTAGGTCAAGGTTGACCTGATTCGCGAAAAGTCCAAGTATGGAGACTTGGCACTGGAAAAGTCCAAGTACGGAGACTTGGCACGGGGAAAAGTCCAAGCAGGTAGCTTAGCACGCGGAAAGTCCAAGTATGGAGACTTGGCACGGGGAAAGTCCTAACTGGGATGTTAGGCAGTGTGGAAAGTCCTGGTGAGTGAAGCCAGGCAGTGGGAAAGTCCTAACTGGGATGTTAGGCAGTAGTGAAAGTCCTGGTGAGTGAAGCCAAGCAAGGGAAAGGTCTAGTGAGTGAAGCTAGGCAGTTTGGAAGTCCTGATGAGTGAAGCCAGGCAAGGGAAATCCAGATGGGTCAAGGTTGACCAGACATCTGGTGAAAAGTCCAAGCAGGGAGCTTGGCACGGGAAAAGTCCAAGGATGGAGACTTGGCACGGAAAGCCGGAGAGGGCTCGGTAGCTCGTTCTCCGGACTGTGGTCAGAGAGGGCTCGGTAGCTCGTTATCTGGACCGGACGAAGTCGGAGAGGGCTCGGTAGCTCATTCTCCGGACTAGGTCAAGAGAGGGCTCGGTAGCTCGTTCTCGGGACCATTTAGGGTTTAGGGCTGGAGCTCTAAACCTGGATCGGTCTGGTGACCGATCCAGCGATACGCCTGAGTATCTGATCGGTCTGGTGACCGATCAGATAACAAACAGAAGGGTTATCAGGAGACATCCTGACCGATCAGGGAACGTCCTGATCGGTCAGGGAGTGAACTGATCGGTCTCGGAGACCGATCAGGGAGTCCGATCGGTCCCACGACCGATCAGAGGTGGATCAGAGGAGAGGGATCGGTCCGGGACCGATCAGGAGCATGCCTGATCGGTCCCAAGACCTCTGTGGACCGATCAGGCCCCAGCCTGATCGGTCCAGGTCCTAGCCGTTGCGTAGCAACGGCTAGTTTCTGCTGTGTCTTCTTCGCAGGTTATAAAAGGAGTTCAAGGATTTCTACAGTGCGACTAGCAACTTCTTCTTCTTCCTTCCTGTTGCGAAGTGCTGTTGTGCTTGAGCTTTATTGAGCTCCTCCTTGTCGAAGCTTCGCGTGAGCTTCATTCCACGACTGGATCAGCTGCTGCTGAGTTGCTTGTTGCATATGTCCGTGAAGTTGCTACTTCATCCGGGACCCCAGTCGACGAGAAGGCAAGCTACTGTGTTTACATTCCTGTTGTATTTTGTTCTTGCTATTCTCTTGTACTCTTAGCTTGCTGTTGCAAGTGATTGTGGCGAGGTTTCTCCACCCACAAGGAGTTTGATTTAGCCGATTTTCCGGGGACTCATCCACCGACGGATTGATAGGCTTCGTCCACCTTACGGACACACCGAGGAGTAGGAGTTTCATCTCCGAACCTCGTTACATCCTTGCGTAGAGGTTTGATTTCTTCTCCTGTTTTCTTTCTGCATTTAGTTTCCGCTGCGCTAACCCTAGTTTGTAGAAAGAAACGCGAGCAATTGGGGTTGGCTATTCACACCCCCCTCTCTAGCCGTACGAAGAGATCCTAACAAACTGTACCTGCATCCAGCGACCGGATTCCCCCGGTCTCTGGTACCTCGGTGCTCGAGGCGAATTCCACAGACATATAAGTAACCGCATAATAGTATAGCAATAAAATAAGAATTAAACGAGTGCAATGACATACCCTGGCCCAGGGGGGCGCCCTCGGATGGATGGAGGAGCTGATCGAGTCGCGTTCACCTGGAATAGTGAAGGCATCTGAGCCGACTAAAGAGGAGGTCTGGAGGTGGCGACATGGAGCCTAACACTGCGTGGCTCCGAGAGGTGAGATACAACCGGAATACAACGGCGACACGGCCGGCGTATGACATCGGCTCGCAGGCCGGAATATAACATACAGTCACGACTCAGAGGCCGGTCAATAGCAACAGCTCACAACACCCATAGTGCTACGAAGAACCAAGCACCACGGCTCGATGGCCGAATACATCACGGACGGCTGCCGGAGATGCCACAGTGGATCCAATCTATGCCTCAAATGATGGACAAGACGACCATAAAGCCGTCGGAGTCAGATGTAAGGCTGCCAGGAGAGGTGGCAGTGGTTGGAGAAGCGGCAGTGGCCGCTGTACAGCGCCAAACGCGGGAAGAGGCGGCTGTTGGTGGCTGTGACGGCTTCTAGATGCGGCGACGATGGCCATGGGAGGCTGAGGTGGCTGCTGGCGGATGCTCCGGCTGCTGGAGATGGCGCCGAGCGCTGGAGGCGGCGGCGACCGCTGCTGTAGGCAGCGATGGTGGCTGCTAAACCCGGTGAGCCACAAGTCGCCCCATGTGGCTGCACGAGGAAGAGGAGAACTTCCCCCTCCCTACTCGCGGTAGCTATGGCGAGAGGAGGAGAAGGAGAGGCGGAGGTCCGGTCCCTTGGCAGCGTCAGCCGGCGAGGAGGCCGGAGGCGGTGCTGACTGCGGGTGGTGGCGATAGAGGAACGCTCCTCCTCTCTCTCTCTGGCGGCGGATCCCTCTCTCTGGCGGCGGATCCCTCCCTCATTTTTTCTCTCCTGCCGTGCTTGCCTTAATCACCCCAAAGAAAGCCCTAAATGTCCAATTACAAAAATGCCCTTCTTCTTTCTTTTAATTGCCTTTGACCCCCTGACTTATCCGGATCAGTCGTCTTTTCTCTCTATTTCTCTATTTCTCTTTACTTTTCCCCTACGTCTTTTTCATCAATAAGTTTTTTTCCCTCTCTTTTATCTTTTTTTACTATCAAATTCTTTTTGGTGTCGACGAAAGCTCCTTACGCCGCCAGCAGTGCACATGATGATTCCCATCACCGATTTTGGCACCGATGTTCTTTACTGTTGATTTTGGCACCGATATCCTCTGCTGTCGATTTCGACGCCGACATCCTCTACTGCCGATTTCGGCATCGACATCCTCTGCTGTCGATTTCGGCACCGACATCCTCTGCTGTCGATTTCGACACCGACATCCTTTATTGCCGATTTCAGCGCCGAAGTTCTTTGCTGTCGATTTCGACGTCAATGTCGTTTATAGCCAATTTTGGCACCGACAACCCGAGGGTTCTATCACCGCTACTTTTCATTTTTTTCCGATGTCAGATACTCAACGATATCAAGGTGGCCAAAAGCAAAGTTTAAATCGACGTCAAATTTGTCACATCATTGGTCATACTGGTATTCATTGTTCTAGAAGATTTGATTGGTCTTATAGTCGGAGAAGATGTCAAATTTGTCTCAGAGTTGGGCATATTGGTATTCAATGTCCTAAAAGATTTGACTCAAATTTTGTTGGTGGTCCTACAACATTGGGACAACCAACTATTTCACAAGGAGTGCATGCATCTTCAAATCAACCACCACCTTCTTGGCATTCTACAACCCAGTCATCTCATTCTGAAGCATTCTCACATTTTATCTCTCCTAATATAGTTTCATCGACTCTTGAGAACCCAGGATGACATCCGGATTCTGGAGCAACTCATCATGTTACACCGGAATATAATATTCTCACAGAAGCTTCGCCTTATGATGGATCCGACATGGTACAAATAGGTAAATTACTCACATTGGAAACACATCTTTTCACTCATGCGATCGTACTTTTCATATGCGTAATATTTTTTATGTTCCTTCTATTACTAAAAATTTGCTTTCCGTCTGTCAGTTTGCTCTTGATAATAATGTGTTCTTTGAATTTCATCCTCATCATTGTCTTGTGAAGGATCTCACAACGGGAAATATTCTACTTCGAGGAAATATTAAAGAAGGTCTTTATCATCTTCATCCCACCTATACTAATGCATTTGTTAGAGAACACACTGATAAATTCTCTTGACACACACGTCTTGGTCATCCGTCTCTACGTGTTGTTCAAAATATCATTAACCAGTATGATTTACCAATTTCTTTAGCCTCTTCTTCTCATTTATGTGAAGATTGCATGAAAATAAAATCTTATAAATTACCTTTTGTGTCTTCTTCTCGCACTTCTAATTTTCCTTTAGAAATTATTTACTCTGATGTGTGGGGTCTTGCACCTATTCTATCTAATAAAGGTTTTCTTTATTATGTTATTTTTATTGACAATTTCAGTAAGTTTACTTGGATTTTTTACTATGAAAAGAAAGTCTGATCTCTTTGATATTTTTTGTTGCTTTCAAAAATAAGTCGAGCGCTATTTTGATCGTAAAATCCTCTCCCTTCCTTCTGATTGGGGTGGAGAGTATCAAGCACTTCATCGTCATCTTACTTCCTCTGGCATCATCCATCGAGTCTCTTGTCCCCACACTCCTGAACAAAATGGATCTGCCGAGAGAAAACATCGTCATGTGGTTAAAACTGCCTTAGTTCTTCTTAATCATGCATCGGTTCCACTTAAATTTTGGGATGATGTCATCCAAATCACAGTCTACCTTATTAATCGTTTACCCACTCCACTACTTCAAAATAAGTGTCTCTTGGAAAGACTTTATAATTGTCTTCCAGATTACTCCTTATTTTATATCTTTGGTTGCACATGTTATCCTTGGCTATGACCTTACTCTAAGCATAAGTTAAACTCTCGCTCTTTACAATGTGTTTTCCTTGGTTATAGTAATTTGCATCATGGGTACCGTTGCATCCATATTTCGACCGGTTGGATATATATTTCTCGACATGTTACTTTTGATGAATCTCTATTTCCGTTTGCAGTTGCTACCTCAGATCCTCCTTCAAATAATCAAGGCAACTATCTAATATCATCAAGCAATATACTATAAGCTCCACATATTGATTCATCAGGACACATTGAAAGTACAAGGGGGGATAATTTCTTGGGTCCTGCTCAATCTCCACAAGTTCTTGTAGACTCGGCGGCTAGTGGTGATCCACTCTCTAGTTCTGATTCTCATCCGTCTGACCACTCATCTCCGAGTAGCTCTGATGATGATATTTCTCAGCGGATGCTTCCTCCAAGCGATATTTAAGCACGATGTCAACCAGTTTCCACTCGTTATCCTCTTCCACGTGCTCTTATTGCTTCATCAAATTTTGTTGAACTTTCTAGTTTTATACACGCAGTCAAAGATCAAATTGGTGTGCTGCGATGGCTACAGAATTTGATGCTCTTCTTCGTAATGCAACCTGGAGCTTAGTCCCTCGTACCTCATCTATGAATATTGTGGGCTCTAAATGAGTTTACCGAATTAAGTATCGTGCAGATGGTTCTATTGAACGTTACAAAGCTCGCTTTGTTGCTAAAGACTTTAATCAATAGTTAGGTATTGACTTCAATGATACTTTTAGTCCAGTCGTCAAAATTGCAACTATCAAATTGATACTATCTATAGCTGTAACCTCCAATTGGCCAATACGCCAATTAGATGTTTCCAATGCATTCCTTCATAGACATCTTGAAGAAATTGTTTATATGGAGCAACCTCCTGGATTCATCCACCTGCAACTTTCAACACATGTGTGTCAACTTCAGAAGTCTATATATGGTCTTCGACAAGCACCTCGTGCATGGTTTCATAATCTATCTACCTGGCTTCAAACTCAAGTATTTTCTGGCTCAAAAACAGACTCTTCCCTATTCTACAAATGTAATGAGGAATTTTCAATATTTGTTCTGATTTATGTGGATGATATATTAATAACTGGTAGTAATCAAAACGATATTACTACTTTACTACATCTTCTCCGTCAAGAGTTTTCTATTCGGGATCTTGGCAATGCTCATTTTTTCCTTAGCATAGAGTTTCTCTCACATTCTGAAGGTTGTCTTCTCTCTTAGAGCTAAAATGGATGGTGCACGCCCCATCTCCACACCAATCAATGAAGGTGGTTTCACTGCACCTTCATCCTCCTCTTCGATGTCTGACCCCCAGATCTACCGTGGTATTGTTGGTGCCCTACAATATGTCACAATTACATGACCCGATATTACTTTCGCTGTGAATCGTGCCTGTCAATTTATGCATGCTCCTACTGAACATCATTGTGAAGGTGTTAAAAGAATTCTTTGATATCTTAAAGGCACTATTCTACATGGTCTTCTTTTATATCGTCAGTCTTCACGAGAGTTGATTGCCTACAGTGATGCAGATTGGGCTGGATCACCCGAAGATAGACGTTCTACTAGTGGATATGCTATATTTCTTGGGCAAAATCTTGTTTCCTGGCTTTCAAAGAAACAACCTACAGTCTCTCGCTCGAGTACTAAAGCTGAATATAAAGCTATCGCTAACGCAACGTCATAAATAATTTGGCTACAATCTCTTCTTTCATAATTACACTTTTTCCCAACTGCTACACCTAGGGATGACAATTTTCCCCACGGGTTTGGGGCCTCGTAGGGAAAACCCGAAATGGGGATGGGGATCCCCGATTTTTCGGGGATGGGGCGGGTTCGGGACGGGTATGGGAATACTATCCCCATCCCCGAACCCGCCCCGAATATTATTATTATTAAAATTAATAAATAATAATATGATTTTTAAAAAAGTATTAATAATAGTGTTAATATTAATATTAAATTTTTTGAAAATATTATTAATAATAATATTATTAATATTGATATTAATATTAATATTATCATTAATAATAATTATTAAATAATAATAATAATAATAATAATAATATAAACTAAATTTGGGAATGAGGCGGGGATGGAGATTTGATCCCTGTGGGTTCGAGTTCGGGGAATCCCTGAACCCGAAAAAATAAAAACGAGACAGGGATGAGAATGACAAACCCGCCCCCGCCCCATTGACATCCCTAGCTACACCTAAAATATGGTGTAATAATATTGGAGCAACTTATCTTGCGGCAAATCTTGTTTTTCATGCTCGTACCAAGCATGTAGAGATTGATTTTCACTTTGTTCGCGAGCGTGTGGTGACTCGATAACTTTCGATTTCTTATATCTCTACAGAAGATCAAATTGTTGATATATTTATTAAGTCATTATCTAGATAACGTTTCACCAAATTAGCACTCAAACTCAACATTCAGGCACTTCCGTTGAGTTTGTTGGAGAGTAATGACAATAATAGAAATAATTTCTAATTGATTCCAATTAATTAGGATTTATTATATTTGGCACACAATCAAGATTAACATGAATCAAATAGGAAAAATAATATTTCTAAGTCTATTATATTACTATGTTTATAATTATTATGATTGTATGCCTTATTTAATCTTTCCATTATTATTTTGGACAATTTGTATAAATAAGTCTATTGGCTTAAGTAATAAAATCATCAAAATAAGTTTTATGTTATTTCTCTCCTCTATCTATTGATTTCAACAGAGAGAGTAAGAGTGAAAGGTTTGAGAGAGAACTGAGAACAGAGAAGGAGTGGTTAAGGGAGAAGTTTGAATTGGGGGGGGGGGGGTGCGATTTAGGACTTTCGTTTCACTATGATACCTGTAAACACTCAATCTATGTATGATTTCTCATCCACAATGGTTGTTTATGTAGGTAGATTATCATAGGATATTCGACGTGAACTTTTGGAACTACACCGACATATCCATTCTAATTTGCCCCCTACTTTTAGAACGATAGAGTTGAGAGATTGCTTTCTTATAGAGATCTATGCCACATGATTCCACAACCCCTGAGTTACCTTCTTCTATTGTGTGGTGACGAATTAGAACTAATCCATTAAAATCTATGACAATATATTACTCCTTGTGGTATACTGATCTACTCTCGTAGTTGACTCTCTACATCTCAAATTTCTACAAGTCGAAGAATTAGGTTGTCCTTTTAGTTCATCCCCAAATCCTCATGGGATATGAATATTGTACTTTTGGTATTAAGATCATGTGTACATAGTAGGTTCGGACCACAATCAAACATATCATAGAACATGGAAATGATCAAATACATAGTTAGTTCATGCATCAACAATTACATCATAGTTATTCCTTACTCCAAGAATCTAGAGTTCTATTCTATGGAGACGGAAATACAACCAAGAGATAAAAAAATAGTAATCAATAACTCAATACACAAGGTAGAGAGAAGAGAATTCTTATCAATACGTTGTCGGTCTTCTTAGATGAAATTCATTCTTCAGCGGTGGACGAATCATCAAGATGAATAAAGATAGTTGCTCTAAGTTTTCCCTAGAAGAAAAAACCCTCTTTCAAGAAAGGGGGTAGAGCCCTTGGTCTTAGATTAGAGGTCCTCTAAAAAAGGATTTTCTTGACCCTTTTATATCTTCCCCAAATTGGCCATATCTGCCTGATTTATATAGCTCTGTTAAAATGGATTTTTCACCCCTTAGATATGGTTTTCTTAGATTAGACCTGAAGTAAAGTTGTAGATCTTAAAATTATCTAACTTTTGATATGTAGCACGACTCGTGGCTTGAACTGAATAGAAATTTATAATCTTTTTACTTTTGGTCCGCAGAGTAGTTAGAATTTAACATGGGTCGTGGCCGCCACAATGGTCGCCTATGGTAGGCTCTGGAAAATAGCCATTTCTCGTGGCCACCAACACAGCTAGATCGTGGTGAAAAGTTTTAGCTCCATTTTAGCACTATTTTACACTCAATTTCTTCCATACGATTCACGAACATGCTCATGTCATGGGATACGCCCGGAGTGTGTTTCTTGATTAAAACTTTATTTTGAAAGCTTTTTCTTCATGTACGTTTCATGTGTTCAAATCGATGATGAGACATGTCTAGTCCGTTGATCCCGTCTGAAAGCAGAGAAGACGGAATGATTAACATGATGAGGCTGGAATGTTAACTAAGCTGTCATGACCCAAAGGTGGAGGGTATGCTGAGTTATCTTCTATATTGATCAAGTCGTCAGAAGGCTTCTGGTCAATGCTACATGTAGACAACGACTAGGTTGCCCCTGTCCCTGATATCCCAATGCTTGAGGCAAGTCCCAAAAATATATAACGAGTCCAATAAATAATAGAATAATGAAGTGTGTGGAGAATAAGCATAGAAAACATACTCTGGCCAAGGATGCATCCTCTAGTAGACCGGTGAGCTAGTTGTGACACTGATCAAGTTGTTGTAACCTAAAAGAGTAGATGAATGCGAGTCAGATGAGGAGCTGGATCTGACAACACAGAGCTGGACCCAACATAGATCTAGAGGTGACGGCATCGAGCCGGAATACAACAACAATACATAGGTTGGAATATGACAATGTCACGCAAGCCAGGATATGACAACGACACATAGGCCGAAACACGACACACAGGTCGAAGGACACAAAGACTAGAACATAACCTTGGCTCGAAGGCCAGGACATAATATTGGCTTGAAGGTTGGAACACAATAGCGAGGTGTATGGCCGCGATGACTCAGAGGAATTAGATCACATTAAAAGTGCATGCTAATGCGGATCAGGGGCTGGATTGATGCCGAAAGAGTGTGGCTGTGCGGATCGAAGGACGATAGCATGCATCGGGTTGCTTCAGCCACTAAAGGTTGGCGCTGGCCGCTAGAGGCGGTGTCGGAAGGTGGTAGCATGAAACAACCCTATATCCTACACATGCCAAGATATTCAAATACATGCTGATCTCAAATGGAGGACTCATCAAATGTCATATCCTAAGACTTTTGATAGAAAAAAATAAAGTGAAGATGCATGACATATGAACCTCAACATATAGCAACCACAGTAAATTGAAGTTGATGAACTTCTACTAAAAGGATAAGAAACCAACCAATAGAACTCCAATCCTTATCTACATAATAAATCAGAGGGCAATTTCATAACATGCTCTCGGGGTCTTGGACAGTGTGTTGTGCTTCCATCTCATCTCCTCAGCTATTCCGCCCCCACGTCCTCGATCATATCCTTGGTGGCATCGCCCTCACCTGTACCATTTACACCGTGAGTCTACAGACTCAACAAGTATATTCCACTAGTAGGTATAAGAAATAGCTAGTAAGGCCAAAATGAAACTAGGGAACATGAAGCTTAAACTTACTTACACCTTAAGAAACAAGGAAAGGAACTATGCATGACTTAGCAAGGGATAAACATGATGCAAGTGTGGCAACCATCTTTAGAGCACATTAATTCGGTCCGTAATCATAAACTTTAGAGGTACCTCTTAGTAGAACTTATAATCATATAGCCGAAGTTAACATTCTTTGCATCATTTGTGTTTGGAAGGGCCTTCCCTGGAACTCATCATAGGGCACCCATCCCGTATTGGCACCACACATGCCCATTTTCATTCCATATACCATACGAGGAAGAATAAAAGAAAACCACAAGTAAAACATAATATTGCACACATGTAAACAGACATGGTTATTATAATGTCATTTATACATGATCTAGCGGAAATTATATGCAAAACAGATGTGGATCAAAAGATCATAAAGAAGTAATGGAAGAACAAATACTTTTCATGCATGATCTATTTGGGTAATTCTGTGTAGGATTAATACAATTTAAGGACCCAAAAGAAAATAATGATAGCATAACTACTTAAACCACACTACTTTCGTATGTAACAAAACTATCCAGAAAAGAAGGATCTCTTGTCATCTCAAGGTCAGATTCTCAATAAACCAAAACTCCATTTCTACTTTGTTTAGAGATTCCAAAGTCACTTCAGAGAACCAAGACCCAAAACTGCATTAATTTTCCACACCACCTAAACCAGACCAACATCAAAAGCAAGAATTCAACTCAACCCGTGGCACCTCAACCAAAATCCACACCATCTAAACCTATCCCAAGAGAAACTAGAATCACTATAGGCACATACACCAACCAGGAATCAAATCTAAAACTTCACCGGCATAAATCCATCCCAACCAAAAAGGAACAAATGGAAATCATAACCAAGCGTGGACACAAATCAAATTCAGAACACCACCAGTGGAAATCTGCCCAAAGAAAACTGAAATCATCTCAAGAGCATAAACTATACTGAAATCTCATTACAACCTCCTTAGTCTGCTCACCACATCACAACCATCTATAGAGAAACCCATATTCCATCAAATCTAAACCGGTTAACATTCGGAAATCCTTCTCGAGGAAAAATCACGAAGAAGCAAAACCAGTTAACCCACTCCCCATTTCATTCAATTAATCAAAACCAATACCAAGAGGTCAACAGATCGCCGAAGAACCAAAACCATCGCTCAAATCTAGAGTAGAAACCAAACAAGATCCCTTACGCCAAAACTAGGATAGAAATCGAAGTTCCCTACTAGCCTGACTAAGGAAAATCCACATCCATACCTATTAGAGAAAATCTACTTGCCTTTTCCTTCTTTGTGCCATTGTCGGGAGCCCTCACCCAAGTGATATCGTGCCGAGGGTAAGTGGTTAGGTCTTTGCAACCGGTCGTGATATCCTAGGAGGGATCGCCTATGTGGAGACGACGCCTACTAGGACTCAAGGCATGATGGAGGCGACCGGTCGAAGGCGGCGAAGACGGAGGAGGAAGAAGAGGAGCGACGAATCGGAAGGGAAAGGGAAGAAATCAGGAGGTGAGGAAATTTAGACCTAGGTTAAAGCTTTTATACTTAGATTAATTGACCTTAGGCTAATAAGATCAATCAACTCATAGTTTAAAAAAACAAATTTTCATCAAGTATGGTAGATCTATCCCTTTAAAATATATCATACGAGTTTATTTTAAATTCTAAAAAAATTCTAAAATTCTAAGAAAATTTAATAAGTTAATTTTCTTAATTAACGTCTATTATTTTATTTTAGCTTGGTTAGTGAGACCTTACATAGTGACTACTGGAGGTGACGCCGGAGGTGATGGCTGCTGGTGGCGACACGGAGGCAGCGACTGCGGATGGATCATGAGAGAAACTCATCCTAAAAAGGGAGTAGGGAGGCGGTGTTAGTGACGGGGCAGAGGGCGCTCGGCTGATGGATGCAATGACTGCCACTGGGGCGACGACATGCGTAAGGGAGAGGGGGAACTGGAGGCAACAATGGCGGTAGACGGAGGCAACGAGTCTATCGGTGTAAGGGGAGGAGGCGGTGCCTCCTTGGCTAGCGGTGACACTGTCCGGAACAGGGGAAGGCACTCGGCGTCAGTGCTCTCCGCGATGTCGGCACTGTCCGAAAGAGGGGAAGGCGGTGTGCGTGAGAAGAAAGGGGAGAGAACTAGGCGGCTGCTAGCCAATGAGGGGAAAAAGGGACCTCTCCTGTGCTTGGCGGCGTGGGGAAAAAGGGACCTCTTCTGTGGCGGCGGCCTCCCAAAAAAAACCTCAAAGCTCCCTGCATCATGATGAACAGGATCCTCTTAAAGCCTTAAATGGTGAAATGACCAAAATACTCTCTCCCTTCTCCACAATTTCCTTTGGGCCCTACAAATACATCTTCATCACCCATGTTTAACCTTTTTCACTCTATTCTTCATTTTTCTTGGTTGTAGGAGCACGCCCGTGTCATGAGTCATGGCCAGAGCATACTCCTTGCTCCAGTAGGATCGTAGCGCACTTGAGATAGGGGATGAATCACGTAGTTTTAAAAAATTTATCTTTTTCCTAATTTGAAAACGAGTACGCAGTGGAAAATAAACGATTAAGTAAAGGAAACCAAAAATAAAAGACACGAGTGATGTTACTTGGTTCGGAGCTTTTGGCAACTCCTACTCGAAGACTCAGGTCCCTCAGACCTTATGATGGACACACTATAAACCTCTTCTAGAGCCATCGGAAGAGAGAATTGAGTATAATAAAATCAAAAGGACAAGTGTAACAGTTTACACTTTCCTTAATACAGTAACTAAACAATTAACAAAATTTTGTTACCCAACACGTGAAGATTTTCTAATCGAGTTCAGTGTTGTACGACTTCTCTACAGTAGTAGGGAGTAGCAGCGTTGCAACACAACGAGAGAACGAAGTCAGAGTAGCCGTGAACCCGAAAGTTCACTTGCACAAGTTATGAATTAGTTGTATTTCATCACTGGTCAAGCAGCCCTTTTAAAGAGGGTTGGAGGTGCCTTCAACGCCACTAAAGGCACCTTCAAACTTAATTTTTATCCCAACAAAATCATCTCTTATCGTTGTCGAAGTCTTCTGTATTATCCCACCGAAGGCGCCTTCCATCGCCAACTCAAGGCGCCTTCAAATGCGTTAAAGGTGCCTCTACGCCCTCCCGCGCAAAGTCTTCAACTAAGCCTCCGAGTTACCTCTAGCAGCACACGAGCTGCCTTGAGCACTGTTCATCCAAGGTTTTTTTGTTCTTTTTGCTCTTGCAAAATATGTTAGTTCAACAAGAAAATATCTAACCTGCAAAACAGAGTAAGTACAATTATAAAACAACAGTATTAGTTAGACCCTGTCTATCCAAGACCAGGATCTAGCATGGTCTCAGTTTATGCATCCAAAATGGATCTAAACTGGATCTCCACCTAAAGTCCCTAATTTAGAGTCATCCTCACTGGAACACTCTCCTCCAGTGCTTACCTCCACTTATCTGCCAAACATCTGGTCCTTCAAACATGTTTGGTCTTGCTCTGTCTTGCTTAGTATCTGACCAAGCTGATCTACTAAGACTTACCTGCAATACTAAGTTACCACAATAGATATAAAACAGTAAAGAAAAATAGTGTTAGCATTATTAATAATGCGTTGGTTTGATCGACCGCATGTAGTCGACCAAAAACCAGTTAGTCACACATTCTTAGAGTTTACTCCTCCAAGACTTTTCATTACCTAGGGTTAGCTCCCTCTAAGGTTTCCTAGCTTCATTCACTAGAACTTTCATTGCCTAACTTCACTCACCAGAATTTTCACCACCTAGTTTCACTCACTAAGGTTCCGCTTCACTTACATGACTTCCACTACCTAACTTCACTCACTATGACCCGATTTCACTCACCAAGACTTCCACCACTTAGCTTCACTCACTAGGGTCTGACTTCACTCACCAGGACTTCAACTACCTAGCTTCACTCATTAGGGTCTAGCTTCACTCACTAGGGTCTGACTTCCTCACCAAGACTTCCCCTTGCCTAACTTCCAGTTAGGACTAGTCACTTAGTAAATTTCTCACCTGCCTATCCGTTGGTTAGGACTTACTCTTGCTAGTCATCTAATCCTGACTAGATTTCTCTCTTCCAAATGTCAAGTCATGTTTGGATCAACCCTTGGTCAAACTGACCAACTTAGGTACATTGTCAAACATCGAAACTGTAAAATACCGGAAAATAGGCGAATATTAATAAGGGAATTTTCCGGAATTTATGGAAATTTTTCGGGAATTTTTCGGAGCTCGTACGGATGAGTTGACGGGGATAAAAACGGGGTCCGGAAAAGCCTGTTTTGGTTACCCCAATTAAATGAGGAAAAGTTGAATTTTTCTTAATTCTTTTCCTTTATTTATTTATTTCCTTTTTCCTGCATTTTCGCCGTTTCCTCATTTCTTCTCCCCGACGCCGATCGCGCGCCTTCTCCCCGTGCCCTAACCGACCGCACGAGCGGTTCCTTCTCCCCGAGTGCACAAAAAACCCTCGGCTACTTCTCCTTCTTTCCCTTCCGAGCCGCACAATTGCTGCACATTGCTGGCCAAGCTTCAACTCCTCTGTGACGTCGCTGCCGCCACTTGAGGCCGCACCTCTGTGAAGCCGCCGATCGCCTCCTAGTCGTCTCCACCATCGCCGCCCCATCCGGCTGATTTCCGTGCCCTAGTTGTGGGTTCACATCCGCCGGCGCCGCACGGAGCAGCATCGACGACGAGTTTCTTCTCTGCTGTGCTCGTGCCCTAGCTAGCCGCCGGTGCCTCTTTCCTTCCGAGCAGGGCAGATTTGACCTAGGGCTCGAGTTCGGTGGCACATCTCTCCCCTTTTCTCGATTCAGTCACATAAGTTTACTGTGATAGTGCTGATTTAGGGTTACCGGTGGCCAGATTGGAGGTACGTTTTCCTCTTATATTTGGATTTAGTAGTAGGGTGTTATCCTTGCTAAATCTGCCAACCAAACTGAGTTGTGCAGGGATCTCGTCACTTCCGACCAGATCCGAGGAAAAACTGTAGCTTGCTGCTGGAATCAACACTGTCCCACTGTTTTAGTTCTGTTCCGACAGTGAGGAAGAATTTTCAGAGCTGCCAAATCTGATTGGTAACGCAGCGTGTACCTCCGACAACGATCAGCGGTGAAATCCCTCAATCTGGGTGAGTTTTGGATTGAAGTAAGAGCATTGTTATTAGAATAAATATAGATTACATGGTTAGGTATCAAGTTCATGTATTAATCTGACACAATTTGATTGTAGATAATTGGAGATACCTAATCCATTGTAGTTGTGAAAAGGGTTAGGGTTAATGAGTTTAACTCTAATTGATTAATGAAATTATGATTTGGTTTGGTTAATGAAGGCATGATAGAATTAACTAAATTAAATATTGTGACACAGGATTTTGACGTGAGACGAGTATCTCGGAGTCGGAATTGGACCTTTCTTTTGTCGGAGGCGGGTACTTTTGACTATTTGTCTTTGATATGCTTAGTAATGAAAATAATAAGTTGCATTAATTGTGTTTCATATTTGTTTCGGTTAATCACTGCCCAATACATGTTACCTGTTTGATTGCATCTCTTATTGATCTTGTACCTGATTTATCATGCTCACGGGTAGTGATATAACCATATTTTACCATGTCAGGATCTAGGTTTGATACCTTATTTGATCAGTATACCTTGATATGATTTATTCACTATGGTGCCCATTGTTATATGCCCAGAGGTTGGTTTAGTATATTACCATGCTTAGTGACATGCACCATTTGCATGATCGCATGTTGTGCGATAGATTGCTCCATTATTGTCGAGCACTTTGCCAGTTTTCATCACTGTTCGGTGCTCCGTTGTGACGCTCATGGGTAGCGTGACACAGCGTGGTAGCACGTCAGTTTGACTCTTCCGGTGCTCCGTTGATCCGCTCAGGGGTAGTGTGACGCAGCGTGTAGCACGTTAGAGATTCCTCCCCGTCATAGCGTACCGGGAGATGAGAGCATTGCACTCCCCCATTTATGATTTGGGGTAGGAGTACGTATGTACTCCGACAGCATCCCGTCCACTCGATCACTCATCAGGAGTAGTGTTGCTGAGTGCACGGTTGTCACAACCCTACCCACTTGGTCCCACTTATGTTGTGAGTTGGCTGACTGGCGTCAGGGGTGACCATGACATTGGCATCATATGCATGATGCATTTATTGTTTGTGATTGTGTTTGCTGCATTTATATGCTGCATATTGTTTGGATACCTATGTTTGACATGCATACAGGTCTTCTATACCTTTCGGACTGTTTGTCCTTATACCGGGTCCTGGTTAGTACAGATTCTCTCCTATCTTCTTCGGTTTGCATTTACCTTTATCTTTATCAGGAGACTATACGCATGATTAGTGCTAGGTGTTATTTCTTTACTTTGCATATCAACTGTACCTGCTGAGTGTTGGACTCACCCCGCCTCCATTGTTGTTATTTTCAGGTTGATGCTGTCAGGAGGGAGTTCCAGTCGCTAGTCCCCACAGCACGTAGTGCTAGATCTCTGCAGACCTCGATGGTTTATATATCATTTAGTTTTGTTTTTTTCATTTATTGATTATGTGTGGACTTGGTTTGTTTGGATACTTGGTTGTTGTATGGATTTTTGTGATGATAATGGATTTTTATTCGATGTGTTTTTTTTTTACTACGTGCCTGCCTGGACGGCAGAAGAGGTAAGTTCGTCGGTTTTGAGCTTTACGAGTGTAGTTGAGTAGGGTGATTTTTGAGTCAGAGTATTACTACTTTGTTTGATTATATATAACTGCGTGGTGATGTTTTATTTTGTTGTTATTATTCCAGCCGCCTGTGGCTGAGGTATTTGTGAGATGTAGAAAAGTTTCAGATTGTCCACCGTACAGAGGAGATGCTGCCGAAATTTTCTCGGACAGGGACTCCTCTGGGGCGTGACAGAAACCCTAGAGGTCGATTGCACCAGTAGTTCTAACTCATGTTCCAAGGAATTTATGCTTCATTTTTACTCTGAAAATATGTCATATCAATGAAAACAAGCAAAATAGTTCTCCAAAGTAGGAAAATATCAAAATAAAGCACAAAGAGATGAAAATATAAAATGTATGCATATAAAATGGGGCAGATGTGGTTCAAATTATGATTAAAAAAACCTATATGAAATATATTCATCAACTTTGAAGGGGTTTCGTAGAGGTCCGCCTCAGCCTCGTCTAACCTTATTCTTGTGATCACAAAATATTAACGTCCCAAAAGTCCTCGACTGTAGCCATTTGAAGTTAGATTGACCTTTAGACACTCAATCTTTAGATTGATGACTAGCAAGTGTCTAAAAGGGTGGGGCAGTTCAACCGAGTGGAAAGAGTTGGGTGCAACTAGTTTAGAATGTGAAGGTATGATGTCTATTGTACCAAAATGGATGTGGATGTATGATATATATGGTATCGAGGGAAAGAGGAGGAAGTATGATATTTGTTGAGTTGAGAGGAGGATGTGGAGGTATGATGTCTATTGTACCAAAGTGGATGTAGATGTATAATAGTTTCGGTACCGAGGAAAAGAGGAGGTATGATATCTATTGAGTCTAGGAGAGGATGTGGAGGTATTATGTCTATTGTGTCGAGATGGATGTGGATGTATGATATCAGTGGTGTCAAGGAAAAGATGAAGTGGTATGATATATGTTTAGTCAAAGGGAGGATGTGGAAGTATTGAAAAACTCAACCTCAAGTTGGTAGCCTTTTGAGCTGATGACTCGGTTGGCATTATTAAGGATCGATGAATGCGTGACCATTCAGATTCTAAAGTCACACTTAGTTTACATCACACCATCTAACTCATGAGAGGAGTGACTAATGATACTCCATAACAATCTAGGATAGTTAGGGGTGGACTAGCTGAGTTGGACCCATAAGGAAAGAGGAGGTTGGGCTCAGTATATGGGAAGCTAAGTCTGGGAACATTAACATGATTTCCAGTCGGGTCTAAAGTTAGAGGGTACTTTAGAATCAGATTTAGAATCTGAAGGTGCTCAAGAGTCGAAGATAGAACCATAAGGTGCTCGAGAGTCAGAGATGGAACCATAAGGTGATCAAGAAGCATGTCTAGACCTTGAGAGTGTTTGAGAGTTGAGCGCATAGCTAAATAGTAAGAGAAGCGTAGGTTTAGTTTAGTTTAGTTTATGGGGTAATAAAAATAATTGATAATGGTCATTATGGGTTGAGGTTTCAGGTGACCATTGAAACGTAATAATGATGGTTGATGACTATTACTAAAAGGGAATATTAATGTCATAAAAGGCATTGTGAAGTAGCAACAACTATAAAAGAAAAGTCCTAATTAAGGAGGAGGTATGCTCAACTCTCATATAATCATTTTTTCGGTTTGTAATTTTCTGCTCCCGATATCTCACTAAAGCATCAGAGGGGTCTTACCAAGGCCAGATTGGTGTCTGCTGACTTTGTGTTGACTTTAGTAGAAACTCTTCTACTCAATATGGAGAATACGAGGAGTGCTTGGCCATCAATGCTCAAGAAGTACTCGACTTGTGTTTGGACTCTTGTAAGCTAGAGTGGGTGAATAGCTTTGATCGCTTCATCTTCATTGTGTGCTCATCGTTTGAATGTTCAACAAAAAACATAAATCAAATTTGACTTTACATGACAACACCTTGGTTTAACTTGGTATCTACCTCTTAAGATAACTAATCTAAGATATAGTTCTAATGATCTACCATCACTAAATCTTCTCTTTCTCGAATACCTTCCGGAGGTGGAAAAAACTCTTACAAACTGTTTCTTAAAAAATAACACAAGAACAAAGCAAATATACAAATACAAATGAAACTAACAACTTTACAATAATATTTTCTTTGAATGCTTCTTTATCGCTTTGGATTACCTCTTGATGGTAGAAAATGCAGCAACACTTTATCTCCAAATCCTCAAGAATTAGATCCTTTAATTTGCCTCAAAATCCTCTTTTATAAGCTGTTATTCGGGTTGATTTCCACCTACCAGTCGATTGGTTATCTTTACCAATCGATTGCTTAGATATAATTTGACCATTAAAACTTGCAGAATGACTCTTTTAATTTATCTTACCAATTGATTGGTGAGACTCACCAATTAATTACTTGCCTTCAGTTGAATTACCCAATGAATTAGCTCTTGTTACTTGTAGAATGACTCTTTTTACCTCACCAATTGATTGATGAGACTTACCAGTCGATTGCTTGTCTTCAGTTGAATTGACCAATCAATTTCACAGTGTTTTGTTCGCTTCTATAATGCTACCAATCGTTTGCTGGAACCCACCAATCAATTGTCTATAGTAGCAAAAATATTATAGAAGAAACCCTAAACCTGATTTCTACAGTAACCTCCGAAATTATTGTAGCAACCTTAATTTTTAAGGTTTAGGGTTTGTAATAAACTGTAGCACTGTAAGAACCCTATTTACTATAGCAAAAATCTAAAAATATCTTAAACCCTAATTTCAGATTTTATAGTTTATCGATTGATCAATACACTCAATCAATTGAGCAATACTCGTATTTCAAACTTATCAAGGCTAAATTCTTATCTTGCCTAGTATCCAATTGATCTCAACTTACTAGGACTTTCTTTGCTCAGCATTCAGTCAACCTTGACCTACGAAGACTGCTCGTTGCCTAGCATCTAGTTACTATTGACATGTCGAGACTTTATCGTTGTCTGACATCTAATCAACTTTGACCTACCGATACCTCTTTATTGCATAACATTCGATCAATCTAGACCTACCAGGACTTCCGTCATCACTAAGTGTCTGGTCCTTCATGACTCACTTGGACTTCTCTTCTCATGTCAAGTGTCTAATCCTTTATAATCCACTTGGACTTCACTTATCATGCCAAGTGTCCAATTTTCAATGATTCACTTAGATTTTTCTTTTCATGTTAACTTCCTGTTGGATTTCTAATAGCCAAGTGTTTGGTCAATCATAACTTACTTATACTTCTCATCTTCGTGCCAACTTCTTGTTGATCTTTTAATCTCAGGTGTCTGGTCAAACATGACTCACCTACACGTTTCTCCACTGATTAAATTATGAGAGGTAGTTTGATTCCCACGGATTAAATTTTACTTATTATCGTAGTCAAGATTTTCAACTATGTAACCCATTCTATAAGGGTGGGATAGATTTAGTTCAAGTATGTGGGACCATTCTGAAAACCAATCAATGAATTTAATAATTTTTTGAAAAAAAATGGGCTATTATGAAATTAAGAACGCTAAAGTTTTCACTTGCAAATTAGGTTCATTCTGCTTTAGATTCCTAGAGGAATAATCGTCATATACGATAATAAAAGATTATGCTATTAATAGTAAATGATCATGTCCGAAAGTTGAATCAACGGACGTTAGGCACGTGGCGCTCTCCAAGTCGCTGATGTAGATTTTCGACGGGTCGCACGAACTTCCGACGAACCTGCATAGAAGTCGGGCCGGGAAGGAGTTCCCGGCGGCGACCCTCCGACGCTGAAATCAGGCAAGCTAACAGTGAAGAAGTGGTTCCAAAAATTGTAGAATGCGTAACTCCGGCGAAGTATAAGGCTCCTTATATAGAGCGGTGAAAGGACTCACGCACACCTACCGAGGCACATACGTGTCCTTAGCCCATACCTCGGTATGTGTTTGTCAGAAAGTTTACCTGACACCATACTGCTACAGTCCAGGCACGTCTTCGATGGAACAGCAGAACACCTTGCCGCCAGATTTGGAGTATGGCCTAGTCATAGGACTTGACAGCTGTCATAAGATGTTCCTTGTCCTTCTCTCCCTACTCCATGCCGGGGCGTCCGGCCGACCGGCACTCATCTCTCGTCCGGCCGGCCGACACTCATCTCACGTCCGGCCGGCCGGCACTCACCTCACGTCCGGCCCTCCGTATGCATCGGTATGCTGGGGAGATCCTCGGTAAGGTGCTATGTGGGGACTGCTAGCAGTATGTTACCTTATGTCTACGGCTGAGCATGACTTCCGCTCCGCCCTTCGTTACTGTTCAATCGAGCGCCGGAACCCCAACCCCTGTCGGGGCGCCTTTTGCCATCGGTCATTCACCAATCGACCGGCCGGGAGGTCGGCCCATCCTTCTCCGGTCGGCCGCCCGGTCCGCCCTTCTCCGGTCGGCTACCTGGACCTTTGACTTCCACGTGGCGTTGACCCCTCAAAATGGGAGTCCCCTGTTCTAACCGCCGGATCAGTAAATAAAAATAAAAATTTTACTAAAATAAAAATAATCAAATTGGAATTGAATTGTGATTTTTCTAATCCAATTTATTACTAAAATAGAATTTTACTAATAAAAAATATATATATAAATTCAAAAGTCTAACTGAAAGAATTTGTCGGAAAATCTACTAATTTGGATACTTATCTTATTTGGTCTTAGGGTTTAGTAGATCAAAAAGGAGGCTCGGTGATTCAAGAGGCTTAAGTGATATAAATTTAATAAAAACGTATTATCTAATATTCTTTTTTTTTATTAGTAAAATACAAAAAAGAAATATTAATAATAGAGGAATTCTCTCATTCCTCGTGCAATCGGCCAACTTACTCACCTAGGGCTCTCTTACTTCGTCCCCAAGAAAATAAATCATTTCATTTTTCTAATTATTAGATTTGCGCTATCAAATTCACAATTTTACTACCTTTTTGCCGAATTTGACCGACTCCCCTCAAACCAAGCCGACACCAATCAACTGGTTCAAAATTATCCCACCGGTCCTCTATAAAAGCCTACGGCTCCGAGTAACCAAACCATTACTTCCCGGTTCAATTTTAGTTTCCCCGTTCCAGAAAGCCATGAACGGCGCGACTTCTCGGTTGGCCCGCCGCGTCTTCTCTGCGGGCTCCGCCGGCATCGCGGCGGCGCGACGAGCACCTAACGGATCCACGTGGCTGTCTGCGTCGCCGCGCCTGCTTAGCACGGCCGCGTCGGCCGGCGGCGTCCGCGGCGAGGTGACTGCCGCGCCCCACGGGGAGGAGAAGACTGTCGCCAGCTACTGGGGGGTGGCGCCTGCGAAGCTGCTCAAGGAGGACGGCACCGAGTGGAAGTGGAATTGCTTTAAGGTCTGATTTTTTTTTTTATTATCGATTTTTTTTTGTTGCTGTTGTTAATTTCTTCTATTTATGTGTATATTAAAAAGCCATGGGACACGTACTCTTCCGACCTCTCCATCGACCTGAAAAAGCACCACGTGCCGACCACGTTGGGGGAGAAGATGGCTCTCGGGCTCGTGAAGGCCCTCCGAGTACCGACGGATATTTTCTTCAATGTATTAGAAAAATAAATATAAATTGAATTATTTTATCTGCTTTATTAAATTATCAGTGAAATATTGTTGCAATGGCAGAGGAGGTACGGTTGCCGGGCGATGATGCTGGAGACGGTGGCGGCCGTGCCGGGGATGGTGGGCGGGTTGGTGCTGCACCTGCAGTCGCTGCGGCGGTTCGAGCAGAGCTGCGGGTGGATCCGGGCGCTGCTGGACGAGGCGGAGAACGAGCGGATGCACCTGATGACGTTCATGGAGTTGGCGAAGCCGCGGTGGTACGAGCGTACGCTGGTGGTGGCGGTGCAGGGCGTCTTCTTCAACGTCTACTTCGCGACGTACCTGCTCTCGCCCAAGCTGGCGCACCGCATGGTGGGATACCTGGAGGAGGAGGCCATCCACTCCTACACGGAGTTCCTCAAGGACTTGGAGGCCGGCGAGATCGAGAACGTGCCGGCTCCTGCCATAGCCATCGACTACTGGCGCCTCCCGGCGGGCGCCACCCTCAAGGACGTCGTCACGGTCGTCCGCGCCGACGAGGCCCACCACCGCGACGTCAACCACTTCGCCTCCGTAAGTTAAATGATTTTCTTTCAACAACTTACACCGCGCGCTAGCTATCTGCTTCAGTTTCTTCTTGCTCTGTTCTCATTTCTTAATTTAAACTTGTTTTTGATGATCAGGATATCCATTACCAGGGACGTGAGCTGAGAGAGCTGCCGGCTCCGGTCGGCTATCATTGATGATGGAAGGATGGAAGGGGCCGCTATATATATATATATATATATATTGATGATGGAAGGATGGAAGGGGCCGCTATATATATATATATATATATATATATATATATATATATATATATATATATATATATATATATATATATATATAGTAATTGAATCTTAAAATCTAGATTACCGTTATTAAAAATTAATAATAACTCTTAGTCCAGATTCTTAATAAAATTAAGATTATTATTACATGTGGTAAAAGGATGATTTATAATATTTCTATTAATTCGTCTATATATATATATATATATATATATAGTAATTGAATCTTAAAATCTAGATTACCGTTATTAAAAATTAATAATAACTCTTAGTCCAGATTCTTAATAAAATTAAGATTATTATTACATGTGGTAAAAGGATGATTTATAGTATTTCTATTAATTCATCCTAGGTCAATATAAAAGAGTTAAATAACAGATGACTACTAATCCTTAGTATAAAAAAAAAAAAATGGAACCGTCACATCAGCGGCCCCCCTAGAGCCGATCTCACGGATATGGAGGGAGGTAAATGCAGGTACACAGGTGGAAAGTGCATGGCGGAGACGTTAACCCCAGGCAGTGACACCCCGAGGATCGACCCCTGGACCTTTCAGCCACAGAACCTCCCCATCTGTGTTACGCCCTGGGGACAACTAATCCTTAGTATAAGTGATGAAGATATGAGGAAAGAAAGATATGCTTAGATGCCCAGAGTTTTGAGCTTAAAATTTTATATGATAATATATCTTAATAATATCTTATGGTACGGTTCAACTACAAACAAGATTATTAGCAAATGCTTGTATGGTCGATCCATAATCCTAATATTATTAGCAAATGCTTGTATGGTCGATCATATAATTCTGTGTTATTATTATTATTATTATTTTTGTTTCCAAAGCATATGTTGAATGGTTTTATTCGTATTTTACTTGAAAATTGAGAAAAAGGACGGAAAGAAAATTATTTGTCAAATTTTTATTCTGATTTAAAAAAAAAAAAATCTTAGAACAGTTTTTTTTAAAATATTAACTAATGATAAAAATAAAATGAGAGTGATAAACATCACCTGTGTCGAAAAACTAAATCATGCACATGAAACACATTAATGTTTATCTATAATATTAGAATACTATAACTGTATTTGGTTTTGATGCTAGATAATTATAACTTTGTTGTTCAATGTAAGAAAAAAAAACAATTGCTTGATCTAGGGGTAACAGATTAGACGTATAATTAAAAACTAAAAAAATAGACAATTAGGGATGAAATTTTGGGATGAAAATTATTCGTCACAAATTTATTATCAATTTTACAATCAAAATAGAATTTATCACTAATTAACAACGAAATTAACAATGAAATAAAATTATCGTAAAATAACAACAAATAAATTTTTATTACAAAATCCGTTGTCAATCAAGTCAACAAATTCATTGCAAAATTTACAAACTCTACAACAAAAAATGTCTTCATCCCAGAAGCTTGCACAAATACAGTAAATTTTACAACAAATCATTGGATTCGTGACGAATCCAGGTTCGTTGTCAATTGGCGACGAATCTAGATTCTTCGCTAATTAGCGACGAATCTAGATTCTTCGCCAATTAGCGACGAATCCAGATTTATCGCCAATTGGCAACGAACATGTTGATTCGTTGCAAATTTAAAAAAAAAAACAAAAAAGAAAATATTCCTAAATGGGGCATATGCCCCTAAAGATCTCGGAATAATATGAAATAAATTATTATATATTTGTATCAATCTCCAAATAATATAAATAACCTCAAATATTAATTCCATGTAATATATTAACTATTTCATAATTTTTTAAAAATGAATTAGCATGAAAAATCTAATTCTAGTTCTAAAAATTATTGATATCAAAAAATTGGGTGAATTGATGTTTGAGGCAATTGATGTGATCAGAAGATCGATACGAACAATAAGAACTTATTTTATGTCATTCCGAGATTTATAGGTTTATCTTCGTCATTTTTAACACATTTATTTTAATTTTTTTTAAAAATTAAAATTTTGGGATGAATTTAGAAATTTGTCCCAATTGGCAACGAATTTCCAAGTGCGTCCTAAATTTGGGACGAATTTCTAAATTTGTCCCAATTTTTTTTTTAAAAAAAAAGAAAAAAATGTATCGTAAAAATGGAAGATGGCCTTAAAGAGTCCGGAATGACATAAATAGGGTTGTAAATGAATTAAACGTTCATGTACAAGTTTGGTGTTCAACTTGTTAAGAGCTTGTTTATATTCGTTCAATATACACAAGATTAATTAAACAAACAAGCTTGAATACATATGTATTCAGCTCGTTAACGTTTGTGAATAACGTTCATGAATAATGTTCACAAACCATATTCATTAATAAAACTCTTTTCAATATGCTAAATAAATAATACAATAAAATAAAATAAACAAATAAGTTTAAATTGCAAGTTCCATATCTAATTAAATAAATAAAAGTTTCAAACAATCAAACAAGTTTAAATTGAGAGCTCAATAAAATCTAAACGAGTCAAGCTCAAGTCAGCATTGAATTGAGAGTTCGATAATATCTAAATGAACCAACCTCAACCCAAGCTTCAAACAAACTCAAGTTTATAAAAAATAAACTAAGTCAAACTTGAACAATTATTTTAAAAGTTTGATTCATTTTAAGCTTAGTTCGACTCGGTTACCTTATCAAACAAGCTTGAACACCCCAAATCTTGGCTTTATAAATTTTTAGAACAAGAAGTAGATATTTATTCCTCATTATAAGTTTTCTAGAATTATCTTCCAATTTTAGGAAGCATATCTTTTTTTAAAAAAAATTGGGATGAATTTGGAAATTCATCCCAAATTTGGGATGAACTTGGAAATTAGTTGCCAATTTGAGACTAATTACCAAATTCATTCCAAAATTTTAATTTTTCAAAAATTAAAATAAATGCGTTCAAAATATGAAAGATGGACATAGGATTTTGGAATAATATGAAACAAGTTCCTATTTGTTCAATCTCCTGATTACATTAATGACCTCAAATATTTAATATAATTTTTTCATAGTTAAATTAATTAGATCGACTTTATAAATCCAATGACTTTATGAAAAAAAGAGTTAGAGTTTACAATGTTAAAATCAATTTGATATCCATAAATTACTAATCTAAATGCATTGGGAAATTAATGTTTGAGACTATTAATGTGATCATGCAATCAATACAAATACATAGAAACTTATTTAATGTTATTCCGAATTCTCTAGGTTCAACTTCCACATTTTGGACATACTTATTTTGAATTTTTTTTAAAAATGAATTTGGAAATTCGTTCCAAATTGGTGATAAATTTTCAAGTTCATCCTAAATTTGGGATGAATTTCCAAATTCGTCCCAAAATTCTTTTTTTTTAACAAAAAAAATGAAATGCATCCTAAAAATGGAAGATGACCAAAATTCGGGATGACATGAAATAAATTTATATGTACTTGTATCGATCTTCTAATCACATTACTAACCTCAAAGATGAATTTCACCCAATACATTGATGTTCATAAATCTTTTGAACAAGAATTAGATATTTATTACTTCTTCGTGTTAAAAAAGATATGAATCTTAATATATTTGGTGAAATTAATGTTTATGGTTATTAATGTAATCAGAAGATCAATACGAATATATAGGAACTTGTTTAATGTCATCCCGAACTTTCTAGGGTCATCTTCTAATTTTAGGGTGCATTTTCTTAAAAGAAAACTGGGTACGAAATTCTAAATTCATCCCAAAATTTATTTGTTTTTAAAATCAAAATAAATGCTTTCAAAATGCAGATGATGAATATACAGATCTCGAAATGACATGAAATATGTTTCTATACGTTCATATCAATCTCCTAATCATATTAATGATATCAAACATTAATTTCACCTAATACATTTAGATCATTAATTTTTGAATATCAAAATGACTTTAACATTTTTAAACTCTATTTCTTTTTCACAAGTCATAGGATTTATAAAGTCGATCTAATTAATTTACTATAAAAAATTATATTGTATATTTGAATCATTAATATGATCAGGAGATCGATACAAATATATCGGAATGCATTTCATGTCATTCCGAGACCTCTAGGTACATTTTCCGTATTTTGGATGCATTTATTTTGATTTTTAAAAAATTAAAATTTTGGAATGAATTTTGAAATTTCTCCCAAATTGATGATGAATTTCCAAGTTTGTCCCAAATTTGGGACGAATTTTTAAATTTATCCCAAAATTCTTTTTTTTAAAAAAAAAAAGAAATGCATCCTAAAATTGGAAGATAATACTAGAGAGCTAGCAATACATGAAATAAGTTTCTATATATTTGTATTGAACTCTTGATTATATTAATGACCTCAAAGATAAATTTCATCAAATATATTGAGGTTCATAAATTCTTAAAATAAGAATTAGATATTTATTTTTCATTCATGTTAAAAAAAAAAGGGAGGAAGAAGATTTAAATATGAGTTAAAAATCATTTCATTAAAGGAATTAGTGTTGCCATCGATATTGCAAGCCAAAATAATTATTATAAATTAATATAGAACATCACTACTAACCAAATCAAGAAACTCATCTATAAAGTGTCATTTAACTCATACAAGTAAGATCATCTAAATGTGTTAAAAATTATTATTTTTTGTTTAAACTACCCTAATTATTTTTTGTTGTCACTAAATATTTTGTTTACATCAACTAATCTTGAAAGTGACGAGTCCAATCTCACGAAAGTTTCTCACAACCATCAAGGTAATAAAAAATTACTCACAGCGGACGACTAATCAACCCAGCATTCTTATGTAAATCATCCTTTAAAAAACCCATCTATTAATTCACCCAAATTGAAATTCAATTCTTAAATGTTTGAATAATTGAGAAGGTATCCAATCGTTGCTCTATTATCTTAGGGTATAAATTACCCTAATATAACAATCAATAATGTAAAGAGAGTCTTTTGACGGAAGAAATAAATAGAAACAAACTAGATTTGATATACTAAACGCTACTATGGTACCAAATCAATGAACTATCACCATAAATAGGGAAAATTTGCATGCAGTCCCCATTGATAAACACAACTTTGCATGTACTCCCCAATAGAAAAAATCTTTCTTTTCACTCCCTAATCTAATTTACTTACCTAATTGTCCCTGATATTTTAAGTATAAAAAGTCTAAAAATGAGTATAAATCCTCTTAAATTCAGTACATTAAACTAGAATCTAGTATGTTTTCTATCAAATTGAGTACGATTCTTTTTCCACCTCAATTGGATATAAAATATACTAAATTTTCTTTAAATGGTACTCAATTAGATGTAAAATATACTAGATTTTCTTTAAATGATACTCAATTGGATGAAAAATATACTAGATTTTTTTCAAATGGTACTGAATTTAGGAGGAATTATATTAAATAGAAAAAAAATCGTACTCAATTTAATAGAAAATATACTCGATTCTAGTTTAAAATGCTGAATTTAATAGGAATTATACTCATTTTTATATTATTTATACCTAAAATATATGAAAAACAATTTTAATTAAAAATATACTCGAATATACTAGGTTTTCTTTAAATGATACTCAATTGGATAGAAAATATACTAGATTTTCTTTAAATTAAATTCATTTTTGGACCTTTTATACCTAAAAAATCTAAGGGCAATTAGGTCATAATATTTGCATGAGGAAATTGAAGTAAATAAAACTTTGCATGCAGAGAGTGGAAACAAAGATTTTTATGAGTGGGGATTGCATGTAAAATTCAAGTTTTGATTGAGAATTTTTCTCTACTTTACTCCCAGAAATATCTGCCAAATATTTTCTCTTAAGATATTGTTTACTCTATAAAGGAGGAAGAACATACAAATGCGGGTTAGAAACTTTGCTTTTCAGTAGAAATCCCTCAAAATATGAAAGTAGTGTTGACAACCAAATAATGCATATTGTTTTAATTAAAATTTTACAGAGTGAATCATCACTATTGGACTAACTAATTTGGAGGAGGAATCCAAATTATTGTCGGTGAGAAAATCATTCTAAAGATACCAAAAGTCATATTCAAACAAAAGGATTGAGCTATACCTTTTCTTATACAAAGCGATAAAAATATATTTACCGATCCTGTCAGTATAGTCAATTATCAATTTTTTAGGATCTAGAATTTAATGTTTAGAGTCCTAGAGTTTAAAATTTTTATATATTTTTTTAAAAGTTGGTAATTGATATTAAAAAAATATAAACACAAAATTTTAAAAAATTGATAACCAACGTAAAAGAGTGGGAGGAACCGTGCCCCTAAACACATCGAACAAACCAATTCAATAAGTCATTTTAATAAATTTAGAAAAATTCAAAAAAAAAGATTAAATCAAACTTAAATAAATTAATAAAATATCGAATTGCCTATCTGCAAAATAGCGTCGTCGACAACGATGGTCTCGATGCGGATCGCCATTCCACGCGACAAAAGTTCGAATCCATCTCCAAAAAATAATTAATAATATATCCACCCTCATATCAATTGAAATTTACTTTTAACCCCTCATCTAATCTTTTCCGTCGCATAGTGCACTGCTGCCTTTTCCAACACCTAGCCGAAACCTAACCTTTTCCCTCTCGGCCGGCAACTCCACCGCCGTTTTCCCTTCTTCCTCCTCCATCGAAGATCTTATCGCGATCTCTATCTCCGTCTCTTTCTTACCCCCATCCACCGGTTCTTCAGGGAAGCACGGCAGCCACCGCGGCACGTGCCGGAAGGGCGGCTCCCTGCCCGCCGCCGCGTAGCTCCTCCACGTCTCTCTGTGCGCTTTCCCCTGCCCCTCCAGAGGAATCGGCTTCGCAAAAGGAATCTCCTCCACTGACCCCACAAACTCCTTTAATTCCCTGAGTGCCCCAGAACGGAGCGGCTGCCCCGCCGGGTCGGAGCCGCCCGGGAATCCCGTCGCGGCGCTGAGATCCTCTATCGCCCGCACAAGGTCGAGAAGATTGGACTCGGTGCGTCGGTGCGCGGCCGCCACGGACGCGGCGGCGAAACCGAGGGCTTGGAGGTATCGGGCGGAGATGTCGGAGAGCGCGCGGAGGGCGGAAGGCTCCGCCGCGGTGTATCCCGCGGAGAGGCAGATCTGCGCGACGGCGACCTTGGAGACGGCGGCGTCGAAGGCAGAAAGGGAAGGGACAGTTGGTGATGGTTGCGGCCGCTCCTCCGCCTTAAACTTCCGCCGCTGGGGGTCGCCATTCATCACCGGTGGGGGAACTGCCACTGAATCCAAAACCAGCGACTTTGTGAATAAATAAATATATAAATAAACATATTTATTCGATCGAATAATATAAAATATGTTGAATAAATAAATTCGCATGCTAGTGATCCCATTCGAGATGGAGGAGGAAGAGACCACCAATAAAGGGACTGGCGAAGGGTCGAAGTTGGCTGTGTTGAGCCTTTGTGAATTGTGATGATTAAAGCGTTAGAATGAGTACCGAAGCCGACTCACATTAGTTCCGATGATCCAAAGACAGAGAGTACTAAAGAAGTTTTAGTTTTTTTTTGTCCAATATGTAAATTTTTAATATTATTAAATCGTAGTTTTAAAATTATTGAATTATTTAATTTTATCTTTATCAGTTAACTGATAATTTAAAATAGTAAAATCAATTTGTTATTTTAAGCAGTCGAATTCATTTAATTTAGCCGATGAAATGTCAGAATTTTAATTCAGTCTGCTTATGTATTTATTTATTTATATTAAAATTAGTTGATAAACTAAACGGTTATATTGATATAAAACTACTTTATATGTATTTATCCATTTCTTTTGATTAAATTTATGTCCTCAAATATCAATTTAAAATTTGATACATCAGTCGATTTTGATTAAAATCAATTGATTGACTAAATAAGTTCGGATTGACATAAACTAATTTTTATGTATTTCTCTATCTCTCTTGATTAAATTCATACCCTTAAACATCAATTTAAAATTTGATACATCAGTCGATTTTGATTAAAATCAGCTGATTGACTAAATAAGTTCGGATTGACATAAACTAATTTTTATGTGTTCCTCTATCTCTCTTGATTATATTCATGCCCTCAAATGTCAATTTAACACAATATATTAAGAGCAATGATTTTTGAACATGTATATGTTTGAAAATTTTAATTCATATTTAAAAACTCCGCTGATGGACCAAACGACTTTGAATATTTAGGAACTAGTTTCATGTCAATCTGAGGTCATTTGGTCCATCAGTCGATTTTATTCAAAACCGGTTGATGGACCAAACAACCTCAGTTTGGCATGTCCTAAAACATCAATTTGATCCAACATATTGAGAGTAATGATTTTTTAAATATGAATGTGTTTAAGAAATTTAATTCATGTTCAAAAAATCATTGATCTCAATATATTGAATCAAATTAAGGTTTGAGGGTATTGATATAATCAAAAGAGTTAGACGAACACATAGGAACTAATTTAATGTCAATACGAGGTCATTTGGTCCATTAGCCAATTTTATCCAAAATGGACTGATGGACGAAATGACCTCGGATTGACATAAAACTAGTTCCTATATGTTTGTCAAATTCTTTTGATTATATCCATGCCCTCAAACCTCAATTTAACTCAATATATTGAGAGCAATAATTTTTTGAATGGCTGATGGATCAAACGGCCTCAGATTAATATGAAACTAGATCCTATGAGTTCGGTTAGTTCTCTTGATTATATTCATACTCTCAAACATCAATTTAACTCAATATATTGAAAGCAATAATTTTTTAAATATGAATTATTCAAAAAATTATTGTTCTCAATATATTGAGTCAAATTACAGTTTGAGGGCATGAATATAATTAGAAGAACTAGTTGAAGATATAGGATATAGTTTTATGTCAATTTGAGGTCGTTTGGTCAATTAACCAGAATTTTTAATATGAATTAAAATTTTTAAATATATTTGTGTTTAAAAAATTATTACTCTCAACATATTAAGTCAAATTGACGTTTGATGACATGAATATAATCAGGAGAGGCAGAGGAACACATAAGAACTAATTTCATGTCAATCTGAGGTTATTTGGTCAATCAACCGATTTTAGACAGAATCCATTAATGTACCAAGCATCAGGGCATGAATATAATTAGGAGAGATAGATGAACACATATGAACTAGTTTTATGTCAATCCGAGGTCGTTTGGTCTATCAACTGATTTTATCTAAAATTAATTTTGATAAATAAAAAAGGTAAATCAGTCGACTGATTAAAAAAATTAGTCGACTGATTTGATTACACGTTTCAACATAGAGCCAAATCGATTTGACTGCTCCAAAATATCAGTCATGACTGATAATGGTAAAATTGAAAATAGGTATATGATTTAGTAATTTTAAAATTACGATTTGATAATTTCATAAACTTATCTATGTGGTTCCTGAAAAAATAAAGAATAAGTCCAATGCTAATAATATATTATTTACAAATTTTTCACATGTAAACTTATAATTTTCCAATTAGACCTTATAATTTAAATGGGAGGGAGATAAATGTAAAATTGTAAGGGCATCTTAAGTATCCAAATCAGTTATCCTAGATTTTAGATAGGGTAGCTAAAATCTTTTTAGCTTAGCTATCCTATCAATTCTCTAACTTTAACATTTATAAATAGTACTTATTTAAATTTAGTAAATAAATTTCAATCCTTAACTATTATAAAGGAAAGAGAGAAAATAAGGAAAATATATATGATGTAGTGAAAAATGAATATCCAAATTTATTAAATTAATTTTTTTATCCTAAATTATATATTTTGGATAAGAAAATTGGTGTGATGCTTTAAAGAGGTTGAAATATAAAAATTGAAAGAAAAAAATCTATGAAGTTTTACATTTGTAATTTAAGGGCATTTATGAAATTTTAAATCAACTTTTAAATCTCAAAATTAATCATACGAGTGACATCAATAATTAATGATGATAAAAAAAATGATAATGTAAGTAGGGGGTGAGTATAAATAGTAAAATCAAATTAATCGAACGTATCAAATTTAAAATTTTGATTTTCATTTTTTTTAAAAAAAATTAGTTTGATTTTCTATTAATTTGATTCGATTTCGGTTTTAAAATTCATAATTTAGTTAAATGGAATAAGAATATTAATTTGATTATTTTTTATTTAAAAATATAGTTAATTAAATAAAATCTAAATTTGATTAATTTGATTTTAAAATGTTAGTTAATTCGGTTAAAACTAAATTAATTGATATTTAATCTGTTCAATTTATTTGATTTTCGTAGGAAAATTTGATCAGTTTGGTTGCCTCAAAAAAATTTCGATTTGTTTAATTTTCAATTTGTTCAGTTTAATCGGTTCAGTTTTAACCAAATGTTCATCCCTAAGCTTCTGTTTGGATGAGATAAGGGAATGTTTATTAATGGAAGGCGAAGGGAGGGAAAAGGAGGGTAAAGGAGGAGAATTACAGAATTTATCTTACCCTTGTTTGGGAGGAAGAGAAGGTCCATACGAGAGGAAAGAAAGGAGAATGAAGATTAAATATATAAAATTATAAAAATATTCTCTTTTTGAAAAATAAATCTACATGTGAAAAAATAAGGATAAAATTAAAGCAATTTCTTCTTCCCTCTTCTTCCCCTTTTTGACATCCTAAATTGGAGTGTAAGAAATTTTACTGAGTCCTAAGCATGTAAGGGTAAGTTTTACCCTTCTCTCCCCTTCCCCTCCATAACTCACTCCCACCAAACTGTTAGAGTGTATACTAAAAGCCTAGCTTTTGGTATAAACATTTATCTAGAAATAAGAATCACATTGGTCAAATGTCTACATTTGTGATAAATGTAGTTGTTCAATTAATTTATATTGTAGATAACATGGTGTGTGGTGTCACACACAGAGGATCATTTTATCAGTACCTTATAAATTATAAACAGTAGCTCACGACCAAAATGGAAAGGAACAAACCATTAGAAGGTCGTAGTGTAATTAGGTATCAGTTTATCTTGACTGTATAATTACACTAGTACACTTAGAGTGTATTGAGTAGGACCATTTGAGGTCGTTTCTTTTATACTGATTTTATAAAGAAACAAAGACCTCGGTTATTATGGAAGTGTGTGCTCTTAATCCTGATATAATAACAAGCACATATATTTGATATTTATTTCTTTAATTTATCAATGAGTGAGATTTAGTTCGATGAATCAATAAGCCCGATAAGTTGGGAAATGGTATCACTTATAGTGTGTGTTGTTGATTATAGAAGGAAACTGTGTCCTAGAGATACTAGGTTGAGAATGTCCCCAAGAGGAGCTCATAAGGATTGTCATGTTAAACCCTGCAGGTGGACTTAGTCCGACATGACGATAAGGTTGAGTGGTACTACTCTTGGACTAAGATATTAATTAAGTGAGTTGTCAGTAACTTACTTAATTAGTGGGCATTTGTTATCTTAAACACAGGGAGACTAACACACTCATAATAAGAAGGAGCCCAAAAATGTAATTTGGGATTGGTGCGGTAGTTCAATAATAATTCTCTAGTGGAATGAATTATTATTGATAAAATTAAGTTGTGTGTTCGGGGCGAACACGGGATGCTTAATTTTATCGGGAGACCAAAACCAATTCCTCCTCTCGGTCCCTATCGTAGCCTCTTAATTATAGAGTACTATACCCACCTATACCCACCTTCTTACCCATCCTATAGGGGCCGACCAAGCTAGCTTGGAGACCAAGCTAGGGCCGACCATGTTTTGGTTCATGGGTGAATTCATGTGGCCGGCCCTAGCTTGAACTCAAGCTTAGGTGGCCGGCCCTATTAAAATAAAAAGGAATTTTATTTTTTAAAATTTTTCTCATGTGGATAACATGATTTAAAAGAGAGTTTAAAAATTTAAATCTTTCCTTTTATAAGATTCTACAAAAGATTAAGAGAAGAGTTAAATCTCTTTCCTTATTTGTAGATTAAAAGGTTGATTTTAATTTTGGTAAAAACTTTCTTTTTAATCATGTTCATGATTTAAAAGAGAGTTTAAAAATTAAATATCTCTTTTATAAAGCTTCTACAAGGATTAAGAAAAGATTAGATATCTTTCCTTATTTGTAGATTGGAAGAGATTTTAATTTTTTAAAGATAACTTTCTTTTTATCCACATGTTTAAAAGAAATATTTTAATTTATAAAATTTCCTTTTTATTGACCATCATGAAGGGAAAATTATTAGAGAAATTTTTTATAAAATTTCCGGAAACAAATTAGGAAAGTTTTAATTCTTGATTGAATTAAATTTCCTTTGCTTGGTTTAAAGTGGCCGGCCACATTATTGATGAGAAAAAAATTATTTTAATTAAATAAATTTTCCTTATCAATGGCAAAAGAATTAAGGAAATTTTTATTTAAATTTCCTTATTTGCTAAGGCCAAGGATTATAAAAGAGAGGGTAGAGGTGCCTTCATGGTGAACAACTCTATTTATTTTTCCTCTCTCTTTTTCTTCCTTGGTGTGGCCGGCCATCCTCTCCTCCTTTCTTCTCTTTGATGGCCGAACCTCATCCTTCTTGTGGAGACCCATATGGTGGCCGGATCAAGTTTAGAGAAGAAGAAGAAGAAGGAGAGAAAGAAAGCTTTGTTTCTAGCATCCCTTGGAGCATGGTGGTGGTGGCCGAACCTCTTCATCCTAGAAGAAGTTTTGATGGCCGAAATTTGCAAGGAAGAAGAAGGTGCTTGGTGGTTCTCATCTCGGAAGATCGTTGCCCACACAACGTCCGAGGTTAGAAGAGGAATACGGTAGAAGATCAAGAGGTTTTTCTAAAAGGTATAACTAGTAATTTTTCTTTCCACATCATACTAGTTATTTTTGGAAATAATACTAAATACAAGAGGCATACGATTCTAGAGTTTCGAATTTGTTTTCGATATAGTGTTCTTTTGTTTTTCTTTTCCTTGTGATTTGATTGTTCTTTTCGGTTAACCTAAAGTTATTTTAGGAAATTAAATATTAGCTTTCTATAAAAGGTTTTGTCTAGTCGGTGGTGGTTGCTCCCATATCCAAGAAGGCCATGTGCCTCGCCACGTCAGTACTGGGAACCGATTATGGAAATTAATATTTAATGGAATTAATAACTTAAGGTGACTTGGGTCGAACGTGTTAAGTTACGCAGGAGATCCAAGTCAAAACCTAAAAGAACAAATAGATTAAGTTTTGGATCAAACGTGTTAAGTTCTGCAGGCGATCCAAAATTTAATTTAAAAGAACACATGGTAGCTAGGAAAAGGTTCAGACCTTTGTACAAAATTTTTGTACAGTGGAACCTCTAGGCTTTCCGAGTAGCAACCAACAAATGGTATCAGAGCTAGGGTTTTGCCTCTGTGTATTTGGTATTAGTTTAATTATGCACATGTCATACATAATTTAGGCAGGATAATAGTAGGATGTGCTAACTTTGTGGATGCAGGATCCAACTATTATGGCTTATAGTTTTATGTGTGTGATTGGACCCTTGGACATGTCAAGGGCATTTATATGTGTGTGCATAATTGTATTATAAAATACAGCAGGAGCTGTATTTAGTTTTATTAGGATTTTATTTTTGATCTAGATACATGTACATTCCTTTTATGGAATATAGGATCAAAATTGTAAAATTCTATTTATGTCGCGGATCGAATCTTGCAAAGCGTGGAACCTTCTAAGGACCAGAGGCGCAGTGGAACAAGGAGCAAGATGGATGCGACAGCTAGACCCGGTGGCGATGGCCAAATATGGCAGCAGCTTGGGATGACAACACACGGAGGACAACTAGAGATAAAAGCCATAATAGTTGAAAATTAGATTTTCTATTTATTGCTTCTATATTGTGCTGTGTGTGCATGTTAGTTTACAAGTTTAGTAGGCTAGCATAGTTAAAATTCCTCATTAATAAATAACTAAGTGGGAGAGAGATTTTTAAGTAAATCCCATGGTCTCCATTACTGGTTTGTAAGTGATGCAAACAAGCTTGCGCGTTGGCTCTGAGTGCCTTCCTCCATAACGGATGAGCTTGTTTGCGGATCACTAGAACAGACTTCCATTTTTGGATGACTATAGGAAGTTAATTAAGAACGTGTGATCTTCCCCAACGGAAGGGGCATAATCTTATTAATGGACTTAGTGTCAAGTAATGGTATACACTTAGACACATCTAATAGTATCCTCCCCATCGGAGTCACTGCTATTATTTATGTGACCAAATGAAACCAACTATTAATTTGTCATAAAACTAGATTGACAAGATAATAAAATTAAAGGGTTAAAACCCCTCTTAAAAATGATTGATTTTGTATACGTCCACACTAACGTGGCATACAAAATTAACGGTGTTTGAGATAATTTTATTTGTCATAAAGTTACGTTGACAAGATAGTTAATGGGTAAAACCCTCCTCTTACAAATGTTGATTTTGTATACGTCCACACTAACGTGGCATGCAAAATTCACGGTGTTTTGAGGTGTTGGTAAATTTAAATAGTATTGTTAGAGGAATCAATATTATTTTAAATTTAGAGTCTTGACCAAATATTTGATTAAAGATAGACCAACTATTAATTTTATTCATAAAGTAAGGTTGACGAGATAATAAAATTAAATGATAAAATTTCCTCTTTGAATTTGTATACGTCCACACTAACGTGGCATACAAAATTCATGGGGATTTTTAAGGAGTTGGTCTTAACCAAATATTTTTGTGATTCTTAGGAAGATGGTCAATCCCTAGTTGATATACTTTAGGATAGACTTAGTGGTCCCAATTATAATTGATTGGAAATAGAATTTGGACATTAAGGTAGACTGTCCTCTTAGAACTAAGAACAATATAGGTGTATTTTATTCATTAGTTGATACATGTTTAGTGGAGTTATCTACCGGTACCTGGTGTGTAGATATGGGAGCCACTGATCATGTCTGCAATTCATTGCAGGGTTCCAGGAAACCCGACAACTAAATGAAAATAAAAAACACCGTCCACATGTGCACTACTGCAAAAGTAGCAGCTGTTGCAGTGGGAGAGGTTTATTCTCTAATAGGAATAAAATTTGGATTATTAGGAATTGTCTTTACATACTAAGTTTAGAAAGAACCTTATTTCAGTTTCTAAACTATTATAGAATAGATATTGTGTCTATTTTGATAACAAAGTTGTTATCAAGAAAAATAGGCAAGTTATCTATTCTGGTATGTTGGTTGACAATTTATAATCCAATAACTCCCATGATGCAACAAATGGAAATTAATAACACATCTTCTAACTTAAGAGAAAACAACCTTCGAAAATGAACCAATTATATCTTTGACATCTAAGGCTAGGTTATATTAACTTAAGTAGGATTCATTGGTAGCTGATGAACTTTTGGGTTCATTAGTAGTGGAAATCTTTCCAACCTGCGAGTCTTACTTGGAAGGAAAATAACCAAGGAGCTTTTAAGTCTAAGGGGTAGGGAGCCAAAGATATATAGGAATTGGTTCATTCTGATTTGTGTGATCCTATGACTATCCAGACAAAAGGTATTTTCAAATATCTCGTCTATTTTATAGACAACTATTTGAGATATATTTACTTGATGTGCCGCAAGTCTAAGTGCTTTGATTAGTTCAAAGAGTACAAGGCTGATGTAGAGAAACATCAAAGTAAACGTATCAAGACACTACGGTGAGATCGTAGTGGCAAGTACCTTTTTGGGAGAATTTAGGAGTCACTTATCAGAAGTAGGGATTCAATCCCAACTAACAACACCTGGTATACCCCAACAGAATGGTGTAGAAAAAGGAAGGTATAGGACTCTTATGGAAATAAGTAGATTGATGATGAGTTATTTAGAAAATTATCAAATTCATTTTAAGGATATACTCTGGAAACGGAAGTGAACAGAGTACCTTCCAAAGTCAGAACTCTCTACTCATATAGAATTGCTAAATAGGTGTAAGCCTATTTTGAAGCATATTCAGATTCGGGTAGTCCAGCACATATGCTGAAGAGAGACAATGATAAGTTGGACAGGAATTCACTTGTTTGTGGGTTATCCTAGAGAAATGAAAGTAGGTTTATAGTCTTAAAAATCAGAAGGTTATTGTTAGCATCAATGACCGATTTTTAGAAAAGGACTATGTAATAAACCTCATGCCCATAAGTAAATTTGTTCTTAAGGAAATAATAAATGACATGTCTAATCTAGTACCAACTGTACAAGATGAAATATCACAAGAAACTGCAATACGTATCATAAATGATACACAATTACAGATAGTGCCTCATTGTAGTGGGAGGGTTGTTAGGCAACCTAAAAAGATTTATGTTTTGGGAGAGTTTTTGGACTCGATCCCTGGAGGACATGAACCTGATCTCCGGACATATGACGAAGCACTTCAAGATAAAGATGCAATATCTTGGCAAAGAGTAATGAATAACATAATTAGAATATATGTATTCTAATAAAATCTGGAAGCTTATAGAACCACCAAATGGTATAAAAGCCTTTGGGTGTAAAAAGGTCTATATTAGGAAAAGAGGGATAGACAGGAAGGTAGAAACTTTCAAAGCAAGGCTAGATGAAAAAGGAAACTTTTTCACTGGTAGCCATGCTTAAGTCTATCCGGATTCTTTTATCTATTTGGCAAGTGGATGTCAAGACAGCATTCCTTAATGGAAGTCTTGAAGAAAACATCCATATAAAGCAACCAGAAGGGTTCATTGCAAAGGGCTAAGAGCATCTTGTGTAAGCTCAATCAGTCGAGGCAAAGCTTCAAGGTCTTGGAATATCCGGTTTATCAAAGTAATCCAGATCTATGGATTTAGTAACCGGATAAGTCTTGTGTATACAAAAGATGTGATGGAAACGTGGTGGTATTTTTTGTACTATACTTAGATAACATTTTTTGTAGTTGGAAACAATATCAAAATGTTGTCAGAAGTAAGGGTATGGTTGTCCAAACAATTCGATATAAAAGGACTTGGGAGAATGTATATATTCTTGAGATCAAAGTAATAAGGGATCGCAAGAAAAGAATATTTTACTTATCCCAAGCTTCATACATCGGAAAAATCCTTGTTTGTTTTAAGCATACAAAACTCCAAGAAAGGTTTCTTACCTTTTCAGGATGGAGTAACTTTATCTAAAGATATGTCTCTGTAGACATCAAAGGAGATAAAGGAAATAAAGGCAGTTCTTTATGCTACGGCTGTTGGAAGCCTAATGTATGCTATGCACGAGATCAGAAATCTGTTTTGCCAAAGGCATAGTTAGCAGATATCAAAGTAACTCTGGACAAGGACAGTGGACTGCAGTAAAGCATATATTGTAGTACCTTAGAGGCACTAGAGATTATATGCTAGCTTACAAGACAGTTAATTTGGTCCTTGTGGGTTGCATGGATTTTGACTTCCAAACGGATAGGGACAATAATAAGTCAACCTCGGGGTTTTTGTGTTTACTTTAGGAGGTAAAGTCATAACTATGGAAGAGTGATAAGCATAGGTATTTTTCTGGACTCCACCATAGAAGCTTAGTATATGGCAAGCCTCTGAGGTAGCTATAAAAGCTGAATGACTCAGTAATCTCAAGATAGACTTAGATATGATTTCTGGTTTGTCCAAATATTATTACAATTTATTGTAATAATATTGGTGCAGTAGCAAACTCGAAGAAACCATAAGTCTATAAAGGCAAGTAAACACAATAGAGCGCAAGTACTACCCAATACGAGAAATCGTATAAACGAGGAGAAGTTGTTGCTGCCTAGATTGCATCAGGTGATGACCTATAGATCCTTCCACCGAGGTCCTTAAGGCAAGAGCTTTTGATGGACATGTTGAAGGGTTAGGAATCATATGTATGGCAGCAGATATAGCAGCTTAGTCTTTTAGTATAAGTGGGAGATTGTTAGAGTGTATACTAAAAGCCTAGCTTTTGGTATAAACATTTATCTAGAAATAAGAATCACATTGGTCAAATATCTACATTTGTGATAAATGTAATTGTTCAATTAATTTATATTGTAGATAACATGGTGTGTGGTGTCACACACAGAGGATCATTTTATCAGTACCTTATAAATTATAAACAGTAGCTCACGACCAAAATGGAAAGGAACAAACCATTAGAAGGTCGTAGTGTAATTAGGTATCAGTTTATCTTGACTATAAAATTACACTAGTACACTCTGAGTGTATTGAGCAGGACCATTTGAGGTAGTTTCTTTTTATACTGACTGTATAAAAGAACAAGACCTCTGTTATTATGGAAGTGTGTGCTCTTAATTCCGATATAATAACAAACACATATATTTAGTATTTATTTTTTTAATTTATCAGTGGGTGAGATTTAATTCGATAAATCAATAGGCCCGATGAGTTGGGAAATAATATTATTTATAGTGTGTGTTGTTGATTATAGAAGGAAACTGTGTCCTAGCGATCTAGGTTGATGATGTCCCCAAGAGGAGCTCATAAGGATTGTCATGTAAACCCTACAGGTGGACTTAATCCGACATGACAATAAGGTTGAGTGGTACTACTCTTGGAGCTAGACGTTAATTATGTGAGTGTCAGTAACTTACTTAATTAGTGGGCATTCGTTATCTTAAACACGGGGAGACTAACACACTCATAATAAGAAGAGCCCAAAATGTAATTTGGGATTGGTGCGGTAGTTCAATAATAGTTCTCTAGTGGAATGAATTATTATTGATAAAATTAAGTTGTGTGTTCGGGGCGAACACGGGATGCTTAATTTTATCGGGAGACCAAAACTAATTCCTCCTCTCGGTCCCTATCGTAGCCTCTTAATTATAGAGTACTATACCCACCTATACCCACCTTCTTACCCATCTCATAGGGGCCGGCCAAGCTAGCTTGGAGACCAAGCTAGGGCCGGCCATGTTTGGTTCATGGGTGAATATGTGGTCGGCCCTAGCTTGAACTCAAGCTTAGGTGGCCGGTCCTATTAAATAAAAAGGAATTTTATTTTTAAAATTTTTCTCATGTGGATAACATGATTTAAAAGAGAGTTTAAAATTTAAATCTTTCCTTTTATAAGATTCTACAAAAGATTAAGAGAAGAGTTAAATCTCTTTCCTTATTTGTAGATTAAAAGGTTGATTTTAATTTTGGTAAAAACTTTCCTTTTAATCATGTTCATGATTTAAAAGAGAGTTTAAAAATTAAATATCTCTTTTATAAAGCTTCTACAAGGATTAAGAAAAGATTAGATATCTTTCCTTATTTGTAGATTGGAAGAGATTTTAATTTTTTAAAGATAACTTTCTTTTTATCCACATGTTTAAAAGAAATATTTTAATTTATAAAATTTCCTTTTTATTGACCATCATGAAGGGAAAATTATTAGAGAAATTTTTTATAAAATTTCCGGAAACAAATTAGGAAAGTTTTAATTCTTGATTGAATTAAATTTCCTTTGCTTGGTTTAAAGTGGCCGGCCACATTATTGATGAGAAAAAAAATTATTTTAATTAAATAAATTTTCCTTATCAATGGCAAAAGAATTAAAGAAATTTTTATTTAAATTTCCTTATTTGCTAAGGCCAAGGATTATAAAAGAGAGGGTAGAGGTGCCTTCATGGTGAACAACTCTATTTATTTTTCCTCTCTCTTTTTCTTCCTTGGTGTGGCCGACCATCCTCTCCTCCTTTCTTCTCTTTGATGGCCGAACCTCATCCTTCTTGTGGAGACCCATATGGTGGCCGGATCAAGTTTAGAGAAGAAGAAGAAGAAGGAGAGAAAGAAAGCTTTGTTTCTAGCATCCCTTGGAGCATGGTGGTGGTGGCCGAACCTCTTCATCCTAGAAGAAGTTTTGATGGCCGAAATTTGCAAGGAAGAAGAAGGTGCTTGGTGGTTCTCATCTCGGAAGATCGTTGCCCACACAACGTCCGAGGTTAGAAGAGGAATACGGTAGAAGATCAAGAGGTTTTTCTAAAAGGTATAACTAGTAATTTTTCTTTTCGCATCATACTAGTTATTTTTGGAAATAATACTAAATACAAGAGGCATACGATTCTAGAGTTTCGAATTTGTTTTCGATATAGTGTTCTTTTGTTTTTCTTTTCCTTGTGATTTGATTGTTCTTTTCGGTTAACCTAAAGTTATTTTAGGAAATTAAATATTAGCTTTCTATAAAAGGTTTTGTCTAGTCGGTGGTGGTTGCTCCCATATCCAAGAAGGCCATGTGCCTCGCCACGTCAGTACTGGGAACCGATTATGGAAATTAATATTTAATGGAATTAATAACTTAAGGTGACTTGGGTCGAACGTGTTAAGTTACGCAGGAGATCCAAGTCAAAACCTAAAAGAACAAATAGATTAAGTTTTGGATCAAACGTGTTAAGTTCCGCAGGCGATCCAAAATTTAATTTAAAAGAACACATGGTAGATAGGAAAAGGTTCAGACCTTTGTACAAAATTTTTGTACAATGGAACCTCTAGGCTTTCCGAGTAGCAACCAACACAAACAAGGGTAAAAATTCTCTTCCCCCCTATGTACCCTTCCCTCCCCTTCACTCACCTCCTCCCAAAGAGGGTAAATATAAGGTCCAAAAAAAACTATAGAGGATTTTTTAATTGTGAAAAAAGTGATAGATTTTTGTTTAAAAGAATTTGATATGGTATTGAGGTTACATATTGGAGACTATAAAACTCATAAAACTCTAAGTTTTGAAGATGTCTTAATAATGGTAGCCAAAGATGATTCGCTCACCCCCAGTATTGTTGGTCCCCGTGGGTGTTTTGATGTGATCAACCAAGTTGGTTAGGTCCTGCTTTGTGTTTGATCCCTGTGTCTGAGTGTGCAGGAGCTTAGGAGCGCAGGAAGTCGAGCGGAAGACGCAGCTAACGAGAAGGACAGCACGGGAAGGGAGCCGACGGGTTCGGTGCGTCCGAAGGATGAGAGAGCTGCGGAAGAGTACTCCGGTGGACGAGAAGAACGTGTGCTGCGTTCCAGGGACGAGAAGCCGGACGGAAGTCTGCTCGAGGAGAAGGCTGGAAATTGGGATCGGGTGAGCCCTATTTCGGTTGGCCGGAATCACCCAAAAGAATGGAACTTTGGAAGACGAAGCAAAGAAGCAAGCAAGCAGGAACAAGCTGCCAGCCAGCTTGGAGGCGCCTCCAGCTTGAAGGCGCCTTCAATGCCTGTTGGAGGTGCCTCAGACCTGGCAGAAGTGAACGTTAAGCTGTTTGGATAAAGTTTTATCCCCTCTCTCGTTGGAGGCGCCTTGGACCTTGTTGGAGGCACCTTGGACCCTCGGGATAGACTTTTTAGGAGATATATAAAGGCCCCGGAGCTAGGAAATAAATAACAACTCAAGCAATCAACTATGTAGTCATTCCTAGCAACTAGTGAGTGTTTTAAGTGTGTAAAAAGGCTTCTCCGCCTACAGTGAAGGAGACTCTGCTAGTGCGATCTTTGACTGCCTTGGATTAACAACTGTCTTGGTTGTAACCAAGTTAAAATTCTGTCTCTTTTTATTTCTATTTTTAATTTTATTATAGTTGCTTTATTTTTGAGTTGAAAGATCTGAGGGTGGTTTTAATTTGTGCAGGCAATTCACCCCCTCTTGCCGGCCTCCGTTGCACCTATAATTGGTATCAGAGTTTGACCGCCTCAGAAGGACTAACCGCCGACTGAAGCACAACGATCAAGACGATGGCCGGAGCAAATATTCATCCCCCGAAGTTCGACGGAGACTTCGCGACGTGGAAACGCCTGATGGAGGTATTCTTTAAAACCGACTTTGATATTTTACTAACTATGAAATATGGTTTTGAAGTTCTGAAAGACAAAGAAGAGCATCAGTGGAGCAAGAAGGAGCAGGCCGAGTTTGTCGCCTACGGAAAGGCAGAATTCCACCTGCTGAGCGTGCTGCCACCACAAGAGGTAAGTCGAATCGGAAGCTACGACTCCACGAAAGACCTTTGGGAAAAATTCCTGGAGCTTCACGAAGGTACCTTGGAAGCTAAGCTAGCGAGGCGCGACATCCTCCGGACCCAGTTAATGAACCTTCGGATAAACCAAGGCGAGAAGGTAGCGCAACTCCAAGCAAGGATCAAAGAGTTGATCACGCAACTAACCAATCTTGGAGAAAAAGTAACGAACCGGGACTCTATCCGGTACGCGCTCAACGCCTTCCCCAGAACTCCAAAGTGGGCCTCCTTAGTAGATGCGTATTACATCTCTAAGAACTTCGAGGTAAGTACTTTAGAAAATTTATTTTCAACTTTTGAACTTCATGAATCTCGAGTTGCAGAGCCCAGTAGAGTAGTGAAGACTAGTCAAAACATTGCCCTAAAGGCAAGATCAAATGATTCTGACTCCGAGGCCTCGATCGACCAATCGGAAGCTGCACTATTGGTAAGACACTTCAATAAATTTTTTAATTCTAATAAATTTAGATCGCAAACACAGAGGCATCAGCAAAGAAAAAGGACGGTTCGTTGCTACAACTGCAATGAAGAAGGGCACAACAAAGATGACTGCCCAAAATTAAAGAAAAAAGAGAAAGAGAAGGAAAAGACAAAATACAAGAAACCAGAATCCTCCAAGCAGAAGAATCTGAAGGTCACCTGGTCAGATTCGTCTTCTTCCGAATCAGACATCGAAGCCTTCTCCGGATTAGCGCTGGTAGCCAACCATATTCCTGAAGATGACTCAAGTTCAGAGACGAGCATAGATGAAGGGGGGGATCATCATAAGAAGAAAGCGATGATGAAGGGGGAGAATCACCGAGTCAGGTAAGTAAGGTACATAACCTAATCCCGACTCAGTCCTTTAAATTTATTAAATGTCTTTCTAAAGATTTATTCAAATTAGAAAAAGAAAATGTTGAATTGAAATTAAACCTAGCAAAAGCATGCCCACTAGAAATATATGATAATCTAAAATTAGAAAATAAAAAATTAAAAGTTGAAATTGAGAAATTGAAAGATAATGATGCATGCCTAAATAGATTTCCAAAATCAAAAGTTAGAATTTATGGAAAATTGAATTGGTACATTAGAAACCATCATGGTCAACTTAGAAGAGTGCCCAAGAACTATGTACCCCCTAATTTTTGAATAACCCTGTAGGAAGGAACCTCTATTGGGTTCCGAAATCTGTGCTAAATTAATTTCCTTTTAATTAAGGCTTTCAGAAGAAAAATTAAACGTTAAAATTTCTTTATAAAGCTTTGTCTAAGGAAGTGGTTGTTGCTCCAATAACCAAGAAGGCCTAGTGCCTCGCCACGACCTGGAAGTTGAAATATTGAAATAAAATATTTAATTAACTTTATGAAAAAGCATCAAACTAGAATTAAATAATACTTTATAAGTTATTTCAAACATTTTTGGAAAATTCTAAAAGTTAATTATCTTGAAAAATTCTAAAAATTAATTTTGAATTAGAAATTATTTTGAAAATTTTTAAAAATTTCAGTTTACTTAGAAATTTTTTGAAAAAAAATAATTAATTTTGACTTAGAAATTATTTTTAAAAAATTCTAAAAATTCAATTTACTTAGAAATTTTTTGAAAAAATTCAAAAAAATTAATTTTGACTTAGAAATTATTTGCTAAATATTTTTTTTATTCTTACCCCATTTTTGCTGTGATCAAAGGGGGAGAGAGAAGTACAAGTTTAGGTGGAGAGAATTTTTTTAAAAAATATTTTTGATAAATTCTGGTTAACTCTTTATTAAGTAGTTGCAATTTTATGTATTGCAAATTTATGCTAAAATATGTTAGTTTAGTAATTTTCTTTAAAATTACTATTTGTCTATTTTTTACTCTAACTTGAACTTGGGTTGATGCACATTAAAAAGGGGGAGATTGTTGGTCCCCGTAGATGTTTTGATGTGATCAACCAAGTTGGTTAGGTCCTGCTTTGTGTTTGATCCCTGTGGCTGAGTGTGCAGGAGCTTAGGAGCGCAGGAAGTCAAGCGGAAGACGCAGCTAGCGAGAAGGACAACACGGGAAGGGACTTAACGGGCTCGGTGCGTCTGAAGGACGAGAGAGCTGCGGAAGAGTACTCCGGTGGACGAGAAGAATGTGCGCGGCGTTCGAGGGACGAGAAGCCGGACAGAAGCCTGCTCGAGGAGAAGGCCGGAAATTGGGTTCGGGTGAGCCCTATTTCGGTTGGTCGGAATCACCCAAAAGAACAAAACTTCGGACGACGAAGCAAAGAAGCAAGCAAGCGAGAAAAAGCTGTCAGCCAGCTTGGAGGCACCTCCATCAGGCTTGGAGGCGCCTCCAGCTTGAAGGCGCCTTCAATGCCTGTTGGAGGCGCCTCGGACCTGGCAGAAGTGAACGTTGAGCTGTTTGGATAAAGTTTTATCCCCTCTCTCGTTGGAGGCGCCTTGGACCTTATTGGATGCGCCTTGGACCCTCAGGATAGACTTTACAGGAGTTATATAAAGGCCCCTGGAGCTAGGAAATAAACAACAACTCAAGCAATCAACTCTGTAGTCATTCCTAGCAACTAGTGAGCGTTTTAAGTGTGTAAAAATGCTTCTCCGCCTACAGTGAAGGAGGCTCTGCTAGTGCGATCTTCGACTGCCTTGAATTAACAACCGTCTTGGTTGTAACTGTTGTGCAAAGAGAGGGCAATACCTCTCAACCTTTCTGAACCGCGGAAGAAGAGGAAGAGAGAAAAGAGATCGCGCGGAACAACAAGACAAAGACGCACAAAAGAGAGCAAACACCAGGAAGGATAAGAAGAAGAGAAAGAAAAAGAGTTACCGTGGTTCGGCGACTTGCCTACTCCATAAAACGGCCGAAGCTTTATTAGAATTCTCTTCTACACAAGAGAATCACATCTAATGATTCTTGTGTTGTCTGATCTACAATGGGTTTACAATGATCCCTATAAATACTGCTAAACCCCCAGACCCGGTAAAATCGTAACAGAATTTGTTATGAAAAACATAACAAAATTCTGTTATATAAAATCTTAACAGATTTTTCTTCCATGATATCCCTCATATTAACCTTCATCCAAATATGAGCCACTCGTCAACAATCTCCACCTTGGCGAATATTCACCCCTTCGAAGAATACGAATATCTGGACAAAACTCCATCTGGATCTCTGGGTCTGGGCTTCCTTCCTCTAGCATCTAAAGATATGGATCATGTTCAAGCAATGCTTAAACTTCTCTGTGGTCACTGGCTTTGTCAGCATATCTACAGCATTGTCTGCAGTGTGAACCTTCTCAAGTTGAATTTCCCCGGAAGCAATCAACTCTCTGATCTTGTGAAACCTCACATCAATGTGTTTGGTTCTCGCATGATACACCTGATTCTTCGCCAAATAGATAGCACTCTGACTATCGCATAACAACTTGACTCCACCTTGCTGAACACCCAGTTCTCTGACCAACCCTGTAAGCCATAAAGCTTCCTTCGCTGCTTCAGCTGCTGCCATGTACTCGGATTCCGTAGTAGACAATGCAACAATAGATTGTATCATAGATTTCCAACAAATAGGTCCTCCTGCCACAGTGAATACGTATCCTGTAGTAGACCTCCTGTTATCTAAATCTCCTGCATAGTCTGCATCTACGTACCCAGCAACTAAAGGATCTTCCGGTTGTCTACTGAACATGATGTCATAATTAGTTGTATTTCTCAAGTATCTGAAAATCCATTTCACTGCATCCCAATGTGGTCGACCAGGATTTGAGAGAAACTTGCTTACCATACTAACTGCTTGCGCCAAATCTGGTCTTGTGCAAACCATGGCATACATCAGACAACCAACTGCACTGGCATAAGGAACCTTTGACATCTCTTGGATCTCGTCATCCGTCTTTGGACACTGTGTACTGGATAACTTGAAGTGATGCGCCAGGGGTGTGCTCACCGACTTTACATTCTTCATGTTGAACCTATCCAACACCTTCTCCACATAGCTACGTTGAGACAACCATAATCTCCCTGCAACTCTATTCCTGTGAATCTCCATCCCAAGAATCTTCTTGGCCTCTCCCAAATCTTTCATGTCAAATTCCTTGCTCAGTAGCCTCTTCAATTTGTCAACCTCTCTCATCTTCTTCGCAACAATGAGCATGTCATCTACGTATAGTAGTAAGAAAATCAGTGATTCATCTTCAAAGCCCTTCACATATATGCAGCAGTCATACTCGCATCTCCTATATCCGTTTTGAATCATGTATGAATCAAAACGTTTGTACCATTGCCTAGGAGATTGTTTCAGTCCATAGAGCGATTTCTTCAACTTACAAACCAACTGCTCTTGTCCGGACTGACTAAATCCCTCAGGTTGTGACATAAAAATCTGCTCCTCCAAATTTTCATGAAGAAATGCCGTCTTCACATCCATTTGCTCCAAATACAAATCGTGATGTGCCACCAAAGCCAATACCACTCTAATTGACGTATGTCTTACCACTGGAGAGAAAATTTCTTCATAGTCAATCCCCTTTCTTTGTGAATACCCCTTTGCTACCAACCGAGCCTTAAACTTCACTTCTTCTCCCTCTGACATTGCTTCTTTCTTCTTGAATATCCACTTGCACCCTATAGCTTTCTCTCCTTCAGGAAGTTCCACTAGATCCCACGTTTGGTTCTTATGCAACGACTCCATCTCCTCTGCCATAGCACCCGTCCACCTGTCCTTTTCAGAGCTATGTATTGCCTCCTGAAAAGATGTAGGGTCTCCGCTACTAGTGGTAAGTGCATAAGATACCAAGTCTTCGAATCCGTATCTAGTGGGTGGTTTTACGACTCGTCTCGTTCTACCACTAGCTATAGTGCGATGCTCCATGTGCTCTGAGCTAGAATCATCGAAGTCATGAGTCTCTAGCTCCACCTGCACAATATCTTTCTCTTTGTTGCTTTGTGGTGTTTCCTTTCCTTCTTCCTGAGTACGTTGTAACATAACTTTCTCGTCAAACACCACATCTCTGCTGATCACCACCTTGTTTGCCTTAGGATCCCAAAGCTTGAAGCCTTTAACTCCTTTCTGATAGCCCAGAAAAATGCATTGCTTTGACTTTGCATCCAGCTTTGATCTTTCCTCACTAGATATGTGCATATAGGCTGGACATCCAAAAACTCGAAGATGAGAGTATTCTACTTGATTCCCTGTCCATACTTCCTCTGATACTTTGCCTTCTAGTGCTGCCCTTGGTGATCTATTAATGAGATAACATGCCATGTTAACTGCTTCCGCCCAGAAATTCTTTGCAAGCCCTGCATTCAGCCTGAGACATCTTGCCTTCTCAATGATTGTCCTGTTCAACCTTTCTGCTACCCCATTCTACTGAGGTGTCCTGCGAACCGAGAAGTGCCTCATTATCCCATGCTGCTCACAGAATTCCTGAAACTTTGAATCTGTGTACTCAGTCCCATTATCTGACCTAAGACATTTGATCTTCCTTCCGGTCTGGTTTTCTACTTCAGTTTTCCACAATTTAAACTTTGCAAAAGTTTCTGACTTGTGACGCATAAAGTATACCCATACCTTTCGTGAGAAATCATCAGTAAAACTCACAAAATACAAGTGCCCTCCACGTGATGCTACACTGGCCGATCCCCAGAGATCCGTATGTACGTAGTCCAGAATCCCCTCCGTCTTGTTTGTTGCCGTCTTAAATTGCACTTTGCTCTGTTTCCCAAGAACACAGAATTTGCAGAATTCAAGCTTGCACATTTTGACACCCTTCAACAAATCTCTCTTGTGAAGTTCTAGTATCCCACGTTCACCCATATGCCCTAGCCGCATATGCCACAAGACAGTACTATCTGATTCAGACTCCACCGAGGCGACTCCACCTACAACTGTAGTCCCTATCAACTTGTAGATGTTTCCTGCTACCTTTTGTCCTTTCATTACCGTCGAGCTCCCTTGTCGACTTTCATCACCCCGCTCACCGATTTATAATTACAACCAATATCATCCAGTGTGCCTAGTGAGATCAAGTTCTTCCTTAGCTCTGGTATATATCCGACATCACATAAAGTTCGATCACACCATCAAACATCTTGAATTCGACATTCCCTATGCCGATAACCTTGCATGATGCATCGTTTCCCATCAACACTGAACCAGAATTCACTATCTTGTAGGTGTCAAACAACTCCTTATTTGGAGTCATGTGATATGAACATATAGAGTCTAAAATCCATGCATCTTTCAGCTACTCCGAACTTGATAAAACTGATAGCATATCTCCATCACCATTCTCTGAATTTTTCTCTTCAACTATATTTGCAAATTTCAAAAACTACCTTTGTTCTTTGCAACAAGTTTCTTTATCTCTTGACAATCTCTCTTCATATGACATTTTCCTCCACACTTGTAGCACGTGATCACCTTCTTCCTTCTCGACTTAGAACGAGTTTGTTGTTGTTGCTCGACCCATATCGAGTCTTGCTCCTCCCACGTTGTTGGTTACTTCTCATCATAAGTCCTTCACCTTGCAAATTCTCATCGCTAGCTTTCTTCTGTTGATGAAAATCCAATAGCGCACTTGTGCCCTCCTTTAGCTTGAGGGTTTTCTTTCCCTACATTAGAGTTGTAACCAAATTCTCGTACGTAGGAGACGATGGTAGAGAATTCAACAATATCAGCGCCTTGTCTTCATCTTCTATCTCCACATCAACTCGTTTTAGATGACTTACGATTTGGTTGAAAATGTTGATATGTTAGCTCAGATCAGTGCCTTCTGACATCTTAAGTGTGGACAATTTTTTTGCTTAATATAGAGTTTGTTCGTTAAAAATTTGGACATGTACCGACTTTTCAGTTTCTACCAAACTGTCACCGGTGACTCCTCGTCCATGACATGGTACATCACGTCATCCGTAAGACAAAGCCTGATTGTTGCTACTGCCTTCGCCTGAAGTTCTTCCCAATCTGATTTCTCCATGCTTTCCGATTTTCTTTCTCCTAGCGCCTTCACCATGCCTTGTTGCACCAACAAGTCCTTGACCCTTCTCTGCCATAATCCAAAGTTTCCGGTTCCGTCAAACTTCACCATATCAAACTTCGCAGAAGTCGTCCCCGATATGTTGAAGAAATCTGCCAAAAACCTGGAGCTCTGATATCAATTGTTGTGCAAAGAGAGGGCAATACCTCTCAACCTTTCTGAACCGCGGAAGAAGAGGAAGAGAGAAAAGAGATCGCGCGGAACAACAAGATAAAGACGCACAAAAGAGAGCAAACACCAGGAAGGAGAAGAAGAAGAGAAAGAAAAAGAGTTACCGTGGTTCGGCGACTTGCCTACTCCACAAAACGGCCGAAGCTTTATTAGAATTCTCTTCTACACAAGAGAATCACATCTAATGATTCTTGTGTTGTCTGATCTACAATGGGTTTACAATGATCCCTATAAATACTGCTAAACCCCCAGACCCGGTAAAATCGTAACAGAATTTGTTATGAAAAACATAACAAAATTCTGTTATTTAAAATCTTAACAGAATTTTATTACGAAAAATCTTAACAGATTTTTCTTCCATGATATCCCTTCATCCAAATATGAGCCACTCGTCAACAGTAACCAAGTTAAAATTCTGTCTCTTTTTATTTCTGCTTTTAATTTTATTATAGTTGCTTTATTTTTGAGTTGAAAGATCTGAGGAGGGTAGTTTTAATTTGTGCAGGCAATTCACCCCCCTCTTGTCGGCCTCTGCTGCACCTACAAGTACCTCCACAAGTATGTTCCTAGGCCAACACGAAAGAGGTAAATCACAGGTGACTATTAGCCATGGGTACTTAAATAGTGCATGAGAGAGGGTAGACACCCGGTTACTAGCCAGGGTTTGGCCCCCAAATCCCATGTGGCAATACCACCATGCGCTAACCAACTATCCGTTCCGAGAGGACGGAAGATGCCCTAATAATGAAAATATGAAGCTGGGGCAAAGCTACATATATTATTCAACTTTTTATCGAACCACATAGGTAAGTTTTCGAAATTACCAAATCACATAGGGTAGCTTTAAAATTACCAAATTATGTACTTATTTCCAATTTTACACTTATTAGTCAATTGATGTTTTGGAGCAGTCTAATCGATGTAGCTCAGTGTCAAAATGTTAGAATTTTAATCAAATCAGTCGATTGATTTACTTTTTTTTTTGTTTATCAAAATCAATTTTATATAAAATCGATTGATAGACCAAATAACTTCGGATTGATATGAAATTAGTTCCAATTTGTTCTTCTATCTCTTTTTATTATATTCATACCCTCAAATGTCAATTTGACATTTGGTACATTAGCCGATTTTACCTTAAATTGACTGATTAACCAAATAAATAATTTCAGATTGACATGAAAATAGTTTCTATGTGTTCCTCTATCTCTCATGATTATATTTATATCCTCAAACATCAATTTGACTCAATATATTGAGAGAAATACTTTTTAAACACGAATATATTTGAAAATTTTAATTTGTGTTCAAAAAATCTGGTTGATGAACCAAATGACCTTAGATTGACATAAAACTAGATCCTATATTTTTGGCTAGTTCTCCTGATTATATTCATGCTCTCAAACTTCAATTTGACCTAATATATTGAGAGCAATAATTTTTTGAATATGAATTAAAATTTTCAAATATATTCATGTTTAAAAAATTATTACTCTCAATATATTAGGTCAAATTAAAATTTTAGAGCATGGATATAATTAGGAGAGGTAGACAAACACATAGGAACTTATTACATATCAATCCAATGTTTGGTACATCAACAAAACTGGTTGATGGACCAAATGATATCGGATTAACATGAAACAAGTTCCTATGTGTTCGTCTATCTCTTCTAATTATATCCATGCCCTCAAACTTTAATTTGACTCAATATATTAAGAGTAATGAATTTTAAATATGAATATATTTGAAAATTTTAATTCATATTTAAAAAATTATTGCTCTCAATATATTAGATCAAATTAAATTTTGATGGCATGGGTATAATAAGAAGAATTAGCCAAATACATAGAATCTAGTTTCATATCAATCTGAGGTCGTTTGGTCCATCAGTCTAATTTGGGCAAAATCGACGGATGGATCAAACGACCTCGGATTGACATAAAACTAGGTCTTATATGTTCGTCTACATATTCTAATTATATGTATACTCTCAAACATCAATTTAACTCAATATATTGAGAGTAATAATTTTTTAAACATGAAAATATTTAAAAATTTTAGTTCATGTTTAAAAAATCCAACTAATAGACTAAATGACCACAAATTGACATGAAACTAGATCATATGAGTTTGGTTAGTTCTTTTGATTATATTCATGCCCTCAAACATCAATTTAACCTAATATATTAAGAACAATAATATTTTGAGCATGAATTTTTTGAACATATTCATGTTCAAAAAATTATTACTCTCAATATATTGAGTCAAATTGATATTTGAGGGGATGAATATAATCAAGAGAACTAATTGAACATATATGATCTAGTTTAATATCAATCTGAGGTCATTTGGTCCATTAAATGGTTTTGCCCAAAATCGGCTGATGGACCAAATGACCTCGGATTGACATGAAACTAGTCCATATATATTCGTCTACCTCTTTTGATTATATCCATGCCCTCAAACCTCAATTTGACTCAATATATTGAGAACAATGATTTTTGAATATAAATTAATTTTTTTAAACACATTCATGTTTAAAAAATCATTGCTCTTAATATATTGGGTCAAATTGATGTTTGAGGGCATATCAATCCGAGGTTGTTTGGTTTATCAGCATATTTTGGATAAAACTGGCTGATGGATCAAACAATCTCAGATTGATATGAAATTAGTTTTTATGTGTTCATTTACTCTCCTTATTATATCCATGTTCTCAAACTTCAATTTGACCTAATATATTGAAAGAAATGATTTTTTGAACACAAATATATTTAAAAATTTTAATTCATATTTAAGAAATTATTTCTCTCAAAATATTGGGTCAAATTAAAGTTTAAGGGCATGGATATAATTAAGAGAACTAGCCGAATGCATAGGATCTAGTTTCATGTCAATCTGAAGTTGTTTGGTCCATTAGCCAGATTTTTTGAACACGAATAAAATTTTTCAAGCATATTCATATTCAAAAAATCATTGCTCTCAATATATTGAGTCAAATTGAAATTTGAGGACATGGATATAATCAAGAGAGGTAGAGAAATACATAGGTACTAGTTTTATGTCAATCTAATGTCATTTGGTCAATCAACCATTTTAGGCAAAATCAGTTGATGTACCAAACGTCAAATTGACGTTTGAGAGCATGGATATAATTAGGAGAGATAGACGAACACATAGGAACTATTTTTATGTCACTTTGAGGTTGTTTAGCCTATCAACTGATTTTATCTAAAATTGATTTTGATTAAAAAAATAAATCAGTCGATTGATTTGATTAAAATTCTGATGTTTCGATACAGAGCTAAATCGATTCAACTACTCTAAAACATCCGTCAACTGATAAGGGTAAAATCAGAATTAGGTACGTGATTTGGTAATTTTGAAACTACCTTACGTGATTTGATAATTTCAAAAATTTACCTACGTGGTTCAGTAAAAAGTTGAAGAAGTTTTTAGCAGAAAGTGGTTAAAAATTGATGTGTGTATATTTGTGGATAGAAAGGCGTGCTCTCTTTTATACCTTTACTCTAGCGGAGGAAGCAAAGCTCACGTTCTCCACTTGTTTCACGTTCAGATTGAGGAAATGCCCCACTCACATATTCTTCGTGTTCTTGGCCACGTTGTCCCTACATAGGTGTTGAATGATAAGGGTCTCGGAATCGAGGGTTGGATGCCTGGGGTGTTGTCCTAAAGTCGAATGTCAGGTGCCGAATGGAATTAGTCTCAGAACCTGGTGTTGGGTGAGTGACGTTAGGCTCGGAATGGGCATTGGGTGTCGAGTGGCATTCGGCTTGGAGTCGAACGTTGGGTGCCGAGAGGAGTTTGCCTCAGAATTGGAAATCGGGTGTCGAGTGACATGGTTCCCGAAGTCAAGAGTCGGGTACCAAGTGGAGTTAGTCCTAAAGTTGAGTCTACCTGGGTTGTGGGTGGGTCTAACCTGGTGTGGGCATAACTCGTGTAACACCCATAGGATCCCTAGCAATTTTATGAATTTTACTATGATTAAAATATGCCTTATGTGGATTTTTCCAAAATAAAAGAAAAAATAGAACCAAAAAAGAGGCATGACCAAGGTTTAAACCTTGGACCTTGTGTTAGATGCAAGTATGTGATAACCAGTAGCCCCAGCAGGGGTGTGCTGTTAGGAAAAGAAGGGGAATTGTAGTTAAGGTGAAGGCCTTTCATTTAGAAGGAGACTTAGAAGGAAAAGTTGGAGTTGCCTTCTTCCTCCCTAATGGAAAAAGATGAATTGCCTTCTTCCTTCATTCAACATAAATAAGAAGAAGGGGAAGAGAACTTCATTTTCTTCTCTTTTCTTCCTTCCTTCTTCTCTCCACCGAAAAACCAAAGTCTCACCCTCACCATTGCCGAAACCAAGCCCAAGAAATTCTTCTAGGAAAAAGTTTCAAGAAGCAAAGGGTATTATCTTAGTGAATAAAGCGAGAGGATGTAAGTATTCCCTCACCTGCAGTACAAGTAGTTCTCGTACGCTTTATGTTTAAAAGTTGTTTGAAAAACTTAGGGATTTCCTTGCAAGTTTCGGCCAAGATAAGAAGTTGTCGTCACTTATGGTTGTCAAGTTTACAATTCATGCTTCATGTTGTAACAAAAAGTCTAGAACCTCACTCTTGAGGTTTCGGCCAAGATGGAATACAAGGCTTAGAGTAAAATTTTAAGACCTAATCATGTTTGTTTATGCCCCTTCATGATGTATGATCTATTATATGTTGTTAGTTAAGTTTTCATGCTACATGTTGTATAAACAAAACTTAGAACCTTACCTTAGGTTTCTGCCAAGGATGAACATAAGGCTTAGAGCAAGGTTTTGAAATCTAATCATGCTTGTTTATGCTCCTTCATGATGTATGATCTATTATATGTTGTTAGTTAAGTTTTCATGCTACATGTTGTATAAACAAAACTTAGAACCTTACCTTAGGTTTCAGCCAAGGCTGAACATAAGGCTTAGAGCAAGGTTTTGAAATCTAATCATGCTTGTTTATGCTCCTTCATGATGTATGATCTATTATATGTTGTTAGTTAAGTTTTCATGCTACATGTTGTATAAACAAAACTTAGAACCTTACCTTAGGTTTTAGCCAAGGATGAACATAAGGCTTAGAGCAAGGTTTTGAAATCTAATTATGCTTGTTATGCTCCATCATGATGTATGATCCCTTGTCTATGGTTAGTTAAGTTTTCATGCTTTTTGTGGTAGTCAAAGTTTAAGATCCTTACCTTTAGGGTTCGACCAAGATTAAATGGAAGGTTTAGGGAAAAGTTTTTGAACCTAACTATGCATGTTTATGTTTTCTCAGGATGTATGATTCTTGATATATGGTTAGTTTAAGTTTTCCATGCTTCATGTGGGGTTAAAAATAAAAAGAAAACCTAGAATCCTACCTCTAGGTTTCGGCTAGGTTAAGATTTAGGGTTATAGGAAGATCAAAACCCCAATCATATATGCTAATGATTTCTTATGATGTAATATGGATTTTATGCCATCATGCTATTTGTTATGTGCACTTACATCATCATGTATGTTTTCTCTAAGAAATGCTATGTGTTATGTGCAATTTATGCTACTATGTTATACAAGGCTTATGTATGATGAAAAGCCTAAGAGATGCTTCCCTTAAGTTGGGACTAAGAGCACTCTTCATGATATGACAAGAATATGATATGTCATGATATGACAAGAACATGATATGCTATGCTACGATATGATATGAAACATGATATGTTATTTTACTTTGTATGGCTTGTACCAGGGATGAGCTCCTAAGTTGCCCCTAGGTCGATGGTCTATGAAACGGGCCTAGTAAAAAGGGATGGACTCCTAAGTTACCCCTAGGTCGATGGTCTATGAAACAGGCCTAGTTCCTAGTAGGTTCAAGATTTGCTACCTTGGATCTACTTAGGATGCACGCATTTATGTATATATGTGGTACAAAGCCGGACCCTCATGATGAGATTATGTTTAAGTATTTATATGATATATATGTTTTCAAAGGGCATCTTGCATATACTCATTCATGATGCATGTTTTCAAAGGACATCTTGCATATGCTTATTCATGCTAAATGTTTTCCTTTATGTTTTAGTAAGATGTTCCTTTTTGAAAAATAAGTTTATGATGCCTAGATGATCATGTTATTACTTTGTGTATGAACTCTCACATGCTATGTTATGATTTACTTACATGAGTATGACTCTACTTTATGCTAGTCTACATATTTATATCTAGATGTTGGTTAAATGAACATGTTACCACTTTATGTTTAGATGCATGATTCATGTTTTGTGAGTAGGAAAGAATCTTACTAAGCCTATGTGCTTATAGTTTAATTTCTCTTGTACTGCAGACAAAGGAAAAGAATGGTTGAATTAAAAGGGAGCAGCAGGAAGTGCAAGAATGTGTGTGGCAGTGGCATGGTGGAATAAATCTGCTTAATGTTTCTATGTTCTAAAACTTTACGTATGATGGATGATATTTATTGATGTCTACTCACTATGAACTTATGTTTTGATGATCTCTGATAGTATGCTTATTTCAAGTAAAATGCTATGCATCATGTAGCAAGTAGTAGATGTTAGATCAAGTTATGAATGTTAACATGATATGTTAGATATATGATCCTATGATAATGAACATGCTTCTATGACAACATGATTGTATGCTTAAGTTAGTTTAGTTTGTTTCAAAAAAAATAATATTATTTACTTCCGCTGCCATGTATGTATGTTTTCAAGTAACCCTCGTCCTTTCGCCCCCTTCCCGAGTGGCGGGGAAGGGCGGGGCGTTACAACTCGGAGGGCCCAAACTTGAGTTCCACCTTGATCAGGCTTATCCACCTTACAAGTCCGTTTGACTTTTGACTCTTGACATTTTTGTGTGAGGCTAACCATTTGACACTAGATAAGATAACGATTATCTCACAGGTTAACAAGAAATGGAAATTGAAGAGAAAGCAACAAGAGATAATCATTATCCTCCAGTTTTTCTCCAAAAGAGAAAATATTATTTAATAATCGAGGATTATTCCTCAAACAACCAAGTACATATTTATATAAACTCTAGACCTAAGACCTAAATAAATGAAAGAAATCTTAATATATAAACTACAATTCCTATCTTGTAAACAAAGGAAATAAATTCTAAAAAAAGAAAAATTATTAATAGACACACAATCTTATAAATTCAAACGAACTCAAAATATAAAATATAAAAATATAAAAATATAAAAATTACCAAAAAAAACATAAAATATCACAAATGTGAAAATTACCAAAAAAAATAATAAAAAATTTATAGATCTTCTTGAATCAATTGCCTCGAGTTGAAAGATCTCATCCTTAAGTTTAGAGTAGTTTCAGGTGGTAGTCTAGGAGGAAAATCATCTGGTACCAAATTGATAAAATCTAATAGCAATTATTGGACTTTAGGAATCCTCTTTGATCTACCAATGAGCATGACATCGTGAATGCTATTCTTGTCCATCTTTGCGTCCCTCGAGCACTTGTCAATCAACTTGGAGAAAGAACAACCAGGAACTAAATCCAACACCATACCATGCAAGATACCTGCGAAGGTGTCTTCATGGAGCAAGTCATCACACATCTAAGAGACACATCAACCCAGCTCCCCCAAACCTAAAATCCTGGATCTGTCACTGCTTGTATTCATCACCAAATCATCAAGGGAGCAAACCACCAGTATCCAGGAAGTTGTTGAGGAGTTTGCTGCACACTTTACGAGACTTATGGGCTCCGATGGGGTATGCATGCCATTGAACAACTCCAAAATATAGGGGACGATCCTCAATGAATCCCAATAGCAAGCATTGGTGGCTCCTGTCACAATAGATGCAATATGTGTTGTTCTATTTAACATTGAGAATGCTTTTGCACCAGGACCAGATGGATATTAAGCAAATTTATTCAAAGAGGCTTGGACAATAGACACACACCTATATGATGTTGTCCAAGAATTTTTCTCATTCAGGTGTCTCCTGAAATAACTCAATCACACGTTGATTGTGTTGATCCCAAAGTCAGATCATGCTCTATGCGTCTCTTACTATCGACCAATCTAATGTTGCACAATCATGTACAAGATCATCTCTAAAGTGTTGGTGAATCACTTGAGACTGATAATGGGTAGCTTACTGAATTCTTCACAAGTTGTGTACATGGAAGAGCGGTCTATTGTAGAGAATACTCATCTAGCACAAGAATTACTATGCAAGTATGATTGGAAAAGTACTTCGCCAAGATGTGTACTTCAAGTAGATCTTCAAAAGGCTTTTGATTATGTAAATTGAGCTTTTCTATTGAGGCTCTATGGGGTTTTGGATTTCCACATCAATTTGTTGGATGGATAAAAGAGTGCATCACAATTGTTTCTTACTTGGTTGCCATCAATGGTGTGATGCACGGTTTCTTTAAAGGAAGGCGAGGTTTGTGACAAGGAGATCTGATATCCCCCTTTCTCTTTAGACTATGCCTAGAGGTCTTCTCAAGGTCATCGAAAGTAATCTCATAGAAGGAATATATCATTTTCATCCTAAGTGCAGAGGAATAAAGATTACACACTTAGCATATGCGGATGATGACTTGCTTCTCTTAGTCCGGGTAGACGAGTCAATAATTATTTGGGTAATAGACTACATTATAGACTTTGGTATGCGATCTGGCTTGATCCGAACCTTGGTAACTCAAATCTGTTTATGGCAGGAGTAGGAGAGAGGGAAGCAAACCAACTACTTGAGATCATCAGATTCTAGAGAGGAACTTTCCCTTTTCGCTACCTTGGTATTCCTCTTGCGATGTAAAAACTTCGAACCAACAACTATGGACCCTTAATGGAGGCAATATGAAGAGAATTGGGGCTTGGCCTAAATAAACACTATCTTATGTAGGCAAGTAAGTGTTGGTGCAATTTGCACTAATGATCTAACTCAGTTTTGATGAATGACAAGTGGATTAAAGTTAGAGTATTTTGTGGGCTAATTACTTTACCAAGTATGCAGGAGTTGATGGGTCTGAAGAACCTGACATCAGGATAAAATCTAGCTAGGTTCGCGGGACCCGATAGCTGGTGGGAAGTCCAGATAGGTCCGCGGGACCTGATCTCTGGCAGGAAGTCCAGTTGGGTTCACGAGACCTGACAACTAGCCGAAATCTAGTTGGGTCCGTGGACCTGACAAATGACGGGAAGACCCGGTGGATCAAAGGTAAGTCAAGCAATTGTAGTTGGTAAGTAAGAGGTAAGCAATTAGAGGAGAGGTCCAATGAGGATACGTTCCTAGTTGAGGGAATTGTAGGCGTCGATCCAACTTAGGTACATTTGGAAAACTTAAGTTGAGACCTTAACTAGATCCTGGTCTCGAGGAGAAGGTCGGAGTTGCGTTTGGGTGATCAGCTCAATTCTGGACGACCGGAGGATCACCCAAGCGATCGAACTCCATACGCCCGGACCAGGTCTAGGCGCCCAAAGCAGTACCGGCCAAGTCAACAAGCAGTTCAAGCCGTTGCAGTGAGGATCAATACAGGAGTCCATGTCAGTAGATTCCAGGTGCCCGGGAACCAATCAACCATTGACGAAGAGCCATTATGGAGTAGATCAAGTCGATTGAGTCCAAGTGCCAGAACCTAGTCCAGGCGCTCGAGATGTGCCACGTCAGCAAATGGTTAGTTGTGACTAGTGGACTATAAATAGAGGTTTGTTCTTCAAAGTTCAAACACACAACTATACTTGAACTCTTTTATTTATTTCTACGCTTTCAATGATTGTAAGAAGCTACTTCGCCTGCTTTGAAAGAGAACATTAGTGGAGCTTTTTTATTACCTTGGATTAATAACTACTTATGTTGTAACCAAGTAATTTTAGCCTCTTCCTTTAATTTATGTTTGTATTTATTGTTTTTATTTAATTAAGTGTGTCCTTGCTAAGATTGATAGCAAGAGAAGTTTTATTTTAACTTACAGGCTATTCACTCCCCTCTAACCGGCTTATACGGGACCAACAATTGAAATTAGAGCCAAGTTCGCTTTAGATAGACTAACCGCTAACTGAATCAACAAGATGGCCGGAGCGAGCATTTATCCACTAAAGTTCAAGGGGGATTTCACCATTTGGAAAAAGAAAATGGAAGTATTTTTAAAACAAATTTTGATATCTTATTAACTATCAAATATGATTTTATAGTATCCAGAGACCAACACGATGATGAAAAAGAAGAACATTTTTGGAGCAAGAAAGAGCTAGTTGATTTCGTGGCCAATGGAAAAGCAGAGTTCCATCTGCCGAATGTACTACCGCCACAAGAAGTCAACTGGATCAGTGCCTATGAATCTATCAAAGAATTCTGGGAGAAATTCCTTGATCTATACGAAGGAATCTCAGAGGCCAAACTCGCAAGATGAGATCTTCTCCAGAACCAACTTAGCAACCTCCAGCTTGAAGGAGGGCAAATGGTTGCTCAGTTGCATGCCAAAATCAAAGAACTGATCACAGGAATTACCAACTTATGAGAAATAGTAACAAATTAGAATTCTCTCTGATACTCTCTTAATGCCTTCCCAAGGACTCAAGACTAGACAACGATAGTAGATTTCTTCTATATCTCTAAGGATCTTGAGATAAGTACCTTAGAAAATTTGTTTTCGACCTTAGAATTACACGAAAATCGATGTGTAGATCTAAGCAAGAAAAAGGAGCCAAATTAGAACTTAGCATTCAAAACTAAGAAGATCAATCCAGATCAGAATTGTTGCTCGACGAAAATGAAGAAGCTTACATAGTAAGGAAGTTTAGTAAATTTGTAAAACTAACAATTTTAGTAAGAAACAGGCAACGAAGCTAATCCAAAGCAAAAGAAAGGCTCGGTGTTACAACTGTTAAGAAAAAAAAGCATATTAAGGATGACTGTCCAAAGCTAAAAAGCAAAGGAAAGGAGAAAGACGGAGGGCAAAGACAGTCAAACCACAAGAATCACAAGGCAATATAGGATGAAACATCATTAGAATATGAAGTAGAAGCATATGTCGGACTTGCACTAATGACAAGTCACCAAGAAGAAGAAGACAATGAAGCCACTCGACAAAAAGCACTTATGAAGGGGGAGTATCAATCGACGAATTCAATATGATAAGTCAGGCAGGCCAACTTCCTCCAGATCAACTATATGAATATATTAAAATGCTAAGTAGATCATTGTGTAAAACTAGGTCTAAATACATAAGATCAAAGAAAGATTACTCATGTCTACTAGAGAATTTTAAAAAATTGAAAGTTGAAAATGCAAAATTAAAAGAAAAAAATGGAAATATTAGAAAAAGATCCCATGTATGCTCAAATATCTTTGAATTTTCAAAAATAAATGTTACATAAAATGTAGGGCTAAATTGATATATTAGGAATCATATAGGTTAAATTATAAAAGTAGCTAGAAAATATATTCCTATAAAATACTTGATAAATCCAGTATGTATAAATTTATTTTGAATTCGTTAATCATGCTTACACTGATTAATTAATTAGTATGTATAAAATTAATTTTAATGTGTGCTCTAAATTGAATTTGCTTTAATTTTTAACATCATTTCACATACTTCCTTTTCATGTTACATGTTAACAATTTTTTTTATGAAAAATAAAGATGTTATCCACTAACATAATTTTTTTTTCAAAATTTTCTCACCATTATATTATTTTTTAAAAAATTCCATTTAAAAAATGAATTTTAATAATTAAAAATGTTTTGAAAATTTTATTTTTGAAAAAAATAATTTTTATGTGATAATAAAGTTTGCTTTATGTTAGATTATATTTCTTTTTAGAGATTTTTTTGACGATTATATAATTTTTTATTAGAAAAGGAAATTTTAAATTTATTGTTTTTAGAGATTAATTTTAAATAATATATTTTTTTAGAAAATTATCATTGTATTATGAATATGCAGGAAATCAATCTAGACTTTTAGAAATTGAAAACTAATTTTAAATATTTAGTTTCAAAAATAATTTTATCAGGTTTTTAAATGATTGGGATTGTAATTGAAAAAACTTTTCAAGATTTTTTGACACTTTAAAATAATTTTTAAATTATTTTCTAAAATCTTTGGATTAATTGATTAAAAATTATTTTTATTTTCTAATATTTTTTTCATACTTTTTCTTTTTTTAGGTGATCAAAGCGGAAAAATTATGGATTAAGTTAAGGGGGAGATATGTAATTTAATATTTTTTTCTTGAATTGATTGCAATTTTTTTAATTGTAATAATTACAAATTAACTTATTTAATTTATTATTTGTTTTTAATAATAACTTAACTTGAGTTAATGCACATTAAATAAAGAAAAGATTGTAAGTACCTCGGGTTAGTTTTGATATGATCAACCGAGTTATGTTAGGCTTTACGTTTTTAATGTATTGTGTCTAAGTGTGCAGGAATTTAGGAATACAAGAAGTCGAGCGGAAGATACAGCGAGCAAGAAAGATGAGGCGAGAAGCGAGTTGACATGTTCAGTGCCGGAGGAACGATGAGCTGCGGAAGAGTACACCGGCGGACGAGAAGGACACACTCGATACTTCCAAGGATGAGAAGCTAGGGAGGAAGGCTGCTAGACGAGAAGGTCGTAGTTAGATTCAGGTGAGCTCAATTCTAGATGGCCGAATGATCACCCAAGCGACTAGAGAAAGTCAACATCAGAAGTTGACTTTGTCCAAGTGTTCAGACTCTAGGCGTCCAAACCAAGTTCAAGCGCCTGGAGCAGTACCTGAAGGCGTTGGAATTCCGTTCTGTTTAAATTCCCCTGTACAAAAATTGTACAAGTACAGAACTATTCCTAGCAACCCGCATGTTCGATCAGACATATGTTTGATCAATCAAGCAAGTTCTTGATTGATCAAAGCACACCTTGATCGAAGTACAAGATCGCTGGCTTCTTGTGTTGGTATTCAAAATCGATACGAAGAAAACAAAACTAATTACGCAGCAGAATTAAAGAACTAGTTGTACCTTTCTTCATAGCTAAAGACCTCTTGATCTTCTGCTGTATTCCTCTCTTCTTCTTGGGCGTCGTGTGGGCGACGATCTACCAAGACAACATCACCCTCCTTCTTTTCTCGGTTTCCAAACCGCAGGCTACAAAAGGAGGCTCTAGGATGGGGCACCTTTTAATCTCTTCCTTCTCTTCTTCTTCTTCTTCTTCTTCCTCTTCTCCAATCCGCCGGCCACCAAGGAGGAGGAGGCACCGACCACCAAGGAGGAGGGGTGTCGACCCTTAGTGAGGAAGAGGGGGGCGCCAACCCTAGGTGAGGAAGAGGGGGGTGCCGACCCTAAGTGAGGAAAAGGGTGGCGCCGACCACAAGCAAGGAGAAGAGAATTGTGGAATTAGAAAATTAGGTTTTAGGGGCCACCATCTACTCCTTTTTATAGGCTCAGCATTGGTTACAAAGAAAAAGAAATAACAGAATTCTGTTTAGAAAAAATCTCTCTTTCTATAATGGAGAAAACCAAACCAAGTTAAACCAAGTTAAGTTAAACCAAATCAAGTTAAACCAAACCAAGTTAAACCAAGTTAAGTTAAACCGAATCAAGTTAAACCAAACCAAGTTAAACCAAACCAAGTTATGGATGGGTAAATGCGAGACTTTATATAGAGGCTACAACAGGGACCTAGAGGAGGAATTGGTTTAAGCCTTCTGATGGACTTGGGCTTCCTGTGTTGTTCGGCTTGATCACCCAACTCAAGTCCATCAATAATAATCCATACCACTAAAGGGTTATTATTGAACTACCACACTAATCCCATATTACAATATGAGCTCCTTCTTATCATGAGTGCGTTAAACTCCCTATGTTTAAGATATCGTATGTCCGTTAATTAAATGAGTTACTAACAACTCAATTAATTAACATCTAATTCTAAGAGTAGTACCACTAAACTTTATTATCATGCCAGACTAAGTCCACTTGCAGGGTGTACATGATAATCCTTATGAGCTCCTCAAAGGGATATCATCAACCTAAATAATTAGGACACAGATTCCTTTTATAATCAACAACACACCATATAAATAGTACTATTTCTCAACTCATCGGGCCTATTGATTTAACGAATAAATCTCACTCATTGATAAGTTAAAGAAATAAATACTAAGTATGCGTGCTTGTTATTATATAGGGATTAAGAGGACGCACATCCATAATAACAGAGGTTTTGTTCTTTTATGTAGTCAGTATAAATCGAACAACCTCAAATGGTTCTGCTCAATACACACATAGTGTACTAGTGTAATTTTATAGTCAAGACAGACTAATACCAAATTACACTATAATCGTTCCAATGGTTTGTCCCAATCCATCTTAGTTGTGAGCTACTATTTATAATTTATAAGGAACCGATAACATGATCTTCTGTGTGACACCACATACCATGTTATCTACAATATAAATTAAATGGACAACTGCATTGACATATATATAAATATAAAACACAGACATTTGACCAAAGTTATTCTCATTTCAAAATATTTCAAAACAGATGTTCATACAAAAGTTAGACTTATAGTATACATCCCAACAGTACCGTCCAAGTCAGTAAGCTATTCGAGTTGTTATAGCAAGGATCAACACTGGAGTCTATGTTAGAAGATTCCAGGTGCTCGAATTAGGTTCAAGTGCTCGGGAACCGATAAACCATTGATGAATAGCCGTTATGGAGTGGATCAAGTCAACTGAGTCCAAGCGCCCAAACCTGGTCCAAGAACCTCGGAAGCGTCACGTTAGCAAATTGCTAGTTGCGACCAATGAGCTATAAATTGAGCTCTGTTCTTCAAAGTTCAAACACACAGCTATACTCGAACTCTTTTCTTTGTTTCTGCGCTTTCAACGATTGTAAAAGACTACTCCGCTTGTTTTGAAGGAGAACGTTAGTGGAGCTTTTTCATCACTTTGGATTAACAACCAGCTAGGTTGTAACCAAGTAATTCTGGCCTCTTCCTTTAATTTATATTTGTATTTATTATTTTTATTTAACTAAGTGTGTCCTTGCTAAGATCAATAGCAAGAGAAGTTCTATTTCTAACTTGCAGGCTATTCACCCTCTCTAGCTAATCTACACAGGACCAACAAAGATCTCTATCTTCTTCCTTTGAGAGGGGAGGCAACTTGGTGATGATCTCTTGATGGAAGAAGGGGAGGAAGATCTTTATCTTCTTCCTTTTAGAGGGGCAGCAACTTGGAGTAAATTTCTTGATTGAAGAAGGGGAAGAAAATCTCTATCTTATTCCTTTTAGAGAGACAACAACTTGGAGCATATTTCTTAATCGATCAAGAAAATCTGTTTTTCCTTCCTTTTTGAGGGCTATCGAAGATCTCCAAGGAGGAGTGGAGGAGTGGAGAAAGTGGCAGATAGGGGCGGATAGGGTGAAAGAATAATTCCTCATGATATATTGAACCAAGCCTTATTTTTTCTCATAATTTTAGATAAAACTTAATGTGATTGTAATGGGCTTGAGCTTCCTAGGCCCATTGTATCTCTTCCATCTTAACCTATTGGGATGTATAACTTTTCTAGAACCCAATGATGCAAGTCCATCATAATCATATATCAATGATCCAAAATCATCGGTGTGGCGAGCACACTTGTTTACTATTATGAGAACACAAATCACTCATAAACTCTTTTATGAGCGGAACTCTGTGTGGAACTCTATAACTCTCCTTATATTTATTGACCATTTGATCATATCAAACTTCATTGGTCAATACACTGTTTGATTACATCAAACTTTATTCGTCAAATTTAACTATTTGAATTTTACTTTCTCAATGGGAAATAGTAAAACTAATACTTATGTGACCTTCAATGGTTAAGAGATACAGATAGTCATAGGTCTACAATCTTTGTGATTCAGGATTATACTTATCCTTTATTTGGGCATACCCTTAATAGTCTCATTCTATGATTAACTCCTTGATCATAGGACTTCAGAATTAATTCTGATTAATACCCAATGAATCATGGTAAGAGCGTCTAGAAGCACCGCCCCATAACTCCCTGTGTATCATTAAATAGTACATGCAAGAACTAGCCAATTATGGTTAACGTACACTCTAGTCCCTTCATCTCATATATCTCGGTTGAATCTACAACCATTGGTACATCGAGAGTTGTATATTGATTCGACAACCATATGATATATCTTATAGAGATATCATATGTACAACTAGGAAACTCATTTCCTAAAGCACATTTTATAGCTCTGATCTAAGATTTCATACACTATAGGACAACATATTACATAGGATATTCACACTGTTGGGTCACTTTGGGAGCTAGAGAGCGGGAGGTGATTAGCTCCGTTCACTTGGTCGATGAGTTGTTACCGTGGAAAACACTCAAGCAAACGCCAACGCCAAAATTTACTTGGTACTCACCTCAAATGAAGTGACTAATCCAAAAATCCGACCCTCTCTCACACATCCACTATATAAACCCTCCTCCTCGAAAATACTTTGGAGGTGGAGAAACCTCGTACAAACTCACAATACAACAAGAATAAAAGAGAAGCTAGTGCAATAGAAATATTATAAGATTTACACAAATGAAACCCTATCTAGCTTCTTCTTTTTGTTTGGAAATACCTCTTGACCTTGGAAGTGCAACAACACTTGTCTCCAAGAAGTTTCAAGAACTGGTAGTGAGGAGTGGAGAAATCATGGACGAGAGCTCTGATGAAACAATGCACAAAAAACCCTTTTCTAGGGTTACCATTGGCGCCTTAATCAATTAAGCCTCTTCTTAATCATTTACCACGTTAGCAACCTGCTTCAAACGGCTAGTTTTTCAAACTTAATTGATTACCCTAATCGATTAAGCCTTCCTAATCGATTAGGAAACTTTTTGTTCACTCGCGAAAACTAGCTTAATCGATTATTGTGATCGATTAAGCATGACATAATCGATTACCCTAATTAATTACGACCCTTTCTGTTTCCTCACAGAAAAATCTTAATTGATTAGCCTAATCAATTAAGGATTACTGAATCGATTACCCTAATCGATTCAACTCTATTATGTTTTCGCGATCAAAAGGCTTAAGCGATTAGGCTAATCACTTAAGCTATGGTAATTGATTAGCCTAATCGATTACCAAACCCCAACTTCTAAACCTAAGTCTAGAGCTCCTTTACCCAATATCTGGTCAACTGTGGCCTGTTGGTCTGTTGGGACCCCAACTTTTCTCCTTGTGCCATGTGTTCAGTCAATCCTTAGACCCACTTTGAAATTTCTTCTTGTGCTAAGTGTCCGGTCAACCTTGGCCCACTTGGACTTCCAATCACTAGGTATTTGGTCAACCTTTGACCCACTTAGATTTTTAACTGTCTGGCTTCACTCACCAGGACTTACTCATTGCATAGCTTCACTCATTAAGGCTTTTCACTTGGTTTCACTCACCAAAATTTTTTAACTGTTTAGCTTCACTCACTAGGGCTTTTCACCTGTTTTCACTCACCAAGATTTTCTAACTGCCTAGCTTTACTCACCAGAACTTTCCATCATCTAGATTCACTCACTAGAATTTTCACCTGGCTTCACTCACCAAGATTTTCTAGTCAAGTATCTAGTCAATATTGACCTATTTGACTCTTCTTCTTCTGGTAATCATCCAGTTGGTCTTGCCCTTATCTAACCTCCAGTTAGGACTTTCCTAATCAAGTATCTGGTCATCCTTGATCTACTTGACTTTTCTTCACATCAAATTGGTCAACCTTGACTTGAGGGTAATTACACCGATAATCTCCCCAAACGGACAATTGTACCTGCAATCTCCTTATATTGTCAAACATTAAAATTTAAACATCAAGACTCAAGCTTGAGACAACTCAAGCTTAGTCAAACTGGTCAACATTGACCTAGAGAAATTGCACCAACACATACCTATGAGTGTGTGATGAATCCCCGACTACAATCCATTGGCTCCTATACGTTTCATTATTACACCAAATCTCACCACCTGATGCCCCTAATGGAGTTGATAAATGAGTCAAAGTGAGCCCCCAACATATAGAGTCTCAGTGTTATCCTTGGTCATAAAGAATACTAGTGTACAACAACAACCAAGAACTTACTTATCCACTCGATAAATGACAACCACTTAGAAAGTCTATGTGAGGGTTGTTCAATAAACTCATCGTATAAGCATCCATATGTATGCTTAAACATTTCTATGCCCTTACCAATGAAATATAAAATACTGCATCACAGATATTGTAGGATCTTATAGAATGTGAGAGGGAGGGAGCTGAATCACATTTTAAAATCTTTCTTTTCATTTTTTAAAATTCTGGTTGAAAGTTTGAAAATGCAATGGAAGAAAATGGAATAAATAAGAAAAATAAAAATAGAGCATAATATGCTTTTGTTTTTATTCGGTTCAGAGTCTTCGAGGACTCCTTCTCTAAGGCTCATGATTCCTTAGACCGTATCGATTGGGCAATCCACTAACATTCATAAAACAGATATAGATATAGTAAGTGTAACAAACTACACTTTCTGAGGCAATAAGAAAAATTAACTTTAAATTGTTACCAACACTTTAGTAAATTGTAATTCGTAACTCGAGGTCAGTGTTGCTTTGACTGCAGTAGTTGGGTATAGTAGGATCGTAGCAGAGCAGTAGCAGAAGGACAGCGTAGCAAAATGATCGAGGAAGCTCTTATATGAGTTGTATATGAAGTATTGGTCGAGACTTCCTTATATAGGTTATTGGAGGCGCCTTTAATAGGCATTATTCGATGCAGAAAAGATAAAATTTTTAATTTGAGGCGCCTCCAACCCATCTGAGGCACCTATAATCCATACGAGGTACCTTTAATCTACTAGTTCGACACATCAATCTTTTGAAGACCATAACTTTTGACTTTAGATTCAGAATCAAGCTCTGTTAATGACCGCACATGTAGAATTTGAAAATCTACGTATGTCTCTATAACACATAGTTAAAAAAAAATATATGCTTGAATGATTTATATATATTTATGAGTTAGATCTTATCTTACTAAGACCAAGATCTAGTATTGGTCTCAACTTATATTTTCAAAATAGATCTAAGTTGGACTAGCACCTATAATCCCACTGGGACTCGTCCTCACTGGATATCTCTCCTCAAGTGCTTACCTCCACTTATCATTTGCAGACTTACTTGATTCTGATTTCTTGACTCACTAGGTCTTCCTGCTAGATGCATAATTTGGACTTCAGCCAGTCGTCTAATCCTCCCTAACCTAACTGCACTTTAGCCTAGTGTTTGGTTCTCTAGATCTATTAAGTCTGTTAGCCTATACACTTACTTCAAGAGGTTAAATCACATGTCTAACTTTAATCCATTGTTATACATCAAAACTTGAATTAAATCATTAGTATAAGTTACACTAACATGTACTAGTTTCTAATTCAAGCAACCTTTTATCCTTGTTTATTAAGCGACTTAATTGACTAGAAATATATTTAGAATAGGGAGTGAATATTATGATGGCCATTATTATAGTATATTCTAGGATTTTACCTGTACAACTAATATGAGTATAAAAATAAAATAAATAATAAATTAAATTATATTATATTAAAATAAAGATGAGGTTTAACACACACATAGGGCACGGAGGAAAGCTGTGCAAAGTATCAGTACTGACAAATCCAAACAGCGTAGGAGTCCTGATTAAGGTATGTATATACATAATATTAGGCACGCCAAACGATTCCTTATTACTTTTTTTTATTATTTTGTTTATCAAGCTTAATAATCCAAATCCATTTTTGATATAAAGATATACAATTATTTAAAATCAAACAAGGTTTTTTTTTTGGCGACAAAGAATTTAATTCCTCCATAAATGTGATGTCATATAGGTACCAAAATCCAAATATTTCCCGGGCATCTTCAATACAAGAGTTTTTAAAAAAGTTTATGTAACGAAAAAATTAACTCGAAAGAACGTGAGCTTTAAGATTTTTATTTTAAGAGTAATAATGATATTTTAAATTTAAATTTTTTCTCTCGAAATTAATAATGTGGGTAGGACCACTCAATGGGTTAAAAAAAATTTATAAGAGATTTTTTAATAGTAGAGAGGATAGTAATTAAGGGGGTGTTTGGTTTGCGTTTTCTATGTTGTTTTCTGTTTTCATTTTTTGAGAAAATGAAAATTACGTTTGGTTTGCATTTTCCACGTTCATTTTTAAGAAAATGAAAGAACGTTTTCTAAAAAAACGAAAAACACGAAAAAGTCATTTTCTAATAAACGAAAAACGTGTATTTTTTAGAAAATGAAAATGAAAATGAAAATGAAAATGAAAATGAGACAAACCAAACGCATCCTAAATTTTTATATTTTTAATGTAACACATTGAAACGGACTCATCTAGAGGAGATGTCTAAGAGTCCAAAAAAAAATAATAATAAATAATTGTTTTTTTTTTCAATTAGAGAATAGAGAAAGGTTCAAATTAAGGATTTGACAAAAGTTGCCCCAAATTAATCCGTTCAATAGCATTCCCTAACCCACAGATTAATTTGATATATTAACAACTCATATAATTCCCAATTTGTACCGACTACGAGTAATCCACTTCCATGAAATACTATGTTTTTTAATCCTGTGTTCATTATTCTTCACTGAAACAATAACATTACTGATTCCCTCTAAATTTCTTTTTGGATTTTATTGCCTCAAATTTTATTTTTTTTGAAAAAAAAAAGAATCTCTGAGTCATACATTTCAAGTTTCATGGCAATCTGTCCGTAAGAATCAAGCAATCGAGCATATATGTTAATTATCTCATGGCCTCGTTCACTTAATTGAGTTCCCTGCAAAGTGAAAGTCGACAACATTGGGGAAGTTTCAACTCTTAATAGATAACAGTAAACAAATGGCTTCTTGATTAAGAATTGGACCGACCACAGCAACCCCGTTTCTTAAGATAAGTACAAAAAAAAAAGAAGGAAAAAGAATAATGATATAATATTAACAATAATGCATTTCTCAATTACTATTAGGTGAAGCTGACTTTGTTAATCTTAATGGCTAATTACTAATTACTAATTATAACAATATCTAACCGTCCAAATTTATCAGAGACTTTAATGCTCCAAGAATCACGCAGCAGGGAGACATACGCGATGTAATTTACGGTCAAAATATAATTATTAATTATTAATTATTAATTTTTAATAATGCAGAAATTAGTATCCTTAATGCTTAAGGAGAAGTCAACTTAACCTACCCAACAAAGACCTGTCGGTGGGCTCCACCATGAGCATACCTCCTGTCAACTTTGGCCGCTCGTGCCTACGCCACCAGAAAACACCCGGAGATACCGGAACGAGCATGGGAGAGTTGAACTTCCACTTGTACCCTCGTCGTCTGGCGTATCAATAGCCGCTGCGCGCCTGGTCACTTGCTAATATTACAAAGTAGGCGAGGGTATCTTGGTCACTTAGGAATATTTAGGAACGGTTCGTGGTTTATGTCGTGATCCATCCATCAAGTGTATCAGATGTCTCCGAAGAGAAAAATGGGTTGGATGGGACCCGCCGATACGGTGCGATATGTGCGTGCCTGGGGTTGAGTCAGCGTTGAACAAAATCGTCGATGGGGCCCTCTTTGCTCTATATATACTGGTGCGACTTGCGAGAATGAGGATAGGATTGCTCCGCCGTCCTCCGTCGCCTAACTTCAGTGGTCTATCTCCCACGTCTTTCTCTTCCTGTATGGCAACCTACTGGGCGGGACGATCGATAGCCGAAGGAAGCCTCGGGAAGCGATTCCTCCACCAGATCCGTGCCGCTTCGCCCCTCCCCGCCGTCTCCGTCGCCTATCCGGTGATTTCTTCCGGGTAACTAACACTGTTTGTGTAGATCCATTTGCATGTTCCTATTTGTCTTTTGCTTTTCCGGTCACCGACCTCACACCGACATCGCCGTTAAAGTGACAATATTTTTTTATTAAAAAAAATGAAAAAGGAGAGCTGGCCGGCGGACTGATTGCTACCGTAGATGATGGGGCTGTTTTAATTCTTACAATGGCATTCACAGCCGTAGGATGCACCCGATGAGATCATCGTCGACTGCCGACTGACGCGTGCCCAACTTGCAGGATCCGGGCGCTGCACGAGTCGTCGTACGACAAGAACGTGGACGAGCAGGTGCGGCCGTGCGTGGTGCCGGACTATGTAATCGACGGCGGAAGCTCTGACAAGTACTGGGGGCCACACCCCACCACCGGCGTCTTTGGCCCGGCTGATGACGGCGGCGCCTCCGCGGCCGGCATCGGCGGGAAGGCAGCGGCCGCCACAGGGATCAGTGGCTCATCCGAGGTGAAGAAGACCGTGTGGTTCCGCCTCGAAGAGGGCGTCGACAAGGCTCCCTACGCCTGATCAGCGAGCACGGCAAATCGTTACATAATTATAGTAGTCTATAAATAAAGTGCGTGGAATAATTATTCGATGGATTGCTTTTGGTTCTATCAGTATGGCGTTCTATTGTCATGCATGGTAGATATAATGATGATGACGATATTGTAAGTGGCTTGTATTATAATGCTAAATGCTTTAATATTGTTCAAAGCTTTATATTGATGAATAAGATGATGTAAAGGGCTGCTGCATCAGGTAAAAATTTTCTTTCCGTGGAGCCGGCGAAGAGATTAACTTTAACTTTAATAATTATAAAAATATCAATTTAGGATAATGATCATAAATTTATTGTAATTGACAAAGACCAATTGTAACCACTGACGTTATTATTATTTCTATAATAACTGATATTTCATACCATATTCAGTGACACCATATTTATCATTATATCTTAAGATACCATATATCTAGATGATATCCTAACGTGAGAATTCATCTTTCTGTAGACTATGGCGCATTGAAATTTGTCTATAGAGGATTTCAATGTTTATATAATTACTTTAAAAGATTTTTTAAAAAAATATAGTTGAGGAGAAGTTGTTGATTAGGAATTTTTCTTAGTTTTTAGAATCATTACAATGATTCCCCTTTTAAAGAACAAGTACGCGCGTACTTAAGTTCTTTAGGGCACTTAATCTAGATTGTAAGGTTTTATACTAACTAAATTAAAATAAATATAAATGAAATTTAAAATAGTTTTAATTTTGAGTTTTCTAGATTAAAAACTAATAACATCCACAAAAGTTAAATACTAAAATAAATTGTTATATAGAAAATAAAGTAACACTAAATATTTGTTCAATGGAGTCTGCATGTAATTTTGATGGGCTTTAAAAGATTGTACTAATTCTTTAACACCTCTTTTGGCCAAAGTTCGATTAGAGAATTCACAATACAAGATTTTATAAGCATAGTTTAGCACATTAAGATTGTGCACAGGTACTTTTGTGAGAGTTTTTAGCCCTAACTGTTTAGACATTCATCATACAGAGGAGTGATACGAGAAGTCCCAGGTGAGGTCCAAAGGTTAACCAATCAGAATAGGTAACAGTCAAAGTTTAAGGTATGTCAATTCGAATAGCATATCCGATGAGCTCTTCCCATGCCGATCGACTAAAGTTGATCGGACATCCTAATGACTCAGCTCTCCACTCCGATGTTATCAGAGCCAAACTCCCTACTCAACCACTTAATTACGAGGTTCTGTTTTCCATCACACTCCAATTGACTAATGTCGATCGGATATCCTAGGGGCCCAACTTTCCACTCGGATATCATTGGAGCCCAACTCCTTGTTTAACTACTTATAGGACTCAGCTCCCCATCATGCTCCAATTAGCTAATGTCGATCATGTTAGTTAGAGCCCTAGAGCTAATCATATGATGATTGTTGTATGGACTCGATGTATCATATTCCTATATACTTATAAAGATATTTTTTTATGGTTATTATACTTACTTATATTGGTGCCAAATAACTAAGTATAATAGCATTCTTGAGTAGAAGGTTCTTATCTATATCAATCGATTAGTTGAATTGATAGTGAGATGATATAGAGAACACTACTTTTAATCATTCCTAGTCAAGTATTAACATTCAGGGACAATGTTAATGCGATGAGACTAGCATGTAGGTCAACTCGATGACTTGATCTCACAAGTCATGGATATAGAGATATCAAGTTGACACATGAGTATGCATTGGAGAATGTATACTGAATGACCTGCCATGAGAAAGTATCATGGATCGTTATATGAGTGTCATACACTTTCTCATGTGACTATTAGTATGACTATCAGTCCTTGGACCTGAAGTCACCATGGTTCCCTACATAAGGAGTTACATACTTTGGCTTCGTCAAACGTCACCCGTAACTGGGTGTGTAACAAATTATACGGAGGGATGTGAGTGATATAGATACACTACAACAAAAACCCTCATAGACATCGGTTTTCCACCGGTGTCTATTATATTTTCGACCGATGTCTATGAAGCTGATGTAAAAGGTCTGTCATTTTAGACATCGGGTTAAAACCGGTGTAGTATCACTTAACGACACCGTTTCATCAACGGTGTAAAACCGATGTAATATTATATGTTAATAACACCAGTTTTGGCAGCGGTATACGACTGATGTAATATTAGTTAATAACACCGGTTTTGCAGCGGTGGAAAACCGATGTAATATCTGTATTTTTTAACATCACAAATTTGACTTCCGAAACAATGAAAAATCGACAGTAACAAAAAAAAAATACACAAATATTCACAAATTACACAAATATTTTTCATTCAACAATATCTATAAAATACACAAATATTAACAAATTACATAAATAATCTTCTTACAACAGTATCCATAAAATACACAAACATTTTTTTTACATCAAAAGCTAATAGATATCAAAATCAAGGTAGAACATTCTTTTAACAACACATCAAGGTAGAACCGCACTTCAAATGTAATCTAGCATGCATTCAGCTCACTCGAACCGCACTTCATCAATTTCAACTCTAGAGTACTTGAGATTTGTAAACTGTAAAAACACATAAATAATATATTAGTAAAGATGCAATTTTGAAAGCTGGAAATGGTAAAGATGCAATTTTGATTTATTTTTTTTTCCAAATATATGCTCTAGCTCTAACGAGGCCAGTCTAGTTTTTCTGATCTCTATCCTTCTAACACTTCAAATCAAGCATTTTGACAGCTTTTCAGTCTGGTTTTGCAATGAGAACTACCAATAAACTAAATTTGGAATGCAAAATATCTAAACCAAAGAAAGTCTCTTTCTAATTGATACTTGCAACAAAGATAATCTACAATACTTTATACAAAGTTAATTCATGATCAGGACCCAATAATCCACCATATGTCAAATAACTAAAACAAATGTGTACATGTATAAAATAAAATAGAATACTAAGTTTTTAAAGGCTGCTGTGGAAGACTATTGTTCATAATGCTTAATTCATTGAAGGATAATTGCGCGCATATATTACACTTAGTATATGCTGCTTAGAATATAACATAGATAATTTGCTCCTTCTTATTAAAGTGTAGAGATTGATAAAAACCGACAGCATCATACAACAAATTACTAGGCATGATAATGGTTGAATTCAAAAATCATGGAATGACCAAGAGCATCATATAACAAATCAGTGACCCTGAATTCTATTGAACTATTAATCATAGACGAGCACATAGCTGCCAAAATTGAAATAGAGAAGTTCAAAGACTACATAGAAACACATCAAGCATCAGGGGAAAAGCATAGCAACAGCAAGATCTGATATAATGAGGGAAAAGCTAAAAGACGTTCATAATCAATCAAAATCAAATATGAGTTTGTATCAATTATGATACTGAAGCAATGTTGGAAAATGCAACAAATTATCTTTAGGGGTTATATGCAAAATGGAAGATATTGTATTATTACCATTGCTGGAAGTGAATCCTTGTGGTCAACTCCAAAATTTTCAATTATATCTTTCATATATCGCATGATATAAAAACCACATTGCTCCGCATCCAGTTGTTGAGGAGCCTATGTTAGAAAAGAAATATTGGAATAACTCCTTTGAGGATAGTGAAACAGTTGCTAATCAAAAGGATCAGACATACCTTGACAACTTCTCATGTTGGTTGTTTTTTCCCTTTCCTTCCCACCTCCGCATTATACAATTTCAAGGCCCTTCATGCATATAACCCGTGGGAATTGTATTACCACATCAAAATACATCCATGTTTCAACAAAGGTAAGAAAAGAAGCAAAAAAACTTACATGTTGACAACATATTTCCAATCTTGATCACGAATGTGGTGACCAAGAGGATCTAACAAAAAATTAATCTCCATCTCAACATTGATGATAGTCAAAATCTAGTGAAAAATACACAAAGAAATATAATTAGTGTATGCATCCTGCATGTTCTCAAAATATGCAAATGAGAGTGATATATAATGTTCTCCAGTGCCATCTATGTCAAACTCCAAATGGATGCAGGACCGGTCCGAAGCTGAAGTATGAAGCTCTCGTCTTACAGCCACATTAGCCCTTGAAGATACACAAGTTGTGTTAGATATGCTTTTCATGGACTGGAAAATCCTAACTAGTACTGTTTTTAAATTGTCTTTGTAAAGAGCATCTCTACCTGCATGGATGTTGTATGTCATGAATAGCATGGTCATTTGCAAAACTCAAACTTTTGTCCAGATATGGAACTTCTTCAGGCTTGACAAATACAACCTGGTATTTAGGAATGGAAGCTGTATAAGGAGTGCACCTGTCTCATTTTCATCCTGAAGTAACTTATTCAACTCCGGCCAAAGAAGCTCCCTCCTGAAAGTACAGTTGATATTTCATATTCCACAAAGGAATAATGAGATAATGATGGGCAAAAGAGAAAAAAAAATAGAAAACTAAAAAATAGCAGTAGCCGACATTGAAATTTGGATGGCATGCATAAAAGTTTGCTGATACTACATACCATGCAGAGAAGTCATCCTCAATACCCTGATCATCATCTCCCAACCCCACTTGGACAATGTGCTTGGCGCCTATGCAGAGGAAAAAAAAAGATAGAAGAATATCCAAGTAAGAATGATGCTTAAATTCATTAAACACATCTACAAACTTGCACATGACTACTACATTACAGTTGTATGTATGAAACTCACAGATAACATGACTACTCAACTGTTTCTTAGTAACTCCTCATACCATGTTGACTTTACAAGTTTTTAGAGTAACAATTAGTCTACAAAACAAGTTAAATTCTCTAGAAAAATGAAATGCATGAACTTTGAGCTTGCAACTGAAGATAGGATTTAAAATCAGCTTTAGGAGCATATGTGACTTAGTCAAATCACAAACTAAATAAATCAACTATATACCTTGCTCATGAAGCAGTTCATCGACCACCACAGCAACCTTTGCAAGGACACAATACACAAATATATCAGCCAAGCAATTCCCACAAAAAGAATACTGACAATTTCATCATGCCAAACCTTATTAAAATGTTCATATTTCTGATTGCCCAAACTAAACACACCAAATTGAAGGTTTTCCAACCAGGTTCCTCTCTCTTTCCCCTATAAAAACTAATAATCAACAATCGATCAAGGCAAAAGGATTATTGGTAGAATAGATTAACTAAATGTGCATGCTTCTAGAACCTCTGTAAACCATTTGTAGAACCGAGCAGCATTATCAGTAGGCTCGCCATCTCCATACCTAAAGAAAACAAAGGGATCAGCTCGAACTTTGAGGAAACTGATCGTTTATAAAACAAAAAATTCCTGGCTTTCAACTTACATAGCCAAGAAGAACAAAGCCAAGCTCTCCTTTTTCAGGTTCTACTCGTACTCATCATCCTCAGTAGCATATTCGTCCTATAATTGAGGAAACTAACTACAGATCAGTCAATTAATTAGTAGTATTTCCAATTATCTGAAGCAGAAGGAAGATGATCTTACGATATCCACGAGTTTAAATATGACATTAGGGTACCGTGCTTTTGCCTCCTCAGCCAGCACCTAGAAGGGGGAAGGGGGGGGGGGGGGGGAATCTAAGATCATGGGAGAAAAATTCAAAAAATGAACTACTCGGATAAAAACCCTAACCTTCGCGAACCCCTCAGTCGTCTTGGTCTGCGTCCCGAAGAAGACGGTGACCTTCTTCTTCCCTTGGTCCTCCTCTGTATCCATCTGGGTCTTCACCACTAGCGGCTTCGGCGGCTCGGCGGGCTTCCTTCCGCTCGATCGCCAGATGAAGAAGATTGCCACACAACCAACGAGCACGGCGATGACGATGCTCATGACGGCGATCAGCAGCCGGTTCTCCACGAATGCATCCCCGGTGTCGGAATCGAGCCCATATCCATCAGAGAGGGAGGCGACGATGGCCGACAAGAGATCGAGCGATGACGCCTTCTCGGAACCTATCTGCATCTTGGCGGATCGAGCGGTGAATCGGAAGCACAGATCTCCGATCTCAGTTTCTGTCTGCTTCGATTTGGGAGAACGAAGGAGGTCGAGATTGGGTCAGCGATGGGAGGAGAGGAGAAGATAGAGGCGGAGAAGGTGAGTCGCCCGAAGACGGCTCTCTGTCTCTGCCTCCCGTGGACAGAAATGCTAACTACATAAATTCGATTACCACCTGTTTTTTCTTCTTTTTTATAAAGAAATGCTAACTACATAAATCAGTGAGTAATTTTCATTTGGTTCTTCAGAATCCACGCCTACTTGTTTTATTTTTTTTTTCTTTTTTAGTTTAGAATATTATATTTTCATCCTTTGCAATGTATACAAATAAATAAAATAAAATAAAACATTATTTTTTCCCCCATCAACACTAGACATCAAGCAAAGTTTAGAACGGTAACGAATTATAATTTTATGTTATATTTGTTTCTTGAATTATTTAGTGTGTTAAAAAGCTAGTGTTGGTGCGGGTAGCACAAACGGTCTAACCCAGGTTTTGATGAATGACAAATAGGTTAAGTTAGTTGTGTTGTTGTCTGACACTTTGATCAAGTGTGCAGGAAAAGTCCAGCTAGGTCGACGGGCTGACCGGATAGCTGGCGAGAAGTCCAAGCGGGTCGACGGGCTGACCGGACGCTTGGCGAGAAGTCCAGCTAGGTCGACGGGCTGACCGGATAGCTGGCGAGAAGTCCAAGCGGGTCGACGGGCTGACCGGACGCTTGGCGAGAAGTCCAGCTAGGTCGACGGGCTGACCGGATAGCTGGCGAGAAGTCCAAGTGGGTCGACGGGCTGACCGGACGCTTGGCGAGAAGTCCAGACGGGTCGACGGGCTGACCGGACGTCTGGCAGGTAAGTGAGGTAAGTCACTGGAGGGGAGTGACTGCGAGGACGCGTTCCCGGGAAGGGAACATTAGGCGTCGATCCGGCTTAGATCCATTTCGGATATCTAAGTCAAGATCGTGACTAGATTCCGGTCTCGGAAAGACGGAATCTAAGTCATACTCTTGTTAATTTTTATTACTTAGCGTATCTATAAAAATGTGCTTACAATCTGTGCTGTAGGGTTTTTATTTGCCTCGGACTAAAACTGTTTTGCAGGTAGGAAACAGTGAGGGTTCGGGCGCCTGGGATGGTTCTGGGCGCCCGTAAGTCCGGGCGCCTGGAAGGTATCCAGGCGCCCGGAGGCAAGTTTTATCCCCAGGACAACGTTGACACTTGGAGCATGCTGGTTGGGAGTGTTACGTCACATTCCAGGCGCCCGGAAGGGATCCAGGCGCCCGGAGCAGCATATAAAAGAAGCCCCAGGCAGGAGCTTCAAGACATCTGTTTTCTGAGAACTCTGAGTTCAATCACTCTGCTACTCTGCGCTCCAACGACGTTCACAAAGCTCCGACGACTCACTCCGGTTTTCTGTTAATTCATTATTTGTCGGTATAGCTGTGTTCTTCTTTCATTAGCAATATTTGTACGTAAATTGTAATTATCCGAATTGCTAGTGAATTGCCCAACGAAAGTACTCAAGGAGTACGGGCCTTTGAGTAGGAGTCGTCACAGGCTCCGAACGAAGTAAAAATCAACCGTGTTCATCTCTTTACTTCCTTACTTTTCCGCTGCGTTTTAACTCGAGATTTTCGAATCGATATTCACCCCCCCTCCTCTCTATCGAATCTAACGGTCCTACAGCTAGATGGTACTTTTCCGCTGCCTTTCGTTTTTTCCCTCCAAAACTGGTTTTGAAAAATACATCGTCATCTTTTCACTATTATTTAGTATCGACAAAATATTACATTTTCAAAAATTTGAGATAATATTTTTTATTAATATTTTAATAATATTTTATTATTTAAAAAAAAAATTGTAGTGAAATATTTTTTTTTTCCAGCACTGCTAATCCAAGACCAAGTCTTGGGATTTTGTCTTTGTTTCATTGTGTGCAAGAACAATGTCTTTTCAAGAAGGATGGAACCCCAATGAACCACCACCGTACGATGAAGATTTCAACTACTGGAGGCGAAGAATGGAATGCTTCTTAGGAAGCGTAGATATCGATTATATGCTAATATTGAAAAAACCTTCTCAGAACTCGGAGCTGAATAAAAACGTAAGTAAAATTATTTATAATATTTTACCTAACAATATTATATGCAGACTAGAAAAATACAAGAATGCATATGAGCTATGGACCCAGTTGATCAAGCTTCACGAGATGCCAATGGAGCTAGAAGATCAAGTTAAAGTCGAATCCGGACTCGAGTCAGATCCAACGGAGAAGCCTGCTGAATTAGGGGTTGCGCTCAAGGTTAGTAATAATTACCAAAACACCCTTGCTAGTAGTAGTTTAAAATATGTGTATGTTAATTTGGATATGTCTGAAAGTATATGTGAAAATAGTATACATGACAATACTTGCGAAAATACCCCTAGGATATTTTCTGATAAAATAAATATAATTAATTTAGAAAATACAGAAAATCTAAAAATAATCAATAAATCTAAAAATTCGAATTTAAACCTAAACAAATTTGAAAATTCGAACAAAAAGGATGACAAGGTCAATATTAATCTAGACATAATTAATAAATTATTTAATAATCTAGACAATATCAATCTGGAAAATTCTATCCAAACCCAAGATAATTTAATTAACAAAAAATTAAATTTTAATGATAAGACTTATTTAATAAATTCCACTAATTATATCAACTTAAAAGGTAAAGAAAATATAAGGATAAAATCAAACACTTTGATAAAATCAAAACGGAATTTAACAAACTTAAAATTAAATGTTAAAGATAACAAATTAAACAAAAATAATCTAGAAATTTCAAAATTAACAATTAATAAAAAGCTAAAAGATAAACCGTTAAGAAAATATAATTCAAACAGTTTAGTTAATTCAAATTTAAAAATAAATAAAAACTTAAACTTTAAAAATAAGCTATTAAAGAAAGATAATTTGACCAATTTAATTAATTCAAAATTAAAAACTTAAATTTAAATTACAAACTAAACATTAAAACTTAACTAAAACCAACTCTAATTATACAAAAATCTTAAATTAATGGCCAATAATTCAGGGGGAGGCTCCAGAATAGCTGGTACCTCCAAAACTAACTTACCCGATAGGGTAACCCAAACAAACTAACCCGACAGGGTAATTAAGATTAGTTAAAAAGAGACAAAGTTTAACTTGAATCATGGTACTGGTGAAGTTTTTGGATGATAGTACGTTAGGGAAGCTTGGGCATCGCATGTCTAGAAAGATATGGCTTCGATCTGGTGCATTTGGCCAAGTGGAACTGACCGAAGCTACCCTTAAATGGATCCTAACTAGTTAGACCAAGGTTTAATACTAAGCTTCGTGGATAGGACTATTCGGAAAACCTCGAAAGGTTGGCTACTTCTAATGATGTCCAAGTGACTCACCAAGCTTAGAAGTTTATCCGAAGAATGTCTATTTGTTGAGACCAAAGCTAAACCTGAATCTAACAAAAGTTAAACCAAACTCTGTAATTAAATCTAATTCATCTCACAAAATTATAGGATTCCCTGATTGATAATCTAGATCGGGTGAGATGAATAAGGATCAAATTAATTTTCAAATTAAATTAAAATTAATTAAAATTAAATTTCAAATTTCAAATTGAATTTCAAATTAAAATTAAATTTTGAATTTCAAATTGAATTTCAAATTGAATTTCAAATTAAAATTAAATTTTGAATTTCAAATTAAATTAAAATTAATTAAAATTAAATTTTGAATTTCAAATTAAAATTAAATTTTGAATTAATTAAAAATTAAATTTCGAATTAAAACTAAATTAATTTTTTAAAAAAATATTAAATTAACTTTAAAAATTCTTTTAAAACATTTTAAAAATTATTTTAAAAAAAAAACTATTTTAAATCATTTTAAAAACTTTAAAAAAAATTATTTTAAAAACTATTTTAAATCATTTTAAAAACTTTAAAAATTCTTTTAAAAATTATTTTAAAAACTATTTTAAAAATCATTTTAAAAACTTTAAAAAAATTATTTTAAAAATTATTTTAAAAACTATTTTAAATCATTTTAAAAACTTTAAAAAAAAAATCTTTTAAAAATTATTTTAAAAACTATTTTAAAAATCATTTTAAAAACTTTAAAAAATTCTTTTAAAAATTCTTTAAAAAAAAAAAACTATTTTAAAAATAATTTTAAAAACTTTAAAAAATTCTTTTAAAACATTTTAAAAATTATTTTAAAAACTATTTTAAAAATTATTTAAAAAAAACTATTTTAAAAATCATTTTAAAAACTTTAAAAAATTCTTTTAAAACATTTTAAAAATTATTTTTAAAAAACTCTTTTAAAAATCATTTTCAAAAACTTTAAAAAATTCTTTTAAAAATTCTTGTAAAACCTTTTCAAAATTATTGTTATTTTAAAAATTATTTTAACATAAAAATTATTTTAACTTAAAAATTATTTTAACTTAAAATTATTTTAATATAAAAATTATATTTTTAAATTATTTTAACTTAAAAATTATTTCAAAAATTATTTTAAAAACTTTTAAAAATCATTTAAAAACTAGTTTAAAAATTATGTATCATTTTGAAAAATTCTTCTTATTTTTTCACTATAATAAAATTCTTTTAAATTAAAAAAAATAGTAATAATAATAAATTATTTCTATAGACTATTTTCACTTTAAAAATTATTATTTTGACTTTAAACTAATTTTTAATCTTAAACATCATTTTAACCTTAGTAAAAATATTAAAATTACTCTAAGTCATTTTTCTTAATCAACCTTTAAAATATTAATTATTTTTATTAAAACATAATTAAAGTTTGACTTAAATTGAACCTTACTTAACCTTGTTTAATAACGAGTTTAACTTCAAATTACCACCAACTTTAAACTAAGTCAATCCAACTTAAAAGGAAGTAAATGAAAAGTTAAATTATAACTAACACCTTCATCAATTAATACAAAATTTAGATTATAGCAAAATTTAATCAATAAATTATTAATATTGATCAATTATTGAATTAATAACAACTTATCTTACTTAACATTACACTAAAGGCTAATTTATTTCAACTTAATCTAACATTAATTACAGTTAGTCAAATTTAAATGAGCAATTTTATAAAGATAATTATACAATCGTCTAAAACACTTAGGTACAAAAATATGTTACGGTTGTAAAATTTTATATTAAGGGGAAGTATAAATAAGGAGGATTAATAAATTAAAGGAGTATCAAATTAAGGGGGAGGTTTATTGTTTAATTATCTCCTGAAGTGTTATTTTTTTAATCTTCTCTTTAAAATCTCTCTAGAAAATTCTACCTCAATTTAAAAAATAAATATATATCAACTTTGAATATTTTTAGCAAATATTTTCAAATTTTATGTCAGGTTCAGGGGGAGGAATTAATTAAAAATTTTCCTTTATATAAAATATTTTAAATTTTGTTTGAAAAATATTTTCTTAAAAATTTCTTAAACCTACTTTTGAAAACTAACTCTTATAAAACTAAGTTGTTTTTAAGAATTGGATTTTACTTTTTATTGAAAATTGATTTTGAAAATTAGATTTAACTTAGTTTTGAAAATTGTGGAAATTAGATTTTTCAAAACTTAAGTTTACAAACTAAGCTTCTCAAAATCATTTTTTTTAATTTTGAAAATCAAAGTTTAAAAATAAATTTTCAAAATCAACTTGCTTAAAATTGTGAAAAATTTTTAAATCAACTCAAAATTGTTTCTTTTAAATCACAAACTTTTTATCCATTTTTCTTAGTTTTTAAAAACTTAACTTTTCAAATATTTTAAACAATGGTTTTGAAACTAGTACTTTTGAACTTTAAAATTTTGATTTTTGAAAATTAGATTTAATTATTTTACTTTATCAAAATTAGTTCTACCAAACTCCTTTGAAAACTAAAAGTAAAGTTCAAAATCAATATTTACAAACTGAAATTTGATTTGCAAAAACTCAAGTGTTAAAAATTATGAAAGTTAGAATTTTTTCAAACTTAAATCACTGTCAAAACTTAAGTTTTAAATTAAATCGTTTACAAACTTAGTGTTGAAAAATAAAATTTTCAAACTTAGTTTTGGAATTCTGGTTTTTGAAAACTTGTGTTTGAAAATGAAAACTTAGCTAGCTTTCTAAAAGCTAAAAGCTAATGCTTTAAACAAATTTTCAAAAGCTTAAACTCCCCCAAGTCAACTTGACTATTTTTTAACTTGCTGTTAAAAATTGTACTTTTATCAGTATCTTTGAATTTTTGAACTAAACTTTTTATTACTCTACACTATGCTTGTTTACCCCTGTTTACTTTTTGATGAATGCCAAAGGGGAAGAAGGGTTAGGTGGTTAAGTTAGCTAAACCAATTTGAAAACACAAACTTACTTTAAAACCACACAAATGCATGTTGTTTCGTACATATGCTTTCACTAACTTAACCAAGTTGTCATTCCATCAAAAAGGGGGAGATTGTTGGTGCGGGTAGCACAAACGGTCTAACCCAGGTTTTGATGAATGATAAATAGGTTAAGTTAGTTGTGTTGTTGTCTGACACTTTGATCAAGTGTGCAGGAAAAGTCCAGCTAGGTCGACGGGCTGACCGGATAGCTGGCGAGAAGTCCAAGCGGGTCGACGGGCTGACCGGACGCTTGGCGAGAAGTCCAGCTAGGTCGACGGGCTGACCGGATAGCTGGCGAGAAGTCCAAGCGGGTCGACGGGCTGACCGGACGCTTGGCGAGAAGTCCATCTAGGTCGACGGGCTGACCGGATAGCTGGCGAGAAGTCCAAGCGGGTCGACGGGCTGACCGGACGCTTGGCGAGAAGTCCAGACGGGTCGACGGGCTGACCGGACGTCTGGTAGGTAAGTGAGGTAAGTCACTGGAGGGGAGTGACTGTGAGGACGCGTTCCCGGGAAGGGGACATTAGGCGTCGATCCGGCTTAGATCCATTTCGGATATCTAAGTCGAGATCGTGACTAGATTCCGGTCTCGGAAAGACGGAATCTAAGTCATACTCTTGTTGTTAATGTTTATTACTTAGCGTATCTATAAAAATGTGCTTACAATCTGTGCTGCAGGGTTTTATTTGCCTCGGACTAACACTGTTTTGCAGGTAGGGAACAGTGAGGGTCCGGGCGCCCGGGATTATTCTGGGCGCCCGGAAGTCCGGGCGCCTAGAAGGGATCCAGGCGCCCGGAGGCAAGTTTTATCCCCAGAGCGACGTTGACACTTGGAGCATGCTGGTTGGGAGTGTTACGTCACATTCCAGGCGCCCGGAAGGGCGGAGCAGCATATAAAAGAAGCCCCAGGCAGGAGCTTCAAGACATCTGTTTTCTGAGAACTCTGAGTTCAATCACTCTGCTACTCTGCGCTCCAACGACGTTCACAAAGCTCCGACGACTCACTCTGATTTTCTGTTAATTCATTATTTGTCGGTATAGCTGTGTTCTTCTTTCATTAGCAATATTTGTATGTAAATTGTAATTATCCGAATTGCTAGTGAATTGCCCAATGAAAGTACTCAAGGAGTACGGGCCTTCGAGTAGGAGTCGTCACAGGCTCCGAACGAAGTAAAAATCAACCGTGTTCATCTCTTTACTTCCTTACTTTTCTGCTGCGTTTTAACTCGAGATTTTCGAATCGATATTCACCCCCCCTCTATCGAATCTAACGGTCCTACAGCTAGATGGTACTTTATTTCTATTTTACAATTTATGAGGCGGTAAGCTGTGGAGGTAAAGTAAAAACGAGGTTAAAGTTTTTCATTTTTATAAGTTATAGTTTGTTTAGGAATATTTTTATTTTAGTTTTAAAAGAATGTAAAACAAATATTTAATATTGAATTTTAGCACTTTGAGATTTATTTTGGTTCATTAACATCACTTTTAACAACAGTTTTTTACTATCCGATTTCGTAGATAGAACAAGAAAATTATCATAGACACTAGTTTTAAAAACTGCTGTTAAAACTGGTGTCTATTAACGAAAAATGGGTGCTCATAGACATCGGCTAAAAAACTCGATGTCTATTAGCGAAAATCTGCGCTCATAGACACCGATTTTTGGAAAAACCGGTGTAAAATACTCAAAGACATCAGTTTTTGCTTAAAACTGTTGTTGTTCCACTGATGTCTATGAGAGTTTTTGTTGTAGTGATAGGATCTGTTGGATCGAGATGCACTAGAGGGGGGGTGAATAGTACTCGTGGCTATTTCGTTCTTCGATTATCGGAATCGTATCAAGTACGTCGTTCGAGTATAAGCGCAGCGGAAAGAAATAGAAACAAATACAAACAAAGACACGAAAGATTTACTTCGTTCGGAGCCTGTGGCGACTCCTACTCGAAGGCCCGCGATCCTTGATCGCTTTCCGTGGGCAACAACTATAAGTACGAAAAAGAGTTACAGCTTTGAAGTACAAGTAAATAAAGAAAACTAATGGTACCGACGACAAGAACAGAGTCTTGGAGCTTCGGGTCGTCGGAGACTTGTAGCAGCACTTCCGGATGTCTTTTAGAGCAGCACGTTGGAGACAGAAGACTTGAAACTTGTTGTTCTGGTGCTGCTGCTCGAGATCCCTTATAAAGGGTGTTCAAGGCACCTTGAAGCCCTTCAAGGCGCCTTAAACAGGCCGAGTCACCCGCGGAGATCAGCACAGACTTGGTCGAACTTCATCCAGTTCAAGGCGCCTTCAGCCTACCCAAGGCGCCTTCAACCTTCGACCCAAGGCGCCTTGAACTTCATCTAAGGTGCCTCCAACCTTCTGCGCTGGCTTTTCCTGGTTCGCACCCGAGGCGCCTCCAAGCTCCATGGAGGTACCTCGCTCTTTGTTCTGCAAAATGTGTTAGTCCCAAACATACCCTGCAAAACAAAGTTAGCACGTAAAACATAATAGATATGATAATGAGTAATGATAGTCTCCTGACTATCCGGGTCGAACTTCGAATTTCTGTCCGGAAACCCTAGGTCGACCCGACGCCTAATGTTCCCTCTGTGGGGAACGCGTCCTCACCTACTCCACTCGGGAGATTTACTTGTTGCCAGTGCGATCCTCCAGATCGACTGGACTTTTGCTCCAAGACCGACGCTTCCGGACTTCATGCTGGACATCCGCTCCTCGTCCAATCCAGCTTTCACCGGTTCGCGACACTGGGACTTTCCACCTAGGGTTACCACCCCTAGGACTTTTGCCTGAAGCCCGACTTGCCAAGACTTTCCGCATAGGGTTACCACCCCCTATGACCTAGGGTTACCACCCCCTAGGGTTTTCCCTTTGCCTAACCGCAGCTAGGACTTTTCTCCACCTAGGGTTACCACCCCCTAGGGTTTTTCACCTGCCTAACCGCAGTTAGGACTTTTCCTGAAATACTCATTCAACATGTTAGATCACAACACACCTTAACTTTGAATCCTTTGCCATTATCAAAACTCAGGTTCGATCGTTAGATGCTTCCCGCACCAACAATCTCCCCCTTTTTGATTATGGCAACAAGAAATTCAAAGTTAAGAAAAAAACATGCGATAACAAAAAGATGCATTAAGTTTTAACCAAGCTTAAGTAAGTAAACTTTAAATGCAAGCACAGTTAAGCTGGAAACTTTTAACTTTGTAATACTAAACTCCCCCTTAATAAAAGCCCTCCTTTTTGTTTTTTGAATTTTCCTACTTTTGAATTTTCCTACTCTCCCCCTTTGCCATATATCAAAATATACCAGTGTGAAAGAAGTCTGAATTTTTTAGAAGAGCAAGTTAGTTTGATGCTTAACTTTTTAAAGAGGGATAAGAGTAGACAAGATTTGAAAATTTATCACCTTTTTTTAAAAAATCTGAAATTTTTAAACACTAGTAATACTTAGAAAAATTTGAAATAGCTTTTATAACACTTAGCTTTGTTATAATTAATTTTCATTATTTAACTTTTTGCTAAGTGAAATAAAAATTAAAAAATAAGAATTTTTCTTTTGAAACATTGACTTAGCTTAATTTTTCATAGAAATCACTTAGCTAAGCCTTTTGCAAACTTGACTTTTGAAGGAGTCTTCAAGGGTGATTTTGAAAAGATGTAAAAGTTAGAAAATGTAGCTAAAGTTTTAAGTATTTTAGCTTAAAAACATTCTCAAGTTTGAAAGATATTTAGTTTAAAGTCTTTTGTTAGCAAAGAGGGAGTAGCTAAATGTTTAGTTAAGTTAAATTCAGTTTGTCATTAAGTCCAAGCATGAGTCAAGTTGAATAGCAATGTAATTGGTGTTGATCAGGTATCAGAGCCCTAAAGTATAGGCATTTTTAACTAAAAGATTGAGTATCCTTTGCCAACTGTCTAACCTTGAGTTACTTGCTGATTGTCTACAGGACAATAGCTTTCACTTGGTTATTCAAGTTAAGTTATTTTGTTCCAGATAGACTTGACTAGAGCTGGAGAACTTAACTTGATTAATGTTTATTGCATATTTAACGCCCAGACTCATATCGATGCACAGATATAAGCATTCTTGAGTCCAGGCTATACCCTATGCATCTCACACCGTTTTATGTTTTACAAACACAATCAAGGTAAACCTAGGTGTTTGTGAGATGCTCTGGCTGAGTCCTAGGGGAACATGATTTCTAGGGGAAAATCCTAGGCTAAGTCCAATTTTTGAAATTCTAGAAAAGTAGGGATTTTGACAAAATCAAGATTTTACCTAGAATTTATTAAAAAATGCAAGAATATAATGTTATAGTATCTATTCTACCCAACACATACCTATTTGTCTTCTAAGAGAGCTGAACTCAAGTTCAGGTAAGGGTTTTGTGAAAATGTCAACTAGGTTTGATTTTGACTCAACATAGTTGAGTATAATATCACCCTTAGCTACATGATCCCTTACAAAATGATGCTTCACCTCTATATGTTTAGTCCTTGAGTGATGAATTGGGTTTTTTGTTAGATTTATTGAACTTATATTATCAATTGAAATTTTTGTTTTATGATATTCTAGTTGATAGTCTTTAAGAGTATGCATCATCCATAGCAATTGAGATGCGCATTCACCTAAGGCTATATATTCAGCTTCAGTGGTAGATAAAGCAACACAATGTTGCTTTCTACTTGACCAACTTACAAGGCATTGCCCTATAAATTGACAACTGCCACTTGTGCTTTTTCTATCTAACTTGCATCCAGCGTAATCTGAGTCAGAATAGCCATGAAGGTCAAGAGTGCAAGTTCTAGGGTACCAGAGTCCTATATTTAGAGTACCTTTAATGTACCTAAGTATTCTTTTAACATAGGTTAAGTGTGACTCTTTTGCACAGGATTGGTATCTTGCGCACATACCTACAGCAAACAATATATCAGGTCGGCTTGCAGTTAGATACAGTAAACTACCTATTATACTTCTATAATATTTTGGGTCTACTGGTTTTCCAACTGGGTCAGAGTCAATATTGATGTTGGTTGCCATTGGAGTATTTATTATTTTTGAATTTTCCATACAGAATTTTTTAATTAACTCCTTAGCATATTTAGTTTGATAAACATAACTTCCATCTTTAGTTTGTTTTATTTGTAAGCCTAAGAAAAAATTAAGTTCACCAACCATACTCATTTCAAATTCATTTTCCATTAGTCTAACAAATTCTTTTAGAAATTTAGAGTTAGTAGATCCAAAAATTATATCATTAACATAGATTTGAGCTATGAAGATGTCTTTATCTACAGTTTTTACAAATAGAGTTGGATCTATTTGACCTTGGTTGAAGCCTTTGGATATAAGGTGATTGGATAACCGTTCGTACCATGCCCTAGGGGCTTGTTTAAGTCCATACAAGGCCTTTTTTAACTTAAATACATGATTAGGATTGTCTAAGTCTTCAAATCCTGGGGGTTGGCTTACATAGACCTCTTCTTTGATGAAACCATTTAAAAAGGCTGACTTAACATCCATTTGGAATAATTTAAACCCTTTATTTGTTGCATAGGCTAATAGCATTTGAATGGATTCGAGTCTAGCTACTGGTGCGTAGGTTTCATCGTAGTCTAATCCTTCAACTTGACTAAACCCTTTGGCTACTAGTCTGGCTTTGTTTCTTATGATATCACCCTGATCATCCAACTTATTTCTAAAAACCCATTTGGTGTCTATTATTGATTTATCTATGGGTTTAGGTACAAGGTCCCAGACTTGGTTTCTCTCAAATTGGGCTAATTCTTCCTGCATTGCTATAATCCAGTCTGGATCAGGCAGGGCTTCTTCTATAGTTTTAGGTTCAATTTTAGAAATTAGAGCGATCTGACTAAGGTTTCTATAGGATGATCTTGTTCTGACTCCAAGGTTTGGGTCACCCAAAATTTGGTCAGGTGGGTGAGAAGTGCTTATTCTAGTTGGTCTTATCTGTGAGTCAGAACCTTGTTCTTCAGACTCATTAAGATTAGGTTGGATTTCATCATCGTCTACTGCTCTTGGATTAGTGTCAATATTTTCATTAGTTAAATTATTTTCTTTATCAAATATTACATTAGTTGTTTCTTCAACTTTCAAGGTATTTTGATTATATACTCTAAAGGCTCTACTGGTAGAGGAGTATCCTAAGAATATTCCTTGGTTAGATTTGGGTGTAAATTTTCCTAAGTAATCTTTAGTATTTAAAATGTGAACTTTAAAACCAAATACTTTTAAATAGTTTAAGTTAGGAATTTTATGATAATATAGTTCATAAGGAGTTTTCTTGTGATATTTATTGATTAAAATTCTGTTTTGAATATGATTTGCAGTATTTATGGCTTCAGCCCAAAATTGGTGATTTAAATTATATTCATTTAACATAGTTCTGGCGGCTTCTTGTAGTGTTCTATTTTTACGTTCCACCAGGCCATTTTGCTGAGGGGTTCTAGGACATGAAAATTCATGTAGATATCCATTTATTTTACAAAATTGAGTAAATCTATGATTTTCAAATTCTCCCCCGTGATCACTTCTTATTCTTTTAATTTTAGTATCTTTTTCATTTTCTATTAATTTGCAAAAAATTACTAAATGTTTCATAGGTTTCATCTTTTATTTTTAGGAATCTTACCATGTAAACCTAGAATAGTCATCAATTATTACTAAGCAATACTGGTTCTTGCTTAATGACTTGGCTCCATGTGAATCAAATAGGTCAAGGTGAAGGAGCTCAAGTAATGAGTTGGTTCTTTCTAGATTTGTTGGTTTGTGTGTTGACTTAGTTTGTTTTCCTTGTTGACAAGCATTACAGATTGAGGTTTCAATGAATTTTAGTTTGGGCAGACCTCTAACTAGACCGTTATGACTCATTCTTGAAATGAGTCTAGTGTGAGTGTGACCCAGTCTTCTGTGCCACAAGTCAGTCTCCTCTTCTTGTGTTATTAAACACTTTATTGGGGATGTGGGTAGATTAATTGAGTACATATTATTTTTCCTAAGTCCCTTAAGTGTAATTTCAGGATTTTCAATATTTTTGACTAAACACCTAGTTTTGTCAAAAGTGACTAAGTATCCGCTATCACATAATTGGCTTATACTTAGTAAGTTGAAATTGAAATTATCAACTAACAGAACTTTTCTAATAATAAACTCGGAGCTGAGTTCGATATTACCTCTTCCGATTACTTTAAGTTGACCATTGTTGTCGAATGCAACTGATCCTAAATTTTTTAATTTGAGCTTTGAAAACTTCAATTTATCTCCAGTCATATGTCTGGAGCATCCACTATCCAACATCCATTGATCCAACTCCTACACATGAAGTAGTTGAATTGGTTTCTTTTTAATGGATTAAAGATAGCGTGATTGAAGCAGACACTATGTTTTCTATTCCATTGTATTCAAGATAATTAAAAAAAATTACTTTGCATTTTAAGTTTTAAATAATTTTTACATTAATTTTAAAAAGATTTTTAAATAGCTTTGAAAAAGATTTTTAAATAATTTTGAAATTGATTTTGAAAAGATTTTGAATTTGATTTTGAAAGATTTTTAAAATGATTTTGAAAAGATTTTTAAAATGATTTTGAAAAGATTTTAAATTGATTTTGAAAGATTTTAAATTGATTTTGAAATAATTTTGAAAGATTTTTGAAATAGATTTTGAAAGATTTTTGAAATAATTTTGAAAGATTTTGAAATAATTTTGAAAGATTTTTGAAATAGATTTTAAAAGATTTTGAAATAATTTTAAAATGATTTTGAAAGATTTTTGAAATGGATTTTTAAAAGTTTTTTTTAAAATAATTTTGAAATTAATTTGAAAATGATTTTGAAATTAAGTTTAAAATAATTTTGAACAGATTTTGAAAATGATTTTGAAATTAAGTTTTAAAAGAGTTTTAAAATAATTTTGAAAAGATTTTGAAAATTTTCAAATAAATTTTAAATTGATTTCATTAAAAAACATGATATTAATTACGAATTTAATTTTGAATTTGAACTTTTAATTCCTTAGTCATCTCACTCGATCTAAATTGTCAATCAGGGAACCCTATAATTGTTGTGAGATGAATTATGGTTGAATTTTGGGGTAAGGTTTAACTTTGTGTTAGATTCAGGTTTAGCTTTGGGTTCAACAAGTAAGCATTCTTTGGATAAACTTCTGGGCTATGGCGAGTCACAAGGAACTCATTAAAGTAACCATGCCTTCGAGGTTTCCCAAATAGTCCTACCCATTAAGCTTAATACTAAACCCTGGTCTAACTAGTTAGGATCCATTTAAGGGTAGCTTCGGTCAGTTCCACTTGGCCAAATGCACCAGGTCGAAGCCATATCTTCCTAGACATGCGATGCCCAAGTTTCCCTAACGTACTATCATCCAAAACTTCACCGACTGTGGTTAAAGTTAAACTCACCCTTTTATTAACCTTAATTACCTGCCGGGTAATCTACTCTTGTTTACCCATTTCGGGTAAATTAGGTTCGATTACCCATCGGGTAGTTCAGTTGGAGGTGCCAGCTAGTTTGGATCCACCATCTATTTTTGAATTTAGAATTTCGAATTTAAATTAAATTTGAATTTTGAATTTGAATTTTTGATTTAGAATTTCGAATTTAGAATTTCGAATTTGATTTAGAATTTTGAATTTTTGATTTAGAATTTCGAATTTAGAATTTCGAATTTAAATTAAATTTGAATTTTGAATTTGAATTTTTGAATTTATAGTTTAATTTCGAATTTTGAATTTCATTTATAGTATAATTTCGAATTTTGAATTTCATTTATAGTTTAATTTCGAATTTTGAATTTCATTTATAGTTTAATTTCGAATTTTGAATTGAATTTTTGAATTTATAGTTTAATTTCGAATTTTAAATTTAATTTTGAATTTCAAATTTTGAAATTTGAATTTAATTTCATTTCAAATTTTAAATTTAATTTTGAATTTCAAATTTTGAATTTTGAATTTTAAATTTAATTTCATTTCGAATTTTAAATTTAATTTTGAATTTCAAATTTTTAAGATTGTTTTTCTTTTTGCTCCCCCTGGATCATAGCCTCGATATGGTCTATCGAGGTAGTGTATTTGATCCTTTGGGACCCAATATTGACCAAGTCCAACTTGATTGACCAAGTTGGACTTGGGGACCCATGCTTGGACTGATTTACTACTTTGTTTGTTTATTAAAGATAAATAAGATTTATATTTCTTTTTACTTTTGTATCCTAGCCCAGTTCTATTGTAGACAGCTCTTTGTGTCCCAAGAATTAGATCCAAATTCTTGGAACCCAGAGAGAACTTTTCTAGAGTAATTTTTAACTTGTTTAACTGATTTTTCAGATTTGAATTTTCTTTCTCAAGTCGTTGTACTTGAGTTGAATCTTCAGTTAAAGATTTTGAGTTAGTTACTCCTTTAAGAGTGGTTATTTCTCTTAAAAGTGACTTAATTTTCAAATTTGACTTAGCTAATTTGCGAAGTAAATAATTGACTAAATTATTGAGTCTAGGAATACTTACAGCGGAGTCTGGTCCTTCGGAAACGGATGCGGATCCGTGGCTTTGCTCAGAGTCGGCTTCTGACTCGCTCTCGGATTCGCTGATCTGGTCCCGGGCCATCAATGCGAGTAAACTTGTTTGGTTGAGTTCGTCGTCTTCGTCCTCCGAAGAAGATTCGTCCCAGGTTGCCTTTAGAGCCTTCTTTCTTCTTTGCTTCTTGGCTTCCTTTTGATTGGGGCAGTTGGCCTTGATATGGCCCTTCTGGTTGCACCCGTAACATGTGACTTCAAATTTTGTCTTTGATTGGGCCTCCTTGGATTGAACTGCCTTCTTCAGATCTTTCTTGTTGAATCCCTTCTTCTTCTTGTAGAGTTTCTTTACAAGATTCACAAATTCGCCGGCCAGTTCATCTTCTGAATCTTCTGAATCGGATTCGTCTTCTGATTCCGATTCAACTTTTCGCCGTCCTCTTGATTCCCGTGTTTGACTCGTTCCTGCAACCAAAGCAATCCCTTTCTCGGATGGCCGTGCATTAGTCTGTTCATGGAGTTCGAATTCACTAAACAATTCATCTAATTTTAAGGAAGACAAATCCTTAGAGACTTTATAGGCATCTACCATTGATGCCCATAGTGTACTCCTAGGGAATGAGTTAAGGGCATACCTTATTATATCTCTGTTTTCTACCTTCTGCCCGATTCCATGTAGAGAATTCAGGATATCTTGAATTCGGGCGTGCAAAGAGCTTGCCGTCTCGCCTTCCTGCATTTTCAAATTGTATAGTTTATTTAATAACAAATCACGCTTACTTACCTTGGTTTCCGAGGTGCCCTCGTGTAGTTCGATCAGTTTCTCCCATAGTTCCTTTGCGGAGGAGAATGGACCGACTCTGTTGAGCTCTTCTTTGGTCAGACCGCATTGGATGGTGCAGGTGGCTTTGGCATCGGCTTCCACCTTCTTGATAAATGCGGGCTCCCAGTTTTCACAGGATGTAGGCTTACCATCGGTACCAGTTGGTAGTTGTAGTCCTGTTCTGACGATCATCCAGGTGTCGAACTGGATCTTTAGATATATTTCCATTCGCCCCTTCCAATATCCGAAGTCTTCTCCGGAAAATAGTGGGGGGCGAACGGTGCTATATCCTTCTAGTTGGGCCATTTAGATCTAAAAGAACAAAAAACAACAAGATCTATTCCAAGACTGAGTCTTGGATTAGTAGTGTGGGAAGAGAATAGTAATAATTACGAGCTCGAGTGGTGTTGCACCAACTTCGGGCAAAAAAAATTGATTCGTAAAAAGAAATTAGAATATAGCTATGAGGCTAAATTCTAATTAACTCCGAACAAAACCACGAAAAAAAATTGTCTTGAATAGTGGTTGCACTGATTCAAGACGACCCCGCTCTGATACTAATTGTTGGATCGAGATGCGCTAGAGGGGGGGTGAATAGCGCTCGTGGCTATTTCGTTCTTCGATTATCGGAATCGTATCAAGTACGTCGTTCGAGTATAAGCGCAGCGGAAAGAAATAGAAACAAATACAAACAAAGACACGAAAGATTTACTTCGTTCGGAGCCTGTGGCGACTCCTACTCGAAGGCCCGCGATCCTTGATCGCTTTCCGTGGGCAACAACTATAAGTACGAAAAAGAGTTACAGCTTTGAAGTACAAGTAAATAAAGAAAACTAATGGTACCGACGACAAGAACAGAGTCTTGGAGCTTCGGGTCGTCGGAGACTTGTAGCAGCACTTCCGGATGTCTTTTAGAGCAGCACGTTGGAGACAGAAGACTTGAAACTTGTTGTTCTGGTGCTGCTGCTCGAGATCCCTTATAAAGGGTGTTCAAGGCGCCTTGAAGCCCTTCAAGGCGCCTTAAACAGGCCGAGTCACCCGTGGAGATCAGCACAGACTTGGTCGAACTTCATCCAGTTCAAGGCGCCTTCAGCCTACCCAAGGCGCCTTCAACCTTCGACCCAAGGCGCCTTGAACTTCATCTAAGGCGCCTCCAACCTTCTGCGCTGGCTTTTCCTGGTTCGCACCCGAGGCGCCTCCAAGCTCCATGGAGGCGCCTCGGACACTGTTCATCCGAGTTGTAACTTGCTCCTTTGTTCCTGCAAAATGTGTTAGTCCCAAACACATACCCTGCAAAACAAAGTTAGCACAGAAACATAATAGAAGTGATAATGATAGTCTCCGGACTATCCGAGCCTGACTTCGGGTTTCCCACCGGAAACCCTAGGTCGACTCGACGCCTACTGTTCCCTCTACGGGGAACGCATCCTCACCTACTCCACTCAGGAGATTTACCTATTGCCAGTGCGATCCTCCAGATCGACTGGACTTTTGCTCAACACTCGACGCTTCCGGACTTTCTGCTGGACATCCGCTTCCCGGCTAGTCCAGTCTTTCACCTGGTTCGCGACACTAGGACTTTTCACCTAGGGTTACCACCCCCTAGGACTTTTGCCTGAAGCCACCGACCTGCCAAGACTTTCCGCATAGGGTTACCACCCCCTATGACCTAGGGTTACCACCCCTTAGGGTTTTCCCTTTGCCTAACCGCAGCTAGGACTTTTCTCCACCTAGGGTTACCACCCCCAGGACCTAGGGTTACCACCCCCTAGGGTTTTTCACCTGCCTAACCGCAGTTAGGACTTTTCCTGAAATACTCATTCAATGTAAAGCCCGAAAAAAATTCCCAAATTTATTTTAGAAATATTTTAGGATTTTTCTGGAATTTTTAGATATTTTTCCGGAATTTTCCGAGTAGCGGAAGTAAAAAAAAGAAATATAAGCGTAAAACGGCCTAGGCGGGGATTGAACCCGAGACCTATGATTTAGAGGGACAATGTCATAACCAGTTGACCCAGCAGGGCTGTGCTGAAAGAGGAGGGGAACGATTATATTTAAGTTGGGTTTAGCCGAATTAACCACTTAATATAAATAGAAGGTTTAAGTGGGTTTGGTTTATTTTTGCTTGGTTCGACAACCTTCTCCCTCTCCAAACCCTCAACGCCGACTCCTCTCCCTCCTCTCCTTCTTTCGGCGCCACACCAAGGAGAACCTAGGGTTCTTCTCCTAGGGTCCCAAGATCACTTTCCGGCGACGATTTCAACACAAGGACGTTCCCCTCCGCGAGTAGAGCACGTGGACGCGAGCGAAACGTCGAGAAGTCGTCTCCACCGGAATTCCTAGCGATTAGAATCGTAAGAAATTACGATCAAGAGGTAAGAGACCCCTCACCTGCGGTATAATAGCTCCGTTTGGTTTTCTACGCATTGGTTTTAGCTATATGCAGGTTTTTCGGCACGTAGGGTGTGTTTAAACCCTCCTCGAGGATGTAGGGATCTAGTTGAACACCTCTAGACGGGCCGGACGCGTTGTTCTCCTTTAGTTGGAGATTCTAGACGTTGTCGGGTGCCTAGAGGTGATCTCCCGATTAGAGGAGAGAGTTGAAGCACGCCAAGTGTTCGGTAAATTGTTGGTGTAGCTAAATACCACTTCAGTTATGTTTAATAGCTCAGTTAAGTGCATTAGGAGCACTTAAAACAGTACCTTAGTTTAGTTCAGCTTATTATATCTTATATGGATCAGATATCCAATGGGTGGGCTCCCACAGTCGCCTCTAGGTTCAGATAACCTAGCTCTAGGTTCAGATAACCTAGAAACAGCATGTTATATCAGTTAGCTATAGATATCAGTATTTTATTTTCAGTGGCACTGTACTGGATCAGATATCCTAGTAAGGTTCAGATAACCTAGTCGCTAGGTTTAGATAACCTAGTAGACCCTACTAAATTCGGGACTTGCAAACCCGGGTCTAGTTAGGGATGCGCGCACAGCAAGTACAGTTGCCGGGCCCAACAGTATGTTTATTATTTTCACTTATTATGTATTAGATTTCAAAACTCAAAATCAGTTATGCTAGTTGAGTTTGTTTCCAGTTACAGATTTAGTTTCCGTTAGTTTAGCTTATGTTTAGTTCATGTTATCATGCTTAGATACTAGTATGCCATGATTAGACTTAACCGTTATGCTTGTATGATCATATGCCATGCTTATATGTTATGCTTTATGACCTCAGTACTCCATGTCTTAGCAAGTTCAGTGCATATTTTCAAATAGCATGATTTAAAAGCATATTGCATCGAATGCATGATTTTGTGAGGTAGATGGTTTCTTACTAGCTTAAAGCTTACAGATACTACTTTTCTTATACTGCAGATAAAGGTAAAGGAAAAGTGGACCAGTAGCGGAGGCTGGAGGTCAATGCAGATGAGGATGTGTGTGCATGGAACTGGAATCAAAGGTCCTTAGGGGACGTAGCAAATTGAGCATTGGACTCCTTAGCATTTACTTTAGCGTTTTATTTATTGGTTTTGGTTTCCATGTTCTAGGCACTTTTAGTTGCGTGTTGCCATGAAATTCCTAAACTATGTCTTATGTTAAGTTAGATTACTAGTTTATGCCGTTAGAATGTTAGTACATGTGGTTAGAATAGTTTCTGATGCATTAATTAGTTGGTATGTGGAGTTGGTACAACCCAGTTGCTGGAAATCAGAGTGCAGACTCGAAATCAGACCTCTGATCGGTCTACAGACCGATCAGAGGCTGAATTGTGCCACTGGAAATCAAATACTGATATCTATAGCTAACTGATATAACATGCTGTTTCTAGGTTATCTGAACCTAGGGCTAGGTTGTCGACCGATCCAGCCTATACTGGATCGGTCTGCCGACCGATCCAGCCTCTACTGGATCGGTCCCCAGACCGATCCAGCCAGTGTTAGCGTGGGGGGTCAGTGGATCGTTCAAGGGACCGATCCAAACCCTAGTTCCACCTCCTTAGTATAGCTATGAACATTTATAAGGTAGTGGGATATGAAGTCTCACCCTCACGGAGTTTAGCAGAGGCAACTACAATAGTTTAGTAAAATTTTTATTTTACCCAGTTTTCCGCACAGTATAGTTTAGCACTAAACTGTAGCGATTCGCCTTATAGCCTAGTAGTAGAAGGCGGGTCGTTACAGAGTGGTATCAGAGCAGTGTTCCATACTTCCTACACACACATCAGCATTGCACCTGCAGCTTCCAAGTAAGAATACCTCTACTCTCTTTATTGTTCTTGTTTATAGTGACAATTCATGGTATATGCTTCTTGCTTATAGTTACAGTTCATGTTATATGCTTATTGCTCGTTAGTATGTGATAGGTTAAACATGATAGCAGAAACTATATAACCGTGATAGTATTAGTTATACATATGTTCCTTATGTCATTAGAAATGGCACGAGGACGCCCATCTAGAAGGGCACTAGCCAGTGAGCCCCAGCAAGAGGCAGGCAGTTCAGTGCCTCCTCCAGATCTTACAGCATTAGTGGCTCAGTTACAGCAGCAGCTAGCTGAACAGCAGCAGGAGATAGCCACCCTCAGGGCTAATCAGCAGCAGGAGCAAGTCCTCACAGAAGCTAAAGGTCAAGGAGGCTCATGCACTCGGAAACAGCAGGGCCATAGCTCTCACGGCTCTAACCGGAAAGGGAACTCCAGCAACAAGCGCAAATCAGGAGGTTACCCAAAAGGAGGACCAGCCAGCAAGCAGCCCAGATATCCAAAGTGTGCTACTTGTGGGAAATTCCATCTTGGAGTTTGTCGTAAGGGCACACGAGGATGCTTTGAATGTGGACAAGAAGGACACATGGCCAAGCAGTGCCCGAACAAGACCGGTCTTCCTCAGCCACAGCAGATTCCGTATGCAGGCCAGTCAGCTCAGTTACATCAGATGCAGGCCGCTCTAGAAGGTCCACTTATCGGCCAGGGCATTAGAAGCCCCTCCAGCTTTAGCGAATGCACGGATCTACGCACTCACCGAGAGGGCGTAGCCAATGCCTCGGCGGTTGTCACAGTCGATTAGCATTTTCGATAGTGCTACTGTTCTATTTGATCTTGGGGCAACCCATTCATATATAGCCGGGATGTTCTCCGAAAATTAGAGGTACCTCAGAGATACTCGGTGTTTTGACGACGCTACCTTCAGAGAGATCATGGCGTCCACGCACTGGCTCAGGGTCGTTATAGCAGGCAGGGAGCTCTTTTGCGATCCGATAGTGCTAGAAATGACCGACTATGACATTATCTTGGAATGGACTTTTGGTCAAATCGAGTGCCGTAAACAGAAAGTCACGTTCCAACCTGAAGCGGAAGTGCAATTCGAATGTCGGGAACCAAGGAGAAAGGCCAAGAGGTTTCTCTCAGCTATGAAGGCACGTGGTTACTGGATTCGGGATGCACGGGATTCCTAGCACACGTAGTCGGCCAGTCGGGACAGGGACCAACAGCTAGCAGAGGTCCGAGTCGTTTGTGACTACCCAGCAGTCTTCCTGAAGAGCTACCGGGCTTAGCACCGACAGGGAGATTGAATTTGAGATAGAGCTTATTCCGGCACAAATCCAATATACCGCATGGCTCCAGCGGAACTGAAGCAACTACAGGAGCGGCTTGACAAGGGTTTCATACGCGAGTCACTCACCATGGGAGCGCCTGTGTTGTTCGTGAAGAAGAAGGATGGAAGCATGCGATTGTGCATAGACTACGATCACTGAATCACGTCATCAACAGGTATCCTCTTCCCGAATAGATGACCTATTCGATCAATTAAGGGGCATCAGTGTTCTCTAAGGTAGATCTCAGATCAGGTTATCATCAAGTAAAGGTTAAAGAAGGGGATATACCAAAGACAACATTCGAAACCGATACGGACACTACGAGTTCGTGGTCATGCCCTTTAGGCGTGACCAATGCTCCGACTACATTCATGGATCTCATGAGCAGAGTTCAGGGAGTATTTAGATAAGTTTGTTATTGTGTTTATCGATGACATTCTTATCTACTCAGAACTCAGGAAGAACATGCAGAGCACACGAAACTAGTATTGCAGACACTTCAGCAGAACCGACTTTACGCCAAGTTCACGAAATGCAAATTTTGGCTAGATCGGTGTCCTTCTGGGTCACATCATCTCAAAGGATGGTATTATGGTGGATCCCAGCAAGATAGAAGCAGTAAGTAAACCTAAGAACGCCAGGAAATCAGGAGCTTTCGGGATTAGCAGGATATTACAGGAAGTTTGTAGAGGATTTCTCGGGTAGCCTCCCCAGCGTGACTCTTACGTAAAGAACAGAAATTCCGATGAGGACTGAGAGCGACAATGAGCTAAAGGAGATTGACCGGTGCTCCTATTTTGGCCAGACGACACCAGCTTTGACATCTATAGTGATGCCTCTAAGTTGGGACTAGGAGCGATATTGATGCAAAACGGCAAGGTGATTGCCTATGCCTCCAGACAACTCAAGGATTATGAGAAGAATTACCCTACTCATGACCTTGAGCTTGCAGCAGTAGTGTTCGCTCTCAAAATTTGGAGACATTACTTATATGGAGCTCAGTGCAGAGTGTATACAGATCATCAGAGTCTGAAGTACTTCTTCACTCAGAAGGATCTGAATATGCGACAGCGCAGATGGCTTGAGCTGGTCAAGGACTACGATATAGACATCCTCTACCATCCAGGGAAAGCCAATAAGGTAGCAGACGCACTTAGCAGAAAATCCAGTGCTACCTTATTATCTCTTACAGCCATGTCGCCGCCCCTACAGAAGGAGATCGTGGATTTCGGTCTCGAGCTCATCGTGGGACAGCTCTCTACTATGACCTTAGAGTCTACCTTGCTTGGTGATATTCAGTCAGCTCAGGATCAGGATCCTGAAATTCAGAAAATCAAGCAAGGGCTAGCAGAATCAGAAAGTGGAGAATTCAGAGTGTCCGACAGCGGGGTGTTGTATTTTGGCGACAGACTCTGTGTTCCAGATCGGGAGGAGCTACGGAGACAGATTTTAGATGAGGCTCACAGGACTCCCTATGCGATGCATCCAGGCTCCACCAAAATGTATCAAGACCTGAAGAAGCGTTTTTGGTGGCCCGGGATGAAGCGAGACATCGCCAGATATGTTAGCATCTGCCTCACCTGTCAGAGGGTCAAGGCAGAACATCAGCTGCCAGGAGGAGTTCTGCAGATTCCAGAATGGAAGTGGGAGGATATCTCGATGGACTTCATAGTGGGGCTACCCAGAACCACAAATGGTTTTGATGCCATCTGGGTAATAGTTGACAGGTTGACTAAATCAGCCCACTTTCTAGCTATCAAGATATCCTACTCCATGGAGAAGCTAGCTCAGTTGTATCTCCAGGAGATCGTCAGACTACATGGAGTCCCACGAACCATCATCTCAGACAGAGACAGCAGATTTACATCACACTTCTGGAAGTGTGTTCAGTCAGCTATGGGCACCCAGTTAAAATTCAGCACAGCTTTCCATCCTCAGACAGATGGTCAGACGGAGCGAGTAAATCAGGTACTCGAAGATATGCTCCGAGCTTGTGCCCTAGATTTCAAGGGAAGTTGGTGCAAATATCTGAGTCTAGCAGAATTTGCATACAACAACAGTTATCAGGCCACTATCGGCATGGCACCTTATGAGGCACTCTATGGGCGGAGGTGCAGATCACCAATCTGCTGGTATGAGAGTGGTGAACAGAAGGAACTAGAACTTCAGACAGATCTAGTAGCAGCTACCACAGCAGCCATACAGCAGATTCGCCAGAGGATAGAGACAGCACAGAGCCGTCAGAAGAGCTATGCCGATACACGACGCAGACCCCTAGAGTTTTCAGTTGGGGATACAGTTTTCCTCAGAGTAGCTCCCATGAAGGGAGTCATGCGTTTTGGGAAGAAGGGCAAGCTAGCTCCCAGATATGTGGGACCATACCTTATCACGAAGAGAGTGGGCAAGGTAGCATATGAGCTAGAGCTACCTCAGGAGATGTCAGCTGTCCACAACGTATTTCATGTCTCCATGCTGAAGAAGCATATTCCAGACGCCACCCAGGTGATTGAGCCCCAGTTGGTACAGGTCCGTGATGATCTCAGCTATGACAGTCGGCCTATTCAGATAATAGACCGAGCAGTAAAGAAATTACGGAACAAGGAAGTACCATTAGTCAAAGTCAGTTGGCAAAATCACACAGCAGCAGAGGCGACTTGGGAGACAGAGGCCAGCATGAGACAGAAGTACCCAGAATTGTTTTAAGTTCGGGGACGAACTTTTTATAAGGTATGGGGGATTGTAAAGCCCGAAAAAATTCCCAAATTTATTTTAGAAATATTCTAGGATTTTTCTGGAATTTTTAGATATTTTTCCGGAATTTTCCGAGTAGCGGAAGTAGCAAAAAGAAATATAAGCGTAAAACGGCCTAGGCGGGGATTGAACCCGAGACCTATGATTTAGAGGGACAATGTCATAACCAGTTGACCCAGCAGGGCTGTGCTGAAAGAGGAGGGGAACGATTATATTTAAGTTGGGTTTAGCCGAATTAACCACTTAATATAAATAGAAGGTTTAAGTGGGTTTGGTTTATTTTTGCTTGGTTCGACAACCTTCTCCCTCTCCAAACCCTCAACGCCGACTCCTCTCCCTCCTCTCCTTCTTTCGGCGCCACACCAAGGAGAACCTAGGGTTCTTCTCCTAGGGTCCCAAGATCACTTTCCGGCGACGATTTCAACACAAGGACGTTCCCCTCCGCGAGTAGAGCACGTGGACGCGAGCGAAACGTCGAGAAGTCGTCTCCACCGGAATTCCTAGCGATTAGAATCGTAAGAAATTACGATCAAGAGGTAAGAGACCCCTCACCTGCGGTATAATAGCTCCGTTTGGTTTTCTACGCATTGGTTTTAGCTATATGCAGGTTTTTCGGCACGTAGGGTGTGTTTAAACCCTCCTCGAGGATGTAGGGATCTAGTTGAACACCTCTAGACGGGCCGGACGCGTTGTTCTCCTTTAGTTGGAGATTCTAGACGTTGTCGGGTGCCTAGAGGTGATCTCCCGATTAGAGGAGAGAGTTGAAGCACGCCAAGTGTTCGGTAAATTGTTGGTGTAGCTAAATACCACTTCAGTTATGTTTAATAGCTCAGTTAAGTGCATTAGGAGCACTTAAAACAGTACCTTAGTTTAGTTCAGCTTATTATATCTTATATGGATCAGATATCCAATGGGTGGGCTCCCACAGTCGCCTCTAGGTTCAGATAACCTAGCTCTAGGTTCAGATAACCTAGCTCTAGGTTCAGATAACCTAGAAACAGCATGTTATATCAGTTAGCTATAGATATCAGTATTTTATTTTCAGTGGCACTGTACTGGATCATATATCCTAGTAAGGTTCAGATAACCTAGTCGCTAGGTTTAGATAACCTAGTAGACCCTACTAAATTCGGGACTTGCAAACCCGGGTCTAGTTAGGGATGCGCGCACCCCAAACAGTATGTTTATTATTTTCACTTATTATGTATTAGATTTCAAAACTCAAAATCAGTTATGCTAGTTGAGTTTGTTTCCAGTTACAGATTTAGTTTCCGTTAGTTTAGCTTATGTTTAGTTCATGTTATCATGCTTAGATACTAGTATGCCATGATTAGACTTAACCGTTATGCTTGTATGATCATATGTCATGCTTATATGTTATGCTTTATGACCTCAGTACTCCATGTCTTAGCAAGTTCAGTGCATATTTTCAAATAGCATGATTTAAAAGCATATTGCATCGAATGCATGATTTTGTGAGGTAGATGGTTTCTTACTAAGCGAAAGCTTACAGATACTACAAAAGTGGACCAGTAGCGGAGGCTGGAGGTCAATGCAGATGAGGATGTGTGTGCATGGAACTGGAATCAAAGGTCCTTAGGGGACGTAGCAAATTGAGCATTGGACTCCTTAGCATTTACTTTAGCGTTTTATTTATTGGTTTTGGTTTCCATGTTCTAGGCACTTTTAGTTGCGTGTTGCCATGAAATTCCTAAACTATGTCTTATGTTAAGTTAGATTACTAGTTTATGCCGTTAGAATGTTAGTACATGTGGTTAGAATAGTTTCTGATGCATTAATTAGTTGGTATGTGGAGTTGGTACAACCCAGTTGCTGGAAATCAGAGTGCAGACTCGAAATCAGACCTCTGATCGGTCTACAGACCGATCAGAGGCTGAATTGTGCCACTGGATCGGTCAGCCGACCGATCCAGCGAGATACAGTAGCATACTGTATCCTCCTGGATCGGTCAGCCGACCGATCCAGCACGATACAGTAGCCTCCAGGAGAATTTCGGGTGCCTGGATCGGTCTGCCGACCGATCCAGCTATACCTGGATCGGTCCCCAGACCGATCCAGCCAGTGTTAGCGTGGGGGGTCAGTGGATCGTTCAAGGGACCGATCCAAACCCTAGTTCCACCTCCTTAGTATAGCTATGAACATTTATAAGGTAGTGGGATATGAAGTCTCACCCTCACGGAGTTTAGCAGAGGCAACTACAATAGTTTAGTAAAATTTTTATTTTACCCAGTTTTCCGCACAGTATAGTTTAGCACTAAACTGTAGCGATTCGCCTTATAGCCTAGTAGTAGAAGGTGGGTCGTTACATTCAACATGTTAGATCACAACACACCTTAACTTTGAATCCTTTGCCATTATCAAAACTCAGGTTCGATCGTTAGATGCTTCCCGCACCAACAGGATCTATCCCTCCAATATGACGGGAATGACATTATGATTCTTGATAGAGTGAGACCACTAAAGCATGACCATGCCCAAATGAGTCAATATGAGATATTAAGCTCATTTGTTTAGAGTGAGTCTACTTGAAGTTCAAGATATATATTGATTATAGAATGACACGGTCTATGCCTCATTTGATCAATTTAGTTGTCAATGATAAAAGGACATTGTCACATATTGTGATAGTCACAATTAGTAGTTACAAAGGTGATGTTGGATCTCAACATTCTTGTAACTTGGGTAGTAATGATGTGTTGCTAGATATCGCTCATTACTTATGCTTCTAAATGGGTTTAGGAGCATTGCCAATGTTACAAGAACCTATAGGATCACACACAAAGGGCAATTAGGCATGACTCTTGGTATTACATGGAGGTTTAAAAGCCTCTAAAAGTGGTCGACCACTTATTGTGTGCATTAAGCATTTTGTGTGCTAATTGAAGTCTTCTTCTTCCTCCTCTCATTCTCTTGTTCTCTCCCTCTCCTCCATTGTCGAGCCACCCAAGAGTGCTAGCACACTCTAAGTAGTTCTTCTCCACCTTTTGTCTGTGTGGATACTTGTAGAGGAGTGTTTACTTGACACTCTACGAGATCCGACAACTTTTGGACGAGCGGGATAAGCGAAGGGCTTCACTACAAGGGTAACTCTCTTTTCATGTAGATCTAAGGTAGATCTAGGGTAGAAACATGTAGATGATTTTTTTAAATATATCTTCGCATGGATCCGTGGCTAGCTTCGGGGTTTCCGCAACGCAAAAAGCGATTTTTGTAGCTCGAAAAGCTAACAGTGGTATCAGAGTCACGTGCGGAACATGTACTTGTTTGTATTTTATTTTTATGAAAAGATTTCAGATCTGTAAGTTTCTGTAAGTTTACTATTTTTATGGATTTTGTGAGTATTTTTCTCGTAGATGCGAAGCAACAAGTGTTTGGACGCTTGTAGGCTTCAACTACTGAGAAAAACCTTTCGAAACGGCAAGGTCTCACCCAAATTATTTTGGGACAGTGGCTTAAGGCGTTGTTAGATCAAGATGGGATGTTCACGATATTCATTTCGCGAGTAGGGGCGCTGCCCCTAACCCCGCAAGGGGCATTGTCCCACGATCGCGCCTGAAAATCGCTAATCGGGACCGCCGGAAAGTTGTAACTCATAAAATTCATAAAAACAGTAGTAAAATTATAGAAATTTATGTAAAATACATAATTTAGAATTATGTATGATATTGTGATGATCATGGCCCAAAAACTCCAATTTGATTGGACAAAAATTATGTTGTAATTCATAATATGGCTTGTGCGCTATTTTTGTGTTGTGCGTGTTCTATGTGATTTGCGACCTGCGCGTCGTGCCTTCTTTATTTATATTCCTATTGTAATTAGATTTTAGACTTGAATGTAACTCAAGTTTCATATTTGTAATGTACAAAATGAAGCGATAGAAGATCCACTCAAGAAGGAGTTACGAGGAGGGTGCTGTCAACACATGGCGGTCAAAGGAGGCGCTTGAAGAAGTCGTTGATCCTAGGTTGACCGTCCGATCTTCTCATTGGCTTGAGAAGATCGTAGTAGGGCCATGAACTCATCACAATATATATATATATATATATATATATATATATATATATATATATATGCTTGTGTGTATGTGATGTATGCTAGTGTACGGTAATTAGTGCCACTATAAGAAATTTGGATTTAACCACACCTAATAGACAACAGTTTTTCAAGAAATTGTTGTCTTTTTTCCATTTAACAGCAGTTTTATTGAAAACTGTTGTTGTTCACCATAATATTTTTTAAATAACAACAGTTTTTCAAAAAATTATTGTCTAATGTATGTCAAAGACAACGGTTTTAAAAAACTATTATCTTTTAGTGTTGCTTATATGATAATGTACAAAAATTTTATTAAACTGTTGTCTATTGAATGTTGTTGAATCTTAAAAATACAACAGTTTTATTAAACTGTTGTCTATTAAATGTTGTTGAATCTTGAAAACACAACAGTTTTTTTAACTTCATGAAAAAAAACCTAAACCCCACTTCTCCGTAACTCTTCAACGAATAAAAACCTATCTCCGACTCCTTCACGACTCCTCCGCGAAAGACGCTCCTCGTCGCTCTTGCTGGGAACCATTAGGCGATGGGCTATGGGAGGAAGGGCCTAACTTAAATCATTAGTCGAAGGCGACGAGATTTATAGAGTCCAATGCTGCGGGGAGGCGAGCTTTCGCTCTCCGATGGCTGAGAGAATGGCGCGGGGGAAGGCGGAAGGGACCGTCGCGATTGGGTCGTTTTGGTTTGCATCTGGACTTGCGATCCAAATCCGAGCTTCGCTTTTGGCGCTATCGATCCCAACGACGGTGAGTGAGTTGATAGTCTCGTTGAGGGTTTGATGTGTGCTTTCTCCTGGAAAGGGCTTGAACAATTTCTTGGCGCTCTTGAATTGCTTTTTTGACTTGGTGTTTTGGTTGATAAGTGCCAAATTCACATGTTTGCAAAAGGTTGATTTATTTTTTTTCCTTCTGCAAATTATGATGCTGATCAATTAGTTTGCTTCATTTAGTCGCCGAAAGAGATTTTTTTTTTAAGGCTTCCTATTCTTCTTGTGACTCTTATTTAGCAGATTTATTATTCTAGGTATTCATCCAATAAGTAGAAAATAGGAAAAGAAATGTTTTAAATTTCTGCAGTTATCCCACGAGAACTGCGTGGTCTGAGTTTTACCTAATACGCCTGGTGAAATTGTTGCTTTATCCAATTCAACTTGATTCTTGTACTCAGTTTTCATGCTCCCTGCGCAGCTTCTGCTCTTTATGTTCTATTCGGGAGTTTGAATTCAGCACCACAGCTATTAGGCTGGAAGCAAAGTGGTGATCCATGCGGGGAATCATGGCAGGGAATTACATGCTCTGGCTCATCAGTGACAGCTATGTGAGAGTGATAACTTGTGATTTTAATCTTAGTATGTTTTGCTTGCTTCTTATCTGATTGATGCACTCTTTCCTTTTGTGCTAGCAGAAAATTGTCATGTTTGGGTCTATCTGGAACACTGGGCTATAATATGAACCAAATGGCTTCGCTGGAGGAGCTGTAAGTTAGCAAAATTTTTAGAGATTCCTCTTGGAATTCAATATTCTCACAATGCTAGTTTGTTATAGGGATATGAACCAAAACAATCTAGGAAATGGTAATTTGATACCTTATAACCTCCCGCCAAACCTTCTTAGATTGTGAGTTGTTTGAATACGCTTCCAACTATCATTTAGTTTTGTAGGTGCCCATCTAATGGTAATCCTGTCTGCAGAGATCTTAGCAATAATCAATTTGGTGGAAGCATACCCTATTCAGTTTCTCATATGGCCAAATTGGAGCTTCTGTGAGCAGCCTTCTTCTCTAGTTCAATTTATCATGTGATATTGTCATTAATGTAAAATAAGGCAATGCATCAATGGCTGCAAAAATCTTGCTCACAATCAACTCCGTGGGCGTCTGGATGATATTTTTCAAGGCCTCTCCAAACTCACAACAATGTGAGTGTAGACAAGATTTTCATTCGAGAAGAAACTTACTTCTTAATATCAACTATCTTTATATTCTGTGTGATGCAATAACATTTACCTCTTGTATCTGCTCAAAATAAGTTTCTTATTCATAATTATGGTTTTACCTTCAATACTGTCAAACCTACATGTCCATGAATACTTTCTACTCTATCATACTCCACTCTCTGATAAAGGAGCCTTTTTACTGCAGGGACCTGTCTTACAATTCTCTTAATGGTACCCTTCCACAAAACTTCAGAAGTCTGACAAGTTTGACAAACTTGTAAGAGGAATAATGAATGTTCCAAGCATTAACATAATATCTTATCATTTGGCCTTTTTTTTTTTAAATCTTTCTCCTAATACAAATTGCATGAAGAATGTTATGCTTACTATTTCTTCATCCACTTTCAGATATTTGGAGAACAATCAATTCACTGGTACTATAAATGTCCTTGCCAATCTTTCCCTTCAGAGTTTGTAAGTAATAAATAAAGTTGCCAGTTTATATCAAAATTAGAATTAGTTTGGGTTACAAGAAAGATTTGACTTTCGTAACCCTTCTTTAGGAATGTTGCAAATAACCACTTCAATGGATCCATTCCCAACCGGTTAAGGGGGATTAATAACCTCAGTGAGTACTAAATGAACTTGCATGCTATCATATGATTTAATTGAGGATAAATTGAATGCTCATTTATGGATCCTATTCTGTAGGACTGATAATAATGACTGGAGCTCTGGGACGGATAGTTCATCTCAACCAAATCAATCTCCATCTGCTCAAAACTCCAATACTGGCCATGGTAGCGGTGTACGTGTAGGGGGAATAGCAGGAGGTGTTGCAGGTGTCTTCTTCATTGGTGGATTAATTGCTTTTTTTTTATAATTTGGAGAAAGAGAAGAAAAAATTTGATCGAAGAAAATCTTGGTCAAGACCGGCTACATGCTCATCTAGATTCAGATAGAGTTAAAGGTACTCCACATTTGTTGGTATAACAAGCGTCCTGCAAAATCTGGTCTATTACTACATTAGGATTCTTGTTGCGGTTCACACATTTAATTGAGTTGTAGTATGACTTAGTTTATGTTGCAGAGAAGGAGATGAATAGAACATCCTCAATATTTGACATAAAAAAGTTGCCATCACTTCCTCCACCAAGTCTTAAACCTCATCACTATAAATCATTTGACGAAGATGATTGCTCAAGCAAACTTATCACAAAGAAGGTGGACATAACAAGTATCAAATCAAGTATTTATTCTGTGGTTGACTTGCAAATAGCTACAGATAGCTTCAGCGAAGACAATCTTATTCGCGAAGGCACTTTTGGTCATGTTTTCAAGGCAGAGTTTGATGACAGAAAGGTATTAATATGACCAAAAATAAAACTTCTTATTTATTCCGGACACATGTTTGATAGTGGCAAAATTTAGAATCATCCATCTTGTTTGCACTGGAAAGCTGATTCATCTAATCATTTGCCATGTATTTTGGTAACACTATTTAAAGAGTTTTAATGGCACGACTAGTTTGCCCAACTGATTGAATATCATGTATGGCTTTTGGATTATATTCTACATTTTTGTTTAGATTTTGGCTGTGAAGAAACTAAATCCAAAGTCCCTGCTAAGCAAATCAACTGGCGACTTCATTGATCTAGTCACAAATATTTCTCTTCTGCACCATACAAATTTGACAGAGCTGGTAGGTTATTGTTCTGAGTATGGACAGAGAATGTTGGTGTATGATTTTCACAAGAATGGTTCACTGTATGAACTCCTCCATCTCTCAGACGAACCACTGTCATTGAATGCTCGGATCAAAATTGCACTCGGTGCTGCTCGGGCTTTAGAGTAAGTGGGATGGTATCCTCTTTAGCAGATATTTGTTTATTGTAGCCTAAAGATTGTCCTCTGTTCTGTTCAATGATGTGGCATCAAAGAAACCACAGAGAACCATCGCCTAATGCTTTCCCTTCCTCCCATAGCCTCGACCGTTTAGTTTCTAACTTAAACACCTAGAACTTCCGTTTAGTTTCTAATTTGTAATATATATCTTTATTTGAATAGGTGTCCTCAACAGTACTGGGAAGAATGTGATGTGCGTAGATTATATACTCTTTTATGCATACTTTGACGCGCATCTACTTGTATTTCATTGGCATAATCTATGTTTATTGCACCCTATTTCATTAGAATATCATACTTTCATTATATTCTGTTCGGAGATCTACTCTTTGCTTATTTTGATTGACAGGACGTGATTTGGAGCAAAAACAGAGTTTAAATGAAGTCTAGAGCTTCCAGAATGGCATGGGCATGCAAAACTATGTTTTCTTCACGTTCTGGTCGTGTAGAACTCACATGGGAGTGTTAAGGCCATGTAGGGGTCATGTTGGGGCCGTGTGAACTTCACATGGCCATGTGAAGGCCGTGTGAACCTCACACGGCCGTGTGAGGTTTTTTGCACTGCAGACTAAAACTAAAATAACCATAACTTTGTGCTCGGTTGGAGATTTGGGCTGTTCTTTATACCGACTTGTAGATAACTTCAAGATCTACAACTTTGATGAAGACTTCAACGAGAGAAAACCCCATCTTGGTGGCCTAAAAGATGTTGCAATGAAACATAACTATTCAAAGCTAAGACAAAGGGTGTGCAAGGGCCATGCAAGGGGGTGTGAGCTGCACACGGCCATGTGAGGTTTCCAGAGGCCAAGCAGGTGGTGGCCGTGTGGATCTACACGGCCGTGTGAGGTTTCCAGATACCAAGAAGGTGGTGGCCGTGTGCACCACACGGCCGTGTAGCATTTCCAGAGAGCAGGAGGGCCTTGGCCGTGTGCACCACACGGCCGTGCAGCATCGGCAGAGAAGGAACTGGACATGGCCGTGTGGATCTCACACGGCCGTGTCATGGGACCGTGTGGCGCCCGATTCCCTCCTCTATTTAAACCCTTCTTCATGAATTGAAAGGGGATCTCTCCCCCTTTGGGAGAAGGCAAGATTTGGTGGTTTCCTCCCAATCTTGGGAGGATTTCTGGGCGATTCAAGGGGAGCTCTTGACGATTTCGGCTCCGGAGCGAGGATTGGATCCGAAGACGAAGCTTCTTCATAGATAAGTTTTCTCTTTCCCCCTTTTCTTGGTTTCTTGGATTGGGGATTTAAGAAATGCTTGTATACTTTATTTCTTCGGGTTTTCTTCCTCGATTCATGGGGTAGATCTTGTATTCTAGGATGAAGGGAGTATTTGTATGATGGATTGATGTAATCTCTTATGGATTTGACATTTTCTTGTTTCAATGACATTATCTTGCTTGTATCGATTAGATCTTGAATGATTAATGGTGACTCGTGCTTAATTCTCATTCTTGATTAATTGTTTGGATTTCTTATGGACTTTGTAAAGATAAACTCTCACTCGATCATCCGAGGGATCCACGTGACAGGTGCAAGCCCGTGTAAGGACGTTTGAGAGATAATCTTGAAGAGGAAATAGGAATATTCAAGAGAGTAGGATGGATTTTGTGATTAGTTTATTGTATCTTGATAGATTAATAAGTCATGGGCTTCTACGTTGATATCCGAGGAAGGCATAGTAATAGGTGCACTTCTGTGTAAGGACAACATAGGTTCATGTCTAATTAATCCTATTTAGATACATTTCTCAGTCCTTAGCCGGTTGTCTATTGCAAGAGAGAACCGACAACTTTCTACATGTTTGGCAATTGAGGGATAAGAATTGGTGGACCATTTACATTCGAGAAATCCTACAAAGAAACCGAAACTCCTAGAACCTCCTTTATCATAACCCAAAACACTAAATTCTTATTTGTTGATCTTTAAGATTAGATTTGTTTACCTTACTTTGCTTTTGAAATGATTGGATAGTTGTTTAGATAATTCGCATTGAGACATTTCTAGTGCTTATTCCAGTCCCTGTGGATACGATAATCTTTTATATTACTTGCGACATTTCCGTACACTTGCGGAGAGCGAACAAGTTTTTGGCGCCATTGCCGGGGACTGCGCTATAGCATTAGGAATTATCAATTGAGTTAGACTAAACATAACTTTTCCTTTTTTCTTTTGATTTGCATAGTTATAACTAATTGTTAGAATTCTGTTTTCGTAAGTTTTTCCTTTCTTGAATAACATTCTTGACAACTCTTTTTGTTGCAATTCTAATTCTAATTCTAACTTTGCATTCTTGATTTCTAGTACTCTAATCTAACTTTTCTCTGTTTTCTCTTTTGATCTTGTTTCTTTCTTCTTTTCTTTTGTAAACATATCTTGCAATTTTTAGCATATGAATTATTCTAGACATTTTTCTTTTTCCTTTTATCTTTTCTTTCTTGTTTTCATTATGCACTTTCTTTCTTGCAATTTAAATTCTACATTTGCTTTCTTGCTTTTCATATTGCATTTTATTTCTTGTTTTTGATTCTTGATAATTTTCTTTTTCTCCTTGAATATCCATGAGCACTAACATGTCAACCAGGCCCATGAGAAATTTTTCTACACCCTTTTCTGCAAGATTTTTATCTCCCATTGTGCAACCTCAAATTGAAGCAGAAAGTTTCCAACTAGACCCAGAGATAATTTTCATGATACAAGGTCACAAATTTGGAGGAGAAGTATCAGAAAGTCCTTATCTGTATCTTGAAACATTTTTAGAGATTTGTGATTTGGTGAAATGTGAAGGAGTATCAGCAGATGCAGTTCGATTGATGACATTTCCTTTCAGTATCAAGGATAAAGCAAGGACTTGGCTATATTCTCTCTGTCCTCAAAGCATCACAAGTTGGGAACAATTGGAGAAGCAATTTCTGAATCATTTTTTCCCTCCAAGTAGAACGGTGTATATGAGGAATTGCATAACAAATTTTGCTCAGGCATATGGAGAATCATTATTTGAAGCATGGGATAGATTCAAGAGTCTTCAAAGACAGTGCCCTCATCATGGTTTTGAAAAATGGTTGATTTTGCACATATTCTATGGGGAAATTTCTTTCTCAGACAAGACTTTATTGGATTCATCAGCTGGAGGTTCTTTTATGGACAAAAGTGTAGATGAAGCTTATTCGTTAATTGATCAAGTGACATTGAACCTCCATGAATGGTCGAACAAAAGTTGGATGGAATTTCCCTCAGATATTCAAGAAGTGAAAGCCATAAATGTAAGAGAGTCTGTCAAACAAAATGAAATTCAACCACCTAAAAATGTTGAAATTCACAAGTCACAGAGTGAGGAGTTCAAACATTTGGGGGCAAAGCTTGATAGTATTGTTTCAAAATGGTTTAAAGAAGATCCCCCTCCTACACAGTCAAGATCCAATGAAAAGTGTGATGATGTTGGGTTGAGAAGTGGCAAAAATCATTAAGAACTTCTGAAGAATGACATGTTTAGAATTGAGGAGAAGAATAATATAAGATCACAAGAACTCAGTTCCATTTCTCTGGGAAGTTCCCAAAGGCCAGAAGTACCTTTCCCTCAACGATTAATCACTCCAACATTAGATAAGCAAGTTGGACCTCCTCCAAAAGCTCAAAGGGAATTTGGGAAAAAGGGAGTTCAGTCTTTTCCAGGACCTTCACTAAGGGTTCCTTTTCCACAAAGGTTAGTGGGGGTCAATGAAAATAAAGACTTCGGCAAATCCTGTGACACTAATATGGTTGAGTGTAGATTTTTGAATATATATGAAGATGAAGATTTTTCAGATGAGGATTTTATTGATAATGTAGTGGTAAATAAGTTTTCAGATCTATCTCAAAATTTTATAAGGTGTTATAGTGACATCGAATTTTCAGATGATGAATGTGATGTGGTAGATCAACTTAAAACGGCAAGTGAAGTTATTGATCCTCTTGTTATTGATTCTCCTATTAAGGACATAGATGTTGATTTATTTTTTGATGTATGTGTTGATGATGATGATATGGAAGAATGTGTAGGGAGCTGTGTTGTGGAAGCAGCATCTCAAGGATCACCACCTTTGTCAAGACAACCCTTAGAGGTTTTAAGAATTGATCATGTTGTGGAACAATGTGTAGGGACTTATACAGAGCTAGTAGAGTCTCGAGAATCACCATCATTGATATCATCAACACCTAAGCTAGAGCCAGAACCATCATTTGATTCAGAGGAAGTCACATCTACATGTTTAGAAATTTCAGATATTTCTCAACAAAGTAAGGTTAGTATTTCTTGTGATCTTTTGGAAAACTTTATGGAGGTACCTATAATTGACTTTGTTGGATGTGATTCAGTTTTTATTACTTATTCATCTTATCTTGATATGGTTCTAGCTCTATACTATATAACATGCTTGTGGGAGATTTGTTTTTCTTTTGGATGTGCAGATTTCACATGGGCCAATAATTGGAAGCTCAATCTGAACCGTCTTCACCACCTGAAAAATTTCCAAGAAGACGAAGATGGAGAGAGTTATACTTTACTTTGTAGCTCCTTTGATGAAAGCTCCCTCCATAATAAGAGCCCTTGGTAGGAGGGTTCTAAAATATCTTACCCCTCCAAGAGCAAGATTTAGATGAATCTAATGAGGTGGTCGAGCTAATGACCTTAAACAAGTGCTTCTTGGGAGGCAACCCAAGTTCATTTTCCTTATTTTCTTTTATGTCTTTAGTTCTCTCTTTATAATAAACATGTATCCTCTACTTAATTTTTCTTGTCTATCTAATTGTTGTAGAATTCAAAGTTGTGGAGGAATGTGAGTATTGGATGGAGGAGTATCTTTAAAAACATGAACGTCAACCATTTGGAGCTCATCACTTGGTAACTTCTTTTAAAATCTCCTCCACATTGTTTTTAGTTTTCATTGGGACAATGAAAAATTTAAGTCTGGGGGGATGCATTAGATGCATTTGATTTGCTTTGTTTGTTTTTGTTTTTGCTTATGTCTTGCATTTTGTTTTGATTTTTTGTGGCATACATCTTGAGAACATCAAAACTTCACTTATATGCTTTCTTGGATTCAAGTGAAATGTTAGCACGATTATTGTCTTGATTCATGATGTTCGAATGATGCTAGTAGTAAACTTTGTGTAGTTCTTTTTTCTATCTTGGGAAGCATTAATAAGCTAAGAATCTTATGGTGATGAGTTTTAGTTTTGGTTCAACCTTAAGGATTTTATCTTCACTACACTTGTGCTTGATGCTTGAATAGTTGATGTCATTGAAATAGTCATGATTCATCTTGTTTGTTTAGTACTTGGTTTCCATGGTGATTTCTCAACTTTCATTTTGGTTATTGGATGAGGCTCAAATCATTAAAGCTCATTTGGAAAAATCAAAATATCCCAACATGTGTGCTAAAAGTACATTTGTGAATAAGTTTTGCACAATGCAAACACTTATAAAAAAAAAAAAAGGATATAAAAACAGTTGTCATGAGTGGAATCTAGCAAGTCACCCCTTTGAGACCAAGTTAGGTTACTGGGGAAATGACTGCTTTGCTTCCCTTGAGATTGAGCACACCTTTGAGACCTTGGGTTAGTTGAGAAATATGAACCAAGTGAATGGTGAGTAAGTGCCTATCACTGGTTACTTGTCTTTCACTGGAAACATTAGGAATTCAAATTTGATGACGACTTGACTAGGACATGGATTGAAACTTGAAGGGTGTTGAGTTACTTTTACACTGTGCACAAGATTCTTATGCTTGAACCATACTTTACTTGTTTCCATGATCACGCTTGTTAATGAAACTTTTTGATAGAATTAGGAAAGTGCACTAGGTTTTATGAATATGTTGTAGAACATATGAATTTAGACTGCAGCATTTTGCTTGAGGACAAGCAAAGGTTTAAGTCTGGGGGTGTGATGTGCGTAGTTATATACTCTTTTATGCATACTTTGACGCGCATCTACTTGTATTTCATTGGCATAATCTATGTTTATTGCACCCTATTTCATTAGAATATCATACTTTCATTATATTCTGTTCGGAGATCTACTCTTTGCTTATTTTGATTGACAGGACGTGATTTGGAGCAAAAACAGAGTTTAAATGAAGTCTAGAGCTTCCAGAGTGGCATGGGCATGCAAAACTATGTTTTCTTCACGTTCTGGCCATGTAGAACTCACATGGGAGTGTTAAGGCCGTGTAGGGGTCATGTTGGGGTCGTGTGAACTTCACATGGCCGTGTGAACCTCACACGGTCGTGTGAGGTTTTTTGCACTGCAGACTAAAACTAAAACGGTCATAACTTTATGCTCGGTTGGAGATTTGGGTTGTTCTGTATACCGACTTGTAGATAACTTCAAGATCTACAACTTTAATGAAGACTTCAACGGGAGAAAACCCCATCTTAGTGGCCTAAAAGATGTTTCAATGAAACATAACTATTCAAAGCTAAGACAAAGGGTGTGCAAGGGCCATGCAAGGGGGTGTGAGCTGCACACGGCCATGTGAGGTTTCCAAAGGCCAAGAAGGTGGTGGCCGTGTGCACCACACGACCGTGTAGCATTTCCAGAGAGCAGGAGGGCCTTGGCCGTGTGCACCACACGGCCGTGCAGCATCGGCAGAGAAGGAACTGGACATGGCCGTGTGGATCTCACACGGCCGTGTCACGGGACCGTGTGGCGCCCGATTCCCTCCTCTATTTAAACCCTTCTTCATGAATTGAAAGGGGATCTCTCCCCCTTTGGGAGAAGGCAAGATTTGGTGGTTTCCTCCCAATCTTGGGAGGATTTCTGGGCGATTCAAGGGGAGCTCTTGATGATTTCGGCTCCGGAGCGAGGATTGGATCCGAAGACGAAGCTTCTTCATAGATAAGTTTTCTCTTTCCCCCTTTTCTTGGTTTCTTGGATTGGGGATTTAAGAAATGCTTGTATACTTTATTTCTTCGAGTTTTCTTCCTCGATTCATGGGGTAGATCTTGTATTCTAGGATGAAGGGAGTATTTGTATGATGGATTGATGTAATCTCTTATGGATTTGCCATTTTCTTGTTTCAATGACATTATCTTGCTTGTATCGATTAGATCTTGAATAATTAATGGTGACTCGTGCTTAATTCTCATTCTTGATTAATTATTTGGATTTCTTATGGACTTTGTAAAGATAAACTCTCACTCGATCATCCGAGGGATCCACGTGACAGGTGCAAGCCCGTGTAAGGACGTTTGAGAGATAATCTTGAAGAGGAAATAGGAATATTCAAGAGAGTAGGATGGATTTTGTGATTAGTTTATTGTATCTTGATAGATTAATAAGTCATGGGCTTCTACGTTGATATCCGAGGAAGGCATAGTAATAGGTGCACTTCTGTGTAAGGACAACATAGGTTCATGTCTAATTAATCCTATTTAGATACATTTCTCAGTCCTTAGCCGGTTGTCTATTGCAAGAGAGAACCGACAACTTTCTACATGTTTGGCAATTGAGGGATAAGAATTGGTGGACCATTTACATTCGAGAAATCCTACAAAGAAACCGAAACTCCTAGAACCTCCTTTATCATAACCCAAAACACTAAATTCTTGTTTGTTGATCTTTAAGATTAGATTTGTTTACCTTACTTTGCTTTTGAAACGATTGGATAGTTGTTTAGCTAATTCGCATTGAGACATTTCTAGTGCTTATTCCAGTCCCTGTGGATACGATAATCTTTTATATTACTTGCGACATTTCCGTACACTTGCGGAGAGCGAACAGAATGCCGACAAACTAAAAAATGGAGAGACTTTAACAAATTAAGAAGCACTAGGAGCTGCAATCCCTCCTCTTCACCGACATCTAAGTAGAAAATCTCGTGTTATATTGTTCTACCTTTGTTTTAATAGTGTTATCATTTTGTTGGTTGCTTATGAAATTTTGTTGGTTGCTTATGAAATTTCTTCAGAATGTTATAGATATTATTTTTGAATGTTAGAAAATTATATATTAAATTTTATTTTGAAATTTAGTATTTTGAATGATTTATAATATTGAAAAATTGTGTATTAATTTTTTTTTATTTTTTATCTAAAAAAGACAACGGTTTTTCACCATTGTCGTAGATAGTTTAAAACTGTAGTTGAAAATCCTGTTATTAAAGGTAGACGCTCAAAGATAACGGTGAAAAACTGTTGTCTTAAAGGAAAAGACAACAGTTTTTCACCGTTGTAAAAATGTTGTCTTTGCCTTCAAAGACAACGGTTAAAAACTGTTGTCTTTGGGCACCCCTTTTAACAACACGGCATTTAACAACAGTTCTAAAAGGCCTACGACAACGGTGAAAAATTGTTGTTGTTAGGTTTTTTTCTTGTAGTGTGCCTTAATGCGTATATGATACACATTTATGATTAGATTAGATCTTAATCAAGTCAACTCAAAATGCCTATCAAGTTTTGATACCCATCACTACCTCGATCATTTGTTGTTGTTGAATCTGCCAAAGCAGAGCAACGCATATTATTTTGGTAGGGTGTGGAGGAACAATCTTGGTCCTACCTATCAAAGCTTGGGTGAGTACAAACTCAATTAGATTGAGTATAACTAGTTAACTCAATTTGATCGGGTATAACTATAGGCATTTTCCAACGGTTGGAAGATAGGATAAAAATCACATTTATACTAAATCTTGGGCGATTTAGCCAAAGCTAACTCAAGTTTTAATATAAATGACGATCTTGATCCTATAAACAAGAGTTGCATAGAGATGTAATTGATAATTAGTTATCTACCGATCATACTAAGTCTTGGGTGATTTAGCCAAAGCTAACTCAAGGCATAGTATGATGTGGATCTTGTCCCGTGAGAATTATAGCTACTCGGTATGAATCTAGTAGTGTGGTTTGACCACATCCATGACTTGATTCTACGAAAGTTCTATAATTCAGTGGGAGCATCATTTAGTTAAAGGTCCAATTAAATGATAAATGGAATATGATATTTACTCTCTGCTGTAACGCCCGAAAATTCTCAAACTTGCATTAGAATTATTCTGTGATTTTTCTGGAATTTTTAGATATTTTTCTGGAATTTTCCGAGTAGCGGAAGTAGCAAAAATAATTAGAAAACGAAAATGGCCTTAGCGGGAATTGAACCCGAGACCTATGGCTTAAGGATAATGCTAGTAACCAGTTGAACCCAGCAGGGCCGTGCTGAAAGGAAAGGGAAACAATTTTATTTAAGTTGGAGTTGGGCGGAACTTTACCACTTAATATAAATAGAAATTTTAAGTGGGGTTTGGTATATTTTCTATTTGGTTCGTGACCTTTCCTCCTCCCCAACCTAGTTCCGCCGACCACCTCTTCTTCCCTCCTTCTCCTCTCGGCGCACCAAGCCAAGGGTCAAGGGAACATCTTCCGGCGACGACTCCAACACGAAAAAGGTTCTTCTCCGCGAGAGGAACGCGAAGACGTGAGCGGATCGTCGAGAAGATCATCTCCACCGGAATTCTAGCGAATAGAATCGTAAGAAATAACGAACAGGAGGTAAGAAACCCCTCACCTGCAGTATAATAGCTTCCGTTTGAGTTTTTATGCTTTAGTTAGGGTGTATACAGATTTTTATCGATATCTAGGGTGTATTTAACTCTCTTCGCAGATTAGGGATTTAGTTGAGCACCTCTAGATGGGCCGGACACGTTTTCCCTCTTCAGATAGGAGGTTAGACGTTGTCGGGTGCCTAAAGGTGGTCTCCCTAATAGGGAGAAGAGTTAGGGCATCCTAGGTGCTCGATTAAAGGTCTAACTCAGTAATAGACAGCTTAATTAATTTATTAAATGCACTAGAAGCATTTAAAATAGCAAAATCAGTTTATTCTAGCTTATATGGGACTACGGTCCAATGGGTGGGCTCCCACAGTCGCCTCTAGGTTCAGACAACCTAGCTCTAGGTTCAGATAACCTAGAAACAGCAATTTAGAACAGTTTAGCTATACTCAGTATTTTACTTTTCAGTTGGCACTGGATTAGATATCCATTGGGCTGGGATCCCATAGTCGGTCCCTAGGTTTAGATAACCTAGTAGCTCTACTAAATTCGGGACTTGCAACCCCGGGTCTAGTTAGAGATGCGCGCATAGCACGTACAGTTGCCGGGCCCATCAACAGCATGTTTAGTATTTTCACTTACTATATGTATATGGTTTTCAACCCTTCAGAAATTAGTTCATGAATTCAGTACAGTTCTAGCAGTAGATCAGTATTAGCGTAGCTCAGTTCTTAGTATCAGCTTAGTTTTTCCCTGTGAATATGCATGATGACTTTATGTTCAGCTTTAGATATGCCATGATTGTATGCTTATATGCCATGCCATGCTTAGTTTATTCAGTATATCCAGCATATGTTTTTAAATAGCATGATTTAAAATCATATTTGCATTGTTGCATGTTTTTGTGAGGTAGATGGTTTCTTACTAAGCTTTTTAGCTTATAGATACTACTTTTCTTATACTGCAGATAAAGGTAAAGGAAAAGTGGACCAGTAGCGGAGGCTGGAGGTCAATGCAGATCAAGATGTGTGTGACAGGAACTGGAATAAAAGATTCTAAGGGATTTTAGCAAGTTTTACTTAAGCATCAGAACTTTACAGTATTTTGTTATTTGCACTCTAGTTGTCAATCACTATGAATTAGTTAGCTATGCACTCTATTATGCTTAGAACCCTTCTCTTATGATGTGAGAATGTTAGTTGCCATTGTTAGAGTGTTTCCTAGTCTTGTTAGAATTGTTGTGTGAGGTTTTGGCACGCCAAAGTGCTGAAATCAGAGTTCCCGGGCGAAATTAGAACTCTGATCGGTCTCCAGACCGATCAGGGCCTGGGCAGTGCCACTGGATCGGTCAGCCGACCGATCCAGCACGATACAGTAGCGTTCCAGGAGAGTTTCAGCCGACCGATCCAGACATACCTGGATTGGTCTGCCGACCGATCCAGCCACACCTGGATCGGTCTGTCGACCGATCCAGTTGGGAACAGAGTGACCGCAGCTTCGATCGATCTGTGGATCGATCGGCAGGTCTGTAGGTAGTTGGGAAGTTTAGTTTCTAGTCCCTAGCTCAGTTGGGGTGTTCAGTTTCCCCTCCTTAGCATGTGTACACCAGCAAAGAAAGTCTTTAGACCTTTCTTATCAGTTGTATCCGTCCTTAGTAGAGTAAAATTTTAATTAGCCAGCTTTCCGCGCAGTATAGCATAGCATAACTGTAGCGATCGGCCTTACAGCCTAGTACCCAGAAGGTGGGTCGTTACAGAGTGGTATCAGAGCCAAGTTCCATACTTCCTACACACACATCAGCATTGAACCTGCAGCTTCCAAGTAAGAATACCTCTACTCTCTTTATTGTTCTTGCTTTCTAGTTACAGTTCATGTTTATATGTCTATTGCTTGTTAGTATGTAATAGTTTTAAACATGATATCAGTAGTTATATAACTGTGATTACATTAGTTATGTTATGTTCTCTATGTCTTTATAAATGGCACGAGGACGCCCAGCTAGAAGGGCACTAGCTACTGAGCCCCAACAAGAGGCAGACAGTTCAGTGCCTCCTCCAGACCTTACAGCATTAGTGGCTCAGTTACAGCAGCAGCTAGCTGAACAGCACCTTAAAGGCTAATCAGCAGAATACCCCCACAATCACCCCGGAACCGAATTTGACGACTCCAGTGGTCTTAGAGGTTCCACCACCAGCCTACAGCACCAAGCCCCAGCAGATGAGCCAAGAAAGGAAGCCTATCCGATCCAGTGGCAGTGAGTCAAGCCAGAGAACTTCTCGGGCACTAGTGAACCATGGGATGCACAAGCCTGGTTCAAAACACTGGAGAGCACGATGGAGCTCGGACTAGCCGAACACGAAAAGGTGAAGTGTGCCTCCTTCGACAGGAGATGCACGATGTGGTGGGAAAGAATCGAGGGAACACCCAATGAATCGGATGTCATGGGCGACTTCGAGAAAGAATTCTTCGAGGAGTTCTTTCACATACGGGTTACAAACCGCCACTACGACGAGTTCACCGAGTTTCGTCAGGGCAACCTTTCAGTTGAGGAAGCCGTGAAGAAATTCAACAGTTGGCTCGCCTATGCCCAGAGTCAGCACAGAGAAGGAATGAATCGGTTGATGCTCAAGATGCCGAGGCCGAGGATAGCATGAACGTGGGTGGTGGCATACATAGGCCACAAACCACGAGGAGTTAGTGAGCGGTGCCTTGACCACAGAGCATTACCAAGCAGCAGAAGCAAGTTTCCTCAGAGTCCAAGGGCCAAGGAAACTCTCACACTCAAAGACAGCAAGGCCACAGCTCTAACTGGAAAGGGAACTCCAACAGCAAGCGCAAGTCAGGGAGTGACCCAAAAGGAGGACCATCTAGCAAGAGACCCAGTTATCCAAAGTGTGCTACTTGTGGGAAATTCCACCCAGGGGTTTGTCGCAGGGGCACACGAGGATGCTTTGAATGTGGACAAGAAGGGCACATGGCCAAGCAGTGCCCGAACAAGACCGGTCTTCCTCAGCCACAGCAGATTCAGCATGCAGGCCAGCCAGCTCAGTTATATCAGATGCAGGCTGCTCTAGAAGGTCCACTTATCAGCCAGGGCAGATTAGAAGCCCCTCCAGCTATGGCGAATGTGAGGATCTACTCACTCACCAGAGAGGATGTAGCCAATGCCTCGACAGTTGTTACAGGTCAGCTTAGCATTTTTCAACAAGTAGCAACTGTTCTATTTGATACTGGGGCAACCCATTCTTATATAGCTAGGGCGTTCGCCGCAAAGTCAGCAATAGCTTCAGAGGTACTCAGCGGTCAGTTTCTGACGACACTACCTTCGGGAGAAGTTATGGTGTCCACGCACTGGCTCAGGGCAGTGCCAGTCATTATAGCAGACAGGGAACTCTTTTGTGATCTGATCCTGCTAGAAATGACTGACTACGACGTCATCCTTGGAATGGATTTCCTGATCAGATACGGTGCTTCCATAGAGTGTCGTAAACAGAAAGTCGTGTTTCAACCCGAAGCAGAAGTACATCGGAGAACCAAAGAGAAAAGCCAGAAAATTTCTCTGAAGGCACAGCAGTTGATGGATTCGGGATGTACGGTACCTAGCACATGTAGTCAATACCACCATGCAGGCCAAGAGCAAGCAGAGGTCCGAGTTGTATGTGACTACCGGTAGTCTTCCCCGAAGAGTTACCAGGCCTAGCACCGACAGTGAGATTGAATTTGAGATAGAGCTCTTCCCACCAATCCTATTTCCAAAGCGCCTTACCCAGCAGAACTGAAGGAACTTCAGGAGCAACTACAGGAGCTGCTTGACAAGGGCTTCATACGCCCTAGTCACTCACCATGGGGAGCGCCTGTACTGTTCGTGAAGAAGAAGGATGGAAGCATGCGGCTATGCATAGACTACAGGGCACTGAATCAGGTCACGATCAAGAACAGGTATCCTCTTCCCAGAATAGATGACCTGTTCGACCAGTTAAAGGGAGCAGCAGTGTTCTCTAAGATTGACCTCAGATCAGGATATCACCAAGTCAGAGTCAAGGAGGGTGATATACCGAAGACAGCATTCAGGACCAGATACGGACATTACGAGTTCGTAGTCATGCCTTTTGGCGTGACAAATGCTCCAGCTACATTCATGGATCTCATGAACAGAGTATTCAGAGAGTACTTAGATAAGTTTGTTATCGTGTTCATCGATGACATTCTTATCTACTCAGGAACTCAGGAAGAACATGCAGAGCACCTGAAGACAGTACTACAGACACTTCAGCAGAATCAGCTATATGCCAAGTTCACGAAATGTGAATTCTGGCTTGATCAGGTGTCTTTCCTAGGTCACATCATCTCAAAGGATGGTGTCATGGTAGACCCCAGCAAAATAGAAGCAGTAAGTAACTGGAAAAGACCGAAGAATGCCAGTGAAATCAGAAGCTTTCTGGGATTAGCAGGTTATTACAGAAAGTTTGTAGAGGACTTCTCCAGGATAGCCTCCCCACTGACAGCTCTCACCAGAAAGAACAGAGGACTGTGAGAACAGCTTCAGCGAGCTCAAAAGGAGATTGACCAGTGCTCCTATCTTAGCCTTACCAGGAAATACAGATAGCTTCGAAATTTACAGTGATGCCTCTAAATTGGGATTAGGAGCAGTGCTGATGCAAGACGGAAAGGTGATTGCCTATGCCTCCAGAAAACTCAAGGATTATGAGAAGAATTACCCTACTCATGACCTTGAGCTTGCAGCAGTAGTGTTCGCTCTCAAGATTTGGAGACATTACTTGTATGGAGCCCAGTGTAGAGTATATACAGATCATCAGAGTCTGAAGTACTTCTTCACTCAGAAGGATCTGAATATGCGACAGCGCAGATGGCTAGAGCTGGTCAAAGACTATGATATTGATATCCTCTACCATCCCGGAAAAGCCAATAAGGTAGCAGACGCACTCAGCAGAAAGTCCAGTGCTACCTTATTATCTCTTACAGCCATGTCACCGCCCCTACAGAAGGAGATCATAGATTTCGGTCTCGAGCTTATAGTGGGACAGCTCTCTACTATGACCTTAGAGTCTACCTTGCTTGGTGATATTCAGTCAGCTCAGGATCAGGATCCTAAAATTCAGAAAATCAAGCAAAGGCTAACAGAATCAGAAAGTAGAGAATTCAGAGTGTCCGATAGCGGGGTGTTGTATTTTGGTGACAGACTCTGTGTTCCAGATCAGGAGGAGCTACGGAGACAGATTTTAGATGAGGCTCATAGGACTCCCTATGCGATGCATCCAGGTTCCACCAAAATGTACCAAGACCTGAAGAACCGTTTTTGGTGGCCCGGGATGAAGCGAGACATCACCAGATATGTTAGCATCTGCCTCACCTGTCAGAGGGTCAAGGCAGAACATCAACGACCAGGAGGAGTTCTGCAGCCTATACAGATTCCAGAATGGAAGTGGGAGGATATCTCTATGGACTTCATAGTGGGACTACCCAGAACCACGAATGGTTTTGATGCCATCTGGGTAATAGTCGACAGGTTGACTAAATCAACTCACTTTTTAGCTATCAAGATATCCTACTCCATGGAGAAGCTAGCTCAATTGTATCTCCAGGAGATCGTCAGACTTCATGGAGTCCCACGTACCATTATTTCAGACAGAGACAGCAGGTTTACATCACACTTTTGGGAGTGTGTATAGTCAGCATTGGGCACGAAGTTAAAGTTCAGCACAGCCTTCCATCCTCAGACAGATGGTCAGACGGAGCGAGTAAATCAGGTACTCGAAGATATGCTCCGAGCGTGTGCCCTAGACTTCAAAGGAAGTTGGTGCAAATATCTGAGTCTAGCAGAGTTTGCATACAACAACAGCTATCAGGCCACTATCGGCATGGCACCTTACGAGGCTCTCTATGGGCGGAGGTGTAGATCTCCAATCTGCTGGTATGAGAGTGGTGAACAGAAAGAACTAGAGCTTCAGACAGATCTAGTTGCAGATACCGGATAGAGACAGCTCAGAGCTGCCAGAAAAGCTATGCTGATACACGGCACAGACCCTTAGAGTTTTCAGTTGGGGATTCAGTGTTCCTCAGAGTAGCTCCCATGAAGGGAGTAATGCGTTTTGGGAAGAAGGGCAAACTTAGTCCCAGATATGTGTGACTATACCTTATCAGCAGAAGAGTGGGCAAGGTAGCATATGAGCTAGAGCTACACCAGGAAATGTCAGCTGTCCATAACGTATTTCATGTCTCTATGCTGAAGAAGCATACCCCAGATGCCACCCAGGTGATTGAGCCCCAGTCGGTATAGATCCGCGAAAACCTCAGCTATGATAGTCGACCTATTCAGATAATAGATCGAGCAGTTAAGAAATTACGGAACAAGGAAGTACCATTAGTCAAGGTTGTTTGGCACAGTCACACAGCAGAAGAGGCAACTTGGGAGACAGAAGTCAGCATGAGACAGAAGTACCCAGAATTATTCTAAGTTCGAGGACGAACTTTTTAAAAGGTATGGGGGATTGTAATGCCCGAAAATTCTCAAACTTGCATTAGAATTATTCTGTGATTTTTCTGGAATTTTTAGATATTTTTTCAGAATTTTCCGAGTAGCGGAAGTAGCAAAAATAATTAGAAAATGAAAACGGCCTTAGCGGGAATTGAACCCGAGGCCTATGGCTTAGGGATAATGCTAGTAACCAGTTGAACCCAGCAGAGCCGTGCTGAAAGGAAAGGGAAACAATTTTATTTAAGTTGGAGTTGGGCGGAACTTTACCACTTAATATAAATAGAAAATTTAAGTGGGGTTTGGTTTATTTTCTATTTGGTTCGTGACCTTTCCTCCTCCCCAACCTAGTTCCGCCGACCACCTCTTCTTCCCTCCTCCTCCTCTCGGCGCACCAAGCCAAGGGTCAAGGGAACATCTTCCGGCGACGACTCCAACACGAAAAAGGTTCTTCTCCGCGAGAGGAACGCGAAGACGTGAGCGGATCGTCGAGAAGATCATCTCCACCGGAATTCTAGCGAATAAAATCGTAAGAAATTACGAACAAGAGGTAAGAAACCCCTCACCTGTAGTATAATAGCTTCCGTTTGAGTTTTTATGCTTTAGTTAGGGTGTATGCAGATTTTTATCGATATCTAGGGTGTATTTAATTCTCTTCGCAGATTAGGGATTTAGTTGAGCACCTCTAGATGGGCCAGACACGTTTTCCCTCTTCAGATAGGAGGTTAGACGTTGTCGGGTGCCTAAAGGTGGTCTCCCTAATAGGGAGAAGAGTTAGGGCATCCTAGGTGCTCGATTAAAGGTCTAACTCAGTAATAGACAGCTTAATTAATTTATTAAATGCACTAGAAGCATTTAAAATAGCAAAATCAGTTTATTCTAGCTTATATGGGACTACGGTCCAATGGGTGGGCTCCCACAGTCGCCTCTAGGTTCAGACAACCTAGCTCTAGGTTCAGATAACCTAGAAACAGCAATTTAGAACAGTTTAGCTATACTCAGTATTTTACTTTTCAGTTGGCACTGTACTGGATTAGATATCCATTGGGCTGGGATCCCATAGTCGGTCCCTAGGTTTAGATAACCTAGTAGCTCTACTAAATTCGGGACTTGCAACCCCGGGTCTAGTTAGAGATGCGCGCATAACACGTACAGTTGCCGGGCCCATCAACAGCATGTTTAGTATTTTCACTTACTATATGTATATGGTTTTCAACCCTTCAGAAATTAGTTCGTGAATTCAGTACAGTTCTAGCAGTAGATCAGTATTAGCGTAGCTCAGTTCTTAGTATCAGCTTAGTTTTTCCCTGTGAATATGCATGATGACTTTATGTTCAGCTTTAGATATGCCATGATTGTATGCTTATATGCCATGCCATGCTTAGTTTATTCAGTATATCCAGCATATGTTTTTAAACAGCATGATTTAAAATCATATTTGCATCGTTGCATGTTTTTGTGAGGTAGATGGTTTTTTACTAAGCTTTTTAGCTTATAGATACTACTTTTCTTATACTGCAGATAAAGGTAAAGGAAAAGTGGACCAGTAGCGGAGGCTGGAGGTCAATGCAGATCAAGATGTATGTGGCAGAAACTGGAATAAAAGATTCTAAGGGATTTTAGCAAGTTTTACTTAAACATCAGAACTTTACAGTATTTTGTTATTTGCACTCTAGTTGTCAATCACTATGAATTAGTTAACTATGCACTCTATTATGCTTAGAACCCTTCTCTTATGATGTGAGAATGTTAGTTGCCATTGTTAGAGTGTTTCCTAGTCTTGTTAGAATTGTTGTGTGAGGTTTTGGCACGCCAAAGTGCTGAAATCAGAGTTCCCGGGCGAAATCAGAACTCTGATCGGTCTCCAGACCGATCAGGGCCTGGGCAGTGCCACTGGATCGGTCAGCCGACCGATCCAGACAGATACAGTATGCTACTGTATCCTCCTAGATCGGTCAGCCGACCGATCCAGCACGATACAGTAGCGTTCCAGGAGAGTTTCAGGTGCCTGGATCGGTCAGCCGACCGATCCAGACATACCTGGATTGGTCTGCCGACCGATCCAGCCACACCTGGATCGGTCTGTCGACTGATCCAGTTGGGAACAGAGTGACCGCAGCTCCAATCGATCTGTGGATCGATCGGCAGGTCTGTAGGTAGTTGGGAAGTTTAGTTTCTAGTCCCTAGCTCAGTTGGGGTGTTCAGTTTCCCCTCCTTAGCATGTGTACACCAGCAAAGAAGGTCTTTAGACCTTTCTTATCAGTTGTATCCGTCCTTAGTAGAGTAAAATTTTAATTAGCCAGCTTTCCACGCAGTATAGCATAGCATAACTGTAGCGATCGGCCTTACAGCCTAGTACCCAGAAGGTGGGTCGTTACATCTGCTTTATTTATGTTGTAGATTGTCATGTCGACAAACACGAACACTTTTTCCCTGCGTTCTGTCCTTGACAAGGACAAGTTCAATGGAGCTAATTTCCTGGACTGGTACAGGAATCTGAGAATCGTTCTCACACAAGAAAGGAAACTGTACGTCCTGGAGCATCCCATTCCCGAGGCACCTCCTGCCACTGCCATGCGAGCTGACTAAGATGCTTATAAGAAGCATCAAGATGATGCATTAGATGTGTCATGCCTCATGCTCGTGACCATGAACTCTGAGCTTCAGAAGCAACACGAGTTGATGTATGCTTATGATATAGTTGAACATCTTCGTCAACTATATCAAGGACAAGCGAGGCACGAGAGATTCGAGATCTCCAAGGCACTGTTTCAGTGCAAGATACAAGACGGGACTCCCGTAGGTCCATATGTGCTCAAGATGATTGGGTACATAGAAAACCTACAGAGGCTGGGATTCCCACTTGGCCAAGAGCTGGCCACAGACTTGATATTGCAATTCTTGCCAGAGAGCTACAGTCAATTTGTCATGAATTACAACATGAACGAAATTGACAAGCCACTGTCTGAGTTGCTAAGCATGTTAAGAACTGCTGAGCTCAACCTTAAGAAGGTAAAGCCCAACTCCATTTTGATGGTGCAAAAGCATAAAGGCAAGGGCAAGCCTAAAGGTAAGGGAAAGTCCCAAGCCAAGGGCAAAGGCAAGATAATGAAACCTAAAGGAGGGGTTGCCAAGGATTCTACCTGCTTCCACTGCGGTCAGACCGGGCATTGGAAGAGGAACTGCAAAGTATATCTGGAAGATCTTAAGAAGAAGAGAAGTGAGACTTCTACTTGGTATATATGTTATAGAAGTCAATCTATCTATTTCTGCATCGTGGGTATTGACGAAGGACGAGGTGGACCTACGAGTAGGTAATGGAGCACGGGTTGCTGCTGTTGCTGTAGGAACTTACTATCTATCTCTGCCCTCTGGGCTTGTACTAGAATTAGATGAATGTTGTTATGTGTCTGCTCTTACAAAGAACATCATTTCAGTCTCTTGTTTGGACAAGAAAGGCTTTTCTTTTGTAATAAAGAACAAATGTTGTTCTGTTTACTTAAATGATATGTTCTATTATAGTGCACCTCTGATAAATGGACTCTACATTCTAGACTTAGAGAACCTCATCTATAACATAAGTACCAAAAGATTCAAGTCAAATGATATGAACTGAACCTATCTCTGGCATTGTCGCTTAGGTCATATAAATGAGAACCGCTTATCCCAACTCCATAAAGATGGTTTGCTGGACTCATTTGATTTCGAATCATATGAGACATGCGAGTCATGCCTATTGGGCAAGATGACCAAGACTCCCTTTAGTGGACAAAGCGAAAGAGCGACTGACTTGTTAGGACTTATACATAGTGATGTATGTGACCCTTTCAATGTTGCTGCCAGAGGTGGTTATACGTACTTCATTACATTTACTAATGATTTCAGTAGATATGGTTATGTGTATCTGATGACACATAAGTCACAATCCTTTGAAAAGTTCAAAGAATTCAAGAATGAAGTACAAAACCAGCTAGGCAAGAGTATTAAGATACTTCGATCAGATCGAGGTGGAGAATGTTGGTGCGGGAAGCATCCGACGATCGAACTTAAGTTTTGATAATGGCAAAGGGATTCAAAGTTAAGTTTAATTGTTATCTAATGTGGATGATTGAGTGTTTCAGGAAAGTCCTAGCTGAGGTTAGGCAAAGGGAAAATCCTAGGGGTGGTAACCCTAGTTCATAGGGGGTGGTAACCCTATGCGGAAAGTCTTGGCGGGTCGGAGCTTCGGACAAAAGTCCTAAGGGGCGGTAACCCTAGGTTGAAATCCTGGTGTCACGAACCGGGTGGAAGACTGGACGGGTCAAGGACCAGACGTCCAGCATGAAGACCGGAAGCATCTGACCGGACGCTGAGTAAAGGTAAACTCTCCTAAGTGGAGTAGGTGAGGACGCGTTCCCCAAAAGAGGGAACAGTAGGCGTCGGTTCGACCTAGGGTTTCCGGTTGGAAATCCGAAGTCAGAACCGGACAGTCTGGAGACTGTCAAATTTATTTCTAGATATTATCGTTTATGTTCTAACTCTGTTTTGCAGGAAACTAATATTTTCATGCAGGGTTAGGACTGACCGGGATCGGTCGACCGAACAATGGGATCGGTCGACTGAACCCCCAAGCCAGCAGATCAGATCTTCAGAGGTTGGACCAGGCTCGACCAGGGGATCGGTCGACCGAACCTGGGTTGGGTGTCAACTGGATCAGGCTGACTGGGCTGAGTCAGAATAGCTTATCGGTCGACCGAACCTCGGATAGAGTTTGACTGGATCGAAGCGGAACGAGAAGATTGGGCGAATCAGATAGGAGGGATCGCCTGATCGGTCGACCGAACCTTGGGATCAGTCGACCGATCCGCCTCGGGTCAAACTTGATCCCGAAGCTTGGGGATCTGGATCAGACTTTGCAGAGCTATAAAAGGAGGCCTCGAGGTGCAGCTTCATACAGATCTCAAACAGAATAACCTGCGCTCTTCCGTGTGCTGCTCCAAACACTTCTACGACGCTCTGCTACTCCGACAGTCAACGACTACGTCTACATCTCTGGTACTGTTGGTATATTTTCATTAGTGCACTTATTGTAATAATCAATTGTAAACTTTGTGATATTATAGTTGTTGCCCACCGAAAGCGATCAATGATCACGGACCTTGGAGTAGGAGTCACCCTAGGCTTCGAACTAAGTAAATCTTGGCTCTTCTCTGTTTTTGTTATTTCTTTTCTTTTCCGCTACATTTACTCGAACGATTTCCGAATACGAGAATTGTGAAAGCCACGAGCACCATTCACCCCCCCCCCCCTTCTAGCGCTTTTGATCCAACAATTGATTTTTCGATCTAATTTTTCGTTCGAATTGATTTTTGCTCGAAGTCGGTGCAACACCACTCGAGCTCGCTTTCCTTTTTAATTCCATACCGCACTGCTAATCCAGGATCAAGTCCTGGGATAGTCTGTTTTCGTATTCTCTGTGTGCAAGGTTTAAAATGGCCCTCCAAGAAGGCTTTAGCACAGTCCGCCCGCCACTCTTCTCCGGCGAGGATTTTTCTTATTGGAAGAATCGGATGGAATATCACCTCAAGACGCAAGTCGAGATGTGGATTATCATCTAGACCGGTCTCGAACTTCCACGTGACGGCGCGGGAGAACTAGTCTCATGCATCAACTGGGACGCTAGTATAAAGAAGAAGGTTGAAGCCGATGCCAAAGCAACCTACATGCTACAATGCGGGCTGACAAAGGAGGAAATCAACAGAGTAGGACCATTCTCAAGCGCCAAAGAGCTATGGGAGAAGCTGATCGAACTACACGAGGGCACCTCCGACGCTAAGGTAAGTAAGAGGGACTTAATTTTCAATAAATTATATAATATTAAAATGCAGGAAGGTGAGTCGGCCAGTCAGCTTCATGCCCGGATACAAGACCTACTCAACGGTCTACATGCAATCGGACAAAAAGTTGAGAACCAGGACATCGTGAGGTATGCTTTAAACGCCTTCCCTAAGAATACCTTGTGGGCATCCATGGTAGACGCGTACAAGGTATCCAAGGACTTATCTTCGATTAAGTTAGATGAATTATTTACAGAGTTTGAGTTACACGAACAGGTTAACTCACGTCCGACCGAGAAAGGTGTTGCGTTGGTTGCAGGTACCAGCAGAACGCGCAAACCGACGTCCAAGCGCAAAACCAAACTCAAGTCCAAAGATGAATCAAACGCAGAAGACGACGACGAGGTTATTTCCGAACTGGTAAAGCTTGTGCGGAAGATATGCAAATTGAAAAAGGCGACTCAAATAACCAAGGAGGACAAGACTGGAGTCACCTGCTACAGCTGTAACCAGAAGGGGCACTACAAGCCAGATTGTCCAAACAAGAAGAAAAAAAAGAAAGGTATTGAAGGCAACTTGGTCCGAGTCATCAGATGAATCTGAGACTGACGAAGAAGAACCGATGAGCTTCCTCGCGTTACCAGTGCAAGCGAACATTGTCGACACAGAGTCCGAGTTCGAATCCGAAATGGAGAGCGAGTCAGAAACTGAGTCCGAGCAAAGCCACAAATCTACATTCGTTTCCGAAGGACCAAACCCCACTGCAAGTGTCTTACTTGCCGAAACTCAATTAGATGATTTGCAAAAGTTAATTCCTTACTTGCTTAAGAAATTAGCAAAATCCAATGTTCGGGTTAAGTCACTCCAAAAGGAGATAACATCCCTTAAGGAAGTGACGGACTCGAGTTCTTTTACTGAGCCTATTCAAAGTGGAAGTTCAACTCAAGTCCAACAACTTGAGGAAGAAAATTCCAATTTGAAAACTCAAATTAAAGAACTCAAGGACACGTTGGAACGATTCACCATGGGTTCCAAAAATCTAGATCTGATTCTTGGAAAACAGCGAGCCGTTTACAACAAGTCCGGACTTGGATTCAAAACCAAAAGTAAGTATAAATCATATCTATCTCTAGTAAATAGAAATAAAAGAAACATAATTCAAGCATGGGTCCCCAAGTCAAACCTGGTTAATCAGGTTGGACCTGGTCACTATTGGGTCCCCAAGGATCAGATCCATTACCTCGATAGACCATATCGAGGCTATGATCCAGGGGGAGCCAATAGAAAGACCATCTTTACCAATAGATAGAACTGATTGATACTTGTTTATTTATTTTCCTTGCAATATACATGCTTAGACTAGGATAGCTTAATGATCTAGGCGTAATTTACACTTGTTAGTTAAATCTAGGAGTTTCAAAAATAAAATTAAATATATATTTCTTTGAGTGATTCTGTCTAGGAAGGGGTGGATGATCCTATACCCAAGAAGCCCTAGAGCCTCGCCCTGACCTAGGAATCAATCATAGAAAGACATATTTATTTAACAAATTGGAAAACCTAAGTTTAACTCAAATGTAAATTAATCTTTACAAATAACCTAAATTAAAGATAACCATCTCACAAAATTACTTAAGATTACCTAATTGATAATTTAAAATCGGGTGAGATGGATCTAAGTTCAAATAAGTTCAAATTGTTCAAAATTTAATCAAAATCAACTAAACCCAATCAACCAAAATTATTTTAAAAATCCTTTGAAAATTATTTATTTAAAAATCCTTTGAAAATTATTTTAAAAATCTTTTGAAAATTATTTAAAAATCTTTTGAAAATTATTTAAAAATCTTTTGAAATTTTTTTTAAAATCCTTTGAAAATTATTTAAAAATATTTTGAAAATTATTTTAAAAATCCTTTGGAAATTATTTTAAAAATCCTTTGAAAATTATTTAAAAATCCTTTTAAAATTATTTAAAAATCCTTTGAAAATTATTTTAAAAATCCTTTGAAAATTATTTAAAAATCCTTTGAAAATTATTTAAAAATCCTTTGAAAATCTTTTGAAATTTTTTTAAAAAACCTTTGAAAATTATTTAAAAATCCTTTGAAAATTATTTAAAAATATTTTGAAAATTATTTTAAAAATCCTTTGAAAATTATTTAAAAATCCTTCAAAAATTATTTGAAAATTATTTAAAAATCCTTTGAAAATTATTTAAAAATCTTTTGAAAATTATTTTAAAAATCCTTTGGAAATTATTTAAAAATCCTTTGAAAATTATTTAAAAATCTTTTGAAAATTATTTTAAAAATCCTTTGAAAATTATTTAAAAATCCTTTGAAAATTATTTAAAAAACTTTTGAAAATTATTTAAAAATCTTTTGAAAATTATTTTAAAAATCCTTTGAAAATTATTTGAAAATCTTTTGAAAATTGTTTAAAAATCCTTTGAAAAATTATTTCAAAAACTTATTTAAAAATTGCATTTAAATCTTTTAAAATGCCTTGAAAAATCTTTTAAAAAGTATACTTTGGAAATTATTTGAAAATTTTAAAAATTACTTCTCAAACTTAAATTTTAAAATCCTTGAAAAAATTGTGGTTCCAAACTTATGGCAAATTTTCTAACTTAGCTAAACACTTACAAGAAAACTAATTTTAAGAGAGCTAAGTGTTTATGTCTATACTCATTTTACTCTCTTATTTATTTTGATATATGGCAAAGGGGGAGAGTATAAGGAAATTCAAAAGAAATTAAATAGTATAAGGAAATTCAAAAGAAATTAAAGAAAATTTAAAATAAAAAGAAATTATTTTAAGGGGGAGCTTTAATATACTTATGTTTTATTTATGCTTGTACTAATTTATGTTGATCTTTATTACATCTTTTTCCTTAATTTTTAATTTCGGTTGTCATAATCAAAAAGGGGGAGATTGTTGGTGCGGGAAGCATCCGACGATCGAACTCAAGTTTTGATAATGGCAAAGGAATTCAAAGTTAAGTTTAATTGTTATCTAATGTGGATGATTGAGTGTTTCAAGAAAGTCCTAGCTGAGGTTAGGCAAAGGGAAAATCCTTGGGGTGGTAACCCTAGGTGATAGGGGGTGGTAACCCTATGCGGAAAGTCTTGACGGGTCGGAGCTTCGGGCAAAAGTCCTAGGGGCGGTAACCCTAGGTTGAAATCCTAGTGTCGCGAACTGGGTGGAAGACTGGACGGGTCAAGGACTGGACGTCCAACATGAAGACCGGAAGCATCTGACCAGACGCTGAGCAAAGGTAAACTCTCCTGAGTGGAGTAGGTGAGGACGCGTTCCCCGGAAGAGGGAACAGTAGGCGTCGATTCGACCTACGATTTTCGGTTGGAAATCCGAAGTCAGAACCGGACAGTCTGGAGACTGTCAAATTTATTTCTAGATATTATCGTTTGTGTTCTAACTTTGTTTTGCAGGAAACTAATATTTTCATGCAGGGTTAGGACTGACCAGGATCGGTCGACCGAACAATGAGATAGGTCGACTGAACCCCCAAGCCAGCAGATCAGATCTTCAGAGGTTGGACCAATCTCGACCAGGGGATCGGTCGACCGAACCTTGGGATCGGTCGACCGAACCTGGGTTGGGTGTCGACTGGATCAAGCTGACTGGGCTGAGTCAGAACAGCTTATCGATTGACCGAACCTTTTTATCAGTCGACCGAACCTCGGATAGAGTTTGACTAGATCGAAGCAGAGCGAGAAGATTGGGCGGATCAGATAGGAGGGATCGCCTGATCGGTCGACCGAACCTTGGGATCGGTCGACCGATCCGCCTCGGGTCAAACTTGATCCCGAAGCTTGGGGATCTGGATCAGACTTTGCAGGGCTATAAAAGGAGGCCTCGAGGTGCAGCTTCATACAGATCTCGAACAGAATAACTTGCGCTCTTCCGTGTGCTGCTCCAAACACTTTTGTGACTCTCTGCTACTCCGACAGTCAGCGACTACGTCTACATCTCTTGTACTATCGGTATATTTTCATTAGTGCACTTATTTTAATAATCAATTGTAAACTTTGCGATATTATAGTTGTTGCCCACCGAAAGCGATCAACGATCGCGGGCCTTGGAGTAGGAGTCGCCCTAGGCTCCGAACCAAGTAAATCTTGGCTCTTCTCTGTTTGTGTTATTTCTTTTCTTTTCCGCTGCAGTTACTCGAACGATTTTCGAATACGAGAATTGTGAATGCCACGAGCGACATTCACGCGCCCCTCTAGCGCTTTCAATCCAACAGAGAATACCTTAGCCATGAGTTTCGTGACTATCTAGCTGAGTGTAGGATTCTATTCCAACTCACTCCTTCTGGAACACCACAGTGGAATGGTGTATCCGAAAGGAGGAATAGTACACTATTAGATATGGTGCGATCTATGATGAGTCACACAGATCTTCCTATATCCTTTTGGGGATATGCTCTAGACACATCAGCCTTCACAGTTAACCGTGTTCCATCCAAGGCTGTGATAAAGACACCATATAGGATATGGACTGGGAGAGATGCCCAGATGTCTTTTATGAGGATTTGGGATTGTTAGGCTTACGTTCGACGTCAAGTCTCGGACAAACTGGTACCCAAATCCGATAAGTACTATTTTATAGGATATCCCAAGGAAACGAAGGGATATTACTTCTACATTCCCAGTCAACCCAAAGTGTTTGTGGCTAAGACTGGGGTATTTCTAGAAAAGGACTTTGTTTCTAGAAAAACTAGTGGGAGTACGTTCGATCTTGAAGAAGTTCAAGATATGGACCATAGCACTGAAGGTTTGATGGAATTTGAATTGGAACCACAAAGTGTTGTGGATGATGAGATTATTGCTCAAGAAGTTGAGGAACAACAACCAGTTCAAGTAGACCTACCTCTTCGCAAGTCTGATAGGGTACGTCGTCAACCTGAGAGATACTCATTTCTCTTGTTTGACCATGATGATGTTGTGCTCGTTGAGAATGAGTCTATCTCCTATCAGGAAGTTGTGATGAGACCAGATTCTGAGTCATGGCTAGAGGCCATGAGATCCGAGATGGAATCCATGTACACCAACCAAGTATGGATTTTGGTTGATCCACCTGAAGGCATTAAACCCATTGGGTGTAAGTGGGTCTTTAAGAGAAAGATTGACATGGATGGACTTATTACCTATAAGGGTCACTTGGTAGATAAAGGTTTCAAGCAAATTCATGGTATTGACTATGATGAAACTTTTTCTCCAGTAGCGATGTTTAAGTCCATTCAGATCATGCTTGCTATTGCAGCATACCACGATTATGAGATTTGGCATATGGATGTCAAAACTGCGTTTCTGAATGGAAACTTGCTCGAGGATGTGTACATGACACAACCTGAGAGTTTTGTAGATCCACAACATACTGGCAGAGTATGCAAGCTGCATAAGTCCATATATGGACTAAAGCAAGCTTCTCGGAGCTGGAATCTTTGATTCGATGATGCGATCAAACAGTTTAGTTTCATAAAGAATGAAGATGAACCCTGTGTCTTCAAGAAGGTTGTTGGGAACACAGTTATTTTCCTTGTATTGTATGTGGATGACATATTACTCATTGGAAATGACATCCCTTTGCTGCAGTCTGTAAAGACTTGGTTGGGGAATTGTTTCTCAATAAAGGACTTAGGTGAAGCAGCCTGTATTCTAAGCATAAAGATCTATAGAGATAGATCTAAGAGATTGCTTGGCTTAAGTCAAAGTACATATATTGACACGGTATTACTACGGTTTGTCATGCAGAATTCCAAGAAAGGATTTCTGTCGATGTCACATGGTGTGAGTCTTTCGAAGACTCAAAGTCCCTCTTCTAGAGAGGAGAGAGACAACATGGATAAGATGCCTTATGCCTCGACCATAGGATCTATCATGTACGACATGCTATGTACTCGTCCTGATGTTTCGTATGCTTTGAGCATGACGAGCAGATACTAGTCAGATCTAGGTGAGCGTCACTGGATAGTGGTCAAGAATATTCTTAAGTACCTAAGAAGGACTAAAGACTATTTCTTGATATTTGGAGGCAATGACGAGCTAGCTGTAAAGGGTTACAGTGATGCCAGCTTCCAAATTGATAAGGATGATTATAGATCACAGTCTGGGTTCGTCTTTTGCTTGAATGGTGGTGCTGTGAGCTGGAAGAGTTCGAAGCAGGACACAGTTGCTGATTCTATAACAGAGGCCGAGTATATTGTTGCATCAGAAGCAGCAAAGGAGACAGTTTGGATCTGCAAGTTCATTACTGAGCTTGAGGTGGTTCCTAGCATAGCCGATCCTATAGAGCTTTATTGTGACAATAATGGAGCAATTGCACAGGCTAAGGAGACTTGCTCACACCTGCGGACCAAACACATACTACGACGCTTCCATCTCATTCGAGAGATCATCGATAGAGGAGATGTGAAGATTTGCAGAGTACCCACAGAGGCTAACATCGCTGATCCCTTGACCAAGGCTTTGGCACAGAGAAAGCATGATGGTCACACTAGGTCATTGGGCCTTAGAGCCTACACTGATTGGCACTAGTGCTAGTGGGAGATTGTTAGTTAGAGCCCTAGAGCCAATCATATGATGATTGTTGTATGGACTCGATGTATCATATTCATATATACTTATAAAGGAATTTCTTTATGGTTATTATACTTACTTTATTGGTGTCAAATAACTAAGTATAATAGCGTCCTTGAGTAGAAAGTTCTTATCTATATCAATCGATTGGTTGAATTGATAGTGAGATGATATAGAGAACACTACTCTTAATCATTCCTGGTCAAGTATTAACATTCAGGGACAATGTTAATGTGATGAGACTAGTATGTAGGTCAACTCTATGACTTGATCTCACAAGTCATGGATATAGAGATATCAAATTGACACATGGGTATGCATTGGATATGCTTCTTACCCTTCTCCTTTTCCTTGTTCTTCAGCTTGGGGCAGTTGTTCTTGATATGCCCTTCTTCGTTGCAGTGGTAGCAATGGATCGTCCTTTTCTTTTCCCCCTATGGATGGTTAGTAGATCTAGATTTACAAAGTTTCTTGAATCTTCTTACCATCATTACCATTTCCTCATCGTCGAGAGAAGATTCCGACTCAGGTTCCTCTCTCGAAGCTTTGAGGGTGACATTGTTCCTGGGCTCCTTCATTCCTGCACATCTTGACTCATGCACTTCAAATGTTGAAAAGAATTCTTCTAATGAATTTTTGAATTTCTAGGAAAAGAATTCAGTGCGTACCTGAGCGAATCTCAGTTACTTACCTTTTTCTCCGAGATTTGAAAGTCCGTTAATGATTTCTTTTATTCTCGAGTGCAGATGCGCGACTATCTCGTCTTCCCCAAGTCGCAGACTGGTGAGCTGGTTGCGAAGCAGATCTCGTCTAGCGAGCTTGGCTTCGGAAGTTCCTTCATGCAGCTCGAGAAACTTCTTCCAGAGTTCCTTCCCAGAGTTGTAGTTGTCGATTCGATTGACTTCTTGTGGCGGAAGAAAGCTTAACAGATGGTATTCTGCTTTGTCGTTCGTCATGTATTCAGCCTGCTCCTTTTTTGTCCATTGATATTTTTCCTTACCCTCTGGAGCTACAAAGCCAAGTTCCATTATTAAAATTAATTCAAAATTTGTTGTGAAAAATACCTGCATCAGTTTTTTCCAGGTAGTGAAATCCCCTTCGTATTTCGGCGGGTGGATGCTTGGTCCGACCATTATCTTTGCTTCGATTGACGGTTAGTCCTCCTAAAGTGCCTCGGCTCTGATACCACTTATTGGACCGTTGCGGTCTGCTAGAAGGGGGGTTGGATAGCACTATAAATACAAAAACAAAAACCAACCCTTCTCAAACTCTTAAGCTAACACTTGCATAAATAGATAAACAGAAAATAACTCAGAAAAGTAAAAAGGCACACCGAGATTTACTTGGTTACAACCGGGGATGTTGTTAATCCAAGGAAAGCGTAGCACTAGTATCTCTTTCAGGCGGAGAAGCCTCTTACAACAATGAAGTGCACAACAAAAGCTAAACTACAGAAAAGACTCACAAGTGTAGAAAGAATGCTTGAGTTCTGATTTTTTGAAAAGCTTCTAGACCAAGGCTATATTTATAGCCTTGGTCGGAGCACCCTGAGGTTTCCGGGCGCCCTAGGGGGGATAAAACTTTATCCCCCAATGTTCAGATCACATCAACCGTGATTTGGTCAACTTTTCAAGTCTGGGCGCCTGAAAGTGTTTCGTGCGCCCCGGGCAGGTCTTGGCGCCCCGGACCCCGAAGTCAACTCTGGCTGACTTTTTCAGTCTGGGTCCTCTATTCCAGCTCTGCTCACCTCAGTCTGGGTCTTCTACTCTGGATTCGCTCGCTTGGGTGATCTCTGCCATCTGGAAAAAAGCTCACCCGAACCCAGCTTTCAGTCTTCTTGAGCAGGCTTCCACTCCGGCTTCTCGTCCCTTGGAATCGCAGTGTGGTTCCTTCTTATCTGTCAGCGTACTCATCCGCAGTCTTCGTCCCTCGGTCGCAGCCCGTGCCAACCTTCTCGCTAGCTGCGTCTCTTGTTCCTCGAGCAGTCTTCCGCTCCAGCTTCGCGTCCCTCGGAACCACCGCACGCTTCCTTCTCGTCCGCCGGTGTACTCTTCTAAAGCGCCTCGTCCCTCAGACGCACCGCGTGTCATCCTTCTGTCTAGCTGCATCTTCCGCTCGACTACCTGTGCTCCTAAGCTCCTGCACACTTAGACACAAGGTTAGAAAAATGCAGGACCTAACTTAACTTGTTGATCACACCAAAACAACATTGGGGTTCCAACAGAAAGTGTAATAACATCTACACTTTCTGTTGGTGCGGGAAGCATCTGACGATCGAACCTATGTTTTGATTATGTCAAAGGGTTCAAAGTTAAGTTGTCTTGTTATCTAACAAGGTTTGTTGAGTTTGCAGGAAAGTCCTAAGTTGTCTTAGGAAAAAGTCCTAGTGAATTCTAGGCAGGTGGAAAACCCTAGGGGGGTGGTAACCCTAGGTCCTAGGGGTGGCAACTCTAGGTCCTAGGGGGTGGTAACCCTAGGCAGAAAGTACAGGCGGCCTGAAGGACCGATCTGGCAACATGTAAACACTCCTGAGAGGAGTAGGTTAGGATGCATTCCCCGAAGAGAGAAAAGTAAGCATCAGTTCAACCTAGAGTTTCGACGAAACCCAAAGTCAGAACCGAACAGTCAGAGGCTGTCATAATTTCATATTATATGTATATTATTTTTGCCTGGACTAATTTTGTTTTGTAGAAAATAAGGGCCGGAGAAAGTTTGTCCGAGCGGCCGGAAGGGGTCCGGGCAACCGAAGTCAGTCCAGGTGCTCGAAACCCAAAAGTTATCTGCAAGCTGATGTGGTGCACGTAAAGTGGCCGAGCCACATGGTCCAAGCGCCCGAAGGGGTTCCGAGCGCCCAGAACAGCCTATAAAAGTAGCCTTAACCAGAAGCTTCGATACAACACAATGAACAACTTTCTCTTCTTCGAGTTGCTTAGAAAATGCCTCCTCGACACTCAAAAGTTGCTCCGACAACCATCGCACTGAAGATCCATATTTCTGAGTTGTTGGTATTCTTTAAAGTATAAATTACTTGTAATCAATCATTGTACATGTACTTATTTCGATTGACTAGTGATTGCCCATCGAAAGCACTCTCACGTGCGGGCCTTGGAGTAGGAGTTGCCATAGGCTCAGAACCAAGTAAAATCTTGGTGTTTGCGTTGTGTCTTGTTTTACTCTAAACGAAAGTGAAAGCCACGAGCGCTATTCACCCCCCCCCCTCTAATGCTTTTGATCCTACAATTGGTATCAGAGCGGGACAGTTTTGAATTGGTGAAACCACCATTCAAGTAATTTTTTCATGGTAATTTTAAATTTTTTAGAGTCAATCGGAATCAGTAAAATTGCTGCCTTCCAATTTGTTTTATCGATCGAGTTTTTTTGTTTCTCGAAGTCGGTGCAACCACCACTTGAGTTTTATTTTCTTGTTCCCACACTACTAATCCAAGACCAACTTTTGGAATCTTTGCTATTTTTTTCTTGTGTGCGAGATTCTATGGCTCATCAAGAAGGCTATAGCACAACCCGCCCGCTTCTCTTCCCTAGCGAAGACTTCTGCTACTGGAAGGGTCGAATGGAATACTACCTCCAAACCCAACTCGAGATGTGGATGATCATCAAAACCGGCATCTCACTCCCACTCGACGGCACAGGAAAACCAGTATCATGCGAGAATTGGGAAGCAAGTCTGATGAAGAAGGTCGAGGCCAACGCCAAAGCGACGTGTACTCTTGAATGTGGTTTAACAAAGGAGGAGCTAAATCGAGTTGGTCCGTTCTCAAGTACCAAAGACTTGTGGGAGAAGCTAATTGAGCTGCATGAAAGGACCTCTGATACTAAGGTAAGTAAAAGAGATCTAATTTTGAATAAATTATATAATATAAAATTGCAGGATGGTGAATCGACAAGTCAATTGGACGCACACATCCAAGACCTCCTCAATGGCCTCCACGCAATCGGGCAGAAGGTGGAGAATCGAGACGTAATAAGGTACGCACTAAACGCTTTTCCGAGAAATACATTGTGTGAATCAATGGTAGACGCCTACAAAGTGTTGGAGTGTATACTGAAAGCCTAAGCTTTGTAAACATTCATTATGAATAAAGAATCACATTTGGTCAAATTTTCTACATTTAGTTGTAGTTGTTCAATTAATTTATATTGTAGATAATATAGTATGTGGTGTCACATACAGAAGATGATATTATCAGTACCTTATAAATTATAAACAGTAGCTCACGACCAAAATGGAAAGGAACAAACCATTAGAAGGTCGTAGTGTAATTAGGTATCAGTTTATCTTGACTGTATAATTACACTAGTACACTCAGAGTGTATTGAGTAGGACCATTTGAGGTCGTTTCTTTTATACTGACTTTATAAAGAAACAAAGACCTCGGTTATTATGGAAGTGTGTGCTCTTAATCCTAATATAATAACAAGCACATATATTTGATATTTATTTATTTAATTTATCAATGGGTGAGATTTAGTTCGATGAATCAATAAACCCGATAAGTTGGGAAATGGTATCACTTATAGTGTGTGTTGTTGATTATAGAAGGAAACTGTGTCCTAGAGATACTAGGTTGATAATGTCCTCAAGAGGAGCTCATAAAGATTGTCATGTTAAACCCTGCAGGTGGACTTAGTCCGACATGATAATAAGGTTGAGTGGTACTACTCTTGGACTTAGATATTAATTAAATGAGTTGTCAGTAACTCACTTAATTAGTGGACATTCGATATCTTAAACACAGGGAGACTAACATGCTCATAATAAGAAGGAGCCCAAAAATGTAATTTGGGATTGGTGCGGTAGTTCAATGATAGTTCTCTAGTGGAATGAATTATCATTGATAAAATTAAGTTGTGTGTTCGGGGCGAACACGGGATGCTTAATTTTATCGGGAGACCAAAACCAATTCCTCCTCTCGGTCCCTATCGTAGCCTCTTATTTATAGAGTTATATACCCACCTATACCCACCTTCTATACCCACCCAATAGGAGTCGGCCAAGCTAGCTTGGGAACAAGCTAGGGCCGGCCTAGGTATAAAATTGGGTGGCCGGCCCTAGCTTGAACCCAAGCTAGTAGGGCCGGCCAAATTAAATTAAAAAAGAAATTTAATTTTAATTTTTATTATTATGTGGAAGATATAATTTAAAGAGAATTAAAATTAAAATATATCTCTTATAAAAGATCTACAAAAGATTAAAGAAAGAGATTAGATCTCTTTCCTTATTTGTAGATTGGAGAGATGTTTTATTTTCTCTTTAAAATTATTCACATGATAATAAAATTAAAATTATAGAAATTTCCTTTTATTAACCATGAAGAGATTTTTAAAGAGAAATTTTATTTTTTAAAATTTCCGGAAACAAATAAGGAAAGTTTTAATTGTTGATTGAAACTTGTCCAATTTGCTTCCTCTTGATGTGGCCGGCCATTAGATTTTATTTGGGAAATTTTATTTTATTTTTCTCAAATAAATCATATCAAGGAAATTAAGGAAATTTTATTGTAAATAAATTTCCTAATTTGCTTAGGCCAAGGAATATAAAAGAAGGGGTAGGGGTGCCTTCAAGAGACACAACCTCTATTATTTTCTCTCCCTCTTTTGTTCCTTGGTGTGGCCGGCCATCCTCTCCCTCTCTTCCTCTTGTGGTGGCCGAACCTCTCTCCCTTCCTTGGAGCTCTTGTGGTGGCCGGATACTACTTGGAGAAGAAGAAGAAGGAGAGAAAGCTAGCATCTCTTGGAGCTTGGTTAGTATTTTGGTTTTCTTCTTTGGTGAAGTTCTTCCTTTGTGGCCGAACCTTGCTTGGAGGAGAAGAAGGTGGTTGGTGGTTTCTCATCTCGGTAGATCGTTGCCCACACAACGTCCGAGGTTAGAAGAGGAATACGGTAGAAGATCAAGAGGTTTTTCTACAAGGTATAACTAGTAATTTTTATTTCCGCATCATGCTAGTTATTTATGGAAATAATACCAAATACAAGAGGCTTACGTTCTAGAATTTCGAATATGTTTTTTCGATGCTGTGTTCTTTTGTTTTTTCTTTTCCTTGTGATTTGATTGTTCTCTTTGGTTAACCTAAAGTTATTTTAGGAAATTAAATATTAGCTTTCTATAAAAGGTTTTGTCTAGTCGGTGGTGGTTGCTCCCATATCCAAGAAGGCCATGTGCCTCGCCACGTCAGTACTAGGAACCAATTATGGAAATTAATATTTAATGGAATTAATAACTTAAGGAGACTTGGGTCGAACGTGTTAAATTCCGCAGGAGATCCAAGTCAAAACCTAAAAGAACAAATAGATTAAGTTTTGGATCAAACGTGTTAAGTTCCGCAGGCGATCCAAAATTTAATTTAAAAGAACACATGGTAGCTAGGAAAAGGTTCAGACCTTTGTACAAAATTTTTATACAGTGGAACCTATAGGTTTTCCGAGTAGCAACCAACAATTGGTATCAGAGCTAGGGTTTTGCCTCTGTGTATTTGGTATTTAGTTTAATTATGCACATGTCATACATAATTTAGGCAGGTTAATAGTAGGATGTGCTAACTTTGTGGATGCAGGATCCAACTATTATGGCTTTTAGTTATTATGTGTGTGATTGGACCCTTGGACATGTCAAGGGCATTTAAATGTGTGTGCATGATTATATTCAAATACAGCAGGAGCTGTATTTAGTTTTATTAGGATTTTATTTTTGATCTAGATACATGTACATTCCTTTTATGGAATATAGGATCAAAATGTAAAATTTTATTTATGTCGCGAATCGAATCTTGCAAAGCGTGGAACCTTCTAAGGACCAGAGGCGCAGCGGAACAAGGAGCAAGATGGATGCGACAGCTAGACCCGGTGGCGGTGGCCAAATATGGCAGCAGCTTGGGATGACAACACACGGAGGACAACTAGAGATAAAAGCCATAATAGTTGAAAATTAGTTTCTCTATTTTTTATATTATCTTTGTGTGCATGTTAGTTTACAAGTAAAGTAGGCTAGCATAGTTAAAATTCCTCATTTATAAATAACTAAGTGGGAGAGGGATTTTTAAATAAATCTCATGGTCTCCATTACTGGTTTGTAAGTGATGCAAACAAGCTTGCGCGTTGGCTCTGAGTGCCTTCCTCCATAACGGATGAGCTTGTTTGTGGATCACTAGAACAGACTTCCATTTTTGGATGACTATAGGAAGTTAATTAAGAGCGTGTGATCTTCCCCAACGGAAGGGGCATAATCTTATTAATGGACTTAGTGTCAAGTAATGGTATACACTTAGACACATCTAATAGTATCCTCCCCATCGGAGTCACTGCTATTATTTGTGTGACCAAATGATACCAACTATTAATTTTATTTGTCAAAAGTTAGGTTGACAAGATAATAAAATTAATGGGTTAAAACCCTCCTTTTACAAATGTTGAATTTGTATACGTCCACACTAACGTGGCATACAAAATTCACGGTGTTATGAGGTGTTGGTTAATTTAAAATAGTATTGTTTGAGGAATCAATATTATTCTAAATTTAGAGTTCTGACCAAAAGTTATTTGTGATTCTTAGGATGTCTTTCAACCCACTGTCCATCATACTTCAACAGAATAGACTTACTGGACCAAACTACATAGATTGGAAAAGAAACCTGGACATTGTTCTTACTGCTGAAAGCTATAAATATGTACTGACTGAGCAGTGCCCTGATGCACCTACTGGTGAATCTACCCAAGAGGAGATTGAATATCATAGGAAATGGGTAAAAGCAGATGAGATGGCGCGGTGTTACATTTTGGCTTCAATGTCAAATGTATTGCAACATCAACATCAAGATTTACCAACAGTTTATGATATTATGAACAATCTCAAGGAACTCTTTGGTCATCAGGATAGGGCTTCTAGGCAAGAAGCCATGAGAAAGATAATGACAGCCACCATGCAAGAGGGTACTCCTGTAAGGGATCATATCCTAAAGATGATGGCTTATCTGAACGAGATACAGATCCTTGGAGGAGAAATTGATGGGGAAACCCAGATCGATATGATCCTCCAAACGCTACCTAGAAGTTTTGAGCCGCCGAACTATAATATGAATAAGAGGGTTTATTCATTAGCGGAACTACTGACAAGCAGCCGAAGGATTATTTCGTCACAATGCTCAAATTCACTATGTTGAAAATGGTTCTACTTCTAAACCGAAGGAAAGAAGAAGAAGAAACAAGTCGGTTCAAGAAAGAAAGTGAATAAATCTCTAGTACTGGATTTAGGAATGAAGAAGAAGAAGGGCAAGTGCTTCATCATTAAGCAGGCGGAAGGCGGGATGTCCTCGTAGGAACCAAAACAAAGGTATATCTCATACTCTAGTTGTTGAAACATGTTTAGCGGTGTTATCTACCAAGACCTGGTGTAGATACGGGAGCCATCGATCATGTCTGCAATTCCTTGCGGGGGTTCCAGAAACCCGACGACTATCGAAGGAGAAATTACCGTCTACATGGGCAATGCTACTAAGGTGGCACTGTTGCAGGTGGGAGGCGTCTACTTATCTTTTAGTAGAAATAGGAATTTGGTTTTAAGAAATTGTCTTTATGTACCCAGTTTTAGAAAGAATTTAATTTCAGTTTCTAAACTGTTTTTAGATGGATATTCATTTCCTTTAGTAACAATGTAGTTATTAAAAGAAATAAAGTGATTATCTGTTCCGGTGCATTAGTTGGCAATTTGTATACTTTAAATCCAATTTCTTCCACAAAGCAAAACATGGAAATTTATAACTCATCTTCTAATTCTAATAAGAGAAAAGAACCTTGGCAAATGAACCAAGCATATCTTTGGCATCTAAGGCTTGGTCATGTTAACTTAAGTAGGATTCAGAGGCTTATAGCCGATGGACTTTGGTTCATTAGAGTTGGAAAATTTTCCAACTTGTGAATCCTGCTTGGAAGGTAAAATGACCAAGAGGTCGTTCAAGGCCAAGGGGTATAGAGCCAAAGAAGTGTTAGAGTTTGTTCACTCTGATTTGTGTGGTCCTATGTCCGTCCGGGCAAGAGGAGGTTTTGAATATTTTGTCTCTTTCATAGACGATTATTCAAGATATGGATACATTTACCTAATGCGCAAGTCCGAGTGCTTTGATAAGTTCAAAGAATACAAGGTCGATGTGGAAAACGACTAGGTAAAGTATCAAGACACTACGGTCAGATCGTGGTGGCGAATATCTCTTAGGAGAGTTTAGGAATTACTTATCGAAGGCCGGGATTCAATCCCAATTGTCCTGGAACACCCCAACAGAATGGTGTAGCGTAACGAAGGAATAGGACTCTTATGGAGATGGTTAGATCAATGATGAGTTATTCAAAATTACCAAATTCGTTTTGGGGATATGCTCTGGAAACAGTGTATGTTCCGAACTTAGTACCTTCTAAATCAGTTTCTTCCTCCCATAGAATTGTGGAATGGGCGAAAGCCGATCTAAGACATATTCGATTTGGGGTAGTCCAGCACATGTGCAAGATCTTGATAAGTTAGAATCCGCAGAAGTTCACGTGTTTGTAGGATATACCAAAGGAGCGAAAGGTGGTTTATTTTATAGTCCTAAAGACCGAAGGTCATTGTTAGCACCAATGCCCGCTTTTAGAAGAAGACTATATAATGGATCACAAGCCCGATGCAAAGTTATTTTAGAAGAACTTAGAGAGGACATGTCTACTTCAGAACCAACAAGACAAGATGAAGTACCACAAGAGACCGCAACACGTGTCACACATGATACACAACCACGAATGTGCCTCGTCGTAGTGGGAGGTTGTAAGGCACTGAAAGATTCATGTTTTGGGAGAGTCTTGGACTTGGTCCGGGTAAACATGAACCTGATCCACGAACATATGACGAAGCACTCCAAGATATAGATGCAGCATCTTGGCAAAAGGCAATGAATTCTGAAATAGAGTCTATGTACTCTAATAAGGTCTGGGAGCTTGTAGAACCACCTGATGGTGTAAAAGCCGTTGGATGCAAGTGGATCTACAAAAGGAAAAGAGGGACAGACGGGAAGGTAGAAACCTTCAAAGCTAGGCTTGTTGCGAAAGGGTACACTCAGAAAGAGGGAATCGATTATGAGGAGACCTTTTCACCGGTAGCCATGCTTAAGTCTATCCGGATACTCTTATCCATTGCTGCTCATATGGATTATGAGATTTGGCAAATGGATGTCAAGACAGCTTTCCTTAATGGAAGTCTTGAAGAGAACATTCATATGAAGCAACCAGAAGAATTTATTGAAAAAGGCAAAGAGCATCTAGTGTGCAAGCTCAATCGGTCCATTTATGGACTGAAGCAAGCTTCAAGGTCTTGGAACATCCGGTTTAATGAAGTAATCCAGTCATATGGATTTATTCAGTGTCCGGATGAGTCTTGTGTATACAAGAAGTGTAACGGAAACGTGGTGGTATTTCTTGTACTATACGTAGATGATATTTTGTTAATTGGCAACAATGTCAAGGTATTATCAGACGTAAGGGTATGGTTGTCCAAACAATTTGATATGAAGGACTTAGGAGATTGTGCACACATTCTTGGGATCAAAGTTATAAGGGATCGCAAGAAAAGAATGTTGTGTCTGTCCCAAGCTTCATATATAGATACAATCCTTGCTCGTTTTAGCATGCAGGATTCCAAGAAAGGTTTCTTACCTTTTAGACATGGAGTAGCTCTGTCTAAAGAGATGTCTCCAAAGACGTCGAAAGAGATAGAAGACATGAAAGCAGTTCCTTATGCTTCGGCTGTAGGAAGCCTACTGTATGCAATGCTATGTACGAGACCTGATATCTGTTTAGCCGTGGGCATGGTCAGCAGATATCAGAGTAACCCTGGACAAGGACATTGGACTACGGTAAAGCATATATTAAAGTACCTGAGAAGGACTAGAGATTATATGCTAGTTTACCAAGCAGACGATCTGCTCCCTGTGGGTTACACGGATTCAGATTTCCAATCAGATAGGGATAATAGTAAGTCTACATCAGGCTATGTGTTTACTTTAGGAGGTGGAGCCATTTCATGGAGGAGTGTTAAGCAGAAATGCGTATCGGACTCAACCATGGAAGCTGAGTATGTAGCAGCCTCTGAGGCAGCTAAAGAAGCAGTATGGCTCAGGAACTTTCTAATGGACTTAGATGTGATTCCTGGTTTGCCCAAAATCATCACAATTTATTGTGATAATAGCGGTGCAGTTGCAAACTCGAAGGAACCACGAGCTCATAAGGCAAGTAAACATATAGAGCGCAAGTACCACCTGATACGAGATATCGTGAAGCGAGGAGAAGTTGTCATCGCCAAGATTGCATCAGCAGATAACCTGGCAGATCCTTTCACTAAGGCCCTTCCGGCGAAAGCTTTCGATCGGCATGTGGAGGGAATGGGAATCAGATGTATGGTAGAAGATATGGCAGCTTAGTCATTAGTATAAGTGGGAGATTGTTGGAGTGTATACTGAAAGCCTAAGCTTTGTAAACATTCATTATGAATAAAGAATCGCATTTGGTCAAATTTTCTACATTTAGTTGTAGTTGTTCAATTAATTTATATTGTAGATAATATAGTATGTGGTGTCACATACAAAAGATGATATTATCAGTACCTTATAAATTATAAACAGTAGCTCACGACCAAAATGGAAAGGAACAAACCATTAGAAGGTCGTAGTGTAATTAGGTATCAGTTTATCTTGACTGTATAATTACACTAGTACACTCAGAGTGTATTGAGTAGGACCATTTGAGGTCGTTTCTTTTATACTGACTTTATAAAGAAACAAAGACCTCGGTTATTATGGAAGTGTGTGCTCTTAATCCTAATATAATAACAAGCACATATATTTGATATTTATTTATTTAATTTATCAATGGGTGAGATTTAGTTCGATGAATCAATAAACCCGATAAGTTGGGAAATGGTATCACTTATAGTGTGTGTTGTTGATTATAGAAGGAAACTGTGTCCTAGAGATACTAGGTTGATAATGTCCTCAAGAGGAGCTCATAAAGATTGTCATGTTAAACCCTGCAGGTGGACTTAGTCCGACATGATAATAAGGTTGAGTGGTACTACTCTTGGACTTAGATATTAATTAAATGAGTTGTCAGTAACTCACTTAATTAGTGGACATTCGATATCTTAAACACAGGGAGACTAACATGCTCATAATAAGAAAGAGCCCAAAAATGTAATTTGGGATTGGTGCGGTAGTTCAATGATAGTTCTCTAGTGGAATGAATTATCATTGATAAAATTAAGTTGTGTGTTCGGGGCGAACACGGGATGCTTAATTTTATCGGGAGACCAAAACCAATTCCTCCTCTCGGTCCCTATCGTAGCCTCTTATTTATAGAGTTCTATACCCACCTATACCCACCTTCTATACCCACCCAATAGGGGCCGGCCAAGCTAGCTTGGGAACAAGCTAGGGCCGGCCTAGGTATAAAATTGGGTGGCCGGCCCTAGCTTGAACCCAAGCTAGTAGGGCCGGCCAAATTAAATTAAAAAAGAAATTTAATTTTAATTTTTATTATTATGTGGAAGATATAATTTAAAGAGAATTAAAATTAAAATATATCTCTTATAAAAGATCTACAAAAGATTAAAGAAAGAGATTAGATCTCTTTCCTTATTTGTAGATTGGAGAGATGTTTTATTTTCTCTTTAAAATTATTCACATGATAATAAAATTAAAATTATAGAAATTTCCTTTTATTAACCATGAAGAGATTTTTAAAGAGAAATTTTATTTTTTAAAATTTCCGGAAACAAATAAGGAAAGTTTTAATTGTTGATTGAAACTTGTCCAATTTGCTTCCTCTTGATGTGGCCGGCCATTAGATTTTATTTGGGAAATTTTATTTTATTTTTCTCAAATAAATCATATCAAGGAAATTAAGGAAATTTTATTGTAAATAAATTTCCTAATTTGCTTAGGCCAAGGAATATAAAAGAAGGGGTAGGGGTGCCTTCAAGAGACACAACCTCTATTATTTTCTCTCCCTCTTTTGTTCCTTGGTGTGGCCGGCCATCCTCTCCCTCTCTTCCTCTTGTGGTGGCCGAACCTCTCTCCCTTCCTTGGAGCTCTTGTGGTGGCCGGATACTACTCGGAGAAGAAGAAGAAGAAGGAGAGAAAGCTAGCATCTCTTGGAGCTTGGTTAGTATTTTGGTTTTCTTCTTTGGTGAAGTTCTTCCTTTGTGGCCGAACCTTGCTTGGAGGAGAAGAAGGTGGTTGGTGGTTTCTCATCTCGGTAGATCGTTGCCCACACAACGTCCGAGGTTAGAAGAGGAATACGGTAGAAGATCAAGAGGTTTTTCTACAAGGTATAACTAGTAATTTTTATTTCCGCATCATGCTAGTTATTTATGGAAATAATACCAAATACAAGAGGCTTACGTTCTAGAATTTCGAATATATTTTTCGATGCTGTGTTCTTTTGGTTTTTTCTTTTCCTTGTGATTTGATTGTTCTCTTTGGTTAACCTAAAGTTATTTTAGGAAATTAAATATTAGCTTTCTATAAAAGGTTTTGTCTAGTCGGTGGTGGTTGCTCCCATATCCAAGAAGGCCATGTGCCTCGCCACGTCAGTACTGGGAACAAATTATGGAAATTAATATTTAATGGAATTAATAACTTAAGGAGACTTGGGTCGAACGTGTAAAGTTCCGCAGGAGATCCAAGTCAAAACCTAAAAGAACAAATAGATTAAGTTTTGGATCAAACGTGTTAAGTTCCGCAGGCGATCCAAAATTTAATTTAAAAGAACACATGGTAGCTAGGAAAAGGTTCAGACCTTTGTACAAAATTTTTGTACAGTGGAACCTATAGGTTTTCCGAGTAGCAACCAACACAAAGTATCTAAGGATTTGTCGTTAATTAAATTAGGAGAACTATTTTCTGAATTTGAGTTACATGAGTAGACTAATACTACTAGAGTCGAGAAAGGTATTGCCTTGATTGTATGTACGACTAGAACTTAGGAAGCAAAAACAAAGCACAGAACTAAACCCGAGTCCGAAGAAGAACAAGACTCAGAAGACGACGATGACGAGATAACAGCCAAACTCATCAACCTAGTATGAAAACTCTACAAGAAGAAGAAAGGATTCACCAAGAAGGACATCAAGAAGGCAATTCAGTGCAAGATGGTACAATCAAGTCCAAGAGTAAAGTCCGAGGTAACCTGCTACGGATGCAATAAGAAGGGGCACATCAAACCCAACTGTCCAAATCAAAAGGAAGCGAAGAAGCAAAAGAAGAAGAAAAGCACTACAGGCGACGTGGGATGAGTCTTCCTCCGAAGATTCCGACGAAGAGCTCGAACAGACGAGCTTCCTCGCGCTTACAGGCCGGGAACAAATTGACGAATCAGAAACCAAGAGCGAATCAGAAACTGAGTCCGAGTGAAGCCACATATCCGTAACCATTTCTAAAGGGCCTAACCCCACTGTAAGATCTTCTCAGTTAGACAAATTATATAATTTAGTTAATTATCTTATGCGCAAGTTAGCAAAATCCAACCTCCAAGTCAAGTCACTCCAAAAGGAGGTAACAATCCTTAAGGAGGAGACTAAACTAAGTTCTTTGAATGATCCAATTCAAAATGGAAGTTCAACTCAAGTCCAAAAGCTTGAGGAAGAAAATTCCAATTTAAAAACTCAAGTTAAAGAACTTAAGGACACGTTGGAACGGTTCACCTTGGGCTCCAAGAATCTTGATCTGATTCTTGGAAAATAAAGAGTCGTTTACAATCGATCCAGACTTCGATTTAAGGCTAAACGAAAATATAAGTCTTACTTATCACTTGTAAATTAAACTAATAGAAAAATAGTCCAAGAATGGGTCCCCAAGTCGAATTTGGTCAATCAAGTTGGACTTGGTCAATATTGGATCTCCAAGGATCAGATCCATTACCTTGATAGACCCTATCGAGGCTATGATCTAGAAGGAGCCAATAGAAAGACCATCTTTATCGATAAATAAATTTGTCTGATGCTTGTTTTTACTGCTTTATTATACATGCTTAAACTAGGCTAGATAAGGACCTAGGCATGATTTACACTTGGCTAGTTAGACCTAGGGGTTTCAAAAAAGAAATTAAATATCCAATTTCTTTGAAAGGCTTTGTCTAGAAGTGGTGGATGATCTCATACCTAAGAAGGCCTAGTGCCTCGCCACAACCTGGAAGCCAATTTTGTTGGGACCGAAAAGTAGCTAGAGGGGGGGGGGGAGAATAGCTCGTCGCGTGCTTCGTGGTTGGCGTTGCTTGTTTCTTTAAAGATGTGCAGCGAAAATGTACAAGAAACAAAATACAACGCTAACAAGGATGGTTTACTTGGTATCCACCTCACAAGAGGTGACTAATCCAAGGATCCACACACTCACGCACCCTCCACTATGAAACACACTCCTCTACGGTAACTACTGAAGGCGGAGAAGCCTTTACAAACTCTCAATAAAAGAAGAAAGGAAAGGATATGAAATACAAGCAAAAACTTACAATAAACCCTAACCCTAACTTCTCTTCTTGCTTTTGATCCGCCTCTTGACTTGGAAGAACCTCCAAGAATCTTCAAGAATTGGCGATCTGAACTTGAGAGAGAGTTGTGGAGTCGCTGGTGAAGATCTAAGATGAATGCCGTGAGTTGTTTTGAAGTTCTCAAACGCCTGCAGCTATAAACGACGCCAACGATCGGATCCCGATCGATTAAATTGCTCCCAATCGATCGAGGAGGCTTTGGATCGATCCACTGATCGATCCAGAGCACCTCTGTGCTCTCGAACAATGCCTGGATCGATCAACGGAACGATCCAGGGCTCATCGCGACAAATCACAGCTTCCCAATCGATCCACTGATCGATTGGGACCTCTGGATCGATCGACTGATCGATCCAGCAGGCTACTGTGCGCTCGCGATTGCCTCCCGATCGATCCACTGATCGATCGGGACGAAGGCTTCTCGCAGGGACACCCCAATGGATCGACCGATCGATTGGGCTCCAGCCAATCGATCGGTTGATCGATCCAGCTGTTGGTTTTTGCCCAAAACCAAGTCCCAAGACCCCAAACCAACATCCAGTCAACCTTGACCTGTTGGTTCATCATGCCTAGCATCCGGTCACCCTTGACCTGCTAGCACTCCCTCACCAAGTGTCCGGTCAATCCCTTTGACCCACTTGGACTTTTCCTCATCGTGCCAAGTATCTGGTCACTCCCTTGACCTACTTGGACTTTCACCAGATGTCTGGTCAACCTTGACCCATCTGGATTTTCCCCGTGCCTGGCTTCACTTACCAGGACTTCCATTCTGCCTAGCTTCACTCACTAGGACTTTTCTTCTACCTAGCTTCACTCACTAGGTCTTTCACCTGGCTTCACTCACCAGGACTTTCACCTAGCTTCACTCACTAGGATTTTTCTTCTGCCTAGCTTCACTCACTAGGTCTTTCACCTGGCTTCACTCACCAGGATTTCCCTTCTGCCTAACTGTTGGTGCAACATCCCTCAGGTCAAGGTTGACCTGGTTGACCAAGCTTGAGTCTTGGTTTGGGTTTCGATGTTTGACAATGCAAGGTTGATTGAAGAAGAGTCAAGTAGGTCAAGGATGACCGGATACCTGACTAGGAAGTCCTAACTGGTATGTTAGGCAGCAGAAGTGAAAGTCCTGGTGAGTGAAGCCAGGAAGAAGAAAGCCCTAGTGAGTGAAGCTAGGCAGATTGGAAATCCTGGTGAGTGAAGCCAGGTGAAAGTCCTGGTGAGTGAAGCTAGGCAGAAGGAAAGCCCTAGTGAGTGAAGCTAGGCAGATTAAGGAAGTGACTGGGAGGAAAGTCCTAGTGAGTGAAGCTAGGCAGAAGGAAATCCTGGTGAGTGAAGCCAGGTGAAAGTCCTGGTGAGTGAAGCCAGGCAAGGGAAAATCCAGATAGATCAAGGATGATCAGACATCTGGTGGAAGTCCAAGTAGGATAAGAGAGTGACCGGATACTTGGCACGATGAGTAAAGTCCAAGTGGGTCAAAGGGATTGACCAGACACTTGGTGGGAAGTCCTAGCAGGTCAAAGGAGTGACCAGATGCTAGGCATGATGTATCAACAGGTCAAGGTTGACCGGATGTTGGTTTGAGAGGCTTGGGACTTGGTTTTGGGCAAAAACCAAGTGCTGGATCGATCAGTGGATCGATCCAGGAGCTGGATCGATCAGTGGATCGATCCAGGCCTTTCCTAGCGAACAGAGAGCCTCTGGATCGATTCGTGGATCGATCCAGATGTCCAAATCGATCAGTGGATCGATTGGGACGCGGCTGCTTTGCGCGATAAGCGCTGGATCGATCCGTGGATCGATCCAGGCGTTTTTCCATAGCACAGAGGCGCTCTGGATTGATCCGTGGATCGATCCAAAGCCTCCCCGATCGATTGGGAATATTCGAATCGATCGGGATCCGACCGTTGCGTCGTATTTGAGCTGCAGGCGTGCGTTGGCTGCAGTATCTCTTCACCGTTTTATCTCAGATCTTCGCCAGCTCCTCCACAGCACTCTCAAAGCTCGTGATCGCCAGTTCTTGAAGGTTCTTGGAAGCTCTCCGAGTCAAGAGGAGGATCAAAGGCAAGAAGAGAAGCTAGGGTTAGGGTTTTCTGCATTCATTGTAAGCTTTGTGCTTGTATTTGGTTTCCCTTTCCTTCTTCTTGTACCGAGAGTCTTGTAGGGCTTCTCCGCCCTCGGTAGTTACCGAAAAGGAGTGTTTCATAGTGGAGGGTGCGTGTGTGGTGTGGATCCTTGGATTAGTCACCTCCTTTGGAGGTGGATACCAAGTAAAATCCTAGTGTTAGCGTGGTTGTAGTTGTTTCTGTATTTTCCGCTGCATATTCTTGAAGAAACAAGCAACGCCGAGCAACGCCAAGCACCGAGCGAACGCGACGAGCTATTCACCCCCCCCCCCTCTAGCTACTTTTGGTCCTAACAAGTGGTATCAGAGCAAGGTTGCTCTTCACCGGAATCACCGCCGGAAGGGGCAAACATATCAAGAAAAGCTAGAGGGTGAAGAAGTTGGAGCAAATTCTTCAAGTTCAAGACTTTATCAAGCTCAACTTCAAGATGCAATTCCAAGATGGGCTTGGATTTGACACAAGGGTGGCTCCACCATACACTTCTACGAGTTTCGATTCTTGGAAATCAAGAATCGAAAATTTTCTTATGATGGAGATAGAGCAATGGTTTGCTCTAATGGAAGGCTTCAAGGCTCCAAGAAATTCAAAGGGCAAAGTTCTAATGAAAAGCAAATGGAGCCCGGAGCAAGTCCAAAGGTGCGAGGCAAATGACAAAGTGACCAAGCTTTTGGTCAAATTATTGCCAAGCACCATTCTTTGCAAAATTGGAGAATTTGAAGATGCAAATGAACTATGGAGCAAATTGGCCAAGCTTCATGAAGAGATCCCCTCCACTGTACAAGAGCAAGAAGAATCCAGAGAGGGTGACTCTTTGGAGTAAGACCAAGAGGAGGACTCCGAGGTTGAGAGATGCTCAACCTCCGAAGAATAGGAAATCCAAGAAGTTTCATCCTCAAGGGAATGCAACGAATGGAACAAGGAGGGAGCATACTCCTTGTTTCATATTCAAGATGATGAAGCCTCCACCTCTAGGATTGAGGGGGAGCAATCTTTGGTGATGCCGGATCAAGAAGAAGGAGAAGCTTCTACATCCGGGTCGAGAGAAGAAGAGGAGGAAGAAGCCTCTACCTCCACAAGTCAAGAAAAATCAAATGGAGGAGAATCAAGGTCTGATCTAGAGGAAGCTTCTACCTCCGGATCCAAAGGAAAAGATGTCATCCCTACAAGCAAAGGTATAAATATTTCAATTAATAATAAAAATCATATTATATGCTTTGAATGTAGGGAACATGGGCACTATAAGAGCAAGTGTCCCAACTTGGCCAAGAAGAAGGGCCAAGTGGCACAAAAGGGCAAGGAGAAGCCCAAGGAGACCATCCCCGGAATAAAAAGGAGCAAGGAGCACATTGTGTGCTTTTCTTGCAACCAAAAAGGGCATTACCGAAGTCAATGCCCCAAGGGGAAGAAGATGGTCAAGGCTCAAGGAGGCATTAGTCAAGGGGGAGCCTCCAAGGTAAAGAAGAAGGTAACATTTATTGAGCCTACCCCTTTACATTATGGTAAAAAGCATGATAGTTCTAACTTATATCATTTTAATGCTATTTACCATGAAAATAGAAAGCATGATAGCGTTAAAGAAAAACATATAGCTTTTCATGCTAAAACTACTACACCTAAGGCTAGGAATGTAGGTAAAAGTCTAGGCAAGAACTCTAAGGATTGTAGCTACAAGCTTAGACACAAAAATGCTCATGAACTTAATGGAAAACCAAAATCTAAGGACTTAGTGATGGAAAATCAAGTCTTGAGGTCAAGACTTGATAAAATGGAAAAGACCCTAAAAAGAATGGAAAATATCCTATTAGGGCAAAATGAGCATAACCTAGGTTTAGGGGTACAAAAGCCATCCAATGGCCATAGAGGTTTGGGATACAAACCAAAGGCTAAGAAGGATGTGCCCTCTTACCATAGAGTTCCATATAGTTATGGAACAAACCCTAGGTCTAGTGGTCAAGCCAAAAATACTAGGGAAGTCATCCCTAAGAGTATTTTTGCAATAAATGTGACTAAGACTTCTAAGAAGTCTAAGAAAGTCACAAACAAGGTCACAAGGGAAGAAATCCCTAGAGTTGACTTAGAAAAAGTGACCAAGGCTTCTAAGAAGCAAAACAAGGTCACTAGGAAGGTATCTAGGGAGGTTATCCCTAGTGAATACCTAGAGCATCCAAGGAGCACCAATAGGTTTTGGGTTCCTAGGAGCATCTTCTCTACCCCATAGATGGGTTAGAGAGTGTCAACTCCGATTAGAAGGGTAGTTAACCCAACTTTGAGGAAATTGACACTCAAGGAGCATTTTCAAGGTTGTGTTAACCTTTGAAAATGAAATGGAATTATTATTTACTCCTTGAAAGAGTAAAATGTGCCTAATGGTGGAAGAATTGATTTTAATCTTAAATGGCACGTATTGGGAAATTCACAAGAACTATCAAGTTAGGATTTTGGTATGTTCTTAGGTAATTTAATGCAATCCGGGCCTTAATTTAAAAGTGCTACTCTTGTGGAAAAATGAAATATGCCAACATTTGAGGAATATGCTTAATTTCAATTGGCATAAATTAATCAAGGGAATTAGAAATGCCAATTTAGGCTTTGACATTGTCTTGAAGCACTTTAGGGCAATCTAGGTTTAAGTTGAAACTAGTGGTATTTTGAGTTAGCTAAGTGGTTAAGGATACTTAGATAGATAATCTAGGTATATTTTATTTATGCTAAATCTTGCCATGATTGTTTGCCCATCATATGCCATGACATCATGTCTATTTTTGCACTCATACCTTATTATGAAAATACAAAAATACCATGTCATGTCATACATACATCATGTAATTATAGGAATCTTTCTTTTGAAAGTTATTTCTTTTTGATGTATGCCATAGCATAATCATGCATTAAGTTTAATTCCTTGTAATTAAGGACAAATGGCATTTAACAACACTTATTAACAAGTGACATCCTGGGTGGATGTCTAATATCTCTAAAATGCCTAGATAGATATGCATGATCCCTAGAATAGGGCAAAACTAAAATCTCACATCTCACAAGGACTATAAGGTGACTTGTATGTGTTTTAGTGCACATTAGATACAAGTGAGATGTTAGAAAGATGAACAAAACTCAAGATGTTGATTTAGTGCATTCTTTTGAGTTTTAGGTTCATCAAACACATAGTAATGTGTTTTCCCATCATTGGGAAAGCTAATGTACAAGTCATGTGCATTAAGCCCAAGGAATGTGATGGGATATTGGTTTTGAAAATTATTTCAAAATGCTTTTGGAAAACCTTGGTGAAGGCTATCTTTTGATAGTAATCACCATTGAATAGTTAGACACAAACTTGAAGAAAACGCTAAAGTTTTAGTAAGCTTTCAAGTTTGTGTCAATCTTTGAAAATATGAGGTATTTTCATAGAAAACTATTTTTCCATGATAAAGTATGCCCTAAATAATGTCTACACGAAATTTCATGATTTTTAGATTTTTGTAGAATTTTCTAGGGGTTTCTGAAGTTGGCTGAATTTGAAATTCAGCAACTATCAGAGCTCCAATCGATCCATGGATCGATTGGAGTGCCTGAATCGATCCGTGGATCGATTCATAAGGCAATTCTCGCGAGCAGAAGCTCGCTGGATCGATCAGCCGATCGATCCACACATCCTGAATCGATCAGTGGATCGATTCAGATAGGTTGAATCGATTGGAACCCAACTCCAATCGATCCAGGATGCTGATTTTGGCTGGGAAGGCCTGATTTCAGCACTCTAAACCTATTTTAGTCTAGGTAACCATTCTAAACCCTTGAAAATACATTTGTATACATAAAAAGGGTGTTTTCGTGTGGAAAACAAGGATGGATTGGTTAAGGAAGTCTAAGTTGAAGTTTAGGTTGAGGTTTGTTTCAAATTTTGAATATTTGAACCTCAAAACTTCTAAATTTGGGTTTCCTAAAGTTTTGGGGATTCCAAGTCATTGTTGGTGCAATGACAGAAGTTACCACCATGTCTTTAGGGGGAGGGACTCTTTAAAGACATGAAAATTATTTTTCATGAACCTTGGAAGGTGGTCAACCTTCCGTTAAGAACATGCTCAAGGTTGAGCGTTTGAACTTTAATGGGGAGTGGATATCCTCATTGTTCAAATGGGTTCTAGTGGATAATGCTCAAGGATGGGCATTTGCCTACATTGGGGGAGAATGTAAGGTTAAGGATAATGAAGGGTATGGGACCTTCATTATCGTGTTGACCACAACGAGTGAAGTTGTGAACAACGATGAGCAACTCTTCAGGGGGAGAGTTTTCAACAATGGGGCATTTGTTGAAGAGTGCCCAAAATTGAGGCACGAGTTGATGTGTGCTCAAAGATGGTTTGATGTGTGCCAATAGGGGGAGAATGAAAGGGAGTAAGTTAGGCTTTCATTACCTAGAGGGAGTTTGCCCTCTTAGGGGGAGAATGAAGGGCTTAACTTATGTATTCATTACCTAGTGGCATGAAGAAGGTTTAGGCTATGGAATTAGCCTAACTTACATGTGGTATTGTAAGTGATAGTGTTGGTATTGTCAAACATCAAAAAGGGGGAGATTGTTGGTGCAACATCCCTCAGGTCAAGGTTGACCTGGTTGACCAAGCTTCAGTCTTGGTTTGGGTTTCGATGTTTGACAATGCAAGATTGATTGAAGAAGAGTCAAGTAGGTCAAGGATGACCGGATACCTGACTAGGAAGTCCTAACTGGTATGTTAGGCAGCAGAAGTGAAAGTCCTGGTGAGTGAAGCCAGGCAGAAGGAAAGCCCTAGTGAGTGAAGCTAGGCAGATTGGAAATCCTGGTGAGTGAAGCCAGGTGAAAGTCCTGGTGAGTGAAGCCAGGAAGAAGGAAAGCCCTAGTGAGTGAAGCTAGGCAGATTGGAAATCCTGGTGAGTGAAGCCAGGTGAAAGTACTAGTGAGTGAAGCTAGGCAGAAGGAAATCCTGGTGAGTGAAGCCAGGTGAAAGTCCTGGTGAGTGAAGCCAGGCAAGGGAAAATCCAGATGGATCAAGGATGATCAGACATCTGGTGGAAGTCCAAGTAGGACAAGAGAGTGACCGGATACTTTGCACGACGAGTAAAGTCCAAGTGGGTCAAAGTGATTGACCAGACACTTGGTGGGAAGTCCTAGCAGGTCAAAGGAGTGACCAGATGCTAGGCATGATGTATCAACAGGTCAAGGTTGACCGGATGTTGGTTTGAGAGGCTTGGGACTTGGTTTTGGGCAAAAACCAAGTGTTGGATCGATCAGTGGATCGATCCAGGAGCTGGATCGATCAGTGGATCGATCCAGGCCTTTCCTAGCGAACAGAGAGCCTCTGGATCGATTCGTGGATCGATCCAGATGTCCAAATCGATCAGTGGATCGATTGGGACGCGGCTGCTTTGCGCGATAAGCGCTGGATCGATCCGTGGATCGATCCAGGCGTTTTTCCAGAGCACAGAGGCGCTCTGGATCGATCCAAAGCCTCCCCGATCGATTGGGAATATTCGAATCGATCGAGATCCGACCGTTGCGTCGTATTTGAGCTGCAGGCGTGCGTTGGCTGCAGTATCTCTTCACCGTTTTATCTCAGATCTTCGCCAGCTCCTCCACAGCACTCTCAAAGCTCGTGATCGCCAGTTCTTGAAGGTTCTTGGAAGCTCTCCGAGTCAAGAGGCGAATCAAAGGCAAGAAGAGAAGCTAGGGTTAGGGTTTTCTGCATTCATTGTAAGCTTTGTGCTTGTATTTGGTTTCCATTTCCTTCTTCTTGTACCGAGAGTCTTGTAGGGCTTCTCCGCCCTCGGTAGTTACCGAAAAGGAGTGTTTCATAGTGGAGGGTGCGTGCGTGGTGTGGATCCTTGGATTAGTCACCTCCTTTGGAGGTGGATACCAAGTAAAATCCTAGTGTTAGCGTGGTTGTAGTTGTTTCTGTATTTTCCGCTGCATATTCTTGAAGAAACAAGCAACGCCGAGCAACGCCAAGCACCGAGCGAACGCGACGAGCTATTCCCCCCCCCCCCCCCCTCTAGCTACTTTTGGTCCTAACACTAACATCCCAGTTAGGACTTCCCAGTCAAGTATCTGGTCAACCTTGACCTACTTGACTCTTCTTCAACCAACCTGATCAGACCCTGATCAAAGGGGAATTGCACCAAACAATCTCCCCAAATGAACAACTGCATTGTCAAACATCGAAACTCAAACCAAGACTCAAGCTTGGTCAACCAGGTCAGTCTTGACCTGAGGGATATTGCACCAACAATCTCCCCCTTTTTGATGTTTAACAATACCACATTTAAGTTAGGCTAATCCCATAGCCTCAACCTCCTTCATGCCACTAGGTAATGAAGGCATAAGTTAAACCCTTCATTCTCCTCCTAAGAGGGCAAACTCCCTCTAGGTAATGAAGTCCTAACTTAAACCCTTCATTCTCCCCCTATTGACACACATCAACAAATGCCCCATCTTTGGGCACACATCAACAAATTCACTTATTGAATACTCTCGCCCTTTGAGACTCTCCCCCTGAAGAGTTGCTCATCGTTGTTCACAACTTCACTCGTTGTGATCAACACGATAATGAAAGTCTCATACTCTTCATTATCCTTAACCCTACATTCTTCCATTAATGTAGTCAAATGCCCATCCTTGAGTATTTTAAACTTAAACCACTTGAACAATGAGGATATCCACTCCCCATTAAAGTTCAAACGCTCAACCTTGAGCATGGTCTGAAAAGAAGGTTGACCACCTTCCAAGGTTCATAAAAAAAATAGTTTTCATGTCTTTAAAGAGTCCCTCCCCCTAAAGACACGGTGATAACTTCTGTCATTGCACCAACAATGACTTGGAATCCCTAAACCTTTAGGAAACCCAAATTTAGAAGTTTTGAGGTTCAAATATTCAATATTTGAAGCAAACTTCAACCTAAACTTCTACTTTGTCTCCCTTAACCAATTCATCCTTGTTTTCACCATGAAAACACCTTTTTTATGTATACAAATGTATTTTTAAGGGTTTGGAATGGTTACCTAGACTAACCATGGTTCAAAAATGCTGAAATCAGGCTTTACCAGCCAAAATCAACAACTTTGATCAATTGGAGTTGGGTCCCAATCGATCGGACCATGCTGAATCGATCCACTGATCGATTCATGAGGGCTGGATCGATCGGTGGATCGATCCAGACGGCTTCTGTTCGCGAGAAGCCTGTTCTCAATCGATCGCCCGATCGATTGAGACCCTTCAATCGATCGGGTGATCGATTGAGGTCTGATAGTTGCTGAAATTTCATTTCAGTCAACTTCAGAAACCCCTAGAAAATTCTACAAAATTCCAAAAATTGTGAAAATTTGTGTAGACATTATTTAGGGTATACATGAAAAAATAGTTTTCTATGAAAATACATCATATTTTCAAAGATTGACACAAACTTGAAAAGTTACAAAAACTTTAGTATTTTCTTCAAGTTTTGTGTCTAACTATTCAATGATGATTACTATCAAAAGATAGCCTTCACCAAGGTTTTCCAAAAGCATTTTAAAAATATTTTCAAAACCAATATCCCACCATGTTCCTTGGGCTTAATGCACATGACTTGTACATTAGCTTTCCCAATGATGGGAAAACACATAACTATGTATTTTGATGAGTTTAAAACTCAAAAGAATGCACTAAATCAGCATGTTGAGTTTTGTTCATCATCCTAACATCTCACTTGTATCTATTGTGTACAAAACAGATACAAGTCATCTTATAAGTCTTTGTGAGATGTAAAAGTTGATTTTGCCCTAATCTAGGGATCATGCATATCTATCTAGGCATTTTGTAGATTTGAACATCCACCTAGGATGTCACTTGTTGATACACTTGTACCATTTGTTACCACTGTTGATACTTGTTGATAAATGTCTTTTGTCCTTAATTTTAAGGAAATAAACATAATGCATGATAATGTTATGACATACATCAAAAAGAAATAATTTTCAAAAGAAAATTTCCTATAACTACATGATGTATGTATGTCATGACATGGTATTTTTATGTTTTTCATAGTAAGTCATGAATGCAAAAATAATCATGATGTCATGGCATATAATGGGCAAGCAAATCATGGCAAGTTAGCATAAATAAAATACCTAGATTACCTATCTAAGTATCCTTAATCTTAGCTAACTTAAAATCTAACCTAGATTGCCCTCTAAACGTATCAAGTAAATATCAAAACCTAAATTGACATTTCTAATTCTCTTGATTAATCTATGCTAATTTAAATTAAACTTATTCCGCAAATGTTGGCATATTTCATTTTTCCACAAGAGTGACACTAAGAAAATACCAAAATCTCAACTTGGTATTTCCTTATGTTTTCCCAATATGTGTCATTTTAAAATAAGATCAATACTTCTCAAATTTGGCACATTTTACTCTTCCAAAGAGTAAATTCATAAATCTATTTCATTTTCAAAAGTTAATAATAACCTTGAAAATGCTCCTTGAGTGTCAATTTCTTCAAAGTTGGGTTAACTACCCTTCTTTTTAGAGTTGACACTTTTTAACTCATCTATGGGGTAGAGAAAATGCTCCTAGGAACCCAAAACCTATTGGTGCTCCTTGGATGCTCTAGGTATTCACTAGGGATAACTTCCCTAGATACCTTCCTAGTGACCTTGTTTGGCTTCTTAGAGGCCTTGGTCATATTTTCTAGGTCAACCCTAGGGATTGCTTCCCTTGTGACCTTCTTTGTGACTTTCTTAGACTTCTTAGAAGTCTTAGTCACATTTGTTGTTGCAAAGATACTTCTAGGGATAACTTCCCTTGTATCCTTGACTTGACCTCTAGACTTAGGCTTTGTTCCATAGCTATATGGAACTCTATGGTAAGTAGGTACATCCTTTTTGGTTTTAGGTTTGTATCCCAAACCTCTATGGCCCTTGGATGACCCTTGTCGTCCTAAACCTAGATTTTGCTCATTTTGCCCTTTAAGGATATTTTCCATCCTTTTTAGGGTCTTTTCCATTTTATCAAGTCTTGACCTCAATGTTGGTGCAACCTTAGGTCAAGGTTGACCTGGGTGACCCGACTTGAGTTGACCTAACTCGAGGTATATTTTGATGTTTGACAAGAATAGAGAAGTTATATTTTAATGTTTGACAAGAATAGGAACTTGGGGGATTGTGGGTGCAACCTTTGGTCAAGGTTGACCTAGTTGACCTGACTTGAGTTGACCTGACTTGAGTTGACCTGATTCGGGAAAAGTCCAAGTATGGAGACTTGGCACGGAAAAGTCCAAGTATGGAGACTTGGCACGGAAAAGTCCAAGTAGGGAGCTTGGCACGGGAAAAGTCCAAGGATGGAGCTTGGCACGGGAAAAGTCCAAGCAGGGAGCTTGGCACGGGGAAAAGTCCAAGTATGGAAGCTTGGCATGGGAGGTCAGAGAGGGCTCGGTAGCTCGTTCTCTGGACTGGATGGAGTCGGAGAGGGCTCGGTAGCTCGTTCTCCAGATTAGGTCAGAGAGGGCTCGGTAGCTCGTTCTCTGGACCGGACGTGGAAGTCGGAGAGGGCTCGGTAGCTCGTTCTCCGGACTAGGTCAGAGAGGGCTCGGTAGCTCGTTCTCTAGATCAGGAATTCTTTAGGTTTAAGGCTGGGAAATTGGATCGGTCTGCTGACCGATCCAGTGGTACACTGGGTCACCTGATCGATCTGGTGACCGATCAGTAACCAAATAGATTGGGAGAAGGAATGGCCTGATCGGTCCACAGACCGATCAGGGCTCTGGCAACCAACTCTCTGTGAGAGTTGGGATCGGTCTGGGGACCGATCAGCCTAGGGCCTGATCGGTCCACAGACCGATCAGGGATCGCAACCAACTCTCTGTGAGAGTTGGGATCGGTCTGGGGACCGATCAGCGTAGGGCTTGATCGTCTCCTAACCGATCAGATCCATCCTGGACCGATCAGGGTGGAGCCTGATCGGTCCAGGTCTAGCCGTTGAGACACAACGGCTAGATTTCTTCTTTCTTCTTCTTCGCAGGTTCATATAAGGTTCATATAAATCAAGGGCCTCAATAGTAGAGTGAATCTCTTCTTCTTGCTCCTTCTTGTTCCTTGCGATCAGAGCTTTGCTGAGCTCTCCATTACTGAAGCTTCGTGTGAGCTTCCCTCGGCTGGGTCTCCAACTGATAGTTGCTGCTGTGGTTGGCCTCCGTGAAGTTGCTGATTCATCAACAGTCGACAAGAAGGCAAGCAAACTAGTATTTTTACATTCATATTGTTCTTGGCTTCTTGCTGTATTTCTTGTACGCTGATCTTGCTGTTGCAAGAGAGATTGTGGCGAGGTTTCTCCACCCAGAAGGAGTTTTTATTAGCCGGTTCTCCGGGGTCTCATCCACCGACGGATTGATAGGATTCGTCCACCTTACGGACACGCCGAGGAGTAGGAGTATCATCTCCGAACCTCGTTATATCGTCGCATTTGAGGTTTGATCTTCTCCATTTTCGTTTCTATCTTTTATTTCCACTGCGCTAACTCAAATTGTAGGAAGAAACGAGAATTTGGGGTCGGCTATTCACACCCCCCTCTCTAGCCGCATCCGAAGGTCCTAACACTCAAGACTTGATTTTCTTCCCATAAATCCCTAGATTTAAGTTTTCTATTTAATCCTTGAATGTTTTTATTTCTAGGCTTATAGTTATTGACCTTCCTGTTCTTGCCTAGATTTTTATCTACATTCCTAGCCCTAGGTGTAGTGGTTTTAGCATGAAAAGCTACATGACTTTCCTTAATTTTATCATGCCTCCTATTTTCATGATAAATAGCATTGAAATGATATAAATTAGAATTATTATGTTTTTTTACCATAATTTAAAGGGGTAGGCTCAATAAAAGATACCTTTCTTTTTACCTTAGAGGCTCCCCCTTGAATTGAGCTTCCTCCTTGAGCCTTGACCACCTTCTTCCCCTTAGGGCATTGACTCCGGTAATGCCCTCTTTGTTGGCACAAGAAGCACACAATGTGCTCCTTACTCTTCTTTGTTATGGGGATGGTCTCCTTGGGCTTCTCCTTGCCCTTGGGTGCCACTTGGCCCTTCTTCTTGGCCAAGATGGGACACTTGCTCTTGTAGTGCCCATTCTCCCTACACTCAAAACATATAATATGATTTTTATTTTTAAATGAAATATTTATACCTTCACATGTAGGGATGACACTTGGTCCTCCATGTGATGTGGATGTAGAGGCTTCCTCTTGATCCGATAGTGATGCTCCTCCATTTGATTTAGCTTGACTTGTGGAGGTGGAAGCTTCTTCATCCTCTTCTTCTTTTGACCCGGATGTGGAGACTTCTTCTTCTCCTTGATCCGGTGTCACCGAAATTTGCTCCCCCTCAAACCTAGAGGTGGAGGCTTCTTCTTCTTCTTCATCCTCTTGCACGTTAAACAAGGAATATGCTCCTTCCTTGTTCTTTTGGTTGTACTCCTTTGAGGATGATGTTTCTTGGATTTCTTCTTCTTTAGAAGTTGAGCATCTCTCAACTTTGGAGTCCTCTTCCACTTGATCTTGCTCCAATGAGTCGCCCTCTTTGGATTCCTCTTAATTTGGTACAGTGGAGGGTTCTTCATGGATTGTTGCCAATTTGCTCCAAAGCTCCTTGGCATCGTTGAATTCTCCAATTTGAGCCAAAATGTGGCTAGGCAATAAGCTGACCAAAAGCTTGGTCACTTTATCATTTGCCTCGCTCCTTTGAATCTGCTCTTTGCTCCATTTGCTTTTCTTGAGGACTTTTCCCTTTGAGTTCGTTGGAGCTTCGAAGCCTTCCATAAGAGGAAACCATTGCTCTATCTCCATCATAAGAAGATTTTCGATTCTTGATTTCCAAGAATCGAAGCTTGTGGATGTGTACGGTGGAGCCACCCTTGTGTCAAATCCAAGTCTATCTTGGAATTGCATCTTGAAGTTGAGCTTCTTGAAATCTTTGACTTTTGATGAATTTGCTTCAACTTCTTCACCCTCTAGCTTTGTTGGTTTTATTTGCCCCTTCCGGCGATGATTCCGGTGAAGAGCGACCTCGCTCTGATACCACTTGTTGGGACTGAAAAGTAGCTAGAGGGGGGGGAGAATAGCTCGTCGCGTGCTTCGTGGTTGGCGTTGCTTGTTTCTTCAAAGATGTGCAGCGAAAATGTACAAGAAACAAAATACAACGCTAACAAGGATGGTTTACTTGGTATCCACCTCACAAGAGGTGACTAATCCAAGGATCCACACACTCACGCACCCTCCACTATGAAACACACTCCTCTACGGTAACTACCGAAGGTGGAGAAGCCTTTACAAACTCTCAATACAAGAAGAAAGGAAAGGATATGAAATACAAGCAAAAACTTACAATAAACCCTAACCCTAACTTCTCTTCTTGCTTTTGATCTGCCTCTTGACTTGGAAGAACCTCCAAGAATCTTCAAGAACTGGCGATCTGAACTTGAGAGAGAGCTGTGGAGTCGCTGGTGAAGATCTGAGATGAATGTCGTGAGTTGTTTTGAAGTTCTCGAACGCCTACAGTTATAAACGACGCCAACGGTCGGATCCCAATCGATTGAATTGCTCTCAATCGATCGGGGAGGCTTTGGATCGATCCACTGATTGATCCAGAGCACCTCTGTGCTCTCGGAAAATGCCTGGATCGATCAACGGATCGATCCAGGGCTCATCGCGACAAATCACAGCTTCCCAATCGATCCACTGATCGATTGGGACCTCTGGATCGATTGACTGATCGATCCAGCAGGCTACTGTGCGCTCGCGATTGCCTCCCGATCGATCCACTGATCGATCGGGACGAAGGCTTCTCGCGGGGACACCCCAATCGATCGGCCGATCGATTGGGCTCCAGCCAATCGATCGGCTGATCGATCCAGCTGTTGGTTTTTGCCCAAAACCAAGTCCCAAGACCCCAAACCAACATCCGATCAACCTTGACCTGTTGGTTCATCATGCCTAGCATCCGGTCACCCTTGACCTGCTAGCACTCCCTCACTAAGTGTCCGGTCAATCCCTTTGACCCACTTGGACTTTTCCTCATCGTGCCAAGTATCCGGTCACTCCCTTGACCTACTTGGACTTTCACCAGATGTCTGGTCAACCTTGACCCATCTGGATTTTCCCCGTGCCTGGCTTCACTCACCAGGACTTCCATTATGCCTAGCTTCACTCACTAGGACTTTTCTTCTGCCTAGCTTCACTCACTAGGTCTTTCACCTGGCTTCACTCACCAGGACTTTCACCTAGCTTCACTCACTAGGATTTTTCTTCTGCCTAGCTTCACTCACTAGGTCTTTCACCTGGCTTCACTCACCAGGATTTTCCTTCTGCCTAACATCCCAGTTAGGACATCCCAATCAAGTATCTGGTCAACCTTGACCTACTTGACTCTTCTTCAACCAACCTGATCAGACCCTGATCAGAGGGGAATTACACCAAACAATCTCCCCAAATGAACAACTGAATTGTCAAACATCGAAACTCAAACCAAGACTCAAGCTTGGTCAACCAGGTCAGTCTTGACCTGAGGGATATTGCACCAACAAATTTTTTAAATGAATATTTAATTGGCTGATTGTGAAACCTGAGTCTAACTCAAATGTAAATCAATCATTAGATGATAATCTAAATCAAAGATAAAGTTAACCATCTCACAAAACCTATAAGGTTCCTTGATTGAAAATCTAGAAAAGGGTGAGATGGTCCTAGGTTTAATATATAAAGTAGTTTAGCTAATTTCAAAAGTTTAATTAATTTCAAAATGATAATTAATTACAAAACTATAATTAATTAATTTTAAAAGTCTAATTAATTTTAAAAGCTTAATTAATTTCAAAACTATAATTAACTTTCACAATCTAATTTTCAAATATTAATTAACTTTAAAATCTAATTGATCTTCAAATTATAAATAACCTTCAAAATTTCAATTATTTCCAAATGCTAATTAATCCTTAAATTTTAAATTTATACTTATATTTTAAAATTTGAAATTTGAACTTATTCAAAATCCAAACTTATATTCCAAAATTTGAAATTCAAAGTCATTCAAAACTCACACATATATTTTAAACTCTCAAATTCAGTTTTTTTTAAAAAAAAATCCAAATTAAACTTAAATTATATTTGAAATATCATAAATATTTTTCAAAATTATAGATAAAATCATCTTCAAGATTAACGTAACTCCATCATATACAAACTCATAAACTAAATATGCTTGATAACCTAGAAGAGATGAGATGGAAAATTAGGAAAATAAATAACTTTTATGTTTATTTTACATTCTTGGACTCTAGGATACCCTAAAAAATATTCATATGTTTTTGGCATTAATTAAGGGAGAATGAAAGGAAGGTTGAGACATTAATTTTTATTAAAGCATTACTTTTCAAAGATAAACTTTTATAAAAGAGGAAGTTCAAATTATTTTTGAAAAGAAAAATAAATTATTTTTGAAAAGATAGAAACTAAGTTTTGATACAGATAAGTACTTGATAAAGTTTCTTTTTTAAAAAAATTATTTACTTAACTAAGTATTTTTACAAGAAATTATTTTTAAAAGCTAAGTGTTTAAGTAAAATTATCTTTAAAAGCTAATTGTTTAAGAAAAATTACTTTTAAAAGTTAAGTGTTTAAGTAAAATTACTTTTAAAAGCTAAGTGTTTAAGCAAAAATTACTTTTAAAAGCTAAGTATTTAAGTAAAATTATTTTTAAGCTAAGCAAAAATTTTTTTAGTTAAGTACTTAACTTAGTTTTTATCAAATTTTTTAAACTAAGCTTTAATTAAAATCCTTTTTATGCTCAGTACTTTTAACTAAGCCCTTTTCAAAATCTTTATAAAGTTAAGTACTTGACAAAATAATTATTTTTAAAGCTAAAAATTAGCTAAGTTTTTTTTAAAAAAAAATTAAGTATTTTCAAAACATTTCTAAATTAGCTAAATATGTTTCAAAGCACTTATTTTAAAAAGCTAAGTTTAGCTAAGATTTTTTTTTTCTGACTCATTTACAAACGCTTAAAAATTAGCTAAGTTTTTTAAGTGCTACGCTTCAGGGGGGCTTAAATAGAATAAATATTTTTTTTATCTTTATGTGTAAAACAACCTTCTCTCTGTTTATTATTTTTGATTTATGTTAAAGGAGGAAAGAAAAGTCAAAGTTAAGAAAAAGTTAAGAATTTAAATGAAAGGCAGAGCATAAGGAAATTTTTTATTATTTTAGTTATGCTCATGCTTAAATGCCTTAATTATCTTGTTATGTTTTACTTAACTTTGAACCGTGTTGCCATAATAAAAAAGGAGGAGATTATTGGTGTGGGAAGTATCCGACGATCGAACCTGTGTTTTGATTATGTCAAAGGGTCTAAAGTTAAATTGTCTTGTTATCTAACAAGGTTTGTTGAGTTTGTAAGAAAGTCCTAAGTTGTCTTAGGCAAAAGTCCTAGTGAATTCTAGGCAGGTGGAAAACCCTAGGGGGTGTTAACCCTAAATCCTAAGGGGTGGTAACTCTAGGTGGTGGAAAGTCCTAGCTGCAGGTAGACAGGTGGAAAACCCTAGGGGGTGGTAACCCTAGGTCCTAGGGGGTGGTAACCCTAGGTCCTAGGGGGTGGTAACCCTAGGTCCTAGGGATGGTAACCCTAAGCAGAAAGTTCAGTCGGTCTGGAGGACAGATCTGGCAATAGATAAACTCTCTTGAGAGGAGTAGGTGAGGATGCGTTCCCCCAAGAGGGAATAGTAGGCGTCGGTTCGACCTAGAGTTTTGAAGAAACTCAAAGTCAGAACTAGACAGTGAAAGGCTGTCATAATTTCATATTATATGTATATTATTTTTGCCTGGACTAACTTTGTTTTGCAGAAAATAAGGACTGAAGATAGTTGGTCTGAGGCCCGCAACTAGTCCGTGTTGGTGCAATATCCCTCAGGTCAAGGTTGACCTGGGTAACCAAGCTGAGTCTTGGTTTGGGTTTAGATGTTTGACAATAAGATATTGATTGAAGAAGAGTCAAGTAGGTCAAGGTTGACCGGATACTTGACTGGGAAGTCCTAACTGGGATGTTAGGCAAAATGAAAGACCTAGTGAGTGAAGCTAGGCAGATGGAAAACCCTAGTGAGTGAAGCTAGGTGAAAGTCCTGGTGAGTGAAGCCAGGCAAGGGAAAATCCAGATGGATCAAGGATGATCGGACATCTGGCGCTGGGAAGTCCAAGTAGGTCAAAGGATTGACTGGATACTTGGCATGAATGAAAAGTCCAAGTAGGTCAAAGGGATTGACCGGATACTTGGCACAGAGAAAGTGGGTCAAAGGATTGACCGGACACTTGGTAAGGAGTCCTAGCAGGTCAAGGGAGTGACTAGATGCTAGGCATGACATACCAACAGTCAAGGTTGACCGGATGTTGGTTTGGGAGGTTTGGGACTTGGTTTTGGACAAAATCATCGGATCGATCGATGGATCGATCCGCCATTCCAATCGAGCCTGGATCGATCCGTGGATCGATTCAGAGGTCCCAATCGATCGCTGGATCGATTGGAGCGGTTCGCGATAAGCGCTGGATCGATCCGTGGATCGATCCAGGCACTTTTTCCAGAGCACAGAGGCGCTCTGGATCGATCCGTGGATCGATCCAAAGCCTCCCCGATCGATTGGGAAGATTCGAATCGATCGGGATCCGACCGTTGCGTCGTATTTGAGCTGCAGGCGTGCGTTGGCTGCAGCATCTCTTCATCGTTTCATCTCAGATCTTCGCCAGCTCCTCCACAGCACTCTCAAAGCTCGTGATCGCCAGTTCGGATCGATCCAGAGCGCCTCTGTGCTCTGGAAAAAGCGCCTGGATCGATCCACGGATCGATCCAGCGCTTATCGCGCGAAGCAGCCGCGTCCCAATCGATCCACTGATCGATTGGGACCTCTGGATCGATCCACGGATCGATCCAGAGGCTCTCTGTTCGCTGGGACAGGTCTGGATCGATCCACTGATCGATCCAGATCCTGGATCGATCCACTGATCGATCCAGCACTTGATTTTTGTCCAAAACCAAGTCCCAAACCAACATTCGGTCAACCTTGACCTGTTGGTATGTCATGCCTAGCATCTAGTCACTCCCTTGACCTGCTAGGACTCCCTTACCAAGTGTCCGGTCAATCCCTTTGACCCACTTGGACTTTTCTCTGTGCCAAGTATCCGGTCAATCCCTTTGACCTACTTGGACTTTTCTTTCATGCCAAGTATCCAGTCAATCCTTTGACCTACTTGGACTTCCCAGCGCCAGATGTCCGATCATCCTTGATCCATCTGGATTTTCCCTTGCCTGGCTTCACTCACCAGGACTTTCACCTAGCTTCACTCACTAGGGTTTTCCATCTGCCTAACTTCACTCACTAGGTCTTTCATTTTGCCTAACATCCCAGTTAGGACTTCCCAGTCAAGTATCCGGTCAACCTTGACCTACTTGACTCTTCTTCAATCAATATCTTATTGTCAAACATCTAAACCCAAACCAAGACTCAGCTTGGTTACCCAGGTCAACCTTGACCTGAGGGATATTGCACCAACAGTCCGGGCGTCCTGAGCTGGTCCGGGTGCCCGGAGTCAGTCTAGGTGCCCGGAACCCAAAAGTTATCTGCAAGCTGATATGACACACGTAGAGTGGCCGAGCCACGTGGTCCAGGCGCCTGGAGGGGTTCCGGGTGCCCAGAATAGCCTATAAAAGTAGCCTCGACCAGAAGCTTCGGTACAACATAACGAACAACTTTCACTTCTTTGAGTTGCTCAGAAAATACCTCCTCGACGCTCAAAAGCTGCTCCGACAACCATCGCGCTGAAGATCCATATTTTCAAGTTGTTGGTATTCTTTAAAGTTTAAATTACTTGTAATCACTCATTGTACTTGTACTTATTTCGATTGACTAGTGATTTCCCATCGAAAGCACTCTCCTGTGTGGACCTTGGAGTAGAAGTCGCCACAGGCTCCGAACCAAGTAAATCCTTGGTGTCTTTGTTCTATTTGTCTCTCTCTTATTTCTACTGTGCATTTACTTTGAGTTTTCCGAAACAAACAAAAGTGAAAGCCACGAGCACTATTCACCCCCCTTTTAGCGCTTTCGATCCTACACTTTCTTTATGCAATAATTAATTTTAAGCAAAACTATTACCCAATACTTAGACAAAATCTGAATGCACTTGTGCGTTGGTGTTGGTTCGTTCGTAGTAGTCGGGTGTAGTAGCGTTACAGCACAACAGTAGTATGAAGTTGGAGCAGTTGAACGGTCAAGAAATCATGTAGAAATGTTGTATGAATTGATGATCTAAAGTTGCCGGTTGAAGTTGCTTTTATTGGCTTTTCCAGTTGCCTAGACCACCCCCAGATGCCTCCACTAAAGCTTATCTGATCCACCTTCATCACTAAGATTATCCATCTCCTAGCGCTTGGATCCCTTCCGGGCGCCTGGACTATTGACGTGGCTGCACCTCGATGAAGCCTTATCTGAGTTGCCTTTATCACTTCTCGGGTGCCTGGACCAATCCCGGACACCTAGAAGTTGACGTAGGATAGCCATTTAGCATGTACCAACTCATCTACATGTGAAGCTAGATTCGGGTCATTCCAAGCACCTAGATCTTCTCTAGTCACCTGTACATCTAGATCCCTTCTTGGCGCATGGAATGCCCTAACTCCAATCAAAATTTTAATTTCCTACATCATAGAGTTAGCATAACAAATAATAGTATGAAATATAATAACATTTATGAGTTAGATTCTGTCTTATCAAAATCATGATCTAGTCTTGGCCTCAACTTAGACTTCCAAAATGGATCTAAGTTGGACTAGCGTCTATAGCTCCATTGAGGCTCATTCTCATTGGGTCTTTCCTTTAGTTGCTTACCTGACCTTACCTACCAAACATCTGATCCTCCTTACCTATTTAAACTTTCTCTGGTCTTGCTTAGTGTCTGATCAACTAAGACTTTCATACAACACCAAGTTAGCACAATAGATATAAAATATTAAAGTAAATCAATGTTAGTAGCTTTCAAGATTTGCTGGTTTGGTCAACCGCACACGTTCGATCGAAAAGCATGCGATCATACATGCTTGAAGTTTACTCTTCCAAGACTTCTCATTACCTAGGGTTATCTCCCCCTAGAGGTTTTCACTACCTAACTTCGCTCACTAGGATTTTTACCGCCTAACTTTACTCACCATGACTTCTACCATCTAACTTCACTCACTAGAGCATAGCTTCATTCACTAGGACTTCTATTGCCTGACTTCACTCAGTAGGACTTCCAACACCTAGTTTCACTCACTAGAGCCTAGCTTCACTCACTAGGGCTTCCACTACCTAGTTTCACTAACTAGGACTTCTCATTTCCTAGCCTCCAGTTAAGACTAGCCACATAGTAGACTTCTCACTTGCCTAACCTTTAAGACTTACCTTTGCTAGTCATCTAGTATTGACTAGATTTCTTTCTTCCAAACATCAAGTGTTGTTTGGATCCAGCCTTGTCAAATTGGTCGGACTTAAGTACATTATCAAAGATCGAAACTCTGGAGACTAATTGCATCAATAGTTTATCATTACCTAACTAAATAAATCATCCTCAATGATGTTACCCTAAAGCACAGACTACAAAATTACATTTCACTCATGTAATCTCTAATGTTTTCATGTTTCTAGGTCTTCAATTTCATTGATGCTACTCGCTTTAAAATCTGCCTCATCATGCCTCTAGTTCATCTGATTTACCAAGTTCTCCAAACTTGTTTTATGCCATCTAGTCCCCCTCTTCCTCCGGTTCATTTTTCACTAGGCCACCCTAAAGCCTACCTTGTATCAGACCTGTGATCCATTAGATGAACCAAGCTTCTCGATCTTGATTTATGCCATTTGTTCCTCCTATCTTTGGAATACATCCAGAGTCGTACCTGTGTTTGACGGGACCTGAAGCGCATATTAAAAAGTGACACTTTTACTACAGTAACTAATAATAAAGTTCAATTTACAAATAACATATATACTAAATATATAAATAAACTAAAAATAAATATATTACATCAATAAAAAGTTAATAAATATTTAAAATAATTATATAAACACTACTCGTCTAGATATTTTAAAGATAAAAATATTTATTAAATCTGTATAATTCAATTGTCGGACTCTTTCTTTCTCAATCGACAATATTGATAGCTCATTTAGTGTATCCTGTAATACTAAGACCAATGCAGTAGCCGCAAGCAGTAATAAGGCGATAAGTAGTGACCACCATGCAATTAGGTCGCAATTATCACAAGCGACTGAGGTAGCGTGTGATAGCCCCACGCTACGCAATTAGGTCACGCGAGCAAAGGCCAACCGCCAGCCCGCGTCGAGTGAGATAACCACTGCGAGAATCGATGCGATTAGGTCGCATAAATGATCTTTGTTGCACAATTAGGTTACAATTAGTGTCACGTGTTGCAAGACGAAGAAGATGGTCGAAGAAGAAGATTATGATTACCTCTTATTCCGTAGATCCATGCCTTGGTAGAAAGAACATTGTAGAAAAAATTGTGTGCAAAGAAGAGCAACATCGAAGAATAAATTACGTGCAAAGAAGAGTCATGCGTCGATGTATGCCTCGGAGCCATGAGAATAGGTTTAACGACCATTTAAGATTCATGTCTCACATTTTTTTATTATAATTAAAAAAAAATGGATCCTTCATTGAGCTGGGCCTGAGGCGGTTGCCTCTCTGGCCTTATGAAAGTTACGGCTCTGAATACATCTCATACAAAGCCTTGGAGCTATCAAACTCATGATATCACAATCACATCCATGATCGCTCATTGCTCCTTACCTTAGGATGTTTTATAAGCTTCTGCAAAGCTCCAACACTCTAATTTCCATATCTTCAATCCATTGAGCACAAATTGACTCAACTTTGTCAAAATCAACCAAACTTTTTGAAATGAATGTGCATATTGCTAAAGCCATGCATACTCGACGTGCACATCAGAAATACAAATTAAATTTAAATGTTTTACTAAATACATCAAAATATTCCGATTGAACTCGACCACTTGAAAATATTGTTTCTCTGGTTGTTCAAAAGTGAACTAATTTTCCTCCACATTTCTCAAATGCATGCCTCACTAATGCAAATTCTGGCATGTGATGCAAGAGTCCCAACATGATAATCTACACCCACTGCCGAAGAGGATTTAGCAATAAGAATATCTTCAAACATATCAAAGATCTTCCTATGGAAGACAATTCATAGAAGATTGCTCAAAAATGTTGTGAGATGGATAGGCACTCCACCATTAATGCAAGAAAATGCAACGCCTCCATAGTGTTGAAGGAATCCATTTGCCATGTGATGCGTCGTTGTGAGATATTAATTTGGAGTCGTGCAACAATATCTATCTGTTGCACATTTGATCCATAGGACTTCCATTGAATACCTCTTTAGCGTTGCCAATTGGACGAGTAGGATGATTTGGACATATAAGACTAATACATTGTTTTTACACACAAATTATGAAGGGAAAATACAAATTAAGAACCTAATCATGAAAATTTTGGGACTTAATTGAGAGTCAATGTTCAGTGCCCCTCTCACATTCCAATTCAGTTCAACTGAAAATAATTAAATAATAATAATAATTAGATGAAAGATTCACTCCTATTAGAAAAGCATAATTAGGGAAGTTCCGCAAATTACACTTCTCTAGATTTGAAGAATCCATTATTACTGCACGTATCGCTCCGGTTCAGCCCTGTTCGATACCTTCATGATTATTCGGCAAAGCAACGGATCCCAAACGGTCGTCAAATCAATAAGCATGTAGAAGAACGGGTGTCGTTTTGACAGGTAACCAAGATTATCATATCAGCCAACTGGGTTCCGCTCCGTTCCATTCCATTTTTGGCGGTGTGTCTAAGATGTTGGCCGTTAGATCTCGAATCTGATCGGACGGTGCAGCGTAGCTCAAAGATGAGCTGGCACATCTACTCCGCCGAGTCGTCAGTCCCTATAAAGGGAGGATGGGTGGTACTCTTCTCGTTCCGTGGCTGCTGCGGGGGGCCGAAAAGGAAAGAAAAAGGAAAACCCAATGCCCCAATACCGAGTCGTCGCCGCTCCGCCCCCAAATCTTGGTGAGTCTTCCCTAATCCAAGCTCGCTTTCATGTTATGCGATCGCGTTTTCTTCTTCGCCGTGGAAATCTGTCTTCGATTCGCGTTTTGATCTTGACGCAATACGCGCAGATCGTTCGTTTTAGGATAGAATCGTCGGCCAATGTGGAACCCTAACCCTAGATTAGTTCCGGAGGGCCAAGATTTGAACTTTTTTGTTTGGCTGGCCGCAGATTTTACTGGGATGTTTTTTTTTTTTTTTGTGGTTGCAGGAGGATGGATCTGAACCTCTATTTGGGTCTGCCTCGTTCTCCGCCTTCTCGAAGTCGCGATCTAGGGTCTGATCTCTCACTCAACTCGTTGCCCTGGTCGTCTCCTACCACCACCGTCGAGGAAAGGGGTTCTTCGATTCCTATGTCTGGCGCTGTGGAACCATCGGAGTCGCATCCTCCGTACTCTCCCTCCCACGAGGAGTACAACCCTGAGTTGCCGGTTGCTCTTCCGGAGGATAGTGATGGCACTCCGGACCCCCCCTACTACCCCTCTTTTGGGCGATATTGGCAGTTTGGACTATCCCCTGAACCTGAAGGAGCTGATGCCTCGTACTCTCCTCCGATTCTCCATTCCTTACCGGCTTCACAGGACACTGAAGAACGCTCAGTTCAGGATGTCAACCCTCAAACTCTTTATGATCCTACATCGCCACCGACATTCCCATATGCTGCCGTGGCTTATTTGCCGCCATATTTTACTGGCTCCACAAGCTCACAAGAACATGAAACAGCTAGCTTTAGCCTTTATCCAGCACTTTCTTCTCCAACTCGTGAATTCCTGCCTGTGGAAGGTGGAACGTCGTCGCAGCCTGAGCTTCTTCGGCCATCAGATTCTTGCTTCAGGAGGTTCCTCGACACTAGTCATCGACGGCCAACCAGAAGATTTCGGTCTACACTTCTGCAGGTCGGAGAGAGATTTAGTTTTGGATCCCCGTCATTACCTAATACTGAGCTGCCAGTTCCTGATGTAGTCATCTCCCAAAGACCTTCGGAATGCAATGGGAAACATAAAGTAAAGACCGAAAACACTCCAGCAGATGCTTCAGAAGAGGAAGGTGAAGACAAAGGAAGAAATGTTGCTAACTTTGAGTGTAATATCTGTTTTGATATGGCTGGAGAACCTGTTGTTACATCATGTGGTCATTTATTTTGCTGGCCATGTTTATATCAGTGGCTGCATGTCCATTCAGAACATAAGGAATGCCCTGTATGCAAGGGAGAGGTAAATGAATCAAATATCACACCTATTTATGGTAGAGGGAGTTCACAATCAAGTGCTGAGAAGAAATGCGCGGAAGATGGAGATTCTACTCTTAAAATACCACCAAGGCCAAGTGGAAATAGATTAGAGAGCTTTAGGCAGCAATTTTGGCCTGTTTCAAGGAGACTGGGTGAGGGAATTGCGGCAACATGGAGACGCTTTCTGGATCAGCATTTGCATACTGGCAGTAGATATGAATCACACGCAGACCCAAATCTCCAAGAATTGTATGAAAATGTGCAACGCAGAGCTTTAATTAGGCTCAGGGCAAGAAGATTGCAAAGGGATATGAATTCCGAAGGTGGATCCATAGCTGGAGACCTTGGACAGCCTGCAAACAATGTGCCTAACTCAAACAGAAGTACGACAGATTCTATTTTTAGAGATGGTGTTGATCTTTGGCACCAATTTATGCATGAACGTGGCACTGATCGCTTAACTTCTATCGCAGCTGACTTTGAGAGAGTAGTTGGAAGGTTGAATCGCAACGATGGAAATGGTGCTTCTACATCGGTTGATCCTCCAACTACTGAAGCTCTCACTAGCAGGCCTCTAGCTGAAGTAGCATTGTCTGCTGATCAGGTCTCTGCTTCTAGCACCATGGCTGTGATTCAAGGTGATGTTGTTACTTCTGAGGCCCCAGCAGAACCTCAAAGTGTGGGATCATCTCCAAACAGGAGGAGGAGAGGTAGAAGCAGCACATCTGGTTCTTATGATGTTGATGGAGGCACACTTCACTCATTTAAGAGAAGAAGATTGAACTAAGTCATCTAGGCTTGTTGTTTAGGCTAGTTCTGCTTTTTCGCCTCTTTGTTGGGTTGTGTGCTTAGATAAATCCAGTGGACTTTTATTCTTAGTTGGTTGTATATTTTTTTAATCTTAATTTGATAATCATGGTATCAGATTGCTATTTTTCCCCATTCATTCAATGCGACACCTCATCAACATTTCTAGTAGACTAGCACGTGTAGATGAGGTTTTGATAGAATCTAACTGTGCATTGTAATGTTTATGGCTACTTATATGTCTTTACTACCTATCTATTGTAGTCTAAGGACAGAGTCATTGGTTCCAATTATTACTTTTATCCTTGAATTGGCAATTTTGGATATGTAACCTATAACGACTTCAGTTTCTCCCAAAATGTAAGATTGTTGGATGATACAGTTCGAAATACTTTGAATAGTTGGCATAAGGTTTTGTTATTGTAGTTAAAGAACTATACAACTATTACTTTTACAATGCCCAGTTGGTGTTAAACTAAACTGCAACTTCCTGCACAATAAGTTCTAAATAGTAAGGTCCATTTACAAGTTACTCATTGCTTTATTCATTCTTTGCATTGTATTGAGGTTTCTGGTCCATTATAGCCTTAGTAAATCAATGGAGACACATTATCAGGAAACCTCAGGTGAAACTTTTTTTGATTTCAAGGTTCACAGTTTTCTGGAAACCATACATTTTACCATGTTTATGCAGAGTTTCATTATCTTTTATGAGAATGCCGGGTTGCAGAATCTGTGATATGGCAAGATGTTGTGAGACCTTACACAAACTCTGTTCTATGTTTCTACAGAAGGTTGAACTTGTAGCTGACTCTATTCTATCTCTATCCATGTTGTATTGTTCGTCAGACAGAAAAGAAGGAAATGGATTAACCAGTGTTCAACTTGTGTTGAAAAAGACTGACTTAAAGGATTCTAATTCGTTTCTTGTTCAAGTTTGAAAGAAATTACTTTCATATCCGTGGGCCGAATCCGTGGGGTCGGCACTAGGGGACTGTTAAAATAGCGGATTTTTTTTTTTTAAAAAAGAAATTACTTTCTGGGATTTTCTGTCTTCATTTTGAGGAACCTCTGCAAGATTGCAATGGTAAATTACTAGTTATTATACTATTGTCATTACTAATAGTTGGGTGTTATCTGATTTATTATTATTATTATTATATTTTGGTGTTATCTGCTTTTTTATTATTATTATTATTATTATTATTATTATTATTATTATATTTTGCTGCATGCTAGTCATTGTAATCTCATATAGATTTAATCTGGATGGACTCCTGTGGTATTAATTTTTGAATCACTTTAGAATTGCAATGGTTCATCCATTAGACTCTTCATTCGAACCAAAGTAGCATGCTACTCTTGCTGAGGTTGACTATCCTTCTAGTCTGAAGAACACAAGCATATGCATTATAAGTGATTTATTATGCAACTTGGTTTATTTGTTTACCTTACTATCTGAAAGCCTGTGATCTCAAAGAACGAGTGAGATTAGTGGTAAGAATGTAACAGCATTATTGCATTTGCTTAGGTTATTTCGAATTCTCATTAAAGATTACTTTGAAGATGGGGTTATTGATGCTGGTGATCAGCAATAGAAAACAACTATGGACGCACAATAAGCATATAAATAAAATCAATACACCAAGATCACGGGCTCCAATGATCTCACTGAACAAATTTGAGATGATCGATTTAGTTCCACATAAATTTTTTATTTACCAGATAGTTAATATGCTCAGGCCTACGGCCTATTAAGGAGAAATTTGCTATCTATTAAAGAGAAATCGATCGTCAGGGTAAATTGGGAAGTGCTCACAACAAGCAGTTCAAAAGTCCAATATCTTTTGATTGTGCACCCCGTTTAGAGGAAAAATTCCTATAAATTCACCATCACTAGGGATTGAACCATGGATGCTTAGGTGACAACCTAGATACGTCGTGTTGTACCATAGCCCTTAGTGCGAAAATCCTTTTATTTGAAAAAAATGATAAATTCATTTAGTCTCATTAATTAATCTTGACATCACTGGTTCGACCCATAAATATTTTTCACAGGTTACCAGGATAAATCAGGAAGCGCTCGTAGCGGACAGTCAAGAAGTCCAACATCTTTTAGTTGTATAGATGACTAAGATATAAAGAAAGACATATTCAAACACACCAAGTTTCAACTTAAGAACTCATGGATAATCCTTTCATTTAGCTCATAAACAATTGATATTTACTTAGATAGTTACTCTAATATATTTTAGAATTAATTTTCAATGTATAAAATATTTTAGAATATTCACACCTATTTCTCTATTCTAAATATATAATTTAGGATAAAAAAATTAATTTATTAAATTTGAATATAGTTTTTAATATACTATATATCAGGTTCCCTATTTCTTCTTTCTCCTCTATAATATAATATTTAGAGAATAAAATTAATTTTTTAAATTTAGATAAATATTGATTATAAATATATAATTTAAGAAATAGATAGAGTAGTTAATGTAAAAATTAAGATAAAATATTTGAATAAGATATCTGATGAATGTTCTTATTATAAGTTTGACCTCCTCTGTATTCATGTTAGTCTGGGATAAATTAACGGAGATGCCAAGGGCGAAATGTGCTAGGGGCGATAGTTGACAGATCACCATTTACGCTGACGACTCCTTCGTTGGAAAAAAAAAATTACAGGGATAAAATCCACCGAATGAGAGAATATATGACATTTGCTAGGATTCCCAAACTGTATTAAAAAAACATAAATAAAATAAAAGAATGGGGGAGAAGAATGTATCAAAACAAATATTTAAAGAGTTTTTTTATTGGAATAAGTTAAAAGGGTATTTCTTTTCCAGTTATGGTTAAAACACCTTGCCATTTATTATGACTCATTTTTATTTTAAAAAATATTTGTATTCAATGTTATTATAACAACTATAAAATTATAACAATTACGATAGTTAACTTCGGTAACATGCACATTTTAATTCTGATAATTAACAAAAATTGACTTTTATTATATAATCTATCTGACACTTCATTTTTTATCATTACTATTATATTACAACAACTACAATTCATAATTAGTAATATAGACATTAACATAACTGATAAAATTATAATAGCTATAAAATCATAAATATTACATAATTATAGCAAATTGTAACTTTTATAACTACGGAGTTCCAATAGTAGTTATGATCCCATATTTTGTACAATAATATCAAAAATAAAAATATGTTTGAACTAAAATAAAATCATGGGGAATAAGGCGTTATGTATAATAATATCAAAAAATAAAAATACGTTTAGAAACTAAAATAGAATGAATAAGGCGTCATTCAGATGGGATCCTAGTCCCATCTATCCTAATCCACTTCTGAATCAAGGATAGTGATAAATGGATTCAATAACTCCTATCTATTTAACAAGTGAGAGTCCATTAAATACCACCTATCAGTATGATGGATCAGGATCCTGATCCACTAAATAAAGAATCCTTGCTCGGCGTCATTTTGATAATTAATAAAAAAAATACTCTTTGTGTTTTTACGCAAGAAAAAATATCAATCAAAAGAAAGTTTTTATTCCTTCTCTCTACCACAACGACAACAGCACACAATTCAAAGGAATTGAACTGTCAAAATTATTATTATTATTTTTTATCCTATCACAGATTAACAATAAAAGATAAAAAATAAATTAAATTATTATTATTATTATTTATCCTATCACAGATTAACAATAAAAGATAAAAAATAAATTTAAAAAAAAACAATAATGTCTGTCACTTCTAACTGAAACTGAATTAAACAAGGGACTAGTCGTCATATATTTTTGCAGTATTTTTTACATAAGATTACACCAAGCCTGCCAGTTATTGAGAACAGACTCTAACTTCAACCTGAAAACGTGGGCAAAGAAATATAGGTTAAGTGGAGTTTTGATTGAGCTTAGGATCGGCCAAATGGAGTTCCCAATTCGGTCAAAGTCACATGGAAGGGATGAAGTGGATGTCAATTGGCAGAGTTATTTAAAGGTTTAGTCGAATTGGTTGAGTTCATCACCAGGATAATGAAAGATTGAACTTCGAAAACAATGGTGATGTTGCTGACTTGCCCAACCAACTTTAACTGACTGGCTCAGTTTTGATTGTTTGGTCCACTATATCGATTGTCTAGCTAGGTCTAGCCTACACTTATTGACTTGCCCTAATCAGACCAACCTGACCAACTTGACCAAGAATCCTAGCATGATTGGTCCGATTGAATCGGTTAATTTAAAAGAAAATTTTTTTCCCTAAAAGAAATTTTCTGGTAGGGTTGCAGGAGGCAATGCTAACGAAGTGATTTGCTACCGGCCAACACAATGGATTCCAAACTCCCACCTTGGGACTAGTAGAGTTCAATTCACAAGGATCATTTGTCTCTTAAAAGGCTCATCAAAATCATCACACATCTCTAGGATAATATCAATGTCTTCTATAATAATATCATAAACTATAAAAAATGCACACTCCCTACAATTCGTATCAATTTAAGTGGCTGTGACAATAAGTGTGTTAACATGTTTTCATTCTCCTCTAGAATGTAATGGCTTCTGTATGCTTTACTCAAAAACACCATTCAATGAAGTTGATGAAATTAGATATTGTGGCAAAAGGCGAATACGCTCGCCCCCAACGCCCCTATTAATCGGTCCCCGGACCAACACGGAGGAGGTAAATCACGGACGGCTACTAATAACTGGGTGTCGATGAAGTCAATGAAATCAAATACTGAATGCTCATGCAATTCATGGAAAAACAAGATTCGACATTTGCATGGACTGTAAAAATATATGTTAAGCTTAAATGAAGGAATATTTTGTCAAATTGATGTTGCAAAAAGTACTGAATTCAGAAGAGTTGATGCTTACATCAATATTGTTCAGTAAACCTTGCACATAGCAGGCACACAGAGAAGATAAATGCAAGTCGACGTTGTTTGAATTCATAGTTGTGATTGCACGCTTGATACTAGCTTTCCGGTTGTGCACCTGCAGTTTTTACTGCAAACATCAAAAGAAAACCATGCTTTGAGATAACTAATTATACATGCACACGTAACGGTCAGTAGTAATCAGCAACTAATTGTACATAAAACAAAGTCATGGAAGAATTTCCTCAGCTTCTCTTTTTCTTTATTTTCTTTGATGAAAATAATAGGAGACAAGGAAAGAATTAGAAAAATCCCTTTCCGATTTGAAACAAATCTAGATGAATAAGACACTATTCACAAGGGCTCATATCCAGCCCAAAGAATTCTAGATTATTTTTTCTTCCAAAAATTGGGTATCAACTCTAAACATGCAAAGTAGATTAATTACCGACCAAAGCTTCGTTTCAGAATTTAGAGAGCATTGCTTGAGTTCTATAAAAAATGTTTTATGCCATCAACATTGTCATCGGCATTATTAAGTCACGTTTGTCCCAATTATTAGGAATTAGTTAAATTGAATCCTATGACCCCACCAAATTCTAGGCAAGGCTAGTAGCTAGAAATATTTAATTCAATTAGTCATTTTCTTAAATTGAGTATATTGAGTAACATTTTCAACTTTAAGAATTATAATTTTATAACTAAAAATCTATTGGATACCTTTGAAGATGTTTTGACCATCTCAATCTTTTTTCTCATTTTAACTCCACTCATGACAAGCCGATCCCAAGTCCGGATAAAGAAGGAGGGTTGCGTTAGATTGTCAGCTAGTGTTAAAACTATAACAAATGTTCAATGAATGGATCTATTAAACTATTGTGCTAATGCTAGGTTGTTCTTCAGAAGGGACATATTATAGGTGATCCGGCGGTAAGAATGGGGGACCCCATTTAGCAGAGTCAACACCACGTGGAGGTCGAAAGGTAAAAGGCCAACCAGAAGCTTGGCCGAGCTGATTATGATGGTGATAACCGGCTGAATCTTCCGAGCGGAAGCGATACACCCCGGCGGGGAGTCGGGGTTCCGACGCTCATGATGAACAGTATAGTAGAGCCGAGCGGGTGGCCCGCTCGGCCGAAAGAATGAAACACTGCGAACAGTCCCGAGCACGCGACCAGGAAGCTCCCGAGCGGATCAGGAAGCTCCGACCGGTCGGACGTAAGGAAACCGCCGACCGGTCGGACGCTCGGCATGGAGACAAGGACAGAAACATCCTCTGACAGCAGGAGATACGCAGGATATTAAGGCATGGGCTCACTGTCCCATCAATGACGTGCTCAGACTGTAGCAGTAAGGGGTCAGGCAAGCCCATCTGACAAGCCCATACTAAGGTATGGCACATAACACGTGTGCACCTCGGTATAAGTGCACATGCCTCTTCACAGCCCTATATAAGGGTCCTCACCCTTCGCCGGAGGTACGCTCTCTCGCATGTTGGAGCCTCATATCTACTGTCTGCTTGCCTGACTTGAGCGTCGGAGGGTCGTCGCCGGGGACCCCTCCCCGGCCCGACTTCTATGCAGGTTCGCCAGAGGTCGATGCAGCTGGCCGAATGTCATGCCCCCAGAGGAGTCCCTGTCCGAGAAAATTTCGGCAGCATCTCCCCTGTACGACGGACAATCAAAAATTTCTACAAGCACTAAATATTCAGCCACAGGCGGCTGGAATCATAACAATAAATAAAATCAATCACCACGCAGTTTATATATATATTCAGCCTCTGGCTGACACAACCACGCAGTAATAATACTCTGACTCGAAATCCACCCTACTCAACTACACTCGTAAAGCCCAAATCCGATTTTTTCTTCCAGGCAGGCATGTAGTAGAGTAAATCCAAATCATACGAAAAGTTCATCCAACGGAAAGATTCCATACAATATCCATATGTAAGTCCAAAACAAAACTAACATAAAGTCCGAAAAAGCTAAAATGAAACAACTCGAAAAACCAAGAATGGAGAAGACTACGTGTGGGGACTAGCGAACTCCCTCCCGACAAGATCAACGAAAATAACAACAATGGAGGCGGGGTGAGTCCAACACTCGGGGTGCAGTTGATATGCAAAGTAAAGAAACAACACCTAGCACTAATCACGTAGAGTCTCGATAAGAAAGAAAGATAATGATGGGATTTTCTGACCAGGTCCCGAGTATAAGGTCAAACAGTCCGAGGGATAAGGAATCCTGTATGATGTCAAACATAGGTATCCAACAATACGCAGATATAAATCGTGAAACACAAACACAGCAATAAATGCGATCACGTATGATGCGATGATGCGTCCGGTCACCCCGACGCGATCGATCATCTCATACAAAGTGAGGCCGAGTGGGTAGGGTGACAACTGTCGTCACTACTCCCGATGGGTGACCGAGTGGACGGGATGTTCAGAGTACACTATCCTCCTACCCCAAATCATAGATGGGGGCCTTGATGCCTCAACTCCCGGTACTCGACGGGAGGAATCCTGGATAACACGTTGGTCACACTACCCGAGCGGACCAACGGTGCTAACAGAGTCCTCGCTGCAACACACTCATCCCGAATCGACCACTAACCCATGGTGGTGGTGTGTGCAGATCCAGTAATGGCGATGTGCTCAACAATAATGGAGCGGATTATCGCACAACATGAATGATGCATGGCAATAACCATATAAACATCCTGACCTAATCCGTATATATAGAAAAGTGCACCCTAGGTCAACGAATCATATCGAATCAAAGGTACAGAGAAGGTATAAAAACTTAGGTCCTGAACATGGTGAATCACTACCCCTATAATCATGTACAAACAGGTAAAATATACCTGAGATGCCAAAACCAATCAATCAATCAAGCATGTAAGATTTGGGTAGTGATTAACCGAAACAGATAAGAAACACAATTAATGCAACATGTTAATTTAATTACTAAGCATATCAAATGACATAAGTCAAAAGTACCCGCCTCCAATAGGAATGTCCAAATCCGACATCGAGATACTCGTCTCGCGTCAAAGTCCTGTATCCAATAAATATATTTTTATTTAGCTAAAATTCGAATGAATTGCTAAATAAATCCTTAAAACCATTTAGGGCAAAACCCTAAATAATAATCATCAACTTATCTAAATAAAGTCTAACGATAAATTAGGGTTAGTTACCTAATCCCCAATCCACCGTTAGATCAATTCCAAAAACCTAAATCCATATAACATAATTATTCTACACAACCTAATGATGAATAAATTATCAATAGGTATCAAGATTATACCTAAACATGGATTAATCCAATATTTTCCTAATCCAATACATGAATCAAACTCATCAACACGTAACAATTACTCTGCTTCTTACCTTGATTCAAACCTCTGCTCTTGATCCAACCACTGGTGATGCTGGAACCAATCAATCCACAGAATAGCACCTTGCTGGAATTTGATCAGAATCGAAGGTAGAATCTTCAAGATCACCACAAATCAGTGAGGAGGAGCCAAGACTTGGTAAAGGGCAAAGATCAAACTCAGCAGGCAAGGTGGCGTGGGCACTGGGGTTCGGCAGAGAGGAAGGAAATACAGCCGTGAAAACGGCTAGAACTCGTAGTGGCCCGTGACCAATACCTAGGGCACAACAACTGGGGCCGGCAGTGGCAGCGGTGAAGAGCTAAGGCAGAGGTGGTCGGCGGTGAATCTAGGCACGGCAACGGCGGCCGACGCTGAGAAACCGGTGCCGGCAGTGATGTCGGGCTGAGTCTAGGGCACAGGCCGGAGATGGGTGTCGCGGTGGCCGGCGCTTGGTTTCCCGTGGGCGGCGCTGCCTCGGAAAGGAGAGGGAAGGCCGACGCGAGGGCTGAAGAGCAACACCCGACGGTGTTAAGTCACAGGCGATGGCGGTCGGCGCTCGGAAGAGAGAAACCGCCGGCCGGCGGTTAGGGCAGAGAGGAGAAGAAAGGAGGCGGCGTCGGGATGGGGCTCGGGTGCGCGAGGGAGAGAAACGGAGGGATTAAGGAAAATAAAGAAAAATATAAAGAAAAAGAAAAGTAAAAAGGAAAAGAAAAATAAAACTTTTCCTTACTAAAACTGGGTAGCCTAAACAGGCTTTTCCGGGCCCCATCTTGATCCCCGTTAACTCATCCGTACGAACTCCGAAAAATTCCCGAAAAATGTCCAAAAATTCCGGAAAATTCCCTTATTCATATCCGCCTATTTCCGGTATTTTACATTCTCCCCCACTTATAAAAATTTGGTCCCCAAATTTCGTTATCTACCATCAGCAAGTACTAACAACAATTATAGAGTATAAATGCTGAACGGTAAATAAATCTCATACCTCAAGTGAAAAGATGGGGATATCGAGCTCGGATAGTGTCTTCGAGCTCCCAAGTAGTCTCCTCGTCCGAATGATGCTGCCATCCGACTTTAACCAGCCGGATGGTCTTTCGGTCGAGAATCCGTCGGAACCTCCTCATAAGTAATGTCGGCTGAACTGGAACTGGATATCTGCACATGCGTCGGATCGGGCACATATCTCCTCGGCATGGATACATGAAATACATCGCGCACCTGACAGGGACGGTGGTAGTGCTACCACCCCGATCCTCTCCAAGATCTCGAAGGGACCGATGTACTGGAGCTAGCTTACCTCGAGGCCAAATCTCTTCACCCTTTCGTGGGTGAAACTCGCAGAATACATGGTCGCCCACAGAGACTCTAGTGGTCTGCGTCTCCGATCGGCGTAACTCTTCCGGCGGTCCTGCGCTTCGACATCCTCCGTCTGATAAGACGGACCAACTCTGCATCTGCTGAACTCTGAGGTCCCAACAATTGGGCCTCTCAACCTCATCCCAAGGGCGGGTGTCCGGCAAGGTCTACCATACAACGCCTCAAACGGTGCCATCCGAATAGCCGAATGGAAGGCTGTTGTGGCGAAACTCTACGATGGCGGATGGTCCTCCCAGCGCCTCAAATCCATAACATGACCTCGGCAGGGTCCTCTAAAGTCTGAATGGTCCGCCTGATCGCCCATGCATCCGGGATGGAAAGGATCTTGAAGCGGAGTGTGCCCAAGGCTGCTGCGAGACTCGCCGAAACGAGACGCGTGAACCGTGGATCTCTATCCGAAATGATACTCGATGGAACACCATGTAGTCTGATATAGATCGGCCAATCGATCCAGGGAATCGGTCCTCCGAATCGCTAAGAAGTCGCGATTTGGTTAATCGATCAACGATTACCCAAATCGCGTCCTCCTCGTGTCCTCGGCAACCCTACCACAAAGTCCATGGTAATGTGATCCCACTTCCACTCGGGAATAGGAATCCGCTGAAGTAATCCTGCAGGTCTCTGGTATTCAGCCTTCACCTGTGACAAACAAGACATCTAGCTACCGCGATGTCTTTCTTCATACCGTTCCACCAATAGGAACATCTCAAGTCTCGATACATACGGGTCCCACTGGATGGATCGCAAATCGAGAACGGTGTGCCTCTGTAATAACTCCTGTAAGACCGGATGAGGCCGAGGTGCGCATCTGCCTCGGAAGTATATGATACCCTCCTCGTCTCGTGTAAATTCGATCACGCCTTGGAAGCTATCTCGATTGCTAATAAGCGCAAATCTTGATCACTAGCTCCTCTCGGATCCTCGTCACGATCGAGCAACCATGGTAACGAGAATACCACCTGCTGGGTCCCGCTCCTCAAGATCTAACTCGAGAAAGCTCGAATCAAGTCCGTGATCAAGGTCCGTGCAAGCCAAAGTCCTCTGGACTTCCTGCTGATGCATCCGCAACCACATTAGCTTTTCCTGGGTGGTAGCTAATGGTACAATCGTGTCCCTTGAGAACTCCATCCATCTCCTCTGTCGGAGATTAAGCTCCTTCGAGTGAAAATGTATTTGAGACTCTTATGATCGGTGAGAATCTCAAATGTGATACAGTATAAATGATGGCGCCATAAAGCATAAATGATGGCAGCTAACTCCAAGTCATGAGCTGGATAGTTCTTCTCATGCTCCTTCACCGACGAGAAGCATAAGAGACTACTCTGCGTGCTGCATCAAAACAGCACCCAAAAGATGTCGGTGTAAAGTACAAATCCATCCTCTCCGGAAGGTAAAACCAAAACCGGAGCCACTAATCTCCGCTTCAGCTCTGGAGCTGGTCTCGCAATCCTCGGACTATATGAACTTCACGCCTTTCCGGGTAAGACGTGTCGGTGGCATAGCAATGCGAGAAGCCCTCGACAAATCGTCGGTAATATCCGGCCAATCCACTCCGGAACTGACTTCGGCTGCTCCCAACCGGTGACGATCGATCTTCGAGGATCAGTGAAATACCTCTGCTAGAAACCACGTGTCCCGGAAAACCGATCGAGGATAGGCGAGATGCACACTTGCTGAACTTGGCGTCGTGATGTCGTCGAAGAATCTCTAAGATCGTGCGAAGATGCTGCATGCTCCTCGGAGCGAGTAGACTAATATGTCATCAATGAAAGCGATAACAAACCGATCCAGGATACTCCGGAAAGATCGCGTTCATCAAGTCCATAAACACCCGAGCATTGGTAAGCCCAAATGGCATTACCAAAACTCATAATGACCATATCAGTGCGGAATCATCTTACGGATATCGGAATCTCGACTCTCAGCGATGATATCCGGATCGCGGATCAATCTTAGAATACTGTGATGTACCCGAGGTGATCAAACAAATCCTCGATCCGAGGTAATGGATATTTAGCTGTTTGTAGTCAATACACAACCTCAGTGTACCATCCTTTTCTTGACAAACAAAACCCCACGGTGAAACACTAGGCGAATAAATCCCTGCAAAAGCTCAGTTGAACCTTGCTCGTTCAACTCTTTTGGTGCCATACGATACGGAGCTTTCGATGTCGGCGGTTCACGGAATCACTCAATAGCGAACTCCACCGGCCTTCTAGAGGCAAACACAGCTCCTGGAAATACATCCGGTATTCCGGACAGCAGAACGCGGAGAGTCGCGAACTACTCTCCCTCGGTCGATCAGCGACAACAGAAAACCATGGCGGTAGTGAGGACCTGCGCTGAATCGCCGAAATAATCGAGATGTCGTCTCTAATGCCGGTGAAACTCCACGAGGGTTGGTTCGGGGGCCGGAAGGTGACCACCCTCGTCCGGCAATCAACGGTAGCATGATACACTACCAATCCATACCAAGAATGATATCAAACTCGACCATCTCGATACTAGAAGATCTACCGTAAGTATCATGTTGCCAAAGTCTAACGGCACCTCGATCTCTGGGTGGCGTCTAAAGTATCAGACGGTGAGGAGACAATCGCCGCAACCTAACAGATGGGAAATCTACCAATCTCCGCGTAAAAGTACGGGATATAAAAGAGTGCGAACTACCAGTATCAATCAAAATATCATAAATGCATAAATGGAAATCGATCATGGAAAACAGATCCGGCCCACCGAGCATCCTCTCGTAATAGCATGAACACGACCGGTCTCGGCGGAGGAGGAGGTGGTAATCTTGCCCGGTAAGCTCGCCACTTGGACTATGTGCAGATAAGGCGAGAGGATGATGGTGATCTTTGCACCGGTCAGAATCGAGTCTCGAGTCGGATAATAAGGTCCCGGAGCAAAACTCGGGTGCTAAAGAAGCAGAGTACTCTGTCCAAGCATGCCAAATCTTTCTGGAGGAGCTGCTCCCGAAAGATTGGGCTTCGCCCTCCTCGATATGCCCGATCGACTAGACCCCCTCCGACCGACCTCCGGAGGCCGAGCCTTGATGACAATCTGGCTCTGGTGCCCGGCAGGTTGCAATAAAAGCAAACCGATCGCCCCAGAGCAAGGGGTGAGGTGATCTCGGATCTACATCTCGAAACAATGAGTATCAGGAAGGGGTTCTGGGTTCTGTGAGAAAAGGAACGTCCCAAGAAGACCGCCGATTTACGAGGCCTCACGAGACGCCCGGAAGAACTCGACCGACCGTCTGCGACTACTCGAGGCATCTGCTGAGTCTGCTGGACACGCCACGATGTCGACCGTATGCTTTCTTTTCTCGTCCGGATATCTTCGCCGAGCTAACTCTATCATCAAAGCTCGATTCAATGCATCGAGTAAGATGTAATCCCTAATCCCAAGTCGTATACGCAGATAACCATCGATCCAATCATAAACCGCATCATGCGAGTTACGTCCTCCATGACTAGCTCGACAAAGCGAGCCAACCGGAGGAATTCAGATATACTCGGTCATCGGCGATTATTACGCCTCGGACTCATAAAATCTGTCGTGAGACATCCGATAGGGCGATGGAAAGAGCGGCTCTCAAAAGCCTCTACGAACTGGTCCATGTGACGTTGCGCTCCAATAATAGAGCCGAGTAACCCACCGGGCATTAGCTTCATCCAGTAAATGGTAGCAGCCAGCTCTCCCACTCGGAGCAAGCCGTATAGAAGAAAGTCGCTCCATAGTCTCTATCCATGACAGAGCCATACTCGGATCGAGATCTCCGCGGAAAAGAGTGAAACGAGTCTTCATCGACTCGGCCGATCTTGGAATCCTAGCTCGTCGCAATGGCAATATCGATGGTATGTCGGACGAGGCGGCGGAAACACTGAGGCGATACTACAGGTGGTACTGCTGAATAAATCCATGGAGGAACTCCGATCTTCTTTGTATATCTGGGAGCATAAGCCGGTGGTCTTGCACAGGGAACAAAGTGGTGGCAGGAGTGCGGTGAGAATAAGGTGGATATGGTGCATTTCTGTAAACCTGGAGGTACAGTGCCACCGTGTCTGCTTTGAGGTCCAGTGGCGGTGGTCCCGAATACACCGTGAGGCTGCCGGAGCGTCGGGTACCTGATGGTACTCACGATGGTGCGTAAGCGGGGTAGGCGTGGATACCGCTCGGTGTGGCCAGTAGGTATCTCACGGAGCTATCGGGATTTGAGCCCGATGCTCCCGATCCCGAGTCATCACGGTAGCGGGCTCACTAACAATGGGCATCTCGGCATATCGGAGATCCGTGGTCCTCGCGTGGTCGACCGGACCACGTCTCGCGAATACTGAGTAGATCGTCTCATATATGTTAAATTAAATTACGGATATCAATACCAATATAACCAACACAAAATAACAACATACCTATTTCTTTGTCGGAGATGTTCCGTCACCGGTCCCATTTGACCTCAAAATTCGAGCGTACATATATCGAATAAATAACGAAACATAACCATATCGAAAATCCGATAATGCCCAGTTTGACTCGCAAACCTGGCTAACCCAAATATCCAGAATACCAACAACAGGTATCCGATAAATCTCCAGAACACCAAAAGCAGGTATCATAACCCGCTCTGATACCAAATAAATTGGTATCAGATAAATCCTCAAAATCCAAACTACGAAACAAAAGATCGTAAAACTTGGCTCTGATACCACTAAATTGTCACGCCCCCAGAGGAGTCCCTGTCCGAGAAAATTTCGGCAATATCTCCCCAGTACGACGGACAATCAAAAATTTCTACAAGCACTAAATACTCAGCCACAGGCGGCTGGAATCATAACAATAAATAAAATCAATCACCACGCAGTTTATATATATATTCAGCCTCTGGCTGACACAATCACGCAGTAATAACACTCTGACTCGAAATCCATCCTACTCAACTACACTCGTAAAGCCCAAATCCGATTTTTTTCTTACCTCTTCTGCCGTTCAGGCAGGCATGTAGTAGAGTAAATCCAAATCATACGAAAAGTTCATCCAACGGAAAGATTCCATACAATATCCATATGTAAGTCCAAAATAAAACTAACATAAAGTCTGATAGCGAAAAGCTAAAATGAAACAACTCGAAAAACCGAATGGAGAAGACTACGCGATGGGGACTAGCATTGGAACTCCCTCCGACAAAGATCAACACGAAAATAACAACAATGGAGGCGGGGTGAGTCCAACACTTAGCAGTTGATATGCAAAGTAAAGAAACAACACCTAGCACTAATCATGCGTCAGGTCTCCGATAAGAAAGATAAGAACGATCCAAATAAATAGAGAATCTTACTAACCAGGTCCCGAGTATAAGGTCGAAACGGTCAGGGATAAGGAATCCTGTATGCATGTCAAACATAGGTATCCAACAATATCTGACGTATAAATCGCGTGAAACACAAACCTGAGCAATAAACGATCATCGTATGATGCGATGATCGTCTGGTCACCCCTAACGTCGGTCGATCATCTCATACAAAAGTGAGGCCGAGTGGGTAGGACAGTGACAACTGTGTCACTACCTGACGAGTGACCGAGTGGACGGGATCTTGTGAGTACACCTATCCTCCTACCCCAAATCGTAGATGGGGGAGCTTAATGCTCTCGACTCCGGTGCACGAAGACGGGGAGGAATCCTGTAGGATAACACGTTGTGTCACACTACCCGTGAGCGGACCAGCGGAGTCCCTGCTGCAACACACTCATCCCGAATCGACCACTAACCCATGGTGGTGGTGTGTGCAGATCCATGTATGGCGATGTGCTCAACAATAATGGAGCGGACTATCGCAAAGACGTCGATCATCTGATCGTGTGATAACCATATAAACATCGACCTAATCCGTATATATGAAAAGTGCACCTAGGTCGAATCATATCGAATCAAAGGTACACGAAGGTATAAAAACTTAGGTCTGAACACGGTCAGCATGGCATATCACTACCCCTATAAGGATGTATAAACAGGTAAAATATACAGATGCAAAACCAATCAATCAATCAAGCGTGTAAGATTTGGGTAGTGATTAACCAAAACAGATAAGAAACACAATTAATGCAACACGTTAATTTAATTACTAAGCATATCAAATGACATAAGTCGAAAGTACCCGCCTCCGATAGAATGTCAATCCGACATCGAGATACTAGTCTCGCGTCAAAGTCCTGTATCGATAAATATATTTTTATTTAGCTAAAATTGAATGAATTGCTAAATAAATCCTTAAAACCATTTAGAAAAACCCTAAATAATAATCATCAACTTATCTAAATAAAGTCTAACGATAAATTAGGGTTAGTTACCTAATCCCCAATCCACCGTTAGATCGATTCCAAAACCTAAATCCATATAACATAATTATTCTACACAACCTAATGATGAATAAATTATCAATAGGTATCAATTATACCTAAACATGGATTAATCGATATTTTCCTAATCGATACATGAATCAAACTCATCACACGTAACAATTACTCGCTTCTTACGATTGAACCTCGCTCTTGATCCGACCCTTTGGTAATCTTGGAACCATCGATCCACGAATAGCACATTCTTGGAATTTGATCGAAATCAAGGTAGAATCTTGAGATCACCACATCGGTGAGGAGGAGCCAGACTTGGTAAAGGGCAGATCAAACTCGCGGTGGGCGTGGGCCTGGGGTTGAGAGAGGAAGGAAATCTGTAGTGGCGGCTAGAACTCGTAGTGGCCGTGACGATACCTAGGGCACAACAACCGGCGGTGGCGTGAAGAGCTAAGGCGAGGTGGTCGTGGTGAATCTAGGCAACAGCGGCCGGAAACCGTGCGGTGATGTCGGGCCGAGTCTAGGGCACGGTAGGAGATGGGTGTCATGATGGTGGCTTGGTTTCCCGTGGGCGGCGCTGCCTCGGAAAGGAGAGGGAAGGCCGACGCGAGGGCTGAAGAGCAACACCCGACGGTGTTAAGTCACAGGCGATGGCGGTCGGCGCTCGGAAGAGAGAAACCGCCGGCCGGCGGTTAGGGCAGAGAGGAGAAGAAAGGAGGCGGCGTCGGGATGGGGCTCGGGTGCGTGAGGGAGAGAAACGGAGGGATTAAGGAAAATAAAGAAAAATATAAAGAAAAAGAAAAGTAAAAAGGAAAAGAAAAATAAAACTTTTCCTTACTAAAACTGGATAGCCTAAACAGGCTTTTCCGGGCCCCATCTTGATCCCCGTTAACTCATCCGTACGAACTCCGAAAAATTCCCGAAAAATGTCCAAAAATTCCGGAAAATTCCCTTATTCATATCCGCCTATTTCCGGTATTTTACACCGAAGATAGGGGAGAGCGCCACGTGCCCAGCGTCCGTCGATTCAGCGACTCGGACAGGATCAATTTGGCGCCGTCTGTGGGAACGCGCCTGTATCCGAGCGGAATAGATGGACGAGGCTGGATGACCTCACATCGTGATGCCCCCCCAGGAGAAACTCGACGCTCTAATGGGGGCAAGAGCAGCTAAGCTCGTGGAGCAACAGAGACAAAAGGCTCAAGCTGAGCGGATATCCGAGCGACCCAGGAGGACTGACCGGAGAAACATTAGAAATGGGAGTAAAATAAGGTTCCAATCGGCCCTCAGGTGGGAGCAACTCCTGCCCCGATATCGGTCCGACAAAGGGGTCTTCATCAGGCGAGGCAACTGGCCAATAAGTTTCGACAAGTATAACGTATGCTCCTCACTCCACGGGTATTCGGGAGTTGAGAAATTGGGTCATAGTCGTGTCGATCGATAGGTCAGTTCTTTCAATTACCTGTTGCTCAGATTGGTAGTTTAAGAACTCCCGTGCCGCTCGGCCGGGAGTGTATAAACCGAGCCAATAGCTCGATGGGAAGACCACGTGCCGCTCGGCCGGGAGTGTATAAACCGAGCCAAGAGCTCTATGGGAAGACCACGTGCCGCTCGGCCGGGAGTGTATAAACCGAGCCAAGAACTCGATGGGAAGACCACGTGCCGCTCGGCCGGGAGTGCATAAACCGAGCCAAAGGCTCGACGATCGAAGGCCCCGTGCCGTTCGGCCGGAGGTAAATTATCCGAGCCAAAGGTTCGACGATCGAAGGCCCCGAGCCATTCGGCCGGAGGTATATTGAACAAGCCACACGCTCGAAAATTCGGAGACCCCGAGCCGTTCGGCCGGAGGTATAATATCTGAGCAGCTCGTGAGCGAGGCCCAGCCGTTCGAGGGATAAATTGAGCCAGCGCTGGAACGGCAGGCCCCGAGCCGTTCGGCCGGAGGTATAATATCAAGTCGGCGCTCGACGATCGAAGACCCGTCCGGATTCGATAGGACGTCACGATACCCATCATCGACACAAAATCGAAGGCCACGCGTGCGGGAAGCAAAGTGGTGTAATACGGCGCTAATTTTGTATATTTTAAGTCGAACGGGAGCGTTAAAATTAGCCTTAACGGCCGACGGCACCGTCGTTAAAATCGAGGCAGCTGACGGTCTTATAAACATCCGCTACCGACGAGCACCGTTAAAGATCGAGAGCCGATCGGCTATAAACATCATGAAGCGAGCACCGTCGTGGTTAAACATCGAGGCCGCGTGGCTATAAATAACCGCCATGAACCGGCGTTAAATATCGAGGAGCGGCGTTTGTAAACCCTCCGGCGGAAGACCGACGAGCACCGTCGATCGAGAGCCGCGCCGATCGGTTATAAACATCCGCGCCGAGCGACCGCCGTCGTTAAACATCGAGCCGTAGGGCTATAAATAATCGGCCGAGCACCGACGCGTTAAATATCGAGGCAGTAGGCGTCAGTAAACCCTCCGGCGGAAGGCCAAGCGAGCAAGTCGTTAAAGATCGAGAGCCGCGCCGATCGGCTATAAACATCCGCGTCGACGAGCACCGTCGTTAAAGATCGAGAGCCGCGCCGATCGGCTATAAACATCCGCGCCGACGAGCACCGTCGTTAAAGATCGAGAGCCGCGCCGATGAACGAATATCAGAGTAAGAAACCGCGGAAACTACAAATATTAAACCATTCAGGCCCGATCGGGGGTTGGTCCTTCGATACTCGGTGTTTGTTAACTTCACGCAGGCCGGATACGTGTAGAGCGAGTAGACCTCCTCGCTCGGACTTTATGCAACGGGCCAAGCCGGTCGGACGCGTGAGGGAGAACGCTTAAGAGCAGGATTGACTCTAAGCATGAACGTTAAGCAAACAGAAGAATATTATGAACAATGAGTAGGAAGACAAGCAAAGGAGCATCGTTTCATTAGAAGAAAAATTATGCCGAACGGCACGTACAATAAAATTTTTGCATCTGCCGAGCGGATGAAATACAAAAAGCACTGGAGATAACTCGCCTCACTCCGGGTCTTCAAAATTAAAAAAGGCGTCCGGGATGTCATCAATCATGGCCGCCAGGTCGGAGGCGAGAATATGCATTCCCTCGGGAAGGTGGCCACTCTTCTTGAGTGCCTTGGTGACCTTGACCAGCTTGTGATGTAGAAGAGACACATCGCAATTCGCCGAACCGCTCCAGTGGAGATATTCTTGGCCGTGCTAATCGACTCGGCTCTCCTCCTTATACCTTTTAAGCACCGCCGGGAGGCAATTAGGGAATCTTGGTGCCTTGAGTCCATCGCGACTTTGGTGTGTTGGTAGGCGGATCTCCCGCTCGGCGTGCGGCTCGGCCTCTAGCTTTTAGATTGCGATCCGGGCGGACTTGACTTTCATTTTATCCGGATCGAATCGCTCGCCTCTTAGGCCAGCGGCCTTGACGTCCGTCCCGCTTCTTCACCAGTCTTGAGTCGGGCCACCTCTGCGGCCGGATCGGCCACTTCTGGCAAGGCTTGTTTCTCCGTTCGGTAGCGGACCCCGACACTTGAAGTTTTCGGAGATCCTCCATTTCGGCGGTAGATGGCTCGTGGCGATTGCTCGACCAGTGACTGAGAAATAATAAAATCGGGAATCGAACAATAGCAGTACGCAGGAATAAAGATGGGTTTACCGAGTGGCTTGTTATCACCGAGCTTCTTGGGCGTCATGAGGGCCACCTGGATCTGGGCGTCCTCGAAGAGCTTGGCGAGTGGACCAGTCAGGGTTATTTCGTGGACGGGGCTCGATGGCCGGTCGGCAGACAAAATATTCCTCCGATGGGAATCGGAGGGTGGTCTGATGGTTGGATGGCCGGTCTTGCGGCCGCTTGTTGCGAGGACTCCCCATGGTGGAAGTTTCACCCAACCGACGTGGCGGCGAGTCCGGGAGGAGGCCGGGAAGGTCTTGATGGCGAGGGCCGGAGTCCCGATCTGTGATGGCGTGCGGCGGGCGAGATTCGCCGATCGGCACTGTGGTGCTCCCTCTTGTGGTGGCGGAAGGTGGAGTCCCTTCGACGTTTCCGCTGAACTTCCAGTGGTGAATGCTCGGCTGGAGCCGAGGAAACAGGATCCGCCTCAACCTCTGTTGAGCGGATGGGGCGTCATGTTTGATTGCGCCCCCCCTCCGCGTCGCCGGGCGGTGAGGATGAGACCCAGCTCGGCGAGCTCTTTTTGGTGGCCGCCTCGATCTCCACCGGCAGTTAGAATGGGGGTAGTTGGAGCTAGACTTGATAGAAGAAATTAAAATCAGTTAGATAAAAAGGTGAAGGGAGTAAAGAGTCTCTTACCCATACGGTAGGGAAGATTGGCCGAGCAGGAGATAACCCAAAATATACAACACCTCGAGAAGCAATACATCTTGTCTGTGGCCACCGGACAACCGATTCATTGCGTGGAGATATCTTGGTTAATTTGAGCTCAGGTTCAGAGTCGGCGGTTTGCCATTTGGTTGAAAAGGTGGCCTCGGAAGTCGGATGTAGAAGAAAATTTCTTTCCAATGCTTATTGGAGGTGGCTATATTGTCAAAAACTTAAAGCCTATTCTACTTTGGAAAATAAAGTCCCAACTCGGATTATTTGGGGTAGAAGAAGTGGAATATTTTAGGGTCAAGAGGGATACTGTGCAGCTTGAAGAGGACGACCATCCCGCTCAGTAGCCTAAAGGAATTCGGCACAAGTTGGCCGAGCGGGATGCGAAAGTAGTTACAAACCTCTAAAATAAAGGGATGGGTAGGAAATCTAAGGCCACCCTGGAATTGGTCTAAAAAGAAACAGATTGTGCCGATCGGCGGGTCATGTGGTCGGTCAGTCGGGTCGGCTACAACTATTTCATAGTTATCGGGAATCCCGTACGTCCGAACAAGACGCCGAGCACCCTCCTCATCAAACCGACTCTCCATGATCAGGTACCAAGGGCCGTGAACACCAACAGCGGGTTCGGAGGAGCTTGCCATCTCGAAGGAGCAAAAAGACAGCGAGAAATCGAAAGAATGGGAACAAAGAAGGCAGAACGAGTTGGGAAGGCCTTGTAAGGGAAGGGAGAAGCTTACTGAGGGAAGGTAGACAGGAAGGATCACCAAAGAGCCAAAGACCACCAAGAGGCGAAAGCTGGGACGACCGGAATGAGGCGGCAGCAGCGGGCACCTTCGACGGAGAATACGCGATGAAACAGAAAATGCGGCGTAAAAGGCGAAGATGAGGGCTTTATACGAACGAGGCTGGTCAGCCTCGTCCGTCAGATGTAGGTCACAGAAGACGAAGCCATCATCTAGCCGTCCGTTTCAAAATGACCAGCATCCCATCGTACGAGTCATCACCGCCACGAGAGAAGAGCCACGTGGCGCTCTGTCGCCAGGCACAATTAATGCGCCCATACCGCGCATGCTTCGACTTAATGGAGAAGATTTGCGTGATTTTCGAGAAGATCTAGACAAGCAAACATCCATGTTGAGCGACAAGACAACCAAAATGCTGAATTTGGCAGAAGGGCCGAACGGCCCGGGATATTATAAGCTACGGAAAGGCGGCGACCGCCGCTCGGACACATATAGTGTCGGACTCACTGCCTCCTTCGACTAGACTTGAAGGGAAGGCAAGTGATCCGGCGATAAGAATGGGGACCCCATTTAGCAGAGTCAACACCACGTGGAGGTCGAAGGTAAAAGGCTGACCGGAAGCTTGGCGGGCGATTATGATGGTGATAACAAATTTGAATCTTCGGCGAGCGATACACCCCGGGAGTCGGGTTCAAGCGCTCATGATGAGCGGTATAGTAGAGCCGGCGGGTGGCCGCTCGGCGAAAAATGAAACATCTGCGAGCAGTCCAGCACGCGACCGAAGCTCCGGCGGATCGAAGCTCAGGCCGGTCGGACGTGAGAAACCGCCGACCGGTCGGGGCGCTCGGCGTGGAGACAAGGACGAAACATCCTTTGGCGGAGATCGCGGGATCTTAAGGCATGGGCTCACTGTCCCATCATGACGTGCTCGATGAAAGGGGTCGAGGCAAGCCCGTCACGAGCCCATACTAAGGTATGGCACATAACACGTGTGCACCTCGGTATGAGTGCACATGCCTCTTCACAGCCCTATATAAGGGTCCTCACCCTTCGCCGGAGGTACGCTCTCTCGCATGTTGGAGCCTCATATCTACTGTCTGCTTGCCTGACTTGAGCGTCGGAGGGTCGTCGCCGGGGACCCCTCCCCGGCCCGACTTCTGTGCAGGTTCGCCAGAGGTCGATGCAGCTGGCCGAAGATAGGGGAGAGCGCCACGTGCCCAGCGTCCGTCGATTCAGCGACTCGGACAGGATCAATAGGGTTGATTGTAATGTCTTGATAAGGGCCACTATATCTCCAAAACTCGGATGTAGTGTTAAATATGCAAGAATTACCGTTACAGGATCCGACTGTAACGTATCAACAAAGACCGCTACATCATAGATTGGATAAGAACAAATATGATAAGGAACTAATAGTTTAAGATTTGGAACATGAAATATAGAAACCCTCACTGGTAAATCAATGTAGATCGTAGATACGATGATTAGGAGAAGAATTAATATTTTATGTGTACAAGAGACAAAATAAGTAGGCGAGAAGGCAAAGATGATAGATAACTCGGATTTTAAGTTATGGTACATAGGAAAGAGTAAAGTAAGAAATGGAGTAAGTATTGTTGTAAATAGTACGTTAAAAGATGAAGTTGTTAGAGTAACTAGAAAAGGGTATCGAAATATAACCCTTAAAATAATAGTGGCGAAAGATACTATGAATATAATTAGTGTATATGTACCGTAAGTGAGATTAGATGAAGTTACCAAATCAAAGTTTTGGAACGACTTATGAAGTATTATAAAACATTCTGCCAAATGAAATGATTTAAATAGAAGGTGATCTAAATGGACATATCGAATTGAAAAATGAGGAATATAAGAGGGTACATGGGGTTATAGGTTTGGAATGAGAAATGAAGAAAAGAAAGCTATATTAGATTTTGCAATAACATATGACCTTATATTAGATAATACATTTTTTAAGAAAAGAGATTAACACTTAATTATGTTCAAAAGTGGGAATAATAAATCATAAATTGACTTTCTTATTGTTAAGAAGAAGGATAGAAAGATTTGTAAAGATTGCAAGGTCATCCCTGGAGAAAACTCAACTATCCAACATAGCTTAGTAGTGTTAGATATACGTCTCAAACATAATATCAATAGAAAAAAAATATATACGACTCATAGAATTAAGTAGCGAAAGTTAAATGATGGAAAACAAAATACATTTAAAGAGAAGGTAGGAGTACAAGTATTAGGTGAAATATATGGTGACTCTAATACAATATAGGATAAAATGATATCAAAGTTGAAAATAGTAGCTAAGAGTATGCTCGATGAGTCAAAAGGACATGCACCACTAAATAAAGAATTTTGGTGATGGAATGAGAAAAAGTATAAAAGAAAGTGAGGGGAAAACGAATAGATTATAAGGAATTATGTATTTGTAAGAATGAGAAAAATTTTAAAAAATATACAACAGTCAAGAAAGAGACTAAGAAAGTAGTGAATGAAGCAAAGAATGAAACTTTTAAATGATTATATTAAAAATTGGATACCAAAGAAGAGGAAAGAGACATTTATAGAATAGCTAAAATGAGAGAAATGAAGACAAGAGATCTGATCCAAATAAAATGTATTAAAGATGAATGTAATAGAGTAATGGTAAACGATGGAGAAATAAAATAGTGGTGGAAGAGGTATTTTCATCAACTTTTTAATGAAGGTTTAGATGACCAACTTAACTTAGATAATTTAAATAGGTCAAATGAATATACAAATTAAAAATTTTATCGTAGAATTCAAACTTAAGAAGTAGAACAAGCTTTAAATTGGATGCACAATGGAAAAGCCGTTGGACTAGATAATATTCCGATAGAGGTATGGAAGTGCCTAGGGAAACAAGGTATTGAATGACTTACAAAATTATTTAACATGATATTGAAAGCGAAAAAAATGTTTGATCAATAGAGGGTAAGTACTCTAGCTCCCTTATATAAGAATAAGAGAGATGTACAAAATTGTGCAAACTATAGGGATATTAAACTAATGAGTCATACCATAAAACTTTGGAAAAAATAATAGAAAAAAGATTAAAGAATGAGACCATGGTGACCGAAAATTAATTTGGGTTAATACTTGGAAAGTCGACAATATAAAAACTATATATCTTCTTAGACAACTAATTAAAAAATATCAGGAGTGAAAACAAGATCTACACCTGATATTCATTAACTTAGAAAAAGCTTATGATAGAGTCTCAAGAGAAATTACATGAAGAATTCTAGAAAAGAGAGATGTTAATATAACATATATTGAACTAATTAATGATATGTACAAGGATGTAACAATCAGAGTAAAGACTTCAGGCGAAATAACTAAAACATTTCCAATAAAGATAGGGTTACATCAAGGTTCAAGTCTAAATCCCTATCTTTTTACATTAATTATGAACGAACTCACTACACACATTCAAGACACAGTACCGTGGTGCATGTTGTTTGCAAATGATATTGTTTTGATAGATGAAGCACGTGAAGGAGTAAATGCTAAACTAGAATCTTAGTGGGGAACACTAGAGTAGAATAAAGATAATATATGAAATTTACGTTTAGCAATATTATATGTAATGAGACAATTGCTAAGATAGGAGATTATGAGTTGCCCGGAATCGAGAGCTTTAGGATCATTTTTGCAAAACGAACGAGGGATTGAGAGAGATGTCTTACATAGAATATAAGCAGGGGGGTTGAAATGGAGGGGAGTGTCGGGTGTTTTACGTGACCATAGAGTATCTCTAAAACTTAAAGGAAAGTTCTACAAAATCGCAGTTAGACTTACTATGTTATATGGAGCTGAATGTTGGGTTATGACTCGAGCACATGAGTAGAAGATGAGAGTTAGATAAGGATGCTAAGGTGGATGTGTGAACATACGAAGATGAACAGAATAAAAAGTGAGAGCATTAGAGAGAAAGTCGGAGTTGCATCTATTGAGGGAAAACTCTAAGACACGTTTAAGATGGTACGACATGTGCTTAGATGACCAATAAATACTCCAGTTAGGCGATGTGAAATTATGACAAATACACATATCAAACGAGTAAGAGAAAAAATCAAAAAAGACTTGGTTAGCAACAATATAACAAGATAAAATTTGTTTAAGTATAGATGATGATATAATAAGAGATAGAGCTCAATGGCGTAAAAGGATCCATACAGCCGACACCACCTAGTGGGATAAGGCTCGGTTGTTGTTATTGTTGAAACTATACCTAATTGTTTATGGATATTAGTACTCAATGACTTTATCCTTTCTAATAACTTTACACCTCCATTTTCATATTTTCATCTCTAATACATTTACTTTTTCTATGTATTGCTTTGTAACCATCTAATAGTGTGATCAAGTCTGTATCAATCTTATAGAAGTAACCGTTTAGCATAAGACAAATGCACAATAAAGGTTGTAAGCTTTGAAAATGGAAGTACCTGCCTAAATTTTCAAGCTAAATAATAATCGTTGAGATTTTGGCAATACCAGATAAGATCATTAAAGTGGCTTGAATTTTGATCCTCTCTACACTGTATAAGTTGTTTAATATTATAACAGTGTCAGGATTCTGTCATGGGTTGCCTCATTGGAAATGGAGAAATTAGTAGGCGAAGTTCCTTTTTTGTCATGAATGATCCATGGAAAATTTTGTGAACAAAGGTCAACACCTAGGTAGCTAGTTATTGGATGATATGCAGTATACACAAGCACATTACAAAACAATGCTTACAAGAGGAAAATTCCTAAACAGAATAAAATCTGCTAATGCTTTGAGAATTATTCCCTGGCCATTTTATAAATCTGACAACGAGCTAGGTCCTGACTTTGATAAGATAAGCAAAATAATACGAAACCATCATTTTTTGGGTTGGATAATAATTTATATAAACAGATCAAGGAGCCCATTTTAGTTGGGCACAATACAATCAGGCAATTGTTAATTTGTTAGTCACAGTATTGTATTTCTACTGGATCACCTACATCAACATTCAGTTTGATATAAGGAACTTAATCTGTGTATGTTTCCTATTTTCTTGATCAAGTTTAGTTATTGAAAAGAGGGGTCTTATATTGTCTTAGATGAGTTATGTGCATCCAAGTAAAATTTACATCGATAAAATCCTTGTTCCACCAAGCAACTGATACTAATATGGCAACTCCCATGCAACTATGGAAACTTAGTATTTCTACCAACAAAATCCTTTCTGAACATTACATTTATGGAAAAACAAGGCCCAGATATAAATTAAGCTTATTTAAAATTTAAGGTACTAAAAAAGGCAGCCCGAATGGATATGGTATACCTAGCAAACTTCTATCAGTTTTTCAACTTGTAACTAACTTTCTTGTCTGATAGTTTGGTCATTTGAAAGATACATCAGCCTAGAAGAGCAAGCACACAGGAAAAATAATTTCAACATAAGATAGGACTCCAATGACGTTAATTTGGTTCTTTTCTAGCAACATTTGCAAATGATTGGAATAACCAGTAATGCAATGGAAAAAGAAATTGTCTCAGCTGGTACCTTGAAGGGGAAACCATGCCTGAGGGGAAACCATGAGGAACAGAAACACTATACATACTCCACAAATTATTCAAAACGATGCCTGAGGGGAAACCATGAGGAACTTCGACACTGTCTCAGAATGCATTCAATACCCACCTAAAATTATAATAGCAAAACTCATTTGGCAAGAGTAAAAACAAGTAGGGCCAACATTGAAGGTGGTGATATTTTGCTACATCAATAATGAGTTTTTAGATTTCCGTCAGGATCCACAGGCTCATTTCAATTTTAGCACATGTAATTTAGTAGGCAGTATCTCTTCCTTAACTCTGTAACCTAAATCCTCAGCTGCTTTTTCTATATATGCACTCACCATACCACTCCCAACAACTTCAAACTTATTATGATTGTGATCACTAAACTGAAACCTTTTTTTTTCTTTGAGCTGAACCTTCAATTATAGTTTTACCTATAATAAAAGCAAATATGTATACGATAAAAAACACACTTAATAACAACGATCATATTCAAATAAACGGAATTACATACCATATCCTGTCAACACACCCATAAAATTGGCTTAGTAAACGCAATAGTTCGCGATGTCAAAAGAACATTTAAAAAATCTAATAAATACTATTTCAAAAGCACGAAATTGTAGCTGTTTGTTGCAGAGGAACCAAGCGAGCTAGGAGGTTGTAATCAATGGTTACCTCAACATTTAGGGCTGCTTCACTCGTCACCGTAAGCAAGGAATCTGTAACGCTCCTCATAAGGGCCGTTGAAGAAGAGGTCAGCCTCAAACCACTTTGGATACCGTACAAGATCTCCTGCAACGAAGCGCATGTAGCGCTCGCCGGATTTGGCGCCCTCGGGAACCACCCGGACCTCGCCGCTGACCACGTACACCTGCTGGTCCACGTGCCAGTCCCAGGGGAGGTGGCAAGGCCCGCCGGTCTTCCAGATCGACCATTTGCCGACGCCTAGCACCGATTTACGCTCCGGCGATAACCCTCGCTCCACCCGGACGTTATACACCTCCTCCAGAGGCCGTTCGGCCCCCGCGTAGATCCTGGTCTTCCGACTCGAATAAGCTGATGGAGACAAGGGAGAAGGGTGACAGAAGCGGCGGGAATTTGGAGGATAGACAGAGGAAGGAGGAAGGAGTGCGGCTGCGGGGAGGCAGATGGATGCCGTCATCGTTCTCGTTCCCTTCGGTCTTCCTTATCCCCTTCGGCCAATATTCCGGGGGTTTTCCAGTTTTGAGAAAAGTGAAAATTTCAATTTGCCCCAAATATTTCATAAATATTTTTTAAAAAAAAATTAAGAATGGGTTTCGTTCGAAACTGAAAATTTTGAATTTTCTATTTTCTAGTTTTAATTATATTTTACTGTCATAAATTTTGTACCATGAAAATTCGGCAATTTACCAAATGAAACATCCAGAAATCTTAATTGACCAAAAGATATATATTATTTTAATATTTATCAAAGGATACACTTTTTCAAGTACTTCCCTTTTTATTTTTCTAACAAATCTAATTTCTTTTTTTGTTTTTCTTTTCTCACTCTTCTCTTTCCTATCTCTTTTCTCATCTCTCCCATACATGCTGCTTCTTTTATTTTTCCTTTCCTATATTTTCTCTTTTTTATTTGCATACATAGCATATGCCTGATATACAAATCATATAAGTACAACGACATTTAAGATTTAGTTAATTATTTGATAACATTTTAATACATTTAGAAAAGTTAAAATAAACCATGAATAGTAAATTTAAACTCCTTGTAATCTCAGAAATCCACAGGAATTGAAATAAGTGCAATCAAAACTCTCTAAGTCCAGTGGGTTTCGATCAAAATCCACTGATGGATTTAGAGAACTTCGATTGCACCCATTTTAGCTCCTGTGGATTTCTGATATTACAAGGAGTTCAAATATGTTATCCGTTGTTTATTTTGACTTTTAGAATGTGTTAAAATATAAGAATAAAAAATCAATAAAAAACCTCCACGTTAGACCTGATATGAATCATATCAGGCTCACGTTGGGCATGATATAATTTCATATCAGACCTTCATATTAGGCCCATGTTAGGTCTGATATAATTTCATATCAGACCCATGTGGGTCTCACTCTATTAGGAATGCTCAACTATTTTAGGAACTCTTCATTTCATAATGGATGTGTCTATGATTGCTCTAACACTATATGGACAGCAAAAATTAGAGAACAAAAAGCAAAATATGCTGAGAAAATGAAAAACAAAATTGCTATGACTCACAAAGAAGCCAAAGAGAAGAGAGCAACGACTGAGGCTATGTGCTGTGAAGAGCTATTGAAGTCAGAAGAAAGTACGGCTAAATATCATGCCACAGGGCAGATGTCAAAGCAAGGTTGTAGCTGCTTCAGTTCATGAGAAATGGAGATAGTAACAAGATGTTATCTCATGCATGCTTTCTAGCTTATGGTATGTTACTGAGGACTTCAGCTTGTATCATTGTAAGAAAATAAGAGGTATTTAATTTACAATTCCAATTCTTCTTGTCTTTGTAATTCTTCATAAATACTGTATTTTGTTTCTCTAATTCATTATGATTTTTATGTTTGAGTCTGTAGTACATTCTTTCACTTGTACAATTACTGCAAGCTAAACATAAGAATGCACTATAAAAAAAATCATATTAGGCCTAACATGGCCCTGATATGATTCATATCAAGTCTAACGTGGAGGTTTTTTGCTGATTCTTTCTTCTTATATTTTAATACTTTCTAAAAGTCAAAATAAACAACGGATAGCATATTTGAACTCCTTGCAACATCAGGAATCCACAGGAACTGAAATGGGTGCAATCAAAGCTCTCTAGGTCCATCAGTGGGTTTTGACCGAAACCCACTGATGGACCTAGAGAGCTCCGATTGTACTCATTTCAGTTCCTAAAGATTCCTGATGTTGCAAGGAGTTCAAATATGTTATCCGTTGTTTATTTTGACTTTTATAAGGTGTTAAAATATAAGAAGAAAGAATCAGCAAAAAATCTTCACGTTAGGCCTGATATGAATCATATCAGGCTCATGTTATGCCTGATATGAAATCATATCAAGCCCACGTTAGGCCTGATATGAAATCATATTAGGCCCACGTTGGGTCTGATTTGAAATTATATCAGGCCTAACATGAGCCTGATATGAATCATATTAGGCCTAATGTGGAGATTTTTTACTAATTCTTTCTTCTTATATTTTAACATCTTCTGAAAGTCAAAATAAACCATGAATAGTAAATTTGAATTCCTTGTAATCTCAGAAATCCACAGAAAATGAAATAAGTGCAATCAAAGCTTTCTAGGTCCATTAGTGAGTTTCGGTCAAAACCCACTAATGGACTTAGAGAGCTTCGATTGTACCCATTTCAGTTCCGATGGATTCCTAATGTTGCAAGGAGTTCAAATATGTTATCCGTTGTTTATTTTGACTTTTAGAATGTGTTAAAATATAAGAAGAAAGAATCAGCAAAAAATCTCCACGTTAGGCCTGATATGATTCATATCAGACCCATGTTAGGCCTGATATGATTCCATATCAGGCCCAACGTGGGCCTGATATGATTCATATCAGACCTAATGTGGAGGTTTTTTTATTGATTTTTTATTCTTATATTTTAATACATTCTAAAAGTCAAAATAAACAATGGATAGCATATTTGAATTTCTTGCAATATCAGGAATCCACATGAACTGAAATGAGTGCAATCGGAGCTCTCTAGCTCCATTAGTGGGGTTTGACCGAAACTCACTAATGGACCTAGAGAGCTTTGATTGTACTTATTTCAATTTCTGTGGATTTCTGATATTACAAGGAGTTTAAATTTGTTATTCATGATTTATTTTAGTTTCTCTAAATGTATTAAAATGTTATCAAATAATTAACTAAATATTAAATGTCGTTGTACTGATATGATTTGTATATCAGACCTATGTTATGCATGCATGCAAATAAAAAAGAGGAAAGAAAGGAAAGGAAAAATAAAAGAAGCAGTATGCATTGGAGAGATGAGAGAAGAGATAGGAAAGAGAAGAGGGAGAAAAGAAAAACGACAAAAGAAATTAGATTTGTCAGAAGGATAAAAAGAGAAGTACACTTGAAAAAGTGTGCCCTTTGGTAAATACCAAAATAACATATATCTTTTGGTCAATTAAGATTTCTAGATGTGCCATTTGATAAATTACCACAGAAAATTTATTATTTTCTATTGTACAATACATTTTATAAAGAGGATTCATGTACTATCAACGTAACATAGGAAACGCAATAAAATCACTCTACAGAAAGTGTGTTATAATTTTAAGCATCTGACTAATGGACTAAGTTTGGAATAACTGTAAATTTAATTTCTATATAACTCTGCGCATGATGAATTAATCGGTCATAGCCCGTTTTAAATCCGGATAAAGAGGAGATCATTTTAAATTCGGATAAATGAGGAGAATTATATTATATTATTAACTAGTATTAAGATAAATATTTAATAAATAAATCTATTAAATTATTATATTAAATTTATATGGTTCCTCAAAAGATATGTATTATGTAGTATTAAAAATAGAACAGTTTCATTATAGAGTCTAATGGTAAAGTATGACCGTTACTTTCATATGTAAACTTGAGAACACTATTAAATAGGTAAGAGTTTTCAAATTATAAATTAGATAAAAATAAATATTATATAAAAATTAATGATCTAATATTTGGTAGATGAAATTTAAAAATCATCTATGATAAAATAATGAAAATAATAAATACAATGATTAAAAAAATTAATATTTTATATGTATAAAAAACAAAATACCTAGATTAGAAGGTAAAGATGATAAAAAAATCATAAATGAATTAGGTACAGTGATAGATAATTCATTAAAAAAATGAAATGATAAAAGAAATTTGAAAAAAAGATATAAGTTAGGATCTTGATAAAATAAAAATATAAATCTTATCATCATAAAACATCATAAAATAATTATCTTACAATTATTTTTTATGGAATGTTCATGTTTTTCTCAAATAGCAATATATTTTTCTACCTAGATAATAATAAGATTATCATTTATTAAATTATCACCCAATTGATTGTGTAAGTATATATATGTCATACATATAGTTTATATAAATTTATAGCCACTTAATGTTCATTGAAAGATCACACCAAATAGCACCATCATTACCGGACACAAATAATGTTAGTATATACGGTGGCATTTTAGCCAATAGACTCATGTTGTATTTTAGACAAGTAAATATGCAACTTCAAAATGAACCCAAAACAGCGAGGTGTGGATTGCTTCAAAGAATAAAAATAAAATCCACAAGATATAGTACAATTGAAAAGATCCACAAATTGAGGAAAAATTTGCAACAAACTGATTCAAGATTAAATTGGCAAGGGTATAGTTACTCCCGTATGCATCAAAATATCAGTAATCAGGCCTGTAACAGAAACAGTTTGCACAATAATTTATTGAGGTTCCAGCATTATACCAATATAATTTTTCTCAGAACAATGATTAAGAAAATCCTCAGTATCCTGAAAATTCCCAAATAAAATCTTCTGCGGTAACAAAATAAATGGAGAGTCGTTATTTTTTAACAATGTAGATATCAGAAGTTATTGCAATTTCAGTGATCTAGGCAAAAATTCCTATATGGAATTTCGTTACTGACGCATTAATCAAAATTCCAGTCTGCACCCGACCAAAAATCCATCCTGGACCAATATCCGCACCCTGAAAAACTCATGCGCTGACACCGAAAATTACTTGTCTAGACCAAGAACCCAACGAAATCATTCATTGGATAGAGCAGCTCAGAGCAAGAAATATTAAAAAGAGATTAACTTTGGAAACAACCTCTATAACCCGACGGCTACTTCTGGCGTTCCCTAGTCGTCCCCGTGAATTTCAAAATGATTCAGCATAACCAAGGTGTTCTCTTTGGCGGGCGTGGTCGTCGCCACAGGTTCGATCCGAGTGGAGGGTCAGCCTGAGCCGACACTACTGTGGGTGGAGAAGGCTGGTGTGTCGAAGGAGGCTCTGGCGGTGCTCTTGCTCCTGTCCTTCATCTCCAAGATCGCATAAGCAGATCGACGAAAGTAGATAAACTCTAATCGAGAAAGATCGTAGTGAAAGAGAGAATGACAGGGCACAGTTGATTGCTTGGTCCGGCCCAGCGTAGGCAATTCTCACATTGGGCTATGTAAGCTTAGTTAAAATTATAGCTTTTCAAATAATAATGATATAATATAAGATGATTTTAATAGGAATTGATTTAAATGGATATATCCAATAAAAAATAAGAAATATGAGAGGGATCCATGAGGTTATGAGTTTGGAATAAGAAACAAAAAAAGAAAAATTATATTAAATTTTACTATAACATATAACCTTATATTAATTAATACATTTTTTTTTAAAAAATACTTGATCACATTAAAAATATGAATAATAAATCATAAATTGATTTTATTATAGTTAAGAATAATAAAAAAAATTATAAAAATTGTAAGGTTTGAATGATCGAAAGATGCAATATAGGGGGAGGGGGTAAATATCGTTTTTTAAAAACTTTTCTTTTGAAGCGTTTAAAGTACGAGTAGTACAGCGGAAAATAAAAGATTCATTTCGGTTACTTGATTCGAGGCCTAGGTCGACTCCTACTCTAAAACTCGCGATCCTTAATCGCACCGTTGGACAATTCACTAAAACTCTTCTTTCCGAAATCTTCGAAAAGAAGCAATTTGTACAATGGAATGTGTAAGATAGTAACAACCTACTATCTTACTTGAAGTTAAGTACAAAGCAAACTAAATAAAAATATACCGAACAATTAAGAAGCGTTGCGGATCATCGACACTTGATCGGAGTAGTAGCTTGCTTGAAGAAGTGTTGCAGAGTAGCTGTACAAACAAGGATTTGGCTCATAGGTGAACTGGAAAACTGATGCTCAACCTTAGATCTCGAGCTCTTCTTTTATAAGCATCGTTACCATTCGGTCAACCGATCCTCGGGTTTGGTCGACTGAACACAATCCCTTCCTTCTTCGTTGAGATCCGATCTTCGAGCATTTATAATCTTTAATGGTTCGATCGACCAATAACCATGTTCGGTCAACCGAACAATGCACTTTCCCCGTTTGTCGAGATCCTTCATTAATGCGCCTTTAATGTGATGATCGTTCGGTCGACCTATCCCTTGGTTCAGTTTACCGATCTACTAGGTTTCCTGTTAGGATGTATACTAAAAGTCTAGCTTTTGGTATAAACATTTATCTAGAAATAAGAATCACATTGGTCAAATGTCTACATTTACGATAAATGTAGTTGCTCAATTAATTTATATTGTAGATAACATGGTGTGTGGTGTCATACACAGAAGATTATGTTATCGGCTCCTTATAAATTATAAACAGTAGCTCACGACCAAGATGGAAAGGAACAAATCATTGGAAGGTCGTAGTATAATTAGATATTAGTTTATCTTAACTATATAATTACACTAGTACACTTAGAGTGTATTGAGTAGGACCATTTGAGGTCGTTCCTTTTATACTGACTTTATGAAGGAACAAAGACCTCAGTTATTATGGAAGTGTGTGCTCTTAATCCTAATATAATAACAAGCACATATATTTGATATTTATTTCTTTAATTTATCAATGGGTGAGAATTAGTTCGATAAATCAATAAGCCCGATAAGTTGGGAAATGATATCACTTATAGTGTGTGTTGTTGATTATAGAAGGAAACTGTGTCCTAGTGATCTAGGTTGAGAATGCTCCCAAGAGGAGCTCATAAGGATTGTCATGTTAAATCCTGCAGGTGGACTTAGTCTGACATGACGATGAAGTTGAGTGGTACTACTCTTGGAGCTAGATATTAATTAAGTGAGTTGTCAGTAACTTACTTAATTAGTGGACATTTGTTATCTTAAACACAGGGAGACTAACACACTCATAATAAGAAGGAGCCCAAAATGTAATTTGGGATTGGTGCGGTAGTTCAATAATAGTTCTCTAGTGGAATGAATTATTATTGATAAAATTAAGTTGTGTGTTCGGGGCGAACACAGGATGCTTAATTTTATCGGGAGACCAAAACCAATTCCTCCTCTCGGTCCCTATCGTAGCCTCTTAATTATAGAGTACTATACCCACCTATACACACCTTCTTACCCATCCCATAGGGACCGGCCAAGCTAGCTTGGAGACCAAGCTAGGGCCGGCCAAAGTTTGGTTCATGGGTGCTTCAAGGTGGCCGGCCCTAGCTTGGGTTCAAGCTTGGTGTGGCCGACCCAAATTAAAATAAAAGGATTTTTATTTTTAAAATTTTTCTTATGTGGATAACATGATTTAAAAGAGAGTTTAAAAATTTAAATCTTTCCTTTTATAAGATTCTATAAAAGATTAAGAGAAAAGCTAAATCTCTTTCCTTATTTGTAGATTAAAAAGTTGATTTTAATTTTGGTAAAAACTTTCCTTTTAACCATGTTCATGATTTAAAAGTTTAAAAAATTAATAATTCTCTTTTATTAGTTTCTACAAAAGATTAAGAAAAGATTTGATATCTTTCCTTATTTGTAGATTGAAAGGAGATTTTAATTTTTAGAGATAACTTTCCAGAAATTATCCACATGTTTAAAGAAAGATTTAATTTATAAAATTTCCTTTTAACCAATCATGAAGGGATAAAAATTATTGGAGAAATTTTTTATAAAATTTCTGGAAGCAAATAAGGAAGTTTTAATTTGTGTTTAAAATTTTTATTTGCTTGTAGTTTTGGTTTGGCCGGCCATTATAATAATGAGAAGAAAAATTATTTTTAATTAAATAAAATTTTCCTTTTCATGGCAAAAGAATTAAGGAAGTTTTTATTAAAATTTCCTTATTTGCCAAGACCAAGGATTATAAAAGAGGAGGTGGAGGAGCCTTCATGGGTGAACAACCTCTATTCTTTTCCTCCCTCTCTTCTTTGGTGGCCGACCCTATTTCTCTCCTCTCCTCTTGTTGGCTGAAACCTATCTTCTTGGTGGAGTTCTTGTTTATGGCCGGATCAAGGAAGGAGAAGAAGAAGAGAAAGCAATCCTCGTCTCTAGCATCCCTTGGAGCATTGGTGGTGGCCGAAATTCTTCATCCTTGAAGAAATTTATTGTGGCCGAAATCTAGAAGAAAGAAGGAAGATGGAAAGGTGGTTCTCATCTCGGAAGATCGTTGCCCACACAACATCCGAGGTTAGAAGAGGAATACGGTAGAAGATCAAGAGGTCTTTGTCTTCAAAAGAAAGGTACAACTAGTAATGTTTTTTCGCATCATGCTAGTTTTATTTCTTTGTAAAAATACCAAATACAAGAGGCATGCGATTCTAGTATTTCGAATTTATTTTCGATGTTGTGTTCTTTTATTTTTCTTTTTCCTTGTGATTTGATTATTCTTTTTGGTTGACTTAAAGTTATTTAAGGAAATGAAATATTAGCTTTCCTTAAAAGGTTTTGTCTAGTCGGTGGTGGTTGTTCCCATATCCAAGAAGGCCATGTGCCTCGCCACGTCAGTACTGGAAGCCAATTTTGGAAATTAATATTTAATAGAATTAATAACCTAGGTGATTTGGATCGAAAGTGTTAAGTTCCGCAGGAGATCCAAGTTTAAACCTAAAAGAACAAATAAATTAAACTTTGGATCAAACGTGTTAAGTTCCGCAGGCGATCCAAGTTTAATTTAAAAGAACACATGGTAGCTAGGAAAAGGTTCAGACCTTTGCACAAAATTTTTGTACAGTGAAACCATTAGGCTTTCCGAGTAGTAACCAACATTTCCTTCTCTGCTTTGGCTCGGTTTGATATGTATCACATCATCAAAGTTCGGTGGACCGATCCTCTGATTCATTCGACCGATCAGACTTCGATCGGACTCTACTCTGCTTTGGTCTGCATTGATAGATCGTTTGAAGTAATAGAGGGGAGGGGTGAATATCGCGCGTTTAAAACTTTTCTTTTACCCTTTTGAAATCAAAGTCGTGCAGCGGAAATAAGAAAGAGACACAATTCGATTACTTCGTTCAGAGCCTAACTCGACTCCTACTCGAAGGCCCGCGGTCCTTGACCGCACCGATGGACAAAGCACTATAATCCTTCTTTCCGAAATCCTCGGAAAGAAGTGAATCGTACAATTGAGCAAGATAGTAACACCCTACTATCTTGCTTAAATAAAAGTACAAAGCAAGCTTTAATTAAATTATACCGACAATGTATTGCATATGAAGCTTAGGTCGGTACTCTGGACGATGTTGCTTGCTGAGGTGACGAGATGAGTAGCGTGAGCAACTTGCAGAGTAGCACAAGAATTGATCAGAAAGTTGTTCTATTAGCTTCTGACTTCGAGCACATTTTATAAGAATCTTGGACGTTCGGTCGACCGATCCCTCTGTTCAGTCGACCGAACCAACTCCGATCCCTTCCAGCTGGAGTCTAACGCTGGCTCCATATTCTGCATTAACTGGACTTCAATGGTTCGGTCGACCGATCCCTCTGTTCGGTCGACCGAACATGCTCCTTCTCTGTTCATCGAGATTTGCCGTGATCTGCATTTACTGCGCCTTTAATATTGATGGTTCGGTCGACCGATCCTCAGCTTTGGTCGACCGATCAGTGTATTTTCCTTCTACATCTGATCGTTGCTGATTAAACTGATCTATGCTGAGTCATCTTGGTTCGGTCGACCGATCCTCTGGTTCGGTCGACCGATCCAGCCAAACCTGCAACACAGTGTTAAGCAAAGTATCCCTGCAACACAAAGGTTAGCACAGTAATATATAATGCATGAGTATGACAGTTAGAACTGTCTTGATCTCAACTTGGAAACCTTCCCGGTTTCTTTAGTTGGATCAGCGACCTTAAGTTGTTCCCTTTAGGAACCTGACTTCACTGTCTCTCTTCCAGTTGCATACCTTAACTTACCTGCCAAACATGATCCTCCAGACATGTTTGGTCTTTTGTCTGCTCAGTGTCTGATCGCCTGATCCACTAAGACTTTCCCTGCAATACCATATTATCCAACAACAATAATAGTAATACAGAAAACAATAGTAAACCTAAACCTAGATTTAATGAGATCCGCTAGTCCGGTCGACCGCGCGCGGTTGACCAGAAACCATCTGATCAACCTTGCTTGGAGTTCACTCCTCCAAGACTTCTCGTTACCTAAGGTTACCACCCCCTAGGATTTTTTTCCACTTGGCTTCACTCACCAAGACTCAGTATTCGGCTACCAGAGATCAAGTCCTCCAGACCTATCCACCTGGCTTCCACGACATACCGAGATTTCCCTTACCTAGCCTACAACTAGGACTCAGTATTCGGCTACCCAGGGATCAAGTCCTCCAGACCTATCCACCTGGCTTCCACGATATACCGAGATTTCTCTCCTTACCTAGCCTCCAACTAGGACTTCCCTTGCCTAGCCTATAACTAGGACTTCCCTAGATCAAACTCCATACTTAAACATACTTAAGCATATTTAAACATATTTGTCTGACATTAAAACCTTGGAGGTCGATTGCACCAACAATCTCCCCCTTGATGTTTGACAAATATGTTTAAGTTAGGTCAATTCAAAAAGATTTAGATTTCTAACTTAAACACTTCTTCTCCCCCTTTTGTCATACAACAAAAAGAATTCTCCATAAATGGCTTTAATTGTTAAGGATCCCTAAGTTTTACACCAACAATGATGGAATACTTGTAAATATTTTCAAGATATACCTAAGGTATTCTCTCACCCATTTGATGTATAATAGAGTTTTCAAAAATGAGTCATAGAGCCTCATTCCATTAAAAAATTGAGGAAATTTGCAATATCTTTTTCAAAATAATTTGGAAGAATGCACTATGTAAAATCTCTCAAAAAGTATTTCAAAACTTAAAGTATTTGTGCAAAACCATGATATAGAAGTTTTAATGCTTGCAAAAATTTCTCAGAATTTCTTTCAAAAATTTTCAAAGAATACTTGTCAAAAATATTTGTAAAGCATTTTTATCAAGCATTATTTTCAAAGAGTATTTCAAATCTGAGTTCAATACCATTTTCAAAATAAATATAAAATATTTCAAGGCTAAAAATATTTTCAAGGATTTTACAAAGATATTCCAAGGCTTGGACTTTGTCAAAAATTCTTTTTTCTTACTGGTTTACTAAGATATGAATGTCATAATATTAAAAAAAATTTGCAAAGAATTTTTCAAAATATGAAACATAAAATTTTAGAGGAATTTTCAAAGTATTTTTCAAAAAGTATGAGTTTGAAAAATATGATTTTGAAAAGATAATGCCTGAAGAAGAATTTTGTAAAAGTAATATATATATTTTAAAAAATATTTGATTAAGAGATTTTAAGATATTTTTCAAAAAGATTTGTAAAGAAGTTTTATCAAGCAATTTTCAAAGAGTATTTTGAAACATTTTTTTAAAAAAATATGTTTTCAAAAGCATGATTTTGAATAAAAAATATGTCCTTCAACCAAGTCTTTCCCCCTTAACTGGACACTATTTTTTAGATATCTTTATTACCCACAAGGAAGACTTTTCTATGTGTGTCTAAAGGTCATGATTGACTTAAGGTTCTAAAGACTTAGGCAGTGAATAATAATAATTATATATATATAATACAACCAATCAATCATCAATCAAGATTTGAAAAATATTTCATAAGAAAATAGATTTATAAGTTTTCAAAATCCTTTTTATGAAAATAGTTTAAATTTTAATTTTCTTAGCATCTCATCCATTCTAAATTTTCAAGTATGGTAATCCTATAATTGTGTGAGATGACTTTATTAGTTTTGAGTTTTTTTTAAAAAAACTTAAATTGAATTTTAGTTTAACTTAAATTAATTTTGGGTTAAAATGATAACATTATTTGAACTAATATTTAGTTTAGAGATTTTAAATTTATTAACTAATTAATAAACGATTAGTTTAAAATTCAATTATTATTAATTAGGTTAAGAATTGATTTTAATTGCTATGGTTGCAAGTTGATTGTTAGATTAATAATTGGTTTAAACATAAGTTAGTTTCAATTGAGTATGATTATTTAAGTTTAATTAATTACTTTTTAAAGGTTAAAGTTAAATTAATTTATTTATTGTTTAAAATAATTTTGATTAATTTTAAGTTTTTAATTAAGTTTAAAATAATTAAATAATTAAGTTTTTAATTGAGTTTTAAAATAAGTTTAATTAAGGTTTAAAAATAATTTTAATTAAGTTTTAAAAATAATTTTAATTAATTTTTAAAATAATTTTAATTAAGTTTTAAAAATAATTTTAATTAAGTTTTTTTTTTAAAAAAAATTAATTAAATTTTTAAAATAATTTTAATTAAGTTTTAAAAATAATTTGGTTTGAATCATATTTGAATTAGGTTTAAATTAGATTTGAATTAAGTATGAATTTAGTTAGAATTAAATTAGGTTTGAATTAACTTAGAATTAAGTTAGGTTTGAATTAGGTTTGAATTAAGTTAGAATTAAATTAGGTTTGAATTTAGTTAGAATTAAATTGAATTTGAATTAATTTAGTTTGAATTAGATTTTATTGAAAAAGGTTATTGAACCCATGTTAGATTCAAACTTAGCTTTGGGTTAATCAAGCAGGCGTCCTAAGGATAAGTTTCAGTTCAGTGGCGAGACATATGACCTACTTGAATATCATTAGACCACTTGCTGAAGACTTTCCAAACTGTTCCTGCCCAAAAAACTTAATACTAAACTTTGGTCTAACTAGCCCATATTTAACAGGGGTAGTTTCGGTCAGATCCACTAAGTCTAGTGCAACAGGTAGAATTCCATACATGCCTTCGACAAAGTTTTCTTGACGTACTATCATCCAATCCATTCCGGTGCTATGTTGTTAGAGTTTGGTAAACCTTTTTAACTAACCGTTCTAAACTAGTAGCATAAAGAAAAGATGCATGACATGTTAAATAATAGATAAGTATGCATGAACATGGCAAGTCATACAATTCAAACAAGTCATACATGATTTATTATTGTTTAGTTGTTTATTTATTGTGTTATTGTTGTTTTATTGATTTATTGCTGTTCTTTTATTGATTTGTTGTTGTTATTATTATTATTATTATTTAGTATTTTTGTTATTATTATTGTTTTATTATTATTATTATTATTATTATTATTATTATTATTATTATTATTATTATTATTATTATTTAGTTTCATAATTAAAAGGTACATGATTATAATTAGATTTTGTTTTAGATTTGGTTTTGATTTATAACTTAAATCTAGATTTTGTGAGTTGATAAAATTATTAATAATATTTTCTAATATATTAATTTTGTTTTTCAAAATATTATTTTATTTTTCTAATTTTCTAAACTTTGATTTATAGTTCAGTTTCTTATTTTTATTTAAATTTTTTGTTAAATAATTTTGATTAATTGGATCTGGGTCTTGATTAAGTTTTTGGTTGATTTGGTTAATTTTAGTTATATTTGAATTAATTAAGTTTTTATTAGTTAGATTATTTTTGTTAAGTAATTTTAATGTTGGATTTTCATGCATTTTTAATTTCATATTACAATTCAAACAAAACGGATTTAAATCATGTAAATTTTCATATAATTTAAATTTATTTACCATACTAGCTCCCCCTGAATCCTTGGGTCTTCTCTCCGGGCATTGAGAGTTGTAGTGTCCCATCTTTTTACACTTGAAACATTCGATGTGGTCCTTCCTTTTCCGTACTCTAGGCTTCGACTCCTCCTTTGCCTCCGGTTGTGCAGATCGACTCATCGGACATTTATTTTTGTAGTGTCCTTTTTCTCTGTAACTAAAACATGTTATGTGTTCTTTAAATTTTGAATTTAAAATATTACCTTTTGAACCCTCATTAGGATTCCCCCCTTGACCAATGCCATTTCGAAATCAGGCTCGAGTGTTTTGTCGGGCTCGGGTTTAGATCCATCAGCCTCCTCCTCAGCCACTAGTGCGATGAAGTTGACTTGGTCTAGATCTGGTTCTGAGGATAACTCTCCGGATTCGGATTCAAGTTCGAATTCATTTTCGCCTTGATCTTCTAGCCTCGACGAAGTCTCGTGAAGCTCGATCAATTTGGTCCACATCTCGAATGCGTTCTTGTAATCTTGTAATTGACACAAAACATTATTAGTCAAAACACTAATTAAAATATCTATTACCCTTGTGTTTGCTTCTGAGTTTTGAGAAAATTGTCTCAGTGCGATCCATTTGTCGAAATCGTTGCTTCCAATGAAGCATTCCATCATTTGCCTCCAGGAATTGAAGTAGACTTGATTGTACAGCGGAGGGTCGTAGATACTTCTCTCTTCTTGATAAGATGTCATCATTCTTGCAAGAAAGAAAAAATAACAAACCGATTTCCAAGACTTTCGTCTTGGGATTAGTAGTGCTTGAAAAAAAATATTCTAAAAGAAAATAAATTGAAGAAAAGAAAAAGTTTAAAAAATGCTTTGAAAAATGGTTAAGTTATTTCAGAGCTAACGAGGCTCTGATACCAATTGATAGATCGTTTGAAGCAATAGAGGGGGGGGGGTGAATATCGCGCGTTTAAAACTTTTCTTTTACCCTTTTGAAATCAAAGTCGTGCAGCGAAAATAAGAAAGAGACACAATTCTGTTACTTCGTTCGGAGCCTAGCTCGACTCCTACTCGAAGGCCCGCGGTCCTTGACCTCACCGATGGGCAAAGCACTATAATCCTTCTTTCCGAAATCCTCGGAAAGAAGTGAATCGTACAATTGAGCAAGATAGTAACACCCTACTATCTTGCTTAAATAAAAGTACAAAGCAAGCTTTAATTAAATTATACCGACAATGTATTGCAGATGAAGCTTAGGTCGGTACTCCGGACGATGTTGCTTGCTGAGGTGACGAGATGAGTAGCGTGAGCAGCTTGCAGAGTAGCACAGGAATTGATCAGAAAGTTGTTCTATTAGCTTCTGACTTCGAGCACATTTTATAAGAATCTTGGACGTTCGGTCGACCGATCCCTCTGTTCGGTTGACCAAACCAGCTCCGATCCGTTCCAGCTGGAGTCTGACGCTGGCTCGATATTCTGCATTAACTGGAATTCAATGGTTCGGTCGACCGATCCCTCTGTTCGGTCGACCGAACAGGCTCCTTCCCTGTTCATCGAGATTTGCCGTGATCTGCATTTACTGCGCCTTTAATATTGATGGTTCGGTCGACCGATCCTCGGGTTCGGTCGATCGATCAGTGTATTTTCCTTCTGCATCTGATCGTTGCTGATTAAACTGATCTGTGCTGAGTCATCTTGGTTCGGTCGACCGATCCTATGGTTTGGTCGACCGATCCGGCCAAACCTGCAACACAGTGTTAAGCAAAGTATCCCTGCAACACAAAGATTAGCACAATAATATATAATGCATGAGTATGACAGTTAGAATTGTCTTGATCTCAACTTGGAAACCTTCCCGGTTTCTTTAGTTGGATCAGCGACCTTAGGTTGTTCCCTTTAGGAACCCGACCTCACTGTCGCTCTTCCAGTTGCATACCTTAACTTACCTGCCAAACATGATCCTCCAGACATGTTTGGTCTTTTGTCTGCTCAGTGTCTGATCGCCTGATCCACTAAGACTTTCCCTGCAATACCATATTAGCCAACAACAATAATAGTAATACAGAAAATAATAGTAAACATAAACCTAGATTTATCGAGATCCGCTGGTCCGGTCGACCGCGTGCGGTCGACCGGAAACTATCTGATCAACCTTGCTTGGAGTTCACTCCTCCAAGACTTCTCGTTACCTAAGGTTACCACCCCCTAGTATTTTTTCCACTTTGCTTCACTCACCAAGACTCAGCATTCGGCTACCCAGGGATCAAGTCCTCCAGACCTATCCACCTGGCTTCCACGACATACCGAGATTTTCCTTACCTAGCCTACAACTAGGACTCAGTATTCGGCTACCCAGGGATCAAGTCCTCCAAACCTATCCACCTGGCTTCCACGATATACCGAGATTTCTCTCCTTGCCTAGCCTCCAAATAGGACTTCCCTTGCCTAGCCTACAACTAGGACTTCCCTAGATCAAACCACATACTTAAACATACTTAAGCATACTTAAACATATTTGTCTGACATTAAAACCTTGGAGGTCGATTGCACCAACATGCACTAGTCTCTGGTTTGAGTTAGCCATGTTCGGTCGATCGATCCTTGTGTTGGGTCGACTGATCAGGTCGTTCACTGCAAAATAGAGTTAGACAATATTTCTATACAAAACAAAGGTTAGCACAGTAATATAGTAAGATGCATGAGTAGTAACAGATAGTAACATTGTCTTGATCTCAACTTGAAAACCTTTCAGGTTTCTTCAATTGGATCAATGACCTAGGGTTTGTTCCTTTCTGGAACATGACCTCACTGTCGCTCCCTCTAGTTGTTTATCTCAACCTACCTTTCAAACATTGGTCCTCCAGACCTGTTTGGACTTTACAGATTAGCATCGGATCGACTCACTAGGACTTTCCCTCGATCTATGGTCCTCCAGACCTATCGAGCTTCCCTGCCAAGTGTTGGGTCCTCTTGACCTACTTGGACTTTCTTCCTAGCTTCCACGATCTGTTAAGACTTTCTCTAGGTTGAGTAAACAGCCTGCATACTCAGTCAACTTGTTAGACAATATCAAAACTCAGGTTCGATTCTGGTGCACCTTGTGTTAGGGTCGATTTGTAGCTAGAGGGGGGGGGGTGAATTGTTAGAGTGTATACTGAAAGCCTAAGCTTTTGTAAACATTTATTTTGAATAAAGAATCACATTTGGTCAAATTATCTACATTTGTTCAATTAATTTATATTGTAGATAACATAGTATGTGGTGTCACATACAGAAGATGATGTTATCAGTACTTTATAAATTATAAACAGTAGCTCACGACCAAAATGGAAGGGAACAAACCATTGGAAGGTCGTAGTGTAATTAGGAATTAGTTTATCTTAACTATATAATTACACTAGTACACTTAGAGTGTATTGAGTAGGACCATTAGAGATCGTTTCTTTTATACTGACTTTATAAAGGAACAAAGACCTCGGTTATTATGGAAGTGTGTGCTCTTAATCCTAATATAATAACAAGCACATATATTTGATATTTATTTCTTTAATTTATCAATGGGTGAGATTTAGTTCGATAAATCAATAAGCCCCATAAGTTGGGAAATGATATCACTTATAGTGTGTGCTGTTGATTATAGAAGGAAACTGTGTCCTAGTAATCTAGGTTGATAATGCCCCCAAGAATAGCTCATAAGGATTGTCATGTTAAACCCTGCAGGTGGACTCAGTCCGACATGACAATAACGTTGAGTGGTACTATTCTTGGACTAAAATATTAATTAAATGAGTTGTCAGTAACTGACTTAATTAGTGGACATTCGACATCTTAAACACAGAGAGAATAACACACTCATAATAAGAAGGAGCCCAAAAATGTAATTTGGGATTGGTGCGGTAGTTCAATAATAGTTCTCTAGTGGAATGAATTATTATTGATAAAATTAAGTTGTGTGTTTGGGGTGAACACGGGATGCTTAATTTTATCGGGAGATCAAAATCAATTCCTCCTCTCGGTCCCTATCGTAGCCTCTTATTTATAGAGTACTATACCCACCTATAGCTACCTTCATACCCATGATGTAGGGGCCGGCCAAGCTAGCTTGTGGATCAAGCTAGGGTCGGCCAAGCCTTGGTTCATGGGTGGCCGGCCCTAGCTTGAACCCAAGCTTAGGTGGACGACCCCCATTAAATTAAAAAGAATTTTAATTTTAAAATTTTCTTATGTGAAAAATATAATTTATTGAAGAGATTAAAAATTAAAATATCTCTTTTAAAAGGATCTACAAAAGATTAAAGAAAGAGATTAGATCTCTTTCTATATTTGTAGATTGGAAAGATATTTTATTTTTCTTCTTTGTAAATTATTCACATGTTGAAAAATTAAAATTATAGAAATTTCTTTTTATCAACCATGAAGGGATTTTAAAGGGAAATTTTATTTTTTTTAAATTTTCGAAGACAAATAAGGAATTTTAATTGTTGATTGAAATTGCCTTGTTTGCTCTTATTGATGTGGCCGGCCATGACATGAAGGTTTAGGAAATTTTGTTTAATTTTTCTTAATTAATTCATGTCAAGGAAAGTTAAGGAAAGTTTATTGTAATTAAATTTCCTTATTTGTCAAAGCTAAGGATTATAAAAGAGGGGGTTGGGGTGCCTTCATGACACACAACTTTTATTATTCTTCTCCCTCTTTTCTTCCTTGGTGTGGCCGGCCTCATTCTTTCTCTTCTCTCCATCTTTGTGGCCGAAATTCCCCTTGCTCTTGGAGATTAAGTGGTGGCCGGTTTCTAGCTTGGAGAAGAATGAGAGAAAGCTTTCATCCCTTGGAGCTTGGTTGATTGTTTCTCTTCTTCCTTGGAGGTGCACTTGATTTGGCCGAACCTTGCAAGGAGGAGAAGAAGGTGCTTTGGTGGTTTCTCATCTCGGAAGACCGTTGCCCACACAACGTCCGAGGTTAGAAGAGGAATACAGTAGAAGACCTAGAGGTTTTTTGCTTGCAAAAGAAAAGGTATACTAGTATTTTATTTCCGCATCATACTAATTTTATCTTCATGTAAAAATATCAAATACAAGAGGCATGCGATTCTAGTATTTCGAATTTTTTTTCGATGTTGTGTTCTTTGTTTTTCTTTTCCTTGTGATTTGATTGTTCTTTTCGGTTGACCTAAAGTTATTTAAGGAAATTAAATATTAGCCTTCCTTAAAAGGTTTTGTCTAGGCGGTGGTGGTTGTTCCCATATCCAAGAAGGTCATGTGCCTCGCCATTCAGTCCTGGAAGCCAATTTTGGAAATTAATATTTAATAGAATTAATAACCTAGGTGATTTGGATCGAACGTGTTAAGTTCCGCAGGAGATCCAAGTCTAAACCTAAAAGAACAAATAGATTAAACTTTAGATCAAACATGTTAAGTTCTGCAGGCGATCCAAGTTTAATTTAAAAGAACACATGGTAGCTAGGAAAAGGTTCAGACCTTTGTACAAAATTTTTGTATAGTGGAACCATTAGGTTTTCCGAGTAGCAACCAACATGAATAGCTCGTCACGCTCGTCGTTGCTTGCTTCTTGGTGATGATATGCAGCGGAAAGAACAAGAACCAAAAACACAATGCTAGCATAAGGATTTACTTGGTATTCACCTCAAGAAGAGGTAACTAATCCAAGGATCTACACACATGAGCACTCTTCACTAATAAAAACACTCTTTTACGGTAACTACCGAAGGTGGAGAAGCCTTGTACAAACCCACACAACAAATACAACTCACGTAAGAGGAAAATACAAGAGATACAAATAAAAACTTCTTTTTCTTACTTACTTGTTGCTTGTTATTGTCTCTTGAACCTTGGAAGTGTGGCTACATTTGTCCCCAAGATGTTTCAAGATCTGGCTATGAGAGTGGAGAAAAACTCTGAAATCGTCATTGTGTTCGCGTGGAGAAGAAAGCAGAAGAAGTGCGTAGAAAATCGCTTGCCAACAGCTATAACCTGCGCAATGGTCGAATCCCAATCGATTGAATGACTCTCAATCGATTGGGGAGGCTTTGGATCGATCGATTGATTGATCCAGAGCGCCTCTATGCTCTCTGGAAAGCGCCTGAATCGATTGTCCGATCGATTTAGCTTTTATTGTGCAATTTCCAGCTTCCTAATCGATCGGCTGATCGATTGGAGGTTTCAATCGATCGATTCAGAAGCTCACTGTTCGCTCAGAAACTCTCCCAATCAATTGGGAAAGTTTTGATCGATTACCCAATCGACCTGACCATTTCTGCATGAAATCGAGTCAACCAATCGATTGAAACCCCCCCCCCCAAATTAATTGACCAATCGATTGGAAAGCACAACAATGTATAGATCTTGAAATGAGCTTCGTTTCGCATCTGAGATCCCCTCATTCCGATATCCGAGTCAAAAGTTATGACCTTCAGAAGTTTACTACGCCCGAACTTCCTAGTTCTATGCCAACTCCCTATTAGACTTACGATCGCTAAGTGTTTGATCAACTTTTGACCCATCTGGACTTTTTCTCCTCGCGCCAAGTGTCCGGTCAACCTTGATCCACTTGGACTTACCATCTCGTGCTAAGTGTCCGGTCTTCCATGACCCACTTGGATTTCCTTCCACCATATGTCTGGTCACCCTTGACCCATTTGGATTTCCTCTTGCCAAGTATCTGGTCAATCCTTTGGCCTACTTGGACTTCCAAACACCAGGTGTCTAGTCAACCTTGACCCACTTAGATTTCCACATGCCTGGTTTCACTCACCAGGTCTTTCCCCTGTCTGACTTTACTCACCAAGACTTTCACTCTGCTTAGCTTCACTCACTAGGACTTCCCATCTGTCTGGCTTTACTCACCAAGACTTTCACCTAGCTTCACTCACTAAGCCTTTCACCTGGCTTCACTCACCAGGATTTTCCCACTGCCCGGCTTCACTCACCGGGACTGTCACCTGCCTAGCTTCACTCATCAGGACTTTCACTCTGCCTAGCTTCACTCACTAGGACTTTCCCAACTGCCTGGCTTCATTGACCAGGACTTTCCATCGAGCTTCCTTTTTTCGCTGCGCTTCTGGTCCTCCAATAGTACCACGCCTTGCAAGGATATGATCCGCGATAAAAATAGAATTTTATCTATATCGATCCTATATTCCACAAAAGAATGTACAGAAACAAAAATGGAAAATCCTAAAAGTAATACAGCTCCTGCTGTATTTAATATATACAATCATGTACACACAAAAATGCCCTTGACATGTCCAAGGGTCCAATCACACACAATATCTGTAAGCCATAATAGTTGGAGCCTGCAACCACAGAGTTAGCACATCTTACTATTACCCTGCCTAAATTATGTATGACATGTGCATAATTAAACTGAAAACCAAACACACAGAGGCAAACCCTAGCTCTGATACCAATTGTTGGTTGATCCTAGGAAGATTGTACCGGCTCCATTGTACAAAAATTTTGTACAAGCGTCGAACCTTTCCTAAACAATCTATTGTGTTCTTTAGAAATTAAATTAGGAATCGCAAACAGAACTTAACATTATTGATTCCAAATTTAACTTATATGTTCTTAATGGCTTAGATTTGGATCGCAAACGATGCTTAACATTATTGATCCAAATCCACCTATGTTATAAATTCAATTAAATATTAATTTCCAAAATTGGCTTCTAGGACTGCATGGCGAGGCACTAGTCCTTCTTGGGTATGAGATCATCCACCACCGCCTAGACAAAGCCTTTTAAGGAAAGCTAATATTTAATTTCCTTATATAACTCTATGTTTAACCAAAAAGAACAATCGAATCACAAATTCGAAAAATAAAAAAAACACAAACTCGAATCACAAACTCGAATCACAAATTTGAAACTTTAGAATCATATGTCTCTTGTGTTTGGAATTCATACAAAGAAAAACTAATATGATGCGGAAAATAATTATTAGTTATACCTTTTCTTTGTATGCTAATAATCTCGAGATCTTCTGCCGTATTCCTCGCCTCCTCTTAGACGTCGTGTGGGCGACGATCCTCCAAGATGAACACCACCCAAAAACTTCTTCCTCCTCTAAAATCCAGCCACCACCACCACAAAGAAATAAAAGAGAGCAAGGAGAAAAGCAAGGGGAGAGGTTCGGCCACAAGAGGGAGCACAAGCAAGAGAATAAGAATTGATGTTTCATGAGGCCTCTCCTCCCCTTCCTTTATAATACTTGCCCAAGGCATACAAGGAAAGATTTTTATAAAAAATTAAAATCTTCCTCTTGTTTTTCCTTTCCTCCTTTTTAATTCCTTTTTCTCCTCTTTGATTGATTCAATTGATTGGCCGGCCCCTTGCTTGGGCACCAAGCAAGGGTGGCCGACCCTAAGAGGAAGGAAATAAAAATCTTGTAAAAATTTTATAAACAAAGAAGGAAAGCTCTTATAAAATTTTACAAACTCTCTTTTAATCTCCTAATGTGGATGTTTAAAAAAGGAAAGTTTTCTTTATTTTAAAACAAGTTTTAAAATTTAAAACTTCTCATTTAATTTTTTTTTAACATGGTAACAAAAAAGGAAAGTTTCAAATTTAAAACTCCCCTTTTAAAAAACATGAGGATGGTTAAAAAAGGAAAATTTTAAAACTTTTAAACTTTCTTTTAAATCATGTGGCCTAATTCAAATAAGGAAAGTTTTATAATTTAAAATCTCTCTTTTAAAACTTGTAGATATCTACAAAGAGAAGATTTTAAAAATTCAAAACACTCCTCATAATTTGAATTATGTGGTCGGCCCCCTTTGCAAGACTTATGGCTGACCCCTTTAGAGAAGATTGTGGCCGGCCCTTGGCTTGGTCACCAAGCCTTGGGACGACCCCCTCTTGGGCATTAATGAGGCTACGACAGGGACCTAGAGGAGAAATTGGTTTTGGCCTCCCGACGAGCTTGAGTATCCCGTGTTCGCCCCGAACACACAACTCAAGTTCATCAATAACAACTCATTCCACTAGAGAGCTATTATTGCACTACCGCACCAATCCCAAATTAGATTATGGGCTCCTTCTTATCATGAGTGTGTTAGTCTCCCTATGTTTAAGATATCGAATGTCCATTAATTTAATTGAGTTATTGACAACTCGCTTTAACTAATACTTTAGTCCAAGAGTAGTACGACTCAACTTTATCGTCATGTCGGACTAAGTCCACCTGCAGGGTTTAACATGACAATCCTTATGAGCTCCTCTTGGGGACATTCTCAACCTAGATTACTAGGACACAATTTCCTTCTATAATCAACAATACACACTATAAATAATATCATTTCCCAACTTATCGAGCCTTTTGATTTATCAAGCTAAATCTCACCCTTTGATAAGTTAAAGAAATAAATACTAAATATATGTGCTTGTTATTATATTAGGATTAAGAGCACACACTTTCATAATAACTAAGGTGTTATTCTTTTATTAAGTCAGTATAAAAAGAACTTACCTTAAATGGTCCTACTCAATACACTTAGAGTGTACTAGTGTAATTTATTAATCAAGATAAACTAATACCTAATTACACTACGACTATTCCAACGATTTGTTCCTTTCCATCTTAGTCGTGAGCATCTGTTTATAATTTATAAAGAACTGATAACATGATCTTCTGTGTGTGACACCACACACCATGTTATCTACAATATAAATTAATTGAACAACTACAAATGTAGATATTTTTGACCAATGTGATTCTTTATTTCAAAATAAATGTTTACAAAAGCTAAGCTTTTAGTATACACACTAACAAAATGAGCATAAAATTAATATTTTTATCGTAAAATTTAAATTTCAGAAGTAAAACAAGTTTTAAATGAGATGCTAATGGAAAAACTGTTAAACCAGATGATATTTCGATAAAGGTATGGAAATGCTTAGAGAAATAATGTATTGAATGACTTACAAAATTATTTTATATGACCCTTATAAAAGAACAATGGAAACATATAAAATTATATAAATTATAAGAATATTAAAATAATGAGTCATACCATGAAACTTTGAAAAAAAAATAATAACTAAAAGATTAAGAAAGGAGACTATTATGATCGAAAATCAATTTGAGTTCATACTTAAAAGGTCGATAATAGAAGTTATACATCTTCTCAAATAACTAATTGAAAAGTATCGGGAGCAAAAGCAAGATCAACACTTGGTATTCATTAGTTAAAAAAAAAGCTTATGATAGATTCTTAAGAGAAATTATATTAAAAATTATAGAAAAGAGATATGTTAGTGTAGTATATATTGAACTAATTAAGAATATGTATGAGAATGTAAATACCAGAGTGAAAAACTTCAGACAGATTAACTGAAACATTTCCAATAAAGTTATGAACTCATTGGATACATTCAAGATACAATATTGTGGAACATGTTGTTTGTAGATGATATTATTTTAGTAGATGAGATACGTGAAAGATTAAATGTTAAACTGAAATTTTAGTGGGAAACACTAGAAGTGAAATATTTTAGGCTTAGTAGAGTAAAGATGATATATATGAAATTTAAATTTAACAATATTAGACACAATGAGATAATTATTAAAATAAGAGATGATAAGTTATCTGGAACTAAGAGTTTTAAGTATTTAAGATAATTTTTACAAAATGATAGAAATATTGATAGAGATCTCTTATATAGAATACAAGCAGGATAGTTGAAATAAAGGAGAACATCTGATGTTTTATATGACTTTAAACTAACTCTAAAATTTAAAGGGCAGTTTTATAAAACAACAGTTAGACCTATTATATTATATGATGCTGAATATTGGACTATAACTCTATCACATAAGAAGAAAATGAAAATTGCAGAGATGATGATGTTAAGATGGATGTGTGGCTATACGAAGATTTACAAAATAAGAAATAAGAGCATTAGAGAAAAAGTCGTAGTTACAACCATTTACAAAAAATTTTGAAACACATGTTTAAGATGATACGAACATATACTTAGACGGTCAATAAATACTCTAATTATACGATGTGAAATTATGACAAAATGCACATCAAATGAAGAAGAAGAAGGTAAAAAAAAAAAGACTTAATTAGTAATAATAAAATAAGATAAATTTATTTAAGCATGGAAGATGAAGGATAGAGTCTAATAACATAAAATAATTATATAGTCATTTCATTAAGATAAAACTTGATTATTGCTGTCATATAGACATTTAATTCCATCTTATAAAGAAGAAAATCGCAACCGATACAGCCATGTAGAAATGATTCTTTACAGCACAATTCTACAAGATTGCCCTCTTAGCTGCTGCAACCGAAGCTGCTGCCCTCGCAGCAACGATTTCCTCATACAAATCTCTGATCTTCAATCCGACTATGGTTTGGAAGAGACCAGTGCCATTGTTGCTGCCGGGGAAGTCTGAGTGCTTCAACATCTGTTGCGTTACCTCGCCGTAGAATTTAGTCGACAAGTTGCTAAGATGGCTCTCCACATAGATCAGCTCGTCTAATCTATCAAACTGCCCATCCATCTCCAACATTGAGACCTGGCAAGAGATGTATCATATCCAAGCTTTAGCTGTCGGATTGAAAATCCAAAAGGTTCAGTCAGTTTAATTACTATATGTATATACCTCGTTGGAGAAGTAAGTCTCAGGGCTATAGAAGAACTTGATGCCAGGGTAGGAGCAAGTGAGTTTCCTGCCGCAAGGAATCCAAGAAATAGTGGAGCCTTCATCAAAGAGGTAGACGGGAGCAAAGTGCTTCACCCCTTCTTTCATGATCAACCTCACGCGCAACACCTTCCCTTCATTGTCATCAGGGATTAATTGCGTTGGTAGGACTTCAATCACAGCGTCAGCATATTGCTTCTGTGGATCTGCCAAGTACACAAAATCCATTCATTGAATCAAGGGATAAAATTAAAGCAGCTTTTGTTGAATCTAGTGTTCCAATTGACTAAATCAAAGTACCGATGTAAGCATCAAAATCAGGTTTTCGGGCTTCAATGCTGGCTTTGATGCTTTCAAGGCTGTGTCCTCGTTCTGCCATATCTCTCTGTGATTGAAAAGATAAAACGAGGTTAGAGAACTTTTTTTTTTCTTTTGCCAAAGTTCACAACTTCTGCAGTTGGATTGGATCATCATGAACGACCTGAATTTTCCATGCAAACTTGACCTCGTTGCTGATATCCAAGTAGATGCTGAAGTCCAAGAGATCCCTCACACGGGAATCGTACCTATCAATGATAGAGTTGCAATTAGACTCTTGCGTGCTTAATTGAGTTATACACAACATGATCCCTAACATTGCCACATCTGTTGTTCATAAATTTGTGTTATTTTTGTTGTTAACTACAGAGGGAAACAAAACTGAAAAGACATTTTTTCCATGATAAATCCCAACTTTTCTGGAAACACTATAATCAGAGACAGTAAATATGAAACTAACAACTATCAGAAAACTACAATCTTGTAACTGTTCAGAAACTTTGCTAGACAATGCTCAACCAATTTTGTTATAAAGGACCATAAATGTATAATCTTGAAGTAGGTGTTCGATCTTTTAAAGAAAACCTATGTTGGGAGCTCACATAGGGTGCAATCCTTCAATGACCAGGATCTTGGGTGGCTTGATGAGCTCGGGGGGATCGAGTAGTCCAGTGACATGGTTGTAGATGGGCTTCTCCACGGCCACACCATCCTTGATAGCCTTCACCTGTTCATACATGAGGTCGAAGTTGTTGGCCCTCGGGTCCAATGCAGTCACCCCCTTCTCCTTCCTTCCTGTCCTGTCCAGGGAGTGGTAGTCATCAAGGCATATCACAGTGGTGGTGTCACTGATCAAAGTATTGGAGTCTGGATTCCCTCCTTTGGGCGGTTCTGCTGCTCCCCCAAACACACTGGTCAGCCTCCTCATGAAGGTGCTCTTGCCACACCCTGAGTCTGCTGCCAACCCTATAACCACCGTCTTTTCCCCTGAAGAGCACACAACAGTCCTCCTCCTTCCACTGCTCAAGAAAACGAACTGCTGGTGCCTTTGGTTGAAGCCAAAGCTGTAGGCCTTGGCACCCGGCCTTGAGATGCAGCAGGAGCGAAGGGAAGGAGTTGTATGAACTGTGCAGCTTGCCATCTCCTCTTTCCTTGCTCTGCTCTTCTTTCCTGCGTGTTGAAGCCTAGGTAGCGAGCTCAAGGATAGAGGTGAACAAGGTGTGTGGTTTGCCTTCTCCCCAGTCTGATAATTTCAAGAGGCAACTCTTCATCAAGTTAATTATCGTTGTAATTTAGCAATAATTCAAAAACTTCGTATGGACTGAGAATTTCCGTGTAGGTTTTGTTTTGTATGACCATGTAACTGAGGTAGGATTTAGTATGTGTAGGATGTTTGCAGGCTTCATTTCACAGATATGCCACGTGGCAGGAGAAGCATGGTCAGATAGAGATGAGGCGTACGTGGAGACGAAAGATATGGCTGATAGATATGAGGGTGTGGCTAGCCCAGGAAAATTGAACCGAAATGCAGTGCAGTTGGCGGGTTTTTGACTTCTACGTGCCCATTTGAATGGGCTAGTAAAATGAAGGAAAGTAAATCATGTACCGAACAATAATTCTTTTCTTTATTGAATTATAAAAGAACCGTCTTTTTATTTACAGATATTCATTTATTATTTTTTCTTTAAAATTTGGGACATAGTTTATTGTCATACTTAATGCTCTATGCCTAAAGTAACTTTGCATTGGGCCTTTGATCCATCAAGTGCTCCTGAGCTCACTCCATGCTGTATGTTCCTCTATGCCTTTGAGTCTTTCTTATTTGGGGCCATCGAGACATCAATTAGACGATCTCCATAATCCAACTGCAATCAATCAATACTATTTCATGCCCTAAAGTTCCACCTCATGTTAACCTCTGGTCAAGAAGCGCCTTCAACTTGCTTCATATTATCTGATGATTCATGCCTACGAGTCCACATCATATTGGGTGATTGCGCCATTGAACAAAATCACAACTTGATTACAGCAAGTCAACCATCTTCTATATCTATTCTGCCAAGTTTGTGCACACTTGATGCATTTATCAGTTGTTAAGAAAAATAATAAAAGAATCAAGATAAACAAGGAGTATAAAATAAAATTTTCTCACTACATTTAGTTGATAAACAAATAGCCGATTTATAGGTTAATACATAACTTACTAACTCCGTTAACTCCTCAATATCAACCACTAACTCTTTAACATTAGTCACTAACTCCACAATACAAGCATTATTCTATAATCTCTCATCCACTAACTCAACTACATACTCACTCTTCCAAATATGAACATAGACAATTTCTATAACCATTAACTTTCACTACTAATTAAAACATGTCAACTCATTAACCCACTAACCCACTAATATTTACATTAAATTTTATCAACAATTCCTCCCTTAAATTGATATTCCAAATACAACAATCAGTTTAATAAAAATTCAAACTTTAAAACTCTATATGAAAACACCAGTAGTGAGCTTTTGATGAAATGTAGAAATTTGAGATGTTTTATTAGTATATCAACAATTTGGTCCTTGCTTTTGTCGTAAACAAGATTGATAACTTCATCATTTGTGAGATTCCTCAAAAAATAATACCTCACATCTATGTGTTTACTTCAATCATGTAAACTAGATTTTTAGAAAACTTTATTGTTGAACTATTGTCACAATAAATATTTCAATATAATTTAGTAATGATTTTTTTAGCCAAATAACTTGACAAGCACAAGATGTTGCAAAACAAATTCATCTTTAATGGATGATAATGTAACAATAGATTGCTTCTTAGATGACAATGAAATAGCTCATGGCCCCAATATAAAAAACAAACTCAAATGTAATTTTTTGACAATCTAAATATCCTGCATAATCACTATATGTAAAACCAAACAGATCCATCTTGTCTTTCTTTTTGTAGAACAAACTAAACTCTTAAGTACCTTGTAAGTATCGAAAAATTCTCATTGCAACCAAAAGATGCATTTCCATAGCACAATCCATGAACCTACCTACTAATCATACTTACAACATGTATTATATTAGGTCTTGTTACTATCAAGTACATTAAACTCCCCATAATCTATTTATAAAGTGTGGCATTGACCTTCTTTCCTCCAATATCTTTGTGTAGCTTTACTCCAAACTTAGATGGAGTGTTTATAGTATTGCAATCTTTCATCTAAAACCTATCTAGGATTTCTTGCACATACTTTCTTTGAGAAATAAAAAATCCAATAGAAGATTGTGTCACTTAAATACCAAGGAAATAATGCATCATACCAAGATCAGACATCTCAAATTCCATCATCATGGATTTTTTTTTAAAAAAATTTCGAACATAAATATGCTATTTTAATATATATTAAGTCATCTACGTATAAGAAAACTATTAATATTTTTCCTCCACCTTCAATCTTAGTGAAAAGAGTATATTCATAAGGGCATTTTTTTTTTGAAAATTTTCCTTCAAAAAATAAGTTTATATATGATTATACCAAACCCATGGAGCTTGTTTTAATCTATATAATTTTTTTTTAATCTATAAACTTTATGCTCATTACCAAATTTCATATAACCAAGAGGTTGATCAATAAATACCTCTTCTTCAAATCTCCATGGAGGAATATTGATTTTACATCCTATCGAAAGATAGACCATGATTTTTGGGTTGTCATTGCTATCACTAATCTGATTGTATCATGTCTTGGAACCGGAGTAAAAACTTCTTTATAATCAACACCAAATTCTTTCTTATGACCCTTTACTACCAAGCATGTCTTGTACTTGTCAATTTCACCATTTTCCTTTAGCATCATTGTCTTATAAACCCACTTTACACCAATTGTCTTTTGCCGTTTAGGAAGATCACATAACTTCCATGTATTATTTTTATTTTTCAATTGCTATAATTTCATCATTCATAGACTTTATCCATTTTGATTCTTTGACAACCACTTCAAAAATAGTAGGGTCACAATCTAACAACAAAGCAAAATGTGTAAGTGGATCATCACCTTGATCAATTCTAGTCACCTCATAATCAGACATCCATGTTAGTCTTCTTCAAACACGTTATGGTCTTTGAGATTCAGCTTCAACTAGACTTTGATCTACTATTGGAATATTTTGAATGACTTCCTCATGTTGCTCATCCTCCATGAGTGTTGCACTTTCTCATCATCATCAAAATCTAGAAGAATATTTTCTTTAAGGTTATTTGGATTCTATGGCTAAGTGGTTTTTTCATCAAATATAACATCATGATTGATAATGATTTTCTTATTGTAGTGATTATATAATCTATAAACTTTTTATGTATTACTTATACTAAGAAAAATATATTTTTCACCTTTGTTGTTTAGCTTCTTTCATCTAAAATATGAGCATAGGCAACACACCCCAAAATTTAAAAATGATCAATGGTAGATTTTCTTCCAACTCTAAGCTTCCTTTGGTGTCAGATTTTGAAAAGATAATACGAGACTTCTATTCAATATATGGATGCTCCAATTAACTGCTTCTAGCAAATTTATTTTGGAAATACTACTTGTTGTTAGAAGGCTTCGTATTATATTCGTAATAGTACAATTCTTCCTCTCACAGATATCATTTGTTGGGGTGTGTAATTTTTGTAAGTTGTCTCTTAATCCTATGATCCACATAAATTTACAAATTCATGTGAGTTCTATTCTCCCTATGATTCACACACTGAACCTTAATTGAGTTGGCAATTTCTTTTTTAACAAGTACTTTATAACTTGTAAAAGTTGCAAATGCATCAGATTTTGCTTACAAAAATTAAATTCATATTTTGCAACTATAATCATCAATGAAAACAATTATATATCTTTTACCTTCATTAGAATGTGGTGGTATTGACCTGCAAATATTTGAATGGACAATCCCAGTGTCGCCTTTGCTCTCTAATTTTTTTTCTTGTGAGAATTGATTACGGTATTATTTGCTAATAACGCATTCTTCACAAACTTGAAAAGGCGTTGTAATTTGAGGAAGACTAGTCACCATATTTTTCTATTGTAGTATTTTCAATATGCCAAAATTTAAATGCCTATAGCAATAGTATCATAACCATGTCTCATTATCTAATATTGCTGAAAAACATGAATAAGAGATAATGTGGAGGTAAAGCGAAACAGGCAATTATCTAATATTGCTGAAAACCATGAATAATAGGTAGTGTGGAGATAAAGCGAAACATGCGATTTACTTTCATGTTAACTTGAGCAATTAAAACCAACTTTGCATCTTGAATCTGACAAACTCATTCCATTTTTCGTGTAATTGACCCACACTAAGCAAATTAGTTTATAAATCTTGCACAAAAAGAACATTAGAAATAGTATGGGTAGAATTCTCTTTCACTTGGATTGTCACCTTTCCTTTTCCCATAATTAAAATTGTAGAGTTATCACCAAATTTGAAAAAACTATGAAAGCATCCATCCAAGTCAAAGAATGTCTTCTTCTCTCCACACATGTGATTGCTATAGCCTATATCTAAATATTGCATATTTTGTTTAGTTTTCTCCTTCTCTTGACATACTATTAGAAGAGACACTTCTTCTTCTATAAAGTTAGTTTAATCTCCATTTTATTTATTCAAATTAGTATAACATTTTGATCAATAATGGTCGTACCTATGACATTTATAACATTCAAAATTGGACTTATCTAATGACTTTGTTCTATTAGTTGTTGAATAATGATCTCCATGTCCTCTATCTCTTCTTTGAAAATAACTCTCTTGATATTGATTTTGCAATGGGTTCCCACCAACATTGTGATTTCTACTTACTCTGCCTCAACCTTTGCCTCTTTCTCGTCCTCTATCACTTCTACCATTTATAGAGTGATTTTTTGATAAAGCCTTCAATGCTTGCTCCTTTTTTTCATATTGATTGATTTTCTACTCATGAACTAATAATGAACTTTATAATTCATCAATTAAAAGTAGATTAACATCATTGGCATCTTCAATAGAGTAGACAACAAAATTAAATTTTTGTGTCATGGATAGAATTTTTTTTGACAATGAGAACATCCTCTGTTTTGTCGCTAAGGATCCGTATTTTGTTAATGATTTCCATTATTCTTTAAAAATATAACTGATTTTCCTAATTTCATTTGAAACATTTCAAACTCTGAACGAAGTGGTTGAAGTTGCTACTTCTTAGCCCTTGTCGTACATTGGTACTTCTTTTTAATGGAATCTCATATATCTTTGGCAGTATCCTTATAGAGAATAGTTTCCAAGATTGAATGATCAATATCTTGGAAAAGATAATTCTTTACTTTAAGATCCTTCGATTGTGCATCTATTAGCGTAATACCTTCTATCGGTTATGCTACTCCAAAAATCACGACCGTCCAATATTATTTAGACCTTAAGAAATTTTCCATGAATATGCTCGTTCGTATAAATCCTCAAGTGTACAGAAAGTCGTTAAGTAATAAAAATATTGGTCCACAAGAATTGTTGATTAAGCACTCAAGATTTTGCAAAGTAAGTTATTTAGACGATCGAATGTTGGTTGAATGCTTGTGAGCAAAAGATTGAGAGAGAGAAAGAGAGAGTTGAGAAAGAGAGAGAAAGATTGAGCAAGAGAGAGGGAGTGATCGAGAGAGAGTGAAAATGGTTTTGGGGGATGATTCTAGGCTTTTAGTTTCACTATGATGCTAATTAATGTCCCTATTTATTGTTCATTTCCGATCCTTACCCTCTATGTTTATGATCTTGTAAAGATTCTAACTAAACTATCGATACCACCCTGTCACGGTTACACCAGATTGCTTACACTATTTATACTTTAATGTTACTAAGTATAAGAGATAACATAGAGAGTCCAATTAAAGGGATACCCCTTATCATTAAGGCTCCCGATCATATAATTTTTAGATTACATAAGTCATGTCCTAACACTAACTTGGTGAAAATTCATTAAGCTCTAATTAGATAATCCCTTGTAAAGATTTGACCCACATTTCAAGGCGAAGACTCTAGAAAGTCCGGTGAAAGGGGTACCCTTTGTCACTAAAGTCACTCGGTCATACAATCCAAAACATCTCCTTTACGTGGTCCAAACCTTCACATCCATATGCATTCACCACTTACATATTTCATCAAACATATACAAGGCACAACACATGTAGAACAATTAATGAACACATCGTAGAATAAGGAAATTGACATATACATAGTTCATACATCAATATCATATCATAATTACTCTCTACATCCTCGAATTCAGAGATTACTCCATAAAAAAGGAAGAATCAATCCAAAGACATAAAATAAAACATACTTACAATCCCAAACCTAAGAGAGGAGAAGAAGCAGATTGCTAGTGTCTTTGGGATGTTTCCTTACTTTAGAGGTGGATGGATTGTCAAGATTGATGGAAATGAAAGCTATAGTGTTTCCCCCTAAGGGAGAACCCTTCTCCAAGGAGAGGGATGAAGTTCCAACCCCAAGATGAGTAAAAGAACGAATTTCTTGACCATTTATACCTTCTCCAAACTGTCCAGATCTGTCAGGTTTATAGGGCTCCACTAAAATTGATTTTTAACCCCTTAAATCCAATTTTATCATATTTCATCCTGAACCAAAGTTATAGCTCTTAAAATTATCTATATTCTAATAGTTGGATCGACCCATAGTTTTAACCGAGCTGAAAGTTAGGGTGGTTTAAATTTTGGTTTGTAGTTTAAGTAGAGGATCCGATGAGGTCGTGCCTTTTAGAATGGTTTCGATATGGTTTTCTTTGTTGAACCCCGAAGAAAAATTTTAGATCTTGAAGTTGACTACATTTTGATATTTGTGACAACCCATAACTCCAACTGAACATAAAGTTATGGTCGTTTTACTTTTTCCTTGCCGTGCTATTTGAAATTCAACACTACCGTGCCTAAAAGGCATGGTCATGCCATGCAACATTATGTGAAAAAATGGGAAATTATCATGGTCATGTTCTTTAGCTTGTCCTGGTCATGTGGAAGAAATTTGGCTCCTTTTAACATCATTTGAACCACCATTTGGTCCGAGGAACACGGGTGTGTCAAGGGACAATTTCTATGTTGAGCTCTGGGAGAGGCACACACCCCCCTCATTTTCTCCGCCATATGGCTATGCCTCAAGGCACAACTTGGTTGTGTGAGACATGATCAAATGTGGCATGACTGTGCATCATGGCATGGCCTAGTCGTGTGACACACAACTAGAAGTGGCACGACTATGCCTGAAAGGCATGATCATGTCGTGGATCTTGCTGGAAGGAGAGGCATAACCGTGCCTCTAGGCACGACTGAGTTGTGGGACAATATGGAGAACGACACATGGTCGTGCCTTGGGGCACGACCGGCTTGTGTGGGAGCTGCTGGAATTTGCTCTGGTTAGCCTTGGGAAGACAAGACAGTGTCTTTTGAGACACGACCTTGTCGGCTGTAAAAACACTATCGTGCCAAGGGACATAACCATGTTTGTTGATTTTCCTCCAAAGCTGCTTCAATATTCATTTTTACTTTGTTTTCGTGCCAAATTATGTTTTGACAATAAAAATAAGCACAAAGTAGATCTATGGACAAAAGGAGTAGAAGTATGACATAATAATTGTTGGAAATGTGAATGGAATAAAGAGGTGGAGACGAAGAGACTCTATTATGCATGAGTTTAGTCCCACATTAGAAGTCTCTTGGCTTTATTGTTGGTTTAAATTATGGCACATGCATTAATATTGTAAACATATGCATGGGGAGAGACTCTCTCACGCGTGAGTGCATAGGGGTGGGTGCAAATCCAGGGCCCGGATTGTACTGAACCAAGGTTGACTCGTGTTTGAGCACGACCTGCGGATGTCGAATGCCAGACCGGTTGAGATAAAATTTACCCAAAAGAATGAACTAACATATTGTCACTTGAATCTCTTTTTGCTATATACTCAAGAGTGTAACGAAAACATTAATGTGAAATTAATGGTGATTTCGTAATGCCTCGGTATTAATGGCGACATTAAACTCATTAATGGTGATTTCGTAACGTCTCAGTATTAATGACGACATTAAACCCATTATTAATAATTTCATAACATCTTGACATTAATGAATACATTAAATCCTTTAATGACGACATTAACTCAGTATTAAATAATCATAATTTGATCATTTATTACAGGAAAAGTGAGAACTTCTATATAAGGAGGTTGTATCTTGAGTAAAGAGTAGAGCGGAAGATAAGCGAAAGAGAAAGCGAGAGGAAGAGCAAGGAGCTAACCTCTGCCCACCCGTGTTCTCCCACAAAAATCTCTCAGTTATGCATCCGCTCGGCTGAACTATTCATGATAGCACTCAGGTGTATTCTTAGTTCGCCACAAACAACCATTGCTTGGTTGTGTTTGTGGTTTTGCCATTGTATCCTGGGAAACAGACGACCCGAGAGAACCTTGAAGTACAACCGGAAGTGGGGCAAATCTGTTTCAAGGAAACTGCGTTAAGCGTAGGCCTCAGCATCTTACTCGGTGAATTCTCTTTCTGACTCAGCGATTGAATCCCGATTCTGCTACACACCGCATTGACTCCGCGACTCGGACCACCGGAAGCTTGGCAGAACCAGCCCTGCTTGCAACCTGAGATTATTAGTTCAGGTCATCTCAACAGATAAGGTTGAATTGATTTTGTGTAATTTCAATTCAGTTAATTCTCCAATATCTCTGGCAACAGATTGTTTAACAATAATAAAATAGGGTACAATAAACATGTATTATACTAATGAAATACAAATAATACATAAAAATATATATAATCTACGTACATCAATGCTCTAATGGTCATAGTAACTATTAAATCAAGGAATGACTAGTTGCCAAAACTTTCAGAAGTCACAACTCTCTTTGAAATTTAGTTTTGATACCACTATTAAAAAAAATAATGAAATAGTTGAGGATAAACGAGAAGGATAAAATAAAACTCTCATTGCTCCTAGGGCGTAGTATAGACGGTGGGCGCATGACATCTCTAGTGTAATAGCCAAGGGTCGATTCTCAAGAACTGACGACCTGAGGTTTACCCTACCATGTGTTTGACGCCTATATACCTGCATATACCTCCCTCCATATCCGTAGGACCGACACTAGGAGGTCGTTAATGATAAAACAAATAGCCTATTAGGTTAATACATAACTTACTAACTCTACTAACTCCTCAATATTAACCACTAACCCCTCAACATTAGCTACTAAGAACATCTCCAACACAAGGTTTGTTAAAGATTTGTAAATCAAAAACCTCAATAAAAAGGGTTGAATGATTGTGGAGGTAAGACTTGGGGTTTTTAGTTCAAGAACAAGTTTGAAAAATTAAACTTTTTTTTTCTTGGAGCCAATAATTAATGATAAGATAATATTGCATGTTTTACCCTTTTAAAACAATTAAAAATGAATTATTTTATGAAGCTTTTAATTATAATATTTTATTTCATAAATTGTTAGTAATAATTAAACTTTCTTTTTTTTTTTGAAAATAAATATATTTGTTAACTTTAAAAAATATATACAATCTACTTTAATTAAATTAAAATTCATAAGCAAATTAAATATTAAATGGAAATTATAAATCAAATCAAATTAAAAATCATAAGCTTATTAATTTATTAATTAAAAATTATAAATAAATTAAGTTAAAGATCATAAATAATTAAAATATTAAATAAAAATTATATAAAGATATTAATTATAAAAATAATAAATAAAGATATATGATTTATAATGCAAGACTTATGAAGAGTTGTATGGAGATTTTTTAATTAAGGAGAGAATAATATATTTTTATGATATTGATGTGACATATTGGATATTATAAAAAAAAACTAAGTTTAACTACTAAAGATACCCTAACTCCACAATGAAATCATTATCCTAATGTCTCTCATCAGCAACCCATGCACACATGCAAATCCTATCTTAAATCATAGTATCCAATACATCAAATAAGCAAGCTTACCACCATATATAGAAGTATTCTTTCCCAACAATACTCCCTTTTAGATAATTAATAATATGGTTAATCTTTTTTGATAAAAATATAGAATTGTCACATCAACGACCCTCTAAAGTCGGTCCTACGAATATGGAGAGAGATAAATATAAGTACACAGTTGAAAGTACATGGTCGATATGCTAACTTCAGGTAATGATATCTCGAGGATCGAACCCTAAACCTCTCGGTCACGAAATCATGCATCTACAACTGTGCTATGCCGAAGGTCGGCTAACCTTTTTTTATGATTGACAGTATGGTTAAGGAATTCCACAATAAGTAGATAGACAATAACAACTCAAAATCATCTATTGGATAAATAGTTTGGAATAATTGCAAAGATTTTTTTTCCCCTTTTGGGAGTAAGAATAATTGCAACATTTAATTACATCTATTTAATTAATCTTATATGGAATTGGAAAATTGCAACTGATGTAATCATGGAGGAAATGCTTCTTTATCCTCTCAAAGTTTAGCTGCTGCAACCGAAGCTGCTGCCCTCTCAGCAACGATTTGCTCATACAAATCTCTGATCTTCAATCCGACAATGGTTTGGAAGAGACCAGTGCCATTGTTGCTGCCTGGGAAGTCTGAGTGCTTCAACATCTGTTGCGTTACCTCGCCGTAGAACTTAGTCGATAAGTTACTAAGATGGCTCTCCACATAGATCAGCTCGTCTAATCTATCAAACTTCCCGTCCATCTCCAACATTGAGACCTGACAAGAGATGTATCATATCCGAGTTTTAGCTGTTGGATTGAGAATCCAAAAGGTTTGGTCAGTTTAATTACTATATGTCTATACCTCGTTGGAGAAATATGTCTCAGGGCTATAGAAGAAATTGATGCCAGGGTAGGAGCAAGTGAGTTTCCTGCCGCAAGGAATCCAAGAAATAGTGGAGCCTTCATCAAAGAGGTAGACGGGAGCAAAGTGCTTCACCCCTTCTTTCATGATCAACCTCACGCGCAACACCTTCCCCTCATTGTCATCGGGGATTAATTGCGTCGGTAGGACTTCAATCACAGCGTCAGCATATTGCTTCTGTGGATCTGCCAAGCAAACAAAATCCATTCATTGAAGCAAAGGATGCAGAAGCAGCTTTTTTTTGTTGAATCTACTGTCCCAATGGGCTAAATTAGAGTACCGATGTAAGCATCAAAATCGGGTTTTCGAGCTTCAATGCTGGCTTTGATGCTTTCAAGACTGTGTCCTCGTTCTGCCATATCTCTCTGTGATTGAAAAGATAAAACGAGGTTAGAAACGGGTTTTCATTTTTTTTTTCTTCCCTCCTTTTTGCCAAATTAGTTCAGAAAATGACCTGAATTTTCCATGCAAACTTGACCTCGTTGCTGATATCCAAGTAGATGCTGAAGTCCAAGAGATCCCTCACGCGGGAATCGTACCTATCAATGATGGAGTTGCAATCAGACTCTTGGGTTCTTAATTGAGTTAAACACAACATGATCCCTAACATTGCCACATGTGTTGCTCATAAATTTGTGTTATTTTTGTTGTTGAGTACAGAGGAAAAGAAAACTGAAAAGAAATTTTTTCCATGAGAAATCCTAACTTTTCTGGAAACACTATAATCAGAGACAGTAAATATGAAACTAACAACTATCAGAAAACTACAATCTCGAAACTTTTCAGAAGCTTTGCTAGACAATAGTCAGCCAATTTTGTTATAAAAGGACCATAAATGTATAATCTCAATATTTAAACTAATCCACAAACGAAAGAGTAGTTACTGAACTAGGTGTTCGATCTTTTAAAGAAAACCTATGTTGGGAGCTCACATAGGGTGCAATCCTTCAATGACCAGGATCTTGGGTGGCTTGATGAGCTCAGGGGGATCCAGTAGACCAGTTACATGGTTATAGATGGGCTTCTCCACGGCCACTCCATCCTTGATAGCCTACACCTGCTCATACATGAGGTCGAAGTTGTTGGCCCTTGGGTCCAATGCAGTCACCCCCTTCTCCTTCCTTCCTGTCCTGTCCAGGGAGTGGTAGTCATCAAGGCATATGACAGTGGTGGTGTCACTGATCAAGGTATTGGAGTCTGGATTCCCTCCCTTGGGCGGTTCTGCTGCTCCCCCAAACACACTGGTCAGCCTCCTCATGAAGGTGCTCTTGCCACACCCTGAGTCTGCTGCCAGCCCTATCACCACTGTCTTCTCGGCAGAGCACACAAAAGCGCTCTTCCTTCCACTGCGGAAGAAGATAAACTGATGATGCCTTTGGCTGAAGCCAAAGTTGTAGGTCTTGGCAGCTGGCCTTGAGATGGAGCAGGAATGGAGGGAAGGAACAGTGTGGACTGTGCAACTTGCCATCTCCTCTTTCTTTGCTCTGTTCTTCTTTCCAGCAAAATTTTGTAGGAAAGAAGCTGGGTGTTGAGCCTTGGGAGAGAGAACGAGGATAAAGGTGGAGAATGTGTGTGGTTTGCTTTCTCCTCAGTCTGATAATTTAAAGAGGCTGCTGCTCTTCAACAAATTAAAGTTGTTTTAATATTTCTTTCAGTTGTCGTTATTTAACCGTAATTCAAAAATATTGAATGGCGTGAGATATTTCTTGTAGGTTTTATTTTTTTTGGGGTGGTGACTTGTAAGTGAGGTGGGATTTCCAGTGTGTATGACGTTTGCTAACTTCATTTCACAGTCGAACAAATATAATGCGCAATTAGTTTTAAGCGAGAATACTTGGATGAGGCTTTTGAAGCTGTTGAAGCACAGGAGAGATGCGGGAGAATGATCCATGGAGAAAGATTGATGGTTATCTCAGGATGCTAGATATGGTCTGCCACGTGGAAGAACATGCATGGAGAGACGGAGATGAGAGGTTTAGTGAGAAGATAGACGGTGTTCATAGATAAAGGTGATGCTCATGCGTCGTATTAAGGACAGAATGTTCTGTGATTTATTTATTTTTTATTTTTTATTTTTATCCTGGCATCGACGATACCAAATTATTTGGGATGAGAAATAAATCTGTTGCTCTAATAGATAAAGGTGATGCCCATGAGCTTGATTCACCCATCATAACTTCCAAATATAAGTTATACTGTCCCTTGAATTATGATGCATGTTAGAATGTCCATGCAGTATTTTAAATATTCACAATTCAATTCTTAATTAAGATGTATTATAAGGTATTTTTTAGTGGAATGATAGATGTGGGATGTTGGACCGTACTTTCATATTTATCTGATGGTCAATGAGAAATTTTCATAGGACAAATTGTCCATACAAGTATAATAATAATAATAATAATAATAATAATAATATCCCAAACTTCACGATAGCGCTACTTTGATATTGTAGAAATGAAATGGGAGTTAATATAAACTTCATCTCCATACCAAATTTAACCCAAGAAACTTCTCAAAGAGGGAGTCAAAGTATTATTACAAAATGAGGATAGATCAGGCAATATTATTGCTAAATGTGTAGTATCAGATGGCAAAAATCCATACTTCCATAACAACTTAGCTATAGACATCATATTATTACAGCATGAGAGTATCATAGAAGTAGATAGATAGATAGATATTGAACTGATGAATTTAGAACACTTAGATAAAAGGGAAAACTAGCTAATGATGAAAAACTGTTGGCGTTGGAAGCAAAATGACGTACAAACTTACAGACTAAATGCATAAAAACTAAGCTGAAGTGAAACCAAAGGATGAAGTTGGCCTATGAGTGAAAGGTAGATAAGAAAAATGTGCCAAGCAGAACTCTCCAGATTTAGTGAATCTGCAGTGTTTGAACAAATGTGTCACGGATTCTTCATTAATTTTGCAGGATGAACCATGGCTGGCCCCACAGGGTGCTGATCCATAAGGCCCCGTGGGAAAAGAGCAGGTTGGCTAACCAAAGCAGCAGCCTGAACAAACTCTCCATCTGCAGATATATCAACTCTTGAAAGAGAAACAAATGGAGCATTCGCGGTTCGATCTTCGACTTCTAGGCCGCCCGCCGTGAGAATTGTCATCCAGATCTGGTTCAACATTTTTTTTCATTAATTTTGCAGAAAACATGGCAACCATCTGAGCTAATACCTCTCTTGATAAGCTGCCTTTTGGTTGATCCTTTCATTCAGTAACAACCATGTCGAGATTTTGTTTTTTTTTTCTTTGGTTTTTGAGAAAAGGAATTCAAAAAGTTGCATAAAACAGAGCTTTCCGCACGGAGTGCAGTGAAGGTTCTCTAGGCTGATTTCCCAGTAAATTTACCATTAAAGTTTGAAGCGCCAAAAAGCTATCAGCTGCTAGACTTTGAGCACAGTTACTATATCGACGATCATCAGGATCATGATTATTTTATAAGCTAATGCGAAGGGAGATTAAAGACAACAAGAGAATAAAAAAAAAAAAAAATCCGTCGTGGGCCTAACAAAATTTTGTTAATACTAAAACAATGGATAGTTATGATATAGATCTTGGATATAATTTTTTTTTAAAAAAAAATCTTAAATTTTAAATCTCAATTTCAATCGGGTAAAGAAAAGAAAAAAACTTGAAAATTTTTTTTGTAATGGACATAAATTAATAAAACAAGATGTAGATATAGACAATCTCTAACTCCTAAATATCAAAAATATGAAAAAATATCTTAAATATCATAAAAATATAAATGACTAAAATTAATAAAAAAAAGCTCCAACAAGAGTCTAAATGATGGAATTTAGGCTCGAAAATTAACAGATAAATATAAAATTTTGAATTCTGCACACGTGCACTTGTGCGCTTGAAAGAGTCTAATTCTAAATCTTTAGCTAAAAATTATACTTTTTAGAAGATTGAATCCTCATATATTAATCATACATCACTATGATAGTCTGAATTCTTATTTTGATGGCTTACACTCCCATAATAAACTTCTGTTTCTTAGAGTATGAAAGATGTAGTCCCAAATCAATCATCTGCAAGTTGAGTCTATCCAACCTAATTTCTTTGTTTGTATTGATCTTGAAGATATCTGGATACTCTCTACACAATATCAGTACTGAAGATAATTTATCAAGCATTAGATGAGCATTGTGCTTATTCTCTGAAGTGGCTATGAAGCTAACAGACAAATTCTCTGAAAAAAGCAATATCTCTCCAGAGGTAAGACCATTTTCTATCGAATTGAATCACTAAATAGTGATGATGATATCAGGCCAGCCAAGTATCCGGTTGTTATTTTTCATGTATGTGAAGCCCAAACCTCCAAAGTCAGTGGGCATAACACTTTTGTGTCACACCATCAAGTGATGCCATGAGGATGAGCCTCTCCTTTGCAGCCTTATGAAGGAGTCTTGCTTAATCCAATAGACATACACATGATGGTAAAAAATGAATATGTTCATCCTGAGCACATCCGTCAACTCGTCTCAGGACCAACATAGAAGAGGTAAATCACGGGCAGCTACTAGCCTTGGAAATAGTGACTAGTACATAAGGGAGGTATTTACCTCGACTATGCCGAGTTTCAAACCCTATATCTCATAATGATAACACCTCATGTGCTAACTACTAGACTAGCCTGAGAGACCTAATCCAATATACACATGCATTGTATGTAAGTTGCTAGCTTAATACACTGTTAATTATGTTAAGCCTGCCATTTTTTAAAAGAATTTTTTTTTTCATGGTTGGTTGCAACTCCAAATCTGTGCCAGATTAGGTCCCTCACCATATATGAAAGCCAAATTTTATTTTGGAGTAATTGGTTTGCATTCCGCTGAATAAACTGAATCATCTCGATATAATTTTAAGGTTGGTCTCTCCTTTTAATAAAATTAGCATATCATCGGCATAATGAAGAGAAGTGAGACTTTAGATATCTCTGAATGCACTGAAATACTACTAAGAATTTCATTTTTGTAACGTCTCTTATGGATTTGTCAAAGTAAAACAATGAAGATATTGAATAGCAGAAGTAATAATGAATTTCCTTGCCTAAGCCCATTTCTATTTTCAATCCAAGGACTGGTTGCACTATGAGAAGTAATGATAATTTCTTCTATCCATTTGATCCTTTTTTTTTAATCCAGATATTCAAACCTTTACAAACCCAACTAATCTCGAAGATGGGTGACCCTCCTTTTGGTTCACCCATTGGATAAATTAGGAAGAACTCGCGGTAATTCGCCTAACAACCGACCTCCATTGTCAAAAATAAACTATAAAGCATGCCCTTGCCCAAGCTTGGTTTCTAACCGTGGTACTCTATGAATCCACCAAATGCCTAGCCAATGCACCATGTATGTTGATCCATCTTGGAGGTTATTCATGTAGCTTCAAAATGATGATCAAATGATCAATGATTCCCAATTCAGCAGTTTAGTGACTGTGATAAAACAATCCTTAACCTTTTTATTTTTCGTGAATGGATAGTACAAATCACCCGAGCTTAAGCCTTTTTGCAAGCACTTTGGATATTAATTTGATGTCGATGGCTTCAAGTTTCGCTGGTCTGAAGTCCCCCAGTGAACAAGCTTCTTGTGTCTTGGGTATTGATGAGATTATGTATAATTGGGTATTGAGTTTCTAAGCAAAAAAGAATTACCGGTTTTGCATGGCCCTTGTGTTCAGCTATCAATTCTCCATGTTGAAGCTTGATTTTAGAACTAAAAGTCACTTATAATAACTCTCTGTAATGACCTAAGAATGATTTACCTACTCTGCCTGCCCATCAACTATATGACACCATTGATTTTTAAATGATTGATGTTCAGTTTCAATTTCTAACAGTTGCAACTCTATGAAAGAAAACTATATTCTCATCACCTTCTTTTGCCTTGATAATGTCAGGCTTTGTTGCTTACTAAACTATCTAACTTCTCTTTTACTGATTTAAGTTCGACCCTCTCCAACGGTGTTAATTGCATCATCTAAGATTGGCTTTCAGGTTTAACCCTCTCAAAGAGTACTTGAAGAGATCAAGCAACCATACAAATAAATGTAAACCAAGAAAAAACTACAAACACATATGTTAGGATAACACTTCCGATTTACTTGGTCTCCACCTCCTTGAGATGTCTAATCAAACGGTCCACATGATGCACACTACTCCACTATGAACACACTCATTTTCAGAAACAATTTAGAGACGGAGAATCCTTGTACAAGTTCACAATAAGAAAATGCAACAAGAAATATAAACTAGGTTACACAAGAAATTGAAAACAACTGCAATTATGAACCTTGCTTTGCTTGCTCTTTTCTTGCTTTGATTTAATTTCTTGTAGACTCGAAAATGTAATAGCGCTTCACTCTGAATCATCCAAGAACCAGCGACAAAGAAATATGTGAGCGTATATTCAAAATATCCACAAAAACCCGGCCTTTTTCTAGGGTTCTTCGATGTCTCCTAATCGATTCAGCTTTTCTCTAATCGATTATCACATCATCCGACCGTTTAAACACCTATAGAACGATTTTTTTTTTCAAAATCCTAATCGATTGGTTGGTGAGTCATCCCAATCAATTCAGAAGACTTTAATCAATTACCCAATCGATTCCACAACCCTCTATTCTCTTGCGAAAAGACCTTAATCGGTTAGCCCAATCATTTAAGACTTATTAATCGATTGCCCCAACTGATTCTTCCTCCTAGCGATAAAACACTGCCTAATTGATTAACTCCATCGATTAGTAGTGGCTGAATCGATTGGGTCAATCAACTCAGCCATATATTCGCGAATTCCTCTTCACAAAATTCCTAACCCTAATCAATTAGTCCAATAGATTAGGCTCGGCCCAATCGATTAACCAATCGATTTGACCCCTTTTCGTGTTCTCGCAAGAACCTTCTAATCGATTACCTAATCAATTAGCTTAGGGTCAATCGATTGCCCAACCCAAATTTACTCAATCTAAGTCTAGGGTTTCCTTGCCCAACATTTGATCAACCGTGATTTGTTGGAACTTCCTCACTAAGTGTCTGGTTAACCTTTGACCCACTTGGACATTCCATCTTGTGTCAACTTCCCGTTGAACTTCCGATCATCAAGTGTGGTCTTCCTTGACTTAGATTTTTCTCTTGCCTAACCGCAGTTAGGACTTTTCTCTTGCCAACGTGTGGTCCTCCCAGACCCACTTAAGCTTTCCTTTTCCAACATATGATCTTCCTTGATCTGCTTGGACTTTTCTTTGCCTAACCACAATTAGGACTTTACCCTAACCTAACCCTCGAGTTAGGATTTTACCTTAGTTAACCTCCAATTAGGACTTTATCTTTGCCTAACCCTCGAGTTAGGACTTTACCTTGCCTAACCTCCAGTTAGGACTTCCCAGTCAAGTATCTAATCCTCCATGACCTACTTGACTTCTCTCTCACATATCGTCAAATATCCGATCAACCTTGACTTATTTGACTTCTGCTCACATATTGTCTAAACATCGAAACTCAAGGTCAAATGCACTCGAACTTAGTCAAACTACTCAAGCTTGACATAAGGATGATTGCACTAATCATCTCCCAACATCATATAATTATTGTATCGCATGTACAATAGAATCTCACATCACCTACATGAAATATATAAATAACTACACGATACGAAGATACATCGATCACCATGCAATTAAACGTTCATGTGAGCATATGCAAATACGGCTTGGCACCTTGACCATGTACACATATGATTGATGCCAATGTACGATACACCATTGCTATACATGCACAAGAATATGAAAATCATGTTTCATCTATGTGTGCATCTATTGTAGTAAAAGGTAATTATACTCACCCTAAACACTCTTCACAGCTTGTCCCTAGTTATATGCTGGGAGGTGAATCATAAGGTCAACTTATAACCAATCGTCAAATAGTTAGGGGGTGGGAACAATTTTATCTATAGGTTGACACCATAGTGAATGAGATGTGGTGGATGAGAGTGAAGTATAATTTTATTTAGGTAGGAGGTTTTAGTTGTCATATGGACCAAAACACTCTTACCCTAACTTTCATTTCATGTTAAATTCTTAAATGTCTAGAATACTAAAAGTAAGATACCAATACTTTAAGCATATCAATCACTAGATCCATAATAATCAAGTAGTCATATTTAACATACTATGTAATTAAATAAGCCTACCTTTAAATTTCTTTTTGAAAGAAGGAAAATGCATACTTTTTTGATTGATAGAGGTTGACTTAAGAAAAGATAATTAAAATGGATCCTTTGCATCAGGAATACCATTTCTAAGAAGGTAGATAAGAAATGGATTCCTTAGAGCACTTAGTAAATTCAATTGAACTCAATTATTTTGTGTTCCTAAATACCTAGCTTCATCTTTTCAGAGTTTAGGGAGATTCAAAGAATGAGTGAAGAATGATAAATTTTTATTCTGAGAATTGTTGTATTTATTACAATTTCCTCATACTAAGTAGTATGATTATTTTGTTTATAATTGCATGAGGTGGATAATGAGATTAATAGGTTGTATTTCATACTTGATTGTTAAATAGTGCTTGAAATGCCATGTTTAATTTACTTGGTTTATATGGAACATATTTTGACATTTAGTGTCACCATGATCATACAATCACTTTAATTGTTAGAAGTAATCAATTTACCTTAGCTCATATTAAGTCAGATCAACTCGGTTGAGGTCATCCTAGAGTGGAGTTCAGTTCAGATCGGTTGAGCTCACGATGACTAATTAAAAATAGGTCAAGTGGCCTCTTCTGGGGTAAAAAAACTCGGTCATGTATACACTATATATGTGATCTCGAACTAGAACACAATGTGTTGAAATCTTTTTTTTTGGGCATGTACCTACATTGTTATACTATAATGATTGCCTATGCAATGGGTGAGCTACCTAGGACTTGTTTGATGAAGCCTTTAATTGTGTGATCGATTACCAAGTCGTATTTGTCAATCAACGTAACTTAAATCTGAAACTTATTTCTAATCTATGGATTTCCAAGTAAAGGTGACTATTTAGTTGATAATGAAATGAAAAGTTATTTCAACTAACTGGAGCATGTCAATCTGTATTAGAGAGTCAAATAGCTGAAATTTTTAGGTGAACAATTTTTTTATTAAGAGTTGAATTGATTGGCTAATCGATTGAGTTTATGGTAGTCAACTAGCTAACGGACTTTAGTCATCCAAGAGTCAAATTTGAACCTTCTAGTCAACTTACCAATCAACTAGAGGTGTCCAAAATATGCACATTAGGGCTATTGTTTATAAGCTGTTGGAGAATTTTTAGACAATGATTAAACGGCTTTTAACATGTGTTCATCAAAATCAAGTGTTTAAAAGCTTGGACAATGATTGATTAAGGCTTCCACATCATAAGCTCTTGGTAATTTGCTCTCCCCCTTAAGCTTCCACTTCAATTATTAGGTAGAGATGATGTTTATTTGTAAGTGAAATCCCTAATTGTATCAAATTTATTAGGCTTGCAAAATCTCATTAGTTGGGTTGAAATTTCATCCTAGAATTGTAGGAGTTTACTTTATTACTCATTTCAAAAGGTGGTGATAGTAGATCTATTTGGAAGCCACATAGGAAATGTATTATAAGTTGAATAGGAGTGAGATCTTCATTATATAAAATCAGATTGTTAGTATCATGATTGTTGTAATAATAATAATATTTTTTGTTGCCTATATACTTAGTACAACTCATCCACACACTCACACCTAATAATTACTAACCCTAGATCGTTTGTTTATGCAAGGAATATCAATTTAAGTGCATCATTAATTAACCCCTCAAATCGCACCATCTTTTACCAACAATAATGTCACTTGTTTTTTTTTTTATTTATAGAAAATCTCTTGTTGGATCAATTATACTACTGATCAAGTTGGTTGAATTAATCTAGTTATGCGAATTATCAATTGAATCAAGCTGTTTGAACAAATCAAATTGTTCGAGTTGTTCAAGCTAAATGGACTGGTCAAACTAATCAAGAAAGGTGAATAGTTTGAATAAATCAAATTACTCAAATTGATTTGGTCAAATAAATTAGGTGACTCAAATAGGTTGGACATGTTGAGAGGACCAACCAAGCACATTGGTTGGGCTAAACAATCCGGTTTGCCCAAGTACTCAATAAAGGTTAGGTCGGTCGGGGTGAGCAAGCTAATAGTGCTAGTATATCAAGCTTAGCAAGTCAAAAGGACCCATTAGAGTGGCTTGAGAAAAACAATCTAGGTGGCTAAGCCAGACCAAGCTTGAACCAGTTGTTAATCAAGTCGATCAAAGCATATCAAGCCAACCAAATCAATTAAATTGGGTGGATATATATATAGTTTGAGTTGATTAGTTCAAATTCATCTAGTGAATTGAATAGGTTGGTCATGTTGAGTGGACCAACCAAGATGAGCATATTATGAAGACAACCGAACTAGCTAGGTGTGTCCACCAATTGAAATAGATTAAATACTTTAAAACATATAAGATGGATCATATAACTCAAATTTATATTAAAAAAAATAAAAATTAAATATAGATTAAGCATTCCACCAGTTATATCATCCATTATTGAAACCAATTACAAAAGAAGAAATGATTCATTTCATTCATTTATGTCAATTAAATTTCATTCCATTTCATTCATAAGAACCAAACTAACACGATCTTAGAATAGGTATCCATGGTAGAAATATAATTTAATTGAGAAATAGAACAAATAGAATATGGAATGAAAAGGAGAATGTTCATTATATATATGCGTTTGTTTGGTTGTGATAATGAAATAATATAACTAGTGAATTATTTTTTTAATATATTTAACTCAAACTGCCCATTTTGTCTTGTTTATCACCCCCACTTGATGGATGAACCTAATTAATATGTTGCCTTAGTCATTTTTCACTCAACACGTCAAGCTTTTCTAGTTCACATGGCCAATTTGGCCATCCAACGTTTCTCTGCTAGCTTGGCCTAACTAATTGCTTGACTAACTCGATCCAGCGACAACTGACCACTCCAATCTCACTAGTCCGATGATCAACTCGACCAACCCAACCCAACCAATTCGACCAACTCAAATGACTCACTTGACTAAATAACTTTGACTGCTCGATCGATCGACTTAGATTGACCAATTTGGCCAACTTGATTAACCTCTGCAACATGAATAAACCACCCAAATCGACCTATTAACCTATCTAACTTCCAACTCAATTGACCAACTAATTGGTCATTTATTGTATTAGTTTTAATCATGAAATGATAATTTATGAAGTTGTATTATATTTGATAAAAGTAGATTCAAACTTCCCATTTCTCACGGTAAGGAATGAACAATATTGTTAATCATTTGATGAAAGTCTATTACCGTGAGAATTAATCGACCGTACTACTAATATTTTTAATTATTACATAGACATTAATGTGGAATGAGTCATTAATCATTATTGACTTAGCTTGCTTGGCATAACTAGCTCTATTTCTTCAGCCTGCTTGTACATCTGGTTCATTTGGCATGTCTATGTACGTACGTAAAGGCACTGCCCTTCCCCAGGGTATAATGTACCGTCAAAAATATTTGATATACTATTAAATATTCATGATTTGAATATCAAGTATAATATATTATAGGATATATTTTTTTAATAGGATACAAATTTTGATAAGTTGGCGATTGGACATGTTGATTGGGTTGCCCAAGCTCTAAGCCCACGGCTTTAATATTTAGAGCATAAAAATAAATCTCCGTGCTTGTGTTTTTTAGCGATCCTAACACTAGACAAAATTTGTGGGTCCAGACGCAAAGGGACAGCTCAGCCCTGCAATGCTTTCGTCTTGTCCACTTCTCTTTCTTCCTTCCTTCCTTCCTATCCTCAGCATGCATGTGGACAGCTAGCTGCCGTTACGTGTACTTGCATCGGATAATATTATTATTATTATAATTTATTTCATTAAAAAAATAATTTGGTTAGAAATAAAAAAAATATTGATCGATCCAATATATCGATATATATTATCCCTCACCTTGCTTATTTATCTGCTACAGTTGGTAGAATGTCTGCATGACGCGGTGGTGACACGCCACCTGCCTGGCAGGCCAGCCAATGGACGCCGGAATTAAACACTGTGGTGGCTACCCTTCAACTGTCGACTGTCGTTAAAAAATGGCATGGTCCGGACGCACGCTAGCTTCGACGCCAAATCATCAACACACCGAGTTGGCTAGCCAGTTCATATGTAAGTCGTTGAGTGGTTATCTAAATTGATGAGAGTAATGTCCTGTCCCAAGGGAAAGGGACGTGGAATCTATTAGTGGTGGTGGAGGATGGGGTAGAATCATATCATATAGAAAAAACTGGCCTCTAGCAATTAAAGCAAGTAATATTTAAAAATAAGTATATGGTTTAAAAACAATATGATACAGTGACAAAAATAAAGAAGGGTCCATCAAAGAACGGGTCAAAGTAATATGAACCGACTAACATGAAGGTCAAAGTCAAATGATCAAAATCGTAGGATCGGATGGATCATGAGACTACGGACTGTGGGTCAGACAAAGTTGGCCGAGAGGGCCTTCAGCGTCGGTCAGACATGAAAGGCCAATCAGACCGTTCGAATGGTCGTCCTCCGCAACTTGCAGTTAAGATTAAGAGTCAAACACTAAGTTATTAGGTCCATCGTCCTTACCAATTGGGCCATAGGTCCGATTGAACACAATGCACCTCTTCGACAGCATGAAAGCCGAGTGAAGAACGGGTTAATAGTTTCACTCTATACGATCGAGCTGGTGATATACCAGCCGAGTGGCTGTCAGTCGGTCTATAGCAGAACTTAGATATTTGTCATATTGTACTCTTTTAGAAGTTTGTACTGGCAAGGAAAGAGAATATTCTACCAGTAAATCATTCTTTAGAAGCTTTCAGTTTGTTAACTCACAACGATTTACTGGCTTATTTGAGGAAAAGTGTCAGAGACACTTTATAGTATGTCTTTTCTTAGGAAAGTTTTGAGAAATTTGTTAATATTTTGAGATGCGTGCACAACGTAATAGTGACACTATAAAAAAGGTCTCCATCTATATGTAGAGGTATGCGATGATTTTTTTTGCATACGCTATTCGCTACAGTTCATTACTTTCTTCTCAAAGATTGAGCATTTACTTGAGCGTCGGTGGGCTAATGTCAGGGACCCTTCCTTAACCTTGTACTAACACTCCTTGTATTATAGTACAATATAAAATTTTCATCGAGTCAACAGTAAACTCATGTCCCAATTTACTGTCTTCACCGATCTTGACAAGATCACAATATGTTCATCACTTCCATCACAAAAACAAGCACATATATTATTCAAATCCATCCCATCCCATCCCATCCCATCGTGCTAAAAACATAAGTGCATTCATAATTATCACATTTCATCATCCTATCCTATAATAAGTACAATATGATAGGTTATTAAAAAAAAAAAAAGCATATATATGGTCCAAAATTCACGACATTTTTTATTTTGAAAGAATCCTATGTTATTAAAAAAAAAAAAAGCATATATATGGTTCAAAATTCACGATATTTTTTATTTTGAAAGAATCCTACTCTCATATATATATATATATATATATATATATATATAGATATAGAGAATTATTATCCTACGGACTTGTTGACATGGCAATATCACGTCATTTTTTTTTCTAAAAATATCTGCGTGATTTTTTCCCCTTTCTCCTCCCTCCTCCGATGCCGCCGTCCTCTACCGCTACCTCCCACCTGACTCTGCCCGCGGCACCTACGCCACCATGCACCAGGACATCTGTGCCCTCGCCTTGGAAAAGGGCGTCCCCTTCATCATCGTCCAGTTTCCCAAGTGCGATTCCGGAGCCAACACGGAGATCGAAAAGGCCGCTCGGAACATCGTCCCCCAGGTCATTTTGCAAGCTCCCTGCTCGGTGGGAATCCTGATCCACCACGGGCTGACCAGCTCCAGGCCGCTTCTCTCCGAGCTGTTCCTCTACTCCGTCAAGGTCTTCTTTTGGGGCGGCAACGACGACCGGGAGGCCCTCACCTACGCCGTGCGGATGGCGCGGCACCCCGGCGTGCGCATGCTGGTGACGCAGTTCCTGATGCAGGGGGAGGAGGAGGCGGAGGGAAAGGACTTGTCGTGGGACGATGTGATCTTTAAGAAGTTCGTCAGGGAGACGGCGGGGTACGAGAGGGTCACGATGGAGCAGGTGGCGGTGCAGGACATCAACGATACGGTGGAGGTGATAAAGTCGATCGGGAGCGAGTGCGACTTGGTGATGGTGGGTCGGGTGCAGTGCGCGGAGTCGATGCTGGAGGAGATGCTGGGGAAGTGGGTGGAGACGCTGGAACTCGGGGTGGTCGGCGATATGCTCACCTCCAGCGATTTTGCCAACTTCTCTTTCTCTGTTCCTGTTGTTCATCAGCATACCTGAGAAACATATGTATCCATCTACGATCATATCAAACTCGACAGATCGATCGAACGATTTCTCTTCTGCCAACGTAAATTCTTAATTCCTCGTAGATCGCACGCATGCTACAGAGCATAGAAGAGCAGAGCCTGAGAAAATTTATTAATTTTAATATATATATATATATATATATATATATATATATATATATATATATATATGGCGCGATTTAGAAAAAAATTGACGTGATATTGCCATGTCAACAAGTCCGTAGCATTCTGCAGCAATAAGTCCGTAGGATAACAATTCTTTTTATATATATATATATTGATCCGGTAGTAAGGACGGGGGACCCTCGTTGGCGGGAGGTCAATAGTCAAGAAGGTCAACCCCAAGGTTGTGCCGAGTGGAGTGGCGGACCGATCGAACATCCGGCCAGGGGTCTCTCGGACCGGACGAAAGACAGCCCGACCAGGGGTCGGGTTTCCGATGCTCAAGATAAAAGAGTCTATGGGCCGGGTGGACAGGCCGCTCGGCCGAGCCACAGGACAATAAGGCACAATTCCATTCGAGCACATGAGCAGGGCTTCCCCGCCTCGGGCCGAGGTATGCGCATTCCCGGAGGCCATGAGCGCCAAGCGGCCAGGGGTCTCTCGGACCGGACGAAAGACAGCCCGACCAGGGGTCGGGTTTCCGATGCTCAAGATAAAAGAGTTTATGGGCCGGGTGGACAGGCCGCTCGGTCGAGCCACAGGACAATAAGGCACAATTCCATCCGAGCACATGAGCAGGGCTTCCCCGCCTCGGGCCGAGGTATGCGCATTCCCGGAGGCCATGAGCGCCAAGCGACTGGTCCGCTCGGCCCGAGAACAGGTAAAAGAGCAAAGAGACAAAAATGATAGCTGGTAACTTCATCCTCGAGACACCTACTGCCGACAAACAGCATGGTCGGCGGCCGGAGCGGACAGAGTATCGTACGGTGGAAGTTTCCACCATCACATCAGGGATATGCTCGGACGATTGTGGAATAGCTTCAGACATGCTTTTCTGACACAACCCTACTGAGGTATGTTTGGGGAAGCGTGCACGCATCGAGAAGCGTGCCCGCGCCTCCCCAGGGTCATATATAAGGACCCCTAGACTTCGACGGAGGTATGCGATTCTCATCACTGTAGCCACAGTAGCGTTACTTTGCTCCTCTCCCTCTTCTCCCTCTTCACTGCCTGACTTGAGCGTCGGAGGGTCGTCACCGGGAAACCCCTCCCGGCTCGACTTCTTTGCAGGTTCGCCGGAGATCCACATCACCAATTGGAGACAGCGGAGAATGTCACGTCCCCAGTGTCCGTCGACTCAGCGCTTGGACAAGATCAAATTGGGGCCGTCTGTGGGAACGTTCCTGAATCCGAGCAGAGACGATGGAAGAAGCTGGACGCCAACTCATGGTGACGCTCTCTCCCGAAGAACTAGACGCGCTCATCCAAGCGTGGGCAGCCAAGATAGTCGAGCAACAGCAGAAGGCTCAAGCCGATCGGATAGCGCAACAGGTAACGTCGGCGTCAGGCGGTCGGGCGGCACCAGATGACCAGTCGGAGCAGCTCTCAATATGGGGCCAGAACAAAGGTCCGACCGGTACTCAGGTGGAAGCCTCGCCCGCCTCGATACCTTTCCATAGGGTTCTGTTCCAAACGTCCTCGGAAGTCGCACAAGCCAACCTCGACAGGGGCTCTTCGTCCGATGAGGCACCCCTCTGTGACACAAGGAAGGGGAAGGCACCACGAACAGACTCTTCCCCCGAGCGGATCAATGGGCAGTTCTCCAAGGCCATCCTGCGCGACCCACTACCAAGGCATTACGCGCCCCCGGCGATCGGGGAATACAACGGGACCACCGACCCGGACGCCCATCTAGGTAAGTTCGACAACACAGCCACTTTGCATCAATATACGGATGGTGTGAAGTGTCGGGTGTTCCTCACTACCCCTTCTGGATCGGCGCAACGATGGTTCCGGAGGCTACCGAACGAATCCATCACGAGCTTCAAAGAGTTCTGCACGACCTTCCTCCATCACTTCGCGAGCAGCAGGCGCTACCAGAAGACCAGCGTCAGTCTGTTCGCCATCAAACAAGGCTCGAAGGAGTCACTTGGAGCCTACATACAACGTTTCAACCAGGTGGCCATGGATATCCCGACGGTCACTTCAGAAACTATGATGAACGCGTTCACACAGGGGCATGTGGACGGTGATTTCTTCCGTTCACTCGTCAGAAAGCCGCCTCGCAGCTACGACCATATGTTGAACAAGGCCAACGAGTACATCAACGTAGAGGAAGCTCAGATGGCGAGGAAAAAGGAAGCACCATTCGAGCCACCAGCTCAGGCTGAGCGGAAGCCGCTTTCCAATTATCAACCACTGAGGGGACCCCGCGCAGAAACCGCCCGGCCTCATCAGCAAGCAAGGCCGCATGTCGTTCAACAAGTAGCGGCCGATCAGCCTAAGCCCAGGGGAAAGGTATGGACTCCCATGTTTTGTTCACTCCATCAGTCAGCAACTCACAACACCCGCGACTGTCGTAGTCTCCCCCCAATCGCTCATCCTACGCCAAGGAGATATCGCCGTCGATCGCCTTCGCCGAATCGACGATAGCAACACTAGAGCCCTGGTCGGCGTACAGAAAGGAGATCTCCCGAGCGACAACATACCAGCAGCCCAGGGCCATTCCTCGGGCATCACATGAACGACCCCGACCATCCGCTCGGGAGGAGGAGAATAGAGGCAATGCGTCGACGGGTGAAATCAACATCATCGCCGGAGGGCCAACCGGAGGCGACTCTAACCGGGCAAGGAAGGCGCATGCGAGGCAGCTCACGATCCATGCGGTTGGCTGCAGTCAGGAGCAGGCGAACGAGCCCGAGATCAGCTTTGGGCCTAGGGACCTCGAGGGAGTCGAAGTCTCACATGATGACGCCCTCATCATCCGAGCGGTAATAGCTAACTACACTATTCACCGCATCTTTATTGATACAGGTAGCTCGGTCAACATAATCTTCCGGAAGGCATTCGACCAATTGCAAATCGACCAAGCCGAGTTGCTGCTGATGACAACCCCCCTCTACGGGTTCACCGGTAACGAAGTTTTGCCGGTCGGACGGTCCGACTGGCTATCTCACTGGGAGAGGAGCCGCTCAGAAGAACGCGGACTGCTAACTTCATTGTAGTCGACGCTCCCTCCGTGTACAATGTGATCTTGGGGCGATCGACTCTCAACGAGTTCCAAGCGGTCGTCTCCACCTTTTGCCAAAAGGTCAAATTCCCCGTGAAAGATCAGGTGGGAGAAGTCCGAGGTGATCAGCTAGCAACTCGACGCTGTTATGTAGAGATAGTCCGATCCGAAGCCAAGGCCGCCCGAAAGGCACCACGCGTCGAGGTAAATGCTATAACCGAAAAGCCACCTTCTTTAGTTTACGAAGAAAAGGAGGAGGTAAAGATCCACCTGTCCGACCGGATGCCACTACGTTCGTCGCATCCGACCTGGAGCTAAGCCAGAAGGAGAAGCTGATCAGGTGTCTCCAGCAAAACTGTGACGTCTTCGCTTGGTCGACCCACGAACTGCCAAGGGTCTCGCCGAGCGTAGCGCAGCATGAACTCCACGTCCGGCCAGACGCTCGACCGGTGAAGCAGAGGAAAAGGGACTTCAGCGCTGAACAAAATGTCATCATCCGAGCTGAAGTTGAGAAACTGCTGGAGGCCGGCCACATACGGGAGGTGCAATTCCCGAGCTGGCTCGCCAATGTGGTGCTGGTCTCCAAGGTAGGAAACAAATGGAGAGTCTGCATCGACTTTCGGGATCTAAACAAGGCATGCCCAAAGGATTTTTACCCTCTGTCCCGGATCGATCAGCTGGTAGACTCTACCTCGGGGTGCGAGCTGATATGCATGCTGGATGTATACCAGGGCTACCACCAAGTGCCGCTCGCTCGGGAGGATCAGGACAAAGTGAGCTTCGTTACGGCGGATGACACCTACTGCTACAATGTGATGCCGTTCGGACTTAAGAACGTTGGGGCTACTTACCAACGACTGATGAACAAAGTATTCCGGGAGCAGATCGGGCGCAACCTGGAAGTCTACGTGGATGATATACTAATCAAGTAACTCAGAGCGAACGATCTTTATACAGACATAGAGGAAACCTTCCGAACACTGAGGAGGTATGGAGTCAAGCCGAACCCCCAAAAATGTCTGTTCGGAGCAAAAGGCGGGCGCTTCTTGGGACATATCATGACCGAGCGGGGCATAGAGGCGAACCCTAGCAAGGTGAAAGCATTGCAAGACATGCCGCCTCCCAAGAATTTGAGGGAAGTGCAACGCCTCACCGGCCGGATAACGACATTGTCAAGATTCATCTCTAAGACAGTCGACCGAAGCTTGCCATTTTTCAAGATCCTGCGCCGGGCCACCAAGTTCCAGTGGGATCAGGAGTGCGACCGGACGTTCGAAGAGCTAAAAGCCTATCTTAACTCACTACCTGTACTGGCTAAACCAAACGTGGGTGAGCCGCTCCGTATATACCTGTCATCAACCGAGCATGCTGTCGGCTCGGCACTGGTAAAGGGAGGCGGAGAGGAGCAGCCAGTGTATTTATTGAGCCACATCTTAAAAGATGCTGAGTCTCACTATACTGGTCTCGAGAAGCTCGCGTTCGCCCTAGTCCTAGCCGCACGGAGGCTCCGACCGTATTTCTTGGCGCATACTATCATCGTTATGACAAACAGCCCTCTGGGAAGAGTATTCCTAAACCCTGAGGCGTCCGGGCGGCTCATTAAGTGGACAACGGAGCTAAGTGAATTCGACATCTAATATCAACCCCGCTCGGCGATCAAGGCGCAGTCCTTGGCAGATTTTGTAACTGAGGTACAGAATCCCGAGCCCGAAGCTTTGTGGAAAGTATTCGTGGACGGATCGTCCACTCGGCTCAGGAGCGGAATAGGTATTTTACTACTTTCTCCTCAAGAGGAGCGGATGCATCTATCCGTTCGTCTGGATTATCAGGCAAAAAATAACGAGGTGGAATATGAGGCCCTTATAGCCGTCCTATAGGCTGCGCGACATGTGGGAGCCAACCGGGTGATACTGTACTCTGACTCCCAATTGGTCGCTCAGCAACTCTTGGGGTCCTTCGAAATAAACAGCGGAAGGCTCCAGCTCTACGTGGAGGCATTTGAAAAGCTCAGGACTAACTTCACCGAGGTTGTCATACAGAAGATCCCCCAAGCCGAGAACCAGTCAGCGGATGAATTAGCCAAGCTCGCTAGCTCAATATCGCCGATCACCATCTAACAACCAATTGAGCAGGTGTCCTTGGTGGCGCACATCGACCGGATGGAAGGCCTCACATTCCCGAGCAATTGGAAAACAACTATAATAGAATTTTTACGTTCGGAGGCCATGCCGTCCGATCGGGAGGAAGGCCAGCTTCTGAGGAGGAGAGCCGGCCGGTTTACGCTCATTGGGGACTAGCTTTATAAAAAGGCGTTCTCCCGCCAGCTGCTGAAGTGTGTCAGCCCGGAGGACGCAGAATATATTCTTCAGGAGGTACACCAAGGATCTTGCGGAGGTCATCCGGGCGGCCGATCGTTGGCTAGGAAGATCCTGCTGGCCGGATACTTCTGGCCAACTCTATAGGAAGACGTTGCTCGGACCGTCGCTACCTGCCTTTCCTGTCAGAGGTTCCACAGCTTCTCCCATAGGCCAACGGAGAAGATGAAGGCGTCTACTGTGTCTTGCCCATTCGACCAGTGGGTATGGATATAGTGGGGTCTTTCCCTATGGCGACCAGACAACATAAGTTTTTATTAGTGGCGGTCGACTATTTCTCCAAGTGGGTCGAAGCTGAACCACTGGCCAAAATAACCGAGCAGATGGTCAAAAAGTTCATCTGGCAGCATATAATTTGTCGGTTCGACATTCCTCGTCGGCTCATTCAGATAACGGGCGGCAATTCGTTGGTCAGGAGCTCGGAGAATGGTGCAAAGAATACGACATCGAATAACACTTCACTTCCGTGGCGTATCCTCAGAGCAATGGTCAAGCCGAAGTAGCCAATCGAGAGATCCTGTGAATACTTCGGGTTCGGTTCGACCACATGGGAGGAAGCTGGGTGGACGAGCTGCCCGGCGTGCTATGAGCCATTCGTACAACCCCAAAAGAGGGAACGGGGGTAACACTGTTCCACTTGGTATATGGGGGTGAGGCGGTCGTCCCAGTCGAGATCGGAGTCGAGTTCGATCGGATCCAGAACTATGATGGGGACAACGCCGAGCGGAGACAGCTGGAGTTGGACCTAGTTGACGAAGCACGAGCTAAAGCAGCCGTCTGGCTGATGGCGTACCCGTAAAGAAAGAAGCAAAATTACAACATGCGTGTAATTCCCAGAGCATTCCAGGTCGGCGACCTAGTATGGAAGAAGGTGAAACCGGTCGGCGATGTGAGTAAGATGGCAGCTCCCTGGGCGGGGCCCTTCAGAGTCATCGAGAAGCTCCAATCGGGTGCATACTATATGGAAGATGAGGACGGACGACGGCTAGAACGACCGTGGAGCGCAAACCATCTCCAGCCGTACCGAGCAGGGAAAAAGGTGCACCGGTGTATTTTTTTCATGTATGCCTTGTTCGTCTGTATCTTTTGGCTGCAAGAGTAAAAATTAAAAAAGACAAAGGATATGAGCATTTGTTGCCGAATGGCAAAACTCCATGAAGACCGTCGAGCGGCGACGTTAAACTCTAGAGTCAAACCGGCGACTATAAACCCCCCGGTCGGAAGACCGTCGAGCGGCGACGTTAAACTCTAGAGTCGAACCGGCAACTATAAACCCCCCGAACCGAAGACCGTCGAGCGGCGACGTTAAATTCTAGAGTCGGACTGGCGACTATAAACCCCCCGGTCGGAAGACCGTCGAGCGGCGACGTTAAACTCTAGAGTCGAACCGGCGACTATAAACCCCCTGGCCCGAAGACCGTCGAGCGGCGACGTTAAACTCTAGAGTCGGACCGGCGACTATAAACCCCCCGGCCCGAAGACCGTCGAGCGGCGACGTTAAACTCTAGAGTCGAACCGGCGACTATAAACTCCTCGGCCCGAAGACCGTCGAGCGGCGACGTTAAACTCTAGAGTCGGACCGGCGACTATAAACCCCCCGGTTGGAAGACCGTCGAGTGACGACGTTAAACTCTAGAGTCGGACCGGCGACTATAAACCCCCCGGTCGGAAGACCGTCGAGCGGCGACGTTAAACTTTAGAGTTGGACCGGCGACTATAAATCCCCCGGACGGGACAACGTCGCGCAGATATACTAAGGCCCAACGTCCAGGGGGCCGATGATCAGCGAGCCTTGATCCTAAGGACAAGAATAAAATAATGGCGTGCGCCTACTAGCGCCAACCAGCGAAAAGCTAACAGAATGAAAGGTCGATCGACCGAGCGGTGCAGTTGAGAAAAACACTTCAACGAAAAACTAACAGAAGTTCCATGCGGAATGAAGGTCATTCGACCGAGCGACGCAGTTGAGAAAGACACTTCAACGAAAAACTAACAGAAGTTCCATGCGGAATGAAGGTCGTTCGACCGAGCGGTGCAGTTACAAGAAACACTTCATTCAAGATAATTCATTCAAGATAACAGAGCAAAAATTGGCATTCCAAAATTATAGTTATAAGTTCGCCGATCGGGAGGATTACAGAAAACACTTCATTCAAGATAATCGAAAACATGCTTCGGAATGGTGGTGAGAAGCGCCGCATGCTCCATAGCAGGGATGACCACGGATTCAGGGAGCTGACCCTTGGACTTCAGATAGTCCGCCGTGGCGGTGATGACCAATTCGAAGGCAATGACCATCCGGTCGCAGACCTTCTCAACAAATTCCGCCGAGCGGATGTACTTCTGCCTCAAGGTGGCGACACGACCTGGCTCCGCCTCCTGGTACTCCTTGAAGGCGGCGCGGGAAGCATCAAGAGCCTCCTGCAAGGCCTTCAAATCGTCCTTGAGAGCCGCCGCCTCGACCGAGCGGCCCTTCTTTTCGCGGTCCAGCAAATCCGCTAACTCTTTTACCCGCTGTTCCAGGGCGCGGGCCTCCGCGTTCTTCACTTTTAGATCGGCGATAGCGGTATTTTTCCGAGTGGTGGTGAGTTCTATCTTACGGTCATAAGTTTTGACTTGCTGTTCGAGCTGAGCCAGCATGTATGCTTGGTCAGCCGCCTTCTTCCGCTCGGCCTCCAGCAGGCCCTTGGTCTTCGTAAGTGTTGGATGCTACTCGGAAAACCTAGAAGTTCGACTGTACAAAAATTTTGTACAAAGGTCTGAACCTTTTCCTAGCTACCATGTGTTCTTTTAAATTAAATTTTGGATCGCCTGCGGAACTTAACACGTTTGATCCAAAACTTAATCTATTCGTTCTTTTAGGTTTTGACTTGGGTCTCCTGCGGAACTTAACACGTTCGACCCAAATCACCTTAAGTTATTAATGTTGGTGCGGGTAGCACTAACGGTCTAACCCAGGTTTTGATGAATGACAAATAGGTTAAGTTAGTTGTGTTGTTGTCTGACACTTTGATCAAGTGTGCAGGAAAAGTCCAGCTAGGTCGACGGGCTGACCGGATAGCTGGCGAGAAGTCCAAGCGGGTCGACGGGCTGACCGGACGCTTGGCGAGAAGTCCAGCTAGGTCGACGGGCTGACCGGATAGCTGGCGAGAAGTCCAAGCGGGTCGACGGGCTGACAGGACGCTTGGCGAGAAGTCCAGACGAGTCGACGGGCTGACCGGACGTCTGGCAGGTAAGTGGGGAGTGACTGCGAGGACGCGTTCCCGGGAAGGGAACATTAGGCGTCGATCCGGCTTAGATCCATTTCGGATATCTAAGTCGAGATCGTGACTAGATTCCGATCTCGGAAAGACGGAATCTAAGTCATACTCTTGATGCTAATTTTTATTACTTAGCGTATCTGTAAAAATGTGCTAACAAACTGTGCTGCAGGGTTTATTTGCCTCGGACTAACACTGTTTTGCAGGTAGGGAACAGTGAGGGTCCGGGCGCCCGGAATGGCTCCGGGCGCCCGGAAGGGATCCAGGCGCCCGGAGGCAAATTTTATCCCCAGGACGACGTTGACACTTGGAGCATGCTAGTTGGGAGTGTTACGTCACACTCCAGGCGCCCGGAAGGGATCCAGGCGCCCGGAGCAGCATATAAAAGAAGCCCCAGGCAGGAGCTTCAAGATATCAGTCTTCTGAGAACTCTGAGTCCAATCACTCTGCTGCTCTGCGCTCCAACAACGTTCACAAAGCTCCGACGACCCACTTCGGCTCTCCTTTTAATTCATTGTTTGTCGGTTAGCTTTGTTTTCTTTCTTTTCATTAGCAATATTTGTACGTAAATTGTAATTATCCGAATTGCTAGTGAATTGCCCAACGAAAGTACTCAAGGAGTACGGGCCTTCGAGTAGGAGTCGTCACAGGCTCCGAACGAAGTAAAAATCAACCGTGTTCATCTCTTTACTTGCTTACTTTTCCGCTGCATTTTAACTCGAGATTTTCGAATGGATATTCACCCCCCCCTCTATCGAATCTAACGGTCCTACAAGTGGTATCAGAGCAGGTACCGCTCTGATTTGGTGCAACCACCAATCAGACAAAGAGGGGGTCTTTTTAAAGAAAAAATTATATATCGTTCGTCTTTAAAATAAAACCTTACGCCTTTCGTTTTTTTTTCCTCCAAAACTGGTTTTGAAAAATACATCGTCATCTTTTCACTATTATTTAGTATCGACAAAATATTACATTTTCAAAAATTTGAGATAATATTTTTTATTAATATTTTAATAATATTTTATTATTTAAAAAAAAAATTAGTAGTGAAATATTATTTTTTTCGGCACTGCTAATCCAAGACCAAGTCTTGGGATTTTGTCTTTGTTTCATTGTGTGCAAGAACAATGTCTTTTCAAGAAGGATGGAACCCCAATGAACCACCACCGTACGATGAAGATTTCAACTACTGGAGGCGAAGAATGGAATGCTTCTTAGGAAGCGTAGATATCGATTATATGCTAATATTGAAAAAACCTTCTCAAAACTCGGAGCTGAATAAAAACGTAAGTAAAATTATTTATAATATTTTACCTAACAATATTATATGCAGACTAGAAAAATACAAGAATGCATATGAGCTATGGACCCAGTTGATCAAGCTTCACGAGACGCCAATGGAGCTAGAAGATCAAGTTAAAGTCGAATCCGGACTCGAGTCAGATTCAACGGAGAAGCCTGCTGAATTAGGGGTTGCGCTCAAGGTTAGTAATAATTACCAAAACACCCTTGCTAGTAGTAGTTTAAAATATGTGCATGTTAATTTGGATATGTCTGAAAGTATATGTGAAAATAGTACACATGACAATACTAGCGAAAATACCCCTAGGATATTTTCTGATAAAATAAATATAATTAATTTAGAAAATACAGAAAATCTAAAAATAATCAATAAATCTAAAAATTCGAATTTAAACCTAAACAAATTTGAAAATTCGAACAAAAAGGATGACAAGGTCAATATTAATCTAGACATAATTAATAAATTATTTAATAATCTAGACAATATCAATCTGGAAAATTCTATCCAAACCCAAGATAATTTAATTAACAAAAAATTAAATTTTAATGATAAGACTTATTTAATAAATTCCACTAATTATATCAACTTAAAAGGTAAAGAAAATATAAGGATAAAATCAAACACTTTGATAAAATCAAAACGAAAGTTAACAAACTTAAAATTAAATGTTAAAGATAACATATTAAACAAAAATAATCTAGAAAATTTAAAATTAACAATTAATAAAAAGTTAAAAGATAAACCTTTAAAGAAATATAATTCAAACAATTTAATTAACTCAAAAATAAATAAAAACCTAAACTTTAAAAATAAGCTATTAAAGAAAGATAATTCAATTAACCCAATAAAATTGAAAGAAAATTTAAATGTTAAATATACTCTTTTAAAGAAAGATAATTTGACCAATTTAATTCATTCAAAATTAAAAACTTAAATTTAAATTACAAATTAAACATTAAAACTTAACTAAAACCAACTCCAATTATACAAGAAATCTTAAAAAGAAAAATCAATAATTTAAGGGGAGGCTCCATAATAGTTGGTACCTCCAAAAATAACTTACCCGACAGGGTAACCCAAATAAACTAACCCGGCAGGGTAATTAGGATTAGTTAAAAAGGGACCCAGTTTAACTTGAATCACGGTACGGGTAAAGTTTTCGGATGATAGTACGTTAGGGAAGCTTGGGCATCGCATGTCTAGAAAGATATGACTTCAATCTGGTGCATTTGGCCAAGTGGAACTGACCGAAGCTACCCTTAAACAGAACCTAACTAGTTAGACCAAGGTTTAGTACTAAGCTCCATGGATAGGACTATTCGGAAAACCTCGAAAGGTTGGTTACTTCTAATGACGTCCAAGTGACTCGCCAAGCTTAGAAGTTTATCCGAAGAATGCCTATTTGTTGATACCAAAGCTAAACCTGAATCTAACACAAGTTAAATCAAACTCTATAATTAAATCTAATTCATCTCACAACATTGTAGGATTCACTGATTGAAAATATAGATCAGGTGAGATGACTAAGGACCTAAAAGAAATTAATTAAATTAAAATTAAATCAATTAAATTAAAATAACATTTTCTTTAATTTAAAAATTTATTTTAAAAATTAAATTTAATTTTCTTTTACTTACAAATTTATTTTAAAAATTAAACTTAAATTATCTTAATCTAAAAATTATTTTAAAAATTCATTTAAAAACTTTTAAAACTTATTTTAAAAAAAAAATTATTTTAAAAATTCTTTTAAAAACTTTTAAAACTGATTTTAAAAAATTATTTTAAAAATTCATTTAAAAACTTTTAAAACTTATTTTAAAAAAAAAATTTATTTTAAAAATTCTTTTAAAAACTTTTAAAACTTATTTTGAAAATTATTTTAAAAATTCTTTTAAAAACTTTTAAAACTTATTTTTTTTTAAAAAAAATTATTTTAAAAATTCTTTTAAAAACTTTTAAAACTTATTTTGAAAATTATTTTAAAAATTCTTTTAAAAACTTTTAAAACTTATTTTAAAAAATTATTTTAAAAATTCTTTTAAAAACTTTTAAAACTTATTTTAAAAAAATTATTTTAAAAATTCTTTTAAAACTTTTTAAAAATCATTTTAAAAACTATTTTAAAAATCATTTTAAAAATTTTAAAAAATTATTTCAAAAATTACTTTAAAAACTTTTAAATCATTTAAAAACTATTTTAAAAATCATTTTAAAACTATTTTAAAAATTATGTATGATTTTGAAAAATTCTTCTTATTTTTTCACTATAATAAAATTCTTTTAACTAAAAAAAATAGTAATAATAAATTATCTCTATAGACTATTTTCACATTAAAAATTATTATTTTGACCTTAAACTTATTTTTAATCTTAAACATCATTTTAACCTTAAAACATTTTTTTAACTTACTGAAAACTAGATCTTAAATTAAAACTCATTAAAACTTAATTTAAACATTACTTTTCAACTTAATTTAACCTAACTGAAAATTAAAACTTAAATTAAAACTTAAAAATTTAACTTAAACTTAAAACTTAAACCTAAATTAATCACTGATATTAATTTTAATCTAAAATCAAAACTGAATTGAACGTATATTAATTGTCATTATAAAAATCATTTTAAAATCCTGTTAAAAATCCCTTAAAAATAATAATAATTATAATTCTTTTAAATTCATTTAAAACTTAGACACCCAACTTAAAAACTTAAATTGCGTTAACTTTAACTTTAAACTTAATTATGTAATTAATAAGTAGAACTTAACTATTTAAGTTTAAAGAACTAAGCTTGATTTGATCAGAACCTAGGTTTAACCTTAGCAAAAATATTAAAATTACTCTAAGTCATTTTTCTTAATCAACCTTTAAAATATTAATTATTTTTATTAAAATATAATTTAAGTTTGACTTAAATTGAACCTTACTTTAACTATGTTTAATAACTTTAATAAATTGTACTTGAAATCACTACTAACTTTAAACTAAGTTAATCCAACTTAAAAGGAAGTAAATGAAAAAATCGAATTATAACTAATACTTTTATTAACCAATTCAATTAATTAATACAAAGGTTAACTCATTTTAAATAAATATTAAATTATTAAATCATGTAAAAATTAATCAATAAATTATTGATAATGGTTAACTGTTATTAATAAATTCACTGTTATTGAATTAATAAATTCTTTTCGTATTTAACCTTAAGCTTAAAAGTCTGAATCTAAAATTAATTATTGATTAATCAAACTCAAATAAACAATTATGGGGGATAATAAAATAAGGAGGATTAATATATTAAAGGAGTATCAAATTCAGGGGGAGGTTTAATTATCTCCTGAAGTTTTATTTTTTAATCTTCTCTTTAAAATCTCTCTAGAAAATTCTACCTCAATTTAAAAAATATATATATATATATATATATATCTACTTTGAATATTTTTAGCAAATGTTTTCAAATTGTATGTCAGGTTCAGGGGAAGGGATTAATTAAAATTTTCCCTTTATTTAAAAATATTTTAAAATTTGTGTTTGAAAATTGTTTTCTTAAAAAAAAAAAAATTTCTTAAACCTATTTTTTAAAAAACTAAGCTGTTTTACTTTTTATTGAAAATTGATTAGATTTAACTTAGTTTTTGAAAATTGAATTTAAAACTCTAGTTCTTAAAATTTGATTTTACTTAAATTTGACATTTTGATTTGAAAGTTAACTTTTACAAAAATTAGTTTTAAAAATTGCTTTGTTATTGAAAATTGTGGAAATTAGATTTCTTTCAAAACTTAAGTTTACAAACTAAGCTTCTCAAAATCATTTTCCTTAATTTTGAAAATCAAAGTTTAAAAATCAATTTTCAAAATCAACTTGCTTAAAATTATGAAATTTTTTAAATCAACTCAAAATTGTTTGTTTTAAATCACAAACTTTTTATCCATTTTACTTAGTTTTTGAAAACTCAACTTTTCAAGTATTTTAAACAATGATTTTGAAACTAGTACTTTTGTACTTTTGAACTTTAAAATTTTGATTTTTTGAAAATTAGATTTAATTATTTTACTTTATCAAAATTAGTTCTACCAAACTCCTTTGAAAACTAAAAGTAAAGTTCAAAATCAATATTTACAAACTGAAATTTGATTTGCAAAAACTCAAGTGTTGAAAATTATGAAAGTTAGATTTTTTCAAACTTAAATCACTGTCAAAACTTAAGTTTTAAATTAAATCGTTTACAAACTTAGTGTTGAAAAATAAAATTTTCAAACTTAGTTTTGGAATTCTGGTTTTTGAAAACTTGTGTTTGAAAATGAAACTATCTAAACTTAGCTAGCTTTCTAAAAGCTAAAAGCTAATGCTTTAAACAAATTTTTCAAAAGCTTAAACTCCCCCAAGTCAACTTGACTATTTTTTAACTTGCTGTAAAAAATTGTACTTTTATCAATATCTTTGAATTTTTTGAACTAAACTTTTTATGCTTGTTTACCCCTGCTTACTTTTTAATGAATGCCAAAGGGGGAGAAGGGTTAGGTGGTTAAGTTAGCTAAACCAATTTGAAAACACAAACTGACTTTAAAACCACAGAAATGCATGTTGTTTCGTACATATGCTTTCACTAACTTAACCAGGTTGTCATTCCATCAAAAAGGGGGAGATTGTTGGTGCGGGTAGCACTAACGGTCTAACCCAGGTTTTGATGAATGACAAATAGGTTAAGTTAGTTGTGTTGTTGTCTGACACTTTGATCAAGTGTGCCGCCCTGCCACGCCAACTGGTAGGCTGGCGGGGGCGGCGGTGGAGGCAGAGAACGATCGTCGGCGTCTCGCCGGATCGTCGGCATCTCGCCGCGATCGTCGGAAGGAATCACTGCATCTTGGCGAGAAGTCCAGACGGGTCGGCGGGCTGGCCGGACGTCTGGCGGTAAGTGAGGTAAGTCACGGAGGGTGGCTGTGAGGGCGCGTTCGGGAAGGGACATTAGGCGTCGATCGGCTTAGATCCATTCGGATATCTAAGTCGAGATCGTGACTAGATTCGGTCTCGGAAAGGCGGAATCTAAGTCATACTCTTGATGCTAATTTTTATTACTTAGCGTATCGTAAAATGTGCTAACAAGCCTGCGGGGTTTATTTGCCTCGGACTAACACCGTTTTGCGGTAGGGAGCGATGAGGGTCGGCGCCGAATGGCTCGGGGCCTTGGAAGTCGGCGCCGCGAGATCCGGCGCCCGGAGGCAAATTTTATCCCAGGCAGCGTTGACACTGGAGCATCTGGTTGGGGTGTTCGTCACACTCCAGCGCCGGAAGGATCCAGCGCGGGCGACATATAAAGAAGCCGAGGGAGCTTCAAGATATCGGTCTTGAGAACTACGAGTCAATCACTCTGCTTGCTCTGCGCTCAACAACGTTCTGCTCACGCGACTCACTCCGGCTCTCCTTTTAATTCATTGTTTGTCGGTTAGCTTTGTTTTCTTTCTTTTCATTAGCAATATTTGTACGTAAATTGTAATTATCCGAATTGCTAGTGAATTGCCCAACGAAGGTACTCAAGGAGTACGGGCCTTCGAGTAGGAGTTGTCACAGGCTCCGAACGAAGTAAAAATCAACCGTGTTCATTTCTTTACTTCCTTACTTTTCCGCTGCGTTTTAACTCGAGATTTTCGAATCGATATTCACCCCCCCTCTATCGAATCTAACGGTCTTACAATTAATTCCATTAAATATTAATTTCCATAATTGGTTCCCAGTACTGACGTGGCGAGGCACATGGCCTTCTTGGATATGGGAGCAACCACCACCGACTAGACAAAACCTTTTATAGAAAGCTAATATTTAATTTCCTAAAATAACTTTAGGTTAACCAAAAAGAACAATCAAATCACAAGGAAAAAATAAAACAAAAGAACACAACTTCGAAAAACATATTCGAAATACTAGAACGTAAGCCTCTTGTATTTGGTATTATTTCCATAAATAACTAGTATGATGCGGAAATAAAAATTACTAGTTATACCTTGTAGAAAAACCTCTTGATCTTCTATCGTATTCCTCTTCTAACCTCGGACGTTGTGTGGGCAACGATCTACCGAGATGAGAAACCACCAACCACCTTCTTCTCCTCCAAGCAAGGTTCGGCCACAAAGGAAGAACTTCACCAAAGAAGAAAACCAAAATACTAACCAAGCTCCAAGAGATGCTAGCTTTCTCTCCTTCTTCTTCTTCTTCTCCAAGTAGTATCCGGCCACCACAAGAACTCCAAGAGGGATGAAGTATTCGGCCACCATAAGAGGAAGAGAGGGAGAGGATGATGGCCGGCCACAACACCAAGGAAAAGAGGGAGAGAAAACAATAGAGGTTGTTCCATGAAGCCACCCTCACCCCTTCTTTTATATTCCTTGGCCTAGGCAAATTAGGAAATTTAATTACAATAAAATTTCCTAAATTTCCTTGTCATGATTTAATTGAGAAAAAATAAAATAAAATTTCCCCACTTACAATCTCATGGCCGGCCACATCATTGGAGAACAAATTGGACAAGTTTTAATCAACAATTAAAACTTCCTAATTTGTTTCCGGAAATTTTAAAAAATAAAATTTCTCTTTAAAAATCTCTACATGGTTAATAAAAAGAAATTTCCATAATTTTAATTTTACAATATGTAAATAATTTTTAAAGAGAAAATAAAATATCTCACCAATCTACAAATAAGGAAAGAGATCAAATCTCTTTTTTTAATCTTTTGTAAATTTTACAAGAGAGATAATTTTAATTTAAATTCTCTTTAATAAATTATTTCTTCCACATAATAAAAATTAAAATTAAATTTCTTTTTTAATTTAATTTGGCCGGCCCCCACTAGCTTGGGTTCAAGCTAGGGCCGGCCACCCAATCTTATACCTAGGCCGGCCCTAGCTTGTTTCCCAAGCTAGCTTGGCCGGCCCCTATTGGGTGGGTATAGAAGGTGGGTATAGGTGGGTATAGAACTCTATAACTAAGAGGCTACGATAGGGACCGAGAGGAGGAATTGGTTTTGGTCTCCCGATAAAATTAAGCATCCCGTGTTCGCCCCGAACACACAACTTAATTTTATCAATGATAATTCATTCCACTAGAGAACTATCATTGAACTACCGCACCAATCCCAAATTACATTTTTGGGCTCCTTCTTATTATGAGTGTGTTAGTCTCCCTGTGTTTAAGATATCGAATGTCCACTAATTAAGTGAGTTACTGACAACTCATTTAATTAATATCTAAGTCCAAGAGTAGTACCACTCAACCTTATCGTCATGTCGGACTAAGTCCACCTGCAGGGTTTAACATGACAATCCTTATGAGCTCCTCTTGGGGACATTATCAACCTAGTATCTCTAGGACACAGTTTCCTTCTATAATCAACAACACACACTATAAGTGATATCATTTCCCAACTTATCGGGCTTATTGATTCATCGAACTAAATCTCACCCATTGATAAATTAAAGAAATAAATATCAAATATATGTGCTTGTTATTATATTAGGATTAAGAGCACACACTTCCATAATAACCGAGGTCTTTGTTTCTTTATAAAATCAGTATAAAAGAAACGACCTCAAATGGTCCTACTCAATACACTCTAAGTGTACTAGTGTAATTATATAGTCAAGATAAACTGATACCTAATTATACTACGACCTTCTAATGGTTTGTTCCTTTCCATTTTGGTCGTGAGCTACTGTTTATAATTTATAAGGTACTGATAACATTATCTTCTGCACATGCTATGTTATTTACAATATAAATTAATTGAACAACTACAAACAAATGTAGATAATTTGACCAAATGTGATTCTTTATTCAAGACAAATGTTTACAAAAGCTTAGGCTTTCAGTATACACTCCAACAAGAAAAATCTTCACCACTACAAAGACGAGCTTCAGCATAAAGGATCTTCAATAGATCAGTTCTCCCTCAGAACAAAAGAACGTGACTTGCTACGACTGCAATGCAATCTTGGCGATGACAACTTCTCCTCGCTTCACGATATCGCGTATCAGGTGGTACTTGCGCTCTATATGTCTACTTGCCTTATGAGCTCGTGGTTCCTTCGAGTTTGCAACTGCACCGCTATTATCACAATAAATTGTGATAATTTTGGGCAAACCAGGAATCACATCTAAGTCCATTAGAAAGTTCTCGAGCCATCTGCTTCTTTAGGCGCCTCGGTGCTACATACTCGCTTCCATGGTTGAGTCGAAGCGCTTTACGCTTAACACTCCTCCATGAAATGGCTCCACCTCCTAAAGTAAACACATAGCCGATGTAGACTTCTTGTTATCCCTATCGATTGGAAATCGAATAAGTGTAACCCAGGGAGCGGATCGTGCCTTGGTAAACTAGCATATAATCTTTTGTCCTTCTCGGTACTTTAATATATGCTTTACATGATCCAATGTCCTTGTCGAGGTTACTCGATGTCTGTGACCATGCCACGGTAAAAGCAGGATATCGGGTCTCGTCATAGCATTGCATACATTAAGCTTCCTACAGCCAAGCATAAGGAACCGCTTTCATGTCCTCTATCTCTTTGCGTCTTTGGAGACATCTCTTTAGATAGAGCTACTCCATGTCTAAAAGGTAGGAAACCTTTCTTGGAATCCTGCATGCTAAAACGAGCAAGGATTGTATCTATATATGAAGCTTGGGACAGACACAACATTCTTTTCTTACGATCCCTTATAACTTTGATCCCAAGAATGTGTGCACACTCTCCTAAGTCCTTCATATCAAATTGTTTGGACAACCATACCCTTACGTCTGATAATACCTTGACATTGTTGTCAATTAACAAAATATCATCTACGTATAGTACAAGAAATACCACCACGTTTCCGTTACACTTTTTGTATACACAAGACTCATCCGGACACTGAATAAATCCATATGACTAGATTACTTCATTAAACCGGATGTTCCAAGATCTTGAAGCTTGCTTCAGTCCATAAATGGACCGATTGAGCTTACACACTAGATGCTCTTTGCCCTTTTCAATGAACCCTTCTGGTTGCTTCATATGGATGTTCTCTTCAAGACTTCCATTAAGGAAAGCTGTCTTGACATCCATTTGCCAAATCTCATAATCCATATGAGCAGCAATGGATAAGAGTATCCGGATAGACTTAAGCATGGCCACTGGTGAAAAGGTCTCCTCATAATCGATTCCCTCTTTCTGAGTGTACCCTTTCGTAACAAGCCTAGCTTTGAAGGTTTCTACCTTCCCGTCTATCCCTCTTTTCCTTTTGTAGATCCACTTGTATCCAACGGCTTTTACACCATCGGTGGTTCTACCCCGGACCTTATTAGAATACATAGACTCTATTTGAATTCATTGCCTTTTGCCAAGATCTTGCATCTATATCTTGGAGTGCTTAATCATATGTTCGTGGATCAGGTTCATGTTTAGGGATCAAGTCGAAGACTCTCCCAAAACATGAATCTTTAGTTGTCTCAAACCCTCCCACTACGACGCGCTGTCTGTGGTTGTGTATCATGTGTAACACGTGTTGCGGTCTCTTGTGGTACTTCATCTTGTCTTGTTGGTATTGAAGTAGACATGTCCTCTCTAAGTTCTTCTAAAACAACTTTGCTACTTGGGCTTGTGATCCATTATATAGTCTTCTTCTAAAAGCGGGCATTGGTGCTAACAATGACCTACGGTCTTTAGGACTATAAAATTAACCACCTTCGTTCCTTTAGGATATCCTACAAATCTGTGAACTTCATGCGGGATTCTAACTTATCGATCTGGTTTCGGCACATGTCTTTGGACTACTAAATCCGAATATGTCTTAGGCGGGCTTTCGCCTATTCCACAATTCTATGGGAGTAGAAAAGCTGATTTAGAAGGTACTAAGTTCGGAATCTTCTGTTTCCGAGCATATCCCAAAATGAATTTGGTAATTAGAATAACTCATCATTGATCTAACCATCTCCATAAGAGTCCTATTCCTTGTTCGCCACACCATTACATTGGGGTGTTCCAAGTGCGAACAATTGGGATTGAATCGGCCTCGATAAGTAATTCCTAAACTCTCCTAAGAGGTATTCGCCACCACGATCGTAGTAGTGTCTTGATACTTTTACCTAGTCGTTTCTCCACATCAACCTTGTATTCTTTGAACTTATCAAAGCACTCGGACTTGCGGCGCATTAGGTAAATGTATCCATATCTTGAATAATCGTCTATGAAAGAGACAAAATATTCAAAACCTCCTCTTGCCTGGACAGACATAGGACCACACAAATCAGAGTGGACCAACTCTAACACTTCTTTGGCTCTATACCCCTTGGCCTTGAACGACCTCTTAGTCATTTTACCTTCCAAGCAAGATTCACAAGTTGGAAAATTTTCCAACTCAAATGAACTCAAAAGTCCATCGTCTATAAGCCTCTGAATCCTACTTAAGTTAATATGACCAAGCCTTAGATGCCAAAGATATGCTTGGTTCATTTCCGAAGGTTCTTTTCTCTTATTAGAGTTAGAAGATGAGTTATAAATTTCCATGTTTTGCTTTGTGGAAGAAATTGGATTTAAAGTATACAAATTGCCAACTAATGTACCAGAACAGATAATCACTTTATTTCTTTTAATAACTACATCGTTACTGAAAGAAACTGAATATCCATCTAAAAACAGTTTAGAAACTGAAATTAAATTCTTTCTAAAATTGGGTACATAAAGACAATTTCTTAAAATCAAATTTCTATTTCTACTAAAAGATAAGTAGACGTCTCCCACTGCGTGCCACCTTAGTAGCATTGCCCATGTAGCGGTAATTTCTCCTTGAGATAGTCGTCGGGTTTCACGGAACCCTGCAGGAATTGGAGACATGATCGATGGCTCCGTATCTACACACGGTCTTGGTAGATAACACTGCTAAACATATTTCAATGACTAGAGCATGAGATATACCTTTGTTTTGGTTTCTCGAGGACGGTCCAGCCTTCGATGTCACGCACCTTCTGGATGAAGCACTTGCCCTTGACTTCTTCATTCGACTTTAAATCCCGTACTCACGAGATTTATTCACTTTCTTTCTGAACTAGCTTGTTTCTTTTCTTATTTCCTTTCGGTTTAGAAGTAGAACCATTTTGACATAGTGAATTTGAGCATTGTGTGAAATAATCCTTCTGCTGCTTGAAGTAGTTCCGCTAATGAATAAACCCTCTTATTCATATTATAGTTCGGGAAACCGCTCAAAACTTCTAGGTAGCGTTTGGAGGATCATATCGATCTGGGTTTCCCATCAATTTCTCCTCCAGGATCCGTATCTCGTTCGGATAAGCCATCATCTTTAGGATATGATCCCTTACGAGTACCCTCTTGCATGGTGGTGTCATTATCTTTCTCATGGCTTCTTGCCTAAAGCCCTATCCTAATGACCAAAGAGTTCCTTGAGATTGTTCATAATATCATGGGCTGTTGGTAAATCTTGATGTTGCAATACATTTGACATTGAAGCCAAATGTAACACCGCGTCTCATACGCTTTTACCCATTTCCTATGATATTCAATCTCCTCTTGGTAGATTCACGATGGGTGCATCAGAGCCTTCTTTCGGTCGATCAAATTTATAGCTTTCGATGAAGAACAATGTCGGGTTTCTTTCCAATCTATGTAGTTTGGTCGGTAAGTCTATTCCGTTGAAGCATGATGGACGGTGGGTTGAAAGACATCCTAAGAATCACAAATAACTTTTGGTCGAACTCTAAATTTAGAATAATATTGATTCCTCAAACAATACTATTTTAAATTAACCAACACCTCAAAACACCGTGAATTTTGTATGCCACGTTAGTGTGGACGTATATAAATTCAACATTTGTAAAAGGAGGGTTTTAACCCATTAATTTTATTATCTTGTCAACCTAACTTTATGACAAATAAAATTAATAGTTGGTATCTTTGGTCACACAAATAATAGCGGTGACTCCGATGGGGAGGATACTATTAGGTGTGTCTAAGTGTATACCATTACTTGACACTAAGTCCATTAATAAGATTATGCCTCTTCGTTGGGAAGATCACATGCTCTTAATTAACTTCCTATAGTCATCCAAAATGGAAGTACATTCTAGTGATCCACAAACAAGCTCATCGTTATGGAGGAAGGCACTCGAGCCAACGCATGCTTGTTTGCATCACTTACAAACCGATAATGGAGACCATGGGATTTATTTAAAATCCTTCTCCCACTTAGTTATTTATAAAATGAGGAATTTTAACTATGCTAGCCTACTAAGCATGTAAACTAACACATACACACATAATATAAAAGCAATAAATAGAAAATCTAATTTTCAACTATTATGGCTTTTATCTCTAGTTATCCTCAGTGTGTTGTCATCCCAAGCTCTGCCATATTTGGCCACCGGGTCTAATTGTCGCATCCATCTTGCTCCTAGTTCAGCTGCGCCTCTGGTCCTTAGAAGGTTTCACGCTTTGCAAGATTCGATCCATGACATAAATAGAATTTACATTTGATCCTATATTCCATAAAAGGAATGTACATGTAACTAGATCAAAATAAAACTAAATCAGCTCCTGCGTATTTTAATACAATCATGCACACACATATAAATGCCCTTGACATGTCCAAGGGTCCAATCACACACATAATAACTAAAAGTCATAATAGTTGGATCCTGCATCCACAAAGTTAGCACATCCTACTATTAACCTGCCTAAATTATGTATGACATGTGCATAATTAAACTAATACCAAATACACAGAGGCAAAACCCTAGCTCTGATGCCAATTGTTGGATGCTACTCGGAAAACCTAGAGGTTCCACTGTACAAAAATTTTGTACAAAGGTCTGAACCTTTTCCTAGCTACCATGTGTTCTTTTAAATTAAATTTTGGATCGCCTGCGGAACTTAACACGTTTGATCCAAAACTTAATCTATTCGTTCTTTTAGGTTTTGACTTGGGTCTCCTGCGGAACTTAACACGTTCGACCCAAATCACCTTAAGTTATTAATTCCATTAAATATTAATTTCCATAATTGGTTCCCAGTACTGACGTGGCGAGGCACATGGCCTTTTTGGATATGGGAGCAACCACCACCGACTAGACAAAACCTTTTATAGAAAGCTAATATTTAATTTCCTAAAATAACTTTAGGTTAACCAAAAAGAACAATCAAATCACAAGGAAAAAATAAAACAAAAGAACACAACTTCGAAAAACATATTCGAAATACTAGAACGTAAGCCTCTTGTATTTGGTATTATTTCCATAAATAACTAGTATGATGCGGAAATAAAAATTACTAGTTATACCTTGTAGAAAAACCTCTTGATCTTCTATCGTATTCCTCTTCTAACCTCGGACGTTGTGTGGGCAACGATCTACCGAGATGAGAAACCACCAACCACCTTCTTCTCGGCCACAAAGGAAGAACTTCACCAAAGAAGAAAACCAAAATACTAACCAAGCTCCAAGAGATGCTAGCTTTCTCTCCTTCTTCTTCTTCTTCTCCAAGTAGTATCCGGCCACCACAAGAACTCCAAGAGGGATGAAGTATTCGGCCACCACAAGAGGAAGAGAGGGAGAGGATGATGGCCGGCCACAACACCAAGGAAAAGAGGGAGAGAAAACAATAGAGGTTGTTCCATGAAGCCACCCTCACCCCTTCTTTTATATTCCTTGGCCTAGGCAAATTAGGAAATTTAATTACAATAAAATTTCCTCAATTTCCTTGTCATGATTTAATTGAGAAAAAATAAAATAAAATTTCCCCAATTACAATCTCATGGCCGGCCACATCATTGGAGAACAAATTGGACAAGTTTTAATCAACAATTAAAACTTCCTAATTTGTTTCCGGAAATTTTAAAAAAATAAAATTTCTCTTTAAAAATCTCTACATGGTTAATAAAAAGAAATTTCCATAATTTTAATTTTACAATATGTGAATAATTTTTAAAGAGAAAATAAAATATCTCACCAATCTACAAATAAGGAAAGAGATCAAATCTCTTTCTTTAATCTTTTGTAAATTTTACGAGAGATAATTTTAATTTAAATTCTCTTTAATAAATTATTTCTTCCACATAATAAAAATTAAAAATTCTTTTTAATTTTATTTTGGCCGGCCCTACTAGCTTGGGTTCAAGCTAGGGCCGGCCACCCAATCTTATACCTAGGCCGGCCCTAGCTTGTTCCCAAGCTAGCTTGGCCGGCCCCTATTGGGTGGGAATAGAAGGTGGGTATAGGTGGGTATAGAACTCTATAACTAAGAGGCTACGATAGGGACCGAGAGGAGGAGTTTTGTCTCTCGATAAAATTAAGCATCCGTGTTCGCCCGAACACAACTTAATTTTATCAATGATAATTCATTCCACTAGAGAACTATCATTGAACTACCCCACCAATCCCAAATTATATTTTTGGGCTCCTTCTTATTATGAGTGTGTTAGTCTCCCTGTGTTTAAGATATCGAATGTCCACTAATTAAGTGAGTTACTGACAACTCATTTAATTAATATCTAAGTCCAAGAGTAGTACCACTCAACCTTATCGTCATGTCGGACTAAGTCCACCTGCAGGGTTTAACATGACAATCCTTATGAGCTCCTCTTGGGGACATTATCAACCTAGTATCTCTAGGACACAGTTTCCTTCTATAATCAACAACACACACTATAAGTAATACCATTTTTCAACTTATCGGGCTTATTGATTCATCGAACTAAATCTCACCCGTTGATAAATTAAAGAAATAAATATCAAATATATGTGCTTGTTATTATATCAGGATTAAGAGCACACACTTCCATAATAACCAAGGTCTTTGTTTCTTTATAAAGTCAGTATAAAAGAAACGACCTCAAATGGTCCTACTCAATACACTCTAAGTGTACTAGTGTAATTATACAGTCAAGATAAACTGATACCTAATTACACTACGACATTCTAATGGTTTGTTCCTTTCCATTTTGGTCGTGAGCTACTGTTTATAATTTATAAGGTACTGATAACATTATCTTCTGCATATGACACCACAAGCTATGTTATCTACAATATAAATTAATTGAACAACTACAAACAAATGTAGATAATTTGACCAAATGTGATTCTTTATTCAAGACAAATGTTTACAAAAGCTTAGGCTTTCAGTATACACTCCAACAGTAAGCTCCTTCTGTAGCTCGGCATATGACGGACCTTGAGAAGAAGACGGGTCGCCCGGACTCTTCAGCCTCTTCAGCTCCTCCTCCACCATGGCCAAGCGGTTGGCGACAACAATGTTTTCCACCCATCTCTGATGTATGCAGGAGTGTTAAAACGCCAACTGGGAAGACTACATAAAAGAGCAAAAATAAGGCTTACCCCTGTGGATTGTTGCATGTAGCTGTCAGCAAGTTTGTCGAGCGGTATCATGTCAACACGGGCCCGGGCATCCGCCCACATCTCAGCAAGGGGCCCCTTGATAGTGATCATGTGTTCAGGAGTCGTCGGCTAATCTGACTCGGCCATAAACACCTCAGTGGGGAGGTGAAGGGTGGCCCTAATAGTGCGGCGCCGACCCGGAGTCTGTTGGATCGAGACCACGCTAGAGGGGGGGTGAATAGCGTTCGTGGCTATTTCTTTCGATTCGTAAAACAAACGAGTAAAAGCGCAGCGGAATAAAGAAATAACAAACACAGAGAGACAGGAAGATTTACTTCGTTCGGAGCCTAAAGCGACTCCTACTCGAAGGCCCGCGATCCTTGATCGCTTTCCGTGGGCAACAACTATAAGCACGATAAAACTATTACAGATTAAATATAATTTAAAGCAGTAAACAGATTATACCGACAACAAAAGGCTAAATCGAAGCTCCGGGTTGTCGGGGTGTCGTTGCAACACTTTCTGGATCTAGTCGTTAGCAGCTTGTCGCAGGGAGATTACTTAGATTGTCGTTGTTCTTTGTGCTGCACCTCGACCCTTCTTTTATATGAGGTTCCGGGCGCCTGGATCCCTTCCGGGCGCCTGGAGTGTGACGTGGCCAACCAACCGGGATGCTCACGTGTCAACTTGGCGAGGATAAACTTTGGTCGGGCGCGGACTGTTCGGGCGCCGGATCCATCCGGCGCCGGACGATTTTCGGCGGGTTCCTCACTGCAAACAAAGGTTAGTCCGAGCAAAATCCCACGAGACGGTGTTAGAATAAGACAAAACATCGTAAAGAAGAATTGACTGTCGGTCTGACTTCGGATTTTTAACCGGAAATCCTAGGTCGACCGACGTCTACTGTTCCCTCTACGAGAACGCGTCCTCACCTACTCCACTCGGGAGATTTACATTGCGGTCGATCCTCCGGATCGGTGGACTTCTTCGACTCGATGCTTCGGACTTTCTTTGGACATCCGCTTCCGGCTAGTCCGGACTTTCACTGGTTCGCGACACGGGACTTTCCACTAGGGTTACCACCCCTAGGACTTTTGCACGAAGCCATCGATCGACCTGCCAAGACTTTTCGCATAGGGTTACCACCCCCTATGACCTAGGGTTACCACCCCCTAGGGTTTTTCCCTTTGCCTAACCACAGCTAGGACTTTCCTGAAATACTCATTCAACCATGTTAGATTACAACAACCCTTAACTTTGAATCTTTTGCCATTATCAAAACTCAGGTTCGATTGTCGGATGTTTCCCGCACCAACAATCTCCCCCTTTTTGATTATGGCAATCCAAATTCAAAGTTAAGTAAAAAACAAATGCATAAGTATATTAAGCAAGCTTAAGTATATAAATTCAAATGAACGCCTAACTTAAGCTAACACTTAAACTTTTTGTAAACTTTTTGTGAAGCTCCCCCTTAATACAGGGTTTCCTTTTTCTTTTGAGTTTCTCTACTTTGAATTTCTCTACTCTCCCCCTTTGCCATATATAAAAAATGAGCTAGTTTTGAAAAACTTAATTTTTCAAGACAGAATTAAAAACATTTTAACTTAGGCAAGGAAAGTGAAGGACAACACCTTAGAATTTATTTTGTTTGAATAGACATAGAAAAACATGAGCTCTTTTTGAGTCTATGGAGTCTATAGAAAAACATTGGTTTCCAAAATTTTCATAGAAAAATTTTCAAAATACAAGTTTCAACTTCAGAGATTTTCAAATAAATTTGCAAGGAAAAATAATTTTTAAAGCTTTAACAACTTAATTAATTTTCAAAAGGGTTTTAAAAAAAATTTTCAAAGACGTATCTGAAAGTTAGAAGATATTTGAAAGTTAAGTTTGGAGAAAATTTTGATAAAACTGCTTAAGGAATGTTTTTGAGATAAATTTCAGGAATACTTAAGGCAAAGGAGAAGAGATAACCTTAATTTAGTTTTAGTAAGGTTTCAGTGTTCTAAAGTCCAAGCATGAGTCAAGATTTGGTTTTGATCAGGTATCAGAGCCCTTAAGTACAAACATGCTTAAACTTTTAATATTGCCTCCACCAACTGTCTAACCATTTAGCTACTTGCTGATTGCCTAGAGGGCAACAGTGTTCACCTGGTTAGTCAAGTCAAGTCAATTGATCCAGTTAGATTTGACTAAGGCTGGAAGACTTGATTTGATTACTGTTAATTATGTATTTAATACCCAGACTCATATTGATGCACAGAAATAAGCATTCTTGAGTTCAGGCTGTACCCTATGCATCTCACACCTTTCTATGTTTTACAAACACAATCAAGGTAAACCTAGGTGTTTGTGAGATGCTTTGGCTGAGTCCTTGGGGAACATGTTTTCTAAGGGTAAATCCTAGGCTAAATCCAACTTTTGAAAGTCTAGCAAAGTGGGGATTTTGGAAAATCAATTTTGCCTAGAAGTTAAAAAAAAAGTAAAGAATATAAAGTTATAGTATCTATTCTACCCAACACATACCTATTTGTCTTCTAAGTGAGCTGAACTCAAGTTCAGGTAAGGGTTTTGTGAAAATGTCAGCTAGGTTTGATTTTGACTCAACATAGTTGAGTATAATATCACCCTTAGCTACATGATCCCTTACAAAATGATGCTTCACCTCTATATGTTTAGTCCTTGAGTGATGAATTGGGTTTTTTGTTAGATTTATTGAGCTTATATTATCAATTGAAAATTTTGTTTTATGATAATCTAGCTGATAGTCTTTAAGAGTATGCATCATCCATAACAATTGAGATGCGCATTCACCTAAGGCTATATATTCAGCTTCAGTGGTAGATAAAGCAACACAATGTTGCTTTCTACTTGACCAACTTACAAGGCATTGCCCTAGAAATTGACAACTGCCACTTGTGCTTTTTCTATCTAACTTGCATCCAGCGTAATCTGAGTCAGAATAGCCATGAAGGTCAAGAGTGCAAGTTCTAGGGTACCAGAGTCCTATATTTAGAGTACCTTTAATGTACCTAAGTATTCTTTTAACATAGGTTAAGTGTGACTCTTTTGCACAGGATTGGTATCTTGCGCACATACCTACAGCAAACAATATATCAGGTCGGCTTGCAGTTAGATACAATAAACTACCTATTACACTTCTATAATATTTTAGGTCTACTGGTTTTCCTACTGGGTCAGAGTCAATATTGATGTTGGTTGCCATTGGAGTGTTTATTATCTTTGAATTTTCCATGCAGAATTTTTTAATTAACTCCTTAGCATATTTAATTTGATAAATGTAAATTCCATCTTTAGTTTGTTTTATTTGTAAGCCTAAGAAAAAATTAAGTTCACCAACCATACTCATTTCAAATTCACTTTCCATTAATTTAACAAATTCTTTTAGAAATTTAGAGTTAGTAGATCCAAAAATTATATCATCAACATAGATTTGGGCTATGAAGATGTCTTTTTCTACAGTTTTTACGAATAGAGTTGGATCTATTTGACCTTGGTTGAAGCCTTTGGAAATTAAGTGATTGGACAACCGTTCATACCATGCCCTAGGGGCTTGTTTAAGTCCATACAAGGCTTTTTTTAACTTAAATACGTGAGTAGGATTGTTTAAGTCTTCAAATCCTGGAGGTTGGCTTACATAGACCTCTTCTTTGATGAAACTATTTAAAAAGGCTGACTTAACATCCATTTGGTATAATTTAAACCCTTTATTTGCTGCATAGGCTAATAGCATTCGAATGGATTCGAGTCTAGCTACCGGTGCATAGGTTTCATCATAGTCTAATCCTTCAACTTGACTAAACCCTTTGGCTACTAGTCTGGCTTTGTTTCTTATGATATCACCCTGATCATCCAACTTATTTCTAAAAACTCATTTGGTGTCTATTATTGATTTATCTATGGGTTTAGGTACAAGGTCCCAGACTTGGTTTCTTTCAAATTGGGCTAATTCCTCCTGCATAGCTATGATCCAGTTCGGGTCGGGTAGTGCTTCTTCTATTGTTTTAGGTTCGATTTTAGAAATTAGGGCAATCTGACTATGGATTCTATAGGAAGATCTAGTTCTGACTCCTAGGTTTGGATCACTCAAAATTTGGTCAGGTGGATGAGAAGTACTGGCCCTAGTTGGTCTTATAATCGGGTCAGGGGCTGGTTCCTCTGGTTTATTAAGGTTTGGTTGAATTTCATCATCTTTTATATTTCTTGGTTCAACATTCACATTTATATTTGGTAGATTATTTTCTTCATCAAATATTATATTAGTTGTTTCTTCAACTTTTAGGGTGTTTTGATTGTAAACTCTATAGGCTCTACTATTTGAGGAGTATCCTAAAAATATTCCTGGGTTAGATTTGAGTGTGAATTTTCCTAAATAATCTTTAGTATTTAAAATGTGAACTTTACACCCAAATATTTTTAAATAGTTTAAGTTAGGAATTTTATGATAATATAGTTCATAAGGGGTTTTCTTGTGAAATTTGTTGATTAAAATTATGTTTTGAATATGATTTGCAGTATTTATTGCTTCAGCCCAAAATTGGTGATTTAAATTATATTCATTTAATATAGTTCTAGCGGCTTCTTGTAGTGTTCTATTTTTACGTTCCACTAGACCATTTTGCTGAGGGGTTCTAGGACATGAAAATTCATGTAGGTATCCATTTATTTTACAAAATTGAGTAAATCTATGATTTTCAAATTCTCCCCCGTGATCACTTCTTATTCTTTTAATTTTAGTATCCTTTTCATTTTCTATTAGTTTGCAAAAATTACTAAATATTTTATAGGTTTCATCTTTTGTTTTTAGGAATCTTACCCATGTAAACCTAGAGTAGTCATCAATTATTACTAAGCAATACTGGTTCTTGCTTAGTGACTTGGCTCCATGTGAATCAAATAGGTCAAGGTGAAGGAGCTCAAGTAACGAGTTGGTTCTTTCTAGATTTGTTGATTTGTGTGTTGACTTAGTTTGTTTTCCTTGTTGACAAGCATTACAGATTGAGTTTTCAATGAATTTTATTTTGGGCAAACCTCTAACTAGACCATTATGACTCATTTTTGAAATGAGTCTAGTGTGAGTGTGACCCAGTCTTCTATGCCACAAGTCAGTTTCCTCTTCCTGTGTTATTAAACACTTTATTGAGGATGTGGGTAGATTGATTAAGTACATATTATTTTTTCTAAGTCCCTTAAGTGTGATTTCAGGATTTTCAATATTTTTGACTAAACATCTAGCTTTGTCAAAAGTGACTAAGTATCCGCTATCACACAATTGGCTTATACTTAGTAAGTTGAAATTGAAATTTTCAACTAACAGAACTTTTCTAATAATAAAATCGGAGTTGAGTTCGATATTACCTCTTCCGATTACTTTAAGTTAACCATTGTTGCCGAATGCAACTGATCCTAAATTTTTTAGTTTGAGCTTTGAAAACTTCAATTTATCTCTAGTCATATGTCTGGAGCATCCACTATCCAACATCCATTGATCCAACTCCTACATATAAAGTGAATGAATTGGTTTCTTGTTAATGGATAAAAAGATAGTTTGACTGAAGTGGACTCCTTAGAATTTTATCTTACCCAGGCTAAGTTAACAATAATTGGTCATATTGTTGCAATTGTTTAGAAAAGTGTTTTAAAGTTTTTTTTTCATTATTATTATTATTATTAATTTAACTTGATTAACACTGTTTAGGTTGGAGATATTTGAATTAATTTGATTTTGAAGGATGTTTAACTTAACTTTAAGTAAGATTTAAAATTTAGTTTGCTTAGTCATCTCACCTGATCTAAATTGTCAATCAGGGAATCCTATAATTGATGTGAGATGATTTATTGTTGAATTCAGAGGTCTAGCTTAACTTTGTGTTAGATTCAGGTTTAGCTTTGGGTTCAACAAGTAAGCATTCTTTGGATAAACTTCTGGGCTATGGTGAGTCACAAGGAGCTCATTAAAGTAACCATGCCTTCGAGGTTTTCCAAATAGTCCTACCTACTGAACTTAATACTAATCCTTGGTCTAACTAGTTAGGATCCATTTAAGGGTAGCTTCGGTCAGTTCCACTTGGCCAAATACACCAGGTCGAAGCCATATCTTCCTAGACATGCGATGCCCAAGCTTCCCTAACGTACTATCATCCAAAAAATTTCACCAGTACTGTGGGTCAAGTTAAACCTAGCCCATTTTACCTAACCTTAATTACCCTGCCGGGTGGTCTACTCTTGGTTACCCTTATCGGGTATATTAAGTTCGGAGGTGCCAGATAATCTGGAGCCTTCCTTTTAATTATTTAATTTCGAATTTTGAATTTCATTTAATTCTTGAATTTAATTTTTGAATTTATAATTTTAAATTTTGAATTTTGAATTTCATTTTTGAATTAATAATTTAATTCTTGAATTTAATTTTTGAATTTATAATTTAATTTCGAATTTTTGATTTTTGAATTTATAATTTAATTTCGAATTTTGAATTGAATTTTTGAATTTATAGTTTAATTTCGAATTTTGAATTTCATTTTTGAATTTATAGTTTAATTTCGAATTTGAATTGAATTTTTGAATATATAGTTTAATTTCGAATTTTGAATTTAATTTTTGAATTTATAGTTTAATTTCGAATTTTGAATTTAATTTTTGAATTTATAGTTTAATTTCGAATTTTGAATTTCATTTTTGAATTTATAATTTAATTTCGAATTTTTGATTTTTGAATTTATAATTTAATTTTTGAATTTATAATTTAATTTCGAATTTTGAATTTAATTTTTGAATTTATAATTTAATTTCGAATTTTGAATTTCATTTTTGAATTTATAATTTAATTTCGAAATATCGTTTTTCTCTTTGCTCCCCCTGGATCACGGCCTCGATATGGTCTATCGAGGTAATGTATTTGATCATTCGGGACCCAGTATTGACCAAGTTCAACTTGATTGATCAATTTGGACTTGGGGACCCATGCTTGGGTTGTGTTACTACTTTGTTTGTTTATTAAGGATAAGTAAGATTTATATTTACTTTTATATCCTAGCCCAGTTCTATTGTAAATGGCCCTTTGTGTCCCAAGAATTAAGTCCAAGTTCTTGGAGCCCAAAGAAAACCGTTCTAAAGTAGTTTTTAAATCTTTAACCTGATTTTTTAGACTTGAATTTTCTTCCTCAAGTTTATGAACTTGAGTTGGAAATTCAGTCTGACTCTGGTCAGGTAAGGTTTTAGTGTCGACCACTTCTTTAAGGACGGATACTTCCTTTAGAAGTGACTTAACTTTCGAGTTTGACTTAGCTAATTTGCGTAATAAATAACTAACTAAAATGTTTAGCAGGAGATACTTACAGTGGTGCGGTCCTTCGGAAGCGGATACGGATCCGTGGCTTTCTCGGACTCGCCTCGGACTCGCTCTCGCTTTCGATTCGACGATTTGGTCCCGTTCCATTAATGCGAGTAGACTCATCTGTTTGAGCTCGTCGTCGTCGTCCTCCGATGAAGATTAGTCCCATGTTGCCTTAAGGACCTTTTTCCTTCTTTGCTTTTGACTTCCTTGAGGTTAGGGCGGTTGGATTTGATGTGCCCTTTTGGTTGCAGTGTAGCATGTAACTTCAAACTTCATCTTTGAGTTCTGTGAACCTTCCTTCGTTTTTACTGCCTTTTTTAGATCTCTTTTGTTGAAGCCCTTCGTTTTGTAGAGCTTCTTCACGAGGTTTACCAGCTCGGTTGTAATTTCAATGTCTTCATCGTCTGAGTCTGGTTCAACCTCCGACTCCGGTTCTGTTCTTCGTCGTGATCTCGGTTCCCGTGTTCGACTTGTACCTACAACCAACACAATACATTTCTCGGTTGGCTGTGCATTAGTCTGCTCACGAAGTTCAAATTCACAAAATAATTCGTCTAATTTTATTGAAGACAAGTCCTTGGAAACTTTGTAGGCATCTACCATTGATGCCCACAATGTGTTCCTTGGAAATGAGTTTAAAACATACCTTATGACGTCCCGATTCTCTATCTTCTGTCCGATTCCGTGAAGAGAATTGAGGATGTCTTGGATTCTCGCATGTAGAGAACTTGCCGTCTCGCCTTCCTGCATCTTTAGATTATATAATTTATTAAGTAAAAGATCTCTTTTACTTACCTTGGTGTCGTTAGTGCCTTCGTGGAGTTCGACTAACTTTTCCCAGAGCTCCTTTGCGGAAGAGAACGGGCCGACTCTGTTGAGTTCTTCTTTGGTAAGGCCGCAGTGGAGGGTGCAGGTAGCTTTGGCGTCGGCTTCCACCTTTTTGATTAGAGAGGCGTCCCACTTCTCGCAGGGGGTTGGTTTGCCGTTGTCATCGGAAGGTAGCTGAAGTCCCGTCTTAATGATCATCCATGTTTCGAACTGAATCTTCAGATACGTCTCCATTCTTCCCTTCCAATAACCGAAATCATCCCCGGAGAATAGTGGGGAACGAACAGTACTGAACCCCTCTTGTTGAGCCAATTGTAATATGCAACAAAACAACAAAATATATGTTCCAAGACTACGTCTTGGATTAGTAATGAGGGAATAGTAGTAATAACGAGCTCGAGTGGTGTTGCACCAACCGGGCAAAAGCCGATTCGATAAAAGAATTAGAATAAAGCTTTAAGGCTAAATTCTAATTGACTCAAAAAATATAAAATCGAAAGAAAATTTGTTTTGAAGGTGGTTGCACCAATTCAAAGCGACCCGCTCGATACCAATTGTTGGATTGAGACCACGCTAGAGGGGTGAATAGCGTTCGTGGCTATTTCTTTCGATTAAATAAAACAAGCGAGTAAAAGCGCGTGGAATAAAGAAATAACAAACACGGAGAGACAGGATTTCGTTCGGAGCCTAAAGCGACTCCTACTCGAAGGCCCGCGATCCTTGATCGCTTTCCGTGAGCAACAACTATAAGCACGATAAAACTATTATAGATTAACTACAATTTAAAGCGATAAACAGATTATACCGACAACAAAAGGCTAAATCAAAGCTCCGGGTTGTCGCACTTTCTGGATCGAGTCGTTAGCGACATGCGCAGGGAGATTACTTAGATTGTCGTTGTTCTTTGTGCTGCACCTCGACCCTTCTTTTATATGAGGTTACGGGTGCTGGATCCCTTAAGGCGCACAGGTGTGACGTGGCCAACCAACGGGATGCTCACGTGTCAACTTGCGAGGATAAACTTTGGTCGGGCGCTCGGACTGTTCGGGCGCCGGACCTCGGCACCGGATCCATCCGGCGCCGGACGACCTTTTTCCAGCGGGTTTCTCACTGCAAACAAAGGTTAGTCCGAGCAAAATCTGCAAGGCAGTGTTAGAATAAGACAAAACATCGTAAGAATTGGCGGTCTTGATTGTCAAGTCGACTGGTTCCAACCGGAAATCATAGGTCGACAAGCCCTCTTGTTCCCTCTACGGGGCAGCGTCCTCACTACTCCACTCGGAGATTTACATTGCGGTCGATCCTCCGGATCGTGGACTTCTCGACACTTTCGATGCTTCGGACTTTCTGGACATCCGCTTCGGCTAGTCGGACTTTCACTGTTCGCGACACGGGACTTTCCACCTAGGGTTACCACCCCCTAGGACTTTTGCCTGAAGCCATCGACCTGCCAAGACTTTCCGCATAGGGTTACCACCCCCTATGACCTAGGGTTACCACCCCCTAGGGTTTTTCCCTTTGCCTAACCGCAGCTAGGACTTTCCTGAAATACTCATTCAACCATGTTAGATTACAACAACCCTTAACTTTGAATCTTTTGCCATTATCAAAACTCAGGTTCGATCGTCGGATGCTTCCCGCACCAACAGAGTCGTGTGAGCGGACGCCGAGGGATCGGAGGCCGGGCTAGACATTGTGGACAGAATGCCCGAGCGGTGAACTCGGCGGGGTACAGGAGGAAGAGAGCTGACCGGCACCGCTTCGATGGGGTTTGCAGGCGGATCCAGTTGGGAGGGGGTCCGGTCGGAGGAGAGCGCCTCGACCGATGGTGCTTTTCCGTGGGGAGATGCGGTGCCCGTCCGCTCGGATGCTTGCACTGTAGAGGTTGCCGAACGGAGCGGCATCTCAACTCGCCGTCTCTTCTGGTTGAGGGGGAGTTCGTTGTCCAGCTCAGAGTCATCCTCCCGAACGGAAGGGCCCTTGCTGGAAGTTGCACCACCTGTCGCTTCCGCGGGGGAAGCCTAAGCGGCCGACTCCCCTGCATTTGCTTCACTCTCACCCTCGTGAGAGCCGATTGGAGCTAGGCCCAACTGATCCATTTCCTTGGCAGCGGCCACCTCTGTAAAATACCGAAAATGGTGAATAATAATAAGTGAATTTTCTGGATTTTTTGGAAATTTTTTGGAGCTCGTATGGACGAGTTTATGGGGATAAAAATGGAGTCCGGAAAAACCTGTTTAGGCTACCCCGTTTAAGTGAGGAAATGTTTTATTTTCCTTTTGTTTTTCTCTTTTCTTTTATTCTTTCTCGTTTTCCCGATGCCGCCCCTTTTTCTTCTCCTCTCACGCGGCGGTTCCAAACCCCTCGCCTCTCCTTCCCTTTTTCCTCACCGAGCTCTTCTCCCCAATTTCCTTCGTCCTCCACCCGATGGCGCCGCCTTCCGCGCGTACGAAGCCCTCCTCTGCCGCCGCCGCCTCACGGGAACATTGCCGAACCCGAGTTCCCTCTTCTTTTCCCCTTTCTTCGCCGCTGTGCCCTAGCCTGAAGCCGGCGGCCACTGCTTTTTCCCTCCTCTTCTTCGAGCGCCGGTCACCAGATTCGCCGAGCCACCATCAGCCAAGTTTTTTCTCTTGGCCGATTCACCTCCGCCGGTCAACAGGTCTGATACCAGTCGCCTGTGCCCTAGCCGATGCCACCACCGTCGTCTTCCTCAGCCCTAACGCCGGTCAAGTTTCCATCTCTGCCCTAGCACCGGCTGTGGCCATTGTTCTATGTCGACGTTGTTGTCGTCACTCAACTCGAGCAGCGCCTCTGCCTTGACCGGATCTACTTCAGCCGCGTTGTGCCCTAGGCTGGATCAAATGTCCTCTTCGCCATCGCTGAACTAGGGCTCTGGCGGGCAGTGTTGAGGTAAGCTTTGGTTGTTGATTAGGGTTGTTGCTTGATGAGTTATCGATCTTGATTTCATCTGATCTGAACAGTAAAAATTCCAGCAGTCAACAGCCCTTAAGGGCAGCAATTTCAGCCAACAACTCTTTGATTCCAGTACAAACCAGTGGTTGTGAATCTAGGTAAGGAACATGGTTATGACACATATTGATTTAAGTATGAATTGGTACATGCATAATTGCTTAAGTGTTTGAATTAGGGATATGTGGTGAATTGTGAAGGGGATGTGGATCTATTGGGTTGATTCCCTATGTTTATTCCTAATAGGTTAGGATTTGGTCATTTTAGTTTAATGATATAATTAGTTGTAAAATGTGATTACAGGAGGTTGATTCGAGACGGTGTCTCGACGAGGAATCTATTTCGGATAGGATCCTTTCTATTTGAGGCGGGTACTTTTGACTTTATATCTTTGATATACATAGTAGTGAATTTAACAAGTAGCAATAATTATGTTCTCTTATTTGTTTCGGTTAATCACTACCCGATACATGTTACATGATTGGTTGATTGCTTGTTTTGCATCTCATGTATTCCTTACCTATTGATACATGCTTATAGGGGTAGTGATATACCATGCTTCACCATGTTCAGGACCTAGGTTTTATACCTTCAGTGTACCTTTGATTTGATTCGTTGACGTATGATGCACTTTTATATATATATGGATTAGCTTAGGATATTTTGTGGTTTAGTGCCATGCACCATTTGCATGATTACATGCTGTGCGATAGTCCGCTCCATTATTGTTGAGCACATCGCCAGCTACATGGATCTGCACACACCACCACTCATGGGTTAGTGGTCGATTCAGGCAGTGTGTGTTGCAGCAGAGACTTTGTTTGGCTATGTTGGTCCGCTCATGGGTAGCGTGATGCAACGTGTTAGCCGGCAGGGATTCCTCCCCGTCATCGTGTACCGAGAGTTGAGAGCATTGCGCTCCCCCATTTATGATTTGGGGTAGGAGGATAGGTGTACTCCGACAGCATCCCATCCACTCGGTCACTCATCAGGAGTAGTGACGACAGAGTGCACGGTTGTCACAGCCCTACCCACTCGGCCTCACTATTGTGTGTGAGATGATCGACTGGTGTCAGGGGTGACCAGGACGCATCATTGGCATCATATGCATGATGCATTTATTGCTTGTGTTTGTGCTTGCTGCATTTATATTGTACGCCTATGTTTGACATGCATACAGGATTTCTATGCCACTCGGACTGTTTGTCCTTATACCTAGGTCCTGGTTAGTACAATTTTTCTTCTGTTTATTTCAGTTGCATTTCATCCTTTTATATCAGGAGACTGTACGCATGATTAGTGCCAGATGTTATTTTCCTACTTTGCATATCAGTTGTACCTGCTGAGTGTTGGACTCACCCCGCCTCCATTGTTGTTATTTTTTTCAGGTTGATGCTGTCAGGAGAGAGTTCCAGTTGCTAGTTCCTGCAGATCTCAAAGATATTGTTGGTCTTTTGGTTTTCTTACTTAGATTATGCTAAACTTGTTCTGGTTGATGGTATAGACATTGTATGGATTTTGTGATGTCGATGGATTTTTATTCGATATGTTTTACTACATGCCTGTCTGGACGGTAGATGAGGTGAGTTTGTCGGATTTGTGTTTTATGGGTGTAGTGGAGTAGGGTTGGTTTTGAGTCGTGGTATTACTGTTTTGTTTACTTATATATAAACTGCGTGGATGTTTGTGTGGTTGTATTTTATTATTATTTTTATTCCAGCCGCATGTGGTTGAGGTATATGAGGATGTAGAAAAGTTTTAGATTGTCCGCCGTACAGGGGAGATGCTGTCGAAATTTCTTCGGACAAGGACTCCTCCGGGGCGTGATAATTTAGTGGTATCAGAGCTAGGTTTTACGATCCTTTTTTTTCATATTTTGGATATTTGGGATAACTTGATACCAATTTATTTGGTATCAGAGCGCCAATTTTGGCGATACTTGTTGTTTTTCGTGTAACGGATTTTTGAGATTTAACTGATACCAATTTATTGGTATCAGAGCGGGTTATGATACCTGTTTTTAGTATTCAGGATATTTTGTGCTAGCCCAATTTACGAGTCAAACTGGGTAGTTATTTTGGTTGCACGGGTTTTCCATTACATATATGTTTTGGACTTCCGTTTCGGATATTTATGGATTTCCGGTGATTTTCTCGTATGGAGTTTTGAGGTTAGAAGTTGGGGACTGGACAGCGATGGAACATCTCCAGACGGCATATAGGTATGATGTTTAATTTTATAGTTTGTGACATGTATTAGCATTCTTTATTTAGTACCTATCTGGTTGTTGTAACACATATTACATGTGATGGGTTAGCCATTGAGCATGGTTGACCTTAATAGAGATCAAGGATTATAGTCTCTAGTGATTTTTCATATCATACCATCAGTAGTTTTAGCTTCTGTTACTACTACTAGTAGATGGAGGCACATACCAGCCTCAGCTATTGTTAGCTGGGTAATGGATGATACCTACATATTCCTGTTGACTTAGCCAGTAGAGTTTTTATACTCATATCTTTTGGATATTAGAGTATCTGATACGATGAAAATTGGTCATTGGAGAGTTATCATGTTTGATCATAGTTGAGAATGATTTGAGGTTGAGGGATATTGTGAGATCAGATATTGTGATGTGTTGATTTATAATAATTTATGAGAGTAAATATTATGTGGTTGATGATCTATTACTAGATATTTGTTTTGATAATCTATTAGTGGATAATTATTTTGATGATCTATTATTTGGGTTATCGTTGATGGTGACATAGTGAGTGTCATGTATGATATTCACAGGTTTGATAATTATAGTTGGTGATCAGATTATAAATCGGGTGCTAGAGAGTTTACGGTTGAGTGTGCCTATGAGATTTTAATAAATCTGGTTAGTTGTAGTTAGTTAACAGGATGATAAAATTGATATTTGCTTCCTCTGATATTGGACTATGTGGATAAATAATGATTTGATGTTTTGAATGCTAACTTGCTTTCATGGGGAGTAGAGACTGATTCATCTGATATTATGTGGGATGATATTTTTGAGGATAAAAATGAGAGTGTCTTGATGTTCTTGAATTCTGACTTTATCTTTTGGGTCGTACACCTTTATACATATGATTATTGTGGATTTCTAGTAGATTATACCCGAGTGGTTAGGCATACATGTCTGATTGTTTATTGGAGGTATTTGTCAATTAAAAACTATGTTGTGGAATGTGCACATGTGTTTGAGTGTTTTATTAGAGGTATCTTATCGATTTAATCTGAGTTGTGATATATGCAGATGTATTCGGTGTAATATTCGAGGTATCTTGTTGATTATGTTTGATCTGTGTGAACACTCGTGTCTATTATGATCTGTTGGAAGTATCACACTGATTTATACCTGTGTTATGAGTGTGTACTAATTAGAGGATCATGTTGATCATACCCTAGTTGTGTGTGCACGTGTATCAGGTGCATAATTGGTAGTCTCGTGATGATTCTACCTATGTTGAGTGTTTATCATTATGTCTTTGGTTGTACACCTTGTCAACTACTTCTTCTACTAGTGAGTGACCCACTATGACGTGGAGAGAGTTGACAAGGGATTTGATATTCTTACTAGGTTGTTATACCTTGGCTGCCCACAATAATATGGGGTAGAGTGATCTCATGCAGTCTCTAGTTGGATAGTCAGGTGTCTTGGTCACTTGTGGGATGTTTGTGGTGGAGTGTTGCTCCCACCTATTGTGGATTGCTTGTAGCGGAGTATTGCCCCTATGTATATATTGTAGATACATATTACGGATTTGGTTGTGGTGGAGCGTTGCTCCCACATATTGAGGATTTCTGGTGGTAGAGCGTTGCTCCCACATATGTGGTATTTTCTGTGATGGAGCGTTACTCTCACATTGGTGGATTTATTCTTTGGTGATTTATATTATTGGTGATTGGATTTCAGATTTATTGTCAGAGATCTTATGGTTAGGAATGTCTGTGATACGGACATTATGTGTCTTGGTTTTACCATTAGGGCTTGCGGAGCCTTAGATATTTTCATGGACTCGATGATTGGGTATCCCTAGGATATTAGATCAGAATTCGTTATCGTTATTGACGACGTGGTGTATTATTCCTGATCTGAGGTGTATCACGTACACTATCTTCGCATAGTTCTAGAGATGTTTCGACTGAAACGTCTATTTGTGAAGATCAGTAGTGCGTATTTTGGTTGTCTTTTGTGAGATGTTTGAGACACACGGTCACCAGTAGGAGTATACCGTGGTTCCACAGGAGATAGAGGTTGTTACCGTTGGGAGTAGACGGAGTTTATAGAGAAGGCTTGCAACTTCCTTGGTTTGTCTCAATATTTCCAGAGATACGTTGAGGGTTTCTCTTAGATTGCTATGCCACTTACATGCTTGACCAGGAAAGGCGTGAAGTTCACTTGGACTGAGGATTATGAGATCAGCTTCCAGGAGCTGAAGCGGAGACTAGTGTCAGCTCCGATTTTTGTTTTTTTACCTTCTGAAGAGGACGGATTCGTGCTCTATACTGACGCATCTCTACAGGGTTTGTGCGCTGTTTTGATGCAGCACGACAGGGTAGTCTCCTACTTCTCAGCAGTTGAAGGAGCATGAGGAGAACTACCCAGTACATGACTTGTGGCTGGCTGCCATTATTTTGCCTTGAAGATTTGGCAGCAGCATCTGTTCGGTATTACATTTGAGATTCTCACTGATCATAAGAGTCTCAAATATATATTTTTACCCAGAAGGAATTTAATCTCCGACAGAGGAGATGAATGGAGTTACTGAAGGATTATGATTGTACCATTAGCTATCACCCGGGGAGAGCTAATGTGGTTGTTGATGCGCTTAGCAGGAAGTCCGGAGGAACTTTAGCTTGCCACCGAGTTGTGGTCACAGACTTGATTTAAGGTTTCTCCGATTTGGGCCTTGAGGGGTAAGGACAGACAGAGCAGGGTACTCTAGTTACCATGGTTGCTCAGCCGTTGATCAGAACGAGGATACAAGAGCCCTAGGCTGCTGATCAGCATTTGTAGTTTATTGGCAGCCGAATAGTTTCCGGGCAGCAGACCGAGTTTACCCGAGATGAAGCGGTGATTATATATTTCCGAGGTCGCTTATGCGTACCTCCATTTCACCCGGTCAGGGAGGAGTTACTTCAGGAGGCTCATCGCTCATGATTTGCTGTCCACCCAGGCGGTACCCGTATGTACAAAGATTTGAGGTGTTTCTATTGGTGGAATGACATGAAGGAAGACATCGCGGATTTTTGTAGCTAGATGTCTTGTTTGTCAGCAGGCGAAGGCTGAACACCAGAGACCTGCCAGCTTACCTCAGCGGATTCCTATTCTCGAGTGGAAATGGGAACATATTACTATGGACTTTGTGTATATAGTGTGCAGCGGAAGTGTGGTGGGTTTGCCGAGGACACGATGAGGCCATGACGCGATTTGGGTAATCGTTGATCGATTAACCAAATTTGCGCACTTCTTAGCTATCCGGAAGACTGATTCTTTGGATCGATTGGTAGATCTGTATTGCTGAGAGATCATCGGATTACATGGTGTTCCTTTGAGTATTATTTCGGATAGAGACCTCCGGTTCAGCTAAGGTTTTGTGTATTGGATTTTGGAGGCAGTTGAGAGGACCACTTGCCATTGGTAGAATTCGTCTACAACAACAACTTTCATTCGGGTATCCAGTTGACACCGTTTGAGGCGTTGTATGGTAGGTCTTGTCGGACACCCACCCTCTGGGATGAGGTTGGGGAGGCCCAGTTGTTGGGACCTCATAGAGCTCAACATGAGACAGAGTTGGTCCGTACTATCAGACGGAGGATGTCAGAGGCGTAGGACCGCCAGAAGGGTTATGCAGACCGGAGCCAGAGATTCTTAGAGTTCTCTACAGGCGACCATGTATTTCTGCGAGATTCACCCACGAAAGGGGTGAAGAGATTTGACTTCAGAGGTAAGCTAGCTCCGCGATACATTGGCCCTTTCCAGATCATGGAGAGGATTGGAGCGGTAGCTTATCGGCTGGCACTATCGCCGTCCTTGGCAGGCGTTTCCGACGTATGCCATGTATCTATGCAGAGGAGATACATATCTGACCCGACACATGTGCTGACAGATATCTCAGTTCCAGTTCAGCCTAACGTCACTTATGAGGAGATTCCGGTATGGATTCTGGACCAGAAGGAGCGTCAGTTGCGGAACAAGACTATCCGGCTGGTTAAAGTCGGATGGCAGCATCATTCGGACGAGGAGGCTACTTGGGAGCTCGAGGATACTATCCGAGCTCGATATCCCCATCTTTTCACTTGAGGTATGTGAGTTAATTACTGTTCAGCATTTATATACCTGTTGTTAGTACTTGCTGATGGTAGATAAGGAAATTTAGGGACCAAATTTTTGTTAGTGGGAGAGAATGTAAAATACCGAAAAATGGCGAATATTAATAAGTGAATTTTCCGGAAATTTTGGAAATTTTTCGAGAATTTTTCGGATATTATGGACGAGTTTACGGGGATAAAAACGGGCTCCGGAAAAGCCTGTTTAGGCTACCCCGTTTAAGTGAGGAAATGTTTTATTTTCCTTTTGTTTTTCTCTTTTCTTTTATTCTTTTTCGTTTTCCCGATGCCACCCCTTTTTCTTCTCCTCTCACGCGGCGGTTCCAAACCCCTCGCCTCTCCTTCCCTTTTTCCTCACCGAGCTCTTCTCCCCAATTTCCTTCGTCCTCCACCCGACGGCGCCGCCTTCCCCGTGTACGAAGCCCTCCTCTGCCGCCGCCGCCTCACGGGAACATTGCCGAACCCGAGTTCCCTCTTCTTTTCCCCTTTCTTCGCCATTGTGCCCTAGCCTGAAGCCGGCGGCCACTGATTTTCCCTCCTCTTCTTCGAGCGCCAGTCACCAGATTCGCCGAGCCACCATCAGCCAAGTTTTTTCTCTTGGCCGATTCACCTCCGCCGGTCAACAGGTCCGATACCAGTCGCCTGTGCCCTAGCCGATGCCACCACCGTCGTCTTCCTCAGCCCTAGCGCTGGTCAAGTTTCCATCTCTGCCCTAGCACCGGCTGTGTCCATTGTTCTATGTCGACGTCGTTGTCGTCACTCAACTCGAGCAGCGCCTCTGCCTTGACCGGATCTACTTCAGCCGCGTTGTGCCCTAGGCTGGATCAAATGTCCTCTTCGCCATCGCTGAACTAGGGCTCTGGCGGGCAGTGTTGAGGTAAGCTTTGGTTGTTGATTAGGGTTGTTGCTTGATGAGTTATCGATCTTGATTCCATCTAATCTGAACAGTGGAAATTCCAGCAGTCAACAGCCCTTAAGGGTAGCAATTTCAGCCAACAACTCTTTGATTCCAGTACAAACCAGTGGTTATGAATCTAGGTAAGGAACATGGTTATGACACATATTGATTTAAGTAGGAATTGGTACATACATAATTGCTTAAGTGTTTGAATTAGGGATATGTGGTGAATTGTGAAGGGGATGTGGATCTATTGGGTTGATTCCCTATGTTTATTCCTAATAGGTTAAGATTTGGTCATTTTAGTTTAATGATATAATTAGTTGTAAAATGTGATTACAGGAGGTTGATTCGAGACGGTGTCTCGACGAGGAATCTATTTCGGATAGGATCCTTTCTATTTGAGGCGGGTACTTTTGACTTTATATCTTTGATATACATAGTAGTGAATTTAACAAGTAGCAATAATTATGTTCTCTTATTTGTTTCGGTTAATCACTACCCGATACCTGTTACATGATTGGTTGATTGCTTATTTTGCATCTCATGTATTCCTTACCTATTGATACATGCTTATAGGGGTATTGATATACCATGCTTCACCATGTTCAGGACCTAGGTTTTATACCTTCAGTGTACCTTTGATTTGATTCGTTGACCTATGGTGCACTTTTATATATATATGGATTAGCTTAGGATATTTTGTGGTTTAGTGTCATGCACCATTTGCATGATTGCATGCTGTGCGATAGTCCGCTCCATTATTGTTGAGCACATCGCCAGTTACATGGATCTGCACACACCACCACTCATGGGTTAGTGGTTGATTCAGGCAGTGTATGTTGCAGCAGGGACTTTGTTTGGCTCCGTTGGTCCGCTCATGGGTAGCGTGATGCAACGTGTTAGCCGGTAGGGATTCCTCCCCGTCATCATGTACCGGGAGTTGAGAGCATTGCGCTCCCCCATTTATGATTTGGGGTCGGAGGATAGGTGTACTCCGACAGCATCCCGTCCACTCGGTCACTCATTAGGAGTAGTGTCGACAGAGTGCACGGTTGTCACAGCCCTACCCACTCGGCCTCACTATTGTGTGTGAGATGATCAACTGGCGTCAGGGGTGACCAGGACGCATCATTGGCATCATATGCATGATGCATTTATTGCTTGTGTTTGTGCTTGCTGCATTTATATGCTGTATATTGTTTGGACACCTATGTTTGACATGCATACAGGATTTCTATGCCACTTGGACTGTTTGTCCTTATACCCAGGTCCTTGTTAGTACAGTTTTTCTTCTGTTTACTTCAGTTGCATTTCATCCTTTTATATCAGGAGACTGTACGCATGATTAGTGCTAGATGTTATTTCCCTACTTTGTATATCAGTTGTACCTGCTGAGTGTTGGACTCACCCCACCTCCATTGTTGTTATTTTTTCAGGTTGATGCTGTCAGGAGAGAGTTCCAGTTGCTAGTTCCTGCAGATCTTAAAGATATTGTTGGTCTTTTGGTTTCCTTACTTAGATTATGCTAAACTTGTTCTGGTTGATGGTATAGACATTGTATGGATTTTGTGATGTCGATGAATTTTTATTCGATATGTTTTACTACATGCCTGCCTGGACGGCAGAAGAGATGAGTTTGTCGGATTTGTGTTTTATGGGTGTAGTGGAGTAGGGTTGGTTTCGAGTCGTGGTATTACTGTTTTGTTTACTTATATATAAACTGCGTGGATGTTTGTGTGGTTGTATTTTATTATTGTTTTTATTCCAGCCGCATGTGACTGAGGTATATGAGGATGTAGAAAAGTTTCAGATTGTCCGCCGTACAGGGGAGATGCTGTCGAAATTTCTTCGGACAGGGACTCCTCCGGGGCGTGACAGCCTCGAGCGCCACCGCTTTTCTCTTCAGGATCCCGAACAGCACAGACTCAATTACGATGTTCGCTGCAAGGAAAAGAGAAGAAAATTAGTTAGAACTCAAGGCAAATGCACAAGTAAATTTCTTACCAAAGATGCTCGGGAGGGGGGTCCGGCTCGGTCTCAAGCCAAACATGTACATCACGCCTTCAGGAAGAAGCTTGTTGATGTCGAGCTTCAGACCGGCGAGCATATTGGCTGCCTGAAGATAATTAGGTCGGGTTTTATACCTCTTCAGTTCCGGGGAGGGGGCGGTCCGACCTGCCATTTGGTCCGGAAAGGAAGCCGACCGAGGATACGAAGAAAAAAGTAGTTCTCTTTCCAAAGTTTGTTGGAAGAGGGTAATTTATCAAAAAAGACCAAACTAGGCCGAGCCTGAAACAAATAAGTGTCCGGCTCGGACTGCTTGGGATAGTAGAAATAATAGAAGACTTCCGGGCGGAGGAGAATGTTGTATATCTTAAATAATACCACAACTCCGCACAGAAGGCGAAAAGTATTGGGAACTAACTGGGCTAGCAAAATGCCAAAGAAGTCGCAAACTTCCACGATGAAGGGGTGGAAAGGAAACCGCAGACCGGCTGTGAATTGGTCACGGAAAAGATAAAAAGCGCTGCGCGGAGGTTTGTGTTGTCCAGCGAAAGGCGAAGGTAAAATCAATTCGAAATGGGAAGGGATGTCAAAAGCGTTAATTAGGCTCTCGGCATCACGCCGATCGAACCGCGACTCCATGGTAGTATACCATGGGCCGAGAACAAGGTCCGCGGGCTGGGAAGAGCTAGCCATCGCCGGAACAGTGGAGGAGGTAGAAATCAGGAGAAAACACAGGGGCTTGAGGGATATGAATGGAACAGTAACCAAAAGGCGAGAACGCGGCAAATAACGCAATGAAAACACAGAGCCGAAGAGAGAAAGGCAAAGAACCTTACAGAAAAGATGAAGATCGAAAGAACAGGGCTAGGGGTCGCCGGAGTGCCGAAGGACGAGGTCACCGGAGCAAGGAGCGCAGGGAGAAGCTGCTGAGCATGCGAAGGCGAAAGTGCGGCGGAAGAAGGCGACGAGAGATTTAAAAGGATGGGCTCGACTCGCCCGAGCCGTCGGATGCAGGTCACATAACCCGAGGCCCGCATCCAACCGTCCATTTCAAACCGATGAACATCGCATCGGGCGTAAGGCGGCGGCCGTATGATGACGTCAACAACGCCACGTAGCACTCGGTCAGAGGAGGGCATTTAATGAGCCCCATCACGAGGCAGAACCCGCGTGCTCAACCATAATGGCTGAGATTTGCACGTGTTCCGAGAAGATCCCACAGACATCATCACAAGCCAGTTGGACAACCCTCGGCAATCAGCCGACCGACGCTATTCGACCCCATAGTGGCCAAGCGGAGGTACATGCTCGGCCAAACTCATAGTCCAGTTAGTCGGACTCGACACCTCCTTCGACTAGACTTGAGGGGGAGACATGTGATCCGGTGGTAAGAACGGGGGACCCTCGTTGGCGGGAGGTCAATAATCAAGAGGGTCAACCCCAAGGTCGTGCCGAGCGGAGTGGCGGATCGACCGAACATTCGGCCAGGGGTCTCCCGGATCGGACGAAAGACAGCCCGACTAAGGGTCTGGTTTCCGATGCTCAAGGTAAAAGAGTCTATGGGCCGGGCGGACAGGCCGCTCGGCCGAGCCACAGGACAATAAGGCGCAATTCCATCCGAGCACATGAGTAGGGCTTCCCCGCCCGGGCCGAGGTATGTGCATTCCCAGAGGCCATGAGCGCCGAGCGGCTGGTCCGCTCGGCCCGAGAACAGGTAAGAGAGCAAAGAGACAAAAAGAACAGCTGGTAACTTCATCCTTGAGACACCTGCCGCCGACAAACAGCATGGTTGGCGGCTGGAGCAGATAGAGTATCGTACGATGGAAGTTTCCACCGTCACATCAGGGATATGCTCGGACGATTGCGGAATGACGTCAGACATGCTTTTATGACACAACCCTACTGAGGTATGTTTGGGGAAACGTGCCCGTGCCTCCCCGGGGTCCTATATAAGGACCCCCAGACTTCGACGGAGGTATGCAATTCTCATCACTGTAACCACAGTAGCGTTACTTTGCTCCTCTCCCTCTTCACTGCCTGACTTGAGCGTCGGAGGGTCGTTGCCGGGAAACCCCTCCCGGCTCGGCTTCTTTGCAGATTTGCCGGAGATCCACATCACCAGTCGGAGACAGCGGAGAATGTCACGTCCCCAATATCCGTCGACTCAGCGCTCGGACAGGATCATATATATATATATATATATATATATATATATATATATATATATATATATATATATATATATATATATAAACTTTAGCTAGATATACACAAAGTGAAAACTACTTATAAGAGGAATACATAAACTAATAAACACAAATTTAACATACGTTAAAGGAATATATCTTAATGATAGAATATAATATCAAATTGTAAATCCAATTTTTTAAATATTGACCTTTTATTTATATTATTTCTGAAAAGATATAATATAATTAGAGCTTCATATAATATCAAAATTAACATAATCATGTTGCATATTTTATGAGTAATAAACAAAAAAAAATTAAGTTGAAAGTCAACATACTTAGAAGAACTAATATTATTATGAGTTATGTTTTAGTAGCATTCGAGTCTTGAGTCTTATATGAATCAAAATCATGCGGCATTGAAAAAAATAAAAGGACTCATTAATGACAAGCGAGATATGAATTCTTGTATTTGTCTTTCTACTGTCGTCTTAACCCGATATTCCACCAACTGTTCTACTATCTTGACCTGATCAATTCCATTGACTGCTCTAATGTCATGAACAGATCCCTCAATTCTTGATTTTCTTATCTTAGCGCTTGCACCTCAGTAGATGAAGAATTGAGTGTTGAATATTATCTCTTTCATGGACTTATTTATAATTTTTATATGGGGATACGAATTTAATCCATTTAAAATGATTTAACTTAAATTTATTGGGTTTCACATTATTGGATGTGAGTTTAATGTGTAAAAACTTTTAGCCCGATCCATTATCATCTATGGGTTGATAATGGATTGGATTCCTATATAAAGGATTGGTCCCTAAGGGTTTATGGTATTTTGACAAAACCCTTGTTTCCCATTGACGAGGGTTTATGGCGTCGATCGTCACCCTAATTCGCCCTTGGAAGACTACTTTCTTGTTGGATCGAGAAGCGTTAGAGGGAAGGCGGGGGGTGAATAGCGCTCGTGACTATTTCATTCGAGTTAAAACGTATCGAGTAGATAAATGCAGCGGAAAGGAAAAGAACAAACGCTAACACAAGTTGGTTACTTGGTTCGGAGCCTGTGGTGACTCCTACTCCAAGGCCCGTGATCGTTGATCGCTTCCGGTGGGCAACAACTATAAGCTCGGAAAATGTTATTACAAACTAAGTACAATGTAAAAGCAGTAAAGGAACTTTATACCGACAACAGAATACTGAAAACTAAAGCTCCGAGTTGTCGGGATGTTGTTGCAGCACTTCGGGATCGTCTCGTTAGCAGCTTGTAGCAGAGGAATAGCTTAGAATGTGATATCTCTAGTTGCTGGCCGAGACCCTCTTATATAGGGTGTTCAAGGCACCTCCATCAAGCTCCAGGGTGCCTCCAACCCGAAATTATATCCCGAAATCAACTCTGCAATAAGCCTCTGCTCGCTGCTCATTATCCACTTGAAGGTGCCTCCAACGCCACTTCAAGGCACCTCTAAGCAGCGGTTCAAGGCACCTCCAATCCCCATGAAGGCGCCTCCAAGCTCCATGGAGGCGCCTCGGACACTGTTCATCCGAGGTGTGATTTGCTCTTTTGTTCCTGCAAAATGTGTTAGTCCCAACCACATACTCTGCAAAACAAAGTTAGCATATAATAGTCATAGTAAATAAAATATTGACAGTCTCCGGACTGTCCGGGTCTGACTTCGGATTTCCGACCGAAAACCCTAGGTCGACCCGACGCCTACTGTTCCCTCTGCAGGGAACGCGTCCTCACCTATTCCTATCAGGAGAGTTACCTGTGTTGGAACCCCAAGGTTGTTTTGGTGTGAACAACAAGTTAAGTTAGGTCCTATGTGTTTCTAACCTTGTGTCTAAGTGTACAGGAGCTTAGGAACACAGGTAGTCGAGCGGAAGACGTAGCCAACGAGAAGGATGACACGCAGTGCATCCAAGGGACGAGGCAATGCGGAAGAGTATACCGGCGGACGAGAAGGAAGCGCGTGGTGTTCCGAGGGATAAAAAGCCGGAGCGGAAGACTGCTCGAGGAGCAAGAGTATAATCATGATCTCAGACTTATATTCCATAACTTAGATTGAAAGCTATGGATTTTTTTAAAAAATTCAAAATGATAATTTGACACAAGCTCATTATAAGATATAAGTCTATCATAATCTCTCACCAATACTGCCAAAAAGATCCTAAGACTCCCCTAGTTTATATCATATCAAGTTTTTGGAATTCTAGACATTATATGTTCATTAACGAGTTTTGGTTAAAACTTATTGATGGCCTTAAACACTTCAAATTTAGTTTATTGTACTCTTGTATCTTCCCAAGTGTAATCATATATACCCTCAAACCTGGATTTCTACATTGAGAGTTTTGATAGCCTTGAGACAATTTAATACAATCTCATTAGAGGATCTACATGTGTCGCACTCACTAACACCACCAAAAAATTCCTAGGATTCCTTTGCTTCAAACCATATCATGCTTTTGAAATTCTTGAAATTGTAAATCCATCCATGAGTTTTTGATTAAAAATCCTTGACGCTTTAGATAGCTTGCAAATATTTCAAATCAAGTTTAGTGTACTCCGTGCATATTCTTGAATGTAACCATATCTTAAAATTCTACGCTCTAATTGAGAGTTATGAATTTTTAAAGTATCTATAACTTTAGATATAAGTTCATTCAGTATATATCAATCGACAATAAGTGAAGCAGTCAACTATTGATAAAAGGAGTATAATGAAAAATAAATACATAAATATAAAATTAAAATACAGAATTTAGATATAAAACAAAATTGACAACACCATTTAGTAAATTGCAAACGAAAAAAACCTTAATTTTAGTTTCTACCTAAATTCGAAAATACGAACCGATAGTCATTTTATAACTAACATTTTAGAATTATCTTCTCACGTGCAAGTGAAATTAATCATGAAATTGACTTTGCTATAGTGGTTTTTTTCATTAATAAGTAAACTTAAAGATTTTCTATTAAATACTCCATCATATAACCTAATGAGACGCTCATCGCTACTTTGCTTTGAAATTGAATAACCAACGACCATTTTTGAAATGAGTTTTTTTTTTTTAGAAAATAAGTATTGTGATATTGTTTAAACTCATTGAATCATGCGTAGATAAGCACAAATTAGGAAAAGATTTCTTTCAATAGTGTTCCAGACATGGCCATCCCACCTGTCTGCAGGCTGTCTCTATCACCATCAACACCAAAAGACGCTGCTCGCCTTAACTAGCTAGTTGACAGGTTAACATATATACTTGTTAAAGTTTGCTTGTATCCATACGCATACAAAATAAAATAAAATAAAATAAAATAAATTAATACTCTTCCATTTTTCATACGATAAAATATTTAATATTTAATATTTTATACTATAAAATAGCACTACAGCAGAAAATTCTTCTTCTCGTAACAATCGACTCCCATGGCATTGATCACTCCATCCTGTTATTCTTTTACCAAATTATTAATCAAAGACTTTGATGCTTTGTTTTCCCTAATTATCAATCTTTCTCTTGTAGATCTTTCTCACTTTCTCCGCCTTAATTATTAGAGCTCTGAAGTTCTAGATTACCTTGCTCGATTAAAATCCAGATTCCACGTTAATCACGTCAATTGGTGGATTAATTAGGATCGTTGGGACAGTGACGAGCTACTGAACTGCAGGTAAACCTTGTCGATCGATCGATCGATCTCCAGGTCTGCATCATCCCAGATATCCCACTTCACCTAAAGCTTGCCAGCAGCCAGCCATGGTTGCCCTATTAATTAAAGCACGCAGCAGCGTGGCACTTCACCTGCCGCAGTGGGCGCCAGAGGCCTTGTCCTCCTCGTATTCTATTACGCTAGCTGATCATCAGCTTTACTTTTTTAATCGAAACGGCACTCGGATCAAATACATGAATCGAATTAACGTTGAGCCGTCAAAAAGGTGACCCGATGGAGTAGGTCGAGGTCACTTTCCCTGCACGTAAAGACTGTGAGCTCCTCTGAATTTAATTCAAAGGAGTGGTTCAACCAGCCTAGCTAGCTGATTTAATCAAATCATCTGGCTCAGACCCGTGGGAATATAAGAGTCAGCAGTTGGTTGATTGGAGGTCAATCAAACAGCTAGATGCTTCGGGTTGGGACGGAAGGATTAGTTGGAGTAGTAGTATAGCTTTTTGTGAATTGAAGCCAACAACAGTTGGTGGAGATATCAAGACTTATCTCCGTGTATGTATGCTATATAATATTGTCGTCGAGTAATTTCGGCCCTCTCTCTGTAGGCAAACAAGGAAGCGTGATTGAGGATCGAGAGGGAAGGCGTGTCGTCAGGAGTGGGCGATCGATGGCGGCCGCGAAGATTATAGCCGGTTTCCTCTTCCTTTTCTCTGCGGCGGCGGTGGCGGCGCCGCCTTTCAACGTGCCCACGGTCAGCTTCAGCGAAGGCTTCTCGCATCTATTCGGCAACGACAACCTCATACGCGGCGCCGACGGCCGGAGCGTGTACCTCACCCTCACCCGCTACTCCGGTAATATATTGATTGATTGATCAATCATATATAATTAAGGATGAGCTTATTTGATTACGTGAATTAAAACAGTAATTAATCAATTAAATTTACTGAACAGGATCGGGATTCATCTCCACGGACCTCTACGATCACGGATTCTTCAGCGCGTCCATTAAGCTGCCGAAAGATTACACCGCCGGCGTCGTCGTCGCCTTCTATGTACGCCATCCTCCCTCGCTATTAATTCCAGATCATTTATTCAATTAATGATCGGTATATCACAAAATTAAAGGCACTGACACAAAAGTTTTCTCCGGGACGAGTTTCGGTTGCGTATAGTTAGCTAATAAAAAATATATATAACATATTGAGTGTGTATAAATATATCCTTGATCATTAAAGACGCAAATTCACATGAAAACAGAATTGATGAAATTATTTCTCAATTTATATCATTTATATACCATGGCCAGTACTAGATGGCACATGGCCGATGAACAGTTGTCAATATGCACGGTAGATATTGAAGAATATATTGCAAATGATACATTAATTAAATTGCAGACTTCGAACGCAGACATGTTTCCGAACACGCATGATGAGGTGGACTTCGAGTTCCTGGGCAACGTGAAGGGCCAGGACTGGCGGATCCAAACCAACATCTATGGCAACGGCAGCACCACCCGCGGTCGGGAAGAGCGTTACCTCGTCCCCTTCGACCCCACCGAGGCGGCCCACTGCTACTCCATCTTGTGGACCCCAGACTACATCATGTAATTAACCAATCAATCATATATATATATATATATATATATATATATATATATATATATATATATATATATATATATATATATATATATATACGTATTTTTTTTAATGAGTTAGTTAATTGTAACTCACCGCCTGCCTGCAAATTGCAGATTCTACATCGACGACGTGCCGATCAGGGAGGTGGTGCGGACGGAGGCGATGGGCGGCGACTTCCCGTCGAAGCCCATGTCAGTGTACGCCACCATCTGGGACGGCAGCTCGTGGGCCACAGCCTACGGCCGGATCAAGATCAACTACAAGTACGAGCCGTACGTGTCGGAGTTCACCGACCTGGTCCTCCGTGGCTGCCGCGTCGACCCCATCCAGCCGGCCGTGGAGGCGGCGGACCGCTGCGCCGAGTCAGTGGAGGAGCTCATGTCCGCCGACTTCGCTCTCCTCACGCCGCGGAAGCGAGCCGCCATGCGCCGCTTCCGCGAGCGCTACATGATCTACAGCTTCTGCTACGACCAGCATCGGTACGGCAACGTCACCTTCCCGGACTGCGACTACGTCTCGCCGGAGCACACCCGGTTCGGCGAGTGGGGCGATAACAAGGTCCCGCCGAAGGAGATCCGCAGCAGGTCGGTCTCCAGGAGGCGCAGCCGGAGACCCAGTTCCGTCATCCCCACCGGTGACTAGATGCTACATTAATTATAATTTGGAGATTGATTTATCATTTAATTACGTTCGAACTGAATTTATTTTGTAAGACAGAATTTGTTGAACGTTTGGGGATGTAAATATGTAATTAAGTGATTTCCATGTATTTTAAATTATAATATGCCAACATATTAAATTTTTTATATATTTATATCTTGCGTTTTACGTCCTAAAAAGTTATTGTATAACAATAAAGTTTATTAATTACAACTTAGAATCGGTGGCTGAAGCTGAATTTTAAATAACTACATCGATATTTTAATTTATCTGAAATGTAAATATATATATTTATAAAATACTAAAAGTTAAATTTAATCATAATTACATTCATCCAAAATAAAATGAATAACTAATCATACCAACAACTCTACCTAATCACTCTGAAATATCAACTACCCATTGATCAAATAAAACTTGAACATCAAACTATAGAACAAATATGATCTTTAATTTTGTGAATAACATAACAATTTAGGACAAAAATAGACTCGAAACCACTTGGTTGCTAGTCATTCATGTTTGAGATATATAACTCACTTCAGCTGTTAATCAGGCATCAATCCTAGTTACGGCGCATTGTGTATATGTATTTTACTAGGAAGCTGGCCGCTCCGGAGAAGCAATCTCGGGCACTTTCTAATTTGCTTGGTGGGCAGAATGCAGAGTCTGATCGTCCATACTGAGATGTGAGCTCATGAGAATTGGATACCCGATTGTTTAAAAAAAAAATCATGTTTGATAAATAGCTAGTGCAGAGTAAGAGTATTCTCTTTGGTCGTTTCCGCACAGCACGATTAATGCTCATCCATTACTAGCTTGATATGCTCCCATATATATTTATTGTATCTATATTCAAAAAATAGGTGTTTAACGTCACATATTCATTGCTAAATAAGTCACACCGACCATCAATTTCTAGGTAAGAAAATTTGCCTTTTGTTAATAACCTTCCCTTCTCTCCAAACCACATAATAAATGAGTATTTCGAAGATAAAAAAGAATTTCAAAAATCCTTCATAATCGCTTCATCTCTGTTTTTTGATTTAAGGAAGTGATGTCTTTGTAGCATCTAGAGTCGCGCCAATACTTCATCTTGAAAGTAGATTAACTGTTGCACTTTGTTGTCCCTCCAAACTCTCTAGGAGGTTTCGAATACAAACGACCTATTTCAGAAAAGGAGAATCTCCTTTCCTTGGCTCCCAATTCAAAATTATTCCCCCTTGAGGTATATCAAGTGGACCCATTGAATCCATAGCGAATCCTTCTTAGAATGAATATTCATAGTTGTTTCAGTATTAATGCACGATTCTAGCTTTTGGACTCTCTTAAACCCAAGTTATCTTCTTTCTTTAATTGGGCGATATATCTCCCTCCAAGCGACAGGTGCTTTCTTGGAGCCCCAAAGGACCACACGATACAACATGATGATCTTTTTTTTACCACCATGGCTGGGATCAAAAGTATATATATATATGGGCAACTAGAAGCATTCTATTTCTTGCGATACTAATCTTATCAATTTGCTCTAGATGCATATATATGAAAGGTAGGCTGCAATTTTGTTCCTTTGGAGATTTGAGTTATTCTTGCTGTATAAATAGACACAACTCTGCACATTCATAGTCAATCTTGAAATATATTCAAACTCCTACAAGAATTAATACTTACTAATTAGGTAGTGTCCCCTTGAGACATGAGCAATACAAGTCATAAGTGAATGTCATATGTGTAACTTTCGATTCTCTACACTTTGCATGGTGATCCCGTCCGGAGTCTGAGTTAGATGAAGGCCGGTTGCATTGTCACTGGCGTAGACGGAAGGTGACTGAGCTCCCCGGAAGTACTATGGAGGATTGCTGACGAGGGGCGATGACGAAAAAAGTGGTACACGAGTTCTGCGCACACTCAGACAAGCATCCTGCACGTTAGGGACCAAGAATCAGGGAAAAAAAATCTCCGGAGCAGATCCTTCGACGCTCAAGTCAGATACTTTTTCCCCAGGAGCACAGTAAAACGCAAAAGGAACAAAGTAGAAAACAAATGTGAAAAAGTTAGTGAGCATACCTGTGCAAGAGAGAGGACATCTCTTTTGATATGACAATACGTACTTTCTAGAGACTGACCCTTGCCAGAGGATGTCGGGTGTCAGAACTTGTCTGGCGATGAATGACACGTGGCGACCCCTCATAGGTTGGAGGAAAGTTCTACTGGTAGATGATCCCAACTGCTAGAATATTCCCTGACATACCGTAGATATTCTCTGACAAGTGGTTACGATTCCTTGACCTGTTGTCGCGTAGTGCTTTCCATTCTGCTCAGGCGTGATTGAAACAGTTCTGGCTGATCTTTTAGGTGCTGATACACAAACTAGTCAGATGGAAGGGCGTCATCAGAGTCCCCTTCTTCTTGTCCCCCTGACACTGACCCTCCGGAGTGTACTAAGTTTGTTCATGCAGACTATCTTAACAACCCCTGATCGGTAAATCCAGGTCGGGTTTGTTCCTAGACACGCTTCCTCCTGTAGCCTTAGTTTGCGGTAAGACCAGGTCAGGTTTAGTCCCGATCGTGCTTCCTTCTGTAGCCCTGGTTTGCGGTAGGACCAGGTTGGATTTAGTCCCGACCATGCTTCCTACCCCGACCACATTCCTTGTCCTAGATATGGTTTCCTGACCGGTAAACTTTCCCTTGGCTTCATACACCGGCTACCCTCAGGTGATCCCTCTCCATATATCGACTACTCCCTTTTTGTGTCTTATAACTGCCACGTCCCCTTGACTTCTGACCGCCACGTCCCTTTGACTTCTGACAGCGATGCTCCCTTGACTTCTGACCGCTACGCTCCCTTGACTTCTGACTGACACGTCCCCTTGACTTCTGACCATACTACTATGCACCGTATCATAAGTCTGCCCCTCAAGTCTAGTCGAAGGAGGCCCAAGTCCGACTGACTAGACCCAAACTCTGGTTTTATGTAGTCTTGTCATTGTGACCCTGACTGCTTCCCCTTTTTCCCCAGGTCTTCTGAAATTTATCATGCCCTTAAACACTACGACATTTCCCATACGTCTATGCATGCTGTGCCAATTCCCAAACTTTGGGTATGTAACATGTGCTTTGAATGTTGCACTGTTTCCCATAGGTCGTAGCTTGCTTCGAGGGTGATTCTTCATTTCCATCCCTTTAAGAAGGGTTAACCCCTCTCACACCTTCATGCTTTCACCGTACTCCTTTATGCCATGGCATCTATAGTGGAGCCTGATGAAATATTATCTCTGCACCAACAACTCACTCATCTGACTCAATTACTCACTCAGAAGGATGAGGCCTTATTGGAGATGACACAAAGCCGAGACCTTCAATCTTCCCTTCGTAGAGAGATGGAAGAACTTTGGTTAGCTGCTACGTCCCGAACTTGAGCTGAGGCAGCCTTGAAGCATAAGGCTTATGCAGACATGGAGAGCCAGACTCACTTTATAGCCTATTTGAAGATAAAACACGAGGACTCTCTGACCTTTCTCCAGGAAGAAAATCGGCAAAAAGATGAAATTATCGCCCATCAACATCACACCATCCAATGCATCAAGGCTGAGCTGACTCAATCGCAAGCCCATTTGGAAAGGGCAAGTCGGGCAGATCGATCTTGTTCAAGGTGCCGACCAACTACTGCTACTTAGGAAAGAGTTAGGAATATTGAATGCTACCTTCCTCCAATAGCAAGATTGAGCCGACTACCCGCTCGGTTGCAAACAAGTAGAGAAATAATGTTTCACCTGCCATGGGTTTAGATAGCACAAGTGTCCTTGAGCTCATTGAAGGTTTGATCACATCTGTCATCTCAATCAAACTTTGAAGCCCTGTGAAGTATTTTAAAAAAGGGCAGACTCCAATCGGCCATTCAGGAAATAAACTTTGATAGAGCGTTTATTCGACCTAATAATCTCTGAGTCTCCTGAAGGTTTCAAGGAGGAGCCATCAGTTGCAGAGCCTCTACTTTATTAGGGTTGGCCTGGATTCCCTGCTCAACCACCATATATCCCAAAAAGCATCCACTTTGTACTCTGAAAATGGACTTCTTTGGATTTAGTTTAAATCCATGCTACCTCGAAGTGTTACAATTTTCCTAAATATCAACGATTAAGTCTTGGCCTTGAATTATCTTAATGAGTATGTCATCGACGTAGACTTCAAGATTTCTCCCGATCTGGTGTTTAAATACCCGATCCATCATTCATTGATAGGCGACTCTTGCATTCTTAAGATCGAACAACATAACAACATAATAAAATATTCCACCTGTTGTAACAAAACTTACTTTCTTTTATCATTGGGAGCCAACGAGACTTGATGATATCCCTAAAAATCATCTAATATACAAATATACTCACACCCAGAAGTTGAATCTACCATTCGGTCAATACGAGGGAGAGGATAATAGTCTTTCGGGCACGCTCGATTGAGGTCCTGAAAATTGATACGGACTCGCCACTTACCACCTGGTTTTAGGACTAACACTACATTTGCGAGTCAGATTAGGAATTGCACCTCTCTTACATATCCTACTTCCAGGAGTTGATCAAACTCTGCTCGTATAATTTGATTCTGTTCTGCACTGAAATGTCTTCTTCTCTATTTGACTGGTCGAGAATCTGATAATATATTTAATTTGTATACTACCAAATCAGGAGAAACAGCCTTGGCTTCTTTTGGTGGCTAAGCAACGACATCGTAATTTTTCTTCAAACAGTCTATTAGTTGTTATTTCAACCTCGGCTCCATATCAACGAATATTCTAGTAACCCTGTCCTCCTACTCAGGATGTATGTAGATTTACTTTTGTTCTTCCACCTCTAGGCGATGTGGCCTTTCTTCCTTATCTAGCTAAACTAATGGAAACTCCTAAGCTATTTGTAAAGTCTCCAGAATTCTTCGAACCTTCTATGACTCAAGTCAAATGACATCTATATAACATTTTCGGGATGCTAACTGATCTCCTCTTACTTCTCCTACCCAGTCACCAATTGGAAACTTGATCTTGTGATGGTAAGTGGAGACGACTGCCTGGAAAGCACTCAGTATCGGCCTCCCTAAGATAACATTATACGAGGAGACCATATCAACTACCATGAATGGCGTTCTTCTAGTCCTTTCCAGATCTTGAGCAGTATATCCGAGCTACAGAGGAAGAGAGATCATGCCGAGCGGTTGGGCTTGATGTCCTATGAACCCGATCAGTGGCGTAGTCAATGGCCTTAGTTCCTTGTTATCAATTTGCATTTGGTCGGTAGCCTTTTTAAAGATAATATTTATAGGACTTCCTGTATCCACAAATATCCTTTTAATAGTATAATTTAGAATCAAAACTTCTATTTCCAAAGCATCCTCTTGTGGCATTTCAACTCCTAGATCGTCTGGCCCGAAACTAATAGGAGGGCCAACTCTCCGTTCGCAATTGGTCCCTACTGCATGGACCTCTAGTTATCAGGCATGGGCTTTCTGGCTCAGTTTGAATTACCATCAGTTAGTCCTCCCGAGATGATACCTATAAGGCCTTTCACAGGCTCCCGAGCGATTGCTTTCCCCTTCTCTTGCCTCCTTCATTCATCTTTGGAGGAGGGAGATGCTTCTCTTGGACATTTCGAAAGCTCTCGCTAGGGTTGCTCCTTTTGCACTGATCGACCCTCATTTTGACTGGGTTGGTAGACTAGGAGGTAACATGTCGTGCATTCCTTTGCCATGTCCGAGAAGGTGCACATTTCTGCTGACTCTTATAGGTATAACAATCTTCAGTGGCATGACTGCGAGATTGATGATAAGTGCAAAAATGTTCTTGTCTTAGAGCTGGAGGGACTGCTTTTATATTCTGAATGGCTCCTCCCACTTGATGATCCTTAGGTTTGAATGAGTAAGCTTCTTTTGCCTTCAATGGGAGAAGAGGTGCCTTTCACTCTAGTTAATCATCTTGTTGATTCGACACTATAGGGTCTTTTCTTCTAGCTAGTTGAGCTTCTTTCACATTTACATACTTGACCAAGTGGCCAAGTAGATCATCAATCACTGGAGGCTTTCTTACAAGTGATATGGAAAAAATCTCCTTCCAAAAGACCTTGTAAGAAGGCACTCATCAGTATCTCTGAGGTGGCTGAGTGGATTTCCTACGCCATCTTATTAAACCTCTGAATATAATCTTTTAACATCTCCTTCAACTTCTGTTTCAATGCAAAAAGGTTCATGGAGGTTTTATGATACCTCCTACTACTAGCAAAATGATGTAGGAATATAATATAGTCTCAAATTCTTCGAACGAGTGAATGGAATTTAACGAGAGTCGAGAGAACCATCTTTGGGCTGGTCCTGCAAGTGTAGTTAAGAATACTCTGTTGGATCGTGAAACGTCGATAGAGAGGGGGTGAATATCAATTCGAAAAACAGCGAGTATAAAAGAGTTAAGCGCAGCGGAAATGAAACAGCTTAGACAGATGAACACATTATTTTTTACTTCGTTCGGAGCCTGTGACGACTCCTACTCGAAGGTCCGTACTCCGTGAGCACTTTCGTTGGGCAATTCACTAGCAATTCGAAATAATGATTACAAAGACAGTACAAGGAATGCTAATGAAAATTGAAACAAAGCTATACCAACAGAAAGAAAACCACAAGGACAAGAGAATGTTGTCGGAGTTTCGTTGGCGTCGTTGGAGCGCAGAGCAGCAGAGCAAGCAGTCTAAGAGTTCTGAGTTTATCCTGATCTCTGCCTCCGCCCCATCTTTTATATGAAGCTCGGGGCGCCCTGGATCCCTTCCAGGCGCCCTGGTGAGACGTGGCAAGTCCAACCAGCGAGCTCCAAGTGGTGACGCGCGATCAGGATAATTTTTGCCTCCAGGGCGCCCGGATCCCTTCCGGGCGCCTGGACCTCCCGGCGCCCGGACCACCTTTTTCCAACGAACAGCTTTCCTGCAAAACAAGGTTAGTCCGAGACAAGTAGATCCTGAAAAATAAAGTGTTAGCACAGTTTTATGAGTATAAGAAGTATGACTTAGATTCTGTCTTTCTGAGACCGGAATCTAGTCACGATCTCGACTTAGATATCCGAAATGGATCTAAGCCGGATCGACGCCTAATGTTCCCTTCCCGGAAACGCGTCCTCGCAGTCACTCCCCTCCAGTGACTTACCTCACTTACCTGCCAGACGTCCGGTCAGCCCTTTGACCCGTCTGGACTTCTTGCCAGCTATACGGTCAGCCCGTCGACCTAGCTGGACTTCTCGCCAAGCGTCCGGTCAGCCCGTCGACCCGCTTGGACTTCTTGCCAGCTATCCGGTCAGCCCGTCGACCTAGCTGGGCTTCGTGCCAGACATCCGGTCAGCCCGTCGACCTGTCTGGACTTCTCCTGCACACTCGGTCAGAGTGTTAGACAACAACAGACTAACTTAACCTGATTTGTCATTCATCAAAATCTGGGTTAAATCGTTAGTGCTAACCGCACCAACAATTTCTCCCTTTTTGATGGAATGACAACCTGGTTAAGTTAGTGAAAACATATGCACGAAAAGACAAGCATTTAAAGGGTTTTTAAGTTAGTTTGTATTTTCAACTCTGGTTTAGCTAACTTAACCACCTAACACTCCCCCTTTGACATTCATCAAAAATAAGCATTGATTAAATAAGCATAGATTTTTTTTGAAATGTCAAGATAAGCAGATAAAGAAAAAGAATGTCAAGATAATCTGGGGGAGTTTAAATTTTTGAAAAACTTGTTTAAAGCATTAACTTTTAGATTTAAGGAAAATAGCTAAGTCAAAAAAAATCTCAAACACAAGTGTATAATTTCTAAATTTCAAGACCAAAAATTAAATTTTCAAAACTAGTTTCAATTTTGAAATGCTTTTCAAATAAGTTTTTGAAACTTAATTTGTAAACTTTATTTGAAATGCTAAACTAAGTTTGTAAAAGATTCAATTAAGAAAAATGATTTTGAGAAACTTAGGTTTGAAATACTCTAATTTCCACAATTTTCAAAGCAATTTTGAAAACTAAAATTTAACATTCAAATTGTCAAACTTAAGTAAAATCAAATTTTGAGAACTAGATTTTGAATTTAATTTTCAAAACTAAGTTAAATCTAATATTCAAAATCAATTTTCAATAAAAAGTGAAACCCAAAATAATTTGATTGTATAAGAGTTAGTTTGCAAACATAGTTTTAAAATATTCAAAGTAGATAAAGGAGTTTTCAAAATAATTTTGTAAAATTCTTTTTCAGAATCAACTTTTCAAAACAAATTTGCACATTTTTAATCAAGTTGAGTCAAAAATAATTTTAAAGTTTAATTTGAAAAACTGAAGTAGTTTTATTTCTCCCCCTGAACCTGACATTAAATCAAATGTCTAACCAGTTTGTTACTGACTGACTTATCAGAAGATAACAGCTTTCACTTGGTTAGTCAAGTTAAATTCAACCTTAACTTGATTAATATATATTTTGTATTTAATGCCCAGACTTATGTCGATGCACTGAAATAAGCATCTTAAGTCTTAGGCAAGTGGCCTATGCATCTCATCCCTTTCTATGTTCGTTAAACACAAGCAAGGTAAGCCTAGGGTTTTGGTGAGATGCTCAAAACTAGTACTATGGGTACATGTTCTCTAAGGATTTTGAACTAGTCTAAGGCTAAAAACATTTTGAGCAAAAAGGCTAATAAATAGGAAGGTTTTTAAAAATGACACATGTTTGAACCTATGAGTTGAAAACAATCATTTTTGAAAATATTTTTGAAATTCGAAACTCCTAGTCTATTAAACACATTCCTATTTTTCTACGTAAATGGCTGAATTCATTTTCAGGGAGTGGTTTAGTGAATATGTCAGTTAAGTTTGACTTGGACTCAACGTATTTGAGCTCAATGTCACCCTTAGTAACATGATCCCTGATAAAGTGGTGCCTGATTTCAATGTGTTTAGTTCTTGAATGATGCATTGGATTTTTTGTTAAATTTATTGAGCTAATATTGTCAATTAAAACTTTTACATTTGTGATTTTTAAGTTGAAATCTTTTAAGGTGTGCATCATCCATAATAATTGGGCTACACATTCTCCTATGGATATGTATTCTGACTCAATTGTAGATAGTGCAACACAATGTTGCTTTCTACTAAACCAGCTAACAAGTGATGGACCTAGTAGTTGACATCCACCGCTTGTGCTTTTGCGGTCTAATTTACATCCAGCATAATCTGAATCAGAATATCCTATTAATTCAAAGTCACTGGTCCTAGGATACCAAATTCCTACGTTTGTTGTTCCCTTAAGATATCTAAAAATCCTTTTGACTTGAGTCAAATGGGATTCTTTAGAACAGGTTTGGTATCTAGCACACATACTAACTGCAAATAAGATATCAGGTCGGCTTGCAGTTAAGTAGAGTAGACTGCCTATTGCACTTCTATAATACTTTAGATCTACTGGTTTTCCATTTGGGTCATTGTCTAAGATTGTGTTTATTGCCATGAGTGTTTTTATTTCTTTTGTATTTTCCATTCTGAATTTTTTAAGTAATTCTTTAGTGTATTTATGTTGATAAATGTAATTTCCTTCATTTGTTTGTTTAATTTGTAATCCTAGAAAATATGTCAATTTTCCTACTAAACTCATTTCAAATTCTTGTTCCATTAGGTTGATAAATTCTTCTAAAAAGTCTGAGTTAGTTGAACCAAATATTATATCATCTACATATATCTGTGCTATAAATATGTCATTTTTTAGTAATTTAACAAACAAGGTTGGGTCAATTTGACCTTGGTTGAATCCTTTGGATGTTAAGTAAGATGTTAGCCTTTCATACCATACCCTAGGTGCTTGTTTAAGTTCATATAATACTTTCTTTAATTTAAAAACATAATCAGGATGTTCTAGATTTTCAAATCCAGGAGGCTGACCTACATAAACTTCTTCTTTTATCAGTCCATTGAGAAAGGCTGACTTAACATCCATTTGATATAGTTTGAATCCCTTATGGGCTGCATAACTTAGTAACATTCTAATTGATTCTAATCTGGCTACTGGGGCATAGGTTTCATCGTAGTCAAGTCCTTCAACTTGACTAAACCCTTTGGCAACTAGCCTAGCTTTATTCCTAGTAATTTCCCCAGATTCACTTAATTTGTTTCTAAATACCCATTTTGTTTCTATTATTTTCTTATCTTTAGGTGGTGGTACTAGATCCCAAACTTCATTACGCTCAAATTGAGCTAGTTCCTCTTGCATAGCGATGATCCAATCTGGATCAAGTAGGGATTCAGCTACAGTTTTGGGTTCAATTTTTGAAATCAGGGAAATTTGACTTAGGTTCCTAAAGGATGATCTGGTCTGAACCCTTAGGTCTAGGTCACCAATTATTTGATCAGTTGGATGATTAGGGTTGATTCTTATAGTTCTAGGAGGTTGATTTGCTTGAGTGTGTTCATCTTCTTCATGATCTAGGGATTGATTGGTTTCTTCAGAATTATTATTTTCAATAGGTTGAAGTTGAGTTTGTTCTTGGGTTTCTTCAAATTTTACATTTGTGGTTTCCTCGATTTTTAGCGTAATTTTATTATATATTCTGTAACCCCTACTGTTTAGAGAATATCCTATAAAAATTTCATTTTCTACTTTAGAGGTAAATTTTTCCTAAGTGTTCTCTAGTATTTAAGATATAGGTTGGACACCCAAATACCTTAAAATATTTTATGTTGGGTTGTTTGTTATAAAAGTTTTATTATGTCTTTTATTTAATGTTGTTCTATTTTGTACATAGCAGGCTATACTTACAACTTCTGCCCAAAAATATTTAGGTAGGTTATATTCATTTAACATAGTTCTAGAGGCTTCTAGTAAAGTTCTATTTTTTCTTTCTACAATTTCATTTTGTTGGGGGGTTTTAGGACACGAAAATTCGTGATGATAGCCATTCTCAAGACAGAACTTGTTGAAATTATGATTTTTAAATTCTCCCCCGTTTTCACTTCTAATTCTTTTAATTTTAATATCTTTTTCGTTTTCAATTTGTTTGCAAAAGTTTGCAAAGATTTCAAAAGTTTCATCTTTATGTTTTAAAAATTTAACCCAAGTAAACCTAGAATAGTCATCTATTATTACTAAACAGTATAAGTTTCCATTTATGGATTTGACTCCATGGGAGTTAAAAAGGTCTAAATGTAGAAGTTCTAATATCGAGTTGGTTTGTGGTTGATTGGTTGGTTTGTGAGTGGATTTTGTTTGTTTACCTTGTTGACAAGCATTACATATGGTTGAATCTAGGTTAGGTAATTTCGGTAAGCCTCTCACTCGTCCATTTAATTTGCTTATATTTCTAAAGTTGGTGTGAGACATTCTCCTATGCCATAACCAAGTCTCTTCTTTTTGTGTTAAATAACACTTAATTGAAGGGGTGGTTAAGTTGATAGCATAGATGTTGTCTTTTCTAAAACCTTTTAGGCTTATAGTAGGATTATCTAGATGTTTGATTAAACACTCTGTGGATAGAAATTTAACCTTATACCTAGTATCACACAATTGACTTATACTCAGGAGATTGTATTTAAAATTCTCGACAAGTAGAACATTTGTAATTATGAAATCTATTTTTAGTTCAATATTACCAATTCCGATCACCTTGAGTTTGCCGTTGTTTCCAAAGGCAACTGTTCCTAAGCTTTTGTAGGAGAGTTGAGTGAACTTGGTGTGATCTCCAATCATGTGTTTGGAGCAACCACTGTCCAAAATCCACTTGGTTTCCTACAATGAGTAGGATTTAGGTTAGTCTTAAAAATAGTTTTTCAGGTTAATTTGGTTTTAAGATAATTTTTAAAATAGTTTTTGAGGTTAATTTGGTTTTAAAATTAAAAATAAATTGATCGTAATTCATTTTAGTTATTTAATTCGAAATTTGATTAGTTCAAAATTTAACTTAACTAATTCAATTCGAAATTTAATTTGATTAATTTGCTTTGGAATTTAATTTAATTAACTTAATTTGAATTTTAATTAATTTGATTTGAATTTGATTTTGATCCTTAGTCATCTCACCCGATCTAAGTTTTTAATCAGGGAATCCTATAATTTTGTGAGATGAATTGGATTTTTAATTATGGAGTTTTGGTTTAACTTGTGTTAGATTCAAGTTTAGCTTTGGTCTCTACAAACAGACATTCTAAGGATAAACTTCTAAGCTTGGTGAGTCACATGGACGTCATTAGAAGTAACCAACCTTTCGAGGTTTTCCGAATAGTCCTATCCACGGAAATTAGTACTAAACCTTGGTCTCACTAGTTAGGATCCATTTAAGGGTAGCTTCGGTCAGTTCCACTTGGCCAAATGCACCAGATCGAAACCATATCTTTCTAGACATGCGATGCCCAAGCTTCCCTAACGTACTATCATCCAAAAACTTCACAAGTACCATGATTCAAGTTAAACTTGGTCTCTTTTTAACTAATCCTAATTACCCTGCCGGGTAAGTTTGTTTAGGTTACCCTGTCGGGTAAGTTAGTTTTGGAGGTGCCAGCTATTCTGGAGCCTCCCCCTGAATTACTGGCCATTAATTTAAATTTTCGTTTTAGGTTTGTGTCGATTCCTTTTATAGTTATAATTAACTTGGTGATAATTTTGTTGAGTTTTAATATTTTTAAATTTTGATTTCTTTGATTTGTGTTTTGGTTTTTGATTTAGTTTATTCGAGTTAATATAGTATATTTTTTCTTTAGGTATGTAATATTGATTAATTCCTACTTGCGTGGTCAAACACGCTTTCGGAACCCAAGCTTGACTAGTTGATTTGTATTGGGTTATTAATGACTTAAAGGTTTTATTTGAGTTCGACTTGTATCCAAGTCCGGTTTTATTATAACATGCTTTTTTATTGTTCAGGATTAAGTCTAGATTTTTTGATCTTGTAGTGAATTTTTCTAGTATTTCTTTTAAGTTATTAATTTCTGATTTTAATGATGAGTTCTCGTCAAGTATTAGATCTTGAGTTGGATTTAAATTTTTTATTTGTTCCTTGAGGTCTTGATTTTCCTCAAGGAGTGATTTGTTTTCATTTTCTATTTTAATTAACTTACTATTTAAGCAAGAAATAATTTTAAAGAATTTTTTGTTTAAATTAAAATATACCTCATCCGGGCCTTCGGAAACGAGTACGGACTCGTGGCTTGATTCGGGTTCAGACCCGTCTTCATCTTCCGACTCGTCTTCCGTTTCAGCTTCGCGGGCCATCAGCGCAAGATGACTCTGGTGTTTCTGCTCTTCTCCCTCCGATTCGTCCGAGGAGTCGTCCCACGTTGCTTTGAGGGTCTTCTTTTTGGTTGGCTTCGATTTGTCGAACTTCAGTCTTGAGCATTCGTTCTTGTAGTGCCCCTTTTTGTTGCATCCGAAACACGTCACGTTCTTTTGTTCCGAGGGAGAACTGATCTTTTGAAGGTCCTTCTTGCTGAAGCTTCTTTTTCTCCTGGTGAACATTTTTCTTACCAGGTTCACCAGGTGTTCTTCGTCTTCGGTATCTTGATCAGAATCTTCTTCAAATTCAGGCTTGTTCTTCTTTTCTTTGGATGAGCCTGCAAATAACGCAATACCTTTCTCGGCTCCAGCATTAGTTTGTTCATGTAATTCTAACTCACAAAAAAGCTCGTCTAATTTTAACTTAGATAAATTTTTTGAAATTTTGTAGGCATCTACGATTGATGCCCACAAGCTATTACGAGGAAAAGCATTTAGTGCGTACCTTATTAAATCTCTGTTTTCCATCTAGTGGCCTATTGCGTGGAGTCCGTTGAGGACGTCCTTGATTTTGCATGCAGTTGACTTACCGTTTCCCCTTCCTGCATTTTCATATTAAATATTTTATTTAAAAGTAGGTCTCTTTTTGTTACCTTCGCGTCGCTTGTTCCTTCGTGCAACTCAATCAGTTTGTCCCACAATTCTTTAGCATTCTGATGTGGTCCGACGCGATTCAGCTCTTCTCGTGTTAGGCGCCCGGACCACCTTTTTCCAGCGAACAGCTTTCCTGCAAAACAAGGTTAGTCTGAGACAAGTAGATCTTGAAAAATAAAGTGTTAGCACAGTTTTATGAGTATAAGAAGTATGACTTAGATTCCGTCTTTCCGAGACCGAAATCTAGTCACGATCTCGACTTAGATATCCGAAATGGATCTAAGCCGGATCGACGCCTAATGTTCCCTTCCCGGGAACGCGTCCTCGCTGTCACTCCCCTCCAATGACTTACCTCACTTACCTGCCAGACGTCCGGTCAGCCCTTCGACCCGTCTGGACTTCTCGCCAGCTATCCGGTCAGCCCGTCGACCTAGTTGGACTTCTCGCCAAGCGTCCGGTCAGCCCGTCGACCCGCTTGGACTTCTTGCCAGCTATCCGGTTAGCCCGTCGACCTAGCTGGGCTTCGTGCCAGACATCCGGTCAGCCCGTCGACCTGTCTGGACTTCTCCTGCACACTCGGTCAGAGTGTTAGACAACAACAGACTAACTTAACCTGATTTGTCATTCATCAAAACCTGGGTTAAATCGTTAGTGCTAACCGCACCAACATACTCTACATTTTATCCCTTATGAGTATTGATGTATCAATGTCATATTCTTGAACTTATAGATATGATCCTCTGGATTGGTAGAGCCATTATATTCCCTTGTAATTGGTGGTCTATAATGACTAGGCGATGGATCTATGAGGATCTCTGCGTTGAATGGAGAAATCATCATTATATTCCCATGTAGTTCCTGCTTTGTTTTTTAGTAGCAATTGTTGTTGAGTGAGGCATGTCAAGGAGTGTTTCCAGCTAATGATTCAACTGATCAGGCTCGCTTAGTATTCTCGACCTGAGGATGACCGGTGCCTTCAGTGTGCCTCGCCGTGGGTTGAGATAGACGTGGCTGCTCCAATTGAATAGCAGGCAAGGCTCTATGAGGGTGATGATGAGCGCCCTGGTAGTATTATCACAGGTGGTGGTGGTTCTTCACTTACTAGCTGCTATTGTACCTAGTTTACTTGATATTGTTCTAAAGCATTTTTCACAATATCTGATACAATCTTTGCTAACTCCACCTGCGTCAACGTAATATTGCTGGTGTCTCCCATGAGTCTCAGTTCAAGTGAATAAGTTTTCACAGACGGTGCCAATTTGATCCTGCTCCAAGAAACTCTAGGGAGACTTCGTCGGTATGCTTTCTTAAGAGTTCACATGACAGCAACGATGCCTGAACAAGTGATGGCGGAAGAGAAGTGGCCAAGAAGAAGAAAAAACCAGGCCTCATTTTATTTCTTACTGTGATACCTTTATACAATTCTCATCCGACCTTTCACCTTCCCCATCATTTACATTTATTACAAGGGAGTGCAGGTACACAAAAATATAAAAAAAATGTGGAACCGCGATATCAGCAATCCCCTAGAGCCGGTCTCATAGATATAAAGGAAGGTAAATACAGGTACACAACTGAAAACGTATGACTGGAACGCTAACCCCAAGTAATAATACCTTGAGGATCGAACCCTGGAACCCCAGTTATTTAATACAAGAGATTATTTAATGTAGTCACAATAAATGTGCACAATGTTTACTTTACCTCTTCTATCTATTCACATTCCTTACACATGTAGGAGCTAATAATGAACATTTAATGAAAGTGACCCTGATCATTTAATGTATTTAACCGTAAACATCCCGATCGATGACTCAACCCTCAGTTAATCCAAGAAGTAAGTAAATTGCCCCTTCTTGCTCGGCAAACCAAGAACTTCTATGAATGACTCTCGCAAGTGAGTAAGTTGAACCGCACCATTCAGCTTGTTAATTACATCCCAATTGACGACTCAACCAAGAGTTAATCAAAGAGGGGCTTAGTCTCTTTTTGACCTTGATTTTGACCAGGGGCGTAGCCACCTTAAGAAGAGGGGGTGCGACCGCCCCCTCTCACATTTTATTAAAAAATAATATATATATATATATATATATAATCACTTTGAGTAGTTAATTCATCACCATTCAATGTCGAAAATTAAAATTGATCACATATTTGGAAAGTACATGATCTAAGTTATCCATTGGTACCACTTTTATAAGGAAATATCACAATTTGAAATGTTAAGTATTAAATTTTAAAAATAAAATATATAATAATAAACGGATGAACTAAATCGTAGGGAACAAAGTAAGGAAGCTAAATTAAAATTGAATCGAGTTTGAACTAAATTCAACGAGTAGATATGAAGATAAGTATTATGTTGGTTCAAATTGTAATTGATTTGAAGTTGAGTTATGACCGAACCAAGTTTAATGTTTAAACGAGTTCAAATGATTTAAAAAGAATTAGGATATTTTGGATGAAACATTTCATTTTTTTTCTCTCCCTCTTCTCCCTATACATGTTACATCCTAACTGTACCGTATGTCATCCCTTCGCCCATTTCTCTCTTTTATTTTTTTTTCCCTCTCCTTCCTCGTTTGCTTCTTCTCCTTCTCTTCTCCAACATTAGAAAACCTACAATTTTTTCCTCTCCTCTTCTAAAGCACAAAAGCTTTTTTCTTCTCCTTTCTCTTCTCCAGCAAGCAAGAAATGTAACACCAGTTGCTGCCCTCTTCTAGCAACAAGATCAATTGCAGCCATCAACCCACCTATCTTCTTCCTCTTCTAGTATTTTTTTAGGATTTTATTAGCACGGCAAAATAGTCATGTCTTATTTTACCTTGCTCTCTTTGTGTTATTCCTGAGCTCACCAAAACTAGTCAAGGTTGCTAACAAAGAAAGTAAAGTTCTCCTTTTTTTTACTTCTTCCCCTCTATTTTATTTTCTCTATTTTTCTCAAAATCAATGATCTTCCAAGAGTTGTAAGTTATTCCTTCCTCGTTTCATGAATTTTTGAAAATTGCCCCTCCTAATCGAAAATCCTAGCTACGCCCCTGATTTTGACTATCACTTCATGTGGTATACTGACCTACTGATGTCATGTGGCACCTCTTGTGGATCGCCACATCACTTGCCATTAATAGAACAAAGAAGTATGTATCAGCTTCCTAGCTTGATTGAGTGATTTAGTGTCATCTTTCTTGAACACTTCAATACTTAGCTAATTAAAATAGGGGGTTGGAAAAGGAAGCAAGCTAATTTAGGAGCCAACTTAAAGCTTATATTAGTTCTTCGAGTAGATACAACGGATTGCCATATAAATGGATCTTTGCTGGATAAATACAATGAACTAAATCTTATTCAAATATAAAAAAAAAAAAACAAAAAAAAACAACGAAGCTAGGCATTAAATTGATAAGAGTGATCATCGAGGAAGAATGGATATATTCAAGTTCCATTTTTAATGGGTGTTCGGTTATTACTGTTTTTATTTTTATTTTTTTTTAAAAATATATTTTTCAGAAAATAGAAAATAATTTTTTAGACATTATTTATTTTTTCCAAAAAATATTATTTTTTTAAAAAAATATAAATTAAATACTATTTTTTAAAAAAATTTATTTTTTTAAAAAATAAAAATAAAAATAAAAATAAAAAACATGCAAACTTTCTTAAAACTGTACTAAGATTCTCCCTAAGGAAGAAGAGGGTTGACCGTTGCTTCGTGTTACATGGAGGGGAAACCCTGCCTCCTATTCCTACCGAGGAAGAGAATGCAAGAGCGAGGAAGGAAGACCACCAATGAAAGAGAGGTACGTACATGGCCATAGAATTTTGGAATCAACTGGATAATAATTGTCAGTTGTCTACGTAGTTTAGCAAATTATCATTTTGCACGATGTTCTAAGCCTTGTATGGTCATATTTATTTCCTCCCAAGTAGCATATACCCTAGCTTGTGGCCCAGAAAAGACTACATAACAAGAAAATTTCTTACCTGCTGGCTTTTGTATAATTGTTAGAAAGTAGTTTGTTAAAGCATTTATGACTGCTATCTTGTGTCCTGAGCTACCAGGGATGGTAGGAATATGCCAAATGTTATCTATCAAACAGTATTGAATGTGATCTAGTTTGTCTCTGAATAAAGAGCGAAACTGATCTTCTTGTTGTGTAAACTGTTGTAGTTCTTGTGTTCCAAATCTTAATGTTTTAGTAGCAAACGAGGTGCGTACTTTCCTTGGCCGATCCATTACCTAAACAAAAATTCTTAGTGGAGTAAACGAGATAAAGTATCAGCTAAAGAATTGTTAATTCCTTTTATATGTTCCCAGTGAATACGTAAACCTTTATTAATAATAGTATCTGTGAATTTTATCCATCTCTTAGTACTTAATCCTTTAGTTTGTTGACTATACTTGACTATAGTTTCGCAGTCGGTTCGAATGGTGATTTCTTGCTTATTACAAATGAATAATCGGAAAGCTTCTAGACAATAAATAACTACTAATATTTCAAAATCTAACGAGGTAAGATGTCTTTTTTCTTGAAATTTTCCAGAGGCATATCTGCATAAGGTTTCTGTAGTTTTAGGGTCATACTTGGATGTTTTTCTAAATAAAATTCCTCCCCATCCTATTTCACATCCATCTGTTTCGATGACTAAGTAGTCAGCATCAAGTGGGAGTGTTAACATGAGAATTGTTTTTACTAATTCTTTAATCTGTTTTACAAGTGTTATATCTTGTTGATTAAAGTGTTTTTGTCCTGTTAAGGAGGTTTTGTTGTATAAGGGGCCGCTGATTTTTCCTATATTTTTTAAATACGGTCTAGCATAATTTAGGAGTCCTAAAAAGGCTCTTAGAGTTTTAGTGTCTTCCATCTTATCTGGAAAAGCAAGGATTTTAGCAGAGATATGAGGTTGAAGGGCTATTTGTCCCTGTCCTATTTCTGCTCCTAAGAAATCAATATGAGTAGTAGCTATTGTCATTTTCTTTCGAGAAATAATCAGACCATGTTTCTCAAATAAGTTAAATACAATATGAAGATGAGCATAATGTTCTTGTTTAGTCTTAGAGGAAACTAAAATATCATCTATATACACACAAGTGAAAAGAGAAAAATCTCGAAAAATGTCATCCATTTTCCTTTGGAATATTTGTGGAGCGACCTTGAGGCCAAAAGGCATAACAAGCCACTCAAAATGTCCTTCGGGACAGGAAAAGGATGTCCATTCAATGGACTCAGGATGCATTTTAACTTGCCAAAATCCTGATTTCATGTCAAATTTGGAGTACCATTTTGAGTTTTGGATTTTATTTAAGAGTTGGTCTTTGTCAGGGATTTTATAACCATCTTCTTGACAATTATCATTTAGTCTTTTGTAATTAAATACCATTCTAGATTGACCACGTTTTTGTTCTGATCCTTTATTAACTATAAAAGCTGGACTTCGATGCCTAGATGTAGACCTTTGAATGACTCCTAAAGTTAAGAGTTGGTTAATATGCATTTTGCATTCTTCAGTTTCTCAATTTGTATATTTTAAGTCTTGGGCCTTAATTGTAAGGTCTGGATTAATGATTGATAGTTTGCAGTATACTTTATCTCTGTCCCAATATTTAGTAGGATTTTCTCCAATTATTTCTAATTTTTCTAATCTAGAAATGAGAGAGTCTAAATCAGGTTTATGTGTATTTATTAATTGAAGTAACTATTGTGGGAGTATAAGATCATGTGGGATATAGGTGTCATCAGTTATAGGGCTTGACCAGCCAAGTGAGGCTAGTTTTCCGAGTTTTGGTAGTCAGAAAAAGCTAGGGCACAGGTCTGGTTATCCGGTTGTGTCTTCTTACTGGGTTGTTTACAGGCATTTTTAGGTGAACATTGACAAGATGTGTTGTCTGAAGGTAGGAGTTCTATGTGGGATTTTGTAGTTAAGGGATGGACAATAGAGGGATAGTCTGATACTATTGGGGATATTATGGGTGAGGAAAAGAAAAGAACATAATCCTTAGTTAGAAGACAAGCTCTATCTGATACTACCAGAAAATTTAAGCCTAGGATTAAATGAATATTAGGATGTAATAATGGTTTAATCCATAGCTTAGGAAGTGAGAGTGGTGTGCCGTATTTACCACAGTTGTCATAAAACCTTAGATGGGTGTTAGTAACAAATTACGTGCAAGCTAACTGTTGGCCATCAAATTGTGTACTTAGTAATGGTTGTGATGTTGTTTTTATAAAAGTTTTTGGTAAGACAGAAAGAAGTGTATTTTCATCTATGGTGGAGTTGGTAGCTCCACTATCTAAAAAGGCATGTAGTGTGAATTCATGGCCATGGATATTTACCAGACATTTGACTCTAATGTCTAGAGTTTTTCCTGTATTACATATACTAGAGGCTTTTATAAAGACTAGATCTCGATCTATTACATCTGTTGGTGTAAGTTATAAACCTTTTCCTTTATCAAGGGTAGCCTGAGAAGAAGAATGTGGAGGAAGGTTTTCTTTTATTTGTTTATCTAGAATCTCAATTTCTGTTTCTAATTTATTAATACGTGTTTCTAATACAGAAACTCTTGTTTCTAATAAAAAATTTCTAGTGCCTCCTTTAGAGAGCTGGCTTATAGATATCGTAATAGAGAACAATTGTTGAAGACAAAGATTACAGGCTTGTTTTTTTACATATTTTGCAGGTTCCTCTTTTATCTAAAGATGGATAATAACTACAAAAGAAACAAGGAATGTTATCAGTTCCTGTTTTGAGTATCCACTCATGTAGGCAGTTAAGTTCTTCTGTAGTCTTATTGTTAAGTTGTTTAAATATTAGATTTGTATCTGGAAATGGAGAGTCTTCCCATAATTCATCTAGATTGTCTAATGTATCATAGGGTATGTAAGTTTCAGGATATAGGTTATACTGCTGATGCAAGGGTTGCAAGAAAGAGTTTACAAGACTGTAATCAGAAGAAGGAACAACTTCTTCTATGTCATCTACAAAAACAATAGAGTAGATGGAGGATGTATCAGAAACATCTGATTGTACTTCTATTAAATCTAGATTTGTACAGGTAACTAGTTTTGCTTCTCGGGTACATAAATTCTTTTTATTTGGGCAGGCAGAGGATAAATGACCTGGTTCATTACAGGCAAAACATGTGATAGTATTGGCATATGTCTTCTTTGGTTTGAACTTCTGTACATGTTTTTCTTTATTTAAGGTTTCTTTTCTCTACTTTTTCTAAGATAATAAGTCTTTTTAGGTTTGATTGCCTTTGGCCTTGTTACTAATTTTCTGGGTGTTCTTGATAAATGATTTAGTCTTGGTCTAGGTTGGGTGATGCCATATTGTTGAGGGGTATATATCTAGCTACAAAATCCATATTGTTGATTTTTTAATTGCTTTTGTATATGGATATAGGTACATTTTTCTTTAAGTATGGAAATAATGTGTTGAATTCTTACTCCAATGTTATCGTATTGTGGTGCTATATTCATGTCTGTCCAGACTTTATGTATTTCCTTTCCTAAGTCTCCTGGAAGTTTGCTAAAAAGTCTTTCCCCTAGTTCCGGATTACAATAGTTTCCCGAGACTGCTGTTAACGCTAGAAAGTCATTATAAAAAGGTTTAATCCAGTTCCAACTAAAGAGTTATAATTGTTCTAAGTCTCTCATAGCTTCTCTTTGTCTTATATCTAATCCAGTATTAGCATCTCTGGCAGTAAACAACCTATGAATTGTATAGCAAAAATTGAGTATGTTATTTCCTTGTGATGCCATCCTGGCTACTTCCTCGGGATATGTAGTTTTATAGGCTTCCCATGCTGCTCTGGCAACATCACCTAGGTAATTTTCTCCTACTCTTATCATGGCTTCTCCTGTTTCTATGTCTAGTTCATGTCTAGCTTGATAATATCTTTTAACAGAGACTATCCATTATTCTAGATAAGTATCATAAAGTTGAGGATCATCGCATTCTCCAATATTTAACAAGACCGAATTCTTGCTAAAGTAAGTAATTTCAGGTGGTCTTCTTTTTCCTATTGTTCTTAATAAAGGATTATTATTAGTATATGGGGTAATCTTTGTTCTTGGGGGATGTCCTTCCCCATAATCCATAGTTCTCATAGAGCTTTCAGGGTATCTTACTTGTAGTGGTTGTGGTCTGAAGTTACTAGTGCTACTAGATTCGGTTGGATTCATTAGATTTACTGTTGAGAAGTAATCTTGTTTTTTAGCAATTATGTTATCTTCGTCGAAATATAACATCCAGTCAGACTCTAATTTATGGTGTAAAAGGTCAAAAGTTTCTAATTCTTTTAAATCTTCTGTAGTGAAATAGATGGCTATTTCAAATGGAATGTAAACATATTCATTTAGATCGTCATAAAATAAATAATTACTTTCCGCATTATTGGTTATAGGAGTGTCCAGTATGTTATGTTCAATGTTCATTAAATTCATATTAGTTTGAGTTTCTTCATTATCTTCTTCTTGTGATGTTGAAGGTTTATAATTATGAAATCTTACTATAGAGCTTCCATATCTATCTTTATAAATAATGGATTATGTTGGTTGTAAGGTTTGTGGTTTATTGTTTAATTCTAAATTAAGAGTCCAATCCAATCCTACAAGTAATGTTGATGAGAAGTCCTTAGGTTTGAGGAAATAAATGCCTTTTGTAGTAAGGGTTTCAATAACATTAGTAATTTGAACTTTAAAACTATTGTTAATATTTGTCATAGTTTTTCCTAGAAAGATTATATCTATTTGAATATTATGTCTTTGAAAGTTTCCATACCCTCTGGCTTGTACTGAAATTTTAATATGTTCTATAAAGTCCGGGATTGTCATATTGAAGTTTGGACAGAAATAGGTAATTCCTAAATTGCTATTCATATCTACTTCAATAAGTCCAATAATTGCCTTATCATTGTCAGAAAATCTTGAGTCATAAAGGACTAAAAATACTTTAGCTCCTATACTTTTTCTAGTAAGTCCTCTTAGTCCAAACACTATTAATCCTAGATGTATGTAGTGATGTTTTCTTTGTAAAAGTGTTCTTGCTGATTCTTCTATCATGAGTGTAAATCTTTCTTCACCTCCATCTGGTAGATGAAGTGGTTGTGTTCTGTGATGTCTATAAAGTGATGTAGAGAAGGATAATAGTCCTTGATTATATATTCTTTTTGGGTTTAAGGTATTTAATTGTTCGTTAGAAAAAGTGTCTAAATTCTGTTCTATGTCTATAAGTTCTTCTAATTGATAAGTGACAATATTTGTTGAGGACCTCCTGGGTATTATGGATAAGTTTTTATTTGGTTGTCTTAAAGTTTGTGATAATCCAGAAAAACTTTTAGTTTGTTTCTTTGTTCATAGATCCATTTGAAATGATATCTTGAGTCTTATAAGTAAGAAATTTATAAGTAGTAGGTTGTTGTCGGGTAACTGTTTTTCCTAAAGACAATTTACTAAGGTCTTTGCTAATACTTTCAAGAGTTTCTTTTAGATTACTTGTGTGAGTATCTTTATAGATATGATTTTCTAGAGTAAGTAGTTGAGTTTCCAATACCGTAAGCCTATAATGTAAAGAAGTAGTGCTAGTATGGTGTTATTTTATTGTACTAGTACTTGGTCGCCTTGATTTACTAGTGAGACGTTACTGTAACCAGTTTCTTTACTTTTAGCAAATTGTTGGGAAAACTCAATAGCTTCTTCGTAATGAGTGTTTCTAAATTATAGTTTGTTCATAAATTATAGGGTCCTAAAGGGTCTTAAGGCTTTGATACCAATTTTTTTTTTTTTTTTAATTTTTTTTTATTTTTACTAAATAGTAAAGTGGATTAACAGTAAATAGAAACAGAAATAGATTAAAAGTAAACAGTAACAAAAGTAGATTAACAGTAAATAATAACAGAAGTAGATTAACAGTAAACAAAAATAACTTGACAGTAAATAGTAATTTTTTTTTATTTTTACTAAATAGTAAAGTGGATTAACAGTAAATAGTAATAATAAAACAGTAATAGTTAACAGTAAATAGTAAACAGTAAATAGTAAAAGAAAAATACAATAAAAGAGAAGTGCAGAAATAAAGTAGATAGTCACAATACCGTGATGGTATGATTAAATATATTGACTTTTTAAATTTTTACTTTTTTTTTATTTTTATACTAAACTGCTTTCTTTTTTTGTTTGTTTTCTAAGGAGCCTCACCTGTTCAGGACCTCACCTTTCAATCAGTGCCCCCGCTTATGCGTAAGATTTATATATATATATATATATATATATATATATATATATATATATATATATATAAAAGTACGTGTATTTTTTTAGTATATATTAATTAATTAATATTAAATCTAAAAAATTATTAAAAAATTTAGTTACCACAAAAGTAAGGATTAGATTAACATAATTTTGACTAGTAAAATATTAAAAAGATGAGGCGGGGTCTCCTGATCACTTTTTGTGGTCCAGGAGACGTGTTACTCGTATTTGCGGTCGGATCGCGGTCGTGATCCGACCGCAAATGGTTGCGATCCCTTCCTGAGTTCACTGTCTCCATCAGGTTATAGTTTTTGTTCGGAGCGGGCGGTCGGAGGTCGTCCAGAGAACACCCTCGCTCGGCGCCTAGTAACCTGGCCACTTATCCATCATCGGAAGCCTTCGGGCAACCGGAAGCCGTCCGCTCCAAATAAAAACTATAACATGATGGAGCGATGAATCCAGAAAGGGATCGCAACCATTTACGACTGGATCACATTTATGATCCGGCCGTAAATACGAGTGGCATATCCCCTGGATCACAAAAAAATGATCTAGAAGATCTGTGCTCTAAAAAGACAGTAGGGATCCTCTGGTCCGCAAATTATGTACAAGGGGACGATCCACTGATGAGGACCTTTGATTTGGATGGACACCATCTTTAAGTAGGTAGGGTCCATCCAAATCAAACATCCTCACGTAGTGGATCATCCCCTGATCCGTATTTTGCGGACTAGAAGATTTGCTCTCTTGAAAAAATACCGATCAGTTGAATTTGGATAGGTAATTATAATTATTTATTAGCCGAAATAAACTTTAGTAGGTAATTAATTACCTACTAAAATTTATTACGACTAATAAATAATTATAATTACTTACCAAAATTCAATTTATCTTTTTAATATTTTACTAATCAGAATTATGTTAATCTAATCCTTACTTTTTTGGTAACTAATTTTTCAATAATATTTTAGATTTAACATTAATTAATTAATATATACTAAAAAAAATACTCGTACTTTTATATATATACTAAAATTCACTTCTCCTTGTTTATATATATATATATTAAAATTCACTTCCCCTTGTTATACAAATACAGAAACAAATAAACAAACAAAAAAAATGATCTGTCTTTATCTCTGTCTTATTTTATAAAAAATTCTAATTTATTTATAGTATTTTAATTTTAAGTCAATCCAACACTATGACATGTATTAAAGTAAAAAAGACAAGTAATAAACGGATTCAATGATCTTAAATATATATCCACGACACAATTACCTGTAAAGAATAAATGGCTATGGATTAGGTTAAAAAAAGTAATCAATAAATTTAATTAATAGGTATCCAAAAGTCATTATGTGGCAATTTCATTACACCAATTCTAATCTTCATTCGTGTATATATACACATATACATTCATTATATTATTATAATTGTATAAAATAGGATGAGAAAGATGAAGAAGGTGCTCACTACATTGGCGATACTGTTATGCTTGATCTCATGTCTTAGCGTCGAGTGCAGAAAGATGATTAATCCGCTTCAAGATATGTTCAGTAACGGCCTCGGGTTGACTCCTCCTATGGGGTAAAAATAAATTTTCTTTTTATAAATTGAATATGCATATTAAGATTTTTGGCATTAATTAGATTTCAAATTGCTCTCTTGATTTTTCTAAATATCGTGTTTATGATCCACATTTCTTAGTTATTTGGAAAATGTTTAATTTTAATGCCTTAATTAAGTGTCAAATCTATATATATGCACGCTAATAGATGTTCAATGCCAAAATCTTGCAATATATATAATATTGATTTGGTGATCGAGATTTCTTGATTATTTGTAATTATGTTTTAATACCTAGTTAAGTGTCAAATATTCAATATACATTATTTGAACACTAATTTTGTTGTTTAATTAATGTCAGGTGGAATAGTTGGAATCGCTTCAATTGTAATATCAATGAGACATTGATAAAAGAAACAGGTACAAATCATTCGCATTATACAATTTTATTATTATTATTATTATTTTTCTAATTTTCATAATTATTTGCAATACAGCTGATGCAATAGTATCCACCGGTTTGGCAAAGCTTGGGTACCAATATATCAATCTAGGTATTATAACATGGCATGTTTCTTTTCTAAAACACATAAATTTAATAGATTAAGCTTTTGATTAATCTAATGAAAAATATTGTTTTTCAAATATTTTAGATGATTGTTGGGCGGAGTACAATCGCACACCAAAGGTTATATGCTTTTTCTCTCTTGGACTATGAAAACCCTACCACCCATTTTATTCGATAGAATGATAAGTGTACCAGAGAAGGGAAGGGAAGGGAGAATGACTTAATGAAGAAGTAGATCCCTTGCTAAAATTTGTCCTTGAATTTCATTGTTTATGTGTCTAATGATTTCAGGGCGAAGTAGTCGGAGATTATAAAACTTTTCCATCTGGGATCAAAGCACTAGCCGATTACGTTCATAGCAAGGGGCTTAAGCTTGGAATCTACTCTAGCGCAGGGTAAGTTAATTGGCAAAAGTTTCTTTAACCCTAAGAGTACATTAACTCTTTTATATATATATAAAAGAATTAAGATGGTGTTTGTGATTTGCAGCGATCGAACATGTTCTAATAGGATGCCCGGATCGCTTGGTTATGAGAATGTAGATGCACAAACATTTGCATCATGGGTAAGAAAATTATCAAGAAAATTACATTTTACTCCAAGTCTATTTGTCAATGAAGGTGAAGTAGTAAAAGCAATAGAGACAATAGACATCTAATTTGCCAAGAGACTATATTGTTAATAGGCATGTTAGATTGTCTAGTCAATATTGAAATTTCTAAGGCTGCAAGCAATCCAACGACATTGTCCATCGCATAATTTGTCTTTTTTAGAGATATTAGAATTTTATCAAAAGAATCAATTAAATCCTAACATCCTTGGACCTGATATGAATCATATCAGACCCACGTTGGGTTTGATATTAATGCATTAATTTATGGTTTAATTAATTTTTCTGATAAAATTTTAATACCTCCGGAAAAATTGAAATATGCAATGGATGACACTGTTGGACTCCTTGCATTCTCATAAATCCACAAGTTCTAAAATAGTTGCAATCTAATGTCTCTAAGTTGATAAGTGAGTTTTGATCAAAACACATAAATGAACCAAGACATGTCTGATTGAATTCATTTCAGATATTGTGGATTTCTGAGGCTATAAAGAGTCCAATAGTACCCTCAATTACTTATTTCAATTTTTCTAGAGGTATTAAAATGTTATCGAAAAAAATAGTTAAACCCTCACACCCTATGGGCTTAATATGAATCATATCAAATCCAAAGTGGATATGATGTGGAATCATATCATGCTCACGTTATGCATGTATGCATCCAAAAGAGAGAGGAAAAAGAAGAGAAGAGAGGAAAAGAGAAGAAAGGTCTCATGTATATGAGAGAAGAAAGGAAAGAGAAAAGAGAAGAGAAAAATGATTGAAGAGTAGAATGATAAGAGTAATAAATTGAGTACGTTTTGATAAATACTAAACTACAATATGTATTTTAATTAATTCACAAATCTAAGTGTGGCCTTTGGTAAATTGCTGACTTATTAAAGATGTCAAAAGTTGATCCATGTGAAGATACAAATTTTGGATTAAGATAAACTTTTCTTCCTTTTCAAATGCTTCAATATATAATTTTGTTTTTGTCCAATGTATTCATTTCAAGAGGGAAATAAAAACTTTTTTTAACAGGGCATTGATTATTTGAAGTACGACAATTGTTATAATAGGGATATAGATCCACAAGTCAGGTAATTATTTTTTAACAAATAATTATATTTTTTTAATTAAGTCTTAATTTTTTGAAACTTGTACATAACTATGTAGGTATCTGGTAATGACAAAAGCTATATTAAACGCTGGTAGACCAGTCTATTACTCAATTTGCGAATGGTAAGTGATTACTATTGCACCACTATGCCGTCAAGTGTATGTTTTGTAGTCTCCAAAACAACAATTTTCCACTTATTATTGTTGTTGTTTATTTGTTTAGGGGTCAATCCAATGTAGCTACATGGGGTGGAGGGGTGGCAAATAGTTGGAGAACGACTGGTGATATCGTTGATAAATGGGATAGGTAGAGTAAAACCGATGATATTAGAAACTATATATACGACTCTATTCGAAATATGTCTAACTTTATATACATTTTTTCTTTTAGCATGATTGGAATAATAGACCAGAATAATGGCAATGCTCGCTATGCTAGTCCTGGTGGTTGGAACGGTTAGTTTCTATACCTAATTATTTATCTATTTATCTATTTAATTGCATTTTAAATGATTAAATCACTCATAAATGATTATTTAAAACAATATTCATGGAATAGTGAATTAAGTCGTCATATTATTTATGTACAGATCCTGACATGCTTGAAGTTGGCAATGGAGGAATGACCAATGATGAATATATTGTGCATTTCAGTTTATGGGCTCTCGCTAAGGTAAACACATGCTATAAGAGAGAAGTTGAATGAGATAAGTCGTGTAAAATGAGTTTGAATCCTATCAAATGGTCTAACTCAGTATGCGCTTCTCTAAGGTATCAATTTTTTGATATAGGCTCCCTTGATTATTGGTTGTGACGTAAGGAGCTTAACTAAGGAGGTCAAAGAAATAATTGGGAATGAAGAAGTAATAGCTGTCAATCAAGGTGAACAACAAATTACTAATTTATTGTAATACATAATCTTCTCTTGTGAAATGGAAAATATATAAAATCCATCTTTATTTTGGACATGAATAGATCCTCTTGGAGTGCAAGGAAAGAAAGTAATGAAGGATGGAAACCTTGAGGTAATCTACCCTATCTTTCATAAGAAAATTTTCATTTCACATCTCATGATTTACTCACTTTTTCAAAATATAGTCCTGAAATTTTATGATTGTCAAAAGTGTCTCATATCATTTTTATATCAAAATCCTAACAAAGATATATTTATACATTATATAGGTTTGGGCTGGGCAACTTAATCATGGATGCAAAGTGGTCATTTTGTTAAATAGAGACTCACAAAAATCAAGTTCCATCACAGCTAAATGGGAAGATGTTGGACTTCCTCGACACACATCAGCAGAAGTTAGAGACCTTTGGAAGGTATTAATATTATTTTCACTCATTAATTTAAAAATAAGAAGAAGATTATGACTAAAAATATTTATAATGTTTTTGTGGCAGCATGAAACACTGAAAGGAAATTCAACAGGAAGTTTGACAGCCACAGTTGGACCTCACTCATGCAAGATGTTTATCTTGAAGCCAATAGTTGGCACTTAATAGACATAATTCTAGTGATGATCTATCCTTTACTTTTCAGTGAGAATAAGTTTTCAGCAGCGGTACATGTTTTAACTCATATTTTGAGTTTAAAATTAGTGCAATCAAACATTTTATTTTATTGTGTTGATATTTTTATTTACTTTTTTCCTTGTTTTATTTTATTACAGTTGAACCCCATATTTTAAAAAACTTCGACTCAATTAATACAGTGACTCGAAGATTTAATTTGTTTTGCATAATTAACATTCCATTATATAATTCTTTTCACTACCCTTAGGGTAAGAGGAAAATGATCCTGCAAACTAAAGGAATTATACGGTACGAAATAACATAAAAGATAAGCACGAAAATAAAAACTTCAATAAATACGGATACACCCAATACATCCAAACTCATTGCCCATGGATAAAGGAATACCATTTCAACATCAAAAACAACAAAAACTTGAGCAAACATGTAATAGCGGATTCGGAATTGTAACCAAGCATCCCCTATGGGTTATATACCCGATTCATAACTAGATAGTTTCTCCGGTCTTTCCCTAACAGGGGCTAAAACTCCGGAAATTACAAATGCCAAAATAGGAATAATGTTTGATATTATCATAAATGTCCAGAAAATATCATATTCGTGAAACAGAAACATAAATGTACTCCTATTAATGTGGAATATGCTGAATTATTCGATTCGAATCGGAAGTGTCAATTTATCGAGAACTTCTTATCTTAATTTAAAATAGACTAATTATAAAAAAAGATGTGGACCTTTTGTTTGGATTGAACAACGAGAGATATGAAATATTGAAATCAGATTCATCTAAGTATTTCATCTAAGTTGAATAACAGAGGGGATTTTTATCAGTTTGGTTTCAAGTCTAATGCTATTTTATTTTTTTTTAAATCTTAGATAATTTAATTATCCACGTGTGATGGGATGATGATATATTGTCATATTGATACCAATAGTGAATGGATGATAGAGTCTATTTCCTTTGATAATTTATGTCTTCTTGACTTAATTTTAAGAATAATGTTGGAGGAGAAGGACGTGAAGTTATAATCTAAGTATTCGTATTTCTATTTCCTTTATAGAAAATTTTTTTCCAAATAAATCACACAGATATCGAGGTTTTTTTTCCGTGAGTTGTCATACTTCAGTTGACTCGAAATATGTTTTCTTTAATTTTAATAAATATGTTTTCTTTCTTATATAATGTATATTCAGGTGAATACTATGGGTATAGAGGCTTTTTAATATGCTTAATTAATTAATTAATTTGACGGTGTATATTAATTTTTTTCCTCATTACGAATTTATAAATTGTGTGTAATCAAATTGCTCTTTGATTGCTTAATGGACTTAAGTATGTGGAGGATTATGGGGACATTTTATAAAGTTAGTACTCAACATTAAAAAAAAAGACAATCATAGAAAAAATTAATCATAAATTTTAAATATATTTTATCGCCATGATGTATTCTAATTCGTTTAATTGCTCTTTTTTGTACGAGTATACGCATGATTCATTCTATTCTATGTGTAATGTGTTCATATTTCTTCGACCCAAAGTATTTGAATTAATTATTTATAGTTTTTTTTAATAATTTACATGTTTTAATATATTTTAATATTTTATTAGATAGGATTCTAATTAGTAGGATTGTTCATTGGTGCAATCAATTTCTCATCAAAGTTGATCAATCTTGAGTTGATTTAAATTGGAGTTTCGATATTTGATCAATATATTAGTTGAGATGTTAAGTAGGTCAAAACTAACTAGATATTTGACAGACGATTAATATGTTAGTTGATTGAGTAAGAGTCAAGTAATTTAAATTTGATCGAATAGTTGACAAGATGAAAAGTTCACATGGGTCATGATTAACCGGATACTTGGTCATCGGAAGTCGCACATAAAGTTAACGCAAGAAAAAAGTCCAAGTAGATCATGATTAACCAGACACTTAGCGGTCAGAAGTCCTATAAAGAGTTGAAAGTGTTAGATTTGCAATACATCATATATGAACTAAAGGATTTATCTACAACAAAATCTGACTTCTATCAATCTCTAAAGCACAACACAAATTGAAACAATAGCACATGAACTACTGACCTGAATCCATCGCTATGGCTAATGCTTCTTACTTGTCGCCGGAGTTCCTACTATTGCAGAAAAGTCTTTTACAGGAGTGGGCGGCGGCAGTCCTTTTCTTTCTTTTGATGAGGAAGAGAAGAGGTTGAAGAGACTCTAGAACATGCCCTAATTCATGAGTCTCATCATTTATATACCAAGTCTATCCTATAGGGACTATCCTCCTTAAAGCTCATCTATCGTTAACAACCCATTAATGTTAATGAACCGGGTTTTGGATCTATACATAGAATCCACATCCATTTAGACCAAAACCCTCTTTATATGCTTAAAGTATTAGATCACTTAATTGGGTATAGTTACTTTAATGATAATTAGTCATGTGTGTCTAAATCAAGTGTAAGCCTACCTTATGGAAATTAAGTCCATCCATGTGAACTCAATTGAATCTAGCTCACCCATGTGTATTTAATCCTACAATTTCTCACTTGGGCTATACTTGATTCTTTATACACCACACAATCCCTTAGTTGAGCTTAACATGCCAAACTTTATGGGTTAAATACCCCTTAAATAATCTCGTCCATTAAATCAATTATTACAGAACTAAAGAAGTCATAGTTACTATAACTGTAATAAAACCCAGCAGTAATCACAGTACTAATATTATTAACGACATAGATCAAATGTGGATGTGTAGTACAAGAATAACACGAAATGTGATCTACAAGTGTCTATTCTCAATAAGTCCTCTTTATGATACAACCGGATCCAAATCATATTTACCAAAACCTTATACAAAACTACAGTGGTAAATCACGATTCAAATTTATGAATCCAAATGAAGTCCATATCATATTTACAACAACCAAATGCAAAACTGTAATAGTAAATATGACATCCATATATCAAAGAAAGTCAAACTCATACACCCATATAAGAAAAACTACAATATATACAATGAACCAAAAAAATATGTTCATGAACATAAAGTATCACACAAAATATAGATTCCTACACAATGAGTACTTCATCAAAAAGAAGAATCCCCATATTCAGCAAATGCTGATGAAACACCTTGGGTGGTAAACCCTTAGTGAGTGTATTTGCTAACACTGATTCTATTCTTATATGCTCTATCATTATTTAACCATTTTGAACTCTTTCTTTAACCGTCAAAAATTTTATATCGATGTGTTTAGATTTCGATGAACTGTAGTTATTCTTGGAATACAATTCTATAGCTTTGTTTTCACAGTTGATCCTTAATGACCTATCAATGCCTCCAATAATATGTAACCCTGTGATAAGGTTCCGCATCCATATCCCATGGTTGGAAGCTTAATAGAAGGCTATGAACTCTGCCTCCATGGTAGAAGTGGCTATTAGCATTTGTTTGACGCTTTTCCATGATATAGCCCCTTCTGCCAACATAAAGACATAACATGAAGTGGACCTCCTGCTATCTAAGCATCTAGCAAAATCGGAGTTTGAGCATCCAACGATCTACAGATGACCTGATCTCTGATATGTGAGTATGTAATCCTTCGTTCTTTTCAGATACCGCATAACCCTCTTTATGGCTTTCTAATGCACTGGTCCAGGGTTACTCAAATATCTACCCAACATCCCCACAATGTACGCAAAATCTGGATGCGTACATACCAAAGTATACATCAAACTCTCTACTGCTGATACATAGGGGAATTGCTGCATTTCCTTGAGCTCAAGTTTATTACATGAACATTGTTGCAAGCTAAGTCTATCACCCTTTACCACCGGAGTGTCGCCAGGAGCACAACTCTGCATTCCATACCGAATGAGCACCTTTTCTATATAAGCCTTTTGTGATAGTCCAAGTGTGTACTTTGAACGATCACGTACAATCTGTATACCTAAGACAAAAGATACTTCACCAAAATCTTTCATTTCAAATTCACCGGATAGAAATAACTTAGTTTCTAGCAGCAGACTCATATCATTACTTGCAAGCAATATATCATCCACGTAACAAGTATATTGAACTTGCTCCCATTGAACTTGATGTACACATATTGATCAACTGGATTCTCCTTGAAACCATATGAATAAATCACTTGATCAAACTTCCGGTACCATTGGCGAGATACCTATTTTAAACCATAAATAGATTTTCTTAATTTACATACTAGGTGCTTTGAGTCATCTGACTCAAATTTCTCCGGTTGTACCATGTATATAGTTTCTTCAATGTTTCCATTGAGAAACGCAGTCTTAACGTTCATTTGGTGTAGCTCTAGGTCATAATGAGTTACAAGTGTCATGATTATCCTAAGGGAGTCTTTCGTCGAAACCTGCAAAAAAGTCTCCTTGTAATCGATGTTCTCCTTTTGAGTGAATCTCTTGGTGACTAGGCGTGCCTTATACTTTTTGGCATTGTCATGTGAATCTCATTTGGTCTTAAATATTCATTTACAACCAACGGGTTTCACACCTTCAGATAATTCTACAAGTTTTCAAACGTCGTTGTCCGTCATAGACTTCATCTCTTCCTTTATGACATTGATCTATTTTTCTGGATGAGGGCATTTTTTGACTTCTTAGAAAGATGTGGGATCATCTTCCAACTCAATGTCAAATTCATGCTCTTGGAGATAAATATAATCACGAGACATCATGGATCTCCTCTCTCTAATGGATCTTCTTAGTGACACTTGATCTTGAGGTGGTTGAGAGTCAATCTCAACCATAGGAGGGAATATCTTTATTTGAGATGACGCACCTTCCAAATGAATTGAAAGTGATATGGGAATATCATGGTCAACTATCCCTTCTAGTTGTGCAACTTCAACCACATGTGGAACGGTAACAATTTTACTATGAGTTGCATTAGTAGTCACCATATCAAGATCACTAATGTTCTCCTCAAATGATATTTTTCTATCTTTATCACTTCCACTATCCTCAATGAATTTGGCATTACCCGTCTCGAAAAAAGATCTACTCAAGGTGTAATAGAACTTGAAACCTCTTGAGTTTTCAGAGTATCCTATAAAATGACAACTAACAGTTCTTGAGTCCAATTTCCTTTCATTAGGCCTATAGGGCCTAGCTTCAGTTGGACAATCCAAGACATGTAGATGCCTAAGACTAGGCACTCTACCTGTCCATAACTCATATGGGAATTTTTCTACTTCCTTGCTAGAAACTCTATTAAGTAGGTAAATTACAGTCTTGAGTGCCTCACTCCACAAGAATTCTGGTAGAGAAGAAAATGCAATCATATTTTTCACCATGTCCTTGAGGGTTCGATTTCATCGCTCTACTACATCATTCTGCTGAGGTGTCCTAGGCATGATGTATTGCACCACGATACTGCACTCAGCAAGGTAATTCACAAATGGCCTAAAACGTTGTTCACCTAATCCATCAGATCTACCATAATATTCACCACCACAGTCTGATCTTATGGCCTTAATCTTCTTACTAAGTTTATTTTCAACTCCGGCTTTAAAAGTTTTGAACATGTCTAGGGATTGCGACTTCTCATGAATAAGGTACAAGTATCTATATCAGAAATAATCATATATAAACCTTATAAAGTATGATTGACCATTCCAAAAAGCCTTAGGGAATGATCCATATATATCTGTATGTATAAGCTCTAAGGCTCCATTACTCCGTCTTGAATCCTTATTACTTTTGTTATTTATTTTCCCCTTGATACACTTAATACAGATTCCAAAATCTAACATATCAAAGGAATTAAGAATTCCTAGTGACATTAACCTTTCAAGGCGTTGTCTAGAGATATGCCCTAAATGTCTATGCCACAACATGGATGAATTCTCATTTGTTACACCACACTTCACACCTATACTATGCATCACAAAATTATTCAAATGAGTTTCGGTGTCCAATCTATATAGCTTGTCAATTAAGGAATCAGTACCACACAGATATAATTTCAAAAAATACTAAACTTTCCATTTCCAAATGAACAAGTGTATCCAAATTTTTCCAAACATGAAATAGAAATCAAGTTCCATTTAAAAGACGACACTACAAAAGTATTTTCCAAATTCAAAAGTACATTGTTCCCCAAACAAACTCCAAAGATACCTATTATCTCTACTTTTGCCTTCTTGTCTGTTCCTGTATAGGTAAATCTTTCGGCATCAATTGACATTTGGCTCGTGATGCAACCCTACATAGTTACACTTATGTGAGTAGTTCCACCAAATGTTATTAGGTACAATATGTAGGTTGATTTCTGAACTAACAAAGTTGAGAAGTATACCTTTCTTGATACATCAGTTAGCGTATCTAGGGTAATCATTCTTCAGATGACCTTTCTTTTTACAAAAGAAATAAGTTGGGTCCAAATGTTGTTGCTTTAGCATTTTTACCCCGAAGCCCCAGTCACTGCAAGTTGTTTACTCTTACTTTTACCATTATCCTTTTTTTCTTGTTCGCATATTGAGATAAGGATGCATAATGATCACTTTGAGATGTGTCACCTCTCAATCTCTCTTTTTCGTGTACACACTGAGCTATGAGCTCATTTAGTATCCATTTCTCCTTTTGAGTATTATAGCTAATTTTAAAAGGAGTGAACTGTGTAGACAAAGAGATTAAGATAAGGTTCACAAGGACACTTTCAGACATGTCTAAATTTAGTGGCTTAAGACTTGTAACCAAGTTAGACATCTCCATGATGTACTCCCTAATATTACCCTTCCCGGTGTACCGCATGGACACTAACTTTGTGAGAAGTGTAGTAATCTCAACCTTTTCGTTTGAGGTAAATCGGTCTGCTAATTCCTTAAGGAAGACTTTAGCATCATCTTTCTCAGTTATCGAACCCCTTAATGATTCCAAAATTGACATTCCCATGATCATCAGGCTCATGCGATTAGATCGCTCCCATTTGTCAAAACTCACCTTTTGATCCGCAGTCGAATCATCAGTTAAAGGCGCAGGGCGATCATGTCTAAAGGCATAGTCCAGATCCATGCAGCCTAATAAAACTGTAATATATTCTTTTCATTGTCCAAAGTTTATGTCAGTAAGCACAAGAATGTTGTTCAAATTAGCAAACATTGAGAATACTATATAAACAGAAGCAAAGAACATAGCTCACTTTAACAAGCAAGGCATGTATCTTTATAGTTGTGCAATAACAAAATGCAACAAACAAAACATGTTACTATATGGGCATTAATCGAGATATCTAGTGCAATATTACATTAAGTCTTTGTACTAAATTGTAACTTATTATTACTACTCTCTAAATAACTCATGATCACTTTCATCTGCCACATAACTCGTCTTCCTTTGGGTTGGCGCATTATGCGCATGATACTTTATTCATGAGGTTCCTTAGTTAGCTTATGTCTTCTAGCATCACTCACAATGCTTCTAATCAGCCACACAGTACCCCTTCTTTTGGGCCGACACACCATGTGCATCATCAAGAAGTTTAACTTAATTTGTGAGCTTCCTTAAACATATATCTGACATAAGAATGATTTTCCTTTAGGCTAATCACCCTTAGCATGAATATACATCCCTCTACACTAATACTCCTAGCCTCCCCAATAATTCTCGCTTTAGCGATAGTATAGGTTCAACTAGGTAGTAAGAGCAAAGAAAAATCCAAGAAGAAATTGCTAAAAGAAACTGAGCTAAATTCGGTTATCAATCTATTGGTATTGGATATCAATCGATTGATATCCTTTTAATTGTTAGGACCAAAAGTAGCTAGAGGGGGGGGGGGGGGGGGGAATAGCTCGTCGCATTCGCTCGGTGCTCGGCGTTGCTTGTTCCTTCAAAGATGTGCAGCGGAAAATATAGAAACAATCACACAACGCTAACACGGTTGGTTTACTTGGTATCCACCTCACAAGAGGTGACTAATCCAAGGATCCACACCAACACACACACCCTCCACTAAATAAAACTCTCCTTTATGGTAACTACCAAGGGCGGAGAAGCCCTACAAGACTCAATACAAGAAGAGAGGGAAAGGATACAAGAAATACAAGCTTACAAGCTTATAATGAGTATAAACCCTAACCCTAGCTTCTCTTCTTGGCTTTGATCCGCCTCTTGACTTGGAAAACTTCCAAGATCCTTCAAGAACTGGCGATCTGAGCTTTGTGAGTGCTATGGAGGAGCTGGCAAGAAATCTGGAGTGAATCGGAGAAGAGATTTTCCGAAGGAAATGAACGCCTGCGGCCTTTATCGACGCCAACGGTCGGATCCCGATCGATTCGAATGTTCCCAATCGATCGGGGAGGCTTTGGATCGATCCACGGATCGATCCAGAGCGCCTCTGTGCTCTGGAAAAGCTCCTGGATCGATCCACGGATCGATCCAACGCTTATCGCGCAAAACAGCCGCGTCCCAATCGATCCACTGATCGATTGGAACATCTGGATCGATCCACGGATCGATCCAGAGGCTCTCTGTTCGCTTAGGAGAAGCCTGGATCGATCCACTGATCGATCCAGCTCCTGGATCGATCCACTGATCGATCCAACACTTGGTTTTTGCCCAAAACCAAGTTCCAAGCCTCTCAAACCAACATCCGGTCAACCTTGACCTGTTGGTACATCATGCCTAGCATCTGGTCACTCCTTTGACCTGCTAGGACTTCCCACCAAGTGTCTGGTCAATCCCTTTGACCCACTTAGACTTTTCTATTCATGCCAAGTATCTGGTCACTCCCTTGACCTACTTGGACTTCCATCAGATGTCTGGTCAATCCCTTTTGACCTATCTGTATTTCCTCGTGCCAAGTATCCAGTCAATCCTTTGACCTACTTGGACTTCCCAACACCAGATGTCCGATCATCCTTGATCCATCTGGATTTTCCCTTGCCTGGCTTCACTCACCAGGACTTTCACCTGGCTTCACTCACCAGGACTTTCACCTAGCTTCACTCACTAGGGTTTTCCTTCTGCCTGGCTTCACTCACCAGGACTTTCACATAGCTTCACTCACTAGGGTTTTCACCTGGTTTCACTCACCAGGACTTTCACCTAGCTTCACTCACTAGGGTTTTCCTTCTGCCTGGCTTCACTCACCAGGACTTTCACCTAGCTTCACTCACTAGAGTTTTCCTTCTGCCTGGCTTCACTCACCAGGACTTCCCTGTCAAGTATCCGGTCAACCTTGACCTACTTGACTCTTCTTCAATCAATTTCTTATTGTCAAACATCTAAACTCAAACCAAGACTCAGCTTGGTCACCCAGGTCAACCTTGACCTGAGGGATGTTGCACCAACAATCTCCCCCTTTTTGATGTTTGACAATACCACAATAACATTTACAATACCACATGTAAGTTAGGCTAATCCTATAGCCTCAATCTTCATGCCACTAGGTAATGAACATATAAATTAAGCTCTTCATTCTCCCCCTACGAGGGCACACTCCCTCTAGGTAATGAAAACCTAACTTACACCCATTCATAGGTCCTTTCATTCTCCCCCTATTGGCACACATCAACCCATTTTTGGGCACACATCAACCCATGCCCCAATTTTGGGTACACATCAACAAATCCATTTGTTGACGACTCTCCCCCTGAAGAGTTACTCATCATTGTTCACAACATCACTCGTTGTGATCAACACGATAATGAAGGTCCCATACCCTTCATTTATCCTTAACTTCTCCCTCAATGTAGACAAATACCCAACCTTGAGCATTATCTAACCACTTGAGTTCCCACTTGAAATAATGAGGATATCCACTCCCCATTTCAAGTTCAAAAACTCATACATGAGCATTTTCTTTAAAGAAGGTTAACCACCTTCCAAGGTTCATGAAAAGTAATTTTTCATGTCTTTAAAGAGTCTCTCCCCCTAAAGACATGGTGGTGACTTCTGTCATTGCACCAACAATGACTTGGAATCCCTAAACCTTTAGGAAACCCAAATTTAGAAGTTTTGAGGTTCAAATACTCAAAATTTGAAACAAACCTCAACCTAAACTTCAATGAAGCCTTCCTTAACCAATCCATCCTTGTTTTCACATGAAAACACCCTTTTTATGTATACAAATGTATTTTAAGGGTTTGGAATGGTTACCTAGACTAAAATAGGTTCAAAGTGCTGAAATCAGGCTTTCCCAGCCAAAATCAGCAACTTGGATCGATTGGAGTTGGGTTCCAATCGATTGAACCTTTCTGAATCGATCCACTGATCGATTCAGACTACCTGGATCGATCGGCTGATCGATCCAGCGAGCTTCTGCTCGCGGGAGACTTGCCTTCTGAATCGATCCACGGATCGATTCGGGCATTCCAATCGATCCATGGATCGATCGGAGCTCTGATAGTTGCTGAAATTCCATTTCAGTCAACTTCAGAAACCCCTAGAAAATTCTACAAAAATCCAAAAATCATGAAATTTCATGTAGACATTATTTAGGGCATATAATATCAAAGAAAAATAGTTTTCTATGAAAATACATCATATTTTCAAAGATTGACACAAACTTGAAAACTTACAAAAACTTTAGTGTTTTTCTTCAAGTTTGTGTCTAACTATTCAATGGTGATTACTATCAAAAGATAGCATTCACCAAGGTTTTCCAAAAATATTTTAAAAACATTTTCAAAACCAATATCCCATCATGTTCCTTGGGCATAATGCACATTACTTGTACATTAGCTTTCCCAATGATGGGAAAACACATAACTATGTGTTTTGATGAACCTAAAAACTCAAAAGAATGCACTAAATCAACATCTTGAGCTTTGTTCATCATCCTAACATCTCACTTGTATCTAATATGCACTAATCACATACAAGTCACCTTATAGTCTTTGTGAGATGTAGATTTTGGTTTTTGCCCTAATCTAGGGATCATGCATATCTATCTAGGCATTTTAGAAATATTAGTCATCCACCTAGGATGTCACTTGTCAATAAGTGTCATTAAATGCCATTCGTCCTTAATTACAAGGAATTAAACTTAATGCATGATTATGTTATGGCATACATCAAAAGAAAATAATTTTCAAAAGAAAATATCCTATTACTACATGATGTATGAATGTCATGACATGGTATTTTTGGAGTTTTCATACTAAAACAATGAATTCAAAAATAGACATGATGTCATGGCATATGATGGGCAAACAATCATGGCAAGATTTAGCATAAATAAAATATACTTAGATTAACTATCTAAGTATCCTTAAAGTCTTAGCTAAACTTACAACTTAAACCTAGATTGCCCTAAAGTGCTTCAAGAGAATGCCAAAGTCTAAATTGGCATTTCTAATTTCCTTGATTTAATGTATACCAATTGAAAATAAACATGTCCTCAAATGTTAGCATATTCCATTTTTTCACAAGAGTAGCACTTTTTAAATTAAGGCCCGGATTGCCTTAAATTGTCTAAGAACATACCAAAATCCCAACTTGATAGTTCTTATGAATTTCCCAATATGTGCCATTTAAGATTAAAATCAATTCTTCCACCATTAGGCACATTTTACTCTTTCAAGGAGTAATCAATAGGTCCATTTCATTTTCAAAAGTTAACTAAAACCTTGAAAATGCTCCTTGAGTGTCAATTTCTTCATGATTGGGTTAACTACCCTTTCACTTAGAGTTAACACTCTCTAACCCATTTATGGGGTAGAGAAAATGCTCCTAGGAACCCAACACCTATTGGTGCTCCTTGGATGCTCTAGGTATTCACTAGGGATAACTTCCCTAGATACCTTCCTAGTGACCTTGTTTGGCTTCTTAGAAGCCTTGGTCACATTTTCTAGGTCAACTCTAGGGATAGCCTCCCTTGTGACCTTGTTAGTGACTTTCTTAAACTTCTTAGAAGTCTTAGTCACTTTGATTGCAAAGATACTTCTAGGGATATCTTCCCTTGTATCTTTGGCTTGACCTCTAGACTTAGGGTTTGTTCCATAGCTATATGGAACCCTATGATAACTAGGCACATCCTTTTTAGCTTTGGGTTTGTATCCCAAACCTCTATAGCCATTGGATGACCTTTGTGCACCTAGCCCTAGGTATTGCTCATTTTGCCCTTTAAGGATATTCTCCATCCTTTTTAGGGTCTTTTCTAGTTTGTCAAGTCTTGACCTCAAGACTTGATTTTCTATCATTAAATCCTTAGGTTTTGGTCCATGAGCATTTTTGATCTTGGGCATGTGTCTATTTTCCTTAGTGTTCCCGCCCATGTGTCTATCTACCTTCCTAACCTTAGGTTGGGTAGTTTTGGCATGTAGGGCCACATGTTTTTCCTTAAAGCCCTCATGCTTTCTATTCTTATGGTAAATTGCATTAAAATGATATAAGTTAGAACTATCATGCTTTTTACCATAATGTAAAGGGGTAGGCTCAATAAATGTTACCTTCTTCTTTACCTTGGAGGCTCCCCCTTGACGAATGCCTCCTTGAGCCTTGACCATCTTCTTCCCCTTGGGGCATTGACTTCGGTAATGCCCTTTTTGATTGCAAGAGAAGCACACAATGTGCTCCTTACTCTTCTTTATTCCGGGGATGATCTCCTTGGGCTTCGCCTTGCCCTTTTGTGTCACTTGGCCCTTCTTCTTGGCCAATTTAGGGCACTTGCTCTTGTAGTGCCCATGTTCCCTACACTCAAAGCATATAATATGATTTTTATTTTTAATTGAAATATTTATACCTTTGCTTGTAGGGGTGGCATCTTTCCCTTTGGATCCGGAGGTAGAAGCTTCCTCTTGATCCGATCTTGATTCTCCTCCATTTGATTTTTCTTGACTCGTGGAGGTAGAAGCTTCTTCAATCTCTTCATCTCTTGACCCGGATGTAGAAGCTTCTCCTTCTTCTTGATCCGGCGTCACCAAGGATTGCTCCCCCTCAATCCTAGAGGTGGAGGCTTCATCATCTTGAATATGAAACAAGGAGTATGCTCCCTCCTTGTTCCCTTCGTTGCATTCCCTTGAGGATGAAGCTTCTTGGATTTCTTCTTCTTCGGAGGTTGAGCATCTCTCAACCTTGGAGTCCTCCTCTTGATCTTGCTCCAAAGAGTCACCCTCTCCGGATTCTTCATGATCTTGTACAGTGGAGGGGATCTCTTCATGAAGCTTGGCCAATTTGCTCCATAGTTCCTTTGCATCTTCAAACTCTCCAATTTGTTCCAAGATGTTGCTTGGCAATAAATTGACCAAAAGCTTGGTCACTTTGTCATTGGCCTCACATCTTTGGATTTGGTCTTTGCTCCACTTGCTCCTTTTGAGTACTTTGCCCTTGGAATTTGTGGGAGCTTCAAAACCTTCCATGAGAGCAAACCATTGCTCTATCTCCATCATAAGAAAATTTTCAATTCTTGATTTCGAAAGAATCAAAACTCGTGGATGAATATGGTGGAGCCACCCTTGTGTCAAATCCAAGTTCATCTTGGAATTGCATCTTGAAGTTGAGCTTGATAAAATCTTGAACTTGAAGAATTTGCTCCAACTTCTTCACCCCTCTAGCTTTTCTTGTTATGCTTGACCCTTCTGGCGATGATTCCGGTGAAGAGCGGCCTCGCTCTGATACCACTTGTTAGGACCAAAAGTAGCTAGAGGGGGGGGGGGGGTGAATAGCTCGTCGCGTTCGCTCGGTGCTCGGCGTTGCTTGTTCCTTCAAAGATGTGCAGCGGAAAATACAGAAACAATCACACAACGCTAACACGGTTGGTTTACTTGGTATCCACCTCACAAGAGGTGACTAATCCAAGGATCCACACCAACACACACACCCTCCACTAAATAAAACTCTCCTTTATGGTAACTACCAAGGGCGGAGAAGCCCTACAAGACTCAATACAAGAAGAGAGGGAAAGGATACAAGAAATACAAGCTTACAAGCTTACAATGAGTATAAACCCTAACCCTAGCTTCTCTTCTTGGCTTTGATCCGCCTCTTGACTTGGAAAACTTCCAAGATCCTTCAAGAACTGGCGATCTGAGCTTTGTGAGTGCTGTGGAGGAGCTGGCAAGAAATCTGGAGTGAATCGGAGAAGAGATTTTCCGAAGGAAATGAACGCCTGCGGCCTTTATCGACGCCAACGGTCGGATCCCGATCGATTCGAATGTTCCCAATCGATCGGGGAGGCTTTGGATCGATCCACGGATCGATCCAGAGCGCCTCTGTGCTCTGGAGTAACGCCTGGATCGATCCACGGATAGATCCAGCGCTTATCGCGCGAAGCAGCATCGTCCCGATCGATTCACTGATCGATTGGAACATCCGAATCCACGGATCGATCCAGGAGCTGGATCGATCCACTGATCGATCCAACACTTGGTTTTTGCCCAAAACCAAGTTCCAAGCCTCTCAAACCAACATCCGGTCAACCTTGACCTGTTGGTACATCATGCCTAGCATCTGATCACTCCTTTGACCTGCTAGGACTTCCCACCAAGTATCTGGTCAATCCCTTTGACCCACTTAGACTTTTCTATTCATGCCAAGTATCTGGTCACTCCCTTGACCTACTTGGACTTCCATCAGATGTCTGGTCAATCCCTTTTGACCTATCTGTATTTCCTCATGCCAAGTATCCAGTCAATCCTTTGACCTACTTGGACTTCCCAACACCAGATGTCCGATCATCCTTGATCCATCTGGATTTTCCCTTGCCTGGCTTCACTCACCAGGACTTTCACCTGGCTTCACTCACCAGGACTTTCACCTAGCTTCACTCACTAGGGTTTTCCTTTTGCCTGGCTTCACTCACCAGGACTTTCACCTAGCTTCACTCACTAGGGTTTTCCTTCTGCCTGGCTTCACTCACCAGGACTTTCACCGAGCTTCACTCACTAGGGTTTTCCTTCTGCCTGGCTTCACTCACCAGGACTTCCCTGTCAAGTATCCGGTCAACCTTGACCTACTTGACTCTTCTTCAATCAATTTCTTATTGTCAAACATCTAAACTCAAACCAAGACTCAGCTTGGTCACCCAGGTCAACCTTGACCTGAGGGATGTTGCACCAACATTAATCAATCAAGAATGAATGTGAATTGATTCATACGTGTGTCAATTAATTGCACACACATGAATTGATCCACTGATTGATCCAGAAGGCTGATGTTTGCTCGTTCATCCATCCCAATCAATCAGCTGATCAATTAACCAACGCCAATCGATTCATCAATAGATTCAGAAACCTTCTGTGGACAACCTAGTGAACTTCAATCGATTGGCTGATCGATTGGTGAATCCCAATTGATTAGTTGATTGATCCAGAAGCTATCTATTTGATTCTTCATGAACTTCAATCAATTGGTAACCTCAATCGAAAAGCCGATTGATCCAGAAGCTTTCTGTTTGATTCTTGCAACTTTCAATTGATTGACTGATTGATTGGTGATCCCAATCGATTAGCCGATCAATCTAGAAGCTTTCCTTTGAATTCTTGTCATGAGCGGTAGTCTGAATCAATTGAATCCTCATGTTGATCGATTGGTAAATACCAATAGATCAGCTGATCGATTTCGGACTTTTCTATTCGTGAACTTCAACATCTCAATTGATCAAACTTGCGCCAATTAATTGGTAAGCACCAATCAATCAATTGATCAATTCAAGAAGCTTCTGTTCACATATTTGCGACTCCCAATCGATTGGGAACCTTCCTAATCAATTGATATCAGCAAACACCCATTTTTGTACGTGATTTTCTACCCTAAATCGCCCTGTCAATCTCGTTTTTCACAAATAATGTGACAAACTCGATTCAAAGGTAAAATCCTAATCTATCCAAACTGCATTCAGCAAATATACATCAATTTCACTCATCCATATGGAACCAAATGCAAAAATTGATGTATTTGAGCCAAAATGTTGAAAATTTATCCTTATGCTTTAAAAACTAATAATAAGTCAGTCCTAAGCTCTGAAACCAATTGTTAGATTTGCAATACATCATATATGAACTAAAGGATGTATCTACAACTAGATTTGGCTTCTATCAAACTCTAAAGCACAACACAAATCGAAACAATAACACATGAATCACTAACCTGAATCCATCGCTAAGGCTAATGCTTCTTACTTATCGGTGGAGTTCGTGCTATTGTGGAAAAGTCTTCTATAGGAGTGGGCAATGACAATCCTTTTCTTTCTCTTGATGAGGAAGAGAAGAGGTTGAAGAGACTCTAGAGCATGCCCTAATTCATAAGTCTCATCCTTTATATACCAAACACATCCTATAGGGACTATCCTTCTTAAAGTTCATCCATCATTAATAGTCCATCAATGTTAATGAACCGAGTTTTAGATCTACACATAGAATCCACATCCATTTAGACCAAACCCTCTTTATATGCTTGAAGCATTAGATCACTTAAATTATGTTTAGTTACTTTAATGATAATTAGTCGTGTGTGTCATAATCAAGTGTAAGCTCACCTTATGGAGATTAAATCCACCAATGTGAACTCAATTAGATCTAGTCCACCCATATGTTCTTAATCCTATAGGCATGATACATGAAGTGTTGGTAGAATACGATTGATCGAATGTCAAGGAACGAGGAAGTTTTGGCAGGTTAAAGTTGACTGGATGCTAGGCAACGTGAAAACCTAACAAATCAAGGTTGATAGGATATCAGGTAACAATGAAGTCCCGATAGATCAAGATTGATCACATGCTAGGCAATGGAAAGTCTTAGCACATCAAAGTTGATCGTGTTGGACCGCTGGGCCGGCTAGAAGGGGGGTTGAATAGCCTACCAAAAAAATAAAACTACAACCCTTCTCGAACTCTTAACCTAACACTTGCATAAATTAGCTAAATGGAAAATAACGAAAAGAAGAGGCACCGGATTTGACTTGGTTACAATCGGGGAGGTTGTTAATCCAAGGAAGATGATCCAACTAAGAACTCCTTTAGGCGGAAAAATCTCTTACAACGATGAAGCGCATAAAATAGAAGCTATTCTAGAAATGGAGCGTACAAGTGTTGGAAATGAATTGCTTGGAATTGTTGAAAAGCTTCTGGACCAAGACTGTATTTATAGCCTTAGTCGGGACACCCCGAAGGGGTTCTAGGTGCAATGGGGGAGATAAAAATTTATCCTCCAATGTTCAGATCGTGATTGACGCGATCTGATCAAAAAGTCAACTCCGAGCGCCCGGAAGGTTTTCGGACGCCCCGAACTGTTCCGAGCGCCCCGGCTAGAAAAGTCAACCTCATTGACTTTTTTCAGCCCGGGTCTTCTGCTCCAGCTCCGTTTGCCTCAGACAGAGTCTTCCGCTCACTTGGGTGATCTCTGCCATCCGGAATAGGTCTCACCCGAATCCAACTTCCGATCTTCTCGAGCAGGCTTCCACTCCGGCTTCTCGTTCCTCGGAATCGCCGCGTGTTTCCTTCTCATCCGCCAGCGTACTCATTGTTGGTGCAGGAAGCATCCGACGATCGACCATTGTTTTGATAATGGCAAAGGAATTCAAAGTTAAGTTGTTTTGTGATCTAATGCACTTGATTGAGTGTTTCAGGAAAGTTCTAGCTGTGGTTAGGCAGGTGGAAAACCCTAGGGGGTGGTAACCCTAGGTCATAGGGGGTGGTAACCCTATGCGTAAAGTCTTGGCGGGTCGAGAGCTTCAGGTAAAAGTCCTAGGGGGGGTAACCCTAGGTGGAAAGTCCTGGTATCGCGAACCAGGTGAAAGACTGGACCAGCCGGGAAGCGGAAGTCCAGCAGAAAGTCCGGAAGCTTCGAAGGCTGAGCAAAAGTCCAATCAATTTGGAGGATCACACTGGCAACAGGTAAATCTCCTGAGTGGAGTAGGTGAGGGCGCGTTCCCCGTAGAGGGAACAGTAGGCGTCGGGTCGACCTAGGGTTTCAGGTTGGAAATCCGAAGTCAGACCTAGATAGTCCGACGACTATCAAGTTTATCTATCATATTATTTCTGTGCTAACTTTTTTTTGCAGGGTTTGTGTTTAGGACTAACACAATTTGCAGGAACACAGGAGCAACTCAGACCTTGGATGAACAGTGTCCGAGGTGCCTCGATGGGGCTTGGAGGCGCCTCGGGTGCTAGCCGAAGCCAGCTGTTCAGAAACGCTGGTGGTGCCCTATATGGACTTGAAGGCGCCTTGGAGCTGGGGTTCAAGGCACCTTGGACTGGCCTTTAAGGCGCCTTGAGGAGGATAAGCGCAAAAGGAGTCTGCACTGATCTACGCGGCTGAATTGGCTCGTTGGAGGCGCCTCGGACAGCCTTGGAGGCGCCTCCAGCACTGTTTATAAGGGGACTTAGAACAGCAGCTCAGAACAACTTCTTCCAAGCGATCTTTGTGCTACAAGCTGCTTACGAGACGATCCCGAAGTGCTGCAACGAGATCCCGACAACCCAGAGCTTCAGCTTTCAGTATTTCGTTGTCGGTATAAAGTCTGTTTACTGCTTTTACATTGTACTTAGTTTGTAATATCAACTTTCGAGCTTATAGTTGTTGCCCACCGGAAGCGATCAACGATCGCCGGCCTTAGAGTAGGAGTCGTCATAGGCTCCGAACCAAGTAACTCCTCGTGTCTCTCTGTGTTGCTTTACTTTCTTTTCATTATTCCACTACATTTAATTACTCGAACGATTTACAATTCTGAAACGTACGAAATAGCCACGAGCGTTATTCACCCCCCTCTAGCGCTTTTGATCCAACAATTGGTATCAGAGCGGGGTCGCGTTGATCTGGTGCAACCACCAATCACGCAATCTTTTTTCGTGGTATTTTTAGTTTTACGGAGTCAATTAGAATTAGCTTAATAGCTATATTCTAATTAATTTTTTTTTCGAATCGATTTTTGCTTGAGACTGGTGCAACACCACTCGAGTTCGCAAATTCTTAACTTTATTTCCCGCACTGCTAATCCAAGACCTAGTCTTGGGATATTCCTATTTTTTGTTGTTGCATATCCCTAATGGCCCAACAAGAAGGTTTCAGTACCGTTCGCCCCCCACTTTTCTCCGGAGAAGACTTCGAATATTGGAAGGGGCGAATGGAAACCTTTCTCAAGACACAGTTCGACACGTGGATGATTATCAAGACTGGACTAGAACTGCCATCCAACGAAGACGGCAAGCCGACACCCTGCGAAAAATAGGAACCGACCCTAATCAAGAAGGTGGAAGCTGATGCCAGAGCAACCTGCACCCTCTAGTGCGGACTGACCAAGGAGAAACTCAACAGAGTTGGACCATTCTCCAGTGTAAAAGAACTTTGGAAGAAGCTGATCGAACTCCTCGAGGGCACCTCCAACACTAAGGTAAGCAAGAGAGATCTCTTGTTCAATAAATTATATAATTTGAAAATGCAGGAAGACGAGACGGCCAGCCAACTTCACGCTCATATACAAGACATCCTAAATTCCCTCCACGCGATCGGGCAAAAGGTCGAGAACAAGGACATCATAAGGTACGCACTTAATGCTTTTCCGAGGAGCACATTGTGGGCATCAATGGTAGATGCCTACAAAATTTTCAAGGATTTATCTTCCATTAGATTAGACGAATTATTCTCTGAATTTGAACTTCATGAGCAGACTAATACACAGCCACCCGAGAAAGGTGTAGCTTTGCTTGCAGGTACCAGTAGAACATGCGAACCAAGATCACAACGAAGAACCGAGCCAGAGTCGGAACTAGAACCAGACTCAGACGATGAAGACGACAAACTAACAACCGAACTCGTGAACTTGGTAAAGAAGCTCTACAAGAAAAAGAAAGGCTTCAACAAGAAAGATCTAAAGAAGGCAGTCCAATCCAAGGAGGGTCAACCGAGCTCAACGGTTAAGTTTGAGGTGACCTACTACGGATGCAACCAGAAGGGGCATATCAAGGCCAATTGCTCCAATCAGAAGGATGCAAAGAAGCAAAGAAAGAAGAAGGTACTAAAAGCAACCTTTGAAGAATCTTCAGAAGAGGATACCGATGACGAGCTCGAACAGACGAACCTTCTTGCCCTAATGGCCCGAGACTAGATCGATGTGTCCGAGAGCGAGAGCAAGTCGGAAGCAGAGTCAGAAAGAAGCCACGGATCCGTATCCGTTTCCGAAGGGCCCGATCCCTCTGTAAGTATCCCTCGGCTTAACAACCTAGTTAATTATTTGTAACGAAAATTAGCTAAGTCTAATCTTAGAATTAACTCACTTCTAAAGGAATTAGATGTCCTTAAAGAAGTGACTAACTCCGAATCTTTGACTGAACCAGTTCAGACTAGAAACTCGATTCAAGTCCAAAAACTTGAGGAAGAGAATTCCAGCCTAAAAACTCAGGTCAAGGATCTGGAGAAAATATTAGAACGATTCTCCTTAGGTTCCAAGAACCTTGACTTACTTCTTGGAACACAAAGGGCAATTTACAATAGAACTGGACTAGGATTCAAATCGAAAAAGAAATATAAATCATATTTATCACTTATACAAAGAACAAATAGAAAAATGGTCCAAGTATGGGTCCCCAAGTCCAACCTGATCAATCAAGTTGGACTTGGACAATATTGGGTCCCTAAGGATCAAATACATTACCTCGATAAACCATATCGAGACTATGATCCAGAGGGAGCTAGAAGAAAAATAGTAAAAAAAAAAAACTAGATTCAAATTGAATTAAAAATTAAATTAAATTAAATTAAAATTAAATTCAAATAAAATCAAACTAAATTCAAACTAAATCAAAATCCAAAGGAAGGCTCCAGAATAGCTGGCACCTCCAAAATTAATCCACCCGATAAGGGTAAACAAGAGTAGACTTCCCGACCGGGAAATTAAGGTTATATTAAAATGGGCTAAGTTTACCTTGACCCACGGTACTGGTGAAGTATTGGATGATAGTACGTTGGGGAAACTTAGTCATCGCATGTCTAGGAAGATATGACTTCAACCTGGTGCATTTGGCTAAGCGAAACTGACCGAAGCTACCCTTTATGGATCCTAACCAGTTAGACCAAGATTTTGTACTAAGTTCAATGGGTAGGACTATTTGGAAAACCTCGAAAGTATGGTTACTTTAATGATGTCCTTGTGACTCACCATAGCCCAGAAGTTTATCCAAAGAACGCCTACTTGTTGAACCCAAAGCTAAACCTGAATCTAACACAAAGTTAAACTAAACCCTAAAAATTGAATCATAATTCATCTCACAACAATTATAGGATTCCCTGATTGAAAATTTAGATTAGGTGAGATGACTAAGGAATAATAATTAATTAATTAAAAATTAAATTCGTAATTAAAATTACTTCAAAATTAAATTCATAATTAAAATTAATTCAAAATTAAATTCACAATTAAAATTAATTCAAAATTAAATTCATAATTAAAATTAATTAAAAATTAAATTTGTAATTAAAAATTCATAATTAAAATTAATTCAAAATTAAATTCATAATTAAAATTAATTCGAAATTAAATTCATAATTAAAATTAATAAAAAATTAAATTCGTAATTAAAATTAATTAAAAATTAAATTCATAATTAAAATTAATTCAAAATTTAATTAACTTAAACTTATTTTTCAAAACTAAATTTAATTAACTTAAACTTATTTTTCAACACTTAATTTAATTAACTTAAATTATTTTTTCAAAGTTAACTAACTTAAATTATTCTCTTAAAATTAACTAACTTAAATTATTTTTTCAAAATTAATTAACTTAAAAATATTTTTTTTCAAAACTTAATTAACTTAAATTATTCTTTCAAAATTAATTAACTTAATTTTTTTTTAAAACTTAATTAACTTAAATTATTTTTTCAAAATTAATTAACTTAAAATTATTTTTTTCTAAAACTTAATTAACTTAAATTATTCTTTCAAAATTAATTAACTCAAAATTATTTTTTTAATTAACTTAAATTATTTTTTCAAAATTAATTAACTTAAATTATTTTTTCAAAATTAATTAACTTAAAATTATTTTTTTAATTAACTTAAATTATTTTTCAAAATTAATTAACTTAAATGATTTGTCAAAATTAATTAACTTAAACCATTTTTCAAATTAATTAACTTAAATTATTTTTTAAAATTAATTAACCTAAATTATTTTTCAAATTACTCAACTTAAATTACTTTTCAAAATTAATTAACTTAAATTACTTTTCAAAATCAATAAACCTAAATTATTTTTTTTCAAGGTTAATTAACTTAAACTATTTTTTAAAAATTAACTTAACTTAAATTAATTAACTTAAAATTTAATTTCAAAAAAAAAAAAAATAGGGACACGCAGGCGCCCAACAGAGGCGCCTCCCACAAGAGGGAGGCGCCCTTAATCACGGCGGGAAATTTCCCGCCGCCTTAACCAAAGGCGCCTCGGATGGTCTCCGAGGCGCCTCTAACCTCGCAATGGAGGCACCTTAAAAACTATATAAGGCGCCTCCAACTCGAGATTTCAGAAATAAACAAAAGCTTGTCTGTTCGTTCTTTGTCTCCGCAAATCCCTCTCCTAAGCGTGCGATTTCATCCTCAAAGGCGCCTTCGACCCACCTTTTTCCTCCTCTACTTCTAGCAATGCCTCCTAGGTATATCTTACATCTTCCTATTGTTTTTATTTGTAATTATTCAGCATTTTCTTTCATATATTGTCAAAAATAGGAAACGTCGCATTGTTGAACCTACACCGGCTAGGGCCTCTTCCACGGACCCTAGATTCCCCTCGGAGCAACATAAGATAGATTTTGTCAGGTTCACCTTTGAGTCCATTAAACCTAGATATATAGGTAGGGCATTTCTTGCCCAATATTGTATCCCTGCAGTCCAAATGATAGATTTTTATCATTTAAGAAAACTGGTTGACTGCAATACCACAGTAAATCAAGACCTGTGCGCCCAGTTCTATCACAACCTTGAAAATGTTGATGATAGTACCTATTCCACTAGAGTTGGTGGAATTGACATTCAGTTTACTCCCTCCCTGCTTCGCACTAGCTTGGAGCTTAGGGAGTCTCAGTGTACATTTTTATGTTACCCGAGTAGGGAGCTACCTTTCGGTGATCCCTATTCCCACATTACCTTAGATGACATCTACATGCAATTTTTTGGGGAGGAGAGACCCTTTGGCCTGACTGAGTTCAGGTCCACTCTTCTTCGAGTTCAGGACTATGTTATGTACAGAGTCTTGACAGCATGCATCCTGCCCATCACATCTCGAGACGTCTCGAAGATGCGATCATCGCACTCATTCTTTTTGTACGTACTCAGTCAGCGCCTAGATATAGACATAACACTGCATATGTTTCATAACATCATTCATGCATCTAGTACAGTTACATCTGCAGTGATTCATATGCCCTACTGCCATATCCTTGTTGGTGCAACCTTAGGTCAAGGTTGACCTGGGTGACCCGACTCGAGTTGACCTGACTCGAGGTATATTTTGATGTTTGACAAGAATAGAGAAGTTGTATTTTGATGTTTGACAAGAATAGGAACTTGGGGGATTATAGGTGCAACCTTTGGTCAAGGTTGACCTGGTTGACCCGACTTGAGTTGACCTGATTCGGGAAAAGTCCAAGTATGGAGACTTGGCTCGAAAAAGTCCAAGCAGGGAGCTTGGCACGGGAAAAGTCCAAGCAGGGAGTTTGGCACGGGAAAAAGTCCAAGTATGGAAGCTTGGAATGGGAGGTCGGAGAGGGCTCGGTAGCTCGTTCTCCGGACTAGGTCAGAGAGGGCTCGGTAGCTCGTTCTCTGGACTGGATGGAGTCGGAGAGGGCTCGGTAGCTCATTCTCCGGACTAGGTCAGAGAGGGCTCGGTAGCTCGTTCTCTGGACCCACGTCGAGAGGGCTCGGCACTGCTCTTCGGACTAGGTCAGAGAGGGCTCGGTAGCTCGTTCTCTGGACCGGACATGGGAGTCGGAGAGGGATCGGTAGCTCGTTCTCCGGACTAGATCAGAGAGGGCTCGGTAGCTCGTTCTCTGGACCGGACGAAGTCGGAGAGGGCTCGGTAGCTCGTTCTCTGGACTAGGTCAGAGAGGGCTCGGTAGCTCGTTCTCTGGACCGGACGAAGTAGGAGAGGGCTCGGTAGCTCGTTCTCCGGACTAGGTCAGAGAGGGCTCGGTAGCTCGTTATCTAGACTAGAAAGGCTCTAAGGTTTAGGGCTGGGAAGCTCTAAAACCAACAGAGGCATTAAATCGGTCTGTCGACCGATCCAGTGATACTTTGGTTGTCTGGATCGGTCTGTCGACTCCAGTGATACCTTAGTTATCTGATCGGTCTCGTGACCGATCAGTAACCACACAGTAGCTTTCTGTGGGTTATCTGATCGGTCTGGTGACCGATCAGTAAGAAGCGATGGGGTTCAGAAAATAATAGGGGGATCGGTCTGTGGACCGATCCACCTATGGCCTGATCGGTCCACAGACCGATCAGGGCCCTAAACCAACTCTCTGTGAGAGTTGGGATCGGTCTGGGGACTGATCAGCCTAGGGCATGATCGGTCCCCAGACCGATCAGGAATTTCCTGGACCGATCAGGCCATAGCTTGATCGGTCCAGGCCTAGCCGTTGAGTCACAACGGCTAGATTTCTGTGTTGTTCTTTGTCTTCTTCTTCGCAGGTGCAGATATAAATCAGATGTTGAGCGCCTCTACAGAATAGACTTCTTCCTCACTCTTGCGATCTGAGCTTTGCTGAGCTCTCTATTCCTGAAGCTTCATGTGAGCTTCCCTCGACTGGGTGATCAGCTGCTGTTGACATCGTGAAGTTGCTGCTTCATCGAACTCCAATCGACGAGAAGGCAAGCAAAGTGTTTTTACATTTATATTGTTCTTGTTTTCTTTCTCTATTGGTTGTACTCCATTCTTGCTGTTGCAAGAGAGATTGTGGCGAGGTTTCTCCACCCAGAAGGAGTTCATATTAGCCGGTTATCCGGGGTCTCATCCACCGACGGATTGATAGGCTTCGTCCACCTTACGGACACGCCGAGGAGTAGGAGTATCATCTCCGAACCTCGTTACATCATCGTATTTGAGGTTTGATCTTCTCCACTTTCGTTTCTACATTGTATTTCTGTTGCGCTAACCTAAATTGTAGGAAGAAACGATAATTTGAGGTCGGCTATTCACACCCCCCCTCTCTAGCCGCATCAAAAGGTCCTAACAATCCTGACCCAGATCTTCTCTGACTCTAGGATAGACACTACTAGAGGGACACTCATCCCACTTACTATATATGATGAGTTAGGTCAGCGTAGTCTTAGATTAGCGGGTGTAGAGGTCACTGCTGAGGGGATTCTGGCATGGAAGGGTCGGCCACCGCCAGTCGCTGCTCCTGGTGCTCCAGAGGCCGAGAACGTACCAGGTGAGGGTGAGGAGTGGCCCGACTTCTTGGCAGAGGAGTTTTTCGCAGATCCTTCCACCTCTGCCGGACCCTCCACATCAGCTGGGCCTTCGACTTCGGCTCCTCCTTCCGTCGAGGACAAACTTGCTCGGCTCGAGATCCAGTCCATTCAGACGCGACGGGCTGTGCTAGATAGCCATCGCTTCCTCCGATCTCTCCGATCTCTCCGATCCGAGATAGCTGTAGGATTCGCGTCTCTCCGAGGTGAGATACGGTGCCAGGGACAGCCTCAGCCGGCACCCGAGTAGCCTCTTGCACCACCTCTAGCTGACGACCCTCCAGCTGATGATCCCGCTCTAGATGATCCTGCCTTTTGAGACTATCAATTGATGTTTCTTGGACAGACACCTAGTTGTCTTCTCAGATTGTATTAGTACTTGGTTGACTTCTACTTACTCATGTTTATTAGTTTTTAGTTGTTTACTGAAATATGAATGTGTAGAATAGTTTCTGATTTTCAAATCAGCTTCGTACAGTTTTCAAAATCATCGTACGTTCTAAATTCTAGGAAAATATTATTTTTTAAATTCCAATTTTACTAGACTTTCAAAAATATGGAATTAGCTTAGGCTCTACCCTAGAAATCTTGCTCCCCTAGAATTCAGCCAGAGCATCTCACAAACACCTAGGCTTACCTTGCTTGTATTTGAAAAAACATAGAACGGCGTGAGATGTATAGGGTACAGCCTGGACTCAAGAATGCTTAAATCTGTGCATCAATATGAGTCTGGGCGTTAAACACCTAGTCAACAGTAATCAAGTCAAGTCTTCCAGCACTAGTCAAATCTAACTGGATCTAGTGACTTAACTTGACTAACCAAGTGAAAGCTATTGCCCTTTAGGTAATTAGCTAGTAGCTAACTGGTTAGACATGTGGCCGCGAACCCAAGTGCCTGATTTTTAAACTTTTTTTAGGCATGAACATTAGGGCTCTGATACCTTACTTGAAGCGAAACTAACTAATTAACAATCAATCTAACTCAACTCATGCTTGGACATTAAGGATTAAAGCTCCTCCCTTGCCCTCAAAAGCTTTAAATTAATTATTTGACTAAAAGAAAAATTCTTTCAAATTTAAACTTTAAGCTAAGTTTTCAAAACCTTAAACTTTCGAATCATTTTTTTGTACTTTTTTGAAAATTCTGGCTAAGTATTTTTAGACTAAGCTTTCAAAATTCTGGCCATTTTAAAAAGCTAAAGTATTTTGAAAATTTAACTATTTACTTTTCAAAGTAAGAAAAACATAACTAAATTTAACTTTTTAGCATTTTGAAAGAAAAATTACTCTTTAGACCTTGGTTTCACTTAGCTAAAGAATATTATACAAAACCAAGTGTTACCAAAATACTTTGTCTCTTATTAAAAGCCTAATGGTTCAAAATTCTGACTTAATTGCTTAAAATTGTTTTTTTTTGCTATACTACAAAAGAAAACTCTTTCTCCAGCAAAATTAATTGATAAAGTTTTTTAACCAAACTTCGAACTCAAACTGTTTTAACTTAGTGAATTTGATGTTGCCTTTAGAAAGTTTAGATTTTTTTCTCTCTCCTAAAAATCTAATATTTTTTTTCAAACATGCTTAGTTTTTGATGAATGGCAAAGGGGGAGAGTAGGGAAATTCTAAAGAAAGGTTAATAAAAATTTTTAAAAATGCCTTTATTAAGGGGGAGTCTGACAAAGTTTAAGTGTTTAGCTTAACCATGCGTGCATTTAAAATCTATTAAGCTTGCTTAATTAAACTTTATGTATCTATTTTACTTAGCTTTGAATTTCAGTTGCCATAATCAAAAAGGGGGAGATTGTTGGTGTGGGAAGTATCCGACGATCGACCGTTGTTTTGATAATGGTAAAGGAATTCAAAGTTAAGTTGTTTTGTGATCTAATGCACTTGATTGAGTGTTTCAGGAAAGTCCTAGCTGCGGTTAGGCAGGTGCATGGAAAACCCTAGGGGGTGGTAACCCTAGGTCATAGGGGGTGGTAATCCTATGCGAAAAGTCTTGGCGGGTCGAGAGCTTCAGGCAAAAGTCCTAGGGGGTAACCCTAGGTGGAAAGTCCTGGTGTCGCGAACCAGGTGAAAGACTGGACCAGCCGGGAAGCGGAAGTCCAGCAAAAAGTTCGGAAGCTTCGAACGCTGAGCAAAAGTCCAGTCAATCTGGAGAATCGCACTGGCAACATGTAAATCTCCTGAGTGGAGTAGGTGAGGACGCGTTCCCCATAAAGGGAACAGCAGGCGTCGGGTCGACCTAGGGTTTCCGGTTGGAAATCCGAAGTCAGACCCGGACAGTCCGACGACTGTCATGTTTATCTATCATATTATTTCTGTGCTAACTTTGTTTTGCAGGATTTATGTTTGGGACTAACAAATTTACAGGAACAAAGGAGCAACTCAGACCTTGGATGAACAGTGTCTGAGGTGCCTCCATGGGGCTTGGAGGCGCCTCGGGTGCTAGCCAAAGCCAGCTGTCCAGAAACGCTGGAGGCACCCTATATGGACTTGAAGGCGCCTTGGAGCTGGGGTTCAAGGTGCCTTGGACTGGCCTTTAAGGCGCCTTGAGGAGGATAAGCGCAGAAGGAGTCTGCGCTGATCTATGCGGTTGAATCGGCTCGTTGGAGGCGCCTCGGACAGCCTTGGAGGTGCCTCCAGCACTGTTTATAAGGGGACTTCGAACAACAGCTCAGAACAACTTCTTCCAAGCGATCTTTGTGCTACAAACTGCTTACGAGACGATCCCGAAGTGCTGCAACGAGATCCCGACAACCCAGAGCTTCAGGTTTCAGTATTTCGTTGTCGGTATAAAGTCTGTTTACTGCTTTTACATTGTACTTAGTTTGTAATATCAACTTTCGAGCTTATAGTTGTTGCCCACCGGAAGCGATCAACGATCGCGGGCCTTGGAGTAGGAGTCGCCACAGGCTCCGAACCAAGTAACTCCTCATGTCCCTCTGTATTGCTTTATTTTCTTTTCATTATTCCGCTGCATTTAATTACTCGAACGTTTACGATTCTGAAACGTACGAAATAGCCACGAGCGCTATTCACCCCCCTCTAGCGCTTTCGATCCAACACTCATCCGCAGTCTTCGTCCCTCGATCGCACCCTGTGTCGACCTTCTCGCTAGCTGCGTCTCTTGCTCCTCGAACAGTCTTCCGCTCTGGCTTGTCGTCCTTGGGAACCACCGCACGCTTCCTTCTCGTCCGTCGGTGTACTCTTCCGCAGTGCCTCGTCCCTCGGATGCACCGCGTGCCATCCTTCTCACTAACTGCGTCTTCTGCTCGACTACCTGTACTTCTAAGCTCCTGCACACTTAAACACAAGGTTAAAAACACACAGGGCCTAACTTAACTTGTTGATCACACCAAAACAATCCTGGGGTTCCAACAATCTTCCCCTTTTTTATATGAGCAATACAAGTTAAGTTAGGGGAAAAATTGTCACGCCCCAGAGGAGTCATGCCAGACAAAAATCAGGCAACATCTCCCCTATACCGGTGATAATATGAAGCAATATATATACGCACAAACAATATATAACATATTTAACCTACTCATCAGCCCACACGGCTGGAACATACATAAAAAAGAAACAACATAACCACACAGTTAATATACGCAGCCTACCCGGCTGGATATAAATGAATAAAACAACCACGTAGTATAATATCAGCCCACACGGCTAAACGTAAACGCAGTGGAAAATCATAAAATAATACGAATGTAAAACCAACAAAGTCACTAACCAAAAATACTTGTGACCACCACACTAGACTCCAAAATCCACATCGACTTATTGAAAAACAAGATCCGTAAAATCACTATACTACCAAATAGAAATAAGATCGAAAAGTAACTGTCCTCGAGTGTGACGTGGGACTGACAGCCGGGACTCTCCAAACAACTTCTCAATCATCTACCTGTTACCTGGTGAAGGAAAACCAATTTGCGAGGTGGTGAGTATTGGAACTCAGCAGGTAAGGAAAGATAGTGCATGAACATAATAAACATATAGAGAATGCCAAAAGGAATATAATCTCATAAGGGAATAGCAGATACTAAAATAAAACCATAATAAATGCTTATACCTGAAACCATATCCTAGGATAGTAATAGAAGGTCATAACTAGTACTAATCTGCTACTGTACTGCTCATAGCTATAGAGGTAACATGTAAGATATATAAACATTTCTAATAAGTAAACCAATGTCTAAACACCTACAATGATAGCATATCTCAACATAAGGAAGCATATTAGCACAAATAAACCATAGCAAGTAAGCAATAATAGCATATGTAAACAGCAACAACTAAAGCAAGTATAATAACAGCGTATGCATGGATGGTCACTCTCTCCCACCTCTTTGCACCATGACCCCTGTATGGTCGAGAGGACCGGTCAGTGACAGACAGTACACCACTCCAGCTACGACTCTCTCGAGTGGCTGAGGGGACAGTTGCATAGTAGCTAACTAGCTACATCTGCGATGGGGGTCTCTGCTGCTCACAACTCCAGCTACCACTACCTATGAGTGACTGAGTGGAAGCATGACAGGACAAGCGACATCAACTCTAGCTACCACTCTCTCGAGTGGCTGAGAATGCGGCCCTGGTCAACGACTCTCTCGACCGCAAGGGAGAATTAGTCGTTGACATACATACCATGATATGGTGCGCCAAATGCAACAGTCATTATACAAATATAAGTAGAAATTATGTATGCTACATGAAGTCAGCATGCTCAATATAGTACATAAATAAACAACATTCAAAGCATCCAAATATGGTATCTAATATCTGCTACTTATCATGGACAACAACAAGAGACTGTATAGATATGGAAACGAATATCTCCAAGATTATGTAGAAGTATCAAGCGTAGGAAAAATAAGAGTGGAGTCAAGATAAAACAGTCCTTATCTAAAATAGTTCATGCACTAAGTTCAAAGAACTACAAAATAAAGGTAAGAAGTACCTGCCTTTATTGTGAAGATCGTGCCAAACCAACCCAACGTCAAATCACCCGTATCAAATCAAAATCCTGCAACCACATGATGCATATCATAACTACGTCAAACATGAACCAGTTAACTAAACCCATCATGAATTAGGTGGTTGAAAAATAACCCAATCTGATTAGGGAAAACCCTAATTTACTAAAAAAAACAATATCACATATCAAACCAAATTCTCCTATGCGGAACCATTACAACCTCGAAATCAATTTGTCAACAATGGAATCCGCTGCTAGAAGCCCGGGACTATCAGGAAAATAAAGCAACCACGAAGACAAATCCCCAATCCACTCAAATCTATTACCCCATCCTCCATTACAACAAGAAGAAACAAGTATCAGGTCACGATAAGGAATCATTAACCCAAAACCCTAATCTTCCTAAATCTGTCCAGGTTAATCACACCAATGGGAGAAGTAAAGAGAAACATAACTAACTTCATATTCAAGCTACAAGAACTACATCCACTTCAAAGGCATTTAAAGAACAAAACCTTAACGTTTATACCTCCTACTTCAAATCCAAATAAAAACCGCAAGAATCGAGTCCAGAACTCAACAATTTGAAAGGAAACCGATCAACACTTGATTCTAGCTCACACACCCCAATCTGTTGTAGAGAATTGATAGAAATCATATAAAAAAACAAGAGCACCGCAAGAAAACATCGCACAACCAAATCAACTCACCAGACACCCTAGACATCATCCCGGACGATATTGTAACCTACGGAAAGAAACATTCATCTCATACTTACAAAGGGAATCTACTTGCTGGATAGCTCTTGTTGCGTCCGAAGGTAGAAGAGATCCGGTTGCCGGTGCGAGGATAGGGAGAAGTCAGCCGGTGCTAGGGCACAAGAACGACGGCGTTGTGGTGCTCGCGCGCGGGAAAGGTATCGAAAGCTGTGGCTCGACGGCTGTGGTTCGACGGAGAAGAGATTGTCGGTTGTGTGGCCTGCGTGAGGGAGGAGGGCAGGTGGCTGTGGCTTGAGAGAGGAAGAGGTCGGCGAAGGTGAGGGCTCAGGGATAAGGGAGGTCGGCTGGTATTCGCGCGGTGAAGGCTTGGGAAGAAGGAGTTTGGCGTCGTGTGGAGAGTTAGGGCACGAGAAATTTTCCTTTTATAACTTAGGGATTTTCCAATTAAACCCTATATCCATTCCTCAATTAACTGCCACCTCCGAGTATTCTAAACAGACTTTTCTCGAGCCCAGTAATGCATCCCCTTTGATTACGTCATACGAGCTCCAATTAAATCTCAGAAAATTTCTAAAAATTCCATTAAGATTTTTCGTCCATTAAATCTTATTATTTAATTATTATTTGGGTGCGATATTTTACATTCTCCCCTACTAACAAAAATTTGATCTCCAAATTTACTTTTCAACTCAAGGACCTTCATCTAAGGGTAACAACTAAGCAGCATGCATATATACCACTCTGCCATAGTTATTAGTTAGAGCCCTAGAGCCAATCATGTGATGATTGTTGTATAGACTTGATGTATCATATTCCTATATGTTTATAAAGGCATTTTTCTTTATGGTTATTACACTTACTTGTATTGGTGTCAAATAACTAAGTATAACAGCGTCCTTGAGTAGAAGGTTCTTATCTATATCAATCGATTGGTTAAATCGATAGTGAGTGATGGATCGAAAGCGCTAGAGGGGGGGTGAATAGCGCTCGTGGCTATTTTAACGATTTTAAAACACAGAGTTGAAACGCAGCGGAAAGTAAAAGCAAAAACACAACAGACGTAGATGTTTTACTTCGTTCGGAGCCTATGGCGACTCCTACTCGAAGGCCCGCGGTCCTTGACCGCTTTCGGTGGGCAACAACTATAATATCGGAAAGATTACAATTTGAATTACAATTAATGTAATAAAAAAACTAATACCGACAACAAAAGATCGAAGAGTCTGAGCTTTGGGTTGTCGACGTCGAGTAGTAGCACTTCAAGGTCGTCTCGTTGGCAAGCACTTCACAGAAGAAAGCTTAGAAATCGTTGTTGTGTATAGCTGCTCCCTCGACCCTCTATTTATATGATATCCCGGGCGCCTGGATCCCTTCCGGGCGCCTGGAGTGTGACGTGACCAACCAACCAGGATGCTCCACGTGGCGAAGTCGCGGCAGGGATAAAACTTGGTCCCGGGCGCCCGGACCTGTTCCGGGCGCCTGGACCTCCGGGCGCCCGGATCCATCCCGGGCGCCCGGACCACCTTTTTCCAGCAGGTTCCTCACCTGCAAACAAAGGTTAGTCCGAGCAAAATACCCTGCAAGACAGTGTTAGAATCTGATAAAACACAGTAAGGAATAATTGACAGTCTTCGGACTGTCCGAGTCTGATTTCGGATTCCCAACCGGAAACCCTAGGTCGACCCGACGCCTACTGTTCCCTCTACGGGGAACGCGTCCTCACCTACTCCCCTCAGGAGAGATTACCTGATGCCAGTCCGGTCCTCCAGACTGACTGGACTTCCCGCCTAGGGTTACCACCCCCTAGGACCTAGGGTTACCGCCCCCTAGGGTTTTTCTCCACCTAGGGTTACCACCCCCTAGGACCTAAGGTTGCCGCCCCTTAGGGTTTTCCTCCACCTAGGGTTACCGCCCCCTAGGACCTAAGGTTACCACCCCTTAGGGTTTTCCCTCACCTAGGGTTACCGCCCCCTAAGACCTAAGGTTACCACCCCTTAGGATTTTCCCTTTGCCTAACCGCAGCTAGGACTTTCCTGAAACACTCATTCAAACATGTTAGATCACACACTAACTTAACTTTGAATCCTTTGCCATTATCAAAACTAAGGTTCGATCGTCGGATGCTTCTTGCACCAACAATCTCCCCCTTTTTGATAATGACAACCGAAATTCAATGTTAAGTAAAAAATATGCAGTTATGTATAAGCACAAGAAACAAGATAAGCATAAACATAGCTCCCCCTTAATATAAGTTTATTCTCTTTGAATTTTTTACTAATAGTCATAGCTCCCCCTTAATACAAGCTCCCTTTATAATATGCTCCCTTTAAAATATTTTCTTTGAATTTCTCTACTCTCCCACTTTGCCATATATCAAAAATGAGCTAGTTTTGAAAAACTTAACTTTTCAAGACAGAATTTAGCAGAAAACATTTTAACTTAGGCAAGGAGCAAGTAAAAGGCAACACCTTAGAATAGCAACATTTTTCAAAATTGATTTTGCCTGAAGAGATTTTGTGATATAGCAAAAAAGGAGCTCTTTTTAACTTAGTGTATTTTGAGGAGTTTCCAAAATTTTCACAGAAAAATTTTCAAAACACAATTTTCAACTTCAGAAATTTTTCGGAAAAAAAATATTCAGGTTTTTAAAGAAAATTTTCAAGGAAAATTTTCAACTTAAAGAAGTTAATTGCAGCTTAAATTTTTTTTTTTTCAAAATTTAAGGATTCTTCTAACTTAAGAAAAAAAAATTTTAACTTAACGAATCTTCAAAAAAGTTTCAGCTTAAACAAAATTCCAAAAAAAAAATTCAAAATAGGGGACACTTGAAAGTTTTAAATTTGGAGAAAGATTTTGAAAAGCTGCTTAAGGCATGTTTTTGAAATGAATTTCAAGAATACTTAAGGCAAAGGAGAAGCAATAACCTTAATGTTTAATTGCTTGCCATTTTGTTTTAGTAAGGTATCAGAGCCCTAAGGTCCAAGCATGAGTCAAGATTTGGTTTTGATCAGGTATCAGAGCCCTTAAGTGCAAGCATGCTTAAACTTTAATATTGCCTCTAGAGAACATCTTGCCAATTAGCTAAGTTTAGAAAATAATTTAACTAAGTTTAGTTAGAGAAAACTTAATTAAGTACTTAGCTTTGAAAACATTTAGCTTATAGAGGAGTTATAATTTGAAGGTCAGGTCATAAATAATTTTAATTTTACAGCTTGAATTTTCGAAGATATGCCAAAAATAGTTTTTAATTTTGAGGTCAAGTCAAAATTTTTAAAGGAAAACTAATTTTAAAACTGACTCAAAATCACTCCCCCTTAATTAATGTCATAATAAATTTTTGAGTTCAGGAGTTAAGCATGAGAGGTTAAAAAATTATTTTTCTAATTTTCCATCTCACTCATTCTAGATTAACAAGCATGTTTAGCATATGAGTGAGTGTGAGATGGAGTTTACAACATTGAAAATATCAGTTAGAATTCCAAATAGGTGACCATTATTTTGAAGATTTAAGAATTAATTGAGTTTAGAATTTCAAAGAATTTAATAACTTCTGAAAAGAATTTTGAAATTAAGTTTTAAAGATTTTGAAATGATTTTGAAAAGATTTTTCAAATAAATTTTTAAAAGAATTTTAAAAGTTTTTTGAAATGATTTTGAAATAATTTTGAAATTGAGTTTAAAAGATTTTTCAAATAATTTTGAAGTTAAGTTTAAAAGATTTTTGAAATAATTTTGAAATTAAATTTAAAATATTTTTGAAATAATTTTGAAATTGAGTTTAAAAGATTTTTGAAATAATTTTGAAATTGAGTTTAAAAGATTTTTGAAATAATTTTGAAAAAGATTTTTGAAATAATTTTGAAATTAAGTTTAAAAGATTTTTGAAATAATTTTGAAATTGAGTTTAAAAGATTTTTGAAATAATTTTGAAATGAATTTTTAAAAAGATTTTGAACTGATTTTTCAAATAATTTTTAAAAGAATTTGAATAACTATCAGTTTGAATTTTTAAAATTCCTTAGTCATCTCACCCATCTAAATTTTCAATCAGGGAACCCTATAATTGTTGTGAGATGAGCTATGGTTGGATTTTAGGGTCTGGTTTAACTTTTATGTTAGATTCAGGTTTAGCTTTGAGTTCAACAAGTAAGCATTCTTTGGATAAACTTCTGGGCTATGGTGAGTCACAAGGAACTCATTAAAGTAACCATGCCTTCGAGGTTTCCAAATAGTCCTACCCATTGAGCTTAATACTAAACCTTGGTCTAACTAGTTAGGATCCATTTAAGGGTAGCTTCGGTCAGTTCCACTTGGCCAAATGCACCAGGTCGAAGCCATATCTTCCTAGACATGCGATGCCCAAGCTTCCCTAACGTACTATCATCCAAAAACGTCACCAGTACTGTGGGTCAAGTTAAACCAAACCCATTTTGATCTAACCTTAATTACCCTGCCGGGTAATCTACTCTTGTTTTACCCATTTCGGGTAGATTAGGTTCAGTTACCCTGTCGGGTAGTTCAGTTGGGGTGTCAGCGAGTCTGGATCCTCCATCTATTTTTATTTAACTTAAGTTGAAATTTACTTTTAATTTGAATTAATTTTGAATTGAATTTCAAATTTAATTTAATTTCAAATTTTTAATTGAACTTTGAATTTTGAATTTAATTTTGAATTTTTAATTTAATTTGATTTTGAATTTAATTTTGAATTTTTACTTTAATTTTGATTTTGAATTTAATTTGAATATTAATTTGAATTATGTTCTTACTATTGTTTTTCTACTAGCTCCCCTTGGATCATAGCCTCGATATGGTCTATCAAGGTAATAGACTTGATCCTTGGGGACCCAATAGTGACCATTTCCAACTTGATTAACCAAGTTGGATTTTGGCACCCATGCCTGGACAATTTTTCTATTATTTCTATTAACTAGCGATAAATATGATTTGTATTTTATTTTAGTTTTAAATCCAAGTCCAGTTTTGTTGTAAACGGCTCGCTGTTTTCCAAGAATCAGATCCAGATTCTTGGAGCCCAAGGTGAACCGTTTCAACGTGTCCTTGAGTTCTTTAATTTGAGCTTTCAAATTGGAATTTTCTTCCTCAAGTTGTTGGACTTGAGTTGAACTTCCAATTTGAACTGACTCAGTTAAAGAGCTCGAGTCAGTCGCTTCCTTAAGGGCTGTTACCTCCTTTTGGAGCGACTTAACCCGGACGTTGGATTTAGCCAACTTTTTTACTAAGTAAGGTAATAATTCATGCAAGTTATCTAATTGAAATTCTGCGAGTAGTGAACTTACAGTGGGTTTTGGTCCTTCGGAAACGAATGCGGATTCGTGGCTTCGATCAGACTCAGTCTCGGATTCGATCTCGGTTTCTGACTCATACTCGGACTCAGTTTCCGCCACGGTTGCTTGTACTGGTAGAGCGAGGAAGCTCGTCGGTTCTTATTCGTCGGACCCGGATTCATCTGAAGACTCGGACCATATCTTTTCCTCTGTCTTACTTGTACCTGCAACCATCATAATACCTTCCTCGGCCGGAATAGCATTAGTCTGCTCAAATAATTTGTTTATTAAAACATGCTTACCTATTTTCGTACCAAGAATACCTTCGTGTAGCTCAATCAGATTCTCCCACAGCTCCTTGGCGCTTGAGAATGGGCCGACGCGATTTAGCTCCTTATTCGTTAAGCCACACTGAAGTGTATACGTTGCTTTTGCGTTTGCTTCTACCTTTTTGATAAGGTTCGCGTCCCAGTTCTCGTACGGTAGTGGCTTGCCGGCACCGTCAGTTGGCAGTTGAAGCCCGGTTTTGACGATCATCCAGACTTCAAAGTGAGTCTGGAGATACGCCTCCATCCGACCCTTCCAATCTCCGAAATCATCTCCGGAGAAGAGCGATGGGCGAGCAGTGTTGTAGCCTTCTTGATGGGCCATTTTAGAAAGACAATATCGCAAAATAAATACAATAAAACTTGTTCCAAGACTTGGTCTTGGATTAGTAGTGCGGGAGAGAAATAAAGATAGTAATTCAAGAATTTCAAAAAAAAATATATATTATTAAAATATTATTAAAAAAATATTAAAAAATATTACCACAAATTTTTAAAACGCAATATTTTGTTAATTCCAACCAATGGTGAAAAGATGAAAATTAATTTTTCAAAAACAGATTTGGAGGGAAAAAACGAAAGGCGTAAGGTTGTATTTTTAACCTATACAAACGACAAAGCCACGAAAAATGCTTGAATGGTGGTTGCACCAATTCAAAGCGACCCCGCTCTGATACCAATTGATGGATCGAAAGCGCTAGAGGGGGGGTGAATAGCACTCGTGGCTATTTTAACGATTTTAAAACACAGAGTTGAAACGCAGCGGAAAGTAAAAGCAAAAACACAACAGACGCAGATGTTTTACTTCGTTCGAAGCCTATGACGACTCCTACTCGAAGGCCCGCGGTCCTTGACCGCTTTCGGTGGGCAACAACTATAATATCGGAAAGATTACAATTTGAATTACAATTAATGTAATAAAATAACTAATACCGACAACAAAAGATCGAAGAGTCTGAGCTTTGGGTTGTCGACGTCGAGTAGTAGCACTTCAAGGTCGTCTCGTTGGCAGCACTTCACAGAAGAAAGCGTAGAAATCGTTGTTGTGTATAGCTGCTCCCTTGACCCTCTATTTATATGACATCCCGGGCGCCTGGATCCCTTCCGGGCGCCTGGAGTGTGACGTGGCCAACCAACTAGGATGCTCCACATGGCGAAGTCGCGGCAGGGATAAAACTTGGTCCCGGGCGCCCAGACCTGTTCCGGGCGCCTGGACCTCCGGGTGCCCGGACCACCTTTTTCCAGCAGGTTCCTCACCTGCAAACAAAGGTTTGTCCGAGCAAAATACCCTGCAAGACAGTGTTAGAATCTGATAAAACACAGTAAGGAATAATTGACAGTCTTCGGACTGTCCGAGTCTGACTTCGGATTCCCAACCGAAAACCCTAGGTCGACCCGACGCCTACTGTTCCCTCTACGGGGAACGCGTTCTCACCTACTCCCCTCAGGAGAGATTACCTGATGTCAGTCCGGTCCTCCAGACCGACTGGACTTCCCGCCTAGGGTTACCACCCCCTAGGACCTAGGGTTACCGCCTCCTAGGGTTTTTCTCCACCTAGGGTTACCACCCCTAGGACCTAAGGTTGCCGCCCCTTAGGGTTTTCCTCCACCTAGGGTTACCGCCTCCTAGAACCTAAGGTTACCACCCCTTAGGGTTTTCCCTCACCTAGGGTTACCGCCCCCTAGGACCTAAGGTTACCACCCCTTAGGATTTTCCCTTTGCCTAACCGCAGCTAGGACTTTCCTGAAACACTCATTCAAACATGTTAGATCACATACTAACTTAACTTTGAATCCTTTGCCATTATCAAAACTAAGGTTCGATCGTCGGATGCTTCCTGCACCAACAGTGAGATGATATAGAGAACGCTACTCTTAATCATTCCTAGTCAAGTATTAACATTCAGGGACAATATTAATGCAATAAGACTAGCATGTAGGTTAACTCGATGACTTGATCTCACAAGTCATGGATATAGAGATATCAAGTTGACACATGAGTATGCATTGGAGAATGTATACTAAATGACCCGCCATGAGAAAGTATCATGGATCGTTATATGAGTGTCATATACTTTCTCATGTGACTATTAGTATGATTATCTGTCCTTGGACTTGAAGTCACCACGGTTCCCTACATAAGGAGTTGCATACTTTGGCTTCGTCAAACGTCACCCATAACTGGGTGGACTATAAAGGCGACTATTGGGTATGTAACAAATTATGTGGAGGGATGTGAGTGATGTAGATGAGATCTATCCCTCCCATATAACGGGAGTGACATCATGATTCTTGATAGAGTGAGACCACTAAGTGCATGGTCATGCCCAAGTGAGTCAATATGAGATATTGAGCTCATTTGATTAGAGTAAGTCTACTTGGAGTTCAAGATATAGAGTGATTAGAGGATGACACGGTCTATGCCTCAATTTATCAATCTAGATGTCAAGGATAGAAGGACATTATCATATATTGTGAAGGTCACAATTAGTAGTCACAAAGGTGATGTTGGATCTCAATATTCTTGTAACTTGGGTAGTAATGATGTGTTGCTAGATACCGCTCATTACTTATGTTTCTAAATGGGTTTAGGAACATTGCCAACGTTACAAGAACCTATAGGGTCACACACAAAGGGCAATTAGATAGAGATTAGGTTCATATAATGGACCAAGAGGATTAGGTTCATGTGATGAACTAAATTGAATTAAGAGTAATCCAAATTAGACTAATTAAGTTAGACTCAATTTGATTCATGTGTCAAATGAGTCTAATTTAGACTTGGATTCATTGAGTCAATTTAATTCAATAAATATAGATTTATTAAATTAAATTGATTTGAATCAAATGGTTAGATTTGATCAACCATGGCAGAGAAGAGGTCAAGTTTGACTTGACTTGAGAAGGAAGATGAAATGTCAAGTCTGACTTGACCAAATGCCACATCATTTGTGACATGGCATGGGGCCGGCCAATGATGGTGTTCCACGTCATCATGGCTACATCAAGGGTGTGTCACCTCTTGAGGAATACCAAGAGTCATGACTCTTTGTATTATATGGAGGTATAATAACCTCTTAATGTGGTCGGCCACATTAGTGCAAGAGTTAGCAATTTTTGTGTGCTCATTCACTTCATCATCTTCCTCCTCACTTCTTCCCTCTCCCTCTCATCCTTGCCGTGACTTCTAAGGGTGTTAGCACACTCTTAGTTGTTCTCTCCATCTCTTGTTCATGTGGATACTTCTAGAGGTGTGTCCGCTTGAACACACTTGAGATCCGAAGAACCTTGGATGAGCGGGATTTGCGAAGGGCTTTGCTTCAAAGGTATACTCCTTAATTAACATGTAAAGCTAAAGTAGATCTAGAGTAGAAAACTAAGTACATGAAAAATTTTATCTTCACACGAATCCAGTGGCTAAGAACTTCGGGGTTTCTGCAACGCAAAAAGCAATCTTTGCGGCTCGAAAGTTCTAACAATAGTGTCATGAACAAATCACCAACCGTAAAGGATGACTCTGTGGGTGATGAGCTCATCTTGCTTCTGCTACTCCCACAGTAGGATCACTCAAATCCCTGTACATGCGAGTACCTTCTGAATGGTAAAGATACTGCTAACCCATGTGTCCGGTGCATAGGTAGTCTACCGATTTTACTCAAAAATACTCGAGATAATAACGAATGAGGACTACCCGTATCTATCAATAAATAAGCAATAAGGGTATAAACTGAGACCTTACCCCAAAAGACCAATCCCTCGGCCCGCTGCGTCTCCTCTCGCGTGACTGCATAAGCATGCCCCACTTCTGAGCTCGGTGGTGGCATCGCTGAAGTAGACTGACGTGGAATCGGAGGGGGGACACCCTACTGCTGCTACTGGTCCTGAGGCTGAGCCTGCGGCTGGAATACCAGATAAGGCTGAGATGGAAGGGGAGGGTCCTGCTGTACAGGATATGTCTGATAAGGGGATGCTGTAGTAGAGTACTGCGTGGTCGCTGGGATCACTAGATACTCCTGACTCTGGATATGATATACCTTCCCCTGGGGCCCCGGCGGTTGCGGCTGATATGAAGCGTTCTGAGTCCTCTGAGGTCATTTCTGCTGTGGTGGCTGGGCGGGTCGCCCTCCCTGAGTAGTATCTGTAGTCGTCTCCAACTGAGCCTTCAGATTACAATTCCGGCTCTCGTGCCCTGGAAGCTTACAATAGAAGCATATAGCTTGATCCAAGAGGCAATCATTTTTGGTATGACTTTTGGAGCCACACTGAAAACACATGATCCTCCCAAAGTCATTCTTCCGGTCTCGTTGAGAAGAACGAGAACCCCCATCCGGGGTTCACCTTGTCTCAACGCCAGATGTATAGAACCTTTCAACGAGATAGGGCTCTTTTCAATCTCTCAAAATGGAATCTCTTCCAAACATATATGCCATGGTTCCTTACTTCGACAGGGTGGAAATATCTAAATTTCACCACCCTTTTAGAGATTTTTTCAGAACCATTGCCGATACTAAGGATACTATGTAGCAGGTGTTGGTGCGGGTAGCACTAACGGTCTAACCCAGGTTTTGATGAATGACAAATAGGTTAAGTTAGTTGTGTTGTTGTCTGACACTTTGATCAAGTGTGCAGGAAAAGTCCAGCTAAGTCGACAGGCTGACCGGATAGCTGGCGAGAAGTCCAAGCGGGTCGACGGGCTGACCGGACGCTTGGCGAGAAGTCCAGCTAGGTCGACGGGCTGACCGGATAGCTGGCGAGAAGTCCAAGCGGGTCGACGGGCTGACCGGACGCTTGGCGAGAAGTCCAGACAGGTCGACGGGCTGACCGGACGTCTGGCAGGTAAGTGAGGTAAGTCACTGGAGGGGAGTGACTGTGAGGACGCGTTCCCGGGAAGGGGACATTAGGCGTCGATCCGGCTTAGATCCATTTCGGATATCTAAGTCGAGATCGTGACTAGATTCCGGTCTCGGAAAAACGGAATCTAAGTCATACTCTTGTTGTTAATTTTTATTACTCAGCGTATCTATAAAAATGTGCTTACAATCTGTGCTGCAGGGTTTTATTTTGCCTCGGACTAACACTTTGCGGTGTAGGCAGTGAGGTCCGGCGCTCGAGATGGTTCAGGCGCTGAGTCCGGCGCCCGGAAGGATCCAGCGCCCGGAGGCAAATTTTATCCCAGAGACGTCGACACTTGGAGCATGCTGGTTGGGAGTGTTGTCACATTCCAGGCGCCGGAAGCGCCCGGGGCAGCATATAAAAGAAGCCCCAGGCGGGAGCTTCAACATATCGCTTTCGAGAACTCGAGTCCAATCACTCTGCTCTCTGCGCTCCAACAACGTTCACAAAGCTCCGACGACTCACTCCGGCTCTCTTTTTAATTCATTGTTTGTCGGTTAGCTTTGTTTTCTTTCTTTTCATTAGCAATATTTGTACGTAAATTGTAATTATCCGAATTGCTAGTGAATTGCCCAACGAAAGTACTCAAGGAGTACGGGCCTTCGAGTAGGAGTCGTCACAGGCTCCAAACGAAGTAAAAATCAACAGTGTTCATCTCTTTAATTCCTTACTTTTCCGCTGCGTTTTAACTCAAGATTTTCGAATCGATATTCACCCCCCCCTCTATCGAATCTAACGGTCTTACAAGTGGTATCAGAGCGGGTACCGCTCTGATTTGGTGCAACCACCAATCAGACAGGGGGTGAAATCATTTTTTTTTACAATTCAAAACTGATATTATTATCTTTTTGGAAGATTTTTTTCTCGTTGCATTTAAAATCTAAATTGGTACAACACCAACTTAGAGTTTCTATTTCTCCCGCACTGCTAATCCAAGACGAAGTCTTGGGATTTTGTTTTCCAGTTAATTTAGTGTGTGCAGGATAAGATGTCTCAATAAGAAGGCTTCAGCACAGTACGTCCTCCCCTATTCAACGGGGATGACTTTTCGTACTGGAAGAGGAGAATGGAGGTCTACATGAAGACAGACTACGACCAATGGATGAGCGTCACAAGGGCTTACAAAATTCTAGTAGACAACTCTGGGAACATAGTAGACCCTGAAGACTGGACAAATGATATAAAGAAAAAGGCATCAATTGAAAACAAAGCCATCAATACTCTACACTGCGGACTAACACGAGAAGAACTGAATCGGGTCGGACCGCATCAAAACGCTAAGGAGCTTTGGGATAAACTAATCGAGCTGCACGAAGGAACAAGCGACGCGAAGGTAACAAAAAGAGATTTGCTGTTAAATAAAATTTTTAATATAAAAATGCAGGAAGGAGAAACGGCAAGTCAGCTCCACGCGAGGGTCAAAGATATCCTCAACGGTCTCCACGCGATAGGCCACCAAATGGAGAACCGAGACTTAATCAGGTACGCGTTAAATGCCTTTCCGCGAAACAATTTGTGGGCATCAATCGTAGATGCCTACAAAATTTCAAAAAATTTATCTAAATTAAAATTGGATGAACTCTTTTGTGAATTAGAACTTCATGAGCAAACTAACGCCGGGTCGAGAAAGGTGTAGCTTTATTTGCGAGTTCCTCTAAAGAAAAGAAGAACAAGCCGAATCAAGAAGATTCCGATCAAGACTCGAAGACGAAGAACACTCGGTGAACTCGGTAAGGAAAATGTTCACCAGGAAAAAGAAGAACTTCCAGAAGATCAGTTCGCCAACCGACTCAAGAAATGTCACATGTTTGGATGTAAAAAAGGGCACTACAAGAACGAATGCCCAAGATTGAAACTTGACAAACCAAAGTCAACAAAGAAGAAAGCCCTCAAAGCAACATGGGACGATTCCTCCTCGGACGAATCGGAGGAGAAAGGCAAAAGCACCAAAGTCACCTCATGCTGATGGCTCGTGAAGCTGAAACGGAAGACGAATCGGAGGAATCGGAAGATGGAATCGAGCCACGAGTCCGCACTCGTTTCCGAAGGTTCCGAAGAGGTATACCTAAACTTAAATCGTAAATTCTTTAGAATTATCTCGTGTTTAAATAAAAAATTAGTTAAATTGGAAAATAAAAATAAATCGCTTCTTGAGGAAAATCAAAACCTCAAGGAACAATTAAAAAATTCGAATCCAACTCAAGATTGAACACTTGAGGAGGAGAATTTATCATTAAAAAATGAACTTAATAAGTTAAAGGAAATGTTGGAAAAATTCACAACAAGATCTAAAAATTTAGATTTAATTCTAAATAACCAAAAGGCATGCTATAATAAAACCGGACTTGGATATAAGTCAAACTCAAACAAAACCTTTAAATCATTATTAACCCAACACAAAGCAACTAAACAAGCTTGGGTCCCGAAAGTGTGCTTAACCACGCAAGTAGGACTTAATCAATTCTATATACCTAAAGATAAAATACATTATATAAACTTGAATAAATCATATCAAAAACTAAAATATAAATCTAAATTAAAATCAAAATTCAAAACTCAACAAAATTTAGATTATCACCAAGTTGATTATAACTACAAAAAGAATCGACACAAACCCAAAATCTAAATTAATGGCCAATAATTCAGGGGGAGGCTCCAGAATAGCTGGCACCTCCAAAACTAACCTACCCGACAGGGTAACCCAAAACAAACTAACCCGGCAGGGTAATTAGGATTAGTTAAAGAGAGACCAAGTTTAACTTAACTCATGGTACTGGTGAAGTTTTTGGATGATAGTACGTTAGGGAAGCTTGGGCATCGCATGTCTAGAAAGATATGGTTTCGATCTGGTGCATTTGGCCAAGTGGAACTGACCGAAGCTACCCTTAAACGAATCCTAACCAGTTAGACCAAGATTTAGTACTAAGTTCCGTGGATAGGACTATTCGGAAAACCTCGAAAGGTTGGCTACTTCTAATGATGTCCTTGTGACTCACCAAGCTTAGAAGTTTATCCGAAGAATGCCTATTTGTGGAAACCAAAGCTAAGTCTGAATCTAACACAAGTTAAAACAAAACTCTGTAATCAAACTAATTTCATCTCACAAAATCATAGGATTCCTTGATTGATAATATAGATCGGGTGAGATGAATAAAACTTAAAAATTAATTTCAAAATGTTAAAAACTTAAATTAATTTCAAAATTTTAATTTTAAAACTTAAATTAATTTCAAATTTTAATTTTAAAACTTAAATTAATTTCAAAATTTCAATTTTAAAACTTAAATTAATTTCAAAATTTTAATTTTAAAACTTAAATTAATTTCAAAATTTCAATTTTAAAACTTAAATTAATTTCAAAATTTTAATTTTAAAACTTAAATTAATTTCAAAATTTCAATTTTAAAACTTAAATTAATTTCAAAATTTTAATTTTAAAACTTAAATTAATTTCAAAATTTCAATTTTAAACTTAAATTAATTTCAAAATTTTAATTTTAAAACTTAAATTAATTTCAAAATTTCAATTTTAAACTTAAATTAATTTCAAAATTTTAACTTTAAAACTTAAATTAATTTCAAAATTTCAATTTTAAACTTAAATTAATTTCAAAATTTCAATTTTAAAACTTAAATTAATTTCAAAATTTTAATTTTAAAACTTAAATTAATTTCAAATTTTCAATTTTAAAACTTAAATTAATTTCAAAATTTTAATTTTAAAACTTAAATTAATTTCAAAATTTCAATTTTAAAACTTAAATTAATTTCAAAATTTCAATTTTAAAACTTAAATTAATCTCAAAATTTTTATTTTAAAACTTAAATTAATTTCAAAATTTCAATTTTAAAACTTAAATTAATTTCAAAATTTTAATTTTAAAACTTAAATTAATTTCAAAATTTCAATTTTAAACTTAAATTAATTTCAAAATTTTAATTTTAAAACTTAAATTAATTTCAAAATTTCAATTTTAAAACTTAAATTAATTTCAAAATTTCAATTTTAAAACTTAAATTAATCTCAAAATTTTAATTTTAAAACTTAAATTAATTTCAAAATTTCAATTTTAAAACTTAAATTAATTTCAAAATTTTAAAACTTAAATTAATTTCAAAATTTTAAAAACTTAAATTAATTTCAAAATTTTAATTTTAAAACTTAAATTAATTTCAAAATTTTAAAACTTAACTCCAAAACCTAAAACCCAAAAAAAAAAAAAAAAAAAAAAGTGTCATCGTATTCCTCCGGGGCGCCCGGAGGGGATCCGGGCGCCCCTCCCTAAATCAACCCCGGGCGCCCGGAGTCCCCTATAAATAAGGGGCAGCAGGCGCCCCCAATTCTTGCACCACTTACTCTCACTTTTGCCAAGGTTCACTTCGAACCTCAGCGCGAAAGTATTTTTAACTAAAATTTTCTTACGGTGAAGACGCTGTCGCGATTCAACCGAGGTCGTCAGATCTACATTTATCGATGGCTCCTCGGTAAAACTTCTTCCCCTATCTGAAATTTTATTTGAAATTATCTTTGCAAACTCTCTTAGAATTTTTTTTAAAAACAGTAAGAAACGAACAAATACTGGTGCTGGACCCTCCAATGCTAGTACAGACCCTAGGTTTCCCACAGACGAACTTAGGATTAAGTTTGAGTCCACCATTTATAAGGCCATAAGGACTACCTGCATAGATAGATCGTTCTTTCTAAGGTCATGTCCCTCTGCTTTAGAAGTTATAGGCTACTATAACTTAACGAACCTTGTCGAATGTACCAGTCCAATAAACATAAGCCTGTGTGCTGAATTTTGCAATAACCTAGTAAAAGTAGACGATTTCACCTATACCACTAGGGCGGCGGGTACTGATTTTCCCTACGACTATCCGAGAGTTTTAGAGTTGCGTCCATCTACTTGCTCCTTTTGTGCTATCCTCCGAGGGATCTACCGTTCAAGATCCCTACTCACATATTACTCTCGTCGATCTATTCGTATTTTTCGGAGAGAGAGATCACGGTGACACGATTTAGGTCGAGAACTTCGAGTCCAGGACTACGCTCTTTATAGGGTTGTAGTCCTTTGTATTTTACCACTGACTACTCGGGACATCGTTGTGATGCGCCCATTCCATTCGTTCTTACTTTATGCCCTGATTCATAGGTTAGACATTGACATTAGCCTACACATCTTCTCCACCATTGTCTATTCAGCTGGATTTGTGACTGACAGTCGAGTCCATATACCATTTGGTCACGTTCTGACATCCTATATGTCCTCGCTGCACATTGATGTCACTAGGGGAGACGTTGCCCATATGACCGAGTTCGATGTTATAGCCGCTCGAAACTTTTCTCTAGCCGGCATCCACATAGATAGAGATGACGGGACTATGTCTTGGAGGAGGGGGGCACAGCACCAGCCCGATCCAGACGCACAGGTGGACGAGTTCATGCTCGCACTATTTCCAGAGGAAGCCGCACCGGCTCCACCACCACCCCCAGCTCGAGCACCACGACACGCTCCCCGCACTCTAGCCGACCGTATGACCGGACTAGAGAGAGCTATGGCGAGTCTCCAGCAGGAGAACTCTGACTTTCATCGGGACATGCGGCGAGAGGTTGCCGAGTTACGAGCTGCCGGAGTCACCCGACACACTGAGCTGATGACACTTCTTCGATCCTTGGGATCTGGACCACCCCCTTCATCATCTCAGTAGCCTTAGTGATGACCTACGTCTGTAGCTACACTACTTGTAAAATATTTTGGATTTATCTAGTAGCGTTTCAAACTTACATTGAATATGTTCTATCTTAATAGGCTAGAATCTTTCAAAAATACTTTCAAAAATGATTTTACCAACTTATAGGCTAAAATTGTTTGTTTTTCAAAACTTTCCATTCTTAGACTTTCAAAAACAGTTTTGGCCTTAGACTAGTTTTGAATCCTTAGAAAGCATGTGCCCATAGGTCTAGTTCTTGAGCATCTCACCAACACCTTAGGTTTACCTTGCTTGTGTTTGATAAACATAGAAAGGGGTGAGATGCATAGGCCAACTGTCTGGACTTAAGATGCTAATTTCAGTGCATCAACATAAGTCTGGACGTTAAATACAATTCAGATATTAATCAGATTAAAGTTCATCAGTCAAGTCAAACACTGACTGGTTGTAATTAACTTAATCTGATTAACCAAGTGAAAGCTACTATCTTCTGATAGTTAGTTAGTACCTAATTGGTTAGACAGTTGGTTAAAGTTATGTCAGGTTCAGGGGGAGGAATTAATTAAAAATTTTCCTTTATATAAAATATTTTAAATTTTGTTTGAAAAATGTTCTCTTAAAAATTTCTTAAACCTACTTTTGAAAACTAACTCTTATAAAACTAAGTTGTTTTTTTGGGTTTTACTTTTTATTGAAAATTGATTTTTGAAAATTAGATTTAACTTAGTTTTGAAAATTGTGGAAATTAGATTTTTCAAAACTTAAGTTTACAAACTAAGCTACTCAAAATCATTTTTCTTAATTTTGAAAATCAAAGTTTAAAAATCAATTTTCAAAATCAACGTGCTTAAAATTGTGAAAATTTTTTAATCAACTCAAAATTGTTAAATCAATTTTAGTTCTACCAAACTCCTTTGAAACTAAAAGTAAAGTTCAAAATCAATATTTACAAACTGAAATTTGATTTGCAAAAACTCAAGTGTTAAAAATTATGAAAGTTAGATTTTTTCAAACTTAAATCACTGTCAAAACTTAAGTTTTAAATTAAATCGTTTACAAACTTAGTGTTGAAAAATAAATTTTTCAAACTTAGTTTTGGAATTCTGGTTTTTGAAAACTTGTGTTTGAAAATAAAAACTTAGCTAGCCTTCTAAAAGCTAAAAGCTAATGCTTTAAACAAATTTTCAAAAGCTTAAACTCCCCCAAGTCAACTTGACTATTTTTTAACTTGCTGTTAAAAAATTGTACTTTTATCAATATCTTTGAATTTTTTGAACTAAACTTTTTATGCTTGTTTACCCCTGCTTACTTTTTGATGAATGCCAAAGGGGGAGAAGGGTTAGGTGGTTAAGTTAGCTAAACCAATTTGAAAACACAAACTGACTTTAAAACCACACAAATGCATGTTGTTTCGTACATATGCTTTCACTAACTTAACCAGGTTGTCATTCCATCAAAAAGGGGGAGATTGTTGGTGCGGGTAGCACTAACGGTCTAACCCAGGTTTTGATGAATGACAAATAGGTTAAGTTAGTTGTGTTGTTGTCTGACACTTTGATCAAGTGTGCAGGAAAAGTCCAGCTAGGTCGACGGGCTGACCGGATAGCTGGCGAGAAGTCCAAGCGGGTCGACGGGCTGACCGGACGCTTGGCGAGAAGTCCAGACGGGTCGACGGGCTGACCGGACGTCTGGCAGGTAAGTCACTGGAGGGGAGTGACTGTGAGGACGCGTTCCCGGGAAGGGGACATTAGGCGTCGATCCGGCTTAGATCCATTTCGGATATCTAAGTCGAGATCGTGACTAGATTCCGGTCTCGGAAAGATGGAATCTAAGTCATACTCTTGTTGTTAATTTTTATTACTCAGCGTATCTATAAAAATGTGCTTACAATCTGTGCTGCAGGGTTTTATTTTGCCTCGGACTAACACTGTTTTGCAGGTAGGGAACAGTGAGGGTCCGGGCGCCCGGGATGGTTCTGGGCGCCCGGAAGTCCGGGCGCCCGGGATGGTTCTGGGCGCCCGGAAGTCCGGGCGCCCGGAAGGGATCCAGGTGCCCGGAGCATGCTGGTTGGGAGTGTTACGTCACATTCCAGGCGCCAGGAGCAGCATATAAAAGAAGCCCCAGGCAGGAGCTTCAACATATCAGTCTTCTGAGAACTCTGAGTCCAATCACTCTGCTGCTCTGCGCTCCAACAACGTTCACAAAGCTCCGACGACTCACTCCGGCTCTCTTTTTAATTCATTGTTTGTCAGTTAGCTTTGTTTTCTTTCTTTTCATTAGCAATATTCGTACGTAAATTGTAATTATCTGAATTGCTTGTGAATTGCCCAACGAAAGTACTCAAGGAGTACGGGCCTTCGAGTAGGAGTCGTCACAGGCTCCGAACGAAGTAAAAATCAACAGTGTTCATCTCTTTAATTCCTTACTTTTCCGCTGCGTTTTAACTCGAGATTTTCGAATCGATATTCACCCCCCCCCCCCTCTATCGAATCTAACGGTCTTACAGCAGGCACAAATTTGTATATGTTTTGAGAGATATTATGCATATATCAGATATATCATGGCCAATTCCTCAGAAGATTCTTCCACAATGGACTCTGAAAAGTAAGATTTCGAGTCTGATAAGTGAGATTTCGAATAAGTGTTTCCAGAATCTCCTTCTGTCCGAAGAAACGATTCATCGAAATAATGAGTCACCCGTTCCATTGATATGGACACATCTGAGATTAACAAATGCTTGGGAGTTCCTCTATTCAATCCTTTTCTTTCTTCTTGTTGTTGGATATCTCGTTCGCATACATCTTTTCTTTGTTTCCCGAGCCTCTAGTGGGTTACAGACAAAGTTAGAAAAGATCAAATCTTTGATGATTCCATCATACATGATTGAGTAGCGAAAACTATTGGATAGGTATCCTACATCTGAATCTGAATTGAATTCTTTCTGGTTAAAGAATCTCTTTCTAGTTACTTTGGAACAATTAGGAGATTTTCTGGAAGAAATATGGGTTTCTGCTTCTGGTGGCAATATGCTATTGGTTGGTGGTTTCGCTTATGGGGTCAAATCAATTGTTCTCCTATTTGTTCTCCTCTTCTTCAAACTCCGATTCGTATTTTTCATTGTTTTGAATCATATCTAACTAATTCCTTGGTTCAGACCGAAGAAGTAATGTCACTCGATTATCTTCTGAGGTGGAGAGGACCTCCTAAAGTAACTTGTGAGCTCTGGCCTCTTTTCTCTTTCTTCTGTGTCACTTGTTTATTGTTACTTTTTTCCAAATTCACCTGTTGTTGAGTCATCTCAATGAATAACGCCCGATCTAAAACCTCTCGATAAGAACTACTGGAAATCCTGACATCTTGAGTCGGATGTATGCCGCAAGTTCCTGAGTAAACTGATGCATCTGATCATAATCCTGAGCAACAAGATGAGGACAAAACTCAGTCAATCTACTGAATTCTGCATTATACTCCATTACAGAACGGTTGCCTTGCTTGAGGTTCAGAAACTTTTGACAACGAGCTAGACAAAATGTAACTGGAAAATACTGTCTCTCAAATACCTCCCGATACATCTGCCACGTGATGTGTTGTTCTCCAAAGATCGTCTTCTGCATGTCCCACCAAGTGACGGCCTGATCCCGAAGATGATATGCAGCCAACTCCACCTTCTCTTCATCTGTACACTTCATGTACCCAAATGTGCCCTCCAAGTTCTTCAACCAGCTATGAGCCACCCAAGGATCAGCACCTCCATGGAATAGAGTAGTTCAATCTTTTACAGACTTCGCCAACAAGGGTATTCGAGCTCTATCCACTACCCAACCAGTAGTGCCTGGAGCAGGAATAGAAGGTGGTACTCCCGGCGTCTGTAACTCACGCTCCCTAGTAGAGGTTGGAGGATTCCGATCACTGCTACCTGAATCAACCTCATTCGGGTTTCCTGTAAACTCCATCCCTTGGGCAGCAGGTTCGGGACCCATCGACACCGTGGGTTATTTTCGTGGTCGACCTTGTCCACGGTTATGCATAGCAGTCGACCCTCTTCGTGTCATTCCTGTTAGTAATAAGTATATAAGTGCCATTAGGAAAATGATTTAGCAGTAGACAACTTACATCCTATAGCTCGGAGACATCCTGCCGCTACCTGGTCCCAAAACTCGAGAGTCACATCGAGGAATCAACTTATAAAAGGAAAACAAAACAATCGGAACACCGAAAATAGGTGTCACAAATCCGCTCTGATACCACTAATTGGTATCAGATTAACTAAAAAATCCACAATACGAAAAATGGCATCGCGAACCTCCTCTCTGATACCATAAATTGGTATCAGATTAACTCAAAAATCTAAAACATGAAATCCAAAACACCAAAAATAAGACTCGTAAACCTATGGCTCTGATGCCATAAATTGGTATCAGATTAACTTGAAAATCCATAATACGAAAAACAAATCGCAAAATTTGAAACATAAAAATATAGTTTGAAACTTGGCTCTGATACCACTAATTGGTATTAGATTAACTCGAAATCTTAAACACGAAAAATAAATCATAAAATTTGAAACATAAAAATAGGCTTCGCAACATGGCTCTGATACCATAAATTGTCACGACCAGAGGAGTCCTGCTAGACAAAAATCCGGCAGCATCTCCCCTGTACCGGTGACAATATGAAGCAATATACATACACACAAACAACATATAACATATTTAACCTACTCATCTGCAACGCCCCGACTTCTACTCACTAAACTGTAAGGCCGGGGGTTACGATTGCTAAACTATTCTGTGGCTACCTCTGATGTATAATGTAAAAAGGAAACTGAACTAATTTAGAAACTCTGCTAATTACTACTAAAACTAGAATTTATGTTCAATATACACTTTCATTGTTGTACATATGCTAAAGAAGGGAATCTGAACTTTCCATTTGATCAAGGAGCTGAAATCAGACATTCCCAGCTGAAATCAGGCTTCCCAATCGATCGAAGCTGAGACTCGATCGATTGAAAGGGCTTCAATCGATCCACTGATTGATCCAACGTGTTACTGTGCACGGAGGCCTTTTCTGAATCGATCGACCGATCGATCCAGCCTGGACCAATCGATCAACTGATCGATTCAACAGCTCCCTGTTCGCGGAATTTATTTCCCGATCGATCGGCTGATCGATCCATGGCCAATCAATCAGCTGATCGATCCATGGCCAATCGATCAGCTGATCGATTCATCAACTCTATGTACGCGGAAAATCACTCCCCAATCGATCGGCTGATCGATTGAGGACCCTCCAATCGATCGGCTGATTGATTGGAGTTCTGATTTCTGCGATTTCTGCTACATTCCACCACTAATCCATATACAACACAAATGTATCAACTTAAAAACATCATAAGGTTCCTAGGCATGCCATTACTGTCATTATTCATAGTTTATTAAATGACATCAAAGTAACTAGTAGTCTAGGCATAGCATGGTGCATACTTTCACAATTCATGACAATTAAACATTCTAAAGGTGTGGAATGATAAGAATAGAAGAAATCTAATTCTTAAACTTGCTAGTCCTCAAGAGTCTTTATTCCGAGTTCCTTCTCACACACATCTTGACACATTGACCTCCAGCCTCCGCTAATCCACCTTCCCTTTACCTGTATCTGCAGTATAAGGAAAAAGGAAACTATAAGCTTGGGAGCTTAGTAAAAACTATCTACCTCACAAAACATGCATTCGATGAAATCATGCTTTTAAAAGATGTTATTTGAAACACATGATGATATTCATATTGGAAATGTTAAAACATGACATACTGATATATGAGTCATGGCAATCAAATATTGATCAAAGAACTATCTCGTTGTATCACTAAGGAAAACTGAACGGATACATAAACTAAGTTAAACTAATGCTAGGCTAATGTTAAATCTGAATTGTATTCACATAACTAAATTGTGAAGTTTTTGAAAACTATTTTTCATAATAGATAAAAATAATAATCATGCTGCTGATGGGCCCGAGAACTGTACTTGCTATGTGCGCATTCCTAACTAGACCCGAGGTAGCTAGTCCCAAACCCTAGGTTATCTAAACCTAGGGACGACTATGGGAGCCCAACCCAAGGACAACTGAGAGTCCAGCACAGTGTCACTGATAAAAGTAAAATACTGATTCTTAAGCTAATTTATCTTATCATGCTCTTACTAGGTTATCTGAACCTAGAGCTAGGTTATCTGAACCTAGAGGCGACTATGGGAGCCCACCCATTGGACCGTAGTCCCATATAAACTGAAGCAATACTAAGCATGGTATTTAAAATGCTTCTATGACATTTAACTGAGCTATTAAAATGTCTATTGTAGCATTTAACTGTACTAGTCATTTTATCGAACACTTGATGTGCTCTATCTCTCCTCTCTATTAGGGGACCACCTCTAGGCACCCTACAGCGTCTAAAACCCCAAAACTAGAGAGGGAAACATGTCTGGCCCATTTAGAGGTGTTCAAATAAACCCTAAACTTGCGAGGAGGGTCAAATACACCCTATGTGCCGAAAAATCTGCATATGGCTGAACTAAACATAAAACATACGATTAACTACTTATACTGCAGGTGAGGGGTTACTTACTTCCTGCGCTAGGATTCTTACAATTCTGATCGCTAGATTTCCGCAGAAGAAGATCTCTTCGACGATCTTCTTATGTCTACGCGTTCTTCTCACGGAGATGAGCGTCCTCGTACTAGAGTCGTCGCCGGAAGGTGCTCCTACGACCCTAGGGATGGAACCCTAGGTCCCTTGGGCCTTGGTGTGCCGAGAGGGTGAGGAAGAGGAAGAGGGCGGCGATTGAGGGTGAGGGTGAGGAATAGTTGCCGATCAAAATAATAAATCTCCACTTAAATTCCCTATTTATATTAAGTGATTAATACGACCCAACTAAATCATAAATATAATTTCTCTCTTTTTCTTTCAGCACACCCCTGCTGGGGCCACCTGGTTACTAAAGTCATGTTATAAGTTGTAGGGTCTAATAGGTTGCGGGTTCAATTCCCGCTTAGGCTATTTTACATTTTTATTTAATTTTGCTACTTCTCCTACTCCAAAATTTTCATAAAAATATTCTAAAATTCCAAAAAAATAATAGAATATTTCTAAAATTTATTTGAGAATTTTCGGACGTTACATCATCAACCCACACAGTTGGAACATACATAAAATAGAAACAACATAACCACACAGTTAATATATGCAGTCTACCCCGCTGAATATAAATGAATAAAACAACCACGTAGTATAATATCAGCCCACACGGCTGAATGTAAACGCAGCGGAAAATCATAAAATAATACGAATATAAAACCAACAAAGTCACTAACCAAAAATACTTGCGACCACCACACGAGCACAGATCTCCTGGACCACTTTTTTGTGGTCCAGGGGATGTGCCACTCTCATTTACGACCGGATCACGATCGTGATCCGGCCGTAAATGGTTGTGATCCCTTCTAGGGTTCACCGTCCCCATCAGGTTATAGTTTTTGTTCGGAGTGGGTGGCCAGAGGCCGCCCGAAGGGCTCCGATGGTGGATAAGTGGCCAGATTACTGGGCGCTGAGCGAGGGTATCCTTCGGGCGACCTCCGGCCGCCCGCTCCGAACAAAAACTATAACCTGATGGGGACGGTGAATCCAAGAAGGGATCACAACTATTTACGGCTGGATTGCGATAGTGATCCGGCCGCAAATAGGAGTGGCACATCCCCTAGACCACAAAAAGTGGTCCAGGAGATCCTGCCTCCCACCACACTAGACTCCAAAATCCACATCGACTTATTGAAAAATAAGATGCATAAAATCACTATACTACCAAATAGAAATAAGATCGAAAAGTAACTGTCCTCGAGTGTGACGTGGGGCTGGCAGCCGGAACTCTCCAAGCAACTTCTCAATTATCTACCTGTTACTTGGTGAAGGAAAACCAATTTGCGAGGTGGTGAGTATTGGAACTCAGCGAGTAAGCAAAGATAGTGCATGAACATAATAAACAAATAGACAATACCAAAAGGAATACAGTCTCATAAGGGAATAGCAGATACTAAAATAAAACCATAATAAATGCTTATACCTGAAACCATATCCTAGGCTAGTAATAGAAGGTCAGAAGTAGTACTAATCTACTACTATACTGCTCATAGCTACAAAGGTAATATGTAAGGTATATAAACATTTCTAATAAATAAACTAATGTCTAAACACCTACAATGATAGCATATCTCAACATAAGGAAGCATATCAACACAAATAAACCATAGTAAGTAAGCAATAATAGCATGTGTAAACAGCAGCAACTAAAGCAAGTATAATAACAGCGTATGCACGGATGGTCACTCCCGCCCACCTCTCTGCACCATGATCCCTGTATGGTCGAGAGGCCGGGTCAGTGACAGACTGTACACCACTCCAGCTACCACTCTCTCAAGTGGCCGAGGGGACAGTTGCATAGTAGCTAACTAGCTACATCTGCGACGGGGATTCCTGCTACTCGCAACTCTAGCTATTACTACCTATGAGTGACCGAGTGGAAGCACGACAGGACAAGCGGCATCAACTCCAGCTACCACTCTCTCGAGTGGCCGAGGATGCGGCCCTGGTCAACGACTCTCTCGACCGCAAGGGAGAATTAGTCGTTGACATGCATACTATGACATGATGCGCCAAATGTAACAATCATCATACAAATATAAGCAGAAATTAGGTATGCTACATAAAGCCAGCATGCTCAATATAGTACATAAATAAACAACAGTCAAAGCATACAAATATGATATCTAATATCTGCTACTTATCATGGACAACAACAAGAGGCTGTATAGATATGGAAACGAATATCTCAAAGATCACGTGGAAGTATCAAGCGTAGGAAAAATAAGAGTGGAGTCAAAATAAAACAGTCCTTATACAAAATAGTTCATGCACTAAGTTCAAAGAACTACAGAATCAAGGTAAGAAGTACTTGCCTTTATTGCGAAGATCGTGCCAAACTAACCCAACGTCAAATCACCCATATCGAATCAAAATCCTGCAACCACATGATGCATATCATAACTATGTCAATCATGAACCAGTTAACTAAACCCATCATGAATTAGCACTACAAGAAAATTGAAATTTTACAACACTTAAAAGACAACACTTTTATTTTAAAAGTGTTGTCTTTGTTTTTTTAACAACGCTTTTAGTGAAAAACGTTGTCTATCTCTTTATTTTCTGATTAATAGACAATATTTTTTTTAAATCGTTGTCTATTAGTGATTTTTGTGGGTCAAAGACAATGCTTTTTGAAAAGTGTTGTCTATTATTAATTTTTTAGTGTATATGACAACAATTTTTAAAAAGCGTAGTCTATTATCAAGTTATCATCTCAATCTGGGATGTTATGAACCGTTGGATCAAGTAAGGAGTAATAAAACCCTTGGTTTCACTCGGCACCTACCTATCTCCCAAACCCCTTGGTTTCACTTAGATTTAATCTCAGCCGCTCCATCATATCTTATTGATCACGGCCGTTGGATCAGATTTGGGGAAATAAACTCTTCACTTCCTCTCTCATTCGTTCTTCTGCCTTCACGCGGAGAGAAGCCACGCACACCGCCTTCTCCTCTACTTCCTCTCCTTCACCAACAGCCGGTGGCCACCTCTGCTCATCAATCGCCGTCGGTCGAAACTCCCCCTCACATCCTCATCCTCTCTATCTCGCCATATTCTTCATCCACTCTGCCCTTCACTATTTTCTGCCCAGATGCAACCGCAAGTATCGCTGCCCACTTCACCGCAATCCAACAACCCCTTCCTCTTCGGGTTAGAGGAGGAAGCTAGGGCACGCAACTTCAATTCTGACGCACATCAACCCCGACGCCGTCCTGCTCGCCACGGTCGAAGCTGCTGCGACTTCCTTCATCTGGACCAGATCTGAGCAAAACAAGTTCCAATTTCACTTCAGATCCGACCACCATCTACCATCTTTGAGCATCCTTCGTCCAGATTAGATCTGGACAGAACAAGCTCCAACTTTTGATCAGATATGATCTTCTTCAAGTATCCAACAACAACTTCTTTGTCACCATTATTGGTCTATTTCTTTGATTTTTGATTGCTTCTTTGGTTTTTATGTTTTGAATGATTGTTGATTGTAATTGAATTCAAGTTTCCATGTTCTAGATTATCTAAAGTAGGCTTAAGTTGAATGTTGCTCACAAGTTGTTCGATGTAATGCCCCAAACACCTTTTATAGATTTATTAATGCATTTTAGTTTCTTAATTTCTTTCAATACTTTGTTTGGTTAAATATTAGTGATAGTTGTCCTTAGATTGAATGCAATTAGGATAGATTAGATTTCTTTAATGCTCTAGATTTCATTCAATGCTTACTTGATGTTACTTTAATTTCCTTGCAATCATAGTTTAAGTTAGACTATATTTTTTTACTTGCATTGTCTTTCATTTACTAGATTAAGTTTCATTTAATGTTTTGCTATTTCATTCCTTAGTTTAATTCCATCTACAACAGCCATCATCTACAAGATCCGTCCAAAGCTTCGGTTCATCCATAAACACTTGTGGTTTCTTATGTGTTTGATTTCTTTCATGTTGAGTCATGTTTTATGTGAATTTTAAGTGCTTGTATTAATTTGACCTCTTATGTTTCAATTTGCACACATTATGATTTCATTGACTCATGTCCATCAAGTGTTTGATTAAATGTTTCTTCCATTATATAGGTTTTAGTTGATACAATTTCTTTAGTTTAATTCCATGTAATGTTTGTTAGTTTAGTGATTTATGTTCCCATGATGTTTGTTCTTTATTTGAATGCAATTAGTTTAGGTTTTGTTACATGCTCTAGTTTTTGTTTCACTAGATGTTTACTTGATGTGTTTTTACTTCCCATGCCCTAGGTTAGATTGGATCAAAAATCCAGACTACGAACAAGTGAGTTTACTACTTTCCCTTGCAAATTGTTGGCATGCATATATAGTTTGTCATTGGATGATTATCTCATCTGTAATAATTCTTTTAAGAATTCAGTCTGCTCAAATTCTTATTATCTTGAATCTGTTAGTTCTTTTATTTTTCTAGAAGTTGTGTAAGCATACTGAATTGGTTTATATTTTTAATCTTGTTTTTTTCTCCGATTTCATATTTCATGTCTATTATCTAATACTTGAATTTTCTTTGTTCATATATTCTTTTCTTTTCCTACAGAATGGATTTGCATCATTGCTGGAGTTAATTTTGGGTGACAAAACTTTAATTGAGTTTGTATCTTAACATTGTGAATCTATAAACAACTACATAGTGTTGGTGCGGGTAGCACTAACGGTCTAACCCAGGTTTTGATGAATGACAAATAGGTTAAGTTAGTTTTGTTGTTGTCTGACACTTTGATCAAGTGTGCAGGAAAAGTCCAGACAGGTCGACGGGCTGACCGGATGTTTGGCAAGAAGTCCAGCTAGGTCGACGGGCTGACCGGATAGCTGGCGAGAAGTCCAAGCGGGTCGACGGGCTGACCGGACGCTTGGCGAGAAGTCCAGCTAGGTCGACGGGCTGACCGGATAGCTGGCGAGAAGTCCAAGCGGGTCGACGGGCTGACCGGACGCTTGGCGAGAAGTCCAGACGGGTCGACGGGCTGACCGGACGTCTGGCAGGTAAGTGAGGTAAGTCACTGGAGGGGAGTGACTGTGAGGACGCGTTCCCGGAGGGACATTAGGCGTCGATCCGGCTTAGATCCATTTCGGATGTCTAAGTCGAGATCGTGACTAGATTCCGGTCTCGGAAAGACGGAATCTAAGTCATACTCTCTTTATCTATCTGTTGAACTTTAACTGTGCTAACCATTTGTTTTACAGGATATATATTTGCCTCGGACTAACCTTGTTTTGCAGGAAAAAGGAGTCTTTCTGGAACAAGGTGGTCCGGGCGCCCGGAAGGCGAATTTTATCCAGACACCTCGTCGCTACGTGGAGCATCTTGATTTGAGCAGTTACGTCACACTCCAGGCGCCCGGAAGGGATCCAGGCGCCCGGAACAGCATATAAAAGAAGCCCCAGACAGGAGCTTCAGGATCAACTTTGACTGAGAACTCTTCTGCTGATCTTGCTGCTCGACGTTCAAGTGCGACGCCAACAACGCTCCGACAAAAGTGCTCTTCCGGTTTTTGTTTAATTTTCATTTTGTCGGTATTGCTTTAATATTACTAGCATCTCCTGTACCTTTTCTGTAATCATATTTCGACTTGCTAGTGATTGCCCAACGAAAGTGGTCAAGGACCACGGGCCTTCGAGTAGGAGTCGTCACAGGCTCCGAACGAAGTAAAAATATTTGTGTCTACTTTATCTTTTTCCGCTGCGCTTAAACTCTTGTTTTTTCGAATCGATATTCACCCCCCCCTCTATCGAATCTAACGGTCCTACAAGTGGTATCAGAGCGGGTACCGCTCTGATTTGGTGCAACCACCAATCAGACAGGGGTGAATTTTTTTAATTAATTTTAAAACTGGTGTTTCGATAACTTAATATTTAACTAATCAATTTAAATTAGTGCAACACGAATCTAGTTTTTTTTTTCTTCCCGACTACTAATCCAAGACCAAGTCTTGGGATATTTTCTTGGTTATTTATCTTAGCAAGAATGGTAAAATCCCAACAAAAGGATTACTGAAGAAACTTTTAGCTATTGGGAGAGAAGAATGGAGTTCTACCTCAAGACTGACTTTGACCGATGACTCATAATTACGAAACCTTACAAACCGCCGATGGACAACTGAGAACCACTAGACCCGGAAAAATGGAATGCCCAAATGATGAAGAAAGCACAAGTAAACTACAAAGCCATAAACACCATCCAGCGTGACTTAACTATGAAGGAGCTAAATCAAGTTGAACCCTACAACAAGCCTAAAGAACTATGGGACAACGATGAAATAGCACGAGGAACAGATGACGCAAGGTAACAAAACGAGACCTTCTAAATAAAAATTTTAATATAAAAATGTGCAGAGAAAGAGCAATCAACTACATGCAGGACTCAAGGACATCCTCAACGGGCTTCATGCAATAGGCCATCAAATGGAGAACAGAGACTTAATAAGGTACGCTCTAAACGCTTTCACACGTAATAGTTTGTGGGCACTATGGTGGATACTCACAAAGTTTTAAGGGATCTCTCAATTATTAAATTAGACGAACACTTTTGTGAATTAGAATTACATGAGAAGTCAAACTAATGTCAAGCAGAGAAAGGTATAGCACTGTTTGCAAGACTAAGAAAGGAGAAAGAACAAAGGCTAAACTTGAAGAAGACAGACTAAACTGACAAAGAAGAACACCGTGAACTTGGTAAAAAAAATGTTCACCAAAAAGAAGCTTCAAAAGGATCTTCAAAAGATCACGCCTCGAACAAAGAAAGCGTGACTTGCTACAGTTGCAACAAAAAGGACATTACAACAAGAATGTCCAAAACTAAAGTTCGACAAACCAAAGCCAACCAAAAAGAAGGCACTCAAAGCAACGTGGGACGACTCCTCGGATGAATCGGAGGAAGAAGAGCAGAAACATCAAAGCCACCTCGCACTGATGGCCCGCGAAGCCGAAACAGATAACGAGTCGGAAGATGACGACGGGTCTGAACCCGAAACAAGCCACGAGTCCGTACTCGTTTCCGAAGGCCCGAATGAGGTATACTTAAATTTAAACAAAAAAATTTTTAGAATTATTTCCTGTCTAAATAGTAAATTAACTAAATTAGAAAATGAAAACAAATCACTTCTTGAGGAAAATCAAAACCTCAAGGAACAATTGAAGAATTCAAATCCAACTCAAAATCTAACACTTGAGGAGGAGAATTTATCATTAAAAAATGAAATAAACAACTTAAAAGAGATGTTAGAAAAATTTACAACAAGATCAAAAAATTTAGATTTAATCCTAAATAATCAAAAAGCATGTTATAATAAAACCAGACTAGGATATAAGTCGAATTTAAATAAAACCTTCAAATCATTAATAACCCAATACAAGTCAACCAATCTAGCTTGGGTCCCGAAAGCGTGTCTAACCACGCAAGTAGGACTTAATCAATATTATATACCTAAAGAAAAAATACATTATATAAAATTAAATAAACCAAACCAAAATCCAAAATACAAACCTAAATCAAATTCAAAATCTAAACAGAATTATCACCAAGTTAACTATAACTATAAAAAGAATCGACACAAGCCTAAAATCAAAACTTAAATTAATGGCCAATAATTCAGGGGGAGGCTCCAGAATAGCTGGCACCTCCAAAACTAACTTACCCGATAGGGTAACCCAAAATTTACCAACCCGGCAGGGTAATTAGGATTAGTTTAAAAGAGACCAAGTTTAACTTGAAACATGGTACTGGTGAAATTTTTGGATGATAGTACGTTAGGGAAACTTGGGCATCGCATGTCTAGAAAGATATGGTTTCGATATGGTGCATTTGGCCAAGTGGAACTGACCGAAGCTACCCTTAAACGAATCCTAACCAGTTAGACCAAGATGTAGTACTAAGTTCCGTGGATAGGACTATTCGGAAAACCTCGAAAGGTTGGTTACTTCTAATGATGTCCTTGTGACTCACCAAGCTTAGAAGTTTATTCGAAGAATGCCTATTTGTGGAAACCAAAGCTAAGTCTGAATCTAACACAAGTTAAACCAAAACTCTGTAATCAAACCAATTTCATCTCACAAAATCATAGGATTCCTTGATTGATAATATAGATCGGGTGAGATGAATAAGGCTTAAAAATTAATTTCAAAATTTTAATTTTAAAACTTAAATTAATTTCAAAATTTTAATTTTAAAACTTAAAAATTAATTTCAAAATTTCAATTTTAAAACTTAAATTAATTTCAAAATTTTAATTTTAAAACTTAAATTAATTTCAAAATTTTAATTTTAAACTTAAATTAATTTTAAAACTTAAAAATTAATTTCAATTTTAAAACTTAAACTAATTTCAAAATTTTAATTTTAAAACTTAAATTAATTTCAAAATTTCAATTCTAAACTTAAAAGTTAATTTTAATTTTAAAACTTAAATTAATTTCAAAATTTCAATTTTAAACTTAAAAATTAATTTCAAATTTTCAATTTTAAAACTTAAATTAATTTCAAAATTTTAATTTTAAAACTTAAATTAATTTCAAAATTTTAATTTTAAAAACTTAAATTAATTTCAAAATTTCAATTTTAAACTTAAAAATTAATTTCAAAATTTTAATTTTAAAACTTAAATTAATTTCAAAATTTTAACTTTAAAAACTTAAATTAATTTTAAAACTTAATTTTAATTAATTTCAAAATTTTAATTTTAAAACTTAAATTAATCTCAAAATCTTAATTTTAAACTTAAATTAATGCATGCTTGAAAGACTAACTTCAAAATCCTACTTACTGTAGGAAACCAAGTGGATTTTGGACAGTGGTTGCTCCAAACATATGGCTGGAGATCACACCAAGTTCACTCAACTCACTTACAAAAGCCTAGGAACAGTTGCCTTTGGAAACAACGGCAAACTCAAGGTAATTGGTATAGGTAATATTGAATTAAAATCAGACTTTATAATTACAAATGTCTTACTTGTTGAAAACTTTAAATATAATCTTCTAAGTATAAGTCAATTGTGTGATACTAGGTATAAGGTCAAGTTTCTATCTACAGAATGCTCAATCAAACATCAAGATAATCCTACCATAAGCCTAAAAGGTTTTAGAAAAGACAACATCTATGTCATCAACTTAACCATTTCTTCCATTAAGTGTTATTTAACACAAAAAGAAGAAACTTGGTTATGGCATAGGAGAATGTCTCACACCAACTTTAGAAATATAAGTAAACTAAATGGACTTGTAAAAGGCTTACCGAAGTTACCTAACTTAGATTCAACTATATGTAATGCTTGTCAACAAGGAAAACAAATTAAGTCAACCCACAAACAAACAAATCAACCACAAACTAACTCAATCTTAGAACTTCTACATTTAGATCTTTTTGACTCCCATGGAGTCAAATCCATTAATGGAAACTTATACTGTTTAGTAATTATAGACGATTACTCTAGGTTTACTTGGGTAAAATTCTTAAAACATAAAGATGAAACTTTTGAAATTCTTACAAATTTTTACAAACAGATTGAAAACGAAAAAGATATTAAAATTAAAAGAATTAGGAGTGACAATGGGGGAGAATTTAAAAATCATAACTTTAACAGTTTTTGTCTAGAAAACGGTTACCATCATGAGTTCTCATGCCCTAAAACCCCCCAACAAAATGGAATTGTAGAAAGAAAAAATAGAACCTTACTTGAAGCTTCTAGAACAATGTTAAATGAGTATAACCTACCTAAATACTTTTGGGCAGAAGCCGTTAGTACAGCCTGAACAACAATAAATAAAACTCATAACAAAACTTTCTTCGAAATATTTTATAATAAACAACCAAACATAAAATACTTTAAGGTATTTGGGTGCCCAGTTTTTATCTTAAATACAAGAGAACACTTAGGAAAATTCACCTCTAAAATTGAAAATGGAATTTTTGTAGGATATTCCCTAAACAGTAGAGGCTACAGAATTTATAATAAAGTTACCTTAAAAATTGAAGAAACTACTAATGTAAAATTTAAAGAAACTAAACAAGACATAGAACCTACACAACCCCCAGAGTTTGTTCCAAAAACCAATCAAACTCTAAATCATGAAGACGAGGAACAACATCAAGAGAATCAACCTCCTAAAACAATAAGGGTAAACCTAAATCATCCAACTGATCAAATAATTGGTGACCCAGACTTAAGAGTTCAAACCAGATCATCCTTTAGAAACCTAAGTCAAATCTCATTAATTTCAAAAATTGAACCTAAAACTGTGGATGAATCCCTACTAGACCCAGATTGGATTATAGCTATGCAAGAAAAACTAGCCCAATTTGAGCGTAATGAGGTCTGGGACCTAGTCTCACCACCTAAGAATAAGAAAATAATAGAAACAAAATGGGTATTCAGAAACAAACTAAGTGAAACTGGGGAAATTACTAGAAATAAGGCTAGACTGGTTGCCAAAGGATTTAGTCAAGTTGAAGGACTTGACTATGACGAAACATATGCCCCAGTAGCCAGATTAGAATCCATTAGAATGTTACTAAGTTATGCAGCCCATAAGGGATTTAAACTATACCAAATGGATGTTAAGCCTTTCTTAATGGACTAATCGGAAAGAAGTTTATGTAGGTCACCTCCTGGTTTTGAAAGCTTAGAACACCCTGATTATGTTTTTAAATTAAAGAAAGCCCTATATGGACTTAAACAAGCACCCAGGGCGTGGTATGAGAGGCTAACATCTTACCTAACATCTAAAGGATTCAAACAAGGTCAAATTGACCCAACCTTGTTTGTCAAATCATTAAATACAAACATATTTATTGCACAAATATACGTGGATGACATAATATTTGGCTCAACAAATTCAGAATTTTTAGAAGAATTTATTAATCTAATGGAAAAAGAGTTTGAAATGAGCTTAGTGGGAAAACTAACCTATTTCTTAGGATTACAAATCAAACAGACAAATGAAGGAAACTATATCTCTCAACATAAATACACCAAAGAATTACTTAAAAAATTTGGAATGGAAAATATAAAAGAAATAAAAACACCGATGGCTATAAACACAATCTTAGATAGTGACCCAAATGGAAAACCAGTTGACTTAAAATATTATAGAAGTGCAATAGGTAGCCTACTGTACCTAACTGCAAGCAGACCTGATATTTTATTTGCAGTTAGTATGTGTGCTAGATACCAAACTTGTGCTAAGGAATCCCATTTGACACAGGTTAAAAGAATTTTTAGATATCTTAAAGGAACAACAAATGTAGGAATCTGGTATCCTAGGACAAGTAATTTTGAACTAATAGGGTATTCTGACTCAGATTATGCTGGATGCAAATTAGACCGCAAAAGCACAAGTGGTGGATGCCAATTATTAGGTTCATCACTTGTTAGCTGGTTTAGTAGAAAGCAACATTGTGTTGCTCTGTCTACAACTGAGTCAGAATACATAGCTATAGGCGAATGTGTTGCACAAATATTATGGATGATGCATACTCTAAAAGATTTCAACTTAAATATCACAAATGTAAAAGTATTAATTGACAATATAAGTTCAATTAACTTAACCAAGAATCCTGTGCATCATTCAAGAACCAAACATATTGAAATTAGACACCACTTCATCAGGGATCATGTTACTAAAGGCGACATTGAACTCAAGTACATTGAGTCCAAATCAAATTTAGCTGACATTTTTACAAAACCTCTCCCTGAAAGTGAATTTAGCAACTTACGACGAAAATTAGGGATGTGCTTAATAGACTAGGATCTTTCAAAAATACTTTCAAAAATGATTTTACCAACTTATAGGTTAAACTTGTTTGTTTTCAAACTTTCCATTTTTAGACTTTCGAAAACAGTTTTGGCCTTAGACTAGTTTTTCATCCTTAGAAAGCATGTACCCATAGGACTAGTTTTTGAGCATCTCACCAACACCTTAGGTTTACCTTGCTTGTGTTTGATAAACATAGAAAGGGGTGAGATGCATAGGCCAACTGTCTGGACTTAAGATGCTTATTTCAGTGCATCAACATAAGTCTGGACGTTAAATACAACTCAGATATTAATCAGATTAAAGTTAATCAGTCAAATCAAAAAACTGACTGCTTGTAATCAACTTAATCTGACTAACCATGTGAAAGCTACTATCTTCTGATAGCTAGTTAGTACCTAATTGGTTAGACAGCTGGTTAAAGTTAAATATCAAGTTCAGGGGGAGAATTAACTCAAATTTTGTGTGTTTGAAAAATGCTTTTTAAAACCTAACATATGTTTGAACATTGATTTACAAAAAGTTAAATTTAACCAAAAATTTAAAAAATGTGAAAGCTTAATCCCACCTGATTTTCAAACCTGATTTGAAAAGTTAACTATTTCAAAATTTAGCTCTTATCAAATTAGCCTTAAAAATTAATGTTTGACAAAAAATTTTTCTTGAAAAATTACTTAATTTTTTTTGGTTTGAAAAATCAAAGTTGAAAAACTTACCTTTTTGAAAAGTAGATAAAAATTTGAAAAACCTATTTTGAAAATTACCACACGCTTGAGAGTTAAACTTGATTAACTTTAAATTTATACTTTTCAAAACTACTTGTCTCCCCCAAGTCAACTTGACTATTTTTTACTTGGTGTTAAAAATTGCACTTTTATCTTTCAAGTTTTGACCAAACTTAGATATTTTTTTACCTGTTACAGTAACTCTTCACTATGATTATTTACCTCTGTTCATTTTTTTTATGAATGCCAAAGGGGGAGAAGGGTTAGGTGGTTAAGTTAGCTAAACCAATTTGAAAACACAAACTAACTTTAAAACCACACAAATGCATGTTGCTTCTTGCATATGTTTTCACTAACTTAAACCAAGTTGTCATTCCATCAAAAAGGGGGAGATTGTTGGTGCGGGTAGCACTAACGGTCTAACCCAGGTTTTGATGAATGACAAATAGGTTAAGTTAGTTTTGTTGTTGTCTGACACTTTGATCAAGTGTGCAGGAAAAGTCCAGACAGGTCGACGGGCTGACCGGATGTCTGGCACGAAGTCCAGCTAGGTCGACGGGCTGACCGGATAGCTGGCGAGAAGTCCAAGCGGGTCGACGGGCTGACCGGACGCTTGGCGAGAAGTCCAGCTAGGTCGACGGGCTGACCGGATAGCTGGCGAGAAGTCCAAGCGGGTCGACGGGCTGACCGGACGCTTGGCGAGAAGTCCAGACGGGTCGACGGGCTGACCGGACGTCTGGCAGGTAAGTGAGGTAAGTCACTGGAGGGGAGTGACTGTGAGGACGCGTTCCCGGGAAGGGGACATTAGGCGTCGATCCGGCTTAGATCCATTTCGGATATCTAAGTCGAGATCGTGACTAGATTTCGGTCTCGGAAAGACGGAATCTAAGTCATACTCTCTTTATCTATCTGTTGAACTTTAACTGTGCTAACCATTTGTTTTACAGGATATATATTTGCCTCGGACTAACCTTGTTTTGCAGGAAAAAGGAGTCTTTCTGGAACAAGGTGGTCCGGACGTGGAGCATCTTGATTTGAGCAGTTATGTCACACTCCAGGCGCTCGGAAGGGATCCAGGCGCCCGGAACAGCATATAAAAGAAGCCCCAGACAGGAGCTTCAGAATCAACTTTGACTGAGAACTCTTCTGCTGATCTTGCTGCTCGACGTTCAAGTGCGACGCCAACAACGCTCCGACAAAAGTGCTCTTCCGGTTTTTGTTTAATTTTCTTTTTGTCGGTATTGCTTTATTATTACTAGCATCTCCTGTACTTTTTCTGTAATCATATTTCGACTTGCTAGTGATTGCCCAACGAAAGTGGTCAAGGACCACGGGCCTTCGAGTAGGAGTCGTCACAGGCTCCGAACGAAGTAAAAATATTTGAGTCTACTTTATCTTTTTCTGCTGCGCTTAAACTCTTGTTTTTTCGAATCGATATTCACCCCCCCCCCCTCTATCGAATCTAACTGTCACACCTCAGGTAGTCCCTGTCCGAAGAAATTTCGGCAGCATCTCTCTTGTACGGCGGACAATATGAAGCTCAGTATACATACATCTCCATACCTCGGCCACACACGGCCGGAATAATACAATACAAAAGAACAAGTCACGTAGTTTATATCAACATTCCACACAGATATAATATATGATCAATCCACACAGTTCAATAAGGAAAGACGATATAGAACCTCGAAGATATATGCAAACAGCCTACTCCACTACAACGAAGAAAACAAATCCACGAAGTAATGACAATACAACCGCAGCGGAAAGCAAAAGTAGCAAACCCGAATGTTCAATGTAAAGTCCACAATACAAACCCACAATACAAGTATATAAGATGCAAAAGCAAAATATAATCCGATAAAGAAAATCCTCGCGATAACGGGGCTAGCGACTGGGATCTCCCCTGACGGCCTCAACCTGAAAAGTAGTAACAACGGGGTGAGTTCAAAGAACTCAGCAGGTAGACCAATAGACATGTACAACAATATATATCCACCAGTAATAGCCTAAGGTACAGTCTCCTAAACCAAGGGATCAAGAGTACAGTTCTCTAACCATACAACCTACGGTATAGTCTCCTAACAGAATAACAGATATGCATAGCCGAAATAAACTGTAGTAACCAGCAATAGGCATAAGGTACAGTCTATAGCAAGAATAATAAGAAAATGCATAACTGAAATAAACTGTACTCACCTGCGAGGCTTGTGCAACTGACAGATAAAGCAAAAGCATATAACCTGTATGCATGTCAATCATATGCAATCACCAAAATGCATCAATCATAATTAATGCAATCTGTGCATATGATGCAAATGACATGGTCACCCCTGACGCCAGTCAGAATCTCACACACAATGGTGAGACCGCGTGGGTAGGGCTGTGACACCGTGCACTCTGCCGTCACTACCCCTGAAGAGTGACCGAGTGGACGGGATGCACCGGAGTACACCTATCCTCCAACCTCACTATAGGAGGGAGCGCCATGCTCTCATCTCCCGGTACACAATGACGGGGAGGGACCCCGGTGTGCTACCACGCTGCCTATCACACTACCCATGAGTGGAGCCTCCAGCGGAGCACCACCGAGCAACCTACACACCCTATGTGCTGTGCCACTACCCATGCAGTGGTCACGTGGTGCGCAGGTCAATGTAGCCGGCCGACGAGCTCAACAATAATGGAGTCGTCAATCGCCCAGCATGCAATCATGCGATATAGTGCATGCGGCTACAATATATATCATACCTGAACATATCCTCCATATGTGTAGATGCCAAACAGACAAACACATATATAACGATGATAATAAACAGCATAAACCAAAGACATCACATATAACAATGATGTAAGTATCATGAATCCAAGAGCATGTATCACACATGTAAAGCAACTAATCCAGTAGAGTAGAGCACTATAGATATGCATCTCTATGATCATATATACACATGGCAAGAGATATAATATCCAATCCTGAAATAAAGCAACTAGCAGATGAAACATGTGATAGGTATCAACTAGCTAAAACCAGGGAAGAAATGATCTACTATCTACCACTAGTAAATATATATAAGCTACACATATAATAAGACATTATCAAAAGATAAGTCAAAGGGTACCCGCCTCAAATAGAAGGTACAATCCCAAATCCGAAGTCAACGTCGAGACGCCTGTCTCGAATCAAAGTCCTGCGTCAAACAACATATATATATTTTATTTAGCTAAATCCCAAGAATAGCCAAATAAAATCCCTAAAATCAAATTAGGGCAAAACCCTAATCAACATAACCACAACTTACCTAACTAAAACTAATGGTCGATTAGGGTTAGTTACCTAATCCCTAATCACCAATTTGATTAGATATCCAAACTAGATTAGATCCAATAGTTAACTAGGGTTAATTGCTTAACCCTAATTATTCCATTAGATTAAATCTACGTAAATAAATCTAATCATAATCAACAACTAGTAATCCAAATACTCCTAATTCAAATCTACACATAATCTATAACATGTTCCAACCAAAATTCATTTCAAACCTAACCCTAAATCAACACTACACATGTATCAAACTCCCTACACATACCTCAATTCCCAGCTGAACAAGGTGCTGTACCAAAGTACTCTGAGGTATGGATGACTGCCGAACCAAACTGAGCTGGCTGGGTGAGGTGTCTGCCGAAGCCAAAGACACCACAGCAAGAACCAAAACAAATCTTCACCTTGCTGGATCAGAAAACCCACAGCAACCTCTGCTGGAGTTCTTTCCCAATTCACCCGAGACCTCAATCAGCAGCGACACAGAGGGAATCCAAGATCACCTTCACTGATAGAATTATTTAGATCAAACAGTAGATCAAACAATGAAAATCACAAATCATCAGCACCTAATCCTACCTCAACAGGGACCTTAGTCAGCGGCAAGGAAGGAGAGCAAGAACAGACAACAAAGAATTGATCCTTGCCTCCAAGATCGCATCCAGGGCACAGTCAGTATCTCCAGCCCTAGATGGCGACAATTGAGTACAATCGGCATCCACGGAACCGAGAAGAAGAAGGGAAGAAGGATTAGGAGATCACTAATCAAACAATAACCTAATTCCAACAAGGTTTACCTCCAAGATCAGTGACAACCCTAATTTCCCTCCGACGAAACCGATTAGGGCGGAGATGGCCGACCGCCGCTGCCGCTTGCCGAGGCTGAAGAAGATCTGGACTCCGCAGGTCCGGTCGGGCTCCAGCAAGCTCCGGCGACTGAGGATGATCACCGAAGGAGAAGCTCTGCTCCCTTCGCCTCTGATTCGCCCGAGAGAGAGAGAACAGAGGAAGAAGAGAGGGAATGAAGGGTGCGGCTTCGAGCAGGGGAGATCGGGGAGTTAGGGATCGGCGATTTTGGGAAAATGAATAAAAGAAAAGGATTTTATATAATAAACATTTCCTCACTTAAACGGGTATCCCAAACAGGTTTTATCCGCGCCCGAATTTAATCCCCTCAAAACCTATCGTACGAGCTCCGAAAAATTCCCAGAAAATTTCTAAAAATTCCGGAAAAATCCTATAAGGCTATTTTCCAAATAACCCTATTAATTAAATTTTCTGAGATCTCACATCCTCCCCTACTAATAAAAATTTGGTCCCCAAATTTCGCTATAACCAACAGCAAACACTATAATATAACCAAACAGTATAAATGCTGAAAGAAACTCCAACCCACATACCTCAAGTAAAAAGATGAGGGTATCGAGCTCGGATCGTATCCTCCAGCTCCCAAGTAGCCTCCTCGTCAGAGTGATGCTGCCATCCGACTTTAACCAGTCGGACAGTCTTGTTCCGCAGCTGACGCTCTCTATGGTCCAAAATCCGCACCGGAACCTCCTCGTACGTAACGTCAGGCTGAATGGGAACTGATATATCTGATAGTACATGTGCTGGATCGGATACGTATCTCCTCAGCATAGATACATGGAATACATCGTGAATGCCAGCTAGAGATGGTGGTAGCGCCAGACGGTAAGCTACTGCTCCAATCCTCTCCAGGATCTGGAATGGCCCAATATATCGTGGAGCTAACTTACCTCGGAGACCAAATCTCTTCACCCCTTTCGTGGGTGAAACTCTCAAGAATACATGATCACCAATAGAGAACTCCAGGGGTCTCCGTCTCTGATCAGCATAACTCTTCTGACGGTCCTGAGCCTCTGACATCCTCCGTCTGATAGTGCGAACTAACTCTGCATCCTGCTGAGCTCTCTGAGGTCCTAACAGCTGGGCCTCCCCAACCTCCTCCCAGAGGGTGGGTGTCCGACACAGTCTCCCATACAACGCCTCAAACGGTGCCATCTGGATAGCCGAATGATAGCTGTTGTTGTAGGCGAACTCCACCAAGGGCAGGTGGTCCTCCCAACTGCCTCCGAAGTCCATAACACAAGACCTCAGCAAGTCCTCCAAAGTCTGAATGGTCCGCTCTGACTGCCCATCTGTCTGCGGATGGAATGCCGTACTGAAACGAAGCTGTGTGCCCAAGGCCTGCTGCAGACTCTGCCAGAATCGGGACGTGAATCGTGGGTCTCTATCTGATATAATACTCAACGGAACACCATGTAATCTAATAATCTCACGACAGTATAACTCTGCTAATCGATCCAGAGAATCAGTCTTCCGGATCGCTAAAAAGTGTGCGGATTTGGTTAATCGGTCAACGATTACCCAAATCGCATCATGGCCTCAACGAGTCCTAGGCAATCCTACCACGAAATCCATAGTAATATGTTCCCACTTCCACTCTGGAATAGGGATCCTCTGAAGTAAACCAGCAGGTCTCTGGTGCTCAGCCTTCACCTGCTGACAGATAAGACATCTAGCAACAAACTCCGCGACGTCCTTCTTCATACCGTTCCACCAATAGGAACGCCTCAAATCCCGATACATACGGGTCCCGCCTGGGTGGATAGCAAATCTAGATCGATGAGCCTCCTGAAGTAACTCCTCCCTGACCGGGTGAGACTGAGGTACACATAATCTACCTCGAAAATAAACAATCCCCTCATCATCTCGTGTAAACTCGGTGCATCAGGAAGCTATCCGCTAATGAGCGTAATCTGTCGATCTCGGCTGGGCCTCTCGAATCCTCATCACGATCGGCGATTGAGCAACCATGGTAACGAGAATACCTCGGTCTGTCTCTGCTCCTCAAGGCCCAACTCGGAGAATCCACAATCAAGTCCGTGACTAAAACTCGGTGACAAGCTAAAGTCCCTCTGGACTTCCTACTAAGTGCATCGGCAACCACATTAGCTTTACCGGGATGGTAGCTAATAGTACAATCATAATCCTTGAGAACTCCATCCATCTCCTCTGCCGGAGATTGAGTTCATTCGGGTGAAAATATATTTGAGACTCTTATGATCAGTAAGAATCTCAAAAGTAATACCATAAAGATGATGTCGCCAAATCTTCAAAGCAAAGATAATAGCGGCTAGCTCTAAATCATGTACTGGGTAATTCTTCTCATGCTCCTTCAACTGACGAGAAGCATAGGAGACTACCCTACCGTGCTGCATCAAGCCAGCGCCCAAGCCCTGAAGAGATGCGTCTGTGTAAAGTACGAATCCGTCATCACCAGAAGGTAAAACCAAAACTGGTGCTGATACTAATCTCCGCTTCAGCTCCTGGAAGCTGGTCTCACAAGCCTCTGACCACGTGAACTTCACGCCTTTCCTAGTCAGACGTGTCAATGGCATAGCAATGCTGGAGAAACCCTCAACGAATTGTCGGTAATATCCAGCCAAGCCCAAGAAACTACGGATCTCCTGGACTGACTAAACTGTCCTCTCGAAACAGAAACTCCGGACGCTACATGCTGAGCCTTCAGCGAATAGTTTCGGCTCAAGTGCCCAGGCAGTTTGCAATAATAGCAAATTGACTGTCCCAGGGTGCATGCAGAGGTGATGTGATCTAGGGATCCATATCAAGTGCATTAAGAGTCACCAGTAGACTGTTTCCGGTTCTGCTGAGAAGACCGGGAACATCCTGATGAACAGCATCCTGACTTCTGGGGTCGGCCAGATGACCTAGAAGTACTCTGACCCATCTGAGGGTGATTTCTCTGCTGCTGCCCAGTAGTCTGTGGCTACTGGATCTGTCCGGAAGTCCGATCAGTCTGCTTCCTCTTCTTGTCCGCATTTACTCTCTGATGAGCTAACTCAATCATAAGAGTTCTACCAATGCCTCTATGTATGATAAACTACCAAAATCGGCAATCTTCACCTGAAGATGCCCGTCTAGTCCCTGGACAAACTGAAGCATACGAGATCTATCCTTGACAACTAACTCAGGACAGAATCTGGCCAACCGATTAAATTCGGCATTATACTCCATCACTGAGCGGTTATTCTGTCGAAGACAAAGAAAATCCTACCGAAGAGTCATCTGATATGCTCGGGGAAAATACTGACTCTCGAATGCCTCCCTAAATCTCGTCCAGGTAATATGCTGATCGCCTATGATGGAGCGCTATGTGTCCCACCAGATCTATGCCCCGTCTCGTAAGTGGTAAGCAGCCAGCTCAGCCTTCTCCCACTCGGAGCAGGCCATGTAAAAGAATGTCCGCTCCATAGTCTCAATCCAGGACTGAGCTATGCTCGGATCGGTCTCCCCGCGGAATAATGTGAATCGACTCTTCATCGACTCGGCTAAGGCTGGGATCCGTGCTCGCGCCGCAACTATACCAGTAGGGATCGCTGCGGAACTAGGTAGAGCCACTGGAGCTGCTCCTATGGGTGGTACTGAGGGATAGGCCGGAAGAGGTACCACTGGTGCCGCCGTATAAACTGGGGTGGGTACTGCTGGTGGAAATGCTGAGTAGGCATAAGTAGGGGCGACTGGAGGTACGATGGGCGGTACCGGATAAGGAGCAACCGGTACTGCTGGTGCGGGCGCCGGGTGTGCAGTAACCGGCGCAGGTATCTGGGGTGCCAAGTACGTAGTAGCAGGCACGGCTAGAGGGGCTGCCGAGTATACTGCGGGTACTACTACTGGGGGAGGTGCTGAATATGCCGACGGTGGTACCACTGGTGGTACAGTCGCGGTAGGTACCTCGGAAGTCGGAGCTATCGGGGTCTGATGAGCACTCGTACCCCCAATGACCTGAGGAGTCTGCCCCTGACGGACAGGCTCAACCCTAACAGACCTCTCTGAAGACTCTGTCTCAGGAGAATCTAACGGCCTCTTACGTGGCCGCCCACGTCTCGGTGCCGGTACACGTGTATGTGGCATATCTGTAAAGAAAATGTTACCTAGATATCACTACAGGTATAAGAACTGAAAAATTACCTAAATTACCTATTTGCCGTCTGGAGATATCCTGTCGCTGCTTAGCCCCAAATAGAACCAACAAAACCTCGTCAAAATGCCTCGGAATTTCGAAACGAGAAAATCGACGGAAATCCGTACAATCCGAAATACCGAAATATCCAGATACGCACGCAAAACTCGTAAGAACCAGTATCAGAACTGCTCTGATACCAAAAATTGTCACGCCCCAGGTAGTCCCTGTCCGAAGAAATTTCGACAGCATCTCCCCTGTACGGCGGACAATATGAAGCTCAGTATACATACATCTCCATACCTCGGCCACACACGGCCGGAATAATACAATACAAAAGAACAAGCCACGCAGTTTATATCAACATTCCACACAGATATAATATATGATCAATCCACACAGTTCAATAAGGAAAGACGATATAGAACCTCGAAGATATATGCAAACAGCCTACTCCACTACAACGAAGAAAACAAATCCACGAAGTAATGACAATACAACCGCAGCGGAAAGCAAAAGTAGCAAACCCGAATGTTCAATGTGAAGTCCACAATACAAACCCACAATACAAGTATATAAGATGCAAAAGCAAAATATAATCCGACAAAGAAAATCCTCGCGATAACGGGGCTAGCGACTGGGATCTCCCCTGACGGCCTCAACCTGAAAAGTAGTAACAACGGGGTGAGTTCAAAGAACTCAGCAGGTAGACCAATAGACATGTACAACAATATATATCCACCAGTAATAGCCTAAGGTACAGTCTCCTAAACCATGGGATCAAGAGTACAACTCTCTAACCATACAACCTACGGTATAGTCTCCTAACAGAATAACAGATATGCATAGCCGAAATAAACTGTAGTAACCAGCAATCGACATAAGGTACAGTCTATAGCAAGAATAATAAGAAAATGCATAACTGAAATAAATCAACCTCAGAGAGGTGCGTCGGTAAACTAGGGCAGATACAAGATAGTAAAGAAGAAAGCATCGGTCGATGTTTCATACCATCGAATCCCTAAAGACCATTCCACGCCGACGATCGGGTGGATCTGGATCAATCCAGTGGCGTCGAATCGGGGAAGAAAGGTCGGCTAGAGGAGATGCGACGCCATGTCTGCGATCTGGAGAGGAACAGCGCCGCCTGGATCTGTGCTCAACGGCCTCCAACTCTGGTGAAGGACGATCGCCGGAGCTGGAGCCATGCTCTCATCTCCGTCGCATGGCCACGGTGTGCTACCACGCTGCCTATCACACTACCCATGAGTGGAGCCTCCAGCGGAGCACCACCGAGCAACCTACACACCCTATGTGCTGTGCCACTACCCATGCAGTGGTCACGTGGTGCGCAGGTCAATGTAGCCGGCCGACGAGCTCAACAATAATGGAGTCGTCAATCGCCCAGCATGCAATCATGCGATATAGTGCATGCGGCTACAATATATATCATACCTGAACATATCCTCCATATGTGTAGATGCCAAACAGACAAACACATATATAACGATGATAATAAACAGCATAAACCAAAGACATCACATATAACAATGATGTAAGTATCATGAATCCAAGAGCATGTATCACACATGTAAAGCAACTAATCCAGTAGAGTAGAGCACTATAGATATGCATCTCTATGATCATATATACACATGGCAAGAGATATAATATCCAATCCTGAAATAAAGCAACTAGCAGATGAAACATGTGATAGGTATCAACTAGCTAAAACCAGGGAAGAAATGATCTACTATCTACCACTAGTAAATATATATAAGCTACACATATCATAAGACATTATCAAAAGATAAGTCAAAGGGTACCCGCCTCAAATAGAAGGTACAATCCCAAATCCGAAGTCAACGTCGAGACGCCTGTCTCGAATCAAAGTCCTGCGTCAAACAACATATATATATTTTATTTAGCTAAATCCCAAGAATAGCCAAATAAAATCCCTAAAATCAAATTAGGGCAAAACCCTAATCAACATAACCACAACTTACCTAACTAAAACTAATGGTCGATTAGGGTTAGTTACCTAATCCCTAATCACCAATTTGATTAGATATCCAAACTAGATTAGATCCAATAGTTAACTAGGGTTAATTGCTTAACCCTAATTAATCCATTAGATTAAATCTACGTAAATAAATCTAATCATAATCAACAACTAGTAATCCAAATACTCCTAATTCAAATCTACACATAATCTATAACATGTTCCAACCAAAATTCATTTCAAACCTAACCCTAAATCAACACTACACATGTATCAAACTCCCTACACATACCTCAATTCCCAGCTGAACAAGGTGTTGTACCAAAGTACTCTGAGGTATGGATGACTGCCGAACCAAACTGAGCTGGCTGGGTGAGGTGTCTGCCGAAGCCAAAGACACCACAGCAAGAACCAAAACAAATCTTCACCTTGCTGGATCAGAAAACCCACAGCAACCTCTGCTGGAGTTCTTTCCCAATTCACCCGAGACCTCAATCAGCAGCGACACAGAGGGAATCCAAGATCACCTTCACTGATAGAATTATTTAGATCAAACAGTAGATCAAACAATGAAAATCACAAATCATCAGCACCTAATCCTACCTCAACAGGGACCTTAGTCAATGGCAAGGAAGGAGAGCAAGAACAAACAACAAAGAATTGATCCTTGCCTCCAAGATCGCAGCCAGGGCACAGTCAGTATCTCCAGCCCTAGATGGCGACAATCGAGTACAATCGGTATCCACGGAACCGAGAAGAAGAAGGGAAGAAGGATTAGGAGATCACTAATCAAACAATAACCTAATTCCAACAAGGTTTACCTCCAAGATCAGTGACAACCCTAATTTCCCTCCGACGAAACCGATTAGGGCGGAGATGGCCGACCGCCGCTGCCGCTTGCCGAAGATGAAGAAGATCTGGACTCCGTAGGTCCGGTCGGGCTCCAGCAAGCTCCGGCGACTGAGGATGATCACTGAAGGAGAAGCTCTGCTCCCTTCGCCTCTGATTCGCCCGAGAGAGAGAGAACAGAGGAAGAAGAGAGGGAATGAAGGGTGCGGCTTCGAGCAGGGGAGATCGGGGAGTTAGGGATCGGCGATTTTGGGAAAATGAATAAAAGAAAAGGATTTTATATAATAAACATTTCCTCACTTAAACGGGTATCCCAAACAGGCTTTATCCGCGCCCGAATTTAATCCCCTCAAAACCTATCGTACGAGCTCCGAAAAATTCCCAGAAAATTTCTAAAAATTCTGAAAAAATCCTATAAGGCTATTTTCCAAATAACCCTATTAATTAAATTTTCTGAGATCTCACACTAACGGTCCTACACATAGAACAGATACTAGTTATCCCAGTCAGACCTTGCCATGTGGACTACAGAAACAATCTTACATGTCATCTGCAAGGTATTTACTTTTCCTATGTTTGCCTTTATGTTTAGTTGATAGTTTTATTCCAGGTGACTCTATTATGATGCATTAATTTCTTAACTTTTTTGAAATAAGGTTTTGACTTCTTGGATTATAGAAGTTGAGATTGTGAAAATTTCACATGTTGTTTGCTTATTCCTGTTGACTTTCATTAAATATTGAGATTTTGGAAATTTTACATGCAGTGTCTTTTTAGATATTTTGAATGGTGAATGGAGGTATTTAGAAACTTCGGCTAAACAGCTCGGATATGGATGATTATAGGAGCAGCAACTACATGTTATGTGACACTGCATCCAAACCTCAAGGGTGTGACTGGAAAATACTTTGACGAAGAACTATTAAGAGGACTTTGGGATTTAAACGAGAAGATGGTTAAAGCCAATGAGTAAAGAACATTCAAGTCAAGAGGATAAGTAGCATCTATCAAGATTCTTTAAGTTCATGCAATAAGATGTAGTCGATAGGAGTAGTTTTAAGTGTCTCCTAATTAAAATTTATTTGTATGCAAGTAATTATGTTTGTTATAGAAGTGTAAGGATAATAATTTCTATATTGATCTTACTTGTTTATTTAATAATATGTTGTTGATTAAAATAGATTTATTTTCATTTATCTTTTATTTGTCTTTGGTATTAACAAATAATAGTTTAAAACTTCTTATCTTTTACTAAAAAAATAATATTTTTTATGCATTGTGAAATTGTTGTCTTTGCTAAAAAAGACAACACATTTTATGTGTTGTCTTTAACAAAGACAACGTTTTTTATGCATTGTCTTTGTAAAAAATGACAACGCTTTTAAAGTATTGCAAAAGCATTGTCTTTGCTACAAACGACAATGCTTTTAAAGCGTTGTCTTTGAGCAGACTTTTAACAACAGTGCTTTTAACAACACTTTTCCAGCCACATAGACAACACTTTTAAAACGTTGTCTATTAGCTTTTTTCTTGTAGTGTAGGTGTCTGACAAATAATCGAATCTGATTAGGGAAAACCCTAATTTACTAAAAAAAAAAAATAATATCACATATCAAACCAAATTCCCTATGCGGAACCATTACAACCTCGAAATCAATTTGTCAACAATGGAATCCGCTGCTAGAAGCCCGGAACCATCAAGAAAATAAAGTGACCACGGAGACAAATCCCCAATCCACTCAAATCTATTACCCCATCCTCCATTACAACAAGAAGAAACAAGTATCAGGTATCGATAAGGAATCATTAACCCAAAATCCTAATCTTCCTAAATTTGTCCAGGTTAATCACACCAATGGGAGAAGAGAAACATGACTAACTTCATATTCAAGCTACAAGAACTACATCCACTTCAAAGTAATTTAAAGAACAAAACCTTAACGTTTATACCTCTTACTACAAATCCAAACGAAAACTGCAAGAATGGAGTCCAAAACTCAACAATTTGAAAGGAAATCGATCAACACTCGATTCTAGCTCACACGCCCCAATCCGTTGTAGAGAATTGATAGAAATCATCTAACAAAACAAGAGCACCGCAAGAAAACATCGCACAACCAAATCAACTCACCAGACACCCTAGATAGCATCCCGGACGATATTGTAACCTACGGAAAGAAACATTCATCTCATACTTACAAAGGGAATCTACTTGCTGGATAGCTCTTGTTGCGGCCGGAGGTGGAAGAGATCCGGCTACCGGTGCTAGGATAGGGAGAAGTCGGCCGGTGCAAGGGCACAAGGACAGGGCACTGTGGTGCGCGCGTGCGGGAAAGGCACCGAAAGCTGTGGCTCGACGGTTGTGGTTCGACGAAGAAGAGATCGCCGGCTGTGTGGCCTGCGTGAGGGAGAAGGGTAGGCAGCTGTGGCTTGAGAGAGGAAGAGGCCGGCAAAGGTGAGGGCTCGGGGACGAGGGAGGTCGGCTGGTACTCGCGTGGTGAAGGCTCGGGAAGGAGTTTGGCGTCGTGTGGGGAGTTAGGGCACCGGAAATTTTCCTTTTATAACTTAGGGATTTTCCAATTAAACCCTAGATCCATTCCTCAATTAACTCCCACCTCCGGGTATTCCAAATAGGTTTTTCTCGAGCCCAGTAATGCATCCCCTTTGATTACGTCATACGAGCTCCAATTAAATCCTAAAAAATTTCTAAAAATTCCATTAAGATTTTTCGTCCATTAAATCTTATTATTTAATTATTATTTCGGTGCGGTATTTTACAAAAATAGACATAAAAATAAACTAACTAAGTTTGTAATTAAGTGCAGAAAGATAGAAAAATTAAAAATTAGGTCTACCTCCCCCTAGACTTATACTTTTCCTTCACCCCCTTTGATCACATAAAAAATATGGGTTGCAAGAAAAATCTAAGGGTTAACACTTAGAAAATTTTGAACGTTTCTAAAAAAAATTCTAAGTTTTTGCAATCAATAAAACTTGAGGAAAAAAAATTTAAGTTTTTGCAAAAAATAATTTTGAAAATTTCTTAAGCAAAAAATTTCTAAGTTAAACAAAATTCTAAGTTAGATATTTTGTAAAAAAAAATATTTTTTTAAAAAAAATTAACTTAAATCTTTGAGAGTTTTTCTAAGTAAAAAGAAATTTGAGAAACAATTTATAATTTTAAGAAGAACTTAAAAAATTTCTAAGTTAAAGAAATTTCTTAGTCCCTCTTTTAAAAAAAAACTTTGAAAATTCACGCAAGGAAAAATTTTCTAAAGAAAAAAAAAACTCTAAGTAAAAAAAAATTCATAAAAGATTCTGACTTAGTAAATTTTGCAAAAATATTTTTGAAAAAAAAAATTAAGTAAGAATTTAAGCAGAAATTTTTTATTTTAGAAGAACTTTTAACTTATTTTTCTAAGTAAAAGTTTTACAAAAATTTTTTTTGAAAACTTTAAAAAATGTTTAAAAGACTTTCTAAGGCATTATTAAATTTCAATCTTAATGCTTTGTTAGAAAGTTAATTAAATATTTTATTTCATTATTTTGGTTTCCAAGTCGTGGCGAGGCACTGGGCCTTCTTGGTTATTGGAGCAACTACCACTTCCTTAGACAAAGCCTCATAAAGAAACTCACTGTTTAATTTTCTCGCTCAAAGCACTAACTCCAATTAAAAGTTCAAGTTAAATAAGACTTAGGAACCCAATATACGTTCCAGCCTACTGGATTAACTAAAAATTTCTTAGGGACATCTCTTTTTGAAATATGCCTAATTTGTCCCGGGTGATATCTAAAATATCAATTTAAATTATTAAATTTTCTAACATTTGTATTAGATAAGCATGCACGATTTTTCAAGTTACCTACTTGAATTTTTAGATTTTCATTTTCTGATTTCAATTTATCATTTTCTAATTTTGATTTATCTAAATCTTCTAGAGGGCAAGATTTAGCTATTATTACTTTTAAATATTTATTTTCTTTTTCTAATTTGCAGCAATCTTTTGTTAGCAATTTAACGAATTTAAAGAGTTTATCGGGAGGAAGAGATCGTATCTACCTTATCTTGTCGATCTCGTTGTACGTGTCTCCCCTTGACTGCTGCTTTCTTCCGACGTAGCTCCCCCTCATCGATGCTCTTGATGCTCATTTCGGAAGAGCTTGAATCGCAGTCGTCGTCTTGATGACTCGCCATTAATACAAGCCCGGAGAACACCTCGACTTCCGATTCGGACGACGTATCGTCCCCGTCGCCTTTAGGGTCTTGCACTTTTGGATAGACTTCTTACCTTTATCCTTATCCTTGTTATTTAGCTTAGGGCAGTTGTCCTTGACGTGCCCTTCTTCATCGCAATGGTAGCAGCGGATGGTCCTTTTCTTTTTCCCCTGCCGATGGTTAGATTTCCTAGATTTACAAAGATTCTTAAATCGTCTTATCATCATTACCATTTCCTCGTCGTTGAGAGAAGACTCCGACTCAGGTTCGTCTCTCGATGCTTTGAGGGCGACGTTGTGCTTAGGCTCTTTCGTACCTACACATCTTGATTCATGCACTTCAAATGTCGAAAAGAATTCTTCTAATGTAATTTTCTCTAAATCTTTCGAAATGTAAAAGGCATCTACTAGTGACGCCCATTTTGAATTTCTCGGAAAAGAATTTAACGCGTACCTTAGCGAATCTCGATTGCTTACCTTTTCTCTGAGATTCGATAGTCCGATGATGATTTCTTTAATTCTTGAGTGCAGATGCGCAACTGTCTCGTCTTCCCCAAGTCGTAGGCTGGTGAGCTGATTTCGGAGTAAATCTCGTTTTACGAGCTTTGCTTCGGACGTTCCTTCGTGCAATTCAAGGAACTTCTCCCAAAGTTCCTTTGCAGAGTCGTAGTTGCCAATCCAGTTGACTTCTTGTGGAGGAAGAACGATTAGTAGATGGTACTCAGCTTTGTCATTTGCCACGTAGTCGGCCTGTTCCTTCTTCATCCAATGGTATTTCTCCTTACCTTCCGGTGCTGTAAAACCAAACTCCATAATTGACATTAAATCAAAATCGGTTTTAAAGAATACCTGCATTCGCTTTTTCCAGCTAGCGAATTTCCCTTCGAACTTCGGCGGGTAGATGCTTGGTCCGACCATTATATCGTTGCTTCGTTCGGCGGTTAGTCCTCCTAAAGTGTCTTAGCTCTGATACCACTTGTTGGACCGCTGGACTGGCTAGAAGGGGGGTTGAATAGCCTGCCAAAAAATAAAACTACAATCATTCTCGAACTCTTAACCTAACACTTGCATAAATTAGCTAAACAGAAAATAACGAAAAGAAGAGGCATCAGATTTGACTTGGTTACAACCGGGGAGGTTGTTAATCTAAGTAAGATGATCGCACTAAGAACTCCTTCAGGCGGAGAAACCTCTTACAATGATGAAGCACAGAAAACAGAAGCTATTCTAGAAATAGAGCGTACAAGTGTTGGAAATGAATTGCTTGGAATTGTTGAAAAGCTTCTGGACCAAGGCTGTATTTATAGCCTTGGTCGGGGCGCCCCGAAGGGGTTTCGAGCGGCTTGGGGGGATAAAACTTTATCCCCCAACGTTCAGATCGCGATTGACGCGATCTGGTCAAAAAGTCAACTCCGAGCGCCCGGAAGGGTTCTAGGGGCCCCGGGCGCCCCGATTGGAAAAGTCAACCCCTTTGACTTTTTCAGCCCGGGTCTTCTGCTCCGGTTCCATTTGCCTCAGACCGAGTCTTCCGCTCGCTTGGGTGATCTCTGCCATCCGGAATAGGGCTCACCCGAACCCAGCTTCCGATCTTCTCAAGCAAGCTTCCACTCTGGCTTCTCGTCCCTCGGAATCACCGCGTGCTTCATTCTCATCCACCAACGTACTCATCCGCAGTTTTCGTCCCTCGGTCGCACCCCGTGCCGACCTTCTCGCTAGCTGCGTCGTCTCTTGCTCCTCGAGTAGTCTTCCGCTCCGACTTCTCGTCCCTCGGAACCACCGCACGCTTCCTTCTCGTCCGCTGGTGTACTCTTCTGCAGCGCCTCATCCCTCAGACGCACCACGTGTCATCCTTCTCGCTAGCCGCGTCTTCTGCTCGATTACCTGTGCTCCTAAGCTCCTGCACACTTAGACACAAGGTTAAAAACACATAGGACCTAACTTAACTTATTGATCACACCAAAATAACCTTGGGGTTCCAACAGATCGGATGTCCATCAAAAGAGTTCTGATAAGTTAAGGTCAACTAGATATCGGACAAGAAGAGAATTTAACTTTGATAAGATTAAAACAAGAGTATTAATCAATTGATATGGTGTGCTGATTGACTAATAGATGTAACCCCCCCTCCCAATAAAACCTCAAAAAATAGTTGCTATAGTACTGTTGCAGTGCTGCTATAGTACAACTACTGTAACAATTGATCAATCGACTGTTGTGTTAGATCAGTCGATTGATGGCTTTAGAAACTGATACAGAAGCAAGTAGATTTGACCATTCAACTTGACTGATGGTTAATACTATTGGTGCAATTTGTATTAAAAATTAGATTTTGATGTATGACAAAAGGTTAAAGTTAGTTGTTATGTGATCTGATGTCTTTACCAAATGTGCATAATTGATGAGTCTAGTTGACCTAACACCAAGCTAATTCCCAGATAGGTCTGAGGACTTGATAACTGCTACATAGTCCAAATAGGTAAAGAGTGACCTGATATTTGGCAGGAAGTCCAGTTGGGTCTATGAGACCTGACAGCTGGCTAAAGTTTAATTGGGTTTACGAACCTGACAACTGGCAATAAGACCTGGTGGGTCAAGAGACAAGTCAAGTGATTGCAAATGATAAGTGAGATAAGTCACTAGAGGAGAGAAATCCAGTGAGGACGAGTCCCAATTGGCATAGTAGGCGCTAGTCAAACTTAGATCCATATTGGAAGTTTAAGTTGAGACCAAAACTAGATCTTGGTCTTAGAAAGATATTATCCAATTAATATATAAACTATTCATGCATATATTTTTCTAACTCTATATTATAGATCTTCGAATTCTACACATGTGGAAACTGACAGAGCATGATTCTGAGTTTGGAGTCAAAAGATATGAGCTTCGGAAGATTGTTGGGTCGAACCTACTTAGGGGAGGCACCTCTGGCCTGCGGTGAGGTGCCTCAGAGTGTTAGAGGCACCTCGGAACTCAATGAGGGTGCCCTTAAGTGGATAAGGCAAAAGGATTTGTTGAGGATGAGGAACCGCTTCTTCAGGGATGAGTTTTGAAGGCTCCTCCAGTGGTATTGGAGGCGCCTCCAATACCTTATAAAAGGGGTATTCGACCAACAGAAGACACAGAACTTCCATACAAGCTTGGATATATGATCCTTCTGCTACTTCGACTGTGTCAAATCTACTGTCCTACTGTCGTGCTACCACTCTGCTACTTTCGACTACTATTAGCAGATCGACACTAACACCTAAACTCTCGACTTTGACAAACCTTGTGTTGGTAACAATTTTGTTTAAATTGTTTATTTTTGTTACTAGGACAGTGTAGGTTGTTACACTATCTTTTACATCATTCTTGTATTCGATTCCCTCTTTCGGTAGTTTCGGAAGAGGTTTTTAGTGGATTATCCATTGATATTATCTGAGGGATCGTGGGTCTTGGAGTAGGAGTCATCAAAGCCTGTGAACTAAGTAACTCCTTGCGTTCGCATTCTGCTTTTCTCTACTTAACTGTTTTTAATTCTTTCACTGCACTTTGATTTCAAAACGTTAGAAAGATAAGTTTTTAAAAATCATGTGATTAAAACCCTGCCCCCCCCCCTCTTATGTACGCACTGATCCTACAGATATCAGTCGATCATGAGTTGAACAGAAGCATGTCAATTTGATTAATTGCTATCAGTCGATTGATCAGATGAATTAGTCAACTAATGTTCAAATAATTAAAAAAATCCGACAAATTTCAAAAGGTTCAGAGATAGTTCAACGACAATAATAGTGTCAGAGACCATATTAATTGACTGATGGATCGATCGACTGATAGGTGGAAATCAACCCCTGCCTAAATACTTTGAAGAGAGATTTCAAGGAGATTTTTACAACTAGTTCTTGGAGCTTTGAGGATGAACTACTGTAAGATTTCTTGAGCAACAAGTGACATTATCAAACAATCATCAACGATCAAAAGTGAGATTCTTGTAAAGTTATTTACATTCTTATATTTACTTTTATATCTTGTATTGTTGTTGAATTGTTGTGAAATCTATTATAAGATGTTTCTCTACCTCCAAAAGATTTCTAAGAATAAGAGATTTAGTGGAGGTAGATCGCTAGGACTATGTCATGGATTAGTCACCTTAACAGGCGAATACCAAGTAAAATTAAAGTGTTGTGCATGTGGAGTCCATTTTTATTCAAGTATTCGGTTACACATTCAAATGATGAGCTCATAATCGAGATGAACTCACACATATCCTAACATTGTTGTTGTAGGTTCCTTGTTTTCCTATTTATAATTTTCTAACTAAGGTTAGATAGACTTCACATAATTGTTCTATTTAAATCTAATCAACTCAAATATTGATCATGAAAGGTTTATTTGTCTTACCTAGTAGCCGGTGAAAATTTTCAATGGCACCAAGCCAGTCAACTCCAGAATTAGCCCAATTAGTATTTGTTTACAAGCAACAAACATATAACCATTTAGCCCCACAAGCAAGGTGTAGCTGTTAAGGTGTAACAGAGATTTTCAGAGTGTCATGATTTGATCCTCTGTTGAGACATGTTTGGTGTTTACTTTAATGAAAAACTTGAGTTGAGTGGCCCTAGGCAAAAGTACACATGGGTGGGCAAAACTTGAGCTGAGTGGACCTTTATCTATCGAGCATGGGCTTTTCTGGCTCGGTTTAAATCACCATCAGTTGGTCCTCCCGAGATGATACCTATAAGGCCTTTCACAGGCTCTCGAGAAATTGTTTTCTCCTTTTCTTACCTCCTTCATTCATCTTTAGAGGAGGGAGAGGCTTCTCTTGGACATTTCGAAAGCTCCCGGCAGGGTTGCTCCTTTTGCATCGATCTACCCTCATTTCGACTGGGTTGGGTAGACCAGGAGGTAACATGTCATGCATTCCTTTTCCATGTCCGAGCAGACATGCGTTTCTTTTGGCTCTTATAGGTATAACAATCTTCAGTGGCATGACTACGAGATTGATGATAAGTACAAAAACGTTCTTGTCTTAGAGCTGGAGGGACTGCCTCTATATTCTGAATGGCTCCTCCTACTCAATGATCATTAGGTTTGAACGAGTAAGCTTCTTTGGCCTTCAATGGGAGAGGAGGTGCCTTTCGCTCTAGTTAATCATCTTGTTAATTCAGCACTATAGGATCTTTCCTTCGAGCCAGTTAAATTTCTTCTACATTTACATACTTGACTGAGTGGCCAAGTAGATCATCAAAATTGACTGGAGGCTTTCTTACAAGCGATATGAAAAAAATCTCCTTTCAAAAGACCTTGTGAGAAGGCACTCATCAGTATCTTTGAGGTGGCCGAGCGGATATCCTGTGCCATATTATTAAACCTCTGAATATAATCTTTTAACATCTCCTTCGGTTTCTATTTCAATGCAAAAAGGTTCATGGAGGTTTTATGATACCTCCTAATAATAGCAAAGTGATGTAGGAATATATATAGACCGAAATTCTTCGAACGAGTGAATGGAATTTAACGAGAGTCGAGAGAACCATCTTTGGGTTGGTCCTACGAGAGTAGTTAAGAATATTCTATATTTTAACCCTTCTGAGTATTGATGTATCAATGTCATATTCTCGAACTTGCATATATGATCCTTTGGATCAGTTGAGCTATTATATTCCCCTGTAATTGGCGGTCTATAATGACTAGGCAATGGATCTGTGAGGATCTCTGCACTGAATGGAGAAACCACCATTATATTCCCCTATAGTTCCCGCTTTGTTTTTTAATAGCAATTGTTGCTGAGTGGGGCATGTCGAGGAGCGTTTCTAGCTAATGATTCAATCGATCAGGCTCGCTTAATATTCTCGACCTGAGGATGACTAGTGCCTTCAGTATGCTTCATCGTGGGTTGAGATAGACGTGGTTGCTCCAATTGAATAGCAGGCAAGGCTCTATGAGGGAGATGATGAGCGCCCTGGCAGTATAATCGCCGGTGGTGGTGGTTCTTCACTTACTGGCTACTGTTGTACCTGGGTTACTTGATGTTGTTCTAAAACATTTTTCACAGCATCTGATATAATCTTTGCTAACTCTACTTGTGCCAGCGTAATATTGCTGGTGTCTCCCATGAGTCTTAGTTCAAGTGAATAAGTTTTCACAAACGGTGCCAATTTGATCATACTTCAAGAAACTCTAGGGCGACTTCGTCGGTACGCTTGCTTAAGAGTTCACATGACTGCAACGATGCCTGAACAAGTGATGGTGGAAGAGAAGTGGCCAAGAAGAAGAAGCAGAAAAAACCAAACCCCATTTTATTTCTTACTGCGATACCTTTATACAATTCTCGTTCTACCTTTCACCTTCCCCATCATTTACATTTATTACAAGGGAGTTATGAGATCATTTAGTAATTCATTAAATACAAGAGATTATTTAATGTAGTTATAATAAATGTGCACAATGTTTACTTTACCTCTTCTATCTGTTCACATTCTCTGCACATTTAGGAGCTAATGATGAACATTTAATGAAAATGCTCCTGATCATTTAATGTATTTAACCATAAACATCTCGATCGATGACTCAACCCTAAGTTAATCCGTGTGGTAAGTAAATTGCCCCTTCCCACTCGATAAACCAAGAACTTCTACGAATGGCTCTTGCAGGTGAGTAAGTTGAACCGTACCACTCAGCTTGTTAATCACATCCCAATTGGCGACTCAACCAAGAGTTAATCAGAGCGGGGCTTAGTCTCTTCATGATCTTAACTTTGACTATTATCTCATGTGATATACTGACCTACTGACGCCATATGACACCTCTTGTGGATCGCCACATCACGTACCTTGCATCCGTCTCCAACCTACAAGGGTTTTTCCTGCATACTTTTCACATAAATTAAATTTCATTTCATTAGCCTTAAGTTAAATGTTATCAAATATTAAAATTATATTCTTGGACATGATTACATCAACATCTTCACCTTAGCTTATTTGCTCCCGGATATAAATAGTGATTGGTTTCTTCAAACAATGATTTAAACAACTCAGATGCTGCATTATTATTACCATCCTTCATGTCAATTTATTGACCCTCTTGTATAATTCGTTCAAACTCAAGTAAGTTAGTTAACATATCAACAAAATTCCGGATCCTCATGTTTGATTTCATTTATCACAATAATATTTGCATTTTGAGATAGATCGATCTATCTCCAAACTTTAAATTTCGACACAATATACAAGAGCAAAAATCCAAAAATATATGCATTTCGATGACCCTCCTTGTGATAAGCAACAAAATCCAAAAATTCTTTTAACTCCATTCTTATACCATTTTATTTTACTCGTTATCTATTTTGAAATATATAATTCATATCAATCAAACAATCGTTATATTGTCTCTAATAAATTAAAATAACCAATATTGGCTTGAAAACACATGTTTTTCTAACTGTGCTCCACTTACCATATTAACTTAATATTACTTGCTACAATAGAGTAAATGGTTAATTTTGGATGAATATATCTTCGGAAATAAATAAATTTCCTCCCACCTTCTAACTAATTTAACGGTCAATTATAAATTAACTCAATGATTTATCTCCTTTCTCATAATCTAGAGACGGATGGTAAAAGACATTTAAGATAAACGTAATTATCTTTTCTACCATTAATAGGATAAAGAAGAGGATTGATCGTTGCTTTGTGTTACATGGAGGGGAGACCCTGCTTCCTATTCCTACCGAGGAAGAGAATGGAAGAGTGAGGAAGAAAAATCACCAATAAAAGAGAGGATGACCACAAAATGTTTAGCGCGCACTGCCAAACTCAACCGATATACATAGATGAACAGAGAATTTTGGAATCAATTCAATCATAACTGTCAGTTGTCAACTTAATTAGTCTAGCAAACTATCATTTTGCAAGATATCTGTGCGGGCGCAGGATATCATTGATTTTAGTTTTTTTTATATATTTATTTAAAATTTTGAATTAAAAAAATAATTAAAATATTTTAAAAAAATTTTATTTCTATGGTTCAGGCTTTGGGTTATAATATCAAAGTTATTTTTTTTTTTAGATTTTACCTCTAGGGTTCAGGATTTAAGTTATAGTATCAAAGCTATTTAAGATTCAGGCTTTCGGTTATCAAAGCTATTTTTTTTTTTAGATTTTACCTCTAGAGTTCAGGCTTTGGATTATAGTATCAAAGTTATTTTTTTTAGATTTTACCTCTAGGGTTCAGACTTTGGGTTATAGTATCAAAACTATTTTTTTTAGATTTTACCTCTAGAGTTCAGATTTCCCAATTAGGTTATAGTGTTTGGTTTTAAAAAAAATTAAAATAAAAATAATTTAAGTATTTATTGAGTATTGTAATATGATGAGGAGATATATTAATGTATTAAAAATTTATATAAGGAAATGTTAATTTTTTAATTATTTTTTTAATTTAAAATATAAAAAAAAATAAATAAAAAATTATTAATTGATCTCCTGCGCAATGCGCACAATCATTGATTGACGACGCGCACAGTGCACGTATATATATATATATATATGCACGTATATATATATATATATATATATATATATATATATATATATATATATATATATATATATATATATATATATATATATATATATATATATAAACTTAAACTAATACAATTATCAACCAAATTTTAGCACAAATAATATGTACCACCAAAATGGATTTTGAATGATATTTTTACCAATCAAAATTAATTTTAATTGGTAAAAATATATATAAAAAAAATTGGACAGTTGATTTATTTTTTTAATATTTTACTTGTCAAAATTAATTTTGGTAAGTAAAAAAACCGTAAATTTATTTTGACAAAAAAAAACTTATACTTATTGACAAAAAAGTCAATTATTAGTCTGTAATTTTTTATTTTTGTTTTACCAACCAAAATTAAGTTTGGTTAGTAAATTTTTTTTTAATATTAATTAAATTTTATTTAGGCTAATAAATATTTATATTACTGACTAAAATTTAGTTAATCGATATTTTTTAATATTTTAGGTTTGGCCAATAAAAAAAATTAGAATATCAATCAAAATTTATTTTTATCAATAAATAGTTTATAATTATCCATCAAAATTCACATGGACGGTAAGTTTAAATATTTTACTTACAAAAATTAATTTTGGATATTAAAAAATAGAAACTAAAATTTATTTTTGTCAAAATTAATTTATAATTACCGACCAAAACTCAATCGGTTTGTATTTGTTTTAATATATTACTAGCCAAAATTAAGTTTCGTCAGTAAAAAATACAAATATTTAGCAAAGTTTATTTTGATCGATAAATAATTATATTGCCGATAAAAATTCATTTGGTCTGTATTTGTTAATATTTTTCTAGTCAATTATGTTAGGCCAGAAAATTACTAGCAAAAATGAGTTTGGCTAAAAAAATTCATGGTTAATCCTTATTTTCTCTCGTAATAATTAATTATTTATTAATGATTTTTTGACATTTCATAATACTTAAATTTGTCATTTGTTGTTTTATCCGATATATCTCATTAACCAATATCCATGGTTTTATATTTTTATTTTATTTTCACAAAACTAAACCACATATATTAAGTAAAGATAAGTTATAAACGGATTAAAGATATATGCGCTTCTTTCTTGTTCAATAAATTTACATGACACAATTATTTTTAAATAATAAAATTTTATCTGAATCTACTAACTTTTATCATAATTTGTACCGTCAAAATGAATTTTTGATGATATTTTTTAAATTTTCACCTATCAAAATTAATTTTAATCGGCAAAAATATATGTATAAAAAGTTTGTCAATTGGTCGATATTTTTTAATATTTCACCTTTCAAAATCAATTTTAATCAGTCAAAAAAGATAAAATATTTTTCAAAATTTATTTTAAAAATACCTATTGAACTTTATCTGGGTCAACAATAATTATCATATATCGACTAAAACTTAGTCGGATATTTTTTTAATATTTTAAGTTTAGTTAGAAAAAAATTTTAAATACCAATCAAATTAAATTACAGATCAAAACTCAATTAGTCAATATTTTTAATATATTACTAGCCAAAATTAAGTTTGGTCAAAAAAAAAATTACCTACTAAAGTTTATTTCGACTAATAAATAATTATAATTGGCTACCAAAATTCAATTGATCCGTATGCCAAAATTATGTTAATCTAATCCTTACTTTTTAGGTAATTAATTTTTAATAATTTTTTAGATTTAATATTAATTAATTAATATATACTAAAAAAATACTCCTACTTTTATATATATATAGACTAAAATTCACTTCTCCTTGTTATACGTATACGAATACAGCAACAAACAAACAAACAAACAAACAAACAAAAGAAAAAACGGTCTGTCTTAATCTCTGTCTTATTTATATATAGTATTTTAATTATAAGTCAATCCAACCCTATGGCATGTATTAAAGTAAGTAAAAAAGGCAAATTATAAACGGATTCAATCTTATCCAAAAGAATAAATAGATAAGAATTAGGTTAAAAAAAGTAATCAATTAATTTAATTAATACTTATCCAAAAGTCATTATGTGGCAATTCCATTACACCAATTCTAATCTTCATTCGTGTATATATATATACACATATTCATTATATTCTTGTAATTGTATAAAATAGTGTGAGAAAGATGGAGAAGGTGCTCACTACATTGGCAATACTGTTATGCTTGATCTCATGCCTTAGCGTCGAGTGCAGAAAGATGATTAATCCGCATAGAAATTTGCTGGCTAACGGCCTCGGCTTGACTCCTGCTATGGGGTAAAAATAAATTTTTTTTTTTATAAATTGAATATGCATATTAAGATTTTTTGACATTAATTAGATTTCAAATTTCTCTATTGATTTTTCTAAATATCGTGTTTATGATCCACATTTCTTAGTTATTTGGAAAATGTTTTTAATGCCTTAATTAAGTGTCAAATATTCTATATACATTATTTGAACACTAATTTCGTTGTTTAATTAATGTCAGGTGGAATAGTTGGAATCGCTTCGGTTGTAATATCAATGAGACATTGATAAAAGAAACAGGTACAAATCATTAATTCGCATTATACAATTTTATTATTATTATTATTATTTTTCTAATTTTCATAATTATTTGCAATACAGCTGATGCAATAGTATCCACCGGTTTGGCAGAGCTTGGGTACCAATATGTCAATCTAGGTATTATAACATGGCATGTTTCTTTTCTAAAACACATAAATTTAATAGATTAAGCTTTTGATTAATCTAATGAAAAATATTGTTTTTCAAATATTTTAGATGATTGTTGGGCGGAGTACAATCGCACACCAAAGGTTAGATGCTTCTTCTCTCTTGGACTATGAAAAGTGAAAACCCTACCACCCATTTTATTCGATGGAATGATAACTGTACTAGAGAAGGGAAGGGAGAATGACTTAATGAAGAAGTAGATCCCTTGCTAAAATTTGTCCTTGAATTTTATTGTTTATGTGTCTAATGATTTCAGGGCGAAGTAGTCGGAAATTATAAAACTTTTCCATCTGGGATCAAAGCACTAGCCGATTACGTTCATAGCAAGGGGCTTAAGCTTGGAATCTACTCTAGCGCAGGGTAAGTTAATTGGCAAAAGTTTCTTTAACCCTAAGAGTACATTATATTTATATATATATATATATATATATATATATAAGAATTAATTATAAGATGGGTGTTTGTGATTTGCAGTGATCGAACATGTTCTAATGGGATGCCCGGATCGCTTGGTTATGAGTATGTAGATGCACAAACATTTGCATCATGGGTAAGAAAATTACATTTTACTCTAAGTCTATTTGTCAATGAAGGTGAAGTAGTAAAAGCAATTAGAGATAATAGAGATAAATATTGAAATAGAATAGAGGAAAGAGATAAAGAGATAAAGAGATAAAGAGAGAAATTTATAGGACATCTAATTTGCCAAGAGACTATATTGTTAATAGGATATTAGATTGTCTAACATCTCTGGACCTGATATGAATCATATCAGACCCACGTTGTGCCTGATATTAATGCGTTAATTTATGATTTAACTAATTTTTCTAATAAAATTTTAACATCTCCGAAAAAATTGAAATATGCAATGGATGACACTGTTGGACTCCTTGCAATCTCATAAATCCACAAGTTCTAAAATAGTTGCAATCTAATGTCTATAGGTTGATAAATGAGTTTTGACCAAAATACACAAATGCACCTAGATAAGTCTGATTGAAATCATTTCAGATCTTGTGGATTTCTGAGGCTACAAAGAGTCCAATGATGTCCTCCATTACTTATTTCAATTTTTCTAGAAGTATTAAAATATTATCGAAAAAATTAGTTAAACCCTTACATCCTGTGGGTCTAATATGAATCATATCAAATCCAAAGTGAATATGATATAAAATTATATCATGCTCACGTTATGCATGCATGCATTAAAAAGAGAAGGAAAAAGAAGAGAGGAGAGAAAAGAGAAAAAAGATTGCTGCATATGAGAGACGAAAGGAAAGAGAAAAATGATTGAAGAGTATAATGATAAGAGTAATAAATTGAGTATGCTTTTTGATAAACACAAAAGTACAAGATGTATTTTAATTAATTCATAAATCTAAGTGTGATCTTTAGTAAATTGCTGACTTGTTAAAGATGTCAATAGTTGATCCATGTGAAGATATAAATTTTGGATTAAGATAAACGTTTCTTACTTTTCAAATGCTTCAATAATTTATTTTTGTTCAAAGTATTCATTTCAAGAGGGCAAATATATATATATTTTTTAACAGGGCATTGATTATTTGAAGTACGACAATTGTTATAATAGGAATATAGATCCACAAGTCAGGTAAATATTTTTTAACAAATATAATTATATTTTTTAATTAAGTCTTAAATTTTTGAAACTTTTACATAACTTTGTAGGTATCCGGTAATGACAAAAGCTTTAAGGCAGGCTGGTAGACCAATCTATTACTCACTTTGCGAATGGTAAGTGATTACTATTGCACCACTATGCCGTCAAGTGTATGTTTTGTAGTCTCCAAAACAACAATTTTCGACTTATTATTGTTGTTGTTTATTTGTTTAGGGGTCAATCCAATGTAGCTACATGGGCTGCAGGGGTGGGAAATAGTTGGAGAACGACCGGCGATATCGTTGATAACTGGGATAGGTAGAGTAAAACCGATGATATTAGAAACTATATATACGACTCTATTCGAAATATGTCTAACTTTATATACATTTTTTCTTTTAGCATGATTGGAAAAATGGACCAGAATGATGGCAATGCTCGCTATGCTAAACCTGGTGGTTGGAACGGTTAGTTTCTATACCTAATTATTTATCTATTTATTTATCTTATTGCACTTTAAATGATTAAATCACTCATAAATGATTATTAAAACAATATTCATGGAATAGTGAATTAAGTCATCATATTATTTATGTACAGATCCTGACATGCTTGAAGTTGGCAATGGAGGAATGACCCATGATGAATATATTGTGCATTTCAGTTTATGGGCTCTCGCTAAGGTAAACACATGCTGTTAGAGACAAGTTGAATGAGATAAGTCGTGTAAAATGAGTTTGAATCCTATCAAATGGGCTCGGGTTAAACATGGTCTAACTCAGTATGCGCTTTGCTAGGATCTTGACCTTCTTATGTCACTCCAACCATGGCTAGCTAGGTTAACCTAAGTATTGCCCAACCCGGCATAGCTGAGCCATCTCAAGCTCGAGCTGAGCTAGACCCGAGCATGACTCATTGATGCCTCTAGGTTGCAAAAGCATCATTAATTGACTATGTTTGTTAAATATTTGTATCAATTTTTTGATATAGGCTCCCTTGATTATTGGTTGTGACGTAAGGACCTTAACTAAGGAGATCAAAGATATAATTGGGAATGAAGAAGTAATAGCGGTCAATCAAGGTGAACAAAAAATTACTAATTTATTGTAATACATAATCTTCTCTTGTGAAATGAAAAATATATAAAATTCATCTTTATTTTGGACATGAATAGATCCTCTTGGAGTGCAAGGAAAGAAAGTAATGAAGGATGGAAACCTTGAGGTAATCTACCCTCTCTTTCATAAGAAAATTTTCATTTCACATCTCATGATTTACTCAGTTTTTCAAAATATAGTCCTGAAATTTTATGATTGTCAAAAGTGTCTCATATCATTTTTATATCAAAATCCTAACAAAGGTATATTTATCCATTATATAGGTTTGGGCTGGACCTCTTTGTCCTGGAAGCAAAGTGGTCATTTTGTTAAATAGAGACTCACAAGAATCAAGTTCCATCACAGCTACATGGGAAGATGTTGGACTTCCTCGACACACATCAGTAGAAGTTAGAGACCTTTGGAAGGTATTAATATTATTTTCACTCATTAATTTAAAAATAAGAAGAAGATTATGACTAAAAATATTTATAATGTTTTTGTGGCAGCATGAAACACTGAAAGGAAATTCGACAGGCAGTTTGACAGCCACAGTTGGACCTCACTCATGCAAGATGTTTATCTTGAAGCCATTAGTTGGCACTTAATAGACATAATTCTAGTGATGATTTATTCTTTACTTTTTAGTGAGAATAAGTTTTCAGCGGCGGAACATGTTTTAACTCATATTTTGAGTTTAAAATTAGTGAAATAAAACATTTTATTTTATTGTGTTGATATTTTTATTTACTTTTTTCCTTGTTTTATTTTATTACAGTTGAACCTCATATTTTAAAAAACTTAGAACATCATCAATGCAAGGCTTATGAGAGATTTGTACATCTAAAAAGCTGAATAAAAGTTTTGAATCATTGTAGAGGTGAGGTTTCAGGTTTGTAGTTTAAGAGCAATAGTGAAAATATAAACCTGCTCTTTTATCTTGAATTTGATGCAATATGCATGAAGTCATGTAACTCATGTTATGAATTGGATCATAAAAAAACTCATTTAGAACTTTAACCATTAAAGATATTTCAATAAATTTTCATATTATTGATGTGACATATTGAGATCCTGAAAAAAAATTCATTTAAAATTCTAACCATTGAAAATTCCCTTAGACCTGATCCAATTATGTTTGAAGGCCGACTCAATTAACTTGTTCTTAACACGCAACTGGCGTACTAGTCCAATGAATTAATGAAACAGTGACTCGAAGATTTACTTGGATTTTTATCAGTTTGGTTTCAAGTCTAATGCTATTTTGTTTTTTTTTAATCTTAGATAATTTAATTATCCACGTGTCCTGAAGGGATAATGATATATTGTCATATTGATATCAATAGTGAATGGATGATACAGTCTATTTCCTTTGATAATTTATGTCTTCTTGACTTAATTTTAAGAACTATGTTAGAGGAGAAGGACGCCAAGTTATAATCTAAGTTATAATCTAAGAATTATGTGATTTATTTCTTCAAATAAATCACACAACTACTTACGGGATGTTGGATATCAAGGTTTTTTTTCCGTGAGTTGTCATACTTCAGTCGACTCGAAATCTGTTTTCTTTAATTTTAATAAATATGTTTTCTTTCTTATATAATATATTCAGGTGAATACTATGGGTATAGAGACTTTTTAATATGCTTAATTAATTAATTAATTAATTTGATGGTGTATATTAATTTTTTCCCTCAGTACGAATTTATAAATTGAGTGTAATCAAAACTGCTCTTTGATTGCATAATTGACTTAAGTATGTGGAGGATTATGGGGAAATTTTATAAAGTTAGTACTACTTTAAAAAAACAATCATAGGAAAAATTAATCATAAATTTTAAATATATTTTATCGCCATGATGTATTCTAATTCGTTTAATTGCTCTTTTTTGTACGAGAGTATACGCATGATTCATTCTATGTGTAATGTGTTCATATTTCTTCGACCCAAAGTATTTGAATTAATTATTTATAATTTTTTTAATGATTTATATGTTTTAATATATTTTAATATTTTATTAGATAGGATTCTAATTAGTAGGATTGTTCGTTGGTGCAATCGACTCCTCATCAAAGTTGATCAAGTTGACAAATCCGAGTGGATTCGAATTAGAGTTTCGATATTTGATCAATATGTTAGTTAGTTGAGACGTCAAGTAGGTCAAAACTAACTAGATATTTGACAGTTGACGATTAATATATTAGTTGGTTGAGTAAGAGTCAAGTATAGTTTAAGTTTGATCGGATAGTTGACAAGATGAAAAGTCCAAATGGGTCATGGTTGACCGGACACTTGGTGATCGAAAGTCGCACATGAACGCAAGAAGAAAGTGTTAGAAACTAGAGCGCTAAACATGCTTATGCACACGGACTCCAGACAACTTGAATCTCGGCACGATCACACGTTCGCACCTCTTTCAGTATCCACACGAACAAGTAGTGTTCATTTGTCTCACAAACTCACAAAATGGAGAAGAAAACTACCTAATGTTGTGCTAGCAACCAAGCAAGGTAATTTCTGCCAAGAGGAGTAGAGAAGGAGAATGAATAATTTCCTCAAAAATGAGAGAAAAATTGCTTAAGTATTTTCATCCAATGAAAACACTTAATGAGCATTAATTTAATTAATGAGCATTCACTCTCCATTAAGGACCTCACTTGAAACTCTTCATTTTGAATTCAATTTCGAAAGTTGAATGACTTATTGAATTTTGAAAATTCAATGCATTAATCTCCATTAATCCTCACTTGAGTCTAACTCAAGTCTAATTCACTTGAGTCTAACTCACGTCTAATTCACTTGAGTCTAACTCAAGTCTAATTCACTTGAATCTAATTCAATCGAGTCTTACTCAACTAATCTCATGCAATTTCAAATTCAATGAATCACTATTTCATTAATTTGAATTGACTCCTTGAGTCTAGTTTGAATTGGACTTAATCCAATAATTAGATCCAATTGAGTCTAACTTAATAAGTCTAATTCGGATTAGACTTAATTCAATGATTCATCATATGAACTCATCTCCAAATCTACTTGTTCTTTGTGTGTGACCCAATAGGTTCTCGTAACGTTGGCAATGTATTCAAATCAACATTTAGATACATAAATAATGAGTGACATCTAGCAAGGCATCATTGCTATCCAAGTGACGAGAAAGTCGAGATCAGACATAACCTACCCGTGGCTATTATCTTGTATGACTTAATCACTCTATCCTTGATATCTAGATTGATCAATGAGGCATAGACCGTGTCATCCTCTTATCAACCTTTGTGTTTCTTGATCTCTAAGTATACACACTCAATCAAATAAGCTCAATATCTCATATTGACTCATTTGAGCATGACCATGTTTTCTTGTGTCCTACTAATCAAAGGGCCCACGGATATCACTTCTGTCATATGGAAGGGATAGATCTCATCTACATCACTCACATCCCTCCGCATAATTCATTACATACCCAGTAATCAACTTTATTGTCCACCTTGTTACAGGTGGTGTTTGTCAATACTAAAGTACACAACTCCTTATGTAGGGAACCGTAGTGACTTCAGGTCTAAAGACTATTCATACCAATAGTCACATGAGAATGTTTATGACACTCATATAATGATCCATGAAACATTCTTATGGCGGGTCATTCAGTATGTATTCTCTAATATATACTCATGTGTCAATCTGATATCTCATATCCATGATTTGTGAAATCAAGTCATCCATTGACCAACATGCTAGTCTCAACGCATTAATATTGTCCTTGTATATTAATCCTTGACTAGGAATAGTTAAGAGTATTGTTCTATGTATATCTATAATATCTCACTATCAATTCAATTAATTGATATGTTATAGATAAGAATCTACTACCCAAGGACATTATTATACTTATTCAATCGACACTGATATGAAATAAATATAATAACAAACTTTATCTTTTATTAATAATGAAATATGATACAATAATGAGCCCTTTACAATCATCTCATAATTGGTACTAGGCTAATACTAACAATCTCCCACTAGCACTAGTGTCAATCATTGAGATATCGAATACTTATTGACCTAGTGTGACCATCATGCTTTCTCTGTGCCAAAGGTGTTGGAGTGTATACTAAAAGCCTAGCTTTTATATATACATTTATAAGAATCACATTGGTCAAGTGTCTACATTTATATATACCAAATGTAGATGTTCAATTAATTTATATTGTGGATAACATGGTGTGTGGTGTCACACACAGAGGATCATGTTATCAGTACCTTATAAATTATAAACAGTTGCTCGCGACTAAGATAAAAAGGAACAAACTATCAGTATAGTCGTAGTGTAATTAAGTATTAGTTTATCTTAACTAATAAATTACACTGATACACTTTAAGTGTATTGAGTAGGATCATTTAGGTAAGTTCTTTTTGTACTGACTTAGTAAAAGAACTAAACTTTAGTTATTATGGAAGTGTGTACTCTTAATCCTAATATAATAACAAGCACATATATTTAATATTTATTTCTTTGATTTATCAAAGGGTGAGGTTTAGCTCGATAAATCAATATGCCCGATAAGTTGGGAAATGATATTACTTATAGTGTGTGTTGTTGATTATAGAAGGAATCTGTGTCCTAGTTATCTAGGTTGAGAATGCCCCCAAGAGGAGCTCATAAGGATTGCCATGTTAAACCCTGCAGGTGGACTTAGTCCGACATGACAATGAAGTTGAGTGGTACTACTCTTGGAGTTAGATATTAATTAAGTGAGTTGTCAGTAACTTACTTAACTAGTGGACATTCATAATCTTAAACACAGGGAGACTAACACACTCATGATAAGAAGGAGCCCATAATGTAATTTGGGATTGGTGCGGTAGTGCGGTAATAACTCTTTAGTGGAATGAGTTGTTATCGATGAATTTGAGTTGTGTGTTCGGGGCGAACACGGGATACTCAAGCTCATCGGAAGGCCAAAACCAATTTCTCCTCTAGATCCCTGTCGTAGCCTCATTATAGCCTCAAGTCCATCCAAATGTAAGGCTTTTCTTGGTGTCCAAGAAGGGGGCCGGACCATTGCTTGGTGACCAAGCAATGGCCGACCACATCCTCTTTAAAAGGGCCGGCCCTTTGCTTGGTGACCAAGCATGAAGGGGCCGGCCACAATAATTCAAAAAGGGGAGGGTTGTTTTGAATTTTTAAAATCTTCTCTTTGTAGAAAACTATAAGTTTTAAAAGAGAGATTTTAATTTTTAAAACTTTCCTAAATTGAATTTGGCCACATGTTTTAATAGAGAGTTTTAAAAGTTTTAAAACTTTCCTTTTTTAACCATCCTCATGGTTTAAGAAAAAAAGGGAGATAAGTTTTAAAATTAAAATTTTCTATCATCATGTTAAAAAAGGAAATTTTATAAGAGAGTTTTTAAATTTTAAAACATGGTTTTAATTTTTAGAAACTTTCCTTTTTTAATTCATACTTAAGGAAAGAGAGCTTGTAAAATTTTATAAGAGTTTATCTTGTAAAATTTTATATAAATTTTTTTTTTCTTTTCCTTTTAAGGTGGTCGGCCACCTTGCTTGGTGCCCAAGCAAGGGCCGGCCAATAGGATTAAATCAATCCCAATCCTAAACCAAATAGGATTGATCTCAACCATTGATTGATGATTAATTCAATCAATAGGAAGGAAAAGGAAAATAAAAAGGAAAAAGGAAAAATATAAAAATCTTTCCTTATTTGCCTTGGGAAATTAATATAAAAGAAGGGGTGAGGGGGCTTCATGAGAGATAACTCTTATTCTTTGGCTTGGAGATCTCAAGTGGCCGGCCCTCTTCCTCACCCTTCTCTTTTCCCTTTTGCTCTCTCTCCTTGGTGGTGGTGGCCGGATATAAGAAGAAGAGGAGAAGCTCTTTTGGGTGGTGTTCATCTTGGAAGATCGTCGCCCACACGACGTCTAAGGCGAGGCGAGGAATACGGCAGAAGATCTCGAGGTCATTAGCATACAAAGAGAAGGTATAATTAGCAATTGTTTTCCGCATCATGCTAGTTTTTCTCTTTGTAAGAATTCTAAATACAAGAGGCAATTAGATCTAGTTTTTCGAAATAGTTTTTCGAGTTTGTGTTTTCTTCTTTTTCGAACTTGTGTTTCGATTGTTCTTTTTGGTTGACCTAGAGTTATTTAAGGAAATAAATATTAGCTTTCCTTAAAAGGCTTTGCCTAGGCGGTGGTGGTTGCTCCCATATCCAAGAAGGCCATGTGCCTCGCCATGCAGTCCTGGAAGCCGTTTTTGGAAATTAATATTTATGGAATTAATAATCTAGGTAGGTTTGAATCAATAGTGTTAAGTTCCGCTTGCGATTCAAATCTAAATCATTAAGAACAGATAAGTTAAATTTGGAATCAATGATGTTAAGTTTCGTCTGCGATTCCTAATTTAATTTCTAAAGAACACAATAGGTTATTTAAGGAAAGGTTCGACACTTGTACAAAAATTTTTGTACAGTGGAACCGGTACGTTTTCCGAGGATTAACCAACAATTGGTATCAGAGCTAGGGTTTGCCTCTGTGTATTTTTAGAATTCAAATAGGTTATGCACATGTCATGCATAATTTAGGCAGGATAATAGTAGGATGTGCTAACTCTTTGGTTGCAGGCTCCAACTATTATGGCTTATTGTTATTATGTGTGATTGGACCCTTGGACATGTCAAGGGCATTATTTGTGTGCGTGATTGTATGTATAAAATACAACAGGAGCTGTATTATATTTTAGAATTTTATTTTTCGATCTATATTACATGTACATTCCCTCGAGGAATATAGGATCGATATATGTAAAATTCTTTTCTTGTCGCGAATCAGATTCTTGCGAGGCGTGGTACATTTGGAGCACCAGAGGCGCAGCGAAATAAGAAGCAAGATGGATGCGACAACTCGACCCGATGGCGGTGGCTAAAGATGGCAGCAGCTAGGGTTGGAGCATACCGAAGACAGTGAAGGAAAAGGCCATAATAGTTGGAAAATTAATTTCCAAATTTATTGCTTTTATTTACTGTGATATTTATATGCATGTGATGTATGCTAGCATAGGTTAAAATTCCTCACCTTAAATAACTAAGTGGGAGAGGGATTAGTATATTAATCCCACGGTCTCCATTACTGGTTTGTAAGTGATGCAACAAGCTTGCGTGTTGGCTCTGAGTGCCTCCCTCCGCAACAGATGAGTTTGTTTGCGGATCACTAGATCAAACTTCCTTAATGGATGGTTATAGGAAGTTATTTAGGATGTGTGTGATCTTCTCCAACTGAAGGGGCACAATTCTATTTAATGGACTTAGTATCAAGTAATGGTGTACACTTAGACACATTTAATAGTATCCTCCCCAACGGAGTCACTACTATCACTTGTGTGACCAAAGGGAAACCGACTATTGATTTGTCATAAAACTAAATTGGCAAGAAAATAAAATTAATAAACCCCTCTTACAAATGTTTGAATTTGTATACGTCCACACTAACGTGGCATACAAGATTCATGGTGTTTGAGGTAATTTTATTTGTCAAAAAGTTATATTGACAAGATAGTCAATGGGTAAAACCCTCCTCTTACAAATGCTGATTTTGTATACGTCCACACTAACGTGGCATGCAAAACTCACGGTGTTTTGAGGTGTTGGTAAATTTAAATAGTATTGTTTGAGGAATCAATATTATTTAAAATTTAGAGGCTTGACCAAATATTTGATCAAAGACAGACCAACCATTAATTTTATTTGTCATAGGTTGACAAGATGATAAAATTAATGGATAAAATCTCCTTTTAGAATTTGTATACGTCCACACTAACGTGGCATATAAAATTCACAGGGATTTTTGAGATGTTGGTCTTGACCAAATATTTTTTGTGATTCTTAGGATTTCAAATGTTAGTCAATCCCCTAGTTGTTATACTATAGAATAGACTTAGTAGTCCCAATTGTAATGATTAGAAAACTTGGACATTAAGGTAGACTGTCCTCTCAGAACTAAGAACAATAACGGTGTATTTTGTTAGTTGTTGAAACATATCTAGTGGTGTTATCTACCGGTACCTGGTGTGTAGATACAGGAACCACTGATTATGTCTGCAATTCATTGCAGGGGTTCCAGAAAATCCGACAACTATATAAATCACCGTCCACATGGGCATTGCTATAAAAGTAGCAGCTGTTGCAGTGGGAGATGTTTATCCTTTGATAGGAATAAAACATGGATTTTAAGAAATTGCTTTTAAGTACCAAGTTTAGAAAGAAATTTATTTCAGTTTCTAAACTATTTAAAGAATAAATATTGTGTCTATTTTGATAACAAAGTTGTTATCGAGAAAATAGGAAAGATATCTATTCTGGTACGTCAGATGGCAATTTATAAATCCAATAACTCCCATAATGCAATAAATGGAAATTAAATAACACATCTTCTAACTTTAAGAGTAAGCAACCTTCGGAAATGAACCAATTATATCTTTGGCATCTAAGGCTATGTTATATTAACTTGAGTAGAATTCAAAGGATAATAACCAATGAACTCTTGGTTTCATTGGTAGAGGAAATCTTTCCAACCTGCGAGTCTTACTTGGAAGGAAATATAACTAAGAAGCTTTTAAGTCTAAGGGGTATGGAGCCAAAGATATGTTGGAATTGGTTCATTCTGATTTGTGTGATCCTATGACTATCCAGACAAGAGGTAGTATCGAATATTTCATCTCTTTTATAGACAACTATTCGAGATAAGGATACATTTACTTGACTCGTCACAAGTCTAAGTACTTTGATTAATTCAAAGAATATTAGGCTGATGTGGAGTAACGTCAAAGTAAAAGTATCAAGATACTGCGGTGAAATCGTAGTAACAAGTACCTCTTAGGATAGTTTAGGAGTCACTTATCAGAAGTCGGGATTTAATCCAAACTAACTACACCTAGTACACCCCAACAGAATGGTGTAGTAGAAGGTATAAGACTCTTAAGGAAATGAGTAAATTGATGATGAGTTATTCAGAAAATTACCAAATTCATTTTAAGAATATACTCTGGAAACGGAAGTGAACATAGTACCTTCCAAAGTCAAAACTCTCTACTCATATAGAATTGCTGAATAGGCGTAAGCTTATTTTGAAGCATATTCGGATTCGGGTAGTCCAGCACATATGATGAAGAGAGACAATGATAAGTAGGGAAGGAGTTCACTTGTTTATGAGTTATCCTAGATAAACGAAAGTAGATTTATAGTCTTAAAAATCAGAAGGTCATTGTTAGTATCAATGACTGATTTTTAGAAGAGGACTATATAAATAAAACACGAGCCCATAAGTAAATTTGTTCTTAAGGAAATAATAACGGACATGTCTAATCTAGTACCAACTGTACAAGATGAAATATCACAAGAAACTGCAACACGTACCACAAATGATACACAATTATAAAAAGTGCCTCGTCGTAGTGGGAAGGTTGTTAAGCAACCTAAGAGATTCATGTTTTGGGAGAGTCTTTGGACCTGATCCCTAGTGAACATGAACCTGATTCCCAGATATATGACAAAGCACTCCAAGATAAAGATACAACATCTTTGTAAAGAGCAATGAATACAGAATTAGAATATATGTATTCTAATAAAATCTGGGAGCTTATAGAACCACCAAATAGTGTAAAATCCATTTGGTGTAAATAGGTCTACAATAGGAAAAGAAGGATAGACAGGAAGGTGGAAACTTTCATAGCAAGGCTTGTTGAAAAAGGAAACTTTTTCGCTAGTAGCCATGCTTAAGTCTATCCAGATTCTTTTATCTATATGGACTATGAGATTTGATAAGTGGATGTCAAGACAGTTTTCCTTAATGGAAGTCTTGAAGAAAATATCCATATAAAGCAACCAGAAGAATTCATTGCAAAGAGCAAAGAGCATCTTGTATTTAAGCTCAATCGGTCTATGGACTGAAGTAAAGCTTCAAGGTCTTGGAACATCCGGTTGTAATCCAGTCTTACGGATTTAGTTACCGGATAAGTCTTGTGTATACAAGAACTGTGATGGAAGCATGGTGGTATTTCTTGTACTATACGTAGATGACATTTTTGGTAGTTGGAAACAATATCAAAGTGTTGTCGGAAGTAAGGGTATGGTTGTCCAAACAACTTGATATAAAGGACTTGGGAGAATGCATATATTCTTGGGATTAAAGGGATCACAAGAAAAGAATATATTTTACTTATCCCAAGCTTTATAAATCGAAACAATCTTAGCTCGTTTTAGCATGCAGAACTCCAAGAAAGGTTTCTTACTTTTTAGCCATGGAGTAGCTTTATCTAAAGAGATGTCTCAGAAGACATCAAAGGAAATAAAGGACATGAAGGTAGTTCCTTACGCTTCGGCTGTCGGAAGCCTAATGCATGCTATGCACGAGATCAGAGATCTGTTTTGTTGAGGGCATAATTAGTAGATATCTAAGTAACCCTGGACAAGGACATTGGACTGCAGTAAAGCATATATTAGTACCTTAGAGGCACTTGAGATTATATGCTAGTTTATAAGGCAGTTAATTTGGTCCCTGTGGGTTGCATAGATTTTGATTTCCAATCGGATAGGGACAATAGTAAGTCGACCTCAGGGTTTTGTGTTTACTTTAGGAGGTAAAGCCATAATTATGAGGAGTGTTAAGCATTGGTGCTTTCTCAGACTCCACTATGGAAGCTAAGTATATGGCAGCCTCAGAGGCAGCTATAGAAGCTGTATGGCTCAGATACTTCAAGATAGACTTAGATATGATTTCTGGTTTGTCCAAAGATTATTACAATTTATTGTAATAATAATGGTGCAGTAGCAAACTCGAAGAAACCATAAGTCTATAAGGCAAGTAAACACAATAGAGCGCAAGTACCACCCAATACGAGAAATCGTATAAACGAGGAGAAGTTGTTGCTGCCTAGATTGTATCAGGTGATGACCTATAGACCCTTTCACTAAGGTCCTTAAGGCAAGAGCTTTTGATGGGCATGTTGAAGGGTTGGGAATCAGATGTATGGCAACATTTATGGCAGCATAGTCTTTTAGTATAAATGGGAGATTGTTGGAGTGTATACTAAAAGCCTAGCTTTTGTATATACATTTATAAGAATCACATTGGTCAAGTGTCTACATTTATATATACCAAATGTAGATGTTCAATTAATTTATATTGTGGATAACATGGTGTGTGGTGTCACACACAGAGGATCATGTTATCAGTACCTTATAAATTATAAACAGTTGCTCGCGACTAAGATAGAAAGGAACAAACTATCAGTATAGTCGTAGTGTAATTAAGTATTAGTTTATCTTAACTAATAAATTACACTGATACACTTTAAGTGTATTGAGTAGGATCATTTAGGTAAGTTCTTTTTGTACTGACTTAGTAAAAAAACTAAACCTTAGTTATTATGGAAGTGTGTACTCTTAATCCTAATATAATAACAAGCACATATATTTAATATTTATTTCTTTGATTTATCAAAGGGTGAGGTTTAGCTCGATAAATCAATATGCCCGATAAGTTGGGAAATGATATTACTTATAGTGTGTGTTGTTGATTATAGAAGGAATCTGTGTCCTAGTTATTTAGGTTGAGAATGCCCCCAAGAGGAGCTCATAAGGATTGCCATGTTAAACCCTGCAGGTGGACTTAATCCGACATGACAATGAAGTTGAGTGGTACTACTCTTGGAGTTAGATATTAATTAAGTGAGTTGTCAGTAACTTACTTAACTAGTGGACATTCATAATCTTAAACACAGGGAGACTAACACACTCATGATAAGAAGGAGCCCATAATGTAATTTGGGATTGGTGCGGTAGTGCGGTAATAACTCTTTAGTGGAATGAGTTGTTATCGATGAATTTGAGTTGTGTGTTCGGGGCGAACACGGGATACTCAAGCTCATCGGAAGGCCAAAACCAATTTCTCCTCTAGATCCCTGTCGTAGCCTCATTATAGCCTCAAGTCCATCCAAATGTAAGGCTTTTCTTGGTGTCCAAGAAGGGGGCCGGACCATTGCTTGGTGACCAAGCAATGGCCGACCACATCCTCTTTAAAGGGGCCGGCCCTTTGCTTGGTGACCAAGCATGAAGGGGCCGGCCACAATAATTCAAAAAGGGGAGGGTTGTTTTGAATTTTTAAAATCTTCTCTTTGTAGAAAACTATAAGTTTTAAAAGAGAGATTTTAATTTTTAAAACTTTCCTAAATTGAATTTGGCCACATGTTTTAATAGAGAGTTTTAAAAGTTTTAAAACTTTCCTTTTTTAACCATCCTCATGGTTTAAGAAAAAAAGGGAGATAAGTTTTAAAATTAAAATTTTCTATCATCATGTTAAAAAAGGAAATTTTATAAGAGAGTTTTTAAATTTTAAAACATGGTTTTAATTTTTAGAAACTTTCCTTTTTTAATTCATACTTAAGGAAAGAGAGCTTATAAAATTTTATAAGAGTTTATCTTGTAAAATTTTATATAAAATTTTTTTTTTCTTTTCCTTTTAAGGTGGTCGGCCACCTTGCTTGGTGCCCAAGCAAGGGCCGGCCAATAGGATTAAATCAATCCCAATCCTAAACCAAATAGGATTGATCTCAACCATTGATTGATGATTAATTCAATCAATAGGAAGGAAAAGGAAAATAAAAAGGGAAAAGGAAAAATATAAAAATCTTTCCTTATTTGCCTTGGGAAATTAATATAAAAGAAGGGGTGAGGGGGCTTCATGAGAGATAACTCTTATTCTTTGGCTTGGAGATCTCAAGTGGCCGGCCCTCTTCCTCACCCTTCTCTTTTCCCTTTTGCTCTCTCTCCTTGGTGGTGGTGGCCGGATATAAGAAGAAGAGGAGAAGCTCTTTTGGGTGGTGTTCATCTTGGAAGATCGTCGCCCACACGACGTCTAAGGCGAGGCGAGGAATACGGCAGAAGATCTCGAGGTCATTAGCATACAAAGAGAAGGTATAATTAGCAATTGTTTTCCGCATCATGCTAGTTTTTCTCTTTGTAAGAATTCTAAATACAAGAGGCAATTAGATCTAGTTTTTGAAATAGTTTTTCGAGTTTGTGTTTTCTTCTTTTTCGAACTTGTGTTTCGATTGTTCTTTTTGGTTGACCTAGAGTTATTTAAGGAAATAAATATTAGCTTTCCTTAAAAGGCTTTGCCTAGGCGGTGGTGGTTGCTCCCATATCCAAGAAGGCCATGTGCCTCGCCATGCAGTCCTGGAAGCCGTTTTTGGAAATTAATATTTATGGAATTAATAATCTAGGTAGGTTTGAATCAATAGTGTTAAGTTCCGCTTGCGATTCAAATCTAAACCATTAAGAACAGATAAGTTAAATTTGGAATCAATGATGTTAAGTTCCGTCTGCGATTCCTAATTTAATTTCTAAAGAACACAATAGGTTATTTAAGGAAAGGTTCGACACTTGTACAAAAATTTTTGTACAGTGGAACCGGTACAGTGTCAATCATTGAGATATCGAATACTTATTGACCTAGTGTGACCATCATGCTTTCTCTGTGCCAAAGGCTTGGTCAAAGGATCCACAATGTTAGCATCGATCGGTACTCTGCATATCCTCACATCTCCTCTATCGATGATCTCTTGAATGAGATGAAATCGCCGTAGTATGTGTTTGAATCTCTGATGAGAGCGAGGTTCCTTAGCCTATGCAATAACCCCATTGTTATCACAATAGAGGTCTATTGGGTTCGCTATACTAGGAACAACACCAAGCTCTGTAATGTACTTTCTGATCCAAACAGCCTCCTTTGCTGCAGCTGAAGCAACAATGTACTCGACTTCTGTTGTAGAATCAGCGACTGTATCCTGCTTTGAACTCTTCTAGCTCACAGCACCACCATTTAAGCAAAACATATACCCTGACTATGATCTGTAATCATCCTTGTCAGTTTGGAAGCTAGCATTGGTGTAACTCTTTACAACAAGCTCTTCATTGCCTCCAAAGATCAAGAAATAATCTTGAGTCCTTCTCAAATACTTAAGAATATTCTTGACTATTGTCCAGTGACCTTCACATGGTTCTGACTGGTATATGCTCGTCATGCTTAATGCATACGAGACATCTGGACGAGTAAAAAGCATGGCGTACATGATAGACCCTATAGCAAATGCATAAGGAATCTGATCTATGCGGCTTCTTTCTTCCTTAGAAGAGGGGCATTAAGTCTTCGAAAGACTCACACCATGTGACATAGGCATGAATCCCTTCTTGGAATTCTCCATGGCAAAGCGTTTAAGCACCTTGTCAATGTACGTACTCTGGCTTAAGCCAAGCACTCTTTTAGATCTATCTCTATAGATATTAAGGCCTAAAATATAGGCAGCTTCACCTAAGTCTTTCATTGAAAAATAATTCTCAAGCTAAGTATTCATTGACTGAAGAGTAGGGATATCATTTCCAATGAGTAGTATGTCATCTACATACAATATGAGAAAGATGACTGTGCTCCCACTAACCTTCTTGTAGACATAAGGTTCATCTTCATTCTTAATTAAACCAAATGTTTTGATTGCATCATCAAATCGGAGATTCTAGCTTCTAGAAGCTTGCTTTAATCCATAAATGAATCTTTCCAGCATGCTTTGGATTAACAAAACTCTCAGGTTGTGTCATGTACACATCCTCGAGTAGATTTCCGTTAAGAAATATGATTTTGACATCAATCTGACAGATCTCATAATCATAGTAAGCTGCAATAGCATATAAAATCTGAATAGACTTGAGCATCGCAACTGGTGAAAAAGTTTCATCATAGTCTATACCATGAATTTGCTTGAAACCTTTAGCTACCAATCTACCTTTATAGGTATGCATATGTCCATCCATGTCAGTCTTCACTTTGAAGACCCACTTACACCCAATGGGTTTGATTCCTTTAGGTGGATCTCATGGCCTCTAGCCATTTCTCAAAATCTGGGCCATGTACAACTTCCTAATAAGATGTAGGCTCGTCAAGACCAACAAGCACTACATCACCGTGGTCAGACAAGAGAAACGAATATCTCTCAGGTTAACGATAGGTTATATTAGATCTGCATAGAGCGTGTGCTACTTGAACAAGTTGTTGCTTCACAACTTCTTGCAGTGTAACAACATCCTGATCCACAACATCTTGTGGTACCTGTTCAATTTCCATCAAGGTGTCAGTGCTAGTTTGTGTTGGTTGCTACTCGGGATATCGTACCGGTTCTGTTGTACAAAAATTTTGTACAAGTCCTGAACCTTTCCTAACAACCTATCGTGTTCTTTAGAAATTAAATTTGGAATCACAAACAGAACTTAACATTATTGATTCCAAATTCAACTTATCTGTTCTTAGAGGTTTAGACTTGGATCGCAAACGATGCTTAACATTATTGATCCAAATCCACCCATGTTATAAATTCGATTAAATATTTATTTCAGAGATTAACTTCCAGGTTAAACATGGCGAGACACTAAGCCTTCTTGGGTATGGGATCATCCACCACTTCCTAGACAAAACCTTTCAGCGAAATTTAATATTTAATCTCCTTATAGTAACCCTAGGTTTAACCAATAAAAACAATCGAATCACAAGATTGAAAAACAAAAGAAACACAAATCGAATCATAAATCCGAAACCTAGAATCATAAGCCTCTTGTGTTTGGTATTTCAATATCTAAACAAAAGGATGAACTAGTTATGATGCGGAAACTAATAACTAGTTATACCTTTTGTAGCTTATAGACCTCACGATCTTCTGTCGTATTCCTTTTCTTATCTCGGACGTCGTGTGGGCGACGATCTACCGAGACGAGAATCCACCCAAGCTTCCTTCTTCTCCAAGCAAGTTTCGGCCACCAACAATCTTCAAGAGATGATGAACTTTCGGCCACCAACCAAGCTCCAAGGGATGCTAAGAAACAAAGCCTCCGATCTCTCCTTCTTCCTCTAACAAGATCTAGCCACCACCAAGCTCCTTGAGATGAAGATGTCATCGGCCACACAAGGAAGAAAAATAGGAGAAAAGGAAGAAGAGAGGGTCGGCCACCACTAAGGAAGAGAAGAGATGAATAATAGATGATATGTTGTTGTGAGGTGAGGCACCTCTACCCTCTCTTTTATATTCCTTGGTCTTGGCAAATAAGGAAAGTTTTATAATTAAAACTTCCTTATATTCCTTGCCAATGTCTAAGAAGGAAAATTTAATTAAAATTTTCCTTATAAACCTTTTAATGGCCGGCCACCACCATCCACTCTAAACAAGGAAAGTTTTAAACATAAAATTAAAAACTTCCTAATTTGTTTCCAGAAGTTTTTAAAATAAAAATTTCTCTTTTAAAATTCCCTTCATGGTTGGTTATAAAAGAAAACTTTTATAAATTAAAATCTCTCCTTTAAAATATGTGGATGGTTACAAGGAAAGTTTTCTCAAAATTAAGATATTCCTTGTCAATTTACAAATAAGGAAAGATATCAAATCTTTCTTTTAATCTTTTGTAAAAAGTTATAAAAGGAAAGATTTATAATTTTTAAAACTCTCTTTTAAAACCATGAGGATGGTTACAAAAAAGGAAAGTTTTATCAAAAATTAAAATATTCCTTTTAACTACAAATAAGGAAAGATATCAAACATTTCTCTTAATCCTTTGTAGAAAGCTATAAAAGGAAAGATTTAAATTTTAAACTCTCTTTTAAAACATGACTTCCACATAAGGAAAGATTTTAAAAATTAAAATCCCTTTTAATTTAATTGTGGTCGGCCACCTAAGCTTGGGTTCAAGCTAGGGTCGGCCACCTACTTGACACATCTAACCTTTGTTTGGCCAGCCCTAGCTTGGGCTCCAAGCTAAGCTTGGCCGGCCACTTTAAGGTGGGTAAGAAGGTGGGTATTAGGTGGATATAAGACTTTATAAATAAGAGACTACGACAGGGACCGAGAGGAGGAATTGGTTTTGGTCTCTTGATGAACTTGAGCTTCCCGTGTTCGCCCCGAACACTCAACTCGAGTTCATCAATAATAACTCATATCACTAAAGAGTTATTATTGAACTACCGCACCAATCTCATATTACTATATGGACTCCTTCTTATCATGAGTGTGTTAATCTCCCTGCGTTTAAGATATTGAATGTCCACTGATTAAATGAGCTACTGACAACTGACTTAATTAATATATAGCATCAAGAGTAGTACCACTCAACCTTATCGTCATGTCGAACTAAGTCCACCTGCAGGGTTTATATGACAATCCTTATGTGCTCCTCTTGAGGGCATCATCAACCTAGATTCCTAGGACACAGTTTCATTCTATAATCAACAACACATCATATAAATAATATCATTTCCCAACTTATCGGGCCTATTGATTTATCGAACTAAATTACACCCTTTGATAAATTAAAGAAATAAATATTAAGTATACGTGTTTGCTATTATATCATGATTAAGAGAACGCACTTCCATAATAACAGAGGTCTTGTTCTTTTAAAGAGTTAGTATAAAAGAAACTACCTCAAATGGTCCTGCTCAATACACTCATAGTGTACTAGTGTAATTTATTAGTCAAGACAAACTAATACCTAATTACACTACAACCACTCCAATGGTTTGTCTCATTCCATCATGGTTGTGAACAACTGTTTATAATTTATAAGGAACTGATAACATGAACTTCTGTGTGTCTCCTCACACCACGTTATCTTCAATATAAATTAAATGGGCAACTACACTTCGCATAAATATAGACATTTGACCAATGTGATTCTTATATGTTTATACAAAAATCTAGACTTTTAGTATACACTCTAATAGTTTGTGCATCTTGAATTTCTTCAAGATCAACTTTACTCCCACTAGTTTTTTTAGAAAACAATTTCCTTTCTAGAAAGACACAAATTCTGACAACAAACACCTTGCCTTGTGTGGGATTATAAAAGTAGTATCCCTTTGTTTCCTTGGGATATCATACAAAATATCACTTGTTTGATTTGGGTCCTAATTTATCTGAGACTTATCATTGAACGTAAACCTCACAACCTCAAATCTTCATGAAAGACAACTTGGGACTCTTCCCAGTACATATCATATATGGTGTCTTTATGACAACCTTAGATGGAATGCGGTTAAGTGTGAAAGTGACCGTCTCTAGAGTATGCCCCCAGAAGAAAGTAGGAAGATCTGTATGACTCATCATTGACCGTACCATATCTAATAAAGTACGATTTCTCCTTTCTGATACATCATTCCATTATGGTGTTCCAGGTGGAGTGAGTTGAGATATGATCTCACACTCAACGAGATGGTCATGAAACTCTTGACTAAGGTATTCCCCACATCGATCTGATCAAAGCATCTTAATACTCTTGCCAAGTTGATTTTGTACTTTATTCTTGAATTCTTTGAACTTTTCAAAGGATTTTGACTTGTGTCTCATCAGATACACAATTGTATCTACTGAAATCATCAGTGAAGGTAATGAAGTAATAATAGCCTCCTCTAGCTGCTATTCTGAAAGGGCTACATACATCAGTATGTATGAGTCCTAACATATCATTAGTCATTTCGTTGTGCCCACTAAATGGAGTCTTTGTCATCTTACCTTTAAGACAAGATTCACATGCCTCATATGATTCAAAATCAAATGAGTCCAAAAGTCCATCCTTTTGGAGTTGGGATATGCGACTCTTATTTATGTGACCCAAACAACAATGCCACATATATGTTTGGTTCAAATCATTAGATTTAAACCGTTTGATATTTATGTTATAGATTAGATTTTCAAAGTCTAGAACATAGAGGTCATTCATAAGAGGTGCACTACAATAGAACATATTATTGAAATAAACGAAACAATATTTATCCTTTATTACAAATGAAAAACCTTTCTTGTCCAAACAAGAAACAGAGATAATGTTCTTTGTCAAAGTGGGTATATAACAGCCCTCTTCTAGTTCTAAAATAAGCCCAGTGAGAAAAGATAAGGAATATGTTCCTACAGTGACAGCAGCAACTCTTGCACGATTGCATACTCGTAGGTCCACTTTGCCCTTTGTCAACGTTCTACTATTTCTCAGCCCCTACACATTAGTACAAATGTAAGATGCACATCCAGTATCTAATATACATGAAGAAGAAATAGATAGATTAACTTTATAACATATATACCTGAGGCAGAAGTCTCACTTCTCTTCCGTTTCAGTTCTTTTAAATATACCTTGCAGTTCCTCTTCTAGTGTCCGATCTCACCGCAGTGGAAGCAGGTTCCTTCCTTAGCAACCCCACCTTTGGGTTTCAGTGCATAAGTCTTGTCCTTGTCTTTGTCTTGGGTCTTACCCTTACCTTTAGGCTTCCACTTGCCTTTGCCTTTAGACACCATCAAAATGGTACTAGCCTTTGCCTTCTTAAGGTTGAGTTCAGCAGTTCTCAACATGTTTAACATCTCAGACAGCTGTTTGTCAATTTCATTTATATTTTAGTTCATGATGAATTGACTATAGCTATCGTACAATGACTGCAAGATAAGATCTGTGGCCAATTTTTGACCTAATGGAAATCCCAATCATTGTAGGTTTTCTACATACCCAATCATTTTGAGTACATATTGTTGGTGCGGGAAGCATCCGACGGTCGAACTCTTGTTTTGATAATGGCAAAGGGTTCAAAGTTAAGTTGTTTTGTGATCTAATAGTTTGAGTGAGATTGCAGGAAAGTCCTAAGTGTACTTAGGCAAAAGTCTTAGCTGCGGTTAGACGGGTGGAAACCCCTAGGGGGTGGTAACCCTAGGTCATAAGGGGTGGTAACCCTATGCGGAAAGTCTTGGTGGGTCGAGGGCTTTAGGCAAAAGTCATAGGGGTGGTAACCCTAGGTGGAAAGTCCTGGTGTCACGAACCAGGTGGAAGACTGGACGGGTCGGGGAGCGGACATCCAGCAGAAAGTCCGGAAGCTTCGAGCGCCAAGCAAAAGTCCAGTCGATCTGGAGGATCATGCTGGCATCAGGTAAATCTCTTGAGTGGAGTAGGTGAGGACGTGTTCCCCGCATAGGGAACAGTAGGCGTCGGATCGACCTAGGGTTTCCGGTTGGAAATCCGAAGTCAGACCCGGGCAGTCCGAAGACTGTCAATATTTCATTTACTATGGCTATTATGTGCTAACTTTGTTTTGCAAGATATGTGTTTGGGACTAACACATTTTACAGGAACAAAGGAGCAAGTCAAACCTCGGATGAACAGTGTCCGAGGCATCTCCATGGAGCTTGGAGCCGCCTCGGGTACAGAGGGTGAGCTGGCTGCGCAGTAGGCTTGGAGGCGCCTCAGACGGAGCTGGAGGCGCCTTGGACCAGAGCTTGGAGGATCCTTGGAGTGACCATGAAGGCGCCTCAAGCAAGATAAGAGGTGAACTTTTCAGCACTGATCCACGTGACTGACTCGGCGTGTTGGAGGTGCCCTGGATGGTGTTGGAGGCGCCTCCAGCAGTGCATAAAAGGGGGTCTCGAGGAAGCAACAAGTACAACAATTCCTAAGTGCTTCTACTACAACATGCTGCTCCAAAAGACACCCTGAAGTGCTGTTACAAGTTCCCGACGACCCGGAGCTCCGAGATTTTGATTCTGTCGTCGGTATAATAGTTCTTTATTGCACTTATTGTAATACATATTTGTACTCTTTTTCTGAGCTTATAGTTGTTACCCACCGGAAGCGATCAACGATCGCGGGCCTTGGAGTAGGAGTCGTCACAGGCTCCGAACCAAGTAAATCCCTGGTGCCTTTCTGTGTTTGTTGTCTTTTACTTTATTCCACTGCTTTAACTCGATAGTTTTACGAATCCAAAACATGAAATAGCCACGAGCGCTATTCACCCCTCCTCCTTTAGCGCATCTCGATCCAACAATTAGTATCAGAGTAGGATTGCTCTGAATTGATACAACTACCGTTCGAGCATTTTTTTTCGTCGCTTTTTCGTTCATTTAGGGTAAAAATAAAACCTTACGCCTTTCATTTTTTCCCTCCAAAATTAATTTCAAAAAATTCACTGTCATCTTTTCACCACTAGTCCGTATTAGCGAAATATCACATTTTCAAAAATTTGTGGTAATATTTTTTTATATTATTTTAATAATATTTAATTATTATTTAATTATTTTTTTCTAGAAATTCTTGAATTACTATTTTTATTTTTCTCCCACACTACTAATCCAAGACCTAGTCTTGGAACATCTTTTTTTGTTTTAATTGTGTGTAAGATTTTCAATGGCTTTCCAAGAAGGTTTTAGCACGGTCCGCCCGCCACTCTTTTCCGTCAAGGATTTTGGCTATTGGAAGAACCGGATGGAATACCATCTCAAGATGCAAGTTGAGATGTGGATCATTATCCAGACAGGACTCGAGCTTCCACGTGATAGCACTGGAGAACTCGTCTCATGCATCAACTGGGACGCTAGTATAATGAAACAAGTTGAAGTTGATACCAAAGCAACTTACATGCTATAATGCGGCCTAACTAATGAGGAGCTGAACCGCGTCGGCCCCTTCTCAAGTGCAAAAGAATTGTGGCAAAAATTGATCGAGCTACACAAAGGTATTTCCGATACGAACGTAAGTAAGTTCAATTTAATAGACGATTCATTAAAATTAAATGAGCAGACTGATATTACTTTGGTCGAGGAAGGTGTTACGTTATTTGCAGGAATAAGCAAGATGAAGAAAGCACTAAAGGCAACATGGTCTGAGTCATCAAACGAGTCCGAGTCCGACAAAGAAGAATCGACGAGCTTCCTCTCTCTACCAGTACTAGCAACTGTGGCGGAAACTGAGTCCGAGTATGAGTCAGAAACCGAGAACGAATCTGAGTCCGAGTTCGAGTCCGAGCGAAGCCACGGATCCATATCCGTTTCTGATGGACGAAATCCCATTGTAAGTTCCCTACTCGCCGAGACTCAGTTAGAGGATTTACAAAAATTAGCTCCGTACTTATTAAAGAAACTGGCTAAATCCAATGTACGGGTCAAGTCACTCCAAAAGGAGGTAACAACCCTTAAGGAAGCGACTGACTCGAGTTCTTTGACTGAGCCAGTTCAAATTGGAAATTAGACTCAAGTCCAACAACTTGAGGAAGAAAATTCTAATTTGAAACCTCAAATTAAAGAACTCAAGGATACGTTGGAACGGTTCACCTTGGGTTCCAAGAATTTGGATCTGATTCTTGGAAAATAGCGAGCCGTTTACAACAAATTCGGACTTGGATTTAAGACCAAACACAAATAGAAATCCTATCTGTCTCTAGTAAATCGGTCAAATAGAAAAGTAGTCCAAGCATGAGTCCTCAAGACAAACCTGATTAATCAAGTCAGACTTGGACACTATTGGATCCCCAAGGATCAAGTCTATTACCTTGATAGACCATATCGAGGCTATGATCCAAGGGAAACCAATAGAAATTTATCTTAATTAATAAATAAATTGATTGATGATTGTTTATTTACTTTTCTTGTAATAAACATGTTTAGACTGGGGTAGTTTAAGGACCTAGGCGTAATTTACACTTGTCAGTTAAACCTAGGGGTTTCAAAAAGAAAATTAAATATATATTTTCTTTGAGCGGCTCTGTCTAGGAAGTGGTGGATGATCTCATACCCAAGAAAGCCGAGTGCCTCGCCATGACCTGGGAGCCAATCTTTGAAATACATATTTAATTGACTAATTAGAAAACCTAATTTTAACTCAAATGTAAATTAATCCTTAGAAATAACCTAAATTAAAGATAATCATCTCACAAAATTACTTAAGATTACCTAATTGATAAATTAGAATCAGGTGAGATGGATCTAGGTTGAACTTATTCAAAATCAACTAAACCATATTAATTTAATTAATTCCAATAAATTAATAATGTCAAATTATTTAAAAATCTTTTAAAAATTATTATAAAATTATTTTAAAAATTATAAAAAATATTTGAAAAATTATTTTAAAAATCATTTTAAAAATTATTTGAAAATTTATTTAAAAATCTTTTAAAAATTATTTGAAAAATTATTTAAAAATCTTTTAAAAATAATTTTTCAAATAATTTTTAAAATCACTTTAAAAATTATATGAAAAATTATTTTAAAATCTTTTAAAAATTATTTGAAAAACAATTTTAAAAATTATTTGAAAAATTATTTTAAAATTTATTTTAAAAATTATTTGAAAAACTATTTTAAAAATTATTTTAAAAATTATTTAAAAATTATTTGAAAAATTTAGGGCTGTAAATGAACCAAGCGTTCGTGAACAAGCTTGGTGTTCGGCTTGGTAAGAGCTTGTTTATGTTCGTTCAATATGCATTAGATTAATTAAACAAACAAGCTTGAACAGCTCGTTAAGCTAAACAAACAAGCTTGAACACATATGTGTTCAGCTCGTTAACGTTCGTGAACAACGTTCGTGAACAATGTTCGTGAACAACGTTCGTGAATAATGTCAACGAACAATATTTATTAATAAAATTCTTTTTAATATGCTAAATAAATAATAAAATAAAATAAAATAAAATAAATAAATAAATTTAAATTATCAATCTTAATAACCAATCAAACAATTAAAGTTTCAAACAATCAAACAAGCTTGAATTGAGAGCTTGATAACATCTAAACGAATCAAGCTCAAACCAAGCTCAAGCCAAGCTCGAACCAAGCTCAAGCCAAGCTCGAACCAAGCTCAACCCAAGCTTGAATTGAGAGCTTGATAACATCTAAACGAACCAAGCTCAAACCAAGCTCAAGCCAAGCTCAAGCCAAGCTCGAACCAAGCTCAAGTCAAGCTTGAATTGAGAGCTTGATAACATCTAAACGAACCAAGCTCAAGCCAAGCTTCAAACAAGCTCAAGCTCATAAAAAATAAACCAAGCCAAGCTTGAACACTCATTTCAAAAGCTTGGTTCATTTTAAGCTCGGCTCGGCTCGGCTCGGTTATCTTATCAAACAAGCTTGAACACCCCAAAGCTCGGCTCGGTTATCTTATCAAACAAGCTTGAACACCCCAAAGCTCGGCTCGGCTCGGCTTGTTTACAACCCTAGAAAAATTATTTAAAAATTATTTGAAAATTTATTTAAAAATCTTTTAAAAATTATTTGAAAAATTATTTTAAAATATTTTAAAATTTTTTGAAAAATTATTTTAAAATTTTTTGAAAAATTATTTTAAAATTTTTTGAAAAATTATTTTAAAATTTTTTTAAAAATTATTTTAAAATCACTTTAAAAATTATTTGAAAAATTATTTAAAAATCTTTTAAAAATTATTTGAAAAAATATTTTTAAAATCATTTTAAAAATTATTTGAAAAATTATTTTAAAATCATTTTGAAAATCATTTAAAAATCCTTTTAAAAACCATTTAAAAATTCATTTGAAAAATTATTTAAAAATTCATTTGAAAAATTATTTAAAAATTCATTTGAAAAATTATCTAAAATTATTTTAAAATTCATTTGAAAAACTATTTTAAAATCATTTGAAAAATTATTGAAAAATAATTTTATAAAAAATATTCAAAATCATGATCACACTTAATATATTAATTTAATTCCAAAATCATGATCGCACTTAATATCTTAATTAATTTTAAAATCATGATCGCACTTAATATCTTCACACTTAATCAATCTCAAAATCTTACTTAATCTATTTTAAAATCATATTTGTTTTCCCTAATCTTAATCAGTTTTCAAATTATAATTTCAACTAAATTAATTTTTAAATCTTCAAAATGTTAAATGTTTACTTATTTGAAATTCTAACTTATATTTTCAATATTTTAAATTAACTCCATCTCACACTCACTTATAAGCCGAACATGCTTGATAACCTAGAATGGGTGAGATAAAAAAATTAGGAAAATAATTACTTTTAAATACATGCTTGGACTATAGGCATTAATTAAGGGGGAGTGACAATTTTTTTCCCAAGTCAGTTTAAATATATATATATATATATATATATATATATATATATATATATATATATATATATATTGTTTTTGACTTATCTTTAAAATAAAAATTATTTTTGATTTGACTTCAAAATTAAAAACTATTTTTGACTTATCTTTAAAATAAAAATTCTTTTTGATTTGACTTCAAAATTAAAAATTATTTTTGACTTGTCTTAAAAAATACAGACTATCTTTGACCTAGTTTTAAATTTAATTATCTGTGACCTGACTTTAAAATTTAAACTTTTCTAAAAGGCTAAATGTTTTCAAAGCTAAGTACTTAAACTGAGCTCTGATGTATATCCTTTAATTTAAGTACTTAAACTAAAACTTTTCAAATCTAGATCAAGTTTAGTTAAGTATTTTTTCGAAGTAATTTTTTAAAATTAAGATAAGTATCTTTCAAAAAGCTTTTCAAATCTAACTAAGTTTTCATATTTTTCTAATCTCAAAATTAGCTAAGTTATCTTTAAAGTTAATTTTTTCTTTGAAAATTAAGATAAAAATTATCTTTGAAAGTTATGGCCTATATTTTTCTTCACTCTCTTGGTTATTTTGATATATGGCAAAGAAGGAGAGTAGGAAGAAATTCAAAAGAAAATTCAGTAGGAAGAAATTCAAAAGAAAATTCAACAAAAATTAAAAAGAAATTTTTTGTTAAGGGGGAGCTTCTATTAGGGGGGAGCTTTGTATGTGCTTATGCTTTATTTATGTCTGTGCTTATTTATGCTTATCTTTATTGCATTTTTTGCTTAACTTTGAATTTCAGTTGTTATAATCAAAAAGGGGGAGATTGTTGGTGCGGGAAGCATCCGACGGTCGAACTCGTGTTTTGATAATGGCAAAGGGTTCAAAGTTAAGTTGTTTTGTGATCTAACAGTTTAAATAAGATTGCAGGAAAGTCCTAACTGTACTTAAGCAAAAGTCCTAGCTGCGGTTAGGCAGGTGGAAAACCCTAGGGTGTGGTAACCCTAGGTCATAGGGGATGGTAACCCTAGGTCATAGGGGGTGGTAACCTTATGCGGAAAGTCTTGGCGGGTCGAGGGCTTCAGACAAAAGTCCTAGGGGGTGGTAACCCTAGGTGGAAAGTCCTGGTGTCGCGAACCAGGTAGAAGACTGGACGGGTCGGGGAGCGGGCGTCCAGTAGAAAGTCTGGAAGCTTCGAGCGTCAAGCAAAAGTCCAGTCGATCTAGAGGATCGTACTGGCATCAGGTAAATCTCCTGAATGGAGTAGGTGAGGACGTGTTCCCCGCATAGGGAACAGTAGACGTCGGATCGACCTAGGGTTTCCGGTTGGAAATCCGAAGTCAGTCCCGGACAGTCCGAAGATTGCCAATATTTCATTTACTATGGCTATTATGTGCTAACTTTGTTTTGCAAGGTATGTGTTTGGGACTAACACATTTTGTAGGAACAAAGGAGCAAGTCAAACCTCAGATGAACAGTGTCCGAGATGCCTCCATGGAGCTTGGAGGCGCCTCGGGTGCAGAGGGTGAGCTGGCTGCGCAGTAGGCTTGGAGGTAGGGCTGAGCATTCGGTCAAAACTGAACCGACCGAACCGAATAGACCGAAAATCGAATAAATCAATTTTTTTTTAACCAACCGAACCGACCGAATTCTCTACAAAAACCAAACCGACCGAACCGATAAAAGATCGGTTAATTCGGTTTTTGACCGAATAAACCGATTAAACCGAATTTTAAAACTTTATTTGATTTTAATTAAAAAAAAAGAAGAGATTTTATTTTATTTATTATATTTTTAAATAAAAATAAATTAATAAATATTTTTATTTGGTTTAATCGGTTTATTCGGTTTAACTGAATTACAAAACTTAAAACCGAAACCGAACCGAATTCACCGAAAACTGAACTGAATGTTTTTTTTAAAACAATCGAAAATCGAATTAACCGAACCGAATTCCTAAATTCAGTCGGTTCGGTTCAATTAATACGGTTTTACCGAATTTTTGCTCACCCCTACTTGGAGGCGCCTCAGACGGAGCTGGAGGCGCCTTGGACCAGAGCTTGGAGGCGCCTTGGACCAGAGCTTGGAGGCGCCTTGGAGTGACCATGAAGGCGCCTCAAGCAGGATAAGAGGTGAACTTTTCAGTACTAATCCACGCGACTGACTCAGCGTATTGGAGGCGCCCTGGATGGTGTTGGAGGCGCCTCCAACAGTGCATAGAGGGGGGCTCGAGGTAGCAACAAGTACAATAATTCCTAAGTGCTTCTACTACAACGTGCTGCTCCAAAAGACGCCCTGAGGTGCTATTACAAGTCCCCGACGACCCGGAGCTCTGAGATTTTGATTATGTCATCGGTATAATAGTTCTTTATTGCACTTATTATAATACATATTTGTACTCTTTTTTCGAGTTTATAGTTGTTGCCCACCAGAAGAGATTAACGATCGCGGGCCTTGGAGTAGGAGTCGTCACAAGCTCCGAACCAAGTAAATCTCTGGTGCCTTTCTGTGTTTGTTGTCTTTTACTTTATTCCGCTGCTTTAACTCGATAGTTTTACGAATCCGAAACACGAAATAGCCACGAGGTCTATTCACCCCCCTCCCCCTCGAGCGCATCTCGATCCAACACATATGGCTCTACGGGACTTCCTTATAACATTCTGCATTGAAACAGTGCTTTAGAGATCTCAAATCTCTCATGTCTTGTTTGTCCTTGATATAGTTGCCTAAGATGTTCAACCATATCATAAGCATCCATGTTCTTATGTTGCTTCTAAATCTCGGAGTTCATGATGGCAAGCATAAGACATGATACATCTAATGCATCATCTTAATACTTTTTGTAAGCATCCCTATCAGCTCTAGTGGCAATAGCAAGGGGTGTTTCAGGAATGGACTGCTCTAATATGTACAGTTTCCATTCTTGCTTGAGAACTATTCTCAAGTTTCTATACCAGTTCAGGAAGTTAGCTCCATTGAGCTTATCCTTATCAAGGACAGATCGCAAAGAGAGAGTGTTCGACGTATTTGACGATATGGTAATCTACAACAATATAATGCAGAACTTATTATCATATATAGATCATTTAATTATGTTTTTAATTAAATGATTCTCCCATAGAATTGTAAAGCTTGGTAGGAGTGAGTCATGGTTGTGATTTTACCCACACTACTTGTAGGACCGTTGGGCCGGCTAGAAGGGGGGGGGGGGTTGAATAGCCCTGCAAAAATCAAAACGCAAACACCCTTCTCGAACTCTTAAACTAACACTTGTAAAATAAGAGAAATAAATAAAAGCAGAAAAGTAAATCTCGGTGTGCCTTTTACTTTTCTGCTTTTATTTATTTCTCTTATTTTACAAGTGTTAGTTTAAGAGTTCGAGAAGGGTGTTTTGGCTATTCAACCCCCCTTCTAGCCGGCCCAACGGTCCTACAAGTGGTATCAGAGCCAAGACGCTTCAGGAGGACTAACCGCCAATCGAAGCAAAGATAATGGCCGGACCAAGCATCCACCCGCCGAAATATGGAGGAGATTTCGCTACGTGGAAGAATCTGATGCAGGTATTTTTTACCACAGACTTTGAATTAACTTTAACAATGGAATCCGGTTTTGTAGCTCCAGAAGGTAAGGAAAAATGTCAATGGACAAAAAAGGAGCAGGCTGAATTCGTGGCGAACGGCAAAGCAGAATACCATCTGCTAAGCGTTCTTCCACCTCAAGAAGTCAACAGAATCGGACAATACCACTCTGCAAAGGAACTTTGGGAAAAGTTCCTCGAGTTGCACGAAGCGACTTCCGAAGCCAAGCTCGCCAGAAGAGATCTGCTTCGGAATCAGCTCACCAGCCTGCAACTTGGGGAAGATGAGACAGTCGCGCACTTGCACTCAAGAATCAAAGAGATCATCACCGGACTATCGAATCTCGAAGAAACGGTAAGTAACCGAGATTCGCTAAGGTACGCACTAAATTCATTTCCTAGAAATTCAAAATGGGCATCACTAGTAAATGCCTTTTATATTTCTAAAGATTTAGAAAAGATCTCGTTAGAAGAATTTTTTTCTACTTTTGAAGTGCATGAGTCAAGATGTGCAGGAATGAAGGAGCCCAAGAATAACGTCGCCCTCAAAGCTTCGAGAGACGAACCAGAGTCGGAATCCTCTCTCGATGACGAGGAAATGGTAATGATGGTAAGAAGATTCAAGAAGCTTTGTAAATCCAGATCTACTAACCATCCACAGGGGAAGAAGAAAAGGACGATCCGCTGCTACCACTGCGACGAAGAAGGGCACGTCAAGGACAATTGCCCCAAGCTGAAGAACAAGAACAAGGAAAAGGGTAAGAAGCCTATCCAAAAGCGAAAAGCCCTAAAGGCGACGTGGGATGATACGTCGTCGGAGTCGGAAGTCGAGGCATTCTCCGGACTTGCTCTAATGGCAAGTCATCAAGACGACGACTGCGAGTCAAGCTCTTCCGAAATGAGCATCGAGAGCATCGATGAAGGGGGAGCTTCGTCAGAGGAAAGCAGTAGTTCAGGGGGAGACACGGAAAAGGAACTCGACAAGGTAAGTCAGGTACGTTCACTTCCTCCTGATAAACTTTATAAATTTGTTAAGTTATTAACTAAAGACTGCTGTAAATTAGAAAAAGAAATAAAAAATTTAAAAATAATCTTAGTTAAATCCTGCCCTCTAGAAGAATTAGATAAATCAAAATTGGAAAATGAAAAATTTCAAGTAGATAATTTGAAAAACCATGCATGTTCATCTAATTCTAGAAAATTTAAAAATTTAAATTGGTATTATAGATATCACCCGGGACAAATTAAGAATATCTCTAGAAAATATGTCCCTAAGAAATTTTTAATCAATCCAGTAGGCTGGAACCTTTATTGGGTTCCTAAATCTTGCTTAGTCTAAGTTTTAAAATTAAAATTAAAATTAGCGCTTTTCAGTGAGAAAATTAAACAATGAATTTCTCTATGAGGTTTTGTCTAAGGAAGTGGTTGTTGCTCCAATAACCAAGAAGGTCTAGTGCCTCGCCACGACCTGGAAGCCAAAATATTGAAATAAATGTTTAATTAACTTCTGTCAAAGCATTAAAATTAGAATTAATTAATGCTTTCAAAGTTAAAAAAAAACATTTTTTTAAAATATTTTTATACTTAGAAAAATACTTTTTACCAAAGTCAAATTTTCACTTAGAAAAATTCTCAAAGTTTTCACTTAGAAAAATTTTCTGCTTAAGTTACTTAGAAAAATTCTCATTTTTTGTTAATTTAGAAATATTTTCATAAGACAATTTTTTTTAAGTTAAAAGACCATTTTGAAATTGAAATTTCTGCTTAAAGTCTTTAAGAAATTTTTTTTTACTCTAAGTCTTTAACCCTTAGTTCTTTTTAAACCCCATTTTTTTTGTGATCAAAGGGGGAGAAGAATTAGTATAAGTCTAGGGGAGGTAGAAATTGAAAATTGAAAATTTTTGAAATTTAATTTTGTTGCACATTATTGCAATAACTTGTTTTAATTTTATGTCTAGTTTTGACCCTAGCTTAACTTGGGTTGATCACACCAAAAAGGGAGAGATTGTTGGAACCCCAAGGTTGTTTTGGTGTGATCAACAAGTTAAGTTAGGTCCTGCGTTGTTTCTAACCTTGTGTCTAAGTGTGCAGGAGCTTAGGAACACAGGTAGTCGAGCGGAAGACGCAGCTAGCGAGAAGAACGGCAGTCCGAGGGACGAGGTGCTGCGGAAGAGTACATCGGCGGACGAGAAGGAAGCGCGCGGTGGTTCCAAGGGACGAAAGCCGGAGCGGAAGATTGCTCGGGGAGCAAGAGACGCAGCTAGCGAGAAGGTCGATGACCGAGGGACGAAGACTGCGGATGAGTACGCTGGCGGACGAGAAGGAAACACGCGCCAATTCCGAGGGACGAGAAGCCGGAGGGAAGCCCGCTTGAGAAGACCGGAAGTTGGGTTCGGGTGAACCCTTTTCCAGATGACAGAGATCACCCAAGTAAGCGGATCCGGAGCGGAAGACCCGGATCGAGGCGGGACTAAAACGGAGCAGAGGTCCCGGACGCAAAAGTCAAGGCACACCGAGATTTACTTGGTTACAACTGGGAAGGTTGTTAATCCAAGAAAGCGTAGCACTAGTATCTCCTTCAGGCGGAGAAGCCTTTTACAGCAATGAAGCGCACAATAGAAGCTTAAAACAGAAAAGCGTACAAGTGTAGAAAGAATGCTTGAGTTCTCAGTTCATTCACAACTTCTGGACCAAGGCTATATTTATAGTCTTGGTCGGGGCGCCTGGAAGGGTTTCGGGCGCTCGGGGGGGGGATAAAACTTTATCCCCCAACGTCCAGAATGCGAAAGACGCGTTCTAGTCAAAATTCACGTTCCGGGCGCCCCGGACTGTTCCGGGCTGCTCCGGGGGCCCCGGAGCAAAAAGTCAACTCTGGTTGACTTTTACGTCCGGGACCTCTGCTCCGTTTTAGTCCCGCCTCGGTCCGGGTCTTCCGCTCCGGATCCGCTTACTTGGGTGATCTCTGCCATCCGGAAAATGGTTCACCCGAACCCAACTTCCGGTCTTCTCAAGCGGGCTTCCCTCCGGCTTCTCGTCCCTCGGAATTGGCGCGTGTTTCCTTCTCATCCGCCAGCGTACTCATCCGCAGTCTTCGTCCCTCGGTCGTCGACCTTCTCGCTAGTTGCGTCTCTTGCTCCCCGAGCAATCTTCCGCTCCGGCTTTCGTCCCTCAGAACCACCGCGCGCTTCCTTCTCGTCCGCCGGTGTACTCTTCCGCAGCACCTCGTCCCTCGGACTGCCGTCCTTCTCGCTAGCTGCGTCTTCCGCTCGACTACCTGTGTTCCTAAGCTCCTGCACACTTAGACACAAGGTTAGAAACAACGCAGGACTTAACTTAACTTGTTGATCACACCCAAACAACCTTGGGGTTCCAACACTACTAGCTCCAAATCCAATCGCAATGACATTCATATGGGGCATGATCCATATTATATCTCATCTTTAGTTAGCTTTGGCTAATCGCCCAAGACTTGTATAATGTAGATAGGCATCATATACCAATTACATCAAATGCAACTCTTGTATAGCTAGATAAACAATACTATTTGCTCATTTGCCCATCTTATGAAATTCATATTATAGCTCATCTTGAGTTAGATTTGGCTAATCGCCCAAGATTAGTATAATTTGAATTCCATCTTTTGGGATATGCCTATAACCTCTCAATCTAAATGAGACAACTTAGTTAAGTCGCACCCAAGTTTAATAGTCAGACATCACAATTATCCTGTCACACTCTAGCAAGATAAATTGAGTCACTTTGCTTTGACAAAACCTGACTACAATTGATCGAGCTAGAAGTGAGTACTAAACTTTGGTATACACATATTAAAAAGACCTAATTATATTTAAACTAGACATGTATCGAATACAATCAAAGCACACATAACATATATGCATAAATTAAAATGTGACATGGTTATGACCCCCATAAACTACGATCTTGTTAAGCTAATGAGAAGAGCGATAAGTCAACCTAAGTCAAAGCAGCTTCTCCAAGCGCTTCCTTGGTCGTCGTGTGTTGTTGTCCTTCTTTCCTTTTCATCCGCCACGGGTGTGAAAAGGAATGAAAATGGAAGTTGAAGATCATGTTTGGAAGCTTCTTACCCTGACACGGGTGTTCATGCCCGCCAGCATGGGCCTTGTTTCATTCGGCTGCCCTGCCACAGGTGTCCGTGCCAACCGGCATGGGCCTTGTTTTGATCAGCACCTTCAATCGGAGGGCTTGTTCAGACCCAGATATTCAAGTGGAGTTTTGTTCAGATACTCGTGTTCTTCGAAGGGGTGAATATTCGCCAAGGTGGAGATTGTTAATGGGTGACTCATATTTGGATGAAGGCGCTAGGAGAAAGGAAACCAGAAAACATAGAGAGATTAGATTGGGAAGAACTTCAGGTGAAGGAAGTAGCAACAAGGCTCGTTCTAAATTGAGAAGGAAGAAGGAGATCACAGGTGCATTGCTAGGTTTTCACCAAAGGAAGAAAACAAGCGACGAAGTTTCTCAAGGAGAAGGACTTTTGGTAAATAGCAACCAAGAGCGTGGTAGGAGCAAATCTCAACATGAATTGAGTAACAACGATAAGGCGCTGATGTTGTTGAATTCTCTATCTTCATCTCCTATGTACGAGAATTTAATTACTACTTTGATGTAGGGTAAGGAAACTCTTAATTTAGAGTAGGTCAGAGTGACCGAATGCTCGCGAGGAAGGTACGGAGCGGGTCAGTGTGACTGAATGTTCGTGGGGAGGTCAGGAGCGAGTTAAAATGACCGAATGCTCGCGGGGATGACCCGGAGAAAGCCATGGTCCAGACTAGATACAATATGGGGTGGCCTTGAACGAAGTTAAGAGTAGACCCAGAGTTAGTCATGAGTGATCGAATGCTCGTGGGGAGGCCCAGAGCAGACTCATGATCTTTACCAAATCTTTCCAATATACGACTTTGATTGAACCCCAATAATCCTCCCCTCAAACGAAGGACTACAATTATTCTCATGGTCCGACCCTCTCGCAAGCATCTAGTCACCTTGACCTATTCTGAGCCTCCCCGCAAGCATCCTCTTCAAGTCACCTTGACCTACTCGGGGCCTCCCCCCGAGCATTCCATCACCTTGACCTGTTTTGGGCCTCCCTGCGAGCATCCAGTCACCTTGACCTACTCGGCTCCCCGTAAGTATCTAGTCACCCTGACCTGCTTCAGGCCTCTCCACAAGCATCCAATCATCCTAACCTGCTCTGCTGACACAGGTCACGCTCAAGCAACCAAACCGACCACAGGCATCCATGCCTGCAGGCATGGCCTGTGGTCACCCTCGCTCTAAAGCCACCACGCCCGACACGGGCGCCCATGCCACCCAACACGGGCACCCGTGCCACCCCGCACAACCCATGTCGGGTGATTGCTCACTGGCCTATATAATTTGATCATGCCTCTTTGATTGGAGATTTGACCTAGGGTCATCCAAGGGCCCCAAGGAAATTTCAGGAGGTGATCTAGAGTCGATCTAATGCCATTTGCATGAGGAAAGAAGATCGAGAGTGGCTTGGAGAAGGATTCATCACATCGAGCCTAAGTTTTTCTCTTCTTTTTTTGAATTTCTGAACTTGATTTGAATTGTAATCAATATAAACATATTTTTTGGATGTAACCCCGCCTATATGGGGTAAACTCTTAATTCTAGGATTAGAGATTAGCCTATTATGATGTAAATACTATTCTAAATGATTTATACATGTTTGATCCTTTTATTTTTATGATTTATTGATTAATGGTCCGGATCTACTATGTAAACATGATCTCGATGTCAAAAGTATATGATTCATATCCCACGGGGATTCAGAGATGGATCGAAAGGAGAACTCAATCCTTCGACCAATAGACAACTGAGACACGGAGAATTGGCTACGAGAGTAGATTGGTATGCCACAAGAACTCTAGGCTGACGTAAAGTTGAATAGATTAATCATAATTTATTGTCACACAATAGGAGAAGGGTTATTTGGAGTTCGTGGGATCTCATAATAGAGTCTCCTTAAAAAAGTGATCCCTAATTTCAATCACTCTGAAAGTAGGTGATAATTGGAATTAATACACCGGTGTAATTTCAAAAGTTTACATCGGATACAAAAGTTAGTCTACTTACATAAATCGCCATTGAGAATAGGAATTCAAACAAAGGTCAAGTGTTTACTAACAATGTGGTGAAACCTATATCCTAGCATTCTTTTCTCTAACTGCCTTTTACTACCTTTCTTCTTCCTTTTTACTGCCTTCTTGACCCAGTATTCTCTCCCTTTCACTCTCTTCTCTTTACCATTTCTTGTTTTCAACACTCTATACCCACGATTAGTTTAGACTATCAAATTTGGATAGTAGGCTAGTACTTGATCACCAGTTCCTATGGATTAAATCTTTTATTACTTGATGATACAGTCATGCACTTCTAGTTTGCTCACATTAATTTTCTAATCGATTGGGAGCTCAATTTGCAAAAATAGAAAAAGTCAGAATCAATTAGGCTAATCGATTTTATCATCCTTAATCTATTAAAGCAATTGATTAAGGGTTGTTTCACAAAGCACAATAAGGTTGAGAATCAATTGATCAATCGATTAAGAAATTTTTCACGAGAGTACAGAATGTGCTGGTATCGATTGAGCAATCGATTTAGCTTGGTGTAATTGATTATGGTGATTGATTAAGCAGTGTTTGTCGCGAGAACAAAAGCTTCAGAATCGATTGAGGAAATGGATTAGAAGGTATCGAATTGATTAAGGAAATCGATTAGATTTTGGTGTGTCTTACCAATCGATTAGCAATGCAAAAAAGAGTCATTTTGTAGGTTTGAACGGTCGAACTGACGTAGCAATCGATTAGGGTAAAGTCAATTGATTATGAGGCATCGAAGGAACCCTAGAAAAGGGTTTTCACCAAAGTTTAAAGTAAGACTCGCTTACAACTTTTCATGCCTGTTCTTGAGGTTTTGGCAAGAAATGTTGTTGCACTTTCCAAACATCAAGAGGCTAATCCAAAGTAAGAAAAAAAAGCAAGCAAAGCAAGGTTTATTGTTGTAATCATTTTCGATTTCTTATATAACCTAGTTTATGATTTTTTTTTTTTTTGTATTCGAACATGTACGAGGCTTCACCGCCTTAAGGAAGGAGGTTTTCATAGCTATGAGTGAGGAGTGGACTCTTGAATTAGTCCCCTCAAGGAGGTGGATACTAAATAAAATCAAGGGTGTTAACATTGTGAAAATATTCAATATTCGCTTTGAGTATCCGCTGCAAATCAACTTCGAAGAAATGATTGAAGCTATTGACTCTCCCCCCCTAGTTCTCTACATGTCCTAACAAAGTTTGCCTTCATGAACAGAATACCAATTCAACTTTGGACAGTCTTAATGGCACGGTTAAAGACTGCAAGGGTCGGCTGACGATAACTTAATGCTACACTTCCATGATTTACCCTTGGGGACCTATGAGAAACTTCTGTGGGGATTGACCGATCACCTCCAAAATTAGTTGGTCTTAAAAATCGGACATGTAGGTTATCAAAAATTAAATCTTCTTATCAAATATTCATTTGATTAAAAATAATATTAGGCAACTAAAATTTCTCAAGGATTTTGATTTCACTCCAAATTTAAGTGATTCATTGACATTTTTTTACCAGGTATTTAATTTATACCGACTAATTCTAGAGTGAACGGTCTAGTCCCACATTCTGGCCATCAAGAATCCTGATTGCTTGGGAAAAGCACCCTGTCATGCTCAGGGTTATTCATTGACAATTGTGTTCTTTATTTCCTAGGTAACCTCTAGACAAACAAACCCAACATTGCAATTCCTTGTAATCTCTAAAAATTTATTTATCTTCATCATCCAAGAGACCCTTCTATGTCTTCATTTGTCAAGAAGTCTTACATTTGAGTCTTCATTAGCTAAGATGTGTCACCTTTAGGTATTCCTCGTTTACCTATAAGTATCGTTGGTGCAAGGAGCATCAGATAATCAAACTTGATTTTGATATTGGAAAAGAGTTCAAAATTAGGCTGTGTTATGATTTAACAAAGTTGACTAAGTGTATAGGTAGTTCAACAAGAAAGTTTTAGTAGGTCAAGTTAACTGGATACTAAGCAAGGTAAAAGTCCTAGTGGACACTAGGTAAAGGGAAAGTCCTAGTTGTGACTAGGGAAAGAAGTACTAGTCTGTGAGACTGGGCAAGGAAGGCCTAATCGATGAGACTGGATAAGAAGACTTGGTAGATCGAGTACACCAAGCGGGAAGTTTAGATGGGTCTGGATGACCTGACGTCTAGCAATTATGTGTGTCTGAAGGACTAGACATTAAGAGGAATTCCTAGGATCAAAGGATCGGATGCCAAGCAGGAAGTTTAAATAGGTCTGGAGGACCAAATGTTTGGCAAGTCAAGTAAAATCTCTTGAGATAAGTAGGTGAGAACGTGTTCTCTTGAAGGGAATAGTAGACGCAAGGGAACAGTAGGCGTCAGTTTGACCTAGGATTTCATATGAAATTCAAAATCATGACTCGGCAGTCCCAAGATTGTCAAGTTATTTCTGCTCTAATATTATACCTATTTTGTTAACTCTGTGATACATGAAATTAAAGTTGAAGCTGGTTGAAAAAGGACTTTCAGGCACTTGGAGTGGACCGAGGCTACCAGAGGTTCGGGCACCCCAAGTGGGTCTATGCGCCTGGTTAGACCTAAACTCATCCACACGTATAGTTGAGTTAGTACAATCTGATTGGCTAGCACATGTTAGCTTCCAGTTGCCCAGAAATAGTCCAAGTGCCACATAAAGGTTAAAAGCAGATCGGATAGAGTTTTACACAAGTACAACCACGTCAGCGGTCCTAGCATCCAGGAGTAATCCAAGCGTCTAGAGTTGGATAACTCATTGACAAAGGTAGATCAGATAAGTCTCGATGGAGGCATCTAAGCTGTTCTATGCGCTTATAATAGGCTATAAAAAGGCACCTTTGATGAGGAGCTCAACACATAATTTTCTACACTCAACACCATTCGTGCTACTCCGGAATTTGACTACAACACTGTAACGCTGCTTCGACGACAACATCCAAGTCTACACTTTACTTAAAGTTGTCGGTATATTTAATTTATTTTATTTCCTTATTGTAATCGGATTTCTTGTGCTTAATGAATTGATAGTAGATTGTTCAACGAAATCGATCAAAGATCGCGAACCTTGGACTAATAGTACATGTTATAAATCAAGTAAAAAAGAAATTATGTTAGTATTATTTTCATTTTTCTTTCCTGTTGTTATCTTTTGAATTTTTGAAAAACTGTGAAAAACTAAGATGGACTATTCATGTCCCCTCTAGCAATAATATTGCCTCTAAATCTTCTTTAATTGTCTAGAAGCCTCACCTCTAAGCCCATCCTTAACAACATATATTGCACTCCTTGGTAACCTTGATCTTGAGCATCCTACTAACATATATCGTACTTTAGACTTTTTTTTAACATCTATTGACATTTTCTATATGCCAAGATCTTTTATAATTTTCATCTGCCAGCAACACTTGTTGAGTTAACATTGCACGTACAATTGCTTATCAACTTTACACTTGACAAATACACCAAAAAAACAATCTAATCGAATTAGGCGAATGCCCCTAAACCCTACTACAATAGTGATCGCTATAAATCAGACTTTTAAAATTTAAATTCTAATAATATGATGTATTATAGAGTATTTCCTGATAAATCTAAAAAAAATAATTATTTGATTGGATCATTATGAGTATTTCCTGATTTATTTAGGAATCAGTAAAAAAAATTTTATGAAACTGAATTAGACATCTTCAAAATTAATATGTTTCAATAAATAAATAAATTACAAAAATTTGGGCGATGCTGGTTGAGAGAGTGGCATCGTGGAAACCCATGGAAACACATGGATAAATTCAAAAATATGTAGGCCTTTAAGTTATTATCAACTTTAAATGCTCATTTGTTAAAATATTGTAAATAATATCAAAACCTTTATTTCTACCCGGAGCGAAAAAGGAGAGACATTACGTCAACCTTCTTTAAATAAAAAAAAACATTAATATATTTTTTTAAAAAAAAATCAATGTATCGGATTGTTTGTTAATTGATATTATTTAATGAAGGGGTTGGTATAATTCTCAATACTTGCCATCTCCTCATGGTTTCAACGGCTACTTTTCTACAAATTTAGAAAGAGGTAATAGCGCACAACGGTCGTATTACCGTTGCAGACCTCCAATTTTGAATGTATTAAACCCCCCTTCATCCCCTACTTCCCCCATCCATCTCTCTTCTCTGTTCTTCCTTCTTGGATCGATCTCTCTGCCACAGCTTTCCTCTTTGTACTGCAATGGAGACTCCATCATCGACAAGAAGAATCACAAGATCGCAAGCGGCTGCCGCAGTCGCCTCCGCCAACTCCCGTGAGAAAATTAAACGCGCATGTCCCTTTTCTTTATTCCAATTGATTTCTTTTCAGTTTAAGAACAAGCAATCGATTCTTAATCCAGAGATCAAGAGCAAGCAAGATGATTCTTCGCAGCGTGCGAGATCCAAAAATGGCGGTGAGCGTCATGCGCTCCTGGACGTCACCAACGAATCCCCCATCGTCGGACTTGCCTCCGGAAGCTTCCTCCCGGCGGAGAAGACGCCATTGGCGGCGGCGGGGGCGGCTAAGTCCCGCGTCCTAGCCGGAAGGGGGACTCCTGGATCGGGCGAGGAGGTGCTCCGTGGCCAGGTGCGGACGCTGCTGCAGAAGGTGGAGGAAGAAACCGAGCATCCCTCCTTCGCACACGGGCAACCCCATCATCTGCCGCCGTCTTTGTTCCCTACTCTCTTGGGCATCGATAAAACTCCGCTCCAGTTGCTTGCTCCGACGCCGGCCAACACGCCGCAGATTCCCGGGGAAGGAGATTTCGTGCCGATGGAGATAATAATCGCTTCACCTTTCGTTCCTTCACAAAACGATCACCAAAAGGTAGTGTAACGCTTTCTTCTTCCCAAGATTACCTTTTAATTTCGTTCGTGAAATCCACCATTGCTTAAATGAAACGATTGCCCAAACTGTCCAGGCAGAGGAGATACTCGTTCCTCAGGAATGCCAGCTCAACCGTGCGTTGACATTTGACTCGCCGGAAAAGTCCGAGGCGTCAGACGACCCGTCGACGATCTCGTCGTGCGACAGCATCAGCCCCGAGAAGTCCCAAGATGATGACAGCTCCTCCGTCTGGTCCAATCAGGTCAACGTCTGCACCAACTCGGTCAGGGACGAAGATGTCGAGGAGGAAGGAGAAGAAGAAAACGATGAGCTGGATGACCTGTGTGAAGGCCTGAAAAAGATGTGGATGGAGGAGGAAAAGCCAAGGCTGCCGGAGTTCACTGGAAAGCATACGAGATTCGTGTACAACAGCGACGACGAGATCGAAGCAGAAGAGGCAGTCGGTGAATCGAAGGCTGTTTCGCCTAGCGTGCTGGTGTTGAAGGGGTTGCCTGTGCCGGAAGGGAAGCATCTCCGCTTCCAGGAGGAAGACGAATCAGAGGAATAAATGAAATCGACATCCATTACTGCCGCTGTCTTTCTGTGCACCGTTTTCCAGTTTCTGCTCTTCTTCAGGTTATTTCAGTTTTCGTTCTTGTGTTTGGTCAATGGATTGACAAGAGATTTTATAAAAAACTATGTTACTTTGTGTTCTTAAATTTGACTCCTTGGATTGTCAATGAATTGACATAATTTCGCTCATCTCGCATGAACTCAAGCTCCTCCAAAATCTTAGTATCCCCATCAAGCACAATTCATCTTCGAATAAAAGCATTAGATGTTGATTTATGGAAGAAGGATTGTCTTCTGAATATTTCACATGGACCTTTTTTTTCTTTCTCCTTTCAAACTATGCAAGTAGACAAACTTTCAGTCTGACAAAAAAAAAAATCAATTTTGACCACTTCCTTTCTCATTCGATTGGTTCGATGAAGAGATTCCAGGAATCCTGTCTGAGAAAGGCTTGAGGATCTTCCTGTTGCCTAAAGTGATGAAATACGAACTGAACAAATCCTTTCTGAGAAAAACCCTTAACAATTTCACTAAACTTTTGAGATGACGATAAGAAAAATGCCGCCTACACGTTCCAGTGACAATTAATATCGTCAAGGATGATACGAACTGAACAAACACTGAATAGTAGAATTATTACGTCAATATGAATGTTACACAGTTGTTATTAGTAGAAATTATTATCGCTTCTGTACATTCCATATCATCATATATAATCTCGGGCGTAGCATCGTCAAAGCGCCTCCACCAATGCCGAGGATTCCTCCGTTCCTGCCTCATCTTCCTCCTCCCCGGCGTTCCACAGGAAATGGGCATACGAACCAAGAACATAGCTGCAGATTAACACATACATTTTGTAGTAAAGATCGAGTGAAGAGCATCATGTAACAACAACACTACAATATGTGTTTTTTCAGAGGGAGAAATGTTGGTTGGATCTCCAAGGGAGTTTGATTACCAGTCATTTGGGGATGCCTGGACAGCGCGCTCGAAGTAGCCTTTCGCCCTCTCCTCATCCCTGTGAGTCTCCCATACCAGCTGCCCGTAGAGAGACAGCACCTCGCCGTCGCCCGGGCTCGCCAGGATCGCCCGCCCGTAGCATCCCTCCGCAGCTTTCGCGTCGCCTTCCACCTTTACAAGAGATCAATACCAGAGGAAAAGGGATCATGAATGTTTCTGCCCCCAATACGAGTAGGTCTATCGGGAAATCGAATCTTTGACAAATCCTCACTCACCTCGTGAAGGAATCGTCCGTAGTTCCTCAAGAGGAGTGGGTTGGAAGGATCGATCTGCAGCATCTGCTGGTAATAATCGGAGATCCTCCTGTTGGAATCCCCATTGCCACTTTCGCCGTCGCCCTTCCCTGATCCGCCGACGTTCTTCCCTTTTCCAGTGCCGTCGCCAGAGTACTCCACCTGCTCCTGCCCGACGAGCGACGCCTGCCGTCTCATCGGCACCGACACTCCCAGTTCATCCTCCTCCGCCACCTGCACTCGGATCGGGGCCCGGAATCCGGCACGATGGGGACGGTTCGATCCGACGATATCGGCCTCCGATCTGCAGCGCCGAAGGAGGGGCCCTTTCCTCGCGCCTTCTGCTTGGAAGTGGAGCGCGGCGGTAGGCCGGTACCTCGGAGAAAGCAAGGAGCTCGTACTCTGCCGGAGGAACGAGTCAAAGCCAGAATCGTGCGATCCGTCCTTCCTCGGAGAGGCGAGGAAGGAGCCACTGCGGACGAGGATCGCCGGTCTCATCTCCGATTTCTCTCGCAAGGCGATTTCACACCGACCGAGTCGACGAGTCGCTAACGCGGTTGCCGAGGTCGGGAAGGTCCACCGGATGCATTTATACCGGTCCTGACGACGCCCTTACAGGGTGGGTGGTGATTCACGTGACGGCGTCACGAGGTACGGGAAGGTGAAGAGGCGACGCGTGTGAATGCCGCACCTGACGTGGTAGGAGGAGGTGGAGGCGTCGGACGCGGCTACACGTGGAGGTGGGCACCGGGGGCGGTGGCCACGGAGCAACCGGGAGGGACGGCGGAGGACGAACCACATGGGACTTAGTTTCCTCCTTCACGTAGTTTTGATCGGATCTTTTACCGGGTCACCGGTCATCGTTGGTTTCCTCAAGTTACGTGTTAATATATTTTTTCCCCATTTATTCATCTTATCCAATAAAATTTGAACATTCATGAATGATTTTAATTCCTGCAAATAATTTCGGAATCATCATAAATTGTATTGTAAACCTAAAATAATAGGTCTACAATCTAGCACTATCTAAAATGAACCCATACAAATCAAACAAAATATTATAAATAACAAATCCTAAAAGTTCTCATAGGGGAAGATGACTGAAAAGACAAAGGATGGATTAGATAAATATACTGAAAATGAAAAAATAAGTGCAAGGTAAAGCTACCTATGATAATTTTAGATGATGCATCTTTCGATTTGGTTTTCGAGTAGGAACGTGAAGGTGTAGTAGTTTAAACGTTTAGATAGGTAAATTTAAAGGGACATTTAAACTTTTTTTTTTAAAAAAGGATGAGATGTGTTTTTATAAATCAACCTGGGACGGCTTTTTAAATATTCAGTAAAAAGGTTCCCTTTTTAAATTTTTATCCAAAAATAAAAATAAAAAGGTATCAGTTATTTCTCGTAATTTCTCGCTCATTGCATATTTGCATTAGTCTGGTTCTTTTTGACTTGCAACACTGAGCAGTTTGATAATAGAAATTTATTTATTTAATTTTAACTGTATTTATTTATAATATTATTTAAAAATAATCTATAATCTCTATTTTTTTATAATAGATCTCCTCGAACCGATTAATTTTAAATGTAACTGAATGTCGTAAAAAAATTTTATGATCATCAGGATAAATTTAAAGATACAAAATCAATCATCAAAATAAATTTAAAAATACAAATAGCTCATCACTCCATAACCAACGTTCTAAGGTTATATTTCTACTAGAGAAAATTAATTTACAGTGCATGCCTAGTTAACAATGGAAGCAGTTTACCGTTGCACTATAGCCTGCCTCTCCACTGTTAGTCTCATAACATGTGAAAGGAAGATAAATCATGAAAAAAAATTTTGTCTTGTCAAACGGCCTCTTAAATGACGGAGTTGCACAGTTCTATTGCTAACATCGTGATTTAAACCCAATATCCATTGGAGTAACTCCTCACCGGAGTACCAACCCGATTATTCAATGGAGGCAAGACAATTTATATATATATAGTTTAAGCCCTTGTTCAAATTTATTAATTTAATTAACTTTGGATATATTAAATAATCATAAATAAACTCTTATTAATATAAAATTTTCCTCTGAATTAAGTTAGTAATAAAAAATATTTGACTTTAGGCTACTCAATCTAGTTACAAATATTTAATTTATTTCCTGCCCTTACCCAAAAGAAAGAGCCCTCTTGCTTCTCGCCATCCGGTTCCTTCAACAGAATTATATTCCAGATATATCTTCTTTCTTCTGCCTTGTGTGTGTTTCTTATATACTCATTTACTCTCCTCTTTTGTTTTCTAACGTGCACTCATCTTCGAATCGTATTGTGAGACAGTGAGAGGGAGAGTCCCTGGGAGTTCATCTTCCTTGCCTTGCCTAGGCTTATCGTTTCAACACTTACATTTGCTCTCTTTGTTTCTTCATTAAGCACATCTTATTTTGTAACTAATGAAGACGACCTGAACATAGAAAACATTAAGTTTTTATTTCTATTTTGGAAAAGAGTTCGAAATGTGCTATTTATGTTTTCTGGCGGACCCTCAACTGTCTCCATATGCCGTTCCAGATAGGACTGTAATTAAGTCGAGTTGAATAGAATTTTGGGGGTGTTCAAACTTATTTGATAAGTAACTAAACCAAGCTGAACTAAACTTAAAATGAACTAAACTTTTGAAATGAGTGTTCAAGTTTGGCTTAATTTATGTTTTATGAGTTTGAGCTTGTTTGAAGCTTGACTTAAGCTTGGTTCGTTTAGATGTTATTAAACTCTCAATTCAAACTTGGCTTGAACTTGGTTCGAGTTTGGTTCGTTTAGATGTTATCAAGCTTTCAATTCAAACTTGTTTAACTATTTGAAACTTTTAGGGTGCGTTTGGTTTGCACCGTTTTCATTTTCATTTTCTGGAAAACGTGCGTTTTCTAGAAAACAGAAAACAACTTTTTATCATTCTCTGTTTTTCTAGAAAACGATAGACAATTTTTTAGAAAACCAAACACCGTTTTTCAGAAAACGCGCGTTTTGCAAAAAATGAAAATGGAAAACGCGCGCGAAAAACGCAAACCAAACACCGTTTTTCAGAAAACGCGCGTTTTCCAAAAAATAAAAATGGAAAACGCGCGTACCAAACGCCCCCTTAGTTATTTGATTGATTATTGAGCTTAATAATTTAAATTTATTTATTTTATTGTTTATTTAGCATATTGAAAAGAGTTTTATTAATGAATATGGTTTATGAATATTATTCACGGACATTGTTCACGAATATTAACGAGCTAAACACATATATATATTAAAATTTGTTTATTTAGCTTAACGAGTTGTTCAAGTTTGTTTGTTTAATTAATCTTATGTATATTAAATGAATATAAATAAACTCTTACCAGACTGAATATCAAATTTATTCACGATCATTTGATTCATTTACCGCCTTAATTTCAGAATTCAATTTCTATCTCTGTCCACATGAGTCTCTCTCTCCTTATTAATTAGGACTATAAAGGAATTGAAATAAATTTGATATTTGACTTAATAACAACTATATTTATTCAATAATCCATTAATGAAATAAACAAATTTTAATATTAATAAATAATATTTATAAATAATATTTTTTTCATATTTTTTAATAATAAACTCTTATTAACATAATAAATAAACAAATACATTTTTAAAATAAATAAATTTGTATTATAAAATCTAATAATTAATTAAAAATTTTAAAATTAATAACTAACTAAACAAGTTTACAATAAAAAAATTCTAAATTAACAAACAAATTTTAATAAAGAATTTGAGAATATCTAAATAAATCAAGTTCAAACTCATTAAAAAAAAAACATTAAACCCAATTATTTCAAATGGTTTTGCTCATTTTAAGTTTGATTTAACTTTATTATTTTATCAAATAAATTTAAACATCATAAAATTTAATTTAATTTAATTTGTTTATACCCTACTACTAGTATATTTTTTTAATAAAATTAATTCTGGAAATAGATTTTTAATTTAATTTAATTTGTTTATAACCCTACTACTAGTATATTTTTTTAATAAAATTAATTCTGGAAATAGATGACCCTCTCCTTTGATTTTCTGAAAACACAGACATCTCATCGCCCAATAATTAGCTTTCTAAATTTTTCATCCCACGACAATATCTATATAACATTATAAATTGTTCGGAAAGATCATATACAGAATCCAAAGCGAATCTAGTTCTGTTTTCAATTTCGAAAGCATATCTTTTTGGTTCACGATCACGAGAGTCCACATAGCCAATATCTCTGCTTTAATTTCAGAAAGAAAAAACAAAGTACCAATTAACAGGACCCGTTAGATAAAAATGACCAACAAAATTATCGTTTTATCCAATAATTATACGATAAACTACACTTCTTCACCAAATTCTACGATAATAATTATCGTTTTATCCAAGACCACAAATGACTAACAAAATAACTAGTAAAGACAAAAGTAAGATTTGAAGGTAAATATGATGGCCAAATACATAAGTTGGGAACACTCAGGCGTCGGTCATTACAAAATGTTTCTCTTGCATTAATTGAAAGAAAAAAAAATTGATATAGTTGCACGCGACGTTTTCACACAAACAAGGATAAGATAATGGTCCATTTTTTTAAGCATTAAAACTTATATATAATGAATGGTATCCGTATCCAGATTGAGCATATTGAAGGTGAGATTGTAAAGCATAAGGAATAAAGGCAACATTCATATATATATACGTTTGTTCTTGGGTGTGTGTATATATCTAAACGCATTCCATTTTGTAACGCGACAGAAAATGGAACCATGACCAAAGAGTGAACTAAAATTTTTACCTGTCAGAAAGGAAGTAGTGTTTAGTTTAGCTAAGGGGCCATCTGTTGAGATCGTTGAACCGTGTAAGTTTTTTCTGAAACGTATTAGTAGATTCATACTAGAGCTTTTGTTAAATTAACGCTTCTATTCTTCATCAAGACAATAATACCGGATCAACCCAGAGATTCTTATGTAAATATTGTTGAATAAGTGAATGGAGAAGAAATGTAAATATTGTTAAATATTCTCCATCAAGGTATTTTTGTTAGTTTATATTGATTCATATACATTGACGATGTGAACAAATACATGGGGAGAGACTCTCTCTCACGCGTGGGTGCGCAGGGAAGTGCAAATTCAGGACTCGGATTGCATTGAACCAAGTTGACTCGTGTGCGAGCGCGACCTGCGCACACGAATGCTAGACAAGTCGGGACAAAATTTGCCCAAGTGGAACAATCAACATTTTGGCCATTGATCTGGAGGTCAGATCCTCTGGACCAGAAGAGGCCCTGTCCATTCATTGGTTGGATGAACTGGACCCCACCTATTAAACAAGTGGGATCCAATTCATTCAACCAATGAATGAACAAGGGACCAGGGGTGATCCAGGAATCCTGGACCAGAGGATCTCTAGCTCCTATATAAGGAGGCTTCGATCATAGGCAGAGAAAAAAAACAGCAAGCAAAGGCTCTCCATTTTTCTTCCTCCTCCTCTGTCAGAAAAAAAAAAGCAAGCAAAGGCTCTCCATTTTTCTTCCTCCTCTGTCGTGCATCTCCTGCTCGGTGGAGTGCCCGTGGTAGCCGGAGGTGGGCGAATCTATTTCAAGAAAACTGCGACTCGCAGGCCTCGGTCAGCTCGCCCGGTCGGTCTCTTTGGCCCGACCGACAGACTTCTCTGTCCACTCGGGATCCTCGCCCAGTCGGCCAATCTCTTTGACAACCCGACCTGTCTGCCGCCCAGTCTGACTACTCGACCCGGCCGACCTCTCTTATTCGCCCGATCTGTTTGCTCGACCCGGCCGGCCTCTTTGACAACCCGACCTGTCTGCCGCCTGGTCCATTTGCTCGATCGCTCGGCTTTAAATCCCGATCAGCCACTCTACCCGCTTGGTTGATCTTCCTGCACAAACTGTCTGCTCGGCCGACTTGCCCGCCCGACCGCTCAGCCTGCTCTGTCAACACGGTGCAACCTGCCTTCATCACTTGGCAGAAACCAACCCCTGCTGCCAACCTACGATTATCAGCTCAGGTCATCTCAACTGTAAGTTGAATTTAATTCGAGTATTTAAATTCGACTAATACCCTGTATATCTCCGGCAACAGATTGTTTGTGTCCAACAAATATATACACAATATGCTTCAGGTATTTGAACTTCAAAAAGATCTAAGCTGGAATATGACCTGCTCCTCTTTTTTTGCAGAGCTCGTGACTTCAGAAAAATCAAGAACACTACTTTTATGTTGGTGAAGACCACTTTATATTGTTCCTCGTCAAACACAATTCAGTCCGACTTATCCACACCCCCAATATGGGGTGGAGCATTTGAGAAGCAACAACCTCTCAGTCTCGATATCCTTTAGATGGATGATGACTGCTAGTTCAGCTAGCTAGGTATTTCAAATCTATGATGTGTTTAAGCTTTAGCTTTTAGGGTTTGGTGACTGTTATTGCATTAATTCACAAAGATTGCTACATGATAAGGTGCATCTAAGTATTAACTGAATCTAATCACCATAGTTTTGAAAACTATTAGCATATTCATTGGCGAACTAATGCATCGGGTGGCCTAAAGAGGAAAAGAGGAAATGGATGATGGATCATAGCCTAGTTGAACACCTAATCCTGGAGAATCCCATTATCAATGTTTTCGTGCTACCTGTTAGGTACTGCAAGTGTTACTAATTTCCTGAAACTTGCATGTTAACTCTCTGATAAGCAGACAACTTTCTAACTTTCAAGTGCTAATCTTATTCGATACCCCCCCCATACATCCCAAATTACCTTAATCCTTCTCTCATCCATCACTTTGGTTATGGCAATTGACAAATATGAAAAATCCAAGTTACACTTCTATCACTTAGCAATAAGACATTCACAATATATTTTTGCATCTACTACTCAGCCAACTTCTTAGAGAATAAAGAGTTATAAGCAACAAGCTAAAGAATGCCAGTGTGGCAGATAATAGTCGTTTCTACTAACTAAAGGGAGATACTACTTTCTTAACATTAATTTAATAGTTGGGATGCAATCAAAAGCACATACACTCCAAACAAACAAGTCAGGACATAAATTCGGGATAGTTAACCTGTTGACAAGGTTCTACATAGGGGTTTTCTACTTGACCAACCAGTTCAAGGATACATTCCATCTAAGTTGGAACAGTATACTCAAATCAGAATCAAGAAAATATTTCACAGGAGAAGTTTATAATAACAAAGAAGCAAACTGTCATTTTTATTATTATGACATTAGACACAGATAAAAGATCCAAGTTACAATTCTATTACTTAGCAATTAAGACACTCATGACACATTTGCATTTCAAAAACATCTGGGAGAGTTTTATTGACTGGAAAAAAACAACTCGAAGAGTTCTTAATCTTAGGATTTACTACTTCAATCAACTACTTAAAGAATATAATTTATAAGCAATAAGCTAAAGAATGCTGGAAGAACAGATAATCAACATTTTGACTAAATAAAGAAAGTATACTACTCTTTCTTAATAAGTTATTTAATTTGAGACAAATAGTAGGAAACAGTTGAACGAAGTTAATTTATATGCATTTACATACACTCCAGACAAGTCAGGAAATGAATTCAGTAAAATTACTGTGTTGACAAGTCCTACACGGGATTTATCCTTAACCAATCAGTTCAAAGATAACCATTTAAAATGGGAGCAGTGAATTCAGGATCAGAATCAAATGCAATATTTGACAAGAGGAGTCTATACTAACTACAAAGAAACTAAAATATACTGCACTTCACCTCTCTAATGTCCGCCGCGCATATGTCTTGAACTCCCGAGTCAATACTAACATCTCCATAGCAATTCGCTAAGTCAGCAGTTGCCGTCGTTATCTTGAGGATTGTGCTGCGGTTTTTTGGTTGGACCAATACATGAAACAAATATAGATTGTCAAATTTCCAAGCTTTGATACAGGAGTAGAGTCTGGGCTTTGGACGACGATCATTACTTGGAGTTACAGCATATCCCTCCATCTAGGGCTCAGTATAGGCAAGAACCCCGACGGCGATTGAGGGAACCAAAGCCCGGGTGAAGGCAGTGGCTGCGGCCCGGGTGATGGTCCGGGCCCCAAAATCCCCGGCTGTGGCAACGGCGAGAGGGCAAAATTGGGAGTCAATAGCGGAGGGTAAGGAAACCCCGGCGAAAGCAGGGGGTACGGAGATCTGGGCGAGAGCAGATCGAAAAACGCCATCGGAGAAGGAATCGCGGACGGCGGAGTAGGGGGCGGAAGCGAGGCCGAATTAGGGATTCCTCGGGGGGAAGGCAAGGGGAAGGGTGGGCGCGGGGAGGGAAGCAGCCCCGGGGAGGGAAGTGGCGGCGGCGGCCGAGGGTAGCGGGAAGTGTCGGAGCTGAGAAGGGAGCTTTCTAGGTAGCGCATATAGGCGGAGACGGGGGACTCGGCCCAGCTGGGGCCGTCGGGGCGGGGGAAGACAGCGCGATTGTGATTGAGATTAAGGTTAGGATTATGGAAAGGAGGAGGAGGGTGAGCGTGGGGGTGGGGTTGAGGACGGGCAGCGTGGGGAGGGGGAGGAGGAGGTGGGCGAGCGATGGGGGCGAGCGGGGGAGGGCGGATCTTCTGGAGGCGGGAGCTGGAGGGGCGGGGTTGGGGGGCGGCGGGGCCGGGGGTGGAGTCGCGGGAGGGGGTGCCGGTGAGCTGCTGGACGATGCTGCGGAAGTCGTTCTTGCTGATGTTGTAGACCTGCGGCTGCGGCTGCGGTTGCGACTGTTGCTGTTGCGGCGGATGGTTCGTCGGAGGCGGAGGGTAAGGCCTGTGGTTGTAGTTGGCGGGTTGATGGAGAGGGCTCTTGCGGATGCTCTTCCCCATCTTGTTGATTCCCAGCTGCTGCTGATGGTGGTTGCTGTTTCTGGAGTGATCCATTGCTGTCCTCCCAATCAGATCAAGCTATTGACGAGACATGAGAGAGGAAGAGGGAGATCTGGAGCTGGAGAAGGAAGAGGAGAGAGAGGCGAACTGAAACTGAAGAAAGGGTAAGGAAGGGTAGAGAGATGCGATTTCACTGATTTGGGGGAGGAGAAAAACTTGGACTGGGTGAGCATGTATCGGTTGACTTATTACGGGTTCACCAGCAACGGAGAAGGAAGGCAAAAGGGCAGCTAAATATCTGTATTCTCTTAATAAAATTAAAATTAAAATTAAAATTAAATTAATAAGTTATTATTTAATTTTCTTAGTTGTATTCGATGCACTTGGACATTCATCTGACATACTGCTACAGGAGGGGCCCAAAAGGGAAGGCCATATTTGTGGCGGAAGAATAATGAAGATAACTACCATTCTCTCCCATATTCAGATATTCCTCTTAATTTTGAAGAGCCGAAAAAGTAAGTAGGTAACACTTTCACCTCTATTGCAGACAAAGTCATAGTAGTTACACTAATGTTATAATGCGCGACGTTTTTTTACGCACCTGTGCGCGATGGCGAACGTGACATATACGTGTTGATTTTTTTAAAAAAATAATAATAAATTTTCTTGTCGTTTGATTTTTTTTTCTTTTTATATTTTAAAATCTATCTTCCACCCTCCAAAGTCAGTATTCCTTTCTCGTCATCCTCCGATGCAAGCTAAGTTGCGAAGCCACTTCCTCTTTCGCCGCAACACCATTCTCGCTCTCCCATCCTCACTCGCCTCATCATTCTCCTTGATCGTCGATCCTTCCTTGTACTTTATTTTTCTCACCGTTCAAAATCGTCGAGAGCAATGACGTAGCTAGGATTTTCATTCAGGAAGGACAAAGAGACGGAGTTGGCAAACGATGACAGTGATGCTGACAGCAAACAATGGTGTCGACTAAGTGAAAAAAATCAATTAAGTAAATTTCATCTTAATTAAAAGACATTTTTTTATAGAGCATTAACAAAGCGACAACGTTATCCAAGTGAAGACAACAACCATGCAACAAATGACAATGACGATGGTATCAATCGGCGTTCGACAATAGCGACTTGGGCTATAACGGCAGCGACATGTCGCGAAAGATTTTGTGGGTAAAATTAGAGTTAAAAAAGATAATATTAAAGAAATTATAGGAAGAAAAAAAAATGAAAAGAGGAAAATAAAAGTTCGGGACTAGAGGAGGAAGAAGAAAAACAAATAAAGGAAAAAATTGACTTGAGAAAAGAAGAAAATGAGTTAGGTTGAAAGGGTTTTAATTAAAAAATTTTGTTAAAAAGACAAGAAAGTTTCAAAATTTATGACTATATATTCTTTTTTATTTCTTTTCTCACCGTATTAATATTTTCCTTGAATTTCAGGAGGTGCGACCGCACCCCTTAAGTCTTATATAGCTACGCCCCTAGTCGAGAGCAACTGGCAAATTAGATTTTCCTCTCGACGCTGTCCTTTTGCTGCCGCCGTCTTTCGTCGCTGCTGTCGCCGTCTGTGATATACAAGCACATGAAGCTACAACATCTAAAGGTGGAGAAGACGATGACATCCCAGATCTAGTATTTGGAGAGACATTTGAGAAGGCAGCTGAAGAGATACAAGCTCCCTAGATTTCACACTTAAGCAGGTTGTTGATGTATTAATCTTAACTGTGTAAACTTTTTTATATATTTCATTTTATTTTTGGAAACTTTAATTAAATGTTGCAATGATGAAAGATTTTTTTAACTGTTGGTGTTTATCTCTATAGTTTTCGATCACTTCCAATGACTTTGAATTTTGATTGTAAATTGTAAATTGCCACCAACTTCTTGATCGCATCTCTAAGTTCCACTTTGATCTTGTTTTTGCAGCAATTTTGTTTCTAATCTATTGGCATCTGCACCACTGTTTGTGAGAAGTTTAGAATTCAACTACAAAAATTTCATAGTTGAGAATTCATCTGCACTTCTGTTTGCTTCTGAACCTCACCCAGCGGCCATCTACACAATGTGCATATTCAAGAGGAGGTCATGGGTCGAAACTCGGCATGACCGAGCATAATCTTCCTCATGTCTTGACCATTTGCACTAATGGCTAGTAGTCATCCATCATTTATCTCCTCCATATTGACCTAGGGAAGGATTGACAGGAGCGCTGGGACGAGCGAATCAACTTTTACCACATATTTAAGAGGAGGCTAGAAAAGCAGTCATCACGATGAATTAGAGTCCTCACTCACATCCAGTGACGGATCCAGGAATTCAGAAATGAAAGGGTGATTTATACGTGAAACAAGGGGCATTATCTTCTATCTCCACCGGTGAAATCTCATACTACTAAGGGTTCCATTACCAGTAAAGGGGGGCGAACGCCGATGCCGCCCCCTCTCTGGATCCGCCCCTACTCACATCCCCCTCCAGAGTACGATCTGTCCATTCTTGAATAGGATAGGAATGCAAGGAACTAAATCCTACAAAACAAATGACAGTTAAAATCCACAACTTAAATATGCCACTTGCAACAACTCAAATAAAATAACTTAGTTAAAATTATTGTTTCAACAGAGTCATTTGTTTCAAGTTTAACACAAATCATTACTTCAAGTTCAATGCACTACTAACCACTTAGATAAAATAATTTAGATAAAAAAAAAACTTAAATAAAATTATCATTTTAATTTTGATACAACACTTGTAACCGCAGTGTTTGAAGTTCAACTCATACAATAACTTAAAAAGACAAATACAATGTTCATGTTAGAAAAAAGACAGTGAGTGATGAACGAATACATGATGACAGTGTTAGAATTTTGGGATCATAATTGTAATTATAAATATCTAATATCATCAATTAAATAAAATCATTATTTAATGTGATCAAATTTATGATTAAGGAATATGACTTAAGGGTTTAATTGTTATGAATAAATTAATGTGGATATCATGTACAATTTCTAATTTGTTCAGGGGTCAAATTAGAAATAGATAAACTTATGTTTCTATAAATAAGGGTTATGGTCCCAGTTTGTAGATGATGTTTTTGTTTTGTTTCCTCATCGACAAAACTCTCTGGATACTAAGGAAGATCTGTAAATTGAAGATCTTGCCCAAAGTCAATTGCATACTATGGATTCTGGTACGCTTCCGTAATTTTATCTATTCCGTTTTCAATTTCTTAAGAATTGAATAGAATGCATAAGTTTTATGTTGAGATTTCTCAACTTAATTTTACATCAATTGGTATCAGAACTTTCTATTCCAAATTCTTAGGAAAATAATTTTTGATTACAAAGCTTCATCTTTGTGTAATCTCAATTTTGGTTCTGGATATATCATCTTGCGATTTTATTTCTACATCGCAATTTTCGATACTTTTCTATGTCGCAATCGGCTGAAATTTGCAACTGCATCGCAACTTCCATCGGCGAAAGGAAAGTATCGTGGGAGGTTGCTTGTGATCATGTTCCTGGACCGGCGACGGCATCCAGGATGGTTGGCAACACGTTGAACTCCGCTTCTTGAGTTTTCTACTCATCGCGAGCGTCGGTGACCAACAGTAGGCTATCAGCGACAACTTCATGCTGGAGGTTGTTTTCCGGGCAGGATAAAGTGTTACAGTTGGCCGGAGATACGTCTGTGGCCGGTGAGTTGACTGTGGCCACCTCTCACTGTTTCTGCGCAAACAGAAGTCGACGACCTCGCGGGCAAAAGATGACCGGCGTTCCGACATTGGAAAGGTCGGCAACGATCATGGTATGCCGTCGGTTTGGCTGTCGTGGTCGACAACCACAGTTGTGATGGTTCATGCGGCGTGGCGGCGGCGTCGATTTTGGGAAGATAAACAGTTGCAGTTTTTCAACATTTACGTGATTAGGGTATCTGTAGTGGGAGATTTATAGCATGTAATTTATGTTATAAACCTCTCAATATAAATCCCTCTCCCACTGCATAGGTGGGGTTTATAGTTTTTTTTATAAACTTGTATCAAAATCTTGGAACCAGGTTTATAAAAAAACTAGTGGAGAGATGATAGAGAGAATTTTAAAAGAAATGGAATTTTTAAAAGAGAGAAGTTTTATGATAATAGAGAGTGGGTTTTAAAAAAAGTAAGGTTTTTAATTTTTGATATGATAATTATGTGACAGAGCATAAATCTCTTTAAGAGGTTTACGACTACGGATGCCCTTAAATTTCAGATGATGCCACGTTTAGGAGAACAGTGGCCACGATGGGAAAATGATGGCCATGTTTAGTTATCAGGTGTCATTTCATTTTTCTTTTATTGACATTAAAAAAACATGTGATAATTATATGGGTACAAATAAGTGACCTCCATTATTTTAATTGTCCTTATTTTATCCTTTAAAATAATCCATTAAATTTAAATTATTTGGATAAAATAATTTAATTAAATTATTTTATAATATTGATTTAAATTTTTAAATGGATTATTTGGTTAATATCTATTATTTTAATTTCAATTAAATTTAAATTATATGTCGCTAAAGTGACCTCTATTATTTGAATTTAATTTTAATTAAAATATTGTTGAGATATTAAATAAAGTGTAAATGTATATATTTATGTGAGTATTAATCGACCCGAAGATTTGTACTTACAAATTATACATTTACTTGTGATAATAAACACGTAACAATTATCAGATTTTATTTGTTATGTTTCATACATATAATAAATCGATCCAAAGATAGGTTTATTATTTGTCATGCATTATTATTAGTGTTTAATTATTACAACAAGAGTACCACTTGCAAATAATATTACTGTCCAAAGACTTGATATTGTTGTTGCACTAGGTATCTTTAGATGAGATTTATCATTTATTTTAATTGATTCAAAATGAGCATGTTATTTATGTTATAATTCTTGTGTTCTCTTTTTAACAAGTGTTACTACTATTTCTGCTAACTTAAGTTCAGTGTCGATCCTTAATGGTACAAATTTTAAGGATTGGAAGGAGAACATTTTAATTGTTCTTGGCTGCATGGATCTGGATCTTGCGCTTAGGACAGAGCAACCCACTGCTCCTACAGATACTAGTTCCTCTGAACTGAGGGCTAAATATGAGAAGTGGGATCGCTCTAATCACATGAGTCTTATAATCATCAAGCGCGGCATACCTGAGGCTTTTAGGGGCGCGGTGTCTAATAGTGTCACCAAAGCTAAGGAATATCTCGATGAGATTGAAAAGCGCTTTGCCAAAAGCGATAAGGCGGAAACAAGCACAATTCTGAAGAGTTTGATTTCCATGAAGTATAAAGGCAAGGGAAATATTCGGGAATATATCATGGAAATGTCCCACCTTGCATCAAAGTTGAAGGCACTTAATCTTGAATTGTCGGATGACATGCTTATGCATTTAGTGCTTATATCTCTCCCGAACCAGTTTAGTCAATTACAAATCAATTATAACTGTCAAAGGGAGAAATGGACTCTTAATGAGCTCATTTCATACTGTGTTCAAGAGGAAGAGAGGTTGAAGCAAATCAAGGCTGAAAGTGTCTATTTGGCAAGCACCCCTAAAGATAAGGGCAACAAAAGAAAGAATGAGGCTACTAAAGGTCCTTATGTGAAGAAACAAAAGCAGGATACAGACAAGAAAAGTTGTTTCTTCTGTAACAAGCCTAATCATGTCAAGAAAGATTGTCCTAAGTACAATGCATGGCGTGCGAAAAAAGGTATATTTTTCAATTTGGTTTGTTCTAAAGTAAATTTAGCTTCAGTACCTTGAAACACTTGGTGGCTAAACTCTGGTGCTACTACTAACATCAGTGTTTCAATGTAGGGTTGCCTGAGCTACCGAAAGGCAACTGATGCTGAAAGATGCATTTATGTGGGTGATGGCAAGTCAGTTGAGGTGGAAGCAATATGGCATTTTAGATTGTTGTTAAGCATTGGTTTCTATTTAGACTTAATAGATACTTTTGTTGTGTCATTATTTAGACGGAATTTGGTTTCTATTTCTAATTTGGATAAATTAGGTTACTGTTGTTCGTTTGGAAATGGTCAATTTAGTTTATCTATTAATTCTATTGTTGTTGGAACAGGTTCACTTATAATTTATGACAATCTATATATGCTTGATATAAATGCTTCTTATATTGAAACCCTGAATGTGGAATCATATGGTACTAAGCGTAAATTTAATAATGAAAACTCAGGTGTCTTATGGCACAAACGTTTAGGACACATATCTAGAAATAGAGTTGAACGACTTGTATCAGATGGAATTTTACACTCCATTGATTTTACAGACCTAAATGTTTGTGTTGAATGCATTAAAGGCAAACAGACAAAAAGAAAGAAAGAGGATGCATATAGAGCTACAGAGGTATTGGAATTAATACATACAGATGTCTGTGGACCATTTCCAACACCTTCTTGGAATGGTCAACAATATTTTGTATCATTCATTGATGATTATTCTTGATATGCATACCTATTTCTTATTTATGAGAAGGCTCAAACATTGGACGTTTTCAAATCATTTAAGGTTGAAGTTGAGAACCAACTAAACAAAAGAATTAAGAAAGTTAGATTTGATCATGGTGGCGAATACTACGGTAGATATGACGGTTCAGGTGAGCAACGTCCAGGACCTTTTGCTCAATACCTAGAGGAGTGTGGAATCATCCCACAGTACACCATGCCAGGCTCACCAAGCATGAATGGTGTAGTTGAACGACGTAATAGAACTCTTAAGGATATGGTAAGAAGTATGATTAGTCATTCAACCTTACCAGTGTCACTCTGGGGAGAAGCATTAAAGACAGCAGCTTACATTCTAAATCGAGTACCCACTAAAGCAGCTACTAAAACACCTTTTGAGCTTTGGACAAGGCGAAAGCCAAGTCTCAAACATTTTCATATTTGGGGATGCCCAGCTGAGGCTAGACCGTATAGGCCACATGAAAAGAAACTGGACTCCAGAACCATAAGTAGCTACTTTATTGGATATTCTGAACGATCACAGGGCTATAAGTTTTATGATCCCAAAGTAAAGACCATCTTTGAGACGGGAACTGCAACGTTCTTTGAGGATATTGAGTTTGGGGGGAAGAATAAAGTAACAGATCTTGTTTTTGAGGAAGAATGTATTCCCACTACTCTTCAAGAGGAAATGGTTTATATTCCTATGATTACTTCTGGTAATAATCAAGATTTTATTCCAGTTAGTAATCAAGATGCAATACAAGAACAACAAGGCATTGTTAATCAACTCCCAGAAGAACACACTCAACAACCTCAAGAATCAGTGTGTATAGAACCAGTGTCTTTACGAAGGTCCACTAGAGAAAGGAGGAATGCTATTTCGGATGATTACATAGTATACTATGTAAATGATGGTATGACGGAGGATGATCCAATCAACTTTCGTCAAGCCATGCAAGATTCAAATTCTCAAAAGTGGATTGAGGCAATGAATGAAGAGTATAAATTAATGCAAGACAATAATGTTTGGGAACTTGTCCTATTACCAGAAGATGTGAAACCCATTGGTTGTAAGTGGATTTTTAAAACCAAACGGGATTCAAACGGTAATGTGGAAAGATATAAAGCACGTCTTGTAGCTAAAGGCTATACTCAAAAATATGAGATTGATTTTAAAGAGACCTTTTCTCCAGTTTCAACGAAGGACTCTTTAAGGACAATCATGGCACTTGTCGCACACTTCGATATGGAACTCCATCAGATGGATGTCAAGACAGCTTTTCTCAATGGAGACATTGAGGAAACAATCTATATGGTGCAACCAGAATACTTTGTATTAGGAGATCCAAAGAGTATGATTTGCAAACTTAAGAAGTCCATCTATGGGTTAAAACAAGCATCTCGTCAATGGTACCACAAATTTCATCAAATAATAATCTCATTTGGTTTTGAGGTAAATGTGGTAGATGATTGTGTGTATCATAAGTTCAGTGGGAGTAAGCATATCTTCCTGGTTCTATATGTTGATGACATTTTGCTTGCCACAAACGATATAGGTATGTTGAACGATACCAAGAGATTTCTATCTAGATATTTTGAAATGAAAGATCTTGGTAACGCATCTTTTGTATTAGGAATCCAAATACACCGAGATCATTCTCGAGGTATTCTTGGATTATCGCAAAAGAACTATATCGATAAGGTGCTTAAAAGATTTGGCATGCAAGATTGCAAACCAGGTAATACCCCAGTCGCTAAAGGAGACAAGTTTAGTCTTAAACAATGCCCTAAAGGAAGCCTCGAGACTCAAGAAATGCAAAAGATTCCCTATGCTTCAGCTGTAGGAAGTCTTATGTATGCTCAAGTTTGTACGCGTCCGGATATTGCATACATTGTTGGAGTGTTGGGCAGATATTTAAGCAACCCAGGAATGGATCATTGGAAAGCGGCAAAGAGGGTAATGCGATATTTAAAGAGAACTAGTGATTACATGCTCACATATAAGAGGTCAGATACTCTTGAGATCATAGGATATTCTGACTCTGATTTTGCGGGATGCCAAGATAGCATGAGATCCACTTCAGGTTATGTTTTTCTGTTGGCCGGCGGAGCTATCTCTTGGAGAAGTGCCAAACAGGCATTGACAGCTTCTTCCACCATGGCAGCAGAGTTTATAGCATGTTATGAGGCATCTAATCATGGAATATGGCTGAAAAATTTTGTCACTGGGCTACGTATTTTGGGAAGGGTTGAAAGACCACTGAAGTTATTTTGTGACAATCGATCAGCTGTATTGTATTCTAACAACAATATGAGCTCAACAAAATCGAAGCACATCGATATCAAGTTCCTTGTTGTGAAAGAAAGAGTACAAAGTGGACAGATTTCGATAGAACACATAGGTACAAACTCCATGATAGCAGATCCTTTTACAAAGGGTTTACCACCCAATGTCTTCTATGAGCATACCACTCATATAGGTGTTATTCAATTTGGTGAAATTTAGATCTAGTGGGAGTTTGTACTATATATGTTATCTATATATGTTTCGTTATATTGATGAAACTTATGTATTTGGAGATTATCTGATCAGATATAAAGTTCAATGTTTACTTCATTACACTTTGTATAACTTAAGTTAAAGTTTTGATCTCACTTTGGTTAAAGAGGACCAGTTGAAAATTGACATGAATAGATCACCTTGCATGTAATTTTCATGCCACATATTCATAATCGATCTATATCATTTGATTATATTGATGTACGTGACTATTGATGTTTAGTTGTGAAAGATACAACGAAGACTACATTGATCCTATGTCTATATAATTAATTGACGAGATTGTTAAGGAAACCCTACAGCTATGATGACAAAAGTTATGAGCTCATTAAGGTTAACATTTATAAGTTTACACATATGGTCCAGTGGGAGATTGTTAGAATTTTGGGACCATAATTGTAATTATAAATGTCTAATGTCATCAATTAAATAAGTCATTATTTAATGTGATCAAATTTATGATTAAGGAATATGACTTAAGGGTTTAATTGTTATGAATAAATTAATGTGGATACCATGTGCAATTTCTAATTTGTTGAGGGGCCAAATTAGAAATAGGCAAACTTATGTTTCTATAAATAAGGGTTATGGTCCCAGTTTGCATATGATATTTTTGTTTTGTTTCCTCATCGACAAGACTCTCTGGATACTAAGGAAGATCTGTAAATTGAAGATCTTGCCCAAAATCGATTGCATACTATGGATTCTGGTACGCTTCCGTAATTTTATCTATTCCGTTTATAATTTCTTAAGAATTGAATATAATGCATAAGTTTTATGTTGAGATTTCTCAACTTAATTTTACATCAGACAGAAGAAGCAGAGGTGATGGAAATCTCTAGCCTTCACTTTGTTCTTCATATGGATTGTTTCAACAGAGTGGCTAGGGGATGAATCAGGATGGAAGATTTAAAATGCAAATATTAAAACTAGGGGTCTCATGGAGAGAGAAAGTGTCGCAGTGACGGGTCGGCATCGACTTGTATATCACGGACGGAGACATTCGTGACGAAAAACGGTGGCAGCATAAGGACGACTTCGAGAGGAAAACCTAATTTGTCGATTTTTCTCGACGATTCTGAACGGTGAGGAAAATGAGGTACAAAGGGAGGATCAGCGACCGAGGAATGCCAAGGAACGATGAGGCGAGGGAGGATGGAAGAGCGAGAACGATGTTGTGGTGAATGAGGAAGGGGCTTCGCAACCTAGCTTGCTTCGGAGGATGATGAGAGAGGAATGCTGGCTTCGGAGAGGGGAAGGTAGGTTTTAGAATATAAAAGGAAAAAACCAAATGACGCGGCTGAGAAAATTTTAGATTTTGAAAAATAAAAGAAAAAAAAACTACACGTATCAACCACATTCGCCGTCGCACACAGGCGCGTAAAAAAAGTCACGCATTATAACAGTACTGTATATCCTGCCTCATTATGAGATTGGATGTAAGAGTAGTTTGCTCACAACAAGGAAAATGGTGAAGGAGGTACCACTTGTTGGGTGATTGGTTGGAATTCTTCAAGAGGAGGAGCAAAGGATCATGGACAAGAAGATGAACAAGATCCTTATGATAGGGACTCTCGAACCCCTACCATCTGCTGGGAAGTTCTTGAAAATTCAAGCAGTGGTAAGAAAAAGTATAGTAGTTGATAATAATATGAAAAAAAAGTTGTTGATGGCATAGATCTTTTCAATTCAATCATTGATACGGCGCGTTGTGAGTGGTCCCAAAGATAATGTGGGGTCGATAATTAAGATATTATGATAGTCAAAGTCAAGGTGAGGTAGTAGTCAAAGTCAGAGTGCACATAACCAAACAGACCACTTCTAATGAGACTCAACTCACCACTTCTCATGAGCATGACTTCCAACATACACCCGATCGACCCCAGAACCAGTCGGGCCTCCGAGGCTCAGCTCTCCACTTCTCACGGACATGACTCTCAGCTTACACTCGATCAGCTCCAGAGTCGGTTGGACCCCTAGGGCTCAACTCTCCACTTCTCATGGGCATGACTCCCAGCTTACACTCGATCAGCCGCAGAGCCGGTCGGATCCTTGGGGTTCAGCTCCCTATTTCTCATGGGCATGACTCCCAGCATACAACTGATCAGCCCTAGAGCTGGTCAGATCTAGGGGCTTAGCTCCCCACTTCTTAGGGGCACGACTTCTAGCATAAACCTAATCGGCCATGCTGATCGGACTTCAACGGGACTTGGCTCCCCACCCCACATCGGCATAGCCCTCAACCTAAACCCAGTCGTCTCCAAGTTTATTAGACTCCCTCTCGGAGATAACATTGTCAGAATTGCAACCATCTATCAAAGAATATCGGCCACTCATCAGGGAATATTTTGCTACTCTGACATATACACACAACGGAACTTTCCTTTGCCTAAGGGAGGGTTGTCATACATCCTCCATTACTCGACATGTTCTGACATTGGACATTCTTTAACGCTTCATTATTGCAGAGATTATGAGAGGTGGTATAAAAAAGGGATCCTCTTTGTTGGCCAGGTATGCGCATGTACATGCATCCACACTACTGCTCTACTCTTCATCTTTTTCAACATTTTTCACTGGGACTATTGTTCTTCTTGAGTGTCGAAGTGTCTGCGCCAGGGACCCTCTTCTTGGTTCTCGCTCTAACATTCTTGTTTGCTCTCTCTGTGGTGTGCACAGGTCCATGGTTTCCAAGTCTCAGTCCTTCCTCCATTAACATTCCTGCCTCCTCAATGGCCGCTCATCTACTCAACTTCCGGACATGATCAAATTTGACATCGTCTGTGGGAATACATTCACCTGTTTCAGAACGAAGGATGGACATAGCCGGTAAAATCAACGTTGTCATAACACCGAAGGGGTATGAGCTATTTATGAATATCAAGGGCACCTGCAGCCTCAGTAGAGGAGTTTCTAGTGTCAGGGAAAAGATCCAAGTAGAAGTGGCCATTTGAGTTTTCCCGAGCGTTTTTCTGAGCGCTTGGGGAAGGTTGTGTTAAAATCGAGCGATCACAAGCCTCTTCAACTAAAAATTCACCCCCGAGGGACCCAAAGCGAGGAAAGACTCCTGTCGCTCGGGAATCACCTAAACAACCCAACGTACCTTTCTCTCAAGAGGTACTAGATGAGAAGCTGCCTAAGCATTTCCAACCTTTGTTGATTAGAGAGTATAACACCGACCCTGAAGATCACCTCTGAAGATTCGAGAACCCCAGCATTTTATTCTCTAAATCTAATGCAACAAACAAAGTCCTAACTAACAATCAATGATGAATCTAGAATACATTATCACTCTACACTTCAAATAACAATATCAACAGAAATAATGGTGTCGGCCTTTTTGCATGTCACGTGACACATCAAATTAATTAAAATTGAAACTCATTAAAATTAAGACAAGCGTTGTAGTAACGAGTCTCAAGTCGTATTTTTTCCAAGGATAACTAATTAATGTGTGTTGATTCTAGAATTGATTCAAATCGAAGTATTACATCAACAAGATCTATTATTCATTTCCTTTCAATTCTCATTTCAACTTGAACACATCTAATTCTCAAAAATTTACTAGAACAATTAAACATGGAATCAAAGAAATGTTGTTTACATCTAAACATAATTTGCTTCAACTCAACAAATTAAGTTCCAACTAAGTTCGATTTCTAATGCATCATTAAATCTAGTAAATCCATTTCAATATCTTCAATTTACATTCACAGAACTTGTTAAACTCAAAAGCTTAATCCCATTAATGTTGAACAGAGGTAGTATTCTATTCATAATTGTAATCAACTTTAATAATCAAGCTCAAACAAAATAATGCTGAATAGAGATAACAATCAATAACTCAAGTAAAGCGTTTACCATTCAAGCAAGAACAAAGTCACAAGATCGATTGTACTGAGCAAGGAATTGTTCACTAATTAACCAAACTAATAAGTTATCAGTAAACTAAACTACAAATTCAACATAAATTGCAAACAATTAAATGGCTGAACAAGATTCGGATTGTAAAAAACTCAACAAGATCAGGGGTTTCAAGTAAGAAAATTAGAACAGAATTGTAGAAATGAAACTCTAACAGAACGAAATAGCAAAGTAAAGAATCAGATCTGAGCAGATTCAAGAACAATTCAAAGACAAAGAAAAAGAAAACAAAAACCTAAAACATTCCATATCCCAAATCTTTGCCGCCACTTCTTCATTCTTCCAAAAAACAGAGTCACCTTTGAGAACGCCCTTCGGGTAACCACCGGCAAAGAACCAAGCTTCAGGCTAATGCATCCTTTCGATCACAGCCTCTGGGAACGCCCTTCGGGCTCACGGATTGGATGACACTCTCATCGCATGAACACAGACGTCCAATTTTGGAATTTGCACACACTCGATTGACTGATCAGATCCACTCAAGTGCAGCAAATGAAATGAAGATGGAATGAAATCCGAAGCTACTAGGAACGCCTCTCGAGCTCCGGTGGCTAATGAAGATCGCAGATAAGGGGAACGCCTCTCGAATCTGGATCGCGAAACTGGAATCAGAAATCAAACATCATGGACTGGGAATGCCTTTGCTGCTCTTCTGAATTCGGACAACGAACGCCGACAGCTCAGTGATCGCCGACGACGAAGAAGAATCACTCACGGATCTAGAAGTGGAACGGGAGCTGTGGCCGACGTTGCGAAGAAGAAGAAGGAAGAGTAGGAAATTGCGAGGAACCGAGCTCAGGAAGCACTGTAGCTTCTCGCGGCTTTTAAACCTCTCCCAATTTGATCCAACGGCTGAGAATGCTCGGGGCTCAATCAATGGTGGAAGATCGCCTAAAATCTGATCCAAAGGTACTGATCTTCATCTACGGTCCAGATCTACTCCTCATTAGGTTGGATGAGCCGGATCTTCAATGGATGGCGTAGATCTACTCCAATCTTGAATGAATGACTACGATTGTTCTGGAGCTTGATCGCCTCGTTTCACCCTAGATTTGATCGCAAATGTGGTCTGATCAGATCAGATTCATGACCCTTTTGATGCCTACAAAATAATAATCAAATATTAGCATCAAATACCATGATAATTGGCTAATTTGCAATTAAGTCCAAGATCAAATGTAATTATGAAATATGATGTATATATGAATTCAATCTATGAAAAGATAATTAAAAACATGCATTATGAATCAAAATAATGTAGCAAAATCATGGTTATCAAATCCCTCACACTTAATCTTGGACGTCTCGTTCAAGTCAAGAAAACTAAAAATCATCTCCACACAAATTCCCTAGCAATACCTAGAAGATGGTAAGAAGTAATTAAATAAGGTCATCTAAAGATCACCAACAATCATGAATACAATCCAAACAATAATCAGTAGGTATGGTAGTTTCAATCCAATTAAAAAATTAAGCAAGATGCAATCTCACAAGGTATTTACCTATTCTAACTCTCACACTTAAAAATGCATATATGTGGAGCTCACTCAATGTCACTTACAACATTTCACTACCATAAGCTTGCTTATTTTCTAATTCTCCACCACTATAAAACATAGCATACATGAATCAAAAAGATTTTATCAACGAGAATTGAAATGGAATCAAAAAGAACAATGAAAGTGAATGAAATTGGCAAAAGAAAAGAATTCAATGAAAAATGAGAAGATAAGATTATTGGAGGAATATACTTGATGAGTTGACCAATTAGATGTGAAAGAGATTAATATCATTTGTTGTTGCCAATTCAAAAGACCAAGCTAACCTCTCCTTCAATTTGATAACTATCCACAATTCTTGATACTCTATCTTCACACTTGATACTCTCGTGATTTTTCATTTTTTTCACTATTTTTTTCACTTCAATTCCAGCATTTGGAAGCTAAAAACAATCTCAAATCAACTTATGAAGAACTCCCTCCCCCACACTTAAAATTTTGATCGTCTCGATCAATGAAACTTAATAAAATCACTTCAAGTTGATATAACAGTTCCTTTAATCATCTCAAAAGAATTAGAACTCAAAGTCGACTTGCACTCAATTTACAGAGTTATAGAATACTAAATATCAGCTTCAAAAATTTAGAATTTGTAGAGGTCATAAAAAGAAGAAATATCATTAGTTTCTGCATCATACACGCCTTAACTTGAGCTTCTCATTTGTTTAACCTCATTAGCATTCCATAATATCTTCATGACAAATATCATCAGTATCTCAAATACTCAAATAGCTTCTGAACTCTCTGCCAAATAGCAGCCTCCAGAATTCAGCAAGTTTAAGAATCTGCTTCTTCACTGTTATATATAATTTATTTAAGAATTCTACATCTGATCTTCAAAATCTTGTGCTCATGATTAATACTACATAAATACTCTTCAAATCTGAATGATGGAACAAAAAATTTAACTCGAATTTGAACTCCACTAGCGGCAAAATCAATAATCAGACACACTAGCTCAACTTCTGATTTACTGCACACTGTAGTTTCAGCAATTATTTTCCTGCCGATCTCCCTTAAAAAGTCAAGCTTCGACATTTATATTCTTCAAGGAATTGTCTCATCCATTTCATCATTTCAAGCTTGACCTCAATCGACTCCAATTTGGAAACTTAGCTATAATAGGTTTTAGTTTCCTGAATTCGATTCTAGGAATTAGCTTTCTAGATGTTAGTTCCAGAATTTGAAAGGCTGAAGTAGTTAAGGCTCAAAACATGAAGATTTTACAAAATTTATAACACCATCTAGTACTAAACAATCAGGAAGCCTCAACTGGAATAGTTGCTGATTATAAACTTGATAATGGAATTGATTCCTAAGTAGCAAAAGCAGTACTCTCCCATCAATTCAGAGTTCATCATTTTGATAAACTGTTGCTCCAGATAAGTACCAATGAGCACAAAGAATTGTTAGAAAAACTTGTTGAGGAGCAAACATAAACCTTTCAGCCATAAAATCAGAGTAGTAGCAGATTATGAATCACTTAAAGTGTTGCATTTTTGGAATCTGAAATCCAATGCAAGCTCTCAAATTAAGAGCTTCAGTTTCAAAATTTGTAAACCCAAAAGGTCTTGCCTTAAACCTTAAAGAATTAAGCTTGGTAAAGGGTTTCATTTAGCACTGGAATGATTGGAGCTTCAATTTAAAACATTGCTAATCAGAAACACATCATCAGATTTTGATGTTGCTGATACATTAGTTTCATCTCTGCAATTCAGATGTTGCAGAAATTTTCAGTTAAGATTCTAGATTCTGGAAATCAGCAAAATTTGATTTAACTGCAGTTTCCAAATTTCACAATTTGCTCAAGTTTAAATTTGTGGAACACTTGAACAATTAGAAACACCATTTGTCAATGAATAATCAAGAATTTAACTTGAATCTTTCACTCATTAGGGAATTGCTCAAAAGGTTTGTCACAAACTAGCAATCATACACATTTTTCAGGCTTCTTACTGCTGAGTAATTGATAGGATTCTTCCAATACTTTCAATGAATTGAGATTCAATGAAGTTGCAACAATGAAATTAAGTCCTTGATAAATAGAATTTCACTACATTTCAACATTAAGAACTAGCACAGTTCAGCAGGTTTCAAATTTTCAAATATCTGAACAAAGAAATCAGATTCGAAAACACTCAGAAGATTAACTTCAGAAGTTTAGATCCAAAGAGATCATCTACTCATCAGTATTCACAGTAACTCTTTTTAGCCTCTCACAAAAATCAGTTGTTCATAGATTCATTAACATCCCACTTGCTTCAATTCCTGCATTTCTGACATTCCAGAATTTGGGGCTGATTTCTGACTTCTGATTTAAACTAAGGAATCTGCTTGTCCATTCAACTTGAGAATTCATCATCCAAAAATTTAGTTTCCACGTCCATGATTGGAACTCTTAATTCCCAGCAACTTCAACTCCAGAACTGCACACACAGAAGATCATGTTATCAGTACCTTATAAATTATAAACAGTAGCTCACGACCATGATGGAAAGGAACAAACCATTGGAAGGTCGTAGTGTAATTAGGTGTTAGTTTATCTTAACTATATAATTACACTAGTACACTAAGAGTGTATTGAGTAGGACCATTAGAGGTCGTTTCTTTTATACTGACTTTATAAAGGGACAAAGACCTCAGTTATTATGGAAGTGTGTGCTCTTAATCGTAATATAATAACAAGTACATATATTTGATATTTATTTCTTTAATTTATCAATGGGTGAGATTTAGTTCGATGAATCAATAAGCCTGATAAGTTGGGAAATGATATCACTTATAGTGTGTGTTGTTGATTATAGAAGGAAACTGTGTCCTAGTAATTTAGGTTGAGAATGTCCCCAAGAGGAGCTCATAAGGATTGTCATGTTAAACCCTGCAGGTGGACTTAGTCCGACATGACGATGAAGTTGAGTGGTACTACTCTTGGAGCTAGATATTAATTAAGTGAGTTGTCAGTAACTTACTTAATTAGTGGACATTTGTTATCTTAAACACAGGGAGACTAACACACTCATAATAAGAAGGAGCCCAAAATGTAATTTGGGATTGGTGCGGTAGTTCAATAATAGTTCTTTAGTGGAATGAATTATTATTGATGAAATTAAGTTGTGTGTTCGAGGCGAACACGGGATGCTTAATTTCATCGGGAGACCAAAACCAATTCCTCCTCTCGGTCCCTATCGTAGCCTCTAGTATATAGAGATTTATACCCACCGCATACCCACCTTCTTACCCATCCAATGGGGCCAGCCAAGCTAGCTTGGAACCCAAGTTAGGGCCGGCCAAGACCAAGTGGATGAGCCATGTAGGTGTCCGGCCAAAGCTTGGGTCCCAAGCTTAGGTGGCCGGCCACTAGAATATTAAAAAGGATTTTTATTAAAATTATTTCTTATGTGGATATCATGATTTTAAAAGAGAGTTTAAAAATTAAAATTTTCCTTTTATAACTTTCTACAAAAGATTAAGAGAAGAGATTAATCTCTTTCCTTATTTATAGTTTAAAAGGATGGTTTTAATTTTTGGTAAAAACTTTCCTTATTTGTAAATCATCTACATGTTTAAAAGAGAGTTTAAAATTTGAAATCTTTCCTTATTTGTTGTTTAAAGGAAGATTTTAAATTTTAAGAAAACTTTCCTTTTTAACCATGTTCATGATTTAAAAGAGAGTTTAAAATTAAATATTCTCTTTTATAAGTTTCTACAAAAGATTAAGAAAAGATTTAATATCTTTCCTTATTTGTAGATTAAAAGAGATTTTAATTTTTAGAGATAACTTTCTTTTTATCCACATGTTAAAAGAAAGATTTTAATTTATTAAATTTCCTTTTTATAAACCAATCATGAAGGGATAAAATTATTGGAGAAATTTTATAAATTTCCGGAAGCAAATAAGGAAGTTTTAATTGGTGTTTAAAATTTTATTTGCTTGGAAGTTTATTGTTGTGGCCGGCCATTGAAATTTGAAAAGAAAAAATTATTTTAATTAAATAAATTTTCCTTTTCATTGACAAAAGAATTAAGGAAGTTTTTATTAAATTTTCCTTATTTGCCAAGACCAAGGATTATAAAAGAGGGGGTAGAGGAGGCTTCAAGGCTAACGACTCTATTCTATTTTTCTCCCTCTTTTCTTCCTTGGGTGTGGCCGGCCCTTTGTTTTCTCTCCTCTCCTTTGTGTGGCCGAAACTTTCTCATGGTGGAGATAGCTTTGGTGGCCGGATCTAAGAAGGAGAGAAAAGAAGCCTCTTTTCTAGCATCCCTTGGAGCATGGTGGTGGTGGCCGAACCTCTTCATCCTAGAAGAAGTTTTGATGGCCGAAATTTGCAAGGAAGAAGAAGGTGCTTGGTGGTTCTCATCTAGGAAGATCGTTGCCCACACAACGTCCGAGGTTAGAAGAGGAATACGGTAGAAGATCAAGAGGTCTTTCTAAAAGGTATAACTAGTAATTTTTTCTTTCCGCATCATACTAGTTATTTTTGGAAATAATACCAAATACAAGAGGCATGCGATTCTAGTATTTCAAATATGTTTTTCGATATTGTGTTCTTTTGTTTTTTTTTCCGTTGTGATTTGATTGTTCTTTTCGGTTAACCTAAAGTTATTTTAGGAAATTAAATATTAGCTTTCCATAAAAGGTTTTGTCTAGTCGGTGGTGGTTGCTCCCATATCCAAGAAGGCCATGTGCCTCGCCACGTCAGTACTGGGAACCAATTATGGAAATTAATATTTAATGGAATTAATAACTTAAGGTGATTTGGGTCGAACGTGTTAAGTTCCACAGGAGACCCAAGTCAAAACCTAAAAGAACGAATAGATTAAGTTTTGGATCAAACGTGTTAAGTTCCGCAGGCGATCCAAAATTTAATTTAAAAGAACACATGGTAGCTAGGAAAAGGTTCAGACCTTTGTACAAAATTTTTGCATGAACCTCTAGGTTCCGAGTAGCAACCAACAATTTGTATCAGAGCTAGGGTTTTGCCTCTGTGTATTTGGTATTAGTTTAATTATGCACATGTCATACATAATTTAGGCAGGTTAATAGTAGGATGTGCTAACTTTGTGGATGCAGGATCCAACTATTATGGCTTATAGTTATTATGTGTGTGATTGGACCCTTGGACATGTCAAGGGCATTTTATTGTGTGTGCATGATTGTATTATAAAATACAGCAGGAGCTGCATTTAGTTTTATTAGGATTTTATTTTTGATCTAGTTATATGTACATTCCTTTTATGGAATATAGGATCGATGGATGTAAATTTTATTTTATGTTCGATCTTGTTTACATGTACATTCCTTCGAGGAATATAGGATCAAAATGTAAAATTCTATTTATGTCGCGTATCGAATCTTGCAAAGCGTGGAACCTTCTAAGGACCAGAGGCGCAGCGGAACTAGGAGCAAGATGGATGCGACAGCTAGACCCGGTGGCAGTGGCCAAATATGGCAGCAGCTTGGGATGACAACACACGGAGGACAACAAGAGATAAAAGTCATAATAGTTGAAAATTAGATTTTCTATTTATTGCTTTTATATTGTGCTGTGTGTGCATGTTAGTTTACATATTTAGTAGGCTAGCATAGTTAAAATTCCTCATTTATAAATAACTAAGTGGGAGAGGGTTTTTTAAGTAAATCCCATGGTCTCCATTACTGGTTTGTAAGTGATGCAAACAAGCTTGCGCGTTGGCTCTGAGTGCCTTCCTCCATAACGGATGAGCTTGTTTGTGGATCACTAGAACAGACTTCCATTTTTGGATGACTATAGGAAGTTAATTAAGAGCGTGTGATCTTCCCCAACGGAAGGGGCATAATCTTATTAATGGACTTAGTGTCAAGTAATGGTATACACTTAGACACATCTAATAGTATCCTCCCCATCGGAGTCACTGCTATTATTTGTGTGACCAAATGATACCAACTATTAATTTTATTTGTCAAAAAGTTAGGTTGACAAGATAATAAAATTAATGGGTTAAAACCCTCCTTTTACAAATGTTGAATTTGTATACGTCCACACTAACGTGGCATGCAAAATTCACGGTGTTTGAGGTGTTGGTGAATTTAAATAATATTGTTTGAGGAATCAATATTTTTTTAAATTCAAAAGTTTTTGACCAAATATTTGATCAAAGACAGATCAACTATTAATTTTATTCGTCATAAAGTAAAGTTGACAAGATAATAAAATTAATGAATAAAATCTCCTCTTCGATTTTGTATACGTCCACACTATCGTGACATACAAAATTCATGGGGATTTTTAAGGAGTTGATCTTGACCAAGTATTTTTGTGATTCTTAGGATTTAAAATGTTTGTCAATCCCCTAGTAGTCATACTATAAGAAAGACTTAGTAATCCCAATTGTAATGATTGGAAATAGGACTTGGACATTAAGGTAGACTGTCTTCTTAGAACTAAGAACAATATAGGTGTATTTAATTCATTAGTTGAAACATGTTTAGTGGTGTTATCTACCAGAACCTGGAGTGTAGATACAGATGCCATTAATCATGTCCGCAATTCATTGCAGGGTTCCAGGAAACCCGGCAACTAAATGAAAATTAAAACACCGTCTACATGGGCACTACTGTAAAAATGGTAGTTGTTGCAGTGGGAGATGTTTATCTTTTGATAAGAATAAAACATGGATTTTTGAGTAATTGTCTTTACGCACCAAGTTTAGAAAGAACTAGTTTTCAGTTTCTAAACTATTCAAAGAACTTGATATTCTGCCTCTTTTAAATAACAAAGTTGTTATTAAGAAAAAGAGGGAAGTTATCTGTTCTGGTACGTTGGTTGGCAATTTATAAATCCAATAACTCTCACGATGAAACAAATGGAAATTAGTAACACATCTTTTAACTTTAAGAGAAAGTAACCTTCGAAAATGAACCAATTATATCTTTGGCTTCTAAGGCTAGGTTATATTAACTTGAGTAGGATTCATTGGTAGCTGATGAACTTTTGGGTTCATTAGTAGTGGAAATCTTTCCAACCTACGAGTCTTACTTGGAAGGAAAAATAACCAAGAAGCTTTTAAGTCTAAGGGGTATGAAGTCAAAGATATATTGGAATTGGTTCATTCTGATTTGTGTGATCCTATGAGCATCCAGGCAAGAGGTTGTTTCAAATATTTCATCTATTTTATAGACAACTATTTGAGATACGGATATATTTACTTGATGTACCGCAAGTCTAAGTGCTTTGATTAGTTCAAAGAGTACGAGGCTGATGTGGAGAAACGACAAAGTAAAAGTATCAAGACACTACGGTAAGATCGTAGTGGCAAGTACCTCTTGGGAGAATTTAGGTGTCATTTATCAGAAGTAGGGATTCAATCCCAACTAACTGCACCTGGTACACCCCAAACAGAATGGTGTAGGAAAAGGAAGGTATAGGACTCTTATGGAAATAAGTAAATTGATGAGTTATTAAGAATATTATCAAAATCATTTTAAGGATATACTCTGGAAACGGGAGTGAATATAGTACCTTCTAAAGTCAGAACTCTCTACTCATATAGAATTGCTGAATAGGCGTAAGCCTATATCGAAGCATATTCGGATTCGGGTAGTCCAGCACATATGCAGAAGAGAGACAATGATAAGTTGGACAGGAATTCACTTGTTTGTGGGTTATCCTAGTGAAATGAAAGTAGGTTTATAGTCTTAAAAATCAGAAGGTCATTGTTAGCATCAATGACCGATTTTTATAAAAGGACTATATAATAAACCATGTGCCCATAAGAAAATTTGTTCTTAAGGAAGTAATAAAAGACATGTCTAATCTAGTACCAACTGTACAAGATGAGATACCACAAGGAAACTGCAACACGTATCACAAATGATACACAATTACAGAAAGTGTCTTGTCGTAGTGGGAGGGTTGTTAGACAACCTAAAAAGATTCATGTTTTGGGAGAGTTTTTGGACTCGATCCCTGGAAAACATGAACCTGATCTCCGGACATATGACGAAACACTCCAAGATAAAGATGCAACATCTTGGCAAAGAGTAATGAATAACAGAATTAGAATATATGTATTCTAATAAAATCTGGAAGCTTGTAGAACCACCAAATGGTGTAAAAGCCTTTGGGTGTAAAAAGATCTATAATAGGAAAAGAGGGATAGAAAGGAAGGTAGTAACTTTCAAAGCAAGGCTTGATGAAAAAGGAAACTTTTTCACTGGTAGCCATGCTTAAGTCTATCCGGATTCTTTTATCTATTTGGCAAGTGGATGTCAAGACAGTATTCCTTAATGGAAGTCTTGATGAAAGCATCCATATAAAGCAACCAGAAGGGTTCATTGCAAAGGGCTAAGAGCATCTTGTGTGCAAGCTCAATCAGTCTATGGACTGAGGCAAAGCTTCAAGGTCTTGGAACATCCGGTTTATCAAAGTAATCCAGACCTATGGATTTATTGAGTAAACGGATAAGTCTTGTGTATACAAAAGGTGTGATGGAAACGTGGTGGTATTTCTTGTACTATACGTAGATAACATTTTTGGTAGTTGGAAACAATATCAAAATGTTGTCAGAAGTAAGGGTATGGTTGTCCAAATAATTCGATATAAAGGACTTGGGAGAATGTATATATTTTTGAGATCAAAATAATAAGGGATCGAAAGAAAAAATATATTTTACTTATCCCAAGCTTGATACATTGGAAAATCCTTGCTCGTTTTAAGCATGCAAAACTCCTCGAAAGGTTTCTTACCTTTTAAGCATGGAACGTCTTTATCTAAAGAGATGTCTCCGGTGACATCAAAGGAGATTGAGGACATGTAGGCAGTTCTTTATGCTTATGTAGGCAGTTCTTTATGCTTCGGCAGTTAAACAACCTAATGTATGCTATGCACGAGATCAGAAATCTGTTTTGCCAAGGGCATAGTTAGCAGATATCAAAGTAACCCTAGACAAGGACATTGGACTGCAGTAAAGCATATATTAAAGTACCTTAGAGGCGCTAGAGATTATATGCTAGCTTACAAGGCAGTTAATTTGGTCCCTGTGGGTTACATGGATTTTGACTTCCAATCGGATAGGGACAATAATAAGTCGACGTCAGGGTTTTGTGTTTACTTTAGGAGGAAAAGTTATAACTATGGAAGAGTGATAAGCATAGGTGTTTTTCTGGACTCCACCATAGAAGCTGAGTATATGACAAGCCTCTGAGGTAGCCATAAAAGCTGAATGACTTAATTACCTCAAGATAGACTTAGATATGATTTCTAGTTTGTCCAAAGATTATTACAATTTATTGTAATAATAATGGTGCAGTAACAAACTCGAAGAAACCATGAGTCTATAAGGCAAGTAAATACAATAGAGCGCAAGTACTACCCAATACGAGAAATTGTATAACGGGGAGAAGTTGTTGCCGCCTAGATTGCATCAGATGATAACCTAAGGTCCTTAAGGCAAGAGCTTTTTGAAAGGCATGGGAATCAGATGTATGGCAGTAGATATGGCAGCTTAGTCTTTTAGTATAAGTGGGAGATTGTTAGAGTGTATACTAAAAGCCTAGCTTTTGGTATAAACATTTATCTACAAATAAGAATCACATTGGTCAAATATCTACATTTGTGATAAATGTAGTTGTTCAATTAATTTATATTGTAGATAACATGGTGTGTGGTGTCACGCACAGAAGATCATGTTATCAGTATCTTATAAATTATAAACAGTAGCTCACGACCATGATGGAAAGGAACAAACCATTGGAAGGTCGTAGTGTAATTAGGTGTTAGTTTATCTTAACTATATAATTACACTAGTACACTAAGAGTGTATTGAGTAGGACCATTAGAGGTCGTTTCTTTTATACCGACTTTATAAAGGGACAAAGACCTCAGTTATTATGGAAGTGTGTGCTCTTAATCCTAATATAATAACAAGCACATATATTTGATATTTATTTCTTTAATTTATCAATGGGTGAGATTTAGTTCGATGAATCAATAAGCCTGATAAGTTGGGAAATGATATCACTTATAGTGTGTGTTGTTGATTATAGAAGGAAACTGTGTCCTAGTAATCTAGGTTGAGAATGCCCCCAAGAGGAGCTCATAAGGATTGTCATGTTAAACCCTGCAAGTGGACTTAGTCCGACATGACGATGAAGTTGAGTGGTACTACTCTTGGAGCTAGATATTAATTAAGTGAGTTGTCAGTAACTTACTTAATTAGTGGACATTTGTTATCTTAAACACAGGGAGACTAACACACTCATAATAAGAAGGAGCCCAAAATGTAATTTGGGATTGGTGCGGTGGTTCAATAATAGTTCTTTAGTGGAATGAATTATTATTGATGAAATTAAGTTGTGTTCGGGGCGAACACGGGATGCTTAATTTCATCGGAAGACCAAAACCAATTCCTCCTCTCGGTCCCTATCGTAGCCTCTTGTATATAGAGATTTATACCCACCACATACCCACCTTCTTACCCATCCAATGAGGTCGGCCAAGCTAGCCTGGAACCCAAGCTAGGGCCGGCCAAGACCAAGTGGATGAGCCAAGTTGGTGGCCGGCCAAAGCTTGGGTCCCAAGCTTAGGTGGCCGACCACTAGAGTATTAAAAGGATTTTTATTAAAATTATTTCTTATGTGGATATCAAGGTTTTTAAAAGAGAGTTTAAAAATAAAAAATTTCCTTTTATAACTTTCTACAAAAGATTAAGAGAAGAGATTAATCTCTTTCCTTATTTGTAGATTAAAAGGATGATTTTAATTTTTGGTAAAAACTTTCCTTATTTGTAAATCATCTACATGTTTAAAAGAGAGTTTAAAATTTGAAATCTTTCCTTATTTGTTGTTTAAAGGAAGATTTTAAATTTTAAGAAAACTTTCCTTTTTAACCATGTTCATGATTTAAAAGAGAGTTTAAAATTAAATATTCTCTTTTATAAGTTTCTACAAAAGATTAAGAAAAGATTTGATATCTTTCCTTATTTGTAGATTAAAAGAGATTTTAATTTTTAGAGATAACTTTCTTTTTATCCACATGTTAAAAGAAAGATTTTAATTTATTAAATTTCCTTTTTATAAACCAATCATGAAGGGATAAAATTATTGGAGAAATTTTATAAATTTCCGGAAGCAAATAAGGAAGTTTTAATTGGTGTTTAAAATTTTATTTGCTTGGAAGTTTATTGTTGTGGCCGGCCATTGAAATTTGAAAAGAAAAAATTATTTTAATTAAATAAATTTTCCTTTTCATTGATAAAAGAATTAAGGAAGTTTTTATTAAATTTTCCTTATTTGTCAAGACCAAGGATTATAAAAGAGGGGGTAGAGGAGGCTTCAAGGCTAACGACTCTATTCTATTTTTCTCCCTCTTTTCTTCCTTGGGTGTGGCCGGCCCTTTGTTTTCTCTCCTCTCCTTTGTGTGGCCGAAACTTTCTCATGGTGGAGATAGCTTTGGTGGCCGGATCTAAGAAGGAGAAGAAGGAGAGAAAAGAAGCCTCTTTTCTAGCATCCCTTGGAGCATGGTGGTGGTGGCCGAACCTCTTCATCCTAGAAGAAGTTTTGATGGCCGAAATTTGCAAGGAAGAAGAAGGTGCTTGGTGGTTCTCATCTCGGAAGATCGTTGCCCACACAACGTCCGAGGTTAGAAGAGGAATACGGTAGAAGATCAAGAGGTCTTTCTAAAAGGTATAACTAGTAATTTTTCTTTCCGCATCATACTAGTTATTTTTGGAAATAATACCAAATACAAGAGGCATGTGATTCTAGTATTTCGAATATGTTTTTCGATGTTGTGTTCTTTTGTTTTTTTTCCCTTGTGATTTGATTGTTTTTTTCGGTTAACCTAAAGTTATTTTAGAAAATTAAATATTAGCTTTCCATAAAAGGTTTTGTCTAGTCGGTGGTGGTTGCTCCCATATCCAAGAAGGTCATGTGCCTCGCCACGTCAGTACTGGGAACCAATTATGGAAATTAATATTTAATGGAATTAATAACTTAAGGTGATTTGGGTCGAACGTGTTAAGTTCCGCAGGAGACCCAAGTCAAAACCTAAAAGAACGAATAGACTAAGTTTTGGATCAAACGTGTTAAGTTCCGCAGGCGATCCAAAATTTAATTTAAAAGAACACATGGTAGCTAGGAAAAGGTTCAGACCTTTGTACAAAATTTTTGTACAGTGGAACCTCTAGGTTTTCCGAGTAGCAACCAATAATGCCCATGAAAAGTGGGAAGCTGAGTCTCAAGGATCCGACCGACTCTTTGGTCAATCAGGTGTATACTAGGAGTCATACCCATGAGTAGAGAGCTAAGCCCCGGATGTTCGACTAACTCTTGAGCCAACAGGTGTAAGCTGAGAGTCATGCCTATGAAAGTGGGGAGCTAAGCCCTGGAGGTCTGACTGGCTCTAGGGATGATCGGGTGTAAGCTAGGAGTCATGCCCATGAAAAGTGGGAAACTAAGCCCCGGAGGTCCAACCAACTCTAGGTTGATCGGGTATAAGCTGAGAGTTATGCCCATGAGAAGTGGGGAGCTGAGTCTCGGGGGTCCGACCGACTCTGGGGCTAATCGAGTATATGTTGAGAGTCATGCCCATGAAAAATGGGGAGCTAAGGCCTGGGGGTTTGATCGGCTCTAGGGTTAATCGGGTATATTCTAGGAGTCATATCGATGAAAAGTGGGGAGCTGAACACTTGGCGTCTGACTGACTCTGGGGTCGATCGGTTGTATACTGGGAGTCATGTCCATGAGAAGTATAGAGTTGAACCCTGGAGATTTGAATAATTTTGGGGATGATCATGTTGGATTTAGAAGCGCTAGAGGGGGGGTGAATAGCGTTCACGGCTATTTTGTTTCGATTATCAGAATCGTAAAGGCGTAAGAGTTAAAGCAGCGGAATAAACAGAGAACAATCACACAGAAAGACGCAGGGAATTTTACTTCGTTCGGAGCCTAGATCGACTCCTACTCGAAGGCCCGCGATCCTAGATCGCTTTGCGTGGGCAACAACTATAAGCTCGATAAAAATGATTACAAGATGAAGTACAATAGCTAACAATAAACAATTGAATTATACCGATGACAGTGAGAAAAACTGAAGTTTCGGAGCTCCGGGTCGTCGGGTGGTTGTCACAACAGTTCGAGATTGTGTCGTTAGCAGTTGGTCGCAGAGAGATTACTTGGAATTACTTGTTGTGAGCTGCTGGTTGAGATCCCTTATAAAGGGTGTTCAAGGCACCTTTTACTGTTCACCAAGGCGCCTTGAATGAGCCGAGTCAGCCGCGGAGATAAGGGCTTAACTGGTCGAACCTTATCAGGTTCAAGGCGCCTTCAGCCTCTCCAAGGCGCCTTCATCAAGCTGTCCAAGGCGCCTTGGCTTCCTTCAAGGCGCCTCCAAGCTTGCTTCGCAGCCAGCTCAGGTTTTGCACCCGAGGCGCCTCCAAGCTCAATGGAGGCGCCTCGGTACTGTTCATCCGAGACCAATTTTGCACTTTGGTCCCTGCAAGATATGTTAAACATAAAAATACCCTGCAGCACAAAGTTAGCTCATAACACATAAGTGATAATATAAAAGTGAAAGTTTGACAGTCTCCGGACTGTCCGAGTCTAACTTCGGATTTCCCACCGGAAACCCTAGGTCGACCCGACGCCTACTGTTCCCTCTGCAGGGAACGCGTCCTCACCTACTCCACTCAGGAGATTTACCTGCTGTCAGTCCGGTCCTCCAGACCGACTGGACTTTCCGCCTATGGTTACCACCCCCTAGGACCTAGGGTTACCGCCCCCTAGGGTTTTTCTCCACCTAGGGTTACCACCCCCTAGGACCTAAGGTCGCCGCCCCTTAGGGTTTTCCTCCACCTAGGGTTACCGCCCCCTAGGACCTAAGGTTGCCGCCCCCTAGGACCTAAGGTTGCCGCCCCTTAGGGTTTTCGTCCACCTAGGGTTACCGCTTCCTAGGACCTAAGGTTGCCGCCCCTTAGGGTTTTCCTCCACCTAAGGTTACCGCCCCCTAGGACCTAAGGTTACCCCCCCCCCCTTAGGATTTTCCTTCACCTAGGGTTACCACCCTCTAGGACCTAAGGTTATCCCCCCCCTTAGGATTTTCCCCTGCCTAACCGCAGTTAGGACTTTTCTGAAACCTTATTTAACCACGTTAGATAACAAGGAATCTTAACTTTGAATCCCTTTGTCATTATCAAAACTGAGGTTCGATCGTCGGATGCTTACTGCACCAACATATCAGGTGTAAACTGGGAGTCATGTTCATGAGAAATAGGGAGTTAAACCCAGAGGGGTTTGATCGGCTCTAAGGCCAATCGGGTGTATGCTGGGAGTCATGCCCATGAAAATTGGAGAGCTAAGCCCCAGGGGTCTGACCGGCTCTGGTGCCAATCGAGTGTATACTGGGAGTCATACCCATGAAAAGTGGGGAGCTAAGCCCCAGAGGTTCGACCGGATCTAGGGCCGATCGGGTGTATATATGCTGGGAGTCATGCCCATGAGAAGTGGGGACCTAAGCTCCGGAGGTCCGACCGGCTCTGGGTTGATCGAGTATATGCTGAGAGTTATCCTCATGAGAAGTAGGGAGGTGAGCCCCGAAGGTCCGTCCTGTTGGATTGTAGAAGTCGCTAGAGGGGGGGTGAATAGCGATCGAAAATTCAAAGTAAATATGCAGCGGAAAATAAAAATCACAATGTTAACACAAACCAGTTTTACTTGGTTCGGAGCCTTCGTCGTCTTCTACTCCAATGCCCGCACTCGTCGAGTGCTTCCGTTGGGCAATTACTAATAGTTCATAAATAGGATTACAATAGTAAGTATAGGAACTATTAAAAAGAAAATACCAACAACAAAAAAAAGAGCTTGAGTCGTAGGTTGTCGGAGAAGCATCGTCGTGTCGTAGGAGCAGAGCGTAATAGAGCAGTCGTAGGAAGCAGTTATTTTTTTGATGTTCCGTGGAGGCCTTCTTTTATAAGCATGCTCCGAGCACCCAGATCCCTTCCGGGTGCCCAGACCATGACGTAGGTCCGACCAATTAGTGCGCTCTATATCTGCGACGAGATGAGTTTTGCCTTCCTGGCGCCCGGACCACCATTCTCCAGAAATTCCTTTTCCTACAAAAAAAATGTTAGTCTGAGGCAAAATAAAAGCTAAACTACCCTGCAAAACAAAAGTTAGCACAATTTATAATCAAACAGAGTAATAATTAGATTTCATCTCACCGAAACCGGAATCTAGTCACGATCTCAACTTAGATTCCCGAAATGTTTCTAAGTTGGATCGACGCCTAAATTCCCTAATTGGGAACGCATCCTCACCAAGTCACTCCCCTCCAGTGGCTTATCTTAACTTACCTACCAGACGTTCGATCAGCCCGTCGGCTCGTCTAGACTTCATGCAGCTACCTAGTCGGCCCGTTGACCTAGCTGGATTTCGTGCCAGACATCCGATCAGCCCATCGACTAGTCTAGACTTCATGGCAGTTATCAGGTCAGCCCGTCGACCTTGCTGGGCTTCATGCCAGACATCTGGTCAACCCGTCAACCAGTTTAGACTTCGTGCCAGCTATCAAGTCAGCCCGTCAACCTAGTTGGGCTTCTCCTGCACAGTTCGCCAAAGTATTAGATTACAATGAAACTAACTTAACATATTTTGTCATTCATCAAAACTTAAATTAGACCGTAAGTGCTAACCGCACCAACATGTCCGACTTGGGAGCCGATAGGGTGTATGCTGGGAGTCATACCCATAAAAAGTGAAGAAATGAGCCTCGGATGTGCAATCGGCTCAAGGGATGATCAGGCGTATGCTTGGAGCCATATCCATGAGAAGTGGGGATCTGAGCTCCTGAGATCCGACCGGCTCTAGGGCTGATCATGTGTAAGCTGGGAGGCATACCCATAAGAAGTGGGTAGCTAAGCCCTGGGGATCCGATCGGTTCTAGGACTGATCGGGTGTATGCTGGGAGTCATGCCCATGAGAAGTGGGAAGCTGAGCTCCGGAGGTCCGACTGACTCTGGAGCCGATCGAGTGTATATTTGGAGTCATGCCCATAAGAATTGGCGAGTAGAGCTCCGTTGAAAGTAGTTCGTTCGGCTACGTACATCCTGACTTTGACTGTCATATCATCTTAATTATCGACCACATATTACTTTTGGGGTGACTCACAACACTCGTATCAATCATTATGAATAAATTTTCAACGACAAAAGGTGAATGAGAAACTCTAGAAAGCCTTGAGTAGTGTTGGTGTCCAAGTTGAAAAGATACTTGATGTATATTTATTCCTAGCAAGGAGAAAATGATTCTTTTTCACGAGATGTTCACCTGAAAAGAAGTTCGAACTCATTTTGAGTTGTTCTATGGAAAACAACTTTTTGCAAGGTTTATATAAATAGGGAAGCAATATTTTGAATAGATTTCAGAATGGCTGCTAAATTATTTTCAGTTCATGTAATCATGTTGATGGCTGTCAATTTTACTCAAAAGATTGATGTTTTGAGTTCTAGATACATTACCGGTAAATGGAATACATAGTTACTTGACTATTTGAAACAGGTTTTGTGTTCACGATGAAATCAATTTTATAACGCTGTTATCTTATCAGTTTCATCATGATGAAACCAATTTTAACTCAGTTTATCTGTTATTTTTTAGCAGTTTTGATCGAGTTCTATTTCATTTTCAGTCACAGCTTTGTTTATCAGTTTTGATTATTAGCTTCGTTTAATAGTTGCAGTAATGATCTCGGTTCTGTTTTAATATACTCTTTGTATCAAGGTGGCGAGAATTCGAACAATTTCAGATCTGAAACAGTTCGTCCAATTGATCAGTTTAAGATATGTTTGAGTCTTTCAGTTATGTGTTAGTTCGATATTTTTTCAATTATGTTGCTCGTAAATATGCACTTATTCACTTGAATTTCTCTTTGTTTGCCCGTTATGAGCACTGGCTTCTTCCTTGCTGTTCTAACTAGAGATGACAATGGTTGAGTCATTTATAATCTGATATTGAGAAAATTCTTTGCCTAAAGCTACAATATCACCAACGAAGTTGTTGGAGGGGGCTCCAAATGAATTCACCTGCTGTTGCAAAAGGTGGAATCCACCGTCGAGTGGCCCCACACAGTCAGCCCATATTAACCTATTTATTTTTTCCCCTTTCGATTTCGAATTTTATTACAAATTAATATACAAAATTTAATGTTTCATTCATACTCTTAACTTTAAGCAATTCGACCGTTGCCTCTTTTTCAACCTCCCCCTCGGCTCCTCCCCTAAACCCTAAACTCCACCGCCCATAACTATAATATTCTGTTAGTGTATGCACTTATGTGCCAAGACACTACTTATGTATTTTGTGGATAAATAATAATTATTTAATAAAGGCAAGAATTTATCATTAATTATTTACTTTTCTGTACGTATATGATTAATGATAAAGTCCCACAGATTAATGGGTATATTAATCTGAAAGTAATCCTTGATCGGATAGATATCTAGAGGGGACATGGATATCTAGATCAACGCTCAGTATGACTAGGTCGAGATAGACCGGAGGGATGGATATCCAAGTTGTACTTGGGGGTGCCTTGAGTTTAGAGGTACACTGGACACGATCCGCTCAAGAGGAGACCACATATTATGCATCATTGGTTATTCCTCTTATGAACGAGTGTAACTGATCTTTTGACTTGAGACCTTCATTTATTCTATGCGAGTAGTTATGTGCTTTGACGCCGTTAAAAGCAGTCTTTAATCGGATTGTGATTAATACGATAGTTGGGTGTATGACAAAACGTAGAGAGAATAGTGTTGAGTCAATAGAGGATTCATCGCTCTCTTGGATTAGGAGTTAACATCCTGACCGCTTGATAGAGATATTAGTGACTCAAAATCCATGGTCATGGGAGGAATGATTTATCATTCAAGAGGAGTCTATTATATCTTGGAAATCAAGTAAAACAATTAATTTGATAATGATGCATAATGTATCGAATTAATTGGGATGTAGGCTTTAGATGAAGAGATTGAATTACACAGTAATCGGTTCATAGTGGTTTACAGTTTATGACTGATATTAATTTTATCGCGTTGGGTGGCTAAAAACTGCTGAATTACCTTAGTCTGTGTATGGATTTACACCCTTCGTGTATAAAACCTAGAGGGTCGCACGCATAGCACGTAGACATGAACAAGAGTATCGGAAGCGAGTCGAGATCAAGATCAAATATGGATTTATTTGATACAAAGAAGAGAGAATTCGAATAGCCATAATCATGATGATTAATGGAGAATTCGAAAAGTCATCATAATGATAATTAATGAAGAATTTGAAGAGTTATCATAATGAAGGTCATAAATGAAGAATTTATGGAGTCTATAACTCTTCATCTTCCTTATTAATGAAGATCATAAATGATGAATTAATTGAAGACTTAACTCTTCGTATTCCTTGGAAGCTATAAATAGTCATCCTCGGAAAGATTCAAGGTAAGGATTTCATTCTCTCTGTTTCTCCTTCGTCAACTTCGTCTTCCACCGGAAGAGATCGGTAGTGCTTCCAAGACTTTGTCGATCCAAGTGGCTAGCACCTAACGGATCGTGTCGAGTTCGTGATCTAGTGCGCGTGGATACCGCTAGAGGAGTCACACGTGGGGCTCTTATCTGTCTTATTTGTCTATCTGTCTGTGATATCATTCACACCTATCGAGGACTCGAGGTATGTTTTATATTATTTTTGTGTAAAACTATATGTACCACGAAAAGATCCATGATTTATTATATGTCTTCCGTTGCGCTCCGATCCCAACAGTGGTATCAGAGCAATTCGTGGTTGGATCATATAGTACGAAGCTGATTCTTCAAAATTTATTTGAGGAATCAGTGTTTCAAGAGATTTCAAAGAAATCTTAATTTCTTTATTTCAAGTTATATGCCGTAGCATTTCATGATAGAAATTAATTTTATCTAAAAACATGTGAAGTAATTCATGTTGTAATTTAGATATAAATTTCTTATGGCATAAGTAGATTAACATGCTAAAAATCTCCGAGACCTATTGTCTTAAAAGACTATAAGGATTAATGGAGATAAATCCCGTAATGAGATTGTGCAAATGCACAAGTAGTTAATTATGGTGAGACATTTTAATAATTACAAAATCCCTTAAATATATATTAAAGTCAAGATTTGTTAAATGCCCTCCACTAATAACTATGATGATAGTTAGAGTTTTTACATAAGTCGGTACAGCTCAGCTGTGGGCTTGTGTCACAACATCTATAATTTATCATAATTATTAGTGGGTCGACTTAACTCAAATTCGTTGACTTGTTTAGCTCAGCTAAGGTTAACTGATTTGAGGGGCGAGAGTTGAGAATATAAGGCTCGACAAGAATATACCGAAAGTCACATAGATTTGTGATTGGCAAGTTAAGGCCTACTTGATGAATGTAGCATGTAGGTACAGCTCAGCTGTGTGCATTCTATATGATTCAGGGTTTCGGTCCTATTAGGAATTATTACCAACTAATTCCCGATTCTGACAGTGAGGGTTGTTGGACTTGAATAAAATAATAGGAGTTATAAAAGACCTTTATTAAATAATTCCACAAATACTAAAACTCTGCTTAAAATTTTAGATGGCAAACACAAGTACCTTATCGTTGCGAAGCATTCTCGAGAAAGAGAATATCCTCCTCGGTTCCAACTACCTAGATTGGTATAGGAAACTAAAAATCGTCTTAAGACATGAGAGAAAAATTTATGTGCTTGAAGACGAACCACTGAAAGAGCCTACACTCGATGCTTCAGAGGAAGATCAGTCATATTATTCTCAGTATATGGAAGATGCACTGGATGTGCAATGCATCATGCTGTCTTCTATGTCTCCCGAGTTACAGAGACAACATGAGAACATGAGTGCTAGGGAGATTGATCAGCACTTGCGTGAGCTCTTCCAAGAGAGTGCGAGAGTAGAGAGGTATGAAACCTCTCGAGCACTGTTTCGTACCATGCTGGAGGAAGGAAACCAAGTTGGGCCTCATGTACTCAAGATGATCGGGTACATAGAGAGGCTCGAGAGCTTAGGTTCCAAGTTAGACCAGGACTTGGCTGTTGACCTAGTCTTATCGTCACTACCTCCATCATTTTCTCAGTTTGTGTTGAACTTCAACATGAACAGCATGGACAAGAGTTTGACTGATTTGATGATAATGTTGAAAACTGCTGAGAAGGATATGAAGGTAAATCCTTCACTGCATGCAATGATGGTCAGAAAGACCAACAAGCGTCCAAGCACCGGGAAGTTCAATCCCAAGGCTAATACAGTGAAGAATCCTAAATATCAAGCTCAGAAGAAGCTTAAGAAAGGGATGCAGGTACCCCAATCTGATGAGAAGGAGGCAATATGCTTCCATTGTGGCAAGAAAGGTCACTGGAAGAAAAACTGCTATATTTTCATGAAGAAGAATGCCAGTGGAGCGGATGCTTCAGGTATCTTTATGATAGAGTGCAATCTTTCTGTTTCTTCATCATGGGTCATAGATTCTGGAAGTAGTTCTCACATTTGTGCGAACATGCAGGGTCTAAGTGACTGCAGACGGTTGTCCAAGGGCGAAATGGACCTACGAGTAGCTAATGGAGCGAGAGTTGCTGCGTTAGCTGTAGGAACATATTCAATAAATTTGCCTAGCGGACTTGTTTTGAACTTAGAAAATTGTTATTTTGTTCCTAGTTTCTCAAAGAATATCATTTCGGTGTCAAGTTTAGACACCAAGGGATTTGTATTTCAATTCAAGGACAAGTTATGTTCCTTTTATTTGAATAATATATTCTATGGGAATGGTTCATTGAATAATGGTCTTTATGTTCTTAACTTAGATGAACCGATCTATTGTATTGAAAGTAAGAAACAGAAATTACATGACTCAAACTTAACATACCTCTGGCACTGTAGACTTGGTCATATAACCCAGAAACGCATCGCTAGACTACTCAATAATGGGTATTTGGACTCTTTTGAATTAGAGCCCATAGATACATGCGAAGCGTGTTTACAAGGAAAAATGACCAAGAAGCCATTCACCAAGATAGGTGAACGGGCAAAGGAACTACTAGAACTCATACATAGTGATGTTTGTGGACCATTGCAAGTTCAAGCTAGAGGAGCGTATACCTACTTCGTGACTTTTACTGACGATTTAAGTAGATATGGATATGTCTACTTAATGAGACATAAGTCTGAAACTCTAGACAAGTTTAAGGAGTTCAAGAATGAGGTAGAAAAACAACTTGGTAAGAAGATTAAGGCCCTTCGGAGTGATCGAGGTGGCGAGTATCTAAGCCAAGAGTTCATTGATTACCTAAAGGAGTGTGGGATAATTTCTCAACTTACACCTCCTAGGACGCCAGAGTGGAATGGTGTTTCGGAAAGGAGGAATCGCACACTCATGGATATGGTTAGATCAATGATGAGTCATGCAAGTCTTCCAATGTCATTTTGGGGCTATGCCTTAGAAACAGCAGCATACACACTTAACCGAGTTCCAACTAAGACAGTAGATAAGACTCCTTATGAGTCATGGTTTGGAAAGAAACCAAATTTGTCTTATCTAAAGATATGGGGTTGTGATGCTTATGTGAAGAATGAAAATTCTAATAAGCTTGCAGCAAGATCCATAAAATGTATGTTTGTAGGTTATCCCAAAGCTACAATGGGATATTATTTTTATCTCCCAAGTGAGCACAAAGTTATTGTTGCTCGGTATGCTACTTTCTTGGAAAAAGAATTTATTTCTAAAGAAAATAGTGGGAGTAAAGTAAGTCTTGAAGAAATTATAGACTCTACAAACAGGTTGGAAGATGAACAGTTGGACAATGAGACAGTGCCACAAGCACAAGTGTCTCCTTCATCCGGGACTGCTCAAGAAACGCGAGATCAACGTAAGTCTACAAGAATACATCGAGAGCCAAACAGATATGGTTGGCTGGTAACCCAAGATGAGGAAGTGCTACTCATCGAAGATGATGAACCGTCGACTTACAAGGAAGCAGTTGCTTCAAATGATTCTGAGAAATGGCTGGAAGCCATGAAATCTGAAATGGACTCCATGTACACGAACCAAGTTTGGGAGTTGGCTGATGTGCCAGTTGGGGTAAAACCCATAGGGTGTAAATGGATTTTCAAGAAAAAGATTGACATGGATGGGAACATAAGTACCTATAAAGCTAGGCTTGTGGCAAAGGGTTTCAATCAACGTCATGGAATTGACTATGATGAAACATTTTCGCCCGTTGCAATGCTTAAGTCCATTAGAATTTTGCTAGCTATAGCAGCTTACAAGGACTACGAGATTTGGCAAATGGATGTTAAAACTGCTTTCCTAAATGGAAGGTTACAGGAGGAAGTATATATGGTACAACCTCCTGGTTTTATAAAATCCGAGAACGCCAATAAAGTATGTAAGCTCAAGAAGTCCATTTATGGACTAAAGCAAGCATCTCGGAGTTGGAATCTGCGATTTGACGAAGCCATTAAAGATTTTTCTTTCGTCAAGAATCCAGAAGAACCTTGCGTTTACAAGAAGGTTAGTGGGAGCAAGATTACGTTCCTAGTGTTGTATGTTGATGATATACTTCTTATAGGCAATGACATCCCTAGCCTAGAATCTACCAAGACTTGGTTGAGAGAGTGTTTCTCAATGAAAGATCTTGGAGATGCAACCTATGTCTTAGGTATTAGAATATACCGAGATAGACAAAGCAGGTTACTAGGGTTGAGTCAAGGTGTATACATTGATAAAATGCTGAATAGATTCGGTATGCAGGACTCCAAAAGAGGATATTTACCAGTGTCACATGGTGTGCATCTTTCCAAAGCTATGTGTCCAGGAACACAAGAGGAAAGAAGTAGAATGGACAAGATACCTTATGCTTCGGCTATAGGGTCCATAATGTATGCTATGATATGCACTCGACCAGATGTCTCGTATGCATTAAGCATGACGAGTAGATATCAGTCAGATCCTGGAGAGGGTCATTGGACTGCGGTAAAGACTATCCTCAAGTATCTTAGAAGAACAAAGAACAAAGAACATGTTCTTAGTTTTTGGAGGAGACGAGGAATTAGTCGTCAGAGGATATACTGACGCAAGTTTTCAGACAGATCGAGATGATCTGAAGTCGCAACAAGGATATGTGTTTTGTCTGAATGGTGCAGCTGTTTGCTAGAGGAGTTCCAAGCAAGAGACAATTGCAGATTCAACAGCTGAGTCCGAGTACATAGCAGCTTCAGAGGCAGCAAAGGAAGCTGTGTGGATTAAGAACTTCATAGCGGACCTTGAAGTGGTTCCTAGCATTGTTGATCCAGTTGTGCTATACTGTGACAATAATGCGGCCATAGCACAAGCAAAGGAGCCAAGGTCTCACCAACGATCCAAGCATGTACTAAGGAAGTATCACCTCCTTAGAGAGATTGTTCAGAGAGGTGATGTGTTGGTTAGCAGAGTAGATACCAGCGAGAATATCGCAGACTCACTTACAAAGGCCTTACCTCTACAGAAACATGAGACCCATGTGAGGAGCCTAGGACTGAGAGTCCGTAGTGTTTGGCAATAGTGCAAGTGGGAGATTGTTAGTGTATGCACTTATGTGCCAAGACACTACTTATGTATTTTGTGGATAAATAGTAATTATTTAATAAAGGCAAGAATTTATCATTAATTATTTACTTTTCTGTACGTATATGATTAATGATAAAGTCCCACAGATTAATGGGTATATTAATCTGAAAGCAGTCCTTGATCGGATAGATATCTAGAGGGGACATGGATATCTAGATCAACGCTCAGTATGACTAGGTCGAGATAGACCGGAGGGATGGATATCCAAGTTGTACTTGGGGGTGCCTTGAGTTTAGAGGTACACTGGACACGATCCGCTCAAGAGGAGACCACATATTATGCATCATTGGTTATTCCTCTTATGAACGAGTGTAACTGATCTTTTGACTTGAGACCTTCATTTATTCTATGCGAGTAGTTATGTGCTTTGACGCCGTTAAAAGCAGTCTTTAATCGGATTGTGATTAATACGGTAGTTGGGTGTATGACAAAACGTAGAGATAATAGTGTTGAGTCAATAGAGGATTCATCGCTCTCTTGGATTAGGAGTTAACATCCTGGCCGCTTGATAGAGATATTAGTGACTCAAAATCCATGGCCATGGGAGGAATGATTTATCATTCAAGAGGAGTCTATTATATCTTGGAAATCAAGTAAAACAATTAATTTGATAATGATGCATAATGTATCGAATTAACTGGGATGTAGGCTTTAGATGAAGAGATTGAATTACACAGTAATCGGTTCATAGTGGTTTACAGTTTATGACTGATATTAATTTTATCGCGTTGGGTGGCTAAAAACTGTTGCTAGACGGTTACCTTAGTCTGTGTATGGATTTACACTGCCTTCGTGTATAAAACCTAGAGGGTCGCACGCATAGCACGTAGACATGAACAAGAGTATCGGAAGCGAGTCGAGATCAAGATCAAATATGGATTTATTTGATACAAAGAAGAGAGAATTCGAATAGCCATAATCATGATGATTAATGGAGAATTCGAAAAGTCATCATAATGATAATTAATGAAGAATTTGAAGAGTCATCATAATGAAGGTCATAAATGAAGAATTTATGGAGTCTATAACTCTTCATCTTCCTTATTAATGAAGATCATAAATGATGAATTAATTGAAGACTTAACTCTTCGTATTCCTTGGAAGCTATAAATAGTCATCCTCGGAAAGATTCAAGGTAAGGATTTCATTCTCTCTGTTTCTCCTTCGTCAACTTCGTCTTCCACCGGAAGAGATCGGTAGTGCTTCCAAGACTTTGTCGATCCAAGTGGCTAGCACCTAACGGATCGTGTCGAGTTCGTGATCTAGTGCGCGTGGATACCGCTAGAGGAGTCACACGTGGGGCTCTTATCTGTCTTATTTGTCTATCTGTCTGTGATATCATTCACACCTATCGAGGACTCGAGGTATGTTTTATATTATTTTTGTGTAAAACTATATGTACCACGAAAAGATCCATGATTTATTATATGTCTTCCGCTGCGCTCCGATCCCAACATATTCTTCCTCCAACCTCCCTTTCCATTTCTTCTTCCATCTCTAGTTCTCATTTCCGGACTTCCAAAACCATCAGGTTTTCCATCCTCAATCTCAGATTTGTTCCACTTTTAACGCCAATCTGTGGTTTTTCCTAATGGATTCGCAGAGCAGCCATGTCGTCGACATCTCCACTGCCGTTATATCTGGCAAAGAGTCGCACAAGCAAGCCAACTCCGGTGAACTAGCGCTGCAGTATCATCCTTTAAACCAGATCGTAGAGAGCCCCGGCCATCTCCTCCTCTTCAAGCTCTGGCAACGAGAGGAGGACCTCCACGGTCGCCGTGCCGCAGCCCTTGAAGCCCGCATGGACGCCGCCAAGCGCGCCGTCTTCCACCTCTCCTGCCTCTTCCTCGCCTTCCACGGCCTCTCCTTCATGCTCCTCTTCAACGCCTCCGTCGCCGGCGCCTCCTGCCACGGCTGGTGGCTCCCCTGCAGCCTCTCCCTGACCACCTCTCTGGCGGTGACTGTCGCAGTGCAGGCCGTCGTGCACACCTACTGGCGGATATCGCGGCGGCTGCAGAGGGAGCGCGAGGACGGGCGAGCTCTCGCGCGGTGTGTGCGGGAGCTGCGGATGAAGGGCGCGGACTTCGACCTCTCCAAGGAGCCACAAAAGAGCTCGAAGCGGATGAAGAGCTCAAGCGTGGAGGTCAAGTGGCGGCCGCTCGCTTGGTGCTCGCGCAACCTCATCACCATTTGCCTCCTTTCCGTCGCCGGAATCCTCTTCCCCGCCTTTCGATTCGTACTCTGCAGTTGATGCTCCATCATAAAGTTGTTCTTTTCCGTGCTCCAGCGCTCTATTTTGCTCGCAACTACGACCATATTTATGCTATGTTGGCAATTTCGATTGTCAACTTGTAATTCTTCAACTGTTCGTTCTCAATTTATGTTCAATTAGACGATCTTATCCAAAAAAACCCCCCTCAAATTTTTATCAATAAATATATTCTTGTTTATCTTCCGCTGTTGCAGAATTGATTATAGATCGAGTCTCTTCTTTGTTGTTCAACAGCAAGCACTGCACACTCCGACAAAAGACATATTGCAGCAATAGAGATTAGAGAAAAAGGTTTTATACTAGAGAAAGTTTTCTATATTTATCTTCTATTAGTATACGAGAACTGATATACAAGATGACCTCTTTCATGTGATCTGAAGATGAACCAACGCATCATAATAAAACAATTCGAAAACAGATGAAATATAGTTAGCAAATATAAAACTTTGATCAAATACTTAACGTAAAACTAAGGAAAGTCAACACAAATCGAAAACGACATCACACTCAGAGATGAACCATCATCTATTGAAACAAATTATGAATCAAACTGAACAAAAATAATAATTAGGAACCAAACTGAAAAAAAAACGGTCTGAAGCTAATATTTACAGCCACCAATATTAAAAGAGAAGTATATTTATTCTTGTAAGCTCCGCCGTGTATTTGAGATGCTGAAATCACTTGCAGTAGGAGAGTCTACACTTAAACATGTAACAGCATGGTTCTGTATATCATGAGTTGAAATATCTTGGCATCATTACCAAACGAGATTTCAGGATTGAGAATAAGATGCACTCACCAAACATCATCTGATTATTTAGTTCCTCTTTAGCTGGTTGTGAAGTGCTAAATCTCATAAACACGGTTTTAATTATCCCACGATCTTACTGGTTGGAATGCGATTGACTTTTTGGATGATCTATTCCTTTCAGCCTCCATAACCTCTGCAGAAACACTTCAGGCATGTCGAACAAAATGGAGTTCCTTGAGATGTATCGACTCATCAATTCCTTGGGGAACCATCTTTAGTTGTGCACAAGATCTGTACATGATCTGAAGGTTCAGCATTGCACCATCCAGGATAACATAGTTCAGGCTGTCTAACTGTTCTAAATCTAGGACCTTAAACCTTTGAAAGCCTCCTTTGCGAACAAACAATTGGACACCAGCATATTCATGAACAAGGATGAGCTCAAGTAGATTTGGAAGGGCTTCAAGAAATCCAAGCGAGTTCTCTGGCAATCTAGACCACCTTAGCCTCAAACTAACGAGGGAGTTTAACGAGCTAATCCAATTTGGTAAACTCTTGGAGGGCCCTCTACAATACAAACGTTCGAGGAAAAGTGGAGGGGACTTCAAAGCCTCCAGATGGAGAAATTCATCCATGTGTAAAGATGTTGCTGAAAATGATTTTAATTGTTTCATTTTCTCCAATGAAGAACAATATTTGCTCCATCCTATCTTCTTAGTTTCACAATGGCCAACCTCTTTACCTGTGTTAGGTTTCCTAGCTCTTTAATTATGCCACCATCTTGATTCATCTCCAAGCATGGCAAGAAGAAACCACAGTCATTGAAGATTCAGGATGGTCTTTGGCAATTCAGTGACATAGGTACCTTTTAGATCTAAAGTTTCTAGGTTCTTGAGCTTTCCCAAAGATTTTGAGAGCTTCTTTATCCTAGTGTTTCTGAAGCTCAAGTACCTCAAATGAGGAAGGTTCCCAAACTCAAATGGGTAGCTTTCGATCGGTGCTCCACTCAAATCCAGAATTTTCAACAACTTGAGTCTATGAAAAAGTTGGCCTGGGAAGAAATAGCAGAAGCATTTTGTCTAAACACAAAAAAAGCACGCAGAAGGGAAGAAAAATATCCTCTTGACTTTCTAGAGGAGACAGGTAAGTTGGGAGCACTCAAGGCATTCTTTACATATGATGAAGGGAAGGATAAGGATGAGTCCTTCACTAACATACAGATATGTATCAGAGGTTGGTTGATTGACAGACTCCTCTACCCCTGTTTCATAGTACAGTTGATGAATGACTAGGTGACAGTAATTAATCCGACTTTTTATAGGAGGTTATTTTTAAGATTCGAACTTATGATTTTTTTAGTCACAAGTAATATTTTTACCGTTGCGCCGCTTCCCTCTAGTAATTAATTAATCCAAGCATGGCTAGTAAAAAAGACTTTGAGTCTTTTATCATCATAGACTTTCCTAACAAGAGTTGTCTTGCCCAAACCACACATGCCCGCCACTGAGATTGCCTGCAGATTTGATTTTCCTTCTAGCCATCTGATGATTTGTTCTCTAGGTTTGCTAATGCCCTCACGTTCAGCTTCATCAGGAAAAGAGCTCCTACATGTCGATCATGCATATAAAATTGAGCAACAAAAACTCTTCCAAACACTCGTATGTTAATTCACCCACCGTTTTCTTGCGATCTGTTAAATCGACTACTGCACAAAAGATCATCAAAGGACAAAACTGAGTTGGGTATCAAGATCTTACACATTAAATTAAGCTGCCACATCATTTTCAGAATGATGCGCCAAAACTGGTCGTGGATAAAGACTGCTTAGGTTAAGCTCCATATCATTTTCAGATTACAGAGAGTGCTTAGATACATAGCGAACAGCTGTCAATGCAAACAAGCTCATTCGCTCATGTCACTTGACAATGAACAACCAGTTCATTCACCATTGGTTGCTTGAATATATAACCATAAACTGAGCCCAAAAAAAGTCAAGTTACTTGTAAAAGACATCCCACCAAGCTTTTTCAGAGAAGCCTCCTTGATTAGCAATGTTAAAGACGAGGCCAAATATGACATCACTGAGCTGTCTGAGCGGAGAGCTTAAAGGTATTGTAAGTTCTGATTTTTCCTAGTTTGCTTCTTCGAACTTTCTTGCATTTATATATATCTTGGTCAATGTTGAGACAAAAGCATCCACCAATCATAAAAACACCACGATAACTCAAATCTTTTATAGAGTATATATAGTCTTCAGTTGTAGGAAAGTAACTTCGAATTCTGGGTAAGCCCTTGGCTTCTGAAACACATCCTTTTCAGTAACTGCAGGTGAAGCCTCATGGATTGAAGTAGACGATAAACCAAAGCCAATTTAAAGGGTTCTAAATCATTTTGGAAGAAGCATCAAAAATTCAACAACTTGAGATGAAGCACCATTGATCCAAGTAGAGGAAAAATTGACACCGGAGAGGATAGTGAGACACTCAAAAAAACGAGAACGCCAAAAAACAAAAAAAAACTCATCAGATTTATTAGAAAAGGAAATTTTATTAATAAAAAATAGATTAATTCTCATAGATAAGTATTTAAATAAACTCTAGATCCTAAGACAAAGAGAGAAAGAAAATCTAAATATATTGACTTTAATTCTAATCTTGTAAAGAAAAAAAATATCTTTTCGAGAAAAGCATTTTTTTTTTTGATAAAAATTAAAATTAATAAAACAAAAACTTGTTATAGACTAATTACGATTCATAATTATCAGAAATACTAAAAATGCCCTAAATATCATAAGAGTATAAATTACTAAAAATAGTAATAAAATCTTTGGAGGCTCAATTGAGGGCCTAAACGGTGAAATTTTGGCCCCAAAATTAACGATTACTGGTACCCCTATAGTAATTGTAAATTTTTAAATTATGCACGCGTGACAATAGACAGAGTATGATTTCGAGTCTCGAGTCAAAAGTTATAACCGTTTGAAGTTCAATAGGTCATGTTAGGTTAATCCTGTATCAGTCTTTCCAGGTTGAAAAGAATTTGACATCGAGTTCATAATAACCTCATCAGCATCCACCGAATAACGAGTCAAGTGCTTCACATTAAAGACATCATACGTTTTCAGATGACTAGGAAGACGCAACCTGTAGGCATTATCGTTGATCTTTTATAATATCTCACACGGTCTAATTTTTCAATCCTTCAACTTATTATACTCGCCAATAGAGAAATGATCATGAGTTAAAATAGCCCAGATAAAATCTTCGACCTCAAAAATCATCTGACGACTATGACTATCAATCCAAGTTCTGTACTTAATATTGATATCCATAATTGTCAGTTTCAATATTCTGAAGATGTTTTACCATTTCATCTACTTTAGGATTAAATCATCCTATACGTGGAACAGGGGCTAAGTTCAAAACCCCCGATGGGTACCGCCCATAGATAATCTCAAAAGGACTCAAAATTGTGGTCCTGTTTCTTGAATTGCTATAGGCAAACTCTACTTGATGTAATGTTAAGTCACATTGCTTTAGCTTAGTTCCTATTAGACACCTCAAAAGATTGCTCATACTTCGATTCACCACCTCAGTCTGACCATCTGTCTAACGGTGATAAGCACTGCTAAAGTTTAATTGTATTCTCAATTCTCCCTATAAGTTTTTCTAGAAATTGCTGATAAACTTGGTGTCACGGTTTGAAGTCATGAATCGAGGTTTGCCATGAAAGCATACAATCTCCTTGAAATAAAGATGGATAATTCGGACAACATCCATAGTCTTCCTGCAAGCTACAAAGTATGTCATCTTTAAAAACCTGTCAACGACAACAAGAATAGAATCTGAGGTTTATTGGGTACGAGGTAATCCCAATACAAAATTCATACTAACATTGAACCAAGGAACTTCAGGGACAGGTCAAGAAGTGTATAAGCCTGTATTGGTGAGCACCCCCTTAGATTGTTGGCATACAGAATATCGGTCCATAAAGTGCGTCACATCGTTGATCAACTTAAGCTAATAAAAATTAACAGAGATGAGGCTCAATGTCTTATCATGTCCAAAGTGCCCTTCATTATGAAGTTGGCTCATGATATGCTACCTCAGAGAGTAAATCTGGAACGTACAACTATAACCCATGAAATAGATAACTATTATGCAAAATAAAATCATGTTGGTGTCCATCATGTACCTCCTGAAATATCCTTCTGAATGATGGGTCAGCTACGTACATATTTGGAAAAACTTCAAAACCCACAACACTGGTACTCATGGTGATGAGTAATGAAGAACGACAACTCAAGGCATCTACGACACGATTCAGACTTCCAGCTTGATGTCTTAGTGTGAAGGTGAACTTCTGTAAATAAGCTACCCACTTGGCACCGCCTGCTAAGTTTGTGTTGACCATTGATACATTTCAATGCTTCATGATCAGTAAATAAGATGAATTCCTTCTGTACTAGGGTAGTGACGCTAATGCTTTAAGGACTGAACAATGGCATAGAACTCCAAATCATAGGTAAAGTGATTCTTCGAGGACCTGAACAGCTTCTCACTGAAGAAAGTAATTGAATGCTCAAACTGACTCAGAACACCTCCTATACCAATATTAGATGCATCATAATTGACCTCGAACACTTGGTCAAATTCAAAAAGTACCAGAACTGGTACATCAGTCATCTTCTGCTTGACTAGTTGAAAACTAGCCTCTACTTCTTCAGACCACTTAAAATCTCGTCCCTTTAGGCACTTGGTGATAGGAGTAATTAGAGTGCTAAAACTTTTTATGAACCAGTGATAAAAAGAAGTCAATCCATGGAAACTTGTGGCGTTGTGCATGGTCCTCGATTGTGGCTAGTCAAAGACCATGTTTATCTTTGCTTGATCTATGTGCACAGCACCAATAGACACAACAAAGCTAAGGAAAGTTATCGATGTAGTAAAGAAAGAACACTTCATCATGTTAATAAATAAACACTCTATCTTTAGCTTTTCAAAAACAACACAGAGGTGATCAAAGTAGGATACTCATGTCAAACTGTAGATGAGAATGTCATCAAATTAGACCGCCATAAACTTTCCCATGAAAGGACGCAGAATATAATTCATAAACCTCATGAAGATGTTAGGTGAATTAGATAATTCAAAAGGCATGGTCATCTACTCATATAGTCCATATTGCATCTTGAATATAGTTTTCCATTTATCTCCAAACCTTATTCTAATCTGGTGTACCAACTTTTAGGGCACAAGTAGGGCTGGAACTATACATGGGCTCATGCTCTCACAGATATAGTCATTCTCCAATAATTCCACCACCTGTCGTTATAATTCTTCAGCTTTCTTGGGACTGAGACGATATTTTAGTTGATTAGGCAAGCTTGGCCCCAAAATAAGGTCAATCTAATGTTGGATATCTTGCATGGATGGTAGCCTAGAAGGAAGATCTTTTGGCACCAGCTTATCATAATCTGCTAGCAGCTGATGTACTTCGGCTGGTAACTCAACACCTGTGGCTACGACTTTGCTTTGTGGCACGGTAGTAAAGTATAAACAACGCCTCCATGCTCCATCTCATCTTAAAAACCTAGATATAGAAAGTAAATTAGTATTCTTGGCTATAGGAATCAGTTTAGTTCCTTTCCATCATGGCGCGAACATAATCTTTTTTCTCTTTACCTAAAGGGTATATGTATTCATCCGCCCATTATAAATAGCACTGTGATTATACTACTAAGGTCATCTCAATAATACATGACATGTGTCCATGGCTAACACATCACACCAAGCATTGTCAAAATATTTTTCAATTGAAAAGGACACGAGACATCATCGATCTATAGTTACCTCACTATCTTTTTTCAGCCAGTATAATTTGTATGGTTTAGGATGATGATCTATTTTCAGCTATAATTTCTGAACAACCTCAACAGAAACTACGTTCTCACAACTACCAATATTGATGATCATCTTACAGACTTTATCGGCGATAGTGCAGGTAGTATGAAAAATATTGATTCTCAACCAATTTTTCTCCGAATCGCTCTTAGAAGTCAGCATACTTTTATGAATGACCAATGTCTCTTGGTCATCACCATAAATCACCTTGTCAGATGCATCATATTCCGAGTCACCATTTGCTTCGGTCTCTTTTTCCATGTCATCCTCGATCAACATATTTTTTTTCCTTTCTAATTAGCAGGAGCAAGTTTCCTGCATCGGTTAGCCTTATATCCCTATTCGCCAGAATGATAATACGTGACAAATTAACCTATGAAGGCTGCTGCGATATAGAATGTGAGCATTAAGAGTGAATTAATATATTGTTTTGGTCGCCTCGCACCACTAACTTCCAATTCTATTATTTTTCAACAACTAGTGTGTACTTGTAGACTTTAGAAACCGTAAAAAAAAAAAGAATGAAGGCTGAAGATATCTTGTAGGGGCTAACACAACCCTTAAGTATCATGTGATTGTCTGCTTCTCCATCTCAGATAGGTCATTTCTAGTGATCAGCTCGTGGAATTCTTCCGTATAATCATAGACCAATCTCGCACCTTGTTGCAATGAGTGAAATCGCTGAAACATAGTTTGGGTGTTGTTGAAAGGTAGAAAGTGACTCCTTATCTTCTTTCTCATCTTCTTCTAATCATTTATTTTGGACTTGCCTTGTTTGTTCCGTGAACGTCGAATCTACTCCCACCACATCGATGCTCACCCTTTGAGCCTGATGACAATTAGCTTCACCTTTATCCGATCTGAAACGTGCTTATATTTAAAGACTCGCTTCACTTCGTTCAACCAATCGATAAAACTCTTTACTTGTAACGTATCAAAAAATTTGGGCAGTTCAACATGAAAACCAAGGTCTTCATAAGGCTCCTCTCGAACACAACATTCTTAGTTAGCAGTCTGACCGTAGTAAAGATTCTCAAAGATAGATTCAGATCCTCGATCTGAAATCTTTCGACCATCAAGATTTCACGCCGCCATGCCACCATTGTTGTCATCTACTGAGTTAACTCTGCAATTTACCTCCATAAATCTTCAATCATCATTATGTTCTAAACGTTATGTCCATGGTGCTTGGCTTCCTCAATCGAAACCTGCATGTTGTTGTGACTGTTACCACAAGCATGACCACAACGACCCTCCATTGTATCTAACGCTCGACTTTCTCAATCGGATAATGCCGACTATGATACCAACTAATGTCGAGCAGGATAGCGATTATCATGCGGACCAACAAGAGAGAAGATTGGAAGAGAAACTCAAGAAGCGAGAACTCCAAAAACAATCTCGTCGAATTTACCAAAAAAGAAAACTTTAATAATAAAAAAGAGATTAATTCTCATACAACTAGACACGTATTTAAATAGACTCTAGATCCTAAGACAAAGAAATAAAAAAAAATTCTAATCTTTTAAATAAAGAAAAATACCTTTCTAAAAAATAAAATCTCTTGACAGATGATGTTATAGAGTAAGTATGACCTAAATTATCAAGAATATCAAAAATACCCTAAACATTATAAAAATACAAATTACTAAAAATAGTAATAAAATTTTTAAAGATTCGGTTGAGGGCATAAATGGTAGAATTTGAACTTGAAATTAATGGCTACGGGTACCGGTAATAATTATAGGTTTTTAAATTCTACACGCATAGGCATGATTTAAGTCTCCAATGAAAAGTTATAATCATTTAAAATTTAAAAAAAAAAACTTATATTAGATTGATCATGTATCAGAAACCAAAGCCAAGCCCAGGGTTCTAAAGTATTTTGGATGAAGCACATCAAATGCTTGCAACTTCTTTTACATGCACAAATATGTCCGGTAAGTACAAACTTCTTTATATTATATATATACTACAGTCTTTTGTTACTGACGTGCTAAATTCAACAATGATCGTCATCGACTATTGGATAGGTAAGAGCCTTTGAGAATTTCTACCAAATTAATAAATTTTATTCTAGTTCTCAACAGTAGATGTAGTAAGTCTGCTTGATCTCTTTCACACATTTAAACTATTTTACAAAAAAGAATTAACATATGTTTTTGTATTTTCCTATCGTTATTTTATTCGTTAGATATCTACTCGCAAATGATTTGCAAGTAGATCTAATAATTTAAAAGAATATTAATTTAAATTTATTCACATACAAATTAATTTTAGATAATTATTTTTTATAAAAATTAAGCATTTTCAATAATTGAATGTAAAATTATTCTAAAACTATACTGAAACATTCATAAAATTAATTTGAGTAAGATGGCATATAAATTGATTATTAATTTTACAATATCTCTTTCAATTTAATTAGACAAATCAAATTTAATTCACCTCATTAATTAAATTATTTAATTACTTAATATTTGATTAATTTTACTTAATATTTGATTAATTTTTTAATTTACTAGAAGTAAATTAAAAATCTCACCACTCAGAGAGTATTTTCGCTAGGGGTGTAATCGAGCCGAGCCGAGCCGAACTCTTAGATGTTTGAGTTTGACTCGTATATAATCGAGCCGAGCTCGAGCTTTATTTAACGAATATATTCATGACTCACATGTTTATTCAAGCTTTTATCGAGCCTAAACGAGCTTAATAAATATAAATTATAAATTTAAATATTCATTAAAAAATAAATTATATATTTTAAAAAAATTATAATATTCTTGTTAAAATTTGTAATTTTATTCTAATAAATAAATTTAATATATTTGTCTATGTTTTTCACAAGTAGAGTGTAAAATCTATAAATTCAATATCAAAACTATTATTTTTTTATTTTAAAGTTGATTCATGAGCTTAACGAATATGTTCACGGGCTAACGAGCCAAATATTATGAAATTTGAGTTTGATTTGTTTATCTTAACAAACCTTATTAAATGAGCTCAAATGAACATTTATCGAATCGAGTTTCGAATAACTCACAACCAACTTGACTTATTTATACTCCTAATTTTCGCATACTTTATTGAGAATCATTACTTTTAATTTGTTATCACCTTAATACGATCACAATTATGTACGCGTTTACCACGCCCTTCCACATGGGTATGTGGGTCGGGCCCACCGGCTCGATGGAAGTGAGTAGCCGCACTTCCCGCCCACTCTCGTGGAATTCCGTGGCGCAAGTTAATGAGCTGTCGCGCGTGCGCCAGCACGGAGAATATCTCGTCGAGCGTGCTTCTCTATGCCTCCCACGTGAGTTAATGAAAGCCCTCGGTCACGACGGGCGCTTCAGTTCCCTAGTCCTGCCCCATCACAGCAGTCCATTCCTACATCAAAATCTCACATATTAACATTCGCATTAATATGTGTTCGTGTTGTATTAATTGGATATCATGATTAACTTTATGTTTACTAATCGATACACTTAAGCTAGTTTGTTTGAAGTGCCAAATGATTAGCTGTTGTTGGAGGACAAAAGATTAGTAAAGAAAGATTGTTTTATTTCTAAAGTGTATAAGCACATTCTTTTTAGAAAAAACACTACAGAAGTTGACAAATAAAAATTGATAATTAGGCAATTTCAAATGAGTTAGTCTGTTTTTGATTATATATTAGCAAGTTTAAGACAAGTGGTAACAATGTAACTTGTAGCTACGGGAAATTATGTTATGAATGTAGAGAGTTAGAGAGAGGTGAATAGTTTCAATCATTTTTTTAAACTTAATGTACTGTGAAAAATTTGAAGCAATGTTGACATCTCTCGTTTTACTTAGTATCGATCTCCTTGAAGTGACTATTTCAAAGTCTACTCCTGACTCTACCAGATGCACTATGAAAACCTCCTTCTCATGGAGAAACCTCGTATAAGCTCATGAATGAGAATACAAAGAGAGAACACGAGAATATAACAAGAACAAAGAAATAAATATAAATACAATGAACACCTTGCTCTTGATCTCTTGTTGTTCGAAAATACCTCTTTTGACTCGAAAATGCAGCAGCATATTACTCCAGAATCACCAAGAATCAGTGTAAGAAATCCTACTTCAAATCTCTCGAAAACCCCTTTTTTAGGGTATTTTGACACCTCTAATTGATTAGGTTTAACCCTAATCGATTGTCACGTCGGCTCGACTATTCAAATCCTGCAAAACAACTCTTTTCTCCCATCAAATTGTTGGTGAGTTATACCAATCGATTTGGTAGCTTCTAATCGATTGCCCCAATCAATTCTCTATTTACGAGAAAAAACTACCTAATTGATTGCTCAATCGATTCCCAAACTCTATGTTCTCTCACGAAAAAGACCCCCAATCGATTAGCTTAATCTATTGGGGAATGCTGAATAGATTGTTGCAATCAATTTACTACCTTTTCTGTGCTCACAATTCACCATCCAATCAATTTACCTCAATCGATTGGGTCATGCTAAATCGATCAGCTTAATCGATTCAACACTTTTTGTTTTTTACAAATCAACTTCCCAAGCCTAATCGATTGGAACATGTCCCAATCAATTAGGCAAATCTGCCTAATCAATTAACCTTGGGCTTAATTGATTGAGCTAATCAATTGCACAACCCTAAACTCTAAACTCGAGTTAAGAATTCCTTTGTCCAACCCTAAAGTCATTCGTGACTCATTGGAATTTTTCGTTGTCTAGTATCTAGTCAACCTTGACTTGCCAAAGCTTTTTCACCAAGTGTCTAATTAATTTTTGACCCACTTAGACTTTTCATCTTGTGTCAACTTCTGTTGGACTTTCAATCACTAAGTGTTCTGTCAATCTTTGTTCCACTTAGATTTTTTCCTTGTTTAGCCCGGTTAACACTTCCATTACATAGTTTCCAACTAGGTTTTCACTATCTAATCCTATTAGGACTTCCATTGCATAGTTTAGTTCTCAACTAGGTCTTTAATGTCTAGCCTCGCTAAGACTTCCACTATCTAGGTTCACTCATTAAGATTTTTTCGTTGCTTAGTTCCTAACCAGATCTTCACTGACTAACTCTACTAGAACTTCCACTACCTAACTTCACTTATTAGGACTTTTTCGTTCATTGCCTAGTTCCCAACTACGTCTTCACCGCCTAACCTTGATAGAATTTCTTGTTACCTAACATCCAGTTAAGACTTCCCGTTGCCTGACCTCCAATTAGGATCTTCTATTACCTAACCTCCAGTTAGGTCTTCCATAGACAAGTATCTGGTCCTTCCTTGGCCTACTTAACTTCTCTCTCACATATTATCAAATATCAAGACTCAAGATTAAGTCAATCCGAATTTAGTCAAACTGGTCAATTTTGAATCGAAGACGATTGTAACAACAAATTACACAAACTAGTTAATCTCTATGAGTTGGATTAGACTGCGAAACTAGTCAATGAAACCCAAGTTAGTAAAAAAAAAAAGTAGTGTGATCTCTTAGGACATCACCAATGCGAGATTTTTAAAGAGGTCAATGAAATAAAAAAATTGAAGAAAAAAACTCTAACCATTATAGATGTAAGATTTAAGGTTTGTAATTTAAGAGCGTGAAATTTTAAATATGTTCTTTCATATCAAAATTAACAATATAGTTTAGACCAATAATTAATGATGTATAAAAAAATTGATAATTTTGGGTCTAAAAAAAAGTTATAGGAAAAATTTTTGATTAGGGAGAGAATGATAAATTATTGTATTTTTGATGTGACACTAAGATGACATAGTGAAGATTAAAAAAAACTTATATAGAGTTCTAACTATTGATATACAAGTTAAAAGAAAGAAAGAAGTCCTACAAGTATAATGTAATTGTAAAATATTTAAGAGAAAAAAAACCTAAGAGAATCAGAATTTGGACAAATATTTTAAAGGTCAGCCTTGCTTCAGATTTACCTAGGCGAATCAATAATGAAAATAGATAGGGACTTACATATAAATATATATATGAAGATTAGCAAAAGCAAAAGATCAAATAAAAATAAAAAATAAAAGTCTCCACTAGAAGAAAATAGAGCATACTATATCATCTGTGAAATAGCAACTTATTTAATTGCTGAAAATGATATCTCACTTTGTTTGTATGAGTTCATTACAATTTCAACTTTCTAAGAACGGCAATCCTCATTATTGTATTTGCATTTCATAAAAACTGCATAATTAATTTAAATATCCGTAAAGGATTCCTCTTCAATTCAATGTTCGAGGAAGCAATTAAACCTGGGACTATGGTGAGAGATTAGAGTTGGGATGCACTCAGAATTTAAATCTAGAAATTTGAAAATTTTGTGATTGAGCAGTCTATCAGGATTTATCTGTGTTTCTTAATTTATGTTGGTGACGGATAGAAAATTTATATGGAATGAAATTAATCACCTCTAGAATTAATTGAATATCTAAATTATAAAAAGAAAAAAATATAAAAAAATTAAAGATCCCAATTAACCATTTGATTTGCCATATAATATGCATATATGAATACCACAAATGAAGCCCTTAGAGGAAGGATGTTATGGTTAGACTCTTGTGATATACTAGATATCAAGAGTTTGAAATTCAGCTGCAGAGTATTACGAAAGATTTTCTTCCTAATGGATAACGAATTTAATTGTTAGGATAGACTTCTATGTGTATTTTTTTTTATTTTATCTACATGATCGATGAAAAATTTTCATAGGACACCCAGGATTAGTTGAGTTAAATGTTTGGAAACCTGGTGCAAGTGAAAAAATTATAACACAAATAAATAATTAATCATCTATGCATATATTAATAATTTATTAATATATGCATAATGCTATGTGATTAATTAATGATTTATTTATATCAAAATTTTAGAACATGTGACATATAAATGATCCCTGTGCTACCTAGCCATTAAAGTGCCTTAAATAAAAATTTTCCAGATATTTTTTAACAAGAAAATTGTGATAAGTTGTTTTGATGATATGACATTAATAAATACCTGAAAGCTAAGGAAAGTTGTGATGATTGGAACATAAAAATGCAGAAACGTAGGGTTAAATTACGCAGCAGTTTGTTGGCAAAACAGTGAAGGAACATTGATTAATATTGCATTGAATAAATTAAATATTCATGTATAAGTTTGATGTCTAATTTGATGATAAGAGTTTATTTATCTTTATTCAATACAATACATATAAATTAATAATTTGTATACTTCTCACTGCCATTTCAATCAAATATCTTTTTAGTTGACCTTCTATTAGCTTGATGGCACGGTAGCTCAACAATTATTTATAATAATTTGTTTTTTTTACAAAATTGCATAAATTAAATGCCAAGTTAACATGAAAAATCCGAGATTGAACCCTCATTATCCCTCAAATAATTAAAAAATAATGATAAAATAAAAAGAATTAAACAGCTTTATCATCCACTAATTAAGAAGTTGGAGCTGTACTGTAGCTCCATTATCTCCACGCCATATGAATCATAGTCTCGTACCAGAACATCAATGAATGGACCTTAAACTGACTGGCTGGCTTAATTATTTTACCTAATTTATTAATGAGGTCCTTTAGAGATATTGTTGGAGATAATGACATCCCATTATTTTAATCCCTTCTTTAATCACTTTCTTAAAGCAAAAGGCGACAAACAGTAGCGCAAGTCACCCCGCACCGCAAGAGGACAACGAGCCCTACGGCATCTCCCAAGCGGCCGGTCAAAAGCGGCAGCGCATACACACACACGTACGTACTTACTTTAGATCTTCCACCAGCCACTCCCTTCCGATCCTCCAGCTAATCCTTCGCCGGCTCACGCCAATCAGTTAACTGCATGCACCTCCAACATTTCCCGTCGCTTTCTTTCTCCGACGACCACCGTGGCCTTAGGTAGCAGGTCCCCCTCAGTGTCCCCACCTAATCACGCTGGATTATGTCCGCCAACACGTGATCTAGATGCGCTGACGTGCGGCAAACTGTTTGGTCGACAGAATCTAAAGCGGTGTGGGGACCGTCGGAGCCGGTGCCGAGGGCGAGCCCGGAAGCCGCGCAGGCAACTTCGATTTGCCGGTCTGGACCGGGTTTCTGGCGTAATTATGGTCGAATTTAGTTGAACCCACCTCACTTAACCCAAAGAAATTACGCGGACACGTCCGAGCTGGATCGTCATAGTCACATCTGAACCGGTTTTGTCTATATCTATCTTGAGCACATTGCATGGCAGGTAGAAAACAGTGACTGGCCTCCACTCGTTCACGAACCTTTGCACTTGCTCCCCTTCTCGCCTTTAGCCGAAACCCTAGGTCAAATCACTAAACCCTAGGCTAACAAATCCTTAACCATGGTTTAAGCCAGATATCAAATCACGGTCGACTTCTCTCTCTTTCTCTATTGCTCTACAAGTTTGTAGTATTTTATGAATTTCTTCAACTCCTAGGCAAGCCCTTTCATCTCTCCTCCTCCTCCTCCTCCTCCTTGTTTTTGGTCTCCTCAATTGGAAAACCCTAACCCTTTCCTCCTTTCTCACAGACTTCATGCCTATTTGCTCGATTCCTTCTTCTCCCTTGATCATAAGAAAAGCTATTTAAATATGGTTCCTCGACTTTGCTTCATTATTTAAACTGGAAGAGATCAGCTTTTTGTGATTATTATTATCTTCGGTATATATCTTACAGTGGTTTTTGTTGGATGAGGTTATGGCTGGGATGGATCTGAGCACCACCACCAGGTACGGTCACCACCTTCATCACCACCCCAACCTCCACCTCTCGCACCAGCACCACCCTAACTCCGATGACGACAACGACGGCAGCGCCAACGGAGACAATCATGACCAATTCAGCGGCGCAGCGGAACACGACGGGTCTCCGTACGCTCCGCAGGGAGGGGACGCGGGATCGCGGCGGCCGCGCGGGCGGCCGCCGGGGTCGAAGAACAAGCCGAAGCCTCCGGTGATCATCACGCGGGAGAGCGCCAACGTGCTGCGCGCCCACATGCTGGAGGTGGGCGCCGGCTGCGACGTCTTCGACTGCATCGCCACCTACGCCCACCGCCGGCAGCGCGGTGTCTGCGTCCTCAGCGGCAGCGGCGTCGTCACCAACGTCACGCTCCGCCAGCCCTCGGGGCCGGCCGCCGGCGGCGGGGTGGTGACGCTGCAGGGCCGGTACGAGATTCTCTTGCTGGCGGGCTCGTTTCTCCCGCCTCCGGCGCCACCGGGGGCCACAAGCCTCTCCATATTCCTCGCCGGCGGGCAGGGTCAGGTGGTTGGGGGGAACGTCGTGGGCGCGCTCTACGCATCGGGGCCGGTCATCATCATCGCCGCCTCGTTCACCAACGTGGCCTACGAGCGGCTGCCGCTGGAAGAGGAGGAAGCACTGCCGCAACAAGGAGGAGATGGAAACAGCGGCGGAAGCGGGAACAGTGCCTTCCCCGACCCCTCCTCCATGCTGCCATTGTTCAATTTGCCGCTGAACAATATGAGCCAGTTGCCGCCGGGAGTGGATGCACACGGTTGGGCCTCCTCCTCTACCGGCCGGCCGGCACTGTTCTGATCAACACCACGCCGATCGAGCTTAGCTTGCTGCACCGGCAAAGGTTAGCCGAATCATGCCATTAACCCGTGCAACTACTCCATGATAGATCTTTTAATTTCCTCCCTCCCTCTTTATTTCTTGATCCCTTTTCTATATCTTTAATCAATAATATTATATTGTCTACTCTTTCTTCTCTTGACAAGAGAATATGTGCTGAGATCGTGTGAAGGAGCCTTTATTTTGTTAATGTTATCAATAATATATCATATTCATTGAGCTTGGATCGATCATGGAAATAATAAGGGTGAGAAAGCAAATGATCATAAATAAATAAAATTATATTGGAATAGGAGCTGAAGGAGTAAATGAAGCTTTTTTACTTTCTCGAAGCAATTCCCAGAGAATCATTAATTTAACCATCTTTGTTGTGTTGATCTATATACATGCATACATAGGGGACGTTTACCATTCAAAGATTCCATAGTTGCACTAAAGTGTAAACGTTCTCCAAAGTCCTTTATATTTCCTCTCTTTAATTACCAATTTTAAGTTTCAGGTTCATGAGCATGCTTGAGAAAATATTATTGGCTTTCTAATTCTATATATTTTGTCTCCAAATTTGATAATTAGGTTGAGGCAATTTACTTGGAGCCAGTTTTGAGCATCATTATGATAAATAACACGCGGGGGTCTTCATTTTCTAGTTCTTTAGTATTCAATAATAGTTTTATTTTGAACCCTAGAAGTTTTATTTTAGAAAAGAAAGATTGATAATATAAAATGGGAAAATTTTATTAGTTGTAATTTGTATATATGTGCAAAGTTTTGGAATCATTTAAATAGTTTACAAACAATAGTTTACATGAGAATTAGAAGTTAGAAAAAGTTTAGGCTCTTTAGGGAAGATATACTTGTTGGTTTCACCTCTCTTGATTTCAATGGGCATATTGATTTCTTACTTAAATAGTCGTTCTAATCACCAATTATTTAAATTTTAGAGAATCAATTTACTTTTAAAAAATGCTACTTGTAGATTTTTCGGAATTTTTTTATAAAGAATTTAAATCGTTTGTCCACTTTTTGTAATACTTATGTATATTTCAAACTTTGTTAATAGCAATATCTTTGCGAAAGAGCTGATCTACAACTTATTCTTCTATCTTTTAGAATTTTATTTTAATCTCTTTATGTGTTATTACTACACTCTAATTGAGAGTGATACTAATGGCGATGCACTTTAATTTTCATTTAACTTGTGCAACAAAATTATCTTCTCGTGATATTTTAGTTGGAACAATCTACTTTTCCCTTATGTCTTCAGCATTTTTCTTAGTCATGTAGTTTGTGTTTATAATAGTTGATGTAGAGCTCTTTTGCTTTTTGAAGTCCAATTTATAGACAAGAAAGTAGTATATATCCTCTTGGTGATGGATGCTTTCCTAGAAAGGATATAGACCTCTACATGAAGATCTACACCAAAATGTTGGTCATTTTGATCACTAAGAGGAGCACCCTTTTCTTGGTATAGAAGGATTATTCACGTATTCATTAGTGATGATTTTTTACTAAGAATAAATTAATCTTCGTGAAGACTACTCATATTGAAGAAATATATAATTTGACATTATTACATAGCAACATCTCGATGATAGCAAGGTCATTACTAAAAGGAAGAGCACAATTTATTTATTGATGTATTTTGAGAAATTATTATATAATTTGATTATTCAAAACCTATATAATGTCTCTTTTTTGCTTGACTAATCGATTGGTAAGCCAAACTAATCGATTTGGCAGCTTCTAATATATTGCCCAATCGATTTAGAAGCTTTCTATTCTTGCAAGAATCTCTCAATTGATTTCCCAATCGATTCCAACACCTATTATGATCTCATGAAGAGACTTCCATCAATTACCCTAATTGATTGGTGAAACATGAATCGATTGCCTTAATCAATTATAAGCCCTTCTATTCTTACACGAAAACACCCTTAATCGATTAACATAAGACCTAATTGATTAGCCAATCAATTCAGAGTTTTATTATACTTCGCAAAAACCTCCCAATCTATTGGAGCAGGTTCCAATAAATTAGGCAGATTGCATAATCAATTAGCCTTAGGCTAATCTATTGAGCTAATCGATTGTCTAACCCTAAACTTTGAACTTGAGTTTAGGATTCCTTTACTCGACACTAAAGCCATCTATGACTCATTGGGACTTCTCCTTGCCTAGTATTCAGTCACCCTTGATTGACCATGAGTTCTTCACCAAGTGTCTGGTCAATCTTTATTCTACTTGGATCTTTCATCTCGTGTTAACTCCCATTGGACTTGCAATCACTAAGTGTCAGATTAACTTTTGACCCACTTGAACTTTTCCTTACCTAGCCTCGTCAGGACTTCCACTGCCTAGTTCCCAACTAGGTTTCCACCGCTTAGCCCTACTAGTATTTTCATTGCCTGGTTCCCAATTAGGTATTCATTGCCTAGCTTGGCTAGAACTTCAATTGCATAGTTCCCAACTAGATCTTCACTGTCTAGCCCCGCTAGGACCTCCACTGCCTAGTTTCACTTACTAGAACTTTTTCGTTGTCTAACCTCCAGTTAGGACTTTCCAGACAATTTTCCAGACAAGTATCCGATTATTCCTTGACCTACTTGACTTCTCTCTCACATATTGTCAAACAACTCGAGTTAACTCGAACTTAGTCAAATTGGTCAACCTTGACCCAAGGATGATTGTACCAACAATCTCCCCTTTTTTGATATTTGATAATAAAAATAAATTGCTCCCAAGTCAAAGGTATTTTTAATTAGAAAATAAATTGTTTAAATAAAAATGGTTCAAAGGTCTTTTAAAGATTATGTTGCTCCCAAGTCAACAAAAGAATTGGGTTCCATTGTGCCACCAAAAATTCATGCTCCCGTTTTTATTCTTGATCCAGCCTTTATCTCCAAAATTCACGAAGATCAGTTTGGAGGGTTAGATTCAAAATCCTTAATTACATCTAATGGAATTCTATAGTTATTGTAACACATTGAAGTATGAAGGGGTCCCTATTGATTTAATTTTGCTGATAGTTTTTCCTTTTAGCCTCAGAGATGCTGCAAAAGTTCAGTTAAATACTCTGCAACCCAAAAGAATTAAGACTTGAGATGAATTAGAGAAGAAGTTTTTGAACAAGTATTTTCCCCCAAGAAAGATCACTCATATGAGGAATCAAATCATGAACTTTAAACAAAAAGGAGAGACGTTATGCCAAGTATAGAATAGATTCATAACTCTTTTATATCAATGTCCATATCATAGGATCGAGGACTGACTGATCATCCATATATTTTATATAGGGATATCTTTTCAAAATAAGAATTAGTTGGATTCATTTGCTGGATGTTCTTTACTGAACAAAAATTTGAATGAACATATAAATTAATTGGTCAACTATAACGAATCTTAATGAATGGTCGGGGGAAAACTTAACGATTCTGCCATTAAGAATTCCAAAGGTAAAAAACTTAGAAGTGGAGTTGATTAAAAAAGGAGAACAAAGTCAAGAGAGTGGTGGAGTTTGAAATTTTTCAGAGGAAGATATTCATTTACATCATGAAGATTTTATGGAATTGTTTCCTTGGTGCAATGGAACTCTAACACAGATGTTAGATGGTGTGACTTCTTCAATTGAAACAATTATGGATAAGAATTATAGAGACGTCATATGCAAAGATGGATATAGTTGTGGTGATTTGCTCTTACCAACACTCAAAGACCCTTTAGAGGAAAGTCTGAATTGTGGAGAAATGGTGGAACATGTGCAAAAGATTGGATAAAGCTCCTGAACTAACACTAGAATAGGAGAAAATCAAGACACGTGAGCAAAATTCAATTGTAACTGAAATTTCATCACCTTAAGTAGAACTCAAATCTTTGTCTACTAATCTCATATATGAAGTTCTTGGACTAAATTCTACATTTCCTGTGATAATAAATACGAATCTAACAGAATTGGAGACCAAAAAATTAATTAGAGAGTTGAGCTTGCACAGGAAAGTGATATGATATACCATTGATGATATCAAAAGAATTAGTTTTTCTTTATGCATGCATAGAATTTTACTTTTAGATGACCACAAAAGCTTAGTTGAACATCAAAGGAGGCTAAATCTTAATATGAAAGAGGTAGTTAGAAAAAGGTACTCAAGCTACTAGATGCGGGATCATATATCCTATTTCTGATAGTGAGTGGATAAGTTTAGTGCATGTGGCTCCAAAAAAGGAAGGAATGATAGTAATTAGAAATGAGAGCAACGAATTGATCTCAACTAGAATAGTTACCGGATGACGGATGTGTATTGATTATCAGAACTTAAATAAAAAAACTAGAAAGGATCATTTCCCTCTTCCCTTTATTGACCAAATGCTTGAGAGACTGGCCAAACATTCTTATTTCTGCTACTTAATGGATATTCTGGGTTTTATTAAATTCCAATACACCCCCACGATCAAGAAAAAATCTACTTTTACATGGCCTTATGGAACTTTTATTTATCAATGAATGGCTTTTGGTTTATGTAATGCCCTTGCCACTTTCCAACGTTGTATGATTGTTATTTTTTCAGATTTAATAGAAGATATAATGAAAGTATTTATGGAAGATTTCTTAGTATATGAACTAACTTTGACATATGTTTGCTAAATCTTTCAAGAGTCATTCAGAGATGTGAAGAAGTGAATTTGATTTTCAATTGGAAAAAGTGTCATTTCATGGTAAAAGAGGGAATTATTTTGGGACATAAAATTTGGAAGCATGGAATTGAGGTTGATCAGGCAAAGGTACAAGCAATTGTGAAACTTCCCCCACCAATCAATGTGAGGAAGTAAGAAGATTCTTGGGATATGTCGAATTCTATCGGCGATTTATAAAGGACTTCTAAAAAATTTACAAACCAATGACCAATCTTCTAATTAAGGATACAGAATTCTGTTTCGATAAAAATTGCTTGGGAGCTTTTAAGAAAATCAAAAGTGCCCTCATTACCACCCTAGTAATTCAAACACAAGATTGGGAACTTTCGTTCAAAATTATGTGTTATGCCAGTGATTTCGTAGTAAGAGCAATATTGGGGCAAAGGAAAGATAAAAAGCTACATGTTATCCACTATGCTAGTAAGACTTTAGATGATGCCTAGATAAATTATGCTACTACAGAAAAAGAATTATTAGGGGTAGTCTTTGTATTCGATAAATTTATATCATACTTTGTCAGTTCGAAAGTGATAGCCTATACAGATCATGCGGTCATATGGTATTTGCTTAGTAAGAAAGATTTCAAACCATGACTCATTAGATGGATATTGTTTCTTCAAGAATTTAATTTAGAAATCAGAGATAAGAAAGGAGCAGAAAATGTGGTGGCAGATCACTTATCTTGAATTGGCCAAGATGGACGAAGAAATTCAGAAAATGATTTACCCATTAACGATTCTTTTTCAAACGAATGTCTTTTATCCATATCTAGTGCAAATGTACCATGGTATGCGGATATCACAAACTACCTTGCCAGCAGGGTTATTCCACTGAATCTTACTTTCCAACAAAAAAAGAAAATTTTCACTAGCGTCAAGTATTATGTATAAGCTGAACCACTCCTTTACAAAAAGTGTGGCGGTGCAATATATCGAAGATGTGTATCCAAGGAAGAAACTAAAGATATTTTGTATCATTGTAATTCATCATCTTATGGAGGACACCTTGGGATTTTAAGCACAGTTATGAAGATTTTACAAGTTGGATTCTTTTGGTTGTACCTATTTAAAGATGCAAGGGAATATGTTCAATCTTGTGATTGATCTCAGAAGACTGGAAACATCACCAAGTGACATGAGATGGCACTGAATTATATTATTGAAATTGAATTATTCGATTTTGGGGAGTAGACTTCATGAGACCCTTTTCTTCGTCATGCGATAATAATTACATTCTAGTTGCAGTTTACTATGTGTCTAAATAGGTGGAAGCTATAGCTTCCCATACCTATGATGATAGAATTGTTATCAAATTATTCAAGAAGATAATCTTTCCTCGATTTAGAGTCTCCAGAGTAGTCATTAGCGATGGGAAGCCTTATTTTTTTGAAAGACAGTTTGAGAACCTACTCAAGAAATATAGGGCTAGTTACAAAGTTAAAACGCCATATCATCCGCAGATTAATGAGCAAGTTGAAATTTCTAATAGAGAGATCAAAACGATATTAGAGAAGATAGTATCTACAACTCAAAAGAATTGGTCCCTAAAATTAGATGATGCTTTATGGGCATATCGCATTGACTACAAGACTCCAATTGGAATGACTCAATTTCGGTTAGTCTATGAAAAGTGTTGTCATCTCCCAGTTGAATTGGAGTACAAGACTTATTGGACGATTCAATGCCTCAATTTTGATTTGAAGGCAGCTGTAGAAAAATGAAACTCCAACTTAATAAACTTGATGAATTAAGAATACGTACAAACATGTTAAGTTTTATAAAGAAAGAACTAAGAAATGATATGATCGCCACATTTTATGATAGAAATTCAAAGAAAAAGACTTAGTTGTAACGCCCAGCCCTTCTAGCCTTACCTTACAGGACAAACGTTACTCCTTTCATATCTAAAGTTTGACATTCTTACATATTATATACTGCTCAGTTCAGAGATCTACTCTAAACTTGTTTCGACTGATCGGACGTGACTTGGAGCTAAGCAGAGCTGGAAGGGATTCTAGAGTTTCTAGCGGGTCTGGGTCATGTGGCCCTGACTGGCCGTGTAGTCTTGCCCGAGAAGGAACATGACATGGTCGTGTGGCGATGACCGGCCGTGTAGCCTTACTGAGGTCACAATTTGGCACGACCGTGTGTGCCACACGATCGTGTAAGGTATTCCCAACTAGCGCAGGGCACGACTATGTAAGGGTCACATGGCCGTTTCCCCTTGGCCGGAAGGAAGAGGTGCACAACCATGTGAATCCACACAGTCGTGTCACCTTGGCCGAGAGGAAGAGGTGCACGGCCGTGTGAATACACACACCCGTGCCCCCTTGGCCAAGAGGAATAGGTGCATGGTCATGTGAACCCACACGATCGTGTCACCTTGGCCGAGAGAAACAGGTGCACGACCGTGTGAATACACACGGTCGTGTCTCCTTAGCCGAGAGGAATAGGTACACGGCCGTGTGAATCCACACGACCATATCACCTTGGCCGAGAAGAAGAGGCCCGAGGCCGTGTGAATCCATATGGTCGTGTCACGAGCCCTGTGGGGGGTCACACCCTACTCTACAAAAAGGGGTTGTTCTCCCCTTGGTACTTATCTTTGGTTTAGGGTTCTCTTCCATTGCTTGAAGAGGGGTCCTCCCCTTTGGGGAGACCTTAGATCTTCCCTCTTTGCTACTTTAGTTACTGTCAAACTGATAAATTCATCATAAGTAACTAGTGATAGTATTTCATGTAGAGCGGAGAGAAGTAAATACTTTAGCATCCAGTTCTAACATACTCCATACAATAACAAGTTCCCAGATATCCTTCCATTGTTCCGTCACACACACACAAAACACCCCTCCTGATGCCTCCTCCTACTCGAACTTTTCTTTACCTTTATCTGTAGTATAAGGAAATGTAAATCTATAAGAGAATGCTTAGTAAGTACCATCTACTCACAAAACAAGTATTAAAAGAAAGAACATGCTTTCAAAATGACTTAGGGAAAAATACAAAACTCGTACTTGACAGTAATTCACGCTAAAACGCATAATTCAGAAATCTATACATGACATGCATTTTTAAATAGGTTTATCATGCAAAACATCAACTTAAAACCATGCTAGCAATGTAAACATGCAATGGAAACATAAATCTTGCCATACCATAGAGTTCATCCATGCTACACTTCATAACTCAAGTTCTCAAACTTAAGAAGCTAAGGCTTCGATTAAGGCAAACAATAAAGTTTGAAAATTTTATATTACATAACTAGTGAAAATTATAATAAACTTGCTTGGGCCCGACATTGTGCCACTTTACGCGCATCCTTAATAACATCCGAGATAGCTAATCTCGAACCTATTAAGGTACTACTAGGCGATCTAAAGCCTAGGGACGATCTAGGAGCCCACCCATGGACCTTGTGTCCAGTACATGCCACTTTAAAGTAAAATACTTTCTTTAAACATTCCTTTCTTATACTTGCACTTACTTGTCATTTAAACAAGCACCTTATGTGCGCTTAATCCCCCATACTTATAGGGAAGCACTTTAGGGTACCTGAATATGCTTCTTAGCCTCAAAACTAAATGGGAAGCAAATCAAGATACTCTAAACATGCTCTTAATCCCAAAACTTTAGAGGGCATCTTACATATCATAACATGTATCTTCTTTAACATGCATAAAACATAACACAACATATATCTTCTTTAACATGCATAAAATACATCATAACATGTATCATTGAAACAACTTATACTGCAGGTGAGTAGTACTTACATTCTTTCGCTAGATCTTACTATTATAGGGTGTAGGAAAAATAATCCTCTCTTGTACGCCTTAATCTCTAAGTCACCCTTCCCGCACGTACTAATCCTTGTGAAAACTCTCCTCTTAGATTCTCCTCTTGAAGAACTTAGAATTTAGAACCCTAGGTTCTTGGCCGAAAACTAAAAAGAGGAGAAGAGGAATTTTGGCTAGGGAGGAGAAGAGGAAATCAAAAATTAGGTTTTTGGTCTCTTCTATTCCCTTTTATACTAAGTGGAAGTTGAAGTATCTCTTCACACATAGCCTACATATAATGAATAGTTTCCTATTTCCAATGTATGTTTTACCATCACCTAATGGCTACTTAAATTACTCTTAAATCAAGGGCCAGGGTTCAAATCCCAGCCTGGGTCATTTATATATATATTTATTTATTTATTTTCTCTTCTTCTATTTCTTTTTGCTCTTTTGGAAGAGAGAAAAATTACGAGTGTTACTTTAGTATTATTATTCAACTCAATATTGAAATTTTTCCCTGAGAAGTTAAAATCACGGCGGACGGGATCATTCAAAGTTTAAAAGGTATATTCATATGAAGCAGTTGATATATGGAGTAAGGAGTTTGGAAAGTAGTAAATGGATAGCAATTAAAGAGTTATTACTTGGAATGCCAATTAATGGAGACAAAAGGATATCTTTGTCTGAACCTCGACCTCTAGAATGAACATAATAGGGAGCAAGCTCGTGACCTTAAATGAGTGCTGCTTGAAAGGCAACCCAATGGTTTCTTCATTTTTTTTTCTTTTTCATCCTAGTTGTTAGCTTTTTTCAAGTCTAATTCATATTTAGTTCCATTTTCAAGATTATAAAGAATAAAGATCTCTAGAGAGGGAGAACATCTACCGGGGTTGTGCTCTTTGGCCAAAGCTAACACGGGGTGACCGTGTGGAATGACACAGTCATGTGAACTCACCCGATATCAACACAGTATGGTCGTGTAGAATGATACAATCATGCCTTTCTAATCGAATCCAACACGGTATGGTCGTGTAGAATGACACGGTTGTGCCTTCCCAACCGAAACCAACATGGTATGGTTGTGTTGTTTAACACTGTTATGCCACTTAATGTTACATGACCCAGCCCAATTTAACCATTGCTAGGGCACAACCATGTGCGGTTGTGCTTCTTGGGAGGTAACCCAATGGTTTCTTCATTTTTATTTTCCTTTTCATCCTAGTTGTTAGCTTTTTTTTTAGTCTAATTCATATTTAGTTCTATTTTCAGGATTGTAAAGAATAAAGATCTGTAGAGGGGTAGAACATCTACCGGGGTTGTGTCTCTTTGGCCAAAACCAACATGGGGTGACCGTGTGGAATGACACGACCATGTGAACTCACCCGATAGCAACACGGTATGGCCGTGTAGAATGACATGATCATGCCTTCCCAACCGAATCCAACACAGTATGACCCTGTAGAATGACACAGTCGTGCCTTCCCAACCGAAACCAACGCGGTATGACAGTGTTGTTTAACACGGTTGTGCCACTTACTGCTACATGGCCCAAGCCCAATTTAACACGGCTATATGCTAATAGGCAGATAACATATGAAGGAAAAATAAGTTTTGATAGTCTTAGGATTGTCTAGTTCTGACTTTCGGATTTCTTGGATTTCTTGGAAATCGTAGGTCGAACTGACGCCTATTGTTCTCTCTTTCGGGGAATGCATCCTCACCTACTACTCTCAAGAGAGTTTACCTTTTGCCAGACCTGTCTTCTAGACCTTATGGACTTTTGCTCAGCGTTCGAGACTTCAGGTCTTCATGCTAAATATTTGCTCCATGACCCGTCTAGAATTCCACCTGGTCCGCAACCATCAGGATTTTCACCTAGAATCCTCAACTCTAAAATTTCGCCCAAAGTGCTTGACTCGCTAAAACTTTGCCCAACGCCCCGAACCAGGTCTTGTTACCCAACCGCAGCCAAGACTTTCCATCTACCTAGAATCCACTAGGACTTTTGCCTAAGAACACTTAAGACTTTCCTGTAAGTTCATTCACACTTATTAGATAACAAGACATCTTAACTTTTGAACCCTTTGCCATAATCAAAATATAGATTTGATCGTCTGGTGCTCCCTACACCAACACAAAGGTTTATCTAATAAGTTAGATATTATTTTTGATAATGATAATTAAAAACATCGATATGATTCATTATTGAAATGTTCTATTTTATGCACTAAACATTTGGACTATGAAACCTTAGATGTTCTAGGTTTCAAGAATAATGTTGATTGGCTTCTTGGGAGAATATGATGGAATAACTTTATGTGCATGAGATATCCAACATATCCTAAGATAGTTTTAGAAATTTTAAGCTTCATTAATTTCCAAAATGCTCGGGGAGGGGGAAATTACATTTTGATTGTTTAATGATAACTATGAATGGTCCATTGATGATTTTAATACATGTTTTGAATTTCCATGTGATGAAACACAAATAATACTTCCTATGTTCAATAGTTCAAATGTATGGGGATCAATTAGTGGTAAATCTATTTTTGATCCATACTCTTCGAAGGCTACTAATATCACTAATCCAATTTTTCATTATCTTCATTTGGTTATAAGGAATATAATATTTGGACAAGATGATAGTGAAGGAATAATAAAACTATTTGAATTATATTATTTATAAGCAATGGTGGAAAATATTCCGATTAACACGGGATTTCATTTTTTGAAGCACCTTATGAAATTAAGAAAAATTCCTGCCACTAGTCCTATTATTTTAGGAGGGTTGCTCACTTACATTACAGTAGTACTAGGTTGTGATCTTGAATGTCTAGAAATGGTGGATAATGCCCCCTGGGTTGATTTAAACACATGTTTGATAATACATATGATACGACAAGATGGTTATGGCTATTGTATTATTTTGAAAAATAATTTCCCTTTATGATTTCCAAATCCTGATTTAACCACCATTCGCATTAAAGAAAATTGGCTTTTGTCTAATGCCAATAAACAATCCATTCCCTCTCCTATACTAGCCTCCATAGATATTCCTTCAAGTAGTCGGGATCTCACTAGATTTAGTTTCTATAAGTTTCACCCTATCTTAGACACCCTTTATTATGATCTTGCTTTACATAATGATCTGTTGAAGAGATAAAAATATCTTTCGGATGAATAATTTTAATATTTGCGAGACTATTTTAAGAATGAGAAGGAATTGTTTACGAAAATAACTGATTATATGTATGCCCAGAGGGGGAAAATGAAGTTAAATGAGGATTTTAGGAGAGTTATAAGACAAATTCACATTAAAATCGATACCATGTATAAGTATCATAAGTTCTTGAGCAATAGAAAGAAGTGGTTTATTGAATCTTTTTCTACCCTTCCAGACTTCCCCGATTACCCCCCCCCCCCCTCTTCCACCATATTGATTTCATCGGGATGATGAAAAGTTTAAATATGGGGAAGTTGTACATATACTTACTTTCTTTGCATGTTAGTTCATTTCAATTACATTTTGCTTGTTTTCATGTTAGTTTTCATTTTGATTGTAGTTTTCTTCAATTACTTTGGTTGTTTCGCTTGTTTAAAATAGTTGTCTCTGTCACATGTAAGAACATCAATCTTCACTTTATTGTTGACTTCTCTGATAAGAAAATTGTTAACACGTTCATTTCTATAGTTGTGAGAAATAGTGTAGCATGAAGTGAGTATTGTGCTGTATTAAGAAAAAAAATTGAGTATTGGCCTAATTTTAAGGATTTTATTTCACTTTGCCTAAGTTGAATAATAGATAATTCCGAAACTAGTCATAATTCATCAAACTTATTTAATACTTAGATTTTCATGGTGATTTCTTAAACTACATATTGGTTTCTAGATGATGCTCGAGTCATATAAGCTCGCTTGGAAAAATTAAAACATCCCTACAATTGTTAGTGCTGTTGGTGCAACCTTAGGTCAAGGTTGACCTGGTTGACCCGACTCGAGTTGACGTGACTCGAGTTGTATTTTGATGTTTGACTTGGGAAGATTGTCGGTGCAACCTTAGGTCAAGGTTGACCTAGTTGTGTTGCATGTTGATGTTTGACACTCGTGAGAGAGTTCTATTCTTGATGTGGGACAAGAATAGATGTTTGGGAGATTATTGGTGCAACCGTAGGTCAAGGTTGACCTGGTTGACCTGATTCGGGAAAAATCCAAGTATGAAGACTTGGCACGGAAAAGTCCAAGCAGGGAGCTTGGCACTGGAAAAGTCCAAGTATGGAGACTTGGCACGGAAAAGTCCAAGCAGGGAGCTTGGCACGCGAAAAGTCCAAGTATGGAGACTTGGCACTGGAAAAGTCCAAACAGGGAGTTTGGCACGGGGAAAAATCCTAGTGAGTGAAGCTAGGTGAAGGTGAAAGTCCTGGTGAGTGAAGCCAGGCATTCGGGAAATCCTGGTGAGTGAAGCCAGGTGAAAATCCTAGTGAGTGAAGCTAGGTGAATGAAAAAGTCCTAACTGGGATGTTAGGCAGTGTGGAAAGTCCTGGTGAGTGAAGCCAGGTGGGAAAGTCCTGGTGAGTGAAGCCAGGAGAAAGTCCTAACTGGATGTTAGGCGTATGGAAATCCTGAGTGAGGCAGGTGAAAGTCCCGTGAGTGAAGCCGCAAGGGAAAATCCAGATGAATCAGGGATGATCGGACTTCTGGTGTTGGAAAGTCCAAGTAGGTCAAAGGGATTGACCGGACACTTGGCAGGGAGTTCTAGCAGGTCAAGGGAGTGACCAGATGCTAGGGATGAAGTACCAATAGGTCAAGGTTGACCGGATATTGGTTTGGAAGTCTTGGGACTTGGTTTGGGCAAAACCAAGCTCGGATCGGTCACCGACCGATCCAGGATACTTTTTTCTCGATCGGTCCGTGACCGATCGACATCGGTCAGAAGTTTCGATCGATCGGTCCGTGACCGATCGCCAGTTAACAGGCGAAAGAAAGGCGGTGATCCATCCACGCATCGATCAAAGATGTCCGATCGGCGTGGACCGATCGAGACGAGCATCGCGAGAAGGGAAGGAAGGGATCGGTCGCGAACCGATCCACCTCCTCTCGATCGGTCCACGATCGATCGAGACGATCCATTCTTCCCCGATCGGTCGCAGACGATCGAGTTCTAGCTGCTACGCTAGTTTCTTCACCGCTTCTTCGCAGTATAAAGGGGAGGGCTTCACAGGTTGCTTCTTCCTCTTCTTCGCCATCGAGCCGGTGTGCTCTTGAGCTTTCTGAGCTCTCATCGCCAAGCTCGCGTGAGTTTCCGCCGGTGTTCTAGCTGTTGGATCCGAGAAGCCGCTTCATCAAGGTTCCAGTCGACAACAAGAGGCAAGCAAGTGTTTTACAATTTCTGTTGTTCTTGTTTGTTGTCTCTATTGTTGTACTCCTTTGTTTGCTGTTGCAAAAGACTGTGGCGAGGTTTCTCCACCCACAAGGAGTATTTATTAGCCGGGTTTCCGGGGATTCATCCACCGACGGATTGACAGGGCTTGTCCACCTTACGGACACGCCGAGGAGTAGGAGCCCTAATCTCCGAACCTCGTTACATCCTTGTGTTAAGGTTTGAGTTTCTTCTCTTTCGTTTCTTTGTTGTATTTTCCGCTGCGCTAACCCTAGTTTGTAGAAAGAAACGCGAGCGATTTGGGGTCGGCTATTCACACCCTCTCTCTAGCCATATGAAGGATCCTAACAAGTGCTACATCTAAAGCACCAGAAAAAAAAAGATCAAGTGTTGCACAATACAATTATTTTGCAAGAAAAAATAGAATAAGGGATATAAAAAATAGTTTCATTAGTGAAAACTAGCAAGTTATCCCTTTGAAACTGAGTTAGATTACTGGAAAATAACTACTATGTTTCCTTTGATACCAAGTATACCTTTAAGACCTTAGCAAGTTATCCTTTTGAGACTGAGTTAGATTACTGGAGAAATAACTGCTATGTTGCTTTTGATATCAAGTACACCTTTAAAACCTTAGGTAGATTGAGAAAAATGAATCAATTGTGTGGCAGGTAAGTGTCTATCACCAGGAACATAAGGAATTTAGTTAAATGATGACTTAACTAAGATTAGAGATTGAAACTTGAAAAGCTTAGGTCACTCATCGCGTTGTGCACAAGAACTTATATTTAGGCTATACTTAGGTTACTTTATGATCATGCTCAAATGAAACTAATTGATTGAGTTGGATTGATTCACTAGAGATTATGCTGTACTATATTAGCACATGAGTCTAGATTGTAGAATTTTTCTTAAGGACAAGCAAAGGTTTAAGGTTAGGGTGTGATGTGCGAAGATTACATATACTTTTATGCATGTTTTGACGCACATTCACTTATATTCTTTGAGTATGTTCTATGCTATTATACTATTCTTTATCATATTTTCAGCATAATTAGTCTCTTTGTTGGAGAACCGCTTGTATTTGTTTTTTTCTTGACATGATGCATTTTTAGAGTGAAAATAAAACTAAGGCGTGCTTCAGAGCAATCCTAGAAGAGAAGTAGAGCTTTGTCATGTCCCTTGGCACGGTCATATCCCCTCACCCGAGAGCAATCAAAGCTCAGTCGTGCCTTGAGACACGGTAGTGCCCCTTCACTAAAGAGCATTCCAGGGCAGGCCATATGAAATCACATGACTGTATCCCCCATCCAGAGAATATTCATAGGGTGGTCATGTAAAATCACACGGTCGTACCTCTCCATTAAAGCCCCTTCACACTCTGGTCATGCCTAGAGGCATGACCGTGACACGACCCGAGCAAGGGTCGTGCCCTGCTTATAAAAAGGGTGTTCTTCCCCCTTTCAAAGGGGAGGAAGTTTTTCCCTTTAGGGGAGACTGATTTTGATCGAGATTTGCTCATCATCTGCACTCCTATTGACAATCTGAAGTTGTTTCCACCCTCTCCTTCATCTTCAAAAGCATATGATTGTATTCGAAGACCTTTCGTTGCATTGGCTAAGCTTTCTTCCTTCTTCTTCTTAGATTTGGATTTAAAGCTTACAATTATCATGTATTTGGATTCATCTCCTCTTAGTATGGAGTAGATTCATTTGTTTAAGATTAAGAGAGTAGTTGTGATGTGTAATTGATGTAACCTCTTTAAATTTGCTAATTTCCTATCCATATGACATGTTTTTGCCTTGTATCTATTTGATTAAATGTGTGTGTGAACAATTTATGCTTAAATCTTATGTTTGATTGAATGATTATATTGATTTATTCATCCCATAGAAGCGATACTCTAGATTATATGATCGAGGGTTTTAGTGACGAGGGTATCCCTTTTAACCAGATATTTAAAGTATCACTTTGAAAGGGAGGACAATTTTCAATAAGCAAACATCTAATTATGCTTAATGGATTTTCTTTAATTCTATATTAATAAGTGTCCTGTGTAATCTAAAAAATGTATGACCAGGGGTTCTAATGACAAGGGTATCCGTTTAACCGACCTTCGTAGATTACCTCTTCTACTTAGTTGTATCAGATGCTAATAAGGATATCACTTCGACATGACCGTTGTAGGATAATGTCGGTATTTAGTTAGACTTCCTACGTACGCATAAGGATAGAGGATGGGAGATGGACAATTCTTAGTACATTAATTAGTGTCACAACGAAACTGAACTCCTAGAATACTTTCCTTGACCAATTTTCTCAACCAATTCTTCTTCCTAATTCTCTTCTCTCTTTATTTTAGTGTATCAATTCATAACAATCGATTGTTTAGCTAATTCACCATGATAAGTCTCTAGTCTTAACTCAATCCCTGTAAGTTCAATATCTTTTATTACTGACAACATAACCGTGCACTTATGGTACCGTAACTTCTAGTTAGGACTTTTCACTGCCTAACCTACAGTTATGATTTCTCATTGTCTAACCTCCAGTTAGGATTTTCTGTTGTCTAATCTCTCGTTAGGACTTCTCGTTACCTAACCTCTAGTTAAGACTTCCTGGCTAAGTATCCAGTCCTTTCTTAACCTACTTAACTTGACATACTTGATTTCCTAGATAAATAGTTAGTCATCTCATGTTAAACATTACCTAACGTAGTTAAATTTTTTTTTGTTTTAGAAGAGATATAGGAGTTTGAGCCCTCCTCCCCTCCCTGACCCATACAAATAGTAGCAAATGACAATGTTAAAAAAAACAATAAATAAATAGTGGTAGAACACTTCAGGGATCAAATAACGTAAGGTTTGAATTTCAATGGGGATAGATATTTTGGAAGTCAACTTGTAAGTGTGCATAATCTATTGTACTTTGAATTTATCTCAATAGGCGAACAAAAAATGAAGACAGCCCACATTCAATATTAATTAGACAAAACTCAAACACTTGAAATAAATAATAATAATAATAAGTGCAACAACTTAGGAGTGTCGAATGACACTCCTTTGGGTTTAACACGGTTCAAACTTCGTTCATCCTTGATTTTAAATTAACAATAATTAGGGGCATATTTGAAAAGCCAAATGAGCTTAGTTCAAGTCTTTTCCACCACTTAAGGATACCCCTTAATCCCCTAAAAAAAAAAAAATCTAAAATCTCACTCTCAACTCACTCAACTTTCAAGTGATCGATCATCTTCAACTCTTATCCTTCATTTCTCCTCTTTAAGAGTTTCAAGCCATTAAAAGTTTACGTGAACTCAAAATTTAAAGTGTTTTTATCGTGAATTAAAAGTCATTATATCCTAAAAAATGATTGTTGATAAATAATTTACTTCAAATAGTAGGCATTCCTAAGGGCATCTATAACGCTACATTGTTATAACATTTATTACCTCATCAAAAAGCATGAGGTCTACTGCCACATACTCATTATAACAACATTTTTCTTTCATCCATATTCCTTTTAATATTAACATGCACTCAATCATCTTAAAATTATATTATATTAAATAAATATATTTTAAATATGTTTTACAATATTTAAATTATTATTATTTTTAAGAATAAACTTACATTTTTAAAATTTATAATTTTTTAATAAATAAAATTTAAAAACTAAAAAAAAATATATACATATGGGATGAGCCAGTTAGGGGTTGACCCAACCCATCTTTGCTTGTATAAAATATAGAAAATGCAAGCTATATATTCAAATAATAGAAGCTATATAATTTAGAATATTCTATTTTAGGTAATCTAGAATATACTATAATATTATTTCTTGTAAGATAAGAAACCCTCTTGTATATGTACTCATTTGATGAGATGAATCGTTATGGAAAAACAATATTACCTTCTACATGGTATCAAAGTCCCAAATCCCAAGTTCAATTCTTTGAACTTGTTTTGAATTTTTTTTCCCCTTTTTTCTTTTCCCTAATCCCCAAATCCTTGAATCTCAAACAATTTCTCAATGGATGGATCTGTAATTGATGATACTCAATCATCCTCACAAGTCATTCATCACTACACCCAACTAGACAATTCTGCGTTTCCAAAAACTATTTTGTTGGATGAATCCAACTACACCATATGGTCTCCCCTCACGTGGTGTGTATTGGAGCACGAGGAAAGATAGGTTATTTAGCTGGAAAAAAATCTAAACCCCATATGAATTCTCCAAGATATGAAGTTTGGGCGACATATAATGAAAAGGTAAAAAGCTGGTTTATTGATTCCATTGAGACCTCTCTTATGAACCAATATATCCGTCTTCCTACTATATTCGTCTTCCTACTGCAAAAGATATTTGGGAAGCTGTGGAGAAAACGTTTTATGATGATTCTGACGAAACTCGAATCTTTGAATTGAACAAGAAGTGCTTTGAAGCAAAGTAGAATGGTCGACCTATTCCCACCTACTTCGAATTGGTGACCATGTTTCAGGAGATTGATCAAATGATGGTCTCTTAGAATAATGATGTTGCAGCTGTAGTCCATGAGACTTCAATGTTGTCTCGATTGCATGTTCATATGTTTTTGAGTGGACTAGATTCGGAATATGATCAGGTGCGTGGAGAGATCCTACGCAAGGAATCTAAATTCTCCCTGAAGCAGAGTTATGCTTACATTCGCAAGGTGTAATATGAGAAACAAGCTATGGGACGTCCGACATCTACTGAATCCTCTGTTTTTTATGTTCAGAGAAGAGAAGTTGCTCCACCAATTTTTTTTGGTCCTCCTCGTCGTCCTATAGGTAAATCAAATCCATATGCAAATAAGAAGTGTAATGTTTGTGGAGAATTATGCCATAGCAAGGAAAGATGTTATGAAGTGATTGGGTATCCTGATTGGCGGGACTTCACCAAGAAGCCATGAAAGAATATCAACAAGGTGGCTATTGCTACTATTGGGAATGAACATCTTGATAGTGCTTCTGCTAATATAGCACAATCAGGTATGAATGATACAGTTATTTCGAATACTACATGGATAATTGATTCAGGTGCATCTGATCATATGACAAACAACCCGAACCTTGTGAAAAATTTTAGAGTTCCCCCTCAAAATTCTGTCTCTACTATTGATGGTACTCTAACTCTTGTTAGCAGAGAAGGTTTTATTGAGTTATCTGATACCCTAACTCTTGAATCTGTTTTAGTTGTTCCATCTCTATCTTATAACCTATTGTCTGTCTGTCAAATTATTCTAAAACTTGCATGTATTATGACATTTTATCCATCTTTCTGTGTGTTTCAGGACATTCTGACTTGAAAGATTCTTGATTATGGTGTTAGAAGGGGGAAATTGTACTACTTAGATCTAATTGAGACTGGGAGAACTACAAGCATCTTTTGGGACAAGCTAATCATATCATAATGGTCGATAATGAAAAGGAAATGGTGTGGTTATGACATTGCCGTTTAGGACATTTGTCCTTTAGCTATCTTAAGAAGTTACAACCCCATTTGTTTTCAGCTGTTAATGATTCAGAATTTCATTATGACATTTGTGAATTGGCTAAAAGCCACCGTATTTCATATTCACCAAGTATTAATAGATGTCCTATTCCATTTATGAAAATTTACTTTGATGTTTGAGGACCTGCAAAAATTTCTTCATTTTTTGGAGCTCAGTATTATGTAACATTTATTGATGATTGCACTTGCATGACCTGGGTGTCATTACTTAAACGTAAGAGTGATGTATTTGAGATATTTACTAAGTTTTACAAGATGGTGGTGATATAGTACCAATAATTCATCAGAGTTTTTCAATCTGACAATGGTGGAGAGTTTGTGAATAGCCTTATGACTGAGTTTTGCTGATCGAATGGAATTCATGATCAAACCTTCAATTCTGGTACTCCTCAATAGAATGGTTTAGCGGAACGAAAGAACAGACAATTGTTAGAAGTTGTTCGTGCTTCCCTGTTTGGTATGAATGTACCTCAATCGTATTGGGGTGAAGCAGTGAAATCAGCAGCATATGTTATTAACTGTACCTCCCTCACGAGTAATTGAGTTCAAGAATCCTCATCAGAAGCTTCATACACTTTTGACCATCCCTTTTATGCCTAATTTGGAGCCTTGAGTGTTTGGGTGCACCGCTTATGTACACATACCAAAATCACAACGAAGTAAGCTTGATCCTTGTGTGAAGAAATATATTTTTGTGGGTTATGTAGAGTTCCAAAAAGGGTACAGATGTTACGATCCACTCACTGACAAAATGCACATCTCTCTTGATGTCTCATTTCATGAATCTGAGTCATATTACGCAGGGGAGTTTCCAAGTCTTCTCTTCAAGGGGAGGGCGATAATGAAGGGAATCCTTGTCATATTTCTAATATTGATGTCTTTGAAGAATTGGAATACTTGGAGGAATAATTTGAAGTTCCTGCAATAGCTGAGACTGTTCTAGTAGCAGTAGAGAATGACTTATCTCGAGAGATAAATAAGTCCAATGAGCAGACAATCGATTACTTGGTTCCTGACAATCAATTCCCTCATGAGACAGAAACAAATGATCAGGATATATTTGAAACTCATGACATCCCCCCTTCTATATCAATAACTGAAAATCTTACTCAAAATTATCCACCTCAGGTACCTTTAATCTTTAATAAGTCTTCTAGGTTAGAAAGTGTTGAACCTAGGAAATCACAAAGGGTTACTAAGGGAGTTCTAAAAAGCAATATGAACCAGACATCAAAGCCCAAGCTAAATACCCTATAGCTAACTTTATATCTCGTCATAGACTTTCTAAGTCACATGCACTTGTTATTAATCAATTATCTACTGTATCTATGCCTAGTAACGTGCATGATGCATTGAAGGATCCAAAATGAACAACAACAATGAATGAAAAATTAGAGGCTCTTCAAAGGAATGTTACATGGGAGGTAGTAGACAAACTTGTTGGAAAGAAGACTGTAGGATGTCGTTGGGTGTTTAATGTGAAGCTTTATGCAGATGGAACAATTGATAGATATAAAGCAAGATTGGTTGGCAAGGGGTATACACAGCGCTATGGAATTGATTATGAGGAGCCTTTCACACCTGTAGTGAAAATCAATACTGTCCAAATTTTAATTTCACTTGCAGCAAATAAAAGATTGGCCTTTGCACCAGCTTGATGTGAAAAATGCATTTCTCAATGGAGATTTGGAGGAAGAAGTATACATGGATATACCCCCTGGCATGAAGAATAAGACAAGAGAAGTTTGTAAGGTGTGCAAATTGAAGAAGTCCTTGTATGGCCTGAAACAGTCTCCCAGAGCTTGGTTTGGAAGATTTTCGAAGTCCATGAGAGCCTTTGGGTACAAATAAAGCAATTCTCACAATACCTTGTTTATCAAACACAAGAATGGTAAGATTACAATTCTAATTGTGTATGTTGATGACATGATCGTTATAGGAGATGATTCAAAAGAAATAAATGATTTGAAGAAAAAATTGTCGAAATAATTTGAAATGCATGATCTCGGACAATTGAAGTATTTTCTGGGTATTGAAGTTGCAAGGTCGATAGAAGGAATTTCACTTTCACAAAGGAAGTATGTTCTTGATCTACTCACTAAAACAGGGATGTTGGACTGCAAACCGATGGAGACGCCTATTGAGGTGAATCATGGACTCACTATTCTCCCTGATCAAGTTCCTACCGATAAAGGAAGGTATCAACGTCTTGTAGGAAGGTTAATTTATCTTTCTTATACGAGACCTGATATTGCTTACGCTGTAAGTGTTGTTAGTCAGTTTATGCATTGTCCGAGTGAAGAGCATATGGATGCCGTCTTTCGTATCTTGAGATATTTGAAGATGGCACCTGGTAAAGGATTTTTATTTAGAAAAAATGAAACATTGGAAGTTGTTGGTACATAGATGCAAATTGGGCCAGTGATAAAACTGATAGATGCTCTATATCAGGTTACTTCACTTTTGTGGATGGGAACCTTGTAACTTGGCGTAGTAAAAAATAAAAAATTATTGCTAGATCAAGTGCAGAAGCCGAATTTTGAGGTATGACTCATGGAGTTTGTGAAATGTTGTGGATTCGTAATGTCCTTAAGGAATTGGGTTTTAAGCTTCAAAGGTCTATGGATCTAAATTGTGATAATACAGCTGCTATTCAAATTGCACATAACCCAGTTCAGCATGATCGAACAAAGCATGTGGAGGTTGACCTCCATTTTATTAAAGAAAATCTTGACAAAAAAGCTATTCGTTTTCCATTCGTAATTTCAAAGGAGCAATTAGCTGATGTTCACACTAAAAGGGTATCTTAAAAAGTGTTTGACAATTCAGTTGACAAGTTGGGCATGATAGACATCTATGCACCAACTTGAGGGGGAGTATAGAATATAGAAAATGCAAGCTGTATATTCAAATTATAGAAGCTGTATAATTTAGAATATTCTATTTTAGGTAATTTAGAATATACTATAATATTATTTCTTGTAAGACAAGAAACTCTCTTGTATATGTACTCATTTGATGGGATGAATCGTTATAGAAAAACGGTATTACCTTCTACAGCTTGAACATGTTCAAAGTCTTGAATGCGTTCAAGCAAAGGGTGTTATAACACCCCCTTCCTAATACTTTTAACAGTAAGAGGGTTGTTATAACACCCTTTAATATTTACATTGTAGATGCTCTTAGGGGTGACTAGATAAATGGATGATCGTACGCCAATGATAGTAACTCGAAGGAATGCATCAGCCAACCCAAAAAGGTACAAGAACTATATAATTCGTCATCTCAACCCTTCTAGGTGGTTGCAATGAGATACCACCAATGTAGAAAGATTTCAAAAAAAATAAATAAATAAACACAAAGATATTTTCACACATCTATAAACAAAATTAAATATTACTTCACACATATATTTTATTTAATTTTAATCAACTCAAATCATTACAAGTCTGACTATATGTACTGGTTGATATTTTCAATTGACCTAACTCCATTCTAGTTTGACCCAAATTTATTCTTAATATTTTTAATTAACTAAAAATAATGCTAAATTCAATTAACCTTATTGACTAGTTCTGAGATGACTAACTTAGTTCCATTGAATTTTTTCATCGACCACCGAGTAACTTGGGAAGCGTACAGTGGGCAGCCCAGAAGCCCAGTATCCATTGATTGCACGTCCTATTTTGAGGAAAACTTTTTATAAAAATGTCATAATTGAAGATTGAACCACATATACTTAAGTGACAACCTGAATATTGTACCACAGTACCATAGCTAATATTTTCAATTAACTAGTAATAGTGATCCACATCAGTAAACCTATAATCTTGCCGCACTAAGGGCATCTTCAATATAACGTAAGACTTTGAAAAGTTTGTAAAATGAAACAAACATGAATTATTATGAATGCTAGGTTTGATGTTTTATTTTAACGACAGTAGTAAAATTTTAAACTTAATTTTTACAAAATTAGTAATGTGGATGAGATCATTCAAAATAAAGATGTGTGAGTTGATAATATGGTTCGTAACAAAATTATAAATTATAGATAGATTTTTTTTAAAATAGTAGGAGTAGTAAGTTTTTATATTTTTAATATGATATTGATGTGATATATTAAAAACTATTATAAAAAAAACATTTAGATCTCTGATAATTGAAGATGCCCAAAGCTACTAATAATAGACGAAAAACTACATCGAGAGACCATTCTTCAACAAGACAGAGTTAATGCTCAGTGTAATTCCACCTTTACTCAATAGTCTCACAATTCCTTCTGAGAGGCATTACAACAAGTTGTCTATGGAGATTCTATTGCAACCTTATGGGTGTTAATATTATTATATACTTCATACAAATATTTTGTCATCTCCAGTTTTTCCATCAGATCACCATCATCACATTCTCTTCCGAGAACCATAAGTTGGGTTCTTCTCCACTTGCTTGCCTACAAATCGGGGTCACCGTTCCATCGGAGGCTTCAGCACCTGTTTTCAGAGGATATCAGTAACTAGAAAAACCATTTCCAACTGATAAACACTATTAAATGAAGAAAGACGATATGGACTTAATACCAATTCCACTGGACGATGCACTCAGATAGTTTGCTGAATCCAATCTGAGGCTCTGAAAGGTGATGTCTTCCCAACTCGTGAAACATGGCAAATATTTGGCGCCATGGTCACCGGGAAATAAAGCTCCATCTATGTGATCGATTCGAGATGGAACTGCGAGCTGATTAAATGATGGGCCTGCTGCTTGTGGACTCTGGAACTGATCACAAAAGCTTGGCGATTTGAGACAAGAAACTGTTCCACTGCTTCTCTGAAAAGGATCAAGAGATGAGCTCTCTTCCGTGCAATCATAAACCTCTTCCAAGTTTCTTTTGTGTTTGAAGTCGGAGTACATGGCAGGAGAGTTGCATCTTCCATTTCTCTTCATCACCCGGCACAAGGCAAAATCTCCCTAGTAAGATGAGAACAATTAGTGACTGCAGAATCATGCGATATCTTATTCATTGTTTTACCACAAAATTAGTAGTTCCATTGGGAAGATCTTCGCAAAGGCGGTGCTCGTGCATGATCCAGTCAGTTCTTTCTCCCCCGGGAGCTCGCCCCAGATAGAAAACAAGAGTCTTCCTCAGCCCAAACACACAAGATTCGCAGCTTATCTTTCTGTCTTTCCCAGTGGCCTTCCAGTACCCAGAAACTGTAGCTCTGTTGGTGCGGGAACCATTTGGGTATTTGCGGTTGCGTGGATAAAAGAAGAACCATTCCATGTCTTTTCTAGGGAGAAACGATTTATCTGAAAATGATGAAATCAAGCACACTGAAATTGAAACAACCCAAGTGAAAGCATGCAGTCATCAGTAAATTACCTGGTAGCTCCCATGGATCAAACTTGCATAAATCAATCACTGGAATAACTTCAAGCTCGATCTTAAGCCCATTCACTTTCCTCTTCAGATAGTAATCGATCAACTCTTCGTCTGTTGGATGGAATCGAAAACCGGGTGGCAGCAACATAGAACTCATTTTGTGCAGTTATGAAGATGATAAAACAAAGCACTCTTTAAAAATTCGATTATATGATAAAATTGATCAGAAAACGAAGATTTGCTTCCCTCAAAAACATGGAAGCCGGATCGCCCTTGACGAAGTGTACCTATTTAAAGTGTTGAATATCCAAAAATAAAACCTTTTCTCTGAACACAGCTTCCAAAGTGTAGAACTCTTATAGGTCAAAATCATTGATCTTCTCATAAACCTCTGATAATTGTTCTTAGAAATCTGCAACAGACGGTTTTCTATTTCAAGCTACAAGTTCAATGGGATGCCAAAACGGAGAGGACTTATCAGATAGGTGGAACTTATCAGAGAGTAGAGTGGAAGAACAGAGACGAGATGTCTATTTATAGAGGAAGGAAGGAGAAGCAATGAAGCAAGTAAAGGTTGAGATTGTCTTTGTATGCATGAAGTTATTCCAAACATTTAAAGAATTTGTGGTCTCTTTTCCGTTTGACTATTCACACGCAAAATTGCGAGTCGAGTTTATACTTCAATAGCTTTATATTGTCACCGTTCATGATAAAATTCTGTTGCTGTCAGCAACTCAGCATGTCCGAAAGTCCCCTTTGTTTAATCCTCTTCGGCTTATTCATAAAGTGACAAGGATGGACGCATTAACTTTGGATGACTTTGTAGACAAACATTCATGAGCGTTCACATCGAGTTTCTTCCTCCCTTTTCCAAAGGCTTGTATTTTATTACCTAAAGTATGCGATCGTTGATGGAGATCTGCATGGAGGATGCCTGGAGGAAAGAAAATTTGCAGGCTAATGGCTCCATGGGAATGTACTAAAAGATCACTGACAAAATTCTTATAAAAGCTAAAACATTCTCACCAGTGCTTATCATTGCACATATTTTTAATTCACCAGAACTTATTCCCTGCCAGCGAAAAGTGATCAAGTCTTGTTGATCATGTATACAGTCATCATTAAGAAAATGAATGACTGAGGGAACAAAAACACAATGATTCGCGCACTGTTCTTCTGGTAGTGATTCATATGATCGGATCACCTACGTCGGCAGCAGCAGTTGGAGCATGCTTTTTTGGACTCAGATGGCGGCTTCGTCATCAACTTTAATCGAAGACGAGGAAGGAGTAGGAAAGGGCATAAAGCGAACGACTGTGGGGAGCGGACGCTGCATTTTTCAACAATGCTCCGATCGTTTACTTTGAGTTACAGGAAGCAAAGAAGGAGAAGAAGCTAAGAAGGCAAAAATTAATGGCGAAAGAGACAAATTAAGTTGCCGAAAGTGGTAGTCGCTACTTTTGAGGATAAGATAACGAGGAAGAAGTGATGGAACACCCAACGCATTTCGGTTGTTTTTCACGTGGGTAAATTCAGTAGCGCGAACGGCTCCATTCTTTGTAGTCAAAGTTCTAGTATGACCTTCCGACTTAAAAAAATTAATTCAAATACCCCGCAGGTAAAAATCGATCCATAAATACCTGTAATTACCATAATATTTTTCCGTTGCACCCTAACGGGGTCCATCTTCTTTTCTCATAATCAGTCAATCGGAATTAGGAGTAATCAGTTTGGTAATATGATCAGGGTTATATTATAAAATTAATTATTTTATTTAGTATAAATAATTTTAAAACTATAATAAAATGTAATGTAATCATAATTATAAAAGATAATAAATTTTTATAATATGAATTACAAAGTTAAAAACACATGTAATACAGGTATCATTGGGATGTTATAACATCTCTTTACTATTCAAGGTATTGCAAAAAGTTATTATAATACCTCTTTACTTGAATGCATTCAAGTAAAGTAATAAAATTTATAACTTTTTTATTTTATTTATTAAAAAGTTACAAATTTTAAATTTTAAAATTGAATAAAACGGTTTATTTTTTAACTACTATTTTTAACGGTTAGTTCGAAATTTCATCTATAAATACCTACTAATGTGTACATATATTTTCATTCCAACTCATTAGACTTTTCAATTCTATTCTCTAATATTCTCTCCATATATATTTTTTAAAAAATAAAATTATTATTAAAAAATAATAATAATTTTTTTTAAAAAAATATTTTTAAAATATATTTATTTAATATGATATCATTTTAAGATGATTAAGTAAAATGTGAGACTCATCAATGATGAGTGTTAATATTAAAAGGAATATGAATGAAAGAGATATGTTGTTATAACGGTGATGCGATATTGGACTCCATGATGGCCAAAGACGAATACACTCGCCCCCAGCGCCCCCCCCCAACCCGTCCTAGGGCTAACACGGAGGAGGTGACCCCATTGTAGCAAAAAGATGAATACGCTCGCCCCCAGCGCCCCCGCCAATCCATCCCAGGGGCAACACGGAGACGGAGGAGGTGATCCCATATTTTTTGATAAGATGATAGGTGTTATAACGATGATGCATTATGAATACTCTAATAACATATAATCTGAATTATATTTCAATTCTATGATTTAATATGTCAAATATACCCTAATTTAATCAATTGTTATCGCTAATTATCATTGTCGGCAGTCACTATCGACCATCCATCGCTGATAGAAATCATATGATATTTATGTGGCTTTATAATAATATGAAACTATATTCCTTATAAAATATAATCAACATTCAATAAACGAATATAAACAACTTTATAATTAAAAATTATATGCACAATTCTTCCATCAAATGTAAGGGGTTACGACTTAGTTGACTCCATCATAATTTTATTATTTTTAATCAATAAGTTTATGGGATGAAAAATTAGTGTTTTAATTTTTTTTGGTTATAAAGCCATGAGTTTTTATTGACGAAGCTGCATTGATTAAAATTGTTTAATAAATCAATTAAAATGACAAATATGTTTGAATTTCTCACTCTATTATGAATATATATTTAGTTTAATTTTTTATTTGGACTGGCATGAGACTGTGGCACATATATTTTACTATTGATTTTTTTTCTTCTAAATTTTATAGTATAAACTTTCACAAATAAGATATTATTGAATTCTAAAATAGAAATCAATCTATGTATCTATTTTATTTTTATTTTTTAAAGTTAAAATAAACATTTAATCTATCAAGTCCCATTATTTTGGCCAAAATTATTTGATAAACTGAAACATTTTAAGATCAATTTGTTCTTAAAGGGGTGACAAAAGTTGACACGACCTGCTTCCACAATATGATCCAACCTAAGATTTTGCAACTTCGTATTTGAGCTAAACAATTAGGTTCATAAAGGGTTCGACCCATTTATGAACCTTTATGAACCTACTTTTTTGCAAGTCCCTATTTCATTTTCCTGTACACTGCCCCAGATTTTTGTGATGCCTGATGGTTTTTGATCGTGTGGCATCCGATCCACTATCAACTTCAATCCCTAATTTCTAAAACCTTCCTCCCTCATCGCTGCCTGCCATCGAAATGGCCGCCTCTTTGCTTCCCGAGGTTTCGCCGAAGATCTTCACCGCAGAAACCCTCCGCGCCGCAGCCAAGCAATCTCAGGGAATCCATCTCATACCTGTCTCCCTCCGCCGCACCATCAAGAAATTCCTCCGAGGTATTCGACATTCCTCGTAAAACTGTTCATTATTGCCGTATTCAGTTTTTTATTCTGTTGAACCCGAGCAGAGAGGAAGAATGGCCATATGAATCGAAAGGTGCTGCTTCTCTCGCAGTCTTTCAACAAGATCAAGTACGCCAACCTCCAGCTCACTGCCTCCGCTTCTCGTGACCTTGTTGAAAACCCGTTCAGGCCCGTCGTGCTTCGTTCTGGTCGGTGGAAGATTCAGTCTGCTTATGGGGACATTGGTGTCAAGTATAGTGAAGATGAGACCGTCGCGTACGTCGCCTCCCGCATGCCTGCCATATACTCTGCATGCCACCGGGTCCTCCGGGAGGTCCAAAGCTTCTGCATTCATCAAAATTCTCTTTCTTTTTTTTTCTCGGCAGGTAACCTTCCTTTTGTTTCCATTTGCCTTTGAATTGTGGGTTTGTGATTGTAGGTTCGCAGGAGGGTGCCAGAGTTTTCTCCATCCAAAGTTCTGGACTTTGGTGCTGGTCCAGGCTCAGCTCTTTGGTAAACTCATTCTTTATTCAGTTCACATGTCCACAAAAATTATCGTCTTTCTTAATGAAGCGGAAGAGTGTTAGTTGTTTCTAATCTTTTGAACTTCTTAGGGCAATGCGCGAGGTTTGGCCTCGTTCTTTAGACAGAGTTAATTTGGTAGAACCATCCAAATCGATGCAAAGAGCTGCTCAGAGCCTTTTGCAAGGTAAGTCGATATGATGTTTCCCTTTTGTGCTATTATGTTCACAACTTCTGATAGGATTCTCTGATAATGCTTAAATGATTATCTAATTTTTTGCACTTAAGTTGGGTACTACTCATTGTGCTTTCCAATTCCTCCAATTGGTATGGTCTTGGGTTGACAACAAGTGTCATATTAGTTGATTTCATAATTCGGTTATGCCATTTTGTTTCAATATAAAATTATGTAAAACAATGTTAAACAAGTTAAAATATTATGAAAATAATAGAATATACATAAAAAAGTTCCAGCAAACAGGCAGATTCATCGGTGTTATAGATTTGAAAGGGCTGCCAGTAATCCTCAATGTTAAACATATTTGAGGAGATGTGCTAGCAACTTGATATCAAAATTCCAGTAAGGCAGATTCACACCATATTTTGGAATACAATATATTAGATTACTCTACTTATTGTTCATCGGTGTTATAGATTTGAAAGGGCTGCCAGTAATCCACAGTTATGATAGCATTCAAGCCCTAAATCGCAGCCTGGATAAGCATGACAGAAGACACGATCTTGTGATTTCTGTAAGATCTCCAAACTTTTGTTTTTCCCAAATTCACAATTATATTGTCCAAGTAATATTGTATTATAATTTTGTAGAACACTATACTTCCTCTTTTATATTCTCTCCATGATGGGTTATGTAGGATAATCCAACCAATATTACAGTGTTAGATCCCTAGTCAATGTGGGACTATCCTTCATAAGATCTTCTCATGTGAAATTGAAATCCTGTGGACCCTTCTGCTAGCGTTGACTTGATGGCAATGCAATAAGATCATCCTCGCAATTGCGAAAATGGAGTATAACCTGGCATTACATCTAGGTTGGCAAGATGGAAAACAAATTTCCTTGTGCTTCTTTTTAGATGTATATTTTGGCGTTCCTACTCTTGGCTTGGGGTAACACATAAGCTTATCTAGTCATGTAGCTTTGTTCCTTTCCAATCATCATCATTCGTAGTTTGGGTGTGCTGAATCTCCCACAACTCTAACCCACCAAACTTGACCATATTTAGTGCAATTCGGGCAAATGCCATCCAACTTTAACCCAATTCAATTAGATTCTTCCCAACTAATGTTCTTTAGCCATGTTCTAGTCAAGGCTGGAGCTAAAACTTGAGGCTAGGGCTGTTAATGATCCGAACATTTGTGAGAAAGATTGTTGTTTGGTTTGGTAAGAGCTTATTTATGTCCGTTAAATATACACAAGGTCAATTAAATGAGCAAGTTTGAACAGCACATTAAACTAAATGAACAAGGTTGAACACATGTGTGTTTCGCTTATTAATGTTCATGAAAAGAGATTAACAATGCCCACAAACAAAACTTGTGAACTATGTTCATCAACAAATCTTTTATCAAATTTATAAAAAAATAAAAAAGCTCTCAAAATAAATAAACAAGCTTGTAATATCAAGCTTACTAACCCACCAAACAAACTTGAACATGTAAAAGTTTCAAACAATCATACAAACTTCAATTAAGAGTTTGATAACATCTAAATGAACCAAGCTCAAGCTCAAGTTTGAAAAAAAAAACCAAGCTAAGCTTGAACAACCATTTCAATGGCTTGGTTCATTTTTAGTTTGGGCTTGATTTGGCTCAATTACCTTCTCAAACAAACTTGAACAACACAAAGCTTGGCTTGTTTACAACCATACTTCAAACTAGCAAACTTTTGTAATCCATTACAAGTTTTTTCCATAACAAATTTGACATTCCTTGTCGGAAAATAGGGATAGGCATGGAGTTGAAGGAGGAAGACAAATGATGCTAAAATTTCTGTTTTCGCTGGTCAAGAAGATGCCGTAAGCAAAATAAGAGCAAGTGACCTTTCCTTTATAAATGAAAAAAATTGTCTGGTTTTGGGTAATATGTGTCAAGGTGCCAAGTAACTTAATTGTGAACGATAAAGACACAAAGGAATTAGTAAATTCACAATTTTGAATAATATTGAGGAGGATGGAATGATTGTTCCTTGGATTTTCTATAGGAAAAGGAAAAGTTGAGCATAGGAGTAGGGGTTTTAGTGGAATTGGGAGAACGTTACAATGTGGAGGAAGTTATGGAGGAATTGAAACATCCAAGTAAGAAGAAGGGATTTTAGAGGGTAAAGTTAGAGCAATTTTGCAGAGATTATGAACTAAAAGGGAAGATCTGATAAAGTTTGAATTGAGGAGGCTTGAGATCCAAGTTACGTTCACTTTGGAGATACAGGATGAGATGATACCAAAAAACTCTTGAGTTCTATGCATGAACACATACAAATAGAGCACACGTCCATTGGACACAATTACAGAATGTCCTTGTATGGAGTTTTGTATGCATTTGTGTCAGGTTTTCCCAAAAACTCTGAGGCGAGTAGCACATCAATGGTGGTGAAAATTGTCCTTAGAAGACATCATGTTTTAGAGAGTTTGCTTGAAATAAAGTCTACTTTGTGGGAAGTAGTGGAATTACTTGGAGTTTGGCTAGTATAATGATTTTAAAGCTAGCTGGAGCCTTGCATGGTTATTGAAAAGGTTTATTGAAGTAGCAAAGCAAGTTTCACAACTTGAACCCTGCTCTCCTAGTGTGACCTTAAGTATGAAAATCTACCAAAGCATTATGCTGAGATGTTAGAGAGGGTGACTAGGTTTGCAAGAGTAATTGATGTCATAAAGTTAAAGCAGCAAAGTTGAATCCTAGAAGGTTTGAAGAGTTAATAAGGATTGTGTGCAAGACAAATACCTGAGAAATTTAGATTGTTTGTATCACTGGGGGCATACATATGAGGATCCTACTTGGAGAACTAATGAGGGTCTTTTTGCAGTCTGCTGAAACTAGAAAAGTTGAGGAGCTGAAGGAAGCATCTGTGACTCTAGAAGCAATTCAACCTGATGATTCAGTGGCTAGTGTTTGGTAGTGAGAGTGGCAAGTTGAAGTCATGCATGGAGGACATCTTCTTATGCATGGAAGATGTCTTCATGTTGTGCTTTCCATGTGAAATTGGAGTACAATTAGAGGTTTCTAGGGGAATTAAGGAAGATCAAGCAGGATGCTGGTGATTCAAGTTCAAAATTACTAATTGCTTACATATGGTGCTTACCATGATGCTTCTGTCAAAATGGGATATCCTCTAGCATATTGAGAGGGGGAAGCACGAACTTAACTAGCTTCACTAGGAATCATGGTTTAACAACTTATGTTGTGATGGGTGGTGTTGTGGCGGGACTTAAACACCATTTTTAGGAAATTATCAAAAATCGATACCAACTGACGTGAGCATTCTCTTCCATGTCAATCATGTCACTCTTATGGATAAGTATTGTACTATATGGACACTCAACACATCTGCATGCTTCAACATGTTTTTGCACGCTTCATCACATGTCAACACGTGATGAGATGACTTGGCATGGATTCAATTAATGCTTGTTATTTTATTTATTCATTTGTTTTTTCTGTAACTTGTTTTTTTTTTTTATTTTCTAATCTATTAATATGTCATTTTTCTTATTATCAAAAGTAAACAAGTTAAATGTAAAAAAGACTTAACGTGAAAACTTATTTAAATTTATGTCAACTCATGTTGAAATAAATAGAAAAAAAATTATATTTAATTGAATTATTTTTGATATGGTCTTATTTACAGAGTAAAATTTTTTATTTAGAATTAAATGAGTAAAATTCATTTTAATTTAATTTTAATTAATTGTAATCTTATTTTTAAAAGTATATAAACTATGTGAAAAGGGTTTAAAGGAGTAGAACTTGTTTAAATTCATCTTAGCACACTTTTGCATGCCAAAGTGTGCCAAGTGTCTGATAAGATACTAAACTAAAGGTGTACTATTTCGGATGAGGAGCACCTCAGTACAATACTTAAAATATGCTTGGAATAGAATTAAAATGCCAGGAATAATAAGCAATTGTAACATTAGGTGAGGTGTCATGTGTCTGAACGGTGCTGATGAAGTTTCTAGCGGTGGATTTGTCTTTTGTGCACTATGCAATTTGGTTCAACTTTAAGCAAGATAAGATTGTGGTGTCAATTTACCACTTAACCATGAAATTCTTGACTCAAAATGGGGTGCAAATGGTTAAATGAATCCGGTGGAGTCTAAGAGCTGTTACAAGCACTTGTTGGACATCAGTCAAGGTCATTGGATTTTATCTCTTATTGTTATTCTTTAGAAAATAGTTTAAGGTTTTTTGGCTTTTCTAAAAGGTGATTTAGGTCTGGATAATTTTTTTTTTTGTCTCTAATATGAGTACTGAAGTGCTGACTTATCCTACTCTACCTAGCATAACAAGTTTTTGCTGCTAGTGTCTGTCATTTTGGTTATAGTTTTTGCTCAAACTATTGATTTAGTTTCTGTGGGGGTACAATAGGTTATTGTAAAACTAATCCAATAAAACTCATAGATTTCTGAGTCAGAAGATAAGGTCTGCCAAAGTGATTAAGTTGATCAAGAAGTTCAAACCATAATAGATATCAATGGAGTTGACTAAAGTGAATAGTGTAATCCTAAAAGCAAGGTTTAAAATCTCGACCCGTACCGATATTTGGGTCCCAGACCGGAACGATACAGTTTCGGTATTGTATCGTGTCGATACGGTTTTGGTATATAATAATAATAATAATAATATATTTATTGTGTATAATTTAAAAATAAGTTGTATATTGATTTTATATAAGTTCTCCATTATTAAACAACTTAATATTGTTAGAAAAAATAATTAAATATATATTTTTTTAAAATAAAATTGATTTATCAATAACTCGAATTAAAATTAATACATCATAGTATGTTATCTTACTAATTTTAAAAAGAGTGGCGTGAATTAGATGGAAGCATTGGTTTTTGTAATATTTTGCTTAGGCAATTTTTATAGTTTTCCAATGTCTAGATTAAATAATCATAATTATATAAATTAATGAAAAATACTATTTTATATTTAATAATTATATAAATTAACTATTTGTTTATTTATTTAATTAATTAATAATTTAAATAATATATATCTAAAATAGTAAAAAAAAAGAATATCACGGAAACATTAAAATAGTAAACAAATAAAAAATAATTAAAAAAATCAGAATATAAATTTGATGTATTAGAATTTTTATAAATTTTTTTTATTTTTTTAAAAAAAATTTTAGAATTTTTTAAATATTTTCAGAATTTTTAAGTAAAATTTAAAACATAAAAACAATTTCAGAATATTATTTAATAGAATTTATTATTTTTTAAAATTTAAAATATATTGTTTATATTTTATTGGGATAATTTGATTAGCGCAAATGAAAGTCTCTTTTAAATATCACACTTAAATAGGAAATGTTTGATTTATTTAAATTGGAATATTAATTTTGCACAGTAACTAAACTCTAAACGCCTTGATGCCCATGTGCGCATGCGCCCGCGACACCTCCAACGCCCTGTGGACGTCGCCGGTGGCACCGAAAGCATTCGGTGACGTCGCCGGTGGCATCGGAAGCGTCCGGTGACGTCGGCGGTGGCGCCGGAAGTGTTCCGCGACGCTTCTGGCAGCGCTAGAAACGTCGCACCATGATGCCTCCGGCGCCCGCTATCTTTTCAGGCGCCCCACGACGCTCTGGCGGCACTGGAAGCGTCCAGCGACACACCTTGCTGCTCGAGACGATTGCCCATGACGTGCCGGTTCGCTCCTAGCGGAACGGTAAAAACCATTCGTGCCAGGTGGCACGGAACGGTATTTCATTCGCTGCCTAAAAGTCTAAATACTATAGGTCTCACATTGTAATTAATAATTTATCCCAATGATTCGTTGGCAAATGTGTCACGAAGATTGTAATTACACGGCTTAATAGTATCAAAAAATTGCATTCTAACTGTGAAGATGGACTATAATATAGAAATTTGCATTATTTTTTCGATGATTAATACCACTAATCTGTCTTTTTATGGAGAAAATTAATCCTAATGTTATTCACTAGATCTTCCAAACAAATTAAATCATTAACATTGTATTTTTAAGCTCTAAGAATATGCTATCTCACAAAGTAGATTGTCTGTCTCTGTTCTCTTTTGCTGACCTTTCTTTTGGAGGTTATAATAATCTTGGTAGAATTGACAATTCCAACACTTTCCCTGTTGACTAGATATCAACATCTCTTCATGTTTTAGGTTCACTTAAGACAAAGTTAAGGTAAATGTAATGTACATATCGTCTCTTTTTAAAGTCTTTTGCAGGCTACCTTGCCCAATGGAATGGACTACCTAGTGTGCAGTTCACTTTTGACAAAGAAATGATCTCTCTCTCTCTCTCTCTCTTTTAACAATTTTCTGTATTAGATTAAGGTTCTGAATAAAAACTTATTAGAGTTGGAGTCCACTTTACTGGGGAATAATGATGTGGAGACACTTTCCAGATTTAAACTTTTTTGAGATGAATTAATTAGGAAAATGGTTCCTTTTATTTTATAAGTGAAAAGTGGATATATGCTTGTATATAAAGTCTTACCAAGTTGTGGTCATGGTTTAAAGTCTTGTCTCACTTGTAATGGATGAGAGGACTCACATTGAGATGAGACACATCAATCGAGCGTGAAACTGTTATTCTCACATCCACGGCATCTTCTTCAACACTTCATTGGAAAACCCTGACTATAGTACCCTCAGGCTCCTCCTCTTGCTAGGCGGGGCTTCTCCTCGGGCTGAAACCAGTTCCATCACTGAGATTTCAAGACTTGATTATGGTTATCGTATAGTTTTATTCTTCTTCTTGGTATTCCTTGTTCTTTCTTATTGATGTTGGATTTATATTCCTTTGGTATTGTATATAGTATTTCAAACACATGATTAATTTTCTGTTGGCTAATTGTTTTCTACATTTTATTTACTAATCCATCAAAGTCCTATGCTCTTGGAGAGATACCATCACTAAGTGACAGAATTACAATCCTGCGCCAGCTTTGGGACCTTACACAAGATGTTTTGGTATGCCATACATTCCCTTGCATTGTAAATCCAGATTTTTTTTTTTTTTACTTTATCAGTAATGTTCCATTACTCAGATGAATATTTGTTCCATATCTTATTTTTTTCACCTTGATAATCATATCCATCTGTCACTTATATATTTAACATTTACTTTCCTTAATCTAATGTGCATGAGCACCTCTGATATATGTCTGAAAGAAAGGAAGATTTAATTGATGGCTTAGCTAAAAGTGTCTGTTACAATTTTCTAAGCTGTAAAATACTCTATTTTTCTATGATAAAATGCATAATTTTTGGAAACTAACGAAAAATTTCTTGCTACTTTCTGATCCTCTAATTTCTTTCAGATACATTCTTTCTGTTTATTCTTTATAACTATTTCCTTCAAATGGAATGCTCAAATCAGATAATATTTACAAATTAGTTGAATGGGCAAACTATAGTTGAATCTTTGTGACACCATGTTCTTCCTCATGTGGAAGCACTACTGTTTTTAGTTGGCCTCATGTATTTAGCAAATATAAATTTGTCTTATGCAACCTGAGATTAAACTAGATTTGGTGGGTAGAAAAGAGGATGTATATCTAGCATACATCCTAGGTGGTTAACGAAGCTGATAAGGATTCTTAAACACAACACATCTACACTAAATTTTATAATCTGTAACAGATATTGCCTTCTAGTAGAAATCAATTAAGTTGCTACTGACTTGATAGGATGTAGTAATACATCAGCAAATAAACTAATAAAATAATTTAACCTCTCTTTAATATTTCCCCATTTCTCCTACTCACTTGGCACCCTCACTTCTACATGAGGTAGGCAAGGTAGAGCAGGCGAGAGTGATGAAGATATTTAGGGAAGCTGGTAATCTGAGAGAGGTTCACAGGTTCAGTTGGAGTTGTCTCCTACTCAGTTTAGATCTGCATGGAAGGAAAGTCCCTGAAATTGAGAATACAACATGGTCCTTGTTTTCTGGGTGGACCCTGCCTGAAAAGTGTGGACAACCTCAGTTGTCTGGATCAGCTTTGCCTTCCTCTTCCTTGAATTGGTATGGATTTGTTTAGGGTTGCCATTACATTACTTCCATGGTGTTTAGGCCACAAATAGGAATCTAATAAAAAGGTGGAATTTGCACTTGCGCACACAAACACACACTAGCCTTAGATGATTAGGAATTAACTAGTAGCAGGTAAATGCCTATGTTTAGTCCAACTTGCTGAAAGTTATAATTAATTTTATTGTACATATCAAAATATGATTTTAGGTGCTTTCTTTGTAGATTCATGGTATTACCTTTTAAAAACCATGACAATTAGATATTTCCTAGGGTCATTGGCTTCAGTTGTAGTTTCTGTATTAACAGTAATATCTTTGTGCCCTTTTTTGGGTTAGTCATTTAGTTTTGATGTTTAGCTTGTTTGACTTTTGATCCATCTCTTTATACCATTTTATCTGAGAAAAAAGGTGGTTTGGGCTAGGTTTTGTTGGAACCTGGAACTCCACATGGATCCAAAATTATAACCCAAATGCGTTCATATATCCTCTGGATGGAGAACAGGGTAAGCTGACTGGTCCGATTAGTCACTTGTTTTTTATGTCTCACTTTTTTCTAATTTGATAAAGGCTTTGATATACTTTATAATTGATTCTCTTTTCTGCATCACTTGCTTGTGAAGAAATGCCGCAAGAAGCTTGGACTATCAAATTCCATTTCTAGTGATGTGAAAAGCATTGTTAGACAAGATGACATGCTGAAAGATGGTGCATTTGTGGTTGCCCCTGTGAGCTTCTTTGACTGTTTCTGGAATATTTTTGATTAAACTTTTTGTAATTATTTTCCTGTGACTTGCTTATTCTTTTTTCAGTGCCCTCATGACGGACGCTGTCCTCTGGAGAATACTGGTAAATACTGTCATTTTGTTCAACGACTTGAGAGAACAACATCACAACGTGCATACAAGGTAATTGCTTGTGGGCTTTGTCAGTATTTGGGCTTAGTTCAATTATCAGAGTCGAATTGGTTTATGAAGTAGGAAAGTTAGTTGAGCAGATTTTACAGATTTCGCTATGACCTTTATTTGATATTAGATTAGATTAATGTCATAGTGTAGAGAGTTTAGTCAAACATATTTCTATAGAGTAATTCCACCTTCATCTATAGAATGCATTAGTATTATCTATAAATATTAATTGGTACCTCTGCCATAAATCCCTAAAATAAATAATTAAAATATATTAGAAATTCCTAACGGTTCTAATTGGAGAAGTCAAAGGTCACAAAATAAGGAACTTTGACATTCACCAAGCAACTATTACCACTAAATAAATCTGCAGTAAAATGAAATTAGGAATGTGGTACCAAATATTGTGACAGTTAATCTGGAAACGTGATGATCCTTTCTGACTTATTGAGTTCACTCTGCAGGTTTAGGTATCAATATTTGCTTCTTTTGATTCTTGAACATATTAAACTGTATACTAATATTTTGGTGAAGCATCACTTTAAGGCTTTCTGAAAGTCTAGTGCCATGCAGTTGTCTCTGTGCATCTTTGACAATTGGCAAGCATCTTTCATTCAGGACGTTCAAAATGTTATGTTTATTTTTAAATTATCAATGGGAATTCATCTTCTGTTGACTAATTATTTGATTTTTTTTGAATGTATCTCCAGAGATCGAAAGGCGAGCCACTACGTGGTTTTGAGGATGAGAAATTCTGCTTTGTCGCTTTAAGACGTGGCAGCAGACCACAGTAAGAACCCATAAAAGAAACATAGTAGAAAGTATTCTCATTAACGTAGAGGCTATTGACTCATTGTGATATAAAGTATACCTTTTAAACTATGCATATGATATAGGTGGCTAAATCCATGGATATAATCTCTTCATCTCTAAGCTATTTTTTTTTAAAGTTTGGTTGGTTTCAAGTTTACAAAAATGTTCTATCCAGATCCATCTGTTAGAGCTAATGACTATAAGTTGCTGACATGATAGCAAAGCACCCATATCATGTCCATGATAGCACAAACAACAATGTTGGTTGGTACATCAGCAATCATCATTATTATTATGATGTAGATGTTGCACTTAGTGTCTAATCACACGGTGGTTGATTGCACTTACAATTAGATAGGTACACTACCTTTATCATGTTTCTTCTCTTGAAATTTTTTTTCTTATGCATGTTGATACCACCATCACCCTTTTGTAGTTTGTCTACCATTGCTTGATTATTAGTTGCACTTGTCCTAATGATGAAATCTCAATTAAATTATTTCTTTGGTTAAACACCTTTTTTTCTAATATAAACTTTGTTATATATGTTTTGTATCTCAATTTTCTTGGTAAAGAAAATCGCTTTAATGCTCTCTCAATTTGAATACTTCAGATGATGTAAATAACTCTGATTCTTTATCTTCCTTTTGTCTTGGACAGAGCTGGATGGCCACTCGATGGTATGGAATTTGAGACACTTAAAGAGCGACTGGCTAAGAGAAACCCTGAGGATCTTATCATTGACTTCGGTTAGCCATCCTTTGCCGTCTTAATTTTAAACAGCCAACTCATTCAAAGAAATGGGTTGATCTAATGTTTGATTAATAGACAGATATATCATTTTTCTTTGTTATTTGAAACCGTGCTATCTAATCAACTTAACAACTTTTCAAAATTTTGATTGCAGAAATCCCGAACATGGGTAAAGCTGATTGATTGTCATTTTGATTATAGATAAATTGAATAGACTTACTATGATATGATTAGCACAATTTACTCTAATTATTTTATTTTTTATGCTAAAAATAACAGTTGACTGCTTGAATTTCGGGCAAAACCAAATCAACCCTTCTGCTCATGCAAACTGCTGTCTTTTTTTATTATTTTTGTGTAATCATATGAAATCCTTCTTGGATATTTTAGTACTTCAGGGAAGATTCTGCTAATGACAATAATTTTTGTATATATCTTGTTGGCAGAGGATCAGTTTCCAACAAGGAATGATGAAGAGAGTTCATTTGAAAATGCACTAGTTCCATATGCTTCTGATACTGCAGAAACCAACTTGTTCCATCAAAATGACAAGGAAGACTATGATGAAGACGTCCATGCTAATCTTGGGAGCGGTTGGGGTCGGATCATTTACCCTCCGGTACGGAGGGGAAGGCAAGTACAAATGGATGTATGTAAATCAACAAAAAGGGATGGCTCTGAGGGTGCATTTGAGCATGTGGTAGTCACACAAAGGAAGAACCCCGATCTACACCGTCAGGCTCGGAGGTCTCATTGGGGCGATCTTTGGCCATGTTAGATACGCTTGAAAACTCAAGCCCAGAGTCATTGCTTCCAGACCAAGGTTAAATTACGGCTCCTTTTCAGGATGGAATACCAACTGGAGACCAAATAGATGGGTGATTCAGTTACATGCTTTCTTCCTTGGCCTTTTCGAATCAAAGAATGTGAGCACAAATAGGATCAACAGATATTTCTTCCAAGTTAAGATTTCATATTGTTCCATTAAAAATAGACATTAAAATACAATAATCTATTAGTTTAATCTCGAACATTTTGTAAGATTGTACTGCTAATAATATTTGGATATTGTAAATTTATTGTAATTATTTTCTTAAGTAGAATTTTACCCACATTTTTTTCTTTCTATCTTTGATATCTTGCGCTCATGAGCATAGCGCAGTTGGTTCTCGGGTGGTGATTTGTCGTGAGGGGTCAATTTTTGAGGTCGCTCTGTGTTATGATTTAATATTGGGTTATTTAGAATGCGCAAAATCATTTTTTTATCTATCATGATTTAATATTGGGTTATTTAGGACGAGCAAAATTATATTTTTGTCGCATTTGATATCTTTCAATTCTGTCCAAATCAACCTATCTAATTGTATAATTTATTAATTACTTTCTTTGTGTTCTCGCTGTATTTGTCCCTTTTAGTGATTCTTTCATTTGTTTTTTTGGTTGTTGCTCTCAATTATGGCATTGTTACTATCATTAACTTTGAATACTAGCCACATTAACGGAAAGTGGATGAATGTAGCTGGTGAATTTCCATTAAAACAGCATATAAGAATTATTTACCATCAATGTGTAAATTAAATAAATATGCATCCGATAAGTGTGCCTACTGTTACAAGCCCATCTCCTTACCAATACTGTATATGAATTTATTTCACTTAGTGGTACATTTTATGTGAAAAATATAAAATGCTTTGTATCTAGTCTTAATTCTTGCATAAATTATTCACTCAAACTTGTCTCTTAATATTCATTTTAGACAAGAATGGATATTAATTGATGATTCGTATTAATGAACAAGGGCAACAATTGAACACCACTAGGAGAGCATCTCTAATGCTCATCTCTATTGCTGACCAAGGCCTGGAGTTTTAGAGATCATGAATACAAATAAATCAGACATCATGTTTTTACCTCAATTCGGTTTTCGCTGGTGGCATATCCTGCTCGAGTACCACTCAATTCGGCTTTCGCATTGTATGCACATCAGGTGGATCCACCTTGCTACCTCACAATTATTTCTTACTCTATCAAACAACCTCATCTACTCAATTTTCATTTGTAGTTTTTGATGTTCTGTGCTATGTACATGATTCATGAATTTAAGTATAATTGATAGCAAAAGAAAGTTTTGTATTTTTTAAAAGAAAAAGATTGAAGAAAAGGAACTCAAAAGAAGCTTTCTTTGTCGCATGCGTCAAGCTCTTTCCCCAAACAACTTGACACATCTCTTTTTTCTATTGTAACTACTGTCAATAAATATTATCATCGAATAATTATTTTCAAATGCAATAACACAAAATGTCATTTTCTAGTAAAGTTTTTTAAATATACTATCGTAATACTAATGCCATTTTCAAATGTTAATTAAAAAGCTAAAAACATATATAATTTTAAAATGATATTCTAAAAACTTACATTACCTAATAGTAAATTAGTAATGCCCTTCATTATTAAATGCCATATTTTTAATTCTTTTAACATGATAATTTATGCTTTCTTTATATTCTTTTACTTTATAATAATTTGTTCAATTAACTATAATATAAAAGGGTGTCTCTTTAATAATCCAAATATTCAAATTTTGCCTCGTTAATTCTAAAGGCAGATGACTTTTCTCCTGATTCGTCTAGTTCTTTTTTATTAGTCTTTGTATTTTAGACTCTTCTAATTACATTGATAAATTATGTATTGTTAGAAATTTAGTATGAGAAGAATCATTTATCCTAATGTAGTTTTTCTTTCCACTTGAAATTACCCTTCACTTGAGCTCTCATTATCTTTGTTGATCATGATTTTGTGTGGTTGATATAAGGAAATGATATGGATTTGTTTCTTTTATTCCTACAACATTTTGATTTCTGAATATTTATTTTAGTTCCCATACAAATGCATATGAAGCACATAATGTTCTTCTTCGGTCATTCTTCATGGTTTAATATTTAAGAATTTGAATTCTTGTCTTGATAGTGTCAATGAAAGCATGATGGTTGGGGGTGGATTTAGTGCTTGAAGAGATTGATGCTTCACTATCTAAGGAGTTAGAGGAGGGATGATGGACTATCATATTCATCATTTGTTGTGCTTCTACAATTGAGCATTGTCCATCTGTGAATGATTTCCAGCCATGCTAGCACACCTTGGTGTGCCTAGTGCATCACTAGGCAGTCTAGGCACTGTAATAAGTCTTTAATATTAGGGATATATAACATCTCCATGTCCAGAACTTTGACCTTGTACCAATGGGATTTTCACAAACTCACAACAAGTTTAATCATAATTAAAATTTCTCATAACAAACATCATTTATCCTCATTAACTTCTCTCTCTCTCTCTCTCCCCCCATTTGGGCAGTTTCATCAATGTTTTCTTTTTCTCATCTCCTATTTATTTGAAAGGAAGAAAAGAGAGGATGATAGAATTTAATTCTACCTCCATATTCTATTTTATTTTCAGTAAGTTGTATGTATAAAATTTGAACCTTTAGCAAACATAATATAAGTCAATGGAATTAATTGATTTCAAGATTTCATCCAAATAAATAAATTATGCCAGGGAAAGTAAAAATAATAGAAATTAATGCTCTTTTTCTTCATTTCTTTTTCTTGAGGGGGTGAGGAGTTGTGTTTCTTTGAGCAAGAGAATTAAGCCGGTTGGTGTTCACTAGATAAAGAAACAACTAGTGATAAATCATTTGAGAAGACTAAATTTTCATTACAAATAGAAATATATCAATAAATTGAAGAGAAAATAAGATAAGTCAACTAGAAAAAAATCCATCCAAATAAAAAAAAGGAGCAACCTCAATCACATTTAAGAAGATAAGAAAAAATAGGGAAAGTTAGATTCCAAGTATGAAAATGTTGGACTCACTAAGGCAGAGTAAGTAAAAGAATTTGATAAAGAATGAAGTATATGTCGAAATTGAAAATCAAATTGTAGACATATTTACTACAAGACTTAATGGTGCAAAGTTCAAAAACTTCAAAATACAACTTGGAATGATAAGCAAAATAACTACGAAAAAATAGTCGATGAGGAAAAGTATTGACGAATCAATGTGATCTCTTTCTTTATTTTTAGGGATAAGTAGAGTTCCATTGAAATAAATGTTAGAAAAGATAAATTATAATTTTTGTTAGATAACTAAAGGTTCACTTATTTTTTTAGGAAAATCCTTATAGAGTTTAGTTTGAGTGATAAAAAGAAGTTAGAAGAGGGTTTTTTTTTAATTGAAGGAGTTTTCGAGTTCTAGTAATTTTTTTGGAGTGATTTTTTTATGATTAAATATATTTGTACAAATCGCTATTTATTATAATACGAGTTCTGTTTTTTCCAACTTCCACTACTTAATTCACATGAGGCCGACCGCTCGACAAATTAGAAAATGGAATTGAAGGCAATACTTCTTTTGTATTCGGCTCTCCTTTCTTCTCTTAATTAAACCCTAATGCCATAATATAACCCTCATAAACTCGAAAATATGCATGCTATGAAATTCCATACAATAACAGAGAGACCAAGATTGAATCTATTAAGAAAAAATTCTGAGATACACATTTAAGATAGTATGAATATATACTTAGACAATCAATAAATGCTTACATTAGAAGATGTGAAATTATGACAACTATGCATATTAAATGAGAAAGAGGAAGATTAAAAAGATTTGATGTGTAATAATAAAATAAGATAAAATTTATTTAAATATAAATAATGATATCGTAAGGGACAAAGTCCAATGACGTATAAGTCAACCCTTTCTAATGGGATAAGAATTGATTATTGTTGTTATTGATCTTGCATGGTATGTATATATATATATCTGTATGATTCATAGTATATAAACTAATTAATTAGTTAAATCAGTGCAGCAATCCAAGTTGAGTCTATAATAAATAATTAATGGTGCAAATGGTTGTAACTATTCACCTATATTTCATTCAGCTTTTCAAAGCTTGGTAAACAAGATCTGGAGATACAAACTAGAAGAACAGTTTTAGGAGATCTATAAGGATGAAATCATATGACAGATAGAAGAAAGATTTTTTGATAAAAAAGTACCTAACTGTGACAAAAAAGGAGGTGAGCATTTAGATCTAGAAGTAATGACAGCATAATGTTGTAACCTTTTCCAGCTCAAAAAATCTTGTCAGAGAAGAAGAAGAAGAGCAAGAGATAGCTAGATATGGTCAAGAAACATCATCATATCACCAATGATTAGTAATCTTCCTTAATCATAAACAAGGAAACAAGTTAGTAGTAATCATGCATCATCAACTAAATTTATAAGTAACTAATGCAAAAAACAAAAGATCAAAAGAACCTGAGATCAGACGTGTATATATATATTATACATGTGGAAGCAAAGATTGGGAGGAATGAAGCCTGGTCCGAGATCTTGATCGAACTAGAGTAAGAGATTCCCCGAGCCAGACAACATTCCCCTCAAAGCAAAAGCTTCCTCTCTCACAATTTCCTTTCCTTCTACTTATTCCTAATTGAGAGAGTGGATGATGAGTGCTACGCATGATAGGTGAAATGATTACATTACAAGAGAGTGGATGGTGTTGGTGTGTTTGGGAAGACGGGAAGTTAAAGAGCAATAAAGAGTGGGTGAGAGTTGAGAGGGGCGAAGAAGACAAAGTTTATAAAGATCTACAGCTGCGTTTTTGTTCCGTTCATTGACCCCGAGGGAGATTTATTGCGTCAAATCCTTGAGATGTGGGAAACAGATTCATGGACTGCATGCGTCAATAAAAGCCTGCAGCAAATGAGCAGATATCTGGGAATTGGTCTCCCCCCAAGTCAATTGTAGCAGCTAACAACTGCTATTTGAGATTTGAAAAGCAATAAAATGAGTGTTAAATGATTAGAGCATCTACAATGGAGCTTTTTTAATAGATTTGTAAAGTTAAAAAAGCTCAACAAAAAAATTCTAATAAGTGGAGACATAAATTTTGAGATTTTTATTTTAAGAGCAGATTTGATATTTCAAACCTACTTTTTTCTCTTGAAGATGGAGCCATTAATCATTGAAAAATTAATATTGTATGTTTGATTTTTTTAAAATCATTAAATATTTTATTTAATAGTTAAATTATACATTTTTCTTTTGAAAATAAATATATTTGGTAAGTTAAAAAAAATACAAATGACTATAATTAAATTTAAATTCATAAGTTAATTAAATATTAAATAAAAATTACAAATTAAATTAAATTAAAAATCATAAGTTTATTAATTTATTAATTAAAAATTACAAATAAATTAATTTAAAGATGAGAATTAAATAAAATATTAAGTAAAAATTATATAGAGATATTAAATGAAAAAATAAAAATAAAGATGTATGATTTATAATGTAGGACCCACAAAAAAAGTTGTATGGAGGTTTTTTTATTGTGGAGAGAATAGTAAATTTTTCTATTTTTGATGTGACATTGATATGACATATTAAAAACTAGAAAAAAATTTACGAAGAGATTTAATTATTGAAGATGCCCTTAGAATCTGAGGGTCAGAATGAATGTTTTTTAAATTTTAGGATCATGATGTCTAAATAATATCATATTCCATCTATTTTTATATTTAATTTTTAAAAAATTATCTCTTTATATTAATAATTAATTGTATTTTGATTATTGAGGTTTATCAAAAAATAAAATAGTATTTGGTGGAAGAAAATTATGTGCATGGAAAAAAAAAAGGAATAGTGAGTGTCGGTTTCTGGAAATCCTTAAAAAACTTTAGAAGGGAATGTAAATGTTAGTGAGTTAGTCAATGTAAGATTTTTAAAAAGTTTGTAAAATCACAAAAGTTTAATAAAATAATTAATAATAAAACAATATTACCTATTTAACTCTTTTAAAATTATTATGAAACATTTAATTATAATGAAATATGAAATTATTTTTTTATTTGATTATAATATTTTATTTCATGAATAATTTATAAGGATTTTTTCTATCCACAGATGTACCTCTTTTGTCATTTATGCTCCGTATCATTACTGAAGTTGTTGAAGGAGAACGCTATTGTAATTGACCCATCAATGGGAAACCAATCAGTTTTCACAAGAGACTTCAAGGGAATATTCCCCGATAATTATGACAGGATGTCAAAACATTGTCTGTTGTTTGCCTACTGAATACATCTTAGTCACTCTATCAGGCCGACCACACCACTTATTATTGTATTAATATGCTCAATCATACATTAAATACTACAAAAACTTATTCATAAACTAATATAATACCCTTATTATGTCATAAGTTCACTTGAGGAGTCATATAATGAAGCATATATGTTAGAACTATCTTTTAGGGGTAGTTTAAACTTGTCCGACCTTTAACAAGCCAAACATATATAGAGAGTCATATGTTCAATCTATCCTTATCCGAATGATAATGTATGTATAAAGAGTTTTATAAGGCGACATATTTGTTGGTGTAGCGGCGGGGCCTGTGAGAGGATGCAACGTCTGTAAAGAAAATAAAAAACCTTTCTTTGTTTTTCAACTATGATTAGTAGGACTATCACAATAATTATAATCTTAAAAATGAACAACTAATAAAAGTAAGAGGCAAACGGATTTGACTTGGTTACAACTTAGGTGGTTGTTAATCCAAGGAGGTTGCAAAACTCTACTAGAAAAATCTCCTTCTTTGAAGACAAAGAAACTTCTTACACTCTTTGAAAAGCTTAGAAAAGGCTAGGAAATAATTACAGTAGTTGTTCTTAAGTTGTTGTCCTATTTCCTAGCTCTAGGGGTATTTTTATAGCTCCTGAAAATCCTATCCTAAGCTTGAGGGCGCTCCAGCAAGGCAACAGCGGATAAGACTTTATTCGCTGCCAACGGTTAGTTTGACTGGCTGAAGGTAACTTCCATAGCCTTGGAAGGCGCCTTCGCACTGTTCATCGAAGGTGCCTTCCAGCCATGGAAGGCGCCTTCCATATAAGGCGTGGAGGCGCCTTCAATAGCCTTTGAAGGCACCTCCAGCAACACTTACAGCTCCACTTTACTCCTTTACTGCTGCGATTTCTTGGATGATTTCGACCACCGGAATAGAGCTCACCCAAACCCAATTTCTGACCTTCTCCTCGAGCAGGTTTCCGCTCCGACTTCTCATCCCTCGAACATCGCGTACATTCTTTTCATCCACCGGTGTACTTTTCCACAACCCTTTCATCCCTCGGATGCACTGAGTCTGTCACGCCCCAGAGGAGTCTGGACCTGGAAAGTTTCCCCGTGTTGAGAGCTTTTCTACAAGATTTCATACCTATAGGCTGGAATAATAACAATAAAAGAAAACAAACACCACGATTAATATCAAATTCGACACCACCACGCAGCTTAAAATAAAGCACCTACTGCAAAACCAAAACACAAACCGCTAGCTTGGCTTACAACCAATAACAAATACAAAATACCACATAACGACATCAACACTCCAAAACAAACCGGAGTACAGAAAACTGACACATAAACAAACAAACATACGTGAAATCGATAAGTCCTCCGATGTGACGTGGGGACCAAGCAGACAGATGCTCCAAGCGACACCATAAATAACTTGCACGAAAAATATAGAGTCCACGGGGTGAGTTCAACAACTCAATGAATACCAATAGACACGCCTAGTAAGATATATCTAACAATAAACATGGAAATACAACTTCCTAATCATATATCTAGGAAAGATGACTGAAAGGTAACTAAGGAAGTTGTACTCACCAGAACTCTATCCAAACAAAAGGGTCACAAACCGAAAGTGCCTAAATCTGTATGATGCAAACATATGATTCAACCAAACGCAGAATAAACGCAGAAACACAATCACAAGAAATAAATGCATCAATGCATATGATGTCAATGATGCGTCTGGTCACCCCTGACGCCGTCAGCCATCACACATGACGGCGAGACCGAGTGGGTAGGGCTACCTGTCGTCACTGCTCTCGATGAGTGACCGAGTGGACGAGATCTTGTCGGAGTACTCCTGTCTGTGACCCCAAATCATAAATGGGGAGCTCAATGCTCTCAACTCCCAGACACGATGACGGGAGGAATCCGCCGGCTAACACGTTGTCACACTACCCACGGCGGACCAACGTAGCAAACAAAGTCCTACACACGCTCGAATCGATCACTAACCCATGGTGGTGGTGTGCAGATCCATGATGGCGATGTGCTCAACGACAATGGAGTCGATTATCGCAGGATGCAATCATGATGCATGACACTAAGCATGGCAAAACCGATCAACATAACCATATCCATACATACAAAATGGGTACTATAAAAGCGATGGTCACATATCAAGATCTAGAGTACATAGGTCAGATAGAATATCAATAACCCTATGTCCTGAACATAATAAGTATGGAATATCCTGATCAGCATAGAAAAATCCATATATACATAATATGGGTACCACAGTATCAGTAAGTCAAATCCACGGATCTAGGGTATACAAGTCCTCTAAGGTATAACAACCTAGACCCAAATCATATCCCTCTTCCATAGCATATGTACCAACAATATACACAGATCAAAGAATCAGGGTCTAAACACCCGAATCATATATGATATACAAATAGAGGTACACAAATCTGATATGGCACAAAAACCTAAGTATCAGATAATCTAGATACACAGGCCAGAAACAACAATCCAAATCCTAGTCCTAACCTCAGTAAGCATGGTATGTCACTCTAGAAACTAAGATACTCATGGTAACAAGATAATCATGGCAACAAATCACGAGATATAATCACAGGTGACAAACCTAACATGCTATGGATATCAAACAGTGACATACCAAAGGCAAACATGTTCATTGCATGTAGTTATAAAATACTATGCATATCCAATGACAATATCATAAAAGATAAGTCAAGAGGTACCCGCCTCCAATGAGAGTATCGTATCCGGTCCAATCCGACATCGAGATGCTCGTCTCGCGTCAAAGTCCTGTGTCAATAATACATATACATTTTATTTAGCTAACAATTCATTAAATAGCTAAATAAAAATCCGTACGACTAATTTAGGGTAAAACCCTAATCACATCATCCAAATCAACCAACATAATTGATTGTATTCATTAAACCTTATCTTAGGATCAAACCAAAAAGGAAGATCACAGTGGTTAGTGCTCTCACCAACCATGTCTGCCAAGTAAAACACCATACAGGGCCTACACAGAAGTTAATGTAATTAACCCTATGCTTACCTAATAACAAGCAATACCAATAACTCAAATCCTGATCTACCTAATGTCACATGGTTAGTTCTGTCAAATCTGTTGAAACTGAACAAAACCAGCACTGATCTAATACTTAGACATTTCATTGCTCAAACCATAGAAATCATTTAATTCATCTTCCAAAACTCACCTAGATTTGGAGACTCCTCAGTTGAGCCACGGAAGAGATACTTGCAGACAGAAATTCATGGCCAAAGCTACCGTAAAGCTGCTACCAAGGCAAAGCCGGAGCTACAGCCATCACCCACCAACTTAGCACAAACCTCTTATACAAAAATTGGAATTCAGATCTCTATAAATCCAAAACCAAAATGACTTACCCAATTTCTGTGCCGGCAGTTTCATCTCTGCAAGCAATTCAACAAAAGCAGATAAGTGAGATGAGTGAAGAAAGAACCAATGGTAACTAGCGCAGTGGAAACCGCTCGGGTGGAGAAGGCAATGCGATCCAAGGATCGGTAGTGAATCCAAGCTAGAGCACAGAGATGGTGGAGCATTAGCCCAATCAAGCGACGACACTAAGCATGAATCCGAGGAAGAGGAGGTGCTAGGGCTGAGGGCTCGACATTGGCAACGGGTGCTCGGAATGCATCTACGCCGGTGATCTACGCTGAAATCCTTTGATGGTGCGGCCGCAACTCACGAAGAGGGAGAGGCTCGGCAGTGGCACTACTGTGGTGCTAGGGCACAGGGGAGGGTCGGCCACTGGGATCTCCCCGGCGAGTGTGACGGCGTCAGCAAGGCACAGTGTTGGCGGCCGGTGGCTCGACTGGGCAGCGAAGCAAAGATTAGGGCACCGAGAAGGAAGAGGGAGAGGAAAGGCGAAACTCAGCCGCCAGCTCTCTGGTCCTTGGCGTCGTCGGCGTCGGCAGAGGAGAGGGAGGAACCGGCGATTTGCGGCGCCGGTTAGGGCTCGCGTGAGGGAAAGAGAAGAAAGGAAGAAGAGAATCGGGATCGGGGGAAAAAGAACTCGGGCACGCGGAAAAAAAAAACAAAAGGAAAGAAAAGAAAATAAAGAAAAAGGAAATATAAATATAAACATTTCCTCACTTAAACGGGGTAACCTAAACAGGCTTTTCTGGCCCCCGTTTTTATCCCCCGTTAACTCGTCTGTACGAGCTCCGAAAAATTCCAGAAAAATTTCCAAAAATTCTGAAAAATTCCCTTATTAATATTCGCCTATTTCCGGTATTTTACAGAGTCCATCGGCTCCCTTCCCGTGTAATTCTTCTCGCTAGTTGAGTCTTCTGCTCGACTTTCTGTGCTCATAAGCTCCTGTACACTTAGACACAGGGATTAAAATAAAATACCCAACCTAACTTGGTTGATCACATCAAAACAACTACGTGGTCCAATAATATTATTAAGTTTGCCTAGGCTTTGCCCGATTGGGTGTTTATAGAGAACCTTATGTTCATTCAGCCTTTACCCGACCGAACGTGTATTGAGAGCTCTATATAGGGTAAGTATCTCTGGGTCTGCCTGGACCTTGCCCAGCGAGTGTTCTCAGAGAACCTTATGTTCGTTCAACCTTAACGCATATCGAGAGCTATATATATATATATATATATATATATATATATATATATATATATATATAAGGTTAAGTATCTCTTGATCCGCCCAAGCTATATATATAAATAAAAGGTTGAGTATCTCTAGGCTCGCCCGGGTGTTCTTAGATAACCTTATGTTCGTTCAACCTTTACCCAGTCGAACGTATATCGAGAGCTATATATATATAAGGTTAACTATCTCTGGCCCGTCTGGGCCTCGCCCGACCAGGTGTTCTCAGAGATTCTTATGTTTGTTCAGCATTTACCCGTCGAATGCATATCGAGAGCTATATATATAAGGTTAGCTATCTCTAGGCCCATCCGGACTTTGCCCGACTGAGTGTTCACAGATAACCTTATGTTCGTTCAACCTTTATCTACTATATATATATAAATAAGGTTGAGTATCTCTAAGTCCGCCTGGGCCTTGCCCGACCGAGTGTTCTCAGAGAAGCTTATGTTCATTCAGCCTTTACCCGGCCGAACACATATCGAGAGCTATATATATATAAGTTTAAGTATTGCTCTGGATCCATTCGGGATTTTCCTGGTCGGGTGTTCACAGAGAACCTTATGTTCATTTAGCCTTTACCCGACCGAACGCATATCGAGAACTATATATATAAGGTTAACTATATCTGGGTGCGTCAGGGCTTTGCCCGGCCGGGTGTTCACAGAGAATCTTATGTTCATTCAGCCTTTATCCGGTCGAATGCATATATATATATATATATATATATATATATAAAGTTTAGGGTCTCTGAGAATGCCCGGGCCTTGTCCGACCGAGTGTTCTCAAAGAACCTTATGTTCGTTCAGCCTTTACTAGGTCGAACACATATTGAAAGCTATATATATATATAAGGTTAAGTATCTCTGGGTCCATTCGGGATTTTCCCGGCCGGGTGTTCACAGAGAACCTTATATTCATTGAGCTTTTATCCGACCTAACGCATATCGAGAGCTATATATATAAGGTTGAGTATCTCTAGGTTCGCCCTGGCCTTGCCTGGCTGGGTATTCTTAGAGAACCTTATGTTCGTTCAACCTTATTCGGTCAAATGCATATCGAGAGCTATATATATATATAAGTTTAAGTATCTCTGGGTCCGTCTGGGCTTTGTTCAACAAGGTGTTCATAGAGAAGCTTATGTTCGTCTAGCCTTTATCCGACCAAATACATATCGAGAGCTATATATATATATATATAAGGTTGAGTATCTCTGGGTCCGCCTGGGCATTGCCCGTCCGGGTGTTCTTAGATAACCTTATGTTCGATCGTCCTTTGTCCGACCGATCATATATTAAAAGTTTTATAGGGTTAATTACCTTTAGGCCATCCGGGTTTTGCCAGGTCGAGCGCCCATAGAAAGCCTTACGTTCAATTGACCTTCACCCGACCGATCGCATGTTAAGAGCTTTATAGAGCTTAAATACATAGAGCCTGAATGATCCTTTGTCCGACTGAATTCTTCTAAGTTCGACCGACCGAATTCTTCTAAGTTCGACCGACCATTAAAATGACCCAACACCCTATTTCTTACTTTCATTATAGGGCCTTAGAGTTCTTATATCTTACCAGGCTTGCAACCGGTCGGCCTTATACGAACGTTCTACTTTGGAACTACGTGGACAAGATTTAAGGATTTCGAGGCCAAGCGATCAACAAAACCAAATAACGAATACCACTCTATCTCCATTTTGACCATCACCTCATCTTGATTTTACTTCCACGTCATCTCCAAAACCCACTCGTCATAACTCATATCAATATACTTTATAAATAGATATTAGAGAGTTTAATGTACTTGACAGCAATAAGACCTCATATAATGCATGTTGTACGTATGATTAGTAGGTATATCAATTGTGTTACGGAATGATAATAGTTCAACAATAAAAGATTCTAAAAATCTAGTGCTACATGGTCAAAATAAACACATAGATATGATGCATCATTTCTTGAAGAATTTCACAAATGATGAAGTTATTAATCTTCTTTATTGCAAAAGCGATGATCAAATTACTGATATACTAACAAAACCTCTCAAATTTCATGCATTTCAAAAACTTAGAAAGCTACTTGGTGTTTCTACGTATTTTTAATATTTGTACTCTTATTGAACTAATTATTATATTTGGAAGTTTAAGGGAGAGATTGTTGATAAAATTTATGTAAATATTAGTGACTTAGTGGGTTGATGAGGTGGTAAAGAGTGAAAGTTAGTGGTTATATATAGAAATTGTCCAGATTCAATGTAACAAAAATAGTGGTGATGTAGTTGAGTCAGTGGATGGAAAATAATGAGATAATGGTTGTATTAGGAAGTAGTAGCTAATGCTGTGGAGTTAGTAGAGTATTAGGGGCTAGTGGATTAGTGAGTAAGTTATTTATTGTTGAGATTCAATTAAAGTCTCACATAAGAAGGATTTAGGAAAGATCATGGGTTTAAAAGAATGTAAGATATTTTCATTGGCATGAGACCTTTTGGGGAGAGTCCAAGAGCAAAGGTATGAGGGCTTAAGCCCAAAGTGGATAATATTATGTCATTGTGGAGATATGTTGATATCTTTTGGGCACAACAAATGATATCAGAACCATGGTCCAGACCAGATGCAATATAAGATGATCTTGAACGAAGTTGAGGGAGGTTCGGAACAGGTCGGGATGACCAGATGCTCGCAGGGTTGTTTGGAGCAGGTCAAGAGTGACCGGACGCGGATACTTGCGAGGAGACCTGGAGTAGGTCAGGATGACCGAATGCTTGTGGGGAAGGCCTGGAGCAGGTCAGGTCACCGGATGCTCATGAGAAGACCCGGAGCGGGTCAGGGTGGCCGGATGCTCACAAGAAGGCCCGGAGTATGTCGGAGTGACTAAATGCTCATGGGGAGACCCAGACCATGAGAGTAATTGTGGTCCTTTATTTGAGGGGAGGATTGTTAGGATTTAATCAATGTCCCACATTGGAAAGATTTGAGAAAGATCATAGGTCTAAAAGGATGTAAGATATCTCCATTGGCATGAGACCTTTTAGGAAAAGTCCAAGAGCAAAACCATGAGGGCCTAAGTCCAAAGTGGACAATATCATGTCATTGTGGAGATATGTGGACATCCTTTGAGCACAACAAATGGTATCAAAGTCATGGTCCAAACCAGATGCAATGTGGGGTGGCCTGAATGAAGTTGAGGGTAGGTCCAAAGTAGGTCAAGTTGACCGAATGCTCACAGGGAGACTCAGGATCAGGTCAGGATGACCGGATGCTTACAGGGAGGCCCGTAGCAGGTCAAGAGTGACCGGATGTGGATACTCGACGGGAGACCTGGAGTAGGTCAGGATGACCGATGCTTGCAGGGAAGGCCTGGAGTGGGTCAGGGTGATCCGATGCTTGCGGGGAGGCCCGAGTAGGTCAGGGTGATCGGATGCTCGTAGGGAGGCCCGGAGCAAGCCAAGAGTGACCGGACCGGATGTTCGCGGGAAGGTTCGAAGCGGGTCAGAGTGATTGGATGCTCGTGGGAAGGCCCAGAATGGGTCAGGGTGATCAAATACTCACGGGGAGGCTGGAGTAGGTCAAGAGTGACAGGATTCTCGCGGGGAGATCCAGACCATGAGAGTTATAATGTGATCGTTCGTTTGAGGGGAGGATTGTTGGGATTTAATAAAAATCCCACATTGGAAGGATTTGGGAAAAATCATGTGTTTAAAAGGATGTAAGATATCTCGATTGATATGAAATTTTTTGGGGAGAGCCTAGGAGCAAAGCTATGAGGGTCTAAGCTTAAAGTGGACAATATTATACTATTATAGAGATATATGAATATTTTTTGGACACAACATTTATTAACGTATAAATAAACTATTTGTTTATCAATGAAATAGAATGAGAAAATTTTATTTATATTGTTCTCGACTTACTATTATGGTGCAAGATTCGTTCATTATTTTTCTTAACAGGGAATAATTTAAAAAAAAATAGAAAAAGCATCATTTTCATGTGTTGTTGTACTCTACTACTGCGTTTGCTTGTTCTTCGTTGAACTGTTTTGTGTGTGGCTAAATGAATTCTTCGTAATCTAGTAGAGAATTCTGAGCATGAAACCTACACATTTGAAATTATTAATGCAAGTATGTTCCTGATTATATCTTCTCAAGACCCAACAAATCTACCCGAAGTAATCGATTTGTTTTTTAAAAAATAAAAATAAATCGACAGTGAATCAAGATACTGGAAGCAATGAATTAATAACCACAGATTATTAAACTCCATCATATGCATTTTAGTGAATACTCTCCTCCAAATTATTTGATTTTTCTCAGAGAAAGGCAGCAGAGAAATTTATTGTAGGATCTATTGTGGCTTTAACAGAGTGAATAGATTTCACACCCAAATTTAATTTCAAGCATAAAAACATTCACAAAATAAGAATTAGTAACTTTAATATACGTGTGTGTATTCAGTTAAATATATCAATAATATATGCACAATGAAATAAAATTGATACAAAAATACAAATTATTTAATAGACTTGTCCAAAAGTATTACTTGCAATCACTGAATCTCTTATAACAACTTAAAAACTCTTTAAATTCTCAATGCACGAGATCTTAATTTTTTTATAGATTGATAATATGATTAAATATAACCCTAATCACTTTTTATAAAAAACACTTTTTGTTTATCTAATAAAAATTCTAATTGATCTTTTCTAAACTTTATCCTAATAAATTCTAATTATCACAAAAGAATAAGGAGAGAGAGAAAGGCAGTGATTTTTTATAGTCTCTTGGTGTATGTTTTTTTATGTCAGGTCAGATTGCCTTTTGAAGTCTTCAATTTTTGCACCGTTAACTCTTTTAGTGAATATCTTCAGTTTCCATTCTTTGCTTGAGAACGTCTCTTCATGTCTATGCTTTTACTTTCTTTCTCAATGAGTGCAACATTTGCATACTTGGCTTTCATTGTTTTTCTGATCTTCTATCTGCTTTTTTGGTATGCCTGTATGGTCTGATTTTGGATTATAATTTTTAGGTACTGATATTTGAATTTCGATTTCTAGTTTTTGGGTTGTGGCTTCTAGGTTCTGGTTTCTATTCTGGATTATGGGTTTTGAACTCTGGATGTTAGGTTTTGGGTTCTAGTTCTTAAGTTTTTGGATTCCAAGTTTTGGGTTCTGGTTATTAGTTCTTGAATTTCTTGTTTTTCGATTTTGTTCCAGGTTTTGATTTTATTCTAAGTTCTAGTTCTATTTTAGATTATGGTTCTGTTCTAGGTTGTGGTTCTTCAATTACTTTATCTTGTCTTGCAGTGGTGAGTGCTAAAATCACATGCTTCATTCAATTACTTTATCTTATCTAAGTATCTCCTCAATTTTCTTTAAATCTGGTAAGCCTTCCATTTGAGGCGACCACTACGATAAAACTTCATCAAATATCACATTTTGAAAGACGAAACATCTTCCTATTGTAGGGTTAGAATACTTCCAACATTTTCTTTGATTATCGTATTCCACAAAAATGCATCTTATTGCTTTCTTATCGAACTTGTTGAGTAAATGATCAGGTATGAAAATAAAACATAAGCGACCAAATATTTGAAAATGATTTAGTGATGCTTGTGACAGCCTACTTGTCATGTGTATAGTTGTCTTCATGCATTTTATCCAAAATCGAGGTGAAACATTCTTAATGTTATCATATATCGGAAACCATGGTTGCTTCACATGTTTAAACATGCCTGAGTGAACCATCTTGAGAAACTTCTTTGCTTTGTACTTGGAGTCTTCACATGGCAACTGATGTGTTTTCCCATATAGGCATCCACAACATATTGTATCCTCTCGAACATCTAGTTAAGGAAGACCCTTAAGCCTGATTTTTTCACATTATTACTTTTAGCTTATGATAAATCAATCATCTCATTTCTTCTAGTCTTGTCGATTTATGTTGTTTGAGCTGATATTTCCCTCTATGAGTCGTGTATTTGTTGGCTTCAAAATTTCATAAACTTTCATATATTTTGGTCCAAACACAACATGATTTCCTGAGAATGTTAGTTGTGACATTGATATCAAGTTTCTCTTCATTCTAGGTACGAAAAACACATTCTCCTACTCTACTTGCTTCGAATTAAATCTATCCACGAGTTATAGGTAACTTTGAGTTGTTTGCTATGACACCAAAAATTAGAGCATTCAGTGTCTACTTTTGTTCTAACTTATCAGCTCTAAAATAGTTGAGACTCAATATCACTTATCATTTTTTTTTGTTCTAACTTGATTGTTAAAGAGAAAATACACTCATTAGAATTACTTGTAATTGGCTCTAAAATAGCAAGTGGCTTAAAATCTCATTCTTCATCACTTCCAACTTGGGGCTGGGAAGATGTTGCAACATTCCCTTCTGCTTTTTTTTTATTGACAATCTCTAGTATAGTAATTTCCTTTTCTACAATTACAGCATTGATCATTCTTGTAGTATCTTGCATTTTCCTCTGATTGGAGATAATTTTTGTGTGCTCCCCCTTGTTACCAACTCCTTTGTTCATATTTATGGCATTCATCCTTTTTAAGTTCTCCTCCACTTCTTGATCTCGCCATATTACCCTTTTTTTATTGTTGATGAGAGTGTTCCCCTCTTTGTTAACTAAAACTTTAGACATTTGTTGAAGAGAGCTTTCTCCACTTCATTGTATTATAATTTTCTTTACAATCTAATCATCTCTATCATCCTATCACTAACACATGTCTAAGCTTGGATTACAGAGCATGAATGAAAATTGCAAGTGCATGGACATTTGGGCTTCCTTAAAAAAATCAATCTATTGCTTCACACATGAATTCAGACATGTAAAGTCGTACAAGGAAAGAAAATCATTTTGGTTTTAATTACCAAACTTTGATTATTGTGGTTTTGTCGATCCTAAAAGTCTCTGTTTAACGTCCTTGTAAGTTCTGCCAATTAAGTGTGGTGTTTAAATTGCGTTTAATTGACTTTACATTGTTGATTCTCTAACTCAGCTCTTGTTCGACCAAACCTGTAATTGCCTTCCATGTGTTTCGTCTGATGGTCCATTCCTCTCGCTGAGTATTTTAATATTAATTCTAAACTTTTAAATATGTAATAAACATTAATTTATAATTTCACATTATACCAATTTGCAAAGTGACATGGTCGTAGTCTTACAATTTGCAATATCTATCTATCTATATGTTTGGCGCCGCCGCAGCCGCCGCCGCCAAGCCTATGAGGGCCTTTCCCTGCTTCTCTGCCTGATTGTCTATCTCACCCACTCACCTGTCAGCATGCGCTAAGAGGCATCCGAATTTGTACAGCTCCTTCACTTGGCCGCCGCCGTAGCTGGAAGAATGCGCTAAGAGGCCTGTTGAGAGCTTATTGTCTACTCTGTCGTCAAGAAGCACTTGAGCTTCTCATGTTTTTGTTTTGTTGATTGGAAATGTGACACAAGTAAGATGGAAAATAATACTAAAAAATATCAGGAAGTTTCTTGTTGTAGTCGATTCATCCAAAATTATAATGAAGCTGCGTTACAAGAGAGATGAGTACGATGTCGAAGAGGAGAGGAACTCCAGCATCAGCATGGCATGGGAAGCTAGCTCCGACGGCGGGATCTGTCGCTGTCGGCGGCGATCCGATTCCTTACGTCTTCGAACCTCGCGGTGGGGCAGGGGAGAGTGATGCCGCCTGTGTGGTGGAACCCGAACTCCTCCTCCGCCTCCCGCAGCAGCTCCCCGAAGAGAGGGTGGTTGAAGTAGATCACCGGGACCGTGTACCTTTCGCACCCGACGTACACGGCCAGGTGTCCCTTCGGGGTCGGCCCGCCCTCTGGCTCCTCCGCCAGAAGCGTGGCCTCCGCGCCGGTTTGATTCCGGCGGAAGCGGCGGGTGAGGAGGAGGCCCCAATGGCGGAACTTTGAGGTAGTTTTCGAGGTCTGCGAGAGGCGGCTCGATTGCAAGAAGGATCCGGCGGCGCGGTCAAGGCGGAGGTAGTGTTTATGCCGGCGGCGGAAGAGGCGGCGCCACACTCGGCCGAGGCACCGCCCCAATCTGAATCCTCTGTGCCTCTTCATACGTCGAAGAAGATGAGAAGAAAAGCTGGAGGGAGGAAGGAGATAAATAGTAATGAATGGAGTGAGTGTCAAAGGAAGAACTCCATCTCTATTTCTCCTCCTCCTTTTCCTTTGTGTTGATTACTTTTGGTGAGCAGAGAAATCCAAGTTTATTTGAGCATCAGCGCTGATGTGGCTTAACCATCGGTTCGAATACGACAGGTGGTGCGCTGCCTGTACGACCAAACTGCTATTTCCTGGCCAATCGGAACTCACCTAATCAAATAGATAGTATCATAGTTGATCCAAAACACCTTTTTAAATAAGATTAGCAGCTAATCCTCAATATCATCATCCATATCCTCTGTTCCATAAATTTCTCGATCAAAGTCTTCTCGATGTGGTACAGTAGTTAAGACATGTGATATTATCACGTACAATTTTAAGATCAAAATTTGACATATAGTCATCTACAATTTACACTAATGGCTAGTTGGATCATACGATCCTATGATTCAAAACACCGAATCGATCTTGGATCATGCATGATCATTTTTTTACCCTAGAATCAGAACATAATTGGTAAAGTCGGTGGGATTGTGACATGATCGGTAGGATCAGAGCAAAATCAAAATAGGATCGATAGAAACTTTAAAAAATTATAACTTTTGATTCAAATTGAATCATATAACCTATAATATATCTGATGCGGTGATAAGAGGCCCACCAAGTGCGGGTCAAGGACAAAGATAGTAGATGGCGCGGAGGTCAAAGTCAATGTCAATGTGGAGGTCAAAGTCAAGACGGTGAACGCTAGAAAACCAACGGACTCACTAAAGGTTGGTCAAGCTAAGGTCTACTGTAGTTGCCGATCGGGCATGAAGTGTCTTATCGGCAAGTGGCTTGTTCGAGCAGAACACCCATACAGCTAAGAGTATTACGGCAAGAACATCAAATGCTCATCACGAAGCGGAGGAATGCTAAGGTGACCAGAGCGCTGGTCCGGTCGGGCGGAAATAATCAATTAAGCCAAGGGATTATGAAGAAGATCAGCTAAGGTCAACAAGGCGGAGATCCCCAACCGAGCGAGCCCCCCACTCAACCAAACAGTGGGACCCCTTTCATATTTTTTAATATTCCTTTGGGAGATAATGCCGCTGACAATGAGGCATGGTCAACAGGAGAATCATACGACGAAAGGTTCTACTGTTTTATCAGATATTTGCATGCCCTATTAATGTATGGAGTCAGAGTCATTTTTTTGACATGTCCTTTCATAGAACAATTTGGAGAATGTGTCCACGCCTTAAGGCACATGCACGTCGCCTACTGGAGCACTATATAAAAGGGGTCCATGCACCGGCGGAGGTATGCGTTATTCACTTTTCAAAAAAAAAAAGGTAGATCCGCTACCTTAGCGGCCCCCTAGTGCCGGTGTAAAGCCCGAAAAATTCCCGAATTTATTTTAGAATTTTTCTATGATTTTTCTGGAATTTTTAGATATTTTTCCGGAATTTTCCGAGTAGCGTAAGTAGCAAAAATAATTAATTAAGCAAAACGGTCTAAGCGGGAATCGAACCCGGGACCTCTCGGGTCCGCTAAACCATTAGTTAGCTTTAGAAACCGGTGAACCAGCCGGGCCATATTGAGAGAAAAGAGAACCGATTTTATTTATATTAGAGTTGGTTCAATTGAACCACTTAATATAAATAGGAGAATTAGGTTGGTTTGGGTTATTTTTAGATTTGTGGTTCGGCAATCCTTCTCCCCGACACCCATCCACGCCACCCCTCTCCTCTCTTCCTCATTCTCTCGGCGCCAATTCAAGAAGAGCCTAGGGATCTTCTCCAAAGGTCCCAAGTTCACCATCCGGCAACGATTTCAACACAAGGAAGATTCCTCCACGAGTAGAGCACGTGGACGCGAGGGAATCGTCGAGAAATCGTCTTCACCGGAATTTCTAGCGGGTAGATTTGTAAGGAAATTAGCGTACGAGGTAAGAAACCCCTCACCTGCGGTATAATAGCTCCGTTTGTTTATATGCATTAGTTATTAGCTATATGTGTAGTTTCCGGCACCTAGGATGTGTTTTAACCTTCTCGAAGATTAGGAATTTAGTTAGCACCTTTAGATGGGCCGGACACGTTTATTCTCCTTCAGTTGGAGATCATAGACGCGGTTGGGTGCCTAGAGGTGTCTTTCCTGATGCAGAGAGGGGTTGAAGCACACCAAGTGTTCGAAAAAGGGGTTAGTTTAGCTAATTACCCTTCAGTTATGTTTATTAGCCCAGTTAAATGCATTAGTAGCATTTAAATTAGTAACTTTGCTCACTACAGCTTATATGGGACTATGGTCCAATGGGTAGGCTCCCACAGTCGCCTCTAGGTTCAGATAACCTAGCTCTAGGTTCAGATAACCTAGAAACAGCATGTTATATCAGTTAGCTATAGATATTAGTATTTTATTTTCAGTGGCACTGTACTGGATTAGATATCCATTGGGTTGGACTCCCACAGTCGTCCCTAGGTTCAGACAACCTAGTAAACCCTACTAAATTCGGGACTTGCAACCCCGGGTCTAGTAGGGATGCGCGCACAGCAAGTACAGTTGCCGGGCCCAACAGCATGTTTATTATTTTCACTTATTATGTATTAGTTTTCAAAACTCAAAAACAGTTATGCTAGTTGAGTTTGATTGCAGCTTCAGTTTAGTTAGTTTAGCTCAGTATTATATTTCAGTTCAGTTCTCTATGTTAGCTTTATAATTGGTTGTATGCTATGCCATGACTAGTTCAGTATGCCATGTTTATATGATTGTATGCCATGCCATGCTAGCCTGTCCAGTATGTTTTCGAATAGCATGTTTTCAAATCATAACTGCATCGTATGCATGATTTTGTGAGGTAGATGGCTTCTTACTAAGCGTTAGCTTACAGATACTACTTTTCTTATACTGCAGATACAGGTAAAAGAAAAGTGGATTAGCAGTGGAGGCTGGAGGTCAATGCAGATGAGGGTGTGTGTGTGTGGAACTGGAATGAAAGATCTCAGGGATCTAACAAGTTTTAGTTATGCATTAGAACTCGTTAGCATTTACTTTCAGCTTATTAGTTTTGATACTTTCACTTTCATGCAATTTAGATTTGGGACGCATTGAACTATGAAAGAATGTTTTAAAATGTCAGTAATCATGTTAGAATGTTATTACATGTTGTTAGAATAGTTTCTGATGCATTAGTTAGAGGTTATGTGGGGTTTTGGCACGCCAAAGTGCTGAAGTCTGATTTTCCGGGTGAAATCAGACTCTGATCGGTCTCCAGACCGATCAGAGCCTGATTGTGCCACTGGATCGGTCCGCCGACCGATCCATGCAGATATAGTATGCTACTGTATCCTCCTGGATCGGTCAGCCGACCGATCCAGTACAACACAGTAGCGAGTCCCAGGTCTCCAGGTGCCTGGATCGGTTTGCAGACCGATCCGGACACACTTGGATCGGTCAGCTGACCGATCCAGCCTCTGTCGGATCGGTCCGCAGACCGGTCCAGCAGGGCACAGCATCGCAGCGAATTTGATCGATCCGTGGATCGATCGGCAGCTAGTTGGGAAGTTTAGTTCCTAGTCCCTAGCTCAGTTGGGATGTCCAGTTCCCTTTTCAGCATGTGTACACCAGAAAAGAAGGTCTTTAGACCTTTCTTATCAGCTGTCTTAGTCATAGTAGAGTAAAATTTCAATTTAGACCAGTTTTCCGCACAGTATAGCTTAGCAGTAATGTAGCGATTCGCCTTACAGCCTAGTAGTTAGAAGGCGGGTCCTTACAGAGTGGTATCAGAGCAGTGTTCCATACTTCCTACACACACATCAGCATTGTACCTGCAGCTTCCAAGTAAGAATACCTCTACTCTCTTTATTGTTCTTGTTTATAGTTACAGTTCATGTTATATGCTTCTTGCTTATAGTTACAGTTCATGTTATATGCTTATTGCCGGTTAGTACCTGATAGTTTAAACATGATATCAGAAATTATATAACTGTGATAGTATTAGTTATACATATGTTCTCTATGTCATTAGAAATGGCACGAGGACGCCCAGCTAGAAGGGCACTAGCCACCGAGCTCCAGCAAGAGGCAGGTAGTTCAGTGCCTCCTCCAGACCTTACAGCATTAGTGGCTCAGTTACAGCAGCAGCTAGCTGAACAGCAACAGGAAATAGTCACCTTAAAGGCTAACCAGCAGAATACCCCCACCGTCACCCCGGAACCGGAAGAGTACATTGTTGGACGAGAATAACGTGCATGACGTTCAAAGAACGAGAAGCTAAGGAAGGAAGCCTACTCGAGGAGAGTCAAGCCGAGAACTTCTCGGGCACTAGTGAACCATGGGATGCTCAAGCCCGTTCTAAAAACACCGAGAGCACGATGGAGCTCGGACCGCCGAACACGAAGGTGAAGTGTGCCTCGCTGCGGAGATGCACGCGTGTGGTGGGAAAGGATTAGAACGAAGCGCCCGGTGAATCGAGTCATGGGGGACTTGAGAAGGAATTCTTGAGGAGTTCTTTCACATGCGGTTACAAACCGCCACTACGACGAGTTCACGGAGTTTCGTCAGGGCAACATTGGAGGAAGCCGTGAAGAAATTCAACAGGTTGGCTCGTCTATGTCCGAGTTAGTACAGAGAAAGAACGAGGTCGGTTGATGCTCAAGATGCCGAGGCCCGAGATTGTGAACGTGGCCGGTGGCATTCATAGGCCACAAACCACGGAGGAGCTAGTGAGCGGTGCCTTGACCACGAGCATTACCAGAACAGCATGAAGCGAAGCAAGTCTCCTCGAGTCCAAAGGCCAAGGAAGCTCTCACACTCAGACAGCAAGGCCACGGCTCCAACTGGAAAGGAACTCCAACAACAAGCGGAGTGACTCAAAGGAGGACCATCTAGCAAGCGACCAGTTATCCAAAGTGTGCTACTTGTGGGAAATTCCACCCGGGGGTTTGTCAGGGCACACGGGATGCTTGAATGTGGACAAGAAGGGCACATGGCCAAGCGGTGCCCGAATAAGACCGGTCTTCCTCAGCCACAGAAGATTCAGTACGCAGTTATATCAGATGCAGGTCGCTCTAGAAGGTCCACTTATCGGCCAAGGCAGATTAGAAGCCCCTCCACGGCGAACGCGAGGATCTACTCACTCACGGGAGGACGTGCCAATGCCTCGGCAGTCGTCACAGTCGAGTTAGCCTTTTTCGATAGTGCTACTCTTATTGATCTTGGGCAACCCATTCATATATAGCCGGATGTTCTCCGAGAAATTAGAGGTACCCCGAGAGTCAGCGGTCAGTTTTTGACAATACTACCTTCGGGAGATCATGGCGTCCACGCTGGCTCGAGCAGTCGTCGTCATAGCGACATGAGAGCTCTTTTGCGATCGATAGTGCTAGAGATGACCGACTATGACGTTATTTTCGGAATGGACTTTTGATCAAATCGGTGCCTCTATCGAAAGTGTAGAGAAAAGTCACGTCCAACTCAAGCGAAGCATTCAATTCGTGGGAACCAAGGAGAAAGGCCAAGAGGTTTCTCTCACCATGAAGGTTGGATTCGGGATGCAGGGATTCTTAGCGCGTGATCGAGTCAGACCACAGGACAAGAACCAATGACTATCGAGGTTGAGTCGTTTGTGACTACCATGGTCTTCCCCAAGAGCTACCAGCTTAGCACCGATGGGAGATTGAATTTGAGATAGAGCTCACCCCGATCCAATTTCCAAGGCACCATACCGCATGGCTCAGTGAACTGAAGGAACTCGGGAGCAATTACAGGAGCTTCTTGACAAGGGTTTTATACGCATGAGTCACTCATGGGGAGCGCTTGTGTTGTTCGTGAAGAAGAAGGACGGAAGCATCGTGTGCATAGACTACAGATCGTGAACCGAGTCACGATCAAGAACAGTATCCTCTTCCCGAATAGATGACACTGCTCGATCAATTTGAAGGAGCAGGTGTTCTCTAAGGTAGATCTCGGATCAGGTTATCATCGGTAAAGGTCAAAGAAGGGATATACCCAAGACAGCGTAACCGGAATCGGACACTACGAGTTCGTGGTCATGCCCTGCGTGACCAATGCTCCAGTATCTTCATGGATCTCATGAGCAGGTATTCAGTGAGTATTTAGATAAGTTTGTTATTGTGTTTATCGATGACATTCTTATCTACTCGTGAACTCGGAGGAACATGCAAAGCACTGGAACTAGTATTGCGGACACTTGATGAGAATCCGACTTTACGCCAGTTCACGAAATGTGAATTTTGGCTAGATCAGGTGTCCTTCTGGTCACGTCATCTCCAAGGATGGTATTATGGTAGATCTGCAAGATAGAAAGCGTAGTAAATGTTGGAAGCACCAAGAACGCCCGGAGATCGGGAGCTCGGGATTAGAGGATATTACTGAAGTTTGTAGAGGATTTCTCCGGATAGCCTCCCCACGACAACTCTTACGTAAAAGAACAGAAATTTCGATGAGGATCGTGGAGAACGCTTGTGAGCTAAAGGAGATTGACCAGGTCCCATTTGGCTCTACAGGGGCACACGTGACTTTGACATCTGATGATGCCTAAGTTGGGACTAGGAGCAATCTTGATGCAAAATGGCAAGGTGATGGCCTATGCCTCCAGACAACTCAAGGATTATGAGAAGAATTACCCTACTCATGACCTTGAGCTTGCAGTGATAGTGTTCGCTCTCAAAATTTGGAGACATTACTTATATGGAGCTCGGTCTGAGTGTATCTGATCATCGTAGTCAAGTACTTCTTCACTCGAGAAGGATCTGAATACGCGACAGTCAGCAGATAAGCTGGTCAAGGACTACGATATAGACATCCTCTACCATCCGAAAGCCAATAAGGTAGCAGATGCATAGCGAAATCCATTGCTACCTTATTATCTCTTCTGACCATGTCACCGCCCCTACGAGAAGGAGATCGTGGATTTCGGTCTCGAGCTCATCGTGGGACAGCGACTCTCTACTATGACCTTAGAGTCTACCTTGCTTGGTGATATTCAGGATCAGGACCACGAGATTAAGAAAATCAAGCAAGGGCTAGTAAAAGCAGAAAAGAGTGTCCGATGGCGGGGTGTTGTATTTTGGCGACAGACTCTGTGTTCGGATCGGGAGGAGCTACGGAGGCAGATTTTAGATGAGGCTCACGAGACTCCCTACGCGATGCATCCAGCTCCACCAAAATGTATCAAGACCAAAAGAAACGCTTTTGGCCCGGGATGGGCGAGACATCGCCAGATATGTTAGCATCTGCCTCACCTCCGAGGGTCAAGGCAGAACATCAGCGACCGGAGGAGTTGCAGCCTATCTGATTCGAGAATGGAAGTGGGAGGATATCTCCATGGATTTCATAGTGGGACTACCCGGAACCACGAATGGTTTTGACGCCATCTCTGGGTAATAGTCGACAAGTTAACTAAATCAGCCCACTTTTGCTATCAAGATATCCTATTCCATGGAGCGGCTAGCTCGGTTGTATCTCAAGGAGATTGTTAGGTGCATGGAGTCCCACGAACCATTATATCGAGAGACAGAGAGGTTTACATCACACACGGAAGTGTATACGGTCAATATGGGCACCAGTTAAAATTATTGACCTTCCATCCCAGACGGATGGTCGAGGAGAGCAGTAAATCGGAGTACTCGAAGATATGCGAGCTTGTGCCCTAGATTTCAAGGAAGTTGGTGCAAATATCGAGTCTAGCGAATTCACGCATACTAATCGAGCCAATCTCGGCATGGCACCTTATGAGGCACTCTATGGGCGGAGGTGCAGATCACCAATCTGTTGGTATGAGAGCGGTGAGCAGAAGGAACTAGAGCTTGAGACAGATCTAGTGGCGGATACCACAGTGACCAGTCTGCAGATCGCGGAGGATAGAGAGCCTGAGCCGTCGGAGGCTATCTCCGTCTACAGCTGAGACCCTTAGAGTTTCGATTGGGGATCAGTTTTCCTCAGGTAGCTCCCATGAAGGAGTCATGCGTTTGGGGAAGAAGGCAAGCTAGCTCCCAGATATGGGACCATACCTTATTACGAAGTGGGCAAGGTAGCATATGAGCTAGAGCTACCTCGGGAGATGTCATTTGTCCTGACGTATTTCATGTCTTGAAGAAGCACATTCAGGCGCCACCGGTGATTGAGCCCAGGTTAGTACAGGTCGTGATGATCTCGGCTGACGATCGGCCTATTCGGATAATAGACCGAGCGGTAAAGAAGTTATGGAACAAGGAGGTACCATTAGTCAAGTCAATGGCAAAATCACAGTGACGGGAGGCGACTTGGAGACGACCGACATAGAGACAGTACGGAATTGTTTTAAGTTCGGGGACGAATTTTTATAAGGTATGGGGATTGTAAAGCAAAAAATTCCAATTTATTTTAGAATTTTTATGTTTTTCTGGAATTTTAGATATTTTAGGAATTTTCCGAGTAGCGTAAGTAGCAAAAATAATTAATTAAGCAAAACGGTCTAAGCGGGAATCGAACCCGGGACCTCTCGGGTCCGCTAAACCATTAGTTAGCTTTAGAAACCGGTGAACCAGCCGGGCCATATTGAGAGAAAAGAGAACCGATTTTATTTATATTAGAGTTGGTTCAATTGAACCACTTAATATAAATAGGAGAATTAGGTTGGTTTGGGTTATTTTTAGATTTGTGGTTCGGCAATCCTCCTCCCCGACACCCATCCACGCCGCCCCTCTCCTCTCTTCCTCATTCTCTCGGCGCCAATTCAAGAAGAGCCTAGGGATCTTCTCCAAAGGTCCCAAGTTCACCATCCGGCAACGATTTCAACACAAGGAAGATTCCTCCACGAGTAGAGCGCGTGGACGCGAGGGAATCGTCGAGAAATCGTCTTCACCGGAATTTCTAGCGGGTAGATTTGTAAGGAAATTAGCGTACGAGGTAAGAAACCCCTCACCTGCGGTATAATAGCTCCGTTTGTTTATATGCTTTAGTTATTAGCTATATGTGTAGTTTCCGGCACCTAGGATGTGTTTAACCCTTCTCGAAGATTAGGAATTTAGTTAGCACCTTTAGAAGGGCCGGACACGTTTATTCTCCTTCAGTTGGAGATCATAGACGCGGTTGGGTGCCTAGAGGTGTCTTTCCTGATGCAGAGAGGGGTTGAAGCACACCAAGTGTTCGAAAAAGGGGTTAGTTTAGCTAATTACCCTTCAGTTATGTTTATTAGCCCAGTTAAATGCATTAGTAGCATTTAAATTAGTAACTTTGCTCACTACAGCTTATATGGGACTATGGTCCAATGGGTGAGCTCCACAGTCGCCTCTAGGTTCGGATAACCTAGCTCTAGGTTCAGATAAACGGCATGTTATATCAGTTAGCTATAGATATTAGTATTTTATTTTCAGTGCTGTCTTGGATTAGATATCCATTGGGTTGGACTCCCAGAGTCCCTAGGTTGAGACAACCTAGTAAACTACTAAATTCGGGACTTGCAACCCGGGTCTAGTAGGGATCTGCGCACATAAGTACAGTTGCCAGGGCCAATATGTTTATTATTTTCACTTATTATGTATTAGTTTTCAAAACTCAAAAACAGTTATGCTAGTTGAGTTTGATTGCAGCTTCAGTTTAGTTAGTTTAGCTCAGTATTATATTTCAGTTCAGTTCTCTATGTTAGCTTTATAATTGGTTGTATGCTATGCCATGACTAGTTCAGTATGCCATGTTTATATGATTGTATGCCATGCCATGCTAGCCTGTCCAGTATGTTTTCGAATAGCATGTTTTCAAATCATAACTGCATCGTATGCATGATTTTGTGAGGTAGATGGTTTCTTACTAAGAGTTAGCTTACAGATACTACTTTTCTTATACTGCAGATACAGGTAAAAGAAAAGTGGATTAGCAGTGGAGGCTGGAGGTCAATGCAGATGAGGGTGTGTGTGTGTGGAACTGGAATGAAAGATCTCAGGGATCTAACAAGTTTTAGTTATGCATTAGAACTCGTTAGCATTTACTTTCAGCTTATTAGTTTTGATACTTTCACTTTCATGCAATTTAGATTTGGGACGCATTGAACTATGAAAGAATGTTTTAAAATGTTAGTAATCATGTTAGAATGTTATTACATGTTGTTAGAATAGTTTCGATGCATTAGTTAGAGGTTATATGGGGTTTTGGCATGAAGTCTTGAAATCGATTTTAGGGTGAAATCGGGACTGATCGATCTCCGGACCGATCGAACTGATGTGTAACTGGATCGATCCGTCGACCGATCCATGCAGTCTGATATGCTCATGTCCTCTGGATCGGTCGTGACCGATCGATCCTATCTGATAGCGAGTCGGTCTCCGGTGCACGGATCGGTCATGAACCGATCCGGACACATGGATCGTCGGTGGCCGATCCGACCTCTGTCGGATCGGTCCGGACGGTCAGCCGAGGCCTGACATCGCGGTAATTTGATCGATCCGTGGATCGATCGGCATAGATTAGGAAGTTTAGTTCCTAGTCCTAGCTTAGTTGGAATGTCAGTTCCCTTTAGCATATGTACACGGAAAGAAGGTCTTTAGACCTTTCTTATCAGTCATAGTAGAGTAAAATTTCAATTTAGACCAGTTTTCCGCACAGTATAGCTTAGCAATAATGTAGCGATTCGCCTTACAGCCTAGTAGTTAGAAGGCGGGTCCTTACAGCCGGCCCCACGGATATGGAGGGAGGTTCATGCAGGTACACAGGCCATAGGACTGTTGCTCCGCTTTCTTCCATTTTTCTGATGATTGACTTGAGCATTGGAGGGCCAACGCTTGGGACCCTTTCCTGGCCCGACACTGATGTTTCTTGTTACAGAGCGCAGCGGATTCTACACGTGGTCAACCCAGAAGCCACATACCCATTAGACTTCTTCTTGATTTTCGGACAGGATCTTATTGGCACCATATGTGGGAATGTAGCATGTATATGATAAGTGAATATGGAGGATGCTGGATGACTCACCACGGTGACTTTAATAAAGGAGGAGTGAGATATGCTGATACAAGCCTAAGCAGCAAAAATGGTGGAGCAACAACAACAGCAAGCGCTGGTCGAGCACTAAGTACATAAGCCCGCGGCATCAGCAGCGGATCAGCAGGCTAGATATAAAGACCGAGCGGAACATGTATCTGTTCAGGGGCAGAATAAGAAGTCGACCAGCACCTATGAGGACGCATCCAATGCACTGATCCCCTTTCATCGTGCATTATTCCAGACTCCCTTAGAGGAATAATGCCGAGCGGATAGGGAAACAGGATCCTCCTCGGGCGACGTGCCCGTTCGGGATTCATGGAAAGGGAAAGCGCCAAGAAATGATGATTCTCCTAACGGATCAACTGACAGTTCTCTCAGGGGATCTTGGATGACCCTCTACCCGATATTACGCCCCATTGACGATCAGAGAATACAATGGAACAACCGATCTGGATGAACATATGACCAAGTTTGATAACGCGACCACACTCCATCAGTGCACCGACGGAGTGAAGTGTTGGGTCTTCCTCACCAATCTTTCAGGATCAACGTAATGCTCGTTTAGACGCCTATCGATCGGATTGATTCACAGCTTCAAAGACTTTCGAGCAGTATTTTTCCACCACTTCACCAGCAGTTGCTGCTACCAGAAGACAAGTGTTAATTTGGTCGTGTTGAAGCAGGGGCAAAAGGAGGCACTGAGGGTCTACATTAAGCAGTTCAATCAGGTGGTCATGAAGATTCCATCAGTCTCCTAAGAGATATTGGTAAATATCTTCTCCCAGGGGCTTACCGAAGGGAAATTCTTCCGCTCCCTCATCTAGAGGCCACCAAAAGACTTCAACCACCTACTCAGGTAGACTACCGAATACATAAGCGTGGAGGAAGCCTAAGCGCCACAAAGGAAGGAAGTCGATTAGGAGTAGCATAGCTGCACCAGGAGCCAATAACATATGTCGTGCAACATGTGTTATTTTTCTTGTTCCAGGAGCCAAGAACGTAGGTCAACCCAAAGCCATGAAAGGCAAGACTTGGATGTCGTTGTTTTTCTCGTTCCATCAGTCGACGACGTATAACACTCGGGATTATTACCACTTAAGGCCGATTTCCAGCCGACATACTCCTCCAAGATACCGTCGTCGCTCACTAACTCTCGAGCGACGACATCGACGACAGTTGGACAGGTGAAGAGAAGAAGATAGGCAGACGAACAATGTCATCGTCATCCTCAAAGAAGAAATAACCAAAATCTCGTCTGAGCTTTTACTGAGTAGACTAGATCCTCAGCTCGGAAAAAGGAGAACCAAAGCAACGCCGCTCGGGGCGAAATTGGAATAATTATCGATGTGCCAACCGACAGTGATTCCAACCGAGCAAGAAAGTCGTACGATCGACGATTGGAGATACACGCTGTGGGATGTAGTAAAGAGAAGGCTGAGGGACCAGAGATCAGTTTCGGCCCCTAAGACTTAGAGGGAGTAGAGATCTCTCATGACAACGTCTTGATCATTCGAGCAACAGATCACTGGCCCAAAAGATCCTGTTGGCGGGATACTTTTGGCCCACATTACAAGATGACGCCGCACGGACAGTGGCCACTTTCTTGTCGTGTCAAAAGTATCATAACATCCTGCACCAACCCACTAAGGAGATGAAAGCATCCATGGTGTCTTGTCCGTTTGACTAGTGGGGCATGGACATTGTTGGGTCGTTTCCCATGGCGACTGAGCAACTAAGATTTCTACTTGTGGCAGTAGATTATTTTTCAAAATGGATAGAGTTTGAGCGACTAGGCAAGATAACCGAGCATATGGTCATCAAATTTATATGGCAAAATATCTTGTGTTGGTTCGGCAACCCTGACAGGATCATTTTGGACAACGGAAGACAGTTCACAGGATGGAGGTTCAAGGAGTGGTGCGAAGGTTACTAACAGACTTTCACCTCAGTGGTCTACCCCTAGAGTAACGACCAGGTGAAAGTCACTAATAGGGAAATCCTCAGAGGGTTACGGGCTCGGCTCGACCAAGCTAGAGGCAGCTAGGCAGATGAACGCCCCAGCGTATTGTGGGCCCATCGCACCACACTAAGGGAGACGACCAACATAACCCCGTTCCATCTGGTGTACGGGGGCGAAGCATGGTTCCAGTGGAAGTTAGAGTAGAGTCCGACCATGTGCAGCTCTACGATGATGGAAACGTTGAACGAAGACTCATGGAGCTCTACTTGCTAGATGAAGTACAGGATAAAGCCGACGTCCGGCTCATAGCATACAGGCAGCGCATGAAGTAGAGCTACAACCGCAGGGTGATCCTAAGGTCATTACAGGTCGATGACTTGGTATGAAAGAGAGTGAAGTCGGTTGACGACATCACCAAGCTAGAAGCCCCAAGGGAATCCTACAGAGTCATTCAGAAGCTCCACTCAGGAGCCTACTACTTGTAAAATGAAGACGGGAGAAGGCTTGAGCGGCCATAGAGCGCAAATCATCTCTAGCCCTATAAGGTCAGTTGAGAGGTACGTGGTTAAATTCAAATACACTTATATGAATGTACGTCCTATATGTGTAGGGAAATAATGAATAAAGATCCCAACTTCTAGACTTTTATGTCGTTCGACCAAATTAAAAGTCGAGCGGTGACTAAAAACCCTTGTCTACGCAATCAACAATCGAGCGGCGACTATAAACCCTTGTCTACGCAATCAACAGTTGAGTGACGACCATAAACCCTTGTCTATATAATCAACAGTCAAGCGACGACTATAAACTCCTGTATACAAAATCAATAATCGAACAATGACTATAAACTCTTGAGTCTACGACAACAATCGAGCGACAACTATAAATTTAGAGAATTTTACAAACTACTAGAGGGGATACAAAAGACATCTTGGAAAACGAAAAAAAGAAGGTTATTTGAGATAATCCAGCACGTCATCTGGCAGCAACTCGGTCAACTTCTCCCGATTTATAATCTTGTTGGTCATCGCAAGAGGGAGATAGCCACTGTCCTTTAGTTGTTGGATGACCCCATCGATGCTAAAATTGAAGAGGCGAAGCGCCTGATCCGTTAGTTGGTCGTTGAAGGGGATCGACGGAGATAATTACGTTTGAAGACTTCAAATTGACCGGGCTCTTCCTCTTGATAAGCTTTGAAGGCCGCTCGTGACGCCTCAAATTCAGCCTTCAGCAAAGCCAGCTCGACATCCTTGGCGTCGAGCTAAAGTTTAGTAGCCACTCATTCCTCCGATTGGCTCTCCCGTTTGGTCGCTAGAGCGGACTCCACCTCCTTCGGATTTTGCACTAAGACCCTGGCCTCTTTATTTTTATTCTTTACGTCCTTTATGGCGCGAAGCTTTCAGGTGTTGGTAGAGTTAATTTTGGACTCAAATCCGCTAGCCTGCTTGTTGAGCCGTTCCAGTTGGGAGGCCTACTTGACACTCTTGTTCCGCTCAACTTGAAGTTGTTCGGAGCTCCTATCTAGATTGGCCTTCAATTGAGCCACCTATGCAGTCAGCTGCTCAAAATGAGCTTGGGAGGCCTCGGAAGGGCCACTCTGGGCATGCAGCTATTGGACTTCGTGCTTCAAAAAGACTAGTCTCTGGCACATGGCAAAACTCTCGACCCAGAACTACAGGAAAAATAAGTTAGTAAATGCTGATCGTGAAATAAAACATAAAGGTAATATACGTACCGCAGTGGCCATCCGGGTATGGCTGCCTGCGAGCTCCCCTGGGAAATGATCGTCGCGCGGGCCCTAGCATCGACCCATACTTGTGCCAGCAACCCTTGGATCCGAATTTGGTGTTCGGGGAAACGTGGCTCAGAGTCTCCCGGATGGCGCCACTCATCCATTGGTAAGTGGATAATGGCTATTATGTGTCTCTATCCGCTCGAACCAGAAGGCTTGGAGGTCGCCTGGCCAGTGGACTTAGGCAGGGGAGAAGATCGGATTGTGAATACCTAAGCGACCGACAGGGAGGAATGAGGAGGCATATACTCGACGGGTGGCACGGATATGGTCCCTGACGGCAACTGGGACAACGAAGGTGCCCGTTTGGAGGATACAGAAGTGGGAACCACGCCCCCTGCTCAGGAGGGGGGGGGGTGATGAAGTCTCGACCCGCTCGGAGGAAGGATGCGAGCCGGTACGGGCGGGGGTCTGCAATGCCGAGGTTGCCGAACGGGACGAGGCTTCCCCTCGGTGCCTCTTGCTTTGTATAAGAGGCTTGCCTGAGATAGCCGACTCCGATGGCATCGCGATCGACAACATTGCAGGCTGATCGAGGGAAAGTTCCACTATGGCAGTCGCGACATCGCTAGCCATTGTACAACATGCTCCGCCCTCACTAATTGGATGACACCCTCTCAAAACGTCGGTTGGGTCGTCGGATTGGTCGAATGACTATAGACAACGACTCTGTAGCTCGGCAATGCCAATGGCATTAATCTCGTCATCCACAAGCTTGCTTTTGCCGCTCAGACATGCCGTCAACATGATTTGAACTGCAAAAAAGAGGAAAAATCAGTTAGATTCAAAAACTGAGGAAAGAAAGAGCATACCTAGCGTGAGGGGTAGCCACGTTCGGATTGGACTCAACCCGAACACATAAAAGACACTCTCTAGTAATAACCGGTGTATATGATATTTCTAATCGGTCAAGCTGGAAGCTACTTGAAGGTAGTCCTATCGGCTTTGGTATCTGCTGAGTGACAAAGCCTTCATCACTTCCATCTGCCAGCTGGTCGGAAAGTCGGACCGAACGGGGAAGTGAATGAAGTGCTCCCTCCAATGTTTATTAGAGGACGATATTTTTTCAAAAAAAGACAGAGCCCACTCGGGCTTGGAATAGAAAGGTCCATGGCTCAGAGAGTTTGGGATAATAAAAATAATAGAATACCCGAGGCATTAAGGGAATGTCATGCAGACAGAATAGCACGACTACCCCACACAGTAGTTTAAAGGAGTTCGACATTAATTGGCGCAAGGAAATAAGAAAGTATTTACATATGACTGAGAAGAAAAGGTGAATGGGAAAGCGAAGGCTGATGCAGAATTAGTCATTAAAGAAGGGTAAGAAGCCAGTGGGAGGTTGATGGAGTCGGTCGTAGGTAGAGGGGATGACAATCTGATAGTCAGAGGGGAAACGATAGGTGAGTCTCATCTGGTCAATCTCATCCTCGTTAAACTTGGATCCGGAGGAAGTGTACTAAAGCCCGGGGATGGATGGAGGAGGTTGAGGGGGCGACTATAAGAAATCGAGAAAGAAGCGAAGAACAGATTCAAAGAAGGAAAGAAAGGAGAGGCTTACTAAGAAAGGTCGCCGACGAAGATGAGGAGGAGGAGAAGCGTCACAGAACGTGCTCGAGGTTGAAAATGCGAGGAAGTGTGAAGACGACGACGAGTAAATAAGGGCTTATAAAGCCCAGCGAACTATTGCTCCGAGTCGTCCGATCAAGGGTTACGAAAAATAATCACAAGATCTGGCCGTGGAATTTGAAAAGGGGTCTGTCACATCATCAGCGGATATCCATTTGTCACGTCAAGCATGAGGCGACAGAGAGTAGGACACGGGGTAGCCGACCACGGGAAGCCATTTATGGGGCTTAATTAAAAGCATGGGCAACATGCTCAGCTATAATGATCGAAAATTTACACAGTCTCCCATAAATTAACATGACGTCAGCAACCATCAAAGGGCGCTCATCTGAGAAAGTGCCGAGAAATGAAAAATTTGCTAAGTGTTGTCATTAAATATTCTGATCGGCACAGATCTCTAACTATACAATAGTCGAGCGGCGGTTCAAAACCTAGTCTTGTGAAGTAAGATCCGGGCGACAGCTACATACTTAGGTCAGTAAGATGAAGCAGAACGACGACTAAGAAGATTATACAATCCAATTGGAAGATCACCAAAAACACTACCTGTCCAGTGAGTCAGACTTACAACCTCCTTCGACTAGACTTGAGGGGAAAACATTGCAGGCTGATCGAGGGAAAGTTCCGCTATGGCAGTCGCGACATCGCTAGCCATTGTACAACTTGCTCCGGCCTCACTAGTTGGATGGCTCCCTCTCAAATCGCCGGTTAGGTTGTCGGATTGGTCGAATGGCTATAGACAATGACTCTGTAGCTCTACAACACCAATGGCATTAATCTCGGCGTCCGCAAGCTTGCTTTTGCCGCTCAGACGTGCCGTCAACATGATTTGAACTGTAAAAAAGAGGAAAAATCAGTTAGATTCAAAAACTGAGGAAAGAAAGAGCATACCTAGGGTGAGGGGTAGCCACGTTCGGATTGGACTCAACCCGAACACATAAAAGACACTCTCTAGTAATAACCGGTGTATATGATATTTATAATCGGTCAAGCTGGAAGCTACTTGAAGGTAGTCCTATTGGCTTTGGTATCTACTGAGTGACAAAGCCTTCATCACTTCCATCTGCTAGCTGGTCGGGAAGTCGGACCGATCGGGGAAATGAATGAAGTGATCCCTCCAATGTTTATTGGAGGACGATATTTTTTCAAAAAAAGACAGAGCCCACTCGAGCTTGGAATAGAAAGGTCCCTGGCTCGGATAGTTTGGGATAATAAAAATAATAGACTACCTGAGGCATTAAGGGGAATGTCATGCAGACAGAATAGCACGACTACCCCAAACAGTAGTTCAAAGGAGTTCAACATTAATTGGCGCAAGGAAATACGAAAGTATTTACATATGGCTGAGAAGAAAAGGTGAACGGGAAAGCGAAGGCTGATGCAGAATTAGTCATTAAAGAAGGGTAAGAAGCCAGTGGGAGGTTGATGGAGCCGGTCATAGGTAGAGGGGATGACAATTTGATAGTCAGAGGGGAAACGATAGGTGAGTCTCATTTGGTCAATCTCATCCTTGTTAAACTTGGATCCGGTGGAAGTGTACTAAAGCTTGGGGTGGATGGAGGAGGTTGAGGGGGCGACTATAAGAAATCGAGAAAGAAGCGAAGAACAGATTCAAAGAAGGAAGGAAAGGAGAGGCTTATTGAGAAAGGTCGCCGGTGAAGATGAGGAGGAGGAGAAGCGTCACAGAACGTGCTCGAGGTTGAAAATGCGAGGAAGTGTGAAGACGACGACGAGTAAATAAGGGCTTATAAAGCCCAGCAAACTATTGCTCCGAGTCGTTCGATCAAGGGTTACGAAAAATAATGACAAGATCTGGCCGTGGAATTTGAAAAGGGGTCTGTCACATCATCAGTGGATATCCATTTGTCACGTCAAGCATGAGGCGGAGTAGGACACGGGGTAGCCGACCATGGGAAGCCATTTATGGGGCTTAATTAAAAGCATGGGCAACATGCTCGGCTATAATGATCGAAAATTTACACAGTCTCCCAGAAATTAACATGACGTCGGCAACCATCAAAGGGCGCTCATGTGAGAAAGTGCCGAGAAATGAAAAATTTGCTAAGTGTTGTCATTAAATATTTTGATCGGCACAGATATCTAACTATACAATAGTCGAGCTACGGTTCAAAACCTAGTCTTGTGAAGTAAGATCCGGGCGACAGCTACATACTTAGGTCGATAAGATGAAGCAGAGCGGCGACTAAGAAGATTATACAATCCAATCGGAAGATCACCAAAAACACTACATGTCCAGTGAGTCGGACTTACAACCTCTTTTGACTAGACTTGAGGGGAAAACATTGCAGGTGATCGAGGGAAAGTTCCGCTATGGCGGTCGCGACATCGCTAGCCATTGTACAACTTGCTCCGGCCTCACTAGTTGGATGGCTCCCTCTCAAATCGCCGGTTGGGTCGTCGGATTGGTCGAATGGCTATAGACAATGACTCAGTAGCTCGGCAACGCCAATGACATTAATCTCGGCGTTCGCAAGCTGATATTTCTAATCGGTTGTGGAAGCTAATTGAAGGTAGTCCTATTGGCTTTGGTATCTCTTGAGTGACAAAGCCTTCATCACTTCCATCTGCCAACTGGTCGGGAAGTCGGACCGATCGGGGAAGTGAATGAAGTGCTCCCTCCAATGTTTATTGGAGGACGATATTTTTTCAAAAAAAGACAAAGCCCACTCGGGCTTGGAATAGAAAGGTCCCTAGCTCGGACAGTTTGGGATAATAAAAATAATAGAATACCTGAGGCATTAAGGGAATGTCATGCAGACAGAATAGCACGACTACCCCACACAACAGTTTAAAGGAGTTCGATATTAATTGGCACAAGGAAATACGAAAGTATTTACATATGGCTGAGAAGAAAAGGTGAACGGGAAAGCGAAGGCTGATGCAGAATTAGTCATTAAAGAAGGGTAAGAAGCCAGTGGGAGGTTGATGGAGCTGGTCGTAAGTAGAGGGGATGACAATCTGATAGTCAAAGGGGAAACGATAGGTGAGTCTCATCTGGTCAATCTCATCCTCGTTAAACTTGGATCCGGTGGAAGTGTACTAAAGCCCGGGGATGGATGGAGGAGGTTGAGAGGGGACGACTATAAGAAATCGAGAAAGAAGCGAAGAACAGATTCAACGAAGGAAAGAAAGGAGAGGCTTACTGAGAAAGGTCGCCGACGAAGATGAGGAGGAGGAGAAGCGTCACAGAACGTGCTCGAGGTTGAAAATGCGAGGAAGTGTGAAGACGACGACGAGTAAATAAGGGCTTATAAAGCCCAGCGAACTATTGCTCCGATTCGTCCGATCAAGGGTTACGAAAAATAATGACAAGATCTGATCGTGGAATTTGAAAAGGGGTCTGTCACATCATCAGTGGATATCCATTTGTCACGTCAAGCATGAGGCGACAGAGAGTAGGACACGGGGTAGCCGACCACGGGAAACCATTTATGGGGCTTAATTAAAAGCATGGGCAACATGCTCAGCTATAATGATCGAAGATTTGCACAGTCTCCCAGAAATTAACATGATGTCAGCAACCATCAAAGGGCGCTCATCTGAGAAAGTGCCGAGAAATGGAAAATTTGCTAAGTGTTGTCATTAAATATTCTGATCGGCACAGATCTCTAACTATACAATAGTCGAGCGACGGTTCAAAACCTAGTCTTGTGAAGTAAGATCCGGGCGACAGCTACATACTTAGGTCAGTAAGATGAAGCAGAACGACGACTAAGAAGATTATACAATCCAATTGGAAGATCACCAAAAACACTACATGTCCAGTGAGTCAGATTTACAACCTCCTTCGACTAGACTTGAGGGGAAAACTTGTGATGCTGTGATAAGAGGCCCACCAAGTGCAGGTCAAGGACGGAGGTAGCAGATGGTGTGGAGGTCAAAGTCAAGGCCAACGTGGAGGTCAAAGTCAAGGCAGTCAATGCCAGAGAACCAACGAGTTCACCAAAGGTGGGCTGAGTGGAGGTCTACTACAGTTGTCGATCGGGCATAAAGTGTCTGATTGGCAAGTGGCTTGTTTGAGCAGAACACCTGTACAACCAAGAGCATTAAGGCAAGAACGTCAGATGCTCATCACAAAGCGGAGGAACGCTAAGGCTACCAAAGTGTTGGTCCGGTCGGGTCGAAACGATCAACTGAGCCAAGGGATTATGAAGACAATCGGTTGAGTTCGAGAGGGCGGAGATCCTTGGCAGAGGGGCTCCTCCTCTCGGCTAAACAGTGAGACCTCTCTCATATATCTTAAGATCCCTTTGGGAGATAATGTCGCTAACAATGAGGTATGGTCAACATGCGGATCGTACGACGAAAGCTTTTACTGTCTTATAAGGGATTTGTATATTTTTTTAAGGTATGACATCAGAGCCACTTTTCTGAGATGTCATTTTATAGGATAATTTGGAGAAAGTGCCCATGACTTGAGGCGTGTGCACGTCGCCTACTGGGGCGCTATATAAAGAGGGGGTCCATGCACCGACGGAGATACGCGTTATTCACTATTCACACCTCTGCTTACTGTTGCTTTGTTTTCTTCCATTTTTTCGATGACTGACTTAAGAATCGGAGGGCCAACACTTGAGACCCCTTTCCTGGTCCGACATTGACGTTTCTTGTGTTGTAAAGCGGAGAGGATTTTACACGCGGTCAACTCAGAAGCCACATTTCTAGCTAGACTTCTTCACGATTTCGAATAGGATCAATGTCAAATCTAAGTTTGTTCAAATATCAACAGTTGATAGGTGAAACTCATAATTAGCAAGTTTCCTAATATAAAAAAAGTCGTTTGAAATCTTTTTCAAGGTCCTAAAGATTTTGTTATTTTTAATATTTTTTGGATTATTTTATAATTTAGATTATTTTTCATCTTTTGTAAAGTTAAGGTTAGGGTTCTGAAAATCTTTAACATCTATTTAGTTGTGAAGAGTTATTTTTTTATTAATAATATTATACCGCTTCCTTTTTTTAATGAAATAATAAGTTTTTATATGTATATTATCTGATATTTTATAAATCAATAAGTCTTAGTATTATTATGGTAGAATGTTAAATAAATTATTAGTTAATTTAAATTTATATATGTGATAATGTCATTTGTGGTGACAAATATTGGCGATTATATATATAATTATTAATCATTTACTATAAAATTTCAAGAGTTTTTAATATGCTTGCGATTTTACGATTCAATCGACCAATCCGATTAAGATCACAAATCAATTTTGCGTAGAATCCGATTCTGATCCGATCCGGTAAGATATGCAACATGATTATGCAAACTATGTTGGCGATAGCTACATCCACTGAGTTTGAGGTTTCAGAAACTCAAAGACACGCTGCTATCCAGTTGATGGATCGTGCACGGACGTACAAAGACAAAATCAAGACTAAAATAAAGGAAAGTTGCAACAATTTGATCGACAAGAAAGAGGTTCCATGGTATACAACTTGACTGAGTTTATTTATTAAAGATGCCTTGCGATCCTTACACAATTAATCATTTTGCATGAGAAAGAAAACTATAGTGGAGGGAATTGGAGGGCCTCGCTACGAGACAGCATATCTGTCTTTTTTCCAACAAGCTTTAGTGAGGACCGAGTGTGAGTGCTGCTTATGATGCCACCACTTGGCTCTTTCAGGAACGCAGTGACAATCCTGAATTCCAATTTCAAGTAAGGGCACAAAGGCTGTCCATACATCATGAATTGCCATAATATCATGAGGCATGTACCTAGAAAACTGTAAAAACCTAATGTTTTTTGACATGCCCGACACCATATCCAAAACTCTACTGCAACAACTGGAGTTTTCAATTTGATTTACTGATGATTTAGCACTCACTCCTTGATACACTTTCTGTGATAGTCCAAGCATATCTTGTAGTAAGTAGCCTGACCTTTGCTCATGTCAATGTCTTCGTGAAAAATCTTCAACTTATTTTTCTATCATGCAAAATCTTAGTTGGGGTTTATCTTTCTCAATTTAGCTACACCAAACTTGTGGCGTTTGTTTCAGTACATATAAAATCGTTTTTAATGCTAAGGTTTTATGACCTGATCCTGATGGGTATATACACTTATATATGTGGTTAACAAGAGTTGCCGTACAGTACTTAGTGTGCCTATTTTTCTGTCATTTGTGTCAGCATTGGTTAAGCTATTAGCTACCTGGGTTGACATTGGAGGCAAAGCAAATTCAGAGAAGTGAAACTTCAGTTTTCCTTCCCAAGAAGTCAAAGCTTACACATGTTAACATCGACACACAATCATGATCCAAGCAAAGACACTCCTGCAATTAGTGTGCTAAGCTTAATTGATGGATCACTTATCTTAACACTCAAACTATTAAGAAAAAAGTAACCGACCGATCGCGTATGTTAAGAGCTATAGAGCTTAAATACATAGAGCCTGAATGATCCTTTGTCCGACTGAATTCTTCTAAGTTCGACCGACCGAATTCTTCTAAGTTCGACCGACCATTAAAATGACCCAACACCCTATTTCTTACTTTCATTATAGGGCCTTAGAGTTCTTATATCTTACCAGGCTTGCAACCGGTCGGCCTTATACGAACGTTCTACTTTGGAACTACGTGGACAAGATTTAAGGATTTCGAGGCCAAGCGATCAACAAAACCAAATAACGAATACCACTCTATCTCCATTTTGACCATCACCTCATCTTGATTTTACTTCCACGTCATCTCCAAAACCCACTCGTCATAACTCATATCAATATACTTTATAAATAGATATTAGAGAGTTTAATGTACTTGACAGCAATAAGACCTCATATAATGCATGTTGTACGTATGATTAGTAGGTATATCAATTGTGTTCTGAATGATAATAGTTCAACAATAAAGATTCTAAAAATCTAGTGCTACATGGTCGAAATAAACACATAGATATGATGCATCATTTCTTGAAGAATTTCCTGAATGATGAAGTTATTAATCTTCTTTATTGCTAAAGCGATGATCAAATTCTGATATACTAACAAAACCTCTCAAATTTCATGCATTTCAAAAACTTAGAAAGCTACTTGGTGTTTCTACGTATTTTTAATATTTGTACTCTTATTGAACTAATTATTATATTTGGAAGTTTAAGGGAGAGATTGTTGATAAAATTTATGTAAATATTAGTGACTTAGTGGGTTGATGAGGTGGTAAAGAGTGAAAGTTAGTGGTTATATATAGAAATTGTCCAGATTCAATGTAACAAAAATAGTGGTGATGTAGTTGAGTCAGTGGATGGAAAATAATGAGATAATGGTTGTATTAGGAAGTAGTAGCTAATGCTGTGGAGTTAGTAGAGTATTAGGGGCTAGTGGATTAGTGAGTAAGTTATTTATTGTTGAGATTCAATTAAAGTCTCACATAAGAAGGATTTAGGAAAGATCATGGGTTTAAAAGAATGTAAGATATTTTCATTGGCATGAGACCTTTTGGGGAGAGTCCAAGAGCAAAGGTATGAGGGCTTAAGCCCAAAGTGGATAATATTATGTCATTGTGGAGATATGTTGATATCTTTTGGGCACAACAAATGATATCAGAACCATGGTCCAGACCAGATGCAATATAAGATGATCTTGAACGAAGTTGAGGGAGGTTCGGAACAGGTCAGGATGACCAGATGCTCGCAGGGTTGTTTGGAGCAGGTCAAGAGTGACCGGACGCGGATACTTGCGAGGAGACCTGGAGTAGGTCAGGATGACCGAATGCTTGTGGGGAAGGCCTGGAGCAGGTCAGGGTCACTGGATGCTCGCGAGAAGACCCGGAGCGGGTCAGGGTGGCCGGATGCTCACAAGAAGGCCCGGAGTATGTCAGAGTGACTAAATGCTCGCGGGGAGACCCAGACCATGAGAGTAATTGTGGTCCTTTATTTGAGGGGAGGATTGTTAGGATTTAATCAATGTCCCACATTGGAAAGATTTGAGAAAGATCATAGGTCTAAAAGGATGTAAGATATCTCCATTGGCATGAGACCTTTTAGGAAAAGTCCAAGAGCAAAACCATGAGGGCCTAAGTCCAAAGTGGACAATATCATGTCATTGTGGAGATATGTGGACATCCTTTGAGCACAACAAATGGTATCAAAGTCATGGTCCAAACCAGATGCAATGTGGGGTGGCCTGAATGAAGTTGAGGGTAGGTCCAAAGTAGGTCAAGTTGACCGAATGCTCACAGGGAGACTCAGGATCAGGTCAGGATGACCGGATGCTTACAGGGAGGCCCGTAGCAGGTCAAGAGTGACCGGATGTGGATACTCGACGGGAGACCTGGAGTAGGTCAGGATGACCGATGCTTGCAGGGAAGGCCTGGAGTGGGTCAGGGTGATCCGATGCTTGCGGGGAGGCCCGAGTAGGTCAGGGTGATCGGATGCTCGTAGGGAGGCCCGGAGCAAGCCAAGAGTGACCGGACCGGATGTTCGCGGGAAGGTTCGAAGCGGGTCAGAGTGATTGGATGCTCGTGGGAAGGCCCAGAATGGGTCAGGGTGATCAAATACTCACGGGGAGGCTGGAGTAGGTCAAGAGTGACAGGATTCTCGCGGGGAGATCCAGACCATGAGAGTTATAATGTGATCGTTCGTTTGAGGGGAGGATTGTTGGGATTTAATAAAAATCCCACATTGGAAGGATTTGGGAAAAATCATGTGTTTAAAAGGATGTAAGATATCTCGATTGATATGAAATTTTTTGGGGAGAGCCTAGGAGCAAAGCTATGAGGGTCTAAGCTTAAAGTGGACAATATTATACTATTATAGAGATATATGAATATTTTTTGGACACAACATTTATTAACGTATAAATAAACTATTTGTTTATCAATGAAATAGAATGAGAAAATTTTATTTATATTGTTCTCGACTTACTATTATGGTGCAAGATTCGTTCATTATTTTTCTTAACAGGGAATAATTTAAAAAAAAATAGAAAAAGCATCATTTTCATGTGTTGTTGTACTCTACTACTGCGTTTGCTTGTTCTTCGTTGAACTGTTTTGTGTGTGGCTAAATGAATTCTTCGTAATCTAGTAGAGAATTCTGAGCATGAAACCTACACATTTGAAATTATTAATGCAAGTATGTTCCTGATTATATCTTCTCAAGACCCAACAAATCTACCCGAAGTAATCGATTTGTTTTTTAAAAAATAAAAATAAATCGACAGTGAATCAAGATACTGGAAGCAATGAATTAATAACCACAGATTATTAAACTCCATCATATGCATTTTAGTGAATACTCTCCTCCAAATTATTTGATTTTTCTCAGAGAAAGGCAGCAGAGAAATTTATTGTAGGATCTATTGTGGCTTTAACAGAGTGAATAGATTTCACACCCAAATTTAATTTCAAGCATAAAAACATTCACAAAATAAGAATTAGTAACTTTAATATACGTGTGTGTATTCAGTTAAATATATCAATAATATATGCACAATGAAATAAAATTGATACAAAAATACAAATTATTTAATAGACTTGTCCAAAAGTATTACTTGCAATCACTGAATCTCTTATAACAACTTAAAAACTCTTTAAATTCTCAATGCACGAGATCTTAATTTTTTTATAGATTGATAATATGATTAAATATAACCCTAATCACTTTTTATAAAAAACACTTTTTGTTTATCTAATAAAAATTCTAATTGATCTTTTCTAAACTTTATCCTAATAAATTCTAATTATCACAAAAGAATAAGGAGAGAGAGAAAGGCAGTGATTTTTTATAGTCTCTTGGTGTATGTTTTTTTATGTCAGGTCAGATTGCCTTTTGAAGTCTTCAATTTTTGCACCGTTAACTCTTTTAGTGAATATCTTCAGTTTCCATTCTTTGCTTGAGAACGTCTCTTCATGTCTATGCTTTTACTTTCTTTCTCAATGAGTGCAACATTTGCATACTTGGCTTTCATTGTTTTTCTGATCTTCTATCTGCTTTTTTGGTATGCCTGTATGGTCTGATTTTGGATTATAATTTTTAGGTACTGATATTTGAATTTCGATTTCTAGTTTTTGGGTTGTGGCTTCTAGGTTCTGGTTTCTATTCTGGATTATGGGTTTTGAACTCTGGATGTTAGGTTTTGGGTTCTAGTTCTTAAGTTTTTGGATTCCAAGTTTTGGGTTCTGGTTATTAGTTCTTGAATTTCTTGTTTTTCGATTTTGTTCCAGGTTTTGATTTTATTCTAAGTTCTAGTTCTATTTTAGATTATGGTTCTGTTCTAGGTTGTGGTTCTTCAATTACTTTATCTTGTCTTGCAGTGGTGAGTGCTAAAATCACATGCTTCATTCAATTACTTTATCTTATCTAAGTATCTCCTCAATTTTCTTTAAATCTGGTAAGCCTTCCATTTGAGGCGACCACTACGATAAAACTTCATCAAATATCACATTTTGAAAGACGAAACATCTTCCTATTGTAGGGTTAGAATACTTCCAACATTTTCTTTGATTATCGTATTCCACAAAAATGCATCTTATTGCTTTCTTATCGAACTTGTTGAGTAAATGATCAGGTATGAAAATAAAACATAAGCGACCAAATATTTGAAAATGATTTAGTGATGCTTGTGACAGCCTACTTGTCATGTGTATAGTTGTCTTCATGCATTTTATCCAAAATCGAGGTGAAACATTCTTAATGTTATCATATATCGGAAACCATGGTTGCTTCACATGTTTAAACATGCCTGAGTGAACCATCTTGAGAAACTTCTTTGCTTTGTACTTGGAGTCTTCACATGGCAACTGATGTGTTTTCCCATATAGGCATCCACAACATATTGTATCCTCTCGAACATCTAGTTAAGGAAGACCCTTAAGCCTGATTTTTTCACATTATTACTTTTAGCTTATGATAAATCAATCATCTCATTTCTTCTAGTCTTGTCCATTTATGTTGTTTGAGCTGATCATATAATTCCCTCTATGAGTCATGTATTTGTTGGCTTCAAAATTTCATAAACTTTCATATAGTTTGGTCCAAACACAACATGATTTCCTGAGAATGTTAGTTGTGACATTGATATCAAGTTTCTCTTCATTCTAGGTACGAAAAACACATTCTCCTACTCTACTTGCTTCGAATTAAAGCTATCCACGAGTTATAGGTAACTTTGAGTTGTTTGCTATGACACCAAAAATTAGAGCATTCAGTGTCTACTTTTGAATTATCATTATAGTTGAGACTCATCACTTATCATTTTTTTGTTCTAACTTGATTGTTAAAGAGAAAATACACTCACTAGAATTACTTGTAATTGGCTCTAAAATAGCAAGTGGCTTAAAATCTCATTCTTCATCACTTCCAACTTGGGGCTGGGAAGATGTTGCAACATTCCCTTCTGCTTTTTTTATTGACAATCTCTAGTATAGTAATTTCCTTTTCTACAATTACAGCATTGATCATTCTTGTAGTATCTTGCATTTTCCTCTGATTGGAGATAATTTTTGTGTGCTCCCCTTGTTACCAACTCCTTTGTTCATATTTATGGCATTCATCCTTTTAAGTTCTCCTCCATTTCTTGATCTCGCCATATTACCTTTTTTATTGTTGATGAGAGTGTTCTCCTCTTTGTTAACTATAACTTTAGACATTTGTTGAAGAGAGCTTTCTCCACTTCATTGTATTATAATTTTCTTTACAATCTAATCATCTCTATCATCCTATCACTAACACATGTCTAAGCTTGGATTACAGAGCATGAATGAAAATTGCAAGTGCATGGACATTTGGGCTTCCTTAAAAAAATCAATCTATTGCTTCACACATGAATTTGGACATGTAAAGTCGTATAAGGAAAGAAAATCATTTTGGTTTTAATTACCAAACTTTGATTATTGTGGTTTTGTCGATCCTAAAAGTCTCTGTTTAACGTCCTTGTAAGTTCTGCCAATTAAGTGGGGTGTTTAAATTGCGTTTAATTGACTTTACATTGTTGATTCTCTAACTCAGCTCTTGTTCGACCAAACCTGTAATTGCCTTCCATGCGTTTCGTGTGATGGTCCATTCCTCTCGATGAGTATTTTAATATTAATTCTAAACTTTTAAATATGTAATAAACATTAATTTATAATTTCACATTATACCAATTTGCAAAGTGACATGGTCGTAGTCTTACAATTTGCAATATCTATCTATCTATATGTTTGGCGCCGCCGCAGCCGCCGCCGCCAAGCCTATGAGGGCCTTTCCCTGCTTCTCTGCCTGATTGTCTATCTCACCCACTCACCTGTCAGCATGCGCTAAGAGGCATCCGAATTTGTACAGCTCCTTCACTTGGCCGCCGCCGTAGCTGGAAGAATGCGCTAAGAGGCCTGTTGAGAGCTTATTGTCTACTCTGTCGTCAAGAAGCACTTGAGCTTCTCATGTTTTTGTTTTGTTGATTGGAAATGTGACACAAGTAAGATGGAAAATAATACTAAAAAATATCAGGAAGTTTCTTGTTGTAGTCGATTCATCCAAAATTATAATGAAGCTGCGTTACAAGAGAGATGAGTACGATGTCGAAGAGGAGAGGAACTCCAGCATGGCATGGGAAGCTAGCTCCGACGGCGGGATCTGTCGCTGTCGGCGGCGATCCGATTCCTTACGTCTTCGAACCTCGCGGTGGGGCAGGGGAGAGTGATGCCGCCTGTGTGGTGGAACCCGAACTCCTCCTCCGCCTCCCGCAGCAGCTCCCCGAAGAGAGGGTGGTTGAAGTAGATCACCGGGACCGTGTACCTTTCGCACCCGACGTACACAGCCAGGTGTCCCTTCGGGGTCGGCCCGCCCTCTGGCTCCTCCGCCAGAAGCGTGGCCTCCGCGCCGGTTTGATTCCGGCGGAAGCGGCGGGTGAGGAGGAGGCCCCAATGGCGGAACTTTGAGGTAGTTTTCGAGGTCTGCGAGAGGCGGCTCGATTGCAAGAAGGATCCGGCGGCGCGGTCAAGGCGGAGGTAGTGTTTATGCCGGCGGCGGAAGAGGCGGCGCCACACTCGGCCGAGGCACCGCCCCAATCTGAATCCTCTGTGCCTCTTCATACGTCGAAGAAGATGAGAAGAAAAGCTGGAGGGAGGAAGGAGATAAATAGTAATGAATGGAGTGAGTGTCAAAGGAAGAACTCCATCTCTATTTCTCCTCCTCCTTTTCCTTTGTGTTGATTACTTTTGGTGAGCAGAGAAATCCAAGTTTATTTGAGCATCAGCGCTGATGTGGCTTAACCATCGGTTCGAATACGACAGGTGGTGCGCTGCCTGTACGACCAAACTGCTATTTCCTGGCCAATCGGAACTCACCTAATCAAATAGATAGTATCATAGTTGATCCAAAACACCTTTTTAAATAAGATTAGCAGCTAATCCTCAATATCATCATCCATATCCTCTGTTCCATAAATTTCTCGATCAAAGTCTTCTCGATGTGGTACAGTAGTTAAGACATGTGATATTATCACGTACAATTTTAAGATCAAAATTTGACATATAGTCATCTACAATTTACACTAATGGCTAGTTGGATCATACGATCCTATGATTCAAAACACCGAATCGATCTTGGATCATGCATGATCATTTTTTTACCCTAGAATCAGAACATAATTGGTAAAGTCGGTGGGATTGTGACATGATCGGTAGGATCAGAGCAAAATCAAAATAGGATCGATAGAAACTTTAAAAAATTATAACTTTTGATTCAAATTGAATCATATAACCTATAATATATCTGATGCGGTGATAAGAGGCCCACCAAGTGCGGGTCAAGGACAAAGATAGTAGATGGCGCGGAGGTCAAAGTCAATGTCAATGTGGAGGTCAAAGTCAAGACGGTGAACGCTAGAAAACCAACGGACTCACTAAAGGTTGGTCAAGCTAAGGTCTACTGTAGTTGCCGATCGGGCATGAAGTGTCTTATCGGCAAGTGGCTTGTTCGAGCAGAACACCCATACAGCTAAGAGTATTACGGCAAGAACATCAAATGCTCATCACGAAGCGGAGGAATGCTAAGGTGACCAGAGCGCTGGTCCGGTCGGGCGGAAATAATCAATTAAGCCAAGGGATTATGAAGAAGATCAGCTAAGGTCAACAAGGCGGAGATCCCCAACCGAGCGAGCCCCCCACTCAACCAAACAGTGGGACCCCTTTCATATTTTTTAATATTCCTTTGGGAGATAATGCCGCTGACAATGAGGCATGGTCAACAGGAGAATCATACGACGAAAGGTTCTACTGTTTTATCAGATATTTGCATGCCCTATTAATGTATGGAGTCAGAGTCATTTTTTTGACATGTCCTTTCATAGAACAATTTGGAGAATGTGTCCACGCCTTAAGGCACATGCACGTCGCCTACTGGAGCACTATATAAAAGGGGTCCATGCACCGGCGGAGGTATGCGTTATTCACTTTTCAAAAAAAAAAAGGTAGATCCGCTACCTTAGCGGCCCCCTAGTGCCGGTGTAAAGCCCGAAAAATTCCCGAATTTATTTTAGAATTTTTCTATGATTTTTCTGGAATTTTTAGATATTTTTCCGGAATTTTCCGAGTAGCGTAAGTAGCAAAAATAATTAATTAAGCAAAACGGTCTAAGCGGGAATCGAACCCGGGACCTCTCGGGTCCGCTAAACCATTAGTTAGCTTTAGAAACCGGTGAACCAGCCGGGCCATATTGAGAGAAAAGAGAACCGATTTTATTTATATTAGAGTTGGTTCAATTGAACCACTTAATATAAATAGGAGAATTAGGTTGGTTTGGGTTATTTTTAGATTTGTGGTTCGGCAATCCTTCTCCCCGACACCCATCCACGCCGCCCCTCTCCTCTCTTCCTCATTCTCTCGGCGCCAATTCAAGAAGAGCCTAGGGATCTTCTCCAAAGGTCCCAAGTTCACCATCCGGCAACGATTTCAACACAAGGAAGATTCCTCCACGAGTAGAGCACGTGGACGCGAGGGAATCGTCGAGAAATCGTCTTCACCGGAATTTCTAGCGGGTAGATTTGTAAGGAAATTAGCGTACGAGGTAAGAAACCCCTCACCTGCGGTATAATAGCTCCGTTTGTTTATATGCATTAGTTATTAGCTATATGTGTAGTTTCCGGCACCTAGGATGTGTTTTAACCCTTCTCGAAGATTAGGAATTTAGTTAGCACCTTTAGATGGGCCGGACACGTTTATTCTCCTTCAGTTGGAGATCATAGACGCGGTTGGGTGCCTAGAGGTGTCTTTCCTGATGCAGAGAGGGGTTGAAGCACACCAAGTGTTCGAAAAAGGGGTTAGTTTAGCTAATTACCCTTCAGTTATGTTTATTAGCCCAGTTAAATGCATTAGTAGCATTTAAATTAGTAACTTTGCTCACTACAGCTTATATGAGACTATGGTCCAATGGGTAGGCTCCAGTCGCCTCTAGGTTCAGATAACCTAGCTCAGGTTGAGATAACCTAGAAACAGCAAGTTATATCGATTAGCTATAGATATTAGTATTTTATTTTCATGGCACTGCATCGATTAGATATCCATCTGGGTTGGACTCCACATCGTCCCTAGGTTCGCATAACCTAGTAAACCTCGCTAAATTCGGGACTTGCAACCCCGGTCTAGTAGGGATGCAGTGGTACAATATCGGGCCCAACAAGATGTTTATTATTTTCACTTATTATGTATTAGTTTTCAAAACTCAAAACAGTTTATGCTAGTTGAGTTTGATTGCAACTTCAGTTTAGTTAGTTTAGCTCAGATTATATTTCAGTTCAGTTCTCTATGTTAGCTTTATAATTGGTTGTATGCTATGCCATGACTAGTTCAAGATGCCATGTTTATATGATTGTATGCCATGCCATGCTAGCCTGTCCAGTATGTTTTCGAATAGCATGTTTTCAAATCATAACTGCATCGTATGCATGATTTTGTGAGGTAGATGGCTTCTTACTAAGCGTTAGCTTACAGATACTACTTTTCTTATACTGCAGATACAGGTAAAAGAAAAGTGGATTAGCAGTGGAGGCTGGAGGTCAATGCAGATGAGGGTGTGTGTGTGTGGAACTGGAATGAAAGATCTCAGGGATCTAACAAGTTTTAGTTATGCATTAGAACTCGTTAGCATTTACTTTCAGCTTATTAGTTTTGATACTTTCACTTTCATGCAATTTAGATTTGGGACGCATTGAACTATGAAAGAATGTTTTAAAATGTCAGTAATCATGTTAGAATGTTATTACATGTTGTTAGAATAGTTTCTGATGCATTAGTTAGAGGTTATGTGGGGTTTTGGCACGCCAAAGTGCTGAAGTCTGATTTTCCGGGTGAAATCAGACTCTGATCGGTCTCCAGACCGATCAGAGCCTGATTGTGCCACTGGATCGGTCCGCCGACCGATCCATGCAGATACAGTATGCTACTGTATCCTCCTGGATCGGTCAGCCGACCGATCCAGTACAACACAGTAGCGAGTCCCAGGTCTCCAGGTGCCTGGATCGGTCTGCAGACCGATCCGGACACACTTGGATCGGTCAGCTGACCGATCCAGCCTCTGTCGGATCGGTCCGCAGACCGGTCCAGCAGGGCACAGCATCGCAGCGAATTTGATCGATCCGTGGATCGATCGGCAGCTAGTTGGGAAGTTTAGTTCCTAGTCCCTAGCTCAGTTGGGATGTCCAGTTCCCTTTTCAGCATGTGTACACCAGAAAAGAAGGTCTTTAGACCTTTCTTATCAGCTGTCTTAGTCATAGTAGAGTAAAATTTCAATTTAGACCAGTTTTCCGCACAGTATAGCTTAGCAGTAATGTAGCGATTCGCCTTACAGCCTAGTAGTTAGAAGGCGGGTCATCACAGAGTGGTATCAGAGCCAAGTTCCATACTTCCTACACACACATCAGCATTGTACCTGCAGCTTCCAAGTAAGAATACCTCTACTCTCTTTATTGTTCTTGTTTATAGTTACAGTTCATGTTATATGCTTCTTGCTTATAGTTACAGTTCATGTTATATGCTTATTGCCGGCTAGTACATGATAGTTTAAACATGATATCAGAAATTATATAACTGTGATAGTATTAGTTATACATATGTTCTCTATGTCATTAGAAATGGCACGAGGACGCCCAGCTAGAAGGGCACTAGCCACCGAGCCCCAGCAAGAGGCAGGCAGTTCAGTGCCTCCTCCAGACCTTACAGCATTAGTGGCTCAGTTACAGCAGCAGCTAGCTGAACAGCAACAGGAAATAGCCACCTTAAAGGCTAACCAGCAGAATACCCCCACCGTCACCCCGGAACCGAATCTGACGACTCCAGTAGTCTTAGAGGTTCCACCAGCTCAGCCTACAGCACCAGCACCAGCACCAGCAGTCCCAGCAGCTGAGCTAAGGAAGGAAGCCTATCTGATCCAGTGGCAGAGAGTCAAGCCAGAGAACTTCTCAGGCACTAGTGAACCATGGGATGCTCAAGCCTGGTTCAAAACACTGGAGAGCACGATGGAGCTCGGACCGCCGTAACACGAAGGTGAAGTGCCTTCGCTGAGGAGATGCACGATGGTGGGAAAGGATTAGAACGGCGCCCGGGAATCGAGATGTCATGGGGGACTTGAGAAGGAATTCTTCGAGAGTTCTTTCACATGCGGGTTACAAACCGCCACCACGACGAGTTCACTGATCGTCAGGGCAACCTTTCAGTGGAGGAAGCCGTGAAGAAATTCAACAGTTGGCTCGTCTATGTCCAGAGTTAGTCAGCACGGAACGAGTCCGGTTGATGCTCAAGATGCCGAGGCCCGAGATTGCAGTGAACGTGGTGGTGGCATTCATAGGCCACAAACCACGGAGGAGCTAGTGAGCAGTGCCTTGACCACAGAGCATTACCATAACAGCATGAAGCAACAGAAGCAAGTCTCCTCGAGTCCAAAGGGAAGCTCTCACACTCGTAAACAGCAAGGCCACAGCCCAACTGGAAAGGGAACTCCAACAGCAAGCGCAAATCGTGGAGTGACTCAAAAGGAGGACCATCTAGCAAGCGACCCAGTTATCCAAAGTGTGCTACTTGTGGGAAATTCCACCTGTGGGTTTGTCGCAAGGGCACACGGATGCTTTGAATGTGGACAAGAAGGGCACATGGCAAGCAAAGGCCCGAATAAGACCGTCTTCCTCACCACAGAGATTCAGTGATGCAGCCACCGGCTCCATTATATCGAGATGCAGTCGCCTAGAAGGTCCACTTATCGCCAGTAGCATTAGAAGCCCCCACTGCCAATGCGAGGATCTACTCACTCACCGGGAGGACGAGCCAATGCCTCGGCCACAGTCGATTAGCCTTTTCAAGATAGTGTTCTATTTGACATCGGGCAACCCATTCATATATAGCCGGATGTTCTCCGAGAAATTAGAGGTACCCCAGAGATACCGGTCAGTTTTTGACAATACTACCTTCGGGAGAGATCATGGCGCCCACGACCGGCTCAAGGCGGTCCGTCATAGCAGAGAGCTCTTTGCGATCCGATAGTGCTAGAGATGACCGACTATGACGTTATTTTCGAATGGACTTTTTGATCAAATACGGTGCCTCTATCGAGTGCCGTAAACAGAAAGTCACGTTCCAACCTGAAGCGGAAGCACAGTTCGAATTCGTCGGGGAACCAAGGAGAAAGGCCAAGAGGTTTCTCTCAGCTATGAAGGCACAGAAGTTACTGGATTCAGGATGCACGGGATTCTTAGCGCACGTAGTCAGCACCAGCCAGGACAAGAACCAACAGCTATCAGAGGTTCGAGTCGTTTGTGACTACCCAGCAGTCTTCCCCGAAGAGCTACCAGGCTTAGCACCAGACAGGGAGATTGAATTTGAGATAGAGCTCACCCCCGGCACAAATCCAATTTCCAAGGCACCATACCGCATGGCTCCAGCAGAACTGAAGGAACTTCAGGAGCAATTACAGGAGCTTCTTGACAAGGGTTTTATACGCCCGAGTCACTCACCATGGGGAGCGCCTGTGTTGTTCGTGAAGAAGAAGGACGGAAGCATGCGACTGTGCATAGACTACAGATCGCTGAACCAGGTCACGATCAAGAACAGGTATCCTCTTCCCAGAATAGATGACCTGTTCGATCAGCTGAAGGGAGCAGCAGTGTTCTCTAAGGTAGATCTCAGATCAGGTTATCATCAGGTAAAGGTCAAAGAAGGGGATATACCCAAGACAGCATTCAGAACCAGATACGGACACTACGAGTTCGTGGTCATGCCCTTTGGCGTGACCAATGCTCCAGCTACCTTCATGGATCTCATGAACAGAGTATTCAGGGAGTATTTAGATAAGTTTGTTATTGTGTTTATCGATGACATTCTTATCTACTCAGGAACTCAGGAGGAACATGCAAAGCACCTGGAACTAGTATTGCAGACACTTCAGCAGAACCAGCTTTACGCCAAGTTCACGAAATGTGAATTTTGGCTAGATCAGGTGTCCTTTCTGGGTCACGTCATCTCCAAGGATGGTATTATGGTAGATCCCAGCAAGATAGAAGCAGTAAGTAACTGGAAGCAGCCGAAGAACGCCAGTGAGATCAGGAGCTTTCTGGGATTAGCAGGATATTACAGGAAGTTTGTAGAGGATTTCTCCAGGATAGCCTCCCCACTGACAACTCTTACCAGAAAGAACAGGAAATTTCAGTGGACAGAGGACTGTGAGAACAGCTTCAGCGAGCTAAAAAGGAGATTGACCAATGCTCCCATTTTGGCTCTACCAGACAACACCAGCAGCTTTGACATCTATAGTGATGCCTCTAAGTTGGGACTAGGAGCAGTACTGATGCAAAACGGCAAGGTGATCGCCTATGCCTCCAGACAACTCAAGGATTATGAGAAGAATTACCCTACTCATGACCTTGAGCTTGCAGCAGTAGTGTTCGCTCTCAAAATTTGGAGACATTACTTATATGGAGCTCAGTGCAGAGTGTATACAGATCATCAGAGTCTGAAGTACTTCTTCACTCAGAAGGATCTGAATATGCGACAGCGCAGATGGTTAGAGCTGGTCAAAGACTACGATATAGACATCCTCTACCATCCAGGGAAAGCCAATAAGGTAGCCGACGCACTTAGCAGAAAATCCAGTGCTACCTTATTATCTCTTACAGCCATGTCACCGCCCCTACAGAAGGAGATCGTGGATTTCGGTCTCGAGCTCATCGTGGGACAGCTCTCTACTATGACCTTAGAGTCTACCTTGCTTGGTGATATTCAGTCAGCTCAGGATCAGGACCCTGAGATTCAGAAAATCAAGCAAGGGCTAGCAGAATCAGAAAGTAGAGAATTCAGAGTGTCCGATAGCGGGGTGTTGTATTTTGGCGACAGACTCTGTGTTCCAGAAGCTACGGAGACAGATTTTAGATGAGGCTCACAGGACTCCCTACGCGATGCATCCAGGCTCCACCAAAATGTATCAAGACCTGAAGAAACGCTTTTGGTGGCCCGGGATGAAGCGAGACATCGCCAGATATGTTAGCATCTGCCTCACCTGTCAGAGGGTCAAGGCAGAACATCAGCGACCAGGAGGAGTTCTGCAGCCTATACAGATTCCAGAATGGAAGTGGGAGGATATCTCCATGGATTTCATAGTGGGACTACCCAGAACCACGAATGGTTTTGACGCCATCTGGGTAATAGTCGACAGGTTAACTAAATCAGCCCACTTTTTAGCTATCAAGATATCCTATTCCATGGAGCAGCTAGCTCAGTTGTATCTCAAGGAGATTGTTAGGCTGCATGGAGTCCCACGAACCATTATATCAGACAGAGACAGCAGGTTTACATCACACTTCTGGAAGTGTGTACAGTCAGCTATGGGCACCCAGTTAAAATTCAGCACAGCCTTCCATCCTCAGACAGATGGTCAGACGGAGCGAGTAAATCAGGTACTCGAAGATATGCTCCGAGCTTGTGCCCTAGATTTCAAGGGAAGTTGGTGCAAATATCTGAGTCTAGCAGAATTTGCATACAACAACAGTTATCAGGCCACTATCGGCATGGCACCTTATGAGGCACTCTATGGGCGGAGGTGCAGATCACCAATCTGCTGGTATGAGAGCGGTGAACAGAAGGAACTAGAGCTTCAGACAGATCTAGTGGCAGATACCACAGCAGCCATACAGCAGATTCGCCAGAGGATAGAGACAGCACAGAGCCGTCAGAAGAGCTATGCCGATACACGACGCAGACCCTTAGAGTTTTCAGTTGGGGATACAGTTTTCCTCAGAGTAGCTCCCATGAAGGGAGTCATGCGTTTCGGGAAGAAGGGCAAGCTAGCTCCCAGATATGTGGGACCATACCTTATTACGAAGAGAGTGGGCAAGGTAGCATATGAGCTAGAGCTACCTCAGGAGATGTCAGCTGTCCACAACGTATTTCATGTCTCCATGCTGAAGAAGCACATTCCAGACGCCACCCAGGTGATTGAGCCCCAGTTGGTACAGGTCCGTGATGATCTCAGCTATGACAGTCGGCCTATTCAGATAATAGACCGAGCAGTAAAGAAGTTACGGAACAAGGAGGTACCATTAGTCAAAGTCAGCTGGCAAAATCACACAGCGGCAGAGGCGACTTGGGAGACAGAGACCAGCATGAGACAGAAGTACCCAGAATTGTTTTAAGTTCGGGGACGAACTTTTTATAAGGTATGGGGGATTGTAAAGCCCGAAAAATTCCCGAATTTATTTTAGAATTTTTCTATGATTTTTCTGGAATTTTTAGATATTTTTCCGGAATTTTCCGAGTAGCGTAAGTAGCAAAATAATTAATTAAGCAAAACGGTCTAAGCGGGAATCGAACCCGGGACCTCTCGGGTCCGCTAAACCATTAGTTAGCTTTAGAAACCGGTGAACCAGCCGGGCCATATTGAGAGAAAAGAGAACCGATTTTATTTATATTAGAGTTGGTTCAATTGAACCACTTAATATAAATAGGAGAATTAGGTTGGTTTGGGTTATTTTTAGATTTGTGGTTCGGCAATCCTTCTCCCCGACACCCATCCACGCCGCCCCTCTCCTCTCTTCCTCATTCTCTCGGCGCCAATTCAAGAAGAGCCTAGGGATCTTCTCCAAAGGTCCCAAGTTCACCATCCGGCAACGATTTCAACACAAGGAAGATTCCTCCACGAGTAGAGCGCGTGGACGCGAGGGAATCGTCGAGAAATCGTCTTCACCGGAAATTTCTAGCGGGTAGATTTGTAAGGAAATTAGCGTACGAGGTAAGAAACCCCTCACCTGCGGTATAATAGCTCCGTTTGTTTATATGCATTAGTTATTAGCTATATGTGTAGTTTCCGGCACCTAGGATGTGTTTTAACCCTTCTCGAAGATTAGGAATTTAGTTAGCACCTTTAGATGGGCCGGACACGTTTATTCTCCTTCAGTTGGAGATCATAGACGCGGTTGGGTGCCTAGAGGTGTCTTTCCTGATACAGAGAAGGGTTGAAGCACACCAAGTGTTCGAAAAAGGGGTTAGTTTAGCTAATTACCCTTCAGTTATGTTTATTAGCCCAGTTAAATGCATTAGTAGCATTTAAATTAGTAACTTTGCTCACTACAGCTTATATGGGACTATGGTCCAATGGGTAGGCTCCCACAGTCGCCTCTAGGTTCAGATAACCTAGCTCTAGGTTCAGATAACCTAGAAACAGCATGTTATATCAGTTAGCTATAGATATTAGTATTTTATTTTCAGTGGCACTGTACTGGATTAGATATCCATTGGGTTGGACTCCCACAGTCGTCCCTAGGTTCAGACAACCTAGTAAACCCTGCTAAATTCGGGACTTGCAACCCCGGGTCTAGTAGGGATGCGCGCACAGCAAGTACAGTTGCCGGGCCCAACAGCATGTTTATTATTTTCACTTATTATGTATTAGTTTTCAAAACTCCACACAAGTTATGCTAGTTGAGTTTGATTGCAGCTTCAGTTTAGTTAGTTTAGCTCAGTATTATATTTCAGTTCAGTTCTCTATGTTAGCTTTATAATTGGTTGTATGCTATGCCATGACTAGTTCAGTATGCCATGTTTATATGATTGTATGCCATGCCATGCTAGCCTGTCCAGTATGTTTTCGAATAGCATGTTTTCAAATCATAACTGCATCGTATGCATGATTTTGTGAGGTAGATGGCTTCTTACTAAGCGTTAGCTTACAGATACTACTTTTCTTATACTACAGATACAGGTAAAAGAAAAGTGGATTAGCAGTGGAGGCTGGAGGTCAATGCAGATGAGGGTGTGTGTGTGTGGAACTGGAATGAAAGATCTCAGGGATCTAACAAGTTTTAGTTATGCATTAGAACTCGTTAGCATTTACTTTCAGCTTATTAGTTTTGATACTTTCACTTTCATGCAATTTAGATTTGGGACGCATTGAACTATGAAAGAATGTTTTAAAATGTCAGTAATCATGTTAGAATGTTATTACATGTTGTTAGAATAGTTTCTGATGCATTAGTTAGAGGTTATGTGGGGTTTTGGCACGCCAAAGTGCTGAAGTCTGATTTTCCGGGTGAAATCAGACTCTGATCGGTCTCCAGACCGATCAGAGCCTGACAGTGCCACTGGATCGGTCCGCCAGATACAGTATGCTACAGTATCCTCCTGGATCGGTCAGCCGACCGATCCAGTACAACACAGTAGCGAGTCCCAGGTCTCCAGGTGCCTGGATCGGTCTGCAGACCGATCCGGACACACTTGGATCGGTCAGCTGACCGATCCAGCCTCTGTCGGATCGGTCCGCAGACCGGTCCAGCAGGGCACAGCATCGCAGCGAATTTGATCGATCCGTGGATCGATCGGCAGCTAGTTGGGAAGTTTAGTTCCTAGTCCCTAGCTTAGTTGGAATGTCCAGTTCCCTTTTCAGCATGTGTACACCAGAAAAGAAGGTCTTTAGACCTTTCTTATCAGCTGTCTTAGTCATAGTAGAGTAAAATTTCAATTTAGACCAGTTTTCCGCACAGTATAGCTTAGCAGTAATGTAGCGATTCGCCTTACAGCCTAGTAGTTAGAAGGCGGGTCCTTACAGCCGGCCCCACGGATATGGAGGGAGGTTCATGCAGGTACACAGGCCATAGGACTGTTGCTCCGCTTTCTTCCATTTTTCTGATGATTGACTTGAGCATTGGAGGGCCAACGCTTGGGACCCTTTCCTGGCCCGACACTGATGTTTCTTGTTACAGAGCGCAGCGGATTCTACACGTGGTCAACCCAGAAGCCACATACCCATTAGACTTCTTCTTGATTTTCGGACAGGATCTTATTGGCACCATATGTGGGAATGTAGCATGTATATGATAAGTGAATATGGAGGATGCTGGATGACTCACCACGGTGACTTTAATAAAGGAGGAGTGAGATATGCTGATACAAGCCTAAGCAGCAAAAATGGTGGAGCAACAACAACAGCAAGCGCTGGTCGAGCACTAAGTACATAAGCCCGCGGCATCAGCAGCGGATCAGCAGGCTAGATATAAAGACCGAGCGGAACATGTATCTGTTCAGGGGCAGAATAAGAAGTCGACCAGCACCTATGAGGACGCATCCAATGCACTGATCCCCTTTCATCGTGCATTATTCCAGACTCCCTTAGAGGAATAATGCCGAGCGGATAGGGAAACAGGATCCTCCTCGGGCGACGTGCCCGTTCGGGATTCATGGAAAGGGAAAGCGCCAAGAAATGATGATTCTCCTAACGGATCAACTGACAGTTCTCTCAGGGGATCTTGGATGACCCTCTACCCGATATTACGCCCCATTGACGATCAGAGAATACAATGGAACAACCGATCTGGATGAACATATGACCAAGTTTGATAACGCGACCACACTCCATCAGTGCACCGACGGAGTGAAGTGTTGGGTCTTCCTCACCAATCTTTCAGGATCAACGTAATGCTCGTTTAGACGCCTATCGATCGGATTGATTCACAGCTTCAAAGACTTTCGAGCAGTATTTTTCCACCACTTCACCAGCAGTTGCTGCTACCAGAAGACAAGTGTTAATTTGGTCGTGTTGAAGCAGGGGCAAAAGGAGGCACCGAGGGTCTACATTAAGCAGCTCAATCAGGTGGTCATGAAGATTCCATCACTCCTAAGAGATATTGGTAAATATCTTCTCCCGGGCTTACTCAAGGAAATTCTTCCGCTCCCTCATCTAGAGGCCACCAAAAGACTTCAACCACCTACTCAGGTAGACTACCGAATACATAAGCGTGGAGGAAGCCTAAGCGCCACAAAGGAAGGAAGTGCTTGCTGAGCATACTGTCACCCTTGAATGACGACCGACCAGTAGCCATCAACCACCAAAGGGCCCTCGATTAGGAGTAGCATAGCTGCACCAGAAGCCAAGAACATATGTTGTGAAACATGTGTTATCAGAATGGCCGAAGAACGTAGGTCAGCCCAAAGCCATGAAAGGCAAGACTTGGATGTCGTTGTTTTTCTCGTTCCATCAGTCGACGACGTATAACACTCGGGATTATTACCACTTAAGGCCGATTTCCAGCCGACATACTCCTCCAAGATACCGTCGTCGCTCACTAACTCTCGAGCGACGACATCGACGACAGTTGGACAGGTGAAGAGAAGAAGATAGGCAGACGAACAATGTCATCGTCATCCTCAAAGAAGAAATAACCAAAATCTCGTCTGAGCTTTTACTGAGTAGACTAGATCCTCAGCTCGGAAAAAGGAGAACCAAAGCAACGCCGCTCGGGGCGAAATTGGAATAATTATCGATGTGCCAACCGACAGTGATTCCAACCGAGCAAGAAAGTCGTACGATCGACGATTGGAGATACACGCTGTGGGATGTAGTAAAGAGAAGGCTGAGGGACCAGAGATCAGTTTCGGCCCCTAAGACTTAGAGGGAGTAGAGATCTCTCATGACAACGTCTTGATCATTCGAGCAACAGATCACTGGCCCAAAAGATCCTGTTGGCGGGATACTTTTGGCCCACATTACAAGATGACGCCGCACGGACAGTGGCCACTTTCTTGTCGTGTCAAAAGTATCATAACATCCTGCACCAACCCACTAAGGAGATGAAAGCATCCATGGTGTCTTGTCCGTTTGACTAGTGGGGCATGGACATTGTTGGGTCGTTTCCCATGGCGACTGAGCAACTAAGATTTCTACTTGTGGCAGTAGATTATTTTTCAAAATGGATAGAGTTTGAGCGACTAGGCAAGATAACCGAGCATATGGTCATCAAATTTATATGGCAAAATATCTTGTGTTGGTTCGGCAACCCTGACAGGATCATTTTGGACAACGGAAGACAGTTCACAGGATGGAGGTTCAAGGAGTGGTGCGAAGGTTACTAACAGACTTTCACCTCAGTGGTCTACCCCTAGAGTAACGACCAGGTGAAAGTCACTAATAGGGAAATCCTCAGAGGGTTACGGGCTCGGCTCGACCAAGCTAGAGGCAGCTAGGCAGATGAACGCCCCAGCGTATTGTGGGCCCATCGCACCACACTAAGGGAGACGACCAACATAACCCCGTTCCATCTGGTGTACGGGGGCGAAGCATGGTTCCAGTGGAAGTTAGAGTAGAGTCCGACCATGTGCAGCTCTACGATGATGGAAACGTTGAACGAAGACTCATGGAGCTCTACTTGCTAGATGAAGTACAGGATAAAGCCGACGTCCGGCTCATAGCATACAGGCAGCGCATGAAGTAGAGCTACAACCGCAGGGTGATCCTAAGGTCATTACAGGTCGATGACTTGGTATGAAAGAGAGTGAAGTCGGTTGACGACATCACCAAGCTAGAAGCCCCAAGGATCCTACAGAGTCATTCAGAAGCTCCACCGGGAGCCTACTACTTGTAAAATGAAGACGGGAGAAGGCTTGAGCGCCATAGAGCGCAAATCATCTCTAGCCCTATAAGGTCAGTTGAGAGGTACGTGGTTAAATTCAAATACACTTATATGAATGTACGTCCTATATGTGTAGGGAAATAATGAATAAAGATCCCAACTTCTAGACTTTTATGTCGTTCGACCAAATTAAAAGTCGAGCGGTGACTAAAAACCCTTGTCTACGCAATCAACAATCGAGCGGCGACTATAAACCCTTGTCTACGCAATCAACAGTTGAGTGACGACCATAAACCCTTGTCTATATAATCAACAGTCAAGCGACGACTATAAACTCCTGTATACAAAATCAATAATCGAACAATGACTATAAACTCTTGAGTCTACGACAACAATCGAGCGACAACTATAAATTTAGAGAATTTTACAAACTACTAGAGGGGATACAAAAGACATCTTGGAAAACGAAAAAAAGAAGGTTATTTGAGATAATCCAGCACGTCATCTGGCAGCAACTCGGTCAACTTCTCCCGATTTATAATCTTGTTGGTCATCGCAAGAGGGAGATAGCCACTGTCCTTTAGTTGTTGGATGACCCCATCGATGCTAAAATTGAAGAGGCGAAGCGCCTGATCCGTTAGTTGGTCGTTGAAGGGGATCGACGGAGATAATTACGTTTGAAGACTTCAAATTGACCGGGCTCTTCCTCTTGATAAGCTTTGAAGGCCGCTCGTGACGCCTCAAATTCAGCCTTCAGCAAAGCCAGCTCGACATCCTTGGCGTCGAGCTAAAGTTTAGTAGCCACTCATTCCTCCGATTGGCTCTCCCGTTTGGTCGCTAGAGCGGACTCCACCTCCTTCGGATTTTGCACTAAGACCCTGGCCTCTTTATTTTTATTCTTTACGCCCTTTATGGCGCGAAGCTTTCGGTGTTGGTGGAGTTAATTTTGGTCTCAAAGCTGCTAGCCTACTTGTTGAGCCGTTCCAGTTGGGAGGCTTACTTAACACTCTTGTTCCACTCAACTTGAAGTTGTTCGGAGCTCCTCTCCAGATCGGCCTTCAATTGGGCCACCTATGCAGTCAGTTGCTCAAAATGAGCTTGGGAGGCCTCGGAGGGGCCGCTCTGGGCATGCAACTATTGGAGTTCATGCTCCAAAAAGGCTAGTCTCTAGCACATGGCCAAGTTCTCGACCCAGAACTATAGGAAAAATAAGTTAGTAAATGCTGATCGGGAAATAAGCAAGTAAGCATAAAGGTAATATACGTACCCCAGTGTCCTTCTAAGTATGGCTGCCTATGACCTCCCTTGGGAAATGGTCATCACATGGGTCCTAGCATCGACCCATACTTGTGCTAGCAGCCCTTGGATCCGAATTTGGTGTTCAGGGAAACGCGACTCAGAGTCTCCCGGATGGCGCCACGCATCCATTAGTAAGTGGATAATGGCTATTATGTGTCTCTGGCCACTCGGACCAGAAGGCTCGGAGGTCGCTTGACCAGTGGACTTAGGCAGGGGAGAAGATCGGATTGTGAATACCTAGGCGGCCAACAGGGAGGAGTGTGGAGGCATATACTCGACGGGCGGCACACATATGGTCCCTGACGGCAACTCAAACAACGAAGGTGTCCGGTCAGAGGATACAGAAGTGAGAACCATGACGATCCCCTGCTTAGGAGGGGTGAGTGATGAAGTCTCGACCCGCTCGGAGGATGGACGCGAGCCGGTACTGGCGGGGGTCTGCAAGGCCGAGGTTGCCAAACGAGACGAGGCTTCCCCTCAGTGCCTCTTGCTTCGTATAAGAGGCTTGCCTGAGGTAGCCGACTCCGATGGCACCGCGATCAGCAACATTGAAGGCTGATCGAGGGAAAGTTCCGCTGTGGCAGCTGCGACATCGTTAGCTGATGTACGACTTGCTCCGGCCTCACTAGTTGGATGGCTCCCTCCCAAATCGCCGGTTGGGTCATCGAATTGGTTGACCCGCTGTAGACCACAACTCTGTAGCTCGGCAATGTCAATGGCATTAATCTCGACGTCCGCAAGCTTGCTCTTGTCGCTCAGACGTGTTGTCAACATGATTTGAGCTGCAAAAAGGAGGAAAAATCAGTTAGGTTTAAAAGACTGAGGAATGAAAGAGCATACCTAGGGTGAGGGGCAGCCACGTTTGGATTGGACTCAACCCGAACACATAAAAGACATTCTCCAGTAATAACATGTGTATATGGTATTTCTAACAGGCCAAGCTGGAAGCTACTTGAAGGTAGTCCTATCGGCTTTGGTATCTGCTGAGTGACAAAGCCTTCATCACTTCCATCTGCCAGCTGGTCGGAAAGTCGGACCGAACGGGGAAGTGAATGAAGTGCTCCCTCCAATGTTTATTAGAGGACGATATTTTTTCAAAAAAAGACAGAGCCCACTCGGGCTTGGAATAGAAAGGTCCATGGCTCAGAGAGTTTGGGATAATAAAAATAATAGAATACCCGAGGCATTAAGGGAATGTCATGCAGACAGAATAGCACGACTACCCCACACAGTAGTTTAAAGGAGTTCGACATTAATTGGCGCAAGGAAATAAGAAAGTATTTACATATGACTGAGAAGAAAAGGTGAATGGGAAAGCGAAGGCTGATGCAGAATTAGTCATTAAAGAAGGGTAAGAAGCCAGTGGGAGGTTGATGGAGTCGGTCGTAGGTAGAGGGGATGACAATCTGATAGTCAGAGGGGAAACGATAGGTGAGTCTCATCTGGTCAATCTCATCCTCGTTAAACTTGGATCCGGAGGAAGTGTACTAAAGCCCGGGGATGGATGGAGGAGGTTGAGGGGGGCGACTATAAGAAATCGAGAAAGAAGCGAAGAACAGATTCAAAGAAGGAAAGAAAGGAGAGGCTTACTAAGAAAGGTCGCCGACGAAGATGAGGAGGAGGAGAAGCGTCACAGAACGTGCTCGAGGTTGAAAATGCGAGGAAGTGTGAAGACGACGACGAGTAAATAAGGGCTTATAAAGCCCAGCGAACTATTGCTCCGAGTCGTCCGATCAAGGGTTACGAAAAATAATCACAAGATCTGGCCGTGGAATTTGAAAAGGGGTCTGTCACATCATCAGCGGATATCCATTTGTCACGTCAAGCATGAGGCGACAGAGAGTAGGACACGGGTAGCCGACCACGGGAAGCCATTTATGGGCTTAATTAAAAAGCATGGGCAACATGCTCAGCTATAATGATCGAAAATTTACACAGTCTCCCATAAATTAACATGACGTCAGCAACCATCAAAGGGCGCTCATCTGAGAAAGTGCCGAGAAATGAAAAATTTGCTAAGTGTTGTCATTAAATATTCTGATCGGCACAGATCTCTAACTATACAATAGTCGAGCACGGTTCAAAACCTAGTCTTGTGAAGTAAGATCCGAGCGATAGCTACATACTTAGGTCAGTAAGATGAAGCAGAACGACGACTAAGAAGATTATACAATCCAATTGGAAGATCACCAAAAACACTACCTGTCCAGTGAGTCAGACTTACAACCTCCTTCGACTAGACTTGAGGGGAAAACATTGCAGGCTGATCGAGGGAAAGTTCCGCTATGGCAGTCGCGACATCGCTAGCCATTGTACAACTTGCTCCGGCCTCACTAGTTGGATGGCTCCCTCTCAAATCGCCGGTTAGGTTGTCGGATTGGTCGAATGGCTATAGACAATGACTCTGTAGCTCTACAACACCAATGGCATTAATCTCGGCGTCCGCAAGCTTGCTTTTGCCGCTCAGACGTGCCGTCAACATGATTTGAACTGTAAAAAAGAGGAAAAATCAGTTAGATTCAAAAACTGAGGAAAGAAAGAGCATACCTAGGGTGAGGGGTAGCCACGTTCGGATTGGACTCAACCCGAACACATAAAAGACACTCTCTAGTAATAACCGGTGTATATGATATTTATAATCGGTCAAGCTGGAAGCTACTTGAAGGTAGTCCTATTGGCTTTGGTATCTACTGAGTGACAAAGCCTTCATCACTTCCATCTGCTAGCTGGTCGGGAAGTCGGACCGATCGGGGAAATGAATGAAGTGATCCCTCCAATGTTTATTGGAGGACGATATTTTTTCAAAAAAAGACAGAGCCCACTCGAGCTTGGAATAGAAAGGTCCCTGGCTCGGATAGTTTGGGATAATAAAAATAATAGACTACCTGAGGCATTAAGGGGAATGTCATGCAGACAGAATAGCACGACTACCCCAAACAGTAGTTCAAAGGAGTTCAACATTAATTGGCGCAAGGAAATACGAAAGTATTTACATATGGCTGAGAAGAAAAGGTGAACGGGAAAGCGAAGGCTGATGCAGAATTAGTCATTAAAGAAGGGTAAGAAGCCAGTGGGAGGTTGATGGAGCCGGTCATAGGTAGAGGGGATGACAATTTGATAGTCAGAGGGGAAACGATAGGTGAGTCTCATTTGGTCAATCTCATCCTTGTTAAACTTGGATCCGGTGGAAGTGTACTAAAGCCCGGGGTGGATGGAGGAGGTTGAGGGGGGACGACTATAAGAAATCGAGAAAGAAGCGAAGAACAGATTCAAAGAAGGAAGGAAAGGAGAGGCTTATTGAGAAAGGTCGCCGGTGAAGATGAGGAGGAGGAGAAGCGTCACAGAACGTGCTCGAGGTTGAAAATGCGAGGAAGTGTGAAGACGACGACGAGTAAATAAGGGCTTATAAAGCCCAGCAAACTATTGCTCCGAGTCGTTCGATCAAGGGTTACGAAAAATAATGACAAGATCTGGCCGTGGAATTTGAAAAGGGGTCTGTCACATCATCAGCGGATATCCATTTGTCACGTCAAGCATGAGGCGACAGAGAGTAGGACACGGGGTAGCCGACCATGGGAAGCCATTTATGGGGCTTAATTAAAAGCATGGGCAACATGCTCAGCTATAATGATCGAAAATTTGCACAGTCTCCCAGAAATTAACATGACGTCAGCAACCATCAAAGGGCGCTCATATGAGAAAGTGCCGAGAAATGAAAAATTTGCTAAGTGTTGTCATTAAATATTTTGATCGGCACAGATATCTAACTATACAATAGTCGAGCGACGGTTCAAAACCTAGTCTTGTGAAGTAAGATCCGGGCGACAGCTACATACTTAGGTCAGTAAGATGAAGCAGAACGACGACTAAGAAGATTATACAATCCAATCGGAAGATCACCAAAAACACTACCTGTCCAGTGAGTCAGACTTACAACCTCTTTTGACTAGACTTGAGGGGAAAACATTGCAGTCTGATCGAGGGAAAGTTCCGCTATGGCAGTCGCGACATCGCTAGCCATTGTACAACTTGCTCCGGCCTCACTAGTTGGATGGCTCCCTCTCAAATCGCCGGTTGGGTCGTCGGATTGGTCGAATGGCTATAGACAATGACTCTGTAGCTCGGCAACGCCAATGGCATTAATCTCGACGTCCGCAAGCTTGCTCTTGTCGCTCAGACGTGTTGTCAACATGATTTGAGCTGCAAAAAGGAGGAAAAATCAGTTAGGTTTAAAAGACTGAGGAATGAAAGAGCATACCTAGGGTGAGGGGCAGCCACGTTTGGATTGGACTCAACCCGAACACATAAAAGACATTCTCCAGTAATAACATGTGTATATGGTATTTCTAACAGGCCAAGCTGGAAGCTACTTGAAGGTAGTCCGATCAGAATTAGTATCTGCTGAGTGACAGAGACTTCATCACTTCCATCTGCCAGCCGGTCGGGAAGTCGGGCTGATCGGGGAAGTGAACAAAGTGCTCCCTCCAATGCTTATTGGAGGACGACATTTTTTCAAAAAAGACAGAACTCACTTGGGCTTGGAATAAAAAGGTCCCTGGGTCGAACAACTTGGGATAATAAAAATAATAGAATACCCGAGGCATTAAGGGAATGTCATGCAGACGGAATAGCACGACTACCCCACACGACAGCTTAAAGGAGTTCAACATTAATTGGTGCAGGGAAATACGAAAGTATTTACATATGGCTGAGAAGAAAGGGTGAACGGGAAACCGAAGACCGACGCAAAATTGGTCGTTAAAGAAGGGTAAGAAGCCGGTGGAATGTTGATGGGGCCGGTCGTAGGCAGAGGGGATGACAATCTGATAGTCAGAGGGGAAACGATAGGTGAGTCTCATCTGGTCAATCTCATCCTCATTAAACTTGGATCTGGTGGAAGTGTAGCAAAGCCCGGGAATAGACGGAGAAGGTTGAGGGGAGATGACTATAAGAAATCAAGAAAGAAGTGAAGCGCAGATTCAAAGAAGGAAAGAAAGGAAAGGCTTACTAAGAAAGGTCGCCGGTGAAGATGAGGAGGAGAAGCGTCACAGAACGTGCTCAAGGTTGAAAACGCGAGGAAGTGTGAAGACGACGACTAGTAAATAAGGACTTATAAAGCCCAATGAACTATTGCTCCGATTCGTCCGATCAAGGGTTACGAAAAATAATGACAAGATCTGATCGTGGAATTTGAAAAGGGGTCTGTCACATCATCAGTGGATATCCATTTGTCACGTCAAGCATGAGGCGACAGAGAGTAGGACACGGGGTAGCCGACCACGGGAAACCATTTATGGGGCTTAATTAAAAGCATGGGCAACATGCTCAGCTATAATGATCGAAGATTTGCACAGTCTCCCAGAAATTAACATGATGTCAGCAACCATCAAAGGGCGCTCATCTGAGAAAGTGCCGAGAAATGGAAAATTTGCTAAGTGTTGTCATTAAATATTCTGATCGGCACAGATCTCTAACTATACAATAGTCGAGCGACGGTTCAAAACCTAGTCTTGTGAAGTAAGATCCGGGCGACAGCTACATACTTAGGTCAGTAAGATGAAGCAGAACGACGACTAAGAAGATTATACAATCCAATTGGAAGATCACCAAAAACACTACATGTCCAGTGAGTCAGATTTACAACCTCCTTCGACTAGACTTGAGGGGAAAACTTGTGATGCTGTGATAAGAGGCCCACCAAGTGCAGGTCAAGGACGGAGGTAGCAGATGGTGTGGAGGTCAAAGTCAAGGCCAACGTGGAGGTCAAAGTCAAGGCAGTCAATGCCAGAGAACCAACGAGTTCACCAAAGGTGGGCTGAGTGGAGGTCTACTACAGTTGTCGATCGGGCATAAAGTGTCTGATTGGCAAGTGGCTTGTTTGAGCAGAACACCTGTACAACCAAGAGCATTAAGGCAAGAACGTCAGATGCTCATCACAAAGCGGAGGAACGCTAAGGCTACCAAAGTGTTGGTCCGGTCGGGTCGAAACGATCAACTGAGCCAAGGGATTATGAAGACAATCGGTTGAGTTCGAGAGGGCGGAGATCCTTGGCAGAGGGGCTCCTCCTCTCGGCTAAACAGTGAGACCTCTCTCATATATCTTAAGATCCCTTTGGGAGATAATGTCGCTAACAATGAGGTATGGTCAACATGCGGATCGTACGACGAAAGCTTTTACTGTCTTATAAGGGATTTGTATATTTTTTTAAGGTATGACATCAGAGCCACTTTTCTGAGATGTCATTTTATAGGATAATTTGGAGAAAGTGCCCATGACTTGAGGCGTGTGCACGTCGCCTACTGGGGCGCTATATAAAGAGGGGGTCCATGCACCGACGGAGATACGCGTTATTCACTATTCACACCTCTGCTTACTGTTGCTTTGTTTTCTTCCATTTTTTCGATGACTGACTTAAGAATCGGAGGGCCAACACTTGAGACCCCTTTCCTGGTCCGACATTGACGTTTCTTGTGTTGTAAAGCGGAGAGGATTTTACACGCGGTCAACTCAGAAGCCACATTTCTAGCTAGACTTCTTCACGATTTCGAATAGGATCAATGTCAAATCTAAGTTTGTTCAAATATCAACAGTTGATAGGTGAAACTCATAATTAGCAAGTTTCCTAATATAAAAAAAGTCGTTTGAAATCTTTTTCAAGGTCCTAAAGATTTTGTTATTTTTAATATTTTTTGGATTATTTTATAATTTAGATTATTTTTCATCTTTTGTAAAGTTAAGGTTAGGGTTCTGAAAATCTTTAACATCTATTTAGTTGTGAAGAGTTATTTTTTTATTAATAATATTATACCGCTTCCTTTTTTTAATGAAATAATAAGTTTTTATATGTATATTATCTGATATTTTATAAATCAATAAGTCTTAGTATTATTATGGTAGAATGTTAAATAAATTATTAGTTAATTTAAATTTATATATGTGATAATGTCATTTGTGGTGACAAATATTGGCGATTATATATATAATTATTAATCATTTACTATAAAATTTCAAGAGTTTTTAATATGCTTGTACGATTTTACGATTCAATCCTGACCAATCCGATTCTGATCACAAATCAATTTTGCGTAGAATCCGATTCTGATCCGATCCGGTAAGATATGCAACATGATTATGCAAACTATGTTGGCGATAGCTACATCCACTGAGTTTGAGGTTTCAGAAACTCAAAGACACGCTGCTATCCAGTTGATGGATCGTGCACGGACGTACAAAGACAAAATCAAGACTAAAATAAAGGAAAGTTGCAACAATTTGATCGACAAGAAAGAGGTTCCATGGTATACAACTTGACTGAGTTTATTTATTAAAGATGCCTTGCGATCCTTACACAATTAATCATTTTGCATGAGAAAGAAAACTATAGTGGAGGGAATTGGAGGGCCTCGCTACGAGACAGCATATCTGTCTTTTTTCCAACAAGCTTTAGTGAGGACCGAGTGTGAGTGCTGCTTATGATGCCACCACTTGGCTCTTTCAGGAACGCAGTGACAATCCTGAATTCCAATTTCAAGTAAGGGCACAAAGGCTGTCCATACATCATGAATTGCCATAATATCATGAGGCATGTACCTAGAAAACTGTAAAAACCTAATGTTTTTTGACATGCCCGACACCATATCCAAAACTCTACTGCAACAACTGGAGTTTTCAATTTGATTTACTGATGATTTAGCACTCACTCCTTGATACACTTTCTGTGATAGTCCAAGCATATCTTGTAGTAAGTAGCCTGACCTTTGCTCATGTCAATGTCTTCGTGAAAAATCTTCAACTTATTTTTCTATCATGCAAAATCTTAGTTGGGGTTTATCTTTCTCAATTTAGCTACACCAAACTTGTGGCGTTTGTTTCAGTACATATAAAATCGTTTTTAATGCTAAGGTTTTATGACCTGATCCTGATGGGTATATACACTTATATATGTGGTTAACAAGAGTTGCCGTACAGTACTTAGTGTGCCTATTTTTCTGTCATTTGTGTCAGCATTGGTTAAGCTATTAGCTACCTGGGTTGACATTGGAGGCAAAGCAAATTCAGAGAAGTGAAACTTCAGTTTTCCTTCCCAAGAAGTCAAAGCTTACACATGTTAACATCGACACACAATCATGATCCAAGCAAAGACACTCCTGCAATTAGTGTGCTAAGCTTAATTGATGGATCACTTATCTTAACACTCAAACTATTAAGAAAAAAGTAATCAACTTATGTATCTTTATTAAAATAGGTTGTATTTGATATGAATTCTCATGGAAATTATTATTATAGTTAACATAGTATACCGATACATATGTTTTGGGTACAATTATCATAAATATTTCTAACACCGTTCTAAGAGTTTATTCATGCTTTACTCTATTCTATATCCAATACTTTATATATTTTGCTGGGTAATCAATCTTTGTAGAAACAAGAACACATGCGAATGAGAGGCTATCCACCCTGCCCATCTAGCCTCTTGAACAATCCAATATAACCTTGAAGATTATTACTTATTTTATCTGTAGCAATCTTGGAAAAGTGTGTTTTGAATATGTTATTGTATCTAGGCAAGTTCTATATAGTAACTTAGGAGTTCGTCTACCTTATGCTAAATTCCTAATAACAAATATATTGAGGATTTTTCTATGTTAAATTGAAGTCAATTTCAATTTTTTTAGTGACTTGTGAAAGGTTTTTGGGCCACAAATGCACCATTGAGCTACTTTCACTAAGGGTAGGCCAGCCTAAACTTTTATCTTGGCCAACCTAGAATTTAAATTTCCCCAACCTTTTCAATTTCATATTTTTAATGGTTATTGTCTACTTGGATGAACAAAGGCCTTCTTCTAGGTTGACCTAAGGATTTAAATATGTGGGTACCAATAATTTTTTTTAGAATTGGTTAATAGTTATCCATCAACAATTATCTAGATTTTTCTCTAGCCTAATATGTATGTTTGGTTGACCTAACCTCAAAGATAAGATCCATTTCTCATTGTACCTATTAGAAATTCACTATAAAAGGGGCTTAGAGAGTTGTGATCTTGAATATCATTTTATCTCTAAGTGTTGTTTTGAGTAGTTTCGCCTTTCTAGGTGCCTTGTGTTCATATTATGTTGTATATGCACATTAGGGCTCGATTAGCATGTTAACTCATTCATTTTCTAGTATTATAGTTACTCATTTACTCATGAGTTTTGTTTTCTCTGCTTGAACTTCCATTACTCTTAAAGAGAGGTATATATAGATCGAAGATCAATCTAGTGGTTTCATCCTTTATGAAAGATCTAAGATTTGAACTTTTTTTTTTTTTATTCCATTCGCTTGGATATGTGCATTTGTAGTTTAAAGATCTAACATCTCCGTCTCACACCACCCCAACTTTGATGGCATTGACTTCAATCGTTGGAAGATCAAAATATACTTTCTTCCAACACAACTTCAAGATGATGATAGAAAGAAGTTGACACAAACGGAAAGAAGTTAAATAAAGACAAGTGATCACATGACCATATAAAGTACATTGCATATGAATGGGCGATGTACACCTTGTTATGAGGACTATCAAAGAAAGCGCTTAACAAATAGGTACATATTAGTATGCTAAAGAACTTTGATCTCAACTAATTGATTTACACGAAAGGTCCTTCGAGTCCAAGCTCATTGAGCGAGACTTTTTAAGAGTATAAATGATGATCCGCTAGATGAAGGAAAGGGAAATTGTAACATAGATGCATGGATGATACTAGAAGATCATCAACAAATTAATAGTTAGCCATTGGGGGATAGATGACCGATATATGAGATTGTGTTGAATGGATTGCTAGGAACCTATCTCAATGTATAAGAACTTAGTGAAGATAACTCTTGAAGACTTGTGTACAATTATGGGGCTTCATGAAGCCAATTATATCAATCAAAAGGAGGAGGAGAAGAAAATTCCCATGAAGAAACTATCTCCACCATTCATTGAGATAAGCTTGTTAGATTGTTTGTATTTTTCATTTAATGATGGTGAGATAATACAAAAAACTGATGAGAATGAATCAATACATGAGCACAATAAAACTCGAAGAAGATGCTCCATAATGGAAAGAAGAAACAAGAAAGAAAATAAATCTAAAGAAAACATGGCCTACTAAGAATGCAAAAAGAGACATTATCAAAACAAGTGCCTAGACGTCAAGAAAGAAGAACAAGGTAAAGCAAATAAGAAAAAGGCCTTCATTGTGGCACAAGACGACTCTCACTCATCTCATCTGAGGAAGAAGGTTCCCCAATACTTCCCAATCACAAGACCCTAATCGTCATCATAAATGAAGAAGAACTATTGTGTTGGATGAACTAACACAAGAAAGCATATGCAATCTGAAAGCCATCATCATTCAAACACAACTTGCTATTACATAGCTGACTGACATCACTAATTATGGTTTTGGGCATGCAAAAAACCAAAATGATACTTAAAACCCACCTGAGCTTTCAATCAATACTTAACACATTCAAACAAATGCTGCCATTTATATTTTGATAGATTCAGGGATGGTCAATGAACTCACATTTTGAAGCATCTGGACCAGAGTGGTCCCATCCATGTCTTTCTCAAATATGCCTAAAGACGACTGACTTGACTACTGAGCATTTTAATGAGGTTGTGCTCCAGCTGATACAGCTACGCATTGAACTTGACCAGCAGCAGTATCGTACACCAACGCCACAGACTAATCATTTTGAGTTGTGTCAACATTTTTGGGCTGTTAATTCAACGCTAATATGATCGGTCAAATTGATGTTATCCAAAAAAAAAAAAAAAACTGATATATAGATATATATATATAAAATCTGTTTGTTTTTCCTGTGCAGCTATGATGATATATGCATTATCCAGAAACAAATCTACAGACCAAATCCACATGTTCTGTGAAAGTTTTGCCTGCCTACTCGAGTATACAAGACACTTTGACTACTGTAGCATCCTGCAGCAAATAAATGGGTGTTGGAAGAGTTGTTGGTGGGACCAATTCACATATCCAGCCTATGAACTTCAGAATTTAGCCTGTGCAGCCATGATAACATCAGAAACTTCTACTGTTTCACTGCTAAGAGTTTGTGGTAATCCTTTTTATGTTTGTCTCTTAAATCAAGAGAATGTTGCTGCCCTTTAACATGGATCAAAACAAATGTTTGTGTTGAGAAAAACAAGCAATGAGTAAGGAGCATGGTCGAGGAGACATGCCTGAGTAAAGGTAAGGAAACCATCATGTAGGTTAGCAATTACGAAGAAAGATTAAAAAATATATATTAAAAGAAAGGAGAAGTTGGCCTCTCAATTCAAAGGTTTGGTTTCTTCTTCTTCTTCTTCTTCTCTCCTTCTCGGCTTCAAAATTTTCAGAAGTCAGTAATGATAGTAGTCAGAAACACCTGCTTGTCTTCTTCCTGCAGATTCAAGACTCCATTCTGAATTAGATTTAATATTGGAAATTAGAGAACAAAGTAAGTGGGATCTGTCATTGTAGCTGCTAAAAGCTTGTTCCTGCCATTTCACCGGACAAGTTCATATGTTCTACATAACACCAAACAAATCCAGCAAGAAGGGGAAAAACTCCAACAAAAAAGAGCCAAATTTCTTACAAGCACAGAAAAGTATGACACAAACATACTTAACCCACAACAAAGAGACAAACGTAGATGCTAAAAAAAACAAAAAGCACGAGATGGAAAATAGTTTCCGTGCTCACTTGAAGAAGAAAAGGGCCAATTTTTTTACAACATTAGGACACACAATCTCCTGAATCACCGAGGCGCCAAGGAGTCGAAAGTCTCAAAGAAATGGTGAGATTTTGATTCGGAAAAGAAAGAAAAGTGAGTTAATGGTGGATTAGAAGTCTTGTTTAGAATTTGTAGATGATGAGGAAGCAAGGGAGCACCGCACGGTGATCAAATACCACGAGCTCCCCGCAAGTGAGGCTGACCGATTCGGCCTCCAACTCGTTTTCTGGCTCGGCCCTGACCCGGCCGGCGACCACTCGGCACACCAGCATCCCACGCCGCCCGGCCGAGCCACCCCCGCTAGCATGCGCTCTTCCGCTCCCGGAGAAGGTCCTCACGCCCTCCACCTTCTTCCCCCCTGACCACACCGAGCTGCGCACCACGCCGGCGTCATAGACCCCACCACCGGCGCCGCCGCCGCCGCAGTGAAAGCGCAGCATCTCGTTCCCGTCAGCTGCGCAGCGTACGTCGTCGGCTCGTGCTCGTGCCGCCGCGCGGCACTCCTCGAACCGGGCCACCGCCCGCGCCGGGTTGTGGACCCGGAACAGCATCTCGATCTCCCCCGGGAAGGCGGCGCCGCTGCCGCCGCAGGAGGAGGAGGACCAGCTGGAGGAAAAGATGATCTCGACCACGCGGCGGGACGATTGGCCGGCGGGGAGATCCTCGAGCGTCGGGAAGGGCACCGCGGCGGCGCGCGGCCCCGTCGCCGGCGAGGGCGGCGGGCGGGCAGGCCTCTGCTTAGCCTTGGTCTTCGCCATCGACCTCTTGGCCTTCGGCTTCGACGGCGACGAGGGGATGACGTCCCTGACGGCGTGAGAGGCTTGGCCGCAGGAGACGGAGGAGAGGAGCGGCTTCCTGGCCAAAGACGAACACGACGACGGCGTCCGGGAGTAAACCACGTCGTCGACGGAGTTAGACTTGCAATGCAGGGAGCGCAACCACCCCGTGGCCATATGGGCTGGGACGGGGACTGCCGGCGAGATGGAGAAGCGAGAGAGGAATCCCAATTCCTTTGGTTGATTAATTAAGGAACCATGTGGCTCGGCTACGGAATGGCTAAATAGGGACTGAGATTGTATCCCTTTTTTTTATTTTGAATTGTATTAACTCTGTTTGTTTTTATTTTAAAAAAAAACTTTATACGCCATAAAAAAATTATGGCAAATAAAAGTGTCAATAGAAATATTGCTAGGTCAATATTATTTATTTATTTTTATATTATCTTTTAAAAAATTATTTATGCTACCACCATTTCGGTAGTTGGTAGAGGTTTGGAAACTCAATATGGGAACTCAAAGGGTTGTTAATGTATTATTGACTTCATAAATAAGTCAAAATTTGGAATGATCAAACATATTAATATGGAGCGAATAATTCACCTAATTATTCTTAAACGACTTATCCTCATCCTATAGTACGTTAATTATTTTTTTTAAAGAAAAATCAATAGATCAATTATTTTATGATGATTCACGTGTTAATATAGTGTGGTGAATAGGAATTTTGTACATATTGTTATTAAATTAAACTGAAAATTATTTTTATCATTTATTATTTTTTCAAATGCCATGTACAGATGATACGTCAATTCTCTCTACCAAATGATTACCGAATAATCCTACCCAATTTCATACGGTATCCCACTTCAAAACGTACTTGTAAATTTAAATTTAAATTTAAATTTAAATGGCCATGTGCATGCACGCTCATGGCTTGTCTGGCAAAATGCCAAGTTTTGTTCGCAAGTCAGGTAGTGTAGTAGGGACGTAGGTCTGTGCCTGCAGGTAAAATCGCTAGACTGCATCCTAACAGGTTGAGATGAAAGATTTATATGACAAGAATTGATGATAATCGTACAAGAGTAATTTTGCTTAGCATATCCAACTTCTATGAAGGGTGCTTCCCATTCAGGTATCTTGACATCTCCCTATCAACTGAGAAACTCTGAAATTTTGATTATGGGATACTATCATTGGTAAAATTAACAAAGTATATAGACTCTCTCTTATGCTGATAAATGGAACTCATTGGCTTCAATTCTGTAAGGTGTTAGAATGTTTCTAGCCATCTATATTCCCAATCCTATATGGTGCGGATGTATTTGGGGGCCAAGGGAATTGGGGAGAATGGGGAGGGCATTTTGGTCAAATTTCCATTAGAGCTTTTAGAAGGGACGAAGGGCTTTGAGAGGAGGGTCTTTGGTTGGGTTCTTCTGCTGCCACCAAGGCCACACACGCGGACGCCACCTTTGCCATCTCCAACGCTGGCCACATCCAATGTCGACAGCCCCTCGCTCTCACGCAGCTCTCACGCAAGAGGGCGTTGCCCTTACGTGAGCACACCAACTTCCCCCTCCTCCCCCTTTCTCCTTTCCATGTTGTCGCCAGTGCCGCTTCTCCCTCCTGCTCATGTAGTTGACCACCAGCCACATAGCCGTTCGACGCTGGTCACTATGACCTCTTCTTCCTCTTTCTCTCACACTAGCACGCCGCCCCTGAACCTTCCTCATACACTGTCAAAGAGGTCACTCCCCTCCTGCTCACGCCGTCGACTGCCAGTCATCTGTCACCCCCCTCTCCTTGTCACATGCCGCAGCATTTCCCCCTCTGTGAGGGCCGCCGCCAAGGACACATGTCGTCGTCTCCGGTGTCCCTACCAGAGGCAACTGCCTCCCTCTCCCGCTTCCAAGGCCGCTGCCCCTCCTCTACACTGGCCAACATCGACGCCACCACCACTATCATCGCCTCCAACAGTCGACGCCTCTAGGGCAACTACTACCTTGGTCCTCAAGTCAACTCGCCATCTCTATTTGCATTCCTACCTTCGAGCCACTATTCTATTCCAGTCTTACAGCAGATATGGTGTTCCGACCTTTAAGATAATATTGTGTTCTAGCCTTCGAACTAATCTTGTGTTCCGTCTTCGAGCTGAGACTATGTTTTGGTCTTTGTGTCATCCAACTTGTGTACCGTGGTTCGATCTGTGTGCTACCTTCGGGTCCATACCACGTTCGGCTCTGTGCCGTTAGTTCCAGCTCCTCATCTGGCTCACATTTATCTATTCTGGTCATGACGACTCGATCAACATCACAACTAGCTCACCAGTCTACTAGAGGGCACCCCTGGGCTAGGGTACATTTTTCATACTTATTCTCCATGCACTTTATTATTCTATTATTTATTCGGGCTCTTTATAAGTTATTGGGACCTACCTCGAGCATAAGGGTGATAGGGACCGGGGTAACCCAATGGTTATCTGCAGGTAGCATTGACCAGAGGTCTTCTAAGAACTTGGTCAATATAGAAGACAATTCATCATGCCCTCCCCCTCCAGGTCATGACAACTTGGTTAACATTCCAGCCACATCATTCTGATCATTACGTCTTCTTAGCTTTCAGACAGGATCATATTTGATGTCGTCTGTGAGAACTTCACTTAATCTAGAATGTGAAGATGGGCGACACTAGAAAACTTTGCCATCATCATGATCTCGATGGATTTTGATGAACACATTATATTTTCTCCTCACTCTACGGAAATTTGGGAGTCGAGGAACCAAATCAGATCCTCAGTCGATCAGGAGGTCAGTTCTTCTATTGCATTTTCCTTCCAGCCATAGGATATGCTATAACTCTTCGATCAGAGAATAAGGGTCTAACTCCATAATTAGAAACTAGGGCCCTAGATCATCAATCTATTGGTATCTCAAGATAGTTTTGATGTGATCAAACAAGTTAGGTTAGGTCCTGTTGTGCTTAACTCTGTGTTTAAGTGTACAAGAACTTAGGAGCACAGGAAGTCGAGCAAAAGACGCAGCTAGCGAGAAGGACAGCACGGGAGAGAGTTGACGAGCTCTGTGCGTCTGAGGGACGAGGTGTTGCGAAAGAGTACATTGATGGACGAGAAGGGAGGGTGCAGTGTTTCCGAGGAACGAGAAGCCGGAGTGAAAGATTCAAAATACCAAGTATGTAGATTAAAAAAAGTATATTTATGGTTTAAAGTAGACGTCTCATCAGTGGTATAAGAAATTTGATGAAATGATTACCTCATTTGATTTTGTAGAGAATCTTATTGATGTCAAGTTTAGTGGGAGAAAATTTATAATGCTTGTTCTGTATATGGATGATATATTGCTTGTAAACAATAATAAAGATTTACTACATGAAATCAAGTCATTTCTATCAGAAAATTTTGAAATGAAAGACCTTGGTGAAATACCCTTTGTATTAAGCATACAAATTTATCCAGATTATTCAAAGGGCAATTTTATACTTTCACAAAAGGCCTATATTGAAAAGGTCCTTATTTGATATAACATGCAAAACTGTGCACCTAACGATATTCTTGTGTCTAAAGGTGACAAATTTAGTTTGTCGTAATGTCCACAATGTGAACTTGAATTAAAGGAAATACATAAACTCCCATATGCATCAACTGTCGGGAGTCTTATGTATACACAAGTTTGCATGTATCCGGATATTACATATATTGCAAGTATTGTGGATATAATCTGTAAGACTGTAAATACATTAGAGGGGGGGGGGGGGGTGAATAATATTTTTCAAAAATTATGAATTAAAATGAGTTACGTAACGGAATAAAGAAAACAGAAAACAATGCTAACACAGATAGTTTTACTTGGTTTGGAACCTATGATGACTCCTACTCAAGGCCCGCGATCGTCAATCACTTTCGTTGGGCAATCACTATCAATTCGAATAATTAGTTACAAATATTGATTACAAGAACTGAAATTAGTTGTTACCGACAAGCATAAAGGCAATTGGATAACTCGTTCTTCGAATTTCGGAGCAGCCTTTCGGTGTCATCGAAGCCTTTTCAAAGCAGCACGCAAGAATGAAACTTGTAGTAGTTGATGTTATGAAGCTGCTGGTCGAAGACCCTTTTATAGGCCCATTTCGGACGCCAAGAACCCCTCCGGGTGTCTAAACCATTACTGTCATGGTGATCTCTCATTGAAACTTCATCTGTGAAGTTTATCCACTTCCAAGCGCCCGGACCGTTGACGTGAGCTCGGCTAGTCGACGCGCTCTAACTCAACTTTGGGATAATTTTTCTAGTCCGAGCGCCTAGATCAGCTCTGGGCGCTCAGACACCCTTTTTTCATCTTTCTTCCCTGCAAAAAAATGTTAGTCCTAGGCAAATAAAAATATGTTTATCCTGCATAATAAAGTTAGCACAACATAATAAGATTGAAGTAGTAATTAGATCTTGTCTCTTTAAGACCAGGATCTAGTCAAGGTCTCAACTTAGATTTCCTAAATGGATCTAAGTTGGACCGACGCCTACACTTTCCTCAACTGGGAATGCATCCTCACGGGATATCTCCTCTAGTTGCTTACCTCTTATTTACCAACTGCAATCCCTTGACTTACCTTTGACTCACCAAGTCTTCCCACTAGTTGTCAGATCCCGCAGACTTAACTGGACTTTGGCCAGTTGTTAGGTCCCACTGAGCCAATCAGACTTCCCGCCAGATATCGGGCCCCGGGGATCTATCTGGACTTTCCACCAACTATCAAGTCATGCGGGCCTAGTTGGATTTCAGCCTGGTGTCAGGTCCTTCAGACTCGTCAACTCCTACACACTCGGTAAAGTAATTAGATCACACAACACTCTAACTTTAATCCCCTTATCATTCATTAAAAATGAGTTAGATCATTAGTGCAAATTGCACCAACACAATCAAAGTCCCACATTGGAAAGATATGGAAGGATCATGAGTTTAAAAGGATGTAAGATATCTTCATTGGTACAAGACCTTTTGGGTAGACCTTTTGAGAATAGACATGTGCATATTATATTTCATGCAATTCTCACGCTACACATCCACATCTCAATCTATGTCATTAATGACATTAGTATTATAATTATTTTTGGAGTTTGCTACACTTATAGTAATTATGACTTATTTAGTCATATGCCAATGAAGTTAATGGACTAGATTGTCTAAAAGAGTATTTAACCCATAAAATTTTGGCATTGTTGAGCTCAACTAAAGTGTTAGGACTCATGCGAGCTAGGGGAGGGGGGATGAATAACTTTGATCACTTCTCTTTAAAGTTTTGTTCTTGTCGTTGAATGCGCAGCAAAAACTTTATTTTAATCTCGACTTCACATATACAACACCTTGGTTTACTTGGTATCCGCTTCCTTGAGGTAACTAATCCAAGGGTTTACTCCTACCAATCTCTTCCACTAAAAACTTTCTCTTTCTTAGAAATTTTTCGGAAGTGGAGAAGCCTTTTACAAACTCGTCCTTGCAAGAACACCATAAGAAATAAGAAAGCAAAGATAAATATAATCGAAAATGACTTTACAATCAAACCCTTCCTTGCTTAATCTCTTGTAGCTTGGAAATATCTCTTGATGGTTCGAAAATGCAACATCACTATCCTCCAAAACCCCCAAGGACTAGTTTTAAAAAACTCCTCAAAATCCCTTTTTTAAAGCTTTTAAGTCGGGTCGGATTTCTATCTCTTCGTCAACTGATCTTACCCATCAATTAATTAATATAGTATCTGACCATTGAATGACTTCTGAACTTTCTGAAATCTATCTAATTTTGTTGATTATTCAAAAAATCAGTCGACTAATGTAAACCATCATTCAACTAATCTAATCAGTCGAATCGAATAAGCGAATCTGACTCACTCTTATTTAACTCTGATCGACATCAGTCGATTGATTTGAACCATCAGTCGATTGATGTCATCAATTAAATCGAATCAACCAAATCCGACTTGCTTATGTTCGATTTTTGAAGTCATCAGTTGACTGATATCAACCATTCGTTGATTGATGTCATCAGTTGAGTCGAACAATTGAATCAACTTGCTTGTTATCAGTCGACTAATCAAACCCATCAATCGACTGATACATGACTTTTACAAATATAGATCTCTGAATGAGATCCGTTTTCTAATGAAAATCATCTCATTCTAATATTCGAATATAAAGTTATGACCTTCAGAAGTTTACTTTGTCAGAACATTCTTGTTTCATACCAACTCCTTGTTGGTCTTTTAATCACTAAGTGTCCAATCAATTGTGGCACGCTTGGACTTTCCACAGCTCTCAGCTGATCTACTTTGAACTTAACCTAATTACTAACTAAGTTTGCCTAATTCTCAACTAGGTCTTTCACCACTTAGCCTTGCTAGAACTTCTATTGCCTAGTTCCTAGGTCTTCCACTGTCTAGTTGTACTAAGATTTCCATCGCCTAGTTTTCAATCAGGACTTCCATTACCTAGTTCTCAAGTAAGTCTTCCACTGCCTAGCCTCGCTAAAACTTTCATTGTTTAGTTTCCAACTAACCATGACTTCCCTTTGTACAATCCCCCTATGACTTTTATTATCTACTCTCACTAAGACTTGCACTACATATATATTGATCAAATATCGAAATCCAACTTAAGTCAACTCGAGCTTGGCCAATTTTGTCAACCCTAATAAAGGTCGATTTTATCAATATAAAGTATTGTGTGTTATATATGGTATTACATGTAGTGCAAGTGGAAGATTATTAGATTTAGTTGTTGGTGCAAGTTGCACCAGAATCAAACCTGAGTTTTGATGTTGTCAAAGGTTCCAAGTTAAGTCTTGTTGTGATCTAACAAGTTGATTGAGTGTGCAGGATGTCTACTCAACTGGAAAAGTCCTAGCTGGAGGCTAGGTAGAAAAGTCTTAACAGATCGTGGAACTCAGGTGCAAGTCCAAGCAGGTCAAGGGGACCCAATGCTTGGCGGTGAGATTGAGAAGTCTGGAGGACTGAAGATCAAAAGAAAAGTCCTGGGGAGCCGATCAAGGCTGAGTGAAAAGTCCAAACTGAATCTGGAGGATCAAAGTTTGGCAGGTAGGTTGAGGTAAGCAAACTGGAGGAGCGACAATGAGGTCGGGTCCCCAGAGGGAACAACCTTAGGTCGCTGATCCAACTGAAGAAACCGAGAAGGTTTCAAAGTTGAGATCAAGACAATTCTACTGTCTTTTATATTACTCATGCATTATAATATTATTGTGCTAACCTTTATGTTGCAGGATATTTTTGTTCTAACACTGTTTTGCAGGTCAGGCTTGATTGGTTGACCGAACCAGAGGATTGGTCGACCGAAACAGAAGTTATCAAAGCAGTGTTTCAGATCAGACCAAAACAGACTGAGGCCGATCAAAGCTTGATTGGTCGACCGAACAATAAGATCGGTCGACCGAACCTTGGTGACTCAGCACAGCCAGTGCATCAGACACGATCTTAAGCAAAGGAAAGAAGGGCTGATCGGTCGACCGAACAAGAGGATCGGTCAACCGATCCAATCAACATTAAACGCGCATTAATTCAAGATTCTGGCAGACTTCGACGAACAAGGTAAAAGCTTGTTCGGTCGACCGATAAAAGGGTTCGGTCGACCGAACCATTGAAGGCCAGTTAATGCAGAATTTACGAGCCAGCGTCAGACTCCAGCTGTGGGTGATCGGAGCTGGTTCGATCGACCTAACAGAGGGATCGGTCGACTGAACCTCAGTGCACCTATAAATTAAGGCTCGAGGTCAGAGGCTAAAAATAACTTTTACTGATAAAAAAATTGCTGTTCTGCAAGCTGCTCGAAGCAACAAGTCTCCATCAATCTCTACATTCGCACCGACCACAAGCTTCGACTTTCAAATTCATTTGTCAGTAAATTTATTATTGTTGCACTTAAATTATATAAGATAGTAGAGCTGTTACTATCTTATATCTCTTGTACTTGTACGATCTGCTTCTCTCCGAGGAGTTCAGAGAGAAGAGTTTTAGTGCTTTGCCCATCGGTGCGGTCAAGGATTACGAGCCTTCGAGTAGGAGTCGAGCTAGGCTCCGAACGAAGTAAAATACCTTGTCTCTTTTTATTTTCCGCTGCACGACTTCGGTTTCAAAAGAAAAGAATAGTTTTAAAGCGCGCGATATTCACCCCCCTCTATCGCTTCAAACGATCCATCAATTGGTATCAGAGCGAGGTTAGCTCTGAAATTTCTTAATCGATTTTCAAAGCAACTTTTAAAAGCTTTTCTTTTCACTATTTTTTTTGAATAATTTTTATTTTTCAAGCACTACTAATCCCAAGATAAAAGTCTTGGAAATACTTTTTCTTTTTGATCTCTGTTTTGCAAGGATGTCAAACTCATATCAAGAAGGCTATAGCACGATTCGACCTCCACTATTCAAGGGAGAGAATTTTAGTTACTGGAAGAATAGAATGGAGTGTTACTTGAAGTCTGACATCGAGCTCTGGTTCACAATTTTGAAAGGATATACTCCCCCAACGAAGGATGAAACAACAATAGAACCAGAAGAATGGACTCCCCAAATGATCAAGAAGGCACAACTGAACTACAAGGCGATCAACACCATTCAGTGCGGACTTACGATGGAGGAGTTGAACCTAATTGGTCCCTACGACAACGCCAAAGACTTGTGGGACTTACTAGTCAAATTACACGAAGGAACCAACGACTCGAAGGTAAACAAACAAGATCTTCTTTTAAATAATTTACTTAATATAAAAATATTTCCTGGAGAGACGGCCTCGCAACTACACGCCCGACTAAAGGACATCCTCAACGGTCTTCACTTGATCGGACACAAACTCGAAAATCGCGATACGATAAGGTACGCTCTAAACACTTTTCCAAAGAATGCTTTGTGGGCATCAATTGTAGATGCGTACAAAGTTTCCAAACATCTTTCAATTCTTAAGTTAGATGAATTGTTTTGCGAGTTAGAATTACACGAGCAATCTAACATAAGTCATGTCGAGAAAGGAGTTGCTTTGTATGCAGGTTCAAGCAAAGAGACAAAATCAAAAACGAAGATCGAGTCTGAAAGCGAGTCAGACTCAGACTCAACAAACGAAGAAGAACTAGTCAACATGGTCCGAAGATTGTTGACTAAGAAAAAGTTCAGAAGAAATATCAAAAAGACTCCATCGAACCAGATCCAAAACAAATCAGAAATGATTTGTTATGGATGCAACAAAAAGGGGCATTTCAAAAACGAATGCCCAAATCAGAAAGAAGAACGACCCAAATCGACAAGACGAAAGAAGGCACTTCAAGCAACTTGGGATGAAACCTCTTCCGACGAATCCGACACGGAACAAACAAAGCACTCAAGCCATCTTGCATTTATGGCAAGAAATGAAGATTCCGACTCCGAGTCCGAGGACGAGTACGAGTCCGAGATCGACATCAAAGGCAATGGATCGGAAGATCCAAATATGGTAACGATTTATTCAAAGTCAAATTTACTTAAAGTAGCTAAATGCTTGTTTAAAAAATTAGCAAAATCGGAAAAACAAAATAACTTGTTACTTAAGGAAATAGACCACCTTAAGCAACAAGTTAACTTGAGTGACTCAGCTAACCAAGTTCAAGTCGGAACTTCAACTCAAGTTGAAAAACTTGAGGAAGAAAATTCCGATTTGAAAGGTCAAGTCGAGCGACTCAAGAAAACGTTGGAAAGGTTCGAAATGGGATCCAAGTATCTAAATATGGTACTTGGATCGCAACGAGCCGTGTACAACAAATCAGGACTCGGTTACAAACCCAAACAAACAAACAAACCATACTTATCATTAATTAGTCAAAATGTTAGAAGTCAAGTCCAAGCATGGGTCCAAACAAAATATTTAATTAAACAAATTAAACCAAACCTCTACTTGGTCCCTAAGAGTCAAATCCATTACTTAGATAGACCATATCTAAGCTATGACTCAGGGGGAGTAACTAGAAAAACAATCCAACCAACTTAATTAAAACAAACTCAATACTTAGGATTAGGATTATTAGAACGGTTAGATGAAAAACGTTTACCAAACCCTATAACATAGCACTGGAATGGATTGGGATGATAGTACGTCAAGGAAACTCTGTCGAAGGCATGTCTAGGTTGAATATGGAATTCTACCTAGTGCACTAGACTTAGTGGATCTGACCAAAGCTATCCCAGTCAAACATGGGCTAGTTAAACCAAGATTTAGTATTAAGTTTTTTGGGCAGAAACAGTTTGGAAAGTTTTCAGCAAGTGGTCTAATGATATTCAAGTAGGCCATATGCATCGCCACTGAACTGAAACTTATCCTTAGGACGCCTGCTTAATTAACCCAAAGCTAAGTTTGAATCTAACATGGGTTCAATAACCTTTTTCAATAAAATTAATTCTAATTCAAACTAATTTCAATTCAAACTAAAATTAATTCTAATTAATTCAAATCTGTTTCAAACTAAACTTATTAAAAATTATTTTAAACTTATTAAAAATTATTTTAAAATTATTAAAAATCATTTTAAAATTATTAAAAATTATTTTAAACTTATTAAAAATCATTTTAAAATTATTAAAAATTATTTTAAACTTATTAAAAATTATTTTAAACTTATTAAAAATTATTTTAAACTTATTAAAACTTATTAAAAATTATTTTAAACTTATTAAAAATTATTTTAAAATTACTAAAAATTATTTTAAACTTATTAAAAATTATTTTAAACTTATGAAAAATTATTTTAAACTTATTAAAAATTATTTTAAACTTATTAAAAATTATTTTAAACTTATTGAAAAATTATTTTAAACTTATTAAAAATCATTTTAAAATTATTAAAAAATATTTTAAACTTAATAAAAAATTATTAAAAATTATTTTAAACTTATTAAAAATTATTTTAAACTTATTAAAATTATTTTAAAATTATTAAAAATTTATTTTAAACTTATTAAAAATTATTTTAAACTTAATCAAAATTAAAACTTTTAAAATTACTTTATATTTAAAACTTAATCAATTTACTTGATTCGAACAATAAATAATACATATTAATTTCATGTAAATCAATTAAAGTTCAAAACTACTTATTTAATCATTTAACCACACTTTGGTCTCATCCTACATTTTGTAGGATTCCAAAGCTCTGGATAAATGGATTTTGGATAGCGGGTGTTCCAGACACATGACTGGGGATCAGCACAAATTTACCAACATTGAATTCAAAAATTTAGGGTCTGTTGTCTTTGGAAACAATGGCAAGTTAAAGGTAATCGGTACAGGTGAAATTCAATTATAGTCAAACATTTCAATTAAAAAGGTTTTACTTGTTGAACATTTTAATTATAATTTACTTAGTATAAGTCAACTTTGTGATTCAGGTTTTAAGGTTCAATTTTTGTCTTCTAAATGCTTAATAAGTTACAATGACTCAACTAATGTTTTACTGAAAGGTTTTAGAGACAAAAATATATACTCCATTCATCTACCTAAAACAATATCTAAATGTCTTCTAGCAAATAATGATGAAACTTGGTTATGGCATAGGAGATTAGCTCATACTCACCTTAAAAATTTATTAAAATTAAGCAAAAATGGTTTAGTTAAAGGTTTGCCAAAATTAGGAAATCCTTTAAATAAATTTTGTAATTCCTGTCAACAAGGTAAACAAATTAAATCAACTCATAAACTTACAAATCAAAATAGAACAAATAAAATACTTGAACTAATACATTTGGATTTACTTGATTCTCATGGAATAAAATCTTTTAATGGAAATCTATATTGTTTAGTAATCATTGATGACTACTCTAGATATACTTGAGTAAAATTTTTATCTAATAAAAATGAAACCTTTGAAACATTCAAGCATTTTTGTAAACAAGTAGAAAATGATAGAGATATTAAAATAAAAAGGATAAGAAGTGATAATGGAGGAGAATTTAGAAATCATAATTTTAATAATTTTTGTTTAGAAAATGGTTATCACCATGAGTTTTCATGCCCTAAAACACCACAACAAAACGGCTTAGTAGAACGTAAGAATAGAACCTTACAAGAAGCTGCCCGAACCATGTTAAATGAATACAATACACCAAAATACTTTTGGGCTGAAGCTGTTAACACAGCTTGTTATGTTCAAAATCGAATCATAATTAATAAAGATCAAAATAAAACATCCTATGAAATTTATTTCAACAAAATTCCTAATATAAAATATTTTAAAGTTTTTGGTTGTAATGTACATATTTTAAATCTTAAAGATCACTTAGGCAAATTCACTTCAAAAACTAACCTAGGAATTTTTCTAGGGTATTCATCTACAAGTAGGGCCTATAGAGTTTATAATAAATCTACTTTGAAAATTGAGGAAACGACAAATCTAACATTTAATGAAATTGATAACGTTTCTACTACTCAAACTCCTTCAAATGGTAATCAAGAAGACGATGAAGAATTAACCAACCTTAAAGAATCTGAAAATTCAAAATTATTAAAATCTAACCCTCACCATCCAGTCAATCAAATCATAGGAAATCCTGAATTGAGGGTTCAAACAAGATTTGCTTTTAGAAATCTAAGTCAAATAGCATTAATATCTAAAATTGAACCTAAAAATATAAATGATGCATTAATAGAACCTGACTGGGTAATTGCAATGCAAGAAGAGTTAAACCAATTTGAACGAAATCAGGTTTGGGACTTAGTACCTCCACCGATAAATAAAACGGTCATTGATACTAAATGGGTGTTTAGTGTTGGTGCAACCTTAGGTCAAGGTTGACCTGGTTGACCTGGTTGACCTGACTCGAGTTGACCTGACTCGAGTTGTATTTTGATGTTTGATGAGAATAGAAAAGTTCTATTCTGATGTTTGACGAGAATAGAAAAGTTCTATTCTGATGTTTGATGAGAATAGAAGAGTTGTATCTTGATGTTTGACAAGAATATTGGAAAACTTGGGAGGTTGTGGGTGCAACCCTTGGTCAAGGTTGACCTGGTTGACCCGACTTGAGTTGATCTTTTTCGAGAAGTCCAAGCAGGGAGCTTGGCACGGGAAAAGTTCAAGTATGGAGACTTGGCACGGGAAAGTCCAAGCAGGGAGCTTGGCATGGGAAAAGTCCAAGCAGGGACTTGGCACGGAGAAGTCCAAGTATGGAAGCTTGGCATGTGGAAGTCGGAGAGGGCTTGGTAGCTCGTTCTCCGGACTGTGGTCAGAGAGGGCTCGGTAGCTCGTTCTCTGGACCTGATGGAGTCGGAGAGGGCTCGGTAGCTCGTTCTCCAGACTATGGTCAGAGAGGGCTCGGTAGCTCGTTCTCTGGACCGGATGTCGAAGTCGGAGAGGGCTCGGTAGCCCGTTCTCCGGACTAGGTCAGAGAGGGCTCGGTAGCTCGCTCTCTAGACCAGGAAGGCAGATAGAAAATCCTGGTGAGTGAAGCCAGGTGAAAGTCCTGGTGAGTGAAGCTAGGCAGATTGGAAATCCTAGTGAGTGAAGCCAAGTGAAAACCCTAGTGAGTGAAGCTAGGTGAAAGTCCTGGTGAGTGAAGCCGGGCAAGGAAAAATCCAGATGGATCAAGGATGATCGGACATCTGGTGTTGAGAATGTCAAGTAGGTCAAGGGAGTGACCGGATACTTGGCACGAAGAGAAAAGTCCAAGTGGGTCAAAGGGATTGACCGGACACTTGGTGGGGAGTCTTAGCAGGTCAAGGGAGTGACCGGATGCTAAGCATGATGTACCAACAGGTCAAGGTTGATCGGATGTTGGTGTGGGAGCCTTGGGGGAAAAACCAAGCTCTGGATCGATCTGGGGACCGATCCAGTGATACGGCTGATCGGTCTGGTGACCGATCAGTAACCAAACAGAATGCTTCTGTGGATTATCTGATCGGTCTGAAGACCGATCAGGCAAGCAAAGGAAAGAAGGGCTGATCGGTCGACCGAACAAGAGGATCGGTCGACCGATCCAATCAACATTAAACGCGCATTAATTCAAGATTCTGGCAGACTTCGACGAACAAGGTAAAAGCTTGTTCGGTCGACCGAACCATTGAAGGCCAGTTAATGCAGAATTTACGAGCCAACGTCAGACTCCAGCTGTGGGTGATTGGAGCTGGTTCGGTCGACCTAACAGAGGGATCGGTCGACCGAACCTCAGTGCACCTATAAATTAAGGCTCGAGGTCAGAGGCTAAAAATAACTTTTACTGATCAAAAAATTACTGTTCTGCAAGCTGCTCGAAACAACAAGTCTCCATCAATCTCTGCATTCGCACCGACCACAAGCTTCGACTTTCAAATTCATTTGTCGGTAAATTTATTATTGTTGCACTTAAATTATATAAGATAGTAGAGCTGTTACTATCTTATATCTCTTGTACTTGTACGATCTGCTTCTCTCCGAGGAGTTCGGAGAGAAGAGTTTTAGTGCTTTGCCCATCGATACGGTCAAGGACTGCGGGTCTTCGAGTAGGAGTCGAGCTAGGCTCCGAACGAAGTAAAATACGTTGTCTCTCTTTATTTTCCGATGCACGACTTCGGTTTCAAAAGAAAAGAATAATTTTAAAGCGCACGATATTCACCCCCTCCCCCCCTCTATCGCTTCAAACGATCCATCATTAGTCTCCATAAAATGTGCTAATATGTTAATTAATGATACACGGATTGCCATTGTAGATGAACCTATTAAAGTATATAACCTAATTTGTTTGTTGAATCATGAGTTTGTGGTATTAGATGTGGACTCATATATGCAGAACTCATTAGCTCATTACCATTAGCATTGATTGGTAGCTCACAGGTTTGAGCCCGTTATGTTTACAAGGGTGTGATCCTCGTAAGAGAGGAAGAAAAATGACTTTTTTGCTATCCCCATTTGACCAAGATTATGAAGCTGTTGCCCTCACACCTACGGAAGATAACGCCCTAAGATTGATTGATGTTTTGATCTTCAAGTTCTTCTAGTGACACTAAAGACAAGGATGTCTCTAAATTTGGATTTACAATTTTCTATTATTTTATGTTTCCGTCTTTATTTTACATATATGTGTTGTAGATTTCTGATAAAATTCTGTGTTGGATCGTTTAAATTATTTTGTTAATTCATACGTAGCGATCATTTGGAGGAATATGTGAATTTCTATCACAAGCATCCTCTAAACTTTATCTAGAGGAATATTTGTTATTCATCTCCTTTACCCTAACCATCTGCTAGCCCGACCATCCGCTCCTACATTTAGATTAATATTATGGTTGGGTGAAATGCAATATCCTCTAAGCATATACTTCATAATTAAAAAGAACACACATTCTTAAATTAAAAATTCACAGCGTGCGACAGTGATATAAAGGTAAGAGCAATAATATACACAGGAATAAATATTAAAAACTATTTCACTTTTTTAGGTCATATTATTTTATATGCCTATCTTTAAATATTTTCTTACAAATTTTTTTCTATACATATCATTTTTCTAAAGGTAATTATATGACCATATATATCCTCAGCAAACACTTCGTTTATTTTAGACTCTATGTTAATATATTAATATATTTTACAAATCAACTTCAATTTTTTATATATATTATTAGTTTTTTTTAATTGTCTAGATAACATTTTAACGAAATTGTTTTTTTATAGAATATGAATATCATCATTCTACTTCTTTAATTCATTATTATTATTGTTATTATTTATTTTTCATTTTGAGGTTGCTTTCACCCAGCTTTTCTTAGCTGCTTTTGCTTAGCCAGAGGAGAAAAAAATTAAAAATTAATAATAAAAATAATCAAATTTCTTTCTTTTTTTAAGTTGACATCTATTCAATTCTTCGAATCATACTGTATACATTGTGTCACAGTTGAAATTCAAACATTAAATTTTTTAATTATTTATTGAAAAACCTAACCATTAGACCAAAAATAGTAATAATAATAATAATAAAATTTCTTACCTACATTTCACATGTAGGTCCCAATCTTGTTTGTTAAGTGTTGGTTTAAGTGTCATTTTCTGAACAAACTAAGCTCTCTATTTTACTCGTTAGGATCTTTCAACCCCTTAATGCCTAAGATAAGAACAGTTGTTCATGTCAATTAAAAAGATATGGATGCCTTAGAATGAAAGAGTGAAGTTACCTCATGTGTTATTCAACGAAAGTGATGACGCCAATTGATTGAAAATGAATCAACATTTTTAATTGACCTAATGGATGATTTGATCAATTGTGTTCCTGGTTATCATGATTTGATGATCCATGTACATGTTGAATTATGCAATCTATAAAAATTGAGTTGATAATTTCTCATGTTTTGTTATCACTTGTTGATCTAAGATCCACCATCTAATTTTGCTTAGGAGATATGACATAACATTTTTTTCATTTTTTGATATTGATAGTTTAATTTATTATTTAGGATTTGATTGACAACTTTTAATTTGAGTTACTAGTCTGATCTACAGAACTTTGAGTATTGTCTTTCTTGTCGTTGGGCTATATTAATTATGGACTATCATTATTTGGATCGAGTTACATGGTAAATGGTAACGAGTTGTAGTGTTAATGTATAATTTGACTTAATTGTTTGAATCTTAGTTTGGTAGTTTGGTCTAATAAACTACTTCACACTCTCTTTAGATAAATTATGGGGGGCATTTGTCCTAGCAGCTATTTGTATAGGGAAGTTAGGCATCCAGCGATGTGTTTTGTACTTATTGAAAATTGATCCCAAGTCCTATTATATTGGAGCAACCACCTATGTACATACCAACTGTGTCAACCCATGGGAGCTAATAATAAATGCATTATATATGTTTTTTTTTTTACTTATCCAGTTATCCAACTCTTCGAATTGACTTTATCTTGGAGGTAACCGACATAACCTTAAAAAAAATTTCCACCGACCAATAAGAAATGCATTATTGAATATAGTTAAGTTGAATTTCATTTTGATATAATATGAGCTCAAATGTATTCAAATTAAAGTTAAACAAATAAATACAACTAGCAATTCATGCAAAATTAGATAAGTTTGAATGATTCAAAACCCTAAATAAGGTTAAAGTGTTGATAAGCCTCCTAGTAGTGTTGCTCTTTTTCATCAATATGTTAGATTCTAGTGTTTTGTTGATAGAGGCAAAGTTGTTGCTTATGCACTAATTCGGTGTTGGATTGTAGACAGCTCCCACCTTCCGCTATTGAATAGTGCTTGATGGTAAGCAATGGCCGTCTTGCATTAACATTATAAACTTATATACCACCTCATTACTTTTTGAGATGCCTTATCCCTTAGCTTGTTCCTTTTATTGTTGAAATCAAGTTCTTGTGCACCTTCATGTGTGGCCAATGAGCGATGATGCATTCAAGATATTTTTTAGTATCAAATGCTATAGAAAACTCAACCAAGCTAACAATTTAAGCGGGAAGACTCGACCAACCATTGAACCGAGTGGATCATTTGTTCATCTAAATTAGATTGGCTCTATCCTCAAATACATGAGGAATCCAACTAGAGAATTGAGCAACTAACCAATAATGTTTGTGGACCCAATCTTGTACTAGGATGATAACAAATTGATATCAATGCTTGCCATGAACAACTCCCAGCTAAGTGTATTGGAGTACACGAAGAAAGTAAAAGAAATACTAAGAAACAATAAATCAAGAGGAATATGTTATTATTATTTAATTAAGAATCTAAACTCTTTAATGATTAATTTTGATGAAGCACATAATTAAATTAAGTTAATGTATCTTTTTTCTTTTCATACTGAAAATAATTTTAAGTCTTATTAGTAATTTTCTCTAGAAATTTTTTATATAAAAAAATATACATTGTCATAATTTTATTTTGTCTCACATCTTTGAATTGGCAACAACGTGAGAAGAGAAACTTATATAAATACTTTAAATTGACAACATTAAAAATATACATTTCTCAGCCTTTTTGCTAAGATCAAATGTAGTATTTGTTTTTATCAATTTAATATTTGATATAAAAAATTAAATTAATTTTTTATGAGGGAGAATCTGTTACAGTAACTTGTTGTTGGGGTTCTCAAGTGTTGCCCCGGACACTAATCCGATCACTAATAATGTTGAGTAGAACAACTACAAACCAACGTCAATCAGGGTGCCAGAGGAGGAACAACTCTAAAGGGTGTTGCCCAACATCAAGCTTTGAGAACAAAAGAGTATTTCACCTTGCTACTAATGTGGGGGGCCACTTTAGACGTACATCAAAGGCATTTAGTTAGGAAAATTTAGAAATCACCTCCTGTGAACTAGAAGAAGATGCATATTATGAACTTGTTCATAGAAGAAGATGCATATTATGATTTTTGTAAATTGAAATTGATATTTTCAAACTATTGTGGATGGAATGCAAGGAGCTTGCGATAACCATTTTAGGTCGCTAGAAGGATTAAAAAAAAAATGAAATAATTGGCAAACTCTACCCAACACACTTTAAATGACTAGCTTCATGAATCGAGAGGTCTCACACTCTAGTTGAACAGTTGAAGATAAGCCCTATAGATAGATCTCTTACCTCTTGATTTCTACCTCTCTAGGAAATTGAAGTGAAGGTGTATTGCCCCAAAGATCTTGTGAACACGATAAACCCACCTCTGACTCCTTTATGAACAAAAGTCATGTAAGCCTAGAGAATTGTAATTTGAATACTGGCCTAATGCAAACCCCCACTACTGATCTTCTGGCAATTAACTAACATTGAGAGTGAGATGGTCCGATGGGGTAATAAAGGCCTTTGTGATGGAATTTCCATTTCTCTCCTTATGATCGCGCTATAGCATAATAATCCATCAAATGATTCAAACAATCTACCACAGGATCTTGTCGAAGATCTACAACATATATGCGAAGAACTTAGAGAAAGCATTAAACGAAAACTATAAATTAACCCCTAAATTCAGAGACATCCTCATCTTCATTTCCGTTGGAGGAATCTTAATATCAAAACACCAAGTAGTAGCTATAAGACATGATCTTCCTAGAGGCGGATGATGGCTCTGTAATAATGGGAAAACAAGAAAGTCATTCAATTCCCTCTCCTACGGGAATCACACCCTTATATACATATTGGGTCCAAATCCATTAGTTATCCATCAATGCTAATAGTGATAAACTAATGAGTTCTGCCCATATAAGCCAGCATCCAATAACACATAAACACGTGATTAAACACCAAATTAGATCATGTCTTTGATATATATATATATAAAATAAATTCGTGTGTTAACGATTAACATGTTAACCCACCTAGAGATTAAATCCAACACTTTTCTCTCTCTCCTGTCCCTCTTTCTCTCGACACCTCATTGCTCTGCTTTGTGAACACCGCCATGCTCACTGAGTACCTTGGCCTCCTCCGATCGGTCGAAACACCCTCATGTTTGATCATCGAAATATAATTAATCACGAGACTTTGATTTTCTTTTGCTACATTAGTTAGTTAAAGCTCCTAAAGAACTTTAACTGGAAAACTGTGACTCACGGCATTCCAAGGATCGGTAGCACCAGCCAAGATATAAGTGCAGAAGCAGAAGCAGCCAATTATTTGTTAGATTTTCTCTTCTTTTTCTTCTTTCTGGCAGTCCTCCATTCATGATTCTAGTGGGCCGATTCAATAAAGTGAAAAGCTGGGGACAAATATAATTAAAGCCATCGGAAACACGTACTACAGCTTTGGGCTTTATGGCACCGGGAAATTATCAGCATGTGGAGTCTCTGCTTGTGGTTTGTGCACCAAATAATTAAGCTACGACTGATTTCGCCTCAGACGAGGTGGGCGGCGTCGTTGGTCAGCCTTTCTCCTCCCACGCCTTAACTACCACGAATCATATAGCTCGGTGGTCACTTTTTTTTTCACCTTGTTAAGCATACTTTTCTTACTTTTCTTCTGGGCATGCAGCAACTGCTGCAACTGTATCGGAGGATTAATGGTTCACTGTTCAGCTTTGTGTTCTAAGGTCGCATGTAACTAGACTACAAGCCTAAAACCAAATAGAAACCAATGAAGCTTTTTGTTGTTTCGTAAGCTGTAACGATATCTTTATTATTAACTTAATTCTTCTTCTTGGGTTAGTGATTTTCATCTGTGTGATTTAAGAAACATGCATGCATGGATTCAAAAAGACAATATCCATGATCACAAGTACCCCAGCCGTTTACTAGTTTAGCAGCAGAATAGTGGAGACAACAGGGATTGATAACTAATCAGTTGTAGTGTATCTCTTCAACCCGAATCAACATCTGCAAGTTCTGAAGAGCTAATTTCATTCTCTTCAGGGGAATTTCATTGCTCGGGCGTGGATATTCAGTCATTAATTGAAGGACGTTATCATCGTTCAGTCCTGAACGCCATGCCATTTCTTTGAAGAAGCATGAGCCCATTGACAAATAACTCTATTAATCTTTGGTAAGTTAGAGGAGAAGTCCTGTGGGTTTGAGGATTAGAGGCTCAGTTTAATCGTGGAACTCAGTAAGTAGGATCTGAAGACATGAGAATCATTAGAAATTACATTAAGTGATTATAATTTTTTTTTATTTTTATCTTTAGACATGTAATATCTTATAACGATGTTCTGTTTGCCTAGATAATATGTGAGCTGCATGGCTTGATAGTTGTGAAGCCTTTGATAAAGGACTCCTAAGTCATATTTTTTTTCACCAACTCAAGTCTTAGAGCTTTGCATAGACTTATAATTGGTTGTAAGTCAAGTGAAGGGGATTACCCAATTTTAGTTAGTTAAAATCGCATTCCAATTGACTAAGCAGATCAGTAGTTGATCAATCGATCAATTCATTTTAATTTCTAATGAATAAAAACTGCTTTAAGTCTAGTTGACTAGTCAGCCAATCGTCTAATGACCTAGCAAATGACTAGGCAATCAACTAACTAGAGTGTCATTGGCTTTCAATATCTACTTTTGTGCACTTGCGATCCACTAGAATTATTCTTTTAAAAAAGTAAACTGAAGGTGGCTAAAAGGTATCTGTTTTAAGAGTCCAAACTATATAAGCACTTAGTGAGCTTTTACGTACTAAGACTCAAGTGATACAACTACAAGTAATGGTGGAGCCAAGTGAACATGCACCCGGGCTGTAGTCTAGGCCCAATGACAGTAAAATAAAAGAAAAAAAGCTTAGTTTTACTTTTGGAAAAAAAAAATGAACAATAGTGGAAGGTAGCCGAGGATGTCCGTGTCGACATAGTCCACAACCCGAGTAGATCATTCATATTTGGCTCCACCATTAACTACAAGTACTCAAAATGATTCAAGATCTTGGAGAAAGATTAGAAGATTTTAATCATCAAACTCTGGATAATTTATCTCTTTTTAATTTTGTATTCTCATATTCATAAATAGGTGAGAACTTTTTGTGATAATTTATTGGAGTACACGTGAAGTCGTTAGTTTAGCGGTCTTTTTAGGATAACTCCATATTATCTGAAAGAGATAAATCATAAAGGACATTAGTACAATGATCTTTTATACGAGGGAGCTCAGAGATCTAACGAGATATTTTATATCAATTAAAAATTGATCCTAAAATTTATTGAAACAGTTACTCAATAACGTCAACTTGTGAAACTCTGGTGATAACTTAGGATCTCTTACCAAATAATTTTTTAAGGATAATATCTGAATTAACCGTCCGTATAGTAGGAGCCGAATCTCCAAACTATATTATTTTTTCATGTTATCAAGAGATTAATTATTGTGATAATAAATTGGTCGTCATTATAATACTTTTATTTTGTCGAAATCTTTTATAGGTTATGCCCAAATCCACAAGCCACAAAATTCTACACCAAATGAACAAGAAAAAAATAAATAAATTATGCCTTGCGAGAAAATCAAACCGATATTCAAAGAAGTTGAATAAACAAATAAATGCACGACAGGCTGATCATGAACAATAGCAATCTCCTTCAACGCTACTTGGCTGCTTGACGAGCCGCTTCCAATCTCTGCAGCGTAATCTGCTTTCTAAACTTGGCTATGAACTCGTCGGCCTTCTTGTCCACTTCGTTCCCGTCTCCTCCTCCAAATTGCGAGCTTTTTTCTACCATCACCGATGCCTCCACCTCCTCCTCCTCCTCCTCCTTGCCAGAATCAGAAGGGGGAGCAATTACGACCTTCTCTGTATCAATCTTTGGGGCATCCTCCGCCGCTGTCCCCTTTACGTCCTTGGCTCCAGTCGTTCTGCAAGATCTTGGAACGGAAGAACCACCAGGCTTTGTCGCCGATTGGAAGAGGTCGAAGACTATGTCGGTGTTAATGTGGCCGCTTTTCCGCACCCTCCTGCTCAAGTCCTTGAGTTCGTCTTTGAAACTTTGCTTGGTGATCTTCTTCTCTGTGGTGGAAGGGAATCCATAGCAGGGAAATGGCGGCGGAGGTGGCGGCGCAGGGGGTGGCTTGCCCCTCTTCTTGTAGGAGCGGAAAGATGAAATCTTTGAGATGTTTGAGAGATCATCCGGGGAAGAAGGCGAGAGAGGAGGCGGTGGTGGTGGGAAGACCCTTGTGGCTTTGCTCGAGCCCTCTTCCTCCTCCATCTCCATCTCCATCTCCATCTCCATCTCAAAAATCTCACCTTGCGCATTCGTGGAATCTAAAGGCTCCGCATTTTCCATTTCTGGCGCTGAATCCAAGTCATGGAGGTGCGATTTCAAGCTCCGGACCGGCAAGAAAAGAGGCCTGCTGCCGGCGCTCTCATCAGCGACCACCACCACCGGGTCATTTCTCTGGTACTGGGAATTCCATACTTGCGTCTTGGTTTCGTCGAGAGAGCCATGGAGGTAATAGAGCTCATCGTCATCGCCGTCCCCATCGCCATCCTCGAACACCGACGAAAGATGGAACATCTTGGAGAAATACGAGTCATACGACACGGAGCCCTTTGCTTTCACCGCGGTGGCGGTCTCTTTCACGGCATCGAAGTCGGCATTCCGGTGGCTGAAGAGGCCGTAGGATATGGCGACGCCGAGGAAGAGAAGGTGGAGGATCTCCCATGCCGTTGCGAGAATGCTTCTGGTGGCGGCCTGAGACGGGAGGATGGAGAGGAGCGCGACGACGAGGGAGAAGCAGATGGCTTTGTGGAGGAGGAAATTAGATGAAACTTTTCTCGGGATAAGGGACGACGGTGATCTCAGAATTTGAGCAGGGAGGCTGCAGGAGAGTTGCAGAGGGGAGTCGGACTCTGCCATTGATCTCAGGCACCACAGAAATTATCTGCTTTCTTGTGATTTGGCCAAGATCTCTGTTTTGGTCGATTTCGAACGAAGGAAGCTGCCATGTAAATAAAAGGGAGGGAACTAAATAAAGAAAAAGGTAGAAGGTGATTTTTTTTTTTTTTTTTGAAGAAGCATTGCATTATTGTAAAAAATAATCCAAATAAGTTGTAAACATTAATTTTCATCTGTGATAATCACTATTGTTCAGGATTGATTATATTCATTTCCAAAAAAAAAAAAATGAAATGGTTCAATTTTGTGCATAGGGTTTCCTTTAAGTTTTGGAATAAGAAGAAGGATTAAAGGTGGTGGCTTTAGTTTAGGACTTTTCTTCACGTTCAGGTTATACATTGCTTCTTTACAGGGCTTGATTTGATGCCTTGAGGAGAACGTGAGATGCTCTTGGGGGATGAAACTTGCACTAAATAATTAGAAAGGGAGTAGAATTGTTATCCAGCTTCATTCCCCTTATCATACACTTTTAAACTACATTGATTTATCTCCTTCCAAAAAGTGTCTGGAGTGTTATTACATTTTTATATTATATTGAAAATTTAATTATCTTTAAACAAATATACAAAATTGAAATTTGTAAATGGATTTTTGTTTCACTTTCTTTATTTAGTATTAATATATCCTAAATCCCAAATTCTAAGGTTTAAAAGAAAATTTACATGATGCTCACAGTATAAATATTACAAAAAAACCTAGGCCAAATAGGAAAGAAATCACGTAATTGTCTAAAAATATATTTAGCAAAATTTTTAGAAAATAAGAATTAGTCATTAATTTCAATGTTGCGTGACAGTAAAATCTCATTGATTAATAGAAATATCTAGAAGAAAATAAAATATACTTTAAAACATATATTTTAAATAGAAAATGTAAAAGAAAATTTTAAGATATATATATATATATATATATATATATATATATATATATATATATATATATATATATATATATATATATCCGTTATATTTATGTTTCTCTAATGTCGATCCTACGGATATGAAAAGAAATAAATATAGATATATAGGCGTTAAACACATGATAATTCTTGAAAATTAGAGGACATATTCTTGAAAATTTGGTCCATAAGGATGACCCACTCCATTTATGAATGATCCATTCATGCATTGATTAATTTTAATGGCTCCCACCTATATAACAAATGAGGATTATCAAAATCAACCAATCATAATAAATAAACAATCTTAATCCATAATTTATGGACAAAAAGATCCCCTAGAGATGTCATTACAGAAGCCTATAGATCATGGAGGTTATAATTAGTACAGAATTTATAGAAGTACTATAAAGAAAATTTTATTCAAGAAAATGTTCATAGATAAATGAATACATAATTCTTTAAAATGTAAATTTTTTAATATCTTCCTATTTTAGTATTAGGGAGAATCTGGACTATTTATTAATTAATTTTAGTAACGCTCAAATAAAATTATATTAATATTTTTTTATAATTTTTTAAATTTTATATCTTAAAATGGATAAAATCTAAGTAAAAAAATTTCTATAAATAACATAGATCGAGGAATTAGAAGTATACATTTTTCGATTTTTTTTAACTAACATCAAGTGTAATATTTATTATTATCAATTTAATATTTAATATAAAAATTTAAATAAATTTTTTTATGAGAAAAAATTTATTACAGTAACTTACGATTAAAATTCTTGAATGTCACTATTATATTACACTACTGTATGAGTTTAGCACATCTTTACTAAATCTAATTTATAGACGATATTAATTTATACGTATTTATGTATTATATTATACATAGGATACTAATTTATATATATTTATATATTATATTATACATGTAAATACAGCACAGGCAAAAGGATAATTGGGTTTCAAAAAAAAAAAACAAAAAACGGTGAAGTTCAAGCTTCGGTGAACCTGATTAACATACTGTATAATTTGTTCACATTATTTCCTTCACTGATCAACATTACCACAAAACCATTGACATTATTCTCTTTAAAACTCTGGAGAGAGAAAAATTGTGAACGAGTGTACAGTGTCTATAGAAATACAATCTATAATCCATGAAGAGATAGAACTGAATCTTTTTTGGATTCTCCTAGGGTTCAGCTGCACTGTATAAAGGCTTTGTGTAAATCTAAAACATACTCCAACCCTTTTTGTAATTCTATACCAAGGCTAATCTTTCCAATCATCAATCTGAACGAGAAGGATAGATTTTACATGAGGCAAAAATCTCATTAAGTTATTGAGTGTTCAAACAGAATCATCTCCATGTTGTCTCATTTGCATCTGTGAATATAGCATTGTGATGTTCAATGAGGCACTGAATCACTTCAATAGCACCATAATCAGGTGGCAAAACATCATCCAACGGGATTTGTGAAGACACATCATCATTGTCATCCTCATCTGTTACAAAGGGAAAAGACAACAGAAGGAGAATATAAGAGAAAAATACAAACAATAATGCTACAGATATAGGGATGCAATAGCATGTATGCGTTTTTTCCCCCTATGAACGAATCAATTAGAAACGTTGATCTTGGAACATCCAAAAGGACGCTTAAATTGATAAGATCTACTTCTTTCCTTCCAAATTTTTAAAATATAGTTCGTATAGTTGCAGGTGATTGGTTCATACATATGATATATTGTTGGAATAAAATACAGGTAATCTCCTACACCCCAGAGTTTGTCCATGCAAGTAGAGTTCCAAAACTTACCCAAATAGTCAACCAAAGTGTTCTGGTTCAAAGCCTGCTCCATGGTTGCCGAAGGATCTTTAGATGTATAGAAGAAATGATTGTAGATATCTGCTCTTGTATCACCTTTTAGATGCAAAATCACAGGTGCGATCTCCACTGACAGACTATGAGCATCCATCTGCATTAAGTAGTTTGGTTAATGATTAAAACCTCTAAAAGGATATGTACAAGAAAATTTCTCTACCTATGATCACCATCTAGGATGTTGAACAAGATAGAAGTTGCAAAAACAAAAGTGCATCTTTGTTTTCAAGGGTTTGGTTTTTCTCTTCTCTCTTTGATGACCTTGTTTTCAAGGGTTTGGTTTTTCTCTTCTCTCTTTGAGCACGCAACATATGAGGGAAGAAGAGACCTAGCTGCTATACATGTGAAATCCTAAAGAACCACTTAAAAGAAGTTGTTAAAGTTTTAGATCTACATAGTCATCCATCACATCCCAATGAGAGATACCTTGGTCTATGATTTCATAACACTTTATGGGTCAATACTATGGGTTCAACTTATCTAGCCCAATTTTAATTAAAATCAAAATCAATTATTAGTTACATCAGGATAACTTCCATCCTAGAGCTTTAAAGATAATTTTGAAATGATAATAAAAAATAAAAATGAAAGCAGGCATACCATAGACACCAAACATGCCTTAATGAGAAAAAGATGCATAATAAAGGACAAAGAAAGAAGATAACATGAGAATAGTTTCTTGTTGCCACATTGGAACCAGCAAATACTGTGGCCAATTAATTCAACAATACATCCCAACTAGCTTCCGTGAGGAAGCCATGATTTTCTAAGAGTGAAAAGACAGTTATTAAGGCTAAAATCAATAAAAGTTGACAGAAATTAGTTCAATTATACGAAGGATTTAAGACAAGCTACACTAAGGCAGTGTCTACAAAACCCAATCAGACTGGTCAGTTAAACCAAACTGAAGTCAAATCTGGTTCAGTTTGGAATAGAAACCCAGAAAGATGAAAAACCAGAAAAAAAAAATATTTGGAAAACCTGGAAACTGGTAAGAGATGTATGTTTAAACTAAATTTGCAGCTATGTTCAACTAATGCAATGATTGGTCATTAACATGATACCTTAACACAAATTATTTACTGGCTTTTCATTTCTTTAGAAATAAATAAACAAATTTGAGGCTATGTTTTGCTCACAGATAAGGGGAATACTAAGTCAATTTGATTTAACTTATATGTTAAATAATTAAGAAATAGTTTTATTAATATTTTAACGGATTTCATATTACAAAATTGAATCAATTAAATTTGATGTCTATTATGATGATTATTGGATAAATTCTAGCATGAACTAATTAAAACATCAAAAATTCATACTAGATTTAGCAATTAAATGTATATAAAATAATATATGTATCCCTTTAAAATAATATATCATAAATCATATTTGTTTCTAGATGTATATAAATATTTAGCTATAAAAACATAAATCATATTTATAATATTACTTTAAGGTTCAACAAGTTCAAACAATTGAACCATCAAACTAGAAGCCTCACCAGATGGATCTTCTGTCAAGTTCTTGTAACATTGCCCCAAGGCACCTGTACAATGGATGTTTGTAGTAGTTTTTGTGAGAATTTAGGGTAGTTTATTCAACCCCTTTAGTCAAGGTTTTCATGATCCTACATTTTGAATCTTGGCATTTGGACCTCCTTGAGAAGAAATGCCCAACACTTGAATTCACCTCCTACGTTAAATTGAGTATTAGCGTTGTGTTTATTTATATTTTATTTCCTTTGTGATTATACCCGACACAAATATACACACAAGCACCACTACTAGCACTATTAATATATATTTGTGTGAGATATGAATTGATTTGGGTGCACCGTCTTATTTACCCCCTCCTCTAGGAGAATCATCTTCAAAACCCTAACAATGTCTAGTAGTTAGATAGGTTAAGATATTTTAACTACGTGGCAAATAAACATCTTTTATCATAACCATATTTGTATTACAAAGACATAACATATTAACCTCAATGGATAATCCACTAACAACAATAGATGCTATGCATTTTCACATCAAGTAGATACACCTACTAACAAGATACATTTCATTTTTGTCACTAAATTCATTATTTTTTTAAAAAAAGAAGGAAATATCAATTAACACTTTAAGCTAACTTAACTAATATCAGTAAAATAACTTGTGGATAACTAAGAGGTTTAGAATGGTTCACATCACATTATCAGATACAAAACTAATGAAAATTAGCTAATGAATCTAGAAAGCAAGTAACAACTCAAACAAGAGTAGTAACTATGTTCATTTCTTTTGCAAATCAAAAGCCCTTTTACGATAAAGTAGAGTTAAAATACCATCCAATGCCAAACAGGAAAACTTCACAGTATATTGGACTGTATCAGGTGCTTCAACTAAGGTCTCTAGTGTCAGATAAATAGTTATGAGAGGGTACTGTAATAGCATGTAACTTACATGACCAAGCTAAGATTTGTTTCAAAAATCAAAATAGTAAATAATGAAATAACTTCAAAAGCAATATGGATTAACTCATAGCATGTTAGCTTCTTCTATATAAATTTATCTCCAAAGCTTATTAATTTTAGATTGTTCACAACTAAATTTTGAATCTTATACAAAGTTTTTGCGAAAAAAAATTATATTCTTAAATCTTAGATTACTACCAACGTTAACACCGTATACAATTTTTCTCTCCTAAACCTATCAATGTTAGGTTGTCTGCAACTGAAGTCATGATTCTCATACAAAGTTTTTGAAACAAAATAAAGTTCTCAAATCTTAGATTACCACCAACATCAAAACCCTAGAATCAGTGCAACACACTTATTTGTAGAAAACATAGCAATATGTGACTTTTATTAAGCAGTTCTCATAACAAAAAGGTATCTTACAGAAACCATCCAACATGAAACCAAGATGTCAAGGGAACACTACCTTGTTAACCAATGACTTCTGGCTAACTTGGAGCAGCAAAGAAGTTGTAAATTCTAGTGTCATGTAATTTACATTTGGAAGCTTCTTCAAAACATCTCTGAGCTCACGGACGCCATTCCTTGCATCTCTAATTTCCTGATACAAGGCAAATGTAGCAAGTGGCTCCGGGAGGCTGGCAAGATAGCACTTGATTAAAGCAGCCACATCAACTGGCTTTGTAGCCTCTGGTAAAGATGCATTCCAGTCTGCAACATTCAATCCCAACATGAAATCAAGAATCACTTTTTCAACTGATAAACATCAAAGAGAAGTTTCAAGGGGTGCACCTTGGTTGTAAAGTGTAATTAATTGGCGGACAACTTTCCTATCTCCTTCAGTTTTAAACAAGTACTCTGAGTTTAATCCTAGTGAAATAGATGGAAATATAAGTTCATAGATATCTGGGAAAATAGAAAACTTTCCAGGATAGACATCTGAATCCACCTGATGTAATGAGAGATTCTGCACATCTAACTAATATATAAGGAACTGGCTTTGATGACTGCTGTCTTTGCACAGTTACTTCAAGTGGAACCCCAAACACTGAAAGTTCATTAGTGCCATAAATTAAAACCTGGGCTAGACCATAGAAAGATATAGCATAAACAAACATACAACCTAAATAAATGAAGATTCACTATGGAGTGCAATCCTGATAGAGAGCTTGCATGTACTGATAATTAATAAAGCCATAGATCCATTCATAACTACTCTATCAAGTTATCTTGAGCATGGAATTCATTGTTTTTTAACTTGTAGATTTGAAACTGTAGAGGACAAAAAAGAAGATCCAGAAAATGTTCTTGATTACGTGACCTTTGTTCATAAATAGTATAACAACTAAAACCATATAAAACAGAGAAACATAGATTATCATAGTTACCATGTAGGGTGATTTGAATAGTGTGTTGATTTGAACTCTCATTTCAAAAACAATATTTATTCATTTTAAATGTGAGGCAACATCTAAAATGGACAAATTAATTAACATATGCAAAAACAAATTAAAAATTGATTGAATGTTTCACTGAAATAAGAATGAGACATTAAACATAAGATTGATATCATCATCATCATTCATCTTTGTCCCAACTCACGACTCTTTGAGGTCGGATGGATGAATCTTATCCCTCCATTAAACTCTATGCAAGGCAATATCATTAGTATATTCAAATGAATAAAATCATACGTTTCTAACTATAGTCTACAGATTCTATTACATATGATCAAAATCTATGCTGTGATGCACTACCATAAGATGTAGCTGGTAATGTAAAGAGTGTTATAAACAAACGTTTAATCCACAAGACTGCAAAACTCACCATCAGTACTTGCAACTCCCTGCAAATTAAATAGGAGCATTAAGAATGCAGTCAAATGCAAGAAGCCCTCTCATATTGCCAGTATGGCATACCTTTTGCCAGCGTTCAATGTTGTTTAAAATGTTCTTACTATGGCCCGTAGTCTTCTTAGCTGCCTGAAAATATGGCAAATGCAAAATTATGAACTCAGACTACGTTCAGAGTCTAATTGAGCTAATACATTGGAGAAGAGCTAATCAATTGGTGGAGGGAAGATAAGGACAGTTAAACTGGAAAAAAATTCCAACTAACTGTATGTCTCACTGTGGAAAGAAACAAATGTCAAAGTTCACACTCCTTGGTAGGACCTAGTATAGCTTTGCTTAGCAATCATTAGGAATAAGATGCTTCTCTAACAACAATTGTCAAAAATAAAACCACTTAAAAAACATGGAAGCAAGAAATACAAATAACATGAAAAACAAAAAAAAAACACATAAAAATAAGAGGAAAACTTATCAAACATGAAACATAGATTTATGTGGTTTTGGCAAACTTGCTTAGGTCCCCAACCACTCAAAGATATTTCTATTATCTTTCCATCAAATATACATCATATCCGGCATTTGGTATGCCACCAGTATGCTTTTGTCACATATTCACAACCTATGCATGAGATGGGTTACTCCTTTTAGAGACCAAGGATAAAAATCATGCAAACCTTTTATGTTGACCAGATCACTATGAGACTGGTTCAGGGAAATTGTAAGTCCAGGGCCAAAAAAGATAAAGCCAGAAACATCTAACACGGAATCACTAGGGTGAGTCAATTTGGTCAACAGAACACCAAGTCATTAAAAAAGTCAGTGAAACACCAAGTTGGTGAAACACATGGTTGGATCAATGAGTCAAGCAGGCCATCTTCCATCTCCATAACTGCAGAAATCACTTCCAGTTGGGAATTCGGACCCTCAATTCTATGAAGACATTGCAACCCAGTGAGTTCACCTCCAAGCATGGCCTCCTCAACCATGGTAGCCATCATGTTACATAGCACATCAATTAGGCTTATTAATACCTACAATAATTCTGCACTCGGACTCTTAGCAAAGTCATCTGGCTCTCAAATTTGCTCATGTAGCATCAGTTTTTTTAGTGGTGCCTTAATACTAACCATGGAAACGAACTTAGGCTCTATAGATTCCTCAGTTCTACAACTATCTTAAAAAATTGACAACCAGCTGGCAGTCATACCTAAAGTGTGCAATGTGTGATACTATCAGTGTCTATGTCCACCCACACTTGCATCTGATATTGCTTTACTAAATTTGTTGTGTACCTATATACAACTCACAGCAGTTGTTATGTCTAGTATGGTACATATCATGGAGCACATTAGATTACCAAACTCATAAAGCAGAAGGTGCTCCCACCATGGGGTCACCTGCTTCATCTAACCTAGACGGTTCACCCTTTCACAATCTAAGTGACCAGCTACAGGTGTTGTAACTGACCTTCAAACGTGATTTCCAACACTTTTAACACCTTTCTATATATATTAGTATTTAGTATATTACCTATGATAATTTTAAATTTCTTACAACCCAGTCAAAAACAATTCTTTGCATGACGATCTGCATTGTTGCCTCCCAAATCCATTACAAACTCATTTGACAATCGCTCAACATGTTACACATATAGAAGAGGAGTATAATACAACAATTATCAAAATATTAACATGATATCTTGGTCCACTTGGAATCTCACAACCTTGTTGTATTTAAGAATTCATCAAACTTCATATACCAATATCTTAAGATTTGTTTCAGATTATGCAAGCTTTTGCTCAACTAGGTTTTCTTTGTCATGACCTTAGTAGATTGAATTGCATCATATAAATGTTCTCTTCAAAATATCATTAAGAAGTGCAATTTTGACAACCCACTGCTCTATATGCAAGTTCCCAATAGCCATATCACTCAGTATCAACCAATAGTAACTAGCTTAACAAACAAGCCTTTCTGTGAAGTAGCTATCTTCTTTTTTTATATTTAAAGTGTATAACAACCAAGCTCACCTTGTGTCTGTTCCTACTGTCATGGTCCTCAACTATGTAAAATCACTTGGCATGCCACTGTCCTTTTGCCTCTCGAAAATTCTGTCAGATCTCATGTTGTTTTCCCTTTTTTCAGAGATTTCATTCTTCCTTCATGGTCAACTTTGACTTCGTCAAAAATTAAGTATACAGCACTCAAATATAATTCTCGAGTTCACCACCATTAGTCAACAAGTAATTTAGCAGACATAATATGTTTAGTGGCCCTAGATAATATTCCTTCATGGACTTCTCCTTCATTATGTTAAAGATAATCTTACAAGCCACCACAGACAACTGCTAGCGGTTGCCAATCCCATCAGACACCAATCTACCATTGACTTCGAACTTGAATTACAATACAAAAAAGGTTGTTGCAACTTCTGATGTAAATAATCCTCAATTCAACTTCGAAAAAGAGAAATTGTTACCCCTTCAATATCAAATTTCACCTTTATTTCTGCCACTACATTTTTCTTATTCTTTCCTTAATGAAGCTAGTTTTGGCACTGAGAACAGGCATAGATGTGTTACCAGTTGATAAGATGCAATATTCTGTCAGTATTAGAAACAAAACCACCAACAAAATGTCATGGAAGCAAGAAGTACAAAGAATTACAAAAAAATAATAATAAAATAAAAACAATCGAACAAGAGAACAAAATTTGCATAGATTAGAGAGCGTGCACATGAAGAAATGTGTACAAAGCAACACATAGCTGGTGTGGACAGAGAATGATCCAGGGAGTAGAATCAAGTCAATCTGGCATCAATATGTGTCCAGGAAAGAAGGAGCTAGTTCAACAGAGAACAATTGGATTCTTTGAAGATTACACCATAGCAGCAGCATATGAGAATATTGAGTTGGTGTTCACTTGGTTGAGAACTCATAGTTAGGAATCGTCAGGTGGGTACATCTAACCAAGAATAACTAGATCAAGTTGCTAAAACACTTGATCAATAGATCAGGAATTTCACTGCATTGCTCCAAGAATACAAGAGTTGCATTGGGTTGAGGAAGTTGCCTTGCTAACATTGATGTGCGACCCTTGTGTCCTAGACCAGCTACTATGGAACTCGACTCTCAAAATGTTCAGTAGACCATCCAATTGGATTGTGTTTCACTAAGTTTTCAATTCATCCAACATCATAATCAAGCCCTGTATCTCAACTATCTGGAAGCAGGTGTATTAATAATTTGTCACCATTGAGCTTTATACAAAACTATATTAGCAGTAATATTCAAATAATTAAAATTTTATGCTTTATTACATTGACTAAAGTTTTTCTTTGGCCTCTGTACTTGTTACACATACTAAAGTTCTAACAAAAGAAATTATTATTGCATCAGTACGTCTGGTACCAATGACAATCAAAAGGTTAACCAAGCATAATCAAAGATGCGGGTTGCAAGTCTTTATGATAAGTGTTGATGCATACACAAGCTTACAGGGACCTAGAGCTTTCTTTACCTCTTCAACCTTCAACTTCCCAATTACAGCCTTCTCTTTAGTCTCTGCTATACCCTTTCTCAGAAGTTCTCCCGTGGAAGTAGCAGCAGAGCGGAAGCGCTGCTGAATGCTCTCTCCAGATGCAGTTGGATTCTGCTGCTCGCTTGATTGTTGTATGAGAGTCCACCTATTCTTCAACAACGACCCAACTTTCCCCGCCACATCTGCAACGTTCACCCCTGCGTTTTTGGCCAAACTCCCAGCTGATTGCCCAGCTTGCTTAAGCCTCACTCCTGCAAGAAGGGAACATCCAAAATCTGGCATCAGATGAACGATCACGCTCCTACTCCTGATTTTAGAATGTGAAGCTATGGGAAACAAAAGAAAAAACAAATGAAAAAAAGAAAGTACCTGAGGAAGAGAAAAAGCCGGACGCTTTCTCACGCCACTGCGATGAAACTTCAGGTTGCATAGCGATCGGAGACGAGAACAACCTTCAAATAAAACGATCAAGAAGAAGTTGACTACATAACGCTACAGTATGGATGAAGCATAGACGAGAACAACTCCAAATCCAGTTTTTTTGTTTTCTAGTCAGAACAAACGATTAATCTGTGCGATAAACGAGATTTAAAAAAGAAAATCGAATCATAAAACTCTTGATTATGGAGACGCAACACTCTGATGGGATGAAGAGAAAACGGAAACTCTGCTCTTACCTTCTATCGCTTCGATTTCACTGGCGACGGGAAAGGGGAATCAGTGGGGGCGTAAGGCCGCCGAATTGATAGAGGAAACGTCAATGGATCATGATGAAGGGGGTTGAGAGCTGTCAGTCTCCTCTTTAATAAATTCATAATTACGCCAATTAAAGAGCGAGATTCCTTATCTTTCTTTTCTTTTGATTTAAAAATAAAAATGAAAAAAAGAGAGATTATGTTTATTTATTTGACTGAAAATTTATAATATTTCTGGTCATATTCAAAATTTGACTTAATTATTTTACTTACGTGAAATTTTTTTATCATAATTTCTTTTCCAGTCAAAATGAACATAGATTTTTTTATTCTAGTTCCAATTTTTTATTATAATTGATTGTTGAATTTATTTAATTACAAAATATGATGTCATTAATAAATGCTCGCGATGGATGATAAACTAATTTCATCACTTAGTAGTTGTCATAAAAAAATAAATTTAAAAAATAAAGTATATTTCATTCAATTTACTGAAGAATTCTTTCATCAACAAAAATCTTACTATTTGTGACATATTTTGTTATCACCTGAAGGATATTATTTATGGATAGTATTTTTTTAATAAAAAATATTGAGAAAAATATGTTATAAAATTATATATTTTCATTTTTTACTTTATTAGTTAATTATATTAATTTCAAGTTTTTGTATTTTCATAAAAATATGTAAAAAATGCTATAAATAAAGAGTGAAAAAGATGAATGCTCTTAATGAGATAAATATTTTGTGATATAATCAAAGTGACCAAGCATAGCAAATGGTATGCCTTATATCAAAGTTATTATTTGAGAAAATAATGGAAAAATATAATTAGCTTGGACAAAATAATGCTAAGGGCGTGTTTAGCTCAGGATGATTATTGATAACTTTGATTATCTACTAAGATTAATTGGTTTATATTAAAATCAATTTCTGACTATTGTAGCTTTACCGTCACATCAACAAAACGTCATCAAAAGAATTATAACTCTAAAATTTGATTACCTCGATGACTTGGTCTTTGTTTGGATGGAATGAGGAAAGAATCATTAATAGACTGGGAAGGGAAAAGGAGGAGAAGTAAAGTATTTATATTCCTCTTGTTTAGGAGCAGGGTCAGACCTAGGCATAATCTCAAGAGGCAACTGTCTCAGGGCCCATCATCTTAGGGGGCCCAATAGTTGGAGCACAACAGATGAGTCTTTGTAATAATCGAGCTAAAATTAAAGAATATATAGAAGAGTGTATTCCTTAAAATTTTAAAGACTTAATTATAATTCAAAAACTTTTATGTAAAAGTGCAAAATAATAAGTTGAACCCTATTTTCCCTTTTTCTTCCACATGTTCTCGATTTTTCACTTCCCCTGCCACCAGCAACTAACACCGTCGCTCTGCGTTGTTGCTATCATTTCGCGTCATCGTCGTTCCACAAAGCCACACCTGTGACATTGCTCCCCTTACTATTGTTGTCTCTTGTCACCTTCTATCAAAATTTTGGAACGAGGATGTATCAATCGAGGCTCAACAATCGCTACCTAAGTTGCAGACTTGATGTTGTCCACATCATTGTCGACGTGTTGACATTTCTTTCTTTCCTATTCATTGATTCCAATCAGTGCAACTGTGCAAGGTTCGTATCTTCTCCGGTGGGTTTGATAATGTTTCAATCTGGGTTTATTGTTGTAACCCTATTTCTCTTTACCTATTGCAGAATTTGTCTTTGGTATTTGCAATTCTGATCCCATGATAAACTAAGTTGGTTAGATTTGGTTTGGTCATCTATGGATATGGTCTAGTAGCACATAGAGACCCTTAAAGTGTATTGGAGACTCTAACTAGAAGGAGGATTTGTTGTGTTTGGATGGTAAGGCTCGATAAGGCATGAGACATAAGGTTAAAGCTTCCATTTGTATCTTTCAATGGTGTTGGATTTTTTTTATTTTTTATTTTGTCTTGATGATTAAGGTCATTAGTAATAATTGGAATCTTATTTATATCTTGCATATTTGGTTACAACTAAGGGGGGCATTATATAGGCAAAAATACCAAATTGAAAATTCTTCCATTGGGGTGGGTTTTCTCGTAGTTAATGTAATTCCTTAGAAAAATTTGGACAACATAAGACTGTAAGAGTTTTAATATTTTTATAATTCTTACATATTGTTTAGGTAAAATATATAATTAATGGCTCACAATCCCAAACATCTGTCTGGCTATCAGAAAAGAAAGAGAAAACAAAAGGAAGAAGCATTAATTCAAAGTTAAGTAGGAGATATTGATAAATATTTTTCTAGTAACAAGAGAATGATGGTAGAAGAAACAATTGATAATCCAACGAATATGGAACAAGAGAATGAAAACAATATTAATGTTGAAGAACTTGATCAATCTTTGGATATAGAATTGATTCAAACCCTCAGTGTAAATGAATCGAATGATGAAGATGATGTGGATATGGTTAATAATCAATCTGAAAATCAAGAGACTTAGTTTCCACTTAATATTGATGATCCAGAAAATTGGGATAAGATTAATCAAAATATTCGGGATTTTTTAGTTGAAAGGGGTTCAAGTAGAGTTGGTGGTGTTTTGTTTCCTAAGGACAATAATGGTAAGCATTTTGATGCATCACATTACAAGAGATTACTACCTAATGGCGAAAAAAAAGATAGAAAGTGGCTTGTGTATTCAATTTCTTCCAACAAAGTATTTTGCTTCTGTTGCAAATTGTTCAAAACTCAAAGTACCATGTACAAAATTGGTCAATTGGCTAATGAAGGGTACAAAGATTGGCATCACTTGAGTCGTAGTTTGAAAAATCATGAAGTAAGTAAGGAACACATTGATTGTATGATTAATTGGATTGAATTGGAGAAAAGGTTGAAAAAAAAATAAGACAATTGATGATAGCATACAAGTAGAAATCAACAAAGAGGAGTATTAGAGACAACTATTAAAGAGGATAATTGCTATTGTGCATAGATTGGCAAAAAAATAACTTGGCATTTTAAGGAGATTATGAGAAAATTTATGTTGAAAATAATGGCAACTTTTTACAAATGATTGAAATGATAGCTAAGTTTGATCCAATAATGAAAGAACACATTCGTCGGATACAATCAAGCGAAACTCATTATACATATCTTGGCTCCAAAATCCAAAATGAGTAGATATAGATGCTAGCACATAAAGTGAAAAAATCATTCATTGCAAAAGTTAAAAAGGTCAAATATTATGCAGTTATACTAGATTATACTCCAGATGCAAATCATGAGGAACAAATGTCCCTTGTAATACGTTGTGTGGATGATTCAACAAGCTCTACAGTGATAGAAGAATATTGGGTTGAATTTTTGAAGGTAGATGATACATTAGAACATGGACTTTTTACTGAGTTAAAAACTGTGTTGAAAAATCTTGGACTTAATCTTGATGATATAAGAGGCCAAGGATATGACAGTGGATCAAATATGAAAGGAAAGCATAATGGAGTACAGAGAAGATGATTAGATATTAACCCTAGAGCTTTCTATACTCCTTGTGGATGTCATAACCTAAATTTGGCATTATGTGATATTGTAAATTATTGTCCTCAAGCTATGACATTTTTTGGAGTAATACAACGGATATATAAATTGTTCTCATCTTCTACCAAGTGATGGAAAATTTTCAAACATCGCGTGGAAGATTGAACACTTAAGCCATTGTCACAAACCCGTTGGGAAAGTCACGTTGAAAGTGTGAGACCGATAAAAGAATAAATTTCAAAGATAAGAGATGCTTTACTTGACTTAGTGGACATGGGTGATGATCCAACATGAAAGAGTGAGACTGAGTCTTTAGCATCACATGATCTTGAAAATTTTGAATTCTTGGTTGGTTTGGTAATTTGGTATAAGTTGTTGCATTCAGTAAATATTGTGAGCAAGGTTCTCCAAGCAGAAGATGTAGATATTGATGTTGTTATTAAACATATAAAGGGTCTTATGCTGAATTTTGAAGAATATAGAGAACATGGATTTGAAAAGGCTATTAATAAAGCTAAACAAATGGCAAATAAATTGGGAATTGAAGCTTCATTCAAAGAAAAATGTATTATTAGAAGAAAAAAATAATTTGATGAAACTGTTACAAATGAGGTAACACAATCAGCGGAGGAATCTTTCAGAGTTAACTACTTTCTCTTTTTGATTGATTAAGGGCATTTTTCTCTACAAAATCGGTTTGAACAATTTTAAAAATATGAATTTTTTTTTTATTTTTATTCAGTGTGGAGAAATTAAAGTGTTGATAATGATAATTTGTTAAGATCTTGTAAAAAACTTGAACAATGTTTAATGCATAATGACAATTCTGATATTGATGGATATGAGTTATTCATGGAGTTAAGTCTCTTGAAGCATTCTTTACCAACAGAAGCAAAAAGAGCAATAGACGTGTTGAATCATCTCAAAGATGTGGATGGTTGTTATCCGAATGCTTATGTTACTTACAGAATTTTGTTGACTATACCAGTTATAGTTGCAAGTACCGAAAGAAGTTTTTCGAAATTGAAATTGATCAAAAATTATCTTCGATCAACTATGTCACAAGACAGATTGAACGGGTTGGGCATGCTATCAATTGAGAAGAAAATTGTGGAATATCTTGATTACTTATGCTTAATTGATATTTTTGCATTAAAAACGTCAAGACGTGTTATATTTAAGTGAGTATTGGTAATATCTATAACTTATTATTGTTTAACTAAATTACATATATTGTATATACAATTTCAAATTACTATTTTGCTTTGTATTTTGTAGGTCTTAATAAAGAAGACTTTTGATTAAGAAAAATTGATTACACAATGTGAGGGGCCCAATTTTGAAATTTTGACTCAAACTTATGAAAACTCAGGTACAACCCTATTTGGGAGGAAGAGAAAGTTTATTAATATAACATGTGTTATCTTATTTGGGAGAAAAAGGAAGATAATGAATATTAAATATATAAAATTATAAAATTATCCTCACTACTTCAAATTATTTATTTACTCGAAGATTAGAAAAATAAATCTAGGTTGACATTGAACCAACTGACAAGCTAAATCCATGTAGATGACCACAAATAATGAGATAGACCTTATTGTTATTTGAAGTGTTATGAACCACTATAAGCTAACAAAAGAAAGAAGAATGCATTCAATTGTCTGCCAATTTAATTACTGTCATCCAGGAAAGGTAAATTAATGATGATAAATATTTACAAAAGAAAATTTTTAAGAGGACTGAATGAGAAACATCCAGTAATTAAGGTGGAAGTTTTTTTTGCAGTTCTAATATGTTCATGAAATTTTAGTTCATACGATATCAGTGACAAGATCATAATGTAGAATGAACAAAAAAAAAGAGATCGTAGAATATATACTTTTTAGAACAAGGAATCAAATTAAACCATCTAGAATGGCGAATTCATCAGAGAGATGAGAAGAATTCGAAACAAAAGCGTGTGGATAAATGTTGCAAGTTATTAAGCATTCACCTTGTACACAGCAAAGAATCAAGATTCTGTAAAAAGATCTTCAATGAGTTATGGCTTTGGAGCAGGGAACTTGGTGGCGACGTAGGGATTTCCTCTGTCGTCCCCTGCTCGACATCGACGTCCCTCAGACTGAAGGAAGATGGACCGGTGCTTGCCCTCCTCCCTGGCTCCAGAGTCTTCGTAGTGATCGAAACATCGTTGACACCGACCGCACTTGGGGAGCACCCGAGCTTCCTCTCCATTGTGAGCTCAAAGAGGCAGACAGCGCACTCGAGCCCACCACCGTCCTTGAAATTGGCGGAGCGGTAGATGGTGATGGGGAGGGAAGCGAGGGGAGTGGGGTCGAGTCCGCACAATGCATGGAGGTGGGGCGGAGGTCAAAGGCAACGAAGACGAAGTGGGACCCGTGCTAGAGCGGTCGTAGTAGAGATAGAGCTTGGCGTAGAGTCAAGGGAAGAAGATGAAGACAACACATGCATTTGGGAATTAATACTATGAAACAAGGATGAAATTGAAATAATTGTTTTTTTTTATTTAGTTCCCTTACCAAATTAAGGTATGAGAAAATCTTCTATTTCATCGTTAGAAAGGTTAGTGCGTTTGGTACGCGTATTTTCCATTTTCATTTTCTGAAAAATATGTGTTTTCTGAAAAATGGTGTTTGGCCAACATGCTTAAGGAAATATAGGCCAATATCGATCAGGATAACACGCTTAAGGAAATTAGGTCAATATCGACCAGTATAAGACTTTAAGAAAGATGGGCTAAATATCGGTCGGGCTTATACATTTAAAGATAGATAAGCCAAGATTATCTAAGTTAGCGCATCTGGATATAAATTAGTATCGGTCGGGTGTATATGATCGTCCGAGTATGTAAAGGTACAAGGTCTTACAGGGTATATAATATATCATCGGATGATTAAGACATATGTTGAACAATAGTAATCACTCGCCTGGATATAACTTAGGTTCAAGCCCATCCTAGACAAGCATGGTATAATATCAAGTTGTCTATAATTTAGTAAAAATAGGGCAAGCAGGCAGGGGCAATAAATATACCTCGATATAACATGTAAGACAGGGTGATAAGTATACCTCGATATAACATGTAAGATAGGGCGATAAATATACCTTGATATAACATGTAAGATAGGGCGATAAATATACCTCGATATAACATGAAAGACAAGGCGAGAATAAATATTTCAAGAATATTCATAAATAGCTTAATGAAGATATATGTAGTATGTGATTGTATAACAGGTCTGCTAATTTGGCGGGAAGAATGTTTCTAGACTTTTCTGCAGGCATTAGGCGGCAAAGGAGGTACATCTGGGGTACAAAAAAGATTCCTTAAAAGCTATTTTCTGCAAGTACATGACTTACGCCATCTCATAACAAACTTTAACAAACCGGGGTCCACTTCATGACTATGGAGGTTATATGAAGTGGTATAAAAAGGGGAATCCTCTCCGTTGGCCAGGTATGCTCACACTCACCACATTCACCACTATCCATTACAAACCCTAATTTCGATCATTGTTCATCTTCTTCCTTCCACACTAAGAGAGATCACTGACTTGAGCGTCGGAGGGCCTAGCCAGGGATTCCCACCCCGGCCTTAGGTCACTGACGATAGTGTTGGTTGGCCTCTTGTGCGTAGGAAGTCATCGGAGCTCTAGATCTTGGTATTTTTCGCAGGATCCTTCCTTCTGTCCTTGGGTCTTTGCGCAAGGAGGTGTTCTACGATTTTATCCTTCCGGATCCGCTTTGGTTTTTTTGGATCAGGCGTCCTCAGGTATTCTTCTTCATCAGGAGTAAGTTCTCTCCCCAGCTTTCCATTTTGTCAAACTTCTCAGACAGGATCAAATTTGGCACCGTCTGTGGGAATTTCACCTAAATCTGAGATTGCAAGATGGAAGATGCTGGAAAATCGAACCTACTCACTATTAGTCGGGAAGATATGGATTTCCTTATTAACACTTATGTCTAGAAGGCTCTACAACAACAACAACAACAACAACAACAACAACAACAAGCTCATACTTGAGCTACGCTGCCAGTAGCTCATAATCCGACGACCTCGACTACTGATCATCGAAAGGGAAAGGAATTGGAAGAGGAAGATCGTATGTACATTACTCCGACCATTGCTTCTCTGACTAGACGCCCTCGAGCTTTTCTTCGTACTCCTTTCGAGCAGGGAGGACGAAGGCCTGTATTTCAAGAATCCTCTGGCGAGGCACCGGACAAAGAGAAACGTAAAGCTAAAATGATGGTGGCTAGTGATAGCTCGCCAGAGAGAATTATTTCTCCCTTTTCTCAAAGTGTCCTGGATGATCCACTTCCTAAGCGATATCAAAATCTTCAAATCGGCGAGTATACTGGAACCACAGATCTAGAGGATCATCTATTAAAATTTGAGAACGTAGCATTATTATAACAATTTTCTGATGGAGTAAATGTCGGATGTTCCTTACAACACTTGGAGGAGTTACTCAACGCTGGTTCAAAAGATTGTCCGAAAATTCTATCCGAAGGTTTAAGGATTTCAAGAAGGTTTCTTGCATTATTTTTCTAGCAACAAGAGGTATCACAAAACTCCTTGGAGCTTATTCTCAATTAAACAAGGATTTAAAGAGGCCATCAGAGCCTACATCAAGAGATTCAATCAGGTAGTTATTGATGTACCCAATGCTACTACTGAGATATTGGTAAGTGCTTTCTCTCAGGTCTTGAATGATAATGATTTCTTTAAAGATCTGGCGAGAAATCCTCCTGCCAATTTTGACTCATTAATTGAACGTGCTACTGAATTCATTAATGTTGAAGAAGCTCAGGCTGCACGCAGAAAAGAAGATACTACTTCTTCTCCCGCTCCTGTTAAGGAAAGGGTTCCTGCTTCCGTCCCTCCACCGAGAGGACCTCGAGTAATCCCCCCCCCTCCAATCGTCATACAGAGTATCGTCCACAAGCCGTATAACATGTGGAGATGCAACAAGAAGCACCAAGGAGATGGTGCACTTATCACAAGACCAGCAGTCATCATACAGAAGACTGCTTTGTTTTAAAGAATAAGAGAGCAAATAGGGATCATTATCAAAGACAAAACTACTATCGAAGGCAATATCCCAGACAGCAAAGTCCACTCAAATTAGAATACCGCCCGGTCGAACCTCAACAAGGGGTATTACCAAACTCGGCCGGTACATCACAGGTACCTGAGAAAGCTCAGCCTAAGGCCATAACAGCTAGACAAGATGAAAACAGGAGAAATGTTGCCCAAGGCAGCATTAATATGATCGCGGGCGGGCCTATTGATGGAGATTCCAATAGGGCTAGGAAGGCACACGCAAGAAGACTTGAGATCCATGTTGTGGGATGCAGCACGGAAAGAGCAGCAGGGCCAGAAATTAGTTTTGAGCCTAGAGATCTTGAAGGGGTAGAAATATCCCATGATGATGCGTTAATAATTAAGGCTATGATAGCCAACTACACTATTTCTCATACCTTTATAGACACTGGTAGTTCCGTCAATATTATTTTCAAAAAAGCTTTTAATCAACTACAGATTGATCCAAGTGAACTTCAACAGATGGTGACGCCTCTATACGGATTCACTGGTAATGAGGTACAATCGCTTGGCCAGATAAAGTTGGCCATATCTTTAGGGGAGGAGCCCCTCATGAGAACAAGAAGATCTTACTTCATGGTGGTGGATGCCCCATCTACCTATAATGTGATACTGGATCGACCGACCTTAAATGAGTTTAGGGCGGTTGTTTCTACTTTTTGCCAGAAAATTAAATTTCCTGTTGATGACCAGGTCGGGGAAGTACGTGGTGATCAGAAGACGACTCGTAAATGTTATGTGGAAATTGTTAGAACTGAAGCTAGTGCCGCCCGAAAAATGCAAAGAATGGAGGTTAATGTCATTCAAGAGAAGTCACCTGTCTTGGTTTATGAGGAGAAGGAAGAAGTCCAGATACAGACAGGTTGACCTAAAGCTGTCACTTATGTTGCGGCTGATCTTGATCCTACGTTGAAAATAGAGCTGGTTCAATGCTTAAAGAAAAACAATGATATTTTTGCTTGAACGACCAAGGAAGTCACGGGTGTTTCTCCTTTAGTAATGGAACATTCTTTACATGTCTTCCCAGATGCTCGGCCTGTCATGCAAAGAAAGAGGAATTTTAGTGCGGAGCAAAATCAAATCATTAAAGAAGAAGTGGCTAAACTGATGGAGGTTGGTTACATCAGGGAAGTGCAATTCCCTAGCTGGTTAGCTAATGTCATCCTGGTCTCTAAACCAGGAAATAAATGGAGGGTATGTATTGATTTTCGTGATCTTAACAAGGCCTATTCAAAAGATTATTATCCTTTGCCCCGGATCGATCGATTAGTAGATTCCACGGCTAGGTGTGAATATATTTCAATGTTGGACGCCTATCAAGGCTATCATCAGGTCCCTCTTGCTAAAGAGGATCAAGAGAAGGTCAGTTTTGTGACATCTGAAGGTACTTATTGTTATAATGTTATGTCTTTCAGACTAAAAAATGCAAGAGCAACTTATCAAAGACTTATGAATAAGGTCTTCCAGAAACAGATTGGAAGGAATATGGAAGTATATGTTGATGATATTTTAATTAAGTCTCTTCAGGCTACTAATCTCTACAGGGATGTAGAAGAAACTTACGGAACATTGAGGCAATATGGTCTCAAGTTGAACCCGGGCAAATGTCTGTTTGGAGCCAAAGGGGGAAAGTTCCTGGGCTATATGGTGTCTGAGCGGGGAATAGAGGTCAACCCAAGCAAAGTCAAAGCACTTCAAAACATGGAGCCACCACGCAACATGAGGGAAGCTCAAAGACTCACCGGCCGGATCACAACCTTGTCCAGATTCATTTCAAGATCGGCCGATCGTAGCTTCCATTTCTTCAAAATACTAGAAAGGCTAACAAATTTTAATGGGATGAAGAATGTGATAATGCCTTCCAAGAATTGAAAGATTACTTGTCCACCCTTCCCGTGTTGGCTAAGCCTGTGGTACGAGAAACCCTATGGGTATATTTGTCAGCTAATGAAAATGCTGTAGGTTCTGTGTTAGTTAGACATGAAGGGAAAGAGCAACAACCTGTATATTTCTCAAGCCATTTATTAAAAGGAGCCGAGTGTAGATATACTACACTCGAAAAGTTGGCCTATGCATTAGTATTAATTGCCCAGAGGTTGCGCCCATATTTTTTAGCACATGCAATTATTGTATTGACCAACAGTACTCTCGGGCGGATGTTGCTTAACCCAGAGGCATCTGGTCGGTTGATCAAATGGACGATCGAACTTAGTAAGTATGACATACAATACCAACCTCGCTTGGCCATCAAAGCACAAGCTCTAGCAGATTTCATCATAGAGGTCCAAGGTCCTGAAGAAGAAAGTACTTGGAAAGTATATGTAGATGGATCTTCAACCAGACAAGGTAGTGGAATTGGTATTCTCCTTATATCTCCCAGGGAAGATAAGCTTCAGCTTTCTTTCAGGCTGAATTATAGAGCCACTAATAATGAAGCAGAATATGAAGCACTGATAGCAGGGTTACAAGCCGCTCGCCATGTGGGGGCAGCCCGAGTTTGTATCTATTCTGACTCTCAATTGGCAACCCAGCAATTATCAGGTAACTTTGAAATTAATAATGATAGACTCAAGTTATATGCTGAGGCATTTTACAAATTAAAAGCTCAGTTTATATGCACCAAATCGAAGCGACCCCGCTCTGATACCATATGTTGGATCGAGAAGAGCTAGGGGGGGTGAATAGCGCTCGTGGCTATTTTGTTCGATTTAAAACACTCGAGATAATAAATGCAGCGAAAAAGAAAAGAACACAATCAAACGCTAACACAGATTGTTTACTTGGTTCGGAGCTTGTGACGACTCCTACTCCAAGTCCCGCGATCGTTGATCGCTTCCGGTGGGCAACAACTATAAGCTCAAAAGATTATTACAAACTTATTACAATTTGAACTGTAAAGAAAGTAATACCGAAAACAAGAATATCAAATTTGGAGCTCCAAGTCGTCGGGATGTTGCTACAGCACTTCGGGAACTTCTTGTTAGCAGCTTGTCGTGGAAGGATCGCTTAGAATGTGTGTTATTAAGCTGTTGGTCGAAACCCTCTTATAAAGAGTGTTCAAGGTGCCTCCATTAAGCTCCAAGGTGCCTCCAACACTTTGAGTCAGCCGTGTGAATCAACGCTGAAGAATTCGCCGCTTATCCACTTGAAGGCGCCTCTATACCAGTCCAAGGCGCCTCCAAGCACTGGTCCAAGGCGCTTCAAGCTTCGTCCGAGGCGCCTCCAGCACCTCTTCGCAGCCAACTCACAGTCTGCACTCGAGGCGCCTCCAAGTTCCATGGAGGCGCCTCGGACACTATTCATCCGAGGTGTGATTAGCTCCTTTGTTCCTGCAAAATATGTTAGTTCCAAACACATACCCTGCAAAATAAAGTTAGCACATAGCTATGAATAAGATATTGACAGTTTTTCGAACTATCCGGGGCTGACTTCGGATTTCCTACCGAAAATCCTAAGTCAACTCGACGCCTACTGTTCCCTCGGCGGGGAACGCGTCCTCACCTACTCCACTCAGGAGAGTTACCTGTTACCAGTGCGATCCTCCAGATCGACTGGACTTTTGCTCAGCGCTCGATTCTTCCGGACTTTCTGCTAGACACCCGCTCCCCGACCCGCCCAGTCTTCCACCTGGTTCGCAACACCAAGACTTTCCACCTAGGGTTACCTGTTGGAGCAAGACGCACTAGAGGGGGGGGTGAATAGCGCTCGTGGCTATTTGTTCGATTATCGGAAAACAATCGGAGTAATTAAAATGCAGCGGAATAAAATAAACACAAAGACACAAAGGGATTTACTTTGTTTGGAGCCTAAGGCGACTCCTACTCGAAGGCCCGCGATCCTTGATCGCTTCCGGTGGGCAACAACTATAAGTTCGATAAGAATTACAGATTACAAAATGTAACAGCAATTAGAATAACTTTGTACCGACAACTTAAAGAAGAGAAAAACGAAGCTCCGGGTCGTCGGAATGTTGCAACAGCACTTCGGAATGACTTTGTTAGCAGCACGTTGAAGAAGGAAAGCTCAGAACTTGATTCATTGAGATGCTGGTCGAAACCCCCTTATAAAGGGTGTTCAAGGCGCCTTGAAGGCTGTTCAAGGCGCCTCCATGCTGCCTAGTCTTCCGCGTGGATCAGATCTGAACTGGTCGAACTTCATCACTTGGAGGCGCCTTATACCCTGCTCAAGGTGCCTTCCAAGGCGCCTTATACTCCCTTTAAGGCGCCTTCGATGAACTTTCGCAGCCAGCTCAACTTTTGCACCCGAGGCGCCTCCAACCTCCATGGAGGCGCCTCGGACACTATTCATCCGAGGCTTTAGGTTGCTCCTTTGCACCTGCAAGATACGTTAGTCCCAAACAATATCCTGCAACACAAAGTTAGCACAATAAACATGATAAATGAAGTATAGACAGTCTCCGGACTGTCCGAGTCAGAATTCGGGTTTCCGACCGGAAACCCTAGGTCGACCCGACGCCTACTGTTCCCTCTACGGGGAATGCGTCCTCACCTACTCCACTCAGGAGATTTACCTGTTGCCAGTCGATCCTCCATATCGACTAGACTTTTGCTCAGCACTCGATGCTTCCGGACTTTCTGCTGGACATCCGCTTCCCCGGCTAGTCCAGTCTTTCACCTGGTTCGCGACACCAGGACTTTCCACCTAGGGTTACCGCCCCCTAGGACTTTTGCCTGAAGACATCAACCTACCAAGACTTTTCGCATAGGGTTACCACCCCCTATGACCTAGGGTTACCACTCCCTAGGGTTTTACCTTTTACCTAACCGCAGCTAGGACTTTCCTGAAATTCTCAAGTAGACTTGTTAGATAACAGAGAATCTTAACTTTGAATCCCTTTGCCATTATCAAAACTTAGGTTCGATCGTCGGATGCTTCCTGCACCAACAATCTCCCCCTTTTTGATTATGGCAACAAAAATTCAAAGTTAAGAAAATAATGTCATTAAAAGATAAGCATGAAAATACAAGCATAATGATAGTTAAGTGCAGAGCTAAATTAAGTGCAGAGCTCCCCCTTAATATAAAGACTCCCCCTTAATAAAAGCTCACTTTTTAAAATTTGAATTTCTTCCATTCTTTGAATTTTCTTCTACTCTCCCCCTTTGCCATATATCAAAAATCAGTTGAAAGCAAGTTTTAAGATTTTAAGAAAACAATCTTTTTGAGAGAAGGAAGAAGAAGGCTTGTGACTTAGTTAAACGGAATATTTTTCACCTAAGTTTAAAAGGCTAATATATGGATGATTTCGAATGATGCCTTTAGCCACTTTTAAGATTTAGTTGTATTTAGAAAGACATACCTAACTAAAGTTAAAAAAACTTAACTAGATTTTTTTTTTTAATTTTGGAGCCAAATTATTTGTAAAGAAATTTGAAGTCTCAATTTACTTAGCAAAAGTCTTTTGAAAGCCATGAGTTAAATTTTGCAAGTAAATGCAAGTAAAGAAATATGCTTTTTAATACTTTTAACTTAGAAAAGTATTTTAGCATTTAGAGTTAAAATTTATAAGGTGGCTAAGTTTGACACAGTTTGAAGGTTGCGATATGAGTCACTTTAGCTAAGCCTTTTGCAAACAATGAATTTTGAGAATGTAGGTTCAGTTTAAAAGGTACTTAGCGTTAAAACTTAATTTTGAAAAGATAGGAGTAAGAATTTGTTATTTTTTCTTTCCTTTTTTTTTTTTTGGACAAAGAGGGAGTGACTAAATGTTTAATTTAGGTTATTTATTTTAGTTGGTCTTTAAGTCCAAGCATGAGGTTAAATAGATTTTAAGTTATCAAGATTGTTTTGTTCAGGTATCAGAGCCCTAAAGTATGAGCATGCTCAAGCTTCAAATCTCCATTTCCTTCAGGGTTAATTCCATATTCTTGTAAGTCTTGTAAATTTAGGGGAGAAAGATTTTCAAGTTAGTTTTTCAAGTATTTTTCAAAGGATTTTGAAACGATTTTTAAAAGAATTTTGAAATAATATTTTGAAAGAATTTTGAAATGATTTTTAAAAGAATTTTGAAATGATTTTTAAAAGTATTTTGAAATGATTTTTAAAAGTATTTTTGAAATAATATTTTAAAATAATTTTGAAATGATTTTTAAAAGAATTTTTGAAATAATATTTTAAAAGAATTTTGAAATGATTTTTAAAAGGATTTTGAAATGCTTTTTAAAAGTATTTTTGAAATAATATTTTAAAAGAATTTTGAAATGATTTTAAAAAGAATTTTTGAAATAATATTTCAAAAGAATTTTGAAATGATTTTTAAAAGAATTTTTGAAATAATATTTCAAAAGAATTTGGAAATGATTTTTAAAAGAATTTTGAAATGATTTTTAAAAGAATTTTGAAATGATTTTTAAAAGAATTTTGAAATGATTTTTAAAAGAATTTTTGAAATAATATTTTAAAAGAATTTTTGAAATAATATTTTAAAAGAATTTTGAAATGATTTTTAAAAGAATTTTGAAATGATTTTTAAAAGAATTTTTGAAATAATATTTTAAAAGAATTTTGAAATGATTTTTAAAAGAATTTTGATAGATTTTGAAATTAAGTTTAAAATAATTTTGAAAGATTTTGAAATTAAGTTTAAAATAATTTTGAAAGATTTTGAAATTGAGTTTAAAATAATTTTGAAATATTTTGGAATTGAGTTTAAAATAATTTTGAAAGATTTTGAAATTAACTTTAAAGTAATTTTGAAAGATTTTTGAAATTGAGTTTAAAATAATTTTGAAAGATTTTTGAAATTGAGTTTAAAATAATTTTGAAAGATTTTGAAATTAACTTTAAAGTAATTTTGAAAGATTTTGAAATTAAGTTTAAAATAATTTTGAAAGATTTTTGAAATTGAGTTTAAAATAATTTTGAAAGATTTTGAAATTAAGTTTAAAATAATTTTGAAAGATTTTGAATATAAGTTTAAAATAATTTTGAAAGATTTTTGAAATTGAGTTTAAAATAATTTTGAAAGATTTTGAAATTGAGTTTAAAATAATTTTGAAATATTTTTGAAATTGAGTTTAAAATAATTTTGAAAGATTTTGAAATTAAGTTTAAAATAATTTTGAAATTGAGTTTAAAATAATTTTGAAAGATTTTGAAATTAAGTTTAAAATAATTTTGAAAGATTTTTGAAATTGAGTTTAAAATAATTTTGAAAGATTTTGAAATTAAGTTTAAAATAATTTTGAAATATTTTTGAAATTGAGTTTAAAATCATTTTGAAAGATTTTGAAATTGAGTTTAAAATAATTTTGAAAGATTTTGAAATTAAGTTTAAAATAATTTTGAAAGATTTTTGAAATTGAGTTTAAAATAATTTTGAAATATTTTTGAAATTGAGTTTAAAATAATTTTGAAAGATTTTGAAATTGAGTTTAAAATAATTTTGAAATATTTTTGAAATTGAGTTTAAAATAATTTTGAAATATTTTGAAATTAAGTTTAAAATAATTTTGAATTATTTTGAAATTGAATTTAAAATAATTTTGAAATATTTTTGAAATTGAGTTTAAAATAATTTTGAAAGATTTTGAAATTGAGTTTAAAGTAATTTTGAATGATTTGAAATTGAGTTTAAAGTGATTTTGAAATTGAGTTTAAAGTAATTTTGAAAGATTTTGAAATTAAGTTTAAAATAATTTTGAAATTCATTTTGAAAAGATTTTTAAATAATTTTGAAATTCATTTTGAAAAGATTTTTAAATAAATTTTGAAATTCATTTTGAAAAGATTTTTAAATAAATTTTGAAATTTATTTTGAAAAGATTTTTCAAATAAATTTTAAAAGAATTTTGAGTTTTGAATTAATTATCAGTTTGATTTTAATTACTTAGTCATCTCACCCAATCTAAATTTTCAATCAGAGAATCCTATAATTGTTGTGAGATGAATTGAGGTTCTATTTAAGGGTTTGGTTTAACTTTATGTTAGATTCAGGTTTAGCTTTGGGTTCAACAAGTAAGCATTCTTTGGATAAACTTCTGGGCTATGGTGAGTCACGAGGAACTCATTAAAGTAACCATGCCTTCGAGGTTTTCCAAATAGTCCTACCCATTGAACTTAATACTAAATCTTGGTCTAACTAGTTAGGATCCATTTAAGGGTAGATTCGGTCAGTTCCACTTGGCCAAATGCACCAGGTCGAAGCCATATTTTCCTAGACATGCGATGCCCAAACTTCCCTAACGTACTATCATTAAAAAATTTCACCAGTACTGTGGGTCAAGTTAAACCTAGCCCATTTTGATCTAACCTTAATTACCCTGTCGGGTAGTCTACTCTTGTTTACCCATTTCGGGTAGATTAAGTTGGGTTACCCTGTCGGGTAGTTCAGTTGGGGGTGCCAACGAGTCTGGATCCTCCATCTATTTTTATTTAACTTAAGTTGAAATTTACTTTTAATTTTGAATTAATTTCGAATTGAATTTCGAATTTAATTTAATTTCAAATTTTTAATTGAATTTTGAATTTTGAATTTGAATTTGAATTTGAATTATGTTCTTAATATTGTTTTTCTATTAGCTCCTCCTGGATCATAGCCTCGATATGGTCTATCAAGGTAATAGACTTGATCCTTGGGGACCCAATAGTGACCAGTTCCAACTTGATTAACCAAGTTGGATTTTGGCACCCATGCTTGGAGAATTTTTCTATTATTTCTATTAACTAGCGATAAGTATGATTTGTATTTTATTTTAGTTTTAAATCCAAGTCCAGTTTTATTGTAAACGGCTCGCTGTTTTCCAAGAATCGGATCCAGATTCTTGGAGCCCAAGGTGAACCGTTCCAACGTGTCCTTGAGTTCTTTAATTTGAGCTTTCAAATTGGAATTTTCTTCCTCAAGTTGTTGGACTTGAGTTGAACTTTCAATTTGAACTGACTCAGTTAAAGAGCTCGAGTCAGTCGCTTCCTTAAGGGTTGTTACCTCCTTTTGGAGCGACTTAACCTGGACGTTGGATTTAGCCAACTTTTTTAGCAAGTAAGGGACTATATTTTTTAAATCGTCTAATTGAGTTTCGGAGAGTAAGGCACTTACAGTGGGGTTAGGTCCTTCGGAAACGAATACGGATTCGTGGCTTCGCTCGGACTCTATTTCTGACTCGCTTTCCGTTTCGGATTCAAACTCAGACTCGGTGACGATAATGTTCGCTAGTACTGGTAGAGCGAGAAGGCTCGTTTGCTCTTCTTCGTCCGATTCGGATTCATCTGATGACTCGGACCATGTTGCCTTCAGTGCTTTCTTCGTCTTGCTTGTTCCTGCAAATAACGCAACACCTTCCTCGGCCGGAATAGTATTAGTATGCTCAAATAATTTATTTATTAAAACATGCTTACCTATTTTCGTATCAGGAATACCTTCGTGTAGGTCAATCAGGTTCTCCCACAGCTCCTTGGCACTTGAGAATTGGCCGGCGCGATTCAGCTCCTTATTCGTTAAGCCACACCTTTTGCATTTGCTTCTACCTTTTTGATAAGGTTCGCGTCCCAGTTCTCGTATGGTAGTGGCTTGCCGGCGCCGTCAGTTGGCAGTTGAAGCCCGGTTTTGACGATCATCCAGACTTCAAAGTGAGTCTGGAGATACGCCTCCATCCGACCCTTCCAATCTCCGAAATCATCTCCGGAGAAGAGCAGTGGGCAAGCAGTGTTGTAGCCTTCTTGATGGGTCATTTTTAAAAAGACGATCTCGCAAAATAAACACAATAAACCTTGTTCCAAGACTTAGTCTTGAATTAGTAGTGCGGGAGAAAAATAAAAATAGTAATTCAGGAATTTTGAGAGAAAAAAAATAATAAAATAATATTAAAATAATATTAAAAAAAATATTACTACAAATTTTTGAAAATGCAATATTTCGCTAATTCCAACCAATGGTGAAAAGATGAAAATTAATTTTTCAAAAACAGTTTTGGAGGGAAAAAAAACGAAAGGCGTGAATAGTGGTTGCACCAGTTCAAAGCGACCCCGCTCTGATACCAATTGTTGGATCGAGATGCGCTAGAGGGGGGTGAATAGCGCTCGTGGCTATTTGTTCGATTATCGGAAAACAATCGGAGTAATTAAAATGCAGCGGAATAAAATAAACACAAAGACACAAAGGGATTTACTTCGTTCGGAGCCTAAGGCGACTCCTACTCGAAGGCCCGCGATCCTTGATCGCTTCCGGTGGGCAACAACTATAAGCTCGATAAGAATTACAGATTACAAAATGTAACAACAATTAGAATAACTTTGTACCGACAACTTAAAGAAGAGAAAAACGAAGCTCCGAGTCGTCGAAATGTTGCAACAGCACTTCGGAATGACTTTGTTAGCAGCACGTTGAAGAAGGAAAGCTCAGAACTTGATTCATTGAGATGCTGGTCGAAACCCCCTTATAAAGGGTGTTCAAGGCGCCTTGAAGGCTGTTCAAGGCGCCTCCATGCTGCCTAGTCTTCCGCGTGGATCAGATCTGAACTGGTCAAACTTCATCACTTGGAGGCGCCTTATACCCTGCTCAAGGCGCCTTCCAAGGCGCCTTATACTCCCTTTAAGGCGCCTTCGATGAACTTTCACAGCCAGCTCAGCTTTTGCACCCGAGGCGCCTCCAACCTCCATGGAGGCGCCTAGGACACTGTTCATCCGAGGCTTTAGGTTGCTCCTTTGCACCTGCAAGATACGTTAGTCCCAAACAATATCCTGCAACACAAAGTTAGCACAATAAACATGATAAATGAAGTATAGACAGTCTCCGGACTGTCCGAGTCTGACTTCGGGTTTCCGACCGAAAACCCTAAGTCGACCCGACGCCTACTGTTCCCTCTACGGGGAATGCGTCCTCACCTACTCCACTCAGGAGATTTACCTGTTGCCAGTCGATCCTCCATATCGACTGGACTTTTGCTCAGCACTCAATGCTTCCGGACTTTCTGCTGGACATCCGCTTCCCCGGTTAGTCCAGTCTTTCACCTGGTTCGCGACACCAGGACTTTCCACCTAGGGTTACCGCCCCCTAGGACTTTTGCCTGAAGACATCAACCTACCAAGACTTTTCTCATAGGGTTACCACCCCCTATGACCTAGGGTTACCACTCCCTAGGGTTTTACCTTTTGCCTAATCGCAGCTAGGACTTTCTTGAAATTCTCAAGTAGACTTGTTAGATAACAGAGAATCTTAACTTTGAATCCCTTTGCCATTATCAAAACTTAGGTTCGATCGTCGGATGCTTCCTGCACCAACATTACCACCCCCTAGGACTTTTGCCTGAAGCTCTCGACCCGCCAAGACTTTCCGCATAGGGTTACCACCCCCTATGACCTAGGGTTACCTTCCCCCAGGGTTTTCCACTTGCCTAACCGTAGTTAGAACTTTTGCTTAAGTATACTTAGGACTTTGCTGCAAGCTCATTCAAACTGTTATATCATAAAACAACTTAACTTTGAACCCTTTTCCATTATCAAAACACAGATTCGATCGTCGGATGCTTCCCACACCAACAATTTCTCTCTTTTTGATTATGACAACTGAAATTCAAAGTTAAGTAAAAGCAGACATAAGTAAACAGATGCATAAGTAACAATTTTTAAAGTTTTAGTATAAGCAAGCATAAGTAAGCAATTTTAGACGCAAACAGAGCTTAAGCTAAAACTTTAAAGTGTAAGGCTCTCCCCCTTAATTAGAGCTTTCTTTTGAATTTTATGCTACTCTCCCCCTTTGTCATACATCAAAATACAAGGAGAGTAAAAAACCATAGTATTTGAAAAGATTTGAAAAATATTTAGTTATACCTTGAGAAAGTACTTAACTTAGCTGATCAAAGCAAAAAACTTAGTTAAATTCTTAACTAAGAAATTAATTTTGTAAAACATTTAGCTAAGGAAGAATTTCGAGAGGATCTTTTGAAGATAATTTGAAAGGTTATATTGAAGAACCAAAATTTGAAAAAGTACTTGGGTAATCTTTGAAAGAAAAACCTTTGTGAGAAAAGTTTGTTAGATTTGAAGGACTTTATAGAATTTTTCTCAAAATTGGTTTGGTTTTGAAGCCATTTGCAAAAAAACAAAAAAAAAATAAAATCTGAAGGCGATTATAGAAGTCACTTAGCTAAAAGTTTTAATAAGCCTTTTGAAAAAATGTTATATAGCTAAAGTTGAAAAGTACTTAGCTTTATTTTGGACTGAAAAAGTATTTTAAAAGATAATTTTTGAAAGATATTTAGTTTGAAAGACTTGTTTAAATCTTAGTTGCTAAGAGGGAGGAACTTAATTCATAAAAATTCTAACTAAGATTGTTCATTTAAGTAGTTCTAAGGTCCAAGCATGAGTAATTAAAATTAATCATTTAATCCCCTGGGTCAAGTGTCTAACCATTAGCTACTCACTGCTTACCTAGAAGGTAACAGCTTCCACTTGGCTAGTCAAGTTAAGTTGAAAATCCAATTAGATTTGACTAATTCAGGATCACTCAACTTGATTACTGTTTTTTTGGTATTTAACGCTCAGACTTCCTGCGATGCACAAAAAATAAGCATACTGAAGTCTAGGCTGTATCCTATGCATCTCACGCCGTTCTAAGTTTGTTCAAACACAAACAAGTTATACCTAGTGTGCTTGTGAGATGCTCTGGCTGATACTAGGGGAACATGATATCTAAAGGTAAGTGCCTAGGCTAAGTCCAAATCTTGAAAAATCTAATAAAATTGAAATTTTGAAATCAACATTTTTCCTAGAAGTTTAAAATACAAAAAAACACTGAATAAGTTTTATTCTACTAAACACATTCCTATTTGTCTTCTAAGTGTACTGAACTCAAGTTCAGGTAAGAGTTTTGTGAATATGTCGGCTAGGTTTGATTTGGACTCAACATAGTTAAGTACAATATCTCCCCTAGCTACGTGATCCCTTACAAAATGATGTTTTAAAAGTTTTTTAAATAAATTTTTAAAAGATTTTTAAATAAGTTTTTAAAAGATTTTTAAATAAGTTTTTAAAAATATTTTTAAATAAGTTTTTAAAACATTTTAAATAAGTTTTTAAAACATTTTAAATAAGTTTTTAAGAGATTTTTAAATAAGTTTTTAAACAGATTTTTAAATAAGTTTTTAAAAGATTTTTAAATAAGTTTTTTAAAAGATTTATTATTATTATTATTATTATTATTATTTTAAAGACTTTAATTTTAATTTTAATTTTAATTTTGTCCTTAGTCATCTCACCCAATCTAAAATTTTTAATCAGGGGATCCTATAATTTTTGTGAGATGAATTGGTTTTAGTTATAGGGTTAGGTTTAACTTTGTGTTAGATTCAGGTTTAGCTTTGGGCTCAGCAAATAGACATTCTTTGGATAAACCTTTCGGCTATGGTGAGTCACTTGGACATCATTAAAGTAATCATGCCTTCGAAGTTTTCCAAATATTCCTATCCACTGAACTTAGTACAAAACCTTGGTCTAACTAGTTAGGATCTATAAAGGGTAGCTTCGGTCAGTTCCACTTAGCCAAATGCACCAGGTCGAAGCCATATATTCCTAGACATGCATAGACTAAGCTTCCCTAACGTACTATCATCCAAAACTTTACCAGTACCGTAGGCCAAGTTAAACCTAGCCTTTTTAGTTCTAACCCTAATTACCCTGTCGGGTAGCTTGTTTTGGATTACCTTGCCGGGTAGGTTAGTTTTGGAGGTGCCAGCTATTCTGGAGCCTCCCTACATTATTAATTTATAGATTGGATTTAAGTTTCTTAATTTAATTATATTTTAATTATTTTCTTTTAGTTATTTATCTATTTATTTATTAAGATAATTTTTCTTTTTGCTCCCCCTGAATCATATTCTCGATAAGGTCTCTCAAGGTAATGTACTTGATCCTTGGGAACCCAATATTGACCAAGTCCAACTTGATTGACCAAGTTGGACTTGGATACCCATGCTTGGACTGTTTTACTATTTGGTCTGTGTATAAGTGATAAATATGATCTATACTTCTTTTTAGTTTTGAATCCAATTCTGGATCTGTTGTATACGACCTTTTGTTTTCTAAAAATCAAGTCAAGATTCTTGGAACCCAGAGTGAACTGTTCCAATGTGGTCTTCAAATCCTCGACTTGAATTTTCAGACTGGAATTCTCTTCCTCAAGCTTTTGGACTTGAGTCGTGGTTCCAGTCTGAATGGATTCAGACAAGGATTTGGGGTTGGTCACTTCTTTAAGGGTTGTCACCTCTTTCAGAAGTGACTTGATCCGAATATTGGATTTTGTTAATTTACGTAACAAATAATTAACTAAGTTATTTAAACGCGGAATACTTACAGTGGAGTCAGGCCCTTCGGAAACGGATTCGGATCTGTGGCTTCTTTCTGATTCAGCTTCCGATACACTCTCGCTCTCGGACGCATTGATCTGGTCCCGGGCCATCAGTGTAAGGAGACTCGTCTAATCAAGTTCGTCGTCATCATCTTCTGAGGAAGATTCTTTGAATGTGACCTTCAAGACCTTTTTCTTTCTTTGTTTCTTTACCTCCTTTTGGTTGGGGCAGTTGACCTTGATGTGTCCCTTCTGGTTGCAGCCATAGCACGTCACTTCAAATTTTACCTTCGAGCTTGATTGGACTTCCTTGGACTGGACTGCCTTCTTGAGGTCCCTTTTATTGAACCCCTTCTTCTTCTTATAGAGCTTCTTTACAAGGTTGATGAGCTCAGCCGTTAGCTCATTATCTTCATCATCTGAGTTAAGTTCTTCATCCAATTCTGGTTTGGTTCTATGCCTTGGTCTTGGTTCACGTGTTCTGCTTGCACTTGCAACCAAAGCAATGCCCTTCTCGGTTGGCTGTGCATTAGTCTGCTCATGTAATTCGAACTCAAAGAACAATTCATCTAATTTTAAAGAAGATAAGTCCTTGGAGACTTTGTAGGCATCTACCATTGATGCCCACAATGTACTCCTTGGAAACGCGTTGAGAGCGTACCTTATTATATCCCTGTTCTCAACCCTTTGCCCGATCGCGTGGAGGGAGTTGAGGATGTCTTGAATATGTGTGTGGAGTTGACTTACTGTCTCTCCTTCCTGCATTTTTAGATTATATAATTTATTAAATAACAAATCTCTTTTGCTTACCTTGGTGTCGGAGGTGCCTTCGTGTAGTTCGATCAGCTTCTCCCACAACTCTTTTGCGGTTGAAAAAGGACCAACTCTATTGAGCTCTTCCTTGGTCAGTCCATACTGGAGGGTGCAGGTTGCTCTGGCATTGGCTTCCACCTTCTTGATTAGAGATGGTTCCCAGTTCTCGCAGGGTGTAGGCTTGCCGTCTTCGTCGGTTGGCAATTGAAACCCAGTCTTGACGATCATCCACATCTCGAACTGGTTTTTTAGAAAATTCTCCATTTGTCCTTTCCAGTACCTGAAATCTTCTTCGGTGAAGAGTGGGGGACGAACGGTGCTGTAACCCTCTTGCTGGGCTATTTAATTAATATGCAAGAATAAAAAATAGAACGAGATGTCCCAAGATTAGGGCTTGGATTAGTAGTGCAGGAAAAATTTAAACTAATGAGCTCGAGTGGTGTTGCACCAATTTTGAGCAAAAATTGATTCGTAAAAAGAATTAGAATGTAGCTATTAAGCTAATTCTAATTGACTCCGTAAAACTAAAAATATCCACAAAAAATGCTTGATTGGTGGTTGCATCAAATCGAAGCGACCCCGCTCTGATATCAATTGTTGGATCAAGCGCTAGAGGGGGGGTGAATAGCGTACGTGACTATTTCGTTCGATTTAAAACACTCGAGATAATAAACGCAGCGGGAAAGAAAAGAACACAATCAAACGCTAACACAGGTTGTTTAATTGGTTCGGAGCCTGTGACGACTCCTACTCCAAGGGCCGCAATCGTTGATCGTTTCTGGTGGGCAACAACTATAAGCTCGAAAGATTATTACAAACTTATTACAATTTGAACTGTAAAGAAAGCAATACCGACAACAAGAATATCAAATCTGGAGCTCCAGGTCGTCGAGATGTTGCTACAGCACTTCGGGAACTTCTTGTTAGCAGCTTGTCGTGGAAGGATGGTTTAGAATGTGTGTTATTAAGCTTCTGGTCGAAACCCTCTTATAAAGAGTGTTCAAGGCGCCTCCATTAAGCTCCAAGGCGCCTCCAACATGTCGAGTCAGCCGTGTGGATCAGCGCTGAAGAATTCGCCGCTTATCCACTTGAAGGCGCCTCCATGCCAGTCCAAGGCGCCTCCAAGCACTGGTCTAAGGCGCCTTAAGCTCCGTCCGAGGCGCCTCCAGCACCTCTTCGCAGCCAGCTCACAGTCTGCACTCGAGGCGCCTCCAAGTTCCATGGAGGCGCCTCGGACACTGTTCATTCGAGGTGTGATTTGCTCCTTTGTTCCTGCAAAATATGTTAGTCCCAAACACATACCTTGTAAAACAAAGTTAGCACATAATAGCTATGAATAAGATATTGACAGTTTTTCGAATTGTCCGGGTTTGACTTCGGATTTCCTACCGGAAACCCTAGATCGACCCGACGCTTACTGTTCCATCGGTGGGGAACGCGCCCTCACCTACTCCACTCAGGAGAGTTACCTGTTGCCAGTGTGATCCTCTAGATTGACTGGACTTTTACTCAGCGCTCGATGCTTCCGGACTTTTTGCTGGACGCTCGCTCCCCGACCCGTCTAGTCTTCCACCTCGTTCGCGACACCAGGACTTTCCACCTAGGGTTACCACCCCCTAGGACTTTTGCCTGAAGTTCTCGACCCGCCAAGACTTTCCGCATAGGGTTACCACCCCCTATGACCTAGGGTTACCTTCCCCTAGGGTTTTCCATTTGCCTAACCGCAGTTACTTTTGCCTAAGTATACTTAGGACTTTGTTGCAAGCTCATTCAAACTGTTAGATCATAAAACAACTTAACTTTGAACCCTTTTTCATTATCAAAACACGGATCGTCGGATGCTTCCCACACCAACACCTTATCCTTTGCGGGTAGTACTAGTACTGGTGTAGATGCAAGCCTTTTCTTCAAGGTTGCAAAGCTCTTCTTACATTCGTCACTCCAGTTAAATTTGGAGTTCTTTTGTGTGAGCTTGGTGATAGGTATAGCTATCGAGGAAAATCCTTCAACGAATTTTTGATAATAGCCGGCTAGCCTCAAAAAAACTGCGAATCTTTGTTACTGTCTTTGGTCTTGGCCAATCTAAAATTGCTTCTACTTTCTTGGGGTCTACAGAAATGCCTGCTTCAGAGATTATGTGACCCAAGAAGGTAACACTTTTTAACCAAAATTCACACTTCTTGAATTTGGCATATAGTTCCTTATCTCTCAGTGTCTGGAGGGTAAGGCGAAGGTGCTCTTTGTGGTCTTCTTCACTTGGTGAATATACGAGGATATCGTTGATAAACACCACCATAAATTTATCAAGATATGGTCTGAACACTCTATTCATGAGATCTATAAATGTTGTCGAGGCATTGGTTAAGCCGAATGTCATTACCATGAACTCGTAGTGTCCATACCTGGTTCTGAAAGCCGTCTTTGGTATATCTTCAGCCTTAACCTTCAGCCTTAACCTTCAACTGGTGATAGCCTGACCTTAAATCAAGTTTGGAGAACACTATAGCTCCTTTAAGTTGGTCGAAGAGGTCATCTATCCTTGGAAGGGGGTACCTATTCTTGATTGTGATTTTATTCAATTCTTGGTAATCGATACACAATCTCATACTCCTGTCTTTCTTCTTCACAAATAAAACTGGGGCTCCCCACGGAGATGCGCTCGGTCTGTTTTTCTTTTTGTCTAACAACTCTTAAAGTTGTTCTTTTAGTTCTTTGAGTTCTGTTGGGGTCATTCGGTAGGATGCCTTTGATATTGGTGTCATACTCAGTGCCAAATTAATTTCAAAGTCTACTTCATGGTCTGGAACTATGCCAGGTAGTTCCTCGGAAAATACATTTGGGAAGTCTTGAATGACTGGAATTTCTTCTAGCTTGGCCTTGGTCTTCTCTTCCACCTCACTTATCATAGCTAGATAGATTCCATCACCACTCCGCATGGCTTTCCAAGTCTGAGATGCAGACAGGAGCAATCTCTTTTCCTTGTCCTTGCCATGGTAGATGATTTCTTCTTGGCTTGAAGTCCGAAGTTTGACTCTCTTCCTATGGCAATCCACTAATGTGTAGTTCTTGGCCGACCAATCCATTTCAAGAATGGAATCGAACTTAACCATGTTTAGTTGAATTAGATCAGCTTTGAATGTATGATTACCAATACTGACCTGACAACTTCGATGCAACTTATGATTTTCGATGGCCATTAAATCTTCTCAGCTTAGGCTAACTCTTGGGGGAGGGTTTGTATCTTTATTGTTGTTGCGGTTGGCACAATTGGGGTTACGGTTGTTTCGGACGGGTCTGTTGACCATTTCTTAAAATTGGATGAGTGATGGTTCATGATAGTTCAAAGATAACTATTTAAGTAATGAAAAAATCAGATTTTGACTTTCCTACAAGAAGGTATCGGCAACCGGAAACCTTCCTGAAATGGTAAAAAAAAAAAAATGATTTCGAAGGTCTAAATGATGGAATTCGGTAGAAAAATGGCATGTGTCACGATGATGGGATCGTGATTTTTGCTAGTTAGCCATTTCAGAGGGGCACTAATTGTTTATTGAAAATCCAACTTCGTCATATTTGCGTACAAAACGTCCCAACCGGATTAGAAACTTGGCTCTGATACCACTTCAATGTCACGCCCCGTGACCTAGGCGCGTGACACCGGCATTGCTCACGAATCTAAATACTCGAAAACAACAAGTCTCATAAAGTGCATATCAAACCAGTAGTACTATAATGAAAATATTGTGTTTACAATCCAAAAGCGAAAGCGTACAAATAAAGATAACATGAACTAAAAGGACGAATCACTTGGACATGACTTCATTACCAGCCCCAAAACATCTCTTGCTCCTCCTTCTCAACTTGTTCCTCGTCTTTATCTGGGATGGGAGTAGGGGGGATGAGTGCTTGGAAAAAAAACACTCAGTAAGTGGGATCGATCAAACATAGCATGACAGAATACAAAATATAGCAAAATATTCGAAATTCAGGACGAAAACATATTTCATGAAACATGACAGAAACATAACTTAATCGAAAACATAGCACTTAATTGAAAACATAGCACTTAATCAAAAACATAACACTGTTTATCATCTTGTTTTCCATGGTCTTACTGATCAGTCCCCTATATGTAATTCCTCTAAGGGGTGAGGTCATATATTGGTTATTATTACCCACCGCATAAGGGTCATAACTTGTCATATCTTATCATGTTTTTGAAAATTTTCTTCTACTGATCAGTCCCCTATATGTAATTCCTCTAAGGGATGAGGTCATATATCGGTTATTATTACCCACCGCATCAGGGTCATAACTTGTCATATCTTATCATACTTTCAGAAATTCCCTTTACCATATCTAACTTGAGTCATAACAGTGCATCTTGGAATAAAAAGAAATGAATTTACAATATAAAATGATGAAATATAAACATATTCTGCAGTTATACTCGAAACGAAAAGCCCACTTACTTGGCCAGAAACTTCTTCGATTTTGGACAAAAACTTTACGGAACTTGAACTTGCGCTTGTTAATCGAAACTTGGCTTCAACTCGAGTTCTCAATAGGTGTGAATGATATCACAGACAGATAGAAATATAAGAGCCCCACGTGTGACTCCTCTAACGGTATCCACGCGCATTAGATCACAAACTTGATACGATCCGTTAGGTGCTAGCCTCTTGGATCGACAAAGACTTGGAAGCACTACCGATCTCTTCCGGTGGAAGGTCAACAAAGAAGAAGTTGACGAGGGAGAAATCGAGAGAAGGAAGTCCCCTCTTGCATCTTTCCAAGGATGGCTACTTATAGCCTCCAAGGAATATGAAGAGTTAAGCTCTCAATTAATTCATCATTTATGATCTTCATTAATTAAGAAGATGAAGAGTTATAGGCTCCATAAATTCTTCATTTATAACCTTCATTATGATGACTCTTCAAATTTTTCATTAATTATCATTATGATGACTCTTCGAATTCTCCATTAATCATCATGATTATGGCTATTTGAATTATCTCTTCTTTGTATCAAATAAATCCATATTAAAAAGGCTAGGTGAAAGTTTATCTATTCATTAAAAAGGCTAGGTAAAAGACCACCATACCATTACAACTTAGCATATGAAACATTGACATAGCTAGAAAAGTCCAAGTTACATAAAAGGATTAACACATGACTTATTATGTTATCATGATAAAATCAAAAGAAACACAGACATAAAATTTTAACATATGACTCACTAAGTCATCTTGATAGAAATCAAGGAAAACATAGATATAACTAGAATAAAACACATAAAATTAATATGTGACTCATAAATTCTCATAATGAATAGCATAGAAGAAACATATGAGTAACTAGACCCAACATTCGAAATCCCTAAGATCCAAACCTACACATGACACAAAATAATCATAAACTTGGGTTCAATTTTATGGTATTAAGATTTCTAGAAGTTGAACCTAACTTAACCTTTAGGGTGCATTTGGTTCAAGTTATCATGTATAACCTTCGTTATGTGATTATCAAATAATCACATAACTAAGGTCATGGGGAATAAAACATAACCAAATGTTGTTTGGTTCAACTTAGGTAATACAAGAAAAACTTGTTTGTTTGAAGGTTTTAATAAATTACCTAGCTTAATATTGTACTATATTATCCTCAGTTACAAAACCAACCATATATTATTATTATTATTCAAAACTTTGCTTTTTTTAGTTTTTTCTTTTTCACGTTTTTTTCATTTTTATGTATTTTTTTAATTTTTAATTTCTTTTCATTTTTTTCCATTTTTTAATTTTTTTAAAAATATTTTTACATTTTTTATGTTTTTATATTTATTATTTTTTATATTTTTTATTTTTTTATATATTTTAATTTTTTTTACATTTTTTATTATTTTTTACATTTTAAAAATATTTTTATGTTTTTTTTTCTATTTTTTATTTTTTTCTCATTTTTTTAAATTTTTTTTAATGTTTTTTCTATTTTTAATTTTTTTAATGTTTTTTAACATTTTTTTTATTTTTAAAAGTTTTTTTATTTTATTTGTTATATTTTTTATTTCTTTCTTTACATTTTTCTTTTTTTTTTTATCATATTTTTCTCTTATTCGAGGGTATTTTGTGTAAAAAAATTTCATTAACCCCGAAATTAAGAAAAATCTCAATTTTTTGAGGCTTTCCGATTCCGGATTGCATGCCCCTTTTGCTGACATGTCGGGCATGGAACATTACTCGGGAATCATCGATTACCTAAACCAAAAAAAATTTTCGTTGATAACCTTGGATAGATAACCAAGATTATCAAGGATAACCCTGAACCAAACGCACCCTTAAAGGTATGTTTACTAGTGTCCATCACCATGTCCAAAATCGGGTCTTCACAATTATAGTAAAATCAAAATCTTAGAATAGCTTTTCCCCATCGAATACTCTCGAATCACTCTCCTTTCCGTCTTCCTCTTCTCATTTAAATCTCTTTCCTCACTATATTCTTTACTTTTCTTTCTAAGATCTCTAGTTCTTGAACAACCTCTCTCTCATGATTAGTCTAGATAATCACATTTATTTAGTAAACTAGTACTTAGCCACCAATCCTTGTAGGACTGATATCTTTTATTATTTCACAAAACTTGATGTCATATCTGCAAGTACACGAAATGTCAAGTAATAAAATATATCAATCCTACGAGGATTGGTGGCTAAGTATCCGATTAATCTTAATTTGTCTGAACTTCATCATTACCTAATCTCCGGCCAACTACTAGGACTTTCTATCTCATGCTTAACACGTGATCAACCTTGGCTTGTCAGGACTTCACTTTCTTGTACCTAATATTTGCCTTCTATGGTCTGTTAGAATTTCTCTCATTACTAAGTGTCAAGTCAACCTCCACTTGGACTTTGCCCTTGTCAACTTCCTGTTAAATTTTAAACCACCAAGTGTCTAGTTAACTTTGACCCACTTGAATTTCTCCATTATCAAGTATCTGGTCAATTTTGACCTACTTGACTTTTCACTCCAGTCAATAAATATATTGATCAACTATCAAATATCCGATCAACCTTGACCTACTTAACATCTCACTCAACCAACTAATATATTGATTAATCATAGAAATTCAACTCAAGCTTGGTCAACTTGATCAATCTTGACCATAGGTCAATTGTACCAATAATTACTCCTTGGGCCAAGCTAAAAACATATGTGAGCCACATTTCTTCCTCACAATTATGTCGGTCTCATGTACTATAAATTATATGACCTATGTCAAGGTTCAAGGACTATAATTGAATATACTTCTGAGTTCTATCACTTATTTAGTAGAAACGATTTATCAAATCTGAAGATTAAATAATTATCCAATCTATCATGTATGGGTTTGTGATAAATTATTCAAGATTCTCTTGACCTATTTAGCCACATCTCAGGCATATTATAAAACATTACAGACAGAGAGGAGACATACAAATTTTGAAATATCTCGACCAAGAGAAGGCATTGGACCAACCAACACTAACTGTAGTGGCACATGAAATAGTTCAACCCCGATTACCCTATTAGTTATTAACCAACAACCAAAAAACACTATGAGATGTTATGACTATGGCGAATCAGGACACCAAATACAAGATTGCAAAAGGGCTAGCAAGAGTCCTTAATTGACGATGAGCACATATGAGAAATTATGGGCACGGATAAGAGTGTTCATGATGAAAATGAAGGAGATGATGATAATATAGGGGAAGAGGAGTATGTGAGTGGTGATATAGGTCCATTGTTAGTGGTGCGATGATCTTATCTTGCATGAAATTAAAGGGGTTTGATGATGAATAACTGTCAACCAATATATTTTAGTCAACATGGAAAGGTGTGTAAATTTGTGATTGATTTAGAAAATTGTGAAAATATGGTGTTTGACGAATTAATATAAAACTTAGGCATCAAAATTGAGAAGCACCCGAGGCCTTACAAACTCACCTTGTTGCAACAGGGAATAGAGTTAAGAGTCTCTAAATGAAATTTGCTTTCTTTTCTATTAGAACCAATTACAAAGATCAGATTTAGTGTGACATGCTAATCATGGATGCATAATATTTACTATCAAGGAGACTATGACAATATGAATGACAGGTTCATCATGATCAAAATAATACTTATAGTGCCATATTCCAATCAAAAAAGATTGTATTGTTGCCCACAAAAGAGTCTCCCAGTTGTAAATCAGGTGCAATTTATTATCTCTCCAAGATGAGATGGAAGAATCTGACATGGTCTGTTGGTGCTGAAAGTATTCGACGATCGAACCTAAATTTTGATTATGTCAGAGGGTCCAAAGTTAAGTTGTCTAGTTATCTATAAAGAGTGAATAAGTTTACAGGAAAGTCCTAAGTGTACTTAGGCAAAAGTCCTAGCTGCGGTTAGGTAGGTGGAAAACCCTAGGAAATGGTAACCCTAGGTCCTAGGGGGTGGTAACCCTAGGCGGAAAGTCTTAGCAGGTCGAGAGGTTCGGACAAAATCCTAGGGGGTGGTAACCCTAGGTTGAAATCCTGGTGTCGCGAACCAGGTGGAAGACTGAACGGGTCATGGAACGGATGTCCAGCATGAAGACTGGAAGCCTCGAGCGCCGAGCAAAAGTCCAATCAGTCTGGAGGACTGGACTGACAACAGGTAACTTCTCCTGAGAGGAGTAGGTGAGGACGCGTTCCCCGGTGAGGGAGCAGTAGACGTCGGTTCAACCTAGAGTTTCAACGAAATTTAAAGTCAGAACCGAACAGTCGGAGTCTGTCACATTTTCCATTATTATTTATTATATTATTTTTGCCTGGACTAACCTTGTCTTGCAGAAAAATGAAAGGGCTGGAGAAAGGTGGTCCGGGCACCCGGAAGGGGTTCGGACACCCCGAGGTGGTTCGGGCGCCCCGAGCTGGCCCGGGCACCCTGAGCTAGTTCGCGCGCCTGGAGTCGGTCCGCGCGCCCGGAACCCAAAGCTTATCGCGAAGCTGAGGTGGCACGCGCGGAGTGGCCGAGCCACATGTTCCAGGCGCCTGGAACCCAAAGTTTATCGCGAAGCTGAGGTGGCGCGCGCGGAGTGGCCGAGCCACGTGTTCCAAGCGCCCGGAGGGGTTCCGGGCACCTGGAACAGCCTATATAAGGAGCCTCGACCAGAAGCTGCAGAACAAGACAAAGAACGACTTTTGCTTCTTCGAGCTGCTCAGAAAACGCCTCATCGACGCCAAAAAGCTGCTCCGACAACCATCGCGTTCAAGATCTATATTTCCGAGTTGTTGGTATTTGTTTTAAATTACTTGTAATCTCTTTGTACTTGTACTTATTCTTGATTGACTAGTGATTGCCTATTGAAAGTACTCTCACGTGCGGACCTTGGAGTAGAAGTCGTCACAGGTTCTGAACTAAGTAAAAGAAATTGTGTTAGCGATTGTTTTTTGGTTCTTACCTTATTTTCGCTACATATTGACTTTGTGTTTTCCGAAAACGACGAAATAGTCACGAGCGCTATTCACCCCTTCTAGCGCTTTCGATCCAACTGTTGGACAAAATAATCTGTTGCTAGAGATTTTTGGAGACTTAGGTGAATTTAAAATCACAAAATCTAAATTCAACTTACAATCGAGATGACCTGAGCGGATAATCTCAAGCTGTCAACAGAGGCTGGTTTCTGCTATGTGGCAAAGAACGGCTGATCGGACTCAGTCGATGAGTGAGCAGATTTGCTGAGCAGCAGGTCTGTATTTCTGAGCTGAGCAGTCAAGAGATAGGCAGGCCGATCGGACATATCAGCAGTCCAACCAGAGTGACCGAACAGTACGATCGGGCGGTTAGAAAGGCCTGACGAGAGGCAAGCCAGGTGAACTGACAGGCAAATAAGCCGGTCGGGCGAAGCAGTCAGGCCGAGCACGGATAGACCGGTCTAAGCAGACAGGTCGGGCGTCAGTCAAGCTTGTCGAAGCAGTCAGGTCGATCAAGCGAAGCAACCGGGCATAGCGGCAGGTCGAGTGTAGACTGGTCGATCGGGCGAAGCAGATAGGCCGGGCGCAGATTGGCCGATCGGGCAAAACAGGCAGACAGGTCGGGATGATGCATGTCAGGCAAAATAGTCAGGCCGACTGAGCGAAGTAGGCAGACAGGTCGGGCGAATAGACTGGCCGACCGGGCGAGCAGACAGGCAGGTCGACTGAGCGAGATGCAGGCCGGGCGGGCAGAGACATGCAGGGCGAGTGGAGAGGTCGCCCGGGCGGAAGAAGAGACCGACCGGGAAAACTTTCCGAGGCCTGCGACTAACGCAGTTTCCTTAAAACAGATTCGCCCCACCTCCAGCAGTCCTTCGAGGTTTACTCGGATCATATGTTTCCCAGGATACAACGGTTGACCGTGAACTTCACCAAGCACTGGTGGTTATGGCGAACTGAGTGATACCCGATTGCTATCACAGAAACTCTGCCGAGCAGGAGTTGCATGACAAAGGATGAGGGAACGATGGTGGAGAGAAGTTTGTATTGCTATTTGTCTTCTGCTTGTGATCACAACATCAATATCAGCATATCTATAATTATCAACTCTTATGATTCAAAAGGGTTTGAGGTTGAATTATATCATTTTATTGGAATTTGTTATTTTAATGGAAAAGATGAAGAAAAGCAAAAAAAAAAAAAAAAAAAAAGAAATATTTTCTATCCAGAAATAAATAAACTTATATTTGTCCGAATATTAGGTGTCTGTTGTTAACCTAGATCGAAAACATTATGAAATGGGTGGAGTGTCCAAAAATGTCTATACAAACTAAATTTTTTAAGATGAAGATGTAGAATTATATAATATATTGAAGATGAAAAAAGAACTGCAAATTTATTTACTTCTGGATAGAAAATATTTTTTTTTCCTTGATCCTTTCATATTCCAATAAAATGATAGGAATAAATCTAAATCCTTTTGAATGTAATGGATACCGTGAAGCTCGAAAATTGATGTGTATATCAATCATAGAAGCAAGTAATTATAGATATACTTAGGGGTGGTAATTTTTGACTCGATACGAAAACACGATTCGAACCGAACATGAAAAAATCAGGTTAGGGTTGGATAGTTTCGAGTTCGGGTCAAAATCGGGTCGACCCAATTGACCCAATTAATAAACAGGTCGGGTTCGGGTCAACCTGAAATGACCCCATTATAATCCGTGAACCCGTTTATAATTATAAATTTAAACTAAAATTACAAATTAAAAAAAATTAAAAATCTTAAACATAGAGATGTGCTATTGATAACAATGTTGCTATGATTTATCATTTATGATATGGATTTTCAATTTATGTAGGTAAATGTTATTTTTAATTTTTAATTTATAATTTAATATATAAAATTTCTTTATTGAATTCAGGTCATGTTCGGGTCAAACGGGTCAAATGGGTCAAACGGGTTAAACGGGTCAAACGGGTCGGGTTCGGGTCAAGTGAAAATAAACAGATCAGGTTCAGGTTGAATAGTTTGACCTGAATTCATAATCAGGTCGGGTTCAAGTTATCATTTTCCAACCCGTCAACTTGTCAACCCGAACCGGTCAATCCGAACCCGAACCGAATTGCCACCCTTAGATATGCTCATATTGGTGACGTTATTGTTATTGTAATTAAAAAAATAATACCAAATATACCATTAGAAAGATCAAAAGTAATTAGAGTTATAATTATATGTACTTGTAAAGAACTTAAACGTGACAGCAGTATTATAATACGATACGATGATAATGGTGCGGTTGTATCAAGAAGGAAATCTAACAGAAACTTAAGTTTTTGATGCGATCATTAAGAAAATGAGATAGTTGAATTTCACTAAAATAGTTTCATTAGGTCTAGTGAATTGATTTTTAGAGATTTTTTTTATACATCTAAAATCAGATGGAACATAACTTTTTTTCATCTACGACGTCTTCGCTCTCAACCGCACGAATCACGAGTGGCCCTGTGTGACTGCTTCGGCCAACCTACGTGGTCAGCACCGTGCGACCGACATTGTGCGATCTACGGAGCAGCACTGCACAAACTGTGCAAGAAGCACTGCACAACTGCCTCGCACAGCTCTATGCGAGGAGGCATTGAGTGGCCTCCCGTCTTGGGCGGCACTATCCCAGCGGCTTTGCACATCATCTATCTTGCTAGTAACGGCGGAGCTGGAAATTAGATTTTACCCCAGCTAAAAAGGCTCGGGTTGACGTGGGACTGATTGTGATATTGGACCTCGAGCTAATAATGTAAAACTTACTTTAAAATTAAAAAATATAAAGGAATAATTAATAAAATAAAATAGTATTTGGTGTGACCCATGCTAATGCCCATTAAAGGGGCGACCAACTTTGCAAGGAGATGATTTTATAGATTTATTTTTTTACTTTGCATCCTATCCTTCCAAACGTCTCTTTTCCCTGCTTCCTCTTCCACGCTTAATTTCTTTCCTCTCTGAATCAAAGGTCCTTAGATTTTTATCTTTTAAAATATTCATATTAATTTTTCTATAAAATTTCTAAAATTTAAAATAAATTTTTTATTTTATTAAATTTAGACAATCATTTTTTACTATATACTACCCTAAGAATTTTATTATATTTTTATTATTATTTTCTTACCTATCTTTATTTTTTATTTTTTCTTATATAATATTTATTTTTCATTACTCAATTTATTCCTTTTATTTACTCTCTTTTAAATAAAATAATATTTTAATATTTAAGAAATAAATTTTATTTTTTAAATTTAAAAAAATATTATTCATATAATTTAAATTTAAGAAATGGATAGAATAATTTAGATAAATTTTTTTTATATAAAATATAAAATTTAAAATAAATTCTGTGTTTAAAAAAATCGATATGAAGGTTACCTACGTAAAAACAAACTTTTGCAACATGATTGATTTAATTAAGGTTTCTGCAAAAAATTAAGAGGTCAATAAAAAAAAGTATTAATCTAATAATCCATTTGATATCATGTTTCTCCTACTCCTTTGGCTTTTCGTGGAGCCTCACAGCTCTAACAACTCTGGCGGCTGTGTGTGCATAGTTTATTTGCTTTTTTGTAATATACGACCATGTCCTGGTGCGAGATGCATGAATTTCATTCTTTTGGGACATCGTCTTTCCCATTTCACACTCTTCTCTCTCCACATTTGTCTCAACGTTTTTTTTTTTTGTTTTGTAATACTTGAATTTTGTTCAAACTTTTATCTTTCAGTAATTTCCCAAACAGACGCATTTAAAGTTTTAAAATTTTTAAAAGACGCATCGATGTTTATTTTTCTACAGAAGGCTCTCCTAATTTTTATTTTACACTTCTACCGACCATTGGATTTTTTCCATCTCCTAGGATATTTTCTCTCTCTTTTTCTTCCTCTTAAATTAAATTTTAATAGATAATCCTTTAAATTTATTTATTTTTAATTTTAAAATTTGATGTTTAAATTTGGTCTTGATTTAAAATAATAAAAAAAAAATATAATTCAATCGAAATTTTTAGATTTATTAATGAGTTTTGATCAAAATTTATTGATAAATCTTAGAAACTTATTTTTTAAAAAATTGATAATGTAATGAAAGAAGTCACTATAGTAAAAATATTTATGATATTCATGCTTAGAATTCTAATGAATCCATTGAGAATTCGAAATTCAGATATATTATTCTTTATTATTTTAAAAAATCAACATTATATTAGTGTTGGTATTTAAATTGTGTTGTTAATTTTTAAACACTAATATTATTATGATGCTAGTATGTTAACTTGTGATTATGATATATATAAGTTTTGATATTGAATTTTAAAAATCAACGTCAAAATAATTTTTTATATTATTTTTATTAATAAAATAAGTCATCGTTATTCATTTTTTTTAGAATTTAAAATCTTGGTATGCTTTTTGGAAAAAAGCTGATTTTTTATATATTTAAATTAGATTTAATAACATATAAATATCCAAACAGATCAATGTTATTCATATTTAAAACGTGGTGCTATCGGCTCCATTTTTTTTTTTTTGTTTTTTAGTTTTTTTGTTGGTTAATAGATCGTAGGATCCACCGCATGGCTATTTATGCGACCACCTCACCACCAAAACTACCTCAGCGCCGGCACAATGGAAGACCGGGAACCCAATAACTCCGCCTCTTTCTCTTCAACCACCGCGGCCGCCGCCGTCACCGCCATCTCTTCCTCTTCATCCTTCTCTTCTATCCCCTCGTCTTCCGGCCCGAATGCCTCGCCCCAATCAGCGCACACCGTCTCCAACAACACCAAGGCTCGCAAATGTAGTTCTAGATCTAAGAAGCGAGAGGCCGAGGCCGCCGCTGCTGATGCCGCCGGAGCTAAGAAGAAAACCAGTGATGGGAAACACCCTGTCTACAGTGGGGTCCGGAAGCGGAGTTGGGGCAAATGGGTGTCGGAGATCCGCGAGCCACGGAAGAAGTCCCGGATCTGGCTAGGCACCTTCCCGACGGCCGAGATGGCGGCACGAGCCCACGATGTCGCCGCGCTCGCCATTAAAGGCCAGGAGGCGCGCCTCAACTTCCCCCACTTGGCCGCCGAGCTCCCGCGCCCTGCTTCCGCGTCGCCCAAGGACATCCAGGCGGCGGCCGCCCTCGCCGCCGCCTGCACATCGTTCGAGTGCGGCCGTGACCCCATGCCGCCGGACGCCGCATCGACCCCCTCGACGAGCGACTCAGACGAAATGCTGTTCGACCTCCCCGATCTGTTTCTGGATGGGAGGGAAGGGTTCTGCTACTCAACTTCCTCTTCGTCTTCCTCGTGGTTGCTGGTCGCCCCGGAGGACGCAATCGAGTTCCGAATAGAGGAACCATTCCTGTGGGAGCACTATTAGAGCTCATGGTCGCCATGCACTTTGATGTTCTCCATATCTAATTTGCTGCCATGAGCAGTCGATTCAGAGCTCCCCTTCGATGGTGATCAGAGCTCTCCCACTCTCGCCTGATCAGCTAAAACATCATTTTCGCTGGAATTCACAGCCGCTTGGTGGCTTTCTCACCCAAAGCCAATTCCATTCCTCCACTTCCATGTACAGTACGTAATCAGGCAATATATATTTCATTTTCTTAACTCTTCTTTTGTCGAAAAGCTTGTTTTTATTTGTTGATATTAGAGAAACAATTAATAATGATAAAATTCTCTGTATGCAAGGAATAAGAATCAAACGGGTGGTTATTTTTTTAGACTATTTGCTGAATTGGAATGCACTAATCTGCTTTATCGTTTGCTTTAATTGTATTGTTGCTTCAATCCAGTTGGTGCAATAGTCACAAAAAGCATAATGAGACCTTTTTCTCACTTTGGTAAAATCTCGATTGTTTATTGACAAAGACCAGTCCTCGATCAGTTTATACAAATCCAGATTGCATTACTTTAGCCAAGCTATGGAACAAGCAAAGAATAAGTATTGAACAATTTATTCTTTCATTGTACATGAAGGAAAGCAAGGGTAATTTATTATGAAGCACTTCAATCTAAAAGAGCAACTCATGATGTGCCTCTTTTACCACTATGATGAGATGCTCGTATGCTTTTGACTGCCCTCCCTGCCATTGCTATAGAAGCTTCATGTGCCACCAACGTAACTTTCATATAGTAGCTGCAGCATATGATACAATTTAATACTGAGTTAAAGGTAACGAAGTGGCATGAATGGCATGACAATGCAGAAAGTCGTCTATGCTATCACAGCCGGACAGCTAAGATCTTGATGGCTAGCTCCTTGTGCCATTTGGAAGTTGTAGTGATAAGTTTAATTTACAGCATGTTGCAATTGATCCGAGGGTTGCTGAGGACTGACTTTAGATCTGATAGTTCACTTGAAACGTCATTCACAATTGTGTTTTCACTGTGTCTCATGCTTCTCTGTCCATTACCACGAAGCTTTTACGGACATCGGATCATGCCACCCTAAAGACGAACAGGTCAATAGTTTGAAGGAGAGGTGCTGCTAACTTATGTCCGTTTGTCCTGTCCCCCTTGGACGTCTGTTTCATTGGTGGGTTAGGTGAGCCTAATGATGCCCTCCTTTCTTCTCTCTACATGTGACAGGTCTCACAAATGGTGCCGACTTTTACGAAGACGGACCGTAATAGAAAATATGATTAGAGAAAGTCGAGTAGAATGAAATTTAGATGAGATGGGGTTCAATTGAGTTGGTACTAATTAGGTCCAAGTCAATGAATATGGATGTAGTACTGTTTGTTAATTTTCCTGAGTTGATCATCGTTCAAACAGTGTCTCAAAGAGGTGACAGTTTGCATAAGATGAAGGATTAAGGTGGATGATGGTGGTTAGGATAAATGACTTGATTAATGCTGTGATATTAGATGTTGCTTGTCCGTTCGCATATCCAACTATTTTATATTGCTTTAATTTTGTTTAACATGTGTCACAATAGGATTGACTCTCTATTGATATCTTAAGAAAGCATTTGTTTATTCTGGTGTGCTTTGCTGCTTCACAAGCATGACATCCATTGACTTAGTGAATATTTTCCCCATAACATTGCCCCCGTAGATCATGGTCTTCGAAATCTCATTTGTAGAATCCGATGTTATATTAATTCGGTCTTTTCTTGACATTTGCCTTATCTTCCATGTATTACCTTGACATTTATTAAGTCCGATGTATTAGCTTTCTGGCATCAATCTTATCTTAACCCTTTTTAAATATCTTCCTAATAAAGTTTTTAATAAAAATCTAACTGTTGGGATTGATATCATCGTTAGAGGGGTGATGATCATCCGATTTGATCATGTTAGTTCAAATCATCGTGTTTGTTTATAAAAGGTTAATACAGTGAAAATACAAATAAACATAAAATAAAAAAAATAAACACAACATAATCTAATATGGTTCAGAATCCTGATTCTTACTCCATAGTCTACTATCCTAACGGAATCATCACTAGTTCTTTCCCCGTCGAATACTTTTTGGAGGTGGAGAAATATCTTATCATCACGGTTATAACAGTATATAAAATTAAAATAAAGATATAAATGTGAATAATATAAATAAAATAATTTACATAAAAGAAACTAGTGTTTTGTGATTGTTTTAGGATGTCTTCTTTCTTAGATTTGAAAATACAGCAACACTTGTCTCCAAAATTCCAAAGAACCAGCGACAAAAATCACTTTGAAACCCTTCTTTTATAGTCTTCATATTGCCCCCAGGGCGTAGCACAGATGGTGAACACATGACATCTCTAGCATAATAGTCAGGGGTCAATTCTCATAAACTGATGACCTGGGGTTTACCTTACCATGCGTCTAACGTCTGTGTACTTGTATGTACCTCCTCCATATCTGTGGGGTTGACACTAGGGGAGTTGTTAATGTAGCGGATCTACATTTTTTATAGTCTTCATATTGGGGCTAATTTTCGCCTATTAAACGATTGTTCATCAGTCGACTGCTCTATTGAAATCGGTCGTTGCATTTGCATAACAACTCTTACCAACTTTGGATTGACAATGAACTATCAACTATAACTATTTATCAATTGATTGTTGTTCAAATAGTCGAGTGCCGCAGTCGACTTAGAAACCTTCTATTCGCTACCATAGTGACATTCAAGGGCGGATTTACGTTAGGATTTTTAGGATTGAAAGCACTGTAGCAAGAAACTATTCACATCAGTCAACTAATACTGTTTATCAATTGATTAATTCATTATTCACGGTGTTGAAAATATTATTCATATTGATTTTTTTATTCCAACGGACTCCCATGTCTCTGAAACTTCCTTATATGATTAGTACAGGTCAACCTTGACTTACTAGGGTCTCATCCTTGCTTAATATCCGATTGACTTCGACTTATCGAGATATTTCTTACTTAACATCCGGCGAACCTGGACTAGCCAGGATTTCATCTCATGTCTAATATTCGATCAACTTTGACTTTTCAAGACTTCACCATTGCCAAACATTCAGTCCTCCTAGACCTGTTTGGATGTCTTGTCTTCATGCCTAACATCCAATCAACATTGATCTATCAAGTTTTGTCATTGTCAAACATCCAGTCTTGCTTGATATATTTGGACTTCACTATTGCAAAACATTCAGTTTATCTTGACATATTTGGACTTTTAACTGCCAAGTGTTAAGTCAACCGTGACCCCACTTAAACTTCTCTCTTGCTAACTTCTGTTGAACTTTCAACTGTCAAGTGCCTTGTCAATCATTACCGACTTGACTTCACTCTCAACTAATTAAATCAATTTGGGTCAACCTGACTCAAGGTCAATTACACTGACAATCCTCCTCTCTAACAAACTCTCTTTCTGTTTGTCATCTTCCTTTTGTTAATAGATATATTAATTAAATATTGAAACTCATCTCGAGTCAACTCGAGATTAATTAATTTGGTCAAAATTGATGAGAGGATTGCATCAACATAAACAAATTTATCTAAAAACTAAATTGACTTTCTAAAACATTAATAAAGAAATCTATGCTAGTATATTTTTTTATACTACAACAACAACCAAGGTGGGATCGGGTATATGAATTCTTTACGTCATTGAGCTCTATCCACTACTATGTCATTATTTATATTTAAATAATTTCTTTTATTTTATTATTGTCAATCAAGTCATTTTTGGTCCTTTTCTTCCTTGTTTGATATGAGCATTTATTATATTTTCACATCACCTAATTAGAGCATTTATTAGTCACCTAAGTATATCTTCGTACCATCTTAAATGTCTCTCAGAGTTTTTCCTCAATATGTGTTGTTGGACCGCGTTGGCCAGCTAGAAGGGGAGTTGAATAACCCTATAAAGCAAACTCTTCTCGAACTTTCAACAGAACACTTGCATAAAAATAAACAGAAAGTAATAAACAGAAAGAGGCTCACAGACTTGACTTGGTTACAACCAAGAATGCTGTTAATCCAAGGAATGCAACACGCACTAAAATATCTCCTTCAGGTGGAGAAGCCTCTTACAATAGTGAAAGCGCAAAAAAAAAAAAAAAACTAAACTAACGAGGAAGTGCACAAGTGTTGGAATACAGAATTCTTGAGTTCCTATAAAGCTTCTGGACCAAGGCTGTATTTATAGCCTTGGTCGGGGCACCTGGAAGGGGTCTAGGCGCCTGAGAGGGGATAAACTTTTATCCCCTTCACAACGGATCGAGTTTGACGCGATCTTGGTCAAAATTCAACTTCGGGCGCTCGGAATGGATCCGGGCGCACAGACCACTAAAGTCAACTAGGTTGACTTTTGGTCTAGGCCCTCTGCTCCGGTGCTGCTCGCCTCGGTCCGGGTCTTCCGCTCCGGCTCCGCTTGCTTGGGTGATTTCAGTCAACCGAAATAAGACTCACCCGAACCCAATTTCGACCTTCTCGAGCAACCTTCCACTCCGGCTTCTCATCCCTTGGAAATGCCGCGTGCCTCCTTCTCGTCCTCCCGCGTACTCTTCTGCAGCGCCTCGTACCTCAGACGCACCGAGCCCGTCGGCTCCCTCCCGTGTCGTTCTTCTCGCTAGCTGCGTCTTTTGCTTGACTCTCTGTGCTCCTAAGCTCCCGCACACTTAGACACAAGGTTAAAAATATGACAGGACCTAACTTAACTTGTTGATCACATCAAAACAACCTTGGTGTTCCAACATGTGCAACCTCGATTGTCTCTCTAATTTTTTTATTTCTTATATTGTCCATCCTTGTATGTCGGCATATCCATCTTAACGTCTTCATATTTGTAACTCTCATCTTCTGCTCATGTGCTCGTATCATAGTTCAACATTCAAGTCCATATAACATAGTAGATCTAATCGTCGTTTTGTAAAATATTCCTTTAAGTCTTAGAGACATTTTAAGATCACAAAGAACACCTGATGTTTTCTTTATTTTAACCATCCCGTTTATATTTTATGTAAGACATCTCTTAATGCTTCTATCGTTTTGTAAAGTTGATCATAAATACTTAAAATGTACTCTCACTTACAAACAACTCATCATCTCCTATCTTAACAATTATCTCGTTACGTCTAATATTGTTAAACTTAAATTTTATATATTCTATCTTTACTTAACTAAGCCTAAAACTTTTCACTTAGTATTTTCTACTAAGATTCTAGTTTAGTATTTACTCCTTCACGTGTCTCATCTACCAAAATAATATCATATGCAAATAACATATATAGCGGTACTGTATTTTGAATGTGTAGTGAGTTCATCCATGATTAGTGTAAAAAGATAAAAACTTAGAGTTGATCCTTGATGTAACCTTATCTTTATATGAAATACTTCAATTAATTTGCTGGATATCTTTATTCTTGTCATTACATCTTCATACATATACTTAATTAGTTTAATATATGCTATATTAACACCTATCTTTTCTAGAGTTCTCCATATAATTTTTCTTAGGATTCTATCATAAGTTTTTTCTAGCTTGACGAATATCATGTGTAGCTAAGGGTGACATTGTACTTAACTATGTTGAGTCCAAGTCAAACCTGACTGATATTTTCATAAAATCCTTACCTGAACTTGAGTTCAGTGCACTCAGAAGGTAAATAGGGATGTGCTTAGTAGAATAGAGGGTGCTTTCAAAATTGATTCTTCTTTTGCAATTTCAAAAATTATAATACTTTGATTTCAAATCCTAGGAAAAATATTTTCAAAATCTCAATTTTATTAGTTTTTCAAAATATTAGATTTAACCTAGGAATTTACCCCCTAGAAAATATATACCCCTAGTTCTTAGCCAGAGCATCTCACAAGCACACTAGATTTACCTTGCTTGTGAATGAAAACGACTTAGAATGGTGTGAGATGCATAGGGTACTGCTTGGACTTAAGAATGCTTTGTTAGGATCGTTCGTACTCGGCTAGAGAGGGGGGGTGTGAATAGCCGCCCCAAATCCTTCGCGTTTCTTTCTACAGACTAGGGTTAGCGCAGCGGAAATAAGAACAAGAAACGAAAACAAGAAGATCAAACCTCAACGCGTCGATGTAACGAGGTTCGGAGATAAACTCCTACTCCTCGGCGTGTCCGTAAGGTGGACGAGCCCTATCAATCCGTCGGTGGATGAGTCCCCGGAGAACCGGCTAATAATCACTCCTTCTGGGTGGAGAAACCTCGCCACAAAGTTTTGCAAAAGCAATACAAGAAGGAGTATACAGCAAGAAGCAAAATACAATACAACTGTAAAACCTTCGCTTACTTGCCTTCTCTTCGACTGAATGAAGCAGCAGCTTCAAGCGACGCCTACAACAGCAGGAAACCAGTCGTAGAAGCTCACACGAAGCTTCGGAACTCAACAAAGCTCAAGAGCACAACAGCAGCTCAGTAGAAAGAAGAGGCAGTGTCCGGTCAATCTCACGAGTGAAGCCAGGTAGTGGGAAAGTCTTAACTGGGATGTTAGGCAGTGTGGAAATCCTGGTGAGTGAAGCCAGGTGGAAAGTCCTGGTGAGTAAAGCCGAGCAAGGGAAAATCCAGATGGATCAGGGATGATCGGACTTCTGGTGTTGGAAAGTCCAAGTAGGTCAAAGGGATTGACCGGACACTTGGCAGGGAGTTCTAGCAGGTCAAGGGAGTGACCAGATGCTAGGGATGAAGTACCAATAGGTCAAGGTTGACCGGATATTGGTTTGGAAGTCTTGGGACTTGGTTTGGGCAAAAACCAAGCTCTGGATCGGTCACCAGACCGATCCAGTGATACCTTGTTTGCTCTGATCGGTCTGGTGACCGATCAGATACCGAACAGAAACTCTTTGAGCGAACAGAGGGGAAAAGAAAGGCAGGCTGATCGGTCCACAGACCGATCAGGCCATGTCCTGATCGGTCTGGGGACCGATCAGGAGACGATGTCGCGGAAGCACAGACCGATCAGAGTACGCACAGAAGGTTCTGTGCACTAACTGATCGGTCTGGGGACCGATCAGCACAGGGCCTGATCGGTCCGTAGACCGATCAGGGTTCTAGCCGTTGCGACGCAACGGCTAGTTTCTTCGCTGTCTTCTTCGCAGGTATAAAGGAGTCGAGGGCTGCTGCTGCGCGACATCTTCTTCCTCTTCTTTCTACTGAGCTGCTGTTGTGCTCTTGAGCTTTGTTGAGTTCCGAAGCTTCGTGTGAGCTTCTACGACTGGTTTCCTGCTGCTGCTTCATTCAGTCGAAGAGAAGGCAAGTAAGCGAAGGTTTTACAGTTGTATTGTATTTTGCTTCTTGCTGTATACTCCTTCTTGTATTGCTTTTGCAAAACTTTGTGGCGAGGTTTCTCCACCCAGAAGGAGTGATTATTAGTCGGTTCTCCGGGGACTCATCCACCGACGGATTGATAGGGCTCGTCCACCTTACGGACACGCCGAGGAGTAGGAGTTTATCTCCGAACCTCGTTACATCGACGCGTTGAGGTTTGATCTTCTTGTTTTCGTTTCTTGTTCTTATTTCCGCTGCGCTAACCCTAGTCTGTAGAAAGAAACGCGAAGGATTTGGGGCGGCTATTCACACCCCCCCTCTCTAGCCGAGTACGAACGATCCTAACAAGTGGTATCAGAGCGAGGCCGCTCTTCGACGGATCAACACCCGTGGGAGCAAAGCTAGAAAATGGATCTCTATGGAGAAGATGTCACCATTCCACCTTTCTACGAATGCGGCGACTTCGCGTATTGGAAGGTAAGGATGAAGTATTTTCTTATGACTAACATAATGAATTGGTTTTGTGTACAAGAAGGTTTTACTCCTCCGGTGGATGAAGAAGGAAAACCACTTGAGAAGAAGGAGTGGACAAGAGAACAAATTCACAAATCCGAAATCAACGAAGAGGTAACGAGAATAATTGAATTTTCATTGCCTACTAACATTTTGTGTAAGATAGGATACAACAATGCCAAGGAGTTGTGGAACAACTTGGCCAAGTACCATGAGGAGAGCTCCACCTCAAGCCATGAAGAGGAGCCTAGTGAGCCAAGTAGCTCACATCATGGAGGGAGCGAATTGGAAGTTGAGGGCTACTCAATATCCAAGGAAGAAGAGGAGGAGAGTTCCTCTTGTTCAAGTTCGGAGCAAGAAGAAGAAGTTTCCACCTCCGGAAGGGTTGAAGAAGAAAGCTCACACCCATCCCCAAACCTAGGTAACTCAAGCATCTCAATTTCAAATAAGTTACATATAATATGCTTTGAGTGTAGGGAGTGTGGACATTACAAGAGCAAATGTCCAAAGAGAGTTAGGAAGACTCCACCGGCACCAAAGGTCAAGGAAGCCAGAGTCCCAACACGCAAAGGCAAGAAGCACATGGTGTGCTTTCAATGCAAGCAACGGGGACACTATAGGAGCCAATGTCCGAAGAGGAGGAAACCTCACAAGGACAAGGGATGCACATCGATAGGGGGAGCTAAGGCAAACCCTAAGGTAACCTCTAAGGTTCATTATTGCAATTCTAATAAAACTCATGCTAGTAGTTTTGTTGCAATTGTTAATAATGATAAGCATGTTAACTTTAGGAACCAATACATGTGCTTAGGAGCTAAACATGTTAGCCTAGATAGGGATACTACTAGGAATGCTAACCCTAGGATTAACACTTCTAAGGTTAAGAAAAACCTAGGTAGAAACCCTAAATCAACTAGACATATGCCTAGGAATACCTCAAGGAAGAGTGATAAATCAAAAATTGAGGTATTAGAAAAGGAGAATCAAGTCTTGAGGTCAAGGCTTGATACCCTAGAAAAGGCCCTTAAAAGTTTAGAGAAGTCAACTCTAGGGCCTAAGGGTCAAAAGTCCAAGGACAAGAAAGGTTTGAGTCACAAACCTAAGTCCCAAATGGTCAAGCCCACATATCATGATGTTCCATTCGATTATGGAACAAAATCTAGGGCTAGGAAGACCAACACCAAGGTCACAAGGGGAGTCACCCCTAGAGTTGATCTTGATGAGTCCCAAATGGCCAAGGCTTTAAAGCCTAAGAGGGTCATTAGGAGGGTTGCTAGGGAAGTTATCCCTAGTGAATATTTAGTGAACCCAATGAGCTCAAGTAGGTATTGGGTTCCTAGGAGCATTTTCTCTACCCCATAGATGGGTTAGAGAGTGTCAACTCCAATAAGAAGGGTAGTTAACCCAACTTTGAGGAAATTGACACTCAAGGAGCATTTTCAAGGTTTTGATAACCTTTGAAAATGAAAAAGAATTATTATTTACTCCTTAAAGAGTAAATTGTGCCATATTTAAAAAATATCGATTTCAATCTTATTTGGCAAAATTTAAGAAACCTAGAGAAATACCATAATTGGGATTTTGGTTTTCTCTAAGGGATATATGGGCAATCTAGGGTTAGATTCTAAGTTAGCTAAGGCTAAGGATACTTAGATAGGGAATTTAGGCATTTTATTTGTGCTAACTTCCCATGATTGGTTGCCATATGCCATGCCATGACATCATACTTATTTTATTATCATTTGAAATGTCATGATAATGCTTAGGTTATCTATATGTCATGTGTTAGTTTCGTTTCAAACTTTATGCCATGACATCATGACATTGGCACATGTTTTCATTTATGTTATTAATTTATGCCATGTCATCATCTCTTGCATTAAGAATCAATGAAATTGATTTAAGGATAAAAACACATTTTGGTATTGAGATCAAAGTGTAGTTTAGAAAATGCATGAGAACTTAGCCTAAGTTGACCTTAACCCATATCTCACATCAAATTGACTTGAATGTGGTTTGATACACCTTAGATGTGTGTGAGATATTAGGATCATGAGTTAGGATCAAGGTGCATAGTTTTGTACCTAGATGAGCCTAATTCAAGAAAAGGAGGATCATAGGGAAAGCTTGTGTACAAGTCATGTACATATAGCCCTAAGATTGTGGTCCCAAATTAAAGGGTTTGAAATCATTTCAAAATTGTTTTGAAAAACCTTGATGAAGCTTTCCTAGTGATAGCATTCATCATTGAACATTGTGATACAAAGTTGACTTAACTTTGAATTATTTCAAAGTTTTTGAATTTTGTATCAAGATTTGAAAATGGAAGTTATTCTCATAGAAAACTATTTTTCCATGATAGTATATGTTATGAGGAATGTATCCTCAAAATTTCACATTTTTTCGAATTTTCTGGAATTTTTTAGGAGTTTCTGAATTTCCGGGAAGGGAAATCAGAAATCTCTGATTTCAGAGTGTGGATCGGTCACCGGACCGATCCAGGGAAGTTCTGATCGGTCCGGTGACCTTGTGTGCAATCGTGATCGGTGCGGGGACCGATCAGGGAAGCCTGGGACGCAGAGCCCGATACTGATCATTTTCTGATTTTTCAGCTGTTGGTCTGAAATTTCAGCTGGAAGTTGGGTTTTGTGGATTTCTAAGGTTTGGAACTCTCAAAGACATTGTTGGTGCAATGGTCAAGGGGGAGTTGACCTCTAGGGGGAGTCTTACCTAATTGTCAAGAGGAGTTGACTTTTAGGGGGAGTTTGTACTCCTTAAGACTCTTGAGGATTAGTGATATGGGATTATCACTAAGTTGATTGTTGAGTTTAGTATCAAGGGGGGAAATTAAGAGTTTCAATGAAAGGTATGGGACTTTCATTAGGAAGAAACTCTTGACCTTGATACTCTCCTTTGTCTTTTTGATGTGTGTCAAAAAGGGGAGAGTATTCATTGGAGAATTATTGGAGAACCCAAGTTAGGTTATCGGGTTAACCTAAGCTAGGGAAAGAATGTCAAGGAATGTTCAAGGAAGAACATTGGAATTCTTTTTGATGTGTGTCAAAAAGGGGGAGAATTATTGGAGAGCCCAAGTTAGGTTATTGGGTTAACCTAAGGGGAGAATGTCCAGAGAATGTTCAAGGAAAGAACATTGGACATTGGAAGATGATTGAAAACCTAAGTTAGGTTATCGGGTTAACCTAACTTGATTATGATTTTGTCAAACATCAAAAAGGGGGAGATTGTTGGTGCAACCTTAGGTCAAGGTTGACCTGGTTGACCCGACTCGAGTTGACGTGACTCGAGTTGTATTTTGATGTTTGACTTGGGAAGATTGTCGGTGCAACCTTAGGTCAAGGTTGACCTAGTTGTGTTGCATGTTGATGTTTGACACTCGTGAGAGTTCTATTCTTGATGTGGGACAAGAATAGATGTTTGGGAGATTATTGGTGCAACCGTAGGTCGAGTGAGGTGAACTGATTCGGAAAAGTCCAAGTATGGAGACTTGGCACGGAAAAGTCAAGTAGGGAGTTTGGAAAAGTCCAAGTATGGAGACTTGCGGAAAAGTCCAGGGAGCTTGGCACGCGAAAAGTCCAAGTATGGAGACTTGCATGGAAAAGTCAAGTATGGAGACTTGGCATCGAAAAGTCAAGTATGGAGACTTGGCACGGGAAAGTCCCAGTGAGTGAAGCCGGGCAAGGGAAAGTCCTAAGCGGGATGTTAGGCAGTTGGAAAGTCACAGTGAGTGAAGCCGGTAGTGGGAAAGTCTAGCTGGATGTTAGGCGGTGGAAATCAGTGAGTGAAGCCGGTGGAAAGTCTGGTGAGTAAAAGCGGGCGAGGAAAATCAGATGGATCGGGATGATCGGACTTCGGTGTTGGAAAGTCAAGTAGGTCGAAAGGATTGACGGACATGGCGAGGAGTTCTAGCAGTCAAGGAGTGACGGATGCTAGGGATGAAGTACCAATAGGTCAAGGTTGACCGGATATTGGTTTGAAGTCTTGGGACTTGGTTTGGGCAAAACCAAGCTCTGGATCGGTCACCGGAACCGATCAGAACTTCCCTCGATCGGTCCGGTGACCGATCGGATAAAACTCTGTTGATTCGATCGATCGGTGGCCGTAGGCGAAAAAGGCGGTGATCGGTCCACGGCCGATCGGCCCGATCGATGCGGGACCGATCGGGAGACGACGTCGCGGAAGCACGACCGATCGCACGAAGGTTACGTACTAACGATCGGCGGGACCGATGGCTCGATCGGTCCGTAGACCGATCGAGTTCTAGCGTTGCGACGCAGCGGCTAGTTTCTTCACCGCTTCTTCGCAGTATAAAGGAGTCGAGGCTGCGCGCGCATCTTCTTCGATCGGTCCCGGACCGATCGGGATCGATGCGTGGACCGATCACCGCTTCTTTTCGCCTGCTGGCGATCGGTCACCGGCCGATCGATCACCGATCGGATCGATCGTGACCGATCCGAGCTTGGTTTTTGCCCAAACCAAGTCCCAAGACTTCAAACCAATATCCGTCAACCTCGACCTATTGGTACTTCATCCCTAGCATCCGTCACCCTCGACTGCTAGAACTCCCCGCCAAGTGTCCGGTCAATCCTGACTTACCGACTTTTCAACACCGAGTCCGATCATCGATCCATCCGATTTTCCGCCGCTTTTACTCACCAGACTTTCCACCGGCTTCACTCACCGGATTTTAACATCCCGCCAGACTTTCACCACCGCTTCACTCACCATGACTTTCCTTCCGCCTGGACTTTTCCGTGCAAGTCTCCATACTTGACTTTTCCAAGTCTCCATACTTGACTTTTCCCGTGCCAACTTGTCCAGGCCAAGCTCCCTACTTGACTTTTCCATGCCAAGTCTCCATACGGACTTTTCCCGTGCCAAGTCTCAACCTCGACCTACGGTTGCACCAATAATCTCCCAAACATCTATTCTTGTCCCACATCAAGAATAGAACTCTCTCACGAGTGTCAAACATCAACATGCAACACAACTAGGTCAACCTTGACCTAAGGTTGCACCGACAATCTCCCCAAGTCAAACATCAAAATACAACTCGAGTCACGTCAACTCGAGTCGGGTCAACCAGGTCAACCTTGACCTAAGGTTGCACCAACATGCTTATGTCTATGCATCGACATAAGTTTGGGCAATAAATACCAAAATCATATAAATCAAGTTAAGTGATCCATGCTTAGTCAAAACTAATTGGAACATTTACTTAACTTGACTAATCAAGTGAAAGCTACTACCTCTTGGTAAACAACTAGTAACTAAAGGTTAGACAGTTGGCTGTTAGTAAATAATTTGGTTACTCATGCTTGGACTATGGGACTTTAAATTTTTTAAATTGACTGGCATGAATCAAGGGGGAGTGAAAAAAAAATAAAAAAAATATTTTTTTAACCAAGTTGTTTCTTGTTTTTAAAATAAAATTATTTTTGACTTGGTTTTTAATACAAAATTATTTTCTTTGACTTGGAAAATTATTTTTGACTTGGATTTAAAATTATTTTTTACTTGAAAATAAAATTCTTTTTTAAACTTGGCCTTGAAATATAAAATGATCCTGTCTGAGAAGTCTGACAAAACGAAAAGTTGGGAGAAAACCTACTGCTGATGAAGAATAATACCTGACTGAATACCAATCCGAGAAACCCAAGGTGGATCGGGGATAATAAAGTCACAGAATGCCCTCTTTGTGCGAAGATCCAATGAAGAGAGAGAAATCTGATTGAAGAAAATCGAGATCCAAAGCTCCTAAGGCTTCCTGCGCACAAGAGACCGACCAACACTATCGTTAGTGACCTAAGACTGGGGTGGGAATCCTTGGCTAGACCCTCCGATGCTCAAGTCAGTGATCTCTCTTGGTGTGGAAGAAGAAGAAGGAAGAAGAAGATGAACAATAGTTGAAAAACTAGGGTTGTGAATGTGAACAGTAATGTGAACTTACTTGGCCAACGGAGAGGATTCCTCTTTTTATGCCAGTTCATATAACCTCCGTAGTAATGAATGTTGGTGCAATATCCTTTAGGTCAAGATTGACCTGGTTGACCAAGCTTGAGTCTTGATTTGGGTTTCGATGTTTGACAATATATTGGGTTTAGATGATATGGACAATGCAGGTGCAGTTGTTCATTTGGGGAGATTGTTGATACAATTCCCGTTTGGTCAAGGTTGACCAGTTGAGATGTGAAGGAAAGTCAAGTAGGTCAAGGTTGACCGGATACCTGACTGGAAAGTCCTGGTGAGTGAAGCCAGGCAGAAGAAAGTCCTAGTGAGTGAAGCTAGACAGAAGGAAAGTCCTGGTGAGTGAAGCCAGACAGAAGGAAATCCTGGTGAGTGAAGCCAGGTGAAAATCCTAGTGAGTGAAGCTAGGTGAAAGTCCTGGTGAGTGAAGCCAGGCAGTTGGAATGTCCTGGTGAGTGAAGCCAGGCAGTTGGAAAGTCCTAGTGAGTGAAGCTAGGTGAAAGTCCTGGTGAGTGAAGCCAGGCAGTTGGAAAGTCCTGGTGAGTGAAGCTAGGCAGTTGGAAAGTCCTAGTGAGCGAAGCTAGGTGAAAGTCCTGGTGAGTGAAGCCAGGCAAGGGAAATCCAGATGGGTCAAGGTTGACCAGACATATGGTGGAAGTCCAAGTAGGTCAAAGGGATTGACCGGATACTTGGCACGAGGATAAAAGTCCGAGTGGGTCAAAGGGATTGACCGGACACTTGGTGAGAGAGTCCTAGCTGGTCAAGGGTGACTGGATGCTAGATTTTATGTACCAACAAGTCATGGTTGACTGGATGTTGGTTTAGGAGGCGTTATACTTGATTTTGTTGGTGCGGGACGCATCCGACGATTGAACTCGTGTTTTGATAATGACAAAGGATTCAAAGTTAAGGTGTTTTTTGATTTAACAAGTCTGCTTAAGTGTTTCAGGAAAGTCCTAGCTGCGGTTAGGCAAAGGGAAAATCCTAGGGGGTGGTAACCCTAGGTCATAGGGGGTGGTAACCCTATATGGAAAGTCTTGGCAGGTCGAAGGCTTAAGGCAAAAGTCCTAGGGGGTGGTAACCCTAGGTGGAAAGTCATGGTGTCGCGAACCAGGTGAAAGACTGGACTAGCCGGGAAGCGGATGTCCAACAGAAAGTCTGGAAGCTTCGAGTGCTGAGCAAAAGTCCAGTCGATCTGGAGGATCGCACTGGCAGCAGGTAAAACTCCTGAGTGGAGTAGGTGAGGATGCGTTCCCCATAGAGGGAACAGTAGACCTCGGGTCGACCTAGGGTTTCCGGTTGGAAATCCGAAGTCAGACCCGGACAGTCCGGAGACTGTCGTTATATTCTGTTATCATATTTACTGTTGTTTTGTGCTAACTTTGTTTTGCAGGGAATGTGTTTGGGACTAACACTTTTGCAGGACCAAAGGAGCACAAGTTAACCTCGGATGAACAGTGTCCGAGGCGCCTCCATAGAGCTTGGAGGCGCCTCGGGTGCGAACCAGAAGAAACCAGCGCAGCACAGTCCAAGGCGCCTTGGAAGAGGTTTAAGGCGCCTTAGACCAGCGGATGGAGGTGCCTTCAGGTGCATGAAGGCGCCTCCAGATGGGATAAGCGCAAAATGGTCAGCGCTCATCTGCACGGTGGACTCGCAGCTGTGGAGGCACCTTTGAAGGCTTTCAAGGCGCCTTGAGCTTACTATAAAAGCAGCACTCGACGTCCAGCTTTAAACAACAACTTCCAGGCTTCCTTTCTTCAACGTGCTGCTAACAAGATCATTCCGAGGTGCTGTTGCGACATACCGACGACCTGGAACATCAGTTTTGATTCTGTTATTGTCGGTATAATTTGTTTTGGTGCTTACAATAGTAAATCTCTTATTGTACTTTTAACGAACTTATAGTTGTTGCCCACCGGAAGCGATCAAGGATCCGGGCCTTCGAGTAGGAGTCGTCACAGGCTCCTCACGAAGTAAATCCTTCGTGTCCTTTTTATTTACTTTCCGCTGCGTTATTTCTGAACGAGTTTTTTCGATTCTGATAATCAAACGAAATAGCCACGAGTGTTATTCACCCCCCTCTAGCGCGTCTCGATCCAACAGATTTTAGGGAGATATCATGAGCTGGATCGATTAGCCGATCGATTGGCTCATGCCCAATCGATCGGCCGATCGATTGGGCGAGTCTTCGTGACAAGCCTCTTCCCAATCGATCAGTGGATCGATTGGGACAAGTGCGCGATGGCACAGAACGATGCTGAATCGATCGGTTGATCGATCCAGATCCCCCAATCGATCAGTGGATCGATTGGGAGCTGCGATTTCGCGCGACAAGCCCTGGATCGATCAGCCGATCTTCTAGGCTATTCCAGAGAGCACAGAGGTGCTCTGGATCGATCGGTTGATCGATCCAAAGCCTCCCTGATCGATTGGGAGTAATCCAATCGATCGGGATCTGACCGTTGGCGCAGATAAAGGCTATTGGCGTGCGCCTTCTTCGGCAGAGCTCGCACTGTTCACTCTAGATCCTCGACAGCAACTCCACAGCTCTCTCTAAGCTCCAGATTGCCAATTCTTGAAGGTTCTTGGAGGCTCTTCCAAGTCAAGAGGCAGATCAAAAGCAAGAAGAAGAAAGCTAGGGTTAGGGTTTCTTGTATTCATTGTAAGCTTTGCTTATACTTTTGTTCCCTTTCCTTTCTTTCTGTATTGAGAGTCTTGTAGGGCTTCTCCGCCTTTGGTAGTTACCGAAAAGGAGTGTTTATTAGTGGAGGTGTGTGTGTGTGCGTTGATCCTTGGACTAGTCACCTCTTGTGAGGTGGATACCAAGTAAAATCTATTTATTAGCGTTGTTGTAGTTGTTTCTTGTATTTCCGCTGCATATCTTTGAAGAAACAAGTAACGTCAAGCACGAAGATCGCGCCGAGCTATTCACCCCTCCTCTAGCTACATAATCGGTCTCAACAAGTGGTATCAGAGCGAGGCCGCTCTTCACCGGAATCATCGCCGGAAGGGGCAAACATAACAAGAAGAGCTAGAGAGTGAAGAAGTTGGAGCAAATTCATCAAAGTCAAAGAATTCAAGAAACTCAATTTCAAGATGCAATTCCAAGATGGACTTGGATTTGACACACGGGTGCCTCCACCATTCACAATGACAAGCTTCGATCTTTGGAGATCAAGGATAAAAAATTTCTTGATGGTGGAGATAGAGCAATAGTTTGCTCTAATGGAAGGCTTCGAGACTCCAAGAAACTCCAAGGGAAAAGTCCTCAAGAAAAGCAAATGGAGCAAAGAGCAGATTCAAAGGAGCGAGGCAAATGATAAAGTGACCAAGCTTTTGGTCAACTTATTACCTAGCCACATTTTGGCTCAAATTGGAGAATTCAAGGATGCCAAGGAGCTTTGGAGCAAGTTGGCAACTATTCATGAGATCCCCTCCACTATACCAATCTAAGAAAAATCCAAAGAGGGTGACTCATTGGAGCAAGACCAAGAGGAGGAGAATTCCGAAGTTGAGAGATGCTCAACTTCCGAAGAAGAGGTCCAAGAAGCTTCATCCTCAAAGGAGTGCAATCAAAAGAGCAAGGAAGGAGCATATTCCTTGTTTCATGTACAAGAGGATGAAGAAGAAGGCGAAGCCTCCACCTCTAGGATTGAGGGGGAGCAACCTTCGGTGGCACCGGATCAGAAAGAAGGAGAAGCTTCTACATCCGGGTCAAACAAAGAAGAAGATGAAGTAGCTTCCACCTCCACAAGTCAAGCAAAGTCCAATGGAGGAACATCAATTTCGTATCAAGAGGAAGTCTCTACTTCCAAGTCTAATGGAGGAGCAAGTGCCATCCCTACACAAGAAGGTATAAGTGTCTTAATTAAAAATAAAAATCATATCATATGCTTTGAATGTAGGGAACATGGACATTATAAGAGTAAATGCCCTAAATTGGCCAAGAAGAAGGGCCAAGTGGCATAAAAGGGCAAGGAGAAGCCCAAGGAGACTGCTCCCGGAACAAAGAAGAGCAAGAAGCACATTGTGTGCTTCTCTTGCAATCAAAAGGAACATTATCGGAATCAATGTCCCAAGGGGAAGAAAGTGGTCAGGGCTCAAGGAGGAAGCTCAACTCAAGGGGGAGCCTCCAAGGTAAAAAGGAAGGTAACATTTATTGAGCCTACTCCTTTAAATCATGGTAAAAAGCATACTGGATCTAATTTATATCATTTCAATGCTATTTACCATGGAAATAGGAGGCATGATAAAGTTAAGGAAAATCATGTAGCTTATCATGCTAAAACCTCTCAACCTAGGGTTAGAAAGGTAGATAGGAATTTATGCAAGAACCCTAAGGATTCTAGGTATTTGCCTAAGAAGAAGAAAAATCAAAGTTTTAGTGAAAAACCTAAAGTTGAAGAATTATGAATGGAAAATCAAGTCTTGAGGTCAAGATTTGACAAATTAGAGAGGACTCTTCGAAAAATAACAAATATGATACAAGGGTCCAAGAGTCAAAACCTAGGTCTAGAAGTATCAAAGTCATCCAATGGTTATAAGGGTTTGGGATACAAACCTAAAACCAAGAAAGATGTAATTTCTTACCATAGGGTTCCATATAGTTATGGAACCAACCCTAGGTCTAGTGATCAAGTCAAGAATACTAGGAAGGTTATTCCTAAGAGTATTTTTGCAACAAATGTGACTAAGACTTCTAAGAAGTCCAAGAAAGTCACAAAGAAGGTTACAAGGGAAGAAATCCCTAGGGTTGACCTAGAAAATGTGACCAAGGCTTCTAAGAAGCCAAACAAGGTCACTAGGAAGGTATCTAGGGAAGTTATCCCTAGTGAGTACCTAAAGCATCCAAGGAGCACCAATAGGTTTTGGGTTCCTAAGAGCATCTTCTCTACCCCATAAATGGGTTAGAGAGTGTCAACTCTAAGTGGAAGGGTAGTTAATCCAATCATGATGAAGTTGACACTCAAGGAGCATTTTCAAGGTTATTATCAACTTTTGAAAATGAAGAGGATAAAGGATTTACTCTTGGAAAGAGTAAAATGTGTCATATTTTGAGAAATTGGATGAAAGCTTAAATGACACAATTTGAGAAAATCATAAGAACTATCAAGTTGGGATTTTGGTATGTTCTTAAGAAGTTAAAGGCAAATTTAAGCTTTAACTCAAAATTGATTACTCTTTAAAAGAGTAAATTGTGCCAAAACTTGAGGAATATGCTCAATTTAAATTGGCACAAATTATGAAAGGCAAAAGAAATGTCAAATTTGGGTTTTGACATTTTCTTGGGAAAATTGGGCAATCTAGGGTTTAAACTTTTAAGTTAGCTAAGGGTTAAGGACATTTAGACAGGCAATCTAAGTATTTTATTTTATGCTAAATCTTGTCATGATTATTTGCCCATTATATGCCATGACATCATGTTTATTTTTGCATTCATATTTTATTATGAAAAACATAAAAATATCATGTCATGACATACATACATACATCATGTAGTTATGGGAATCTTTCTTTTGAAAGCTATTTCATTTTGATGTATGCCATAACATATCATGCATTAATTTCAATTCCTTGAAATTAAGGACAAATGACATTTGTTAACAAGTAACATCCTAGGTGAATGTTCATAACCTCTAAATGCCTAGGCAGAGATGCATGATCCCTAGATTAGGGTAAAACCAAAATCTACATCTCACAAAGACCTATAAGGTGACGTGTATGTGTTTTAGTGCACATTAGATACAAGTGAGATGTTAGGATGATGAACAAAACTTAAGATGCTGATTTAGTGCATTCTTTTGGGTTTTAGGTTCATCAAGACACATAGTTATGTGTTTTCCCATCATTAGGAAAGCTAATGTACATGTCATGTGCATTAAGCCCAAGGAACATGGTGGGATATTGGTTTTAAAAATCATTTTAAAATGATTTTGGAAAATCTTGATGAAGACTATCTTTTGATAGTGATCATCATTGAATAGTTGAGCACAAACTAGAAGAAAACACTAAAGTTTTTGCAAGGTCTCTAGTTTGTGTCAATCTTGGAAAATATGAAGTATTTTCTTAGAAAATTATTTTTCCATGATAATATATGCCCTAAATAATGTCTACAATGATTTTCATGATTTTTGGATTTTTGTAGAATTTTCTAGGGGTTTCTGAAGTTGACTGAAATGGAAATTCAGCAACTATCAGAACTCCAATCGATCACCCGATCGATTGGAGTGCCTCAATCGATCAGGCGATCGATTGAGAAGGAAAATCCCGTGAGCAGAAGCTCGCTGGATCGATCCACCGATCGATCCACCCTATTTGAATCAATCAGTGGATCGATTCAAGATGGTTCAATCGATTGGGACCCAACTCCAATCGATTGAGGAAACTGATTTTGGCTGGGAAAGCCTGATTTCAGCATTCCAAACTAGGTTTAGTCTAGGTAACCATTCCAAACCCATCAAAATACATTTGTATACATAAAAAGGGTGTTTTCATGTTGAAAACAAGGATGAATTGGTTGAGGAAGACTAAATTGAAGTTTAGGTTGAGGTTTGGTTTTAATATTAGATTTTTGAACCTCAAAACTTCTAAATTTGTGTTTCCTAAAGGTTTAGGGATTCCAAGTCATTGTTGGTGCAATGACAAAAGGTACGACCATGTCTTTAGGGGGAGTTACTCTTTAAGGACATGAAAATTATTTTTTATACACCTTGGAAGGTGGTTAACCTTCTTTTAGAGAAAATGCTCAAGGTTGGACATTGAAATTAATGGGAAGTGGATATCCTCATTGTTTAAGTGGAGTTTGCTCATGGATGAGCATTTGATAAAAATGAAGGGTATGAGACCTTCATTTGGGTTATTCAAGTGGTTAATGCTCAAGGGTGAGCATTGATGATAATGAAGGGTATGAGATCTTCATTATCGTGTTGATCGCAACGGGTGAAGTTGTGAACAACGATAAGCAACTCTTCAGGGGGAGAGGTTGTGGTTGATGTGTGCCCAAAGATGGGGGCATGTTTATGATGTGTGCCAATAGGGGGATAATGCATGGTTAAGTTAGGCCTTCAGTACCTAAAGGGGGAGTTTGCCATCTAGAAAAGGAGAAGAATGGAGGGAACCATCATTCAGATATTGGCATGAAGGGAGTTGAGGCTATGGTATTAGCCTAATTTCCTAACTTAACATGTGGTATTGTCAAACATCAAAAAGGGGAAGATTATTAGTGCAATATCTTTTAGGTCAAGGTTGACCTGGTTGACCAAGCTTGAGTCTTGGTTTGAGTTTCGATGTTTGAGAATATATTGGGTTTAGATGAAATGGACAATGCAGGTACAGTTGTTCATTTGGGGAGATTGTTGATACAATTCCCGTTTGGTCAAGGTTGACCAGTTGAGATGTGAAGGAAAGTCAAGTAGGTCAAGGTTGACCGGATACCTGACTAGAAAGTCCTGGTGAGTGAAGCCAGGCAGAAGAAAGTCCTAGTGAGTGAAGCTAGACAGAAGGAAAGTCCTGGTGAGTGAAGCCAGGCAGAAGGAAATCCTGGTGAGTGAAGCCAGGTGAAAATCCTAGTGAGTGAAGCTAGGTGAAAGTCCTGGTGAGTGAAGCCAGGCAGTTGGAAAGTCCTGGTGAGTGAAGCCAGGCAGTTGGAAAGTCCTAGTCAGTGAAGCTAGGTGAAAGTCCTGGTGAGTGAAGCCAGGCAAGGGAAATCCAGATGGGTCAAGGTTGACTAGACATCTGGTGGAAGTCCAAGTAGGTCAAAGGGATTGACCGGATACTTGGCACGAGGAGAAAAGTCCGAGTGGGTCAAAGGGATTGACCGGACACTTGGTGAGAGAGTCCTAGCTAGTCAAGGGTGACCGGATGCTAGGTTTTATGTACCAACAAGTCATGGTTGACTGGATGTTAGTTTAGGAGGCATTAGACTTGATTTTAGGGAGAAATCATGAGCTAGATCGATCAGCCGATCGATTGGCTCATGCCCAATCGATCGTCCGATCGATTGGGCGAGTCTTCGCGACAAGCCTCCTCCCAATCGATCAGTGGATCGATTGGGACAAGTGCGCGATCGCACACAACGGTGCTGAATCGATCGGTTGATCGAACCAGATCCCCCAATCGATCAGTGGATCGATTGGGAGCTGCGATTTCGCGCGACAAGCCCTGGATCGATCAACCGATCTTCTAGGCTATTCCAGAGAGCACAGAGGTGCTCTGGATTGATCGATTGATCGATCCAAAGCCTCCCCGATCGATTGGGAGTAATCCAATCGATCGGGATCCGACCGTTGGCGCAGATAAAGGTCGTTGGCGTGCGTCTTCTTCGGCAGAGCTCGCACTGTTCACTCTAGATCCTTGACAGCAACTCCACAGCTCTCTCTAAGCTCCAGATCGCCAGTTCTTGAAGGTTCTTGGAGGCTCTTCCAAGTCAAGAGGCGGATTAAAAGCAAGAAGAAGAAAGCTAGGGTTAGAGTTTCTTGTATTCATTGTAAGCTCTGCTTATACTTTTGTTCTCTTTCCTTTTTTTCTGTATTGAGAGTCTTGTAGGGCTTCTCCGCCTTCGGTAGTTACCGAAAAGGAGTGTTTATTAGTGGAGGTGTGTGTGTGTGCGTGGATCCTTGGACTAGTCACCTCTTATAAGGTGGATACCAAGTAAAATCCATTTGTTAGCGTTGTTGTAGTTGTTTCTTGTATTTCCGCTGCATATCTTTGAAAAAACAAGCAACGTCAAGCACGAAGATCGCGCCGAGCTATTCACCCCCCTCTAGCTACATAATCGGTCCTAACAATAAAGTGGACCCCGGTTTGTTAGAGTTTGTTATGAGATGACGTAAGCTGCGTACTTGTGGTAAATGACTTTTAAGGAATCTTTTCTGTACCCCAGATGTACTTTCTTTGTCGTCTAGTACTTGCAAAAAAGTCTAGAAACACATTTCCCGCCAAATGGATAAACCTGTTATACAATCAGACACAGATATCTATATTAAACTAAGTATGAGTCTCCCTGTTCGTCCTGTCTTTATTATGTTGTAGACAGCTTGGTATTATACTATGTTTCATATTGACTGAATATTAAACCCGGACCTTGTTCGTTTGATTTATTATTATTATTTAACTAATTGTTCAATAATATACTACTAACTCTATAAAGCCTTAGATCTTTTCATTCTCGGGCGATCATGTATACTTGACTAATTCTAGATATGCTATCTTAAATAATCCTGGCTTTTTGTCTTAAACATGAAAACCCGGCTGATATTGATTTATCCTTCCTAAGATGTATCTTGGCCAATATTGGCCTACTCTCCTTGAGGTATTTCTTGATCAGTATTAGCTTACTGTCCTCAAGGCATATACCGGTCGATATTAACCTGTCTTCCCCTAAGGTATATCTCGGCAGATGTTGGTCTACTCTCCTTGAGGTATATCTTGGTCGATATTAGTCTTTCCTTCTCAGGGTATATCCCGGTCGATATTAGCTTACTCGCACTAAGGTATATATTGATCAATATTGACCTGCCTCTTCTAAGGTATATATCAATCGATATCAGTCTACCTCCCTTGAGGTATATATCAGTCGATATTGGCCTTTCCTTCTCAGGGTATATTCTGGTCGATAATAGCTTACTTGCATAAAGATATATATCAGCGATATTGACCTGCCTCTTCTAAGGTATCGATTGATCAATATCAGTCTACCTCCCTTGAGGTATATATCAGTCGATACTGGTCTGCCTCTTCTTTTTAAAGTATATCTCGGTCGATATTGGCTTGCCTTATCCAAAGTATATCTCGATCGATATTGATCTTCCTTCATCAAGCTATTATCCGGCCGAGATTGGCCTTCCTCTCTCAAGGTATATCCCGACCAATATTGATCTATCTTCTCAACTCGGCTATCTCCTTTCCCTTCCTCACCGGGGAATAAAATATTTAATTAAACTTTCTGAAAAAACATTAAACTAGAATTAAATAATACTTTGAAAGTTTTTTTTAACATTTTTTTAAAAAAATTAAATATTAATTTTTTTAGAAATTATTTTTGAAAAATTCTAAAAATTATAATTACTTAGAATTTTTTTTTTAAAACTCTGACGAAAATTCTAAAAATTATGTTTACTTAGAAATTTTTGATGGAAAATTCGTCTTTTACACAATTTTTTCTAAACTTAAAATTTTGCTAAAATTCTTTCTGTTACCCCGCTTTTTGCTGTGATCAAAAGGGGAGAGAAAGGTACAAGTTTAGAGAGGAGAGAATTTTTAAAATTTTAATTTTTTTTGGTTAACTCTTAATTTAGTAGTTGTAATTTTATTTATTGCAAACTAATGCTTAACATGCTAGTTTAGTAATTTTCTTTAAAATTACTGTTTTGTGTCTATTTTTACCCTAACTTGAATTTGGGTTGATGCACATCAAAAAGGAGGAGATTGTTGGTCCCCGTGGGTGTTTTGATGTGATCAACCAAGTTGGTTAGACCCTGCTTTGTGTTTGATCCTTGTGTCTGAGTGTGCAGGAGCTTAGGAGCGCAGAAAGTCGAGCGGAAGACGCAGCTAGCGAGAAGGACGACACGAGAAGGGAACCGACGGGCTTGGTGCGTTTGAAAGACGAGAGAGCTGCGGAAGAGTACTCCGGTGGACGAGAAGAATGTGCGCGGCGTTCAAGGGACGAGAAGCCGAACGGAAGACTGCTCGAGGAGAAGGCCAGAAATTGGGTTCGGGTGAGCCCTATTTCGGTTGGCCGCAATCACACAACCAAGTGAAGCTTCGGAAGTCAAAGAAAAGGAGAAGATGTGCTGGAAATACAGCTCAAGACGCCTCAAGCAGTATTTGAGGCGCCTCAATCAAGCTTGGAGGTGCCTCAAACATTTGAGGCGCCTCTAAGTTTGTTTAAGGCACCTCAAGCCTGGTCAAAAGAGCCGTTCGAGCACGGATAGAGTTCTATCCGGTCAAAAGTCATGGAGGCGCCTTCAAGGCTTATAGAGGCACCTTCAACCCTCAGGATAGACTTTCCAAAAGCTATATAAAGGCCCCTGGAGCTAGGAAAGAAACAACAACTCAAACAATCAATTCTGTAGTCCTTTCTAGTAACTAGTGAGCATTTTAAGTGTGTAAAAGACTTCTCCATCTTCAGGAAAGGAGTTTTCTTACTGCGCTTTTCTTACTGCCTTGGATTAACAACCCTCTTAGTTGTAACCAGGTTAATTTCTGTCTCCTTTTATTTCTGCTATTAATTTTATTATAGTTGCTTTACTTTTGAGTTGAAAGATCCGAGGAGGGTATCGTCTTAATTTTTTCAGAAGTAATTCACCCCTCTTGTCAGCCTCCGCTGCACCTACATCTTGGCTACATAGCCAAGAGCAATTAAGGAGCATCAATCTTTCAGATCGGGTTGGCAGTCACAGTCGTCAAGCTATTGATGTACGTATTCTTAGTTATAGGTTACTACCTTCCTATCATTTTTTCTAACCACATTATTATTTTGTTTAGTTCCTTGCTTCAAGTATTCACATGGACTAGCTACTTATGGCTCGAGATCGGGAAAATGGCTAGTTAAAAGCTCAAATAGAAACATTGAAAGCTGCTTCTCCTCTTCCTCACACTGATATAACTCAATTGCGCGAGAAAGTAGCCTCACAGGGTCGACAGCTAGAGGCTATGAAAAAGGAATTGCAGGAGTTACAGCAGTCACTGAAAGACAAAGAGCTTGAAAGGAGAACCTTAGAGCTACAAGTGGATCGATTATATTCTGGTCTTCGACTGGAAATTACTTTGAAGGAAAAAACTCTCTCAGATATTTCTCATAAAAGCCTTGTTTTAGAGAAAGTAGAGAGGCTTCATAATGTCTTTCTTTCTGAGCAGGCTCAAGATTCAGCCTCACATGACTTTGCTATTCTAAAGGAACAAGAACAAAGAAAGGCTCAAGATGTCAAGCTATCATCGCTCCAAAAGGAAATGGAACAACTTAAATTGGAGAAAGACACTGTCAAAGATCAGGCTGCTAAAATACAGGCTGAATTTCAAAGTTATAAGGAGCATGAGGAAAATCGATGGGAAGAGAGACGCCTAGCTGATGTGCGTAGATTATATACTCTTTTATGCATGTTTTTATGCACATTTACATACTTTGAGCATGCTTGATCTATGCACTTTTATACTTCCAGCTTTCCTTTTAGCATATTTACTCTTTTGGTTCGGAGATCTACTTTTTGTGCATTTTCTGTACACAGGAGTCAAAATTGGTGAAGATTATGCGTCCTCGGGCAAGCTTGGAAGGAATTGAAGGGAGAGAGCATCAGGCCGTGTACCACACACGGCCGTGTAGTTTTAACAGGAAGGGAAGAGGACATGCCCGTGTGAATCTCACACGGCCGTGTCTTGATTTGAAGAAATTAGAGCAGATGCCTTACATGGCCGTGTAGATCTACACGGCCGTGTGAGGTTTCCAGAGGCCAAGCAGGTGGTGGCCGTGTGCGTCCTGGCCGTGTGAGTCACACGGCCGTGCAGCTTTGGCAGAGAAGGAAGAGGACATGGCCGTGTGAATCTCACACGGCCGTGTCATGGGGCCGTGTGGCGCCCGATTTCCTCCTCTATTTAAACCCTCCTTCATGAATTGAAAGGGGATCTCTCCCCCTTTGGGAGAAGGCAAGATTTGGTGGTATCCTCCCATTCTTGGGAGGATTTCTGGGCGATTCGAGGGGAGTTCTTGACGATTTCGACTCCGGAGCGAGGATTGGATCCGAAGATGAGGCTTCTTCGTAGATAAGTTTTCTCTTTTCCCCTTTTCTTGGTTTCTTGGATTGGGGATTTAAGAAATGCTTGTAATCTTTATTTCTTCGGGTATTCTTCCTCGATTCATGGAGTAGATCTTGTATTCTAGGATTAAGGGAGTATTTGTATGATGGATTGATGTAATCTCTTATGGATTTGCCAATTTCTTGTTTCAATGACATTGTCTTGCTTGTATCAATTAGATCTTGAATGATTAATGGTGATTTGTGCTTAATTCTCATTCTTGATTGATTGTTTGGATTTCTTGTGGACTTTGTAAAGATAAACTCTCACTCGATCATCCGAGGGATCCACGTGACAGGTGCAAGCCCGTGTAAGGACGTTTGAGAGATAATCTTGAAGAGGAAATAGGAATATTCAAGAGAGTAGGATGGATCTTGTGATTAGTTTCTTGTATCTTGATAGATTAATAAGTTGTGGGCTTCTATGTTGATATCCGAGGAAGGCATAGTAATAGGTGCGCTTCTGTGTAAGGACAACGTAGGTTCACGTCTAATTGATCATATTTAGATACATTCCTCAGTCCTTAGCCGGTTATCTATTGCAAGAGAGAACCGTCAACTTTCTACAAGTGTTTGACAATTGAGGGACAAGAATTGGTGAACCATTTACATTCAAGAAATCTTACAAAGAAATCGAAACTCCTAGAATCTCCCTTTATCATAACCCAAAACACTAAACTCTTGTTTGTTGATCTTTAATATTAGATTTGTTTACCTTCACTTTGCATTTGAAATAATTGGATAGTTGTTTAGCTAATTCGCATTGAGACATTTCTAGTGCTTATTCCAGTCCCTGTGGATACGATAATCTTTTATATTACTTGCGACATTTCCGTACACTTGCGGAGCGTAACAAGTTTTTGGCACCGTTGCCAGGGACTGCGCTATAACATTAGGAATTATCAATTGAGTTAGACTAAACATAACATTTGTTTTCCTTTCATATTGCATAGTTGTAACTAATCATTAGATTTATGTTTTTACTTTCTTGTATAACTTTTACTTATTGTTAATTCTTGTTGTACAAATTCAATTATGCATTTTTGATTCTTTTATTTTTCTCTTTTTCTGTTGAATTGTCATTTGCTATCTTGTTCTTGTGTATGCGAAGATCTAACTTTGCAGGGGAATTCTTTCCTTTTGACCCTGAGATTGACAGAACTTTCCATAAAAGAAGAATTCTGCAAAGGCAAATTGAAGAACAGGAACATTTGAACATGGCGAATAGACCACTCAATGATTATGCTGCACCTTATGCAAGAGGTTTTCGATCTAGTATTTCAAGACCTTCAGTGGAAGCTAATAACTTTGAGATCAAACCCGCAATTATATCTATGGTGCAGCAGAACCAATTTGGTGGAGGACCTCATGAAGACCCCAATCAACACTTAGAGGTCTTTTATGAAATATGTGGTACCATGAAAATGAATGGAGTTCCTTCAGAAGCAGTTAGATTATTATTATTTGGGTTTTCTTTAAGAGATAGGGCAAAGCAATGGCTGAATTCTTTAGCCCCTAATAGCATCACCACTTGGGAGCAGTGTGAGCAACAATTTCTTGATAAATTCTATCCACCAAGCAAAACAGCTCATATGAGGAATTTAATTGCAAGCTTCAAGCAAACTGACTCAGAATTTCTTTTTGAAGCATGGGATAGATATAATAGTATGCTCAGACAATGCCCACATCATGGGTTGGAAAGATGGTTAGTGTTGCACACTTTTTATAATGGTATCAACTATCATACCAAAGTGTCCCTTGATTCAGCTGCTGGAGGGGCACTTATGAATAAAAGTTTAGATGAAGCTGAAGAAATTATTGACAGTGTAGCATCATCAATGGGCAAATGAAAGAAGTGGTGGCTATTCTTCTGTAAACCCAACAATTAAAGCATCAGGGAAGTTTGATGTAGATGCAATCACTCTTTTGTCTGCAAAATTGGACGCTCTTACAAAGAAATTTGAGAATATGGGGACTAGTGCTAATATGGTCAATGCTATTAGTACATCTTGTGAAGTATGTGGGAGTTCAGAGCACTTAAATGACTCATGTCCATTGGGAGCTATCACTGCACAAATCAATCAACTGGAACAATGTAATGCAATCATGAGTTACAATCAAAGGCAGAACAACCCATACTCAAATACTTATAACCCTGGATGGAAGAGCCATCCCAATTTTTCTTACAGAAATAATCAAGATCAAGGACCATCTATGGGGGCAAGACCAAATTTTCAAGCTGGGCAACAAAATTTTCAACATCTATCTTCTCAAGGCTTACCAAAGTCAAATATTGAAAAGATGCTTGAAGAAATTATCTCAAGTCAGAATGAAATGAAGCAAGATTTAGCAAAGCTCATTCAGAGAATGGATAATTCTGAAAAGCATCAAAAGATCCAGGATAGTCAAATTGCCCAACTAGCTTCCTCATCATCCAGAGCACCAGGACAACTTCCAGGAAAACCTGATGTGAATCCTATGGAGCATTGCAATAGAATTGAGCTTAGGAGCGGACGGACCTTGGGAGACTCCCAAGCGACTGCTCCAAAAGGGATATAAAAAGAAGAAGAGCTCTCTCCTCTTATACCAAATCAGATTCAAGCTAATGACGAGAGTACCATTGAGGTTGAAGAGACTCTTCCACTGAACCATCAGAGCAAAGCTGTCCCTTTTCCTCAGAGACTTACAATGCTCAAGAAAGATGAAGAATTTGGCAAGTTTTTAGAAAAAGTTAAGGAAATTTGTGTAGAGGTACCTCTTATTGATGCTATTCTTCAAATGCCTAGATTTGCCAAATTCCTGAAGGATCTCATGTCAAACAAGAGAAGAAGAGGAGAGGTTGAGACCATTGCGCTTAGTGAGGAATGTAGTGCTATTTTGGAGAAGAACACTTCCCCAAAACTAAAGGACCGAGGAGCTTTTATATTCCGTGCAACATAGGAAAAGAATTTTTTGAAAAAGCTTTTTGTGATTTGGGGGCAAGTGTTAGCCTCATTCCCTATTCAATTTGTAATAAATTAGGTCTCAAAAACATTAAACTTACTACTATGGCACTTCAACTTGCCGATCATTCCTGCAGGTACCCTTTGGGTATTATAGAAGATGTGCCAGTAGAGGTGGATGGGAATGTTATTCCCACAGATTTTGTCGTGTTGGACATGGAAGAGGACCCCAGGATTCCTATCATATTAGGAAGAGCTTTCCTTGCTACTGGAGCTATAATTGATGTCAAAAATCATAAGCTTTCTTTGGTAATTGGTAAGGAAAGGTTGGAATATGATTTATCTAATATCTCTAACCATGTCTCGTCTCTTTTAAATGCTTGTAGCAGGACAAGCATTTATAAACTTGAGGAATGGAATTTCCATCCTCATGGAAGGCCACCAAACGAAGGAGACAATGTGGTGGAAGATGTTGGGAGAAGATCTCCCAACAAAAACGAAAAGTATATCTGTCCTCCAAGGGCGAGGAAAAGAAGTGAATGATCAAGTTTGGTCGAGCTAAAGACCTTAAACAAGCGCTTCTTGGGAGGCAACCCAAGGGTTCTTTTAGTTAGTTTTGATTTGTATTTTAATTTCTTTTAGTTTGATGCATTCTTTTGATTTTGTTTTCAGGTTAGGTGCAAAACAGAGCCCGACCGTGTGCTATACACGGCCGGCAAAGGTTGCAGAGAAGGGAAGTGCTTGGGCCGTGTCATCCAGACACGGCCGTGTAGGATCTCCCGAGGAGAAAAAGGTCTAGGCCGTGTCTCAAACACAGCCGTGTAAAAAATCCCGAGGAGAAAAAGGTCTAGGCCGTGTCCCAGACACGGCCATGCGAAGAATCCAGAGAAGGAAGAGGGGGAGGCCGTGTGGATCTGCACGGCCCGTGTAGGAGAGTTATTAAAGTTTTCTTTCTACCTTACACGGCCAGATCTTGGCCGTGTTCCGCACACCCCCAACTCTCCAAAACATCTCTTTCTCTCCCAATCTCTTAAAAACTCCTCTCTAATCTCTCAAGATCTCTTAGATCCGGATTCTCCTCCTCTCTAAGACTTGGACTTTTTGTTCTCCTAACCTAAGATCTTTGCTCTTTGAAGTTTTGTTCTTTGAGTTCCATTTTTCCAACCCTAGACAATTCTTCCCCTATCTAAACTCATCAAGATGCCCAACGAAAAATGTTGGAGGGGCGCTTCTCTTTATCTGATGATCAGTTTAGGGAGGTACAAAATCATTTTCAGTTTACGAGGAATTTTCAAGGTCAAGTGGCTGAGTTTGTGCAGGATTATGATACTGATCAGGCTAGGATGAGAGATTTTATGCAGAGCATGATGCTTACTAGCCAACAAGTAGATGCTTTATATGAGTATCATAGATCCTTGGGTGAGATTCCAAGTTTTCCTATTGTCCAACTGTTGGTTGCTACTCGGAAAACCTAGAGGTTCCACTGTACAATAATTTTGTACAAAGGTCTGAACCTTTTTCCTAGCTACCATGTGTTCTTTTAAATTAAATTTTGGATCGCCTGCGGAACTTAACACGTTTGATCCAAAACTTAATCTATTTGTTCTTTTAGGTTTTAACTTGGATCTCCTGCGGAACTTAACACGTTCGACCCAAGTCTCCTTAAGTTATTAATTCCATTAAATACTAATTTCCATAAAAGGTTCCCAGTACTGACGTGGCGAGGCACATGACCTTCTTGGATATGGGAGCAACCACCACCGACTAGACAAAACCTTTAATAGAAAGCTAATATTTAATTTCCTAAAATAACTTTAGGTTAACCAAAGAGAACAATCAAATCACAAGGAAAAGAAAGAAAACAAAAGAACACAACATCGAAAACATATTCAAATACTAGATCATAAGCCTCTTGTATTTGGTATTATTTCCATAAATAACTAGCATGATGCGGAAATAAAAATTACTAATTATACCTTGTAGAAAAACCTCTTGATCTTCTACCGTATTCCTCTTCTAACCTCGGACATTGTGTGGGCAACGATCTACCAAGATGAGAAACCACCAACCACCTTCTTCTCCTCCAAGCAAGGTTCGACCACAAAGGAAGAACTTTACCAAAGAAGAAAATCAAAATACTAACCAAGCTCCAAGAGATGCTAACTTTCTCTCCTTCTTCTTCTTCTTCTCCAAGTAGTATCCGGCCACCACAAGAACTCCAAGAGAGATGAAGTATTTGGCCACCACAAGAGGAAGAGAGGGAGAGGGTAATGGCCGGCCACAACACCAAGGAAAAAGGGAGAGAAAACAATAGAGGTTGTCTCTCATGAAGACACCCTCACCCCTTCTTTTATATTCCTTGGCCTAGGCAAATTAGGAAATTTAATTACAATAAATTTTCCTTAATTTCCTTGACTTGATTTAATTGAGAGAAATAAAATTTCCCAAATCAATTTCAAGTGGCCGGCCACATCATTGGAAAACAAAAGAGGACAAGTTTTAATCAACAATTAAAACTTCCTAATTTGTTTCTGGAAATTTTAAAAAATAAAATTTCTCTTTAAAATCTCTTCATGGTTAATAAAAGGAAATATCTATAATTTTAATTTTATTAACATGTGAATAATTTTAAAGAGAAAATAAAACATCTCTCCAATCTACAAATAAGGAAAGAGATCTAATATCTTTCTTTAATCTTTTGTAAATCTTTTACAAGAGAGATATTTTAATTCTAATTCTCTTTAAATTATATCTTTCACATTATAATAAAAATTAAAATTAAATTTCTTTTTTAATTTATTTTGGCCGGCCCTACTAGTTTGGGTTCAAGCTAGGGCCGGCCACCCAATAATATACCTAGGCCGGCCCTAGCTTGGTTCCCAAGCTAGCTTGGCCGGCCCCTTATTGGTGGGTATAGAAGGTGGGTATAGGTGGGTATAGAACTCTATAAATAAGAGGCTACGATAGGGACCGAGAGGAGGAATTGGTTTTGGTCTCCCGATAAAATTAAGCATCCTGTGTTCGCCCCGAACACACAACTTAATTTTATCAATGATAATTCATTCCACTAGAGAACTATCATTGAACTACCGCACCAATCCCAAATTACATTTTTGGGCTCCTTCTTATTATGAGTGTGTTAGTCTCCCTGTGTTTAAGATATCGAATGTCCACTAATTAAGTGAGTTACTGACAACTCATTTAATTAATATCTAAGTCCAAGAGTAGTACCACTCAACCTTATTGTCATGTCGGACTAAGTCCACCTGCAGGGTTTAACATGACAATCTTTATGAGCTCCTCTTGAGAACATTATCAACCTAATATCTCTAGGACACAGTTTCCTTCTATAATCAACAACACACACTATAAGTAATACCATTTCCCAACTTATCGGGTTTATTGATTCAACGAACTAAATCTCACCTATTGATAAATTAAAGAAATAAATATCAAATATATGTGCTTGTTATTATATTAGGATTAAGAGCACACACTTCCATAATAACTGAGGTCTTTGTTCCTTTATAAAGTCAGTATAAAAGAAACGACCTCAAATGGTCCTACTCAATACACTCTGAGTGTACTAGTGTAATTATATAGCCAAGATAAACTAATATCTAATTACACTACGACCTTCTAATGGTTTGTTCCTTTTCCATTTTGGTCGTGAGCTACTGTTTATAATTTATAAGGTACTGATAACATCATCTTCTGTATGTGACACCACATACTATGTTATCTACAATATAAATTAAATGAACAACTACAAACAAATGTAGACAATTAGACCAAATGTGATTCTTTATTCATAATAAATGTTTACAAAGCTTAGGCTTTCAAGATACATTCCAACAATCTCCCACTTATACTAATGACTAAGTCGCCATATCTTCTACCATACATCCGATTCCCATTCCTCCACATGCCGATCGAAAGCTGGAAGGGCCTTAGTGAAAGGATCGCCAGGTTATCCACTGATGCAATCTTGGTGATGACAACTTCTCCTCGCTTCACAATATCTCGTATCTAGACGTAGCCTATATGTTTACTTGCCTTATGAGCTCGTGGTTCCTTCGAGTTTGCAATCGACCACTATTATCACAATAAATTGTGATGATTTTGGGCAAACCAGAATCACATCTAAGTCCATTAGAAAGCTCCTGAGCCATACTGCTTCTTTAGTGCTGCTACATATTCAACTTCCATGGTTGAGTCCGAAACGTATTTCACACACCTCCATGAAATGGCTCCACCTCCTAAAGTAAACACATAGCCCGATGTAGACTTCATCGTTATCCCTATCTCGATTGGAAATCAATCCGTAACCCATGTGAGCGATCGTTTGCTTGGTAAACTAGCATATAATCTCTAGTCCTTCTCGTGTACTTCAATATATGCTTTACCAATTCAATGTCCTTGTCCAGGTTACTCTGATATCTGCCATGCCCACCACAAAACAGATATCGGGTCTCGTATATAGCATTGCATACATTAGGCTTCCTACACCAAGCATAAGGAACCGCTTTCATGTCCTCTATCTCTTTGATGTCTTTGAGACATCTCTTTAGATAGAGCTACTCCATGTCTAAAAGGTAAGAAACCTTTCTTGGAATCCGCATGCTAAAACGAGCAAGGATTGTATCTATATATGAAGCTTGGGATAGACACAACATTCTTTTCACGATCCCTTATAACTTTGATCCCAAGAATGTGTGCACATTCTCCTAAGTCCTTCATATCAAATTGTTTGGACAACCATACCCTTACGCCCGATAATACCTTGACATTGTTGCCAATTAACAAAATATCATCTACGATAGTACAAGAAATACCACCACGCTTCCGTTATACTTTTATATACACAAGACTCATCCGGACTTTGAATAAATCCATATGACTGGATTACTTCATTAAACCGGATGTTCCAAGACTTGAAGCTTGCTTCATCCATAAATGGACCGATTGAGCTTGCACACTAGATGCTCTTTGCCTTTTCAATGAACCCTTCCGTTGCTTCATATGGATGTTCTCTTCAAGACTTCCATTAAGGAAAGTCTTGACATCCATTTGCCAAATCTCATAATCCATATGAGCAGAATGGATAAGAGTATCCTGATAGACTTAAGCATGGCTACCGTGAAAAGGTCTCCTCATAATCGATTCTCTTTTTGGTGTACCCTTTGCAACAAGCCTAGCTTTGAAGGTTTCTACCTTCCCGTCCGTCCTCTTTTCCTTTTGTAGATTCACTTGCATCCAACGGCTTTTACACCATCGTGGTTCTACAAGCTCCTAAACCTTATTAGAGTACATGGACTCTATTTCAGAATTCATTGCCTTTGCCAAGATGCTGGATCTATATCTTGGAGTGCTTCATTATATGACTGGGATCAGTTCATGTTTACCCGGATCAAGTCCAAGACTCTCCCAAAACATGAATCTTTCACGCCCTCACAACCCTCCCACTACGACGAGGCAATCGTCTGTGGTTATGTATCATGTGTGACATGTTGCAGTCTCTTGTGGTACTTCATCTTGTCCTGTTGGTACTCAAGTAGACATGTCCTCTCTAAGTTCTTCTAAAACAACTTTACTCGGGCTTGTGATCCATTATATAGTCTTCTTCTAAAAACGGGCATTGGTGCTAACAATGACCTTCCGTCTTTAGGACTATAAAATAAACCACCTTCGCTCCTTTGGGATATCCTACAAACACGCGAACTTCAGACGAGATTCTAACTTATCAGGATCTGGTTTCAAAGACATGTGTTGGACTACCCCAAATCCGAATATGTCTTAGACTGGGTTTTCGCCATTCCACAATTCTATGGGAGTAGAAGAAACTGATTTAGAAGGTACTAAGTTCAAAATATACACTGCTGTTTCCAGAGCATATCCCCAAAACGAATTTGGTAATTCGAATAACTCATCATCGATCTAACCATCTCCATAAGAGTCCTATTCCTTCGCTCGCCACACCATTCTGTTGGTGTTCAGGTGCGATAATTGGGATTGAATCCCGACTCGATAAGTAATTCCTAAACTCTCCTAAGAGGTATTCGCCACCACGATCGATCGTAGTGTCTTGATACTTTTACCTAATCGCTTCTCCACATCGCCCTTGTATTCTTTGAACTTGTCAAAGCACTCGGACTTGCAAGCATTAGGTAAATGTATCCATATCTTGAATAATCGCCTATGAAAGAGACAAAATATTCAAAACCTCCTCTTGCCCGGACGGACATAGACCACACAAATCGAGTGAACCAACTCTAACACTTCTTTGGCTCTATACCCTTGGCCTTGAACGACCTCTTGGTCATTTTACCTTCTAAGCAAGATTCACAAGTTGAAAAATTTTCCAACTCTAATGAACTCAAAAGTCCATCGGCTATAAGCCTCTGAATCCTACTTAAATTAATATGACCAAGTCTTAGATGCCAAAGATATGCTTGGTTCATTTCTAAGGTTTTTTTCTCTTATTAGAATTAGAAGATGAGTTATAAATTTCCATGTTTTTCTTTGTGGAAGAAATTGATTTAAAATATACAAATTGCCAACTAATGCACCGGAACGTATAATCACTTTATTTCTTTTAATAACTACATCATTATCGAAAGAAACCGAATATCCATCTATAAAAGTTTAGAAACCGAAATTAAATTCTTTCTAAAACGGGTACATAAAGACAATTTCTTAAAACCAATTCCTATTTCTACTAAAAGATAAGTAGACGCCTCCCACAAAAACCGCCACCTTAGTAGCATTGCCCATGTAGACGGTAATTTCTCCTTGAGATAGTTGTCGGGTTTCCTACCCCCGCAAGGAATTGCAGACATGATCATGGCTCCTCTACACACCAGGTGTTGGTAGATAACACCGCTAAACATGTTTCAACAACTAGAGTATGAGATATACCTTTGTTTTGGTTCCTACGAGGACATTCCGCCTTCCAATGTCCTGCCTGCTACAGATGAAGCACTTGCCCTTCGGCTTCTTCATTCCAACTTTAAATCCCGTACACTGAGATTTATTCACTTTCTTTCCTAACAACTTGTTTCTTCTTCTTTCCTTTCGTTTAGAAGTAGAACCATTTTCAACATAGTGAATTTGAGCATTGTGACGAAATAATCCTTCAGCTGCTTCAACAAGTAGTTCCGCTAATGAATAAACCCTCTTATTCATATTATAGTTCAAAGAACTGCTCAAAACTTCTAGGTAGCGTTTGGAGGATCATATCGATCCGGGTTTCCCATCAATTTCTCCTCCAAGGATCCGTATCTCGTTCGGATAAGCCATCATCTTTAGGATATGATCCTCACAGGAGTACCCTCTTGCATGGTGGTCGTCATTATCTTTCTCATGGCTTCTTGCCTAGAAGCCCTATCTTGATGACCAAAGAGTTCCTTGAGATTGTTCATAATATCATAGTCTGTTGGTAAATCTTGATGTTGATGTTGCAATACATTTGACATTGAAGCCAAAATGTAACACCGCGCCATCTCATCCGCTTTTACCCATTTCCTATGATATTCAATCTCCTCTTGGGTAGATTCACCAAGAGGTATCATGGGCACTGGTCGACAAGACATATTTATATTCACAAGAAGAAGAACAATGTCCGTGTTTCTTTTCCAATCTATGTAGTTTGGTCCAAGAAGTCTATTCTGTTGAAGTATGATGGATGGGTTGAAAGACATCCTAAGAATCACAAATAACTTTTGGTCGAACTCTAAATTTAGAATAATATTGATTCCTCAAACAATACTATTTTAAATTAACCAACACCTCATAACACCGTGAATTTTGTATACCACGTTAGTGTGGACGTATACATATGCAACGTTTGTAAAGTAGGGTTTTAACCCATTAATTTTATTATCTTGTCAACCTAACTTTTGACAAATAAAATTAATAGTTGGTATCATTTGGTCACACAAATAATAGCAAGTGACTCCGTTAGGGAGGATACTATTAGATGTGTCTAAGTGTATACCATTACTTGACACTAAGTCCATTAATAAGATTATGCCCCTTCCGTTGGGGAAGATCACACGCTCTTAATTAACTTCCTATAGTCATCCAAAAATGGAAGTCTGTTCTAGTGATCCGCAAACAAGCTCATCCGTTATGGAGGAAGGCACTCAGAGCCAACGCGCAAGCTTGTTTGCATCACTTACAAACCAGTAATGGAGACCATGGGATTTATTTAAAAATCCCTCTCCCACTTAGTTATTTATAAATGAGGAATTTTAACTATGCTAGCCTACTTAAACTTGTAAACTAACATACACACACAGCACAATATAAAAGCAATAAATAGAAAATTTAATTTTCAACTATTATGGCTTTTATCTCTAATTGTCCTCCGTGTGTTGTCATCCCAAGCTGCTGCCATATTTGGCCACCGCCACCGGGTCTAGCTGTCGCATCCATCTTGCTCCTAGTTCCGCTGCGCCTCTGGTCCTTAGAAGGTTCCACGCTTTGCAAGATTCGATCCGCGACATAAATAGAATTTTACATTTTGATCCTATATTCCATAAAAGGAATGTACATGTATCTAGATCAAAAATAAAATCCTAATAAAACTAAATACAGCTCCTGCTGTATTTTAATACAATCATGCACACACATATAAATTGCCCTTGACATGTCCAAGGGTCCAATCACACACATAATTAACTAAAAGCCATAATAGTTGGATCCTGCATCCACAAAGTTAGCACATCCTACTATTATCCTGCCTAAATTATGTATGACATGTGCATAATTAAACTAAATACCAAATACACAGAGGCAAAACCCTAGCTCTGATACCAATTGTTGGTTGCTACTCGGAAAACCTAGAGGTTCCACTGTACAAAAATTTTGTACAAAGGTCTGAACCTTTTCCTAGCTACCATGTGTTCTTTTAAATTAAATTTTGGATCGCCTGCGGAACTTAACACGTTTGATCCAAAACTTAATCTATTTGTTCTTTTAGGTTTTAACTTGGATCTCCTGCAGAACTTAACACGTTCGACCCAAGTCTCCTTAAGTTATTAATTCCATTAAATACTAATTTCCATAAAAGGTTCGACGTGGCGAGGCACATGGCCTTCTTGGATATGGGAGCAACCACCACCGACTAGACAAAACCTTTAATAGAAAGCTAATATTTAATTTCCTAAAATAACTTTAGGTTAACCAAAGAGAACAATCAAATCACAAGGAAAAGAAAGAAAACAAAAGAACACAACATCGAAAAACATATTCGAAATACTAGATCATAAGCCTCTTGTATTTGGTATTATTTCCATAAATAACTAGCATGATGCGGAAATAAAAATTACTAATTATACCTTGTAGAAAAACCTCTTGATCTTCTACCGTATTCCTCTTCTAACCTCGGACATTGTGTGGGCAACGATCTACCAAGATGAGAAACCACCAACCACCTTCTTCTCCTCCAAGCAAGGTTCGGCCACAAAGGAAGAACTTTACCAAAGAAGAAAATCAAAATACTAACCAAGCTCCAAGAGATGCTAACTTTCTCTCCTTCTTCTTCTTCTTCTCCAAGTAGTATCCGGCCACCACAAGAACTCCAAGAGAGATGAAGTATTCGGCCACCACAAGAGGAAGAGAGGGAGAGGGTAATGGCCGGCCACAACACCAAGGAAAAAGGGAGAGAAAACAATAGAGGTTGTCTCTCATGAAGGCACCCTCACCCCTTCTTTTATATTCCTTGGCCTAGGCAAATTAGGAAATTTAATTACAATAAATTTTCCTTAATTTCCTTGACTTGATTTAATTGAGAGAAATAAAATTTCCCAAATCAATTTCAAGTGGCCGGCCACATCATTGGAAAACAAAAGAGGACAAGTTTTAATCAACAATTAAAACTTCCTAATTTGTTTCCGGAAATTTTAAAAAATAAAATTTCTCTTTAAAATCTCTTCATGGTTAATAAAAGGAAATATCTATAATTTTAATTTTATTAACATGTGAATAATTTTAAAGAGAAAATAAAACATCTCTCCAATCTACAAATAAGGAAAGAGATCTAATATCTTTCTTTAATCTTTTGTAAATCTTTTACAAGAGAGATATTTTAATTCTAATTCTCTTTAAATTATATCTTTCACATTATAATAAAAATTAAAATTAAATTTCTTTTTTAATTTATTTTGGCCGGCCCTACTAGCTTGGGTTCAAGCTAGGGCCGACCACCCAATAATATACCTAGGCCGGCCCTAGCTTGGTTCCCAAGCTAGCTTGGCCGACCCCTTATTGGTGGGTATAGAAGGTGGGTATAGATGGGTATAGAACTCTATAAATAAGAGGCTACGATAGGGACCGAGAGGAGGAATTGGTTTTGGTCTCCCGATAAAATTAAGCATCCCGTGTTCGCCCCGAACACACAACTTAATTTTATCAATGATAATTCATTCCACTAGAGAACTATCATTGAACTACCGCACCAATCCCAAATTACATTTTTGGGCTCCTTCTTATTATGAGTGTGTTAGTCTCCCTGTGTTTAAGATATCGAATGTCCACTAATTAAGTGAGTTACTGACAACTCATTTAATTAATATCTAAGTCCAAGAGTAGTACCACTCAACCTTATTGTCATGTCGGACTAAGTCCACCTGCAGGGTTTAACATGACAATCTTTATGAGCTCCTCTTGAGGACATTATCAACCTAGTATCTCTAGGACACGCTTCCTTCTATAATCAACAACACACACTATAAGTAATACCATTTCCCAACTTATCGGGTTTATTGATTCAACGAACTAAATCTCACCCATTGATAAATTAAAGAAATAAATATCAAATATATGTGCTTGTTATTATATTAGGATTAAGAGCACACACTTCCATAATAACTGAGGTCTTTATTCCTTTATAAAGTCAGTATAAAAGAAACAACCTCAAATGGTCCTACTCAATACACTCTGAGTGTACTAGTGTAATTATATAGTCAAGATAAACTAATACCTAATTACACTACGACCTTCTAATGGTTTGTTCCTTTTCCATTTTGGTCGTGAGCTACTGTTTATAATTTATAAGGTACTGATAACATCATCTTCTGTATGTGACACCACATACTATGTTATCTACAATATAAATTAAATGAACAACTACAAACAAATGTAGACAATTAGACTAAATGTGATTCTTTATTCATAATAAATGTTTACAAAGCTTAGGCTTTCAGTATACATTCCAACACCAACCACGTCGTAGACCTCCTTTCCCTCGTCCACCTCCACCTTCTCCACCATATTGATTTCATCGGGACGATGAAAAGTTTAAGTCTGGGGGGGGTGTCATGTAGTTTTTAGTTTTTGTTAGTTTTTCATGTTGGTTCTTATTTTCATTGCTTGTTGCTTTATTTTGTTTGTTTTTGAAATAATCATGGCAAAAAAAAAAAAAATTGAGAACATCAAATCTTCACTTATATGCTTTCTTGGATTCAAGTGAAATGTTAGCACGATTATTGTCTTGATTCATGATGTTCGAATGATGCTAGTAGTAAACTTTGTGTAGTTCTTTTTTCTATCTTGGGAAGCATTAATAAGCTAAAAATCTTATGGTGATGAGTTTTAGTTTTGGTTCAACCTTAAGGATTTTATCTTCACTACACTTGTGCTTGATGCTTGAATAGTTGATGTCATTGAAATAGTCATGATTCATCTTGTTTGCTTAGTACTTGGTTTCCATGGTGATTTCGCAACTTTCATTTTGGTTACTGGATGAGACTCAAATCATTAAAGCTCATTTGGAAAAATCAAAATATCCCAACATGTGTGCTAAAAGTACATTTGTGAATAAGTTTTGCACAATGCAAACACTTAAAAAAAAAATAAGGGATATAAAAAACAGTTGTCATGAGTGGAATCTAGCAAGTCACCCCTTTGAGACCGAGTTAGGTTACTGGGGAAATGACTGCTTAGCTTCCCTTGAGATTGAGCACACCTTTGAGACCTTGGGTTAGTTGAGAAATATGAACCAAGTGAATGGTGAGTAAGTGCCTATCACTGGTTACTTGTCTTTCACTGGAAACACTAGGAATTCAAATTTGATGACGACTTGACTAGGACATGGATTGAAACTTGAAGGGTGTTGAGTTACTTTTACACTGTGCACAAGATTCTTATGCTTGAACCATACTTTACTTGTTTCCATGATCACGCTTGTTAATGAAACTTTTTGATAGAGTTAGGAAAGTGCACTAGGTTTTATGAATGTGTTGTAGAAAATATAAATTTAGACTGCAGCATTTTGCTTGAGGACAAGTAAATGTTTAAGTCTGGGGGTGTGATGTACGTAGATTATATACTCTTTTATGCATGTTTTTATGCACATTTACATACTTTGAGCATGCTTGATCTATGCACTTTTATACTTCCAGCTTTCCTTTTAGCATATTTACTCTTTTGGTTCGGAGATCTGCTTTTTGTGCATTTTCTGTACACAGGAGTCGAAATTGGTGAAGATTATGCGTCCTCGGGCAAGCTTGGAAGGAATTGAAGGGAGAGAGCATCAGGCCGTGTACCGTGTAGTTTTAACAGGAAGGAAGAGGACATGGCCGAGTGAATCTCACACGGCCGTGTCTTGATTTGAAGAAATTAGAGCAGATGCCTTACATGGTCAGATAGATCTACACACTGTGAGGTTTCTGAGGCCAAGGTGGTGGTGGTGTGCACCACACTGCCGTGTAGCATTTCCAGAGAATGAGGTCCCTGGCCGTGAGTCACACTACTGCAGCTTGGCAGATATGAATCGACATGGCCGTGTGAATCTCACACTATTGCATGTGTGGCACCCGATTTCCTCCTCTATTTAAACCCTCCTTCATGAAATGAAAGGGGATCTCTCCCCCTTTGGGAGAAGGCAAGATTTGGTGGTATCCTCCCATTCTTGGGAGGATTTCTGGGCGATTCGAGAGGAGTTCTTGACGATTTCGACTCCGGAGCGAGGATTGGATCCGAAGACGAGGCTTCTTCGTAGATAAGTTTTCTCTTTCCCCCTTTTCTTGGTTTCTTGGATTGGGGATTTAAGAAATGCTTGTAATCTTTATTTCTTCGGGTATTCTTCCTCGATTCATGGAGTAGATCTTGTATTCTAGGATTAAGGGAGTATTTGTATGATGGATTGATGTAATCTCTTATGGATTTGCCAATTTCTTGTTTCAATGACATTGTCTTGCTTGTATCAATTATATCTTGAATGATTAATGGTGATTTGTGCTTAATTCTCATTCTTGATTGATTGTTTGGATTTCTTGTGGACTTTGTAAAGATAAACTCTCACTCGATCATCCGAGGGATCCACGTGACAGGTGCAAGCCCGTGTAAGGACGTTTGAGAGATAATCTTGAAGAGGAAATAGGAATATTCAAGAGAGTAGGATGGATCTTGTGATTAGTTTCTTGTATCTTGATAGATTAATAAGTTGTGGGATTCTATGTTGATATCCGAGGAAGGCATAGTAATAGGTGCGCTTCTGTGTAAGGACAACGTAGGTTCACGTCTAATTGATCATATTTAGATACATTCCTCAGTCCTTAGTCGGTTATCTATTGCAAGAGAGAACCGACAACTTTCTACAAGTGTTTGGCAATTGAGGGATAAGAATTGGTGAACCATTTACATTCAAGAAATCTTACAAAGAAACCGAAACTCCTAGAATCTCCATTTATCATAACCCAAAACACTAAACTCTTGTTTGTTGATCTTTAATATTAGATTTGTTTACCTTCACTTTGCATTTGAAACAATTGGATAGTTGTTTAGCTAATTCGCATTGAGACATTTCTAGTGCTTATTCCAGTCCCTATGGATACGATAATCTTTTATATTACTTGCGACATTTCCGTACACTTGCGGAGCGTAACACTAGCTTATCTAAAGTCTCCGACGTTTGTTAAAGAATATGTTTGTCGAATTGTAGGGGCTTTAAATCACTCTGTGGCTGGGATTCTTCAACAACTGAGAGAGGGTGGTTATCTACCTAGGGAACCTCCTTCTCTATTCATAAACCGTCGCAGACTCAACAAAGAATTACCCGAAGATTTAACTAGTCATTTTGAGTAAGCCTGACTATGTATTTAAAAAGATTGGTAATGAAAAGACTTGTAATGAAAGGACTTGTAACTGAAAGATCTGTAATTAAGTGATTGCAATATCAAGAGAAAGTTTTACCTATTTTCTTTCCAGTTTGTATTAGCCTAATATTGCTCCCTTTGAAATGCTTCTGAGAACTAAGCATAAGTGCTACTTTGTTCAAGAATTCCTTCCTTATTCCTCGGAATTCGATCTTGTTTTAATAAACTCCTTCGTTGATAATTGTTGGAACCCCAAGGTGTTTTGATGTGATCAAACAAGCTAAGTTAGGTTCTGTGTTTGTTTAACCCTTGTGTCTAAGTGTGCAGGAGCTTAGGAACATAGGAAGTCGAGCGAAAGACATGGCTAGCGAGAAGGGCGGCACGGGGAGAGAGCCGACGGGCTCGGTTCATCCGAGGGACGAGGTGACCGCGGAAGAGTACACAGGTGGACGAGAAGAACGTGGGCGGCGTTCGAGGGACGAGAAATCGGGAAGGAAGGCTGCTCAAGGAGAAGGCTGGAACTTGGGTTCGGGTGAGCCCTATTCTGGATGGCCGAGATCACCCAAGCTAGCGGAGCCGGAGTTGAAGATCCGGACTAAGACGAGCTGAACCGAAGAAGAGCGACCGGACGAAAAAAGTCAATCAGAGTTGACTTTTGGGGTTCCGGGCGCCCGGAACCCTCCGGGGCGCCCGGACCCCTCCAGGGCGCCCGGACCGAAGATATTGACCAGATTGAGTCAAACTTGATCTGAACGTTGGGGGATAAAGTTTTATCCCCCCAGGGTGCCCGGAACCCCTTCGGGGCGCCCCGACCAGTGCTATAAATATAGCACTGGTTTGCACAGATCATTCAACTCACTTGTAATTCATTTTTCTCTGTGCTTTATTTTCTTTTGTACTGTCAACGCTGTAAGAGGCTACTCTGCCCAGAGGAGAATCAGATAGTGCACCATCTTTGCCTTAGATTAGTAATCCTCTGATTGCAAACCAAGTAAACCCTCTGCGTCTGTTTTAGATTCTGTTTATTTAGTCTCTGCCTTTTTTAATTACAAGTCCTTAAATTAGTTGAATATCCAAGAAAGGTTTTGTGTTTATTTTTGTAGGACAATTCACCCCTCCCCTCTTGTCGATCTCCAAAGGGACCTACAAGTGGTATCAGAGCAAGGCGCTTCAGGAGGACTAATCGTCGATCAAAGCAACAAGATGGCCGGACCATGCATCATTCCACCAAAATTCGAGGGGGACTTCGCAGACTGGAAGCGACGTATGGAGGTATTCCTAAGAACTGATTTCGAAATTCGGTTTATTATGAAATATGGTTTTGTAGCTCCGATGAATCAAGATGGAGAAGAAAAAGAAGAGAGTCATTGGACAAAGAAGGAGCAAAATGAGTCTGTAGCAAACAGCCGTGCGGAATACCACCTGCTGAGCGTGTTGCCGCCTCAAGAGGTCAACTGCATTGAAAGCTATTCATCTGCCAAAGAACTCTGGGAGAAATTCCTAGAACTTCACGAAGGCACGTCCGAAGCGAAGCTCGCTAGAAGAGACATCCTCCGAAACAAGCTAATGAACATCCGACTGGAAAAGGTGAGAAGGTAGCCAATTTACACGGGAAGGTAAAATAATTAGTTACTGGTCTCGAGAACCTCGGAGAAACGGTAACAAATCGGGAAACAATACGCTACGCACTCAACGCGTTTCCCAGAACTTCAGAATGGACATCAATCGTCGACTGCTACTACATTTCGAAAGACCTGGAGGTAAGTAGTTTGGAAGAACTGTTCTCCACTCTTGAATTGCATGAAACCAGGTGTGTAGGAACAAAGGAATCAAGCCAGATAATTGCGCTAAACGCAATCAAAAGGGATGAACCCGAGTCAGACTCAGAGGATGATCAGGAAGCGTACATGGTAAGAAACTTTAAAAAGTTTTTTAGAGCTAATAAATTTAAAGAAATGCAGAATAAAAAGAATCCAAGAAATAGAAGAAGGATGTGTTGCTACCAGTGTCAAAAAGAAGGACACCTAAAAGAACGCTGCCCAGAACTAAAGAAGGACAAAGGCAAGATTCCCAAGAAGCACAAGAACCTAAAAGCTACTTGGGACGACACTTCATCTGAGTCCGAGCTTCAAGAATATGCCGGGATAGCACTGATGGCAAGCTACGAAGGACAGAGTACATCAGAACCCAGCATCGATGAAGGGGGAGCGACCTCAGATGGAAGTAGCGAAGCAGGGGGAGATTCAGGCTTCAAGTCTGATATGGTAAGTGAGGTATGCCTCTTACCCCCTGATGAACTTTACTTTGGTATTAAAGCAATGACAAAATCCATGTATAAATTAGAAAATAAAAATACCAAATTAGAAAATGAAATTTTAGAAACAAAAAGAATTTTGGCAAAATCATGTCTTATAGAGGATTTTGAAAAATTGAAAATTAAAAATTGAAAATGAAAAACTAAAAGAAGAAATAGAAAGATTGAAAAAATCTAATGGTCCAAATATTTCTACTTTTAGAAATTATAAAGGTTTAAATTGGTATTATAGATTTCATCAAAGTCAAATTAGAAATATATCAAAAATCTATGTACCTAGGAAATACTTGGTTAATCCTGTAGGTAAGAACCTCTACTGGGTTCCAAAAACCTGTTTAATTTAAAATTAAAATTAGACTTAGCATTTTCAGCAAGGAAATTAAACAACTAATTTCATTATGAGGCTTTGTCTAAGGAAATGGTTGTTGCTCCAATAACCAAGAAGGCCTAGTGCCTCGCCACGACCTGGAAGCCAAGTATCGAAATGAAAAGTTTAATTGACTAACAGAAAAAAACATTAATTTAAATTACTTAATGCTTTAAAAGAGTTATTCAATTTGTGTTAGAAAATATTTTAAAAAAATTTTAACTTGACTTAGAACTTTTTTAAAATTACCTTAGAAATTATTTATGAAAGTTAACTTAGATTTTTTTTTTTTTGCCTTAAGATTTTTTAAAAAATTTTGACTAAGAATTTTTTATGATAATATTGCCTTAGAATTTTTTTAAAATTGACTTAGAATTGTTTCTTATGAATATTAACTTAGAATTTTTTTTTGAAAATAAAAAAAAATTAGGAAATGTTGAAATAAGTTTCAAAATTAAAATTTTTTTTAACACTTATGACTGTTTTTTTTCTGAAAAATATTTTACGTAATTTTTTTTCGAAAGAAAAATTCTGAAGAGTGTCTTTACTTAGACATTTTTAAAATTTTTTTTACACTTAAATTTTTTTTTACCTTAGACTTGTTTATAACCCCAATTTTTATGTGATCAAAGGGGGAGAAGTATGTTAAGTCTAGGGGGAGGTAATATAATTTTTCAATTGTAAAATATTTAGACTTATTTGAATTTAAATTGTTTTTATTGCATATGCTTTTCCTAACTTAACTTGGGTTGCTCACATCAAAAAGGGAGAGATTGTTGGAACCCCAAGGTGTTTTGATGTGATCAAACAAGCTAAGTTAGGTCCTGCGTTTGTTTAACCCTTGTGTCTAAGTGTGCAGGAGCTTAGGAACACAGGAAGTCGAGCGGAAGATGCGGCTAGCGAGAAGGACGGCACGGGGAGAGAGCCGACGGGCTCGGTGCGTCCAAGGGACGAGGTGACCGCGGAAGAGTACACCGATGGACGAGAAGAACGTACGCGACGTTCGAGGGATGAGAAATCGAGAAGGAAGGCTGCTCGAGGAGAAGGCCAGAACTTGGGTTCGGGTGAGCCCTATTCCTGATGGCCGAGATCACCCAAGCTAGCAGAGCCGGAGTTGAAGACCCGGACCGAGACGAGCTGAACCGAAGCAGAGCGACCTGACAAAAAAAGTCAATCAGAGTTGACTTTTGGGGTCCGGGGCTCCTGGAACCCTCCGGGGCGCCCAGACCGAAGATATTGACCAGATTGAGTCAAACTCAATCTGAACGTTGGGGGATAAAGTTTTATCCCCCCAAGGTGCCCGGAACCCCTTCGGGGCGCCCCGACCAGTGCTATAAATATAGCACTGGTTTGCACAGATCATTCAACTCACTTGTAATTTATTTTTCTCTGTGCTTTATTTTCTTTTGTACTGTCAACGCTGTAAGAGGCTACTCCGCCCAGAGGAGAATCAGATAGTGCACCATCTTTGCCTTGGATTAGCAATCCTCTGATTACAAACCATGTAAACCCTCTACGTCTATTTTAGATTCTGTTTATTTAGTCTCTGCCTTTTTTAATTACAAGTTCATTAAATTAGTTGAATATCCGAGAAAGGTTTTGTGTTTATTTTTGTAGGGCAATTCACCCCTCCCCTCCTGCCGGTCTCCAAAGGGACCTACAATAATATCTTCCTTGATCATATAATTTTGAGCAGTAAAATTTCCCATAATCTCCCTGAATTTCAATCAGGTAAGCATGTGCAGAGTATCATTCATACTTCAGAAGAACAGGTAATTCGGAGCGATTTTATCTGAGGAACCTTATGGGATTTCTGAGCTCTTAGCTGAGTATAATACTCCGGGTGATTTTAAATAAAGAGCTCCATGTTATATATATATATATATATATGGAATCCCCCTCGAACCTTGGCTCTTGATTTAGCGTGTAAAACCAAATGATTTTTGTGAAGAAATCTGCATAACTTTGAATATAATCCTGGTCGATTATACTTTTATGACAGTTTAAAATCTCCGGTTCCTCCCATGAAGACCCATCCGAGTTACTTCATGAGATTTTCTAATCGACTACGCTTTGTGATAGTTTAAAGTCTCCAGTTCCTCCCATGAAGATCTGTCCGGGTTACTTCATGAGATTTCCCGATCGACTATGCTTTGTGATAGTTTAAAGTCTCCGGTTCCTTCCATGAAGACCCGTCCGAGTTACTTCATGAGATTTCCCGATCGACTATGCTTTGTAATAGTTTAAAGTCTCCGGTTCCTCCCATGAAGACCCGTCCGAGTTACTTCATGAGATTTCCCGATCGACTATGCTTGGTAGTAGTTTAAAGTCTCCGGTTCCTCCCATGAAGACTCGTCCGAGTTATTTCATGAGATTTTCCCAATCGACTATGCTTTGTAATAGTTTAAAGTCTCCGGTTCCTCCCATGAAGACCCGTCCGAGTTACTTCATGAGATTTCCCGATCGACTGCACTTTGTAATAGTTTAAAGTCTCCGGTTCCTCCCATGAAGACCCGTCCGAGTTACTTCATGAGATTTCCAGATCGACTGTGCTTTGTAATAGTTTAAAGTCTCCGGTTGCTCCCATGAAGACCTTTCTGAGTTACTTCATGAGATTTCCCGATCGACTGTGCTTTGTAATAGTTTAAAGTCTCCGGTTCCTCCCATGAAGACTCGTCCGAGTTACTTCATGAGATTTCCTGATCGACTATGCTTTGTAATAGTTTAAAGTCTCCGGTTCCTCCCATGAAAACCCGTCCGAGTTACTTCATGAGATTTCCTGATCGACTATGCTTTGTAATAGTTTAAAGTCTCCGGTTCCTCCCATGAAGACCCGTCCGAGTTACTTCATGGGATTTCCCGATCGACTATGCTTTGTAATAGTTTAAAGTCTCCAGTTCCTCCCATGAAGACCCGTCCGAGTTACTTCATGAGATTTCCCGATCGACTATGCCTTTATGTAAAGCAAAAATGCTTGTACTAACCTTGTGATAGTTTAGCATTTTTTGAGGATTTTCTTAAGGAAAACCCGGTAGACCCTTCCTTAAAGCTACCATTTGATGGCCACTTGATCAGATAAAAAATGTTTGCTTAATAATCATCATGCTTTTGACCCATATTTATTTCTCGGGCGATATTTGGCATGCATTGTATTAATCGAGTTGAATAAAGTACATAAACCATAAGCATACTTGTCATTTGTTAACAAGAAAATTGCTTCAAGTGATTTTGATTTGTTCTTTCAGGCATATTCTTGAACGATATGAGCTTGTCAAGTTCGGTAGGGTTGTAAATGATTTGCACTCCAGGGGCGCTCGAGAATTCTTCCTTCAGTGTCCTGGAGATAATATAAACCTTATGCCAGTTTTTCTATCACCTTGTAAGGTCCTCCCCATTGCGGTGCTAACTTGCTAACATCCCCAACAGGCTTAACACGTTTCCATACTAGATATCCCACTTGGAAAAATCTAGGAATGACTCTTCTGTTATAATTTTACCTCATTCGTTGTCGATATGATGTGAGACAAGTTGCAGCCTTGTCTCTGATTTCTTCTATCAGATCCAGCTCCATGAGTCGTCGACCAGCGTTATCTTCATCATATAACTGTTTTCTATCAGATTCTACTCCCACTTCGATAGGAATTACTGCTTTTCCTCCATAAATCAGTTGGAAAGGAGTGATCCTTATAGCTTCTCGGGGTGTAGTACGATAGGCCCAAAGAATGCTGGGTAATTCATCGACCCAACTACCTCCAACATGATCTAATTTAGTTTTTAAGCCTCTTATAATTTCTCTGTTAGTTACCTCTGCTTGACCATTACTCTGTGGATACGTCACAGAGGTGAAGGCCTGAATAATACCATAGCTTTTGCACCAATCTAAGATTATATCTCCTTGGAACTGCCTTCCATTATCAGAAACTAATTTATGAGGAATACCGAATCTACATATGATATTTTTCCATAGGAATTTAATAACTGTATCTTCAGTAATTCGGGCAAGTGGTTCTGCTTCTACCCATTTAGAGAAATAATCCACTGCTACTAATAAAAATCTTCTTTGTACAGTAGCCATAGGAAACAGGCCTACTATATTCGTACCCCATTGATCAAAGGGGCAAGAAACTATAGAGGTTCTCAATAATTGTATAGGATGATGCGAAATATTTTGATGTTTCTAACAAGAAATTTAAGTTCTTATCAATTTGTTAGCATCTTCATGTAGAGTAGGCCAGAAATACCCCACTAGTAAAATTCTGCGAGCTAAGGATCTTCCTCCTATATGGCTACCACATGAGCCCTGATGAACTTCTTGCAGGATAAATTGTACATCTTCTGTGCTAATACACTTGAGCAAAGGTCTGGAGAAGGCTCTTTTATATAATTGCTCCCCTATCATAGTATACTGAGCAACCCTCTTCTTAAATATTCTTGCTTGTTCCACATCATTTGGAAGAACGCCCCTGCTGCAAATATAATATGATTGGTGCCTTCCAATCACTCTATATTTCTGCTTCAGCCTATCTCTCAATGCAGATACTAATAATGTCTGCTCAACTGGTCGATCCAGATTCCATGGTGTTATAGTAGAGGCCAATTTGGCTAATTCATCTGCTACTTGATTTTCGGATCGAGGAACTTTTTGTATATTTACTTCTTGAAACTGAGACTTCAATTTATCAAACGTCTCAGTGTATAACTTGAGCCTATCATTATTAATTTTAAAGTTACCTGATAATTGTTAGGCTACTAACTGAGAATCAGAATAGATGAGAACTCGAGCTGCTTCTATATGCCGAGCGGTCTGTAATCCGACTATCAATGCTTCATATTCTGCCTCGTTATTGGTAGCTCTATAATTCAGCCTGACAGAAAGTTGAAGTCTATCTTCCCTTGGAGATATAAGGAGAATACCAATTCCACTACATTGTCTGGTTGAGGATCCATCCACATAAACTTTCCAAGTATTTTCCTCTTCAGGGCCTTGAACCTCTATAATGAAATCTGCTAGAGTTTGTGCCTTGATGGCTGAGTGGGGTTGATATTGTATGTCATACTCACTAAGTTCGGTCGTCCATTTGATCAATCGACCCGATGCCTCTGGGTTGAGCAACACCTGCCCGAGAGTACTATTAGTTAACACAATAATTGTGTGTGCTAAAAAATATGGGCGCAACCTCCGGGCAGTCAACACTAATGCATAAGTCAATTTTTCAAGTGTAGTATATCTACACTCGGCTCCTTTTAATAAATGGCTAGAAAAATACACAGGGTGTTGCTCTTTCCCTTCCTGTCTAACTAACACAGAGCCTACAATATTTTCATTAGCCGAGAGATATACCCACAAGATCTCTCCTACTACAGGCTTAGCCAATACAGGAAGGGTGGACAGGTAATCTTTCAACTCTTGAAAAGCTTTGTCACATTCGTCATCCCATTGAAATTTGTTGGCCTTCCGAAGTATCTTGAAGAAATGGAGACTACGATCGGCCGACCTTGAAATAAATCTAGACAAGGCCGTAATCTGACCTGTGAGTCTTTGAGCTTCCCTCATGTTGCATGGTGGCTCCATGTTTTGCAGAGCTTTGACTTTGCTTGGGTTGACCTCTATCCCTCGCTCGGACACCATATAGCCCAGGAACTTTCCACCCTTTGCTCCAAATAAACATTTGTCTGGGTTTAGCTTGAGTCCATATTGCCTCAATGTCTAGCTGGTTTCTTCCACATCCCTGCACAGATCAATAGCTTGAAGAGACTTAATTAAGATATCATCGACATATACTTCCATATTTCTTCCAATATGTTTTTGGAAGACCTTATTCATAAGCCTTTGATAAGTTGCTCTTACATTTTTTTAGTCCAAAGGGCATAACATTGTAGCAATAAGTACCTTCAGATGTTATGAAACTGACCTTCTCTTGGTTCTCTTTAGCTAAGGGGACCTGATGATAACCCTGATAAGCATCCAACATAGAAATGTATTCACACCCAGATGTAGAATCTACCAATTGATCGATTCGGGCAGCGGATAATAATCTTTCGGGCAGGCTTTGTTGAGATCACGGAAATCAATACATACCCGCCATTTGTTGCCTGCCTTAGAGACCAAGACCACATTGGCTAGCCAGCTGGGAAACTGTACCTCCCTGATGTAACCAACTTTCATGAGTTTAGTCACTTCTTCCTTGATGATATGATTTTGTTCTGCACTGAAATTTCTTTTTCTTTGCATGACCGGCCGGGCATCTAGGAAAACATGCAAAGAATGCTCCATGACTGAAGGGGAAACACCCATGACTTCTTTGGGCGTCCAAGCGAAGACATCATTGTTTTTCTTCAGGCACTGGACTAGCTCTGCTTTCAATGTAGGATCAAGATCGGTCGCAACGTAAGTGGTAGCTTCAGGTCGCCCGGTCTGTATCTGGGCTTCTTCCTTTTCTTCATAAACCAGAACAGACGACTTTTCTTGAATGACGTTAACTTCCATTCTTTGGATTTTCCGAGCAGTGCTAGCTTCAGTTTGAACGATCTCTACATAACATTTTCGGGCTATCTTCTGATCACCCTGTACTTCTCCGACCTGGTCATCAACAGGAAATTTAATCTTTTGACAGAAAGTAGAAACGACCGCCCTAAACTCATTTAGGGTCGGCCGACCCAATATCACATTATAGGAGGAGGGGGCATCCACCACCATAAAATAGGATCTTCTTATTCTCATAAGAGGCTCTTCCCCTAGGGATATGACCAATTTTATTTGGCCGAGCGGTTGTACTTCATTACCAATGAATCCATATAAAGGGGTCACCATCTGTTGAAGCTCACTTGGATCAAGCTGCAGCTGATCAAAAGCTTTCTTAAAGATAATATTTACAGAACTACCAGTATCTATGAAGGTACAAGAAATAACATAATTGGCTATCACAGCCTTGATTATTAATGCATCATCATGAGGTATTTCTACCCCCTCGAGGTCTCTAGGCCCAAAATTGATTTCTAGACCAGTTGCTCTCTCTATGCTGCACCCCACGACATGTATCTCAAGTCTCCGTGCATGTGCTTTCCCGGCCCTATTGGAATCTCCATCAGTAGGCCCGCCTGCGATCATAGTAATGTTGCCTCGGGAAGCATTGCTCCTGTTTTCTTCTTGCCGAGTGGTCATGACGTCAGGCTGAGTTTTTTCAGGCGCCTGACTTGTACCGGCCGGGATCAGTAATGCGCCTTGTTGAGGCTCGACCGGGCGATATTCCAGTTTGAGCGGACTTTGCTGTCTGGGGTATTGTTGCCGATAATAGTTCTGCCTTTGATAACGATCCCTGTTCGTTTTCTTTTTTTTTTCAGAACAAAACAGTCCTCTGTATGATGACTGCTGGTCTTATGGTAGGTGCACCACCTTCTTGGTGCTTCTTGTTGCATCTCCACGTGTTGTACTGCTTGCGGACGATATTCCGGATGACGATGAGGTGTATGAACTACTCGAGGTCCTCTAGGTGGAGGGACAGGAGCAGGAGCCTTCTCCTTGACAGGGGTAGGAGAAGAAGTGGTGCCTTCTTTCCTGCGGGTAGCTTGAGCTTCTTCAACATTAATGAATTCAGTGGCACGTTCGATCAAGGAGTCAAAATTGAAAGGAGGATTTCTTACTAGATCTTTAAAGAAATCATTATCATTCAATCCTTGGGAAAAGGCACTTACTAATATTTTAGTAGTAGCGTTGGGTGCATCAATAGCTACCTGATTGAATCTTTTGATATAGGCTCTGATGAACTCCTTAGATGCCTGTTTAATTGAAAATAGACTCCAAGGAGTCTTATGATACCTCTTGTTGCTAGAGAAATGGTGTAAGAAAACCTTCTTGAAGTCCTTGAACTTTCAGATAGATTTTTCTGGCAGTCTCTTAAACCACCGTTGTGCAGCTCCTCTGAGTGTTGTGAGGAACATCCGACATTTTACTCCGTCAGAAAATTATTGTAGCAGTGCTACATTCTCAAATTTTAACAAATGATCTTCTGGATCTGTAGTCCTAGTGTACTCACCGATCTGAAGATTTTGGTATCACTTGGGAAGCGGATCATCCAATACATTTTGAGAGAACGGAGAAATGATTCTTTCTGGCGAGCTATCGTTGGTTATCATCTTAGCTTTGCGCTTTTCTTTGTCTGGTGCTTCGCCAGAGGATTCTTGAAATATAGGCTTTCGTCCTCCTTGTTCCAAAGGGGTACGAAGGAAGGCTCGAGGATGCCTAGTCGGGGAAGTTGTAGCCGGAGGGAAATATATATGTTCCTTTTCTTCTAATTCCTTTCCCTTCCGGTGCTCAATGGTCGAAATCACCAGATTATGAGCTACAGGCAGAGTAGCTCCAGTATGAGCTTGAAGTTGTTGTTATTGTTGTTGTAAAGCTTTCTGTACATGAGTATTGATAAGAAAATCTAGATCTTCGCTGCTAATAGTGAGTAGATTTGATTTTCCAGCCTCTTCTATCTTGCAGTCTCAGATTCAGGTAAAGTTTCCCACAGACGGTGCTAAATTTGATCCTGTCTGAGAAGCCTGACAAAACGGAAAGCTGGGAGAAAACCTACTGCTGATGAACAATAATACCTGACTGAATACCAATCTGAGAAACCCAAGGTGGTTCGGGGATAATAGAGTCACAGAATGCCCTCCTTGTGCGAAGATCCAATGAAGAGAGAGAAATCTGACTGAAGAAAATCGAGATCCGAAGCTCCCAAGGCTTCCTGCGCACAAGAGACCGACCAACACTATCGTTAGTGAACTAAGACCGGGGTGGGAATCCTTGGCTAGGCCCTTTGACGCTCAAGTCAGTGATCTCTCTTGGTGTGGAAGAAGAAGAAGGAAGAAGAAGATGAACAGTAGTTGAAAAACTAGGGTTGTGAATGTGAACAGTAATGTGAACTTACTTGGCCAACGGAGAGGATTCCCCCTTTTATACCACTTCATATAACCTCCGTAGTCATGAAGTGGACCCCGGTTTGTTAGAGTTTGTTATGAGATGACATAAGCTGCGTACTTGTGGTAAATAGCTTTTAAGGAATCTTTTTTGTACCCCAGATGTACCTTCTTTGTCGTCTAGTACCTGTAAAAAAATCTAGAAACACATTTCCCGCCAAATGGATAAACCTGTTATACAATCAAACACAGATATCTATATTAAACTAAGTATGAGTCTCCCTGTTCGTCCTGTCTTTATTATGTTGTAGACAGCTTGGTATTATACTATGTTTCATATTGACTGAATATTAAACCCGGACTTTGTTCGGTCGATTTATTATTATTATTTAACTAATCGTTCAATAATATAATACTAACTCTATAAAGCCTTAGATCTTTTCGTTCTCGGGCGATCATGTATACTTGACTAATTCTAGATATGCTATCTTAAATAATCCTGGCTTTTTGTCTTAAATATGAAAACTCGGCCGGTATTGATTTATCCTTCCTAACATGTATCTTGGCCAATATTGGCCTACTCTCCTTGAGGTATTTCTCGATCGGTATTAGCTTACCGTCCTCAAGGCATATACCGGTCGATATTAACCTATCTTCCCCTAAGGTATATCATGGCCGATGTTGGCCTACTCTCCTTGAGGTATATCTTGGTCGATATTAGCCTTTCCTTCTCAGGGTATATCCCGGTCGATATTAGCTTACTCGCACTAAGGTATATATCGATCAATATTGACCTGCCTCTTCTAAGGTATATATCAATCGATATTAGTCTACCTCCCTTGAGGTATATATCGGTCGATATTGGCCTTTCCTTCTCAGGGTATATTCTGGTCGATATTAGCTTACTTGCATTAAGATATATATCAGTCGATATTGACCTGCCTCTTTTAAGGTATCTATCGATCGATATCGGTCTACCTCCCTTGAGGTATATATCGGTCGATATTGGCCTGCCTCTTCTTTTTAAAGTATATCTCGGTCGATATTGGCTTGCCTTCTCCAAGGTATATCTCGATCGATATTGATCTTCCTTCATCAAGCTATTATCTGGCCGGGATTGGCCTTCCTCTCTCAAGGTATATCCCGGCCAATATTGATCTATTTTCTCAACTCGGCTATCTCCTTTCCCTTCCTCACCGGGGATCCATGAAACCTAACCCATATCATAAAAGATTTTTAACTTATTATGTTAGATTAAATTATTTTGAACTAAAGTTAAAAGGTTAAAGCTTAGTATTTTATTTTTTCAAAGTTTTTAACTGTGTTCAATATTCAAAGTTTTATGAAAATTAGCTTAGTTTTTATACTTGAATTTAATTTATTAACTTACAAACTTATTATTTGACTAGATATTATTTACTAAATCATTTTCAAAAATTCAAACAAGTAAATATTTTTCCAAGCTATCTTTCAGGGGGAGCAGATTATTTTTTCTTTCCATCTCATGTATTTTTGATTTATGGCAAAGGGGGAGAGGAAAGTAAAAATTAAGAAAGTTAAAGTAAAATAAAAGCGAATACTAGAAACAGTTTGTTACATTTACTTAACATTGCAATTGCTTGATTCTTAATATTGTATTTATCTTCTGTATTGCTTAACTTTGAATTTTGTTGTCATAATCAAAAAGGAGGAGATTGTTGGTACAGGAAACATCCGATGATCGAACCTAAGTTTTAATAATGGCAAAGGATTCAAAGTTAAGGTTATTTGTAATCTAACGTGCTTGAATGAGTTACAGGAAAGTCCTAAGTATACTTAGGCAAAAGTCCTAACTGCGGTTAGACAGGTGGAAAACCCTAGAGGGAGGTAACCATAGGTCCTAGGGGGAGGTAACCCTAGGCGGGAAGTCTTGGCGAGTCGAGGGATTCGGGCAAAAGTCCTAGAATCGAGGACTCTAGGTGGAAAGTCCCAGTGTCGTGAACCAGGTGAAAGACTGGGCGGGTCGTGGAGTGGGCGTCCAGCAGGAAGTCCTGGAGCCTCGGGCGCTGAGAAAAAGTCCAGTTGGTTTGGAGGATCAACTGGCAACAGGTAAACTCTCCTGAGTGGAGTAGGTGAGGATGCGTTCCCCGGTGAGGGAACAGTAGGCGTCGGTTCGACCTAAAGTTTCTGGTCGGGAATCCAAAGTCAGAACCGAGCAGTCCGATGACTGTCAAATTATATGTCTTATCATGTCTTAACTCTATTTTGCAGGGTATATTGTACTAACGTATTTTGCAGGAAGTGAATTGGAGTGTTTGCCTCAAGTAACCAGGAGAAGGCCCTCTCGCAGCAGGTGCGAGGGTGCCCTCATGGAGCTTAAGGGCGCCCTGGACACTGGCGCGAGGGCGCCCTCAAGAGGATAAGAGGCGACTTCTTTAGATCTCATCCTCGCTGTGAAGTTGGCGGGGTTGAGGGCGCCCTCCAGGATGTTGGAGGCACCCTCAACGGGCTTTATAAGCCTATCTCGAGCAGTAGCTAGACACAACTCATTCTAAGCGATCTTTCAGCTGCGCACTGCCAACGAGACATTCTGACGAAGCCAGAACTTGACCTCGACAACCAGAAGCTTTGAATTTGAAATTACATTGTTGTCGGTATAATTTATTACTACATTTATTATACTTGTTTATAATATTTCCGAAGCTATAGTGTTTGCCCATTGAAAGCACTCTTACGTGTGGACCTTGGAGTAGGAGTCGCTACCGACTCCGAACCAAGTAAATCCTTGGTGTCCTTTCTGTGTTTGTGTTATTATTCCGCTGCGTTTACTCATTAAGTTTTCTGAAACGAAAGTGAAAGCCACGAGCGCTATTCACCCCTCCCCCCTCTAGCGCTTTCGATCCAACACATCTCACCAACACACTAGGGCAAACTTGTTTGTATATTTCTGAACTTAGAAAGGGGTGAGATGTATAGGCAGATTGCCCAGACTTAAAGATGCTTATATCAGTGCATCATCATAAGTCTGGGCGTTAAAAACCAAACAAATATTAATCAGGTTAAGTATTTCGGCTTAGTCAAACACTAACTGAATACAATCAACTTAACCTGACTAACCAAGTGAAAACTGCTATATTATGATAGTCAGTAAATAACTTATGGTTAGACAGTTGAAGTTTTATTAAATATCAGGTTCAGAGGGAGGATTAATTATTTTCATACTTATTATTTTCTCTTCTTTGAAAATATTTTTGCAAAGTTACTTTTGAAAAGTATCTTTCTTTTTCTTAAAAATACTTTAGCAAAATTGGTTTGAAAATTGCTTTAATTATGTAAATTTAATTTTTGAAAAATGGCTTTCAAAATCTTATTTTATAACTTTCAATTTTTTTAAAATAGCCTTTAAAAAACTTATTTTTGAAAATGGATTTCAAAAACTATTTTTTTTTGAAAATGTCTTTCATAAACTTATTTTTGAAAATCGCCTTTTATAAACTTATGTTTGAAAATTAGTATAAAATTTTTTTGCCTTAATATCTCTGATAAAAAGTTAGCTATTTTTCAAAAACTTAACTATTTTGAAAAAGTTAAAGGATGTTGAAAACCATTTCTGATCTCAAAGATCATTTTTTTTTTTAAAAAAAAATAATTTTTTCACAATTTCCCTTTAACTTATTTTTCTATGTTAACTCCCCCAAGTCATCCTGAAAATTTTATCAGAGTTCTCTGTTGTTAAATTTTATTTTCAAAATTAACTTATTTTTCTAACTTATTTTCTGTTTTATTGTCAACTTGAAAATTATCTATGCTTGTCATGTTTTTTGATGAATGTCAAAGGGGGAGGGTTAAGTGGTTTAAGTTAGTTAGCAACAAACTAACAAACATAAAACAAGGCTAACTTAAAAACCATGTCTTATACTTACATATGTTTTGCATAATTTTCACTAACTTAACTCAGGTTGTCATTGCATCAAAAATGGGGAGATTGTTGGTGCGGTGAGCACTAACAGTCTAACTCAGGTTTTGATGAATAACAAAGTAGGTTAAGTTAGTCTCGTTGTGATCTAATACTTTGAATAAGTGGGCAGGAGAAGTCCAGCTAGGTCGATGGACTGACCTGATAGCTGGCACGAAGCCCAGCTAGGACGACGGACCGACCTGATAGCTAGCTGGCACGAAGTCCAGACTGGTAGATGGGTTGACCTGATGTCTGGCACGAAGTCTAGACTGGTCGACGGGTTAACTTGATGTCTGGCACGAAGTCCAGCTAGGTCGACGGGCTGACCTGATAGCTGGCACGAAGTCCAGACGGGTCGATGGGCTGATCGGACGTCTGCCAGGTAAGTTAAGGTAAGTCACTAGAGGGGAGTGACTTGGTAAGGACGCGTTCCCCATTTGAGGGAACAGTAAACGTCGATCCAACTTAGAACCATTTCGGAAATCTAAGTTGAGATCGGGACTAGATTCCAGTCTCGGTGAGACGGAATCTAATTACTACTCTTTTATTATATTTGTGCTAACTTTTATTTTGAAGGGTAGTATAACTTTTATTTTACCTTGGACTAACATTTTCTTGTAGGAGAAGAACTTTCTGGAAGATGGTGGTCCGGGCGCTCAGAAGGGATCCGGGCACCTGGAATCGGTCCGGGCGCCCGGAAGGCAAAAACTCTATCCTGTCGCAATGAGGAGCGCGTTGATTGGCCGGACCTACGTCATGGTCCGGGCGCCTGGAGCATCCTATATAAGGAGGTCTCGCCTTGGAGCAAACCGCAACAACATCTTCCAACGACTGCTCTACTACGCTGTGCTTCTACGACGTTACGACTCTGCGGAGCTTCTCCGACAACCTTCGGCTAAAGTTTTTTTTTATTATTGTTGTCGGTATTTTCTCTCTAAAGTTCTTGTACTTACATTTATAATCTAATTTTGAGAACTATTAGCGATTGTTCAACGAAAGTACTCGACGAGTGTGGGCCATGGAGTAGGAGTCGACCAAGACTGCGAACCAAGTAAAATTGGTTCGTGTTAGCATTGCTCTTATTTTTCTGCTGCTTACTCTAACTTGCTATGAATTTTTAAATCGCTATTCAACCCCCCCTCCCTCTCTCTCTCTCTCTCGCGAGCTCTACGATCTAACAGGTAAGTCAGGTAGGACTCTTCCTCCTAACAAGTTATTTCAATTCGTAAAAATATTATCGAAAAACTACTGTAAGTTAGAAAAAGAAAAGAAAGAGCTAAAATCAATCTTTTCTATATCTTCTCGATTAGGAGATATCAATAAAATAAAATTAAAATAAAAACTTGAAAATTGAAAAAGGAAATAAAAAATTTGAAAAGCCATGTATGCTAAACTTTTATTTCGTCTAATTTTAGAAATTATTCAGGACTTAACTGGTATCTCAAATACCATAAGGACCAAATTAGGAAAATATCCCAGAAATACATTTCAAATTTTTTTTGATTAATCCTATAGCAAGGAAGCTATTTTGGGTCCCAAAAGTATACTTAGATTAATTATTTTTTTAGCTTTCAGATAGAAAGTTAAATATTTAATTTCTTTAAAAGGTTTTATTTAGAAAGTGGTTATTGTTCCAATATCCAATAAGGCTTAGTGCCTCGCTATAGTCTGAAAGATAATTATTAAAATAATTATTTAATTGACTAACTGGTAAGCAATTAGTTTTTATAAAAATACTTTTTCAATTTTTTTAAAAATTATTTAGAAGTTAATTTTTTTTTAGAATAATAACTTTATCTGTAAAATATTAAATTTTTCTTAATGTTAAATTTTTTTATGATAATTTCAACTTTATATTATCTGACTTATATATGTTAATTTTTTTTACATTGATAAATCCAAACTTAAACTTTAATTTTTTCCTTTAGACTTTTGTGTTAGACCTTCCAAGTAACGTCTTTAAAGGTACCCTATTTTTTATGTAATCAAAAGGGAGAGTAGTAAAGATTAAGTCTAAGCGGAGGGTAATATAATTTTATTTTTTGAATTTTTGTACTTACAATTTTTTTTTACTTTCAAAATTTGAACTGTTATTTTATAACTGGTAAATTTGTGGTTTACCCTAACTTAACTTGGGGTTTGCTCACATCAAAAAGGGAGAAATTGTAAGTACCCAGTGGTAATTTTGATGTGATTAACTAAGTAAAGTTAGGTTCTGTTGGTATTTAATCTCTGTGTCTAAGTGTGTAGGAACTTAGGAGTACAGGAAGTCAAGCAAAAGACGTAGCTAGCAAGAAGGACAACACGGGAGGGAGATGAAGGGCTCGGTGCATTTGAAGTACGAGGTACTGTGGAAGGTTACGCGGGCAGACGAGAAGGAGGCGCGCGACATTTCTGAGGGACGAGGAGCCAGAGTGGAAGTTTGCTCAAAGGCCCGAAGTTGGGTTCGAGCGAACCCTATTCCGGATGGCTGAAATCACCTAAGTGGAGTTGGAGCAGAAGATTCGGACCCAAGCAAGTGGAGCCGGAGCGGAAGACCTGGACCCAAGCAAGTAGAGCCAGAGCGGAAGAACCCAGACCAAATAGTTAACATGATGTTAACTTGGGTCCGGGCGAATGGAGCAAGCTTTTATTCTGAACATGATGTGGCGTGTTCCGTTGCGACGGGGATAAAAGTTTATCCCCTCCTAGGCGTCTAGAACCCTCCCAGGTGCTTGGAACCCTTCCAGGCGCCTCGACCAGGGCTATAAATATAGCCCTAGTCCCAAAAGCTAAAATAGAACACTTGTAATTCATTTCTTTTCAAGCTTGTTTTGTAACTGAGTGCTTTAATTGCTATAAGAGGCTTCTCTGCCTGAAGGAGAATTTAGTGTGCTTTCTGTTAGGGTTGCAAGGTTGCAAACATAGTCCCATATTGAAAACATATGGGAAAGAGCATGAGTTTATAAGAGGAAAAGATATCTCCATTGACATGAGGCCTTTTGGGTAGAGCCCAAAAGTAAAACCATGAGAGCTTAGACCCAAAGTGGACAATATCATACCATTATGGAGATATCTAATTTCTTTTCGATCCTACAATTGGTATAAGAGCCCGGACTGCCAGAAGGTTTAACTGCCGACTGTGCACAAGAGCTATGATCTGATGGAACCATGTGGGTACAATATTGATCTTGAACAAAGAAAGTGGGGGCTCCTATGTTCGAATAAAGAGGACCATACACCGGGCAAGAAGTCCTAGTTGCGACTTTTAACGACCCAATTTTCCCTATTTCAAGTTCTAAAAGTCCATAAAAATATTTGGAAATACTTTTAAAATATTCTAGAGATTTTTAGAAATTTTTAGAGTATTTTTACGTAATTTTTGGAGGTCGTTTAGTAGAGTTACAAAAAGAAAGAAGTTAAAAAAAAAACGTTGAAGGTGAGATTCGAACCCACGACCTCGGGTCGGACTGACCCAAGCAAAACCGGCCCAACCAGCTGAGCTACACGGTTTTGTTAACCTTATATGGTGAGAACTAAGTTTATAGCATAGTTAATGATTAGGGAATAAATTGGGAAAAAGCATTCGGCTGAGGGATTGAAGCCGAGACCTTTGACTTAGTTAAAACTCGGTTGACCAACTGTGCCAGCGAGTTTTGTTAATTAAGGAAAGAATGGATTATATTTAAGGTATAGTAATTAATAAAAATTTTAGTTATAAGAAAAGGGTTAAGTATTTTCCCGAGCCTTAAAATTCTTTCTCCCTCTCGTGTGCTCGCGACGACGCTGTTCTTCTTCTCGGGCGAAATCGTGGCGGCGAGTGAACACGTCTCCGGCGGCCAGCGAGGTTGTTTTTCCGAGGGGTTTTCTTCACTTCTCGTCAAGGAGAAGCTTTGAGCACGATGAGGAGCCGAGACCTTCAAGCTCTACCCGAAACCCTAGGGTTTTCCTCTCCGTCGGTTGTAAGTGCAAGAACAAGGGGTGAGTTGCTTCTCACCTGCAGTAGGAGTAGTTCCGCGAGCTTTGATTCTTCTTTGTTTGCTTTCGGAATTTGTAGTTTGATTTTAGGTAGATTCATTCGGGCTGGGTGATTTTGTTTCACTGAGTTGTTGTAGGAGTAGTTCCGAGTTTTGATTTGTTTTCCTTACTTTCGGTTTGTGTTGTACAGAATTCATGTTGTTTCCGTGAGTTGCTGTGCAATTCGGGGTTTGTTGTCCTAAGCAATGAGCATGAAGAACAATTAGGATTCTAGGTTTCCAGTATCAAATGGTTTACAGCAAGTTTCCCTTTCGCCGTGAACCTTACTACAGATCAAGCACATCTAATTAATAAGACAGCACCTATAAATAAACATCAAGGAATAAATCTAGTTTAATACTTGTGAACTAGATTGTCAGACTAGTTGACATGAATAAACTTAATAAATCAGTATAAGTGTGAGGAATAAACTATGTTAGTATTAGGTTCCCAAGGCTAGCATAAACTAGTTCAATTACTGCTTTCTATAAGTTGGTAGTGATGCTATTATATTGTTTGTTTCCCAAACTAGTTTACATATGTTCCCATGCAATTATAGAACCAGATTTGAGTTTTGTTGGAGCTGTATTTATTTTGGTTGTGCTGTATGAGTTTTTGGACAGAAATGGCAGCTTGTAATCTCACTCGTTTAAAGTGTTTTATCAGGTTTTATCATATTCGGATTTGATACTGTGCTTGTTTATTGAAGATTTCCATGTGTGCAAGATTAATCTTATTGGAGAGGTTCTTGTGTTGTGGAATTGGCTCCTGTTGGCTTCAGATTTTTGTATCAAACATCTAGTTATCTTTGCATTTAGCTCATAGAATTCTTGTTGATTAGAATAAATTGTCATACGAACAACCTCTAATTTCCAGAAAGCAGTTTGTTTCTGTTTAATTACAGTTAGTATATCTTGAGCATGCAATTATTAGTTCTTTGCTATTTCATAAGCATAAGTTTCTGTCTTTGAGTAACTATAAGCAAGAAAGACCAAGGTCTAGGCTTGATTTCAATTCCAGAAGTTGAATATCAAAAGCGCACACAATGTGTTTGCTTAAGTGCCAAGTAAGGGCAAGTATAAAGGAGTTATAGATAAAAAGAAAGTATTTTACTTTTAATGGCATGTACCGGACACAAGGTCCAGGACACAAGGTCCATTGGGTGGGCTCCTAGATCGGCCCTAGGCACAAGATCGCATAGAAGTACCTTAGTAGTTTCGGGATTAGCTACCTCGACTCTTACTAAGGATGCGTGCAAGTTGGTACAATGCCGGACCCAAAAGAAGTTTATTATTATTTTGAAGTATTAAAGTATAAGTTTTGAAACAAATGAAACGAGCTTCAAATCTGTCTAGAATTAGAAAGTTAGTTTCTTGTTATTCGAAGCATGCAGTAGTAGTTTCAATTGTTTTCTTGCTACTAGATTATTCGGCATGTTTAGCCTTACATGTTTAGTAGTTTTACATGTTTAGTAGCTTTACATGTTTAGTATGCTTCTTTTATAGTTTTATTCTTATGAGCATGATTAGCTATACATGTTTAGTATTTCAGTTAGCATGATTCCTTTGCTATATATGAGCATGAGTAGTTTTATATGTTAGCATTCAGTTTTAGCATGTTTTTATTTATATACATGCATATCGAGTTTTTGTGAGTAGATAGCGCTCACTAAGATTTATGCTTATAGACTGCATTTCCTCCTACTGCAGATAAAGGGAAAGAAAAGATACAGTGAAGGAAGGCGACAAGGAGATGCAAGAGGAGTGTGTGATGTGTGGACTATGGAGGTCCTTGGGACTTAGCTAAGGAATTCATTTAGTTTAAGAATGTGATTAGTTTGATTTCTTATTAAGTTGATAAGAAAAAGATGTAGTAAGAAGTTATGTTTTCGATTTTTCATTACCTGCATGATTGAATTATTAAACTGCGTGGTGGTGGTTAGTTTTCATCTCTTATTAAACTACGTGGTTGATTGAAATATATTTCCAGCCGCCTGTGGCTGAGTATACTATGCTTGTATTATGGAAAATGGTCACCGGTACAGGGGAGACTCTGTCGAAATTTTTCGGTAGGGTTTTCCTAGAGATTTTTAATAAACCGGTTAAGTAGAGTTAGTAGATAAGTAACAGTCACTCTTAGAGAGTAGTAGTAGTAGTAAGAAGGGTGGTCGTTACACGACTAGGCAAGAAAGTCCTAGTAGGTCGGGTGGACCGAGGGGCAGGAAGATTTGGTGGGTCAAGGATCGAACGTGGGAAGCCTATGGTCCTTTGTTTGAGGAGGGATTGTTAGGGTTGCAAGGTTGCAAACATAGTCCCATATTGAAAACACATGGGAAAAATCATGGGTTTATAAGAGGAAAAGATATCTCCATTGGCATGAGGCCTTTTGGGTAGAGCCCAAGAGCAAAACCATGAGGGATTAAGCCCAAAGTGGACAATATCATATCATTGTGGAGATATCTAAATTCTTTTCGATCCTACACTTTCATCTTCCTTGAATTAATAACTTTTTCGGTTGTAACCAAGTAAATCCGTTGTGCCTCTTATTTTTAATCTCTTATTTTTGTTTATGCAAGTTTTAAGTATAATTAAGCTATAAAAGTTTTTTTTGGTAATAGATAGAACATTAAAGATGTTGCTTATGTGAAAAATATGATCAAATAAATAAATGTATGTGTTTTCAATATTAGCAATTTATAAATTTGAACCATCGCCTACTTGAACTGTATCTGAGCCATAATACGATATTATGTCTATAAAGATATTATAATCTGATGTGACATGATATGTTGCTCTAGTGTCAATATATCATTCTGTAGATAAAAAATCTGAGGGTTTACCATGAGTAGACATAGATGAGAGGACTTTAGGATAAACTTGTGAAACAGTTGATTATCTTGAAGCTGCAAGACTACCAATGAAATTTGAGTCAAATTGCCTAGGATATTGAATAACAATATGTCCAATTATGAGACAAATTTGACATTTTCCTCAAGTATATGACCAATCAAATCTTTTGGAGCATTGATTTCCAGTATGTCCAATGACATAATAGATTTGACATTGTTTTGAACTTTATCTTTGGTTATGACATTATTGATTATTTGACATTGTAAATAAAAAATGAACAAAGGTTGTGGAATGAGTGCGGCTAGTGGCGGGAAGGGATGATTTTGAGATGAGATTGGAAAAGATGAAGTTTTCGTTAAGCAAAAAAAAGAAAAGGAAAATTAAAAGGGAGATTTTTTTTTCTCTTGTCGGAAAAGAAAGAAAAAAAAAGGAAAAGAAAACGAAGAGGGAGAAAAATTTTTTTTTTGCTTGTTGGAAAAAAAAAAAAGAAGAGGGGTTAGGATAGTGGGGTTCTGTGGGAGATAGGACAGTGAGGTTCCGACGACAAGGTGGGAGAGGGAAAGAAGTGAAGATGTGGTTATTAGAAAAGAGAAAAAGAGAAAGAGGGATAACTTAGATGGTAAAAAGATAAAGATAGCGAAGAAGGCTGAGAGAGAGAGCATGCGGTGGCGGATTTTAGTAATGAAGCAAACTATAACAGCGGAAGTTTGAACTGTTCCAAGAAATCCAAAATTTCAATGATTCGACCTCGAGGAGTGTCTCTGAGAGTGCCATGAAAGAATAAGAGGTTTGACTTTGATACCATGTAAGAAGAATAATAGGAAGATCATGAAAGGATATGAGAACAATAATAAATCTAATTGTTCAATGATATTTGTCCTAAGGATAATATAATATAAAATATATAAGAAGTACTTGGTCAATTGACCAATTAATAAATAATAAAATTATTCTAAGAATTATTCTAATAATTATAACAGAATTATTTTAATAATTATTAAATTCTAATACTAATTTGATTTAATCTGGTGACTTGATCTGATCAATCCTAGTATATTGAATGATTCTCTTTAAAATAGACGTCTATCATAATCTCAAAGCACTGCAAGAAGAGGATGAATCTATTTTAAAGAAATCACATTCATCGCAGACCTTGAAATCTCTTTCACTCTACATCTCGACCTCTATCTTGGCTAAGGCATTTCAGCCTCAGCATCTCGCCCAAGACATCTCGGCCTCGACATCTCGATTAGACAACTCAACCATTCCAAATATCTCTTCTTTTACTTCTTGGCAGCCTGAAATTATTAATCCAGGCCATCTCAACCGAGCTGAAGTTAAACTTTAAATTTATTTCAATTAAAAAACTCTCCCTATTATCTCCCTCAAGCGATCTTCATTTGGAAGATTTCGCCAAAATTTAATTTGGCCAAGAACATTTCGCCTAGTGGCGCATCATATCACCTTTATATTCGGAATACACATAGAACTTAGATTAAAGAAACTAAATAACGTGTGCGGTTATTTTGCACTACAATATTCTGTCAATAAAACATCAACTCGCGTGTAGCACATTAATAGGGCCTCACTCTTCCAATACTACAACTACATTCCGAAACACTATAAATATGTAATGAAATACAACGTAGAAGGATGACCATTGGATGAAGGTGTTAGAGCACATTTTTTGATCAGAACCTAAACTCTTTCTTTGAATAATTCATATATACTCTTTCCAACCCATATATTATGCTTAACAAGATGCATATTAAAGCTAAGTCAACATCAAATACTTTCAGACTGTGTATATAATTAATTAATCATATATATATATATGAAACCTAGCTAGCTAGGACTCACTATAATTAATTAAGTAACGATATACATTATATTAGCAGATCACCTTCTACGTCTTAGTGGAACCATCTGAAATCATTTCTATCAGGAGTCTCATGAGTTTGCTGTTCGAGTGGATGACTCCCTGTAGGCTCCTCCATCGTCTTCGCGAAACGCCCTTTCACCCTAGGCCTCTTCTCAGCATAGGCCTTCCTCGAGGCATATCGTATCTGCTTCTCGTACCTCCTCTTCTCCCTCTTCTCTTTGTACCTCATGATCTTGGCTTCCCTCTCCACCGTCAGTTCATCACCTTGGCCGACCTTCATGCCGCCGTCATCTCCGACCGCTTTCTCTTTATCGTTTAAAGATTCCAAGAACGACATCTACAAATCCAGAAATATTCAATTAGCACAACTGATCACATGACACGTACATGAAATAAAATGCAAATATGTATCTTTTCTCTACTTTGAGTGTATTAATCATACAACACTTGAAACATCATGCTTTTTATACTTTAAAATGATCGTGTCTGACCTAGCTATGCCCACAAAAATTGTATGAGATTATCAAAGTAATCGAATTCCACTCACAAAGGTGGCGCTAGACGCCGTCGCCATCGATACAGCAGGTATCGTCTCCAGCGGCCTAGCGGAACTACTCAGGCAAACATCCAACGTCAGGCCGAGTCTAGAGTTGGCGCCTCCTCCCCCCAAGCCATCTAGGCACCGGAATCCGCTGGCGGCCGTGGCTGGGGGTTCCTCCAGCGGCGGATCATTCTCCTTGCCATCGTTAAACATCCAGGCGACGGAATCCTGGTGCCCGAAGAAATGGAACTCGCGCATGGGCGCGTTGAACTGGCCTGGGAGGGCGCAGTGGAGGCACGAGCCTCCGCCGGCGCCACGGCACACGTCGCACAGGTTGGAGTCCGACATGGCCGCGATCATGTGACCGCGAATGGATGGCCGGGGAAGGGAGAGGGGAGGAGGAGGACTTAAGAATGGAGGTCGGTTAGGGTTGTGGTTTTGCCACTGTAGAGCTACACCGTTCCATGTCTAAACACTGCTATCACGGGATTGCACCCAAGGTATCTCCTAAAGCTTTTGCTCATATTCATTCTTTTTCTCGATGACTCTTATACTTTTTATTTTTATCAAAAGATAGATATATATATATTCTTTCGATCATTTTCTTTTTTTTTTTATTTCAAAAACACTAGCATGGTTTTAACCGCGTTAACTTCCACAAACATTTTAAATTCAAGTAAATATTTGATAAACTATAAATCGCCTCCGAATAAAATAACAAACCAGAAACTTTTGATTAAGAAAATAAAACAAGATTATAATTAATTGGTCTGTGTACCAATTAAGAAAGGTGAGTTTTTAGGTACAGAATAAATGCATGATGGTAACGTGCATGCTGCATTGTTGTCGGAGTTTGAGTGCAGCGGAAGAAGGAGATCGTCTAGTGCACGGGAGAGAGGGAGAGAGTAATTATACCGTGCATGTCAAATCATGAAATAGATTAGCCGAAATATTTTTTTTTTAAAAAAAAAAGTTTGATCCTGGCTATTCGTTTAATTTCGCGTGAACACTGTCTATACGAGTAGAAATACCAAAAAATCTAAAAAGAGAGAATTAGTTTGGCTAGAGTTTGTGGTGGGAATTAAATGAAAGGATGATGGGGGAGTGTTGTCTTGCTTTAAGCTACCAAAGCCATGTGGTTTACAAGATCCTGAGAGATTTTGCATCAACTTAAAAAAAACAAAAAAAAAAAAACTTTTTTTAAAGCAATTCAAGTTTCCAATTAACTAATTAATTTTAGGTGATGAATTTGATCGGTTCTATAGAAATTTTCCATTATTCATTAGAATAAATTTAGAAAACACTTGTGTCATCGCATGTTCACCGTCCATAATCCCATTCTAGATAAATATTTTTTTAAATGTAATTCGAACCGTGATACTCTTGCTTATCACCAAAGTGCTTTACCGCGCGCGGCACCTGCTGAAGGGCAATAGAGACCGTATAGGACAGCATCTTTCTTCACATGAACTAAGAATGATAGGATAGAAGGTTCAATATTAGACTGAGTGTTTGAAAGATAGACTGTGATTTGAGAGACAACCTAAGCAAGTCAAATGCACTGAGAAAAATATTGTGAAGTCTATTCTTTATCTTATAACCTAAATATTATTATAATCAAGTACATAAATTAACATTTTTTTTTTATTTCATGCATGAATCGAGTTGAAGAATATAAACTTTTTTTTTTACTTTAGTTACTAGATTCTATTCCTTTAGATAATTATTCTTTTGGCTCAATCAGAAACCAAAAGCTATTTCCTTTTGAAAAGAGATCATTCTTTATTTTCGTGTGCACACTTAATTATTTATGTATAAAATATTATTAATTTCTATTTCATTTAGAGAAATCATTTTCTTTTTCAATGTTTTCCACGTATTTATGGATGAAATGTCTATATATACAATATCTTTGTCATAATTGATTAATATGCACATTATTCTTGGCTACATTGTTTTTTTATAATATACAAGTATTCTGACTTTACCGACCTAATTAATATTGGAGATGGTCGACATCAAATATTTTTATTATTAATTTTGATAATTTTTATTTTTTAAAATAAAATTTGGGTTTTATTTAGTATTTAGGGTATTTTGATAATTTTCATTGTATTTTTTTTGGATTTTTAATCTATTTAAAAATTTTAGGATTGTAGGTATGTTAAAAAAAATCAGTAAGGATTTCTTTACTTTCTTTGTAATATTGTCCGAAGGCACAAAGCTGGAAAGTCGGGAAGGTGACAGTTCCGCTGATGGGATGAAGACCTCACTCTCTGCAAAACAAAACTAAAACCAGAGAAGGGGTCTCTGGCGTTCACCCTTCGACGCTCAAGTCAAAAACAGGAAAAAAAAATGAGTACTAAGGATAAAGATCTTTCATGCCTTTCTTCATACCTGGTGTGCCCTTTTTATACTTTTTCTGATAATTCTCCATCTTCCCCTGCTTAATGATATTGATTACTGACAGAAGATATCTTTGTCTTGACTTCTTCTCATTTAATAATAGATGGAGTGTTCTATTTAGTCTCCTCTCTCCTTTATTAATTATCCATCTTTTCTTCTTTTATCATTTTATTGCTTCATTAAGTTGGCGAGAAGACAAAGATGATAGAGAACTCGGGTTTTAAGTTATGGTACACTGGAAAGAGTAAAGCAAGAAATGGAGTGAGTATCATTGTAAATAGTTTGTTAAAGGATGAAGTTGTAGGAGTAGTTAGAAAAGGGGATAGAATTATAGCCCTTAAGATAATAGTGGCGAAAAGAAACTATGAACATAATTAGCGTATATGCACCACAAGTAGGATTAGATGAAGCTACCAAATCAAGGTTTTGGGAGGACTTAGATGAAATATTACAAAATATTCCACCAAATGAAATGATTTTAATAGGATGTGATATAAATGGGCATGTCGGAGTGAAAAATGAGGAATATGAGAGAGTGCATGAGAGTTATGGGTTTGAAACGAGGAATGAGGAAGGGAAAACTATATTAGATTTTGCGATAGCATATGACCTTATATTAGCTAATACATTTTTTTAAAAAAGAGAAGAACACTTAGTCACATTCAAAAGTGGGAATAATAAATCGTAAATTAACTTTCTTATGGTTAGGAAGAAGGATAGAAAGATTTGTAAAGATTCCAAAGTCATCCCTGGAGAAAGCTTAACTACCCAACATAGGGTAGTGGTGTTGGATATACGCCTCAAACATAGTATCAATAGAAAGAAAATATATACAATTCCTAGAATTAAGTGGTGGAAGTTAAAGGATGGGAAACAAAATATATTTAAGGAGAAGGTAGAAGTACAAGCATTAGGTGAAATATACAATGACTCTAATACGACATGGGATAAGATGGTATCAAAGTTGAAAATAGTAACTAAGAGTGTACTCGGTGAGTCAAAGGAACATGAACCACTAAGTAAAGAATCTTGGTGGTGGAATGAGAAAGTACAAGAGAAAGTGAAGGAAAAACGAATAGCTTATAAGGAATTATATATTTGTAAGAACGAGGAAAACTTAAAAAAATATACAATAGCCAAGAAAGAAGCTAAGAAAGTAGTGAGTGAAGCAAAAAATGAAACTTTTGAACGTTTATATAAAAAATTAGATACAAAAGAAGGGGAAAGAGACATTTATAGAATAGCTAAAGTGAGAGAAATGAAAACAAGAAATCTTAGCCAAATAAAATGTATTAAAGATGAATGTAATAGGGTATTAGTAAATGATGGAGAAATAAAAGAGCGGTGGAAGAGGTATTTTCATCAACTTTTTAATGAAGGTTTAGGTGACCAACTTAACTTAGGTAATTTAATTAGGTTAAATGAGCATAGAAATTTTAATTTTTATCATAGAATTCAAACTTCAGAAGTAAAACAAACTTTAAATGAGATGCACAATGGAAAAGCCGTTGGACCATATGATATTCCGATAGAGGTATGAAAGTGCTTAAGAAAACAAGGTATTGAATGACTTACAAAATTATTTAACATGATATTGAAAACGAAAAGAATGTCTGATAAATGGAGGATAAGTATTCTACTTCCCTTATATAAGAACAAGGGAGATATACAAAATTGTGCAAACTATAGAGGTATTAAACTAATGAGTCATACTATGAAACTTTCGGAAAAAGTAATAGAAAAAAGATTAAGAAAGGAGACCACAGTGACAAAATCAATTTGGGTTAATGCCTGGAAGATCGACAATAGAAGCTATACATCTCCTTAGACAATTAATTGGAAAATATCGAGAGCAAAAACAAGATCTACACATAGTATTCATTGACTTAGAAAAAACTTATGATAGAGTCCCAAGAGAAATTATATGGAGAATTTTAGAAAGGAGATGTGTTAGCGTAACATATATTAAACTAATTAAGGATATGTATGAGGATGTAACGATTAGAGTAGAGACTTCAGGTGGAGTAACTGAAGCATTTCCAATAAAGATAGGGTTACATCAAGGATCAACCCTAAGTCCCTATCTTTTTATACTAATTATGGACAAACTCACTGCACACATTCAAGACACAGTACCGTGGTGCATGTTGTTTGTAGATGATATTATTTAGGTAGATAAGACACGTGAAGGAGTAAATGCTAAGCTAGAATCTTGGAGGAAAATACTAGAAGGGAAAGGTTTTAAGCTTAGTAGATTAAAGACAAAATATATGGAATTTAAATTTAGCAATATTAGAAGTAATGAAACAATTGTTAAGATAGGAGAGAACGAGTTGCTCGGAATCGAGAGATTTAAATATTTAGGATCATTTTTACAAAATGATGGAGAGATTGAGAGAGACGTCTTACATAGAATACAAGTAGGATGACTGAAATGGAGGGGAGTGTCGGGTGTTTTATGTGACTGTAAAGTACATCTTAAACTTAAAGGTAAGTTCTATAAAACCGCTATTAGACCTGCTATGTTATATGGAGCTGAATGTTGGGCTATGACTCGAGCACATGAACATAAGATAAGAGTTGCAGATATGAGGATGTTAAGGTGGATGTGTCGACATACGAAGATGGACAAAATAAGGAATGAGAGCATTAGAGAGAAAGTCGGACTTGCATCTATTGAGGACAAACTCCGAGAGACACGTTTAAGATGGTACGAACATGTACTTAGACGACCAATAAATGCTCCAGTTAGGCGATGTAAAACTATGATAAACATGCATATCAAACGAGGAAGAGGAAGACCAAAAAAGACTTGGTTAGCAACAATAAAATAAGATAAAATTTATTTAAATATAGATGATGATATAATATGAGATAGAACTCAATGGCGTAAAAAGATTCATACAGCCGACCCCACCTAGTGGGAAAATGCTTGGTTGTTGTTGTTATTGCATTAAGTGTATAATGCTAATGTCATTCTTCGAGTCAGACTGGTGGCCCGCTCGGCTCAGGTTCCTGGCCCGCGTAGCTTGTTCTCCTGTCAACCTGACAAGGGTCTCTCCGATCGACCAACAATCTGCTTCCCTGGTGTTGACCGTCTTGAATTTGACCTACACCATGACAATTGACTCCTGTCGACCGGACAAGGGTCTCTCCGATCGACCAATCGATCCGCTTTCCTAGTGTTGATTGCCTTGACTTTAACTTACACCGTGACAACTGACTCGTACCAAGTAGGCTCGTTCTTACCGTCGCATCACTTTTCATCTTTGAAATTGGGGTCTATATATTAGTCTTTTTATTTTTAATCTTAGAGTTTGAAGTCTATATAAATAATTATTTAAGTTGATGTAAGATTGAGTTTTTTTAGGATTAATAATATTTTCCTTCGAATCAACCGATTGTAGAAGATTATTTATAAGAATCAACAAATTCAATAGCCGCAAGATAATTATTATCCCATCCGACATCACCCCTCCCCCCTCTTTGTATAATCTGGAGATGAACAGTGAGGATGTCTGGGTTGACTATTCTGCGCGCTTTTCGATTTATCTTGGTGGTCGATGGGAAATTTTCATGGAACCGGGCTGATCATCCCAGGGATAATCAATGAAGCTAACTGAGATTATTATTTTTTTATTTATTTTTGAGATGGACAGTGAAAGATATCTAAGATGACGTAATCATATTTACTACAGTAATTGTCGTTACCATATATATTAAATAATCTATACTAAATTATGGCTCGTACGAATAGCGCGGGAAGGTGGACTTGGAAGTGATCAGAGAAAAATATACGAGACATTTGAAAGACTAAAAAATTCATTGCAAAGTGGGCTCTAGGACGAGAAACGGTTGATGTTTTGACGACTTTGACAACTTGGAACAAGTTGAGTTTGCAGGTGAATTAATGACGAAGGATGCATGATGGTGTGGATCGATTAATATTTGAAGGACTAAATAAAATTCTTATCGAGGCATACTTCAAGGTAGCTCGAAATAAGGTGTACTTTATCAGTGACTTGGCAAAGGATGATATGATCTGGTGTGGTACTGAAATGTTATTCAGTGTTTATGATATGTGAAATTGATTGTAGCTAGAGAGGAAAGATAAGATAGAAGAATATGGAAATAGGAGACCCAAATTTAAGGAGTGGAAGAAGACGTGCAACTATTTGTCTCTACAAATGCTGAGGTATTTACAATCTTGATGGTTTAGTTTTTTTTTCCCCACAAAAATAGAAGTAATATATGATAATTTAGTGTTGGGTAAGTTAATCTTATAGTTAAGAAATTATGTACGTAACAGGCCACCAAGTGCAAATGCACTTTTCTACGCTTGAGAAAGTAAGGCTTCTGTTTGGTGGTTATGATTGTTCAAGTGTATTTGATGTATTTGGAGGAATGATAACTTTGTTTTTTTATCTGGTATGATTTTATTTTTTTAATAAATATTATTAATTTTATATATTTATCATATTACTATAATTTTAAACAAATATCAAATATATTGACCGTTGATAATAACCAAAGACTATTACTAAGTGTGAATGATAGTTTATTTGTTTATCATTTTATTTACTTTATATTTTTATTATTTTATTTTATAAATATATGTGTTGTATTTGTAGGTATAATGGTTGCAGATGATTTATAATAAATTAGTTAATATTTTATTCAATGAGACTTTGCTAGTTCTAATTAAAATCTAATATTTTGAGTGTATTTTAATTAATTTTGGATGTAAAAGGCTTATTATTAGTATTACATTTGTAAAATTGACTCAAATGATTACTTGACGAGTACAAATTATGTATTAGCACTTTAATATATATTTCAAAAAAAAATATTTCTATTTGAAGTAATAGATGAATTGTGATGATATGTAAATTTTAAATTTGAATTATATATATATTTTAAATAAATATTAGTGATAATTTTTAATATGTTTATATGTTAGTATAAATGATATTTATAACTTGTATTGTACTTATTAAAAATACAAAATATTTTTAATTATCAATATAAATGAGTTATATGACATTTAAATTTGTAAGGACCCGTGCGAGATAGAGGGTGAGGGTGAATAGCTTTGATCGTTTCTTGTCTTGATCTCATGTTCGTCATTTGAATGCGTAGTGGAAACTTGAGTCAAACTTGATGTCACATGAACAATTCCAAGATTTTTCTTGGTATCCTATTCTTAGGTGACTAATCTAATGTCTACTCCTACTGATCTCCCTCCACTATGAACATCTCCTTTTCAGATGTCTTCCGGAGGCGAAGAAGCCTCTTACAACCTTATTCTTACCAGAATACAACATGAAATAAGAATGCAAATACAAATAAAAGTGAAAACGACTTTATAATGAAAACCTTGATTTGCTTACTCTATAGTTACTTTGGATTGTCTTTTGGTGGTGGGAAATATAGTAGTACTTCGTCTATAAACCCTCAAGAACCGACCCCTTCAAATCTTCATGAAAACCTCTTTTATAGGGTTGCATTCAGGCTGATTTTTGCCTATCAATCGATTGATAACTTCACCAATCGATTAACACGTTGGATTCAGATGTTTAAATATGCAAAATGACTATTTTTTACCTTACTAATCGATTGATGAGACTCACAAATCGATTGATTGCTTCCAATCAATTAGGCCAATTGATTCGGAAGCATTCTATTTGTTGGAAATAAGCTATCAATTGATTGGTGCAATCAATTTACTAGGTAAAAATATAGATCTTTGAATGAGCTCCATTTTGCACCTAAAAACACGTCGTTCTGTTATCTGAGTCAAAGTTATAACTTTCGAAAGTTTGCTCTATCAGAATTTCCTCGTTACTTAGTATCTTATCAACTTTGACCTACCGAAACTCCATGTCTCATGCTAACTACCTGTTGGACTTCCGATTGCCAAGTGTCCAGTCAACCGTGATCCACTTAGACTTTTCTCTCGCCAACTACCTGTTAAACTTTCGATCACCAAGTATCCGGTCAACCTTGACCTACTTGGACTTTTCTCTTGTCAACTTTCCATTATACTTTTGATCACCAAATATTCGATCAACCTTGACCCACTTGGACTTTTTTCTTGCCAATTTCCTATTGGACCTTTGATCATCAAGTGTTCGATCAACCTTGACCCGCTTGGACTTTTCTCTTACAACCTACCCATTAGACTTCTGATCACCAAGTGTTAGATCAACCTTAACCCATTTAGATTTTTCTCTTGCCAACTTTCCATTGGAATTCTAATCACCAAGTGTTCAGTTAAGCTTGACTTACTTTGACTTTTCTCTTGCCAACTATCCGTTGAACTTCTGATCACCAAGTGTCCGGTTAACCTTGACCCATTTAGACTTTTCTCTTGCCAACTTCCCATTGGATTTTCAATCACTAAGTATTCAGTCAACATTGACCTACTTGACATCTTACTAACGTATTGATCAAATATCAAAACCCAAACTTGAGTGAACCCAAGCTTGGTCAACTTTGACCTAAGGTTGATTGCACCAATAATCTTATCGTTTTTGATGTTTGACAATATGTTTAAGTTAAGCTGACTCATTAGACCAACTTTCCTTTTTCACCCTTCTCCTCATGCCAAAGCATGAATGAGAGTTTCCTAATTTAAACCCTACATTCTCCCCCTTTAATGCACATCAAAAATATTTTCTCAAGATTTATCCCAAACTTCCAACATCACAATGAAGGTTCCCTATTTTCCATTGTCTTCAATGCTCAACCTTGAGCATATACCCATTATCCTTCTTCTCAATCCTTCAAATTCTTCCCATCATTTCCAATTCATGCCTTCAAGGTGGACCTCCCCCTCAAATCATGCTCCAACTTCTACCATTGCATCAACACTAATTTAGAGTTCTTAAACCTTTAGAAGATCCTAAAAATTTAAGTAATAAGGTTAAAAATTTAACTCTGAATCTAAACCTTTTCCTTAAATTCTTAGCATCCGCTTTTTAACATCCCTTTCTCATTTTTATCTAGAAAATCACCTTTGAATATTTATCCAAACATAACAGAGGATTAATGATAGTTACCATACCTAGGGGTGGCTTAATCAATTAAAATAAACTCATTTCATCTAAAAATACAGCTACCAATTGATTAGTAGCCTAAAATTATGAAATTATAATATATTAGATTGAATTTTAAAAATGTATAAGTAATTCTACTATTTTAAAAAATCATGAAATTTCATATAAGTATTATTTATGTCAAATAATATCAAGGAAAAATAATTTCCTATAAAAATACATCTTATTTTCCAAGAATGGTACGAAGTTGGAAACTATTGAGAACTTTAATGCTTCACTTTAACTTTGTATCTTACTAATCAATGGTGATTGTTATCAACAAATAGATTTTACCAAATTTTTTAAAAATAATTTTAAAATAGTTTTTAAACACAATTTCCAACCATGATCTATGAACTAAATATACATCACTTGCACATTAGCTTTCTTCATGATTGGTTAATATTAAATCCATTTGGTTTGATGAAGTTGAAGCTCATTTTGATACATCAAATTGCATCTTAAATTTAGTTCATTATTCTAACATCTCACTTATATCTTATGTATCTTAATATACACACAAGTCATCCTATAGTCTTGTGAGATGTAAAATAGGTTTTCCATAAATTAAGGGATCATACATCTTTATTTAAACACTCTAATTTGACTAATGGACCTAGGATGCCAACCAATGTCATATTGTCCTTAATTATAAAGAATTGAAATAATGCATGTAAATGTATATATCATATATCAAATACATAACTTCAATAAAAAAAATCTATCATGTCTTAAATGATGTAGATATGACATGACATAAATCATTTTTCATGACAATATGAATATATGATATAATTTCATGGCATGTAACATGACACACTGACGCTAGACAAGATAGCAATTATCCTTTGGATTGACGAGAAAGGGGATTTTGAGGAGAAGGCAAGAAGAGAAACCCATTGTCCTCTAGATTTTTCCATAAAAAGGAAATTTTATTTAATAACCATGGATAATTTTTAAACAGCTAAAATATGTTTATATAAACTCATATCCTAAGACATAAAAAAAGGAAATAAATTTTAACATATGGACCTCAATCCCTATCTTGTAAAGAAAGGAAAAAATACTAACAGAAAGGAAAAAACTCATAATCCTAAAATCGGCTCAAAATTTTAAAATATATATAAAAGATATAAATTACTAAAAATACCTCAAATATAAAAAAATAAAAAATTAGTAAAAAAATGAAAATTATCAAAAAATAATAATAAAAATCATCGGATCCTTCTACATTAGTTGCCTCAGGTTGAAAGAATACATCCTCTAATTTAAAGTAGTTTCAGATGGTAGCTTAGGAGGAAGATCATTTGATATCAAATCGACAAAATTTACTAGTAGTTGTTAGATTTTAAAAATCTTCGTTGATCTAGATGATAAAGTATGTTGACCTTATACATTAAAATTTTGAAATTTACTGTATCCATTTGATCAATGTATGATCTTGAGATTTGCTTGGCTTTACTTTTTCTTGTGTTCCGTATCATTAATTTCCTTTTTGAAATTGTTCTTACAACCCAACTTAATCACCAAAAATATATTTATTGGAATCAATAGGTAGAGGAAAGAAATAATATAAAACTTTTTGATAATTTTATTATTAAAACGAATAAGCTTATTTATATAAATTGTCTAAAATAATAATGGAAAAATTAAATAAGTCATACAATCATAATAATTATAAACATAGTAATATAATAGACTTGGAAATATGATTTTCCCTTTTTGATTCATGTCGATCTTGATTGTGTGCCAAATATAATAAATCTCAATTTATTGAAATCAATTAGAGTTTATTTCCATTATTGTCATTACCCCTCGACAAACTCAACGGGAGTGCCTGAACGTTGAGTTTGAGTGTTAACTTGATGAAACATTGTCTAGATAATAGTTTAGTAAATATATCAGCAATTTGATCTTCCGTAGAGATATAAGAAACCAAAAGTTGTAGAGTCGCCACACGCTCGCGAACAAAATAAAAATCAATCTCTACATGCTTGGTACGAGCATGAAAAACAGGATTTGCCACAAGATAAGTTACTCCAATATTATCACATCATATTTTAGGCGTAGCAGTTGGGAAAAAGTATAATTCTGAAAGAAAAAATTGTAGCCAAATAATTTCTGATATTGCGTTAGCGATAGCTTTATATTCAGCTTCAGTACTAGAGCGAGAGACTGTAGGTTGCTTCTTTGAAAGCCAGGAAACAAGATTTCGTCTATGAAATATAGCATATCCACTAGTAGAACGTCTATCTTCGGGAGATCCAACCCAATCTACATCACTATAGGCAATCAACTGTCGTGAAGACTGACGATATAAAAGAAGATCATGTAGAATAGTGCCTTTGAGATATCGAAGATGTAACGCCCGAAAATTCTCAAATTATTTTTAGAAACATTCTATGATTTTTCTGGAATTTTTAGATATTTTTCCAGAATTTTCCGAGTAGCGGAAACAGCAAAAATAAATAGAACCGCAAAATAGCTTAGGCGGGAATCGAACCCGAGACCTATGGTTTAGGGATAATGTATAGTAACCGGTGAACCCAGCAGGGCCGTGCTGAAAGAAAGAGGAACCAATTATATTTATATTAGAGTTGGGTTCAATAATCCACTTAATATAAATATAAACTTAAGGTGGGTTGGTTTAATTATTTTGGGTTCGGCAACTTCTCCCTCAACCTAATCCCGCCGATCCTCCCTCTCCTCCTTCACCGACGCCAACCTCTCTTCCTCCTCTTTCTCTCGGTGCACCAAGGCTAGACTCAAGGGATCATCTTCCGGCGACGACTCCAACACGAAAAAGATTCTTCTCCGCGAGAGGAACGCGAAGACATGAACGGATCGTCGAGAAGATCATCTCCACCGGAATTTTAGCGAATAGAATCGTAAGAAATTACGAATAGGAGGTAAGAAACCCCTCACCTGCAGTATAATAGCTTCCAATTGAGTTTTTATGTTCTAGTTAGGATGTATGCAGATTTTTATCGATATCTAGGGTGTATTTAATTCTCTTCGCATATTAGGGATTTAGTTGAACACCTTTAGATGGGCCGGACACGTTTTCTCTCTTCAGAAAGGAGGTTAGACGTTGTCGGGTGCCTAGAGGTGGTCTCCCTAATAGAGAGGAGAGTTAGGGCACACTAAGTGTTCGATAAAATAGCTAGTTTAGTAAAAATACACCATATGCATCTTCAACAGCTTAGTTAGATACATTAGAAGTATCTATTCAGTATTCTCAGTTTATTACAGCTTATATGGATCAGATATCCAATGGGTGGGCTCCCACAGTCGCCTCTAGGTTTAGATAACCTAGCTCTAGGTTCAGATAACCTAGAAACAGCAAAATAAGCAATTAGTAGCTATATTCAGTATTTTATTTTCAGTGGCACTGTACTGGATTAGATATCCATTGGGCTGGGCTCCCATAGTCGGTCCCTAGGTTTAGATAACCTAGTTCTAGGTTTAGATAACCTAGTTAACCCTACTAAATTCGGGATTTGCAAACCCGGGTCTAGTTAGGGATGCGCGCATAGCAAGTACAGTTGCTGGGCCCAAACAGCATGATTACTATTTTCACTTATTATGATATTAGCTTTCAAACTCTTGATCTAATCCAGTGATTATAGTTTAAGATCAGTTTTAGCGCAGTTCAGTATCATGCTTCAGTTTAGTTTTTCCCTGTGAATATGCATGATAACTTTATGTGCAGTTGTTATACATGTTTTTATGTTCAGGTTTAGATATGTCATGATTGTATGCTTATATGCCATGCCATGCTAGTTTATTCAGTATATCCAGCATATGTTTTAAACAGCATGATTTAAAATCATATTTGCATCGTTGCATGTTTTTGTGAGGTAGATGGTTTCTTACTAAGCTTTAAGCTTACAGGTACTACTTTTCTTATACTGCAGATACAGGTAAAAGAAAATTGGACTAACGGAGGCTGGAGGACAATGCTATGGAGGTGTGTGTGTGCAAGGGGTTTGGAATAAAGATCCTAGGGGTCGAAACAGCTTAATTCCAGTATTTACGTTGTTAGTTTGTTTGTGGTTTAAATCCTTAGCTGGTTAAATGTTTTAATCCAGTAAAACTATGCACTATTCAGTTTGTTCAGGTTAGGACGCACGTAGGTTAATGTTAGATTGTTTTTCATGTATCTAGAACCTATGTCTGTGAGTTGTGGTACGTTCCAGTGCCTGAAAGTTCTGAAATCAGAAACTCTGATTTCGTATCAGAGTTGGATCGGTCTGCCGATCGATCCGCAAGATCAGATCCTAGATCGGCCACCGACCGATCCGAGGCATACAAGATGCATCAGATGCTATCTCGATCGATCGTCCGACCGATCCAGCACCGAACAGAGCATCCGTTTCGCTCGATCGGTCTGCAGACCGATCGAGACCTTGGTTTTGCCCGATCCATCCCTTGCCGGTTCGTCCGCAGACCGATCCAGCAGGGCACAGAATCGTAGCAAGTTTGATCGATCCGTGGATCGATCAGCAGCTAGCTGGGAAGTTAGTTCTGAGTTCCTAGCTCAGATGGGAGGTCAAGTATCCTCCTTAGCACATGTACACCAACCGGAAAAGGGTCTTGAATCCTTCCTTATAACAGCATGGGTGTATCAGTTGTCAGATTAACTGAGTCAGTTAGTGAAATTTTATTTTACCCAGTTTTCCGCACAGTAGCTTCAGTAGTTAATGTAGCGATCCGACTCACAGATTAGTACCCAGGAGTTGGGTCGTTACAGAGTGGTATTCCAGAGTGGAAGTGGGAGGATATCTCTATGGACTTCATAGTGGGACTGCCCAGAACCACGAATGGTTTTGACGCCATCTGGGTAATCGTCGACAGGTTGACTAAATCAGCCCACTTTTTAGCTATCAAGATATCCTACTCCATGGAGAAGCTAGCTCAGTTGTATCTCCAGGAGATCGTCAGACTTCATGGAGTCCCATGTACCATTATTTCAGACAGAGACACCAGATTTACATCACACTTCTGGGAGTGTGTACAGTCAGCATTGGGCACGAAGTTAAAGTTCAGCACAGCATTCCATCCTTAGACAGATGGTCAGACAGAGCGAGTAAATCAGGTACTCGAAGATATGCTCCGAGCATGTGCCCTAGATTTCAAGGGAAGTTGGTGCAAATATCTGAGTCTAGCAGAATTTGCATACAACAACAGTTATCAGGCCACTATCGGCATGGCACCTTATGAGGCACTCTATGGGCGGAGGTGCAGATCACCAATCTGCTGGTATGAGAGTGGTGAACAGAAGGAACTAGAGCTTCAGACAGATCTAGTAGCAGATACCACAGCAGCTATACAGCAGATCCGCCAGAGGATAAAGACAGCTCAGAGCCGCCAGAAGAGCTATGCCGATACCCGACGTAGACCCCTAGAGTTTTCAGTTGGGGATTCAGTGTTCCTCAGAGTAGCTCCCATGAAGGGAGTAATGCGTTTTGGGAAGAAGGGTAAGTTAAGTCCCCGATATGTGGGACCATACCTTATCAGCAGAAGAGTGGGCAAGGTAGCATATGAGCTAGAGCTACCCCAGGAAATGTCAGCTGTCCACAATGTATTTCATGTCTCTATGCTGAAGAAGCATACCCGGATGCCACCGGTGATTGAGCCCTCAGCATCATCCGAAGACCTCTATGATAGTCGGCCTATTCAGATAATAGACCGAGCAGTTAAGAAATTGCGGAACAAGGAAGTACCATTAGTCAAAGTCATTTGGCACAGTCACACAGTAGAAGAGGCAACTTGGGAGTCAGAAGCCAGTATGAGACAGAAGTACCCAGAATTATTCTAAGTTCGAGGACGAACTTTTTATAAGGTATGGGGAGTTGTAACGCCCGAAAATTCTCAAATTATTTTTAGAAACATTCTATGATTTTTCTGGAATTTTTAGATATTTTTCCGGAATTTTCCGAGTAGCGGAAACAGCAAAAATAAATAGAACCGCAAAATAGCTTAGGCGGGAATCGAACCCGAGACCTATGGTTTAGGGATAATGTATAGTAACCGGTGAACCCAGCAGGGCCGTGCTGAAAGAAAGAGGAACCAATTATATTTATATTAGAGTTGGGTTCAATAATCCACTTAATATAAATATAAACTTAAGTTGGGTTGGTTTAATTATTTTGGGTTCGGCAACTTCTCCCTCAACCTAATCCCGCCGATCCTCCCTCTCCTCCTTCACCGACGCCAACCTCTCTTCCTCCTCTTTCTCTCGGTGCACCAAGGCTAGACTCAAGGGATCATCTTCCAGCGACGACTCCAACACGAAAAAGATTCTTCTCCGCGAGAGGAACGCGAAGACGTGAACGGATCGTCGAGAAGATCATCTCCACCGGAATTTTAGCGAATAGAATCGTAAGAAATTACGAATAGGAGGTAAGAAACCCCTCACCTACAGTATAATAGCTTCCGATTGAGTTTTTATGTTCTAGTTAGGATGTATGCAGATTTTTATCGATATCTAGGGTGTATTTAATTCTCTTCGCAGATTAGGGATTTAGTTGAACACCTTTAGATGGGCCGGACACGTTTTCTCTCTTCAGATAGGAGGTTAGACATTGTCGGGTGCCTAGAGGTGGTCTCCCTAATAGAGAGGAGAGTTAGGGCACACTAAGTGTTCGATAAAATAGCTAGTTTAGTAAAAATGCACCATATGCATCTTCAACAGCTTAGTTAGATACATTAGAAGTATCTATTCAGTATTCTCAGTTTATTACAGCTTATATGGATCAGATATCCAATGGGTGGGCTCCCACAGTCGCCTCTAGGTTTAGATAACCTAGCTCTAGGTTCAGATAACCTAGAAACAGCAAAATAAGCAATTAGTAGCTATATTCAGTATTTTATTTTCAGTGGCACTGTACTGGATTAGATATCCATTGGGCTGGGCTCCCATAGTCGGTCCCTAGGTTTAGATAACCTAGTTCTAGGTTTAGATAACCTAGTTAACCCTACTAAATTCGGGATTTGCAAACCCGGGTTTAGTTAGGGATGCGCGCATATCAAGTACAGTTGCTAGGCCCAAACAGCATGATTACTATTTTCACTTATTATGATATTAGCTTTCAAACTCTTGATCTAATCCAGTGATTATAGTTTAAGATCAGTTTTAGCGCAGTTCAGTATCATGCTTCAGTTTAGTTTTTCCCTGTGAATATGCATGATAACTTTATGTGCAGTTGTTATACATGTTTTTATGTTCAGGTTTAGATATGCCATGATTGTATGCTTATATGCCATGCCATGCTAGTTTATTCAGTATATCCAGCATATGTTTTAAACAGCATGATTTAAAATCATATTTGCATCATTGCATGTTTTTGTGAGGTAGATGATTTCTTACTAAGCTTTAAGCTTACAGGTACTACTTTTCTTATACTGCAGATACAGGTAAAAGAAAATTGGACTAACGGAGGCTGGAGGACAATGCTATGGAGGTGTGTGTGTGCAAGGGGTTTGGAATAAAGATCCTAGGGGTCGAAACAACTTAATTCCAGTATTTACATTGTTAGTTTGTTTGTGGTTTAAATCCTTAGCTGGTTAAATGTTTTAATCCAGTAAAACTATGCACTATTCAGTTTGTTCAGGTTAGGACGCACGTAGGTTAATGTTAGATTGTTTTTCATGTATCTAGAACCTATGTCTGTGAGTTGTGGTACGTTCCAGTGCCTGAAAGTTCTGAAATCAGAAACTCTGATTTCGTATCAGAGTTGGATCGGTCTGCCGACCGATCCGTTGCAGTATCAGGATCCTGGATCGGTCAGCCGACCGATCCAGAGGCATACAGTATGCTACTGTATGCTATCTGATCGGTCGTCCGACCGATCCAGCACCGAACAGAGAGCATCCAGCGTTTCCAGGTGCCTGGATCGGTCTGCCGACCGATCCAGCCTTTGCTGGTTCGGTCCGCAGACCGATCCAGCAGGGCACAGAATCGTAGCAAGTTTGATCGATCCGTGGATCGATCAGCAGTTAGCTGGGAAGTTAGTTCTGAGTTCCTAGCTCAAATGGGAGGTCAAGTATCCTCCTTAGCACATGTACACCAATCGGAAAAGGGTCTTGAATCCTTCCTTATAACAGCATGGGTGTATCAGTTGTCAGATTAACCGAGTCAGTTAGTGAAATTTTATTTTACCCAGTTTTTCGCACAATAGCTTCAGTAGTTAATGTAGCGATCCGACTCACAGATTAGTACCCAAGAGTTGGGTCGTTACAGAAGAATTCTCTTAACACCTTCCCAATGATGTTCAGTAAGAGCATGCATAAATTGACAGACACGATTCACAGTGAAAGCAATATCAGGTCGTGTAATTGTGACATATTGTAGGGCACCAATAATACTACGGTAGATTTGGGGGTCAGATATCAAAGAGGAGGATGAAGGTGTGTAGTGAAACCACCCTCAATGATTGTTGTGGAGATAGGACGTGCACCATCCATTTTAGCTCGTTATAGGAGCCCAGTAATGTATTTGCTTTGAGAGAGAAGACATCTATGCCAAGGAAAAAATGAGCATTACCAAGATCCCGAATAGGAAACTCTTGACGGAGAAGATATAGTAAAGTAGTAATGTCGTTTTGATCACTACTAGTTATTAATATATCATCCACATAAATCAGAACAAATATTGAAAATTTCTCATTACATTTGTAGAATAGGGAAGAGTCTGTTTTTGAGCCAGAAAATCCCTGAGTATGAAGCCAGGTAGATAGACGATGAAACCATGCACGAGGTGCTTGTCGAAGACCATATATAGACTTCTGAAGTTGACACACATGTGTTGAAAGTTGCGGGTGGATGAATCCAGGAGGTTGCTCCATATAAACAATTTCTTCAAGGTGTCCATGAAGGAAAGCATTGGAAATATCTAATTGATGTATTGGCCAATTGGAGCTTACAGCTATAGATAGTAGCAATCTGATAGTTGTAATTTTGACGACTGGACTAAAAGTATCATTAAAGTCAATACCTGGCTATTGATTAAAGTTTTTAGTAACAAGGTGAGCTTTGTAATGTTCAATAGAACCATCTGCATGATACTTAATTCGGTAAACCTATTTAGAGCCCACAATATTTATAGATGGGGTACGAGGGACTAAGCTCCAGGTTGCATTACAAAGAAGAGCATCAAATTCTATAGCCATCGCAACACGCCAATTTAGATCTTTGACTGCCTGTGTAAAATTAGAAGGTTCAACAAAATTTGAAGAAGCAATAAGAGCACGTGGAAGAGGATAACGAGTGGAAACAGGTTGACATCGTGCATAAATATCGCTTAGAGAAAGCATCCACCGAGGAACATCATCATCAGAGATACTCAGAGATGAGTGGTCAGACGGATGAGAATCAAAACTAGAGAGGATCACCATTAGCCGCCAAGTTTACAGGAACTTGTGGAGATAGAGCAGGACCCAAGATACCATCCCCCCTTGTACTTTCAATTTATCTTGATGAATTAATATGTGAGGCTTCTAGTATATTGCTTGGTAATATTAGATAGTGCCTTGATTATCTGAAGGAGAATTTGAGGTAGTAATTGCAAACGGAAATAGAGATTCATCAAAAGTAACATGTCGAGAAATATATTTCCGACCGATCAAAATATGGAGGCAACAGTACCCATGATGCAAATTACTATAACCAATGAAAACACATTGTAAAGCGCGAGGGTTTAACTTGTGCTTAGAGTAAGGTCGTAGCCAAGGATAACATGCGCAACCAAAGATACGAAAGAAGGAGTAATCTGGAAGACAATTATAAAGTCTTTCCAATGGACACTTATTTTGAAGTAGAGGAGTGGGTAAATGATTGATAAGGTAGACTGCGGTTTGGACGATATCATCCCAAAATTTAAGTGGAACCGAGGCATAATTAAGAAGAGCTAAGGCAATTTCAACCACATGACGATGTTTTCTCTTGGCGGATCCATTTTATTCAGGAGTGTGGAGACAAAAGACTCGATGGATGATGCCAGAGGAAGTAAGATGACGATGAAACGCTTGATACTCTCCACCCCAAATAGAATGAAGGGAGAGGATTTTACGATCAAAATAGCGCTCAATTTGTTTTCGAAAGCGACAAAAATATCAAAGAGATCAGACTTTCTTTTCATAAGAAAAATCCAAGTAAACTTGCTGAAATTGTCAATAAAAATAACATAATAAAGAAAATCTTGATTAGATAGAATAGAAGCGGGAACCCACACATCAGAGTGAATAATTTCTAAAGGAAAATTAGAAGTGCGAGAAGAAAACACAAAAGGTAATTTATGAGATTTTGATTTTATGCAAGCTTCGCATAAATGAGAAGAGGAGACTAAAGAAATTGGTAAACCATACTGGTTAATGATATTCTGAACAACATGTAGAGACAGATGACCAAGATGCGCATGCCAAGAGAATTTATCAGTGCGTTCTCCAACAAATGCATTAGTATAGGTGGGCTGAAGATGATAAAGACCATCTTTAATATTTCCTCGAAGTAGAATATTTTCTGTTGTGGGATCCTTCACAAGATAATGATGAGGATGAAATTCAAAGAACACATTATTATCAAGAGCAAACTGACAGACGGAAAGCAAATTTTTAGTAATAGAAGGAACATGAAGAGTGTTGTGATGCGAAAAGTACGACCACATGAATGAAAAGATGTGTTTCCAATGTGAGTAATTTGCAAACCTGAGTCATTACCTATTTGTACCATGTCGGGTTCATCATAAGGCAAAGCTTGTGTGAGAATATTATATTCCGGTGTAACATGATGAGTTGCTCCAGAATCCGGATGTCATCTGGGTTCTCAAGAATCGATGAAACTATATTAGGAGAGATAGAATGTGAGAATGCTCCAGTATGAGATGACTGTGCTGTAGAATGCCAAGAAGGTGGTGGTCGATTTGAATAGGCATGCTCTCCTTGTGAAATAGTTATTTGTCCCAATGCTGCAGGACCAACAGCAAAATTTAAGTCAAATCTTTTAAGACATTGAATACCAATATGCCCAACTTTGAGACAAATTATATTTGACATCTTCTCCGACTATGAGACCAATCAAATCTTCTAGAGCAATGAATATCAGTATGACGAACGATGTGACAAATTTGAAATCGGTCTAACATTTGTTTTTGGCCACTTTGATGACATTAAGTATCAGACATCGAAAATAAATAACTCGTCACTTGATAGTAATAGACCTTGCTGGAAGAATTTTCGGTGGCTGAAAATAATACTTGACACTAGAACCTTGCTATCCAACGGAAACGACAAATCAGAAGCTTGGTGGATGGTGATGGCCACTTGTTGTGGGCGACAAAGTAACTTTTCGACGGCGATAGAAAGCAGAGGATTTTCTGCGTTGACTTAGGCAGCTATCGGTGGTGAATAGAAGCACTTACTATGATGGAGAGGAAAAACAATAAAGAATAAAAAGATTAATTAATAGGAGAATAATACTAGAAGAAAAGATAAAAAAAAATAATAAAACTCGAGAAAAGATTTTTTTTTCTCTCTCTATTTTTTTTATTTTTTTCTCTATTTTTTGGATTTTGTTTTTCTCTCTATTTTTCTCTTTTTTTTTCTGTTTTTTTTTTTTTTTTTTGCTTTTTTTCCCTCTTTGTTTTTTTGCTTTTTTTTTTCTCGCTGTTTTTTATTTTGCTTTTTTTTCCGGCACGTTTTTTTCCTTTTTTTTTTTTTTGCTCGGTTTTCTTTCTGTTTTTATTTTTTTTCTAAACGAAACGGAAGAGAAAAAAAAAACAGAGAAAGAGAAAAAAATATAAAGGTAAATAAAATGAACAAATAATAATTTTACCTTACTATGATTAATATTATCGAAGTTGTTATCGTCGATAAAAAAGAGTTGTTGATGAAAGAAGAAGAAAAGTTGTTATTGTCGAAATTGCTGAGGTTGCCGCACTGTAGACGATGATATCAAACTTCGATGTAGAAATTTCTGTAACTGCTGTAACAAAAATTTGGAAGAAGAAAGTTAAGAGGAAGAGAAGATGATTCTGATACCATGTTGGAATCAATATGTAGAGGAAAGAAATAATATAAAGCTTTTTGATAATTTTATTATTAAAGTCAATAAATTTATTTATACAAATTGTTCAAAACAATAATGGAAAGATTAAATAAGACATATAATCGTAATAATTATAAATATAATAATATAATAGACTTGGAAATATGATTTTCCCTATTTGATTATTTTGATTGTATGCCAAATATAATAAATTCTAATTGATTAAAATTTTGTATCCATTATTGTCATTAATATTCACCTTTCTCGACAAATTTAAGTGGTAAAAGTATTTGAAATCACTGGTGCAAATACCATGCAACCCCTTCACCGCTAAAAGTTCTTCTATCATGACTTGATCCTTTTGCATCACTGCTTCTGCTATACACCCTCCCAACAAGATCGAGCAAGTTCCAAAAGCAAAGGTATTCCACCATTTTGCATCACTGCTTCTGCTCTTGCAGGTTCCACTGCAGCATTCTCATCCAAAGTAGAATATTTTGCAACATTCTCTATCTCTGCTTCCTTTTATTGGTTAACCAAGAAGGATGTCTCAGAATTTGGGCTCTTTAATACTTCATGAAGCACTTTTACATCCACAATAGAGCCAGATCGATCACCTTGTTGAAGCTGGTTTTCCATGAGTCATATGATCCTTCTGATTTAGCAAATTGAACTCAACCTCTTCATACTTGTCCTCTTCATCCAACTCTTATTCATCTTGGTCCTTTAGGTCAAATTTCTCCTCTAAATTATCTTTGAATCCGTCCAAGTCATCTCAGGCGTCGAAGTTATCATCCTCCATGACGAAAATAATCATCCCTAGAACAAAGTTTGAGTATACCCAAAAGGAAGAAAGTAATCTTTCATCTTCTCTCAATCTTTGATCTTGATTTTACCTTGTTAATCTCATAAACATCACACTGCCCCCACCAACGTCAATGCTAAACTTCTGAGTTTGAAGGTAACCAATTTCATTAACGTATATGAAGATTATTATTATTATTATTTTTAATAATTATTATCTTTTTGTATTTTAAGCCGGTTTAAAAATCTTATAATTTTCTTTTCTTTTAGAATTTCTTTCCTTTCTTTATAAGATAGAAATTGTTATTAGGTCCAAAAGGAATTTAAATATCTTCATAATGATATAATATTATCCATTTTAAGCCTAAGTCCTCATGATTTTTACTCTTGAGCTCTACCCAAAAGATCTCACACCAATGAAGATATCTTTTTCTTATAAACTCATGATCTTTCTCATATGTTTTCAATGTGGTACTATGTTTGCAACCTCAACAATCCCTCCCTCAAACAAAGGACCACAGGGTCCCCTCAAATATTGAGTCACTCTTGATCTACTCAGGGTCTCCTCTACTTTGTTCAAGGTTTCACCCATATGGTTCAATCTTGGATCATGGCTCTGGCACATGCTTCTTTTGGGATTAGTCCGGTGAAGAGCGACCTTACTTTGATATCAATTGTTAGATTAAAAGAAATTTAGATATCTCCACAATAGTTAATATTGTCCATTTTAGGCCTAAACCCTCATGATTTTTGCTCTTAAGCTCCACCTAAAAGGTCTCATACCAATGGAGATATTTTTTTCTTATAAATCCATGATCATTCTCATGTGTTTTCAACGCGGGACCATATTTGCAACCCCAACAATTGTAGTCTATACATTATAATTTTTTCCCATCATTTGGTTCTTCTTGGTTTGCAACTGGGGAGGTTGCTAATTCAAAGCGATGTAAAGCTCAGTAGAAGATCTCCTTCAAAGAAGGAGGAGTAGCCTTTTAAAGTAATTAAGAGCAAAATAGTAAAAACAAGATTTGTAAATAAAAGTATAGAGTGTGTTATTTTGATCTTTGAGCACTAGAACTCTATTTATAACCCACTATCGAAGTTAGTCGTTGGCTGACGTGACACTCCCGGGTGCCTGGATCTAGTCTGAGTGCTTGGAGCTAGTCCGAGTGCCTGGACCTGGTCCGAGTGCCTGGATCTGGTTTGGGAGCTTGGATCTGATCCAGACACTACAAAAAAAGCAGTTTTACGGATGGAAAATATCCATCGGTATTCTGTCGGTACATGCCCGTACCGACAGACTTCCGATGGAATAAATTCCGTCTGTAAAATATTCGACGACCCAAGATTCCCAACTGAAAACATAATTCCGTCGGCAATATATACCGATGGAATTAAATATCCGTCGATATTGATGGAAATAACAGTTTGCAAAATGGCAGAAATCTCCCGACGGAACAGTACGAAATCTCTCGACGGAACCTACTGTTCCGTCGGGAAACTATAAATATACCGACGGAATCAACGTTTCCGTCGGTAATCACCGACGAAACTAGTTAGTTCCGTCGGTAACCTATCGAAATCTGTGGTTTCAATAATTTCCGACGGAACCCGTTTCGTTGGTATTCCGACGGGAAATCAAAAAAAAAATTCACAGATTCATTTCGTTTACACGTTGTTCCCATATACATTTTCCAAATATATAAACAAACCATCACAGTCGATGGTATCATACAATCCACACAACAAATATAATTTACATCAAATATAATCCACACACATATATATATCATATGACAATCACACACTAATAAAATCCACCAAAAAAAATATTTTCCATACAATCCATAGCTAAGCAAATCTACAGAATATATATTCGACATATATCCATATCTAAAGTCAAGTTTACATAATACATACCGAACTAGAATGTAGTCCAAATAATACAAGAATGCGAAATCATAAAGAAAATCCTGTAGAAAGACAAATACAAAATGATGTATAAATAAACAGTTTGCATATCTATGTATAATGAATTTTATATGAAATAATAATACCTGAACAAAAATGAGCAAATAATATAGTGAAGAGCCAATATGTAAATAGGACTAAACGTCACTCCTGAAACATATAGTAAGAAAACCTTTAGAAATAAACATATTATAACATCAAAACAGGCTCACATTCTATATAATAAATAAAAAACTAAAGTGTAATTGAAAAAACCTCAAAAAAGCTAATGATCACCGTCTGATGGATCTTGAGTCTCCTGTGACTCAGAACCCTATGATGCCTAGGTGAAAGAAGTCACGATCGCCCGCATTTGGGCCATGAGATCTTCATTAAACGAAGGATAAATGTTTGATTTAAGAAGTTTACTTACTTTATGTATGGTTTGACCTCTTCACAATTTAAGAGTATATATGTTCTTGCAGCATGATATTCTTCCTTGGTTAGCCATCTAGAAAGCGATGCACCCATTAACTTACCAGGAAATTTAAAAATACAAAGCATCAATGGATCTATCGGCTGATAAGCATCATCAGAATTTCTAGGACACTTACGATGTCTTGTTTGCACACTATCAATAAAATAATAGGAGAAGAAAGAAGATGCTTCTTCAACTAGATAAGCATTGCATAGTGACCCTTCAACTCTTGCTTTGTTACGAACATTATTTTTTAATTTTCTCAAAAACCGTTCAAATGGATACCGTAACTCAGCACCATTCATACATTCGGGGTGACTTTTAGAAAAGTTCACAAACTGTTCAACTTCAGTAATAAAATCATCTATGATAAATTCTTTTTCTAATCGATTGTACATCCAAGCTTTGTTCATAGACATTTTCACCTAAAACTAATATATTGAGAACTAGAAATTAACATAGATTAACATACTAACACAAAACAAACAAACGAACTATATTATGTTATAAATTAACATACTAACATAACATATTTATAAATTTAACCATGTTAAATGACATACAATATAATTTAGTAAATTTTACCTGAAGATGTAGGTCAACCGGAGAAGAGCAGCAAATGCTACCTGTTTACAAAATAAAAATAATTTAGCTCAAAAATTATAACAAAAATAAATGACAAGTTGCTCGCGGCAACAAGCACAACCTGCCGGCCAGCTGGCGGCCGGCACAGCCACCAGCAGCCACCAGCAGCCAGCTACCGGCCAGCACAGCCGCCAACAGCCAACTGGCGGCCGACAACTGCCGGCACAGCCGTTGGCGACCGCAGGCCTGCCGCTTGTGGGCGTAGGCAGGCGGCAACTACCGATCGCGAGAAAACAAAGAAAAAAAAAAGAAAGGCTAACCTGCGATCAGGATCAGGGAGAACGGAGGAGTCGACCGCGCGCATGAGGGAACAAGCGAAGGGGTTAGGGATTTTTAGGTAGCGTTACCGACGGAATTAAAATTCCATCGGTAACCTTTAATTTTACCGACGGATTGAATTATTCTGTCGGTAAAATCATTGATTTACCGACGGAATTTTTCCTTCCGCCGGTGCCAATAGAATTTACCGACGGAATGAATGATTCCGTCGGTAAAATTAAAGATTACCGACGGAATTAAAATTCCGTCTGTAAAGCCGTACGTCGGTAATCCTGCTTTCTTTTGTAGTTAGATGCCTGGACGTGGTTGACTCGAACCACTTCACAACATCTCTTCTTTAAAGATTATTGGCTTCCTAGGTGTCTGGACCCAGTTTGAGTGCCTGGAGTTGGCTAACTCGGACTTCTGTGTTGATCCTTGCTGTAACGACTCGCTGATTTGGCCAAGACTGGTCTGGGCGCTTAGACCTGGTCCAGACACTTGGAGTCTCAGCACTTGGACCTAGTCTCGGTGCTTGGACTCGATTCAACTTCCAGGTTGACCAATTTTTTGTCTGGTCGCTTGGGTGATATTCCAACCGTCCTGAATTGAGTTCACCGAAACCCAACTCCGGCATTCTCCTCAAGCAGTCTTCCTTCTGGCGTCTCATCCCTTGGAAGCGTCGTGCACGCCCTTCTCGTATGCCAATGTACTCTTCCGCATCTCTTCGTATCTCGGATACACCAAGCCCGTCAACTCACTTTTTGTATCATCATTCTCGCTAGCTGTGTTTTCCACTCGACTTCTTGTGTTCCTAAGTCCTTACACACTTAGACACAATGGATCAAACTGCATAACCTAACTTAACTCGATTGATTACATCAAAACTCACCCGGGATACTTACATATATAAATATGTATTTAGCTATTTAAGAATTAATCCTCAAATATTAAATAAAATTTTATTTTTAAAAAAAGTTTGGAGGACAACAGTTATCTCTTATTGCCTTCTCCTCAAACCCCTTTCTCGTCAGCCCGTAAGATAATCATTATCTCACCCAACGTCAGTTGGTATCAAAGATGGAAGATATCGATTTTAGCAAGATAAGCATCAGATCTAATGGAAGGTCATTATGGTTATGCTCGTGGTCGTGATATGCAGGTTCTGGTTGATGAAGCCTCACATCGTGGTCGTAGCATCCAAGACATGATTGAGGATTTACAAAAGTAAGTTGTATATTTAACCCAATATGTGAAGATTGAGAATTTACAGAGGTAAGTCACAGATTTAACCTAGTGTGCAGCGATGACAACGTGAAATCTTAAAAAAAACAAGGTAGATTCATTACCTTAGCGACTCCCTAGTGTCGACCCGACGGATATGGAGGGAAGTAAATGTAGGTACACAGGTCATAGGCGCATGGTGGGATAAATCCCAGGTCGTCAGTTCCTGAGAATCGACTCCTGACTATTACGCCAGAGATGTCATGCGTCCACCATCTGCGCTACACCCTGCAACAGCAACATGAAATCTTAAAGATTATAAGGTACATAGTTGACGTGGTGGGAATACTTACGATGCTTACGAGACAAATAGGGCAAAACTAAGATAAAGGATTGGGAGAAGAAGAAAAAGATAAAAGATTTTTTTCTTCCTTTTGGGTACATTCAAACTTAAGGATGATTAAGTTCTGCCATGGAGGGCAATAACTTCAACGTCCAAGATGATCTTAACATATTCAAAGATGATTTAGAAGAAGTTGACGAAGTACTTTATGGTAATGACCCTGAAACTAGACTTTAATTGTTTGTAAGAGTTTATTGATTTCTAAGGATTCAGATAAATCTATTAGAGGAGCTCATAATATTAACTGTCCTATAAAAGACTTTGTTTCAAGCTTGGACTTATCAGGTGCTAAACAATCAGATGGCAAAGTGAATTACGTTGTTCATTACAAATCCAAATTGCTTGATGATGCATAAAAGCAAGAGAAGGAGAGGTTGGCTTAGCTTGAGAAAATGAAGAAAGAAGAAGGTTGCTTGAAGAAGAGGCAAGAGAACTTTCTTCAGGGGAAGAGGCTTGGGCAAAAGTCTCTGCTCGTGAACTTGAGATTGCTGCTGTAATCCATGACCTTTCAATTGAAAAATAGAGGTTTCAAGGAGCCAGAGAATGCAAAATTCTTCGGGAGACTCAACTCCGCGCATTTTACTCTACGATGGAAGAAATTTCTGCATTGTTTGCAAAACAACATGAACAGCTTAATGCAATGTAAAGGACTTTGGTGGATGAAGAGCACTATGAGAATTCGTTTATAGAAACTGATCCTTTGGAACTTGTGACTCGAAAAATTAATGTCGGTGAAAGATATGAGCTCTGTATAGGAGCTTCTGGTTCTTTTACCCCAAAGAACATCCAAGATACAAATGATGCATCATGTTCTGAGGATGATGATGATATCAGCACAACCGAAAAGCATGATTGCAGCCTGGTAAGCCATGGTAGCACTCAAGACTTGGAATGTACTAGCGCTGATAGGCTGGTTAGCGGATTTGGTTTACATATTGATGGAGTCGGCATGGCTGTGGCTCTAGATGGAGATCCTACTGATATTGAACGAGTTATGGAAACTGAAAGCCAAGTTGGTGATGTTGTCTTTAATGAAGAAATGATGCTTTACATAGATGCAGCAACCTAGGAGGTGAAACTATGCAGCTTGATGATGAGGCTCAAACACAAGGAAAGGCGGTGAAGATGGCTTGGGAGAGGCCACTGATGGAGGTGCATGCGAGGGCCATCTGAGGCGGTGGCGGTGACGGAGGGAGACTACTCAATGTGGGTTTAGGAATGGGATTTGTCGACGAAGTGAATCAAAGGTACGGGCTTGTGGAGCACATTATCGTGGAGGTGCATCAGGATGTTTATAGGAGGATGCTGCTTTGTGGATGGGAAGATATCTTTGATGTTTCAGTTCTTAAAGTTTGAGTTAGTATTTTTGTGGTGCTCTCAACATTGGGGGGCATTCACCACCAGAGCAGTGTCTGCAATGCCATGTTTGTCGGTGGATCAATTAGGATTCCTAAAGTTCAACAGCTGATAGTAGATTTTGTCGATTTTGTGCCAAATCATCTTCTTCCTAGGCTACCATCTAAAATTATTCTAAACTTGAGAACGAATTCTTTCAACTCAAAGAGACTAATATAGGAGGATCTGAAATTTTTTATTATTATTTTAAGTAATTTTTATCTTTTTATCTATTTATATTTTGAATCTCTTTAGAAATCTTAGGATTATGTCTGTTAATAATTTTTTCTTTCTTTTATATATTTTTTTTCTTTCTTTACAAGATAGGAATTATAGTCTATATATTAAGATTTATTTTCTTTATTTGGGTCTTAAGGTCTAGAGTCTATATAAATATGTATTTGACTATTTGGATTTGAAAAAAATCTGGAGGACAATGGTTATTTCTTTTTGCCTTCTCCTCAAATCTCCCATCTTGTCAACGTCACTACAATAAATACTGTATTTTGGGACGAATTTTGGGACAAATTTATAAAAAAAATTCGTTGCAAAAGATTTGGGGACGAAATTTGGGACGAAAAATTTTTCGTTCCAAACAGGTTGATGCCAACTTTTGGAACAAATTTATGTTTGTTGCAAAATTAGCAACGAAATTGGGGACGAAAATAGGGACGAAAATAATTTTCGTCCCCAAATTCGTCGCAAAGTTTATAGAATTTTGGGACGAAAAATTATTTTGTTGCAAACTTAGCAACGAATTTGGGGTCAAAAAAATTTGTCGAAATTTTTTTTGTTGCAAATTTTGTCCCAAATTTTGTGTATGATTTTCCAACGAATAGTAATTTTGTTGCAAAATCGGCAACGAATTTGGCAACAAAATTCAGCAACGAATTTTATTTTCGTTGCGAAAGCCGTCGCCAAATTTGCAACAAACACCCTTATTTGTTGCAATATTCATATAATTTTGGGACGAAAAATTTTTTTGTTGCAAATTTAGCAACGAATTTGGGGTCAAAAAATTTTGTCGAATTTTTTTTTTGTTGCAAATTTTGTCCCAAATTTTGCGTATGATTCCAACGAATAGTAATTTTGTTGCAAAATCAGGAACGAATTTGGCAACAAAATTTAGCAACGAATTTTATTTTCGTTGCGAAAGCCGTCGCGAAATTTGCAACAAAACCCTGATTTGTTACAATATTTCATATAATTTTGGGACGAAAATTTTTTTTGTTGCAAACTTTGCAACGAATTTGGGGACAAATTCAGTGACGAATTAATTATTGTTGCTAAGTTAGTCCCTAATTTTGCAACGAATAAGATGTTTGTTTCAAATTTGGCAACGATTTTGGCAACAAAATTTGGCAACGAATTAAATTTTCGTTGCCAAATCCGTTGCTTTTTATATGGGATTCTGGGAAATTACGATAGATTGGCAACAAAAATTATTTGTTGCCATTTTCGTTCCTAATATCAAAACTGCATTCCAGATATACCTGTTTTCTACAATTCAATCCATACATACATATACAATAAATTCAAATAACACATTCAACACATCATAATTAACATCAACACATCCTAATTAATAATAACACATCTTAATTAATTCACATACATCTATTCATTCAAACTCAACAAGGCCTACAATATCATAATTTGTTCTTTAAGCTAGTCAAAAATATTTCACAAATTCAACATACAAGTCAAGTTTCCATACAAGTCCATCAATCCAACAAGATACATCAAGTTATCTTCTTATTCCACAAAAGCTTTCATGTCACGCCCCCAGAGGTGTCCTTACCGAAAATTTCGACAATATCTCCCCTGTACGGGTGACACTCTGAGACATACATACATACAAAATACATCAGCCACATACGACTGGAATATATCTACACAACCACGCAGTTATATAATCAGTCTACTCGGCTAAAACAGGAATAAACACAACCACGCAGATATATAAATATATTAATCAGCCCACACGGCTGTACTAAAAATCAACACAGCGGAAAACATAAACAACAATCACAAAACATAAAGTAACTAACTGCGAGCCGGCTCGGCTTGACACAATAATATCAAACCAAATACAAGAGAATACAAATACATAAACAAGTACAAAACCCACAATACAAATAACGTAAGAAATACCGAAATCGTAAGGTCGTCCTCGAATGTGACATGGGACTGGCGGACAGGATCTCCAGGCAACTCCATAACTCCTTTACCTGTTACCTGGTGAAATTACCAATATGCGGGGTGGTGAGTATAAAAACTCAGCGGGTAATAGACAGATAGTGCATGAGTATGGTAAAGGACTAGAGATGCAAAGGTATACAGTCTCGTATGGAAATAGCAGATAATACAGTGATATCATAATAAGTGTCCATACCTGAAACCATATCCTAGGCTAGTAAGGGGAGGTAGATGTAGCAAAGTCCTGCTACAGTACTGCTCATAACTACATGGTGTCATGTGAGGTATATACAGGTCAACAGTAAGTAAGCCAGTGTCTAAACACCTAACACAGGTATAAATCTCAACCTAAGTAAGCATAACAGCATAAATAAACAACAACAGCATAATCTAGCAACAACAGCATAGATAAGCAACAACAGCATAAGTAAACAACCAGCAGATATAAACAACAACGTATGTACGGATGGTCACCCCGCCCACCTCTCTGCACCACGACCCCTGTATGGTCGAGAGGCCGGATCGATGACAAACTGTACCACCCAAAGGCCGCCACTACTCTCGAGTGACCGGATGGACAGGTGCATAGTAGCTGAATAGCTACGTCTGCGATGGGGTCCCTGCTGCCGCAACTCCAGCCGCCACTACCCATGAGTGACCGAGTGTGGCACGACAGGACAAGCGGCACGCTCCAGCTACCACTACCCATGAGCGGCCGAGCGTGCGGTTCTAGCCAACGACCCTCTCAACCACAAGGGAGACATGGTCGACGGCATGCATGCAATGACATGATGCGAATAATGCAACAGTCATCATATATATATAAACAGAAACAGGTATGCTACATGAAGCCAGCATGCTCAGCAAGGTGTGTAAATAAACAGGAAATCAAAGCAGGTAAACATGGTATCAGGTGTCCATATATCCAATACCTACTATCTAATGTCTGGTATCTGGTATCCAATACCTAGTACTATAGTATCTGCTAAATATCATGAATAGCAACGAGAGACTGTATAGATACAGAAACGAGTAGCTCAAAGATCGAGTGGAAGTATCAAGCGCGGAAAAAATACGAGTAGAGTCAAGATAAATACAGTATCTATCTGAATATAAAGCTCATGCACTAGGGTCAAAATACTAAAGAGATAGAGCAAGAAATACCCGCCTTTATACGTAGTGCGTGTCAACCGTCTTCAACAACTCCAGATGATCACATCCAATTCGGATCCTACAAATACAGGATACGAGACAAAACTAAGGATCTATAATCAATGTATCAACTATCAACAAACCTAAACCGATTCAACCTCTTTATTCACATACTTCCATTTAATCCAAGAAAGCATAATCTACCCATCCAACTTATCTAGTCAAATTTAATTCCATCAACAACTAGACATCATGAATCGAACATGCATAATTCTTCCACATAATCCATTTCTAACTACCACAGCTAACAATCCAACCAACACAACTAATTATTCATTAATCAAGATACCACAGATTAAAATCTAAATAAGAAATGGATACATAACTATATCCACCCCACACCATCAACCAAAATCAACCAATCCATCACAAGACTACAAACCAATCTCCAAACACAACTCACCTCATTCGAAGTGCAACCCACTGTTGAAAATCACGGGTGTGATGCTTACTGCTGCCCACATCTCCATCACCTTCTAACCTAACAACCAAATCACAGAAATCTATCAATTACTCTACAATAGGATACAAAATCAGTTCTTAACCTTACTTAATTCCATGTCAACAATCTTTTCTCCGATGGTTCACTGACCTACAAATCTGGCCAAAACTATAAGAACAAGCCAAACATTAAATCTTCACATCCAATACATAGAATGGAAAACCAATCACTGCTAATCAATTCCAAGCATTTGCCTTACCTCAATCTATTACCAGCATACTCCTCTCCATCACTCACTCTTCTGGTGAAGATCGGATGACTCCAAGCAACTGACCAGCAACACCTTGAAGACGAGGGAAGAAGCAAAGGGTAGCTGGACCCTTGGAACAACACCCCTTCTTCCTCAAAATAAATCCAGAATCCAACTGTAGAGCAATTAGTTTACTAAAATCCTTAACCAACAGAGCTCTACTCACCTCAAACAGCCCCAAATCTTCAACCGAAGCCTTACTCGGCCGCAAGAACGCAAAGGACGGTGATCTGCCCGGAGGAATTCCATCTAGTAGCTGTTCCAATGTTTTCCCCTAGTCCAAAACAGGAGAAACAACACAATTGGAAACCTATAAACCACAATCCTAGAATCTACAAGGTTTCCAAACAAAACGTACCTAGACAATCGTCGCGGTGCGCTAGATGTCGAATCAACAATGATCGCGCACAAGGAATGCCAGAGGAGGTGATATCTCCTCCCCTTCCAGTAACAATGATCGCGCTGTGTCCGTCAAGCAACACAGCGTCGAGCGGCGTCCGCTGACATCGCAACATAGGCAACATCGATGGTGGATCTAGGGCACGATCAAGCACCGAAGGATGGCGAGAGCCGACGATCAGCGCGATGGGAATGAACGCAGACAGCTCCTCCCCTCCCGACAACGGCGACTTAGGGCTAAAGATGGCGTCGTCTGCTCCGATCACATGAGAAGAAGTGGAGAAGAAGAGGAAAAGACTCCACACCTTGAGAGGGAGGCTCGGCCCGTCGGTGCGATCTCTCTGGCGATCGGCGATGAGGCTGCATCGACGAAGAGAAGATGATCGGCGGCTACCATGTCGGCGATGGCTTCAAGAGCAGAGAGCGTGTGAGGGAGAAGAGAAGTGGGAAGAGAGGTCGGGATCTCGGTGGTTTTGGGGAAAACGACGATGGGTCAGGGAAAAATAAAAGAAAAAGGATTTTATAATCAAAACATTTCCTCACTTAAATGGGGTAACCCGACCGGGCTTCCACTTAGCTTATAAATGATCCCCTTAAACTACGCCAAACGGACTCCGAAAAATTCCCAGAAAATTCCTAAAAATTCCTGAAAAATCCCATAAGATTATCTGACAAATAACCTTATTATTTAATTATTATCCGGGTACCGTATTTTACATTTCATCCCCATCAAGTCTTCTTTTCCTACATAAAAATAAACAAATAAACTAGATCATATGTAACCAAAAAACTAATTAATTACTTAAAATGTAACAGTATCATAATTAGTTTGCTTGCATGGGAGTGTGACATCACAAACTTGGTTTGAGGCTTGGTGCTTGAGGATGTTATATAACTTGTATTGTTGGCATAAAACAGATCCAACCAGTAACCCTAGTATTTGAAGATGTCAAACACACATAAAAGATGTAGAGGGAGAAAGTATTAATCCGAATTATATTGAGTAGCACCTTTATACAAGCAATCAGAAATTCCTTGAACATTCAAAAAAAGGTCATATTTATCAACGGTATCAACTATCAATTTCATAGCAACGGTAAATTAAAATATAAGAAGTATCTTGAAGCTAGCTAACAGTTTCTTAAATATATAATACATCATATTTCACCATAGCAAATAAAAGCTACACATATCCTATTTCCATTTGGCATGAATAGCATGAGATGTATTCTTAAAAATCCTAACATATGAAAATATCTCAAATGAATAAAACACAAACTAGTTAATATCAAATTGGTTCCAAACACCTTCCTCATTGGTTAAAGACATCACTGAATTAGTTTGTTTCAAATATAATCAATCAAATGACCTCCAGAAGATATGGTTGACAAATCCGTCAATATATAATGCAGTAGTAGCAAATCCGTCTATATCAATCTAATTTGATAAAATTTTAAATGATTTCATTCTTTCTTCGTGCTGACCTAATTTTAATTGATTCCCTCCTATGTGAACTAATAATGCAGTAGTAGCAAATTTTAATAAATTATTAAAAAGAATGATACCCTTATTTAACTTTTCAAATGCAACTGAAAAATATAAATAAATCAATAAAATTAGATTACATAATACTTACTTTTTTCTCCAGCATACATTTCGTCTCACCAGCCCTGTTAAAAACAAATCAATCATATTAATTAAAATAAAAATTAGAGAAGTTAAGAAACTATTAATTAATGTTGAAAACACTAATTAGGAGACATTTAATCAGCGTACATAATTAAAATCAGGAACAACCATCACCACCATCATCGTTATCATCATAGCCATCATCATCGTCGTCATTGGAAGGAACCTGACTTAGAGCGGAGTTCAACTGAAGGTGTCGCATGATAAATTCTTGCTGTCGGCGCAATGCTCTCATATCTTGCTCCATTTTTGCCCTTTCTTGGTCTCTTTGCACCCTTTCTTGGTCTCTTTGTGATATTATTTCCTTCAGATTGCTAACTTCATCAGTCAAGGTATTTACTTGGGTCCTAAGTGTTGTTGAGGAGGAAGATGATCCAACTATTCTTTGGGTTCTGCTCAAGGAACCCATTCCCAAAATCCTTCCCCCTTTTGGTCCTCCACTAGCCTCCAACCATAAACTCAAATTATTGCCAACAGACTCCTCAGACCCCTGACTATCGACACCAGCTTGTGAGCATGATTGGGCTAGCTCAAGTTCATCATATTTGTCCTATTTTTTAAAAAACATAAAGATATTGATTAGATATAATAGAAACACATATAATATTAAGACATCTACCTAGAGTACAATTAAGTAAATAAAAATTTATTCAAACCTTGACTGCTTTTGCTCTCGCCCCACTCCAAGTGTTATTTTTTTTTAAAAAAGTGCAGGTGAAAGTATCAATGAAAGTGGGCTCCTTCCCTAACTCCTTGGTCTAAAAAAACATAATTACAAATAATGAAATAATTTGATATAAATAATTAATTTGTGGAAGAGTTAAAAAATTACCAATCTCCGTCTATGCTCATCTATATTAATGGAGCCTCCTGCATATATAGCAGATGAGTCACCAGAATTTTGAGATTGATTCATTCTATTCAGGTCACTCCTTTGCTTACTCTCCTCTGTTGCCCAAAACTGGGTGATCCTCTCCCAATTTTCTTCGGTGATGAAGTTTGGTTTTTTCCCCCGCTACTTGGCGTGACTTAATACATGTCTGATGTGATCGCCACATTTTTTTTAAATATTCTGCGGATCTCCATTTCGTCATTAGGGTCCCAATTATTAGCCGCTGAAATGGAAATTTTTTTAATTATATATTAATTTTAAATTTGATCTTAATTCAAGAAAATATACCTGGAACTCGCTCCACCATAGTTGTTTTGTGGCTGGTGGGGTGCTTGAATATGTCATCGACTCTCCTCCCCAATGGTTATTCACAATTCTATTAATCTCGCGAACAACTTGTACAGGATTTTCAAATCTGCATTAAATTACAAATAAATTATGTTAAATTATTAAGATAAATAAAAAAAATAAAATATTTTATAATACTTACGAATCTCCGATGGGGACTAAAAATTGTCTATCATTTCTAAACTCAGCAAATGAGCTTCTTGCAGAGTGAGGAAGATTTGTGGGGGCTGGTAAATGCGCTGGGGATGGTAATGGCGGCGGCGAATTTGAAACTGGTGGAGATGGCACATGTGATGGTCCTGCCTGATCAGGGGGTGGCATAGGTACACTGGCAGGTGATGAATTTGTTTGGTCCTGTGAGCTCCGTCTACGCCCACCACGTCGAAATATATGCTGAAAATTCCAACAATATAGGATAAAATAAATTATAGATATGATACATAAAAAAAGGACATTTAAAAACCTTACCATTTTTACGTAAAGCTTATAGAATAAGGAGGAAAAAATATGAGATAGTCACCTCTAATGACCTGTAGGAACAAATACAATGTATTAACAAATAAACTAAATAAAATTATAAATGAGACAGTATAAAAAAAAATATGGTAAATTTCTTTAAATAATCTAACAAAACTTACCCATCATCAAAAATCAAAGTCATCATTATAGTTATCATCATCCTCCCCCTCCTCCTCCTCCTCCGACTCCTCTTCCTCTTCTTCTTCCTCTTCCTCTTCCTCTTCCTCCTCCTCCTCCTCCTCCTCCTCATCATCATCATCGTCAACATCATCAATTTCACTTCTATCCACGTTTATCACTACACCGCTGGGATCTCGTAAAGTTGGAATAATAAATTCCTCAGTCTGAAACGTGTTTGCAACTTCCTCTTGTTGATATGCAATGTTTTCCCAACGTGCCTCAATTTTTTTTCGTGCTTTGGTTTTACAAACAGCCCACCAATCAATCTTATCACGTTTTAAACTCGGGTATGCAGAATAAAATACTTGGATTGCTTGTTGTGCCAATACAAATGGTTCATATCTCTTATAAAATCTCTTATGATTTATTTCAACCAAATTATAATGTGGATGCACCTTCATCCCTCTAACAGGGTCAAACCAGCGACACATAAATAATATTACTTGCATTTGTGGCCCTGGGTATTCTACTTCTATAATTTCATCCAACAAACCATAAAAATCATTGCTTGGACCTCCTTCATTAGATGACGATACACACACCCCACTATTCATGGTATTCTTTCCCATTCCATATTCTTGAGTATGAAAATTATATCCATTTATGAAATATGCTGGCCAAGTGCGTACAAATGATTTTGGACCCCATGACAGATGGAATAGCCATTCTTGCTCAAGGTGAGCTTGATTACCTTGAACCTAAGGTCAAAACACCAAATGTTAAACATATGCATATGATTCAACCAAATAGATATTATTTACTTACATATGATTTGAACCATGCAACAAATTCTTCTTCGCAAAATCTATCGAACTCTTGTAGCGACAATTCAGAATATAAGTTTTGAAATATCCTACTTAAAAAAAAACATATTATTACACAACCAATTTACGGCATAAAAAGAATTAAAATATAAATATATATTTACTCATAATACGACGATACTTCTGGACAATTTAGTAAAATATAGGTTTGGGCTGCCCGCCATTCTTTGCCAGTTAAATATCTTTGTTTACATGGTCCACTTGGTCGACCAAGGTAGTTAAAGATTGAAAATGAGTTGACATTTGGATCAATAGGACCCTCATCATTTCTGCCCGCTTTTCGCCTTTTGCTAGGGACATGAGATTCAAAATAATATGATGCAAAAGTTGTTACTTCCTCCACAATGTATGCATTAACAATAGAGGCTTCAACACGTGCTTTATTTTTCACTTTTTTCTTCAAATGATATAAGAATCTGTTGAAAATTTAATAAATTATGGTAACTATTAATACATAATCCAGCATAATTAGTAATTTTTTTCCATTCAAAGAGTTAAAGTATAGGAAAAAAGAAATTTTACCTTTCAAATGGATACATCCACCGAAAATGGACGGGTCCTCCAACTTTAGCCTCATATGACAAGTGAACCAAAAGATGTTCCATAGAATCAAAAAAAGAGGGTGGAAATATCCTTTCCAAATTGCACAAAATGATTGGAATGTCTCTCTCTAACTTCTCCATGTGTGAACGTCGCAAAACTGTTGAGCAAATATCATGTAGGAAAATACTTAACTCCGTAATTGCTCCCCATACAAATTGTGATAAGAGTTCCTTAAAAGCAATAGGAATCAATCTTTGCATTATTATATGACAATCATGACTTTTCAAGCCAAATAATTTGCATTCTTTGATATCAACACATCTTCCAAGATTAGAGACATACCCATCTGGAAATTTTAAAGACTTTAACCATTCACATAGGACACGTCGTTGATCCTTATTTAATGTATAAACTGCCTTTGGCTTTGGTCCCCTACTGTTTTCATCAACATCAAGAGTGGGTCTTTTACAAATGAGTCGCATATCTTTTCTTGCATTGAGATTGTCTTTTGTTTTTCCATTGATATCCATCACTGTATTTATCAGATTATCAAAAACATTCTTCTCAATATGCATTACATCGAGATTATGATGTATCAAATGACTAAACCAATATGGCAAATCCCAAAATATACTCCGTTTAGTCCATTTATGTGTATGCCCATAATCATATGTTGTACCATGAGGGTTTTCAATAACAGATGGAAAGTGAAGCACTCTGTACCAAATATCTAGACCTGTCAATCTCAAAGGCGGAAGTGTTCGTTCAATCCTATTTTTAGTGAATTCATCTTTATTCCTTCTGAAATTATGATTTGTTGGTAAAAATTGTCTATGACAATCAAAATAACTCGGTTTCTTCCCATGTTTCAATCTGATTGACTTTGATCTCTCCATACATATGGGGCATCCCAAGATCCCAGCAGTACTCCAACCTGATAGCATACCGTAGGCTGGAAAGTCATTTATGGTCCAAAGAAGAGCAGCCTTCATTATAAACATCTGGTTAGAATTAACATCGTATGTAGGAACACCTTCATCCCATAGTTGTTTAAGTTCACTATCGGGGTTGCATATAAATATCTATCAACTTCTTGATTTTACGGCCAGGTACAACCAATGTTAAAAACATATAAGGTGTTTTATGCACATCCTGTGGAAGATTATATGGCGTTAAGATAATCGCCAACAAGAATAATTTCTTCCTGATTTACCAAATGGAGCAAATCCATCAGCACATAGACATAATCTAATGTTTCGAGTCTCCTTTGCAAAATTTGGATATGTTCTATCAAAATTTTTCCACGCATCTGCATCGATGGATGACACATGAGCCCCTCTTCTTTTTTATGAGTTGCATGCCAAGTCATGTGTTCTGCAGTTGCCTTTGATGCATACAATCTTTGTAATCTAGGAGTTAAAGGTAAATAAAACAACTGGCTGTATGATTTACGTCGTTGTTGACTCCTTCCGGTTGTCTTATACCTATCTTGATTACAGAATTTACAAACATCCGCATATGCATCATCTCCCCAATATAACATACAACCATCTCTGCAAACATCAATTCTTTCAACCGGAAGACCTAAATCTTTCACCATTTTTTTCATACTGTAAAAATCAGGAGGCAAAATGTGATCACGTGGCAATGTATCATCAAAAGCTTGAACAATATCATTAAAACAATCTTCGGAGAGATTATGATCTGCCTTTATATTTAATAGTCTGGTGGTGAGAGATAATTTAGTTTGAGTATCACAATCAGCCCATAATGGTTCATTTGCGGCACTCAACACTTCATTAAATTTGTGATATATTTCATCAAGACCTGGTACATCGGGCTCCTCCAACGGTGATGTATTAGAAACAAACATTTGTTCACCTGTTGGGGGAAAACTAGAACTTGCACCAAGCGTATTGGGAATAAAATTCTGACATCTTGCATCAATTACCATCCTCTGATATGGATTTACTTGTTCATCATAACTCTGATCCCCACTAACAGAGGCTTGGAAATTCCGTTCATTATCCTCATTAGATATGAACGGTTCACCATGACATGTCCAATTATAATAATTGGGGGTAAAACCAAATCTACATAGATGTTCTTCAACTTTATCTGTGGGTAAAAATTTGCCATTGTGACACTTTCTACATGGACACCTTATCTTCTTGCCATCCATATACTTAACTTGACTAGATGCAAAATGCAAAAATTGTCTCAGACCAGTGATAAACTCATTAGTTAACCCTTGACGATTAGGTAAATTCTTATTATACATCCAACTTCTTTGATTCTGCATCTTACCTGTATGTAATTATTTAGTCAATCATTAATAAAAGTTACTACAAATTAAATCTTATCATTGAAGACTAAGTAACAAAGAACATCAGATCAAATTGAAGGAACACAATTAAACACCGAACTATAACCTAATTATTTAAAGTTAACTTAATATACAGATAAGAAAATGTATATTAATGTACTTAGGAATACCGAAAAGAGGTGAACAAAAATGATTGTCCTGATCGTACACTGATATCACGGCAAATTGATCGAGACCTGCAAAAATTAACACAATGAATTATAAGAGCAACTTTCAAATTTTAAATAAAAATGTATACAATATTAATTTCCATGCTGCCGCGCTTAGCGGGGGCAGCCACGGCCATCCGGGGGCATCCACGGCCAGCATGGGCAGCCGCATTCCTAGCGTCCGACAGCGGCCACAGTGCGCAGCCGTTGCCACCCTACATGTGCAGCAGCGGCCATGCCCCTTCACGGCCAGATTTGGCCAGTCACTGCCAAGGCCGGTCAAGCAACCACCTGTGACCAAATGCTGCGACTCGCCCACCCACAGCAACCCACGCCAGGATTCGTCGCCTCCCGCTTGCCAGCAGCCACGGCCAGTCAACGGCCAGGTGCGGCGACTCGCGGCTGCCGGCATCCACGGACATCTCACGGAGAGGCGCAGTGAGGCGCGCCGACTCGGCCAGGAGAGGCGACTAGGCCAGGTCACGCTCAGGCGCGACAACTTGGGCCTCTCCGCAGCCACCTGCGTCCACTCGCGCCTGCTGGCGCCCACTCGCGCTTGCCGGCAGCCACCCGCGGGTGACACCGTCCGCGCGGCCATAGAGGGGAAAGGGGAGATGCATGGGAAAGGCCGAGATAGAAGATGCATACCTACACAGGATTCCACCGTCGGAGATCAACGCCGCCGCCAGAGTACAAAGCTGTCGCCGAAATGAGCGCAGATCTGGGAAGGTCACAGTGGCAGAGACATGAAGGGGACGGGACAGAGACGATAAGAAACAAAGTAAACTAGAGGCAAACTTATTAGATCTAGGGTTTTTAGCATCAAAAAGGTTTTGTTGCCAATTTCGTCCCCGATTTTGGGACGAATCTTGGATTCGTCCTAGATTTGGGGACGAATCCAGGATTCGTCCCAATATTTAAAAAAATATATATCAAATTGTAAGGCTTATATATCGACCTAAAGACATCAGAATTTTATGAAACAAGTTTCTATGCGTTCGTATCATTGTCCTGATCATAAATATATATTTATAAATATTTTTGACCAAATATATTGATTGTTTGAATTTTTTATCCTAATTTGATTTAAAAAATTGAATATCTCAAAATATTAATTAAAAATTATGGATGATGATATATTTATGTTCGGGACAAGAATACAAATCCATAGAAATTTATATCATACAATTCCGATATCTTTAGGTCCAAATTTAATGTTTCCATCACTTATCTACTAACAAGCGTTGCATAACAACTTTTAATTTAGTCATAAACTATATATTTTTTAAAAAACATCTACCTAGAGATATCAAAATTTTATGAAACAAGTTTCTATGCGTTCGTATCATTATTCCGAGCGTAAATATATATTTATAAATATTTTTGACCAAATATATTGATTGTTTGAAATTTTTATCCTAATTTGACCTAATTTGATTTAAAAAAATGAATATCTCAAAATATTAATTAAAAATTATGGATGATGATATATTTACGTTCGGGACAAGAATACAAAACCAAAGAAATTTATTTTATACAATTCCGATATCTCTAGGTCCAAATTTAATGTTTCCATCACTTATCTACTAACAAGCGTTGCATAACAACTTTTAATTTAGTCGTAAAGTATATATGTTTTAAAAAACATCTACCTAGAGATATCAAAATTTTATGAAACAAGTTTCTATGCGTTCGTATCATTATTCCGAGCGTAAATATATATTTATAAATATTTTTGACCAAATATATTGATTGTTTGAATTTTTTATCCTAATTTGACCTAATTTGATTTAAAAAATTGAATATCTCAAAATATTAATTAAAAATTATGGATGACGATATATTTACATTCAGGACAATAATACGAATCCATAGAAATTTATTTCATGAAATTCCGATGTCTCTAGGTCAATATATAAGCCCTCCGTTTTTTTTTCTTTTTTTTTTAATATTTTCGATTCTGGGATGAATCCTAGATTCGTCCCAAACTTTAAAAAAATATATATCAAATCGTAAGGCTTATATATCGACCTAAAGACATCAGAATTTTATGAAACAAGTTTCTATGCGTTTGTATAATTGTCCTGATCATAAATATATATTTATAAATATTTTTGACCAAATCTATTGATTGTTTGAATTTTTTATCCTAATTTGACCTAATTTGATTTAAAAAATTGAATATATCAAAATATTAATTAAAAATTATGGATGATGATATATTTACGTTCGGGACAAGAATACAAATCCATAGAAATTTATTTCATACAATTCCGATATCTCTAGGTCCAAATTTAATGTTTCCATCACTTATCTACTAACAAGCGTTGCATAACTACTTTTAAATTAGTCGTAAAGTATATATGTTTTAAAAAACATCTACCTAGAGATATCAAAATTTTATGAAACAAGTTTCTATGAGTTCGTATCATTATTCCGAGCGTAAATATATATTTATAAATATTTTTGACCAAATATATTGATTGTTTGAATTTTTTATCCTAATTTGACCTAATTTGATTTAAAAAATTGAATATCTCAAAATATTAATTAAAAATTATGGATGATGATATATTTACATTCAGGACAATAATACGAATCCATAGAAATTTATTTCATGAAATTCCGATGTCTCTAGGTTAATATATAAGCCCTCCGTTTTTTTTTTCTTTTTTTTTAATATTTTCGATTCTGGGACGAATCCTGGATTCGTCCCAGATTTGGGGACGAATCCAGGATTCGTCCCAAACTTTAAAAAAATATATATCAAATCGTAAGGCTTATATATCGACCTAGAGACATCAGAATTTAATGAAACAAGTTTCTATGCGTTCGTATCATTGTCCTGATCATAAATATATATTTATAAATATTTTTGACCAAATATATTGATTGTTTGAATTTTTTATCCTAATTTGACCTAATTTGATTTAAAAAATTGAATATCTCAAAATATTAATTAAAAATTATGGATGACAATATATTTACATTCAGGACAATAATACGAATCCATAGAAATTTATTTCATGAAATTCCGATGTCTCTAGGTCAATATATAAGCCCTCCTTTTTTTTATTTTTTTTTAATATTTTCGATTCTGGGACGAATCCTGGATTCGTCCCAGATTTGGGGACGAATCCTGGATTCGTCCCAGATTTTGGGACGAATCCAGGATTCGTCCCAAACTTTAAAAAAATATATATCAAATCGTAAGGCTTATATATCGACCTAGAGACATCAGAATTTTATGAAACAAGTTTCTATGCGTTCGTATCATTGTCCTGATCATAAATATATATTTATAAATATTTTTGACCAAATATATTGATTGTTTTAATTTTTTATCCTAATTTGACCTAATTTGATTTAAAAAATTGAATATCTCAAAATATTAATTAAAAATTATTGATGACAATATATTTACATTCAGGACAATAATACGAATCCATAGAAATTTATTTCATGAAATTTCGATGTCTCTAGGTCAATATATAAGCCCTCCGTTTTTTTTTTCTTTTTTTTTTTTAATATTTTCGATTCTGGGACGAATCCTGGATTCGTCCCAGATTTGGGGACGAATCCTGGATTCGTCCCAGATTTGGGGACGAATCCAGGATTCGTCCCAAACTTTTAAAAAATATATATCAAATCGTAAGGCTTATATATCGACCTAGAGACATCAGAATTTTATGAAACAAGTTTCTATGCGTTCGTATCATTGTCCTGATCATAAATATATATTTATAAATATTTTTGACCAAATATATTGATTTTTTGAATTTTTTATCCTAATTTGACCTAATTTGATTTAAAAAATTGAATATCTCAAAATATTAATTAAAAATTATGGATGATGATATATTTACGTTCGGGACAAGAATACAAATCCATAGAAATTTATTTCATACAATTCCGATATCTTTAGGTCCAAATTTAATGTTTCCATCACTTATCTACTAACAAGCGTTGCATAACAAATTTTAAATTAGTCGTAAAGTATATATGTTTTAAAAAACATCTACCTAGAGATATCAAAATTTTATGAAACAAGTTTCTATGAGTTCGTATCATTATTCCGAGCGTAAATATATATTTATAAATATTTTTGACCAAATATATTGATTGTTTGAATTTTTTATCCTAATTTGACCTAATTTGATTTAAAAAATTGAATATCTCAAAATATTAATTAAAAATTATGGATGACGATATATTTACATTCAGGACAATAATACGAATCCATAGAAATTTATTTCATGAAATTCCGATGTCTCTAGGTCAATATATAAGCCCTCCGTTTTTTTTTCTTTTTTTTTTTTAATATTTTCGATTCTGGGACGAATCCTGGATTCGTCCCAGATTTGGGGACGAATCCTGGATTCGTCCCAGATTTTGGGACGAATCCTGGATTCATCCCAAAATTTAAAAAAATATATATCAAATCGTAAGGCTTATATATCGACCTAGAGACATCAGAATTTTATGAAACAAGTTTCTATGCGTTCGTATCATTGTCCTGATCATAAATATATATTTATAAATATTTTTGACCAAATATATTGATTGTTTGAATTTTTTATCCTAATTTGACCTAATTTGATTTAAAAAATTGAATATCTCAAAATATTAATTAAAAATTATGGATGATGATATATTTACGTTCAGGACAAGAATACAAATCCATAGAAATTTATTTCATTCAATTCCGATATCTCTAGGTCCAAATTTAATGTTTCCATCACTTATCTACTAACAAGCGTTGCATAACAACTTTTAATTTAGTCGTAAAGTATATATGTTTTAAAAAACATCTACCTAGAGATATTAAAATTTTATGAAACAAGTTTCTATGCGTTCGTATCATTATTCCGAGCGTAAATATATATTTATAAATATTTTTGACCAAATATATTGATTGTTTGAATTTTTTTATCCTAATTTGACCTAATTTGATTTAAAAAAATTGAATATCTCAAAATATTAATTAAAAATTATGGATAACGATATATTTACATTCAGGACAATAATACGAAACCATAGAAATTTATTTCATGAAATTCCGATGTCTCTAGGTCAATATATAAGCCCTCCATTTTTTTTCTTTTTTTTTTAATATTTTCGATTCTGGGACGAATCCTGGATTCGTCCCAGATTTGGGGACGAATCCTGGATTCGTCCCAAACTTTAAAAAAATATATATCAAATCGTAAGGCTTATATATCGACCTAGAGACATCAGAATTTTATGAAACAAGTTTCTATGCGTTCGTATCATTATCCTGATCATAAATATATATATATAAATATATTTGACCAAATATATTGATTGTTTGAATTTTTTATCCTACTTTGACCTAATTTGATTTAAAAAATTCAATATCTCAAAATATTAATTAAAAATTATGGATGATGATATATTTACGTTCGGGACAAGAATACAAATCCATAGAAATTTATTTCATACAATTCTGATATATCTAGGTCCAAATTTAATGTTTCCATCACTTATCTACTAACAAGCGTTGCATAACAACTTTTAAATTAGTCGTAAAGTATATATGTTTTAAAAAACATCTACCTAGATATATCAAAATTTTATGAAACAAGTTTCTATGAGTTCGTATCATTATTCCGAGCGTAAATATATATTTATAAATATTTTTGACCAAATATATTGATTGTTTGAATTTTTTATCCTAATTTGACCTAATTTGATTTAAAAAATTGAATATCTCAAAATATTAATTAAAAATTATGGATGCCGATATATTTACATTCAGGACAATAATACGAATCCATAGAAATTTATTTCATGAAATTCTGATGTCTCTAGGTCAATATATAAGCCCTCCGTTTTTTTTCCTTTTTTTTTTAATATTTTCAATTCTGGGACGAATCCTGGATTCGTCCCAGATTTGGGGACGAATCCTGGATTCGTCCCAGATTTTTGGACGAATCCTGGATTCGTCCCAAACTTTAAAAAAATATATATCAAATTATAAGGCTTATATATCGATCTAGAGACATCAGAATTTTATGAAACAAATTTCTATGCGTTCGTATCATTGTCCTGATCATAAATATATATTTATAAATATTTTTGACAAAATATATTGATTGTTTGAATTTTTTATCCTAATTTGACCTAATTTGATTTAAAAAATTGAATATCTAAAAATATTAATTAAAAATTATGGATGACGATATATTTACATTCAGGACAATAATACAAATCCATAGAAATTTATTTCATGAAATTCCGATGTCTCTAGGTCAATATATAAGCCCTCCATTTTTTTTTTCTTTTTTTTTTAATATTTTCGATTCTGGGACGAATCCTGGATTCGTCCTAGATTTGGGGACGAATCCAGGATTCGTCCCAAACTTTAAAAAAATATATATCAAATCGTAAGGCTTATATATCGACCTAGAGACATCAGAATTTTATGAAACAAGTTTCTATGCGTTCGTATCATTGTCCTGATCATAAATATATATTTATAAATATTTTTGACCAAATATATTGATTGTTTGAATTTTTTATCATAATTTGACCTAATTTGATTTAAAAAATTGAATATCTCAAAATATTAATTAAAAATTATGGATGACGATATATTTACGTTCAGGACAATAATACAAATTCATAGAAATTTATTTCATGAATTTCCAATGTCTCAAGGTCAATATATAAGCCCTCCATTTTTTTTTCTTTTTTTTTTAATATTTTCAATTCTGGGACGAATCCTGGATTCGTCCCAGATTTTGGGACGAATCCTGGATTCGTCCCAAACTTTAAAAAAATATATATCAAATCGTAAGACTTATATTTCGACCTAAAGACATCAGAATTTTATGAAACAAATTTCTATGCGTTCGTATCATTGTCCTGATCATAAATATATATTTATAAATATTTTTGACCAAATATATTGATTGTTTATATTTTTTATCCTAATTGACCTAATTTGATTTAAAAAATTGAATATCTCAAAATATTAATTAAAAATTATGGATGATGATATATTTACGTTCGGGACAAGAATACAAATCCATAGAAATTTATTTCATACAATTCCGATATCTCTAGGTCCAAATTTAATGTTTCCATCACTTATCTACTAACAAGCCTTGCATAACAACTTTTAATTTAGTCATAAACTATATATGTTTTAAAAAACATCTACCTAGAGATATCAAAATTTTATGAAACAAGTTTCTATGCATTCGTATCATTATTCCGAGCGTAAATATATATTTATAAATATTTTTGACCAAATATATTGATTGTTTGAATTTTTTATCCTAATTTGACCTAATTTGATTTAAAAAATTGAATCTCTCAAAATATTAATTAAAAATTATGGATGATGATATATTTATGATCAGGATAATAATACAAATCCATAGAAATTTATTTCATGGAATTCTGATGTCTCTAGGTTAATATATAAGCCTTCCGTATTTTTTTTCTTTTTTTTAAATATTTTCAATTCTGGGATGAATCCTGGATTTGTCCCAGATTTTGGGTCGAATCCTGGATTTGTCCTAGATTTTGGGACGAATCTTAGATTCGTCCCTAAATTTGGGACGAATCTATTATTTGTCCCTAAATTTGGGACGAATCTGTTATTTGTCCCAAATTTGGGGACGAATTTAGCAACGAAATATTTTTCTGTTGCTAACTTTAAACGAAATATTTTTGTTGCAAATTTCGTTGGAAATTTGGGTCGATATTTATTTTTGTTGCTAAATTTATCCCAATTTGGGGACGAATTATTTTTGTTCCAAAATTTTGTCCCTAAATTAGTGTTCTTTTGTAGTGCGTGCAAGATAATCGCTATCTCATCTGACATAAAAAATCCTCTCCACTTTGTTAAGTTAATCAGTAAATCCCTTGGTCTATAACGTACTAGAAAACTCGAGAAAATGAACTGGAAACCCAATATCTCCATACCATTCCTCTCGACCACAATTTTCTTAGAACTGAGCATGACTGTTGATGCGGTGACAAAGGGGGTTTTCGGACAGGATCAACTGTGATATAGATTTTCAAAAGTGGAACAAAAATTAGGATCAAAGAACTTATAATCTTAAAGATCTCTAGCACTATGATCATAGTGTGATGCTTTTTCAGCCAAAACCTACCTCTTACGACCTCGACCACTTACCTCACGATCTTTAAGATCTCGTGCGCTAGATGTTAGGTTAAATCTACAACTTGCCTCTTTAAATCCTCAATCTCATCCTAAGTACTATGACCACGGTGCGAGACTTCCTCAGTTGAAACCTGCCTGACACGACTACAATCACGACCATGATGACCTTCCATTGGATTTGACACTCGACTTCCTCAATTGAAACTTGCCAGATCTGGTACCAACTCATTCCAAGAAGGATAGTGATTATCATACTAACTAATAAGGAGGGGGATTTGAAGAGAAAGCAAGAAGAGAAACCTGTTGTCCTCTAGATTTTTTCGAAAATGGAAATTTTATCTAATAACTGAGGATAATTCCTTAAACAGCTAAACACATATTTATATAGATTTATACCCTAAGAGACAAAAATGGGAAAGAAATCCTTATATATAGATCTCAATTCTTATCTTGTAAAAAAAGGAAAGAAATCCTTATGGAAAGGAAAAAAGACTCATAATCCTAAAATTTCTAAACAGACTCAAAATTCAAAAATACAAAAAGATAAAGATTATTAAAAAAAATAATATTGAGATCCTCCCTAGATTTTCCATCTAAGTTCATCAACTAATCTCTATGTCAAATATATGATTTGACATAGGTGACCCTATCTTCCTCGAATGTGCCAAAATCCCGTACTTGTTACACAATGATTTTATTCTATGGTGCCAATTTTAATCAACTTAAAACTCATTTCTTATTGGCACACTATAGAAATCTTCCAAAATAAAATTTGAATTCTCATTCTCAAAATATCACAAAATCTTGAAATGCCCTAAAATGTCAACTTTACTATGGTTGGGTAGTTATCCTTCCAATTAAGATTGATACACCCTTTACCCATATAATGTGAAGAGATCACACTCTTAGGGGGCATTTGGTTCTCTCCTAGGAATCGGAATGAGAATGAGTATCATAGTATTATGGAATGAGAATGAGTATGAGCTTGGGTATCATTCTTAAAAATGATATTTGGTTAGTTAAATATTTTCAATCGGAAGGAACCTAAATTTTCTTTTTTACCCTTACAGGAAAATAAGAGAAAAAATTAAATAGGAGAGGAAGTTGAATGTGAGAGAAACATATAATGAGAGAAAATGTGATGAGAGAGAAAGTATGTTGGAAAAAATGAAGAGAGAGAAAGTATGATGAGAGAGAAAGTGTTGTGGGAAAAAATGAAGAGAGAGAAAGTATGATGAGAGAAAATGAGGAGAGAGTGCATGATAGGAGAGATTGAGAAGAGAAAAAGTTTGATGAGAGAGAAAGTGTGCTGAGAGAGAAAGAGTGATGGGAAAAAATGAAGAGAGAGAAAGTATTATGAGAGAAAATGAAAGAGTGAGGAGAGAGAAAGTACGATGAGAGAGAAAGAGTGATGGAAAAAATGAAGAGAGAGAAAATATTATGGGAGAAAATGAGAAACTGAGGAGAGAGAAAGTATGTTGAGAGAGAAATAGAGACGAAAAAAATGAAGAAAGAGAAAGTATTAGGAGAGAAAATGAAAAAGTGAAGAGAGAGAAAGTATGATGAGAGAGAAAGTGAGTTGAGAGAGAAAGAGTGATGGGAAAAATGAAGAGAGAGAAAGTGTGATGAGAGAAAATGAAAGTATGATGAGAGAAAGTGTGATTAGAAAAAATAAAGAGAAACTGTGATGAGAGAGAATAAAGAGAAAGAAAGTGTGATAAGAGAAAATGAGGAGAGAGAGTATGCTAAGAGAGATTGAGGAGAGAGAAAGTACGATGAGAGAGAAAGTACAATGAGAGAAAAAGTATGATGAAAAAATAAGAAGAGTGTAATGGGAGAGAAAGTGTGATGGAAGAGAATGAAGATAGAGAAAATGAGGAGAGAGAGTATATGATGGGAGAGAATATAGAGAGAAAATAGTAGAGAATGTGTGGAATCGCCACATCAGCGACCCCCCTAGAGCCGGTCCCACGGATATGGAGGGAGGTAAATGTAGGTACACAGGTGGAAAGTGCATGGCGGAGACGTTAACCCCAGGCAGTGACACCCCGGGGATCGACCCCTGGACCTTTTAGTCATAGAACCATGCACTCCCCATCTGTGCTACGCCCTGGGGAATGTGTGATGAGAGAGAATGAGGAGAGAGAAAGTATGTTGAGAGAGAAAGTGTGATGATAAAATAAGGAGAGAGAAAATATGATGAGAGAGAACAAGGAGAGAGAGTGTGAAATTAAAAAAAATTGACCAAATATACTAAGTGTATTTTTGTCTAAAACTTAATTCACGTTCCTATTCCATCAAAACCCAAGGGAGGGGGTGAGTTTCATCCATATCCAAATTTTTGGGTTTCATTCCAAAATCTTGATTCCATTCCGATCAACCAAACATAAGGTTTGGGAATGAATCCATTCCCTCATTCCCAAACCTATAAACCAAACGCCACCTTAGAAACTCAATATCTATTTGAGCTCCTTGAATGTATTATATACTCACTAGGGATAACTTTCCTAAATATCTTCCTAATGACTTCCTAGGATTCTTAGAATCCTTAGTCATGTTAGTCTCCTCAAGGTTAACACTAGGGATAACCTCCCTTGTAACCTTGACTTGACTCTTAGACCTTGAGTTAGTTTCATAGTTGTATGAAACTCTATTATACGATGACACATTCTCCTTGATTTTGGATTTGTATCCCAAACCTTTCTTGACCTTAGATGATTCTTGCTTATTTAAGACTAGATCTTGTTTCTTTGAGCTTTTAAACATACCTTTCGTCTTGCCAAGGGTCTTCTCTAGCTTATTAAGCCTTGATCTCAAGACTTGATTTTCAATCCTTAAATTCTCAAATTTAGATTTTTCATGATTGCTTTGGGAATTTTTCTTTCTAGTATATGTCTAAATTGTTTATAATTCTTGCCTAGAATATTTTCTACCTTCCTATCCTTAAGGAGGGTCGCTCTAGCATGATATGACCTAAACTTTTTCTTAGAATTAGCATGCTTCTTATTTTCATGATAACAAACTCTAAATTCATAAAACTTATTTACAACATGTATTTTATCATGAAATAAAAAAAATATCATTAACTGATAGTACCTCGAATCTTGCCTTAGGTACTCCTCCTAAACTTGAGCTCCCTTCTTTGTTTTTACTTGAAAGCCTCATCTTTGGACATTAATTTTCATAATGTCTTTTTTTATTGTACAAGAAGTACACTATATGCTCCTTGCCCTTTCGTATCATGGAGCTAACATCTCTTGGCCTCTCATTCGTCTTGGGTGTCATATGAACCTTCTTCTTTATCAATTTGGAACAATTGCTCTTGTAGTGTCTTTTTTTTCTACACTCGAAGCAAATAATATGATCTTTATTTGTTACAATCGAAATTGTTATACCTTCAAGAGTTGAGTTATTTCTGCTTGGAGAGTGAGTGAGTGACACACTCTTCTTCCTCATTGGCTTCAAGTATCGAGGCTTCTTCTTGTTCTGATGCTAATGGACTACACTTCTCCTCAACCCTTGAGGTGGATGTCTCTTTAAGTTCATCCTCTATCTCAAAAATTAAGTATCTCTCAATTTCCAAGTTTTTCGATTTTGGATCCAATGAGTCTTCCTTTTGGGACATTATCATTTTCGTCTTGCGTCGGTGATGGACCTTCATGAATCTTGCATCTCTAAATTTTCCTAATTACAAAAAATATTGTTAAGCACCAAATTAACTAGAATTTTGGATACCTTGTTGTTTATCTCAGATTTTTGAAGTTGCTCCTTGGTCCATTCCTTTGTCTTTAGCAGTCTTCCTCGACCATTAATTAGGGCTTCAAATCCTCTATTAGGATAAACTACCCATCTTTAATTTTCATCATGAAGAAACTTTCAACTCTTATCTTCCATTGATCGAAGCATCCTAATCCAAAAGGAGATAGAACTCGAATGTTATATATCCAAGTCCATCTTTGAACTGCATTTAGCCCTTCAAAATCAGAAGCTTTATCTTCTACCTCTAGTTTTATGCTCAACGAAAGTTAATCTGATGAAGAGAAACCTTGTTCTAATACTACACTATAAGAATTCTAACTTTTACTAATGCACAACATGATCAACATTGCAAAATGTGACATTTTGGCGACACTTGGAGCATTTCACGTCGCTAAAAGATAGAACATTAGGAGGAAATTTTCCCACATTTATATCATTTAGCGATGTGTTAAACAATACGTGCCACCAAAAGAAGGGCTTCAGAGACGTGCACATCACTTCATGTCGCTAAAAGGTAGCGCAAATGCTACCCCCCCCCCCCTAACCACAATTTGGATCATTTGGTGACGCAACACAGAAAGCACATCACCAAATGTGATACTTTGGCGATGCATTCTGTACTCAATGTCACTAATAGTAGTGGAAATTTTTCCAACTTCAAATAGTGGTCATTTGGTGACATAAAGACATTAAATGTCACTAAAATAAAATCCGAGAATAAACATTTTCCTGATATGTGAAAAGACCTCGCTCAAATCCCATCTATAAGCCCTTGTCCAACTTGTTATGTGAGGTCGTGAGGTCAGAACTCGCTCAGATGAGATTGGACCTTATTTAGAGAGCTCACTATAGAAATAAGGGTTTCAAAGATCTATCCTTTTAAACAAAATTAAAATTTATTTTAAATTTTAATAAACCATAAATGAATTTATTTAAAATGGACTATTTTTTTAAAAAAATATAAATCAAAATAAATACCATTTGAAAATAAATCTTATACGAAATTAAAATTAGAAAGAAATTTGATCCTGTCCGAACCTGGGTCAATGGACGCTGGGGATGTGGCGCTCCCTGTTGGATCCTCGAGTGCTCCGGCGAACCTGCAACAAAACCGAGTCGGGGGGGGGGGGTGTCCCGACGACGGCCCTCCGACGCTCAAGTCAGGCGAGGGAATAAGAAAGCGGCTCCGAAAATGTAGACTTGTGTACCTTCGGTTGAAGAAATGGAGGCCTTATATAGACCTCTCGAAGGAGCCTGGGCACACCAATCGAAGCGATCACCTGCTTTCGACCATGCCTAGGTGTGGGTCTGCCAGAAGGGCATCCATAAGACCATACTGCTACAGTATCAACCTTTCCGTGACGTGATGGTGGGGCCTTTAATAGTGCCATCTTGCGTACAGTCTAATCATCATGCCTTTGCTGACATATCATATCCCGAGCCGAGCGAATAGGCCGCTCGGCTAACCACTGTTCCCTCGCCACGATTCCGGCCGAGCGGACACCTCCCGCTCGGCTAACCACTTGGCTGAGTACGACTGACTAGACTGTGTGTCCGAGCAGGCGGTCGTCGCCTTATCGCTGCTGCTGATATCCCTTGAGTCGTTCGGCCCTCATGCCAAATTTATCCGCTCGATCTTTAACGACGGAGCTCGTCGGCGCGGATATTTATAGCCGGTCGATGCGGCTCTCGATCTTTAACGACGGAGCTCGTCGGTCTTCCGCTCGAGGATTTATAGACGCCGGCTCGTCTCTCGATTTTTAACGCTTGCTTTACGGCTTATTTTAACGCCGGCGCGGCTCTCGATTTTTAACGACGGGCTCGTCGGTCTTCCGCTCGGGATTTATAGACGCCTGCTCTCGATATTTAACGCCGGTGCTCAACGGCGCGGATCGGTCGGCACGGCTCTCGATTTTAACGACGGGCTCGTCGGCTTCTGCCCGGGGATTTATAGACGCCGGCCTCTCGATTTTTAACGCCGGTGCTCGACGGCGCGGTTATTTATATGGTCGGCGCGGCTCTCGATTTTAACGACGGGGCTCGTCGGCCGGGTTTATAGACGCCGGCTCGTCTCTCGATTTTTAACGTCGGTGCTCGACGGCGCGGTTATTTATAGCCGGTCGGCGCGGCTCTCGATTTTTAACGACGGGGCTCGTCGGTCTTCCGCTCGGGGATTTATAGACGCCGGCTCGTCTCTCGATATTTAACGTCGATGCTCGACGGCGCGGTTATTTATAGCCGGTCGGCGCGGCTCTCGATTTTTAACGACGGGGCTCGTCGGTCTTCCGCTCGAGCGGTCCGGGGCCTTCGATCCTCGAGCCTTTTGGCTCGGCTAATATACCTCCGTCCGAACGGTACGGGGCCTTCGATACTCGAGCGTTTGGCTCGGATAATTTACCTCCGGCTGAGCGGTCCGGGGCCTTCGATCCTTGAGCCTTTGGCTCGGCTAATATACCTCCGTCCGAACGGTACGGGGCCTTCGATACTCGAGCGTTTGGCTCGAATAATTTACCTCCGGCCGAGCGGTCCGGGGGCCTCCGTTCCTCGAGCGCTCGGCTCGGATATTTTACCTCCGGCCGAGCGGTCCGGGGCCTTCGTTCCTCGAGCGCTCGGCTCGGATATTTTACCTCCGGCCAAACGGCACGGGACCTTCGTTCATCGAGCGCTTGGCTCGGGTATGAACCTCCCGGCCGATCGGCTCTGGGGCCTTCGATCCTTGAGCGCTCGGCTCAGATATTTTACCTCCGGCCGAGCGGTTCGGGGGCCTTCGTTCCTCGAGCGCTCGGCTCGGATATTTTACCTCCGGCCGAGCGGTCCGGGGGCCTTCGTTCCTCGAGAGCTCGTCTCGGATATTTTACCTCCGGCCAAACGGCACGGGGCCTTCGTTCATCGAGCGCTTGGCTCGGGTATGAACCTCCCGGCCGATCGGCTCGGGGGCCTTCGATCCTTGAGCGTTTGGCTCGGATAATTTACCTCCGGCCGAGCGGTCCGGGGCCTTCGATCCTTGAGCCTTTGGCTCGGCTAATATACCTCCGTCCGAACGGTACAGGGCCTTCGATACTCGAGCGTTTGGCTCGGATAATTTACCTCCGGCAGAGCGGTTCGGGGGCCTTCGTTCCTCGAGCGCTCGACTCGGATATTTTACCTCCGGCCGAGCGGTCCGGGGGCCTTCGTTCCTCGAGCGCTCGGCTCGGATATTTTACCTCCGGCCAAACGGCACGGGGCCTTCGTTCATCGAGCGCTTGGCTCGGGTATGAACCTCCCGGCCGATCGGCTCGGGGGCCTTCGTCCCTCGAGCGCTCGGCTCGGATATTTTACCTCCGGCCAAACGGCATGGGGCCTTCGTTCATCGAGCCGGTGGCTCGGATATAAACCTCCCGGCCGATCGGCACGGGGCTTTTAGCTCGAGGAACTATAATAAATCTTACAACGGAAAGAGGATAACTGAAGAACTGACCTGCCGACCAGAGAGGGTTCTGACCCAATTCCTCGACTACTGAATACCCGTGGAGTGATGAAGAATATATATACTTGTCGAAACGCATCATGGCTCCCTTGTCGGACCGATATCGGGGCAGGAGTTACTCCCACTTGAGTGATGGTCGGACCCTTATTTTTCCCCCATTTCTAATGCTTCTCCGGTCGTTCCTCCTGGGCCGCTCAGATATCCGCTCAGCTTGAGCCTTCTGTTTCTGTTGCTCCACGAGCTTAGCTGCTCTTGCCTCAATTAGAGCATCGAGTTTCTCCTGGGAGAGCGTCACGGCAAGGTCGTCCAGCTTCGTCCATCTATTCTGCTCGGATACAGGCGCGTTCCCACAGACGGCGCCAATTTGATCCTGTCCGAACCTGGGTCAATGGACGCTGGGGATGTGGCGCTCCCTGCTGGATCCTCGAGTGTTCCGGCGAACCTGCAACAAAACCGAGCCGGGGGGGGCGGTGTCCGACGCTCAAGTCAGGCGAGGGAATAAGAAAGCGGCTCCGAAAATGTAGACTTGTGTACCTTCGGTTGAAGAAATGGAGGCCTTATATAGACCTCTCGAAGGAGCCTGGGCACACCAATCGAAGCGATCACCTGCTTTCGACCATGCCTAGGTGTGGGCCTGTCAGAAGGGCATCCATAAGACCATACTGCTACAGTATCAACCTTTCCGTGACGTGATGGTGGGGCCTTTAATAGTGTCATCTTGCGTACAGTCTAATCATCATGCATTTGCTGACATATCATATCCCGAGCCGAGCGAATAGGCCGCTCGGCTAACCACTGTTCCCTCGCCACGATTCCGGCCGAGCGGACACCTCCGCTCGGCCATTCGATTCCGGCCGAGCGGTCACCTCCGCTCGGCCATTCGGCTCCGGTTCTGCTTTGGCGTCGGAAACCCAAACCTTTGGCTGGGTAATCTCTGGTTCCGCTCGGACGGGACCCCATCTGTGGGCCCCCCACTTTTACCGCCGGATCAAAATTTATTAAATAATTCTTATTTTATTCTATTTTAATAAATTCAAACCCTATTCTCTCTATGTGAAACCATTCGTGTATTCTCTTTTTTCAAAAAAATAATAAATTAAAATAAATACCATTTGAAAATAAATTAGAAAGAAACTTATCAAATAATTCGGATATCCTGATCTCTCTCAATAGGTAATTTTTAGTTTATTCTTCTTCCTTATACTGTCATATTGCACACCCTTATTGTCGGTCGTAGACACACACGACAAGTGGCCTCTTTGGCGACGCACGACCAAATCGTAATGACTTGCTGCCGCCTCCTTGGCCGCAGATGCACGTGATGTTAAGAAGTCATAGGCACACGACTACGTCGTTAGTAATATAAAAGATTATCAAACCCACAAGAACTATTGATTAAGCACTAGAGATGTTGCAAAGTAAGTTATCTAGATGGTCGAAAGTTGGGTTTAGCGCTTGCGAAGTAACGAGAGTGATTGAAGAGAGGGAGAGAAGGCTGAGAGAAAGAGAGAGAAGAAAGAAGAAGGTGAAGTTGGATTTGGGGATGGATAGATGCTAGGATTTTGATTTCGTTACAATGTCAGTTAATGTCCCTATGCATTGTTCATCTACCTAACTTCATGCTTATACTCATGTAGGGATTCTAATTAAAACCTAGTACAACCCCACATAGATTGCACAAGAGTAATGCGCAGCAGGTGGCAAGACGTGTTGGACAAACACTTACTGGTGGTACTTCCACAAGACATACTCTTGAGCAACAAATAGAACCAGAAGCACAATTACAATTATCTATGCAGGAACGAGCTTCTATAGTACCTGCTGAGGTACTTTACCACTCACGAAGAGATGATGCTCATCACAGAGTATATGTGCATAGATCAGAGGAAGCTATGCTTGTTACTGACAACCACCAAGAAGATAGAAGCTTTATTCAAGAAGAAATCTTTAATCAATTACGGCGTAGCGGAATGCAATATATCCACCTGGGAGTTCTTCAGGTACGGATACAAATATTGCATCGACAACGAGAAGGAACAATGGCGCTTATTGTCTTCCGAGACAATAGATGACAAGGTGACCAAGCAATTCTGGCAACAATGGAAGTAGACTTAACTCATGGAAGTCAAATGATTTATGTTATTCCAGAAATTATGATGACAATCGGAGATTTCTACCGAAATATTCAAATATCCATTCTTACAAGAGGATATGAAGCTTGGCAGAACAATGAAGCTAATTTGCTAATCACCAGAGGACTGGTAGGTAGGCTTTCAAACACACCTAATATTGGTTTTGCTTATGAAATTCAAGGTGTTGTAGACTATTTAACATCCCATGGAGTCAAAGCATTACCCGGAAGGAGCTTTTCAACAAGCAGACTGCAAGGTTTAAATTGGACTATCAATCCAACTCAGATAGCAATTCCCATGCAGCCAGCCGAAGTAAATAGCCAAACCATGATGGATGGACGGATATCACTCAGTTTTAATAATTATGCAGCAGCTCAACCAGCTCAGGAGCCAAAGTACAACAATAATGATGAAGAAATTTTGGCAGTATTAATTGAAATGCATCTAGGCGTCTTTACCCATTATGAAGGCACAGAAGAAGAATATTTTGAAAATTATGGAGATTATGATGAATATATGCATATGTTAAAAGGAAAGCAAGTGGCAGAACAAGAAGAAGAAAGGTACTCATCTGAACCTCATATTTTAGTTAATCGAATGTTCCCGCAGGCAGTATTGCCTAAACGGCAAACAGAAGGATCTGCTGGACTGGATATAGCAGCTAGCCATGCCTCTATTATTGAACCATATGGCAGGGATCTTATACATACTGGACTCTGTATAGAAATCCCATACGGATATTATGGCCGTATAGCATCAAGATCCGGATTAGCATGGAAAAGCGGGATTGAGGTTGGAGCTGAAGTAATAGATTCAGACTTTCGAGGAGAGGTACAAGTTCTTTTATTTAATAGAACTAACCTTCCAATAATGATATCATCACAGCAAAACATTGCTCAGCTAATTTTAGAAAAGATAGCTATGCCAGAAGTTTATGAGGTTCCACACCTCAGTTATACTGATCGAGGCGACAAGGGTTTTGGATCTACTGATCACCATGTTTTCCTACTAGTAGATGAAGCCTCATCTTCCCAGGAACCACGGAAGCTTACAACCCAGGGCATCTTTTCTCTCCTTTTGCCTCAAGAAAAGATAGCAGTCTTAGTAGAAGGAAACTATTTCCAAAATAGTTTTGAGCAAGACCATGCAGTGACTACAAGCCCAGGGGCCTCTGTACCGCATTTCATGGACACTACTCCTAGCTATGAGGAAGATACAGACTCCTACTTAGACTATATTCAATACCTGAGTTCACTTTCAAATACTGAACCAATATGGGATACATATTCAACATCTGATATTGAATGGACTAATCCATTTGCAAGCGAAGGTGGTGGGAGGCAAGAGAATTTTATCGAAATAATTCCAGCACACTATGAAGAATTCATCCAAATTATTGCGACAAATTACGAAATGGATATCCAAGTATTCAAAGGCTGACAGAAAATACTGTATCAGAAGAACAGATATACTCAACCAGTACTGTTATTTCCCCATACATACCCCCTACAGATACAGCAATGGGGCCACCTGGTTATCCACCAACAAATAACTCTTCAAGACCCCCTAACTTCCAGCCTATATATGAACAGCAACCCCCCAAGGCCAGATTCAAAGGAGGAATGAACAATGAATTGTGGACTCTGCCCTCTGCTCAGCAAACAAGTGGGGCACTTTTTGTCATTCCAGAGCAATTAAACTTATTTGATGATGCATTTTCAAGATGAGAATCAATTACAAAAAATTTCGTGGCATTACAAGCTTTCTCAGATTCAAAACAGAAAATAGAGTTTATTGAAAACTTACTGGGGGAAATTAAGAAAATTACATGGATACAATGGAGAATGACATATTCTACTGAATATGATGCTCTTATCTCTATTAGTGAAGGACGTGAAGGAACACAGAATATTCTATCACAAATGAGGCGAGTATTTTCTGCAGAAGACCCAACTCAGGGTTCAACTGAAATTCAAAACTCAGCCTACAGAGATTTAGAAAAATTGGCATGTGACAATGTTAAAAACATTATACAGTATATTAATGATTACATGCGATTAGCAGCAAAAACGGGACGCCTCTTTGCAGGACTTGAGCTTTCAGAAAAATTCTGGTTGAAAATGTCAGGAGACCTTGGAAATAGAATCAAGACAGCTTTTGAAGCAAAACACCCTGGTTTAACAGTTGGTGTTTTTCCAAGAATTATCTTTGCTCATAAATTTCTTGAGCAAGAATGCAAAGATGCAGCGTTTAAGAGATCTTTGAAGGATCTATCATTCTGCAGCCAAATTCCATTCCAGGATATTAACAGAAGATTGGATCTTGATCCAAGAAAATGGGAGTTCGACAATCCAGAACCTACAAAGGTAAACCAGATAATACTCATGCCAGGATAGAAAAACGTAAGCATTTGTTAAGAAACAAAAAATGCAAATGCTATTTATGTGGCCAAGAAGGGCACTTTGCAAAAGATTGCCCGAATGAAAAGCGAAACATCAAAAGAGTTTCTATATTTGAGCAACTCAACCTTCCTGATGATTATGACATCCTATCTGTACAAGAAGGGGAAGCGCAGAGCAATGCTATCTATAGCATCTCTGAAGGAGAAGATGATGTTCTTGAGGTACAACATTCTATTCAATCCTTGCAATTAAATTCTATATATATGCTTGGATTAGAAGACGGAGGATATCGACAGCAAGTCAAGTTAACAGATGCACAGTCAAATTGCTTGCATCAATGGAAGCATAATGAAAAAATTCTTGCTCCACAATCACATATATGTACCTGCTGCAAAAGAAACACTATTCAAAGGGCGAGGATACATTGCCCAAACTGCTATCTCACAGTATTCAACCTATGTGGACCGTATTATTTTAACAAAGAGGTACCTGTAACTCCTACACCTTCTACTCCATTTTATCCGATGAATTTAATACAGGAGCAAAGAAACTATATTATTTGGTGCGAAGAGGAAATTAAAAGATTAAAGGAAGAGATTGCATACTATAAATCACAGTGGGAAGTTCTGCAATTAGAACAAGACTTGCAGAAAGATTTCCAAGAACTGGAAGAAACTGCCAACATGCTTATAGAAGAAACAGTTGCTACTACATCGAGTCCACGGTTAGTGAAAAACATGCTATATAATTTAACTGTGGAATTTGATATCCTAGGTATTTCTAAGTTCAAAGTAAAAGTAATCCTGGATACTAGTGCAACAACTTGTTGTATCGATCAAAGATCTGTTCCAAAAGAGGCTTTAGAACAAAATACATTTGTGGTAAATTTCAGCGGTATTAATTCACAGCAATCTGCCAAGATGAAGCTCAAAATGGACGTATGATAATTGGAGACAATATTTTCAGAATACCATACACCTACAGCTTCCCAATGGTGTTAGGTGATAATATCCAATTTATTATTGGATGTAATTTTATCAGAGCAATGCATGGAGGACTCCGAATTGAGAGTAACACAGTAACTTTTTATAAAAATCTCACTACTATCAATACGTTACCTTCTGTGAATGTAGCTATTGAGGAACTTGACCTTGAAGATGAAGAATATATACAAATCAAAGAAATGGTCATGTATTCTAGAAAGGTCAATCCAACGTTTGAGCAAAAATTCAGTCCCTTATTACAAGAATTGAAAAATCAAGGAGTTATTGGAGAAAGTCCTCTCCAGCATTGGCAGAAAAATAAAATTCTGTGCCAATTAGATATTAAAAATCCTGAATTCATTATTGAGGATAGGCCTTTGAAACACTTGACTCCAGTCCAAAAGGAAGCATTCTCTAAACATGTAAAGGCCTTATTAGATCTGGGTATCATTCAACCCAGCAAGAGCAGGCACAGAACAACAGCCATCATAGTTAACTCAGGTACCACTATTGATCCAGAATCTGGAAAAGAAAAGAAAGGAAAGGAGAGGCTGGTATTCAATTATAAACGTCTTAATGATATTACTCACAAAGACCAGTACAGTCTCCCGGGCATCAATACTATTTTGAAAAAGGTTAGTAACAGTTGTATATTATCAAAATTTGATCTTAAGAGCGAATTTCATCAGGTTGCCATGCACCCTGACTCAATAGAGTGGACCGCTTTCTGGGTACCCGATGACTTATATGAATGGCTTGTTATGCCATTTGGTCTCAAAAATGCCCTCATAATATTTCAAAGAAAGATAGATCTCTGTTTTAAAGGTACAGAAGACTTTATTGCTGTTTATATTGATGATATTCTAGTCTTCTCCCCTGATGAGAAAAGTCACGAACAACACCTTCGACATATGCTTAATATTTGCCAGTTGAATGGGCTTGTCTTAAGCCCCACTAAAATGAAAATTACAGTATCAGAAATCGAATTTCTAGGAGCAATTATTGGAAATTGTAGAATTAAACTCCAACCGCATGTGATCTCAAAAATTGCTGATTTCAAGAATAATGAACTCAAAACCACTAAAGGTATGCGGTCTTGGCTTGGTCTTTTAAATTATGCCAGAAACTATATTCCTAATTTAGGAAAACTTTTGGGACCTTTATATGCCAAAACTTCACCTAATGGTGAAAAGAAGCTAAATCAACAAGATTGGGATTTGATACAACAGCTAAAAGAAAAGGTTAAACAACTCCCAGATCTTGAGATACCTCCATCAGAATGCTATATTATTCTGGAAGTTGATGGATGCATGGATGGGTGGGGAGGCATATGTAAATGGAAAAAGAGTAAATTTGACTCAATATCCTCAGAAAAAATTTGTGCATATGCAAGTGGAAAATTCAATCCCTCCAAATCAACTAATGATGCAGAAATTCATGCTGTGCAAAACACGATGGAAGCTCTGAAAATTTATTTGCTTGATAAAACTGAACTTCTGATAAGAACAGATTGTCAAGCTATCATACCCAAGTTCTAACGCCATTAAGTAGTCAGGAAACCTACGAAGTCCAGTTAAGAGGGAATCCTTGTCACTAGGACCCCCCGATTATACGTTCTTAGATTGTACAGTCACTTCCTAATGGTAGCACTGGAGCATCCACTTCAATTAGAATGCCCTAACAAGAATTAGTCTCTATGCTAAGATCTTTTGACTCTAGAAAGTGGGTAAATATCGATACCCTCTGTCACTAAGGGCATAATATGTCCAGTTGAATAGGTATCTTCTGTCACTAAGGATCCCCCAGTTATCTAGTCTAGTACCAAGCTTAACATAGAGATAAATCCTTCACATCTACATGAATTGACCTCATACACATTTCGTCAAACACATACAAGGCACAACACACATAGAATTGGATATAAACATTTCATAGCACAAGAAAATGTCCAAATACATAGTTCTTACATCACAATACATCACATCTATTTCCTACATCCTAGATTTAGAGATCTACTCCATCGCAAGAGAATACAATCAAAAGACAATGAAAATAACAAACTACAACTCAATACATAGAAATAGAGATAGGAGAGTGCTTAACCTTGAAGCATGGTTTCTTTAGAGGTATTTCCTTACTCCAAAGGTGGACGGATCGACGAAGATGAACGATCTTGGGTTCCTCCAAGGGGGAGAACCCTTCCCCAAGGAATGAGGGCGAACCCCCAAGCCCAAGATTCCTTGATAAGGGAAGAAAAATCCTTTATATAGTGCTGGGCACGAGCCTAGCATGACTCGTGCCATGACCGTGTGGAACCACATGGCCATAGTCTAGTCTGGTGACACGGCCGTGTGGAATCCAGATGGCTATGGTCTTCTTGCTCTCTAGAATTCCACATGGTCGTGTGGATTCATATAGCCATGGTCTGCTTCTGCTCTGGAAAGCCCACACGGCCGTGGTCTTTTTCTTTTCTGGAGCGTGGCATGGTCGTGTAAGTTCACACGGATGAAGCTTGATTTGCTACGAGTACGATCACACGTCCATGTTGTTTCACACAGCCTGAGCTTGATCTTCTCTATGTTCGCTCCAATGTGTATTTTTGTTCTACTTTCGCTCCAAATGATGTTCTATCAATCAAAATGAGCAAAGAGCAGATCTCCAAACAAAAGAAGTGGAAATATGATATTATAATAAAATAGGGTACAATAAACATAAATTATACTCATGAAATACAAGTAGATATGTGTCAAAACATGCATAAAAGCATATATAATCTACACACATCACACCCCAGGCTTAAACCTTTGCTTGTCCTCAAATAAAACCTGCAATCTAGATTTATATGTGTAGATGACATATAATAATCCCTAATAAATCAATATAAATCTATCATATAGTTTCATTGATGAGCATGATATAAAAATTATTTGAATGTGGCCTAAGTAGAAGTTCTCCGTGCTTAGTGTGATGAGTGACTTAAATTTCTCAAGTGTCAATCTCCAAGCCTAGTCAATTTTTCATTTAACCGTGTTCCTCATACTTCTGGCGATAGACACTTACTTGCCACATGCAAGGTTCATCCCCCATAAAAATGCTATACATCATCTACACAAGGTCTCAAAGGAATACTTGGTATCAAGAAAAACATAACATTCATTTCCCTAATAACTTAACTTGGTTTCAAATGGGTGAATTACTAGTTTCCACTCACGATAACTTTTTTTTTTATCTCTTAATTTTTTTCTTTCGTTGAATGTTTATAAAGTGTCAAATTTGAACAAACCTTTATTTTTTTGGATTGATTTTTCCAAATAAGATTGCATGATTTGAGTTTATCCAGTAACCAAAATATAGTTGAGAGGTCACCATAGAAGCAAGAGTACTAATCCAGTTCTATGAATCATGACTATTTTTAAAAAATATTTACCATCAAAGTCAAGTATAATGTGAAGAGATTCTAAAATTAGGCCAACATTCAAATTCTTCTAGTAATAATAATGCTCACTTCTTGCTACTATGAATAGAAAAATATAGATAAATAGACATACTAGCATACCAAATCACACAACATAAATATCTAGATGAAATGTGCTAGCATTTTACTATGAGGAACAAACAATAATAACATGATGAGTGATGCAACTAGAAAAATTTATTAAAAGAAATAAAAAAAAACTAAATTAAGCCCAATACATCTCCCCAAACTCGAACTTTTCATTGTCCAAATGAAAACTAGAAATATAATATGGAGAAGATTTTGATGTAAGAGGAGTTACCAAGTGATTAGCTCCAAGGCTACACCATATGCTTGGAAATACTCCTCTATCTAATGCTCACATTCCTCCATAACTTTGAAACTTGGGTTATCTCTCAAGAAGCGCTTATTTAAGGTCATTAACTTGACCCCTTATTAGGCTCATCAAAATCGTGATCTTGCTAAAGTGAGAAACTTCTGAACTTTTCTTCCAATGACCCATATTATTATGAAGAGAGCTATCATCATAAGAGTAATGTAGTGTATCACCGCTCTCTTCATCTTCGTCTCCTTGAAAGTTCTTTCTGACGGTCAGAGATGGTTTAGATTGAGCTTCCAAATATCGGCCTCATGAAAACCTACACACCTAAAAGAAAGGCATACCTCCCACAAGCACGTAATATAAGAAAGAACTAAAATCATATTCGAATGAACTGAGTATGTATCAAAAATTGAATCACACCCAACAAAATCAATTACAGGTACCTCCATAAAATTTTCTAAAAGATCACTAAGAATACTAACTTTGCAATGCTAAGAAGTACTTGAAAGTTCTAAACAAGTGGATGTGACCTCTTCAGAATTTTGTAGTAGTTCTAGCCCTGGCTCAAGCGGTGCTACCTCTAAAAGTAGTGATTCTTGGGGCTTTGCTTCCATTACACAAGTCCCTACACATTTATCATTAACCAATTCCATTCTTATAGATTCTATAGTATCAATTGGTTGTATAATCAAAGGAGGTGATTCTTGGGCATTGCTTCCATAGTACATGTTCCTACACATTTATCCACCACTTCATCATCATAGGTGGTGAAGAGTCCACTAACATTAATATTCACAACAGAAGGATCAATAACATTATTAGAAATTTAATGTAATATCCGCATAACTAAGATCCCCCATTACACCATTTGCTCTTCAGAATCTTATGTTATGGTCTTCATCTAACTAGGAGCAGGAGTAATTAGGTCTTGGGAGTTCTCCCAGTCAATCGGTTCATTAGGTTGCAAATGATGTGATCTGTTTCATGATTAATCATCCTGAAACTCTGACGGAGTCAGATTTACTTATGAATACTACTCAACACTTTGAATATTGTTGTACTAAAAAAATTTGATAATCCATCTCATCTTAATTATGGTGTTGAGGTGAGTCAAGGATATGCTGCTATAATAGTAATTGCTCATCCTTCTCAGAAGTGTGCTGGGGTTGAAAGTTCTAAATTTATTGATCTCCCCAGTCATAGCTAGAAATACTAGGAACCGAATCATACATGTCTTGATGCACAGGTTGGAATAGATTCTGAAGTTCTATAGAGGAGGTAACAACATTTTGGAAGAAGTGACATATAGCAATTGGATAGGATGAACTACCGCAAACCGTGCAAATATCATTAGTTGGTTCTGTGGAAGGGCTAGCTTCATATTGGAAGAGGTGGCATATGGCAGACAGATGGGTTAGACTACCACATACTGTGCAGATGTTCACATTTTGCTCATCACCTGAATTATATGTTACATTGAACCCTCCAGGTTGCCAAGAATATCAATCCATGACTAAAGAAAATTTCTAATCTTACCTGAAATAATAGCACTGAACTCATAAGATACGGTGAGTAATCATCACATTACACATAGATATATTAAATATAAAATAACCAAGGCACTCAACAATTTTTGTTTTGATTTTTTTGATTTTATTATTTTTTAAAAAAATAAATACAAAATTTAAAGACAAGAAATAAGATGCATAACGAAAATAAGAAAGAGAATGCAAAAAAGGAAAAGAAAAATGTCTAGTGTAACTCATATGCTAATCAACTAATGTTAATCGAAAATAATCCCCGGCAACAACGCCAAAATTTGTTACGAAGCCGCAAGTATATGACTACATCATCAGTAATATAAAAGATTGTAGAATCCACAGGAACTATTGATTAAGCACTAGAGATCGATGTTGCAATGTAATTTATCTAGATAATCGAAAGTTGGCTTTGGTGCTTGCGAAGTAATGAGAGTGATTGAAGGGAGAGAGAGAGAAGGTTGAGAGAAAGAGAGAGAAGAAAGAAGAAGGTGAAGTTGGATTTGGGGATGGATTGATGCTAGGATTTCAATTTTGTTACGATGCCAGTTAATGTCCCTATGCATTATTCATATACCTAACTCCATGCTTACACTCGTGTAGGGATTCTAACTAAAACCTAGCATAACCCCCATGTAGATTGCATAGGAGAGTCTACCCAAGTTCTAACGCTATTAAGTAGACAGGAAACCTAGGAAATCCAGTTAAGAGGGAATTCTTGTCACTAGGACCTCCCAGTCGTACATTCCTAGATTGTACAGTCACTTCCTAACGGTAGTACTAGAGTATCCACTTCAATTAGAATGTCCTAACAAGAATTAGTCTCTATGCTAAGATCTTTTGACTCTAGAAAGTGGGTAAATATCAATGCCCTCTGTCACTAAGGGCATAATATGTCCGATTGAATGAGTATCCTCTGTCACTAAGGATCCCCCGGTTATCTAGTCTAGTAGCAACCTTAACATAGAGATAAATCCTTCACATCTACATGAATTTACCTCACACACATTTCGTCAAACATATACAAGGCACAACACACATAGAACCTGATATAAATACTTCATAGTACAAGAAAATATCCAAATACATAGTTCATACATCAAAACACATCACAACTACTTCCTACATCCTAGATTTAGAGATCTACTCCATCACAAAAGAATACAATCAAAAGACAATGAAAATAACAAACTGCAACTCAATACATAGAAATAGAGAGAGGAGAGTGCTTATTCTTGAAGCCTCATTTCTGTTTGGAGGTGTTCCCTTGCTCCAGAGGTGGAAGGATAGATGAAGATGGATGATCTCGGGTTCTCCCAAGGGAGACAACCCTTCACCATGGAATGGGGAAGAACCCCCAAGCCCAAGATTCCCTGAAAAGAGGAGAAAATCCTTTTATATAGTACTAGGCGCATGCCTAGCACAACCCGTGCCACGGCCATGTGGAACCACATGTTCCACATGGCCACAGTCTGGTCCGGTGGCACAACCGTGTGGAATCCACAGGGCCATGCTTTTCTTGCTCTTTGGAATTCCACACGGCCGTGTGGATTCACATGGCAGTGGTTTTCTTCTTCTTTTGAAAGCCCACACAGCTGTGTGGATTCACACGGTCATGTGGATTGGTCTTCTTCTTTTCTGGAGTGTGGCATGGTCGTGTGAGTTTAGACAGCCAAAGCGTGATTTGCTATGAGCAAGACCACACAGCTATGTGGTTTCACACGGCCTGAACTTGATATTCTTTATGTTAGCTCGAATGTGCATATTTGTTCCACTTTCGCTCCAAATGACATCTGTAAATCAAAACAAGTAAAGAGTAGGTTTCCAAGCAAAAGAAATGGAAATATGATATTATAATGAAATAGGGTATAATAAACATAGATTATACTCATGAAATACAAGTAGATGTGCGTCAAAATATGTATAAAAATGTATATAATCTACGCACATCATGCGATGAGTGACCTCTTTGTCAGTGCACAACCAAATCATAGTGACATGCTACCATGGGAGCTATTCTAGAATGAAGGTGTAAGATAAGGAGGCACTGGAAGCAACTCAGGGGATTGGGAAATAAAGATGCACCAAAGAGGAAGTCGTACAAGGGAGTAAGCCAAGATGATTGAGATTTTCTTTGTAATTATTTTGGCACAAAAAATAAATTGTTAATAGTAATTAAATTAGTTGATAAATATTTTTTTATTGTTACTTGCACTAATATTATTCTCTTTTTGTAAGAAATATTTGAAAGGAATACTAATAATCGGTTTAATAGGCCACTTGAAGGTGCCAATGGATTAAAGACTTTGATTCAATATTATCACAAAGGTGTAAATTTCATTTGAAAATAAAATTTCTTATCACAATTTATTTGATAATAAATTGTTTCATTTTTTAAGACTGATCCTATGACGGGAGAGCTTCAGAGTGTGATCGACACCTTCGAGAAATTCTTTCACAAAGGAGGAAAATGGAAGAATGATTGGGCTGCATAAAAATATGTATCTTTTACTATTTTATTCAGGATAGCATTAAAAATATGTAAGTATCTTTTCTACCATTATATTTCTTATAATACATTTCAAGTTATTCCTCTGTTGGCTATTGGCAAATGCTAATATATGTTGTTCAATTTTTGTTTCCAACACTTCCTATTTATTATTTCATACATAAATATTTTATTATTTTTTACATGAATAGGAAGATAAAAATGATCATTTTTTATAATGTATAAGTAGTTGCCACTCCTAAGTCCATTAACTATCAGTTTTGCTTTTGTACACCATTAATTACTATTGTATATGCTATTTAGTTCTATTCTTTGTCAATGCCCTTATGTATGTATGTATGTATATATGTATGTATGTATGTATGTATGTATGTATGTATGTATGTATGTCTTGTAATGTGTATTTATACACCTTGAGAGTCTCTTCACTAAAGTGAGAAGCTTATTGTGCATTAGATGTATGTGCACTTTGAATTGCATTTATTATGATACATTATGTTGATACATTTATAAATTCAAGATACTAAATGCTTATTTTAAAGTACCTTCAAAGCCTAAGGTGACTTCTAAAAGGTATTTATGTTGTTACATAGAATTGGCTAAGACTCTATGTATCCAATTATGTAATAGATGTTCGAATGTTTCTATTGCTAGCACTGTTTCTTAATGTTTTATTTTGAGAATTTTGATTAATGAATATCTATACATAATACTTGCTAGTTGATCTTATTGTATTTTGATTATGTTGTTTGCATATATAGTTGATACGAACATCACATAATTCCTTCCGCTTCATTGAATTAATGTAAAATGAAATAGCAATTAGTTATTTATATGTATATTTGGTGATTAATTTGTTTATAATTTTTTACATATTTGTTGATGTATTTATTCATAAAAATTAAATTCATTAATCCATTATTTTGTATACTAATATTTTTTTAGGCTGAAATGGTAAATCTACGATTGACTCAACAAGAAAGTAAAGTGTTCATGTCTACTATTGATCATGTGCGTCAACCAAAGGACATCAATATCATTACGCAAGTCTTAGGTTCATGGTTTTGTTACATGAATGGTTTAGATCCATGACTTAAACTATCTTTAGTGAGTGGTTCTAAAGCCACAAATATCAGTTCAAAGCATCATGATGATTGTGGAAAATTTGTAATTATGCAAAAAATGATCGATGAACAAAATCAGACTATATGTGAGCAGCATCAAAAATTTGAAGCATTATTGCACAAGCTTCAACAGGTCATTCTTGGCTTCTCATTCCAGCCTCTACCAACATTCTCTTCAATTCGACCTCCTCCGCCACCTCCATTATCAACTATGTAGTTTTTGTTTTGCAATATTATGTAATGCGTATTTCACTACTTATGTTCTTTTGGACAATATTTGATTAGTTGTGTTTATGTTTTAAAAATACTTGACTAATTAATAGTAAATTGAAATTTTGTAATGCATTTTAGACACATTATAAAGTTGTTATTGAATGAGCAATATATTTGTAATGTATAGAATGTGGCGTCAAATAATTAAAGAAAAAAATATAGCAAAAAGTACATTTCACGATGCATTTCGTGCATCATGACATGTTAGAATGTAAAATATCGAAAAATGATGGATAACGATAAGAGAATTTTTTTGAAATTTTTAGAAATTTTTGGGAATTTTTAGGAGACCATATGACTTCGTTTACCGCCTGTTTGGGCTATCCCATTTAAGCGAGGAAATGTTGATTTCCTTTTTATTTTTTTTTTCTTATTTTTTTCTTTCTTTCCTCCTCCGCGTGCCCGAGTCTTCTTACACGCCCGACGTCGTGCCCTAACCGCACGCGGCGGTTTCCTTCTCCCTCGAGAGTACAAAGCCATGCCCGACACTTCTTCTTCTTCTCCATTTCTCTTCTTCCCTATTGTGCCGCTCCTCAATTGTGCCCTAAGATCCTGCTGCCGACCCATCTCTTCTCTTCTTACTGCTGGCCAAGTTTCTTCCTCCCTCAGAGTCACCTTCAGCCAAGGAGAGGTTCTGTGCTGAGCCTCCACCTTTCTTCTCTTTTCCCCGACGCCGACGCCGCAGGGAGTCTATCAAACAGTCGAACCCTAGGTCTGGTCCCTGGGTGTCGGCCGAACCTTCCCTTCCTCCTCGAACCAAGCAGCAACGCTCCTGTGCCCTAGACTTGGTCCACCGCCACCCTTACACGAGTGGGCTTTCAACCAGAGGCAAAGATCCAAGCCCTAGTTGCTTCACCCGTGCCCTAGACCTCACAATCGGGTCTTCCATCTTCGCCACCAATCGCCGACAGAGGGAATATCGAGTAGGTAAGGTGCACAGATTTTTATGGGATTAGGTGGTTGTTGGTTGTGATGATTCTTGAGTTCATTCTGATATAGGCACTAAAATGCAGGTGTTGGCGATACAGACAGAACCTAAAGATCAGTGGTGTTTGGTGTTGAAGGGTATTTGATTTAGAGGGCAGCACCATTTACCTAGCTTTGGTCAGGTTTACTGGCAGCAAGTTGTCTCTGGCTGTGGATCACAGACTGAGGTTTCAGATTAGGGTAAGTGTGTAGACTTGGTTTGATGCCGGAAGAAAATTCTTCCTTAGTTGTTTATGTGTTGATTAGGGTTTTGCCCAAATTTAGTGTTAGAGATTTTATTTAGCTACTTATTTAGATTTAGCTAAATAAAATATACATATTATTGGTATAGGACTTTAATGCGAGACGAGTATCTCGATTACCGGATTGGACCTTTCTATTGGAGGCGGGTACCTTGACTTATCTTTTGATATGGTCATTTGATATGCATAGTAGATTTTAACAAAGAGTAATAGTTATGTTTATATCTGCATCGGTATGTCATTATCTATTTCCTGAGCATGCTTTGATTGTTACTTGTTTAGCGTTCATGTTTATACCCTTTAGATTACTTATGATCATAGAGGTAATGACATACCATGACTTTTGATATACCGGACTAGGTTTTTATCATACCTTACCTGTGTACCTTAGATCTTCGGATTTGATCCATTGATGCTAGGGTACACATTTTATATATATGGATAGGTTCAGGATATTGCCATGCTTAGTGTCATGCATCATCTCGCATGATTGCATGTTGCGCGATAGTTAGCTCCATTATTGTTGAGCACATCGCCAGTTACATGGATCTGCACACACAACCACTCATGGGCTAGTGGTTCTTATCAGTCAGGGTGTGTTGCAGCAGGTGCTCTGTCAAGGGCTCCGTTGGTCCACTCATAGGTAGTGTGACGCAGCGTTGTAGCAGGACAGGGATCCCTCCTCTGGACTTGCTCAGGGAGATGAGAGCATTGAGCTCCCCCACTTATGATTTGGGGTAGGAGGATAGGTGTACTCCGACAGAATCCCGACCACTCGATCACTCATTAGGAGTAGTAATGACAAAGTGCATGGTTGTCACAGCCCTACCCACTCGGTCTCACCATCGTGTGTGAGACGGCTGACTGGAGAGTAGGGGTGACCAGGACATATCATTGGCATCATACGCATTGATGCATTTATTGCTTGTGTTTGCTGCACTTATATGCTGCATATTGGATGGATGCATTTGTTTGACATGCATACAGGATTCCTATTCTTCTCGGTTGATTATCCATACACCAGGTCCTGGTTAGTACAATTTTTTCCTATTTATTTCAGTTACATTTATCATTCTTATATCAGGAGATTGTACGCATGATTAGTGCTAGTTGTTATTTTCTTACTATGCATGTCAATATTACCCGCTGAGGAGTTGACTCACTCCGTGGATATTTACTATTTTCAGGTTGAGGTTGTCCGGAGGAGTTCCAGTCGCTAGTCCCTGCAGATCGAAAGGATATTTTTATTGGGTCTTTTGGTTTTATTTCTTATTGCACTATCTGGACTTGTACTAGTTTTACTTTATGGATATTGTATGGTTTATTTTATTGTCGATGGATTTTTATTGGATATGTTTTGCTATATGCCTGCCTGGATGGCAGAAGAGGTGAGTTCATTATGATTTGTGTTTTATGAGTGTAGTGGAGTAGGATATCTGTTTTGAGCTTTATGGGTGTAGATGAGTAGGATTTTTGACTTGGTTTTCCTTATCGTCACATTAGTTGAATTTTGCTATTAAACTGCGTGGGTGTTTGCATTATTATTTATTGTTGTTGTTCCGGTCGTGTTAGCCGATGTATATGTGGCCCTGAGGACATTGCAGGAAGTTTCAGATTGTCACCTGTACAGGGGAGATGCTGCCGAAATTTCTTCTAGCAGGGACACCTCCGGGGCGTGACAATTTATTTGGTATCAGAGTTAGGTTGGCGATACTTGTTTGTTTTTTGTGTTACGGATTTTCGAGATTAATTTGATACCAATTTATTAGTATCAGAGCGAGGTTACGATACCTGCTTTTGGTGTTCTGGATTTTAGGGTTAGCCCAAGTTGCTAGTTAACTTGGGTATTTATATTCGGATTTGTATGGGTTTCCGTCGATTTTCTCATCCGGAATTTTGAGGTAAAATGGGGACTGGACAACAACGTAACATCTCCAGACGGTAAATAGGTATAAAGATAATTTTTTTTATTTTTATACTTGTAGTGATATTTGTGTTATAACTTAACAGATATGAGGAGATCTACTCGAGTAGCTGCGAGACGTGGTGCTGGACGACCACTTAAGAGGACTTTGGAATCTCTAGCAACAGACTCACCAGAGATCCCTACTGTGTTTGAGCCTGTCGATCAGGGACAGACTCAAGATACTACGGGCGCGTCGGGCTCTCAGACCCCGATGACTCCTTTAAACGTACCTACCTCGGCTGCACCTGCAGTACCCACCCCTACCGTATTTACGGTACCACCAGGGGTACCACCGGCATACCCGACACCTGTTCCGGTCGAGCCTACGATGTACCAGGCACCACCACCTCTTGGACCTACAGTGTACCCAGCACCCACACCAGCGGTACCGGTTGCTCCATTTTCAGTACCACCACCTATCGTACCTCCAGCTGCGACCACCCATATCGACCCTATAGTACCACCAGTGGTACATGCTCCAGCTTATGCAGCAGCACCGGGAGTACCTCCCCCGGTCTATCCAGCGGTACTACCTGTAGAACCAGCTCTAGTTGTTCCGCCAGTTCCTGCAACCATCCCTATACACCTCACTGATATTGTCGCGGCACGAGCCCATATCCCAACATTGGCAGAGTCGATGAAGAGTCAATTCACACTCTTCCGAGGAGAGACTGATCCGAGTGTGGCCCAATCCTAGTTATAGACCATGGAGTGGACCTTCTTCTACATGGCTTGTTCTGAGTGGGAGAAAGCGGAGCTGGCTGCTTTCCATTTACGGGACGAGGCCAACACCTAGTGGGTTATGCAGTGTTCTGTCATAGGCGAGCAGAACATCACTTGGGCCAGATTCAAAGAGGCTTTTGAGAGCCGTTACTTTCCATGGGCCTATTAGATGACTCACCATTAGGATTTTCTGAGTTTGCGACAGAACAACCGATCGGTGATAGAGTACAATGTCAAGTTTAATCGGTTGGCCAGATTTTGTCCAGAACTGGTTGCTGAGGACAGTTCCCGTATGTAGCAGTTTATTCAGGGACTGGATGGACATCTGCAAGTAAAGCTTGCTGGCTTTGGGAACTCATCTTACATAGAGACACTGATAGAGCCCTGATGATAGAGTCAGCTCACCAAAGAGTGTATCCAGACAAGAAAAGGAAGCAGACGGGTCAGACATCAGGGTAGATCCAGCAGGCACAGGCGACTGGACAGCAGCAGAGTGGTCGCAGTTGGCCAGGTCAGGGTACTTCTGGGGATTCTGGTCAGCCACAGAAGTCGAAGCGGTCTTCATCAGGACGTTTTCGACCTCCTCAGCAGACCTAGAAACAAACCGCCAGTGACATCCACTGCGACCGGTGTGGATCCAGAGAGCACACCACATCAGCCTGCACCTTGGGGCAGTCAGTTTGCTATTATTGCAAATTGCCTGAGCACATGAGCCGAGATTGTTCGCTGAAGGCTCAGCATATTGCTTCTGGAGTTTCTGGTCATGGAGTTCAGCTCAGTCACACAGGGACTCAGCGAGGAGGGTACAGAGACCAATCCTCACATCGTCAGCAGAGGATAGCTCCCCCTGCAGTAGCTGCATTCGGCATGCTCGGATAGGAGTACTCCAGTACTCTCATAGTACCACAGAGCTCTGTTCTGGAACCACAGTATCTGACTCAAGGGCAGTATCAGCTGCAGCCCCAACCACTGGTTCAGTATCAGTCACCGCCTCAGTCCCTAGTACAGTATCAGCCACAACCACTGGTCCAGTACCTGTCATCGCCCCAGCCGCCGGTCCAGTATCAGTCTCAGCCTACCTATCAGTCTCTCGCTCAGTACCCGACACCGTCACACTGGCAGGCTCAGACTCAGGCACAGCAGCCTTTGGCAGCACTACCACCTCCTCCACCGCTAGAGACTGGACGTATTCGTACGGTGACCAGAGAGGATGCGCAGCGGGCCGACGGATCCATTTTCCGCGGTACGATTTCTATTTATGCCTTATCTGCTGATATGCTGATAGATACCGGTAGCTTGCATTCTTTTATATCCCGTACCTTTATGCAGGAGATTGGTAGATTACCCACTTTCAGACTGCAGTGACTGACTGTCTCTCTATTATCCGGTGATACCTTGGACGTCACTCAGGAGGTCAGAGGTTGCCCGTTAAATTTTGGCAACATGATACTTACAGTAGATCTTTTAGTATTGGAAATGGTCGACTTTGATATTATTCTTGGCATGGACTGTTTGTCAGCATATCATGCCACTGTTGATTACCAGACAAGGGTGGTCACATTCCGGCCTCCGAACCAACCCTCGTGGGATTTCACTGGCATAAGAGACGACGACATATTGACCATTTCGGCGATTCAGGCTCAGAAACTGCTGTCACATGGCTGTTAGGGTTTTTTGTTATCCTTGATTCATACTGAAGACGACAGTAGTTCTCAACTCTCCGAAGTTCCAGTAGTCCGAGAGTATCCGGATGTATTTCCAGAGGAGCTACCAGGCTTGCCTCCCAGAAGGCAAGTGGAGTTTGCTATTGAGTTGATTCCGGGAACCGCGCCGACATCCAAAGCTCCTTACCATATAGCACCAAAAGAGTTGAACGAATTGAAGGTTCAACTCCAGGAGCTTTTAGACAGGGGATTTATACGCCCTGGTGCTTCTCCATGGGATTCTCCGGTATTATTCGTCAAGAAAAATGATGGTACTATGAGGTTATGCATAGATTATAGACAGTTGAATGCAGTGACTGTCAGAAATAAGTACCCCTTACCACGGATCGAGGATTTGTTTGATCAGCTCAGAGGTACATTAGTGTATTCTAAGATTGATTTGCGATCCGGATATCATCAGCTGAGAGTCAGAGAATCTGATATTCAGAAGACTGCATTCCGTACCAGATACGACCATTATGAGTTTTTGGTAATGCAATTTGGGCTTACCAATGCTCCAACGGTGTTTATGGATTTGATGAACCACGTCTTCTTGGAGTATCTTGATCAGTTTGTTAGCATTTTCATCGATGACAAATTGGTCTACTCGCGTTCCAAGGAGGACCATGCGCAGCATCTTCACACAGTCTTGGAGACTCTTCAATGACATCAGCTGTACGCGAAGTTCAGCAAGTGTGCTTTCTGGCTATCCTCAGTCGATTTTCTGGGACATGTGGTCTCTAGCAGAGGTATTTCAGTAGACCCTCAGAAGATCGAGGTTGTCACCAGTTGGGAGCAGCCAAAATCAGTTCAGGAGATCCGCAGTTTTCTGGGACTTGCTGGATATTACAGATGATTCGTCGAGGGTTTCTCCCGGATTGCTATGCCGCTGACACGACTGACCAGGAAAGGCGTGAAATTCACATGGTCCAAGGATTGCGAGACCAGCTTTCAGGAGCTGAAGCGGAGATTAGTGTCGGCTCCAGTTTTGGTTTTGCCCGCTAGAGAGGATGGATTCGTTCTCTACACCGATGTATCTCTACAGGGTTTGGGCGCTGTTATGATGTAACACAATAAGGTAGTCTCCTATGCTTCTCAACAGTTGAAGGAACATGAGAAGAACTACCCAGTGCATGATTTGGAGTTGGCCGCTATTATATTTGCTCTGAAGATTTAGCAGTAGCATCTGTACGGCATTACATTTGAGATTCTTACGGATCATAAGAGTCTCAAATATATTTTCACCCAGAAGGAACTTAATCTCCGATAGAGGAGATGGATGGAGTTTCTGAAGGATTATGACTGTACCATTAGCTACCACCAGGGGAAAACTAATGTGGTTGATGATGCACTCAGCAGGAAGTGCAGAGGGACTTTTTCTTACGACCGGGCTTCAGTCACAGACTTGATTCAGGGTTTCTACGAGTTAGTCCTTGAGGAGCAGGGACAGACAAAGCAGGGTATTTTTGTTACCATGGTTGCTCAGTCGTCGATCAGGACGAGTATCCGAGAGGCCCAGGCCGGTGATCAGGATTTTCAGTTCATTGGCAATCAGATAGCTTCTGGGCAGCAGACTGAGTTCACCCGAGATGAGGAGGGTATTATATATTTCCGAGGCAGATTATGCGTACCTCAATCTCACTCGGTCTTACAGGAGCTACTTCAGGAGGCTCATCGCTCTTGATTTACGATCCACCCAGGAGGGACCCGCATGTATCGAGATTTGAGGTGTTCCTACTGGTGGAATGGTATGAGGAAAGACATCGCGAAATTTGTAGCTAGATGTCTTGTCTGCAGTAGGTGAAAGCTGAGCACCAGAGACCTGCCGGATTACTTCAGTGGATTCCTATTCTCGAGTGGAAATGGGAACATATTACCATGGACTTTATGGTGGGTTTGCCTAGGACACAATGAGGTCATGACGCGATTTGGGTAATCGTTGATCGATTAACTAAATCCGCGCACTTCTTAGCGATCTGGAAGACTGATTCCCTGGATCGATTGGCAGATCTGTATTGCCGGGAGATCATCAGATTACATGTTCCTTTGAGTATTATTTCGGATAGAGACCCACGGTTCACGCCTCGATTCTGATAGAGTCTGCAGCTGGCCTTGGGCACTCAGCTCTGTTTCAGTACTGCTTTCCATCCGCAAACAGATGGACAGTCGGAGCGGACCATTCAGACTCTAGAGGACTTGCTGAGATCTTGTGTATTGGATTTCGGAGGCAGTTGGGAGGACCATTTGCTATTGGTAGAGTTCGCCTACAACAACAGCTTTCATTTGGCTATCTAGATGGTATCGTTTGAAGCATTGTATGGTAGGCCTTGTAGGACACCCACCCTCTGAGATGAGGTTGGGGAGGCCCAGCTGTTGGGACCTCATAGAGCTCAGCATGAGGCAGAGTTGGTCTGTACTATCAGACGGAGGATATCAGAGGCGCAGGACTACCAGAAGAGTTATGATGATCGGAGATGTAGACCCCTGGAGTTCTCTACAGGTGACCATGTATTTCTGTGAGTTTCACCCACGAAAGGGGTGAAGAGATTTGGCCTTAGAGGTAAGCTAGCTCCGTGCTATATTGGTCCTTTCCAGATCCTGGAGAGGATTGGAGCGGTAGCTTATCGTCTGGCACTACCACCGTCCCTGGCAGGCTTCCACGACGTATTCCACGTATCTATGCTGAGGAGATACATACCCGACCCGACACATGTGCTGACAGATATCTCAGTTGCCGTTCAGCCTGACGTCACTTATGAGGAAGTTTCGGTACGGATTCTGGACCGGAAAGAGTGTCAATTGCGGAATAAAATTATTCGACTGGTTAAAGTCGGATGGCAGCATTATTCGGATGAGGAGGCTGCCTGGGAGCTCGAGGATACGATCCGAGCTCGATAGCCCCACCTTTTCACATGAGGTATGTGGATTAATTTACCGTTCAACATTTATATTTTTTTATCCGTTGTTAGTACTTGCTGATGATAGATAACAAAATTTGGGGACCAAATTTTTATTAGTGGGGGAGGGGGGATGTAAAATACCGAAAAATGGCGGATAATGATAAGGGAATTTTACGGAATTTTTAGAAATTTTCTAGAAATTTTTCGGAGACCGTATGACCTCGTTTACGGAGATAATATTGGGCCCCGGGAAAGCCTGTTTGGGCTACCCCATTTAAGCGAGAAAATGTTGATTTCCTTTTTATTTTCTTTTCCTTATTTTTTTCTTTCTTTCCTCCTCCGCGCGCCCGAGTCTTCTTCCCCGCCCGACGTCGTGCCCTAACCGCACGTGGCGGTTTCCTTCTCCCCCGAGAGTACAAAGCTGTGCCCGACACTTCTTCTTCTTTTCCATTTCTCTTCTTCCCTATCGTGCCACTCCTTAATTGTGCCCTAAGATCCTACCGCCGACCCATCTCCTCTCTTATTACCACCGGCCAAGTTTCTTCCTCCCTCGAAGTCACCTTCGGCCAAGGAGAGGTCCTGTGCCGAGCCTCCACCTTTCTTCTCTTTTCCCCGATGCCAATGTCGCAGGGAGTCTATCGGCCGGCCGAACCCTAGGTCTGGTCCCTAGACGCCGGCCGAAGCTTCCCTTCCTCCTTGCGCTAAGCAGCAGCGCTCCTGCGCCCTAGACTTGGTCCACCGCCACCCTTGCACGAGTGGGCTTTCAACTAGAGGCAAAGATCCAAGCCCTAGTTGCTTCACTCGTGCCCGAGACCTCACCATCGGGTCTTCCATCTTCGCCACCAATCATCGACAGAGGGAATATCGAGTAGGTAAGGTGCACAGATTTTTATGGGATTAGGTGGTTGTTGGTTGTGATGATTCTTGAGTTTATTCTGATCTGGACACTAAAATATAGGTGTTGGCGATACAGACAGAACCTAAAGATCAGTGGTGTTTGGTGTTGAAGGGTATTTGATTTAGAGGGCAACACCATTTACCTCGCTTCGGTCAGGTTTACTGGCAGTAAGTTGTCTCTGGCTGTGGATCACAGACTGAGGTTTCAGATTAGGGTAAGTGTGTAGACTTGGTTTGATGCCGGAAGAAAATTCTTCCTTAGTTGTTTATGTGTTGATTAGGGTTTTACCCTAATTTAGTGTTAGAGATTTTATTTAGCTACTTATTTAGATTTAACTAAATAAAATATACACATTATTGGTACAGGACTTTGACATGAGATGAGTATCTCGATTACCGGATTGGATCTTTCTATTGGAGGCGGGTACCTTGACTTATCTTTTAATATGGTCATTTGATATGCATAGTAGATTTTAACAAAGAGTAATAGTTATGTTTATATCTGCATCGGTATGTCATTATCTATTTCCTGAGCATGCTTTGATTGTTACCTGTTTAGCATTCATGCTTATACCCTTCAGATTACTTATGATCATAGAGGTAATGACATACCATGACTTTTGATATACCGGACTAGGTTTTTATCATACCTTACCTGTGTACCTTAGATCTTCGGATTTGATCCATTGATGCTAGGGTACACATTTTATATATATGGATAGGTTCAGGATATTGCCATGTTTAGTGGCATGCATCATCTCGCATGATTGCATGTTGCGCGATAGTTAGCTCCATTATTGTTGAGCACATCGCCAGTTACATGGATCTGCACACACAACCACTCATGGGTTAGTGGTTCTTATCAGTCAGGGTGTGTTGCAGCAGGTGCTCTGTCAAGGGCTCCGTTGGTCCACTCATGGATAGTGTGATGCAGCGTTGTAGCAAGACAGGGATCCCTCCTCTGGACTTGCTCAGGGAGATGAGAGCATTGAGCTCCCCCACTTATGATTTGGAGTATGAGGATAGGTGTACTCCGACAGCATCCCGGCCACTGGATCACTCATTAGGAGTAGTGATGACAAAGTGCACGGTTGTCACAGCCCTACCCACTCGGTCTCACCATCGTGTGTAAGACGGTTGACTGGAGAGTAGGGGTGACCAGGACATGTCATTGGCATCATACGCATTGATGCATTTATTGCTTATGTTTGTTGCACTTGTATTCTGTATATTGGATGGATGCATTTGTTTGACATGCATATAGGATTCATATTCTTCTCGATTGATTATCCATACACCAGGTCCTGGTTAGTACAGTTTTCTCCTATTTATTTCAGTTGCATGTATCATTCTTATATCAGGAGACTGTATGCATGATTAGTGTTAGTTGTTATTTTCTTACTGTGCATGTCAATATTACCCGCTGAGGAGTTGACTCATCCCGTGGATATTTACTATTTTCATGTTGAGGCTATTCGGAGGAGTTCAGTCGCTAGTCCCCTGCAGATTGAAAGGATATTTTTATTGGGTCTTTTGGTTTTATTTCTTATTGCACTATCTGGACTTGTACTAGTTTTGCTTTATGGATATTGTATGGTTTATTTTATTGTCGATGGATTTTTATTGGATATGTTTTGCTAAATGCCTGCCTAGATGGCAAAAAAGGTGAGTTTGTTGTGATTTGTGTTTTATGGGTGTAGTAGAGTAGGATATCTGTTTTGAGCTTTTTGGGTGTAGATGAGTAGGATTTTTTACTTGGTTTTCCTTATCATCACATTAGTTGAGTTTTGCTATTAAACTGCGTGGGTGTTTGTTTTATTATTTATTGTTGTTGTTCTGGCCGTGTTGGCCGATGTATATGTGGCCCTGAGGGCATTGTAGGAAGTTTCAGATTGTCACCCATACAGGGGAGATGTTGCCGAAATTTATTCTGGCAGGGACTCCTCCGAAGCGTGACATAGAACCTTTTGGTGGTGTATAAAATAAGGCGTCTCCAATATTAGCATTGCGAAATGATAGCACCTTTGGCAACGTCATTAGGCGATGCATAAAAGAAGGCTTTTCCACTACTTGCGTCATGAAATGGTGTAACCTTTGGCGACGCATACCTTAATGCATGGCCAAAGAACATATTGGCATTTGCATATGAACAAGTTGTGATGCACGTCGGTGACACGTGTCTGTGTCACAAAATGTTCTACGACGTGCTTTACGTACATATGACGACACTAAAATGTTTCACAAAATGTAAAATTTCTTGTAGTGCCACTTGTTAGGACTCATGCAAGCTAGGGGTGAATAACTCCGATCACTTCTTGTCTTGATCTCGTGCTTGTCGTTTGAATGCATAGCGGAAACTTGAATCAAACTTGACGCCACATGTACAACTTTGAGATTTTACTTGTATTCGCCTCTTAGGTGATTAATGTTGGTTAATCCTAGAAAAACGTACCGGTTCCACTGTACAAAAATTTTTTTACAAGTGTCGAACCTTTCCTTAAATAACCTATTGAGTTCTTTAGAAATTAAATTAGGAATCGCAGACGGAACTTAACATCATTGATTCCTAATTTAGCTTATCTGTTCTTAATGGTTTATATTTGAATCGCAAGCGGAACTTAACACTATTGATTCAAATCTACCTAAGTTATTAATTCCATAAATATTAATTTCCAAAATTGGCTTCCAGGACTGCATGGCGAGGCACATGGCCTTCTTGGATATGAGAGCAACCACCACCGCCTAGGCAAAGCCTTTTAAGGAAAGCTAATATTTATTTCCTTAAATAACTTTAGGTTAACCAAAAAGAACAATCGAATCACAAATTCGAAAAAGAAGAAAACACAAGATCGAAAAATAAATTCGATAAACTAGATCTAATTGCCTCTTGTATTTAGAATTCATACAAAGAAAAATAAATAGTATGATGCGAAAGAAAAATACTAGTTATACCTTCTCTTTGTAAGCTAATGACCTCAAGATCTTCTGCCGTATTCCTCGCCTCGCCTTAGACGTCGTGTGGGCGACGATCCTCCAAGATGAACACCACCTAAAAGATTCCTCCTTCTTCTTCTAAAATCCGGCCACCACCACCACCAAGGAGAAGAGAGCAAAGGGAGAGGAAGAAGGGAGAGGGCCGGCCACCAAGAAATCACCCAAGCAAAAGAATAAGAGTTGTGTCTCATGAAGCCCCCTCACCCCTTCTTTTATATTACTTGCCCAAGGTAAATAAGGAAAAACTTTTTACAAAAAATAAAATCATCCAAGAGTTTTTCCTTTTTCCTTTTCCCTTTTATTTTTCCTTTTCTTTCCTCTTGATTGAATCAATCACCAAAATTAATTGGATGATGATTTTATTTTATTATATGGCCGGCCACCTTGCTTGGGCACCAAGCAAGGTTGGCCGGCCCCCACAAGAGAAAGAAATAAATAATTTTTTATATAAAATTTTACAAGAAAAATTCTTATAAAATTTTACAAGCTCTCTTTCCTAAAGTAAGAGTTAAAAAAGAAAAGTTCTAAAAATTAAAACCATGTTTTAAAATTTAAAACTTCTCTTATAAAATTTCCTTTTTTAACATGGTGATAGAAAATTTAAATTTTAAAACTTCTTTTCCCCTTTTTTTTCTTAAACCATGAGGATAGTTAAAAAAGGAAAGTTTTAAAATCTTTTAAACTCTCTACTTAAACATGTGGCCTAATTCAAATAAGGAAAGTTTTAAAAAATTAAAATCTCTCTTTTAAAACTTATAGTTTTCTACAAAGAGAAGATTTTAAAAATTCAAAACAACCCTCCTATTTGAATTAATGTTGGCCGACCCCTACAAGCTTGGTCACCAAGCTATAGGGCCGACCCCTATAAGAGGATGTGGCCGGCCATTGCTTGGTCACCAAACAATGGTCCGGCCCCCTTCTTGGACACCAAGAAGAGCCTTACATTTGGATGGACTTGAGGCTATAATGAGGCTACGACATGGACCTAGAGGAGAAATTGGTTTTAGCCTTCCAATGAGCTTGAGTATCCCATGTTCGCCCCGAACACACAACTCAAGTTCATCGATAATAACTCATTCCACTAGAGAGTTATTACCGCACTACCACACCAATCCCAAATTACATTATGGGTTCCTTCTTATCATGAGTGTGTTAGTCTCCCTGTGTTTAAGATTACGAATGTCCACTAATTAAGTAAGTTACTGACAACTCACTTAATTAATATCTAGCTCCAAGAGTAGTTGTCACGCCCCCAGGTAGTCCCTGTCCGAAGAAATTTCGGCAGCATCTCCCCTGTACGGCGGACAATATGAAGCTCAGTATACATATATTTCCATACCTCGGCCACACGCGGCCGGAATAATACAATACAAAAGAACAAGCCACGCAGTTTATATCAACATTCCACATAATTCAACATATAATCAATCACGCAGTTTAATAAGGAAAGACGATATAAAATCTCGAAAATATATGTACACATCCTACTCCACTACATCGAAGAAAACCAAATCCACGAAGTAATGAAAATATCTGCAGCGGAAAACAATAGTAGTAAACCCGAATGTTCAATGTCCACAATACAACCCACAATACAAGTATTTAAGATGCAAAAGCAGAACAAATCCGACAAAGAAAATCCTCGCGACAAAGGGGCTAGCGACTGGAATCTCTCCTGACGGCCTCAACCTGAAAAAATAGTAACAACGGGGTGAGTTCAAAGAACTCAGCTGGTAAACCAATAGACATGTACAGCAATATATATCCACCAGTAAAAACCTAAGGTACAGTCTCCTAAATCATAGGATCAGTAGTACAGTTCTCTAACCATACAATCTATATAGTACAGTCTCCTAAGTATAACAGGTATGCAAGACTAAATAAACTGCAGTAACCAACAATAAGCAGGCAATACAATCTACTGCAAGAATATAAGAAGTGCATAACTGAAATAAACTGTACTCACCTGCGAGGCTTGTGCAACTGACTGTGAACATACACAGATAAAAATAGTCAGAGCAAAAGCATATAACCTGTATGCATGTCAATCATATGCAATCACCAAAATGCATCAATCATAAATAATGCAATCTGTGCATATGATGCAAATGACATGTCCTGGTCACCCCTACTGCCATGCTCAGCCGTCTCACACGCAATGGTGAGACCGAGTGGGTAGGGCTGTGACAACCGTGCACTCTGCCGTCACTACCCCTGATGAGTGACCGAGTGGACGGGATGCTGTCGGAGTACACCTATCCTCCTGCCTCAAACATAGTGAGGGAGCGTAACGCTCTCATCTCCCGGTACGCAATGACGGGGAGGGACCCCGGTGTGCTACCACGCTCCTGTCACGCTACCCATGAGCGCCCTAGCGGAGCACTACCGGGCAATCTACCCTACACACCCTGAGTGCTGTGCCACTACCCATGCAGTGAACATGTTGTGTGCGGGTCCATGTAGCCGGCCGACGAGCTCAACAATAATGGAGTCGTCAATCGCCCAGCATGCAATCATGCAATATGGTGCATGCGGCTACAGTATGTCATACCTGAACATAGCCTCCTCCGTATATGTGTGTGCCCAAAAGGTAAACGCATATATATAACCATGATATAAACAGTATAAATCCAAAGACATCACATATAACAATGATGTAAGTATCATGAATCCAAGAGCATGTATCACACATGTAAAGCAACTAATCCAGTAGAGTAGAGCACTATAGATATGCATCTCTATGAACATATATACACATGGCAAGAGATAGAATATCCAATCCTGAAGTAAAGCATCTAGCAGATGAAGCATGTGATAGGTATCAACTAGCTAAGACCAGGGAAGAAATAATCTACTATCTACCACTAGTAAATATATATAAGCTACACATATCATAAGACATTATCAAAAGATAAGTCAAAGGGTACCCGCCTCAAATAGAAGGTACAATCCCAAATCCGAAGTCAACGTCGAGACGCCTGTCTCGAATCAGAATCCTGTGTCAACAAACAATATATATATTTTATTTAGCTAAATCCAAATGAATAGCTAAATAAAATCTCTAAACCTAAATTAGGGCAAAACCCTAATCAGCAATCTCAACCTATCTAATTAAACCTAACGGTCAATTAGGGTTAGTTACCTAAACCCTAATCACCAATTAGATCAGATATATAAACTTAAATTAAATCCAATAGTTGACTAGGGTTAATTGTCTTAACCCTAATCATTCCATTAGATTAAATATAAGCAAATATATCTATCATAACATGTATCATCATCTAAATTAAATCTAACAGTTGACTAGGGTTAATTATCTTAACCCTAATTATTCCATTAGATTTATCTAGGCAAATAAATCTAATTACACTTTAGCAACTAAATACAACATGTATCAACTAATGATACACTAACCATCTAGTATTCAAATCATACCATGATCTACAACTAATCATGTACCGAAACATACCTAATCCTTACCTAAATTTACAGCCACTGCTGGAACGAAATGAGCTGCTGGAAACCAACTGAGCTGGCTGGAAAGACAAGGTGATCTGTTGGACAAGGTTACCACAGAACACTACTTCACCTCCAATCAAAACTAATTCCTCTAGAACAATCAAATTACACCATACCTCACGCTTAGCCCTCCCTTCTGTTGATCCACCCTGAGAAGTATTGCTCTCCGGAAGGTAGCTGCCGGAGCAAAGGGTGCTGAATCAAGAACACCACAGAAGATCACCCTACTGGATCAACCAGACCAAGAAGGGATCAAGCACAGATCATTGATCCAAACACCAACCAAAATAACAACCTACCTTACCCCAATCGGCTGTCTCCAACAGAAATTGCCCAATCTGTGGCCCAACTCAACCTCAAGGAAGAGGATCAAGATCTGACCCCGTGAGGTCAATAGGAAGAAGATCAAGAACTGCCAGCAAGGAAACGATCCTTGCCTCCAGGATCGTAGCTAGGGCACGGCTGGTCGACGCTGCGACGACTGATCGGAGCCGCTGGAAGGGATTTAGGGCACGGTTGCACAAGGAAGAAGGGCTCAGGTGGAACTAGCCCTACTCTCAAACCTCCGGAAGCAAACCCTCGCCGGCGATCGGGTGGATCTCGCTCGATCAGTGGCGTCGGCTCATCCCCGTGAAAGAACCAGTGGCGAGGAGAAGAGATCGAAGCTAGGATGAGAAAGGTCTCGGCTGGATCTGGGCTTACCAGGCGTCGATGCCGGCAGAGGAATCGCCGGAGCTGGTCCCGTCGCCGTCGCTTGTCCGCAAGAGGGAGAGGACAGAAAGAACAGAGAGAGGAGATCGGGGAAAAGGAAGAGGGGAAGGGATTCGGTGATCGGCGATTTGGGAAGGGAAATAAAAATAAAGGAAAAGAATTTATAATTACAAACTTTTCCTCACTTAAACGGGTATCCCAAATAGGCTTTATCCGTACCCGGAATTGATCCCCTCAAAACTCGTCGTACGAGCTCCGAAAAATTCCCAGAAAATTTTTAAAAATTCCGGAAAAATTCTATAAGGCTATTTCTCAAATAACCCTATTAATTAAATTTTCCGAGATCTCACAGTAGTACCACTCAACTTTGTTGTCATGTCGGACTAGGTCCACCTGCAGGGTTTAACATGACAATCCTTATGAGCTCCTCTTGGGGATATTCTCAACCTAGATAACTAGGACACAGATTCCTTCTATAATCAACAACACACACTATAAGTAATATCATTTCTCAACTTATCGGGCATATTGATTTATCGAGCTAAACCTCACCTTTTGATAAATCAAAGAAATAAATATTAAATATATGTGCTTGTTATTATATTAGGATTAAGAGCACACACTTCCATAATAACTAAGGTTTAGTTCTTTTACTAAGTCAGTACAAAAAGAACTTACCTAAATGATCCTACTCAATACACTTAAAGTGTATCAGTGTAATTTATTAGTCAAGATAAACTAATACTTAATTACACTACGACTATTCTGATGGTTTGTTCCTTTCCATCTTAGTCGCGAGCAACTGTTTATAATTTATAGAGAACCGACAACATGATCTTTTGAGTGTGACACCACACTCCATGTTATCTACTATATAAATTAATTGAACAATTACATTTAACAAATAAATACAGATATTGACCAATGTGATTCTTTTATTTCAAAAAATAAATGTTTACAAAAGCTAGGCTTTTAGTATACACTCTAACAATCTCCCACTTATACTAAAAGACTAAGCTGTCATATCTATTGCCTTACATCTGATTCTCATCCCCTCCACATGCCGATCAAAAGCTTTTGCCGGAAGGGCCTTTGTGAAAGGATCTGCTAGGTTATCTTCTGATGCAATCTTGGCGACGACAACTTCTCCTCGCTTGACGATGTCTCGTATCAGGTGGTACTTGCGCTCTATATGTTTACTTGCCTTATGAGCTCGTGGTTCCTTCGAGTTTGTAACTGCACTGCTATTATCACAATAAATTGTGATGATCTTGGGCAAACCAGGAATCACATCTAAGTCCATTAGAAAGTTCCTGAGCCATACAGCTTCTTTGGCTGCCTCATAGGCTGCCACATACTCAGCTTCTATGGTTGAGTCTGTTGGTTGCTACTTAGAAAACCTAATGGTTCCACTGTACAAAAATTTTGTACAAAGGTCTGAACCTTTTACTAGCTACCATGTGTTCTTTTAAATTAAACTTGGATCGCCTGCGGAACTTAACACGTTTGATCCAAAGTTTAATTTATTTGTTCTTTTAGGTTTAGACTTGGATCTCCTGCGGAACTTAACACGTTCGATCCAAATCACCTAGGTTATTAATTCCATTAAATATTAATTTCCAAAATTGGCTTCCAGGACTGCATGGCGAGGCACATGGCCTTCTTGGATATGGGAACAACCACCACCGCCTAGACAAAGCCTTTTAAGGAAAGCTAATATTTAATTTCCTTAAATAACTTTAGGTCAACCAAAAGGAACAATCAAATCACAAGGAAAAGAAAAATAAAAGAACACAACATCGAAAACTAATTTGAAATACTAGAATCGCATGCCTCTTGTATTTGGTATTTTACATGAAGATAAAACTAACATGATGCGGAAAACTATATTAGTTATACCTTACTTAGTAGATAATGACCTCTTGATCTTCTACCGTATTTCTCTTCTAATCCCGGACGTTGTGTGGGCAACGATCTTCCGAGACGAGAACCACCAAGGCACCTTCTTCTCCTTTCTTCAAGTTTCGGCCAAGCACAATGCTTCCAAAAGATGAAGATCTTTTCCCACCAACCAAGCTCCAAGGGATGTAAGCTTTCTCTCCTTCTTCTCTAAGCTAGAATCCGGCCACCACTTGATCTCTAAAGAAGATGTGAGCTTCGGCCACAAAGGATGGAGAGAAGAGAAGAAGAGGAAGAGGTCGGCCACATCAAGGAAGAAAAGAGGGAGAAAATAATAGAGGTTGTTCACCATGAAGCCTCCTCTATCCCCTCTTTTATAATCCTTGGTCTTGGCAAATAAAGAAAATTTAATAAAAACTTCCTTAATTCTTTTTCCATTGAAAAAGAAAATTTATTTAATTAAAAATAATTTTCTCTTCTCCAATTTATTTGGCCAGCCACTCTTCTCCCCAAATCAAGGAAAGTTTTAATTAAAACAAAAATTAAAACTTCCTAATTTGTTTCCGGAAATTTATAAAAATTTCTCCAATAATTTTTATCCCTTCATGATTTGTTTATAAAAAGGAAATTTAATAAATTAAAATATTTCTTTTAAACATGTGGATAAAAAGAAATTTATCTCTAAAAATTAAAATCTCTTTTAATCTACAAATAAGGAAAGATATCAAATCTTTTCTTAATCTTTTGTAGAAACTTATAAAAGAGAATATTTAATTTTTTAAACTCTCTTTTAAATCATGAACATGGTTAAAAAGGAAAGTTTTCTTAAAATTTAAAATCCACCTTTTAATCAACAAATAAGGAAAGATTTCAAATTTTAAACTCTCTTTTAAACATGTAGATGATTTACAAATAAGGAAAGTTTTTACCAAAAATTAAAACCATCCTTTTAATCTACAAATAAGGAAAGAGATTAATCTCTTCTCTTAATCTTTTGTAGAAAACTATAAAAGGAAATTTTTAATTTTAAACTCTCTTTTAAAACCATGATATCCACATAAGAAATAATTTTAATAAAAATTCTTTTTAATATTTTAGTGGCCGACCACCTAAGCTTGAGACCCAAGCTTTGGCCGGCCACCAACTTGGCTCATCCACTTGGTCTTGGTCGGCCCTAGCTTAGGTTCCAAGCTAGCTTGGCCGGCCCCATTGGATGGGTAAGAAGGTGGGTATCACTACAAGAAAATAGATCTATAGTGATGAAAAATGTCGTCATTAAATGTTCAAAACCCGTCATCAAATACTTATAATGACGGGAATTCATCCGTCATGGACCTTCATTACTGCCCTCCTAGGTAAAGGTAATTAATGACAGTAAAGTCATCCCGTCATTATTTTTGTAATATTTTTAGTGATGAGATTACACCGTCATTAAAATTAATTTTAATGACAAAAAAAGACGTCATTATACTACCATTTACTTCTCATTAAATAATATTTTAATGACATTATATCTTCTCATTATATCATCATTGACCCCTCACTAAAAATCGATCTAATAATAAAATTACCTCTCATTAAATCATTAATTACCCTCATTAAAAAATATTTTTAATCGTGATCAAATTTAAAATAGTTTTGTATCAATTTATCATAGATGACATTACTAATAAATAGAATTGTGGTTAGAAAAATATTTTATATAAGCATGAGTTCCAAAATATACAAAATTGCAATTTGTTCCAAAATGAGTTCCTTGAGTACAAAAATATTTGAGAGCACGCCATCCGATTTAAAAATATTGCAATTGTACTATATAATTTCTTAATTGATCCTTGCTTGAATTCTTCTTTAGAGCACGCCGTCCGATTAAGGCAGCCTATTAACTTCCATCAGGGCATCATCTGTAAAATATAAATAGAAAAAATTAATTAAAATAAAGATATAGTCGAACAATTAAATGTCCAAGTCCAAAAATACAAGTATTAGATAACAATTACAATACTAGTCATCTAAAAATGATGTCATCTATTAATCAACACTAGTCATACAAAAATACATCATGGTTTGAACAGAAGATTTTAGATTGTGAGATTGACTGGTGATTTTCCAGTATTTAGATAAAATGGGAGTTTTATTGATGAAAAGGCCAGGTGAGATTCCGCAGAAATTTTGGAAAAGAGATTAATTTTCCCCAAATTATGGCATCGCATGGAAGAACAGCTCATGGATCTTCCATTTTTTTTCATGGAATAAAAAGGTAATGTTGGTTTCTGATACTACTAGTCTTTGAAATTTCAGTAATTGTGAAAGTTGGTAGTAGATTCGACTATTTGAATTCCTGAACTAGTAATAGAATAACTATAAAGAAACCAATTTAACAATTTGAGTTCCTCAAGAGCTACTTACGTTTGTCATTAAATATGAAACTTACTGAAGCATTGTTGCAAGAGAAGGATGGATGAAGTATGCCAACCTTTCTACACAATATTAAAATTTTGCAGATATATGATATAGAGTGTTAGATTAAAAAAAATAAACTCACCTTTACCATCTATTGCAGGTTCATCTGAAGTTGGTTGGTTTTCATTCTCGATTTTGGCTAATCTACTTTCAATTCCATCCATGCGTCTCTTAAGGTTATTATTTTCTTCTTCCTTCTCATGGAGCTTAGCCTCAAGATCTTTTATATAAGTAGCTTGTGAACAATTAAAATGTTTTCTTTTCATTCCACCTCCGAAACCAAAGACATGACTATGTTGTTGTGGTCCAAAACACTTTTCAACAACCTCAATATGTGAGAGTGATGCAGTAGACTGAATAGTCTTCACAATCTCATCCTACAAAAGTTCATCACTCAAACATTATTTAAATAAATGATAAATAACAAATTTAGGTTAAAAGGCTAAATAGTGATAGTTACATATTTTTCTTGCACTTTTGGCTCAACAAACTTTCCATGTTTATGTCGCGTCTAATAGAAAATTTTTGCAATGTCAGGTGGATTATTATCCTTGCCTCCCTGAAAGATATATAAAAGGAAAGTAAATTATATATATTAATTAAATAAAACATCATAAATAATAAACATAAAAATTAATATAAATATTTATGACCATGTCATATATCAGTTGTCTGTGTGGCTTGCTTCCAGTTCGATGAGGCATTACTCTATTTACCCGATTCGTCATCAGATGAAGACTCACCAAACCTTTCACCATGGTGATACCAAGTTGTATAATTTGGCATTATTCTATTCACATTTAGATGCATTTCAACTACTTCACGAGATCCATAATCAGTGTTATTACACTTGACACATGGACACCGAATACTATTCTCTTCACTTGTCTTCTTAAAAGCATAATTCAAAAATTGTTCAACTCCAATCTTATATTTTTCATTGAACTGATCATTGAAAAAACTCATCCATTCCTTACTAGGTGCCATTTTCCTTTTACAAATATGAATTCTTGCTCAAAAAAAAACCTGCAACAGATTGATAGGCAATACAACATAAAGGTAGTGGGAACAATAGATAATTCTTGAGCGAATATTAGAAGTTCCAAGAATTTGGAAAAGAAATTATGAATAACAAAAATATTACAACTAGTTAACAAATATGCAAGTTAAACAAACTAATAGTGGGAACAATAGATGATAACAAATGATGCAATTAATTTAGAAAGTGTTTACATTGCTAATGATTCTAGCATGTTCTGTAACATATCCGTAACAAAGTGTGTAGCATCAGAAATTAAAGATACCATTCCAGACGAAAGTGTTTTTTTTTTGTGGAACGGAAAAAAAAAGGCTTACCTTTGATTGAGCTTCCTACGTTGTTGTTGAGAGGGAAGGAGATGAGCAAGGAAAGGGAAGGAGACGAGTAAGGCTGCGCCGTTACTGAGAGGAGAAGGAAGCGCGCTGTTGAGAGAAGGAAGGAAGGCGTTGTTTTGACTTGCGGAGAGGTGCGTCGTAGCGTGTCGCTCGCCCGCTATGCAGAGGAGAAGAGACGTGAGCCCGCTGTGCAAAGGAGAAGAGGCGCACGAACAGGAGAAGAGATAACCCGCCTAGGGCAAAAAAAAAAAAAGGCACGATTAAAAAACGAACATGGAAAAAAATATATTTGTTTAATAGTTTTTAAAAAATTGGTGGAAAACAAATTAACACAACCAAAAAAAATAAAACGTCACAATTTAAAAACGAACATGGAAAAAAAATTGTTTAATAGTTTTTAAAAAATCGGTGGAAAACAAATTAACACAAACAAAAAAAATAAATAAAACGTCACAATTAAAAAATGAACATGGGAAAAAAATATTTGTTTAATAGTTTTTAAAAAACGAACATAGGATATATAATATAATGTGTTATATATGTTTGTGTTACAAATATATAATGTGTTACAAATTAATACAAGCATAGTTAATTTATTTTACAAATATACATGTTTGCGAAACATATATATATTTGTGTTATATATAATCGTAACTATAGATAACACAAGCATATTGTGTTATATATGTTTTTAATATAATATAATATAATATAATATTAACACAAATTTTATTTGTTGAAAAATTTGGTGTCTAAATATAATACTCAATTATAAGGGGATTTATTTTGTATTCACATAATGACGGGATTTGTTATCTATAGTTACGAAATAAAAAATTCGTCACTAATAATTTAACTTTTTAACCATGCTTATTTTTACCCTCATAAAAACTTCAACAATTATGGTTTTAATGACCATTTTTCCATACCCTCATTAAGTTTTCGTCATTAAAAATTAATTTTCTTGTAGTGTATGTGGTGGGTATAAATCTCTATATACAAAAGGCTACGATAGGGACCGAGAGGAGGAATTGGTTTTGGTCTCCCGATAAAATTAAGCATCCCGTGTTCGCCCCAAACACACAACTTAATTTTATCAATAATAATTCATTCCACTAGAGAACTATTATTGAACTACCGCACCAATCCCAAATTACATTTTGGCTCCTTCTTATTATGAGTGTGTTAGTCTCCCTGTGTTTAAGATAACAAATGCCCACTAATTAAGTAAGTTACTGACAACTCACTTAATTAATATCTAGCTCCAAGAGTAGTACCACTCAACCTTATCGTCATGTCGGACTAAGTCCACCTGCAGGGTTTAACATGACAATTCTTATGAGCTCCTCTTGGGGACATTATCAACCTAGATTACTAGGACACAGTTTCCTTCTATAATCAACAACACACACTATAAGTGATATCATTTCCCAACTTATCGGGCTTATTGATTTATCGAACTAAATCTCACCCATTGATAAATTAAAGAAATAAATATCAAATATATGTGCTTGTTATTATATTAGGATTTAGAGCACACGCTTCCATAATAATTGAGGTCTTAGTTCCTTTATAAAGTCAGTATAAAAGAAACGACCTCTAATGGTCCTACTCAATGCACTCTAAGTGTACTAGTATAATTATATAGTTAAGATAAACTAATACCTAATTACACTATGACCTTCTAATGGTTTGTTCCTTTCCATCTTGGTCGTGAGCTACTGTTTATAATTTATAAGGTACTGATAACATGATATTCTGTGTGTGACACCACACACCATGTTATCTACAATATAAATTAATTGAACAACTACATTTATCATAAATATAGACATTTGACCAATGTGATTCTTATTTCTAGATAAATGTTTATACCAAAAGCTAGGCTTTTAGTATACATCCTAACAATCTCTCACTTATACTAAAAGACTAAGCTGCCTTATCTGCTGCCATACATCTGATTCAACCCTTCAACACTCCTATCAAAAACTCTTGCCTTAAGAGCCTTAGTGAAAGGATCTTCTAGGTTATCACTTGATGTAATCTAAGCAGCAACAACTTATCCTCGTTTATACGATTTCTCGTATTGGGTGGTACTTGCTCTCTATTGTGTTTACTTGCCTTATAGACTCATAGTTTCTTCGAGTTTGCTACTGCACCACTATTATTACAATAAATTGTAATAATCTTTGGACAAACTAGAAATCATATCTAAGTCTAACTTGAGGTTATTGAGTCATTCAGCTTTTATGACTACCTCAGAGGTTTGCCATATACTCAGCTTCTATGGTAAAGTCCAGAAAAACACTTATGCTTATCACTCTTCCATAGTTATGACTTTACCTCTCAAAGTAAACACAAAACCCCGAGGTTGACTTACTATTGTCCTTATCCAACTGGAAGTCAAAATCTGTGCTACCCACAGGGACCAAATTAACTGCCTTGTAAGCTAGTATATAATCTCTAGTTCCTCTAAGGTACTTCAATATATGCTTTACTGCAATCCAATGTCCTTGTCCAGGGTTATTTTGATATCTGCTAACTATGCCCTTGGCAAAACAGATTTCTGATCTCGTGCATAGCATACATTAGACTTCCGACAGCCGAAGCATAAAGAACTGCCTTCATTTCCTCTATCTTCTTTGATGTCTATGGAGACATTTCTTTAGATAAAGTTACTCCATGCTAAAAAGGTAAGAAACCTTTCTTGGAGTTTTGCATGCTTAAAACGAGCAAGGATTTTTTCGATATATGAAGCTTGGGATAAGTAAAATATTCTTTTCTTACGATCCTTTATTACTTTGATCCCTAGAATATATACATTCTCCCAAGTCCTTCATATCGAATTGTTTGGACAACCATACCCTTACTTCTGACAACATTTTGATATTGTTTCCAACTACCAAAAATGTTATCTACGTATAGTAAAAGAAATACCACCACGTTTCCATCACACTTTTTGTATACACAAGACTTATTCGGTTACTAAATAAATCCATAGGTCTGGATTATTTTGATAAACCGGATGTTCCAAGACCTTAAAGCTTTGCCTCAGTCCATAGACTGATTGAACTTGCACACAAGATGCTCTTTGCCCTTTGCAATGAACTCTTCTGGTTACTTTATATGGATACTTTCTTCAAGACTTCCATTAAGGAATGCTGTCTTGACATCCACTTGCCAAATAGATAAAAGAATCCAGATAGACTTAAGCATGACTACCAGTGAAAAGTTTCCTTTTTCATCAAGCCTTGCTTTGAAAGTTTCCACCTTCCTGTCTATCCATCTTTTCCTATTGTAGACCTATTTTTACCTAATGGCTTTTACACCATCTAGTGGTTCTACAAGCTTCCAGATTTTATTAGAATTCTAATTCTGTATTCATTGCTCTTTGCCAAGATGCTGCATCTTTATCTTGGAGTGCTTCATCATATGTCTGGGATCAGACTCATGTTCATTTGGGATCAAGTCCAAAAACTCTCCCAAAACATGAATCTTTTAGGTTTGCTTGACAACCCTCCCACTACGATGAGCCACTGTATGTATATCATTTATGATACGTGTTGCAGTTTCTTGTTGTAAGACCGTTGGATTCGATAGAGGGGGGGGTGAATATCGATTCGAAAAATCTCGAGTTAAAACGCAGTGGAAAAGTAAAGAAGTAAAGAGATGAACACTGTTGATTTTTTACTTCGTTCGGAGCCTGTGACGACTCCTACTCGAAGGCCCGTACTCCTTGAGTACTTTCGTTGGGCAATTCACTAGCAATTCGGATAATTACAATTTACGTACAAATATTGCTAATGAAAAGAAAGAAAACAAAGCTAACCGACAAACAATGAATTAAAAGGAGAGCCGGAGTGGGTCGTCGGAGCTTTGTGAACGTTGTTGGAGCGCAGAGCAGCAGAGTGATTGGACTCAGAGTTCTCAGAAAACTGATGTATTGAAGCTCCTGCCTGGGGCTTCTTTTATATGCTGCTCCGGGCGCCTGGATCTCTTCCGGGCGCCTGGAGTGTGACGTAACACTCCCAACCAGCATGCTCCAAGTGTCAACGTCGTCCTAGGGATAAAACTTGCCTCCGGGCGCCCGGATCCCTTCCGGGCACCCGGACCTCCGGGCGCCCGGATCCCTTCCGGGCGCCCGGACCACCTTGTTCCAGAAAACTCCCTTTTCCTGCAAAACAAAGTTAGTCCGAGGCAAATATACATCCTGTAAAACAGATTGTTAGCACAGTTAAAGTTCAACAGATGAAAGGAGTATGACTTAGATTCCGTCTTTCCGAGACCGGAATTTAGTCACGATCTCGACTTAGATATCCGAAATGGATCTAAGTCGGATCGACGCCTAATGTCCCTTCGAACGGGGACAGTCCTCACTCGGTCACTTACCTCACTTACCTACCGGACGTCCGGTCAGCCCGTCGACCGTCGACTTCTCGCCAGCGTCCGGTCAGCCCGTCGACCGGCTTGGACTTCTCGCCGACTATCCGGTCAGCCCGTCGACCTAGCTGGACTTCTCGCCAAGCGTCCGGTCAGCCGTCGACCGCTTGGACTTCTCGCCGACTATCCGGTCAGCCCGTCGACCTAGCTGGACTTTTCCTGCACACTTGACCAAAGTGTCAGACAACAACACAACTAACTTAACCTATTTGTCATTCATCAAAACCTGGGTTAGACCGTTAGTGCTACCCGCACCAACAATCTCCCCCTTTTTGATGGAATGACAACCTGGTTAAGTTAGTGAAAGCATATGTACGAAACAACATGCATTTGTGTGGTTTTAAAGTTAGTTTGTGTTTTCAACTTGGTTTAGCTAACTTAACCACCTAACCCTTCTCCCCCTTTGGCATTCATAAAAAAGTAAGCAGGGGAAAACAAGCATAGTGTAGAGTAATAAAAAGTTTGGTTAAAAAAAAATTCAAAGATATTGATAAAATTAACAGCAAAAAAATAGTCAAGTTGACTTGGGGGAGTTTAGGCTATTGAAAATTCGTTTAAAGCATTAGCTTTTAGCTTTTAGCTTTTAGAAAGCTAGTTAAGTTTTCATTTTCAAACACAAGTTTTCAAAAATCAGAATTCCAAAACTAAGTTTGAAAATTTTATTTTTCAACACTAAGTTTGTAAATGATTTAATTTAAAACTTAAGTTTTGACAGTGATTTAAGTTTGAAAAAAAATCTAACTTTCATAATTTTTAACACTTGAGTTTTTGCAAATCAAATTTCAGTTTGTAAACATTGATTTTGAACTTTACTTTTATTTTGATAAAGTAAAAATAATTAAATCTAATTTTCAAAAATTAAAATTTTAAAGTTCAAAAGTACTATTTTCAAAACCATGGTTTAAAATACTTGAAAAGTTGAGTTTTCAAAGACTAAGTGAAAAGGATAAACAGTTTGTGATTTAAAACAATTTTGAAAGAATTTTCACAATTTTAAGCAAGTTGATATTGAAAATTGATTTTCAAAATTAAGGAAAGTGATTTTGAGAAGCTTAGTTTGTAAACTTAAGTTTTGAAAAATCTAATTTCCACAATTTTCAAAACTAAGTTAAATCTAATTTTCAGAATCAATTTTCAATAAAAAGTAAAACTCAATTCTTAAAAACAACTTAGTTTTATAAGAGTTAGTTTTCAAAAGTAGGTTTAAGAAATTTTTAGGAGAACATTTTTCAAACAAGATTTTAAATATTTTATATAAAGGAAAATTTTTAATTAATTCCTCCCCCTGAACCTGACATCACTTTAACCAGCTGTCTAACCAATTAGGTACTAACTAACTATCAGAAGATAGTAGCTTTCACTTGGTTAGTCAGATTAAGTTAATTACAACCAGTCAGTGTTTGACTTGACTGATGAACTTTAATCTGATTAATATCTGAATTGTATTTAACGTCCAGACTTATGTTGATGCACTGAAATTAGCATCTTAAGTCCAGACAGTTGGCCTATGCATCTCACCCCTTTCTATGTTTATCAAACACAAGCAAGGTAAACCTAAGGTGTTGGTGAGATGCTCAAGAACTAGACCTATGGGCACATGCTTTCTAAGGGTTCAAAACTAGTCTAAGGCCAAAACTGTTTTTGAAAAATCTAAAAATGGAAAGTTTTGAAAACAAACAAATTTAACCTATAGTTTGATAAAACCATTTTTGAAAGTATTTTGAAATTTCCTAGTCTATTAAGAGAGAACATATTCAATGTAAGTTTGAAACGCTACTAGATAAATCCAAAATATTTTATAAGTAGTGTAGCTACAGACGTAGGTCATCACTAAGGCTACTGGGATGATGAAGGGGGTGGTCCAGATCCCAGGGATCGAAGAAGTGTCATCAGCTCAGTGTGTCGGGTGACTCCGGCAGCTCGTAACTCGGCAACCTCTCGCCGCATGTCCCGATGAAAGTCAGAGTTCTCCTGCTGGAGACTCGCCATAGCTCTCTCTAGTCCGGTCATACGGTCGGCTAGAGTGCGGGGAGCGTGTCGTGGTGCTCGAGCTGGGGGTGGTGGTGGAGCCGGTGCGGCTTCCTCCGGAAATAGTGCGAGCATGAACTCGTCCATCTGTGCGTCTGGATCGGGCTGGTGCTGTGCCCCCCTCCGCCAAGACATAGTCCCGTCATCTCTATCTATGTGGATGCCGGCTAGGGAAAAGTTCCGAGAGGATATAACATCGAACTCGGTCATATGGGCAACGTCTCCTCTAGTGACATCAATGTGCAACGAGGACATATAGGCTGTCAAAATGTGACTAAATGGTATATGGACTCGACTGTCAGTCACGAATCCGGCTGAGTAAATGATGGTGGAGAAGATGTGTAGGCTAATGTCAATCTCTAATCTATGAATCAGGGCATAAAGTAAGAATGAATGGAATGGGCGCATCACAGCGATGTCCCGAGTAGTCAGTGGTAAAATGCAAAGAACTACAACCCTATAAAGAGTGTAGTCCTGGACTCTAAGTTCTACTGATCTAAACTGTGTCACAGTGGGATCTCTCTCTCCCTCAAAAAAATACGAATACATCGTATCGAGAGTAATATGTGAGTAGGGATCGTCGAACGGAAGATCCCTCGGAGGATAGCACAAAAAGGAGCAAGTAGATGGACGCAACTCTAAAAACTCTCGGATAGTCGTAGGGGAAAATATGATATCAGTGCCTGCTGCCCTAGTGGTATAGGTGAAATCGTTTACTTTTACTAGGTTATTGCAAAATTCGGCACATAGACTTATGTTTATTGGACTGGTACATTCGACAAGGTTCCTTAAGTTATAGTGGCCTATAACCTCTAAAGCAGAGGGACATGACCTAAGGAAGAACGCTCTATCTATGCAGGTAGTCCTAATGGCCTTATAACTGGTGGACTCAAATTTAATCCTAAGTTCGTCTGTGGGAAATATATATTAAACAAAATTTAGAGGACAAGAAAAATTTTAGAGAGGGGAAGAATGTTTTACCGAGGAGCCATCGAAAAATGATATAGATTTGACGACCTCGGTTGAATCGCAACAGCGTCTTCACCGCAAGAAAATTTTGATTTAGAGTACTTTCGCACTGAGGTTCAAAGTGAACCTTGGCAAAAGTGAGAATGAGTGGGGCAGAGGTTAGGGGCGCCTGCTGCCCCTTATTTATAGGGGATTCCGGGCGCCCGGATTCCTTCCGGGCGGCCCGGAGGGGAATACCAGGGGCGCCCGCCCCTGGTTTTGGACTGACATTTTTTTTTTTTTTTTTGGAGTTAAGTTTTAAAATTTTGAAATTAATTTAAGTTTTAAAATTAAAGTTTTGAAATTAGTTTAAGTTTTAAAATTAAGATTTTGAAATTAGTTTAAGTTTTAAAATTAAGATTTTGAAATTAATTTAAGTTTTTTTTTTTTAAATTAAGATTTTGAAATTAATTTAAGTTTTAAAATTTTGAAATTAATTTAAGTTTTAAAATTAAAATTTTGTAATTAATTTAAGTTTTAAAATTGAAAATTTTTGAAATTAATTTAAGTTTTAAAATTAAAATTTTGAAATTAATTTAGGTTTTAAAATTAAAATTCTGAAATTAGTTTAAGTTTTAAAATTAAAAATTTGAAATTAATTTAAGTTTTAAAATTAAAAATTTGAAATTAATTTAAGTTTTAAAATTGAAAATTTTTGAAATTAATTTAAGTTTTTAAAATTGAAAATTTTGAAATTAATTTAAGTTTTAAAATTAAAATTTTGAAATTAATTTAAGTTTTAAAATTAAAATTTTGAAATTAGTTTAAGTTTTATAATTGAAAATTTTGAAATTAATTTAAGTTTTAAAATAAAAAATTTGAAATTAGTTTAAGTTTTAAAATTAAAAATTTGAAATTAATTTAAGTTTTATAATTGAAAATTTTGAAATTAATTTAAGTTTTAAAATTAAAATTTTGAAATTAATTTAAGTTTTATTCATCTCACCCGATTTATATTATCAATCAAGGAATCCTATGATTTTGTGAGATGAAATTAGTTAGATTACAGAGTTTTGTTTTAACTTGTGTTAGATTCAGACTTAGCTTTGGTTTCCACAAATAGGCATTCTTCGGATAAACTTCTAAGCTTGGTGAGTCACAAGGACATCATTAAAAGTAACCAACCTTTCGAGGTTTTTCGAATAGTGCTATCCACGGAACTTAGTACTAAATCTTGGTCTAACTGGTTAGGATTCGTTTAAGGGTAGCTTCGGTCAGTTCCACTTGGCCAAATGCACCAGATCGAAACCATATCTTTCTAGACATGCGATGCCCAAGCTTCCCTAACGTACTATCATCCAAAAACTTCACCAGTACCATGAGTCAAGTTAAACTTGGTCTCTCTTTAACTATTCCTAATTACCCTGCCGGGTTAGTTTGTTTTGGGTTACCCTGTCGGGTAGGTTAGTTTTGGAGGTGCCAGCTATTCTAGAGCCTCCCCCTGAATTATTGGCCATTAATTTAGATTTTGGGTTTGTGTCGATTCTTTTTATAGTTATAATCAACTTGGTGATAATCTAAATTTTGTTGAGTTTTGAATTTTGATTTTAATTTATATTTTAGTTTTTGATCTGATTTATTCAAGTTTATATAATGTATTTTATCTTTAGGTATATAGAATTGATTAAGTCCTACTTGCGTGGTTAAGCACGCTTTCGGGACCCAAACTTGTTTAGTTGCTTCGTGTTGGGTTAATAATGATTTAAAGGTTTTGTTTGAGTTTGACTTATATCCAAGTCCGGTTTTATTATAGCATGCCTTTTGGTTATTTAGAATTAAATCTAAATTTTTAGATCTTGTTGTGAATTTTTCCAACAATTCTTTCAACTTATTAATTTCATTTTTTAATGATAAATTCTCCTCCTCAAGTGTTCGATCTTGAGTTGGATTCGAATTTTTTAATTGTTCCTTGAGGTTTTGATTTTCCTCAAGAAGCGATTTATTTTTATTTTCCAATTTAACTAATTTTTTATTTAAACACGAGATAATTCTAAAGAATTTACGATTTAAGTTTAGGTATACCTCTTCGGAACCTTCGGAAACGAGTGCGGACTCGTGGCTTGATTCGGGTTCGGACCCGTCTTCCGATTCCTCTGATTCGTCTTCCGTTTCAGCTTCGCGAGCCATCAGCGCGAGGTGACTTTGGTGCTTTTGCCTTTCTCCCTCCGATTCGTCTGAGGAGGAATCGTCCCATGTTACTTTGAGGGCTTTCTTCTTTGTTGACTTTGGTTTGTCAAGTTTCAATCTTGGGCATTCGTTCTTGTAGTGCCCCTTTTTGTTACATCCGAAGCATGTGACATTTCTTGAGTCGGCTGGCGAACTGATCTTCTGAAGATCCTGTTTGCTGAAGCTTCTCTTTTTCCTAGTGAACATTTTCCTTACCAGGTTCAATCTTCTTCAGATTCGGGCTTGTTCTTCTTTTCTTTAGGGGAACCTGCAAATAAAGCTATACCTTTCTCGACCCCGGCGTTAGTTTGCTCATGCAGTTCTAATTCACAAAAGAGTTCATCCAATTTTAATTTAGATAAATTTTTTGAAATTTTGTAGGCATCTACGATTGATGCCCACAAATTGTTTCGCGGAAAAGCATTTAACGCGTACCTGATTAAGTCTCGGTTTTCCATTTGGTGGCCAATCGCGTGGAGACCGTTGAGGATATCTTTGACCCTCGCGTGGAGCTGACTTGCTGTTTTTCCTTTTTTATATTAAAATTTTATTTAACAGCAGATCTCTTTTTGTTACCTTCGCATCGCTTGTTCCTTCGTGCAGCTCGATCAGTTTATCCCAAAGCTCCTTAGCGTTTTGATGCGGTCCGACTCGGTTCAGTTCTTCTCGTGTTAGTCCGCAGTGTAGAGTATTTATGGCTTTGTTTTCAATTGATGCCTTTTTCTTTATATCATTTGTCCAGTCTTCAGGGTCTAGTATGTTCCCGGAGTTGTCTACTGGAATTTTGTAAGCCCTTGTGACGCTCATCCATTGGTCGTAGTCTGTCTTCATGTAGACCTCCATTCTCCTCTTCCAGTATGAAAAATCATCCCCGTTGAATAGAGGAGGACGTACTGTGCTGAAGCCTTCTTGTTGAGACATCATTACCTACACACACGAAATTAACTGGAAAAATATCCCAAGACTTCGTCTTGGATTAGCAGTGTGGGAGAAGTAGAAACTCTAAGTTGGTGTTGCACCAAAAAAAATCTTCCAAGAAGATAATAATAATATCAGTTTTGAATTGTTAAAAAAAGATGATTTCACCCCCTGTCTGATTGGTGGTTGCACCAAATCAGAGCGGTACCAGCTCTGATACCACTTGTAAGATCGTTGGATTCGATAGAGGGGGGGTGAATATCGATTCGAAAAATCTCGAGTTAAAACGCAGCGGAAAAGTAAAGAAGTAAAGAGATGAACACTGTTGATTTTTTACTTCGTTCGGAGCCTGTGACGACTCCTACTCGAAGGCCCGTACTCCTTGAGTACTTTCGTTGGGCAATTCACTAGCAATTCGGATAATTACAATTTACGTACAAATATTGCTAATGAAAAGAAAGAAAACAAAGCTAACCGACAAACAATGAATTAAAAGGAGAGCCGGAGTGGGTCGTCGGAGCTTTGTGAACGTTGTTGGAGCACAGAGCAGCAGAGTGATTGGACTCAGAGTTCTCAGAAAACTGATGTATTGAAGCTCCTGCCTGGGGCTTCTTTTATATGCTGCTCCGGGCGCCTGGATCTCTTCCGGGCGCCTGGAGTGTGACGTAACACTCCCAACCAGCATGCTCCAAGTGTCAACGTCGTCCTGGGGATAAAACTTGCCTCCGGGCACCCGGATCCCTTCCGGGCGCCCGGACCACCTTGTTCCAGAAAACTCCCTTTTCCTGCAAAACAAAGTTAGTCCGAGGCAAATATACATCCTGTAAAACAGATTGTTAGCACAGTTAAAGTTCAACAGATAAAAGGAGTATGACTTAGATTCCGTCTTTCCGAGACCGGAATCTAGTCAGGATCTCGACTTAGATATCCGAAATGGATCTAAGCCGGATCGACGCCTAATGTCCCCTTCCCGGGAACGCGTCCTCACAGTCACTCCCCTCCAGTGACTTACCGTCCGGTCAGCCCGTCGACCCGTCTGGACTTCTCGCCAAGCGTCCGGTCAGCCCGTCGACCCGCTTGGACTTCTCGCCAGCTATCCGGTCAGCCCGTCGACCTAGCTGGACTTCTCGCCAAGCGTCCGGTCAGCCCGTCGACCCGCTTGGACTTCTCGCCAGCTATCCGGTCAGCCCGTCGACCTAGCTGGACTTTTCTTGCACACTTGACCAAAGTGTCAGACAACAACACAACTAACTTAACCTATTTGTCATTCATCAAAACCTGGGTTAGACCGTTAGTGCTACCCGCACCAACACTTGTGATATTTCATCTTGTACAGTTGGTACTAGATTAGACATGTCCTTTATAATTTCTTTAAGAACAAATTTACTTATGGGCTTGTGGTTTATTACATAGTCATTTTCTAAAAATCGGTCATTGATTCTAACCATGACCTTCTGATTTTTTAAGACTATAAACCTACTTTCGTTCTTTTAGGATAACTCACAAACAAGTGAACTCCTGCCTAACTTATCAGTGTCTCTCATGTGCTAGACCACCCAAATCCGAATATGCTTTAGACTAGGCTTATGCCCATTCTGCAATTCTATGGGAGTAGAGAGTTCTGACTTTAGAAGGTATTATGTTCACTTCTGTTTCTAGTGTATATCCTTAAAACGAATTTGGAAATTAATTCATCATCAATCTACTTATTTCCATAAGAGTCATATACCTTCTTTCTACTACACCATTCTATTGGGGTGTACTAGGTGCAGTTAGTTGGGATTGAGTCCCGACTTCTGATAAGTGACTCCTAAATTCTCCCAAGAGGTACTTGCCACTACGATCTTACCATAGTGACTTGATACTTTTACTTTAACATTTCTCCGCATCAGCCTTGTACTCTTTGAACTAATCAAAGCACTTAGTCTTGCGGCACATCAAGTAAATGTATTTGTATCTTGAATAGTTGTCTATAAAATAGATGAAATATTCGATACTAACTCTTGCCATAGGATCACACAAATCAAAATGAACATATTCCAATGTATCTTTGGCTCCATACCCCTTATACTTAAAAGCTTCTCGGTTATTTTTCCTTCCAAGTAAGACTCGCAGGTTGGAAAGATTTCCACTACCAATGAACCCAAAAGTTCATCAGCTACCAATGAATCCTACTCAAGTTAATATAACCTAGCCTTAGATGCCAAAGATATAATTGGTTCATTTCCGAAGGTTGCTTTCTCTTAAAGTTAGAAGATGTGTTACTAATTTCCATTTGTTGCATCGTGGGAGTTATTGGATTTATAAATTGTCAACCAACATACCAGAACAGATAACTTCCCTCTTTTTCTTAATAATAACTTTGTTATTAAAAGAGGCAGAATATCAAATTCTTAGAATAGTTTAGAAACTGAAAACTAGTTCTTTCTAAACTTGGTACGTAAAGACAATTACTTAAAATCCATATTTTATTCTTATCAAAAGATAAACATTTCTCACTGCAACAGCTGCCATTTTTATAGCAGTGCCCATGTGGATGGTGTTTTTATTTTCATTTAGTTGTCGTGTTTCCTGGAACCCTGCAATGAATTGTGGACATGATTAATGGCATCTGTATCTATACTCCAGGTTCTGGTAGATAACACCACGAAACATGTTTCAACTAATGAATCGCAGACGGAACTTAACATCATTGATTCCAAATTTAACTTATCTGTTCTTAATGGTTTAGATTTGAATCGCAAGCGGAACTTAACACTATTGATTCAAATCTACCTAAGTTATTAATTCCATAAATATTAATTTCTAAAATTGGCTTCCAGGACTGCATGGCGAGGCACATGGCCTTCTTGGATATGAGAGCAACCACCACCACATAGGCAAAGCCTTTTAAGGAAAGCTAATATTTATTTCCTTAAATAACTCTAGGTTAACCAAAAAGAACAATCGAATCACAAATTCGAAAAAAAAAACACAAAATCGAAAAATAAATTTGATTAAACTAGATCTAATTGTCTCTTGTATTTAGAATTCTTACAAAAAAAATAACTAGTATGATGCGGAAGAAAACTACTAGTTATACCTTCTCTTTGTAAGCTAATGACCTCGAGATCTTCTGCCGTATTCCTCGCCTCGCCTTGGACGTCGTGTGGGCGACGATCCTCCAAGATGAACACCACCCAAAAGAGTCCTTCCTCTTCCTCTAGAATTCGGCCACCACCACCACCAAGGAGAAGAGAGCAAAGGGAAAAGGAGAAGGGAGAGGGCCAGCCACCAAGAGATCACCCAAGCAAAAGAATAAGAGTTGTGTCTCATGAAGCCCCCTCACCCCTTCTTTTATATTACTTACCCAAGGCAAATAAGGAAAAACTTTTTACAAAAAATAAAATCATCCAAGAGTTTTTCCTTTTCCCTTTTATTTTTCCTTTTCTTTCCTCTTGATTGAATCAATCACCAAAATTAATTGGATGATGATTTTATTATTTTAATATGGTCGGCCACCTTGCTTGGGCACCAAGCAAGGTTGGTCGACCCCCACAAGAGAAAGAAATAAATAATTTTTATATAAAATTTTACAAGAAAAATTTTTATAAAATTTTACAAGCTCTCTTTCCTAAAGTAAGAGTTAAAAAAGGAAAGTTCTAAAAATTAAAACCATTTTTTAAAATTTAAAACTTCTCTTATAAAATTTTCTTTTTTAACATGATGATAGAAAATTTAAATTTAAAAACTTCTTTTCCTTTTTTTCTTAAACCATGAGGATGGTTAAAAAAGGAAAGTTTTAAAATCTTTTAAACTCTCTATTTAAACATGTGACCTAATTCAAATAAGGAAAGTTTTGAAAATTAAAATCTCTCTTTTAAAACTTATAGTTTTCTACAAAGAAAAGATTTTAAAAATTCAAAACAACCCTCCCTTTTTGAATTACTGTGGCCGGCCCCTTCATGCTTGGTCACCAAGCAAAGGGCCGACCCCTATAGGAGAGGATGTAGCCGGCCCTTGCTTGGTCACCAAGCATTGGACCGACCCACTTCTTGGACACCAAGAAGAGCCTTACATTTGGATGGACTTGAGGCTATAATGAGGCTACGACAGGGACCTAGAGGAGAAATTGGTTTTGGCCTTCCGATGAACAGACAACTCAAGTTCATCGATAATAACTCATTCCACTAGAGAGTTATTACCACACTACCGCACCAATCCCAAATTACATTATGGGCTCCTTCTTATCATGAGTGTGTTAGTCTCTCTGTGTTTAAGATTACGAATGTCCACTAATTAAGTAAGTTACTGACAACTCACTTAATTAATATCTGTTGGAACCCCAAGGTTGGTTTTGTTGTGATCAACAAGTTAAGTTAGGTTCTGTTGTTTTCTAACCTTGTGTCTAAGTGTGCAGGAGCTTAGGAGCACAGGTACTCGAGCGAAAGACCAGCTAGCGAGAAGGACGGCACGCGGTGCGTCCGAGGGACGAGGCGCTGCGGAAGAGTACACCGGCGGACGAGAAGGAAGTGCGCGCGATGGTTCCGAGGTACGAAAGCCGGAGCGGAAGATTGCTCAGGGAGCAAGAGACGCAGCTAGCGCGAAGGTCGGCACGGGGTGCGATCGAGGGACGAAGTCTGTGGATGAGTACACTGGTGGACGAGAAGGGACACGCGGCAATTCCGAGGGACGAGAAGCCGGAGGGAAGCACGCTCGAGAAGACCGGAAGATGAGTTCGGGTGAGCCCTATTCCGGATGTCAGAGATCACCCAATCAAGCGGATCCGGAGCAGAAGACCCGGACCGAGACGAGGACTTAACGGAGAAGTTGTCCCAGACAAAAAGTCAACCGTAGTTGACTTTTTGCTCCGGGGCGCCCGGAACCAACCGGCGCCTCCGGGCGCCGGAATGCTTCCGGCGCCCGGACCGATTTTGACCAAGATCGCGATTTACGTGATCTGAACGTTGGGGATAAAACTTTATCCCCTGTGGCCGAAACCTTCCAGCGCCCCACCAAGGCTATAAATATAGTCTTGGTCCGTAAGCTCTTCACAGTTCGAAATTGTAAACAACACTTGTGTGCTTCCACCGCTTAGATTAGCTTCTTTCTTTCCTGTAAACGAGGCTTCTCCGCCTGAAGGAGCTCTTAGTGCGATCTTCATCCTTGGATTAACAACCTCCCCGGTTGTAACCAAGTCAAATTCGGTGCCTCGTTTTTATGCTTTATTTTCTGCTTAATCTATTTTTTATGTGTTAGCTTAAATCGTACGAGAAAGGGTTGTGTTTGATTTTTCAGGGTTATTCAACCCCCCCTTCTACCCGGCCGCATCGGTCCTACAAGTGGTATCAGAGCCGAGGCGCTTCAGGAGGACTAACCGCCGAACGAAGCAACAAGATGGCCGGATCCAACATCCACGCACCAAAATTCGAAGGGGACTTCGCTAGCTGGAAAAATCGAATGGAGGTATTTCTTGAAACAGATTATGATTTATTACTAACAATGGAATTTGGCTATGAAGCACCAGAGGGCAAAGCAAGAAATCAATGGTCAAAGAAGGAGCAGGCTGACCACGTGGCAAACAAGAAAGCAGAATTCCATCTGCTAAGTGTAAGACCGTTGGATTCGATAGAGGGGGGGGGGGTGAATATCGATTCGATAAAGATGAGTATAAACGCAGCGGAAAACTAAAATAGACACAGGTGTTTTTTTCTTCGTTCGGAGCCTGTGACGACTCCTACTCGAAGGCCCGTACTCCGTGAGTACTTTCGTTGGGCAATCACTATCAATTCGAATGAAGATTACAAATAAGTACAAGAATTGACAGAAATAAAATACCGACAAGAGAAGAAGAGTTAGACTTTAAGAAAGCGCTTTGTCGGAATAGCCTCGTGGCGTCGCAGGAGCGTAGAGCTGTCACGCCCCAGGTAGTCCCTGTCCGAAGAAATTTCGACAGCATCTCCCCTGTATGGCGGACAATATGAAACTCAGTATACATATATCTCTATACCTCGGCCACACACGGCCGGAATAATACAATACAATAAGAAACAAACCACGCAGTTTATATCAACATTCCACACAGATATAATATATGATCAATCCACGCAGTTTAATAAGGAAAGACGATATAGAACCCCGAAGATATATGTAAACAGCCTACTCCACTACAACGAAGAAAACAAATCCACGAAGTAATGAAAATACAACCGCAGCGGAAAACAAGGGTAGCAAACCCTAATGTTCAATGTAAAGTCCACAATACAAACCCACAATACAAGTATATAAGATGCAAAAGCAAAATATAATCCGACAAAGAAAATCCTCGCGATAATGGGGCTAGCGACTGGAATCTCCCCGACGGCCTCAACCTCAAATGGTAATAAAAACGGGGTGAGTTCAATGAACTCAGCAGGTAATCCAATAGACATGTACAGCAATATATAACTACCAGTAATATCCTAAGGTACAGTCTCCTAAACCATATGATCAATAGAACAGTTTCCTAACAGTACAATCTACGGCACAGTCTCCTAACAGTATAACAGATATGCAAAGCTGAAATAAACTGTAATAACCAACAATAGGCATAAAGTACAGTCTATAGCAAGAATAATAAGAAGATGCATAACTGAAATAAACTGTACTCACCTGCGAGGCTTGGGCAACTGACTGTTAACATACAGAGATAAAAATAGTCAGAGCAAAAGCATGTATCCTGTATGCATGTCAATCATATGCAATCACCAAAATGCATCAATCATAACGAATGCAATCCGTGCATATGATGCAATATGACATGGTCACCCCTGTCAACCAGTCAGCCATCTCACACACAATGGTGAGACCGAGTGGGTAGGGCTGTGACACCGTGCACTCTGCCATCACTGCCCCTGAAGAGTGACCGAGTGGACGGGATGCTGTCGGAGTACACCTATCCTCCTACCTCAAACATAGTGAGGGAGCGCAATGCTCTCAACTCCCGGTACGCGATGACGGGGAGGGATCCCTGTCTGCTACCACGCTGCAGTCACACTACCCATGAGCGGACCAGCGGAGCACTACAGAGCTACTGCCATACACACCCTACTGTGCTGTGCCACTACCCATGCAGTGAAACACGTTGTGTGCAGGCCTATGTAGCCGACCGACGAGCTCAACAATAATGGAGTCGTCAATCGCCCAGCATGCAATCATGCGATATGGTGCATGCGGCTACAATATGACATACCTGAACATAGTCTCCTCCATATATGTGTGTGCCCAAAAAGGTAAACGCATATATATAACCATGATATAAACAGCATAAACCCAAAGACATCACATATAACAATGATGTAAGTATCATGAATCCGAGAGCATGCATCACACATGTAAAGCAACTAATCCAGTAGAGTAGAGCACTATAGATATGCATCTCTATGAACATATATATACATGGCAAGAGGTAAATATCCAATCCTGAAGTAAAGCAACTAACAGATGAAGCATGTGATAGGTATTAACTAGCTAAGACCAGGGAAGAAATAAATCTACCACTATCACTAGCAACTATATATAAACTATACATATCATAAGACAGTATCAAAAGATAAGTCAAAGGGTACCCGCCTCAAATAGAAGGTACAATCCAAATCCGAAGTCGAGACGCCTATCTCGAATCAGAGTCCTGTGTCAAACAATATATATATTTTATTTAGCTAAATCCAAATGAAATAGCTAAATAAAATTCTCAAAACTAAATTAGGGCAAAACCCTAATCACCACAACCTTATCCTATCTAATTAAATCTAACGGTCAATTAGGATTAGTTATCTAATCCCTAATCTCCCATTAGATTAGAAATCCAACGGTTGACTAGGGTTAATTACCTTAACCCTAATCATTCCATTAAACTAATTCTAAACTAAATAATTCTACACATAAACAACTAAGTATAACCCTAATTCCAATCTACATCTGTTCATGAAATCAAATCATATCTAAAACAAAGAACAAAACCTATACACCTTACCTTGATCAAGCTGCTGTAGATTGCTGAAACCAAGCAATCTGCTAAATGAGGTTGCTGCCAAAACTAGAAATGCTGCAGGACACCAAAATTACCTTCACAAATCCTCACTGGATTCACCTCACTGGATAGGTTGCTGCCGAATGTGAGATGAGTAGCTATGGAACAAGGTACACCATAAACAGAACAGCAAGGTGCTTGATTCCACTCCACAATTCGAATCAAGAAGGAATCAAGCAGTAAGACTACTGATCAAGCATCAACCCCTCTAGTCTTTGCCCTACAGCCCAAACACAACTCACTAATCAGAACAAAACTCCACCTCATCTCATTGGATCGGATCAAGTGAAGAGATCAAACAATGGAAATCACAGATCAAACAACACCTTAATCTTACCTCAATCGATCGTCTCCAAAAGGTGTTGCTCGATTAGATTCTGCACACCAGGGACTTCTCTGACCTTCAATCAACAAGAACAAGGAAGAAATCCATGACCTAACCTGAGATCGCCAACCATCAGTAAGAAGGCGAGCAAGAACCGGAGAAGAAGACTCGAACTAGGGCACAAATCAAAGAAATAGAAGGAATAAGGTTCGATGGCTTACCCTTGAAGCCCTAATTGCTCTTCCACATTGGCGACCGAGTGGATCTCGCTCGATTCAATGGCCTCAGTGATCGGCGCAAGAAGACGCGCATGTCTGCAGCCCGGAGATGAAAGGCGTCGGCCGGATCTGCGCTCAATCCAGCAGCTTCCTCCTCAAGTGACACCAACGATCGCCGGAGCTGGAGCCCTAATCCTGTCGGCGTCGGCGTCGACTGTCCGCAAAAGAGAACAGAGAGAAGGGAGAGAGAGAGAGAAAGGGCTTCGGCTAGATCCGAAGGGGTCTCGGCCGACGGTTGGACAACCGGCACAGGCGGCTGTGATCGGTGACGAGCGGAGGCGATCGGGAAGAAGAGAGGGGAGATCGGGGAAGGAGATCGGAAATTCGCGTCGGCAGAGAGGGTAAAGGTCGAGTCGGGATCGGCGTTTGGGGAGAAAAGAAATAAGAAAAGGGAATTTATATAATTAAACATTTCCTCTCTTAAATAGGTCTCCCAAATAGGCTTTATCCGAACCCAAAATTGATCCCCTCAAAACCCTCCGTACGAGCTCCGAAAAATTCCCAGAAAATTTCTAAAAATTCCGAAAAAATTCTATAAGGCTATTTCTGAAATAACCCTATGTATTTAAATTTCCTGAGATCTTACATCCTCCCCTACTAATAAAAATTTGGTCCCCAAATTTCGCTATAACCAACAGCAACCACTAGAATATAACCAACCAGTATAAATGCTGAACGAAACTCTAACCCACATACCTCAAGTAAAAAGATGATGGTATCGAGCTCGGATCGTATCCTCCAGCTCCCAAGTAGCCTCCTCGTCAGAATGATGCTGCCATCGGACTTTAACCAGCCGGACAATCTTGTTCCGCAGCTGACGCTCTCTATGGTCCAGAATCCGCACCGGAACCTCCTCGTAAGTAACATCAGGCTGAATAGGAACAGATACATCTGACAGGACATGTGCCGGATCGGATACGTATCTCCTCAGCATGGATACATGGAATACATTGTGAATGCCAGCTAGAGATGGTGGTAGCGCCAGACGGTAAGCTACTGCTCCAATCTTCTCCAAGATCTGGAATGGTCCAATATATCGAGGAGCTAGCTTACCTCGGAGACCAAATCTCTTCACCCCTTTCATGGGTGAAACTCTAAGAAATACATGATCACCAATGGAGAACTCCAGGGGTCTCCGCCGCTGATCAGCATAACTCTTCTGACGGTCCTGAGCCTCTGACATCCTCCGTCTGATAGTACGAATCAACTCTGCATCCTGCTGAGCTCTCTGAGGTCCTATCAACTGGGCCTCCCCAACCTCTTCCCAGAGGGTGGGTGTCCGACAAGGCCTACCATACAACGCCTCAAACGGTGCCATCTGGATAGCCGAATGATAGCTGTTGTTGTAGGCGAACTCCACTAATGGCAGGTGGTCCTCCCAACTGCCTCCGAAATCCATAACGCAAGACCTCAGCAAGTCCTCCAAAGTCTGAATGGTCCGCTCTGACTGCCCATCTGTCTGCGGATGGAATGTCGTACTGAAACGAAGCTGTGTGCCCAAGGCCTGCTGCAGACTCTGCCAGAATCGGGACGTGAATCGTGGGTCTCTATCTGATATAATACTCAACGGAACTCCGTGCAATCTGATAATCTCTCGACAGTATAACTCTGCTAATCGATCCAGAGAATCAGTCTTCCGGATCGCTAAAAAGTGTGCGGATTTGGTTAATCGGTCAACGATTACCCAAATCGCATCATGGCCTCGACGAGTCCTAGGCAAACCAACCACGAAATCCATAGTAATGTGCTCCCACTTCCACTCTGGAATAGGGATCCTCTGAAGTAATCCAGCAGGTCTCTGGTGCTCAGCCTTCACCTGCTGACAGACAAGACATCTGGCTACAAACTCCGCGATGTCTTTCTTCATACCGTTCCACCAATAGGAACGCCTCAAATCACGATACATACGGGTCCCACCTGGGTGGATAGCAAATCTAGAACGATGAGCCTCCTGAAGTAACTCCTCCATGACCGGGTGAGACTGAGGTACACATAATCTACCTCGTAAATAAACAATCCCCTCATCATCTCGTGTAAACTCGGTCTGCTGTCCAGAAGCTATATAAATGCTGATCTCCGGCCTGGGCCTCTCGAATCCTCATCCTGATCGACGACTGAGCAACCATGGTAACAAGAATACCCCGCTCTGTCCGTCCCTGCTCCTCAAGGCCCAACTCGGAGAATCCCTGAATCAAGTCCGCGACTAAAACTCGGTGACAAGCTAAAGTCCCTCTGGACTTCCTGCTCAGTGCATCAACAACCACATTAACTTTACCCGGATGGTAGCTAATAGTACAATCATAATCCTTCAGGAACTCCATCCATCTCCTCTGTCGGAGATTGAGTTCCTTCTGGGTAAAAATATATTTGAGACTCTTATGATCAGTAAAAATCTCAAAAGTAATGCCATAAAGATGGTGTCGCCAAATCTTCAAAGCAAAGATAATAGCGGCTAGCTCTAAATCATGTACTGGGTAGTTCTTCTCATGCTCCTTCAACTGACGAGAAGCATAGGAGACTACCCTACCGTGCTGCATCAAAATAGCGCCCAAGCCCTGAAGAGATGCGTCTGTATAAAGTATGAATCCGTCATCACCAGAAGGTAAAACCAAGACCGGTGCTGATACTAATCTCCGCTTCAGCTCCTGGAAGCTGGTCTCGCAAGCCTCTGACCACGTGAACTTCACGCCTTTCCTGGTCAGACGTGTCAACGGCATAGCAATGCTGGAGAAACCCTCAACGAATCGTCGGTAATATCCAGCCAAGCCCAAGAAACTACGGATCTCCTGGACTGACTTCGGCTGCTCCCAGCTAGTGATGGCCTCGATCTTCTGAGGATCTACAGAAATACCTCGGCTAGACACCACATGTCCCAGAAGACCAACCGAGGATAGCCAAAATGCACATTTGCTGAACCTCTCATACAGATGATGTCGTCGAAGAGTCTCCAGGACTATGCGAAGGTGCTGCGCATGTTCCTCCTCGGAACGTGAATAGATCAATATGTCATCGATAAACACAATCACAAACTGATCTAAATACTCCAAAAAGATACGGTTCATCAAATCCATAAATACTGCAGGAGCATTGGTAAGCCCAAACGGCATTACCAAAAACTCGTAATGTCCGTATCTGGTGCGGAATGCTGTCTTCTGAATATCAGAATCTCTGACTCTCAGCTGATGATATCCAGACCGCAGATCAATCTTGGAATACACTGATGTATCTCTAAGTTGATCAAATAAATCCTCAATCCGTGGCAAGGGGTACTTATTTCTGATAGTCACTGCATTCAGCTGCCTATAATCGATGCACAACCTCAGAGTACCATCCTTCTGCTTACCGAATAGTACTGGAGACCACTAAGGTGGAATACCGTGGGGTTCTCCACAAGGACACCGAAATGCTCCTGTCCGTGCATGCCTTAAGCAGCTGCTGCAGGGGGAGCTGTCCTCTGGTGGCTATGCGAAGATTGGGCTTTCGGCCCTCCTCGTCGAGTCCCAGACTGACCCAAACTATCCTCCCGGAACAGAAATCCCGGAAGCTACATGCTGAGCCTTCAGCGAACAGTCTCGGCTCACGTGCCCAAGCAGTTTACAATAATAGCAAACTGACTGTCTCATGGTGCATGCAGAGGTGTTGTGATCTCGTGATCCGCATCGGGTGCAGTGTCACCGGTGGACTGTTCCCGATTCTTCTGAGAAGACCGGGAACGTCCTGATGCAGAGCGTCTGGACTTCTGGGGTCGGCCAAATGACCCAGAAGTACCCTGACCCGTCTGAGTGTGACTGCTCTACTGCTGCCCAATAGCCTGTGGCTGCTGGATCTGTCCGGAAGTCCGATCAGTCTGCTTTCTCTTCTTATCCGCATTTGCTCTCTGATGAGCAGACTCAATCATAAGAGCTCTATCCAGTGCCTCTGTGTATGATGAACTACCAAAACCGGCAATCTTCACTTGAAGATGCCCGTCCAGTCCCTAGACAAACTAAAGCATACGAGATCTGTCCTCGGCAACCAACTCAGGACAGAATCTGGCCAACCGATTAAATTCGGCATTATACTCCATCACTGAGCGATTATTCTGCCGAAGACTCAGAAAATCCTACCGTCGTGTTATCTGATATGCCCGGGGAAAATACTAACTCTCAAATGCCTCCCTAACTCTCGTCCAGGAAATATGCTGCTCGCCTATAATTGAGCACTGTGTGTCCCACCAGATCTCTGCCCCGTCTCGTAAGTGGTAAGCAGCCAGCTCAGCCTTCTCCCACTCGGAGCAAGCCATGTAAAAGAATGTCCGCTCCATAGATTCTATCCAAGATTGAGCCACGCTCGGATCAGTCTCCCCGCGAAATAGCGTGAATTGACTCTTCATCGACTCGGCTAAGGCTGGGATCCGTGCTCGTGCCGCAACTATACCAGTAGGGATCGCTGCGGAACTAGGTAGAGCCACTGGAGCTGATCCTATGGGTGGTACTGAGGGATAGACCGGAAGAGGTACCACTGGTGCTGTCGAATAACCTGGAATGGGTACTGCTGGTGGAACTGCTGAGTAGGCATAAGTAGGGGCGACTAAAGGTACGATGGGCGGTACCGGGTAAGATGTAACCGGTACTGCTGGTGCAGGTACCGAGTATGTAGTAACCAGCATAGATGTCTGTGGTGGTACCGAGTACGCAGTAGCAGGCGCGGCTATAGGGGCTGCCGGGTATACTGCGGGTACTACTGCTGGGGGAGGTGCTGAATATACCGACGGGGGTACCACTGGTGGTACAGTCGAGGTAGGTACCTCGGAAGTCGGAACTATCGGGGTCTGATAAGCACCCGTACCCACAATGACCTGAGGAGTCTGCCCCTGACGGACAGGCTCAACCCTAACAGACCTCTCTGAAGACTCTGTCTCAGGAGAATCTAACGGCCTCTTACGTGGCCGCCCACGTCACGGTGCCGGTACACGTGTAGGTGGCATATCTGTAAGGAAAATGTTACCCAGATATCACTACAAGCATAAGAACTGAAAAATTACCTAAATTACCTATTTACCGTCTGGAGATATCCTGTCGCTGCTTAGCCCCAAATAGAACCAATAAAACCTTGTCAAAATACCTCGGAATTCCGAAACGATAAAATCGACGGAGATCCGTACAATCCGAAAATATCGAGGAATGCTCACGAAAGTATCGTAAATCCGAAACCCGACAAGTAGGTATCGCAAAACTTTGCTCTGATACCAAAAAAATTGTCACGCCCCAGGTAGTCCCTGTCCGAAGAAATTTCGACAGCATCTCCCCTGTACGGCGGACAATATGAAACTCAGTATACATATATCTCTATACCTCGGCCACACACGGCCGGAATAATACAATACAATAAGAAACAAACCACGCAGTTTATATCAACATTCCACACAGATATAATATATGATCAATCCACGCAGTTTAATAAGGAAAGACGATATAGAACCCCGAAGATATATGTAAACAGCCTACTCCACTACAACGAAGAAAACAAATCCACGAAGTAATGAAAATACAACCGCAGCGGAAAACAAGGGTAGCAAACCCGAATGTTCAATGTAAAGTCCACAATACAAACCCACAATACAAGTATATAAGATGCAAAAGCAAAATATAATCCGACAAAGAAAATCCTCGCGATAATGGGGCTAGCGACTGGAATCTCCCCAACGGCCTCAACCTGAAATGGTAATAAAAACGGGGTGAGTTCAATGAACTCAGCAGGTAATCCAATAGACATGTACAGCAATATATAACTACCAGTAATATCCTAAGGTACAGTCTCCTAAACCATAGGATCAATAGAACAGTTTCCTAACAGTACAATCTACGGCACAGTCTCCTAACAGTATAACAGATATGCAAAGCTGAAATAAACTGTAATAACCAACAATAGGCATAAAGTACAGTCTATAGCAAGAATAATAAGAAGATGCATAACTGAAATAAACTGTACTCACCTGCGAGGCTTGGGCAACTAACTGTCAACATACAGAGATAAAAATAGTCAGAGCAAAAGCATGTATCCTGTATGTATGTCAATCATATGTAATCACCAAAATGCATCAATCATAACGAATGCAATCCGTGCATATGATGCAATATGACATGGTCACCCCTGTCAACCAGTCAGCCATCTCACACACAATGGTGAGACCGAGTGGGTAGGGCTGTGACACCGTGCACTCTGCCATCACTGCCCCTGAAGAGTGACCGAGTGGACGGGATGCTGTCGGAGTACACCTATCCTCCTACCTCAAACATAGTGAGGGAGCGCAATGCTCTCAACTCCCGGTACGCGATGACGGGGAGGGATCCCTGTCTGCTACCACGCTGCAGTCACACTACCCATGAGCGGACCAGCGGAGCACTACAGAGCTACTGCCATACACACCCTACTGTGCTGTGCCACTACCCATGCAGTGAAACACGTTGTGTGCAGGCCTATGTAGCCGGCCGACGAGCTCAACAATAATGGAGTCGTCAATCGCCCAGCATGCAATCATGCGATATGGTGCATGCGGCTACAATATGACATACCTGAACATAGTCTCCTCCATATATGTGTGTGCCCAAAAAGGTAAACGCATATATATAACCATGATATAAACAGCATAAACCCAAAGACATCACATATAACAATGATGTAAGTATCATGAATCCGAGAGCATGCATCACACATGTAAAGCAACTAATCCAGTAGAGTAGAGCACTATAGATATGCATCTCTATGAACATATATATACATGGCAAGAGGTAAATATCCAATCCTGAAGTAAAGCAACTAACAGATGAAGCATGTGATAGGTATTAACTAGCTAAGACCAGGGAAGAAATAAATCTACCACTATCACTAGCAACTATATATAAACTATACATATCATAAGACAGTATCAAAAGATAAGTCAAAGGGTACCCGCCTCAAATAGAAGGTACAATCCAAATCCGAAGTCGAGACGCCTATCTCGAATCAGAGTCCTGTGTCAAACAATATATATATTTTATTTAGCTAAATCCAAATGAAATAGCTAAATAAAATTCTCAAAACTAAATTAGGGCAAAACCCTAATCACCACAACCTTATCCTATCTAATTAAATCTAACGGTCAATTAGGATTAGTTATCTAATCCCTAATCTCCCATTAGATTAGAAATCCAACGGTTGACTAGGGTTAATTACCTTAACCCTAATCATTCCATTAAACTAATTCTAAACTAAATAATTCTACACATAAACAACTAAGTATAACCCTAATTCCAATCTACATCTGTTCATGAAATCAAATCATATCTAAAACAAAGAACAAAACCTATACACCTTACCTTGATCAAGCTGTTGTAGATTGCTGAAACCAAGCAATCTGCTAAATGAGGTTGCTGCCAAAACTAGAAATGCTGCAGGACACCAAAATTACCTTCACAAATCCTCACTGGATTCACCTCACTGGATAGGTTGCTGCCGAACGTGAGATGAGTAGCTATGGAACAAGGTACACCATAAACAGAACAGCAAGGTGCTTGATTCCACTCCACAATTCGAATCAAGAAGGAATCAAGCAGTAAGACTACTGATCAAGCATCAACCCCTCTAGTCTTTGCCCTACAGCCCAAACACAACTCACTAATCAGAACAAAACTCCACCTCATCTCATTGGATCGGATCAAGTGAAGAGATCAAACAATGGAAATCACAGATCAAACAACACCTTAATCTTACCTCAATTGATCGTCTCCAAAAGGTGTTGCTCGATTAGATTCTGCACACCAGGGACTTCTCTGACCTTCAATCAACAAGAACAAGGAAGAAATCCATGACCTAACCTGAGATCGCCAACCATCAGCAAGAAGGCGAGCAAGAACCGGAGAAGAAGACTCGAACTAGGGCACAAATCAAAGAAATAGAAGGAATAAGGTTCGATGGCTTACCCTTGAAGCCCTAATTGCTCTTCCACATTGGCGACCGAGTGGATCTCGCTCGATTCAATGGCCTCAGTGATCGGCGCAAGAAGACGCGCATGTCTGCAGCCCGGAGATGAAAGGCGTCGGCCGGATCTGCGCTCAATCCAGCAGCTTCCTCCTCAAGTGACACCAACGATCGCCGGAGCTGGAGCCCTAATCCTGTCGGCGTCGGCGTCGACTGTCCGCAAAAGAGAACAGAGAGAAGGGAGAGAGAGAGAGAAAGGGCTTCGGCTAGATCCGAAGGGGTCTCGGCCGACGGTTGGACAACCGGCACAGGCAGCAGAGCAAGCAGTAAGTTTTCAGTGCAGACTTGATGTATTTCGTTGTGGTACTGAAGCTCCCCTCTGACCCTTCTTTTATATAAAGCTCGGGGCGCCCTGGATTCCTTCCGGGCGCCCTGGTGAGACGTGGCAAGTCCAACCAGCGAGCTCCACGTGGCGACGCGCAATTAGGATGAAATTCCCCTCCCGGGCGCCCGGATCCCTTCCGGGCGCCCGGACCTCCGGGCGCCCGGACCTCCGAGCGCCCGGATTCCTTCCGGGCGCCCGGACCCTGTTTTCCCGCAGAATCCGTCCTGCAAGACAAACGTTAGTCCGGAGGCAAATTTACCCTGTAGCAAAGATTGTTAGCACAATTTTATAGATAAGCAAAGTATGACTTAGATTCCGTCTTTCCGAGACCGGAATCTAGTCACGATCTCGACTTAGATATCCGAAATGGATCTAAGCCGGATTGACGCCTAATGTTCCCTTCCCGGGAACGCGTCCTCGCAGTCACTCCCCTCCAGTGACTTACCTCACTTACCTGCCAGACGTCCGGTCAGCCCGTCGACCCGTCTGGACTTCTCGCCAAGCGTCCGGTCAGCCCGTCGACCCGCTTGGACTTCTCGCCAGCTATCCGGTCAGCCCGTCGACCTAGCTGGACTTCTCGCCAAGCGTCCGGTCAGCCCGTCGACCCACTTGGACTTCTCGCCAGCTATCCGGTCAGCCCGTCGACCTAGCTGGACTTCTCCTGCACACTTGATCAAAGTGTCAGACAACAACACAACTAACTTAACCTATTTGTCATTCATCAAAACCTGGGTTAGACCGTTAGTGCTACCCGCACCAACACTAAGTGTACTTCCAACACAAGAAGTCAATCGAGTCGGTACCTACAACTCGGCAAAGGAGCTTTGGGAGAAATTCCTGGAGTTACACGAAGGAACATCCGAAGCCAAACTTGCAAGACGGGATTTACTTCGTAACCAGCTTACAAACCTCCGATTTGAAGAAGGTGAAACAATTGCACATCTACACTCGAGGATTCAGGAACTCATCACTAGACTTACGAATCTCGGAGAAGAGGTAAGTAACCGAGATTCGCTAAGGTATGCCCTAAATTCCTTTCCTAGAAACTCAAAATGGGCATCACTAGTAGATGCCTTTTACATTTCAAAAGATCTAGAAAAAATTTCATTAGACGAATTCTTTTCAACTTTTGAAGTGCATGAGTCGAGATGTGCAGGTCCGAAGGAGCCCGAGAATAATGTCGCTCTTAAAGCTTCAAGAGACGAACCTGAGTCAGAATCTTCTCTCGACGACGAGGAAATGGTAATGATGGTAAGACGATTTAAAAATATTTGTAAATCTAGGAAATCTAACCATCCGCAGGGAAGAAAGAAAAGAAACATCCGCTGCTACCATTGCGATGAAGAAGGGCACGTCAAGGACAATTTCCCTAAACTGAAGAACAAAGGGAAGGACAAGGGTAAGAAGCCTATCCAAAAGCGCAAGGCCCTAAAAGCGACGTGGGACGATACGTCGTCGGAATCGGAAGTCGAGGAGTTCTCCGGGCTCGCGTTAATGGCGAGTCATCAAGACGACGACTGCGAGTCAAGCTCTTCCGAAATGAGCATCGAAAGCATCGATGAAGGGGGAGCCACGTCCGAAGAGAGCAGCAGTTCAGGGGGAGAAACCGACAACGAGATCAACAAGGTAAGTGAGGTACGATCTCTTCCTCCTGATAAAATGTTTAAATTCATTAAAATTTTAACAAAAGATTGTTGCAAATTAGAAAATGAAAATAAAGATTTAAAAGCAATATTAGCTACATCTTGTCCGTTAGAAATGATAGATAAATCAAATTTAGAAAATGAAAAATTAAAATTAGAAATTCAAATTTTAAAAATTCAAGTAGAAAACTTGAAAAACTCTGCTTGCTCATCTAAAACCAATTTTAGAAGGTTCAATAATTTGAATTGGTATTATAGATATCACCAGGGACAAATTAAAAATATCTCTAGAAAATATATCCCTAAGAAATTTTTAGTTAATCCAGTAGGTTGGAACCTTTATTGGGTTCCTAAATCTTGCTTAGTGTAAATTTTAAAATCAAAGTTAGCGCTTTAAGTGAGAAAATTAAACAAAAATTTCTTTATGGGCTTTGACTAGAAAGTGGTTGTTGCTCCAATAACCAAGAAGGCCTAGTGCCTCGCCACTGCCTGGAAGCCAAATATTGAAATAAATGTTTAATTAATAAAGCATTAATACTAGAATTATTTAATGCTATAAAAAGTTATTCAAACATGGTTCAAAATTTTGACATAAATTTTTTTAAATAATTAATTTTTTTTCTATTTTCAAAAATAATTTTTACTTAGAGTTTTTTCTGCTTTTATTGATTCAAAAATATTTTTCAAAATATTTAATTAAGTTTTATTGATTGCAAAATTCTTTTTCTAACTTAGAATCTTTTGACTTAGAAATTTTTTTTAAGGTAGCTTTTCAAAATTTTCTAAGTCTTTAACCCTTAGATTTTTTTTGGAACCCCATTTTTTTGTGATCAAAGGGGGAGAAGGATAAGTATAAGTCTAGGGGGAGATAGCCTAAAACTATTTTTTTCTATCTTTGTGCACTAAATTGTAAATTTAGTTAGTTTATTTTTTGTCTAGTTAACCCTAGCTTAACTTGGGTTGATCACACCAAAAAGGGGGAGATTGTTGGAATCCCAAGGTTGGTTTTGGTGTGATCAACAAGTTAAGTTAGGTTCTGTTGTTTTCTAACCTTGTGTCTAAGTGTGCAGGAGCTTAGGAGCACAGGTACTCGAGCGGAAGACGCTAGCGAGAAGGACGACTACGTGCGTCCGAGGGACGAGGCGAAAGAGTACACCCGGACGAGAAGGAAGTGCGATGGTTCCGAGGTATGAAAGCCGGAGCGGAAGATTGCTCGGGGAGCAAGAGGCACGCTAGCGCGAAGGTCGGCACGGGTGCGATCGAGGGACGAAGTCTGCGGATGAGTACCGGTGAGCGAGAAGGGACACGCCGCAATTCCGAGGGACGAGAGCCGAGGGAAGCACGTTCAAGAAGACCGAAAGATGGGTTCGGTGAGCCCTATTCGGATGTCGAGATCACCAATCAAGCGGATCCGGAGCGGAAGACCCGACCGAGACGGGGACTTAACGGAGAAGTGGTCCCCGACAAAAGTCAACCAGAAGTTGACTTTTTGCTCGGCGCCGGAACCAATCCGGCGCCGGAGCTGTCCGGCGCCGGAATGCTTCCGGGTGCCCGGACCCTGATTTTGACCAAGATCGCGATTTACGTGATCTGAACGTTGGGGGATAAAACTTTATCCCCCCCAGGGCGCCCGGAACCCTTCTAGGCGCCCCGACCAAGGCTATAAATATAGCCTTGGTCCAGAAGCTCTTCATCAGTTCAGAAATTGTAAACAACACTTGTGTGCTTCCACTGTTTAGATTAGCTTCTGTCTTTCTGTGCTTACACGAGGCTTCTCCGCCTGAAGGAGCTCTTAGTGCGATCTTCATCCTTGGATTAACAACCTCCCTGGTTGTAACCAAGTCAAATTCGGTGCCTCGTTTTTATGCTTTATTTTCTGCTTAATCTATTTTTTATGTGTTAGCTTAAATCGTACGAGAAAGGGTTGTGTTTGATTTTTCAGGGTTATTCAACCCCCCCTTCTACCCGGTCGCATCGGTCCTACAATATCTAGCTCCAAGAGTAGTACCACTCAACTTTATTGTCATGTCGGACTAGGTCCACCTGCAAGGTTTAACATGGCAATCCTTATGAGCTCCTCTTGGGGATATTCTTAACCTAGATAACTAGGACACAGATTCCTTCTATAATCAATAACACACACTATAAGTAATATCATTTCCCAACTTATCGGGCATATTGATTTATCGAGCTAAACCTCACCCTTTGATAAATAAAAAAAGATAAGTATTAAATATATGTGCTTGTTATTATATTAGGATTAAGAGCACACACTTCCATAATAACTAAGGTTTAGTTCTTTTACTAAGTCAGTACAAAAAGAACTTACCTAAATGATCTTACTCAATACACTTAAAGTGTATCAGTGTAATTTATTAGTCAAGATAAACTAATACTTAATTACACTACGACTATTCTGATGGTTTGCTCCTTTCCATCTTAGTCGTGAGCAACTGTTTATAATTTATAGAGAACCGACAACATGATCTTCTGACTGTGACACCACATTCCATGTTATCTACTATATAAATTAATTGAACAATTACATTTAACAAATAAATACAGATATTGACCAATGTGATTCTTTTATTTAAAAAATAAATGTTTACAAAAGCTAGGCTTTTAGTATACACTCTAACAATTAATTCAAGACATACTTTTAGTGATCTTCCTCTACTATGAACATCTTCTTTCCGGATACCTTCCAGAGGTAGAGAAGTGTCTTACAACTTTGTTCTTACAGTAACACAACAAGAAACAAGAATGCAATTATGCAAATACAAATGAAAGTGAAAATGACTTTACAATGAAAACTTTACTTTGCTTGCTCTTTAGTTGCTTTGGATTGCCTCTTAGTGGTAGGAAATGCAGCAACACCTCATCTCCAAAACCTTAAGAACTGCTGCTTTTTAAATCTTCACAAAACCCTCTTCTATTGGATTACATTTGGGTTTATTTCCGCCTACAAATGGATTGGTAACTTCACTAATCGATTACCACATTGGAAGTAGTCATTTAAACCTGAAGAAGGGCTATTTTTTTACCTTACCAATCTATTGGTGGAACTCACCAATCAATTGGTTGCTTCTAATCGATCAGGCCAATCGATTCGGAAGCATTCTATTCACTAAAAATAAGCTATCAATCAATTGACCCAATCAATTGGAAGCTCTCAATCAATTGGTGCAATAGATTGGCCAGGTAAAAATATAGATCTCTGAACGAGTTTCATTTCTTACCAAAAATTATCTCATTCTGATATCTAAGTCAAAAGTTATAGACTTAGGAAGTTTGTGTAAGTACCTTAGGTTGATTTTGATGTGATCCACCGAGTTAAGTTAGGTCATGTGTTTTTTGATGCCTTGTATCTAAGTGTGCAGGAACTTAGGAAAATAAGAAGTCAAATGGAAGATGCGATGAGTGAGAAGGAGGACATGAGAAATGAGACGGCGGACTCGATGTATCTGAGGGACGAAAAACTACAGAAGAGTACATCGGTGGACAAGAAGGACGCACACGAAGCGTTCGAGGGACGAGAAGTCGAGAGAAAGTCTACTCGTGGAGAAGATCATAGTTAGATTCGAGTGAGCTCAACTCCGGACGGATGACCAGAGTATCACCCATGCAAGAAAGTCAACTCTAAAGTTGACCAAGACCAAGCGCGGAGGCACCTCAAACACCAGGCATGAACACGCCTCGAGCAAGCGCAAAGGCTCCTTAGGACTAGGCATAAAGGCGCCTAGAGCATGCACGAAGGAACCTTAGGCGAAGGTACCTTAAGACAAGGCACAAAGGCGCCATCAACCAATCAGAGTCGTTGGCTAACCGTTGAAAAGTGGATAAAACTTTATCCACTTAGACGCGCTCTGGATGGCATTGGAGGCACCTCCAAGTAATGGTAACTTATCCCAGGAAGCTATAAAAAGCCCCCTAAAGTTAGGAATTATATAACGACAATTGTATTTATTTATATAGTAATTTATGAACTTTCAAAGTCTGTAAAAGGCTACTTCGCCTTCACGAAGGAGTCATTTTAGTGGAGCTTTTCAATTGCCTTGGATTAACAACCACCTAGGTTGTAAACAAGTAAACTCTGAGTCTCTTACTTATTTGTTTATGTGTTTAATTAATATTGTGTCCTTGCGAAGTTCGAAAAGCAAAAGATTTTTCTAACTTTCTTTTCAGGGCTATTCACCCTCCCTGTAGTTGGCATACCTGGACATACAGTTTGCTCTATCCAAATTTCTTCACTGATTACATCAGATTAATCTTGACATATCGGGACTTCACGCCTCATACCAACTCCCTAGTGGACTTTCGACCACCAAGCGTCCAATCAATTGTGACCCACTTGGGCTTTTCTCTTGCCAACTACCTATTAGACATCCAAATACCAATTATGCGGTCAACCTTGATCTACTTAAACTTTCATCTTGACAATTTTTCATTGGACTTTCGATCACCAAGTGTCTGATCAACCTTAACCCACTTGGACTTTTCTCTTGCTAACTTCTTGTTGGACTTCTGATCACTAAGTGTCCGAGCAACCTTGACTCACTTGAACTTTCCTCTTGCCAACTTTCCGTTCAACTTCCGACTACCAAGTGTTTGGTCAATAATGAACCACTTGGACTTTGCTTGTACTAATTGCCCTTGGACTTTCGATCACCAAGTGTCCAGTCAACTTTGACTCATTTGGACTTTTCTCTTGTCAACTTTCATTAGAATTTCGATAACCAAGTGTCCGGTAAACCTTAACCTACTTGACATCTTACTAACATATTATCGAAACCCAAACTTGAATTACACAAACTTGGTCAACCTTGACCTGAGGTTGATTGCACTAACAAAATTTGTCGTTATTATAATAATAACAAGCAATATATAATTTTCTTGAAACATTATTTTCTTATATATTTTAGATTGTCGTTATATTTTTAATTGAGACATCTCAAAAGTTGATATTGATATTTTATAACGACATTACAAAATGTTAAGATTTTCAAGAAGGTCTAAAACAACATCATTTTATAAGATGGTTATTGATGATGTCACTAAAACTTAGTCATTGAAAGTATACTATAAGGGTGCATTTGATTCAAGTTATTATACATAATCTTGGTTGGTTATGTAATTACCGGATAATTTTATAACTAAGGTTATGGGGAATAGAATAGAACATAATATTGTTTGGTTCAACTTAGGTAATACAAAAACATAATTTGATATTTTACTAATTTACTTTTGCTTCCTCCTCTTCTTCTGATTTTCACTCGAAGCATATGCCCTCTTCTACCAATGATTGCCGAAGAGAAGATCGCTGGGCATCACCTCCTACAAAATAGCTCTTTGAGAGAGAAGATCGCTGAAGAAGCTCCTACAAAATGGCTTCATAAACATCCTTCATTGGCACATCGCACTTCCTCCTCTACGTCAGAAGTAAATCGGCGATCATTTCAATGACAATATTTTGATTTGTGAGAATATGTTCTTCCGACGATAGGCCACCTTGAACAGAGATATGTGAGTAGTTCATCAAGATCCTAGTGATCGTCTCCTTCCTCAAACCCTTAGCTTTCATCGCCTTGATGACTCTCTGGAAGAGATCCGAGTTCAACACCGCTAAAGCGTTTCCCCACTAGTTCGTTAGATCTAGAGCCAAACTATGCTTGATATCCAAAAGGCCAACGATGACTTGCTCTTGGCAAGCATTGTTCACTATCTTCGCTATGATTCTGTCGATGATATCGACCTCTTCGGCCACCGGAAGGAGCTTCTCACAATGGCGAAGCATGGTTATCGAGTTTGTGATCAAAGGAGCGATAGATTCCCTAAGGATAATTTTTGAAACATATTTTTGTTAACCCTAAAATTGTCAAAAACCATCTATTTATAAGGTAATCGGATTCTCTCTCCCCCCCCCCCCTTTTTTTTTTTTTTTTGATGTGGCATCCTTTATTACTTGGAATCAAACATTACCTAAATTAAACAGAGTTATCAGAGCATCTGCAATGCTCCGCTAATAGGGGTGTTATAACACCTCTTGGTGTTAACACCCATTGTGGAGGGGCGTTATAACACCCCTCCACTTGAACACGTTCAAGAAATGGACTGGTCCAACCCAGGTGGGTATTTTTTAAAATTTTATTTATTAAAAAAATAAAATTTTAAAATTAATAATTGAATAAAACGATTAGTTTTTAAGGACTATTTTTTAACGGCTAGTTAATGGTTAGTTCAAAATTTTATCTATAAATAATCATCAATGTGTATATATATTTTTATTCCAACAGTCCGTGAATTAGTATTTCATATGTTATTTTTAATTTCATAAGAGTGTGATTTATTTAAGTTATTGTTGCATTTCAATTTCATAATCACATGATAATTTTAAATAAATTTCGTCTCCCCAACTTTGTAAGTTTAGCCACTCAGAGTAATTCCATTTTTTCAACTTTGTAATTTTATTTTCTCACAAACATCTATTTTATTTAATAAATATATTTTAAAAATTTTAATATTATTTTTGAAAAATAGTAAAATTATTTTTTTTAAAGTAAGATTATTATTAAAAAGTAATAATAATTTAAATATTTTAAAACATATTTAAAATATATTTATTTAATATAGTATAATTTTAAGATTATTAGTAGATTGTGAGACACTTAAATAATGAATGTTAATGTTAAAAAAAGTGTGGGTGAAAGAGATATGTTATTATAATGAGTATGTGAGAGTGTACCACATACTTTTTGATGAAATGATGGGTGTTATAATAGTGATGTATTATGGATGCCCTCAATGATAACCTTCTAGAGATAGCCATGATTAAAAAAATATTTAATTTAAATTATTAAAATTCCTTACCTGGTTAATCTTGTTGTAAATATATATTATTCCTTTTTATATAAAAATAAAACGTGTAAGGAAAATAAATATTAGTAGATATAAAACATTTTAATTATTGCTAAATTATGCAAATATTCTATCTTGACAATAGATTAAAACTTGCATGTATAACATATTCTGATAAACTATAAATTATTGAAAAATTTTATAATTTTTATTTAATTAAATCTATTATATATAATATCATCATTAATGCATATTATTCTTATCAATTATAAATTAAAAATCATAGATAATTAATCTTATTAGATATGCAAATAATAGTATTTAAGGGAAAAAAGTTGAAAAAATAAATATTGGTAGATTGGGAGACTTAGAGCCCTAATTTACTTTGTTAAAGTGTTATATATAAAATACAAATCACCAAACTATTGAGCGAGAGGAGCATACTCAGGAGGCGTTGGTTATACATTGGGCAATAGAATTGTAATGAATTTTGATCGAGGAGTTAATAAAAATAGGAATGAATGCTAGAATTGTTATTATTCTCATTACTGTTGATTAATTTATCTTAAATTATGAAATGAGAATCAATCAAAATTTTAATTTTACCTTTATAAGTAAAATATAAAAATAATAACACATATTCATGATAGAATCTTTTTATTAAAAAACACAATATGGTGAATATTTTTCTAATATATAAAAGGCATAATAGAACATAATAATTATTTTTAGAATAAACTATCATCACATATTAAACAATTTTGTCAATAATTTTCCATAATCAAAACATCTATCAAGATAATTAAAATAATGAAAGGCATTCCATATCAACTACTTCATTTTTCCAATTGTTAAACATTTGGAGTGCTAAATTATTCCCAAATGAAGTCCACTGATTGGTTGGGGCAAGTATCCATATATAGTCTGTTTCAGTCTCACTTTCACTATCATCATCTTCACTTTGTTCATCTTCATATGGGATACATTCCTAAGGATCATGACTCATGAATTTATAGATCAAGTTGTGAAGCAAACAATAAGAAATGATAATACCAACTTGGGTTTGCATTGAAAAAAATGACGAGAAAGCTAAGATTTTCCAACGACCCTTCAATAATCCAAAACACCTCTCAATAATATTTCTAGCTCTAGAGTGCTTCATGTTAAAATATTCTTTGGCTGTCACAATATGACAACCTTCCCATTCATTGAGGTGATATCTATGCCCACGATAAGGTATCAGAAATCCATCTGGGTTACAATATCCAGCATCGACCAAATAATAATAGCCTAAACTAAGGACAATAGTTAAATTAATAAACTAAGGACAATAGTTAAATTAATAAATGCAAGTATTTTAGAAATTTGAAACTCCGTCATAATTCCAACTTCAAAGAAAAAAAATATTTGTTATTTATTTTGAGGAACTTTAAGACCAGATAGTCTACTAATGACATCACGAATTATCCGGCCATCATGCCTTTCCACCCAAGTAACTAGGCAGGATCCTCTGGTCTGCAAAGAACGGTCCAGCGGATGAACTATAAAAATTTATTGGTTAATTTGAATGAACCCCATCTATTTAGCAGGTGGGATCCATACAAAATAACCAATTAGTGTAGTGGTTCATCCGCTAGACCGCACTTTGCGGTCCAGAGGATCTGCTCTCCCAAGTAACACATATATGAATTACATTTGTGGGCAATACACTCCCAACACATTTGTTGCAATCCCCTTTTTTCTTGTGCGATAACATTATTTTTCTTCTTTAGGGGTGTCACTTGAATAAAAGTACCGTCTAAAGCACCTAAAAACCCTATAATAATCTTTATGATGTTAAAAAATGTAATTAAACTAAAGAATTATATATTGAAATAAAAAATAAAATTAAACTAAAAAAATATAGGTGATGTTAAAATTCTTATCTTAAATGGTTTTCATCTATCTTTTTCACAATCATCACGTACGAGTTCAGGTTTTTTTAGTAATATGCTGTGGTAGTTGTAAAATTGCTTGAAGACATAGATTGAAATGACGACTCACTGTCTCATGACTTTGTTTAAAAAGGAAACTCATCATTCGATTTTTTGATGATGTGCCAATACGTAGCATTTTTATGGCTTTTAAACCCCCAACGTCTTGTACCATATTACATAATATCTTGAATGTTCTCCTATTCATTCGAAGTTCACTAATACTTAATCATCGCTCTCTTTTGTAAGATTGAACATCCATTCCACACGCTTAATCTGTTTGTCCTCCCTACTTTTTATTTGATGAATCCTACTTCGAGGATATGTAAGTATTGCAATTTGATAAAGTACAACAATCAAATAAACCATGATCGTTCCATACATATTCCACAAAGTGCACATTTAATCTACGTCTTCTCTGGTTAAACAGTGGTTGTGTCATATTTATCTACATCACATAACAACCGATGAAAAATTAAACACAATTTCAAAATCAGAAGTCAGATAAAAGATTTACTTACAGATTGTAGTTTCTTTCGATGGCAACAGCTTCGATTGGGAGGAGGAAGCTTCGATAGGGAGAGGAAGAGAAGGGAGGAGAAAAAAGGAAGGAGGAGGAGGAAGGGAGAGAAGCAACTTCGATGGCAACAACTTTGGTTGGGTGGAGGAAGCTTCGATGACAACAACTTCGGTTGGGAGCAGCTTCGATTGGGAGGAGGAAGAGAAGGGGAAGGGGGAGAAGAAAGGGAGGAGGAGGAAGGGGAGAACAACTTTGATGGCAACAGCTCGGGCGACTGAGAAGGGAGGATGAGGAGAAATAGACATCAAGAAAAAGGGGCGAGAAGAAAGGGGGTGCGACCGAGAGGAAGAGAAGAATGGAGGAGGCTTAGGCGGGTGGGGAAGAAGAGGGGTGGAGAAGAGGATCGTGTGAAGATGAGGCTCAAGTGGAGAAGAGGCTTGGACAGCTTGGGGCTGGGCTATCCAAAAAAATAAGAGGAAGGAATGAAGAGGAATATGTTTAGTGATAACCTAGGGGGAGGGGGCTATAAAATTAGGGATATCAAACCTTTATTTTTGTTGATTAAGTATGAATGGAGAATAGGTGGAAGAGAAGAAGCTCCATTGTGAATGGGGCTTTAGTCCCATATTGGGAGTTTCAAGGCAATTTTGTTGGTTTATATTTATTCACATACATTGAGGATGTGAACAAATGCATGGGGAGAGGCTCTCTCTCACGCATGGGTACGCAGGGGGGGTGCAAATTCAGGGCCCGGATTGCATTGAACCAAGTTGACTCGGGTGCGAGAGCAACCTGTGCACACGAATACCGGACCAGTCGAGGCAAAAATTTACCTAAGCAGAACAACCAACATTTTTCCACATAAATCTTTTTGCTACTTGTGTAACGGATGCATTAAAGAAAGATTAATACAGAATCAAAACGGCCAAGTGAAAGTAATGATCATTAATTGATCATTAATGTTGTCCTTTGGTCTTGAGCTCCTATATAAGGAGGCTGCGACCACAGGTAAAAGGTTACGGAGATAACACAGTGAAGCAAGCAGAAGCTCTCCACCTTATTCCCCTCCTCTATCGCGCAATTCCTGCTCAGCAGAGCGCCCGTGATAGCGTTCGGGTACCACTCAGTTCGCCTTGACCACCAGTGCTTGGTAGAGTTCACGGTCGACCGTTGTATCCTGGGAAACTGACGACCCGAGTAAATCTCGAAGCACAACCGAAGGTGGGTGAATCTATTTTAAGGAAACTGCTATTTGCATGCCTCGGTCAGCTCGCCCGATCGGTCTCTTTGTCCGATCGACGGCCTTACTGCCCAATCGGCATTTCTGCTCTGCAGATCTGGTCTTTTGGTCTGTCAAGATTGCTCTGTCCTAGTCTGTCAATTCTGCTCTAACCGACCTGGTCATTCTGCTCTAACAGACCTGGTCTACTGCTCTAGTCTGTTGCTCTAGTCTGCCACTCTGTAGACCTGCTCTACTACTCTGGTCTACCGTTCTGCAGACCTGGTCTGCCACTCTGGTCTGCCGCTCTGCAGACCTACTCGACTGCTCTAGTCTACCGCTTTGCAGACCTGCTCTTCCGCTCTGCAGACTTAGTCTTCCTCTCTGGTATACCGCTCTGCAGACCTGCTCTACCGCTCTGCAGACTTAGTCTTCCGCTCTGGTCTGTCACTCTGCAGACCTACTCTACCGCTTTGCAGACCTGCCATGTCACTCAGATCTACTGCATTACGGAAACCAGCCCCTGCTGGCAGCCTGAGATTATCCGCTCAGGTCATTTCAACTGTAAGTTGAATTTAAATTCCGTGTAAGTTTTAAATTCAACTAAGTTCCCTAAAATCTCTGGCAACATATTGTTTGGTTTCTAACAATCTTGAAACAGATTCGATTCTGTTGAGATGGCCATGGAACGAAATATTGAGGTGTGACAGACTCAACACGTGCAGGCCCCCTCCGCCCCGATTGGAACTGTGCCAATCAGTCATTGGGAAAAGTCAGAGAAGTTTAGTGGGTTGAACTTCAAGACGTGGCAACAGAAGATGCTCTTCTACCTGACCACGCTCAATCTGGCTCGGTTCTTGACTGAAGACCCTCCCAAGCGAGCTGAGGATGCTGATGCGCAAACCATCAGTACAGTGGATGTTGGTTGCTACTCGGAAAGCCTAGAGGTTCCACTGTACAAAAATTTTGTACAAAGGTCTGAACCTTTTCCTAGCTACCATGTGTTCTTTTAAATTAAATTTTGGATCGCCTGCGGAACTTAACACGTTTGATCCAAAACTTAATCTATTTGTTCTTTTAGGTTTTGACTTGGGTCTCCTGCAGAACTTAACACGTTCGACCCAAATCACCTTAAGTTATTAATTCCATTAAATATTAATTTCCATAATTGGTTCCCAGTACTGACGTGGCGAGGCACACGACCTTCTTGGATATGGGAGCAACCACCACCGACTAGACAAAACCTTTTATAGAAAGCTAATATTTAATTTCCTAAAATAACTTTAGGTTAACCGAAAAAAATAATCAAATCACAAGGAAAAAAAATAAAAAAAAAGAACACAACTTCGAAAAACATATTCGAAATACTAGAACGTAAGCCTCTTGTATTTGGTATTATTTCCATAAATAACTAGCATGATGCGGAAAGAAAAATTACTAGTTATACCTTTTAGAAAGACCTCTTGATCTTCTACCGTATTCTTCTTCTAACCTCGGACGTTGTGTGGGCAACGATCTTCCGAGATGAGAACCACCAAGCACCTTCTTCTTCCTTATAAGTTTCGGCCATCAAAACTTCTCCTAGGATGAAGAGGTTCGGCCACCACCACCATGCTCCAAGGGATGCTAGAAAAGAGGCTTCTCCTTCTTCTCCTTCTTAGATCCGCCACCAAAGCTATCTCCACCATGAGAAGGTTTCGGCCACACAAAGGAGAGGAGAGGAAAGAAAGGGCCACACCAAGGAGAAAAGAGAGGAAAAATAGAATAGAGTTGTTAGCCTTGAAGCCTCCTCTACCCCCTCTTTTATAATCCTTGGTCTTGGCAAATAAGGAAAATTTAATAAAAACTTCCTTAATTCTTTTGCCATTGAAAAGGAAAATTTATTTAATTAAAATAATTTTCTCTTTTCAAATTATAATGGTCGACCACTCTTCTCCCCAAAACAAGGAGAGTTTTAATTAAAACAAAAATTAAAACTTCCTAATTTGTTTCTAGAAATTTATAAAAATTTCTCCAATAATTTTAATCCCTTCATGATTGGTTAATAAAAAGAAATTTTATAAATTAAAATTTTTCTTTTAAACATGTGGATAATTTCCAAAAAGGAAAGTTATCTCTAAAAATTAAAATCTCCTTTCAATCTACAAATAAGGAAAGATATTAAATCTTTTCTTAATCTTTTGTAGAAACTAATAAAAGAGAATTTTTAATTTTTAAACTTTCTTTTAAATCATGAATATAATTAAAAGGAAAGTTTTTACCAAAATTAAAATCAACCTTTTAATCTACAAATAAGGAAAGAGATTTTAACTCTTCTCTTAATCTTTTGTAGAATCTTATAAAAGGAAGGATTTAAATTTTTAAACTCTCTTTTAAATTATATTATCCACATAAGAAAATTTTAAAATTAAAATTCCTTTTTATTTTAATAGGGACGGCCACATGAATTCACCCATGAACATACCCATGACCGGCCCTAGCTTGGTCTCCAAGCTAGCTTGGTCGGCCCCTATAGGATGGGTAAGAAGGTGGGTATAGGTGGGTATAGTACTCTATAATTAAGAGGCTACGATAGGGACCGAGAGGAGGAATTGATTTTGGTCTCCCGATAAAATTAAGCATCCTGTGCTCGCCCCGAACACACAACTTAATTTTATCAATAATAATTCATTCCACTAGAGAACTATTATTGAACTACCGCACCAATCCCAAATTACATTTTGGGCTCCTTCTTATTATGAGTGTGTTAGTCTCCCTGTATTTAAGATAACAAATGTCCACTAATTAAGTAAGTTACTGACAACTCACTTAATTAATATCTAGCTCCAAGAGTAGTACCACTCAACTTGATCGTCATGTCGGACTAAGTCCACCTGCAGGGTTTAACATGACAATCCTTATGAGCTCCTCTTGGGGACATTCTCAACCTAGATCACTAGGACACAGTTTCCTTCTATAATCAACAACACACACTATAAGTGATATCATTTTCCAACTTATCGGGCTTATTGATTCATCGAACTAAATCTCACCCATTGATAAATTAAAGAAATAAATATCAAATATATGTGCTTGTTATTATATTAGGATTAAGAGCACACACTTCCATAATAACTGAGGTATTTGTTCCTTCATAAAGTCAGTATAAAAGGAACGACCTCAAATGGTCCTACTCAATACACTCTAAGTGTACTAGTGTAATTATATAGTTAAGATAAACTAATACCTAATTACACTACGACCTTCCAATGATTTGTTCCTTTCCATCTTGGTCGTGAGCTACTGTTTATAATTTATAAGGAACCGATAACATGATCTTCTGTGTGTGACACCACACACCATGTTATCTACAATATAAATTAATTGAACAACTACATTTGTCATAAATGTAGACATTTGACCAATGTGATTCTTATTTCTAGATAAATGTTTATACCAAAAGCTAGGCTTTTAGTATACATCCTAACAGTGGAGGCATGGACTCATTCTGAGTTCCTTTGTCGAAACTATATCCTCAACTGCCTTGCCGACTCGTTGTACGTTGTGTATAGCATGAATAGAACGACTAAGGAGCTATGGGAGGCCCTGGACAAGAAATACAAGACGGAGGATGCAGGGGCAAAGAAGTTCATTGTGGGCCGATTCCTGGACTACAAGATGGTTGACTCTAAGACGGTGATCAGCCAAGTCCAGGAGCTTTAGGTGATCTTGCACGAGATCCGCTCAGAAGGGATGGTTCTGAGTGAAACCTTCCAGGTGGCTGCTATCATTGAGAAGCTTCCTCCTGGCTGGAAGGACTTCAAGAACTACCTGAAGCACAAGCGGAAGGAGATGAATGTGGAAGAACTCATTGTTCGACTTCGCATCGAAGAAGACAACAAGAGTTCAGAGAGAAAGCTGTTCTCTCCGGCTACTGTGAAAGCCAATGTGGTCGAGCACGGTCAAAGCTCGAAACGAAAGAACCCCAAATCTTCCAAGATGGGACCAGAGGAGGCATCAACAAGAAGAAGTTCTCTAGGAAGTGCTTCAACTGTGACAAAGTGGGTCACAAATATTCGAAGTGTAGAAAGCTGAAGAAGAAGCAAGAGGCCAACCTGAACGAGAGACCAGAAATGGACGACCTCTGCGCTGTGGTCTCAGAACTGAATCTAGTCGGTTCAAACCCGCGACAATGGTGGATCGATACTGGAGCCACCAGACACGTCTGCTGTAATAAGGAGTTGCTCCACAACTTTGAAGAAGTCACTGGAGACAAGCTGTTCATGGGGAACTCAGCAACCTCGAACATCATGAGCCAAGGAAAGGTGGTGCTGAAGATGACCTCGGGCAAGGATCTCACTCTGAACAATGTGCTGTATGTTCTGGAGATTTGAAAGAATCTAGTATCCGGATCACTGTTAAGCAAGCATGAATTTCACATTGTCTTTGAGTCAGACAGAGTTGTACTATCCAAGAATGGAGTGTTTGTAGGAAGGGGCTATGTATTTGATGGGTTATTTAAGCTCAATGTAATGATAATTAGGCCTAAGATAAATAAAACTAAAAGCTCTTCCACTTATATGCTTGAGTCTTCGTGTTTGTGGCATGGTAGACTAGGACATGTTAACTACGATGTATTGCGTAGATTAATAAACATGCAAAGCATACCTATATTCCACCTTGACCCAAAACATAAGTGTGAGATTTGTGTTGAAGCGAAAATGACAAGGTCATCCTTTCAACATATTGAAAGAAGTAACGAACCACTTGACTTAATCCACATTGACGTGTGCGACCTTAAAGGTACACCAACATGTGGTGGGAATAAATACTTCATCACTTTTGTAGATGATAACATAAGATACTGTTATGTGTATCTTCTCAAAAGTAAGGATGAAGCTATAGAAAAATTCGCTCTCTATAAGAATGAGGTTGAAAACTATCTTAATAGAAAGATTAAGGTGGTTCAAAGTGACCGAGGCGGTGAATATGTGTCACCATTCGCAGAGTTGTGTGCTGAACATGGGATCAGACACGAAACAACAGCTTCTTATACTCCTCACCAAAACGGAGTTGCTGAGCGAAAGAATCGAACTCTTAAGGAGATGATGAATGCTCTTCTATTGAGTTCTGGATTGCCAGAGTCTATGTGGGGGGAAGCTGTGTTAACAGCTAATTACCTTTTAAATAAGGTGCCCCGGAAGAAAATAGATAAGAGCCCTTATGAGTTATGGAATGGAAGACAACCGTCCTACAAATATTTACGAATGTTGGAGTGCCTTGCCAAAGTGTTGGTGCCTGATCCGAAAAGAATTAAGATAGGACCAAAGACTGTTGATTGCATATTTATTGGGTATGCACAAAACATCACTGCGTACAGATTTTGTGTGTATGAGTCACATATACCAGAGATACACAAGAACTCGATAATCGAATCGAGAAATGCCTAGTTCTTTGAGCATGTGTTTCCGTATAAGACCCGAGAGGATGCTAGCTCCTCAAAACGGGCATATGAAACACAAGGCCAAGAAGAAGATGACGAACCAGTTGAGGTTGAGCTTAAACGGAGTAAAAGAGCTCGGGTAGAAAAATCCTACGGATCAGATTTTATCACTTTCATGCTAGAAAGTGAGCCCCGGAGTTACTTAGAAGCAGTAAACTCGTCTGATGTACCTCACTGGAGAGAGGCAATTGCATCTGAGATAGAATCAATCTTACAAAATCACACTTGGAAACTCGTGGATCTTCCTCCGGGAAGTAACCCACTAGGTTGCAAGTGGATCTTCAAGAAGAAAATGAAATCAGATGGCACAATCAATAAATACAAGGCTAGATTGGTAATCAAAGGATACCGACAATGAGAAGGCCTTGATTACTGCGATACATACTCTCCGGTATCGAGAATAACTTCCATTAGAGTATTGTTGGCTATTGCCGCTCTATGGAATCTCAAAATACATCAAATGGATGTAAAGACAGCATTTCTAAACGGTGATTTAGAAGAGGAAATCTACATGGACCAACCTGAGGGGTTTTCTGTGCTAGGACAAGAAAACAAGGTCTGTAGACTGGTGAAGTCATTATATGGCTTGAAACAAGCACCAAAACAGTGGCATGAGAAATTTGATAATGCCATGAAGGAATGTGGATTCAAGATCAATGAATATGATAAATGTGTCTACATGAAAGTCATAGAGAATGAATGCGCTATCTTGTGCCTATATGTAGATGACATACTTATCATTGGGAGTAATGATAAGATAATCAAATCCACTAAAGATATGTTAAACTCAAGATTTGACATGAAAGACATGGGCCTAGCTGATGTGATTCTAGGAATCAAAATTCTTAGAATGACAGAATGACTTGTTTTTAGTCAGTCTCATCACGTGGACAAGATTCTTGAGAAATTCACCAAGGGTGATACTGTGTTGGCACGAATACCGATAGATACGAGTCAACATCTATCGAAAAATCGAGGTGAAAGTATCTCTCAGATAGAATACTCTCGAGTGATTGGAAATCTGATGTACTTAATGAGTTGTACACGACCAGACTTGGCCTACGCAGTAAGCAAACTGAGTAGATACACGAGTAATCCCGGTGTTGAGCACTGGAAAGGGATAACAAGAGTACTGAGGTACGTAAGGTATACTCATGAATATGGACTGCACTATACAAGATATCCTGCTGTGATCGAAGGATACAACGATGCAAGTTGGATATCTGATATAAAAGACTCCAAGTCTACGAGTGGATATGTCTTCACTCTAGCTGGTGCAGTCATTTCCTGGAAATCTTCTAAGCAGACCGTAATAATCAGATCCACGATGGAATTTGAGTTTGTAGCTCTTGACAAATGTGGTGAAAAGGCTAAATGGCTACGACAATTCTTAGAAGATATTCCACGATGGGCGAAATCAGTGTCGATGATTTGCATACATTGCGATAGTCAATCAGTAATCGGTCGGACACAGAGTCATCTGTATAATGGTAAGTCTAGACATATACGTCGTAGACATAATACCATTAGAGAACTACTCTCAACTTGAGTTATCACTGTTGACTATGTGAAGTCAAAAGATAACCTAGTGAATCCGCTAACCAAGGGGTTAAATCGAGAGTTAGTTGCAAGCTCATCAAGAGGAATGAGCTTGATGTCATTGTCAACGATTAGTGCAGAGGACACCCAACCTATGCTGACTGGAGATCCCAAGAACTAGGTTCAAAGGAACAACTAATCTGCACTGACTAGACACATTGTGTGGGGCTAGCCCAATGAAACAGTGACTAGACCAGGGTAAGCCAATGGGATTTTAATGATCAAAAAGAGTAGATGGTAACTCTTGAGGGATCACCTATGTGAGAAAGAAGTGGGGCCGCTTCGAAGAGAATTAGAGGCACAATTCTTAGAACTTCTCACAGAACCAGGCGTGTTCAAGGCCAAGAACGAACACACTCATGAGAACTAAGTTGTATCAGGGAGAGTCTTGGGTGAGATTTGTCACTGCTTACATAGACGACAGTATAGTTCAAGGACATTGTGTCTACTATCAGCCAGTAAGCAACCAGATCTTCACAAGGGAAGGTTCAAAGGGTAAAACCTACCTATCCTATACTTGACTCAACTGCTGAATGCTATCACATTCCCTATCTCCATTCATGTGGGGGATTGTTGATTAAGTGTGAATGGAGAAGAGGTGGAAGAGAAGAAGCTCTATTGTGAATGGGACTTTAGTCCCACATTGGGAGTTTCAAGGCACTTTTATTGGTTTATATTGATTCACATATATTGAGGATGTGAACAAATGCATGAGGAGAGGCTCTCTCTCACGCGTGGGTACGCAGAGGGGGTGCAAATCCAGGGCCCGGATGGCACTGAACCAAGTTGACTCGGGTGCGAGTGCGACCTGCGCACACGAATACCGGACCGATCGAGATAAAAATTTGCCCAAGCGGAACAACCAACATTTTGCCACATAAATCTTTTTGATGCTTGTGTAACGGATGCATTAAAGAAAGATTAATACAGAATCAAAACGGCCAAGTGAAAGTAATGATCATTAATTGATCATTAATGTTGTCCTTTGGTCTTGAGCTCCTATATAAGGAGGTTGCGACCATAGGCAAAAGGTTACGGAGATAACACAGTGAAGCAAGCAGAAGCTCTCCACCTTATTCCCCTCCTCTATCGCGCAATTCCTGTTCGGCAGAGCGCCCGTGATAGCGTTCGGGTATCATTTAGTTCGCCGTGACCACCACTTGGTGGAGTTCACAGTCGACCGTTGTATCCTGGGAAACTGACGACCCGAGTAAACCTCGAAGCACAGTCGGAGGTGGGCGAATCTGTTTCAAGGAAACTGCTATTTGCAGGCCTCGGTCAGCTCGCCCGGTCGATCTCTTTGTCCGATCGACGACCTTACTGCCCGATCGGCCTTTCTGCTCTGCAGATCTGTCTTCTGGTCTGTCAAGACCGCTCTGTCCTGGTTTGTCAATTCTGTTCTAACCGACCTTGTCATTCTGCTCTAACAGACCTGGTCTGCTGCTCTGGTCTGTTGCTCTAGTCTGTCGCTCTGCAGACCTGCTCTGCCACTCTGGTCTACCACTCTGCAGACCTGGTCTGCCACTCTGGTCTACCGCTTTGTAGACCTACTCGACTGCTCTGGTCTGTCGCTCTGCAGACCTGGTCTTCTGCTCTGTAGACTTAGTCTTCCACTCTGGTCTGCCACTCTACAGACCTGCTCTTCCGCTCTGCAGACTTAGTCTTTCGCTCTGGTTTGCTGCTCTGCAGACCTGCTCTATCGCTCTGCAGACTTAGTCTTCCGCTTTGGCCTGTCGCTCTGCAGACCTGCTCTACCGCTCTGCAGACCTGCCTTGTCGCTCAGCTCTACTGCGTTATAGAAACCAGCCCCTACTGACAGTCTGAGATTATCCGCTCAGGTCATTTCGACTATAAGTTGAATTTAAATTTAGTGTAAGTTTTAAATTCAATTAAATTCCCTAAAATTTCCGACAATAAATTGTTTGGTTTCTAACAATTTTGATTTTGATTCTCATCTACCAAGCACCAAGAATAAAAATAAAATAAATTTCATTCCTATTCAAGCCTCCTAAACTGCCTACCAAGCATCTCCTCAATCTCTTTGAATACTGTCATTTTATAGCTTAAAACCCTTTACTTTATAATTACATTGTTGACAATTATTATAATAATCCTCAAACTAAAATTCAATATTTATTAATTTTGAAATTCTATCTAATCTTTTTATAAAAATTGTATACTTTAAATTTTTTTTTAAAAAAAAACATAATTAAAATATATGATTTTTCTTCTGGCGGTCGTACGTGTAGCTAGGTTTTTATTATTAATTATTCATTGTGTTTGCTGATTAAATATTTCCATATGGTTACTTTGCGTCCATCTAATTAAATTGGGGGAAGAAAGTTGAAATATACTTAATCCATTTCGGCATTTCCATATGATCAGAAGAAGAAGTCGACACTAATCTCCTCGATCGAAGTTGAATATTGTATGGTAATACAGTACAAGATAGCCAAATTAACTAGCAGTTAATTCTTATGAGAAAAATATACAAAGGTAGTGTCGCAGAGGCAGCCTGTTGGGACAAGCTTTTTGGAGCATGCAGACCGATCCAGCCACTTTATATAAAGATCATCAAGAGGCAGATTCAGAAGCAGATGGTGCAGTGTTTTGTGGTTCCATCTGTCCACCCTTCTGTGCAACGTACCCTACAAGCACAGCCACGTACAATGTCCTACATGAGAGGACCAAATGAGCTGAATGCACGAGATCACCCACAATTCTTGCACGTGTTCCCCACTCCATTCTCATGTCTCCTCATCACCCTAGAGCATGCATCAAGCCAAGCTATCTAGTTCTTTATATTAATGCTCTTGCATCTTCACTGATTTGATTATTATAATCGATAGTTTCAATAATAGTAAGCAAGCAAGGAAGGAAGTATCTTAGTTATTAATTAATAAAACTTAGTTTGTGTTTGCGTCAGCTAGCATTGAAGGGACCCTCATCCACTAATAATGAATGATAGAATCTAGTATCCTAGTTATTAATTAGATATGTATCCGTATATAGGATCACAGTCTTTTTGCTACATGACACATAGAAGACCACACCTGCCCTTCTCATAGGTCAAACACCAAGGACACTGCCACTATACTCCCTTGTTCCCTTCTCATAACTCTCTCCATCCTGATTTCAACTCCCAAATCTATGCCCACCAAAATTGGCAAACCATTTATTTCTTCCCTTTTCCTCATCATTAATTTAAAGAAAATCAACGATCATGTTGTGCGATCACTTGGAAGATGTAGCAAATTAGCACATCGTCTATATCATTAATTACAGACAGAGACTACATTTATATATGCATATATCATAATTAAGCAAAGCCCTATTACTTGTATGATCAGCACAAAACATCCTTGAGTAGTTTGTACCGGCGGGCAGTAGCTTTGGAAGAAGCAGCGGTGGCGCCGGACTTGCTGCGGCCGCGGATTTGTTCCTGCTCATGGCTTTGCTTGACCTTGCTGTCGCCGGCGCCGGAGCCGCTGCTACCAGTAGAGTGATCTCTGCCGGCCGCCGTTGGCTTCTTCGAGTAGAGAAGGGAGGAGACGCGCTTGGCTTCACTTGCGCTCCTGCTTTCGCATATGCACCAGTCGCAGACGGCGGGGGAGGCCAGAGCCGCCTCCTCGTAGTAGTTGGTGCAGTACGAGTGCTGGAACCGGTAGTTGCAGCGTATGCAGAGGAAGAGCTTATCGGCGAAGCCGACATCGCCGCACATGGAGCAAACCATGTTTGTATTAGCCATGGCGAGAGAGAGACAGGGACCAGGACTGGGGAACAAAAAAGGAGCTGAGAGCAAACAGTATCAGTGAAACTCTAATATATAAAGCTTGGATGTATCAGATCGCAACTCCTCCTTTCTTTAAAAAAAAAAAACTATTTTTTTTTAAATTAGAGGCTGCGTTGGAACGTTACCTTCTTCGTGAGTGGCGACCGCTGGAGAATGGGCAAACACATGTTTAGACTTTAAACAAGTATTTAACGTGGATCGTATCCAAAATCAGACAAATCTACGACAATGTTTCTGAGAATTCACATCAGCTTGTCGCAGTTTTTGTGAATTGTTTCTCTTCGGAGAACGTGAAGATTACGCGTCGGCCAATGAAGTCAGTACATGCATAACTGATGAGGTGGCGTGAATCTAAATATCTCCGATCTTATCCGTTAAAAAGGCTCGTGGTTGACCGGGGCTCAGTTCTCCATATAAGCCACATAAGGCTGGTCTGTGTCACTGTGTGAACACGTAGGGACGTCTTTATTAGGAGAAGTTAATATGTGTTTGATTGATTTAATTCAAGTCATTCAATGAACTTGAGAGATTTTGTACCATGATGCTTCTCCGATTTCATTTATGCTTGAAGAGCTACTTTCATGCTACAGTGTCGTACATCCATTTCTATGAATACATAGTATATGAAGGAGCCAGCGGGCATAGATCTTCTGCTTTTTTGGAAATCGATTAATCCATTGTTTACCTGAGCTTACCAACTCTCTAAGGTTTGGATGACAGTGTCTCGCTTTTTTTACCCCTCCTCCCTCTCTCTATTCTCTCTCCTTCGTAACTTTGCAATTATGTCTGCTTGCGCATGTCCCTTTTGCTAGTGGGGCGACACTTAAAAGTTTCCTTATCGTAATTATTCTTCACTTCTAAAAACTCATTAACCGTGTAGGTCGTGGTTGACAGGACCGGTATAAAAATATCAGATTTTAAATTGATTTTTCTGAATTTTCTAATACACGTTAAATGATTTAAGCAAGTGGTGAAGATTTTCGTGTAAAAGTAAAATTGATTGCCGACCGTCGACATGATGGGGGTAATTACAACGCTCCCAAACAAATAAGAAAAAGCCAACATCATTAACGGGGAGAAGAAGAAAAGTCACTTCTTCGTATCCCTTGCCGTCCATCGTACCCATGAACCCAACCTCCTCCCATCTTTTCACCACCAAACCCTAATTATCTCCAACCTCTGTCACTCTTGTTGACGCCTCCTTTGCCCTACGTTGACGGTGAAATCGATCTCCTCGGCACCTCCTTCCGCCGTCATCAAAACCACGGATTAGTCCTCATCGATGACGAGGAGGAGGACGACGACCCCAATCCCCCTTCTCCTCCCTCCTCTGAGATGATGACGAAGAGAGGAAGACCCTGACGTCGATCCGGCGCCCCATGTTTCTTACACATTTAATCGGGAATCCCATGCCCTGATAGTATGTTGTATTCTAGAAGGTCGTCTTGCCACTCCGGACAAGATTCGTGCTGCCACTTCCATTTTCGTGCTCAAGCCGTGGCGATCGGTGTGGAAGGGGACCGAAACGAGGACACAACATACCTCACATCATGGAAGCGCATATAGGATAAGCGTCGTTCGCACATGGACGGCGTCTTGCCCGCGCTCTTCTTCAAAAACAACCCAGAGCATCGGTCTCACATGTGGACCCGTGGCGGGAGATCGTCACTACTGCACATGCTTACCCTGACCTATTTGTGGCACCTGGTTCTGAAGGATCGATTGTAGAGAGGATAAAACAGTCTTGGACTGTTGGTGCTAGGTTCTATGGAATCCCAGAGTCAATCATCCGAGTTTGTGTATCCTAGTTCCTGTCCGGTGATCTTCATCTTCTTCACTGACATCTCCTGGAGGCAGCAGCTTGCCACGGTCCAAAAGGCGATGTTTTGAATACACTAAATCATTTGAAGTGCTTGAAAAGGATGTACAGTGATGTCTCCAAAAGCTTGAAGCTAAGTACGAGGTAGTTCTTTGCATCCACTAGAAATATATAAGGTGCAAGTCATTCACGGTAGAGGTGAAAGACTATGCCTGCCGTCGAGCAGGAGAACCATCATCAACAACTGCTTCCGCTAAGAAAGCTAGGGGTTTGAAAAGGGAACCATACCAGTCAAAGTGATGTGGCTGTGGATTCCGGATAAGGGCTATTGTTCCCATCATGAACTGCAATGATAAAGACAAAACTTTTGTGTACCAGGAGGAAGGCACTGCTATAATCAAGCTATATCCAATTCGTACTAGACATGAACCTGGTCCACTTGATGGACATGCTCGGATCATCCATCGAGTAGTTGGGAACAGGGGGTTCTTATGAATTTAATTCAGATGTTTATGATATTAGGAAGGACACAGACCCCTACTGGTTAAATAGTATTATAGGTGATCCTGTCTGAACGTTAAATCAATGGACGCTGGACACGTGGTGCTTTCTGTGTTACTGACGTAGATCCCCGACTGGCCACACGGAGCTCCGGCGAACCTGCAAAGAAGTCGGGCCGGGAAGGGATTCCCGGCGACGACCCTCCGACGCTCAAGTCAGGCAAGTGGACAACAAAGAAGTGGCTCCGAATATCGTAGAATGCATCCCTCCGGCGAAGTGTGAGGCCCTTTATATAGGGTTGTGGAGAAGCGAGTGCACACATACCGAGGTGTACACGTGTCCTTTCCCATACCTTAGTATGGGCTTATCAGAGGAGCTTACTTGACACCATACTGCTACAGTCTGAGCACGTCTCTGATGGGACAGTGGATCCTTCTGTCGTAAGATTTTCAGTATGGCTTGGACGTAGAACATGCCCGCTGTCAGAAAAAGATGTTTCCCTTGTCCTTTTGTATCTTCTGTTCCTGCGCCGAGCGTCCGGCCGGTCGGCCGTCTCCTTACGTCCGACCGGTCTACGATACTGGTCCGCTCGGGAGATTCCTGGTCGTGTGCAATGCTGACTGTTCACAGTATTACTGCTTTACACCTCGGCCGAGCGAGCTGCCCGCTCGGCCAGGCGACTCTGTTCCCATGAGCGTCGGAACCCCAAGTCCCGTCGGGTCGTCTTTGATTCGGCTGGAACCCCCGTTCGGCCGACCGGTCTCCATTCTCCGGTCGGACGTTTGGCCCTTTGACCTCCCACGTGGCGTTGACTCCCCTCAAGAGGAGGTCCCCTGTTCTTACCGCCGGATCAATAGGCAAGGATGCTAGAGGGGATCCTTATCATGCAGTTATGCACAAGTTCAAGATGTCAAGGTCGAAGTTGGTTTGTTCGAAGAACGAATTGCATCAATAAGTTCAGATTTGTTGGGTTCATTGAAACACGAACTATTTGATATCCTTCATAGGTTGAAGACGCTGAGTGTCACGTCCCAGGTAGTCCCTGTCAGAAAAAATTTCGACAATATCTTCCCTGTACGGGTGACAATATGAAACTATTCTATAAAGCCCTCTGGGCCATATACCTCAGTCAACACGGCCGGAACAATAATAATAAAATACAACTAAACAACCATGCAGTTTATATATTTCAACCTCTAGCTGACACAACCACGCAGTTTATATTTGAAAACCACCTACTCCACTACACAACGGAAAACACAAAACACAATAGAGAAAACAACGCAGCGGAAAAAAAACCAAATGCAGTAGACCAGAAGTCGATAAAATCCTCGAGTACAATCCAACATCACAATTATATAAATCAACATAGTATATCAACACAAATAAGGAACCCAAGTTCGTAAACCAAAAATCGTCGCGACACGGAGTGATGGGGGACTAGTGACTGGAACCTCCCGACAGCATCAACCTGAAATGGTAATATCAACGGGGTGAGTCAACTCCTCAACGGATACCAAGTTGACATGCATAACAAACTATAACTAATAGTAATAAATATGCGTATAGTCTCCTGAGATAATATACAATGCAAAATTGAAAGAAAAAGGGAGAAGCTGTACTCACCGAGACCTCCTATCAGGATAGGTCGTCAGACCGAAAATAACATGTCCCTGTATGCATGTCAATCATATGCATCCATTCAATATGCAGCAAACACAAGCAATAAATGCAATAATGCATATGATGTAAATGACATGTCCTGGTCACCCCTGATTCCAGTCAGCCATCTCACATACGATGGTGAGACCCGAGTTGTCACGCCCCAGAGGAGTCTCTGTCCGAAGAAATTTCGACAGCATCTCCCCTGTACGGCGGACAATCTGAAACTTTTCTACAAGCACTATATACCTCAGCCACATGCGGCTGGAATAATAACAATAAAAGAAAAACAAATATCAAATTCAGCCTCTGGCTGACACAACCACGCAGTTAAAAATAAAGCAGCCCACTCGGCTGTACCAAAACCAAAACACAAAACTGCTAGCCGGCTAGGCTTACACAACCAATAACAAATACAAAACACCACATAACAACATCAATCCTCCAAAAATAAAACCAGAGTACAGAGCTAAACAAACTGATACATAAAACAAGCAAAACATACGTGAAACCGATAAGTCTTCTGATGTGACGTGGGGACCAGCAGACAGGATGCTCCAAGCGACACCATAAATAACCTGGTACCTGAAAAAGATAGTATCAACGAGGGTGAGTTCAACAACTCAGCGAATACCACTGGACATGAGTAGTAAGATATATCTAACAGCAACAAACATGGAATACAACTTCCTAATCATATATAGGGAATATGCAAAACTGAAAAGGTAACTGAGGAAGCTGTACTCACCAGGAACTCCTATCCAGACAAGAGGGTCGTCAAACCGAAAATGTCAATAATCCTGTATGCAGGTCAAAGGTATGCATCCAACCAAAATGCAGCAACCAAATGCAGCAAACACAATCACAATAATATAAATACATCAATGCATATGATGCTAATGATGCGTCCTGGTCACCCCAGTCAGTCCTCTCACACAAATGGCGAGACCGAGTGGGTAGGGCTATGACAACCGTGCACTCTGCCCTGCTCCCGATGAGTGACCGAGTGGGCGGGATGCTGTCGTACTCTCCTGTGACCCCAAATCATAAATGGGGAGCTCAATGCTCTCAACTCCCGGTACACGACGGGTATCACGCTGCGTCCACTACCCATGACCCGACCAACGGAGCTAAACAGAGTCCACCGTCTGCCGGCTACTGCTACACTAAATGCTAGCGGACCCAAACAGAAGGAAGGCCGGCCTACCTCTGGTCATGTGACCAACGGAGCTAAATGAGAACCGCCACACACCGCTCGATATACCACTAAACCATGAGTGGGGTGTGTGCATGTAACTGGCGATGGGCTTAACCATAGTGGAGCCGATAATCGCACAAAGATGCAATCATGATGCATGTCACTATGCATAACAAAAACCGATCAACATAACCATATCCATATATACAAAATGGACTACAGTATCAGTAGGTCAATCCACGGATCTAGGGCATACAGGTCCTCTATGGTATAGCAACCTAGATCATAAACATATCTCCTTCCATAACATATGTACCAACAATATGCACATATCAAGAATCAAGGTCTAGGTACACGAACCATATATGATATACAAATAGAGGTACACAAGTCAGGTATGGTATAAAAACCTAGGTATCAGATAATCTAGATACACATGCCAGAAAATAAAATCCAGAACCTAGTCCGAACCTCAGTAGATATGGTATGCCACTTACTCTAGGAACCAAGGTACTCATGGCAATAATCCTGAAACGTAAACATGGATACATAACAAACGGCCAACAGATCATGCTATGGGTATCAAACCGTGACATACCAAGGCAAACATGATCATTGCTTGCAGCTATAAAATACTATGCATATCCAATAGACAATATCATAAAGATAAGTCAAGAGGTACCCGCCTAAAATAGGAAGGTCCAATCCAGTCCAAATTCGACGTCGAGATGCTCGTATCGTATCAAACTCCTGTAGTATATGATATCCAGATTTAGCTAATTACATATAAATAAATTAGCTAAATCTAATCCTCGAAAAACTAATATAAATCCAGATCCAATTATAAACCCTAATTGGATCATTTAAACTCCTCAATCGACTTTAACTAATCCATATGAATTAGAACTTGCAACAAGCATAATCCATCACAATAATCAATCCAACCATGATCTACATCTAAGATCAAAACCTACATTTAACTATTCAATCACACTAAGCATGTATCAACTAGTGATATACTAACCATCTAGTAATCCATATCATCTTCAATTCCACATACCTAATTCATCAACAATACAAAACCAATTTCCAGAACAACCAGAGCACCTTACCTCTTTCTCCCCACTAGTCGGAGGTGATGAGCGATCGGGCGAAGGAAAACTCCAGCGAACAGTATCGTGGTGGCTGGAATCTTACTCATTTCTACCTTGGGACACATAACTCCCAAATCAACACCACTCTAACAAGATCAAGTCCAAAATCCACAGCTACGTATGGTACTTACCTCCAAAATCGCTGCTAGAGTGAATTAGTGCTCCTCGCCGTCAGCCAGAGAAGAGATCAAAGAATCGCAGACAGTGCTAGGATAGTAGGATTAGTAGAGAGCTCAATACTCCCTCTTCCGGCCAAACTCACTGGCACAAAGGGGCAGCGATCCGAGAGGGCGGCTGAAGGTGATCGGAAGAAGAGGAGCCGACAGGGGTTTGGAACTAGGGCACAGGTAATGGAGCGACATCCCTGACCTGACCCCGTGACCTCTAGCGATGACGATGACATGGAGGTAACGGCGCTAGGGCACCGCTGGAGGGAGAGCCGCAGTGGATAGGCGCTGCTCCGTTCGCCTCATGTGGTGGCGGCGCCTAGATGCGGCTCGAGAAAGAGCAGATGAAGAGGCCGGTGCTAGGTATGAGGAGGGAAATCGACTCGGGAGGAAGAATGGGAAGGGAAAGGGAGATCCTCGGCTGGATCGGGAGAGAATAGGTGAAGGATCGAGAAGAAGGAAGAGAGATCGGCGAGGGAGAAGTAGGGAACCGCACGGTAGGAGAAATGGGGAAAAGGAAATAAAGAAAAATAAAAGGAAAATAAAAAGGAAAATCAACATTTCCTCACATAAATGGGGTAGCCTAAACAGGCTTTCCTAGACCCCATTTTAATCCCCGTAAACTTAGTCCTACGAGCTCCGAAAAATTCCCGAAAAATATCCAAAAATTTTGGAAAAATCCCTTATCATTATTCGCTAATTTTTCAGTATTTTACATTCTCCCCCACTAATAAAAATTTGGTCCCCAAATTTCGTTATCTACCATCAGCAAATACTAACAACAGGTAAAGAGTATAAATGCTGAACGGTAAATAATATCACACACACCAAGTGAAAAGATGGGGTATTGAGCTTGGCTAATATCCTCGAGCTCCCAAGTAACCTCCTCGTCCAAATGATACTGTCATCCGACTTTAACCAATCTGATTGTCTTGTTCCTTAATTGACGCTCTTTCCGGTCCAAAATCTGTACCGGAATCTCCTCATAAGTGACGTCAGGCTGAACGGGAACTGAGATATCCGTCAGCATATGTGTCAGGTCAGGTACGTATCTCCTCAGCATAGATACGTGGAATACGTCATGCACGCCTGACAGGGACGGTGGTAGTGCCAGATAGTAAGCTACCGCTCCAATCCTCTCCAAGATCTGGAAAAGTCCAACATATCGCAGAGCTAGCTTGCATCTGAGATCAAATCTCTTCACCCCTTTCGTGGGTGGAACTCACAGAAATACATGTCGCCAATAGAGAACTCCAAAGGTCTGAGTCTCCGATCAGCATAACTCCTCTGGCGGTCCTGCGCCTCTGACATCCTCTGTCGATAGTACGGACAAACTCTGCCTCAAGCTGAGCTCTATGAGGTCCCAATAACTGGGCCTCCCCAACCTCCTCCCAGAGGGTGGGTGTCTGACAAAGCCTACCATACAACGCTTCAAACGGTGCCATCTGGATAGTCAAATGCAACCCGTTGTTATAGGCAAACACTCTACCAATGGCAAATGGTCCTCCCAACTATCTCCAAAATCTAATACACAAGACTTCAGCAAGTCCTCTAGAGTCTGAATGGTCCGTTCTAACTGTCCATCGGTCTGCGGATGGAAAGTTATATTGAAACAGAACTGAATGTCCAAGGCCTGCTGCAGACTCTGCTAGAATCAAGACGTAAACCGAGAGTCTCTATCCGAAATGATAGTCAAAGGGACACCATATAATATGATGATCTCCCGATAATACAAATCCGCCAATCGATCCAGGGAATCCGACTTCCGAATCGCCAAGAAGTGCGCCGATTTGGTTAATCAATCAACGATTATCCCAAATCGTGTCATAGCCTCATCGTCTCCTCGGCAAACTCACCACAAAATCCATGGTAATATATTCCATTCCCACTCAGGAACAAAAATCCGCTGAAACAACCCGGCAGGTATTTAGTGCTCAACCTCCACCTGCTAACAAACAAGACATCTAGCTACAAATTCCGCAATGTCTTCCTTCATACCGTTCCACCAACAGGAACGTCGCAAATCTTGATACATATGGGTCCCGCCTGGATGGATCGCAAATCGAGAGCGATTAGCCTCCTGAAGTAGCTCCTGTAAGACCGGATGAGACTGAGGTACGCATAATCTACCTCGGAAGTATACAACACCCTCTCGTCTCGTGTGAACTCGGTCTGCTGCCCGGAAGCTATCTGGCTGCAAACAAACTGCAAATACTGCTCAGCAGCCTAGGGCTCTCGGATCCTCGTCCTGATCGACGACTGAGCAACCATGGTAACCAGAGTACCCTGCTCTGTCTGTCCTTACCCCTCAAGGCCCAACTCGGAAAAACCTTGAATCAAGTCTGTGACCACAACTCGGTGGCAAGCTAAAGTCCCTCTAGACTTCCGGCTAAGTGCATCTGCAACCCCATTAGCTCTCCCCGGGTGATAGCTAATGGTACAATCATAATCCTTCAGGAACTCCATCCATCCCCTCTGTCGGAGATTAAATTCCTTCTAAGTAAACAGATATTTGAGACTCTTATGGTCAATGAGAATCTCAAATGTAACGCCATATAAATAATGTCGCCAAATCTTCATGGCAAAAATAATGGCGACTAGCTCCAGATCATGTACAGGGTAGTTCTTCTCATACTCCTTCAATCACCGAGAAACATAGAAGACTATCGTGTCGTGCTGCATCAGAACAGCGCCAAATCCTGTAGAGATGCGTCGATATAAAGCACGAATCCGTCCTCTCCAAAAGGAAAAACCAAAATCGGAGCCGACACTAGTCTCCACTTCAGCTCCTAGAAGCTGGTCTTGCAATCCTCAGTCCAAGTGAACTTCACGCCTTTCCTGGTCAGGCGTGTAAGTAGCATAGTAATCCGTGAGAAACCCTCAACGTATCTCCGGAAATATCGGCCAAACAAAGGAAGTTGCGAGCCTCTTCCATAGACTCCGTCTACTCCCAACGGAAACAAACTCGATCTCCTGTGGAACCACAGTATACTCCTACTGGTCATCATGTGTCCTAAAAATCTCACAGAAGACAATCTCAAAACGCACTACTGAACTTCGCATATAGATGTTCTCGTCGAAACATCTCCAGAACTATGCAAAATGGCGTGCGTGACTCACCGCGGATCCGAAATAGATCACAACATCGTCAACAAAGACAATGGAAACCGATCCAAACCTTCCAGGGATACTCAAATCATCGAGTCCATGACAACATCTAGGGCACCGCAAGCACTAATGGTAAAACCAAGACACATAATGTCCGTATCACAGACATTCCTAATAATAAGATCCTCAACAATAAACAGATCTAATCACCAACGATATATAATCACCAAAGAATAGAACCTCCAGTGTGAGAGCAATGCTCTATCACACGAAATACCACATATGTGGGAGCAACGCTCTACCACAAGAAATCCTCCATATGTGGGAGCAACGCTCCACCATAAATACTCCAAAAATGTACCTGCAATAGATATGGGAGCAATGCTCCGCTATAAGTAATCTGCAATAGGTGGGAATAACGCTCCACCACAGACAATCCATAACATGTGTGTCCAAGGCACCTAACTATCTAGCTAGAGACTGCACGAGATCTCTCTACCACAGATCACTGTGGTTAGCCTAGGGTATCACAATCCAGTAATCAAATCAAATTCATAGTCCACTATATCATCATCCTAGTGGGTCGGTCACCCACTAATAGGAGAATTAGTTGACAGGATAATACAACTAATATCATAACGTAGACATTTAACATTCTACATTCCACATAAGTAGACTCATCATGATGCTACCAACCATACACCTAACACACGTGCACACACAACATAGGTATGATCAACATAATCCTCTAATTAGTGCACACCCAACATACTCACAATATAGGTGTAAATCACCGTGATATCTCCAACAATACATACCGAACCCGTGTGCATATATCATCGTAGGTAAAATCAACAATACCCCTCAAACAATACTCACATGACAAATGTACACATATGCCAAGAGTATAATCAACATATACTTCCAATAAGGCATACTAAAACCCAAGTGCATTCACAAATCACACATAATCAACAAGATGCCTCAGATACCACACCAAACACATATGTACATGCCACATAAATATGCATAATCAACATATTTTAAATCCAATCTACCACACAAACCCTACTCCACCTTCTAAGTTATCCTACAAGATACAAACAGTCTAAATTTAAGGTACCCACGGAATAGGATAAATCAATCCTCTAAAGACTGACCAAAATCGACAATGATATACGATCAACTCAGTCTTTTCCACGTCAGTACAAAACATGTACTCAAATGTGCTCTAGATACCAAACTAAGCACAAACAACCCAAAGATCAGCATCTCCATAAAAATAGGGTATGATGGTCCTCTACTGATCGGTCCAACAAAACTAAATCGGCCATCTACCAACTGATCAAGATTACATTAATCCCCTTCAAGCAACTATGGTAAATCAAACTTCTACTGACCGATCTCACAAGAGTAGATCAATTACCTACTAATGAAATTAATTAAGATAACATGGTATACTATTGGCTAGGTCAACATAAAGATATAAATACTATCCACTACCCAGCTATTAAAAGCAGAGGCTGGTATGTGCCTCAATCTGCTAACCAACTAGTAATAACATAAGCTAAAAACTACTAGTGTATGATATGATAAATCACCAGAAACTGTAACCCTTAATCTCTATTAAGGTCGATCATCATCAGGGTTTTACCTAATACATAAAATATCTACTATCTCAACAAGACAGGTACTAGTAAAGAGTGATAATCCATGTCATATTGTAATAATGAACAGGGCATAAACTAACAGAAAGGTAGGATAACAGTATATACTAACATACCTCCTATAGCTTGGAGATGTCCTGCTGCCAGGTCCCAAAATCCAAAAAGTCACATCGAGAAGACAAAATCACGAAATCCAAAACATCGAAAATAAGACTCATAAGTCGATCTCTGTTACCAAATAAATTGGTATCAGATAAATCTCAAAAATCCAGAACACATAGCAAGTATCGTATACCTGCTCTGATACCACTAAATTGTCACGCCCCAGAGGAGTCTCTGACCGAAGAAATTTCGACAGCATCTCCCCTGTACAGCGGACAATCTGAAACTTTTCTACAAGCACTATATACCTCAGCCACATGCGGCTGGAATAATAACAATAAAAGAAAACAAACACCACGCAGTTAATATCAAATTCAGCCTCTGGCTGACACAACCACGCAGTTAAAAATAAAGCAGCCCACTCGGCTGTACCAAAACCAAAACACAAAACTGCTAGCCGGCTAGGCTTACACAACCAATAACAAATACAAAACACCACATAACAACATCAACCCTCCAAAAATAAAACCAGAGTACAGAGCTAAACAAACTGATACATAAAACAAGCAAAACATACGTGAAACCGATAAGTCTTCTGATGTGACGTGGGGACCAGCAGACAGGATGCTCCAAGCGACACCATAAATAACCTGATACCTGAAAAAGATAGTATCAACGGGGGTGAGTTCAACAACTCAGCGAATACCACTGGACATGAGTAGTAAGATATATCTAACAGCAACAAACATGGAATACAGCTTCTTAATCATATATAGGGAATATGCAAAACTGAAAAGGTAACTGAGGAAGCTGTACTCACCAGGAACTCCTATCCAGACAAGAGGGTCGTCAAACCGAAAATGTCAATAATCCTGTATGCAGGTCAAAGGTATGCATCCAACCAAAATGCAGCAACCAAATGCAGCAAACACAATCACAATAATATAAATACATCAATGCATATGATGCTAATGATGCGTCCTGGTCACCCAGTCCTCTCACACACAAATGACGAGACCGAGTGGGTAGGGCTATGACAACCGTGCACTCTGTTGTCACTGCTCCCGATGAGTGACCGAGTGGACGGGATGTCAGAGTACTCCTGTCCTGTGACCCCAAATCATAAATGGGGGAGCTCAATGCTCTCATCTCCCGGTACACGATGACGGGGAGGTATCTCTGCCGGCTACCACGCTGAGTCACCTGACCAACGGAGCCAAACAGAGTCCACCGTCTGCCGGCTACTACGCTGCTACACTAAATGCCAGCGGAGCCAAACAGAGCGGAACTGACTGCCGGCTACCTCGCTGGGTCATGTGACCAACGGAGCCAAACAGCAGAACCGCCACACACCTGCCTGATATACCACTAAACCATGAGTGGGGGTGTGTGCAGTACATGTAACTGGCGATGGGCTCAACCATAGTGGAGCCGACAATCGCACAGCATGCAATCATGATGCATGTCACTATGCATAACAAAAACTGATCAACATAACCATATCCATATATATACAAAATGGGTACTACAGTATCAGTAGGTCAATCCACGGATCTAGGGCATACAGGTCCTCTATGGTATAACAACCTAGATCATAAACATATCTCCTTCCATAACATATGTACCAACAATATGCACATATCAAGAATCAAGGTCTAGGTACACGAACCATATATGATATACAAATAGAGGTACACAAGTCAGGTATGGTATAAAAACCTAGGTATCAGATAATCTAGATACACATGCCAGAAAATAAAATCCAGAACCTAGTCCGAACCTCAGTAGATATGGTATGCCACTTACTCTAGGAACCAAGGTACTCATGGCAATAATCCTGAAACGTAAACATGGATACATAACAAACGGCCAACAGATCATGCTATGGGTATCAAACCGTGACATACCAAGGCAAACATGATCATTGCTTGCAGCTATAAAATACTATGCATATCCAATAGACAATATCATAAAGATAAGTCAAGAGGTACCCGCCTAAAATAGGAAGGTCCAATCCAGTCCAAATTCGACGTCGAGATGCTTGTATCGTATCAAACTCCTGTAGTATATGATATCCAGATTTAGCTAATTACATATAAATAAATTAGCTAAATCTAATCCTCGAAAAACTAATATAAATCCAGATCCAATTATAAACCCTAATTGGATCATTTAAACTCCTCAATCGACTTTAACTAATCCATATGAATTAGAACTTGCAACAAGCATAATCCATCACAATAATCAATCCAACCATGATCTACATCTAAGATCAAAACCTACATTTAACTATTCAATCACACTAAGCATGTATCAACTAGTGATATACTAACCATCTAGTAATCCATATCATCTTCAATTCCACATACCTAATTCATCAACAATACAAAACCAATTTCCAGAACAACCAGAGCACCTTACCTCTTTCTCCCCACTAGTCGGAGGTGATGAGCGATCGGGCGAAGGAAAACTCCAGCGAACAGTATCGTGGTGGCTGGAATCTTACTCATCTTCTACCTTGGGACACATAACTCCCAAATCAACACCACTCCAACAAGATCAAGTCCAAAATCCACAACTACGTATGGTACTTACCTCCAAAATCGCTGCTAGAGTGAATTTGTGCTCCTCGCCGTCAGCTAGAGAAGAGATCAAAGAATCGCAGACAGTGCTAGGATAGTAGGATCAGTAGAGAGCTCAATACTCCCTCTTCCGGCCAAACTCACTGGCACAAAGGGGCAGCGATCCGAGAGGGCGGCTGAAGGTGATCGGAAGAAGAGGAGCCGACAGGGGTTTGGAACTAGGGCACAGGTAATGGAGCGACATCCCTGACCTGACCCCGTGACCTCTAGCGATGACGATGACATGGAGGTAACGGCGCTAGGGCACCGCTGGAGGGAGAGCCGCAGTGGATAGGCGCTGCTCCGTTCGCCTCATGTGGTGGCGGCGCCTAGATGCGGCTCGAGAAAGAGCAGATGAAGAGGCCGGTGCTAGGTATGAGGAGGGAAATCGACTCGGGAGGAAGAATGGGAAGGGAAAGGGAGATCCTCAGCTGGATCGGGAGAGAATAGGTGAAGGATCGAGAAGAAGGAAGAGAGATCGGCGAGGGAGAAGTAGGGAACCGCACGGTAGGAGAAATGGGGAAAAGGAAATAAAGAAAAATAAAAGGAAAATAAAAAGGAAAATCAACATTTCCTCACATAAATGGGGTAGCCTAAACAGGCTTTCCTAGACCCCATTTTAATCCCCGTAAACTTAGTCCTACGAGCTCCGAAAAATTCCCGAAAAATATCCAAAAATTTCGGAAAAATCCCTTATCATTATTCGCTAATTTTTCAGTATTTTACACGAGTGGATAGGGTTATGACAACTGTGCACTCTGCTATCACTACTCCTGATGAGTGACCTAATAAACAGGATATTGTCGGAGTACACCTATCCTCCTACCCCAAATCATAAGTGGGGGAGCTCAATGCTCTCATCTCCCTGAGCCAGTCCAGAGGAGGGATCCCTGCCGACTACCACGCTGCGTCACACTACCCATGAGCGGACCAACGAAGCCAAACAGAGCAAATCTGTTTGTCGACTACCACACTGCGTCACCACTACCCATGACTGGACCAGCGGAGCCTAACAGAGCATAAATGCCACACACCCTACTTGATATACCACTAACCCATGAGTGGTTGTGTGTGCATATCCATGTAACTGGCGATGTGCTCAACAATAATGGAGCTGCCAATCGCTAACATGCAATCATGCGAGATGATGCATGACACTAAACATGAAGATCCAGACCATATCTACCTCCATAAAACATGTACCAAAATATGTGGATTAAATAATATGATCTAGGTACACAGGTCAAGTATGATATCTAACAGTCTGGTATATCATAAGACATGACATGCCACTACCTCTATAACATAAAGAATAAATAGGGGCATGAATGTTAAACAAGTAACAAACAAAACAGGCTCGGAAACAAATAGTGACATACCGATGTAGATATAAACATAATTATTACTACTTGTTAAACATCTACTAAGCATATCAACATGACATATCAAAAGATATAAGTCAAGATACCCGCCTCAAAAAGTGGTGATCGTATCCGAAATATACCCCACGTCGAGATGTCGTCTCGAATCAAAGTCCTACAATGTATGATATACAGATTTAGCTAATTACATAAATTAATTAGTTAAATCAAATCTCCAACTAAATCTAATTCATCGATCAACTAGGGTTAGCTCCATTACTCTAAACATCCCACCATTTGGACCAAATGATTTGATAAGGGAACCATAGCATTAACCCATTTAATCATCACATTAGGTAAGGTTAAACATAAAAATCATTTCCAAACCTACCCCAAGTCAGAGGCTTCCCTATTGACTCACGGCTGGAACAATCTGCGGTGGGAACAATGACCAGACCCGTTAAAGCCCTGACCTCCAACACAATTCCTCTAAATTAACATCCAAATTAATTAGATCTAATACACAAATCCTCTACTAAGGTTAAACTCATTACCTCTATGGTGGCAATAGAGCTCGGTGTGTAAGAGTAGTGGGTACTGGTGGCCGCTGGAAATGTCGACTACTCCTATGATCCAATGATGTTAGCTACAAACTATCGGCAATGGGATGGTCGGAACCGAAGGAAACCACTGCCTTCCAAAAATAATCTCAAGTCAACACCACACAGAGGGTTAATACCCAAATCAAAAATCTAGGACAGAACACCTACCTACCAGTTCATGTCGGAGCAACTGAATACCCTCCACGACCACAGATCGGGAACTAGGGCACAACGAACAAAGAATTCAGACGCTCAGCTATCTTCGATTTGTGGCGTCGGCGCTGCTCCGTGCGTGAAGAGGGCGACACCTAGGGCTCTCTCTCTCTCTCGGTCGTGGCTGTCATCGTGTGTGTGTGGTGGTCAGCAGCGGTGCACAGAGAGATTGGGAGAGGAAGAAAAGGGGCGGCGAGGATGGCTAGGGCACGACGTCGCTGAAGTAACCCAGTTCGATGGTCGGATGCGACGACAAGAGATAGATCTAGGGCACGGCTCGATGCTGCTTGGCACGAAGAGATGAACGGATCGGAGGGGAAGGAGGCGTCGGAAAGGGATTCGGCTTGAGGATTCCCCTTGGCCGAGGGGAAGATGATCGGGCTCGAGGACGATGAGAGGGCTTCGGCGTCACAGGAGCAAAGGGGAAGAGGAAGAGGAAGGGGAAGGGGATCGGGCTCAAGGAGGAAGAAGGAGAAGAAAAGAAGAGTTGGGCACGGCGTCGGGTGAGGGGAGAAGAAAAAGAAAAAGAAAAGGAAAAGGAAAACTAAAACTTTTCCTCGTTCAATGGGGTGGCCTAAACAGGTTTTTCCGTGGCCTAATAATTGCCTCCGTTAAATTCGTCATACGTGCTCCGAAAAATTACCAGAAATTTTTTTAAAATTTCTGAAAATTTCGTTAAGGTTATTCCTCTATTTAACCTTATTATTTAATTAATATTACCGTATTTTACACTGGGTGGAGGGATGCACCACTCTGTGGATCATTGGTGGTAGACAATGATGAAATTGCAGTGGAGAAAGAAGAGCACCCACCATCATAACAGGCATGACGGTATATTTAGCATGGAAGCCTAGATGATTAAGGAAGATGATACATGATTTAGTTCAGATCTAGGAATTATTGTGCCATGGAATAGAATGACAACAGATTGCCAAGATAGGAAGTAGCTTATGAGGCAGAACATGAAGCCTGTTAAGTGGATGGTAATGGAAGAATGCACTCTAGATTTCTTTTTTGGCGTCAGGGAGTACAAACAACGTTAACGCTTTACAAGGCTCACAGTTTGTTTCCATAAATCAGAAAATTATTTTATCCAGGAATTCAAAAAATACCAGTAGCAACTTGCTTTAAGAAATCTCTGTGCTTCTACTAAGAAGTCCCCTTAAACCATACATGTGCGCTCTTTGTTTATACTGAATCCACAAGTAGCAAAATTCTGGACACATCAAGAATTAACTCTCACTACCAATCCGAAGAAGGATAATATTATCTAGACTAGCGTGCAAGTGGATTCAAAAGTGAAGAAGGCTCTTGAATTTACAAACCATACAATTCAATTCCCTTATGGAGCTTGCCTTGTTATGAAACACAATTTGGCAAACACAATTTTAAGGGCACATCTCTCTCATATTGACATCAATTTTGGGTTTATCAAATCAAGTAAATCATACATGAGACACTCAAGTGACGAGTTTTGTTGAGCATACTCTCTCCTCAAAAACACTGTTGAAAAGTGTCCAACATATTGGTTAATCCCCCAAAGTTGTGGCCAGTGTGTAGCCAATGTCAAGCTTTCTCCCATAGAGGTTCAGTTACGAAACAAGTGAAGAAAAGATGATCTGTTGTCTCATCTGCTTGTTAGTACAATGGACATATCTTGCCGTCTACATACACCAATCTATCCTTGGTGTGTATTTTATCATTTGCAAGGTGCCACATGACAAACTATAGGTTCAACATGACATACTACTTCCATACAACCGTTGTCCACACCTTCCTATTACTTATTGTACGACTGTAAGTGCATGGTTTTATCACAAGTAATAAAAAATATCAATCCCATAGGGGTTGGGTTAAGCACTAGTGACTTACACGATGAATTCTCTAAACGATCGAAATGTTATAAATTTATTCACTAAAAGAGAGAGAGGAGTAGAGAGAAGACAATTAAGAAAGAAGATTGATTTGAGGAAGTTGGTCAAAAGATATGTTTTAGGAATTCAGTTTCATTATGATGCTAATTAATATATTATGGATTGTCCATCTCCCTTCCTTTATCCCTATGCATATGTAGGAAATCTAACTAAATATTGGCACTCCCTTGCGATGGTCGTATTAGAGTGTTAGCTGTAAGTACCACGAGTTAGTTTTGATGTAATTAATCAAGTTAAGTTAGGCTCTACTTTTTTATGCTTTGTATCTAAGTGTACAGGGACATAAGAACACAAGAAGTTAAGTGGAAGATGTAATTAGCGAAAAGGATGACACGTGAAACAAGTCAACGGACTTGGTGTATCCGAGGAATGAGGTACTACGAAAGAGTACACCGGCAGACGAGAAGGACGTGGGTGTCGCTTTAGAGAGATGAGAAGCCAGGGAGGAAGACTACTTGAGGAGAAAGTCGGAGTTGGATTCAGGTAAGCTCAACTCTAGACAGCTGGAAGATCACCTAAGTGACCGGACAAGTCAACTTGAGTTGACTCTATCTAGGCACCTGGACCAAGTCCAGGTGCCCAGATTGCAGCACCCATATTAGGTCCAAATGCTCAGGATGTCTCGACCAAGTCAACAACCTGTTGCAAAGAGGATCAAAGCTGGAATCCACGTTAGCAGACTCCAGCGCCCGGACCAGATCCATGCGCTTGGAAGCCGATAAGTCATTGACGAAGAGTCGTTGAGGAGTGGATTGAGGCGACCACATCTAAGTGCCTGGACCGGGTCCATGCTCCTAGATCAGGTCAAGGCTCTTGGATCACGTCTAGGCACCTGGAAGTTGCCACACAACCAACTGTTGGTGCAGTAAGCATCCGACGATCGAACCTCAGTTTTGATAATGACAAAGGGATTCAAAGTTAAGATTCCTTGTTATCTAACGTGGTTAAATAAGGTTTCAGGGAAGTCCTAACTGCGGTTAGGTAGGGGAAAATCCTAAGGGGAGGTAACCTTAGGTCCTAGGGGGTGGTAATCCTAGGTGAAGGAAAATCCTAAGGGGGGGGGGGGTTAACCTTAGGTCCTAGGGGGCGGTAACCCTAGGTGAAGGAAAATCCTAAGAGGGGGTAACCTTATGTCCTAGGGGGCGGTAACCCTAGGTGGAGGAAAACCCTAAGGGGCGGCAACCTTAGGTCCTAGGGGGCGGTAACCCTAGGTGGAGAAAAACCCTAGGGGGAGGTAACCCTAGGTCCTAGGGGGTGGTAACCCTAGGTGGAAAGTCCAGTCGGTCTGGAGGACAGGACTGACATCAGGTAAATCTCCTGAGTGGAGTAGGTGAGGACGCGTTCCCCGTAGAGGGAACAGTAGGCGTCGGGTCGACCTAGGGTTTCCGGTCGGGAATCTAAAGTCAGACTCGGACAGTCCGGAGACTGTCATTATCACAACTATTATGCTTTATGTGCTAACTTTGTGCTGCAGGGTATATTTGGGATTAATGTATCTTGCAGGGACCAAAGTGCAAAGATTAACCTCGGATGAACAGTGTCCGAGGCGCCTCCATGGAGCTTGGAGGCGCCTCGGGTGCAAAACCTGAGCTGACTGCGAAGCAAGCTTCAAGGCGCCTTGGATAGGTTGAAGGCGCCTTGAACAAGTTGATGAAGGCGCCTTGGAGAGGTTGGAGGCGCCTTGAACAGGATAGAATTCGACCAGGTCAGTTCTGATCCACGCGGGTGATGCGGCCAGCCTGGAGGCTCCTTGGAGGGGTTTAAGGCGCCTTGAACACCCCTTATAAAAGGGGTTCGAGCAGCAGCAAGTGACAACGAAAGAAAAAGCTTCCTCGTGCTGTGTTCTACTCAAGTATTGCTTCTGAAGTGCTGCGACAACCACCCGACGACCCGGAGCTCCGAATCTTCATTTCTTAATTGTCGTCGGTATAATTAATTCTTGTCAATTATTGTACTTTAGTTTGTAATAATTATACGAGCTTATAGTTGTTGCCCACGGAAAGCGATCAAGGATCGCGGGCCTTCGAGTAGGAGTCGATCAAGGACCCTCCAAAATTGTTTTCAAAAAATCCATTTTCATCTTTTTACCATTGATTGGAATTAGTGAAATATCGTGTTTTCAAAAATTTGTAGTAATATTCTTTTTTAATATTTTAATAATATTTTATTATTTTCTCTCGAAATTCCTGAATTACTATTTTTATTTCTTTCCCACACTACTAATCCAAGACCAAGTCTTGGAACAAGTTTTATTGTGTTTATTTTGCGAGATTCCTTCTAATGACCTACGAAGATGGGTACAACTCCACATGCCTACCACTGCTGTTTGACGAGAACTTCAGATACTGGAAAGACTAAGTGGAGCATCAATTAAAGACCGAAGCAGAAATATGGACCATAGTCCATATTGGATTCACTCTCCCCACCAAAGAAGGTGCACCCATCACCTGTGACAAGTGGGATGCACAAACAATAAGGACATTCGAGGCAAATGCAAAAGCAACTTACATTCTCCTATGCGGACTAACAAATTCAGATCTTGATCGAGTTGGAAAGTTCAATAATGCTAAGGAGATTTGGAAGAAAGTGCTCAAGCTTTATGAGATCCCTTCAGAGTTAGAAGATCGAATAGAACCTGAGTCCGAATTTGAAATTGAATCCTCAGAGTCAACCTCCGAACCAGACTCAGAAAAATCAGAGCAAACCGATATCATAGCATTAATGGCCAAAGACGAGATATCTGAATCTGAGTCAGAATTTGAAATGCCAACAGTCAAGGGGGAGGATCCTATCACAGATCTAAAAGGTAAAATTGTAAATTTAAATTGTAAATCTCTCATAATCTGTTTTAAGTGTAGGGAGAGAGGGCACTATAGAAACGAATGCCCCACTTGTAAGACTTGACCGGCACAATTGGAGGAGAAGGAGAAAATGATCAGGAGAGGGAAGAAATACATTAAATGCTCCAAATACAAACTAATGGGTCACTACAAAAGACAATGCCCAGAAAGAAGACCCAAGGATTCAGAGGGAGAAATCAAGGTTAGTACATTTACATTATATGAAAATCCAGTTTTTGCAACACATGATTGCACTAGTTTAACTAATCTTGCTTGCTCTAGTATAGATTTCTCTTCAAAATTAGATATGCATGCTAATAATGTAATGAATAAAATTAATTCAAATAAAAATAAGAAATTAACTCTTAGAAAATTAGAAATACAAAATAATATTTTAAAAGATAAAATTGATAAATTAGAGAAGATTGTTAATAATTTAGTCAAATCACAAAATCTAGACTTGAGTTATAAGTCTAAAGTAAAACTTAAACAGTACAAACCAAGCTATAATCAAGTACCTTTTATTTACCAAACTTAATTTAAATAAAACGTAAATCAATAACATAGGAGGAGGCTCCAGAATAGCTAGCACCTCCGAAATTAATCCACCCGATAAGGGTAAACAAGAGTAGACTACCCGACAGGGTAATTAAGGTTAGAAAAAATAGGCTAGGTTTAACTTGACCCACGGTACTGGTGAAGTTTTTGGATGATAGTACGTTAGGGAAGCTTGGGCATCGCATGTCTAGGAAGATATTGCTTCGACCTGGTGCATTTGGCCAAGTGGAACTGACCGAAGCTACCCTTAAATGGATCCTAACTAGTTAGACCAGGGTTTAGTATTAAGTTCAATGGGTAGGACTATTTGGAAAACCTCGAAGGCATGGTTACTTTAATGAATTCCTTGTGACTCACCATAGCTCAGAAGTTTATCCAAAAAATGCTTACTTGTTGAACCCAAAGCTAAACCTGAATCTAACACAAAGTTAAACCAAACCCTTAAATTGAACCACAATTCATCTCACAAAAATTATAGGATTCCCTGATTAAAAATTTAGATTGGGTGAGATGACTAAGTAATTAAAATCAAACTGATAATTAATTCAAATTCAAATTAATTTCAAAGTTATTTTAAAACTTAATTTCAAAATCTTTTTAAAAAAAACTTAATTTCAAAATCTTTTTTTAAGAAAAAAAACTTTTTCAAAATCTTTTTAAAAATTAATTTCAAAATTATTTAAAAATATTTTCAAAATCAATTTCAAAATTATTTAAAAAATTCTTTAAAAATTATTTAAAAATCTTTTCAAAATCAATTTCAAAATTATTTAAAAAATCTTTTCAAAATTAATTTCAAAATTATTTAAAAAATCTTTTCAAAATTATTTAAAAATCTTTTCAAAATCAATTTCAAAATTATTTAAAAATATTTTCAAAATTAATTTCAAAATTATTTAAAAAATCTTTTCAAAATTAATTTCAAAATTATTTAAAAATCTTTTCAAAATTATTTAAAAAATTCTTTAAAAATCTTTTCAAAATCAATTTCAAAATTATTTAAAAAATCTTTTCAAAATTATTTAAAAATCTTTTCAAAATTTATTTCAAAATTATTTAAAAATCTTTTCAAAATTATTTTCAAAAATCATTTTAAATCTTTTAAAACTTAATTTCAACAATTATTTGAAAAATTATTTTAAATCTTTTGAAAATCAATTTCAAAATAAGTTGAAAAATCATTTGAAAAATCCCTTGAAAAATTAATTTCAAAATTATTTCAAAATTTCTTAAAAAATCATTTGAAAAATTACTTGAAATACCCTTTGAAAAAATTAATTTCAAAACCCTTTTCAGAAGTTATTAAATTCTTTGAAATTCTCAACTCAATTAATGTTAAATCTTCAAAATAATTAAATGGTCACTTATTTGGAATTCGAACTTACATTTTACATCAATTGCAAAGACAACTCCATCTCACGCTCACTCATATGCCAAACATGCTTGTTAATCTAAAATGAGTGAGATGGAAAGTTTGGAAAATAATTTTTTTTCTTCTCATACTTGAACCAAAGAATTAATTAAGGCATTAATTAAGGGGGAGAGATATCGAGTTGGTTTTAAAATTAGTTTTTCTTTAAAATAAAATTTTTGACTTGACCTCAAAATTAAAAACTATTTTTGGCATATCTTCGAAAATTCAAGTTATTTTTAACTCAGCTTTAAAATTAAAATTATTTATGACTTGACTTTTAAATTATAACTCCTCTAGAAGCTAAATGTTTTCAAAGCTAAGTAATTAATTAAGTTTTCTCTAACTAAACTTAGTTAAATTATTTTCTAAACTTAGCTACTTGGCAAGATATTTTCTCAACGCAATCATTTTTTGAAAACATAGCTAAGTATTTTTCAAATTTAGCTAAATATTTTTTTTCTTTTTTCATAAACATTTAGCTAAGTACTTTTTAAAGTGTTTTAATGAAAAAAAAATTTTAGCTAAGTGTCTCTCAAAGCAATTGTTTTCAAATACTAAGTTCTGCTGAAAATGCTAAGTATTTTCTAAAGCATTCTCAAAATTTCATCAAAACAGTTTTTTTTTTAAAACTAAATCTTTTTAAGGTTAAATACTTAACAAAACTATTATCTTCATAAGTTTAGCTAAGTTCTTGATAAAAGTATTTTAAAAAGTAAAAATCTTAGCTAAATTAAGTCTTGATCAATTTTTTTTCTAAACTCCCTCTTTAAAAACTAAGAATTTAAAGTGTTTTGATATCACAAAAATTTGCTAAGTTACTTTTTAAAAAACAAAATAATTTTATCTCAGCTAAAAGTATCTCTCAAACTAAAGGAAGAATTTTGCTTTCAAAATTATGATAACATTTTTATTTCACCTAGCTAAAAGTCTTACAAGAAAAACTAAGTGTTTATCAAAAGTATGCTTAACCCTCTATTTTTCTCTTTGAAAGATGAGATAAAAAATTATCTTTGAAAGTTAAGCTAAGGCCTAGATTTTCTTCACTCTCTTGGGAATTTTGATATATGGCAAAGGGGGAGAGAAGGAAGAAATTCAAAGAAAAGAAATTTTCTTTGTGAATGTGCCTATGTTTTATGCCTGTGCTTATTTATGCTTATCATTATTATATTTTTTTACTTAACTTTGAATTTCGGTTGCCATAATCAAAAAGGGAGAGATTGTTGGTGCAGTAAGCATCCGACGATCAAACCTCAGTTTTGATAATGGCAAAGGGATTCAAAGTTAAGATTCCTTGTTATCTAACGTGGTTAAATAAGGTTTCAGGAAAGTCCTAACTGCGGTTAGGCAGGGAAAAATCCTAAGGGGAGGTAACCTTAGGTCCTAGGGGGTGGTAACCCTAAGTGAAGGAAAATCCTAAGGGGGGATAACCTTAGGTCCTAGGGGGCGGTAACCCTAGGTGAAGGAAAATCCTAAGGGGGGGTAACCTTAGGTCCTAGGGGGTGGTAACCCTAGGTGGAGGAAAACCCTAAGGGGCGGCAACCTTATGTCCTAGGGGGCGGTAACCCTAGGTCCTAGGGGGTGGTAACCCTAGGCGGAAAGTCCAGTCGGTCTGGAGGACCGGACTAGCATCAGGTAAATCTCCTGAGTGGTGTAGGTGAGGACGCGTTCTCCGTAGAGGGAACAGTAGGCGTCGGGTCGACCTAGGGTTTCCGGTCGGAAATCTGAAGTCAGACTCGGACAGTCCGGAGACTGTCATTATCACAACTATTATGCTTTATGTGCTAACTTTGTGCTGCAGGGTATATTTGGGATTAATGTATCTTGCAGGGACCAAAGTGCAAAGATTAACCTCGGATGAACAGTGTCCGAGGCGCCTCCATGGAGCTTGGAGGCGCCTCGGGTGCAAAACCTGAGCTGGCTGCGAAGCAAGCTTCAAGGCACCTTGGATAGGCTGAAGGCACCTTGGAGAGGTTGGAGGCGCCTTGAACAGGATAGAATTCGACCAGGTCAGTTCTGATCCACGCGGGTGATGCGGCCAGCCTGGAGGCGCCTTGGAGGGGTTTAAGGCGCCTTGAACACCCCTTATAAGAGGGGTTCGAGCAGCAGCAAGTGACAACGAAAGAAAAAGCTTCCTCGTGCTGTGTTCTGCTCAAGTATTGCTTCTGAAGTGCTGCGACAACCACCCGATGACCCGGAGCTCCGAATCTTCATTTCTTAATTGTCGTCGGTATAATTAATTCTTGTCAATTATTGTACTTTAGTTTGTAATAATTATACGAGCTTATAGTTGTTGCCAACGGAAAGCGATCAAGGATTGCGGGCCTTCGAGTAGGAGTCGATCAAGGCTCCGAACGAAGTAAATCCTCCTATCTCTGTGTGTTTGTTTTCTTTATTCCGCTGCGTTTTTACTCGAGTGTTTTACGATTCGAAAAATGAATTAGCCGCGAGCGCTATTCACCCCCCCCCCCTCTAGCGCGTCTCGATCCAACACCAACGATATAAAGTGTTCTCAGCACTATAAAAGGAGAGGATGCCCTCTAGCTCAAAGACAACACTTGCATTCGATTTCTAAGTCCGTTACGCTATTTTCTGAGTTGTTAATCACTATACGAGTCTTCTCCGCCTCCAACCTTATCAAAGAAGGAGATTCTTGCTAGTGCTTACTTCTGCCTTAGATTAGTAATCTCCTCGATTGTGAACCAAGGAAATTGGTAGTCTTATATTTCTTTTTATGCATTTGTTTTATTTTAATTTACAATTGTGTGTTAACTAAAACCCAAATATTAAGAAGGTACAACCTTCTATTGTAGGCAATTTACTCTCTCTTGTTGGTTAACGAAGATCAAACAATTGGTATCAGAGTAAGGACACTTTAGAAGGACTAACTTCCACTTGAAGTAAAGAAAATGATGGTCAGAACAAGCATCTATCCGCTAAAATTTGAGAGGGAGTTCACCGTCTTTAAGCAAAAAATGGAGGTATTTTTAAAAATATATTTTGAAATTTTGTTAACTATTAAATATGATTTTAAAGCGCCAAAAAATGAGAATGAAATAGAACTAGAAGAATTCTTATAGAACAAGAAGTAGCAGAATGAGTTCATGGTGAATGAGAAGGTCGAGTTCCATCTCCTGAGTGTATTGCCACCTCAGGAGGTCAACTGGGTAGACACCTATGACTCTATAAAAGAGCTCTGGGAAAAATACCTAGAGTTTCATGAAGGGATCTTCAAAGTCAAGTTCACAAGACAGGACTTGCTCTGGAATCAACTAACGAATCTCCAGATGAAAGGAGAGTCGGTCGCTCTGTTGGACCCCGTGGTAGTTTTGATGTAATCAACCAAGTTGGTTAGGTCCTGCTGTATTTGATCCCTGTGTCTGAGTGTGCAGGAGCTTAGGAACACAGGAAGTCGAGCGGAAGACGCAGCTAGCGAGAAGGACGGCACGGGAAGGGAGCCGACGGGCTCGGTGCGTCCGACGGACGAGAGAGCTACGGAAGAGTACTCCGGTGGGCGTGAAGAGCGTGCGGGTCGTTCGAGGGACGTTAAGCCGGGACGGAAGGCTGCTCGAGGAGAAGGCCGGGAATTGGGTTCGGGTGAGCCCTATTCCGGTTGGCCGCAATCACCAAAAAGAACGGAGCTTCGGAAGCTAAAGCGAAGAAGAAAAGGAGTCAAAAGAGGCCGGAAATTACTGTAGCAGGAAGTTACTGTAGCAAAAATTACTGTAGCAGAAATTACTGTAGCAGGAACCTTGAAGGCGCCTTAAACACATTGAAGGTGCCTTGAATGGATTGTTTAAGGCACCTTGAGCAGGCCAGTTTGACCGTTTGCACTGCGGATAAAGTTTTATCCGCAGATTGAGTTGGAGGCGCCTTGAACCCTGTTGGAGGCGCCTTGGACTCTTGGGATAAGATTTCCAGGGCCTATATAAAGGCCCCTAGAGCTAGGAATTCAACAACAACTCAAGCAATCAACTGTGTAGTGTTTCCTAGCAATAGTTCTGAGCAATTAGAGTGTAAAAGGCTTCTCCGCCTTCAGAGAAGGAGAATTTTTCTACTGTGCTTTTTCTACTGCCCTAGATTAACAACCTTCTTGGTTGTAACCAGGTTAAAATCCTGATCTTCTCTGTATTTCTTTATTTAGTTTTTATTGCTTTATTAATTTATCACTATTGCACTAATTGAGTTGAAAGTACGAGGAGGGTATAGTTTAATTTTTGTTTTCAGCAATTCACCCCCCTCTTACCGGCCTCCGCTGCACCAACACGCTCAACTACACGTCAAATGGAAGGAGTTGATCACCAAACTCAAAAATCTTAGAGAAATGGTAACAAACAGAGACTCCTTAAGGTATGCTCTTAATGCTTTCCCAATGACCCTAGATTGGACATCAATAATCGACTCCTACTATATCTCAAAGGATCTAAAGGTAAGTACATTTAAAAACTTATTTTTTACATTAGAACTGAGGAGATCAGTGGCCGACTAGAAGGGGGTTGAATAGCTAGGTCACCCCCAACTTAGATTCTTCTCTACAAAAGATTAGTGCGTAGCGGAAATACGAAAACTAAAACAATGAAAGTAAACAAGAATACAAACGCTAACACGATTCCTTTACGTGGTTTAGAGATTGCTTGCTCCTACTCCACGGCGTGTCCTTGAGGTAGACGAACCCTTGATCCTTTGATGAATCAGTCCCCGGCAATCTCTGGCTAAATCTTACTCCTTCTCGGTGGAGTACAACCTCTCACAAAGCTCTCTTCCTCTTACAAGATGGAACTTAGGTTTGGAGAGGAAGAGTGGACTTGGAAGCTTTGGGCAATGACAAGGAGTGAATCAAAAAGCATCAGTAACCTCCTTCATGCCCCAAAGCTTTCTATAGATAAGAGGAGAGAGTTGATCAACAAATCAACTCATCTTGACACCAGGCGACTGACACTTCCATCAGTCGACTGGTGTTACCGTTAGAGGTAGCCAACGACTACTTCTCAGTGCCAACAGCTACTTACCAGTCGATTGGTAAAAGTACCAGTTGACTGGTCAGTGCTGGCTAAGCGAACAGAATGCTTCTATTCGCTCCCAGTCGACTGCAACTTTCAGCAGTCGACTGGTCCCGGTTACACACTCACACTCATCCTCTCCGGAGTCACCCTTGAAGCCCTCTTCCTCGACCTTCGTCCCTCATATGCATTTGAGCCTGCGACTCCTCTCTGTGTTATCCTTCACGTTGCCTTGAAGTCCGCTTCCTTTGGCTTCACTCCGTTGCTCCTCGTCCGCGGTCCCTCGGATGCACCATCCTTCACCGATCTGATGGACCCAAGCCATAGGATGAGCTTCCTAAGCTTAGCCGCACCAAGCTCCTTATGTGTGTTTCACCCAGTCTTGCATGACTCAAACACATATCAAAATAATATGAAAGTCTAACTTAAACTCTTTGGCATACATATCAAAACCATGATCGTACCAATCAAACTTGGGTTGATTGCATCAATAATCTCCCCCTTTTTGATCTGTGGCAATATGTTTAAGTTAGACACAAATAATAACTTTGAAAATTACAAGAAATATGTAAACATGAAGCATAAAACCCAAGCTCCCCCTTAACATATGCTCTCAACCTTAATTTTCAAAGTTTTACACACAATTAGGTTTTTAACTTAAACCTTCCCATTTCTCCCCCTTTGACACCATCAAAAATTGTACCAAACAAGTATAGATACCAAGGTATCAATGTGGACTTAAAAATACTCAAAACTACTTCTAAAAGTGCTGGAAAACAACTACTAGTCGATTGATAACTGTTGCAGTCGACTGCACAAACCAATTCAAATTTCAGCATTCTGAAGCCAACTTCAGAAATGCATAAAAAATTCCAGAAAATTAAAAAAATCATGAAATTTTGAAGATATATTTATTATAATGTTATTTAACAAGGAAAAATATATTTTCATGAAAATTCATCATATTTTTGAAGTTTTGATAAAAACTCAAACACCTTGAAAATCACTCAAGTTTGTATCAATTTAAAAACTTGTTTTGAATTCATATATTTCAAAATAGCTATACCACAGTAAGTAAAACATAGAATTATTTTCAAAACATTTAAAATATCTAACTATGATCTATGGGCAAAATGTCCATTAATTAAACATTTGATTTTCTCATAGTTGGCCTATGATCACTAAAGATTGATACATTTCATAACTCATCAAAATACCATAAGCATAAGTGAAATATTTATATCATCCTATCATCTCACATCTATGTTTAGAAAATAATGCAAGTCTTGTGAGATGAAATAAAGGTAACCTCTACTTAGCCCCCCTTTATCATGAATTTCTATCAAGGCTAAGCGCTCCCCCTTAAGGTCTCAAGTCAACCATTTTTCAAAGATTTGAATTATGATTTCTATGGTTGACTAACCCAAAATCTTCTAACCTTTGAGGATTGATTTTTGGTACCCAATAGAGATTCTTCTTAATTGGGTTTACCAAATACTCCTTAGGAATCAATTTCCTATCTATGATCTTTGTCTTGGGTTGCCCCCTAGCAATCAGACAATGATAGACTTTTTCATTATTAGATTCCTTATACCCTAAACCCTTTTTGTTGAAACTTGCCCTTTGGCTCCCAATTATCATGTTTAGCGTTTTGGATCCAATTTTAAATTTTCTAAGGGCATTGGTAAGGTATTCTACATTTTCCCTTAAAGCCTTATTTTCTTCTAATAAACATGAATCATTTGAAATTGTAGAAGAAGCATGCATATCATTGTCCTTAGAAGTCATGAATTCTAATTTTTCTTAAAACATGCAAATATCATGTTTCAAAGACTTATTTTTCCTTTTAGCCTTAAACAAATCCTCATTTGTACTTTTAATAATCTTAATTAAAACATGAGGAGGAAGATTGTATACCTCACTTATCGAGACGTCCGAATCCGATGTTTGACCTCCCCCTTCACTTGAGCTCCATTCTTCATCTTCACTTGAGCTCCTTCCTTCTTCTTGTTCGGATGCGATGGAGACTAGATCGTCAATTCCCATTAGAGCAAAATGGGACACATGGTGCTCTTCTTCCTCCTATGATGATGGATCATCCCATGTTACTTTTAGGTTTTTGACCTTCTTCCCCTTTTCTTTTGACTTCCTCTTCTCTTCCTTCTTCCTTTCTTCTTTCTTCTTCAAGAGAGGGCATTCATCCCTCATGTGACCTTCTTCTTGGCAATTGTAGCAAATAACTCTCCTTGTCCTACTTTTGTTTCTTGAGCTTTTCCTAGCATGAGATTTGCTAGTTGAAAATCTTTTAAATGCCCTTCTGATTTTCCTTACAATATACGTCTCTTGATCGCTATCCATTAAAGCGCTTGATTCTTCGGAGTCAGAGGATGGTGGGGATGAAGATTTCTTCTTCTTACCCTTTCCCTTGTTTGCCACAAGGGCTACTCCTCTTGATCTATGGGCTTCTCCATCTAGCCCTTCAACTCTAGTTTCGTGGAGCTCTATTGTTGAGAAGAATTCATGTCACGCCCTAAGAAAGTCCCTATCCGAAGAAATTTCGGCAGCACCTCCCCTGTACGGCGTACAATCTGAAACTTTCTACATACACAATATACATCAGCCACATGCGGCTGGAATATATACACAACCACACAGTTATATATATATCATCAGCCCACTCAGCTGGAACAAAACCAACAATCACGGAAAATGACAAAAACCAAATACAAACCAAAACACAAAAATTGCTAGCCGGCTAGGCTTACACAACCAACAACCAATACAAAATACCACATAACAACATCAACACTCCAAAAACAAAATCGGAGTACAGAGCTAAACAAACTGATACATAAACAAACAAAAACATAAGTGAAACTGATAAGTCTTCTGATGTGATGTGGGGACCAACAGGCAGGATACTCCAAGCGACTCCATAAACAATCTGGTACCTGAAAAATATAGAGTCCACGGGGGTGAGTTCAACAACTCAGCGAATATCAATAGACATGCCTAGTAAGATATATCTAACAGCAATAAACATGGAATATAGCTTCCTAATCATATATATATAGGAAAGATGCAAAACTGAAAGGTAACTGAGGAAGCTGTACTCACCAGGAACTCCTATCCAGAACAAAAGGGTCATCAAACCGAAAGTGTCCTAAATCCTGTATGCATGTCAAACATATGCATCCAACCAAAATGCAGCAAACAAATACAGCAAACACAATCACAAGAAATAAATGCATCAATGTGTATGATGTCAATGATGCGTCCTGGTCACCCCTGACGCTAGTCAGTTATCTCACATATAAATGGTGAGACCGAGTGGGTAGGGCTGTGACAACCGTGCACTCTGTTGTCACTGCTCCTGATGAGTGACCGAGTGGACGGGATGCTGTCGGAGTACACCTATCCTCCTACCCCAAATCATAAATGGGGGAGCGCAATGCTCTCATCTCCCGGTACACGATGACGGGGAGGAATCTCTGCTGGCTATCACGCTGCGTCACACTACCCATGAGCGAACCAACGGAGCCAAACAAAGTCCCTGCTTCAACACACTCTGCCTGAATCGACCACTAACCCATGAGTGGTGGTGTGTGTAGATCCATGTAACTGGCGATGTGCTCAACAATAATGGAATCGACTATCGCACAGCATGCAATCATGATGCATGACAATATCCTGATCATCATAGAAAAATCTATATATATATATATATATATATAATATGGGTACCACAATATCAGTAAGTCAAATTCATGGATCCAGGGTATACTGGTCCTCTATGGTATAACAACCTAGATCCTAAACATATCCCCCTCCATAACATATGTACCAACAATATGCACAGATCAAAGAAAAAGGGTCTAGGTACACAAATCAGATATGATATACAAATAGAGGTACACAAGTCAGGTATGGTATAAAAACCTAGGTATCAGATAATCTAGATACACATGCCAGAAAATAAAATCCAGAACCTAGTCCTAACCTCGGTAAGGTATGGTATGTCACTTACTCTAGGAACTAAGGTACTCATGGCAATAATCATGAAACATAAACATGGATACATAACAAACGACCAACAGATCATGCTATGGGTATCAAACCGTGACATACCAAGGCAAACATGATCATTGCTTGCAGCTATAAAATACTATGATATCCAATAGACAATATCATAAAGATAAGTCAAGAGGTACCCGCCTCCGATAGTAAGGATCCTATCTAGTCCAAATCTGACGTCAAGATACTCGTCTCGCATCCAATGTCCTGTATCACCAATGTATACATTTTATTTAGCTACATATATATCACATAGCTAAAGGAATTTCTTATTTACCAGAACCCTAATTCGTTCCACCATACAATTTGATTTAGGTCTAAATCTTAATCAACTTAAACTCTTCCAAATACAACCTAATACCAGAGTAAATTTATACACCTTACCTCTACCTCAGACCTAATTCAATATTTAGATCAATAACAACTCAACACGAAACTTACCCAAATTCTGATGCCTCAGTGCTACTCCAATCTTGAGGAATCTACTGCCAAATTTCTGGTCGCAGCATCCTGGAATTACTGATCCCTAAATCAAATACCCAAAATCAACACTGATTGGATCCTATAACCCAAATTTAGATTGAAAGAACACTACAACCAGTGATCAAATACAATCTAAGCAAAATCCCTAAATCCAAACTCTCCAGTTGTTACCTTGTTTAAACCATATGTTCACTGCTGGTGTCGATCTGACCAGATCCAAATTTGTGTTGGCAACCTACCCTTCGTCGGAGACTAAATAGACAATGGCTGAGAGATCGGCAGCAAATCTGTGCCGATGAGGGAACGAACAGAGATCCAATGGAAAAGGAAAGGATGGTCGGTCGATGAATGTCCGATCAGAGAGCTACTAGACTCAGATGATGGTGAGTCGGCGTCGACGCCACGTCAAGAGGTAGGCAGTGGCTAGGGCACCGGCAACAGATCCACTCGGGTGCTTGGCTCCTGTCCCCGACCCGAAGAAGCGAAGACTCGGGTGTGATACTCAGACGCCGGCGGTGATGAAGACGCGAGGAAGGAAGAAGAAGGGTGTGTCGGCTCTGGGAAAGAAGAAGGAACCATTGGCGTCTCAAGAGGGTGAGAGAGCCGCGGGTCGCTAGGGCACAGGCATCGGCACTGACTTCCTGTAGCCGGTGATCGGCGCGCAGCTCGGCAAAGTGGCGGAGTAAGGTGGCACCGTCGGGTGGAGGACGAAGAGCTCGGAAGGATTGAGGAGGAAAATCGACGCCGGAGAGGAAGGAAATAAATAAAAAGAAAAAGGAAAAGAAAAATAACTTTTCCTCACTTAAAAGGGGTAGCCTAAACAGGTTTTTTCCCGACCCCATTTCTATCCCCGTAAACTCGCTCATACGAGCTCCGAAAAATTCCAGAAAAATTTCTAAAAATTCCTGAAAATTACCTTATCATTATTCGCCATTTTTTCGATATTTTACATTCTCCCCCACTAATAAAAATTTGGTCCCCAAATTTCGTTATCTACCATCAGCAAATACTAACAACATATAAGGAGTATAAATGCTGAACCGTAAATTAAATCACATACCTCAAGTGAAAATATGAGGATATCTAGTCGGATCGTATCCTCGAGCTCCCAGGTAGCCTCCTCGTCCGTATGATGATGTCATCCGACTTAAACCAGCCGAATAGTCTTGTTCCGCAACTGACGCTCTTTCCGGTCCAGAATCCGTACCGAAATCTCCTCATAAGTGACGTCAGGCTGAACTGGAACTGAGATATCTGTCAGCACATGCGTCGGGTCATGTACGTATCTCCTCAGCATAGATACGTGGAATACATCGTGAACTCATGTCAGGGACGGTGGTAATGCCAACTAGTAAGCTACTGCTCCAATCCTTTCCAAGATATGGAAAGATCCAATGTATCGCGGAGTCAGCTTACCTCTGAGGCCAAATCTCTTCACCTCTCTCGTGGGTGAGACTCTCAGGAATACATGGTCGCCAATATGGAACCCAAACTCACAATCAGTCATGTGATTATATTCTAAATCAGTTCTAGTTCAGCTTTAGTTTAACTCAGCTATATTTCAGTTCAGTTCTTTCTTATTGATACTCATGATAGTTTATGATTTGCTTTGTATGCCATGTTTAGTGTTCATGTTCAGAGATTTCAGTATGCCATGTTTTAACAAGTTTAACATATGTTTGATAGCATGTTTTTAAAAGCATAAATGCATCGTATGCATGTTTTAGTGAGGTAAATGGTTTCTTACTAAGCGAAAGCTTATAGATACTTTCTTTTCCTTATACTGCAGATAAAGGTAAAGGAAAGATGGACTAGCGGAGGCTGGAGGACAATGCTACGAAGATGTGTGTGGGCTGGAACTTGGAATGAAGATCTTAGGGACTTAACAAATTGTTTTAAGCATTAGAACTTTTCGGTGTTTTAGTATTTTGCACTTTAGTATGTTAATGGTCATGAATTAGTTAACCATGCACTCTATTATGCTTAGAACATTTCCTTTATGACGTTAGAATGTTATTTATCACTGGTAGAGTGTTTCCTAGTCATTTTAGAACTTGTAATGTGATTGAGGCACGAAACAGTGCTGAAATCAGAGCTTAACTGCAAAATCAGAAACCTCAATCGATCGGTGGATCGATTGGGGGTTCCCAATCGATCAGCTGATCGATTGGGCAATCTGTTCCGCAAACAGTAGGCTTCTGGATCGATCAGCCGATCGATCCGGCAATTTCTGTCGCGAACAGAAGGCTCTGGGATCGATCACTGGATCGATTGGCCAATCCGGATCGATCAGCTGATCGATCCAGAATATCGTCCCGAGCACAGTAGCGTGCTGGATCGATCCAACCTATGTCCCGCATACAGTAGCCAGCTGAATCGATCACTGGATCGATCCGACTATTCCAATCGATCGGTGGATCGATTGGGAGGTCTGATAACAGCGGGAAAATGTTTAAGTTCAGTTCCTTGACCATGGGGAAGGTAAAACATGTTATGAATAGTCAGTTTACACCCCTTAGCATATATAGAACTGTTTACACCCCTTAGCATGTATAGAACCAAGAAATGTTAGTAGTTTAGCAAAATTTCAGTTAGTACAGCTTCCGCACCTAGATCTAATGGTGGTCAGGGAATAGTTTAGCACAGCATAATGTGACGATCAGCCTCACAGCCTAGTTAGTAGAAGGTGGGTCGTTACAATCGAGGCTAAAAGATCAAGACGAAAGTGAGTTCGAATCCGAGTCCGAATCCGGAGAGCTATCCTCAGAGCCAAATCTTGGAGAACAAGACCAAATCAACTTCATCGCACTAGTGGCTAAGGAGGAGGCTAATGGATCCGAACTCGAGTCAGAACATGTGTCCAAACCCGAACCTAAGTCCAACCAAATGCTCGAGCCTGAATCCAAAATGACAATGGTCAAGGGGGAGAATCCTAATGAGGATTCAAAAGGTAATCTTGTAAATACAAAGTTTAAAGAACACATAACATGTTTTAATTGTAGTGAAAAGGGACACTACAAAAATAAATGTCCAAAGAATCGATCTGCACAACCGGAGGCAAAGGAGGAATTGATGTTCAAAGTCCGGATAAAGAAAGACCAGATAGAATGCTTAAAATGTAAAAGGATGGGGCACTACAAATCTCAGTGCCTGGAAAGAAGATCCAAGGATTCAGGGGGAGCAATTAAGGTAAAACAATTTATTTTACATGAAAAATTATATGCTTTAAATCCTTCTTGTTTGAATTGTACAATGAATTTAAAAAAGGTTGAAAATCCTACATTACTTAACAAAACTAATTTAATTAATAAAAACTTAATTAATTTAAATGTAACTAAAATTGATCAATTCAACCCAAACATTAATCAAGACCTAGATTTAGTTAATCAAAATTCATTTACTCAAGATAATTTATATTTAAATCAAAATAATAATTATCTAAAATTAACTAACAATAAACATAACTTAACTAAAAATTTAGAAAAAAAAATAAGAAACTAAACTATAAATTAAATACAAAATCAAATTTTAGAAAACTAGAAAAACAAAATAATGATTTGAAAAATAAAATTAATAAATTAGAAAACACTATTAATAATTTTATCAACTTACAAAATCTAGATTTAAGTTATAAATCAAAACCAAATCTAAAACAAAACTTCCATAAACCTAATTATAATCATGTACCCTTTAATTATGAAACTAATCAATATTAATAATAACAAAAAATAATAATAATAATAATAATAATAATAATAAAATACTAAACAATAATAAATAAAAACAATAATAATAATAAAATAATAATAAAATAATAATAATAATAAAAATAAAATAATAATAAAATAATAATAATAATAATAATAATAATAATAATAATAATAATAATAATAATAATAATAATAATAATACAACAACAATAATAATATGACTTGTTTGAATTGATTGACTTTTCATGATCATGCATATTTATCTGTTATATATCATGTCATGCATCTTCTCTTTATGCTGTTAGTTTAGAACGGTTAATTATAGAAGGTTTACCAACCCCTAACAACATAGCATCAGAATGGATTGGGATGATAGTACGTCAAGAAAATTTTGTCGAATGCATGTCTAGGTTGAATCTTGTGTATTCTACCTTGTGCACTAGACTTAGTGGATATGACCAAAGCTACCCTAGTCAAACATGGGCTAGTTAGACGAAAACCTAGTATTAAGTTTTTTAGGCAAGACTATTTTGGAAAGTATTCAGCAAGTGGTCCACCGTTGATACACAAGAATGTCATATGTCTCACCACTGAACTGAAAACTTATCCTTAGGAAACCTGCTTGATTAACCCAAAGCTAAGTTTGAATCTAACATGGGTTTAATAACCTTTTTCAAATTTAACTAAAAACTTAATTAAAATTATTTTGAAACTTTAAATCAAATATTAAACCTAATTATGGAAACCCAATTTAATTTAAATGTAAAATAAAATGTAAAAACATAACTTAAAATCTAAAATTAATTACAACTTTAAATTAATCAAAATTTAATTCAAACTTCATTAAAACTCAAATTAAATTAATAAAATTAAAATAAACTTAATTTAAACTAAACTTAAACTTGAATTAACTAAGTATACTTTACAAAACAAACTAAAACAACTTTAAAATAAAATAAAATAAATTATTAATTGATTAATCCTAATCAATAACTAATTTACCTTAATAGACATAATTAATCTTTAATGACTTTAATCAATAAATAAATTAATTTAACTTTTATTAAATCAATAATTAATAACTTTAACTTAATTAAATTAATCATTAACTTTACAATTTAACTTAATACACTTAATTAATTCTTAATAAATTTCAACTTGAAATCTTTTCGACGCATAGGGTGTATTTAACCCTCCTCGCAGGATTAGGGATTTAGTTGAGCACCTCTAGATGGGCCAGACACGTTTCCTCCTTTCAGTTGGAGATTCTAGACGTTGTCGGGTGCCTAGAGGTGATCTCCCTATTAGAGAGGAGAGTTGAAGCACACTAAGTTCTCGATAAAATGTTTAGCTCAGTAAAAATGCTGCAATTTTTAATAGCTCAGTAGATGCAATAGAAGCATTTAAATAGTTTAGTTAGTCTTGCTACAGCTTATATGGGACTACGGTCCAATGGGTGGGCACCCACAGTCGCCTCTAGGTTCAGATAACCTAGTAAAAGCAAGATAAATTAATTAGCTATGATTCAGTATTTTATTTTCAGTAAGGGCACTGTACAGGATTAGATATCCATTGGGCTGAGCTCCCATAGTCGGTCCCTAGGTTTAGATAACCTAGTAAACCTTACTAAATTCGGGATTTGCAACCCCGGGTCTAGTTAAGGATACACGCATAGCATGTACAGTTGTCGGGCCCATTAGCAGCATGATTATGTATTTTAATCTATTATGATATTAGTTTTCCAAACTCACAATCAGTCATGTGATTATATTCTAAATCAGTTCTAGTTCAGCTTTAGTTTAACTCAGCTATATTTCAGTTCAGTTCTTTCTTATTGATACTCATGATAGTTTATGATTTGCTTTGTATGCCATGTTTAGTGTTCATGTTCATAGATTTCAGTATGCCATGTTTTAACAAGTTTAACATATGTTTGATAGCATGTTTTTAAAAGCATAAATGCATCGTATGCATGTTTTAGTGAGGTAGATGGTTTCTTACTAAGCGAAAGCTTATAGATACTTTCTTTTCCTTATACTGCAGATAAAGGTAAAGGAAAGATGGACTAGCGGAGGCTGGAGGGCAATGCTACGAAGATGTGTGTGGGCTGGAACTTGGAATGAAGATCTTAGGGACTTAACAAATTGTTTTAAGCATTAGAACTTTTCGGTGTTTTAGTATTTTGCACTTTAGTATGTTAATGGTCATGAATTAATTAACCGTGCACTCTATTATGCTTAGAACATTTCCTTTATGACGTTAGAATGTTATTTATCACTGGTAGAGTGTTTCCTAGTCATTTTAGAACTTGTAATGTGATTGAGGCACGAAACAGAGCTGAAATCAAAGCTTAACTACAAAATCAGAAACATCAATCGATCGGTGGATCGATTGGGGGTTCCTAATCGATCAGCTGATCGATTGGGCAATCTGTTCCGCGAACAATAGGCTTCTGGATCGATCAGCCGATCGATCCGGCAATTTCTGTCGCGAACAGAAGGCTCTGGGATCGATCACTGGATCGATTGGCCAATCCGGATCGATTAGCCGATCGATCCAGAATATCATCCCGAGCACAGTAGCGTGCTGGATCGATCACTGGATCGATCCAACCTATGTCCCGCATACAGTAGCCGGCTGAATCGATCACTGGATCGATCCGACTATTCCAATCGATTTGTGGATCGATTGGGAGGTCTGATAACAGCGGGAAAATGTTTAAGTTCAGTTCCTTGACCATAGGGAAGGTAAAACATGTTATGAATAGTCAGTTTACACCCCTTAGCATGTATAGAACTGTTTACACCCCTTAGCATGTATAGAACCAAGAAATGTTAGTAGTTTAGCAAAATTTCAGTTAGTACAGCTTCCGCACCTAGATCTAATGGTGGTCAGGGAATAGTTTAGCACAGCATAATGTGACGATCAGCCTCACAGCCTAGTTAGTAGAAGGCGGGTCGTTACAGAGTGGTATCAGAGTAGTTTCCATACTTCCTACACACACATCAGCATTGAACCTGCAGCTTCCAAGTAAGAAACGTCTCTCACCTTATTATGTTCTTTCTTTCATGTTTATAGATACTGTAGCATGTTGATTGATGATAGTACCTAACATGATAGTGACAGTAGTTATATAAACATGATTGCCTTAGTTATGTATATCCTCTATGTCTTTAGAAATGGCACGAGGACGCCCAACTAGAAGGGCACCAGCTACTGAGCCCCAGCACGAGGCAGGCAGTTCAGTGCCTCCCCCAGACCTTACAGCATTAGTGGCTCAGTTACAGCAGCAGCTAGCTGAACAGCAACAGGAAATAGCCACCTTAAAGGCTAGTCAGCAGAACACTCCCACTGTCACCCCGGAGCCTAACTTAGCGACACCAGTGGTTTTAGAGGTTCCACCAGTCCAGCCTACGACACCAGTAGCCCCAGCAGTAGGAACGCAGAGAGAAGCCTATCTGATCCAGTGGTAGAGAGTCAAGCCAGAGAATTTCTCAGGCGGCAGTGAACCATGGGATGCACAGGCATGGTTCAAAACACTGGAAAGTATGATGGAGCTTCTGGACTGGCCAGAACACGAGAAGGTGAAGTGCGTCTCCTTCTGTCTGACAGGAGATGCACGCTTGTGGTGGGAGAGAATCAGAGTGAAGCGCTTAGTGAACCAGATGACATGGGCTGACTTCAAGAAGGAATTCTTTGAGGAGTTCTTTCACATGCGGGTCACCAACCGCCACTACGACGAGTTCACTGAGTTTCGTCAGGGCAACCTATCAGTTGAGGAAGCCGTGAAGAAATTCAATAGATTGGCTCGTCTATGCCCTGAATTAGTCAGCACATAAAGGGAACGAGTCCGGTTGATGCTCAAGATGCTGAGGCCGGAAATAGCGATGAACGTGGCTGGTGGTGTTCATAGGCCACAAACCACCGAGGAGCTAGTGAGCAGCGCTCTAATCACTGAGCATTACCAGAATAGCATCAAGCAGCAGAAGCAAGTCCTCTCAGAAGCTAAAGGTCAAGGAGGCTCAGGTACTCAGAAACAGCAGGGCCACAACTCTCATGGCTCTAACTGGAAAGGAAACTCCAGCAACAAGCGCAAGCCAGGGAGTTACCCAAAGGGAGGACCAGCTAGTAAATAGCCCAGTTATCTAAAGTGTGCTACTTGTGGGAAATTCCATCCTGGAGTTTGTCGTAAGGGCACACGAAGATGCTTTGAATGCGGACAGGAAGGGCACATGACCAAGCAGTGTCCGAACAAGGCCAGCTTTCCTCCACCACAGCCGATCCAGTATGAAGCCAAGCCAGCATAGTTGCATCAGATGCAGGCCGCTTTAGCAAATGCCTCGACAGTTGTCACAGGTCAGATTAGTATTTTACAGCAAAGTACAACTGTCTTATTCGATACTGGGGCAACCCATTCATATATATCCAGGGCATTTGCGGAGAAGTTAGCAATACCTCCAGAGGTACTCAGTAGTTAGTTTCTGATGACGTTACCTTCAGGAGAAATTATGGCATCCACGCACTGGCTCAGAGCAGTGCCAGTCATTATAGCAGACAGAGAACTCTTTTGTGGCCTGATAGTGCAAAATATGACTGACTACGATGTTATCTTTGGTATGGACTTCCTGATCAGATACGGTGCTTCCATAGAGTGTCGTAAACAGAAAGTCATATTCCAACCTGAAGCAGAAGTGCAGTTTGAGAACCCAAGAGAAAGGCCAAGAAGTTTCTCTCAGCTATGAAGGCACAGAGGTTAATGGATTCAGGATGTACGGGATTTTTAGCACATGTAGTCAGTACCAATCAGGGCAAGGACCAACAGCTAGCAGAGGTCTGAGTCGTATGTGACTACCCAGCAGTCTTCCTTGAGGAGTTACCAGGTCTAGCACCAGACAGGGAGATTGAATTTGAGATAGAACTCATTCCCGGTACAAATCCTATTTCCAAAGCGCCGTACCGCATGGCTCCAGCAGAACTAAAAGAACTTCATGAGCAACTACAGGAGCTGCTTGACAAAGGCTTCATACGCCCTAGTCACTCACCATGGGGAGCGCCTGTATTGTTCGTGAAGAAGAAGGACGGGAGCATGAGCCTGTGTATAGATTATCGGGCACTGAATCAAGTCACGATCAAGAACAGGTATCCTCTTCCCAGAATAGATGACCTGTTTGATCAGCTAAAGGGAGCAGCAGTGTTCTCTAAAATAGACCTCAGATCAGGTTATCATCAGGTGAAAGTCAAGGAAGGGGATATACCCAAGACAGCATTCAGGACTAGATTCGGACATTACGAGTTCGTAGTCATGCCCTTCGGCGTGACAAATGCTCCAGCTACTTTCATGGACCTCATGAACAGGGTATTCAGAGAATACTTAGATAAGTTCGTTATCGTATTCATCGATGACATTCTTATTTATTCAGGAACTCAGGAAGAACACGCAAAGCACCTGAGAATAGTACTGCAGACCCTTCAGCAGAATCAGCTGTACGCCAAGTTCACAAAATGTGAATTTTGGTTAAATCAGGTGTCCTTCCTGGGTCACATCATTTCAAAGGATGGTATCATGGTAGACCCCAGTAAGATAGAAGCTGTGAGCAACTGGAAAAGACCCAAGAACGCTAGTGAGATTAGAAGCTTTCTGGGATTAGCAGGTCATTACAGGAAATTTGCAGAGGACTTCTCCAGGATAGCCTTCCTATTGAGAGCTCTTACCAGAAAGAACAAAAAATTTAAGTGGACAGAGGACTACGAGAACAGTTTCAGCGAGCTGAAAAGAAGATTGACCAGTGCACCTATTCTAGCTCTACCAGAGAACACAGACAGCTTCGACATTTATAGTGATGCCTCTAAGTTGGGACTAGGAGCAGTGCTGATGCAAAATGGCAAGGTGATCGCCTACGCCTCCAGACAACTCAAGGATTATGAGAGGAATTACCCCACTCATGACCTTGAGCTTGCAGCAGTAGTGTTCGCTCTCAAGATTTGGAGACATTACTTGTATGGAGCTCAGTGTAGAGTGTATACAGATCATCAGAGTCTGAAGTACTTCTTCACTCAGAAGGATCTGAATATGCGACAGCGCAGATGGCTAGAGCTAATCAAAGACTACGATATAGACATCCTCTACCACCCAGGAAAAGCAAATAGGGTAGCAGACACCCTTAGCAGAAAGTCCAGTGCTGCCCTATTATCTCTAGCAGCCATGTCACCGCCCCTACAGAAAGAGATCACAGATTTAGGTCTTGAACTCATAGTCGGACAGCTCTCTGCCATGACATTAGAGTCTACATTGCTTGGTGACATCCAGACAGCTCAGGAGCAGGATCTTGAAATTCAGAGAATCAAGCAAGGTTTAGCAGAATCAGAAAGTGGAGAGTTCAGAATATCAGATAGCGGGGTGTTGTATTTTGGTGACAGGCTATGTGTTCCGGATCAGGAGGAACTACAGAGGAAAATCCTAGACGAGGCTCACAAGACTCCCTATGTGATACATCCTGGCTCCACCAAAATGTATCAGGACTTGAAGAAACGTTTTTGGTGGCCTGGGATGAAGAGAGACATCGCTCGATATGTCAGCACCTGCCTAACCTATAAGAGGGTTAAGGCAGAACACCAGAGACCAGCAGGAGTCTTGCAGCCCATCCAGATCCCAGAATGGAAGTGGGAAGACATTTCTATGGATTTTATAGTGGGATTACCCAGAACCACGAACGGTTTTGATACCATCTGGGTAATAGTCGACAGATTGACTAAATCAGCCCACTTCTTAGCTATCAGGATATCCTACTCCATGGAACAGCTAGCACAGTTGTATCTCAAGGAGATCGTTAGATTACATGGAGTCCCACGAACCATTATTTCAAACAGGGACAGTAGGTTCACCTCACACTTCTGGGAGTGTGTACAGTCAGCTTTGGGCACAAAGTTAAAGTTCAGCACAGCCTTCCATCCTCAGACAGATGGACAGACAGAGCGAGTAAATCGGGTACTCGAAGATATGCTTCGAGCATGTGCCCTAGATTTCAAAGGAAGTTGGTGCAAATATCTGAGTCTAGCAGAATTTGCATACAACAACAGCTATCAGGCCACCATCGGTATGGCACCTTATGAGGCTCTCTATGGGCGGAGGTGTAGATCTCCAATCTGCTGGTATGAGAGTGGTGAACAGAAAGAGCTAGAACTTCAGACAGATCTAGTGGCAGATACCACAGCAGCTATACAGCGGATCCGCCAGAGGATAGAGATAGCTCAGAGCCGCCAGTAAAGCTATGCTGATATACGGCGCAGACCTTTAGAGTTTTCAGTTGGGGATTCAGTGTTCCTTAGAGTAGCTCCCATGAAGGGAGTAATGCGTTTTGGAAAGAAGGGCAAGCTAAGTCCCAGATATGTGGGACCATACCTTATCAGCAGAAGAGTGGGCAAGGTAGCATATGAGCTAGAGCTACCCCAGGAAATGTCAGCTGTCCATAATGTATTTCATGTCTCTATGCTGAAGAAGCATATCCCAGATGTCACCCAGGTGATTGAGCCCCAGTCGGTACAGATCCGCGAAGATCTCAGCTATGACAGTCGGCCTATTCAGATAATAGACCGAGCAGTTAAGAAATTGCGGAACAAGGAAGTACCATTAGTCAAGGTTATTTGGCACAGTCACACAGCAGAAGAGGCAACTTGGGAGACAGAAGCTAGCATGAGACGGAAGTACCCAGAATTATTCTAAGTTCGAGGATGAACTTTTTATAAGGTATGGGAGATTGTAACGCCCGAAAATTCTCAAAACTATTTTAGAAATATTCTATGATTTTTCTAGAATTTTAGGATATTTTTACAGAATTTTTAGAGTAGCGGAAGTAGCAAAAACAAATAGAAAACGAAAACGGCCTAAGCGGGAATTGAACCCGAGACCTATGGTTTACGGATAATTCTAGTAACCAGTTGAACCCAGCAGGGCCGTGCTGAAAGGAAAGGGAGACAATTTTATTTAAGTTAGAGTTGGGCCGAAATTACCACTTAATATAAATAGGAAATTATTAAGTGGGGTTTTATTTTGGATCGGGATTCCTTCTCCTCAAACCCTCACCGACGCCACCTCTCCCTCTCCTCCCTCTCTCGGCGCCAACCACTAGCAAGGCTAGGGTTCCGTGCCAAGGGTCCCAAGGGCACATTCCGACGACGACTTCGACACGAGGACGCTCCCCTCCGCGAGAGGAACGTGTAGATGCGAGAAGATCGTCGAAAGAATCATCTCCTCCGGAGATCTAGCGATTAGATTTGTAAGAAATCTAGCACAGGAGGTAAGAAACCCCTCACCTGCAGTATAAGTAGCTTTTCATACGATTCTATGTTTTTAAATTAGTTATATGCAGACTTTTCGACGCATAGGGTGTATTTAACCCTCCTCGCAGGATTAGGCATTTAGTTGAGCACCTCTAGATGGGCCAGACAAGTTTCCTCCTTTCAGTTGGAGATTCTAGACGTTGTTGGGTGCCTAGAGGTGATCTCCCTATTAGAGAGGAGAGTTGAAGCACACTAAGTGCTCGATAAAATGTTTAGCTCAGTAAAAATGCTGCAGTAGATATTTTTAATAGCTCAGTAGATGCAATATAAGCATTTAAATAGTTTAGTTAGTCTTGCTACAGCTTATATGGGACTACGGTCCAAAGGGTGGGCACCCACAGTCGCCTCTACGTTCAGATAACCTAGTAAAAGCAAGATAAATTAATTAGCTATGATTCAGTATTTTATTTTCAGTAGGGGCACTGTACAGGATTAGATATCCATTGGGCTGGGCTCCCATAGTCGGTCCCTAGGTTTAGATAACCTAGTAAACCTTACTAAATTCGGGATTTGCAACCCCGGTCTAGTTAAGGATGCGCGCACAGCATGTACAGTTGCCGGGCCCATTAGCAGCATGATTATGTATTTTAATCTATTATGATATTAGTTTTCCAAACTCACAATCAGTCATGTGATTATATTCTAAATCAGTTCTAGTTCAGCTTTAGTTTAACTCAGCTATATTTCAATTCAGTTCTTTCTTATTGATACTCATGATAGTTTATGATTTGCTTTGTATGTCATGTTTAGTGTTCATGTTCAGAGATTTCAGTATGCCATATTTTAACAAGTTTAACATATGTTTGATAGCATGTTTTTAAAAGCATAAATGCATCGTATGCATGTTTTAGTGAGGTAGATGGTTTCTTACTAAGAGAAAGCTTATAGATACTTTCTTTTCCTTATACTGCAGATAAAGGTAAAGGAAAGATAGACTAGCGGAGGCTGGAGGGCAATGCTACGAAGATGTGTGTGGGCTGGAACTTGGAATGAAGATCTTAGGGACTTAACAAATTGTTTTAAGCATTAGAACTTTTCGGTGTTTTAGTATTTTGCACTTTAGTATGTTAATGGTCATGAATTAGTTAACCATGCACTCTATTATGCTTAGAACATTTCCTTTATGACGTTAGAATGTTATTTATCACTGGTAGAGTGTTTCCTAGTCATTTTAGAACTTGTAATGTGATTGAGGCACGAAACAGTGCTGAAATCAGAGCTTAACTGCAAAATCAGAAACCTCAATCGATCGGTGGATCGATTGGGGGTTCCCAATCGATCAGCTGATCGATTGGGCAATCTGTTCCACGAACAGTAGGCTTCTGGATCGATCAGCCGATCGATCCGGCAATTTCTGTCGCGAACAGAAGGCTCTGGGATCGATCACTGGATCGATTGGCCAATCCGGATCGATCAGCCGATCGATCCAGAATATCGTCCCGAGCACAGTAGCGTGCTGGATCGATCACTGGATCGATCCAACCTATGTCCCGCATACAGTAGCCGGCTGAATCGATCACTGGATCGATCCGACTATTCCAATCGATCGGTGGATCGATTGGGAGGTCTGATAACAGCGGGAAAATGTTTAAGTTCAGTTCCTTGACCATGGGGAAGGTAAAACATGTTATGAATAGTCAGTTTACACCCCTTAGCATATATAGAACTGTTTACACCCCTTAGCATGTATAGAACCAAGAAATGTTAGTAGTTTAGCAAAATTTCAGTTAGTACAGCTTCCGCACCTAGATCTAATGGTGGTCAGGGAATAGTTTAGCACAGCATAATGTGACGATCAGCCTCACAGCCTAGTTAGTAGAAGGTGGGTCGTTACAATCGAGGCTAGAAGATCAAGACGAAAGTGAGTTCGAATCTGAGTCCGAATCCGGAGAGCTATCCTCAGAGCCAAATCTAGGAGAACAAGACCAAATCAACTTCATCGCACTAGTGGCTAAGGAGGAGGCTGATGGATCCGAACTCGAGTCAGAACATGTGTCCAAACCCGAACCTAAGTCCAACCAAATGCTCGAGCCTGAATCCAAAATGACAATGGTCAAGGGGGAGAATCCTAATGAGGATTCAAAAGGTAATCTTGTAAATACAAAGTTTAAAGAACACATAACATGTTTTAATTGTAGTGAAAAGGGACACTACAAAAATAAATGTCCAAAGAATCGATCTGCACAACCGGAGGCAAAGGAGGAATTGATGTTCAAAGTCCGGATAAAGAAAGACCAGATAGAATGCTTAAAATGTAAAAGGATGGGGCACTACAAATCTCAGTGCCTGGAAAGAAGATCCAAGGATTCAGGGGGAGCAATTAAGGTAAAACAATTTATTTTACATGAAAAATTGTATGCTTTAAATCCTTCTTGTTTGAATTGTACTATGAATTTAAAAAAGGTTGAAAATCCTACATTACTTAACAAAACTAATTTAATTAATAAAAACTTAATTAATTTAAATGTAACTAAAATTGATCAATTCAACCCAAACATTAATCAAGACCTAGATTTAGTTAATCAAAATTCATTTACTCAAGATAATTTATATTTAAATCAAAATAATAATTATCTAAAATTAACTAACAATAAACATAACTTAACTAAAAATTTAGAAAAAAAAAATAAGAAACTAAACTATAAATTAAATACAAAATCAAATTTTAGAAAACTAGAAAAACAAAATAATGATTTGAAAAATAAAATTAATAAATTAGAAAACACTATTAATAATTTTATCAACTTACAAAATCTAGATTTAAGTTATAAATCAAAACCAAATCTAAAACAAAACTTCCATAAACCTAATTATAATCATGTACCCTTTAATTATGAAACTAATCAATATTAATAATAACAAAAAATAATAATAATAATAATAAAACAATACTAAACAATAATAAATAAAAACAATAATAATAACAATAATAATAATAAAATAATAATAAAATAATAATAAAAATAAAAATAAAATAAAATAATAATAATAATAATAATAATAATACAACAATAATAATATGACTTGTTTGAATTGATTGACTTTTCATGATCATGCATATTTATCTGTTATATATCATGTCATGCATCTTCTCTTTATGCTGTTAGTTTAGAACGGTTAATTATAGAAGGTTTACCAACCCCTAACAACATAGCATCAGAATGGATTGGGATGATAGTACGTCAAGAAAATTTTGTCGAATGCATGTCTAGGTTGAATCTTGTGTATTTTACCTTATGCACTAGACTTAGTGGATCTGACCAAAGCTACCCTAGTCAAACATGGGCTAGTTAGACGAAAACCTAGTATTAAGTTTTTTAGGCAAGACTATTTTGGAAAGTATTCAGCAAGTGGTCCACCGTTGATACACAAGAATGTCATATGTCTCGCCACTGAACTGAAAACTTATCCTTAGGAAACCTGCTTGATTAACCCAAAGCTAAGTTTGAATCTAACATGAGTTTAATAACCTTTTTCAAATTTAACTAAAAACTTAATTAAAATTATTTTGAAACTTTAAATCAAATATTAAACCTAATTATGGAAACCCAATTTAATTTAAATGTAAAATAAAATGTAAAAACATAACTTAAAATCTAAAATTAATTACAACTTTAAATTAATCAAAATTTAATTCAAACTTCATTAAAACTCAAATTAAATTAATAAAATTAAAATAAACTTAATTTAAACTAAACTTAAACTTGAATTAACTAAGTATACTTTACAAAACAAACTAAAACAACTTTAAAATAAAATAAAATAAATTATTAATTGATTAATCCTAATCAATAACTAATTGACCTTAATAGACATAATTAATCTTTAATGACTTTAATCAATAAATAAATTAATTTAACTTTTATTAAATCAATAATTAATAACTTTAACTTAATTAAATTAATCATTAACTTTACAATTTAACTTAATACACTTAATTAATTCTTAATAAATTTCAACTTGAAATCTTAACTTTAATCAACAAAAAAGTACTTTAATCTTAAAAAAAGTTAAATCTTTAAAATTAATTAAAACTAATTCTAAAATCTTTACCTAATTAATTCCTAAGGAACTAATTAAATTTATAATAATTCATAATCAATTAATCCATAACTATTAATTATGAAACTTATAATCAACCTAATTGAAATAAGAAATAATTAATCTAGCAATTATATATCAAATTTTTAATCCTTAATTAATTAAAAATAAATAATCATACTAAATTAAACTCAATTGAAACTAGATTTTAAATTAAGTTTAAATCAATCATTAATCTAACAATCAACCTATAACCATAACTATTACAAACAATTCTTAACCCAATCAACTTAATTAATCCTTAATTAGCTAATTATCTTTAATGAATAACTTTAAAATTTCTAAACGAAACATTAATTTATAAATTCAAATAATGTTACCATTAATTAATCTTAGTAATTCATTTTAGCCCAAAATTAACTTAACATAATTGAAGTTCAACTAAAATTCAATTTAAATTTCAACAAACTCAAGATCAATAAAGTCATCTCACACAATTATATGATTACCATACTTGAAAATTTAGAATGAGTGAGATGCTAAGAAAAATAAATTTTAAATTTAAAAAAAAATATTTTGAAAAATTATAAATTTATTTTCTTAAGAAATATTTCTTATATTTTGTTTGATGATTGATTGAGTGTATTATATATATAAATTATTGTTATTCATTACCTAAGTCTTTAGATATTTATGTCAACCATGACCCTTAGACACATCTAGGAATATCTTCCTTGTGGGTAACAAGAATATCTAAAAAGAGTGCCTGGTTAAGAGGGAGAGACTATATTGAAGGACATATTTTTTTAATATTTTTAAAAATATATATATCTTCAATAAGGGTTTCAAAAGTTTTGATTCAAAATCTTATTTTTGAAAATATATTTTGAAAAATGATCTGAAAAACTCCTTGAAAAGTATGGATGATATAAATTACTTTGCAAATCTTTTTGAACTTTTAATTATTTTTATAAAATTACTTGAAAATTTATTTTGAAAGCAACTTAGTTTTGCAAAAATATCTTAAGTCTTAAACATTTTTAAAATTAGCTTGAAAATATTTTTGAAAAAATATGCTTACAAAAGTAACTCAAAATATTATCCTTTAAATATAGCTCAAGCATTATCTTTTCAAAATCATATTATTCAAACTTATACTTTTTGAAAACTTTTTAAAAAATCATAGTTTAAGAAACACTTTGAAAATTCCTTTAAAATTTTATGTTTCGTACTTAAACAAACTCTTTGCAAATCTTTTTAAAAATTATGAAACTCTTATTCCTTGACAAATATTTTTGAGAATTTTTGAAAGCATTCATTCTTCTATATCTTGGTTTTGCAAAAATATTTTAATCCTTGGAATACCCTTTTACTTAGTAAAATCCTTGAATATATTCTTGAAATTTGCCTGGAAATATTTTTTTTTTTAAAAAAAAAGTATCTTTATTTTGAAAATGATATTGAAACTCCTTCAAAAGAATTTTTTACACTAAGAACCGATATTTTTCAAAATTTTTACATCTTGTTAGTGTCTTTTTAGAGGGAGTTATTACATCATTGTTGTTGCAAAACTTAGGAAATGCTTTAGAAATCAAATACATTTATGAAAGATTCTTTTTGTTGTATGACAAAAGGGGGAGAAGAAGGGTTTAAGTTAGAAATCTAAATCTTTTGAATTGACATAACTTAAACATATTTGTCAAACATCAAAAAGGGGGAGATTGTTGGTGCAATCGACCTCCAAGGTTTTAATGTCAGTCAAATATGTTTAAGTATGTTTAAGTATGGAACTTGATCTAAGGAAGTCCTAGTTGTAGGCTAGGCAAGGGAAGTCCTAGTTGTAGGCTAGGCAAGAGAAATCTCGGTAGATAGTGGAAGCCAGGTGGATAGGTGTGGAGGATCTGATCCCTAGGTAGCCAAATACTGAGGCAAGGGAAATCTCGGTAGATCGTGGAAGCCAGGTGGATTCGATAGGTCTGGAGGACCTGATCCTTGGGTAGCTGAATACTGAGTCTTGGTGAGTGAAGCCAGGTTGAGAAAACCCTAGGGGGTGGTAACCTTAGGTAACGGGAAGTCTTGGAGGAGGGAACTCCAAGCAAGGTTGATCAGATGGTTTCCGGTTGACCATGCATGGTCAACCGAACCAGTGGATCTTGGTGATTCTAAGTTCAGTTTTACCATAGCATTCTATATTACTATTGCTGCTGGCTAATGTAGTATTGCAGGAAAGACCTTAGTGGATCAAGTGATTAGACACTGAGTAGAGAAAGTCCAAACAAGTCTAGATGACCAATGTTTGATAGGTAGGTTGAGGTAAACAACTGGAGGAGCGATAGTGAGGTCGGGTTTCTGAAGGGAACAACCTAAGGTCGCTGATCCAACTGAAGAAATCGGGAAGAATTCTTAGTTGAGATCAAGACAATTCTACTGTCTTATATTACTTATGCATTGTTATATTACTATGCTAACATATGTTTTGCGGGATTATTATCTAACACTGTTTTGTAGGTTCGGTTGGATCGATCGACCGAATCGGAGGATCGGTCGACCGAACAAGGCAAAATCAAAGTAGTTTTCAGATCATACCATAACAGACCAGAGTCCGGTCAAAACTTGATCGATCGACCGAACAGTAAGATTGGTCGACCAAACCCTTATGACTCAGCACATACCAGTTCAATCAACACTGATTAGAAGCAAAAAGGAAATTGAGCTGATCGGTCGACCGACCCCATGGATCGGTAGACCGAACGATCAATCATTAAAGGCATAGTAAATGCGAATCTCGGCAAATCTCGATGAACAAGGAAGGAGTCTGTTTGATCGACCGGATAGAGGGATCAGTCGATCGAACCTTTAATAATCATTAATTCCCGAAGATTGAATTAGCATCGAATCTCAACCAAGAAGGAAGGAAGCTTGTTCGGTCGACCGAACCCAGAGATCGGTCGATCGACGATTCTTATAAAAAGAAGCTCAAGGTCTGAGGTCGTGCAACGCTTTCTAATTGACTCAAAGTTCTCCTCTGCGCAAGCTACTCATGCTACAAGTCTTCTACAACTCTTCAAGCTACTTCGTCCAGAAGTACCGACCAAGCTTCAACTTCCATATTTGTCGGTATATTATTTTAGCTTGCATTGTATTTATTTATCAGTAAGATAGTAGGTTGTTACTATCTTGCTCATATGCATGCACTGTTTCTTTCTGAGATTTTTTGGAAAGAAGAGTTATAGTGGATTGCCCATCGATGCGGTCAAGGATCGCGGGCCTTGGAGTAGGAGTCGACCTAGACTTCAAACCAAGTAACCGAACGAGTCTCTTTTTACTTTTCGCTGCACGACTTTTCGCTGCACAACAGAGAAGGGTATTGCTTTGATTACAAGTACAAGCAAAATAGGGGAACAAAAAATCAAGCATCGACCGAACCTGAGTTCGAAGATGGATCGGACTAAGAAGACGACGTTGAAATCACCGTCGAAAAATGTACAAGAAAAAGAAGGGCTTTACCAAACGAGAGATCAAGAAAGTGACTCAATCGAATACTAAGGTCGAGTCCAAAGTCACCTACTATGGTTACAACAAGAAGGGACACTACAAGCCGGAATGTCCAAACCAGAGCAATGAAAAAGGAAGGCTTTGAAACCAATATGGTCTGAATCCTCAAAAGACTTTGTCGAAGAACACAAACAAGCGAGCTTCCTTTCTCTATCGGTACAAGCTTAGATTGCCGAAATCGAGTCCGAGTCTAAAACCACAGCTGAATCAAAAACCGAGTCTGAAAGAAGCCATGGATCTGTATCTATTTCTAAAGTGCCAAACAATAATGTAAGTTCTCCTCACGTAGATAAATTATAAAATTTAATTTCATACTTATTAAGAAAGTTAGCCAAATTCAATATCCGGGCCAGGTCACTCCAAAAGGACATAATAGCCCTCAAGGAAGTAACTAACCTAAGTCCTTTGACTGAGTCTGTTTAAGATGAAACTTAAACTCAAGTCCAACAACTTGAGGAAGAAAATTTCAGCCTAAAAAGTCAAGTTAAGGAACTAAAGGACACACTAAAATGGTTCACCATGGGTTCAAAGAATTTTGATCTAATTCTTGGAAAATAAAGAGTCGTATACAACCAATCCGAATTCGGATATAAGGCTAAACAAATATTCAGATCATACTTATCTTTAGTAAAATGATCAAATAGAAACTCAATTCAAGCGTGGGTCCCTAAGTCTAACCTGATAAATCAAGTTGGACTCAATCAATATTAGATCCCCAAGGAGTAAATCCATTACCTTGATAAACCTTATCGAGACTATGATCTAGAGGGAACCAATAAAAAGACTATTTTTGTTATTAAATAGGCATATTTGATGTTTGATTTACTGCTTTTCTTATCATGCTTAGATTAAAGTAAATAAGGACTTAGGCTTGATCAACACTTGTTAAACTTAAGATTTTCAAAAAAAAAAATTTAAATATTCAATTTCTTTAAAAGGTTTTGTCTAGAAGTGGTTGTTGCTCCAATACCCAAGAAGACCTAGTGACTCGCCACAACCTGGAAGTAATTATTGAAATGAATGTTTAATTGACTAACTGTTAAACCTTAGTCTAACTCAAATATAAATTATTCCTTATATTTTAATTAAAATTAAAGATAAATTAACTATCTTACAAAACAAATAAGGTTTCCTGATTGACAATCTAAAAAAAGATTGAGATGAATTAAAGTTTAAAATTAGTTGTTAAAACTTAAACCTAATCAAACTTAATCTTTAAATCAAAGAAAATCTAATTCAAATTAATCAAACTCAAGTTCAAAGTTAAATATTTTTCAAAATTCAAATTTAAATATTCTAAAACTCAAACTTAAATATTTTGAAATTCAAACTTAAATATATTTTTTTAAATTCAATCTTAAATATTCTAAAATTCATTCTTAAATATTTTTTAAATTTAAACTTAAATATTTTAAAATTCAAACTTAAATATTTTTCTTTAAACTTAAATATTTTTCAAATTCAGAAATAATATTCTCAAATTTTAAAATTAAGATTAACTTAATTCATCTCACACAAACTCATAAATTTAATATGTTTGATAATATATAATGAGTAAGATGGAAAATCAAGAAAGTAGATGATATATTATTGAACTTATTTTTCTATGCTTGGATTCTATGATCATAATTATTAATCAAGACATTAATTAAATTATTTAAGTTTACTATTAAACTCATTAATTAAAATTTTTATACTAACAGTAACTCATTTGTGAATCACAATAAAAAAATTTCAATAGAAAATATTAAAAGAAGGTATACAAGCTAATTAATTTTGTAAATAATATTAAAAATTAAAGTAAATTAAAATTAAAGCATTCATAAAAATTAATTTTAACCAAATTCAACATAATTTAGAAACCTAAAATAAATTCCTACCTACTGAATTTATTAAAAATATATATATGAGATATAATTCTTAGGATTTTCATGAAATGGAAATTAGTGGGAGAGGTGATGGGATTGAATTCCTTTAGGGTCGCCATTGAAGTTGGTGTTGTGAATCAAATAAATTAGTTTTTTTTAAACTAATCAAATTGACTAAAATTTTCAATACAAATTAAACAAATAGTTCCTAAAATTCATAATTAATTTTTTTCCATCGTATCAATATTTATTATCAATAGATTCACGATGAATAATTTGTCCTCTCAAGACGATCTAATGGCTAGCACATAAAATATTATCATCATAAAATTAGAGTTCGAATTCAATGGCTAGCACATAAGATGTTATCATCGTAAAATTAGAGTTCGAATTCAATCGAAGTGTTGAATTAATCTATATTTTTATAAAGAAAAATTGAATTTTATTCAATCAAAAGGGTGAATTAATCTATAGTTTTAAAAGGAAAATTTTAATTTTTGATTTAGTCTATTAAAATTTTAAATTCGATTAATTCTTAACCGAATTTTTAAACTTACTATAATATAATTTATTTTTAAAATTTTTTAAATATTTTTCAGTGATTCATGTGTTAGATAAATACATGTATTAAAAAAACGAAATATTTTATTAAAAAAAAATGTATGAGTTAAATATTAATAAAAATCAGTTAAATAATTTAGTAAATTGTCAACCAATATTAGGTCGATTAACCAACCTTATAAGCTATAGCTATACCTTCTCCTCGTCCTAATTTAGGTTTTCGCACCCTAAAAATCCAAAAGGCCAAAACTCTTTCAAAAAAAAGCATCGGCCTTTAAAACTCTCCCTTTTTCCAAACCCGCCTGGCCTCGCCTGGGGTGGCGGCGCTCGTGCACTCTATACGGCCGCCGCCTCTGCCGCCTATGGACCGAACTCCCCTCTCCTCTGCCTCACGTAGCTCCTTCCACTCCTTATCCGAGATCCTCAATAAGCTTCAGAGCGTTGGCTTCTGCTCCGACCTCGACTTCTCCAACCTGGTCTCCACCAGCGGCGACAATCTAGGTTGCCTCTTCGATATGATCCTTTTTTCCTTCTTCAAGAAATCCTGCAAGAGAGGTGAGATGCGGCTGCTTCCGGCCACGCTTGGCGACGGGAGCTCCATCGATTTATTCAAGCTCTACTCCATAGTGCAAAGGGAAGGTGGCTATGATGCGGCTACGAAAGAGCGGAAATGGAAATCAGTGGCAGAGGCGATGGGATTGGATTCCTTTATGGGGCCGTCATTGAAGTTGGTGTTCCTTAAGTACCTGGACGTGCTGGATCAGTGGCTTCAATGGGTTGAGGGCAGAAAGGAAATTCGTGAGCCAAAGAGACACAAGAATGCGGGCGCTCCTTTTGTCAGCTATGGTTCTTGTGGAACTATAAACCACAAGAAGGTTGGCGAGTCCACGCCGCCATTAAATATGTATAAAGATCAATCCTTGGAACTTGGTAACGCTCAAAGGAATGGCAAGGATGTTACAACCTTCGGAGGATTCATTGCTAATGGAGGAAGCAACCATAAGATGACTAAGGAATCGCCTCTGGCTAAAATGCTTAATTGGCTGAGAATGTCGGCAAAGTGTCCTGGACATCCTTCTTTGGCAAACACCTTGACATCAAATAAAAATAAAAACAATTCATCTACAGTTGGGAAGTTCTATGCTCAAGCACTTCTAGCTATACAGGCAAGGTCTTTCAGAAGAAGTAGTCGATCCAGTTCAAATTTATCGCTTCCGCAGGTATACTTCTTCCTTTGGCACCTCATAATTCAACCAGTTGTATTTCACATCTCTAATTTGCCTTGTCAGAAAGTTCTGCATTCCAACAAGATATTTGCTAAATGACCGCTAGAAGTTATATGTATTGCAAGTCCTTTTTTCTTATAAAGACAGGAAAATGGATTAAGAAGATGAATTTGTAGAGCACATATTTTAGCGTATAACTTTGACTTTGCTTTAGACAATATTTGCATTGGTAGCATGCTTTCTCTGTGTATTGGGGTTGTCTATCAAATGCTTATTTAGTTTTATAAACTTACTGAATAAACTATTTCTCTTCTGATTATTCTCAGTTAGCAGACGGATATGCATAGATGAGACTTACATATCTCCACCTGAATGTATAAATATCCCATGTACCCAGGGATCAAATAGGCACAATGATCAGATAACACTTCCAAATAAGAGGATGGTACCATTTTTAGTTCTTAGGAAAATTTCCCAATAGGCCCACCTCAGTTTCTCTCTCTCTCTTGTTTTCCAAATCATACAATCTACTTTGTTTTTACCAAATCACACATCTTTTTACATATAAAAATTATCCTTTATTTAACAAAATTTGCCTTTTTTATTTCTAATTTGTTTGAGGAGGTTAATTTTGTTAAATACAGGATATTTTTGACCAAAATCATAGCAGAGGATTTGGTGAGAGTGAGAGTTATGAAAAAAATTATTTTTAATTTAAAAGAGGTTGAAAAGGGCCATTATAGAGTTTTAGCAAAAACACCTTATGGATATTTTTAACTAAAAGTCTGTTCTTTTTAACTTGAAAAATAGGAAATTCTTCTTGAGACTCCCAAGAAACCTCTAACAATTTATTTTGGGCAAATGACTTGTTTCGAAATATCAAGAAGTTGTTGCAAAAATAATTGACGGACTTTTAACTCTGAAATTGTTTTTTTTCAACTTGAAAATACTTATTCTTCTTGAGACTTCCAGGAAGTATCCAGCAATGGTGGAACTATATATTTCTCTTAGGTAGGCACCAAATAAATATAATAAATTTCAACATAGCATATATAGTCCGCAAGAAAACATATATATTTAGAATACATTAAAAACAACTTAAAATTTATCCATACAAAAATTTATGATGATCTACAAGTGCTCATATTTTGAAAACGTGTGATGATTGTGTTATTATTAATGGCATCAATAATATCTCTGTCAATGTAAGTCATTATTAATGGCTTTTGCAGTTGACCTAGAGATATCTTCCTATCACTGGAAGGAAAGATTATGTGTGATTTAAGGGGAAAAAAAGAGGTTGGTGATTGAGAAAAAGGGAAATTTATATGCGCTTGCCTGGAAACCTGTCTAGTTCTTATGAGTTGTGATAACTTAAAACTTTCAGAAAATTTGAAAGCTTAGTCCATTATACATAATACCTAGCAATAAATATTGTACTTTAATCCTTTTAAGTTTGTCCTTGCAAATATCATGACCAAAATACTTTCTTTTTTCATGCCTTTTCTGCTTCCTTGTCCAAAGATACCTAACTAATCACATTGTTTGTTTGAAGCAATTTTCAAGAGAACTTACACATTACTTGATCATACGATTTCATTGGACAACAAGTTAAATAGTTGCTCCTTGTTTCTACCACAAGTTTGTAGGCTAACTATAGGTTATTGGTATTATATATGATGCAATGATGGTAAGTACAAACTTAGAATTAAAATATGTTGTTTTATGCCAATAACCACCATCTAAATCAGTACTTTGACCATCAAGTGTGAGTTTTGGTTTCTTAGTTGGAAAATTAGAATAAATTGATTCACATGCAAAATAAGTTGTTTTAAGTCAAGAACTACTATAAGAAAGTTGAGTCACCACTTTGATCATCATATAGGATGCTGAAAGTAAATCCATAGTTGGCATATTAGATAGATTTACTTTGTCTAGACAGTTCATGTCATATTGAATTCCATATTTCTAAATTCACCTGCACTCTCTTTACTTTAATTAAGTCATAAGCCTAAGTTCGCCTATTGAGCTCAACAACATGGACCATATTATTTGAATTGACAGGGATTTTGTTTCATGTTATTAGCCTACTAATGTTGGATAGCTGGCAAATAGTGTACCTGCATATCCACTTCACACCGAGGCCAGTAAGGATACAAGTAGATTCTGACTTGATAAATCATCTATTACACTTGCTCAAGTAAATGGCAAAAAACAATAAAGTGAATTCTTCATTTTATTTTGATCTTATATACTAACCATTGCATGAATTGTTTTAGTTATGTTGAAGAATTTGCTTAATATTAAACAGAAATGGAACGAAATACATTATTAAAGAGTCTAAATATTTAATTTGGGTGTATATTGCAAATGAAAAGTGCAATATACTTGAAGATTCGCCTGAGCAACTTCTAGTAATTATTATAAATGCAGCTATTACTTTTACCTTACATAGAACTTCAATTGAGAGGTAAGATTTGTTTAGCCAACCCAAAGAGTTGGGTCTCGTGACAAACACAGCTTGATGATGATGATGATTTGCATGGACGTGTAGATGTGTGTTTAATTGGTGGCAGCCAAAAAGTTCTTAGTGAGATTGATAGTGTTTACCGGTTTACTCCTAAATTTCTGGAGTAGAACTTCCTTAGCATTCTTAAAATTGGAGCATTTGATCAAGTGGGCTATATCTTTTTAATTCTGAATTTTTGGAAGGATGTATCTTAGTTCCACGTTATTTAACTTCATCCTGAAATTCTTAAGATCCAAAAACTATCATGTTAGATTTGTCAAACAGCAGATTATGACAGTCCTGATTTAAAGCATGGTTTTGGTTTCACTAAACAGATTAAAGCAGCGAGAAGCGAAGATAGCCTTGAATCTGACAGGCGGGTTTCTTCAGATCAGCAAAGAGCTAAGATACCTATTGGTGGAAAGTTTCAAGCAACGATCCCAGATTGGACAGGCAGACCTTTGAGATTTTGTAATGATTTTGATACATCGAAATGGTTAGGCACACGGACTTGGCCTTCTGAAGATCAACAAACTAATGAATTGCTAGAGTATGCTGCTATTGGAAGGGGGAGGCGAAACACTTGTCAGTGTGAACAGCCACAGTCTATGGAATGTATTAGATGTCACATTGCAGAAAAAAGGCTGCAGTTAAAATGTGAACTTGGAAGGGCTTTCCATGATTGGGATTTCAAAAGTATGGGTGAGGAAGTTGCATTTTCATGGACCAAGGAAGAAGAAAAAAAGTTTCGGGATGCAGTTTTTCAGAGCCAGCCATCTCTAAATGAGAATTTCTGGGACAAGCTTTACATCAATTGCCCTTCTAAAACAAGGAGAAACTTAGTCAGCTACTATTTCAATGTGTTTCTCCTTGGACGGAGGAGGCACCAGAATTTTGTTACTCCAAAAAATATTGACAGTGATGATGAAGTAACAGAGTTTGACTTCTCAAGTCATTCTGTTCGTCAACTAACTGAAGTTCCTGATCACAAAACCCTTGTTTGCGTTCAAAATCAACAGTGTATGGATATAGATGAGGACGATGATTAACTGTCGCATTAAAGTCGACTAATGTGAGGACTTCTGGGTGATCATTGCTGCAGTGTGAAATATAACTAAGATGAGGATTTTTCTGTAGTTCATTGGTTTGAACTCTCGAGGTTAGCTGTGATTCAAACCTTTCCAAAGGTGCTGGTCTGATGAGAACCGAGGCATAATCTCTCATGCTTTTGGAGATATGCTGCAGCCAGATTCTTCTGCTATCAATATATTGTTTGACGTTCTCTCTTCGTAGCAAAATACCAAATCGAAAAAATGAAGTCCCCAGAATGGAAATTTTCCAAGTTATCTGAGGAGGTAATTGGTCTGGCTTTTCTATTTAGGCTTGCACAGTGGCTTGCACAATGCACAAGAAAACAAAGAATTTGATATTCGTTTGAAGCGTCTTAAAATTTATAACTGACACTTAAATTTTAAGATTCCATTTTTTAAATATATGGGTCAAACTTCATTTTAGCTGTGTTCAATTTCATCTTTCATTGTAAATTTCTTGACTTAGGAGAACTGTGTGATTGATGATCAATATTATAGTTAACTTTTGGTTCAGTTGATTTAATGGAAATGGATCATATGAAAGGATTAGTGTAAATCCTTTCATACAAAACTTATTTAAACATTTTAAAAGATGAAACATCTAATCTTATAATCCCAACACTCAAAGGACAGATTGACTATGTAAAATCTTCTATTATATATATATAACAATAAAAGGATCATATATTTAAAAGACAGAATGAATCCAAAGTGTCAAAAATAAATATCAAAAATATATTGAGAAATATCTGTTAGTAAAAATAGTAAAAAAGAAAGTCATAGTATAAATTTAGAAGGTCTAGAAAAATACAAAGAAACACTTATTGATAAAATTTGACCGATATAAATGTATAACTAAAATTGCTACATTAACCTAAAGTTGTCTAAATTGGAAAAGAAAGTCATAATATGAGTCGATAGAATTTAGGAAACATAAAGGGAAATTTATTTATGAGTAAATTAGTATAGATCCATTTATTAATGGTCCTTAAAAAAATCTAAATTGAAAAAAAAAGACATCAAATAATTTTAAAGGTTCATAGAATACAAAAGAGTATTTATTTATGAAATTAGACTAATATAAGTTTCTATAGCCGTTTTGGTAATTTTTTTTATATTAATTTATACTGGTCAGAAAAGGGAAGCATAAAATAACTTTAAATGGTATCGAAAATACAAAAAAAGTGTTTGTTTATAAAATTTGATGAGTATAGGTCCATATAATAGTTTCAATAAAATTATTATATGAATATTTCTAGAAGATAAAAAAAGAGAGCAAATTCTTGAAAAAAAATTAGTGTATATTAGAGAAAAAAAAAGAAAGACCAAGTGGTTTTTTTTTAAAGGAAAATGAAGCTAGAAGATAGAAAGGTGCATTGGCTCAATGAGATTAAAGGGTTGTAGTAATATTTGGGTGAGACATTATTTAGGTGAGACGCGCTGAAACAGGAACGATCCAATTTTTTTAGACGAGCAAGTGGAGGTACATTAGCTTAAGTGGGTTTAGAGGGGTAAATATAATATGTAATACAATGTGGATATGCCCTTTTCACTAGTTGTAAACAAACTAAACCGAATCAAATTTTGTGTTATTCTAATTCATTTGATTAGTTAATCGAATCAAACTAAGTTGAGTATAAAATGAATCAAACTATTAAAATGAGTGTTCTAGTTTATTTTGATTTTTTGTGAAGTCTGAGTTTCATTCGATTTTATTTGAATTTTTTTTATATTTTAAATCTTATTTAGTTTGTTAATGAGCTTGTTGGTTAGTTTTGAAAAAAAAATTATATCTATAATTTTGATAAGAATTTTAGTAATAAATATGGTACATAAATTTTATTATTGTTTACAAATAATTATAATCTTTATTCATAGCTACTAGTTCATTAAATTATTTATTTAATTAACTAGGTATATATTAAATAAATATAAATAAATTCTTATTAAATTTGCTTATGATAATTTGATTCATTTACAATTTTAATAATAGATTATAAGCGATATTAATTACAGTAAAATTAATTATATTCATTCTAAATAATTATATTCATTCTAAATATCCTCAGTTATGTGAAAAATAAATTAAAAAAAAAATCCACTAGTGCATACGTCTACAATATCCCTTGATAAATTCAACTAGCTTATGAGTAATCAATTTGGTCCCATCGAAGTCTAGCATCCTTTATTAACGGCGAGGAACGCATTTTTGCTTACAATATCCCTTGATAAATTCAACTAGCTTAGGAGTAATCAATTTGGTCCCATCGAAGGCGAGGAACGTATTTTTGCTTACAATATCCCTTGATAAATTCAACTAGCTTAGGAGTAATCAATTTGGTCCCATCGAAGTCTAGCATCCTTTAGTTACCCGTCTACTAATTTCTACAAATATTCTGAATGATAATTTAAATATCTTACCGCTATAGCTCCAGAGCTATAATATCCCTCCATAATTCATATTAAAGATATATAAGATATTATCAAATTGACATAAGGTTGTAATTTGTTTACGGGCCCTTCTACAACTTAAAGTTTATCCTCCAATGCATGTTCTCCAAACTATAACCTTTTTGAGAAACGCAGCCCAGGGAAAGATTCCACGAGGCCGCAATCATACGGTCTGTTCATTTTGTGGATCAACAATATAACAAATAAATATCAGCTTTCATGATTAAAAGGCATGAATATGACTGCCGCCGACTATTGCAAGCTGAAAGGAAAATAGAAGACAACGATAGACCGTCAAAATATGCTTGATGCAAGCAAATAGGGGAACGGAACACCAGGATTGATCTCTCCCCACATAGGCGACATTACAAGATCAGCCAGCACAAGTATCTTGGACGAATATAAAGGTTTTATGCAAAACCGATACAACTGAAATGAGATTGTAAAGATTATTAATAACCACCCTTGAGATCATTAACGACATCATATGGAATGGGTGTGACAGTCTCCAATGTGGCACCTTCCACCATGAAACCAGGCTTGGGGCCTTCAGGCTGCCTCTTAGTACTGATGATCTCACCCCGTGCCTTTGCTTCCACCTTCAATTGGTCATTTTTCTTCACTCTTGCACGAAAATCTTCCTGGCACCTAGAAGGCAGGACATGCTCTACACGAACATGAATCCTCTTCCTGATGATCCGATTACCAACCTGAAGTTCGTAGAGTTGTTAGATCACAGATGAGCATGTACTGAAAGCCAATAATGGAATGCAGTCCATTGATAAGAAAAAAGATCCAGTTCAACTTCAACAAAAAAACATCCAGTTGGACTGAATTTTAGCCAGGTTCATACAGAAAAAAACAAGAACCAACACAGACTACAATCTATAACACCAGTTTAGATTTTAAGATCCAATAGCCAGAATTTGAAAACTTTGAACACAGACCACGATCTAACACCAGTTTGGATTTTAAGATTAATAGACAGAAATAGAAAAATTTGTCCAAAATCATTATTTGAGATTTAGAGACGTGGAATATGAAATATGAATAGGTAAAACTAACCATGACATGACATGGAAAACCCTACATGCTGAGAACCAGAAAATCAACACAAAAAGTGTAATGTTTCTCCAAATTGTGGTTGTCGCTTAGTACAAGTTTACAAATGGCATGAGAAGATTTACCATGATAAGTACCTAAAGATTCATATTGAATCTCAACGGGAATTTCTCTTGATCTCATCTCGTACCCATCGGAGCAAAAAAGAACTTGGATACTTACATTAAATTCTTCACAAAAGTTCTTTTTTTTTTTTAACATTTTGATAGCATCAGTTCCAAAATAATTTAAACATTTATTTGCAGAAAATTAAATCCCTGACAACAAGAAATGTTAACCATATTTATTTTATCAAATGATCTAACTATAAAGTTCCTACAATACACAACAAAAACAATCATCATGTGTAAATCTTGGGACCAATTGGTTTGCAACCTCTTGAAATACACCATCAAAATGTTAACAGATTAATGTATATACTTGCAAACGATGAAAAGTTCTCACTTTATTTGTTGAATAAATTTAGTTTTATCCTCATACACATTCGACCATGGGAAAAAGGAGGTTCTCTCTTGCATGTTGAAGTTGTAGTGATGAATCCTTATAACGGATCAGCATCTGAAGTGTCATAATGACCACGAGCTGAGATTGTTGATGCAACAAAAATCTTTAAAACAGAATGTTGAATCTACAGTTGCAATTCCAACTATGAAAACTTAGCAAAACAACACATTTACATTCAATGTTTAATATCACTTAGCTCTTGGGTCATGGTAGGATGTGTAGATGATGTAATTTCTGTTGAAATATAACTCCTTTACCCGTAAAAAGGAAGTCTTTGTTTTCTGCCAACTACGTAATATACACCCACTGTGACTTGAAGGCCAGCGCAGGCTACTACACATGCGCATTTGAGCAAAATAAACCTTCAAGATTTCACGGCTCCTAACAAAACTGTATAAATCACAAATCATGCAGTTCCTAATAATATTTAAGCAACGTGAAAACAAGGAAACGTGCAATAATCATGCTTTGGGTAAAAGCATGCAGTAGTTACATTTCCATGATTTAAAATTTCCACAATCAAAGATAATATGCAAGCGAAGTATAGGAATTCATAGGAATAATAAATGAAAGGATAAAGGACGCAAACCTGTTTGTTGATCTCGACGCCGATGGCTCGCTTGGTAACATTCCAAACTCTACCAGTGCGTCCGTGGTAGAACTTATGTGGCATACCCTTGTGGACGGCGCCGTTCACCTTGACATCGACGTAGTCACCGATCTTGTAGGTGCGCAGGTAGGTCGTCAGGGGAATGTAGCCCTTCTTCCTGAATGGACGGGAAAAGAGATCCCTTGTCCTCGAGCGCAGTCCATGCCCAGCCGGCATTTTGACAAACGGTTTCCTTCGCTCCGCCGCCTGCTGTTGATACGAGGTAATGAGCGAGGAGAGTGCTAGGGTTTTAATTTCCTCGTATTTATCGTACTCTAAATGGGCCGCCTCGATGGTCTGGGATCCGGCCCGATTAAAATGTAGAACTGTCTAACTTGCTTACCCTAAGAAAATCTTTAAACAATCAAAGTGTGTGTGTTTTTTGAAATCATCCTCTTTCATTTTTTTTTATCAAAAGAATATTTTATTAGTGCTGGAGGTATAATATTTAACTGAAAATTTTAATATATGATTGAGGTTAATATTAGGTTAGTTGTGATCTAATTAGTTGTGTCAAGTGTGTAGGCATAAATTACTTGACAAATGTTAAAATTTAGATGGTTAAATTTGACAAACAAATTCTTAGTTGGAGGCTACGTGAATCAAATCCAAATGGTTAAGACTTGACAGATGAAATTCCTAGTCGAATGCTAGATGAATCAAGTCCAAGTGGTTAAGGCTTAGCAGATAACAAGTATAACTAGGTACTAGGTGAATCAAGTCCAAGTAGAATTAGCTGGAAACTAAAGGCTTGACAAACAAGTCCAAGTAGAAGTAGTTGGGAGTTGTGGCTTGATATCTCAATCTAGATAAGTAGTCGGAGGCTAAACATCTAGACCTAACGTAAGTGAGAGTAACTTTAAATTTTGTATCATACTCATTATATGTAACCACTGCAGGGAAGCATGTTCAATGATTCCAAGCAACGGGATGGAGGAGTCTCAAGTGACTAACTGGTGATAACTTTCGACGAAGGGATTTCGAAGGATCTAAGCAATGATATCAGAGTCAGGGTGATCGTAGGATACGAACGACCGGAGCAGCTTCCAGGTGACTAGGAGATGACTTTATCAGTAATCTGACCCTCTCTAGGCGACCAGAGAGCCTCGTTAACATTATTGAAAGGATTACAATTGCAGCTACGTCAACACTTCTCTAAGAAATTAGGAAGGCTCCAAGCGACTGGAGGGGAACTATAGAAAAAGCTTCAAGGAAGAGTTTATAGACAACTCAATTACTCATTCATACATTCTCTCGTACTCGTGCTCGTGCTCGTGCTCGTGCTCTTGTGCTCTCTCACCTTCTATGTTGCGATACGCTATGACTGTCTCTTCATTTTTGATCGGCAACACTTAGAGTACATTTTCATTTCTATTGTGTTACCTCATTTTGTTATTGTGCTAATTTTTAGATTTTTTTTAAAGATTTTTCCATCTAAAAGAAATTTAGAAATAAAAATCATATTATTATTATTGTCGTGTGTCTACTTCTGATTTGATCGATCAACTACTTGCATGCTTAAATTATTAGCTAAATCTATTGCATGTTCATATTACCTATTTTTATTTATGTTGTGCTACTCTACTTGATTCAATTATTTTATTATCTCCTCATTTAAAAATTAATAATGCTATTTCCCCCCCCCCCCCCATTGAGTTTGATCATACATGTTTACCCCACCAACCCCTTATAAAATGACACATCTACCCTTATATACACTGTTCAATATTATTATCTTTTATCACACGCATTAAATCCTAAATTGATCGACTAGTTGTATAAACAGGACAAGCCATCATTATAGTAATTATGATTTTGTAGTTACTACTATAGTTATAGTACTATTGATATAAAAAACTTACTTTTTGTGTATATGAATGAATAATATTCATTCATTAACTCTAGAATATATTCCTAGAGCATATTCTTATTATTTAGTCATGAAGACTTACTTAAATATCTCTTAAAGAATTTCTTTGTATGTGTCTCTTAATGATTTTTTTTGTATGTATAAATATGCCTTTGTACTTGACATTTTGAGTTAGTCAAGAAGATTAAGAAACAAGTGTTATTGAGTTCTCCATTCTCTTCCTTCTATAAGGATCCTCATCTTTTTTCTCTCCAACAAAGTGATATCAAAGCCAAGTTAGAGTGCTCAATTGATGGCCAACAATGGAGCTTCTTCATTTCAATTTCCTCATCTCATAAAGGAGAATTATGAGATATGGTGTCTAAGGATGAAAGCCTAGTTCTCAAGATGTATAGGAGATTGTAGAGAAAGAATATGAGAAGTCTCAAAATGAAGATAATTTTCCTCAAGTAGAAAAGGATTCTTTGTCAAAGACAAAGAAGAATGATTAATAAGCCTCCATCCATCAATGTTTGGATGATTCCATATTTGAGAAGGTGGTTGATGTTACTACTTTAAAAGAAGCTTAGGAGATATTGGGAAAGCCTCTCATAGGTGTTGACAAAGTAAAGAAGGTAAAATTTCAATCACTAAGGTGTGATTTTGAAGCATTGGAGATGAAAGAATCTGAATCTATTATGGATTATTGTTCCGGGTGAAGACAATTGTTAATCAATTGAAAAGATATAGAGACAAGATATAATATGTACACATAGTGGAAAAGGTGCTTCATTTTTTAATCCCTAAATTTGATTATATTGTGTAAGTCATTGAAGAAATAGAAGATTTAGATTCAATTATTATTGAAGAATTATAGGGCCCATTACAAGCCTATGAAAAAAAATTAAGAGAAGACAAAAGTCATTGAAGCAAGTTCTTAAAGTCAAGGTTACATTAAAAATGATGAAAGAAGATACAATTTGTTGGTTCCGTGCGACCGACAAGAGGATGGTGAATTACTTTGAAAATAAAAAACAAAACCCCTTCTCAACTTTTCAAACTAAATTAAGAAACACTTGTTTAAACAGAAACTAATTTTTTAAAAAAAAGGAACGAAGAGTCCCAAGAATTACTTGATTTGCAATCAGAAGATTGCTAGTCCAAGACATTGAAAAGCTCACTAGAAGATCTTCTTCTGGCGGAGTAACCTCTTACAACAGTTTAAGTACAAAAATATAGAGTAGAATAGAAAATGAATTGGTTTATGAGTGTTGTACTGAACTACTGAGACCAGGGCTCTATTTATACCCTGCTAGTTGGATTTGACTGTTTGCTAACATGGCAGCTCCAAACACCCGGAAGGGATCTAGGTGCTTAGACATGGATAGAACTTTATTCACGTCGACAATGGCTCGCAACGGCTAGTGGATAAAAAGTTATCTTGGTCTGGGTGTCCGGACCGGTCTAGGTGCCCGGACCGGTCTAGGCGCTCGAACGTTGCTGACATGCCCCTACTCAACGGCTCGATGAGGAGGCGTCCCTAGGGTGCCTAGGCGGTCCAAGCATCCAGACAATCAACACCAAGTTGACTGTTTGATTTCTCTTCCGTTCCAGCTCTGTTCGCTTGGATGATTTCGGTCATCCAGAATTGGGCTCACCCGAATCCATCTTCGGACCTTCTCCTCGAGCAATCTTCTGCCTCGGCTTCCTGTCCCTCAGAAACATCGGGCGCTCCCTTCTCTTCCGCCAACGTACTCTTCCACAGCACCTCATCCCTCAGATGCACCGATCTCATCGACTCTTTCCCGTGACATCCTTCTCGCTAGCTTTGTATTTCGCTCGACTTCTTATGCTCATAAGTTCCTACACACTTAGATACAAGATATCAAACACTCATAGGACCTAACTTAACTCAGTTGACCACATCAAAACTAACTCAGGGTACTTACAATCTCCTACTTTTTGATGTGCATCAACCTGAGTTAGAGTTAAGGTAAAAATATAGAATTTACCAATAAAGTCTAGAATTTTTCTTACTGTAAAATTACAAATATAACCTCCCCTAGACTTAAGCTCTCATCTCTCATTCTTTCCCTTTGATCACATCAAAATAAAATTAGTATAAAAACATGAGAAATAGAGCAACATAAATTTGAAAGGTTCTAAGGAGTTAAGGAAGCAGATACCAATGTGAATAAATTTTTCCAAAACGCATTCTTTTAAAAATCTGAATTTCTAAGATTAATAGCCATATTTATCACAATTAATTTAAAAATTATTTTAAGGCTAAAAAAAATTCTAAAAATTTTTCTCAACATTCAACAGAAGGATATGGATTAGAGTAAAATTTTCATAAAAAATATCTAAGTATTTTAATAGAAATAATTTGTTTTGTATAGAGATATAGTTTTTGTAAAATAAATGTAAAAAATAGATTATGATCCAAAAAAAATCGTCCATATTTTTTAAGTATCAAAGATATAATGGATGACAACAAAAAAATTTTAAAAATTTTAAAATTAATTTTCATGAATTTTTATACTTAAAAATTAATATTTAAGTAAATAATCCATATAAATTTTATTAAAGACTAGAAAATTTTAAAAATAATTTTCTAGATAGAGAAACAAATTTACTATTATCAAAAAAAATTGAAAAAGAAATTCTAAAGGAAAACTCACATGAAAAATATTTTAAGCAGATAACATTATATTTGAAAATGAATATTTAAAAATAGTTTTTCCATCCTAAAAATTTGGATAATTTTTTCTAAATGTTAAAAATATAATGGTAGTTATATAAAATATTAGGGTTTTTCAAAATAAATCTCTAAAAATTTTAAACTTTTAAATTATGATTTTCCAATCAAGACTTAAAAAAATTATTTAATCGATGAAAAAATCTAAAAAATTTTATATGAACAAATTATTTATGTTAGTACCCCAAGATAGTTTTGATATGATCAAATAAGTTAAGTTAGGTTCTGTTGTGTTTAACCCTGTGTCTAAGTATACAGGAACTTAAGAGCATAGGAAGTCGAGCGAAAGACGCAGTGTAAAATACCGAAAATAGGTGAATATTAATAAGGAAATTTTCTGGAATTTTTCGGGAATTTTTCGGAGCTCGTATGGACGAGTTAACGGAGATAAAAATGGGGCCCGGAAAAGCCTGTTTAGGCTACCCCATTTAAGCGAGGAAATGTTTATTTTTTTATTTATTAATTCCTTTTTCCTTTTCTTTTCATTTATTTTATTTTCTCCCCGTGCCTAAACTTCCTTCTCACCCAACCCTTCTCACGTCGACGCCTCCCCCTCGTGCTCGACTGTGCCCTAAGCGCCGGCCCCGGCGGTTTCTTCCTCGTCGAAACCTGAAATCCCTCGGCCACTTCTCCTCTCCTCTGCCTCCTGAATTTTTTCTCCCTCTCCACAGCCGAGTGACCCCGAGCCCTAGCCACGTCGCCGCCACTCCGACCTGACGTCGAGCCCTAGGTGCCGACGCCCTCTCCGATCTCCTCACGCGCGCCACCGGTGACGGTCATCTTCCTCTTCTTCTTTCCGAGACACTGCCGAACCACCTCTGCTGGCCACCGGTCCGATCTAGCGCCGACCAAACTCCTCTGCCCTAGTTTGTATTCGGCGCCACTACCGTCTCTCGACCTGAACCAGCGCTGTTGTCGCCTGTGCCCTAGCATCGGCGGCCGAGTTCGTTTGTGCCCTAGAACAGATTTGCCCATCTCCGGCTACTCAGGTCAGTGACTCCACCTGAGTTTTATTTTCAGCAACTTCATGGGCTGTGAGGCTACAAATGAGTGTTCGGGTTTGGTTTCAGACAGGAGCAAGTAGTGCCGAGTTCTTCCTCTGTTCCAGCCTGAAGAAAAGGGTCGATTGGGGGTAAGTGGTTGGTATAGTGGTTATGCATTAGTAACTGGATCTAATGTTTAGCTGTTGATGTATCGATGTTCTTTAGGGTATATTGTTTTGGAAATCCACAGCTCCAACCTCGCTCCAGTCAGGGCTACTGGCAGCAAGTGGTCTCCTGCTGTGGATCACCGGCAGACCATCCGGATTTGGGTGAGTCTTGATGCTATTTCATTTTTATAAAGGATGATCATGTGTAGATATGAATTAGGGTTATGTTTGAATTAAATTTAAAATGGAATATGTGATTCATCTTGTTTTAGATGCATGGGTAATTGGACTTAGGTTTTGGATTTTTAATCAAAGGGTGGATTGAGGATTAGGTAACTAATCCTAATTGATCGTCAAATTTGTTTAGATAGGATGATGATCATATGATTTGGGTTTTTCCCTAATTTAGGGTTAGAGATTTTTATTTAACTATTTATGAGAATTGTAGCTAAATAAAATATATTACATTGGTGGCACAGGACTTTGACGCGAGACGAGTATCTCGGAGTCAGATTTGGACCATTTTATCGGAGGCGGGTACTTTGACTTATGTCTTTTGATATGCATAATAATGTGTTTAACATATAGCATGATTGTGTTTTCCATTTATTTCGGTTGGTCACTACATGATTTATTACATGTTTGCTTGTTTACTCGTTATGCACTGCATATTATTATTTACCTGATCATACCTGCTTTATAGGTAGTGACACAACCATATGATACATTATGTTCAGGACCTAGGGTTTATTTGATACCCTATCTGTTTGTGTACCTTCCATCTGATACATTGACTTGTGGTACACCTTTTATTTATGTATGGATCATGATATGCTATTCGTGATATTGCCATGTTTAGTGTCATGCATCATCTTGCATGATTGCATGTTGTGCGATTGTCTGCTCCATTATTGTTGAGCACATCGCCAGTTACATGTATCTGTACACACCACCACTCATGGGTTAGTGGTATATCAGACAGGTGTGTGGCAGTTCTGTTGTTTGACTCCGTTGGTTTGGTGACTCAGCGTGGTAGCCGGCAAATAGTTCCGCTCCGTTTGGCTCCGTTGGTTTAGTGTAGCAGCGTTGTAGCCGGCAGACAGTTGGACTTTGTTTGGCTCTGTTGGTCTGCTCATGGGTAGTGTGAGTCAGCGTAGTAGCCGGCAAAGATTCCTTCCCGTCATCGTGTACCAGGAGATGAGAGCATTGCGCTCCCCCATTTATTATTTCGGGGTAGGAGTATGTGTGTACTCCGACAGCACCCCGTCCACTCGGTCACTTATCAGGGGCAGTGATGTCAGAGTGCACGGTTGTCACAGCTCTACCCACTCGGACTCACCATTGTGTGTGAGATGGCTGACTGGCGTCAGGGGTGACCATGTCATTGGCATCATATGCATGATGCATTTATTGCTTGTGTTTGCTGTATTTACTTGCTGCATTTATATGGATGCATATGATTGACATGCATACAGGATTATGACACTCTCGGTCTGACGACCCAGTTATCTTTATACCTTGATCCTAGTCAGTACAGTTTCTCCTATTTTTGTTTCAGTTGCATTTATTCTTCTGGTATTCAGGAGACTGTACGCATAATTAGTGTTGTCTGTAATTTACTTTATTATGCATATCAGTTGTACCTGCTGAGTGTTGGACTCACACCCTCCTCCGTTGATATTTTCAGGTTGAGGCTGTCCGGAGCAGTTCCAGTCGCTAGTCCCCATTGCACGTAGTGCTAGTTCTCTGCTGATCACGAGTTGTTATTTTAGTTTTCTCTATCAGACTATGTCTTGGTCTTGTAATGTTTTATTTATGGATCTTGTATGGATTCTTATCGTTGATGGATTTTGGTATGATTTGGATATGTTTTACTCCATGCCTGCTTGGACGGCAGAAGAGGTGAGTTTGTCGGATTTGTGTTTTATGAGTGTAGTGGAGTAGGAAAAATCGGATTTGAGCTTTACGAGTGTAGTTGAGTAGGGTTATTTTCGAGTCATCGTATTACTGTTCTATTTGTTTACTATTAAACTGCGCGGTTGTGTCAGCCAGAGGCTGAAATTGATATTAACTGCATGGTGATTGTTTTATTCGCATGTGGCTGAGGTATATGGTGATTGTAGAAAATTTCATATTGTCCGCCGTACAGGGGAGATGCTGCCGAAATTTCTTCGGACAGGGACTCCTCCGGGGCGTGACAATTTATTTGGTATCAGAGCCAGATTTTACGATCGTTGTTTTCATATTTTGGATATTTGGGATAACCTGATACCAATTTATATGGTATTAGAGCGTCAAAGTTTGGCGATACTTGTTTGGTTTCCGTGTGTTGGATTTTCGAGATTTATCTGATACCAATTTATTGGTATCAGAGCAGGGTGTGATACCTGCTTTTAGTATTCTGGATATATTGTGCTAGCCCAAGTTTGCGAGTCAAACTGGGTAGTTATTTTGGTTGCACGGATTTTCCATTACGTATATGTTTTGGACTTTCGTTTCGGATTAATATGGATTTCTGGTGATTTTCTTGTACGGAATTCCGAGGTCAATTTGGGGACTAGACAGCGACGGAACATCTCCAGATAACAATTAGGTATGATGTTATTTTGGTAATTGGTTATACTGGTTGTAATATCTGTAATATAATTTAACAGATATGAGGCGATCTACGCGTATTGCGAGGCGTGGCGGGCGACCACGTCACGAGGATGGATCTCCGGATATGCAGATGCCTTACATTGATGAGCCCGGTGAGACTCAAGCATCTTTGTGCGCGCGGGCTCTCAGACCCGATGGCTCCCTTAGAGGTACCTACCTCACCTGCACCGACAGTATCCACTCCTATTGTATTTCCAGTACCAGGTACCATTGGCATACCCGACACCGGCCTATGGCGTACTCGGCACCATCGCCACTGGCCTACAGTGCAAACACGGTACTGTGCTCCCAAGTACATCTGGCGTACCCAGACTTTGATTAGGGATACCCCGCATCACGCCTGGTACCATTGCCTACAGTACATCCAGTGCGGCCACTTATGTTCACCCAAGAAGCCGGCTTATGCTCCAGTTATACAAAGACCGGAGCTCCTACTCCGTTTATTCAGTACCACAGCAGCATCAACTCCGATTGGTTCCTGATTAACGGACCATTCCGACACACCTCACTGACTTTGTCGCGGCACGAGCCAGGATTCCAATGTTGGCAGAGTCGATGAAGAGTCGGTTCACACTCTTCCGAGGAGACCGAGATCCGAGTGTGGCCTTGTCTTGGATTGAGACTATGGAGCGGACCTTCTTCTATATGGCTTGCTCCGAGTGGGAGAAAGCAGAGCTGGCTGCTTTTCACTTACGGGACGCGGGCGACACTTGGTGGCTTACCCAGCGTTCCATCATCGGTGAGCAGAACATCACTTGGGCCAGATTCAGAGAGGCTTTTGAAAGCCGTTTCTTTCCACGAGCTTATCAGATGGCTCGCCGATAGGATTTCCTGAGTCTGCGACAGCACAATCGGACAGTGACTGAGTATAATGCAGAGTTTGACAGATTGGCCAGATTTTGTCCAGAGCTTGTTGTTGAGGACAGTTCGCGTATGCAGCAGTTCATTCAGGGGTTGGATGGACATTTGCAAGTAAGACTTGCCGGTCTTGGTACCACTTCCTATCTGGAGACTTTAGACAGAGGACTTTCTTGCAATCTCATTCAAACATGTTAGATCAAAAGACAACCTAACTTTGAACCCTTTGACATAATCAAAACACAAGTTTGATCGTCGGATGCTTCCCGCACCACAGCTTCGAGTCGTCGGGATCTTGTTATAGCTCAACCAGATCATCTCGTTAGCAGTGCGCTGAAGAAACATTGCTTTTTCGATGATCTCCTCAACTGCTGGTCAAGACTGGCTGATATAGGCCGTTGAGGGTGCCTTCAAGGCCCTTTAGGGTGCCTCCATCATCGGCGTATTTGCCGCACGGATAAGCTCCGCTTTGCCCGTTGCTTATCCTCTTGAGGGTGCCTCTGATGCCCTTGAGGGTGCCTCCAAGGCTGTTCGAGGCACCTCTATCTCCTTTGGAGGGCACCTCCAGCTCCACTGCATAGACTCCTCAGCCTTGCACCCGAGGCACCTCCAAGCTCCATGGAGTGCGCCTCGGGTACTGTTTATCTGAGGTAAAACTTGCTCTTTTATCTTTGCAAGATATGTTAGTCCTAAAATACCAAGCATACCCTACAACATAAATTAGCACATAATAATAACATAAACATAAATGTCTGACAGACACCGGACTGTCCAGTTCTAACTTCGAATTTTCGTCCGGAAACCCTAGGTCGAACCGACGCCTACTGTTCTCTCAACGGGGAACGCGTCTTCACCTACTCCACTCAGGAGAGTGTACTTGCTACCAGTTCGATCCTCCAGATTGATTGGGCTTTTGCTCATAGCTTGAGTTTTCAGATCTTTCCGCTGGACGTTCGCTCCACAACCCATCCAGACTTTCCACCCAATCTGTGACACCGAGATTTTCACCTAGAGTTTCCGACTCTTAGGACTTTTGCCTGAAGACTTCGACCCGCCAAGGCTTTCCGCCTAGGGTTACCACCCCCTAAGACCTAGGGTTATCTCCCCCTAGGGTTTTCCCTTTGCCTAACCTCAGCTAGGACTTTTCTTCACCTAGGGTTACCACCCCCTAGGGTTTCCCACCCGCCTAACCGCAGCTAGGACTTTTGCCTAAGTACACTTAGGGCTTTCCTGCAATCTCATTCAAATATGTTAGATCAAAAGACAACCTAACTTTGAACCTTTTGACATAATCAAAACACAAGTTTGATCGTCGGATGTTTCCCGCACCAACAGATTCTAGTATTGACCTTGGGATGTGGATTCCTAAGTACTCAACAACAATCAATATTTTTAAGTATATAGATTTTTCAAAATTTATATATAAGTACACCCAATCAAGCATGAAATTCATTAAAACATTATTATGTTAAATCAATATTTTGAAAATAATTTTTAGAAAAATATCTATGAATTTTGAAAATTTTTTCAAAGTATTTTCAATTTAATAGTCCTTATCATCTCACCCATTTTAAGTGTCTCAGCACAATCAATCAGGGTATCCTTATGAGTTTTGTGAGATGTTTTGTCAGTTTTATTTGATTTAAAATTTAAGTTGGAATCTATGAATTAATTTATACTTGGGTTAGACTAAAGTTTGACGGTTAGTTGGTTATATATCCATTTCAATAATTGACTTCCAGGCTGTGGCAAGGCACAAAGCCTTCTTGGGTATTGGAACAACAACCACTTCTAGACAAAGTCTTTTAAAGAAATTGAATATTTAACTTTGTTCCTTAGAACACTTGGTCTAACTAATCAAGTAATAATCAATCCTAAGTCCTTAATCATTCTAGATTAAGCATGAATAAAATACTAGTATGAATGACATGACATTTATTGATAAATTAACATTTAATAATGCATGTACATGGCAAGTATGCATGTGTCAAACAAGTAAAGCAATTTATAGTTGATTTATAAGGATGCATCAAATTCTCGATTTGATACATTTCGTATGAACCCATGAATGTGTCAACCCACTTTGACACATTTTAATTATTTTAATTATTTTGGATTTATTAATTAGTTTCATAATTAGTTTTGATTTAACTTTTTAATATATACTTACTAAAATTTGTTTTATCTTGTTGAATTATGAAAATTAATTTTAAATTTAATCTTAATTTTATAGCTTTATTATGCTGAGTTAATTTATTTAAATTATAATTAAAATTTGAACTTTTATCTTCTAAATTTATAAGATTTATTTTCAAATTTTTAGTTTTAATTTTGAATTACTATATTAGTAAGATGGGAATTAATCAAATTATATTTAGATTTATTTTAATTAAAATTTTATCTTTATTAGTTAAACTATTAGATTAGTTTTATCTTGATTGTTGAATAATATATATTTTTAATAATTATATCTATATTTTTAAGATTTAATTTCGAATTTATTGTATTTAAGTTAGAGTTTATCATTTGATTTGAATTTATCAAACTTTTATTTATTTTATTATTATTTTTAATTTTAATTTTGCTTTACTTTGTAAAAATTAGTAGATTCTATTTCTTAAATTTTTATATTTAAATTTAAATTTATTATTTATTGTTTCATAATTAAATGATACACTATTTTAATTGATTAGGTTCGAATTTTTTGCAATTAAATTATAATTATTATTAATTGAATTTTTAGCATTATTATTTAAATTTTTAGAATTAATAATTAAATTTTCAGAATTATTGTAAGAATTTTCAGAATTATTATTTAAAAAATTATGATCAAGATCAGAATTCATGTTGTTAAGATTTGAGGTTTTATCTTCTAAAATGTTGATATTTAATTTTAAATTTTTATGATTAGAGTTGATCAAATTATTTTTATGATTATCTTGATTAATTAATTCATTATTTAATTTCAAGTTCTAAAAATTTTTAAGATCAAAATTTGAATTAATTAAAATTTTATCTTGGTTGGTTGAATTATTAATATTTATTAGGTTTGATTTATCTTGATTATTAATTAAGCTATTTGAATTTTTCAAACTAGAATTATCTTCAACATTCTTAGTTGAATTTTTAATTAAATTTGAATTAATTTTATTACTTAGATTTGAATTTTTTAGATTAATTTTTTTTGAATGTTTCTTTAGATTTGTTGAATTAAATATTTTATTAAGTATTTTATCAATTTCATCCATATTGACTTGGTCATTTTCTTTAGTTGAGTTTTTAATCATTTTAATTATTTCTAAATTTTTAATATTTAATCTTGAATTTTTACAATTAAAATTTTTAGAATTCGAATTTAAGTTATTAAGTTTATCTTGATCATTATTTATATTTGAATTAGTCAAATTATTTTTAGAATTATCTTGATTAATTAGATTTGAATTTTTAATATTAATAATTATATTAACTAAATTTAATTTTGAATTATCACAATTATAGGAATTTAAATTTTTCACATGAATATTTTTATTAATTAAATTAAATTTCTAATTATCAGAATTATTCAAAAATTTTAAATATAATTTGTTATGCACAATATTATCTAATTTATTACAAACATTATTGTCTAAATTATCATGCATAGGGTAGTTTCGGAAATAATATCTTCATGCAAATTTATTAACCTATTTTTGAATGTACTACGATTGAAAAAAATCAGATTTGTATGAAATATAAAATTACTAACCTTTTTCGTAATTTTTCTTGTCAGGCAGGGGTTCTTGTAGTGTCCGAACTCCTGACACTTGAAACATTTAATATGATCTTTGCTCTTACGAACTCCAGGCATCGATTCCTCCTTTACTACCTGTGGTGTCATTCGATTTTTACTGACACTTGAAACATTTAATATGATCTTTGCCCCTACGAACTCCGAGCATCGATTCCTCGTTTACTACTGGTGGTGTCGTTTGATTCTTACGAGTAGGATATTTATTTTTATAGTGTCCTCTCTCCTGCACTTGAAGCATATAATATGTAATTTAAAATTTGACATTAAATAAAATTACATTTTTATCCTTCTCTCCCTCAATTCGTGGTCTGCTTGCTTTTTCGGTGATTAGTCCAATCAGAGCCTTCGGCTAATTGTAGGATTGGTGTGGTCGAGGGGGGGGGGGGGGGGGAATCTCGACTTATCGCTTTCTTTTTTATTTCATCCATTCTTTCTATCAAAGTCATTAGTAGCAACGGAATATAAAATAAAGTACGGGAAAAATAATACTTACGGGATTTACTTGGTTCCCAACCCCCCAGGTTCAGTACGTCCAAGGCCTACACACTCAAGCGTGAGTACACTAGTGGTCTCCTTTCCGGAAACTTTCCGGAGGTGGAGAAACTCGTCTTATAGTTTATCAAATACAAGCATAAAAGAATGAAAGTAAATACAGCTTGTAATAAAAGAAATACAAACAAAAACTTTGCTAAGTCGATCCGAAAATCCTAAGCGCAACGCACCCTTCCTAGAGCTTCCCCGGTAGCAAAGCTTCGCATTGTAGCCTTTCTTTTGAGCACACGAAATATGAGTAGTAGCAGAAGCGATGTCTTAAACGTAGAGCCTTCATCTCCTTTTATAGAGTTGGATCAGATCCTTATCTGAATCAACTCTTATCTAGATGAAGTTATATCTAGATGAAGCATATCTGGATAAAGCGATTAAGCCTTATCTCTATCCAAATCATCTAGCTTATCCTTATCCTCACCTAAATCATAAAGATAAACTAGATCTTTTACCACATCATCTTCCATATCAATATTTCACAACTCAACAATTTGGACCAAGTCCAGTCGGTCTACCAAATCGCTGGTTCGGTCTATTGAACTGGTTTGGGTCCGGTTCGACTCAACTCAAGTCTAGTTCATCCATTTATATTTGTATTTTCTCTATTTTCCTTCCAGCTCCATATTCCTGCAAAACAATCATACAAACATAAACTGACAACCTAGCCTATATTTGTAAGTCTACCTAACCCACTAAGCTCACCTTTTGCTTGGAGGTCCCTCCTCCAAGTCTACCACCTAAGGGTAAATCCCTTAGGATCAAGTCGCACTCCTATAAGTCTATCCGACCTACTAGGCTTCATGCTTGGACAACATCCAAGACTTTACCATTACCTAGGTCTACCTCCCCCCAGGATTTCCACTGCCTAGCTTCACTCACTAGGACTTCCACCACCTAAGGTTACCTCTCCCTAGGATTTTCACCACCTAACTTCACTCACTAGGGCTTGACTTCATTAACTAGGACTTCCAACACTTAAGGTTACCTCCCCCTAGGATTTTCACTACCTAGCTTCACTCACTAGGGCCTAGCTTTATTCACTAGGACTTCCACCACCTAAGGTTACCTCCCTCGAGGATTTCCACTGTCTAGTTTCACTCACTAGGACTTACCCTTGCCTGAGTTAGGACTTTTGCTAGTCATCTAGTCCTAACTAGACTTCTCTCTTCCAAACATTAAGTCCTATTTAGATAAACCCTTGGTCAAACTGACCAGACTTAGGTATATTATCAAGCATCAAAATCCTGAAAGCTGATTGCACCAACAATTGGTCCACATACATCGGTATGTACGAGCCCAAGTAACTCATCAACTCGTTCCCCTTTCTAAAAAAGGTAACTTTGTCATCTTGCCTTTTAAACATGAATTGTATGTATCAAATGTATCTAATTCAAATGATTCGAGAACTGTAATATTTTGCAATTCGGGCATGTGTTTCTTGCTTATATGGCCAAGGCGACAATGTCACAAGTAAGAGGTTAATTGATTATCTAATCGGGTGTGTTTATTGCTAGTATCGATATTGAATGCTTCACTAGATGTATCTAACATGTATATGTCATTGTATAAAGTTTCAATGCCATAAAGAATACCATTCAATGTTATATAACAACAATTGTTACTAAAAGTCAAATGGAAACCTTTTCTATTTAAGCAAGAGATAGAACCAATGTTCTTTATTAATGCAGGAACAAAATAATAATTTTCTAGTTCTAAGACAAGTCCACTAAGAAGCTGTAACAAGTATGTTCCAATAGCGACTGTAGCAACCTTAGCTTCATTCCCAACTTGTAACCTTAGCTTCCTTGACGTACTATCATCTAAATCCATTCCGATGCTATGTTGTAGGGTTTGGTAAACCTTTTTCATCTAACCGTTCTAAGCAGAAAGTAAACCTAAACCTAAACATGTAAAATTAGTTAATCAAGTTGGTTGAACCGTTTTTCTATTTGCTCCCCCTGAGTCATAGCTTAAATATGATCTATCTAAGTAGTGAATTTAACTCTTAGGGATCAAATAAAGATTTGGTTTGATTAGTTTGGTTAAACATTTTATTGGAACCCATGCTTGGACTTGACTTCTAATATTTTGACTGATTAAAGACAAGTATGGTTTGTTTGTTTTATTTGGTTTATAGTCGAGTCCCGATTTGTTGTACACGGCTTGTTGCGACCCAAGTATCATATTTAGACGCTTGAATCCCAGTTTGAACTTTTCCAATATTTCCTTGAGTTGCTCGACTTGTCTTTTCAAGTTGGAATTTTCTTCCTCAAGTTTTGTAACTTGAGTCGAAGTTCCAACTTGAACTTGATTAGTCGAGTTACTCAAGTTAACTTGTTCGTTAAGGTGGTCTATTTCCTTAAGTAGCAAATTATTTTGTTTTTCAGATTTTGTTAATTTTTTAAACAAGTATTTAATTACTTTCAACATTTCAGACTTCGAATTAAAAGTTACCTCATTGTGTCCTTTTGAAACTGATGCAAATCCATGGCTTATCTCAGACTCGTCGTCGAGCTCTGACTCATACTCATCTTCAGACTCAGATTCGGACTCTTCAGTCTTTGCCATAAATGCTATATGACTCAAGTGCTTTGGTTCTGGTTTTGTTCGGGGCTTAGCTTCCTTGTTTGGCCCTGCATACAAAGCTAACCCTTTCTTGGCTTGACTCAAGTTAGTCTACTCATGTAATGTTAATTCACAAAATAGTTCGTCTAATTTAATAATGGAAAGATCCTTCGCAACTTTATAGGCATCTATAATAGATGCCCATAAGGAGTTTCGAGGGAATGAGTTAAGTGTATACCTGATGATATCACGATTCTCAAGTTGATGGCCGATGATATGCAGTCCATTGAGGATGCCTTTAATCCTCATGTGTAGTTGGCTTGCCGACTCACCATCTAGCATTTTAATATTTAGTAATGAATTTAATAAAAGATCACGCTTTATTACCTTTGTATCATTTGCCCCTTCATGTAGTTTACTTAACTTATCCCACAAATCTTTTGCATTGTCGAAGGGGTCGACTCGTTTGAATTCTTCTTTTGATAATCCACATTGTAGAGTGTTGAGTGCCCTTGAATTAATTTGTACTTTCTTCTTTATTTCTTCTATCCATTCCTCCGGATTGTTGACTGGTGATGTGTAGCCGCATCGGATAATAAGTCATTGATCAATGTCTGTTTTGAAAAAAACTTCCATCCTCTTTTTCCAGTATGAGAAATAGCTTCCATCGAATAGCGGAGGATGCACGGTCGAATATCCCTCGGATTGTGCCATTTGTTCTTGCACCAAAAATTGAGAAACAAAAAGAATTTCCAAGACTTTTGTCTTGGGATTAGCAGTGCGAGATAAAGAAAGAAAGAAAACTTAAGAATTAAAGAAAACACTTTTAAAGCAAAAGAAAAAGGTTTTAAAGTTGCTCAAAAAACGGATAAGTAATTTCAGAGCTACCAGGCTCTGATACCAATTGATAGATCGAATGAGAGCGATAGAGGGGGGGGGGGGTGAATATCGCGCCTTTTAAAAACTTTTCCTTTAGTCTTTTCAAAACAGAGTTGTGCAGCGGAAAGTAAAGAGACAGGATTGTTTACTTCGTTAGGAGTCTACGTCGACTCCTACTCGAAGGTCCGCGGTCCTTGACCACACCGATGGGCAATTAACTATAATCCTTCTTTCCGAAATCCTCGAAAAGAAGCAGATCGTACAAATGAGTAAGATAGTAACAACCTACTATCTTACTTAAGTGAATTACAATGCAAGCTTATATAAAAATTATACCGACAAATAATGCAGTTGAAGCTTTGGTCGGCACTTCCAGATGGTGTGGCTTGCTGAGCTGATAGAGACTTGTAGCACGTGTTGCTTGCAAAAAAGAACTTGAGTCGATCAGAGAGAGTTATTCAGCCTCAGACTTCGAGTCTCCTTTTATAGGTGTAATGGGCGTTCGGTCGGCCAATCCCTCTGTTCGGTCGACCGAACCCGCTCCCTTCCTATCTGGCTGGAGTCTGACGCTGGCTCGATCTTTCGCATTAATTTCTCATTAAGGGTTTGGTCGACCAATCCCCTTGTTCGGTCGACCGAACAGACTCCTTCCCTGTTCGTCGAGATTTGCCGTGATATGCATTTACTGCGCCTTTAATATTGATCATTCGGTCGACCGAACCTCTTTTTCGGTCGACCGATCATGCTGTGATACCATGTTTGTGACCCTGAACTGTTTTGCCAAATTTGTCTGTTCGGTCGACCGAACCTTTTTTCGGTCGACTGATAAAAAGCCTTTTTCAGTCGACTGAACTTCCTTTTCAGTCGACTGAACCCTTGGTCAAATGAAGCTTTCTGAGTGCTGGTCACGTGGCCACTGACAGAGCCCGATTCTGAGTTCTGAGTCAAAAGTTATGACCCTTTGAAGCTCAAGGGGTTATATGATTCTGCAACACAAAGTTAGTTCGATATAACAATAATATTCATGCAAAACAAAGTTAGCACAGTTATAATACATGTGTAGTAATATGCATGAGTATAACAGTTAGGATTGTCTTAATCTCAACTTGGAAACTTTCTCGGTTTCTTCATTGGATCAGCGACCTTAGGTTGTTCCTTTCAGGAACACAATCTCACTGTCGCTCCATTCCAGTTGCTTACCTCAACCTACCTATCAAACATCGGGTCCTCCAGACCTGCTTGGACTTTACTGTCTGGCCGTGACTAGGGCTTTCCTGATTGAGTAAATAGTCTGCACACTTAGCCAAATCATCATATCATAACAAGACTTAACTTGAATCTTTGACAACATCAAAGCTCAGGTTTGATTCTGGTACACCTTGCATCAACACCCATAACTGCCAAGCTTTGTGTTCGCAAAATATTGTTTAGTACTTTTTTAGAGTAGCCGAACGACTTTTTTTTTTATTACTATTTTTAGTATTTTTTTATTTTTATGGTATTTAAAGTATTTTTAGTATATTAGGTATCTATGATTTAGGGTTTGTCTATATAAACGTCATATTTAGTTGTTTGAGGTATTATCATCTATATTGAATAAAGTTTTTTTTTGTAAAATCTAAAGTACGACGAGGTTCTTTTTATTTTTGATGGTTTCTCTTCTTGCTTTCTTCTTAATTCTCCCTTCTCGTCATCACGTGGGATAATCGGTATCCTGCCTGACATCATAACTACACTCAAATAATAGATAACTTGGTTAGAAATGTTTCACAATATCGATTTCAAGTGTGGAAAGAAACTAAAAGTACAAGTATGTTGCCTGCTTATATACACCAAGATTTTTTTTGGTACTAGGAGCATAACATTAAATCCAAAGTTTTATATATGATTAAGATTAAAGTTAGATTTGTTGAGATTTGATGAGTTTGTGTCAAGTATGTAGGAGCATGTTGATAAATAGTGAAGTCTTGGTTGGAAATTAAATTAGATATTGACTAAGTTCTAATAGAGCTAGACAACTGAAGTCCTAGCTAGTTGGGAACTAGATATTGGCTAAGTCCTGGTGGAGCTAGGTAACTAAAATCCTGATTGAGAATCATGTAGAAGCTAAGTCTAGATTGGAAACTAAGTAAGAAAGTCCTAGTTGGAAATTAGTTGGATCAAGTCCAAGTGGAATCAATTTGAAGCTGAAGGCTTAACAAATAATTTTAAATGGAGTCAACTAAGAGTTGAAGGTTTGACAAATAAATCCAAGTGGAATAAGTTGGGAACTGAAACTTAACAACTCACACTAGATGGGTCAGTTGGAAGCTAAACATTTAGCTAAGTGTGACTAACTTGGAAGTTTCTATTATACTCATTATGCTTAACAATTATAGGAAAGCAAAATTCTATGGTTCTAAGTGATCGGAAGGAGTCTAGGTGACTAAATGATGACAACTCTCAACAAGTAAAATCAAAAGGTCCAGATGACCTTATAGTTAGACATTTAGTCAAGTAAATGAGTAACTTAGTTGTTTCTATCATACTCGTTATATGTAACACTATTAATAAACTATTAATGAAAATTGAGGATCATTTTATGGTCTATCTATGTTTCTTAAATTAATCTAATAGTCGATTGGATAGTTTATACTTGGATCATACAAAGTAGATATTGATTATTAAAAATAATAACAATAATAATAAATCTTCCATCCCAGGAGTAACATACTGTGCTTAAAAGAATAAATATAAAAATTAGAATTTTAAACTCATAAAGATAATATTTTAAAATTTGATTTTTAAACGTGGATAAATTATGTTCGAAATTTATAGTGACTTAAAAAAAACATTTACCTTTAAAACTATTCGAGCGAAATTCAGAAACTTAAATTATTAGTATAAATCTTCTTCTATTTAATTATTATAAAAAATAAGCCTTTGCTCGTTATCTTATTTCACTTCACCCCCTGTATTGATCGATTAGAATTTTCAAATTTATCTCCTTGTAGATTTCAAATTTATATAGATGATCATGGAATGTGGAACCATATAGAACGATTAAAATGTCCCTTGAACAGTATGACAATTGATCATAAGTATTATCATATAAAATCTTAAGGTTAAAATTTGACATGTCTAAAATATTTTTTTTCATACCTTAATTATGTGTACTAATGGTTAATAATTATCTCTATTTTATTTATTTTTTTATTAATTTAGAAATAGATTGACAAGCATATTAAAGATGAACGAATTCATATGTTATATGGGGAACCGTAAAGATGACAAATTTCATTTTTATTATCATATGATGGTCCACTTCTTCTAGATTATTGGAGTAGGGCGAAGGACTGATCCCTAGACAGGGTTCGTTCGATCCTACCCCTACAGGTAATGCCTGAACCTATTAATTAGTTGACATGTGTTTCTTTTTTTTTTCTTTTTAAAACCCTTAATTAAACTCAAACCCAACCATGGTTGAGTTTTTTCGGATGGTAATTACCTGGGAAGTTGGACCGTCGAGCTCTCGGCAGCCATTTTTTACAGTAAGAAAGGGGTTCTCCTTCCAGCTCTTCACCGACGAACGGCCTGTTCTCTCGCCACAGACCTTCCAGCTCTTCACCGACGAACGCAACTCTCCGAAAAACGACTTAGTTCCGCCGCCGCTACCGTTCGAGCTCTCGGCAGCCATTTTTTACGGTAAGAAAGGAGTTCTCATTTGAAAGAGAAACACTTTATTTTTTTATCTGGTCATTTTTGTTGACATTCCATATTTGATCGTTCTCTCGTCACAGAGCTTCAACCCGCTGCTGCCAGATTCTAGTGGTTTTGAGATTTCGAACAATTTTCACATCGAAGATAACATTCACGGGCAAGCCACACGGGGAATCATCATGCCTTCCCACTCGCAAACAACAAGTCGGCATTTGACTGCACGCCAAATTAATCTCTTCCATGCCGGGCCAGTGTGCCCGAATCACAAAAACCACTTTAATTATCCATTACTGAACTTACTTGGACCTTGCATTCTTCTCCGCATCCTCAGAATTGTACATATATAATTTATTGTGATTCTAAATGTACGAATTAAAATAAAATAAAAGGGTAAATAATAAATATTTATAGTGATCGTTCATAGATTTACAATCAGTGACAGAAGAATTTACTGTCGGAAGAATAATCACAGAATCAGAAAACTCTATACAATTTCACGAACCAAATACCGCAGTCTCGGATGTTCTTTTTCCTCTCCTTCTACTTTTCGATGAAAGTCTTGGACGCCTTATATAATGGGAATATCAAGGGGTATATTAGTAAATTCTTCCATAGAAATATGGACAACGTGGGTATCATGAGTAGCCCACATCCCCATGTTCCCATTACTAACATCTCCCACTCGTCCAAGTCAGGCCACAAAGACCAGTTCATCCAGTTAAATCACTAAGATCAATTAATCACAAAGACTAAATAAGTCACATAGACTATATAAGAGTTTAGTCACAAAGACCATATAAGAACATCCAATCCATATTTAGAGAAAATAGTTCGTGCGACAGCAAGCCCACTGAGCGATAGTTGCTAAGAGAACGGTTACACCTTAGATAGTCGCTCTTAGAGTGATCAATGTTAACAAAGTTGTTACACTTAGTCGTTCTTTCAAATGAATTAGAGACATACTCATAACACATAGTCTCTTTATCCTGGTGGCATATAACCTTTATCCAGGAAATGTTTTGCTATTTACCTAAATTAAATAATCTTTATTTATATCAATATGAATATCTCTAATTCCTTATTATGACTATTATGTCAAGAGCATGTTCCATATTCAAATATTCACAGTCATTTCTATACATAACAGAAATAGGTCGATCACTGAATAACATCAAAAGATGTAAATTTATTTAATCTTCTTTTTTAGCTATAATCTATTCATTTTAATCAGTCATTTTCCTAGTTATGCTCCATAGACTGAATCATCCATAGCCATAGGATACATGTTCAAGTAATAAACACTGATTAAAATTTCAAGTAAACAACTAAATAGTCACTAAGAGTAAAATTGAGATTAACTTATAATTTCAAAGGTCTCACATAGTAGAGAAACATATATTCATTTTCCTGCTACCTTTATTGTCGCAATAGCACATGTGGTATAAATCACATGCTACGATTTTATTCTTTTTACTAAAAAGGAGCGCATATTTTCCTCAAATTTAACATTGTACAAATTTTGATCTATACATGAATAATGTCTAACCTTGAATTCAATATATAAATTCTAATACAGCTTTCAACAGGTTTAGTAAATGATGGGTTCATTTATTTCGATCATTATTAACACATAAATGATCTCAACATAACATAATTATCAAAACTACCTTAATTTATGGATCTATCTCTATTCACAGCTACGTAATCTATCCCATAAACAATGGGTTTACCTCTATTTGTACTCAACAAATAAAGATGATTGCCCATGTGAGTGGACCAATCTCAACCTGCCAATATGCTCACTAAGATCTTATATGAATGTAACAAAATCATATACACTAAATAAATTATGACAAATTACACAATCAAATCACAATAAATATCTGATTGTTATTATAATATTGTTACATTCTATGAAGTCCCAAAGACTTTACATGTTCTTTAAATGAGGGTGTATGAGGGTGCCTTCAACAGTTTTCATCAACTTCTTTCACTCTTCTGTTGTTCTAATCACCTGGGTGATTGCGGCCAACCGAAATAAGGCTCACCCGAGCTCAATTTCTGGCCTTCTCCTCGAGCAAGCGTCTACTCTGGCTTCTCATCCTTCGAACGTCGTGTACGTTCTTCTCGTCCACCGGTGTACTCTTTCGTAGCACCTCGTCCCTCAGATGCACCGAACCTGTTGGTTCCCTTCCCGTGTCATCCTTCTCACTAGTACATCTTTCGCTCGACTTCCTGTACTCCTAAGCTCCTACACACTTAGACACAGGGATCAAACCAAAACATGACCTAATTTAACTTGGTTGATCACATCAAAACAATCAAGGGATCTAATAATCTCCCCCTCTTTGATGTACATCAACCCAAGTTCAAGTTAGGGTAATAACTAACAAGTTGCAATAAAAGAAATTGCAGAATAAACATTTTAAACATAAAGTTGTAATAAAAGAAATTGCAACATCAAGTATAATTTAAATTGACTTATCAAAATTTAGACTGATAAAATAGAGTTAGCAAAATTCAAAATTAATTTGATAAAAGGTTAAAAATTCTAACTCCCCCTAAACTTGTACTTATTACTCCCTCTTTGATCACATCAAAAAATAGGGTACAAAAAATTTTAAAAAAAATATTTAGATGAAATTTAAATTTTAAGGACACAAAAAAAAAACTTGATTTAAAAAAAATAAAATAATTTCTAAGTTATGAAGTTTTCAAACAATTGACAAAGATTGAAAGCATTATCTTAATTAATTTTATAAGCTTATTAGTTTGTCAATTAAATATTCAATTCAATAATTGACTTTCAAGCTATGGCGAGACACTAGGCCTTCTTAGTTATTTGATCATCAATTACTTCTAGACAGAATCTCTTCAAGAATTCAAACATTTAACTTTTCTGAAAGCCTTAGATTTAAAAAAAATATTTAATCTAAGTATGATTTTGGAACTCAATATAGGTTCCTTCCTACTGATTTAGCTAAGAATCTAGGAGGTATACATCCTTTGAGAATTCTTCTAAGTTGTCCCTGATGTTTTCTAATATACCAATTTAACCTTCCATAAATTCTAAGTTTTGATTTTTGAAAGTTATTTGGTTTTAAGCATGTACCTTTTTTCAAACTTTCGATTTGTATTTTCAATTTATCATTTTCTAACTTTAAATTGTTAAATAATTATAAGGGACATGTTTTTTCTAAGTTCAATTTTAACTCAACATTTTCCTTTTCTAATTTTACTAAATCTTTAGAAAGAATTTTAATACAATTAAAGGAATGCTTAGGAGATAGAGCACGTAGCTTACTTACCTCAATTTCTGAAACTCCCCCTTCATCATTACTTTCTTTTGATGACCCTCCCCCTTCATCGATGCTCATCTCTGAGCTGGTTTCATCTTCTACTTGATGGTTAACCATTAGGACTAGTCCTGAGAAGGCATCAACCTCGGACTCAGAGGATGATGATTCATCCCATGTGACCTTCAGGTTCTTGTGTTTGGAGGATGTTGGTCTTTTGTACTTTTCCTTTTTCTTCTTCTTTAGTTTAATTTAGAGCATTCATCCTTGATATGCTCTTCTTCGTTGTAGTTGTAACAACGAACCTTCCTTTTGCTTCGATAATCCTTATTCGTCTACGATTTAAATTTATTGGATCGAATAAACTTATTGAACTTTCTTACCATTAGGGCAACTTCGTATTCATCAATAGATTTTTCAGAGTCAGAATCGTTCGTTCTTGCCTTTAGGACAATGTTCTGGCTCAGTCTCTTTTGCCCTGCACACCGAGATTCGTGTAATTCAAAAACGAAAAAGAGATTATCTAGTGTACTTACCTTAAGATCCTTTGAGACATAGTAGGAGTCTACTATAGATGTCCATTCTGATGTTCTTGGGAACACATTTAATGCATAACTTTGTGCATCCCGATTCGTTACCGTTTCTTTGAGATTTGATAATCCGGTGATTAACTCCTTGAGTCTTCCGTGTAGTTGTGCTACTGACTCTCCTTCCATCCGAAGGTTCGTCAATTGATTCTGGAGCACGTCCTGCCTCGCAAGCTTTGTTTCAGAAGTTCTTTCGTGCAGTTTTAGGAACTTCTCTCAAAGTTCCTTTGCTGAGCCATAATCTCCGATTCGATTTACTTCCTGGGGTGGAAATACGCTGAGTAGGTGGAACTCGGCTCGCCCGTTTGCTACGAAGTTTGCTTGCTCCTTCTTGGTCCACTAATATTCTTCTCTTTCTTCTCCTTGGGGGGTTTTAGAGCTACAAAATCATATTTAATTATTAGCAATATTTCAAAATTGGTTTTAAAAAATAACTTCATGCGTTTCATCCATGATGTAAATTCTCCTTCAAATTTTGGTGGATAGATCATTGGGCCGACCATCGTCTTGATCTTGATACTTTAGTCGACGGTTAGTCTTTCTGAGGCGGTTGGGCTCTGATACCACTTGTTGGCGCAGCGGGGCCAGTAAGAGGGGGGGGGGTGAATTGCCTGAAATAGAAAAATAAAACATCTTCCCGATCCTTGGACTTAGACTAGAAACACAATTAAAAATAGAATTAACAACTTAAAGAAATAAGTAAAAGGCCACTATTTACTTGATTACAATCTAGTTGGTTGTTCATCTAAGGCGGTTGAAAAGATCACTAAGAATATCCTTCTCTGAAGGTGGAGAAGCCTTTTACACACATTGAAAGCTTAGAAATAACTAGGAAAGTGATTACAGAAGTTGTTATACTTTTTCCTAACTCCAGGGGCCTTTTTATAGCTCTTGAAAATCTTATCTGTAGCTTGAAGGCGCCTCCAGTGAGGCGCAGTAGATAAAGCTTTATCCACTGCAACAGTCAATTTTCTTGGTCAAAGGCACCTCCCATGATCATAGAGGGCGCCTTCCATGCTTAAGGAGGGTGCCTTCCATGCTTATGGGAGGCACCTTCCGACTGAAAGTGGCAGAGGCGTGCAAGCACCTTAGAGGCACCTTCAACTCCTATTGAGGACACCTTCAGCAGTCTTCATCAGCTTCTTTCGCTCTTTTGCTACTTCGATCGCCTAGGTGATTGCGGCCAACTAAATAGGGCTCACCCGAACCCAATTTTCGGCCTTCTCCTCGAGCAGGCTTTCGCTCTGGCTTCTCGTCCCTCGAACGTCGTGTACGTTCTTATCGTCGATCGATGTAATCTTCCACAGCACCTCATCCCTCGGATGGACCGAGTCCGTCGGCTCCCTTCCCGTGCCATCCTTCTCACTAGTTGTGTCTTCCGCTCAACTTCCTATGCTCCTAAGCTCCTACACACTTAAACACAGGGATCAAACCAAAATAAGACCTAACTTAACTTGGTTGATCACACCAAAACAACCATGGGGTCCAATATTCTCCTCTTGGCCTTCAATAATGAAACCTTCTAGTTGAACCATATATATTTCCTCGTCAAGCTCACCATTAAGGAAAGTAGTTTTTAACTCGTATTGATACAAATTTTACTACAGGAGAAAATGTCTCTTCAATGTCAATGCCCTCTATTTGAGTATATCCTTTTGCAACTAAATGAGCTTTGTATCTGTTAATTGATCCATCAACTTTCCTCTTTATTTTGAGAATTCACTTATTCCCAATAGCCTTTCAGCCTGAAGGAAGATCGACTAAGTCCCAAACATGATTTTGAATCATAAACTCCATTTCTTCAACCATTGCAACTTTCCATTTTTCTCTAACTCTGCATCCCAATACTTCCTCAATGGATTGAGGTTCATCATCGTCAACTGGAAGTGCTATCAATGTCTCATTCTCAATATCATACCGCTTCTTAAGTTTGATTTTACGAACACTTCTTTATAAGTTTGGTTGTTGAGAAGTCAACTCATGACTTGACATATCACTCACACTTGGTTGACTAGACTCAGACATCCCTTTTGACACCTCTCTTATTGATAATATCTCATCCTCCTCAAATAACGGAACATCTTTATCAACATTACCTCTGGTTGGAAACTCTATTTCTAAAAAAGTTGCATCTCTCGAATCTATTTTGGAGTTGGTTTTATCTTGTTGCTCACTTATGAAAACATAACCTTTGGAGCTTTCATGATATCTAATAAAGATACATTTCTTATCCCTAGGTCTCAGTTTTTCATATTTGTGAGAACTATCATGAACATAAGCAGCTAACCCCCAAGGTCTCAGATTAATTCATATGGGGTAGATGGAATTGACTTTGAAAACACTATGTTAAGTATATAAGCCGTAGTTAATAATGCATCTCCCCAATAGGAGATCGAAAAATTAGCTTGTGTCATTATATACCTAACCATTTCAAGAAGAGTCATATTTCTTCTTTTAGCTATCCCATTTTGCTGTGGAGTTCTAGAGATTATCAGCTATCTAATAATCCCTCTATCATTACATGGTGTCTTGAACATATCAGACAAATATTTCCTCCATGGTCAGTGTGTAAGTCTTAACTTGACATTCTGTTTGATTTTCAACTTCATTCATGTAATAAATAAAGTAATCTAATGCTTCAGATTTATGAGAAATCAAATACACATGATCGAAACAAAAGAAATTATCAATAAATGTAATGAAATAGGAAGCTCCATGTCTAGCCTTCACATTCATTGAACCACAAATATCTGAATGAATTAACTGCAATGATGATTCAACTCTAATAGTCTTACCAAATAGTTTCCTAGTTACTTTTCCAGTAAGACAATGCTCACATATAGACAAGTGAATCTTAGCCTGAGTGGCCAGTAGACCCTTTCTAGCCAACCGATTCATAAGTTTTTGTCCTATGTGTCCTAATCTAGCATTTCAAATCTTATCAGTTATACTTGCATCACTAGTTAAAGAAATGTTAGAAAAAATAACCTTCAATTGCATAATTGACATTTGGCTCTACATCAAGAACCATAAAATCATTTATTAAAAAATCATATCCGATTAACACAAAGTCAATCTTAAGTTCAACATATCGACTGTAAAAATTAATACAATACCCTAAATCAAGAAGACACGTAACAAAAATAAGATTCCGTCGAATTTTAGGAGCACACAAGATATCATGTAGAAACAAAACACTACCACTATGAAGGTTGGGTTTGCAAGTGCCGACTCCTTTGACTTTAACTTTTGCATTGTTTCTTACATAGATAATTTGTTGCCAGCTGATGCATGATGATACTCTACAAATGTAACTCGCTCTCGAGCTACATGGTTGGTTGCTCCAAAATCTATAATCGACAAAGGATAAGAATCAGCTAACAACACTAAATTAGCAACAAAATGCTCAGGAAAAGAAGATATATTTGGATTTACCTTTTTCGGCTCAGTACACTCTCGAGCGAAGTGACCCTTCTTGCCATAGTTAAAGCAAGTCAACTTGTTTTTAGGCTTCTTTCCAATCTTCTTTCCTATATTCTTGATTGGGCCCTATCCTACAGTAACAACTTCTTTCTTCTTTCCCTTCCCTTTCTTGAACTATTTTTTTTCATGGATCCAGATGATCCAATAGAATCGATAGCCACATAGGTTAGTCCAGAAATTCTTGTGGATTCAACTCTCTCTGTCTCCAATTCTACATGGCATGAGATGTCAGTGAAAGTCTTGATACTCTCATTGTGAGTTAGGGTCTACTTCATGATCTCCCAAGAATCTGGAAGGGAACGAATAACTGCTTGAACCTGTTATTCATCGGTCAAATCATGAGCAGTAGTTTCAAGCTCCCGAATAATGTTCAACATCTCCCTGAGGTGTTAAACCATTGATACATTCGGATGCTTCTTGTAGTTGTCAAACTTGATCATTAGCTGTCGAAGGTTGCTCAGACTTACTCGACTGTATTTCTCTTTAAAGGTTCCCCAGACTGCATAAGCCGAAAGATATGACTCATACTCAAAAGCTAGGTCATCTATCATTAAACTAATCAATATGACCTTTGCAGTGGAGTCCTTTTTCTTCCATGCCTTATAGGCATCAAGATCTCATATGTGCTGTGTAGTAGGACCATCTGCAGGTTCTACCATAACCTGATTTATAGCCTCCAGAATTTTGTGTTCCTCAAGTACATACTGTATCTTAAGGTGCCAAATCTTATAGTTATCCCCATTAAGTTTTTCACCCTTGTTGAGTTCAGCTATAATATTTTTTGTTGCCATAATCTATCATAAATAAACACATTATTTAGTACTCAATGTAATTTATATGCATGTAATTTATGATTGACTAAATATTAATTTGAGTTGGTTTATAAAATGAAGTGATAACTATGTTTTCACTCATCATTCGTATGATCAATTAAATTAATATTGATTAATTTTATTACACACATCCCAATAAATGAACTAATCATTTATTATATCATGATTTTTTTTAATTAAATGAACTAATCATTTAATAAAATGAACTAATCATTTATCATGCATCATGTAGAGTAAACAACATAAATGAATAAATATATCATTAATATAAAAAGATGTTGCATATCGCTAACACATAACAAACTAACATGAATGAAATAGACTAATATTATTCATACATAATGACAATAACAAGAATATAACACTAATAAACTAGATAGGCTACCACTACTCCCACTAGGATAGACACTAGTGCAGTAGCCAATATTATCCATTTCAGCCTCGACTCATTTGGGGCAATTATAGGTGGGACAACTTTAGGATTCTCTATCGGATCCTCTTCTGGATCTTCCTCAATCATTTCTCGATCCTCTTCGAGCTCTTCAGGATCCTCTTCAGCCATGTAGTGAAGTAGTTCCTCACATAATTCTGAATATGCGACACATCATTCAAAACACCCCCCCCATATATAGTCTGCTATGACCTTAAGATACTCTGGCAATGAACTCATCAAAGCCCAGATTCTATAACTATCCAGGATTGGAAACTCTTCTCGTTCAAGTTTCCAAGATAGGTCATCCATTCGTCCAACGTGTCTGTCGACTCCATAAATAGAATTTTACTCTATCTCCTGAATTTCCTCCCTGAGTTGATTTCGCCGCACTTCGCGATGAGTCAATGTGGTAATCGTCCGTGCCATCTGAAAATTTAAAATTAAATAAGTCAGTATAAAACTAACTAATCAGTACAAAACCGGCTTAATTCAATTTATACATGCATATAACCAAGATAATAAATTAAGGAAAATAAATCTTCTCTATTTTTAGGACTCTAAGTCCACTGACTCATTAGACCGGTCGATCGGGAATCCAGATCCTAAGTTTGATCCATTGTTCTCAATTAGAACGGATTTAATTGGATAAAAATTTTCTGTACCTATATTTTGTTATTGTTTGATCTAAGCTCATTTCAGTCAATTTCAAACTTATTGATCAAACTCAGGTCTATTTGATCAAACTAATGTCCATTAGATTAGATCTAACTCATTAAAATAAATCTAATCCAATTGATCAAATTAGATCCAATAGAATAAATCTAATCATTTGATCATATATGATCTAAGCCCAATTAAATCAGCCCAAATAATTTCCGATTTGGATTAAACTGATTTAATTTAAATCAATTAATGGTTTAATCTAAATAGGATATAATTGGACCAAACTAATAGGTAATTTTGTTCGTTCTATATATATATATATATATATATATATATATATATATATATATATATATATATATATATATATATATATATATATATATATATATTATTTTTTTATTTTCTAAAATCAAACTTTTCCTAAATCACTGTGTTTCGTTATTTCAGTGTAGCATGTCCCTTTTTTTCACCGCTTTCTTCGCCGCACGCCTCATGCCGCATGCCTCTGCCTCCACTCAACCGTGCCCGAGTCGCCGGCCACAAAGGCCACTTCGTAGGCCACTGACGCATCGTCGGCCTCTGACGCATCGCGCCCCGGACACTGATGCATCGTCGACCATAACACATGCTCTAGTACCATTGTTGTGATTCTAAATGTGTGTATTAATATATACCTTTCACGTGATGCTTTCTGGGTACTCCATGTATAGCTCCAGTATCCACTCATGAAGCCACCACCTCCGTTGACTACTTATTAACCCAAAGCTTTCTCTCATTTCATTCCACTATGCAAGCAACGCTACAATAGATAATGGAGATCACAATAGCTGTTATATTCCGCCCTCCTCTATATAATATGGCTTCAGGTTCCGCTCCCTATCTTGCTATGGAGTAAGGAGGAGGACTTAGATAAGCCACAATGGTCCGCAGTTCTGATCTTTCTTCTGTTCTAGTCATCGTCCTGCTCTGCCTCTTTGCAGGTAGCTTCGCCACAGCCGGAAAAAAATCCTCCGCCGAATTCGTGCGCGACTCCTGCAAGGTCACGTCGTACGTGGAGGTGTGCGAACAGAGTCTCTCGTCCTACGCGCCGGTGGCCCACCGGAGCAAACGCCAGCTGGCCCGGCTCGCACTCACCCTCACAGCTGACAGCGCCAGCTCCGCCTCCGCCTACGTCAGCCGGGTTGCAGCGGCCAAAGGAGGCAAGAAGAGCCTCCGGTCGTCGACGCAGGAGGCAGGCGCGATTCGGGACTGCATCCAGATCATGCGCGACGGAGTGAACCGACTGCGGCGGTCGATCCGCGAGATGAACCGGATGGGTCGACTGGGTAGTAGCCGGTTCGAGCAGCACCTGTGCAACGTGAAGGCCTGGGTCAGCGCCGCGCTCACTGACGAGAACATGTGTCTCGACGAGCTATCTCAGTTCGCCGGACCGGCGGTAAGGGAGTCAATCAGGAAGAAGGTGGTGGAGTTAGCCCAACTCACAAGCAATGCCCTGGCCCTCGTCGACCAACTCGACCCGTAGGGAGAGTCTGAAAGATCACTTCATAGAAATCAAGAGTAGAGAGGTCATGGTTTGACTTGTCTGTGCATTGTACGTATAAGTACGTGGGCATGTAGCTACGTTGTTTGCATTTACGACTTCATGAGGGGAGCTGCAAAGTATGGCATGACTGTGATTGATGTGTTTAGTTATGAATCAATTAAGGAAAAAGGTGAGAGCATAATTAGTAGTGTATGAAGTTTTGCTGTGTAATCACGGTATACTAATTCTTAACAATATTACCCTACAGAGAGTACGCTGGTTTTAAAATCTATTTAAAAGTGTTTCATCCAAACAGAGAAAATAAGGCTATATACAAATATTCAAATGAGCATGGGGCAATCACATGTTCATCTCTAACTCTACACCTATGCCTTGAAACCCCCACCAAGGCGATCGAGACCTTCATCAGTCATCACCGCACTCATCCAAGCTGTCCCTTTAACATTGAGAGTCCTATAGTAATCCCACTTGGTTAAGAAGCTTCTAATTTAAGCGAGTTGAAATAGTCCCTCTTGATTTAACCCACTTTAGCCAAACTAGGATCAATTCAAGCATATACAAACTAAATCAAATCTCATCACCAATGGCAGAGCCTGGACCCGGGCTACAAGTGTCCTCCAAAGGGATCTCTAGACTAAAGACCCTCTTTTTTAACTTGGAAATTAAAAATCAATATATACAATCAATAAGTAAAACTAATACTACTTTGACTGACCCCTGGCTACAACCCGGGTAACCTTAAGTCTAATTCTACCATTGCCCACTCTCGTAAGTGGCCATATTCGACTAGATTATTTTGGTGAGTTTAATAAAAATATGTAAATTAAATTTTAGTTGAGTTTCCTATGTATGCAACAACTAAGCAAGGATTTAGCTTAATGCACATGAAGTTCATGTTGAATCTTTATTCATAATTTATTGGAGGAATAGTTATTACTTATCTATCAATATGCTTTGAGCTGATTATTTTAAGTTATCGGCCTGGCTAAGTAGGATAATCATCAACTTTATTTGAGCTCTTTCAGGATGTCGCTAGTGGTTGCACGAGCCGAGTGGGAATTTGTTAAGTCAGGAAACTATTGGTGTAGTTAGCACCGATAGTCAAACTCAGATTTTGATAAATGATAAATGGTTTAAAATCAGATATTGTGTATTCTAATCGAATTACCAAGCGTGCAGGACTAAAAGACTTGATAAGACCTGATACTAGGCTGAAGTCCAGTTAGGTCTGGTGGACCTGATAACTGGCAGGAAGGTCAAATAGGTTGATATTTAATAGGAAATCCAGTTGAGTTTGCGGGACTAGACAATTGGCTGAAGTCAAGATGGATATCTGGCAGGAAAATCTAGTGGGTTAATGAGATTAGAGTCAAGTAAGTCGGAAAATGGCAAGTTAAGTAACTGGAGGAGAGATCTAGTTAAAATGCGTTCCTCGTTGAGGGATCAGTTGGCGTCAATCCGACCTAGGGTTTCAGTGAAATCCAAAGTTGGGACTAGATAATCTCGAGACTATCTAAATATTTTAATACTTATATTTCATATTATGTCTATTCTGCTAACTTTGTAATGTAGGAAATCAAAGTTGGAGTTAGGCCATTCCAAGCGTCCGGAATGGATCGAGGCACCCGGACGTCCGAGCGACCAGATAGGATACAAGTGCCCGGAATGACCCGAATCCAGCTTCACTAGCAAATGAGTTAGTAGACACTGGTTGGCAAGACTACGTAAGCTTCCAAGCACCCAAGGGCGATTCAGGAGCCCGGAAAGTGATAAAGGCGACTTAGATAAGTTTCACCGAGGTGCAGTCACGTGAGCAGTCCAGGCACCCAAAGTTAGATAACTTAGCGTCGAAGTAGGATCGAATAGGCCTTAGTGGAGCCATTGGAGTGATCTAGGTGCATGGAAAGTGATGTCGTACAGGATAACGATTATGTTGCGAGCTGACGAGAAGAGAAAAATCAAGAAGATAAGAAGTGGAACCTCCAAGAAGAAAACTTTTTATTAAAACTAGAGGGTTGATCCCTCAACATCTAAACATGACTCTTATATAAACCACAACCTAAGACTCAAATAAGGAAAGAAATTACAATTAACAAATCTTAATTCTAATATTATAAAAAAAGAAAATAGATTGTTACCCAAAATAGAAAATAATAAACATAACGATCTTAACTCAAATCAAAATGTGGATCAAGACAATTTCTCTCTAAAAGAACTAGAAATATGAAAATTACCTTAAATATCCAAAAAATAAAAATTACCAAAAATAGTAAAAATACCCTAAAAAGGGTTTAAATAATGGAATTTGAGGCTAAAAATTTGACAATTACGGTTTCACCCATAATAAATGTAGGTTTTCAAATTCTGCATGTGTGATAATAGATAGAGCCTGATTCTGAGTTCCGAGTCAAAAGTTATGCCCGTTTGAAGTTCGAAGACTCATATTGGGCTTCAATATGGGTTGGGTCTGCGCATCATTCTCCTCGGTTTGAAATGAACTCGCCCTTGAGTTTAGATTAATTTCATTAGCAACCATCGAATAAAGAGTTACTTCACATTAAAGACATCAAAAGTGTTTAGATGACTAAGAATGTACAACTTGTAGGCATTATCGTTAATCTTCTATAGTATTTCGTATGGTATGATTTTTTTATCCTTTAGGTTAGTATATTTTTCGACAGGGAAATGATCATGAGTCAATACAGTCCAGATAAAATCTTCAATTTGAAAAAGTATCTATCGGCAATGACGATCAACCCGAGCATTATACTTAGTATTGCTTTCCATAATTACCGATTTCACTTGCTCATGAATACCTCAAAGATGCTCTGTCATCTCATCTTCTTTAGGACTAATTCGCCCTACAAGTGGAATAAGGGCTAAGTCTAGAACTCCTGATGGATTCCAGTCATAGACAATCTCAAAAGGACTTAATCCCATGGTCCTATTTTTTGATCTGTTGTAGATAAACTTTGTTTGAGGTAATGTTAAGTCCCACTACTTTGGTTTAATTCCTATAACGCATCTTAGAAGATTGCCTAGACTCTGATTCACTACCTAGATTTGTCTATCTATTTGAGGATGATAAGTACTACTAAAGTTTAACTGTATTTCCAATTTCCCCAATAAGCTCTTCTATAAGTGACTGATGAATTTGGTATCTCGATTTGAAGTCATGGACTGAGGAACGCCATGTAATCGCATGATCGCCTTGAAGTAAAGATGGGCAATCCGAGCAGCATCCATAGTCTTCTACAAGCTACGAAATGCACCATCTTTGAGAATCTTTCAACGACAACAAGGACAGAGTCTGAGCTTGGTTGGGTGTGGAGTGATCCGATCCCAATATGAAATTTATGCTGACATCGAGCCAAGGAGCTTTAGGAATGAATAGGGGAGTGTATAAGTCTGTATTGGTTAGAACCCCCCTTAGACCGCTAACATACAGAACATAGATCAACAAAGTGTTGGACCCCGTGGGTATTTTGATGTGATCAACCAACTTAGTTAGGTCCTACTTTGTTATTTGATCTCTGTGTCTAAGTGTGCAGGAACTTAGGAGCACAGGAAGTCGAGCAGAAGACACAGCTAGCAAGAAGGACGACACGGGAAGGGAGCCGACGGGCTCGGTGCGTCCGAAGGGCGAGAGAGCTGTGGAAAAGTACACCAGTGGGCGAGAACAACGTGCACGACGTTTGAGGGATGTAATGCCAGGACGAAAGCCTGCTCGAGGAGAAAGTCAAAAATTGGGTTTGGATGAGCCCTATTTCGGTTGGCCGAAATCACCCAAACGCATGGAGCTTCGGAAGTCAAAGCAAAGGAGAAAGTGAGTTGGAAGTAAAGCCCAAGGCACCTTCATTGATCAATGGAGGCGCCTTCACCTTGGAGGTGCCCTCATTGCTCAATGGAGGCACCTCAGACAGGTCAAAGGTGACCGTTTGCGCAATGGATAAAGTTTTATCCATCCACTCGTTGGAGGTGCCTTGGACCTCTATTGGAGGTACCTTGGACCTTCGAGATAAGATTTCCAGGAGCTATAAAATGACCCATGGAGCTAGGAAATAGGTATCAATTAAGCAATCAACTCTGTATTCATTTCTAGCAATAGTTCTGAGCTTATAGTGTGTAAAAAGCTTCTTCGCCTTCAGAGAAGGAGATCTTTCAGAGCTTTTTCTACTGCCTTGGATTAACAACTTTCTTGGTTGTAACCAAGTAAATTGTGGAGTCTTTTTCTTTATTTCTGTTAGTTTACTTTATTACTATTGCACTGTTTGAGTTGAAAGAATCAAGGAGGGTATACTTTTATTTTGCAGGCAATTCACCCCCTCTTGCCAGCCTCGCTGAGCCAACAAGTGGTATCAGAGCTTGACCGCCTCAGAAGGACTAACCGCTAACTGAACAAAAAGATCAAGACGATGGCCGGAGCGAACATTCATCCCCCGAAGTTCGACGGAGACTTCGCTACAGGGAAGCGAAAAATGAAGGTATTTTTCAAGATCGAATTCGATATCCTTTTAATAATGAAATATGGATATACAACGCCAAAAGACAAAGAAGAATACAACTGGATGAAGAAGGAGTAGGCCGATTTCGTGGCCAACGGAAAGACAGAATTTCACCTGCTCAGTGTTCTGCCGCCCCAGGAGGTAAGTCGGATCGGAAGCTACGACTCCGCCAAAGACCTCTGGGATAAATTCTTGGAGCTCCACGAAGGCACCTCAGAAGCAAAGCTAGCGAGGCGTGACATCCTCTGGACTCAACTAACGAATCTCCGGATGAACACCGGCGAGAAGGTAATGCAACTCCAAGCGAGAATCAAGGAGCTGATAATGCAATTGACAAATCTCGATGAATCGGTAACAAATCGAGATTCCATCCGGTATGCGCTCAACACCTTCCCAAGAACTCCAGAGTGGGCGTCCTTAGTAGATGCTTACTACATCTCTAAGAACCTTGAGGTAAGTAGTTTAGAAAATTTATTCTCTACATTTGAACTTCACGAGTCTCGAATCGCAGAGCCTAAACAAACGGAGAAGACGAACCTCAATGTTACCCTATAAGTCGAAAAGGACGATCCCGATTCTGAAGCGTTGATCGACGAAACTGAAGCGACTCTTTTAGTAAGAAAATTAAATAAATTTATTAAAACTAGAAAATTTAGATCGCAGTCAAAAAAACATCAACGAAGTAAAAGAACGGTTCGATGCTATAACTACAATGAGGAAGGGCACATCAAGGATGACTACCCCAAATTAAAGAAAAAGGACAAGTCTCAGAGACCAACATCCACTAAACGCAAGAGTCTGAAGGCCACTTGGGATGATTCTTTATCCTCCGAATCAGAAGTCGAAGCCTTCTCGGGTGTAGCACTGATGGCCAATCATCTTTTCGAAGAAATTAGCTCGGAGATGAGCATAGATGAAAGGGGAGGATCATCAGAAGAAAAAGAAAGCTGCGACGAAGTGGGAGCATCACCAAGTGATGTAAGTAAGGTACGTGATCTCACCTCTACTCAGTCTTTTGAATTTATCAAAGTGCTTACAAAAGATCTAGTGAAATTAGAAAAAGAAAATGTTGAATTAAAACTACAATTATCAAAAGCATGTTCACTAGAAATGTATGATATTTTAAAATTAGAAAATGAGAAACTAAAAATTGAAATTGAGAAATTAAAAAATAATCATGCATGCTTAATTAAATTTCCAAAATCAAAACTTAGAGTTTATGAAAAATTAAATTGGTATATTAGAAAGCATCAGGGACAACTTAGAAAAGTTCCTAGAAACTATGTACCTCCTAAGTTCTTAATTAATCCAGTAGGAAGGAACCTTTACTGGGTTCCAAAATCTTTTTTATACTAAATTTTTTCAAATAAAATTTTTTAAGAGCTTACAACGAGAAAATTAAACAATGAGTTTCTTTATGAGACTTTGTCTAAGGAAGTGGTTGTTGCTCCAATAACCAAGAAAGTCTAGTACCTCACCATGACCTGGAAGCTAAAATATTGAAATAAAATATTTAATTAACTTTATGGAAAAACATTAAAATTAGAATTAACTAATGCTTTAGAAAGTTTTTAAAACATTTTTTCTTAATTCATCAAAAATATTTTCTTGCATAAAATCTTTTTCGAAAATTCTCAAATAATATTTCTTATTGCCTAAGTTAAAATTTCTTCTGAAATTAGAACTAAATTAGAAATTTTTTCTCTTACCTAAGTTTTAACTTAGAAAATTCTTAAATTGTTTTTAACTTAGAAATTCTTTCAAAAGTCTCATAAATTTATTTTAAAAGACTTAGAATTTAGTTTGAACATGTTTTCTACCCTGTTTTTGTTGTGATCAAAGGGGGGAGAGATAGACACAAGTTAAGGGGGAGTTAGAAATATTTTCACATTCCGTTTGAATTTTTATTAAATGATATTCTTTTCAAAAATTGGTGTCAGATAGACCTAAATTTGATGTTGCAATTTATTTTAATTGTAAATTTATGCTCAAACTGGTAGTTTAATCATTCTTTAAATTATTAGTTGTTTATTTTACCCTAACTTGAACTTGGGTTGATGCACATCAAAAAGGGGGAGATTGTTAGACCCTGTGGGTATTTTGATATGATCAACTAAGTTAGTTAGGTTCTGCTTTGTTATTTGATCCCTGTGTCTAAGTGTGCAGGAACTTAGGAGCACAGGAAGTCAAGCGGAAGACGCAGCTAGCGAGAAGGACGACATGGGAAGGGAGTCGATGGGCTCGGTGCGTCCGAAGGACGAGAGAGCTGCAGAAGAGTACACTGGTGGGCGAGAAGAATGTGCACGACGTTCGAGGGATGTAAAGTCAGGACGAAAGCCTGCTCGAGGAGAAGGCCGGAAATTGGGTTCGGGTGAGCCCTATTTTAGTTGGTCGGAATCACCCAAACGCATGGAGCTTCGGAAGTCAAAGCAAAGGAGAAAGTGAGTTGGAAGTAAAGCCCGAGGCGCCTTCATTGATCAATGGAGGCGCCTTCACCTTGGAGGTGCCCTCATTGCTCAATGGAGGTGCCTTAGACAGGTCAAAGATGACCATTTGCACAATGGATAAAGTTTTATCCATCTATTCGTTGGAGGCGCCTTGGACCTCTATTGGAGGCGCCTTGGACCTTCAAGATAAGATTTCCAGGAGCTATAAAATGGCCCATGGAGTTAGGAAATAGGTATCAATCAAGCAATCAACTCTGTATTCATTTCTAGCAATAGTTCTGAGCTTCTAGTGTGTAAAAGACTTCTCTGCCTTCAGAGAAGGAGATCTTTCAGAGCTTTTTCTATTGCCTTAGATTAACAACCTTCTTAGTTGTAAGCAAGTAAATTACTGAGTCTTTTTCTTTATTTCTGTTAGTTTACTTTATTACTATTGCACTGTTTGAGTTGAAAGAATCGAGGAGGGTATACTTTTATTTTGCAGGCAATTCACCCCCTCTTGCCGGCCCCGCTGAACCAACACAAAGTGAGCGACATCGCCGGTTAACTTGGGCCAATAGAAATTAGCAAAGATGAGGGCCAACGTCTTATCACATCCAAAGTACCCCTCATTATGAAACTCACTTATAATTTGTTGCCTTAGAGAGCGGTTTGGAATGCACAACTATAACCTATGAAATAGATAACCATTATGCAAAATAAAATCATGTCTGTAACCATCATGTACTTCTAGGAATATCCTTCCGAATGATGGGTCAACTGTATATATATTTAGAAAAATCTTAAAGCCCACAACGCTAGTACTCATGGTGGTGAGCAATGAAGAACTCTGACTCAGGGCATATGTGACACGGTTCAGACTTCTAGCTTGGTGCCTTAGTGTAAGGTGAACTCTTACAAGTAAGCCACCCACTTGGCATGCCTCTTGCTTAGCTTGTGTTGACCATTGATATACTTTAATGCTTCATGATCAGTGAATAGGATGAATTCCTTCTATACTAGATAGTATCGCCAATGTTTCAAGGACTGCGTAATGACATAGAACTCCAAGTCACAAGTAGAATAATTTTTCTTGGACTCGGAGAGCTTCTCACTGAAGAAAGTAATTGGTCATCTAGATTGACTCAGAATACCCTCGATACCTATACTGGATGCATCACAATAGACCTCGAATAATCTATCAAAATCAAGAAGGGCCAAAATTGATGCTTTGGTCATCCTTTCTTTGACCAGTTAAAAGCTAGCCTCTACTTATTCGTACTACTTGAAATTCCTTCCCTTGAGACACTCGGTGATAGGAGCAATCAGAGTACTAAAATTTCTAATGAACCGATGGTAGAAAAAAACTAAGCCATGGAAGCTTCTGACATCGTGAAAGGTTCTCGGTTAAGGCCACCCTAAGACTACATCTATCTTTGTTTGATCTGCATGTACACCTTCAATAGACATAATAAAGCTGAGGAAAGTTACCGATGTAGCAAAGAAAGAGCACTTCTTCTTATTTACAAATAAGCACTCCGTTTTCAGTTTTTTAAAGATAACACGGAGATGATCGAAGTGTGATGCCCATATTGGACTGTAAATGAGGATGTCGTCAAAATATATCACCACAAACTTTCCAATAAAGGGTCGCACGATCTGATGCATAAACCTTATGAAGGTACTGGGTGCATTGGACAGTCTAAAAGGCATGATCATCCACTCATATAGCCCATGCTGCATCTTGAATACCGTCTTCCATTCATCACCAGACCTTATTCTAATATGGTGGTATCCACTTTTAAGGTCAATTTTTGAGAAGACCTTATAACCTGATGGCTTATCCAACATGTTATTCAAGCGGGGAATTGAAAATCTGTACTTCACTGTAATCTTGTTGATGGCTTTGCTATCGACACACATATGCTACGAGCCATCCTTCTTCGATACTGGTAGGGCAGAAATTGCACAGGGGCTCATGCTCTCTCAGATGTGCTCCTTTTCTAGCAACTCTATCACTTGATGCTACAATTCTTCTACTTCCTTAGGGCTAAGACGATAAGCTGGCCGATTAGGCAAACTCAAATATGGAACAAGGTCAATATGATGTTGAAAAATTTACATAAATAGTAGCCCAAAAGGAAGATCCTTCGGCATCAGCTCATCAAAATCCTCTAGCGGCTGTTGTACTTCGGTTGGTAACTCAACGTCCATGGTTGGAGTAATACTTTGCCATGGTAGCAAAGAATACACAACTCATTGCTCCACCTCATCTTGAAAACTGGATATAGAAAATAGATTAGTATTTTAGCTATCAGAATTGGAATAGTTCCTTCCCATCGTGGCGCCAACACAATTTTTTTTCCTTCGACGTTAAGGGTATAGGCATTCTTCCGCCCATCATGAACAACACTACGATTATATTGCCATGGTCGCCTTAACAATATATGACATACATCCATGACCAACACATCACACCAAGCACTATTAAAATATTTACCAATTGAAAAGGAAATGAGGTATCGTCGGTCTACTGTTACCTCACTTTCTTTATTCAGCCAAGATAACTTATAGGGTTTAGGATGACAGTTTATCTTCTGTTGTAATTTTTAGATAGCCTTTGCAGATATTACATTCTCAAAATTGTCGTTGTCAATTATTATCTTGCAGAGTTTATCTGCGATAATACAGGTAGTATGAAAAATATTGATTCTCAACTAATCATCCCTTAAATCGTCCTTGGGAGTCAGCAGACTCTTACAAACAACTAAAGTCTCATGACCATCACCAAAAATCACTTCGTCAAATGCTTCATACATCAGATCGCCAATTATTGTTATATCTTCTATCACTTCTTCCTCAATCAACAAATTTTTGCCCTTTGAATCAATAGAAAAGGGCTTCTTGCATTGGTGCACCATATGTCCTTGTTAACCACATTAATAACATCTGACAAGGGCCTTAGAATAAACCTGTGGTGACCATTGCGATGGTCATTTCGATGGCTGTTGCGGTGGCTGTTGCTATGAAGGACGAGAATTTTAAGACCAAGTTGGCTGATTGTTCTGGTCGCCTCTCTCTGCTGGTTTCCTATTTTGTTGCTTTTTAGTCACTAATGCACGCTGAAAGACCTTTGCCACCGTCGAGCGTGAATGAAGACTGAGGGCATCTTGTAAGGCCAAGCACAGACCCCCTAAGTATCATGCCATCTGCTTCTCTTATGTCTCGGATAGGTCATTGCAAGTCACCAGATGAAAAAACTCTTCTGTATATTCGTCGATTGATCTTGCACCCTGTTTTAATAGTGAAGTCGCTGGAACAGAGTTTGGGTGTAGGCGAAGGGAAGGAAGTGTTCCTTCATGTTTCCTTCATATCTTCCCAAATAGTTATTTGGGATTTACCTTTCTTGTCCCGAGAGTGCCGCATATGTTTACACCAGATTAATGCTAGCCCTTTGAGTCTGATGGCAATTAACTTCACTTTTATCTGATCTGGAACTCGCTTGTTGTCAAAGATCTGCTCTACTTTGTTGATCCAGTCAATGAAGTCCTTTGCTAGCAACAAACCATAGAATTCGAGCAGATCCCGAAATATGAAGTCTCCAGTAGGCTCCTCTCGTCCATGGTGTTCCTGAGGTGAGTCTCGCCGGTGATATGGGTTCTTGAAGGAATATTTAGATACTCGATCTGAAATCTCATGATATTGAGAGATCTCACGCCGCCATACAATAGGTTAAATTTGTAACTTATCTCCGTAAATCCTCAATCATTATTATATTCTGGATGCTATGATTATGGTGCTCAACTTCCTCTGTCGAAGCCTGCCTGTTGTTGTGACTGTGACTACAACTACAACAACCTGCCATTGGATCTGTTGATGACCTTCTCAGGCTTTGATGCCAACTGATGCCGGATAGGATAGCGATTATCCTGTGGACTGATTAGAAGAGGAAATTGAGGAGAAAATAAGAAGAGGAACCTCCAAGAAGGAAACTTTTTATTAAAACTAGAGGGTTGATCTCTCAACATCTAAACATGACTCTTATATAGACAATAACCTAAGACTCAAATAATGAAAGAAATTATAATTATCAAATCTTAATTCCAATCTTGTAAAGAAAGGAAATAGACTTTTACCTAAAAAGAAAAGTAATTAACTTAACGATCTTAACCCAAATATGTAGGATCGTAAAGCGCTAGAAGGGAGGGGGGGGGGGGGGGGGGGTAAAAAGCACTTGTGCCTAATTCGTTCATTTCGAAAAACTCAAAGTAACGCAGCAGAATAATGAAAAGAAACAAACCCTAACACAATTTCTTTTATTTGGTTCGGAGCCTGTGTCGACTCCTACTCCAAGGCTCGCACATGAGTGTGCTTTCGATGGACAATCACTATAAGCTCAAGAATCTTTACAAACAGGTAAATACAAATATTGAACTTAAAAGATTATACCGACAATATAAAGATGATGGAAATAGTCATCGATTGTCAGAACAGCAGGGCGTTGTTGAAGCGTTCGGAGCAGTGCACAGGAGCACAAGTTGTTCTATTTTTGGTTGTCTTCGAAGTGCTGACTGAGGCTCCTTTTATAGCCTCTTCAGATCTGATCCAGATCCTCGAAACTCAGGATCAGGTTTGACTCGAAGCGGATCAGTCGACCGATCCCCATGTTCGATCGATCGATCAGATGATCTCCTCCTCATCTGATTCGATCACCCTGGCTTCGATCAGGTCAACTCTTATCCTCGGTTCGGTTGACCGGTCCCCAGGTTCGATCGATTGATCCCTCGATCGAACCCGGTCTGTAATCTAGAAATATGATCCTGTTGTACTGGGGTTTGACCGACTGATATGGTCGTTCGATCGACCGATCAAGGATAAGTCTGACCCTGCAGAATTATTAGTTTCCTACAAAGAAGAGTTAGACAAATAACAAATAATATCAAACAAATAAGTTGACAGCCTTTGGACAGTCCGATTCTAACTTCGGATTTACTCCAGAAATCCTAGGTTGAACCGACACCTATTGTTCCCTTATCGAGGAACACGTCCTCACCTACTCCTCTCAAGAGAGATTACCTGTTGCCAAATCGATCCTCTAGACCGACTAGACTTTTTGCCTAGGGTTACCACCCCCTAAGACCTAGGATTACCACCCCTAGGGTTTTTCTCAGCCTAGGGTTACCACCCCCTAGGACCTAGGGTTACCACCCCTAGGATTTTTCACCTACCTAACCGCAACTAGGACTTTCCATCACCTAGGTTTACCGTCCCCTAGGACCTAGGGTTACCACCTCCATCTGTTTAGAATCCATTAGGACTTTTGCCTAAGATAACTTAGGACTTTCCTATAAGCTCAATGAATCTTGTTAGATAACAAGACAACTTAACTTTGGACCCTTTGACATAATCAAAACACAAGTTCGATTGTCGGATGCTTCCCACATCAATAATTTTTCCCTTTTTGATTATGGCAACACGATTCAACGTTAAGTAAAACATAAAAAAATAATAAATGAATTTAAGCATGAGCATAACTACAATGCTTTGAAAAAAACTTCCTTATGCTCCCCCTTTCATAAAAATTATGTTTAAATTCTTAACTTTCTTAATTTTGACTTTTCTCTCCCCCTTTGACATAAATAAAAAATAATACTAAGTAGAGAGAAGTTTGTTTTACATAGAAAAAATATTTATTATTTTAACTTTAAGTTCCCCCTGAAGGGTAGCACTTAAAAAACTTAGCACTTAAAAATATATTTAAGCATTTGAAAGTGAGTCATCCTTTTTAAAAAAACTTAGCTAAACTTAGCTTTTGAAAATAAGTGCTTTGAAATAGATTTAACTAATTTAGAAATGCTTTGAAAAAACCTAGTTTTTTTCAAAAAAAAACTTAGTTAATTTTTAGCTTTGAAAATACTTATTTTGTCAAATACTTAACTTTCAAAAGAAGTTGATAAGAATTAGCTTTATAAATGTTTTGAAAAAACCTTAGTTAAAAGTACTCAGCTTAAAAAGAATTTTAATTAAAGCTTAGTTTAAATTTTTTGATAAAAACTAAGTTAAGTACATAGCTTAAAAAGAATTTTGATTAAAACTTAGTTTAAATTTTTTGATAAAAACTAAGTTAAGTACATAGCTTAAAAATAATTTTGCTTGAACACTTAGTTTAAAAATAATTTTGCTTAAACACTTAGCTTAAAAATAATTTTGCTTAAATACTTAGCTTTTTTAAAAATAATTTTGCTTAAACACTTAGTTTTTAAAAATAATTTCGCTTAAACACTTAGCTTTTAAAAATACTTTTGTTTAAATACTTAGCTTTTAAAAATAATTTCTTCTAAAAATACTTAGCTAAGTAAATAATTTTTTTTGAAAAAAATACTTACATATACTTTATTAAATACCTAGTTTCTGTCTTTTTTTAAATAATAATTTATTTTTATTTTCAAAAATAGTAAAAAAAATGAACTTCCTCTTTTTGAATAGTTTAACTTTTGAAAAATAATGCTTTAACAAAATAAAAAATAATGTCTTAAACTTCTTTGCACTCCCCCTTAATTAACGTAAAAAAATATTTTAGAGTCCTAGATTCCAAGCATGAAAAAAAACATAAAAGTTATTATTTACTTTCCTGATTTTCCATCTCACCCATTCTAGGTTATCAAACATGTTCAACTTATGAGTGTGTGTGAGACGGAGTCAAGTTTATTTTAATTTTATCAATATTTTAAAAACATTGAAACTTAGAAAATTATAAGTTTGAATTTTTAATTTAAAATATAAGTTTAATTAGATTTAAACATTTGACAATAATTAAAATTTTGAAGATTTATTTTAAAAATAATTTAAGCTAAATTTGGATTTAAAAATTTATTAAGTTTGAATTTGAGGATTTTAAAAAAATATATTTAAGTTTCAGAATTAGGTTTAAATTTAAAAACATTAGGAGAATTAAATTTTAAACTTTAAAATTTTTTTGACAATATTTAAAAATAATTATGATTTGAATATAATTCTCTTTGATTAAGAATTAATTGAAATTAAATAATTATTAACATTTTGAAATTTGAAGATAATTTAATTATGGTTTGAAACTAATTAACATTTTAAAATTTGATAATAATTTAATTATGATTTGAAAATAATTTAATTATGATTTGAAAGTAATTAACATTTTGAAATTTATTGGAAATTGTAATTAAGATTAATTAAGATTTATAGATTTATTAATTAAGATTTATTAAATGATTAATTAAGATTTTATTGATTTGTTAATTAATTCTAAATTTTACCTAAGTTCATCTCACCCTTTTCTAAATTATCAATCAGGGATCCTTATAGGTTTTTGTAAGATGATTAATTTAATCTTCAATTTAAATTCTAATCTAAGGATTGATTTACAATTAAGTTAACTAAGGTTTTACAGTTAGTCAATTAAATATTTATTTCAATAATTGGCTTCTAGGCTGTGGCGAGGCACTAGGCCTTCTTGGGTATGGGATCATCCACTACTTCTAGACAAAATCTTTCAAAGAAATTGTATATTTAATTTCCTTTCTGAACTCCTTGGTCTAACTAGTCAAGTGTGAATCAAGCCTAGGTCTTTATTTATCCTAGTCTAAGCATGAATAATAAAAAGCAGTAAATTCTATTTTATGATAAAAATGGTCTTTTTATTGGCTCTCCCTAAATCATAGTCTCGATAAGGTCTATCAAGGTAATAAATATGATCCTTAGGGATCCAATATTGACCAAGTCCAACTTGATTAATCAAGTTCGACTTGGGGACCCATGCTTGGACTAAGTTTCTATTTGATCAATTTACTAATGATAAGCAGGACCTAAATCTTTGTTTGGCCTTGTATCGAAGTCCAGTTCGGTTGTATACGACCCTTTGTTTTCCAAGAATTAGGTCAAGGTTCTTGGAACCCAAAGTGAACCATTTTAATGAGTCCTTGAGTTCTTTGACTTGAGTTTTTAAATTGGAATTCTCCTCCTTAACTTGCTTAGTCAAAAAACTCGAGTTAGTCATTTCCTTAAGGGCTATTACCTCCTTTTGGAGTGACTTAACCTATAACAATCCAAATTTCCTCATTGCGAGTCCTAATAGTACTTAAAAATATTTAGAAATGATTTAGAAATATTCTAGAGATTTTTAGAAATTTTTAGAGTATTTTTATGCAATTTTCAGAGTTCGTTTGGTATTTTTACCAAAATGAAGAAGTTGCAAAAAAATAAAGAGGTTCAGCCGAGGTTCGAACCCGCGACCTCCGACCCAGTCCAAGACTTAAGCGAAGCATGATAGCCAAGTACCCAAGCAGGCCATGCTGATAAAATAGATAGCGAAATGTATTTAAGCAATAGTAGATAACAGAGTACTCTGGTTATAAAGGGAGATTAAGAGAGAACTTAGGGATAATTTTGGTCGTGACCTAAACCCTTCCTCTCCTTTGTCTCGTATGCGGTGGCGGTGCTCGGGTGGAAGACGAAGCCGAAGCTAGGGCTTCGTCTCCAGTGGTTGGTGAAGGGCAAATCCCGTGAGCTCTCCACAGAATAGAGACCTTCTCGTCGAGGGAATCCGTAGGCACGAAGGTGTTGGTTGCTACTCGGAAAATCTAGAGGTTCCACTGTACAAAAATTTTGTACAAAGGTCTGAACCTTTTCCTAGCTACCATGTGTTCTTTTAAATTAAATTTTGGATCGCCTGCGGAACTTAACACGTTTGATCCAAAACTTAATCTATTCGTTCTTTTAGGTTTTGACTTGGGTCTCCTGCGGAACTTAACACGTTCGACCCAAATCACCTTAAGTTATTAATTCCATTAAATATTAATTTCCATAATCGGTTCCCAGTACTGACGTGGCGAGGCACATGGCGTTCTTGGATATAGGAGCAACCACCACCGACTAGACAAAACCTTTTATAGAAAGCTAATATTTAATTTCCTAAAATAACTTTAGGTTAACCGAAAAGAACAATCAAATCACAAGGAAAAGAAAAAATAAAAGAACACAATATCGAAAAACATATTCGAAATTCTAGAATCATAAGCCTCTTGTATTTGGTATTTTTCCAAAAATAACTAGTATGATGCGGAAAGAAAAATTACTAGTTATACCTTTTAGAAAGACCTCTTGATCTTCTACCGTATTCCTCTTCTAACCTCGGACGTTGTGTGGGCAACGATCTTCCGAGATGAGAAACCACCAACCACCTTCTTCTCCTCCTAGCTAGGTTCGGCCACAAAGAAGCTTTACCAAGGATGAAGAACAAAACACCAACCAAGCTCCAAGAGATGCAAGCTTTCTCTCCTCCTTCTTCTTCTTCTCCAAGTAGTATCCGGCCTTCACAAGAGCTCCAAGCAATAGAGAGTTTCGGCCACCACAAAGAGGAAGAGGAGAAGAGATGATGGTCGGCCACAACACCAAGGAAAAGAGGGAGAGAAAATAATAGAGGTTGTGTCATGAAGACACCCTCACCCCTTCTTTTATATTCCTTGGCCTAGGCAAATTAGGAAATTTAATTACAATAAAATTTTCTCAATTTCCTTGACATGATTTAATTGAGAAAAATAAAATAAAATTTCCCCAATTGAAATCTTATGGCCGGCCACATCAATGAAAACAAATTGGACAAGTTTCAATCAACAATTAAAACTTCCTAATTTGTTTCCAGAAATTTTAAAAAATAAAATTTCTCTTCAAAATCTCTTCATAGTTGATAAAAAGGAAATTTCTATAATTTTAATTTTACAACATGTGAATAATTTTTAAAGAAAAAATAAAATATCTCACCAATCTACAAATAAGGAAAGAGATCTAATCTCTTTCTTTAATCTTTTGTAGATCTTTTACAAGAGAGATATTTTAATTTTAATTCTCTTTAATAAATTATATCTTCCACATAATAAAAATTAAAATTAAATTTCTTTTTTAATTTAATTTGGCCGGCCCCCACTAGCTTGGGTTCAAGCTAGGGTCGGCCACCCAATCTTATACCTAGGCCGGCCCTAGCTTGGTTCCCAAGCTAGCTTGGCTGACCCTCTATTGGTGGGTATAGAAGGTGGGTATAGGTGGGTATAGTACTCTATAAATAAGAGGCTACGATAGGGACCGAGAGGAGGAATTGGTTTTGGTCTCCCGATAAAATTAAGCATCCCGTGTTCGCCCCGAACGCATAACTTAATTTTATCAATAATAATTCATTCCACTAGAGAACTATTATTGAACTACCGCACCAATCCCAAATTACATTTTTGGGCTCCTTCTTATTATGAGTGTGTTAGTCTCCCTGTGTTTAAGATATCGAATGTCCACTAATTAAGTGAGTTACTGACAACTCATTTAATTAATATCTTAGTCCAAGAGTAGTACCACTCAACTTTATCGTCATGTCGGACTAAGTCCACCTGCAGGGTTTAACATGACAATCCTTATGAGCTCCTCTTGAGGACATTATCAACCTAGTATCTCTAGGACACAGTTTCCTTCTATAATCAACAACACACACTATAAGTGATATCATTTCCCAATTTATCGGGCTTATTGATTCATCGAACTAAATCTCACCCATTGATAAATTAAAGAAATAAATATCAAATATATGTGCTTGTTATTATATTAGGATTAAGAGCACACACTTCCATAATAACCGACGTCTTTGTTTCTTTATAAAGTCAGTATAAAAGAAACGACTTCAAATGGTCCTACTCAATACACTCTGAGTGTACTAGTGTAATTATACAGTCAAGATAAACTGATACCTAATTACACTACGACCTTCTAATGGTTTGTTCCTTTCCATTTTGGTCGCAAGCTACTGTTTATAATTTATAAGGTACTGATAACATTATCTTCTGCATGTGACACCACGTACTATGTTATCTACAATATAAATTAATTGAACAACTACAACTAAATGTAGACAATTTGACCAAATGTGATTCTTTATTCATAATGAATGTTTACAAAGCTTAGGCTTTCAGTATACACTCCAACAGAAGGAAAGGTTGGATTTTCAAGCTTCTTCGAAACCCTAGAAGTCTAATTCGGTTGTAAGCTCAAGATCAAGGGTAAGTGCTCTCACCTGCGGTAAGAGTAGTTCTGAGATTTGATTTCTCCTTTTATCTCCGTTGTAACATGCTTGAAGAATTGTGTTGCTATACAGAAAACTCTAGGATCTGTTGCTATAAGAATTGGGTTTGCTAAGGATTTTGTTCTCTTTCTTTGCTTTCGGAACACTGTGCAGAATTGAGATTTGCTAGAGGATTAAGAGTAGTTCTGAGAATTGATTTCCCTTTTGTATTTTCTGCGGTAGCATGCTCAACGATTTTCTTTACTCTATAAAAGCATAAGCTGTGAACAAGTTTTACATAGATTTTATTTTTTAAAAAAAAACATTCCAGCAAGCATAACTTGGTATTGTGCAATGAAAAGGGTAAAAGCAGCTCCTCTTGAAGTGTTATGTGGAATTCGGTTGTGCTGGGAAAGGGGCACGAGCAGCTCCCTTTGGGGTTTGCTGTGCAATCCGGATATTTTGCTGTTAGGCATTGAACATGAGATAGTACAGATTTTTGTTAAGCTAGTATGCAGATTTTTTTGTTAAGATTGTATGCAGATTTTGTTAAGCTTGTATGCAGATTTTTGTTAAGCTTGTATGCAGATTTTTGTTAAGCTTGTATGCAGATTTTTGTTAAGTTTAGTATACAGATTTTTGTTAAGCTTTGCATGCAGTTTTAGAATCTATTAAAGCATTACAGTTTTGTATGAGGCAGTCTTTTATTAGAAGTATTAACAAGTATAAGTATTTTACTTGAAAAGGCTAGTACCTGACTTCCGAGGTTGTCGTTAAACAAATCCAGGTGACCGTTTCCGAGGTCTCGACCCTGGTAAGACCAAGGTCTTTACCCTCGTAGGACTTGTGGTTTGTTATCCCAATTGCTATTAGGGAGCGCACAATGGTACTAAGTATGGGCCCAAGAGATTATTATTTTGAAGTATAAAAGTATAAATTTTAAATAAGTGAAATAAGCTTCACATAAGTTTAAAATTCAGCAAATTTAGTTTCTTTTATGCTAGCATGTTATTTAGAATTTTCTTGCTGTTACTTGCTATTAGATGAGCAGCTTTACATGTTTAGCATTTCAGTATGTTCACATGCATATTCGAGTTTTGTGAGTTAGATAGCGCTTACTAAGCATTTTGCTTATGGTTGCATTTCCTCTTACTACAAATAAAGGAAAGGAAAAGCTATAGCGAAGGAAGGCGACAAGGAGGTGCGGATGGATGTGTGATGTTTGGACTATGAAAGCCTTGGGACTTAGTTTATAAATTCATTAAGATTTTGTATTCAGAATGTTAGAATTATTCTTTCATGTTGCTGGATTTGCTTATTGAATATTTTGTGTATTAGAACTCTTCCTTTTAATTATTGTGCCATTAGTTCCATTATTTGAGTTGTATTATTGTTGCATGCATGTTCATATTAATATATATATTTTTAGCATGTTCAGATTGATGTATAGTTTTAGTTGTGAACATATGCTTGAGTAGTATGTATAGATGAGTCTTATATGTTTACAGCTGCTAATAATTGTATCTCTTCAATTTTTGAAAGTTTTAAGTACTGATATTTACATGTGAGCAACATTAGTTTAGTAAAGTTAATAGTACAGTAACGTCCCACTCTCACAGACTAGTAGGGAGGAGGGTGGGGGTGTTACAAGTTGGTATCAGAGCAGTTCCCATTCTCCAGCATCACACACACATCAGCATCAGCCTTGCCGTCTTCAAGTAAGAATGTATTTATACTTTCTTTTATGTTTTTCCTTGTTATTTGTAGTATAGAGAAATCCTTAGAAATATTTGCTTATATGTGCTTAAGCTAGATAAAAGTTCTTGTTTGTCTTTCTATGTTTTATATATATGTCTAGAGAGTATAGAGAAGATTTTAGGTTTTCTCTCTCTACATGACTAGATGTCAAGAAGAGGACGCCCCCGTACCGCTCGTACTGAGGACCAAGCACAGGAGAACGAAGAGCCCAGAGTAACTGAACCAAATCTCTCTGAAGTTGCTGCTCAACTCTAGAGACAAGTGGCAGAGCAGCAACAAGTGATCGTCAATCTGATGGCTAATCGACAGCCAGTCCCTCCCACTCCTCCAACTATCAATGTGGAGACCCCAGTGGTGATTGATGTTCCACCAGCCGCCCTGGAAGTCGCCACAGCACCTAGAAGACAAGAAGCATATCTATAAAATACCGGAAATATGCGAATATTAATAAGGGAATTTTTCGGAATTTTTGGAAATTTTTCAGGAATTTTTCAGAGCTCGTACGGACGAGTTGACGGGGACAAAAACGGGGTCAGGAAAAGCCTGATTAGGCTACCCATTTAAGCGAGGAAATGTTAATTTAAATATTTCCTTTTTATTTCTTTTATTTTCTTTTTCTCCGTTTCTTTCTCTCCCGTGTGGCCGCGAGCCCTACCCGACTGTGGTTCCACCATTTCCCCTCACGATTTAACCTTCGGCCAAGTCTCTCCCAACCTTCTTCTTCTCTTCTCTTGCATGCCGCCGCTGCCTTTCTTCTTCCTCCCCGAAGCCTGCCCAAGCACCGGCGAGTGTGAGCCACTGCTGGTCAAGCCGTCGGCTGTGCCCTAGTTTCCTTGTCAACGGCGCCGACGCCCATGGAAGTTTCCTCCCTTCTGCCGACACCGCCGAGCCCTAGATTGGATTCGCCGGCTTCTCCGATCTCCTTTGTGCCAGCCACTGAGATTCCTCGCACTTCTCCCTCATGCTGCGCCACCGCTACTGGATTGTCGCCGTCGATCTCGCCGGTAGCCGCCACCACGGATCTGTGCCCTAACCACCGCCATCTTCTCTACTCTTCTTTCGATTTGGATGCTCGACGCCGAGAACCGCTGCCTGGGCAGTGCACATCTGCAGGAGAGAAGTCTGGGGTAAGGTTGTTGGATTGAGCTTGATTAGATTACAAGGTTAATTGATAGATTGCTAAGTTCAGGCATCACTCCAATCTATGCCATGGTTCAATGGGCTTTGTTCTTAACAGCACACTGGCACCTGCACTTGGTCTTCCATTAAATCCACAAGAAGCAAAGGAAGCTGAGAAAGTTCTTAGTGCATTACTGTCATGTATAGATATCTTGGTTGAGTTAGGGAACATTTGATGTAGAGGGCAGCATCCTTTTACCCTGCTTCAGTCAGCATTGTACGCGGACAATCCATAGCTGCAATCACAGACTTTTCAGCAGCTAGATCTCTGGCAAATTAAGGTAAGTTGGCTTGGATATCAGATTTACATAGCATGAGGTTTCAGAGTTGGATTTAATTTAGGTAGGAATTGGTACATACATAATTGCTTATGTATTTGAATTAGGTGATTGATTATGTTGATGATTAATCATGTGTAAATGGAATTAAGTTGGATTCTTGATCTAGTGGTGGATTGAAGATTTGGTAACTAAATCATTGTATCGTTAAACTTTGTTTAGGTGGGATAATGGTTATGTGATAAGGGTTTTTCCCTAAATTGGTTTGCAGGATTTTATTTGGCTATTTTAAATTTATTTGAAGGTAGCTAAATAAAAATGTATATATTGGTGATACAGGTCTTTGATGCGAGACGAGTATCTCAACGTCGTATTTGGATCAGATTGGACTTTCCTATTGGAGGCGGGTACTTTTGACTTTTTGTCTTTGATATGCTTAGTAATGAAATTAACATGTTGCATTAATTGTGTTTCTTATCTGTTTCGGTTAATCACTACCCAAATCTTGGTTCATGCTTGATTGATTGATTGGTTTGCATCTCATGTATATTTTACCTGTTTATACATGCTTATAGGGGGTAGTGATATACCATGCTTCACCATGTTCAGGACCTAGGTTTTTATACCTTCTGTGTACCTTTGATTCGATATGATTCGTTGACCTAGGGTGCACTTTTCTATATATATGGATTAGGTCAGGATGTTTTTATGGTTATTGCCATGCACCATTTGCATGATTGCATGCTGTGCGATAGTTCGCTCCATTATTGTTGAGCACATCGCCAGTTACATGGATCTGCACACACCACCACTCATGGGTTAGTGGTCGATTCAGGCAGAGTGTGTTGCAGCAGGGACTCTGTTAGGCACCGTTGGTCCGCTCATGGGTAGTGTGACACAACGTGTTATCCGGCAGGGATTCCTCCCCGTCACTGTGTACCGGGAGATGAGAGCATTGCGCTCCCCCATTTATGATTTGGGGTAGGAGGATAGGTGTACTCCGACAGCATCCCGTCCACTCGGTCACTCATCAGGAGTAGTGACGACAGAGTGTACGGTTGTCACAGCCCTACCCACTCGGCCTCACTATTGTGTGAGATGATCGACTGGCGTCAGGGGTGACCAGGACGCATCATTGGCATCATGTGCATGATGCATTTATTGCTTGTGTTTGTGTTTGCTGTATTTATATGCTGCATATTGTTTGGATACCTATGTTTGACATGCATACAGGATTTTCCTATCCCTCGGACTGTTTGACCTTATACTCAGGACCTGGTTAGTACAGTATTCTCCTGTTTACTTCAGATGCATTTTTATCTTTCTTATTAGGAGATTGTACGCATGATTTGTGCTTGGTGATATTTCTTTACTTTGCATATCAATTGTACCTGCTGAGTGTTGGACTCACCCCGCCTCCATTGTTGTTATATTTCAGGATGATGCTGTCAGGAGAGAGTTCTAGTTGCTGGTCCCCTGAAGACCCGAAGACTTACGGATCTACTGGTTTTGTTTGTTTTCTTTTTGACTATGTTATAGACTTGGTTTGTTTGGATACTTGGACTTTGTATGGATTTTGAGATGTTGATGGATTTTTGGTATGATTTGGATTTTATTCTACTACATACCTGCCTGGACGGCAGAAGAGGTGAGTTCGTCGGATTTGAGCTTTACGAGTGTAGTGGAGTAGGGTGGATTTCGAGTCAGGGTATTATCTTTCTGTTTACTTATATAAACTGCGTGGTGATGGTTTATTTTGTTTTTATTATTCCAACCGCATGTGGCTGAGGTATTTAGTGCTTGTAGAAAGTTTCAGATTGTCCACCGTACAGGGGAGATGCTGCCGAAATTTTCTCGGATAGGGACTCCTCTGGGGCGTGACAATTTAGTGGTATCAGAGCGGGTTATGATACCTGCTTTTGGTGTTCTGGAGATTTATCGGATATCTGTTGTTGGTATTCTGGATATTTGGGTTAGCTAGGTTTGCGAGTTAAACTGGGCATTTTCGGATTTTCGATATGGTTATGTTTCAGATTTCCGTTTCAGATTTATTTGGATTTCCGATGATTTTCATGTTCAGAATTTTGAGGTCAGAAGTTGGGGACTAGACAGCGATGGAACATCTCCAGACGACAAATAGGTATGATGTTTATTTTATGATAGTTAGGACATCTATTAGCACTTTTTCTTTATTACCTGTCTGGTTGTTGTAGCCATATTACATGTGATGGGTTAGCCACTGATCTTGGTCGACCCTAATAGAGATCAAGGATTATAGTCTCTGGTAATTTTTCATATTATACCATCAGTAGTTTTAGCTTCTGTTACTACTATTAGGAGATGGAGGCACATATCAGCCTCTGCTATTGTTAGCTGGGTAATGGCTGATACCTATATATTCCTGTGGACTTAGCCAGTAGAGTTTTTATACTCGTATCTTTTGGATAATAGGGTATCCGATACGATGAAAATTGGGCATTGGAGAGTTATCATGTTTGATCATTGTTGAGAATGATTTGAGGTTGAGGGATATTGGAAGATCAGATATTGTGATGTGTTGATTTCTAATGATTTATGAGAGTAAATGTTATGTGGTTGTTTGATGATCTATTAGTGGATAACTATTTTGATGATCTATTATTTGGGTTGTTGTTGATAGTGACATAGTGAGTGTCATGTATGATATTCACAGATTTGATGATTATAATTGGTGATCAGATATAGATCAGGTGCTAGAGAATTTACGGTTGAGTGTACTTATGGATTTTAATAAATCTGGTTAGTTGTGGTTAGTAAACAGGATGATAAAGTTGATATTTGCTTCCTCTGATAGTAGACTATGTGGATAAATAATGATTTGATGTTTTGAATGTTAACTTGCTCTTATGGGGAGTAGAGACTGATTCATCTGATATTATGTGGGCTGATATTTTTGAGGATAAAAATGAAAGTGTCTTGATGTTCTTGAATTCTGACTTTATCTTTTGGGTTGTACACATTTATACATATGATTATTATGGGTTTCTAGTAGATTATGCCCGAGTGGATAGGCATACATGTCTGATTGTTTATTGGAGGTATTTGTCAATTAAAAACTATGTTGTGGAATGTGCACATATGTTTGAGTGTTTTATTGGATGTATCTTATCGATTAAATTTGAGTTGTGATATGTGCATATGTGTTCGGTGTAATATTCGAGGTATTTTATTGATTATATTTGATTTGTGGATGCACTTGTGTCTATTAGGCTTTGTTGGAAGTATTACGTTGATTATACTCTTGGCATAAGGTGTATATATGCCATGTGAGGTTGTTTGAGGTGTATTGTCGATTATACCTATGTTGATATATGCACACGGGTTCGATAGGTATTGTTGGAGGTATCACACTCATTTATACCTGTGCTATGAGTGTGTTTGGTGTGTACAAATTGGAGGATTTTGTCGATCATACATATGTTGTGTGAGCAAGTGTGCCAGGTGTATTGTTGGTAGCAGCATGATGATTCTACCTATGTTGAATGTAGAATGTTGAGTGTCTACATTATGTTATTGGTTGTATAACCCTGTCAACTAATTCTCCTATTAGTGGGTGACCAACCCACTAGGATGATGATAGAGTTGACTATGGATTTGATTTGTTTACTAGGTTGTTATACCCTAGGCTACTCACATTGATCTGTGGTTGAGTGGTCTCGTGCAACCTCTAGTTGGATAGTTAGGTGCCTTGGACATTTATGGATCGTTTGTGGTGGAGCGGAGTTCCCACATATACATATTTCGGATTGCTTGTAGCGGAGCATTGCTCCCATATCTATTGCAGATACATGTTATGGATTATTGTAGTGGAGTGTTATTCCTACATATTGAGGATTTCTTGTGGTAGAGCGTTGCTCCTACATATGTGGTGTTTTCTGTGATGGAGCGTTGCTCTCACACGGGTGGATCTATTCTTGGTGATTTGTATTGTTGGTGATTATATTTCAGACTTATTGTCAGGGATCTTATGGTTAGAAATGTCTGTGATACGGACATTATGGGTCATGATTTTACCACTAGGGTTTGGGAAGCCTTGGATGTTTTCAGAGACTTGATGATTTTGGTATTCCCAGGATGTTTGGATCGGTTTCCATTGTCTTTGTTGATGATGTTGTGATCTATTTCGGAGTTACGGTGAGTCACGCACATCAGCTTTGCATAGTTCCAGAGATGTTTCGGTGGAAACGTCTATATGTGAAGATCAGTAGTGCGTATTTTGGTTGTCTTCTGTGAAATGTTTGAGACATACGGTCGCCAGTAGGAGTATACGTGGTTCCACAGGGGAACGAGGTTGTTACCGTTGGGAGTAGACGAAGTCTATAGAAGAGGCTCGCAACTTCCTTTGTTTGACTCGATATTTCCGGAGATACGTTGAGGGTTTCTCTCGGATAGCTATGTCACTGACACGCCTGACCTGGAAAGGCGTGAAGTTCACTTGGACTAAGGATGACAAGACCAGCTTCTAGGAGCTGAAGCGGAGACTAGTGTCGGCTCCGATTTTGGTTTTACCTTCTGGAGAGGACGCCTGACCTGGGATGCCCAGGCTTGGTTCAAGACACTAGAGAGCACAATGGAGCTTCTTGACTGGCTAGAAGTCGAGAAGGTCAAGTGTGCCTCTTTCTGCCTATCTGGAGATGCTCGTATGTGGTGGGAGAGAGTGAAGAGCAAGAGGGCAATCAACCAGATGAGCTGGGCTGACTTCGAGACAGAGTTTTACGAAGAATTCTTTCGCCAACGGATCACCAATAAACATTATGAGGAATTTATAGAATTCAGACAAGGTGACTTGCCAGTAGAAGAAGCAGTTAAGAGATTCAACAGACTAGCTCGTCTCTGCCCAGAGCTAGTAAGTACAGAGAAAGAACGAGTCAGACTGATGCTCCGAATGCTGAGGCCAGAAATATCACTTAATGTGAGTAGTGGAACTCACCGACCACAGACTGGTGAAGAGCTGGTCAGCATGGCATTAGTCGCTGAGCACTATCTGAATAACATCAAGGCACAACAAACGCAACTCAAGCTAGTCAAGATAGAGGACAAGACAACAGGGAGTCAAAAACCTCAGGCAAGTAAGTAGCACTGGAAGGGCAAAGATAATAAGAGAGTTGTTACCCGCTGAGCGTTGGACTCACCCCCGCCTCCATTATTATTTTCAGATTGATGCTGTCAGGAGAGAGTTCTAGTTGCTAGTCCCCTGCAGACCACGAGGGCTTATTGATCTTTTGGTTTTTTCTTCTTTACTAGACTATGTTTTAAACTTGTTCTGTTTGATGGTATGGACATTGTATGGATTTTGTGATGTTGATGGATTTGGTTTTGGATTTGCTTTTACTACATGCCTGCCTAGATGGTAGAAGAGGTAAGTTGGTTTTATCGTCGGATTTGAGCTTTACGAGTGTAGTGGAGTAGGAATATGTTTTGAGTTTTATGGGTGTAGTTGAGTAGGGTTGTTTTCGAGTCATCGTACTACTGTTCAGTTTGATTATTATTAAACTGCGTGGTTGTGTCAGCCAGAGGCTGAAATTTATATAAACTGCGTGGTTGTCTGTGTTGTTGTTTGCTTATTATTATTGTTATTATTCCAGCCGCATATGGCTGAGGTATATGGTGATTGTAGGAAGTTTCAGATTGTCCGCCGTACAGGAGAGATGCTGCCGAAATTTCTTCGAACAGGGACTCCTCCGGAGCGTGACACTATGAGGTCCCAACAGCTGGGCCTCCCCAACCTCATCCCAGAGGGTGGTTGTCCGACAAGGCCTACCATACAACGCTTTATACGGTGCCATCTGGATATCCGAATGAAAGCTGTTGTTGTAGGCAAACTCTACCAATGAAAAATGGTCCTCCCAACTGCCTCCAAAATCCAATACACACGATCTCAGCAAGTCCTCTAGAGTCTGAATGGTCTGCTCTGACTGTCCATCTGTCTGCGGATGGAAAGCTGTACTGAAACGAAGCTGTGTGCCCAAGGCCTGCTGCAGACTCTGCCAGAAACGAGACGTGAACCGGGGGCCTCTGTCCGAAATGATAGTCAAAGGGACACCATGTAATTTGATGATCTCCCGGCAATATAGATATGCCAATCGATCCAGGGAATCTGTCCTCCGGATCGTTAAAAAGTGCATGGATTTGGTTAATCGATCAACAATTTCCCAAACTGTGTCATGGCCTCGTCGTGTCCTCGGTAAACCCACCACAAAGTCCATAGTAATATGTTCCCATTTCCACTCAGGAATAGGAATCCGCTGAAGTAACCTGGCAGGTCTCTGGTGCTCAGCCTTCACCTGCTGACAGACAAGACATCTAGCTACAAATTCCGCAATGTCTTTCTTCATACCGTTCCACCAGTAAGAACGCCTCAAATCTCGATACATGCGGGTCCCGCCTGGATGGATCGTAAATCGAGAGCGATGAGCTTCCTGAAGTAGCTCCTATAAGACTGGATGAGACTGAGGTACACATAACCTGTCTCGAAAGTATATAATACCCTCCTCGTCTCGTGTGAACTCGGTCTGCTGCCCGCAAGTTATCTGGCTGCCAATGAACTACAAATGTTGATCACCAGCCTGGGCCTCTCGGATCCTCGTCCTGATCGACGACTGAGCAACCATGGTAACAAGAATACCCTGCTCTGTCTGTCCCTACTCCTCAAGGTCTAACTCAGAGAAACCCTAAATCAAGTCTGTAACTGAAACTCGGTGGCAAGCCAAAGTCCCTCTGGACTTCCTGTTGAGTGCATCGACAACCACATTAGCTTTCCCCGGGTGGTAGCTAATGGTACAATCATAATCCTTCAGGAACTCCATCCATCTCCTTTGTCGGAGATTAAGCTCCTTCTGGGTGAAAATATATTTGAGACTCTTATGATCAGTGAGAACCTCAAATGTAATGTCGTACAAATGATGTCGCCAATGCTTCAAAGCAAAGATGATGGCAGCTAACTCCAGATCATGAACTGGGTAGTTCTTCTCACGCTCCTTCAACTGTCGAGAAGCATAGGAGACTACCCTGCCGTGCTGCATCAGAACAACGCTCAAACCCTGAAGAGACGCGTCGGTGTAGAGCACGAATCCTTCCTCTCCAGAAGGTAAAACCAAAACTGGAGCCGACACTAATCTCCGCTTCAGCTCTTGAAAGCTGGTCTCGCAATCCTCGGATCATGTGAACTTCATGCCTTTCCTGGTAAGGCGTGTTAGCGGCATAGCAATACGCGAAAAACCCTCGATGAACCATCTGTAATATCCTGTTAGTCCCAGAAAACTGCGGATCTCCTGTACTGATTTTGGCTGCTCCGAACTGGTGACAGCCTCAATCTTTTGAGGGTCTACTGAAATACCTCTGCTCGAGACCACATGTCCCAGAAAATCGACTGAGGATAACCAGAATGTACACTTGCTGAACTTCGCGTACAGTTGATGTCGTCGAAGAGTCTCCAAAACTGTGCGAAGATGCTGCGCATGTTCCTCTTCGGAACGTGAGTAAACCAATATATCATCGATAAAAACGATAACAAACTAATCAAGATACTCCAGAAAGACGCGGTTCATCAAGTCCATAAACACCGCTGGAGCATTGGTAAGCTCAAATGGCATTACCAAAAACTCATAATGACTGTACCTGGTATGGAAAGTTGTCTTCTGAATATCAGATTCTCTAACTCTCAGCTGATGATACCCAGATCGCAGATCAATCTTAGAATACACTAATGTACCTCTGAGCTGATCAAACAAATCCTCGATCCGTGGTAAGGGGTACTTATTTCTGACGGTCACTGCATTCAACTGTCTATAGTCAATGCATAATCTCATTGTACCATCCTTCTTCTTGACAAATAACACCGGAGAACCCCATGGAGAAACACTAGGGCGAATAAATCCCCTGTCTAAAAGGTCCTAGAGTTGAACCTTCAGGTCGTTCAACTCTTTTGGTGGCATACGATAAGGAGCTTTCGATGCCGGTGCGGTCCCCGGAATCAGCTTAATAGCGAACTCCACTTGCCTTCTGGGAGGCAAACCTGGTAGCTCCTCTGGAAATATATTTGGGTACTCTCGGACTACCGGAACATCGGAGAGCTGCGAACTACCGTTGTTATCAGTACTAATCAAAGATAACAGAAAACCCTGACAACCATGCGACAGCAGCTTCTGAGCCTGAATCGCTGAAATGATTGATATGCCGTCATCTCTGATGCCAGTGAAATCCCACGAGGGTTGGTTCGGAGGCCGGAATGTGACCACCCTCGTCTGGCAATCAACAATGGCATGATATGCTGACAAACAGTCCATGCCAAGTATAATATCAAAATCGACCATTTCCAATACTAAAAGATCTACCGTAAGTATCAGGTTGCCAAAATCTAACGGGCAACCTCTGACCTCCTGAGTGATGTCCAATGAATCACCGGACGGTAGGGAGACGGTCAGTCGCTGTAGTCTGAAAGTGGGTAGTCTACCAATCTCCCGCATAAAAGTATGAGATATAAAAGAATGCGAGCTACCAGTATCTATCAGTATATCTGCAGATAAGGCATAAATAGAAATCGTACCGTGAAAAACGGATCCATCGGCTCGCTGCGCATCCTCTCTGGTGATCGCATAAATACGCCCAGTCTCTGGCGGAAGAAGAGGTGGTAACGCTGCTTGCGACTGCTGCGTCTGGGTAGGAGCCTGCCACTAAGGCGGTGATGGATATTGTACTAGAGAAGTCTGAGAGGGCGGCAACTGATACTGTACCGATGGCTGGGACTGCGTCTGATACTGAGCCTGTGACTGGGGCTACAGCTGATACTGCCTCTAAGTCAGATAATGAGGTCTCGGAACGGAGCTCTGGGGTACTATGGGAGTACTGGGGTACTCCTGTCCGAGCATGCCAAATGCAGCTGCTGCAGGGGGAGCAATCCGCTGCTGGCCATGTGAAGGTTGGGCTCTTCGCCCTCCTCGATAAGTTCCGGACTGACTGAACTGTCCTCCATGACCAGACCCTCCTGAAGTCATATGCTGAGTCTTCTGCGGACAATCTCGGCTCTGGTGCCCAGGCAGTTTGCAATGAAAACAAACTGACTGTCCCAGAGAGCAGGCTGGGGTGATGTGATCTCTGGACCCACATCTGAAACAGCAAATGTCGCTGGCGGGTTGCTTCCGGTTCTGCTGTGGAGACCGGAAACGTTCTGAGGAAGACTGCCCTAACTTTTGAGGCCTACGAAATACCCCAGAAGTACCATGACCTGGCTGACTGCGACCGCTCTGCTTCTGTATAGCCTGTGGCTGCTGGATCTGTCCAGACGTCTAACCAGGCTGCTTCCTTTTTCTGTCCAGAAACGCTCTCTGCTGAGTTGACTCAATCATGAGGGCTCTGTCCAACGTCTCCAAATAAGATGTGCAACCAAGACCGTCAAGCCTTACTTGCAAATGTCCATCCAGCCCCTGAATGAACTGCTGCATACGTGAACTGTCCTCAGCAACTAGCTCTGGACAAAATCTGGCCAATCTGTCAAACTCTGCATTATACTCTGTCACCGACCGGTTGTTCTGTCACAGACTCAAGAAATCCTGTCGGCAAGCCATCTGATAAGCTCTTGGGAAGAAGCGGCTTTCAAAAGCCTCTCTGAACTTGACCCAAGTAATGTTCTGCTCGTCAATGATGGAACGCTGATTAACCCACCAAGTGTCGGCCTCGTCCCGTAAGTGAAAAGCAGCCAGCTCTGCTTTCTCCCACTCGGAGCAAGCCATGTAGAAGAAGGTCCGCTTCATCGTCTCAATCCATGACAGGGCCACACTCGGATCAAGGTCTCCTCGGAAGAGTGTAAATCAACTCTTCATCGACTCTGCTAATGCTGGGATTCGAGCTCGTGCCGCGATAATGCCAATGAGATGTGTCAGAACGGTTGCCTGAACTGGCGGAAACACTGGAACTGATGCTATAGGTGGTACCGCTGGATAGACCAGGAGAGGTACTCCCAGTGCTGCTGCATAAACTGGGGCATATGCCATCGGTGGCACTGTAGGGTCAACATAGGTGGTCGCAGCTGGATGTACGGTAGGTAGTGGTACCGGATGTGGAGCAACCGGTATCGCTGGTGCAGGTACTGCGGGGTATAAAGTAGGTAATGGGGGCACAGGTGCCACTGGTGTCGGGTACACAGTAGGTCCAGGTGGCTGTGGTGCCGGGTACGCCGTAGGCTGGGCCGGAGCAAGTGTGGGGTATGCCGGTAGTACCCCTAGTTGTACCGTAAATACAGTAGGCGTGGATACAGTCCGTACAGCCGAGGTAGGTACGTCTAAAGGAGCCATCGGGATCTGACAGTCCGACGCACCCGCAGTATCCTGAGTATGTCCCTGACTGACAGGCTTAACCCTAGTAGGCATCTCTGGCAAGTCCAAAGATCCCAAGGTCCTCGTACATGGTCGTCCAGCACCGCGTCTCGCAGCAATACGTGTAGATCTCCTCATATCTGTTAAGTTATATAACAGGTATTACTATAAGTATAACAATCATAAAATAAACATCAAACCTATTTGCCGTCTGGAGATGTTCCGTCGTTGTCCAGTCCCCATATTACCTCGGAATTCCGTACAAGAAAACCACCGGAAATTCATATAAATCTGAAACGGAAGTCTGACTCGCAAACTTGGGCTAACCCAAATATCCAGAACACCAAAAGCAGGTATCATAACCCACTCTGATACCAATAAATTGCTATCAGATAAATCTCAAAATTCGTAACATGATAAACAACAAGTATCGCCAACCTGGCTCTGATACCAAATAAATTGTCACGCCCCGGGGGAGTCCCTGTCCGAAGAAATTTCAGCAGCACCTCCCTTGTACGGGTGACAATTTGAAACTTTTCTACAATGCCCTCAGGGCCACATATACATAGGCCAATACGGCCGGAACAATAACAATAATATAATGCAATCACCCACGTAGTTAATAATTAACAAAGTAGAACAGTGATAAGAAGACTCAAAAACAACCATACTCAACTACACTCATAAAGCACAAAACCGATATCCTATTCAACTACACTCATAAAACACAAATCACAAAGAACTTACCTCTTCTGCCATCTAAGCAGGCATATAGCAAAACAAATCCAAATAAAACTCATCGACAATATCCATAAGGTAAATTAATACAAGTCCAGATAGTGCAATAAGAAACATAACAAAAGACTAAATAACTCTGGATCTTGAGGGGACTAGCGACTGAAACTCTCCGGACAGCATCAACCTGAAAATAGCAACGGAAGAGGGTGTGAGTCCAACACTCAGCGGGTACAACTGATATGCATAATAAAGAAAATAACAACCAGCACTAATTATGCGTACAGTCTCCTGATACAAGAAGGATAAATGCAACTGAATAAAGCAGGAGAAAACTGTACTAACCAGACCTATAAACAACAGGGTCGCCAAACCGAGAGTGTCATAAATCCGTATGCATGTCAATCATATGCATATCTATAAAGTAAATGCAGCAAACACAAGCAATAAATGTATCATGCATATGATGTCAATGTCATGGTCACCCCTAACGCCAGTAAGCCATCTCACACACAATGGTGAGACCGAGTGGGTAGGGTTGTGACAACCGTGCACTCTGCCATCACTACTCCTGATGAGTGACCGAGTGGACGGGATGCTGTTGTTAGGACCAAAAGTAGCTAGAGGGGGGGTGAATAGCTCGTCGCGTGCTCGTTGCTCGGTGTTGCTTATTTCTTCAAGAATGCGCAGCGGAAAATACATAAACACACACAAACACGCTAACACTAGGAGTTTACTTGGTATCCATCTCCAACGGAGATGACTAATCCAAGGATCCACACCACGCACGCACCCTCCACTATGAAAACACTCCTTTTCGGTAACTACCGAGGGCGGAGAAGCCCTACAAGACTCTCAGTACAAGAAGAAGTAAGGGTAGTAAAGAATAAGCAAAGCTTACAAGAAACAAGAAAACCCTAGCTTCTTCTTCTTCGCAACTCGCCTCTTGACTTGGATGAGCCTCCAAGAACCTTCAAGAACTGGCGGTGAGGAGCTTAGAGAGTCTGGGGAGGAGCTGTGATGAATCGGTGAAGTTCTAATCGCACGCCAACAGCTATAAACGACGCCAACGGTCGAATCCCAATCGATTGGATTGCTCCCGATCGATCGGGGAGGCTTTGGATCGATCCACGGATCGATCCGGCGCCTGGTTCTGCAACATGCGGATCGATCCACGGATCGATCCGGCGCTTATCGCGCGGCGTCCCAATCGATCGCGATCGATTGGGACCTCGATCGATCCACGGATCGATCCGGAGGGGTTGCGAGGACTCACCGGATCGATCGGCGGATCGATCCAAACTTTCGATCGATCCACCGATCGATCCAGATCTGCTGATCGATCCGGATCGATCGAAACTTTGGATCAATCACGGATCAATCCAAACTGCTGGATCAATCCACGGATCAATTCAAACCTTGGTTTTTGCCCAAAACCAAGTCCAAAGCCCCCTAAACCAACATCTAGTCAACCATGACTTGTTGGTACATAAGACCTAGCATCCGGTCACCCTTGACCAACTAGGACTCTCTCACCAAGTGTCTGGTCAATCCCTTTGACCCACTTGGACTTTTCTCTTCTTGCCAAGTATCCGGTCAGTCCCTCTGACCTACTTGGACTTTTCTTTCTCGTGCCAAGTATCCGGTCAATCCCTTTGACCTACTTGGACTCTCACCAGATGTCTGATCAACCTTGACCCATCTGGATTTCTCTTGCCTGGCTTCACTCACCAGGACTTTTCCAATTGCCTAGCTTCACTCACTAGGTCTTTCACCTGGCTTCACTCACTAGGACTTCCCAATTGCCTAGCTTCACTCACTAGGTCTTTCACCTGGCTTCACTCACCAGGATTTTCCTCCTGCCTAGCTTCACTCACTAGGACTTCCCAGTCAAGTATCCGGTCATCCTTGACCTACTTGACTCTTCTTCAATCAACCTTGCATTGTCAAACATCGAAACCCAAACCAAGACTCAAGCTTGGTCAACCAGGTCAACCTTGACCTGAGGGATGTTGCACCAACAATCTCCCCCTTTTTGATGTTTGACAATACCAACACTATCACTTACAATACCACATGTAAGTTAGGCTAATCCCATAGCCTAAACCTTCTTCATGCCACTAGGTAATGAATACATAAGTTAAGCCCTTCATTCTCCCCCTAAGAGGGCAAACTCCCTCTAGGTAATGAAAGCCTAACTTACTCCCTTTCATTCTCCCCCTATTGGCACACATCAAACCATGCCCCATTTTGGGCACACATCAACCCATGCCCCATTTTGGGCACACATCAACCCATCGTAACTCCCCCCTGAAGTGCCACTCCATTTGTTGAAGACTCTCCCCGAAGAGTTGCTCATCGTTGTTCACAACATCACTCGTTGTGATCAACACGATAATGAAGGTCCCATACCCTTCATTTATCCTTAACTTCTCCCTCAATGTTGACAAATACCCAACCTTGAGCATTTTCAACCACTTGAGTGTCCACTTGAAATAATGAGGATATCCACTCCCCATTTTTCCCATTTCAAGTTTAAATGCTCAACATTGAGCAAGTTCACAACAGAAGGTTAACCACCTTCCAAGGTTCATGAAAAATAATTTTCATGTCTTTAAAGAGTCCCTCCCCCTAAAGACATGGTGGTAACTTCTGTCATTGCACCAACAATGACTTGGAATCCCTAAACCTTTAGGAAACCCAAATTTAGAAGTTTTGAGGTTCAAATATTCAAAATTTGAAACAACCTCAACCGAAACTTCTACTTAGTCTTCGTTAACCAATCCATCCTTGTTTTCAACATGAAAATACCCTTTGTATGTATACAAATGTATTTAAGGGGTTTGGAATGGTTACCTAGACTCAAAGAGGTTCAAAGATGCTGAAATCAGGCCTTCCCAGCCAAAATCAGCAACTTGGATCGATTGGAGTTGGGTTCCAATCGATTGAACCTTTCTGAATCGATCCACCGGATCGATTCGGTCCCTGATCGATCGGCTGATCGATCCAGCGAGCTTCTGCTCGCGGGAATTGCCGTTTGAATCGATCCATGGATCGATTCATGGAACTCCAATCGATCCATGGATCGATCGGAGCTCTGATAGTTGCTGAAATTCCATTTCAGTCAACTTCAGAAACCCCTAGAAAATTCTACAAAAATTTAAAAATTATGAAATTTCGTGTAGACATTATTTAGGGCATACTTAATCATGGAAAAATAGCTTTCTATGAAAATACATCATATTTTCAAAGATTGACACAAACTTGAAAGCTTGCAAAAACTTTAGTGTTTTTCTTCAAGTTTGTGTCTAACTATTCAATGGTGATTACTATCAAAAGATAGCCTTCACCAAGGTTTTCCAAAAACATTTTAAAAATATTTTCAAAACCAATATCCCATCATGTTCCTTGGGCATAATGCACATGGCTTGTACATTAGCTTTCCCAATGATGGGAAAACACATAACTATGTGTTTTGATGAACTTAAAACTCAAAAGAATGCACTAAATCAACATCTTGAGTTTTGTTCATCATCCTAACATCTCACTTGTATATAATATGCACTAAAACACATATAAGTCACCTTATAGGTCTTTGTGAGATGTAAGATTTTGGTTTTGCCCTATTCTAGGGATCATGCATATCTATCTAGGCATTTTAAGAGGTAGACATCCACAAAGGATGTTACTTGTTGATTTACTTGTTAAACAAATGTCACTTGTTTATTCCACCTGTTTTAAACAAATGGCACTTGTTTAACTAATGCCATATGTCCTTAATTTTTTTTTTTTTTTTTAAAGAAATAAACATAATGCATGATAATGTTATGTCATACATCAAAATAAAATAGCTTTCAAAAGAAAGATTCCTATAACTACATGATGTATGTATGACATGACATGGTATTTTTGTATTTTTCATGATAAGTCATGAATGCAAAATACAAATAAGATTAAATATGATGTCATGGCATATTATGAGCAAACAATCATGGCAAAGTTTAGCATAAATAAAATATACCTAGATTACCTATCTAAGTATCGTTAATCTTAGCTAATCCTAAGACTTAAACCCTAGCTTGCCCAAAGTGCTTCAAGAAAATGCCAAAGCCTAAGTTTGCATTTCTTATTCCCTTGATTAATTTATGCCAATTAAAATGAACATGTCCTCAAATGTTGGCATATTCCATTTTTCCTCAAGAGCAGCACTTTTAAATTTAAGGCCCGGATTGCCTTAAATTGCCTAAGAGTATACCAAAAACCCAACTTGATAGTTCTTATTAATTTTCCAATATGTGCCATTTAAGATTAAAATCAAATCTTCCACCATTAGGCACATTTTACTCTTTCACGGAGTAAATAATAGGTCCATTTCATTTTCAAATGTTAACTAAACCTTGAAAATGCTCCTTGAGTGTCAATTTCCTCAAAGTTGGGTTAACTACCCTTCTAATCGGAGTTGACACTCTCTAACCCATCTATGGGGTAGAGAAGATGCTCCTAGGAACCCAACACCTATTGGTGCTCCTTGGATGCTCTAGGTACTCACTAGGGATAACTTCCCTAGATACCTTCCTAGTGACCTTGTTGGGCTTCTTAGAAGCCTTGGTCACATTTTCTAGGTCAACTCTAGGGATAACCTCCCTTGTGACCTTGTTTGTGACTTTCTTAGACTTCTTAGAAGTCTTAGTCACATTTATTGCAAAAATACTCTTAGGGATGACTTCCCTAGTATTTTGGCTTGACCACTAGACCTAGGGTTTGTTCCATAGCTATATGGAACTCTATGGTAAGTAGGCACATCCTTCTTAGCCTTTGGTTTGTATCCCAAACCTCTATGGCCATTAGATGACCTTTGTGCTCCTAGACCTAGGTTATGCTCATTTTGCCCTAATAGGATATTTTCCATCCTTTTTAGGGTCTTTTCCATTTTATCAAGTCTTGACCTCAAGACTTGATTTTCTCTCACTAAGTCCTTAGTATTTGACCCATGAGCATTTTTGTTTCTAGGCTTGTATCTAAAATCCTTAGAGTTTACGCCTAGATTTTTACCTACAATCCTAGCCTTAGGTGTAGTAGTTTTAGCATGAAAAGCTATATGTTTTTCTTTAACACTATCATGCTTTCTATTTTCATGGTAAATAGCATTAAAATGATATAAATTTGAACTATCATGCTTTTTACCATAATGTAGAGGAGTAGGCTCAATAAATGTTACCTTCTTCTTTACCTTAGAGGCTCCCCCTTGACTAATGCCTCCTTGAGCCTTGACCATCTTCTTCCCCTTGAGGCATTGACTCCGGTAATGCCCCTTTTGATTGCAAGAGAAGCATATGATATGCTCCTTGCTCTTCTTTGTCCCGGGGGTGGTCTCCTTGGGCTTCTCCTTGCCCTTTTTCGTCACTTGACCCTTCTTCTTGGCCAAGTTGGGACACTTGCTCTTGTAGTGCCCACTTTCCCTACACTCAAAACATATTATATGATTTTTATTTTTAATTGAAACATTTATACCTTCTTGTGTAGGGATGGCACTTGCTCCTCCATTTGCTATTTCTTGAATTTCGGAGGTGGCACCATCTTCTTCTTCTTCACTTGACCCGGATGTAGAAGCTTCTCCTTCTTCTTGATCCGGCGTCACCAAGGATTGCTCCCCCTCAATCCTAGAGGTGGAGGCTTCATCATCTTGAATGTGAAACAAGGAGTATGCTCCCTCCTTGTTCCCTTCGGTGCATTCCCTTGAGGATGAAGCTTCTTGGATTTCCTCTTCTTCGGAGATTGAGTATCTCTCAACCTCGGGGTCCTCCTCTTGGTCTTGCTCCAAAGAGTCACCCTCTTTGGATTCTTCATGATCTTGTACAGTGGAGGGGATCTCTTCATGAAGCTTGGCCAATTTGCTCCAAAGCTCCTTGGCATCTTCGAATTCTCCAACTCGAGCCAAGATGTGGCTAGGCAATAAGTTGACCAGAAGCTTGGTCACTTTGTCATTTGCCTCGCCCCTTTGAATTTGCTCTGAGCTCCATCTGCTTTTCTTTATAAGCTTGCCCTTGGAGTTTGTTGGAGCTTTGAAGCCTTCCATTAGAGCAAACCATTGCTCTATCTCCATCATAAGAAAATTTTCGATTCTTGATTTCCAAGAATCAAAACTCGTAGAAGTGTATGGTGGAGCCACCCTTGTATCAAATCCAAGTCCATCTTGGAATTGCATCTTGAAGTTGAGCTTCTTGAATTCTTTGACTTTGATGAATTTGCTCCAACTTCTTCACCCTCTAGCTTTTGTTGTTATGCTTGACACTTCCGGCGATGATTCCGGTGAAGAGCAACCTCGCTCTGATACCACTTGTTAGGACCAAAAGTAGCTGGGGGGGGGTGAATAGCTCGTCGCGTGCTCGTTGCTCGGTGTTGCTTATTTCTTCAAGAATGCGCAGCGGAAAATACATAAACACACACAAACACGCTAACACTAGGAGTTTACTTGGTATCCATCTCCAACGGAGATGACTAATCCAAGGATCCACACCACGCACGCACCCTCCACTATGAAAACACTCCTTTTCGGTAACTACCGAGGGCGGAGAAGCCCTACAAGACTCTCAGTACAAGAAGAAGTAAGGGTAGTAAAGAATAAGCAAAAGCTTACAAGAAATGCAATAAAAACCCTAGCTTCTTCTTCTTCTCGTTGCAACTCGCCTCTTGACTTGGATGAGCCTCCAAGAACCTTCAAGAACTGGCGGTGAGGAGCTTAGAGAGTGCTGGGGAGGAGCTGTGTTGAATCTGGAATGAATTGGTGAAGTTCTGCCGAAGGAATCGCACGCCAACAGCTATAAACGACGCCAACGGTCGAATCCCAATCGATTGGATTGCTCCCAATCGATCGGGGAGGCTTTGGATCGATCCACGGATCGATCCAGAGCGCCTCTGTGCTCTGGAAACATGCCTGGATCGATCCACGGATCGATCCAGCGCTTATCGCGCGAAGCAGCAGCGTCCCAATCGATCCACTGATCGATTGGGACCTCTGGATCGATCCACGGATCGATCCAGAGGGGTTCTGTTCGCGGGGACTCACCGGATCGATCGGCGGATCGATCCAAATCTTCTGGATCGATCCACTGATCGATCCAGATCTGCTGGATCGATCCACGGATCGATCCAAATCGATCCACGGATCAATCCAAACCTCTGGATCAATCCACGGATCGATTCAAACCTTGGTTTTTGCCCAAAACCAAGTCCAAAGCCCCCTAAACCAACATCTAGTCAATCATGACTTGTTGGTACATAAGACCTAGCATCCGGTCACCCGACCAACTAGGACTCTCTCACCAAGTGTCCGGTCAATCCTTTGACCCACTTGGACTTTTCTCTTCTTGCTAAGTATCCCGGTCCTCGACCTACTTGGACTTTTCTTTCTCTTGCAAGTATCCCAATCCCTTTGACCTGCGGACTCTCACCGATGTCCGATCAACCTCGACCCATCCGGATTTCTCTTGCCCGGCTTCACTCACCGGGACTTTTCCAATTGCCTAGCTTCACTCACTAGGTCTTTCACCGGCTTCACTCACCGGATTTTCCTCCCGCCTAGCTTCACTCACTAGGACTTCCCAATTGCCTAGCTTCACTCACTAGGTCTTTCACCGCTTCACTCACCAGGATTTTCCTCCCGCCTAGCTTCACTCACTAGGACTTCCCCAAGTATCCGGTCATCCTTGACCTAGACTCTTCTTCAATCAACCTTGCATTGTCAAACATCGAAACCCAAACCAAGACTCAAGCTTGGTCAACCAGTCAACCTTGACCCGAGGGATGTTGCACCAACAAAGCCGGAGTACACCTATCCTCCTACCCCAAATCATAAACGGGGAGCTCAATGCTCTTATCTCCGTTATCGATGGCGGGGAGGAATTTCGGCCTACCACGTTGCGTCACACACACTACCCATGAGTGGACCAACGGCCAACAGAGTCCAACCGCACGGCCACCACTGCTACACTAAACCAAATAAGCCAAACAGAGAACCATCGGCTACTACGAGTCACTGCACAACGGAGCCAAACAGCAGAACTGCCACACACTTATCTGATATACCACTAACCCATGAGTGGTGGTGTGTACAGATACATGTAACTGGCGCTGTGCTCGACAATAATGGAGCAGACTATCGCACAGTATGCAATCATGCGAGATGATGCATGACACTAAACATGGCAATATCCTGAACAACATAGCAATATCCATATATAAATATAAAATGTGTACCATAGGACAATGAATCAAATCAAAGGTACACAGATCAGATAAGGTACCAAAACCCCTAGGTCCTGAACATAATTTATAACATGAATGTGTCACTACCCCTATAAGCATATATAATCAGATAAGTACTAACATGATGTGCATAACAAATAAACAAACAAGCATGTAACAGATCGGGTAGTGATCAACCGAAGCAGATAAGAAAATACAATCGTTGCTATTTATTAAACATATTACTATGCATGTCAAATGATATAAAGTCAAAGTACCCGCCTCCAATAGAAAAGTCTGAACCGGTAATCGAGATACTCGTCTCACGTCAAAATCCTGTGATATCAAAATCTCCAAACCTATTTAATAATCTTATCCTTCCTTAAAATGGAATTGATCCCATGAAACAAAACAAAGCAATGGATTAAATTCAATACTAATCCAATTAGTTTCTACGCAACTACTACACAAGCTTCTACGCGTCCGATTAGTTTTTCGACTGCTCTGGCTTCCTGTTACTGCCCTACTAAAACTCTATTATGCCTGACTGCCGTCGAGAAGCTGATCAAACATTGAACTCGAGCCAATTGCCTATGAAACATGTTTGGTAACAAAGTATTAATTCCTATACTTAATTACTACAGACGGAAAGTGTAGCTTGTTACACTTTTCGATACTTTTTATACTTGATCCCCTCTTCCGGCGGTTTTGGAAGAGGTATTTTAGTGGATTACCAATCGATAGGTCAATGGGACCCGAGTCTTGGAGTAGGAGTCACCGAAGGCTCCGAACCAAGTAAAGTCAAATCGCATCTTTTGCTTTTCTATTTTTATTTGTATTTCTGCTGCACATACTTTGATTTCAAAACTAAAAAGATAGGATTTTTGAAAACCACGTGATTTATCCCCCCTCCTTTTCACGTGCGTCTCAATCCAACAATCTTGACCATTCAAAATTTGTAGAACAATTCTTTTTTGGTCATCTAATCGATTGGTGAACCATACCAACTGATTCGGCAGCTTCTAATTGATTGCCCCAATCGATTCAGAAGTTTTCTATTTTCACAAGAAACTCTTAATTGGCTTCCCAATAGATTCCAACACCTATTGTACTTTGATGAAAAAGCTCCAATCGATTGCCTTAATCAATTGGCCTTAGAGTAATTGATTTACCAATCGATTCCAAACTCTACTGTTCTTTGTGAAAAATAGCTCCTAATAGATTAGGCAATCAATCTTATCAATTAGAGCACGCCTCAATCAATTAGTCTAATTGATTGACACTGCCTTAATCGATTGAGCTAATTTATCAGGAAGCTTTCTATGTTGTCACGAAAACATGGCTAATTGATTATCATAATCGATTGGTGAAAGCTTAAATTGATTCTCTAATCAATTCCAAGCCCTTCTGGTCTCACAAAAATATCTCTCAATTGATTATCCTAATCGATTGCTTAGGTCAATTGATTACTCTAATCGATTATCCAACCCTAACTCCAATAACCTGAGTTTAGGGTTTCTTTGTCCAACCTCTGGTCAACCTTGACCTGCTAGGACTTCTTCACCAAATGTCTACTTAACTTTTGACTCACTTAGACTTTTCATCTCCTGCCAACTTCTCATTGGACTTTCAATCACCAAGTGTCCGGTCAACCTTTGACCCACTTGAATTTTTCCTTGCCTAGCTCCGTTAGGACTTCCATTGCTTAGTTCCCAATTAGGTTCACTTCCTAACCCCACTAGGACTTCAATTACCTAGTTCCTAATTAGGTCTTCATTGTCTAGCTTCGCTAGGACTTCCACTGTCTATATTCACTCATTAGGATTTTTCTATTGCCTAATTCCCAACTAGGTCTTTACTGCTTAACTTCACAAGGACTTTTATTGCCTAGCTTCACTAACTAAGATTTTTTCAGTGCCTAGTTCCCAACTAGATCTTCATTACTTAGCCTCACTAGGACTGCCACTGCCTAACATTCACTCATTAGGATTTTTTCATTATTTAATCTCCAGTTAGGACTTTCCATTTCCTAACTTTCAGTTAGAATTTTTTATCACCTAACCTCCAGTTAAGACTTTTCCAGATAAGTATCTGGTTCTCCCTTGATCTACTTAACTTTTATCTTATATATTATCAAACATTGAAATTCAAATTTGAACCAACTTAAGCTTAATCAAATTGATCGACCTTGACTTAAATATGATTGCACAACACTTACTAAATTGTATGATATATAGATGCTAGTGGATTATATTTCTATGTGATATATATATGCTAGTTAAATTATATTATAAATGCTACTAAATTTATCATAATTTTAAAAAATTATATATCACTGACGTTAGAATAAATAAAATTTTAAAATTTATACATCAATCTAATTTTGATTTATAGTTAATATGATTAGGAATACAATCAAAGCCCTACATTAGAAATAAATAGAAAAGATTATGGATTTATAAGATGAAGATATCTCCATTGGTATGAGTACTTTTGGATAGAGCCCAAAAATAAATTCATGAGAATTTAGCCCCAAAGTGGACAATATCATATTATTGTGGAGATATCTGAAATCTTTTAGTACTAACAATTAGTATCAGAGTGAGGTCACTCTTTACCAGACTAACTGTCGAAAGAAGCATGAGTCAGAGTCATGATCCAGATCGAACCATGTGGGTGGAACCTTGAATGATGTAGAGGAAGCCTGAGTAGGTCAGTGACCTAATACTTGAGGGGGGGCTCTGCGCAGATCAAGAGTGGCATGATACTTGAGAGGAAGTCCTGAGCTGATCATAAATAACCTAATACTCAAGGGGAGGCCCTGAGTAGGTCAAGAGTGACCCGATACTTGAAGGGAGGCTCAACCATGAGAATAATAGTGGTCCTTTATTTGAGAGGAGGATTGTTTGGAATATAATTAAAGTCTCACATTGGAAACACATGGAAAAGATTATAGATTTATAAGATGAAGATATTTCCATTGGTTAGAGATATTTTTGGTAAAGCTCAAAAATAAATTCAAAAGGGTTTAGGTTCAAAGTGGAGATATTAAACTCTTTAATTAACTTGTCTTAAATTATGGTAACATGGTAAAGAATTTAAAAATTCATATCTCTACAAGAAACGACTAAAATTCAATTTGGCATATCGATTTGTAGTCTCGCTATATCAATTTTACTAGAAATCAATACTTTCTAGTAGCAACAGGTTGATCTCGCCAACCCCGCTCTGCTTTGGGTCGGTCGTGGTCTTGATGTTGTAAATAGAAATAGGTCTGCTTGCTTGTGACGATAGGGCATGGGTTTCTTCTCATGTTCGTTCATTTTTTTTTTCTTTTTCTTTTTCTTTTTGAGGGATTTAATTAGATGTTGAGATTTGTACCAACTTATTATGTTCGTGTTCTCGACTTCATCGTTGTTTCTATATATTTAGAGACAGGTAAGAGCATAGATGATTTTGTGAAATCCTCACGTGAACCTCATCATTCAAATATTTTACTCTTTAAATTTTATAATAAAATATTTTATCAATTAAATATTTATGAATCTCATCTATTAAATTATTATTTTCTAAATATTTTAAATTACATAATTAAATATCTCTATATATATAAAATAAATTTTATTAAATATAAAATAATAAAAAAATAAATATCTTAAATATCTTAAAAAATTAATTAGATGTTGAGATCAACCTGTTGCCACAGGCGGCGGGGGCGGCGGCGGGGGCGAGGCGAATGGGAGGCTTCGGAGGATGTGGAAGCGGACACGACGGGGAAAGGGGGCTCCTTGAACCAACTGCTCCAGCACCCGCGCCACCAGCGCCGTGTACTCCTCGAGCAGCTCCGCTACGACCGCCACCAGTATCATGATCCCTCCTCTTCTTCTTCTTCACCTTCACCTTAGAAGGAGTCGATCCTCCAAACAGATCCCTAATCCGTTGCTAACCTGGAAGTTTTGATGCCGAAATCGAGAAGACCGCCCCGATTTTATATGGCATCGGATTCCGCAGGATGAGACGAGAATCAAATTAACGGATAGGAGAAAACCAGTGGGACGGTTCGAATCGCGGCTTTCCCTATCCCATCTACTTTGATCTTATCCGATTCCGAAATCGGACCAAAATAAGTGGCTCCGTTCGGGTGAACTCAGATCCAGGGTCCCAGCTGCTCTCCAATTAGGATGGAATCAGGAGGATGTAGACGTAGGTGCGCACGAAGAGGAGTCTAGCTTATTCATGATCGCTGTCGGTAGCGCTGCGGTTTTGCCACTGGTTTTTCGATCTCGATTTGATCTTGTTTAAGTGTCTGTGAACTCTAGATGCGGATTCAGCGACGAAAGAAATTAAAGTAGAGGAAAATAAACATAAATTTATCGATTCATTATTTTATAATAAGTAAATTAATAAGGGAAAAAATGAATAATCATGAAATAAAATAAAAAAAATCCGTATGAATTTTTTTTCTTAAACAGTGGAGAAGTGAAATTTGAAAAAGGAAAAAAAATAACTTAATTGATCAATTGGATTAGGGCCTTGAGTTATAAACTAGAAATCTGTGCAGCCTCACAACGATCGACTGTCATTGGCCTGATTATTCAGCTAGTCAATTGTCACTTTAATCATGAGTGATCTAGTCACAATTTCAAAACTAGAAGGTCGCCATCAGACTAACTGTGATTTAATCCGGAGTGATTGTGATTTCACGGCCTAAAGCTGTGGCTAGTCATGCGGCTATCGATCGTGTCCATCGTCAATTGCAATCGGTCACTGTAATTCGACATCGATCGCTGCTGCTGATTTTTTTTATTATTTTATATTTTTAATGGAAATTATATTTTAAGAGAGAAGTATACTCTGATAAATAAACTTTTAAAAAAAGTTGAATATTAAATGCGCTTTTTTGATAAATTATTAGAAAAAAATTAAGCCAAAATTGTTCAGAAGTTATATAGCCTGTGAATAAAGTTAAAAGCAAATGACGGGGAGAATTGCCTATTTGCCTTCCCATCATTTATTGATCGCATTCGATCAAATTCTATATTCTTCCTCTTTAAATTCATCAGATATCATATATATTCAATTTTTATATCTATACTTATTAAAGAATTAAAAATCTTCTATAATAATATTTTTTTCTTTCTATTGCCTATATATATATATATATAAATATATATATATATATATATATATAACATCCAACAAATAATTAGTGAGTTTTTTAAAAAAAAATCTTTAATATATAATATCATTTAATTGACCATTCGGGTAGGATATTGAATATTGATGATATCTCTTCCATTTGGATTGCAAATCCACCATCAGATTTGAAAAAAAAAATAATTATAATCCCTAGATTGCAGGGCGAATGGCTTTTTTTACCATATAAAAAAGAGAAATAATTGGACTTCTTCGTATTAAAGCCCATGTTACTAGATCCAATTGAAAGCTTATTATTATTATTAATCGGGTAAATCAATTAATTCAGGAGGGAATCCGTTCGTACCGTAGAAAATTCTCACCGAAAATGAGTTATGCACTTGACATCAAACGTTCACTATCCATAATTCTAATGTAGGCAAATGCCTTCGGAGTTGGATTTGAACCGTGATACTTATGCTTGTCATTGAAGTACTTTACTGCTGTACCATGCCCCGGGGAATTATTATTACAACAAGCATTAGTATTTTAATTTATTTTTATTCGTCTGATCCACGTATATTCAGCCTATTCATTAAAATTCGTGTCTTCGGGTTATGATATCGCAAAAAGATATCCAGATTTTCATCGAAGTACTCATAGTTCGATCTCCAATTATGATATATATATAAAAAAAATTCTTCCAAATGAAAGTCATAATCAAAGAAAGTTGGGCTCTTAGATTACCTATTGTGCATGCTTTTTGATATATCCTGATAGTCTATATAAAACTTCTATAGAAAATTGATTATGGAATTAATTGAGATTATCATTTGTTTTTTCTGTTCATTAAAATTCGTGATCGAGTTAGAAAATGTGGGCATATCATCATGCAAATAGAAGAACACTAAATGCATGGGTTACTGAGAAATTGGAGTTCCTCAGTTGAAAGAAAATCTTCAACTCTTAATCCTTCAAAACTACTTACATCTAAAGGATGATGCACTGACTTGTCCAAGTTTGAAACCATTAAATTCTTCTGTTAAAGTCTTCAATAATTTTTATTTCATATGTTTTAGGAGTAATTTCTTCTTTTTTTTTATTTTAAATGAATAAGTACTTCAATTTTTAAATAAGACTATTTAATTTTATTAGAAAATTTTATTATGAATAATCTACTAATATATAAAAGACGATAGGATCTCATATGTTAATTAAGAATTAAGAGTTAATTAATTTAATTTTAATTTTTAACGTGATTTAGTCATCTTTCTAAATTCTTGTCACCACTATCATGTCGCCCCTGGCTCCACATAGTCCGATGTAGTGATAAGAGTGATTACTTGGGCATTTCTTGGAAAAATATGACTCGGTCAGTTTTATTTTATTCAGAGTTTTCGATGACTTTTATCTCAAGACTCAAGTTTCACGGGCCTATCGACAAGTTATTTACTAAATATTTCTTTTAGAATCGTCAGAAGATAAGATCGTACCAAAGGAATATGAACAAATGTAACACGCTATATTTTTCCTTTTACAAAAAGTAAGTATAGAATTTAACTTTATTACCCAACACTTTCGAAGATGATCGGATTGCTTGGTGTTCGATGATTATTTAGTAGTAGTAGTGCACAGCAGCGTCGTAGTAGAGCAGCAGGAGGAATCCGGAACAGTTGGAATGTCAATCGGACGCGTAGAAGCTTGTATGAGAGATGCCTTCAATGACTTGGTCAAGATGCTCTTTTAGAGAGTGTGGAACGCGCCTTCCATATCCATGAAGGCGTCTTCCATAGGCAAAGTTTTATCCCATAAAAAGCTGCACTTTATCGTCGACGAAGTCTAATTTTATCTAACTAAAGGCATCTTCCAAGCTCCCGAAGGCACCTTCCATGAACAGTACTGAAGATGCCTTCCAAGCTCCTGAAAGCATCTCGGGCACTGTTCAATCGAGACCTTTTGTGCTCCCTCTTCCCTGCAAAATGCGTTAGTCTAACATAGAAATATTTACCCTACAAAATAAGGTTAGCACAATGATAATAGATTAATTTATGACTTAAACTTTGTCCTCCAGACCATGATCTAGTTAGGGTCTTAATTTAGATTTTTGAAATGAACCTAAATTAGACCGACGCCTACTGTCCCTTCAACCGAAACGTGTTCTCACTGCATCACTCTTCTCTAATGACTTACCTTCACTTACCAATTGTAGAGTTACCTCCTCGACGTCTAATCTGACCCACCAGGTCTTCCTGTCAAAATCACACATCCGGGCTTTCTCTAGTCGAAAATCGAACATCTCGACCTCCTACCATAATCTCACATTTGGACTTCGACCTATCGAAAATCGCACATCCCGACCTCCTACTAGAATATCACATCTGGACTTCCTGCTTGATATCAGGTCCTCTTAATCCGTCAAATTAGTCAACCCTACACACTTAATAATAAGCTTAGATCAACAATACATCTAACTTTAATTCATTTATCATTCATGAAAACTCAGGTTTGATCATTGGTGACAAATACACTAAGAATCTCCTCTTTTTGATGCAATGACAAACCTGGATTAAAGTTAGAAATAAAATATGCAAAAATATATATATAAGAAATGATTTTAAGAGAGAAAAATTAAACTATTTAGTTTAATCTCTTTATCATTTTAGGGTTATGTTTTTCAGATTTCTTTAGTTTTCTTATTTAAATCCTAACCCTCCTCCTTTGGCATTCATCAAATTAAACAGATTTATTAGAGTAATAATCTGTTCAAAGTAAATAAAAAAAACTTGCAGATTTATTAGAGGAAAGAGTTAATAAAATTTTCAAAAGTATTTTAATAAAAATTTTCTAACTTTTCAAAAAGTTTTCAATATTTAGAAAATTGAGTTTGCAAAACAAACATTCTGTAAAAATAAATTTTACAAGAATGATACAAACTATTCTTCAAAATAGATTTCAAAATACTTATTTTAAAAAGATAATTTGTTGCAAAGTACTTCTTAGAGTTATAATTGTTCAAATCTTTTTTTGAAAAAATTTGCAAAGAATTTATTCAAGTAAAATCTTCAAACACAAGTTATTCTTCAAAGTAAAAAAATAACCTTGGAAGAATATAATTTTTTTTAAACTGTTGTAGAAGCTATCTTTCAAAATATTTAATGTATTTTAAATAAATTTTAAAAGACTTGCATTTTAATTTTTCAAAACACGTGTTTAAAAAATATATATATAATTTTTAAAAGCAAGTATTGGAAAGATATTTTTGAAAGTATTTTATAATATATTTTTCATACAAATTGAGTAAAGTAATTTTAGAGTTTATTTTTTAGTGCAACTTTTAAAAGTAGATTTTTCAAAGTAAATTTTAAAATATTTAGCCAAAAATATTGAGTAAGTTTCAAAATATTCTATAGTTTACAAAAGAGTAGTTGGAAAGGAAATAAATCATTTTTGAAAGTCATTTTCAAATTTTCTCCCCCTAAACCTAATATAATACAATGTCAATGTCGATGTCAAGTCGCTAGAATAGTGCATAAAGGAAGAAAGAGTCGGAGGGTCATATCATCGCAACATCGCAAGATGTGATCGGTAAAATGCATGTGGTCAGAGCTCTATACAGAACATAATCCTGAACCCTAAGAGAGAGAGCTAAAGTCAGTTACAGTGAGTACTTTCTCCTCTCCCAAAAAATACATATAGATAGTATCCAATGTAGTATCAGAGTAGGATTCACCAAATGACAAATCCCTACTAGGATAACACAAAAAATAGCATGCTGACCTCCTAAATTCTAAACTATCATACAATAGAGTCCGTGAGAACATAAAGTCCTTACCACCTACTCTGGTGGAGTATGTCAAGTCATTAACCTAACTAAGTTGTTTTAAAATTTGACACATAAGTCTAAATTTACTGAATGACTACAGTAAACTAACCTATCTAACTGGTAATAGTCTATGACTTCTATAATAGGGGCACAATATTGAGTAAAAAATAACCGACTTAGAAACCTAGATTTTAATGCAATGTATGACTGCTCTAGAAAATCTAGCCTAAGTAGCTCAGTAGGAAATCTAGTATCGATAGAGGAGATACTGCTAGAACTAGACTGGGATGGAATAACATTTTATCGTTTCTTAAAGTAGTTTAGACATGCAAATATTCAAGAAAAAAGTATACAAATAAAGAAAATAACTAGATAGGTTGAGTTAGAAGGTACCTATGAGGCATAGTTTGGGTTTGGAAGGAAAAAAATAATGAGATGTAAATCGCTACTGCACCTTCCCATAAGATGAATGTGAACAGAGTAAAGGCTTTGTTCACTACAAAAATTAGGGTTAAGGGCGCTTTCAGCCTGATGGAATGCACTTTTCATGTGTTATGGAGGACGCCTTTAACCGAATGAAGGCGGATTCAGTCGGTTGGGTGGGAATTTTCCTAGCCTTCAGAGGGCGCCTCCGATTGTATTGAAGGCGCCTTCAATGCCAGGCTTTTTTTTTTTTAAAAAAAAATAATAATTTAAATCAATTCTTGGTTAAGTTAAGTTTAAATTTTAAATTTAATTTTAAGTTGTAAATTAAGTTTAAATTTTGATTTTAATTTTAAGTTTAAATTTAAGTTAAGTTTGAATTTGATTATAATTTAATTAATTTAAATTTATTTTAATTAATTTGAATTTAATTTAATTTTAATTAATTTGAATTAGATTTTATTTTAACTAATTTGTTTTTAATAGTATAATTAAATGTTACCCCAGTTGATTCATTTGATTCGGATGTGGATCCATTGCTTGACTCATATTCGGACTCGTCTTTTTGATCTGATTCACCTCCGATTGCCATAAGTGCAAGGTAACTCACTTGCTTTGGTTCGTCTGCTCCCGATCCGTCCGAGAAAGACTCGTCCCAAGTTACCTTGAATGTTTTCTTTTGCTTTATCTTTTTTATCTTGTCTTCGTTCGAGCATTCATGTTTGAAGTGCCCTTTCTTATTGCAGCCATAACACATGATGTTTGCCTTTGAGTTGTTGGATGCGGACATGGACATCTTCTTCATGTTATGTTTGGTGAAATTTTTATTATGTCTAGTGAACATCTTCCTTACCATGTTCACTAGCTTCTCTTCTTCATCGGATTCCAAGTCAGACTCAGTTTCCACCTCAAGTTTTGTCCCCTTTGAAGTACCTGTAAGAAAAGCGATCCATTTTTCAACCTTTGTGGCATTAGTTTGTTCATACAATTTTAATTCACAAAATAACTCGTCTAATTTCAACTTTGAAAGGTTCCTCAAAACCTTATAGACATCTATAATCGATGCCCATAGTGAGGTTCGAGGAAACAAGTTCAGAGCGTACCTTATGATCTCGTGGTTCTCTACTTGATGTTCGATCATGTGCAACCAGTTGAGGATATCCTTAATCCTCGCGTGTAGTTGACTTGTGGTTTCTCCGTCTTGCATTTTAATATTAAATAAGAAATTTAGAAGGAGGTCTCGTTTAGTTACCTTGGCATTGTTGGTTCCTTTGTGTAATTCGATGAGCTTGTCCCACAACTCCTTTACATTCTTGTGAAGGTCAACTTAGTGGAGTTCTTCTTACGTGAGTCCACACTAGATCATGTTCAATGCCTTCGAGTCAATCTGGGCTTCTTCTTATCTTCTGGATTTCATCTTTCTGGATTGAGGGGTACTTTAGTTGCTTCATCTATAGGTGTTCGATACCCTCATCAGATGGTGAACCACTGCTTGATATTTGTCTTCAAGTAGACCTCCATTCTCTTCTTCCAATAAGAAAAGTCATTTTCGTTGAAGAGAGGAGGACGAATGGTGTTGTATCCCTCAAATTGGGCCATTTGAATTATCCTGCAAAAAGAAATGAAGAGATATATCCCAAGACTAGGTCTTGGATTACTAGAGTTTTATGAAAAAGAAATATTGATAACTTGAGTGGTGTTACACCAACTTCGAGTAGAAACTGAACGATAAAGAGTTATTTGAAGAGGTAAATTTTACCAAGTCAAATAAATTACAAAAAACTGAAATATGAAAATAAAATAGTTTCCTCGGGCTTCATTAATGGTTACACTAATTCAGAGTAGAATTTAGCTCTGATATCACTTATGTTTTTTTTTTGGGGGGGGGGGAGGGTAAATTACTTGGTTTTAAAACTTATATTATTGGTTTTGAAATCAAAGTATACACAACGGAAATCTTAAACACAAAAATAGAAAACAAGAAAACATGACTAGGTCGATTTTACTTGGTTCGGAACCTTCGATGACTCATACTTCAAAACCCAGGTCTCGTGGATCTATCGAAAGGTAATCCACTAAATACCTCTTCTGGAACTGTCAGAAGAACGGATCAAGTACAAAAGGAATAGGAACAAGTGTAACATGCTACACTTTTCCTTTTACAAAAATTAAGTACAGAATTTAACTTTGTTACCCAACACATTCGAAGATGATCGGATTGCTTGGTGTTGGATGACTCCTCAGCAGTTGTAAGGGCAGCAGTGTCATAGCAAAGCAGCAGCAAGAAGTCAACAGTCAAAATACCAATTGAATGCGTAGAAGCTTGTATGAGAGATGTCTTCAATGACTTGGTCGAGATGCTCTTTAATGGAGTGTGGAAGGCGCCTTCCATAATCCTGAAGGCGTCTTCTATAGGCAGAGTTTTATCCCCTAAAAAGCTACACTTTATCGTCGATGAAGTCTGATTTTATCCGACTAAAGGCACCTTCCAAGCTCCCGAAGGTGCCTTCCATGAACAATACTGAAGGTGCTTTCCAAGCTCCCGAAGGTCACCTAAGGCCTTTTGTGCTCCCTTTGATATGCAAAATGTGTTAATCCAACATAGAAATATTTACCCTACAAAACAAGATTAGTAGAATGATATTATGATTAATTTATGACTTAGACCCTGTCCTCCAGACCATGACCTAGTCAGGGTCTCAATTTAGGTTTATGAAATAGACCTAAATTGAACCAACTTCTATTGTCCCTTCAATTGAGACGTCCTCACTGCGTCACTCTCCTCCTGTGAGTTACCTTCACTTACCAAGTGTTAAGTTATCTTCTCGACGTCCAATCTGACCCACCAAGTCTTCCTACCAGAATTGCACATCCGGACTTCCTCTAGTCTGGAATCGAACATCCCAATCTTCTGCCATAATCTCACATCTGGACTTCGACCTATCAGGAATTGCAGATCCCAATCTCCTGCTAGAATCCCACATCTGGACTTCCTGCTTGGTGTCAGGTCCTCTTGACCTGTCAAGTTAGTCAACCCTGCACACTCATGTAAGAAGGTTAAATTAACAGCACATCTAACTTTAATTCATTTGTCATTCATCAAAACTCATGTTTGATCATTGATGCTAAATGTACCAACACTATCTGCATTTCTCAAATTTATCTGGTGGACGATATATAGGATCAAGTCATCCGCCTCCTAGACTAGTTGATGGAGTACTCATTTTAAAAAAATATTTAATGATAATGATGAGATGCATGTTTATTCTTTATATTAGAAAGTCTTCTCAGTCAAACAAGTACTAAATCCTTTTTCATATATTATGTGCAACTAACAAAAAGAAATCTTTGTTACAACCATAAAAAGTCACGCATCTCCATAAAAATTAGGGTCTCTCTTCAAGTATCTGGTTACTCTTTACCTGCTCCAATCAATCAAGGTCACTACTCTCCTCTAAGATTTTTTCACTTTATGACTGTCAAACAATGCTTTTATAAAGTGTTGAGGGTGCCTCCAACCTCATCCGAGGCACCTCCAAATGTAACTTTATCTCATGCATTTCGGACTCGATAACTTCCATAGACTAATGTTTCTATCCGTGTGAGGGTGCCTTCTAAGCACTCCAAGGCACCTCTAATGCGCTCCAGGGCACCTTCCCAAAGCAAAGACTTTAGCCTCAAAGTTTTTATGTGCGAGGACGCCTCCACCATATCCAAGATGCCTTCACATAGCTCCAAGGCCCCTCCTAACGGCTCTGAGGTGCCTCGAGCACTGTTCACCCATAACTAACTTGTGTATTTTAGCTTCTACAAAACATGTTAGTTTAAATACCAAATATACTCTACAAAACAGAGTTAGCACAATATAAAATAGTATTTATTAATTAATTTGACAATATTGGGACTGCCTAGTTCTGACTTTTGAATTTTTCATGAAATCCTAGGTCAAATCGACGTCTACTATTCCCTCAACGGGGAACGTGTCCTCACCTACTCCTCTTAGGAGAGTTTACTTAATGTCAAGCTGGTCCTCTATATAGTTTGGACTTTTTCTCAGCATCCGAGACTTCAGGACTTTCTATTGGGTGTCCGATCTCTGACTCGTCTAGTCTTCTGCTTAGTGTCCGTGACTTCCAGGAATTTCACCTACTGTCCTCAACCTATAGGATTTTTCACTCGATGTTCTTGACCTGCTAAACTTTTACCCAATCCCTCGAACTAAGACTCCCTTGCCTAGCCAAAAATAGGGTGTTCCACCTGCCTAGTATTAACTAGGACTTTTACCTTGCCTAAACTCACTTAGGATTTTCCTGCACACTCAGTCAGACTTATTAGAACCACAATAATCCTTAACTTTAAACCCTTTGTCATTATCAAAACTTAGGTTCAATCATTTAGTACTTCATGCACCAATAATCATCCCCATTTTTATTATGATAATATAATTCAAAGTTAACTAAAGCATAACTAGTTAAGAATAACTTAAGACCTATACAAGTAAGAATTTTCAATTGCCTTTTTTCAAAGTTAAAATTTCTAAGCATAAAAATAGAACTTAAAAAAGATTCATGCTTTCAAAGTTAAAATTTTTAAGTTAAAATTTTTTTTTTAAAAAAAAACTTTAAGCTCCCCTGAAAAGTAGTAGTTATATATTTCTTTTCTTTTTGAAATATTTTAGCTTTTGAAAACAAGTAACTTAAATTTTAATCTTTTTCTCCCCTTCTAACATATATTAAAAAAATTTGTAAAAGAAATGTAAAGAACTCCTCCTCAATAATTACTTAGTCGAAAAGAGATTTGAAAAATTAAAAATTTTACAAGTACAAGTGCTTAAATAAATGCTTAAAAAGTTACAAAAATAAAAAATTAGGTAAAGTTAATAGCATGAGTATAACTCTAGATTCCCAGTATAAATGTAATTTGAAAAAATTAATTAAGTTTTGAAATTTTAATTTGGTTAAGAATTAATTAATTTAAAATTTGAAATTTTAATTTAAGTTTTAAAAATTAATTTATGTTTTGAAAATCTAATTAAAGTTTTTAAAATTAATTAAAAATTTTAAAATTAATAAAGTTTTGAAAATTAATTTAAGTTTAGAAAATTTAATTAAAGCTTTTGACAATTTACATAAGGTTTTGAAAATTAATTAAAGTTTTAACAATTTAATTAAGGTTTTAAAAATTAATTAATTTTAAAAAATTAATTAGATTTAAATTTAAAAAAAATAATGGAATTTTAATTTTGTTAAATTTTTAAATTTAAATTTTAAAAAATATTTATGTTTGGATTAGATCAATTGAATTAATTAGGTTTTAGGTTAGATTGAATAAATTTATTAATTAAATAGATTAATCCTAATATCTCACTCATTTCTAGATTTTCAATCAAGGAGCCTTATAGGTTTTTGTGAGATGTTTGATATACATATATTTTTCTTTAATTTAATTTAAAATCTAAGGATTGATTTATAGTTTAGTTAGACTTAAGTTTAACAGTTAATCGGTTAAATATTTATTTCGATAATTAGCTTCTAGGTTGTGGCGATGCATAGGAGTCTTCTTAGGTATCGGAGTAACGACCACTTCTAGACAAAGCCGTTTAAGAAAATTGAATATTTAACTCTCTTTCTAAAAATCCTTAGTCTAACTAGTCAAGTGTCGATCAAGCCTAAGTCCTTATCTAACCATCCTAAACTAGGTAGTAATAAGGAAAGCTGTAAATCAGACAATCAATCAAATCTATCTAATAATAAAGATGATCTTTCTATTGGTTCCTCCTGGATCATAACCTCAATAAGGTCTAGCAAGGTAATAGATTTGATTCTTGAGAATTCAATATTGATTAAGTCCAACTTGATTAATCGAATTAGACTTAGAGACTCATGCTTGCACTATATTTCTATTGGTTCGATTTACTAAAGCAAGTAAGATCTGAATCGATGTTTACGTAGGTACCCCAAGGTAGTTTTAATGTGGTCAACCGAGTTAAGTTAGGTCCCTTTATGGTGCATGTGGCTAGTAAGAGGGGGTGAATTGCCCTGAAAATATAATAAACCTTTCTCAAACTTTTGAATTAAGTTAGACAAACACTTGTGTAAAAAGAAATAATAAGCTAATTGATTAAAGAAAGAGACACAAAATTTATTTGGTTTACAATCAGAGGATTGCTAATCCAAGACTATGAAAAGCTCACTAGAATTATCCTTTGGGCAGAGTAGCCTCTTACAACATTGACAACTCATAATCAAAATAGTAGAATAGAAGAGAAAATGAATTCGTGTACAAGTGATGATCTCTACTACTGAGACCAGAGCTCTATTTATAGTTTACTGGACAGATGTAACGACCCCACCCTCCTCTCTACTAGTATGTGAGGGTGGGACGTTACTAGACTATTAACTATACTTAACTAATCTTGACCACATGTTGAAAGTTATACTTATAACTCTTTACAAACTCGAAACATATAATAAGTAACAGCTGAAAACATAAATAACTCATCTATACATTCTACTCAAGCATTTGTTCTCAACTAAAACTATATATCAATCTGAACATGCATGCATCAATAATACAACTCAAACAATGGAACTAATGTGTATAGCAATTTAAGTGAAAAAATTCTAAATACATAAAAGCATTCTATGAATAAACCATCGACATGAAAGAATAGTTCTAACAATGGAAAAAGGACATAATCCACCTAAATTTCACTAACAATCTAAATACAAAATTTTAATAAATTCTTTAAGAAAATCCCAAGGCTTCCATAGTCCAGACATCACACATCCATCCACACCTCCTTGTCGCCTTCCTTCACTATAGCTTTCCTTTTCCTTTATCTGTAGTAAGAGGAAATGCAACTATAAGCAGATGCTTAGTAAGTGCTATCTAACTCACAAAACTTGGATATGCATGTGAACAGGAATAAATCTAAAACTGAATGCTTTAAAAGAAACACTACTCATGCTCATCTAATAGCAAAGGAATCAAAACAGACTGAAATGCTAAACATGTAAAGCTGCTCATCTAATATCAAATAACAGTAAGGAAACCAAACAACATGCTAAAATAAAGAAAAACTAAATTTGCTGATTTTCAAACCCATGTAAAACTTATTCCATTTGTTCCCAAAACTTATACTCTTATACTTCAAAATAATAATCTCTTGGGCCCAGGCTTAGTACCATTGCGCGCTCCCTAATAGAAACTGAGGTAGCGAGCCACCAGTCCTACGAGGGTAAAGACCTTGGTCTTACCAGGGCCGAGACCTCGGAATCGATCACCTGGATTTGTTTAACGACAACCTCGGATGTTGGGTACTAGCCTCTTCAAGTAAAATACTTGTTACTTGTTAATACTTCTAATAAAAGAATGCCTCGGCAATTAAACAGCAAGCTTTAAAAAAAAAACTGTTTATGTTCATAGCATATACATAGAAAACTAAAACTAAATACTTGATCACATGTTGTTCGTGTTCATTGGAAAGCAAAAAGGGTCTATACGACACAAAACCACCCTGCTACATACCCATTTAAAGGGTTATACCTACACACGGCAGCAAGGAAAACTCCAATACTGGAATGTTACACACATATAGGCCTTTACTGTTAATAGCAGTAACCACGAAATCAACACCACATGCTTAGAATCTAATTCATCTTATACTCATTGTCTGCCAACAACAAAGAAAAACTGAATTACACAACAAACCCCAAAGGGAGCTACTCGTGCCCCTTTCACAACACAAAATCGAGCTGCACGGGAAATTCCAAAGGAAATCAAAACCCTGCAATGCCAAACAATAAGGCCCTTCTCACTCAAACAACACTAGCCAAGAGAACAACAACAAGATTTAAAGCTGATATGAAATTCATAGTTGTTCTTGTTCGGATTTAATAGAAAATCTACGGTAGGAATGCTATACTATATACAGTGGATCCAAAACTGCATGTATAAGAAAGTTAATAACAAAGGATCTATAACGAAAACTAAACAAACTGGGATGCCAAACCACATGTCCAATCTAAATAATTCCCTTTTCGTTTCCTTTATGAGACTCACGGCAGCAACTTCAAAACAATAATCTTTACCGCATGATTCAAAATCAAGAAGAAATAAGGCCCGAAAACTACTCCTACTGCAGGTGAAAAGCACTTACCTTTGTTCTTGGACTTACAACCGAACAAAAAGGCTTCTAGGGTTTCGGAGATCTGCAAGTTTCGGCCTTTTCTTTGTGCCTACGATTTCTCCTCGACGAGAGGATCGTGAGGATGTGAAGAACCCTCGGATTGACCCTTGGCCGGCTGCCGGAGACGAACCTAGCTTCTTCTTCATTTCCGCCCAAGCAGGGACGTCGCTCGAAATCGGGAGAAGGGGGAGGTTTAGGTCACGAGAGAAAATAAAACCCTCTTTTAACTTATTCCTTTTAATATCTAGGGTATTTCTGTTACTTATTACCGCTTAAGTTTATTTCACTATCTATTTGATCAGCACGGCCCTGTTGGGTTCCTGGTCATCCGAAACAACTTAAGACTTTACTTAACTAGAGGTCTCCGGTTTGATCCTCGGCCCGACCTCTTTTTGCCTCAAATTCATTTCTTTTGGTAAAAATACCAAACGAACTCCGAAAATTACATAAAAATACTCTAAAAATTTCTAAAAATCTCTAGAATATTTATAAAACATTTCTAAATATTTTTACATACTATTAGGACTCGAAATGAGGAAATTGGGTTGTTACAATTCCCCATACCTTATAAAAAGTTCGTCCTCGAACTTAGAATAATTCTGAATATCTCTGTCTCATACTGTCCTCACACTCCCAAGTAGTTTCCTCGCGCTTCTGATTTTGCCAAATGACCTTCACCAGTGGTACTTCTTTGTTCCTTAGTCTCTTAACTTCTCTGCCCACTATCCGTATAGGTCTGCTCTCATAACTAAGATCCTCCTGAATCTGCACTGACTGAGGCTAAATCACTTGGCTAGAGTCGTGGAGGCACTTCTTTAGCATAGAGACATGAAATACATTGTGTATTGCTGACATGTCTTGAGGTAAGTCCAGCTTGTAAGCTACTTTCCCAATCCTCTCTGTGATCAGATAGGGTCCTATGTAGCGAGGACTTAACTTGCTCTTTTTGCCAAATCTCATCACTCTCTTCATAGGAGCAACTTTGAGGAAGACTGAATCCCCTACTTAGAACTCAAGTGGCCTACGGCGTGTGTCAGCATAACTTTTCTGTCTACTCTAGGCAGTCTCAATTCTCTGTCTGATCTTCTGGATAGCCTGAGTGGTCTCATCTATCATCTCTGTCTGAATGCCCAGCTCCACTTCCATTTCTTTCCTTTCACCTGCTTCTAGCCAGCAAATGGGCGATCTACACTTTCGACCATACAGTGCTTCGTAAGGTGTCATCTTGATAGTGGTCTGGTAGCTATTGTTATAGGCGAATTCAGTTAAATACAGATACTTGCACCAACCGCCCTTAAAATCTAATGCACAAGCCCTGAGCATGTCTTCTAAAATCTAATTTACTCGTTCTGTCTGTCCATCGGTCTGGGGATGGAAAGCTGTGTTGAACTTGAGTTTGGTGCCTAATGCATTCTGCACACACTCCCAAAAATGAGAGGTGAAGCACCCATCCCTATCGGAAACAATCAACTTCGGGACTCCATGAAGTCTGATCACTTCCTTAACATATAGCTGCACCAACTGCTCTATTGAGTGAGACACCTTGATAGCTAGAAAATGAGCAGACTTGGTCAACCTGTCCACTATCACCCATATCGCATTGTACCCATTGGTGGCTCTCGGAAGACCTGTTATAAAGTCCATGGATATTTCTTTCCACTTCCACTCTGGTATTGAAAGGGGTTGTAGGACTCCTCCTGGTCTCTGGTACTCTACTTTAACTCTCTGGCATGTCAGGCAGATACTGACATATTTTGCAACATCTCTCTTGAGTCCAGACCACCAGAATCTCTGTTTCAAATCTTGATACATCTTGGTGGAACCAGGATGCATGGAGTACGGTGTACTATGAGCTTCATCCAGAATCTTCTTTCTCAATTCCTCATCATTGGGGACACAAAGGTGGTTCCCCTGATAGAGAATTCCACTATCTGATACTCGAAACTCTGAATTTTCTTCTTTTTGTATCCTTTGCTTGATCTTCTGGATATCTGGATCTTCACTTTGCTTTCTTTGTATATCCTCAAGTAGGGTTGACTCTAAGGTCAATGCAGAGAGTTGCCCATCAATAATTTCAACTCTAAAATCTGACAATTCCTTCTGCAGTGGCAGTGCTAATGATGCCAAGTGCATCAGGGTTGCACTGAATTTTCGACATAGTGTATCCGCCACTTTGTTAGCTTTACTTGGGTGGTAGAGGATTTCACAGTCATAATCTTTAACCAACTCTAGCCACATGCGCTGTCTCATGTTTAAGTCTTTCTGGGTAAAGAAATACTTCAAGCTCTGATGGTTGGTGAAGATTCTGCACTGAACTCCATACAAATAATGTCGCCAGAGTTTTAGTGCAAAGACCACTGCTGCCAGCTCAAGATCATGAGTGGGGTAGTTCTTCTCATAGTCTTTGAGTTGTTTGGAAGCATAAGGTATAACCTTCCCCTTTTGCATGAGAACAGCTCCAAGGCCCATCTTGGAAGCATCACTGTATATGTCAAAACTCTTGTCACTCTATGAAACAGTCAGAATGGGAGCACTGGTCAGTCTTTTCTTCAATGCTTGGAAACTTTGCTCACATTTGTCTAACCATTCAAACTTCTTGTTCTTCCTAGTTAGGGTTGTTAGTGGAGAGGTTATCTTGGAAAAGTCTTCCACGAATTTCCTGTAATACCCAGTTAAACCAAGGAAGCTTCTAATTTCCCTGGCGTTCTTGGGCCTCTACCAGTTGTTGACCGCCTCTATTTTGGCAGGATCTACCTGGATACCTTCTTTAGAAATGATGTGACCTAGAAACGCCACCTGCTCTAACCAGAACTCACACTTTGAGAATTTGGCATAAAGCTGCTTTTGCTAAAGGGTCTGCAGTACTATTCTCAAATGCGTGTCATGCTCCTCTGGAGTTCTTGAATAGATCAGAATGTCGTCAATGAATACAATGACAAATTTGTCAAGATATTCTCTGAACACTCTGTTCATTAAGTCCATGAAGACCGCAGGTGCATTGGTCACTCCAAAAGGCATGACTACAAACTCGTAGTATCCATATCTGGTCCTGAAACCTGTTTTAGGTATATCACTTTCTCTCACTTTCAACTGATGGTATCCAGAGCGTAGGTCTATCTTAGAGAACACTGTTGCCCCCTTTAACTGATCAAATAGATCATCTATTCTAGGAAGAGGGTACTTGTTCTTAATTCTCACTTTGTTCAGCGCTCTATAATCTATGCACATCCGCATAGATCCATCTTTCTTCTTAACGAACAACACTAGAACTCCCCATGGTGAATGACTAGGGCGGATGAAACCTTTGTCAAGCTGCTCCTGGAATTGTTCTTGTAGTTCTTTCAGCTCTACTGGGGACGTCCGGTATGGAGCTTTTGAAATTAGACCGGTACCAGGAACCAACTCAATTTCAAACTCCACTTCTCTGTTGGGAGGTAGTCCAGGTAGCTCTTCTGGAAATACATCTGGATACTCACAGACTACCCGAACATCTTCCTGCTTGGGTCCTTCTTGTTCTTCTGCATTCACAATGTACGCCAGAAAACCAGTACACCTTTTAGCTAACATTTGGTGAGCTGTTGGGGAAGAGAGGAATTTCTGAGTCTTCCTCTTCGGCACTCCCGTAAACTCAAAGGATGGTTCACCTTCTGGGTTGAAAATCACTTTCCTTCTGCGGCAGTCCACCGAAGCGCTGTACTTACTGAGAAAATCTATACCCAGAATAACGTCAAAATCCTGCATCGCTAGGACTACTAAATTAACATATAGCTCTCGATTTGAAATTTTGACTGGTACAGCCCGAAGCCACTGGTTGGACTCCATGACTTCCCCAAAAGGTAGGGTTGTCAAGAACTTGGAGTTCATGCTCTCTGTAGGCACCTAAAATTCCTTGGCAAAGGGTACTAATACAAAAGAATGGGTCGCCCCAGTTTCAAATAGTACAGTAGCGACATGCTGAAAAATAACTACTTGACCTGTTACGACCATGGAGGCACTAGCAGCTTCCTCTTTAGTGAGGGAGAATACTCTGGCACTGGCTGAAACTGGTGGGGCCTCCAACCTTCCTTGACTTAGCTGAGGTCCGTCCAGAGTTGCAAGCATGTAGTGTAACTGAGGCGTGTTCCCGTATTGCGCTGCCTGTTGCTGAGGTGCTTTGAGCTTGTTAGGACATGCCTTAGCCAGATGCGCTTCTTGATCACATGAATAACATCCAGTCATACCCAAAAGACAGGCTCCTGGATGCACTCTTCCACATTTAGTACAGGGAGGTAACTTGGCCTGCTTGTTTGTTGAACCTCCCTTCTGGTTGCCTCCTGTATTCCTTCATTTCCTTTTGTTATCTTTGCCCTTCCAGTTCTGCTTGCTTGCCTGGGGTTTCTGACTCTCTGCTATCATGTCCTCTATCTTGACCGGCTTGAGTTGCGTTTGTTGTGCCTTGATGCTATTCAGATAGTGCTCAGCGACTAATGCCCTGCTGACCAGCTCTTCACCAATCTGTGGTCGATGAGTTCCACTACTCACGTTAAGTGTTATTTCTGGCCTCAGCATTCGGAGCATTAGTCTGACTCGTTCTTTCTCTGTACTTACTAGCTCTGGGCAGAGACGAGCTTGTCTGTTGAATCTCTTGACTGCTTCTTCTACTGGCAGGTCACCCTGTTTGAATTCTATAAACTCCTCATAATGTTTATTGGTGATCCGTTGACGGAAGAATTCTTCATAAAACTCTGTCTCGAAGTCAGCCCAGCTCATCTGGTTGGCTGCTCTCTTGCTCTTCACTCTCTCCCACCACATACGGGCATCTCCAGATAGGCAGAAAGAGGCACACTTGACCTTCTCGACTTCTGGCCAGTCAAGAAGCTCCATTGTGCTCTCCAGTGTTTTAAACCAAGCCTAGGCATCCCAGGGCTCAGTCGTGCTTGAGAAACTTTCTGGCTTCAGCTTCAACCACTCTATCAGATATGCTTCTTGTCTTTTAGGTGTTGTGGCGACTTCCAGAGCAGTTGGTGGAACTTCAGTCACCACTGGGGTCTCCACATTGATAGTTGGGGGAGTGGGAGGGACTGGCTGTCGATTAGCCATCAGATTGACGATCACTTGTTGCTGCTCTGCCACTTGTCTCTGGAGTTGAGCAACAACTTCAGAGAGATTTGGTTCAGTTGCTCTGGGCTCTTCGTTCTCCTGTGCTTGGTCCTCAGTACGAGCGGTACGGGGACATCCTCTTCTTGACATCTAGTCATGTAGAGCGGGCTCTTCGTGCTCTGGGCTCTTCTATACTCTCTAGACATATATATAAAACATAGAAAGACAAACAAGAACTTTTATCTAGCTTAAGCACATATAAGCAAATATTTCTAAGGATTTCTCTATACTACAAATAATAAGGAAATGCATACTAAATAAAAGAATTTAAGTACTTTCTTACTTGAGACGGCAAGGCTGATGCTGATGTGTATGTGATGCTGGAGAATGGGGACTACTCTGATACCAACCTGTAACGACCCCACCCTCCTCTCTACTAGTCTGTGAGGGTGGGACGTTACTAGACTATTAACTATACTTAACTAATCTTGACCACATGTTGAAAGTTATACTTATAACTCTTTACAAACTCGAAACATGCAATAAGTAACAGCTGTAAACATAAATAACTCATCTATACATTCTACTCAAGCATTTGATCTCAACTAAAACTATATATCAATCTGAACATGCATGCATCAATAATACAACTCAAATAATGGAACTAATGTGCATAGAAATTTAAGTGAAAAAATTCTAAATACATAAAAGCATTCTATGAATAAACCATCGACATGAAAGAATAGTTCTAACAGTGCAAAAAGGACATAATTCACCTAAATTTCACTAACAATATAAATACAAAATTTTAATAAATTCTTTAAGAAAATCCCAAGGCTTCCATAGTCCAGACATCACACATCCATCCACACCTCCTTGTCGCCTTCCTTCATTATAGCTTTCCTTTTCCTTTATCTGCAGTAAGAGGAAATGCAACTATAAGCAAATGCTTAGTAAGCGCTATCTAACTCATGAAACTCGGATATGCATGTGAACAGGAAGAAATCTAAAACTGAATGCTTTAAAAGAAACACTACTCATGCTCATCTAATAGCAAAGAAATCAAAACAGACTGAAATGCTAAACATGTAAAGCTGCTCATCTAATAGCAAATAACAGTAAGGAAACCAAACAACATGCTAAAATAAAGAAAAACTAAATTTGCTGATTTTCAAACCCATGTAAAACTTATTCCATTTGTTCCCAAAACTTATACTCTTATACTTCAAAATAATAATCTCTTGGGCCCAGACTTGGTACCATTGCGCGCTCCCTAATAGAAACTGAGGTAGCGAGCCACCAGTCCTACGAGGGTAAAGACCTTGGTCTTGTTGGATCGAGACGCGCTAGAGGGGGGGTGAATAGCGCTCGTGGCTAAATCGTTCGATTTGTAAAACACTCGAGTAATTAAAACGCAGCGGAATAAAAAGGCAAACACACAAACACAGAGGAATTTACTTCGTTCGGAGCCTAAGGCGACTCCTACTCGAAGGCCCGCGATCCTTGATCGCTTTCCGTGGGCAACAACTATAAGCTCGTAAAATGTACAATAAGATATTACAATTGAAAGAACTAAAACAAATTATACCGACAACAATAAAGTAGCAGAATTTGAAGCTCCGGGTTGTCGGGGACTTGTAACAGCACTTCTGGGTGTTTCTAGAGCAGCTTGTCGCGTAAGGATTGCTTGGAGTTCGTTGTACTGGTGCTGCTGCTCGAGACCCCTTATAAAGGGTGTTCAAGGCACCTTGAAGCCCTTCAAGGCGCCTTAAAACAGGCCGAGTCACCCGCGGAGATCAGCACAGACTTGGTCGAACTTCATCCAGTTCAAGGCGCCTTCAGCCTACCCAAGGCGCCTTCAACCTTCGACCCAAGGCGCCTTGAACTTCATCTAAGGCGCCTCCAACCTTCTGCGCTGTCTTTTCCTGGTTCGCACCCGAGGCGCCTCCAAGCTCCATGGAGGCGCCTCGGACACTGTTCATCCGAGTTGTAACTTGCTCCTTTGTTCCTGCAAAATGTGTTAGTCCCAAACACATACCCTGCAAAACAAAGTTAGCACAGAAACATAATGAATGATAATAATGAAAGTTTTGACAGCATTCGAACTGTCCGGGTCTGACTTTGGATTTTCGACCGGAAACCCTAGGTCGACCCGACGCCTACTGTTCCCTCTACAGGGAACGCGTCCTCACCTACTCCACTCAGGAGATTTACCTGCTACCAGTGCGATCCTCCAGATCGACTGGACTTTTGCTCAGCACTCGATACTTCCGGACTTTCTGCTGGACATCCGCTTCCCGGCTAGTCCAGTCTTTCACTTGGTTCGCGACACCAGGACTTTCCACCTAGGGTTACCACCCCCTAGGACTTTTTCCTGAAGCCATCGACCTGCCAAGACTTTCCGCATAGGATTACCACCCCCTATGACCTAGGGTTACCACCCCCTAGGGGTTTTCCCTTTGCCTAACCGCAGCTAGGACTTTTCTCCACCTAGGGTTACCACCCCTAGGACCTAGGGTTACCACCCCCCTAGGGTTTTTCACCTGCCTAACCGCAGTTAGGACTTTTCCTGAAATACTCATTCAACATGTTAGATCACAACACACCTTAACTTTGAATCCTTTGCCATTATCAAAACTTGGGTTCGATCGTTAGATGATTCCCGCACCAACAATCTCCCCCTTTTTGATTATGGCAACCCAAATTCAAAGTTAAGTAAAAACAACTGCATAAAAAGGTTTTAAGTGAGCAAGCTTAAGTATATAAAATCAAATCAACGCCTAACTTAAGCTAACACTTAAACTCTTTGTGAAGCTCCCCCTTAATACAGGGTTTCCTTTTTAAAATAAAGTTTCTCCCCCTTAATAGAACACTTTTTACTTTTGATTTTGAATTTCCATATTCTCCCCCTTTGCCCTTATCAAAAAATAAGCCAGTTTAAATTTTTCTTTTTGAAAAATAAATTAGACTTAAAAAACAGGATAAGTGCTAAGTTGAAAGATAACTTTTCACCTAAAACTTTGAAAACACTGAGTTAAAATTTTGCAAAATTATCTGAAAGGTAACCTAGAAAATATCTTAGCAATAATATATAACGTTAGGTTTCTAGGTTGGCTAAGTTTGAAAAAATTTGAAAGTTGCTCTATGAATCACTTAGCTAAGCCTTTTGAAAACATTGAACTTTGAAAATTTAGCTTAAGTGAAAAAGTGACTTAGCTTAATTAAAAAACTTGTTAATTTTTAAGTTGAAGAGAGAGAGTAGCTAAAATTTTAATTTAGGTTATTTATTCACTTGGTCCTTAAGTCCAAGCATGAGTCAAGTTGAATAGCAATGTAATTGTTATTGATCAGGTATCAGAGCCCTAAAGTATAGGCATTTTTTAACTAAAAGATTGAGTATCCTTTGCCAACTGTCTAACCTTGAGTTACTTGCTGAATGTCTACAGGACAATAGCCTTCACTTGGTTAGTCAAGTTAAGTTATTTTGGTCCAGATAGACTTGACTAGAGCTGGAGAACTTAACTTGATTAATGTTTATTGCATATTTAAGGCCCAGACTCATATCGATGTACAGATATAAGCATTCTTGAGTCCAGGCTGTACCCTATGCATCTCACGCCGTTCTATGTTTTACAAACACAATCAAGGTAAACCTAGGTGTTTGTGAGATGCTCTGGCTGAGTCCTAGGGGAACATGATTTCTAGGAGAAAATTCTAGGCTAAGTCCAATTTTTGAAATTCTAGAAAAGTAGGGATTTTGACATAATCAAGATTTTACCTAGAATTTATAAAAAAATGTAAGAATATAATGTTATAGTATCTATTCTACCCAACACATACCTATTTGTCTTCTAAGAGAGCTGAACTCAAGTTCAGGTAAGGGTTTTGTGAAAATGTCAGCTATGTTTGATTTTGACTCAACATAGTTGAGTATAATATTACCCTTAGCTACATGATCCCTTACAAAATGATGCTTCACCTCTATATGTTTAGTCTGTGAGTGATGAATTGGGTTTTTTGTTAGATTTATTGAACTTATATTATCAATTGAAATTTTTGTTTTATGATATTCTAGTTGATAGTCTTTAAGAGTATGCATCATCCATAGCAATTGAGATGCGCATTCACCTAAGGCTATATATTCAGCTTCAGTGGTAGATAAAGCAACACAATGTTGCTTTCTACTTGACCAACTTACAAGGCATTGCCCTATAAATTGACAACTGCCACTTGTGCTTTTTCTATCTAACTTGCATCCAGCGTAATCTGAGTCAGAATAGCCATGAAGGTCAAGAGTGCAAGTTCTAGGGTACCAGAGTCCTATATTTAGAGTACCTTTAATGTACCTAAGTATTCTTTTAACATAGGTTAAGTGTGACTCTTTTGCACAGGATTGATATCTTGCGCACATACCTACAGCAAACAATATATCAGGTCGGCTTGCAGTTAGATACAGTAAACTACCTATTATACTTCTATAATATTTTGGGTCTACTAATTTTCCAACTGGGTCAGAGTCAATGTTGATGTTGGTTGCCATTGGAGTATTTATTATTTTTGAATTTTCCATACAGAATTTTTTAATTAACTCCTTAGCATATTTTGATAAACATAACTTCCATCTTTAGTTTGTTTTATTTGTAGACCTAAGAAAAAATTAAGTTCACCAACCATACTCATTTCAAATTCATTTTCCATTAGTCTAACAAATTCTTTTAGAAATTTAGAGTTAGTAGATCCAAAAATTATATCATCAACATAAATTTGGGCTATGAAGATGTCTTTATCTACAGTTTTTACAAATAGAGTTGGATCTATTTGACCTTGGTTGAAGCCTTTGGATATAAGGTGATTGGATAACCGTTCGTACCATGCCCTAGGGGCTTGTTTAAGTCCATACAAGGCCTTTTTTAACTTAAATACATGATTAGGATTGTCTAAGTCTTCAAATCCTGGGGGTTGGCTTACATAGACCTCTTCTTTGATGAAACCATTTAAAAAGGCTGACTTAACATCCATTTGGAATAATTTAAACCCTTTATTTGCTGCATAGGCTAATAGCATTCGAATGGATTCGAGTCTAGCTACTGGTGCGTAGGTTTCATCGTAGTCTAATCCTTCAACTTGACTAAACCCTTTGGCTACTAGTCTGACTTTGTTTCTTATGATATCACCCTGATCATCCAACTTATTTCTAAAAACCCATTTGGTGTCTATTATTGATTTATCTATAGGTTTAGGTACAAGGTCCCAGACTTGGTTTCTCTCAAATTGGGCTAATTCTTCCTGCATTGCAATAATCCAGTCTGGATCAGGCAGGGCTTCTTCTATAGTTTTAGGTTCAATTTTAGAAATTAGAGCGATCTGACTAAGGTTTCTATAGGATGATCTTGTTCTGACTCCAAGGTTTGGGTCACCCAAAATTTGGTCAGGTGGGTGAGAAGTGCTTTTTCTAGTTGGTCTTATCTGTGAGTCAGAACCTTGTTCTTCAGACTCATTAAGATTAGGTTGGATTTCATCATCGTCTACTACTCTTGGATTAGTGTCAATATTTTCATTAGTTAAATTATTTTCTTCATCAAATATTACATTAGTTGTTTCTTCAACTTTCAAGGTATTTTGATTATATACTCTAAAGGCTCTACTGGTAGAGGAGTATCCTAAGAATATTCCTTGGTTAGATTTGGGTGTAAATTTTCCTAAGTAATCTTTAGTATTTAAAATGTGAACTTTACAACCAAATACTTTTAAATAATTTAAGTTAGGAATTTTATGATAATATAGTTCATAAGGAGTTTTCTTGTGATATTTATTGATTAAAATTCTGTTTTGAATATGATTTGCAGTATTTATGGCTTCAACCCAAAATTGATGATTTAAATTATATTCATTTAACATAGTTCTGGCGGCTTCTTGTAGTGTTCTATTTTTACGTTCCACCAGGCCATTTTGCTGAGGGGTTCTAGGACATGAAAATTCATGTAGATATCCATTTATTTTACAAAATTGAGTAAATCTATGATTTTCAAATTCTCCCCCGTGATCACTTCTTATTCTTTTAATTTTAGTATCTTTTTCATTTTCTATTAATTTGCAAAAATTACTAAATGTTTCATAGGTTTCATCTTTTGTTTTTAGGAATCTTACCCATGTAAACTTGGAATAGTCATCAATTATTACTAAGCAATACTGGTTCTTGCTTAATGACTTGGCTCCATGTGAATCAAATAGGTCAAGGTGAAGGAGCTCAAGTAATGAGTTGGTTCTTTCTAGATTTGTTGGTTTGTGTGTTGACTTAGTTTGTTTTCCTTGTTGACAAGCATTACAGATTGAGGTTTCAATGAATTTTAGTTTGGGCAGACCTCTAACTAGACCGTTATGACTCATTCTTGAAATGAGTCTAGTGTGAGTGTGACCCAGTGTTCTGTGCCACAAGTCAATCTCCTCTTCTTGTGTTATTAAACACTTTATTGAGGATGTGGGTAGATTAATTGAGTACATATTATTTTTCCTAAGTCCCTTAAGTGTAATTTCAGGATTTTCAATATTTTTGACTAAACACCTAGTTTTGTCAAAAGTGACTAAGTATCCGCTATCACATAATTGGCTTATACTTAGTAAGTTGAAATTAAAATTATCAACTAACAGAACTTTTCTAATAATAAACTCGGAGCTGAGTTCGATATTACCTCTTCCGATTACTTTAAGTTGACCATTGTTGCCGAATGCAACTGATCCTAAATTTTTTAATTTGAGCTTTGAAAACTTCAATTTATCTCCAGTCATATGTCTGGAGCATCCACTATCCAACATCCATTGATCCAACTCCTACACATGAAGTAGTTGAATTGGTTTAATGGATTAAAGATAGCGTGATTGAAGCAGACACTATGTTTTCTAATCCAGTGTAAAAAAATTACTTTGCATTTTAAGTTTCAAAATAAATTTTTAAAATAAGTTTTGAAAAGATTTTTCAAATAATTTTGAAATAGATTTTGAAAAGTTTTTTAAAATAATTTTGAAATTAATTTTAAAAGATTTTTTAAATACTTTTGAAATAAATTTTGAGTTAATTACTTTGATGATAATTTAAGATAATTAACTTGATTAATTTAAATTCAATTCAATTTTACTTTTAATTCTTAGTCATCTCACCCAATCTAAATTTTCAATCAGGGAACCCTATAATTGTTGTGAGATGAATTATGGTTGAATTTTAGGGTAAGGTTTAACTTTATGTTAGATTCAGGTTTAGCTTTGGGTTCAACAAGTAAGCATTCTTTGGATAAACTTCTGGACTATGGTGAGTCACAAGGAACTCATTAAAGTAACCATGCCTTCGAGGTTTTCCAAATAGTCCTACCCACTGAACTTAATACTGAACCTTGGTCTAACTAGTTAGGATCCATTTAAGGGTAGCTTCGGTCAGTTCCACTTGGCCAAATGCACCAGGTCGAAGCCATATCTTCCTAGACATGCGATGCCCAAGCTTCCCTAACGTACTATCATCCAAAAACTTCACCAGTACCGTGGGTTAAACCTCGCCCATTTATCTAACCTTAATTACCCTGCCGGGTAGTCTATTCTTGTTTACCCATTCCGGGTAGATTAAATTTGGTTACCGAGTCGGGTAATTTAATTGGGGGTGCCAGCTATTCTGGATCCTTCTTCTATTAACTTTTGAATTTTAAATTTTGAATTTTAATTTAATTTCGAATTTAGAATTTATAATTTGAATTTTAAATTTTAATTTAATTTCGAATTTAGAATTTATAATTTATAATTTTGAAATTTAATTTCGAATTTAGAATTTGAATTTTGAATTTTGAATTTTTGAAGTTTAATTTAATTTCGAATTTAGAATTTGTAATTTGATTTTTGAATTTTATTTTAATTTTGAATTTAGAATTTGTAATTTGAATTTTGAATTTTGAATTTTAATTTAATTTCGAATTTAGAATTTATAATTTGAATTTTAATTTGGTTTGATTAATATCGTTTTTCTTTTTGCTCCCCTTGGATCATGGCCTCGATGTGGTCTATCGAGGTAGTATATTTGATCCTTCGGGACCCAGTATTGACCAGATCCAACTTGATTGATCAATTTGGACTTGGGGACCCATGCTTGGACTGATTTACTACTTTGTTTGTTTATTAAAGATAAATAGGATTTATATTTCTTTTTACTTTTGTATCCTAGCCCAGTTCTATTGTAGACAGCTCTTTGTGTCCCAAGAATTAGATCCAAATTCTTGGAACCCAGAGAGAACTTTTCTAGAGTAATTTCTAACTTGTTTAACTGATTTTTCAGATTTGAATTTTCTTTCTCAAGTCGTTGTACTTGAGTTGAATCTTCAGTTAAAGATTTTGAGTTAGTTACTCCTTTAAGAGTGGTTATTTCTCTTAAAAGTGACTTAATTTTCAAATTTGACTTAGCTAATTTGTGAAGTAAATAATTGACTAAATTATTGAGTCTAGGAATACTTACAGCGGAGTCTGGTCCTTCGGAAACGGATGCGGATCCGTGGCTTTGCTCAGAGTCGGCTTCTGACTCGCTCTCGGATTCGCTGATCTGGTCCCGGGCCATCAATGCGAGTAAACTTGTTTGGTTGAGTTCGTCGTCTTCGTCCTCCGAAGAAGATTCGTCCCAGGTTGCCTTTAGAGCCTTCTTTCTTCTTTGCTTCTTGGCTTCCTTTTGATTGGGGCAGTTGGCCTTGATATGACCCTTCTGGTTGCACCCGTAACATGTGACTTCAAATTTTGTCTTTGATTGGGCCTCCTTGGATTGAACTGCCTTCTTCAGATCTTTCTTGTTGAATCCCTTTTTCTTCTTGTAGAGTTTCTTTACAAGATTCACAAATTCGCCGGCCAGTTCATCTTCTGAATCAGATTCGTCTTCTGATTCCGATTCAACTTTTCGCCGTCCTCTTGATTCCCGTGTTCGACTCGTTCCTGCAACCAAAGCAATCCCTTTCTTGGATGGCCGTGCATTAGTCTGTTCATGGAGTTCGAATTCACTAAACAATTCATCTAATTTTAAGGAAGACAAATCCTTAGAGACTTTATAGGCATCTACCATTGATGCCCATAGTGTACTCCTAGGGAATGAGTTAAGGGCATACCTTATTATATCTCTGTTTTCTACCTTCTGCCCGATTCCATGTAGAGAATTCAGGATATCTTGAATTTGGGCGTGCAAAGAGCTTGCCGTCTCGCCTTCCTGCATTTTCAAATTGTATAGTTTATTTAATAACAAATCACGCTTACTTACCTTGTTTTCCGAGGTGCCCTCGTGTAGTTCGATCAGTTTCTCCCATAGTTCCTTTGCGGAGGAGAATGGACCGACTCTGTTGAGCTCTTCTTTGGTAAGACCGCATTGGATGGTGCAGGTGGCTTTAGCGTCGGCTTCCACCTTCTTGATAAATGCGGGCTCCCAGTTTTCACAGGATGTAGGCTTATCATCGGTACCAGTTGGTAGTTGTAGTCCTGTTCTGACGATCATCTAGGTGTCGAACTGGATCTTTAGATATATTTCCATTCGCCCCTTCCAATATCCGAAGTCTTCTCCGGAAAATAGTGGGGGCGAACGGTGCTATATCCTTCTTGTTGGGCCATTTAGATCTAAAAGAACAAAAGACAACAAGATCTATTCCAAGACTGAGTCTTGGATTAGTAGTGTGGGAAGAGTATAGTAATAATTACGAGCTCGAGTGGTGTTGCACCAATTTCGGGCAAAAAAAAATCGATTCGTAAAAAGAAATTAGAATATAGCTATGAGGCTAAATTCTAATTGACTCCGAACAAAACCACGAAAAGAAAATTGTCTTGAATAGTGGTTGCACTAATTCAAGACGACCCCACTCTGATACCAATTGTTGGATCGAGACGCGCTAGAGGGGGGGTGAATAGCGCTCGTGGCTAAATCGTTCGATTTGTAAAACACTCGAGTAATTAAAACGCAGTGGAATAAAAAGGCAAACACACAAACACAGAGGAATTTACTTCGTTCGGAGCCTAAGGCGACTCCTACTCGAAGGCCCGCGATCCTTGTGTAACGACCCGCCTTCTAACTACTAGACGGTAAGGCCAATCGCTATAGTTGTACTGTAGTGACTGTGCGGAAAACTGATCTAATTTAAACTTTTCTACTAACTGATGACTGTTCTTGGTTCTACATGTGCTAAAGGATGTAATCTGAGGAACACAAAGCGTATCCTACATCCCCCATGGGCTAGAAGTTGATCTACTGAGTTTCTTGGTCGAAACTGAGCTTCCCAATCGATCCAAACTGAACTGGATCGATTGCTCTCCGTTGGATCGATCCACGGATCGGTCCAGGCTTGCTGTATGCTGCTGGATCGGTCTCCCGACCGATCCAGGAGTACACTGATCGGTCTGTAGACCGATCCAGTGGCTCACTGATCGGTCGGCAGACCGATCAGTGAGTTTCTGAACCCACCGTTCGTCACTGGATCGGTCGGCCGACCGATCCATAAACGACGCCAACTTTCTGTTCGCGCCTGGATCGGTCAGCTGACCGATCAGTGACACGAACCAGCTCTGATCGGTCTGCGGACCGATCAGGAGTTTCTGATTTCGAATCGGAAACTCTGATTTCAGCACTGCTTCGTGCCAAAACCTCATACAACAACTACCTAATGCATAATAAACTATTCTAATAACATGTAGTAACAATTCTAAACTGGTTCATGGCATTTTACTCACTAAAACACATTTTAACAACTTAAAGTGCATGGAAGTATAAATTTCTAAAAGTTCTAATTGTTTAAACTTGCTAAGGTTCAAGAGTGCATAAAACATGAAAACTAGAACTAATAAATTGTAAAGTGCTAAAGTAAATGCTAGATCCCCAGAGGGTCTTTTATTCCAGTTCCTGCCACACACATCTTGATCTGCATTGACCTCCAGCCTCCACTACTGGTCCACTTTTCCTTTACCTTTATCTGCAGTATAAGAAAAGTAGTATCTATAAGCTAAAAAGCTTAGTAAGAAACCATCTACCTCACAAAAACATGCAACGATGCAAATATGATTTAAAATCATGCTGTTTAAAACATATGCTGAATATACTGAATAAACTAAGCATGGCATGGCATATAAGCATACAATCATGGCATATCAAGAGCTGAACATAAAGTCATCATGCATATTCACAGGGAAAAACTAAACTGGAGCATGATACTGAAACTGAGCTACGCTAATACTGAGCTACTGCTAGAGCTGTACTGAGTTCACGAACTAATTTGTGAAAGGTTGAAAACCGTATACATATAATAAGTGAAAATACTAAACATGCTGCTGAGGGGTCCGACAACTGTACGTGCTATGCGCGTATCTCTAACTAGACCCGGGGTTGCAAGTCCCGAATTTAGTAGAGCTACTAGGTTATCTAAACCTAGGGACCGACTATGGGAGCCCAGCCCAATGGATATCTAATCCAGTACAGTGCCAACTGAAAAGTAAAATACTGAGTATAGCTAAACTGTTCTAAATTGCTCTTTCTAGGTTATCTGAACCTAGAGTTAGGTTGTCTGAACCTAGAGGCGACTGTGGGAGCCCACCCATTGGACCGTAGTCCTACATAAGTCGAAGTAAATCTAATTTGCTGTTTTAAATGCTTCTAGTGCATTTAATAAGTTAATTTAAACTGTCTATTTCTGAGTTAGACCTTTATTCGAGCACCTAGGATGCTCTAACTCTTCTCCCTATTAGGGAGACCACCTCTAGGCACCCGACAACGTCTAACCTCCTATCTGAAGAGGGAAAACGTGCCTGGCCCTTCTAGAGGTGCTCAACTAAATCCCTAATCTGCGAAGAGAGTTAAATACACCCTAGATATCGATAAAAATCTGCATACATCCTAACTAAGCATAAAAACTCAAACGGAAGCTATTATACTGCAGGTGAGGGGTTTCTTACCTCCTATTCGTAATTTCTTACGATTCTATTCGCTAGAACTCCGGTGGAGATGATCTTCTCGACGATCCTCTCACGTCTTCGCGTTCCTCTCGCGGGGAAGAACCTTTTTCGTGTTGGAGTCGTCGCCGGAAGATGTTCCCTTGAGCCTTGGCTTGGTGCGCCGAGAGAAGGAGGAGGAAGAGGTGTGGTCGGCGGAACTAGGTTGGGGAGGAGGAAAGGTCACGGTGAAACCAAAAATAAACCAAAACCTACTTATGTTTTTAATTTATATTAAGTGGGTAACTAGGCCCAACTCAAATATAAATATAAATGTTCTCCTTCTCTTTCAGCACGGCCCTGCTGGGTTCAACCGGTTACTAACATTATCCCTAAACCATAGGTCTCGGGTTCGATTCCCGCCTAAGCTATTTTGCGGTTCTATTTATTTTTGCTGCTTCCGCTACTCGGAAAATTCCGGAAAAATATCTAAAAATTCCAGAAAAATCGTAGAATATTTATAATGCAGTTTCGAGAATTTTTGGGCGTTACAATCCCCCATACCTTATAAAAAGTTCGTCCTCGAACTTAGAACAATTCTGGGTACTTCTGTCTCATGCTGGCTTCTGTCTCCCAAGTTGCCTCTTCTGCTGTGTGACTGTGCCAAATGACTTTGACTAATGGTACTTCCTTGTTCCGCAATTTCTTAACTGCTCGGTCTATTATCTGGATAGGCCGACTATCGTAGCTAAGGTCTTCGCGGATCTGTACCGACTGGGGCTCAATCACCTGGGTGGCATCTGGGGTATGCTTCTTCAGCATAGAGACATGAAATACATTGTGGACAGCTGACATTTCCTGGGGTAGCTCTAGCTCATATGCTACCTTGCCCACTCTTCTGCTGATAAGGTATGGTCCCACATATCGGGGACTTAGCTTGGAAGAAACACATTACTCCTTTCATGGGAGCTACTCTGAGGAACACTGAATCCCCAACTGAAAACTCTAAGGGTCTGCGCCGTGTATCAGCATAGCTTTTCTGGCGGCTCTGAGCTGTCTCTATCCTCTGGCGGATCTGCTGTATAGCTGCTGTGGTATCTGCTACTAGATCTGTCTGAAGCTCTAGTTCCTTCTGTTCACCACTCTCATACCAGCAGATTGGAGATCTACACCTCCGCCCATAGAGAGCCTCGTAAGGTGCCATGCCGATAGTGGCCTGATAGCTATTGTTATATGCAAATTCTGCTAAGCTCAGATATTTGCACCAACTTCCCTTGAAATCTAGGGCACACGCTCGGAGCATATCTTCGAGTACCTGGTTTACTTGCTCTGTCTGACCATCTGTCTGTGGATGGAATGCTGTGCTGAACTTTAACTTCGTGCCCAATGCTGACTGTACACACTCCCAGAAGTGTGATGTAAATCTGCTGTCTCTGTCTAAAATAATGGTACGTGGAACTCCATGAAGTCTGACGATCTCCTGGAGATACAACTGAGCTAGCTTCTCCATGGAGTAGGATCTTGATAGCTAAAAAGTGGGCTGATTTAGTCAACCTGTCGACTATTACCCAGATGGAGTCAAAACCATTCGTGGTTCTGGGCAGTCCCACTATGAAATCCATAGAGATATCCTCCCACTTTCATTCTGGAATTTGTATAGGCTGCAAAACTCCTCCTGGTCGCTGATGTTCTGCCTTGACCCTCTGACAGGTGAGGCAGATGGTAACATATCTGGCGATGTCTCGCTTCATCCCGGGCCACCAAAAACGTTTCTTCAGGTCTTGATACATTTTGGTGGAACCTGGATGCATCGCATAAGGAGTCCTGTAAGCCTCATCTAAAATCTGTCTCCGTAGCTCCTCCTGATCTGGAACACAGAGTCTGTCACCAAAATACAACACCCCTCTATCGGACACTCTGAATTCTCTACTTTCTGGTTCTGCTAGCCCTTGCTTGATTTTCTGAATTTCAGGGTCCTGCTCCTGCGCTGACTGAATATCACCAAGCAAGGTAGACTCTAAGGTCATAGTAGAGAGCTGTCCAACGATGAGTTCAAGACCGAAATCTACGATCTCCTTCTGTAGGGTTGGTGACATGGCTGCTAGAGATAATAAGGTAGCACTGGACTTTCTGCTAAGTGCATCTGCTACCTTATTTGCTTTCCCTGGATGGTAGAGGATGTCTATATCGTAGTCTTTGACCAGCTCTAACCATCTGCGCTGTCGCATATTCAGATCCTTCTGAGTGAAGAAGTACTTCAGACTCTGATGATCTGTATACACTCTGCACTGAGCTCCATATAAGTAATGTCTCCAAATTTTGAGGGCGAACACTACTGCTGCAAGCTCAAGGTCATGAGTAGGATAATTCTTCTCATAATCATTGAGTTGTCTGGAGGCATAGGCGATCACCTTGCCGTTTTGCATCAGCACTGCTCCTAGTCCCAACTTAGAGGCATCACTATAGATGTCAAAGCTGCTGGTGTTGTCTGGTAGAGCCAAAATGGGAGCACTAGTCAATCTCCTTTTTAGCTCGCTGAAACTGTTCTCACAGTCCTCTGTCCACTGAAATTTCCTGTTCTTCCTGGTAAGAGCTGTCAGTGGGGAGGTTATCCTGGAGAAGTCCTCTACAAACTTTCTGTAATATCCTGCTAATCCCAGAAAGCTCCTGATTTCGCTGGCGTTCTTAGGTCTCTTCCAGTTACTTACTGCTTCTATCTTGTTGGGATCTACCATAATACCATCCTTTGAGATGATGTGACCCAGGAAGGACACCTGATCTAACCAAAATTCACATTTCGTGAACTTGGCGTATAGCTGGTTCTGCTGAAGGGTTTGCAATACTAGTTTCAGGTGCTCTGAATGTTCTTCCTGAGTTCCTGAATAGATAAGAATGTCATCGATAAACATAATAACAAACTTATCTAAATACTCCCTGAATACTCTGTTCATGAGATCCATGAATGTAGCTTGAGCATTGGTCACGCCAAAGGGCATGACTACGAACTCGTAGTGTCCGTATCTGGTTCTGAATGCTGTCTTGGGTATATCCCCTTCTTTAACCTTCACCTGATGATAACCTGATCTGAGATCTATCTTAGAGAACACTGCTGCTCCCTTCAGCTGGTCGAACAGATCATCGATTCTGGGAAGGGGATACCTGTTCTTGATCGTGACTTGGTTCAGTGATCTGTAGTCTATACACAGTCGCATGCTTCCATCCTTCTTCTTCACGAACAATACAGGCGCTCCCCATGGCGAGTGACTCGGGCATATGAAACCCTTGTCGAGCAGCTCCTGTAGTTGCTCCTGAAGTTCCTTCAGTTCTGTTGGAGCCATGCGATAAGGCGCTTTGGAGATAGGATTTGTACCGGGAATGAGCTCTATCTCAAAGTCAATCTCCCTGTCTGGTGCTAAGCCTGGTAACTCTTCAGGGAAGACTGCTGGGTAGTCACATACAACTCGAACCTCTGCTAGCTGTTGGTTCTTGTCCTGGCTGACGTTGACTACATGTGCTAGGAATCCTGTACATCCTGAATCCAGTAGCATCTGTGCTTTCATAGCTGAGAGAAACCTCTTGGCCTTTCTCTTTGGTTCCCCGCTGTATTCGAATTGCACTGCCGCTTCAGGTTGGAAGATGACTTTCTGTTTACGGCACTCTATGGTAGCACCGTATCTGATCAGAAAGTTCATTCCAAAGATAACGTCATAGTCGGTCATTTCTAGCACTATCAGATCACAAAAGAGCTCTCTGTCTGCTATAATGACTAGCACTGCTCTGAGCCAGTGCGTGGATGCCATGATCTCTCCTGAAGGTAGTGTCGTCAAAAATTGACCACTGAGTGCTTCTGAGGGTATTTCTAACTTTTCGGAGAACACCCTGGCTATATATGAATGGGTTGCCCCAGTATCAAATAGAACAGTAGCACTATACTGAAAAATGCTAATCTGACCTGTGACAACTGTCGAGGCATTGACTACATCCTCTCTGGTGAGTGAGTAGATCCTCGCATTCGCCATAGCTGGAGGGGATTCTAATCTGCCTTGGCTGATAAGTGGACCTTCTAGAGCGGCCTGCATCTGATACAACTGAGCTGGCTGGCCTGCATACTGAATCTGCTGTGGCTGAGGAAGACCGGTCTTGTTCGGGCATTGCTTGGCCATGTGCCCTTCTTGTCCACATTCAAAGCATCCTCGTGTGCCCTTGCGACAAACCCCTGGGTGGAATTTCCCACAAGTAGCACACTTTGGATAGCTGGGTCGCTTGCCAGATGGTCCTCCTTTTGGTTCACTCCCTGATTTGCGCTTGCTGTTGGAGTTCCCTTTCCAGTTAGAGCTGTGGCCTTGCTGTTTTTGAGTGTGAGAGTTTCCTTGGCCTTTGGACTCTGAGGAGACTTGCTTCTGCTGCTTTATGTTGTTCTGGTAATGCTCTGTGGTCAAGGCACTGCTCACTAACTCCTCTATGGTTTGTGGCCTATGTACGCCACCAGCTACGTTCACTGCTATCTCTGGCCTCAGCATCTTGAGCATCAACCGGATTCGTTCCTTCTCTGAGCTGACTAACTCTGGGCATAGACGAGCCAACCTGTTGAATTTCTTCACGGCTTCCTCAACTGAAAGGTTGCCCTGACGAAACTCCGTGAACTCGTCGTAGTGGCGGTTTGTAACCCGTATGTGAAAGAATTCCTCGAAGAATTCCTTCTCGAAGTCAGCCCATAACATCTGGTTCACTGGGCGCTTCGTTCTGATTCTTTCCCACCACATGCGTGCGTCTCCTGTCAGGCAGAAGGAGGCACACTTCACCTTCTCGTGTTCTGGCCAGTCCAGAAGCTCCATCGTGCTCTCCAGTGTTTTGAACCAGGCTTGTGCATCCCATGGTTCACTAGTGCCTGAGAAGTTCTCTGGCTTGACCCGCTGCCACTGGATCAGATAGGCTTCCTTTCTTGGCTCAGCTGTTGGGGCTGCTGGTGCTGGTGGAACTTCCAAGACTACCGGAGTCGTCAAATTCGGTTCCGGGGTGACTGTTTTCCTGTTGCTGTTCAGCTAGCTGCTGCTGTAACTGAGCCACTAATGCTGTAAGGTCAGGAGGAGGCACTGAACTGCCTGCCTCTTGCTGGGGCTCAGTAGCTAGTGCCCTTCTAGCTGGGCGTCCTCGTGCCATTTCTAAAGACATAGAGAACATAACATAACTAATGTAATCACAGTAATATAACTACTAATGTCATGTTTAAAACTATCACATCCTAACAAGCAGTAGGCATATAAACATGAACTGTAACTAGAAAGCAAGAACAATAAAGAGAGTAGAGGTATTCTTACTTGGAAGCTGCAGGTTCAATGCTGATGTGTGTGTAGGAAGTATGGAACACTGCTCTGATACCACTCTGTAACGACCCGCCTTCTAACTACTAGACTGTAAGGCGAATCGCTATAGTTGTACTGTAGTGACTGTGCGGAAAACTGATCTAATTTAAACTTTTCTACTAACTGATGACTGTTCTTGGTTCTACATGTGCTAAAGGATGTAATCTGAGGAACACAAAGCGTATCCTACATCCCCCATGGACTAGAAGTTGATCTACTGAGTTTCTTGGGAATCGGCTTCCCAATCGATCCAAACTCGGATCGATTGCTCCGCTGGATCGATCCACGGATCGATCCAGCCGCCATCTTGCGGATGAACACCCGATTGGTCGGTGACCGATCCGTGTCGCATCGTCTTTGTTGGATCGGTCGCCGATCCAGAGTACACCGATCGGTAGACCGATCGGGCTCAGCGATCGGTCGGCGGCCGATCGCTGATTCTGAACCCATCGTTGCTGGATCGGTCGGCCGACCGATCCATAAACGACGCCAATCACTCTTGGATCGGTCGGTGGACCGATCGGTACACGAACCAGCTCTGATCGGTCTGCGGACCGATCAGGAGTTTCTGATTTCGAATAAGAAACTCTGATTTCAGCACTGCTTCGTGCCAAAACCTCATACAACAACTACCTAATGCATAATAAACTATTCTAATAACATGTAGTAACAATTCTAAACTGGTTCATGGCATTTTACTCACTAAAACACATTTTAACAACTTAAAGTGCATGGAAGTATAAATTTCTAAAAGTTCTAATTGTTTAAACTTGCTAAGGTTCAAGAGTGCATAAAACATGAAAACTAGAACTAATAAATTATAAAGTGCTAAAGTAAATGCTAGATCCCCAGAGGGTCTTTTATTCCAGTTCCTGCCACACACATCTTGATCTGCATTGACCTCCAGCCTCCACTACTGGTCCACTTTTCCTTTACCTTTATCTGCAGTATAAGAAAAGTAGTATCTATAAGCTAAAAAGCTTAGTAAGAAACCATCTACCTCACAAAAACATGCAACGAAGCAAATATGATTTAAAATCATGCTGTTTAAAACATATGCTGAATATACTGAATAAACTAAGCATGGCATGACATATAAGCATACAATCATGGCATATCAAGAGCTGAACATAAAGTCATCATGCATATTCACAGGGAAAAACTAAACTGGAGCATGATACTGAAACTGAGCTACGCTAATACTGAGCTACTGCTAGAGCTGTACTGAGTTCACGAACTAATTTGTGAAAGGTTGAAAACCGTATACATATAATAAGTGAAAATACTAAACATGCTGCTGAGGGGTCCGGCAACTGTACGTGCTATGCGCGCATCTCTAACTAGACCCGGGGTTGCAAGTCCCGAATTTAGTAGAGCTACTAGGTTATCTAAACCTAGGGACCGACTATGGGAACCCAGCCCAATGGATATCTAATCCAGTACAGTGTCAACTGAAAAGTAAAATACTGAGTATAGCTAAACTGTTCTAAATTGCTCTTTCTAGGTTATCTGAACCTAGAGCTAGGTTGTCTGAACCTAGAGGCGACTGTGGGAGCCCACCCATTGGACCGTAGTCCTACATAAGTCGAAGTAAATCTAATTTGCTATTTTAAATGCTTCTAGTGCATTTAATAAGTTAATTTAAACTGTCTATTTCTGAGTTAGACCTTTATTCGAGCACCTAGGATGCTCTAACTCTTCTCCCTATTAGGGAGACCACCTCTAGGCACCCGACAACGTCTAACCTCCTATCTGAAGAGGGAAAACATGCCTGGCCCTTCTAGAGGTGCTCAACTAAATCCCTAATCTGCGAAGAGAGTTAAATACACCCTAGATATCGATAAAAATCTGCATACATCCTAACTAAGCATAAAAACTCAAACGGAAGCTATTATACTGCAGGTGAGGGGTTTCTTACCTCCTATTCGTAATTTCTTACGATTCTATTCGCTAGAACTCCGGTGGAGATTATCTTCTCGACGATCCGCTCACGTCTTCGCGTTCCTCTCGCGGGGAAGAACCTTTTTCGTGTTGGAGTCGTCGCCGGAAGATGTTCCCTTGAGCCTTGGCTTGGTGCGCCGAGAGAAGGAGGAGGAAGAGGTGTGGTCGGCGGAACTAGGTTGGGGAGGAGGAAAGGTCACGGTGAAACCAAAAATAAACCAAAACCTACTTATGTTTTTAATTTATATTAAGTGGGTAACTAGGCCCAACTCAAATATAAATATAAATGTTCTCCTTCTCTTTCAGCACGGCCCTGCTGGGTTCAACCGGTTACTAACATTATCCCTAAACCATAGGTCTCGGGTTCGATTCCCGCCTAAGCTATTTTGCGGTTCTATTTATTTTTGCTGCTTCCGCTACTCGGAAAATTCCGAAAAAATATCTAAAAATTCCAGAAAAATCGTAGAATATTTATAATGCAGTTTCGAGAATTTTTGGGCGTTACACCTTGATCACTTTCCGTGGGCAATAACTATAAGCTCGTAAAATGTACAATAAGATATTACAATTGAAAGAACTAAAACAAATTATACCGACAACAATAAAGTAGCAGAATCTGAAGCTCCGGGTTGTCGGGGACTTGTAACAGCACTTCTGGGTGTTTCTAGAGCAGCTTGTCGCGTAAGGATTGCTTGGAGTTCGTTGTACTGGTGCTGCTGCTCGAGACCCCTTATAAAGGGTGTTCAAGGCGCCTTGAAGCCCTTCAAGGCGCCTTAAAACAGGCCGAGTCACCCGCGGAGATCAGCACAGACTTGGTCGAACTTCATCCAGTTCAAGGCGCCTTCAGCCTACCCAAGGCGCCTTCAACCTTCGACCCAAGGCGCCTTGAACTTCATCTAAGGCGCCTCCAACCTTCTGCTTTCCTTGCACCCGAGGCGCCTCAAGCTCCATGGGGGCGCCTCGGACTGTTCATCCAAGTTGTAACTTGCTCCTTTGTTCTGCAAAATGTGTTAGTCCCAAACACATACCGCAAAACAAAGTTAGCACGTAAACATAATGAATGATAATAATGAAAGTTTTGACAACATTCGAACTGTCCGGGTTTTTTTCGGAAACCCTAGGTCGAACCGACTCCCTCTACAGGGAACGCGTCCTCACCTACTCCACTCAGGAGATTTACCTGCTGCCAGTGCGATCCTCCAGATCGACTGGACTTTTGCTCAGCACTCGATACTTCCGGACTTTCTGCTGGACATCTGCTTCCCGGCTAGTCCAGTCTTTCACCTGGTTCGCGACACCAAGACTTTCCACCTAGGGTTACCACCCCCTAGGACTTTTTCCTGAAGTCATCGACCTGCCAAGACTTTCCGCATAGGGTTACCACCCCCTATGACCTAGGGTTACCACCCCCTAGGGTTTTTCCCTTTGCCTAACCGCAGCTAGGACTTTTCTCCACCTAGGGTTACCACCCCCTAGGACCTAGGGTTACCACCCCCCTAGGGTTTTTCACCTGCCTAACCGCAGTTAGGACTTTTCCTGAAATACTCATTCAACATGTTAGATCACAACACACCTTAACTTTGAATCCTTTGCCATTATCAAAACTTGGGTTCGATCGTTAGATGCTTCCCGCACCAACTGGTCTTACCAGGGTCGAGACCTCGGAACCGGTCACCTGGATTTGTTTAACGACAACCTCGAAAGTCGGGTACTAGCCTCTTCAAGTAAAATACTTGTTACTTGTTAATACTTCTAATAAAAGAATGCCTCGGTAATTAAACAACAAGCTTTAAAAAAAACTATTCGTGTTCATAGCATATACATAGAAAACTAAATACTTGATCACATGTTGTTCGTGTTAATTGGAAAGCAAAAAGGGTCTATACGGCACAAAACCACCCTGCTACATACCCATTTAAAGGGTTATACCTACACATGGCAGCAAGGAAAAACCCAATACTAGAATGTTACACACATATAGGCCTTTACTGTTAATAGCAGTAACCACGAAATCAACACCACATGCTTAGAATCTAATTCATCTTATACTCATTGTCTGCCAACAACAAAGAAAAATCGAATTACACAGCAACCCCCAAAGGGAGCTGCTCGTGCCCCTTTCACAACACAAAACCGAGCTGCACAGGAAATTCCAAAGGAAATCAAAACCCTGCAATGCCAAACAATAAGGCCCTTCTCACTCAAACAACACCAGCCAAGAGAACAACAACAAGATTTAAAGCTAATATGAAATTCATGGCTGTTCTTGTTCGAATTTAACAGAAAATTTATGGCAGGAATGCTATACTACATATAGTGGATCCAAAACTGCATGTATAAGAAAGTTAATAACAAAGGATCTATAACGAAAACTAAACAAACTGGAATGCCAAACCACATGTCCAATCTAAATAATTCCCTTTTCATTTCCTTTATGAGACTCACGGCAGCAACTTCAAAACAATAATGTTTACAGCATGATTCAAAATCAAGAAGAAACAAGGCCTGAAAACTACTCCTACTGCAGGTGAAAAGCACTTACCTTTGTTCTTGGACTTACAACCGAACAAAAAGGCTTCTAGGGTTTGGAGATCTGCAAGTTTCAGCCTCTTCTTCGTGCTTACGGTTTCTCCTCGACGAGAGGATCATGAGGATGTGAAGAACCCTCGGATTGACCCTTGGCCAGCAGCCAGAGACGAAGCCTAGCTTCTTCTTCGTTTCCGCCCAAGCAGGGACGCCGCTCGAAATCGGGAGAAGGGGGAGGTTTAGGTCACAAGAGAAAATAAAACCCTCTCTTAACTTATTCCTTTTAATATCTAGGGTATTTCTGTTACTTATTACCGCTTAAGTTTATTTTGCTATCTATTTGATCAGCACGGCCCTGCTGGGTTCCTGGTCATCCTAAACAACTTAAGACTTTGCTTAACTAGAGGTCTCCGGTTCGATCCTCGGCCCGACCTCTTTTTGCCTCAAATTCGTTTCTTTTGGTAAAAATACCAAATAAACTCCGAAAATTACATAAAAATATTCTAAATATTTCTAAAAATCTCTAGAATATTTTTAAAGCATTTCTAAATATTTTTAAGTACTATTAGGACTCGAAATGAGAAAATTTGGGTTGTTACAACAGATCTGACCGTTTGCTAACGTGGCAACTCCAGGTGCCTGGCCGTTGATAAAACTTTATCCACGTCAAAATGATTCGCAACGGCTCGCAATGAATAATTTTATCCTCGTTCGGGAGCCCGGATCTTGCTGATATGGCCCGTTCGAGGGAGGCGCCCCTAGTCTGCCCCAGGGGGTCCGAGCGCCCGAACCAGATCGAGCTCCCAAACTATCAACTTGTTGTTAACTGTCCGGATTCTCCTTCATTCCAGCTTCATTCGCTTAGGTGATTTTGGTCATGCAGAATAGGATTCACCCGAATCAATTTTCTTGTCTTCTCCTCAAGCAAGCTTCCACTCTATCTTTTCAATCTGATTTTTAGGTTAATAAAACTATTTTCAAATATTCATTTTCGAAAAGAATCATAGCTATTTAAAATATTTTTCGTATAATCTTTTTGTTTAAAATTCTTATTCAAAGTTTTTTATTGTGATAGAACCGTTGAATTTCTGTTTGAAAATATTTTTTGGTAAATTTTTTGATAAATAATGAATTTTATATGGATTATATACCGAAAACCTTATTCTTAAAACTAAAAAGCCTCAAAAATTTATTTTTAAAAATTTTATGTTTTTTATTTGTGCATTCTGTTCTCAATACTTAGAAAATTTTAGGAGATTTATTTTAATAAAAATCAATTTTTAAAATTTAACTTGCAAAAACTATGTTTCTATACAAAATAATTCATTTATGCTAAAATATTTTTTTAAAAAAATCTGAATATTCATATATTACTATTGAACCTTAAGAAATTTTTTTTTAAAATTTAATTTGCAAGTATAATTATTAAATCTTAGAAATTCATATTTTTAGAAAAAATATTTTGTAAAATTTTTTTTAGAATTCTGTTTCTTTAACTTTTAGAAAAAGTTTCAAAATTTTATCTAACTTTATTCTTCCCCGACTTTATTTTTTGAAGTGATCAAAGGGGGAGAATGAGAGATGAGAGCTTAAATCTATGGGGAGGTTATATTTGTAATGTTATTGTTTATAAAATTTTAGTTTTAATTGTTATTTTATTAATTCTATGTTTTTACCCTAACTCTAACTCAGGTTGATGTACATCAAAAAGGAAGAGATTATAAGTACCCCGAGGTAGTTTTCAAATGGTCAACCGAGTTAAGTTAGGTCATCCTGTATGTATTTAATACCTTGTGTCTAAGTGTCTAGGAACTTAGGAGCATAGGAAATCAAGCAAAAGACGCGGTTAGTGAGAAGGATAGCAGAAGAAAGAGTTGGTGGACTTGGTGTGTCCAAGGGACGAGGTGCTGCGAAAGAATACGCTGGTAGACAAGAAGAAAGCGCTCAACGTTTTCAAGGGACGAGAAGTTGGAGCGAAAGCTTGCTCGAGGAGAAGGCCAGAAAATGAGTTCGGATGAGCCCTATTCTGGATGGCCGAAATTAGCCAAGTGAACGGAGGCAGAATGGAGGAGAATCTGGACAGTCAACAACAAATTAACTATCTAGGTTGAACAGTCCAAGCGCCCTGACCCCCTGGGGCAGCCTAGGGGTGCCTACCTCAAACGGGCCATATCAGCACAGTCTGAGCGCCTAGACTAGGATAAAATTATCCATTGTGAGTCATTACGAACCCTTGTAATATGGATAAAGTTTTATCCACACCCAGGCACCTAGAGCCCTTCTAGGCACCCAGAGCCCTTCCAGACGCCCGAAGTTGTCACATCAACAAATGATCAGATCTGACCAGTAGGGCTATAAATAGAGCCCTGTTCTCAGTAGTAGAGATCATCACTTGTACAGGAATTTATTTTCTCTTTTGTTCTATTACTTTGATTGTGATCTGTCAACTTTTTAAGAAGCTACTCTACCCAAAGGAGAATTCTAGTGAGCGTGTCATAATCTTAGATTACCAATCCTCTTATTACAAATCAAGTAAATTCTGTGCCTCTTTCTTTCATCAATTAGCTTATTATTTCTTTTTATACAAGCATTTGTCTAACTTAATTCAAAAGTTTGAAAAAGGTCTATTTATACTTTCTAGGTAAATCACCCCCTCTTGTTGGCTGCACCATAAAGGGACCTACAATTTATCCTTGTATCCGAGTTCGGATCTGTTGTATATGACTTTTTATTTTCTAAAAATCATATCAAGGTTTTTGGAACCCAAAGTGAACCATTACAATGCGTCCTTAAGTTCTTTAACTTGAGTTTTCAAATTGAAATTTTCTTCTTTAAGTTGTTGGACTTGAGTTGAAATTCTAATTTGAATTGGCTATGTCAACGGACTTGGGTTAGTCTCCTCCTTGAAGGTTTTGACCTCCTTTTGGAGTGACTTGACCCAGATATTGGATTTGGTTAATTTTCTAGATAAGTAAGAAATTAAATTATGCAATCTAACTAACGACGGACTTACAGTGGAATTGTAATCATCTGAACCAGATATGGATTCGTGGCTTTACTCAAACTCGACTTCCGATTCATTCTCGGACTCGATTTTGACTACTAGTGTGTGTACTGGTAATGCCAGAAAACTTACTTGTTCTTCCTCATCTAATTCGTTTGAAGATTCAAACCTCGTTGCATGTAGTGCCCCTTCTAGTTGCACCCATAACTTGTCACTTTTGATTTGGGCTTCATGGTTTGATTTGGACTCGACTACTTCATGTTTGTTTGGATCACCTTCTTGATATCTTATTTGGTGAATCCTTTCTTCTTTTTGTATAATTTTTGAACTAGGTTGACCAATTCGGCGGTAATTTTATCTTCATCTTTAGAATCTGATTCATCTTCTAGTTTACGCTGGTAATTGGGCTTTAGATTCTTGTTTGTGAGTTTTTCTACAAGTAATGCAATACCTTTCTTGATCGGAGTAGCATTAGTTTGTTAATGTAATTCAAAATCAGAAAATAACTCATTTAGTTTAATTAATAAAAGATCCTTGAAAACTTTGTAAACATCTACTATGGATGTCCACAAAGTTTTCCTCGGAAAAGTATTTAATGCGTACCTTATAATCTCGTGGTTCTTTACCTTTTGTCCAATCGTGTGGAGAACATTGAGCAAGTATTGGATCCGAGCATGTAATTGGTTTACTGATTCACCATCTTGTATTTTAATATTATATAATTTATTTAAAATTAAGTCGCATTTACTTACCTTTGTATCATAGGTCCCCTTGTGCAATTCGATTAGATTTTCCCATAGGTCCTTTCTAGTTGTGAATGGACCGACTTGGTTTAGCTCATCTTTGGTCAGGTCACATTGGAGAATCTGAGTTGCCTTGGCATTGGCCTCGATCTTTTTCCTTGTTGGTGTGCCCCACTTGTAGTAGGGGATGAGTACTCCATCTTCGGTGGGGAATGTGAATCTGGTTTGAATGATGTTCCACATTTCCACCTGTGTCTTGATTTGGTACTCCATCTGACCCTTCCAGTATCTGAAACCCTCATCGAAGAAGAGGGGTGGGTGGTACTGTAGCCTTCTTAATGGGCCATTCGAAATCTTGCACACAAAGAAATGAGGAAAACTTGTTCCAAGACTTAGTCTTAGATTAGTAGTGTGGTATAACAAGTAATGAACTTGAGTGATGTTGCACCAACTTTGATAAACATAAAACTTAATTTAAAAAAAAGATTGATCGGAAGTGGTGATAGCATCTATTTTGATCGACTTCGAAAAAAATCAAAAGCTACCATGAAAAATAAACGTGCTCGTACGATGGTTGCACCGATTATGAGTGGTCCCACTCTGATATTAATTATAGGATTGAAAGCGCTAGAGAGGGTGAATAACACTCATGGCTTTTTCACATTTTCGTAAACAAAAACTTAGAGTAAAAAAAGTAGTGGAAATAAAAAGACAATGCCAACACTTTTGGTTTTATTTAGTTCAGAGTCTGTGATGACTCTTACTCCAAGACCCACGATTAATGATTATTTTCGTTGGGCAATTCATTGATAATTCAATAATTATAAAACAAATGTACAAAAATATGATTACAAGTTTGTGTAAAATAAATTATACTGATAGTTAAAAATTCGGTGTAGAGCACATTTGTCAAAGCAGCGTTACAACATTGTAGTTGGAAGTCAGAGTAGCGCAATGAGCGTTTGAAATTGAATTGAAATCAGAAGTTGTAGCTTGTTCATTTTACTTTGTGGCTACCGAGTAGTACTTTTATAAAGTATTGAGAGTACCTCCAACCTTATACAAGGCATCTCCAAATGCAAACTTTATCTCATGCATTTCAGACTCGATAACCTCCATATACTACCATTTCTATCTACACGAGAGCATTGTCCAGGCTCTCCGAAGAACCTCCAATGCACTCCAAGGCACCTTCCCACAGTGAAAACTTTATCCTCACATGTTTTCTGTGTGAGGGTGCCTCCACCCTATCCAAGGTGCCTATACGTAGCTCTGAGGCACCTTCGAGCAGCTTTGAGGCACCTCGAGCCTGAGGCTAACTTGTGTATTTCAGCTCCTACAAAATATGTTAGTCCAAATACCAAATATACCCTATAAAACTATGTTAACACACTATAAAATGGTATTTATTAATTAATTTGACAATCTAGAGACTGTTTGGTTATGACTTTCGGATTTCCCATAAAACTCTAGGTCGAATCGACGCCTACTATTCCCTCAACAGTGAGTGCGTCATCACTTACTCCTCTCAGGAGAGTTTACCTAATGTCAAATTGGTCCTCTAGACTGTTTGGACTTTTACTCAGAAACCAAGACTTCAACACTTCCTGCTAAACGTTTGATCCCTGACCCATCTAGTCTTCCACTTAGTGCTTACGACCTCTAGGACTTTCACCTACTATCCTCGACTAGTAGGATTTTTACCCTATGTCCTTAACCCGATAAGACTTCTACCTAGTCCCTCCGACCAGGACTTCCTTGCCTAGCCGTAACTAGGACTTTCCACCTACCTAGTATTCACTAAGACTTTTATCTTGCCTAAACTCACTTAGGACTTTCCTATACACTCAGTCAGACTTATTAGAACCACAATAATCCTTAATTTTGAACCCTTTGTCATTATCAAAATTTGTGTTTGATCATTTGATGCTTCCTCCACCAACATGCATAAATCTTAATTCCTTATACAGACAATGACAGATAGGATGATCAAATGTAGAATGCCTAAATAAAAATGCATGATCCCTTTAGTTAAAGGAAAACAAATTTATACATCCCATGAAGACTATAGGATGGCTTTTGTATATATTGAGATACATTAGACACAATAGAGATGTTAGGATGATAAACTAAGTTTAAGATGTAATTTGATGTATCAAAATGAGCTTTAGTTTCTTTAAATCCAAATGAATTTTGTATAATTAATCATGGGAAAAGCTAATGTACAAATGATGGATATTTAGTTCATAGATCATGGTTGAAAATTATGTCAAAGTCGAGGTAAATACCTCCCTTATGTGCTAGTCACTATTCCAAAGGCTAGTAGCCGCCCGTGGTTTACCTCCTCCGTGTTGGCCCTTGGACGGGCTGGTGGGGGCACTGGGGGCGAGTGTATTCACCTTTTTGCCATCATGGTTAAAAATTATGTTTGAAAATCATTTCAAAAGTGTTTTAGAAAACCTTGGTGACATCTATCTGTTGATTCAAAGTTAAAGTGAAACATTAAAGGTTTCAATTATTTCTAATTTTATATCATTTTTTGAAAATAAAATTAATTTTCATATAAAACTATTTTTCTCAAATAGTATTTGATATAAGTAATGTCTGTAAAAAATTTTATAATTTTTTGCAAATCTAGAATTACTTATGCATTTTAAAAGTTGGTTTGAAATTAAGGTGTAGTTTTTCAAATGATTTGTCAACTGATGTAGAGTATTAATGGACTAATGGGTGTGTTTTTGACTAAAATATATTTGTTTAAGTCATTTAAGCTCACTCCTAGATATCTTAACTATCCCTAACCTTCTGATATACTTGGATAAACATTCAAACGTGATTTTCTTAATGAAAATGAGAAAGGGATGTTCAAAAGAGAAAAATATGGATTTGAGGGAGAGCTTTGGTTTCAAGATTGAATCTTTAACCTTATGACTTAGATTTTGGAGCTTCTTAAAGGTTTAAGAACTTCAAATCATTGTTGGTGAAATTATTGAAGTTGGAGTATACTTTGAGAGGGAGAATGAAGGAACTTAAGATGGATAATGGATGTATGCTCAAGATTGAGCATTAAACACAATGGAAAGTAAGGGAACTGTTATTGTAATGATTGGAAGGTTGAAATATAAGAAGAGAATGAATTTTGAGAAGATGTATTTTTGATGTGTGCTAAAGTGAAAGAATGAAGTGTTTAAGCAAGGAAACATTCATTGTCATGAGAAGTAGATATTGTTGGTGCAACATCCCTCAGGTCAAGGTTGACCTGGTTGACCAAGCTTGAGTCTTGGTTTTGGTTTCGATGTTTGACAATGCAAGGTTGATTGAAGAAGAGTCAAGTAGGTCAAGGATGACCGGTTACTTGACTGGGAAGTCCTAACTGGGATGTTAGGCAGAAGGAAAGACCTAGTGAGTGAAGCTAGACAGTGAGGAAAATCCTAGTAAGTGAAGCTAGGTGAAAGTCCTAGTGAGTGAAGCCAGGCAGAAGAAAATCCTTGTGAGTGAAGCCAGGTGAAAATTCTAGTGAGTGAAGCTAGGTGAAAGACCTGGTGAGTGAAGCCAGGCAGAAGAGAAGTCCTAGTGAGTGAAGCTAGGTAGATTGGAAGTCCTGGTGAGTGAAGCCAAGCACGGCGAAATCCAGATGGGTCAAGATTGACCAGACATCTGGTGAAAGTCCAAGTAGGTCAAGGGAGTGACCAGATACTTGGCACGAGGAAGAAAAGTCCAAGTAAGTCAGAGGGATTGACCGAATACTTGGCAAGAAGAGAAAAGTCCAAGTGGGTCAAAGGGATTGACCAGACATTTGGTGAGAGAGTCCTAGCTGGTCAAGGGTGACCGGATGCTAGGTCTTATGTACCAACAAGTCATGGTTGACTAGATGTTGGTTTAGGGGGCTTTGGACTTGGTTTTGGGCAAAAACCAAGATCTGGATTGATCAGCCGATTGATCCAGTAGATCTGAATTGATCAGCCGATTGATCCAGCAGATTTGGATTAATCAGCCGATTGATCCAGTAGATCTGGATCGATCGGCCGATCGATCCGGTGAGTCCCCGCAAACAGAACCCCTCTGGATCGATCGGTGGATTGATCCAGAGGTCCCAATCGATCAGTGGATCGATTGGGAGTTGCTGTTTATGCGCGATAAGCCCTGGATCGATCCAGGCTATTCCAAAAAGCACAGAGGCACTCGGGATCGATCCGTGGATCGATCCAAAGCCTCCCCGATCGATTGGGAGCAATCCAATAGATCGGGATCCGACCGTTGGCGTCGATTTAAGTCGCAGGCGTTCATTTCCTTCAGAAGATCTTCACGATTTCATCTCAGATCAACACAGCGACTTCTCCACACTTCTCTCAAGCTCAGATCGCCAGTTCTTGAAGGTTCTTGGAGGTTTCCCAAGTCAAGAGGAAGATCAAAAGCAAGAAGAAGAAAGCTAGGGTTAGGGTTTTCATTCCATATCTTGTAAGATATCTATTGTATTTGTTTCCCTTGCTTTCTTCTTGTATTGTGAGGGTTGTAGGGCTTCTCCGCCTTCAGTAGTTACTGAAAAGGAGTGATTTCATAGTGGAGGGTGTGTGAGTGTGTGGATCCTTGGACTAGTCATCTCTTGTGAGGTGGATACCAAGTAAATCCTCTTGTTAGCATTGTGTATTTTGTTTCTTTGTATTTCCGCTGCACATCCTTGAAGAAACAAGCAACGAAGAGCACACGAAGAGCGCAACGAGCTATTCACCCCCCCTCTAGCAGCTTTTCGGTCCCAACAAGTGGTATCAGAGCGAGGCCGCTCTTCACCGGAATCATCGCCGGAAGGGGCAAACAAAACAAGCAAAGCTAGAGGGTGAAGAAGTTGAAGAAATTCTACAAGTCGAAGACTTCATCAAAAGGCTCAACTTTAAGATGCAATTCCAAGATGGACTTGGATTTGACACAAGGGTGGCTCCACCGTACACATCCACAAGCTTCGATTCTTGGAGATCAAGAATCGAAAATTTCTTGATGATGGAGATAGAGCAATGGTTTTCTCTCATGGAAGGATTTGAAGCTCCAATAAACTCTAAGGGCAAGCCTCTCAAGAAAAACAAATGGAGTCAAGAGTAGGTTCAAAGGAGCAAGGCAAACGATAAAGTGACCAAGCTTTTGGTCAACTTATTGCCAAGCAATATTTTGACTCAAGTAGGAGAATTCAAGGATGCCAAGGAGCTTTGGAGCAAGTTGGCATCAATTCATGAGATCCCCTCCACTATACCAAATCAAGAGGAATCCAAAGGCGACCCATTGGAGGAAGAGGAAGAGGACTCCGAAGTTGAGAGATGCTCAACTTCCGAAGAAGAAGTCCAAGAAGAAGCTTCATCCTCAAAGGAGAGCAATCAAAAGAGCAAGGAAGGAGTATATTCCTTGTTTCATGTACAAGAGGATGAAGATGAAGGTGAAGCCTCTACCTCTAGGATTGAGGGGGAGCAATTTTCATTGACACCGGATCAAGAGCAAGAAGAATTCTCCACATCTGGGTCAAGAGAAGAAGAGGATGAAGAAGCTTCCACCTCCACAAATCAAGTCAAATCTATTGGAGGAGTATCATCTTCATATCAAGAGGAAGCTTCTACCTCCGGATCAAAAGGAGAAGATGCCACCCCTACAAGCAAAGGTATAACAATTTCAATTACTAATAAAAATCATATTATATGCTTTGAATGTAGGAAAAAAGGGCATTACAAAAGTAAATGCCCTAAATTGGCCAAGAAGAAGGGCCAAGTGGCACAAAAGGGCAAGGAGAAGCCCAAGGATACCATCCCCAATACAAAGAAGAGTAAGGAGCACATTGTGTGTTTCTCTTGCAATCAAAATGGGCATTACCGAAGTCAATGCCCTAAGGGGAAGAAGAAGGTGGTCAAGACTCTTGGAGGAAGCTCAACTCAAGGGGGAGCCTCCAAGGTAAAAAAGAAGGTATCTTTTATTAAGCCTACCCCTTTAAATTATGGTAAAGAGCATGCAAGTACTAACTTATATCATTTTAATGCTATTTACCATGAAAATAGGAGGCATAATAAAATTAAGGAAAATCATGTAGCTTATCATGCTAAAACCTCTCAACCTAGGGCTAGAAATGTAGATAAAAAACTAGGCAAGAACACTAAGGTCAATAACTATAAGCCTAGAAATAAAAATGCTCATGGATTTAATGGAAAACCAAAAACTAAGGACTTAGTGATGGAAAATCAAGTCTTGAGGTCAAGACTTGACAAACTAGAAAAGACCCTAAAAAGGATGGAAAATATCCTTAAAGGGCAAAATGAGCAAAATATAGGTTTAGGAGTACTACAAGGGTCATCCAAGAGTCATAGAGGTTTGGGATACAAACCTAAAATCAAAAAGGATGTACCTACTTACCATAGGGTTTCATATAGCTATGGAACCAACCCTAAGTCTAGAGGTCAAGTCAAGGATACAAGGGAAGTTATCCCTAGAAGTATCTTTACAACGACAAACGTGACTAAGACCTCTAAGAAGGCTAAGAAAGTCACTAACAAGGTCACAAGGGAAGCAATCCTTAGGGTCGACCTAGAAAAAGTGACCAAGACTTCTAAGAAGGCAAACAAGGTCACTAGGAAGGTATCTAGGGAAGTTATCCCTAGTGAATGCCTAGAGCATCCAAGAAGCACCAATAGGTGTTGGGTTCCTAGGAGTATTTTCTCTACCCCATAGATGGGTTAGAGAGTGTCAACTCTAAAAAGAAGGGTAGTTAACCTAACTTTGAAGAAATTGACACTCAAGGAGCATTTTCAAGGTTATTATTAACCTTTGAAAATGAAATGGATTTACATTTACTCTTTGGAAGAGTAAAATGTGCAAAAAATTAAAAATATTGATTTTAATCTTAATTGGCACAATTTGGGAAAACATAAGAAATATCAAGTTGAGATTTTGGTATTTTCTTAATAATTTAAGGCAAATCTAAGCCTTAATTTAAAGTGCTTCTCTTGTGGAAAAATGAAATATGCCAACACTTGAGGAATATGCTTAATTTCAATTGGCATAAATTAATCAAGAGAATTAGAAATGTCAAGTTAGGTTTTGGCACTTTCTTGAAGCACTTTGGGCAAATCTAGGGTTTAAGTTTTAGGATTAGCTAAGATTAAGGATACTTAGATAGATAATCTAGGTATATTTTATTTATGCTAAATCTTGCCATGATTGTTTGCCCATTATATGTCATGACATCATGTTTTATTTTTGCACTCATGCCTTATTATAAAAATACAAAAATATCATGTCATGTCATACATACATCATGTAGTTATAAGAAAATTTTCTTCTGAAAATCATTTCTTTTTAATGTATGTCATAACATTATCATGCATTATGTTTAATTCCTTAAAAGCAAGGACAAATGGCATTTATCAACAAGTGTTTTCAACAAGTGTTGTCAACAAGTGGTATTAACAAGTAACATCCTAAGTGGATATTCAATATCCACAAAATGCCTAGATAGATATGCATGATCCCTAGATTAGGGCAAAACCAAACTTTATATCTCACAAAGACCAATAAGATGACTTTTATGTGTTTTAGTGCACATTAGATACAAGTGAGATGTTAGGATGATGAACAAAACTCAAGATGTTGATTTAGTGCATTCTTTTGAGTTTTAAGTTCATCAAAACATATAGTTATGTGTTTTCCCATCATTGGGAAAGCTAATGTACAAGTAATGTGCATTAAGCCCAAGGAATATGGTGGGATATTGGTTTTGAAAATGTTTTAAAAATAATTTTGGAAAACCTTGGTGAAGGCTATTTTTTGATAGTAATCACCATTGAATAGTTAAACACAAACTTAAAGAAAACACTAAAGTTTTTGCAAGTTCTCAAGTTTGTGTCAATCTTTGAAAATATGATGTATTTTCATAGAAAACTATTTTTCCATGATAAATTATACCCTAAATAATGTCTACACAAATTTTTACGATATTTGGAATTTTGTAGAATTTTCTAGGGGTTTCTGAAATTGACTGAAATTGAATTTCAGCAATTTCAGGCCTTCAATCGATCAGTGGATCGATTGGAGTGCCTCAATCGATCAGCCGATAGATTGAGAAGGCATTTCTCGCGAGCAGAAGCTCGCTGGATCGATCAGCCGATCGATCCAAGAAGACTGAATCGATCAGTGGATCGATTCAGAAGGGTTCAATCGATTGGAACCCAACTCCAATCGATCGAAGATGCTGATTTTGGCTGGGAAGGTCTGATTTCAGCATCTTTGAACCTATTTTAGTCTAGGTAACCATTCCAAACCCCTGAAAATATATTTGTATACATAAAAAGGGTGTTTTCGTGTGGAAAACAAGAATGGATTGGTTAAGGAAGGCTAAGTTGAAGTTTAGGTTGAGGTTTGTTTCAAATTTTGAATATTTGAACCTCAAAACTTCTAAAATTGGGTTTCCTAAAGTTTTAGGGATTCCAAGTCATTGTTGGTGCAATGACAGAAGTTACCACCATGTCTTTAGGGGGAGGGACTCTTTAAAGACATGAAAAATAATTGGGTTTTCATGAACTTTGGAAGGTGGTTAACCTTCCGTTAAGAACATGCTCAAGGTTGAGCGTTTGAACTTTAATGGGGAGTGGATATCCTCATTGTTCAAGTGGTTTCAAGTGGATAATGCTCAAAGATAGGCATTTGCCTACATTGGGGGAGAATGTAGGGTTAAGGATAATGAAGGGTATGGGACCTTTATTATCGTGTTAATCACAACGAGTGAAGTTGTGAACAGCGATGAGCAACTCTTCAGGGGGAGAGTTTTCAACAAGTGAATTTGTTGATGAGTGCCCAAAAATGGGGCATGGTTTGATGTGTGCCAATAGGGGGAGAATGAAAGGGAGTAAGTTAGGATTTCATTACCTAGAGGGAGTTTGCCCTCTTAGGGGAAAAATGAAGGGCTTAACTTATGTATTCATTACCTAGTGGCATGAAGCAGGTTTAGGCTATGAGATTAGCCTAACTTACATGTGGTATTGTAAGTGATAGTGTTGGTATTGTCAAACATCAAAAAGGGAGAGATTGTTGGTGCAACATCCCTCAGGTCAAGGTTGACCTGGTTGACCAAGCTTGAGTCTTGGTTTGGGTTTCGATGTTTGACAATGCAAGGTTGATTGAAGAAGAGTCAAGTACGTTAAGGATGACTGGATACTTGATTGGGAAGTTCTAACTGGGATGTTAGGCAGAAGGAAAGACCTAGTGAGTGAAGCTAGGCAGTGAGGAAAATCCTAGTAAGTGAAGCTAGGTGAAAGTCCTGGTGAGTGAAGCCAGACAGAAAAAATCCTAGTGAGTGAAGCCAGGTGAAAATCCTAGTGAGTGAAGTTAGGTGAAAGACCTTGTGAGTGAAGCCAGGCAGAAGAGAAGTCCTAGTGAGTGAAGCTAGGCAGATTGGAAGTCCTGGTGAGTGAAGCCAGGCACGGGGAAATCCAGATGGGTCAAGATTGACCAGACATCTGGTGAAAGTCCAAGTAGGTCAAGGGAGTGACCGGATACTTGGCAAGAGGAAGAAAAGTCCAAGTAAATCAGAGGGATTGACCGGATACTTGGCAAGAAGAGAAAAGTCCAAGTGGGTCAAAGGGATTGACCAGACACTTGGTGAGAGAGTCCTAGCTGGTCAAGGGTGACCGGATGCTATGTCTTATGTACTAACAAGTCATGGTTGACTAGATGTTGGTTTAGGGGGCTTTGGACTTGGTTTTGGGCAAAAACCAAGATCTGGATTGATCAGCCGATTGATCCAGCAGATCTGAATTGATCAGCCGATTGATCCAGCAGATTTGGATTGATCAGCCGATTGATCCAGCAGATCTGGATCGATCAGTGGATCGATCCAGCAGATCTGGATCGATCGGCCGATCGATCCAGTGAGTCCCCGCGAACAGAAACCCTCTGGATCGATCGGTGGATCGATCCAGAGGTCCCAATCGATCAGTGGATCGATTGGGAGCTGCTGTTTATGCGCGATAAGCCCTGGATCGATCCACCGATCGATCCAGGCTATTCTAGAAAGCACAGAGGCGCTCGAGATCGATCCGTGGATCGATCCAAAGCCTCTCCGATCGATTGGGAGCAATCCAATCGATTGGGATCCGACCGTTGGCGTCGATTTAAGCCGCAGGCATTCATTTCCTTCGGAAGATCTTCACGATTTCATCTCAGATCAACACAGCGACTTCTCCACACTTCTCTCAAGCTCAGATCGCCAGTTCTTGAAGGTTCTTGGAGGTTTCCCAAGTCAAGAGGAAGATCAAAAGCAAGAAGAAGAAAGCTAGGGTTAGGGTTTTCATTCCATATCTTGTAAGATATCTATTGTATTTGTTTCCCTTGCTTTCTTCTTGTATTGTGAGGGTTGTAGGGTTTCTCCGCCTTCAGTAGTTACTGAAAAGGAGTGATTTCATAGTGGAGGGTGTGGATTCTTGGACTAGTCACCTCTTGTGAGGTGGATACCAAGTAAATCCTCTTGTTAGCGTTGTGTATTTTGTTTCTTTATATTTCTGCTGCACATCCTTGAAGAAACAAGTAACGAAGAGCACACGAAGAGCGCAACGAGCTATTCACCCCCCCCCCCCTCTAGCAGCTTTTCGGTCCCAACAGATATTGGGCTAATGAGTTTGTCTAATTTAAACATATTGTCAAATATCAAAAAAAGAGAAGATTATTGATGTAATTGACCTCTAGTCCAGGTTGACCCAATATGATTGAACAAACTCGAGTTGGCTATTGATGTTTAATCAATATGTTAGCTAGTCGAGTAAGACATCAAGTAGGTCAAGTTTGACCATATACTTGGCAGTCGATCAATATGTTAAGTTGGTTGAGAGAAGAATCGAGTAGGTCAAGATTAATTGGATACTTGACAAGATATGAAAAGTTCAAGTGAGTTATGATTGACTAAACACTTGGGAATCGGAAGTCCAACAAGGAGTTAGCATGATACGAAAAGTATAACCGTGTCACGATTGACTGAACACTTGGTTATCGAAAGTCTAACAAGGAGTTGGTACGAAACAAAAAGTCCAAGTGGATTATGGTTGACCAGACACTTGGTGATCAAAAGTCCAATATAGAGTTGGTAAGCGAAGAGATCGAGTGGGTCATAGGTGACCAAACACTTGACAGTTGAAAGTCTAATAGGGAGTTGACATGAGGTATAAAGTCCTGACATGTTAAGGTTAACCGAATGCTAGGTAATAAGGAAGTCCTGGTAGGTCAAGGTTGATCGAATACTATACAACGATGAAGTCATAATAGGTCAACTTTGACCGAATGCTAGGAAACGAGAACTCTCGATAAGTAAAGGTTGACTGGATGTTTAGCAAAGAGTCTTGATAGGTTGAGTTCAACCATATATATACCAAGAAATATGAGAACTCAACTTTATCAAAGCTAAAACATGAGTATTAATTGATTGATATGGTGTATCGATTGACCGATAGACTCTAAACCCCAAAATTGGGGTTTACGATGTTTTTAAGGTTTGCTATAGTAATTTTGGGGTTGCTACAGTATTTTACAGTTTGCTACACTGGCTTCAAGGTTTGCTACAACAATTATGATTTGCTACCATAACAATCGACTAATGAACAAAAACAACTGATAGTTATTGTAGAAAATAGGAGATTTAGTTAGGAATTTACCTGTTCAACTTAATTTATCATAATTTGTCAACTAGTAGAGTGTATCAGTCAACTAATGGCATTGTAACAGCATACATAAGGTTTATAACTCAACTACGGGATTTGACTATTCGTGATCAGTCGACTACAAGGTTTAGCAGTAGATTGATATTGGTGAAACAAGTCAAGAAAGTCGCTTTGTATGTTTAAATAGTCGGATTTGACAGGGCAGCTAATTGATGGGTAAGATCAATTGATTGATAAGGGAAATCAGCCCGGACAACAATCCTATAAAAGAATGTTTTGAAGTATTTTGAAGAAGTTAATTCTTAAGAAATTGGAAATGAAATGCCACTATATTTTTTACCATCAAAAGGTTATCCAAAATAACAAGCAAACTTCTAAAGCAAAGATTTCATTTGTAAAGTTTATTTTACTTTCATATGCTTTTGTATTTATATCTTGTGGTGTTGTTGCAAAAAAAAAAAATTAAGAGGTTTCTTCGCCTCCAGAAGGTATCACAAAAGGATAAAGATAATGGTGATAGCTAGTCATTAGGACTAGGCCTGGGACATAATCACCTTGAGAGGCAATGAACCAAGTAAAACAAGCATGTTAACGTGTCCTTGTATTAACATTGAAGAGTTAATACAATTTTAGTTTTCAACATCCTCACACTTCCATGTGTGCTCATTTAGAATTTCATTAAGGGCACCGATACATATCAATATTATCTTCCCCGGTGCCATTCATTTAGCACATGAAAATGTATAAGAAACTCACTAACTTAAGTCAAGGTTCTTGCACGAGACGACTATTTAATACCTAGCCCATACAAATAATAGACAGGGGAATAAATAGCACTTGAAAGCAAGCTCTATGATTCTCGTGATCATGAATGCATGCAAGCTTCGTCCTTTATGATATACTCTATCACTGCTAAAATATATCTCAAACAGGTGCAATAAAATAATATATACAAAATTAAATAATCGAGCGACACTCGAATTAATTAATCAATCAATCAATTAATTACAAATTAATTAAAATAACAGCTAGGGCATGGTGTTTGCTACTTATCGGTCAGCAAGTAATTGACTATACACGTAACCGCAACGGGGCTTCATTACATGCGACATGCAGTAAGTAGCACATGAATGCTAGTTTTATGGCCACTTGCATGGCGTACACTTGTCAATGCAGTCGGTACGTATATCTGTCAGCATGCATACATAGGCATTTTTGTTTGTATTAGGTTCTACTATATATAAAAAAAAGACGCTTGGTAATCAATCAAACAAAAACTGAGCTCTGATCTCATATATGAGCAGGTGTGTGTGCGAATCATCAAGCTTGCATGCAGCTCAGAAGTGTCAACTCGAAGTAGGTTTCAATTGAAATGCCTGCCAGCATTAATTCACATATTTATATCTATAAAATATATTCAGTGTGTTTAGGTAAGCCTTAGTTTTCTTTCTTCACGTGGAAATGGTCCTTCCTTTTGATGTCCCAGAATTCTATATGGAAACTCTGAATAGAATTATCATAATTAATGAAAGTTATTGGGGTGTTCACTCATCTCTGATCCTTCATTTAATGAAGGTGAATTTCTTTGCAGTGGCCCGGCGATGGATGTGATTAGATTTTTAGGATACGTTTAATTCAAGTTATTATATATAATTTTGATTCTTTGATTACTAAATAATTATATTTATATAATTAAGATTATAAGAAATAAAATATAATTAAATGTTGTTTGATAATCTAATTTAATATTTATTATATTACTCTTTATTTCAATTTGATATTTGATTATTTTTTAAAGAATAAATTTAGTTAATAAAATTAATTAATAAGTTGATAATCTATATCTATAATAAATAAATATAATTTATTTATAATTTTTAAAATTTAAAATAAACTTATGTATTTTTAAAATATAATTAAAATTTTTATCTTCTTTGTTTTTACCTTTTTGCAGATGATGCATTGCTCCCACCCACGCGATCGTCGGTGCCACCTCCTCCCTAAGCTATCGATCCCGTCTCCTCTGTAAGTCGTTGGCACTGTCTCCTCCGCAAACCATCGACGCCGTCGCTAATGTCGCTGCCCATCATCATGTCCTCTTCATAGTAGGACGTTGTTCGAAGGTGATCACCAGCACCACCTCCTCCGCAAGCCGTTAGCGCTGGAGCGGCCTCCACCGCCAGCGCTGGAGCGGCCTCCTCTGTAAGCTACTGCCGCTGCCGCCGCTCATCCCACCAAATAGGTTGGAAAACAAAACCTCCTCCGCAAGCTACCGCCTCCTCCGCAAGCTATCACCATTGTCGCTGTCTCATCCCACCAAGCTACCGTCGGTGCAGAATGAGTCATCCCTTTGTGCGCCCCTCCCTGCCTCCGCTCCTTCTAAGCCTAATGGCCGCTTGTCCTCTTTCGCGCATAGAATTAGGAGGGTAATTTTGAAAAAATGTTGTTGCTAACTCGGGAATGAAGAAAACCCTAGGCTTTCTAAGGTAAACGGATTCCCCCTTTTGCTGACATTTTAGTGATGTGGTAGGCATCATTCATTCTTGGAAATCGCTTATTACCTAAATTAAAAAGGATTTTTATTGATAAACTTAGATAGATAACTAAGATTATCAAATATAACCTCCAATTAAATACACCCATAGGGTTGAGACTTTGTGGCGGCAGCTTCTTGCCTTCATCTCAAGTATGTCAAACCAACTGGTGAGCAGCATACTGCAGGGCCTTAAATATATCCACAAGTAATTCATTCATGCACAACAATGCAGAGAGTTATTAATCACAGTGGTGCATATCAATAGTTAATGAATATTGTTATATAGCAAGAAGGTATACAAGCTAGCAAACCACAAGATAAGATCTAGCTATAGCTTAATTAACGCCGTCCTGCATGCATTCATGGCCAATCAATGCACTTGTTTATAGTCTAATTAGTGCATTGATAACTGTTTATTTATGTGTATGCTCATATGGTTGCAGTGATAGTCTTGTTAATTAGAGTTCCAAGTAGTTTAATAGCTTAATTGGCAATATCAGAAGCGTGTAATGGGTTATTAGTTCATTAATTCCTGTAAAACGGGGAGTGAAATTAAATTGCTAGCTTTTGACTGTGCTGATTTTGATTTTCTCCTGTATATTTATGTCTAGAGCCAAATGTAATAAATATGTATTTTTCATTCTTAATAGTTTTCTTAAAATTAAAGATTATTTTCTTGAGTGTCGTGGAACTTGAAAGAAAATTAGAAACAGATATCTCTTTACTGAAATTTATCCGTTTTAGGACCGATTTTGTCACTAGAGGGAATAAAGAGTGATTCATAATTTTTTTTTGTCATTCAGGATCGTCATGCTCATCTACAATGTGTCAACAAGCAGCGAAAATAAAAAACATAAATAAATTAAAGAAAAACACATGTAAGCAGCGAAAATAAAAACATAAACAAATTCAAGTAAAACACATGCACAACAAATCGAGATTTTACATAGTTCGAATTTTTGCTTCCTACTCTAGGACTTTGTCCTAGCAATATTCCACTATCCTTCTCTTTGTAGGAGACTTTTCGGCAATAGTCCAGTACAACTGCCTTGATTGTTGTTTGTAGCTTTGGTTTGCTTCTTGAGGTCTGGAAATGCAACAATGCCATCCTCCAAAACCCCCAAGAATTAATTACGAAAATCTTCACAAAGCCCTCACTTTATAATCTTTAGGTCCGGGAAGATTTCACCTAACAACCCACTAATCATCACCTTTAATCGATTACTCCACTAAATTCAATTCTGCAAAACGACTCTTGTCCACTCTTTATTTGACCATAAACAATTGAATGTTATTGTTCATAAGTCGATTGATGTTTAAAAAGTCAAGTATCAAAGCCGATTCATAAACCTTTTGTTCGCTGCAATAATATGATTATTATTGTTCATCAATTGATTGATTATAAATCAATCAAGCGTAACAGTTGAGTTTTAAATTTTTTATTTGCTGCTATATTGTCACAAGTTCATCAATCAACTATTACTATAGCAGAAATATTGTAGTGCTCGAATGACACTCTTTATGAATCGACTTTACTGTAGCTAAAATATTGTTCATGGTATTGAAAATATGGTTTATACAGATTTATTTATGTCAAAGGACCCTCACGTTTCCAGAATTTTCTCATATGATTAGTATCAATTAACCCCAGTTTACTTATTGCTTTATCCTTGCCTAGTATCATATTGACTTCTGCCCATTAGGATTTTACTCGCCTAATATCCAGTCAACCTTAACCGGTTAGGATTTTTCATCTCATGCCTAATATCCAATCAACATTTACTTACTATATGCCAAATATCTCATTTTCCTTAATCTTTTTGGACTTCTCTTATCATACCTAATATCTGATCATGATCAATCAAAACTTTCACTTTTGTCAAGTATCTGATCAACCTTTACTTATTTAAACTTTTTTCTTACTAAATGCCTTCTTTATGACTCATTTGGAATTTATTTTTGTCAACTTCCGATTAGACTTTCAACCGTCAAGTATTCGGTCAACCATCAATTAACTAACTTACTTGACTTTTTGCTCAAACATTCATATCTACATCAATTTTGGTCAACCATACCCGAAGTCGATTGTAATGACAATCTCCCTCTCTAACAAACTCTCCTTTTACATACTTATTATCTCATTCTCATCGATAAATATATTGATCAAATATTAAAACTCAATTCGAGTTAACTTGAACTTAGTCAACTCAATCAGTCTTGACTAGAGGTCAATTATATCAACACTTTTTTACTTAAGTTTAAATAAAATTTATTGATGCAGGGAGCACCAGATGATTAAACCTGTGTTTTGATAATGGTAAAGGGTTCAAAGTTAAGTTTACTTGTTGTTTAACAAGTGTGAATGAACTTGCAGGAAAGTCCTAAGTGTTTTTAGGTAAAAATCCAAGTGGATTCTAGTCAGGTGGAAAATCCTAGAGGGATATAACCCTAGGTCCTAAGGGGTGGTAATCCTACGTTATGAAAAATCCTAGCTGCAGTTAAACAATGAAATCCTAACCCAGAGGACTAGGCAAAGTCTTAGCAAGATGAGGATGTCAGGAAAAATCCTAGGATCGTAGATTCTATGTGGAAGTCCTGGGGGTTGCGGATACCAGGAGGAAGTCTGGACGGGTCAGGGATCGGGCATCCAGCGGAAAAGACTTGAAGCCTCGGATGTTGAGCAGAAGTCTAGATGGTCTGGAGGACCAATTTACAAAAGGTAATTTCTCCTGGGAGGAGTAGGTGAGGATGCGTTTCTGGAAGAGGGAACAGTAGACGTCGGTCCAACCTAGAGTTTTAGTAAAACTCAAAGTCAGGACCGGATAGTCAAAGGCTATCATATTCATATTATATATTATTTATTGCCTGGGCTAACTTTATTTTATAGAAAATGAAGTATCTAGAAAAATCTGGTCCGGGCACCCGGATACCTTCGCCGAGCAGCAGCCCGGGCGAGGGCCAACTGCCCTCGCGGTCTAGGCGCCCTCGCAATCCGGGCACCCGGAGTTGGTCCAAGTGCCTGAAACTCCGGATTTTATCTTGTTGCCAAACTGGAGCACGTTGATTGGACGAGCCTACGTCATGGTCCAGACGCCCGGAATAGCCTATAAAAGCAGCATTCGACCAGCACCTGAAAAACAACATTCCAAACAACTTTCGCTTCTTCGTGTTACTGTGAAAAGGCTTCCTCGATGCTCAAAAGCTGCCCCGACAACCACCACGCTGAATATTTAAATTTCTGAGTCGTTGGTGTTCTTTAATTTCTCTAATTACTTGTACTTATTTAAAATTGTACTTGTACTATTTACGATTGATTAGTGATTGCCCAACGAAAGCACTCTCAAGTATGAGCCTTGGAGTAGGAGTCGCCGCAAGCTCCGAACCAAGTAAATCATAGTGTTTGCGATTATTTTTTTGTGTCTTTATTTTTGCTGCCTTTACTCTCTCTGATTGTTTTTAAACAAATGTGAAAGTCACGAGCGCTATTCACCATCCTCTAGCGCAATGATCCTATAATTAGTATTAGAGCGAGGCTGCTTTGAATTGATTAAACCACCAATCGAGTAGGGGGTTCCTTTTTGAAAAAGAAAACTGTGTATCATTTTTGTTTAAAATTTTTTTAAACAAAAAATTCACTTTCATTTTTTTCACCATTAGTAAGAATTTGTGAAATATCACGTTTGACAAAATTTGATATTGTATTTTTTTATTATTTTATTTTTTCTTGAAATTGGTATCATTGCCCCTTTTGATTAGATTTCTTTTTCACAATTGAGTTTTTCATGTCTCAAAGTTGGTGAAAATATCACTCGAGCTGTACAATCTCTTTTCATACCGCACTATTTATCCAAGACTAAGTCTTGGTAGTCTTTGCTCTTTTATTTTTGTGTGTAAGATTCCCTCAAATGGCATACTAAGAAGGCTACAGCACTGCTCATCCACCACTATTATCCGACGAAGATTTTGGCTACTGGAAAGGCCGAATAGAGTACTATCTGAAGACCAAGGTAGAAATGTGGATCATCATCCAAACATGCCTCTCCCTACCAATCGATGCCACTGAAGCACTTGTGTCATGCAAAAACTGGGGCACACACTTGATAAAAAAGATCGAGGCTGATGCTTAGGTGACTTGAGCCCTATAATGTGGACTAACCAAAGAAGAGCTGAACCGAGTTGGCCCATTTTCAAGCACCAAAGACTTATGGGAAAAATTAGTCTAGCTGCATGAGGGAACCTCCAATACTAAGGTAAGTAAAAGAGATTTGATTCAATTGAATAATATAAAAATGTAGGAGGGTGAGACGACAAGCCAACTACACGCACACATCCAAGTCTCAACGGTCTCCACGCAATTGGTCAAAAGGTGGAAAATCGTGACGTCATCAGGTATGCGCTAAATGTCTTTCCTAGGAACACCTTATGGGCATCAATGGTAGATGCTTACAAGGTATCTAAGGACCTTTCCTTAATTAGATTAGATGAATTATTTTCTAAATTTGAATTTCATGAATAGACTAATGCGTTGCCAGCTGAGAAAAGTATTGCTTTGGTCGCAGGTACAAACAGAACAAGGGAACCAAAAATCAAGCGCAGAACCGAACCCGAGTCTGAAGATGAATCTGACTTGGAAGAAGACCATGAAATTACTGTCGAGTTGGTGAAACTGGTACGAAAATGTACAAAAAGAAGAAGGTGACTCAATCAAACACGAAGGCGAAGTATGAAGTCATCTGCTACTGTTGCAACAAGAAGGGGCATATCAAGCCTGAATGTCCAAACTAGAAGCAAAAAGGAAGAAAGGCCTTGAAAGCAATGTGGTCCGAATCCTCAGAAGACTCGGATAAAGAACACGAGCAAGCAAGCTTCATTGCTCTACCAACACAAGTATACGTTGTCAAAATTGATTTTCAAATCTAAAGTCGAAGCTGAATCAGAAACAGAGTCCGAAAGAAGTCATGGATCCGTATTCGTTTCCGAAAGGTCAAATAATATTATAAGTTCTCTGATTGCCGGTATTCAAGTCAATGATTTACAAAATTTAACTTCATATCTATTAAGGAAATTGGTCAAATCCAATATCTGAGTCAAGTCACTCTAAAAGAAGGTAGCAACCCTTAAGGAAGTAACTAACCCAAGCTCCTTGATTGAATCTATTCAGACTGAAACTTTTAACTCAAGTTTAACAACTTGAAGAAGAAAATTCTAGCCTGAAAAGTCAAGTCAAGGAACTGAAGGATACATTGAAATGATTCACCTTGTGTTCCAAGAATCTTGATGTGATTCTTGGAAAACAAAAAGACATATACAGTCGATTCGGACTTGGATATAAGGCTAAACATAAATTTAAATCTTAATTGTCTCTTGTAAATCTATTAAATAGAAACTTACTTCAAGCATGGGTCCCCAAGTCTAACCTAATTAATCAAATTGGACTTGATCAATATTGGATCCCTAAGGATCAAATACACTACCTTGATAGACCTTATCAAGGCTATGATCTAGGGGGGAGCCAATAGAAAAACCATTTTCATTAGATAAAAAGTTGATTGATGCTTGATTTACTGCTTTCTTTATACATGCTTAGATTAGGATAGATAAGGACATATGCTTGATCGACAATTATCTAGTTAGACCAAGGATTCTCAGAAATAAAATTAAATATTTAATTTTTTTAAAAGGCTTTATATAGAAGTGGTTATTGTTCCAATATCCAAGAAAGTCTAGTGCATCGCTACAGCCTAAAAGTCAATTATTGAAAAAAAATATTTAATTGACTAACTATTAAATCTTAATCTAACTCAAACGTAAATCAATTCTTAGATTTAAATTTAAATTAAAGATTAAATTAACTATCTTACAAAATTCATAAGGTTCCCTACTTGACAATCTAGACAGGGTGAGATGGATTTAAGTTTAAATTGAGAATTAGTTTTATCTAATTCAAACCAATCAAATTCAAAATTAATTTTAAAATATTAATTAATTTCAAATGTTAATTAATTACAAAATCATAATTAATTTCAAAACTTTAATTAATTTCAAAACATTAATTAATTAATCTTTAAATAATTAATCTTTAAATTTTAATTCAAACTTAAATATCTTTTAAATTTTATTTTTAAGATTGAAATTTAAGTTTAATCTTATCTAAATTTAAAATTTAATATTCTTGAAATCCAAATTTAAATTCAAACTTAAATATTTGAAAATTCAAAATTTAATATTTTTTAAATCCAAACTTAAAATTTAAATTTAAAATTTTAATATTTTTGAAAACCTAATTTAAATATTTTAAAATTTAAAATTCAATATTTTTGGAAACCTAATTTAAATTCAAAATTCAATATTTTTAAAATTCAAATTTAAAATTTTTGAAAACCTAATTTAAATATTTTAAATTTTCAAATTAAATATTTTTAAAATTCAAATTTAATATTTTTGAAAACCTAATTTAAATATTTTAAAATTCAAAATTCAATATTTTTGAAATCTAAATTTAAATTCAAACTTAATATTTTTCAATATCATAAATATTTTTTTAAAATTAGAGATAAAACTAACTTCAAAATTAACTTAACTCCATCTCACATAAACCCATAAGCTGAATATGTTTGATAACATACAATGGGTGAGATGAAAAATTAAGAGAATAAATAATTACCTTTATATTATTAAACTTATGTTTTTCATGCTTGGACTCTAGGGTCATAGTTATTAATCAAGGCATTTATTAAATTATTTAAGCTCACTATCCTCTACAAATTACTTAAATTTTTTAAGAGAGAGAGAGAGAGAGAAATAGGGAGTTACATTATTTTAAGTTTTCTTGTGGGGCGCTATTTCAAAAGAAAGTTTATAATTTAAAATCAAATACTTCTTCAAAAACAAATTTTAAAAGAAAATCTTTTCAAAGCAAAGTATTTAACTAAGCTTTTTTAAAGAGAAACTCTTTTCAAAGTTAAGTCTTTAGCTAAGTTTTTTTTTAAAAAAAAAAATTCAAAGCTAAGTATTTAGCTATTTTTTTTCTTTTCAAAGCTAAGTTTTTTAAAATAGAAAATTTTTTCAAAGCTAAGTATTTTTCAACGGCATTCCTTCAAAACTAAGTATTTACCTAAGTATTTTTAAAGACATTATTTTCAAAGTTAAATATCTAATAAGTTTTTCTAAGAAACTCTTTGGAAGCTAAATATATTTTTTTGAAAAGAAAGTAAAGTGCTACTTTTAGAGGGAGCTTAAAGAAAAAGATTAAAAAGTTAACTTATCAAATTTAAAGTTTTTTAAACTTTTCTTTCTACTTAATAGTTTTTTGATATATGTCAAAGGAGGAAAAATGTGTTAAAAGTAAAGTAAAAAAACCTTATTTTGAGAAAAAGTAATACTTAAGGGTGAGTGAGTAACATTTTATTTTTTACCTTGAAAAATGTTACTTGTAATTTACTTGGTATTTATTCTACTTTATCCTTTCAAATATTTTTTTATTTTTACTTAACTTTGAACTATGTTGTCATAATCAAAAAGGGAGAGATTGTTGGAGCAGGGAGCACCAGACGATCAAACCTGTGTTTTGATAATGACAAAAAGTTCAAAGTTAAACTTACTTGTTATCTAATAAGTGTGAATGAGCTTGCAGGAAAGTCCTAAGTATTTTTAGGCAAAAGTCCAAGTGGATTCTATGCAGGTGGAAAATCCTAGGAGAAAGTAACCTTAAGTCCTAGGGGATAGTAACCCTAGGTTATGAAAAGTTCTAGCTGCAGTTAGACAACGAAGTCCTAGTCCGGAGGACTAGGCGAAGTCTTAGCAGGATGAGGATGTTAGGAGAAATCCTATTATCGCGGATTGTAGGTGAAAGTCTTGGGGGTTGCGGACACCAGGCGGAAGACTGGACGGGCCGGGGATTAGACGTCCAACGGAAAAGACCTGAAGCCTCGGATGCTAAGCAGAAGTCCAGATGGTGTAGAGGACCGATCTGACAAAAGGTAATTTCTCCTGAGAGGAGTAGGTGAGGATGCGCTCCCCAAAAAGGGAACAGTAGGTATTGGTCCGACCTAAAGTTTCAACGAAACTCAAAGTCAGGATCGGTCAGTAAAAGATTGTCAAATTCATATTATATTTTGTTTATTGTCTAGACTAACTTTATTTTGTAGAAAATGAAGCAGCTAGAAAAAGCTGGTCCGGGCGCCCAGGATACCTTCGTCGAGCGGTAGCCCCGGCGAGGGTCAGGCGCTCGGAGCTAGTCAAGGCGTTTAGAACGTCGAATTTTATACCGTCGTCAAGATGGAGCACGCTGATTGAACGGGCCTACATCACGGTCCAGGTGCCCGGTGTTAGGATCCTTCGTACTCGGCTAGAGAGGGGGGTGTGAATAGCCGCCCCAAATTACTCGTTTCTTCCTACAATTCGTTAGCGTAGCGGAAAAATAAAATAGAAACGAAAGGAAGAATATCAAACCTTAACACAGCGATGTACGAGGTTCGGAGATGATGCTCCTACTCCTCGGCGTGTCCGTAAGGTGGACGAACCCAATCAATCCGTCGGTGGATGAGTCCCCGGAAAACCGGCTAATAAAAACTCCTTCTGGGTGGAGAAACCTCGCCACACTTATTTGCAACAGCAAACAGGAGTACAAGTACAAAGAATAAGCAAGAAATACAATAAGAATACACAAGCACTCTACCAATCTTGCTTTCTCGTCGACTGGAGTCCAGATGAAGCAGCAGCTTAAAAAAAAACCCTAACAGCAGCAGCTGTTCCAGTCAAGGAAGCTCACGCGAAGCTTTCGGAAGAACTCAACAGAGCTCTTATCGCAGCCCACAAATCTTCAGCAGAAGAGAGGAAAAAGAGGAAGAAGAAACAGAAGATGCCTCGATCCTTTATACCTATGAAGGAGAAGCATGAAGAAACTAGCCGCTGGTCACACGGCTAGAACCTGATCGATGCGTGGACCGATCAACATCTGATCGGGCAGATCGATCGGAAAGAAGCTCGCATTCGTCCCTCGATCGGTCCATGGACCGATCAGAAACCTCTGATCGGTCCGTAGACCGATCGGGCTTCTGCTAGTTTGCCATCGATCTTCTTCGATCGGTCTGCCGATCGATAACCATCAAGAGATATCGATCGGTCACCGATCGGTCACCGACCGATCGATGAGCCATATCATTGGATCGATGCGGCCGATCCAAACTTCTCAACCCTAAACCTAAGGCTTCCATACCAACATCCGGTCAACCTTGACTGTTGGTACATCATCCTAGCATTTGGTCACTCCCTTGACTGCTAGCACTCCGCTAAGTGTCCGGCCAATCCTTTTGACCCACTTAGACTTTTCCCACCGATGTCCGATCACCCTTGATCCATCTGGATTTTTCCTGCCCGCTTCACTCACCAGAATTTCACACTACCTAACATCCCAGTTAGGACTTTCCCCCGCCTGGCTCACCAGGACTTTCCAACTGCCTAACATCCCAGTTAGGACTTTCCCACTGCCTGGCTTCACTCACCAGGACTTTCCACCTGCCTAACATCCCAGTTAGGACTTTCTAATTCACCTAGCTTCACTCACTAGGATTTTCACCTGGCTTCACTCACCAGGATTTTCCCAATTGCCGGGTTTCCCTCACCGAGACTTTCACCTTTACCCAGCTTCACTCACTAGGATTTTCACCGCTTCACTCACGAGGATTATTGCCCGGCTTCACTCACCAGGACTTTCACCTTCACCTAGCTTCACTCACTAGGATTTTCACCTGGCTTCACTCACCAGGATTTCCCGACTGCCTGGCTTCACTCACCAGGACTTTTCCCGTGCCAAACTCCCTGTTTGGACTTTCCCCGTGCCAAGCCTCCATACTTGGACTTTCCGCGTGCCAAGCTCCTGCTTGGACTTTTCCCCGTGCCAAGTCTCCGTACTTGGACTTTTCCAGTGCCAAGTCTCCATACTTGGACTTTTCGCGTGCCAAGCTCCCTGCTTGGACTTTTCCCGAATCAGGTCAACCAAGTCAACCTTGACTTACAGTTGCACCAATAATCTCCCAAACATCTATTCTTGTCCCATATCAAGAATAGAACTCTCTCACGAGTGTCAAACATCAACATGCAACTCAACTAGGTCAACCTTGACCTAAGGTTGCACCGACAATCTTCCCAAGTCAAACATCAAAATACAACTCGAGTCAAGTCACCTCGAGTCGGGTCAACCAGGTCAACCTTGACCTAAGGTTGCACCAACAATCTCCCCCTTTTTGATGTTTGACAAAACCCATAATCAAGTTAGGTTAACCTGATAACCTAACTTAGGTTTTCCAACCATCTTCCAATGTCCAATGTTCTTTCCTTGAACATTCTCTGGACATTCTCCCCTTAGGTTAACCCGATAACCTAACTTGGGTTCTCCAATAATTCTCCCCCTTTTTGACACACATCAAAAAGAATTCCAATGTTCTTCCTCGAACATTCCTTGACATTCTTCCCCTAGCTTAGGTTAACCCGATAACCTAACTTGGGTTCTCCAATAATTCTCCAATGAACACTCTCCCCTTTTTGACACATATCAAAAAGAAAAAGGAGAGTATCAAGGTCAAGAGTTTCTTCCTAATGAAAGTCTCATACCTTTCATTGAAGCTCTTAATTTCCCCCTTGATACTAAACTTAACAATCAACTTAGTGATAATCCCATATCACTAATCCTCAAAAGTCTTAAGGAGTAAAAACTCCCCCTAAAAGTCAACTCCCCCTTGACAATTAGTTAAGACTCCCCCTAAAGATCAACTCCCCCTTGACCATTGCACCAACAATGTCTTTGAGAGTTTCAAACCTTTAGAAATCCGAAAATCTACTTCCATAACTGAAATTTCAGACAACAGCTAAAAAATCAGAAATTCGGCACGCCCTGATCGGTCCCCAGACCGATCAGCCCTTCACCAGATCGCACTCGTGCTACTGGAACTCACTGGATCGGTCTACAGACCAATCAGATCTTCCCTGGATCGGTCCCCGGACCGATCAAGCCACTGACGATCCAGCCACTGAAATCAGAACTTCTGATTTCCCCTTCCGGAAAATCAGAAACTCCTAATAAATTCAAGAAAATTCCAAAAATTACGAAACTTTGAGGATACATTCCTCATATCATACACTATCATGGAAAAATAGTTTTCTATGAAAATAACTTCCATTTTTCAATCTTGATACAAAGTTCAAAAACTTTGAAATAGTTCAAGTTTAACTCAACTTTGTATCACAATGTTCAATGATGAATGCAATCACTAGGAAAGCTTCATCAAGGTTTTTCAAATCAATTTTAAAAATGCTTTTAAAACCATTTGAATTTAGGACCATAATCTTAGGGCTAGATGTACATGACTTGTACACAAGCTTTCCCTATGATCCTTAATTTCTTGAATTAGGGTCATCTAGGTACAAGGACAATGCACCTTGATCCTAACTCATGATCCTAATATCTCACACACATCTAAGGTGTATCAAACCACATTCAAGTCAATTTGATGTGAGATATGGGTTAAGGTCAACTTAGGCTAAGTTCTCATGCATTTTCTAAACACCAATTTGATCTCAATATCAAATTATATGTTTGTCCTCAAATCAATTTCATTGATTATAATGCAAGAGATGATGACATGACATATAATGATATCATAAGTAAAAACATGTGCCAATGTCATGATGTCATGGCATAAAGTTTGAAAACTTAAATAAAGCATGACATATAAACTAGCCTAAGCATTATCATGACATTTCAAATGATAATAAGATAAATATGATGTCATGGCATGGCATATGGCAACCAATCATGGCAAGTTAGCACAAATAAAATACCTAGATTCCCTATCTAAGTATCCTTAGCCTTAGCTAACTTAAAATCTAACCCTAGATTGCCCATATATCCCTAAGAGAAAACCAAAATCCCAATTATGGTATTTCTCTAGGTTTTCTTAAATTATGCCAAATAAGATTAAAATCGATATTTTTTAAATATGGCACAATTTACTCTTCAAGGAGTAAATAATAATTCTTTTTCATTTTCAAAGGTTATCAAAACCTCGAAAATGCTCCTTAAGTGTCAATTTCCTCAAAGTTGGGTTAACTACCCTTCTGATTGGAGTTGACACTCTCTAACCCATCTATGGGGTAGAGAAGATGCTCCTAGGAACCCAATACCTATTTGAGCTCATTGGGTTCACTAAATATTCACTAGGGATAACTTCCCTAGCAACCCTCCTAATGACCCTCTTAGGCTTTGAAGCCTTGGTCATTTGGGATTCATCAAGATCAACTCTAGGGGTGACTCCCCTTGTGACCTTGGTGGTGGTCTTCCTAGCCCTAGGTTTTGTTCCATAATCGAATGGAACATTATGATAAGTGGGCTTGACCATTTGGGACTTAGGTTTGTGACCCAAACCTTTCTTGTCCTTGGACTTGGGTTTTTGACTCTTAAACCCTAGAGATGACTTCTCCATGTTTTTAAGAGCCTTTTCTAAATTATCAAGTCTTGACCTCAAGACTTGATTTTCCTTCTCTAATACCTCAAGCTTTAATTTATCATTATTCCTTGAGGTATTTCTAGGCATATGTCTAGATGATTTGGGATTTCTACCTAGGTTCTCCTTAACCTTAGATGAGTTAATCCTAGTGTTATCATTTCTAGCATTTTCCTTACCTAGACTAACATGCTTGGCACCTAAGCACATATATCGATTTCTATGATTATCATGCTTATCATTCTTGACAATTGCAATAAGACTACTAGCATGTATCTTATTAGAAGTGCAAGAATGAACCTTAGAGAATACCTTAGGGTTTGCCTTCGCTCCCCCTTTACACATGCTTGGTCTTTTGTCCTTGTGAGATTGCCTCCCCCTTGGACATTGACTCCTATAATGTCCCCGTTGCTTGCATTGGAAGCACACCACGTGCTCCTTGCCCTTGCGTTTTGGGACTCCGACTCCCTTGATCTTTGGCGCCGGTGGAGTCTTCTTAGTCTTCTTTGGACATTTACTCTTGTAATGTCCAAATTCCCTACACTCAAAACATATTATATGCAATTTACTTGAACTTAAGGTGTTTAAGTTACCTAGGGCTGAGGATAGATGGATGCTCTCTTCTTCATCCCTCCCGGAGGTAGAAGCTTCTTCTTCGTGCTCCGAACTTGAAGAAGAACTCTCCTCCTCTTCGTCCTTAGATGTTGAGTAACCCTCAACTTCTAATTCCTCTCCTCCATGATGTGAGCTACTTGATGACTCACTTGTCTCCTCTTCATGATTTGAAGTGGAGCTCTCCTCATGGTACTTGGCCAAGTTATCCCATAATTCCTTGGCATTGTTGTAACCTATCTTACACAAGATGTTAGTAGGCAATGAAAATTCAATTATTCTCGTTACCTCTTTGTCGATTTCGGATTTGTGAATTTGTTCTTTGGTCCACTCCTTCTTCTCAAGAGGTTTTCCTTCCTTATCCACCGGAGGAGTAAAACCTTCTTGTACACAAAACCAATTCATTATGTTAGTCATAAGAAAGTACTTCATCCTTACCTTCCAATACGCGAAATCACCGCATTCGTAGAAGGGTGGAATGGTGACATCTTCTCCGAGTAGATCCATCCTCTAGCTCGTGCTCCCCGGGTGTTAATCCGATGAAGAACAAAACCTTGCTCTGATACCACTTGTTAGGATCCTTCGTACTCGGCTAGAGAGGGGGTGTGAATAGCCGCCCCAAATTACTCGTTTCTTCCTACAATTCGTTAGCGCAGCGGAAAAATAAAATAGAAACGAAAGGAAGAATATCAAACCTTAACACAACGATGTACGAGGTTCGGAGATGATGCTCCTACTCCTCGGCGTGTCCGTAAGGTGGACGAACCCAATCAATCCGTCGGTGGATGAGTCCCCGGAAAACCGGCTAATAAAAACTCCTTCTGGGTGGAGAAACCTCGCCACACTTATTTGCAACAGCAAACAGGAGTACAAGTACAAAGAATAAGCAAGAAATACAATAAGAATACACAAGCACTCTACCAATCTTGCTTTCTCGTCGACTGGAGTCCAGATGAAGCAGCAGCTTCAAAAACCCTAACAGCAGCAGCTGTTCCAGTCGGGGAAGCTCACGCGAAGCTTTCGGAAGAACTCAACAGAGCTCTTATCGCAGCCCACAAATCTTCAGCAGAAGAGAGGAAAAAGAGGAAGAAAAAACACAGAAGATGCCCTCGATCCTTTATACCTGTGAAGGAGAAACAGCGAAGAAACTAGCCGTTGCGTCGCAACGGCTAGAACCCTGATCGGTCTGTGGACCGATCAGGGAAGAAGCCTTCGCTTCTGTTCCGTCCCTGATCGGTCTTCGCATCTGTTCCGTCCCTGATCGGTCCATGGACCGATCAGGAAACCTCCTGATCGGTCCGTAGACCGATCAGGCTTCTTGCTAGTTTGCCACTGATCTTCTTCTGATCGGTCTCCAGACCGATCAGATAACCATCAGTAGCATACTGATCGGTCACTGATCGGTCACCAGACCGATCAGATGAGCCATGTATCATTGGATCGGTCTGCAGCCCGATCCAAACTTCTCAACCCTAAACCTAAGGCTTCCATACCAACATCCGGTCAACCTTGACCTGTTGGTACATCATCCCTAGCATTTGGTCACTCCCTTGACCTGCTAGCACTCCCCGCTAAGTGTCCGGTCAATCCTTTTGACCCACTTAGACTTTTCCCACCAGATGTCCGATCACCCTTGATCCATCTGGATTTTTGCCTTGCCCGGCTTCACTCACCAGGAATTTCCACACTACCTAACATCCCAGTTAGGACTTTCCCACTGCCTGGCTTCACTCACCAGGACTTTCCAACTGCCTAACATCCCAGTTAGGACTTTCCCACTGCCTGGCTTCACTCACCAGGACTTTCCAACTGCCTAACATCCCAGTTAGGACTTTCTCATTCACCTAGCTTCACTCACTAGGATTTTCACCTGGCTTCACTCACCAGGATTTTCCCGAATGCCTGGCTTCACTCACCAGGACTTTCACCTTCACCTAGCTTCACTCACTAGGATTTTCACCTGGCTTCACTCACCAGGATTTCCCGACTGCCTGGCTTCACTCACCAGGACTTTCACCTTCACCTAGCTTCACTCACTAGGATTTTCACCTGGCTTCACTCACCAGGATTTCCCGACTGCCTGGCTTCACTCACTAGGACTTTTCCCGTGCCAAACTCCCTGTTTGGACTTTCCCCGTGCCAAGCCTCCATACTTGGACTTTCCGCGTGCCAAGCTCCTGCTTGGACTTTTCCCCGTGCCAAGTCTCCGTACTTGGACTTTTCCAGTGCCAAGTCTCCATACTTGGACTTTTCGCGTGCCAAGCTCCCTGCTTGGACTTTTCCCGAATCAGGTCAACCAAGTCAACCTTGACTTACAGTTGCACCAATAATCTCCCAAACATCTATTCTTGTCCCATATCAAGAATAGAACTCTCTCACGAGTGTCAAACATCAACATGCAACTCAACTAGGTCAACCTTGACCTAAGGTTGCACCGACAATCTTCCCAAGTCAAACATCAAAATACAACTCGAGTCAAGTCACATCGAGTCGGGTCAACCAGGTCAACCTTGACCTAAGGTTGCACCAACACCCGGAAGGGATCCAGGCGCCCGAAACAACCTATAAAAGTAGCATTCGATCAACACCTGAAAAACAACATTCTAAGCACCTTTTGCTTCTTCGTGCTACTGTGAAAACACTTCCTCGATGCTCAAAAGCTGCCCCGACGACCACCACGTTAAAGATTTAAATTTCTGAGTCGTTGGTATTCTTTAATTTCTCTAATTACTTGTACTCATTTAAAATTGTACTTGTACTCTTTACGATTGATTAGTGATTGTCGAACGAAAGCACTCTCACGTGTGTGTCTTGAAATAAGAGTTGTCACAGACTCCGAATCAAGTAAATCCTAGTATTTGTGATTGTTTTTTTTTTTTGTCTTTATTTCCGCTGTCTTTACTCTCTCCGATTGTTTTTAAACGAATGTAAAAATCATGAGCGTTATTCTCCCCCCTCCCCCTTCTAGCACAACAATCCTATAAAATTTTGCTCTAGCTGTTAAAAACTATAGTTTAGTTGAATTTTTTTAGGATTTTTTTTATGCGGACACACCAGAACAATAATAATAATAATGAGACAATATATATACTAAAATGATCACGTAAATACATAGTAAGTTACAAAATTTTTATTCAGAAGTCTTTCATAATACAAAAGGAAAAAATAAAATTAATATTAATTTGCAGAAAATCAAAATAAAATAATTAAAAATGCAACTCTATAATTTTAGGGGTGGTAACATTTCCAAGCAATAATAGAAATGTGAATAATGAGATGCTCTTATCACTCATTGAACTAATGGGCAGGTGAGTAATATTACAGGGTGGCAAAAGAAAAAGATACCTAGAAGGAAATCTTCTAATATGAATTTAATTATGTGATATTTGGTTCAAAATAATAACTATTCACTTTCATATGAGTTTCAAAGGATAGGTATATTGTATATTTGGTTACAACTAGGATTTCTAATATTGATTTGTGATTTATTCACTATCTATAGTTACTCTTTAACTATTTCATTCTTTAAAAAACACATATCTTTAAAAATATGTAGACGAACAAAGTAGACAACATAATGCAAATATATCAATATTGTCTATAGCTGACTGAACTAGTATCTATAGAAACCTCCAACTTCAACTGTAAATGTGTCAGGTAGACTGAATATATGTCCTAGAAAGGCTAAACAAGAATGGTGAGTTGGACAACTAGAGTGAGCAAATCAAGTTTGTAGTCAAATGGGTCGAATATATAGGTCAACTGGACCATCTGAACAAATTAGGTCGGATGAGTGAATCATGCCTATTGGGTTGTTTGAACCACATGGGTCAATCAGGATCATTGAATAATGTTAAGATGACTTGTTAAATATGTTGTGTAGTACTAGTTGAATTTGTAGGATTGATAAAAATGACTTGTGTGATAATTTTATCATCTGAGTACTAATTCGACTACGCCAATGGAAGCATTGATAGAATGACTTGGGTTCTTATGTGCTCATGTGTTTTGTTTGTGTCACGAGGGTGCACTATTGAATAAAGGAATATACATACGCGTTCAACGAGTTCGGTGTGTCACCCTCAAATGTTTTACTAAGCACTATCCCTTCACAAGGGATATGAGAAAAACCTCTTACTATGCCAACCTCGAGGTTATAATATTTTCTCTTCTCGAATACAATGATTGTAAAGCTAATAAATGAGAAGAGTACCAAAAGTTTAAAACTTCAACCATAATCCAAGACCTTGAAAGCTTTAAGCACTACTAGAAGTTGATTATATTAAAGGAGGATTAAACATGCCATCTCAGTCAACTAGAAACATCCTCCTGTCAATTGATCAAACAAAAGTTATCATTGGAAGTCGACAGTTATATCATTAGATGTAACGACCCATCTCCTACTAACTAGGCTGTGAGGCCGATCGTTACATTAATCTGTGCTAACTATTCCATGACCATCATTAAATCTAATTGCGGAAGCTGTACTAATTAAAATCTTACTAAACTATTAACATTTCTTTACTCTATATGTGCTATGAGGTGTAATCTAAGCTATTCATATCATGTTTTACATCCCCCATGGTCAAGGAACTGAAATAAACGTTTTCCAGCTGTTATCAGACCTCCCAATTGATCCACGGATTGATTGGAATGGTTGAATCGATCCAGTGATCGATTCAGCCGGCTACTGTATGCGGGACTTGGGTTGGATCGATCCAGTGATCGATCCAGCACGCTACTGTGCTCAGGGCAATATTCTGGATCGATCGGCTGATCGATCCAGTCTGGTCAATTGATCCAGCGATCGATCCCAGAGCTCTCTGTTCGCGACAGAAATTGCTGGATCGATCGGCTGATCGATCCAGAAGCCTACTGTTCACGAAACAAATTGCCCAATCGATCAGCTGATCGATTGGGAACCCCCAATCGATCCACCAATCGATTGGGGTTTCTGATTTTGCAGCTAAACTCTGATTTCAGCACTGTTTCGTGCCTCAATCACATTACAAATTCTAAAATGTCTAGAAAACATTCTAATAACAATTAGCTAGCATTCTAAATAGGTTATTAATAATCTAAGCAGAGTTTCTATTACTCCGTGCATGCAAATACTTAAATAAGCAAAAGTAGCGTAATAAGATATGCTAAGTTCATAAATGTTCATAACAAGGTTCACTGCGATTCCCTAAGATCTTTGTTCCATGTTCCATCCATACACATCTTCATCGCATTGTCCTCCAGCCTCCACTAGTCCATTTTTTCTTTACCTCTATCTGCAGTATAAGGAAAAATCATCTGTAAGCTTTCGCTTAGTAAGAAACCATCTACCTCACAAAAACATGCATTCGATGCAATATGCTTTTAAAACATGTTATTTGAAATATGTACTGATTAGACTAAAACATGGCATGCTATCATACATAGAAATCAAAGCTAGTCATGACATACCATCATCTAAAGCATGTGTAATAAAAGCTGAACATAGAGCTATCATACATAATCATAAGAGTGAGCTGAACTGAAGCATGAACTGAGCTAATTCTAGCAAATGCTAAAGCTATACTGATTTCACCTAACTATTTTGTGAGAGTTTAAAAAAAACTACATATATAATAGATGAAAATACTAATCATGCTGCTAATGGGCCCGGCAACTGTACGTGCTATGCGCGCATCCCTAACAAGACCCGGGTTTGCAAGTCCCGAATTTAGTAGGGTTACTAGGTTATCTGAACCTAGGGACGACTGTGGGAGCCCAACCCAATGGATATCTAATCCAGTACAGTACCACTGAAAAGTAAAATACTGAACATAAGCTAATAAATTCTTGTCTTGCTTTTACTAGATTGTCTAAACCCAGAACTAGGTTATCTAAACCTAGAGGCGACTGTGGGAGCCCACCCATTGGACATCTAGTCCTGTAAAAGCTGAAGCAAGACTAAATAAGCTATAAAATGCTTCTATTGCATTTATCTAAGTTACTAAAATGCCTAAGTTGCATTTTTCTGTGCTAAACATTTAATCAGACACTTGGTATGTGCTAATTCGCATCCTTTGTGTCGATAGTCTAAACTAAGACATGAAATTCACACGAAAACTACTTATACTGCAGGTGAGGGGTTTCTTACCTCGTGTGCTAATTTTCTTACGAATCTAGTCGCTAGTTTTCCGGTGGAGACGATATTCTCGACGATCCTCTCGCGTCTACGTGTTCTTCTCGCGGAGGGGAACGTCCTCGTGTCGGAGTCGTCGCCAGAAGGTGTCCTTGAAGCCCTAGGAGAGGAACCCTAGGTTGTTCTTGTGGTTGGCGCCGAGAGAAGGAGAAAGGGAGAGGGGTCGGCGGGATTAGGTTGAGGAAAGGAGAAGTCTCGTTAAAAAAAGTTATCTCCTCACTAATTAATTCCCTATTTATATCAAGTGGTAATCTCGGCCCAACTTGAATATAAATTTAATTGTTTTCCTTTCCTTTCAGCACGGCCCTGCTGGGTTCACTTGGTTACTAAGGTTCACCATAAGTCATAGGACCCATAGGTCTCGGGTTCAATTCCCGCTGAAGCTATTTTCGTTTTCTATTTATTTTTGCTACTTCCGCTACTCTAAAAATTCCATAAAAATATTCTAAAATTCCAGAAAAAAAAATCATAGAATATTTCTAAAATAGTTTTGAGAATTTTCGGGCGTTACATTAGAAGACTAGATATTTCCCTACTTTCAATTAATTGACAAAAAGCCACATCCAATGAAGTATTGCTCAAATAAAAATATTTTGTTAACTAATAGTCTCACATTTAATTGATTCCTTGGTCCACAAACGTATGCTTTAGTGAATTGAAATCAGATTAGTTCATGGATTAAGTTGGTGTCCTATCAGTCACTTGGCTTACACCTACAATAAGCCTATGCAAAGTCAAATTGTGATCAGTACTCTTTGATCGAAGGTTTCATATCAAGTTACTATGTACTCTACCACTACCTAAAACTAAATACATCATCTACAATGATATTGCAGAAATGTAGGTAAAATATATTTTAAATATCATTGTCAAATACAGTAAAACAACCTGATCAAACTTGACCTCCTAAGAATATCATTTTTTCCATAGGATATAGCAATTTAGGTTGATCAATCATACTTGTTGACCTAGTTGTGTGGTTAGTCAAAGTGTGCTATGTTGATTGATGATGACCATCTTCTCAGTCAGTTAAACATAGTATATCAAAGCTATCACTTTGATCGATTAGGAGCTTTGGTTTAGATGAGCTAGTTTATCTTGATGGGTAAAATGAGGGAATCGATAAAATTGAGTGGTTGAATTGGTCATAGGAGAGCAAGCAACCCAATCTAGGTGAGTCATACGAGCTGGCAAGCAAATCTACTGCAAGAGATCTCACATATATAGATACAACAACAACCAAGTCTTTTCTCACTAGGTGGGGTCGGCTGTATGAATCCTTTTACGTCATTGAGCTCTATCTCCTATTATATCATCATCCATATTTAAATAAATTTTATCTTGTTTTATTGTTGCTAACCAAGTCTTTTTTGGTTTTCCTCTTCCTCGTTTGATATGCATATTTATCATAGTTTCACATCGCTTAACTGGAGCATTTATTGGTCGTCTAAGTACATGTCCGTACCATCTTAAATGTGTCTCTCGGAGTTTGTCCTCAATAGATGCAACTCCGACTTTCTCTCTAATACTCTCATTCCTTATTTTGTCTATCTTCGTATGTCCACACATCCACCTTAACATCCTCATCTCTGCAACTCTCATCTTATGCTCATGTGCTCGAGTCATAGCCCAATATTCAGCTCCATATAACATAGCAGGTCTAACTGCGATTTTATAGAACTTACCTTTAAGTTTAAGAGGTACTTTACGGTCACATAAAACACCTGACGCTCCCCTCCATTTCACTCATCCTGCTTATATTTTATGTAAGACATCTCTCTCAATCCCTCCATCATTTTGTAAAAATAATCCTAAATATTTAAATCTCTTGGTTCCGGGCAACTCGTCCTCTTCTATCTTAACAATTGTTTCATTACTTCTAATATTGCTAAACTTAAATTCCATATATTCTGTCTTTAATCTACTAACCTTAAAACCTTTCTCTTCTAGTGTTTCCCTCCAAGATTCTAGCTTAACATTTACTCCTTCACGTGTCTCATTTATCAAAATAATATCATCTGCAAATAACATGCACCACGGTACTGTGTCTTGAATGTGCGCAGTGAGTTCGTCCATAATTAGTGTAAAAAGATAGAGACTTAGAGCTGATCCTTGATGTAACCCTATCTTTATTGGAAATGCTTCAGTTACTCCGCCTGAAGTCTTTACTCTGGTCGTTACATCCTCATACATATCCTTAATTAGTTCAATATATGTTACACTAACACCTCTCTTTTCTAAAATTCTCCATATAATTTCTCTTGGAACTCTATCATAAGCTTTTCTAAGTAAATGAATACCATATGTAGATTTTATTTTTACTCCCGATATTTTTTAATTAATTATCTAAGGAAAAAAACAAAGTAAGATTAAATATATAGTAAATCAAAAGAAAATTATAAAGGAGCATGTGAATGTTTAACTCTAGTACTAAGGAACATATCATAGCAATAAAAGAAATATGCATAATGAGACTAATCTCTATGTCAGTAATTATAGTACTATACTAGGCGTCAACATGAAAGTGAGGAGAAAACTTTCATAAAAATTTATGTTATGCAGCTATTCTATTCCCTATGATTTTCATATATGCAGGGATGGATTTAGAAATTTTATCAAGGATATAAAAGTTAGATATTACAAATACATATATAAAAAAAATTATCACATAGTAAAAATTAATTGATGAAGACTACCGATAAAAAGTATCTCTGAAAAAAAATAATTCCTTTTGATTTGAACATTCGACTGCAGATTAATGGAGGGGTCTTTGAAGGATATTTTATTAATTATAATTTATGTGTAAAAATTTTAAAAGATACTATAGTAATAGTTATAAATAATAGATTAGTAAAATTTATTAGGGTATTATTACTTATAACTCTATTAGTACTCTATTATTTCATATCAAAGCCCCTTGAACCGCCCCTGCATATATAGGATATAAGGTACTTAGTTACAAATAAAACTTAGAATACTAGTTTCCTAGATAATTCAAAATAGGTCAATATTGTTAAACTAGCTATGTAAATTGGCCTGGCTACATAGGACTTTTGGTTCAAATAAATTATATTAGATGAGTTTGTAAGCTATGATCAAGATGGTCTAGGCAAGCTAAATAAGCTTGGCGAATTGGTCTATTAGAGAAAGTTGATCAAGTTTGTATCCAACTGGCTTAGATAAGCTAATTGAGTTGGTAGGGTAAAGAAAGTCAAACAAATCAATCAAGCTAAGCTCATCGAGCTAGTTGAAGCAAATGGGTCAATCAAATTAATAATTGAGCAAGCTAATCGGATCAAGTGTTGGGTGGACAAACTAAGAGAGTTAGGTAGATCAATTAAGCCTATTGTTTTGATCTATCAGACTCGTACGTCTACTTGATTGGATGGCCATCATCTTGACCTAGTGCACCCATCAACTTGGATGAGTTGGTCTAAGTGGGTGAATTGATCCAAGGAAGAGCAAGTAAATTAAACCAGGTGAATTGGGCGAGCTACACTAGCTAGAATCTACAGGTCAAATAAAAAAAATAATATCAAGAGACACTTGTGGATATAAAAAAGTAAATTAGTACTAAATATGTTGCAAATCAAAATAAAATCAAAAAGTGCAGATCTCAAACACTAGCGGTAGCAACATATCGGAGCAATAATAGAATATGCATAATAACATGTTTATACATTTTTACCATTCACATCACACTAATTTGTAGGTAAATAATAGTACAAGTTTGTTAGTTCCTTGAGTGTTTTGATATTTGACAAACATCGTAAAGTGGTATGATTTTAGCAAGTTGATTGAGAATCAATGTTCATAGATTTTTCATCCCATTAGAGGAAAATATTATGTAGTGTGATGCAATTGAGATTCGAATTGTAGATGTTTGAAAAATTGGTTGAGCATCTTGCCATTGCACCATGGCCCGGGGGCAACATTCAAGCTATATATGATGACTGACATAGTGGTTTGTGTTAGGACTGTTGGATCGAGAGAAGCGCTAGAGGGAGGAGGGGGGTGTGAATAGCACTCGCGGCTATTTTGTTTCGATTATCGAAATCGTAAAGGCGTAAGAGTTAAAGCAACGGAATAAACAGAGAACAATCACACAGAAAGACGCAGGAGATTTTACTTCGTTCGGAGCCTAGATCGACTCCTACTCGAAGACCTGCGATCCTTGATCGCTTTGCATAGGAAACAACTATAAGCTCGATAAAAATGATTACAAGATGAAGTACAATAGCTAACAATAAACAATTGAATTATACCGACGACAGTGAGAAAACCTGAAGTTTCGGAGCTCCGGGTCGTCGGGTGGTTGTCACAGCAGTTCGGGATCGTGTCGTTAGCAGCTGGTCACAGAGAGATTACTTGGAATTACTTGTTATTGAGCTGCTGGTCGAGATCCCTTATAAAGGGTGTTCAAGGCGCCTTCTACTGTTCACCAAGGCGCCTTGAATGAGCCGAGTCAACCGCGGAGATAAGGGCTGAACTGGTCGAACCTTATCAGGTTCAAGGCGCCTTCATCAAGCTGTCCAAGGCACCTTGGCTTCCTTCAAGGCGCCTCCAAGCTTGCTTCGTAGCCAGCTCAGGTTTTGCACCCGAGGCGCCTCCAAGCTCCATGGAGGCGCCTCGGTACTGTTCATCCGAGGCCAATTTTGTACTTTGGTCCCTGCAATATATGTTAAACACAAAAATACCTTGCAACACAAAGTTAGCTCATAACACATAAGTGATAGTATAAAAGTGAAAGTTTGACAGTCTCCGGACTGTCCGAGTCTGGCTTCTACCCAGTTCCCTCTACGGGGAACGCGTCCTCACCTACTCCACTCAGGATATTTACCTTTTGTCAGTTTGGTCCTCCAGACCGACTGGACTTTTGCTCAGCGTCCGTTGCTTCCGGTGTTCATGCTGGACGTTCGGTCCTCGACCCTTCCAGACTTATACCCGATTCGTGACACTAGGATTTTAACCTAGGGTTACCACCCCCTAGGATTTTTGCCCAAAGCTTCGACCCGCCAAGACTTTCCGCATAGGGTTACCACCCCCTATAACCTAGGGTTACCACCCCCTAGGGTTTTTACCTGCCTAACCGCAGTTAGGACTTTCCTGAAACACTCAATCAAATACATTAGATAACAAGTAAGCTTAACTTTGAACCCTTTGCCATTATCAAAACTCAGGTTCGATCGTCGGATGCTTCCTGCACCAACAATCTCCCCCTTTTTGATTATGGCAACCGAAATTCAAAGTTAAGCGAAAAGATGCAAAACATATAGGCATAAGTAAGCACAGGCATAAATAAGGCATAAGTACATACAAAGCTCCCCCTTAATAGAAGCTCCCCCTTAAAAAAATCTCTCTTTTGAATTTTCATTGATTTTCTTTAATAATTCCTTTGAATTTCCCTATACTCTCCCCCTTTGGCATATATCAAAATAACTAAGAGAGAAATCAATAGTAGTAAACACTTAAATTAATTTTCTTGTAAATATTTAAAGCTTAAGTGTATTTATCAGTTTTTGGAACAGATTTTGAAATGATTTTCAACAAGGGTTTCAGAATGAGTTTCAAAAGATTTTGAATAAGTTTTTCAAATATTTTTCAATGGATTTTGAATAAGTTTTTCAAATATTTTTCAAAAGATTTTGAATAAGTTTTTCAAATATTTTTCAAAAGAGTTTTAAAGTGATGGTTGATTTAGTTTAGTTGATTTTAATTAAATTTGCTTAAATTTTGATCAATTTGAACTTTATTTGAATATAGATCGATCTCACCTGATTCTAAATTATCAATCAGGTAATCTTAAGTAATTTTGTGAGATAGTTATTTTGAATTTAGATTATTTTTAATGAGTAATTTACATTTGAGTTAAACTTAGGTTTTCCAAAATAGTCAATTAAATATATCTTTTCATGATTGATTCCCAGGTCAAGGCGAGGCTCTAGGCCTTCTTGGGTATGGGATCATCCACCCCTTCCTAGACAGAATCGCTCAAAGAGATATATATTTAATTTTCTTTTTGAAACTCCTAGATTTAACTAGCAAGTGTAAATTACGCTTAGATCCTTAAGCTATCCTAGTCTAAGCATGTATATTGCAAGAAAATAAATAAACAAGCATCAATCAATTTATATATTTATTGAGATGGTTTTTCTATTGGCTCCCCCTGGATCATAACCTCGATATGGTCAGATTGAAATTTTCTTCCTCAAGTTGTTGGACTTGAGTTGAGTTTCCAATTTGAACTGACTCGGTTAAAGAGCTCAAGTCAGTCACTTCCTTAAGGGTTGTTACCTCCTTTTGGAGCGACTTAACCCGGATGTTGGATTTACCCAACTTTTTTACTAAGTAAGGTAGTAATTCATGCAAGTTATCTAATTGAAATTCTGCGAGTAGTGAACTTACAATGGAGTTTGGTCCTTCGGAAATGAATGCAGATTCATGGCTTTGCTCGGACTCGGCTTCCGACTCGCTCTCGATTTCAGACTCAAATTCGGACTCGGTTTCGTTAATGTCTACTTGTACTGGCAATGCGAGGAAGCTTGTCGATTCTTCTTTGTCGGACTTGGATTCGTCTGACGACTCGGACCAGGTTGCCTTCAACGTCTTCTTTCTTTTCTTCTTGTTTGGACAGTCTGGTTTGTAGTGCCCCTTCTGATTGCATCCGTAGCAGGTGACTCCAGTCTTGTCCTTCTTGGTTGTTTGAGTTTCCCTTTTTGACTTGCATATTTTTCGCACTAGCTTTATAATTTTGGAAATAATTTCGTCTTCGTCATCTGCGTCCGATTCGTCTTTGGACTTGGATTTGCGCCTCGTCGTTGGTTCACGCGTTTTGCTGGTACCTGCAACCAAAGCAACACCTTTCTCGACCGGGCGTGCATTAGTCTGCTCATGCAATTCTAATTCGGAAAATAATTCATCTAGTTTTATTGAAGATAAATCCTTGGAAACTTTGTAAGCATCCACCATGGATGCCCACAAAGCGTTCCTCGGAAAAGCGCTTAGCGCGTACCTTATTACATCGCGGTTTTCCACCCTTTGGTCGATCGCATGAAGCCCGTTAAGTAGGTCCCGGATGCGCGCGTGAAGCTGGTTCTCCGTCTCACCTTCCTGCATTTTAATATTATACAATTTATTTAAAATTAAATCACGCTTACTTACTTTAGCGTCTGACGTGCCCTCGTGCAGCTCGATTAGTTTGTTCCACAGCTCCTTCGCACTTGAAAATGGTCTGACTCTATTCAGTTCTTCTTTTGTCAACCCGCATTGTAGCATGCAAGTGGCTTTGGCATCTGCTTCCACCTTCTTCCTGATGTTGGCATCCCAGTTGGTGCAGGAAACTAGTTCTCCGGTGCCGTCACGTGGTAGCTCGAGACCGGTCTTGATGATGATCCACATCTCAACTTGCATCTTGAGATGGTAGACCATCCGATTCTTCCAATAGGCAAAGTCTTCGCCGGAGAAGAGCGGGGGGCGGGTAGTGCTCGAGCCTTCTTGAAGGGCCATTAAAAAAACTTGCACACAAAGAAGAAGGGAAAAAAAAATGTACCAGGACTTGATCCTGGATTAGCAGTGCGGTATGAATTAAAAAAAAACTAACTCAAGTGGTGTTGCACCAACCTCAAGCGAAATTGATACAAGCGAAAAAAACTGGAATATAGCAATAATATTAATTTCAGTTGACTCCGAAAAAAAATTAAAAATACCACGAAAAAGATGCGTGATTGGTGGTTGTACCAGATCAACGCGATCCCGCTCTAATACCAATTGTTGGATCGAGAAGCGCTAGAGGGGGTGTGAATAGCGCTCGCAGCTATTTTGTTTCGATTATCGGAATCGTAAAGGCGTAAGAGTTAAAGAAGCGAAATAAACAGAGAACAATCACACAGAAAGACGTAGGGGATTTTACTTCGTTCGGAGCCTAGATCGACTCCTACTCGAAGGCCCGCGATCCTTGATCGCTTTGCGTGGGCAACAACTATAAGCTCGATAAAAATGATTACAAGATGAAGTACAATAGCTAACAATAAACAATTGAATTATACCGATGACAGTGAGAAAAACTGAAGTTTCGGAGCTCCGGGTCGTCGGGTGGTTGTCACAGCAGTTCGAGCTCGTGTCGTTAGCAGCTGGTCGCAGAGAGATTACTTGGAATTACTTGTTATTGAGCTGCTGGTCGAGATCCCTTATAAAGGGTGTTCAAGGCGCCTTCTACTGTTCACCAAGGTGCCTTGAATTAGCCGAGTCAGCCGCGGAGATAAGGGCTGAACTGGTCGAACCTTATCAGGTTCAAGGCGCCTTCAGCCTCTCCAAGGCGCCTTCATCAAGCTGTCCAAGGCGCCTTGGCTTCCTTCAAGGCGCCTCCAAGCTTGCTTCGCAGCCAGCTTAGGTTTTACACCCGAGGCGCCTCCAAGCTCCATGGAGGTGCCTCGGTACTGTTCATCCGAGACCAATTTTTCACTTTGGTACTTGCAAGATATGTTAAACACAAAAATACCCTGCAGCACAAAATTAGCTCATAACACATAAGTGATAGTATAAAAGTGAAAGTTTGACAGTCTCCGGACTGTCCGAGTCTGACTTCGGATTTCCAACCGGAAATCCTAGGTCGACCCGACTCCTACTGTTCCCTCTACGGGGAACGCGTCCTCACCTACTGCACTTAGGAGATTTACCTTTTGCCAGTTTGGTCCTCCAGACCGATTGGACTTTTGCTCAGCGTCCGTTGCTTCCGATCTTCATGCTGGACATCCGGTTCTCGACCCTTCCAGACTTCTACCCGATTCGCGACACCAGGATTTTAACCTAGGGTTACCACTCCCTAGGATTTTTGCCCCAAGCTTCGACCCGCCAAGACTTTCCGCATAGGGTTACCACCCCCTATGACCTAGGGTTACCACCCCCTAGGGTTTTTCACCTGCCTAACCGCAGTTAGGACTTTCCTGAAACACTCAATCAAATACATTAGATAACAAGTAAGCTTAACTTTGAACCCTTTGCAATTATCAAAACTCAGGTTCGATCGTCGGATGCTTCCTGCACCAACAAGGACTTGTGCAAGTTACAGGGGGTGAATAGCTCCAATTGCTTTTGTGTCCTTCTCATGCTCGTCATTTGAATATGCAACGGAAACTTGAATCCAAAATCAACACTACATGCATAACTCCAAGATTTACTTGGTATCCGCCTCTTAGACAACTAATCCAAGGCCTATAGAGTTTAAGTTTGAAAACTCTCATTTATACTTTGGAATGAGAAGAAAAGTTGGGCTAATTAGTTAGCCTGACTTAAACATATTGTCAAACATCAAAATGGGAGAGATTGTTGGTGCAATTGACTTTTAGTCAAGGTTGACCAAATTGACCCAGCTCTAGTTGACTCAAGTTAGGGTTTCGATGTTTGATCAATATGCAGTGCAAGTCCTAGTGAGACTATACAGTAAAAGTCCTAGTGAAACTAGGTAATTGAAGTCCTAGCGAGGCTAGATAGTGAAAGACTTAATTGGGAACTAGGTAATGAAAGTCCTAGCGATGCTAGGCGATGATAAACCTAGTTGGGAATTAGGTTAAATCCAAAGTGGATCAGCTGGGAGTTGAACACTCGGTACTAGACAAAGTCTAAGTGAGTCATGGTTGATCAGATACTTAACTGTCAAATGTCCAACAGGGAATTGGAATGAAACGGAAAAGTTTAGATACAGTAAACTTTTGAATGTCATAACTTTTGACTCATATATCAGAATGAAGTGATTTTTATTGAGAAACGGAGCTCGTTCAAAGATATATGTTTATCAAAATTAGGTATTATTCGACTGATGGGTTTTGATCAGTTGACTAATGGGTTTGATCAGTCGACTAATAGCTTTAGAAATCGAAAAAAAGCAAATCAATTTTGTTGCTAGACTCAACTGATAGAATCAATCGACTAATGCATTTGATAAGTCAACTGATGACTTTAGAAACTGAATAGAAGTGAGTCAAATTTGCTTGATTTGATTTGACTCATGTCAAATTTAAGAAAACATAAGCGAGTGAGACTTGCTTGTTCTATTCTGATGTTCAAATTATCAACAAAATCAGACAAATTTTAGAAAGTTCAGAGGTCATTCAACGGTCAGAGACTATATCAATCGACTGATGGGTAAGATTAGTTGATTGACAGACAAAAATCAGCCCTGACCTAAAGGCTTTAAAGGAGAGGTTGCGAGGAGTTTTTTGCTGCCAGTTCTTGGGGGTTTTAGAGGATAGTGTTGTTGCATTTCCAGACCAACAAGAGGTATTTCTAAGCTACAAGAGATCAAGCAAGCAAGGTTTTGATTGTAAAGCCATTTTTGATTGTATTTGTCTTTGCTTTCTTGTTTCTTGTTGTATTCTTGTGCTCAAGCTTGTAATAGGCTTCTCCGCTTTCAAAAGGTTTACGAGAAGGAGGAAGTTCTTAGTGGATAGTGTGAGTAAGGAATGGACCTTTGGATTAGTCACCTCAAGGAGGTGATACCAAGTAAAATTATGGTGTAGTTAATGTGGCATCCAAGTTGATTGCAGTGTTTGCTGCGCATTCAACAACGAGCACAGAACGTGAGAATCAATCGAAGCTATTCATCCCCCTTAGCTCGCACGGGTCCTAACATGGCCTACTCCTAGTGATCTCCCTCCACTATGAACTTTTCCTTTTTGGATACCTTTTGGAGGTGGAGAAGCCTCTTATAAGCTTGTTCATATAAGAACACAACAAGAAAGGCAATACAAATATAAATAAAATCGAAACGACTTTACAATGAAGAACTTGCTTTGGATGCTTTCTTGTTTCTTGGAATAGACTCTTGTTGATCTAGAAATGCACTTGCACTTCACCTCAAAATCTCCAACAACTAGTGTCGCCTATTTTCCTTAAAACCCTCTTTTAATGCTATTCTTCGGGCTAATTTTTGCCAATCAATTGATTGATCTTACTCACCAATTGATTGTCATGTCAATTTTGATCGTTAAACCTGCAAAATGACTATTTTTACCTAGTCAATCAATTACACTAATTGATTGCTAGCTACTAATCAATTGCACCAATCAATTCTAAAGAATTTTGTTCAATGCTAATTAAGCTACCAATTGATTGCTCCAATTGATTGTCTTAATTGATTATACCAATTGATTGCTCAAGTAGTAAATTCATAATTTCAGATTTAGGGTTTACCAATAGATTGGTGATGCTCACCAATCGATTGCTAACTCTAATTTCAGTAGCAAACCCAAAATTTCAGGTTTAGAATTTTCCAACTGATTGGTGATACCTGCCAATCAATTGCTAACCCTAATTTCAATCTTTTTAAGGCTGAATTCACCTCTTGTCTAGTATCTGATTGACTTCAACCTACTAGAACTTCCTCTGCTCAACATCTGGTCATTTGTGGCCTACTAGACTTCTCGTTGCCCAATATCTGATCAACCTTGACCTATTAAGACTTTGTCATTGTCTAGCATTTGATCAACCTTGACCTGCTAAGACTTTTGTCATCACCGAGTGTCCAGTCCTCCATGACCCACTTGGAATTTTTATCTCGTGCCAAATATCTGGTACTCTATGATCCACTTAGATTTCTTGTTTGTGTTAAGTGTCCGATTCTCCATGACCCACTTGGACTTCCACATCTCCAATCACCAAGTGTCCGGTCAATCATGCCCACTTGGATTTCTCTGACTAACTTCCTATTAAACTTCTCACTTTTAGTTAAGTATCCAATCAATCTTAACCTACTTGACTTCTCGTGTCAACTCCTTGTTGGACTTCTCACTTCTAGTAAAGTATTCTATCAACCTGAAGCTACTTGACTTCTCATGTCAACTCCTTGTTGGACTTCTGACATCGTCAAGTATCATTTCAATCTTGACCTATTTGACTTTTCGTGTCAACTCCCTGTTAGACTTTTGATATTATCAAAATATTTAGTTAACCTTAACCTACTCGACTTCTTTATTATCAAGTATTTGGTCAACCTTAACCTACATACTCGACTCTTCTCCACCGTCAAATATCCAGTCAATGTTGATCTACTTAACATCTTACTTCCAAGAAGGCGAGTTGGTCCACCTCACCATGCCAAATGACCAGTATGCCACGGATTGACCCACTTCGCCACAGGTCTACTTGTCTGATAGCTCTACTCACAACCAGACCTTAAGTAATTTACTGTTACCAAACAAACATGTCAATTGTTGCATAATGTCACCAAAAGTAAAAAAAATAAAAAAACAAAAAAATAGAGATTACATTCACTCTTACAAACTCTTATGAGTACTCTCATGACACCATATCTTCAACTCTTTTGATTTATGTTGTTGAGCCATTAAGTGTATTGAACTCCTTGAGCTCGGTCTATGCCACTGAATCTCAGTGCTCCATTTCTTGAAGTTTTGAAATCCCTTGATCAAAACCACTGATCTAAGGAGTACATCAAACTTCTTGAGCTTACTCCATGCTATTGGATCAACACTCCATACCCTTAGCCATTGAATTCCTTTTAAAACACTATATACCTCAATCTAGGCCATTAGGTCATCAAGCAAACCAATCTTCCTTGAGCTTGCTTGTTGGATCGAGACCGCGCTAGAGGGGGAGGGGGGGGTGAATAGCGCTCGTGACTATTTCATACGATTATCGGAAAATTATCAGAGTAATTAAAATGCAGCGGAATAAAATAAAGACAAAGACACAAAGGGATTTACTTCGTTCGGAGCCTGAGGCGACTCCTACTCGAAGGCCCGCGATCATTGATCGCTTCCGGTGGGCAACAACTATAAGCACGATAAGAATTACAACTTACAAATGTAACAACAATTAGAATAACTTTGTACCGACAACTTAAAGAAGAGAAAAACGAAGCTCCGGGTCGTCGGAATGTTGCAGCAGCACTTCGGAATGACTTTGTTAGCAGCACGTTGAAGAAGGAAAGCTCAGAACTTGAGACTATGAAGTGCTGGTCGAAACCCCCTTATAAAGGGTGTTCAAGGCGCCTTGAAGGCTGTTCAAGGCGCCTCCATACTGCCTGGTCTTCCGCGTGGATCAAACCTGACCTGGTCGAATTTCATCCATTCAAGGCGCCTTAAACCTCACTCAAGGCGCCTTCCAAGGTGCCTTCTGCCTTCTTCAAGGCGCCTCCAATGGTGCTTCGCAGCCAGCTCATCCTTTGCACCCGAGGCGCCTCCAAGCTCCATGGAGGCGCCTCGGACACTGTTTATCCGAGGCTTTAGGTTGCTCCTTTGCACCTGCAAGATACGTTAGTCCCAAACACTATCCTGCAACACAAAGTTAGCACAATAAACATGATAAATGAAGTATAGACAGTCTCCGGACTGTCCGAGTCTGACTTCGGGTTTTCAACCGGAAACCCTAGGTCGACCTGACGCCTACTGTTCCCTCTACGGGGAACGCGTCCTCACCTACTCCACTCAGGAGATTTACCTGTTGCCAGTACGATCCTCCAGATCGACTGGACTTTTGCTCAGCACTCGATGCTTCCGGACTTTCTGCTGGACATCTGCTTCCCCGGCTAGTACAGTCTTTCATCTGGTTCGCGACACCAGGACTTTCCACCTAGGGTTACCACCCCCTAGGACTTTTGCCTGAAGACATCGACCTACCAAGACTTTCCGCATAGGGTTACCACCCCCTAGGGTTTTACCGTTTGCCTAACCGCAGCTAGGACTTTCCTGAAATCCTCAAGTAGACTTGTTAGACTACAAAACATCTTAACTTTGAATTCTTTTGCCATTATCAAAACACGAGTTCGATCGTCGGATGCTTCCCGCACCAACATTGCTCTATTCCACTCCATTAATATTCCATGCCCTTGTGTCCATTGAGCTCCTTGAGAGTTCCACAATCCCCTAAATTGCAAAACAACCACTTCAAGCAAGCTTTATGATCTAGAGGCCTCTAAGCTTCTCTAAATCTCCATTACAACTCATCCTAGGCTATTGACCTTGTTAGAACTCGTGCAAGCTAAAGGGAGGGTGAATAACTCCAATCACTTTATCTCGATCTTATACTCATTGTTTGAATGCGCAACAGAAATTTTGGTTCAAAATCGACTTCACATGCACGATACTTAGATTTTACTTGGTATCCGCCTCCTTGAGGCGACTAATACCACTCCTATCTCTCCACTTCCACTAAGAACATCCTTCTTATTGGAAATCTTTGGAGGTGGAAAAGCCTCTTACAACAAATCCATGACAATACAACAACAAAAGTGAATACAACTTACAAATGAAAGAAAAATAACTTTACAAAATGAGAACTTCACTTTGATAATTGTTGATAGCTTCAGAATGCTTCTTATTAGTATGGAAATGTAATAACACTTTGCCCTCAAACCTCCAAGAACCAGTACCTTTAAAACTCTTCAAAATCACCTTTTAAAGGCTACTGCTCAGGTTAATTTCTATCTATTAGTCAACTAATCTAATGGATTTAACCATTGAAACTTGCAAAATCGATCTTTTTTAACCTATTTAACCATATCAGTCAACTGATTTTCCATATCAGTTGACTGATTTCCCAAATCAATCGAGTTTATTTGCTTCTAGATCAAATTAATGCGACTAATTTTCCTAATCAGTTGAATTGATTTGCTTCTGCTTATTTTTGGATCAAATCAATTCACCTATTTTCCCCCAATTAATTGAATTGAATTTCTTCTATTTGCTTTTGAATCAAATCAATTCAACTGATTTTCCCAATCAGTTGAATAAATTTACTTCTGGATTATTATAATAGAACTTCCTTTGCTTAGTATCTGGTCCATCATGACCAACCGAGACTTCCGTCATCATTAAGTGTCTGATCCTCCATAACCCACTTAGACTTTTCATCTCATGCCAAGTGTTTAGTCATTCATGATCCACTTGGACTTTTCTCTTGTCAACTTTCTATTAGACTTTCGATCACCAAGTGTCCGGTCCTTCATGGTCCACACGGACTTTGTTAGGACATGTAGAGAGATAGAGGGGGTGAATAGCTTCGATTGCTTCTTGAATTTGATTTGTAGCAGAAAACTTGAAGTCATGATAACACCTTTGTTTTTACTTAGTTTCCACCTTCTTGAGGTGACTTATCTAAGGGTCTGACTCTCATGACCTCATCCACTATGAAATTCCTCCTTCTTGAAAACTTTCCAGAGGCAAAGAAGCCTCGTACAAGCTTGAAACAAGAATACAACCAGAACAAGGAAGAAAATACACAATACAATAAAAATCATTCTTGCTCGATCTCTTGTTGCTTGGAAATGCCTCTTATTCACTAGAAAATATAGCAACACTTCACCTCAGAATCCCCAAGAACTAGCGTGAACAACTATTCTTCAAATCTTGCGAAAACTCCTTTTCTAAGGTTACTTTGACACCTCCTAATCGATTAGCCATGTCAGAAGAACGTTCAAAAACTTACAAAATGGCTCTTTTTCGAATGTCTAATCGATTGATGAGTCATATCAATTGATTAAGAAATCACTAATCGATTGCCCCAATCAATTCTAGGGCTTTCTATATTATCGCGAAAAGGCTATCAATCGATTATCCTAATTGATTGACTTGACCTTAATCAAATGTCCAATCGATTCCAACATTTTCTCTGTTGTTGCAACAAAGTTCTCAATCAATTAATCTAATCGATTGGGTCATGCTAAATCGAGTAGTCTAATCGATTCAACACTTTTCTATACTTCACGAAAATGGTCCCATTTGATTAAGAAATCAACCTAATTGATTAGAATAGTTCTAAATCAATTAAGCAATCTGCTTAATCAATTTAGCACATTTTGTTTGAATCGCATCTCTTGCCAATCGATCACCCTGATCGATTAACACTAGTCAATCGATTAAGTCAATTGATTCGAGCACCAAAATCCTACTATTTGGGTTAAGGGTTTGTCAATTGATTATACTCCTTGACAATTGATTACTAATCCTAATTTCAACATTTTTGAGGCTTAAATCACATCTTGTCCAATATCCAGTTAACCTCAACCTATCAGGACTTCCATTGCCCAACATCCAGTCATCTGTGACCTACTTTGACTTCCCATTGCTTAGCATTCGATCAACCTTAATCTGCTAGAGCTTCTTCACCAAGTGTTCGGTCAACCTTTAACTCACTTGGACTTTTTATCTCATGTCAACTTCCCTTTGGACTTTCGATCACTAAGTGTTCAGTCAACCTTTAACCCACTTGAGTTTTTCATTGTCTAACCTCTAGTTAGGTCTTCCACTGCCTAACCCCTCTAGAACTTCTACCATCTAGTTCCCAACTAGATCTTCACTGCCTAGTCCTACTAGGACTTTCACTGTCTAGTTCCCAACTAGGTCTTCACTGCTTAGCCTTGTTAGGACTGTAGGGGATCGGTGGCCGGCTTGAAGGGGGGTTGGATAGACGGCGCCCCCAAATCGATTACTTCCTATGTATTCATTAGTGCGCAAGCAAAAATACAATAACAAATACAAATACAAACATAAACAAGAAAAAAATACAAACCAATATATGTCAATGTAACGTGGTTCAGAGATAACTTGTTCCTACTCCACGGCTGTCCGTAAGGTGGACGATCCCTCAATCCGTCGGTGGATTAGTCCCCGGAAACTCCGGCTAGCTCAAGTCGCTCCTTGTGGGTGGAGAAACCTCACCACAAACTCACCAAGACCTCTTGGATTACACAAGCACTTGAGAACTCTTATGACTACTAATTAAGTTTTAACCAAGTATAATTTCGTCACCTTGGTCGGACATCCTAATCTCCTTCTTATAGAGCTTGGAAGAAAATAGCCCGTCCCCTCGGGGCGGTGCGATGGTTAAGACATGGGGTGTTGCCACATGAGGTCTTGGGGTCGAAACTCGGCGTGACCGAGCATAACCTCCCCCATGTCTTGGCCATTTGCACTAATGGCTAGTAGCCACCCGTGATTTACCTCCTCCGTGTTGGCCTAGAGACGGGTTGGCGGGGGCGCTATGGGCGAGCGAATCGCCTTTTTGCCACATTGGAAGAAAATAACCCTCCTATTTTATCGTTACCAATTGACTGGTCATTGTATCAGTCAACTGGTACTAGCCCAACGACTCTCTACCAGTCGACTGCTACAGTGTCTGCTTCAGTACCGTTGACTGCTACAGTCCCCCCCCCCCCCGGTTGGCTGCTACAGCACCCATCGGGATTTTTTTCCCCAGTACAATCTCTCATGCACTCGTACCCTCGCGACTCACTTAACTCTTCTTTACAGCCTTGACCTCTTGCCTTCAAGTCTACTTCCTTTGGCTGTCGTCCCTCGGATGCATCCAAGCCCGCGGCTCGTCCCCAATGTCATCCTTCGCGTATGCCTCGAAGTCGCTTCCCTCGGCCCTTGTCCTTGCTGCCTTGTCCACAGTCCTTTGGATGCTCTATCCTTCACCGGACCTAAAGCAATCAAGCTGAGTCATATGTGTATCTTGCAAACCTACACACTTACATACACATATCAAATAACAAGGGTAAACCTAACTTAAACCCTTTGCCCAAACACCAAAACACATGGTCACATGAATCATTGGGATTGCTCTAACAAGGACTTTCACTGCCTAATTTCCAACTAGGTAGATCTTCATTGTCTAGCCTGGCTAAGACTTCCCGTTGCCTAACCTCCAGTTAGGGTTTTTCTAGATAAGTATCTGGTCCTCTCTTGACCTACTTGACTTTTCTCTCACATATTGTCAAATATCCAAACTCAAGTTCGAGCCAACTTAAACTTAGTCAAACTAATTAACATTGATTCAAGAACAATTACACCAACAAACTTTTCTCTGTAGTCAAGTATTTGGTCATCTTGACTTGATTTCTTACTAACATATTGATCAAATATCAAAACTCAAATTCAAGTTAACTCAAGCTTAGTCAACTTGGTCAACCTTGACTTGAGATCGATTGCACTAACAAAGTTATCAAAAAAAATAATGTCCATGATTACTAAATCCATAACTCAATCTTGTCAATTCAATGACCTCTATCATCTCCTGACCTCCCCTATTTAAAGGGTTGTTGCGCTAGGGTAAAATGCATCCTGTGATTTACCTACCTTTGATATATATTTATGCATCTTAACTGTGCAGTAGAATACTTGAATCAAATTTGATGCCACAGACACAACACATTTGTTTTACTTGATATCCGCCTATAAGAGAGACTAATCCAAGTCATAGTCCTAGCGATCTATTACTACTAAATCTTCTCCTTCTCGGATACCTTCCAGAGGTGAAGAAAGCTCTTATAACTTATTTTCACGACAAGAAACAAGAATGCAAATACAAATGAAAGAAAAAAAATGACTTTATAATGAAAACCTTGCTTTATTTGCTCTTTTGTTTCTTTGGATTGTCTCTGGGTGATGGAAAATATAACACCACTTCGTCTTCAAATCCTCAAGAACCGGCGGCTTTAAATCATTTTGAAACCTTCTTTTATAAGGTTTTTGTTCAAGCTGATTTCCGTTTAGCAATCGATTAATCTTACCTATCAGTCGACTAATCACTAATAGTCAAATCTTGTAGTCGAGTTTTGAATCTTTTATATACTTCTATAGTGCTATCAGTCGACTAATACACTCCATCAATCGACCGATTACTATCATCGAGTTGAACAACTAATCTTTCAACTCTCTATTTACTATCATCGGTCGACTGATCTAATTCATCCGTCAGTTGAAATGTAGGAACGTACTATTCACACATTACTATATCAGTAAAGTGTTCATCGGTATAATGCAGTAACATACTATTCACAGATTCAGGTAGCAAATGGCCTGAACTATAACTAAAGAAGAAGAAATATATATTAAATATAAAATTATAATTATAGTATAATATTTGCATGAATAAATTTTTTCTTTGGAAAATAAATGGAGTCTTAATGCGTCATTATTTTCCTATTTACTTTCCCTTTATTTCCTCTAGGCCTCTTTTAGGAGCATTAATTAGCAATTTAAATGAATGGACTGTGGGATGTTTCCTTCCCCGGCCTTCTTGAGAAACTAATAGATTCTGTCTCTCTGCCTTGCATAATTGGTATAATGGAGCCATTGATGCATCTCTTCTCCATCAGGTCGTCGGCATGCGAGTTAATCTGAACTGCGTGATATAATATCATAATTAATTAATGTCATACGGGGAATTGCTGTTGCAAAATGGTAGGTGAAGATTTTGCAGGTGTATATATGATCCCTGTTTCTTCCTTGAAATTTATAATAGAAATTCATGCAAATGTTATGCGCCGATCCAGAGAAAGCAGTAACCTAACCTAACACATCGCCATTAATTAAGCTAGCTGCAAGGGTTTCAACACAGGCCAATGCCATGCTTCAATGCTCTGTCCTCCAAACTCCCTCGCTGGCTAACCATTTGATCGAGGACCACCAGCACCAGTAGTCTGATTCTCTGTTAGGGTTTAAGTTCTTCTTATCAACCAATCAGTTCCAAGGAAAGCTGGTTTTAACTCGTGGAGATTTAAAAGTTACTTTGAGCTAGCACTCAAAGACAGTGGTTGGGAGTTGGCTTGTGGAAATTCTACTTATTCTATATTTAATGAGCAACATGCTACTTGATACTGATATTAATGAACTTCATCCTTATCTAATTTTTGCTTCTTTTTTCACGGATATAACATTACGTGCATATCATGGCATGCCTTAAAGCTATTAATTACTAGAGTAAAACAAGGTAGTAGTATATATAATGGTGACTAGCTAGAACTTGATTCTCGATCTGGAGACCCACCATTGAAATTTGATATCTTGGAGTAGTTGATATATATTTATGCATCTTAACTGTCAGTGATCATCAAGGTCTAGCTCACATCAAATAGAGGGACCATCCTCGTTAATTTGCATGCAGTATTCATCGATCATCATGAAGTTAGTTAGATTATAAATACATATATATGGATATATATATATAGAAAGACATGGATACGTAGTCCTTATCAGCTTTTCCCTCTTCCTGATCTTCCTTAGCTTGTCTGTGGATTTCCAATCTAAGATTTCTCCTATTTATAGATAGTATTTGACTGTGAATTAAGGGAGGTGATCATCGGAGATGGAGAAGCCAGTTCTGTCTTCGCCGAGTGCTGATCCTTCACTGGTGTTCGTGGTGAAGGAGCACATGTTCGACAAGGTCGTGACGCCCAGCGACGTGGGAAAGCTCAACCGTCTGGTCATCCCCAAGCAATACGCGGAGAAGTACTTCCCGCTGGACCCGGAGGAGAGCGACCGAGAAGGCGCGGCGTCGTCGCCGGCCGAGACCAAGAAGCTGGGGCTGCTGCTCAGCTTCGAGGACCGCGGCGGCAAGCCGTGGCGCTTCCGCTACTCCTACTGGAACAGCAGCCAGAGCTACGTGATCACCAAGGGGTGGAGCCGCTTCGTGAAGGAGAAAGGCCTCGGCGCCGGGGACACCGTCTCCTTCTCGCGCGGCTCCGGCAACCCCGCCGCGCGCCGGCGCCTCTTCATCGACTGGAAGCGCCGCCAGCCGCAGCCGGCGAGACCCCACCTCCGGGGCTTTACTAATACTATCCCGCTCCCGAGCGGGCCCCTGACCTCTCCTTTCAACTCGATCATGGCGTGCGGCCACCACTGGCGCGCGCGCACCGCACTCTACAACGTCAATTGGCTGGCACCCGCCGCCGCGGCCCAGCCAAAGCCGGAGGTGCACCCGGGAGCCCCCGCCGCGACGATGCCGCCGTCCGTGACGCTCGGTTCGCGTTCCAAACGACTTAGGTTGTTCGGGGTCAACCTAGATTTCTCCGAGCCTCTACCGGAGTAGCTAGCGAGCGAGCGATCCAAGGAGTCGCCAAATCTACTGAGCTAGTGAATCTTATTAGGAGAGATTCTAATCAAGTAAGATGCCCTAGCTAGCTAGTTATAATCTGTCCTTTGATAATTAATTTCAACAAGACTCTAAGGAATCACAGAAGAGCAAATGTTATGTATCCACCCAGTGGATATGAAAACTATCCACTGATTTATGTTACAATTGCACCATTTTTTTCTTCTTTTATATATTTTGCATCTCCCTTATATTACAATTGCACCACTGACAGCCACAAGGTAAGATCTAATTGATTCCTTTCTTCGTGATTTATTGATCATCTGCTCGTTGCATATATAATATGCATACATAGATGCTATTTATCATGCATTAAGTGGCTACCTGTACCCAATTGAGGTGGTGCTTGAATCAAAGAACACAGCACAGAATGCTTTCATATATTAATTGCAGTAAATAATCAAAGCTAATAACTCACTACTGTCTGGAGCTAGAGCTAGCTAGCACATGGGCTAAATTTAATAACTGTTGTTGTTGGTTTAGAGTGTGTTTGTTTGGTAGCCTAATGTGGGCAGATCTATGTATTGGTGACTGATGCACTACAGATAGATACTCCATATCAAACAACCTAAAATGTATATATATGCTTTGCACTGCTTGCTCAAGCAACTACTGGTTCTGTCCTCCCTTCCTGTTTTGTTAGCTTGACTACTCCTGAGCTACTCCACTTTGGCACTACCTCACCATTCAGAAGTTGGTCGACTTTATGCAGAGAGCTGGTATGATCAGGATTTCGTTTTAGTTGTGGCAGTAGCTAGTGTGGTTATTCAGGCATGAAAGCTAGCTAGTGGCATTGTGTTTTGGTTTTGGTTTTGGTTATGACTTGTTCTTAATTTTGTCGATCTTAATAAATTGAGACGAGAAAAAACTTAAAAAGACAATAAGAAATTAGTAACATATTGTGGTAATCTTGTTATTGTGGTTTATATTTCTGTCTTGTTCAGATGCATCAAATCATGTATCATGAGCACATTAGAGAAGAAAAATTGAATTTTCTTTGCTCGACTCTTTCTTAAATGGTCAATTACAAATTATTCTCATCCCTAGAAAATCAATAAGAGGCTTTTGAATTTTTTTTTTGTTAACAGGATAATGAAGTTTATCCAACAATATCCTACCACAATAGCCATCTATATGTAATTTTCTCTTGCAAAGATAATTTTTTTTTTTAAGTTCTCTTAAGCCATATTAATTTCTAATATATATGCTTTTACTACTTTTATATTTGAAATCACTTCCTCAATGATTATATGGTGAAAATTATATTATTTATTATCTAAAAGTTGATCATTTTTACCCCTTCCTTCCATTACCCCCATGACCATGTCGATGAAACAAATAGTTCATTTGTGATCATTTGGCTTAGATGATAGCCAAACCGCTAATGCAAAAAGACTTTGTCGCAAATGCTTGTCATTTAACCAATATTGTTACAAGTCTTTCCTTTCTTAAGATTGATATATAGAACAATCCTTAAGTCCTCAATGTGTTCATATACGTGGATTTTGGTTATAAATAAGGATATATATATCCAACATAAATAAAATAATAAAAAACTTCTCGACATAAGAGTGTAGACTTTGATTTGTTATATATATACTCGTAAAAGTGCTTCAATGTTATAAAGACCAAATGACACCCTTGTCTTCAATGTTTTCCAACATAAGATGGATGCCACTTTGAAGATCCATCTTATGGAACACACATTTATGCTAGGATATCAAACTTGTAATCAATTTTTGATATAAGAAACTTGTAATTAATTTTTGGTTTTAGAAACTTATACTTGATTCTAATCATTTGAGTGTTGGACTATCTCACACATTTGCCTAAACTCAATTTTTTTTGTGTTAAAAGGGAGAACAGATAGGTAGAATTTATAGTAATAATCAAACTAACTTGATGTTTGATCACTTAGAGGATGATGACCACTAGGTAGCTTTTCAAAAATGGTGTAACATGGTCCTCAGTGCAATGGTACAGTAGCAAGGCGTCTTCTTAGTTTCCCAAGCATCTAAGGATCGAATTTCAGTTTCGATAAATTAACAGATGAATTTCCCTTAATAGATGGTTGACCTAAGAACAATGAATTAATGAACCCGTCACTATATGCACTTCTCGATTTGTCCTTATGACTAATGGAAAATTTCTATGGGATTAAACCGATCATCCTAGAATTGGTTGGCATAAGTTAAATATCTAATGTCAATTAAAAAAAAATAGTGTAACATAGAATTTTTTTAAGAGGATTTCAACATCGTTTTTTTTAATTTTTACACGCTAGGACCGTGCTTTGGCTACCAAAACATACATGATTATTTTGTCCCTTTAGCCTCCTCAAATTATGATAAAGAACCTCCCTTGCATTCCCTTTCCTAAAGGTTTAGGACTAGATTGATCCTTCCATGGTTAAAGAAGAAAATTTACTTCTATTTTTTTGCTATAATATGAAGTATTTTTCTACCATTAATTAAGTATAGCACTCGTATTATATGCCCAAGATGTATGAAAATTGCATGTCCAGCGCCCTTAAGAGTCACAACACACCATATTTCATCATTATAATTCTTTCCCAAAACAAAAATGGTAAGACAATTATAACCTTTATTTACGTCATTGTTCTTCTTTATCCATGCATGGGACGATATACAATTGACGAAGTGATACAACTTTAAGCGTGAATTGTTCACCATTTCTTGAGAAACAAAACTCTCAAAGTTGCCTTTATTAATAACTAAGAGAGCAATCTTTCCCGGGAGACGTTACTTTCAATCATCATCGAATTTATGTTCAAATTTTGTATTTGCAAGAACAAAAGAGATTTTTTTAAAAAAAAAACAAATACAAATATTGTGAAGTACTAACATTACTATTACTTTTGATCAATTTGCAAGAAAAAAGATTTTTTATTTTTAAATTATCAACTATTCATCCCTCTCTAATTGAGTCATTCAATCCTAATGATACGGATTATAACAAGCGAATCCAGAAAATTACGTGGTGGTCAAAATTAAGATGATGTGACGGTCAAAGTCAGGATAGAAGAACATTCCACACTTAGTCATGTTGATCACCCAGCCTCAAAATTCTCGGGTCCTACCTGCGCAGCTCTAAAGCATGACGTTTGGATAACGCTGACCGAGTATACACCCGGTCGAGTATAAGGGCTCTAGGGCTTTACTCTGAAACTAAAGAAAAGCCTCATAAAGCTCTTAATATATGATCGGTCGGTAAAGGTCGGCCGAATATAAGGCTCTCTGTCTACACTCGACCGGACAAAGTTCGGTCCAGCCCAAAGACACTTAGTCTCGTAAAGCTCTTAATATATGATCGGCCAGATAAAGCCGACTGAATATAAGACTCTCTGTGTACGCCCGGCCGAGCAAAGTCCGGTCGGGTCCAAAGACAGCCTCACACAGATCTTAATATATGATTGCACGAATAAAGGTCGGTTGAATATAAGGATTTCTGTGTATGCTCGGCCGGACAAAGGATCGGGTGGGCTTAAAGATACTTATCCTTAGGAGACTCTACCTATATAGCTGGTCAGATAAAGGTCAGCCAAGTTTAAAATTCCCTGAAGTCATATTGTCCCTAAAATAAAGACTCTGACATACATAATTTATCATATGGTTCCTTGAATATATCTTTGGCATACTATGAGCACTATATTAATCTTTGAACAGATCTTCGTAATATTTAGCACATGACAGAGTGAATTGATACAGGTCAAAGGTGCTTCATCTCATAGGGCGTACTATAAATACCCGGCCAAATGAAAGATCAACCGAAATATATTCAATGAAAGACATTCCAGTTAAGCGGTCGGCTTAAAAACCAACCGAGATATATTTAGCAGATAAGCAGCAGACAATATTCTGACAGTCTGTCAAAGTTGTCGGGGAATATTCCTTGGGGACTTCCTCACTAATTGATCTGTTACAACAACATACTCCAACAACATCATCAAAGGCCTAAGTTATAAGTGACAAAAGAGGTACATCTGTGGGTAGAAAAAGATTCCTCGGACTATCATTGCAGATCACCCAGACTGTACTCTTTCCATCACCTAACAAACTTTGACACAAGGGACCACTTCACAATCACGGAAGTTGTGAGAGGTGGTATATAAAGGGAGATTCTCTCCGTTGGCAAGGTACACAATTGGCATCATATAAACCTTACTATCGCGCATGCCCTCTACTATTCTCCATTCACTTGTCGGAAATTTGACTGACTTAGCATCGGAGAGCCTTGTCAGGGATTTCTTCCATGATCTTTGATCACTGACGCTTTGTTGGACTGTCGGATTATGCGCAGAATCGTGTAGGAGCTTCATCGCCGGTTAAAAAAGTCTTCTGTCGGTCAACAGACCATCCACTTGAGCTAGCACGCTATCTCCCTAGCTTTCAGGCAGGATCACCTATTGTAGTGACGGCCTTTGTATTAAGCTAAACATTCAGAATAAGCTAGGGCATTGTCTTTGACCTTGCAGCCCTACCTTGTGATGAAGAATGCTGATTTAAGTGAACCTTTTGGCTTACTGAGTTGGATAAGACAAATCCTGTAAGAGTGGATCATAATAATGGTGTTTGTTACAATTAGGCGAAGTCATATATGTAGCCTTTTTAAGTTTATTGAATTGCTTATAGACATCCTCATAGACCTAAACTATAAAATTTTGGAAAAATAAATTCATAAGTTACTTCAGTGTAATTGATACATTGCAAACAAGAATTTTATCCAGGAAATATACATTATGCTGGAACATGAAATATTCTACTACATATCTCGAGAACATATCTTCCAGGGAGCATTGATCTCATCGGTTAGCCTCATGATTCAATAGAATCAATCTTCTTTGCAGTCAACTGTTATTCCCAATGATGTCGCTATAGGTGCTCTTCACTTTTTCAAGCAAAGCTTCTCTAAATATATTGTCACGAAGAATGTGTCAATGAATCTTTTCTGGTTGAATACTATTCTACTTCTCATAAGAAATTCTACTTAATTTCTGATAGTGACTGATTTGTTAAGCTAAAATGATAATTACATTTAGTAACATATCAAGGATATAATGTGATTGACTGGCATTAAATTCTCCTGTAAACGTTACTAATTATCACAACAATAAGAATGACAATCCAGATAATTGAGACAAACTTGTATAGTCAATTTTTGACCAGAAAGGGATAATGATGAAAGCATGAGAATCAGAATGCAAAGGTTCCATCTTGCAATAAAATAAAAAAAAAAGAGTTGGTTTGGTGAAGTACAAATTTATGCTTCTCAATAATTTTTTGTTTCTAAACTGACTGACTTGCTTTGATCATCCTTATTGAAGTTTTAATCAAATTATATGGGGGCTGATTTGTAGTTGATCAAGTCTCCTAATTAGTGTGCTTATGTTTGGGTTAGTTGAAATTCATGTGAGGGCTTGATGAAGACTCCAATTGATGGTTCAAACCAAATTGAATCAGAGTAGCCCCCCAATCACCCCTCTCGTGGAATCATGCATGCCCATCCATACTCTCCCATCCTCTAGCCAACTTGACGGTCGACTATAAGTTGATCCCATGATTTACTTCCCTTCACATAATCTGGGAATGGAATGTGAGGGGTGTCTGGGGTGAGCGTAATCACCTTTTTCAACAATGCATGCCCATCCATAGCCCTACTGCACAATCTCTCCATCTTGGTGATCTCCTAAGAGTTTTCTACTATGTGCATCCACCTCTAGTGATCCCGCAGCTAGTAATGACTACAACAAGGATGTGTGGCTGCTAAGTGGTTTTGATAGTGAGTAGGATAACACCGCTGGTCAACAATCTCCATTATCGACGCATCAATGCTCTTCTCCCATTGATCATAGTAGGGACATTGTAGATATTGTTTATAGTCGAGCGTCGAGTCTCTCTGTTCGGCATAAGGGTGGCATCTAGCGAATTCATGACTTGTGAACCCCTTTATCTTTAACTATGGAAGCTAGCAAAATTCTATAATGCTGGATTTGCTCCTCCAACCAAACATTTTTCTAGCGGTTTGCATTATTCTATTCTCTTAATAGGTAGTTTTTTTCTTGCTTACTTGTCCGTTGGTAACTTAGTGGGCTGGGCTCAACTAAGCTTATTGTGTATTGGCCATAGGAAGAAACTATTCCTCTGCAGCAAGTCAAAGATCAAGTGATGATTTCTACCTATGATTAGCTATGTAGTGACCATATATTAAGGTAGATATGTATCCCTTCTCTTTGGATATCTCTTAGTGTGTTCATGGGTTTTGTTGGATATGATAGGAACCATGATAAATCCCTTTGTTTCAGGTGATGAGGATGCCTCTCTTCTGGTATAGAAAGGGCCTTTAACCTTTATTTCTTGAAATAATGACTTTATTAACATTGAAATCAAAGATCTACTTATTATCTCGATGTTCATTTTGCTCTCGTTTTTAAAAGAGGTATTTTACATAAAAGAAAGATGAAATTGATGGAAGCCCAGCTTGAAGCAAGAGTATGTCAGTAGTCAGTTTGTCTTGATTATTTAGTGTGTTTTGATGTGTAGAAATGGTGATATGTGAATTTTCAAGTTCAGAAGTTTGGTTGAAGATGCTACAATTGATTTGTTAAGATGGATTTGACTCCGTATATCTTGTTGCTTGTGACATCTTGTCCTTGAGTTAGAATTATCTTTATTTTTGTTTGTGCAGAAAAGCATGTGTTATATAGTTTGTGGATTAACTAGATTTATTATTATAATTTCTCTTATAGAATTATCAACTCTAGTAAAGCGAAGTTTCCATGTGTCGATAAGTGATAAAGAGTAAAGGCATAATAAAAAAATGTATGTTGTCAGGTTGGTGTTGGTTGCTAAATAACTCATCATTTCTTCCATATGTATAATATGATTTCCTTGTTGACCTTATTGCTTATTGTGATTCATATTATGATTTGTAATCTATGGTACCACCTTTATTTGTGTTACATTTTATTCAAAATTTCATATAAATGATTTATTTGATAACAATGAGATAATTGTGCAGACTACGTCGCTAGAATCATTTTATGCTAAGATTTGAACACTTACTCATTAAGATTTTGATTATGTTTACATGTATATTATAACATTAATAATTTTGCTAATAATCATCTCTTATGATGTACTGGATAGATGATAGGGTTCATGATTTTGACAAATAGTTGCCCATGATATTTAAGATCATTGGTCCACACATATACTTGATTGACACAAATACACTTCACTCATATTGCTCCATCAATTGGAGATGGTAGTGCACAAGGAAACTCCCTTGATTAGAGATGGGAGCATATGGATGCAACTCCCTCAACTGAACTCTGGTCCTCTTGTTTGTTTCCGTAAGTGTTTTATCACTGCACTACGCCCATGGGGGCAAACTGGGGCATTTATTGGACACCTAAGCACGTATCTATACCATCTTAAATGTATCTCTTAAAATTTTCCTTCAATTGGTGCAATCCTGACTTTATCTCTAATGTTTTCGTTTCTTATCTATTTATCCTTGTATGTCCACATATTTACCTTAACATTCTCATTTATGCAACTCTCATCTTTTGCTTATGTGCTCAATTCGTAACCCAATATTCAACCCATATAAGATCTAACCACCATTTCAAGGACTACGATGGTAGAAATAGTTAGGTGCATTCATGATAGATATGGAAGTTCGTTATTAAATTTGGTGAAAAGAAATACACGATTTCTTATTGTATCCTAGTGGTATTTTGTCTTCAGTCTTCACTTTTTCATTTGTTGGTTGGTTATGCATGATCCTCTACGAATTGGTATTACCTTTATAGATATGGTTCATTTTGTTATTATGTTTATGATCTAAACTAGTAGTTGAATCCCTTTCTTAGGGTTCACCATATATAGCCAAGATAACACAAGAGCTTAAGGTTAGGATATGCTAACAAATTGACTTTAAGTGAAACATGATAATTCGATACAAGAGCTTAAGGTTAGGATGTGTTAAAGGATTCATATTAGTACCCTCAACAGCTTGACGTACTCAAGGTGTGAATTGGTGCTTGGAGTTATTCTTGTGGACTTTTGCTTGGCATTGAATTTGTTGGTTAATGACTTTAAATATCAATTGATTGGATAAATGTTAATTCGGTCTTATATTTGATTGGTGTTTCTATGTTGTCATATGATATTGTGGGGCATTGTCATGTTTGTGTAAGGTTATGAAACCTTCTTTTGAGATGTCATCTTGATATATGCTTAGGAATTGGTTGACTTGTTGAAGAGCAGTTTGTGATGTTTGCAATCAGGTTGAGTGTACTTGGCTGAATAACTAGGAGGGGAACGGGACAAGGATAGAAAATAACACATAATTGCATAAGAGTGGCCAATGATTTGTGTACAATATTCCTATTTTCTCCCTCTCCTTCCACTCCCCTCCTTTCTTTCCACCCAAGTAAAACTTAGCCTAAAGTGTCTCATATTGAAGTAGGAGGCATAATTCTTCATGTTTCTATGGATGATTAGATAAAGGTTAAAATTGAGATTATGTATGAGCTAATTGCTGCTATAATTTATACTTCATGATTTAAGTCGTGCTTTGAGTCATTGGCTGATTACCTAAGAAGACTTGGGATTAACGGTTCAAGTTGTTTGTATGATTGATTTGGTGAATTGATTCATCATTTCATATGGCAATTCATGACCTATTTTTGTTGATCGTAAAATCTGAGAATTGACTTGTGTTTGATTTGTAACCAGTGAGATTTATATTCAGTGGTTGGTCAATAGATGAATAAGTTTGTTGAAATAATGATTGAATTGAATCAATAATTATATAAGCTTTGATGTCAAGTATTAGAGAGTGATATTCAAATCACCATGGTGTATGGTTGTGATCACCACCAAGATTGTATGGCATACCAAACAAAAGAAATGTAGAACCAAAGTTGATCCCACCAACATGGGTATTTTATCATCCCTAATGCAGAATTGCCATTGTCATTTTATCTTCCTTTTTTTTTGGCCTTGTTTCTAATGCTTATAGGTCTCTCCAAACATTTCATGATCAAATCCATCTTAGTTGAGTTCATCCCACTAAAAGACTTTCAAGCTCCAGAATGAAAATTTATTATGCGTACCTTTACCTAGCAATAAAGAAAGGAAAGTAGGATAAAATGATGTTGTTCAATATTGCTTGGTTTAGTTTATCAGAAAATCTTTCAAAAATATATAATAATTTTACTGAACGATTGTACAACAACAACAACAACCAAGCCTTTTCCCACTAGGTGGGGTCGGCTGTATAAATCCTTTTACGTCATTGAGCTTTATCTCCTGTTATATTATCATCTATATTTAAATAAATTTTATCTTGTTTTATTATTGCTAACCAAGTCTTTTTTTGTCTTCCTCTTCCTCATTTGATATGCATGTTTATCATAGTTTCACGTCGCCTAACTGGAGCATTTATTAGTCGTCTAAGTACATGTCCGTACCATCTTAAACGTGTCTCTCGGAGTTTTTTCTCAATAGATGCAACTCCGACTTTCTCTCTAATGCTCTCATTTCTTATTTTGTCCATCCTCGTATGTCCATACATCCACCTTAACATCCTCATCTCTGCAACTCTCATCTTCTGCTCATGTGCTCGAGTCATAGTCCAACATTCAGCTCCATATAACATAGTAGGTCTAACTGCAGTTTTATAGAACTTACCTTTAAGTTTAAGAGGTACTTTATGGTCACATAAAATACTCAACGCTCCCCTCCATTTCACCTATCCTGCTTGTATTCTATATAAGACATCTCTCTCAATCCCTCCATTGTTTTGCAAAAATGATCCTAAATATTTAAATCTCTCGGTTCCGGGCAACTCGTTCTCTCCTATCTTAACAATTGTTTCATTACTTCTAATATTGTTAAGCTTAAATTCCATATATTCTGTCTTTAATCTACTAAGCTTAAAACATTTCCCTTCCAGTGTTCCCTCCAAGATTCTAGTTTAGCATTTACTCCTTCACATATTTCATCTACCAAAATAATATCATCTGTAAACAACATGCACCATGATACTGTGTCTTGAATGTACGCAATGAGTTCGTCTATAATTAGTGTAAAAAGATAGGACTTAGAGTTGATCCTTGACGTAACCCTATCTTTATTGGAAATGCTTCAGTTACTCCACCTGAAGTCTTTACTCTGGTCGTTACATCCTCATATATATCCTTAATTAGTTCAATATATATTACGCTAACACCTCTCTTTTCTAAAATTCTTCATATAATTTTTCTTGGAACTCTATCATAAGCTTTTTCTAAGTTAATGAATACCATGTGTAGATCTTATTTTTGCTCCCGGTATTTTTCAATTAATTGTCTAAAAAGATGTATAGCTTCTATTGTCGACCTTCCAAGCATAAACCCAAATTGATTTTTTGTCACTGTGGTCTCCTTCCTTAATCTTTTTTCTATTACTATTTTCCAAAGTTTCATAGTATGACTCATTAGTTTAATACCCCTATAGTTTGCACAATTTTGTGTGTCTCCCTTATTCTTATATAAGGGAACTAGAGTACTTATCCTCCATTGATCAGACATTTTTTTCGTTTTCAAAATCATGTTAAATAATTTTGTAAGTCATTCAATACCTTGTTTCCCTAAGCACTTCCATACCTCTATCGAAATATCATCTGGTCCAACGGCTTTTCCATTGTGCATCTCCTTTAAAGTTTGTTTTACTTCTGAAGTTTAAATTCTACGATAAAAATTAAAATTTCTATACTTATTTGACCTACTTAAATTACCTAAGTTAAGTTGGTCACCTAAACCTTCATTAAAAAGTTGATGAAAATACATCTTCCACTGCTCTTTTATTTCTCCATCGTTTACTAATACCCTATTACATTCATCTTTAATACATTTTATTTAGCTAAGATCTCTTGTTTTCCTTTCTCTCACTTTAGCTATTCTATAAATGTCTCTTTCCCCTTCTTTTGTATCTAATTTTTGATATAATTGTTCAAAAGTTTCATTTTTTGCTTGACTCGCTACTTTCTTAGCTTCTTTCTTGGCTATTTTATATTTTTTTAAGTTTGTCTCATTCTTACAAATATATAATTCCTTATAAGCTATTCGTTTTTCCTTCACTTTCTCTTGTACTTTCTCATTCCACCACCAAGATTCTTTACTTAGTGGTGCATGTCCCTTTGACTCACCGAGTACACTCTTAGCTACTATTTTTAACTTTGATACCATCTTATCTCATGTTGTATTAGAGTCATCGTATATTTCACCTAATGCTTGTACTTATACCTTCTCCTTAAATATATTTTGCTTCCCATCCTTTAACTTCCACCACTTAATTCTAGGAATCGTATATATTTTCTTTCTATTGATACTATGTTTGAGGCATATATCTAACACTACTAATCTATGTTGGGTAGTTAAACTTTCTCGCAATCTTTACAAATATTTCTATCCTTCTTCCTAACCATAAAAAAGTCAATTTGCGATTTATTATTCCCACTTTTGAATGTGACTAAGCGTTCTTCTCTTTTCTTAAAAAATGTATTAGCTAATATAAGGTCATATGTTATCGCAAAATCTAATATGGTTTTCCCTTTCTCATTCCTCGTTCCAAACCCATAACTCCCATGTACTTTCTCATATTCCTCATTTTTCACTCCGACATGCACATTTAGATCACCTCCTATTACAATTATTTCATTTGGTGGAATATTTTGTAATATTTCATCTAAGTCCTCCCAAAACCTTGATTTGGTAGATTCATCTAATCCTACTTGTGGTGCATATACGCTAATTATGTTCATAGTTTCTTTCACCACTATTATCTTAAGGCTTATAATTCTATCCCCTTTTCTAACTACTCTTACAACTTCATCCTTTAACAAACTATCTACAATAATACTCACTCCATTTCTTACTTTACTCTTTTCATCCAGTGTACCATAACTTAAAATCCGAGTTCTCTATCATCTTTGCCTTCTCGCCTGTCCATTTTGTCTCTTGTACACACAACATACTAATTCTTCTCCTAATCATCATATCTACTACCTCTATTGATTTACCAGCGAGAGTTCCTATGTTCCATGTTCTAAATCTTAGATTATTAGTTTTCTTATCATATTTGTTCTTATCCAACCTATGGTGTGAGAACTCTTGCATATTTAACACTACACCCAAGTTCTCATGGAGATGTAGCGGTCCTTGATGAGACGTTACAGTCGGACTCTGTAACGCGAACTCTTGCATATTTAGCACTACACCCGAGTTCTGAAGATGTAGCGGTCCTTGCTGAGACGTTATAGTCGGACCCTGCAACGTGTTTCTTCCAGGGAACAACCTAGCATTAGCACAATAGTTTAATGGATCCATTCATTAAATATTTGTCATAGTTTTGACGCTGGCTGGCAACCTAACGCAACCCTCCTCCTCCTCCCTTACTGAACGATTATGAAAGAATTAAATTTGTGAAGGAATTAAGTTCTAACCATTAGGCTTAAGGTTTTCTTCCGTGCAAATAAAGGTAAATAGCAATGTTCTTCAAGCAAAGCGAATTAAGCACAAATTTTTGAGACTTTGAATGTTACCTGTCAGGCTTGAAGATCAGGTTGCTGTATATGAACCACTGCATGGGTAAATTGACAAATAAAAGATAATAAGTATGAGAAAGAAACTTTTTTTTTAATAAACATCATTGATAAACATATTGGAATTAAAGTCTATACATCAAAATATGACAAATTAAGCACAAGTGCCAACTCCAGTAACCATGAGCAAGAAATACTTAAGCCATGAGTAGTTCTATTGTGCCATCAAGCACACATTTTTTGTAGTGTGAAATTTGATCAAGTATGAGAAATTTGTTAGTCAGAGTACATGAATATATAGGATCATTTTAGGATAAGTGCAGAAATTAGATGAATTTTTCCTTGCCAAACTATAGTAATTAAAATGCAGAGGGTAAGGTCCACAATTTTAGATTCTATCCATTCATTTTTTATTTTTGGACATACTACTCGATAATATCCCTCCCTAAAATATGGGTTAATGTCTCTTCCATAGAACTTGAGTAATAAGTAACAAAACTTCACTTTTACTTCTGGTATGGTGCAATGCCCTGGACCAAAACAAACACCTAATTTTTACAGAGCTAAGTCAAGGACCATACCCCTGTGTAACCAATTCCGACAAGTTCAAGAACACCAGGAACTATAGGCAGCCTATCAATTGCCTGCATAGATTTAGTCATTTAGACACATGAAAGTCCATATGAGAAATAAGGGGCGGGAAACACCATGAAACAACCATATGTGCAACCCACAAATTATTTAACTGCTTCCAATCATTGCTCACCGAGATAATGCCGGTGGCACTCCATAGAGCGATAATTCCAGCAAATACAAGAGAAGCCACAGCATACTTATCTTCAAGTTTGTTCCACTGTCCTTTAAAAGTGTCGGTGAATTCTTATACAAATTCTAGTTCGCACAATAATCCCCTCGATTTCAAACAATCACAAGATAAAGACATAATTTATACCTCTTCCTTTATGGTCGTCACAATTTCAGGAAGCTCACTTGAGGCTTCAGCAGGTGTTCCTTCGTTGGCCATTGCAATGACACTCCTTGATGCTGGCCGGCCTAAATTCCGACCAATGAAGCTACAGTTTAGTTAACTCCAAGCAAATTTCCATCTTAAAAAACTAATATTTTGGAAACTTATAAACAAGAAAGCACATAAATGTTCTAACTAGCAAATTTTATATCATGATTTACAGGGCTTTGCTCTAATAGGCAAATCATCAAACAGATGAAGGTACATAACGTAACGCAGCAGCGGTAAGTCGAGAATGAGCTGATCCGGGAGCAGCGCAGGCTTACTATAACAGGAAGCGTTCTTCCGCGGCACAATCGGAAACAACGGTAGGCAGACGGAGCGCGGCCCGAGCTGGCCGCGGGAGTCGGTGGCATGGGGGTCGAACAGAGCCCGGGAGAACAGACCGCAGGGGGTGCTGGTGGCGGCCATGGATCGGCGCAAGGACTAGGATTGATTTCCCTAGATTCGATTGGATTTTTCTACTTTTGGCTCGGTTTAAAGAATAGAGAGGAGAGATCTGGAGCGAAGGTCTGGTTCGGAATTGGATATTGGAGATATAGATGAGCTCAACAGTCGCCACCCATTGGCAGTGGCGAATCGGAAGAACATCTTTAGGCGGCTTCCTATTGGACGGGGGGACTTGAACTGGGCCTGGCCACGTCACGTAGTTTATCCTTTAAAATATATTTAGCTCCTTAATATTCATAATATATTTATTTATAAATATTAAATTTAATTAATTAATTAATTATCTTAAAATCTCATTTAGCTCGTTAACTTATCTATATGGGAATAATAAGGGTAAAATCTTCTAGCTTTAACAATAATTTTGTGTGCACAAGCTCCATGTTCGTACTATTGTATATATAGCTTGCTTGAATTGAATAATATTTCTAATAAAAAAAAAGACCGATAAAATAAATGAACAACCTTCAATGTTAAATTATTATAGTAAATATAATAAATAATTACATGATGAATTGACTAGAAGGTATGAATGGACAATGTTCTTTTCTTATTAAGTTATTATAAATAATACAACACAATTTCAATATTAAATATCAAGCGCGCATACGGTATCAATCAAAGTGATAAATAATGCAATGTTGACAAATTACAACGATCGACATCAATGCTAAAATAAAGCATGTAATACGATCTGGACCTTGTTGTTACTCCACATCTTATAATGCATGTGGTATGTTCTGGAGACACCACGCTTTACCCGGACCAGTATTCACCGCTGATTTACCTCCTCCTAGGATCCCTGTGGGACCAGGCCTAGGGGGCCGCTGGGCGGCGGAACCCACCTTTTTTGCACAATGTGGTATGTCACCCTCAAATTCACTCAATCATTTCTTCAAATGAGACAATGGAGTAGAGTAGACATGCAATAAGAGTCATACTATGTTAGGCCTCCTCATAATCAAGGGTTATAAAGCAATCAGTGAAGCACTCTCAATTAAAAACAGTCATTGCTAGATGATTTCATCAACCAACAAGTAATTTGGTCGACAATTATTTGCAATGCGACCGTGAGTAGAGTTGTTAAAGGGATCAATTTATAGTAGGACAGGTCAACCCATGATAGATCAGTCATTTGATGGGACAGACCGATCCGTCATCTTAGTGGATTAAAAAATTTTCAACCTAACTCAATCCAAGATGGGTTACAGATTAGGCGAGCCAACCCAGGGGCCATCAAAAATTTTATAAAAAAAATAAAAAAAATATATATCTTTAACGTTTTACTTCAGAAAGATTTTATCAATCAAATGTATCCAAAAATAGGTCTTGTAAATGTAAATGGACACAAATGAGAACTTATGTTTGATAAAAAGTATTGTTTTTATTTTAAAATTATAACAAAAAAGATGATAAATTGACATAAAACTTGGCTTACATGTGTTTCTCAACCCACACGCTAACCCAAGTTCGTCAAGAGCCGACTCGCATAGGTCGAGGGCCTAGGCGAGTCTACGGGCTTGTGTTGATAAAGTTCCAATCCAATCTACTTAAATTGTTTAGCGGTGAGGGACAACCTAACGTGCCTAATCCAAATTGAAGGATTTAACCACAATGTTGGGTTCCGTGCAAAATTAAACAATAAAATGCAGTGGAAAAGGAACACACCAGAGATCCAGACGAATTCTAAGTACATTAAATTAACTTGATAATCCAATAAGATCAAATTAGATTAACTCATTAATCTAACATGCTTAAAATCTAAAACTAATTTCAGACTTAAAACTTAAACATACTCATCCTCTCATCAATCTATGTGTTTCTTGATCTCTAAGTAAATTTACTTAACCAAATAAGCTCAATATCTTATCCTGATTTAGTTGAGCATGACTATACATTTTAGATGTCCTACTTAATTAAGGGGTACACAGACATCACTTTCATTATATGAAAAGAACTTTATAATCAACCTTACTACATATGATGTTTGTTGATACTAAAATACACAATTTCTTATATATGGAACTGTAGTAACTTCAAGCCAAAGGACTATTTATACTAACAAGCATTATGAGAATATTTATAACACTCATATAACAATCCATAAAATATTCGGTCAATTCAGTACATATTCTCTAATTTATACTCATATATTAACTTGATATCTTATATCCTTGATTTGTGAAATTAAGTCATTAATTAACCTACATATTAGTCTCAATGTATTAATATTGCTCTTGTATATTAATACTTGATTAGGAATAATTGAGAATAGTGTTCTATACAATTTCTCACAATCAATTCAAATAATTGATATATAGAACAAAATCTACCATTATAAGGCATTATTATATTTATTCAAATTTGCACATAAATAAAGTAAATATAATAAACATTAAATGTTACCTATTATTAAATATGATACAAAAGTCACATATCAATCATCACATGATTGACTTTTAGGGTTGACACTAACATCTAGTTGACCCAACATTAGAGCTTTGGTTGACCTACATTCAAGCCAAGGTGGATCAAGGTTTATCTCAATTTGCTTGGTCATCTAACAACTAAGGGAGAACCATAAATCCTTTAAAACATTATCTAGGACTTAGGCTAAAGCTCCTTAGATAAAATACTAAAGCTAATTTAATTTGTTTTTCTAAGTTACAAATCATGACTATGGTGACCACAAGTTCTAAGTTGGTCATGAATCACGGTCAAGTCATCACAATATTTTATTATGAGTTGTTGTTGTCGAAAAGAACAATTGCCTTAACGTAATGGTAAAATTATTGTCATGTGATATTAAGATCATGGGCTCAAGTCATGAAAATAATCTCTTACAAAATACAAAATAAAATTGTGTATAATAGATTCATGATCCTTTCTCAAGACTCCGCATTAACAAAAGCTTCATGCAACTTTATGCCTTTTATTCATTTTTCTTTTCCCTTTTTCTTTCCTCCTTTCTCTTTCTTTTCTATTGAGGAGATTGTTTTTTGATATTGATTTCTTTCCCTCCTCTCTCTCCACTTTAAGGTAAATAAAGCATCATTAAGTGATGATAATAGTATTCCTTAATATATTTTTAGATGTTTTGTTTTTGTGATTCATAGTCAATTTTTCAAACTGATTAATTCTGAATGTGATTGACTCGACCTCATAGAAGTTTTCTACTGATCATAAATAAAAAAGTACACACATAGGCCCATAACTACAAGAATTCCCTTAATTAGCAACGAAATTTATTTCTATCGCTAAAATAGACACCAAAATAAATTTCCGTCACTAATTAGCAATGGAATTTATTGGAGATCGAATATTATTTCGGTCAAAAATTAGCTACTGAAATAATCATTTGGTAGCTAAAATAGCAACTAAAATTTATTTCGATTGTTAATTAGACCTTTTAGTGACCGAAATAAATTTTAGTTACTAAAAACCCGCCCCTAACCAACCCTGGGTGCCATGAGTTTGGTTGGCTACAGCCTGATCAGCCCTAGCCATAACCAAGCTTGCAGCTGTTGGGATTGCAAGGTTATAAATATAGTCCCACATTGAAAGCACATGAGAAAGATCATGGGTTTATAAGAAAAAGATATCTCCATTGGTATGAGACCTTTTGGGGAGAGCCCAAGAGCAAAATCATGAGGGCTTAGGCCCAAAATGGACAATATCATACCATTATGGAGATATCTAAATTTTTTCAATCCTTCAATTGGTATCAGAGTGATGTTGCTCTTTACGGGACTAACTTCCGAAAGAAATACAAGCTAAAGCCATGATCCAAGATTGAACCATGTGGGCGAAACCTTGAATAAAGTAGGGGAGGCCCTAAGCAAGTCAAGGTGACCCAATATGTAACGACCACCCTTCTTACTACTACTACTACTCTCTAAGAGTGACCGTTACTTATCTACTAACTCTACTTAACCGATTTATTAAAAATCTCTAGGAAAACCCTACCGAAAAATTTCGGCAGAATCTCCCCTGTACCGGTGACCATTTCCCATAATACAAACAAATAATAAACCATCAGCCACATGCGGCTGGTATAAGTACTTCACAACCACGCAGTAATAATATCATAATAACTAAAAGGAAACTATTCTAGCAATAGTAAACAAATAGAACTCCAACGATAAGACATACCAAACTACAAGTGCGGAATAGACTCAATTACAATCTCAACTTCATTATAGCATTAAAAGAGAACTAAAATAACTAAACAGAAAAGTCTTGGCAAGTTGCCAGCTCATTCTGGATCTCTCCATAGTCCAGCCATCACACACCTTCATCACCACCACCTTGTTGCCTTCCTTGCTAAATCTTTTCCTTTCCTTTATCTGCAGTAGGAGGAAGTGCAGTCTATAAGCATAAAGCTTAGTGAGCGCTATCTACTCACAAAAACTCGATATGCATGTATATAAATAAAAACATGCTAAAACTAAATCCTAACATATAAAACTACTCATGCTCATATATAGCAAAGAAATCATGCTAACTGAAATACTAAACATCTGTAGTTCATCATGCTCATAAACCAATAAAAGAAGCATACTAAACATGCAAAACTACTAAACATGTAAAACTTCTAAACATGTAAAACTACTGAACATGTAAAACTACTAAACATGTAAAACTACTAAACATGTAAAGCTAAACATGCTCATAAGAATAAAACTATAACAGCATGCTGAAGGCAAATAAAACTAAACATGCTGAATAATCTAATAGCAAGAAATCAACTAAATGATAAGACATATAGTCATGCTAAAATAAACTCATAAGGAAGCAAATGAAAACTGATACTGCATGCTTCAAATAACAAGAAGCTAAACTTTCTAATTCTAAACATATTTGATGTTTGTTTCATTTGTTTCCAAAAACTTTTACTTTTATACTTCAAAATAATAATCAACGGCATTGTACCACTTTGCGCATTCTTAATAAGAATCGAGGTAGCTAATCCCGAAACTACTAAGATACTTCTAGGCCTTGTGCCTAGGGGCAACTTGGAGCCCATCCCTTGGACCTTGTGTCCGGTACATACCCTTTAAAAGTAAAATACTTTCTTTTTAACTATAACTTCTTTATACTTGCCCTTACTTGACATTTAAGCAAACACCTTGTGTGCGCTTTTGATATTCAATCTTCTGGAATTGAAATCAAGTCTAGACCTCAGTCTTTCTTGCTTATAGTTCTTAAAGATAGAAACTCATGCTTATGTAATAGCAAAAGAAACTAATAACTGCATGCTCAAGATATTCTAATAGTAAAAGAGACTAGAAAGTATCACTGTGCACATCTAATGGCAAAGGGAACTGATCATGCTTAATTATTAGCAAATGGAAAATTTCTCATGCTTACTGGAATAAGAGCAATAAATTTCTCATGTTAGAAAAATTCAAAATTATTTCTAAAAGCATTCTTATACATAGTTAGCAATTAAAAGCAATACTCAACAACCTTTCTTCATGCGTTCTGATACATAACGAGCAACAAATGAGAAATTCTCAAAAAAAACATTATTTCCTAATGCATTCTCACTAAATTATTTAACAGCAACCGAGATAAACAAATCTGTACATGCATAGGACCGAATTCTTTAAGCAAGCTACAACAACAATACAAATCAGCAGGTAAATTTCGGTACTACCACTTAGCCCACTAGCAATCAACAATCCTGTATAGCATGCTCCGAAAACAAAGAAGGAACTAAATCCCTAGCAAGCTCCAAAACAGCATATACCAAATGCAAGAAAGGTAAAACTAAACCCTAGCAACCCCATCTCAGCATGTGCCGAGACAAAGAAAGAAAAACTAAGCTCCTAACATCCACAATACAGCATGTTTCAAAACTCGAAGGAAACACCAAAACAAAACTCGAAACTATTCTCAAACCTCTAGAAATTCCAATTCTGTACAGCGTGCCAAAAAAAATAAACAAAGAAGGATCAAAGCTCGCGGAACTACTCCTACTGCAGGTGAGAAGCAACTCACCCCTTGTTCTTGCACTTACAACCGACGGAGAGGAAACCCTTAGGGTTTCGGGTAGAGCTTGAAGGTCTTGGCTCCTCTTCGTGTCTGCGTGCTCCCCTCGACGAGCCGGTCACGAATGTGTGAAGAGCTCTCGAAGAAAGGTGCTCGTCGGCCGCCGGATCGAAGCCCTAACGCCGCTGCGTTTTCGCCCGAGGAGAGGAACAGCGCCGTCGGGAGAGAAAGGTGAGGAAAAATTAGGTTTAGGTCACGGTAAACACTTAACCCCTTTATAACTTAGTTTTAAATTCGATTCCAACTATGCTTAAATCTATTTCTCTCCATACTAGGTTAATAAAACACGCGCAGTCCAGTTGGTTAGTCAGCTCTCAACCAAACCAAGGGTCTAGGCTTCGAATCCTTATCCGCGCACCTTTTATTTTCAAAGTTTATTTTCGGTTTCTAAAATATCGCTTAACTATGCTATAAACTTAATTCTTTCCTTATAAGGTTAACAAAAACCTTGTAGCTCAGCTGGTTGGGCCGGTTTTGCTTGGGTCAGTCCGACCCGAGGTCGTGGGTTCGAATCTCACCTTCAACGTTTTTTTTTTAAACTTTTTTCTTTTTGTAACCCTACTAAACGACCTCCAAAAATTACGTAAAAATACTCTAAAAATTCCTAAAAATCTCTAGAATATTTTAAAAGTATTTCCAATTATTTTTATGGACTTTTAGAACTTGAAATAGGAAAAATTGGGTCGTTACACAATACTCGAGGCGAGGCCCTGAGCAGGTCAAGAGTGACCCGACGCTTGAGGGGGATTGTGGTCCTTTTTTTCGAGGGAAGAATTGTTGGGGTTGCAAGGTTGCAAATATAGTCCTACATTGAAAATACATGGGAAAGATCATCAGTTTATAAAAAAGGATATCTTCATTGGCATAAGGCCTTTTGGGGAGAGCCCAAAAGTAAAATCATAAGGGCTTAGGCCCAAAGTGGACAATATCATACCATTGTGGAGATATCTAAATTTTTTTTTATCCTTCAACGACCTCAGCACTAGTTGGCATCATCTTGGCGAGCCTTTACTTGGCTAACCTCAGCTTAGTAGACTATGAGCTCGGTAGTTGCCTTGATTAGTTAGCCTACCCACGAGTTTGGTCGATCATGAGCTTGGCTGGCCACGAACTTAAACGCAACCTTAGCTAGCCCTGGTCGCAAGCTTGGCTAACCAAAAGCTTAGTATTTGTCAGATGAGCATGAAACTCTGGAAATGATTGTTGTTTTAAATACACTTATATTTAATTATTGACTTCATAATGTTTTTTGTGCATACATTGTTTGTTCAGACATTTTCCTTGGAGAGACTCTAGCTAGCTTCTTTATGCACCAATTTTATGTATATAATGAATGATTATTTAATAATTTAATTAAGTTTAAGTTTAAACTGCATGCATGCTTAATTGTTTAGTTTTACACATTTAATAATGTTACAAATTTATTTCTCATTAGGTTACAATATATATATGAATAAAGTTTACAATATGTTTGAAAATGAATTTATCATTAAAGAATATATCTTAATGGAATTGAACAGTTTGTAGAATTTACTAAGCATTATCTGGAGTGTATGAATGGTGACCAATTACAATATCCGTGTAATCATTGTAAATGTAGAAATATAACTTTCTATGATGAGAATACCATGAAAGTACATTTAGGTAGAAATAATTCTATTCTAAATTACTACAACTGGTACTGTCATGGAAAACTTTATTTGTTTGAGCTAATTGGACCTTATTTTACTTCATAATCTAATGATAATGCAATGCAATCAATGGTTATGATGCGATGAATGCAATTGATCATTTGAATATAGATGAAATGTCAACACCTGAAGTTCAGAAACTATATAACATGTTAAAGGCTAGTGAAAAGAAAAGTGTCGGAAGACATTCCTTCTGGTCATTCTCAACTATCATCTATTGCAAAACTATTGAATATCAAGGAAGGACATCATTTCTCAGAATGATATTACAATAACATTTGTCAATTGATGTCAGAGTTGCTCCTTATTGATAATCTAATGACTAATATCTTCTATAGTATAAAGAAATTGTTAGGGGTTAAGTTTGCCTATGGAAAAAAATTGATTATTGTATAAATAACTACATAATATTTTAGAATGAAGATAGTGAACTGATTGAATACAGAATGTGTAATCATCCTTATTATATAAGTAGTGTAGTCGCACACTAGGGAAGAAAAAGAATAATTCACCATGAAAAATTATGTATTACTTCCCATTAACCGCTAGACTTCAATGCTTATATGCATTTACCTTAACCGCAAGCCACATGAGGTGGCATCATGAGCATGTAGATGAAGGAAATATAATGTATCATCCTTCTGACTCCCCTACATTGAAATATTTTGATATAATATTTTTCTCTCTGCAATGGAATCATATAATGTGTTTTTGAAATTTTCATTAGATGTATTTTAGCCATTTGGTTAATCTAGACAGTAATATTCATCTTGGTCAATCATATTAACACCATATAACTTGTCACCATGTATATACATGAAAGACAAATTCATGTTTCTTATTGTGCTTATTCCAGACCCAAAAATTCGAAAGAAAAGATAGATATTTTTGGCAACCTTTGATTGCTAAATTGAATAAATTATGAAATGTAGGGTTAAAAACTTATAATATTGTAAGTAAAACTAATTTTACCATGTATGATGTTTTATTATAGATGATTAGCGATTTTCTAGCATACTCAATGTTGTCACGATGGAGCACGGTTGGTAAATTAACATGTCCACATTGCATGACAGAATCTGATATATTTTCATTACCCTATAGTGGGAATATATCTTGATTTGATAATTATCATAAATTTTTACCAAAAGAAAATCATTTTAGGTAAAATAAGAAAGAGTTCATAAAGAATATAATGGTCAAAAAAAATCCACTCATAATCAAGTTAGGAGAATAAATACTTGAGGAAATAGATAACTATAGATTTGTATAAGTGACTCAGATATATTATGATGATTTAAATAAATACATTATTAGGGTATGCAAGTGTGGTTGGAAAATATATATATATATTGAGAACTATCATATTAGAAGTATCTACTTATTCGATAAATTTAAATATGATGTATGTTGAAAAATATTTCTTTGATAATATCTTCAATACTATGATGAATATTTTTGGAAAAACTAAAGACATAGCAAAATTATTGGAGCAATCTAGATACCCTAGGTTTTGATATTTAGGTAAAGGTTTAAGTTAGGTTTATTGCTTGATGCATTGTAAGTATGCAGGATATAGGTACAACAAGGAGAGTCCAAGTGTGATCTTGGCAAAGGAGAAAAGTCCAAGGATGAGTCTTGACGGTGTAAGTCCAAGCATGTAGTCTTGGCAATATAAGTCCAAGTGTGACTTGGCAATGGATGAAGCCCCAGAGGCATGACCTCTTAGCAAAAAAAGACCTAATAACAATGACAAGGTCAATGGAAGCTCTAGAATGCAAAGCGTGAAGGATGAGAAGCATCCGAGGGACGCGAGGCTGATAGAGGAGGCTAGATCTATGTTGTGTGGGCAAGGACGAGCACATGAGAGATTGTGCTCAGGGTAAAATCCTAGGTTTAGGGTTTTACTGTAGCAGTTACTGTAACAGTAATGTAGTAATTACTATAGCAGTACTGTAGCAATTACTGTAGTAGTCGACTGATGTTTTCATCAGTCGACTGGTAGAGAACAGAATGCCTCTGTTCGCTCAACCCATATGAATCAGTTGACTGATATTTTTATCAGTCGACTGGTATCTAGTCATTGACTTATAACGGCCGAATTTCACTTAGGACCAATCGATTGGTATTTTTACCAATCGACTGATGGCAAAAAAATAGCTTAGTATTTTCCTCCCGAGCTTTATTTAATAGAGCTCGGGGTGCTTGGGTAAAGTTGTTGAAATAGAGGTGGTTAACCCTTATTAGTAGTCTTCCAAATGCCCTAGCATCTCAAAGCGTGCTTGTGTGAGTTGTGGTGAGGTTTCTCCACCCACAAGGAGCTACGTGAGCTAGCTGGAGGTTTTATGAGGAGTCATCTACAGACAGATCGGGATCGTCCACCTTATGGACAACCGCGAAGTAGGAGTTTTATCTTCGAACCATGTTAAATCAACGTGTCATTGAATTTGTCTGTCTATTTGTTAGTTTATTTTGTATTCCGCTGCATACTAACAATTGTAGGAAGCGACGTTTTGGGTGAAACGCTATTCACCCCTCTCCAGTGGATGTCAAGGTCCTAACAAAAATCATATGAGAAATTGAAAGAGTTAGTTAGCATACCTGAGTTGCATCTGAATGAAACAACCAATAAATTTTCAAAGATTTGTTATACATTGGACAAGGAAGATAAGTAAGCTTTATGTAATTGATTGAAAAAAAATCAAATTCTATAATGGGTACAAAGAACATATATCCCCTTATGTTTGTTTGTTATACCATATTTCTTAGGTATACCTTCTTTGACAGCTTGTACGAAGAACAACTACAAATACAATTCCATTAATAGCTGCAAGTGAGGTAGAGAAAAAGTTAGAGACGAAGTTTACATTCTGGTTTTAAATTTATGTAAGTTAAAGACTAACTTATTTTCTTCATGTGTATTATATAATTGATAATTTATATCATAATTATTTTTCTAGGTGAATAACTATAGACTCAAATGTGAAAGATCAAAGGATAATGATCTTGCATCAGAACCTCTTCGTAACATAAGAGTCTAATCTGGTTTTTATGTCAATAGTTTCAAATTTCATGTGGCACAACATGATTCACACACACTTACATATAATTTAGGTGTTTGTGTAAAAGGATATATCAACAACACTAATACTGAATTTAATTACTATAGTAGAGTTGACGAGAATATTAAGGTTGAATATCCTATTATAGTTAAAAATGATATGTGTTATTCAAATATTCATGATATGATTCAACTCCAAGAACAGATACTAGAATACATTCAAACTATAATTTAGTTTAGGTTTATGTAAATAAAAGATTCAATAAGTTTGAACCCATCATTTTCATGATACAAGCTGGTCAAGTTTTCTATCTTAAATATTCAATAAAGAGAAGAAGATTTAGTGAATGATTAGCAATATGTCAAATAAAGTATCGCTTGATCATAGAAATGTCGAACTTCATCATGGACCAAAATCATGATGTATTTCAAAATGAGAAAGTGGAGATACATTCAGTTGATACACAAATTTAATACACATCCCAATTAGTTTAAGATGTCAATGTCATTAACGAGAAAATAAATGATGAAGAGATATCCAACAATGAGTAGTTTGATGTACTAAAGTCTAGTGATGAAGACTTACAAAATAGTAATGTTAATGATTCAGTTATGAATATACTTATTTTTACATGTAAATTTCATTAGTTCTACCATTAAGACATTATTGTTCTCATTTAATTATGATTTGACATATGTATGTATTATAATATTATTTTATAGATATAATTATGTCAAATATTATTGCATAGGGTGGTTATATTGTTCTGAGAATTATGGGAGATTGGTAAATATTAATGTTATTAATTCCAATTCATTTATTCTTTTATTTATTATCACTTACGAGGAAAATTTGTTTCATATAGTTTTCTCCAAATAGTCACAATGTAGCTATTTATATTAGCAGAAAATATAAATAACGTTAGTGTGCTTTTGGTACTATATGGAGAAATGTAACATCATATCTTAAAAGACTATTATTATTGAAATTCTTGGTAAGTAATTTGAATATTATTAATATTGAATAATTTAATATCCTTTTATACTAATTTTCTTGATATTTTTATAGAAAAAAAATATATTTAGGAGTAAACACAACAAACATAATTAAAAAAAAAATACAAAATAATTATTGTGCAAAATTATACAAGGACTTATTATACAAGTGATGAAGGAAGGGCACAAGATCATCCCATGAACCAGATGAGATTTGGGATGCATGGAAGAACACTTGGACAATAGGAAAATGACAGCAAAATGTGTTGACTGCTTGAAACAATAGTCATCTTGAGGTCATTGGCCCAAGCAAGGATACGACAGGATCATAATTTATTATAGAGTATACAATAGATTTGCTAAGTCTACTATAAAATTATATTAGAATTTATTTATTATTAATAAACTTATTTTATTTTATAAAAAAATTTGTGTATGTAGGCTAATACTTTATAAAAACCTCCCACTTATTGAGAGGTATTTCACAATATACATAAAAAAAAAAAGAAGGATGCCACATTCTATTAAAAGTTATAGACATAAGAATTTAAATTTTATTACCGCTCACATTTAACAATTACTAACTTTATTAATTTTATATTAGATATTAATAAAAAAATTTACATAAGATGAAATCATTAATCGAGTTACTCAGGTATCTCAGTCTGCTACAAAGAGAGATGAGTTATAGACTCCACCAGATGGTATACTAGATGAGATATATTATGACATTATCGGTGGAAGGAAAAAGAACTTCTACAGTCTTAGTTCCCAGGCAAAAGGTGCATTTGATCGTGCAATGACTCCTTGGCTTAGGGGTCATCCCAGTTCTTCTTCATCTACTCAAGTGGACGTGTTAGAACTAGAACATAAATAATTGAAGGATCTAGTCACAGTAATAGAATAATCGATAGATGATCAAGATAAGACGTTAGTAGAGTTGCAAATGTAAAAATTCGTAGATAGATGGACTCAACATTTTCCAATGCCGCATCATTTTGACAAAAAGAGACTCAAGATCCCAACACTCCTGATAAGTAGCTTCTGAAGTGTGTTGACATTCAAATTAATTTTTTTTGTTTATTACTTATAAAATTTGTAAAATGATTCTATTAATTTTATATATATATAGAGAGAGAGGAATAATGTAAATAAACGATTGCTCGAAGGAATGATTGGATTTGATCCTATATATATGATAGTATGTATTTTTTTTTTGTAATATAAACTTGTGTTAATAAGATTTTGTATTTTTTTTATAAGTTACGTTGTTTAATTATTTTTAAATAGAAAATGTAATGTAGTTTGAATCATGCCTTTACTTTTTAAAATAACTTATCATATTATATTGACTGTAAATTGTAATGATGCCTTTCAAATAGATGTAATGATGTTTAGTTTTTTAGATTTGAGTTTGGATGTAATGAATTTGAATTATATAGTTTTTGAACTATCTATCACTTTAGATTCATATACCGGTCATGTGAATGTATTATAAATTTATTAGTGTCGTTGTGCTTGAATGTGTATTGGTTTATGATGTGTATTGTTGATGTATCTTGTAAATAAGATGAACTCTTCAAAAGAGAAGATGTGCTATTGAAATTTTTTTGAAAATTAGTGACGAAATTTTTTTCCATCGCTAAATTATCGTAATTTAGCGATAGATTAATTATTTATGTCGTTAATATTAGCGATGGAGATTAAATTCTGTCATCGTATTTTGCAACTAAATTTTATTGTCATCGTTAAAATTAGCGTCGGAAAATAAATTTCATCGTAAATTAATGATAGAAATTAATTTCGATAACTAAATAGCGTCGACAATCGAAATTTGCACACAAAACTTTGGCTGCTAAATATTGTTCTCCTTGTAGTGCATTCAAGTGCTCATCATCCTTAGGTTTATCGCCCCACAAGAAGAAAATCTGTAATATGCCGAGCTAGAATTTAAACCTTAGAAGTTTAATTATCCGCTTAAAGAATCTAACCATTGCACCGTAGGGCAAAGATGTCTTTTAGATCATATCCATTAAGATCGATTTAGCACTAGACATTCATATCTAATTGCATCCCTTGGATGTTAAAGCTCATACAAAAATAGTCGGATCAAATTGAAAATTTGACTCTTTTAAATTAATTTTTAATTTGACCTCTTAGCCCAAACAATTTCGTTTATTCCTCGTGTTGGATAGCCTTTTAGACCAGTGGTTTGCCTTTCAAACCAAAGGAAAAAAAACACTCACTTCACCTTCTTGGCTTCTTATCCTTCAACATTCTTTCCATAGTATCTATATCGAATAGCTTGACGGTCACCCTGCTAAACTTGGTCTTCCTTTAAAGTGCACATTTACCTTTTTCTAAACTTATATCATTTTCTACCATTGTCTATAAATGTAACTGCAAATCTAAGGCTTCTGAGTAGAGCTGTCACACGGTCAGTCCATACAAAATTCATAGATTGGGATGGACAACAGGCTAGAAAATCTCCAACACACTTTAAGATGGATTGTGGATTTGACAACCCACTCCAGATATGATCCTAGTAAAAAAATAAAAAATTGTAAAAAAGATTAAAAATTTTGAATTAAGATTACAGATTAGATGATCAATCTAGGAACTTATTGAGTTTTCTATTTTTATTTTAAATTTTAAATTTTTTTCTTTTCAATGAGCAAATTTAAGCCTAGGTGGGGCCGTCAAAACCTGGAACCTACACAGATTGATCTGTTTAAATTAGTTTTAAATAAGTTAATACACTTAAATTCAATTTATTTAAATTGATTGATGAAACGACCCATCAAATTAATATGATATGACAATTTTCTAAATGCATCTAATATTTGCGATTACCAAGGGGTACCTCGAGTTTTGAAAATGTCCCAAAAGTACACCTCTGTTTTTTCTATTTTACCCCTATGTCAAAGTTGATCTCTCCTTAGATGTTTTTTTCTTTTTTCTTTTCTCTTGGATTAAGTTCAACTTTTCTCTTTTTTTTACATACATATAATAATATAATAACTGTGTATTGATTATAAAAATTAACATCACAGTTTAATTACACAACATTATGGCAATGTTGATTTTTAAAACCCAATGAAAATCAGCACCACAATAGAGTTGATTTTTAAAAATTAGCATTATAACAGTATTGTGTAATTAAATTGTGGAGTTGACTTTTTAAAAATAGTAAAAAAAATGATATATTTGGATTTCGGAATATCATAGAAATCCATAAAAATTAGAATGAGTCCAATTGAAACTCTTAAGATTTATCTATGAGTTTTGACCGAAACTTATTAATGGATCTATGAAATTTGAATTTTTAAAAAATTGATATGTAATAGAAGAAGATAGTATAGTGAATGTATTTATGGTGTTCATGCTTAGTTATGGCATCGCTACAATAAGTTATGTATATGTGTCAATTATCTTAAATGCATACACTTTGAAAACATTTTAATCACTAATGTTAATTGATCCTATCCGTAATCTGAGTCAAACGGAGGTCGGTTGAGGTGTCATCCATGTTGACGAAGAGGCGACTCGGATACACCTGGCGTATGTGCACCAGAAAATAGACCCCCAAGTGGGACTGAAGGACGGCGATGACTAAATCGGCGGTACTTAGGCTCTGCACACACTCAGACAAACACACGGAACGTTAGAGACTCGAAATTAGGGGAAAAGTCCCCGGCACAGGCCCTCCGATGCTCAAGTCAGGTACTTTTTCCCTAAAAGAACAGTGTATGATGGAACAAAGAAATATAGGAGACGAGTACAAATGTGTGAGAGAGCGTCCCTATATAAGAGAGATGACCTCCCTTTATATATGACACTGCGTACCTCTGGAACCTGACCGCTATCAAAGAATGTCGGGTGTCAGGACATGTCGGGTGATGGAGGACATGTGACACCCTCTTATGGATTGAGAGAAGGTTCTATTCGCAGATGATAACAAACCAATAGAATATTCCTTGACATATGACAGTTATTCCCTGACAGGCGATTACGATTCCCTAATATTGTTGTCGCCTAGTGCCTTCTGTCCTGCCCGGGTTAAGCTACGGGCAGTTCGGGCTGACCGTTAGGGTGTGGCACCTGGCCCGAGTCTTGATAAGGGAGATGAGCTGTGACGAGACTCCCATCTTTCACGCTTGGAGTACTGAAGGGCCGACCGGGAGTTGTCTTACTGAAAGACTAGGCCTGTCTATGCAGATCGGGTTGAGGAAACTAGATCAGTCGGGGAAGGTCAGGCCTTACTCCAAGCTGCATCTCATGTCTCTGATCTAGGATCTTGATCTGTCAATATCCGACTGGGAATTATGCGGCTGATGGCGTCAAACGGTCTAACTCCTTCTCCCTAACTTCTGACTGTCATATCCCCTTGACTTCTGACTATCACGTTCCTTTGACTTCTGACTGTCATGTCCCCTTTACTTCTGACTGTCTGGCCTTATCGGACCCCACCTTTATGCACTATATCACAAGTCTTCCTTCCAAGTCTAGTCGAAGGAGGCTCAGGTCCGACTTGTTGGAACCCCAAGGTTATTTTGGTGTGATCAACAAGTTAAGTTAGGTCCTGTGTGTTTTTAACATGGTGTTTAAGTGTGCAGGAACTTAGGAACACAGGTAGTCGAGCGGGAGACGCAGCTAGCGAGAAGGACGGCACGCGGTGCGTCCGAGGGACGAGGCACTACGAAAGAATACATCGGCGGACAAGAAGGAAACGTACGGTGGTTCCGAGGGACGAGAAGTCGGAGCGGAAGACTGCTCGAGGAGCAAGAGACGCAACTAGCGAGAAGGTCGGCACGGGGTGCGACTGAGGGACGAAAATTATGGATGAGTACGCTGGCAGACGAGAAGGAACCATGCGGCGATTCCGAGGGACGAGAACCCGGAGCGGAAGCTTGCTCGAGAAGACCGGAAGTTGGGTTCAGGTGAGCCCTATTCCGGATGGCAGAGATCACCCAAGCGAGCGAAAGACTCGGTCTGAGGCGAACGGAACCAGAGCAGAAGACCCAGGCTGAAAAAAGTCAACGAGGTTGACTTTCCTGCTCGGGGCGCCCGGAGCGTACCGGGGCGCCTGGACCGTACCGGGGCGCCCGGAGTTAACTTTTGACCAGATCGAGTTTTGACTTGATCTGAACGTTGGGGGATAAAGTTTATTCCCCCAAGGCGCCCGGAACCCTTCAGGGCGCCCCGACCAAGGCTATAAATATAACCTTGGTCCAGAAGCTTTTCAACGAACTCAAGAATTTTAATTCCAACGCTTGTGTGCTTTAAGTTTATAGTTGAGCTTCTGTTTCTGTGCTTAAACGTTGTAAGAGGCTTCTCCGCCTGAAGGAGATATTCTAGTGTGCTTCATTTTCCTTGGATTAATAACCTCCCTGGTTGTAACCAAGTAAACCTCGTGTCTCTTACTTTTAGTTTATTTGTTTAATTTATTTATGCAAGTGTTTTGTTGAGAGTTCGAGAAGGGTTGGTTTTTGTAATTTGTGTTTGCATGCTATCCAACCTCCCTTCAAGTCGGCCGCCAACGATCCAACACGACTGACTAGACCTAAACCTTGGCTTCATTTACTTCGCCCTTATGACTATAAATGCTGCTCCTTTTCCCAGACCCTCGGTATTGTAACCTGTTTAATTGCGCAATCAATCTCGGGGGTGTTAGGACCCTCAGTGGTCGGATAAAGGGGAGGTGAATAGCCCCTGCACAAAAACAAACAAAAATACTTTCCTCGGACTTATAACTTAAATAAAATGAACACTTGCATAAACAAAATAAGAGAAAAACTAAAAAGATGAGGCTTACAGATTTACTTGGTTACAACCGGAGAGGTTGTTAATCCAAGGAAGTTGAATCGTACTAAGAATCTCTTTCAGACGGAGAAGTCTCTTACAACAATGAACGCACAGAAAAGAAGCTAAACAAAAACTAAAGTGCACAAGTGTTGTTTCTTTGTATTTCACGTTGTTTTTTTTAGCTTTGGGAGAAAGGCTGCTTATATAGCCTTCCTCGGGATGCCTGGAAGGGTTTCAGGTGTCTGGAGGGGGATAAAAATTTATCCCCTTCGCAATGGATCGCGATCAAGCGTGATCCGGATAAAATTTGATTTCAGGCGCTCGGAAGGGTTCCGAGCGTCCAGACCAAGAAAGTCAACCAAGTTGACTTTTTTAGTTCGGGCCTTCCACTCCAGTTTCGCTCGTCTCAGTCCGGGTCTTCCACTCCGGTTCCTCTTGCTTGGGTGATCTCAGCCATCCGAAATAGGGCTCATCCAAACCCAATTTCCGGCCTTCTCGAGCAAGCTTCCGCTCCTGGCTTCTCGTCCCTCGGAAACATCACGCGTCTCCTTCTCGTCCACCCGCGTACTCTTCCGCAGCACCTCATCCCTCAGACGCACCGAGTTTGTCGGCTCTCTCCCGTGTCGTCATCTCTAGCTACGTCTTTTGCTCAATATCCGGTGCTCCTAAGTTCCTACACACTTAGACACAGGATTAAACACAACAGGACCTAACCTAACTTGTTTGATCACATCAAAACAACCTTGAGGTACCAATAATCTTCCCCTTTTGATGTGAGCAACCTAAGTTAAGTTAGGGTAAACTAACATAAAGTAACAGAGATAAATTTTGCAATAAAAGTACAAAAAATTGAAAACAGTTAAACTATCTCCCCCTAGACTTAATCTTCCCTTCTCCCTCTTTGATCACATAAAAAAATGGGGTACCAAAAAAAAATCTAAGGATAAATTTTTCAAAAAATAGGAAAGCTTTTAGTTAAAAAAAATTGATTTTCAACATTTTGAAAAACTTATTAAGTTTTTGAAAAATTTGAAAATAATTTTGATTACACTTAAAAAAATTACAATAATTTTAGAAAAAGTTCTAAGTAAAAAAATATTTTTGATATCATCAAAAAAACATCAATAATTTTCTAAGTTAAATAAATTTATAAAAACTAATTTTGTAGAAATAATATTGGTAAAGTAAAGTTGATACTTCTAAAAAAAAGTTTAAGTCTTTTAAAAAGGTTTTAAGTTAAAAACATCTAAAAAAATATTTGAGTAACTATTTAAAGTATTATTTAATTACAATTAAATGTTTTATCAATTAGTTAATTAAATATTTTATTTTATTAATTGACTTCCAGGCTGTGGCGAGACACTAGACTTTCTTGGTTATTGAAGCAACAATCACTTTCTAGACAAAGCTTCTTAAGGAAATTCAAACATTTAATTTTCTCGCTGAAAGCCCAAGTCCAATTAAACTTTTTAATTTATATAAGTTTTTAGAACCCAATATAGATTCCTTCCTACATGATTAATCAGAAATTTTGGGGGCACATAACTTTTGAGAATTTTTCTAATTTGACCCCTGTGAAATCTAAGATACCAGCTTAGTCTTTTAAAATTTTGAGTTTGAACAGTTAAACGTGTATGATTTTTCAAGTTTTCTACTTGCGTCTTTAGTTCATCATTTTCCAATTTTAACTTTTCAAAATCTTCTAATAAGTAAGATTTGACTAGAATTAATTTTAATTCTTTATTTTTTTTTAATTTGTAACAGTCTTTAGATAATAACTTAATAAATTTAAACAACTTATTGGGAGGAAGAGATCGTACCTGACTTACCTTGTCGATCTCGTTATTTGTAGCTCCCCCTGAACTATTGTTTTCTTCTGATATTGCTCCTCCTTCATCGATGCTCTCAATGCTCATTTCGGACGAGCTTGCTTCATTTCCGTCGTCTTGATAACTTGCCATTAACGCAAGTCTGACAACAACTTCAACTTCTGATTCGGATGATGTTTTGTCCCACGTCACCTTTAGCATCTTGTACTTGTTGGATTGGATAGGCTTCTTGTTCTTCCCTTTGTCCTTATCCTTGATCTTTAACTTGGGACAATTGTCTTTAACGCGCCCTTCTTCGTTGTAGTGGTAGCATCTGATTGTTCTTTTCTTTCTACCCTACAGATGGTTAGTTTTTCTAGATTTAAATAATTTTTTAAATTATCTTACCATCATTACCGTTTCGTCGTCGTCCAGAGAGGATTCTGAATCTTGTTCATCCATCCTTGCCTTAAAGGCAACGTTATGCTTCGGCTCCTTCTTCGGATCTACATATCTTGTTTCATGGACTTCAAATGTTGAAAACATTTCTTCTAAGATAATAGAATCTAAATATTTAGAAATATAGTAAGCATCTACTAATAATGCCCACTCAGTAGATCTAGGAAATGCATTAAGCGCGTACCTTAGTGAACCTCGGTTGCTTACCTTTTCTCCGAGATTCGTGAGTCTGGTGATTAGTTCTTTCATTCTCGAGTGAAAATGTGCAACGATTTCTTCTGCTTCCAGTTTTATGTTGCTTAACTGAATCCTTAGTCGATCCCATCTCGCGAGCTTGGCTTCGGGCGTCCCTTCGTGTAGCTCAAGGAACTTCTCTCAAAGCTCCTATGTTGAGTCGTAGGCACTAATCTGGTTGACTTCTTGTGGTGGTAGGACGCTCAGCAAATGGAACTCTGCTTTGTCGCTTGCCACGAAATTAGTCTGCTCCTTCTTCGTCCACTAGTATTCTTCCTTTCCTTCGGGTGCTACAAAACTGAATTTCATTATTAAAAGTAATTCAAAGTCAGTTTTAAAGAATACCTCCATTATCTTTTTTCAGCTCGCGAACTCCCCCTCGAACTTCGATAGGTATATGCTCGGTCCGGCCATTGATTCGGTGCTTCGATCGGCGGTTAGTCCTCCTGAAGCGTCCTTGCTCTAATACCACTTGTTAGGACCCTCGGCGGCCGGCTAGAGGGGGTGAATAACCCCTGCACAAAAACAAACAAAAATACCTTCCTCGGACTTATAACTTAAATAAAACAAACACTTGCATAAACAAAATAAGAGATAAATTAAAAAGACAAGGCTCATAGATTTACTTGATTACAATCGAAGAGGTTGTTAATCCAAGGAAGTTGAATCACACTAAGAATCTCCTTCAGACGGATAAGTCTCTTACAGCAATGAACGCACAGAAAAGAAGCTAAATAAAAACTAAAACACACAAGTGTTGTTTCTTTACATTTCACATTGTTTTTTTTATTTAGTTTTAGAAGCAAGGCTGCTTATATAGCCTTGCTCAGGGCGCCTGGAAGGGTTCCAGGCACCTAGAGGGGGATAAAATTTTATCCCCTTCGCAACGGATCGCGGTCAAATGCGATCTAGATAAAATTTGATTCCGGGTGCCCAGACCAGGAAAGTCAACCAAGTTGACTTTTTAAGTCCGAGCCTTCCACTCTGGTTTCACTCGTCTCGGTCCGGGTCTTTCTCTCTGGTTCCTCTTTATTGGGTGATCTCAGCCATCTGGAATAGGGCTCACCCGAACCCAACTTCCGACCTTCTCGAGCAAGCTTCCGTTCCTGGCTTCTCATCCCTCAGAAACATCACGCGCCTCCTTCTCGTCCATCCGCATACTCTTCCGCAGGATCTCGTCCCTTAGACGCACCGATCCCGTCGGCTCTCTTCTGTGTCATCCTTCTAGCTAGCTGCATCTTTTGCGCAATATACTGTGCTTCTAAGTTCCTTCACATTTAGACACAGGATTAAACACAATACGACCTAACCTAACTTGTTTGATCACATCAAAACAAGTTTGGGGCACCAACAGGGGGAAGAACCACTTTACTCTCTATAGAGGTTGACTTCTCTCCCCCCTCCTCTTTAAAAGGGGGTTGATCTCTAGCCATAGAGATGTACTTTCTTTCAATTGGCATCCCTGAATCATCGATTCGAATTCTGAGTTGGATAAACTGCAACACCTCCGTCAACAGTTAGATCATGTGACTCAACTGCTTACCCAGAAGAATACGACATTACCTGAGATAACGCAAGAGAGAGACCTTCAGTCATCCCTTCGTAGTTTAATGGAAGTGGCTAACTGCTAAATTACGGGCCTAGGCTGAGGTAGCGCTAAAATAGAAAGCTTATTTAGACCTGGAGAGCCAAGCTCAATTCCTGATCTATTTAAAAGAGAAACACGCCTCTTTCATATCCCTTCTTCAAGAAGAAGCCCAGATTAAAGATGAAACAATCGCTCAACAACGACGCATCATTTAGTCGACTCAGGCAGAGTTATCACAGGCTCAAATTCATCTGGAGCAGGCAGGTTAAGCGAAACACTTTTGCCCGAGGTGTCAACTGGCGGCTGGCACTGGAAGAGAACTCTGATCGCTTAGATGTACTTTATGCCTTTACAGATGTAAAAATGAGATTTTGAGGAGTGCCCCCTGTATTTTATCAAGTAAATGTAGATCTGATTGGGTTTCAGTCTTTATTCGTGTCTCTTTCTTGCTTTCCCCTCTGGCACTTTCTTACTTTATGCAGACCCCGAGAGGTAGTTTGTGAAGACTCTCCTTGTTGATAACCTGCGCAGGGGAGAGGGTATAGAAAGATGACCAATGGGTCATTGAGTGTGAGAGTATGCTCGCTTATAACTCGCACTAGAGCGAGAGTCTGGGATCCCGACCGAGATATCGTTGGGCGTGAGAGTATGCTTACTTATAACTCGTGTTGGGGTGAGAGTCTAGAATCTCAACCAAGAGGTCGTTGGATGTGAGAGCATGCTCACTTATATCTCGCACTGGGGGAGAGTCTAGAATCTCAACCGAGAGGTCATTGGGCGTGAGAGCATGCTCACTTATGACTCGCGCTGGGATGAGAGTCTGGAGGCATGAAAGTATGCTCACTTATAACTCGCTCTGGGACGAGAGTCTGGAATCTCAACCGAGAAGTCGTTGGGGCACGAGAGCATACTCGCTTGTAACTCGCGATGGAGCGAGAGTCTGGAATCCCGACCGAGAGGTCGTTGGGCGTGAGAGCATGCCCACTTATAACTCGCACTGGGGCGAGAGTCTGGAGCCCATCCGAGAGGTCGTTGGTCGTGAGAGCATGTTCACTTATAATTCATGCTGGGGTGAGAGTCTGGTGCCCGACCGAGAGGTCGTTGGTCATGAGAGTATGCTCACTTATAACTCTCTCTAGGCGAAGTCTGGAATCCTGACCGAGAGGTTGTTGGACATGAGAGTATGTTCACTTATAACTCGAGATGGGACGAGAGTCTGAAGCCTGCCCGGGAGGTCGTTGGACATGAGAGCATGCTCACTTATAACTCACGCTGGGGCCAAAGTATGGAGCCCGCCTGGGAGGTCGTTGGTCGTGAGAGTATGCTCACTTATAACTCGCTCTGGGGCGAGAATATGGAGCCCGACCGGGAGGTCGTTGGTCACTAGAGCATGCTCACTTATAACTTGCTCTGGGTTGAGAGTCTGGAATCCCGACCAAGAGGTCGTTGGGCGTGAGAGCATGTTCACTTATAAATCGCACTGGGGAAAGAGTCTGGAGTCCCGACCGGGAGGTCATTGGTCACGAGAGCATACTCGCTTATAACTCATACTGGGGCAAGACTCTGGAGGTGTGAAAGCATGCTCACTTATAACTCGCACTGGGACGAGAGTCTGGAATCTGACCGAAAGGTCGTTGGTCGTGAGAGCATGCTCGGTTATAACTTGCACTAGGGTGAGAGTCTAGAACTCAACTGGGAGGTCGTTGGTCGCGAGAGCATGCTCGCTTATAACTCGCGCTGGGGCGAGAGTCTGGAATCCTGACCGAATGGTCGTTGGTTGTGAGAGCATGCTCACTTATAACTCGCACTCGGGCAAGAGTCTAGAACATAATCGAGAGGTCATTGCTCGCGAGAGCATGCTCACTTAAACTCGCCCTCGGGCGAGAGTCTAGAATCTCGACCGAGAAGTCATTGGGGCATTAGAGTATGCTCGCTTATAACTCGTGCTGGGACGAGAGTCTGGAAAGCTGACCGAGAGGTCGTTGGAGCGCGAGAGCATGCTCTCTTGTAACTCGCGCTAGGGTGAGAGTCTAGAAAGTTGATCCAGTGGTTGTTGGTGATACTCCGGTCTGAGACCGGTGGCGAAATTCTGGTCCAGGACTAGTGGAGATACTCCGATCCGAGACCAGTGCTGATAACTCAACACCAAACGGGGGATGTGAAGCCTTGAAGTCCATAGAAGCGCAGCCCGTAGCAATATGAGGGAGTAGAGAATTTTTCATACCTGATAGCGAAATGGTGTCGACCAGCTGAGTATCTGACTTGATCCCTCGACTCCAAAATGCCCGTGAAGTTGGGGAGAGAAATAGTGTCGATCCCTTGACTCCCAAATGTCCGTAGAGTCAAGGAGAGAATAATCTGAGCCTTGGTTGTCAAAAGGAGTGAATCTCATAGCAATATAAGGGAGCAGAGTGTTGGTGCGGGAAGCATCCGACAATCGAACCCAAGTTTTGATAATGGCAAAGGGTTCAAAGTTAAGTCTTGTTGTTATCTAACATGTTAAATGAGTGTTTCAGGAAAGTCCTAACTGCGATTAGGCAAAGGTGAAAACCCTAGGGGGTGGTAACCCTAGGTCCTAGGGGGCGGTAACCCTAGGTGGAGGAAAGTCCTAGCTGCGGTTAGGCAAAGGGAAAACCCTAGGGGGTGGTAACCCTAGGTCATAGGGGGTGGTAACCCTGTGCGGAAAATCTTGGCAGGTCGATGGCTTCAGGCAAAAGTCCTAGGGGGTGGTAACCCTAGGTGGAAAGTCCTGGTGTCGCGAACCAGGTGAAAGACTGGACTAGCCGGGAAGCGGATGTCCAGCAGAAAGTCCGGAAGCGTCGAGTGCTGAGCAAAAGTCCAGTCGATCTGGAGGATCGTACTGGCAACAGATAAATCTCCTGAGTGGAGTAGGTGAGGACGCGTTCCCCGTAGAAGGAACAGTAGGCGTCGGGTCGACCTAGGATTTCCGGTTGGAAATCCGAAGTCAGACTCGGACAGTCCGGAGACTGTCTTTATTATTTCTTCTATTATGTTTTATGTGCTAACTTTGTGTTGCAGGATATCGTTTGGGACTAACATGTCTTGCAGGTACAAAATAACGAAGCTTTTCCTCGGATGAACAGTGTCCGAGGCGCCTCCATGGAGCTTGGAGGCGCCTCGGGTGCAAAAGCTGACCTGGCTGCGAAGCATCCATGGAGGCGCCTTGAAGGGATTATAAGGTGCCTTGGAAGGCGCCTTGAGCAGGGTATAAGGCGCCTTAAGCAGATGAAGTTCTACCAGTTCAAGCTTGATCCATGCGGAGGACTCGGCAGCATGGAGGCGCCTTAAACAGCCTTCAAGGCGCCTTGAACACCCTTTATAAGGGGGTTTCGACCAGCACTTCAGATCATCAAGTTCCAGGCTGTCTTTCTTCAACGTGCTACTAACAAAACCATTCCGAAGTGCTGCTACAAAATTCCAACGACCCGGAGCTCTGGTTTCTTCTTCTTTAAGTTGTCGGTATAAAGTTGTTATAATACTTTCATTGTAATTAGTTTGTAATTCTTATCGAGCTTATAGTTGTTGCCCACCGGAAGCGATCAAGGATCGCAGGCCTTCGAGTAGGAGTCGCCTTAGGCTCCGAACGAAGTAAATCCCTGTGTGTCTCTGTGTTAATTTTTATTCCGCTGCGTTTTAATTACTCCTATAGTTTTCCGATAATCGAATGAAATAGCCATGAGTACTATTCACCCCCTCTAGCGCTTCTCGATCCAACAATTGGTATCAGAGCGGGGTCGCTTTGAATTGGTGCAACCACCATTCAAGCATTTTTCGTGGCTTTGTTGTTTGTATAGGTTAAAAATAAAACCTTATGCCTTTCGTTTTTTCCCTCCAAAACTTCTTTTGAAAAATTAATTTTCATCTTTTCACCATTGGTTGGAATTAGCGAAATATTGCGTTTTCAAAAATTTGTAGTAATATTTTTTTTAATATTATTTTAATAATATTTTAATAATATTTTTTTAAAATTCCTGAATTTCTATTTTTTTCTCTCCCGCACTACTAATCCAAGACTAAGTCTTGGAACAAGTTTTATTGTGTTTATTTTGCAAGATTGTCTTTCTAAAATGGCCGATCAAGAAGGTTACAACACTGCTCGCCCACCGCTCTTCTCCGGAGATGATTTCAGCGATTGGAAGGGTCGGATGGAGGCTTATCTCCAGACTCACTTTGAAGTCTGGATGATCGTCAAAATCGGGCTTCAACTACCAACTGACAGCGCCGGCAAGCCACTACCATACGAGAACTGGGATGCGAACCTTATCAAAAAGGTAGAAGCAAACGCAAAAGCAACGTATACACTTCAGTGTGGCTTAACGAATAAGGAGCTGAATCGCGCCGGCCCATTCTCAAGCGCCAAGGAGCTGTGCGAGAATCTGATTGAGCTACATGAAGGCATTCCTGATACGAAAACAGGCAAGCATGTTTTAATAAACAAATTATTTGAGCAGACTAATGCTATTCTGGCCGAGGAAGGTGTTGCGTTATTTGCAGGAACAAGCAAGACGAAGAAAGCACTGAAGGCAACTTGGTCCGAGTCATTAGATGACTCCAAATCGGACGAAGAAGAGCAAGCGAGCCTTCTCGCTCTACCAGTACTAGCACATGTTGTTGAAACCGAGTCCGAGTTCGAGCCCGATTCAGAAACCGAGAGCGAGTCAGACACCGAGTCCAAGCGAAGCCACGGATCCGTATCCGTTTCTGAAGGACCCAAAACCACTGTAAGTGCTCTACTTTCTAGTATTAGCTTAGATGATTCAGAAAATTTAATTCCTTACTTATTAAAGAAGTTGGCTAAATCCAACATCCGGGTCAAGTCGCTCCAAAAGGAGGTAACAACCCTTAAGGAAGCGACTGATTTGAGTGCTTTAACTAAGCCAGTTCAAATTGGAAGTTCGACTCAAGTCCAACAACTTGAGGAAGAAAATTCCAATTTGAAAACTCAAATTAAAGAACTCAAGGACACATTGGAACGGTTCACCTTGGGTTCCAAGAATTTGGATCTAATTCTTGGAAAACAGCGAGCCAGTTACAATAAATCCGGACTTGGATTTAAGACCAAAACAAAATATAAATCATATCTGACTTTAGTAAATAGAAATAATAGAAAGGTAGTCCAAGCATGGGTACCTAAGTCCAACTTGGTCAATCAAGTTGGACTTGGTCAATATTGGGTCTCCAAGGATCAAGTCTACTACCTCGATAGACCATATCGAGGCTATGATCTAGGGGGAGTTAACAGAAAAATCATTAAAATTTAAAATTCAAAATTCAAAATTAAATTCAAAATTTAAAATTTAAAATTCAAAATTCAAAATTAAATTAAAACTTAAAATTTAAAATTCGAAATTAAATTAAAATTAAAAATTAAAAATTTGAAATTAAATTAAAAATTAAAAATTAAAAATTAAAAATTCGAAATTAAATTAAAATTTAAAATTCAAAATTCGAAATTAAATTAAAAATTCAAAATTCAAAATTAAATTAAAAATTCGAAATTAAATTAAATTAAAATTCAAAATTTGAAATTAAATTTAAAATTCAAAATTCAAAATTAAAAATTCGAAATTAAATTAAAAATTCAAAATTAAATTAAAATTTAAATTCAAAATTCGAAATTAAATTAAAAATTAAAAATTAAAAATTTGAAATTAAATTTAAAATTCAAAATTAAATTAAAAATTCGAAATTAAATTAAAAATTCAAAATTCAAAATAAAAAATTCGAAATTAAATTAAAATTTAAAATTTGAAATTTGAAATTAAATTAAAATTTTAAAATTCAAAATTAAATTAAAAATTCGAAATGAAATTAAATTAAAATTTGAAATTTGAAATTAAATTAAAATTTGAAATTTGAAATTAAATTAAAAATAAAAATTCAAAATTAAATTAAAAATTCGAACTTAAATCAAAATTCAACTCAATTTAAATCAAATAAAAATTTAGAAGGAGGATCCAGAATAGCTGACACCCTTAACTAAACTACCCGACTGGGTAACTGAACTTAATCTATCCGAAATCGGTAAACAAGAGTAGACAACTCGGCAGGGTAATTAAGGTTAGAAAAAATAGGCTAGATTTAACTTGACCCACGGTACTGGTGAAGTTTTTGGATGATAGTACGTTATGGAAACTTGGGCATCGCATGTCTAGGAAGATATGGATTCGACCTGGTGCATTTGGCCAAGTGAAACTGACCGAAGCTACCCTTAAACGGATCCTAACCAGTTAGACCAAAGTTTAGTATTAAGTTCAATGGGTAGGACTATTTGGAAAACCTCGAAGGCATGGTTACTTTAATGAGTTCTTTGTCACTCACCATAGCCTAGAAGTTTATCCAAAGAATGCGTACTTGTTGAACCCAAAGCTAAACCTGAATCTAACATAAAGTTAAACCAAACCCTTAAATTGAACCTCAATTCATCTCACAACAATTATAGGATTCCCTGATTTGAAAATTTAGATTGGGTGAGATGACTAAGGAATTTAAAATTCAAATTCTATAATCAATTAATCATTTTTTTTAAAAAAAATATTTTAAAATCCTTTTAAAAATCCTTTTAAAAATCCTTTTAAAATTCTTTTAAAAAAAATTCTTTTAAAAATCCTTTTGAAAAATCCTTTTAAAATTCTTTTAAAAAAAATTCTTTTAAAAATATTCTTTTAAAAAATTCTTTTAAAATCCTTTCAAAAATTATTTAAAAATATTTTCAAAATTAATTTCAAAATTATTTAAAAATATTTTCAAACTCAATTTCATCTTTTCAAAATGAATTTCAAAATTATTTAAAAATATTTTCAAACTCAATTTCAAAATTATTTAAAAGTATTTTCAAAATTAATTTCAAAATTATTTAAAAATATTTTCAAAATCAATTTCACAATTAAAATCTTTTCAAACTTAATTTCAAAATTATTTTTAAAAACTCAATTTCAAAATTATTTAAAAATATTTTCAAACTCAATTTCAAAATTATTTAAAAATCTTTTCAAACTTAATTTCAAAATTATTTAAAAATCTTTTCAAACTTAATTTCAAATTATTTGAAATTCAAAACTTATGTTTTATATCAACTGCAAAGACAACTCCATCTCACGCTCACTCATATGCTAAACATGCTTGTTAATCTAGAATGAGTGAGATGGAAAGATAGGAAAATAATTTTTTAACCTCTCATGCTTGGACTCCTGAACTCAAAGAATTTATTAAGGCATTAATTAAGGGGGAGTGATTTTGAGTTGGTTTTAAAATTAGTTTTTCTTTAAAATAAAATTTTGACTTGACCTCAAAATTAAAAACTATTTTTACTTATCTTCAAAAATTCAAGTTATTTTTAACTTAACTTTAAAATTAAAATTATTTATAACCTGAATTTTAAATTACAACTCTTCTAGAATGTTTTCAAAGCTAAGCCTCTATGTAAAAATTCTTTAAGCTAAGTACTTACTTAAGTCTTCTTTAACTAAGCTTAGTTAGACTATACTCTAAACTTAGCTATTTGGCAAGAAGTTTTCTCAAGGCAATCATTTTTAAGCTGAATATATAGCTAAGTTTTCAAATTTAGCTAAGTACTTTTTAAAAGTTCTTTTTAAAAAAAAAACAAAAAGGGAATTTAACTAAGTGTCTCTCAAAGCAATTGTTTTCAAATGCTAAGTTTTGCTAAAATGCTAAGTATTTTCCAAAGCATTCTCAAAATTTCATCAAAACAATTTTTTTAAAAAAATTAAGTATTTTTAAGGTTAAATACTTAACAAAACTATTATCTTCATAAGTTTAGCTAAGTCTTTGATAAAAGTATTTTACAAGTAAAAATCTTAGCTAAACTAAGTCTTGATCAATTTTTTTTAACTCCCTCTTTAAAAACTAATACTTTAAAGTGTTGTGATATCACAAAAATTTGCTTAGTTACTTGTTAACGACAAAAATAACCTTATCTCAGCTAAAAGTATCTCTCAAACTAAAGGAAATGGAAATATTAAGATTAAGCATGCTTGTACTTTAGGGCTCTGATACCTGATCAAGACTTTGAAAGCTATTTATCTTGACTCATGCTTGGACTTAAGGACCAACTGAATAAATAACCTAAATTTAAATTTCAGCTACTCTCTCTCTTCAACCTAAAAATTAACATGTTCTTTTTCAAAAATAAGTATTATTTTATTCAAAATTAAGCTAAGTCCCTTTTTCACTTAAGCTATATTTTCAAAAGTCAATGTTTGCAAAAGGCTTAGCTAAGTGATTCATAGAGCAACTTTCTAACTTTTTTTCAAACTTAGCCAACCTTGAAACCTAACTTTATAAATTCTTGCTAAGATATTTTCTAAGTTACCTTTCAGATAGTTTTGTAAAATTTTAACTCAGTGCTTTCAAAATTTTAGGTGAAAATTTATTTTTCAACTTAGCACTTATCTCGATTTTTTTTTTCATAGCCTAATTTACTTTTCAAAAAGAAAAATTGAAAAGAATTTTCAATTGGCTTATTTTTTTGATAAATGGCAAAGGGGGAGAGTAGGAAATTCAAAAGTAAAAAACCTGTATTAAGAGGGAGCTTCACAAAAGTTTAAGTGTTAGCTTAAGTTAGGCGTTCATTTGAATTTATATACTTAAGCTTGCTCACTTAAAACTTTTTAATATACTTATGCATTTGTTTTACTTAACTTTGAATTTGGGTTGTCATAATCAAAAAGGGGAAGATTGTTGGTGCGGGAAGCATCCGACGATCGAACCCAAGTTTTGATAATGGCAAAGGGTTCAAAGTTAAGTCTTATTGTTATCTAACATGTTGAATGAGTGTTTCAGGAAAGTCCTAACTGCGATTAGGCAAAGGTGAAAACCCTAGAGGGTGGTAACCCTAGGTCCTAGGGGGCGGTAACCCTAGGTGGAGGAAAGTCCTAGCTGCGGTTAGGCAAAGGGAAAACCCTAGGGGGTGGTAACCCTAGGTCATAGGGGGTGGTAACCCTATGCGGAAAATCTTGGCAGGTAGATGGCTTCAGGCAAAAGTCTTAGGGGGTGGTAACCCTAGGTGGAAAGTCCTGGTGTCGCGAACCAGGTGAAAGACTGGACTAGCCGGGAAGCGGATGTCCAGCAGAAAGTCCGGAAGCGTCGAGTGCTGAGCAAAAGTCCAGTCGATCTGGAGGATCGTGCTGGCAACAGGTAAATCTCCTGAGTGGAGTAGGTGAGGACGCGTTCCCCGTAGAGGGAACAGTAGGTGTCGGGTCGACCTAGGGTTTCCGGTTGGAAATCCGAAGTCAGATTCGGACAGTCCGGAGACTGTCTTTATTATTTCTTCTATTACGTTTTATGTGCTAACTTTGTATTGCAGGATATCGTTTGGGACTAACATGTCTTGCAGGTACAAAATAACGAAGCTTTTCCTCGGATGAACAGTGTCTGAGGCGCCTCCATGGAGCTTGGAGGCGCCTCGGGTGCAAAAGCTGACCTGGCTGCGAAGCATCCATGGAGGCGCCTTGAAGGGATTATAAGGCGCCTTAGAAGGCGCCTTGAGCAGGGTGTAAGGCGCCTTAAGCAGATAAAGTTCAACCAGTTCAAGCTTGATCCACACGGAGGACTCGGCAGCATGGAGGCGCCTTAAACAGCCTTCAAGGCGCCTTGAACACACTTTATAAGGGGGTTTCGACCAGCACTTCAGATCATCAAGTTCCAGGCTGTCTTTCTTCAACGTGCTGCTAACAAAACCATTCCGAAGTGTTGCTACAAAATTTTGATGACCCGGAGCTCTGGTTTCTTCTTCTTTAAGTTGTCGGTTTAAAGTTGTTATAATACTTTCATTGTAATTAGTTTGTAATTCTTATCGAGCTTATAGTTGTTGCCCACCGGAAGCGATCAAGGATCGCGGGTCTTCGAGTAGGAGTCGCCTTAGGCTCCGAACGAAGTAAATCCCTGTGTGTCTCTGTGTTAATTTTTATTCCGCTACGTTTAATTACTCCGATAGTTTTCCGATAATCGAACGAAATAGCCACGAGCGCTATTCACCCCCCCCCTCTAGCGCTTCTCGATCCAACACAGAGTCCATAGCAATAGAAGGGAGCAGAGCACCGTGGGTGAAGGGAGAAGAGCCTATAGATGTAAGAGGATGCAAAATAGGTGGAGGATGTAGAGCATATAGAAGTAATAGAGTGAAGAGCCTATAGCAGTAAGAGGATGCAGAGCCCCATGGTAAAGGGTGCAGAGCCTCTAACACACCAGACCGGGGTGTTGGGCCCATAGTCCTTGATAGGAGAGTATGACCTTTAGCCTGTAATCAAAGAGTGAGACCCCTAGATTCTGATTAAGAAGTTGTACTGCGAGTCATTAATCGGGAAGTTGTGTCCCTAGTGTCTGATCGGAGAGTTGTGCCCCTAATGTCTGATCGGGGAGCTGGGCCCCTAGTGTCCGATCAAAGATCAAAGGCCCTAGTCTTTGATCAAGGAACTAGGATCTTACTCTCTTATCAGGGAGCTATAGCAGATCCTATAAATGTATAAAGGGAGCAGAGCCCGTAACATACCTGATTGAGGAGCAGTGCCAACCGGCTGAGAGTTTATCTCGGTCCCTCGACTCCTGAATACCCGTGGAGTGAGGGTAGAAGATAATATGTTCGTCAGGATCCTCCAAGACTGTGATAATGGTAGAGAACCTCCCAACGCCATCTATCTTCACGTTCCATAACAGGTGGAGAAGATTTCCACAGACGGCGCCAAATTGATCTTGTACAAAATCTGAGTCAGATGAAGGCCGGCTAAGGTATCGTCAGTGTTGATGAAGAGGCAACTCAGGTACACCTGGCATATGTGCACTGCAAAACAGACTCCCATGTGGGACTGAAGGATGACGATGAGCTGACTGGCGGTACTTAGACTCTACGCACACTCAGATAGGCACATGGAACGTTAGAGACCTGAAACTAGGAAAAACGTCCCCGGCGTAGGCCCTTCGACGCTCAAGTCAGGTACTTTTCCCTAGAAGAACAGTGTATGAAGGAAAAAAGAAATGTAGGAGATGAGTATGAATGTTTGATAGAGCGTCCCTGTACAAGAGAGAGAACCTCCCTGTACAAGAGAGAGAACCTCCCTTTTCATATGACACTACGTACCTCTAGAACTTGACCGCTGTCAAAGAATGTTGGATGTCAGGGTATGTCGGGTGATGGAGGACACGTGGCGCCCTCTATGGATTGACAGAAGGTTCTATTCACATATGACAGTAGACTACTGGAATGTTCCCTGACATATGGCAACTATTTCCTAACAGGAGGTTATGATTCCTTGATATTGTTGTCACCTAGTGCTTTATGTCTTGCCCGGGTTGAGTTACGGGCAGTTCGAGGTGATCGTTAGGGTGTGGCACCTGGCCCAAATCTTGATGAGGGAGATAAGCTGCGACAAGGGTCCCATCTTCACGCTTGGAGTACTGAAGGGCCTACCGGGAGTTGTCTTACTGAAAGTATCAAGCCTATCTATGCAGATCGGGTTGAGGAAACTAGATCAGTCGAGGAAGGTCAGGCCTTACTCTAGGTCACATCTCATGTCTCTGATTTGGGATCCTGATCTATCAATATCCGATTGGGAATTATGTGACTGATGACGTAAGACAGTCTAACTCCTTCTCCCTAACTTCTGACTGTCACGTCCCCTTGACTTCTGACTGTCACGTCCCCTTGACTTTTGACTTCCATGTCCCCTTTACTTCTGACTGTCTAGCCTTATCGGATCCCACCTTTATGCATTATATCACAAGCCTCCCTTCCAAGTCTAATCGAAGGAGGCTCAGGTTCGATTGACTAGACTCAAATCCTGGTTTCATTTACTTCACCCTTATGACTATAAATGTTGCTCCTTTTCCCAGACCCTCGGTATTGTAACCTATTTAATTGCTCAATCAATCTCCGGGGGAGAGCCACTTTAATCTCTACAGAGGTTGACTTCTCTCCCCCACCCCCCCTCCTCTTTAAAAAGGGGTTGATCTCTAGCCATAGAGATGTACTTTCTTTCAACTGATTTCCCTGAATCATGGATTTGAATTCGAGTTGGATGAACTGCAACACCTCTGTCAACAGTTGGATCATGTGACTCAACTACTTACCCAGAAGAATACGACATTAGCTAAGATAACGCAAGAGAGAGACCTTTAGTCTTCCCTTCGTTGGGAAATGGAAGAACTTTGGCTAACTGCTAAATTGTGGGCCTGAGCTGAGGTAGCACTGAAACAGAGAGCTTATTCAGAGCTGGAGAGCTAAGCCCAATTCTTGATCTATTTGAAAGAGAAATACGCCTCTTCCATATCCCTTCTTAAGGAAGAAGCCCGGATTAAAGATGAAACCATCGCTTAACAGTGACGCATCATTTAGTTGACTCAGGTAGAGTTATCACAGGCTCAAATCCATCTGGAGTAGGCTGGTCAAGCGGAACACTTTTGCCCGATGTGCCGACCTGAGGCTCGTACTAGAAGAGAACTCTGATCTCTTAGATGTCCTTTATACTTTTACAAATGTAAAAATGAGATTTTGAGGAGTGCCCCTGTATTTTATCAAGTAAATGTAGATCTGATTGAGTTTTAGTCTTTATTCGTGTCTCTTTCTTCCTTTCCCCTTTGGCACTTTCTTACTTTATGCAAACCCTGAGAGGTAGTTAGTGAAGGCTCTACTTGCTGATAACATGCGCGGGGGTGAGCGTGTAGAAAGCTGACCAATGGGTCGTTGAGCGCAAGAGTATGCTCACTTATAACTCGCATTGGGGCGAGAGTCTGGAATCCCAACCGAGAGGTCATTAGGCATGAGAGCATGCTCACTTATAACTCGCGTTGGGGAGAGAGTCTGGAATCTCGACCGAGAGGTTTTTGGGCATGGGAGCATAGTCACTTATAACTTGTGTTGGGGCGAGAGTCTGGAATCTCTACCGAGAGGTCATTGGACGTAAGAGTATGCTCACTTATAACTCATGCTCGGGTGAGAGTCTGGAGGCTTGAGAGCATGCTCACTTATAACTTACACTGGGGCGAGAGTCTGGAATCTTGATAGAGAGGTCGTTGGGGCGTGAGAGCATGCTCGCTTATAACTCGTGCTGGGGCGAGAATCTGAAATCTCGACCGAGAGGCCGTTGGAGCGCGAGAGTATGCTTGCTTATAACTCTCTATGGGGTGAGAGTCTAGAATCCTGATCGAAAGGTCATTGGTCGTGAGAGCATGCTAACTTATAATTCGCGCTGGGGCGAGAGTCAGGAGCCCGACCGGGAGGTTGTTGGTCATAAGAGCATGCTAACTTATAACTCGCGCTGGGGCGAGAGTCAGGAGCCCGACCGGGAGGTTGTTGGTCGTGAGAGCATGCTCACTTATAACTCACTCTCGAGCGAGAGTCTAGAATCTCGACTGAGAGGTCGTTGGATATGAGAGCATGCTCACTTATAACTCGCGCTGGGGCGAGAGTCTAGAGCCTGCCCGGGAGGTCGTTGGTCATGAGAGCATGATCACTTATAACTCGCACTGGGGCTAGAGTCTGGAGCTTGACCAGGAGGTCGTTGGTCGTGAGAGCATGCTCACTTATAACTCACTTTGAGACGAGAGTCTGGAATCCTGACCGAGAGGTCGTTGGACGTGAGAGCATGCTCATTTATAACTCGCACTAGGGTGAAAGTCTGGAGTCCCGACCAGAAGGTCATTGGTCGTGAGAGCATGCTCGCTTATAACACGCATTGGGGCGAGAGTCTGGAGGCATGAGAGCATGCTCACTTATAACTCGCACTAGGGCGAGAGTCTAGAATCTTACCGAGATGTCATTGGTCGCGAGAGCATGCTCGTTTATAACTCGCACTTGGGCGAGAGTTTGGAACCCGATCGGGAGGTTATTGGTTGAGAGAGCATGCTCGCTTATAAATCGCGCTGGGGTGAGAGTCTGGAATCTCAACCTAAAGGTCGTTGGTCATGAGAATATGCTCACTTATAACTCGCACTGGGGCAAGAGTCTGGAACCCGACCGAGAGGTCGTTGGTCGCGAGAGCATGCTTGCTTATAATTCGCACTAGGGTAAGAGTCTGGAATATCGACCGAAAGGTCGTTGTGGCATGAGAGCATGCTCGCTTATAACTCGCTCTGGGGCGAGAGTCTGAAATTCTGACTGAGAGGTCATTGGAACATGAGAGCATGCTCTCTTATAACTCACACTGGGGTGAGAGTCTGGAAAGCCGACCAAGAGGTCATTGGTGATACTTTGGTCCATGACCGGTGGTGATATTCTGGTCCAGGACCAGTGGAGATACTTCAATCCGAGACCAGTAGCGATTGCTCAACCTTGAATGGGGGAGGTGAAATCCTAAAGTTCATAGAAGCGGAGCCCGTAGCAATATGAGGGAGAAGAGACTTTTTCATACCTGATCACGAAGTGGTGTCGACCAGCTGAGGATCTAACTTGATCCCTCGACTCCGAAATGCCCGTGAAGTCGGGGAGAGAAATAGTGTTGATCCCTTGATTCTCAAATGTCCACGGAGTCAGGGAGAGAATAATTTAAGCCCTGATCGTCAAAGGGAGTGAAACTCATAGCAATATAAGTGAGCAGAGTCCATAGCAATAGAAGGAAGCAGAGCACCATGGGTGAAGGGAGCAGAGCCTGCAGGCGTAAGAGGATGTAAAACAGGTGGAGGATGTAGAGCATATAATTGTAATAGAGTGCAGAGTCTATAGTAGTAAGAGGATGCAGAGTCCCATGTAAAGGGTGCAGAGCCTATAACACATCTAACTGGGGAGTTGGTCCCTTACTCCCTGATCAAGAGTAAGGCCCCTAGCCTAAAATCAAAGAGTGAGGTCTCTAGATCCTGATCAAAAAGTTGTACTGCGAGTCAGTAATCGGGAAGCTATGTCCCTAGTGTCTGATCGGGGAGTTATACCCCTAATGTCTAATCGGGGAGTTGGGCCCCTAGTGTCTGATCATAGATCAAAAGCCCTAGTCTTTGATCGAGGAACTAGAATCTTACTCTCTTATCAGGGAGCTATAGCAGATCCTATAACCGTAAAAAGGGAGCAAACCCCGTAACATACCTGATCAAGGAGTTGTGCCAACTGGCTGAGGGTTTGTCTCAGTCCCTTGACTCCTGAATACCCATGGAGTCAGGGAAAAATATAATGAAAAAACTAACCTGTCGGTCAGCTGAAGCTCTAACTCAATCCCTCGACTCTCGAATACTCGTGGAGTGAGGGTAGAAGCTAATATGTTTATCAGGATCCTCCAAGATTGTGATAATGGCAGAGAACCTCTCGACGTCATCCATCTTCACGTTCCAAAACAGGTGGAGAAGATTCCCACAGACGACGCCAAATTGATCCTGTCTAGAATCTGAGTCAGCCGGAGGTCAGCTAAGGTGTCGTCGGTGTTGACGGAAGGGCGACTCGAATACACCTGGCGTATATGCATCGGAAAACAGACCCCCACGTGGGACTGAAGGATGGCGATGACCTAACCGGCTGTACTTAGGCTCTGCGCACACTCAGATAGGCACATGGAACGTTAGCGACCCGAAACCAGGGAAAAAGTCTTTGGCACAGGCCCTTCGACGCTCAAGTCAGGTACTTTTTCCCTAGAAGAACAATGTACGAAGGAAAAATGAAATGTAAGAGACGAGTATGAATGTGCTAGAGAGAGTCCTGTACAAGGGAAAGGACCTCCCTTTTTATATGACACTACGTACCTCTGGAACTTGACCGCTGTTAGAGAATCTCAGATGTCAGGGCATGTCGAGTGATGAAGGACACGTGGCACCCTCTTATGGATTGAGAGAAGGTTCTATTCGCAGATGACAGCAGACCACTGGAATATTCCCTGACATATGACAGTTATTCCTTAACAGGCGGTTACGATTCCTTGACATTGTTGTCGCCTAGTGCCTTCTGTCCAGCCCAAGTTGAGTAACGGATAGTTTGGGCTGACTGTTAGGGTGTGGCTCCTAGCCCGAGTCTTAATGAGGGAGACGAGTTGCGGGAGGGTCCTATCTTTCACACTTGGAGTACTAAAGGGCCAACTGGGAGTTGCCTTACTGAAAGTACTAGGCATGTCTATGCAGATCAGGTTGAGGAAACCAAACCAGTCGGGGAAGGTCAGGCCTTACTCCAGGCTGCATCTCATGTCTCTAATCTGGGATCCTGATCTGTCAATACCCGATCGGGAATTATGCGGTTGATGACGTCAAGCGGTTTAACTCTTTTTTCCTAATTTTTGACTGTTATGCCCCCTTGACTTCTGACTGTCACGTTCTCTTGACTTCTAACTGTCATGCCTCCTTTACTTCTGACTGCCTAGCTTTATCAGACCCCATCTTTATGCTTAAAGTTAATAACTTTGGGACACTTCACAAACTATAGCACTTGGAATAGATCTAATCAGAGCTCTTTAGATCCATTAATATGTTTTGACTGAAACTCATTGATGGACCCAAAAAGGCTTTAAATAATATTTTTTAGATTTGAAACTGGCCTATTACGGATTTCACTCAGTAATAAATATAGATCTCTAAATGAGTTTCAATTTAAAAAATTGTGCCTTGTTGTGATACCCACTTCAAAAGTTATGACTTTTAGAAGCAAGCAATTGACATATTCATGTACATAATTTATCATAAGAATATCAAAAACTAAACATAGACGTCATACATATTTTCATTGTGTTATCCTCTTTCATTATATGTCAAATTTTCTTAAATTCAAATATCTTAAATTTATTAATGAATTTAGGTCAAAATTTATTAATAGATTTAAAGAACTTCGATTGGACTTCCAACTACTTTGGATTTATATAGTACTCTGAGAGTGCAAATACATCCTTTTTTTTTTATTGTTTTTAAAATCAACACTATTAGTTTTAGAAACTAGTATTATTATGATATTGAATTTTAGAAATCAACACAGTTGTGGTATACCATAACGGTGTTTATATAATTAAATTGTAATATTAATTTTTAAAAATGAATAACCTATCTGCATATTAAGGAGATTGAAAAGTTTTATTTAATTTTAAAGAAAGAGAATAAAGAAATGTTATTGCTAACAACGGAGAGAGAAAATGGAGTAAAAAATTAGTTTTGAAAAATAAATAAATAAAACGAAAAAAGATGCGACTTTGAGCATTTTTAAAATTTTGAGCGTTTTTAAATAATCCCAAATTTTAAATGCACCCTTTATAAAATACCGGAATCTGATATCAGATAAACACGCGCTTGTCTGACACGACAACCACGTCCGGAAACTAATCGTACTTAAAAGATATCTCCTCGTGCCATGTAATGATTATGGATAAATTTGTATTATGGATAAATTTGTATACAATTCCTAATCATAAATTTATTTTTACATATAATTTTTATTCATAAAAATTTTTATTTCTATTCTCTAGTCAAATATATTTATCTAATTATCCATGATACTTTTCGATATAAAAAATCTAAAAATCAATATATTTCCTTTTAAATTTAATATATTAAATTAGAATTTAGTATATTTTCTATCAAATTGAATACGATTCTTTTTTCACCTTAATTGGATGAAAAATATACTAGATTTTCTTTAAATGATACTCAATTTGATGAAAAATATACTAGATTTTTTTAAAATGATAAATAGTGCTGAATTTACGAGGAATTATATTAAACAAGAAAAAAATCGTGCTCAATTTAATAGAAAATATACTCAATTCTAGTTTAATGTGCTGAATTTGATAAGAATTATATTTATTTTTAGACTATTTGTACCGAAAAAATATGAGGGGTAATTTTGATAGAAAATATACTCAATTCTAGTATAAAGTACTGGATTTTAGTGTAAAGTGTTGAATTTAACTCCCTACATACTCATTTTTAGACTTTTTATACCTAAAAAGTTGAGGGGTAATTTAGGTAACAATATTTGCATGAGGGAGTTGAAACAAGTATTACTTTGCATGCAGGGAGTGGAAACAAAGTTTTTTGTGATTGGGTAGTCGCATGCAAAATTGTGATTGTGATTAGGGATTTTTCTCTACTTTACCCAATGATTATCTATCTTGATAATTTTAATTATTCATTTAAAATTATCAAAAAAAATTATTTAATTTAGATAATTTATAATTTTTGAATAATTTTTTATATTCAACACGTAAAAAAATATCTAATTCGGAATCAGAAAAATATAGAAAATTAAAAAAAATTATTCCAAGATTAACGAATTTTTTTTCCAAAAATACTCTCTAATAAAAATATATAGAAAAAATAAATAAAAATGTAAAAAAAATAAAAATAAAATTCAAAAATTTTAATAAAGAAAAAACAGACGTAAAAAAATATAAAAAATAAAAATTGAAAAAAAATGTAAAAAAGTAAAAAAAAAAATGTAAAAAAAAATAAAAAATAAAAAACATAAAAAAAATAAAAATTTTAAAAATAAAAAAACATAAAAATAAAAAATAAAAACATAAAAAATAAAAATAAATAAATAAAAAGTAAAAACATAAAAACATAAAAAGAATAAAAAATATAAAAATTAAAAAGAAAGTTAAAAACCTAAAAGAAATTTAAAAAATAAAAAAATAAATAAAAAACAAAAAAAGAAAATGTAGAATTTAAATAATAATAATAATCTTACTATCTTACTATTTTATTAAAAATCTCTCTCCTTTACTAACTAAGCCTAAAATGAATTTACGTTATTATCATTTTTTCTATTCACACTAAAAATAATTCCAAAATTTATTAGTAATTCCACAAGCGAAACAATCAGTGATCTAGAATTTGAGACTCAGCTGCGACATATTATTATGAATTTTTCTCATCATTAATTTTCTCTGGTTGTTTTATATAAAAAAATATAGTTCTCTTTAGTTCTACATCTTAGAATTGACAACACTATGATCAAAGAAGTTTCTATAAATATTTTAGGCCTATAATGTTAAAAAATAAACTTTTCTTAGTTTTTTTTACTAAGATAAGTATAATATTAAATTAAATTAATTTTTTTCATAAGAAAGCCCTTGATGGGATTCTCTAGCGTCACCCTTGCATTATTGTACTATTGCATGGGTCTAACGAATCTTATCTAAATAATTAATTCTTGATTCTAAACGTAAGGATGATACTCGAAAATCTAAACAATTCAGATTTTCAAAGATCCAAATAATTCAGATTTCCAAAAGTTAGGTACTACTAATGACTCTACTTTAGTATTTTTAATCCTTTAATTACTTTAATTATATAATTTCATTATAAAGGGTCAATATGATTTCAATGTATTATATTACACATGCGACGCGTGTGCACGATCACTAGTAATAATAATGTATGATTGATTTTGTAACTAAGGGTAATACAGTAAAATATTAAATTAGGTTATTCATTAAAATCTTCAAACAAATAAATTTTTGAGACTTACGTTGAACCAAATATTATTTAGTTATATTTTATTCCTCATAACCTTGATTATGTGAATATTTGATAATCATATAACTAAGATTATACATGATAATTTAAATTAAACGCAATTATCATCTAGATATGTCTTAATTAGTTATACTAATGGTTAGTAATTATTGGTAATTTATTTTTTTTTATTAATTTAGAGATGGATGGAATCACTCTTATTTACCATACGGTCATACTTAAAAGATTTTTTTCATAAAAATAAATATAATTTAAGGTCATATTTGCCTTATGTATCACATCATTGTTCAAGTTGTGTTTTGACTCATTGTAGTAAAAAGGTGAATACATTTGCCCCCAGCATCCCGTCAACTCTTCTCAAGGTTAACACGGAGGAGATAAATTGCGGACGGCTACTAGTCTTTGGAATAATGACTAGCACATAAGAAAGGTATTTACCTCGATTTTGTCGAGATTCGAACCTCATATCTCATTGTGACAACACCTCATGCGCTAGTCACTAGACTCATCCGAGGGGACCAGTTGTGTTTGGACTCATGCTCAAATGGGAGAGCAATGATCACATGTTGCACATGATGCAACTTGTGCAAGATGAAATAGTGTGGTTCTTGTTGGTATTTTTAAATGTGGTATATGGATTTTTAGTATTTAGATCTAATAATTGGGTCTGATTAGTTATATTAATGATGAGTCAATGACTTTAACCGGTAGAATTTGGTATGGTAATATGAATCTTGTCCTATTTATATTCTTGATATCCCTTTTCAGTTATCGAAGTACCTTTTCAGGTAAGAGACATACTCTTCTTGGTATTGTCGCTACTGACATAATCTCGTCGGTCGTCGAGTTATCCCTTCGGATATCGACATAACCTCTTTAGGTAAACTTATCCCTAAAGATAAGAGTATTAAGGTCGAGGTGAATACTAGGTTTTCTTTCCTTAAGACGATATTGCTCCACTCATATGCTTACGATTTCTTGACAATTATCTCCCAAGATACAACGACTTATGTTTTAAAATAGGAGCACTCCAAATTTTGAGCCCTGTCGAACTTTCAAAGCCTTGAAACTCTTAAGAGAGGAGAGAGAAAAGAGAACTCAAGAAGAGAATTCAGAACTTGAGAATTGAGCGAGTTGAGTAGAAGAAATGAGGTTTGTTTTATATGGATGAAAGGTTATTCCCAAGATGTGAAAGGTTTCTTTCAAGAAGTGAGAGGATATGAGATATGTCTTTTCCCTTAAACTTTTTCATTTAAATCTTTTCATTAGGGTTAATTAATTTAATTGATTAATATGATTAACTATTTACTTACTTAATTAATTAATTAATATCACAATGATTAATCTTTTAATCAATTAATAAATTAATCAATGAAATTAATTATAATTTCATATTCCGCATTGGTTCCACATACTCGAGTTAGCGTTTATCCATGAATCTAACTTGTATGAAAGTCAAACTTTTGTCCGATCATGTTGAACCAACCCTTCATTAGACATTAATTTCTCATTTACTCAAGAAATTAGTTTACGATGATCTACTCACAAAATAGCCGTCTTATCCCCATTGCTCACCAAAATCAATTTTTTCAACAATTCCCCACATGAATAGAAATTATGGATAAGTTTCAAGTCTTAAACAAGAGTTCCATTGGAAGACTATTGCATCAGAAGAGGTAGCTTGTGACTTTGAACATTTCGTAGTGGAATACGATCGAATTTACTTGGCTACCCAATGAACTATGTCTTGAATTATTCAGTCATTGGTGTAAACTAAAACAATCATATCGACATAATAGCTCCTAGACTTTTACCAATTCTCTATCGTATCCTTTTTGGCCATGGACAAAGCTTAGGATTCATAATTGTTTCATTGAAACGACCCGTCTTCACACTTATATATGTGATCTCCTATTAAGAGTATCCTGCAATATCCTATTATACTTTTTACGATTTAATATAGGAACCATTAAGAATTTTTGTTCATTCTTTACTCATTTTACATGTTACATCTTTTGGCTCCAGGAATGAGTTGGAGTAATTACTCCTATGTGCCTCTAATCTTATATATTAGTTGTCCCTTTTGAACCATGATCATGGGATCTCCAGTCAACATGGTTGGGTTACCACTACTCGATTTAAATGGTGAGTTTTAGACTTATTCCCCTAGACATGTAGTATAATTGATCTCTTGGTAGGCCCAGCGGATCCGCACAATTCTCCATATTCAATGGAGATTTTACCACTAGAGATTTACTGCTTTAATGGCATTAAGTCATTAAAATCTTACCATTTTATACTAGTGTCCTTCTCATAATTTCTTAGATATCATAATTTATCATATATATTGACACAATAGTTAACCCCCACATTTATAGGCTTCATTAGAATGTTTGTGACCTTTCAATGCCTTATAGAGATATTTTCATTTCTATCTCACTAGGGCTTGTGGTTTACCGAGAGGATAATTTCCCCCATAATTTTCAAGATAAATCCAAAACTTATCAATATAACTTTTATCATCTTCTCAATGTTTAAGCCATCACTGGTGAATGTGATAAGTCAATTATTTAAATGTTGCTCTTCCTTAAGAAATATTCCTTGAGCAATATCCTGCATTCTCTCCCTCAATCATTATGGATGATCTTGCTTAGTTGATTTTTATAACCACATTTCTAGTGTTTTATAAAACACTTCAAGGGCCTCAATCTTGCTTAAAGCAAGTCTCTATAGCTCCAACATTCTGATTTCACCGAGTTAAACTACGGTTGTCTAATCAGGATGATAATTACCATTATATTTGTTGTCAAAAAAGGTGTTCAATCTAGAAAGTATGCATCACTTGCTCTTCCAATTTTACTGAACTAGAGCTATGATCATCTAATTGGAGTGTTGACAAGGATTGTATTACTCTTAGAGAGATACTCGACTCAAGAAGTATATATCCCTTGGTCTTCCAATCTCATCAAGCTAAAGCTGCAGCTGTCTAATTGGAGTGCAGACCAAGATTGTATTACTCTTCAATAGATACTCGACTCAAAAAGTATACATCCCTTAGTCTTCCAATCTTATCGAGTCAAATTGCGGTTGTCTGATTGGAGTGCTAACTAAGATTGTATTACTCTTCAAGAGATACTCGACTCAAGAAGTATACATCCCTTGGTCTTCCAATCTTATCAAGCGAAAACTACGATCGTCTGATTGGAGTGCCGACTAGGATTGTATTACTCTTCGAGAGATATTCGACTCAAAAAGTATACATCCCTTGATCTTCCAATCTCATCGAGCTAAAGCTACGGTCATTTGATTAGAGTGCTTGTAAGGGAATAGGTTGCTAAACACACAAACGCGCAGCGGAAAAACCTATTTCCTCCAGAAGATCCATGCGAAGGGAAACATAATCTTCTACTAAGTTAGATCTAAAGACATGATAGAGTTATACCTTTGAAGCGTGCTCACGATCTCCCGACAGCTCGGATCACAGCACGATCAAGCGTTCGCGCCTCTACGGTATCCACACGAGCAAGCCTTGCCTTCGTTTGTCTCAAAAACTCAACAAGATGGAGAAGAACACACAAGGTTGTGCTAGCAACCTTCAAGGGTGTGTTTGGCCAAGCAAGGAAAGGAGGAAGAAGAAGAAGCAAAGAGACCTTTCACCTTCTCAAGTAATAAAAATCTTATGAAAAATATCATCCAAATGATATTTATAGCCATCCCATGGAATACCAAGAGTGCTAACTAGGATTGTATTGCTCTTCGAGAAATACTCAACTTAAGAAGTAGACATCCCTTGGTCTTCCAATCTCATTGAGCCAAACTGTGTTCGTCTGATTGGAGTACTGACCAGAATTGTATTACTTTTCGAGAGATACTTGACACAAGAAGTATACATCCCTTAGTCTTCCAATCTCATTGAGCCAAAGCTGTGGTCGTCTAATTAGAGTACTGACTAGGATTGTATTACTCTTCGAGAGATACTTGACTCAATTTCTTAGTCACTTGTAACACAGTGATGCAATCCTTCTAACTCATCTGTTTTGACCTCCACTTAAGTTTTATTGAGTTGGGCTCAAGTCTAACTTTTTACTAAGTGAGCTTGATCTTCTATCTGAAGACTTTCATTAGAACTCTTTTTAGATAGTTTAAACTCACTATCCTCAACTTTCTGACTTTAGTCAAATGACCCCCACAAAACCTTGACCATCACTGTTACATTATACTCATGGCATAATTTTGTTGTCCATCCTTTTAAGGTATGATTCTCAAATAGGAAAATTCTATTCTTCCTTGCAAGTAATTCTCCCAACGCTTGAGGTTTACTTTTAGATGTGCTAAGACATATTTTGATAGTAACCTTACAAGGTACATTTTTTTTCAAGTAATACAGTATCTTTTACTGTTATCGCGCTTGAAGACGATTACAGATAATTTCTCCAATTTTTCTCCGGTAGGAGTGGGAACCATAGTCTCCATAACCGCGAATATCATTTTATGATTATTGGTATTTTTAGCTGTCGGTATATGGATCTTCAGTGTTGAGATCCAACAGTTGGACCCAATTAATCATCCCAACGATTTGTCGATGATTCTAACCGGTGGGGCTCAGTATAGCGATTTGGACCTTGTCCTATTTATACTCTCAACATCCCCTTTCAGTTATTGAAGTACCTCTTCAGGTAAGAAACATACCATTCTTGGTATCCTCGCTACTGACTTAATCTCGTCGGTCATCGAGTTATCCATTCGGATATCAACACAACCCCTTTGAGTAAACTTATCCTTAAGGATAAAAGTATTAAGGTCGAAGTGAAGGCTAGACCTTCTTTCCTTAAGACGATATTGTCCTGCCTAAGTGCTTATGGTTTATTGGCTATTGTCTCCCAGGATACAACGACTTGTATCTTGAAATAGGAGCACTCCAAATTTTGAGCCTTGTCGAACTTTCAAAGCCTTGAAACTCTTAAAAGAGAAGCGAAATAAGAAAACTCAAGATGAGAATTCACAACTTGAGATTGAGTGAGTTAAGTGGAATAAATGGGATTTGTTTTATAGGGATGAGGTGTTACTCTCAAGAGGTGAAATGCTTCTTCCAAGATGTGAAAAGATACGGGATGTGTCTTTTCCTTTAAACCTTTTTAATTTAATTGATTAATATGATTAAATATTTACTTAATTTATTATAAATATTAATTAATTAATATCATAATAATTAATCTTTAACCAATCAATAAATTAATTAATAAAATTAATTATAATTTCATACCCCTCATTCATGTTGGAGTAATTCCGATGGTCCGTGTGACCATATGTTTTGATGTTTGGGCAAAGAGTTTAGTTAGGTTTATCCTTGTATTTAATATGTGTATGTAAGTGTGTAGGTTTGTAGGATATACATATGACTCAGCTTGATGACTTTGGGTCCGGTGAACGATGAAGCATCCGAGGGACCATGGATAAAGTAGCAAGGACAAGAGCCGAGGGAAGCACACTTCGAGGCATACACGAAGGATGACATTGGGACAAGTTGCGGGCTTAAATGTATCCGAGGGACGAGAGCCAAAGGAAAAAAGGCTTGAAGGCAAGAGGTCAAGGCTGTAAAGAAGAGTCAAGTGAGTCGTGAGGGCATAAGTGCATGAGAGATTGTACTCAGAGTAAAATCCCAGAGGTTACTATTGCAGTCAACAAGGGGGGTTGTAGCAGTCAACAGATACTGTAGCAGCCAATGGTACTGTAGCAGTCGACTGGTGCACTGTAGCAGTCGACTAGTAAAGAGCCGTTGGTAGAATCGCGAATTCTGTAGAGTACTGTTAGGGTGACACCAGTCGACTAGTGTAAAGACCAGTCGAGTGCTAATGGTAAAACAACAAGGTTGTTTCTTCCTAAGCTCTATAAAATGGAGCTTGGGATGACTGACCAAGATGACGAAATTAGAGGTGGTTAACCCTAATTAGTAATTACTAAGTGCTCAAGGTTTTCTTTGTGTCCAAGAGATCTTGGTTGGAGTTGTGGTGAGGTTTCTCCATCGAAAAGGATACTTGAGATAGCTGGAGTTTGCCGGGAGCTAATCCGCCGAAGGATTGAGGTATCATCCACCTTACGGACAACCATGGAGTAGGAGCAAGTTATCTCCGAATTACGTAAACGATCGTGTATCTTGGTTTGCTTTCTTGTCTTGCCTTTAGCTTTCATATTTGTATTTATATTTGTATTTATTTGTTTTTCACTGTACATTAACGAATACGTAGGAAGCAATCAACTTGGGGTCAATGCCTATTCAACCCCTCTTCTAGCCGACCATACTATCCCCTATAATTCGTTCCACATACTCAAGTTAGTGTTCATTCATGAATCCAACTCGTATGCAAGTCAAACTTCCATCCGATCATATCAGATCAACCCTTCTTCATTAGACATTAATTTCTTATTCACTCGAAAAAATTAATTTACGACGGTCTACCGACGAAATAGTCATCTTTTCTTTATTAGTCATCAAAATTAATTTTACAACTGTGCCTCCGAAATAGTCCCTTATTATTTAAAAGGAAAATAAATCATGAAAAATTTCATTTATCATCCACTATAAACCGATCCCAAATCTATTAATAACCATCTACTTTATATGAACCAATTATGCCAACATATAAGAACTAACACCTTAAATTCGTGATAATAAAGTTAATTATTATTATTATTATTATTATTATTATTATTATTATTCTACAATTTAAATCCAAATTTTATGTGTAAAATAAATAAATAAATTTCGTACCATTTGGACATATTTAATGCCCTTTTTTAGCTAATTGGTAAAAATAAGTATACAAATGTCATTAGGTAGGTTCCCTAAAAAGTTTAAACTCTTAAATGTTTTTTTTAAAAAAAAAAAAATCCATTGTGTTTGTGAGCGATTAGTTTCTGATGCAAGAAACCATCGTATCACATTATTTAATTTAACTGCCCGTTTAAATATAATTCTCAAACTACTTCGGTTTTTATTTTAGTTTCATCATTTCAAATACCCCGATTTTAAAATTCTAAAAATACGTAACATTTTTCAGTCATATCTCTCCTTTTTTCCATATTTAAAATTTTCTCAACCCTCCTACAAATTTATCATTCTCAATTTACTTTATTAAATTCAAAGTGAACAAATGGAATGTATTAAGGAAGCTTTCAAAAATATATTAATTTTAATTTGAAAAAAATTTAAAATTCTTTAGATTCATCAATCAAATTTAGATAAATTGATCATCTATATTATTCAAAAAATTAAAAGTTAATATTTATTAATCTGAAGAGTCCTAAGAACTCATGGGTAGTATTGGTTAATCAATATTATTATCCTAGATTTTATAATGAGCTTATAATAAATCTTTCAAATTTAATTTAAAATGTCAAATCCAGATATGAATATATAAATAAATTAAATAGTCTGAAATGGATTTAAAGAATTTTGAATCGCTCCAATTATAATTAATATACTCTTGTAGATCACTTTAATTATATTTATGTTGTAAGATTTAAATTTGACAATATAAATTGAGGATAAAGAAGTTTTGAATGGATAGATTAAAGTGGAAGTACGGAAGGGGTATAATCGGAAACATACGTGATTTTTTTAAAAAAATAATAATAAAATTTGGATAAGTGAGAAATGGTCACGGTGGTTCGGTGATGCCGTTTATTTTTCCATCTATAAATGACGACCACCACCGACCGTCGCATTTGTACCTGAAGAGCTACCTATCGCTACGGAGGAGGGGAGGGACCCATGGGCTTTCCTCCTGACGACTACGCGGTGGTGCCGACGCCGGTGGTGCTTTTCTTCCTCTTCCTCGCCTACGTCAAATACGCTGTGTGGGTGCTCCTCCGCTACATCGGGCTCCACGCCGCGGAGGAGCCGCTCGTCTCCCCCTGGGAGGAGCACGAGTTCTACTTCCCTGACGCCGCCGGTTCCTCGGCGCCACCGCCACCGCCGGATCCTTCCTCCTTCAAGAAGCGGCTGAGAGTGGTGGAGTTCGACGCCCTGCGGCAGCGGGGGTGCCACGTGGACGACGACCCGACGTGCGTTATCTGCTTGGGCCAGCTGGAGGCGCGGCACAGGGTGAGGGAGCTCGGCAACTGCGGCCATGGCTTCCACGTGGAGTGCATTGATAGGTGGGTGGACGGCGGCCAGGTGAGGTGCCCGCTGTGCCGGGCCAGCTTGCTGCCACCCGCCGAAGGCGCCGCCGTGGGGAAGGACGGGAAGTGGCGAAGATTCCTCCGCCGCGTTTGGTAGGGCGTTAATTAATTAGTTAATTATGCAGATCGAAGACCTAATGGCGGATTAATTATTTGGAAATTGATATTCTTTTCCTTTAAGTTGATTTGGTGAAAGTTGTTTTGGTGGAGTATTCAATCAACGTCAATTGCCGACAATGAGCATTAATTTCGAATACAACATGATTCTTATTAATTATTTTTCAAGCTTGACAGAAGCCCATTCCAAATGAAGTTGACTAAAGGTTAATTAATTTTCAAGCTTGACATAAGCCCATTCCAAATGAAGTTGACTAAAGGTCTGACCCGGCCCCGGACCCGTTGACCCTGTTTCCCGGGACTGAACTGGCCAATTAGGGAAGATTTCAACAGAAAGCAAATAATCGACTGTGACCCAAATCTCTCCTTGATTCATAATTCAAGAACATGTATATGACTTTTAAAATATAGATATGTTATATTAATGATATGTCAATCTTATAAATATGGAGAGAGATATATGTAAGTGTTAAGGTCAATTTGTAATTAGAGGGGATGAATAGTTTATCGTGCTTCGTTGTCTTGCTTTGATGATGATGATATATAGCGGAAATACACACAAAGTATACTCACAACGCTAACGTTATGATTTACTTGGTATTCACCTCAAGAAGAGGTGACTAATCCAAGGATTCATACACAATGCACTCTCCACTAAAAAAACACTCCTTCTTGGTAACTACCGAAGATGGAGAAGTCTTATACAAACTCTCAATACAATAAGAAGAAAGAAATGCAACATACAAGTGAAATCTTACAAGATTTACAATATGAAACTCTAATTTGCTTCATCTTCTTGTAGAATGTCTCTTGACCTTGGAAGTACAACAACACTTTGCTTCAAGAACTGGCGTGAATTTATGAGAGAGATCGCAACAAGTGAAGAGGAAGAACTGTAGAAGAAGACGTTCGCCAACGGCTTTATCTTGCACAATGGTTGTCTCCCGATCGATCGGTCGATCGATTGGGGAGGCTGAATCGATCGACTGATCGATTAAGCTTTCTTCTATGCTCTCTGGAAAATGGCATGAATCGATCGTCCGATCAATTCAGCTCTCTCGCGTCACACGCGATTTTCAGCCCCCAATCGATCGGCTGATCGAATGACGGTGCCCAATCAATCGGGTGATCAATTAGCAGTGTCCAATCGATCGACTTATCGATTGAGGACCATTCTGTGCTCGCGACATTTCTTCCCAATCAATCAGCTGATCGATTGGGATGTTGTTTGTCGTAGCATTGTACTTAATCGATCAGCTGATCGATTAGACTCAGCCCAATTTGATGACTTGATCAAATTGATCAATCCTAACTTGCCCGAGTCAAATCTAAGGTGCCCCAAATCCCTACGTCCTGGAGGCGTGATATGTCTCTTGAAGCTTGAGCAATGTGTGTCTCTTCAATATGTAAGAAGTTCCAAGAGTTGGGGGAGGGCTACACAATCTTGTACGTCTCTTCAATATGAAATACTCCCCTTCTGTGATTGAACCTGAATCAGTTCCTTAAATTGTGCTTTTGCATGTGGCTCGGCTTGAACCTCTTTAAGCTTAATCTTATTTTCAATGTCTCATATCTATGTATTCCTACTCGAGGAATGTTGTCTATCGAGAAATAAAAACTTTGTTCTCTTGTGATTAGTAAAAGTAATATCCCTAAAATTCCTTAGGGTATCCTACAATTTAGCACTTGTTTGCTTTAGTTTGAAACTTATCAGTATTTAAAAGTTTAGCATATGCAACCCAAACTCAAGCCATAAGATAAGAAGATTTAGTTTCTTTTATTCTATCGTATCTCATATATGGTTTATTTCATAGACTTTGAGGGAACATTGTTCAAAATGTGTATCACAATTTGAAGTGTGTATCCCCTACATATATTAAGGGAAGGATCCTATAACTCATTGTGAAACAAACCATGACCAATAAGATTTGTTCCTTTACTTATGCTTGATTTGTGTTTTTTTGCATCTCTTGCTTACTTTCAGCATAATTAGGCTTCGTTGTTAGAGATCTGCTCTTTGTGCATTTTTCTGTTAACATGAGTCACTTTTGGAGCGAAAACGACGTTCATTGACGATTCGAAGAGCATACGAAGGCAATTGACACTGATTGTGTGATCTCACATGATCGTGTCAAAGAAGCAGAAGGGAGAATGGCCACGGCCGTGTGAAGCCACACAGTTGTGTGATCCCACACGGTCGTACCACTCATTCAAAGAGCAAGCAAGACATAGTCGTGTGAGTCGAGGCCAAGAAGGAGCTGGCCATGTGGATTCCACACGGTTATGGCACGGGTTGTGCCAGGCCCGTGCCCTGCATTATAAAAAGGGATTTCTTCCCCTTTCCAAGGGAGGAAGGTTCTCCCTTTTGGGAGTTCCATCTTGGTGCTAATCTCCATCTTCTCTAGTCTCCATTCAACGATTTGAATCTGTTTCCATCACCGCATCGACTTTGAAAGCTTGGGATTGGTTCCGAAGATCACTTTACGACATTGGATAAGCTTCTCTTCCCTTCTCTCTCATATTGGGTTTCGAATGCTTGTAATTCTTATGTCTTTGGATCTCTTTCTTCTTGTCATAGAGTAGATCTATTGTTCTAGGATTAAAGGAGTAATTGTAGAATGGATTGATGTAAGAACTCATGGATACACCAATTTCCTATCTAGATGACATTATCATGCCTTGTATATATTTGATCTTATGTGAATGCATGTGATTTAGCTTAAGTCTCATATTTGATTAAATGATTGTGTAGAATTATTGATCCCATAAGGGGATTCCTTAGATTGTATGATCGATAAGCCCTAGTGATAGGAGTAACCCATTAACGGACGTCTAGGGTATTACCTTAAAAAGAGAAGTGACTCCCCACAAGGAAGTAGATAGTTTTGTGTAATGGTCATCTTCATCTCTATGGTTATTGAGTATGAGTGTATTCTTATGATGTATGACTGAGGGGTCCTAGTGATAGAAGTAACTCGTTAATGGAGTTCATAGGAATCATTCATATTTAATGGCAAGTGATGTTAACTTGCCATTAAATATCATGTCGACTTGTCCACTGCAGGGAAGAGTCGGTAACTTCCTACAAGTGCATGTGAATTGAGGATAAGCAATTGGTAAACCATGTTATGTTGATAAACATCAAAATGAAATAGAACCCCTAGAATATTCCCCAGACCAAGTCTCTCTCTCTCTCTCTTCCTTAGTCTCATTTCTCTTACTTAACACGTAACTTGTCTCAATCAATTGTTTAGCTAATTCTACGTGAGAGATCACTAGTGATTATAACCAGTCCCTATAGGTTCAATATCTTTTGTATTATTGACGATGTAACTGTGCACTTACGGGAGCATAACAGAATCTAACTGTTATCTACCCGTAACATTCAGAGCATACGATATATCGGGCCTTATACATAACATAACATATATAAGAGATCCTATTGCGGACGCATAAAGTATCTTATCCATGCAAATCCTCTCGTCTTTTGTGCGTGGGCACATAGACTTTGAAAGGTAAATTTCATGCCTCATAGGTATGAAACCTTTCTTGGATTCAGACATATTAAATCGTTCTCTGTCTATATATGTTAACTGTGAAAGACCAAGCGACCTTGTCGATCTATCTTTATAGATCTTCATCCCTAGGATGTAAGTTGGTTCTCTCATATCTTTCATGGAGAATGTCGTGGACAACTAAACTTTAACAGACTGTGGAACTGACATATCATTTCTTATAAGCAATATGTCATCAACACATAATATTAGGAATATGACCATACTCCCACTAACTTTTTGTTACACACAAAGTTCGTCTGGATTTTGTGAGAAATCAAACTCTTTGATCGCCTCATCAAAATAAATATTCCAACTCCTGAATACTCGTTTTAGTTCATAAATAGAACGTTGAAGTTTGTATTCTTTATTCTTGTTAACATATGTGAAACTTTGGGGTTGTATCATATACACGCCCTCGAGCAAGTTTACATTAAGAAAAACTATTTTTACATCCATTTACTATATCTCAAAATCATGATGAGTTGGTATGACAGTTGTATCTGAATGGATTTAAGCATAGCTACAAGTAAGAAGGTTTCGTCATAGTCAATACCTTATTTTTTACGATAGTCTTTCGCCACCAACCTTGCCTTGTAGGTAATTACATTATCGTCCATGTCAGTTTTCTTCTTGAAAATCCGCTTGCACCCCATAGGTGTAATGCCTTCAGATGGGTCCACCAAATTTGAAACTTGATTTTCATACATGAAATCCATTTCAGACTTCATGACTATAAGTCATTTGTCCTTCTCTGAACTATTGAGAGCTTCTTCGTAATTAGTAGGTTCCTTATCCTTAATGAGTAACACGTTATTTGATTCTCTTACAAGTGATCCATATCTCTCAGAAATATTATGTGTTCTACCTGATCTATGAGAAGGTTGTATCATAGTTGATTGTGGTTCTCGACTAAGCATCTCATTAGTGTTTATTAGAGCCTCTTGAACTTCATCAAGTTCAACTATACACCCACTTGCTTCCTGCAAGAAAAACTCTTTTTCTAGAAATATAGCATGCCTTGAAATAAACACCTTTTGTTCTATGAGTTGATAGAATTGGTAACCCTTAGTTTTCTTAGGGTATTCAATAAATAAACATTTATCAGACTTCAACTTGTCTGATACAATCCTCTTCACATAAGCACGACATCTCTATATCTTCAAATAAGATATGAGGAGTTTCTTACTAGTCCATACCTTATATGGAGTAGTTGAGATTGCCTTCGTAGGGACTCTATTTAGCAAATAAACAGTTGTCATGAGTGCATAAACTGAAAAAGTTTTGGGAAGATTTACACGATTCATCATTGACCTAACCATGTCCAACAGGATTCGGTTACACCTTTCTGATACATCATTATGTTGTGAAGTATAAGGTATAGTCCATTGAAAAAATATACCATTGTCCCTTAGATAATCCTGAAATTCTTGGCTTAAATACTTACCACCTTGATTGGATCGAAATATCTTAATACTTTTACTAAGTTGTTTCTCTACTTCATTTCTGAATTCTCTAAATTTTTCAAAGGCTTCATACTTGTGTTTCATTAGATATATATACTCATAATAAGAGTGATCATCAATGAAAGTAATGAAATAGTTATAACCTCCTAGTGCGTGAGTTGACATTAGTTCACATACATCGGTATGTATGAGCCCAAGTAACTATCAACTCGTTCACCCTTTCTAGAAAAAGATAACTTTATCATCTTGCCTTTTAAACATGAATCACATGTCTCAAATGTATCTAATTCAAATGATTCGAGAACTGCAATCTTTTACAATTCAAACATATGTTTCTTATTTATATGGTCAAGGCGACAATGCCACGAGTAAGAGGTTAGTTGATTATATATTCAAGCGTGTTTATTACTCATTTTGATATTGAATACGTCACCAAATATATCTAATGTGTAGATGCCATAAAGAACGTCATTCAAAGTTATATAATAACAATTGTTACTAAAAGTCAAATGGAACTTTTTCTGTTTAAGCAAGAAATAGAAACAATGTTCTTTATTAATATAGGAACAAAATAACAATTATCTAGTTCTAAGACAAGTCCACTAGGAAGCTTTAACAAATATGTTCCAATAGCGACTGCGGTAACCTTTGCTCCATTCTCAACTCACAGACTTGATTCTCTCTTGACGAGTCTTTTGTCATTTCTTAATCTCTGTATGTCATTATATATATGTGAGTCATACCTAGTATCCAATATCCAAGTGTCTGAGGAAATAGCATGATAATCAATAATGAAAATACCTGAAGAGGATGCGACATCGGATGTCGTATTCTTCTTCATGAACTCAAGATATATCTTGCAATTTCTTTGCCAATATCTCATCTTGACACAATGATGACATGGGTCATTTTGCTCTTCCCCTTAGCCTGATATTTTAGCTTCTTCTTAGAACCTTTCTTGGAGGAGTCTACTAACATCATAGTTTTCTGTTTACCTTTAACAAAAGGCTTCACAGTCTTGAGGATATTAATCATCTTGGAGATGGTCGATTCCAAATTGTTCATCTGATAGTTCATCACAAATTATGAATGACTTTTCAGCAAACTATATACAATTAAGTCAATACTTAACTCATGATCCATCGAAAAACTGAGCGATACTAAACGCTCTATGTAGTTGTTCATCTTTAGTACAAATTGTACTGTAAACGAACCCTCCTGCATCTTTGAGCAAAAGAGAAACTTAGAGACCTTAAACCTTTCGGATATAGCTTTCTCATCAAACAACTCATGAAGATAATAGACAATATCATAAGTGTTGGAACCCCGAGGTGTTTTGATGTGATCAAACAAGTTAAGTTAGGTCCTGCGTTGTTTAACCCTTGTGTCTAAGTGTGCAGGAACTTAGGAACACAGGAAGTCGAGCGGAAGACGCGGCTAGCGAGAAGGACGACACGGGAGAGAGCCGACGGGCTCGGTGCGTCCGAGGGACGAGGTGTCCGCGGAAGAGTACACCGGTGGACGAGAAGAACGTGCGCGGCGTTCGAGGGACGAGGAAGGAAGGCTCGAGGAGAAGGCGGAACATGGGTTCGGTGAGCCCTATTCCGGATGGCGAGATCACCCAAGCTAGTGGAGCCGAAGAAGACCTGGACCGAAGCGGAGCGACCAGACGGAAAAAGTCAACCAGAGTTGACTTTTGGGGTCCGGGGCGCCCGGAACCATCCGGGGCGCCCGGAATGAGGGTTTTGACCAGATCGAGTCAAACTCGATCTGAACGTTGGGGGATAAAGTTTTATCCCCCCAGGGCGCCCGGAACCCTTCCAGGCGCCCCGACCAAGGCTATAAATATAGCCTTGGTCCAGAAGCAAATCAATTAATCAGAACGACGAACTTGTAATCAACTTCTGTGTGCTTTACTTTTCTTCTTGTACGTTCAACGCTGTAAGAGGCTACTCCGCCCAGAGGAGAATCAGATAGTGCGCTTACATTCCTTGGATTAGCAATCCCCTGATTGCAAACCAAGTAAAACTCTGGTGTCTGTTTTTCTTTACTCAGTCTCTTTTATTTATTTATTACAAGTGTTCATTTTATAGTTGAAATCCGAGAAAGGTTCGTGTTTTAATTTGTAGGGCAATTCACCCCTCCCCTCTTGCCGGCCTCCAAAGGGACCTACAATAAGCATCCTAATGCTCATACTATTTTTGTAGTTCTAGAGTCATAGCGGCTAACATGATGCAACTTGTAAGTACAGAATTATCCATATGTTTCTGATGGACCATTAATTGATATGCAGTTGCATTGACATCAAAAGTTACGAGAAGAGGTTCATCAAGGACATAAGCTAGCTTCTCAACTTTAACAACAATTCTCAAACTTCAAAACTAGTCCAAGAAGTTTGGCCCAGTCAGTTTGCTAAAGTTTAAAATCGAACGTAGATTAACAGAAGTCACAATTAAATGATTAACGTAAAAATACAAAAAATGAGAATGTATGAGAGACATAATTTTATTTGTGTAAACAATTTACATGTAATAAAAGCTCACTTATTTATCAAATGCAAATACCCTTATTTTGAATTTGGGGGATGGTAGGTTTTCTCCAAGTGGATTGATATCCATCATAGATAAGAATAACCTTGACTTTGCCCAACAAGTCATTCTTAGCTATAGCAATAGGTAACAAGTTTACTGATTGTATATCGCTTATATGCAACTATCATATTATGCACGGCGTCGTTTTCTTGCTCTTGGCCAAAGACGGCAACGGCCGACGATCGGGTAGCGTTGTGAGTAGAGACGGGAGTGCGAGTCGCCAACAGTGAAATCTGAGAAACAAAAAAAAAGAAAAGTTTGTGTTTCTTGAGGGCAAAATATCTGTATTATAATTCCATAACATGCTATTTGTTGTGTCACACCCCAAGGATATACTTGTCCGTCAAATCGGACGGTATCCCCTAGTGACAATTCACGAAATAACTGATATCACATCATTATAAGCCAATACAACACCGATGCAACATAAAATCGACCAAGTACAAATGTCAATGTGTGTATGTATGCATGAACATGTGAACATTATTACAAAAACTCATCGATTCAACGAAAGAAATAAAGTAATAAATAGCGACAGTGGAACAGAAAAATAAAACAACTCGAATAGGACTGGCAGCCAAGATCTTTGAGCGACACACATCCTCTATCTATTAACCTGGAGGATCAAAGAAAATAATGGATAGTGAGTATAAAATACTCAGTGGATATAAGAAAATAGTGTATGAATAATATACTGTCAGGAGATCAAAGGGTGCAGTCTCAAGTAATAAATACTTATTACAACATTAAGAGTATTGACTTAAAGTCATCTACTAAACCAATTCTAACCAACAACGTAACCCTTCACTAACCAGCTCCACCAGGTATAACTAATAAATCGATAGTACATATAGTACATCCAAGAGCCACCTACATAAATTCAGCACATTATAAACATATAACAAATCCTGACTACACGCAAAACATGTTATCATGAATGGGTCTCGTAGGCAGTCAGGGTATCTACTATCTACGGGCAACAATGCATGCTACCACCATCTAATCCAGTGGGCAGATAGGATGAGGTAGATATCTAGCTCCTCAGCTACTGATTGCAGGTGGCAATACACGCTACCACCAACTGGTCCAGTGGGCAGTCAGAGCATATAAATGTCATTATTTGCGGGCGACAATACATGCTACCACTACCTTGTCTAGTGGGCAAGTAGGACGTATAACTATCTAGCTATGGACTGTGGGCGACAATACATGCTACCACTATCTGGTTTAGTGGGCAGTCCTATGTATCATGATCGCTGACGAATCTCTCAACCACGAATGGGAGATAATAGTCGACAGGATATACTAACAGTCACTAACGACCCTCTCAACCACGAATGAGAGACAATGGTCGTTAGGATATAACAACATAACGATAAGCAGAAAATGTATAGTCACATCCGACATAACACTTTATAGTCACACCTTGGTCTAACCTCACTAGCATATAGGCATGGGTCTAAATAACAACAAGGGTCTATTAGGATATTTATCCTACACTACGGTATGAAATAACAAACAAAGGTTTAGCAAGATACTCAATATCCTATATTATGGTATGTTCGTCCTACCAATAACTACAAATTCAAATCATCAACCAAGAGATCTTGCAGAATATCCAACGTCCTACACTATGATATGGTAATATTATGCACATATATAAATACAATCATGAATAATAAATATAACTGCATAGCTATCAATAATAGGTCAACCTATAAGGACAAATAATAAGGTATCAAACTTAGGAGCAATATAGCATAGAGTTACAATAAACGAGTATATGTGACCTAATCAAAACATGACAGTAAACCATCATGCGCTATAATCAAAGTTATCAAGAAGATAAGTAGGATCTACCCACCTCAACTATAGAATATCCTAACCGTCTTCAAATCAGTGATCTATATCAAACTCAAATCCTACCAGTACAAGATATGAAGGCAATCTAAATATCAGAGTAATCCTAGTAATACAGTTAAATCAATTTATCAACCTATTGATTACTCATATCTTAATCATTAATTCACCAATATTAATCCATTTATTAATTCATTAGTTAATCACTAATCTGATTAGAAATGCAATTAACTACTAAGTTAATTAACTATACCGGTTAACTCTAAATTGATATTTAATCACGTGTCCATTTGATAATTACTCCTTATTCAATTATCAAATCAATTAATACTCAAATTAACTTAAAATTTCGTGTAACTATCTAATAACATCAATCAATTCATCTATTAATCATGTTCAGTTAAACAATTAATCAATATTAATTCTTCAATTAATAATTTGATTAAATAAGCAACCTAATTATCAACTAATATAATCATATCTCAATTACTATTAAACCAAACATTCCAATTAAAAACACTGTTACCTATTTTCATTTCTTTTTCTTTCTTCTTCGGTGGCGGAGGACAGGACGATGGTCGATGGCTCGCGGAGGGAGGTCAAGAACGGCGAGGCGTTGTGTCGGAGGAGGTGCACATCACCGGTGCCGGAGGAGGTACGCAGCAGTGAGCACAACAATACTCCACAAAGGTGGAGCACAACGGCAATGAGGCAACTTCGACGTGAGCACGCGAGGACCACAGGACATCTGCTCGTGGTGGCTGGCGGCGATTTCCAACGTCCCTATAGAAATTGAGAAAGAAAAAAAACTAACCATATTATTGGATCTTAAAATTGATACAGAGTATAAGGTCTTATATAGTTAAGTTAAGAAACTCTAAACTCTATAAAAAAGGAAAAAAGTTCAAATTGTCCTAAAAGCTATAAACAAATAAATATATAATCTAACATCCCCCCTCAAACTCACGATGCTACAGTTAAAAGCATTGAGAGTTTGTCAGATAAGAAATGAAAACGTGAAGCGGAATGTGTCTTGGTAAACATATCAGCAACAATCTGTATTTTGAAGGAACAAAAGGTAATGTGAAGGTTTCAATCTGAAGATGGTGGCGAGTAATGTGACAATCAATTTCAATATGTTTCGTCTGCTCATGAAAAACTGAACTGCGTGTAATTTGAATAGCACTCTGATTATCACAATATAACAGTGTAGGTTGATGAAGAGAGACACCATATCCACAAGCAACCAACGCAACCAAACTATATCACAAGTAGTTGAGGCCATGACAAGATACTTGACTTCTATGGAAGATCTAGAAATAACATATTATTTTTTACTATTTTTAGAAATGAGAGAATCACCAAGAAAAATGCAGAAGCTAGTGGTAGATTTGTGATCCGTATGATCACCAGCCCAATCCGTATCAGAGTATGCGAGCGGCTCAAGAGATGAAGTAGAAGGAAATAAAAGGCTTTTGAAATTGAGTGCCCTGAAGATACCTGAGAATACGAAGAACATCAACCCAATGAACTGTAGTTGGTGCAGCGACAAATTGACTAACCACATGAACAGCATACGCAATATTTGGACGAGTCACGGTGAAATAAACCAAGCTTTCAACAATAGTTCTATACAAACTGGGATCTGGCAAAGGTGAGTCATCAGATGGAGAATATCGAGCATTAGTCTCAATAGGAGTATCAACAATAGTTACAATAGATATAGATGAACTGGGAGAAAAAAAAAATAAAAAATAACAAATTGGATGACATATGATGGGAGGCACCAGAGTCCAAAATCCACAAGGATGAAGATATACCTGAAATACCATACGACAATAAGTCTATATGAGAGGAAGCTGACATGGTAGAGGACTGTGAAACAAGAAACTGTTGAAACTGCTCAAACATATATGAATCAGATTTCCATGAAGCATTTGCACGATCAGGTATGATGACAGAACGAATAATTCTCAGAATAACCAAACTGTAAGGATATATATTTGTATGATCCACAAAAATTGATGTCAGAACGACCCATGGTCACACAAAGAATATGAGGCAGAAAAGGATGTCAAATATAGAAATCAGTAGCACAGGGTATCGATGTCAAAATCAGTAGAAAAGGATGGTAATGTCGAAATCGGCAACATAGGGCTTCGGCACCAAAATCGGTAGAAAAGAGCGTCGGCGTCGAAATTGACAGCACAGGACGTCGGTGTCGAAATCGGTAGAAAATAGCATCAGCGCCAAAATCCAGAAAATAATGTTGGCGCCGAAATCGGTAGGATAGGACATCGGCGCAGAAATAGACGGAAAATAGATGTCGATGCTGAAATCAACAGCAGCAGGACAAAAAATAAATGTCGCCACCAAAATCAATAGCAGCAGTAGGAGACGGCAGCGGCAACAGGAAGCAATAACAGGGAGCGATAAAAAAAAATTAGGTCAAAGAAAGAGAGCCGCTCTGATACCATGTAAAAATTAAAAAAAAAACTAACCATATTATTAGATTTTAAAATTAATACAGAGTATAAGATCATATATAGTTAATTAAAAACCCCTAAACTGTATAAAAAAAGAAAAAAGTCCAAATTGCCCTAAAAACTATAAACAAATAAATATATAATCTAACATTCTCCAAAGCAGACAACGGCTAGTATAGCGACAACAAGCCTCGGCCGCAAGAGGCGCGTTGCTCTTGATTGCCGAGAGAAACCTGACTGTTGGCCCGACAGGAGGTTAGAAGGGGTGAGAGTGGGCTGCCGGAGCTCCACTTGAGGACATTGGAGGTTGTTGTTGGTCGGCGAGAAGGTGGCGACGGTCGAGCGCATCGCATCATGGTGAGCGCACAGCACAGCACCGTGTGCGAGAGAGGCAACGACGGAGGAAATCATTTAATAAACCTAAGTTTAATATTAATCTAACTCCTGTTCAAAACAGGCTTTAGACAAAAAAAATAAAAAAATAAAAATAATCTATTTATCCCCATAAAATCTAACTATTCACTTTAAAATTCTAAAAAACAAAATCCAGAAAATTTTATAAATTCATATAAATCTATCTATTTCCTTCTTAATTCCTCGCCAAATTAAATTTATTTTTCTAAATAAATTTGATTATGTCTGATATTAATCATTTTAATCCATATAATTATTTTTGGTATTTTACATGTTGAATCCTAAAAATTTTGATTAACATTTTGCAAAAATATTTCTTGATATTCTTATCATATTAAACGGTACAATTTCCTCAAACTTAGCATCTGAACAGCAGTTACAATTATAATATAATTGTAAGCATCGGCAATTCATCTTTTTGATCGCACGTTGAAAGAAGTATCATATTTTAAAGTGTAGGTTTGATTTTTTTTAAGTTAATATAATAGTAAGATGATATAAGGGACCCTTTTTATGAAGTTCGATTTAGGGACACTAATCAAAATTATTACACGATCATTTTATGCTCCGAATTTGTATATGAAAAATAGATGTACTATAAGAAACTATTGGAGTCCAACTATGTCTGTATGGTGATTAAATGACTCAAAAATGATTGGACTCCAATGGTCTCATAAATTGTATCTATATTCATATTCAAATTTTCAATATAAAAAAGTTATATAAACTACTAAACTATTACATAATTATTTTTAACTCATTCGATCAATTTGATAATATAAACGAACTTGATGTTCTCTTAGTTAGAGTGCATCTATATATTCAGATTTAAAATTTAAATACAAAAATAATTTAACCAAAACTATTATATAATTTATTTATATCTTTTTAAAAATATTTTTAATATTTTTTAAATTTATAGTTCATATAGATTTTTTAAAAAAACTATAATTAACAATATTCATCACTTTTATTATTATTATTATTATTTCGACCAAATTACTATATAAATTTGCTTAGATGTGAAGTTGAAGTTAGATTATTTCTTGCAGAGCAATCTAAGTAGGGCGTCATTTTAATATTGTAGGGAAAAAAACTTTTATATTTTTGGGAAAACATACTAATTAATTTTATTTTTGCCTAATGCTTTTCTTTTGTGAAAACTTCGTGGTCTTGAATGATCTATAATATTATAAAAATTATTAGTTACATAGATTAACTTGACCAAATGTTCACATTAATATAATTACAAATACAAACAATGTATTGGCTATGGAGGTTTTCAACCAACCCATGTGGCATGTGGCATGTGGCATGTGGCAACCAACCCATGTGGTAAAAAGGTAATTCGTTCACCCCCAGCACCCCTGTCAATCCGTCCCTAGGCTAACTCGGAGGAGGTAAATCACGGGTGACTACTAGTCATTATTGCAAATGGCCAAGACATGGGGGAGGTTATGCTCGGTCACGCCGAGTTTCGACCCCAAGACTTCATGTGATAACACCCCATGTTTTAACCATTGCACCGCCCCGAGGGGACAGCAGACAACCAACCCATCTACCATGATCAGGTGGATGATCTCAAAATTCATTCTACAATAGACAATGTTGAGATATGTGGAATGTTGAGATATGTGGAATTGTTCATAGAAGCACGCTTGAAAAGTTTCATCATAAATGATTTCAATCTTGAACGTAGTGATATTATTAGCTTTAGAAGATATTAGCTAAGCCTATTGAATGGCTCCATTGATTTTGATACTACAAAATCCTGCAATTTTCAAGCGACTCGGGTTGCCAAGTTATATAACTTAACTTTGGGTTTGTAGATTGGGATTTAAATTTTAATTCTGACTCAAAAGAGCACTTCCTCCATCATGCTTATCCAAGTATCTTGAAAGGTGTTCAAGAAAAAAGGGTTGCGACTACAAGTAAACGACACCATTCGAGATATCAAAAAAGCTTCAAAGATCATAAACAAAAGTTACCGAGCAAGAGAGCATCTAAGAACACCTACATGAAAGAATTTTTGAGTTAAAAATGGGCCTTTGAGTTGCAAAGGCAAGAGGGAATCAATAATCACGACTAACCGACTTAGTTAAATCAGTCGACTTAGTCAAAAAAAAATTAGTCAAAAGAGAAAGAAATAAAAGAACAGCTGAAAACAAAGCACCCCAGGGAAGAATCCGATAGACTCAGTTCAAACAGTGTGGTAGTTTCGAGAATTAGAGGGTTTTGATACTTTGCCCATCGTTTAGCACATTTGCCGATTGTCTTAGAACTACTGGAAGAATGGCGTCCTTTAGGAGAATTGAGATATCATCAAATTAGTAATTTGGCCATAGCCATCTGCTTCTAGAAAACAAAAGTACAAAACGTATAGATTGCAACCAATCCCACAATATATTTAGGTCAGATTAAATACACGGGCATATAGCCAGATTTAATAATACTATTTCAGAAGCCGTTATGGTATTTAAAAAGCCATTTCACACATATAAAAGGGCAGGAAATATGAAGAGGTGGCAAAAGATCTCAAGTAGCAAACGAAGCAACAATCAGAACAGTACTGAGATCTTAGTATAAGCAACCCTAACAGACACAAACTAATGAGTTTCAGCCGAAGGATTGGTCAAAAGTTCAAGCGATCGACGCAGGTGATCCACTGCAACAGTCACGTCATCAAATGCAAGTGCTCCAACTGCAAACCTTGCTGCTTTGTGAGCTTCCGCAATTTTCGCAGCAGACGGTTCATAATTGCTATCGTACTTGTACCTCTCAGAGGATGGAACAGTTTGTACCCCATGATTGAGGTGGTCACTGCTAGAAGTGTACTGCACAGGTGGTGCATAATGTTGAACAGGAGCAGATTGGTGAGAGTAAACTGCAGGATCTTGGGGGCGGTTGTAAGTAGGCTGATGAGTCGGAGGAGAAGGGAAGGTAGCATCGTGATCATGGTTGTACGAAGGCTGATGAGTAGGAGCAGAAGGGAAGGTGCTATCGTGGTCATGGTTGTAAGAAGACTGATGAGTAGGGGCCGCAGGGAAGGTGCTATCATGGAAGCTTGGATAAGACTGAAAATTGGGATATGAAAAAGTAGGGTTTAGATTTTCTTCCGAATTTTGAGGGATGTGTTGGTACTCGTTTCCATAGGAGTGATGCTCATATTTTTTAGGGTAATCAGGATACTCAGGCTGGCTAGTTGGTTGAACATGGTGAATATCATTAGGATATTCATGACCTGGGTACGAGGATGGTGCCTGACTAAAACCCTGTGGCTCACCAGCATTCTTTGGGGGTAAATCAGCATTTCTATAATTATCCACAAAATGCTCACTTCCTCCTGAATTCTGTGCAGGAAAAGAAAAAAGCATAATAGATGAGGTTCAACAATTCTGTGGCAAGAAATATGTAGCAAGCGATGCACAAATTACACATTCAAATTGACCTTGTGTATATGCTGAGGCGATGCATTGTCAAATTGCTGACTAGATGGCAATCCATCGCTTGGTTGTATGCCCTGACAAAAGATAAAAAAAAAAAAGGATGACACTATTAGGCCAACCAAGCAAAAGAAAAGCCTCCCCACAACATTATGTTATGGTTCATAAAAAGGAAACATTCTGTATTTTTTTTTTATTTGGCTATGAAATACAGGTGATAGAGCATACATAAGTGTAGCTTGAGAGGCCTGAGGAAATTGATTGATCAGGATCACCGCCTGGAGGACCTGGTTCAGGTTTCCGGCCTTCTTTAAGAGCTTTCCTTATATCTGCAGCTTTCCAAACTGCATACTTCTGTTTTTGCTCAATCTGGAAAGTAGAGTATGATCAGAATTAGTCTGCTTGCTCATATTGAACCAAAAAAATAGTTCTTTATAAAATGGCAAAGTGCAAAACTTACTTCAGGCTGAAGTTCACCAAATTGATATAGTATCTCAAAAAAGATACTTGCAGCATAAAAAGTTTTTGCAGTATTCCTGTAATATTACTAGTTACTTAATTTCCCAACCATTGTGAGACTAAGAAAAACCAGTGAAATGTCTTAATAGATATGCATAGATAGATAACAATATGATAAAGAAACATGTTCCTTCACATACAGATCTGCACGACCAGCACGATCTTGCTTATCTGCCTTTGCAAAAAGATTTGATGCAAAACCCTCCACATAAAGGTTGTCCTCAGGCCCTAATTGCAATGACTTTTTGTCCTGTGCAAAATCACAGAATCTGAATCAAAATGAAGCAAATTATCATCCAAAATATAAAAAGAGTATTAAAACGAAATTCAATGGTGATTCTCTTCAGATATTAGAAAAACATGATTGTAAAAGTAAATTATTAATTGTCAGTTAGGAGTCACCAGATAAGTTGGATCCTACAATTTTACAGTATTATGCACATTTCTCTCCCTAGTCCTCAATTATATATAAATGTATATATATATATATATATATAATGATAGACAACAAAGATTAATAAGACAAAACTATGAGGTGGCATTTCTCTCCAATAATACTCAACAATGTTCAAATGATAATTCTTATCGTCATCAATATGAATTGCAAATTATTTTCTAACTTAAGAAATCAATGCTAAATTAAATTGCAAAGTGCACAAGCAGATCTAGATCCAACAAAAACATAATATTTTCTTTATTATAGTAATAAGAACAGTAATATATTTGATGTACATTATATATGTTAGCCTATGTACTTTGACGTCTTAACAAGTTCCATCACAAATACCCAGATGTTAATCTTCTTTGATCTATTATCTTTTCAAATAATGCATTATAGATCTCATTTCTACATTTTCCCTTCTCAGTCTCTGATGTCAACAGCAATATTCATGGTTCTTCCTATTTCATCTCCAATACTATCTCTATTTTTGTCTGAATACATCCTTTGTACTTGTTTCTTCTAGTAAATGAAGCACCCATCTCAACATTCTTATCACAAAGGTCATAAATTGTAGGCCATAAAGCTGTAGATTTTCATGTAATTTGTAAAGTCACGAACTCTCAATTGTCTTGTGATTTTAACCTTTTAGTTCAGTTTCATTGCATATTCTATCCTTCCACATAAAGTAGAAACATGCGAGACAGTATTTGAAGATATATAGCACCATTATGCCTAAGTCCAAGATAAAGAGAAGATAGAAGATGGCATACTGGTGTGGTGCCAAATTTATGAGAAACATATCAATACCACATGAAATGAAATAAGAGTGTTTTATTACAATCAGTCAATCATCAAGAATAAGCAACCATGGGTGGTAGTAGAGGAAGGAGAAAGATAAAACAACAGCAGGAGATAAAGAGGTAGAGAGAAAAGATGGGTGATGTGAGCAGAAAAAAATTCGCATTATTGCCTCATTGCAAAATAGGGACGCATAGGAAGGAAGGAAGGACAGTTGGTACTTGTAACAAGGAAGGAGGGTAAACACTACCGCTGTAATTCTCTTCATAACCCATCACTTGTGGGACAGCTAAAATGACTTTCATTTTGATCAGTGTTCTAATCTCTGAAATCATCTTTTTTACTCAATATATCCTTGTGCAAAATCTTTTATCAACTATTTGGGAACTCACAAAAATCATATCTCATAGTTAGCTCTAATACCAATTGTTACAATCATTGAGGATAAGGAATCATGATCACTAGTAGAGAAAGAGAAGCCAAGAGGATATATATAGATAGAGATGTATAGTGATAAGAGTGACAAGGGAGAGGATGTGAGAAGAGAAGGAAAAGAGAAGAAATAACTTGTTATATTGCTTCCTTATAGCCCGGTTGAGATTGAAGTCTTCCTAGATGATCACAAATTCTTTAAAGAATCATATGGAACCAATCACTGTTAATTGTACTATAAGAAAATTGACTTTCAGATATACTAAATTGATTGTGTGTCCTGCTTAATATATATTGAGGAGAAAAATTAGAGGTTATAAACTTGTATGGTTGTTTTCTAACTCACACAGTTCCATATCCCTATCTCTATCTCTAATATTGATTTTCCTACCCATCCCCCAATTCAATATTATGGTGTAAGTAAAGACAAAAATTCCATTAAGGCCATATGTTGAACAATAGTAAACACCAAGACTTTGTAATATTTGATTGATCATAATTTTTTATTACAAGTTTAAAATCTCAAGTCATGTTGGTTTTAACTTGAACAATTTTAGTAGATTGTAGAGTGTCAACATATGGTGTTACTAACGAATTAGAGATGGAGGGAGGAAGGAGATGAAGAAAAAGAAAAAGAAGGAAGCTATACAACGAGAGGAGGGACAGATTTATAGTATCATTTCATGTTGAAGTTTTGATCTGAATCATTAATGGCACCATGTTGTGCTAACAGTCAACACACCTTGGCATATACATTAAAGTATGCTAAGATGAGCTTATATTCCTTTAATGCCTTTTCACTTTGTTTATTTATTAAAAAAGTATGTTTATAACAATTTGATAGGAAATTGAATTTAATTTTGTCAGATTATACTATGTTTATACTCTACATGTTTTGTCATGTATTCGTGATTTACCTCCTCCGTGTTAGCCCTAGGACGGGTTGGCGGGGGCGCTGGGGGCGAGCGTATTCGCCTTTTTGCCACCAATGTTTTGTCATGTATTAACGCATGTTGAGATAAAATTAGAGAAGTTTTACCCATTGTAATCTTTTTCACTTAGATTTTTTACTTATTTTCAGTAGGACTATATCAATTAGAACTAATTGAATTGAATTGAATTAAAATTATTATTTCTTCAATTTTTATTGAAATATTCATATAAATTCTACTTCAATCTTCTTCCATTTAACTTATTGACTTGTAAAAATAATTTTGCAATAATTAAATAATAATGGAAAATTTAGTGAAACAAACTACAATAAACTCATCTGCACGTTTGATATATAGAAATTGCCTATGTTGATTAGTATTGGATTTTGATAATTTACCATAATGATACGTTTTGACAATAGACCCAATATGGTCCGACCCTTCCTAGGACCCCGCATTGACATAAGATTCATGCACCAGTTGTCATTTATGCGTTTCAGCAATACTATTCAGTGCATAGAATGATATTTCAAATCATGGTATATTCCATTTAGTTCCAGGGAATTCATTATAAGAATTTTTCTAATAAAAAATATTTTCTCTTGCATATCTCAACTTGCTTTGCAAATTAATTCCACAGGTGCTTATAATTCAGAAGAATATATAAGTGATTATACATAACATTTTTTTAGTTAATCTAGGCTTTTGTTTATCGAGGGAACTATCAATTGATATAGTTCTACAAGCAATTTAAATTCAATATCTTGATTTGTCTTCAATTTATAAAACTTACGAAATTCTTCAAGCCCTCATTAACCAGCCTACAAAATGTCTCAAATTATATATGACTAAATTAAGGTATTTTAGACATTCCCTCATTTCATCATTCTAGAGCATCATAAATTTAAGTATACCCTTTATCAAAAAATCTTAGCTCATATTGATCAAACCAAATGAAGCAATTTCACAATGATGGAACGAACATTTTGCCTACTTAATCATAAGAAATTTTAGCCAGCCCAATAAATGTATTTCATAGGTATGAACAGAAATGAGACAACGGAATGGACATTTTCAACACATGATCAAATTCACAATAGGCATGAACAGAAATGAATTTATAAAATATTCCTATAAAATTTCCTCACTTACATTTATGCAGTCTTATATAAAATATTAAAATTTACCAAACTTCTATCTATTATTATGATAACAAGATCCCATTAATTGGGTACCAAAAGAATAAATGGATTCAAAATGAAATAAAATCTTTATTGAATTATAGAAGATAAAATAAAAAGCACAACAATTCCCTAAAATGATATGGGATACACACATAAAAAAGACTTGTCCCAAAATATATGTAATAGTTTTTGTTTTGGCTATGTGGGTTTATATATACACATATCATGTATATTATTGTAATTGAATTGAAATATAAAAAGATTGGTACCAATTAGTCATGGATCAAAACTTCTCATGATGCCAGCAAGGTAAGGCAACAACTGAGATACAAATTGACGAAATTTTACTAATTAAAAATAATAACGGTTCCAATTTGCACTAAATTTTTATTCAATGGTCAAAATCCTTTTAAAATTTGGACGAATTTGGTGACATAGCAAAGCAGTAATGTAGGGACCAATAACTCCATTATCCCCAGTTCAAATTCTAGTGTTGCCTGATCAACAAAAAATTGGAAATTCTTATTCTACTGATGAATTTTGTCCACAGCCAAAGAAGGTAAGCCTACTTTTCTCAAACTTTGGTCCTTGGGCGTGGTCCAAAGCGTAAGTATAAACAGGGATAGAGTAAGTATTATAGTAATTTGATTAACTCTTACCAGTTTTTTCTAACTGAAAAAGATCGTGAGAGTCAATTCTGGGATTCACAATGATGAAAATCATAGATCGAAAGTCTCCAAAGGTTCCTAAAGGACAACCCATTTTTCTTATAGAATTGAAGGAGTGATTGATCAGCGCGACAAGATGAGAGAAAAAAATATAGCATTCAGTGAAATTCTTCCATCTTCCTCAGACAATCAAAATCCCGAATTTCAACATAAGAACAAACGCTTTTCAGGATAACCAACAGGCATCACTAACAAGCTTTATACGATCATAATTCAAGCAGAAAGATCGAAAGAAGTATAAATAAGTACCTTCTCAAGTTGCTTCATGAGGGAAAGCAGAAGGGAATTGGTGGTCGTCGTGCGGTCCTTCTGTGGGATCTTCAGTCCTCGCTCCATCGCGTACAATCGACCTGCAACAAACCCATCGATTAAAAGTAAAAGAGGGGCAAACCTAGGGTTAGAAGCGATGAGAATTGCTCCCAGAAAAAGTAAAAGAGGAGTCTATCGAAGTACAGTAATAGGCGACGAGCGGTTCGTGCTTCTGGAGCTCGTCGGCCCTTTGGAGGTAGGGCAGGAGGAGCTTCGCCGGCTCACCCTCGCTCCCCATACCGGACATCAAACAGGTATCTCCTTCTGCGTTTCTCCCCGTCCGAGATGACTCCTTCGGGTGTGAGGATCGGCGCTTCTCTCTGCAGATAACCAACGAAGAACAAGTCAGGCTTCCTTCGACGGGAAGGAAGAAAAGAAGGCCCAAAGCTTCCCCAGATGACAATTATCACCTCCCTAAATAGGCAAAGTTTGTAATTAAAAAAAATCCGAGTATCATTTCTAAATGATTTTTTTTAAAATAATCTTTATTTTTAAATTTTTACTTTAAAAAAAATCCATCAATCTCCCTCTCCACCCTTTAACTAATTAAAATTTCTTATATTCTAAATAATTATAAAATAACTACCAACAGCGCAACCACACCGCAAGCAGCCGGAATTGTGATGCTTGAGCTTGCTTCTGCCGGAAAAGGACTGAAAATACTGAAATCTCTGGATATACTCCTGCTTTCGCAACGCCGTCTACAGGAGAATCCCTCCGCAGAGCTCAGTGCTGGAAAGAGAGGAAACTCGCCGGAGAAGAAGAAGAAACGACCAGCTGGAATTGAGAAGAAGGTGCTCACTGCTCCGCCGTCCTCTTCCTCTATTGAATTCCTTGTGTTCGCAACACCGTCGGAAAAGAAATCTTCAGATGTAGGAATGGAGAGGAAGAAAGAACAGCCGGAGAAGAAGGGCACAGTCGGCTTCTTCCTTGGAATCTTCTGCTTTCGGAACGCCGTTGGCAGAGGAACTTCTGAGGTAGGGAAGAAGATAGAAGGGAATCGCCGGAGCAGAACCACTCCGGCGAAAACCCTAGATCTGAGATAAAACCACCGCCGCCTGGAGCAAATTGAATGGAGCCTCGCCGCGTAGAGCAGAACCACTCCGCCGGAGATGACCCTAGGATGAGGATGTTGCTGCTCGCTGAGGTTGTCGGAGTCGTCGCCGTCCGTCGCCGTTGGAGAAATCGCGGAAGAGGAGAATTGGGGGCTGCGGCGTCGGGAGAAGAAAATGCGAAAAACACAGACCCGAGCCGAATTAGAAATTTAGCATACTGTTCCTCCGCGTGAATGAAAGGAAATAAAGAGTTTTCCTCCATTGATCTGATCCGTCCATCTTTACGAGGGAGATGGATGAAGATCTGAACGTCCAATTTTGAGATGAGCGGTTAGGATCTCTTGAGATTAAATTAAAGTTGATATGCTCTTTAGATCTGACGATCCACATAGTTTCAAATTGGATGGGGACTGAATGGTTTAGATGGAATAAGATCTCTTTAGTCTTGGATCAATTGTTCATATTAATTTAATTTGATCTCCTCTATTTGACCTCCAAATTAAGTCATGTTCAATCCGATCCGACCTTAATTCATGAGTCTTTGAATTTCCTACAAAATCATAATAAAAACATGAGATTAAATTTCATAATTATAGAAAATTTACAATTAAGTCTAGAATAGGTTCCTACTCGTAAAACATAATATAAATATGAAATTAAGCATACGAGAAGGTAAAACATGTTAAGTATAAGAGTCAAAATAATACATCAAAATATGCGTTATCAACATGCTTTGGCTAAGATAGTTTTCAAATTTATATTTTTCTTTTTCAATTTATTATTCTTATACTTGAGTTTGCACATGGATTTAGACATTAAAGTTATACCAGAATATAACTAATCAGGAGGTAGAAGATATACCTTACTTATCAAATCCGATCTGAAGTTGGATTCTTCCTATTCATTGTTGCTTTCTTCAGATGTAGTTCCTCCTTCATCGATGTTCTCCTCTTGATGACTTAACATTAGTGCTAATATGGTATACTCCTCTAGTTCGGGCTTTGATAATAACTCGTCCCATGTTACCTTCAGATTCTTGTGTTTCGATTTGTTTGACCCTTTGTTTTTCTCCTTCCTTTTCATCTTTGGGCAATCATCTTTGATGTGCCTCTCTTCATCACAATTGCAGCATCTAATCTTTCTTTTACCTCTTAGATTTTTCTTACCATATACGCTTCTTAATCTGTGTCGAGTGAAAAGTCTGATTCTTGCTCGATCTTCTTAGCTTTGAAAGTTAGGTTCCGAGTTTGCTCCTTTTTATTTCTTAGACATGCACATTGAGTTTCGTGTAATTCTAAAGTTGAAAATATACTTTCTAAGGTACTTACCTCAAGATCCTTAGAGATATAAAAAGAATCTACTATGGATATTCAGTCTAGGGTTCTTGAGAAGGCATTGAGAGCGTATTAGAGAGAATCTTGATTGGTTACCATCTCTCCGAGGTTGGTGATTCTGGTGATCAGTTCTTTGAGTCTGGTGTATAGCTGAGCAACTGTTTCTCCTTCTTCAAGTCGGAGGTTGTTGAGTTGGTTCCGAAGAAGATATCTTCTTGCGAGTTTGGCCATCAAGGTTCCTTCGTATAAGTTCAGGAACTTCTGCTAGAGTTCTTTGGTTGATTCATAAGCACCGGCCCCGTTGACTTCTTGTGGCGGCAGTACATTCAACAGATGGAACTCTGCTTTTGCGTTTACCACGAAGTCTGCTTGCTCCTTCTTGCTCCACAAGTGCTCTTCTTTTTCGTCACCATGCTAATCTTTGGATGTTACAAAACCATATTTGATTGTTAATAAAATTTCAAAATCAATTTTAAAAATACCTTCATTTTATTCTTCCATATGGCAAAGTCCCCCTTGAACTTTGGTGGATGAATGTGTTGGAGCAATTCCAATGGTCTGTGCGATCATGTGTTTTGGTGTTTGGGTAAAGGGTTAAGTTAGGATTATCCTCGTATTTGATATGTGTATGTGAGTATGCAGGTTTGCAGGATACATATACGACTCAGCTTGATAGCTTTAGGTCCAGTGAAAGATGGAGCATTTGAGGGACCATGAACAAGGTGGCAAGAACAAGAGCCAAGGGAAGCGCACTTCGAGGCATACACAAAGGATGACATTAGGATGAGTCGTGGGCTTGGATGTATTAGAGGGATGAGAGCTAAAGGAAGTAAGTTTGAAAGCAAGAGGTTAAAGCTATGAAGAAGAAGAGTCAAGTGAGTTGTGAGGGTCCGAGTGCGAGAGAAATATACTCGGGAAAGGGAACCCTAGGTTTAAGGTTGTACCAGTCGATTGGTACTGGGATTAGTCGACTGGGGGTGAGCACAAAGAGCTTCTGTGCCTGAAATAGCTGGGATCAGTCGACTGGTCCATAGACCAATCGACTGGTAGAGAGTTGTTGAGAAAGTCGTTGGGTTACCACCAGTCGACTGGTAACGGTAAAACAACAGGGTCTGGGATGGCTGGTCAAGGCGACGAAATTGGACTTGGTTAAAATCTAATTAGTAGTTTACTAGTCCTCAAGTGCTTGTGTAATCCAAGAGGTCTTGGTGAGTTTTATGATGAGGTTTCTGTAGGATCGTAAAACGCTAGAGGGGGTGAATAGCGCTCGTGGCTAATTCATTCGTTTTGAGCAAATACGCAGCGGAAAACAAAGATAGACAATGCAAACATCAAGAATTTATTTGGTTCGGAGCTTGCAGCGACTCCTACTCCAAGGCCCGTACGTGAAAGTGCTTTCGATGGACAATCACTAATCAATCGGAAAGATTACAAATAGAGTTTTACAAGTAATTAGAAATTTAAAGACTACCGATAACTTTATATAAGAAAATCTTTAGTAGAATCATCGTCGGAGCTTTCGAGCGTCGTAGAAGCGTTTTCTGAGCAACTCAAAGAAGTGGAAGTCTGGTCGAAGCTGCTTTTATAAGCTGGTCGTGGCGCCCGGAACCCCTCCAGGCGCCTGGACCATGTGGCTCGGCCACTCTGCGAGCTCCACGTCAGCTTGGCGATAACTTTTGAGTTTCGAGCCCCCGGATCAGCTTTTTCTAGCCCCTTCTTTTCTGCAAAATAAAGTTAGTTCAGGCAAAAACTATTGGTCCCCGTGGTTGTTTTGATGTAATCAACCAAGTTAGGTTATGTCCTATTTTGATTTTGATCCCTATGTCTAAGTGTGCAGGAGCTTAGGAGCGTAGGAAGTCGAACGGAAGACGCAGCTAGCGAGAAGAACGACACGGGAAGGGAGCCAACGGGCTCGATGCGTCCGAAGGACGAAAGAGCTGCGGAAGAGTACACCGGTGGACGAAAAAACACATGTGCGACGTTCGAGGGACGAGAAGCTGGGGCGAAAGTCTGCTCGAGGAGAAGGCCAGAAATTGGGTTCGGGTGACCCCTATTTCGGTTGGCCACAATCACCCAAGTAATCGAAACTTCAGAAGCTAAAGAGAAGATGAAGAAATTCTAGAAAAGCAGCTGGAGGAGCTCTCAACAATCGTTGGAGGCGCCTCTGCCCTCTTAGCTTGAGGGTGCCCTCAACAGCATTGAGGGCGCCCTCAACAGCATTGAGGGCGCCCTCGACTGGGTGAATTCACCTGTTTGCGCGCGGATAAAGTTTTATTCACTTATCCCATTGGAAGCGCCCTCAACCCCTTTGGAGTCACCTTCAAGACCTGAGATAGGATTTCCAAGAGCTATATAAAGGCTCCTGGAGCTAGGATTTATTCATTCAACTCAGTATTCAATTTCCTAGAAACTCTTGAGCTCTCTAAGTGTGTAAAAGGTTTCTACACCTTCAGAGAAGGAGATTCTTAGCGCGCTGTTCAACCACCTTGGATTAACAACCATCTAAGTTGTAACCAAGTCAAATTATTGAGTCTCTTATTTTCTGTTTCTTTTATTTTATTTGTTATTATTTTATTATTGCTATTTTAGAATTGAAAGATCGAGGAGAGTATTTTCTTACTGCAGGCAATTCACCCCTTCCCTCTTGTCGGCCCCGCTGCAGCAACAAAAACAATATATCTAAACTGAAATTTAATAGCCTCTGACTGTCCAATTCTGACTTTGAGTTTCATTGAAACTCTAGGTCGCATCGATGCCTGTTAGGATCCTTCGTACGGAGGCTAGAGAGGGGGGTGTGAATAGCCGACCCCAAATCTTCGCGTTTCTACACACTAGGGTTAGCGCAGCGGAAAATAACACATAGAAACGAAGGAAAAGAAGACAAACCTCAAACAAACCGATGTAACGAGGTTCGGAGATGAACTCCTACTCCTCAGCGTGTCCGTAAGGTGGACGAAGCCTACCAATCCGTCGGTGGATGAGTCCCCAGAGAACCGGCTAATACAATATACTCCTTCTGGGTGGAGAAACCTCGCCACAATGTTTCTTGCACAAGCAAGATAGGAGTACAACAGATACAAGAAAGCAAAAGACAATATGAAACACTTGCTTGCCTTTCTTGTTGACTGGAGTGATGAAGCAGCAGCTTCACACCAGCAGCAGCTGACGAGAATCCAGTCGAGAAGCTCACGCGAAGCTTCAGCTGCGAGGAGCTCAGCAAAGCTCTGATGGCAGGTAAGAGCAGAAGCTCTAGAGCACAAGAACAGAAGTTCTAAGGAGGAAGCAGTAACAGCAACGAAGCCCTGTAGCTTCTTTTATACCTGCGAAGAAAAACACGAAGGAATATAGCCGTTGCGTCGCAACGGCTAGTGCCCTGATCGGTCCACAGATCGATCAGCGCTTTCTCCCGGACTCCGCTAGCTACTGATCGTGCTCTGATCGGTCGTGGGGACCGATCAGGGTATGGCCTGATCGGTCCGCTGACCGATCAGGGTATGGCCTGATCGGTCCGCTGACCGATCAGGGCTTATTGAGTGCGGTTCCTCGCACTCTTCAAGATCGTCACCTGATCGGTCGGCAGACCGATCAGGATATCGCCTGATCGGTCTGCAGACCGATCAGGCTCCATGCTGATCGGTCCCCAGACCGATCAGTAAGCTCACAGAATCGATGCGTGCCTTCTGTTTGTCATCTGATCGGTCAGCAGACCGATCAAATACACAAGCGTATCACTGGATCGGTCTGCAGACCGATCCAGAGCTTGGTTTTTGCCCAAACCAAGTCCCAAACCTTCCAAACCAATATCCGATCAACCTTGACCTATTGGTACATCATGCTTAGCATCCGGTCACTCCCTTGACCTGCTAAGACTCCCCACCAAGTGTCCGGTCAATCCCTTTGACCCACTTGGACTTTCCTCTTCGTGCCAAGTATCCGATCACTCCCTTGATCTACTTGGACTTCCCAACACCAGATGTTCGATCACCCTTGATCCATCTGGATTTTCCCTTGCCCGGCTTAACTCACCAGGACTTTCAAACTGCCTAGCTTCACTCACTAGGACTTTTACCTGGCTTCACTCACCAGGGTTTTCCCTTTCACCTAGCTTCACTCACTAGGATTTTCACCTGGCTTCACTCACCAGGATTTCCCGACTGCCTGGCTTCACTCACCAGGACTTCTCCGACTGCCTGGCTTCACTCACCAGGACTTTTCCCCGTGCCAAACTCCCTGTTTGGACTTTCCCCGTGCCAAGTCTTCATACTTGGACTTTCCGCGTGCCAAGCTACCTGCTTGGACTTTTCCCCGTGCCAAGTCTCCGTACTTGGACTTTTTGCGTGCCAAGCTTCCTGCTTGGACTTTTCCCGAATCAGGTCAACCAGGTCAACCTTGACCTAAGGTTGCACCTACAATCTCCCAAACACCTATTCTTGTCAAACATCAAGAATACAACTCTCTTCTCGTCAAACATCGTCAAACATCAAAACAAACTCGAGTCAGGTCAACCAGGTCAACCTTGACCTAAGGTTGCACCAACAATGCCTACTGTTCCCTCTTCGGAGAACGCGTCCTCACCTACTCCTCTCAGGAGAAGTTACTTGTTGCCAGACCAGTTCTCCAGACCGACTGGACTTTTGCTCAGTGCCCGAGGCTTCTAGTCTTCATGCTGGACGTCCGCTCCACAACCCGTCCAGACTTCCACCCGGTCTGCGACCTCCAGGATTTCAACCTAGAGTCCCCGACTCTAGGATTTTGCCCAAAGCGCTCGACCCACAAAGACTTTCCGCTTAGGGTTACCTCCCCCTAGGACCTAGGGTTACCACCCCCTACGGTTTTCCACTTGCCTAACCGTAGCTAGGATTTTTCATCACCTAGGGTTACTATCCCCTAGGACCTAAGGTTACCATCCCCTATGATTTTCCACCTGCCTAGAATCCACTAGGACTTTTGCCTAAGAACACTTAGGACTTTTCTTGCAAGCTCAATCAACCTTGTTAAATCACAAGACAACTTAATTTTGAACCCTTTGACATAATCAAAATATAGGTTCGATCGTCTGGTGCATCCCACACCAACAATCTCCCCCTTTTTGATTATGACAACATGATTCAAAGTTAAGTAAAACATAACGATAATTAAAGGAATTTTAGCATGAGCATAAAAATAATAATTTGTAAAAAAAATTCCTAATACTCCTCCTTTCATAAAAATTATGTTTAACTCTTAACTTTTAACTTCTCTCTCCCTCTTTAACATAAATTAAAAATAAAATAAGTAGAGAGAAAGTTTGTTTAATATATAAAGATAGTAAAAAATTTACTCTGTTTAACTTTAAGCTCCCCCTGAAAGATAGCAAAAAGAAACTTAGCTAATTTTTAAGAGTTGAAAATGACTTAGCTTTTGAAAAAAAAATTTAGCTAAACTTAGCTTTTGAAAATAATTGCTTTGAAAAAATACCTAGATAAATTAGAAATGCTTTGAAAATACTTAGCTTTTTCAACAAAAACTTAGCTGAACTTAAGCTTTGAAAATAATTTCTTTTGAAAAAGAGTTAGAGAAAAACTTAGCTCTAACAGGATTTTGATAAACACTTAGGTTTGAAAAAGATTTTGATAAAATATTTAACTTTAAAATGAATTCCTTGTAAAAATACTTAGCTAAGAAGATGAATTCTTTTAAAAAGAAATTTTATCAAATACTTAGCTTTATCAAAACTTAGTTAAGTACTTAATTTTAAAAAAAAAATTGATAAAAAGCTTAGTTAAGTACTTAGCTTAAAAAAGATTTTGATAAAAGCTTAGTTAAGTATTTAGCTTGAAAAATACTTATCTTAAAAAAAAAACTTAGTTTGATGAAAACTTAGCCTTAAAAAAAAGTTTTTAGATAAAAAGCACAGTTAAGTACTTTTCCACAAACTTAAAACTTTTTCAAAAGTATTTGAACTTGCTTTTTCAAATAAGGTTTACTAAACTTCCTTTTTCAAAAATATTTTGAATTTTTTTTAAAAAAAAAAATAACTTTGAAATTTTGAGAAAGAATACTTAACTCCTTTGTTTTTAAAAAAAACTTTGAAATCTTGACAAATAATATTTTTAAAAAAAAACTTAATGCCTTAAACTTCCTTTTACTCCCCCTTAATTAATGCCAATTTTTTTTTTAAGTTTTAGGGTCCTAGAGTCTAAGCATGTAAAATAAATATAAAAATTATTATTTATTTTCTTGATTTTCCATCTCATCTTTTCTTGGCTATCAAACATATTCAGCTTATTAGTTTGTGTGAGATGGAGTTAAGTTTATTTTAATTTTATCAATACTCAAAAATATTGAAATTGAGATTTTAAAATATAAGTTTGAATTTCAAATTTTGGAATAATTTTAAATTTTTAGAATATAAGTTTGAATTTCTAATTTTAAAATATAAGTTTAATTAGATTTAAACTTTTGAAGATTAATTAAAATTTTAAAATTAATCATGATTTTGTAATTAATTAGATTTTAGAATTAATTAAAATTTTATAATTAATTAGATTTTGAAATTAATTATGATTTTATAATTAATTATAAATTTTAATTGAATTAGTTTTAATTTAATTAATTTAGGTTTGGTTAACTACTTTAAACCTAGGTTCATCTCGTCCTTTTCTAGATTTTCAATCAAGGAACCTTAATAGTTTTGTGAGATGGTTAATTTAAACTTCAATTTAAATTCTAATCTAAGGATTGATCAACATTTCAGTTAGACTAAAGTTCAACAGTCAGTTAATTAAATATCTATTTCAATAATTGACTTCCAAGCTGTAGCAAGACACTAAACCTTCTTGGATATGGGATCATTCACCACTTCTAGACAAAGCCTTTCAAGAAATTGGATATTTAATTTTCTTTTTGAAATTCTTCGGTCTAACTAGTCAGGTGTGAATCAAGCCTAGGTCCTTATCTACCCTAGTCTAAGCATGTATAGTGAAAGAAGTAAAGCAAGTATCAAACAAATCTATCTATCAATAAAAAATAGTCTTTCTATTGGCTCCCCCTGGATCATAGCCTCGATAAGATCTATCAAGGTAGTAGATTTGATCCTTGGGGACCCAATATTGACCAAGTCCAACTTAATTAATCAAGTTTGACTTGGGGACCCATACTTGGACTAATTTTCTATTTGTTCTATTTACAAGTGATAAGTAAAATCTGTATTTTTGTTTAGCCTTAAATCCAAGTCCGGATCGGTTGTAAACTGCTCTTTGTTTTCCAAGAATCAGTTCAAGATTCTTGGAACCCAAAATGAACCGTTCCAACGTGTCCTTAAGTCTTTTAACTTGAGTTTTCAAATTGGAATTTTCTTCCTCAAGTTGTTGGACTTAGGTTGAACTTTCATTTTGAACTAGCTCAGTCAAAGGACTTAGGTTAGTCTCATCCTTAAGGATTGTTACCTCCTTTTGGAGTGACTTGACTCGGAAGTTGGATTTTGCCAACTTTCTTAACAAATATGAAACTAAATTTTGTAAATCATCAATTGTAGTACCAGAAATTAGGGAACTTACAATATTGTTTGGCCCTTCAGAAACGGATAGGGATCCATATCTTCTTTCGGACTCGATTTCTGATTCAACTTCGATTTTTGATTCGGACTCTGTTTCAGCAACGTATGCTTGTACTAGTAGAGCAGGGAAGCTTGCTTGCTCGTGTTCTTCATCGGAATCTTCAGAGGACTTGGACCACGTTGTTTTCAAGGCCTTCCTTCTTCTTTGCTTATGGTTCTGACACTCCGGCTTGTAGTGTCCCTTCTGTTGCGGCTATAGCAGGTAACTCCAGACTTGGCCTTCGTGTTCAATTGAGTCACCTTCTTCTTTTTGCACATTTTTTGTACCAGTTACGAGCTTGGTTGTAATTTTCTCGTCACCGTCTTCTAAGTCTGATTCATCTTCGAACTCGGGTGTGATTCTGTACTTTGCTTTTGATTCCTGCATCCTGCTTGTTCCTACAATCAAAGCAATACCTTTCTCGGTCCGAGTAGTATTAGTTTGTTCATGAAGCTCAAATTCAGAAAATAATTCATCTAATTTTATTTAGAGGTCCTTGGATACTTTGTAAGCATTTACCATGGATGCCCACAAAGTGTTCCTTGGAAATGCATTGAGTGCATACATAATTATATTGCGGTTTTCCACCTTCTGACCGATTGCATAAAGGTCGTTCAACAGGTCCTGAATCCACGCGTGAAGTTGGCTTGCCAACTTACCTTCCTATATTTTTATGTTATACAGTTTATTTAAAATTAAATCATGTGTGCTTACCTTCGTGTCCGAAGTTCCCTCGTGCAACTCGATCAACTTCTCCCATAGTTCTTTCGTGCTTTTAAAGAGGCCAACCCGATTCAATTCTTCTTTAGTTAGGCCGCATTGAAGAGTACATGTTGCTTTGGCGTCGACCTCAATTTTCTTCATCAAGGTTGTGTCCCAGTTCTGGCATGATACTGGCTTTCTAGCGCCGTCGAGTGGGAGTTCGAGACCAGTTTGATGATTATCCACATCTTGACTTGCGTCTTGAGGTGGTACTCTATTCGGCTCTTCCAGTAGTCGAAGTCTTCGCCGGAGAAGAGGGGAGGGCGTGCAGTGCTATACCCTTTTTGGTGGGTCATTAAAGAGGAATCTCGCACACAAAAAAAAATAACAAATGTTCTAAAATTTGGTCTTGGATTAGTAGTGCGGGAGAAAAATAAAAATAGCAATTCACTCATTTCGAAAAAAATAATAAAATATTAATAAAAAATATTATTTCAAATTTTATTAAATGCGATATTTTGTCAATACTAATAAATGGTGAGGAGATGAAAATGAATTTTTTAAAAATAGTTTTGGAGGGAAAAAACGAAAGGCGTAAAGCGGCCTTTCAAAAATGAACCCCCTTACTCAATTGGTGGTTTCGTCAATTCAGAGCGGCCTCGTTCTGATACCAATTATAGGATCGTAAAGCGCTAGGGGGGTGGAGTGAATAGCGCTCGTGGCTAATTCATTCATTTTGAGTAAATACGCAGTGGAAAACAAAGATAGACAACTCCAATACCAAGAATTTACTTGGTTCAGAGCCTGTGGCAACTCCTACTCCAAGGCCCGCACGTGAGAGTGCTTTCGATGGGCAATCACTAATCAATCGGAAAGATTACAAATAGAGTTTTATAAGTAATTAGAAATTTAAAGAATACCGATGATTTTGTATAAGAAAATCTTCAGTAGAATCGTCGTCGGAGCTTTCGAGCGTCGTAGAAGCATTTTCTGAGCAACTCGAAGTAGCGGAAGTCGTTTGTTGTATATATTGTTCTCAAGATCTTGGTCAAAACTGCTTTTATAGGCTATTCCAGGCACCTAGACCACGTGGCTTGGCCACTCCAAGAGCTCCACATCAGCTTGATGATAACTTTTGAGTTCCGGACGCCTGGACCGACTCCAGGCGCCTGGACCGGCTCCGGGCGCCCGGACCAATTTCGGGCGTCGGGATCAGCTTTTTCCAGTCCCTTATTTTCTGCAAAATAAAGTTAGTCCAAGCAAAAATAATATATCTAAACTGAAATTACAGCCTCTGACTGCCCGATTTTGACTTTGAGTTTCGTCGAAACTCTTGGTTGAACCGACGCCTACTGTTCCCTCTTCGGGGAACGCGTCCTCACCTACTTCTCTCAGGAGAAGTTACCTGTTGCTAGACCGGTCCTCCAGACCGACTAGACTTTTGCTTAGCGCCCGAGGCTTCTGGTCTTCATGCTGGACGCCCGCTCCACGATCCGTCCAGACTTCCACTTGATCCGCAACCACCAGGATTTCAACGTAGAGTTCCCAACTCTAGGATTTTGCCCGAAGCGCTAGACCCGCCAAGACTTTCCACCTAGGGTTACCTCCCCCTAGGACCTAGGGTTACCGCCCCCTAGGGGTTTCCACCTGCCTAACCACAGCTAGGAATTTTCATCACCTAGGGTTATCACCCCCTAGGGTTTTCCACCTGTCTAGAATCCACTAGGACTTTTGCCTAAGAATACTTAGGACTTTTTTTACAAGCTCAATCAACCTTGTTAGATCACAAGACAACTTAACTTTGGACCCTTTGACATAATCAAAATATAGGTTCGATCATCTGGTGCTTCCCGCATCAATAGTTTCTCCACCAACAAGGAGAGACTTGAGATAGCCGAAGTTTATCGGGGGTTAATCCACCGACGAATAGGGATAGTCCACCTTACGAACAGCCGTGGAGTACGAGCCCTAATCTCTGAACTATGTTAAATGATCATGTAGCTTGGTTTGATTTCTTTTCTTGTCATTAGCTTTCATATTTGTGTTTGTATTATTATATTTCTGTTTGTACACTAACAAATACGTAGGAAGCGAACATGTCACACCCCAGAGGAGTCTCTGACAGATAAAAATCTGGCAGCATCTCCCCTGTATCGATGATAATATGAAACTTATATACATACATCACAACATATAAATATAAACATCAGCCCACACGGCTGGATATAAGCATAACCACATAGTTAATATACTCAGCCTACCCGGCTGGACAAAATGAAAATAACCACGCAGTTAATAACAACCCACACGACTGGAAACATGCATAGCGGAAAACATAAAATAATATGAAAAATCAACAACTAAAGTTTACTAGCCAATTAGGCTTGCACAACCACAAGATCTTGGAGGCAAAACACCACGAATCAAACACCAAACACAGACCAATTCATACAATACTAAAACCGCCATATACTAAAAATACAAGTAAAGCAGAAATAAAACCCATATAGCTTAGGACCCAGGACTGGCAGCCGGTATCTCTCCAAGCATCCATGAATCATCTACTGCTACCTGGCGAAAGAAAAACCATTTTGTGGGTGGTGAGTATTGGAACTCAGCGGGTAAGGAAAGATAGTGCATGAACATATATAAACAAATAGATAATGTCAAAAGGAATACAACCTCATAAGGGAAGTAGCAAATACTAAAATAAAACTATAATAAATGCTCATATCTAAAACCATATCCTAGGCTAGTAATAGAAGGTCAGAAGTAGTACTAATTTGCTACAGTACTGCTCATAACTACAGAGGAAATATGCAAGGTATATACAAACTTCCAATAAGTAAACCATGGATTAAACACCTACAACGAGGGCATATCTTGACATAAGAAAGCATAGCAACATAAGTGAGCAACAACCACATAAACTAATACCAGCAGCAAAAACAAACAACAGCAGCATAAGCTAGTAACAGCAGCAAAAGTAGCAACAACAGCATCAGCAGATATAACGATAACAACGTATGCACGGATGGTCACCCCACCCACCTCTCTGCACCATGACTCCTGTATAGTTGAGAGGTCGGATCGATGACAACTGTATCACCCAAAAGTCGACACTACTCTCGAGTGACTGGACGGACAGGTGCTGAGTAGCTAACTAGCTACACAGCGAAGGGGGTCCCTGCTGCTCGCAACTCCAGCTACCACTGCCCACGCGTGGCCGAGTGCGACACGACAGGACAAGCGACATCAACTCCAACTACCACTCTCTCGAGTGGTCGAGGATGCAGCCCTGGTCAACGACTCTCTCAACCGCAAGGGAGAATTGGTCGTTGATATGCATGCCATGATATGATGCACCAAATGCAACAGTCATCATACAAATATAAGTAGAAAATTAGGTATGCTACATGAAGCCAGCATGTTCAATATAATACATAAATGAACAACAAACAAAAGTATACAACCATGGTATCTAATATCTGCTACTTATTATGAACAACAATGAAAGACTGAATAGATATGGAAACGAATTTCTCAAAGATCACATGGAAGTATCAAGCGCAGGAAAAATAAGAGTGGAGTCAAGGTAAAAGTAGTTTCTATCCAAAAATAGCTCATGCACTAAGTTCAAAGAACTAAAGAGACAAAGTAAGAAGTACCCGCCTTAAATGTAGATCGAGCTAACCGTCTGCAACAAGTCCAAAAGATCACATCCAACTCGAATCCTACAAATACAAGATACGAAGTAAAACTAAGGATCTATAATATACATACTAATCAATCTACCCATCTTCCATTACTCTACTAATTAATTAGTAGGTAACCTTTAATTGCTCCTACACCTAAGTAAATCAAATAATTCAGTTAACTATCAAATTAATTAGGCCAACTACTTAGTTTACCCTTAGCTGATCCCCAAATCGATTAATCAATTGAACAAGTTATTCAAACATTAATCCATAAATCAATATACTTACATTTACCTATATGAGTAGTTAATCAATTATTATTCAATTAACTTATCTACAGTTAATCAATTTCATCAATTCCTCATTATCATAATTAACCATCCAATTAATTAACCAATTAAACCAGTTAGTTAATAACTTGCTAATCGTACATATACAAGCTAAATTTCATTTGGGTAACTTTAGAAGAGCAACTACCATATTGCAATCTCGTACCACATCATAACAAGCCAAAGAGAAACCTTTATTCTATCAAACCTGAACCTCCCCTTCCAAACTGATTGTCATTTGGAAATCCTTCCCGAGGAAAGATCACAAAGAAGCAAAACCAGTTAACCCATTCCCATTTAATTCAATTAACCAAAATTCATACCAAGAAGCCAAGAGATCCCTGAAAACCTAAATCATCTCTTAAATCTGGAAGAAAAGCCGAGCAAGACTTCTTCATCGGAAGTGAAGTAGCAATCAAAGTTTCCTACTAGCCTGACTAAGGGAGACCCACATTGCTACTTACCAGGGGAAATTTACTTGCCTTTTCTCACGGTTTGGAGGAGGAATTTCCACTTCAAGAGAGGAGTGCTGGAGAAGCGGTGGAGAGGTGTTAGGGCACGACTGCATTGGCGACAAAGCTATGCTTGGGCTGATCTGCAAGAGATAGGAGGAGAGGGAAGGTCTGCTGCCCGTAGCTCGTGGCCGAAGAAGAATGATGGTGGAGCTAGGGTTCACTGCGATCAGCATAGAATCACGGTGGTCGGCGGCGTCTGTGGCGCTCGTGCGAGGGAACGAGGTCGTGGCTGTGGTGCACGCGTGAGGAGATCCGGTGACGTCTTGGTGTTTGCGCGTGAGGAGGAGAACCGGCGGTGCAGTGCTCGGGCAAGGGAAGGAGAAAGATGGCGGTGTCGGCGATGGGTTTGGGGAAGATGGAGTTCAGGGGGGATTTGGGGATCTGGAGGAGGAGATAAAAGGAGAAGAGGGAAAAATGAAAATAAAAACAAAACATAGGTTTATATATATTAGACTTAGGTTAATTGAAATCAATCAACTCCTAATTTAATTGGGATATCTAAACGGGCTTTTACCAAGCCTATAAATTTATCCTCTTAAAATACACCCTATGGGCTTCGATTAAGTCCCCGAAAATTTCTAAAAATTCCTGAAAAATCCAATAAAATTATTTATCAAATAACTTTATTGTTTAATTATCATTTGGGCACCATATTTTATAGAATGAATTGGGGGTATGACTATTCAACTCCCTTTCTAGCAGGCCGCAAGATTACCAACAAGTGATATCAGAGCGAGGCCGCTCTCCGTATGACTAACCGCCGAGGAAGCTAAGAAGATGACCGACTTGATAGAACCACCGAAGTATGAAGGAGGAAGCTTGTGGGACATCACCTTTTGGATGGTGAAAATGAAGAACTTCTTTGAGATAGATTGAGACACAATGATGGTCATCGAGGAACCATTTGAAGTCCTGTAAGACAATAAAGGGAAGAAACTCCGACCGCGATATTGGACGGAGGAGTAAACATCACGATCAAAGGCAAATGATAAGATAATATCAATGTTGATTGAAATTTTACCTTCTAACATGATAAATCGTGTAGGTGAATACAAGAACACCCACGATTTGTGAAGCAAGGTAAAGATGGTTCTAGGAGAAGAACTCATGCCTACACAAGAAGAAAGAAAATCCGGAGAAAAGGATGAAGTGGCTCAAGTTGAGGAGGAGCCGACGGAAGTTGAGTCATGCTCAACATCTGAGAAGGACAAGGAAGATGAGGCATCATCTACATCCTTAAGAATTGAAGAAAAGTTCAAGACAAGTGAAGAAGAAGTCTTAGAAACCAACTTAGTGAGCATCTCCACCGAAGTGAAGTCAAAGGACCATATCATTTGCTTCCGGTGCAATGAGAAGGGACACTACAAGAGTAGGTGTCCATTGGGTAAGAAAGAGGTAACTCCTAAACTCAATTCAATTCCTTTATAATCTAATTTGAGTTGGAGGAAATAAGAAGCCCAAAGGAGGAGAATGTGCATTAAATGCTTCACATGTGGGGAGAAGGGACACAACAACACCAAATACCCCAAGAAGAGGGAAATCAAGAAGCTTGCACATTTGAAGAAATGGGAGAAGAAGAAGAGGAGATCAAGTCAAGGGGGAGCTTCAAGGGCAAGGGAGGTATATCCTAATTTGAATCATAATTCAAATTCAAATTCTTATGTTCCCATGCATGCTAAGAGAAATGATTTTGATTATCATTGTATGCCCATGCAAAATTTTAGATTTAAATATCATAATAGGAGTAGGGTCAATGTGGATCATAACCCTAGGAGACCAATTCATGATAAATCTAGACACGATAGACCTAAGGAGAACCAAAGCATTAATCCCAAGAAGGGGAGACACACGCCTAGAAAGGGTAGGTCTAGGAATGTCCAATGTGGATAAATCAACTCTAGGATTAGGGACTTAGAAAGAAAAAAAACAAGTTTTGAAGGCAAAGCTTGATCAATTGGAGAAAACCCTAGCTAGATTCACGGTTGGATCTAGAGGGTTGAGTATGGTGTTGGGTAGTCAAAGACCCAACAATGATAGATTGGGTTTGGGATACTGATCTGATATCTCCAAGATTAAGAAAAAGTCTTATGCTAGGGTTACATATGACTATAGCAAGGAGAAGTCAATAAATGACAAGAAAAAGTCATTTAAAGGTAAGAAGAAGTTAACCAAGGACAAGGTGTCCAAGGTTAAAAAGGTTAGGTTTATAGGCCAAGTGTCACTGGAGGTGCGCCGATGTGGCCTAGCAATTGTGGATGAGTCATCTAGGGAGGTGACTAAGATTAAAAGCTCTAGGGGGAGCTCAAAGAGTCAATTTGAGACCCATGGCAAATAGATCTCAAGTGGATTTTACTTGGGAGTCTAGAGGAGCCATGGAATGTGCCAAGTGGTTTAGAGATGGACTTGAGTCTCAAACCTAAGGATTTGTCACAATTAGTTTGTGTTTCATGCAAGAAATATGGCATTGGGGTCATATAGCATGGTAATTAGTTTTGGATGTATAGATGTCATATAAACCAATGTTAGGGATGTATTGTGGGTAAGTATGGGCAAATACATCAAGAGGAAGCCAAAACTAGGACTTTAGGTCAAGATTCAATTGAACCATTTAACTAGTTTTGAATTTTATGTCAATCTTGGGATTGGTGATAGATACATTTTGTAATGTATTTTTCCCAAGTAGACCTCTCCACAAAATTTAGAGATTTTTGGATATCTGTAGAATTTTTTATGCATTTCTGAAATTGGGTTAGAAATATTGAAAAAGGCTGGAAAAGGGTACCAATCGACTGGTGCAGTTACCAGTCGACTAGTAATAATGTTTTTCGACCACAAAATATTTCTGTAAGGTTGTGTCGAAGGGATCAGTCAACTGGTACTTGGGGGCAGTCGACTGATACCAGCCTGAAAGTGTTTTCAGCGCTGATTTTGACTGTGCCAACTCGTTTAAATGTATGAGATCCATGGGGGATAAATACATGAGTTTAGGATCAGTTTGATAATCAAGTTTTTGACAATTGAGATATTGTTAGAAAGCTTTTTGGAATAAAATTGGAACTTAGATCGATATTACCTGTTCCGATTACCTTATGCTTTCCATCATTGCTGAAAGCAATCGATCCTAGGTTTTTGAGTTTTAGCTTGGTGAACTTCAATCTGTCTCCAGTCATATGTCTGGAGCATCCACTATCCAACCTCCATTGGTCTGAATCATTATGTTCCTACACATAAAATATTTGATTTGGATCCAATTTTAACGGATTATAAGATAAATTGATTGAGTTCGACCCCTTATTTTTCAGCTCACCCAATCTAGGTTGTCAATCATGTTATACCTATAGGTGATTATGAGATGGTTGATTGAGTTTAATTAGATTTAAATTGATTAAGTTTTAAGTTTAATTTAATTTAAGTAATTTTAATTTAAGTTAAGTTTAAGTTTAATTTAAGTTAATTAGATTTAAATTGATTGATTAAGTTTAAGTTTCATTTCAATTAGATTAGATTTAAGTTTGATTAGATTTAAATTGCTTAAGTTTACGTTTTAATTAGATTAGATTTAATTTGATTTAAGTAAATTGGGTTTAACTAGATTTAAATTGATTAAGTTTAAGTTTAATTTAAGTTAATTAGATTAGATTTAATTTGATTTAAGTAAATTGAGTTTAACTAGATTTAAATTGATTAAGTTTAAGTTTAATTTAAGTTAATTAGATTAGATTTAATTTGATTTAAGTAAATTGAGTTTAACTAATTTTAACCTAGGTTCATCTCACCTAATTCTAAGTTGCTAATCAGGGAACTTATAAGTTTTGCAAGATGGTTAATTTTATCTTTAATTTTAATTAAAATCTAAGGAATTGATTTACATTTGAGTTAAACTAAGTTTTGACAGTTAATTAATTAAACACTCATTTCAATAATTGGCTTCCAGACTGTGGCGAGATACTAGACCTTCTTAGGTATTGGATCATCAACCACTTTTAGACAAATTTTTTTAAAGAAATTGAATATTTAATTGACTTTCTAAAAATCCTAGGTCTAACTAGTCAAGTATGAATCAAGCCTAAGTCCTTATCTATCTTAGTCTAAGCATGTATAATAAAAGTGATAAATCAAGCATCAAACAAGTTTATGTAATAATAAAGATGGTCTTTCTATTGGCTTTCCCTGGATCATAACCTTGATAGGGTCTATCAAGGTAGTGGATTTGATCCTTAGGGATCCAATATTGATCAAGTCCAACTTAATTAATCAAGTTAGACTTGGGGACCGATACTTAGACTACTCTTCTATTGGTTCAATTAACAAGAGATAAATAAGATTTAAATTTATGTTTAGCTTTATATCCAAGTTCAGATCGATTGTATACGACTCTTTATTTTCCAAGAATCGGATTAAGATTCTTGGAACCCAATGTAAATCATTCCAATGTATCATTTAGTTCTTTGACTTGACTTTTCAGGCTGAAATTTCTTCCTCAAGTTGTTGGATTTGAGTTGAAGTTCCAGTCTGAACAGATTCAGTCAAGGAGCTTGGGTTAGTCACTTCCTTGAGGGTTTTGAACTCCTCTTGGAGTGACTTGATCTGGAGGTTGGACTTAGCTAACTTTCTCAACAAGTAAGAAATTAAGTTATGTGATCTAATTAAAGAGATATTTACATTGGTTTAGGAACCTTCTAAACCGGATACGGATCTGTGACTTTGCTCGGACTCAGCTTTCGATTCTATCTCGGACTTGGATTTGTCAACTTGCTCTCGAGCCGGAAGTGCGAGAAAACTCGTCTGTTCGAGTTCTTCGTCGGAGTCTTCCGAGGAGGATTCATCCCACGTTGCTTACAACGCCTTCTTCTTTTGGTGCTTCTTTGTTTGCTTCTGATTTGGACAATTCACCTTGATATGTCCTTTCTTGTTACAACATAGTAGGTGACTTTAAATTTAGTTTTTGTGGTTGGACTTGGTTGCGTCATTTTTGACTGGATCACTTTCTTGATCTCGCGTTTTGTGAAGCCCTTCTTCTTACACAGTTTTCATACGAGGTTGATGAGTTCAACGGTGATTTCATCATCGTCTTCTTCTGAGTTTAATTCATCTTCAGACTCAAGTTTGATTGGGTACTTTTTCTTAGTCTCCTTCGTCTTGCTTGTACCTGCAATCAACACAATAATTTTCTCGACCAGAAGTGCATTAGTCTGTTCATGTAACTCAAATTCAGAGAATAACTCATCTAGTCTAATAATGGAAAGGTCCTTAGATACTTTGTAGGCATCTACCATAGATGCTCACAAAGTATTTCTTGAAAAGACATTAAGTGTATACCTGTTGATGTCACGGTTTTCTATTTTCTGTCCAATTGCGTGGAGGCTGTTGAGTAAATCTTGGATCAAAGTGTGGAGTTGACTTGCCGACTTGCCATCTTGCATTTTTATATTATACAATTTATTTAATGTTAAATCACGTTTGCTTACCTTGGTGTCGAAAGTGCCCTCGTGCAGCTCGATTAGCTTTTGCCATAACTCTTTAGCACTTTTGAAGGGACCGACCCGGTTCAACTTGTCTTTGGTTAATCCACTTTGGAGGGTCTGCATTGCTTTGGCATCAGCTTCAATTTTCTTCATTAGATTTGGATCTCAATTTTCGTATGATACTAGTTTTCCAGTACCGTCGAGTGGAAGAGCGAAATCGGTTTGGATAATGATCCATATCTCGACTTGGGTCTTAAGATGGTACTTCATTCATCCCTTCTAGTAGCTGAAGTCCTCGCTAAAGAAAAGAGGAGGGCGAGCAGTGCTATAGTCTTCTTGGTGGGTCATTTAAAACTTCACAAAAAAAAAAACTTGTTCCAAGACTTGGTCTTGGATTAGTAGTGCAGAAAAAAGAAAAACAATTAACGAACTCGAGTAGTGTTGCACCAACTTCGAGAAAGCTCTATTACGATAAAAATTGATCGGAAGGGGCAATTGTACCGATTTCGATCATCTCCGAAAAATTTAAAAACTAATACCATGAAAAAATTACTTGAATGGTGGTTTCACATATTCCAAGTGGCCCCACTCTAATACCAATTATAGGATCGTTCGTGCTAGAGGGGGGGTGAATAGCACTCGTGACTTTTTCACTCATTTCAGAAAACACAATCGTAGAGTTAAAATGCAGCGGAAAATAGAAAGACACGAAAGGAAAAGCAATCGCAAACACAAGTAGGATTTTTACTTGGTTCGGACTCTGTGATGACTCCTACTTTAAGGCCCGCATGTGAGAGTACTTTCGATGTGTTGGATCGAGAAGCACTAGAGGGGGGGTGAATAACGCTCGTGGCTTTCACTTGTTTCGAATTCGTAAAGCGATAGAAAATTAAAGCAGCGGAATAAAAAACACGCACAGAAAACCCAAGGGTTTTTACTTGATTCGGAGCCTTGGGTGACTCCTACTCCAAGGCCCACGCTCGTTGAGCGTTTACTTTGGGCAATCACTATAATCGCGTAAAAGTACAAATATAAATTGAGTACAACAAGAATTTTAAGTAATACCGACAACAAAAATTAAGGAGATCGGAGAGCCAAGTTGTCGGGGGCTTGTCGTAGCTTGGCCGAAACGTCTCATTAGTAGCTCGTTGCTCGAAGGTTGTTTGGAAGGTGATGATTTGTACTGCTGGTCGAGATGTCCTTTTATTGGGCGTTGAAGGTGTAATGACCCGACCCTTTGGCCTCTTGGGCGGCCCTTGTGGCGGCCCAACTGGCGGCCCTTATGTCGTTGGCCCATTTGGCGACCTCTAATGTCATCGACCGACGACCCTTTGGCCGTGCCGTTACTCACTAGGGCTTTCCACCCCTGGCCAGTGGATTTTTGCCTCCCCCGGGATTCGAACTCTAGACCTCCAGGCTTAAGTACTAGAGTTTATGAATCCTGGTAGCCAAGTGAGCGCCACTCACTTGGCTACCAGGATTCATAAACTCTAGTACTTAAGCCTGGAGGTCTAGAGTTCGAATCCCGGGGGAGGCAAAAATCCACTGGCCAGGGGTGAGAGGTCGCCAAATGGACCGACGACATAAGGGCCGCCACAAGGGCCGCCCAAGAGGCCAAAGGGCCGGGTCGTTACAATAAAAAGGCACCTTTTATTGTAACGACCCGGCCCTCTTGGCCCATTTGGAGACCTCTCATGTCGTCGACCGTCGGCCCTTATGTCGTCGGCCCATTTGGTGACCTCTAATGTCGTCGACCGATAACCCTTAGCCATGTCGTTACTCACTAGGACTTTCCACCCCTTGTCAGTGGATTTTTGCCTCTCTTAGGATTCGAACTCTAAACCTCCAGGCTTAAGTATTAGAGTTTATGAATCCTGGTAGCCAAGTGAGCGCTACCAGGATTCATAAACTCTAATACTTAAGCCTAGAGGTTTAGAGTTCGAATCCTGGGGAAGGTAAAAATCGACTGCCAGGGGTGGAAAGTCCTAGTGAGTAACGACACGGCCAAAGAGTCGTCGGTCGACGACATTAGAGGTCGCCAAATGGGCCGACGACATAAGGGCCGCCCAACAGGCCAAAGGGTCGGGTCATTACAATAAAAAGACATAACATATACAAAATAAAGATAAAATATGCACTAGTACATAGCACATAGAATATACACAAATGAACATGAAGCATACACAACATATAACATATACAAAATAAAAATACAAAAACAGAATTAGATTAACCATCACAGTAGAATAATGGCCAAAATGAGATACACATGCTAGAAGTGGATCTTTTGATGCATCCCAAATCCCAATTCCCAAGTCCTAACTCCAGAATCTCATAACATAGACAAAATAGAAGTTAAACTCATATAAGGTTGAGTTAAAATGAGATTAATGAATAAACATTGATTGCGAGAAGCCTATCTCTTGATGCATCCCAAAATCCTAAGTCCAGAAGCTCTCCATTCCTGTTGCATTCCAAAGCTCTCCATTCGTGCTGCCATTCCAAAGCTCTCTATTCCTCTTGTTGCATCTCAAGTTCACCTGCCATTGCATTTCCACGTTACACAAAATAATACAAAAACTTTAGAAAATAAAAAAGCTTTATACTTCCATAGGTCCAGCTTTTTAATCTATGCAAAATTCAAAAGTAAAATGTATGAGTGATTAAACATGTTAGTAAACTCAAATATAAAATACTAAAAATTAAATTTATACCTCAACCACATTGACATAACTGACCAACTTCTAATTATTAAATTTATTTATAGGTAAATTAATTGTCAAATGTTATTTTTCAATCTACAATAATAAGGATAAAATGTATCATTTATTTTTTAAATATACTTTCTGATTGGAAGTAAAAAAAAAGCATAAACAAAATATTTTAACATCATACCTTAGTCTTTTTAGTCACTCCATGTCGCTTTCGACAACAATCTCCACCATACATTAACATTTCTACTCTTGTAGGAGCTAAAGAAGCACAATACTTGTCAATAACATGACCTCCAACACTAAAAGTTACCTCTAAAGCTACTATGGTAATGGGTATTGCTAATATATCTCTAGCCAAAGTTGACAACACTATAAATTTGTATGTATTGAGCTTCCACCAACCAAGAGCATCAAATGCATCATGTGGATTATACCATGACACCCTTCCTCTAGGTACACATCCAACTCAGATTTTTCAAGTTGTACCATTTCAATTTTCTTTAAATAAGAAGAGAATTCAGTCCATCTAGAAGAAAACGTAGTATGCTCTCTATTATTTTAATTGAGATGTTGTTATCTTGAGATTCAAAGTTACTTTTTGATCCTCGAAGCTTTTCAACAACTGTATTGAATATTCCTTATAAATTGCATACAAAAGCCTTTGGACCACTTTAATATTACTATCTAATTCAAATGAGTTAAAAAGTTTAGGAAAAGTGAATTCAAGTACTCACATTTTGCATTTAGGATCCAAAACTGAACCAACAACCATTAATAAATTAAACTCACCCTAATATTCATCAAACTTTTCCTTCATTCTTTGCATCATTTTCTAATAAATTCTTCTTCATCACAAGATTTTTCATTCGATATTACTTTTACTCGATAGACTTCATTTAGAAAAAGATTGGCAATGGGATATTCACTTCCAAAAATAATTTTGGTTGCTTCATAGAATACTTTCAAAATTGAAAATACTTTATACAATTTCTCCCAATCATCTTCTGTTGGACAATGAATGTAGCTAGGTTCTCGATCTTTAAATTTTGAAAAAAGTTTTTTGAAAGCAATTGATGTTCTCAACATCTCATAAGCTAAATTCCATCTTGTCTTACAATCATCAACCAATTTTCTTTCTTGTAATTTCAATTGTTCACAATTTCAACAAATTGAATGAGGTTAGCATTTGTTCTTCTAATGAAATCCACACTCTAACAAATTACATGAATAATATCCCTAATTTCATTGAGGTCATCTAGAGCTATAAGATTTAAAATATGTGCATAACACCAAATATGGAATAATTCCCCTCCACAAATTAGATTTGTATTAATTTTCAAGAAATCTTGCTTCATATATTTAATTGTAGCATTATTAGCACTTGCATTATCAATAGAAACAGTATATATCTTATTTTCAATTTCTCATGCCCTTGAACACTTTAGAAGGGTATTTGAAATTTAAGGACCACCACGAGGTGGAGGAATATGGAAAAAACTTGAGAACACGTTTATTCAATTTTCATGAAGAATCAATCCAGTGACTAGTGATAATCATGTATTCTATTTTTTATTTTTTTAACTTCCAAAAATCTGTTATGAGGCTAATCTTTGTTATATTTTTTTAACAAACCATGTATTTTTTTATTCTCAAAGTCATATATTGCAAAACAACTCTTTTTTTTACTATTTTTCATGATATATGAGTCCACTTAGGCATTCCATGTCTACAAAACATTTTAAAACCTTCTTATTCTAATAATGTAAATGGATGTTCATGCATTAGGATCCAATAGGCAGCTGCTTCTTTCATGCGTTCCATACAAAATTTTCCATCAAGTAACAAAAATGACATAGTTGTTTCAACACTTTAGAAGCCTAACAATAGTTGTTGTTTGAGTTTATTTTCAAGTTTCTTTTTAAACTCCAAGTGTTTAGTACAATGATCCAAGTGTCATTTTAAGTGTGTTATAGTACTTCATTCTTGCGAGCATTTTTGCGAGGAATAGATTGCAATGTTTACACTTGTACTTATCACCTTTTGAATCCTCAACCTCAATCGACCATACTTGAGACCTCTTTTGTTTCTTTGACTTATGAAGCAAATTATCATCCTCAATTAAATTGTTATTCACACTATCCCTTTATCTATTATTTATTTTGGAATCTCATTTGAATCTAATGAATTTTGAATAGATAAATTTGCTGTTGGAGTATAATTAGCCATAATCTTTGAAAATCGAAAGAGAAAGTATCAATGAAAAATATTAATAATGCAATAAAGTATTAAAAGTATCCTAATCAACATATCTTCAAGAATAAGGAACAAATTACACAAATAACTTACATGGAAACATTACTATAATTAAATATCCAAAATTGTAACTCTGAAAGTTATCAAATTCAACAACTATTGCATTAAAAACAATATTTAACAACTATTTTTTCAAGAAATAAAATGAACAAAAAGATTAAAAGAAAAAAGAAAATAATTTCTTCTAAAAAAAGGAAAAAATAATTAAGAATAGTGTTGAATCAATTCTGTACTTCAAAGAAAAATTAGAGATTGAGGAGGAAAAAAAGATATACATCTTAGGTTTTTCCAAGCAAAAGTATGTGGGGGGCGAAGAGAGCTTACGGATGGTCTGCGGCATGAGTAGTGAGAGCAAGAGAAGTTGTGCTTGATCTTCCGACAAAGGGGGAGACAACAAAGCCGCTAAGAGCTCTCGAAGTCTGCAATATAGAAGGGGCATTCTCCCGGTGCCTTCTCCCTTTCCAGCACCAACTCTAGATCCTAACCACTTGAAGCACAATCGTACGACCCTATCATCTTCAACCTCAGCACTCTTCGCAATTGCACCTGAAGCACAATCATACAATCGCATGTCCTGCTAGGAACCCTAGCTACCTTCCGCCGTCATTCGAATTTCAAACTCTTCGCACTCTATATGTGGAATGATTAGGGTTAGTCAGTTAGTAAAAGGATTAGGTTATAATATAAAATATAATCTATTACCCATTAGCCCACAAATCATTAACCCATTAAGCATTATCACTTACCCGACATAGTGAGTTAATGGATTTAAAGTTTCAAATCCATTAAAATACATTTGTTGAATAACATAATAGAAAATAATAAATATATAATAAAATTAAAGAAACGCTCATTAGTGGCTTGCGAACAGTCGAACAAAATGTTATAGATTCAAATTCAGCTCGAAACCTTATCAAACATGTTTGAATTTGGCTCGAATTCAATAATATTGAATAAGAATTAAATATTATTCGAACCGGCTTGAAAAGCTCACGAGCTGGCTTGATTCGTTTACATCTCTAGTAGAGATATATAAATTCTTTTGGTCCTAATAACTTAAATATATTGTCAAATATTAGAAAAAGGAATTCGACCTCTGGTCAAGATTGACCAGGTTGACCAAGCTCGAGTTGACTTGAGTTGGGGTTTCGATGTTTAATCAAAATGTTATGATGGTTGAAGAAGAATCGAGTAGGCCAAGGTTGACCATATACTTGATGTTAAAGAAGTCAAGTAGGCCAAGTTGATGGAATACTTAATGATGTTAGGAAGATAAATAGGTCAAGGTTGACCAAATACTTGATGATATCAGAAGTTCAATGGTGAGTTGGCATAAGAAGTCAAGTAGGTTAAGGTTGATCAGATACTTGACTAGAAGTAGAAACTCTAAGTGGGTAAAGGTTAACCGAGTACTTGATGATCAAACAAGAAAGTTGATAAGAGAAAAATCTAAATGGATCAAGATTGACTGGACACTTAGTGATTGGACGTCCTTTTGGATAGAACCCAAAAGTAAATCTATGAGGGTTTAGTCTCAAAGTAGACAATATCATACCATTATGAAGATATGTGAATTCTTTTGATCTAACAACTTAAATATATTATCAAACATCAAAAAAAGAAAGATTATTGGTGCAATCAACCTCTAGTCAAGATTGACCAGGTTGATGAAGCTTGAGTTGACTCGAGTTGGGGTTTCGATATTTGATCAATATTATGTTGGTTGAATAAGAGTTGAGTAGGTTAAGGTTGACTAGATATTTGATAGTAAAAAAAGTCAAGTAAGTCAAAGTTGACCGGATACTTGACGATGTTAGAAGTCCAATAGAGAGTTGACAAATAGGTTAAGTTTGACCAGATACTTGATGATGTTAGAAGTTCAATAGGGAGTTGGCACGAGAAGTCAAGTATGTTAAGGTTGACCAGATACTTGACTAAAAGTGGAAAGTTCAAATGAGTCAAGGTTGACCAGACACTTGGTGATCGAAATTCTAATGGAAAATTGGCAAGAGAAAAGTCCAAGTGGGTAAAGGTTGACCGGACACTTAGTGATCAGAAGTTCAATGGGAAGTTAACAAGAGAAAAATCTAAGTAGGTCAATATTAACAGGACACTTGGTGATTGGAAATCTAATGAGACACTTTGTGATCAGAAGTCCAACGGGAAGTTAGTAAGAAGAAAGTCCAAGTGGGTTAAAGTTGACCAAACATTTGGTGATCGGAAGTCCAACAAATAGTTGATAAGATAAAAGTCCAAGTGAGTTATGTTTGACTGGGCACTTGGTAGTCAAAAGTCTAATAGAGAGTTAACATGAGGCGTGAAGTCCTGGTAGGTTAAGGTTGTTCGGATGGTAGGCAACGAGGAAATTTCGATAGAGCAAACTTCTAAAGACCATAACTTTTTACTCAAATATCATAATGAGGTGATCTAAGATGTGAAACAGAGCTTGTTCAGAAATCTATATGATTACTACTTGAATAATCAATTGAAGCAATCGATTAGTAGTCTATTTCAAGTGGGCATAACGCTCCTGAACCGATTGGCCCAATCGACTAGAGGCTAGCAATCGATTGATGCATTTGATTGACTAGGTAAAAAATATCGTTCTATAGGTTTAAACGGTTGAAATTGACATGACAATCAATTGGTAAGTAAGGCCAATCAATTGGTAGGCAAAAATCAGCCCAAACAACAACTATATAAGTAGGGTTTTATTTAGAGGAGAAGGAGCTGGTTCTTGGGGAGTTTTGGAGCAAAATGTTGTCACATTTTTGGACCAACAAGAGGTATTCTCAAGCAACAACAAGAATCCAAAGCAAAGCTCACATGTGTAAACGTGTTTGTTTCTATCTTTTTTTAATTTCATTTGTATCTTTGTATTTGCTCGTGTTTGTTGTAAGAACAACTTTTAAGAGGCTTCTCCATCTTCGGAAGGTATCCGAAAAGGAGTTCATAGTGGAGGGAGATCGCTAGGAGTAAGGACTTCGATTAGTTACCTAAGAGGTGGAAACCAAGCAAATCCTAGAATTGTACATGTGGTGTCAAAGTTGATTCAAGTATTTTGCTATGCATTCTCAACGACAAGCCCACAATCAAGATGAGAAGAGATTGGAGTAAATCACCCCCTCTAGCTTGCATGGGTCCTAACATAACTTTAAAATACACAAATCACATACCTGATACCCCCTCCTCTTGTTTGCTTTTGCTCACTGAATTGATTGCTATTGTGTAGCAATTGATTCGGTATGTTTTTTTTTTAAAAAAAATGATTAAAAAGCCTTCTATGATCAAAAATTTGTTGCTCTTAATACGGTGTGATCCTGTCCGAATGCTGAGTCGATGGACGCTGGGCACGTGGCGCTCTTCCAACCGATGACGTGGATCTCTGACCGGCCGTATGGATCTCCGGCAAACCTGCAAAGAAGTCGGGCCGGGAAGGGGTTCCCGGCAACGACCCTCCGACGCTCAAGTCAGACAAGAGGAAAATGATAGTGGCTTCGAAGATGTGAGATCGCGTGATCGCGTCCCTTCGTCGAAGTCTGAGGGCTCTTATATAGAGTTGTAAGGAGGCTTATGCACGCCTATCGAGGAGTACACGTGTTCTTCACCATACCTTGGTATGGGCTTACCAGAGAAATATGCCTGACACCATACTGCTACAGTCCGAGCACCTTTCTGATGGGATAGCAGAACCTTCTGCCGTAAGATTCTGTGTATGGCTTGGTTGTCGAACATGCCTGTTGTCAGAAGATGTCTCCCAATGTCCCCTGGTCCTTGTATCCTTTTTCCCTGAGCCAAGCGTCCCTCCGCTCGGCAGGCATCGATCCGATCGGACGTAGGTATCGGTCCGACCGGGTGTTCGGTTGAGACTGTTCCTTCACAATATTGATGCTTTACGCCTCGGCCGAGCGGGCTACCCGCTCGGCCCGGCGACCCTGTTCACCATGAGCGTCGGAAACCCGACTCCCTGTCAGGTTGTTTTTGATTCCGCTCGGACCCGTTCGGCCGGTCGACCCACCCCTTCTCCGAACGACCGAGCCTCATGCTGACCTTTTGACTTTTGACCTCTACGTGGCGTTGACCCCCCCTCCAGAGGGGGTCCCTTGACCTTCCTGCCGGATCACTTGCCTCCCCTTCAAGTCTAGTCGAAGGAGGAGCATAGTTTGACTGACTGGACGCCCCGTAGTGTCGAGCGGCGCATTTAAGAAACCATCCTCCGCTCGGCTCGTGTGAGGGTAGCTACGGCCTCAGTCAACGCCACCCTCCCTTGTATCTCTTCGGAATTCGTGCCAATCTCCATCATTAAGGCCAAGCATGCGCTCATTAAATGCACTCCAGTGGCCGAATGCCACGTAGCGCTGCTGCCGTCATCGTACGACGGCGGCGTGGTATCCGATGGGACATCGACGGTTTAAAATGAACGGCTCGATGCGTGCTTCGGTCCCCGTGACCGGCATCCAACGGTGGAGGCCGCTCGGGCTTAACCCTATAAAGCCTTCGCCTTCTTCCTTCGCCGCATTTCTGCTCTCGCGTGCCCAGAAGCTTCCTTTGGCATTTTAGTGCTCCGGCGGCTTCAGTTCTCCTCTTTCCGGCGATTCCGTGTTCCTCGTCGATCTTCATTCTTATCTGTAAGGTTCTTCTTCTTTTCTATCTTTGATTCTTGTGTTCTCTTTGCGTTTCTTTCCCGAGTTTTGGTCCTCTGGGCACTGTTTCGTTTGTCGTCCTCTTCCTTCTATCATCTTCATTTCTTCTCGCCTCTTGTGATTTCATCCGTTCGGACAATGGCCAGTTCCTCTCAGCCTCAAGACCAATCCCTCGGCCCGTGGTATACCACCATGGAGTCGCGCTTCGATCGGCACGACGTCGATATTCTGATGGATAATTTTGACATCCCCTCTAATTTTGAACTTATCTTACCCTCCCCCTCCGCTCGGCCACACAAACCGCCGCGCGGAGCTTTCTGTGTTTTCCGCGACCAGTTCATAGCCGGTCTGCGCTTTCCAATCCATCCCTTCATCGTAGAAGTTTGTAATTTTTTCAGCATTCCGCTCGGAAGCCTAGTCCCTAACACTTTCCGCCTTCTATGCGGCGTTGTCGTCTTGTTCAAAATCCACAACATTCCCCTCCGACCGGAGGTCTTCTACTATTTTTATTATCCTAAACAGTCCGAGATGGGCACTTACATGTTCCAGGCTCGGCCCGGTTTAGTTTTCTTCAATAAACTGCCCTCTTCCAATAAACATTGGAAAGAGTTCTACTTCTATCTTCGTCTTCCCGAACGGGCCGCTTTCCGAACCCAGTGGCAGGTCGGACAGCCAATCTCCCCTGAGTTGAAGAGGTTCAAGACCCGACCGGACTACCTTCACGCTGCCAACATGCTAGCCGGTCTGAAGTTTGACATCAATAAGTTCTTGCCTGAAGGGGTGATGTACATATTTGGCCTGAGTCCGATCAGGACCCCCCTCCCAAGCGGCTTCGGTAAGAATTTTACTTGTGTATTCGCTTTGATTGCTAACTGATTTTCTCCTTTTTCCTTTGCAGTGGACATTGTCATGGAGTTCGTGATGGCCGGCATTTTGAAGAGGAAAGCGACGGCGCTCGAGACCACAGCTGCCAAAGAGATGGAGCAATTGGGCATCACCCCGGTTGGCTCCAACGAAGGAGAGAGCGACACGAATGCGGGGGAGTTGGCCGCTCAGGCTTCTCTCCCGGAGCCGGTGGTTGGCATAACTTCCAGCCGAGGGCCTTCCGCCCGGGAGGAAGGCTCCACTCAGGAGGAAGAGCGCCCTCTTCGACAAAAGAGGCGCCGAGCGGAGACACCCCTTCGATCGGCGACTTCTGCGGTCCAGCCGTCCGAACGGACTACCGCCGATTCACGCGGCAAAGCCCCAGCGGTGGAGGCGATCTCATCCGATCGGACTCCGTCCCACCTGGACGCGCCTGCGGACCCACTCGAGGCAGTGCCTATCAGCGCCCTTCCGCCTTCTCCCCGCCGAGTCCAAGGCTCGGCCATTTTGTCCCAGATGTCTGCACCGGCCTCCGATCCTTCCCCAACCTCCACTCAGATGACTCCCGGTCGACACCGTACTATCAGGGTCTCACTACATCTCCCCACCGAAGAATTGATGCCCGAGTCCGCTCGGCCTACCGCGCCCGAGCACATGATCACAATGAAGGGGCCTCTAGCCGAAATGTGGGCCGATGCTCGGGCACGCGTCGCTATGATTCCGCTCAGCAATCTGGCCAATAGCCGATGCTCGGGCACGCGTCGCTATGATTCCGCTCGGCCACTGGGGTAAGTATGTTTTCTTTGAAGTCTTTTACGCATTCTTTCCGATCGGCCACTAACAATCTTGCTTATGTCAGAGATGGGTGGAGGAGATCGCGGTCTCCAATCGTTTGGCTATGGTGGACGAGGAGCTAAAGAGGCTGAAGGCTTCGGGCGGCCCGCTCGTCTCTCAAGGCCCCTCCTACGCCGAGCTGCAGAAAGAGCTCAAAAAGACCCAAGATCTGTTGGCGGCTGAGCAAAAAAAGACGGCCGATCAGGCCCATACTCTAGCCGAACTCGAGCGACAGGTCAAATCACGGGACCGCAAAATAAGCCTGGCAACCGAGCGGAAGAACACGGCTATCGCCGATCTGGAGAAGAAGAATGTCGAGGCCCAAGGCCTGGAGCAATGGGTTAAGGAGCTGATGGAGCAGCTGGACAGTGAGAAGGCGAGCCGCTCGGCCGAGGCAACTAAACAAAAAGATGAACTGAAGACGTTGCAGGAGTCTCTCGAAGCTTCCCAAGTCACCTTCAAGGAATATCAAGCGGAGGAACCTGGCCGAGTCGCAACCCTGAGGCTGAATTATATCCGCTCGACCGAATTTTCTGAAAAAGTGTGCGAGTGGATGTATAATGCCTTTGAGCTTGTCATCACCGCTACAACAGACTACCTGAAGTGCAAGGCTCAACTTCCCGACTCCACAACTATCCCGGCCGAAGACTATGTGGCGCTTCTCTCCTCCATCCCGAATACCATTTATGAATTTCTCGAGTAGTGCTCCTTGTAACCCTTTCGATCGGCCATAAGGGCCTAAATTGTAATGAAGCTACGCCATATTTTTAGCAACTTAATCTGGCCGATTGGCCAAACTACTTATAAGCCGACCTCTTTATTGCCTTCGTCCGGCCGGAGGGTTTATAGTCCTCGGTTCGACTCTCGATATTTAACGTCGGAGCTCGACGGTCTTCCGGCCGGAGGGTTTATAGTCGCCAGTTCAACTCTCGATATTTAACGTCTGAGCTCGACGGTCTTCCGGCCGGAGGTTTTATAGTTGCCGGTTTGACTCTCGATATTTAACGTCGGAGCTCGACGGTCTTCCAGCCGAAGGGTTTATAGTCGCCGATTCGACTTTCGATATTTAACGTCAGAGCTCGACGGTCTTCCGGCCGGAGGGTTTATAGTCGCCGGTTCGACTCTCGATATTTAACGTCGGAGCTAGACGGTCTTCCGGCCGGAGGGTTTATAGTCGCCGGTTCAACTCTCGATATTTAACGTCGGAGCTCGACGGTCTTCCGGCCGGAGGTTTTATAGTTACCAGTTCGACTCTTGATATTTAACGTCGGAGCTCGACGGTCTTCCGGCCGGAGGGTTTATAGTCGCCGGTTCGACTCTCGATATTTAACGTCGGAGCTCGACGGTCTTTCGGCCGGAGGGTTTATAGTCGCCGGTTAGACTCTCGATATTTGACGTCGGAGCTCGACGGTCTTCCGGTCGGAGGTTTATAGTCGCTGGTTCGACTCTCAATATTTAACGTCGAACTAGTTCGACGGTTCTTCCGATTCGGCTGACGATGCCCTATACTTGCGCTAATTTTCTGATTTTTTACTCCTACATTTCAAGTATACAACCGAACGGAAAAGATACAGCATACATTACATTGGCGCACCTTTCACCCCGCCCGGTAAGGCTGGAGGTGGTTCGCGCTCCATGGTCGATCCAGCTGCCGTCCGTCTTCATCCTCCATATAATAAGCACCCGAGCGGAGCTTTTCGATGACTTTGAAGGGGCCCGCCCAAGGAGCCTCTATCTTGCCAACGTCCCCGGCCGGCTTTACTTTCTTCCACACTAGGTCGCCGACCTGGAATGCTCTAGGGATCACACGCCGGTTGTAGTTCTGCTTCATTCTCTGTCGGTACGCCATCAGCCGGGCGGACGCCTTGGCTCGCTCTTCGTCGATCAAGTCCAACTCCATCTCCCTCCGCTCGGGATTGTCATCATCATAGTTCTGGATCCGGACGGACTCTACGCCAACTTCAATTGGGATAACTGCTTTGCCGCCGTACACTAAATGGAATAGCGTGACGCCCGTTCTCTCCTTTGGAGTCGTGCGGATAGCCCATAGGACGCCCGACAGGTCGTCCACCCAGCTTCCTCCCATATGGTCGAGCCGAGCCTGAAGAATGCGAAGAATCTCCCGATTGGCTACTTCGGCTTGACCATTGCTCTGGGGATACGCCACGGAAGTAAAGTGTTGTTCGATGTCATAACTTTTGCACCATTCTTCGAGCTGCTTCCCGACGAACTGTCGCCTGTTATCAGATATGAGCCGGCGAGGAATGCCGAACTGACAGATTATATGCTACCAGATAAACCTTTTGACCATCTGCTCGGTGATCTTGGCCAGTGGCTCAGCCTCCACCCATTTGGAAAAGTAGTCGACCGCCACTAGAAGAAACTTCCGCTGACCGGTAGCCATAGGGAACGGACCCACGATATCCATTCCCCACTGATCGAACGGACAGGACACAGTAGATGCTTTCATCTCCTCCGCCGGTCGGTGGGAGACGTTGTGGTACTTCTGGCAGGAGAGGCACGTCGCGACGGTCCGAGCGGCGTCTGCTTGCAGGGTTGGCCAGAAGTACCCGGCCAGCAGGATCTTCCTAACCAGCGATCGTCCGCCCGGATGTCCTCCGCACGATCCTTGGTGCACTTCGTGGAGGATGTACTCCGCGTCCTCCGAGCTCACACACTTCAAAAGTGGGCGGGAGAAAGCCTTCTTGTAGAGTTGGTCTCCAACGAGTGTGAACCGACCGACTCTCCTTCTTAATAGCTGGGCTTCCTCCCGATCGGACGGTGTCACACCCGAGCGCAGAAACTCTATGATGGTTGTCCTCCAATCGCTCGAGAATGCGAGGCCCTCCATCCGGTCAATGTGCGCCACCAAGGATACTTGCTCAATTGGCTCCTGGATGATGACCGGTGATATTGAACTTGCGAGCTTGGCTAACTCATCTGCCGCCTGGTTCTCCGCTCGGGGTATCTTTTGGATAATGACTTCTTTGAAGTGGGCCTTGAGCTTTTCGAAGGCCTCAGCGTAGAGCTTGAGCTGAGCGTTGTTAATCTCAAAAGTGCCCGAGAGCTGCTGAGCGGCCAGCTGGGAGTCTGAATGGAGTGTCACCCGACCGACTCCTACATGCCGAGCTGCCTGCAAGCCGGCTATGAGGGCCTCATATTCTGCTTCATTATTTGTGGTTTTGTAGTCCAGCCGGACGGATAAGTGCATTCGTTCTTCTTGGGGGAAGAGTAACAGCACACCAATTCCGCTCCCGAGCCGAGTGGACGATCCATCCACAAATATTTTCCACATAGCTTCGGGCTCGGGCTTTTGCACTTCGGTAACAAAATCTGCTAAGGACTGCGCCTTTATCGCCGAACGGGGTTGATACTGAATGTCAAATTCACTCAACTCCGTTGTCCATTTGATGAGCCGTCCGGACGCTTCTGGGTTCAGCAGCACTCTTCCCAATGGGCTATTTGTCCGGATGACGATTGTATATGCTAGGAAATAAGGACGAAGTCTCCGAGCGGTGAGGACCAAAGCAAAAGCCAACTTCTCGAGCCCAGTGTAGCGAGATTCAGCATCTTTTAGAATATGGCTCAAGAAGTACACGGGTTGTTCTTCTCCGCTCATCCTTACTAATGCCGAGCCCACTGCCTGCTCGGTTGAAGATAAATAAATACAGAGCGGCTCACCTACAGCTGGCTTGGCTAGCACGGGCAAAGAGTTCAGGTATGTCTTCAGCTCTTCAAACGCCCGATCACATTCCTCGTCCCAATGGAACTTAGTAGTTTTACGTAAGGTCTTGAAAAAAGGGAGACTCCGATCGACGGTCTTGGAGATGAATCTTGACAATGTCGTTATCCGCCCGGTCAGGCGTTGTACTTCCCTTAGATTTCTTGGGGGCGGCATATCTTGCAATGCTTTTACCTTGCTGGGATTTGCCTCTATACCCCGCTCGGTCACTATATAACCCAAGAAACGCCCGCCTCTGGCTCCGAACAGACATTTCTGAGGGTTCAGCTTGACTCCATACTTCCTCAGCGTTCGGAAGGTCTCCTTGATAACCATGATTTTACTGCATTATTTTGATTCATTTATGCATGGTTATGATGTTGGTTTCCTAGTTTAAATCATGGTTACATTATATTTTGTGCATTGTGTGTATTTTTTGACTTAATTGCAAATGATATTATTTTTGGTGTTATTTGATGCTAATATTTGATTCTTATTTTGTAGGCATCAAAGGATCTTAGATTTGGATCTATTTGGACCGAAATTGGGCTCGAATCGGAATTTAAACGAGAAGATCAAGCTTTGAAGCATTATGGGCCATTTATCAAGAATAGGAGAGATCTGGACCATCCGTTGAAGATCTGGCCGATCCAACCTAATGGGGAGCAGATCTAAGCCATTGATGAAGATCCAGAAGTTTTGATCCAGATCTGAGTTCATCCAGCCATTGATCCAGCCGGATTAATCTGGGCCGTTTATTGAAGACTAGGCGGATCTGGGCCATCCAGTGATGATCTGATCGATCCGACCTACGGGAGGGTAGATCCAGACCCTAGATCAACATCAGTATCTTCGGATCAGATTTTGGATGAACTTTCACCGTTTATTTAGCTCCAAATTGATCCCAGCCGTCGGTTCAGATCTGGAACAGATTCAAAACACAGAAGCTACAGTGTTTTCCAGTGTCGATCTCCTCACGCAGCTGCGCGTCCCGCGGCGATCTTTTGCCGGGATTTCGATCCCTTTCCTTCTCCAATCCATTTCCCGAGCTTCAAACTTAGTGGAGGACTTCTCGGCGGCGTCGTCCCGATCTTCTGGAGCCATCGGAGAGTGTTCTCTCCGGTGGAATTTGGCTCGCGGCATCTCCCTTTTCCAGCTCGATTTGGAGGTGGTCTTCCAATCGACGGCTCTGATTCCCATCAGCAACATTTGGAGGTGGTCTTCCGGTGTTCCTGAGCTTCACTCGACGTTCATCCGCGTTCCACAGCCTTCCATCAGATCCAGAGGCAGATTTCCAGATTTTCGGCATTTTCTTGGGTTTAGGGTTGTTTCAGCTCGTCGGGGGTGGTCCGTCGGCGTTTTTGAACCTTCCTTGAGCTGATACGCAGCTTAGAGGCTCCACTGAGGTCTGAAATTGGGTGGTTTCGATTTCGGCCTCTTGTGTGACGGCTTGAGTGTGTAGCTTGGTAGATGATTGTGAGAATGGATTGGTTTACATTTTAATTCATTTTGTTATTGTTTTTATAGCTTAGCACAGATTACTTTTATGTTTTGTTATATTTTTATGCAAGTAGTTAGCATTTCTTTCCTTGTTGAAGCTTAGTTTAAGTTTTAGTTGATGCTTGGTTACTTGTTTAGTGTTTAAATTCTAAGCTAGGGTTTACATCTTGCTTTAGATCAGATTTAATTGTGTCTTGCTATTTTATATCTTAGTTTGATGTGTGTTAATGGATTTATCACAACGTAGAGTGACAATGCGTTAAGATTTGTTCATTGGCACATAGTTAGGTTTCACTCTTGCATTAGATTAGTTTCTTATTTGCTGTGCTTTTCATTTATTAGATTTAGATTTTAAAGCTTAAATCCCCCCAATTCTATTTTTATATCGAAAACCCCAAAAATAGGAATAAAAAGACAATCTTAAATTACATTCTACCGTTGGTTCCTCGGATCGATCCTGGGCTCGTTACTACAACATTATTGTTTAATTAAGGGGTTCAGTGAAGATTACATTATTAATTTGATAAGCCCTTTCGTGACACATCAGTATTTTGTGCTTATTAAATTTTGGCGCCGTTGCCGGGGATAAATATGCAATGTTTAGTAATTTTAGGATTGTTGTTTTGATTGATTTCATGTTTATATATCCATGTGTTGATTTTATTTGTTCCTGAGTCTTCTGATTTTATTTGCTAATTGTCAGTGTAAGAATAGGAAATTCATGTGACCATGGATCCATATCATCAGTATTTTGGAGATGGGATGGAGAATTATTTTTATCAGCCTCAGACTCAGTTCTATCAGTCCTACCTACCTATGGAGCAGCGGAATAGGTATGAGGATGCACAAGAACAAATTGAAGAATCAATGTGGAAATGCAATGAAGTTATGCAACAAATGAGAGAGCATCAAGAGCAACAATTTGCAAGGATATAGAATATACAGAGTCAGTTAGATCAGATAGCATCATCTATTAATCAGTTACAAGCACAAAGAGCCAGTGAAGAGGTGGATTGTGGAGATCTTGTCAGACCTGACATTACTTCTATTTCTTCACAAGAATTTTCTAATATTATTTATGATGATGATGTAGTTGTTAAAATTTCTGAATCTACTGATGATGTTGCTCTAGATGATGTGAGTGATGCAGGTCTTGTTGCAGAAGATGATTTAAGTGTAGGGGAGTGCTTACTGGAAGCATTACCTCAAGAATCACCAAGGATAGAAGATGTAAGTGTAGGGACTTGTGCTATGGAGCCAAGCACCCAAGAATCACTACATGAAGATGTACATGCACCAGAACTAGAGTCTGAGCTATTAGTTGAGAAAGAGGTAATAAACACCACTCCAGGTACCTTTCAAGATGACAAGGTGAGTATTTTGTGTAATTTTTCAGAGAATTTTATAGAGGTACCATTTATTGATTTTATTAGATGTGAATCATTTCTTGAAATATCTTTTACTCACACTAATTTTCTCCTATTTTCTTTTTATCCCACATGTGTTTGGGAGGTGTTTTCTTTTATTGATTGTGTAGGAGAACATAAGCTTCCGGAGTGGGTGCTTAAACTGAACCGCCTTCGACCTCCAGAAAAAGTTTTCAAGGGAAAAAGGATGAATAAAAAGAATTTAAGTGGAACCATGATTACTCCACTTCCGGGGTGGCTTCTTCTTCTAAACCTTCTTCAACCACCGGGAATTAAAGGGGAGTTGGTTTCAATTTTGTTTTCTCTTACATTTTAATTCATGCTTTGTGTCTAATAAATTCTTTATACGTGTCTTTAGTTTCATACTTTACATTTTGCATTTTATTTCCATATTTGCTTCCATACTTTTCATTTTGTTTATACATAGAATGTCATTTGAATAAAAATTTTCCATGGGAATTTTCTAAGTAATATTTTTAAGATGGTAAAGGTCTCTTAAATTTGATCATCAATTTTAGGTCACTTGGCATGATTGGATGCTTTTCTTACATGATATTGGTTAAAATGGTAGTGGATTCCAATTTGATCAATTGAGCTTGTTAGCACATAAAAATACCTAGAGAGGACCACTTTAAGCCTATACACTATTATTTTCTCTTGTGTGGCATGCACTTACAACAATTGAAACTCTAGAACTTGCTTATCTTCTTTTCAAGGTCACAATAGCATTTGTGTGCATGGAGATAAAGGATATTTGTCATTCTTGTTCCATCATAAATTTTTCATATTTTCTAAATTCTTTCCCACAATTTTCTTTAAACAATTTCATTTCATCTAGCATTCAAATCCTTGATTATCTTTGCTTGTCATTATTTCATTGATATGTTTGGATGAATTCTTGATGAGTTAGATTGTGCAAGATGACAAGGTTTAAGTGTGGGGGAGATGTATAGAGCTTGTGAATGCTTGGATTCATTTGTTAATGGATGGGATGTAAAATCAAGCCAATGATGGAGTTTGGATAAAACAAAAGGACATGTTGCTGCTAAAAACAAAAATGAACATAGATGCAGAATTCTGCATAATGGAGTATGTAACATTTCTGTGCCAAGTGGAAATGAAGTGTAGTGAGCTAAAGTTGATGAAACTTGGAAGTCTTTTGAGCATGCATCGATAGGGATCTCAAGAAGCAAGACGAAGAAGTATGGAGATTTTTGGTAGATAAACAAGGCAAAGTTGATACAAATTCAGAATTTTGTATTAAGATTCAAAACTACAGCTAGTTGAGTTTAATAGTTCGTTGAGAATTAATGCAATATGTGAATTGTTGTAGATTGAGTTTAAAGGGGCTGTGGTGCTTCAAAAGCTTGGTTTTGCTTCAAAATTGAGTGCTAATCACAGGATTTACTAGAAACAAATGTTAATGGCACAACCAGATTCCAGAATTCAGATTTATTGAAATTGATGTGGACCATTGGGAATTCCATTGCTACGATTCTGGATTTGCATTTGACAGCAAGGAAACTATGCACAAGCTATTTCAAGAAGGAAGGCTGAAAATCTGAGAATCTCAAGTTGCTGGAAACCCAATGAAGTTGCTGAATTCTATTCTTTGGGCAGTATTCTGTACCAATTTTTGGAGTTGAGTTTTTAGCCAAATGAATTGAATTCAAGCTAATTCTTCAACTTTTGAATTCTGAAATTTGAACCGAATCTGTAGTTTTGGTATTGGGTTGTAGTTGAAGAAACAGCAAGTGTAAATTCGATCTGAATTCTTGTGCTATTGCAAGGAAATTAATGCCTGTATCTGAGCAAAAAGAAAGCATTTTGAATAGCAGTAAACTGTAATTGATGTGTCAACTTTGACATGTTGCGTGCCAAGCCTTTGTGGCAAATTTCTGATAAGTACAAAGTCCAAGTGAAGTTCTTGCTTGCTCAAGGACAAGTAGCATTTCATTCTTCTCAAGTCTCATGTGATTTAAAATCTAGAATTTTAAGAATCAAAACTGTGAAACTGATCTTTATCAGCATACCTTGAGAATTCTGCATGCTGAAAATAATATGTTGGTATCAAGACTGTTGTAGGAGTCCATGAGGGTTGATTTGGTTTTCCTCCATTCCAATTGAGATGCATAACTTCAATTGTGTGGTATTGAGTGCTAGTTATAAAGAGAAGAGAAGAAGATGAGCTAATTTTTGAAATTGCTTTTCTGGAATTCGAAGTTGCTTCCTTAAAAAGTGATTCTGAATTCATTCTGTTCGAAGGAGGCAGTACAACATTTGTAATACCCACAGAGAATTCTGGAAGATTATGAAGTGTAGATGGCAAAGCACTTAAGTCATTCTGATTAAGTGTTCCTTAATTCTGCAAGATTAGTATTGTATAGCTGTATCAACAATTTTAATGGAGACTCTTGCTAAACTTTGAAAATCTGATTTGATTCAGAAAATGACTGTAAATGTTACCAATATAGTGCGGATTAAATTTCTTTTATAAGCTGTATTCTGAAACTGAGCATCAAAACAGAATTCATGAAATCAGTTTCAATTCTTTCAGTTTCATTTCAAATCAGAATCTGTTCTTAAATTCAGAGGTTGCTATAAGATTTAGTTTTAAGCAGCTGTTTGAAATTTAGAATTCCTGCATTTGTACATGAAGGATACAACTTACAAACTATTTCAAAAAGGGAAGTGAACAATAGTTTCGTAAGCTGTCCAATTCTGTTCAGTAATTGATAGCAGTAAGGAAAACTGCAGTACTGGGAAATTCTGTAAAAGTATAGAGCTGTGGGAGTATCAAGAATTCAGAAATGAGGTCAAGTAAGGGAGAATCTTAGATGAAGTTTTTGTAACGCGAAGTAACAATGGAATGCTGGCAACAATAGTATACCCAGATTCATTTTAAATGCTGAAAAGTATGAAATGGAAATGACAGTGCAGAAATTAGCAATTGGTATGAATTTCAAGAGGAGATTCTGGAATGGGTTGAAGCAGAAATTTCTTCTAACACCTGCATTGAGCCAACTTTTAAGGTTAATGATGATCAGATTGCAATGCTTGGAACTAAAATCAGAAGTTGCAGCTGAACACAATAGTGAATTTTAACTTAATCAGTAATGACTGAAGAAGCATATTAGCAGAATGGTAATTCTGAAATTGATGAATCAACTTAAATCCAATTGTTAAACCTGTGGTTTCAGGAGCAAGGTGAATTCTCTTTTAGAGCAGTGCCAAAATGATTCCATTTACCAAGTTGAATTCTATATAAGTTAACTGAAGTTATCTTGGTATCAAAATTCTGAAACTTAAGACTAGATGCTGAATTTCTGGAAGTTCTAGCTGGTAGCTGAAGAGCTGATACTTAACCTGGAAAACATTCTGCTGAAGTGAATTTTTGAAACTGACAACTAAGTACTTTCCAAATATGTTGTGCTCAAGAACCTAAAACCTCCTTGATTTGATTTTTGGGACTGATGAGAAGAGGATTGAGATTCAATGGACTTGATTTCTGGCACTGTCTAGCTTCTAGATTTTCTGATCAGTGAGCATTCTTGAACCTGATTTCTGAAATTGAATTATAGCAGCTAGTACAGTGAGCAACTCCTACATCTGAGCAACTAGATGACATTTTCAATAGTTAAACGAAGGATGAATTTCGAATCTGTACCAATAAGAATGTCAAGTTTTTATTGCAATTCTATGGAATATTGAAGAACTGAAGTGCAGCTGTAGACGGGAATAGATCAAAAGTATATTAAACTTTGACATCCTGTTGAATAGAATGAAACTGTCAAGAATCTGCAAGTCACCTTGAATTAAAGGAAAAAACTACTGGAAAATGAATTGCAGAAATCATCAAGTTGGAATGAGTTTCAAGTGATAATTTTGGAGTTGGTTGCATCAGTTATTGCTTCAAAATACCTGCTGTGTGCCAATATTTAAAAGTTGATGAGGATCAGCAATACATTGAATTTAAATCCTACCATTGTAATTTCTGGAACTGGACTTCTGAAGGGTTGTGGATTTTTGAGTGTCAAATGATTCTCTGAAAATTTAATCTGATAGCTGTAAGGAGTGAGAAGGAATTGGATGTTGGTTGTTAAGTTTTAGCTAGAAGGGCGGCTGTTGATAAAGTTTTGTTGCTGCATTTGATTGTATTTCTTGTGCAAACTGCTAATATTGTTTCTTATTAGCATTAGTGTCACTGATATTGCAGTGCCGAGTTCTATGGTACTCATTGATGATCTTAAGATTGCAAATTCGGGAATCTCATTTACAACAGAACAGATTAAGTTATAAGATGTGTGTCAAGCTCTTTATGCAGTTTCGTAATCATTGAACATATTAAGTTAGAAGTGAAATTCTGCTGGAATTTGTTAGCTGGAATTTCTGATTTACCTTGATGCTGGAATGTGGAGTTTTTGAGTGGAAATTACACACTTGGATAAAGAATTACTTCCAACTTCAAAGTGCTGTAATCTCCAAAACTTATCAAATCTGTGTAACATGTTTGTTGGTGTGTTTTGTTCCAAGCTTAGTTCCAAATTCCTAGAATTGTTACTGCTAGGTTACATTAACTTGAATTGTATGAATGGAGTTTCAAGAAGGCAGGAATGTGCAGGGACATTACAGAACTGAGGAAAGGAAAAGGATCAATTGTGCCAACATTCAGAAATTTTGAGCTGTATTCTAGATTTCTGAAGCTGAATTTTGTTGCTGATTTTCAGATTCCAGATTTCGATATGATAAATTCTGCAATATTTGATTCTGCAGAGATGACACTAATGGAACAACAATTACATGTTGGTGTAATAAATCTGATGATGTTTGAATTGAAGCTCCTATCGATTAATTGTTTTTGTTATGTATCCTTCTGGAAAGCTAGTCTTTGATAGACAATGATATCAAAGGTTGCTGGAATTGGAAATGCAGACACTTGCAAATTGAAGAAAGACAAAGGAAGTGGAAAGGAAGAGTACTAAGTTATTGGAAATGATGGTTATGTTTTATTGTCCGAGACGGCAAAATTTTAAGTGTGGGGGAGGGAGTTCTTCATAAATTGATGTGAGATTGTTTTATCTTTCAAATGCTGGAATTGTTGCTGAAATTGAAGTGGAAAAACAGTGAAAGAAAATTTTTGAAAAATGGCACAAGAAAAGAGAGTATCAAGTGGAAGATAGAGTATCAAGATTCTAGGTTTACCATCAAATTGAAGGAGAGGTTAGCTTGGTCTTTTGAATTGGTTAAAACAAATGGTATTCATCTCTTTTTACATCAAAATGGTCAACTCATCAAGTATACTCCTCCAATACTCTCATTTTCTCATTTTCTCATTTTCTTCATTTAAGTCTTTTCCTTTGCCACTTCATTCACTTAAATTGTTTTTCTTGATTCCATTTCAATTCTTGTTGATGAAATCCTTTTGATTCATGTATGCTATGTTCTATAGTGGTGGAGAATTAGAAAATAAGCAAGCCTATGGTAGTGAAATGTTGTGAGTTGCATTGAGTGAGCTCCACTTATACATATTTTTGAGTGTGAGAACTAGAATACGTAAATCCTTTGTGAGATTGCAATTTGCTTAATTTTTCAATTGGATTGAAACTACCATACCTACTGATTATTGTTTGGATTGTATTCATGATTGTTGTGATCTTTAGATGATCTTAGTTAAATTCTTTTTATTATCTTTTAGATATTGCTAGAGAATTTTCTATGGAGATGATTTTTAGTTTTCTTTACTTTCACGGGACGTTCAAGGCTAAGTGTGGGGGATTTGATAACCATGATTTTACTGCATTATTTTGATTCATTTATGCATGGTTATGATGTTGGTTTCCTAGTTTAAATCATGGTTACATTATATTTTGTGCATTGTGTGTATTTTTTGACTTAATTGCAAATGATATTATTTTTGGTGTTATTTGATGCTAATATTTGATTCTTATTTTGTAGGCATCAAAGGATCTTAGATTTGGATCTATTTGGACCGAAATTGGGCTCGAATCGGAATTTAAACGAGAAGATCAAGCTTTGAAGCATTATGGGCCGTTTATCAAGAATAGGAGAGATCTGGACCATCCGTTGAAGATCTGGCCGATCCAACCTAATGGGAAGCAGATCTAAGCCATTGATGAAGATCCAGAAGTTTTGATCCAGATCTGAGTTCATCCAGCCATTGATCCAGCCGGATTAATCTGGGCCGTTTATTGAAGACTAGGCGGATCTGGGCCATCCAGTGATGATCTGATCGATCCGACCTACGGGAGGGTAGATCCAGACCCTAGATCAACATCAGTATCTTCCGATCAGATTTTGGATGAACTTTCACCGTTTATTTAGCTCCAAATTGATCCCAGCCGTCGGTTCAGATCTGGAACAGATTCAAAACACAGAAGCTACAGTATTTTCCAGTGTCGATCTCCTCACGCAGCTGCGCGTCCCGCGGCGATCTTTTGCCGGGATTACGATCCCTTTCCTTCTCCAATCCATTTCCCGAGCTTCAAACTTAGTGGAGGACTTCTCGGCGGCGTCGTCCCGATCTTCTGGAGCCATCGGAGAGTGTTCTCTCCGGTGGAATTTGGCTCACGGCATCTCCCTTTTCCAGCTCGATTTGGAGGTGGTCTTCCAATCGACGGCTCCGATTCCCATCAGCAACATTTGGAGGTGGTCTTCCGGTGTTCCTGAGCTTCACTCGACGTTCATCCGCGTTCCACAGCCTTCCATCAGATCCAGAGGCAGATTTCCAGATTTTCGGCATTTTCTTGGGTTTAGGGTTGTTTCAGCTCGTCGGGGGTGGTCCGTCGGCGTTTTTGAACCTTCCTTGAGCTGATACGCAGCTTAGAGGCTCCACTGAGGTCTGAAATTGGGTGGTTTCGATTTCGGCCTCTTGTGTGACGGCTTGAGTGTGTAGCTTGGTAGATGATTGTGAGAATGGATTGGTTTACATTTTAATTCATTTTGTTATTGTTTTTATAGCTTAGCACAGATTACTTTTATGTTTTGTTATATTTTTATGCAAGTAGTTAGCATTTCTTTCCTTGTTGAAGCTTAGTTTAAGTTTTAGTTGATGCTTGGTTACTTGTTTAGTGTTTAAATTCTAAGCTAGGGTTTACATCTTGCTTTAGATCAGATTTAATTGTGTCTTGCTATTTTATATCTTAGTTTGATGTGTGTTAATGGATTTATTACAACGTAGAGTGACAATGCGTTAAGATTTGTTCATTGGCACATAGTTAGGTTTCACTCTTGCATTAGATTAGTTTCTTATTTGCTGTGCTTTTCATTTATTAGATTTAGATTTAAAGCTTAAATCCCCCCAATTCTATTTTTATATCGAAAACCCCAAAAATAGGAATAAAAAGACAATCTTAAATTACATTCTACCGTTGGTTCCGCGGATCGATCCTGAGCTCGTTACTACAACATTATTGTTTAATTAAGGGGTTCAGTGAAGATTACATTATTAATTTGATAAGCCCTTTCGTGACACATTAGTATTTTGTGCTTATTACTCCTCCATGTCCGTAAAAAGATCAGCCGCTCGGACAGACTTGATGAGAATATCATCCATGTACACTTCTAAATTACATCCGATCTGCTCCTTGAATACCTTGTTCATTAAGCGCTGGTAGGTTGCTCCCGCGTTCTTTAGTCCGAACGGCATCACATTGTAACAGTAAGTGCCGTCGGCTGTGACGAAGCTGACCTTCTCTTGATCTTCTTGGGCGAGCGGCACTTGATGGTAGCCCTGATAGGCGTCTAGCATGCATATCAGCTCGCACCCAGCTGTGGAGTCCACCAGTTGATCAATCTGGGGCAGAGGGTAGAAATCCTTTGGGCATGCTTTGTTGAGATCTCGAAAATCGATGCAAACCCTCCACTTGTTGCCCGGCTTGGAGACTAGCACTACATTTGCGAGCCAGCTTGGGAACTGGATCTCCATTATATGGCCAGCCTCCAGGAGCTTCTCAACTTCCGCTCGGATTATGACGTTTTGTTCAGCGCTAAAGTCCCTCTTCCTTTGCTTCACCGGCCAAGCATCCGGTCGGACGTGAAGCTCATGTTGTGCGATACTTGGTGAAATTCCTGGCAGCTCATGCGTCGACCAAACAAAGACGTCGCAGTTTCTCTGGAGACATTTGATCACCTCCTTTTTCTGGCTTACCTCCAGATCGGCCGCAATGAATGTGGTGGCCTCCGATCGGGTCAGGTGGATCTGAACCTCCTCTTTTTCTTCATAAACCAAAGAGGGTGGTTTTTCGGTTATGGCGTTCACCTCGATCCGTGGCATCTTCCGAGCGGAATTAACTTCGGTTCGGACCATTTCGACATAGCATCGCCGAGCCGCCAGCTGGTCTCCTCGCACTTCTCCTACTTTATCTTCAACGGGGAACTTAATTTTCTGGTAGAAGGTGGAGACGGCCGCTCGGAACTCACTGAGCGTTGGTCAGCCCAGGATAACATTGTATGCTGAGGGAGAGTCGACCACGACGAAGTTGGCAGTCCGCGTCCTTTTGAGCGGCTCTTCTCCTAGCGAAATAGCCAGTCGGACATGTCCAACCGGCAGAACTTCATTGCCCGTAAACCCGTAGAGGGGGGTTGTCATGGGCAGCAACTCAGCTCGATCAATTTGCAGTTGGTCGAAAGCCTTTTTAAATATAATGTTGACCGAGCTGCCTGTATCGATAAAAATACGGTGAATAGTATAGTTAGCTATTACCGCTTTGATGAGGAGGGCGTCGTCATGTGGCACTTCGACTCCCTCAAGGTCTCTGGGCCCGAAACTGATTTCGGGACCGCTCGCCCGTTCTTGACTGCAGCCGACCGCATGGATCTGGAGCTGCCTGACACTTGCCTTCCTTGCTCTATTGGAGTCTCCTCCGGTCGGCCCGCCAGCGATTATGTTGATTTCACCCCGGGACGTGTTGCTTCTATTTTCTTCTTCCCGGACGGACGGCCTAGGCCGCTCCTTGGATATCCGGGTATTATCCGCGTGCCCCTGAGGATGATACCGCTCGGGAGACTTTCTGGATATCCTCCGCTCGGCTTCATGGTGTCGCTGTCACATGTCGGATGATGGCGATCGACGACGATCACTTCGGGGAGCGAGGTGGGCGATCAGGGGAAGACTTCGACAATCTCGTGTGTTATGCATGTTAGTCCGGTGGAACGAGCAAAACATGGGGGTCCATACCTTCTTTTTTGGTTTGGGCCGCTCGGCGGCTACCTCTTGGACGGCGTGGGACCTTGCGTGGTGAGGACGGACTGCTTCGGCTCGCGGTCCTCTGGGCGGCTGGTGGCCAGTAAGCGGCTTCCGCTCGGCAGGGGCTAGTCGCTCAATTGGAGTTTCTTTCCTTCGGGCCGCCTGGGCTTCCTCCACATTAATGTATTCATTGGCCCGATGTAACATATGATCATAGTCTCGGGGCGGCTTTCGAATAAGTGAACGGAAGAAGTCACCGTCCACGAGGCCTTGCGTGAATGCATTCATCATTGTTTCTGAGGTGGCCGTTGGAATATCCATGGCCACTCGGTTGAATCGTTGGATGTAAGCTCTGAGCGGCTCCCTGGGCTCTTGTTTGATGGCAAATAGACTGACACTGGTCTTCTGGTAATGCCGACTGCTCGTAAAATGATGGAGAAAAGCGACGCGGAATTCTTTAAAGCTGGTGATGGATCCGTCCGGCAGCCTCCGAAACCATCGTTCCGCCGATCCCGAGAGGGTGGTAAGGAACACCCGGCATTTCACACCATCTGTGTATTGATGTAGTATAGCTGTGTTGTCGAACTTACCCAGATGGTCGTCCGGGTCGGTGGTTCCGTTGTATTCCCCGATCGCCGGGGGCACATAATGCTTTGGCAGAGGGTCCCACGAGATGACCTCTGAAAACTGTCGGTTGATCCTCTCGGGGGAGGCGTCCGTTCGGGGAGCCTTGCCTTTTCTGTTGTCTCGCATGAGCGCCTCGTCGGATGAAGATCCCCGATCACGGTTAACTGTTGCGACTTCAGGAGGCGTACGGAATAGGGCCCGATGAAATGGAACCATGGCAGGCGGTGCTTTTGCTCGGCCCCCTGACGCTGACGTCGCTTGTTGCTCCAGCCGCTCGGCTTGCGCCTTCTGTTTCTGTTGTTCCACAAGCTTAGCTACTCTTGCCTCGATTAGAGCATCGAGTTCCTCCTGGGAGAGCATCACGGTGTGATGTCGTCCAGCTTTGTCCATCTCTTCCGCTCGGATGCAGGTGCGTTCCCACAGACGGCGCTAATTTGATCATGTCCGAACGCTGAGTCAATGGACGCTGGGCACGTGACACTCTTCCAACTGATGACGTGGGTCTCTGACCGGCCGTATGGATCTCCGGCGAACCTGCAAAGAAGTCGGGCCGGGAAGGGGTTCCCGGCGACGACCCTCCGACGCTCAAGTCAGACAAGAGGAAAATGATAGTGGCTTCGAAGATGTGAGATCGCGTGATCGCATCCCTTCGTCGAAGTCTGAGGGCTCTTATATAGAGCTATAAGGAGGCTTGTGCACACCTATTGAGGAGTACATGTGCCCTTCACCATACCTTGGTATGGGCTTACCAGAGAAATATGTCTGACACCATACTGCTACAGTCCGATCACCTTTCTGATGGGATAGCAGAACCTTCTGCCGTAAGATTCTGCGTATGGCTTGGTTGTCGAACATGCCTGTTGTCAGAAGATGTCTCCCAATGTCCCCTGGTCCTTGTATCCTTTTTCCCCGAGCCAAGCGTCCCTCCGCTCGGCAGGCATCGATCTGACCGGACGTAGGTATCGGTCCGACCGGGTGTTCGGCTGAGACTGTTCCTTCACAGTATTGATGCTTTACGCCTCGGCCGAGCGGGCTACCCGCTCGGCCCGGCGACCCTGTTCACCATGAGCGTCGGGTTGTTTTTGATTCCGCTCGCACTCGGTCGGTCGGTCGACCCACCCCTTCTCCGAACGGCCGAGCCTCATGCTGACCTTTTGACTTTTGACCTCAACGTGACGTTGACCCCCCTCCAGAGGGGGTCCCCCGACCTTACTGCCGGATCACGGTGCATCAAATTAATGTTTGAGGGCACTGATATAATCAAGAGAACTAGATAAATAGATAGAACTTGATTCCATGTCATTTCGAACTATCTAGGTCCATCAGTCGATCCATCAATCAGTTTTGGCCGAATTCGTCTGATGGACCTAGAAAACTCAGAATGACATGAAACAAGATCTTATATTCTTATTTAATTCTTCTAATTATATTCATGCCCTTAAATATCATTTTTCATATGACATATTGAGAATAGTAAGTTTTTAAATATAAATCATACTTTTTTAATCAGTTACTACAGTGTAGCAATCGATTCAGTATGTTTTTATGACTATGAATAATAATTTTAGTTGATTGCTACACTATAGCAATAGATTAAACTTTTTTTTAAAAAATGATGAAAAAGCATTCTATGATAAAAAAATTATTGCTCTCAATATGGTATATCGAGTTGATATTTGAGAACATAGATATAATCAGGAGAACTAAACGAACACATAAAACATTGTTCCATGTCATTCCTACCTCTCCAGGTCCATTAGTCGATTTTAGCTAAAATCGACTAATGAACCTAGAGAGCTCACAATGATATGAAATCAGGTACCATGTATTCATTTAGTTCTCCTAATTATATTCATACTCTCAAATATCATTTCCATATGTCATATTAAGAGCATCAATTTTTTGAACACGAATATGTCTAAAAAATTTATTGCTCTTAATATAGTGTATCAAATTAATGTTTGAGGACATAGATATAATTAGGAGAACTAGACAAGCACAAAGTGTAAGTACCCCGAGTTAATTTTGATGTTGATCAACTAAGTTAAGTTAGGTTATGTGTGTTTGATGTCTTATGTCTAAGTGTGTAGAAATTTAGGAATACAAGAAGTCGAGCGGAAGACACAATGAGCGAGAAGGATGGCGAGGGACGAGGAGCTATGGAAGAATACATTGGTGGAGCCAGAAGGACTCATGAGGTGCATTCGAGGGATGAAGCCAGGAGGAAGTCTGCTTGAGGAGAAGATCAGAGTTGGGTTCAGGTGAGCTCAACTCTGAATGGCTAGAGCATCACCCAAGTGTGTGAAGAAGTGAATGATCAACTCAGAAGTTGACCATCCCAGGCGCCTCCGATTGACTGGAGGCACCCTAATCTGAAGACTCAAGGCACCTAGATGGATCTCAGGGGCCTCGCACGCAGAGAGGAGCGGATGACATCTGCGAGATTTGAGGCGCCTTTGATTACATGAGGCACCTCCAAAGGTTTGGAATTGTTGCCTTGGAGATAAGTAGCGGAGTCCACGCCAGCCGACTCGAGGTGCCTTAGATGAACTGAGGCACCTCAAATCCGCCAGCTCAGCTAGAGGAATGTTGTGGAGTGGATCACATTCAACCGAATTGAGGCACCTCCATTGGAACTGAGGTGCCTTCGTTGGAACTGAGGTGCCTTCGTTGGAACTAAAGCATCTCAGATGTCTCACATCAACAATGGTCATTTTTCGACTAATGGATTATAAATAAAGCCCTTGAGCTCGAAATGAACACAACACATTGAGTTCTGTATTTCAAATTTTTGTATTTTGTTTCCTACTTTCAAACATTGTAAGAAAGTACTCCACCTCTGATCATTGTCGAAGAAGGAACTTGATAGTGCTTTCCACAGTCTTGGATTAATAATCACTCATGTTATAACCAAGTAAATTTAGTCTCTTACTTTATTTTTATGTTATTTCTTTTTAATTAATTAGTGTGTCTTTGCTAAAGTAAGTTAGCAAGAGAAATCAAAATTCTAACTTGCACGTTATTCACCCCTCTAGTTGATCCACTGATCATAACAAATGGTATCAGAGTTCAACCATCTTAAAAAGACTAACCGCTAACTAATGCAATAAGGAAGACGGTTGAATCAAGCATCTATCCACCAAAATTTGAGGGGAAGTTCATGCTTTGAAAGCATCAAATGGAGGTAATTTTCAAAATCGATTTTGATATATTATTAATTATTAAATATGATTTTGAAGCACCCAAGGATGAAAATGGAGAAGAAAAAGAAGAACACTAATGGAAAAGAAGTAACAGATCGAGTTCATGGCAAACGATAAGACCAAGTTCCATCTTCTGAGCGTACTACTGCTTCAAGATCAAGAAGTCAACTGAATCAGCACATACGATTTCACCAAAGAACTCTGGGAGAAGTTCCTAGGACTACATGAAGGAACCTCAGAAGCCAATCTAATAAGAAAATATTTGCTAAAAAATCAGCTAAGCAACCTTCAGATGGATAAGGGAGAAAAGGTAACACAACTGCATGCCAGATCGAAGGAGTTAATAACTTATCCCAACAACTTTGGTGAAATAGTAACAAATAAAGATTTACTAAGGTATGCATTAAATGCATTTCCAAGAATCTCAGAATGAACATTAATTATATATAGACTCTTACTACATCTCCAAAGACTCTCGAGGTGAGTAGTTTAGAAAATCTATTTTCAACATTAGAATTTACGAATCTCGATGTATAGGACTAAGAAAAGAAAATGAGCCGAATCATAACCTAGCGCTAAAAGATAAAAAAGAACATATCAGATTCAGTGTCATCTCTCGACGAAGATAAGGAGGCTTATTTGGTAAGGAAATGTGTCAATTCTTTAAAACTAACAGTTTTGATAAGAAACAAGCGACAAAGCTACTTCGGAGGAAGAAGAACAAAAACATAAGATGCTACAACTGTGACCAAGAAGAATACATTAAGGACAACTTCCCTAAATTGAAGAATAAAAGAAAAGAAAAGGATAAAAGGTCAAGAAGGTCCAAGCAAAGGAACCTCAAAGCAACGTGGAGCGAGTCATCGTCAAAAGAGTTAGAGACCGAGGAATACGTCGAACTAACACTAATGGCCAACCACCAAGAAGAAGAAGACAACGAAAGCAATTCGGAGAACATTGATGAGCATCCACCTATGAGTCTGACACGGTAAGTGAGGTACAACTCTTAATACCTTTCGATAAATTGCATGAATCTATTAAGATGCTAAGTAGATCACTGTGCAAAACAAGAAAGAATATATTGAAATAAAGGAAAATAAATTAGATCTAGAGAATAAGTTAGGAGAATTTAAAATTGAAAATGCAAAATTAAAAGATCAAATAGAAATGTTAGAAAAGGATTATTCATGCTCAAATTTAAATTTCTTACAAATTTTAAATTTTAGACATTATGGAAGGCTTAATTAGCATGTTAGAAACTATAGGGGTTAAATTAGAAAAGTTTTAAATCTTAATATTCCATAAAAATACTTGATAAATCTAGTAGGTAGGAATTTATTTTAGATTCCAAAATATATTTTGACCTATTAGATTTTTTTTAATTGCTAGAAATTAATTTATTTGAATTATTAATATTATTGGAAAAATTACTTTTTTTGTAAACTTTATGTTCGATTTTATTTAGGTTTAAATTTTTCTATGATAAAGAAATGTATTATTTATTAGCAGAAAAATTTTAGAATTTTTTGTTAGATTTAAAGCGCTAGAGGGGGAAGGGGGAAGGGGGAAGGGGGGGGGGGATGAATAGCGCTCGTGGCTTTCACTTTCATTTTGGAAGATTAAGAGTAAAACACAGCGGAAATATATAAAATAATTACAAACACGCAAACACTAAGTTTTTTACTTGGTTCGGAGCCTGGGGTGACTCCTACTCCAAGACCCACGTTCGTTGAGCGTTTACTTTGGGCAATCACTATAAGTTCGCAAAAGTTACAGTTTAGAGTATAACAATTAAGTATAGTAAGAAAATATACCAACAACTTAAGAATAGGAAATTCGAAGCTTCAAGTCGTCGGTGTCTTGCTACAGCTTTATCGGATGATTCTTTGAGTAGTGCACGGAAGATGGATCACGTTTTCGTTATTATTCCAAGTTGCTGCTCGAGACTGCCTTATAAGGCCCATGGAGGGCGCCTCCGACACCCTGGAGGGTGCCCTCATTCGCACCGAATCTGTAGCATGGATGAGCTATGACTTCTTCGCCGTTTATCTGCCCGAGGGCACCTCCAACCGCATGGAGGGCGCCCTCGACCTGCGTCCAGGGCACCCTTAGCTCCATAGAGGGCGCCTTCTGCCCAGCCTCCAAGGCACCCTTAGCTCCATAGAGGGTGCTCTTTGCCCAGCGTCCAGGGCGCCCTCAGCTCCATAGAGGGCGTCCTCTACCCTGTTGTGCGGAGGTGTTCGACTAGTGCACCCGAGGTGCCTCCAAGCTCCATGGAGGGCACCTTGGGTACTGTTCATTCGAGGCTTTACATCTTTTTTTTTTGCTCCCTACAAAATGTGCTAGTCTAAAATACAAAATATATCCTGCAAGACAGAGTTAGACATAATACAATACAGTTAAGATATCTGACAATCATCGGACTGTCCGGTTCTGATTTCAGATTTCCGTTCAGAAACCCTAGGTAGAACTGGCGCCTACTGCTCCCTCATCGGGGAATGCACCCTCACCTACTCCACTCAGGGGAATATACCTGTTGCCAGACCAGTCCTCCAGACCGACTAGACTTTTGCTCAATGCCCGAGGCTCCAGGAATTTCTGTTGGACGTCCGCTCCACGACCCGTTCAGTATTCCACCTGGTTCACGACACCAAAACTTTCCACCTAGGGTTATCACCCCTAGGGCTTTTGCCTGAAGCCCTCGACCCGCCAAGACTTTTCGCCTAGGATTACCACTCCCTAAGATCTAGGGTTACCACCCCCTAGGGTTTTTCACCTGTCTAACCGCATCAAGGACTTTTGCCTAAGTACACTTAGGACTTTCCTGCAAGCTCATTCAAACACGTTAGACACAAATGACCTTAACTTTGAACCCTTTGCCATTATCAAAATTTAGGTTCGATTGTCGGATGCTTCTCGCACCAATATTTTTTAACTATTAAATATTCTTTTATGAATATTTTAACAAAAAAATAAAATTTTTAGAGATTAATTTTTGAAAAACTTAATTTTTTATATTTTGAATGTTTAAAAAAATAGCAAGTTGTTTTGACGTTGAAAACTAATTTTGAGTATTTAATTTAAAAGAATAATATTTTATAAAACAATTTTCTCATGATTTTTTTTTCTATGATCATATTGATTATATTTAAAATTGATAAATTTTTTTTAGTATTTTTCAAATTTTAAAAATAAATTTTAAAAATAAATTTTAAATTTTTTTATAAAATCTGAAGTTTAATTCTTAAATATTATTTTATTTGAAAAATAGTTACGGTAAAAATACACATACTTGCATGACATATGTACTTCCCCTAGATTTTTTTTTTCAAAATTTTCTCTACTAGTTTTATTTTTTATGTCTTTTGATGTAATCAACGGGCGAGAATGATGTTAAATTAAGGGGAGGACTTAATTGCAATTTTCTTATGATTGTATAATTGTTTTTGATCCGGTAGTAAGAGTGGGCCCCCCCCCCTTTTCTTGCAAAGTCAACGCCAAGGGGAAGTCACCGGAACAGCCGCCCACCCAGAGGAGAGTGTGGTCCGACCGGACGGACGGCCGTAGACGGCCGGTCCGATTGGACTGCCGGCCGGCCGATGGAATCGAGTACCCGGAGGGGTCCGGCCGGCTCGCACTTATAGTTGGGAGGCACCCTGTCAAATCGGGGTTCCGACGCTCAGTTAAAAAGGTCATGGACCGAGCTGACCTTTTGACCGACCGCAGTCATAAAGCACCCCTGTTTGTTAGTCTCCACAAAGCACAAGTAAACCACTGCGGATGTCCGGTCGGATGTTTAGGTATCTGTCCGCTCGGACTACAAGTTTGGAGCAAAGGAAAAGGCCAGAGGATTTCTTTCTTTGACAACCTGTAGGTTTCACGTGTGTGCCATGCTCCAAATCTTGTGACAGGGGATTCTGCTGTCCCATCGAGGGCATGCTTTGACTGTAGCGATATGGGTCAGGTAAACTTTCTGACAGCCGCGTAAGCTTTCTGACAGCCGCATACCTAGGATAGGACAGAGGACACTTATGCACCTTGGTACGCGTGCCCAAACCTTTCACAGCTCTATATAAAGAACCTCAGGTTTCATCGATAGAAGATGCTGGGTACGTACTCTGAGACTTTGGGAGCCACCTTGTTCATCGTAATTTACCTGACTTGAGCGTCGGAGGGTCGTCGCCGGGAACCCCCTTCCCGGCCCGACTTGGGGTTAGCCGAGCATCGCGCCACCGTCGAGATCTACATCAGTGAGCGGGGGGCGCCACGTGCCTGTACGTTGATTTGGTTGAGCAGGATCAAATTGGAGCCGTCTGTGGGACGCACTTGCATTCGAACAAGAGCAATGGGCGGTGGGCGACAACACTGCAGTGGCGCTTTCAGCGAAGAACTCGAAGCTCGGTCGAGATGAGGGCTGCCAAACTAGTGGAGCAAAGACAAAAAATATCGGCCGAACGGCCAGAGCAACAAGCAACATCTGCGTCTGGTGGCCGAGCGGAAGCACCTCCAGCCACCGTCGCGTTCCATCGGGCCTTATTTCGCACCCGAAGCCGCACCAGCTCGAAGAGATAGAGGCTCTTCTTTAGACGAAATTCCAAGGCGGGATGGAGAAAAGGAAAAGCTCCCCGGACTCATCTCCCGGGCGGATCAATCGCCAATTCTCGGAGGCTATTCTACGAGACCCTCTACCCAAGCACTACGTGCCTCCGACGATCGGCGAGTACAATGGAACGACGGACCCGGATGATCATCTAGGTAAGTTTGATAACACAGCCACGCTCCATCAATACACCGATGGAGTGAAGTGCCGATCTTTCTTACTCTGCATGATGCTTAGCTGGTTCCTGCCGACTCCATCACTAGCTTCAAGGAATTCGAACCCTTCCTCCACCACTTCGCCGGTGGTCGCGTTATCAAAAGACATGTCAGTTTATTCGCCATCAAGCAGAGGCCGAGAGAATCGCTTTGAGGTTATATTCAATTTCAACCAAGTGGCGATGGATATCCCCACCCTAGAGACGTGATGAATGCCTTCACGCAAGGCCTTGGATGGGGACTTCTTTCGGTCGCTCATCCGAAAGCCGCCCCAGATTATGATCACATGCTACATCGGGCCAACGAATATATAAGCGTGGAAGAAGCGCAAGCCGCTTCGGAAAAAAAACTCCGGTAGGCGCACTGTTCATGCCGAAGCGACCGCCGCTCGTGACCACCCGAGGACCGAGGGCGAAGCAATTCGATCCCGCATGCGGATCGCACGTACAAGAAGTGGCGGCCGCTCGCAAAGCCAAAGAAGAGGTGGACCCTATGTTCCGCACCTTCCACCAGACGCACAACACGAGGGATTGCGAAGTCTTCCTTTGTGTCCAATCCTGTTCCGGAAAGCGAGCGACGATGCGCCTCCCATCGGCGGAGGCGTGGGACTCATGGTGGACCGGACCCGCGGGGCGACATCGTGACACCGATCGGCACCGATCTCGGCGGGAGAATGTTGGGCGTCGAGCAGTCACGGCCGTCGCTCGGGAGGAGGAAAATAGGAGCAATACTTCCGCGGCGAGATCAGCGTTATTCTTTGGTGGGCCGAGGAGGAGATTCAATCGAGCGAAAGGCGGGCGTCCGGCATGCGGATCCAGCGGTCGGTGTAGCCAAGAGCGGGCAAGTGGACCGGAAATCACTTTCGGAGATTTAGAGGAGTAGAAGTGCCCCAGACGACGCCTTGCTCATTAAAGCGGTAATAGCAAATTACACCATTCACCGCATATTTGTTGACACATGGAGCTCGGTCAACATCATATTCAAGAAGCGTTTGATCATTGCAAATTGATCGAGCCTTTGCCCATGTGACCCGCTCTACGGGTTCTGAACAGCAAGTTCGGTAGGTCGGACGGATCCGGTGGCTACCTACTGGGAGAGGAGCCGCTCGGGAGGACAGACAATAAACTTCGTGGTGGTCGACTCTCCCTCGTCCTACAACGTCATTTTGGGGCTCGGCGAATTCCGGGCGGTTGTCTCAACCTTCCACCGAAGATAAAATTCCCGTGGAGGATAAAGTAGGAGAAGTGCGTGGAGATCAGCTAGCGGCTCGGCGGTGCTATATAGAGATGATCCGGCGAAGCTTGTTCGGAAGGCGCCCGAATCGAGGTACACGCCATAACCGAGAAACCTCCTGCTTTAATTTATGATGAAAAGGAGGAAGTTCAGATCCATCCGACCCGATCGGAGGCCACGACTTTTATCGCCTCGATCGGAGGAAGAGAAGGAGAAGCGATCCAATGCCTCCAACGAAATCATGATGTCTTCGCGGGCGACACATGAGTTGCCGAATTTCGCGAGCCTAGCATGGCATGAGTTGCATGTCACCGGGGCCTCGGCGGTGAAGCGAGAGAAAGAGATTTCGGTGCGGCGAATGCTATCATCCGGCGGAGTAGAGAAACTTCGGAGGCACGCCACATCGAGGTGCACGGTTCAGTGGCGTAAGCGTGGTATTGGTCTCAAGTGGGCGGCAAGTGGAGAGTTTGCATCGACTTTCGGGACTTAAACAAAGCATGCCCCAAAGATTTTTATCCTTTGCCCCGGATAGATCACCTGGTGGACTCTACGATCGGCTGTGAATTAATTTGCATGCTCGACGCCTACCAGGGCTATCACCAAGTACCGCTCGCCGTGAAGATCGGGAAAAGGTTAGCTTCGTGATCGCCGATGGCACTTACTGTCATGCCGTTCGGATTGAAGAATGCCGGGGCCACCTATCAACGCTTGATGAACAAAGTGTTCAGGGAGCAGATCGGGCGGAATCTGGAAGTTTATGTGGACGACATTCTTATCAAATCCTTCCTAGCGGCCGATCTCTTCAAGGACATGGAAGAAACCTTTCAAACGCTACGCAGATATGGAGTCAAGCTAAATCCCCAGAAATGCTTGTTCGGAGCAAAAGGGGGGCATTTCTTGGGATATATAGTGACCGAGCGGAATTGAGGCAATCTAGCAAGGTGAAAGCTCGCAAGACATGCCCTGCCTAAATACAAGGAAGTGCATAGATTAGTTGGGTAATTGCTTGTCGATTCATCTCCAAACAGCCACCAAGAGCCTACCATTCTTCAAGATCTCGCAAAGTAGCTCAGGTTGAGTGGGATGAGGAGTGTGAGCAATCGTTCGGAGCTGAAAACATATCTGACAAATTCCTCTATACTCTAAGCCATCATAAAAGATGCTGAATCTCGTTACACCGGACTCGAGAAGTTGGCCTTTGCTTTGATTCTAGCCGCTCGGCGCCTTCGACCATATTTCTTGGCTCACACCATCATCGTCCGGACAAACAGTCCACTAGGAAGAGTGCTGTTGAATCCAGAAGCGTCCGGACGGCTCATCAAGTGGACGACAGAACTAAGTGAATTTGACATCCAATACCAGCCCCGCTCGGCAATCAAAGCGCAATCCTTGGCTGATTTTGTGACCGAAGTGCAGAGGCCAGAGCCGGAAGCTCTGTGGAGGATATATGTGGATGGGTCTTCCACTCGACTCGGAAGTGGGATTGGAATATTGGTGATCTCACCTCAAGAAGAAAAGATGCACCTATCCGTCCGGCTGGACTACAAAGCCACCAACAATGAAGCAGAGTATGAGGCCCTCATAGCCGGATTACAGGCAGCACGGCATGTGGGAGCCGGTCGGGTGACTCTCTATTCGGATTCACAGTTGGCCGCTCAGCAACTTTCTGGTACCTTTGAAATCAACAGCGTTCGGCTTAAGCTCTACGCTGAAGCCTTTGAAAAACTCAAAGCTACTTTCCGAGAGGTCCTTATTCAAAAGATTCCCCGAACGGAGAACCAGGCAGCCGATGAGTTAGCCAAACTAGCAAGTTCTATAACGCCGATCGCCATTCAGCAACCAATTGAAAAAGTACTGCTGGTGGCGCACGTCGACCGGATGGAAGGCCTCACATTTCCAAGCGACTGGAGGACACCCATCATAGAGTTCCTCCGCTCGGGAGCCAGCCGATCGGGATGAAGCCCAGTGCTCGGGAGGAGGGCGATCGGTTCACACTCATCGGCGATCAGCTCTACAAGAAGGCTTTCTCTGCCCATTGTTGAAGTGTGTGAGCTCGGAAGACTCGGCTTACATCCTCCAAGAGGTACATCAAGGATCGTGCGGAGGACATCCGGGCGGAAGATCACTAGCCAAGAAGATTTTGCTAGCTGGATACTTTTTGCCGACCTTACAAATAGACGCCGCCCGGACAGTATCTACTTACCTTTCATGCCAGAAGTATCACAACGTCTCCCACCGACCGGCAGAGGAGATGAAGGCATCAACCGTCTCATGTCCGTTCGATCAATGGGGAATGGATATTGTGGGTCCATTTCCTATGGCGACCGGGCAGAGGAAATTTTTGCTAGTGGCGGTCGATTATTTCTCCAAGTGGGTGGAGGCCGAGCCACTAGCCAGGATCACCGAGCAGATGGTCAAGAAATTCATCCGCAACATATCAATTGAGGTTCGGTATCCCTCGCCGATTTCAACGAGGAGGCTCAGAGAGTGGTCTGTTAGCTTGGTATTACGCAGACCTTCACTTCAGTGGCTTACCCCTAAAGCAACGGCCAGGCAGAAGTCACCAACCGAGAAATTCTGAAAGGGCTCAGGGCTCGGCTCGACCACGTGGGAGGAAGTTGGCTGGATGAAGTGTCGGGCGTGCTATGGGCCAACCGCACCACGCCAAAAGAGGCTCCCGACATCACCTCGTTCCATTTGGTATACGGCGGGGGGGGGTGTGAAACATTAGGGCCGGTCGAGATAGGAATGGAATCCGATCGGATGCGTGTCTATGATGAAGGAAAGCTCGAGCGGAGAAATATGGAGTTGGATTTGGTCGACGAAATCAAGGCATCCGTAGTCGTGATGGCCTATCATCAATGAATGAAGCAAAACTACAACCGGAGCGTCATTCCCGGATCATTCGGTAGGCGACTAGTCCGGAAGAAGGCAGCCGGTTGGCGACGTCACCAAGCTTGAAAGTCGGGCCGGTCGTCGAAGCTCAGCTCGGGCGCGTATTATTTGGAGGATGAGGACGGTAGGGAGCTAGATAGGCCGTGGAGCGCGAACCACCTCCAGCCTTACCGGACGGGGTGAAAGGTGTGCCTATGTAAATCATCCCGTGTACATTTTTCGATTGATTACTGGAAATGCGAAATGAAAAGTCAAAGGAGCGAATATAAGGCATTATCATCGAAGAACGAAGGCCCCGTGCCGCTCGGCCGGAGGTAAATGGGTCGAGCCAAGCGCTCGAGGAACGAAGGCCCCGTGCCGTTCGGACGGAGGCAACTTATTCAAGCCAAAATGCCCGACGAAGTAGACCCTGAGCCGTTCGGCCATGAATACGTTCTCCAAGTTGGGTGAAAGGTGCGCTAAATATAAACTTATATACTTTTGGGTCGCCTATGTACTTGCGATGCAGGGAGTAGAAAGATGAAAGCACAGGGTATCCTCTGCTGAAAGGAAGGCCAAGGTCGCTCGACCTGGTAAGGAGTTAGCCTTGAAGGTCGTCTAGCCCAGACGTTAAACCGTAGAGCCGCGCCGTCCGGCTATAAATATCCTGCCGACGAGCTCCGTCGTTAAAGATCGAGAGCCGGTCCGGCTATAAATATCCGCCCGACGAGCTCGGTCGTTAAAAATCGAGAGACGAGCGGCCGATAAATAATCCGAGCGGACGAACCGACGAGCTCCGTCGTTAAAGATCGAGGCCCGCGCCGATAAATATCCGTGCCGACGAGCTCGTCGTTAAAGATCGAGAGCGCCGTCCGGCTATAAATATCCGCGCCGCGAGCTCCGTCGTTAAAAATCGAGACGAGCCGGCGTCTATAAATAATCCGAGCGGACAACCGACGAGATCCGTCGTTAAAGATCGAGAGCCGCGCCGTCCGGCTATAAATATCGACGAGCTCCGTCGTTAAAGATCAAGAGCCGCGCCGTCCGGCTATAAATATCCGCGCCGCGAGCTCCGTCGTTAAAGATCGAGAGCGCGCCGTCCGGCTATAAATATCCGCGCGACGAGCTCCGTCGTTAAAGATCGAGCGCCGTCCGACTATAAATATCCGCGCCGACGAGCTCCGTCGTTAAAAATCGAGAGGCGGCCGTCTATAAATAATCCGAGCGGACGAACCGACGAGCTCCGTCGTTAAAGATCGAGGGCCGCGCTGTCCGGCTATAAATATCCGCGCCGACGAGCTCCGTCGTTAAAGATCGAGAGCCGTCCCAATATCGATCGCTACCGACGAGCTCCGTCGTTAAAAATCGAGAGGCGAGGCGTCTATAAATAATCCGAGCGGACGAACCGACGAGCTCCGTCGTTAAAGATCGAGGCCCGCGCCATAAATATCCGCGCTACCGACGAGCTCCGTCGTTAAAGATCGAGAGCCATGTCCGGCTATAAATGCCCAGGTATGATGTGATAGAAGGCGGCGGACAATACAAGCGTTAGCAAGGAACAGTCAAAAAGATAGAGTACACGAAGGAAGCATTTCATTAAAATTAAAACCTTAGGAGTGGCCTAAGTACAAAAAGGTTCATGTTCAGCCGAGCGGCGAAATTACAAGAATTACTCGATGTAGTCAGAGGTCCCTCTGAATGTTGCTCAGAGCTCCACCGATCGCCGTAGGAATATTGGTGGACTCGGAAGAAGGCTCGACAGATAGGTCATAGTGGTAGTAATGGCCAAGTCGAAATAGTACATCCTCATGAAATTTTCTCGAGAACTCGGGCGATCGGATGTGGCTTTGTCGGAGAGCGGCGACTCGGCTCGGCTCGGCATCCCGGTATTCTTTGAAGGTTGCACAGGAGCTTGTGAGGGCCTCATTCAGACGTTCAATCTTCTCCGCATCGGCCGAGCGGCTGCCTTCTCCCGTCGAGCCGTCGGCTCCTTTATCTTCAACTCAGGCCCGGGCCTCCCGTTTTCTTCTCCGGATCGGAGATGGTGTGTTCTTCAGTGGTGGCGGAGTTATCTTTGTGTCAAGCGACTTGACACATCGCTCGGACTCGGCTAGGCGTGGGCACGTCACTGTTTTCTTACCTTTCGGCGACCCAGAGTTTGAGCTTTCTTGACTCTTTTGCATTTCGGAGTAGGAAGGGCCTTGGGAGCCGCTCGGACCGCCTGCCGCCCGCAGTTGTCTTATCTCCTAGTCTGCCATAGCCAGCGACTGGAAACCGCTATCTCTTCCACCCATCTCTGAAGCAAGAAGGCCCGGTTGTTAAAAGCCGAGCTGAAATATTTAGGCAAAACTTGAAAAACAACAAACTTACCCCGTAGCCGCTTGCATGTGGTCGTTGGCTAAGTTCCGGAGGGGGATCACCGCCACGCGCGCTCGGCGTCGGCCCACATCTCGACGGGGGCCCTTTCTTCGTAATGGTGTCGCATCGGATCCCCGCAACTCTTGATCGGAAGATGAAGAAGAGATCGTGACGACGGCAGCGGCAGGTCGACGGGAACGTCGCATCCTTGATCGGTGGCTCTGATTTCCGGCTGCGGGGAAGAGTGTCAGCAAGCGCCAGTCTCCCCAGCCAAAGGCGTCCGGTCGGACGAAATGGTCTCGACACAGCTCCTTTCCTTTAGTAGCCACGGCGGCCCGATCGGATGGTTGGACCGCGGAGGTAGCCGGCCGTGATCTCCCGGCGCCTCTTTTGCGATGGTTGTTCCTCCTCGACGGACCCTTCCTCGGGGCCGTTGGTTCCTCGAGGGTAGCTCATGGCGCTTTGTTGTTGAGAGCTGGCGGCGATTCGGCGAGTGCCGCTCTCTCCTTCGTGGAGAACCGACCATTTGAATACCTTCATTTCCTTGGCGCGTGACCTCGGGCCGTGCCTTCCTCTTGACGCCGGCCATCAAGGTCCATGACGATGTCGGTGCATGAAGAAGAAGAAATCGTTAGCAATTAAAGCAAGTGCCCAAGCAAAATTCTTACCAAAGCCGGAAGTGGGGTCCGTATAGGACTCAACCCAAAAATGTACATCACTCCCTCGTGAAGAAGTTTGTTGATGTCGAGCCGCAGACCGGCTAGTACATTTGCGGCGTGAAGATAATCCGGTCGGGTCTTGAATTTCTTCAACTCGGGAGTAGGAGGTAGATGACTTGCCACTGGGTCGGAAAGTTACTGACTGGGCATGCGGATATAGAAATAATAGTCCTTCCAATGTTTATTGGAAGTGGGTAGTTTATTGAAGAAGACCAAACCGGGCCGAGCTTGGAACATAAAGGTGCCCTCGGCTTGCTTAGGATAATAGAAATAAAGAAGACCTCCGGTCGGAGGGATGTTGTGAATCTTAAACAAAGCGACAGCCGCAGAGGAGACGGAAGGTGTTTGGTACTAAACTTCGGCGGCGCGAAATAATTGGGCGTGCTGCTATAAAAGGATGTACGAGGAACCAGACCGTGATAAATTGGTCGTGAAAGACACGAAACCACGGCGGCATGTGTGGCGGCGGGACAACCAGGCGAACCGATATCCTCGGGATTTGAAATGGTCACCAATATATCAAAATCCGTTGTTGAAGCAGGATCGCATGGTAGTATACCATGGGCCTAGGGATTGTTCTTCGAGAGGAGAGGAACCTGAAGTAGGAGATAAAAAAAGGAAGTTCCAAAGACGAAGGAATGGAATTTCAAAGACTCGAGCTAGGGGAAGAAATACGGATTAGATACCGGAAAGGAAGGAGGAGAGATCTAAAACCTTACTGAGGGGAGATGAATCGAGGAAAGGCGCCGGAGAGCGTCAGAAGGCAGCAACAAGATCGCCGGAGCTCCACAGCGCAGAGAGCAACAGTAGAGGTAACGGAGGCGTGTGAAGGCGAGAAGGAAACGAAGAATTTATAGGGTGAGGGCCGGTCGGCCTCCACCGTCGGATCCAGGTCACGGGAATCAATGCATACATCTAGCCGTTTATTTCGAATTGCTTCGGTCACATCAAAATATCATGCAACCGCCTCCGTACTCTGATGGCATTGCTCCACGTGGCAGTCAATCATTCGGAGCATTTAATGAAGGTATGATCGACATTGATGTCGAAGATTGGCACAGAACGCGAGGAGATCCGGCGAAAGCCATCATTGATTCATTCAAGGATATCTCTGCCGCTGACCGGGCGGAGAGTATTAGCATGGAAGAGCCGTTCGGCTAGACTCACAGTCCAGTCAGTCGGACTATGCGCCTCCTTCGACTAGACTTGAAGGGAAGGCAAGTGATCCGGTAGTAAGAGTGGCCCCTTTCTTGCAAAGTCAATGCCAGGGAAGTCAGGACCGCCCACCGAGGAGGTGTGGTCGGCCGGACGGACTGACCGTAGACGGCCGGTCCGATTGGATGCCGGCCGATGGAATCGAGTACCCGGAGGTCCGGCCGGCTCGCACTTATAGTTGGGAGGCACCTGTCAAATCGGGGTTCGGCCTTTCGATTAAAAGGTCATGGACCTGACCTTTGACCGACCGATCATAAAGCACCCACATTTGTTAGTCTCCAAAGCACAAGTAAACCCGCTGCGGATGTCCGGTCGGATGTTTAGGTATCTGTCCGCTCGGACTACAAGTTTGGAGCAAAGGAAAAGGCCAGAGGATTTCTTTCTTTGACAACCTGTAGGTTTCACGTGTGTGCCATGCTCCAAATCTTGTGACAGGGGATTCTGCTGTCCCATCGAGGGTATGCTTTGACTATAGCGATATGGGTCAGGTAAACTTTCTGACAGCCGCGTACCTAGGAAAGGACAGGTAAGCTTTCTGACAGCCGCATACCTAGGATAGGACAGAGGACACTTATGCACCTTGGTACGCGTGCCCAAACCTTTCACAGCTCTATATAAAGAACCTCAGGTTTCATCGACAAAGGATTCTGGGGTACGTACTCTGAGACTTTTGGAGCCACCTTGTTCATCATAATTTACCTAACTTGAGCGTCGGAGGGTCGTCGCCGAGAACCCCCTTCCCGGCCCGACTTCTGTGCAGGTTAGCCGGAGCATCGCGCCACAAGTCAGAGATCTACATCAGCGAGCCAGGGAGCCACGTGCCCAGCGTCTGTTGATTTCTGGTTCGAACAGGATCAGTTTTTATATACAATTTCTTGTTTGATTCCCCTAACATTAACTCGGATTGATATACATCAAAAAGGGAAAGATTGTAAATATCCCGGGTTAATTTTGATGTTGACTAATTGAATTAAGTTAAGTCCTGTGTGTTTGATGCTTTATGTCTAAGTGTGCAGGAACTTAGGAACACAAGAATTAAATCAAGCGGAAGATGCAACGAGCAAGAAGGATGGCGAGGGATGAGAAGCTACAGAAGAGTACACTGGTGAGTGAGAAGGACTCATGAGGTGCATTCGAGGGACGAGAAGTCAGGAGAAAGTCTGGTTAAGGAGAAGGTAGGAGGTAGATTCAGGTGAGCTTAACTTTTGACAGTCGGAACATCACCCAAGTGTAAGAAAAAGTGGATGGTCAGCTTGGAAGTTGACCATCCCTTGCGCCTCTAATTGACCGGAGGTGCCTTGATCTGAAGAGCCGAGGCACCTTAGATGGATCTCAGGCGCCTCGCATGTAAAGAGGAGTGGATTACATTTGCGAGACTTAAGACACCTTTTTACTCAAGGCGCCTCCAAAGGTTCGGTGTCGTTATCGCGGAGATAAGCAGCAGAGTCCACGTCAGCCGACCTGAGGTGCCTCAGATGAACTGAGGCGCCTCCAATCTGCCAACTCAGTTAGAGGAACGTTATGGAGTGGATCACATTCAACCAAACTAAGACGCCTCCGTTGGAACTGAGGCACCTTAGATGTGCCACGTCAGCAAGGGTCATTGTTTTATCAATGAACTATAAATATAGTCCTTGAGCTAGAAATGAAAAAAAACACTCAGTTTTGTATTTCCAATTTATGTATTTCATTTCCTGCTTTCAAACATTGTAAGGGGTTATTCAGCCTTCAACCATTATCAAAGAAGGAACTTGATAGTGCTTTCCATAGTCTTGGATTAACAACCACTTAGGTTATAACTAGGGTTGTAAATCAACCAAGTGTTCGTGAACAAGCTTGGTGTTCGGCTTAGTAAGAGCTTGTTTATGTTTGTTCAATATACACAAGATTAATTAAATAAACAAGCTTGAACAACTTATTAAATTAAACAAACAAGTTTGAACACATATGCGTTCAGCTCGTTAATGTTCGTAAACAATGTTCATGAACCATATTCATTAATAAAACTCTTTTAAATATGCTAAATAAATAATAAAGTAAAATAAAATAAACAAATAAGTTTAAATTATCAAGCTCCAATAACCAATTAAACAACTAAAGTTTTCAAACAATCAAACGAGCTTGAATTGAGAGTTCGATAACATCTAAACAAATTAAGCTTGAACCAAGCACAAGCCAGACTCAAGCCAAGGTTGAATTGAGAGCTCGATAACATCTAAATAAGGGAAGCTCAAACCAAGTTTCAAACAAGCTCAAGTTAAAAAAAATAAATCAAGCCAACTTTGAACAATCATTTCAAAAGCTTGATTCATTTTAAGCTCGGCTCGACTTGATTACCTTATCAAACACACCCTAAAACTCGGCTCGGCTCAGCTCGGCTCGTTTACAACCCTAGTTATAATCAAATAAATCCCTTTAGTCTTTTACTTTATTTTTATGTTATTTCTTTTTAATTAATTAGTGTGTCCTTGCTAAAGTATGTTAGCAAGAGAAAATAAAATTCCAACGTGTAGGTTATTTATACCCCTCTAACTGATCCACTAATCTTAATACATAGGACCTTGTTCCATGTCATTCCGAACTTTCTACGTCCATTAATCAATTTCAACTAAAATTGATTAATGAACTCAAAGAACTCGGAATGACATGAAATCATATCTTATGTGCTCGTCTAATTCTCTTGATTATATATATATATATATATATATATATTTATGTGTGTACTCTCAAATATCAATTTGATACACCATATTAAGAGTAGTAAATTTTTTATTATAAAAGACTTTTTAATATATTTTTTTAAAAAGTTTTTAATTAATTACTATAGTATAATAATTAATTAAAAATATTTTAATTTTTAATCATAGAAACATACCGAATCGAATGCTACATTGTAGTAATTAATTCGGGAGCGAAAGAGAACGAGCAGAGTGACAAAATGAGTGTCGAGTACTTACTTTGGGCATTTTCGAAGTTGCCTATACAATTTGCTTAATACGAAACTTAATATACATGGTTCAGTAATTTGTCATATATTTGTGATATCAATTACACTTTAGTTTATAATTTTCAATTATGTTACCTACATTTTGAATATTATATGTTATATTTTGAGATTTTACACTTTAGTTTATATTTTTCATATTTTATTCAAAAAAACCATCTCATTAATAAAAAAAATGATTACGTTTTATTACTTGAGGGGTCCCATTTTTTTTAAATTCTCCTTAAGCTTGAAAAACGTTAGGCATGGCCTTGGGTGTTGATATGCTCCAACAAGTAATTGTGTGGGGTTAGGATTGGGAGAAACTTGAGATGAGCTCGATGGTGGAGTCAAGAATAGATATTTTAGGGGTTGTAGTTTATTTTATTTTATTCTTTACAAGCAATTAGTTTGATTAAGGATGCCACCAATTAAAATTACAGGCCTTTGCAGTAGTGCAAAGAAAAATTTAAAATTATCAGCTAAATCTAATTTGACCAATAAAAAATTAAATATTATTAGCTAAATCTGCTAACCAGTAATTATAATTATTTACTAGTAAAGATTCATTTTAGCCGGTAATATAAAATTTTAATTACACTTGATCTTAGTAAAAAAATTAAAAGATATATTTTTTAACATTATTTGGTCCAAAGTATTTATAGGACTATCTTTGCTCGTGATGTTCTAAACTATATAATTAAAATTTCTTCTTAGGGTTTTCCGTTCATTATCTGACAAGTTAAGGGAAAAAGCGATAAATTCCAGGGCAATGTATAGTTTAGCAAAATAGGAAAAAAAAATATTACAATTATCTATTATAAAATAATAATTAAATAATAATATCGGCAAATCAACGCGTGCGTATTACGCTACTAAACACCATAAAGGGAGTACGGGGAAACTTAACTCCATCGTTCGTCGGAAGAGGTTCAAAAGTGCGTGTTTGCGGCTGGTGTGAAGGGATGTCTGGAGGAATCGCCCGTGGTCGCCTCGCAGAGGAGCGCAAGGCCTGGCGTAAGAATCACCCCCATGTACGTGTATCCTTCACCTCTTCCCCTTCTCCTCATTTTTTTTTTTTTTTGATCGTAACCTGATTCTTCTTGTTCCTGATTGTCTAGGGTTTTGTGGCTAAGCCCGAAACGCTTCCTGATGGCTCCGTTAATCTTATGACCTGGCAGTGCACCATCCCTGGCAAGCAGGGGGTACGTTTCCTCCTTGATCGCTGCTAGTATTTAAAGTTGTTAACTTTTTAGTCGGATTCGTTGTCAATCTATGTCTTCTTCATTATATCGGATCCTCCGTTTGGGATTTTTGACTCAGGTTGTTTCACGTTCTTTGATAAATGGATCGTGTTCGTGGTTGTTCGTCTAGGTGCAACCAATTGATGTGTTTCTGTTCAATTAGGTTATGAATAGTCATAATAAGCTAGGGTAAACTCATGGTCGAGATTATGCTTTTCTAGATTGTTATGCTCAATATTTTAAAACTTCAAAGTTTTGTGCAGGGGGGAAGAACCGTCTTTTGCTTGTACGGGGTTTTGTTTTGTCTGCACTTGAAATCAGGAAATTTGGGTATAGTTATTCAGGAGGGAGGCCTGAGGTCATTGATTTTCTAACCAAAGAGAAACTAGCTGCCCTTACACATGATTCTTTTACTTAATTTGGTCAAATACAACACATTTTTTCTGTTGTATGCCAAATTGCTATTTGGGTCTAACATGTACTTAAATCTCTAAGTGTTTATAGGTGCACGATGTTTGCATATTAGGGCATCTCCAACGGTGGCCATGGTTTTTGGCTTTTTTTTGTGGGCCCACTCTAAATGAAGAAAGAGAGTAAGAAGCTGGGTTTGATTTTTCGAACTCAGCTTCTTAATTTTTGATGACATGTAGGAAAGATTAATTTAAAAAACCTGACAAAAAGCTCCGTTGGAGATGCTCTTAAGATTCTAGTCTATGTAGCCATAAATTGCAGTATATTGTCTTTTAAGATCATTTTTGTTTAACATTTTGCTTATTTTTCTTCCGTTTTAAGCTTAAGGTATCCACATTATTTCCTGTAATTTATGAATATTGTCATGTAATTGCTATCATAATCATGATGATGGATTTTTTTTTTCAGAAGTGTTTGTGGAGTTCTTGCATTATGTTTATATCTTGATTGCTTCATAGTTCATATGGTGCTTTTTGTAGTCATATTTCTTCAAATGAGAGCATAGTTATTAAAAGCGCTCGTCTCGCTGCGCCTAGGTGCAATGCGCACTTGCACCTCGTTGCCTTAAGCATGTGTCTTGTGAGAGGCACCAGGTGCACTTAAAGCGCTTGGTCTTAGAACCGATGAAGATTCAACTATACAAATTAGAAACATCCGGTGATGATTATAATGATATGATTGAGCAAGATGATGAAGATTTTGCTGATTTAAATATTTGAAGTTTTTTTAAAATTTGAATTATGTGCATGACGTATTTATTTTACATTATTGTTTAATATTTTATCCATAATGAAATATTTTAGTAGAAATTTCCTATATATGTTAAAATTGTAAAAATTTATATCTGGAGCACCTTACTTTGGTATGGCGTGTGCCTCACCTTGTGCATTGCTTCTCGGACCCCACAACACTTATGCGCTTTTAGACACCTTATGCCTTGAATAACTATGGATGAGAGTCGATTTTGCCATGTAATTTTGAAACATAATGACTCAGGAGTGTTAAGAACCTCTCGGATCTTACTAAGAATCTCATACTTGGTAGTTGGGAACTTCATATTGTCATTAACATGGGAATAACCTTTGGTCAAGTGAATTGGTAGAATAACATAGGCAATTGACATGCATAAGTACAGTTGTGCATGCATATTTATATTTTAATTTCTCTAGTAGTGCCTTCCATGAATGTTGATGTGACTTAGATTCTTGGCCATTGACAGTTTTAACAGGACCCCCAAATAGCTAAATCACTTTTAGGTCATTCTGCCCTATCCTTTATCCCTTTAATAAGCTTTATCTTGTCAGTTAAGCATGTCAAGTTTTGTGTAAAGTCAATTGATTTCTCAACAGAAAATAAAATTAATTTCTGTTGTTGTAGTTTATTGTTCTCTTATCAGCCAATCCAATTTCACTAAGGTTTTGGTACTCAATTTGTTTATATTTATCTAGGGCTGTTTTTTTTTTTTGGGCAGCTTAGTGATACAAAAATTTATGAATGAAGGACCCATCTTAATGACATAGATGCTTCTACCTTGCTGACTGGGCTTATTAGCTATCTATCACAGTGTTGTTTTCTTCTGGATTTACTTTACTAATTTTTATCTTCTTTTAGAAGCACTTTCTCTGATATATAGTCTATTTTCTTTATTTGTTTTATGTTTGAGTTCCATCAAAGGGTTCTTACTAGGTCATTTTCAAGGTTAACTTGGGGTATCTATAACATATGGAGAAAATTGATGGAAGAATTTCCTAGCTTTTCCTTCCATCCTTGATTTCTTCCCAACAAAACAGAGGGAAAGGGCAGTTGGAAAAAATTCACCAGCCATGTGTTTTTCCTTATTGTTTTCATCCAAAGGAACGCATGCTAGTTATGGAAGTATTCGAATGTGTAATTTGGGAGAAAATCTTTAGTAAGGTTCATTCAAGTTAAGTAGGCAAAAAATTGTGTAAATGAATTGTAATTTCAATAGTAAGAAAGGAATTGAGGGCATAGTTATAAATAGTTAAGATGGATATATCTAAAATTTTTGTAAGAATTTTAGATATCTTGGATTTATCCTTCAATAAGATCAGTCAGAAAATAACTAATGGATGATTCAAATTGAGACTAGTTTCTAGAGTTTTGGAAGAGGGACCATTGTGTGCTTCTTTATTCTAAAAGAAAATTTTATAAAAGGCTGTTCTGATACTTCATGAATCAGAGTGCGCTGAGGATTGGATGGTAGGAAGTAACATGTGCAAAAAATATGTAATAGAAATAAAAATGTTAAGATGGACCTATGTGGTGTATATAAAGATATACTAGTATTCTAGTGAAATTATTTGTAGATCCAATAGATAATATAATGAGAGAAAATTAGTTGATCTGGCTGCAAACCTATTCAAAGGTAATTCATATTTTTTATAGTAAGTGTTTGAATCTATTAAAAGAGAATGTAAGAAGTGGAACATTATGTCTTATACATGTAATTTGATTTTGATCAATTAAAATTTTACTGTGATGGAACTGTTGTCCCTAGTATGGATCTAGTTGAAAATTGATAGAGAAATTCTAGAAATGATTATCTGATTTACTCTTCTTCAACTAAATGGTTAGCAGTCATGAGGTGTGAATGTCTTTTATTCTTTTTTCATCGGTTTGTTTTCTTTTGAACTTTGAAGTCAATGACAGGATATTTTAATGAACTAAAAACTAACTTATTGGTAGGCAATTAGAAATAGGTTGAAACTCTTCGGATTAAAGGTACTTTTCTTCGTGTGATAACTACTTTGTTCCATTTGTCGAGCTAGTATCTTTTTTCGATTATTTTTTTTTTCAAGAACAAATTGTTCGTAAGGTTTGTTTCTTAAGTTACAAATCAGTATCCCCGACTCTTCTAATAGAGAACCCTTTATTTTCATCAAAATTTGCCATATGACTGAAACAAATATAGTGAAGCAACGTTTGCCATTTACTGCTGCAGACGGATTGGGAAGGTGGCTATTTCCCTCTTACACTTCTTTTCAGTGAGGATTACCCCAGCAAACCTCCCAAATGCAAGTTTCCTGCAAGTTTTTTCCATCCTAATGTCTACCCTTCTGGAACTGTGTGCCTATCCATTCTCAACGAAGACTATGTAAGTGGACTGAGAAATGTTAATTAGACTTGCCATTTCCATCCTTTCTGGTGTGTGCATAAGATAGTTATTTAAACTCTACATCTCAGGGATGGAGACCAGCCATTACTGTGAAACAGATTTTAGTGGGGATACAAGATCTGCTCGATCAGCCTAATCCTGCCGATCCTGCCCAGACTGATGGTTATCATCTATTCATCCAGGTTCTGGATATTTCCTCCCTTCCCATTCATGTATTTTTTTTGTTGGTCTCAAACAAGATTGGTTTTTTGTTAAGAGTTTACTGTCTTTGCAGGATGCAGTTGAGTATAAGAAAAGGGTTCGTCAGCAAGCTAAACAATATCCAGCACTGATCTAATGTCGACCTTTGTGATCGGAGCTGCTGCTTCTGTTAGTTAAGTGATCAAACTCTTAGGTTGTGGTGTGGCTCAAGAAAGCATGTGGAACTCATTTTGGCATATAAGATGCTAACAAACAGTATATATTGTTCAAAAATGACTGATTAGTCCATGGTTGTTTGGGTTTAATCTCGCTAGTAAATGTAGCTAATACTTCATTGTTGGTTTTGGAAGTAACTCGTCTGTAATGTCATCTACTATGAAGATGAAGGTATTTTCATTTTGGCTTTTACCTTTTTGATTTTCTTCGTTAGGAGAGAAGCTTCTTGATATTCTGCTTCTTTGTTAAACTAGATATCTGAGGTTATTATATACATTTTACTAAGATAATTCTCAGGCACTAAAATAATTAATAGCTACTAATTGAAGTATTGAACACAATAATTACAAAAATTATTAAATAGCCAGGCTATCCAATTCAGGTTTATAATTGTGGTCCAAGGCCACAGGCCGGATCCTCTGGGGACCAGATCTTCTTGCCCGCAAAGATTGGATCAAATCATGGTCCAATCTTTGTATTAGTGGGGGGTAATGACCTCCCATCTGTTAATCTTTGTATTGGTGGGTGTTAACAGGTGGGGGTCATTATTTTCCATCAATCTTTCTGTCCCGGTCTAGGAGCAGGTCAGGATAAGGGGCAGGGGTCTGGTCCAGGATCCCTGGACCATCCTTGATCCCCTATTCATTCATTGGATAAATTGGATCCTACTTATTTAATAGGTGGGGTCCAGTTCATCCAACCAATGAACGGACAGGGCCTCTTCTGGTCTAGAATTTTCTGGACCAGAGGATCTGACCTCCAGGATAAGAGGATCTGCCCTCGATCCCCTCTGGACTGTTTTTACGATCCAAAGAATATTTTTTTTGTATGTATTGATGGAGATATATGATCTTCATTTGTAAAATAAATGGAGATTATACATCTCCATCAATACATGAATAAAAAATATCCTTGGATCGTAAAAAAATAATCTAGAGAATCTCCTCTCTGACTACATGCCAATGTAGATTTTGTTTTAGTTTTAGTTTTATAGTTTTCGCCTTTCAAATTACTTTATGATAAAGTAAATTAATTAATGTCGATCATTTTTACCTTTACATTTTTTTTAAAAAAAATTCTATCAAACCGGTTCAGTTCATAAAATGGACTCTAATTCATATAGTGGCCACATTTTAAAGGTAAATTGAAATTTTTTTAATGAAAAGCAAAATTTTGGAAAACAAAAGAATCGCATAAAGCGAGTAAACTTGGAAAAAGGAACGAAAGTCGTCGGAGAAAGGAGAGAAGTGCGTGTTGTTGGTTGCGAAGGATGTCCGGAGGAATCGCCCGTGGTCGCCTCGCCGAGGAGCGCAAGGCCTGGCGTAAGAATCACCCCCATGTATGTGTACCCTTTTCCTCTTCCCCCTTCTCCTTATCCGAACACTTCTTTTGCCGTAGATCTTAACATGATATTTCTTGTTCCTGATTGTCTAGGGTTTTGTGGCGAAGCCCGAAACGCTTCCCGATGGCTCCGTTAATCTTATGACCTGGCAGTGCACCATCCCTGGCAAACAGGGGGTAAGTGTCTTCCTCGTTGATTGCTGCTCGTATGCAAAGATGCCATTTTTTTATAGTTTGGTTGCATGTCCAGCTATGTCTTCTTCAATTTGTCTGATCTTCACGTTCTTTGATTACTGGATTGTTATGTGTTCGTCTAGATGCAATCAATCGATGTGTTTCTGTTCAATTAGGTGATTGATAATTTTTTGTAAAGCTCTTGCAAATTCATGGAGCATGGTAGAGACTGTAGTTTTCCCAGATTGCTATGATCAGTGTTCTAAAACTTCACCATTTTTATTCAAATTGAATACTTTTCCATCCTAGATTATGTTCTGGAAACTGACGTTTACTGGGAAGAACCATCTTCTGCCTGTATGGAATTTTTAACTTATTTTATTCTGAAAGAACCATATTTATGTTTTAGTTGCCCTAAACTCACGGTAATGATTGTTTGTAAATTTAGAAGTTAGCTATAGTCATTCAGGAGGGAGGTGGAGGCCTATTGCCGTTGGTTTACTAACCAATGCAGAGAAAGGAACTAGCACCTAAACTATTATTTTTCTTATTTCACTGAACACAAGACATATTTCTGCTACTGTATGTCAAATTTTTTGTTTGGTCTCACACTTAATTCAATCCCCATGCATCTATAGGTGCACAACGTTTACATATAAAGATATAATAGTATCTGTGGTGTGCCATAAATAATTTTGCAGCATATTGTCCTTGTGAGCTCATTGTTGTTTAACATTTCACTTAATTTTTTTCTTCCCTTTAAAGTTGGGCATTCACATTGTTTCCTGTAATATGCATATATTGTTAAGATATGTAATTGATATCATTATCATGATGATGGAGGATGGTTTCAAAAATCTTTATAGAGTTCTTGGTTTTGTTCATGTCTTGAGCACTTCATATGGTGCCTTCTGTAATCAAATTACTTCTGATGAGAGTGGCTTGTCATCTTTGAATGATAAATTAGTTAGGACCATTAAAAACTTAATTCAGTCTTGCTAAGAACATCAATAGCCTGTTACTTGTGTAACAAACTGTCATGGGAATAACTTTTGGCCAACTGAATTGGTAGAATTAGGAAATTGACCTGCCTCAATGGCAGCGGCTGGTGGAACTTGAGATGCCCAGGAGATCCGGATATGAGTACCTCATGTATGCATGTGCACTTTGTACATGTGTATTTTATCTATTAACTTCTCTTTTAGTTTGGCTTTCTTTGAAGAGGTTGAACATGCACAGAAGGATGCTGAGTGATTTGGATTCTTTTTTTATATTCACTTATAACTAGACCCTGAATAGTTAGATCAATTCCATGACATTTTGCCCTGTCCTCTATCCGTATCCCATACATTCAGATGAGTTCATTTCTATTCACTTTTCTCTTATCATTCAGTCCAATTTTATGATGGTGCGGCTTTTCATTTTGTTTATGTTTGACTAGGGTTGGGTTGTGGATCAGGGAACAAAATTTATGCATAAAGGAAACATCTTGATGACATAGATACTTGTATCTTGCTGATTTCACCTATTGATCATCTAGCACTTTGTGTTTTCCTTTGGGTTTTCTTTATTAATTTACTTTCTATCTTCTAAAACACTTCTCTAGAAGTTTATTTTTTGTTTATTTATCTAATTTAATTATTAGATTTTGTGAAGGGGAGTCTTGGTGCAAAGGTAAAATTGCTAGGTTCGAATTGTGGAAACATCATCTTGCAATGCAGGATAAGGTTGCATATAATAAATTTAATATGATCCAACCCTTCTTTGAAACCGCGCATTGGCCAGAGCTTCATGAATCGTGGCCTTTTATTTAAACTAATTATAATAATAAATTTTATTTATCGTGAGAATTTCAAAATATACAATTCTAAAATTTTTTCTTTTGGATAAAAAGTAAGTGTAATTAGTCAAATAATTATAACTATTTTATATATATATATATATATATATATATATATATATATATATATATATATATATATATATTCATACTAAGATTTAATTCTGTCACGGCCCGAGGGTATATTTGTCCGCTAAACTGGACGGTACCCCCTATTGACAATATAGGAAATAATCGATATCAAACAAATTTAAGCTAACACAAACTCCAATGCAATATAATAACATCAAGTCACAAACGACAATACGTGTATGTATGTATGTATGAACATGTGATCATATTAAATTAACCAAAAACATAACTACAACATAAATATTCGATACAAAAGAAAACCAAAATTTCAAAACAGTGAAAGGTACACCAACAACTCAAACAACTGAAACAGAAATCCAACTCGAGTGGGACCGACAGCCAGGACCTTTGAGCGATACAACATCTCCTCTATCTATTAACCTGGAAGTCAAAGGAAAAATAAGGGGTAGTGAGTACACTCAGTGGGTAGAAGAAAATAGCACATGAATAATATACTGACAGGAGATCAAAGGATGCGATCTCAGATAAAGTGCTTACTAACCAACGTAAGTGCCCCAACATAATCCTCTACTAACTAAAAGTATAACCAATAACATGATACTACACTAACCTGCTCAATCAAGTATAACCAACAAATTGGGAGTACATACCGTACATCCAAAACCACCTGCATAAACTCAGCACATAACAAGCATATAACAAACGTATAACAAAATCATGACTGCACGCAACAACATGCTACCACGAATGGGTCTCGTGGGCAGCCAGGATATCTACTATCTGTGGGCGACAATACATACTACCACCATCTGATCCAGTGGGCAGATAGGGTGAGGTAGCTATCTAGCTCCTCAGCTACTGACTGCGGGCGACAATACACGCTACCAGTACTTGGTCCAGTGAGCAATCAGAGCACATGAATGCCACTATTTGCGGGCGACAATACACGCTACCACTATCTGATCTAGTGGGCAGACAGGATGTGTAACTATCTAGCTATGGACTGCGGGCAACAATAGACACTACCACTATCTGGTCTAGTGGGCAGTCCTATGTATCAACCACGAATGGGAGACAATAGTCGACAGGATAAACCAACGATCACTAACGACTCTCTCAACCACGAATGGGAGACAATGGTCGTTACGATATACCAACGGTCGATAAGTAGAAAATGAATAGTCACATCCAATATAACACTCTATAGCCACACCTTAGTCTAACCTCACTAGCGTATAGTCATAGGCCTAAATAACAAGGGTCTAGTAGGATACTCACTATCCTACACTACGGTATGAAATAACAAATAAAGCTTTAGCAAGATGCTCGATATCTTATACCTCGGTATGATCATCCTAACAATAAGTACAAATTCAAATCATCTACCAAAGGATCTTAGCAAAGTATCCAATGTCCTACACTATGGTATGATAATATTGTGCATACATATAAACACAATCACAAATAATAAACAAGACTACCTAGCTATCAACAATAGGTCAATATTTAAGGACAACCAATAAGGTATCAACTCAGGAGCAATATAAGACAGATTTAAAGTAGGCGAGTAACTGTAACCTCATCAAATATAGCAGTAAACAATCATGCACTATAATCAAAGCTATCAAGAAGATAAGTAGTATCTACCCACCTCAAATGTAGATCATATCATAATGGTCTTCAAGTCAAAGGATTTGTTTCAAGCTCCAATCCTCTCGTTACTTATTGTTCATCATCGTCGTCGCAAACGGCGGCCGAAGGTCATTGGAGATGGCTTGGGTGGCCGATGGTGAAATAGGTCCGGCTAAAGAGTGAGACGCGGCATCGGCGGCGAAGCGTTGCGGCAGTGTCGCACGGCTACTTGGCGTCAGATCGCGCGGAGCAACAATGCCTTGAGAAAGAAGAGACGTGGATGAGTGACCGGGCAATGGGTGCGGCGGCGTGAAAACACGGCACCGACGTTGGGGTTCGCGGCCAGTCGGCGCGACGACACACCCACCGGGGAACCTGCACGTGCACGAAGAGGAAACAACGAAGGAGCAACTTCCGGCGGTCGGGGAAGGACAGGGAAACGACGCCAACATCGCCGATCGCGTGGGCAAGGATGCGATGCCGGTGGTCGGAGCGCTGGCGACGTCGTGCGCGACGGGCAGATGCGGCTGTCGCGCATGTGGGGAGGGAGGAAGGAAATGCTAATTTGAACTTAGGATTTGATAATTGTAAACTTATGTTTATGTTTAATCAACTCCTCCTTTAAATAGATATTTAAAATCTAGAAAAATTTCAGTAAATTCCATAAATTTATATAAACTGGTTTATTGATAAATTATCCATTAAAAATATTTATTTCTCTTAAAATAATTTAATTATATCAATCTTTAATTATTTTAAATCCTTATCTATAATTTTTTTTTTTGGTATATTACAAATTCAATTAGGAAGGTATCATAAATTGGATTAACCTTTTTTCCTTCACTAGTTCAATCAAAGGATTGTTTCTATTCCGTATCCTGGTTTTCCAGTTGGTATATTTATATATTTTTCTTTTTCTAATGCTACCCAGTGCTCATTATATGAAGTGGTATTACGATCACATGTAAAACCCATATTTAATTGGTATTGAACTCATCTAGTAATTTTATTGATGTGATAAAAAAATATGTATGATTATGTACTTATCACTATAAGAGCGACTAGAAATGTAATAGATGATTTATTTTTATAACCATAGGTTTACATCTAGCATCAACTTAAGTTTGTATACTTTTATGTTAGTAAATGAATGCGCCAACCATATATATGTATTTGCAAAACAATATTGTATTAATTGTTAAGAATAGCAATAGAAGGAATTTGAAAGGTGAATTATGGAGAAAAAACTTTAGAAACTAGAGGTTTCTAGCAAGGTTTAAAATTTCGACCCATGCCGAGATTTCGGGTTCGTATCGTGCCGTGCCGATATGGTTTCGATATTTTTTAAATATAAAATATATTAATTAAGAATAAAAACTAATCTAAATATTTAAAATACAAAAATAAAATATTTTTAAATATATATATATATATATATATATATATATATATATATATATATATATATATATATATAATTAAAGTAATAGTTTTATTAGGGTTTAGTTAAGCCTATTTAAAATATCCGTGCTATAGCTAGGAGTTGATTGAAATTATTAAACTATGTTTATTTAATTTTATTGTTTGAACTGTTATGCTTGCGAGAAGACTCTGTCGTAGTCGCGAGGCTTGCGCGACTAGTCCACCGCGATTGATTGCACGATGAGTTTGCCATGGCCGCTGGGCTCTCACGATGAGTCTGCCGCGACCTCTGGGCTCTTGCTACGAGTCCATCTCGGGGCGCGTGTGATAGTCCATTGCGGTAGGTGGGATCGCGCGATGAGTCCGCCGCTGCGAGACTCGTGCGACGAGTCCACCGCCGCGGGGCTCGCGCGACAAGTCCACCGCCGCAGGGCTCGCGCGACGAATCCGCCGCCGCAGGGCTCGCGCGACGAGTCCGCTGCCGCGGGGCGTACACAACCAATCCGCTGCGGCCTCGGGGCTCTCGCGACGAGTCTACCGCGGCCTCAGGGCTCGTTTGACAAGTCAACTACAAGGCCGCCGCCGCGGAGCTTGCACAAGAAGTCCACTGTGGCCTCAAGGCTCGCACGATGTCTTCTCCGTGGGGCTAGCATGATGCCTCTGAGTTCAGCCATGAGCCTCTGAACCTTTGGAATGTCGTTGCCGGTTTTGGTCTGCAGGCAGAACGGTAGGTTCCGCCTGTTTTGCCCAGTGAGGAACGGTATTTTAAACCATGGTTTCAAGTTAAGTGGAACTAAGATTGAGTTTAGTGGTTAAGATTAAGATGAATAGATATGAAATGCCTATTAGGATTTTATATATATTGGATTATAATTTAATGAGGTATTGATGAAGATATCATTAATATGCTATGAATGAATGTTGAAAACAAAAAAGTGTTTTGAGCCTTGTGTGGTGTGCTCCTCAGTGTTGTTAGAGACGTGAGGCGTAATGTTGCTTGAGACGCGAGGCACGCCGAGGCGCAAAGGGCTCCTAGAGCCTGAGGTGCTCGCGAGGCACGCCCGAGGCACGAGGCGCGCCTCTCTTGAACATGAGGTTGATTACTAAACTACTAACACACTCATATAATATGCCATATATGATAACTATTAATATTCCACACACACACAAATATCAAACCACTAGCCATAAGACTAGTGGTTTTAAAAAACTTGTCGTTTTCGTTTTAAAAAACAAGAGCACGTAGCAAAAAATGAAATAGACAGAAACGGAAAAAGATACGAACACAAGGATTTATTTGGTTCGGAGCCTATAATGACTCCAACTCCAAGACTCAGGTCTCGTGAACCTATCGATGAGTAATCCATTAAATATTAAATACCTCTTCTGGAATCGCCGGAAGAGGGGATCGAGTACAGAAAGAGTCGAAGAAGTGTAACACGCTGCACTTCTCGTTTGTATAAATTAAGTATAGTAATTAACTTTTGTTACCAAACACTGTTTGTAGTTGGTCGGCTCGAGCTCGGTGTTTGGGTGACTCCTCAACGGCAATTGGACGCAGCAACGTCGTAGCAGAGTTATAGCAGGAAGCCGGAGCAGTCGGAAGGCCAATCGGACGCTTAGAAGCTCGTATGGAAGTTGTGTTCAAAGCCTTGGGCGAGCACCTCTTTTATAAGATGTGGAAGGCGCCTTCCATAGCGTTGAAGGTGCCTCCAGCGATAAAAACTTATCCCGAACAACTCGCTCCTTATCTGCGACGAAGTCTGAATTTTATCGGAAGACGTCTTCCATAGCACCAAAGGCGCCTTCACAATGTGAAGGCGCCTTCCCATGTACAGGAAGGCGTCTTCCTTCACCTCGAAGGCACAAAATGTGTTAGTCCAAAACCAAAACATCTAACCTACAAAACAAAGTTTAGCACAGTAATAATAAGCAATAATAATTAGTTCTTGTCCTCCCAGGATCAGGAACTAGTCAAGGTTCCAGTTTAGGGATCCAAAATGGACCTAAATTGGACCGACGCCGAGACGCGTCCTCACTAGGTCACTCTTCTCCAATGACTTAACTCACTTACCAACTTGATGTCTGTTGACTAGCCTCTTGATCCACCAAGTCTTCATGCTAGTTGTCAGGTCTGCAAACCCAACTTGACTTCGGCCGGTTGTTAGGTCCCGCGGACCCAGGTGTCAGGTCCTCCAGACCCGTCAACTCCTGCACACTTGGTAAAGCAATTAGATCACAAAAACACCTAACTTAACTCATTTGTCATTCATCAAAACCTGAGTTAGACCTTTAGTGCAAACTGCACCAATAGTATTTCCCTTCTCGACTTGTTTAGGCCTAGCATGTGAACTAGAGGCCATGGATACGATGTTTTTTCCTCTAGTACAATATTCAGGCTCTTCAGCTCCACTAGCCCTAGCAACGACATTCCATGTCAAGTCATCATCTTCAAAAACCAACTTATCTTCTTCATTATCACTTTCTCCATCCATTCTATCCATCAACCATTTATTATTGTTATCAATATCTGTCAAAGAAATGGGATAATCTGATCACGTGCATCATACCGAAGTTTTTAGGCACGATTGTATTTCACAAATACTAAATTATTTAAGTGTTGCGGAGATAGCCTATTCCTTTTTTTACCGTGAATCTACAAAATGTCAAAAATCACAATAAGTATAATAAAATAGCAAAGAATATTTTCTATTTATAAAAGTAACATACTAATAGTATTATACATTTATATTTATTACATACTTGTTCAAATACACTCTAATTGCGCTCACAGCCAGAAGCACTACAAGTGAGGCTAGACACTTTAATAGCTAACTTTTGCAATTCTAGGGTATTTGCTCCGTAGCATTCCCACCATTCTGTTGGAGATAATGCTCTTCTATCTCTAATTGTCACATTCCTCTCAAATAACCCTTCTGCCTTTCGATATATAGAGAGTTGGGTAGTGATTTTATCTTGCTAAGCAGTGCTTGAAACCAATCTCTCCATAGTTTCAAACAAACCATTTACCACTTCTCCACATATATTTGAATCCGTGTATAAATAAAAATATTCTGAATTTAAATAATGTCCTACAGTATGCGGAGGCCGATGACGTTTGCATTCTCATCTCTGATTAATGATCTCAAGCACTTTGTATTTCTCCTCAAAGACTTTCATAATTGTTTCTTTTGCAATCAACCAGAACACGGACACATTGAGTAAAGGGTCATATATCTTTAAAATATGCACAAGATTGCTCCAAAATCTAGGTGTCATGATGATTTTAGCTACCTTTTTCCCCCTAGCTTCTTTTGTCCATTTACTCTCTGTCCAATCATTTGAAATGAACATTTTTCTTAAATTTTGCTTCTGTAGGTTCATCCTTTCAAGAGTAAGAAAAGTAGTAGTAAATCTTGTGACACCTGACCGACAAATCTCTTTTTGTCTTGTGAATTGCCTCAGCATATTTACCATACCTGAGCGAACATAAATGTAGGCATTCACACTCATTGCCTTCTTCAATGTTGCTTTAAGATCAAGTCGACGCAGTGAGCAGCACAAGGAGTCCAATACAAGTGTGACATTTTTACTTCTAATAATTTTCCTACAAAAGAAATTAGGAATCTAAATAAGTTTAACATATATAAGAAAAAGCATATTGATAAGAAAGAATTAAATAGATTCTTACCAGCAAGCACATTGTTACTTGCACTATCCGTAACAACTTGAACAACATTTGCTTCTTCTACATGTTCCACAAATCGATCAAGCAACTGAAATATTTTCTCTCCAGTCTTTACATAATCAGAAACATCAATCGATTCGATGAAAAACTGAACCTTTAGAAGAATTCACTAAAAAAATTAATCAATGTCCTCTGCCTTTTGTATATCCACCCATTTACCATCAAACTACAACCATACTTGGCCCATTCTGTTTCACACGACTTAATGTAATCATTTGTCACACTATTAACAACCTTTTTTAACCCGCACCTCATGATAACTAGGCCCTTTTAGACCTACATCATATTGGCCAACCAATTCCAACATCCTTTTGAAGCTTGAATAGTTAACGACATTAAAGGACTTGCCGCATCATACATCCACTCAGTTATGATCATACAAGCTTTTTCCCTCAATTCTTTCTTGTATGCCTCATTTATCGCAGTTTGCCTCTCTTTACCCTTTTCACTTTCAACATTTTTGTGCACATTTGGAGCAAAATACGTATCCATTGAACTTATTTGTCTTGGCCTTTTTTGCATATTCACTGATCTAGAACTCGGCATAGCTTTAGCTCCAATATCATCCATATCAATATCATCACCAAGAGAGTCTACATCCTCAAAGTCCAATGTCGCAAGTTTAATAAGATTACTTTTCTCCGTATTTTTCTCCATGAAATTTTTAATTTCTTCATGTACATGAGCCAGACATCTTTTGCAAATCGTAGTATTTCGAAACCCCCTAACAAGATGTTTTGCATGATAGATATCCCCTTTTGTAACTTCTTGACAAAAGTTACAAATCAAGTCATTTTTGTTATCCGGATTAATTCTTTGAAAATAATTCCATGCTGGATCTTTTGATGCATATGTTGGAGCATCACTATTATCTTCCATGATAATTGAACAAGAAAATAGCTTGAAAAATCAAAAACAAAATAAAATCAACACTCTACCAGCAATAGAAAAACATGATAAAAAAATTGGAAAAACAAGAAAAAAGCCAAAACCGGACAGCAGCAAGAACACGAACCAGCAACTCAGCAAGAAGAAAAGAAGAAAAAGAAAAGAAGATACCAGAACAATGAGAAGGAGAAGAAGAAGTAGAAGAAGAAGAATAAGAAGAGAAGAAAAGAAAATAGAAGAAGAGAAGAAGAAGATAATAGAAGAAAAAGAAAAAGAGAAGAAGAAGAACAGGAAAAAAAAAATGAAAAAACACATACCTAGGTATGGCGGTGCGACTTACGCAACGGTGGCGGCGGATGGAAATGCTCCGGGTAGGCTCGGGTTCAGGTTTCTTCTTCTTGCGTTCTTTTCTTCTTCCCTTTTATCATTTTCTTCTCCGTGCCCTGATTCCAAACCAAATGAAATGTTTTTTTTTTGGTTAAAAATCCAGAAATTGTTCACGAGACGTCCCTTGATCGCCCCTCAGTTGAGGTGCAAAGGCGCACTAAGCGCGCCCAGGCGCACGCTTGACGAACAATACCCACCTCGTGTGGGAAAAGATACTTTTCCCAGCGCCTTGTGCTCCTCATGCCTCGAGCGCGCCTTGGGAACGCCTTTAACAACACAAGTGCTCCTTAAAGTAAAAGGAAAATTTTGTAAGATTGTGGTATGACATCCCAACAATCGGAGTGCTAGACTATCAGGAGATAATACACATGAAAAGTTAATAAAATATTGATGACAACCCTACCATAGATGTGTTTGGTCACTAGAAATGACAAAAATAAAAATATTGTAATATTAGAGAGAAATTAGCTCTAATAGTTACTAAAATAAACTTAGATAAAATGAGTTGAAATGGTATATAGACATTTCAAACATAATCAATAGATTGTATGGTTAAAGGAGTTGGATTAGAGCAGGTGTAGAAAGTAGAGGCCTAAGAAAATTTTCTTTAATGTACCCAAAAAAATGATATAGCAGATTTGAATATGCATAAAGCTCAATGGAAGATAAGATGAACCACAACTAGATTTGGATGTTGTGTTAAACTTCTAGATTTTTTTTTATACATGTCGCTTGTTCATTGATAGACATCTTGCTAGATTTTCCTTCCCTTTCTCTTTTACCTCCAAAGGAAGGTAAATTGTAGTTGGTTTTTTTTTCTTGCTTTATTTCGTGTCAAGTTTGCTTCACTCATAAAGCACCTGTCTTCTTGCTTTCTATTTGTTCATGAATACTTTTTATAGATTCCGTCATTAATACTTTTTACTCTTCTTTCAACTTAATAATTGGTGGTAAAATATTTAGTCAATTAGTGTTGTTTCTATATGATTTTCTCAAACTGTCTCTTGCAAAGCTTGAAATTGATACTGTTCGATTTTGATATTTGATTATATGTTTTGTGTTGTTTGCGCTTTGACACTTGACATATATTAGCATGTTCCAAGCATGCCGAGATGATTTAAAATGAGGTTTGTTCTATAATCCTCATTCACTTAGCTCTTCTATTTCCAAATTGAAATATATAACAATTCAAAAATACATTAAATTGAAACTTTAGAGCAATAATTTTTGAACATTACAAGCGACACAGTGTAAATTATAACATATGATTATATTTTAACTTATAATTGAAGAATTACTTGTGTATTATCTTACTCAATAAATTATTGTTAAAAATAATACTTGTAAATTATAATTATTAGAACATAAGAAACTAATATTGATTAGTAAGATAGAGTTAATTATTTAAAATATTAATATTTACCAATATACATAATATAAATTTAAAGTTAATTGTTAAATGTAGTTTATATTGAAGTTATAAATATAGCTTAATTATTCTGTATAGCTGTTTTAGATTTGTAACTTAACTATAACTTACTATTAGAAGCCAACAAGTCATAACTTATAGCTTAAATATTACTGATTAATTAGTACGTATAGCCTAAAGCCATTGGAGAAAAACAGCTGGGAAAAGAAAAGGGTTAGGAAAAAGTAGTTCTATTGGAACAGAGGGAAGGGAAGATGGATTAAACTTAAATTTAAAACTTTATTTGGTTAAAAAAGTAAATTCAAAATAGATTTGAACAAATAAATTTGTTTTTTTTTAAGGTATGATTTGAGCACTATTGCATGCAAAAGTTTTGTTTTCCTCTCAAATTGAATTTAGCTGGGAAAAGAAAAGGGTTAGGAAAAAGTAGTTCTATTGGAACAGAGGGAAGGGAAGATGGATTAAACTTAAATTTAAAACTTTATTTGGTTAAAAAAGTAAATTTAAAATAGATTTGAACAAATAAATTTGTTTTTTTTAAGGTATGATTTGAGCACCATTGCATGCAAAAGTTTTGTTTTCCTCTCAAATTGAATTTAAATAATATAGAAGAAAAGTGAGAGAAATCGCTAGTATTTTCCTTCCCTTTCTATTTTGCCTCCTAAGGAAGGTAACGTGCAGTTGGGGAATTTTTTCTCTCACTTTATTTCGTGTCAAGTTTCCTTCACTCATAAAACACATGCCTTCTTTTTTTAATCTTATTGATAATAATTTTTATAGATTTCCTCATTAATATTTTTTGCACTTCTTCCAACTTAATAATTTGTGGTCACTACATTATGAAAATATTTAGTCAGTCAGTACCATTTTTATAGAAATGGCTTTCTCAAATTGTCTCTTGCAAATTTTGAAATTGCATACCATTCCGGATTTTGACCTTTGACTATAGAGTTTTGGTATCGTCCATGCCATGCTGACACTCAACGAACATTAGCACGCTCCAAGCATTCCGAGATGAAGTAAATTGAGGTTTAGTACATTAAATTGAAACTTTGAAACAATGATTTTATGAATATTACAAACAATAGGTTGTAAATTACAACATATAATTAATATTTTAATTTATATCTTAAGTTATTACTTGTGTATAATCTTACTCAATAATTATTGTTAAAAATAATACTCATAAATTATAATTTATAGAACATGAGAAATTAATAATAATTATTAAAATGGAGTTAATTATCTAAAATATTAACATTAACCTATATACATCATATACATTTAAACTTAATTGTTATGTTTAGTTTATATTAAAGTTATAAATACAGCTTAATTATTCTGTATAGTTGTTTTAGAATTGTAACTTAATTATAACTTACGACTATAAGCTTACAAGTTATAACTTATACCTGAAATATTACTCATTAAATAGTACATATAACCTTAAGGCATTGGGAAAAAACTGGCTAGGGAAAGAAAGGGGTTAGGGAAAGGTAGTTCTCTTGGAGGGAAGGAAAGAGGGAGGAAACTTAAATTTTAAAATTTTAAAAACTTTGTTTGGTAAAAAAATAAATTAAAAATAGATTTGAAAAAATAACCTTGATTTTAAGGTAAGATTTGAGCACAATTGCACGCAGAAGTTTTATTTTTCTCTCAAATCGAATTGAAGTAATATAGAAGAAAAGTGAGAAATCATTAGTATTTTCCTTTCCTTTCTCTTTGGCCTTCAAAGGAAGAAAGGTAAGTTGGGAATTTTTTCTCACTTTATTTCATGTCAAGTTTCCCTCACTCAAAATAGATGTCTTGTTTTTTTGTTTGTCGTATTCATTAACAAATTAGGATTAATTAATAAGCACTTATACTTTATAAATTAAATCTATAATTGTATTAAATAAGTCAGGATTAATATTTTAAATTTCATAATAATTATTATTTGTTATATAAACTTATATTCTAACTTTATTAAACCCCCACTCACCTTGTCAATACCACTCGTTATCTTGGGTACTGCCTACAATGAGCTTTCCTACTGCGAAGAACCACCTTTCTTCCCCTCCCACCTCTCCTCTACTTCTAGTTGATGCTCTTTGCTTCTATCTGGGTACGAGTATTTACTTTATCCAACCTCTTCTCTTTGTTTTGGTCAATAAGACAAAAATGGGTTGGTATTCTGATACCATTTGGAATTGCCTTGGTTTTGGTCCACATGGATGGCATGAGCAGCAGAGTAGTATTTGCTTATGCCAACCATTGTCTGGTCTCGTTTCCCGCACAGAATGATTAATCTTGGTAGTGCCAGTTGGGGTGGCTCTTGATTTTATTCCATGGTCTCTGACACTTGTCTTTTGGATTTCATCATCGGAACTTGAAGTCGTAGACATGGGCTACTTCAACCAATTGTAAATAGGCATGTAAGTGAGCAATTAAAATGGCTTAAAATTTCTTCCATTTAAGTTACTTTTCCCGATGACAACTTTGTACCACCTGTCTGTTGAACCAGTGCAATTTTTGTCTCCGGTTTAACATTCAAGAATAAATTATTTGACAAGTTTTTAGTTACTTTTTAATATTCCCAACTCTTCTAATAAGGAGCCTTTTATTTTATTTTATTAAAAAATTACATATGACTGAAACAAAAATACTGAAGCAATGTTTGCCATTTACTGCTGCAGACGGATTGGGAAGGTGGTTATTTTCCTCTTACTCTTCTTTTCAGTGAGGACTACCCGAGCAAACCTCCCAAATGCAAGTTTCCTGCAGGTTTTTTCCACCCCAATGTCTATCCTTCCGGAACTGTGTGCCTATCAATTCTCAACGAAGACTATGTAAGCGAACCATGGAAATCTTGATGAGATTTCACGCTGTCATCCTTTTTGATGTGAGGATAGCATAATTATTTGCACTGTCTCTCAGGGATGGAGACCAGCCATTACTGTGAAACAGATTTTAGTGGGGATACAAGATCTGCTTGATCAGCCAAATCCTGCTGACCCGGCTCAGACAGACGGTTATCATCTATTTATCCAGGTTTTGGATATTTCATCCTTGGTTCTCATTGATATTTTATCGTCTTTAATAAGATTGGTTCTTTGATAACAGTCGTAGAATTTGCAGGATCCAGTCGAGTATAAGAAGAGGGTTCGTCAGCAAGCTAAACAGTATCCAGCGCTGATCTAATGTGAGCCTTGTGATTATATTCGCTACTATTTGTCATCGAACTCTTTGAATGCGATTGGACAAGAACGATGTGTTCTTATACAGCAACAAACGGTATATATTGTTCAAAACTAACTGATCAGGGCATGGTTGTTTTGGTTGCCTTTCACTAGCAAACCTAATTGATGAGTAACTCGTCTGTATTTAAGGTCATCCGCCAGGATGTGGAGTTGTATGCTATTTCACAAGACTGTTGCTTTGGTTCCTGCTTGTCGTGCTGAAATTTTCATATGCGAGTATTCTAAGGGGAGTCGAAGCATTCTAGCTTCATGGAAGTATTTCTTAATTGCTGTCTTCCAAATGGCCGTTGCTTAGGTGGGAGGTGGCCAGCAATCGCACTGTCTGTCTTAGGTGGTGCTTAGGCGGTCAAAGATTAGAGCTTGGTGAGGCGGGCGAGATGGCGGGTGAGGCAGTAGATGAGACGGATAACAAAATTTTAAAATCTTAGATATATTAATGCATTTTCTAACCCTTTCAAAATATAAATAGTTCCACCAAATCACCCATAATCGATTTCCTTTCTGCCTGGAACCAACCCCGCCACTGAGCATATTAGGTGAGCTTTTATATATTTCTAATAAGTTTTTATTTTAAATTTTTATTTAATTATTGAAGATTAATGACGGAAAATAAAAAACAATCGAAGATAGAAATTAAAGTTAAAGTTTAGTGATATTATTTGGGATTATGAGGTATTGTATTGTAAAGAAAAAAAAGATTGGATCACATGTAAATTGGATGAGAGACTTATTAAGGAAGGAATTTATTGGATGAAGCACTGTCTAACTATGTAAAGAATGATGATTATTTATAATATTATATATAAAAAATAATATAAAGAATTTTAACTGCCTAGGCGACGAGCAGTTATTGACTGTTATACCCCTGTGTATCGTTATTTACAACAATGCTTAATTGTACTTTAAAAAGTCTTTAATGGATTTAAAAAGTTATTGGTGGATTTAAAATGTTCTGAATTTGAAAAAGTTTCTAGCCACTATAGTGGTATTTGATTATGATCATAGAAGGATTGCAGATATTTTGCAGCATATCAGATCAGATTAGAGATGAGATCCTCTCTTCGAAAATAATATGTTTTCATGTCTCTTCGTCGATCGGATGATTATGATATTTCCGTGATGTACATTGCATCTTAGAAATGTGATTTAGTTCGTCCGATCGATAAGGAGACATGAGAACACATTATTTTTGGGACAGAGAATCTCATCTCAGTTTTTCATCTGTTCAAATAGTCTTTTTGCAGTATTGAGAGGCACTTGTACTTTAAATTACCCTGCAGTTGAGTTCAAATGCCTTTAGAATAAATTGTCTCAAAATGTAAAATAAATGCCTCAAGAAATTTTTTTGTTGAATAGGTTGTTATTTATATCTGGTTGATATTTTTCCTATGATTAAGCAGAATTATGTCTTTAACATTCGATTAAAATTTTTTTTTAAAAAAATAAATAATTGAAGGCCAATATAGAGATATAACTTAGAATAAGATTATTTTAATGACATATTATGGTTATTTAGGATCCTCTGTGATTTCTTATAAATGTAAAACATATTTTAACATTTAAATAAAATTTAGTTAAAATTTAATGGCACTAAAATAGAGCAATTACTTTGTTTAGATGCATTAATCATATATATCATAGTTATTTTGGACCAAATACCCATTGTTTCCCATAATTATTTATATAATACCATGTAAAAAATCATTAAACAACTAAATATACAAAAATAAGATGATAATAATAAATAATTAAATATTCTATATTATTGAGGTATAATGAGGTTTAAAATTAAGAATGAACGTCAAAAAATATTTTATCTCAATTTTAACCATTTGGTTTGATGGTTAAGTTATTGATTATGTTAATGAATGAGAGCTCTCAACTTTAAAACCCTCTCATTATAATTTTTTTTAAAAAATATTTACAAGTTATTTTAAAAAATAATCTATTGGTCACAAATGATGGTCTAACCTAATTGTCAATGGTGCTAGCTAGCCAACAAGAAGAACTAGCAATGTTTCGTCCTGGTGCTCTAACCAATTTACTGTTGGCAATGCTCTGGTCATGTTAAGGAATTTTCTAGGAATATAGTATAAGTGATATTAAGGATTTTAAATTATTTTTTTTTAAAAAATAATAGAGCTCTAGTAGGACAATTATAAGAAACAAGATCATTCATGAGAAAAATATAGGTCAAAAATCAAAAAAAATTTTAATCAAATCATTAAATAGATATTCTATGTTGATTTTTTATTAAAAAGATACTCTATCTTCTTATAAAATGACACAGATACATTTTGATCCATTGTTTACTTTTGACACATGCATATTTCTGACACACATCTCCCACCTAAATCTTGATTCAAAATGGTGTTGCAGTAACTATGTCATAGTAGCTCTTTTACGGTTATAGTAGTTACGATTTTATAACTATTATAATATGAAAAATAATTATAATAAAGAGGACTAAAGTTTTTTAAAACTCTCCAAAAGATTTTAATTGATGTTTTTTGAATCTAAGATAAGGTCGTTATGAATCGAGAAACTAATCTGATGTGTATATCTTTGAATTCGATTCTAATAAATTAATCCAAGTCTGAGTTGAGAAACTAATCTGATGCGTATATTTTTGAGTTTATTTTTGATAAACTAATTTGAGTCTCGATCTAAAAACTAATCCAATATGAGTTTTTCAATTGTCAAGGAGTCTTAAAATTCTTCAAAAAGCTAATTTAAATTGTGTAATTCTTTCACAGGCAAATAATGACTTTGTTAAAAAGCTCTTTGCATTAATAAAAGAGTTTGACCATGTTGTCTAATTAATAAAAGATATGCCAACAATAGATCCGAAAATCTTTCATCAATATTTTTACTCACCACTCTCAGTTGTAATAATTATGAAAACATAACTGTTATAAACTATAAAATTATAACTCACCACTCTCAGTTGTAATAATTATAAAAACAAAACTGTTACAAACTATAAAATTATAATTGTTACAACACAACTCTCATTCAAGATTTAAATGACATTTTAAGCGGGAGATACGTGTATCAGAAGTAAATATTGTACCAGAAGATAGTCGGGTATTATAAATGGGTGTAGGATGCCCTGTTAATAAACAATCATCTTGATGATTTCAAAAAGCACAAAAGACGCTGTTTTCACTTTTGCCCAAAAATATTTATGTTTTATTGTATTTACTTGTTTTCTCTTTTGAAAGATTCATAATTCTAACCTACTCACTTTATATTATTGAGGTTGTCAAGTCATGTAATTTCGTTCCATTCCACTCTTTTCCCGCTACTGAAACACTGGAAGTTTGGATGAAAATGGGGGCTACATGAAGGATACCATAGTTATCAAGGTAAGACTGATTGGAATCCCATTATTCTGTAGGTTTGTTGACTGCTACAAACAATTTGATCGAGCAATAATTGCACCGATGATGCTTTGTGCCACCCTGAGTTGATGGTACAATGTGATGTCGATGAACCCATCCCAGGTGTGATAGAACTGCAACTCGATGAGCTACTCTAGAAGTCAAAACAGAGATATTCACTTCTGATAAGTTGTCCCTTTGAAGCTGTGGCAGAAAGGTCTCTTTTTGGAGAGAATCCAATTCAATTGTTTTCACCCAAAGGGGTGCTGGCAATCAGCATTCAGCAGAAACAGGAAGACAAGAAACAGTTGCATCACCAACTGACGCAGAAATCATGACTAATGAAACGAAAGAAATCTAACAAAGAGCAAACAGGGAAAACTCTTAAAAGCTTCACATAGAAGAGATGTGACTTGGACACTGTGCATCAAAAAAGTTCACCCAGAAGAAGAACAGTCGTATAATGATACAGCTGCGATGGTCACAAAATGGTACAGCGGCCCTTTTCTTCTGTCTGTGATGCAGTGGCTTGTTGGTATCTGTTTGGGTCTGATGGGTTGTATGTAAACTCAGAAGTATCGAGACCATACTGTTACAAGCATATGCAAAGAGAAAATCAGTAAGAACAACATTTTTTATAAGCTGCAAAATATATTGAAATAGTTACACAAGAAACAGTTTACTTTTTCTCTCATTCTTTGGCTCCAGGCATCATTTCTGCTTGGACGGTGGTCAAGACTGCCAAGCACAGGTGCTCCACTTGCTGCGGCTCCTTGCCGATTCACTAATGGCTGTCGGATGGTAGATCTTGGAGCAATAAGCTCGTCATCACTGTCGTATTCAGCTGGTCTGTTTGCAGATCTTACTATAAGAGCTAACACAAATACAAAACCCTGCAGTTTGTAGATTGTATTATCATTCTTGGATTGATAAGGTAGCTCAGCATACACATCACATCCCATCACATGATCTATAGGTAAATATCAGAAATAACGTTCAAATGCCAAGGGACAAAAAAAATATAATGCAGCAGCTGCCATGCACCAGAAGGTTAAAATTTTCTTAAGTAAATCTACCATTGCAACATACAACAGGAAGAGAACAAATGAATGAAAAGGCCCCTGAAATACTGGTTCGCAAAATACATGACCCAAACAAAGCCTGATTTCTAAAAGAATCAACAAGGAAGGAGATATTGAAAAGTAACACAGAATGTATATGGTGATCCATGCTCCATGTATTCTTTTGTATCTTTCCCTTGCCCCCGGGTGTAGCGCATACAGTGGGAGCATGACATCTCTGGCATAATGGTCAGAGGTCGATTCTCAGTTCATGGCCAGAGGTCGATTCTCAGTTCAGTTCCTGGATTTACCCACCATGTGTCTAACATATGTGTACTTGTATTTATCTCCCTCCATATCCATGGGGCCGGCACTAGGGGGGCCGTTAAGGTAGCGGACCCCCTCCTATCTTTCCAACCAAGTAAACCTAACCTCAGTGTTGATCTGAATAATTGATTAATAGAATGAAGATGATTCGCTCGCACAAATAAAGTTGTCTAGCTACTTGCAGAAATGGAGAATCACGACTATGCACACAATGTGTCATCAGGTATTCTAAAGATGCAGTAACTCAACATACAATATTGGGTAATCATAACATTTTGGCTGGGTTTCATATTTTGCATCTCACCTTAAACCCAGCACGAACCTGATTATCTGGTCATTTTTCCAAGAAATACAGGCCCTCAATCTTTGAGTCTCACTCACTTCCAAAAACACAATGGGAATTAACAAGTGTCAATTTTTTGTAGGATTCTTTTGGCAAATTCGTAATACAAGCGCATCCAAAAAGTAACATTAATACGGTAAATATTGAGATACATTAACCTTGGTTATATAGTTCTATTATCTTATCTTGGATATACTAACATTTTGTACAGACTGTTTCCTAACTGCCAAACAGCACAACACAATCACAAGATTCCAAAAGATCTTTCATTTTAACTACTCTTTCTTATTCTATAAACGATATCCTCATCAATGCATCCTAGTTGAATAATAAATCCAGATATCTAAAATTCTTGCAAAAAATTCCTATTCATCCATCTTAATCATTCTTTCACTTCTCTTATGGTTGAAATTCCATTTTGTATTTGAAATTAATTTCACTTTAAAGAAGTTATACTTTAAATTATAGTTCAAGTAAAAAGAATCTCTACATGATAATAATTTTACCATGAGAAACGGGTGAATTAAAAGCTCAACACTATCAAAGAACATTCATCAACATAAAAGAAATGAGAATGAGGTACTGATAGAAAGTTCAAACAGTTACCAATAATTCTAATGCTTCATAAACAAGACCTACCTCGAAAATGACAGCTCCAAGAGCAACCCACTTAGCTATCTTCCAGTTACTATCCAAGAAATCATATATTCCATCAAAGTTCCCAGTTTTATCATCAGGGATAAGCTGCAGAGTATCTACTGTTAGAATTCGCTAAAAAAAAAAAAAGAAAAAAGACAAAAAAACAAAAGAGAGCAACAGATGTTAAGAAGAAACTCACTTCCTTCCAGCTATGGTCAAAGAATATGAAAGCTGCAACAGCCAACTCAGCTACGATCAACAAAAACACTAGGAAAGCATACTAAATTCATATTAAGGAAAACATCAACTCCAGGACAAGAATGTTTGAGAATAGGAAGTAATCTGCCACATCAAGAAAGATTAAACAATATTATCCTACTTTATACAGGTGAAATGACATTAGGTCGTATAAATTGTTGTGTTTCTGTAAACAATGCAAACCTATCTGTGTAATGTTTATGTACTTCTAGCACAACAACATAATGCAGCATGAAAAATTGCACCCCAAAAACTTGATACTCAATCCACCGACGAGCAAAAATGTTATTAAGTTATCCATTACAAGAATCTTAACTCCTTTTATAAAGAGATTATATGATCAATTCTTTGTAAAATAATGGACTAGTTTATTTTATAAACATCTCTAGCAGACTTCTCTAAAAATCTAAACAAATATTTAAAACAACTATCAGAATTTTAAAACTAAAAAATTTGAAGGAATCCAAATTGATCCCCAAATCTCAAACTGCCTTAGGATATCTTTCCAGGAAAACTAAAAACATGGTTATTTCACACAAGCAATGGTTTCTATACATATATGAACTAATAATTGCAGCTGAAGTCCAGCGATTAAACTGAACATATGGCCAACAACTAACAGTTTACAGTTCTTTCTCCATCCTTCTCACAAAATCATAATAAGAGTTTAATATGAACCATAACTCTAAAATAAGAGGATATATAGAGAGTGAACTTAAATCCACATATGTTATTATCCAATAGAGAGACAGAGCAGGTTCTCTATTTCTGTTTGATGACGCTCTTAAGGACAAGAAGAGGCCATTGATGAACCTTAAGAGTGAAGGGCAAATGAGCAACTAAACTGTTGAAGACAATGCCATTCCAGTCAAATGTCAATGAGAATTTTCCCACAATTCAAATTGGTGTACTTAATTAAGTTTTTTTTCCCAAGTTGATATAAATAAGTTTGAAACCAAAAATAAGTTTGTGTAGGGATACAAAAGACAGGCAGCAACCATTTCTTGACACTGCTCCTATGCAGCCAAAGCATGATATGACAAAAACAACAGCTCCAATGCCAATAAACAAATAAATAAACCTGCACTTGAAAAGATATATTCAAATTAGATAGAAAAAGACTTGACAATGACAAGTAAAAAGTATATATATCAAAAAGTAAGAAAAAGTTTGTCCAAGATATACTATGTTAGTTTGGCTGGACAATCATAACTAAAACTACAAACAATAAGAGAAACACCAACTTTTTTTATCATAAGATGGAACATTCAAGAAAATTTAAAGAAAATACTAAACCAATGAGTACCTAAATCAAAGTTGAAAAACAAAAATCTAAGAGCACAGAAAAAAAGTACGATAACTGTTTCCTAGATGAATAACAAATACAATGGCGTTGACGATACATTGGAGCATATCCGGCATGCACTGTGAGATTAGACTTAATTAGATCCTAGAATAGGTGTGTGAAAATAGGATAAGAAGCAATAAACATTTATAGCCTGTCATAGCATCCTTATCCAGTTAATTAACCAGGAGATGATATTGCAGTATATGAAATTGCCTCCATAATGCCTCTTTATTTGCAAGAAGGAAGCAACTGAAATTGAAGCCATTATAAGATGATTGTCTTTTGAAGGTTCCATAAAGCACAAAGTTGTCCAAATTGTTTGGAAATCAACCATTTCAGGGTTGGAAAGGAGCCATAGATGAAAGGGCATTGGGTTGCAGGTTTCAGCTTGTCCCATTTGAAAGAGGCTGAACTGAAAACTAGTCCAGTTCAACATTAAAAGGAAGTTTGGTAAAAAGCTAATCATATCCGACATGCAAACCTAGATAGGTCCCACTGGATTGTTCTATTTATAAATGACTAAATTTTTACCCAGACTAGTTGAAGCCATCAAAAACTAATAGTGGATTTGGTTCACACACTGGTCCAATTTGGATAACATTATTTGAGCATAATCGTCAATTATTATTTACCTGACTAATTCAAGCAGGGAATTCTGTTTACCATTGCACAGGATTTCCAGGAAAGAGAAAAGGAGGATGACTAGTAATATAACTCAACACAAAAGCCGAAACAAAATCAAAACTTGTTTGGCAATCATTAAATAAACATAAACCCTTGACAAACAAAAATTTCATGTTTATTGCAACAAAGTTATCAAATACACAAAATGCTTGACAGAAGAAAAAATAAGAATCAGATCTATTCCGTACCAAGCTTTTGGGAGATAGTCAAGAAAACTGGATGAAAAGGACACAGCAACAAGCATAGGCCGCCCAAGCTTCAAGAATTCCAAATCGTTGCTCGCCGGCGGAGCCGCGTCGTCACCGCCGCCACCAGCGGCAATTTTATTCCACTCTACCAGCAAGTAAATCCCATATCCCACCATTGCTAAACCAGTAACCGTCAATACAAAATTCAAAAGCTTTAGCAAACATTCCCAGAATCCCTTGCACGCCATGATCAGTATCTAAACCTGCTCCCAACTACCGGCCTCCTAGTACAAGACCCGACAGTTTCAATCAAACAAACCCAACAGAAACCTCAGGGGACATATTGGAATAACGCCAATAATTTTTTGTTAACAAAACGTTGCAGGCCAAATCACGACTAGGAGAGGAAACTACCTGAAGAAATCGTACGTTCCGCCAGAGATTGCGAAGTGGGGCGGGGGTTGGCTTGTCGCCCTTCTCTTGCCCTGCCGAAGATCGTGTTCGCTCTCTCTCCGTCACCCAACATTTTCCCAGGAATTTATTTATTTATTTATTATTATTATTATTATTTTATTTTATTTGCATTTCGTAAGGTGGAGCCTGGAACAATGTCCCACCACGTGGCGAGCAACGGAGAGGATGGGCGATGTGATGGACGGTTGAAAAAGTTGAGGAACCAGGAAAGCGGTGGGTCCCACTTCATACATATATGATATCATACCTAACAGTCCAGGAAATGAATGCCACTAGTCGGTGAAATTAACCGGACGCGAAAAAGTAGTTTTCAAAATGATCCTCAATATTTATTTTTTTTAAATGCTCTTTATAATTTGAGTAATATTAAATTTTTTCTTTGGATATTAAAATACCTTTTTAAAATATTAAATGAATAATTAACAATTTTTAAGTTGTACTGATATTTGATCGGAAAAGTTAAATGAATCGAATGGATAAACTAAAATATAGTATTGGTTTTCCTTTTCATTACATCATGAAAAAGAAGGAAAGGGATAAAACAAACCGACCTACATATTCCCGCATAAATAAAATATGAGTTAATTATTTAAATTTCCATATGAGTACACAATCCTTAATTCTAATATCATATTTAAATATTTTAATTAAATGTATATTTTGTAAATAAGTCATGTGATTTTCAGAAATCTGTATTCATGGAAGATTACGGAAACCCCCCCCCCCCCCCCCCCCAAAAAAATCTATACGATTCCAGCGGATGTAATCTTGACGGTCCACAAATGAATGGTCAGGATTAAATATTTATGAACAGAAAAAGAAAGAAAAAGGAAAAGAAAGGGGAAAAAGAAAAACAGGAAGAGATGGAGTCGCCACCGTCGTCTCCGACGTCGCTGGTGGTTAATAGTCCTCGGAGGACACTGAGCCTCCTGAGAGAAAGGAGGCACAAGCATCCTGCTATAGATCCAGACGAGAATCCCGCTGTATCATTCGCTGCGGGGTTCGCCGAGGAGCACGGGCTGAAGCCCTCGGAGGTCTACGGCTTCGTCGGATCCATCACCACTGTCCTTGCCGCTGGTAATCTCCACACAAAACCAAGTTTTTCTTAGAAAGAAATTACTTCTCAAAAAATCTTATTTTTCCCCGTCTGTTGACAGTAATCTTCGTAGTTTGGGCGTACACTCCTGAACCGTGGTTGCATTATTTGGGAATCACATACTATCCGAGTAAGTAAGTGAGTTTTACTTATGTGATTTCCTTATTACGTGAGAATTATGTATTTGTTTTCTGTGATACGATAAGATTCTTGACATGAGATCTGTGTTGATGTTTATCCGGACGGCCTTTGTAATAATTGCGTTTGAAATGGCTCACTGAAGTTCTCAAAATCAAATTACCATGACTATGTTATTTGGGTGACCAACCAAAATATTTTCGTTTTTATTAATAGTTCATGAATGATATTAACTGAAAGTGATTATCAAGCACGTGTAGCTTTTTGCTTCATATCAATTGGATTTAAAGCGCATTATATATTCTGCACCTAAATTTGCATGGAGAGGTTCCATCATTATTATTCATGCATCCCTGTCTTAGTTGTCTTAGGGGACCAAAATAAAGCTATGGTTAGATTGAACTTCATCTCTTTAGGAATAGAAGCTTATGTATGCTGTTCAGAAGACTTTGATTCCTGGTCACTCTTTCACGACAAAATGTTCTATCTATGTATTTAATTCATAGGCTATATCCATTGCACATCTTTCTTCTTTTGGATTCCTTCACCCTTCTGATATTTGATAGTACTTACATTGTTGGCATATTCTTCTAGATCTGAGTCTTACAATCTAGATAGAACCCAACTACTATTGATTTTATCCCTTCACCACTCTTGCAAGGTCTTTTAGCCATGGATTTTTTTTGTCAATTAAAGGTGCAACATTTTGTTTGGACTTAATGGCAGACTGCACAAGACATTCACAAGATTAACGGAGGAATCTTTAGCTTAGAAAGAAGGGAGGCAACCAAAAGTGCAAGTGTTGGACATAAAGTGGTTATGTATTGTACATGAACTCATTGCATTGTTCTTGATAGGATGTACATGAAACTTTGACTGTCGTTAGAGAAAAAACTTATAATGAGCATGCTAAAATGCCATAAGGAGTTGGTTAGATGTTTTTGAATTCATTTGATAATCTCTTTAGCTTTGACAAGATGGAGGTAATACAAATTTGTGTTGCACAAATAGTTTACATATTGTATATTAAGGTTAGCAGTTTCTCTCTGGAAACCATGACCATTTAAACCCTTGTTTTCTTAGACCAAACACTTATAAAGGGCGCTTTGGAATGTCACTAGGACTTGGGGCGATGGTTATGAATTTTAATGGTTCCCTTTTCCATCATTTTTTCTTTCTTGTCCTGCAACTATCATATCGTTATCAGTGACCATAATGGACAAGAGTGACAACTAGAAAATCCAAGTTGTATAAATCTCTGATTAAAATGAAGAAAAAAAATGTTGTTAATCAACTCTATCATGAAGTTATTATCCTAGTTTGAGTCTCTTTCATTCTTGGCCGCCTTATGCTAATTATTAATAATATATTAACTATTTTGCAATATGACTAAGAAAACACATAATAATAGTAGATTCTGATTAAGATGATTTATTATGCTAATTTTACCCATGATAATGGTTACTAATCTCAGTTTTTTTGTTGGTGTAATAATTAGGTATTGGGCAATTGCAATTCCATCGTTTATAATGGTAACAGTGGTTTTGGCAATGGTATTTTACTTGGGATTGAACTTCATGGTGACACCTTCTCCAACTTCATTTAATGTATTGTTTGGTAAGTGTGCTGTCATTTGAATTGGTAATGTTGTGTTGTGCTTGTTGGTACTTTTCCCTTATGGACTTGGCTCTGTCATCGCAGCTAAATCTAGACATTAGTAATTGCCGCATATAATTAACTCTTATAATCTTAGATATGAAATTTTATTTGTCCAAATTTTGTCAAATATTGGTAGTTTGAACAGTATCATTGTCCACTGATCCAAATAATTAAGACTCATTGTTTCTTACTATTTCTGTTTCAAGAGTGTTAAGAGATGAGAAACAATTTAGTAGATTAGTTCAACTAAGATATAGGACGGCCATAATTTGAGTTCTAAAACTGATGTCTTTGCTTGTTTTATTGCTTATATATCCTCTAGCTTAGAAGAATTTTCACCAAATATGCTGCATAGCTGTTTATTTAGGACTGCAAATCATTTTTTTGAGGTTGCTTATGAGGCTATTTAGAGGTTTGTGTCTATCTTTTGATAGTAGTAACTCCTGATACAAAATAAATATAACTTAAATTTTATTTGTAGATTTCCTTTTATAATTCAATTGAAATTTCAATGTTCGAGAACTACATATCTTTGTAGCTTTTGTAATGTATTACTGTTTGCAGATGAACATAGCCGAGAGCGCCCTTCAGTATCATTTTTAGGAGAGGAACAACCTATAGAGCCCATCTATGATATTCCAGTTGACCAGATTAACAATCTTATATTTGGATGACAACAGAACAAGTCATTGAGCCAAGAAGGAACTAGTATGTATAAAAGTATCTGCACTATATTCTCTGACAATCCAAAATGTTTGAGTCATGGCAATTTGTCTTCATCTTTATGTATGGTGCTTGCTCACTAGTCACTACGTTAATATTTTGATCCACCTATCAGTTTTTTTTCCTTTTCTTTTTTTTCTTTTTTTTTGTTCCAATGGTGGATTTTGCCTCAATACTAGCTTCCAAATCTAGGTTGTGTATATTAATGCATCTTTTGACTACAAATCTTAAATTGTTCATTACGTATCGAGTCTCCATAACCTTGTCTTGAATTTCCCATCTAATGCAATAGCAATCAATTTTGATGTGCTTTATTGTTTAATTGAATGCTACAATTTGGAAAATATAGATTGCTGCTTGATTGCCATAGTAAAGATTCATGGGATTTGTAGTCTTAATCTTAAACTTTGGACTAATGCTTTCAACCCAACTTAACTCAGTGGTGGTATTAGTCATTGCTCTTCACTTTCACTTGATCAAGCAACCACATTCTGTTTATTTTTCCAAATTATATGTCCTCTAATAAATAAGCAATGGCCTGTAGTATATCTTTCAGCCAAACTCTGGATTATTGTGATTCTTCATACAAATGGCTTTTCCTGATTATCCTTTTAAAAATTTCATAATCCTTCCTATTTCCATCATGTGACTTGTGAAAGAGGATACATGAATTTCTAATTCGGCTAACAAGAAAAAGAATATTTGCTCGAGTGAAAAGTAGCTTAATGATCTTATACTTGCTAAAGATGCTATGTTTTTACCCCTTTTAAACTTGCAAAAATTCATGTATATGTTTTGTTGTATCTGCAGTGGAAGTTTATCAATATATATTTTATAACAGAACTGTCTTTTACCCTGAGGATGTGATATATGATCTGAGGTATGCTTAGATTCCTGATCATTCATAGAAAGCCGTTATATGTAATATATATATGTCATTCTTTGATCGAGTTAGGCCTACTGAGAGATGAATTTTGGTGGCCATAGACAAGTATGCACAGCCTTTGCAGCCTAAAAATTGATTCTTTCTTCTCCTCACTCTACTCCTGAGCTTGAAATACATTTTCCCTCAGGGAGTTTTAGTTTTCTTTTAGCAAGGATTGAAGATGGCAAATGCTCACATGTTTCTATGGCATATAGGAATGATCTATGCGATTAATGGAGCAGTATTGTAAGCTTGTGATTTTCTCTCGTTAATGTTTATCAATGAGATTTTCACAAAATAATTTTAGTACCTTTTGTACAAAGATCGCCAACCTCTTTAAAATGTTGCAAATTAACACAAAATAGGCCAAATTTCCAACTCATGTGAGTTGCCCTTTTCTTCTCCCAGAAGAAGCTTGTGAGCTTTGATGGGTCTTAGCTTCCATGTTCTTTATAATTTTAGTCAATTTTATAAACATCAATGTGGAACAAGGCTTCTCACGGTTCTGGCTGGCGTAACATAAATACCAAAGAAATTAATTCATTCATTTGCGTGTAACCTTAGCTACCAATCTGTCCTTATTTTTCTTTAAATACTACCTTCTTTCTGTTTTTCTGGAATACCTACTTGCGACAAATTAGTTTGCTTCTTATTGCTAAATGAATTAAGAGCCACATTAGTAGCTTCTTTGAAAGAGGCACATCTGGTTATAACATAACTAACCGCTTTGAAAGTGGTAGAACCAAAACTATTGTAGCAATTGAAATTTGTGAAGTAACCTTTCTTACAAGTTGATTCACCCAACAACATAAAGAAGTTTATTTCAAATATGTAAGTATTTTAATGTGAAGTAACCTTTCTTTAACTTGAATGCTCTTTTGAACATTGTTATAAATATTGGATTTTCTTAAGCTCATGGACTTTGTACTTTGTAAAGGCATTAGCTTTATCACATCAAAGCTGAAATTTCTTGATTTAATATTTTTTTAAAATTTTTTATTTAAAAAAAAACATTTTGATAGAACCTTCTCTCATCTCTATTTTATACAAAAGGGCATTGTCATATAAGAAAAAAAAATGACAATATATACAAATAACCAATATTAAATCAAAATTATCAACCCAATATCAAGTAGTTTATGTATTACACAACATAATGTATCCAACAATAAAATAAAGTCTAGTGTGACATATAATAAATCACATATATAATACAATAACAACTAAGCCTTATTCCATAGGCCGGGTTGGCAAAAACCACATATATAATATCTGAAAATAAAAAATTAACACAAATTTTATTGCAATACAAAGACTTCATAAGAGGCTACATACACACCTTTGAGCAACAACTAAGATATCATGCCCAGTCTTGACCCTCAGCTTGCAAATCTAGAGGTCAAAGAAAAACAAAGCACAAATGAACTTAATGAGTCAAAAGAAAATCATGATTAAATATTACAATAACAACAGCAACCAAGCCTTATCCTACTAGATGGGGTCATGATTAAATATGAAAGAAAAAAAAAGTATATATAATTGAATTACTGCATATCCAATATGATCTTACCTGTCACTATTATCACATTTGAATTACAAATGCATTTATGTTGCACATGCTCCTTAACTCTTTCGGTAGCTCTTGAAGTTCCTCATTCCAACTAAGATTGAGATACTGTAAATTGTGGAGAAGGGTTATGGAGTTGGGTAGAACTTCAATATTGTTCCTAGATAAGTTGAGGTACCTCAACTGTATCAGATTTCCTATTGATTTTGGCACCTTCTTGATCTTATTACTGCTTAAATCTAACACCCTCAAGAATTTCAGTTCTGAGAAGATGATTTCAAGTAGATTTGCATTCAGATACAAATAGCAATCACTCAATATAAGGGTGCGCAAGTACAATGGCTTTCTTAGTAAGGCCTGGTAAGCGTTTGATAAATTTTTAACATATAAGAGCAAATGATATGTTCTGTTTCCAATATCTGTCACCAAGTCTTCTTTAACATTCCAATATACATCTCCAGACACTGATCGTGCCAGGTCATGCATCAAATCATGCATCATGCACTTGGTTACATGACTATCATCTCCAAAATCATGCTCCTTGGAAGGTGTCAAGAGAAAGAATGACCTCAGTACCAGATCATCAAAGACACGGTTGCCCATTGTTTTAGCATCGACATTTCCTTCTGATTGTACAAAACCATTTGCCATCCACAATCTTACCAATTCATCCTTTTCGATCGTATAGCCCTTTGGGAATAGGGAGGCAAATGCAAAGCACTTCTTTGACTGTGGAGGGAGAGTGTCGTAGCTCCATTTTAGCGCAGCTAACACTTTTTGTTCCTCATCTCTGAGCTGCCATATTTTACTGTTCAATACCGAGGACCAATGAGTTTCATCTTGAATGTTGTGAAGCATGCTGCCAAGGGATATGATAGCCAAAGGCACACCACCACATTTCTCAACAATCTTTCTGCCAATGTCCATCAACTTTTGATCCTTTTCTTCATCTCCAAAAGCAAATTGTTGAAACAAGGGCAGACAATCATCTGGGGGCAACTGTTGTATTTGGTGGGTAATGAATGAGTTCATTATCGAAGAGACATGTAGGCTACGACTTGTCACTAAAATTTTACTTCCTCTTGCCCCACATGTTAAGGCTGTTCTCAGTTCACCCCATCGTGATGCATCTTCATTCCATACATCATCCAACACGAGCAGAAATCGTTTCCCTGATAATGTATGTTCGAGCTTCTGCCTCACTGAATTTGTTTCTGAGACGGTGGACAGTGCATTAGTAGCCTGTTCTAAAATAGACTTCATTATCTTTGTGGGATCAAATTCCATCCCAATAACTGTCCACATTCTCCAGCTTGCAAAATGAGCTTTCACCTTCTCATCATTGAAAACAAGCTGAGCAAGTCTAGTCTTCCCCAGGCCACCCATCCCAACGATGGTGATGACCTTCATGGTATCTTGGTTGTTTTCGACATCATCATCATCATCAGTTAACAAGTCGACAATTCTCTGCTTCTCTGTTTCCCTCCCCATAATGTCTGAGCTAATACTGGAATGCGTCGTTTTGTAGTCACTTGGTGATATGTAGAAATTGCCTTGTGACAAATTCAAAAGCTTCGACTTTTGCAGTAAAATTGAATCCAGACTCTGTTACAGCTTTTATCATGCTGCCTAACCTACTCTTAAACAAAATTTGGTTATTAGAAGAGAAGAAATCATGCACCGACCTAAAAGAAGCTCTTGATCTCTGCTTGCGCAAGACTTCAGTATCATAGCAATCCACAACATCCTCGAGATCGTAGACCAAGTACCTGAGCTTCCTTGACAAGATCTTCACATCATAAGTGAAAGGGCGGGACTCGACATCTTGGATCACCATGTTAACAATCAGCAATAACTCCTTGAGCTTCTCCATCTTCTCTTCAATATCAGTTATTTCCTTGACGTTCTTGTTGCGTCGGATGAGAATTGCCACCTTCTCACCCATGATGCGAGTCATAGCAGTTACCAAAGCTGATTCCATAGCTGTCTGAACCTGGAAGAAACAAAGATTCAGAAGCTCTTCTTCTTCCTTGTTCCTGAAAGAGTCTTTTTGAGAATGTAAAAGAGGAACTAATTTGAACAAAGACTAACGTTTATAATATGCATTTTCATTTACATTAAAGAAAGTCTTTTATACATACGATCATAGAGTATATATATATATTGGTCAACTTCTTTAGGCTTCGTCACTTGTACATAATTTAGGTTCTGTAGTTTACATACCTCTATAATATATGTTGGTCAATTCCTCTAGGCTTAGTCACTAGCTAGTACATACTTTATCTCCGATTATGCATTCTGATTAAGATTGTTTACCTACTATAACCTATAGTCATCTTGCCATTGAGACAATTAAGCGGCTCGTTCTTTCTCTCTCGTTTTTTATTTTTTATTTTTAATAATCCATGTATCTTTTGATCCAATTAGTCTGGGAGGACTGAGGAGGATGGTCCGGCTCCACAGATTGGCCAACGCCTTCTTATCTAACAGCCAACGTCTTAGATTTTTTTTCCCACGTAAGAAAATTATTCTACAGTATGCTTAGTTAGAATTTGAATCGTGAATACTTATAAAATGAGTATAACTTAAGCATAATATATTTAAGATATTTGAAAGTGATTTCTATCTTGGTGTCAATAATTGATTTGTATGTTGTTAGAGTAATTACTACGAAAATGCATAGAACTTCGGCTCCCTATTACAAGGAATGGAAATACGATTTGAACAACTGCAGCAAAAGTCACCTTTTCTTTGGAAAACACGACAAGTTAAGGTTGTGTTGCCGTATATTAATGTATGAGTGTTTTTTTATATTCCTAGATTTTATTTTTATTTATTATGATTATTTTTAAAAGGTGAGGTGTGTATGGAAAATTATGCTACACGCTATAAGGCGATCCATTCCCGATCGGAGTACCTAAGCAACTTTTTTTAAAAAATAATACTTTGGAAAGCTTGATATTGCGAGAAACCATGGACGGAATTAGAAATTATAATCTATCTCAAGTCTAATAAAAAAAAAAAATGCTGACCTAATTAAGTTGTTATAATCTATATGATTAAAATTTTCTCTTTTCCACCATCGTCATTCTCTCTATCTTGGTCATCGAACCCGAAAAACCTCTCATTTGTATATATTCATAATATTATTTATAATTATGATTCCATATAAATCAATTTTTAGATTATAAAATTAAACTAAACTCTTATATATATTAATATAAATTTTCTATTTATTTCCCATTCACATTTTCAATGTTATATGCTGGACTTTTAGATTGACCGTAGTGTATTTCTTAATTTATCCTAATGATCAGTGAAAAATTTTCATAGGATCGATATCTTAAAGATAATTAATAAAACTAATTGAGATTATTATTTTTTAATCATGGACCAGATTCGAAATATGATTCAGGCCCAAATTAATCGTCCATTAACTAGCGCTTTTTTTTCTTTTAAAGATTCGAATTGGTTTTTCTTTTTTTTAATATAGATATTAAAAAGAAATGTGTTAGGAATTTGAACATAGATTATAGATTAAAATTAAATATCCTAACTAAGTATACTATAGTTATTATTGTTTTCATAGGTTAGTTAATTATATAATAACTAATCAATATTTTTTTACTATATTATTATTATTATTATTAATTGAAGAAAATTAGGAGAAATAGTTATTCATTTATTAATTAATTTATAATCATTTATTAAATCGGTAAATGATTTCATATATTAATTATCTATTTAATAATAAATTAATTATTTTTATTATATAGTTATTTGTAATAATTCCAACAACATTAGGGTCCGACAAATAATTTTACAAATTTATATTTTTTTAAAAAAATAATATAATAATCTTGAACCCTAATAAATCATGATGAACTATGAATTATAATCATCTTAAATGATTAAGATTAAAAGTCGATTCTCCAAGAATCATCAAATCAATAAATTTAAACTATCAAAAAATGTCTATTCTAAATAGTCGAATCGTCAATTCTGAATTAGGTCAGCTGACAAACTAGCATATGTAATTTTCTAATATTAATTTGACAATTTATAATTTATTGTTAAATACACCCGCAATTAGAATTAATTATTAAAAATGAATAAAAAAATTATGTTTTTTTTTATTTTCTGTTATGCTTTCTTTATGCTATTTATTTTTTTTTTTCTTTTTTTCCCTTTTCTTTTTCTCCCCCTTCTAATTAGCATATTAAAAAATAGAAAAAAAAATAGAAAAAGGTAAATCATGTTGGGACATTTGTGTCCGTTAGAGGGGGGTGAATAGCGTTTTGTCACGCTTGCTCGTTTTTGCTTCGTCTTGATAATGTGCAGCGGAATACAAAGATAAAATAAAATAAAATACTCACAACACTAATACCTAGGGTTTACTTGGTATCCACCTCAAGATGAGGTGACTAATCCAAGGATCCACACGACACGTCTATCTCTACTATGAAAAACTCCTTCTCGGTCGCAGTCGGAGGTGGAGAAGCCTCGTACAACACTCACACACAACACAACACAAATACAACAAGAAGAAACGAAAATACAACACAATACACTCTTCTTCGTGCTTACTTGTTGCTTGTCGTGGCCTCTTGAACCTTGGGGATGCACCCCAAGAGCCTTCAAGAACTGGCAGAGAAGCTCGAAGAAAATCGCTGTAGATCGCAGTAAACTCGCGCAAGAAAGTTCGCAAAGAACTGCGGAGAAAACGCTCCGCCCAGGCTTTAAACAGTGCTCCCAATCGATTCAAATAATCCCCAATCGATTGCCACGTCATCACCCAGCAATCTCAGCCGCCTATCGCCTGCAACCAGCGCAACGGTCACTTCCCAATCGATCGACCGGTCGATTGGGAACATCTGGATCGATCGGTGGATCGATCCAGAAGCATTCTGTGCTTCTCGCGATCATGCGAGAACACTCGTGCCCAATCAATCGACCGATCGATTGGCAGCTCCCAATCGATCGCCCGATTGATTGGGAAGGGCTCTGTGCTCACGAAATATGGTCCCGATCGATTGACCAATTGATTGGGTCACTCCTTCCTTCGCAGCACACTCCAATCGATCTGCTGATCGATTGGAGCCTGTTCAATCGATCGCCCGATCGATTGAACACCCTGGACTTGACTCAAACTCAAGTCCAGCTCCCCAAACCCAACTCTTGGTCAACCGTGACTTGTTGGGTTTGCACGCCTAGCATTTGACTATTCCAGACCAACCTTGAACTAGCCTTCTAGCCTCCTCCATCAGCCTTGCATCCCTCGGATATCTCCCCATCCTTCACGCCTTGCCTTCTGGAGCTTCCATCGGCCTCATCCTAGTTGTCGGGTTCTCCTAGCCAAATCACCCTAGGACTTGCTTTGCCAAGATCATACTTGGACTTAATAAATATTTAAAATAATTATATAAACACTACTCATCGAACTCTTTCTTTCTCAATCGATAACATTGATAGCTCATTTAGTGTATCATGTAACACTAAGACCAATGCGGTGATCGCAAGCAGTAGCAAGGCGACAAGTAGTAACCACCATGTAATTAGGTCACAGTTCGCACAAGCGACTGAGGTAGCGTGCAAAAGCCCTGTGCTACGTAATTAGGTCACACGAGCAAAGGCCAACCGCCGGCCCACGTCGAGTGAGATAGCCACTGCGAGAATTGAAGCAATTAGGTCGCACAAACGATCCTTGTTGCACGATTAGGTTACAATTAGTGCCACGTGTTGCAAGACGAAGAAGATTATTGAAGAAAAAGATTATGATTACCTCCTGTTCCATGGATTCATGCCTTGGTAGAAAGAACGCCGGAGAAGAAATCGTGTGCAAAGAAGAGCAACATCGGAGAAGAAATTACATGCCAAGAAGAGTCATGTGTCGATGTGTACCTCAGAGCCGTGAGAATAGGTTTAACAGTCATTTAGGGCTCATGTCTCTCATTTTTTTAGTATAATTAAAAGAATGGACCCTTCATTGGACTGGGCCCTGAGGCGCTTGCCTCTCTGGCCTCATGGAAGTTACGGCTCTACGACCAGGTGTGTCCTAGTGGCCAAATGCGATAGCAGCCACTGGAGAGAGGGGAAGAGAAGAGAGGGGTGGTCCGGTCGTGGAGGTGACAGACATCGACGGCAAACAGAGTAGGAGATGACTGGCGTTAGAGAGCAACGAGAGAGGAAGCGGCAGCATGATGAAGGTTGTGTTGAGTCCATTCGATAGCAGCGGCAATGTCCTCACGAAGGTGGTGTCGGCATGCCTAGCAAAGGCGATGGCTGGAGGCGTATGCCGACTAGAGGAGAAGGAGAGAAGAGAAGGAAGTTAGCGAAGGCGGCGTCGAGGTGCGTCCGCAGGTGTGGGGCGACCCCCGAGGGGCGGTAATTTGGTGAGCGGTGGAAACGGTGATCCTCCCCTTAATGCCCTAATAGTGATTTAACCAAGCTGCCCTTCCCTTTCTCTCTAATTCCTCCTAGGCCCCTGTAAGCTTATCCATATCATAGCTTATTAAACTAAATAAATAAGTTTGAACACATATGTTCAGTTCGTTAACGTTCGTGAACAATATTTGTGAACAATGTTCACGAACCATATTTATTAATAATTTTTTTTCAATATGCTAAATAAATAATAAAATAAAATAAAATAAAATAAACAAATAAGTTTAAATTATCAAGTTCAATGAACAATCAAACAACTAAAAATTTTAAACAATCAAATAAGTTTGAATTAAGAGCTCGATAATATCTAAACAAGGTAAGTTCGAACCAAATTCAAGCCAAGCTTGAATTGAAAGATTGATGACATCTAAATGGACCAAGTTCAAGTCAAACTTCAAACAAGTTCAAACTTATAAAAAAATAAATCAAGTCAAACTTGAACAATCATTTCAATAACTTGGTTCATTTTAAGCTCAGTTCGGGTAGGTTACCTTATCAAATAAGCTTGAGCACCTCAAAACTTAGCTCGGCTATGCTCGTTTACGGCCTAGTCAAAAGGAGATCACATTAGCCATTTTCACGCCTCACACCTATCGACGTCAGCAGGATAATTAAGGTTGCCCGTTGTTGCATAATTACTCATGACGCATGACTGATAAATGATAAGTGATGGCAGGGAGGGGAGTCTAAATGACGACTATGAATGCATGACAATTGTTAAACACCCAAGGAGGCCGAACCGAACAGGTTGCCTTTACTTCTTTCATTGAGTCTTGTCACTTCTTCCTTGACACAACTAGGAAGGGGGACATGGGATGTACCCAGGTCTCCCACCCGAGAAGCTACGAAGAAGACGTCCCAATCCTAGCTAAGTGGTCGAGAATTGAACGGCCGAATGTCGAGCGTCAGATCAACACCAAGTCCCAAACACCAAGCAAGCACTCGAGGTACTATGCCTCCGACAGAAGTCGTTAGTGTCCGTTGCATGCGCTCAGATAGCCTTATAGTTGCAACCTTGCACAGGCTAGCCACATGGCTGTCCCGAATAACTCTATAGATGAAGACAACCATGTAAACCTTAGTCACACGACTAACAATTAGATAGTCATAGAGATGACCTGAGCCATACGTTTAGACGATCTTATTGTTTTACATTCGTCGATAGTGCAACCGAGTAAAAGATCACACAAAATTTCAGCCATGCGCCCACTTTAAGAACATCCTAGAAAAAATCAGACTTCAACAGTGCACTTACTTTAGAAACATCCCTGCCTCTGAAAGATTACACGTGACTTCAATTATACACTCACTTTGAAAACATCCCCAGTTGGGAGCATCCCGAAAAGATTGCATATGGGTCAAAAACAATCATGTGAATCAGAAAATTTGAGTTCATATGGGTAAAAACAATCATGTGAATCAGAAAATAAATACCAAAAAAATTAATTTGCATATGTAGTTAAGCATCAAAAGTGTTTAACTAATTGACGTTTTGTTTGGAATTAGCAATCTAATATCATCTCCCATTTGAACCAATTTATAGGCTCCTAGTTGATATTGGAAATCAAGCCCGACATTTAATTCTTCGATTTTGTGCTTAAGGGCAAGCACACCTCCCAAAGAGAGGAGCGATGTTAAAACCCTCTCTACCACATCAGTAACTAGCTTAAGTACAAGTCACTTGAATTAGTATGGAACAATGGACTGATAATATTGTTCCTTTCCCCTATTTGATAGTTTCACCACTGGTTGCCAAACCATTATACTATTAGACTTTTCATTACAAACAACCACAAAGCGTGAATCGAAGAAAAGTAAATAAATATCAATAACAAGTTAATGGTATACAAAATTAGAAACAAGAACATAAAAAAGAAATCAAAATACATAGCAAAAAAATTGTACCATTAATGGACACAACCAGTGAATTCTCCTCGTGTGATCCAGATTCGCTATTTAAAGATTTATTACAGAAGGTTAAAATCTCATAAAGAAATGAACAAAAGGAAAGAGAAATTTACTGAATGAAATGGAAAATGATACATCCAAAATCCCAATCAAGGATTCAAAACTCGAAAACATATAACATGGATGTATTTACAATTTAATAGCATTAATAAAAGGATATTCCTCCTTACATTACCGTGCCTAAATTAGAAAGGAAAACACGGTGAAGGAATTCAACTATTTTATTTTTCAAACCAAACTAAAAAAGAATGATATAAATAAATATATATATTCTTATTTAGTTCAATTTAACTTTTTTTATATTCAATAGTCAAAAAAGTTCAATTTGTATTTCCTTAAAAAGAAAATCCACTTGAAATATTAGTGGCTTCAAACTGTTAAAAAAGTTTAGTTTGTACTTCCTTATAACGAAAATGCATTTGAAACATTTAGTAGCTTCAAAGTATCAAAAAAAAAAAAAAAAAAAAAAAAAAAAAAGTATAGTTTGTACTTCCTTATAGAGAAAATCCACTTAGAATGTTTAGTGGTTCTATACTGAATCATCACCACGCAAGTAGGGGTGAGCATTCGGTTAATTCGGTCCATAAATTAACCGAATTAATCAAAAATCGATTTAGTATTGGTTAATCGAATCAAATCAAAGTTTTACTAAAACTGAATTAATCAAATTAGTTATTTTAGTTAACACCGAATTAGCTAAATTTGTTTAAAATAATAGTAAAAAAATTTATACAAAATTAATATAAAATTAATCGAATTAACCGAATGCTCACCCCTCCATGCAAAATACAAAAAGAATTTTTGAGATGATCACGAAGACCACTCTTCCTCTTGAAGATCTTGAAAAAAAAATAGTTAACAATGTATTATTATTATTGATAAATTTACAGAAGAAGTAAGAATGAAGAAAATATACTTGTTGCATATTTTGCAAGTGTTATTTTGAGGATTTTTCTACGGTGACTTCCCCTTCGTGTCAGGATTCTTACCTCGTTTCTCTTTTTTTTCCAACCCTACAAACATGCATATGAATTTTTAACAAGCTTAATTTCACTTACTCCCCTTACAAAAATATTACTAAACATCTATCTGGTTTCTGCTTTCCAAAAGGAAAATCATCATCCTCAGAATCGAACTCCTGAAACTTAGCCTTAGCCTCTATACCATTTAAGATAAAGCAATAACAATAAATGACATTATACAAGATAAAAAAGAACAACATAACAATATAAGTTAAAAAAAAATAGATGATCTAATGCAGGACATCTACCTTAAGTTGTAAAAGTTATAAGTAACTTAATATACAGATCATTTGAATAGATTTAAATTGTTTTAATTTTGTTAATAAAAAAAATACACTAAAAGTGAAAATTTTGAATTGTCCAAAAGAGACTTTACTAAGGAAAATCAAAGAACTGAGAAGAAAAATGAGATTTTAAGACCTAAAAATCATAAGAAAATGCACAAAATTTTAATTTTTTTGAAAATATTTGAAATTCTCTTAGGGAAAATGAAAAATAAGTGATGGAATATTTTGAGATCAAAATCAGTAGAAATTGCCTACTGGAAATTAAAAGAGAATTCAGAAATTAAAATGAAAGTGAACTAAAATGCAACTTGAACTTAAAAAATTGACCGAAGCAGATATTGAAAACGAAGAAAGTTAATAGCATTAATGAAGATTTTGAGCTTTTGAATTAAAATTGATTGAGAAGGAAGTTTTAAACGAATTTCATTAAAGAAATTGGACATTTAAGAAGGCTAGATGGTTGAATGGAAGTGCCTTTTCATTAGGAGTGCCTCTCTAGTGACTAGTGGTGGCACCTTAAGCGATCCAAATTGTTGGAAAAAGAATCGACGGAATCAACCTTCTCAAATGGACAATAACAGGGGAAGGGAAAACCACGAAGCAAGGCAAGCAATAGGCGAGGCTTTGTTAATCAGAAACCATTCACTTTTTTTTTTTTTGGTCCTGCCCTTACACTAGAAAGGAAGAGGTGGTAGACAGATTCGATCACAGAGTACGGACAACAAACACACCTTGAGACCGTGACAAACAATGATACATTAATGAAAGCACGAGAGGGACGGAGTTTATATACCCTGTTCCATGGCGAGATGCCCGAAGTAGGGTAGATCCGGCAAGGAGGAGAGCTCGATCGGGACTGAGGAGAGCTCGATCGCGACAGGGGAGAACTTGATCACGACGGAGGACAGCTCAATGCTGAAATGGGGCGGAAGTCAGAGTGGAAGGGGGCAGTGGTTTGAACGGATAATAGTTGCGGGAATTTAAACGTAGTGATGCGTAGGGGTGTAATCGAGCCGAGCCAAGCCGAACTTTTGAATATTTGAGCTTGGCTTGTTTATAATCGAGCCGAACTCGAGATTTATTTAACGAATATATTCATGGCTCACGAACTTATTCGAGCTTTTACCGAGCCTAAACAAACTCAATAAGTATAAATTATAAATTTAAATATTCATTAAAAATTAAATTATATATTTAGAGAAAATTATAATATTCATATTAAAATTTATAATTTTATTCTAATAAATAAATTTAATATATTTATCTATATTTTTCATAAGTAGAGTGTAAAATTTATAAATTTAATATCAAAACTATTATTTTTTTAATTTAAAAGGTCATTCAGGAGCTTAACGAACATGGTCACTAGCTAACGAGCCGAGTATTGCGAAGTATGAGCTTGGTTTGTTTATCTTAACGAGCCTCATTAAATGAGCTCAAATGAATTTTTATCAAATCGAGGTTCGAATGACTCACGAGCGGCTTGATTCATTTACACTCCTTAATGATGCGTGCCGAGCGGAAGGGACACGTAGGCTCTGTTTATTCCTAAATCCTAAAAACAAAGAATTCACTAGGGAGAAAATGTTTAGGGAAAAAACAAAGAGAAGAAAAACAGAACAAAAGAGAATCGTGGTCGCACGGGGTCAGGTTTGGTGAGGTTGCGATCGCACAAGCAACATCGTGGGGCCACCTTGCCAACGACCTCACAGGACCGCCGTCCACAGCCGAGCGAGGCCAGTCGAGAAGGAATTCAGCTTTGCAAAGGCATTGTAAAAAGGAGAGAAATTGATTTTCATCCGATTTAGATGAAAATAAAAATAATTAAAAATTAATCCGCCGATGGATTCACAATCGGTTATAGTCCTTGCCAGTGAGTTTTATCCACCCTTCTTCTCTTCTTCAGCTTCGCTAATTTATTATTGATATTTTTCCTTTTCACAATGAGTTTTTTTCCCACTACTTATTCCTTTCTCTTCTTCCTCGATACTTCAGGGTAAACAGAGTTTTAAGAGCTCACCACACAGAACTCGACATTAATGATTGGTTGACCTTTCTAACCTTAGGAGAGAAGTCGACCCTTTATGATCTGTTGTTTACTTGGGATGAACCGTTGCATCGTAAAGAATGTTAACCCTGGGTAGCTTCTGGAATATGCAAACTGATCGTCGATGCTAGTGTTCGACACTATCTCCGTAAACGATATTGCTCCGCTACGGTGCTTAACGGATTGTTGCAATTCGTTCCCAAGATACAACGACGACGAACGTCTCGGACCAGCGAACCTTCTAGTAGACTTCTTGGACTCTTGAATGCACAAGATGAGATGAATGCTTGAGGAAGAGAAGAGAGGATTTAGTGAATATTCCATCATCTGGAGGGTTCTATTTATACTGAAAGAAGAGGTTGAGTGTCCTTTGGGTGAGTGGATGTGTTCCTTGGGCTGGATCGATCTAGATCATCCATTCTGAAGGGTTGTAACCCTTCACCAAGCCCACTTCAATCTCATCCATCAGATCTGAGGAGTTGTGACCCTCAAATCTCGCCTATTGTCATCGGCCATCGGATCTGGATCCATTGATTCGATGCTTCAGATCAAGTCTCATCCCAAGCCGTCAGATCGTTACTCTTTGCGATCCAACGCTCTAGATCGCATCACAAGCGATCCATCATACCTATTTGATCAACGTTGATCAACGGCAGCGATCCATTCCCTAAGTCAACTGTCCAGTCATCTCCCTTTGCCCATGAGGATGCCGCATAGGTACTGCTACGACGTGCGAAGTGCAAAGTGCGCCTACAAAGCGCCCATTGCGCACGTGGCGGGTGACGGGCTCACAGGTGCGAGCACCTGCTCGCCCTGGGCTAAGGGAGCACCTGTCCTTTTATTTTTGTGTTAACTCCATTAACACATCTTCATTAATAAGTAGAGAACATACATCGAGAATTTTCGATGTGGGACTATTCTCCCATGCACTTTATTAATGAATAATAAATGTTATTTTGGGCCGATTTTAAACATTAATTTCTCATTCACCCTTAATCGGTTTTGAGCACATTAATAGTCTAAATCTATCTACGCGAATCATAGATTTTATTTTGAAGTCAATTACGACTTTCAACAATTGATGGCTTCCTTCCTCAAAATCGTTTTGGTCCATTTAAGGCCCCAATATCCAACAAAGAACACTAGAAGGGATGAATGAATAGCGATCGATTTACGCTAGAGGGGACGGATGAATAACGATCGTCAAAAATCGAGAATTAAATCGACTATGCAGCGGAAGAGAAAAATAAGAACAACACTAACAAACCAAGTTTTACTTGATTCAGAGTCTTTGTCGACTCCTACTCCAAAGCTCACACTTGTCGAATACTTTCGTTGGCAATCCACTAATAGTTCGCAAAAAGGGTTACGCTATAAGTACAAGAACTATAGTATAAAATTACCTACTACAAGGAAAATAAAAATCAGAATCGCAGGTTGTTGGAGAAGCTTCACAGCGTCGCAAGAGTGTCTTTGGAGCAGCGTGCAAGAAGGCAATTGCAGAAGAAAGTTGTGTAATGCTCCTAGTGGAAGGCTGCTTATATAGACAGTTTCGGGCGCCTGGACCCCCTTTACCAGTTTTTTTCCTGCAAAAGAAGGTTAGTCTGAGGCAATAAAAATTATACCACCCTGCAAAACAAAATTAGCACAATATAATAAATAGAGTAGTAATTAGATTCTGTCTCCTCTTGACTAGAATCTAGTCAAGATCTCAACTTAGATTTTCAAAATAGATCTAAGTTGGATCGACGCCTACTGTTCCCTCAAACGGGGAACGCGCCCTCACCAAGTCACTCTCCTCCAGCGACTTACCTTAACTTTCCATCTTGCCAAACATTCGGTCAGCCCATCGACCTGTCTGGATTTCGTGCCAACTATTCGGTCGGTCCATTGACCTAGCTGGACTTCCCTGCAACACTGAGTTAGCACAATAGATAAAACAGTAAAGTAAGACAGTGTTAACAGATTTCAAGATTCGCTTGTCTGGTCGACCTAACCTAGGGTTACCTCCCCTAGGGCTGCCCAGCTTCACTCACTAGGACTTCCATTGCTTGGCTTCACTCACCAGGACTTCCACCTTGCCTAACCTTCAGATAGGACTAGTCACTCAATAGACTTCTCACTTGCCCATCCTTTGGTTAGCACTTACTTTTGCTAGTCATCTGATCCTGACTAGACTTCTCTCTTTCAAATATCAAGTCATGTTTGGATCAACTCTTGGTCAAATTGATCAAACTTAGATATATTGTCAAACATCGAAACCCTAGAGGTTGATTGCACCAACATGAACTAGAGGAGGAAGAAGAAGAAGAAGTTGAAATTTTTAGCCTAAATTTTAACAAGTCAAAGGAATAATCTTCAAAGGAGCTCAATTTCAAAATGAAGCCTCGAGATGGATTCGGATATGAAATTAGGGCATTCCCACCTTTCGAATTTGGAAGCTTTGATATTTGGAAGTCAAGGATGAAATACTCTCATGATGGACATAGAGTAATGACTCGTTCTAACAAAAGAATTTGAAGTTTCGAGAGATGGCCAAGGAAAACTTCTCAAGAACAAGAAATGGTCTAAGTAGCAAGTTCAAAGATCCAAGGCTCATGAAAATGTAACGAAATTATTATCAAATATTTTACCTAACGATATCTTGTGCAAGATAGGACAATATCATGATGCAAAGGATCTATGGAACAAGCTTGCAAAGCTTCGCTAAGATCCAACCTTAATGCCAAGTGAAAATGAATCTAAAGATGGAGACTCTTTGGATCCAGAGCATGAGGACTCGGAGGTTGAGATGCGTTTAACATTCGAGGATGAAATTAAAGAAGCATTCACCTCAAGGATTAAGAGGAAAAGCTCATTGACAATGTGACAAGAACCCTCAACTTTCAGAGCCAATAAGGAAGAAGCATGGTCCACCTCCACAAGTTGAGATAGCTCAACTCATGAAGGTATAAGAAATTAGTGTATTAAAAAATAAAGATTATATATTATGTTTTGAGTATAGAGAAAGAGGACACTATAAGAGCAAGTGTCCTAAATTGAAGAAGAAGAAGACTCAAGTGACACCCAAGGTGAAAGAGAAGTTAAAAGAAGTTGAAACCTTAATAAGAAACGGCAAAGGGCACATTGTGTACTTCTTGTATAGAGCTATCAAATGGGTCGACCCATGGTGAGGTGGGTCGGCTCGTGGTGGGCTAACCATTTGGCGGGATGGGGCAGGATGATCCGTCAACTTGATGGGCTGGGAAATCTCCAACACAACCCAATCAAAAACAGGTTGCGGGTTAGGCGAGTCAACCCGTGGGCCCATAATTTTTTTTTAAAAAAAAAAATTTAAAAACTTTCATATCTTCAACGGTTTACTTCGAAAAAATTTTATCAATCAAATATATCCCAAAATAGATATTTTAAATATAAATGGACACAAACGAGTACACATATTTAATGAAAAATATTATTTTTATTTCAAAATTATAACAAAGAAAGATAATAAATTTACATAAAACTTAGCTTACATATGTTTCTCAACCCGCGGGTCAACCCAAGCCTGTCGTAGACAGACCCACGCAAGTCACGGGCCTAGACGGGTCGGCCCGCGACATGCTTGGGTTAATAAAATTCTAACCCAACCCACTTAAATTGTTTGGCGGGGCGGGCCAAATTGATAGGCCCAACCCAAATTGACAGCTCTATTCTTGTACATTCAAAAGAGACATTATCAAAATTAATGTCTAAAGAGGAGATCTTCAAGCAAGAACAAAAAAGAAAGCTTAAATCAAGGGGAGCTTTTAAAAGTAAAACTAAGGTACTGTTAGTTAATGGTATTGCCTTATATCATAATAAGCACGTTAAAAATAGATTTTATCATCTTGGTGCAAGTTACCATAAAAATAGAAATTTTCATGAGCATAATAAAAGTTTTAGGGCGTTTAATAGTAGACTTATAAAATCTAAAGATGGAAATAATCTAGGCAAGAATTATAAGGAAATTAGAAATATGCCTAAAAAAAAATATCCAAGGAAATCATGAAAAATCCAAATTTGGTGATTTAAGGATTGAAAATCAAGTTTTGAGATCAAGACTTGATAAATTAGAAAAGACCCTTGAGAAAATGACAAATAGTGTATGTTTAGGAAGATAAGAGTCATCTAAGGACAAGAAGGGTTTGAGATACAAACCTAAATCCAAGGCAAGCATGATTTCATATCATAGAGTCTCATATAGCTAAGGAACTAACTCTAAGTCTAGGAGTCAAGTCAAGGTTATAAGGAAAGTTATTCATAGAGTTGACCTTGAGGAGACTAGTATGACTTGTTAGATCGTGAGCACATGAGAGGAGGAGGGGGGAGGGGTGGGGGGGAGGGTGAATCAAGTGATTTTTTATTTTGAAAATATTTCTTTTCTTTTGAAAATTAGGTGCACAGTGGAAATATAAGAAAAGAAAGAGAGACAAAAATAAAACAAATGCTAACACAGGTTCAGTTTACTTGGTTTGGAGCCTTTGGAAACTCACACTCCAAGGCTCGTACTCGTTGAGTGCTTTTGTTGGGCAATTACTATAAGCTCTCAAATATTACAAAAGTTAAGTACAAATGTAGAAATAAAAGGAGTACCGACAACAGAAGGAAAAGAAATTTGATTACTGGTTGTTGTAGTAGCTTTTTGTTGTCATAAAAGCCTTTTCGGAGCAGAGCACAAGAGAGAAAGTTGGAGCGAATGTTGTATTGAAGTTTCTGGTCGAAGGCCTTTTTATATGTCGTCTTTGGGCACCCGGACCACCCTCAGGCGCCTCCAACAGGGCCTACTATGTCGCTGACTTATCCTCCTCCGGGCGCCGGGACCACCCCCGAGCACCTTTGTTGCTGACGTGGCAGCTCCTTAGCAAAACTTCATCTCTGAAAATTTATCCTTCTCAAGGTGCATAAACCAGTCTGGGCTCCTAGACTGGGGCATGTGGTGGCTAATCTACGTGTGCCATCTCAGCTCCACTGGTCGCCCTATTTGGCCCCATCCCGAGAGCCTAGACCAACTCCAGGTTCCCGGACCTTCGGCGCCCGGACATAGTCTGGGCACCTAGAACCTCTTTTTTCAACAACTTGTTTTCCTGCATCATAAGGTTAGCACTGTTGGAGTAATCTATGTGCTCTAAGTTTTGATATTTTAGCAAAGGTTTAAGTTAGGTTTATTGTTGTATTTGATATACATGTGAGTGTGCAAGATATAAGTATAACAAGGAGAGTCCAAGCATGATCTTGGCAAGGAGGAAAATTCAAGGGTGAGTCTTGACGGTGTAAGTACAAGCATGTAGTCTTGACAACGTAAGTTCAAGTGTAATTTGGTAATGGATGAAGTCCAAGAGGCGCGACCTCTTGACAAAGGAAGACCCGACAAAATTTATACTTAAAAAATGTTTTTACTTTTTTAACTTTATCAATCCTTGTTTTGAAAAATATTTTAAAAATGCTTCCAAACTTAAGTTGTTTAATTTTTTTGAAAATTATTTGAAAATTCTTTTCAAAAGTTGCTTTGAAAAATTGGCTTTCAAATTTGCTTTGCAAATTCCTTTGGAAAAAAGTTATCTTTAAATTTCTAAATCTCCCCTAATATTGACCTAAAATTTCAAGCAAGAATTTTTACTTGAACAATTTATCTTTTCCTTTCAGAAATCGACCAAATTACTTTTACTTCCTTTTAGTATACTTATATATATAATTTTTAATGAATGTTAAAGGAGAAGAGTAGGGGTAAGTAAGAAAAAGTAAAAAAAAAACTAAGAAAATCTAAAAAAACTTAACCTTAAAAATGCTCAAGATAATAAATTCAAAAATCATTAATTTCTCTTGAATCATTTTTATATTTTTATTTTAGTGTTGCATTAATTTTCTAACTTTAACCCAAGTTGTCATTGCATTAAAAGGGGAGAGACTGTTAGTGCATTTGACACCAATGGTTAAACCAAAGTTTTGATGAATGATAAGTGGATTAAAGTTATATGTGCTGTTGATCTAATTGTTACGAAGCCGCAAGTGCATGGCTACATCGTCAGTAATAAAATATCAATCCCACAAAGACTGTTGATTAAGCACTAGTTGATTTCACATAGCGAAATCCTTAGATAAACGTAAGATTGTTTGGAAGAGAGAGAAAGTAAGAGAAAGATTAAAGAGGAAGAGAGAAAGAAGGAATAAGAGATGATCTTGGAAGGGGATAAATAATAGATGTTAGGATTTCGATTTTGTTAGGATACTAGTTAATATCCCTATGCATTGTTCATCTACCTAACTCTGTGCTTACACTCATGTAGAAATTTTCTAACTAAACACCAGCACAACCCCCGCATAGGTTGCACCGAAGAGTCTACCTAAGTTCTAATATTATTAAATAGAGAGGTAACCTAGGAAGTCCAGTTAAGAGGGAATCTCTGTCCTAGGACCCCCAGTCATACGTTCCTAGATTACACAGTCACTTCCTAACGGTAGCACTGGAGTATCCACTCCAATTAGAATACCCTAACAAGAATTAGTCCCTATGTTAAGATTTTTTTACTCTAGAAAGTGGGTAAGTATCGATACCCTTTATCACTAAGGGCATAATATGTCTGGTTTAATGAGTATCCTTTATCACTAAGGATCCCCCGGTTATCCAGTCTAGCAACAACCTTAACATAGAGACAAACCTCTCACGTCTATATGTTTACATCATTCACACATTTCGTCAAACAAATAAAAGGCATAACACACAGAATAAGTAGTAAACACATCATTACATAGAAAAATGTCCAAATATAAGTTCATGCATCACATCACATCACATCATAACTACTTTCTACATCCTATATCTAGAGATCTACTCCATTACAAGAAAGATACAACCAAAAGACTATAAATATAGCATCTACAACTCAAAACATGGATTGAGAGAGTAGAGAATGCTTATTCTTGAAGCGTGACATCCTTGGAGATGTTTCCTTACTCTGAAGGTAGATGGATTGGTGAAGATCGGCGAGGATATAAAGCCTAGGGCTCCCCTAAGGGGGAGAACCCTTCCCTAAGATCCAAGATGGATCCAAGATGACTGAAAAAGAAAGAAAAATCCCTTTCATAGCATTTGGAACGGGCTATGAACGACCCCTGTTATGATCGTGTGGATCGACATGGCTAGGGTCTACTTGGTTTCTGGAAATCTCACACGGTCATGTGGTTCCACACAGCCTAAGTCTGCTTCTTCTCTAGAAATATGGCATGGCCGTGTGGATTCCTCTTGGCCATGACTTGACCTTTGCATGGCCTTGGGATGGTCGTGTAGATTCCACACGACCATGACATGACCCTTGCATGGCCCTAGGATGGTCGTGTGGATTCCACATGGCCATGACTTGGCCCTTGCATGGCCTTGTATTGGCTATGTCTCATGGAAATTTCCTTTAAACCATCAAGATATGGTTTCCTCTGGTTGAAGTCTTCAACAAAGTTATAGATATTGAAATTATCTATATTTTGATATAAATAACAACCCGTAACTCCAATAAACCAAAGAGTTACCGTTTTAAAATTGGTCTGCAGTGTAGAAAATCCACATGGCCAGAGCATGGGAAAATCTGGGTTTTCACATGGCTGTGTAGGTTCCACATGGATCTGACACTTTAGAGGCTCTAGACTCCATTTTAACTCTATTTTCCATCAAATTTCTTCCGTAGGCTCCACACTGGATATTCTCTATCGTTTTTGGCACAAACTTCTAAAATACTATGATATGACAGGTATCTAGGCTCTGCTATAGGCCGACTGACGACCACTCAGTCGGTATATTGCTAACTCGATCATACAAAATGTAGCTGTTGGTGCAGTTAGCACTAACGATTTAACCTAGGTTTTGATGAATGACAAATCAGGTTAAGTTAGTCTATTGTTGTCTGACACTTTGATCAAGTGTGTAGGAGAAGTCCAGACAGGTCGACGGGCTGACCGGATGTTTGGCACGAAGCCCAGCTAGGTTGACGGGCTGACCGGATAGCTGGCGAGAAGACCAAGCGGGTCGACGGGCTGACCGGATAGCTGGCACGAAGTCCAGACGGGTCGACGGGCTGACTAGACGTCTGGCAGGTAAGTGAGGTAAGTCACTAGAGGGGAGTGACTGCGAGGACGCGTTCCCGAGAAGGGAACATTAGGCGTCGATCCGGCTTAGATCCATTTCGGATATCTAAGTCGAGATCGTGACTAGATTCCGGTCTTGGAAAGATGGAATCTAAGTCATACTCTGTTTTGCTAAGTCATACATCTTATACTGAACTCATAAACTGTGCTAACACTTTATTTTGCAAGATCTATTTGTCTCGGACTAACCTTGTTTTGCAGGAAAGTTGTTCGCTGGAAAAAGGTGGTCCGGGCGCCCGGGAGGCACCCGGAGGTTCGGGCGCCAGGAGGGGGTCCGGGTGCCCGGGAGGCACCCGGAGGTCCGGGCGCCCGGGAGGCACCCGGAGGTCCGGGCGCCCGGGAGGCACCCGAGCGCCCTTGAGGCAAAAATTATCCTGATCGCGCGTCGCCACTTGGAGCTCGCTTGTTGGACTTACCACGTCTCACCAGGGCGCCCGGAAGGGATCCAGGGCGCCCCGAGCTTCATATAAAAGATGGGGCGGAGGCAGAGGTGTAGACATAACTCAGAACTCTTAGACTGCTTGCCCTGCTGCTCTGCGCTCCGACGACGCTAACAAAGCTCCGACAACGTGCTCTTGTCCTTGTGGTTTTCTTTCTGTCGGTATAGTTTTGTTTTAATTTTCATTAGCATTCATTGTACTGTTTTTGTAATCATTATTTCAAATTGCTAGTGAATTGCCCAATGAAAGTACTCACGGAGTACGAGCCTTCGAGTAGGAGTCGTCACAGGCTCCGAACGAAGTAAAAATTACTGTGTCTATTGTTTTTAAATTCCGCTGCGTTTAACTCTCTTTAACACTATTTTTTAAATCGATATTCACCCCCCTCCCTCTATCGACGTTTCACGATCCAACAAGGGGTATCAGAGCATGTACCGCTCTGATTTGGTGCAACCACCAATCAAGCAAAGGGGGGTCGTTTTAAAGAAAAAAAATTAGATATTGTTTGTCTTTTAAATAAAACCTTACGCCTTTCGTTTTTTCCCTCCAAAACGGTTTTTGAAAAATACATCGTCATCTCTTCACCATTGTTTAGTATTTAAAAAATATTATATTTTTAAAATTTTGAAATAATATTTTTTTTCAAATATTTTATTAATATTTTAATAATATTTTATTATTTTTTCTGAAATTAGTGAAATATTATTTTTTTTCAGCATTGCTAATCCAAGACCAAGTCTTGGGATTTTTTTTCTATTTCTCTGTGTGCAAGAATAATGACTCTTCAAGAAGGACGGAACCCCCACGAACCACCACCATTCGATCAAGATTTCAACTATTGAAAGCGTTTAATGGAACGCTTCTTAGGAAGCATAAACTTTGATTATTGGCTGATATTGAGAAAACCTTCTCAGAACTCAGAACTAAACACAAATGTAAGTAAAATCATTTGTAATGTTTTACCTAACAATGTTTTATGTAGAGTAAAAAAGTACAAAGATGCACATGAGCTTTGGACCCAATTAATCAAACTTCACGAGGAGCCGATGGAGCTCGAGGATCAAGTAAAAATTGAATCCGAACTCGGGTTAGATCCAATCGAAAAGCCTACTGAATTAGGGGTTGCGCTCAAGGTTAGTGATATTTACCAAAATACCCCTGCTAATAGTAGTTTTAAAAAATATGAGCATTGATCTGATTATTTCAGAAAATAGATGTGAAAATAATGTAGTTGACAATAATTACAAAAATACCCCTAGGATATTATCTGATAAAAGAAATCCAATTAATTTAAAAAATTCAAACTTGAACCTAAACAAATCTGAAAACTCAAATGATAGAGATAACAAGGTCAATATTGATCTAGATAAAATTAATAAATTATTTAATAATCTAGACAATATTAATCTAGAAAATCCTATCCAAACCCAAGATAATTTAATTAATAAAAAATTAAATTTTAATGATAAGAATAATCTAATAAATTCCACTAATTATATCAACTTAAAAAATAAAAAAAAATAAGAATAAAATCAAACACTTTGATAAAATCAAAACTAAATTTAACAAAATTAAAATTAAATGTTAAAAATAACATATTAAATAAAGATAATCTGAAAAATTCAAAATTAACAATTAATAAAAGGTTAAAAGATAAATCTTTAAGGAAATATAATTCAAACAATTTAATTAATTCAAATTTAAAAATGAATAAAAACTTAAACTTTAAAAATAAGCTATTAAAGAAAGATAATTCAATTAACCTAATAAAAGTGAAATTGAAAGAAAATTTAAATATTAAATACATTCTCTTAAAGAAAGATAATTTGACTAATTTAATTAATTCAAAATTAAAAACTTGAATCTAAATTACAAATTAAACATTAAATTTTAACCAAAACTTAACTATAATAAACCCAGAACTAAAAACTAATGGCCAATAATTCAGGGGGAGGCTCCAGAATAGCCGGCACCTCCAAAACTAACCTACCCGACAGGGTAACCCTAACCAACCTACCCGAAAAGGGTAACCCCAACCAACCTACCCGACAGGGTAATTAGAACTAGGTAAATAGGGTTCAAGTTTAACTTGAATCATGGTACTGGTGAAGTTTTTTGATGATAGTACGTTGGGGAAGCTTGGGCATCGCATGTCTAGAAAGATATGACTTCAATCTAGTGCATTTGGCCAAGTGGAACCGACCGAAGCTACCTTTAAATGGATCATAACTAGTTACACCAAGGTTTAGTACTAAGCTCCGTGGATAGGACTATTCAGAAAACCTCGAAAGGTTGGTTACTTCTAATGACGTCCAAGTGACTCACCAAGCTTAGAAGTTTATCCGAAGAATGCCTATTTGTTGAGACCAAAGCTAAACCTGAATCTAACACAAGTTAAACCAAACTCTGTAATTAAATCTAATCCATCTGATAAAATTATAAGATTCCCTGATTGATAATCTAGATCGGGTGAGATGAATAAGGATTAAATTAATTAATTTTCAAATTAAATTAAAATTAATTAAAATTAAATTTCAAATTTCAAATTAAATTAAAATTAAATTAAAATTAATTAAATTTAAACTTTGAATTTCAAATTAAAATTAAATTCCGAATTTCAAATTAAATTTCAAATTTTAAATTAAATTAAAATTAATTAAAATTAAATTAGATTAAATTAAATTAAAATTAAATTTTTTAAAAATCTATTTTAAATATTAAACTTAATTTTTTTTAACTTAAAAATTTATTTTAAAACTTATTTTTTTTTAAACTTAAAAATTTTTTATTTTAACTTAAAAATTTATTTTAACCTAAAAATTATTTAAACCTAAAAATTATTTTAACATAATTATTTAAAAAAAACTATTTAAAAAAAAACTTTTAAAAATTATTTTAAAAACTTTTAAAATTTATTTTAAAAAACTCTTGAAAAACTATTTTTAAAAATTCTTTAAAAACTATTTTAAAAAAAAATTCTTTTAAAAATTATTTTAAAAACTTTTAAAAATTATTTTAAAAACTTTTAAAATTTATTTTAAAAACTTTTAAAATTTATTTTAAAAATTCTTGAAAAACTATTTTAAAAATTCTTTAAAAACTAATTTTAAAAAAAAATTCTTTTAAAAATTATTTTAAACTTTTAAAATTTATTTTAAAAATTCTTTAAAAACTATTTTAAAAAAAAATTCTTTTAAAAATTATTTTAAACTTTTAAAATTTATTTTAAAATTCTTGAAAAACTATTTTAAAAATGATTTAAAAACTATTTTTAAAAAAAAATCATTTAAAAAATTATTTAAAAACTCATTTAAAAAATTATTTTAAAAATTATTTTAACATAAAAATTATTTTAACTTAAAAATTATTTGAACTTAAAATTATTTTAATATAAAAATTATTTTAATTAACTTAAAAAATATTTTTAAAATTATTTTAAAAACTTTTAAAAATCATTTTAAAAAAACTATTTTAAAAATTGTTTTAAAACTATTTTAAAAATTTTGTATCATTTTGAAAAATTCTTCTTATTTTTTCACTATAATAAAATTATGTTAACAAAAAAAATAGCAATAATAATAAATTATTTCTATAGATTATTTTCACTTTAAAAATTATTATTTTGACTTTAAACTCATTTTTAATCTTAAACGTCATTTTAACCTTAAAATTATTTGTTAATTTAACTTAACTGAAAATTAAATCTTAAATTAAAACTTAATATTGAAATTACAATTAAAATTAAAATTTTTAACTTAAACTTAAAATTAAACTTAAACTTAAATTAACCACTAATATTAATTTAAATTTAAAATCAAAACTGAATCAAACGTATGTTAATTGACATAAAACATATTATAAAAATCATTTTAAATTCCTTTTAAATGCTGTTTTAGAAATCCCTTTTAAAAAAATTTAATAAATAAATAAATAAATAATAATTATTATAACTAACACTTTCATTGACCAACTCAATCAGGTAATATGAAATTTAAATTATTTCACTAAGTATTAAATTATTAAATCAAGTAAAAACTAATCAATAAATTATTGATAATGCTTAACTGTTATTAAATTAATAAAATCTTATCTTATTTAACCTTAAACTAAAGTTACGCGCCTGAATCTAAAATTAATTAATAATTGATTAATCAAATTCAAATAAACAGTTATACCAAGGATACAGAGATAATAATATAAGTGTTACTAAATTAAACAAATGTGTTAGAGCTTTTGAAATTTGACACAACCAAACCTTAGTATTAGCTTAAGGGAGAGATATTAAATTAAGGGGAGTAACCAATTCAATTCAGGGGGAGATTCAATTTTTTCTTTTTAAATCCCCTAGAAAAATTAATAAATTAAAGGAGAGTAATAAATTAAAGGAGTATCAAATTCAGGGGGAGGTTTTTTTAATCTCCTTAAGTGTTATTTTTTCTCTTTAAATCTCTTTAGAAAATTCTACCCCAATTACTTTGAAAATCTTATATTAAAAATTCTTAGCAAATATTTTCAAAAGCTTTATGATCCTGTCCGAACCAAGAGTCAGCGGACGCTGGGCACGTGGCGCTCTCTGCTGGATCTTCGAGTGCTCCGGCGAACCTGCAACAAATCGGGCCGGGAGAGGTTCCCGGCGACGGTCCTCCGACGCTCAAGTCAGGTAGGCTATGGAGAAAGTGGCTGCCAAATCTGTATCATGCGTACCTTTGGCGAAGTAATAGCCTCTTTATATAGGACGGAGAAAGAATTGATGCACGCCCATCGAGATGCGTACGTGTCAGCAACCCATACCACGGTATGCACTTGTCAGAGAGCTTACCTGATCCCATACTACTACAGTGAGAGAATGTTCTTTGATGGGACGGCAGGACCCCCGTTGTCAGGCTAGAAGTATGGCATAGCCATACGACTTGACGGCTGTCAGAAAATGTTCCCATCTTTTACCCACCACCTGTCTGGGGAGCCCGGCCCACCGGGCGGGCGGTGAAAGTCCGGACGCGGTGAAAGTCGTCCGGACGGCCCTGATTCTTTGCGCCGTCCGGGGGGTGCTTCCTTCCGCTCGGTCATTGTGCACTGCTTCATTTGAGCGTCGGAACCCTGGTCCCTACCAGGGTGTCTTTTTACTATCAGATTTCCCTTTTTTCCGAGTCCGGTCGGCTCGCCCCTTTCGGGTGAGCCACTGGACCCTTTGACCTCCCCTCAGCGTTGACTCCTTGTGGGGTTCCGGCTTTTTACCGCCGGATCACTTGCCTTCCTCTCGAGTCTAGTCGAAGGAGGCAAAGTCCGACTGACTGGACTGCCGATCTGCCGAACAATGATTATTGCATTAGGCCGCTCGGCGCGACATACGGCTGCTCATCCATGCGGCGATATCTGTCCGTTCGGCGATACTTTGTCCATGCCTTGTATTTTCTTGGAATCGACGTCCGTTGTTCTCCCACACCTCCCATCACGTGCTCTGCGCATGGTAAGGGGAGTTCATTAAATGCGGCTAGTAACCGGCTGACACGTGGCGATCGTGCATTTGTCAGAGTATGGCGGTTGCGTCACTTCCGATGGGACAGCCGCCGTTTGAAACGGACGATCAGATGACAACCTCGATATCGACGACCTGGATCGGACGGTGGAGATCGCTTCCGGGCGGCGATATAAAGCCCTTGACTCCGTTTCCGCCGCATTTCATCTTCTTCATTTCCAGATTCCTGTCGCTCCTCCTTTCGCCGGCGACCTTGTGCTCAGACTTCCCGACGATCACACGGCAACTTCCGATCATCTCCCTCGCTTGTAAGATCCTTTTTCTCGCTCGAGACGCGTTCTTCTTTCTGTTAATCATCCTCGTCAGTCGGTTTTCTTCCTTTGCTTGAACCATCCTCTTCTATCCCGCATTCTGGCCTTTCGATCATGACCAGTACCTCGCAGTCAACCGGCGGTGCTCCGGGTCTTTGGTACTCGAACATGGAAAGTCGGTTCGACGAGGAAGACGCCATGCGCCTTATTCGAGCATATGACCTACCGACCGACCACGAAATAGTGTTAGCCACGCCTTCCGATCGGCCTAACGATCCTCCGTCCGGCACTGTTGTCTTCTTCCGTGATCAATTCCTGGCCGGCCTACGTTTTCCTCCTCACAAGTTTTTCTTAGAAGTTTGCAACTATTTCCGCATTCCGCTCGGCCAAGTAGTTCCCAATTCTATTAGATTGCTGAGCGGAGTGATAGTTTTGTTCAAACTGAACGGCATTCCCTTAAACCCGAAAATCTTCCACTACTTCTACTATCCCAAGCAAGCCGAGTGGGGTACCTTTGTTTTCCAATCTAGGATAGGCTTCGTCCTTTTCGATAATATGCCGAGCTCCAACAAACACTGGAAGGAGCATTTTTTCTATATTCGTTTTCCCGAGCGGCCTACTTTCCGCACTAAGTGGCAGACAGCTATGCCTGCGCAACCGGAACTCGGCAAGTTTAGAGGTGACGCAGACTATCTCCATGCAGCCGAACGGCTAGTCGGTCAGCGCTATCACATTGACAAGATGCTTCTCCCAGGAGTAATGCATATATTCGGCTTGTCTTCTGCACCAGCCGATCTGCCTTGTAGCATGAGTAAGCTTCCCTATCTCCTCCTTTATTTTGTTCTAACTGATTTATTCTCTGCTTCTGCAGCTGAGGTCATGTGGAGAGCCAGAGCTACCGAGAAGCTCAAACTGAAAGCCGCTCAGATTGAGGCGGTGACGAGCAAGGAGGCCGCCGAACGGGGCCTGGCTCCGGCTGACCCGGCCGGCGAAGAAGGTGAGGGGACGCCAACGGTCCCAGAAGCCCCGGACGCCCCTGCCCCTCCTGATGAGGCCACGGGCAATATAGAACATGGAAGTGAAGCTGAAGTGGAGGCCCGTTCGGCCGATGATGCGCCGCTGCGCACTCGGAAACGCCGGCGACCGGAATCCGCACCTGCCTCTACACTTGATGAGCCACAACCTGAGCAGGGTGTAGGTGCGCCGGTGCTGTCCGGAACAGTTTCCGTCGAGAGTACCCCTACCCCTCAGGATTCTCCGAGGGCCAGCTCGGAAGTTCCGCCGTCCAGCCCTTCGAGGACTCGACGACGTCTCAAGCGTTTAGGCTAGCTACCCTCCTCTTCTGCTGGTGGGCCATCTCAGAGCGGGTCGAGCGGCCAGAATCTACTTAAAACCGTCCTGCGCCTCCCTTCGGAGGCGTACATGGCTGCCGCCGATCGGCCGGTATTTCCCGAGCAGATGATCACCCTGACGGGTCCTCTCACACAAGCTTGGATAGATGCTCGGAGTAGTATAGCCAAATTGACTCCCGGGCAGCTCGGCGACAGCAACCTTCAATCAGCTACCGGGGTATGGCCCCTTCCCTTCTTTTCTCTCCTATTTGAAGTTTTTAACCTGCTCGTGTTTGCTAGCAGAACTGGGTGGAGCAGATCGCCATTAGCGATCGATTGGCCGAGCTGGAGGAGGAATTGAAGAAACAAAAAACAGCTGGGGACGCCAGGCAGTCGACGGCCGCTCTAGAGAAGGCCAAAAAATCACTAGAAGCTGAGCGGAAACGAGCTGCTGATCTGGCGAGCAAGGTCGTTCGGCTTGAAACAATGATTAAACAACGAGACAAGGAGATCCAGACGGCGACCACTCGGAAGCAACAGGCCATCAATGATATGGACCACATGAAGGTGGAGATCCGGGGGCTGGAGCAACGCATTAAGGACCTGGATGCTTTGCTGGCCACCGAAAAAGAGAGCCGCTCGGCTGATCTCCAAAGATTCGATGGAGACTTGAAGGATCTCCAAGCCGCTAGCGACGCTGCCCATGCCGCGCTCAAGGAATATCAAGAGGGAGAGTCGGCCCGCTCGGAGGAAGTGAGGAAGGCGTTCCTCCGCTCGGAAGGCTTCGGAGAGAAGTTTACCGACAAGATATCCCTCACGTTCGAGGAGGCAATCAAGGCGGCGGTGGGCTACTTGAAGACCAAAGGTCACCTGTCTGCCGAGCTGACCATCCCCCCCCGAGGACTTAGCGAGCGTGATGGATGCCATTCCCGACGCTCTTTTTGATTTTGATGTGTGAAGAGCGTTTTTGTAAGCTTTTTTGAATTCCCGCCGTTCGGCCCGGCTTATGTAATGACTTTTTTGACTTGCATATTAGATAATCTTCTGTTCCTCTCTATTTTAGCTTCTATTTTAGCTAGAAATCCTCGTCTCCAAAGGGTTTTCGCTGGATTTTCGCAAGACCTCCAGCTTAGGAGCTCGACGGCGCAGTTTTTATAGCCGGTCGGCTCTCGATTTTAACGACGGAGCTCGTCCGCCTTTCGCTATGACGCCTCGTCTCTCGATATTTATCGTCGGAGCTCGACGGCGGTTTTATAGCCGGTCGGGCGGCTCTTGATTTTAACGACGGAGCTCGTCGGCCCGCCCGGATTATTTAAAGACGCCGGCTCATCTCTCGATATTTATCGTCGGAGCTCGACGCCGCGGTATAGCCAGCCGGCGCGGCTCTCGATTTTTAACGACGGAGCTCGTCGGGCGTTTCGGAATATTTAAAAACGCCGCTCGTCTCTCGATATTTATCGTCGGAGCTCGACGGCGCGGTTTTTATAGCCGGCCGGCGCTTGATTTTTAACGACGGAGCTCGTCGGGCGTTTAGTTTATAAAGACGGCTCGTCTCTCGATATTTATCGTTGGAGCTCGACGGTTTTCCAGGTCGGCGCGGCTCTTGATTTTAACGACGGAGCTCGTCGGCGCGTCCGCCGGATTATTTAAAGACGCCGCTCGTCTCTCGATATTTATCGTCGGAGCTCGACGCTTTTATAGCCGCGGCTCTTGATTTTAACGACGGAGCTCGTCGCGCCGCTCGGATTATTTAAAGACGCCGGCTCGTCTCTCGATATTTATCGTCGGAGCTCGACGCCGCGGTTTATAGACGCCGGCGCGGCTCTTGATTTTTAACGACGGACGCGTCCGCCCGGATTATTTAAAGACGCCGGCTCTCGCGATATTTATCGTCGGAGCTCGACGGCGCGGTTTTTATAGCCGGTCGGCGCGGCTCTTGATTTTTAACGACGGAGCTCGTCGGCGCGTCCGCTCGGATTATTTAAAGACGCCGGCTCGTCTCTCGATATTTATCGTCGGACGGCGCGGTTTTTATAGCCGGTCGGCGCGGCTCTTGATTTTTAACGACGGAGCTCGTCGGCGCGTCCAGTGAGACTGCACACCCGGCCGAACGGCGCGGCCTTCGTCGTCGAGCGCTTGGCTTGTATATAATCATCCCTGAGGTAGTCTCGGCTAAAATGTACCTAGCCGAACGGCTCAGGCCTTCTCTCCAGGCAATAATCTCCCTCTATCATCCTGATCAGCGCAGGGTTTTGGTTTCCTTCCTGCCACACTAGTATGCAGCCCGGCTGAACAGCTCGGGGTCTTCGAGTTCGAGCTCCCGGTTCGGGCATAAACCTCCCGGCCGATCGGCTCGGGGGCCTTCGGGTCACGATGATAATGCCTTATATTCGCTCTTTTGACTTTTCATCTCTGCATTTCAAGTATTTAGTCGAAAAATGAAGTACACAGGGTGATTTACAGTGATACACCTTTCACCCCGACCGATAAGGTTGGAGGTGGTTCGCGCTCCACGGTCTATCTACCTGCCTACCGTCCTCGTCTTCCAAATAATACGCGCCCGAGCGGAGCTTTTCGATGACTTTGAAGGGACCTGCCCATGGAGCTTCAAGCTTGCCGACATCGCCGACCGGCTTCACTTTCTTCCAGACAAGATCGCCGACCTGGAACGATCTGGGAATGACGCGCCGGTTGTAGTTTTGCCTCATCCGCTGACGGTATGCCATCAGCCGAACGGACGCCTTTGCCCTCTCCTCTTCTACCAAGTCCAGCTCCATGTTTCTTCGTTCGGCATTGCCATCACCATAGCTCTGGATCCGGGCTGACTCAATGCCGACTTCGACCGGAATGACAGCCTCACCGCCATATACCAAATGGAACGGTGTGACTCCTGTCCCTTCTTTTGGCGTCGTTCGGATGGCCCACAAGACGCTCGGCACTTCATCCGGCCAACTTCCTCCCATATGGTCGAGCCGAGCGCGCAAAATACGAAGAATTTCCCGGTTGGCGACTTCAGCTTGACCGTTGCTCTGAGGATAGGCCACGGACGTGAAATGTTGCTCAATGCCGTAGCTTTTGCACCAATCCTCTAACATCTTCCCTATGAACTGCCGTCCGTTGTCGGACACTAGTCGGCGAGGGATGCCGAACCGACAAATGATGTGTTGCCAGATGAATTTTTTAACCATTTGTTCAGTGATCTTTGCCAACGGCTCGGCCTCCACCCACTTGGAGAAATAGTCTACTGCCACTAGTAAAAACTTTCTCTGCCCGGTCGCCATCGGAAATGGACCCACAATATCCATTCCCCATTGATCGAACGGACATGAGATGGTTGATGCCTTCATCTCCTCTGCCGGTCGGTGGGAGAAGTTGTGATACTTCTGGCACGAAAGGCATGTAGATACTGTCCGAGCGGCATCTGTTTGTAAAGTTGGCCAAAAGTATCCGGCCAAGAGAATCTTCTTGGCCAACGAGCGTCCGCCCGGATGACCTCCGCATGATCCTTGATGTACTTCCCGGAGGATGTAAGCTGAGTCCTCCGAGCTTACACATTTCAGCAAAGGGCGCGAGAAAGCTTTCTTGTAAAGTTGATCTCCGATTAGTGTAAACCGACCGGCTCTTCTTCTGAGGAGCCGGGCTGCATATTCATCTGATGGTGTGGTGCCCGAACGGAGGAATTCTATAATAGGTGTCCTCCAGTCATTTGAAAACGCGAGGCCTTGCATCCGGTCGACATGCGCCACCAGCAGCGTTTTTTCAATTGGTTGCTGAACGGCGACCGGCGTTATTGAGCTCGCGAGTTTGGCTAACTCATCGGCCTCCTGGTTCTCCGTTCGGGGAATCTTCTGAATAAGCACCTCTCGGAAAGCAGCTTTGAGTTTTTCAAAAGCCTCAGCGTAGAGTTTGAGCCGAACACTGTTGATTTCAAAGGTGCCGGAAAGTTGCTGAGCGGCCAACTGTGAATCAGAATAGAGTGCCACCCGACCGGCTCCCACATGCCGTGCTGCCTGCAATCCGGCTATGAGGGCCTCATACTCTGCTTCATTGTTAGTAGCTTTGTAGTCTAGCCTGACGGATAGGTGCATCTTTTCTTCCTGAGGTGAGAGTAGTAATATTCCGATCCCACTTCCGAGCCGAGTGGAGGATCCATCCACATATATTCTCCACATAGCTTCCGGCTCTGGTCTTTGCACTTCGGTCACAAAATCAGCCAAAGATTGGGCTTTAATCGCCGAGCGGGGCTGATATTGGATGTCAAATTCACTTAATTCTGTCGTCCACTTGATAAGCCGTCCGGACGCTTCTGGATTCAACAGCACTCTTCCGAGTGGACTGTTCGTCCGGACAATGATGGTGTGAGCCAAGAAATACGGTCGAAGGCGCCGAGCGGCTAAAACCAAAGCTAAAGCCAACTTCTCGAGCCCAGTGTAACGAAATTCAGCATCTTTTAAAATGTGGCTTAGAAAATACACCGGCTGCTCTTCGCCGCTCGCCCTCACAAGTGCTGAGCCTACAGCATGCTCAGTTGACGACAGATACATATACAGTGACTCACCCCCGATCGGCTTGGCCAGCACAGGCAGAGAATTTAGATATGTCTTCAATTCTTCAAATGCTCGGTCACACTCTTCATCCCACTGGAACTTAGTAGCCTTGCGCAGGATTTTGAAGAATGGCAGGCTCCGATCGGCGGTTCTGGAGATGAATCTGGATAAAGCAATTATCCGACCGGTCAACCTTTGCACTTCTCTTGTATTTCTTGGGGGCGGCATGTCTTGCAGTGCTTTTACCTTGCTGGGATTTGCTTCGATTCCCCGCTCGGTCACTATGTACCCCAAGAAACGCCCTCCTTTAGCTCCGAACAAGCACTTCTGGGGATTTAGCTTGACTCCATATTTGCGCAGTGTGCGGAAGGTTTCTTCCATATCCTTGAAAAGATCGGCCGCTCGGACGGATTTGATAAGAATGTCGTCCACATAAACTTCCAGATTCCGCCCGATCTGCTCCTTGAACACTTTGTTCATCAAGCGTTGATAGGTGGCCCCGGCATTCTTCAATCCGAACGGCATCACATTGTAGCAATATGTGCCGTCGGCCGTTACGAAGCTTACTTTTTCTTGATCTTCCCGGGCGAGCGGGACTTGATGATATCCTTGGTAGGCGTCAAGCATGCAAATTAATTCGCAGCCGGCCGTAGAGTCCACCAGCTGATCTATCCGGGGCAGAGGATAAAAATCCTTGGGGCATGCTTTGTTTAAGTCTCGAAAGTCGATGCAGACCCTCCACTTGCCGCCCGGCTTGGAGACCAAGACTACGTTGGCCAGCCAGCTTGGGAACTGCACCTCGCGTATGTGGCCGACTTTCAGAAGTTTTTCTACTTCTGCCCGGATAATAGTATTCTGCTCGGCGCTGAAATCCCTTTTTCTCTGCTTCACCGGCCGAGCGTCCGGTCGGACATGCAATTCATGCTGCGCCAGGCTCGGCAAAATTCCAGGTAACTCATGTGTCGACCAGACGAAGACATCATAATTTCGTTGGAGGCACTGGATCAGCTTCTCCTTCTGTTCTTTCCCCAGATCAGAGGCGATAAAAGTCGTGGCCTCCTATCGGGTTGGATGGATCTGGACTTCCTCCTTTTCATCATAAATTAAAGCAGGAGGTTTCTCAGTTATGGCGTGTACCTCGATTCGGGGTGCCTTCCGGGCGGAACAGGCCTCCGCTCGGATCATCTCTATATAGCAGCGCCGAGCTGCTAGCTGATCTCCCCGCACTTCTCCTACTTTGTCTTCCACTGGGAACTTTATCTTTTGGTGGAAGGTTGAGACAACCGCTCGGAATTCGCCGAGCGCCGGTCGTCCCAAAATGACGTTGTAGGATGATGGAGAGTCGACCACCACGAAGTTGATTGTCCTGGTCCTCCTGAGCGGCTCTTCTCCCAGCGAGGTGGCCAGCCGGATTTGTCCGACCGGCTGAACTTCGTTGCCCGTAAACCCGTAGAGCGGGGTCGTCATGGGCAGCAGCTCGGCTCGATCAATTTGCAGCTGGTCGAACGCCTTCTTGAATATGATGTTGACCGAGCTCCCTGTGTCAACAAATATGCGGTGAATGGTGTAATTTGCTATTACCGCTTTAACGAGCAGCGCGTCGTCGTGGGGCACTTCTACTCCTTCTAAGTCCCCGGGTCCGAAAGTGATTTCCGGTCCACTTGCCCGTTCTTGACTACAGCCGACCGCGTGGATCTGCAGCTGTCGGACGCCCGCCTTTCTGGCTCGATTGGAGTCTCCTCCGGTCGGTCCGCCGGCAATAACGTTGATCTCGCCCCGGGAAGTATTGTTCCGATTTTCCTCCTCCCGAGCAGACGATCGTGACTGTTCTCTGGACGCCCGGCGATTCTCCTGCCTCGGAGATCGGTGCCGATCGGGTGTCTGCTGATGTCGCCTCTCGGTGTGGGTCCGGTCAGCTTCATGAGTCCTATGTCTCCTATCGATGGGAGGAGACCGTCGTTCGGCTTTCCTGGGAACGGGATTGGACAACAAGGGAATGCTTCGGCAATCCCTCGTGTTATGTGTATCCGTCTGGTGGAAGGTGCAGAACATAGGGGTCCACCTCCTCTTTGGCTTGGGCCGAGCGGCAGCCACCTCTTGTATGTGAGATCTGGCATGGGGGGGTCGGATTGCATCGGCCCTCGGTCCTCTGGGCGGCTGCTGAGCGGCTTGCTGTTTTCGCTCGGCGTGAGTATGTGCCCGCTCGGCAGGAGCTTCCTTTTTCTGAGCGGCTTGCGCTTCTTCCACATTTATATATTCGTTGGCTCGATGTAGCATGTGATCATAATCTCGGGGCGGCTTTCGGATGAGCGACCGGAAGAAGTCTCCATCCGCTAGGCCTTGCGTGAAGGCGTTCATCATCGTCTCCGAGGTGGCCGTTGGGATGTCCATCGCCACTTGGTTGAACCGCTGAATGTAAGCTCGAAGCGATTCTCTCGGCTCTTGCTTGATGGCGAACAAGCTGACACTTGTCTTTTGATAACGCCGACTACTGGCGAAGTGGTGGAGGAAGGCCGTTCGGAATTCCTTGAAGCTCGTGATGGATCCGTCCGGCAACCTCCGGAACCACCGTTGAGCAGATCCCGAGAGAGTGGTAAGAAAGACTCGGCACTTCACTCCATCGGTGTATTGATGGAGCGTGGCTGTGTTATCAAACTTACCCAGATGATCATCCGGGTCCGTTGTTCCATTGTACTCGCCGATTGTCGGAGGCACGTAGTGCTTGGGCAGAGGGTCCCGTAGTATAGCCTCCGAGAATTGGCGATTGATCTGCTCGGGGGAGGAGTCCGCTCGGGGAGCTTTCCCCTTCCTGTCATCCCGCCTTGGCATTTCATCTGAGGAAGATCCTATATCTCTTCGGGCCGGCGTGGCTCCAGGGGTGCGAAATAAGGCCCGATGGAATGCGACGGTGGCTGGAGGTGCTTCCGCTCGGCCACCTGACGCCGATGTTGCTTGCTGCTCCGCCCGCTCGACGGATGCTTTTTGTTTTTGCTCCACGAGTTTGGCGGCCCTTATCTCGACCAGAGCGTCGAGTTCCTCCCTTGAAAGCGTCACCGTGTGCTGTCGTCCAGCCTCGTCCATTGTCTCTGCTCGGATGCAGGAGCGTTCCCACAGACGGCGCCAATTTGATCCTGTCCGAACCAAGAGTCAGCGGACGCTGGGCACGTGGCGCTCTCTGCTGGATCTTCGAGTGCTCCGGCGAACCTGCAACAAACCGGGCCGGGAGAGGTTCCCGGCGACGGTCCTCCGACGCTCAAGTCAGGTAGGCTATGGAGAAAGTGGCTGCCAAATCTGTATCATGCGTACCTTTGGCGAAGTAATAGCCTCTTTATATAGGACGGAGAAAGAATTGATGCACGCCCATCGAGATGCGTACGTGTCAGCAACCCATACCACGGTATGCACTTGTCAGAGAGCTTACCTGATCCCATACTGCTACAGTGAGAGAATGTTCTTTGATGGGATGGCAGGACCCCCGTTGTCAGGCTAGAAGTATGGCATAGCCATACGACTTGACGGCTGTCAGAAAATGTTCCCATCTTTTACCCACCACCTGTCTGGGGAGCCCGGCCCACCGGGCGGGAGGTGAAAGTCCGGACGCGGTGAAAGTCGTCCGGACGGCCCTGATTCTTTGCGCCGTCCGGGGGGTGCTTCCTTCCGCTCGGTCATTGTGCACTGCTTCATTTGAGCGTCGGAACCCTGGTCCCTACCAGGGTGTCTTTTTACTATCAGATTTCCCTTTTTTCCGAGTCCGGTCGGCTCGCCCCTTTCGGGTGAGCCACTGGACCCTTTGACCTCCCCTCAGCGTTGACTCCTTGTGGGGTTCCGGCTTTTTACCGCCGGATCACTTTATTTTAGATATCAGGTTTAGGGGGAGGATTAAATCAACACTTAGCACCTAAATTATTTTCTCCGCCTTAAACATAAAGTTTTTACAAACTTAGTCAGTATTGAAAAGTAGATTTTTCTTCAAACTTAGTTTTGAAATCCTTAATCTTAAAAAACTTATCCTTATAAACCTATTCTCCAAAACTAGTTTCTATAAAACTAAATTCTTCAATTTGATTTTATAAACTGAGGTTTTGAAAATTGAATCCTTTGCAAACTCAGTCTTGAAAAGTAAATTTATTCAAACTCAGTCTTGAAACTTTGATTTTGAAAACTCATGATTGAAAAGTGTTTTTAAAGTTGAAACTTACTTTGAAAATTTGATCTTAAAATTCTCTTTCTTAAGTTCTGCAAAGTCAATTTATTTTGTAAAAATTATCTTTCAGAATTACTCAAAATGTACTAAATACTAAGTTATGTTACTAAATTAGCTATTTTCAAAACTTAGTTATTTTACAAAAGTTAAGAAACGAAAGCTAAATTACTCCCCTAGGTTAACTTGCCATTATTTTTTACTTTGTCTGAAGTATGTATTTATGTTTACTTTACATTAATTCTTTTGATAAATGACAAAGGGGGAGGGTTAGGTGGTTAAGTTAGCTGAACCAAATTGAAATACAAACTAACTTAAAAACCACATAAATGCATGTTGTTTCTTGCATATGTTTTCATTAACTTAACCAGGTTGTCATTCCATCAAAAAGGGGGAGATTGTTAGTGCGGTTAGCACTAACGATTTAACCCAGGTTTTGATGAATGACAAATCAGGTTAAGTTAGTCTATTGTTGTCTGACACTTTGATCAAGTGTGTAGGAGAAGTCCAGACAGGTCGACGGGCTGACCGGATGTCTGGCACGAAGCCCAGCTAGGTCGACGAGCTGACCGGATAGCTGGCGAGAAGACCAAGCGGGTCGACGGGCTGACCGGACGCTTGGCGAGAAGTCCAGCTAGGTCGACGGGCTGATCGGATAGCTGGCACGAAGTCCAGACGGGTCGACGGGCTGACCGGACGTCTGGCAGGTAAGTGAGGTAAGTCACTAGAGGGGAGTGACTGCGAGGACGCGTTCCCGGGAAGGGAACATTAGGCGTCGATCCGGCTTAGATCCATTTCGGATATCTAAGTCGAGATCGTGACTAGATTCCGGTCTTGGAAAGACGGAATCTAAGTCATACTCTGTTTTGCTAAGTCATACTTCTTATACTGAACTCATAAACTGTGCTAACACTTTATTTTGCAGGATCTATTTGTCTCGGACTAACCTTATTTTGCAGGAAAGTTGTTCACTGGAAAAAGGTGGTCCGGGCGCCCGGAGGGGATCCGGGCGCCCGGGAGGCACCCTGGCGCCCTGGAGGCAAAAATTATCTTGATCGCGCGTCACCACTTGGAGCTCGCTGGTTGGACTTGCTGTTGGTGCAATATCCCTCAGGTCAAGGTTGACCTGGGTAACCAAGCTGAGTCTTGGTTTGGGTTTAGATGTTTGACAATAAGATATTGATTGAAGAAGAGTCAAGTAGGTCAAGGTTGACTGGATACTTGACTGAGAAGTCCTAACTGGGATGTTAGGCAAAATGAAAGACCTAGTGAGTGAAGCTAGGCAGTATGAAAGTCCTGGTGAGTGAAGCCAGGCAGAAGAAAAGTCCTGGTGAGTGAAGCCAGGCAGAAGAAAAGTCCTGGTGAGTGAAGCCAGGCAGAAGGAAGTCCTAGTGAGTGAAGCTAGGCAGATGGAAATCCTGGTGAGTGAAGCCAGGTGAAAGTCCTAGTGAGTGAAGCTAGGCAGATGGAAATCCTGGTGAGTGAAGCCAGGTGAAAGTCCTAGTGAGTGAAGCTAGGCAGATGGAAATCCTGGTGAGTGAAGCCAGGTGAAAGCCCTAGTGAGTGAAGCTAGGCAGATGGAAATCCTGGTGAGTGAAGCCAGGTGAAAGTCCTAGTGAGTGAAGCTAGGCAGATGGAAAACCCTAGTGAGTGAAGCTAGGTGAAAGTCCTGGTGAGTGAAGCCAGGCAAGGAAAAATCCAGATGGATCAAGGATGATCGGACATCCGGTGTTGGGAAGTCCAAGTAGGTCAAAGAATTGCGATACTTGGCATGAAAGAAAAGTCCAAGTAGGTCAAAGGGATTGACCGGATACTTGGCACAGAGAAAAGTCCAAGTGGGTCAAAGGATTGACCGGACACTTGGTAAGGGAGTCCTAGCAGGTCAAGGGAGTGACTAGATGCTAGGCATGACATACCAACAGGTCAAGGTTGACCGGATGTTGGTTTGGGAGGTTTAGGACTTGGTTTTGGACAAAAACCAAGTGCTGGATCGATCAGTGGATCGATCCAGACCTGTCCCAGCGAACAGAGAGCTTCTGGATCGATCCGTGGATCGATCCAGAGGTCCCAATCGATCAGTGGATCGATTGGGACGCGGCTGCTTCGCGCGATAAGCGCTGGATCGATCCGTGGATCGATCCAGGCGCGTTTCCAGAGCACAGAGGCGCTCTGGATCGATCCGTGGATCGATCCAAAGCCTCCCCGATCGATTGGGAACATTCGAATCGATCGGGATCCGACCGTTGGCGTCGTTTATAGCTGCAGGCGTTCGATGGCTGCGGCATCCTTTCACTGATTCACTCCAGAGCTCTCGCCAACTCCTCCACAGCGCTCACAAAGCTCAGATCGCCAGTTCTTGAAGGATCTTGGAAGCTCTCCAAGTCAAGAAGAGAAGCTAGGGTTAGGGTTTTGTACTCATTGTAAGCTTGTAAGCTTGTATTTCTTGTATCCTTTCCCTCTCTTCTTGTATTGAGTCTTGTAGGGTTTCTCCGCCCTCGGTAGTTACCGAAAAGGAGTGTTTTCATAGTGGAGGGTGCGTGCGTGGTGTGGATCCTTGGATTAGTCACCTCTTGTGAGGTGGATACCAAGTAAACCAACCGTGTTAGCGTTGTTGTATTTGTTTCTGTATTTTCCGCTGCACATCTTTGAAGGAACAAGCAACGCCGAGCACCGAGCGAACGCGACGAGCTATTCACCCCCCCCCCCCCTCTAGCTACTTTTGGTCCTAACACTTGCCACGTCTCACCAGGGCGCCCGGAAGGGATCCAGGGCGCCCCGAGCTTCATATAAAAGATGGGGCGGAGGCAGAGCTGTAGACATAACTCAGAACTCTTAGACTGCTTGCCCTGCTGCTCTGCGCTCCGACGACGCTAACAAAGCTCCGACAACGTGCTCTTGTCCTTGTGGTTTTCTTTCTGTCGGTATAGCTTTGTTTTAATTTTTATTAGCATTCATTGTACTATTTTTGTAATCATTATTTCGAATTGCTAGTGAATTGTCCAACGAAAGTACTCACGGAGTACGGGCCTTCGAGTGGGAGTCGTCACAGGCTCTGAACGAAGTAAAAATTACTGTGTCTATTGTTTTTAAATTCTGCTGCGTTTAACTCTCTTTAATACTATTTTTTAAATCGATATTCCCCCCCCCCCCCCCTCTATCGACGTTTCACGATCCAACAGTAGCTACCGACCTATTCTTCACTCGGCTTTCATGTTATCGAAGAGGCGCATTGTGTCCGATCAACCCTTAGGTCCGATCAATAAGGAAGGTGAGTAGGGTGATTTAGTATTTGGCTCTTAATCTCATTTACAAGTTGCGGAGGATGGTTATTTGGGTGGTCTAGCTGGCCCTTCACATCTGACTAGCATTGTGAGGCCCGCTCGGCCAACCGGCCTAGTCGGTAATTTCTGATCCGTCCGACCTTGTGACTTTAACGATTTAACTTTAACTTCCCCTCAACTGATTTTCCCAACTTTGGCCCCTTTACGAGGGATATCTTTATCACCGTACTAGCATCATGTGCAATTAATTTTTCTATTATTAAATGTTTTAAAATATTAAAGTATAACTCTCTTTAAAATTGAAGGTGTTACCTGGATCTTGAGTCGAACTTGAGCTCGAAAAAATTAAACAGACTAGCTCGAGCTCGAGTGAGTTTGTGAATCTGAGCTTAAGCTTAGCTCAGCCATTTAATCATGGACTCGAACTCGACTCAAAAAATTAAAATAAAATGACAAAATATGTTGTCCAAGCTGGGGTTCAAACTTTGGACTACTAATAAATGGAATAAAATCTTCTTACCACATACACCTCTTCAACTTAATTATTTATTTTTAAAATAGTAATTATTTTATATTTTATAATATTGAATTAGTCTGGCTCAATAAAACTCGACGATCGAGTCAGTATAAAATAGACTTGAGATTGACTCGAATATTAAATAAATCGGCTCGAGCTCGGCTCGAGCTTAATGGTCAATTCTAAATTTAAGTCGAGCTTTGATTGAGTTACTCATGAACAACTCACGATTGATTTGACTTATTTACCCCCTAATTACCTCGCTAATAATATCTCTCAATCACCCATAACCCATAAGAGAGGAGGTCCTGGTGTGTTTTTTATTCGCGGTTTGTTGTTATTGTCTTTCTTAACCTTGAAGTGCTGTCCAACTCAAAACTCTGCCTCTTTGCCGTTTCCTCTTCTTTTGTCCTTAGAAAAAAAAACAAAAACAGAATGGAATGTTAAAATCAATGCACCACCTACGTTGGGTATTTTAGATCCCCTGTTCTGAAATTATGTGTCCCTATGTCCCTTTGTCATGATAATATTTTTGAGATGTGTGTAATATTTTTGAGATATGATTTAATCCATTTGATTAACGAGCGTGGTAGAGGGAATGTATAATTTTAAGACAGAAAATCCGAACTCCTATATTAGGAATATTGATGATAAAAAATTTGCCAATTTTTTAAAACAGTAGAATTTTAAAAAAAGATACGAGGCCAAAATATCAAATTTTTTTTAAAAAAAATATTTACAGAATATCTTCTTTTCATCTTTGATATATATCTATATATAATATTTTGTATCAAAATATTTTTTTAACTTGATTAAAATTGTTATAATTTGATCAAAATCAATCCGACTTAATTAAATCTAGCATTAAAAGTGTTACATATATAATTTAATTAAATAATCAACTGGATATTATTTAATATATTACTAATAGTATAAATTAATTATTTAGATAAATAAATTTAATTATATATTTTTTGACTTGATAAAATTATTAATTGATTATTTTATTTTTAATTAATAATTAATTTTAAAAATAAAAATAATTAATTTAAAATTTAAATATACTAGTTGTTTCTACCCAATTAATTAATGTAAATTATTAATATAATAACATTGAGACAATAAAACATTTCATTTCTCTCCCGGGGTTATGTTGTTACCTATATGAGCTAATTAAGGAGAGGGGTGAATAATTCGCTTCGCTTCTTTAAATTTAATTTGCATTGGAAACTCAAAGCGAAGAATCTTTATAATATTAACGCTTAGATTTTATTTGATATCCAAATCTTTGAGATGACTAATTCAAAAATACACTTATTACTTACAACTCCATTATGAAAATCTCCTTTTTAAAGACGGAGAAGTTTCATACAAACTAGAGCACGAGAATATAACAAGAAATGCAAACAAAATTAGAAACGAAATCGAAAACAATTTTACAACAATAAACATTATTTTACTTGCTCTTCTTCCTTTGTTAGCCTCTTGATGCTTAGAAAGTGCAACATCACTTGTCGTCAAATCTTCTCAAGAACTTACTCCTTCAAAATTTTATGAAACCCCCTTATCTAGGATTTCTTAAGGTTAGAAAATGTCTCCCAATCGATTTGCACCAATTGATTGCCACATTAGATTGACCGTTTAAAATCTACAGAATGACTCTTTTTTGTCCGTCCATTCGATTGATAAGCCACACCAATCAATTGATAGTTCGATTGACTAAATCAATTCGGAAGTTTGTGGTTCTCACGAGAAGCACTCCAGTCAATTGTCCCAATCGATTCCACCATCTTTTGTGCTCATGCAAAAAATCAACCAATCGATTGACATCTCTGATTTGATTAGATTAATCAATTCAGTAGCCTATTGTGCTTCGCAAATTGAGCTCTCAATCGATTAGTCTAATTAATTGGACTTGGGCTTATCGATTGTTCAATGCTAAACTTTGAACTGGAGTTTAGGGTTTTTTTATCCAACCCTAAAGTCATCGACGATTTAATTTGTTAAGACACTTTATTACCTAGTATTTAGTTAATTTTAATTTATCAAGACTTCTTCGTCAAATATTTGATCTTTCTTAATTTACTTACATTTTTCTTTAACAATTTTTCATTAGACATCTGATCACTAAGTATCCGATCAAAATATCCAATGTCATCGATGAAACATCTTTTGTTTACCATAAGATAGAAAATGTGAACTGAGCTTTGGGCCTTCTTACTCCCAATAGAAGCGATGGCGGCAGTGCTACTGATGAGGCAGATGCCTCAACCCGCAAGGACCTAAATCGGATCACGCCGTCGGAGAGTAGTTGAGGACGCCGCCCTCGAGCCAAAATCTATCAATGCGTCCATCCTTTTCCTTTTATGTATCATTTATTTTTGTTTTACAAATGTTTTTTTTATTCTGTCATTATATTTATCTATGTTAATTAATTAAACATATTAATCTCATCAAACTTATTAAACAGATTTTTTACTCTAAATCGGAACTTCCTGCTCATCTCCTCCTTTCACCTCCTTCCTTCACTGTAGTCAGTAAGGAATTATGATCAAACATAATCCTAAATATTTTTTTTTCTATTCAATGAAAAAGCTAAGACAGTGATGCTGCCGCTCTCACTACCCGGCAAAACAGCGATCTGGCAGCCTCCCGAGCGATCGCTGCCCCATCAAACAGCTCGTGCAGTGGTCGCTGCCTCATCGGTTTTAACTGTAGGAGGAGTAGTATTTTCTATCATGATATTTGTGAAAGATAAATTGCACAATCAAATGGATGAACTGAATCAACGATTAATCTAATGGATGAACCGAATCAACGATTGCGCAATCAATCGGACACGGCTGTTCGATTTTTGATCGATTCGGTTACTTCAATTTTTTTTTTTTTTGATTTATTTGGTTTTTGATTTGTTCGGTTTAATAGTTAAATTTTAATTGAATATTCATCTCTAACCACAAAGTATTTGTAGACGACAGTTTCTATGACACATATGCCGATAAAATAGAGAAACGACAGTAAAAAAATGGAGATATTATGAAAATGAAAATTTTTTAATTGCGATTTAATAAAATGCCGTCTATTTGAAGTCTCGACAGCAAGATCTTAACGACGTGGATAAGAGATAGATAGGAATATTCTTCTTTTTCTTACTTATCTAATTAAAGAATGGAATGGACTCAATTGTCAGACTGAGACAACAACGTTGTTGTCATCTTCTTAAGATGCCGATGCCAAATGTCCAAACAGCACTAACAATTAAATTGTATCCTAAACTGTATTATATCACCTTCAGCGTTTGATAGACATATTATCTTCTTATTTTAAATTATTTAGTGTATAATATTTTCATCTAAATATAATATTATAGCTTGCTTCTTTCGCTAATCAAAAGAAATTATATTATCACACATAATTTCTTCATTTACCTTCAATTTTCTTATAATTTAAATTAACATCCAAAGGAACTTCACTATTTTGAACAAGTATATGATTTGAAATAGTTCACGTGATAATATTTTAGTTGATTCAAAGCCAAATAGAAGTTGTTATAGATAACAATAGAGAGTTTCTTAATACCTTTTTTCTCTAGTTAGATTCGCAATGCCATCATCCAATTTTGCACTCCATGTATTATGTATAATTTTATTAGATTAATTTTTTATTTTTCTAAAAACTATTTTTTGAAAACTGAAAAAGACATTAAAAAATTTATAAAATATCATGAGCCACAAGCAGCCGAGTGCAGATGGCTAAAGACAAAATACCTTGTGCTGAGAATAGGAAAAAAAAATTAACAGAATGCAGTAGTTTACCGAATAGAAATTAAATACATAGAGAAGTTTTGACAAAAATAAAATTTCAAAACAGCAACGACTAAACTTATCAAACTTTATGGAAAAAAAAGAAAAAAGAGAGACCCTCCAGAGTAAAATATACTCTGCCATTGACAAGAATGCAATATTAATGAACAAATAGCAAACACAACACAGCACTGCCAGAAACCCTCATTTAAACGTAACTCGTTAAAGATTCTTCAACGTAGTTTCATATACAATAATCATGTAGTCATGATCGATCTCAACATCCCTAACAACGGTTATTGACATGTTCCACTAGTTACGTCGAGTGAAACCTTCGAAGATATGGACAGTCATAACGTTTTTCCTGTTACTTAAAAGTAAGCAAAAAAAGCGAAGTCTGATGCCAGCCAGCCACCTTCGATAACTGCTAGTTCAGAGCAGCGCTGTTTCTAGAGGATGAGCTGCGAGGATGTCGGGCATACAAATTTCTGCCAGCCTACTTCTGAACTTTCACGATTCGCCTTAAAGCAAATACTCTTTTTAACTCTATCAAGATTTAGTTATACTGGGCGAAGAAAGCAAAGGGCTTCATACCATGTGGTTTCCTATGTCATCTCCATTACCTGGGATGCGCTTTTGAACAGCTTTCACCGCAGCAACTCTAGCTGCGTTAGCTGCTTTATTGGCTGCTGTCACAGCCTTGCTCACCTTTTCATCTACCCTGGGCACATCATAAGCTTTTTCGGACGCTCGTCTGGCTTCCTGAACGTTCCAATTGATAAAAAAAAATTAAAATGTATTTTACATTCAACATTTAACATAAGAATTCACAATCCTTGAAGAAACACGGTCAATTACCTGAACAGCATTTAAAACTTTTGAATGGTTAACAGCAATCGGTGAGCCAAGATTAATGCTCTGAGTGCTCAAGGTATCCAGGACACCATTTTGCCAATGACCTGATTGTGTCTCCCCATTCCGGAAGGTGTACATTCCCAAGCCCTGTCGCCTGCCTTCATGCCATGCACCTTCATATTGGTGTCCATTTGCAAAGCGATACACTCCAAAGCCATGCATCTTGTCTGCAAAATATTCCCCAGCATATGTGTCTCCATTCCTTCACATTTGTAACAAAAAATCCCATTTCAGAAATCAATTAGGCAAAGGTCTATAACAAGGATAGGGTGGCCATGATAGATAATATTGTAATATGTTAAGTTTTTCTAATGCTAGGGGTGCAGAAGGAGGTACCAATAAATTTATGCAATATACATCAAATAAATAAGCATATACGTTTCAAGAATAATTTAGAATGCCAAAAAATTATTGACAAAGCAGCTCAAGTGGGAAATTATGATCGAAAATATGATATTATATCCTTAAAGATCAATTCCTATAAATAAATTGGACGATGGATCTCAATTTTACTTATATTGCAAAGAGTGGAAGCACTCATACAGGATATTCCTTACCTGTTCTATGCACAGCGCTTAATTTTTGTGTTTCAATAATACTGTGCCATGAAGCTACATGCAGTACATTTATTTTTTTAAAAAAAAAAATCAATAGAAATTCCTACTTGTTATAAACTAAGTCTGAAATGTACAAAATTAATCGAGTTGGATGAAAGAGGCCAGTAACTAAAACTTCTTTAGCAAATCCATGATGGATATATATCTTTCCTTCAATGAGCTAGATGAATTCCTTTCTCCCAAAGAAAGGTCTGATGTTGATTGCTATTCATTGAAAAAATAGGTGCCTTTTTTGTGATGCTTTTTTCAAATCTACCTTGGAGGCTTTGGGGATTGGCTCAAAGACAGTCAACTAGAAGGATGGGTGGTTAAATCCAGCTGGAATGATATTGCATTGGGTAAATTACCTATTTCAAACATAAACTTTGCATATGCCAAATGTTTTTAAGTATACAAAATTATTAAAGTGTTGCAGTCACATATAACCATCAAATACATGGAAGGACAAAAAGGTAAAAGATTTATTTTTATCCTTTTCAAATTCACTTCTTTTCTGCATTTTCACTTCCTTCTCCTCCTCCTCTCTCTCTCCTCCTTGCTTCATATGCCCATCCTCTCTTCTCTCCCTCCCTCCCTCTTTCCACCTAGAGCATCCCAACTTTGCTACTATGATCCATGCACAACCTTTTAAAAAAAAATGAAATTCTGAATTCTATATAGCAATTGCAGGGTGCTTCGAAAAATGACTGACACAATTAACTCAGGTCCTCTGAAAGGAAACCAACAAATAAATAAATATATAATAATAAAAGGGGACTCCTAGTCCTCTAATCCTCAGCACATGCAATCTTAAAACCATGGCTAGCTAATGCTAGGCAATAACAATTCATTAGTTTATTGAGAAAAATAGAAGGACTATGTCATCGAAGGCAAGTTGTGATGTGCAAAGTGGGAAATAACTGTCATTGTCTCTGAGCTAAAACTGGAAACAACCTCTTGCAAAAAGCAGGGTAAGGCTGCGTACAATGGATCCTTCCCCGGGACCCCGCATAGCGGGAGCTTCGTGCACCGGGCTGCCCTTTTTAGTTAAATAGCATGATATGGACATGATTTAGACATAAGATTAGCCATTAATGCAAGCCACTCCTTATGGCAATTGGATTTGTTCCTGGGGGCAGATCATAAGATAAATTTTTTTTTATGTTTTAAAAAAGGCGTAAGCTTTTGGAAGCAGTTGGTCACTTCATTCATGGAGCAATTCTTCAACACCCCCCCCCCCCCCTTTTTTGTTTTTTTTTTTTCTTTTTTCCCCTAGTATAGAAGGACTGCCTCCTCCCATCTCCTCCTCTCTCCCCAACTCTCGTTCTACTTCCTTATCTTTCCCTTTTTCTTCTTTCATAGCCCTCTCCCTCTTTCTTCCTATCTCTCTTTATTATTTCTCACTATCCTATTTTGTCTTTCTCCCTCATTTGACTAATGATAGTGCCACCTCCTCAGGTGTTTACATGGAAAGAAGAAAGGGAAGAGGGAGGAAGAAGAGATGAAGGAAGAAGGGATGCAGAGGAAGACATAAAAAATGTGAACAGATATAAAAGGGAAATAAACAGGAACAACTTTTGAAAGATCATATAAAAATTCAAATCAAAATCTTTACTAGGTGCCTCAGAGAGTTTTTCATCAATTGTAAAATTTCTTTAGTGAAAGAACACAATAGCAATATGAATGTAAGTTATGTATCTCATTGCAACAAAAAAAAATGTACAAGCTATGTGTCATTGGAACAAAAAGAAAATCTGTCTCCGATAACATCAAATAGCATAATTTATGAATGATATAGATAATTCTATTTTCAATAGGTTCAAGGTAGGGCAGCAGTCAATAGTGATTTTCTCAGGGAGGTGAGGGTGTGCCATGGCACAAACTGGCCCTGCCATCCCTGGCGCCAATCCTATCAACAATGAATCCTAATGGTCCCAGATGAGATCCAGAATGGATCTGTGTGAACTGTTATACGGTAGGAATACCTTTCCTCACTATGAAGGCAATGAAACCATTTTTTTCCACTCTTAGTTAATTGGGTGTTGCACACAATGGTCTGTCCATAGCTTGTGGAAAATTTATATGGTTATACTTGCCCATTTCTTGGACTTCCAGAACTGAATCTTGCACATTTTCAGATAGCCAAAACCATGGATTAAAATACCATTCCCTGCTGCATGATATGGGTGGAATGGACCATTACACCAAAGAACTGACATGTGAAGACACCCATACTTCTTCCTCTTGAGCTGCTTCTCCATCTTGGAACATTTCTGCTAACTCTTCTAGATAAGTCAATGCTGCTCCATCCTCCTCTACTACCTCTTATTCTTGATTTCTTCCTCCTATTCAAAGTGTTCCTCTTCTTGAGATTCATTCGTGCTACTAAGAACCACCAACATCTGTTTCAGCACACTGGCACGACACTAGGGCTCTATCTTTGTGAGCAGGGACCCATATTCTGGCTCATAATAGTATATCTTGTCTATAGCAATTATTCAATGCTAGTAGGATATAATGAAAAGTTATAGTCTTTAATACTTCAGCATGGCACGGAGATCATTGCCGTATATGCACACAGAGATGGAGAACAAAACACACTGGAATTGATTAGAAGAACTATAACTACTATGAACAGCAATGTTGGTAAATATATTAAGGGGGCGTTTGGTTTAGGGGAATAGGAGTGGAGAATGGGAATGGGAATCATTGATTGTCATTGTTAATGTTTGGATTATAGGAATAGGAATGCAAATAAGGGAATGAATCCTTGAAATTGGGTAACAACTCATTCCCATGTACCTCCCCTTCAATGAGCCATTACCCTATTTTCATCAATCAAAATATTCCCTTATTCCAAAAATACCCTTGACCTAAAACTAAAATTTTCTCCCTTAATATCAAATATCAAAATATATTTATTTATTTTTTCTTTCATATCACTTCTCTCTCCTTGTTCTCTCTCATCATATTTTCTCTCTCATCATTTTATCACACACTTTCTCTCTCCTTAATCTCTCCTATCACACTCTTTTTCCTCTTTTTTTATCATCACACTTTCTCTCTCATCATACTTTCTCTCTCCTCAATCTCTTCCATCGCACTCTCTTCCTTCTTTTTCTCTCATCATACTTTCTCTCTCATCATATTTTCTCTCTCCTCAATCTCTCTTGTCACACCCCCTCCTTTTTTTCCTCAACACACTTTCTCTCTCATCATACTTTCTCTCTCCTCAATCTCTCTTGTCACACCCCCTCCTTTTTTTCCTCAACACACTTTCTCTCTCATCATACTTTCTCTCTCCTCAATCTCTCTTGTCACATCCCCTCCTTTTTTCCTCAACACACTTTCTCTCTCATCATACTTTCTCTCTCTTCAATCTCTCCCATCACACTCACTATTTTCTTTTTTTCCCATCACACTTTCTCTCTCATCATACTTTCTCTCTCCTCAATCTCTCTCATCACACACTCTCTCCTCATTTTTCTCATTACATTTTCTCTCTCTTCATCCTCTCCCATCATACTTTCTCTCACATCATATTTTCTCTCTCATCTTCTCTCATCTATCACACTCTCTTTTCTCATTTTCTCTCAGCACACTTTCTCTCTCTTCATTCTTTCTCATCACACTTTCTCTCTCATGAGACTTTCTCTCTCATCATTCTCTTTATCATATTTTTCTCTCACATTCATCTTTCTCTCACATTTAATTTTTTCTCTTATTTTCTTTAAGGGTAAAAAAGGAAATTTTGATTTATTCCGATAGAAAATATGCAACTAACCAAACATTGTTTTTAAGAGTGATATCCATACCCATACTCATTCCCATTCCACAATACAATGATTCCCATTCCGATTCCTATTCTTAGGAAAGAACCAAACGCCCCCTAAGTAACTTATAGAAAAGTCAAAATAATGGACATACTAGAGAATACTCCATTGGAATCACAACTGAACCAGTAATATAGGACTTTTCTTATATCAACTTGAGCATGTAGGTTTAAGATTATTTATGGCAAAGAAGGAAATGAGAAATGGGTATAAATTCATATATGAACACATGAGTATTTGTTCAAGCAGACTAGTGATACTGAGATTTTCAGTAATTTGGACCTTCCTGAGGAAAAAAAGGGTCTATAGAGAGGGAAAGAAACTAAAATTACCATGAGGTCTCAGTAAAATGATTCCAATGTCAATAAAAATAATTCACGATTAGTTTATATGATTATATGCCTGATGATATTAATTTTCCTACCATTCTTAACAGAAATAGCATTTATATCTAATATGGTAGGAAAATTTAGAAAAAAACTTATCACGACGTCAGAAATTCTGTTTAAAAGGATCTCAAACTGGTCTAAACTACAAATGTTTTGGAGAAAACCTAGAATTACAATTTCGTCATGTTCCACAAACATAGAAAAGACTAAGGGGAGTAAAAGCAATTCACTTGTAGAAGTAACAATGACATCAATGACCAATGCAGAGAAAACATGAAAGTGCATTTAAACTGCAAATAGTAAATTTAATCTTCACAATATAAACATATGTTTCATAGATGATTTTGAAAAACAAAAAAGAGATGAATAAGTGCCAGAACCCACATAAATTCTAAACAAGAGATGCACAAACCAGTTGGATTCCAGCAGTTCTATCCAATCACGAAAGTTTCAATTTATGAAGAAGAGCACAACAGAAGGTTATCCACGTTACGAAACAAAACAATGATAAAAGCACTGCAATACTAAAAAAGCATGACCAAAAATCTTAAGAACAGAACAGAACGTTTCCAAGTGTACCTGAAATGATAGTGGCCAAGGCCATGCTTTACTCCCCACTTGAATTCCCCGACGTATCGGCTTCCATCCTCACATGTGTGTACACCACACCCATGGCTCTGCCCGTTTGACCACTCCCCAGCATACACGTCCCCTGTGTAGAAGCGATATACCCCAAACCCATGCCGGAGCCCTTGTCTGTATTGACCCCTGTATCGGCTTCCCCGAGCCCAGGTCTCAATACCATACCCATCATATTTCCCATCGATCCAATCTCCCTCATACCTGCCACTCATAGAGTAATAGTACACCCCGCTCCCCGAGCACTTCCCTCGCTGGAATTCTCCCTCGTAGACATCCCCGTTGTTGTAGACCTGCACAACGGACCCCGACGCTAGGCGGCGGTCACCCTTGAGCTTGTCGGGGGACGAGGAGTTCCCAATGGACCACAGCACGGGAGTCGCTTGGGCCTGATGACGGGGAAGGAGGAGAGCGGAGGAGCGGGAGAGGAGGAGGCGGAAGGAGGGAAAGGGGAGGGCGTTCAAGGAGACGCATAGGACGAGGAGAAGAACAGACGAGAAAGCAAGGGCGGAGAAGAAATCAAGGAGGAAGGATCTTCCCGGGACGGCGTCTCCGTTCCCAGAGCCGGAGGAAAGCAGGAGATAAAGGAAGGGGAAAGAGAGGAGAAGGAACAGGCGGAGTCGGAGTTGGAGCCGGCGGAAGATGTGGCGGGCGGCGGAGGACGCAAGGCGCCTCGGCGCGGCGACGGAGGGCACAAACACGCGCCGGGGCCGAGCAGGGGGCGAGACGGCGGGGGAAGCACCGGCGGCGGCGGAGGAAGGGGTCATGATGGGGCGCTTATGTGGGACGGAGAAGCCATGGGGCGAGTCGAGATTAGGGTTAGGGTTGGGGTCGGGGATCCGAAGCGGGGGAGGGCGGAAGAGAGGGAGGAGGGGCGGAGGAGGAGCGGATGAGAGGGCGGAGCTTTCCTCTCCGATGCCCGACCGCGACGGCGATCTCATCTATTCCGCCACGACTGTGCACATGGAGACGAAGAACAGGAAGGAAAACGATTGGAAAGGCTTTTTTTTTTCTCTCTCTCTCTCTCTCACAGACACACACAATTCCACTCTTTCTTCCTCTCCGTTCGGTTTATTTTTCAAATCCTCCGTGTCCTTTTCTATTTCTTGATTGAATCCTAATGGAAAGGCTCGATACAAACATCGCAAACAGGGACGTGGGCGTTCTCTCTCTCTCTCCTCCTTTTTTTTTAAATAGAAATTACTTATTTAAGTTTTCCCTTTTGAAGCTCAACAAGTGGGGGATTGCTTTGGCCTGTAGCATCTCATTAAATTAGACTATCCTTGCCTTTGTCTTTCTTTTTGGGCAAATTATCAATTTGAATATATTACTTCTTCTTAGCATCCATGTTAATCACTTAATCTAGGGTCTTATAATATTTAAATAGTATTATGAATATTATAACATTCATATATTAACAACTTTTACTTTTGTTAACACAGTAGATTTCATATAAAAAAATAAAAATTAAGAAAATAGATTTTAAATATAAAAATAAAAATGAATAAATAGATAATGTGACTTATAAATAATCACTGTTAATGTTAATATGTATATGAGATATCTAATGTAAGTTTCGAACTCTTACATTGCATCGTCCTCCAAGGACACGGTGTCAATTACTTTGTGCATTCAGGAAAAATTGAGGTGACGTTTGGTTCTCTCTTAGGAATTGGAATGGGAATGTGTATCATAGTTGATCATGCCCGAGAGCTAAGTAGACAGATGTCGGGGAGGTGGCGCTCTCTGTTGCCTTCGTGTGATCTTCGTGATGACGTGAACCTCCGGTGAACCTGCAACAAAGCCGAGCCGGGAAGGGATTCCCGGCGACGACCCTCCGACGCTCAAGTCAGGCAACGAGGAGAACCAGAAACAGAGTAACGAAACTGTGGTTACAGTAGATGAGTGATGCATACCTCCGTTGAAGTTTGGGGGTCCTTATATAGAACCCCTGGGAGGCGCGTGCATGCTTCTCAAGGCATGCACGATTCCCAAAGCGTATCTCAAAATGGATGTATCAGAAAAGCGTGTCTGACGCCATGCCGCAACCGTCCGAGCATATCTCTGACGTGACAGTGAAAACTTCCACCGTACTATTCTCTGTCTGGTCCGACCGGCGGCCATGCTGTCTGTCGACGACACATGTCTCGAGAAGGATATCTTCAATTGCCCCCTTTGTCTCCTTCTGTACCTTTTGTCTGTTACCGTGTCGGGCGGGTGAGCCGCTCGACCATATACACAGACGAATGTGACCTTTGTTGCTCAACGGTCGAGCCGGACGCTCGGCATATCAGCCATCGTATGTCAACTTAGGAACGTCGGAAACCCGACCCGTGGGCGAGCTATTTCCACGCCGATCGAGGCGCTACCCCGGCCAGTCGACCAGGCGACCTCCCCGATCGGCAAGGTCCTAAGGTTGGCCCTCTTGACTTTGGCCTTCGCGCCAACCTGGAAACTACCCCCGTCGGTCGGCCAGGTGACCTCCCCAATCGGCAAGGTACTAAGGTTGACCCTCTTGACTTTGACCTCTACGTGTCGTTGACCCCTACCTGAGTGGGTCCTCCTATCCTTACCACCGGATCAATAGTATTGTGGAATGAGAATAGGTATTAGCTTGGGTATCATTCTTAAAAATAATATTTGGTTAGTTGAATATTTTCAATTGGAATGAACCTAAATTTCCTTTTTTTACCCTTAGAGGAAAATAAGAGAAAAAATTAGATGGAAGAGAAAGTTGAATGTGAAAGAAACATATGATGCGAGAGAATGTGTCATGAGAGAAAAAGTGTGATGAAAAAAAATGAAGAGAAGGAAAGTGTGATGAGAGAAAATGAGGAGAGAGAGCGTGATAGGAGAGATTGAGAAGAGAAAAAATATGATAAGAGAGAAAGTGTGTTGAGAGAGAAAAAGTGATGAGAAAAAATGAAGAGAGAAAGTGTGATGAGAGAAAATGAGAGATTGAGGAAAGAAAGTATGATGAGAAAATGTGATCAGAGAAAAAGTATGATGGAAAAAATGAAGAGAGAAAAAGTGTGATGATAGAAAATGAGGAGAGAGTGTGTGATGGAAGAGAATGAAGAGAGAGAAAGTGTGATGAGAGAAAATATAGAGAGAAAGTATGGTAAGAGAGATTGAGGAGAGAGAAAGTATGATGAAAAAATAGGAGAAAATGAAGAGAGAGAAAATAATGAGAGAGTGTGTGATGAGAGATAATACAGAGAGAAAATGATAGAGAATGTGTGATGAGAGAGGATGAGGAGAGAAAGTGTGATGAAAGAGATTGAAGAGAGAAAAAGTATGATGAGATAAAATATGAAGAGAGTGTATTGGCAAAAGGTAGAACCGCCACCCTAGCGGCCCCTTGGCCCCGGCCCCACAAGATTCCAGAGGGAGTAAATCACGGTTAATGCTGGGCAGGATAGGTGACTGGGGGTCGAAGGAATTTTTGGGGCAGCAGACCAGGGTTTTATCCCCGAGTGCAACTGGCGACCTTCGAAGAGAGAGTATTGGCAAAAAAGGTGGAACCGCCACCCTAGCGGCCCCCTGGCCCCCGGCCCCACAATATTCCAAAGGGAGTAAATCACGGTTAATGCTGGGCAGGATAGGTGACTAGGGGTCGAAGGAATTTTTGGCACAGCAGACCAGGGTTTTATCCCCAAGTGCAACTGACGACCTTCGACCCCACGACTTCATTGGCAAGCTGCAGGCACCTAACCAACTGATCTAGCCCGTGGGGGCCCTTCGAAGAGAGAGTATGATAAGAGAGATTGAGGAGAGAGAAAGTATGATGAGAGAGAAAGTATGATAAAAAAATGAGTAGAGAATGAAGAGAGAAAAAATAATGAGAGAGAGTGTGTGTGATATGAGAGAATACAGAGAGAAAATGGTAGAGAATGTGTGATAAGATAGAATGAGGAGAGAGAAAGTATGTTGAGAGAGAAAATATGATGATAGAATGAGGAGAGAGAAAGTATGATAAAAGAGAACATGAGAGAGAGTGAAATGAAAGAAAAATTGAACAAATGTACTAAGGTATTTTCGTCCAAAACTTAATTCTTATTCACATTCCATCAAAACCTAAGAAAGGGGATGAGTTTCCTCCATACCCAAATTTTTGAGTTTCATTTCAAAATATTGATTTCATTCCCATCAACCAAACACAAAGTTTATGAATAAATTCATTCCTTCGTTCCCAAACATCAAAACCAAACGCCACCTGAATAAATTAAAATTGAATGGATTAAATTTTATTATTAAATTAAATAAATTAAATCGATTAATTAACCAAACCTTTTATAATAGTTCGATTGATATTAGAATTTATCAATAATACCAATTCAATTTAATCGATTTAATTGAATTTTAAATTTTAAAATCCATAAAAAAACTTGAAATAACTAAAATCAAAATAAATAAATGAAATTATAAATTAATCAAATTAAAATTTTAATATTTAACTCAGTGCAGGTATTTTTGCTACGCTGATGCCAAACAGGAGCCTTGAAGGGTGGAGAGGATCTGTACTTTAAAACTTTAATTGACGCATAGTTGGTGGAAAGCAGAAAGGCACACTATTATCAAATCAATGTTTGCTTATTCTGACTCAGGTACTCTTATCAAAAGCCTATTTGGTAGCTTGTTTTTCAATCAAGCAGATATTGCTTCTTCTTTCTTTAGCATAATTTAATGATGAGGATAACTATAAGCAAATTTGTTAGCTCTATCTAAATCATGAAGTGTGGTACTTTATTGTGTAGGTTTTATTAGGACAGTTGACGGTCGATTATAGGGAGGGGTTGAATAGTTGCACAAATTAAATAAATAAAAATATCTTTTTCAGATTTACAACTTGATTAAAAGAATATTTACATAAATAAGAATAAAGAAGAAATTAAAATTAAAGAAGCATCGAAATTTTACTTGGTTATAACTGGGAAAATTATTAATTCAAGAAAGTTAAAGCGCACTAATTTCTTTTTTAGACGGAGAAGTCTCTTACAGCATTCAAAGCTCACAAAACAAAGTTAAACAAGAACTAGAAAGTGTACAAGTGTTGTTTCAGATTATTCAGTTGTTCTGCTTAGTTTCTGGGAGCAACACTGCGCCTTGAAGGGTTCCAAGTGCCTGGAATGGAATAGAAATCTATCCCCAACGCAATGTTCAAATGCTATGTTGAATTGGATAAAAATCGGATTTCGGGTACCCGGAATGGTTCTGGGAGTTCCGGACGCCCCGGACTGGTCCAGGCACCTCGGAATGGTTTCGGCCGCCCCGGGACCAAAAATCAGTCCTTTGCTGATTTTTGGTCTCGGTCTCTTGCTTCGGTGCTGCTCATATCGGTCCGGGTCTTCCGCTCCGATTTCCGCTCGTTTGGGTGATTTCTGTCATCCGGAATAGGACTCATCCAAACCCAACTTCTGGCCTTTTCGAGTAAGCTTCTGCTCCGACTTTTCATTCCCTAGACTTAATCTTTCCTTCTCTCCCTTTGATCACATAAAAAAAATAGGATACCTCAAAAGTCTAAGGGTTAAGTTTTTTTAACAAAAACTCTGAATACTTAAAAAAAAAAAAAAAAAAAAAAAAACTTTTAAAAAAGATTTTGGTAAAGCACATTGTTTTATATATTAAAAAAAAAATTGTAAGACAGATAAATTTTAAAAAATTTAAGTTTTGTTAAAATTTCTAAGTTATTAAAAAAATGTTTAAGTAACTTTTTAAAGTATTATTTAATCATAATAAAATATTTTATCAGTTAGTCACTTAAATATTTTATTTCATTAATTGGCTTCTAGGTTATGGCGAGGTATTAGGTCTTCTTGGTTATTGAAGCAACAATCACTTTCTAAACAAATTCTTTTAATGAAATCAAACATTTAATCTACTCTCTGAAAGCCCTAAGTTCAATTTAAACTTAATTTATACAAGTTTTTAGAACTCAATATAGGTTTCTACCAACCAGGTTAATTAGAAATTTCTTTGGAACATATTTTTTAGATAGTTTTCTGATTTAGCCCCTATAAAATCTAAAATGCCAGCTTAGTCTATATAATTTTAGGTTTTAACATTTAAGCATGCTCGTTTTGTCAAGTCTTCTACTTATATTTTTAATTTATCAAAATCTTCTACTGAACCAGATTTTTCTAAAATCAATTTCAATTCATTGTTTTCTTTTTCCAATATGCAACAGTTTTTTGATAGTAATTTAACAAATTTGAATAATTTTTCAGGAGGAAGAGATCGTACCTGACTTATCTTGTTGATGTTGGAGTTGTAAGGTTGCAAACATAGTCCCACATTGAAAACACATGGGAAAGATCATAGATTTATAAGAGAAAAAGATATCTCCATTGGTATGAAACCTTTTGGGGAGAGCCCAAGAGCAAAACCATGAGGGCTTAGGCCCAAAGTGGACAATATCATGTCATTGTGGAGATATCTAAATTCTTTACGATCCTACAATTGGTATCAGAGCCCGGACTTCCAGAAGGTTTAACCACCGACTATGCACAAGAGCTATGGTCTGATTGAGCCATGTGAGTTCAATTATTGACCTCGAACAAAGAAAATAGGGGCTCCTATGTTCAGATCAAGAGGACCAGACACCAGGCAAGAAGTTCTAGTTGTGGCTAGACAAGGAAGTCCTAGTAGGTCGGGTGGGCTGAGGGGCAGGAAGACCTGGTGGGTCGAGGATCGGACGTGGGAAGCCTATGGTCCTTTGTTTGAGGGGGGATTGATGGAGTTGCAAGATTGCGAACATAGTCCCACATTGAAAACATATGGAAAAGATCATGGATTTATAAGAGAAAAAGACATCTCCATTGGTATGAGGCCTTTTGGGGAGAACTCAAAAGTAAAACCATGAGGGCTTAGACCCAAAGTGGACAATATCATGCCCTTATGGAGATATCTAAATTCTTTTCGATCCTACAGTTGATCCCGTTATCCCTAGCTCCCCCTGAACTGCTGGTTTCTTCCGATGTAGCTCCCCCTTCATCGATGCTCTCGATGCTCATTTCGGACGAACTTGCTTCGTGTTCATCTGCTTAATGGCTTGCCATTAACGCAAGTCTGAAGAAAGCCATCTCTGATTCAAACGACGTTTCGTCCCACGTCGCCTTCAAGTTTTTGTGCTTGTTCGTTTGGATGGGCTTCTTGTTCTTTACCTTGTCCTTGCTCTTCAATTTAGGGTAGTTGTCTTTAACGTACCCTTCTTCATTGCAGTGGTAGCATCTAATTTTTCCTCTCTTTCTACCCTGCAGATGGTTAGATTTTCTAAATTTGAATAACTTTTAAATTGATTTACCATCATCGTCGTTTATTCGTCGTTGAGAGAGGATTCTGAATCTAGTTCATCCATCTTCGCCTTGAGGGTAATATTGTGCTTCAGCTCCTTCTTCGAACTTGCACATCTCATTTCATGGACTTCAAATGTTGAAAACATTTCTTCTAAGGTGACAAATTCTAAATCTTTGATATATAGTAAGCATCTATTAATAATGCCCACTCGGTAATTCTAGGAAATGCATTAAGCGCGTATCTTAGCGAATCTCGGTTGCTTACCTTTTCTTCGAGATTTGTGAGTCCAGTGATTAGTTCTTTCATTCTCGAGTGAAGATGTGCAACGGTTTCTTCTGCTTCCAATTTTATGTTACTCAGTTAGTTCCTTAGCAGACCCCATCTCGCGAACTTGGCTTCAGACGTCCCTTCGTGTAGCTCAAGGAACTTCTCCCAAAGCTCCTTTGTTGAGGTGTAGGTAGGGGTGTACTCGAGACGAGCCGAGCCGAACCGAACTCTTGGATGTTTGAGTTTGACTCGTTTATAATTGAGTCGAGCTCGAGCTTTATTTAACAAATATATTCATGGCTCACGAGCTTATTCGAGCTTTTATCGAGTTTAAATAAGCTTAATAAATATAAATTATAAATTTAAATATTCATTAAAAACTAAATTATATATTTTAAAAAAATTATAATATTCTTGTTAAAATTTATAATTTTATTCTAATAAATAAATTTAATATATTTGTCTATGTTTTTCATAAGTAGAGTGTAAAATCTATAAATTCAATATCAAAACTATTATTTTTTTTATTTAAAAATTGATTCATGAGCTTAACGAACATGTTCACGAGCTAACAAGCCGAATATTGTGAAGCTTGAGCTTGGTTTGTTTATTTTAACGAGCCTTATTAAACGAGCTTTTATCGAATCGAGCTTCGAATAACTCACGAGCGACTTGACTCATTTACACCCCTAGGTGTAAGCGCCGATCCGGTTGACTTCTTGTGGTGGTAGGATGTTCAACAGATGGAACTCTGCTTTTCCATTTGCCACGAAGTCGGCCTGCTCCTTCTTCGTCCACTGGTATTCTTTCTTGCCTTCAGGTGCTACAAAACTGAATTTCATTATTAAAAGCAATCCAAAATCAGTTTTAAAGAATACCTCCATTTTCTTTTTCCAGCTCATGAATTCCCCCTCGAACTTCGGTGGGTGGATGCTCGATCCAGCCATCTAGTGTGCTTCGTTCGACGGTTAGTCCTCCTGAAGCAAACTCGCTCTAATATCATTTGCTAGGACCGTTGGCGGCCGGCTAGAGGAGGGTGAGTAGCCCCTATGAACAAATTAGACAAACAAAAATACCTTTCTCGGATTTACAGTTTGATTAAAAGAACACTTACATAAGTAAGAATAAAGAAGAAACTAAAAAGAAAGAGACACCAAGATTTTACTTGATTACAACCGGGGAGGTTGTTAATCTAAGGAAGTTAAAGCGCACTAATTTCTCCTTCATGCGGAGAAGTCTCTTACAACATTCAAAGCTTACAAAACAAAGCTAATAAGAACTAGGAAGTGTACAAGTGTTGTTTCAGATTATTTAGTTGTTTACTTAGTTTCTGAGAGCAGGGTTGCTTATATTGCCCTGCTCGAAGCGCCTGGAATGCGATAGAAATCTATCCCCAACACAATGTTCAAATGCCACGTTGAACTCGATAAAAATCGGGTTCTGGGTGCCTTGGACTAGTCCGGGTGCCCTGACTTGCTCCGGGCGCCCCGGGGCCAAAAATTAGCCCTTTCCTGATTTTTTGTTTTGGTCTCCTGCTTCGGTTCCACTCACATCGGTCAAGGTCTTCCACTCCGGTTTTGCTCATTCGGGTGATTTCTGCCATCCGGAATAGAACTCACCCGAACCCAACTTCCGGCCTTCTCGAGTAAGCTTCCGCTCCGGCTTCTCATCCCTCGGAAATGCCGCGCGCTTCCTTCTCGTCTGCCCGCGTACTCTTTCGCAGTACCTCGTCCCTTAGACGCACCGAGCCCGTTGGCTCTCTCCCATGCAGTCCTTCTCGCTAGTTACGTATTTTGCTCGACGTCCTGTGCTTCTAAGTTTCTGCGCATTTAGACACAGGATTAAACACAACAGGACTTAACCTAATTTGGTTGATCACATCAAAACTACCTTGTGGTACCAACAGGTTTTGTTTTGTTTTTCAATTGTCCAGAGCTACGGTGTAATAGATTAGGTTCTTCGAATGATGAATTAGGTATCTAAGATTAAGGGGGAGTTTGATTTAGATGAATTAGGATGGGGAATGAGAATAGTAATTATTGATTGTCATGATTAATATTTAGATTACAAGAATAGAAATACAAATAATGGAATGAATCCTTATAATTGGACAATGATGCATTCCTGTGTTTCCCCCTCAATCAACCATTATTATATTTTCAATAATTAAAATATTTTCTTATTTCAAAAATACCCTTGACCTAATACTATTTTTTTCTCACTTAATACCAAATATTCTCGTGTCCCCCTTCATCTGCATCCCTCCATGCCACAGCCCCATCTCCTCCATCAGCCGGCCAAGTGGAAGCTGGTTGGAGTAGCTCCAGTGAAGGAAATATGGTGTATGAGTCAAGTACACCATGTTCCTAGATGGTTGTGTCGTCTCCTGCTCCCTCTCTCCCATTGCCACTTCCCCATCCTCTTGTTCAAAGAACTCATCCAAATGATGCCAAACAGACGATGACGACCTCGAGAACTTGGACGCCATCAGATCTCTTAGGGTCATCCAATTAAAGGTCCTCCAGTCAGACCGTAGCTTTCGCCTCTTAGACATAAACCGCTGCTCAACAACCACCCCAGCTCGTCTATCCGTCCTTGATCGGCGAATAACAAACTCGCAACCTAATCGACGAAGTCGTCGTCCCACCAACCCACAGAGATCTAGAGGAGCAAGCAGAAGCAATCCAGCTTTATTATGACGCTCGCCGGTGCGACCGATGTAAATTATAAGTTTAGGTTCTTTCCCTTCGCGAGGGTCATAAGGCAGAGGGCGAAATGGCAAGAGAAAAGAGAGACGTGATGAAGAAAGAAGAAAAAGGGAAAAAAAAGTAAATCCGCTAAAATTATTGATAAAATAATCTTATAGTTATTTTTCAATCCAAAATACGTAAAATCTTATATGATAGTTATTTAAAATGAAAAAAAACTCAAATTATTTTTGAATGAATTAACTAATAAGGATAAAATTAGAAATTTATTTGATTCTTGTTACTTATGATTTAAACCTAACTCTGATAATATAATCTTGATTTCTATTTTTATTGACCCAATAATCAAACTAATTACTATTTCGATTCACAAATCCTAACTAAACGCCCCCTTAAATCTTAATTGTAGTTTTTTGTAAAGATTTTTTAAAATGGAACGATAAATATAAAAATATTAATTATTTGAATGGATACCTTTTTATTTACTTTCAAAATAAATCTGTTTGAAAATTTAGATATCGGTATTAAAACAAAAGAAAGTACCTTTCTCTACCTTCTCCTGCTTCGGCAGAATAACTCCTCTGAAGACTCATTGCTAGTTAGATTAAAACGGCCCATTGGACTATGTAAACTAGTTAGACAAAGCGAATTAGGCAACTTAGACTAGAAAATTAGTTTGAGTAGATCATTTAGGTTGGCCAATTTGGCATGCTCAATTTTGTCGATGGACTCTTATCGTCGTGCGTTGGAGAGCGACTCATGATCTTCACCATAAAGTAGCAGAAGCGGCTTGATGAGCCGTTGCTCTTGGAGGGGCAGATAGATCGAAAGATCCACATCTTGTACTATAAGTTAGCAACATTTCAAATCCAGACAAGGAACTACATGAAAGCAGGAGAGGTACATTCGTAGATGCCAGAGGTGGAGACACTACTGATGGAGGTGGAGATGACGCACTACTGATGGAGGTGGAGATGACGTATGCTGACATCGCCAAGGTGTTCACGAGATGTGACTCCCAGGGAGAGAGCATTGACGTTGCGATGAATGAGGTGGTGGAGGAGATGCGGTGGTGAAAGGAGCAGACCGCCGTGTGACAACGACAGAAATAGAATGCATGGAAAAATTCAAGGTCGAGGGTGTTTTGTAAATTATATTTGAGAAAAAAATATATGAATTGGTATGTTAGAGACTACAAACTTGAGATATAAAATTTTAAGCTTGAGATATAAAATTTTAAAGAAAGAATGAGATATAAAATTTTAAAGAAAAACCAGATTGACGTGGCTTAATTAATGGGATTGTTTAGCTCTTCACTATTTTGAACTAAGCAACGGTAACTTTGTTAAAATTTCTGGATTCAGAGTTAAATTTTTAATATCTTTGTGATATCTAGCTTCCCAATAAAATTTCTGGATTCGCCTGTGATTAAAAGGACCAGATAGATGGTCCTGACGTAAACTTCTCTCAATGTCACAACTTATTCATTTTTACTTATTCATTTTTTTTATAATCCAAACATCTAACTCTTCGAATAGATTAATTCTTGAAAGTAACCGATCTAATTGTATAAAAGTAATTTCCTATACTGATCATCAGGATAAATCAAGAAGTACTAATGGATGCCTATCTAGACAACCAACATTCTTAGGCCCGAGCTTTTTAAACCGAGTAATCTTGGATGATCGGTCCGGCTCCACGAAAATTTTCTACTGGCCACTAGGATAAATCGAGAAATACTAATTAAACTCACTTCCCACTAGAGAGAAAATCCCTTATAGTATATTGTAGCTAAAATTTGAACCTTAAATCTCTTAATTATCTATTGAAGGGATTATCCATCATACCATTATTCTTCTGGGGCACCACTTACCATCTTTGAGTGTATAAGAGATTCTTAATCGACTGTTTCATCTAGTTTCTTCCTTAGAATTATTTCAGATATTTCTTTACAATATTCTTCCTATCATGAAAATATTTAGATCAATTATATAAATTTTTGGATTTATAATATATATCATTGGATCAAACAAATCCTAATTGTTTATTCATAAAGAGAATATACATTTTTAATCATACTAAAAATAATAATAATACTAATAAGTCCTCCTATTAAGTTAATAGACAATGAGTAAAAACGATATAATATGTCATCCCAACAGTCCTATACAGTTAATCCCACAATTATATATGAGAAAGTAGATCAGAAAATTATAGTTGATCAGTACGGAGAAGAATTTTTTCTTTAATTTTATCGAGATTCGAAATTTTGTCCTATGATAACAACTCTGTCTCATACTAACTAACTCAACCTTACCTCGGGGATCTATTCAAGTTAATAAAAGTTGACAAAAGATGACTGCACTCGCCCCAGTGCCTTTAACACCTCCACTAATCCATCTGAGGACTAACACGGAGGAATACTATTATCTCTAAGATACAATCCACCATATGAGAGATTGGTATTGATAGATTGGAGGGAGATATCTCTAAAATAATGTTCATTATTAGGGAATCTCTCCCCTTGGATCGGTCTAGTGGCTAGCGTATGAGGTGTTGCCATAATGAGGTCTGGGATTCGAATCTCGGCAAAGCCGAGGTAAATATCTCTCTTATGTGCTAGTCACTATTTCAAAAGCTAGTAGTCGTCCGTGATTTACCTCCTCCGTGTTGACCTTGGGACGAGTTGGCGGGGACACTGGGGACGAACGTATTCATCTTTTGTCACAATTATTAGGGAATCTCGAAGTGACCATCTAGATGGTGTAGAGACAACCTATGGTGAGTCAGATATTTCCACCAAGGTGATTTTCAACTGCAAGAATATTGCTTACCAAGTGAATCTATAAGTTGTCGCTCGGAGCTTATCAAACATAAAGCATTTGTGGAATGGGAGTATTAGGACTTACGAACAAAAGTGAAACTACACACACGTGGAGAGTCATAAAGACATGTGATATTAGCTTGGGGTGTTCCCCATTTGTCAACTTTGTTCAACTCACTTGGCCCAATCAAATTGAGTAACTCATTCAGCCCGATCAATCCATCTGGCTCATCCAACATGGCTAAAGCAATTGACTAACTTGGCCCATTTGGTCCGACTAGCTGCTCAAATAATTAGTTCTTCTTTGATTAAAACATAATTCTACACTTTGGGAGCTTAAAAAATATATATATATACTCACATTAGAAATTTTTTTATTCAAATGTGATTACACTTAATATGATAGAGGCCAACAAAAAGGCAAAGTCATTGAGCAGTATGCCCTGACATTCGGCCAAGCACAGAAACAGATTCACAGCGACTGGGAAGATAAGAAAATGGAGTTCTACCGGCAAACAGCGCCTCAAATTACACATTAGTGTTTTAAAGCTACGCTGGTATAGTCACATATCTGCAACATTACGCGCTAACAATGATAATTTGCGCGTTGAGGTAAGATAATAGTTGTTGCTTTGTCATAATCCTCTTCTACAATATACGGCTACCTCATGCGGCGGGATCATCAACTTCAGAATTGAAAGCAAAATTTGGAAATGTTGTGGTTATGTCCCTGCATAACATGAAGAGATTCAAAAAACATCACTCTAGATAGGTGCTTCCTTCAAACTCGCAAGCCTACATAATCTAGTAATATGAATCTTGCTTTATTGAAATCCATAAATCACAAATAGAAGCGTTGGTATTAACTAGTTCAGTATAAATATCGGTAGATTCTCATCAGATCAACCCAGTTTTCCAACATCAAGAGCATGTTTGCCATGTCAAGTTATAGATGAAACTAGTTAGTCCTCCTGATGTAATTTGTTAAATGAACATGTTTGTATTAGTGCCCAAAAGCAGTGATGTAATTAAAACAGAAGATCATTATTTTGTATCGTAAGGCCTATTTTATATATCAATAGCATAATTATCTTACAAGATGGCCTATCTCAACAGGTCTCATGATGCTAATAACTTCTATTTCTGTAAAAAATGATCATGGACTAGATTTGACTAATATTCAATATTCTGGCATGATACCTATCTAGGGCTCTGATCATCCAGTTGACATCAGATAACTTGAATGACTCAACAATTTTTCACCTTAATTACAAGTCAATTGACACAAAATTCGACTCTAACATAGCTAAATAACCTACCGTGATAATAGATTCAATAATGACAGTATATCTTGTTTATCTTTCATATAAAATTGTAAAGAATTCACTGGCTATTATGTTCGAACATCAAAGTAGCTATTCCAAAGGAAGCTCATTGTCTTATATGACTCAGCAGGATGCTACCCTAAGGTCAAATTCTGCAATGGAAATTTGACCAGTCCATTTTGTTATGCAGCATTTATGCATGGAATTGATGGAACGTGAATAATTTTACATTCACAATCTCACATAGAATAGCTGTCTATTTATTATACTTGAGAATGAACGAAAAGATAGTAATCATGGAGCATGGGATCCAGAGAACTAGGAGAAACAGTCAGTAGGATACACTATTTACAGAGTTTTTTGGCCTTCTCTAGTCTAAGATACTTACCTGAGATATGGAATTGTCATGACCTTCATCAAGGAGGGATTCCCAGATACCAAGTTTTCCCAATCCTTTTTATCTATTTTACCATCCTGATTACCATCTGCATCTTGAAATGTCTGTTGAAAAAAAAAAATTAAAAACAAGAGTGAGAGAAGTAAACATATAATGACTGGAATGTAAACCTTATCTAGGATTATTTCCAGAGTTTCATCTGACAACTTCATTTCTGATTCAGATAACAATGCAATCAACAGTTTCTTCACCTATAACAGAAGAGATCATTTGTAAGGCACCGATATGTAAGGCCATACCATGGTCAAATTATAAGCTGTTAGCAAAATCATAAGTTTAAAGACCATTTGCAAGGTATCAAGCAACCTCTTTCCTCTCAATAAAGCCTGTGCCATCCAGATCATATAACTTGAAGGAAACTGTAGTAACACATGAAGATTTAGAAGATTGTCATTAAGTAAAATCTGCTAAAACACTACAAACTTACAGTCTACTTTGTCTTCATGGGCGGCATTTGGATGGAAGACATTTAAGGCTCGAACGAAATCCCCAAAATCAATAACTCCCTTTTGTTTGGCATCAAATAGGTCAAATAACTGCATAAAATGGATAATTATTTATTCTAGTTCTAATAGCAAGAATACTAAGAAAAACTAATGACATTAAAGACTCTTGGGTCAGTAACACATCAAAGTCAACTAAATGCAAAACTAATAACAAATAAGTAGCACCCGTGGGAAAAAATGTGAATGGAATAAAGTGGTGGATGGAAATAGACTCCAATGTGAATGAGACATTAGTCCCACATTGGGAGTTGAGTGACATTAAGGCTGATATTTAGAGCAAGAGGAGATGCAAATCTAGGATCTGGATTGTACCAACCTAAATGATTATGGTGTGAACACTACTGCTCATAGCGGACCGATCGAGGCACAATGTGTCCACGTGGATCAGCCAGTATTTGTCACCATTCCCTTTTGCATGCTCAAGCACACGTGGCTCACCTAATATTTTGCCACATGCTTTGCTTGTTGCTCAAGCCACATGCTTTGGCTTGTTGCTTATGCCACAAGCTCTTACTTATCGCTCAAGCCATAGGCTCTTGCTTGTTGCGCAAGACAGTCCTATGCTTGTTACTCAAGGTTGGCACTCCTATAAGAGGTGTGGTTCTTGAGCAAATGAAAAAACAGAAGCGTTCTTGAGCAATGAGAAATTTCAAAGAGAAGAGATCCTTCCACCTTGATTCCCTAGTTTCTTCTTCTTTCTCTCTATCATGCAATTCTTCCCTCGACAAACACCTGTGATAGTGTTCAGGTACATATTCAATTCGCCACGACAACCTGTGTTGGGTTGTTATCGTGGTTTTGTCGTTTTATCCAAAAAAAAAAGGACGTCTAGCAACCTCGTAACGCTGCCAAAGGGAACAAATTTATTTTAAGGAAACTTCATCACCGTAGGACTTAGCATCTTTGTTTCTTGGGTGACACAACTCACAAATCCCGCTCTGACTCAAGCAATCGGGAACACTTAGGCTCTAGATATGTTCCCGATCACTTGGTGTCCATTCCCGAGCACTTGACGACTCACTTGGCGACTTGGTTCTTCAACTTCAGTGACCTTCTCAGACTCGACTGACACGGTAGTCGAGCAATGTGTCCACTCGGTTTCAGCATTAGTTTCCCACTTGGGCTCGGGAAGCGTTCGACAGACAACCAACAAAGTCCCTCTTGTGTTCGGACAACCTTGGCACTCAGCTTAATAATCCCAAGCCGACAGCTTGAGATTATCCGATCAAGTCATCTCGACAGATAAGTCTGAGTTGTGTTAATTGTAATTTCAATTCAGACTGCCCTCTTGTATCTTCGACAACTCAATTGTGAAATAATAATACTTCCAACAATCTTAAAACAAACTCGTTCTATTAAGATGATTGCAGAAGATGTTGAGATACAACAGGCTCAACATGTGTAGACCCCTTCTATCTCGATTGGAAATATTCTAATCAACCATGGGGAAAAGTAAGAGAAGTTTACTAGGTTGAACTTCAAGTGGTGGCAGCAGAAGATATTTTTCTACCTGACCATGCTGAACCTGGCACGATTCTTGATGGAGGAACCTCCCAAGCATGTTGAGGGTGCTACTCATGTCAGCACCATCAGTGTAGTGGAAGCATCGAACCCTTACGAGTTCTTATGCCGAAACTACATCATCAACTGCCTTGCCAACTTGTTGTACGCTGTGTATAGCATGATGAGAACGACTAAGGAACTGTGACAGTCTCTGGACAAGAAGTACAAGATGGAGGATGCAAAGGCCAAGAAGTTCATCATTAACTGATTCCTAGACTATAAGATGGTGGACTCCAAGACGGTGATGCGGAGCTTCAAGTGATCTTGCATGAAATTCACTTGGAAGGCATGATGCCGAGTGAAACCTTCCAGGTGGCGGCTATTATTCAGAAGTTACCTCCTAGCAGGAAGGACTTCAAGAGCTAAGTATAAGAGGAAGGAGATGAAGGTGGAAGAACTTATTGTTAGACTTCGAATTGAAGAAGACAACAAGAGTTCAAAGAGGATCTTATTCTCTTAGGGTACTGTATGTGATCGAGCACGATCAAAACTAGAAATGGAAGAATCTCAAGTCTTCCAAGGCGTAAGCAAAGAGAAATTTCCTGGAAGTGCTTCAAATGTAACCGAGTCGGTCTTAAATTTTTGGAATACAGGAAGCTGAAGAAGAAGCAGGAGGTCAAAAATGAATGACCTTTATGCCGTGGGCTTCGAACTGGACCTCATGAGTTCAAACCTCCGATAATGGTAGATCGATATCGATGCCACCAAACATGTGTGCTGTAACAAAGAGCTGCTCCACAACTTTGAAGAAGTAAAAAATGGGGACATGTTATTTATGTGGAACTCTGCAACCTTGGACATATATGCCAAGGAAAAGTGGCGCTGAAGATGACCTCGGCCAAGGAGTATGGTCTAGAGATTCAAAAGAATCTATTGTCTAAATCTAGGACTATAAACGAGCCGAACTGAGCCGAACAGTAAGAGGCTAGAGCTCAGGCTCGGTTTGTTATCCTTAAGCTCGAGTTCAGCTCAAGTTTGATTCGAGCTTTAGTTCTTAAGCTCGAGCTCGGTTCATAATAAAATTAATAGTTCGAGTTCAACTCGAAAAAAGCTCATTTAAAAAGTAAACAAGCTTAGTGTGAGCTCGTTTAAGATAATTAGCTATAATAATTAATAATATATTATTATAGTTATTATTTATGTGATATATATATATATATATATATATATATATATATAAAATAAGATAAACGAGCCTCTTAATAAACATGTTCGCAAGCTTCTTAACGGACACATTCGTGAGCCTCTAAACGAACATGCTTACGAGCTCACGAACCAAATACTATTAAGCTCGAGCTCAGCTCGATAATATTTTCAAGCTCAAAATCAGACTCGAGCTTGGCTCGTTAACTTAATCGAAAGAACTTGAACAAACTTTTTTTCGAGCCGAGATATGAATAGCTCACGAGCGGCTTGATTCGTTTATACCCTTATTTGAATCACTTTTGAACAAGCATAACTTCCGCATAGGGGTGTAATCGAACTGAACCGAGCCGAGCTGAATAGTAAGAGGCTCGAGCTCGAACTCAGTTCGTTATCCCTAAGCTCATGCTCGGCTCGAGTTCGATTCGAACTTTAGTTTTTAAGCTCGAGCTCGGCTCGTAATAAAATTAAATAGCTCGAGCTCGGCTTGAAAAAAAGCTCGTTTAAAAATTAAACGAGCCTAGTTCAAACCCGTTTAAGATAATTAACTATAATAATTAATAATATATATACATATATATATATATATATATATATATATATATATATATATATATATATATATATATATATATATATATATATATATATATCTATATAATAAAATTAACGAGTCTCTTAACGAAGATGTTCGTAAGCCTCTTAACAAACACATTCACGTTCGTGTGCTCATGAACCAAATACTATTAAGCTCGAGCTTGGCTCGATAATGTTTTCGAGCTCGAAATCAAGCTCAAGCTCAACTCATTAACTTAATCGAATGAACTTGAATGAACTTTTTTTTGAACCAAGATAGAAATAGCTCGCGAGCGACTTGGCTCGTTTACATCCCTACTTCTGCATTATTTTCAAGTCGGGCAGAGTTGTAATGTCCAAGAATGAAATATTTATAGGAAAGAGCTATGTAACTGATGGACAATATAAGCGTCAATGTAATGGTCATTAGGCCCACAGTTAATAAGAATGAAAGTTATTCAATTTATATGCTTGAGTCTTCGTGTTTGTGTTATGGTAGACTAGGACGTGTTAACTATGATGTATTGAGTAGATTAATTAACATGTAAGCATACCTACATTCCACCTTGGTCCGAAACACAAGTGTGAGATTTGTGATGAAGAAAAAATGACAAGATCATCCATTCGACACGTTAAAAGAAGAAATGAAACACGGCCTAATCCACACTAACGTATGCAACCTAAAAGGTACACCGACACGTGGTGGAAATAAGTACTTCATCACTTTTTAGATGATAAAACAAAATATTGTTATGTGTATCTTCTCAAAAATAAGGATGAAACTATAGAGAAGTTTGTTTCCTATAAGAATGAAGTTGAAAACCAACTTAATAAAATGATTAAGGTGGTTTGAAGCAAGGTTTAAAATTTCGACCCGTGCCGAGGTTTCGGTCCAAGACCGGAATGATACGGTTTCGGTATCGTATCGTGCTGTGCCGATACGGTTTCGGTAATTTTATTTAAACATTAAATCACTAAAAAATATAAAATAATTAAAATATATATATAAGAATATAAATTTGATTTAATAGAATTTCTATAAAATTTTTTATTTTTTTTTAGAATTTTAAAGAATTTTTAGAATTTTTAAAAATTTTAAAATAGTAAAAATAATTTCAGAATATTATTTAAGAAAATTGATTATTATTTTTTTAAAATTTAAATATATTTTTTATATTTTATTGGAATAATTTAATTAGGGTTTATGAAAGCCTCTTTAAAATATCACGATTAAATAGGAATTGTTTAATTTATTTAAATTGTAATTTTGCACAGTGTCCCCTGCTCGCGACCTGCGCCCGCGACCCAGCGCCCGCGACGCCTCTGACGCCTCCGACGGCGCCGGAGGCATCCGGCGGCACCGGAGGAGTCCGGGGACGATTTCGGCGGCGCCAGAAGCGTCAGTGACGTTTTCGGCGTCGCCAGAGACGTCGCGTCACGACGCCTCCGGCGCCTGCGACACGCTTCAGGCGCTGCGAACCTTCCAACGAAGCCGGAAGCTTCTGGCGACGCTGTTCCTCTTGGTGCGATGATTTCTGGTGCGCGCGCGACTCCTCCTAGCGCGTGACACACGACGCGACGAAATCGTCGCTTATCCGGTGCCGGTTTCGGTGCGCGGGCGGAACGGTAAGTTTCGCCCGTTCCGCCCGGCACGGAACTAAATTTTTTTCTATGGTTTGAAGCGTTTGCTTAATTGTGTATTGAACATGGGATCAAGCACGAAATTACAACTCCCTATTCTCCTCATCAAAATGGTGTTGTTGAGCAAAAGAATCATACTCTAGAAGAAATAATGAATTTTCTACTATTAAGCTCTAGACTACCAAAGTTTAGGTGGAGAAGTTGTGTTAACAACTAATTACCTTTTAAATAAAGTGCCAAAAAAAATAGAAAAGAGCCCTTATAAGTTGTGGAATAGAAGACAACTCTCATACAAATATTTGCAAGTGTGGGTATATCTTGCAAAGGTTTTCGTGTCTGATCCAAAAAGGATTAAGATAGGATCAAAGACTGTTGATTGCATATTTCTTAGATATGCACATAACAACAATATATACAAATTCCTTGTGTTTGAATCTCAAATATCTGAGATATATAAGAACACGATTATTGAATCGAGAAATTTCTCGTTTTTCGAATATGTGTTTCATTATAAGATCCGAGAGGAAGCAAATTTCTCAAAATGGGCATATAAAACACAAGAAGAACAAGAAGGTTGAGCTAGTAAAAAAATTCGGGTGGAAAAATCCTCTATGACGAATTTTATCAATTTTATATTGGAAAGTGAACCTCAAAGTTACTCAGAAGTATTAAACTCTTCTAAAATCATACTTGAGAATTTGAGGATCTTCCTCCAAGAAGTATACCACTAGGTTACAAGTGGAATTTCAAGAAGAAAATGAAATCGGATAGTACGATAGATAAGTACAAGGCTAAATTAGTAAATAAAGGTTACCGATAATGTGAAAGTCTTGATTACTTTGATATGTATTCTCTGCTATCGAGAATAACTTCCATTAGAATGTTGTTGGCTATCGCCGCTCTATAGAATTTAGAAATACATCAAATAAATGTAAAGACCGATTTTCTAAATGGGGATTTAGAAGAGGAAATTTACATAGAGCAACTTGAAAGGGTTCTCTATGCTAGGGCAGAAAAACAAGGTTTATAAATTGGTGAAGTCATTACACGGCTTAAAACACCGATGTCATGAGAAATTTGACATCTTATGTCATTATATAGATGATTGTCATGAAAAAAAGTGGATTTAAGATCAATGAATGTGATAAATGTGTTTATATAAAAAACACTGATATCGATTATGTCATTATGTAGATGTCATACTTATCATTGGGAGTAATGATAAGATAATCACATCCAAAAGTTATGATGAGCTCAAGATTTAGCATGAAAGACATGGACCTTACTTATGTGATTTTAGGAATTAAGATTTTTAGAATATCCGAAGGACTTATTCTAAGTCAGTCTTATTATGTGGACAAGATGTTTAAGAAATTTATCAAGAGTGATACTGCATTAGCACAAACTCCAATAGATACGAGTCCACATCTATTGAAGAATCGAGGAGAGAGTATCTCTCAAATAGAGTACTCTCGAGTTATTGAAAGTTTAATGTATTTAATAAGTTGTACACGATCAGACTTAACCTATGCAGTGAGTAAACTAAGTAGATACATAAGTAATTCTGGTGTTGAGCATCGGAAAGGGATAACAACAGTCTTGAGGTACTTAAGATATACTCTTGATTATGGACCGCACTACACGAGATATCCTATTGAAATTGAAGAATACAATGATGCAAATTTAATATCGGACATGAATGACTCTAAGTCCACAAGTGGTTATATATTCACTTTGGGAAGTACAACCATTTCTTATAAATCTTCTAGGTAAACTGTAATAACCAGATCCACAATGAAATCTGAGTTTGTAGTTCTTGACAAATATAGTAAAAAGACTGAATGATTATGACAATTCTTAGAAGATATTCCTCGATGGCTGAAACTTGTGTTGACAATTTGCATACGTTGCGATAGCCAATCAGCGGTAGGACACAAAACCAAATGTATAATGGTAAATCTCGATATATACATCATAGATATAATACCATTAGACAACTACTTTCAACAGTAGTTATCACTATCGACGATGTACAATCAAAAGATAACCTAGCGGATCTGTTAACCAAAGAACTAAATAAAGAATTAGTTGCAAACTCATCACTAGGAATGAGTTTGATGCCAATGCTAATTGTAGGTGTAAAGGAAATCCAACCTATGCTAACCAAGAAATAGACTCAAAGGGACAACCTAACTACACCAAAAGACAATCATTGTGGCGGAAACGACTCGATGAATCAATGAATGGATGAAGGTTAAGCCTACATCTTTTAATGATTAGTAGTCATGTCCAATGTAAAATACTCTAAAAAGATCACCTATGTGTGAAAGAAGTAGGGTCACTTCGAAGAGAATTAAAGGCACAATTCTTAGACCTTCTCATGGAACCAAGTATGTTCATGGACAATAATGAACACACTCATGAGAACTGAGCTACATCAGGGAGAATCCGGGGTGAAATATGTCAATGCTTATACATATGGCAAAATAGTTCACAGACATGTTCAACCAATGAGCAAACATATCTTTACAAGGGAAGGTTAAAAGGTTAACACCTACCTATCCTATACATGACCCAACTATCGAGTGCTATCACATACCTTGTTTCCATTCACGTGGGGGATTGTTGGAAAAAATGTGAATGGAACAAAGTGGTGGATGAAAATAGACTCCAATGTGAATGAGATATTAGTCCCACATTGGGAGTTAAGTGGCATTAAGGTTGATATTTAAAGCAAGAGAGGGTGTGAATCCAAGGCCCATATTGTACCAACCCAAATGATTCTGATGTGAACATTACCGCTCGATACGGACCGATCAAGGCACAGTGAGTTCACTTGCCACCATTCTCTTTTGCATGCTCGAGCACACATGACTCAACTAGTGTTTTGTCACATACTTGGCTTGTTGCTCAAACCACATGGATTAGCCAATGTTTGCCACCATTCTCTTTTGCATGCTCGAGCACACGCAGCTCAACTAGTGTTTTGTCTCGTGCTTTGGCTTATTGTTCAATCCATAGGCTCTTACTTGTTGTGCAAGATAGTCTTATGCTTGTTGCTCAAGGTTGACACTCCTATAAGAGGAGGTGTGGTTCTTGAGCAAATGAACAAAAGAAGCATTCTTGAGCAATGAGAGATTTCAAAAAGAAGAGATCCTTCCACTTTGATTCCCTTATTTCTTCTTCTATCTCTTTTTCGTGCAATTCTTCACTACACCCATGATAGCGTTTAGGTACATGTCTAGTTCGCCATGACAACCTGTGCTAGATTGTGATCATGATTTTGCAATATGACCTCATAGCACCACCAAAGGGGATGAATCTATTTTAAAGAAATTGCATCATTGTAGGACTCGACATCTCTGTTCCTCAGGCAGTCGGGAGCACTAAGGCTCTGGATTTGTTCTTGAGCACTTAGTGTCCATTCCCGAGCACTCAACGACCCACTCGGTGACTCAGCGCTTTAACTTCAGTGACCTTCCCGGACTCGATCGACACGGTAGTCAGGCAGTGCATCCACTCGATTTTGGCATCAACTTCCCACTCGGGCTCAGGAAGCGTTCGACAGGCAACAAGTGAAGTCCCTCCTATGCTCAAACAACCTCAGCACTCGGCCTAATCAACCCAGGCCCACAACTTGAGATTATTCGCTCAAGCCATCTCGACAGATAAGTCTGAGTTGTGTTAATTATAATTTTAATTCAGGCTACCCTGCCAGTATCTTCGGCAACTCAATTGTGGAATAATAATACTTCCAACAACACCATCATCACTAATGTATAATATATCATCCCTATTAATATCAAAACAATACAACAACAAAAAATATATTATAATAAATGGAAAAAAAATCAAAATGTCAAAACATATTGTAGAAAATATTAAGATCATATTTATTACTATACATTTATTAATAAATATAAAATTATCAATAGTATTTGATAAATTTAGATTATTAATTAACATTTCATATTATGGGCCTTAATTACAACTTAAAACACATCTGAATCAAAGATTTATAGGATTTCACTCAATCAACAGAAATTGCTCTCATTCCTCTCTCATAGATAAATGTCCTTGGTCTAGCTAGAGATTATATACAAGTAACAACAAGGTTAAATGATCAATCTCATGACAATTTTAAATTAACAAGGTTCAAAAATTTATGTTCAAAGTCAAGTCAAGTGAATGAAGAAGACTCTACACCCTTCTCATGCATATTTGCTAGAATTCAAGTAGGAATTAGATAAGAAATTTCTAAATCCTTTAATTACCAAAGTCAACTTAATTCAATCAAATTTCAAACTTATCTCATTCTTGTTCTCTCTTGATTTCACCAAATTTCAATTGTTTCCATCTATTTTCTAGTGGAATCTAACTCATTTCTAGGTAATTTCTTCAAATCTAGATTTTTTTTTATTTCTTTGACAATCTTCTAGGACAACCATACTTAAGGGCTTAATAGATATACCAATTGATTAATGGAGCTTAGTAATCTCCTTGAATTGTACCTTTTCCTTGACAAAGTGTCATTCTTGTACAATACTACAATTTACACAATGTGCATGGTAACTTGATTATCATAGAACATTTTTTTTAACTCTTTGAGCCAAATGAGTTCACACATAATTAAATATGGAAAGGGTAATTGCCTTATATTTTGCCTCGAGGTTAGCTACTATAACTTGCCTCAAGGAAAAGTCATGAAATGTAATGCATTGTATCCTATCCACGTCCATATCCATGATATATGATGTACACTATTTTATAGTGTTGACAAAACATGCAAAATTATGACACTATAAGAATGTTGAATCTCCCAAGGCCCTTGTTAGGAAATACCTAACGTCAAACTGTCAACCAAAGTTCAAAAATCCTGAGTCCTCCCTCCTTATCACCGAGGGATGTGAGGTCACTATCAAAATGGTCTTGGAATTACAAAATGGAATCTTGCCCTGGCTTTATGGCCACTTTGCAACTCGTAAGGGGAGAAACAAAACTTATGTCCTTAACACAAAGGGAAGAGGATCAAAATGAACCTTAATAAAACTATTTTGATTAAACCGAAGTATATCCCACAAAAGAAATCAACTCAATCTTTAAGCCAGTCCCCTCACTTTCTCGCCCAATCATAATTTTAAAATGTAAGGAATCAGATCTGATGTTAGTGTATGGGCTGACATTAAGATTGGTGCTAGTAGCACATTTAGGTACCACATCCAAGGTTAAAGAAACTTTATGGGACTTTCAAGACATAACCCCAAAGGGGTTAACCAATGACCTACTAGCTTTACGAACTATTTAATATGTAATAAACCTTGTCCAAAATTCATAAATTACCAATTTTTCAACTGAATGAAATCCTAAGACAACACTAACTAAATGGCAAATTGAAAGACTTTAAAAAATCTTTATCAAGGAGAGCATTAGTCCTTGCATCATTTGTGCATTAATAACTCCTAAAAGGGATAACTCCTAAAGAAAATCTTCTTGCTATCATGTCATCAACAAAATCACCATTACGTATAGTTCCCAATACCTAACTAGAGGACATGCTCAATTTGATAGCAATAGAACAATAATTCTTTAAGATTGATTTACACAATGGTTATCGCCAAATGAGGATTAAGATTGATGATGTATGAAAGACAACTTTAAGACATAGTGAGTTGTATGAATGGTTCTCTTCCTCAGAATTGTATTTCTGCACAAGGCATCTCTATAATCAAAGGGCAGTTAAGGATCGACAAAAGTAATAGAATCCAAGCAGCTTGAAACTTTCACCCATTCTGTGACCTTTTAGAGATGCTTTATGAGGAACTTTGATTGCCTCAATAAAGAGGTGTTATATCTAACTAAATCTTCTTCTACTACCTTTCAAAAAGATTAAGGGTGAGTAAGGCTCATGTTTCTACACATCCTGACCTTTCTAAAGCATTGAAGAAATCTTGTGATGTGTCTAAAGTAAGAATCAAAGATACCTTAAGACAAGAAGAGCATCATCTCATTGCTTTTACTAGTGAAAAATTAAATGAGACCTGATAGTGTTATTCTAAGTATGCCAAAGAGTTTTACACAGTTATGTAGGTTCTACGATATTAGTGGTACTATTTGTTGTCACATAAATTTATACTACACTCTGAGCATAATATGCACTTAATGTCATCAAGTGGATTAAGTTCCTCTAAAAATACATTTTTGTCTTAAAGGACCAAGTATAACAAAGACACTAACACATTGAGTCAAATTATGGCCACCTTACACATGATGGATACAATTGTAATTGGATTTTGATTGCCTCAAGGATGAGTATCATTTATTTCATTACCTCATGTAAATATCCAAGACATTTAGGATGGATAATGTCATGATTAGGTTAACTTCATAACTAGGGACAATTAGCTATCAAGAGGACAACTACCTACCAATGGTATACACGTGTATTTTGGATTATCAAGCAGAAACTTTTTTGTTTGGGAATTACATAAAAAGTAGTATTGTAAGATAATTTAGAGGGTTGACTACGGCTTTCATCTCAAATAGATTCTTTTGGTCATCCCTTAAATAAAAAAGGATTATAATTGTATCTCAATGTCACATGTGTTAAATAACAGAAGTTATTGAGCAAAATATAGGTCTTTAAACAACAATATTTGTTCCTCATGAGCATGAAGAGATCTTAACATGAACTTTTTATTAGGATTTCCTTAAACTAATATGTTATTTTTTTCATTTTGGTAGTTGTATGTAGGTCTAAGATGGATAATTTCATTCCATTTAACAAAATAAACAGTGCATCTCATAAGGTCAAGTTGTCCTCCAATGAGGATATTAGATAGCATAGGTTACTTAAATTGATAGTGTCTAATAGGGATATTAAGTTTGTCAGTTCTAGAAAATCCTTTAAAAAATATTTCATACCGAACTCAAGGAAATTTATTTAGCTGTCTGGTGGAGAAAAAAACAAAGACTAAGCGTTCTAAGTGACTTATTGAATTTGTCTAAAATATTTTTATTATCAATCTATAAGTAGATGCCCTTTCAAAGACATTTATGGGCTAAAAGCTTCCAAATAGTAGATGATTTGATTCCACTATTTGTCACTTTCATCCTTTTGAGTTTATTGAGAGTTCTTTTGAGTGTGTTCAGGAGATTCATGCCAAAAGGAAATTTGCATTAGATAATAAAATATATGTTAATGCACGTTACAAATATAAGGAATACAGTGTAGAAAACTATTTTGTTCTTTGCATTTGCCATGAGTATTTTCCAAAAAGCTAATTTCAAAAACTTTGTACCCACTTTGTCGATCCCTTCAAATTATGAAAAAATTAGTATTCATGATTATGTTATTTACTTGTTATCTAAATTGAACATTAGTTTAGTTTTCAATATAGAGGACATGATGTCATATTGAGGGATGTTCAAGTCAGTCTTCTCTGTCTATTAATTTGTCTATAGATTGTGCTACTATAGTTCACATCCCTACTTCCTTTGACACAATACTCCCTAGAGTAAGAGCATAGTTGATACAAAGATAATGCTAGCCCTTATAGCAACACTCAAAAGCACCCACTTCCCATTTATATTAGGCATCACCAAATTTGATCTTGCTGCTTCCCTCATTCTTGGTAGGGTTGAGTTCTTCTTGGATTGAGAATAAATTTAAGCTTTCCTTTAAATTTTCAGTTTTAAATTTATACAGTTTTTTAGTTCAAAAGTTGTTTTAAATGTTTAAAGTTGTTTAGAATTTTGATGCAGCATAGCGGAGAGAACAAGATACGAGCCTCACCTAGAGGAAAGCTCTTATACCATTTGACACAGTACAGCGGAAGGACCTCACTGTGCTGCATCAAATTTAGAAAAAATCTATTAGAGATTTGAGATTAGCTAGGTCTTTATTTTACAATATATATATATATATATATATATATATATATATATATATATATAGTTGCTTTATAAAAGGGGTTAGGATCTTATAAATAATTATCTTTCAGTTTAATAATATTTTCCCTTATGGGCAGCACCTTCATTCTGCTGCATTAAGTGATATCAGATCTAGAAGTCTTATTCAGTTTATTTATGAGCAAGTTCCTTTTTCTGATCTTCTCAAGTATGAGCTATGGATCCACCCATTGTCCTCAAATAGACATTATGATATTAGCAAAGGGCCTAGATTGAATTTCCGATTCATAATTCGACTTATAGTAGAAATTTAAAGGGAATGCAAGTTAAATAAAAATTATGCACTACACTTCACGATATTGAACTCAGACAAGTCATCATCAAACTAGCCTAACTTGACAATTAAAAAATGGCAAATCAATTAATCCAATAATTGTTGCCCATATACTAATGGATACTATTTGGAAGATTAAGCATATATATAAATTACCCGATTTGCCAAAAGATTTTCCCTTTTGTTATTCTTAAAAAATGCTAGCTGAAACTCTTCCTGCAAAAGTATTGTGATACGAAGATTAAGCACTTTAAAGTAAAATTCATTAGCTCAAGAAAATTGTAGCAGGACTACATAAAGTGAAAACATCATCTATCAAAATTCTTTGAATTATCTCACAAGATTCTGCTGAATTGAAGAGTGCAATAAATACTTTTATCCAAAATATTGAAAAAGAATGAAACATCAAAAATCCGATAGTGCCAAAGAGTTTACAAAATAAAACAAACTTTATATTAGAACTAATAGAAAATAGGTTGTTAGAGAACAGCTACATGTTCAAGGACTACAAAAGCTGCAAGGGACAAAAGTTGACATCAATATGTCTTCTGTTTGGGTTGCATTCTTAAATATGTTAAAACTAATCCAAGTATTCTTGTAATTCACTCAAAGTTCCACAAAGAAGTTGATAGGAAGATGTAATGTTTTAATTCTAGACTCTAGAGTCATCAACTTTGATAAAATCGATGGATCATGAGATGCACAATCATCAATCTCCAATGTGAAAAGGTTTTTGTATCACTTATAGGATTACAAAAATCATCCAACTTATTTCATTTACCCAAAAGGAATTAGTCAAGGCTTCACACCTTCCTTGAAGAAATTTTTGGATAAATCCCCATCCTAACATACATAGGCATGAAGTTCTATGAATGTCAGTTTAAGAAGAAACAAAAATCTAGAAGCATTGTGGTTGGATTACAATAGATATGATGGACCCGTCGACACATTGTTGATGTAAGTGTAAATATAGGGTATGATTTAGGAGAGATGTTTGGATTTGGTCCAAGGTGGAGAACTTTGGAATCTGATATGGTGTTGGAATTGCTGTTGGGCTTAGTTTCATTAAGCATACCACATCCCCCAACACCAAGTGGTGCCATAGAACCCATGGAGCCTATTTATAGGCCTTTGGGCACGCCTCCTCCATAGGATGTGACTAACACTTAACAAAGAAGATAGTTAACATCAAAGCCTGATGCACATTATGGAGGTCTCTAATTGGCTATGGCTAGTGTTTTTTATCTAGAATGTAACCTAGTACGATATTGCAACTTATTATTTTCTATGGCCAAGTTTAATGGGTAATTTTATCGGTATAAAGAAGTATTCAATTTAATAATTTAAATAATAGCTTGGGTGAAATAAAGTCCTTTATAGCAGCATTAAGATTTGATTGCATGACAACTTGTTTTAGTATTGTAAGTTATAAGAAAAAGGAAAATTCAATAGTTGGTTTGCGGTTTCCTCAAGTTGTGTTTACCCTCGTGGAGAATAGAGGAGAGGGGTGGAGAGAAGAGGAAGGGAGGGAAAGGAAAAAAACCCTATATCTGATTGAGGGGTGGGGCAGTTGTAGGAGTGGTACAACATATTGAGTAGTAATTCAAAGCAATATATTTAACAGCTACATAAATTAAGAATAAGATATATTAAAGAAACAGTACACCTCTAAAAATGGGATAAAGCACAGTAGTTTACCTTGTTGATCAATCCATCATGAACCAAAGAACCACTAATCATCTTGAATAGTTCAAACAGTGCTTCAACATCATTGACAGTAACTGTCAAAACTTTATGAAAATAAGTAATAGAATTATTTTATAGAAATTTGTTGCACTAAAATTATATTTCAATCATGAATGATGAAAATCAAAGAAAGGATTTCCCACTTAGCACCTATTAATTTGTAGGATGGACAGAACTACATAAGGTTCTTCTCAGCTATTATTATGTTTAACATACTACAACAACAACAACAACAACCAAACTTTATCCCACTAGGCAGGGTCGGCTTTATGGATCCTTTTACGTCATTGAGCTCTATTTCCTACTATATCATCATCTATACTTAAATAAATTTCATCTTGTTTTATTGTTGCCAACCAATTCTTTTTTGGTCTTCCTCTTCCTTGTTTGATATACGTGTTTGTCATAGTTTCACATCGCTAACTGAAGCATTTATTGGTCATCTAGTACATGTCTGTATCATCTTAAATGAGTCTCTCAGAGTTCTCCCTCAATAGATACAACTCCGAGTTTCTCTCTAATGCTTTCATTTCTTATTCTGTCTATTCTCGTATGCCCACACATCCACCTTAACATCCTCATCTCTGCAACTCTCATCTTCTGCTAATGTGCTCGAGTTATAGCCCAACATTCAACTCCATATAATATAGCAGGTCTGACTACGATTTTCTAGAATTTTTCTTTAAGTTTTAGAGACACTTTACGCTCGCATAAAGCACCCGACACTCTCCTCCATTTCAACCATCCTGCTTATATTCTATGTAAGACATCTCTCTCAATCCCTCCCAAAATGATCATAAATATCTAAAGCTCTTGGTTCCGTGCAACTCGTCATCTCCTATCTTAACAATTGTCTCATTATGTCTAATATTGCAAAACTTAAATTCCATATATTCTGTTTTTATTCTGCTAAGCCTAAAACCTTTCCCTTCTAGTATTTCCCGCCAAGATTCTAGTTTTGCATTTACTCCATTATGTTTAACATGAGAATATATTTTTTCCCTTCTAGTAAATATGATTTACTAGTGCTCATAAGATGTCTTTCTACTACATATACTAGACATGCATGACATAATGACAAAGAAGAATATAAAGTCAGTTGGCACATGATGGATGAATATTCTAATGTCCAAATCATCAATAACACCATAATAACTCAACATACTTATATAGAAACGGTATAAATTTCTCTTGAAACAATAAGAAATTACAAGAACAAAAATTAATCCCTATTTTTGTTGAATTATTTGCTTGCTTAAAGACTTCCTCTAATTTTCTTGAAACAGTGTATCTAACTCTATCTGAGCATATCAAAAATATTGCAAAATTCAACTCTGAAATTGTTAGAAATAAGAAACCATGATTAATCGTATCGATTTCAGTCTTGGGAAAACTCCTAAGAGCTAAACTAACCAAATGAATTCATGCTAAATTTAACACCACATAAACTAAACGGAAAAAAAAAAAATTAGATTTAACTCAATATAAACATATGCATCATATTTTTACACTAGGAATCAAAATTAACATAACGTCGAACCATGACCACCTCAAGGTGGTGAGCTAGTAAAGTGTATACAATATATACCAACAACCAACAACCAACAACCAAGCCTTATCTCACTAGGTGAGGTCGGTTATATGGATCCTTTTATGCCATTAAGCTCTATTTCCTATTATATCATCATCTATACTTAAATAAATTTTATCTTGTTTTATTGTTGTTAACCAAGTATTTTTTTTAGTCTTCCTCTTTCTCGTTTGATATGTGTGTTTGTCATAGTTTCATATCGCCTAATTGGAGCATTTATTGGTCGTTTAAGTACAGGAAATTAAAAGAGAATGAGTTAACCCTAAATCTAATACAACCTAAATTCACCTTAGAAATTAAAAGTAAAGTCAAAACTACAGGAAACATGCTTTGAGAATTATTCTGCTGAAGGATAAACGAATGATAGAAGATTTAAAGTAGAAACTAAGATAGAGAATGACTTAACTAAAAATCTAATATAGTCAAAATTCACCTTGGAAACTAAGATTGAAGTCAAAACTACATGAAACATGCTTTCAAGGATTATTTTCAGAAAATGGATAAATCAATGATACAAGATAACCTACAAAATCAAGAATTACACAATCCTCGAGAACATTAGAAATTTTTAGTATGAATATTAAAAAAAAAATAGGAACTTACTACACCACTTTAATTGGAAACCAAACCGTTCAATTCCGAAATTAGGACAAGAACCAAACTTTTGACTCACAAGATGTCTGAGCGGCGAGCTCCACCGGGTTTTCATATCCTGGGTAATTCCTCCGTCTCGTTGATGGTAAACAGCCCATTTACAGAAGTTACGTAGTAGCCCGCACCTAATCAGATGTTAAAATCGACACAGAAATTCATCAACAATGAAATGCACAGAAGAATGCCTAAATTTATCAAATTAATCAACAACATAAAGGAATGAATTTCAAATCCTAAAAAAAGAACATAATTTAAGCACAAAACGCACTCTAGCGGACAACAACAGAAACATGGGTGAATCTTCACAATTCGTCTCTACGATTAGGATAGGAAAAATATATATTTTTTAAATAAAAAAAAACTTTGCAAGAATGTGCAAGAACACTGTTTAGAGAACACCAAATGACAGGTTGATAAGGCTCAATTCTCGAAAAGAACAACGGTAAAGAAATTTGGCCAAAAAATCAAGGAGAATGGGAATGAATTGGAAGAATAATACCCACGGAAGTGGGTGCCAATCCAAATCGAGCCACGGGAAAGGTGCCGAACGGCCGAAGGAAGAGAAAACTGAAGAAAAAACTGAGAGAAAAAGATTGGGGAGGAGATCGAAATAAGAGAGCAACCGCAAACGAGAACGAGGGAGCTATATCGGCGGGCAAATGCTTACGGGAGACGCCGTGGTTCATCAAGACCGCTCATCTTACGTTCTTCTCAATTTCAACCGAACAATTTTTTGTGAAGATTAAAAAATAGTAAGAATTTTCTTTTTATTGAAACAATCACACGGTCCAGATCGAGTGGCTCTGGAATGGACGAGGTGGATGCGATGCGGGGCATTGAGTCAAGGGGCGGTTGTGGTCGACCCGATCTGGGCTGTCCAAACCGGACCTAGCCCAGAGGGCAACGTGTGTTAGTTATCCGTTGACCCAATTGCACGGTGCTGAACTGGTGCGGATGGGTCCTATTAGTTTCGGTTCAATACCTAAGGCATCCGTAATCGTAAATCTCTTAAATAGATTTATGATCTATCACGTCATTATCACATCAAAAATTAAAAACCTTACTTCTTTTAAAAATCATTTTCTATTATCCTAAAACCTCTCTTTTTTAAAAATTTCACTTATTTTAAAATTCTTCTCTATCCTCTCTTCATTATTTTTTTTATAAATCTGGTCCCAAAATTTTAATACAGATTTATAAAAAAAAATTATAAACCTCACCTATGTAATAAGGGAGGGGTTTATATTGAGAAATTTATAATATAAATTTTTCATTGTAAATGTCCTAATATTAACAATTGAACAATGATTCACACTATTTTTTTTTTCTTTTGAATGTTGGAAGATGACAGTAATAGAGTGATTTTTTTTTAAATGGTTGAAATTATTAAACCTTTTTTTTTACATGTTAACGTCCATTATTCTCTAAATTCTATAAAGAAACAGCTCATTTTATTATATCTTTATCATTTTTTCAGTTCTCATCTCTAAATTTTAAAATATTAATTATTTTTCACTTCAATTCTCTAATTCTAATAGAAGGAGTTTGATTTCGAAAGGGTAATATGAAAGTTGCTCTCGACAATATTATAATTTACCAATGATGGGCAAGTTTTGACATCCAAAAGACCAAAACATAGGAAAATACGATACTTAAGGTTTAGAATACTATTTTAAAATTATTTATTTTTATTAAATATTTTGAGAATATAATTCTTCTGTCCAAAAAAATATGCATACAAAATATAAATATTACAAAACCTTATATAAATTCCAATCGTGAAATGAAATATAATTTGAAAAGGAACATTCTTAGAACAATTGTCTAATTTTTTAGACCATATAAATTAAGTTTATTTAAATATTCTGATAATAAATTAAGAAAATTATTAACTATATTTATTTAGGTAGAATATTTTTTAAAATTTTGGGTCTAAATATATACCTTTGAAGATTTTTGTCAATAATCACTTAATTTTTCTACTAATGTGTTCATCGAACAATATCTACTCGATTAAAAGATTGATAAGACCAGGAAAAAATATTTAACTGAAGAATTTAATAAATTAAATGATATTTTTTTATGTTTTAATATTTAAGATGATTATTAATAAACTCATTCATATATATATATCTATGAGCGTATGACTTGTATCAAATGACAAATCATTCATAATTTATAATTTTTTTAAAAATAAATATTTTTAGATAAAAATACAATATGGAATATTATCTTTTTTTTAAAAAAATATTTTTATATCAAAGAAAAAAAAGAAGCTCTTCATGTGAAAGATGAAAAAAGGGTATGTTTTTTATTTTACCTTTTTTTTTATTTTTTAAAAAAAGCCTATTATAAATATAAGTACCTTTCATAAAATTGAAAGTGGAGCAGATGCTTTTAAAAATATTGATAACTTTAAGTGGCCTGTATTATTTTTTTTTTAATGTTAATTTCACATGATTATGTCTTGACTGACCTGACCCAGGCCAAATCAAGCCTGTCAAATCTCTGAATCAGCCATTTTGACTGAAACCTACGGGAACACAGATTAAATCCAGCCTTCTTTTAGTCCCACCTCAATCAGCCATTTGAGTCTGCAGACCAAAAGCCTTAGAATACAGATCATCCCATTGGAGATGAACAGTGCTCCTAGCTCTGCTACAGGCTCGAAGTTAGCCAAGTTGGTAGAGAGGCATTCCCATCCTGATCACATCCTGTGTCATCTGGTGGGGGATGCGTGCCCTTTGCTTTGCTTGCAATAAAGCCCCCACCTTCCTCCTCTTCGCAATTATCATCATCACTCCGAAATGCACGGCCAGCCATTACAGCTCATACCAAGCTAAAAGGCCACAGCCACGCTGGTTTGGAAAATGGTGGGTGTTTTTTTCCTTCGCTTTTTGATAAAGCCTGCCAGGTGGAGGTTCACATCAGGTTAATCAATCTGCCAATAATTTTCCCCGTGACAGATCAACGTCAATATTTTTTATAAAAAAATAAATAAATATTTTAGAAACGATCAATAAAATAGCAGCAGCTAAATAAAATGTGCTGGTGGTTCGGTGAACAGTGAGGATCGCAGAGCGATTCCTTACAGCTATTGGCGTGTCCTCACTGTCCCTGCAGTGCTGTCCCTCTCTCTTTATTATTACCATTCGCGCCCTGTTGTTGCGGCTCATCCTCATACCATTGGCAGTGCGCACCAGCCAGTGGCTAGTGCGAGAGGGGAGAGAGAGAGAGGTAAGCCATGGCTTCCCCTAAACTAGCTTTGCTCGCGGTCATCTCCTTCGCTCTCCTGGCCACCTGCATCGCCCAGGCACCGGCCGCTTCCCCCACGGCAACGCCACCCACCCCCTCCGCCACCCCTCCCCCCGCTTCCTCCCCTCCTCCCGTCGCTACCCCGCCGCCGGCCACTCCTCCTCCCGTCGCTACCCCGCCTCCGGCCACCCCTCCTCCCGTCGCCACCCCGCCTCCTGCCTCCCCTCCGCCCGCCACGCCACCACCCGCCGCAGCGCCGTCGCCGTCGCCCCTCCCGCCCACTGTCTCCCCTGCTCCAGCCACACCGTCACCCGCTGCTGCTACGCCGCCAGAGTCACCGGCGACCTCCCCCTCCCCTAGCTCTTCGCCTGCCCCCGGCGGACCACCATCGCCGTCACCCAGCGGCAGCCCTCCGTCCGACGGCAACGCTGGAGTCGTGCAGGAGGCGAGCATGGCGCTCACGGCTCTGTTCGGGGCCGTCGCATTGCTTCTGTAACGAGGGTAGCCGGAGAGAGTGAGGCGTTTGATATTGGTTTAATTTGATTTTGGAAGTTTCTTCCAGCTGAAGCACTCCTTGTATTATCTGCTGTAATAACTCGTATCTACATTTATGTCCTTTCCAGTTCATTCTATTCTTTAGTGATACAGTACGCTGTGACTCCCACTCCCCCTGCTTTGATCTCTGTTCTCTTGAATTAACCTATATGTTAATAAAAACGAAAGATCGATCCAACAACATTGTCGACAAACAAAGGACACGACATGAATCTGAATCTCCAAGCACAAACATTGTCTGAAGATCTCGAATATCATTTGTAGGAGACGACGCGGAACAAGAAGAAGCAACAAAATGTGGCTGCCGATGCGCCTCCGTGGCTAACAGCCAGTGCCGATAAGAAACGTTCAATGAACCGAATTGCTGCTGCTCCACGGAAACGACGTGAAGGAAAAGGGCGACATTATTAGTGCATTCGGCGGAGGTCACATGGCTGCATTTTTGAATATTATTACCGCATTCGATGTGATGGGGGATGCATGACAGCCTGGGCTGGCCGCCTCACAGCTGCAGCAGTCTTGTGCATGTCTTTGTCGCTTTGTCCACTGAGTGAGGACGGTGGTGGTGGCCATTCTTATCTGACCCCTTCCTCCACTGAACCAATTCTCCCAACATTGCTCTCTAGTTAATTCACTAGCTAGCTGTCTTCCAATTAATTTGGTTTTTCTGCTCCGAGACATCAAAGCAACAAATTTTTCTCCATATAGCCTCAAGAATTACCTTGTTAATTTCTGTAACTTAGCGTCGATGTGATTCCTCTCCCTGGACCACGCATGACATGACGTTAACTATCCCTGCGTTTCGCACATGAATAGCAGAACAAGGCAATATATTCTGCGTTTGGATGGCTGCGAGTTATGGTCGCGCAGCTGTACTGCAGCCGCTGGCAAGCGAGCTTTAATGTCATATTCTAGAAATGCCAAATTCCTCACAGCTTAGCATCCAATGTCTTCTTCCTTGTTCGCAAGAGGTCTTCGAACTCCTAAATTTTGAGTTAATTCTGACTGTATGATCTCTCCTGTATAAAGGAATGCTACCTTAGATAAATACTCCCGTAATTTACTTCTTTCCAGATAATATGGGGCCGACTTTTGCTCCAAAAACTAGGAGGCCTGTTAAAAAGAAAAAAGAGAGGAATCTTTATGCAACTTTCAAGAGATTGTTATCATTTATATATCCTTTTTAAAATCTGAAATCAATACACAAAGAGAGTAGCGTCAGAAAGTCCTGACTATTTTTATCCAAAAGCCATTCATTAAAAAAATTCGAGAAAAATGTCATTGGGGTCCCATTTATTGGTTCTTTTGGTCTTAAATGGTCTTTTAAAAGTTCTTTATTTTTATTTATTGCAAACTAGCTAGCCACATAACTCCACATAAAATTAAACCGGTCCATTACGTAGCACACCCTTGGACCGGGCACGCTCGACCACATTTTGAACGCACAGACAGACGTGGACCCCGCGGCCTGCGTCGCTGCGGGTTTTAACTGGTGGCCTGCTCGATGCGGTGCTGGGCCGAGTCCTTGATGTCGCGGGCCTTCGCCGCCAGCCTCTGCCGGGCCTGCTCCAGCTGGTCCGCCCCCGGCGGGTGCTTCCCCGTCACGTACTTGTACATCCACGACAGCACTGACAGCGCCGCCACCCCCAGGCCGCCGGAGGTCAGGAACCCCGCCGACAGGAGGGACACGGCGACGACCGCGGGCACCAGAACCGGGCTGAAGATGACCAGCAGCGGCGTGGCGACCGTGAGGGCGATTATCGTGCCCGCCAGAGTCAGGCCCGCCAGGACCAGCATCGAGCCTCCTGCTGCCGCCGCCGTCACCGCCTTCAGGACCACGTGTGACCCCGCCGGCTCCTGATGCTGCAGCTGCCGCCGAGGATCTCTCCCGTAGTCCGCCATCAGGTGGATGCTCAATTCTTCGACGTCCGAAAGAGAATCCGCGAGTGTTCGATTATATAGGTGAGGGAGCGCGGGACGCGTGTGGCACGCATGGAGGAAAGGACGAAGACGAGACGACGCGTGTTGGTGCGGGCGACTTCCGAGTCATGACGCGAAGCGATACGAGCGAGGTTTGGATCTTTGGTATGCGGGAAGGAGAGCTTGGAGTCGGCCGGTTTAACTGGGCTGATTATGGTCTGGTTCGGTTGGTATCGAATCGGATTAGATTTCGGTTCGAACATCAGCATCAAACAAAGTTTATACGTCAATATCAAACTTAGTCAATTTAATACTCTCATCGCATATTAATGGTGGTAAATTAACATTTTGGTAAATTGGATGGCTTGCATGGTTTACTATCTTACAAAGAACTAGATCAAGAGAGTTTGAAAAAGAGGAGGATTTTAACAAATCATAAATGCTGGTACCAATTGACGCAGCAGAGTACGATTCTCACGAGAGGAAAACTATCAATTCTTAAAATAGAAAATTATAGTGACACAAAATGTGATGAATTCCTGAGATGGACGGGATGCTCTGGTTCTCTTATTCTGGTTCGTTTCTGGATCGGGATAAAGAAATTGGTAGGAGATCATGACACCTATTAACAGGCCGGGGACATTATATTCCACCAATGTAAAGACTAGATCATGAGTTAGTCCAATCTTTACGGACCAGAGGATCCGTCCCCTACCTGATATCCTAATATATTTTATAGTTCAAAAAACTTTTCTAATAAAAACTTAACACACTTTCTTTAAAAAAAAACCAACTAATTTTTTTTCAAAGTTCAAATTAACTATAAAAATTAATGACTTAAACAACTTTTAATCAAATTAAATTTTAGACCATAACAATTTTCAAGTCATTATAATAATCGACCACTTCATTTATTATCATATTCAGTGTTGTGTATCCGGGAGGAGTTTCTTAGTGATGTTTTTTTTATGAACTTCACTCCATTGATACTCGAAGACCACTATGGGAGGTACTAACGGATCTGAGGGGGACTATCTCTGAGGCATAGATGATCATGGGAGATTTCAATTCGATATTACCAATTTATGATAAATAAGTAGACTCTCCGGTCACAAATCATGAAATGAGTGATTTTCAAATAGTTACTCACGCATGCAGTTTAGTTGATCTTCGTTTCATCGGATGCCAACTCACTTGGTCCAACAATATGATTTCTTGCATATTGAATAGAACTTTGGTGAATTCATATTGGTTAATGACATATTTTGATATTTATACGGAGTTCATGGCTCCTGGATATCTATTAGACTATTCTTGTGGCATAGTGCATACCCTAGCAAAAGATCAAACTCTAAATCGGTCGTTTAAGTTTCTCAATATGTGGTCACTGCATGAGGACTTTGAAAGGGTGGTGGCGAACTCATGGACATCCCTGACCATTGGGAATGCTTAGTTTGTTCTTAAGATGAAATTGTATCGGTTGAAGGACCGGTTGAGGGAGTTGAACAAAGAGTTGAACAAAAAATAGTTTGGGCACATTTTAAAAAAGGAAAGAAGGGCAAATGTAGATTTGGAAGAGACAAAAATGTATTCTAGTGGGAGGGGCTATCCCCATGGACTATGGTTGTATACGGAAGCAAGTCACTCTCCTTATGAAGGCAAAAAAAATAATTTTATCAACAATGGACAACAAATATTTATCTAAGGAGCTCAAATAAATGTATCAAATTCTTTCATGACGTGATGAAAAGGAATAATAAGAGGAATGTCATTATTCCACTCACTAAAAGAAATGAGAATTAAACAACAAGCTTAGGTGAAGTAGTGGATGAATTTGTGGACTTCTTTCATGCTCTACTTGGATAAACGGTGTCGTGCAACCTTATGGACAGTGATGGATTTCCTAGAAGGCAATTAACTAATACCCAATTTGAGGGCTTAATCAAGTTGGTGGGAGTGGAAGAAATTAAGGCAACCCTATACGACATTAGAAGCAGTAAAGCATCAGGTTTAGATGGTTATGGAGCAAAGTTCTTCACCTCATCATGGGATATTGTTAATCCAAAGTTTATTGCAGCAATCCAAGAGTTCTTTCAGGGTGGGAGATTGCTAAAATAATGGAATAATTCATTGATCTCTTTGGTACCAAAGGAGACCATGCCCCGAGGATTTCAGATTATCGGTCTATCTCTTGTTGTAACATCTTCTACAAGGTAATTGCCAAAGTGTTGGCTGGCAGGTTAGTTATGGTATTGGGGTATTTATTGGATCCGACACAAGCGACTTTCGTGCAAGGGCGGTATATAGGTAACAATATCAACTTAACCCAAGAACTATTACGGAAGTATGTATGCAAAAGATTTCACTAAGGCCTATGATTAAGGTGGATTTAAAGAAAATATTTGATATTGTAGATTGAGATTTCCTTATGACGACTCTTGTCGATTTTAGTTTTCCCAAATAATATTGTGGATGGATTAGAGAATGTGTCCATTGTCTCTTACTTTATCTCTCTAAATGGTGGCCTTTATAGATTTTTTAGTGGATGACGTGGCTTAAGACAAGGTGACCCCTTATCTCCCTTGTTTTTCAGTTTATGCATTGAAGTATTGTCAAGAAGATTGCAAGTTGTTTTGTAACTGCCCTCTTTTTATTTCCATCCTATGTGCAAAGTGTTGGTTGCTATTAGGAATATCGTACCGGTTCCCTTGTACAAAAAATTTATACAAGTCCTAAACCTTTCCTAATAACCTATTGTGTTATTTAGTAATTAAAGTTGGAATCACAAAATGAAACTTAACATTATTGATTCAAAATTCAACTTATCTATATGTAATATTTTTCCCACACTTTATTCCACTTGTATATAATATTTTTCTATTTCTTTCATGGAAACTCTATCATGTTAACAATCCATTATTGGAATCCACAATTATATGACAATATATAAAAAATTAAAAATAAAATAAAAACATTGGACATTGAGAACATAATTATAAATATATATTTTTAATTCAATAAAGAATTTTAAATTTTTATTAAAAAAGAAAAAAAATAAAAAGGATGTTTTGGATAATATATTATTTAGTTTTCTTTTTTCATTGTAGTAGACAATATGATAGATTGATTTCATTCATCTTCCCCAATTAAAATAAATAAGCACATCAAATAGAAGATTCTTTTCCTTTTCCTTAAGGAATTTTGAAATAAAGCAGGATTACACGTCTGATCCAAAAACATATGATGATCACTCGACCCTCCAACAGATTCTACTATGCTTTATTTACTGTAAAAAAAAAGAAAAGAAATATACGTGGGTTGAGATAATTTTCTTTGAATCCGTCAATTTTACCCGTTTGTCATCATTCAAAATTAGATAAAAGAATTCCAGAAAAGATTTTATTATGAATTTTATTTCTCTATTTGTTTGAATTATATATATTTTTTTGTCTGTTTACTAGCGCGACCGCTGCCAACGGCCCCGCGCGGCCGCGTGAGGCTGGCCCACGCGCGAGGTCACCTCGCGATGCTGCGAGCGACCGACCTCGAGCGGGCACAAGCGACGGCCCCACGCGTGGTTGCCTCACCGGCCACGAGCAGCGTCCCCGTGCGAGGACCTTGTGCGGCTGCGGGCGATGGATCCGTCTTTCATTTTTCATTCTCTCGGTTGTTTTTCCCTTGAATTTCTTTCCCTCCCCGGTTCTATCTTTCGGAGTAAACAGGGCCTAATTCTTGCCTGTGGCGAGCCCTTGTAAGCTTGTGACGAGTCATCTTTCTTAACGATGACAGGTTTGAGGATGGAGACCGTTTTTTTTTCCTCCTTTCCCAAACGAGTCATCTTTCTTCACGATCTTCTCCGGGGTAAACAGACCTTTCCTCTTCTTTTTCTTTTCTTTAGCTCGCACGCTTTCCTCCGTTTCCCGTGATCACACGGTTAGCCAGATTTCTGGGTATTTTCCTTCCATAACGGCTTTCCCCTCCGACTTCGAGTAAGTAACCTTCCACACGGTTTGATTGATTATCCTTCTTCCCCTAACGCCCGTCTCCTGTGATCTGCCCAACACCGAACACCCACTCCATCGGACCACTGCAGCCCAACTCGATCGCTTCGGTGGAACCCACACACGTTACTGACACAGAAATCATCTTGAATGTCCGTCCATGGCGCGGGCGAGACGGGGGATCTTGCGACTCTTCCCGAAGGAAAATCCGATAACTCTCCAACAGAAGGGGGAAAGGGATAGAAAACAAATCTCTCTCTCTTTCTCGTGCTCGAAGAAGTGGGAATCGCAAGAGCTTCCACCTCCCTGATCCTCGCTGGATTAGATGCCGAATTAGGGGATTGTAGGGCTCCTTTCGATTTCCACCGGCTCGATTTGATGGACATGCCCCCAAGCTTGTCCAAATCCACTTCTTCGAGGGGGATGGGTAATGAGAGCGGCGATGGAGCCAGCCGGACGTTTCTTTACCTGAATGTCTACGATTTGACATCGGTGAACAAGTACCTCTATTGGTTCGGGCTTGGTGTTTTTCATTCTGGGATCGAAGGTGCTATTTGTTTACGCGTTTTCTTTCTTCTTTTGTTTTGTGCTGGTTCTTTTTTGCAACTTTGGTGGGAATCGAGGTTAAATTCAAGCTATCTTGCTTATTTGTTCATTGCATGCCTACTTTTCGTTGTTACAAATAACAGTTTCTAGAAGGATTTTATCTACTTTTGTTCTTGATCTTTATCATGATAACTAAATGGACGAGCCTCAGAATTAGCGTTGGATTAGCCAGATTTGTCTTAACATCTACATGTCGACGAACATCACAGGTATTCTGGTTTGAAGTAGATCTACAGCATAAGCTTGTTAAGTTAGTATTTTCACCATCACAGTGGATATTATCAATACCAGCAAACTTGTTAAGCGCACTGAACGACAAAGATGGTCTATCCAGTATGATAATATTAGCAAATACTTTACTGTGGAAATCCACTGCTGTTTTCCGAATGTCTTGCTTCCTGCTCTTATGCAAATCTCTTTGGGTTAGTTTGTCAATTTTCTAATTCAAAACTTTACGCTACACACTATATAGCATGATGGTTTTATTTTGCTTTTCGTGCCCATTGTTGCATCTTCTATGCTATTACCAACCATTAAGTTTACTTTTGCTTGTAGTTCATGGTATGGAGTATGGATTTGGAGCACATGATTATCCAACTAGTGGAGTATTTGAGGTGGAACCAAAAAACTGTCCTGGTTTTGTCTTCAGGCGGTCTGTGTGTTTGGGCACTACTGACATGTCCCTTTCAGAATTCCACTCATTTCTTGAAGATCTTACTGGGAAGTATCATGGTGACACCTACCATTTGATCACCAAAAACTGCAATCATTTCACAGATGAACTTTGTAGAAGTTTGACAGGAAAACCTATTCCAGGATGGGTGAATAGACTTGCCAGACTAGGTTAGTATTTTCCTTGAAAAATCCCTTCGGGTTTTGGAAACTATGTGTATATTAATTTGCACATTGATTAGGAATTTTCAGGATCGTTTTTTGACTGCATTCTCCCTGAGAACATTCGGGTCACAGCAGTTGGACAATTACCAGTTCATCCAGGTTATTCTGGTGAGCTTGAAAATCTTCTTTCTTTTTTTTAGTCTTCCTGTCACTGATGTACTCATTAAATGGAATCAAGATCATATGACCAGTCTATATATATACATATATATAACTAGCTTGTCTGTGTCACCCACTAGTTATTCAGAGGGCATATAAGGCTCAGATAGAGCACCACCTCGTTGATAACCCCATGAGCACCACCTCGCTTGATAACCCCATGAACGTTGTTGTAGTCACTGCTCAAGCATCCTGATGCAGCTGTTGCTCATTCCGAGCACTATCAGCCCCAGGAAGGTAGTGACCAAGTAGAACAGCCATGTAGCTTGACCAGCTTCATTGAGGTAGAACGTGGAGGAGATGGATCGAACAAAAAGCAAGACTGATTAGTCCTCGTTCATCATAATTAGCTATCTTTCGAAGTACATGGAGAAGGAGATTATGCATACCTTTCTTCCTCTTCTCTACTCCTTACATCCAATTTCTTTGCCTTTCTCTGAGTAAACAGATCCTTAAAATAAGGAAACTGAAGTTTCCTTTGGATAGGATGGAAGAACATTTTAGCTCTTGATGTTTACATCCTAGACTTTATTGTTACAACTAAAGAGGAAAGAATAATTATTTAGATGGATCCATATCAAAAGAATAAACAGCTGAATACTAATATGTTTTATTGGAGTTGTTTTTAAGTCATTCTAGAATTTGTTGTGTAGTTTGTTTTGCATTATGACTAGATAGATATTTAATTCCTAGTAATATATCCAGAGTAAGTGTATCCCTTCAAACAAATTGGGTTTGAATTTATAATTGTGTTTGTTCGAGTAACTGAAAATTCACAGCCCTGAGTAAATCTTAAGGTCATTTGTCATTCTGTCCCTTCTCATTCACTTATTTTTTATTACTCAGTCATGGTCGGTCCCAAGTCTGAATAAAGGAAGAGGGTTGCATTAGCTTGCCAGCTAGCATTAAAACTATGACAAATGTTCAACGAATGAATCTATTAAACTATTGTGCTAATACTTGGTTGTCCTCGAAAGGAACACGTTGTAGGGTTCGACTGTAACGTCTCCACAAGGACCGCTGCATCTCCAGAACTCGGGTGTAGTGCTAAATATGCAAGAGTTCGCATTGCAGGGTTCGACTGTAATGTATCGGCAATGACCGCTACATTTCCATAAGAACTTGGGTGTAGTGTTAAATAGGTAAGAGTTCTCACACCATAGGTTGGATAAGAACAAATATGATAGGAAAATTAATAGTCTAAGATTTGGAACATAGAACATAGAAACCCTCATTGTAAATCAATGGAGGTAGTAGAAACGATGATTAGAAAAAGAATTAATATTTTGTATGTACAAGAGAGAAAATGGGTAGGCGAGAAGACAGATGATAGGGAACTTATGTTTTAAGTCATGGTATACAGGAAAGAGTAAAGCAAGAAATGAAGTGGCTATTGTTATAGATAGTTCATTATAAAGGAAGAAGTTGTAGTAGTATTTAGAAAAGGGAGTCAAATTATAGCCCTTAAGATAATAGTGATGAAAGAAACTACGAACATAATTAGCGTATATACATCACAAGTAGGATTAGATGAAGCTACCAAATTAAGATTTTGGGATGACTTAGATGAAATATTACAAAACATTCCATCAAATAAAATGATTTTAATAGGATGTGATCTAAATGAGCATGTTAGAGTGAAAAATGAGGAATATGAGAAGGTACACGGGGGTTATGGGTTTGGAACGAGAAATGAAAAAGAGAAAACTATATTAGATTTTACGATAACATATAACGTTATATTAGCTAATACATTTTTTAAGTAAAGAGAAGAACACTTGGTCACGTTCAAAAGTGAGAATAATAAATCGTAAATTGACTTTCTTATGGTTAGGAAGAAGAATAGAAATATTTGTAAAGATTGCAGGGTTATCCCTAGAGAAAGCTTAACTACTTAACATATGTTAGTAGTATTGGATATATGCCTTAAACATAATATCAATAGAAATAAAATATATACGACTCCCAAACATTGTGTTTGGTTGATGGGAATAGAATCAAGATTTTGGACTGAAATCCAAAAACTTGGGTATGAATGAAACTCACCCTCTCCCTTGGGTTTTGATGGAATAGGAATGTGAATTAAGTTTTGGACAAAAATACCCTTAGTATACTTGTTCAATTTTTCTTTCATTTCACACACTCTCTCCTTGTTCTCTCTCATCATATTTTCTCTCTCATCATATTTTCTCTCTCCTTATTCTATCATTACATTTTCTCTCTCAACATACTTTCTCTTTCCTCATTTTCTCTCATCATACATTCTCTACTATTTTCTCTCTATATTCTCTCCCATCACACACTCTTTCTCCTTATTTTCTCTCTCTTTATTTTCTTCCATTACACTTTCTCTCCTATTACACATTCTCTTATTATTTTTTCATCATACTTTCTCTCTCCTCAATCTCTCTTACCATTCTCTCCTCATTTTCTCTCATCACCCTTTCTCTCTCTTTATTCTCTCTTATTACACACTCTCTCCTCATTTTTTCTAAAAATATTTTCTCTCTCAGCACACTTTCTCTCTCCTCAATATTTTATTTTCTCTCATCACACTTTTTCTCTCTTAATTTTTCCCATCACTCTTTCTTTCTCAACCCACTTTCTCTCTCATCATACTTTCTCTTTCCTCAATCTTTCATTTTTTCTCATTATACTTTCTCTTTCTTTATTTTTTTCCCATCACTTTTTCTCTCTCAGCACACTTTCTCTCTCATCATACTTTTTCTCTTCTCAATCTCTCCTATCATGCACTCTCTCCTCATTTTGTCTCATCATACTTTCCCTCTTTTCATTTTTTTCTATCACGCTTTCTCTCTCATCATATGTTTCTCTCACATTCAGCTTTCCCTCTCTTCTAATTTTTTCTCTTATTTTCCTCTAAGGGTAAAAAAAAAATTTAGGTTCATTCCGATTGAAAATATTCAACCAACTGAACACATTATTTTTAAAAATGATACCCAAGCTCATATCCATTCTCATTCCATAATACTATGATACACATTCCCATTCCGATTCCTAGAAGAGAACGAAACGTAGAGACACGTTTAAGATGACACGGGCATGTATGACGACCAATAAATGTTCCAGTTAGGTGATGTGAAACTATGACAAACACACATATCAAACGAGGAGGAGAAAAACCAAAAAGACTTGGTTAGCAGCAACAAAAAAAAAGATAAAATTTATTTAAGCATAAATGTTGATATAGTAGGAGATAAAGCTCAATAGTGTAAAAGGATTTATATAGTCGATCCCACATAGTAGGATAAGGGTTGGTTGTTGTTGTTGACTTCAAACTTTTCATTCTGCTACTCATTTATGTGGTACATCCTATATTCCTCGTTGCTGCCTCAATTATAGACTTGTCACTCTCATTTGTCTATTTTCAAGTCAACCATGCCAAATCATAGCATCACTTCTAGCACGGGTTATTTCTAGACATCTTCCTTGGACCTACTGTAGGTGAACTCAAAAATGGATTCTAGTGAATTTTAGACTTAAGATTTTATGACTTTTACATGATTTTAAATTGGATGTAATTTTATTTCAAACACAACTGATATTCCACTTTGATGTTTGATTATGCTTTTTTTCTTAAGTATCGTAATTTTGATAACCCATTAATTTTTTCATGAACAAATTTATCAAGAACTCTAGCACACTTCAAAAGTATTTTATTTCGTAGCAGTACTGTGAACCATGATTGTTTTGAGGACTTGTCAGGTGTTCCCATCTTATGAAACATGGGATTATGTAACGTGTTACTTTTAATTTTCTTATCGTACATAAAGTTTGGAATTACTTCAGTAGCTTCAATGTTTATTGTTAATATAGCATACTAGAGAAGACTTTCTATCTAATGTGTTTTCTCCCATCTGGTCGAGTTATCATAATTCTTAAATATTTCAGAAGATGGATCAGATTCATATTCGTCAAAGGGAGAGGAAACTGATGAAGAAGAATCAAACCATCAGCTTCTAAAGAGATCCAACAATGATTTTGTTGATGCGAATGACCAGCATTTGAGGCTTCCTAGAGATCTTATGTGACTTTTTGCCTGCTTCCCAGTCCCGTGTTGGTTCTGTTTCTTATGCAACCAAAAGGTCGAGATTTATGATGCCGATACTTATCTTCTTTTGTTACTTAACCTAGTGAGGTTTTTGTGTTGGGTGTTATATTGACAATTGTATTCTTCTCTAATGCATCTAACGTTGTGCCCACTAGTCCTATGATCCTTGTGCAAATTAACAAGCTGGCCTTATATTCTCTACTACAGAACTTACGAGCGATGGGTATGCTTTCTGTATCACTTTAAATTTAGACAAATTATAAATGTAGTAAGTTTGCCAATAATGTCAATCTTTATGTTGTATTAATTCATTGGTGGACTTACCGGTGATCATTGAATGACCAAAGCTCCGTAGTTCTATCATTATTTGCAGTCTATGGACAATAATTTCAGACGTCAAATTAGTTTGTTTCATTTAATTTGGATATATATATCCTCCATATCTCATTTGTGGGTGATTGCTTGACGACTCTCACTTAGTCCGGACGTTCGGAATCCACCTAAGTGACCCGAGCAGATTTCGACTACTCAAGGTGTCCGAGAGGCGTGCGGGTGCTTGGACTCAGTGAGAGTCATTTATGATCGACCACAAAAAGGGTGTGCAGGATAACACCTCTTTATACAATCAATCAAAAGGAAAAATCGTCTATCTCTAAAATTTTTAATAAATAAAAAAATATACACATGGGTGGACTAGCCCTGGTTGTCCCACCCCACGTCATCTTGAATGTATTCATGACCTTGAACGTGTTAAAGAGAAGAGGTGCTATAACACCCCCTTCACATTGATTTTAATGTCAAGTGGATATTATAATACCCATTAATGCATCACATTAGGGATATTTTAGTTTAATTAAGCTGCTTTTATAGAAATTAGTTTTAATGACAAGTAGTAATCACGTCCATATTAATAAATATTTTAATCTAAATTTATAATAATTACCTCTATAAAAATATAAATATATATTGATCCTATCCGAACGCTGAATCAATGGACGCTGGGCACGTGGTGCTCTCCGAACTGATGACGTGGATCTCCGGCCGGTCGTAGGGATCTTCGGCGAACCTGCAAAGAAGTCGGGCCGGGAAGGGGTTCCCGGCGACGACCCTCCGACGCTCAAGTCAGGCAAGAGGAAACTATGAAGTGGCTCCGAAGATGTGAGAATGCGTAATCGCGTACTTTCGTCGAAGTATGAGGGCTCTTATATAGAGCTGTGGGGAGGCTTGTGCACACTTACCGAGGTGTACACGTGTCGTTTCCCATACCGTAGTATGGGTTTGTCAGAGGAACATGCCTGACACCATGCTGCTACAGTCTGATCACCTCTCCGATGGGACAGAAGAACCTTCCGCTGTACGATTCTGCGTATGGCCTGGTCATCGAACATGCCCGCTGTCAGAAGAAGATGTTCCCCAATATTCCCTCTGCCTTTGTCTTCTTTTTCCCCGAGCCGAGTATCCCTCCGCTCGGCAAGCATCGATCCGACCGGACGTAGGTATCGGTCTGACCGGGTGCTTGGCTCAAACTGTTTATTTACCGCATCGATGCTTTAAGCCTCGGCCGAGCGGACTACCCGCTCGGGCAAGCGACCCTGTTCACCGTGAGCGTCGGAGACCCGACTCCCCGTCGGGTTGCCTTTGCTTCCGCTTGGATCCGTTCGGCCGGTCTGTCCCCCTTTTCCGATCGACCATTTGACCTTTGATCTCCACATGGCGTTGACTTCCCTCAAAGGGGGTCCCCCGTTCTTATCGCCGGATCACTTGCCTCCCCTTCAAGTCTAGTCGAAGGAGGCGATTAGTCCGACTGACTGGACCATCAATTGGGCCGAGCGGCGTCCATACGCCACTATCCTCCGCCCGGCCCTTATGGGGGCAACTAAAACGCCAGTCAACGCCAACACTCCTCGGTATCTTTTCGAAGTTTTCGCCAATCTCCATCATTAAGGTCGAGCATGCGCTAATTAAATGCGTTCCAGTGGCTGAATGCCACGTGGCGATGCTGCAGTCATTGTACTGCGGCGGCGTGGTGTTCTGACGGGATCGAGGCGGTTTGAAATGGACGGTGCGATGCATGCTCCGGTTCTCGCGACCTGAATCCAACGGTGGAGCCCGCTCGGGCTCAACCCTATAAAGCCTCTGCCTCCTCCGCCTTCGCCGCATTTCTGCTCTCGCGTGACTCCACCGCTTCCTTTGGCGTTTCAGTTCTCCGGCAGCCTCGATTCTCTTTTTCTGGCGATTCAGTGTTCTTCCCCGATCCTCATTCTTCTCTGTAAGGTTCTTCTTCTTTCTTTCTGTGTTAGCCTTGTGTTTTTTGTCGTGCTTTCGTCCTCTGGTCGCTATCTCATTTGTCGTCCTCTTCTTTCTATCATCTACCTTTTTGTCTTTTGTTGTTTTCGTCCGCTCGGACAATGGCTAGTTCCTCTCAGCCTCAAGACCAAGCCCTTGGCCCATGGTATACTACTATGGAGTCGCGTTTCGATCGGCGCGACGCCGATATTCTGATGGATACTTTTGACATTCCATCTAACTTCGAAATTATATTACCTTCTCCCTCCGCTCGGCCACACAAACCGTCGTCGGAGCTTTTTGTGTTTTCCGCGACCAGTTCACAGCCGATCTGCGATTTCCCATCCATCCGTTCATCGTAGAAGTTTGCAACTTTTTTGGCATTCCGCTCGGAAGCCTAGTCCCCAACACTTTTCGCCTTTTATGCGGCGTTGTCGTCCTGTTTAAAATCCACAATATCCCCCTCCGACAGGAGGTTTTCTACTTTTTTTATTACTCTAAACAGTCCGAGCCGGGCACATATATGTTCCAGGCTCGGCCCGGGTTAGTTTTCTTCAATAAACTGCCTTCTTCCAATAAGCATTGGAAAGAATTCTACTTCTACCTTCGTATGCCCGAGCGGACCCCCTTCCGAACGTAGTGGCAGATCGGACCACCAACTTCACTAGAGCTCAAAAGATTCAAGACCCGACCGGATTATCTTCATGCAGCCAACATGCTGGCCGGTCTGAAGTTTGACATCAATAAGTTCCTGCCTAAGGGGGTGATATATATATTCGGCTTGAGTCCGATCAGGAGCCCCCTCCCGAGCGGCTTCGGTAAGAATCTTGCTTGTACATTTGCCTTGATTGCTAACTGATTTTTTCCTTTTTCCTTTGCAGCAAACATTGTCATGGAGTCGGTGATGGCTGGAATTTTGAAAAGGAAGGCGGCGGCGCTCGAGGCCGCGGATGCCAAAGAAATGGAGTCGCTTGCCATTCAGCCGGTCGGCTCTAATGAAGGGGAGAGCGACACGAACGCGGGGGAGTAGGCCGCTCAGGCTTCTCTCCCGGAGCAGGCGGCTGGCACAATTGCTAGTCGAGAGCCTTCCGTCCGGGAGGAAGGCTCGGCTCAGGAGGAGGAGCGCCCCCTTCGTCAAAAGAGGCATCGCACGGAGACACCCCTCCGCTCGGCTACATCTGCGGTCCATCCTGCCGAGCGGACCACCGCGGATTCCCGAGGCAAGGCTCCAGTTGTGGAGGCTATTTCGTCCGATCGGACCCCCTTCCAATTGGATGCGTCCGCGGACCCCTTGGAGGCTATACCCGTCAGCTCCCTTCCGCCCGCTCCTCGCCAAGTCCAACGTTCAACAATTTTGTCCCAGTTTTCGGCGCCGACCTCCGATCCTTCCCCGGCTTCCGCCCAGACGACCCCCGGTCGGCACCGCACCATCCGAGTTTCTTTGCATCTCCCCATCGAGGAATTAATGCCCGAGGCCGCTCGGGCGACTGCGTCTGAGCACATGATCACAATGAAGGGGCCCTTAGCCGAGATGTGGGCCGACACTCGGGCGCGTGTTGCAATGATTCCCCTTAGCAATCTGGCCAACAGCCACATGCAACAGGCCACAGGGGTAAGTTTATTTTTTCAAGTCCTTTACGCATTCCTTCCGATCGGCTATTAATAATTTCTTTTGTCAGAGATGGGTGGAAGAGATTGCTGTCTCTAATCGGCTCGCCATGGTGGACGAGGAGCTCAAAAGGCTACGGAGTTCGGGCGGCGCTCCTTCCCAAGGCCCATCATATGCCGAGCTGCAGAAGGAGCTTAAAAAGACCCAAGACTTGCTGGAGGCCGAGCGGAAGAAGACGGCCGACCAGGCGCACACTCTGGCCGAACTTGATCGCCTGAACAAATCACTGGATCGTAAGATAAGCCTAACCACCGAGCAGAAGAAAACGGTTATCTCCGATCTGGAGAAGAAGAACGTAGAGGCTCGGGGCCTGGAGCAAAAAGTTAAAGAGCTGATGGATCATCTGAACGGCGAGAAGGTGGGCCGCTCGACCGAGGCGAATAAGCATAAGGAAGAGCTGAAAACTCTACAGGAGTCCCTCGCAGCCTCTCAAGCGGCCTTCAAGGAATATCAAGACGCTGAGCCTGGCCGAGTCGCAGCCCTAAGGCTGAATTACATCCGTTCGGAAGTATTCTCGGAGAAAGTCTGCGAACGGATGTACACTGCCTTCGAGCTTGCTATGAATGCCACCACAACTTACTTGAAGTCCAAGGGTCGTCTGGCCGACTCCGTCCTCATCCCGGCCCAAGACCAGGCGACGCTTCTCGGCAACATCCCCTCGGAGATTTATGATTTTCTTGAGTAGAGAGATTTTTATGTAACTCGGCCACTCGGCCCAAAAACTTATCAATTTTTGTAATTCAGCCGTTCGACCTTAATTTCTTTAATGCTATCTTTTTACTTGTTTTTTCTTTTGCCAATCAATGTGAGTGTTGTCAACTCGGCTCGCCAACCACCGTTCATGTTCCTTTGTTTCTCCTCGTTATTCGTTTCTCATCCCACCTTTCTTGTGTTCGAAAGGGAGGGTTTCTTACGAAGTATTTTGCGTAGCTTTTCCGCTCGGCTTAATATATCATGTTTCGACAAAAGAGGTTGTTCGCTGGATGTTGACGAAGTACTTTTGGGTACTTGGCCGATCGACGAAACGACTCACCAGTTAAACCTCTTTATTGCATTCCTCCGGCCGGCTGGTTTAGAGTCGTCGGCTCGACTCTCGATATTTAACGTCGGAGCTCGACGGTCTTCCGCTCGGAGGGTTTATAGTCACCGGCTCGACTCTCGATTTTTAACGTCGGAGCTCGACGGTCTTCCGCTCGGAGGGTTTATAGTCGCCGGCTCGACTCTCGATTTTTAACGTCGGAGCTCGACGGTCTTCCGCTCGGAGGGTTTATAGTCGTCGGCTCGACTCTCGATTTTTAACGTCGGAGCTCGACGGTCTTCCGCTCGGAGGGTTTATAGTCGCCGGCTCGACTCTCGATTTTTAACGTCGGAGCTCGACGGTCTTCCGCTCGGAGGGTTTATAGTCGCCGGCTCGACTCTCGATTTTTAACGTCGGAGCTCGACGGTCTTCCGCTCGGAGGGTTTATAGTCGCCGGCTCGACTCTCGATTTTTAACGTCGGAGCTCGACGGTCTTCCACTCGGAGGGTTTATAGTCGCCGGCTCGACTCTCGATTTTTAACGTCAGAGCTCGACGGCCTTTAAGGCTAATTTCTACACTGCCGTTCGGCGAAGATTGCCAAATGCGTTTCTTATCATTTTGCTTCCTGCATTAAAAGAACACAGGCGACCAAGAGATACACAAAATGAATCACATCAGCGCACCTCTCACCCAGCTCGGTACGGCTGGAGATGATTTGCGCTCCATGGTCGATCCAGCCGCCGTCCATCTTCATCTTCCAAATAATAAGCACCTGAGCGGAGCTTTTCGATGACTTTGAAGGGACCCGCCCAAGGAGCTTCCAGCTTGCCAACATCGCCGACCGGCTTTACTTTCTTCCAGACTAGGTCGCTGACTTGGAACGCTCTAGGGATCACGCGCCGGTTGTAGTTCTGCTTCATCCTCTGCCGGTACGCCATCAGCCGGATGGACGCTTTGGCTCGCTCTTCATCAATCAAGTCCAATTCCATGTTCCTCCGCTCGGAGTTATCATTATCATAATTCTGGATCCGGACGGACTCGACGCCAACTTCGACCGGGATAACCGCTTCGCCGCCGTACACCAAATGGAATGGCGTGGCACCCGTTCCTTCCTTTGGGGTCGTGCGGATAGCCCATAAGACGCCCGGCAGCTCATCCACCCAACTTCCTCCTATGTGGTCAAGTCGAGCTCGAAGAATTCTGAGTATTTCTCTGTTGGTTACTTCCGCTTGGCCGTTACTCTGGGGGTACGCCACGGAGGTGAAGTGTTGTTCAATGCTATAACTTTTGCACCAGTCTTCGAGCTGCTTCCCGGCGAACTGTCGTCCGTTATCAGATATGAGCCAGCGAGGGATGCCTAAACGACAGATTATATGCTGCTAGATAAACTTCTTAACCATCTGCTCGGTGATCTTGGCTAATGGCTCGGCCTCCACCCATTTGGAAAAATAGTCGACCGCCATCAGTAGAAACTTCCGCTGACCGGTCGCCATAGGGAATGAACCCACGATATCCATTCCCCACTGATCGAACGGACAGGATACCGTAGACGCTTTCATCTCCTCTGCCGGTCGGTGGGAGAAGTTGTGGTACTTCTGGCAGGAGAGGCACGTCGCGACGGTCCAAGCGGCGTTTGCTTGCAGTGTTGGCCAGAAGTACCCGACGAGCAGGATCTTCCTGGCCAACGATCGGCCGCCCGGATGCCCCCCGTACCATCCTTGGTGCACTTCGTGGAGGATGTACTCCGCGTCCTCCGAGCTCACACACTTCAACTATGGGCGGGAGAAAGCCTTCTTGAAGAGTTGGTCTCCAACGAGCGTGAACCGACCGACTCTCCTCCTTAATAGCTGGGCTTCTTCCCGATCGGGCGGTGTTGCCCCTGATCTCAGAAACTCCATGATGGCTGCCCTCCAATCGCTCGGAAACTCGATGCCCCGCATTCGGTCGACGTGCGCCACCAAAGATACTTGTTCGATTGGTTGCTGGATGACGACCGGTGATATTGAACTTACGAGTTTGGCTAACTCATCTGCCGCCTGATTTTTCGCTCGGGGTATCTTCTGAATAATAACTTCTCTGAAGTTGACCTTGAGCTTTTCGAAGGCTTCAACGTAGAGTTTGAGCCGAGCGTTGTTAATTTCAAAAGTGCCCGAGAGCTGTTGGGCAGCAAGCTGAGAGTCGGAATGGAGCGTCACCCGACCGGCCCCAACATGCTGGGCGGCTTGCAAGCCGGCTATGAGCGCCTCATACTCTGTTTCATTATTGGTGGCTTTGTAGTCCAGCCGGACGGATAAATGCATCCTTTCTTCTTGGGGAGAGAGTAATAGCACGCCAATCCCGCTCCCGAGCCGAGTGGAGGATCCGTCCACAAATATTTTCCACATAGCTTCGGGCTCTGGCTTTTGCACTTCGGTGACAAAATCTGCCAAGGACTGCGCCTTTATCGCCGAGCGGGGTTGATATTGAATGTCAAATTCTCTCAACTCCATTGTCCATTTGATGAGCCGGCCGGACGCTTCTGGGTTCAACAGCACTCTTCCCAATGGGCTATTTGTCCGGACGATGATTGTATGTGCCAAGAAGTAAGGACGAAATCGCCGAGTGGCGAGGACCAAAGCAAAAGCCAGCTTCTCGAGCCCAGTGTAGCGAGATTCAACGTCTTTTAAAATATAGCTCAAAAAGTACACTGGTTGTTCTTCTCCGCTCGTCCTTACTAATGCCGAGCCTACTGCCTGCTCGGTTGAAGATAAATAAATACAGAGTGGCTCACCTACAGCTGGCTTAGCGAGCATGGGCAGAGAGTTCAAATATGTCTTCAGTTCTTCAAACGCCCGATCGCATTCTTCATCCCAATGAAACTTAGTAGCTTTGCGCAAGATTTTGAAAAACGGGAGGCTCCGATCGGCTGTCTTCGAGATGAATCTGGACAATGCTGTTATCCGACCAATCAAGCGCTGTACTTCCCTCAGATTTCTTGGGGGCGACATATCTTGTAATGCTTTCACCTTGCTGGGATTTGCCTCGATACCCCGCTCGATCACTATATAGCCCAAGAAACGTCCGCCTTTTGCCCCGAACATACACTTCTGAGGGTTCAGCTTAACTCCATACTTCCTCAGCATTCGGAAAGTCTCCTCCATGTCTTTAAAGAGATCGGCCGCTCGGACGGACTTGATGAGAATATCATCCACGTACACTTCCAAATTTCGCTCGATCTGCTCCTTGAACACTCTGTTCATCAAGCGCTGGTAAGTTGCTCCCGCGTTCTTCAATCCGAACGGCATCACATTGTAGCAGTAAGTGCCGTCGGCTGTAACGAAGCTGACCTTCTCTTGATCTTCTCGGGTGAGCGACACTTGATGGTAGCCCTGATAGGCGTCGAGCATGCATATCAACTTGCAACCGGCTGTGGAGTCCACCAGTTGATCGATCCGGGGTAGAGGATAAAAATCCTTTGGGCATGCTTTGTTGAGAACCCGGAAATCAATGCAAACTCTCCACTTGTTGCCCGGCTTGGAGACTAGTACCACGTTCGCCAGTCAGCTCGGGAACTGTACCTCGCGTATGTGGCCGACCTCCAGGAGCTTCTCGACCTCCGCGCGGATGATGACATTTTGTTCGGCGCTGAAGTCCCTCTTCCTTTGCTTCATCGGCCGAGCGTCCGGTCGGACGTGGAGCTCGTGCTGCGCTATACTTGGCGAAATTCCAGGCAGCTCATGCGTCGACCAAACGAAGATATCACAGTTTCTTTGGAGACATTTGATCACTTCCTCTTTCTGGCTTGCCTCCAGATCGGCTGCAATGAATGTGGTGGCCTTCGATCGGGTCGGGTGAATCTGCACTTCCTCTTTTTCTTCACAAACCAAAGATGGTGGTTTTTTGGTTATGGCGTTCACCTCGATCCATGGTGTCTTCCGAGCTGAATTAGCTTAAGCTCGGACCATCTCGACGTAGCATCGCCGAGCCGCCAGCTGGTCTCCTCGTACTTCTCCCACTTTATCTTCCACCGGGAACTTGATTTTCTGGTGGAAGGTGGAGACGGCTGCTCGGAACTCGCTGAGCGCCGGTCACCCCAAAATAACATTGTATGCTGAAGGAGAGTCGACCACGACGAAGTTGGCAGTCCGCGTCCTTCTGAGCGGCTCCTCTCCCAGCGAAATAGCCAGTCGGACCTGTCCGACCGGCAGAACTTCATTGCCCGTAAACCCGTAGAGGGGGGTTGTCATGGGCAGTAGCTCGGCTCGATCGATTTGTAGTTGATCGAAGGCTTTTTTGAATATAATATTGACCGAGCTTCCTGTATCGATGAAAACGCGGTGAATAGTATAGTTAGCTATTACCGCTTTGATGAGGAGAGCGTCGTCATGTGGCACTTCGACTCCCTCCAAGTCCCTGGGCTCGAAACTGATTTCGGGACCGCTCGCCCGTTCTTGGCTGCAGCCGACCGCATGGATCTGAAGTTGTCTGACGCTTGCCTTCCTTGCTCTGTTGGAGTCGCCTCCGGTCGGCCCACCAGCGATGATATTGATTTCGCCTCGGGAAGTATTACTTCTATTTTCTTCTTCCCGAGCGGACAACCTAGGCTGCTCCGTAGACATCCGGGGATTATCCTCACGCCTGAGAGTATGATGCCGCTCGGGAGTCTGTCTCTGTCGCCTGTCAGATATCATCCGATCGGCTTCACGAGGGCGCTGTCGCTTGTCGGATGATGGCGATCGACGACGGCCACTCCGGGGAACTGGGTGGGCGATCAGGGGAAGGCTTCGGCAATCTCTTGTGTTATGCGTGTCGGTCCGATGGAATGAGCAGAACATGGGGGTCCATACCTTCTTCTTTGGTTTGGGCCGTTCGGCAGCTACTTCTTGGACGACATGGGACCTCGCATGGTGAGAGCGGACTGCTTCGGCCCGCAGTCCTCTGGGCGGCTCCTGGCGAGTGACAGCCTTCCGCTCGGCAGGAGCTAGCCGCTCAGTTAAAACTTCTTTTCTTCGGACCGCTTGGGCTTCCTCCACATTGATGTATTCATTGGCCTAGTGTAACATATGATCGTAGTCTCGGGGCGGCTTCCGAATGAGCGAGCGGAAGAAGTCCCCATCCACGAGACCTTGCGTGAACACATTCATCATCGTTTCTGAGGTGGCCGTTGGAATATCCATGGCCACCTGGTTGAATGGTTGTATATAAGCTCTGAGCGGCTCTCTGGGCTCTTACTTGATGACAAACAGGCTGACACTTGTCTTCTGATAACGCTGACTGCTCGCGAAATGATGGAGGAAGGCCATGCGAAACTCCTTGAAACTTCTAATGGATCCGTCCGGCAGCCTCCGGAACCACCGTTGCGCCGATCCCGAGAGGGTGGTAAGGAACACCCGACACTTTACTCCATCTGTATATTGATGAAGGGTAGCTGTGTTATTGAACTTACCCAGATGATCATCCGGGTCGGTAGTTCCGTTGTACTCACCGATCGTCGGGGGCACATAGTGCTTTGGTAGAGGGTCCCGCAGGATGGCCTCTGAAAATTACCGGTTGATCCGCTCGGAGGAGGCGTCTGTTCGGGGGGCCTTGCCTTTTCTGTTGTCTCGTACGAGCGCCTCGTCTGATGAAGATCCTCGATCGCGATTAACTGCTACAGCTTCAGGAGGCGTACGGAATAGGACCCGATGAAATGGAACCGTGGCATGCGGTGCTTCCGCTCGACCTCCTGATGCTGATGTCGCTTGTTGCTCAATCCGCTCGGCTAGCGACTTCTGCTTTTGTTGTTCCACAAGCTTAGCTGCTCTTGCCTCGATCAGAGCGTCGAGCTCCTCTATGGAGAGAATCACCGTGTGCGGTCGTCCAGCTTCGTCCATTGCTTCCGCTCGGATGCAGGTGCGTTCCCACAGATGGCGCCAAATTGATCCTGTTCGAACGCTGAATCAATGGACGCTGGGCACGTGGTGCTCTTCGAACTGATGACGTGGATCTCCGGCCGGTCGTAGGGATCTCCGGTGAACCTGCAAAGAAGTCGGGCCGGGAAGGGGTTCCCAGCGACGACCCTCCGACGCTCAAGTCAGGCAAGAGGAAACTATGAAGTGGCTCCGAAGATGTGAGAATGCGTAATCGCGTACCTTTGTCGAAGTATGAGGGCTCTTATATAGAGCTGTGGGGAGGCTTGTGCATACTTACCGAGGTGTACACGTGTCGTTTCCCATACCGTAGTATGGGTTTGTCAGAGGAACATGCCTGACACCATGCTGCTACAGTCTGATCACCTCTCCGATGGGACAGAAGAACCTTCCACTGTACGATTCTGCGTATGACCTGGTCATCGAACATGCCCACTGTCAAAAGAAGATGTTCCCCAATATTCCCTCTGCCTTTGTCTTCTTTTTCCCCGAGCCGAGTATCCCTCCGCTCGGCAAGCATCGATCCGACCGGACGTAGGTATCGGTCCGACCGGGTGCTTGGCTCAAACTGTTTATTTACCGCATCGATGCTTTAAGCCTCGGCCGAGCGGACTACCCGCTCGGGCAAGCGACTCTGTTCACCGTGAGCGTCGGAGACCCGACTCCCCGTCGGGTTACCTTTGCTTCCGCTTGGATCCGTTCAGCCGGTCTGTCCCCCTTTTCCGATCGGCCATTTGACCTTTGACCTCCACGTGACGTTGACTTCCCTCAAAGGGGGTCCCCCGTTCTTACCGCCGGATCATATATATATATATATATATATATATATAAATCTAAAGTCATATACAAACATATACAAATAATTCAAATTTATAAAGTATTTACCATAATAAAAAGATTGATGCTGTTAAAATTAAAAAAAAAAAAAACTTAATCATGGGAAACTAACCTAGTTTGCTAATAAACTGAGTTTCATATCAAGTAAATCATAATTTACATTCGCTTTTAATAAAAATAAAATAAAATAAATTAAAATGGGCATTCCTTTGTTGATTTTAAATTTTGGGGATGATTTTCAATTTTTGTTAATAGCAATTTAATATTATTATACCTAAATATGGTAGCACCTATTAAAATTTAAAAAATAATAATAAATTTTAAAAAATATAAAAATATATTTAAAGAACCATACAAATAAATAATTTGAAAATACTCTAAAGTTGACTAATCTTATAGAAAATTAAAATCCAATTGATTATTACTAATACTCTAAAGTTGACTAATCTTATAGAAAATTAAAATCCAATTGATTATTACTTATCAACTAACCTGCTCAGTTGGTTGATCTGTTGATCATTAGTTAAACTTTATATCTAATCAACTCTCAGTCAACTGAAGATTGACTCAAGTTAGTTGGTAAACACGAGTTGGAAATACCCTACAGTTACAAGATAGGTTCAATCTCTAGCTAGGTAGTCAAACCTCTCTACCTAAGCAATAACAACACCATTACAATTCTTACCCTAGAACAAAACCAAAGATATAATATCATAAGCACTACAAGGGGTTGCATGCCATTAGGTTCCTTCTCCAAGTTCAATGACCATCTAAGAGTCTAAAGCTCCTCACACGCTTCTCCAAATTCATTGAACGAAAAAAGTTTTACCATCATCATCATATATGCTATTCCCCACCTCAATCTCTTCATCATACTTTAGAAGACAGGGATCCTTTGATCTAGGATTATTGGACCAGTTCTAGACCCCTACCCATTTATTGGTGAGATAGACTGTAGCCTACCTGTTAAACAGGTAGGGTCCAGCTCACCCTATCAGTGAGTTTATAGGACCTCTCTTGGACTCGAAGATCTTGGATCAAAAGATCTAACCTATACTTTAGAGGTACATTAAGTATAAATTCTTCTACAATAGTGACAACCTTTCTATTAGGACAATCCAAAGCAACATGACATACCTTTTGCATAATTCAAAAAAGGCCTCTTGATTGTGATAGGCTTGTTAAGCTTGAAAAATGAAAAGCCTTATTGTTGCGGAACTCTGAGCTTGGTGAAGCACTCTCCCAGCTAAAACCATTCCCATGATAAAAGATTGGGTTCGTCAAGCCTCTTTTTCTTTGAATTGTTCTTTTTAACCTTTATATCTAACTTGAAATATCATCATAAGAATAATAAGGTTGAATGATACTAACAACATCAGTTGTCTCTTGATGTGGCCAATCAAGATAGCATGCTATTGTTTGTTCTATCAATACAAAAGTTACATATTACATCACATGGTGACAAAACTCCTCTATATATACTCTAATGAAATAGTTCTTTTGAGATAAATAGAGTTTGAGGCAAATGCCATGTAATTAGTTATATGACAAGAACTTCTTGATGTTCTTTCTTCACTCTCTTATGTTCTAATCTTTGGCTTGCCTTCATGAGCTCTTTGATTCTTAAGACGTTTTCACCAAATAAAAGCATGTTTAGTATGTTTTCCAAACTTTGTAAAACATCCCTGTAATCAAAGAGTCAGCTCAATGCAAATAAGCAAGTCTATGAATATATTAGGATGAATCCTTCCTTCAATTTAGACTTGTTCACTTTGAGATTTAAATCTCAATATAAATTATTTCTCCTCATAATATATCATTGAAAAAGTGCTTCATTGCCCTTGCTGGTAGCCGAGTTGGTACTCTGGTAGGACTTGCCTAACTTCCAGTTTAAATTTTACTAGTCAAGTCTACAGTCAACCTTGACCTACTTAACTTTCCATTCACATATATTGTCCAAACATTGAAACTCAAGCTTGAGCCAACTTAAGCTTAGTCAACCTGGTCAACCTTGACCTAAGAAAGATTGCACCAACAATTTTAGTCTTGGAACGACTAAAATTAGGGTTAGTAATTAATTGTCAAGGAGTGGAATCGATCAACAAACCGTAAACCTAAATATTAGGGTTTTGGTGCTTGAAATGATTGACTTAATCGATTGAGCAACGTCATTCAATCAGGGTGATCATTGGCAGGAGATGCGATTCGAACAGAAGATATTTGAATCGATTAGGCAGATTGCTTAAAAGATTTAGACTTGTTCTAATCGATTAAGCTGATTGCCTAATCACTTAGGAGGTTGATTCGTAAAAAATAGAAGAGTTGGAATCGATTAAGGCATTCAATCCCAGTAATCCCAATCGATTAGAACAATCGATTGACCACTATTTTCTTTGTGAACAGAAAGCTTGGAATCGATTGGGTAATCGATTCAACATAGTTAATCAATTAGGATAATTGATTGAAGGTGCTTTCTCGAGCGAACAAAAAGGTGATGAATTAATTGAGGCAATCGATTGGCTCATAGTAATCAATTAGGGTAATCGATTAGCCATATTTTCTCGAGAAAACAGAAAACTTTAGAATCGATTTGGCAATTGATTAGATTGGTATGAATCGATTAGGTATTTGAAAAAGAATTGTTCTATAGATTGAACGGTCGAATTATGACGTGACAATCTATTAAGAAGAAAAGCTAATTGATTTCTAGGCAGAAATCACTATAAACACAACTATATAAAGGGGAGTTTGTGAAGATTTCCAAATACTAGTTCTTGAAGGGTTGAGAAAAAAGTGTTGTTGCATTTCCAACTAAACAAGAGGTAATTCCAAGCAATAAGAAAACACTTAAAGCAAGATTCATGTAAAGTTGTATATTCATTGTATTTGCTTTCATTTCTTGTTATATTTTTTATGCTCAAGATTATACAAGTTTCTTCACCTTTGAAAAGTTTTCAAGGAAGGATTTCATAGTGCATGAAATTGTGAAAGCCAAAACTTTGGATTAGTCACCTAAAGGAGATGAATACAAAGTAAAATTAAGATGTTAGTATTGTTTGAAAATTTTCACTACAAATGAAGTTCAAAAAAATGATCGAAGTTATTCACTACATTTGACTTTTGAATTGCTCATAATCTAAACCATGCCTTTTTTTTAAAATTTATTTACTTAGGTCCTAGTTAGTATACATTAATGGTTGACATATGTTAATACATGAATTAACACATACAACTATTGTTATTAAGATTAAATTCTAATTAAGTGATTTAATACATGGTGTATGAAGGGGGTTTAAGAGTCTCTTCGGGATGGTCTAGTAGCTAGCGTATGAGGTGTTGCCATCATGAGGTCTGGGGTTCGAATCTCGGTAAAGTCGAGGTAAATACCTCCCTTATGTGCTAGTCACTATTCCAAAGGCTAGTAGCTGTCCGTGATTTACCTCCTTCGTGTTGGCCCTAGGACGGGTTGGTGGGGGCCCTAGGGACGAGCGTATTCACCTTTTGCCACCATGAAAGGGGTTTAAGATGTCCTCGGAGCTATGGTGCCATGGTAGGACATCCGTGTTGGCCTTGAGATGGATTTGCGGGGGCGCTGGGGGCGAGCGTATTCGCCTTTTGCCACCATGAAGGGGGTTTAAGATATCCCCGGAGCTATGGTGCCATGGTAAGACATTCAGGTTGTAACTCAGGCATCTGTGATTTGAACCCCAGTTATAGCGTATTTGCGGAAATTTTTTCTCTAAATGGGGGACACAATCAACGGATGCTGAGCTTCTGGGCTGACCGTCGCGTGCGCTTCCCGACTTATCCTTGTGGCTGGTGGAAAACTTCCATGGGACCGAGCTGGTCATCCCAGAAATAGTCAACAAGGCTAATTGGGATTATTATGAAAGGATTTAAGATATTGAATGTGAATTATACTTGTAGATCTAATAATCCAATCTGTTAACATTAAGATCTAATCCAATCTGTTAACATTAATGAGTTATTGACTTTAATTATGTGGAGGGTCCTTGTAAGATGAGCTTGAAATATAAGAAAGAGATCTTGATTCATTTGAGCATCTTGCTAGAATCAAGAGTTTTTTCTTCCTTCTCTCTTTTCCATTTAGACGAGACTCCGATTGCCGCCCGTTCCTCCAGAAGATCCTTCCTGCAGGAGCTTCTCCAATGACAAGTAAAGAACAACGGTATTGAATTTGGACTCCAGTCAGCCCTTCGATTGTCATTGTTTTCAATTTTAGTTTTAGTTTTAAAGATGATTGATAATTAGATTCTGTAGATGCATCATTCGGTTTTCTTTCGATGCATCGTATTGCTTTCAGAACTAATTTGTGATTTTTTGAGTTTCGGTTAATCTACGATATGCAAATCCATATCGTGTAACTATTGTAGACTGATTTTGGTTACTTCTTCCTTTTGTGAATCACATTGCGATTGATGATGAATTTGAGATCATGGGACAGTTGGAAGGATCTAGAATGTTTAGCGGCAAATAATAATAAATTTATCCATACATTTAAACTATTGTAACTTAATGTCTAACTAATACGTACGCACCTAATTTTTTTGTCTGATGTTGGGAGTTTGACTATTAAAATGACGCAGCTGCTTGCAATGGCATCGCACCAATAAAACCACAGTATTTAGTCGAGCCATCAATCACCTCTCCAAATATAGTTAATTAAGTCTCCAGATGAAAATAGTCTAGAAGTAGACACACCGGTTACTCTACCTAAAAATTTTATTTAATACTTCTTATTACTTTATCTAAAAATTTTATTTTAAATAAGATAATTAAAAAATATTTATAGTAACTATCTATTCATTTTCTAAATTTTACATTTATAAATAGTATTTTTCTAAATTTAATGAATGAATTTCATTCCCCAATCATTATAGAGAAGAGAACAGATAAAGAAATTGATATATAGTGTAGTGAAAAATAGTTATCTAAATTTAATAAAATAATTTTTTACTTTAAATTAAATATTTTAGATAAAAAAATTGACATGAATACTCTAAAAAAAAAAGATAGATTCGCTATCTTAGCGGTCCCCCTAATGTCAATTCCACGGATATGAAGGGAGATGCATGTAGATACATAGGTCATAGGCGTATGGTGGGTGATCCTGTCCGAATCGCTGAACCAACGGACGATGGGCACGTGGCGCTCTCCTAGTCGATGACGTAGGCCTCCGTCTGGTCGCACGAATCTCCGGTGAGCCTGCACAAAAGTCGGGCCGGGAAGGGGTTCCCGGCGACGACCCTCCGACGCTCAAGTCAGGCAAGCAAGCAGTGAAAAAGTGGCTCTCCAAAAATATTAGAACGCGTACCTCCGGCGAAGGATGAGGGTCTTTATATAGGGCAGCGGAGAAGCGAGTGTACACATACCGAGGTGTACACGTGTCCGTGGCCCATACCCCAGTAAGGGCTTGTCAGTGAGCTTACCTGACCCATACTGCTACAGTCCAAGCATGTCCTCGATGGGACAGCGGAACCCCTGTCATAAGATTTGGAATATGGCCTACATGTGGAACATACCCGCTGTCAGAAAAAGATGTCACTTGTCCTTTGGCCCTTACTCCCTGGAGGGCGTCTGGCTGGCCAGCTTCTGCGACATCCGGCCGGACGTATACGGTGGTTTACTTGGAGATTCTCAATCACGTGCTTTGTGGAGACTATTAGCAGTATGCTACCTGATGGCTTTGGCCGAGCGTGCAGTCCGATCGGCCCTGCGATCTTGTCCGCTGAGCGCTGGAACCCTGACTTTCGACAGGGCGCCTTTAACCATCCACTAGATACCGACCGGCCGCCCGGCCGGTCGAACCCACCCCTCTCCGGCCGGCCGCCTGCCACTTTGACTTCCACGTGGCGTTGACTCCACCGGACGGGGGGCCCCCTATTCTTACAACCGGATCACTTGCCTCCCCTTCAAGTCTAGTCGAAGGAGGCGATTAGTCCGACTGACTGGACTGTTAGCCTAGCCGGGCGGCGCCTTTAGGCACACCTAATCTGCTTGGCTTTTCACAGGGATGGCCTTTAAGGTTAGTCAACAGCAACCTTCCTCGGATCTCTTCGTAACCCGTGCCAATCTTCAACATTAAGGCTGAGCATGCGCTCATTAAATGCATCGAATGACCAAACGCCACGTGGCGAACTGTCGTCATCGTACGACGGCGGCGGTGTGGTGCTTCGATGGGATCGAGGCGGTTCGAAATGGACGGCGCGATGTGCAATTTGATTCCCGTGACCTGGATCCAACGGCGGAGGCCGCCCGGCCCCCGCTATATAAAATCTTCGCTTTCTCCTATTCCCCTCACTTGCTTTCGCGATTTCTACCTTTGTCTCTGGTGTTTCGGTGCTCCGGCGATTCCATTCCTGCTTTCTGACGCTCTCCGGCGCCTCTTCCTTGATCCTTTTTCCTCGCAGTAAGGCTCTATACCTTTTCTTCCTTGCTTCCGGTGTTTACTCCGTATTTCTCTCCCCAGTTTCAATCCTTGAAACCTCTTTTCGCTTGCTGTTGTTTTTCTCCTGCCTTTTTGCCTTTTTGATTTCTTCCGATCGGCCCATGGCTAGTTCTTCCCATCCCGAAAACCAATCCCTTGGCCCTTGGTACACTACCATACAGTCACGCTTTGATCAGCTTGACTTTGACACTCTAACCGATAATTTTGAAATCCCCGAAGATTTTGAACTTCTTTTAGCCGGTCCTTCCGCCCGACCGCACAGGCCGCCGCGCGGAGCTTTCTGTGTCTTCCGCGACCAGTTTACCGCCGGTCTATGTTTCCCTGTACATCCGTTCATCATAGATGTTTGTAATTTTTTCGGTGTTCCGCTCGACAGTCTGGTACCCAACACCTTTCGTCTCCTCTGTGGTGTTGTTGTTTTGTTCAAGATTCACAACATCCTCCTCCGACCGGAGGTCTTTTTTTATTTCTATTATCCCAAGCAAGCCGAGCTGGGCACCTTCATGTTCCAAGCTCAGCCCGGCTTAGTCTTCTTCAACAAACTACCTTCTTCCAATAAACATTGGAAGGATTATTTTTTCACATCCGCATGCCCGATCACTTCCCGACCAAGTGGCAGGTCAACCTACCCCCCACTCCCGAGCTGAAGAAATTCAAGACCCGACCGGACTACCTCCATGCTGCAAATATGCTAGCCGGTCTGCGACTTGACATCAATAAGCTTCTTCACGAAGGAGTGATGTACATCTTCGACCTGAGTCCCATACGAACTCCTCTTCCGACCGGCTTCGGTAAGAATTTTACTTGGGTGTTTGCTTTGATTGCTAACTGATTTTTCTCCTTTCCTTTGCAGCGGACATCGTCATGGAGTCGGTGATGACCGACATTCTGAAGAGAAAGGCGGCGGCGCTCGAAGCCGCGGCAGCCAAAGAAATGGAAGCGCTGGGTATCCAGCCGGTCGGATCCCATGAAGGAGAAAGCGGGACTCAGGCTGAGTCAACCGCTCCGGCTTCTCAACAGAATGTGGCAAGCGTAGCCACTCCCAGCGGAGGACAAACTGCCCCTGAAGAAGGTTCCGCTCGGGAAGAGGGACAACCTCTACAAAAGAAGCGCCGAGTGGAGACTCCCCTTCGGTCGGCTACCTCCGCGATCCAACCATCCGAGCGGGTCACTGCGACTACTCGGGACAAGGCGCCAGAGGTCGAAGCCATTTCGTCCGACCAGACGCCTTCTGAATGGGACGAGCCGGCTGCTCCAATTGAGGCTACTCCGGTCAGCACCCTTCCGCCCACTCGTCACTCAGTCTAGCGCTCAACCATTCATTTCCAGTTTTCTGCGCCGGCTTCTGATCCCCTTCCGACCGCCGGTCGGACGACCCCCGGTCATGGCCGCACGATTCGGGTCACTCTTCATCTCCCGACTGAAGAGCTGCTGCTAGAGGCCGACCGACCAACCGCGCCTGAGCACACCATTACCTTGAAAGGGCCCCTAGCTGAGATGTGGGCTGATGCTCGGGCGCGCATCGCGCTGATCCCCCTCCGAAACTTGGCCAATAGCCATATGCAGGAGGCCACGGGGGTAAGTTCGCTTTTTCCGAAGTTTTGTATGCATTCTTTCCGATCGGCCACTAACAATTCTAATTTTCTTTTGCCAGAGATGGGTGGAGGAGATTGCAGTCTCCAACCGCATAGCCATGGTGGATGAGGAGTTAAGGCAGCTGAAAGCGGCGTGCGGTCCGTCCGGCTCTCAAGGCCCGTCGTACTCCGAGCTGCAGAAGAAGCTTAAGAAGGCTCAAGATTTGTTGGCGGCCGAGCAGAAAAAGACGGCCGATCAGGCCCACGCCCTGGCCGAGTCCGAGCGACAAGTCAAGTCGCTCGACACAAAAATAACCTTGGCCACCACTTGGAAAAACACGGCCATTTTCGACTTAGAAAAGAAGAACGTGGAGGCTCGGGGCCTGGAGCTGAAGGTAAAGGAGCTGACGGAGCAGCTTGACAGGGAGAAGGTGGGCCGCTCGGCCGACGCCACCAAGCATAAGGACGAGCTGACCACTTTGCAGGAATCCCTCGCTGCATCTCAATTGGCCTTCAAAGAGTACCAAGAGGCCGAGTAGAGTCGGGTTGCTGCTCTGAGACAGGGCTACATCCGCTCGCCCGAATTCTCGGAGAAAATTTGCGAGCGGATGTACACAACCTTTGACTTGGCTATGACCGCCACCATGACATATCTGAAGTCTCAGGGCCTTCTTCCGAAGTCCACTACTATTCCGGCCGGCGATCAGGTGGCGCTTCTGGATAACATCCCCAAGACCCTTTATGATTACATTGAGTAGACGTCGGTAGATGTAGTTGGACCACTAGGCCAAAAAGTGATCCTTTTTTGTACTTAGGCCGCTCGGCCTAAAGTTTTAAATTTAATGCAACATTTCCCTTTCGCGTACTTTGTCCTTTTGCTAGTTAATGTGTGTTGTCCGCTCGCCTATTATGAGATGCAAGTATTTGGCGTTGCCCTTCCGCTCGGCTAAATATGTAATATTTTCAATATGCAACATTCCGCTTTGATAGCAGAGATCGCTCGCTAGACATCGATGAAGTACCTTTGGGTACTGGGCTGAGCGGAACGTAGAGACGATCGAACGATAATGACGGCGAGTTTCTTGGACGATCGCATCCTTTTTATTGGCCTCTTCCGCTCAGAGGGTTTATAGACGTCGGCTCGTCTCTCGATATTTAACGTCGGAGCTCGACGGTCTTCCGCTCGGAGAGTTTATAGATGCCGGCTCGTCTCTCGATATTTAACGTCGGAGCTCGACGGTATTCCGCTCGGAGGGTTTATAGACGCCGGCTCGTCTCTCGATATTTAACGTCGGAGCTCGACGGTCTTCCGCTCGGAGGGTTTATAGACGCCGGCTCGTCTCTCGATATTTAACGTCGGAGCTCGACGGTCTTCCGCTAGGAGGGTTTATAGACGCCGGCTCGTCTCTCGATATTTAACGTCGGAGTTCGACGGTCTTCCGCTCGGAGGGTTTATAGACGCCGACTCGTATCTCGATATTTAACGTCGGAGCTCGACGGTCTTCCGCTCGGAGGGTTTATAGACGTCGGCTCGTCTCTCGATATTTAACGTCGGAGCTCGACGGTCTTCCGCTCGGAGGGTTTATAGACGCCGGCTCGTCTCTCGATATTTAACGTTGGAGCTCGACGGCCTTCCGCTCGGAGGGTTTATAGACGCCGGCTCGTCTCTCGATATTTAACGTCGGAGCTCGACGGTCTTCCGCTCGGAGGGTTTATAGATGCTGGCTCGTCTCTCGATATTTAACGTCGAAGCTCGACGGTCTTCCGCTCGGAGGGTTTATAGACGCCGGCTCGTCTCTCGATATTTAACGTCGGAGCTCGACGGTCTTCCGCTCGGAGGGTTTATAGACGCCGGCTCGTCTCTCGATATTTAACGTCGGAGCTCGACGGCCTTCCTCTCGGAGGGTTTATAGATGCCGACTCGTCTCTCGATATTTAACGTCGGAGCTCGACGGCCTTACAGGCTAATCTTTAACACAGCCGCTCGGCTGACACACTAGCCATCCTTTAATTCATTTCTGCTTCCTGCATTACAAGGACATGGGCGACTAGGATATACACAAAAATGAGTTACATCAGTGCACCTCTCATCCGGCTCGATAATGCTGGAGATGATTCGCGCTCCATGGCCGGTCCAGCTGCCGTCCGTCTTCATCCTCCAAATAGTAAGCGTCCGAGCGGAGCTTTTCGATAACCTTGAAGGGGCCTGCCCAGGGAGCAGCTTGCCAACGTCACCGACCAGCTTCACTTTCTTCCAGACAAGGTCACCGACCTGGAATGATCTGGGGATTACGCGTCTGTTGTAGTTTTGCTTCATCCGTTGACGGTACGCCATCAGCCGGACGGACGCCTTAGCTCGCTCTTCATCAACCAAATCCAGCTCCATGTTCCTCCGCTCGGCGTTGCCCTCATCGTAATTCTGGATCCGGACGGTTTCGACACCGACTTCGACGGGAATCACCGCTTCACCGCCGTATACCAGATGAAAAGGCGTGACGCCCGTTCCTTCCTTTGGAGTCGTTCGGATGGCCCATAGGACGCCCGACACTTCATCCACCCAACTTCCTCCCAAATGGTCGAGCCGAGCGCGCAGAATGCGAAGAATTTCCCGATTGGCTACTTCGGCTTGACCGTTGCTTTGGGGATAGGCTACAGATGTGAAGTGTTGCTCGATGCCATAGCTTTTGCACCAATCTTCAAGCAATTTTCCTATGAACTGCCGCCCGTTATCGGAAACAAGTCGTCGGGTGATGCCGAACCGACAGATGATGTTCTGCCAAATAAATTTCTTGACCATCTGCTCGGTGATCTTGGCTAGCGGCTCGGCCTCCACTCACTTGGAAAAATAATCAACCGCCACCAATAAAAATTTCCGCTGTCCGACCGCCATAGGAAACGGACTCACAATATCCATTCCCCATTGGTCGAACGGACAAGAGACAGTAGCGGCCTTCATTTCTTCCGCCGGTCGGTGAGAGAAATTATGATACTTTTGACAAGAAAGGCACGTCGCGACGGTCCGAGCGGCGTCTGCTTGTAAAGTTGGCCAAAAGTATCCAGCCAGCAGTATCTTTTTAGCTAGTGATCGCCCGCCCGGATGTCCCCCGCACGACCCTTGATGCACTTCTTGGAGAATGTATGCTGCATCTTCTGAACTCACGCATTTCAGAAGCGGGCGGGAGAAAGCCTTCTTGTATAGTTGATCTCCAATGAGCGTGAACCGACCGGCTCTCCTCCTTAGTAGTTGGGACTCATCCCGATCGGACGATGTAGATCCCGAGCGGAGAAACTCCATGATAGGTGTCCGCCAGTCGCTCGGAAACGAGAGGCCCTCCATCCGGTCGACGTGAGCCACCAGCGAAACTAGTTCAATTGGCTGCTGGATGGCGACCGACGTTATTGAGCTTGCGAGTTTGGCTAACTCATCGGCCGCTTGGTTCTCTGCTCGGGGTATCTTCTGGATAATAACCTCTCTGAAATTGGCTTTGAGCTTCTCAAAGGCTTCAGCGTAGAGCTTGAGCCGAGCGCTGTTGATTTCAAAGGTGCCAGAGAGCTGCTGAGCGGCCAACTGCGAATCCGAATGGAGCGTTACCGGACCGGCTCCCACATGCCGTGCTGCCTGCAATCCGGCTATGAGGGCCTCATACTCTGCTTCCTTTTCTTCTTGAGGGGAGAGCAACAGTATTCCAATCCCGCTTCCGAGCCGAGTGGATGATCCGCCCACAAATATTTTCCACATAGCTTCCGGCTCTGAATTCTGCACCTAAGTCACAAAGTCTGCCAAGGACTGCACTTTGATTGCCGAGCGGGGCTGGTATTGGATGTCAAATTCACTTAACTCCGTCGTCCATTTAATGAGTCGTCCGGACGCTTCGGGATTCAACAGCACTCTTCCCAATGGGCTATTCGTCCGGACGATGATAATATGAGCCAAGAAATAAGGACGGAGGCGCCGAGCGGCGATGACCAAAGCGAAAGCTAGTTTCTCGAGCCCAGTGTAGCGAGATTCAGCATCTTTTAAAATATGACTCAGAAAATATACAGGCTCTTCTCCGCTCGCCCTTACTAGTGCCGAGCCGACGGGTTGCTCGGTTGAAGATAAGTAGATACAAAGTGGCTCACCCGCAGCCGGCTTGGCTAATACCGGGAGAGAGTTCAGATATGCCTTCAAATCTTCGAACGCCCGATCACATTCTTCGCCCCAGTGAAACTTAGCGGCCTTGCGCAGTATCTTGAAAAAAGGAAGACTCCGATCGGCAGTTTTGGAGATGAACCTGGACAGAGCAGTTATCCGACCGGTCAAACGCTGCACTTCCCTCATATTTCTTGGAGGCGGCATGTCTTGTAGGGCTTTCACCTTGCTGGGATTTGCTTCGATACCCCGCTCGGTCACTATGTAACCTAAGAAACGCCCTCCTTTTGCTCCGAACAGGCACTTCTGGGGATTTAGCTTGACTCCATATTTCCGCAGCGTTCGGAAGGTTTCTTCCATATCTTTGAAGAGATCGGCCGCTCGGACGGACTTGATAAGAATGTCGTCCACATAAACTTCCAGATTCCGCCCGATCTGCTCCTTGAACACTTTGTTCATCAAGCGTTGATAAGTGGCTCCCGCGTTCTTCAATCCGAACGACATCACGTTATAGCAGTAGGTGCCGTCGGCCGTCACGAAGCTAACTTTTTCTTGATCTTCCCGGGCGAGCGGCACTTGATGATATCCCTGATAGGCGTCGAGCATGCATATCAACTCACAGCCGACCGTACAATCCACCAGTTGATCGATTCGGGGCAAGGGGTAAAAGTCCTTTGGGCACGCCTTGTTAAGGTCCCGGAAATCGATGTACACTCTCCACTTGTTGTCGGGCTTGAAAACTAGCACCACATTCGCCAGCCAGCTCGGGAACTGAACTTCGCGTATATGGCCGGCCTCCAAGAGTTTCTCAACTTTCGCTCGGATGATGGCATTCTGCTCGGCGCTGAAGTCCCTTTTTCTTTGCTTTACTGGCCTAGAGTCCGGTCGGACGTGGAGCTCGTGCTGCGCTATACTTGGTGAAATTTTGAGCAGCTCATGGGTCGACCAGACGAAGACATCATGATTTCTTCGGAGGCATTGGATCACTTCCTCCTTCTGACTCGCTTCCAGATCGGACGCGATGAATGTCGTGGCCTCCGATCGGGTCGGGTGTATCTGCACTTCCTCTTTTTCTTCATAAACTAGAGAGGGAGGCTTCTCAGTTATAGCGTTTACCTCGATCCGTGGCGACTTCCGAGCGGAATTGGCTTCTGCTCGGACCATCTCAACGTAGCATCGCCGAGCTGCCAGTTGGTCTCCCCGTACTTCTCCCACTTTGTCCTCTACGGGGAATTTGATCTTCTGGTGGAAGGTGGAGACGACCGCTCGAAATTCGCTGAGCGCCGGTCGTCCCAATATGACGTTGTATGATGAGGGAGAGTCAACCACCACAAAGTTTACTGTACGCGTCCAGCTTCGTCCATTGCTTCCGCTCGGATGCAGGAGCGTTCTCACAGACGGCGCCAAATTGATCCTGTCCGAATCGCTGAACCAACGGACGCTGGGCACGTGGCGCTCTCCTAGTCGATGACGTAGGCCTCCGTCTGGTCGCACGAATCTCCGGCGAGCCTGCACAAAAGTCGGGTCGGGAAGGGGTTCCCGGCGACGACCCTCCGACGCTCAAGTCAGGCAAGCAAGCAGTGAAAAAGTGGCTCTCCAAAAATATTAGAACACGTACCTCCGGCGAAGGATGAGGGCCTTTATATAGGGCAGCGGAGAAGCGAGTGTACACATACCGAGGTGTACACGTGTCCGTGGCCCATACCCCAGTAAGGGCTTGTCAGTGAGCTTACCTGACCCATACTGCTACAGTCCAAGCATGTCCTCGATGGGACAGCGGAACCCCTGTCATAAGATTTGGAATATGACCTGCAGGTGGAACATACCCGCTGTCAGAAAAAGATGTCACTTGTCCTTTTGCCCTTACTCCCTGGAGGGCGTCCGGCCGACCAGCTTCCGCGACATCCGGCCGGACGTATACGGTGGTTTACTTGGAGATTCTCAATCACGTGCTTTGTGGAGACTATTAGCAGTATGCTACCTGATGGCTTTGGCCGAGCGTGCAGTCCGATCGGCCCTGCAATCTTGTCCGCTGAGCGCTGGAACCCTGACTTTCGATAGGGCGCCTTTAACCATCCACTAGATACCGATCGGCCGCCCGGCCGGTCGAACCCACCCCTCTCCGGCCGGCCGCCTGCCACTTTGACTTCCACGTGGAGTTGACTCCACCGGACGGGGGGCCCCTGTTCTTACAACCTGATCAGTGGGGTAAACCTCAGATTATCAGTTTCTGAGAATCGATTCTTAATCATTATGTTAAAAATATCATGCGTACATCGTCTATCCTACACCTTAAGGACGGTGTGAATGCTCTAAAGCATTAACTGACAAGCTGAATAGCGACCTAAATTATAGAGATGCCGTATATTCTTTCATTAGGCTGCAAAAGGTGGAACCGCCACCCTAGCGGCCCCCTGGGCCTGGCCCCCCAGGATTTCAGAGGGAGTAAATCACGGTTAATGCTGGGCAAGAGAGGTGACTGGGGGTCGCAGGAATTTGTGGCACAGTAGACCAGGATTTTAACCCCGTGTGCAACTGACGACCTTTGACCCCAGAACCTTAGCTGCAAGAATCAGGCATCTCTCCAGTTGATCCAGCCCGTGGGGGCATATATTTCATTAGGGATCTATGACTACGATGACCTAATGGAAACTATATTAAGAGACCCATACGACCCACGTGTATGCATTACATGTATGAGAATGCATGCTCATTAAGATTTTTTTGCCTATCACATTTAAAATATAATCCTATCCTCACCGAAATGGAACATCAATGATCTCGTCGACAATGGATAGATAGTTACTTTCGAAGTAAATAAACAAAATAATCATGCATCAGTTTACCTACTGAGTCGTGATAGAACTAATAATTAATAACAAAGTCAGCTTAGTGGGAAATTATATATACTAATACAGACTTTAAAATACAACAAAAATCATTTTATTAGCCAAATACAACCTCAAATCTACTTCTCGAGAAAAATATAAAAGAACGTTGAAGTGTAATCAAAGGTACAAATGGATTTGGGAATCCATCATTAATATCGGTGCGACTAAAAATCATAATTTAAATATATAATTTTGAGTTTAATTAAATATACATGAGCTACTCAAAAATATATGATACAAATAATATTTTTTTTTTCATTTTATAACAAATCAGGCGGGAAGATTTGGTGATTATTGACTATTTATTGTTTCGATTTAAAATAATTATATGTACATCGCCAACATCGATGATCACCTCCGGTGATTTTTTTCGATGAGGACAGACGGCATTGGCAGCACAATCACTTGCATGAAGTCTGTAAAGTTTATCATGAAATTTAAAAATTAAAATGATTAAAGTTAGATAATAGCAATCAAAGATGAAATCATCAAACCCGTGGTCTATAGTGTAACTACAACGACGTTCTAACCGTTCCCAAACTCCAGGAAATCATCGACAAAATGATATATAAATCAAAGGAGAACAGCTTACGTATGACTTGCGAGAATTAGAGTTCTTTTTCAACATCTCTTCTTGCTAAATATTCTTATTCAAGCATTTTCCCACATTTTCCCATAGTTTTTTTTTTTTTTTTTTTTTTGAAGGAAATCGTTAGAATTTGGAAGAGGAAGGGAGTTAATGGGAATAATCAATGAGTTTGTGAGGTTAGAAAAAAAAACAAACAACATTGTTTGAGTCCACCCTAGCCCAACGATGACTCGGCCTCTGCAAGCACTCACTATTTGATTCACACTTTAAGACATCTCTAATGGGCGATATTTAAATGAGATATTTCTCCAAATATCCCCCTCTCAAATATCTTCTATTGCGGAGAATATTTGAGAGGTGAATAGAAATCATCGGAAGTGATTCCATTTTAGATGGCATGCAAGTGAGCCCCACAAGGAGCAATGATTACTCTTTTTTTTAAAAAAACTAATTTAGTTTAGGTGACATGCAAGTGATTTATTTTTATTTTAGTTGGTGAGATATTTTATTATATAATTTGAGATATTTGAGAGTAAGATATTTGGTAGATGAGACCCATAAATATTTGGTTGAGAGGATATTTGATTGTGAGATTTGAGATATTTGAACAATAAGATGTTTAATTGATGATGTAGATATGGGGACCATAAATATTTGAGAGAAATATTTAGTATTATTATAGATGCTCTTATATTGATTGCATCTTTTAGCATTGTTTTATTGCATCTTTTAGCATTGTTTTATGCTTTTTTGTGTCTAAGAATCAAATGAAAAGGTCACCATCTATTTATCCCTCCCCTCTAACTAAATCATCATTGTTTTAGCATTTTTTGCTTGTTAAAATGCCTCCTCTATTACTAATCTAAGTGAGTAACTTAGATCCTAACTTTAAATGATAAATAAGTATTTTAATTTTAGAGAAGGAAAATATTGTACGACATGCTAACATTTATGGTCATTTTGAAAAATTACCTTAAGAATTAGTTCCATTAAGATTGTATTTTCAAATTCTATAATATTTTACAATTTTAGACCACAAAGTTTTATTATGCATGAAATTCTATTGATAATGCAATACAATTTTTAGTTCCAACTTGATTCCACTTACCTGAAACTGATGCATAAACAAGAGACCTTCATTCCAGAATTCATTTCAAACTGTACAAAGAAAATTCTATTATATGTCCAAAGATGTTCCCATAAAACAGGGGAATCTTGTTTGTATTTGCAATTTAAGAAAACAATTATGAAGATTCAATCGTCATAGGTTAAGTAGTATGTCTTGGTTTGGCTCATCAAACATTGCCATGGAGCCATATTTTAAAGACTAACTTCTGGTGGTAATTTGCTTATCTATTTTTAAATAAAGGAAGAACAACTTGTCAAATCTTCCAAGTGCATGTAGATGCCTCGCCTTGTCCATTTACTAACGTCAGTAACACTCCAAAATTTTTAATTAATCTAAATAATTTCTTTAGTCGACTAGTTAGTAGGAAAACTTTACCAATTATTTATATCACTTTGGCCTTGCATCAAAAGCCATAAACATTGGAGTAAATAATATTGGAAAATGATTTCTCCCTTGTGGTTAATTTGATCATAGTGTTAGGTAGTTTGGATATATAATTTAAGTTAGATGTCTATTTGATGTCGTTGGTGTATCAAGCGTGTAAGTTTTGTTGTATTGGAAAGGTTTGAGATCAAACGTAGATGAAGAAAGACATGATATATTGATCGAGTGATGAGCCAAGGTTCGGTCGTAGGCTCATGTGATCATTGAGCTTGGATGAAGAATTCTAAGACGTGTAAATCTTGTATTGATTGTGCAAATGTAATATTCTTGGATTTTGTTTTTTAGGTGCAAAATGTATTCATGTCCTAAATAGAGGTTGATTACCTAGTGTTAGACTTGCAATACATCATATATAAATTAAAGGATGTATTTATAATAGGATCTTGCTTCTATCAATCTCTAAAGCATAATAAAAATGAGACAATAGCTCATGAATCATTGACCTGAATTCATCGCTATGCTATGACCTCTTACTTGTCGCCGAAGTATCTTGCGATTGCGGAAAAGTCTTTTACAAGAGTGGACAGTGTCAATCCTTTGCTTTCTCTTGATGAGCAAGAGAAGAGGTTGAAGAGCTAGACTCTAAAATATGTCATAATTTATGAGTCTCATCCTTTATATACCAAGCTCATCCTATATGGACTATCCTCCTTAAAGTTCATCCATCATTAACAACCCATCAATGTTAATGAATCGGATTTTGGATCTACACATAGAATCCACATCTATTTAGACCAAACCCTCTTTATATCCTTGAAGCATTAGATCACTTAATTAGGTTTAGCTACTTTAATGACAATTAGTTGTGTGTGTTAATCAAGTGTGAGTCCAATCTTATGAAGATTAAGTCAACCCATGTGGACTCAATTGGATCTAGTCCACCCATGTGGACTTAATCCTACAATCTTCCACTTAGGCTATACTTGATTCCTGATACACCACACAACCCCTAAGTTGAGTTCAACATGCCAAACTTCATGGGTTAAATACCCCTTTAAACAATCTCATCGATTAAATCAATTAGTACAAGACTAAAGAAGTCATAGTTACTATAACTGTACAAGACCCAACAGTAATCACAATACTAATATCATTAATGACATAGATTAAATGTGGATGTGTAACATAAGAATGACACGAAATGTGATCTACAAGTGTCCATTTTCAATAAGTCCTCTTTATAATCCAAACAGATCCAAATCATATTTACCAAAACCTTATGCTAAATTGTAGTGGTAAATTATGATTCGACTTTATGACTCCAAATGGAGTCCACATTATATTTACAATAACCAAATGCAAAAAATGGAATAGTAAATATGACATCCATATGTCAAAGAAAGTCAAAATCATGCACACATATAGGAAAATTGTAGTATATACATTGAGCAAAAAATATGTGTTCATGAACATAGAGCATCACAAAAAATACAGATTCCTACACAATGGGTATTTCATCAAAAGGAAGAACCCCCATATTCAGCACATGCTGATGAAACACCTTGGGTGGTAAACCCTTGGTGAGTAGATCCGCTAACATGAAATATGTCCTTATATGCTCTATCATTATTTGACCATTTTGAACTCTTTCTTTAACCGCCAAAAACTTTATGTCGATGTGTTTAGATTTTGACGAATTATGATTTTTTTAATACAATTCTGCAGCTTTGTTATCGATCCAGCGGTAAGAACAGGGGACCCCTGTTCCGGGGAGTCAACGCCACATGGAAGTCAAAAGGTCAGATGGCCGATCGGACAAGGGTGGACCGACCGGACGACCGGGGTCTAAACAGAAGCAAGGGCACCCGGCGGGGAATCAGGGTTCCGACGCTCATGTTGAACAAAGTCGTATGGCCGAGCGGGTGTCCGCTCGGCCGAAGACATAAAGCAGCAACTCCGCGCACAGTCCACAGAGCACACGACCGGGGATCTCCCGAGCGGACCAGCACATACGGCCGGCCGGACGTGAGGGAACTTCCGACCGGCCGGACGCTCGACATGGGGTAAAAGGAGAAAAGGACAAGGGAACATCTTTTGACAGTGAGTATGTTCGACGAGCAAGCCATACGCAGAATCTTGTGACAGAGGGTTCCGCTGTCCCATCAGAGATGTGCTCGGACTGTAGCAGTATGGTGTCAGGTAAGCTTTTCTGACAAGCCCATACTGAGGTATGGGCTGAGGACACGTATTCGCCTCGGTATGTGTGTGTGAGCCCCTTCCTAGCTCTATATAAGGAGCCTCACACTTCGCCGGAGGTACGCATTCTCTGATATTGAGAGCCACTTCTTTGTTGTCCACTTGCCTGACTTGAGCGTCGGAGGGTCGTTGCCGGGAACCCCTTCCCGGCCCGACTTCTTTGCAGGTTCGCCGGAGGTCCGTACGAGTGGTCGGAGATCTACGTCAGCAACTCGGAGAGCGCCGCGTGCCCAGCGTCCGTTGATTCAGCGATTCAGACAGGATCAATTTGGCGCCGTCTGTGGGAACGATCCTGTATCCGATCGGAAGCAATGGATGAAGCTGGACGACCGCACTCGGTGATGCTCTCCACAGAGGAGCTCGACGCTCTGATCGAGACAAGAGCAGCCAAGCTTGTGGAACAACAGAGACAGAAGTCGCAAGCCGAGCGGATTGAGCAGCAAGCGACATCAGCATCAGGAGGCCGAGCGGAAGCACCTCATGCCACGGTTCCATTTCATCGAGCCCTATTCCGCACGCCTCCTGAAGCCACAGCAGTTAATCGTGATCGAGGATCTTCATCAGACGAAGTGCCAATACGAGACAACAGAAAGGGCAAAGCCCCCCGAGCGGACGCTTCTCCTAAGCGGATCAACCGGCAATTCTCAGAAGCCATTCTACGAGACCCTCTCCCAAGGCACTATGTGCCCCCGCCGATCGGTGAATACAACGGAACCTCCGACCCGGACGATCATTTGGGTAAGTTCGATAACACAGCTACCCTTCATCAATACACAGATGGAGTGAAGTGTCGGGTTTTCCTTACCACCCTCTCGGGATCGACTCAATGGTGGTTTCGGAGGTTGCCGGACGGATCCATCACAAGTTTCAAAGACTTCCGCACGACCTTCCTCCACCACTTTGCAAGCAGTCGGCGTTATCAGAAGACAAGTGTCAGCCTGTTCGCCATCAAGCAAGAGCCCAGAGAGCCGCTCAGAACTTATATCCAGCGATTCAACCAGGTGGCCATGGACATTCCAACGGCCACCTCAGAAATGATGATGAATGCGTTCACGCAAGGCCTCGTGGACGGTGACTTCTTCCGATCGCTCATTCGGAAGCCGCCCCGAGACTACGGTCATATGTTGCACCGAGCTAATGAGTACATCAATGTGGATGAAGCACAGGCGGCCCGAAGAAAAGAAGTTTCAACTGAGCGGGTAGCCCCTACCGAGAGGAAGCCTGCCACTCGCCCGGAGCCGCCCAGAGGACCGCAGGCCGAAGCAATCCGCTCTCACCATGCGAGGTCCCATGTCCAAGAGGTAGCTGCCGAGCAGCCCAAACCAAAGAAAAATGTATGGACCCCTATGTTTTGCTCGTTCCACCGGACCGACACGCATAACACAAGAGATTGCCGAAGCCTTCCCCTGATCGCTCACCCCGTTCCCCAGAGTGGCGGCCGTCGATCGCCATCATCCGACAGGCGACAGAGACCTAGTGAAGCCGATCGGATGATATCCGACAGGCGACAAAGATAGACTCCCAAACGACATCATACTCCGAGGCGTGAGAATCCCAGGATGTCTAGGGAGCGGCCTAGACCGTCTGCTCGGGAAGAAGAAAATAGAAACTGTTGGAACCCCAAGGTGTTTTGATGTGATCAAACAAGCTAAGTTAGGTCCTGCGTGTGTTTAACCCCTGTGCCTAAGTGTGCAGGAACTTAGGAACACAGGAAATCGAGCGGAAGACGCGGCTAGCGAGAAGGACGGCACAGGGAGAGAGCCGACGGGTTCGGTGCGTCCGAGGGACGAGGTGACCGCGGAAGAGTACACCGGTGGACGTGAAGAACGTGCGCAGCGTTCGAGGGACAAGAAATCGGGAAGGAAGGCTGCTCGAGGAGAAGGCCGGAACTTGGGTTCGGGTGAGCCCTATTTCGGATGGCCGAGATCACCCAAACTAGCGGAGCCGGAGCGAACAAGACCCGGACCGAGACGAGCTGAACCGGAGGCGAAAAAGTCAACGTTGTTGACTTTGGGCTCTAGGGCGCCCGGAGCAGTCCGGGGCGCCCGGAGCCCTCCGGGGCGCCCGGAACCCTCCAGGGCGCCCTGAGCAGTAAAATTGACCAGATCGAGTTTTGACTCGATCTGAACGTTGGGGGATAAGTTTTATCTCCCCAGGGCGCCCGGAACCCTTCCAGGCGCCCCGACCAAGGCTATAAATATAGCCTTGGTCCAGAAGCTTAAAAACAACTCACTTGTAATCAATTCTTTCTGTGCTTTATCAATTCTGTTCTTTTCATTTGTGCTGTCAACTTTGTAAAGAGGCTACTCCGCCTAGAGGAGAATCAGATAGTGCGCTTACATTTCTTAGATTAGCAATCCCCTGATTGCAAACCAAGTAAAACTCTGGTGTCTGCTTTTCTTTACTTAGTCTCTTTTATTTATTTATTACAAGTGTTCATTATATAGTTGAAATCCGAGAAAGGTTCGAGTTTTATTTTGTAGGGCAATTCACCCCTCCCCTCTTGCCGGCCTCCAAAGGGACCAATAGAAACAACATTTCCCGAGGCAAATCAACATTATAGCTGGCGGGCCGACTGGAGGAGACTCCAACAGAGCCAGGAAGGAGAGCGTTAGGCAGCTTTAGATCCATGCTGTCGGCTGTAGCCAAGAACGGGCGAGCGGATCCGAAATCAGCTTCGGGCCCAGGGACTTGGAGGGAGTTGAAGTGTCGCATGACGACGTCCTTCTCATCAAAGCGATAATAGCTAATTACACTATTCACCACGGTTTCATTGATACAGGAAGCTCGGTCAATATTATATTCAAAAAGGCCTTCGACCAACTGCAAATTGATCAAGCCGAGCTGCTGCCCATAACAACCCCCCTCTACGGATTTACGGGCAATGAAGTTCTGCCGGTCGGACAGATCCGACTGGCTATTTCGCTGGGAGAGGAGCCGCTCAGAAGGACGCGGACAACAAACTTCGTCGTGGTCGACTCTCCGTCAGCATACAACGTTATCTTGGGACGACCGGCGCTTAGTGAGTTCCGAGCGGTCGTCTCCACTTTCCACCAGAAAATCAAGTTCCCAGTGGAAGATAAAGTGGGAGAAGTACGAGGAGACCAACTGGCGGCTCGGCGATACTACGTCGAGATGGTCCGAGCTGAACTAAATTCTGCTCGGAAAATGCCATGGATCGAGGTGAACGCTATAACCGAAAAACCACCCTATTTGGTTTATAAAGATAAAGAAGAAGTGCAGATTCACTCGACCCGATCAGAGGCCACCACATTCATTGCGGCCGATCTGGAGGCAAGCCAGAAGGAGGAAGTGATCAAATGCCTCCAAAGAAACTGTGATGTCTTCGCCTGGTCGACGCATGAGCTGCCCGGGATTTCACCAAGTATAGCACAGCACGAGCTCCACGTCCGACCGGACGTTCGGCCGGTGAAGCAAAGGAAGAGGGACTTTAGCGCCGAGCAAAATGCCATCATCCGAGCAGAGGTCGAGAAGCTCCTGGAGGCCGGCCACATACGCGAGGTCCAGTTCCCGAGCTGGCTGGCGAACGTGGTACTAGTCTCCAAGTCGGGCAACAAGTGGAGAGTGTGCATCGATTTCCGGGATCTCAACAAAGCGTGCCCGAAGGATTTTTATCCTTTGCCCCGAATCGATCAACTGGTGGACTCCACAGCCGGCTGCGAGTTGATATGTATGCTTGACGCCTATCAGGGCTATCATCAAGTGCCGCTCGCCCGGAAGGATTAAGAGAAGGTCAGCTTCGTTACAGCTGACGACACTTACTGCTACAATGTGTGCTGTTCGGATTGAAAAACGCAGGAGCAACTTACCAGCGCTTGATGAACAAAGTGTTCAAGGAGCAGATCGGGCAAAATTTGGAAGTGTACGTGGATGATATTCTCATCAAGTCCATCCGAGCGGCCGATCTCTTTAAGGATATGGAGGAGACTTTCCGAACGCTGATGAGGTATTGGGTTAAGCTACTCCTTTCCGGTCATGTCTGTTCGGTGCAAAAGGCGGGCGATTCTTGGGCTGCATAGTGACCGAGCGGGGCATCGAGGCAAATCCCAGCAAGGTGAAAGCATTACAAGATATGCCGCCTCCAAGAAATCTGAGGGAAGTACAACGCTTGACCGGTCGGATAACAGCATTGTCCAGATTCATCTCGAAGACGGCCGACCGGAGCCTCCCGTTTTTCAAAATCTTGCGCAAAGCCACTAAGTTTCACTGGGATGAAGAGTGCGATTGGGCGTTTGAAGAACTGAAGACATATCTGAACTCTTTGCCCGTGCTAGCCAAGCCAGCTGTAGGTGAGCCGCTCTGTATCTATTTATCTTCAACCGAGCAGGCAGTAGGCTCGGCATTAGTGAGGGCGAGCGGAGAAGAGCCTGTGTATTTCTTAAGCCATATTTTAAAAGACGCTGAATCTCGCTACACTGGGCTCGAGAAGCTGGCTTTTGTTTTGGTCCTCGCCGCTCGGAGACTTCGCCCTTATTTCTTGGCACATACTATTATCGTCCGGACAAATAGCCCTTTGGGAAGAGTGCTGTTGAACCCAGAAGCGTCCGGACGACTCATCAAATGGACCATGGAGTTGAGCGAATTCGACATTCAGTATCAACCCCGCTCGGCGATAAAGGCGCAGTCCTTGGCAGATTTTGTCACCGAAGTACAAAGGTCAGAGCCCGAAGCCATGTGGAAAATATTTGTGGATGGATCGTCCACTCGGCTCGGGAGCGGGATTGGTGTATTATTACTCCCCAAGAAGAAAAGATGCATCTATCCGTCCGGCTGGGTTATAGAGCCACAAACAATGAAGCAGAGTATGAAGCCCTCATAGCCAGCTTGCAGGCAGCCCGACATGTTGGGGCTGGTCGGGTGACGCTCCATTCAGATTCTCAGCTTGCCGCTCAGCAGCTCTCTGACACTTTTGAGATTAATAACGCTCGGCTCAAACTCTACGCTGAAGCCTTTGAAAAGCTCAAGGCCAACTTTAGAGAGGTCATTATCCAAAAGCTACCCCGAACAGAGAATCAGGCAGCATATGAGTTAGCCAAACTCACAAGTTCAATATCCCCGATCGTCATCCAGCAGCCAATCGAACAAGTATCTTTGGTGGCTCACGTCGATTGGATGGAGGGCCTCGCGTTTCCGAACGATTGGAGGACACCCATCATGGAGTTTCTCCGCTCGGATGCTACACCGTCCGATCGGGATGAAGCCCAGCTATTGAGGAGGAGAGCCGGCCGGTTCACACTCATTGGAGACCAACTCTACAAGAAGGCTTTCTCCCGCCCGCTTTTGAAATGTGTGAGCTCGGAAGACGCGGCGTACATCCTCCAAGAAGTGCATCAAGGATCATGCGGAGGGCATCCGGGCGGACGATCGCTGGCTAAGAAGATCCATCTGGCCGGATACTTCTGGCCAACCCTGCAAGCAGACACCGCTCGGACCGTCGCGACGTGCCTTTCCTGCCAGAAGTATCACAACTTCTCCCACCGACCGGCGGAGGAAATGAAAGCAGCTACCGTATCCTGTCCGTTCGACCAGTGGGGAATGGATATTGTGAGTCCGTTTCCTATGGCGACCTGGTAGCGGAAGTTCCTACTAGTAGCGGTCGACTATTTTTCCAAATGGGTGGAGGCCAAGCCGCTAGCCAAGATCACCGAGCAGATGGTCAAGAAGTTTATCTGGCAGCATATAATCTGTCGGTTCGGCATCCCTCGACGGCTCGTATCTGATAACGGACGACAGTTCGTAGGGAAGCAGCTCGAAGAATGGTGCGAAAGTTATGGCATCGAGCAACACTTTACTTCTGTGGCATATCCCCAGAGCAACGGCCAAGTGAAAATAGCCAATCGGGAGATTCTTCGCATTCTTCGGGCTCGGCTCGACCATATGGGAGGAAACTGGGTGGACGAGCTGCTAGGCGTCTTATGGGCTATCCGTACGACCCCAAAGGAAGGAACGGGCGTCACGCCATTCCATTTGGTGTATGACGGCGAAGCGGTGATCCCGGTTGAAGTCGGCGTCGAGTCCGTCCATATCCAGAATTATGATAATGATAACGCCGAGCGGAGGAACATGGAGCTGGATTTGGTCGACGAGGAGCGAGCCAAGGCGTCCGTCCGGCTGATGGCGTACCGGCAAAGAATGAAGCAGAACTACAACCGGCGCGTGATCCCTAGAGCATTCCAAATTGGCGACCTTGTCTGGAAGAAAGTAAAGTCGGTCGGCGACGTTGGCAAGCTGGAGGCTCCTTGGGCGGGTCCCTTCAAAGTCATCGAAAAGCTCCACTCGGGTGCTTATTATTTGGAAGATGAAGACGGACGGCGGCTAGATCGACCGTGGAATGCGAATCATCTCAAGCCGTACCGAGCTGGGTGAGAGGTGTGCTGATGTAATTTTACATATGTTTTGGTCGCCTATGTCCTTGTAATGCAGGAAGCAAAATGATAAAAGACCGCAAATAGCTTCGCCGAACGGCAGTCTAAAAATTAGCCTTAAAGACCGTCGAGCTCTGACGTTAAATATCGAGAGTCGAGCCGGCGACTATAAACCCTCCGAGCGAAAGACCGTCGAGCTCCGACGTTAAATATCGAGAGTCGAGCCGGCGACTATAAACCCTCCGAGCGGAAGACCGTCGAGCTCCGACGTTAAAAATCGAGAGTCGAGCCGGCGACTATAAACCCTCCGAGCGGAAGACCGTCGAGCTCCGACGTTAAATATCGAGAGTCGAGCCGGCGACTATAAACCCTCCGAGCGGAAGACCGTCGAGCTCCGACGTTAAATATCGAGAGTCGAGCCGGCGACTATAAACCCTCCGGCCGGAAGAAGGCAATAAAGAGGACTTGTGAGCAAGTACCCAAAGGTGCTCGTCGTCAAGACCGTTCGACTGCCTATACGTTCCGCTCGGCCCTGTACCCAAAGGTACTTCATCAACATCCGGCGAACAACCTCTTCTGTCGAAGCAGGACATATTCAGCCGAGCGGAAAAGTTACGCAAAATACTTCGTAAAACTCCCTTTCGAACACAAGAGAGGTGTGATAAGAGGCGAGTGGACAGCACACATATTGATTAGCAAAAGGACAAAGCAAGCAAAAGGATATCATATTAAAGAAACTAAAGCCGAGCGGCCAAATTACAAAAAAAGGATAGTCTTTGTCCGAGCGGCCGAATTACATATAAACTTCTATTCAAGATAATCGTAAAGATTCTTCGGAATGTTGTCGAGGAGCGCCACTTGATCTGCGGCCGGGATGAGAGCAGAGTCGGGAAGAAGACCCTTGGACTTCAAATATGTTGTGGTGGTGGTCATAGCAAGGTCAAAGGCCGTGTACATCCGCTCGCAAACTTTCTCCGAAAATTCAGGCGAGCGGATGTAATTCTGTCTCAGGGCGGCGACCCGGCTTGGCTCGACCTCTTGATATTCTTTGAATGCCGCCTGGGAGGCGGCGAGAGACTCCTGCAGAGTTTTCAGTTCATCCTTATGCTTAATCGTATCGGCCGAGCGGCCCGCTTTCTCTCCATCGAGCTACTCCATCAGCTCTTTTACTCTCTGCTCTAGGCCCCGAGCCTCCACATTCTTTTTCTCCAGATCGGAGATAGCCGTGTTTTTCTGAGTGGTGGCTAGGCTTATTTTTTGGTCGAGCGTCTTGACTTGCCGCTCGAGCTCGGACAAAGTGTGGGCCTGATCGGCCATCTTCTTCTGCTCGGCCACCAACAAATCTTGAGCCTTCTTGAGCTCTTTCTGCAACTCAGAGTAAGAAGGGCCTTGAGAGCCGGGCGGACCGCCTGCAGCCTTCAGTTGTCTTAATTCTTCGTCCACCATCGCCAGGCGGTTGGAGACAGCTATCTCCTCTACCCATCTCTGCAATTAATAAGATCATCAAAAGCTGATCGGAAAGAATGCATAAAAAACTTAGAAGAAAACGAACTTACCCCCGTGGCCTCTTGCATGTGGCTGTTGGCCAAATTGTGGAGGGGGATCATCGCGACGCGCGCCCGAGCGTCGGCCCACATCTCAGCTAAGGGCCCCTTCAGGGTGATGGTGTGCTCAGGCGTAGTTGGCCGCTCGGACTCGGGTAAAAGCTCCTCGGTGGGGAGATGCAGGGTGACCCTAACCGTGCGGCCATGACCGGGGGTCGCCCGAGCGGAGGATGGAAGAGGATCAGAGGCCGGCGCCGAAAATTGAGATAAAATGGTTGAACGCTGGACTCGGCGGGGAGCGGGCGGAAGGATGCTGACTGGAACGACCTCGAAAGGGTCCGCCGGCGCATCCAATTAAGATGGGGTCCGGTCGGACGAAATAGCCTCGACCTCTGGAGCCTTGCCGCGAGCGCTTGCATTGGCCCGATCGGATGGCTGGACCGCGGACGTGGCCGATCGAAGAGGAGTCTCCACTCGGCGCTTCTTTTGTTGAGGGCGTTCTTCCTCCCGAGCGGAGCCTTCCTCTTGAGCTGTTGGTCCTCCGCTGGGGGTGGCTCCTCTTGCCACATCCTGGTGAGAGGCCTGAGCGGCCGACTCCTCGTGAGTCCCGCTCTCCCCTTCATGCGAGCCGACCGGCTCGATGCCGAGTGCCTCCATCTCTTTGGCAGCCGCGGCCTCGAGCACCGCCGCCTTCCTCTTCAAGATGCCAGCCATCACTGACTCCATGACAATGTTCGCTGCAAAGGGAAAAGAAGAAAATCAGTTAGCAATCAAGGCAAATGTACAAGTAAGATTTTTACCGAAGCCGCTCGGGAGGGGGGTTCTGATCGGACTCGGGCCGAATATGTACATAACCCCTTCTGGAAGGAATTTGTTGATGTCAAACCACAGACCGGCAAGCATGTTGGCGGCGTGAAGATAATCCGGCCGGGTCTTGAATCTTTTGAGTTCTGGGGAGAGAGGATTTCCGACCTGTCATTGGGTTCGGAAGGGAGCCCGCTCGGGAAGGTGAATATAAAAATAGAATTCTTTCCAATGCTTATTGGAAGAAGGAAGTTTATTGAAGAAAACTAAGTCGGGCCGAGCCTGGAACATGTAAGTGCCCGGCTCGGACTGTTTAGGGTAATAGAAATAATAGAAGACCTCCGGTCGGAGGGAAATGTTATGGATCTTGAGTAAAACGACAACGCCGCATAGGAGGAGGAAGGTATTGGGGACTAGGCTTCCGAGCGGAATGCCGAAAAAGTTGCAAACTTCTACAAAGAAGGGATGGATCGGAAATCGCAGACCGGCTGTAAACTGGTTGCGGAAAACACAGAAAGATCCGCGCGGCGATTTGTGTGGCCGAGCGGAATATGTGGGTAGGATGGTTTCAAGGTCAGAGGGGATATCAAAACTATTAATCAGAATATCGGCGTCGCGCCGATCGAAGCGCGACTCCATGGTAGTGTACCATGGGCCGAGGGTTTGGTATTGGGATGGAGAGGAATAGGCCATTGTCCGAACGGACGAAATCAAAAGAAAATGAAAAAGGATAAAAGGAAGAAGATGACAACGAAACAGTACCCTGAGGACGAAAACTTGGGAAAGAAATATAAAGAAGACGTGAGAACCAAAGAGAGAAAGAAGAAGAACCTTACGACGAAGAGGAGCGAGGGAAGAGCACCGGAGATCGTCAGAAACGGAAGTGCGAGATCACCAGAAATCTGGAACGCGAGAAGAGGCGGTGAGCACGCGACAGTAGAAGTGAGGCGAGGGGAAGAAGAGAAGCCTTTATAGGGTGGAGCCCGAGCGGCCTCCACCGTTGGATCTAGGTCGCGAGAATTAGAGCACTCATCGAGCTGTTCATTTCGAACCGCCTCGATCTCATCACCCGCAGCGCCGTCGCCGTACGCTGACGGCAGCAAGGCCACGTGGCATTCCGCCACGGGATAGCATTTAATAAGCGCCTTATCGAGGCTCAGAGCGCGTGCTTGGCCTTAATGACGGAGATTGGTGCAACTTCCGAGGAGATCCAAAGGATAGTGGCGTTGACTGAGGCCGTAGTTACCGCCACATCTGCCGAGCGGAGGATGGTTTCTTGGAAGGGCCGCTCGGTGAAACAATCGTCCAGTCAGTCGGACTAATCGCCTCCTTCGACTAGACTTGAAGGGGAGGCAAGTGATCCAGCGGTAAGAACAGGGGACCCCCGTTCCGGGGAGTCAACGCCACGTGGAAGTCAAAAGGTCAGATGGCCGATCGGACAAGGGTGGACCGACCGGACGACCGGGGTCTAAACAGAAGCAAGGGCACCCGGCGGGGAATCAGGGTTCCGACGCTCATGTTGAACAAAGTCGTATGGCCGAGCGAGTGTCCGCTCGGCCGAAGACATAAAGCAGCAACTCTGCGCACAGTCCACAGAGCACACGACCGGGGATCTCCCGAGCGGACCAGCACATACGGCCGGCCGGACGTGAGGGAACTTCCGACCGGCCGGACGCTCGGCATGGGGTAAAAGGAGAAAAGGACAAGGGAACATCTTCTGACAGTGAGTATGTTCGACGAGCAAGCCATACGCAGAATCTTGTGACAGAGGGTTCCCACTGTCCCATCAGAGATGTGCTCGGACTATAGCAGTATGGTGTCAGGTAAGCTTTTCTGACAAGCTCATACTGATGTATTGGCTGAGGACACGTATTCGCCTCGGTATGTGTGCGTGAGCCCCTTCTTAGCTGTATATAAGGAGCCTCACACTTCGTCGGAGGTACACATTCTCTGATATTGAGAGCCACTTCTTTGTTGTCCACTTGCCTGACTTGAGCGTCGGAGGGTCGTCGCCGGGAACCCCTTCCCGGCCCGACTTCTTTGCAGGTTCGCCGGAGGTTCGTACGAGTGGTCGGAGATCTACGTCAGCAACTCGGAGAGCGCCGCGTGCCCAGCATCCGTTGATTCAGGGATTCAGACAGGATCAGTTATCACAGTTGATCTTCAATAGTTTGTCAATGCCTCCAATGATTTGTAGCCTTGTGACAAGGTTCCGCATCTATATCCCATGGTTGGAAGCTTCATAGCACGCTAAAACTATGCCTCCACAGTGGAAGTGGTTATTAGCGTCTATTTGACGATTTTCCATGATATAGCCATTTTCACCAACATGAAGACATAACCTAAAGTGGACTTCCTGCTATCTAAGCATCTAGCAAAATTGGAGTCTAAGTATCCAACGATCTCCAGATGACCTGATCTTCGATATGTGAGCATGTAATCCTTCATTCTTTGCAGATACCGCATAACCCTTTTTACAACTTTCGAATGCGCTGGTCTAGGGTTACTCAAATGTCTACCCAACATCTCCACAATATACGCAAGATCCGGACGCGTGCATACCTGAGTATACATCAAACTCTGTACTACTAATGCATAGGGGAATTGCTGCATTTTCTTGATCTCAAGTTCATTACGTGGACATTATTGCAAGCTAAGTCTATCACCCTTTGCCACCGGAGTGTCGCTGGGAGGAGCACAACTCTACATGTCATACTGAATGAGTACCTTTTCAATATAGACCTTTTGTTATAGTCCAAATGTATACCTTGAACAATCACGAACAATCTATATGCCTAAGATAAAAAAATACTTCACCAAGATCCTTCATTTCAAATTCACCGGATAGAAATGACTTGGTTTCTAGCAACAAACTCATATCATTGCTTGCAAGTAATATTTCATCCACATAAATAACAAGTATAATGAACTTTCTCCCACTGAACTTGATGTACAAACATTGATCAACTGGATTCTCCTTGAAATATATGAAGAAACCACTTGATTAAACTTCCGGTACCATTGATGAGATGTCTGCTTTAAACCATAAATGGAATTCCTTAGTTGACATACTAGGTGCTTTGATACTTTGTGTCTAAGTGTGCAGGGACTTAGGAGCACAGGAAGTCGAGCGAAAGACATAGCTAGCGAGAAAGACGGCATAGGAGATAGTCGACGGGTTCGGTGTGTCCGAGGGATGAGGTGTTATGGAAGAGTACGCTAGTGGACGAGAAGGAAGAGTGTGAAGCTTCCAAGGGACGAGAAGCCATATCAGAAGACTGCTCGAGGAGGCTAAAAAATGGGTTCATGTGAGCCCTATTCTGGATGGTCAAAATCACCCAAACGAGCGGAGTTGGAACAAGAGAAATTGGACAGTCAATAGGCTATTGACTGTTCAGATCGATCTGGGCACCCGGACCCACGAGGACAGTCAGGATACCCCAGGGCTCGCGCCCCGGACTAGAAAACTTATTTGCGCCACTTTGTCATCTATCTGTTGCACCGCGAATAAAATTTTATCCACACCCAGGAGCTCAAAACTCTTCCAGGTACCCAAATCAGGTCTATAAATACAATCCTAATTTTTATAATTAGTTGACAATACTTGTAAATGAATTCTCTTTCTGTTCTACTACTTTTGTGAGTTGTCAATGTTGTAAAGATGCTACTCTGCCCAAAGGAGATTTTAGTGAGCTTTATTTGTCTAAGATTAGCAATTCTCTACTTGCAAACCTAGTAAACTCTCTTGCCTCTATTTTTAATTTGTGCATTTACTTTTTGAAATTATACAAGTGTTTGCCTAACTTAGTTCAAAGATCAAGAAAGGGTATTCGTGTCTTTTCAGGGATATTCATCCCCCCTTCTAGCCAGCCTCCAAGGAACCAACTATTGGTATTAGAGCAAGGACACTTCAAAAGGACTAACTGCTTACCAAAGCAAAGAAAGCAATGGCCAGACCAAGCCTCATCCCGCCAAAGTTTGAGAAGGAGTTCGCGCACTGGAAATACCGAATGAAGGTATTTCTAAAAACTGACTTTGAAATTCTTTTAATAATTAAGTATCATTTTGTAGTTCCCAAAGACCAGCAAGGCTAGAGAAAGAAGAGTACCTCTAGACGAAGAAGGAGCAAAGTGATTTCGTAGCCAATAGTAGAGTGGAATATCACTTATTAAGTGTATTACCGTCTCAAGAAGTAAACCACATTGGAAGCTACACATCGCCAAAAGATATCTAGGAGAAGTTCCTGGAACTCTACGAAGGAATATCTGAAGCGAAGCTTGCATGATGGGACATTCTTCGGAACAAGATAACGAACATCCGTCTGGAAAAAGATGAGCCTAACTACACACGAAGATCAAGGAGCTGATCACCGGACTGGTCAACCTCGGCTAAATGGTAACCAACTAGGACTCTGTACGTTACTCACTCAATGTTTTTCCCAGAACTCCAGAATGGACTTCGATCATAAACGCCTACTACATCTCGAAGGACTTGGAGATAAGTACCTTAGATGAACTTTTTTCTACTTTAGAATTACATGAAACTCGATGTGCAAGTATAACAAAAGAGTCAAGTCAGAATCTGGTACTAAAAGCCACCAAAAAGGACTAAGTTGAGTCAGACTCAGATTTGGAAGCAAACCAAGAAGCTTACATGGTAAGGAAGTTTAAAAAGTTTTTTAGATTTAATAAATTTAAAGAAATATAGAATAGAAAAAATCCAAGAAATAAAAGAAAGGTTCGATGCTGCCAGTGTTAAAAAGAATGACATAAAAGAGAACTACTGCCCGGAACTCAAAAAGGGAAAAGACAAGAGGCCACTTGGGACGAAAGCTCATCATCCAAGTCAGAAATAGAAGCATATGCCGGACAAACACTGATGACTAGTCACAAAGAACAAAGCACCTCAGAAGGCAGCATCGATGAAGGGGGAGCTACTTCAGATGAATACAGCGAAGCAAGGGGACACTCAAGCTTCGAATCAGATATGGTAAGTGAGGTATACCTCTTACCTCCTGATCAACTATATTATGGTATTAAATCAATGTCTAAATCAATGTACAAATTAAAAACTAAAAATTAATGTGAATTTAAAAAAGGAAAATTTAGAAATAAAAATAAATCTTGGCAAAATCTTGCTTAATAGAGGATCTTGAAAAATTAAAAATTGAAAATGCTAATTTAAAGGAACAAATAGAAATTTTTTTTAAAAAAATCAACATACTTAAATTTTAGATATTCTTAAAGATTAAATTGATATTATAGATTTCATAAGGTCAAATTAGAAAAGTAACAAAAACATACATTCTTAGAAAATATTTGATCAATCGAGTAGGAAGGAACCTATATTGAGTTCCAAAGTCATGCTTAGTTAAATTTGAGCATATTTCTAATTTTAATTTGATTTAATATTTACCTTTTAATTGTCTAATGTGCTAAAATAAATTTCTTCATACAATTTCTGTTCAAAATTAATTAGCTATTAATTTTCTGAAAAATAGAATTTCATTTCCAATCTTTATAAAAAAATTTTAAAATTTTTTTATCGTTGTATTATTTTTATGATTTTTTAAAAAAATATTATATTTTTCAATTTAAAAATATTTCACAGAGGTATTTTTACAAAATTTATTTTTAGTAAAAACTGATAATATTCTTTGTCCAACAAAATATTTCAAAAATTTTTGACTAATATTTAATTTTCTATAAATTATTTATCAAATCCTATTTTTTAATATTAAAAATTCTTAAACACTTAATTTTTGAAAAATTATTTTTTTTCAAAAATACTTACTCTATTGCATTCTCATAAAATTTCTCAAGATTTTTTGAACCTCAAATATATTTTTAAGTATTTTTAAGAAAAAATTATCTTTCTGTAGTAAATAATTTATTACTGCTTAACTTGATTTTATTTTCTCTTGAAAATTTTATTACGACTTTGGATATGTTTGATTAATATTTATAAAAATTCTCAGAATTTTTCAACAAATAAAATAATTTCTCAAATTATTTTTGTTGAAAATTACTTTTTAATCACAAAAATTAGAATTTCGAGAATAAATTCCAATTTTTTTTCTCAAGTATTAGTCGCTATTCGTGTACTCCTTAGACTTTAATTTCAAATTAATTTAGCAAAACCCCTATTTTTAATGGGATCAACGGAGGAGAGTTAGAAGGTAAGTTTAAGGGGGAGGTACCTTTTTTAAATATTGCATATCTAATGTTTTAAACTTGCATACTAATTTAATTTGATGTCTTGTTTTATCCTATCTTAACTTGGGTTGATCCACATCAAAAAGGGAGAGATTGTAAGTACCCCGTGGAGGTTTTGATGTGATCAACCAAGTCAAGTTAGGTCCTGTTATCTTTTGATAACTTGTATCTAAGTGTATAGGGACTTAGGAGTATGGGAAGTCGAGCGAAAGACACAGCTAGCGAGAAGGATGACACAAGAGAGAATTGACAGGCTTGGTGCGTCTGAGGAATGATGTGCTGGAGAAGACTACGCTGGCGGACGAGAAGGAAGCGTGCAGAGCTTTCGAGGGACTAGAACAGGAGCGGAAGACTACTCGAGAAAGCCCAAAAATGGATTTGAGTGAGCCCTATTTTGGATGGCCGAAATCACCCAAGTGAGCGAAGCCAGAATGGGAGAAATCGGACAATCAACAGGTTGTTGATTATCCAGACTAGTTCGGGCGCCTGGACCCCCGGGTGTAGCCAAGGCGCCTCGGGCTCGTGCCCTGGTCGAGGGCTAGTTCAGCCCCATCTGGCTGCCCAGACTTGGTCCAGGCGCCCGGACCAGAAAACTTATTTGCGCCACGTTGTTTTTGATTCGTTGCGCCGTGGATAAAATTTTATCTACACCAAGGAGTTCGGAACCGTTCCAGGTGCCTAGATCAGGTCTATAAATACAGTCCTGATTTCTGTATTGTTGGTTGCTACTCGGAAAATCTAATGGTTCCACTGTACAAAAATTTTGTACAAAGGTCTGAACCTTTTCCTATCTACCATGTGTTCTTTTAAATTAAACTTGGATCGCCTGCGGAACTTAACACTCTTGATCCAAAGTTTAATCTATTTGTTCTTTTAGGTTTTGACTTGGATCTCCTGCGGAACTTAACACGTTCGATCCAAATCACCTAAGTTATTAATTTCATTAAATATTAATTTCCATAATTGGTTCCCAATACTGACGTGGCGAGGCACATGACCTTCTTGGATATGGGAGCAACCACCACCGACTAGACAAAACCTTTTAAGGAAAGCTAATATTTAATTTCCTAAAATAACTTTAGGTTAACCGAAAGGAACAATCAAATCACAAGGAAAAGAAAAAAAAACAAAGAACACAACATCGAAAACAAATTCGAAATACTAGAATCGCATTCCTCTTGTATTTGGTATTTATTTCCAAAAATAACTAGTATGATGCGGAAAGGAAAAATACTAGTTATACCTTTTAGAAAAACCTCTTGATCTTCTACCGTATTCCTCTTCTAACCTCGGACGTTGTGTGGGCAACGATCTTCCGAGATGAGAAACCACCAATGCACCTTCTTCTCCTCCTTGCAAGGTTCGGCCAAGTCAATAGCTTCTCCAAGGATGAAGAGAAAACACCACTAATGCTCCAAGGGATAAAGCTTTCTCTCCTTCTTCTCCAAGCTTGAATCCGGCCACCACTTAATCTCCTAGAGGAAGAGAAGGTTCGGCCACAACAAGGGGAAGAGAGAACTTGAAGGGGCCGGCCACACCAAGGAAGAAAAAGAGGGAGAAAATAGAATAGAGTTATTCGCCATGAAGCCTTCTCTACCCCCTCTTTTATAATCCTTGGTCTTGGCAAATAAGGAAAATTTAATAAAAACTTCCTTAATTCTTTTGCCATTGAAAAGAAAATTTTATTTAATTAAAAACAATTTTTCTTTTCAATTTACAATGGCCGGCTACACCATAAAATTTCCAAGCAAATAAAATTTTAAACACAAATTAAAACTTTCTTATTTGCTTCCGAAAATTTATAAAAAATTTCTCCAATAATTTTTCCCTTCATGATTGGTTAATAAAAAGGAAACTTTATAAATTAAAATCTTTCTTTTAACATGTGGATAAAAAGAAAGTTATCTCTAAAAATTAAAATCTCTTTTAATCTACAAATAAGAAAAGATATTAAATCTTTTCTTAATCTTTTGTAGAAACTAATAAAAGAGAATTTTTAATTTTTAAACTTTCTTTTAAATAATAAACATGATTAATAGGAAAGTTTTTACCAAAATTAAAATCAACCTTTTAATCTACAAATAAGGAAAGAGATTTAGCTCTTCTCTTAATCTTTTGTAGAATCTTATAAAAGGAAAGCTTTAAATTTTTAAACTCTCTTTTAAATCATGTTATCCACATAAGAAAATTTTTAAAAAATAAAAATCCTTTTATTTTAATTTGGGCCGGCCACACCAAGCTTGAACCCAAGCTAGGGCCGGCCACCTTGAAGCACCCATGAACCAAACTTTGGCCGGCCTTAGCTTGGTCTCTAAGCTAGCTTGGCCGGCCCCTATGGGATGGGTAAGAAGGTGGGTATAGGTGGGTATAGTACTCTATAATTAAGAGGCTACGATAGGGACCGAGAGGAGGAATTGGTTTTGGTCTCCCGATGAAATTAAGCATCCCGTGTTAGCCTAGAACACACAACTTAATTTCATCAATAATAATTCATTCCACTAAAGAATTATTATTGAACTACCGCACCAATCCCAAATTACATTTTTGGGCTCCTTCTTATTATGAGTGTGTTAGTCTCCCTGTGTTTAAGATGTCGAATGTCCACTAATTAAGTGAGTTACTGACAACTCATTTATTTAATATCTTAGTCCAAGAGTAGTACCACTCAACCTCATCGTCATGTCGGACTAACTCCACCTGCAGGATTTAACATGACAATCCTTATGAGCTCCTCTTGGGGACATTCTCAACCTAGATTACTAGGATACAGTTTTCTTCTATAATCAACAACACACACTATAAGTGATATCATTTCCCAACTTATCGGGCTTATTGATTTATCGAACTAAATCTCACCCATTGATAAATTAAAGAAATAAATATCAAATATATGTGCTTGTTATTATATTAGGATTAAGAGCACACACTTTCATAATAACTGAGGTCTTTGTTCCTTCATAAAGTCAGTATAAAAGGAACGACCTCAAATGGTCCTACTCAATACACTCTAAGTGTACTAGTGTAATTATATAGTTAAGATAAACTAATACCTAATTACACTACGACCTTCCAATGGTTTGTTCCTTTCCATCTTGGTCGTGAGCTACTGTTTATAATTTATAAGAAATCGATAACATGATCTTCTGTGTGTGACACCACACACCATGTTATCTACAATATAAATTAATTGAACAACTACATTTATCATAAATGTAGACATTTGACCAATGTGATTCTTATTTCTAGATAAATGTTTATACCAAAAGCTAGACTTTTAGTATACATCCTAACATGTAGTTAGTGAAAAATATTTGTAAACGAATTCTCTTTTCTGTTCTACTACTTTTTAGAGCTGTCAACATTGTAAAGAGGCTACTCCGCCCAAACGAGATTTTAGTGAGCTTCATTTGTCTAGGATTAGTAATCCGCTGATTGTAAATCTAGTAAACTCTCTTGCCTCTGTTTTTAATTTGTGCATTTACTTTTTGTTATTATACAAGTGTTTGCCTAATTTAGTCTGAAGATTGAAAAAGGGTATTCGTGTCTTTTCAAGGCTATTCACCCACATTCTAGCCGACCGCCAGGGGACCAACACAAGAGGTATCCTAAAGCAACCAATAGCAATCAAAAGCAAGATTTGTGTAAAGTAATTTACTTTCATTGTATTTGTTTTTATATCTTGTATTATTTGTAATTGTTTCAAGAAACAAGTTGTAAGAAACTTCTCCTCCTTTGAAAAGTATCTGAGAAAGAGAAAGTTTAGTGGTGATAATATATTATTGGTGCAATCGACCTCTGACCGAGGTTGATCAGGTTGTTCAAACTCGGTGTGACTCGAGTGATGTTGATTAATATGTTAGTTGATAAAAGAAAAGTCCAAATGAGTCACGGTTGACCGGGCACTTGGCAGTCGAAAGTCTAATAGGGAGTTAACATGCGGTGTGAAGTCCTAGCAGGTCAAGGTTGACCAAATACTAAGCAATAAGTAAGTCCTAGCAGGTCAAAGTTGATAGGATATTAGGCAATGATAAAGTTCCATCAGGTTAAGAATTTCGAGAATAAATTCCAATTTTTTTCTCAAGTATTAGTCGCTATTCGTGTACTCCTTAGACTTTAATTTCAAATTAATTTAGCAAAACCCCTATTTTTAATGGGATCAACGGAGGAGAGTTAGAAGGTAAGTTTAAGGGGGAGGTACCTTTTTTAAATATTGCATATCTAATGTTTTAAACTTGCATACTAATTTAATTTGATGTCTTGTTTTATCCTATCTTAACTTGGGTTGATCCACATCAAAAAGGGAGAGATTGTAAGTACCCCGTGGAGGTTTTGATGTGATCAACCAAGTCAAGTTAGGTCCTGTTATCTTTTGATAACTTGTATCTAAGTGTATAGGGACTTAGGAGTATGGGAAGTCGAGCGAAAGACACAGCTAGCGAGAAGGATGGCACAAGAGAGAATTGACAGGCTTGGTGCGTCTGAGGAATGATGTGCTGGAGAAGACTACGCTGGCGGACGAGAAGGAAGCGTGCAGAGCTTTCGAGGGACTAGAACAGGAGCGGAAGACTACTCGAGAAAGCCCAAAAATGGATTTGAGTGAGCCCTATTTCGGATGGCCGAAATCACCCAAGTGAGCGAAGCCAGAATGGGAGAAATCGGACAATCAACAGGTTGTTGATTATCCAGACTAGTTCGGGCGCCCAGACCCCCGGGTGTAGCCAAGGCGCCCCGGGCTCGTGCCCTGGTCGAGGGCTAGTTCAGCCCCGTCCGGCTGCCCAGACTTGGTCCAGGCGCCCGGACCAAAAAACTTATTTGTGCCACATTGTTTTCGATTCGTTGCGCCGTGGATAAAATTTTATCTACACCAAGGCGTTCGGAACCGTTCCAGGTGCCTAGATCAGGTATATAAATACAGTCCTGATTTCTGTAGTTAGTGAAAAATATTTGTAAACGAATTCTCTTTTCTGTTCTACTACTTTTTTGAGCTGTCAACATTGTAAAGAGGCTACTCCGCCCAAACGAGATTTTAGTGAGCTTCATTTGTCTAGGATTAGTAATCCGCTGATTGTAAATCTAGTAAACTCTCTTGCCTCTGTTTTTAATTTGTGCATTTACTTTTTGTTATTATACAAGTATTTGCCTAATTTAGTCTGAAGATTGAAAAAGGGTATTCGTGTCTTTTCAAGGCTATTCACCCACATTCTAGCCGACCGCCAGGGGACCAACACAAGAGGTATCCTAAAGCAACCAATAGCAATCAAAAGCAAGATTTGTGTAAAGTAATTTACTTTCATTGTATTTGTTTTTATATCTTGTATTATTTGTAATTGTTTCAAGAAACAAGTTGTAAGAAACTTCTCCTCCTTTGAAAAGTATCTGAGAAAGAGAAAGTTTAGTGGTGATAATATATTATTGGTGCAATCGACCTTTGACCGAGGTTGATCAGGTTGTTCAAACTCGGTGTGACTCGAGTGATGTTGATTAATATGTTAGTTGATAAGAGAAAAGTCCAAATGAGTCACGGTTGACCGGGCACTTGGCAGTCGAAAGTCTAATAGGGAGTTAACATGCGGTGTGAAGTCCTAGCAGGTCAAGGTTGACCAAATACTAAGCAATAAGTAAGTCCTAGCAGGTCAAAGTTGATAGGATATTAGGCAATGATAAAGTTCCATCAGGTTAAGGTTGATCAGATGCCAGATAACGATGAAGTTCCAGTAGATCAAGGTTGACCAAATGCTAGACAATGATGAAGTCCTATCAGATCAAGGTTGATTGGATTCTAGGAAATGGAAGTCTCAATAGCTCAAGGTTGATCATATATAGAGTAAAGAAATCTTGGTAGGTTGAAGTCCATCGGATATCAGGCAAGATGAGATTTTAGCCTTGATAATGTTAAAACTTGAGTATTAGTCGACTGATAGTGTGTATCAATCGATAAATTCAAAACCTCGAAATTGGGGTTTAAGGTACATTTTTAGGATTTGCTATAGTAATTGTGAGCAATAATCTTCTATAGTAATTATGAATAATACTTTGTTGCAGTAATTATAGATAGTAATCTCTATAGTACAGTCGATTGATGACACTATAACAATGAACATAAGCTTTAGAAATCGATTGAAAAACTCGACTGATCATAATTAGTCGATTGATAGAGTGTATCAGTCGACTGATTTCACTATTTGAGCTCATAAAGTTCAGAATTTGACTATAGGATTCGACTGATTAGGCAATAGTCGATTAATGGTAATAAACAATCGACTGATGCTAAGGTGGATGGAGTCATAGAGCCGATGAGTCGGAGCAATGTTGAATCTACAATTGATCAATCGACTGATCGGTATAATCAGTCGATTGATAAGTGAAAATTAATCTGAATAACAACCCTATAAAACAAGGTTATGTGATGTCTTGAAAGAGCTGGTTTATGAGGGTTTGAAGATGAAGTGCTGCTGTATTTTCCACTATCAAAAGACAATCCAAAGCAAAGATTTCACTTATAAAATTATTTTTAATTTTATTTGTATTTGTACTTTGTATTGTTTGTATTTTTTGTGAAAAGCTGGTAAGATGTCTCTCTGCCTCCAAAAGGTATCTGAAAAGCAGAAGGATTAGTAGTGGTAGTGTTAGGATTAGACTTTGGACGTAGTCGCCTTGGGAGGTGGTGAACCAAGTAAAACAACCATATTTGCATTGTGATGCATTTAGTCACTTTCAAGTTTCCACTGCACATATCAACTCAACGCGACCGAAGTTATTCACCTCCACTATCTTGAACCAAGCCTAACAAATATCGCTAGGTAGAGCTGTCAATTTGATTTAAACCTATCGGATTGGCCCATCCGGCTAAAACATTAATTTAAATGGATTGAGTTGAAATTTTATTAATCCATTTAAAAATGGAACTAAAAATGAGCCAGCCTGTGAGATTGTGAGTCCAAGCGAGCTGACTCGTGGCACGCTCAGGTTAGCTTGCGGGTTGAGAAGGAAAAAATTTCTAAATTTGATTATAAATTATGGATTTATGGTGATATATGCATTTTTGTAGTGACAGTTATAAATTTTTGTACCAATTGCTTTGACTAATATATATGTGTGAAATTAAGAATTAAAAAAATTATTTTATATTTGTTTAGAAATATTTATTTATGAAATAATCAAATTCATTGAATTATAGGAATTTTTCATATATTTTTTATTTTTTATTGGGTTGGCAACTTAATCCGCAACTCACCTTGGGTTGAGCTGGGTTAAAGATTTTGGAGTAAGAATCAGAGTTCCGAACCAAGTAAAATTAATCTTGATTTGTTATGCATATGACATTATTTTTTATTTTTATATTCTGCTCCACATTTGTAGATGAGCACAACTATTGAAGGAATGTGAAATAATGAAAGGAACTATTCATCCCTTAGCTCTCACCGGTCCTAGCATATATGCCTTGTGACATAAGAGGTTTCTGAATTATGTTAACATTAACTCATTTCTTTATTTGTTTTACACTTTGCACATCCTTAATTTGTCACACACTTGCACTTGCGACATAACTATATTAAGTAGGAGAGCATCACAATTCTATTTGTCACACACATGCACTTTTGAATTATTAATCCTTAATTTGAATCCATGTGCAAAAATTGACAATAATCAAATGCCATCTATCATCCTTCTTCCCCTCTACCCAACCTATTTAATCCTATAAATAATTTTTTTTTTTTATAATGAGACATGTCTAGTGACTTATTCCTCAACAATATCATTTATATATATGTTAGATAACCTACTATCATCCAATAATAAAAATATAATATATATGTACTAATTCTCAATATTTCTATGACAAAAGAGTTGTTATTAATATTATCCTAGCACACTTACTATGATGATGTATTCTTATGTGATAGTAAAAATTATGTTATAATTAATTTAGCAGATACAATTAGTTTTTTCCTTTTCTTTTTGCACTTTTTTTTTTTCTAACACCGCCACTGCAATACTACAGGCCATGACGCTGTGCCAAAAAGAAATGAAACAATTATTCATTAGAGGAGAAGTTGAATTTTATGTATATTTATATACACCACATAGATTTTGTGTGTATCAACAAAGTATTCCTCTCGTTTCAAGCATGCAGGACTGATCATATATAAGACAAAACAAATAATATTATAAATCTTGTGAATTTATATCTGCAATTGACAAGAGAGCGCTTAAAGTTACGGCGGCCAACGGCCGGCGATCGATGACCGGCGGCCGGTGACCGACGACCCACAGCCGACGATCGACGATCGACGATCGGCGACCGATGACTGGCGGCCGGCGACCGGCAACCGGCAACCGGCGGCGATTGCGGCCGGCGACCGGCAGCGGCAATGGCCGCGGGCAGTGGGCGGGCAACGGTCAACGTGCGGTCGGCGGACGACGGTTGACTAGGGGTATATTTGACATTTAAATTTTGGTTAAATAGTGACCTCGTAATGTAATCAGATTATATAATATTTACTTTGTAATCCAGATTATAAAACTTCATTATCTTTTGTAATCCAGATTATATTACATTACAGATTTAAAGTTAAAACAAATAAAATAATCAACTTTGTAATGTAATCATGATTACATTACAAGACAGATTACACCCTACCAAACGTATCCTTAATGAGTTAATCTTTCTCACCATGGATTAGCTTGTTTGCGGGTATTAGATGAGAATGATAAAATAGAAAATAAATGTACCTTTTAAAAAAAATCTCAAAGTTAGATTTTTTTTTTTTTTTTTTTTTTGTGAGAATTTCTCAATTTTAAATGCTCCATCAATTGCAGAATTAATATAGTTTCGGTCGAAGGCCATGCCATCACTACTTTGTGCACACTATGCTTGTCCATTCTGCTCGCATGGATTCTTTGCTTTATTTACTGCCCCAGTCAACCAAAACACTATGGAGAGCAACCATTGGCGGAGTTCCGGATCAACTTAATTATTTAAACCAAATCCTACGTCATTAACCACATTAACTAATTCAGTTTTTCAGTACAATTTTTTTTATTTTTGTTCACAATTCACACATATTGTATAATAAATACCACAACTATCTAGATTTTATTTTATTTTATTTTTAACTTTTTTCCATTTAAAGTTAAGCTATTAGAATAGTAGTAGCAGTTAGCCCTAGAAATTCTATAAATAGTTAGCAGTCCATGCCATCAGTTCAAACCATCTTCTTCCCGCGCTTTTTTTTTTGTTTCCCTGGCTTTCTTTGAGGCGAGGCTACGTATGTTCTCATTCTTCGATTCGATCTTCAACGTGCCGGAAAAGGAAACATGGTGCTCGCTTCGATCTCCACGGTGGTGCTGGGCTCGATCGCCTTCACCATATTCTGGATGCTGGCCGTGTTCCCGGCCGTCCCGTTCCTTCCCATCGGTCGCACCGCCGGGTCCCTCCTCGGCGGCATGCTCATGATCGTCTTCCAGGTGATCAGCCCCGACCAGGCCTACGCCTCCATCGACCTCCCGATCCTCGGCCTCCTCTTCGGCACCATGGTCGTCAGCATCTACCTGGAGCGCGCGCAGATGTTCAAGTACTTGGGCCGGCTGCTCTCCTGGAAAAGCAGGGGCGGCCGCGACCTCCTCTGCCGCGTCTGCATCATCTCCGCCCTCGCCAGCGCCCTCTTCACCAACGACACCACCTGCATCGTCCTCACCGAGTTCGTCCTCAAGCTCGCTCGCCAGCACAGGCTCCCCGCCAAGCCCTTCCTCCTCGCCCTCGCCTCCAGCTCCAACATCGGCTCCAGCGCCACCCCCATCGGCAACCCGCAGAACCTGGTCATCGCCGTCCAAAGCAAAATCTCCTTCATCAAGTTCTTCGTCGGCGTCGTCCCCGCCATGCTCGTCGGCGTCGTCATCAACATCGTCTTCCTGCTCTGCATGTTCTGGAACCAACTGACTCCCCCGCCGGAGGGCGACGAGCCGGAGAAGCAATCAGAGACGACGGTGACTGAAATCGAGGTGGAAACCCACACCTTCTCGCCGGCGAGGATGTCGCACCCTTCCCCGCTGCAGCATCTGCAGCCGTCGCCGCTGAGGACCCCCGCCGCCAACGACGTGGAGAGGAACGTGCCATGCCCCAACGCCGGCACCAAACGAGGCTGCTCCGACGTTTCCCACATCAAGATGTGCTTGACCAAGAAGGAACTCTTCTTGAAGAGCTTCGTCTACATCGTCACCGCCGGCATGCTGGCCGCTCTCCTCATGGGACTCAACATGTCATGGACTGCAATCTCTGCAGCCCTCATACTCGTCATCATCGACTTCAAAGACGCCGGCCCCTGTCTCGACAAGGTATATATGTATATATATATATAAATTTGATTTGTTCTTCAATTAAGTTATTAACCGATTACTCACCCCAATACTAGGTCTCCTACTCCCTATTGGTTTTCTTCTGTGGGATGTTCATCACGGTGGACGGATTTAACAGAACAGGAATCCCAAGCGAGTTCTGGGACTTCATGGAGCCGTATTCGCGGATCAACCATGCGAGTGGCGTAGCAGTTCTCTCTATGGTCATCCTTCTGCTATCAAACTTGGCCTCCAACGTACCGACTGGTAAGTTAATTAATTTTATACCGACTGGTAAGTTAGTTAATTAATTAACTGAAATAATCTAGCTACGTACTTAACTCGGTGGCAGTGCTCCTGCTGGGAGCTCAAGTGGCCAAGTCGGCTGCCGCAGTGTCCCCGAGCTATGAATCAAGAGCATGGCTGATACTTGCCTTCGTGAGCACCGTCGCCGGAAACTTGTCCCTCCTCGGCTCCGCGGCCAACCTAATTGTGTGCGAGCAGGCGCGGCGCTCCGAGACGCATGGCTACGACCTCACTTTCTGGGCTCACATAGTCTTCGGGCTGCCGTCGACTCTCGTCGTCACTGCCGCCGGCCTACCGCTGATCAAGGGTTAGGTGGAATTGTGTGCAGGTAATTAAGCTTCAAATGGTTGGTTGAAGACTGTAATTGTGTGTACTTGTTGATTAAGGTTGCTGGTTGTCGACAGCTTTAATTGGTAAGTTGCATTTAGGGAAAACAATAATTAAGGAATGAGTACTCCTAAAGTTGCCGGTCGAGGGCTGAATTTATAAAAAAAAATTAATTATCAACTGATGTCTTAATTGTGAAACCATAATTAATTAATCAAGAATATTGAACAAACAAGCTAATTAAAAAAATTAAGAATGTTCTGCTTTGGAGCTTTGAGTTGGGTTCGGTAGCTCCCTTTTAGAACAAAAGGAAAGGAACAAATAAGAAATTTCAAATTATAGACCGAAATGTTCATGAGGATTGAAAAATAATTTTCTAGGGTGATTGGGTGGCGAATGCCCTATTTATACAGAGGGAAACCATGAATTTATAGTTCAGAATTTTTTAATTTGTCATGATGTACATGACAACGTGTGTGTACGTAAGGTGAAATATCATTCATCAATATTGATGTGGATATGTCCTATGGACTAGGAAAATTAGAGAGAACGAGAGGAGTATTTTGATCATTTTACTGTAGCACTCCTTCCTAGGTCAGTGTTCATGCGAAGGAAAGAGGGTTTTTGCTTGGGTTCGGCGGGGGATTTTTTGCTTCACTGCTGCAGCCACGAACGGGGGAGGGCCCTTCGTCATTCAGAGAAGCCGCTGCCTCGCCGCCACCTCGCCATCGGTCGTCCCCTCACGCAGGCATCTTGGTTTCCCTTCTCCGCCACCATCTCCTCCCTTCTCCACGCCTACGACGCAGGACTCGCGTCGCCACCACAGTACGCTGGGCATTTGCTGCCGCCGCCGCCATTGCAAGGACAAAGGGGAGGCTGCCTTCACCAGCCGCCTTCTCCTCTCTCCCTCTCCTCTCGCTGACAGACACCTCTGGTCATCCCTTCTCGTCACCCACGCGACCCCTGTCGCGAACGCCGCCGCCGCTTCCTCTCGCGATGCCACAGTCACCTCTCCTCCTCCCCCGATGTCGCTGCTTCCTCTCCCATTTGTGCGTACCGCTGGCAATGCCAGCGGCTGTCGCCTCCTCTCCCCCATTCACGCATACACTGTCAACGAAGCAAGCAGCAGCTGCCTCCCTCTCCATGCGAAGCGTTCGCTTCACCTCCTCTGTTAAAGTTAATGTGTTATCACTTAAGTTTACTCATCACTAAGGTTACTTGCCCACTAAGGTTCTAAGGTTACTTGCCCCCTAAGTTGCTAGGTTACTTGCCCCCTAAGTTTCTTTCAAGTCTATATAAAGGCTTTGTAATCAAAAGTTTAAGAATCAAGAAAAACTATCTATTTCTCCTCAAGAGCTCTACCAAAATACTTACCAATTTCAACAGTTGGTATCAGAGCGTCCAGGTTCTACCAATCCAAATCCATGGCCAGCTCGAGTTTAACAAACATCAACCATCTCATTCCAGAGTTTAATGGCGAAGACTATGATTTCTGGTACGTGAAGATGAAGACCATATTTCGATCTCTTAACCAATGGGAGATTGTGGAGAATGGAGTACAAGAGCCCGAGGAAGCCACTGCCCTCAATGAGGTCGGTCTGAAGAAATTAGAGAAGTCTCGACAAGCCGACGCAAGTGCTCTCTCAATCCTTCAAAGAGCAGTCACTAAGGCTATATTTCCCAGAATCATGCGAGCCAACACGGCTAAAGATGCGTGGGAGATCTTGCAGAGCGAATTTCAAGGAGATGTGAAAGTAAGAGCGATTAAGCTCCAATCACTACTCAAGGATTTCGAAAATGCCAAGATGCAGGAGAAAGAAACACTCATGGAATTCTCAACCAGAATCTTTGATCTGGTCAATATAATGAAATCTCATGGTGAAGATATTACAGATCAAAGGCTGGTACGCAAAATTCTCATCTGTCTTCCTGAGAAATATGATCCCATTATTGCCGTCATTGAAGAAACAAAGGACCTAACAACACTCACCGTTCAAGAAGTGATGGCGTCCCTAAAATCGTTCGAGCAAAGATTGTCCAGACATTCTGAGAAGCCAATAGAGGGTGCATTCCAATCAAAGCTCAAAATTGGTAACAACGAACGAGAAGGCCAATCACGATTTGGATGGAAATCAAGAGGACGAGGTGGACGTATCTCAAAAGGAAAAGGAAAAGACAACTCATCGAATTGCAGCAATTGCAATAAGCCAAATCACTCCGAGAAGGACTGTTGGTTCAAAGGTCAATCGAGATGCAAAATATGCAATCGATTTGGTCACCTCGCCAAAGATTGCCGAAATAGGAACACTTATCAGGCAAATCAGGTTGGAGAAAATCAAACAGCTGAGGAGACACATGGAACATTCTATGTATGTCACATGGCCACCAACAAGGAGCAAGGAAAATGGTTGCTGGACAGTGGATGTAGCAACCATATGACGCCGATCTCAGAAATTTTCTCTGAACTCGACATTAGCATCAATGCTCCTGTTCAGTTTGGAAACGGAGAGCAAACAAAGTCAAAAGGACTTGGGAAAATTGCCATCGAGACGAAGGAAGGACCGAGTTGCATCAACAATGTCTTGTGTGTGCAGAGCTTGAGTCAAAATTTACTCAGCCTCGGACAATTGGTGGAAAATGGGTACAAGCTCTGCTTCGATAACAATGAATGTGTTATATTTGACAGGAGAGATAAGTCAAAGGTGTTCACAAAGATCAAAATGGTCAATCGAAGCTTCGCTCTCAACATCAATTATGCCGACCTAAAAGCTCATCAAGCTTCTACCTCGGACTACCTGACATCAACCTTATGGCATCGACGACTCGGTCATCTCAATTTACAAAGCCTCAAAGAGTTATCTGGCAAGAGTATGGTGCAAGGACTTCCTCACATAGAAGGAAAGCAACATGTATGCGAAGGATGCGCGTTTGGAAAGCAACATCGATTACCTTTCCCAAAAGGAGTATCATGGAGAGCTAAAGAAAAGTTGGAACTTATCCACACCGACGTCTGCGGGCCGATGGACACCCTTTCTCATGCTCAGAATAGGTATTTCATTCTTTTCATCGACGATCACACTCGTATGACTTGGGTCTATTTCATGAGGCAGAAGTCCGAAGTATTCATGATATTCAAGAAGTTTAAGAGTCTCGTCGAAAAACAGAGTGGATGCTTCATCAAAACCTTAAGAAGTGACAGAGGCAAAGAATACACTTCTAAAGAATTTCACAATTTTTGTGAAGATGAAGGAGTAGAAAGGCAACTAACGGTAAGGTACACCCCTCAACAAAATGGTGTTACCGAGAGGAAAAACCAGACAATCGTTGAAATGGCAAAATCAATGATGCACGAGAAAGGTTTACCCAAAATCTTCTGGGCTGAAGCAGTCTACACAGCCGTTTATTTATCTAATCGATGCCCAACCACAGCCATACCAAACAAGACTCCGTTTGAAGCATGGAGTGGTAGAAGACCATCGGTGAACCATCTCAAGGTATTCGGAAGCATTTGCTATTCTCAAATTCCAAAACAGAAACGAAGCAAACTTGACGAATCTAGCGAAAGATGTATTTTTGTCGGCTACAGCACCATGAGCAAAGGTTATAGACTATTTAACCTACAGCTGGGTCAAGTTATTATTAGCCGAGATGTTCAAGTTGATGAAAATGCTTTATGGAATTGGGAAGAAAACAAAGTTGAAAAGAAAGACATTTTGATCAGTACTGACAAAGAAGATGAAATTGAGCCAAGCACACCAGATTCAAGCTCATCTCAACCCAACGAAGAAAGCTCAACTGATCCAACTTCATCAAACTCCTCATCCCCAAGCGCAACTCCAAAAAGGTACAGATCATTGAGCGATATATATGCTACATGCAATTATTGCTCAATTGAGCCTGAGAACTTTGCTGAAGCAATCAAAGAAGAACCATGGAAAAAAGCGATGGAGGAGGAAGTTCATGTAATTGAAAAAAATCAGACATGACAGCTCGTCGATAAACCAAGAGACAAAGAAGTTATAGGTGTTAAATGGATCTACAAAGTAAAGCACAACCCAGACGGATCCATTCAAAAACACAAAGCAAGACTTGTGGCCAAAGGATATTCTCAACAGCCTGGAATTGACTACGGGGAGACGTTTGCCCTAGTAGCTCGGCTAGACACAATCCGAGCTATAATTACATTCGCCGCCAGCAAAGGGTGGAAACTTTATCAGCTTGATGTCAAGTCAGCATTTCTCAATGGTGAATTGAAGGAAGAAGTGTATGTAGATCAACCTCAGGGTTTCATCCTCAAAGGAAAAGAAGAGAAAGTCTACAAACTTAAGAAAGCGCTATATGGACTTAAACAATCTCCTCGCGCTTGGTACAGTGAGATCGACAACTATTTCAACCGAACAAAATTCGAAAAGAGCAAGAGTGAACCAACTTTGTATGTCAAGCAGCAAGGTAATGATGTTCTTATAGTCACTCTTTATGTTGATGACCTAATTTTCATTGGAAGCAACGAGAAGATGATCGAAGAGTTCAAAGATGACATGGCTCAAAAGTATGAAATGAGCGATATGGGTCTACTTCGACATTTCTTGGGCATGGAGATCTACCAAGAAGAAGAGACAATCTTTATCTGCCAAAAGATATATGCAGAAAAGATTCTGAAGAAATTCAACATGCTGGGATGCAATTCTGTCTCTACACCACTCATTATGGGGGAGAAATTGAAAAAGGAAGATGGAGGAAAAGCAGCGGATGTCACTTATTACCGTAGCCTCATTGGTAATTTGTTATATCTCACAGCAACTAGACCTGATCTCATGTATGCTGCAAGTCTACTTTCAAGATTTATGCAGAGTCCGAGCCATTTTCATCTCGGTGCAGCAAAGCGGGTCTTACGATATGTTCAAGGGACAACTGACCTCGGTCTAAGCTTTCAGAAGAATCACGCACTTAATCTTGTCGGATATTGTGATAGTGATTTTGGTGGATCCTTAGATGACATGAAAAGCACTTCGGGGTACTGTTTCTCCTTTGGTTCAGCAATATTCTCATGGGTATCCAAGAAACAACAAAGTGTTGCACAATCGTCTGCGGAAGCCGAGTACATCTCAGCATCAGTAGCCACTTCACAAGCAATTTGGCTTCGAAAAATCTTGGCTGATCTCGGTCACCATCAGATTGAAGGAACCGTGCTACACTGCGACAACAAATCTGCAATCGCTATGGCTAAGAACCCAGTTCACCACAACCGAACTCGACATATAGCACTCAAGCATCATTTCATTCGACAGGCAATTGAAGATAAAGAAATTCAACTTGAGTTCTGTCGATCTGAGGAGCAATTATCTGACATCTTCACAAAAGCACTTCCGAGAGAAAGATTTCAACAGCTCCGAGCCAAACTTGGAATCCGACAACACATTAAGGGGGAGTGTTAAAGTTAATGTGTTATCACTTAAGTTTACTCATCACTAAGGTTACTTGCCCACTAAGGTTCTAAGGTTACTTGCCCCCTAAGTTGCTAGGTTACTTGCCCCCTAAGTTTCTTTCAAGTCTATATAAAGGCTTTGTAATCAAAAGTTTAAGAATCAAGAAAAACTATCTATTTCTCCTCAAGAGCTCTACCAAAATACTTACCAATTTCAACATCCTCTCTCGTCGCCTTCGCTAGCAACACGGGTGCACGCCACCATCGCACGGGCCACCTCCCTTGTTTCTCCAGTGGTTGCCACCTCCTAAGTTTGTTACACTCCAGTGGTTACCTTCCAGCGATGCCTCTCTCTAGCCACCATCGCCGGTCAAGCACGCAACCAGCCACACCTTTGCCTTCTAGCGTCGTCTTCATGCCACAGCCAGCCATCGTCTCCTTTTCTCCCTCTCAACTTTTACCGACCACAGCACCCGCGAGAGCACCCATTCCATAACCCCCCGCGAGCACTCCTCAACCGTCGCCCCCGCTACCGGTACCTCAGATCCGTCAGTCTAGTCCTCCGACTCTCGATCCGCATTGTCATACGCCTCCAATGTCGATCGAGCCCCCGAGCTCTTGCTGTCATTATGTTCTGACCTGACTTGCGTGATGTTTTTATGTTTCGGCCTTCGTACCGTCATTGTATTCCTGCATGCACATCGATATCTTATCTCGCCCTACATGCCGATGTTATATCCTGGCCTGCATGCCGAGGTCACATCTAGTTTCGTGCCATCGTGTCTAGTTCCACTTCGTCAAATCCAGCTCTCCAGCATGTTCAGAGTCATCTACTCGTCCGCGTCATGACAACTCGACCAGCGTCCCGACCAGCTCACCGATCCACCTGAGGGTGCCCCATTGGGTCAAGGTATATTCTCCGTTCATATTCTATATACATTTCATTATTTTATGTCTTAGTATATTACTTATATGTTCATTGGATATTTGGATCTGCCTCGAACATCGGGGTACTAGCGACCTGGGTGACTTGGGCGACCTGGCCGCTGGCTGCAAGTAGTGTTGACCAGAGGACTATTGGATCCCGTAGTTATTTTGTTGTGATCAACCAAGTTAGGTTGGGTCCTGTTTGGTTTTGATCCCTGTGTCTAAGTGTGCAGAAGCTTAGGAACATAGGAAGTCGAGCGGAAGACGCAACTAACGAGAAGGATAATACGGGAAGGGAGCCGACGGGCTCGGTGCATCCGAGGGATGAAAAGACTACAGAAGAGTACACCGGTGGACGAGAAGAACATACACGACGTTCGAGAGACGAGAAGCCGGAACAGAAGCTTGCTCGAGGAGAAGGTCATAAATTAGATTCAGGTGAGTCCTATTTCAGTTGGTCACAATCATCCAAACGAACGGAGCAGCGGAAGATCCAAAAGAAGGTTGGAGCTATTTATATGCTGCAGGCAGAGGGTGCCCTCCATAAGTATGGGAGGTGCCCTCCATAAAGGATGGGAGGCGCCCTCCATAAGGTATGGGAGGCGCCCTCCATAAGGTATGGGAGGCGCCCTCCATGCTTATTGAGGGTGCCCTCGACCCAGTCTTAGTAGCTGTTTGGCAGCGGATAAAGCTTTATTCGTTACCTCGCTGGAGGCACCCTCCAAGCCCCTTAAACGCGTCCTCAAGCAGTAGATAAGATTTTTCAAAGGCTATAAAAGGACCCCTGGACCTAAGAAAGATACAACGACTTAAGAACAACTACTGTAATCATTTCCTAGAGATTTTCTAAGCTTTTTAAAGAGTGTAAGAGACTTCTCCGCCTATAGAGAAGGAGATATTTCTAGTAGAGTTTTACAACCTCCTTGGATTAACAACTACCTAGGTTGTAACCAAGTCAAATCTGTTTGCCTCTTTTTGTTTTAATTAGTTGTTCATTTCAGTTTATTTTAATTGTGATATTGCTACTAATCTTGGTTGGAAAGAAGGGAAATGTTTTATTTTTTTAAACGCTGCTCCGTCTCACCGGCTCCTCCGCTGTGCCAATAAGTGGTATCAGAGCTCGACCACCTCAGAAGGATTGATCGCCGACTGAAGCATCAAGATCAAGACGATGGCCGGTACAAGCATTCATCCACCAAAGTTCCAGGGAGACTTCGCACAATGGAAACGCCGAATGGAGGTATTCTTCAAAACAGATTTCAAAATTCTTTTAACAATGAAATATGATTTTACAGTTCCAAAAGACAAAGAAGAATATTAGTGGACGAAGAAGGAGCAAGCCGACTTCGTGGTGAACGGTAAAGCAGAATTCCATCTGCTCAACGTTCTTCTGCCCCAGGAGGTCAATCGAATCGACAGCTATGACTCAACAAAGGAACTTTGGGAGAAATTTCTGGAACTGCACGAAGCTTGCGAGACGGGACGTGCTCCGAAATCAACTAACGAACCTCCGGATGGAAGAAGGAGAGTTAGTAGCACAACTACACGGAAGAATCAAGGAGTTGATCACCGGACTAATAAACCTTGGAGAAACGGTAACGAATCGGGATGCACAAAGGTATGCGTTAAATGCATTTCCAAGAACACCTGAATGGACAACTATAGTAGACTCCTAATATATATCCAAGGATCTCGAGGTTAGTACTTTAGAAAGTCTTTGTTAGAGTGTATACTAAAAGTCTAGCTTTTGTAAATATTTATTTATGAAATAAAAGAATCATATTGGTCAAATGTCTACATTTTATTTGTTAAGTGTAGTTGTTCAATTAATTTATATTGTAGATAACATGGTGTGTGGTGTCACACACAGAAGATCATGTTATCAGTTCTTTATAAATTATAAACAGTTGCTCACGACTAAGATGGAAATGAACAAACCATCAGAATAGTCGTAGTGTAATTAAGTATTAGTTTATCTTTACTAATAAATTGCACTGATACATTTTAAGTGTATTGAGTAGGACCATTTATGTAAGTTCTTTTTGTACTGACTTAGTAAAAGAACTAGACCTTAGTTATTATGGAAGTGTGTGCTCTTAATCCTAATATAATAACAAACACATATATTTAGTATTTATTTCTTTAACTTATCAAAGGGTGAGATTTAGTTCGATAAATCAATAGGCTCGATAAGTTGAGAAATGATATTACTTATAGTGTGTGTTGTTGATTATAGAAGTAATTTGTGTCCTAGTTATCTACGTTGAGAATGCCCCCAAGAGGAGCTCATAAGGATTGTCATGTTAAACCCTGTAGGTGGACTTAGTCCAACATGACAATGAAGTTGAGTGGTACTACTCTTGGAGCTAGATATTAATTAAGTGAGTTGTCAGTAACTTACTTAATTAGTGGGCATTCGTTATCTTAAACACAAGGAGACTAACACACTCATGATAAGAAGGAGCACATAATGAAATTTGGGATTGATGCGGTAGTGCGATAATAACTTTCTAGTAGAATGAGTTATTATTGATGAACTTGAGTTGTGTGTTCGGGGCGAACACGGGATACTCAAGCTCATCGGAAGACCAAAATCAATTTCTCCTCTAGGTCCCTGTCGTAGCCTCATTAAAGCCTCAAGTCCACCCATATAAATCTCTTCTTGGTGTCCAAGAAGAGACCGACCCATGGCCTGGTGACCAAGCCAAATGGGTCGGCCAATCTCCTTCACAAAGGGGGTGGCCCTTTGCTTGGTGTCAAAGCAAGGAGGGGCCGACCATGATATGTAAATTAGGAGGGGTGTTTTGAATTTTTAAAATCTTCTCTTTGTAGAAAACTACAAGTTTTAAAATATAAAACTTTTCTTATTTGAATTAGGTCACATGGTTTAAAAGAAAGTTTAAAAGTTTTAAAATTTTTCCTTTTTAACCATCCTCATGGTTTTAGAAAAAAAGGAAGAGAAGTTTTAAATTTTAAAATTTTTGTAACCATGTTAAAAAGGAAATTTTAGAAGAGAAGTTTTAAATTTTAAAACTTGGTTTTAATTTTTAAAACTTGGTTTTAATTTTTAAAACTTTCCTTTTTTCTAACATCCACATGGGGAAATTTAAAAGAGAGCTTGTAAAATTTTATAAGAACTTTTCTTCTTTGCTTATAAAATTTTTACAAAAGTATTTCCTTCCTTTTAAGTGGTCGCCGACCAATCAATAGATCATCCAATCATTGATTTGGTGATTGATTCAATCAAGAGGAAAGAAAAGGAAAAATAAAAAGGGAAAAGGAAAAACAAGAGGAAGATTTTAGTTTTTGTAAAAAGTCCTTCCTTATTTGCCTTGGGCAAGTAATATAAAAGAAGGGGAGGAGAGGCCTCATGATAAATCAATTCTTATTCTCTTGGTGGAGCTCCTCATTGTGGTCGGCCCTCTCTCCCTCTCTTTTTTCCTTTGCTCTCTTTTGCTCCTTGGTGGTGGTGGTGGATGAAACTTAGAGAAGGAGGAGAAGCTCTTTGGGTGGTGTTCATCTTGGAAGATCATCGGCCATACGACGTCCAAGGCTAGGCGAGGAATACGGTAGAAGATCTAGAGGTTATTAGCATACAAAGAGAATGTATAACTTGTAATTTTCTTCCGCATCATGCTAGTTATTTTTCTTTGTATGAATTCTAAACACAAGATGCATTAGATTCTAGTTTTTCGAATTTGTTATTCGAGTTTGTATTTTTTGTTTTTTGAATTTGTGATTCGATTGTTCTTTTTGGTTAAACCTAGAGTTATATAAGAAAATTAAATATTAGCTTTCCTTAAAAGGCTTTGTCTAGGAAGTGGTGGTTGCTCCCATATCCAAGAAGGCCTAGTGCCTCGCCATGTTTAACTTGGAAGTCAATTTTAGAAATTAATATTTAATTGAATTTATAACGTAGGTGGATTTGGATCAATGTTGTTAAGTTCCGCTTGCGATCCAAGTCTAAACCATTAAGAACAGATAAGTTAAATTTGGAATCAATAATGTTAAGTTCCATCGCGATTCCTAATTTAACTTCTAAAGAACACAATAGGTTATTTAGGAAAGGTTCGACACTTGTACAAAATTTTTGTACAGTGGAACCGGTACGATCTTCCTAGGATTAACCAACAGTCTTTTCTCTACTTTTGAATTACACGAATCTTAGTGCGTAGGACAAAGAAAAGGACCAAGTCAGAACATTGCCCTGAAGGCAAGAACCAATGATTCAGACTCCGAAGAATCAATTGATGAAAATGGAGTAGCGCTAATGGTAAGAAAGTTCAATAAATTTATTAAATCAAATAAATTTAAGTCACATATGAGAAAGCAGTATCGAAACAAAAGGATCATCCGATACTACAATTGCAACGAAGAATGACACATCAAAGATGGATGCTCAAAATCGAAGAAAAATGACAAAGAGAAAGAAAAGTCTGAAAGACCAACATCCACCAAACGCAAGAGTCTGAAGGCCACATGGGATGAATCATCATCCTCCAAATATGAAGTTAAAGTCTACGTTGGACTTTCTCTAATGACAATCCATCAAGAAGATGATGAGACCAGCTCAAAGATGAACATAGATGAAGGGGGAGGATCATCGGAAGAAAGCAGCGATGAAGGGGGAGGATTAGAAATTGATGTAAGTGAGGTACGTGCTCTTTCTTCCAAACAGTTCTTTAAATTTATTAAAAGTCTTACTAAAGATCTAGTTAAATTAGAAAAGGAAAATGCTGAATTAAAATTGAATTTAGCAAAAACATGTCCTCTACAATTATATGATAATCAAAAATTAAAAAATGAAAATTTGAAAATAGAAATCGAAAAACTGAAAAATGACCATGCATGCTTGAATAACTTTCAAAAATCAAAACTTAGAATTTATGGTAAATTAAATTGGTATATTAGATATCACCAAGGTTAACTTAGAAAAATTTCTAGAGAAAATGTACCCCCTAAATTCTTAGTTAACTCAATAGGAAGGAACCTATATTGGGTTCCAAAGTCTTACTTATAAGATTAAATACTTTTCTAAGGCTTTCAGAAAAGATTGAATGTTTAAATTCTCTAAAAGGCTTTGTCTAGAAGTGGTTGATGATCCAATAACCAAGAAGACCTAGTGCCTCGCCACAGACTGGAAGCCGATTATTGAATTAGATATTTAATTGACAAACTGATAAACTTATGAACTTAATTAAGATAATTGCTTTCAATGTTTGTCAATTTTTGGAAAACTCCATAAGTTGGAAATTGTTTTGAATTTCTTTTACTTGTTTTGTATTAAATTAAGTTTTTTTTATCTCCATATTTTTTGATGTGATCAAAGGGGGAGAAATATGTACACGTTTAGGGGGAGTTAGAATTTTTTAAATTTCTGAATTCAAATCAGTTTATCTTTTACTTAGTGTTACAATTTCTTTTATTGCAAACTTTATACTTAAAATGTTTTTTTTTTATTTTTCTGTTATTACCCTAACTTGAACTTGAGTTGATGCACATCAAAAAGGGGGAGTTGTTGTACCCTATAATTATTTTGATGTGATCAACCAAGTTAGATTGGGTCTTGTTAGGTTTTGATCCATGTGTCTAAGTATGCAGGAGCTTAGGAGCACAGGAAGTCGAGCGGAAGATACAGCTAGCGAGAAGGATGATATGGGAAGGAAGCCGATTGGCTTGGTGCATCTGAGGGACGAAAAGACTGCGGAAGAGTGCACCGGTGGACGAGAAGAACATACGCGATGTTTGAGGGACAAGAAACCGGAGCGGAAGCCTACTCAAGGAGAAGGTTGGAAATTGGATTCGGATGAGCCCTATTTTGGTTGGCCGCAATTACCCAAGCAAACGGAGCAGCAGAAGATCCAAAAGAAGGTTGGAGCTATTTATATGTTGCAGGCAGAGAGCACCCTCCATAAGTATGGGAGGCGCCCTTCATAAAGGATGGGAGGCTCCCTCCATAAGTATGGGAGGCGCCCTCCATGCTTATTGAGGGCGCCCTTGACCCAGTCTTAGCAGCCATTTGGCAGCGGATAAAGCTTTATCCGTTGCCTTGCTGGAGGCGCCCTCCAAGCCCCTTAGAGGCATCCTCAAGCAGTAGATAAAATTTTTCAGGGGTTATAAAAGGACCCTTGGATATAGGAAAGATACAACAACTTTAGAACAACTACTGTACTCATTTCCTAGAGATTTTCTGAGCTTTTCAAAGAGTGCAAGAGGCTTCTCCGCCTACAGAGAAGGAGATATTTCTAGTTGAGTTTTACAACCGCCTTGGATTAACAACCACCTAAGTTGTAATCAAGTCAAATCTGTTTGTCTCTTTTCTTTTTAATTAGTTATTCATTTCAGTTTATTTTAATTGTGATATTGCTACTAATCTTGATTGGAAAGAAAGGAAAGGTTTTATTTTTTTTAGACGTTGCGCCCTCTCATAGGCCTGTCGCTGCGCCAACAAGGACTTCTGACGACTTGATCAACATAGAAGTTATCTCAACATATCCCCTCTGTGACATCACAATTTGGTCAACATTCCGTCTACCTCACCCAACGGTCTGTCTAACTCAGATTTTAGACAGGATCATATGCGATAACCTTTGTACTTCTCAGTAAAGGAAGTGTCTTCACAAGAGATGTGGCTTTTACACTTCTCAAAACAGGAGGATTCCCAACACGGTATTATTAAGCTTCGTTTCTCTTCTAGCATGATATTTTTATTTTTAAAAATTTTATTTTTCTTTTCATATTTATCTAATTTCGTTCAAAGAATTTACTAAATCTATTAACTGTGATTTAAAGGAGGAAGACTTTACCTCACTTACCGAGTCGTCTCCCTCTTGGTCCGATCTCTCTTCTTCACTTTTAAATGATGAACTATCATTAGTTAGTTACCATGTATGCTTTGTAGAAAACTGGGATTGTGAAGAGTCATGTTGTCTTTTTCTTATGAGTTTGAATTACCCAAGTTGCATTTAGATTTTTATTTTGGCCGGTATTGCTACTTCTTTGCTTTCTTTAATGAATTTGCTCTTTCTCCCTCTTCTTAATTTTGGATACGAGTCTATTACCCCTTCCTTGTTGCAGCAGTTATAGCACCGTACCATTCTTCTATCTTTCTCTCTTTTTGTTCTTCAAATACTCCTTCAAATCTTTCCTATTCAATTTAATTTATTTTTTAAATTTTCGTGTACCTTACTTAGCAAACATGTGTTTCCATCGATGTCTTCGCCCATAGTGAAATCATCGGAATAGAACAATACTTTAGTCCTTTTCTTTACCAACCCACGGTATGGTTCTATGTTCAGTGGAGTGTTTTCTTTCATTGTTTGGATCCTTAGAAGCATGTAACTCTAATTCCGAAAATAATGAACCTAAACTAATTACATTCAAGTCTCATGATAATGTAGCTATTGACTCTGAAGCTGTAATACTTTCTTTGGAAGAGCGTTCAGAGCCATTAGGATGATATCTCTATTTGACATATTTCCACGAATATTTGTTAGTTCTAAAATGAGTTGCTTATACCTTGAGTGCATTTTAATAATTTTCTCCCCCTTCATCATAGTGAATGAATTCAGCCTTCATCATACTAGATCTCTTCGTGCTAAACTTCTATTGAACCTTCATAGATCGATCTCGATTACTCACTCATAATTCCTTTGTTGTTGAGTAGTTTCCAATTTTGCTCATTTCTGATTTCGGTAAGTGTCCGCTACAACCTCCTCCTTCTACTTCTTGGTCAACCTAGAAAGAGGAATCAAGCAATCATTTTCATCAATTTGAAGATCATACCATTCTTAAATTTTGATAGCTGTGTCAATATTGAGTTTGAAGTAGAGAGCCATCTTTCGCTTCCATGATGCAAAATTTCCCTTGAATTTTGGAATCTGAAATAGATCTTCTGCCATATGCTTCGTTGTATGTTAGTCCCTTGATAACGTAACCTACTCTGATACCACGTGTTGGATCGCTTGATGCCGATGTGGTAGAGGGTGAGGTGAATATCACTTTTGATTTGTAGTGTTAGTTTTTTCTACAAGTAAAAAATTGCACAACGAAAATTAAAGAAAATTTCAAACAAACACACTAATGGAACATTTTCAATTTACTTGGTTCACAATCCCTCAGGATTGCTATGTCCAAGGTCGATGCACCTATGATCCATTACTTTTTCCCCAGCCCCTCAAGTCCTTTATATAGCATTCTGTTTGCGACTATCAATCAACTCTTTGTCACCCACCAATTGATTGATTTTCAAATCTTATCAATATCGTGTCATTGCTTTTGTTGGGAATAAATTAAAGTTCTACATTGAAAATATATAGAAAAGATCATGGATTTAAAGGATGAAATATATCTCTATTGATATGAGACCTTTTGGGTAGAACCAAAAAAAATTATAAGGGCTTAGACTTAAAGTGGACAATATTATACAATTATGTAAATTCTTTTGGTCATAACAAATAGTATCAGAGTCGTGTGGGATAATCTTGAATAAAGTTGAGGGGAGGTTTAAAGCAGGTCAAGAGTGACCAGATGCTTGTGGGGAGACTCAAAGCAGGTTAAGAGTGATTGAATGCTTATGAGGAGACCCGAAGTAGGTTAAAAGTGACCGAATGTTTGAGAGAAGGCTCAAACCATGAGAGTAATGGTAATTCTTAGTTTCAGGGGAGGATTTTTAGAAATACAATCAAAATCTCACATTGAAAATACATAAAAAATATCATGGGTTTAAAAGATGAAAAATATTTTCATTGATATGAGACATTTTGGGTAGAATCTAAAAATAAATTCATGAAAACTTAATTAGACCCAAAGTGGATAATATTATATCATTATAAAGATATATAAATTCCTTTTGTCATAATAGATATTTCCATCTTTGGCTTCATTTCAACTATCATTGTGGCAACAATCAACTAGACTGATCTGTATCTAATCAATTGCTCTAGTTGATTTCTGAACTTAATGTGCTCCTTCTATGGATTTTAGTCAACTACGCCAATTGATTACAGAACTACAAATCTGTTGTCATCAATTAACTGATCCTTGCCCATCAATAGACTGCCACAAATTTAATGCCCCGAAAGCTTGAACATAAGGTATTTGGATTATCAATCTATTGAAGCTCATCTATCAGTCAATTGATATATACAACCTTAATTAATATCTCAACTAGATCAAAACTCGAAGTATGAACCACTAGTTGATTTAGTCTTACCCAACAATCGACCGATGACTTGACTTCAACCAGTTTTAAGGTCGAGTCCATTAAAGACACTTGTCAACCCTTCGACCAAAGTGTACACTATTTATGCAATTGATCCTTGGTCAAGGTTGACCAAACTCAAGTTGACTCGATTTGGGGTTTCAATATTTGGTTAATATGTTAGTTGGCAAGAAAAAAGTCCAAGTGGACCACGGTTGACTAGACACTTGCAGTCAGAAGTCCAACAAAGAGTTGACATGTGACATAAAGTCTCAATAGATCAAGTTTAACCAGACGATAGATAATGAGAAAGTCCCGATATGTCAAGGTTGACCGTATATTAGGCAAGAGAAGTCTCGGTAGATCAAGGTTGATCGAATATTTGATAAAGAAAGTCATGGTAGATTGAGGTCAACAAGATAGCGTACAAGATGAGAATTCATCTTTGATGAGGTAGAAATAGTAATATTAGTTGATTGATCAGGTATATCAATCAACTAAATAATAGATTCTGCAATCTTGTTATAAAACTTGCTAATGTGCTATAGTAATTTGCTACAATACTTATGAATAGTAAATTGCTATAGTTACAATCGACTGATGAATTTGATCAGTTGATTGATGATATTGTAGCAACATACAGAACCTTCAAAAATAGATTGAAAAACTTGACTAATCATAATAGTCAACTGATTGTATATTAGTCAACTTATTGTATTAGTCGACTGATGGATTATATTAGTCGACTGATGACATTGTTCGAGTGAACAGAATATTAATAACTCGATTGCAAGATTCGACTGATTAAGTAATAATCGACCGATGTAATGATCAATCGATTGATACTGAGATGGATGAAGTAGTTGAGCTAATAAGTCGGAGCAACGTTGAAATCTACAGTGGATCAATCAATTGATGGGTAATAACTATATCGACTGATAGACAAAAACCAACCTCAATCTAAAGGCTACAAAAGAAGGTTTTGAGGGGATTTTTAGAGCCAATTCTTGAGGGCTTGGAGATGAAGTACTACTGCATTTCCTGCCATCAATAGGCAATCCAAAAAGATAAAAGAGCAAGCAAAACAAAGTTTCACTTGTAAAGTTGTTTTCACTTTCATTTATATTTGTGCTTTGTTTTGTGTTGTATTGCTTTGTAACAACAGGTGTTGTAAGAAGCTTCTCTGTCTCCAGAAGATATATGAGAAGGAGAAGGTTTAGTGGTTGTAGACCGCTAGGACTAGATCTTGGAGTAGTCACTTTCGGTGATGGTGAACCAAGTAAAATTTTGATGTTGTGCATATGATGTTGATTTGGTTTGAAGTTTCCGTTGTGCAATCTATCAACGTGATCAAAACTATTCACCCCCTCTAGCTTGCAAGATCCTAACATACACTCCACTCATCTAACAAATTGTACCTTCCAACCGCGAGGGCTTCTATTGCTAAGCTATATCCCTCATATGCTTTGAGCCCGTGACCCATCCTTAACTATTCTTTTGCCTTCATTTGTGTCGATTTCTTTCTCATCCTATAATCCCTTGAATGCACCATCCTTCTCCGATCTTACAAACCATGAGCTATCAAGCCCTCAACACCTGTGTATTTAGTAGACTCTACACAACTTAGCACACATATCATATCACCATAAAAAACTAACTTAAATTCTTTGTCAATATCATCAAAACTATTAAGACCAGGAATGGATGCCCTAATAGTGATAGCCTATGCAAAATTTACGTTATCTAGAGCTTGATAATTTTTAAAGTATTGTGACTTAAGGGTGTTTTTAATTCATATGTTTGGCATACCTTACAAGGTTTATAAGTTAACCCAAGGGGGGTCCTCACACTGAACCAAAGTATTGAGCAATTAGAAACATTGTTCCAAGTCAACTAGAAATACTATTTTGATTGGAAATATTCCGCCCCCACAGGCATAACCGAATTGATACTCAGATGGCTGAATCACTTCATTGATTAGAAAATGTTCCTACTCATCTAGATTACTTTTTCTAGCTGTCTATAGGTTGATTTTTGTGGAGATGAAGCTTCTGTTTGAGTCCTAGTACTCTAGATGACTAGAAGTCAACTAGAAGATGAGTAATAGATTGAAATCCTTTTTAACTAGCAGCAAGCTTAGGTCAATGTCAAGGTTTCAATTTTTCATAGTATTTTCTAGTATTGTTTTAACCCCTTATATATGCTAATTGTTTTATTCTTGTTGAGAGGATTGGTTTCTAGTATTCTAGAAACTACCTTATTGTTGTTATATCATGCATTGTAGATAACTCTCTAGCTCTTGAGGTTTGAACCTTGTGAGATTTCATCCAATGAGTAGTGGAAATTCAATAGGTTTTGACTTGTAGCATATAAGACTTCATCCTTGATTTGCCATTCATTGTCTCATTTAAAAAACAATTTAAGTGGATTTTTATGGGGTGTGTTCATGTTTGTGGAGAGGGGGTGCTGATGTACTAGATGCGTCCTATATGTCATGAAGTAGGAATATAGAATCATCAAATCGAGTGACATTCATTATTGACATTGTGTTTATTTTTATATTTATTTTTGTTTGCATATTTTGACATGTTATTGATCAAACAGTATATTTGAGCTTTTTTTTATGTAGGAAATTGAAAAGATGCATAGTCTATTCCTCTAGCCAAGACATATTTGAAATAATCAAGATGGATTATTCCCTTAACCAAATCAAATTTGAAATAATCCTAGATTCAGTTGGAGTGAAGTGAGAAAATAGCATTCAACATATCTCCAATTAAAGACAACAAAATATGTCAAAAAAAAATTGGGGTAATATATATATATATATAGTTCTTCCAATAAGCAAAGTTCTCCATCTTAATCTACATGAACCATCCAATCACACTGCATAGACAGACCGGTGAATTATTGAACGTACGTGTAGAAATCGACAACAGAATTATAGAACAAATATTACCAACGACAGCACTCATAGGGCATATACGATCACACTCGATCGATCGATCGATCGATCGCGGAAAGAAAATATGTCTATATACTTGTATTTGGATTTGTCGTCGCTTGAGTAATTAATTAATTGTCTTCTTCGGCGTAGGCAGCGTCCTCTTCGTCGCCGGCGTCGGCGACGGCGTCCTGGTACTGTTGGTACTCGGAGACGAGGTCGTTCATGTTGCTCTCGGCCTCGGTGAACTCCATCTCGTCCATGCCCTCGCCGGTGTACCAGTGGAGGAAAGCCTTGCGTCGGAACATGACGGTGAACTGCTCCGACACGCGCCTGAACATCTCCTGGATGGAGGTGGAGTTGCCCATGAAGGTGGCGGACATGGAGAGTCCGGTGGGCGGGATGTCGCACACGCTCGACTTCACGTTGTTGGGGATCCACTCGACGAAGTAGGACGAATTCTTGTTCTGCACCGCGATCATCTGCTCGTCCACCTCCTTGGTGCTCATCCTCCCGCGGAACATGGCGGACGCCGTCAGGTAGCGGCCGTGCCGCGGGTCGGCGGCGCACATCATGTTCTTGGAGTCCCACATCTGCTGCGTCAGCTCCGGAATGGTCAGCGCGCGGTACTGCTGCGACCCGCGCGACGTCAGCGGGGTGAACCCCACCATGAAGAAGTGTAGCCGCGGGAAGGGAATCAAGTTCACCGCCAGCTTCCGCAGGTCGGAGTTCAGCTGCCCCGGGAAGCGCAGGCAGCACGTCACCCCGCTCATCGTCGTCGATATCAGATGGTTCAAATCACCAACTACACGTACGCATAAAACCAAATCTCATCAAATGAATCAAATTACAATGATCGATCGATCGATCGATCAATTGCTAGCTAGTACAAATTATATGCACTGCACTCACAGCTGGGATTGGTGAGCTTGAGGGTGCGGAAGCAGATGTCGTAGAGGGCCTCGTTGTCGAGCACCATGCACTCGTCGGCGTTCTCCACCAGCTGGTGCACCGACAGCGTCGCATTGTACGGCTCGACGACCGTGTCGGAGACCTTCGGCGACGGGAACACGGAGAAGGTCAGCATCATCCGGTCGGGGTACTCCTCCCTTACCTTGGAGATCAGCAACGTGCCCATCCCCGACCCCGTGCCTCCCCCCAGCGAGTGGCAGATCTGAAACCCTGAATCGATCGATCGATCGATCGATCGGGTAAGATTAATTAATTAATCAATTAATTCTTTGAGGCATTTGGACGAGCACCTTGGAGGCAGTCGCAATTCTCTGCTTCCTTGCGGACGACGTCGAGCACGGCGTCGATGAGCTCGGCGCCCTCGGTGTAGTGCCCCTTGGCCCAGTTGTTGCCGGCGCCGTTCTGTCCGAAGACGAAGTTGTCGGGGCGGAAGAGCTGGCCGTAGGGGCCGGTGCGGAGGGCGTCCATGGTGCCGGGCTCCAGGTCCATGAGCACCGCGCGGGGGACGTACCGCCCCCCGCTCGCCTCGTTGTAGTAGACGTTCACCCGCTCCAGCTGCAGGCGAGACTGCCCCACGTAGTTGCCCTTGGGATCGATGCCGTGCTCGTCCGACACCACCTCCCAGAACTTGCCCCCGATCTGGTTCCCGCACTGCCCTGCCTGCACGTGCAGTATCTCCCTCATCCTTCGATCAATCAATGGCGTCACAAATTAGGACGATTAATTACGGAAGGAAGAGAGATGGCTTTGAGCTTTTGTAGATGGAATGGAGGAGCTAGGAGAGCATACGTGCTTTTAATATATAATTGGATGGATATTTTTAGGGAGGAAGAAGAAGAGAAGAGAAGAGAAGAGAAGAGAAGAGATGGTTGGTGCAGAGGGCAGAGGGACCATTTTATTTTATTTTATAAAATAAAAATAATATTTTTTTCTTAATAAATTATCTAAAAAGATTTTGGATAAATCTACAAGCTAGGATTAAATCTGAACAACTCTTAACTCTTGTTAAAGCTTAATACTAATTAAATTTCACAAATATGCATGTATTCTATTGTACTCTTTAGAATTAATGTTTTCGTCGATAGTTCTATATATACTTTTCATTTTAATTTTTGATCCGTGTTGGTCTATGTAATAATTTTGATTGAAATTGCTATATGAATCTAAATTTATCTAATTTTTCATTAAATATACAAATCTATTTAGTCAGAATTTAGTTGATAATTGAATTGTAATACATGCATATAATTAATATATAGAGATAATATTATTAAAATATTTTTAATAATGACTTATAAAATGTATTCTGATTGATCAAATTCTAATTATTTAACATTGTTTAGATCATATAATAGTTTTGGAGCTTATGAAGTCATCTCTTTTCCTTAGTTTTGTTGTTTAATACCTATAATTAGTACTTTTGATTAAAGATTTTACATGGAACTAAATCGCCTAAATTTCAAAGATTGCTTTCTATGTTATATTCTCTGAAGCTTCTTAAGTCATTCTATGCATTTGTTTGTTTTTTTTTTTCAATTTTGATCAGCTTCGATCTATATAGCCGGTTTAATTTGGTCAAAATCATCACAAATAACTAATCGCTCAAGTTTTAAAGATGAATCATTTGCTGTGTTCGCCTTTGAAATCTTAAAACCCTAATAATTTCAACCAAAATAACAGCTTATTTATGAGTAGCTTGTTTCATCGGAAGGACATCTATCGTATCTTATTAGTTATTGCGATCAACTAGCTTACTTTAGTAGTAGAGAATCTGAGTTTTTTCTTTTTTTCATTTACTTGGCTACAAAATAACTCTAAGAGGTTATGTAATAGTCATCAAATCTTTTTCTAGATTTGATTGATCTGTCATGTAGTCATCTTTTTTACGAATACATTTTAACCTATGTTTATAATGTTAAGGTGACCAGTCCGATCCTATAAAAAAATTTTATGGCCGGGTAAATCAAGAAGCATAGATAGAACCTAACCGATGGCCTGATGTCACAAGTAAATTGAACTTCTTAGATATAATATATTCTGTAAGATTTGAACCCTTGTTATTTAGAAAATCCGTTCCACTACTTATTATTGCATCATAATCACAAGGACAACTGCTCTTTTATTCTAGGGGAAAGGAAGAATCATTTAACAACTACAGAACAAAATCATTTAACATCCACCACGAGACAAAACATAAATATTTGGGTTGAACCAATCTTCTTAGGTAGACAAATGAGAGATTTAGATGAATTTAAAGGGCAGGCACAGAACAAATTTGGTAGGACACTATACCAAAGGCACTTACTAAATTTATGATATTAAAAACTGCCCATTTAATCTTTACCCATAGATTGCTCCAGAGATAATGGTTCAAGACAACGTTTTTTCAATTTTCCAAATATTTAAAAATCGAGTCCCAGTTTCAGTAAATTAACGAATGAATTTTTTTTAATAGATAGTTGACCTAAGAGTTGATCTAAGAATTATATTGGAAGCTGTCCGTTGTGAATATCTTTAAATTTATTTTGCCAGCTGATGAAAATTTCCTGTAAGACAGAATCGAACCTGTTAAAATTAGTCGGCGTAAATTGAATATTCGATGTCAAATAAAAAAATCAGCTGATAGACAAGAGCCTGCCTAATTAGCTCGCCTGGAGCTCCCACCAATGCTGATTATCCTTTTTCTAATGGACAAATAACGTGGGAGGAGCTGGGTGACATGTGAGCTTGTATCTGAGACGGACATGGCAACGGCAGCAGAGCTGGAACCCGGAGGAGACAAGCAGCCTGCAACTTTGATAACATGCTCCAACTCATCATTTCTCTGTATTAATTCTCCCTCAAATCATTGAGGTTATAATGCTTGCTTGTGGATATAAAAATTCGACACGACAGAGTGGTTTAGATGTTACAGTCGAGAAATACAAATCAACAGTCAGTAGAATGATCATTGCAATAGATCTTTTGGTTTCATTATCTAGAACAGACAAGTGCCAGTTCACAAATTAAAAAAAAACTTGAAGATTATGTACAAACTAAGCCAAGAATGAAAGCAATTAAGTCGGCAACAAATTAAGCATCTATCTGGTAATTATATATCATTGCAGTTCTTTTCTCATCATTAATCATTGAGACTTTACCTGTTCATTAGGGATTTAAATAAATCCCTTTCCTGACAGTAAACTCTGGACAGTGTGTGGAGGACAGCAGGGTCTCTGAATTATTGGAGACATGACGTTGTTGGCCAGTCAAACACTCGAATGATTGCCGTGGCCTGCCTTCGCCGGAATCCAACGCCACCTCTTCTGCTGCATGATTTGGCAGTAAAACTGAAATGGATAAATTAAAGGTGGAGACGTCGTCGCCGTGTGCTCCACACTGCTGTCGGTGCTGCTCGATCGTCCCTTAGCTCCAGTGTTTTTTTATTCGGACGGGCCAGTGATCTGAACTGGTGGATGGAGTTAAAAATTCAGTCAGATTAAAGTTTCTTCGAGTTTAGTTTATTTAAGAAATCGACAGAATGATAATAATTCTCAAGATTAATAAACACATTGACTAACTCAGGCTCAAGAATGTGGAGGCAAGTTTGGTACGAGCGATAGATGGAATCAGACATTAATTCCTACGGATCAAGAGTCTCAATTGATGAGAAAAGATAGGCAAACCGACAGGGTAAGATGCTAGCTGTGGTAGATGCCCTGCCTTTGTCATGTATAAGATGGGTGAAAGAGATATCAGGAGCTCAATTGTACACTAGGGGCTATTTTAAGGTGCTCGAATTGATGCTTGATTAACTTGAATTTCCATCTGAATTGTAGAAATGAAGTCAAATTATTGGGTAGTCATCGTCCTTATCTATGTTTTATTATTTTTACAAAAGTAATGAGGTGTAACACACACATGACAGAGAGAATCACATTGAAGACTACCCTCTGTTTCTATTTTGTGTCAATTGACTAAGAATTGATATTATCCTTGTCGTTCAAAATTAGATCACTCTTCGACCATGAAACACTGAGGAACTCGTCAAGAAATAAAGTTGAAGTATTCCTATATTATTGTAAAAATTGTCATGATACCAGGTAATAGTTCCATCTTTAAGAAGTAAAGTATCTTTTGTTTTTCTGTTCAATTGGCAATTCAAGATTTTAGAATTAGATTTCATTTAACAAAAAAAAAAGAGATTATTTATTAAAATTCATAGGGATTGAACTATCATGCTAAGAAAACCTCACTCTCATCTGGCCTATGATACCAAAGAATGCTTTATGGGTTTTGAACCAAGTTTACATAGATAATGTATTCCATGTGGTTGGCAGACTTCTTGTTCTTTGGTGGGTTTCTGAGTACCTACTTTTTTTTGCTTAAGGACCCTTCCAATCACCTTCCGAGACGTCATGATTCAGTTTTAGATTTATGCTTTCGTGCCTATTAACCAAACTCCTAGTATGATTTCTAAATAGTTGCATTCCAATAAGCTCCCAAATGTGAATTAACTCACTAGAATGGTTGACCCATCTACCAGTATGAAAATGTTGTTCAAGTTTATATTCAAAGGTGCCCGACAATGAGGATCTTACTGGGGTCATGTGCGAGTATAAAATATTAGGTATTATTGGTTTGCCCATGGCAGTTAGCAGGGTTGACAAACTGACACAAATCTAATGTTGAAAACCTACCAATCCCCTGGCCTTTCAGTCATTTGACAAGATAAATAAGATGAATGAACAGCAATATGGAGTTTAGATGATTTATAAGAGACAGCGGATGTATCTAGAATAGTAATAAGAAGATCATCAACCACAGACGCAAACGTAGTAAACCAGTGTGCAAATGTATTCTGCCTTGGGCACATTATTCAAACTGCGTTCAATTTCCATTCTTGCTAGAGTTGGATCTTTGCATTGGGATGCATCCATATGGAATTTAGGAAACTTCCAATAACTTCTTGATATCCTTCTGCAGAAGGTTGCAGAATAAAATGTTAGAGATGGAATTGTAGCTTTTATCATCAATAGTTTCGAGCATGTCTTCAGAAATGGTTTGTGGAAGGAACCGAGGAGATTTTGTTACCTCTATGCTCAGAGGAGATGTGATTGGTGCGTAGCGGTCGATTACTTTACCATCCTTGTTAACCAAGAATTTTGTGAAGTTCCACTTGATGCTATCCCCAAAAAAGCTACCTTTGCTGGACTTCAAGAACTTGTATATAGGTGCAGCACCTTCACCATTTACTTCAACCTAAAGTAGGAAATGAGTTCAACTTGAGACGGATTGAAATATTCAGGTACAAACAACACTTAACAAGGTATGCAACTAAAAGACCTGCAAAGAATTACAACCACCTCTAGGCACTGACTCATTTTTTTTCTTCTCTCAAACATAACAAAACAATCCAAATATATAGGTAACGAGCAGAATAGGCTTAGTCCTTTGGAAGATTTATGTCTTGTGAAATCGATGGCGATGAAAAATTATTACAATGCCACATCTATGTGTGGTCTAACCTTGTCAAATATAGGAAATTCAGCTTTGAAGCGAGTGCAAGCAAACTCAACAATTTGTTCATTGCTTCCTGGTTCTTGTCCATAAAATTGATTGCATGGGAAAGCCAAAATCTCTAGTCCTGTTCCACGCAAGCAATCAAGGCAGTTAGAAGTTTGGAGAAATGAACTACCCAATGAAACTTTTTTTGTTTGCTTCTCTACTTTCTAATATTAGACATTGGTTTGTGAAAAATTATATTTTTCAGTTTTAGTTTTCAGAGAAAAAAAATAAGGTCACTGAAAATTGAAAATACTAATAATAAACATTTATCACACTATTCACCACTAATTATATTCACATGTCAAATAAAGTTAACGTTAAATATAAATTTTATTATTCTTTTCAACTTGCAAATTCTATTTTTCTGAAAATGAAAAATGAAAAATGGAAATTTTCAGGGCCAAACAATACACCGCCCAATCTAGCATATACATCAATACCCACTTGGCTAGTCAGCTATGTTAATCCAATATCCCAAAAGTAGATAATTATAACTAGAGTCGGCAGTTAGGCTAGGATTACACTAAACTAGATGCTGGATTAGTGAACTAAACTATTCTATGGTATCCCCATGGCATTTTCCATCTCAAATGCACTGTTACATCTTTAACACCTCATTGTACATCAGATAATCGCCCAACTATGGGTCAATGTCAACAATCTGAGCCTCCGCATATTCACCTCAACCTTAATCTCCCCATCAGAAGGATCATTAAAGCTAATTTTAGATAAAGCACAATGTTATTGTCGAAGCTGGTTTTGTCCCAAGGGACTGAAGGAACACTAGAAAGCTTAATAACACACCCTTTGTTCAGGCCTCAAACAAGATATATGCATATGCAATGGTACCCAAACTAACTCTCTAAGCCCATATAAAATCTTGGACAATTCACAATCTGAAAGTTGTCCTTGCCAAGGTCTCACGGAGGCTGGAAATACCCACTTCGGTAGTCATTAATGCTATGCAGATCAACCTTCACCCAATCTTGAATTCTATAAAAATCATTAATCTCCCCACTGATGTCGTTAACCTCTCACCTTGATTAACAGGTAGAAACCTCAACTAGGATTAGCATAGAAGACAAAGCATGATCTACTTGTGTACACCAACATTGAATGACCTGAGCTCTTACAACTTTATCATTAGATTCTCCTCTCATTGTTGCAGTTCCAAGAAATGAGAAACATTCCAATCTATAACAATGTCGCAGCCATGGATTCTGCCTAATTTAAAAAGTGTGAATTGTTGGAGGATTGGCTGAAGGGATGTAATTTAGAGGATTGAATTTGTTGATGCTTCTAGAAATTAAGTGCTTCCTATTGTTTTCTCCCCTAATTATGGGATTTGTCTCTAGTTTAGAAAAAAAAAAATTCTTATTTTGGGACAATCACCTTTTATTTATTCCTTTCAGAATGATTGTATAGATGGAAAAAAAATATTTTTCAAGTTTTATCCTGTTGTATGGTATCAGAGCTCAATAAAATCTAGTAATGCATAACCAAAAAACAATGGTCAAATCTACCTGTACCTCCATCAATCCAGAAAACCTCCTACCTGATTCCCCACCTTCTCTATCTTTTAACAAGTACTCTTTGCTAATTACTCAACACAAACTGAACGAGAGAAACTTCAAAGGTTTCCATTTGTTATTCATGTAATCAAAGGCAAATGGGAGTATGGCTATTGCTTTGGAACATGCCCAACTCCATCTTTTGATGCATCATTACCAACATGGGAAGAAAACAATGCCGTTGCTATGGCATGACTAGCTGATAAACTAAATGGAACTAAAGATTGAGTGCCCAACCTCTTCTGCAAACTATTCAAGAGATTTGGGAGGCAATCTAAAGTGATCTATTTTAATCTCAAAAACACAGCTCAATGTTTAAGATTAATTCTGCAATCTGCATGACTTGTTAAGGTACACTCAGTGTCACTGATGAAGTGATGGCATGAGATGAACCATTTTTTATAATCCAGAGTGGATACGCTTCATTGGTAGTCTGAAATATAGCAAGATGCCAGAGAAAGAAAGAGTCTTTGGATAAGATGCTAGAGAAAGAGAGAGTTTTTTATTTCCTTGGAAACTTCATTCTGTTTTGGGTAAATTTATAATACATACGCAAGGTTGCTGGTCCTTGATCTATCTTTGACCTTGGTTAAGGAAGTTGACTAGAGGATGTTTAACATGATTTCCACCACATTGGATTGCAATTAGTTTTAACATGGTTGAACTGCTAGGAGCTAGATTGAAGTGAGTTAAGTTTGATGAAGTTGCAAGTAGTTTCCTCAAAGTGAATAAGTGTGGGATTGGCTTGGTATTAGGAGTTGCAGTGGAAAATTAATATGTGGGATGAAGTGGAATTGTACAATGTAATTGTGGCAAGCTGAGGAACAGTCATCTAGTTAGTTCAAAGTGGTGACTTTTTTGTTGCCTGAAAATTTGCTAAAGTGTGGTAGATTACCATTGCTAATTACTCAGAGACCCTATTCATGTGGCTATTGGTCTCCATTTATAGGCCTAAAAAAGTGAGTGTATGGTCAATGGTAGAGCTATACATGGTTAAGGCACCCAAGTTGATCAAGCCTCTTTTTGGCTGGCTTTGAATATTGATCACTTTACTCGTACATGGATTAAGCCACATAAATTGTTGAACAATACTTTACACAAAAGATAAGAAAATCACTTAGTCTTAAAGGAATTAGTCAAGGTATAGGTAATTCATTCTAGTGGCATTACAACATTATCTGCTAAATAGTATCTAGCTAATTCAGGTAAGGATAGATAAAGTCATTTGAGTTAGCAAGAAAATACCTTGGTCCTTGTACTTCTCATACAGCTGAGTCAACTGCTTGTAGTTTGAGTTAGTGAACCCACTATCACAAGCATAAATATAAGATTAGATAACTAATGAGAAATACAAATACAACTAGTCTACATAAATCGAATAACGTATTACAATTAGTGCAAGGATAATGGAAAATTTAATTAAGCTACAATACCACTGAGATGCGACATTGACAATCAACAAAACCTTCCCTTTGTAAATGCTAAGATCAACATCATTTCCTTTGGCATCCTATATTGGGAGCAATAAAACACATGCTGATGTTTTATGATGAACTCATTCAAAAGGATGGCGAAATATAACTTTGTATAGTTGATAAAAAAACTCCAAGAAAACAAAATAAGTAGTGTTTCCATCTAAAGATTAAATTTGAAGGAAACAAATAGGAAGATGTCATTTGACCTTAATTGAAGAAAATGTATACAACAACAACCAACAACCATAACAACCAGGTCTTATCCCACTAGGTGGGGTCGGCTATATGGAGAAGAAAATGTATAGAAAGATATAATTTCATTATAGTTAAAAAAAAAACCCCAAAGAAAGAAAAATATCCCAAGAAGAAGAGTTTCTAGGGAGAGCTTACAATTGAAGAAAAGAATTATGAAGATGTCATCTGATCCTAATCGAAGAAAAAGAATATACAGATGTCGTTTGACCTCAATTAGCAAAAATTATGAGCTTTCCACATTTCAAACCAACGAGAAATGAGAAGATAGGACTAAAAATTGGATGGACTGAAAATCATCTGAATACTGCTTATTCAAAAAGAAGAGAATGGTTCGACAAAAGCTCCAAATTAATTAACAGATGAAGCAATAATGTATCATCACAAAATTTTTGACAGTGTCTAACACCTTGCAACAGGAACATACAAATCCAGAACATGGAAACTAATAGGACCTGTTCATAAATTATAATATATTTCACGAGCTGCACAATTACTCTTGAAAAGCAAACAGTCTTAGAAGATCTACATATCGGTAACTGATGACCATCCAAAACTATCTCAAGTTACAAACCTATATATCCTAAATATCGGACATCAAAATCCTAAAGCGCCAACTACATCTACACTCTAAATTCATTAAAAAAACAACGAATTTGCACAAATACAAACAGCACAATCTAAAACAATATAGATACATAGGAACCAAGGTACCAAAATCGCAGTTATAATGATCCATATGATGGTGAACAAAATAAAAAATTTTCTGCACGCACATACCTTGACGGTGAAGTCATGGATGGATCCGGAAGGTTCAGAAGGAGCCATATCGGAAGACAAGCAGGCGATCGGAGCGAGACGGGAGCTTGGAGGAGGATTAAGAGAACCTCAGAGGACCTTGCAGTTGCTATCTTTATTTATACAGACAAAATAACGCGGTGTGAACGGAATAAGAGGCATTTTCGGTGCTTCTCTGTGAAGGTCTCTTTGTAACCATCGGATCGTAGCAGTGTGGAAAGAAATTAATTTGAGCCGTCGATTAATAAGCGGCGTAGATTTATATTTATTATATATAAATAGATAAACGTTTAGCACAGCAACGCATTCCGTCTATAGTAAAGAATAAATCAATTGTAATAACTCTCCGATTTTGACAAATTAAGTAACATTTTATTTATTTATATTTTTTTCTTTTCAATACTCTCCAATTAGTACAGATATAATAACTCTTCTTTCTTTTTATTTTTTTAATAATTTTCCCTTAAATCCATTTCTGGTTTCCTTTTCTTTTTCTTCCCTTTCTTATCTTATTGTTTAATTCCTTTCTAAAATCTTAATTATTTTCATTTGAATTGTTTCTTTTTCAATCAATCAATTGATTTCTCTCTCCACGTTTTTCTTGAAACACGAATATCATTTCTTCCTTTCCAACGTTATCATTGCAATTTGCAACCCATATTTTCTTCGTTTTCTTCTCCTCTCTTTAATATCTCCAATTTAACATAAATCCTAAACTTCCTTCACCTTTCTCGCCATCACTATTTTCAACTCTCAGTAACCTTTTCCTTTTTTTTTCTTTCTTGAATATCTCTTATACAATTTAAAATCCGCAACTTCCATCTCGATCTCGACCAAGATAGTTACGGGTATTGTCCTACAAAAATTTGAAATTGATTCCCAACTAGTGCAAAAATACCATAGGTTATCTTATTCCTTACATATTTACTATTGCTAGACGAAGTCCTCTTAATTTATCTATCTATATTTAACCGGGGAGCTAACGACAATAAATTACTTGAGATGAATGTTATCATCTTTGCTATAGGGGCGGAGCTCTCTTTGAACTAGGGTGGAGTCTAGCCCTATCTTTTTTAATTAAAAAAATAAAATAATAACTTTGTTTCTTTAGTCCCATCATAGGCAAATTCACTTCATGTGTGTAGATAAATTTTAAAATATCAAATTAAAATAAATAATTTTAAAATTAAAATATCAAATTAGATTGACAAATTTTATAAATGACATTATATTTATGAGTTAATAAATATATTAATTCTAACTTGTTTTGTTTTTTTTTATTCTAAACTCGTTAGTAGTATGTGTCCTTTTCTCTTCTCAGTAAGCAAGTAATTCATTAGCCTATTTTTTTTTATTTCTTGTTCACCAATAAAAAAAATTTCCATCATCGATCGCTCTTGAGGTGGTCGTCAAGGCAAGGAGCGATGGCCACTTGTGAGGTAGACATTGCCTCATTAGGCGATAAGTAACTGCTTCATGAATGACCATTAGCCCATAGTCTTCTAGATAATGAGCGACATAAGTCTAGGTATACAAATATAGATTATATCTCGTATTTTATTTAGCATATATTAATATGATGTCGAATCTATTTTTTTATCCTCTAGAAAGTTATAATGGTCAACTACTCAATTTAGCCGGTTTACTCATAATTCTTGATACTTTAACTCTCAAAGTTCTTGATTTGTGTACCCTTGGCTTGACCGAAAGTCAATTGTCTATATTGCTTGAATTTTATATTTTCTAATTGAAGTTTTATGAAATCTATGGACGAAGGTTAGAATAATGACCTAACACTTCTTAGATACCAGGTAAGATGGATTGTGTTGACTACTATATGGACCTTGCCTTGTATTGTAAATAAAAAAAATATAAGACTAGTATCATTAATCTTTTCGTTATTTATTGAGAATGTAATTTGATCACTATAAATTTGATATTACTAGCTATTAAAGATATCAAATTTTATCAACTATTTCTAAATTATGTCCAAAATTTATTGAAATAAACAAGCCAAGAACCTATAATTTTATTGACAAATGATTTTATTTTTCTCATTTGTTATAATTTATACATTATAACTATATTGTTTACTTATATATTTAATCTAATATATTTATTTAATTAGTAGGTTCACTTCGTTTTAATCATATTTCCGCAATAATAACAGAACGAGTATTTTCATCTACGAAACATGTTAAAATAACTCTTTGTAATAAAATAGTAGAACAATTTTTAGTAGATTCTATGGTATCCACATTGAACCGGAATTAGTTGAAAAAAATGATTACGATGTACTAATTAATTGTTGGTGCGGGAATCATCCGACGATCGACCGTTGTTTTGATAATGGCAAAGGAATTCAAAGTTAAGCTGTTGTGTGATCTAATGCACTTAATTGAGTGTTTCAGGAAAGTTCTAGCTGCGGTTAGGCAGGGGGAAAACCATAGGGGGTGGTAACCCTAGGTCATAGGGGGTGGTAACCCAATGCGAAAAGTTTTGGCAGGTCGAGAGCTTCAGGCAAAAGTCCTAGGGGGGGTAACCCTAGGTGAAAAGTCCTGGTGTCGCGAACCAGGTGAAAGACTGGACCAGCCGGGAAGTCCGGAAGCTTCGAACGCTAAGCAAAAGCCCAGTCGATCTGGAGGATCGCACTGGCATCAGGTAAATCTCCTGAGCGGAGTAGGTGAGGGCGCGTTCCCCGTAGAGGGAACAGTAGGCGTCGGGTCGACCTAGGGTTTCCGGTCGGAAATCCGAAATCAGACCCGGACAGTCCGACGACTGTCAAGTATATTTATCATATTATCCATGTGCTAACTTTGTTTTGCAGGGTTTGTGTTTGGGACTAACACAATTTGCAGGAACAAAGGAGCATCTTTAACCTCTGATGAACAGTGTCTGAGGCGCCTCCATGGGGCTTGGAGGCGCCTCGGGTGCTAGCCGAAGCCAGCTGTCCCGAGACGCTGGAGGTGTTGGTTGCTACTCGGAAAACCTAGAGGTTTCACTGTACAAAAATTTTGTACAAAGGTCTGAACCTTTCCCTAGCTACCATGTGTTCTTTTAAATTAAATTTTGGATCTCCTGCGGAACTTAACACGTTTGATCCAAAACTTAATCTATTTGTTCTTTAAGGTTTAGACTTGGATCTCCTGCGGAACTTAACACGTTTGATCCAAATCACCTAAGTTATTAATTCCATTAAATATTAATTTCCATAATTGGTTCCCAGTACTGACGTGGCGAGGCACATGGCCTTCTTGGATATGGGAGCAACCACCACCGACTAGACAAAACCTTTTATAGAAAGGTAATATTTAATTTCCTAAAATAACTTTAGGTTAACCGAAAAGAACAATCAAATCACAAGGAAAAGAAAAAACAAAAGAACACAACATCGAAAAACATATTCGAAATTCTAGAATCGTAAGCCTCTTGTATTTGGTATTATTTCCATAAATAACTAGCATGATGCGGAAAGGAAAAATTACTAGTTATACCTTCTAAAAGACCTCTTGATCTTCTACCGTATTCCTCTTCTAACCTCGGACGTTGTGTGGACAACGATCTTCCGAGATGAGAACCACCAAGCACCTTCTTCTTCCTTACAAGTTTCGGCCACCACAATTCTCCAAGAGAAGTAGAGGTCCGGCCACCACCACCAAGCTCCGAGGGATGCAAGAAACAAAACCACCTTTCTCTCCTTCTTCTCCTAGCTAGAACCGGCCACCATCAAGAGCTCCAAAAGAGAGGTTGCCGCCGGCCATAAGAAGAAGAGAAGAGGAAGAAGCTAGGGCCGGCCACCAAGGAGGAAAAGAGAGGAGAAGAATAATTGAGTTGATCACCGATGAAGGCACCTCTACCCCCTCTTTTATAATCCTTGGTCTTGGCAAATAAGGAAATTTAATTAAAAACTTCCTTAATTCTTTTGCCATGAAAAATAAAAATTTATTTAATTAAAAATAATTTTCCTATTCTCAATTTACATGGCCGGCCACCATCAAGCTATACACAAGGAGAGTTTTAATTAATTAAAACTTCCTAATTTATCTCCAGAAATTTATAAAAAATTTCTCCAATAATTTTCCCTTCATGGTGGTTAATAAAAAGGAAATTTTATAAATTAAAATTCTTCTTTTAAACATGTGGATAATTTTCAAAAGGAAAGTTATCTCTTAAAAATTAAAATCTCTTTTCAATCTACAAATAAGGAAAGATATCAAATCTTTTCTTAATCTTTTGTAGAAACTAATAAAAGAGAATATTTAATTTTTAAACTTCTCTTTTAAATTATTATCATGGTTAAAAAGGAAAGTTTTCTTAAAATAAAATCTCCTTTCAATCTACAAATAAGGAAAGATTTCAAATCTTTTCTTAATCTTTTAGAAAGCTTTTAAAAGGAAAGATTTAATTTTAAACTCTCTTTAAAACTATGATATCCACATAAGAAATAATTTTAATAAAAATCCTTTTAATATGATGTGGCCACCACCTAAGCTTGGCAAGCTATTGGCCAGCCACCTTAAGGCCAACCTTTAGGCTTGGCCGGCCCTAAGCTAGCTTGGCTTGGCCGACCCTATTGGTTGGGTAAGAAGGTGGTATGTGGTGGGTATAAATCTCTATATACAAGAGGCTACGATAGGGACCGAGAGGAGGAATTGGTTTTGGTCTCCGATAAAATTAAGCATCCCGTGCTTGCCCGAACACACAACTTAATTTTATCAATAATAATTCATTCCACTAGAGAACTATTATTGAACTATCGCACCAATCCCAAATTACATTTTGGGCTCCTTCTTATCATGAGTGTGTTAGTCTCCTGTGTTTAAGATATCGAATGTCCACTAATTAAGTGAGTTACTTGACAACTCATTTAATTAATATCTTAGTCCAAGAGTAGTACCACTCAACCTTATCATCATGTCGGACTAGGTCCACTGCAGGGTTTAACATGACAATCCTTATGAGCTCCTCTTGAGGACATTATCAACGTAGTATCTCTAGGACACGTTTCCTTCTATAATCAACAACACACACTATAAGTGATACCATTTCCCAACTTATCGGGCTTATTGATTCATCGAACTAAATCTCACCCATTGATAAATTAAAGAAATAAATATCAAATATATGTGCTTGTTATTATATTAGGATTAAGAGCACACACTTCCATAATAACCGAGGTCTTTGTTTCTTTATAAAATCAGTATAAAAGAAACGACCTCAAATGGTCCTACTCAATACACTCTAAGTGTACTAGTGTAATTATACAGTCAAGATAAACTGATACCTAATTACACTACGACCTTCTAATGGTTTGTTCCTTTCCATTTTGGTCGTGAGCTACTGTTTATAATTTATAAGGTACTGATAACATGATCCTCTGTGTGTGACACCACACACCATGTTATCTACAATATAAATTAATTGAACAACTACATTTATCATAAATGTAGACATTTGACTAATGTGATTCTTATTACTAGATAAATGTTTATACCAAAAGCTAGGCTTTTAGTATACACCCTAACAGGAGGTGCCTCGGAGGTCACTGGAGGCCCCTTGGACCAGGCGTTGGAGGTGCCTTGGAGCAGCTTAGAGGCGCCTTCAGTGGGATAAGGTGCGACCAGATCAAAGCTGATCCACGCGTGCGACTCGGCGGCCTGGAGGCGCCTCGGACAGGCTTGGAGGCGCCTCCAGCACTGTTTAAATGGGGACTTCGACCAGCAGCTTGGGACAACGAATTCTAAGCAATCCTTATGCTGCAAGCTGCCTACGAGATGATCCCGAAGTGCTGCAACGACATCCCGACGACCCGGAGCTTCAGTTTCAATCTAGTTGTTGTCGGTATAAAGTTTATTTCAGTTCATAAGTGTACTTAGTTTGTAATACTCTTTCGTGATTATAGTTGTTGCCCAACGTAAACGCTCAACGAGCGGGCCTTGAAGTAGGAGTCGCCCTAGGCTCCGAACCAAGTAAATCTTGGTGTGCTTCTGTGTGTTGATTGTTTTCTTTATTTATTTCTGCTGCTTTATAACTCGATAGTTTTACGAATTCGAAAAGAGTGAAAGCCACGAGCGCTATTCACCCCCCCTCCCCAGCGCTTTCGATCGAACATTAATGAGTTTGATTCTAAAAATAATCGAATAGTACAATTTCAATAGTATTTTTATCAATACTTTTCAATGTATTGGATATACTTTTGTTCTATATTTAAAAAATAATATTCATGTACTTTTTATTTTATTTATAATTTAAAAATAACTAATTATATTAATTATAGTCAATGGTTAACTTAGCTAGTTTTGAATAATATATATATATATATATATATATATATAAACACTCATGAATGACCCTTAGAGATCCGATGTACCCTCGGTAAGAATTGAGGTGCTTGGGGGTGCATCCGGGTGCCCGGACCTGTGAGGGTCGTCCATGAGTGTGCATAATAAGGGTGTGCAGACTAACAATTACCCCTACATCCCTACATGAATCAAACCAATTAGATTTTACCTTTAGGGTTTAGGGATTGAGTTATAATATGCAAGTTAAAAAAAATTTAAAACTAAAAAATTTTAGATGCTCACAAGGTATAATATATGTATTTAGAATTTAGGATTTAAGGAAATGTTGATTTAAAAAAAATAAAATAAAATAAAGGAATTGAGGCGTCTTGAATAATTCAAGGCGTCTCGACCACTCAATCACATACCATTCAGTAGCAAACGGTATATATATATATATGCTACGAAGCATTTCCTACAGAATGGTTTGGAAGCCCTAGACTTGACTCGAGCGAGCTAGGGTTGGTCAATTTGATCAAATGATCAAATTGGACAAACCCCAATTAATCAGTTGATCGATTGGGCACAGTGGTGCAACAAATAACAACCAAATCGATCAACCGATCGATTAAAAAGCGATGTCTAGATTGTAGAAATTAAGAGAAGGAAAAACTAACCATATTATTGAATCCAAAATTGATTGAGAAAAATAAAGAGTACAAGGCCTTTATATAGTTAATTATAAGAAAAAAAATCTAAAACCTAAACTAAAAAGGTAAAAAAACTAAATCTAAACCCTAAACTGAAAAGGTAAAAAATTAAATTGTCATCAAGACTATAAACAAATAATTCTAATAGATTATATAATATAAATTATATAATCTAACATCCCCCCTCAAACTCACAATGCTACAGCCAGAAGCATTGAGAGTTTGTTAGATAAAAATCAGAAGCGCGAAGCGGAATGAGCCTTAGTAAAAAAATCAGCAATCTGTAGTTTTGAAGGAATAAAAAGTAATATGATGGTGTCAATATGAAGATGGTGACGAGTAATGTGACAATCAATTTCAATATGTTTCGTCCGCTCATAAAAAATTGAATTGCGCGTAATTTGAATAGCACTATGATTATCATAATATAACATAGTAGGTTGATAAAGAGAGACATTCATATCCGTAAGCAACCAAACTATCTCACATGTAGTTGAGGTTATGGTACGATACTCAGCTTCTGTGGAAAATCTAGAAATAATATCTTATTTTTTACTCTTCCAAGAAATAAGAGAATCACCAAGAAAAATATAGAAGCCAGTGGTAGATTTGTGATCCGTAGGATCACCAGCCCAATCTGCATCAGAGTATGCACGCAGCTCAAGAAATGAAGTAGAAGGAAATAAAAGGCTTTGAAATTGAGTGCCCCGAAGATACTTGAGAATACGAAGAACAGTAGCCCAATGAACTGTAGTTGGTGCAGCGACAAATTGACTAACCACATGAACAACATACGTAATATCTGGGCGAGTCACGGTAAGATAAACCAAGCTTCCAACAATAGTTCTGTACAAACTAGGATTCGGCAAAGGTGAGCCATCAGATGGAGAATATCGAGCATTAGTTTCAATAGGAGAATCAACAACTCTATTATCAGTTAAACGAGCACGCTCAAACAGATCAGATATATACGTTGACTGAGATAAAAGATAACCTTTCAGAGAATGAGCAACCTCAATGCCCAGAAAGTAGCGTAGTATACCCAAGTCTTTCATAGCAAAACAATGAGCCAACTCAGATTTCAAGGAAGCAATTCCATCAGAATCATCACCAGTAATAATCATGTCATCAACATATAATGATAAAAGAATACGACCTGCACTCGTACATCTGAAAAATAATGTTAAATCACGATTACTAGGATGAAAACCAAATGAAGTAATCACTGTAGAGAACTTCTCAAACCAAGCATAAGGTGCTTGTTTGAGAACATAAAGCGCTTTACGAAGCCTGCAAACTTTATCGAGTTTGTGTGAAATATCAAGAGGAGGTGTCATATAAACTTCTTCATGAAGATCACCATTTAGAAATGCATTCTTGACATCCATCTGAGATATTCTCCATCGACAAACAGAAGCAACAGCAATCAGAGTACGAACAATTGTCATTTTTGCAACAAGAGTAAATGTTTCTTCATAATCCATGTCATACTCCTGAGAATAACCTTTAGCAACAAGATGAGCTTTGTATCATTCGATAGATCTATCAAATTTAGTTTTGATCTTATACACCCAACGAGAACCAATAGTATATTTTCCTGGTGACAATGGAACCAAATCTCATGTATAACTCTGATGCAAAATAGTTAGTTCCTCAGCTATAGCACTCAGCCAAAGTGGATTACAAATAGCTTTTCTATAGGATTCAAGCTCAAAAAGACAATAAATAGATGCAACAAATGAAGCAAAAGAACGAGAATAACAAGAGTAAGCAAAATCTGGTAGTTTAGTATACTTACGAACACGAGTAGATTGACAACGGTGGAGAGAAGGATCATCCACAACCTCGGTAATGACATGAATAGCAGTAAGGATTTCTTCCCCCCCAAAGACACTAGGAACACTGGCAGACAATAAAAATGAACGGGCTGTTTCAACAAGATGTCTATGTTTCTGTTCAACCACGTCATTTTGTTCAGGAGTATATGTACACGAGATTTAATGAATAGTACCATCAGAAGCAAGTAAATGTGAAAATTGATTCAAAGTGTATTCACCCCCCAAATCACAACGAAAACACTTTATGACACTAGAATGCTGAGTTTTCATAAGAATTCTAAAGTTATTGAAAATTTTAAGATAATCAGACCTGTGTTTGATAAGATAGACCCAAAAATAACGAGTGCAATCACCAATAAATGAAACATAATACTTTGATCCCCTTTTGTAGGAATAGGAGAGGGCTCCCACACATCAGAATGGATAAGATCAAATAGAGCAGAAGAAAAAGAAATACTTTTAGAAAATAGTAAGATAGAAATTTTGGCCAGTTTACAACCACTACAATCAGAAATATCATAACTTTTTAAAGGTCCTAATGCTCCTGTAGAGGTTAACAACTGCAAACGAGGCGCTGAAACATGACCTAAGCGAGAGTGCCACAAATAAAAATCAAAAGATGAATGACTCATATGAAAAGATGATAAATCCACACTCGAAGCTACAACTTCTAGTAATTTGAGTTGATCTAAAACAAAGAGTCCTCCTTGCTTATGGCATGTCCCAATTAGCTTCTGAGATTACAGATCTTGAACATAACAATTGGATGAAGAAAAAGAGACTAGGTATCCAGACTCACATAATTGACTAACAGAAATAAGATTTAAAGTAAGACTCAGAATATAATAAACATTAGTAAGAGATAAAGAAGATGTAACAATTTAACCAACACCTACTAATGACATAGGAGTACCATCAGCATTCACAATAGATATAGATGAACTGGGAGAAAAAGAAACAAAAGATGACAAATTGGATGACATATGATGGGAGGCACCAGAGTCCAAAATTCACAAGGATGAAGATATACCTGAAATACCATACAACGACAAACGTATATGAGAGGAAGCTGACATGGCAGAGGGCTATGAACCAAGGAACTGTTGAAACTGCTCAAACATATATGAATCAGATTTCCATGAAACATCTGCACGATCAGGCATGATGGAAAAATGAATAATTCTCAAAATAACCAAACTGTAAGGATACACATTTGTATGATTCGCAAAAATTGATGTCAGGACGACCCGTGATCACACAAAAAATCTGAGGCAGAAAAGGATATCAAATGTCAAATGTAGAAATCAGTAGCACAGAGCGTCGGCCCCGAAATTGACAACCCAGGACGTCGGTGTCGAAATCGGCAAAAATAGTGTTGGCTCTAAAATCGATAGAAAATAATGTCGGCGCCAAAATCGGTACGGTTGGACGTCGGCGCCGAAATTGACAGAAAATAGATGTCGGCACCGAAATCAACAACAACAAGATAGAAAATAGATGTTGGCGCTGAAATCAATAACAGCAGTAGGAGACGGCAGCGACAACAAGAAGCAATAACAGGGGGCGGTAGAAAAAATTAGGTCAGAGAAGGAGAACCTCGCTCTGATATCATGTAGAAATTAAGAGAAGGAAAAACTAACCATATTATTGAATCCAAAATTGATTGAAAAAAAATAAAGAGTACAAGGCTTTTATATAGTTAATTATAAGAAAAAATTTAAAACCTAAACTGAAAAGGTAAAAAACTAAATCTAAACCCTAAACTGAAAAGGTAAAAAATTAAATTATCCTTAAGGTTATAAACAAATAATTCTAATAGATTATATAATATAAATCGTATAATCTAACATAGATAACTCACAACGTGAAGTCAATTAGTACTTAATCAACAGTCTCTGTGAGATCAATATTTTATTACTTGATGATAACCGTGCACTTGCAGATTATACACATCATATATGTGACTTAATCACTCTTTTCAAGTCAATAAATACATCAGACAATTGATTTGCAATATTTTACAAATGTATTATTCTTTGAACTTCAAGTTCATATTGATTTGTACAAGGATCAAATTGCGATAATGATGCATGTCAAGTGACTTCTTTGGAAAACTCTTTATCCCCCCCCCCCCCCCCCCCCCCCAAACAACTTTGGGAAAATTATTTCATTAAAGTGACAGTTAGCAAATCGTGTCGTAAAGACATCTCCCATCTTTGGTTCCCAATATCTTATAATTAAAGGAAAATCATATCCAACATATATTCCCAAATTTCTTTGGGGCCCATTTTAGTTTGTTGTAGTGAACTAATTGGTACATATACCACACATCCAAATATTATCAAATGGAATACATTAGGCTCATAACCAAAAGTCAATTGTAAAGGGGAGAATATATGATAACTGGTTGGCATGATACATATAAGTGATGTTGCATGCAAATAGCATGCCCCTAAATGGATATAGGGAGCTTAGTTCTTATAATCAATGGTCAAGCTATTAACTGGAGGTATTTAATAAATGATTCGACTAAACCATTTTGTGTGTGAACATAAGCAACATGATGTTCAACAATTATCCCAATAGACGTACAATAATCATTAAATACTTGGAATGTAAATTCACTAGCATTATCAAGACATATTTTCTTGATAAAATATTCTAAAAATTATGCTCTCAATTGAATTATTTAGGTGAGCAATCTTGCAAATGTCAGGTTGTGAGTTGATAAGAAACATACATGTGTCCATTTTATAAAGGCATCAATTAGAACTATAAAATATTTAAATGGTCCACATGGTTGGTGATAGACCCACATATATTGCCTTGTATACGTTCTAGAAAAGTAGGGAATTCAATTCCAACTTTAGATGATGAAGGCCGCATAATAAAACTCTCAAGAGGAGCAAGTGGAGCCAAGAGCAAATTCAAAGGAGCGAGGCAAATGACAAAGTGACCAAGCTATTGGTCAATTTATTGCCAAGAAATATTTTGGCTCAAGTCGGAGAATTCAAAGATGTCAAGGAGCTTTGGAGTAAATTGGCAACGATTCATGAGATCCCCTCCACTGTACTAATTCAAGAAAAATCCAAAGAGAGCGACTCCATGGGCCAAGATCAAGAGGAAGAGGACTCCGAAGTTGAGAGATGCTCAACTTCTGAAGAAGAAGTCCAAGAAGCCTCATCTTCAAAGGAATGCAATGAAAAGAGCAAAGAGGGAGCATACTCTTTGTTCTATGTAAAAGATGAAGATGATGAAGCCTCCACCTCTAGGATTGAGGGGGAGCGATTTTCGTTGACACCAGATCAAGAAGAAAAAGAAGTCTCCATATCCGGGTCAAAAGAAGAAGAGGATGAAGAAGCTTCCACCTCCACAAGTCGAGTCAAATCTATTGGAGGAGCATCACTGTCAGAGCAAAAGGAAGTTTCTACCTCCGGATCCAAAGGAGAAGATGTCATCCCTACACATGAAGGTATAAATATTTCATTTAAAAATAAAAATCACATTATATATTTTGAGTGTAGGGAACATGGGCACTATAAGAGCAAGTACCCTAAATTGGCCAAGAAGAAGGGCCAAGTGGCACTTAAGGGCAAGGAGAAGCCAAAAGAAACCGCTCTCGGAACAAAGAAGAGCAAAGAGCACATTGTGTGCTTCTCTTGCAATCAAAAGGGGCACTATTGTAGTCAATGTCCTAAGGGAAAGAAAGCGATCAAACCTAAGGGAGGAAGCATGAGTCAAGGGGGAGCCTCCAAGATAAAACGAAAGGTATCATTTATTGAGCCTATCCCTTTAAATAATGGTAAAAAGCATGCTAATTCCAACTTTTATCATTTTAATGCTATTTACCATAAAAATAGGAAGCATGATAGCATTAAAGAAAAACATTTGGCTTTCCATGATAAGACTATCACACCTAGGGTTAGGAAGGTAGGTAAAAGTGTAGGCAATAACACTAAGGACCACAGTTATAAGCCTAGAAGTAAAAATGCTCAAGGTTTTAAGGAAAAATCAAAATCTAGGGATTTATGGGAAGGAAATCAAGTCTTGAGGTCACGGCTTGATAAAATGGAAAAGACCCTAAAAAGGATGGAAAGTATCCTAAAAGGGCAAAATGAGCAAAACCTAGGTTTAGCACAACAAGGGTCATCCAAGGGCCATAGGGGTTTGGGATACAAACCTAAAACCAAAAGGGATGTGCCTTCTTACCATATGGTTCCATATAATTATGGAACCAACCCTAGGTCAAATGGTCAAGTCAAAAATACTAGGGAGGTTATCCCTAAAAGTATTTTTACAACAAACGTGACTAAGACTTCTAAGAAGTCCAAGAAAGTCACAAGGAAGGTCACAAGGGAAGAAATCCCTAGAATTGACCTAGAAAAGGTGACAAAGGCTTCTAAGAAGTCCACCAAGATTACTAAGAAGGCATCTAGGGAAGTTATCCCTAGTGAGTACCTAGAGCATCCAAAGAGCTCCAATAAATTTTGGATTCCTATGAGCATTTTCTCTATCTCTTAGATGGGATAGAGAGTGTCAACTCTGATTAAAAGGGTAGTTAACCCAACTTTGATGAAGTTGACACTCAGAGAGCATTTTCAAAGTTATTATTAACTTTTAAAAATGAAAAGGATTATCATTTACTCTTTGGAAGAGTAAAATGTGTCAAAAATTTGAAGAATTGGACATAATCTAAATTGACACATTTAGAAGAGTAAAAGAAATGTCAAGTTGGGTTTTGAACATTTTCTTAAGAAGACATGGGCAAATCTAGGATTACTTTTAGGTTTAGCTAAGGATTTAAGGACACTTAGATAGACAATCTAGGTATATTTTAGTTATGATAATCGTCATGCCTTGTTTGCCTATCACATGCCATGACATCATGTTTTTGCATTCATGTTTTATTATGAAAAATACAAAAATATCATGTCATGTCATACATACATCATGTAATTATAGGAAATTTTCTTTTGAAAATTAATTATCTTTGACGTATGTCATAACGCATCATGCATTATTTTAATTCCTTGCAATTTAAGGACAAGTGGCATTCATTAACAAGTAACATTCTTGGTGGATGTTCATAACCTCAAAATGTCTAGATAGATATGCATGATCCCTAGATTAGGGCAAAATCAAAGTTTACATCTCACTAAAGAACTATAAGGTGACTTGTATGTTGTTTCGTACATATTAAATACAAGTGAGATGTTAGGATGATGAAAGAAATTCGAGATGTTGATTTAGTACATTCTTTTGAGTTTTAAGTTCATCAAAACACATAGTTATGTGTTTTCCAATCATTAGGAAAGCTAATGTACAAGTCATGTGCATTGAGCCCAAAGAACATGGTTGAATATTGGTTTTGAAAATAATTTTAAATATATTTTGGAAAACCTTGATGAAGGCTATCTTTTGATAGTAATCATCATTGAAGGTTTAGGCACAAACTTGAAGAAAACACTAAAATTTTTATAAGTTTTTAAGTTTGTGTCAATCTTTGAAAATAGGAAGTATTTTCTTAGAAAACTATTTTTCCATGATAATATATACCCTAAAGATTATCTACATGGATTTTCATGATTTTTGAAATTTTGTAGAATTTTCTAAGGGTTTCTGAAATTGACTGAAATGAAATTTCAGCAACTTCAGACCTTCAATCAATCACCCGATCGATTGAAGGGTCTTAATCGATCGAGCGATCGATTGAGAGTGAACTTCTCACGAATAGAAGCTCACTGGATCGATCCACCAATCGATCCACACTAGCTGAATCGATCAGTGGATCGATTCAAGCAGGTTCAATTGATTGGGACCCAACTCCAATCGATTGGGAATGCTGTTTTTGGTTGGGAAAGCTTGATTTCAGCATTTTGAACCACCTTTAGCCTAGGTAACCATTCCTAACCCCTCAAAACACATTTGTATATATTTAGGGGGAGTTTTCATGATGAAAACAAGGATAGATTAGTCAAGGAATACTAAGTAGAGGTTTGGGTTGAGGTTTGATTTCAATATTGAATTTTTGAACCTCAAAACTTCTAAATTTGGGTTTCCTAAAGGTTTAGGGATTCCAAGTCGTTATTGGTGCAATGACAGAAGTTACGTGCATATCTTTAGGGGGAGTTACTGTTGGTTGCTACTCGGAAAACCTATAGGTTCCACTGTACAAAAATTTTGTACAAAGGTCTGAACCTTTTCCTAGCTACCATGTGTTCTTTTAAATTAAATTTTGGATCGCCTGCGGAACTTAACACGTTTGATCCAAAACTTAATCTATTTGTTCTTTTAGGTTTTGACTTGGATCTCCTGCGGAACTTAACACGTTCGACCCAAGTCTTCTTAAGTTATTAATTTCATTAAATATTAATTTCCATAAAAGGTTCCCAGTACTGACGTGGCGAGGCACATGGCCTTCTTGGATATGGGAGCAACCACCACCGACTAGACAAAACCTTTAATAGAAAGCTAATATTTAATTTCCTAAAATAACTTTAGGTTAACCAAAGAGAACAATCAAATCACAAGGAAAAGAAAAACAAAAGAACACAACTTCGAAAAACATATTCGAAATTCTAGAACGTAAGCCTCTTGTATTTGGTATTATTTCCATAAATAACTAGCATGATGCGGAAATAGAAATTACTAGTTATACCTTGTAGAAAAACCTCTTGATCTTCTACCGTATTCCTCTTCTAACCTCGGACGTTGTGTGGGCAACGATCTACCGAGATGAGAAACCACCAACCACCTTCTTCTCCTCCAAGCAAGGTTCGGCCACAAAGGAAGAACTTCACCAAAGAAGAAAATCAAAATACTAACCAAGCTCCAAGAGATGCTAGCTTTCTCTCCTTCTTCTTCTTCTTCTCCAAGTAGTATCCGGCCACCACAAGAACTCCAAGAGAGATGGAGTATTCGGCCACCACAAGAGGAAGAGAGGGAGAGGGTAATGGCCGGCCACAACACCAAGGAAAAAGAGAGAGAAAACAATAGAGGTTGTAACTTTTGAAGGCACCCTCACCCCTTCTTTTATATTCCTTGGCCTAGGTAAATTAGGAAATTTAATTACAATAAATTTTCCTTAATTTCCTTGACATGATTTAATTGAGAGAAATAAAATAAAATTTCCCCAATTAATTTCAAGTGGTCGGCCATCATTGGATAACAAAAGAGGACAAGTTTTAATCAACAATTAAAACTTCCTAATTTGTTTCCGGAAATTTTAAAAAATAAAATTTCTCTTTAAAATCTCTTCATGGTTGATAAAAGGAAATTTCTATAATTTTAATTTTATCAACATGTGAATAATTTTTAAAGAAAAAATAAAACATCTCTCCAATCTACAAATAAGGAAAGAGATCTAATCTCTTTCTTTAATCTTTTGTAGATCTTTTACAAGAGTGATATTTTAATTTTAATTCTCTTTAAAATATATCTTCCACATAATAATAAAAATTAAAATTAAATCTCTTTTTAAATTTATTTGGCCGGCCCTACTTGGCTTAGGTTCAAGCTAGGGCCGGCCACCCAATCTCATACCTAGGCCGGCCCTAGCTTGATCCCAAGCTAGCTTGGCCGGCCCCCATTGGGTGGGTATAGAAGGTGGGTATAGGTGGGTATAGAACTCTATAAATAAGAGGCTACGATAGGGACCGAGAGGAGGAATTGGTTTTGGTCTCCCGATAAAATTAAGTGTTCGCTTCGAACACACAACTTAATTTTATCAATGATAATTCATTCCACTAGAGAACTATCATTGAACTACCGCACCAATCCCAAATTACATTTTTGGGCTCCTTCTTATTATGAGTGTGTTAGTCTCCCTGTGTTTAAGATATCGAATGTCCACTAATTAAGTGAGTTACTGACAACTCATTTAATTAATGTCTAAGTCCAAGAGTAGTACCACTCAACCTTATCGTCATGTCGGACTAAGTCCACCTGCAGGGTTTAACATGGCAATCCTTATGAGCTCCTCTTGAGGACATTCTCAACCTAGATCACTAGGACACAGTTTCCTTCTATAATCAACAATACACACTATAAGTGATATCATTTCCCAACTTATCGGGCTTATTGATTCATCGAACTAAATCTCACCCATTGATAAATTAAAGAAATAAATATCAAATATATGTGCTTGTTATTATATTAGGATTAAGAGCACACACTTCCATAATAACCGAGGTCTTTGTTTCTTTATAAAATCAGTATAAAAGAAACGACCTCAAATGGTCCTACTTAATACACTCTAAGTGTACTAGTGTAATTATACAGTCAAGATAAACTGATACCTAATTACACTACGACCTTCTAATGGTTTGTTCCTTTCCATTTTAGTCGTGAGCTACTGTTTATAATTTATAAGGTACTGATAACATGTGACACCACACACTATGTTATCTACAATATAAATTAATTGAACAACTACATTTATCACAAATGTAGACATTTGACCAATGTGATTCTTATCTCTAGATAAATGTTTATACCAAAAGCTAGGCTTTTAGTATACACTCTAACAATCTCCCACTTATACTAAAAGACTAAGTTGCCATATTAGCTGCCATACATCTGATTCCCAACCCTTCAACATGCCCATCAAAAGCTCTTGCCTTAAGGACCTTAGTGAAAGGATCTCATCACCTGATGCAATCTAGGCGGCAACAACTTCTCCTCGTTTATACAATTTCTTGTATTGGGTGGTACTTGCGCTCTATTGTGTTTACTTGCCTTATAGACTTATGGTTTCTTCGAGTTTGCTACTGCACCAACATTATTACAATAAATTGTAATAATCTTTGGACAAACCAGAAATCATATCTAAGTCTATCTTGAGGTTATTGAGTCATTTAGCTTTTATGGCTATCTCAGAGGTTTGCCATATACTAAGCTTCTATGGTGGAGTCCAGAAAAACACCTATGCTTATCACTCTTCCATGACTTTACCTCCTAAAGTAAACACAAAACCCCGAGGTTGACTTATTATTGTCCCTATCCGATTGGAAGCCAAAATCCGTGTAACCCACAGGGACCAAATTAACTGCCTTGTAAGCTAGCATATAATCTCTAGCGCCTCTAAGGTACTTTAATATATGCTTTACTGCAGTCCAATGTCCTTGTCTAGGGTTACTTTGATATCTGCTAACTATGCCCTTGGCAAAACAGATTTCTGATCTCATGCATAGCATACATTAGGCTTCTGACAGCCGAAGCATAAAGAACTGCCTTTATTTCCTTTATCTCCTTTGATGTCTACAGAGACATATCTTTAGATAAAGTTACTGCGTCCTGAAAGGGTAAGAAACCTTTCTTGGACTTTTGTATGCTTAAAACGAGCAAGGATTTTTTCGATGTATGAAGCTTGGGATAAGTAAAATATTCTTTTCTTGTGATCCCTTATTACTTTGATCTCAAGAATATATATATTCTCCCAAGTCCTTTATATCGAATTATTTGGACAACCATACCCCTACTTCTGACAACATTTTGATATTGTTTCCAACTACCAAAAATGCTATCTACGTATAGTACAAGAAATACCACCACGTTTCCATCACATCTTTTGTATACACAAGACTTATCCGTTTACTCAAAAAATCCAAAGGTCTGGATTACTTTGATAAACCGGATATTCCAAGACCTTGAAGCTTTGTATCAGTTCATAGACTGATTGAGCTTGCACACAAGATGCTCTTAGCCCTTTGCAATGAACCCTTCTGGTTGCTTTATATAGATGTTTTCTTCAAGACTTCCATTAAGGAATGTTGTCTTGACATCCACTTGCCAAATAGATAAAAGAATCCGAATAGACTTAAGCATGGCTACCAGTGAAAAAGTTTCCTTTTTCATCTAACCTTGCTTTGAAGGTTTCTACCTTCCTATCTATCCCTCTTTTCCTATTATAGACCTTTTACACCCAAAGGCTTTTACACCGCTTGGTGGTTTTACAAGCTTCCAGATTTTATTAGAATACATATATTATAATTCTTTTATTCATTACTCTTTGCCAAGATGCTGCATCTTTATCTTGGAGTGCTTCATTATATGACCGGAGATCAGGTTTATGTCCTCCAGGGATCGAGTCCAAAAACTCTCCCAAAACATGAACCTATCTAGGTTGCATAACAACCCTCCCACTATAACAAGACACTTTCTGTAATTGTGTATCAATTTATGATACGTGTTGCAGTTTTCTTGTGGTATCTCATCTTGTACAGTTGGTACTAGGTTAGACATGTCCTTTATTATTTCCTTAAGAACAAATTTACTTATGAGCACGTGGTTCATTATATAGTCCTTTTCTAAAAAATCAGTCATTGATGCTAAAAAATGACCTTCTGATTTTTAAAACTATAAACCTACTTTTGTTTATCTAGGATAACTTACAAACAAGTGAACTCCTGTCCAACTTATCATTGTCTCTCTTTAACATATGTGCTGGATTACCCGAATCCGAATATGCTTCAAAATAGGTTTTCACCTATTCAGCAATTCTATATGAGTAGAGAGTTCTAACTTGGAAGGTACTATGTTCACTTTTGTTTTCAGAGTTTATCCTTAAAACAAATTTGGTAATTTTCTGAATAACTCATCATCTATCTAATTATTCCATAAGAGTCCTATACCTTCTTTCTACTACACCATTCTGTTGGGGTGTTCCAGATGCAGTTAGTTGGGATTGAAATCCAACTTCTGATAAGTGACTCCTAAAATCTCTCAAGAGGAACTTGCCACTACGATTTTCCATAGTGACTTTTTACTTTAACATTTCTCCGCATCAGCCTTGTACTCTTTGAACTAATCAAAGCACTTAGTCTTGCGGTACATTAAGTAAATGTATTTGTATCTTGAATAGTTGTCTATAAAATAGACGAAATATTTGATACTACCTCTTGTCTGGATTGTCATAGGATCACACAAATCAGAATGAACCAATTCCAATATATCTTTGACTCCATTCCCCTTAGACTTAAAAGCTTCTTGGTTATTTTTCCTTTCAAGTAAGACTTGTAGGTTGGAAAGATTTCCACTACTAATGAACACAAAAGTTCATCAGCTACCAATGAATCCTACTTAAGTTAATATAACCTAGCTTTAGATGCCAAAGATATAATTGGTTCATTTCCGAAGGTTGCTTTCTCTTAAAATTAGAAGATGTGTGACTAATTTCCATTTGTTGCATCATGGGAGTTATTGGATTATAAATTGTCAACCAACATACCAGAATAGATAACTTGCCTATTTTTCTTGATAACAACTTTGTTATCAAAATAGACACAATATCTATTCTATAATAGTTTAGAAACTGAAATCAGGTTCTTTCTAAACTTAGTATGTAAAGACAATTCCTAATAATCCAAATTTTATTCCTATTAGAGAATAAACCTCTCCCACTGCAACAGCTGCTACTTTTGCAGTAGTGCCCATGTGGACGGTGTTTTTTATTTTCATTTAGTTGTCGGGTTTCCTGGAACCCTGCAATGAATTGCAGACATGATCAATCTCCCATATCTACACACCAGGTACCGGTAGATAACTCCACTAAACATGTATCAACTAATGAATAAAATACACCTATATTGTTCTTAGTTCTACGAGGACAGTCTACCTTAATGTCCAAATTCTATTTCCAATCAATTATAATTGGGACCACTAAGTCTATCCTAAAGTATATCAGCTAGGGATTGACCATCTTCCTAAGAATCACAAAAATATTTGGTTAAGACCAACTCCTTAAAAATCCCCATGAATTTTGTATGCCACGTTAGTGTGGACGTATACAAATTCAAAGAGGAAATTTTATCATTTAATTTTATTATCTCGTCAACCTTACTTTATGACGAATAAAAATAATAGTTGGTCTATCTTTAATCAAATATTTGGTCAAGACTCTAAATTTAAAATAATATTGATTCCTCTAACAATACTATTTAAATTTACCAACACCTCAAAACACCGTGAATTTTGCATGCCACGTTAGTGTGGACGTATACAAAATCAACATTTGTAAGAGGAGGGTTTTACCCATTAACTATCTTGTCAACGTAACTTTATGACAAATAAAATTATCTCAAACACCGTTAATTTTGTATGCCACGTTAGTGTGGACGTATACAAAATCAATCATTTGTAAGAGGGGTTTTAACCCTTTAATTTTATTATCTTGTCAACCTAGTTTTATGACAAATTAATAGTTGGTTTCATTTGGTCACACAAATAATAGCAGATGACTCCGATGGGAGGATACTATTAGATGTGTCTAAGTGTATACCATTACTTGACACTAAGTCCATTAATAAGATTATGCCCTTCCGTTGGGGAACATCCCACGCTCTTAATTCCCTTCCTATAGTCATCCCAAAATGGAAGTCTGTTCTAGTGATCCGCAAACAAGCTCATCCGTTATGGAGGAAGGCACTCAGAGCCAACGCGCAAGCTTGTTTGCATCACTTACAAACCAGTAATGGAGACCATGGGATTTACTTAAAAATCCCTCTCCCACTTAGTTATTTATAAATGAGGAATTTTAACTATGCTAGCCTACTAAATATGTAAACCAACATGCACACACAATATAAAAGCAATAAATAGAAAATCTAATTTTCAACTATTATGGCTTTTATCTCTAGTTATCCTCCGTGTGTTGTCATCCCAAGCTGCTGCCATATTTGGCCACCGCCACCGGGTCTGTTGCATCCATCTTGCTCCTAGTTCCGCTGCGCCTCTGGTCCTTAGAAGGTTCCACGCTTTGCAAGATTCGATCCGCGACATAAATAGAATTTTACATTTTTGATCCTATATTCCATAAAAGGAATGTACATGTATCTAGATCAAAAACAAAATCCTAATAAAACTAAATACAGCTCCTGCTGTATTTTATAATACAATCATGCACACACATATAAATGCCCTTGACATGTCCAAGGGTCCAATCACACACATAATAATTAAAAGCCATAATAGTTGGATCCTGCATCCACAAAGTTAGCACATCCTACTATTAACCTGCCTAAATTATGTATGACATGTGCATAATTAACCTAATACCAAATACACAGAGGTAAAACCCTAGCTCTGATACCAATTGTTGGTTGCTACTCGGAAAACCTATAGGTTCCACTGTACAAAAATTTTGTACAAAGGTCTGAACCTTTTCCTAGCTACCATGTGTTCTTTTAAATTAAATTTTGGATCGCCTGCGGAACTTAACACGTTTGATCCAAAACTTAATCTATTTGTTCTTTTAGGTTTTGACTTGGATCTTCTGCGGAACTTAACACGTTCGACCCAAGTCTCCTTAAGTTATTAATTTCATTAAATATTAATTTCCATAAAAGGTTCCCAGTACTGACGTGGCGAGGCACATGGCCTTCTTGGATATGGGAGCAACCACCACCGACTAGACAAAACCTTTAATAGAAAGCTAATATTTAATTTCCTAAAATAACTTTAGGTTAACCAAAGAGAACAATCAAATCACAAGGAAAAGAAAAAACAAAAGAACACAACTTCGAAAAAACATATTCGAAATTCTAGAACGTAAGCCTCTTGTATTTGGTATTATTTCCATAAATAACTAGCATGATGCGGAAATAGAAATTACTAGTTATACCTTGTAGAAAAACCTCTTGATCTTCTACCGTATTCCTCTTCTAACCTTGGACGTTGTGTGGGCAACGATCTACCGAGATGAGAAACCACCAACCACCTTCTTCTCCTCCAAGCAAGGTTCGGCCACAAAGGAAGAACTTCACCAAAGAAGAAAATCAAAATACTAACCAAGCTCCAAGAGATGCTAGCTTTCTCTCCTTCTTCTTCTTCTTCTCCAAGTAGTATCCGGCCACCACAAGAACTCCAAGAGAGATGGAGTATTCGGCCACCACAAGAGGAAGAGAGGGAGAGGGTAATAGCCGGCCACAACACCAAGGAAAAAGGGAGAGAAAACAATAGAGGTTGTAACTTTTGAAGGCACCCTCACCCCTTCTTTTATATTCCTTGGCCTAGGTAAATTAGGAAATTTAATTACAATAAATTTTCCTTAATTTCCTTGACATGATTTAATTGAGAGAAATAAAATAAAATTTCCCCAATTAATTTCAAGTGGCCGGCCATCATTGGATAACAAAAGAGGACAAGTTTTAATCAACAATTAAAACTTCCTAATTTGTTTCCGGAAATTTTAAAAAATAAAATTTCTCTTTAAAATCTCTTCATGGTTGATAAAAGGAAATTTCTATAATTTTAATTTTATCAACATGTGAATAATTTTTAAAGAAAAAAATAAAACATCTCTCCAATCTACAAATAAGGAAAGAGATCTAATCTCTTTCTTTAATCTTTTGTAGATCTTTTACAAGAGTGATATTTTAATTTTAATTCTCTTTAAAATATATCTTCCACATAATAATAAAAATTAAAATTAAATCTCTTTTTAAATTTATTTGGCCGGCCCTACTTAGCTTAGGTTCAAGCTAGGGCCGGCCACCCAATCTCATACCTAGGCCGGCCCTAGCTTGATCCCAAGCTAGCTTGGCCGGCCCCTTATTGGTGGGTATAGAAGGTGGGTATAGGTGGGTATAGAACTCTATAAATAAGAGGCTACGATAGGGACCGAGAGGAGGAATTGGTTTTGGTCTCCCGATAAAATTAAGCATCCCGTGTTCGCCCCGAACACACAACTTAATTTTATCAATGATAATTCATTCCACTAGAGAACTATCATTGAACTACCGCACCAATCCCAAATTACATTTTTGGGCTCCTTCTTATTATGAGTGTGTTAGTCTCCCTGTGTTTAAGATATCGAATGTCCACTAATTAAGTGAGTTACTGACAACTCATTTAATTAATGTCTAAGTCCAAGAGTAGTACCACTCAACCTTATCGTCATGTCGGACTAAGTCCACCTGCAGGGTTTAACATGGCAATCCTTATGAGCTCCTCTTGAGGACATTCTCAACCTAGATCACTAGGACACAGTTTCCTTCTATAATCAACAATACACACTATAAGTGATATCATTTCCCAACTTATCGGGCTTATTGATTCATCGAACTAAATCTCACCCATTGATAAATTAAAGAAATAAATATCAAATATATGTGCTTGTTATTATATTAGGATTAAGAGCACACACTTCCATAATAACCGAGGTCTTTGTTTCTTTATAAAATCAGTATAAAAGAAACGACCTCAAATGGTCCTACTTAATACACTCTAAGTGTACTAGTGTAATTATACAGTCAAGATAAACTGATACCTAATTACACTACGACCTTCTAATGGTTTGTTCCTTTCCATTTTAGTCGTGAGCTACTGTTTATAATTTATAAGGTACTGATAACATGATCCTCTGTGTGTGACACCACACACTATATTATCTACAATATAAATTAATTGAACAACTACATTTATCACAAATGTAGATATTTGACCAATGTGATTCTTATCTCTAGATAAATGTTTATACCAAAAGCTAGGCTTTTAGTATACACTCTAACAGTTACTTTTTAAGGACATGAAAATCTATTTTTCATACACCTTGGAAGGTGGTTAACCTTCTTTAGCGAAAATGCTCAAGGTTGGGCATTTGAAGGTAATGGAGAGTGGATATCTTCATTATTCAACTGGTGTATGCTCACAGATGAGCATTTGATGACAATGATGGGTATGAGACCTTCATTTGAATCGTGTGTGAATATACCAAGTGGTATATGCTCAAGGATTAGCGTTAAGAATAATGAAGGATATGGGACCTTCGTTATTGTGTTGTGAATAATGAGTGAAGTTGTAAACAACGTGGGGTAACTGTTCAGGGGGAGAGTTTTTGATGTGTGCCAATAGGGGAAGAATGCGTGGTTAAGTTAAACCTTCATTACCTGAAGAGGGAGTTTGCCCTCTGGGAAAGGGGAAGAATGAAGGAAACCATCATTCATATATTGGCATGAAGGGAGTTGAGGCTATGAGATTAGCCTAACTTAAAAGTGGTATTATCAAATATCAAAAAGGGGGAGATTGTTGATGCAATATTCCCTAGGTGAAGGTTGACCTGCTTGACTAAGCTTGAGTTGGTTCAAGCTTGAGTCTTGTTGTTTGGGTTTCAATGTTTGACAATACATGGAGACAATGCATGATGATTGCAGGTGCAATTGTTTCATGTGGGGAGATTGTAAAGGAGAGTCAAGTAGGTCAAAATTGACTGGATATTTAACTGAGAAATCCTAGTGAGTGAAGCTAGGCAGAAAGGAAAGTCCTATTGAGTGAAGCTAGGCAGAAAGGAAAGTCCTGATGAGTGAAACCAGGCAGTTGAAAAATTCTAGTGAGTGAAGCTAGGTAAAAGTCCTGGTGAGTGAAGCCAGGCAGTTGGGGATGTCCTAGTGAGTGAAGCTAGGCAGAAGGAAATCTTGATGAGTGAAGCCAGGTGAAAGACCTAGTGAGTGAAGCTAGGCAGAAGGAAATCCTGGTGAGTGAAGCCAGGTGAAAGACCTAGTGAGTGAAGCTAGGCAGTGTGGAAGTCCTGGTGAGTAAAGCCAGGCAGGGGAAGTCCCGGTGAGTGAAGTCGGGCAATGGAAAGACCTGGTGATTGAGACCAGGCCCGAGGAAATCCAGATAGATCAAGGTCGATCAGACATCTGGTGTTGGAAAAACCAAGTAGGTCAAAGGGATAGATCGGATACTTGGCACGAGGAAATTCAGATGGGTCAAGGTTGACCAGACATCTAGTGGAAGTCCAAGTGGGTCATGGAGGACCGGACACTTGGCACGAGGAGAAAAGTCCCAGTGGGTCAAAGGGATTGACCTGACACTTGGTGAGAGAGTCCTAGCAGGTCAAGGGTGGTCGGATGCTAGGCATGATGTACCAACAGGTCATGGTTGACCGGATGTTGGTTTAGGGGACTTTGGACTTGGTTTTGGGGAAAAACAAGGAGCTAGATCGATCAGCCGATCGATTGGCTCATGCCCAATCGATCGGATGATCGATTGGGTGAGTCCCCGCGACAAAGTCTTCCCCAATCGATCCACTGATCGATTGGGGAGAATCCCCGATCGCACAGAAAGCCTCCCAATCGATCGGTCGATCGATTGGGAGCCTCCAATCGATTGGCTGATCGATTGGGAGTTGCGATTTCACGGAATAAGATCTGGATTGATCGGCCGATCGATCCAGGTAATTTCCAAGAGCACAGAGGCGTTCTGGATCGATCGATCGATCGATCCAAAGCCTCCCCAATCGATTGGGAGCAATCCAATCGATTGGAATTCGACTATTGGCGTCGTATTTAGCTGTTGGCGAGTGTTTCTCTCGACAGATCTCTTGGCCTTCTTCTCCAATGACAACAACGATTCCACAGCTTCTCCACAGAGCTCTCACCGCCAGATCTTGAAGGTTCTTGGAGGCATTTCCAAGTCAAGAGGCGGATCTACAGCAAGAAGAAAAAGCTAGGGTTAGGGTTTTCATTGCATATCTTGTAAGATATTTCTTGTATTTGTCTTCCCTTGATTTCTTCTTGTATTGAGAGTGTTGTAAGGCTTCTCCGCCTTCGGTAGTTACCGTAAAAGAGTGATTTCATAGTGGAGGGCGTGTGAGTGTGTAAATCCTTGGATTAGTCACCCCTTCTTGAGGTGGATACCAAGTAAACCTCTTATGTTAACATTGTAGTTGTTGTTTCTTGTATTTTACGCTGCACATCATCGAAGAAACAAAGCAACGAAGAGCACAAGATCGCGCCGAGCTATTCACCCCCCTCCTCTAGCTACATTTCGGTCCCAACAAATTGATGAACATGATCTCGTAAAATCTTCCACCTTTTGTAGAACTAGCAAATAAAATATACATGCGCTGCACAACTCCAAAAAATGACACAGCCTTAACACAAGAATTTGTCATATCACAAATTGTTAAATTAAGAGAATGACAAGCACATGACATATAAAATGCTCTTGGATTTATTTCAAGAAATCTCTTTTGTACACCTTAATTTTTACCTTTCATATTAGAACCATTATCATAACTTTGCCCCTTCACATTATCAATATCAAGTCCAAGGGTTTCTAAAACAGATTGTAATTCATTAAAAAGTCCTAATCCTGATGTATCATTCACTTTTAAAAACTCTATAAAATACTCATTTATCTTTATAGGACAAGCTAAGACATCCACACATCGAATTATCAAAGTCATTTGCTCATTGTGATTTGCATCTGAAGTACAATCAAGTATCACTGAAAAATATTTTGCCTCTTTTATTTTTTTCAATTATAGTACTTCTGACTTTAGAACCTAATATAAAAATCAATTCATTTTGAATCTTATGACTAAGGTAATGATAATGAATCTCATTATTTCGAATGCGTCTAAAATACTCTTGCATTACCAAATCAAATTCTACAATTAATTCAAGTAGCCCCAAAAAGTTACCATTACTACTTTGGTAAATTTTTTCATTATTCCCACGAAAAACCAAATTACGTTTAGCAAGACATTTCACAACAAAAACAATCCTAGCTAAAACAAGTTTCCAATGTTCTTTCTCTTTCTTAATTTGCACTTGGATCTCTTTGTCAATTATTTCATTCTTTTTCAATCTAATTTCCAAATCAATCCAAACTCTCATGTTAGTAATATGCTCAATATCATTCTCATGTTGTCTAAGTCTATCACTTAAATGTTTCCAATCATTCAAACCTTCATTTTCCAACAAACTTTTATTTTTCACTGATTTAAACAATTTGCAACAAAAACAATATACTTTGTTTGCATCTTTCGAGTATACAAGCCATTTTCTATCTTGATTCTCTCCATTTTGTAATTTTCTTGTGTAATAAGAATATGAAAATGTCTCGAAAGCTCATCTACAGTGAACTTAAAATTACTTTCTCTTATAGGACTTTTCTCTACCAAAAGATCTCTTATTTTATTATCAATGTAATCCCAAGATCTTGGATCATATATGTCTAAAACATGACCAATTTTCTCTAACTCATTTTCATTCTCAATTATATTACCAACTTCTGCATTCAAATCATTATTATTATTTTCTCTCAATTCTTCTTGCTCATTCATTGCATGATTATTGTCATCATTTTCTATCAATTCTTTTTGCTCATTGATTGCATGATTATTAAGTTCTTCTTGATTACTCAATTGTTGCTCATTTGTTGTATAATTATTTAGTTCTTCTTGATTATTTAGTTGTTGCTCATCTATTGCATTATCATTTAGTTCTTGATTTTCTTCTTGTAATTCATCAATTGAATCTTCAATTGAAAAGCTAGTTTTAAAAAAATTATGAAAAGCACCTTTCTGAGTTTTAATAATCTCTTCTACTCTTTTTCTTTTATTTCTTTTCTGACTCCCAAATAAATATTTCTTTGAAAACATGCTTGTAATACAAATTTTAAATGTAAAAATAAAACATACAAAACTAGCAATAAATCTAGCAAGTAGCAACGAAATAAAGGCAAATAGTGAAAATAATAGTAAAAGAGTAATAAAACCTGATTTGTGCTTGAAGCAATCGATAGAGTCACTTTTGCAATAATTTCCAGCTGAACCACAAATCTAAGGCAAGGATCACTGAGAGATGGAACTCGCAACAATTTTACTCTTCGAGCACAAATCCAAACACTTCTTCCCTAGAGGAACTCAAACATGAGTCATTGACTCAACCATCCAGAAACCAAAGCTATGAAAGGGAGAATGAAAATCAGTAAATCACCGCCACTATAGCTGAAAATTCCTAAAAATGATCTCTAAATCCTGTTGACACTTGACAGTGATCAGATTCAGAAGCTGAGATGAAATTGTATTCGACAACTCTCCTCCTTCAAAATCGACAGTTTTCTTGATCAACAAGATCTCCTACAGACTACAAACTACAAAGTGCGGACCTGCAGTTGTGAGGATAGAACCACATGACCACGATCGATCGAGAAGACAGAAAAAAAAATCTTAAAATCTTGCAAAACAACAGTGCGAAAAGGATAAAAGAAAAAAGGAAACGAGAGACAATACCAGACGAAGCTTCCTTCATTTTTTTTTTCACTGCACCTTATTGCTGCTTCAAAGGTTCAAACCAAGGATGAAAGGTTCTTCCTCAAAGGTTCAAAGCAAAGGACGATTCAATATCATTGTCCTGCCTTGAAAAGAAAGTTTTGCCTTGAAAAGAAAACATGCTACACATTCTTTTTTCTTTTCATTTTTTGAAAATATTTTCTTAAATTTTAATAATATATATTCAACGTTTATTAAAAAAAATTAACTATATATATATATATATATATATTAACCTTTATTAAAACAATCTAATAAAATATAATTTTTTAATTTTTATTAAACTAATTTAATTATATATATATTATATGTTTGCCGAATTTGGGGATCGAGGACCTTAGCCACCCCAATGACATACTTTAGGCTATGTTTACTCTAGAGTGTGGATGAGGAAAAGAAAGGAATCAACGATAGAAAGTTATCTTTGGAGGAAGAGAAAAGAAAGGGTGAAGAAATCTTTTCCTTTGCACACTTGTTTACCTTGATAGAGGAAAGTGAATACTTGTGATGTAATTTTGTAAATAAAAAAGGGTGCATGCGTCATTTTTTTGGTACATAGTGTAATTTTGTGAGTTAAAAAGGCTACATGCGTCATTTTTTTTGGTATATAATGTAATTTTGTGAATGCAAAAGGGGTACATGCGTCATTTTTTTTTTCATCCGCTGCTTTTCGTCCGATTTTGAGGTGATCAATTTTGGCTCCAAAATTATCCGCTGATGGATTGCGTTACTTTTCCTTCGAAAAATTTTAATGAAGTAAACGACGGAAACTTTTCCACCGTGAAAATTTTTTTTTAATTTTACTTTCCACTCTCCCAAGTAAACAGAGCCTTAGAGTCTGCCTGTAAATTAGAAGGTTACAAGAGATTAAGTATTATGAAGCAGTAACAAAGTTTATAAAATATTGAGTTTCATGAACATTTACATATGTTATTTTATAACCATCTGCAATATCTTGCTGGCTAAATATAAAATTATAATCAATAAATGTTAGAAAATTATATCTTCCAATCTACTATATCTTTTCATAAATACGGCACCTAAAATTTAGTGGGCCAATATTGGAGTAATATATTTTAAGATAAATCTAATTTTTTATACTTGAAAATTGATAAAAAAAAAAAACTAGTATTATTATTTAACTAGGTGACATAGTATGTAAGATTTTATTCCTTCAAGCCTCGTCCCGATTCTTCCTTCTCTAAAGCAAGCAGTCAATCTTCGACGGCAATCGCCTGAAGAAGTTCAGCGGCGCCGAAGGTAACTTCTGCCTAAACCTCGGGTGCCTCATGTAGTAGAACCCCCAGATGGCCGCCATAATCTGAAACGGGGTCACATACAGCACGGTGGCCGCACACAGGCAGTACACTAAGAACATGGCGGTGGCCCGCGGATCCCTCCACGTCAGTAGCAGTAGCATCCTCTCTCCCTGCGTGGCTATGTCGCCGACCGCCGTCTGTATCCTCCCGGCCACGCTCCTCAGCCGGTCGTACCTCATCCTCACTATCTCCAGGCTCCGGCTCGTCGGGTACGTGTCGAACTCCTCGTCAAGCTCGTCGGGATGCACCGCCTCCACGTGTGAGATCTTCGTGTTCATGTGCGGCGGATAGCGCGGCCGGAACCGGTAATTCCATACTCCGATGAGGAACATGTAGAGGTAGGCCGTCGGAAGTATCAGCTCCGGGAAGCAAAGCAGCATTATGAACAAGATATGCGCCAAGATGGTGGTCGCCGGGTTCTTCCACGAGCACACATCGGAAAACCACTTCCATACGGCGAAGAGGCCGGAGAAGACTGACATCAGCCGGAAGAAGTTGGCCTTGCTCCGGCGCATGCTCCACAGGTGGGAATGAGCGTCCGACAAATACTCCACCACCTCCTTCCGCAGCGGGGGCTCCATCCGACTCAGCCGCGCGGCCACGATTTGCACCGCTTGGTGCCGGAGCAGCTCCTGCTGGATTATCGGCAGCGGCCGCACGTAGTGCATCATCGGCAGCAGCGGCTTCGAGTAGATGGACATTGCGTTCAACATCGACGTCACGGAGAAGCGGATCGCAAGGTGGATTTCTCCCATCTTCTTGACGCCGGAGTTGTGGAGGAGGAGCAGGGGATAGGAGTTGGTGTAAATGCGCCCTGTTTCGAGCGTGGACAGCCGGATTCTCACTTTCCCAATCTTCACATCCTTGTTCCCTCCGCTGGAACCGAAGCCCTTCTCGACGAGTTGGCAGTTGTCGAAGACGCCGACGGTGAGCACGGTGGCGTGGTCGTACACGTCCCACGTGTACTGCTCGTGAAACCGCGGGTTCAACTCGTCGACGATGGTGCGGGTGCGCACCCACTTGTGGCCGTACTTGGCGACGCAGTAGGGGTCGCACGTGCCCCGCGTCTCCCGGCTCTTCATCGGGTGAAGCCCGGTGGCGTTGAGGATGCCGAGTTCGAGAAGGCCGACGGGGGGCTCCCACAGCTGCTTCGCCGTGGGGCGCAGGTCGCTGCAGTAGTGTGTCGACTCGTCGAGCACGTGGTAGCCGCCGTCGAGGCAGATGCGGGCGTGGATCTTGCTGGAGAACTTATCCTCCTTCAGTTGATCCAGGTCTACCGCCACGTGCTTCTTCAGGTTCCACCACCGAGATTTGATGATTCGGTCGTCCGTTCGCTTCTCGATGGTGGTCAGGGGAATGTGCACGCGGCTAATCTCCTCGTCCTTGTTGTGGGCGACGCGTTCCTCCACGGAGAGGACAAGTTCTTCCTCAAAGGGCTCGGCGGCGACGAACATGAACTCCTCGTTCCAGAAGAAGCCGGCGGTGCGGGACTGGATCGCTTTCGTCCGCAGCAGCTGGTTGCCGAGGCGGGCCTTGCAGAGCACGTCGGTGACTCTGCTTTTGTCCAACGCGAACACATCGTGGGCTTCGACGATGTGGACGCGGACGTACCAGAGGCGCGGCGCGTGGTACACCTTGGCGCGGATGTAGTTGCTGAATGTGTGCGAGTCGACGGCGGCGGCGGCGGCGGCAATCGCGTCGCAGTGCGTGGCGTGGGCGAAGGACTCGTCGGCCTGCGTGCCGTGCCACACGGCTAGCATAAGCTCGCCCTTGCTCAGCTTCTCGCCCTTCTTGTCCTCGAGGCGGTACCACTGGGGAGCGAGCGGGCTGTCGGGCGGCACGCGCGTGGGGATCTCGTGGACGTCGATGCGCACGATGCTGACGAAGTCGTCCTTACCGAGGTTCTTGTCCTTGAGCACGACCTCGACGAAGGAGGCCTGCACGCGCTCCTTGGGGAAGGCGAACGCGTGGTTCCACTCCGGGCTCTGGTTCTTTACGAAGTGCTTGGTGGTGCCCTTGTAGTTGCCGACGCGCACCTCCACGTAGGGGTCGAGGCTGCCGGTTATGTCCGTCGCCGGCAGGTCACGGGCCTTCACCACTCTGATGTACAAGTACTCCATCTTCTCCACCAGGTCGTACGCGCCGGCCTTCTCGCTGAGGATCATCCGACCGCCAACGATACGGCCGCCGCCGAGATAAGGACTGGTTTCCTTCAGCTGGAAGTCCAACTGCTGCTGTGCCGACGAGTAGAACATCCTCACAGACCCGAATTTGAAACCTTTATTCCTCACAGACTCCTCGACTGCCGGAGAAGCGGTGAACTGTTGCTGTGGGTTCAGTGCGGGCACGAATCGAAGAGTTGTCGGTGAGGAAAACCTTTAGGCCGAGCTCGCCTTGACGCTCGATAACATGCGGCGCTTCTCCAAGGGGTAGAAAAGCTCGACAGCGTCGTTATACTCTGTAAGGGACGAAGGAGGTGGCGGCGATGCGAACCTTGCCGATGTAGGAGCTGCACTTTGAGGCGCGGTTGAGGGTTGGAGAGTGCGGAGGGGTCGGAGACGTTTAAGTAGAAGCACTAGCTCGTTCCAGACGGTCCTTGTCTTTGATGGTGATTCGGAACTTTTGGTTGGCCGTCCCTGCCAAAGCTTCAGATCGCTGCTAAACATGCTGCTGCTTCTCCGGTTGGTGGAAAGTGGATGAGAGATTGCGCCACAATAAATGATCGATAGCCTAATTGTGAACTGTGCCTCAAGCAATTAACTGAAAAGAGGAAAACTAGTGATTGGCGAACTGTTCTCGGAAAGAATGAGGAAGTCCGACAGAAAGATCGGGAACGATGGGCATGGTGGTTAGTTGTTCAGTAGAGAAAAGGTTTATTTATAGACAGCTCTTTGAAGTAGTTGAAACTAACATATGATAAAAATAAAATAATACAAATGTATTATCATGGAGGGACTATACTTTCTTTTTAAAAGTAACCCGCCTTAATGTTAAGGTAAATAATCTCATAACTCTTTACTCTCATTTCTCTTCATTCATTTTTTCCATCATTCTTCGTCAAGAACTTGTTGAAGTGCATACTGCTTCACAAAGAGGCTTGGAATTGCAGTATATGTTGATTTGACTGTATATTCTATATGATCCGATCCAAGATAAAGGGTTGAGATAACTCAGTAAAGTAATTGATCCCGTTCGGAATCTGAGTCGGACGGACCATCGGGTGAGGTGGATAGAATATTGCCCGAGTCGCGGTGTCCCGGAAGGAGATGTGTTAAGATGGCCCCTGTGTTGACCAAGTCTTCAGAAGTCCTCTGGTCAACGCTACCTGCAGCCAGCGACCGGATTGACCCGGCCCCCGGTACCCCGATACTCGAAGCAAATCCAACGAATATATAAGTACAAGACTAAGCCATAAAATAATGAAATATGTATAGAATATGAACGGAGAACGTACCCTGGCCCTAGAGGGCGCCCTCGGATGGGACGCGGCTCGAGTTGTCGCGACCCGGAAGAGTGGATAACTCCGATCAGGCTGGAGAGCTGGACCTGACAACGAGGAGCTGAACGTAGCACGAGCTCGGAAGACGAGCTGCAGGTCGAGATAAAACACCGGCACGTAACTCGGGAAATATTAGCGGCATGCAGGTCGGGACACGAAACCAGCACACAGACCGGGAAACGAGATCGACACGCAGGTCGGGACAGTAAGTCGGCACATAGGCCCGGACATGGGGTCGGCACGCAGGCTGGGACATGGGGTCGGCACGCAGGTCGGGACATGGGGTCGACACGCAGACCGAGACATACTTGTAGGACCGTTGGGCGACTAGAATGGGGGGTTGAATAGCCGTGAATAAAACACAACCCTTTCTCGAACGATTAAGCTAACACTTGAAAAATAGATTAAGAAGAAAATAAAGCATAAAAACGAGACACTGGATTTGACTTGGTTACAACCGGGGAGATTGTTAATCCAAGGAAGATGGTTACACTAAGAACACCTTCAGGCGGAGAAGCCTCGTTTACAGCAGTGTAGACACAAAAAGAAAGAAGCTAATCAAAGCAGTGGAAGCACACAAGTGTTGTTACAATTTCTGAACTGATGAAAAACTTCTGGACCAAGACTATATTTATAGCCTTGGTCGGGGTGCCTGGAAGGGTTTTGGGCGCCCTGGGAAATAAAATTTTATCCCCCAACGTTCAGATCGCGTAAATCACGATCCTGGTCAAAATCAAGGTCCGGGCGCCCCCGGAGCCCAAAGTCAATAGATGTTGACTTTTTCGTCCGGGACCTCTTTTCTGGTTCAGTCCCGTCTCGGTCCGGTTCTTCTCCTCCGGATCCGCTCGCTTGGGTGATCTCTGCCATCCGGAAAATGGCTCATCCGAACCCAACTTCCGGTCTTCTCGAACGGGCTTCCCTCCGGCTTCTCGCCCCTCGAAATCGCCGCGTGTTTCCTTCTCGTCCACCGGCGTACTCATCCGCAGTCTTCGTCCCTCTGACACACCGCGTGTCGTCCTTCTCGCTAGCTGCCTCTCTTGCTCCCCGAGCAATCTTCGGCTCCGGCTTTCGTCCTTCGGAACCACTGCATGCTTCCTTCTCGTCCGCCAGTGTACTCTTCCGCAGCACTTCGTCGCTCGGACTGTCGTCCTTCTCGCTAGCTGCGTCTTCCGCTCGAGTACCTATGCTCCTAAGCTCCTGCACACTTAGACACAAGGTTAGAAACACACAGGACCTAACTTAACTTGTTAATCACACCAAAACACCCATGGGGTTCCAACAATACTAACACCAAGGAAGCTGGACGCGAATCACATAAGTTGAAATACAACCACGGCTCGAAGGCCGGAACACAATAATGGCTCGATGGCCAGATCAGCGCCGAAAGCGCATAGCAGTGTGGATCGGCTACCGGATGGACGTTGAAACTGTATGACATCACGGATCCGAGGCTATGGGCACTGGCTGCGAGCGTCGCCAGCAGTATGCATGAACGAGAGAGGAAGCAGCGGCGTTCGAGGAGGAGGATGGCCACGTCGCGAGGCTGTTCGATGACGGCGTCCTGGAGAGGAAGAGAGTAGGGGTCGGTGCCGATCTAGTGGATGCATCGCGAAAAGAAGAAGGTTGGCAGCGTTGCGAGGGGAAAACGAAGGGAGGCAGTGGTCTGCCCCGCGGCGGTGCAGCGAGGAGGAAACGAAGGGAGGCAGTGGTCTGCTCGGCGACGGTGCAGCTAGGAGGAAACGAAGGGAGGCAGTGGTCTGCCCGGCGACGGTGCAGCAAGGAGGAAACGAAGGGAGGAGCAGTTGCGAACTATCCGAGGGTCGCGTCGCAAGGAGAGGAGAATGAGGTGGTGGATGGTGGCGACGCCGGCGAGAAGCGTGAGAGTACGAGCGAGAAGACGCTCCTCCTTTTCTATTGGCAACGAAGAGGAGAAGATGGGATAGGAAGAAAGGGTCGATGTTTGAGCCGGTCTCTCCGACGACGACGGCGAGTCGTTCCGGTAGTGGCGTCGTGAGGAGGAGGAACGAAATGGCAGCAAGTCTGTGAGGGAGAGGTATCGCGAGGAGGAAGAAAGGAGTGGCGGTCATCGCTGACGTCGGCGTCCGCGAGCCACGCGAGAGCTGTCGAGGGGAAGAAGGAGGTGGCCCTGGCGTCAAAACGAACCAAGGAAGAAGAAGAAAGGTTGGCGGCGGGGCCAAGCATGAGCAAAGCCCCCCTCTTCCCATACTACAGTGCCACACCTAAAACCCCAAAACTCCACACATGTCAGAAGACAAAATTGCCCCTCCTCCCCATTATAATTCCTTTACTGCCATTAATCCATAACCGTATCACAAGCCTCCCCTTCAAGTCTAGTCGAAGGAGGCGCAAGTCCGACTGATTAGACCACGTCCAAAACAAAATCGCTACTGAACGCTGAATTAGATCGTTGGATTCGTCTTATTACATCGAACGCGTAACTGTGGCGACGCTGAGCAAGAGACCCAAATAGAATCCGGAAGCTGAGTCGGATGAAGGCGAGCCTTGATAGACTGGAAGTTGACTGAAAGTAGCCGAAACGTTGGATCTACTTGGTACCCCCTGGAAAGGTTCGCATGGGCGACTAACGAAGGAAGATGACCAAGACGATGACGCTGCTGCTCTGCGCACACTCAGACGAGCCCACGAGTCGTTAGAGACCATAAAGCAGGGAAAAAGTCTCCGAGTCGGACCCTCTGACGCTCAAGTTAGGTACTTTTTCCCCAGAAATCACAGAGAAAGGACGAAAAGTAAAGATTAGTGAGAAATGACGAGTGAGCGACGAGAAATCGCGACCGGGCATTAGAGAAGCTGATCGACGAGCGAAGCCGTGAGCACGACTGGGAAAGTGCCGACCGAGTGACGATAAATCGTGACCGAACAATGGAGAGAATGACCGACGAGCAAAACCATAATCGTGACCAAGCGAGTGTCGACCGAGCGACAGCGAATCGCGACCTGACAATAAAGAGAAATGACGAATGCGCAAAATCGTGATCATGCCCGAGCGTGTGCCGACCTAGCGATAATAAGTCGCGCTCGGGCTATAGAGAGACAGATCGACGAGCAAGGCCGTGAGCGCAACCTGAAAAATGACGACCGAGCGGCCAAAAAGGTCAAGCGAGTCAAAAGATGATGGACGAGCGGTGTCGAGCGCGTGCTCGGACGACAATAAATCACAACCGGGTGACCGAAAAGTGTCAACCGAGAAACAGAGAGAATGTCTATATGGCAGAATAAGACCGAGCGAGCGATGTTGAGTGCGTAACCGAGAAAAACATTAAGCGATGGGTCGATCGGCGTAAAGCGAGTAGCCGAGTGGCACCAGTGAGTGGTCGAGCCAATGGCCAAGCAATAGCGATGAGCGAAACGTGAAGGGAGAGTGTCGGGCAGAGCGACGAGGGGAGCGAAAGTATGATGGGTGCCGGGCAGAGCAGCGAGTGGAATGGTGAGTGTCGACCGAGCCACAGCGGTGAGCGACCTGCTAAGGATGAGTGTTGGGTAGAACGGCGAGTAAAGCGAGTGCGATGAGGGCCAAGTAGAGTGGCGAGTGCAGCAATGAGTGTCGACCGAGCCACAGCGGTGAGAGACCTGCTAAGGATAAGTGTCGGGCAGAACGACGAGTAAAGCGAGTGCGATGAGGGCCGGGCAGAGCGGTCAGTGAAGTGAGTGTGGTGGGTGTCAAGTAGAGCGGTGAGTGCGCGAATGGTGAGACCGATAGTCTGTTGCTCCGGTCCGAGATCGGTGGCAATAGTCTGCTCCGGTCCGAGACCGGTGGCGATAGTCTGCTGCTCCGGTTCGAGACCGGTGGTGATAGTCTGCTCTGGTCCGAGACTGGTGGCGATAGTCTGTTGCTCCGGTCCGAAACCGGTGGCGATAGTATGCTACTCCGGTCTGAGACCGGTGGCGATAGTCTGCTGCTCCGGTTTGAGACCGGTGGCGATAGTATACTGCTCCGGTCCGAGACCGGTGGCGATAGTCTGCTCCGGTCCGAGACCGATGGCGATAGTCTACTGCTCCGGTCCGAGACCGGTGGCGATAGCCTGCTGCTCCGGTTCGAGACCGGTGGTGATAGTTTGCTGCTCCGGTCCGAGACCGGTGGCTATAGTTTGCTGCTCCGGTCTGAGACTGGTGACGATAGTTTACTGCTCTGGTTCGAGACCGGTGGCGATAGTCTGCTACTCCGGTCCGAGACCAATGGCGATAGTTTGACCTCGAACGAGGGAGATATGAAATCCGATAAGCTGGTCCAAGACCAGTGAAAACCGCTCAACCCCGAACAGGGGAGATATGAATTCCGATAAACTGGTCCAAGACCAGTGAAAACCGCTCAACCCCGAATGGGGGAGATAAGAAATCCGATAAGCTGGCCCGAGACCAGTGAAAACCGCTCAACTCCGAACGGGGGAGATATGAAATCCGATAAGCTGGTCCAAGACCAGTGAAAGCCGCTCAACCCCGAACGGGGGAGATAAGAAATCCGGTAAGCTGACCCGAGACTAGTGAAAACTGTTGGTCCCCGTGGGTGTTTTGATGTGATCACCACTCAACCTCGAACAGGGGAGATAAGACCTGTCGGCCAGTTGAAGCTCCGCTCGATCCCTCGACTCCCGAATACCGGTGGAGTGAGGGTAAAAGATAAAGGGCGTGAATCCGATATAAGGGAGCAGAGCTCATAGCCATAGAAGGAAGCATAGCACCGTGGGTGAAGGGAGCAACACCTGTACATGTAAGAGACTGCACAACAAGTGAAGGATGCAAAACATATACTAATAATAGAATGAAGCGTCTATAGCAGCAAGAGAATGTTGAGCCCCGTGGTGAAGGGTATAGAGCCTGTAGTAATAAGAGGATGCAGAGCCTCATAATGAAGGGTGCAGAGCCTGAAGCAGTAAGAGGATGCAGAGCCTCATGGTGAAGGGTGCAGAGCCTGAAGCAGTAAGAGGATGCATAGCCTCATGGTGAAGGGTGCAGAGCCTGAAGCAGCAAGAGAATGCAGAGCCTCATGGTGAAGGGTGCAGAGCCTATGACACATCTGATCGGAGAGCTGGAACCCTGGTCCCTAATCGGAGAGTAAGGCTCCTAACCTGCAATCAAAGAGCGAGGCCCCTAGATCCTGATCGGGAAGTGGTACTGCGAGTCAATGATCGGAGAGCTGTGTCCCTAGTGTATGAGCGGGGAGTTGTGTCCCAAGTGTATGTGCGGGGAGTTGGGCCCCTAGTGTCCGATCAAAAATCGAAGGCCCTAGTCTTTGATCAAGGAGCTAGGATCTTACTCTCTTATCAGGGAGCTATATCAGTTCCTATAATCGTAAAAAGGGAGTAGAGCTTGTAGCATACCTGATCGGGGAGCCGTGCCAACCGGCTAAGGGTTTGTCTCGGTCCCTTAGCTCCCGAATACCCGTGGAGTCAGGGAAAAAATATAACGGAAAAACTAACCTATCAGCCAGCTGAAGTTCCACTCGATCCCTCGACCCCCGAATACCCGTGGAGTCAGGGAAAAAACATAACGAAAAAACTAACCTGTCAGCCAGCTGAAGCTCCCCTCGATCCCTCGACTCCCGAATACCGGTGGAGTGAGGATAGAAGATAATATGTGCATCGAGATCCTCCGGGATTGTGATAATAGCAGAGAACCTCCCGATGTCATCCATCTTCACGTTCCAGAACAGGTGAAGGATTTCCCACAGACGACGTCAAATTTGATCCCGTCCGAAATCTGAGTCGGACGGACCGTCGGATGAGGTGGATGGAATGTTGACCGAGTCGCGGTGTCCCGGAGGGGGGGGGGGGATGTGCCGAGATGGCTCCTGTGTTGACCAAGTCTTCAAAAGTCCTCTGGTCAACGCTACCTGCAGCCAGCGACCGGGTTGACCCGGCCCCCGGTACCCCGATACTCGAGGCAGATCCAACGAATATATAAGTACAAGACTAAGCCATAAAATAATGAAATATGCATAGAATATGAACGGAGAACATACCCTGACCCCGGGGGGCGCCCTCGGATGGGACGCGACTCGAGTTGTCATGACCCGGAAGAGTGGATAACTCCGATCAAGCTGGAGAGCTGGACCTGACGATGAGGAGCTGAACCCGACACGAGCTCGGAAGACGAGCTGCAGGTCGAGATAAAACACTGGCACGCAGCTCGGGAAATATTAGCGGCATGCAGGCCGAGACACGAAACCAGCACACAGACCGAGAAACGAGATCGGCACGCAGGCCGGGACGCTAAGTCGGCATGCAGGTCGAGACATGGGGTCGGCACGCATGCCGGGACATGAGGTCGGCACGCAGGCCAGGACATACTAACACCAAGGAAGCTGGACACGAATCACATAGGCTGAAATACAACTGCGGCTCGAAGGTCGGAACACAATAATGGCTCGATGGCCAGATCAGTGCCAAAAGCATAAAGCGGTGTGGATCGATTGCCGGATGGACGTTGAAACTGTATGACATCACGGATCCGAGGCTATGGGCGCTGGTTGCGGGCGTCGCCAGCGGTATGCACGAACGAGAGAGGAAGCAGCGACGTCCGAGGAGGAGGATGGCCACGTCGTGAGGCTGTTCGATGACGGCGTCCTGGAGAGGAAGAGAGTAGGGGTCGGTGCCGGTCTGGTGGATGCATCGCGAAAAGAAGAAGGCTGGCGGCGTTGCGAGGGGAAAACGAAGGGAGGCAATGGTCTGCCCAGCGACGGTGCAGCGAGGAGGAAACGAAGGGAGGCAGTGGTTTGCCTGGCGGCGGTGCAGCGAGGAGGAAACGAAGGGAGGACCAGTTGCGAACTATCCGAGGGTGGCGTCGCAAGGAGAGGAGAAGGAGGTGGTGGATGGTGGCGACGCCGGCGAGAAGCTTGAGAGTACGAGGGAGGAGATGCTCCTCCTTTTCTGTTGGCAGCGGAGAGGAGAAGATGGGATAGGAAGAAAGGGTCGGCGGTTGAGCCGGTCTCGCCGACGACGACGGCGAGTCGTTCCGACAGTGGCGTCGTGAAGAGGAGGAGGAACGAAATGGCAGCAAGTCTATGAGGGAGAGGTATCGCGAGGAGGAAGAAAGGAGTGGCGGTCGTCGCCGACGTCGGCGCCCGCGAGCCGTGCGAGAGCTGTCAAGGGGAAGAAGGAGGTGGCCCTGGCGTCAAAAAGAACCAAGGAAGAGGAAGAAAGGTTGGCGGTGGGGCCAAGCATGAGCGAAGCCCCCCTCTTCCCATGTTACAGTGTCACACCTAAAACCCCAAAACACCACACATGTCAGAAGACAAAATTACCCCCTCCTCTCCGATATAATTCCTTTCCTGTCATTAAGTCATAACCGTATCAGTAATCATGATCAAGTAATTTTGACTGGTTGGATACAAGTCATGCTGAAATTCAACTGACCAACTTTTTTCAAATCGGGTTTCAATAAATTGACTTCTTTCAAGTTGACATTGAGTGTCACAGAGATCTAGAAAGACTCAAGAGAGAATTAGCAAGGAGCCAAGGTGAACCTTAGCAAGGTCCTTCTGATTCTCAAGTTGGACCTTGGAGAGAAGACGGAGAAAACGAATGGAGAAAAGTAAGAAGAATAATTAAAGAGTTATGAGATTATTTACCTTAATATTGCGACCGGTTACCTTAAAAAGAAAGCAAAAGGGTGACTCTAATTCTCAAAGGGCTCACTTTTTTTTTTTTAATTTACTCAGAGATGTCTTTTTTGATGATCAATGCTTTAATCATTGCATCCCTTGGTGATAGGAGTTTCAACAACCGTTGAATCAAATTTGAGTTCCAATTTAGGGTGATCCATAATTGGATGTGATTATGATATAATTGACTTGAGGTCTTTTATCGAGACTTATTTGGTAGGAGATCGATTTAACCTAATTGAGCTCAGTCTAACTTGATCCGAATTTGATTTAACTTGACCCAAGCTCGAGCTCGATTGGACTCCGCCCTAGCTCAATTTGACTTTATGTTCAAAAGGCGCACCTCTTCCTTTATTTAAAGGGAGACACCTCACTTGATCATCGGTGCTTTAACAGCTGCATGCTTTGATGATCGACGTTTCAACAACTGTCGAATCGAATCTGAGTTCCAATTTGGAGTGATCCATACTTAGATGTGATTCAGATCGAATTAACTTGAGGTTTTTTTATCGTGACTGATTTAGTTGGAGCTCGGTTTAACCTAACCGAGCTCGGTTTGACTTGATCCGAGTTCAATTTAATTTGATTCGTGCTCGATTTGACTTGCCCTAGCTTAATTTGACTTTAGACCATCTTCAATTGATACCCTTTTACACCATTTTAATGTAAAAAGGGACACCAAATCTCTTCCAATGGAGACCCCAAAATTTACACCAAAATGGTACAAGTGAACAGTGCAGCACCATCGGTTCACTTGCACCAAAATGATGCAAGTGTGGCTTATATTAAATATAATATATTATAATATTAAATTTATATTTAAAATATTCTTAAATATTATATATTAATATTATTTAATTTAATTAAATTTATTGTGTAAATTTTATATTTTATACATGTATATTAGTTATTAACTTAAATAATAAGTAATATTTAAAATATTTGTTATATTACTAAAAATATAATATCATGAAAATTAGTTATTATGTACAATAAAATTTTTAATTTTAATAGTAATTATTATCGTAATAAAAATATTTAACAAATTAATATGTATGTTGAATAATAAATTATAAGATGGAAAAATAGAATATTCTAAAAAAATATTTCTTTTAGGGGGCGTTTGGTTCATTCCTAGGAATATGAATCGGAATGGGAATCATTGTATTGTGGAATGAGAATGGGTATGAGCATGAATATCACTCTTAAAAGCAATGTTTGGTTAGTTGTATATTTTCTATCGGAATAAATCAAATTTTCCTTTTTTACCCTTAATGGAAAATAAGAGAAAAAATTATATAGGAGAGAAAGATGAATGTGAGAGAAAAATATGATGAAAGAGAATGATGAGAGAGAAAGTGTGATGACAATGAATGAAAAGAGAGAAAATGTGATGAAAAAAAAATGAGAAAAGAGAGTGTGATAGGAGAGAGCATGATGAGAGAAGATGAGAGAAAAAATATGATGTGAGAGAAAGTATGATGGGTGAGGATGAAGATAGAGAAAATGTAATGAGAAAAAAAATGAGGAGAGAGAGATTGAGGAGAGAGAAAGTAAGATGAGAGAGAAAGTGTGATGAGAAAAAAAGAGAACAGTGAGTGTGATGGGAGAGATTGAGGAGAGAGAAAGTATGATGAGAGAGAAAGTGTGTTGAGGAAAAAAAGGAGAGAGTGTGACCAGAGATATTGAGGAGAGAGAAAATGTGATGAGAGTGAAAGTGTGATAAGAAAAAAAGAGAGTGTGATGGGAGAGATTGAGGAGTGAGAAAGTATGATGAGAGAGAAAGTATGATGAGAAAAAAAGAAGAAAGAGAGTGTGATGAAAGAGATTGAGGAGAGAGAAAGTATGATGAGAGAGAAAGTATAATGAGAAAAAAGAGTGTGATAAGATAGATTAAGGAGAGAGAAAGCGTGTGATAAAATGATGAGAGAGAAAATATGATGAGAGAGAAAATACGATGAGAGAGAACAAGGAGAGAGAAGTGATACGAAAGAAAAAATAAATAAATATATTTTGATATTTGATATTAAGGGAGAAAATTTTAATTTTAGGTTAAGGGTATTTTTGGAATGAGGAAATATTTTGATTGATGAAAATGGGGTAATGACTCATTGAAGGGGAGGTACATGGGAATGAGCTATTACCCAATTTCAAGGATTCATTCCCTTATTTGTATTCCTATTTCCATAATCCAAACATTAACAATGGTAATCAATGATTCCTATTCCCATTCCCTACTCCTATTCCTCTAAACCAAACGCCCCCTTAGTGTAGGAAATGATGTGTATTGATTGGAGTTAGAAAAATTTTTGATGCTCAAACGATATAAAATTGGTATTGAAAGTGCATTAAAATAGATTTTATGATCGGAGATGATCTTATGTCCAACTCTACTTAATTTTTGACTCAGACTGGGTCACGTGATGACTGCTATCTCTGTCACATCACCATACGAATCTAACACAGAAAGCAATATATACGAATCTAACAAAGCACAGAGTTCAACAATATTTCATTAGGAGCGAACAAAAGCTACTTTCGAAGGCCCATTTTCCTCGTGAAAATCAGAGGTAAATTATCTAAATAGGGTTTGGAAATATCTAAATGTAATGTATTCCAAATGCCCAAATTAGACCCTTTTTATGTCAAATTGTTTTTATCAATTTGTTTGATACAAAAAGTTTGAGAATCAAAAGAATAGATAGAAGGGGATGGAAATGAAGAACTTTGACTTTTTGATAAATTCAACCTCATCTAGACTTTGTTCTATAGAAGAAAATAAGGTAGAAAAAAAATGCAAAGCATAGGTGAATAAAATCTACAAAAAATAGTTTAAAATTTTTAATTTCTATTTTCGATTAAACAACAAATATCTAAAAATAATAAATAAAGCATAAAATTTATAATATTTTTTATTTTCTCACAAAGTTTACAAGAGATAGCTTGATATAAAAAGTTTGCTCACAAAAAAAAAAAACTTAAATCAATGTTATAAAGATTCAAGTGTGTGCATTTAATGTAAAATAAATTATCGTGAATTACTTATAGCAGAGAGAATATCTTACAATCGAAGATTAAATATTAGATAACTTGCAACGAATGAATAAACAAAAATAATGACAATACTAATACAAAATTTAATGTGTTTCAGAGGCCTCTCCTACTCCATAGCTTATGTTGAAAAGAGCTCTTTACGAGAAGAGCAAATCTAGATCTAATGGTATAAGAAATCTCATAATTATCCTGAGAGGAAAACAACCTCTTTAATAGTTCTCTAAATTACAACCTAGATATTCAATTCTCTTATATTTTATGTGTCCAAGATGACTTCGGGAAATAGACAGATTCACAGGCTGTAGGTGTAATTGAATTTTTACAAAATTATACAAGGAACTGAATTTTTTCTTTCTTTCCATGTTTAGGTCATTCAGCAGTTTTGCCTGCTCTATTTTATGCCTTTTAGTTGTATTTGAAAGAATCTACATACAAAATAGAATTGTTCTTTGCGCATGAATTAAGTAAAGGTTCGGATCAATTCAAAAAAAAAGGACCGCCTATCATTGATGTATAACAATTAGAACCGAATAAAACGATAATGACCTATTACAAAGCAAATTTCCGAAGGTTCATCATAATGCACACATAAACCTTGTCAAATGTGTTGTCGATAAATCTGAAATAGCAAATCTTCCAATTCTTCTTCAGTAGCAATGCCCACCAAATTGCCCAAAATCCAGTAGGAAATCCAAGTGCAAAGCTCACGTAAAACCAGATCATTTCGTTTTCATTCTTGCTATTTATGCGACTTGGAGTTTGTGATGTCTCACTGCCCTTGCAACTTCGATTCAGAGGGAACCCACAAAGATCAAGATTTCCCATGTAGACTGATGGATCACTGAATGTTAGAAGCTGATCACCAAGTGGAATTTCCCCTGATAAGTTGTTATAGGACAAATTTAAAAACTCCAAAGATGACATATGGGCCATGCTAGAAGGAATTCCTCCAGATAAATTGTTTCTTGACAAGTCCAGAGACTCCAATTGTTGTAATGCACTGATGTTTTCTGGAATTTCTCCTGTTAAATGATTTCCAGATAAATCCAAACTGAACAATTCCCATAGGTTCATTAGTTCAGTAGGGATTTTACCAATTAGGTTATTGTTTGAAAGATCCATTATGAATAAAAGCGAAATCAGCTCATCATACTCCTGAGTATTTCCTTTCGTCGACACTGGCATGCCCTCCTTATAAGCACTTTCAAATACATACGTGAACCAAATAGGAATTTTTATAATGACTTTCATGGCATCAAAGTTTCCAAAGCTTTTTGGAATGGTGCCTGAGAGCTCATTTCCTGCAAGGTCAAGGATTTGGAGATTACTCAGTAATGAAAGATTGGGTGGAATATTTCCAACCAATTTATTGGATCGCAATCTGAGAACTCGGAGTGAGATAAGACTCCCTCCTAACCATGTTGGTATTTCACCTTTGAACTCATTATACCCCAGATCAAGAATGACTAGTCGTCGACAATATTTTAAGGACAAAGGGAGCTCTCCAGATAGATTGTTATTGCTCAGGTGCAATGAATTAAGTGATGAAAGTGAACATATTGATTTAGGAATCCCTCCAAATATACTGTTTCTTGAAACATCAAACACCGTAAGTCTCGAAGAGCGATTCCAACAATCAGGTAATTTTCCTGCCAAGAGATTGTTGGAAAGATCAAGGGCGACCAACTGTTGAAGGTGGCACAATGGCGAGGGAATAGTACCAGTAAAATTATTTCTGGAGAGCGATAAGTAATTGAGATTTGGCATACCCATGATGATTGCAGGGAGAATTGGCCCCGAGAATAAATTGTTGTGGACGTCTAGTACTTCCAAACCACGAGGGAAATATGGAAGAAGACCACTGAAGTTGTTGGAACTTATATCAAATTCAATTAGCTTTTTAAAATGCATTAAATTATGTACTCTGCCACTGATTTGGTTGCTAGAAATATCCACATGCCATGCTCCAGAAATCAAGCTCCAAAACCAGTCTGGCATAGCATCGACAATACCAACATTTGACATATCAAGGAATACCATATTTTCTTGCTTCTGGAGCCATCCTGGGAAATCAGGACCCAAGATGCAAGAGCTCATCCTAATTGACTCAAGTTGAAAAGGAGGAAGCCAATTGCGCTCAAATTTTAGAGCCAAGGAGTTTGATGACAAGCTCAAATATTTCAACTTTTTCAAATTAGTAAAATGTGCTTCTGACATTTCACCCACAAAGAAATTTGAACCGAGGTCCAAATCAACTAGCTCTGATAAGCACCCTACACTTTCTGGTATAGTCCCATTAAGTTGATTGTCATCTAAATAAAGTTCTTCCAGTGAAACTAGTTGTCCAAGAGATGCAGGAATGGAGCCAGAAATTTGATTTTCAGACAAATCAAGTGATCTAAGCCTTTTGAGTTCCCAAAGCAATTCAGGTAATTGGCCAATCAGGTTAGTGTTATACAGTTCAAGAATCTCTAAACTTGTTTTGATGCACCCTGAAAATAAAGCACCAAACTCCGACAAATCCATGCTGATATTGATGCCTGACAGTTTTAAACTTTGCAGCTTGCATAGATTCATCAATGAAGTAGGTATCCCTCCTTTTATCAAATAGTTGTGAGCTAAATTTAGGTTGTTGAGAGAAGGCAAGTTTCCAAAGAGGGATGGAATAGGACCAGTAAGGAGGTTATAACTAAGGTCAAGATATTGAAGGCCACTTATATTGAATAACCAAGTGGGTATTGAAGAGCCAATAGAATTATAAGACAAATCAAGAAAAGCAAGTGAGGTGAAGTTTACATGTGGGAGAGAGAGTGGGACGGCTTCAATATAACACAAAGATAAATGGATCTCTTCAATGGAAGGAAGAGTATTGAGAGCTTGGAGCCAATTACTAACGTTCTTAAGATTAACATTCTCCATATTTAGAAGCCTCAAAGAAGAAAGCCCAGAAATCCAGAGTGCATCATCAATTCTAAATTCACGGTTTTGAGCACCAAAATTGGAACCGAACTCATTGTACAAGTCAAGATATTGTAGATTGGAGAGGTTGCCAAGTTGTCGAGGGAGGAGTCCACCCAACCCGGTACTGGAGAGGTTGAGATACTGAAGATGATAAAACGAACCCATAAAATTTGGAATATTAGCTCCTCCAAAATTGTTCCCGCTCAGGTCAAGGTGCTTAAGGTACTTCAAACTCAGTAACGAAGGATTCAACTCACCTCCTAAAATCCACTCGTTGTCAAAAGGGTGTGGATTGCGAAGGTCGAGCTCTATCACATGTCCGGTGCGACTGCTGCATGCCACACCTTCCCACGTGCAGCAATATTCACCCGTCCAAGAAGACAACCGGTTAACAGTATCTTTGAGGCCCTGTTTGAACTCCAACAGAGCACTTCTCTCAACAGGGTTGCAGCTTGAGTTTAGAGCTCCTTTGCAGAGATAGGTTTCTTGGAGGTGAATGCCTAGTATAGACAACATCAGGAAGAGAAAATGGACGTTCCATCTAGCCATGGCTAGTAGATTACGGTTGCAAGTATATGGTAGGAGAGTGGTCTGTATCTTTGTTAATATACACTACGCAGAGATTGTATATTTCATAAATGCGTGTCTTCCAACCAATTTGAACCAACACCCACAAGTCAAGCCGACTGACATGTAAATTTACGGCCAGTGTGAGAAGATTAAGTGTCCATCTCCATTCTCCATAACAGGTCGTTTTAGCTATTTAAGAGTCACTTGTAGCGTGTAATTGTCAACAACTTGTGAAGCAAAAAACAAAGCAAAATTGGCTTTTGACTCTTCTTATTAGCCAACTCAGCAGTAGGGTGTAAATGAATCAAACAATTCATAAATTATTTAAAATTTAATTCAATAAAAATCCATTTGAACTCATTTAATGAAATTCATTAAGACAAATAATTAGTTAGAGAAAAAAAGAGAAAATATCATTTAACAATGAGAATGAAAAATATTAGATGGAAAAAGATGATCAAATGAAAGACTTGGCCAAGTTAAAAAAACATTAAAAAAATTTCAAAAAAAAAATCCAATGGCTCTACCATGCTACAACCTAAAAAGAGATTATTTTTGTAAATAGAAAAAATTAAACAAAGAAAAGAATTAGAAATTTTTATTTTTTCTTATTATAGAAGCATGTCACTTCTTAGGTTTCTTTTAGAAAATTATAGATGATCCTTACGAGGAAGGGTATGATCACACGACTTCACAAGGATTCAACCTTTACATGATTCAATTCACATTATAAGGATTCAACCTTTACATGATTCAATTCACATTATTAGAATAGAGGAAATTAGAAAATTATAGATGATCCTTACGAGAAAGGGTATGATCACACGACTTCACAAGGATTCAACCTTGACATGATTCAATTCTTTTATATTACCATCTCAACTATGCCAGGGAAATTAAAGAGGAAGTTTTTGAAATGTTACTGGTTGGCTGACTGCTGTGCATAACTAGCAATTGACTGGAATTACATCTAGTTGACTATAATCACATTCAATTGACTATCTATCGGCAGTAACAATCGGGCAAAACAGGTTTGGTAGATGGGCACGTTAAAAAACAAGTGCATCCTATAATAAATTTTAAATTATAGCGCACCTGTGAAGAATTCTAATTCTAATTAATCTCATTGATAATTCCTAGATGATTGATTTGATCTCATAAAATTTTTTTATTGGTTATCAGGATGAATCGAAAAATACATATGATGGTCAGTCTAGAAACTCAGTATCATTTGGTTACGTTCTTCATTTAGAGGAAAAATTCCTACAAATATATGGAGATCGAACCATGGATGTCTGAATAATAATTTAAATATCCTATCGTGACACCATAACTCCGAAGACTATAGCGCACCTTTTTAAGTATTCGATAAAGTTGTGTTCATCCTTTGATAAAACCATCATATATTATATTACTTTAGATGTTATGCAACAATTATGCATAAGTTGTATCATATTAAAATTTTCACAAATTATCTATAACATATAGGGGTGTAATCGAGCCGAGCCGAGTCGAACCGAACTCTTAGATATTTGAGTTTGGCTCATTTATAATCGAGTCAAGCTCGAGCTTTATTTAACGAATATATTCATGTCTCACGAGCTTATTCAAGATTTTATCGAGCCTAAACGAGCTTAATAAATATAAATTATAAATTTAAGTATTCATTAAAACTAAATTATATATTTTTTAAAAATTATAATATTCTTGTTAAAATTTATAATTTTATTCTAATAAATAAATTTAATATATTTGTCTATGTTTTTCATAAGTAGAATGTAAAATCTATAAATTAAATATCAAAACTATTATTTTTTTTATTTAAAAATTAATTCATGAGCTTAACGAACATGTTCACGAGCTAACGAGCCGAATATTGTGAAGCTTGAGCTTGGTTTGTTTATCTTAACGAGCTTAATTAAACGAGCTCAAACGAACTTTTATCGAATCGAGCTTCGAATAGCTCACAAGCGGCTTGACTCATTTACACCCCTAATAACATAGATGTATAACAATTTTAGTCAAATTTGTTATATGAACATTTTGAAGAAGTTTAGTAGTGCAAAAAGCATTGGTGGACTCCAGTAACTCTCAGACTCAATTTCACCATTTAAGTAAAAACTCTTTACAATTTTAGTTAAAATTGCTACATAATCCTTTAAAAAGAATTTAATAGTATTAAAAGCATAGATGGACTTAAAGATTCTTTGAACAAATCTAATTACTATTTGAGCAAGACACTGAATATAGCAATTTAATTCCACTAATTGATTTGTGTATTATGTTGTTTATGTAGTTGTTGTTCAATGATTCTTCCATTCAACACATCATTAAGCTTTGTAATTATTTGAAATTTTTTTCATTATTTGGATAATTATAAAAAATGACATTGTTAATTTGGGTATCATGTTCCTTAATTATCTTCTTAATGGTAGATCTGTATTGTTTTTGGTTAGTAATTAATATTTATCTTCTTTATTAAAGTCTTACCTCACCAAATCATAGATTGAGCTACAGTCGATTGTGTATATCAGTTAAATAATTTTTTTATAATGATATATAAAAAAATATTTTGTTAAAAAAGTAATAGTTTTATCAAATTGGAGATTGAAGTATACTTTTTTTTTAAATTAAAAAAGACCAATTTTCTTATAGTATTCAGAGGTGTCTCCATACTAAAACTCTTCATCATTCTAGGAGAACAATAAGGCTAAACATCTTTAAACAATATTGTTTTGAAGATTTTAAACCTCGCCAGTAGAAAATCAATATTTATTATTATGAGCTTGTTAGACAATCATGTAATTAATATTTAAGGACAACTTTAATTTGGGGCATCGGTGATTTATAAGAGGCGTTGATGATTTTCATGAATTCAAAATACGATGAATGTACTTGAAATACGATGAAATGAACGAATTGTATTCTACTCATTCATATTTTGTATTTTTAACAAAAAGAAGTGAGCATATATTTATAAAATAATCTCATAACTCTTTACTCTCCTTTTTCTCCATTCATTTTTGCCATCTTTCTTCATCTTTCTTGTTGAAGTGCATACTGCTTCGCAAAGAGGCTTGGAATTGCAGTATATGTTGATTTGACTGTATATTCTATATGATCCGATCCAAGATAAACGGTTGAGATAACTCAGTAAAGGAATCATGATCATGTAATTTTTTTGACTGATCATTGGATGCAAGTCAGGTCGAAATTCAACTGACCAACTTCTTTCGGATCGGGCTTCAATAAATTGACTTCTTTCAAGTTGACCTTCTGCACAGAGATCTAGAAAGATTCAAGGGAGAATTAGCAAGGAGCCAAAGTGAACCTTAATAAGGTCCTTCCAATTCTCAAGTTGGACCTCGGAGAAAAGACGGAGAAAATCAATGGAGAAAAATAAGAAGAATAATTAAAGAGTTATGAGATTATTTACTTTAATATTGTGACTTAAAAAAAAAAAAGTAGTTCGGTGCATGAAGTTTTCGTCATGTTGAGTCTCGGGAAAAGATCCATTATATATAATTTTATCCTGTTTTTTATAAGATGTTCATTTTTAAAATTCGAATCCGTGACCTTTTGATCATATAATAATAATTTTATCTTAATATTGTGACTAATTACCTTTAAAAAAAAAGCAAAATGATGACTCTAATTCTCAAAGGGCTCCCTTTTTTTTTATTTACTCATAGACGTCTTTCTTGATGATCAATGCTTTAATCGTTGCATCCCTTGGTGATCGGAATTTCAACAACCACTGAATTGAATATAAGTTCCAATTGAGGGTGATTCATAATTGGATGTGATTCTGATAGAATTGACTTGAGGTCTTTTATCGGGACTAATTTGGTAGGAGATCAATTTAGCCTAATTGAGCTCGATCTGACTTGATCCGGATTTGATTTAACTTGACCCAAGTTCGAGCTCAATTGGACTCCTCCCTAGCTTGATTTGACTTTATATTCAAAGGGTACACCTTTTCCTTTATTTACTGAGAGACACCTCTTTTGATGATCGATACTTTAACTGTTGCATCCTTTGGTGATCAACGTTTTAACAACTACCAAATTGAATATGAGTTCCAATTTAAGGTGATCCATGCTTGGATGTGATTCAGACAGAATTAACTTGAGTTTTTTTATCGGAACTGATTTGGTTGGAGCTCGGTTTAACCTAACCGAGTTCGGTTTGACTTGATCGGAGTTAGATTTAACTTGACTCGAGCTCGATTTGACTTGCCCTAGTTTGATTTGACTTTTATGTCCAACTCTACTTAATTTTTGACTCGACTGGGTCACGCGGTGACTATTATCTCTGTCACATCACTATACGAATCTAATACAGAAAGCAATGTATACGAATCTAACAAAGTACAGAGTTCAACAATATTTCATTAGGAGCGAACAGAAGCTACTTTCGAAGACCCATTTTCCACGTGAAAATCGGAAGCAAATTATCCAAATAGTGTTTGAAAATATCTAAATTTAGGATGCGTTTAATTAGAGTTATTCTTGATAATCTTGATTATTCATCTAAAATTATCAACGAAAATTTTATTTGACTTTGGTAATTGATGATTATCGAATAATGTTTCATGTTCGACACGTTAAAAAAAAGGATATATAATTCGAAATCGACAAATCTTGAAAACCTAAGGATTCTGTTGAAAGAGAGTTGTCTGTAACTTTGTTAATACACACTACACAGAGATTCTGTTCCAACCAAGTAGGATAAATATTTAGGACTCGAGTCTTTGTAACGGAGAAAAGCTCGTGGCCATTGTGCGAATACTTTCATTTAGCTATTTAATAGCATTGTTTATTTCGTCACTAGTCGCGTGTGAACTTGGCAACGACTGGTTTAAGTAAAAGCCCAGCAAGTTAGGCTTTTGACTCTGCTTATTATTAGCCAAGTCAGCAGTGTCTTGAGTCACTTGTGGAAACTAGAAAACACTACGTCTTTTTTTAAAAAAGGTTTTCACTGTTCAAACTTCATTACTGTGAAGGGAAATTCTTCTTTCATTGGAAAGTTTTTATTGCAAAAACTATTGCCGTATTTTACTGTTGATCCCAGAAATTGATCACCACCAGAACTAGAATTAGAACTAGAACGGGAGTAATGTAAGATAAATGCATCTTATAAGATAAATACTTCTTATAGATGGGCTACAAAGCAAGTGAAAGATGGCACTATCATACTAGTGTATGATGATGAGTTACTAAAGAGCAAATTTCTAAAGGTAGGTAGGTATCCATCAGCAAACATATTCATAAGTACAATAATATGTTCTACATTCTAGGTAGCTTCAGCATAATCCACACGTAAACTTTGTCATATGTGTTGTCGATAAATCTGAAATAGCAAATCTTCCAATTTTTCTTCAGTAGCAATGTCCCCCAAATTATCCAAAATCCTGTAAGAAATCCGAGAGCAAAACTTGTGTATAGCCATATCATTTCATTTTCATTCTTGTCGTCTATGCGATTTGGAGTTTGTGTTGTCTCACTGTCCTTGCAACTTCGATTTACAGGGAACCCACATAGATAAAGATTTCCAATGTAGACTAATGGATCACTGAATGTTAGAAGTTGACCACCGATTGGAATTCTGCCTGATAAATTGTTATAGGACGAATTTAAAAACTCCAAGGATGACATATTGGCCATACTAGAAGGAATTCCTCCAGATAAATTATTTCTGGACAAGTCTAGAGACTCCAATTGTTGTAATGCACTAATGTTTTCTGGAATTTCTCCTGTTAAATGATTTCCAGATAAATCCAAACTGAACAATTTTGATAGGTTCATTAGTTCAGTAGGAATTCTACCAATCAGGTTATTATTTGAAAGATCAATTATATTCAGCGAAGATAGATCTTCGTACTCTCGAATATTCCCTTTAGTTGAAAATGGCATAATCTGCGTATAAGTACTTGCAAATAAATCCGTGGGCAATTCAGTTGTATTTCTAACGACTTTCATGCCATTGAAGTTTCCAAAGCTTCGCGGAATGGTGCCTGAGAACTCATTTTCTGCAAGGTCAAGGACTTGGAGATATCTTAGTAATGAAAGATTGGGAGGAATATTTCCAACCAATTTATTGGATCTCAATTTGAGAGTCATAAGGAAGGCAAGACTTCCTCCCATCCATCTTGGTATTTCACCTCTGAGCTCATTATATTCCACATCAAGAATGACTAGTTGTTGACAATATTTTAAAGACAGAGGTAACTCTCCAGATAGATTGTTATTGTTCAGATTCAATGAATAAAGTGATGGAGGTGAACATATTGATTTAGGAATTCCTCCCGAAATATTGTTTATTGAAAAATCTAACACATTAAGTTCTGAAGAGCTATTCCAACAATCAGGCAATTTTCCTGACAAGAGATTATCTGAAAGATCAAGGGTGGTCATCCCTTGAAGGTGGCACAAAGACGAGGGAATAGTACCATTTAAATTATTTTTGGAGAGCGATAAGAAAATGAGATTTGGCATACCCATGATGATTTCAGGGAGAATTGGCCCTGAGAATGAATTGTCGTGGACGTCTAGTACATACAAACCTTGAGGAAAATATGGAAGAAGGCCACTGAAGTTGTTAGAACTTATATCAAGTTTACTTACCTGGTTTAAATGCACTAAATTAGGTAGTCTGCCACTGATTTGGTTGCTAGAGATATCCACATAATGTGCTCCAGAAATCAAGCTCCAAAACCAGTCTGGCATATCATCGACGATACTAACATTTGCCATCATAAGGAATGTCATATTTTCCTGCTTCTGAAGCCATCCTGGAAAATCGGGACCCAAGATGCAAGAGCCCATAACAATGTACTCAAGATGAAAAGGAGGAAGCCAATTACGCTCAAACTTTAGAGCCAAGGAGTTTAATGCCAAGCTCAAATATTTCAACTTTGTCAAATTGGCAAAATGTGCTTCTGACATTTCACCGACTAAAAAATTGCTGGTCAAGCCCAAATGAACTAGCTCTGATAAGCACCCTACACTTTTTGGTATAGTCCCATTAAGTTGATTGTTATTTAAATAGAGTACTTCCAGTGAAACTAGTTGTCCGAGCCATGCAGGAATAGAGCCAGAAATTTTATTATGAGATAGTACGAGAACTCAAAGCCTTTTGAGTTCCCCTAGCCATTCAGGTAACTGACCAGTAAGTCCAGCGTCAGGCAGTTCAAGAATCTCTAAACTTATTTTGATGCAACCTGAAAATATTACATTGAGCTCTGACAAATCCATGCTGATATTGATGCCCCACAGTTTTAAACTTTGCAGCTTGCATAGATTCCTCAATGAAATAGGTATCGCCCCTTTTATAAAATAGTTTTCAGCTAAATTTAGGTCGCTGAGAGAAACTAAGTTTCCAAAGAGCGATGGAATAGGACCAGTAAAGTTGTTATGACTAAGGTCAAGATATTGAAGGCCACTTATATTGAATAACCAAGTGGGTATTGAAGAGCCAATAGAATTATAAGACAAATCAAGCAAAGCAAGTGAGGTGAAGTTTACATGTGGGAGGGAGAGTTGGACGTGTTCAATACCACATGAAGATAAATGGATCTCTTCGATGGAAGGAAGAGTATTGAGAGCTCGGAGCCAATTACTAACATTCTGAAGATTAACATTCTCCATATTTAGTTGCCTCAGAGAAGAAAGCCCAGAAATCCAGATTGCATCATCAATTCTAAATTCACGAACTTGAGCTCCGAAATACGGTTCCAAGTCATTATACAAATCAAGATACTGCAGGTTGGAGAGATTACCAAATTGATGAGGGAGGAGTCCACCCAATCCAGCTCTGGAGAGGTTAAGATATTGAAGATGATAAAATGATCCCATAAATTTTGGAATATCAGCTCCTCCAAAATAGTTCATGCTCAGGTCAAGGTACTTAAGATACTTCAAACCCAGTAAAGAAGGATTCAACTCACCTCCTAAACTCCACTCGTTGTATGGAAGATAATCAATATCAGAAAAAGGGTGTGGATTGCGAAGGTCAAGCTTTATCACATGCCCGGTGCGATTGCTGCATGCCACACCTTCCCACGTGCAGCAGTCTTGACCCATCCAAGAAGACAACCTGTTAGTAGTATCTTCGAGGCCTTGTTTGAACTCCACCAGAGCACTTCTCTCAACAGGGTTGCAGCTTGAGTTTAGAGCTCCATTGCAGAGATTGATTTCTTGGAGGTGAATGCCTAGTAAAAACAACATCAGGAAGAGAAAATGGGCGTTCCTTTTAGCCATGGCTACTAGATTATGGTTGCAAGTTTATGGCAGGAGAGTGGTCTGTACCTTTGTTAATATACACTGCCCAGAGATTGTCTGTTTCAAGCATTTAGTATTTCTTCCAAGTTCCAACCAAGTTGGACCAATCAATATTCATGACTCAAGTCTAACGGCATGCTGTGGAGGAAAGCTTGTGGCCATTGTAGCCGTGTTTATGGCGTCACTAGTAGCGTGTGCAATGGGCAACGACTTGTGAAGTAAAAGCCAAGAAAGTTTGGATTTTGACTCTTTTTATTAGCCAATAAAGACAGCAGTGTTTTGATTGATTTGTGGAAACTAGAAAACACTACGTGAGTCTCTTTCCGATTAAGCTTTTCAGACTATTCCAGTGGACTAATAGTCTATAAGGACATCTTCAATGAGAATATTTGAAGGGATATTTCTTCAAATATTCTCTCTCTTAAATATTTTTCATTGTGGAAATATTTAAGGGATGATTGAAAATCACCTTTGTGCATGATTCCTTCTTGTGGGACCTGCCAAAATGATAGGTTGTCATTGTTTTTGATTTTTTTTAATTTTATTTTAATTTAAATTAATCTTATGAGCCGACCAAAAATGATGGGTTGTCATTGTTTTTAGTTTTTTAAATTTAATTAAATCAAAAAATTAAAAAACGAAAAACAAATATAACATTCAAAAAAAATAAATATTAAAAAGAAACGTTCATTTTTTCAAACGTGGGTAATGTTCAATTTCTCCCTATATATGCATCTTTTTTTTTAATCTATTTTCATCACTTCCATACTCATTGTCTACCAAAAATTTAGAGAGAAATGGATAAAAATTCTGATCATTATTTTAGGGATTTGTTCAACTCTTCAATTATTGACGAAAATTCTAGTGAAGAAAGTTCTTAAGTTCGTCATAATGTTCCCGAAGACACAACGAGTCCTACAATATCTGATCCCGATGAAGTATTATTCATGATGGTAGTGCACAATTAATTTAGAGTGGTTGAATTCATGTAAGATTATCATGGGAGTACACAAAGAAGAAGAACAATTAACAGAGGTCGTGTAGTTGGATATACTCAACTTGTCAATGATTATTTTTGTGTTGAGCCAGTGTATACTGATGATATGTTCTAAAGACGATTCCGAATGAGAAAAGAGTTATTTTTGCGTATAGTCACTGATTTGGAAAATCATCCTAGTGGATTTTTTAAATGGAGGAAAGATGCATTAAGGAGAAAAGGTCTGTCACCACTTCAAAAATGCACAACGGCTATCCGTCAACTGGCTTATGGAGGTTCCGCCGACCAATTTGACGAGTACTTGCGAATGAGTGAAATAACTGCCCTCGAATACTTGTCCAACTTTTGCCAATGCGTGATACAAATATACGAAGGTGAGTACTTAAGAAAATCCAATGCAACTGATATCACTCGTTTGCTTGAAATGCATGAACAAAAACATGGTTTCCCTGGGATGTTAGAAAGTCTTGATTGCATATATTGAGCCTTAAAAAATTGTCCGGTTGCGTGGATATGGCATCCAACGCAACCGGACAACACACGAGGCAATCATGGCTATCCAGCAATTGTGCTTGAGGTAGTCGCATCTGTCGATTTGTGGATATGACATGCATTTTTTGGAGTTGTTGGTTCTCGTAATGACATCAATGTGCTTAATGAATTACCTATTTTTAATGACGTCTTGAAAGGAAATGCACTGGAAGTTAATTTTATTGTGAACGATACACAATATACAAAAGGGTACTACCTAACAAATGATATATATATATATATATATATATATATATATATATATATATATATATATATATCTAGAAGGAGCCACTTTCATCGAGAGTTTTTCCTGCCCTCATGATCTGAAAAGAATGAAATTTAAGAAAAGACAAGAGGCTGCAAGAAAAGATGTCGAGCAAGCATTTGGGGTACTCCAAGCTCATTGGGCAATTATAAGAGGTATAAGGCGACATTAGTTTCTGGATAAATGCAAAGAAATCATGTATACATGTATTATTTTACACAACATGATTTTGGAGGATAAAGGTCATGCAATATCGATTTGGTATCGCGAAGAACAAGATACTATCACAACGAATCATGACTCAACCAGTGAATTTGTTAAATACATTCAAAGAAATTCCAAGTTACGTGATATTCAGGTGCATCATTAATTTCGTCATGATTTGGTTGAATACATCTAAGAAACATGTCATCATGATGAGTAAATAACTAATTTATTATATATGAAATATTTAGTTATTCAATTTTGATTTTGTGAAATATTTGAACTCATATGTTGTAGTTTTTTTTAAAAAAAATGTATACGCCCGATGTTATATTTTTTTATTTAAATAAAATATTAATATTAAAATAATTATATTGAATAATTGCCTAAAAAATATTTATGAATAAATAATAGACGAAATATATTAAAAATATATATTAATTTTATTTAAATATAAAATTTTATGTAAGTTAATAAAATGGTCATGAACCGATAAATATTTGATTAGTGAAATATTTGATTGTTAAATTGAGTATATTTGAGAAATGAGATATTTGATGGGTGGGACCTATAAATATTTAGATGGTGAGATATTTCATTGTGAGATTTAAAATATTTGAATAGTAGAATATTTGAAAAGTAACGTAGAAGTGGAGACCATAAATATTTGAAAAAAAATACTCTCATTCATTATGGATGTTCTAACTAAGGATAGAAAATTAAGGTTCTTTCGTCTGTTTATTTGTCCCATTTTACAATATTTACAATTCTCTTTATTTATATCTTTCTAAGTTTTAGCCTAGTAACTAAACTTTGTTAAGTCTTTTATGCCAACATTTTTTTCATTTAATGTTCTTATTTTACACTTGCTAAATGATTTTCTTTCCGTTTCTTCACCGACCTTTTAGTTTTAATGTTTTATCATAAAATATGCAAGACTTGCTGATGCCCCCAGATTAATAGTTAGCTAGAGAAATAGAGAGAAAATACCATTTAAGAATGAAAAATATTAGATGGAAAAAGATGCTCATGAAAGACTTGGCCAAGTTTAAAAAAAAAAAAAAAATCCGATGACTCTACCATGCTACAACCTAAAAAGAGATAATTTTTGTAAATGGAAAATTTTAAACAAAGAAAAGTATTAGAAATTTTTTATTCTCCTGTATTATCTGATCCGTAAAGGTTGGATCAATTTATATATATGGTCCAGTCTTTATATTGGTGGGAGGCAATGGACCCCCACATATTAACAGGTGGGGGCCATTACCTCCTACCAATCCCCTTATCCTGGTTCAGGAGCGGACCAGGACAAGGAGACCAGAGGATCCGGTCCCGTATTATAGAAGCATGTTACCTTTTTAATTTTTGTTAGTTGGCATTACATCGATATCAAATTTATGCCGATTAATTTTAGGACGATCAATTCAATCATATGAAAAATTTTCACTGTTCATCAAAATAAATCGAGAATTATTTATAGGGTTAATAACTTTAAGCCCCCCTGAATTTTATAGCGAGTTACATTTTGCCCCCCTCTATTTAAAAAACTACACTCAATCCCCCCTTTGACATGAAGTAAAAAAAGAAAAAAAAAGTAAATGACCAAAATAACCCTAATCTAAATGACTTCTAAAAAGAAAATGAAAAATAAAAATAAAAATCTTATAAAACCGTTAAAAGCTTAACCTTAACTCAACCATTTATATATAAGTTCAAAATCTCACTTGTTTCTAGAAAAATATCCTCATAAAATTCATATATGTACTAACATAAATAACAGAAAAATAGTAACTCTGAATTCTAAATTAATGAATCAAAATTAAATAAAAATAGAACAAAATTTATCATTAAAAATAAAAAATGAAGACCATTTATGATTTAGCTGCTTTGAAATAAAAATTTACCTTTGGATAAAAATTAAAAGAGTGATTTTTTTTCTAAATCGTCAAAGGGTCTTCATTTTATTTTTTTAATGATAAATTTTGTTCCATCTTCATTTAATTTTGATTCATTAATTTAGAATTTTAGCTCTTTTTTATTTGGTAAAATGAGTTTTTGATTGATTAACACTTTTAGAGTTGTTGTTTTTCTGTTATTTATACTGGTGCATGTATTGTGACATAAGAAAAAGGCGAATGCACTCGCCCCAGCACCCTCGCCAACCCGTCTCAGAGCCAACATGAAGGAGGTAAATTTATACTGGTGCATGTATGAATTTTGTGAAGATATTTTTTCTAGAAACAAGTGAAATTTTGGACCTATATATAAATCAAATTTGGTTAAGGTTAAGCTTTCAATGGTCTTATGAGATTTTTTTTTATTTTTTTCATTTTCTTCTTAAAAATCTGATTTATGTTAGGGTTATTTTAGTCATTTATTTTTTTTTCTTTTTTTTTACTTCATGGCAAGGGGGGTTGAGTGTAGTTTTTTAAATAGAAGGGGGCAAAATGTAACTCGCTATAAAATTCAGGGGGGATTAAAGTTATTAACCCTTATTTATAACGATCAAAGGTGAAATTCGTCATCCATCGGGCTCCCACCACGATTGCCTTAGACTATTGAAAGAGAAAAAAAATCAAGAAACTATAAATGATTCTCACGGGAGGGTATGATAACATGATTTTCTCGGAATTCAACCCTTACATGATTTAGTTATTCTATCTGCAGTGGCGGATCTAGGGGAGAACGGGGTGTGCTTGAGCACTCTCTTGTTCTCAAAAAATTCTACCAGTATATTATAGTATGAGGGACAACGAGAAAGAAAACAAATTTCAATTTCCTTCTTTAAATACCCTCTTCTATTTTTTTATCTGAATCCGCCACTGTCTATCTGTGATTATCATCTCATTTGCCCGGGACAAATAAGAAGAAAGTCTTTAAAATGATACTGGTTGGCTGAGTACTCTGGATAACTAGTTGACTCACACCCAATTGACTATCAATTGGTAGTAACAATCGGGCAAAACAGGTTTGGTAGATGGGTGCGTTAGAAAACGAATACGTCCTTTAATAAATTTTAAAATATAGCGCAACTTTTTGAGCGTTCAATAAATTATAGCGCACCTTTCCATAAAATTATTATTTTATTAATATAAAAGTATAAGATAATTAAATTTATATTTTAATAATGACGAGAGTTTAAAGTTAAATTATTTTATTATCTAACAAATATGATTTAACTTACAAAAAAATCTTAAGTGTTCTTAGGTAAAAATCTTAATAGATTCTAGGCAGATAGAAAATCTTAGGGGAGGTAACCCTAGGTCCTAGGGGTGGTAACCCTAGATTATGGAAAGTTCTAGCTACGGTTAGGTAACGAAGTCTTGGTCCGAGAGACTGGGCGAAGTCTTGGCGGATCGAGGACTTTGGGTGAAATCCTAGAGTCGAGGACTCTAAGTGAAAATCCTGAGTCGTAGACTAGGTGGAAGTCTGGACAGATCATGGAGCGGATGTTTAGCATGAAGTCCTAAAATCTCGGGCGTTGAGCAAAAGTCTAGACGGTCTAGAGGACCAGTCTGGCAAAAGGTAATTTCTCCTAAGAGGAGTAGGTGAGGACGACGCGTTCCCCGAAGAGGGAACAATAGGCATCAGTTCGACCTAGGGTTTTTGTGAAATCCGAAAGTCAGAACCGGACAGTCTGGAGATTATCAAAGTTATATTTTTATATTATTTGTCTATTTCTCTAACTCTATTTTGCAAAAAACTAGATTTTGCAGATTGAAGTTTGCGGCCTTAATTGGTCGACCGAACCCTAGAGATCATATCAGTTTGCGGCTAAGGTTCGACCAAGGGATCGGTCGACCGAACCTCGAGTTCAGTCGACCGAATGGTGGATAGGCGTTGACTCAATCGACCGGGTTGATCGTACCAGATAAGCCAGCGAGGAAAGCAGGATTAATCGATCGAACGACGGGGTCGGTCGACCGAACAAAGACTCTATCCAAAAGGGCAAAATCTGGACGGGAAGCTGGGCAGGTTCAGAAGGTTCTGTCGACCAAACCCTGAAGATCATATCATCTTGCGGCTAAGGTTCAACCAAGGGATGGGTCGACCGAACCTCAGGTTCAATCGACCGAACGGTGGATAGGCATTGACTAAATCGACCGAGTTGATCGGACCAGATATGTCAGTGAGGAAAGTAGGATCAGTTGATCGAACAGCGGGATCGTCGACCGAACAAAGGCTCTATCCAAAAGGGCAAAATCTGGACGGGAAGTTGGGCAGGTTCAGAAGGTTCCGTCAACCAAACTCCTGGATCGGTCGACCAAATCTCGAAGATCATATCAGCTTGCGGCTAAGGTTCGACCAAGGGATCGGTCGACCGAACCTTGAGTTCAGTTGACTGAATGGTGGATAGGCGTTGACTCAATCGACCGGGTTGATCGGACCAGATAAGCCAGCGAAGAAAGCGGGATTGGTCGATCGAACGACGGGATCGGTCGACCGAACAAAGGCTCTATCCAAAAGGACAAAATCTGGACGGGAAGCTGGGTAGGTTCAGAAGGTTCCGTCGACCAAACTCCTGGATCGGTCGACCAAACCCCGAAGATCATATCAGCTTGCGGCTAAGGTTCGACCAAGGGATAGGTCGACCGAACCTCGGGTTCAATCGACCGAACGGTGGATATACGTTGACTCAATCGACCGAGTTGATCAGACCAGATAAATCAGCGAGGAAAGCAGGATCGGTTGATCGAACAGCAGGATCGATCGACCGAACAAAGGCTCTATCCAAAAGGGCAAAATTTGGACGGGAAGCTGGGCAGGTTCAGAAGGTTTCGTCGACCAAACTCCTGGATCGGTCGACCAAACCTCGAATATCATATCAGCTTGCGGCTAAGGTTCGACCAAGGGATCGGTCGACTGTGGATAGGCGTTGACTCAATTGACCGGGTTGATCAAACCATATAAGCCAGCGAGGAAAGTAGGATTGGTCGATCGAACGACGGGATCGGTCAACCGAACAAAGGCTTTATCCAAAAGGGCAAAATCTGGACGGGAAGCTGGGCAGGTTCAGAAGGTTTCGTCGACCAAACTCCTGGATCGGTCGACCAAACCCCGAAGATCATATCAGCTTGCGGCTAAGGTTCGACCAAGGGATCGGTCGACCGAACCTCGGGTTCAGTCTGTTAAATATCAACTCCAACCCAAATAAAGGATAAAACTTATCCAATAAAAGATAAGAGTTATAGATAAGATTTGCTATTTAATTATTTATTTTTCTAATAGATAAAGATGACGACTTGGTAAAAGATAAAATTAAATATGTGGTCAAGAGTGTTTTTCTCATTTCATGGATAAGAATTAGAATTTCAATGGCTAGGATTTAATTTAATTGAACGGTCCAGATTGTATGAAGAGTACTATAAATACTCCACCTTGTATTTAGTTTCTATAATCAATCAAGTATCAATTTGTGAGTCAAAGTTTTTTTGTTTTTCTTCTTTGTCTTAGAATTGTGAGTGATCCACCAAAAGGGTGTTGTAGTGTTGTTATTGTTAGTGTAAGACAAGTAATTTATTTACTTGTTTGTTGGTCCAATTTTCAACACAGTCGACCGAATGTTGGATAGGCGTTGACTCAATCGACTGAGTTGATCGGACCAGATAAGTCAGTGAGGAAAGCAGGATCGGTTTATCGAACAGCGGGATCGATCGACTGAACGAAAGCTCTATCTGAAGCGGCAGAATCTGGACGGGAAGCTGGGCATGTTCAGAAGGTTCCGTCGACCGAACTCCTGGATCGATCGATCGATCAACGTTGAGTCAAAGACTGATCCCGATATCAGTAGATCTAGATCAAGTCTAGCTCGGCTATAAAATGGGGTTCGACCGGCAGCTTCGAGACATTCATTCCGAACGACTTTCGCTCTTGCGCACTGCTAAGAAAAGCCCTTGGTGACACTGTAATGCTGCTCCAACGACCTAGCACAATAATCTTCAAATCTGTAGTTGTTGATATACTTTATCTTACCGCCATTTTAATATTATAATTTCACACTTGTACTTATTCAGAACTGATAGCGAATTGGCCACCGAAAACGATCAACTATCGCGAGCCTTGGAGTAGGAGTCGTCACAGACTCCGAACCAAGTAAAATCAACAATGTTAATTATTTTTGTTTATTTCTTTATTTCCACTGTATTATTCTATGTTTTTCAAAAATAATAAAAAAAAATCACACGTAGTATTCACCTCCTCTAATACACCGATTCTCCCCATATGTTATATTACTTTAGATGTTACGCAGCAATTATGCATAAGTTACATCATATTATCTGCAGCATAGATGCACAACAATTTTAGTCAAATTGTTATATGAATTGTAAGAAAGCTTCGGTGGGGGAAAAAAAAGGCTTTGACGGTGAGAAAGGGAAAAACAAGCTTTGCCGGGAGGGGAAAAATGGTGAGAAAGGAAAAAAAAAACAAAACAAAACTTCGGCAATAGGGGAGAGAAAAAAAAAAAAAGGTTTTGTTGGGGGTTTAATTGGATTTTTCTGAAAAATTCTAGAAAATTTTAGCTAATTTATAACTAAGTTGATGATATACACAAGTAGAGCTACAAAAACCAGAGTTAAAGAATAGTAGAACTTAATAATTTTCTTATATTTGCATGAAAAGAAAATTCAGTATGAAGAAACATACTTGTAGAAGTAGAGTTCAATTATTTTTTATTTATTTATTTTTGTTGGAAAGCAAGAAGTGCACGATGATGACCATTACAGAGCAAATTTCCGAAAGTTCATCATAATGCATACATAAACCTTGTCAAATGTGTTGTCGAAAAATCTGAAATAGCAAATCTTCCAATTCTTCTTCAGTAGTAGTGTCCCGCAAATTGTCCAAAATCCAGTAAGAAAACCGAGAGCAAAACTTATGTATAGCCATATCATTTCATTTTCATTCTTGTCATCTATGTGATTTGAAGTTTGTGTTGTCTCACTTCCCTTGCAACTCCGATCAAGAGGGAACCCACAAAGATCAAAATTTCCCATGTAGACTAATGGATCACTGAATAAAGTTAGGAGCTGATTACCGAGTGGAATTTCGCCTGATAAGTTGTTATAGGACAAATTTAAAAAACCCAAAGATGACATATTGGCCATGCTATGAGGAATTCCACCGGATAAATTGTTTCTAGACAAATCAAGAGACTCCAGTTGTTGCAATGCACTGATCTTTTCTGGGATTTCTCCTGTTAAATGATTTCCAGATAAATCCAAACCGAACAATCCTGATAGGTTCATTAGCTCAGTAGGGATTTTACCAATCAAGTTATTATTTGAAAGATCCATTATATTCAAAAGCGTAAGCAACTTATTATACTCTTGAGAACCACCTTTAGTTGACACTAGCATGCTCTCCATATAATAAACTTCAAGTACATGCATGAGCAAACTAGGAATTTTTCTAATGACTGTCATGGCAATAAAGTTTCCAAAGCTTTGTGGAATGGTGCCTGAGAGCTTATTTCCTACAAGGTCAAGGATTTGTATGTTACCTAGTAATGAAAGATTGGGTGGAATATTTCCACACAATTTATTGGATCTCAATCTGAGAAATTGGAGTGAGATGAGCCTTCTTCCTACCCATGTTGGTATTTCACCACTGAACTCATTATATCCCAGATCAAGAATGAGTAGTTTTTGACAGTACTTTAAGGACAAAGGTAACTGTCCAGATAGATTGTTATTGCTCAGATGCAATGAATTAAGTGACGAAAGTGAGCACATTGATTTTGGAATCCCTCCAAATATATTGTTTCTTGAAAAATCAAACACTCTTAAGTGCTGAAGAGCTATTCCAACAATTAAGCAATTTTCCTGATAAGAGATTGTCTGAAAGATCAAGGACACCCAACTGTGGAAGGTGGCACAAAGGTAAGGGAATAGTGTCAATAAAATTATTTTTGGAAAGTGATAAGTAAATGAGTTTTGGCATACCCATGATGATTCTAGGGAGAATTGGCCCTGAGAATGAATTGTTGTAGATGATTAATACTTCTAAACTAAGAGGGAAATATGGAAGAGGGCCACCGAAGTTGTTAGAACTTATATAAAACTCGATTAGCTTGCTTAAATGCATTAAATTAGGTACTCTGCCACTAATTTGGTTGTCAGATATATCCACATAGTAGGCTCCAGAAATCAAGCTCCAAAACCATTCTGGCATAGCATCAACAATACCAACATTCGTCATATGAAGGATTAATATATTTTCTTGCTTCTGAAGCCATTCTGGGAAATCAGGACCCAAGATGCAAGAACTCATCCAAATGGATTCAAGCTGAAAAGGAGGAAGCCAATTGTGCTCAAACTTTAAAGCCAAGGAGTTTGATGACAAACTCAAATATTTTAACTTTGTCAAACTGGCAAGATGTGCTTCTGACATTTCACCCACAAAGAAATTGGAGTTGAGGTCCAAATAAACTAGCTCTGATAACCTCCCTACACTTTCTGATATAGTCCCATTAATTTGATTGTCATTAAAATAAACTTCTTCCAATGAAACTAGTTGTCCAAGCGATGCAGGAATAGAGCCAAAAATTTGATTATTAGACAAATCAAGAGATCTAAGCCTTTTGAGCTCCCATAGCCATTCAGGTAACTGGCCAGTAAGTCCAGTGTAAGACAGTTCAAGAATCTCTAAACTTGTTTTGATACAACCTGAAAATATAACATCGAACTCTGACAAATCCATGCTGAGATTGATGCCCGACAGTTTTTAACTTTGCAGCTTGCATAGATTCCTCAATGAAATAGGTATCTCCCCTTGTATAAAAGAGTTTGCAGCTAAATTTAGGTTGTTGAGAGAAACCAAATTTTCAAAGAGGGATGGAATATGACCATGAAGATTGTTATGACTAAGGTCAAGATATTGAAGGCCACTTATATTGAATAACCAAGTGGGTATTGAAGGGGAAATGCGATTACCAGACAAATCAAGCAAAGCAAGTGAGGTGAAGTTTACATGTTGGAGAGAGAGTGGGATGTGTTCAATATCACATGAAGATAAATGGATCTCTTCAACGGAAGGAAGAACATTGAGAGCTTGGAGCCAATTACTAACGTTTTGAAGATTAACGTTCTTCATTTTTAAATGCCTCAGAGAAGAAAGCCCAGAAATCCATAATGCATCATCGATTCTAAATTCGTCCAATCCGAAATCATTGTTCAAGTCAAGATATTGTAGATTGGAGAGATTACCAAGTTGATGAGGGAGGACTCCACCCAATCCAGCTCCGGAGAGGTTAAGATATTGAAGATGGTGAAATGATCCCATGAATTTTGGAACATTAACCCCTCCAAAATTGTTCATGCTCAGGTCAAGGTACTTTAGGTACTTCAAACCCAGTAAGGAAGGCTTCAACTCACCTCCTAAACTCTCGTTAGAAAAAGGGTGTGAATTGCGAAGGTCAAGCATGATCACATGCCTGGTACGGTTGCTACATGCCACACCTTCCCACTTGCAGCAGTCTTCACCCATCCAAGAAGACAACCTGTTGGTAGTATCCTTGAGGCCTTGTTTGAATTCCAACAGAGCACTTCTCTCAACAGGGTTGCAGCTTGAGTTTAGAACTCCATCGCATAGATTGATTTCTTGGAGATGAATGCCTAGTAAAGACAGAATCAGGATGAGAAAATGGGCGTTCCCTCTAGCCATGGCTAGTAGATTATGGTTCAGTTTATCATATAGGAGAGTGGTCTCTAATTTTGTTAATATACACTACCCCAGCGATTGTCTGTTTCAAGCATTTGTGTTTCTTCCAAAGACCAACATCCAAAAGTCAAGTCAAATAACATGTGGTGGAGAAAAGTTTACGGACGACTTTCATTCTCTGAGATTAAATGCCCATCTTTATCATGTCTTTTTAGCTATTTAATTGGTGCAAAATTAGACATTTAAATTATCATCCAAATATTCATAATTTAATTATATATTTATAAGAATTTTATAAAAATATAAATAAGATATGTTGGACTTCTTCTTAATTTATCGTAGCTGATACGATGCATAAAGATAGGATCTGGTCAAGAGGATATGACAGTCAGAAGTTAAGGGGTCGTGGCAGTTAGGAGTAAAGGGGATGTGACAGTCAGAAGTCAAGGGGACATGACAGTCAGAAGTCAAGGCGACATGACAGTGAGAAGTTAAGAAGATGTATCGCCTCACTAAGAAGTTACAATGTTTAAGGGTCGTGACTCAGCTAACACTTGGTCGAGAGTCCCAGGTCGGGAATTAAGACGGGATACTCGGGCAAAAGGCCTAGATCATGAGTTTAGGATGAATACTCGATCAGGATGTCCAGGTCAGGAGCTCAGACAGGTTACTCGAGTAAGAGGTCCAAGTTGGGAATGTGAACAGGTGAATTGGTCGGGATGCTCGGGTCAAGAAGTCAGAGTAATAACATCAGGAAGAAGGAGAAGGGACCATCTCTACCGGGCAAGTTTTCGCATAGCAGACATATACATATGAGAACTTGATAAGCCAGGTAAGGATTTACAGGACAGGGCTTACCAGTCAGGCTATGCAGGTCAGGAGTTATAAGGCAGCATTTATCGGTCAGGTTATGCAAGTCAGGAGTTATAGGGCAAGATTTACCGGTCAGGCTATGCAGGTAAGGATTTACAGACCAAGAGTTACAAGTCAAGATATGCTAGTCTGGATAGACCGGTAGGGATTTCCTGGATGAATCTCCTCGCCAGGTATACAGTTATACACAAGCTAAGTCCTCACACGGCTAATCAACAAGAGCTTCTCCCTTCAGGTCGGTAGGTCACTATACGACAATTGAGCCAGAGAATCTTAACCGTCTGTCAGAGAATAACCGCCGTGTGTCAGGGTATATTCCAATGGTCCGTGACTCATTGCTAGAAGAACCTTCCTATAACCTATGATAGGGTGCCACGCGTCACTTATCCCCAGACAAGGTCTGACACCCGACATTTCCTAACATTTGCCAGAAACCAGAAGTACACAATGTCATATAAAAAGGGGTGTCCTCTCCCTTACGCAGGTACGCTCTCTCACCTTTTCACATATGTCTTCTACTTTATGCAATTTTACTATTCTTCTGGGGAAAAAGTACCTGACTTGAGCGTTGAAGGGTCTGCTCCGGGGACTTTTTCCCTGTTTCTTGGTCCCTAACGTGGAGGGTGCTCATCTGAGTGTACGCAGGGAACTCTCGCTTCGTCATCCTAGTCACCGCCTCTCGTCAGCGGCCTGTGGAACCCACTCGTGAAGTACTGTACTCGTAGGAAATCTTCGTTGCCTTTCGTCAACACCAGCGACAGCATAGCCGACCTTCATCTGACTCAGATTCCGGACGGGATCAATTTGGCGCCGTTTGTGGGAACACATTTACTTGTTCTGGAACGTGAAGATGGAGGAGACTGGCAAAATCAACGTGACCATGACCGCTGGAGAATACGAGCTATTTAGAGAGGCTAAAAGGCGTGCGGTCTCAGCAAAACAAACCACTGTTTCCCGACCACACAAGATGCTTAAGATTTCCAAAGATCCAACGAATATTTTTGATCGAGGATCTAAAAGAAAGCAGCCTGAGGAGTTTCTCCCGGCCTTCTACCGGGAGCCCAGTCTGGGTTTCTATCAGCGGGACCCGGGGGGCTACAATCAAAAGAAGGATCAACCACAAACTTCCATAGCAGAAAGTTCCGCCTAGGGACTCTAAGAAGGGAAAAGCCATTGTCCTAAGGGAGGAGCCTAGGATAGAACCTGAAGAACAAGTGTCCTTCTCCCTAAGGGTACTAGAAGAAAAGCTACCTAAGGGGTACAAGCCCCCCGCTATTGGGGAATACGACGGTAGCAAGGACCTTGAGGATCATCTTCGCAAATTCAGGAACGCAGCATTGTTGCATCAATATAGCAATGCCATCAAGTGCCAAGTATTCCTGAACACTTTATCTGGCTCAGCACATAAATGGATTGATGGACTGCCACACGGGTCCATCACTTGTTTTCAGGACTTCAAAACCGCTTTTCTGCACCATTTCGCTAGTAGCAGGAAATATCAAAAAATGGACCACTGCCTCTTTGCCCTCAAGAAGGGACCTACCGAGCCTCTAAAGGGTTATATGAAGCACTTTAATCAAGTGGCTCAGGATGTTTCCTCTACCACCTCAGAGATATTGATGAGCGCCTTCTCTCATGGATTGGTAGAGGGAGAATTCTTCAGAGACCTCATCAGAAATCCTGTAAAGAATTTCGACGAAATGTTGGAGAAGGTTGCCAGTTATATCAATGTAGAGGAAGCGCAGGCGGCACGAAGGAAAGCTGATAAAACACCCTCCTCCGTCAGCAAGCCGGAGAAAAGAACACCCCAACCGTCGGCTCAACCTCTTCCGCGCACCCGGGAAACCTGACATCCCTTTCCTTCTGGTCAGGATTCCCGGCTGATCCCCCGGGTAGCCACGGTCTATGCTCCCAGACCTGGTCCATGGGGTCCTCGTTACTGTACCTACCATCGGTCACATACGCATGCCACCAATGATTGTTTCCAATTTACTTGCGACTCTCGACGCGCGGCTGAGTTAGGCTTACCGACGCCTGAGCTAGCTCCTCAAGTGTAGAAAATGATAAACGACCAACGTATAACAGCGGGTCAAGCCAGCAGGCCCCAACCAGATCGGGTGGGGCCAAATAGTTAGCAGCAGGGAGGTGCTAGGGAGCAAGGAGAAGTTCGAGAGGACGAAAATAGAGGCAATGCGGCCATTCGAGAGTTAGGCATGATTTTTAAAGGACCTATAGACGGAGATTCAGGCAGGGCAAGGAAGTCTCATAAACGACGGTTGGAAATTCACGCTGTTGGATGTAGCCAAGAGCAAGCGGTCGACCCTATCATCAGCTTCGGACCACAAGATTTAGAAGGATTGGAGCTGTCCCATGATAATGCCCTCATCATTAAAGATGTCATCGCCAACAGTCGTGTGCCCAAGGTTTTCATCGATACCGAAAGCTCTGTCAACGTGCTGTTTAGAACCGCATTTGAAGAAATACAAATAGACACCCGTGAGCTTCAACCAGTGGCTACTTCTTTGTATGGTTTCACAGGCATGAAGTAAAGCTCATGGGCCAGATTAAGTTGGTCATATCTTTGGGCAACGAGCCCCTAGTGCGAACAAGGAGGAGCACCTTCATCGTGGTAGATTCGCCCTCGGCCTACAACGTCATCCTAGGGAGACCGTCATTACATGAATTCCGAGCGGCAGTCTCCACCTTTCACCAAAACATCAAATTCCATGTGGGAAACCAAGTCGGGGAAGTTAAAGGAGAGTAGCGGGTCTCCCATCGGTGTTATATCGATATGGTTAGAGTAGAGGCTGGCAAAGCACATAGAACTCAGGATGGCGACGTCCACGCCATCCAAGAAGAGTCTCTCTCTGTAGCAGAAGAGCCCATTCCTTGGGAGGAGGTCCAGCTTTATCCCGATCGCCCGGAAAGCCTCACCCGCATAGCAAGTAACCTACCCACCGATCTCAAGGCGAGTTTGATCCAATGTCTAACGCGCAACAAAGATATCTTCACTTGATCCCCAAAGGAGTTGTCAGGGGTTAAACCTGAAGTGGCAGAGCATAAGCTGCATCTCCTACCTGATTCCTGACCTGTCAAACAAAAGAAGAGGAACTTTTCGGCCGAGCAGAATAAAATCATCCGAGCGAAAGTGGATCAGCTCAGGAAAGCCGGGTATATTAGAGAAGTACAATTCCCATCTTGGCTTTCTAACGTAGTTCTTGTGGCCAAGCCTAACATTAAATGGAGAGTCTGCATTCACTTCCGGGATCTCAATCATGCCAGCCCCAAAGATTGTTATCCACTGCTCAGGATCGATCAGATGGTAGACTCCACGGCCGGTTGGGAAAGGATCTGCATATTGGATGCTTACCAAGGATATCATCAGATTCCCTTAGCTTTGGAAGATCAAGAAAAGGTTAGCTTCATCACAGCAGATGACACATTCTGCTATATGGTCATGCCTTTTGGGCTGAGAAATGCAAGAGTTACATATCAAAGGATGATGGACAAGATTTTTTGGGAGCAGATCGGGAGAAATGTGGAGGTCTACGTGGATGTCATTCTCATCAAGTCTAGTTTGGCCATAAACTTGATTACTGATGTGGAAGAAACATTCCGCACTCTCAGACAATATGGATTGAGGTTAAATCTGTTGAAATTCTTGTTCGGAGCTCGGGGAGAGAAGTTTCTGGGGTATCTAGTGTTGGAATGTATACTAAAAGTCTAGTTTTTTGTATAAACATTTACTTATAAATAAGAATCATATTGGTCAAATATCTACATTTATATGCTAAGTGCAGTTGTTTAATTAATTTATATTATAGATAACATGGTGTGTGGTGTCACACACAGAAGATCATGTTATCAGTTCCTTATAAATTATAAACAGTTGTTCACGACTAAGATGGCTAGGAACAAATCATTGAAATAGTCGTAGTGTAATTTGGTATTAGTTTATCTTGACTATAAAAGAAACACTTGATGTAGTTTCTTTTTATACTGACTAAATAAAAGAATAATACCTCTGTTATTATGGAAGTGTGTGCTCTTAATCCTAATATAATAACAAGCACATATACTTAATATTTATTTCTTTAATTTATCAAAGGGTGTGATTTAGCTCGATAAATCAATAAGCTCGATACGTTGGGAAATGATATTATTTATAGTGTATGTTGTTGATTATGGAAGGAAACCGTGTCCTAGAAATCTAGGTTGATAATGTCCCCAAGAGGAGCTCATAAAGATTGTCATGTTAAACCCTGCAGGTGGACTTAGTCCGACATGATAATGAGGTTGAGTGGTACCACTCTTGGACTAAGATATTAATTAAAATGAGTTGTCAGTAACTCAATTAATTAGTGGGCATCCGACATCTTAAACACAGGGAAATTAACACACTCATGATAAGAAGGAACCCAAAATGTAATTTGGGATTGATGTGGTAGTTCAATAATAATTTTTTAGTGGAATGAATTATTATTGATGAAATTAAGTTAGGTATTCGTGGTGAACACAGGAAGCTTAATTTCATCGGGAGACCAAAACCAATTCCTCCTCTCGGTCCCTATCGTAGCCTCTTATATATAAAGAATTATACCCACCTTCTTACCCAACCTTAGGGGCCGACCAAGCAAGCTTGGAGTCCAAGCTTGGGCCGACCAAGCAAAAGGTTGAGCCAAGTTGGAAGTGGCCGGCCCTAGCTTGGAGCCCAAGCTTGGTGGCCGACCATATAAAAAATAAAAGGGGTTTTATTTAAAATCTTTCCATATGTGGAAGTCATGGTTTTAAAAGAGAGTTTAAAATTTAAATCTTTCCTTTTATAGCTTTCTACAAAAGATTAAGAAAAGATTTGATATCTTTTCTTATTTGTAGATTGAAAGGAAGATTTTAATTTTTAATAAAACTTTCCTTTTATGAAATCATGTTCATGATTTTAAAAGAGAGCTTTAAAATTAAATCTTTTCTATTATAGTTTCTACAAAAGATTAAGAAAAGATTTGATATCTTTCTTTATTTGTAGATTGAGAGAAAGATTTTAATTTTAAAGATAACTTTCCTTTTTGGAAATCATCCACATGTGTTTTAAGAAGAGAGATTTTAATTTATAAAAGATTCTTTTTATAACCAACCATGAAGGGAAAAATTATTAGAGAAAATTTATTAAAAATTTTCGAAAATAAATTAGGAAATTTTAATTCTTGTATTAAAACTTTCCTTGTTTGAAGCTAGGAGGTGGCCGGCCATGTTGTTTAAGAAAAGGAAATTGGTTTTAAATCAATTAAATTTTTATTTTCATGGCAAAGAAAATAGGGAAGGTTTTATTTAAATTTTCCTTATTTTCCAAGACCAAGGATTATAAAAGAGGGGGTAGGGTGCCTTCATGAGACACAACTCTATTCTATTTGTCTCTCTTTTCTTCCTTGGTGTGGCCATCCATCCTCTTCTCTTCTTCTCTTCCTTTTGGTGGCCGAACCTCATCACTCTCAAGGAGACTCTTGTGGTGGCCGGATCCTACTTGGAGAAGAAGAAGAGGAAGGAGTTTCTTGCATCCCTTGGAGATTGGTGGTGGCGGCCGAACCTCTACATCCTTGGAGGAGTTTTGGTGGCCAAAACTTGGTAAAGAAGAAAGAAGGGCTTGGGTGGTTCTCATCTCGGTAGTTCGTTACCCACACAACGTCCGAGATAAGAAGAGGAATACGGTAGAAGATCAAGAGGTCATTGCATACAAAGAAAGATATAATTAGTAATTATTTTCCGCATCTTACTAGTTCTTTTTTGTATGAATTCCAAACACAAGAGGCTAGAGATTCTAGATTTTTGGATTAGATATTCGAAGTTGTGTTTCTTTTATTTTATTTTTCGAATTTGTGATTCGATTGTTCCTTTTGGTTAAACCTAGAGTTATATAAGGAAATTAAATATTAGATTTCTTTAAAAGGCTTTGTCTAGGCGGTGGTGGATGATCTCATACCCAAGAAGGACTAGTGCCTCGCCATGCAATCCTGAAAGCCAATTTTGGAAATTAATATTTAATTAAATTTATAACATAGGTGAATTTGGATCAATAATGTTAAGCATCGTTTGCGATCCAAGTCAAAATCATTAAGAACAGATAAGTTAAATTTGGAATCAATAATGTTAAGTTCCATTTGCGATTCCTAATTTAATTTCTCAAGAACGCAATAGGTTGTTAGGAAATGTTCGACACTTGTATAAAATTTTTGTACAGTGGAACTGGTACGATCTTCCTAGAACTAACCAACATCTAGTGACCGAGCGGGGAATTGAGGCTAATCCTGAGAAAGTTCAGGCACTCCGAGACATGAAAGCTCCTCAAAATTTGAAGGAGGCACAGAAGTTAGTAGGCAGAATAACAGCTCTGGCCAGATTTATTGCCATGTCAGCGGATCGAGCGGCGCCCTTCTTTAAAGTGCTCAGGAAAGCTGCCAAATTCCAATGGGACGAGGAGTTTACTCAAGCCTTCGAAGAGCTAAAGAAGTATCTAGAGACCTTGTCTTCCTTGTTTAAGCCCGTGACCGGGGAAACGCTCTGGGTATACCTCTCAGCCACCCCTGAGGTCGTGGGGGCGGTGTTGGTGAAGGAACAAGACCATGTACAACGACCAGTGTACTTTTTTAGTTACTTACTGAAGGGAGCTGAAACCAGGTACACAACCCTGAAAAAATTAGTTTACGGATTGATGCTCATGGCTCGTCGCTTAAGACCTTATTTTTTGGCGCATTCCATTGTCGTATTAACTAACAGCACCACGGGGAAAACTCTCACTAATGTGGAAGTTTCAGGTCGCCTCATCAAATGGGCGACCGAGTTGGGAAAATACGACATACAATACCAGCCTCACACTGCTATTAAAGCACACGCCCTGGCGGATTTCTTGACAGAAGTCCATCAAGCAGATTCTGAGGAAACTTGGAAAGTTTATGTGGATGGGTCGGCTACTCAGCAAGGCAGTGGCATAGGACTCCTTCTGGTATATCCTCAAGAGGATATATTGCAATTAGCTGTCCGATTGAATTTTAGAGCTACCAATAATGAAGCAGAATATGAGACCTTATTGGTAGGGTTGCAGGCTGCTAGGCATGTAGTAGTTGTTGGTGCAATATTCCTTAGGTCAAGGTTGACCAAACTTGAGTCTTGGTTTGAGTTTCGATGTTTGACAATATATTGGGTTTAGATGATATGGACAATGCAGGTGCAGTTGTTCATTTAGAGAGATTGTTGATACAATTCCCGTTTGGTCAAGGTTGACCAATTGAGACTTGAAGGAAAGTCCTGGTGAGTGAAGCCAGGCAGAAGGAAATCCTAGTGAGTGAAGCTAGGTGAAAGTCCTTGTGAGTGAAGCCAGGCAGTTGGAAAGTCCTAGTGAGTGAAGTCAGACAGTTGAAAAGTCTTAGTGAGTGAAGCTAGGCAAATGAAAATCCTAGTGAGTGAAGCTAGGCAAATGGAAATCCTAGTGAGTGAAGCTAGGTGAAAGTCCTGGTGAGTGAAGTCAGGCAAGGGAAATCCAAATGAGTCAAGGTTGACCAGACATCTGGTGGAAGTCCAAGTAGGTCAAAGGGATTGACTGAATACTTGGCACAGGGGAATTCAGATGGGTCAAGGTTGACCAGACATCTGGTGGAAGTCCAAGTAAGTCGAAGGGATTGACCGGATACTTGGCACGAGGAGAAAAGTCCGAGTGGGTCAAAGGGATTGACCGGACACTTGGTGAGAGAGTCCTAGCTGGTCAAGGGTGACTGGATGCTAGGTTTTATGTACCAACAAGTCATGGTTGATTGGATGTTGGTTAAGGAGGCTTTAGACTTGATTTTAGGGAGAAATCATGAGCTGGATCGATCAGCCGATCGATTGGCTCTTGCCCAATCGATCGGTCGATCGATTGGGCGAGTCTTCGCGACAAGTCTCCTCTCAATCGATTAGTGGATCGATTGGGACAAGTGTGGGATCGCACAGAATGGCGTTGGATCGATCGGTCGATCGATCCAGATCCCCCAAATCGATCAGTGGATCGATTGGGAGCTGCAATTTCGCGCGACAAACCCTGGATCGATCAGCCGATCGATCCAAGCTATTCCAGAGAGCGTGCGTCTTCTTCGGCAGACTTTGCACGATTCATCTCAGATCCTCAACAGCAACTCTACAGCTCTCTCTAAGCTCCAAATCGCCAGTTCTTGAAGGTTTTTCAAAGTCAAGAGGCGGATCAAAAGCAAGAAGAAGAAAGCTAGGGTTTGGGTTTCTTGTATTCATTGTAAGCTTTGCTTATGCTTTTGTTCCCTTTCCTTTCTTTCTGTATTGAGAGTCTTGTAGGGGTTCTCCACCTTCGGTAGTTACCGAAAAGGAGTGTTTATTAGTGGAGGTGTGTGTGTGTGTGTGGATCCTTAGACTAGTCACCTCTTGTGAGGTGGATACCAAGTAAAATCCATTTGTTAGCGTTGTTGTAGTTGTTTCTTGTATTTCCGCTGCATATCTTTGAAGAAACAAGCAACGAAGAGAACCTAGCACGCGACGAACTATTCACCCCCCTCTAGCTACATTTTCAGTCCCAACAGTAGCTTCTAAGGTGATCGTTTACTCAGATTCTCAATTGGTGGCTCAGCAAGTAGCAGACAATTTCGAGGTTAACAGCGGCAAGTTACAAGTATATCGAGAGACATACGAGAAAATGAAGGAGGAATTCAAGGAGGTTACGGTGACCACGACCCCCAGAGCTGAGAATAGCTGAGTTGATGAATTAGCCAAAATGGTCAGCTCTCTGACCACTTGGGTGCTAGATCGGTCAATTGCGCAAACCTTCTTGATAGCCTAAATAGATCTGCAAAATAATATGCCGGAGTTAATTGATTGGAGGGCACCAATGATTAACTATCTTCAACAAAATATCTTACTAGTAGATCTGGAGGAAGCACGGTTGGTCCTGAAAAGAACTCATGTTTATGTTATGATCGGAGACTAATTGTACAAGATGTATAATAATTTTAGTCAAATTTGCTATATGAACATTTTGAAGAAGTTTAGTAGTGCAGAAAGCATTGGTGGACTCCAGTAACTCTCAGACTCATACTCAATTTCACCATTTAAGTAAAAACTCTTTACAATTTTAGTTAAAATTGCTACATAATCCTTTTAAAAGAATTTAATAGTACTAAAAGCATAGATGGACTTAAAGACTCTTTGAACACATCTAGTTATTATTTGAGCAAGACACTGAATATAGCAATTCAATTCCAGTAATTGATTTGTGGATTATGTTGTTTATGTAGTTGTTGTTCAATGACTCTTCCATTCAACACATCATTAAGCTTTGTAATTATTTGAAGAATTTTTTATTATTTGGATAATTATAAAAAATGACATTGTTAATTTGGGTATCATGTTCCTTAATTGTCTTCTTAATGGTAGATCTGTATTGTTTTTGGTTAGTAATAAATATTTATCTTCTTTATTAAAGTCTTACCTCACCAAATCATAGATTGAGCTACAGTCGATTGTGTATATCAGTTAAATAATTTTTTATAATGATATATAAAAAAAACATTTAGTTAAAAAGGTAATAGTTTTATCAAATTAGAGATTTAAGTGTACTTTTTTTTAATTAAAAAAGATCAATTTTCTTATAGTGATCCGGCGGTAAGAATGGGGGGCCCACCTTCTGAAGGGTCCCAGCCTAAGGACGGATGGAGGGCTGGCCAAGCGGGTAATGGTCCGAGCGGAACTAGAGATAACCCATCCATGGGCTTGGGTTTCCGACGCCAAGGCAGGAGGATCGAAGGGCCGAGCGGGAGTCCGCTCGGCTGGGACCGAAGGGCCGAGCGGGTTGTCCGTTCGGCCAAGATAAGGGCGAGGGTACAAAGGTGAACGAGCGGCCTAGGCGCTCGGCTCGGGATATGGGATATCAGCAGAAGCATGTCTGATGATTAGGCCGTACACAAGATCGCACGATGGAGGATCTTGCTGTCACATCATGATCCATATCTGGGCATGGCCCTTCTGACAGACCCATACCTGGGCATGGTCAAAAGCAGGTGGTTGCTTTGATTGGCGCGCCCAAGTTTCTTCGAGAGGTTTATATAAGGTCTCCATTTCTTCACCGGAGGTACACGAGTCTTCATCTTTGAGCCACCTTTTCATTCTGCAGCCACTTTCTTCATCCATTCCTCGCCTGACTTGAGCGTTGGAGGGCCGTCGCCGGGACACCCCCCCGGCTCGGTTTTGTTGCAGGTTCGCCGGAGCACTCGAGGATCCAGCAGGGAGCGCCACGTCCCCAGCGTTCGTTGACCCCTGGTTCGGACAGGATCAATTTGGCGCTGTCTGTGGGAACGCACCTGCATTCGAACGGGAACAATGGACGAGGCTGGACGACAATACACGGTGACGCTTTCGACGGAAGAACTCGACGCTTTGGTCGAGATGAGGGCCGCCAAACTTGTGGAGTTAAAACAAAAAGCATCAGCCGAGCGGCCGGAGCAACAAGCAACATCTGCGTCGGGTGGCCGAGCGGACGCACCTCAAGCCACCGTCGCATTCCCCCGGGCCTTATTTCGCACCCCTGAAGCCGCACCAGCTCGAAGAGATAGAGGCTCTTCTTCAGACGAAATGCCAAGGCGGGATGACAGAAAAGGGAAAGCTCCCCGGGCGGACTCATCTCCCGAGCGGATCAATCGCCAATTCTCGGAGGCTATTCTACGAGACCCTCTACCCAAGCACTACGTGCCTCCGACGATCGGCGAGTACAACGGAACAACGGACCCGGATGATCATCTGGGTAAGTTTGATAACACGGCTACACTCCATCAATATACAGATGGAGTAAAGTGCCGCGTCTTCCTTACAACTCTCTCGGGATCGGCTCAACGGTGGTTTCGGAGGCTGCCGGACGGATCCATCACTAGCTTCAAGGACTTCCGAACGGCCTTCCTCCACCACTTCGCTAGCAGTCGGCGTTATCAGAAGACAAGTGTCAGCTTGTTTGCCATCAAGCAAGAGTCGAGAGAATCGCTTCGAGCTTACATCCAGCGATTCAACCAAGTGGCGATGGATATCCCAACGGCCACATCGGAGACGATGATGAATGCCTTCACGCAGGGCCTTGTGGATGGGGACTTCTTCCGGTCGCTCATCCGAAAGCCGCCCCGAGATTATGATCATATGCTACATCGGGCCAACGAATACATAAACGTGGAAGAAGCACAAGCCGCCCGGAAAAAGGAAACTCCTACCGAGCGGGCACCTATTCATGCCGAGCGGAAACAGCACGCCGCTCAGCAGCCACCTAGAGGACCGAGAGCCGAAGCAATCCGATCCCCCCACGCCAGGTCGCACGTACAAGAAGTGGCTGCCGCTCGGCCCAAGCCAAAGAAGAGGTGGACCCCTATGTTCTGCTCCTTCCACCAGACGGATACGCACAACACGAAGGATTGTCGAAGTCTTCCCTTCGTGGCCAATCCCGTTCCTAGGAAGGCCGAACGACGGTCACCTCCCACCGACAGGAGACAAAGGACTCATGAAGCTGACCGGACCCGCACCGAGAGGCGACATCAACAGACACCCGATCGGCACCGATCTCCGAGACAGGATAATCGCCGGGCGTCCAGAGAACGGTCCCGACCGTCCACTCGAGAAGAGGAAAACAGAAGCAATACTTCCCGGGGCGAGATCAACGTTATTGCAGGCGGGCCGACCGGAGGAGACTCCAACCGAGCCAGAAAGGCGGGCGTCCGGCAGCTGCAGATCCACGCAGTCGGCTGTAGCCAAGAGCGGGCAAGTGGACCGGAAATCACTTTCGGGCCCGGAGACTTAGAAGGAGTTGAAGTGCCCCACGACGACGCGCTGCTCATTAAAGCGGTAATAGCAAATTACACTATTCACCGCATATTTGTTGACACAGGGAGCTCGGTCAACATCATATTCAAGAAGGCTTTCGATCAGCTGCAAATTGATCGAGCCGAGCTGCAGCCCATGACGACCCCCCTCTACGGGTTTACGGGCAATGAAGTTCAGCCGGTCGGACAGATCCGGTTGGCTACCTCGCTGGGAGAGGAGCCGCTCAGGAGGACCAGGACAATAAATTTCGTGGTGGTTGACTCTCCCTCGTCCTACAACGTCATTTTGGGACGACCGGCGCTCGGCGAATTCCGAGCGGTCGTCTCAACCTTCCACCAGAAGATGAAGTTCCCCGTCGAAGACAAAGTGGGAGAAGTACGGGGAGATCAGTTAGCAGCTCGGCGATGCTATATCGAGATGGTCCGAGCAGAATCCAACTCTGCTCGGAAGGCACCCCGAATAGAGGTAAATGCCATCACTGAAAAGCCGCCCTCTTTAATTTATGAAGAAAAAGAGGAAGTACAGATTCACCCGACCCGATCGGAGGCTACAACTTTTATCGCCTCTGATCTGGAGGAGGAGCAGAAGAAGGAACTGATCCAATGCCTCCAACGAAATCATGATGTCTTCGTCTGGTCGACACATGAGTTGCCCGGACCGAGCCTAGCGCAGCATGAAGTGCATGTCCGACCGGACGCCTCGGCGATGAAAGCGAGAGAAAAAGGATTTGCGGCGAATGCCATCATCCGGCGGAAGTAGAAACTCGAGGCCGCCACATACGAGAAGTCACGGTTCCGTGGTGGCTAACGTAGTATTAGTCTCAAGCCGGGCGGCAAGTGGAGAGTCTGCATCGACTTCGGGACTTAAACAAAGCATGCCCCAAGGACTTCTATCCTCGCCCGGATAGATCACCGGTGGACTCTACCACGGCCACTAATTAATTTGCATGCTTGACGCCTATCAAGGATATCATCAAGTGCCGCTCGCTCGAGAAGTAACGGCCGACGGCACATATTGCTATAATGTGATGCCGTTCGGATTGAAGAATGCCGGGGCCACCTATCAACGCTTGATGAACAAGGTGTTCAAGGAGCAGATCGGGCGTAATCTGGAAGTCTATGTGGACGACATTCTTATCAAATCCGTCCGAGCGGCCGATCTCTTCAAGGACATGGAAGAAACCTTCCGAACGCTACGCAAATATGGAGTCAAGTTAAATCCCCAGAAATGCTTGTTCGGAGCAAAAGGGGGGCGTTTCTTGGGATATATAGTGACCGAGCGGGGAATTGAAGCCAATCCCAGCAAGGTGAAAGCTCTGCAAGACATGCCGCCTCCCAGAAATACAAGGGAAGTGCAACGGTTGACCGGTTGGATAACTGCTTTGTCCAGATTCATCTCCAAAACCGCCGACCGGAGCTTACCATTCTTCAAGATCCTGCGCAAGGCTACTAAGTTCCAGTGGGATGAAGAATGTGACCGAGCATTTGAAGAATTGAAAACATATCTAAATTCTCTGCCTGTACTTGCCAAGCCGATCGGGGGTGAGTCACTTTATATATATCTGTCGTCAACTGAACATGCTGTAGGCTCGGCACTTGTGAGGGCGAGCGGCGAAGAGCAGCCGGTGTATTTTCTAAGTCACATCTTGAAGGATGCTGAATCTCGTTACACCGGGCTCGAGAAGTTGGCCTTTGCTTTAGTTCTAGCCGCTCGGCGCCTTCGACCATATTTCTTGGCTCACACCATTATCGTCCGGACGAACAGTCCACTAGGAAGAGTGCTGTTGAATCCAGAAGCGTCCGGACGGCTCATCAAGTGGACGACAGAACTAAGTGAATTTGACATCCAATATCAACCCCGTTCGGCGATCAAAGCGCAATCCTTGGCTGATTTTGTGACCGAAGTGCAGAGGCCAGAGCCGGAAGCTCTGTGGAGAATATATGTGGATGGGTCTTCCACTCGACTCGGAAGTGGGATTGGAATATTGCTGCTCTCACCTCAAGAAGAAAAGATGCACCTATCCGTCCGACTGGATTACAAAGCCACCAACAATGAAGCAGAGTATGAGGCTCTCATAGCCGGATTGCAGGCAGCACGGCATGTAGGAGCCGGTCGGGTGACACTCTATTCGGATTCACAGTTGGCCGCTCAGCAACTTTCTGGTACCTTTGAAATCAACAGCGTTCGGCTTAAGCTCTACGCTGAAGCCTTTGAAAAACTCAAAGCCACTTTCCGAGAGGTCCTTATTCAAAAGATTCCCCGAACGGAGAACCAGGCAGCCGATGAGTTGGCCAAACTAGCAAGTTCTATAACGCCGGTCGTCATTCAGCAACCAATTGAAAAAGTACTGCTGGTGGCGCACGTCGACCGGATGGAAGGCCTCACATTTCCAAGCGACTGGAGGACACCCATCATAGAGTTCCTCCGTTCGGGAGACACACCGGCCGATCGGGATGAAGCCCAGTTGCTCAGGAGGAGGGCCGGTCGGTTCACACTTATCGGCGATCAGCTCTACAAGAAGGCTTTCTCTCGCCCGTTGTTGAAGTGTGTGAGCTCGGAAGATTCGGCTTACATCCTCCAGGAGGTACATCAAGGATCGTGCGGAGGACATCCGGGCGGACGATCACTAGCCAAGAAGATTTTGCTAGCTGGATACTTTTGGCCAACCTTACAAATAGACGTCGCTCGGACAGTATCTACATGCCTTTCATGCCAGAAGTATCACAACTTCTCGCACCGACCGGCAGAGGAGATGAAAGCATCAACCGTTTCATGTCCGTTCGATCAATGGGGAATGGATATTGTGGGTCCATTTCCGATGGCGACCGGGCAGAGGAAATTTTTGCTGGTGGCGGTCGATTATTTCTCCAAGTGGGTGGAGGCCGAGCCACTAGCCAGGATCACCGAGCAGATGGTCAAGAAATTCATCTGGCAACACATCATATGTAGGTTCGGTATACCTCGCCGATTGGTTTCCGATAACGGGCGGCAATTCACAGGGAAAGTGCTGGAAGATTGGTGCAAAAGCTACGGCATCGAGCAACACTTCACGTCCGTGGCTTACCCCCAAAGCAACGGTCAAGCCGAAGTAGCCAACCGGGAAATTCTCCGTATTCTGCGCGCTCGGCTCGACCACATGGGAGGAAGTTGGCCGGATGAAGTGCCGGGCGTTTTATCGGCCATCTGAACAACTCCTAAGGAAGGAACGGGCGTTACACCTTTTCATCTGGTATACGGCGGTGAAGCGATCATTCCGGTTGAAGTCGGCGTCGAGTCCGTCCGGGTCCAGTGTTATGATAAAGGCAACGCCGAGCGGAGGAATATGGAGCTGGATTTGGTTGACGAAGAGCGTGCCAAGGCATCCGTTCGGCTGATGGCGTACCGTCAACGGATGAAGCAAAACTACAACCGGCGCGTCATTCCCCGATCATTCCAGGTCGGTGACCTGGTCTGGAAGAAAGTCAAGCCGGTCGGCGACGTCGGCAAGCTTGAAGCTCCGTGGGCGGTCCTTGAAAAGCTCCGCTCGGGCGCGTATTATTTGGAGGATGAGGACGGTCGGCAGCTAGATAGGCCGTGGAGCGCGAACCACCTCCAGCCTTACCGGGCAGGATGAAAGGTGTACCACTGTAAATCATCCTGTGTATTTTTTTCGACTGAATACTTGAAATGCAGAAATGAAAAATCAAAAGAACAAATACAAGGCATCGTCATCAAGGAACGAAGGCCCCGTACCGTCCGCTCGGAGGTACTTGCGATGCAGGAAGTAGAAAGATGAAAGCACATTGAGTATTCTCTGCTGAAAGGAAGGCCAAGGTCGCTCGACCTGGTAAGGAGTTGGCCTTAAAGGCCGTCTAGCCCAGACGTTAAACCGTAGAGCCGCGTCGACCGGCTATAAATAACCGCGCCGTTGAGCACCGACGTTAAAAATCGAGAGACGAGCCGACGTCTATAAATCCCCGAGCGGAAGATCGACGAGCACCGTCGTTAAAGATCGAGAGCCACGCCGATCGTCTATAAACATCCGCGCCGACGAGCACCGTCGTTAAAAATCGAGAGCCGCGCTGATCGACTATAAATATCCGCGCCGACGAGCACCGTCGTTAAACATCGAGAGCTGCGCCGACCGGCTATAAACATCCGCGCCGACGAGCACCGTCGTTAAACATCGAGAGCCGCGCCGACCGGCTATTAACATCTGCGCCGACGAGCACCGTCGTTAAACATCGAGAGCCGCACCGACCGGCTATAAACATCCGCGTCGAGCACCGTCGTTAAACATCGAGAGCCGCGCCGATCGGCTATAAACATCCGCGCCGACGAGCACCGTCGTTAAAGATCGAGAGCCGCGCCGATCGGCTATAAACATCCGCGCCGACGAGCACCGTCGTTAAAGATCGAGAGCCGCGCCGATCGGCTATAAACATCCGCGCCGACGAGCACCGTCGTTAAAGATCGAGAGCCGCGCCGATCGGCTATAAACATCCGCGCCGACGAGCACCGTCGTTAAAGATCGAGAGCCGCGCCGATCATGATCGTTCGCAAGTACCAGAATGATTAAGGCCGATCGGCCGTCGGTTTGCCAACACTTCGCATTCACTGAAGGCAATTAGCATAGCCAAGCGCTAAACGATTCTGAGGAAACAAGTCAATTGATTAACCCGAGCGGTCGTTTAGTAGGAAGCTAGGGGAGTCCAACTGATTCTACGAATAAGCAGCAACACACTAAAACGAGACAATGAAGGGCAAACAAAAAATGCAAGCAAAGGAACATAAGGAGGCCGAACGGCACATACAAAAATTTTTGCATCCGCGGAGCGGATGAAATACAGAAAGCACTTGAAAGAACTCGCCTCACTCCGGGTCTTCAAAATTAAAGAAGGCGTCCGGGATATCATCAATCATGCCCGCCAGGTCGGAGGCGGGAATATGCATTCCCTCTGGAAGGTGGCCACCCTTCTTCAAGTACGTCATGGTGACCTTGACCGCTTCGGCGAAGGTAGAAGAGACGTTGCCGCCGAATTTTGCGCCGAACCTCTCCGAGCGGAGGTATTCTTGGCGTGCCGCTGCTAGGCGGTTCAGCTCTCCCTCCTTATATTTTTTGAGTGCCGCTCGGGAAGCGGCTAAGGTATCTTGGACAGCCTTCAAGTCCACCTCGGCCTTTGTGCGTTCTGCCGAACGGTCCTCTCGCTCGGCGTTCAGCTGGGCCTCCAGATCTTTGGATCACTGATCTAGCGCACGGACATCTACTTTCATCTTGTCCAAATCGGCTACCGCTCGCTTCTTCCGGGCAGTAGCGCGTTTGGCATCCGCTTCGCGCTTCTTGACTTGGCCCTCTAGCCGAGCCACCTCTGTAGCCAGGTCGGCAGACTTCTTCTGTTCGGCCTCGAAGGCTTGTTTCTCTCGCTCAGCAGACAGACCTCCCGACACTTGGAGTTTTTCCAAGAGCTCCTCTAGCTCGGCTAGCCGATGGCTAGTGGCGATTTGCTCAGCCCAACGCTGTAAGGGAAATAATGAAATCAGGGACCAAACAGTAGCATGGTGCGGGAAGAAAAATGAATTTACCTGAGTGGCCTGCTGCATGTTGTTGTCGCCGAGCTGCTTGGGCGTCATGAGGGCCACTTGAATCTGCGCGTCCTCAAAAAGCTTGGCGAGCGGACCCGTCAAGGTTATTTCGTGAACAGGGCTCGAGGGCCGATCGGCGGACAGTAAATATTCCTCCGATGGGAATCGGAGGGTAGTCTTGATGGTCGGATGGCCGGACGGCGCTTCTTCAGTCGCGGCCGCCTGATGCGAGGACTCCCCTATGGTGGAAGTTTCGCCCAACCGACGTAAGCGGCGACGAGTCCGGGGAGGAGAGCCGGAGGGCTGTGCGGTAGGCGAAGCCACGGGGGTCCCGATCTGTGATGGCGTGCGAGCAGGCGAAGTTACGCCGATCGGCGCCTGTGGTGCCCCCTCTTGGGTCGGCGGAAGGCTGGAGTCTCTTCGACGTTTCCGCCGAACCTCCAATGGTGGATCTCCGACCTGGGGGACGCCCAGCTCGGCGGGGGCTGAGGAAACAGGATCCGCCTCAACCTCCGTTGTTTCAGGGGCGGACTGCGCCCCCCCCCCCTCTCCTGCATCTGCCGAGCGGCTGGGGATGAGACCCCGCTCGGCGAGCTCTTTTTTGGTGGCCGCTTCAATTTCCACGGACTTTAATTTCAAATGAGCGGTAGCCTTGGAGCGCCACATGACTTCAGCTGCAGTAAAAGAAATTAAAATCAATTAGACAAAAAAGACTAAGAGAGTAAAGAATCCTTACTCATGCGGAAGGGGAGATTTGCCCGAACGGGAGACAATCCGAAAATATACAACACCCCCTTGAGAAGCAACTAGTCGATCTTGTATCGCTGACCGGATAACCAGTTCGCCGCATGAAGATAGGCTGGGTTGCTTCTGAACTTGCCGAGCTCCGGCTGAGTCGGCACAGCGGTCTGCCATTTGGTTCGGAATGCTGGCCGCTCCGGAAGTCGGATATAGAAGAAAAACTCCTTCCAGTGTTTGTTGGAGGTCGGCATATTATCAAAAAATCTAAAGTCTATTCTACTTTGGAAGATAAAAGTGCCCGGCTCGGATTGTTTAGGGTAGAAAAAGAAGTGGAATATTTTGGGGTCAAGAGGGATACTGTGCAGCTTAAAGAGGACGACCACTCCGCCCAGCAGCCTAAAGGAATTCGACACAAGTTGGCCGAGCGGGATGCGAAAATAGTTACAAACCTCTAAAATAAAGGGATGGGTAGGAAATCTAAGGCCACCCTGGAATTGGTCTAGAAAAAAACAAATGGTGCCGATCGGGGGGTCATGGGGCCGGTCAGTCGGGTCGGCTACAACTATTTCATAGTTATCGGGAATCCCATACGTCCGAACAAGGCGCCGAGCACCCTCCTCATCAAACCGACTTTCCATGGTCAGATACCAAGGGCCATGAACACCAACAGCGGGTTCGGAGGAGCTTGCCATCTCGAAGAAGCAAAAAGATAGCGAGGAATCGAAGGAATGGGAGCAAAAGAGGCGAAACAAGTTGAGAAGACCTTGTAAACGAAGGGAGAAGACTCACTGAGAAGGAAACGGACGGAAAGGATCACCGGTGAGATGGTAGCCGCCGAAAAACAAGAACTGGATCGTCGGAGGTCACGGCAGAGGAAGGAGCAGAAGGCAACGCACAAGCGAATATGCGGCGAAGGAAGGAGACGGAGGCTTTATACGGCTGAGGTCGGTCGGCCTCCGCCGTCGGATGCAGGTCACGGGAGACAAGGTCATCATCTAACCGTCCATTTCAAAGCAATTGGCGTCCCATCGTACGGATCATCACCGCCACGCAAGAGGAGCCACGTGGCGCTCTGTCACCAGGCGCAATTAATGCGCCCATACCGCGCATGCTTCGACTTAATGAAAAGGATTTGCGCGATGTTCGAGAAGATTTAGACAAGCGAACATCCACGTTGAACGCCAAGACATCCAAAACAAAGAGCCGAGCGGCTGAATGTGGCGTAAGGGCCGAACGGCTCAAGGGATATTATAAGCGACGACCGCTCCGTTCGGACACATAGTCTAGTCAGTCGGACTCACTGCCTCCTTCGACTAGACTTGAGAGAGAGGCAAGTGATCCGGCGGTAAGAATGGGGGGCCCACCTTCTGAAGGGTCCCAGCCTAAGGACGGATGGAGGGCTGGCCAAGCGGGTAATGGTACGAGCGGAGCTAGAGATAACCCATCCATGGGCTTGGGTTTCCGACGCCAAGGCAGGAGGATCGAAGGGCCGAGCGGGAGTCCGCTCGGCTGGGACCGAAGGGCCAAGCGGGTTGTCCGTTCGGCCAAGATAAGGGCGAGGGTACAAAGGTGGCCGAGCGGCCTAGGCGCTCGGCTCGGGATATGGGATATCAGCAGAAGCATGTCTGATGATTAGGCCGTACACAAGATCGCACGATGGAGGATCTTGCCGTCACATCATGGAAAGGCTGATACAGTAGCAGTATGGCCTCTTGGACGTCTTCCCGACAGATCCATATCTGGGCATGGCCCTTCTGACAGACTCATACCTGGGCATGGTCAAAAGCAGGTGGTTGCTTTGATTGGCGCGCTCAGGCTTCTTCGAGAGGTTTATATAAGGTCTCCATTTCTTCACCGGAGGTACACGAGTCTTCATCTTTGAGCCACCTTTTCATTCTGCAGCCACTTTCTTCATCCATTCCTCGCCTGACTTGAGCGTCGGAGGGCCGTCGCCGGGACACCCCCCCGGCTCGGTTTTGTTGCAGGTTCGCCGGAGCACTCGAGGATCCAGCAGGGAGCGCCACGTCCTCAGCGTTCGTTGACCCCTGATTCGAACATGATCATATAGTATTCAGAGGTGCCTCCATACTAAAACTCTTCATCATTCTAGGAGAACAATAAGGCTAAACATCTTTAAACAATATTGTTTTGAAGATTTTAAACCTCGCCAATAGAAAATCAATATTTATTATTATGAGCTTCTTAGACAATCATGTAATTAATATACTATACTATAATTTTTAAAGACAACTTTAATTTGGGACATCGGTGATTTGTAAGAGACGTTGATGATTTTCATCAATTCAAAATACGATGAATGTACTTGAAATACAATGAAATGAACGAATTGTATTCTACGCATTCATATTTTGTAGTTTTTAACAAAAACAAGTGAGCATATATTGATAAAATAATATGTACATGGTAGTTCAAATATAAAGAAAATCTCTCAAATACACTCACAAAAAAAAACCCCTCCTAACAAAAGATAGTACATAAGGAAAAAAAAATTTCCATTATTTTTCTTTCAAGAACTTAATCTTGGATTCAACAACCATAAGTATACATTTCACCAGATCACCTGAATCCTTTTATACTCTCTGAAAAAAATCGACAATCTCTTCCCTTCCTTAAAATGCAATTAAAAATATATGTTGGTATTTCAAGATAGTTTTGATGTGATGAATCAAGTAAGGTTAAGTCCTGTTAATATTTAACCCTGTGTCTAAGTGTGCAGAAACTTAGGAGCACAAGAAATCGAGCAAAAGAGGCAGCTAGCGAGAAGGACAGCACAGAAGAGAGTCGACGGGTTCGGTACGTTCAAGGGACGAGGTGTTGCGGAAGAGTACGCGGGCGCACGAGAAGGAAGCGCGCGACATTTTCGAGGGACAAGAAGCCGAAGTGGAAGCTTGCTCGAAGGTCGGAAGTTAGGATCGTATGAGTCCTATTCCGGATGGCCGAGATCACCCAAACGAGCGGAGCCGGAGCGAAAGACTCGGACCAAGGCGAGCGGAACCGGAGCAAAAGACCGAGACTAAAAGTCAACAAGCTGTTGACCTTCTTGGTCTGGGCACTCGGACTCACCGGACTCCGGGCGCCCGGAACCCTTCTAGGTGCTCAGACCAGGATCTTTATCCTGATCGCGTCAAACGTGATCCTTTACGACTGGGATAAAATTTTATCCCCCTCCAGGTGTCTGGAACTCTTCTAGGCGCCCCGACTAGGGCTATAAATACAATCCTGGTCTCAGAAGCTCAGAAGAACAAGAAATTAGAGAAACAATACTTGTGATTAATTCTGTTTGAGTTTAGCTTTCTATTTTTGAGTTGTGACTGCTGTAAGAGGCTTCTCCGTCCGAAGGAAACTTTAGTGAGCCATTAACTTCCTTGGATTAATAATCTCCCCGCTTGTAACTAAGTAAATCGATTGTGTCTATGTTTCTTTATTTTATTTCTTAGTTCTTTTTATGCAAATGTTTTATTTAACTAAGCTATAAAAGATCGAGAAAGGTTGCGTTTATTTTTTTGCAGGTTATTCACCCCCCTCTAATCGGTCGCCCAAGGAACTAATAAGTGGTATCAAAGTCCAATAGCTTCAAGAGGATTAACCGTCGAACAAAGCACGTGAGATGACCGGACCGAGCATCTATCCACCAAAATTCGAGGGGGAATTCGCGAGCTAGAAAAAGAAAATGACGGTATTCTTTAAAACCGATTTTGAATTACTTTTAATAATGAAATTCAGTTTTGTAGCACTTGAAGGTAAAGAAGAATACCAATGGACTAAAAAGGAGCAAGCTGACTTCATGGTAAACGGAAAAGCAGAATTTCATCTGTTGAGCGTATTATCACCATAAGAAGTCAACCAAATCAGAATCTACGAGTCTGCCAAGGAGCTCTGGGAGAAATTTCTGGAACTACATGAAAGAACCTCGGAGGTGAAACTCACGAGACGGGATCTGCTCAGAAACCAGATCAGCAATATCAAACTAGATGAAGGTGAAATAGTTGCACACCTTCACTCAAGGATCAAGGAGCTCATCACCGAACTCACGAATCTCGAGAAAAAGATAAGCAACCGAGATTCACTAAGATACACACTTAATGCATTCCCTAGAAATACAGAATGGGCATCATTAGTAGATACTTATTATATCTCTAAGGATCTAGAATATGGTACTTTAGAAGAATTATTTTCAACTTTTGAAGTCCATGAAACAAGATGTGTAGATTCAAAGAAGGAGCCGAAGCACATCATTGCCTTAAAAGCAAAGATGGATGAACAAGATTCAGAATCCTCTCTCGATGATGATGAAACGACGCTATTGGTACGTAAATTTTACAAATTATTTAAATCTAAAAAATCTAATCCTCTGCAGGGTAGAAAAAAAAGAATGATCAGATGCTACCATTGTAATGAAGAAGGGCACGTAAAAGACAACTGCCTTAAATTGAAGAACAAGGACAAGGGCAATAACAAGAAGCTCATCCAAACAAACAAGTACAAGAACCTAAAGGTGACATGGGATGAAACTTCGTCCGAATCATAGATTAAAATCATCGCTGGACTTGCGCTAGTGGCAAGTCATAAAGAAGTGAAAACGAAGCAAGCTCGTTCGAAATGAGCATCGAAAGCATCAATGAAGAGGGAGTGACATCGGAAGAAAGCAGTACTTCAGGGGGAGCCATGGATAACAGGATCGACGAGGTAAGTCAAATACGATCTCTTCCTCCTGATAAGTTATTCAAGTTCATTAAAGTATTATCGAAAAAACTATTGCATGTTGGAAAAAGAAAAAGAGTTAAAATTAATTTTAGTTAAATCTTGTCTATTAGAAGTTTTTGATAAATTGAAATCAAAAAATAATAAATGGAGAACAAGTAGAAAGCTTCAAAAATAATGCATGCTCAAATGTTCAACAAACTCGAAATTATAATAGACTAAGTTGGCATTTCAGATATCATAGGGGCCAAATCAGAAAATTATCAACAAAACATATTCCTAAGAAATTTCTAATTAACCCAATTAGAGGAAACCTATATTGGGTTCCAAAATCTTGTATAACTTTTTTTAATAGGGCTTTCAAAGGAAAAAAATAAATGTTTAAATTTCTTTAAGAGGTTTTATCTAGAAAGTGGTTATTGCTCCAATAACCAAAAAGACATATTACCTCGCCACAACCTAGAAGCCAATTAATGAAATGAATGTTTTAACTGATAAGCGTTTAATTAAAATACTTTCAATGTTTGTCAAAAATAAATTTTTAAAAAAAATCATTTATATGTAGAAAAAACTTAAAGTTTTTTTTAATTATCTATCTTACAAATTTTTTTTTAACACTTAGAAAGTTTTTTTCACTCAGAGTTTTTTTTTTGAACTTTCATATTTTTTTAAGTAACCCTTAGATTTTTATCATTGTTAATTGATTTTTTTTTGGTACCCCATTTTTAATGTGCTCAAAAGGTGGAGTAATAAAGATTAAGTCTAGGGAGAGGGTAGTATTTCAAATATTAAGTTTTTTTTTATACTAACAATTTTTTTTAACTGCTATTTGTTTACCCTAACTTAACTTGAGTTTGATCACATCAAAAATGGGGAGATTGTTGGTATCCTAAGATAATTTTGATGTGATTAACCAAGTTAATTTGAGTCCTATTAGTATTTAACCCTATGTCTAAGTGTGCAGGAGCTTAGAAGCACAGGAAGTCGAGCAAAAGAGGCAGCTAGTGAGAAGGGTGGCACAAGAGAGTCGACGGGCTCAGTGCGTTCGAGGGATGAGGTGCTGTGGAAGAGTACGCGAGCGGACGAGAAGGAGGCGCGCGACATTTCTGAGGGACGAGAAGGCAGAGCGGAAGCTTGCTCGAAGGCAGGAGGTTAGGATCGGGTGATCCCTATTTCGGATGTCCAAGATCACCCAAGCGAGCGGAGCCAAAGCGGAAGACTCAGACCAAGGCGAGCGGAACCGGTGTTGGTGCAATATCCCTCAGGTCAAGGTTGACCTGGTTGACCAAGCTTGAGTCTTGGTTTGGGTTTCGATGTTTGACAATACAAGACTTCAATGATATGGACAAGTGCAGGTGCAGTTGTTCATTTGGGGAGATTGTTTGGTGCAATTCCCCTCTGATCAAGGACTGATCAGGTTGGTTGAAGAAGAGTCAAGTAGGTTAAGGTTGACTAGATACTTGACTAGGAAGTCCTAACTAGGATGTTAGGCAAGAAGGAAATCTTGGTGAGTGAAGCCAGGTAGAAGTCCTAGTGAGTGAAGTTAGGTAGAAGGAAGTCCTGGTGAGTGAAGTCAGGCAGATGAGAAGTCCTAGTGAGTGAAGCTAGGCAGTTGGAAGTCCTGGTGAGTGAAGCCAGGCAGATGAGAAGTCCTAGTGAGTGAAGCTAGGCAGTTGGAAGTCCTGGTGAGTGAAGCCACGCAGATGAGAAGTCTTGGTGAGTGAAGCTAGGCACGGGGAAAATCCAGATGGGTCAAGGTTGACCAGACATCTGGTGAAAGTCCAAGTAGGTCAAGGGATTGACCGGATACTTGGCACGAGGAGAAAAGTCCAAGTGGATCAAATGGATTGACCAGACACTTGGTGAGGGAGTCCTAGCAGGTCAAGGGTGACCAGATGCTAGGTATGATGAATCAACAGGTCATGGATTGACCGGATGTTGGTTTGGGTGCTTGGGACTTGGTTTTGGGCAAAAACCAATGTCTGGATCGATCGGCCGATCGATTGGGAAGGTCCCCGCGACAAGCCTCGAGTGGGTAAGTCGCAGAGCGCACAGAACGTCTCTGGATCGATCGACTGATCGATCCAGAGACCCCAATCGATCAGTGGATCGATTGGGGTGGCGCGTTTTCACGCGATAAAGGCTGGATCGATCAGCCGATCGATCCAAGCATTTCCCGCAGAGCACAGAGGTGCTCTGGATCGATCGACTGATCGATCCAAAGCATCCCCGATCGATTGGGAGCAATCTAATCGATCGGGATCCGACCGTTGGCGTCGTATTTAGCTGCAGGCGTTCAATTCCTGCGTAAGAGCTTCACCGATTCATCTCAGATCTTCACTGTGCTCCCAAAGCTTCTCCACAAAGTTCAGATCGCCAGTTCTTGAAGGTTCTTGGAGGTTTTTCAAGTCAAGAGGCGGAACTACAGCTGAAGAAGAAAGCTAGGGTTAGGGTTTTCTATACTCATTGTAAGCTTTTGCTTGTATTTGTGTATCCTTTCCCTTTCTTCTTGTAGTGTGAACTTGTAGGGCTTCTCCGCCTTTGGTAGTTACCGAAAAGGAGTGTTCATTAGTGGAGGTGTGTGTGAGTGTGTGGATCCTTGGACTAGTCACCTCCTTTGGAGGTGGATACCAAGTAAATCTACTTGTTAGCGTTGTATGTGTTATTTCTTGTATATTTCCGCTGCACATCTTTGAAGAAACAAGCAACGGCAACCACGAGCACGCGACGAGCTATTCACCCCCCTCTAGCTACATTTCGGTCCCAACATGTGGTATCAGAGCGAGGTCGCTCTTCACCGGAATCATCGCCGGAAGGGGCAAACAAAACAAGCAAAGCTAGAGGGTGAAGAAGTTGGAGCAAATTCATCAAAGTCAAAGAATTCACGAAGCTCAACTTCAAGATGCAATTCCAAGATGGACTTGGATTTGACACAAGGGTGGCTCCACCATACGCTTCAACAAGCTTCGATCTTTGGAAATCAAGGATCGAGAATTTCTTAATGGTGAAGATAGAGCAATGGTTTGCTCTCATGGAAGGTTTCGAAGCTCCAAAGAATTCCAAGGGAAAAGTCCTCAAGAAAAGCAAATGGAGCAAAGAGCATATTCAAAGGAGTGAGGCAAATGATAAAGTGACCAAGCTTTTGGTCAACTTATTGCCTAGCCACATTTTGGCTCAAATTGGAGAGTTCAAGGATGCCAAGGAGCTATGGAGCAAATTAGCATCAGTTCATGAGATCCCCTCCACTGCACCAATCTAAGAAGAATCCAAAGAGGGTGACTCATTGGAGCAAAATCAAAAGAAAGAGGAAGAGGACTCCGAAGTTGAGAGATGCTCAACTTCCAAAGAAGAAGAAGTCCAAGAAGCATCATCCTCAAAGGATTACAACCAAAAGAACAAGGAAGGAGCATATTCCTTGTTTAATGTGCAAGAGGATGAAGAAGAAGAAGAAGCCTCCACCTCTAGGATTGAGGGGGAGCAAATTTCAGTGACACCGGATCAAGGAGAAGAAGAAGCCTTCACATCCGGGTCAAAATAAGAAGAGGATGAAGAAGCTTCCACCTCCACAAGTCAAGCAAAATCAAATGGAGGAGTATCATCTTCAGATCAAGAGGAAGCCTCTACTCCTGAGTCAAATGGAGGAGCAAGTGTCACCCCTACACAAGAAGGTATAAATAGTTCACTTAAAAATAAAAATCATATTATGTGTTTTGAGTGTAGAGAGAATGGGCACTACAAGAGCAAGTGCCCCAAATTGGCCAAGAAGAAGGGCCAAGTGGCACAAAAGGGCAAGGAGAAGTCTAAGGAGACCATCCCCAATACAAAGAAAAGCAAGGAGCACATTGTGTGTTTCTCTTGCAATCAAAAGGGGCATTACCGAAGTCAATGCCCTAAGGGGAAAAAGGCGGTCAAGGCTCAAGGAGGAAGCTCAACTCAAGGGGGAGCCTCCAAGGTAAAAAAGAAGGTATCATTCATTGAGCCTATCCCCTTAAATAATGGTAAAAAGCATGATAGTTCTAATTTATATCTGATCCGGCAGTAAGGATGGGGGACCCCCTCTGAGGGGAGTCAACGCCACGTGGAGGTCAAAAGTCAAAAGGGTCAACATAAGGTCTGTCCGATCGGAGAAGGGTTGGGTCGATCAGCCGAACGGGCCCGGGCGGAATCAAAGACAACTCGACGGGGAGTCGAGTTTCCGACGCTCATGGTGAACAGGGTCGCCGGGCCGAGCGGGTGGCCCACTCGGCCGAGGCATAAAGCAGCAATGCTGTGAAGGAATAGTCTCAGCCGAGCACCCGATGGAGTGAAATCTTCCCGGTCGGACTGATACCTACGCCCGGTCGGACCGATGCCTGCTGAGCAGATGGACCGATGCCTGCCGAGCGGATGGACCGATGCTTGCCGAGCGGATGGACGCTCGGCTCGGGAAAAGTGGAGTTGGGGACAAGGGGATATTGGGGAACATCATCTTCTGACAGCAAGCATATTCGACGACCAGGCCATACGCAGAATCGTACGACGGAAGGTTCTGCTGTCCCATCAGAGAGGTGCTCAGACTGTAGCAGTATGGTGTCAGGCATGCTCCTCTGGCAAGCCCATACTAAGGTATGGTACAGGACACGTGTACGCCTCGGTAGGTGTGCACAAGCCTCCTCACAGCTCTATATAAGAGCCCTTAGACTTCGTCAGAGGGACGGGATCGCTGATCTTTGGAGTCACTTCATCGTTTTCCTGTTGCCTGACTTGAGCGTCGGAGGGTCGTCGCCGGGAACCCCTTCCCGGCTCAACTTCCTTGTAGGTTCGCCGAAGACTCGTTCAGCCAGTCGAAGACAGCGGAGAGCGCCACGTCCCCAGCGTCCATCGACTCAGCGTTCGGACAGGATCAAATTGGCGCCATCTGTGGGAACGCACCTACATCCGAGCGGACGAGATGGACGAAGCTGGACGACCGCACACCATGATGCTCTCCCAAGAGGAGCTCGACGCTCTAATCGAGGCAAGAGCAGCTAAGCTCGTGGAGCAACAGAAACAGAAGGCGCAAGCCGAGTGAATGGAGCAACAAGCGACGTCAACGTCAGGAGGCCGAGCGGAAGCACCGCCTGCCCCAGTTCCATTTCATCGGGCCCTATTCCGTACTCCTCCTGAAGTCGCACCAGCTAACCTTGATCGAGGATCTTCATCCGACGAGGCGCCCAGGTGAGACTACAGAAAAGGCAAGGCTCCCCGAACGGACGCCTCCCCCGAGCGGATCAACCGGTAATTTTCAGAGGCCATCCTGCGGGACCCTCTGCCCAAGCATTATGTGCCCCCGGTGATCGGAGAATACAATGGAACCACCGACCCGGACGACCATCTAGGAAAGTTTGACAACACAGCTACACTACATCAATACACAGATGGAGTGAAATGTCGGGTGTTCCTTACCACTCTCTCGGGATCGGCGCAACGATGGTTCCGGAGACTGCTGGACGGATCCATCACCAACTTTAAAGAGTTTCGCATCGCTTTTCTCCATCATTTTGCGAACAGTCGGCATTACCAGAAGACCAGTGTTAGTCTATTTGCCATCAAGCAAGAGCCCAGGGAGCCGCTCCGAGCTTATATCCAACGATTCAACTGGGTGGCCATGGATATTCCAACGGCCACCTCAGAAACCATGATGAATGCGTTCACGCAAGGCCTCGTGGACGGTAACTTCTTCCGTTCACTTATTCGAAAGCCGCCCCGAGACTATGATCATATGTTACACCGGGCCAATGAGTACATTAATGTGGAGGAAGCACAGGCGGTCCGAAGAAAAGAAGCTCCAACTGAGCGGCTAGCACCTGCCGAGCGGAAGCCACTCACCGGCCACCAGCCGCCTAGAGGACCCCGAGCCGAAGCAGTCCTCCCTCAGCATGCAAGGTCTCACGTCGTTCAGGAGGTAGCCGCCGAGCGACCCAAACCAAAAAAAGAAGGTATGGACCCCCCATGTTTTGCTCGTTCCACCGGACCGACACGCATAACACACGAGATTGCCGAAATCTTCCCCTGATCGCCCACCCCGCTCTCCGGAGTGGTCGTCGTCAATCGCCATCATCCGACAGGCGACAGCGACACCATGAAGCCGATCGGCGTCTATCCAGAAAATCTCCCGAGCGGTATCATCCTCACGGGCACGAGGACAATCCCCGGGTATCTAAGGAGCGGCCTAGGCCTTCCACACGGGAGGAAGAAAATAGAAGCAACACGTCCCGGGGCGAAATCAACATCATCTCTGGCGGACCGACCGGAGGCGACTCCAACAGAGCAAGGAAGGCGAGTGTCAGGCAGCTCCAGATCCATGTGGTCGGCTGCAGTCAAGAAAGGGCGAGCGGGCCCGAAATCAGCTTCGGGCCCAGGGACCTTGAGGGAGTCGAAGTGCCACATGACGACACCCTCATCATCAAAGCGGTAATAGCTAACTATACTATTCACCGCATTTTCATCGATATAGGTAGCTCGGTCAACATTATATTTAAAAAGGCGTTCGACCAACCGCAAATTGATCGAGCTGAGTTGTTGCCCATGACAACCCCCCTCTACGGGTTCACGGGCAATGAAGTTCTACCGGTCGGACAGCTCCGACTAGCTATTTCATTGGGAGAAGAGCCGCTCAGAAGGACGTGGACTGCCAACTTCGTCGTGGTCGACTCTCCCTCAGCATACAATGTTATCCTGGGGCGACCAGTGCTCAGTGAGTTCCGAGCGGCCGTCTCCACCTTCTACCAGAAAATTAAGTTCCCGGTTGAAGATAAAGTTGGAGAAGTGCGAGGAGACCAGCTGGTGGCTCGGCGATGCTACGTTGAAATGGTTCGAGACGAAGCTAATGCCGCGCGGAAGATGCCACGAATCGAGGTGAACGCCATAACCGAAAAACCACCCTCTTTGGTTTATGAAGAAAAAGAGGAGGTGCAGATCCACCCGACCCGATCGGAGGCCACCACATTCATTGCGGCCGATCTGGATGCAAGCCAGAAAAAGGAGGTGATCAAATGTTTCCAGAGAAACAGTGACGTCTTCGTTTGGTCGACGCATGAGCTGCCGGGAATTTCGCCAAGTACAGCACAGCATGAGCTTCACGTCCGACCGGACGCTCGGCCGGTGAAGCAAAGGAAGAGGGACTTTAGTGCTGAACAGAACGCCATCATCTGAGCGGAGGTAGAGAAGCTCCTGGAGGCCAGCCATATAAGGGAGGTCCAGTTCCCAAGCTGGCTCGCAAATGTAGTGCTAGTCTCCAAGCCTGGCAACAAGTGGAGGGTTTGCATCGATTTCTGGGATCTCAATAAAGCATGCCCAAAGTATTTCTACCCGTGCCCCGGATTGATCAACTGGTGGACTCCACAGCCGAGTGCGAGCTGATATACATGCTAGACGCCTATCAGGGCTACCATCAGGTGCCGCTCGCCCGAGAAGATCAAGAGAAGGTCAGCTTCGTCACAGCCGACGACACTTACTGTTACAATGTAATGTCGTTCGGACTGAAGAACGCGGGAGAAACCTACCAGTGCTTAATGAACAAGGTATTCAAGGAGCAGATCGGACGCAATTTAGAAGTGTACGTGGATGATATTCTCATCAAATCTGTCCGAGCGGCTGATCTTTTTATGGACATGGAGGAAACCTTCTGAACGCTGAGGAAGTATGGAGTCAAGCTAAACCCTCAGAAATGTTTGTTCGGAGTGAAAGGTGGGCGTTTCTTGGGCTATATAGTGACCGAGCGGGGCATAGAGGCAAATCCTAGCAAGATAAAAGCGTTGCAATATATGCCGCCCCCAAGAAATCTGAGGGAAATACAGCGTCTGACCGGGCGGATAAATGCATTGTCAAGATTCATCTCTAAGACTGCCGACCGGAGTCTCCCTTTTTTCAAGATCCTACGCAAAGCTACTAAGTTTTATTGGGACGAGGAATGCGATCGGGCGTTTGAGGAGCTGAAGACATACTTGAACTCCTTGCCCGTGTTAGCCAAGCCAGCCGTAGGGGAGCCGCTCTGTATTTATTTATCTTCAACCGAGCGGGCAGTAGGCTCGACATTAGTGAGAACGAGCGATGAAGAACAACCCGTGTACTTCTTGAGTCATATTCTAAAGGATGCTGAATCTCGCTACACTGGGCTCGAGAAGCTGGCTTTTGCTTTGGTTCTCGCCGCTCGAAGACTTCGTCCTTATTTCCTAGCACATACAATCATCGACCGGACAAATAGCCCATTGGGAAGAGTGCTGCTGAACCCAGAAGCGTCCGGACGGCTCATCAAATGGACAACGGAGTTAAGTGAATTTGATATTCAGTATCAACCCCGTTCGGCGATAAAGGCGCAGTCCTTAGCAGATTTTGTTACCGAAGTGCAAAATCCCCAGCCCGAAGCTATGTGGAAAATATTTGTGGATGGATCGTCCACTCGGCTCTGGAGCGGGATTGGTGTGCTATTACTCTCTCCCCAAGAAGAACGGATGCACCTATCCGTCCGGCTGGATTACAAAGCCACAAATAATGAAGCGGAGTATGAGGCCCTCATAGCCGGCTTACAGGCCGCCCGGCACGTAGGAGCCGGTCGGGTAACACTCCATTCAGACTCCCAACTGGCTGCCCAGCAGCTCTCAAGCACTTTCGAGATTAACAACGCTCGGCTCAAGCTCTACGCTGAGGCCTTCGAAAAGCTCAAGGCCCACTTCAGAGAAGTCATTATCCAGAAGATACCCCGAGCAGAGAACCAAGCGGCAGATGAGTTAGCCAAGCTCGCAAGTTCCATATCTCCGGTCATCATCCAGCAGCCGATTGAGCAAGTATCCTTGGTGGCGCACATTGACCGGATGGATGGCCTCGCATTCCCGAGCGATTGGAGGACAACCATCATGGAGTTTCTGCGCTCGGGTGCGACACCGTCCGATCGGGATGAAGCCCAGCTATTGAGGAGGAGAGCCGGTCGGTTCACACTCGTTGGAGACCAACTCTACAAGAAGGCTTTCTCCCGCCCACTTTTGAAATGTGTGAGCTCGGAGGACGCGGAGTACATCCTACAGGAAGTGCACCAAGGATCGTGCGAAGGACATCCGGGCGGACGATCGCTGGCTAGGAAGATCCTACTGGCCGGGTACTTCTGGCCGACCCTACAAGCAGACGCCGCTCGGACCGTCGCGACGTGCCTCTCCTGTCAGAAGTACCACAACGTCTACCACCGACCGGCGGAGGAGATGAAAGCATCTACAGTGTCTTGTGTATTCGATCAGTGGGGAATGGATATTGTAGGTCCCTTCCCTATGGCGACCGGTCAGCGGAAGTTTCTACTAGTGGCGGTCGACTACTTTTCCAAATGGGTGGAGGCCGAGCCACTAGCCAAGATCACCGAGCAGATGGTCAAAAGGTTTATCTGGAAGCATATAATCTGTCAGTTCGGCATTCCTCGCCGGCTCATATCTGATAATGGGCGACAGTTCGTCGGGAAGCAGCTCGAAGAATGGTGCAAAAGTTATGACATCGAACAACACTTTCCTTCCGTAGCGTATCCCCAGAGCAATGGTCAAGCCGAAGTAGCCAACCGGGAGATTCTTCGCATTCTTCGGGCTCGACTCGACCATATGGGAGGAAGCTGGGTGGACGAGCTGCCCGGTGCCCTATGGGCTATCCGCACGACCCCAAAGGAGGGAACGGGCGTCACGTCATTCCATTTAGTGTACGGCGGCGAAGCAGTTATCCCAATTGAAGTCGGCGTAGAGTCCGTCCGCATCCAAAACTATGATGATGACAATGTCGAGCGGAGGAAAGTGGAGTTGGACCTGATCGACGAAGAGTGAGCCAAGGCGTCCGTCCGGCTGATGGCATACCGACAAAGAATGAAGCAGAACTACAACCGGCGCGTGATCCCTAGAGCATTCCAGGTTGGCGACCTAGTATAGAAGAAAGTAAAGCCGGTCGGGGACGTTGGCAAGCTGGAGGCTCCTTGGGCAGACCCCTTCAAAGTCATCGAAAAGCTCCGCTCGGGGGCCTATTATCTGGAGGATGAAGACGGGCGGCAGCTGGATCGACCGTGGAGCGCAAATCATCTCCAACCGTATCGAGCTGGGTGAAAGGTGCGCCAATGTAACATATGTTGTATACTTTCCGTTCGGCTGTATACTTGAAATGCAGGAGTAAAAAATTAGAAAATTAGCGAAAGTGTAGGGCATCGTCAGCCTAATCGGAAGACCGTCGAGCTCCGACGTTAAATATCGAGAGTCGAACCGGCGACTATAAACCCTCCGGCCGGAAGATCGTCGAGCTCCGACGTTAAATATCGAGAGTCGTACCGGCGACTATAAACCCTCCGGTCGGAAGACCGTCGAGCTCCGACGTTAAATATCGAGAGTCGAACCGGCGACTATAAACCCTCCGGCCGGAAGACCGTCGAGCTCCGACGTTAAATATCGAGAGTCGAACCGGCGACTATAAACCCTCCGACCGGAAGAGCGTCGAGCTCCGACGTTAAATATCGAGAGTCGTACCGGCGACTATAAACCCTCCGGTTGGAAGACCGTCGAGCTCCGACGTTAAATATCGAGAGTCGAACCAGCGACTATAAACCCTCCGGCCGGAAGACCGTCGAGCTCCGACGTTAAATATCGAGAGTCGTACCGGCGACTATAAACCCTTCGGTCGGAAGACCGTCGAGCTCCAACGTTAAATATCGAGAGTCGTACCGCCGACTATAAACCCTCCGGTCGGAAGACCGTCGAGCTCCGACATTAAATATCGAGAGTCGAACCGGCGACTATAAACCCTCCGGCGAGACCGAGAGTTCGATGTTAAATATCGAGAGTCGAATGGCGACTATAAACCCTCCGCCGGAAGACCGCCGAGCTCGACGTTAAATATCGAGAGTCGCATCGGCGACTATAAACCCTCCGGTCGGAAGACCGTCGAGCTCCGACGTTAAATATCGAGAGTCGTATCGACGACTATAAACCCCGGGAAGACCGTCGAGCTCCGACGTTAAATATCGAGAGTCGAACCGGTGACTATAAACCCTCCGGCCGGAAGACCATCGAGCTCCAACGTTAAATATCGAGAGTCGAACCGGCGACTATAAACCCTCCGACCGGAAGACTGTCGAGCTCTGACGTTAAATATCGAGAGTCGTACCGGCGACTATAAACCCTCCGGTCGGAAGACCGTCGAGCTCCGACGTTAAATATCGAGAGTCGTACTGGCGACTATAAACCCTCCGGTAGGAAGACCGTCGAGCTCTGACGTTAAATATCGAGAGTCGAACCGGCGACTATAAACCCTCCGGCCGGAAGACCGTCGAGCTCCAACGTTAAATATCGAGAGTCGAACCGGCGACTATAAACCCTCCGGCCAGAACGAAAGACGCTTGAAGATAAGCGGCAAGGGAAAGTGGTGACAAGTCGCATGCCACCTGCGCCCGCTCGGAAGGCCTAGTTGGCCAAGTTGTGTGTCATAGGCCCCGACCAATCACTCACAAGCGTGCAAAGTAAATACAAAGTTGCACAAAGATAAATTTTTCATTGAAATTAGAAAAATCAAGGCCGAGCAGCCGAATTACAAAAAAAAGGAAGTTTTGGCCGAACGACCGAATTACAAAAGGCCTTCATTCCAGGAAATCATAAAGGTCCTTTAGGATGGTGTTGAGGAGCACCGCATAGTCTTGGGCCGGGATACTGGCGGAGTTAGGGAGCTGAGCCTTGGACTTCAGGTAGTCCGTTGTGGCGGTGATGGCCAGCTCAAAGGCATTATACATCCGCTCGCATACTTTTTCTGAAAATTCGGTCGAGCGGATGTGCTTCAGCCTCAGGGCTGCGACTCGGCCGGGTTCCGCCTCTTGATATTCTTTGAAGACAATTTGGGAAGTTTCGAGAGACTCCTGCAATGTCTTCAATGCATCTTTATGTTTAAGCGCCTCAGCCGAGCGGCTTGCCTTCTCGCCGTCCATCTGCTCTATCAGCTCTTTTACCTTTTGCTCCAGACCCCGAGCCTCGACATTTTTCTTCTCCAGATCGGCGATGGTTGTTTTCTTCCGATCGGTAGCGAGGCTAATCTTCCAGTCAAGTGACTTGACCTGTTGTTCGAGTTCGGCCATAGTATGGGCCTAGTCGGCCGTCTTCTTTTGCTCAGCCGCCAACAGAGCTTGGGTCTTCTTGAGCACTTTCTGCAGCTCGGCGTATGAAGGACCCTGAGAGGGTGCGCCGCCCGAACTCCTTAACCTCATTAGCTCCTCGTCCACCATGGCCAGACGATTGGAGACAACGATCTCCACCACCCATCTCTGACATAAGTAAAATTGTTAATAGCCGATCGGAAAGAATGCGGAATGGACTTGAGAAAACATGCTTACCCCAGTGGCCTGCTGCATATGGCTATTGGCCAGATTGCCGAGTGGAATCATCGCGACACGCGCCCGAGAGTCAGCCCACATCTCCGCTAGTGGCCCCTTCATGGTGATCATGTGCTCGGGCGAGGTTGGCTAATCGGACTCGGGCATCAGCTCTTCGGTGGGGAGATGTAAGGAGACCCTGATGGTACGGTGCCGACCGGGAGTCGTCTGAGCGGAAGCTGGGGAAGGATCGGAGGCCGGCGCAGAAAACTGGGACAAAATGGCCGAACGTTGGACTTGGCGGGGAGCGGGCGGAAGGGCGCTAACAGGAATGGCCTCGAGGGAGTTCGCGGACGCATCCAGCTGGGATGGGGTCCGATCGGACAAAATCGCCTCAACCGCTGGGGCTTTGCCGCGAGAATCGGCGGTGGTCCGTTCGGACGGCTGGACCGCGGAAGTGGCCGAGCGAAGTGGTGTCTCCGTTCGGCGCCTCTTTTGTCGGAGGGGGTGCTCTTCCTCCTGAGCGGAGCCTTCCTCATGGACAACTAGCTCCCTGTTAGGGGTGGTGCCTCTGGCCACATCCCGGGCGGAGGCTTAAGCGGCCGACTCCTCGTGAGTCCCGCTCTCCCCTTCATGTGAGCCGACCGACTCAATGCCAAGAGACTCCATCTCCTTGGCAGTGGTGGCTTCGAGCGCCGCCGCTTTCCTCTTCAAAATTCCGGCCATCACGGATTCCATGACAATGTCCACTGCAAAGGAAAAAGGAGAAAATCAGTTAGCAATCAAGGCGAATGCACAAGTAAAATTCTTACAGAAGCCACTCGCGAGGGGAGTCCGGATCGGACTCAGGCCAAATATGTACATCACCCCTTCGGGTAAGAACTTGTTGATGTCGAGCTTCAGACCGGCTAACATGTTGGCAGCATGAAGATAGTCCGGTCGGGTCTTGAACCTCTTTAGCTCAGGGGAGATTGGTGGTCCGACCTGCCACTGGGTCCGGAAAGAGGCCCGTTCGGGGAGACGGAGATAGAAGTAATACTCTTTCCAATGTTTATTGGAAGAGGGTAGTTTATTAAAGAAGACTAAACCGAGCCGAGCCTGGAACATGTAAGTACCCATCTCGGACTGTTTAGGATAATAAAAATAGTAGAAGACCTCCGGTCGGAGGGGAATGTTGTGGATTTTGAACAAGACAACAACGCTGCATAGAAGGCGGAAAGTGTTAGGGACTAAGCTTCCGAGCGGAATGCCGAAAAAATTACAAACTTCTATGATGAAGGGATGGATTGGAAAGCGTAGACCGACTATGAACTGGTCGCGGAAAACATAGAAAGCTCCGCGCGGCGGTTTGTGTGGCCGAGCGGAGGGGGAGGGTAAGATAAGTTCAAAATCAGAGGGGATGTCAAAATTATCCATCAGAATATCGGCGTCGCGCCGATCGAAGCGCGACTCCATGGTGGTATACCACGGGCCGAGGGCTGGGTCTTGAGGCTGAGAAGAACTAGCCATTGTCCGAACGGGCCAAACCACAAAAGGCGAGGAAAAGCCAATGACAGAAGGAAGAAGATGACAAGCAATACAGCGACCAGAAAGCGAGAACACGGCAAAAAAAAACACGAGGATGACAGAGAAGAGGTAGGGACCTTACAAAGAAGCAGACGAAGATCGAAGGAAGAGTGTGAGAGGTCGCCGGAACAAGCAGCAACAAGATCACCGGAGCAGGAACGGCAAGCTTCTGGGCACGCGAAAGCACAAATGCGGCAAGGAGGGGGAGAATGCGAAGGCTTTATAGGGTTGAGCCCGAGTGGCCTCCACCGTCGGATGCAGGTCACGGGAACCGAAGCACGCATCGGGCCGTCCATTTCAAACCACCTCGGTCTCGTCGCCCGCGACGTCGTCGCCGTACGATGACGACAGCGGTGCCACGTGGTAGTCGGCCATTGGAGTGCATTTAATGAGCGCCTTCACGAGGCACAGAGCGCATGTCCGGCCTTAATGTCGAAGATTGGCGCAAATTTCGAAGAGATCTGAGGAATGTTGGCGTTGACTGACGCCATAGCTACCCCCGTGGGGGTCGAGCGGAGGATAATGTCACGGAGACGCCGCTCGACGTAACTGTCGGTCCAATCAGTCGGACTAATCGCCTCCTTCGACAAGACTTGAAGGGGAGGCAAGTGATCCGGCAGTAAGGACGGGGGACCCCCTCTGGAGGGGAGTCAACGCCACGTGGAGGTCAAAAGTCAAAAGGGTCAACATAAGGTCCGTTCGATCGGAGAAGGGTTGGGTCGATCAGCCGAACGGGCCCGGGCGGAATCAAAGACAACTCGATGGGGAGTCGAGTTTCCGACGCTCATGGTGAACAGGGTCGCCGGGCCGAGCGGGTAGCCCGCTCGGCCGAGGCATAAAGCAGCAATGCTGTGAAGAAACAGTCTCAGCCGAGCACCCGATGGAGTGAAATCTTCCCGGTCGGACCGATACCTACGCCCGGTCGGACCGATGCCTGCCGAGCGGATGGACGCTCGACTCGGGAAAAGTGGAGTTGGGGACAAGGGGACATTGGGGAACATCATCTTCTGACAGCAGGCATATTCGACGACCAGGCCATACGCAGAATCGTACAACAGAAGTTCTGCTGTCCCATCAGAGAGGTGCTCAGACTGTAGCAGTATGGTGTCAGGCATGCTCCTCTGGCAAGCCCATACTAAGGTATGGTACAGGACACGTGTATGCCTCGGTAGGTGTGCACAAGTCTCCTCACAGCTCTATATAAGAGCCCTTAGACTTCGCCGGAGGGACGGGATCGCTGATCTTTGGAGCCACTTCATCGTTTTCCTGTTGCCTGACTTGAGCGTCGGAGGGTCGTCGCCGGGAACCCCTTCCCGGCTCGACTTCCTTGCAGGTTCGCCGAAGACTCATTCAGCCAGTCGAAGACAGCGGAGAGCGCCGCACCCCCAGCGTCCATCGACTCAGCGTTCGGACAGGATCAATATCATTTCAATGCTATTTACCATGAAAATAGGAGGCATGATAAAGTTAAAGAAAATCATGTAGCTTTTCATGCTAAAACCTCTCAACCTAGGTTTAGAAAGATAGATAGGAATTTAGGCAAGAACCCTAAGGATTCTAGGTATTTTCTTAAGAAAAAGAAAATTCATGATTTTAGTGAAAAATTTATGGTTGAGGGATTATGGAAGGAAAATCAAGTCTTATGGTCAAGACTTGATAAATTAGAGAAGACCCTTAGAAAAATCAAAAATGAAACACAAGGGTCTAAGGGTAAAAATCTAGGGCTAGGAGTATCAAAGTCATCCAATGTCCATAGAGGTTTGAGATACAAACCAAAGGTCAAGAAGGATGTAATTTCCTATCATAGGATTCCATATAGCTATGGAACTAACTCTAAGGCTAAGGTTCAAGTCAAGGATACAAGGGAAGTTATCCCTAGAAATATCTTTGCAATAACAAATGTGACTAAGACTTCTAAGAAGTCTAATAAAGTCACTAGGAAGGTCACAAGGGAAGCAATCCCTAGAGTTGACCTAGAAAATGTGACCAAGGCTTCTAAGAAGCCAAACAAGGTCACTAGGAAGGTATCTAAGGAAGTTATCCCTAGTGAATACCTAGAGCATCCAAGGAGCACCAATAGGTTTTGGGTTCCTAGGAGCATTTTCTCTACCCCATAGATGGGTTAGAGAGTGTCAACTCTAAGAAGAATGGTAGTTAACCCAACTTTGAAGAAATTGACACTCAAGGAACATTTTCAAGGTTATTATTAACCTTTGAAAATAAAAATAGATTTATGATGTACTCTTTGAAAGAGTGAAATGTGCCAAATTTGAGAAGTATTGAATTTATTTTAAAATGGCACATATTGGGAAAACATAAGGAAATACCAAGTTGGGATTTTGGTATTTTCTTAGTGTTACTCCCGTGGAAGAACGAAATATGCCAACATTTGAGGAATAAGATTAATTTTAATTGGCATAAGTTAATCAAGAGAACTAGAAATGTCAATTTAGGTTTTGGCATTTTCTTGGAGCGTTTAGAGGGCAATCTAGGTTTAATTTTTAACTTAGCTAAGATTTAAGGACACTTAGATAGGTAATCTAGGTATTTTATTTATGCTAAACCTTTCCATGATTGTTTGCTCACTATATGCCATGACATCATATTTAGTTTTGTATTTTGCTCTCATGCCTTATTATGAAAAACATAAAAATACTATGTCATGTCATCCATACATCATGTAGTTATAGGAAATTTTCTTTTGAAAATTATTTCTTTTTGATGTATGTCATAACATTATCATGCATTATGTTTATTTCCTTAAAATTAAGGACAAATGGCATTTATCAACAAGTATTAACAAGTAACATCCTTGGTGGATGTCTATAATTCAAAAATGCCTAGATAGATATGCATGATCCCTACATTAGGGAAAAACCACACTTTACGTCTCACAAAGACCCATAAGGTGACTTGTATGTGTTTTAGTGTACATTAGATACAAGTGAGATGTTAGGATGATGAACAAAACTCAAGATGTTGATTTAGTGCATTCTTTTGAGTTTTAAGTTCATCAAAACACATAGTTATGTGTTTTCCCATTATTGGGAAAGCTAATGTACAAGTCATGTGTATTAAGCCCAAAGAACATGGTGGGATATTGGTTTTTGAAAATTGTTTTAAAATGCTTTTGGAAAATCATTGGTGAAGGCTATCGTTTGACAGTAATCACCATTGAATAGTTAGACACAAACTAGAAGAAAACACTAAAGTTTTTGCAAGTTTTCTAGTTTGTGTAAATCTTTGAAAATATGAAGTATTTTCTTATAAAACTATTTTTCCATGATAATATATGCCCTAAATAGTGTCTACACAAATTTTCATGATTTTTAGAATTTTAGGAAAGTTTTGGGGAGTTTCTGAAATTCACCGCAAGTGAATTTCAGAACTATCAGACATTCAATCGATCACCCGATCGATTGAAGGGTCTCAATCGATCGGGCGATCGATTAAGAGCAAGCTTCTCACGAACAGAAGCTTCCTGGATCGATCCACCGATCGATCCAGCCCTCTTGAATCGATCAGTGGATCGATTCAAGCTGGTTCAATCGATTGGGACCCAACTCCAATCGATTGAGGAAGCTGATTTTGGTTGGGAAAGCCTGATTTCAGCATTCCAAACCAAATTTAGTCTAGGAAATCATTCCTAACCCCTCAAAATACATTTGTATACATAAAAAGGGTGTTTTCATGTTGAAAACAAGAATGGATTGGTTGAGGAAGACTAAATTGAAGTTTAGGTTGAGGTTTGGTTTCAATATTGAATTTTTGAACCTCAAACTTCTAAATTTCGGTTTCCTAAAGGTTTAGGGATTCCAAGTCATTGTTGGTGCAATGATAGAAGTTCACGACCATGTCTTTAGGTGAGTTACTCTTTAAGGACATGCAAATTATTTTTCATATACCTTGGAAGGTGATTAACCTTCTTTAGTAAAAATGCTCAAGGTTGAGCATTTGTTTACAATGGAGAGTGGATGTCTTCATTGTTTAAGTTAAAAATGCTCAAGGATGGACATTTGTCTATATTGGGGAATAAAGTAGGGTTAAAAGAAAATGAAAGGTATGGGACTTTCATTATCGGGTTGATCACAACGAGTGAAGTTCTGAACAACGTTGAGTAACTCTTCAGGGGGAGAGTTTGTTTTGATGTGTGCCAATAGGGGGAGAATGTAGGGTTTAAGTTAGGCCTTCATTATCTAAGAGGGAGTTTGCCTTCTTAGTGGGAGAATGTAGGGTTTAACTTACGCCTTCATTAACTAGTGGCATGAAGGAAGTTGAGGCTATGGGAATTAGCCTAACTTAAATGAGGTATTGTCAAACATCAAAAAGGGAGAGATTGTTGGTGCAATATCCCTCAGGTCAAGGTTGACCTGGTTGACCAAGCTTGAGTCTTGGTTTGGGTTTCGATGTTTGACAATACAGGACTTCGATGATATGGACAAGTGCAGGTGCAGTTGTTCATTTGGGGAGATTATTTGGTGCAATTCCCCTCTGATCAGGGACTGATCAGGTTGGTTGAAGAAGAGTCAAGTAGGTCAAGGTTGACCAGATACTTGACTAGGAAGTCCTAACTAGGATGTTAGGCAAGAAGGAAATCCTGGTGAGTGAAGCCAGGTGGAAGTCCTAATGAGTGAAGCTAGGCAGAAGGAAGTCCTGGTGAGTGAAGCCAGGCAGATGAGAAGTCCTAGTGAGTGAAGCTAGGTAGAAGGAAGTCCTGGTGAGTGAAGCCAGGCAGATGAGAAGTCCTAGTGAGTGAAGCTAGGCAGTTGGAAGTCCTGGTGAGTGAAGCCAGGCATATGAGAAGTCCTAGTGAGTGAAGCTAGGCAGTTGGAAGTCCTGGTGGGTGAAGCCACGCAGATGAGAAGTCCTGGTGAGTGAAGCCAGGCACGGGGAAAATCCAGATGGGTCAAGGTTGACCAGACATTTGGTGAAAGTCCAAGTAGGTCAAGGGATTGACCGGATACTTGGCACGAGGAGAAAAGTCCAAGTGGGTCAAATGGATTGACCAGACACTTAGTGAGGGAGTCCTAACAGGTCAAGGGTGACCGGATGCTAGGTATGATGAACCAATAGGTCATGGATTGACCGAATGTTGGTTTGGGGGCTTGGGACTTGGTTTTGGACAAAAACCAATGTCTGGATCGATCGGCCGATCGATTGGCTGATGCCCAATCGATCGGCCGATCGATTGGGAAGGTCCCCGCGACAAGCCTCGAGTGGGCAAGTCGCAGAGCACACAAAACGTCTCTGGATCGATCGACCGATCGATCCAGAGACCTCAATCGATCAGTGGATCGATTGGGGTGGCGTGTTTTCACGCGATAAAGGCTGGATCGATCAGCCGATCGATCCAGGCATTTCCCGCAGAGCACATAGGCGCTCTGGATTGATCGACTGATCGATCCAAAGCATCCCCGATCGATTGGGAGCAATCTAATCGATAGGGATCCGACCGTTGGCGTCGTATTTAGCTGCAGGCGTTCAATTCCTGCGTAAGAGCTTCACCGATTCATCTCAGATCTTCACTGTGCTCCCAGCTTCTCCACAAAGTTCAGATCGCCAGTTCTTGAAGGTTCTTGGAGGTTTTTCAAGTCAAGAGGCGGAACTACAGCTGAAGAAGAAAGCTAGGGTTAGGGTTTTCTATACTCATTGTAAGCTTTTGCTTGTATTTGTGTATCCTTTCCCTTTCTTCTTGTAGTGTGAACTTATAGGGCTTCTCCGCCTTTGGTAGTTACCAAAAAAGAGTGTTCATTAGTGGAGGTGTGTGTGAGTGTGTGGATCCTTGGACTAGTCACCTCCTTTGGAGGTGGATACCAAGTAAATCTACTTGTTAGCGTTGTATGTGTTGTTTCTTGTATATTTCCGCTGCACATCTTTGAAGAAACAAGCAACGCCGACCACGAGCACGCGACGAGCTATTCACCCCCCTCTAGCTACATTTCGGTCCCAACAACCGGAGCAGAAGATCGGGACTGAAAGTCAACAGGTCATTGACCTTCTTGGTTCAGGCGCCTGGACTCACCGGACTCCGGGCGCTCGGAACCCTTCCAAGCGCCCGGACCAGGATCTTTATCCTGATTGCGTTAAACGTGATCTATTACAATGTGGATAAAGTTTTATCCCCCTCCAGGCGCCTGGAACCCTTCCAGGTACCTCGACTAGAGCTATAAATACAACTCTGGTCCCAAAAGCTCAGAAGAACAAGAAATTAGAGAAACAACACTTGTAATTAGTTCTGTTTGAGTTTAGCTTTCTATTTTTGTATTGTGATTGCTGTAAGAGGCTTCTCGGCCCGAAGGAGACTTTAGTGAGCCATTAACTTCCTTGGATTAATAGTCTCTCCGGTTGTAACCAAGTAAATCGATTGTTCCTCTGTTTCTTTATTTAATTTCTTAATTCTTTTTATGCAAGTATTTTATTTAACTAACTAATAAAAGATCGAGAAAGGTTGCGTCTGTTTTTTTGCAGGCTATTCACCCACCTCTAGTCGGTCACCCAAGGGACCAACAATACAGAACCACATAGGAGGATTTAATTTTCAATTGGTCATAACTTTTGATTGTAAAATTTAAAAACCTACGTAAAAAACATTATTTAGGACTTTTTCGGAGGATTCAAACTTCTTTTTTCTATTTTTAACAATTTCTATTTCTTTGGTATTTAGGGTATTTTAGTATGATGGCCATTTATTAGTTAGGATTTGTTTATATAAGTATTGTGATTTGGTAATTTTTTCTGGTTAGGATTTCTGTTATAAATTTTACTTTTCTAGTAAGGATTTCTTTCTTTCTTTACAAAATAAAAATTGAGATATATATATATATTAGGATTTCCTTCTTTTCTTTGAGTCTTAGGATCTAGAATCTACATAAACACATATTTAGCTATTTGAGGAATTAATTTTCTATTTTTAATAAAATTTTCTTTTTTTTGGTAAAACTATAGAGAACAACATATTTCTCTTTATTAATTGTCTTCTCATCAACCCACAAAATAATTGATATCATATCCAACGTCAATTAAGCTGTAAATAATAGTAAAGATTTCTACAATACCCATTCAATCAACATTCTTCCCCAAGCCTAGACTTTCAGAAGAAAAGGCAAGTCCCTCCAAACAATACCTAAAATTTTACATTCTGCAATGGCACGACAAATCATCTTTGATAATAAAAGATGTACTCTTCCACAATCTTGTGTCCTTACCATCATCAATAGCACTGGACAATTGTCTTTGATAATAAAAGATGTACTCTTCCACAATCTTGTGTCCTTACCATCATCAATAGCACTGGACAACATACCCTCTTTGCTTTAGGCATAACGCAGTTGGTATTTAGGGGGGCCGTTAAGGTAGTGGATCTATCTTTTTTAGGCATAACGCAGTTGGTATTCAGATGACAAACTTGTCAGATTGGGCACGAGTCAATTCTTGAGGGGTTCATCGCCTTAGGTTATGCCCTTCCACCTAGGAAGGCTGTTGTATTATTATGATTTATCTTTGTGTATATTGCGATAGGATAATTAATATTTGATTACTTGGGATGGGCATTATCATCTTACCTTTTGTCAGATTTAGAATGAATTGTGAGTGCAAAAGATAAAGAACCTCTACCAACCGTCGATACAGAATGTTGCTTAAAAAATTGCGTAGACAACCACTTTAACAAACAAGGTGTTCTTTGGTGCAACATCCCATATGTATCTCACAGAACATGCCTCATTTAATAAAACCACCTTCCTAGCCCCAAAGCTCCATATTCCTTTTCGAAAAACCCTCTTATCTTCTCCACACCACACGAATCTAGCCATTCCAACTTTTTAACCACAAGTTAGGAAATTGGCAAAAAGAGACATCTCTATCTCCTAGGTGTAATTTTATTGAGCTCGGATTTCTTGATCCATCAAAAAGTGAATTAAAAGATGGATTACTTATAATTGCGATCGGATCATCATCACGATCCGATCTTAATTAGTTGTGATCTCTCTTTAAATTTACCATCCTCCCAGGTTACAATTTGGGTCAGAGTAGGTAGTCGGAGGCTACCCGAAGGTCGACCCTCGCTCAGCGCCAGGTTACCTGATCACTTGCACACTACCAACAACTTCTAGTCATCCGTTCCGACCCAAACTATAACCTGGGAGAAATGATGAACTCAAGGAAAGATTACAACCAATTGTAATTATATAACGATCATGATCCGACTACAATTATAAATAATACATCTCCTAATTTTTTTTCACCAGAGAATCTACCCTCAATTTTTTAGAGAACCATATGTAGGTTACTAATGATTTGTATATTGCATATGTGATTTGCATGTGCAGTGAAAAAAAACAAAACCTTATGCAGTTCATTTGAACCAATTTAGAGTGCAAATGAACATAAACTAATGGCATAAAAATATTAATATTTAAATTTGAGTTCGAAAAATACATAATATTTAAATTTAATTCGAAGATTAAAAATATAAATAATTTTAATTTGAACTTAATTCAAAATACAATTTGAACTCCATTTCAATTAGAATTTTTTTTAAGAACTCCAATTCCAGTTATTAGACAATATAATAAATAATCATAATTAAATAAAAACTTGCGAGGAACAAACTGATATAATATTATAGGTTAAAATTTGACTTAAAAAATTATAGAATATATTCAAGTTTCACTTAAATTTGATAACTTAAAATATAAATTAATATTTTTTGAATCAATTCTGAGCGCAATTCTATCTGCACTCCTAGTAAACATCCAGCATCCGGAACTTCCTACAGGCTCGCCAAAAGCCACACTACAGTGCTGACTATGCCACTTGGGAGATTTTTTTCACAACCCTAGAGAGAGAGAGAGGGGTATATGAACAAGGTACAAGCTTAAGCTCCTCTGTGTCTCTGTCAAGGGTGAGATGGCTAGCAGATATCTCATTCACCATGGCAGTTCATCCATGTCTGTGACGAAGACCTTGTCACACACAACAACTACTACTACTGTGCTAGATGGAGAATTAGTTATTGGTGGAAGCTTCAAGCTGTGGGTTTCAGAGAGAAGGTGGAAGACATAGTGGCATGGAAATTGGAAAGGAAGAAAGAAAATGGATAAGAATTTAATTAGATGAATATTCCATGTAGGATGCCCAATATACATTTTGTAGATATGGTGACAAAAACGATTCATTCGCCTTAGCACCTTTGCCAGTTTGTCTACAGACCATTATGAAAAAAATAAATCACGGATCACTACTAATTTGAACAGTTGAATAGTGCATGGAAGATAAATTTTGTAGGCATGGGACTATACTGCATGGATCACAGCATTTTTTTAACAGCAACTTAATCATCAATTGATGAATATTAAATTTCAACATAAAATCTAAACATTATGTTAAGCAGGTTTTAACTATCGACTCTAGCAAGCAAGGTAAGCAGAAACAAACATGCACATGATTTGGTGTTTTCCAACTAACCAAACCTGAAATCGCGAATTATTAGAGGGTTAAAATTTGTTATTCCATTGTCCATAGGGAGTAATGAACATTAAGCACCAGCAAAACTGTTCTATTTGGAAACACTTTTCCACATAACTAACTAAATTCCTCTGGAAGTTTACCCATAGGACACCCAGGGAAAAAATGAGTAAAATGGTAAACACCAGATGGTATCGAGTTCATCAGTTGATAACATCGACTTTTTTTCTTATAACATCGCTTTATTAATCATGAACGAGAGGGCTGTAAATAGGGTACCACATATTGCGAGCAACATACTCCGCTGTTTCCTCCTGCAATAATGCATGTAAAGGCACTTCCATAACTTCTAGATAACAAGGTAAACAATCAAATTAAGGATAAAAGACGACGTAAATTTTTTGCAGTACCTTTGACATGTGAGAAAGTTCTTTGATATTCACGTCACCATGCCCTTCGGCGAGACCTTCAGCGACAGCAGCGTGTACTACGGCTGCCCCAACTTGTGTTGTAATATGCCTTATACTGGATAAAGATGGTAAGTTAAGAAGACAGATTATAAGGTACCAATATTTTACAGCCATATTTCATTCTTATAGGATGCTAAATTTACCTTGAAATAGAAGGGAAGATGATTCCTTTTTGAATATCTTCATCTGTTATGTATGATGCCAGACTGTTTTAAGAACCATTAAGTCAAGATTCCAGTCAGTAACCGAGATGAACCAAATCCATTTTGCATGGTAAATGGCAAATAGAGTAATAGAGGCTGCAGCTTTTGAATGACCATTTCTAAATAAATAGATAATACAGATCTTTGTGAACTTAATTCAAATTAAGCCCGCCTAATAATCTCATTCCCTTATCACAACCAAAGTGGTAAGGTTTCTTTTTTAAGAAAATGTAAGTTTTTTTTTTTAAAAAAAGTAATGACTTACCATTCAGCTGCAGCTTGAAGCATCCCATCTGAAATATGTTTAGCGCCAGAAAGAAGTGCTCCTAATCCAATCCTGAAATTTTAATACCTTCAGTAGCATTAGTCGCAAAAAATGTAGAACAAGGCTCAATTTTAAATATGCCAACTTTAATAACAATAGCAATCTGAGGTAAAAATCAAACCAGACAATGCAGTTCAACTAGAAGAAAAAAAAAAACTGATTTTGGATACAACACAGTTGTCAAATTAGACCAGATCTGAATTAGAACTGATTAATAAAGGGTAGAGGTGACCAATTCTATAAAAACTAGCTGTCATTCTCCCATGAATTCCTAAAATATTCATTTATCTACTCTAATATTAGATAGACAAAGGTGTATTTTTTTTACAATTTTAATAAACCAGTAGCATAAAAAAATCTAAGAAACCTTAATTGGATAATTTGAGACCATTAATTTGAGAGACCCACCACACTTGAACCTTGGTCAATGTATAAATGCATATCAAAAAATACTTATTTTTTAGATTCTGATAAATTAGATAGATCTAAAATGGTTAATATAACTACAAATTTTATAACTAAAATTCAAAAATGTTATAATAGTTCTGCAATTGGACCAATTTAACAGAGTTGGTCTGACCAATTAATTATTTGGATTGGTTCTCAGTTTGATATGCATTGCAATCTGACTAAGTGATCCATTGGTTCAACTAGTGACCAATGACCCAAAGCTTTTCTAGCTATTTTCAAACTGATTCAACCATCTATGCTGTTAACATGGCAGCATAGTAGCCCCAGGGCATAGTCCAGTTGGTCACCACATAGTAGATTTGCAAAAATAGGCAAGGGTCGATTCCCGACGAAGCCGGCGGAAATATCTTCCCATCTGGTGGCCTACTCGGTTTCCGGATTTACCTTTCTACAGATGACTGTCATGTGCTGAGATCAGCGCATGACCTTTTGCAAAAACATGGCAGCATAGTGATGAGCTCCTCCATGTAACTTTTGTAGCATAATGTCCTCTTCATGAGCTTCCCCTTGTTCGCCAATTGGTCCGACGCCTGACTTGCCCAGCTCCAGCCGATGTCTGACACAGTGATCTCTTCCACACCCTGGAGCTCAACAGGTGCCACAGGCAGCCAAGGGAGTGAAATAGTTTACTCCCACTTACAATCTTCTTTCAATTGCCTGCGATCAATCTGAAGCTTCTTTTACTTTGAGTAGGCCTTGTTACTTCTTCCACATCATCTTCTCTGTTCAGGGATTCAATTTCTATTCATTTTCAGATATCTAATCTTTTCAGCATGATGCACTCCATGCAAATTTCTCACGTTGGCCTTCTTAATAGTAAGCCTTCTAGTGCTAGACAAACTGTTGATATATCAAGGAATATCTACGCTTACTCCAGTGGAAGACTACTCAATATCAGTCCTTGTCATCCCTGATTCATTAAGATGCTTCTATTATATTTTAACAAATGTTCATTGGTCAAAAATAAGAATTATAGATTTTGGAACTCTGAATATGTCTGATAATATTACTCTTTTCAGGTATCTGTTACTCTTTTCTCTAATCTTAAAGCTACATCTCATCCTAGGAGTGCTAATTTAGCGGATGAATCACTGTTATCTGTGCTGGGTTGTTCAGGTCATCTTACACCATCCTTAACACTTTCGTCTGTCCTCTTTTGTACCCAAATTTCTTTGAATTTATTTATGTTAATAAACTAAGTTGTAAGATTGTTAAGTAAAACTGCATTTATTTGCTCTGGTAATTGACCCTCTCCACGTACACAGTTATCAAGAACATTTTGGAAACCTACACAATATAGTCCTAATTTGTCCGATCTTCAGAAATTTGAATGCCCTGTCAATTAAGAAAACATGCACAATAATCATTGCCTCTTAGTATCTATAAATGTGCTGTGCCTGTGCACCTTTATCTTTAGTAGATTTAATATTTGGGAGTCAAGTCAATGTTTCATCAAAATTTGGTTTAACTTCCTCGTTACTTAGACAACCACTCGAGAGTCACAGACTTTTCTTATTAAAAGGCTATTCCAAGTTTTCTTCCATTTTCTCTTCTTTCTGCACTGAGATAATAATTCAATTAGGGTCTATTAGCTTGCAATAACTACAAGAAGTATTTTTCTCATAAACTTTCCATTCTCTATCGCAAGGGTGTACTTAATCAATCTTCGTGTTCACATACAGCTTAACTAGGAGTTGCTGAGAGAAAAAGATGGCCTTCTAGCATCTAATCCTTAGTGTGTTCTAAATTTTGAGGTCCAAGTCATGTTTCCTCAAAATCTGATTTTGAATCCTTCGTTTATTTTCATAGATGACTATTCTAGAATGGCATAGCTTTTCTTTAAAAAAAAGACTTTTTGAATGTTTTTTTTTTTTTTTCATTTTCTCTTCCTCTGAGATAAGAGCTCAATTTGGAGTATCCATTAAAGCCTCAAAAATAATCAAGCTAATGTGTATTCTTCTCACACATTTGACCTTTCCCTCTTTCATAATATTCTTCACTTTTCTTATGTCCTTATAAATCTTAATAAAGCAGTGTTACTGAGAGAAAAAATGATCAAGTTGAGATAACACATACAATATAACTAGTATAGGAGTTCCTCTTAAATTTAGGACAATACCATTTTCATAGTATGTTATGTTAAAAATCAAAGTCGCCTACTATTCATCTTGGTTATCCCTTTCACAAATCATTTCCTTCGTGATTCTCTAACCAGTTATTCGGTTGTAATGTTTTTCATTTCATGTCTCCGGATAGAAACATTGTCTTTTAGATCTATCAAATGCATCTTTCTTGGTTACCCTCGTATGTGGAAGGGTATCAATGTTACTCTCTTGAGTTGCAACATACGTTTAATATTGCAGATTACATTCTTTAAGTCTACTCCATTCTTTTCCCACCTCACCTACTTTTGATTTGTCATAGAGCTAGAGGCTCTCCCTGCTCTCTGCACCTACTGTATTTTCTTCTTTTAAAGCAATGTACTAGTATTGACATTGCTGATGATTTATAGTAAAAAACCTATGGTTTACCCTATTAGTGTTACTCCTTGAAAACCCACTCTTGTTCCAAAATTGTCTTCAGCCCCAAATTCAGCCACTGATTTGGACTTTCCATTACCTTTTGGAGAGGTACGTATAAGCAAGGACTCAAATTTGGCTCTATGCCAGTCAGCACATGTGAATATTTTAATTCCGCCCACCAACTGTCATGCAAGAACACACAATACACCCCAACAACACCTGCATCTCCACAAGAAGCACTCTCCTGAAGCTACTAGGATTTTGGTATGCCTCTTCCTCTTCGAGTGACACCTCAACATCACTGTGTCATTACCTCCTTCACGAGTGACAAGATTCTGAAGACGCTGTGAGAAGCACTCCATCAAAGGAAACTAGGGTTCTAACTTCTAACCTTCTGGTACACCTCTTCCTTTTCATGACACCGTGACAACATCAGTGATCTTCCTCTGCAAGCAACAAGGCACTACGAGGACTTCGCCAAAGCAAACAAGGGTTCTAGTATGCCTCTTCCTCTACCTCTCCACATCCTCCTTTACCTTATACTCTTTCTCCACCTCCTTGGAGCAATCAACACCCAACTAAAAAGGAATGATATTGTTCCGAAACATAGTCGTTCTTTGGCCAAAACTCTGAATTGAGTGGAAACTTTAACCCTTGTCTGTAGGTGCACTATTTTGCATTCTTTTTTTCGATGTATCTCCTATTCTTCTTTATACATACCAATTCGACTTTATTTCTTCTTTGACCTCATGTATATTTCTAAGATTATTTCCGATGTTCTACCTGATTCAGATGCCAATACGTTATAATTGATAAGGTGACAACCTTCCATTCTAATGGCATTTGGCAACTAATTGCACTTCCTCCTGGAAAATCCACACTTGCCTGCAAGTGGATATTCCCTATGTAGATGTCCTTTGAAGGCATTGTCTATCAGTTAAAGCCCAAACAAGTGGTTAAAGGATACATTAAAATTTTAGAGTTGATACCTTGATATGCTTTCTCATTTGGCTAAAGTTATTCAATTCACCTTTTTCTTAGCAACCATCTTAGTGGTTAATATATCAACTAGACATAAATAATGTATTTCGCAATAAGGAGGTATACATGGAGCACCTCCAACGTTTATTCTCAAGAGGAGATTGATCCAGTGTTAAGTTAAATCAGCTTGTATGGGTTAAAGTTATTTTGCCAAGGCATGGTTTTGTAATTAACCTTAGCCGACCTTATCTAGTGGGATAAGGCCGGGTTGTTATTGTATGATTTTATAATTAACCTGTTGTTCTTCAGTTTGGAACAACTCGTCACCCAATATTTTCCCTTAACTCACTTTAGAAAGCATATGCTATTGTTTATGTAAATTGTGTCATCATTATTAGTGATTATTGTATAAATCATGACTAAAAGCATAATTTTCTTAGAACTTTCAAACCAAGATCTTCGCACCTTGAAGTGTTTTCTTAGCATAAAAATTGCTAGGTTAGGGAGAGAGATCTATATCTCTCAATGGAAATCTGTGTTTGACATGATCAAAGAGGCTAGTATCTTGGGAGATATTATTTGATCTATGGAAGTATAGGAGACTAATCAAAAAGTTGTATTACCTTCCCGTCAACAAGTCATATATCTCATTTTTAGTTTGTGTATAGTCAATTTCTTGAGGCTCCATGCCATGACCATTAGGAAGTAGCCTTAAGAATTCTATTATACCTAAGGTAGGCTCTCTCATAGATTATTATAAGGGCATCATGTTCTTCTTGAAGGCAATCTGATATTTTATAAGAGAATAAAGAAAATAGTTGTAACTAGGTGAAATACTTAATTATGGTTCTTATAACATTTAGGCTTATCTAGTTCAAATAGCTAATGAATGAGCTAGGTAATGTTGCTAGCGAGCCAATGCAATTATATTGTAATAATCAAATTGCTAGGCACATTGCCCTCAGTGGTGGTGTTGCTCACTCCAAGGAGATTCTCATCACTTTTATTAGTTTGAATGATCACTTAATTAATATGTTCACAAACTATAGGAATTACTAGAACTGTGTAGATTCGTAATAAGCTAATTTTTATAATATTTTTGAACCAACATAAAAGGGAGTGTTGAGAAAAAAATAGTAAACAGAGAACAAGACACAATTATAAGTATACCAACTTCAGCGATGTAAATGAATAAGAACAATAATGGCAATCTCTTTCAAAGAAGAGGTCTACCTAAGCGAAAAAACATAAACTCTAATGAAACATGAGCTACATGAAAGAAACTCATACCCAGGAAACAGATACATGTTGTTTGCTTGATTGACATAACCTACTTTCCCATTTCCTGAAACAGGAGAGGAAAAGTTTAGGAACCAAAACTTCACAAAGTACATATGTATAATTTCCATGAAAAGAGAGTTCTTACCTAAATCTACATTTTCAAAAGGGCTTCCGCTAGCAAAAATTATGTTTTCACCAGCATACTTGAATGCATCCTTAGGAGTGCACTCAGCTACAAAATAAAAGGCATGCTTTTAAACATATACAAACAACTACTAGCCAAAAGTAAAGCTAAATGTTGTGTGAAGCTTAATAAAAAATACCATTCTTTGTGGGATTTGACATAGCAAATATTGCAGGGCGACAGGAATCAGAGTGTTGCATGGCCCTAAGGACCTATAGACAGGTATAGATCAGTTGGATGTCACTAAAGGCAATTTTTGGGATCATATGGTGTAGATGAACCTATGGATATGAACATTTAATTCATTCCATGACAAAGAAGTCCCTACTTGATGACGATCATCACCATGCAACTATAGAATTATATTGTCTAAAACCATTGAATGCATTTGCAGGAAAGCTCAGCATACCTCCTCATTGAAGATACCACCAACTCCTGACAATCCTAAAAGCACGTGGGGTTTCACTTTTTTGACCTAAAATAGATTAGGGTCTTTCATAAGTATGGAAATAATTGATACCAAGCAGCTATTGTATGTAAATAAAAGGAAGGGTTAATTACAGAAAAAAATATATATACTTTCCAGCTTTTAGAAATTCAGTCTAACCTTTCAATTTCAAGAAAAAAAAATCAAAATTATATTTTTTGAACTTTTCTATCACCAAACGATTTGGATTTGCTTTATATTATTTGGGATGTCATACTACCCATATATTTGTTATAAAATTGAATACGATAGGACAATTTGGTTAAAATTGGAAGGCAAGCATATTGTTGTTAGCACCTAAAGGTACTGGATATTTTCATTAGTTAATCACCAGAAAAATCAATAAGTTGCATATTGATAACAAAAACCTAAGAGAAAAAACTTACCTCTCAAAAAAATTACAAAGCATCATGTATCTAATCTAATCCAGTCTAGAAGATGAGTTATATTGAATACTTACTACTTCTTGTAGGCTAGCACCTTCTCTAAGTCCTTCGACTTCCTCTGGACCATAGCCACGAGCAAATGGGGCAGCTGCAGGGTCAATTCCTTTCCTATCCTTTGTAATAAGACCCTGCTTATAATAATTTAAGTACACCTGTTAGATTTACAAGTAGCCATATAAAAGTGCCAAATTTTGGTCAATAAATTTTCAATGTGTAAAGAATATTTCAATTCATACAATATGAAGACTGAACAACTACAGCTAAACTAATTTGTGGCTTCCTTGCATCGCATTTATGGAGTCGAACAAAATAATCTCGGAGTGAGAAAGAGCCATACAAATAAGCAAGGAAAGACTTACCCAATGAAAAATATCATAAAAAACTTGGGCAAAAATAATTAAAACATGTACAGATATTTAAGATAATATAGTTCAGATCTATGATAAGAGTTTATGCAGGACAGCTGATGTGCATGTAGAGGCAGATAAGCATTAGTGAATTTTTAGCAATAATAGTGATCTTGTTGACAAGATAAAAAAAATGAAGTAGATGAGAAGGCAAAACCATTCTGAACAAATGATTGAAAAAAGTAAGGAATGAAAGTCAATTCAACCCAGTGAATTCTTTGGACTTGTTTGTATCAAGCTGTATCGCCTGATACAGAACCCTATTTTGCTTCATGCAATGACTAATTTAACTGCAAGGAACAAGTTCAATTGACCACTTTAATCTCATCTTGACCTCTTTTGCATCTGCTCATAATTGACATCTGATGGCAAGAATTTAACTTCTTGATGGTTACACGTAAACACACTGCTAGCCAAAGTAGTTTGCATGCCATGACTAAGATTTCACATGCCAGATGTGAACGCCTATGGATAGATGGAAAATTTTCTTAACACGCTGACAAAAAAAAAAAGTGTAACCTATGTTATTAATAGAGACAGTATATTAAATTTGCATCAAACCATACTAGTGTAAATTGTACAAGTACATCATGATTCCCTGAAGCACAAACATATGTGACATGGCCTTCCAGTAGTCCAGTACCGGATATCATGAATGTATTTAAGTTACGATTCTAAAGATGCAAAATAGTTTAAGACAATCTCAACACAAAGTCCATTCTCATACTACACGAAATTCATTTTATTAGTAGTAAGAGCTGCTCCTACTAACAAAAAGGGCACCCGTGCATGATGCGGGGTCCCGCGGAACGGTCAGACCATATTAGGTCTATTGTATACAGCCTTACCTACCTTGTAAGAGGTTGTTTCTGCGACTAGAACCGTGACCTCCAGGTCACACAGCAATAACTTTAACGTTGTGCTAAGGCTCCTCGTCCTACTCCTACTAGCAGAATGTTAATTGACTTAGTATAGAGGTTCCTACTAACAAAATATGTTACATTCTCTCCTTTTTATACAAATTTGAGGGAAATAGACTAAAGAGACAAATAGACTAAACTCATAAATTTTAGTTAATGAAGATGAATCAAATATTGTGGAATTGGCATTAGAGGACTAAGCTGGTTCAAATTGGTGGAAGAAACTAGAGAAAGTTCTCAACAAGCTTTGAAACCAATTTCCAAAAGATACAAGTTCTAAAAGAGACAAAGTTTAAGTAATTTAAACTGCATCTCGTGTTTGGGAACCCAGAATGATATTAATTTCTCAGTCTGTTTCTGCTGAACTCTCATTGAACTATTATGTTGGATATGTTGTTTAACTAATTCACTATCTGTATGATAGTAATCTTGCATCAAAAAAGGGTGTGAAATTTCTTATGTCCAATTTTTTGGTGATATTTGTTGAATCCTTGACCTTTTGGAACCTGGAATTCCAATTGTCACACTTCTATTCCACCAAATGAAGGAACACAAAACTAACTGAATTGAATATATTTCAAATTTCAAGCAAGTTGGATGTTCTGAGGCATATAGAAGAGAACCAGACATCTTTGTCAATCAGCCAGAATTGATTTCCGTCAAAAGGTTCATTGTTTCCCCACATTCTAGAAATAGCCTTTTTAGCCATGTTGAGGACACCTATTCCTGCACTGAATATCATAAAAAATATTCAGTCACAAAACAAATAAACAAATGCTTCAGAAACATAATTGGAGGATTTCCCTAATAGGGACTTCAATGTTCAAAAATGTACCAACAAGATTTCCATGTTTGAAAATGACCTAGAACAGCCCCTAGGTGATATTTCCCTAATACCACTTAAATGTTTTGAACCCAAAAAAAAATCTGGATGGCATAAGCACCTCTATGAAAACATTTTTTAGAAAGAAAATTGACATGTTAAATATTTGTTAACTTTCTTAGAAGCTTTTTCGGATCCAGCTAAATGATGATCATGTGAGGGCCCAGCTAGGTCATTTTACAAAACTGGACACTTGTTTGAGAATTCTTCAGATTTTTTCCCTTTTAGGTCACTTTTTCCTAAACTAATTATAACATAATCCCACTAAGAATAGGTAGATGCATTCTGTGTAACTCATTAAGTTGCAGACTGGACAAGTTGCAGGTTGAATCAGATCCATGTTTTGCCAAATTCATACTAAAAATTTGACATACGGATGCTTACAACAAAACAATATGGACATGGATCTATCTACCCGCACACCCATATGCATCTACTAGAGAATGCAAGGAAATCTACTATAGAATGCATAATCTACTCACAAAGTTTTATTAGCTGAGGCATTTTATATATACAATTAATACTGATGGAACAGGATATTCACAAAAAAAAAAAAAATCGAGCACATAATGTGTGCATCTCAACATGCTTATTATGTTAATTGAAATGATTAGGAATTGTGTTCATGAATTTTGGTGGATTTTAGTTGTAACAACAAAGTCAGCAACCATAGATTTAGTATACCTTCCAGCTCCTACCACAACAATTTTCTGCTTCATGAAATCATTTAGAGATTTTCCTTGTGCTCTCACAGCTCCAAGCAATCCAGCTAGTGCAACACCAGCAGTTCCCTGATGAAGAAGAGCATTTGACACAAAAAAAGAAGAAAAAGAAGAAGAAAGCCTTCTAGAATACATTTTTTAGGGTCTGTTTATTTGGATGGAAAGTCAAGAGGGGGAGAGAAAGATCACATATTACATATGGAACTCTGCATCTTTTGTTTCATTTCCCCTCCTCCCCCTCATATTTTTTATTCAAGTAAATGAAACTTTATTTTGATGAACAAAACCAACATTTCATATGACACGAGAGATGTCCTCGGGGAAGCAAAATACATGGTGGAGCTAGAGAAATAAACCTGGATATCATCATTGAACATACAAAATTTTTCACGATATCGTTGAAGAGTTTCAAAAGCCCACTTCATTTGGAAATCTTCAAACTGAAACAATAGAAACTCATCATGCAACAAAACAACAATATTACCATGCATTAGTTATAAATATCATCTGACCATTTAAACCTGAATGACTGCCTTCGGCCATCGTGCAAATGCTGCTTCCATAAATTCATCGACAATAGACAAATATTCATCTCCTTCTAGTCTTGGTTGTCGTAATCCTAAATCTTAAAAGAGATTACATTTGTCAAATAGGTTATACGTACATACATCAATGTATGTGCTTTTTTGAGATACATAAATGGATAGAACAATTTATAAGAGCAACACAGGAGAATTCACACATTGTAACTACCATGCGGCTATGGACAAGCACAGATATTAATAGACATATAATTTCTCATTCTATTTACAACTTTCGACCAACAAAATGTGAGACTAAACTATTGACTCTAACATTATATTTATAATTGTTTGATAATGTAGGGATAGGCAGTATACAATATCTAATTCTTGATAAAGGAAATTAGTAGAGATATGTAGAAGCTAATGCAAGTTCTATGCTTTTAATAAGTGAAGTGATCCCCTTCCATTCCCGCCTTGGCAGTCACCTAGACATTATAATTTTAATTGTTTTCTAAAGTAGGTATGGACAGTATAAAGTATCCAGTTCTTGATAAAGGATATTAGTAGCAAAAGTGATCCCCTTCCATTCCCACCTTGGCAGTCACCTAGACTGCTTTTTAGTGTCCCCATGTTCTTTTTTCCTTCCCTCCCCACTTGTACTAAAATCTTGTTACCAACCATATTAGTGTGCTCTGCAGCACAAAATGATGTGAGCAAGGTCCAACACTAAGTCTCCATACCGGCGAAAAAGGCTAGCAAGAAAAAAATTGGAGGTCTTGGTAGTTTTCCAAGGCCTCTAAAGTGTACAACATGTGGTCTTACCTCTCCTCTTACTCTTTCTTCATTCCTTTTTGTTCATCACCTGATGGGTGAAACACCATGTGCTCGCATACCATATGTCATCTGACACTATAACGATGTCCTTTGAGCAACCGCTAAAACCTTGACACTTGGGGAAATTTTAAACCTTACTTCCCATCACATTTTAACCATCCTCACAAGACAGTCTTAATCTCTCATTGTCAATATGCTCCACCCTCATCCGCACAGGTAGTTTTAAAGGTGATTGCTTTTCTCTCACCACTTGTTGCTGCTACCATCCTATGCAAGTCTTGTTCATATTTGATTTAATGCTTGATTACCTGATTTAGTGTTTACAGTATTTACTGGTTGAAAAAATTATAAATTTCTAATGTTTTCTCCTCTTAAAGTACAATACTATGACTTTCTCCTATCTTAAATCTTAAATTAAATATCTTTTATCAGCTAAACCAGTTGGTGGTTAATTTTTCTCTATGTTGATTGCAAGTTTATAGAATGCATTAGTTCTCCTGCCACCGTTTTCTATCTTATTCTAGATGTGAGAACTCAAGTATAATTTGACATTTTTTTCATTTCATGAGTAATTATGAGACTTTCATTGATTCATTTTCCTCTTATTTACCTTAAAAGAGAAAACACCAGTATCCTAATTTCTTGCTTTAAAAATCAACTAAATTGCTTTCCTCCATCTTTGCAAACTCCATGTTCTTGCATATCATCAGCTTGAGAAGAAAAGATATTATCTTCAGCGAACAAATCAATGTCTTCTATCTAGAGCATTGTGTCATCAAAGACGATCAAATGAGCACAAGTGTTGCATCATAGTTGACATCTACATCAAATCATGGTTTAATGTGTTATTCTGTGACTGTCGGCATGGGCAAAATATGTTATTTTGCCTACTAATTGGCACGTGGAACATCCCAGCACAACTAAATTCCTTGTTCAAGTCGTCTGTGAGCACTATAATTGCACAAGGTCACAAGATCATGGGAAGAGGAGAAGAGACCTAAATCTAAGTGAACCTGAAGTCTAACGGGTGAAGGGGGCAACTAGTTGCAGTAGTCCACATTGGCAAAGGAGACAGTGGCCGAAGGTGGTTGAAGGGGGATTTCACGAGCTCTCTGAGGCTGATTCAACGAAGGTGAGACGACAAAGGACTGATAGAGTTCAGCAGCCGCAATTTCTTCTTTTCATGATTAATTGAAGAATGGACGAAATAATTAATCGCCAATGTAACATATATTTATATACAAGTTTGGTTGTGTGTGTATCAATAAGTATATATGGTACAATTTTTCAAGTCAACTTGGCAACGGATGAGTTTCTTTCGGCCTCATAAAAGTATGCATAGGTTAGGTTCATAAATTATTATATCCTTTATAAAGATTAATTAAGATTATGTTAATTAATTTGTTATAAATTGTATAACTTAATTAATTTTCGTCAGTAATACAAGTGAACTATCAATAAATAATCAATTATAATTATCACTAAATTATAATTAAATAAGTATATTATAAATAAATTATAATTATTAAGTAAATAATTAATTGCAATAAAACAGTTAACTCAGATTGTGATAAATACAAAAATCATGGATTCCCAGTGTGTAGGATTAAGCTTGGATTGGTTGGGACTCAAGTTGGACTAGAAAAGGGGTGAACATGTGCTTCTTCACATAACTAAACCTAAATCAGCATTTTCTGTAGTAAACCGGCAGGTTCAATGGAAATAAAAGATGGATCATTGATAAAGTAGGGTTTTTTTATAGGTTCAGAAGGATCGCACCTTTTCTTCTCTTCTTTTATCCAGATCACAAGCCCAGCCCTTCAACACATGATGTCTCCTCCTCTTCCCGTCCATGAGCCTACCACCTCAACATTTTCCCACAGTTTAATCTCCCATCCATAGTGAGAATCTCTGAGTTTGAGCAGCTTTCCATGGAAAGCTTCCTCCATCTCTTATTATTCCGCTTTCTCCTTTTTTTCTTCCTCATGCACCTCACCATGGAAAGCCTCCTCCATCTCTTATTATTCCTTTCTCCTTCCTTTTATCTTCCTCATGCACCTCACCATGGAAAGCTTCCTCCATATCTTATTATTCCTTTTTCTCCTTCCTTTTTTTTCTTCCTCGTGCACCTCTACTCTTCCCCACTCAGCATTTGGGTAAACAAATGGGTCTACCTCAAGCATATTTTTTATACACATACTCGCTCTATGTCGTGTCAAATGGCAACATAAGTACCAGAGCGCAAATTCCACATAGCCCTCTCCATAGGGGTGGTTCGGTATGGTTTATCAAATCCTAAACCGTATATCGTATACCGTATAGAAAAGTTCGGTATAAAAAAAAAATCATACTACCGAAAGTCCGATATACTGAATTTTCGGCATGGTATAAATTTCATACCGTTTATATTAAAATTTCGATATCAATACGGTATATGTGGTATACCAATATTAAATCCATACCGATATCGAAAAATTCAATATGGTATAATACTGTATCGAAATTTTTGATAATATCGTATATTTCGGTACGATATGTGCGGTATACTAAATTTTCAGTATTTTTCTCCATCCTTATCCATAGGTGATCTTATAGAGGGAATTTCATCATACTAACACTAATACCAAAGTTCCACTAGCACAAATCCCAAGGTTTCTCTCATGCTGTATTTGAAAACCCCAATGTATGAATGTACTGAACAACAATATATGGTACACTCTGATTTTATGTAATCATATATTACAGTTATATCATAGAACCACAGTTTTGAATTTTACAATATATTGTGGTTCTATACACAGCTTTAGAACTCAAAATTTCAATACTATGAATAAACAAAATTGACACTGTAATATATGACTAAAAACTACACTATACCGTGTATTACAGTTTACTACATTTGTATACTGTGATTTTTCATATGCAGTAGAATAAAAACTTTTGGATTTGTACTAGTGGAGGTTTAGGATATAGTGTTTACATGAGGCAACCCCCTCCATAAGATCGCCTATGGAGGAGGCTCCATAGAATTTGTGTCCTAGCTACAACAGGGAGTTTCATTGAGTCCAAGAGGGAGTCCAAGTATCATAAATAATTAGTAAGATAGATGAGGAGTTTGAGTCAGACAGAAAAAAAAATTGAGGGAAGACAGTTTACATCTTTCAAAACTTCAGAAGATACTAGGGAAAAGATGAAATATATTCACAAATATACGCACAAAGCTTATCTTCAAGAAGTTTCTGATTATTGGTCCCAACATCCAGCATAACAGGTAGAATCTGCCATGTTGATAAAGAATGATATGTCATTCATTTGACTATGGAATTAAAAAGAAAGCATATTAGGCACCCATTACCGGAATAGATAAAAGACAAACTGTCATTTTCATAACTAGAAAAGATAACATAATCAATGCAAGGAATAGATAAACTGTCATTGTCATAGCTAGAAAAGAAATAGAAATTAACCATCTCTCTCATACATAAGAAAGCACCAACCCTGAAAAGCACCATTAACTCAATGCTAAATGTTTATGAGCTGAAAAAAGACTAACCCTCTGTGGATTGATTCCAGCAGCTGCAACATAAATGTCAAGTTTTCCTATAGGAATTCCAATACCCTGAACTCCAAGATCACCAAGACCAAGAATCCGACTTCCATCAGTCACTACAATCATGTCTACCTAAAATAAATAAGATAATCACATTGTAAGCCACAATGAAACTTTTTTTTTCCTAAATTTGCCTAAAATTTACCAAAAGTTAAAGATCTATAAGAAAAAAAGGAAGAATATAGACAGATTTTATAAAGCAAATGAAGAAAGGGATATTAATGCATGTATATGGGTAAAAGTGGTGCATAGTCTAGAACTTTGATATTCAAACTTCGGCTCCCAATTTATACTGAACTGCAATATGAACTTCTTTTCCTTTCAATCAAAATGTCTTGTATTCATTATAAAGGTGTGAGCTAAGTAACTAAAATATAAAATGTGTACCATTCCCAGAGATTCTATAGCTATTACAAGCATTACATTCTACACCACATTTCATTAAACTATTCATTTCATCGAAGAACTGGCCCATCTACACAAGTTGCCTTTAGGGCAAGTTCTGCTGTGGATGCACAAGAAGTCATAAACATAGTGACTTAACAGGAGACATTTTTAATCAACTTGGTTGAGCCCCACTGGTCATGGCATCATGCAGAATCATCTTATCATTTAGAGCATTTATCATCTTCCTTTGTTTCTTACGAATATGACTACTTGGTGATGCAAATTTGGAATTTTTTTTTAGTTTAATTAGCTGTTTAATTTGGTTATTTGGTAAACTCTCCAATTGAGGGGATATTGATATTAAGGGTATTTGGTAGTATTTTTGTCCAAATGGTACACAATTTGTTTCATAAGTTGTTGATATATTAGGTAAATGGGTATTTCTTACCCATCAGTTTTATTTTATTTTAAAAGTTTAGTTGCATTGAAGCCTTTAAAAGGGACCCCAACTCCCCTTTCAATTGGTAATATCTTCTTCTCGTGAAGTTTATTGACAGCATGGTATTCATAAATTAGTTTCAAGGTCAAAGACAGGTTGTTCAGTTTTATACTCCACGCCCTCTTTCCTCTGTGTTCATGTTCCAATACCCCAGGGATATGTTGTCCATCATTTGACGCACACCAAATATATGCCCTACTTTCCAACTTCCTCATCTCACTTGAACTATGTGATATTCATTAGTCTCTGGTGCAATTTTCTTCCCATAGTTTTCAGTCGCCTCTTGCATGCCCTATTTTCTCCAATGGTGCAAATTAAATAATAAAGTGTCTCTATGTTCCAATATTTAGAGTGATCATTGGCAAACTCATTTGTGTAAGAGAGTGACTTGCTATTAGATTGACAATTCTTAGTCAACCCAAAAATGTTTACTAGCATATCGAGTGTTTCATGAGGCACACACTGATCACAACATATCTCAATTGATGTACTTAATTTTATAAAAATATGGATTAACTTCTAAAACATTTTCAATATGATTTGATAATGCTAATTCTAATACTGCAAGTACTGAAGAAGTTAAAATTGTATTTCATCCTATTATTTGTAGTTTATATTTTCATATTCGATGTGTTTATCATATTTTAAATTAATGCATCCAACATGTATTAAAAACTATAGAAAATCAAATTAGACCAATTAAAATTGTTATTTCATATTTGTGGTCATATTGTAGTATAATGAAACAACGGGGTGTTGTAAAATTAATAGAATGTGACCTGAAAATTTTCCACGTGATGTACAAACACGTTGGAATTCAACGTATAAATTACGACGAGATTCATTTCATTATAGAGAATTATTGTATTCATTTTTTACACAAAATGCTAATACGACCAATGTATTATTTTTGCATCAATAGAATATATATAGTAGTATTTATGAAATTTTAAAAGTATTTAATGATGTAACTAAACAATTATCTTACTTCTCATTTAGTTATAATGAATTTTTATAACATAGCTTTGATTTTAAATGAATATATCATAAATGAATTTTTATCTCCCTGCATTTAGCAATGAAAGCAAAATGAGAGAAATATTTTTATTATATTCAAGATATTGATTTAGTTGTATTTGTTTTAGATTATAGACTTAAAATTAGATGTTTTGTATTAAATGTTAGTTATGTATTATAATGTTTTAATACCATTTAAAGATTCTTCTTCTCTTGATCCTACTTTTATTGTGCAAAATATTAGAAAAAATTTATATTATATTTACAAAGACTATAGTTTAAAATACGGATTATAAGTTAATGTGGCTGAAACACAAAGTACTAATAGTGGTAATAGTAGTTTGAAACTCACGAAAGTACAACTTTTATTATGAGAACAAGTGAAATGTAGGGATCCCCAAGTTCCAAATAGAAAGAATTATTTTATGACTTCTTTAGATTTTAGTGAAATAGATAACGAGCTGGATTTCAATATTTTATGATGTTGGTCGCAGAAAACCCAAAGTTATCTCATCCTCTCTATCATATCAAAGAAGATTCTAGCTTGTCTAATGTCAACCGTTCTCGCAAAACAAATATTTAGTTCCGGAGGTAATATCTAGATAAAAGACGATATATTTGTCTCTCAACTCTTTGGAAGCCCAAACATTACTTGACAAATAGACAAGAGCTAAAAAAGAATACAAGTAATGCAACTTTTGGAGGACGAGTTACACGATTTTGATACTAAAAGAACTACTACTATGGGAATGGAAAATAAAAGTGAGTAAACAATGTCACTTTCTAAGGTAATAAGGGTAAAAAGGTAAATAACCTATATGCGTTTAGATTCTCCTACACCTAAGGGGATAAGTAGGCAACTTAAATAAGTTCAAACCGTTTTTTTTTTTATTTTTCCAAATTTATAAATATTTTTTTAAAATTAAAATATAAATAATATTCTTGAACCATCTATGAACCTTGAAGCGACTTCAAATGTAATCGGCAGCACCGAACCATGAACTGATTACCAAATCATGAATCGTAATCACCTTTAAATGTTATGGTTAAGGATTGAGATTTTTCAAATCGTCAAACCAGCGGTTTCAAACTATCAAACCATTGACTCAGGACCATGGTTGGGTCTAGCATTGACACCTCATTAACCATAGAAGCTAAGGGCAAGCTCATATCTGGATCTATTTTTCTAGCATACCACACGCATAGCAGAGGCAATATTATTACAATTCATATGCATCAAATGTACCATTCGACGGGCCTAGATCGTCAAGGCGTAACACTTTAAAGATAACTAATAATTTTAATCTTTAATTGAAATCTAGTTCAACTTATATAGACTAAATTATGAATTAAGAATGTTATCCAAGACTAATATAATTAATAAGAGATTAATATTAATTATACTCTAAATAACTTAATGAATAACTAGGGTTTAGTCTTAACCATATCGTGATCACTTGATTTAGTCATTATCAAGGTTTGAAATCTTGTTTGAGCATAGGTTTGGATCCACAAACGGAATGAGAATGAGTTGGTTGTGCTCATGTTAGTGCTAAGAAAGAACTTAAGTTGAGGAGGAGAACTAGGTAGAGAGAAAACAAGGTGAAGGAAGAGAAGGAGATAGAGAACATTGTGTACCTAACGTGTAAAAGAGAAAAAGATAATCTATTTCATATATAATAATCTACTTACATGTAGGTATTTATATATATAAGGAGGGAAAGAGAATCCTATAATTATAGCATGTCTATAAATCATTAATTACAATCAATCTTAATCCCTATAATCAAGTTAATCTAAATCAATCACGATCCCTACAATTAAGGGAATCTTTGGAAGTATTCAACACTGTCCTTCAAGCTGGAGCATATGTTAATCATATTCATCTTGTCACAAAGTTCTGAGAATCGTTTTCCTCGTAATGCTTTAGTGAAGACATCGACAACTTGGTTGGATGATGATGTGAATGGAGTGACAATTTTCTAACTCATTACACACTCGCGAATAAAGTGACAGACAACCTCAATATGCTTAGTCTTATGATGAAAAACTGAGTTACTTGCAATGTGACTAGCTGCTTGGTTATGACATTGACAGTGATTCATTGTAGGTGAATCCTAATTCTTCAAGCAAATTCTTCAGCCATAACATCTTGATTACAATGTGATCTATGACTCTGTACTTGGCTTCGGCAATCGACCTAGCAACAACAGTTTGTTTCTTACTTCGCCATGTTACTAGATTTCCACTATATAAGTGCAATATCCAGAAGTGGACCATATGTTGGTCTTAGATCCATCATAGTCGGCATCGAAATAAGTTTCAATCTGTAGGTGCACATTTCTCTTAAATGACACCCCTTTTCCAAAAGATTTCTTAATGTACTTAAGAATTCTGATAGCGACATCCTAGTAAACTTGCTTCGGTTTATCCATAAAATGACTAACTCTTCCAACTACAAAGGAGATGTCAGGTCTCGTTACTGTTTAGTAGATGAGTTTCCCAACAAGCCATCTATATTTTACTTTATCCTTAAAAAAACTCTCTAGTATCATTCCAAACACTTGAATTGATATCCATAGGCGTATCAACCGACTTCGTTCCAGCAAACCAATTTCTTTGAGTAAATCTGTAGCATACTTCCGTTGGCATAATGAAACTCCAGATTTGTTGTGAGCAATTTTAATTCTCAAGAAATACTTAGGACATCTCATATCCCTCGTCACAAGGTATTGTTGCAAATACTTCTTAGTTTCGTCTATCCCACCTATATCACTGTCGAATATTAAGATGTCATTAACATAAACAATAAACACGGTAATCCCATTCGTGCTATGTTGTACAAACATAGAATGATCCGATTTGCACTGTTTGAAGCCAACAACACTGATTATATTACTAAATTTATCAAACCAAGCTCTCGAACTTTGTTTAAGACCATAAATAACCTTTTTAAGTCTGCAAACTATAGTAACATTCTCCCTCTAAGTAACATAAAGTAGAAGTTGCTCCATAAACACGGTCTCATGCAAATTTAAACACAGTCTTGTGTAAATCGCCATAAAGAAAAACATTCTTCACATCTAGTTGATATATTGGCCAAGATTGATTGACAGCCAAAGAGAATATAACTCTAATAAAATCCAAGCGAGCAGTAGGAGAGAACGTCTCGAAGTAATCAACACTGTGTAAATACTTTGGCCACTAGACGAGTTTTGTATCAATCAATAATACCGTCAGCTTTAAATTTCAGAGTAAATACCCAATGACAGGCAATAATATCAATAGAAGATGGTGAAACCACTAGCTCCCAAGCACCACGAGAGATAAGGGCAGACATTTCCCATCCATTGTTGTTTGCCAAGCCGAGTGTTGATAAGCCTCAAAGTAAATAGTTGGAACTTCTGTAGATGGAGAAATAGCAAAAGCATGAAACGCATAACCAAGGTAATCAAACGAGATATGATTAGACAAAGGATGAGTAGTGCAAGACCGAATACCTTTATGAAGAGCAATAGGCAGATCAATATTGGAGGGGCAAGGAACATAAGGAGCTATAGGAAGAGGATGTGAGGGACATGAATCTGATTCTAGCCGAGCACGCATCGTGTACACCTGCAATGGTTTAGGAGATGGAGCATCTATAGTGGGAGACACAGATGGTGGGATAGGTAATGGAAGAGAAATACTAATGTATCATGTGGCTGAGCTACACGGGGGAAAGTATGGTTGGGACTCAAAAAATATAATATCTTGTGAATGTGTCAAAACAACGATATCCTTTTTGTGTGCGAGAATATCCAAGCAGGATGCATTTAATAGAGTGAGGAGACAATTTATCCAAGCAGACGTAAAATTATAAACAAAACAAGCACAACCAAATATACGAGGAGGCAAAGAGAAAAGAGATTTGTCAAGATGAAGATAAGAGATGGGGATATCATCCTATTTATGAGAAAACAAGTTGTGAGAATAACATCACCCCACAAAAACTTAGGAGCATGCATGTGACAAAAAAGAGTATGACCTACGTCTAAAATATGATGGTGTTTGCGTTCAACAACTCCATTTTATTGGGAAGTGTATGAACAAGAGGTTTGATGAATTATGCCATGAGAATCAGATAATGTAGACATTGTAGTGAACTCAAGTGCATTATCGGTACAAAGAATGCGCAAGGCAACGTAATATTGGGTTTTTATTTCATTATAGAATGATGTCAACACCTCAGGAACCTCATTCCTACTTTTGAGTAAATATAATCAAGTCATGTAAGAATAATCATCAACAAAAATTATAAAATACTGGAAACCTCCTCTCTACTCAATTATACTAGGTCCCCAAACATCCGAATAAACAAGTTCAAGTGCAAAAGAACTACGTTTATCAACTCTAGAAGGAAAAGAAGTACGATGGTGTTTGCTGAACTCATAGGATTCGCATTGGAAATCAGTAGACGGAACAGGAACTAAACTTTTGAGAGCGAAAAAAGATGGGTGACCTAGACGATAATGTCGCTAATAAGGAGACACAGTTCCTGAGAGTGTCTGGGAACTTGCAGGTGTAACCGAATCCAGATAGTATAGGTCAGCATTCTCATGTCATCCACCAATCATCCTCTTCGTGTGTAAGTCTTGAAAAATACAATAGGATGGATAAAAAGATACAGTGAGATTTTGTTACCTGGCTTATGGGCAGTAAACCAACAGAAAATTTAGGTGCAAAGAGAACATTATCAAGAATGATATTTGCAATGGACTTGACAACGTCTCTTCCCATAATCAGAGAATAGGTGGCATTGGCTAGACGGACAGGTGATAAAGATGAGGAAACAAAAGAAGAAGAGAAAACAGACTTGTTACCAGTAATATAAGTAGACTCACCAGAATCCAACATCCAAGACTTATCACAAGACACAGCAAACATACCTGGAGAAGATGAGGCAGTAGTGATAGAGGGAATGCTAGCAGAAGAGCGAAGCAATATTTCATAATCAGTACGAGAAACAGAGACCATATCATCATGATCGTCAATGTCCAGTGAAGGAGTTGATAGTTCGGTAGATACATTATTAGCCCAATCAAGTTTACCAAATTTCGCCCAACACTTTTCGGAGACATGATTAGAACGACCACATTGAACACACGAACTGCTACTCCTAGTGGTATTGGTTCCACGACCGTGACTAGTACTACGACCTTGAAAGAACCCCCGACCGTAGGCCACCATAGCCGAAGTGTCAGAAGATGAGGAAAAACTAATGTGAGGACGGATCGTGGTCACACGAAGAACCCGAGATAGAGCATTCGATAACGTTGGAATGTTATCACATACCAACAGATTATCCCGAACCAGTCATAAGTAGAATCCAAATCGGATAGAAGTGGATAGGAACTTCACAACCAAGAATTCCTCCCATTGATTATTTTGAATCTAAGCGTCACAAGAGAGAGGATGGTATAACAGAATTTCATCAGCAACCCCCTTAAGAGTAGCAAAATAATTACTAATAGATCGGCCATCCTGGCAAAGAGCGAAGAGTTTTTCATATAATTCGAAAACACAAAAATGTTCTTGTCATTTGAATATATGCCATGTAAGTCATCCCACATCTCCTTGGCAGTTTCCACGGACATAACATTAGTGCTCATGGACTCCTCCATGCTGTTGAGAAGCCAATTCATAACAGAACAATCTGAATATTTTGGATCTTTAGGGTAAGGAAGGCCGGACAGAATATGTTCCTTCTTCTTGTGAGACCCCGGAATAATTCAAACAAACGTGACCACAAGAGATAGTTGGTCTCATTCAATTTAATAGTGCTAGCCAAATTGGGTTTAGAATCTGAAGACCTCATCGTAGGAGGAAATCAAAGGTAGAACCTGAGTAGTAGCAAATTAGGGCAGCGCTGGTTGCAGTACGAGGCGGCAACAATAGGGTTTAGGGCAATAGCAACAGGAGGAGTAACAGGAAGCGGCAGCGCTGGTTGATCCAGCAGCAGGCAGTGATAGTAGAAGGTGGCGGCAACAACATGAAGCAACAACACTAGACGGCAATAGCAACAAGCGGAGGTAGTAGCAGAAGGCACAACAATAGTAGTAGCGGCAGGAAAAACAAAACTAGGTCAGAAGGAGAACCTGCTCTTATACCATGTAAAAGAGAAAAAGATAATCTATTTCATATACAATAATCTACTTACATGTAGGTATTTATATACATAAGGAGGAAAAAAGGATCATATAATTATGGTATGTCTATCAATCATTAATTACAATCAATCTGAAGCTCTATAATCAAGCTAATCCAAATCAATCATAATCCCTATTATTAAGGGAATCGTTGGCAGTATTCAACATGGAGCATTAGCATCATTGGAAACACTTGCAAGATTGTCTTGTTAAGGCTTGGAAGCCTCATCATCATTAGCAAGATAGAGAATGAGTCAAAAGAGGATGTCTCCTACCTCACTATGCATTAGGGAGTCTTGCAAAGCCTTCCATTGGGAGGCCTCACCTACCTCATCGTGCGTTAGGAAGTTTTACAAAGCCTCACAAACACCTCTTCTAATATTTGGAATATCAACCCACTATTATGAGACTGAACAAAGATTATTGAATCTCTCTATTTCTTGAGGAGGTTAGATTCATGGCACAATATATTCCCGGCTGGCATTAACTAAGAGTGTCATCTCGAGATTATTAATCGTCCATGCATGCTTAACTCCCACATGAGTATGCACTCAGCTAAGCAAGCTAAGGAAAGGATTCTTTTGGCATCATAGCTCTAGCACTCAATCTTTGGTGCACTATCTTGTAGTTGGAATCTTATTTGCAAGCCTACCACTCTTGGAAGTCTGGACATCTTGAACAACCGAGATTATAACTTAGCTTTATTGTGCAAAGGACGGTGGGAATTGGCAACTCTAATAATTTTTGGCTATTTATTGTTAGTTGATCATATTTTTCCATGAGCTATTGGGAAACAAAAACACTGGATCAGAATTGGTCCCAAATATGGAGACATCTTTGGCTGGTTAGAAATTTTTGTGCAGCTAACATTAGTGTTGAGGTGTCCAGATTTTCAAACTCTATCTTTTTCACCTGAAATATGACTATCACTTGATATCTGCATGCCAAAAAGCCTATTTCAATTTTTGCCACACTTACAATCACACCTGGATGCACTTTATTTAGGTGCAAAGGTGTAGTCATCTTCAGCTCAGACCATTTTTGCTTAAAGAAGCTTCTTCACCATTGGAGGGAAACACTATGACTCTCGAACTGGTGATTCTCAATATCTACATGATATGTTTCTTCAAGTTGAGGATGCAAAAGTCTCTTCGATTGTGATCCAATCAAGTCTTTAATTGTGATCAAGTTGAAGTTCAAATTCGGTCTTTGATTGGAATGATACTATCTCAGCTAGGGATATAAATGAACCAAATGGTTTGCGAGCTATTCGGAGCTCGATTCGGTAAAAAGCTCGTTCGAGTTCGTTCGTTTATCTTATCGAGCCGAGCTCGAGCTCGATTTCGAGCTCGACAGTTTTATCGAGCCGAGCTCGAGCTTAAGGATATTCAGCTTGTGAGCTCGCGAGCATGTTCGTTTATAGGCTCGCGAGCCAAAAAAACGAGCCTTGAAACGAGCCTTAAACCGAACCAAAAAACGAGCTCTAAAATGAGCAAAAAAATGAGCTCTAAAATGAGCCTTAAAATGAGCTTTAAAATGAGCCAAAAAAACAAGCTCTAAAATGAGTCAAAAACGAGCTCTAAACGAGCCCGAGTTCGCTTAACGAGTTAGGCTCGTTAACTTTGATAATCGAGCTAATAACGAGCCGAGCACGAACTGTTCGCGAGCTTGATAATTCTAAAACGAGTCGAGCTCGAGCCTTGTGATAAATGCTCGATTCGAGCTCGAGCCGAGCTCGAGCCCGAATATAACTTAAACGAGCCGAGCTCGAGCCTAATACTGTTTGGCTCGGTTCGACTTGTTTACATCCCTAATCTCAGCATCATGTCGCCGATATTTCGATGTATGGTACTCGTGAAAAATTGGAGAAAGAAGATGAAAAAGAAAAAGAATAAAATAAGACAACTATATAATTAAGTTCGAACTTGAATTTTGTGTTGCATTTAGAATGGTACAATTTTGACCATGGTTTAAAATCTCAACCCATGTCGAGATTTCGATCCTACGAACGATACAGTTTCGGTACCATATCGTGCTATGCCGTCATAGTTTCGGTATTTTTAAATATACAATATATTAAGTAAAAAAATATTTAAAAAAAAAAGGATAATTTTATTAGGCCTTGATTAAGTCTATTTAAATTATCTCGATCATAACTAGGAGTTAATTAAAATTATTAACCTAGAGTTTTTAATTAAACCTAGGTCCTGCCCCCATTCCCCTATTCCACGCTACGCATCATTGGCGGCCTCCCTTTGGGCCAACGTGACACCTTCAACGACATCGCAAGGGCTGCGCAACGCCTCCGAACACATTGCCAAGCCAGCGCGAGGCCTTCGAACGTGTCATCAAGCCAGCGCAAGGCCTCCGGACGTGTTGCCAAGCCAGCACAAGGCCTCCGGACGTGTCGCCAAGCCAACGCAATGCTTCCAGACACGTCATCGGACCCACGCGACACCTCTGGGCCCGGCTACGCATCCACGGGGCCTCGAGGTGTGCTGACACTTGTGCCGATGCCGATCGGTGGGTGAAACGAAATGTTTCGCTTGTATCAGGCGAAACAAAATGAGATTTGAAACCATGGTTTTGACATTGTCTTAATGAACATAAGCTAAGAAAAATAAGATTGTCTCAATTTATCTTGACCTGGGTTAAACATCACAAAGGGTGCAAATATCAAGATGATTGATACGTCAAGAGGCATTGTTTGTGTTGAACAAAAATGTAAGAAACTCACTCCGAAACATGAACAAAATAGATTCGGAAGAAAAGTGGAATAAACATTTAAGAATAAATTTATTACACTTTAAAACTAATCTGCCCCTTAACATTTAATGACCATTGACCTGATAGTCTCCTAGTTAGAGATGTTCTTTCAAACTTCTACTATTTGACTAATATGCTATTTGGCAAATCATCATAAATTCTTTAGTAATTTCAATATCAGTCAAAAAGTAATAAACAAAAGTAAGCCTTGATTAAGAAATTTTATGATGGCAACTGTCACTTCATATCTCACATCATAAGTAATACTAGCATATCAACTTTCTTTTACAACACTCTTCTAATAAACTCTTATCACTTGGAATTGATGAGCTAGTTTTTGTTTCATCTCATAAGGATCCATAATTATTTTAAAATTCTCCAATTAAACTCTAAACCAGCAATTCCAGCTCTCCAATTCTAAGTTATCTATATGATAAAACCTACCTCAAAAAGCATTCTTGTCCACATCCTATAACTATTTATTGGTGATTTATGTACATATACCTGCTTAGAAGGCCAATTATGAATCATGGACATCATCTCTCCTTTGTCCTTTGCACTGAAATACATGCCACGTGGCCGTCTATACAAACCTCCATAGTTTTCACACACCAAACCCACAGTTGGAGTGTAAACAATTGGAGCAAAGTCCTTTATGTTGTCAATGAGAGCCTGAAGAGAGAAGAATATCAATAGTTTCACAGAATTGTCCATAAACATCATTAAAACATCTAAGAGGTATTGTCACTCAACAAGCCCACCCTGTAGTATAGTGTCTCATTTCTATCATGCAGTCTATTCAGTATCCGCCACTTTGCTAGAGATACAGTAGTTTCTTTTTCACCTCTGGTATTATGCTCCAGCGAATGATATGCGTCCACTGAGAAAGAGAAGGTAAGAACCCAGAAGAAATATTAAAGCGAAATAATATATAGAAGAAAATCAGAAACAAGTCACAGACAACACATACATAAAATGGGTGAGTGAAATTTGCACATGATAGATGTGAAATAAAGAATTCAGATGCATGAAGATAACCATGATGGTTAGCAATTTGGGATAAATAATGTGTACTTGTGTAGGTTTCTCAATTTAGTTAAGCTTGATATCTGTGGTATTATTCTATAAAAGAAAATAAGAAATGTTATTCTTCTCAATTTAAAATAGTGAGAAATTAAGGATTTCAGGCTCAAGGATAAACTTACTCTAGTCCATTGGTTCACAATGAGAAAAGTAAAGTACTTTATTACAAGTGCAATAAAGGCTGCATTGGAGTTCAATCCATTAGGCATTATAGTTTCAATAATTAAGAAAATGAATTTCTAGTATTTAAAAAAAAAAAAGACAAACGTCAATTGTAATGTGGTTCTTATCCATACTGGAGAAAACTTCTCATACTAACTAATAGCCAAAAAGACTAAGGTCATGTTTGGTTGGATAAACATTTCCACTATCCATTTTGGAAAAATAGAAACCAAAGAATCTAAAACTTATTTGTATTGCTAATTAATATTGAAATTAGTGTTCTTTTCTTTTCAATTTCACTAGAAATTTAAAAACACAATGGCAACCCATCTTCCATTAATCAACCTGGAAAGCTTTGGCTTTTGGTTTCCAGTTTAACTGGTCGAACATGCCAATCTAGTCCAGTTTTTCATAACACTGCTATATGATAGCTTCATCTGGTATCTAAACTACAATATATCTGAAATTTCATATTGCATGTACACAAATAAGGCTTAGTATTGACAAAATATACAATAGATTATTTATACTAGAAGCATGTCCCAGTTCTAGATAAATTTATTGATAAAACAGTCATCTAAAAGTAAAAAAGAAAGACCAAATGAAGAGAGTCCAGATTAGTAAAAGTTTCCAGTCAAAGCAATAGAAAACATCAGTCTAATACGGATATCTTTCAATAGTTTAGAAATATTATCGTACTAGCCCTAACTATGTTGCATTGCAACAAGTTGTTCAGGAAGGTAGAATAAGTTAATCATTTTTTCATAAATGTTGAACTTACTATAGAAAACTTGCTGCATTATGCAGAAAAGACACTTATTGAATTGCATTTTACAGTAATTATCTTAAAGATTTTCAAAGAACAAAATATTATATAAAAGAAATGTTGCATAATATGTATCATAAGTAACTCATGCATACATAAACATTCTAAGTACATAATAAAAGGTGTTAGGCTTCAATTAGTTCAACAGAATTCGCTTTATTAGCCTCAAGAAGTTTACATAAACACATACATGATTAGGTAGACAAACAAATGAGCAATAGTTTTAAATCAGGAAACCTCTGGTGCAGAAGGTATGCACTGACCTGACAAAGTATGTTTACACAATTTAGGCAACCAAAATAAGCTATATGAAATGTAAAGCAAAAACTGCTATGTGCAGAAATACATGTATAATGAACAGCAAAATCTCCAAATAATTGAACATGCCCAGGCTACAAAAGATTCCTTTGACTCACTAAAACGTTGATGTTGTTGCTCAAATGATATAACACGAGGAGGAAGAAGACCACGAAGCCCAAGACGATCTCTTTCAGTCAAAGGAAAAGCAGTATCCTGAACCAAAATAAGTTTCAAATAAGATGAGGGCAATGTGTTGCGTAAAGATCATTTCAATTCCATTGTCAAAATTGATGGAACATTAGCAAAGAGACACTGTAAAAGGAAAAAATATCATTTTTCCAATTTTTTTAGTGCATAAAGACATTGAACTGCTTAGAAGTACCAAAGAAAAATAAAAGTTTGTAGTACATCATGGTAAAAACAACAAAAATTAACACCCAAATCAATGGTATCTTATGATATTTCGAAAAGGTATATAAGGCAATAAACTAGGAATGAAATATATATTGAGAAAAAACAGCACTTGAGTAAAGAGACATTGTAAAAGGAAATTCCATACTTCACATTTTTCAATGCATCAACATTGAACTGCTTTGAAGGATGAAAGAAAAAGTTAATTTTGAATATATCATCGTGGAAATGACAAAGTTAGCACCGAGATCGACAGTATGTTAAAGATATTGCACAAAAGAATGTCAATGAACCAGGAAGGAGATATAAATAAAAAATATACATCCTTGAGAGAAAATTCAATTGTGTGCCACTGAGGCTCAACTGGATTCCTTTGTGATTAACTAGTTCGTTGCAAATGATAGATAAATCAGCATTTATAGTCTCATCAAATACTATAATCCCCACAAAAACCGCAGGCCTCAGTTCAACAGTCTCATCAATCTTTAACCTGCTAACGTAAAGCTGTTTCATGATCTCTGACAAACAAAATGTCCCACAAACCAGGAAGGGAGAACAAAAAAAAATAGATGGTTTTCCTGAGAAAAGGAGGAGTTTCATAAGCCTAACGATCCATCCCATCCCAGAGAGATCTCCAAGAAATCAGAAACAGGGTCCCATAGGAGGAGCCGGAGGCTGACCGTACCTTATTGAACCATGGATCATGGAGTATGTCGGTGCCCCGCTTGCTGACGATACAGGGACCGGGGATCGACATCCGCCGGGCCTGGCGTAGGCTCCAGGCCACTCGCGCGAGCTTCCACATTCCGATCCTTCAACGACGGATCTCCGCGGCCTCCTTCCCCTCCCCTTTCCTTCTTTGACCTCTCCGATGAGTGACGAGCGCCGTCTTTATTTATTTGCATAAAAAAATAGCATTTTTCCATGCGCAAGTGGCGGATCAGGATTAGCTAAAGACTTCCTGGTAGATTAACGCTATTCGCCAATAATAGAAGTTGTTTATAACGGTCCGCGAGGCATTATACGCAAGGAATAGAATTGATGCGGAGAATTGAACGAGGACATAAACGTGGGCGTTCCTAATTGGTGGGACCGGACGATGGGGCAAGGATGCTTTAGAAAATAACGGTGCCCAGACGGGGCGCATCGTATCACGGCCATTGGTCGACTTTAAGCGTACGACTGGTCGTCCATCGTCGATTTGGACGGTGGATATCGACGGCAGGAGACGAGATGGTCTGCTGCATCGCGAACATAGCGAATGAGCAAATACAGCGGCGAATTCGGCCCCGATTCTCTGCATTCTATGATTCTTTTGGTAGTTTTTTGAAGAAAAATTTGACTTTTTTTTGTGGAAAAGAAAAAGAAAAAGAAAAAGAAAAAGAAAAAGGGAGAAAAAATGGTTGTGATTTTGTGGATGGGTTGTTTAATAATTAATGCGATTGGATTGATAAAGTAGACGTTCAACTACTACAATAGTGTCCATTTTGCTAATTCGTTTTTCTTTTTCTTTTGGTTTTTTATTATTTGATGGTTGAATTGTGGTTTCATGAAAATTTGGTAGGTCTGTTCTGTCTTTAGGATGCACTGACCATGACAATTTTTTCCATATTTAATTTTTGCCCAAAGAATCGTTGTTGCATTATTATCATGTTATGCAACTTGTTAATGAAAATTCCCCTATTATTGCAATGCTGATACCCAACTTTGTATATCGTGCGGCAGTAAAGGATTGTTTTAGTTTCGTATTCGTGCGTGCTACTAAAATGGAAACGTGCCAGAAAAACATATCAACTTCACCGAAACGACTAAGGACTTAACTTAATCAATCAAACTGTACAGAATATGTGCCTGTTCCCGTATTATATTGTGCCCATCAGGAGATTATCTATTGGATTTAAATAATAATAATAATAACTTGAGAATTTAAAAGTAATAATAATAAATATAAAATGTTGAAATAAGAATTATTAAATGTTTCTGAAATATTTTAGCATTAAAGACTAGGATTTAAAGTTTTAAAATGTTATTTTAAGGGTAGAGTAAGCATAAACATGAAAATTCTATAGGAACATAGATTAGCTAGACTTGTGAACGTCATGCTATGTTAGGCTGCGGGTATACACCCATGATCGAACTTCTCGTGTGAGTGACTGTCAACTTCGAAATCACTCGCGCTTCCCAAAGCCAGACTATACACCCTAGGATTAGTTGGCGCAAGACGGACACCTAGCAACAACAAAAAATAGCAAGATCAAAACGACGAGATAGGATTTAATCTTTACCTAAAACAAGGTATATATGCTGACGTATAATTGCATGAGTTTTAGTCTTTCGTAGAAGGCACATGACAACCTAATCTAGCCAAAAGGTTGGATGCAAAACCAAGCGCACACATCCTCCAAAAAAGAAGTCACCTCGACATACAATAGTGAGCATGAGCTTGACCAAAGGTAGTGTGTCAATTATGACCAGCCCAGACCAAGTCATGGGGAGAATGACCCATCATCTAATTTCAGACCTAGTTGTGCCCAAGTTATGCCCAATAGGTCGGCCTGCCTAGCCGAGTACAACAAAAGACTTATATCAGCACTTTATACAATAGATTACCTATCATATATGAAAAATAAATTAGGACCTTTTCAGAATCAAATTTTTATCTTAGAATCCAAGTGCGAAACAGAAATTTGGCAAGTTGACACTGCGTGTAAATTTAATGTTCATGTCAAAAGATGTTTCAAAAAATACAATTAATATGGATCTGAGACATCTACAATGTAGGCATTGAAAGACAACTTCTCATGTAGGTACTAGAAGATAAATTCTCAGCTACCTTAAGCATTGGATTGCACAAGCATAGATCCCAGTTTCTGCAGAAGAAAAGGTACGGTAAGTAGTGGATGATTAATTAAGATAAAAGTTGAGATGACATTTAAATCATTTACTTGCACAGATTCCTTGACTTCTTCAATTTTATGCAGCAACAGATCACCGGACACAACACCCCTAGCCTCAGAAAATGCATGTCTTGGTGAAGCCTTGACCTGCAATATTTTTCGGTTGATTTCCAGAGTCTGAATTTATTAAAATGCAATCTTATTATAAGTATTTGCTTATGACAACAAAAATGAACGCCAGAGTTGTATAATATTAATGTTTCATTAATGCAATTTTTCTAACTCCGACAAAAAATATTAGGGCATACCATAAATTTTGGATTTAAGATTAATCCTTCTAAAACGTTTCCCTTCTTTTTTTTCAGAAACCAAACTGTTATAGAGCCCCTACCTAGAATTAAATGAAAATGGGTAATAAAGATCTGCTCCATAACTTCAGACCTGATGTAAACTAAATCGCATTAACACAACTAAAGTCAGGTCTGAAGTTAAGGCGGTTTTCAGACCTGATGAAGGTTAGGCATTAAGCAAAAATGCTATCATACATGGGAAAAGCAAATTACAGAAGAGAAGTCACAATATTTTAGATTAGCAAATGTGTCAACTAGATATTATAGAAAACAAACCTTCATGCTTGGAGATCTCCATCTGTTTGAATTTGAAACATCAGTCAATGATCTCATAGTCAGTGTTGGCAATACATCCCCAGAAAATGATGTAAGCTTCCAATTACCAACTTCCTGAATCCTCTTTGTTGCTTCTAGAATAATAACCTAGGGCATACAGAAGACGAAACCCATAACAGAGATTACAATATTACCAGAGTAACAGGATATTGCAAAAAGACAAAAGGCAAGGTGGACGGGTAAGCTAATTGTTGTTCTACAAAATTTGATTGAAACATGACTGAGCAATTATCCATTTCACACACACCCAAAAAAAATATGCATCAAATCAAAAGTATAATATACTGGAACAGAATTGACTAGCTAAGAATATGAGATGAAACAACCATAATTGCAGGGTTTCTGCTTAGTAAGAGAAGTTACATAAGAAAAAATCCTTCTTGCTCAGACCCATATAGGATAATACTATAATATGGCACTTTAAGAAGCCAACCAAATCTGCAAGTTGGGATTCAATTTTCAACAACATATATGATAGCTATGCAACTACAACAGCCTTCAGAAAGAGAATATAACAACCAGAGTGTCATCAAGTCTCACATGATAAAGTTCTCCAGCACTAAATAAAAACAGTATGGTTACAACTGAAAAGGATAAGTTCTCTTTTTATCTCTGTGTGAGGTTCTTTTTTTTCTGTGTGAGATAATTATCTTAGTGCTTCATCAAATTCATTTTAGTTTTTTATGTGATTTTAGGGTTCAATTTTAGTGTTGCATCACCTGATTATTGAATCCACCATAAGCTAGAAATATGCTGCTCAAAATGAAAGAAAAAATCAGGTTATGGACAAATAAAAAATATAATTCTGAATGGCCATTTGTGTTTGAACATTTTCTACAAGCTTTCGTGCAATCACCATGTCACATGACTATCAACCATACAAATTTTCGAGGGCAATGTGACAGACAAAATTATGAATATTTGACTATGTCCATGAACATTATGCCATCACTTACTGCAGCAAGACTTCAACTCATCCAATTCTGTCTCACAAGTAGGACATGCAGTGCAATGTAACTATGTAAGATAATATTAGCATGAAAATATCTTGTTTTTATAAGATCTTATTCTAATGCAAATGCACAGTAGCAAGGGGCATTTGCAGTAAAGAATTCGCACCACCTATAATTCATTGAATTCCCTTATCCATGCAGTAAATGCAAACCTATGATCATTTGGACAGCATATTTCTCTAACCCGAAAATCAAGCATTCACTGCAACACTGATTTTCCAATTATTCATAACCTCAAACCAAGAAAACATGTTACCAAAATTAGATCATCCTCACCAACACATAAAATTTGTAAAATAATTGAATTTGAAGAAAAGAAACAATTCTGCTTCAGCACTAGCAACAAGAGAGCCTATCTTATTTAATATCCTCACTATAAATCATGTTCATGCGTCTCTCAAAGAAATCTAAAAGACATAAATTTTCCTCTTTTTTTCTCAAAGGGAATATATCCTTTATTTTGCGACAACAGAACTAGAAATCTTTATACATGCATAAAAAAGGAGTGCTCCAAAGGTACTATTAGAAGCTTTTAGGCATAGGACTATGCTGGAACAATTGCTAATTTAACCTGAATTAAATAGAGAAAAAAATAAATGATGTGCATCTTCATCCAATTTTCAAGAAAATAAATGATGTTTATTGTTATCTTGACAGTAGTTTCACACATCATCAATTTTCACTTCTGTATAATCTTGTAGAGTCAGGCAAAATACCTTTCTTAGTAGTCTTGGGTTGGAAACACCTTGAAACTGCAGTTCGCCCACAGGTGCAGCTTTTCCATGAGTTATACATTCAATCCTAAAAGTATGTACTCCATAAATAGATTGCAAGCAACCTGGAAGCATTAAGAAACTTTTGTCAACTGATACTTTCAGCACTTTCTTTCCCTTTTGAAAGCAACTTTGGAACTTGCCCATATAGTTTTACATGCATACACAGCATAAAAGTTTATAAAGAATGACAAGTTACTTAGAGTACTGTGAAGAAGTGCAGAGGAGAAAAGATTCATTGTATGTGCCTTTACTTGCTAATTCATTACGTTAGCAATCTCAACAATTTCATAAATCATTAGCTAGTGAAATACCATTTAACACCCAATTTGTGGAATATAAAACACCATCTAACACCCAATTCCATACAAGAAAAGCTAGACATGCAATTAATATCTTCATGCAGAACCTATAATGTCAAAGATCAATGGAACAAAAAAATTTAATATTGGGGATATCTCTCACAAAATAACTTCCCTATTTCCCACAAGCATTCACAACTAGGAAAAGAAAGAGGGTAAGGAAAAAATGACTACAAGGAAAAGAATCGCAAATTATTTTTCATAAGTGATGCATATATCTATAGGACTCAGACATAGTATCCAAACTAAACCCATAACACATATAACTATTGAGTCCCATAATTCTTAACACTCGCCTTCAAGAGGGAGCATACATATATATATACAATAAATTGTTTATATTATTATTATTATTACTACTACTACTACTACTATATATGTCTCGCTTGTTACACAAAATGGAAAAAAACTTTCAGAAGAAAAAAAAAAGTTGACAAATGCATTGACAAGGATAAAGATGATTCAATGGTTCAGTAGCAATTGAGGGACAGTATAATACTCACAGTTAAAGTGAGTAAAAATATTCAAAAAAGTATCTTCAAAGGACAAAGTTGATGATGATCTTCAAACATTTGATCTACTCTTCTTCCTTAATTCTCCCTCAAATTGAAGATACTACTGAATTATGATGTTTGCACGGATAAAATGACAAGTTAAATATTGCAGAGTGAAGAGTTTTAAAATGTATCAGTAAGACAAGGAATTGCAGCACTAGAAACAAAGTAAAATACAATATTACTATGAGGGATGTGGATGTTAGAAAGAAAACCAATTAAAGTTCCAACACATACTTGAAAGAGAGGATATTGGAAGAAGACAAAGACTAGTCACTAGTGTATCTTTTCAAAGTTATCAACAAAGATGAACTTTTGCACATAAAACTAAGGTTATAACTCATACTGTGTCAGGCAGCACAATCAAAATGCATCATTCCAATAAATTAATGTAGCTCGATACTACTTGGTACAGCTAATCTCTTATATGTTCTTGTGTCAATCATGTCATGCCAACACTCAACACATCCTTTGGATTATTACAACATATGTCAAGACTCAAGATGAATAAAATAATATTTGTTATTCTTGGACCTTGTGTTCATACAATATAATGTCAAAACTGTATCATTGGCCATTTGGGAGGGAACATAAAGTCCAAACTTAGGTATAGGTGCCTTCTCTTCTTTTTCTCCTTCATCTCTTTCCTCCTTTCATCTATAATCTACCACCAACACGATACGTCAAAATATTGGCACAGTATAAAAAAAGTAACATTCCAGTCAAAGACTAAATCTTTGGCACAACTTTAAATTTTGAACTTGGGTTAGGATTCCATTATATTTCTTGAGAAGGGAGAAATGTCAAGAGGAGACTGAGTTTTTTGGTGATTTTAATTTGAGAGAGAAGCCATCAAAAGAGATACCAACATTTAGAGAAGAGAGATGTTAAAAGACATACACAAGAACTAGTGTCTCTTAAATCATGCACTCAACAAAAATGGAGAATGTGAGATAAATATAGCGACTTGAGACAATGAGGAGAAACAGAAGGAAGATACTGGGCACTTCAAAAAACTTTCTTTAAGATCTTTCATCATTCGATCAAATCTTCCTTTCTTCCAATTAATATCAATTTTTATTGTTAAGCAAATATTGTTTTTTAGAAAACAAAATGATTGTTGCTTCAACAATATCTTTTGTTATTATTATTATTTTTAGAAAATTAGATCTAAGCTAGGCCACTTGGTTAGGACCTAGATTTTCTGTGTGGAGATCTAGAGTGCAACTTGATAGATTAATAGACCGCTGGTTGTTTGTCATAGTGATAGATGCAAAGCAAAGGATGATAGGCAACAATCTTGTTTGAGGCAATGAGGATGCGAAGGAGCTTAGGAATATGGTGATGGATTGGATGAAGGTAAAATCGCCCTAGATAAAAGAGTTATAATGATCAATCATGTGGACATTAATGTGGAGACTCATTGACAATGTTAATCCCATGGAATTTTGATTTTGATAATAATGATCAAGCATTGAAAACCTAATTAGGTTAAACTAGTGGTTGAAAGAGTACACAATTTCTTTTAGCTCCAACATAATAAGGAAGATCATATCAAAAGAAGAGGAAAAAGGGCTTATCATCATTGCTTCCAATTTCCATCTTATGCTTCATTCAAGTTCTGAGAAAGACCTCTCCACCCAGGTATGAGGAAAAAGGGCTTGCATTGTTCAAGCAAGTTCTAAGTTTCTTTGTTGACGAATTTCCACTAGAGAACTCATCACCGGAACCTAGTTGTGAATACTAGAGATCTAATTGCAAATGACATTTTATATAAGGTGTGAAGTATACATTTACATTGATAAATAATAACCACAAATAAACAAAACTACATGAATATCAAACACTAACAATTTTCCTTATTACTCAACATGCTATCACAATGGCGATACCTATCACCAATTCCTCCTTTGGGCTAAGTGAGTGTTGACATGTTTGTGTGAATACAAAAACAACAAACTCTTTCCCTTTGCAAGCACCTCCTCTATGAGAAGCCATCTTGGCACCCTCATCCATATGAGACATCAACAAAACACTACATGCTGACAATGATTCTTTCACAATTGTATTTCTTCACATAGTTTGTCCCTAATCGAACCTATAAAGATGATCTTAAAGGCACTTCTATTCCACAACCCTGTCATATGATCATTTAACCTCTTAGCAAACAAAGTTTCTTTTGAGTTTTGCCACTGAATTAACTTCTGAAGAGGCTCGTTGCAATGAAAGAGGTCACTAGTGGAATTGCAAAGGTTGTATCAATTGACAAAGCAAGCTCAAATGTACCATTGTAAACATTTTAGGTACGTTAGTACATCTACCATTTTCTTCATGGCTACCATTAGAAAAGTTGGCAACTTGTATTGCCAGTCGACTAGATATGATTCCGATCAATTAGTTGTCATCAAGCTACTTGGGATAAAAAGGTTTGATGGTTCTATAGGCCTCAAATTTGAGCCGAATAAGCATCATTTTACTCCTAGGATTCTCCTAAGTCTGTTCACAAATTACTAGTTTTGGGTGTTGCAATTGTGTAGAATAAGTTTAGGCTGCTCGATTTCTTTTTTATCGCAAAAGATAAGCAAGTTCTTGATAGAAAGATCGACACATAAAGTATAAAACAAGGACCTAATATGCAGAATAAAACACAGAAAGCACAAATAACACAAAATGCTAGGTTCATCCATAATGAGATAATCAATTTAATAAATTTCCTCCAAAATCATTGATAAAATGAGATAAGTGATCAGCACCTCTACATGCTCACGATTCCTTTCTAAAGAATTGCATATTTAATCATATTATGATTCTTCTAAAGAGCTAGAGAGATTGTCGTGATAGTCGATATAAGACAATTAGAAGGGGAGCATTGGCACAATAGTAAAGTTGTTGCAGTGTGACCTAGAGGTTACAGGTTTGAGTCTCAGAAATAGTCTCTTTATAAGGAAAGACGGTGTATAATAGACCCTTCATAGGACCTCACAGGATCTACATTGGCGGGAGCTTTGTGCATCGGGCTGCCTTTTGTTGTATAAGAAAAAGATCCTTATTACTTATAGTTGTGCAATCCAAAATTGATCAGACCTATAAAAAAGAATTATATGCAAGAACAATCATAAACTCAACTAGCAAATCTAACTATGGCCCACCAAGGTTTAGGTAACTATAGATCAGGTAACACCACCTCAATGGATTTTCAAGAGGAAGAAGATGAATTAAACATGGAAGATAATGAGGTGAAATTGAATGTGGGAAGGCAAGTGACATTCTACTAAAACTAGAGCCATAGTGAGCAAAGTTATAGATAAAAAAATTGATAATCTTTATTGAAGAGTGAGGCATATTTATATATAAATTAGGAATCTATCTTAAGAAACTTATATTAACTAATATATATAGATAAAACTCCCCTTAAGTTGAAGCATAGATATTAATCATACCCAACTTGTTACAAAGATGATCAACCCAAACCTCATTTAAATCTTTTATGAAGATGCCCCCTAGTTGGTCTCCAATCTTCACATATCCTGTAGAAATCAAGATTTGTTGAATTTTTTCACAATCAATTTCAATGTGCTTAGTTCGCTCATGAAACACAGAATTTGATGCAATATGAAGAGCAGTTTGGTTATCACACCACAGTTTTGCTGGTACAAAAAATTTATGTCCTACTTCAATCAAGAGTTGATGTATCCACATTATCTCACACAGATTGTGTCATAGCCCTATATTTTGACTCGCACTGGATCGTCACACTACGTTTTGCTTTTTATTCTAATCCAAATAGTTCAAACCATTTAGCTTATAGTCCGTGATTTTACATCCGTCACAATAAAAGGCTTATTTTCATCCATAACATTTTATCCCGAAGGAAGTCAAATAAGAAAAGAATCCAAAGGAAGATCCAAACCAACAAGTAATGACAAACCCACGTGCGCTTAGGTGTTGCTCACGTTGAGGAAGCAAGGCGACAGGTTTAGGCTGAGGGCAAGGATCGCTAGTGGCCGAGATTGGGTGAAGTCGGCGATGATTTTGATGACGCATATCGAGAGAGCGGCAGCGGCGGTTGTCGGGGATAGGGCTGACATGGCGGCTGCTCAACGGTCGGAATCTGAGACAACGACGTTGTGGGAGGAGATCCGACACCCAATGTCGCGGTGGGTCATCACACGAGCGGCCCCGTGCATGTGAGCCGGGGAAGGGGAGGCGCAATAGCGATCAGTGCGGCAACGAGCAACAACTAACTTTGTCCGCATATAGTGGAGGGAAGGAAAGAGTGCTGGCGAGGAGATCGTGGCCGACCGATGGAGGTGTGTCTACGTGGGCGACAATGAGGACCACAGAGATGAAAGTACGTGAAAGGTAGAAGAGCCAGAGATGGAACCCTAATTTCAAAGCGGATCTGATACCATGTTATTTGAGCTAAAAAGAATTGATAATCTTTATTGAAGAGTGAGCATATTTTTATACAAACTAGGAATCTATCTTAAGAAAATAAAATTAGGCTAATTGTCAATTAGCCTAATTGACAGATATATTAACTAATATATACAAATACTATGGTAACTAATATATTATCCATTAAAAAAAACATAAGTGAGAATCTTGGAAAGGGACCTAGCCCCAATTCACGTAGAGTGATCTTAAGTGAACCTACATTTCAAGGAAATCACATACACTTGGAGTAAATTGAACTATGGACTAAATCACCATGATGAAGGATGGACTAGGTTCCTTAAATGCAATCTTAAATAATAACATGTGAACATCAGATTACAGTAAGAAATCTAACGGTAAAATAACTTTTATAGTCAGTAATGCACCTTGCTCAATAACAATGCCAATAACTACATGAAGAGGAATGCGTTGTTCAACCTTGATCAACCCTAATAAGGGCAAAATAGATGGTCTCGTGACCTACAATTTTGAAGAAAATGTAATAAACGAAAAATAGAAACAAGTTTAGAATATTATTATGAACAAGATGGCTGACATAGGAAATTAGGCAATTGCAAAATTAGAGGATAGAAATAATTTTATACCTAAGAATTCAAATGGACATGGAATAAATCCTCTATTCTCTAATAGGATAATTAACAAATCAAAGAACTACCTTAAATAATTTACTCTCTTCAACAAAAAGATCTGCCAAAATGAACTTTTACAAATTCTAAAACTTAAAAAATTAAATTCCAAATTCACATCATTTTCCACTACCAAGGAAAATTCACCTCCAGGTGGGTTGTCAGCATCTCCTATTTAGGTGTTCTATCTAGTAAGAAAGAAGTTGTAGCTACACCAGTTGCATTTTATGTTTTCTATTTTGTTCCTCCCAATGAATAAAGACTAATTGCACCTTAAGTTTCTTTTTAATCCTTAAGGAATGAATCTTTGACTTTTCCCCCTTTTGGTCACCCCTTCCTGATTAAGGAACATTGCAACTCATCACAAGGCAAAAATGCTCTCTATAGCTCTACCATCATAGCATATGAAAACGATAGTGCCAAGAAAGATAAGAGTGTAATCACCAAAACTAAAGGAATCTAAACCATGACAAAGTTAGCACATAGGGATGGAGGCTATAATGTTTGTTCGTGAGACAGCAAAACCTCTAATTTGGACAGATAATATTGATGGTGATGAAGATATTAAATGTAGTTATTATTATTAATCTGAAATCATGTTAGTAGATTAATCAGTTATGTACAATATGTATCATATTGGATAATCTCGCATCATATTATAAGATTAGCATGCGATATAATTAAGGGGAATTATTGTTCATCTCACTAGGTAACTCCCTTCAACGTAATATGAATTATTGATCAATAAAAAGACATTAGTAATACACTTTCCAGTTTTATCACTTTACAATTGTCCATAACATCATGACACTTAACACTTCTTCTCAAGTTGGTTTGAATATATTATAGAAATAACAGCTTGTTACTACTGTTCATTCCAACTTGATCCATTTGTATTAGAATCAGCCGCGTTTGTTAAATAACTAAGAGAGTTGTTTGTGATAAGTATTGGACCAAATCCCAATCAAACTCTAAACTAAATCCAAGAAGGCATCATAGTTTATTATTTGCTAAGATAATTGGACCAAATCTAGGTAATCCTTGTATCAGATGCAATAATGATATCATCATTCAATAATTTCCTCTTTCTAAATCAGATGAGGCCGACCTGAATTAATTAGAGAGTGGGATACCTAAGGAAAGCCTATTTTGCAAGTAGATCTGTAAGGAGGACAACTTAGATTTGCAGGGAAGCAGAATTGCAGGGAGCAGATTTCTTGCTAACATTGTCACCTATGACCATTAATAGGGGATCAAGTTGAAAGAACGTACCTCCTTGAAGTCCCACATGTTGCTGAAAGGCACGACGTTTACTAGGGCAACAAGGGATTTGGATTGTTGCATGATCAATGGAGGAGATGAGGAGTGAGAGGGGCTTCAATCTGTCAAGACAGAGTGGGCTCTTAGGCTATCCATTGTTGTTACTTTGGCATTTGTAGACCTGGTGCAAGGTGAGGAGAGCTCCTGATGGATATTTAGTTGATTCAATGCTTTGTAGTCATCCATGTGAAGTGGTTGAAAATAAAAGGCACAGAGAAAGGTACTTCGAGGAAAAAAATCTTTCTATTGGAAGCTACAAGACGCAGATTTGGTGTAGGCGAAGAGGAGCTGATGTGGACAATTCTGGAGAAGTGTGGAGCGCCAAGTTGCAAAAGAGACCACATTAGAATCAATTGTGAGTTCATTTCAGACCTACAGAGAATAAGTTTCTAACACTCAGTCATGGTGGAGGCAGCAACTCTAGGGAAAGATGAAGGAGAGATTGTTTCAGTGCTGCCCTGGAAGAGGAAGGGTTGGAGAGAGATGGTGAGTTTGGAGGCAGCCGAGGTAGTGATGGCAAGGAGAGGGCGGGAGAACCTCCTTGGTTCATTGTTTTAATACTAAGAACAGGTGTAGGCATTGTGCCAAGGTTGTGAGCTTAAAGGGGCAACCAACAATGTCTGATCTGACTATGAGGATTCTAATGCTCATTGAAGACAAGTATTGTCATTTATGGAGGAGTGTGTTCCTTAACAAAGATCACAACAGTAACTCAGAGAGATGAGGACTCCAAGGATATAAGGGAAGTTGAAGAGATGCATGAAGTTTATAAGTTTTGCATGAATGGGGAAGAGGTACACATGAGAAGTACCTTGTGTATTGGTTGCAAGAAAGAGGGATGAAATAATAAACTGAATCAAGAATGTGACTCTGAGATGCAACATAAAAAAACTCAATGCATCAGAACAAAATATTGTTACGATTCTTACGAAGATGGTTAATATGGAGGAATTAAGATATCTTTTGAAGGACTGACCAATAAAAAATTGAAAATTTATTCAAGCAGACAAATAATCCTGTACTTAAAGGACTCGATTGAACTTGAATAAATCTCCCATTCTACAATTTGACAATTACCAAATCAAACCACTATCACAAAAAACTTACTCTCTTAAACAAAAGGATTTATCAAAATAAATTTCTTCAAAATCTAAAAATTAAAACAATAGTTTGCAGCAAGTACCTTGTAGACTATTTCATCCGATGTGATATAAAGTCTACGTGAAGCAATATCCTTCTGGAGCACATATCTTCTGACAGGAAGGTACAAGAGCATAACAATACCAACTCCACAGGCCAAAACAAGCAACAGCGATATTAGGACCCATACAACTGTATCATACTGCACGTGGTTTCTAGAAAGCTCCTCAAAGGAGGCTGCATATATCACCTTTCCAGATGTTTCTTCTTCATCACCGACCTCGGATACAGGATCTTCCAATAAAAGTTCATCAGATTCACTTCTTCCATGAAAACCAATAGCATGGCCAGACAACATCCCTATGATTTCTTAGAAGTAAGTCACCAAGCACATGTTGATGTCCTAGAAGATAAAATGAAATTTTATAGTTTGACTTTACTCTTTTGATAGTTAACAACAAAGAGATACAGTGTTCCTACTTGATAAAGGTATACCTAACAATCATGTCAGTAGTCAAGACAATGCTTATTTCAAAATCTGGATGCAAAAAAAGATAGTAACACGTTACGAAGGTCATAAAAGGAGAACGATAAAAAAAACACAAGAAAGATATCTGAACTGAAGGTAGTACTTTCTAGTTATAAAGCCTCTCTTGTCATCAACAAATAGAGTACAAAAGTGGAATAAGGTAGCAAAAATCGAACCGCCACATTGTAGATTCATTAAACAAACTGCATAAAGTGGGAAAAAAAATCCAAAATAGATTCTCATTGAAGGAAACAACTATTCAACATTTTTATTTCACTGTAAACATTAGCTAGAATATACAATAATGTCAAAACTTCACAACTTCCTTATAATTAAGAATGTTTCTGGGTAGTGAGATAGTGAGATGGTCAAGTGTCCAGCTAGACTTGGACATAATATTTTTATTTTATTTTATTTTATTTTTAATTGCTAATGCCTACCTAACTACAATCATATTAATATCAAACACCATAACATAGTAATTACAGGCTAACTCAGGAACTTTCTAAATATATTAAGAAAATTTGAAGTGCTGTACGCATTTCCATGAAGTAGTAACTACAGGTGCAATATCTTCTTAGTTAGCTTTCTTCGTACAGAAGCATCCACTAAGCTAAATAATTTGATATATTAAAACGCAAATTATCAGTCCAATCAACGCAACCATAAAAATGCGCCAAACGAAATTCATGAGTCTCCAGACTCCATGCAGTAAAAAATAAAAAGCGATCACAAACCGACTTCTTGAGATTTCAGCGATAAACGTGATCTTGAGAAAAGAAAACTCCAGATACTGAATAAGAAGAGAAATTTGTATGAAGAAACTCTCGGAGACAAACGTACGAATCCATGCTAATCAATCACGCTAATAATCAGATACGGGAAAAAGCAAGAAATATTTACCTTCTCGAATTGAAGAACGAGGAAGACGAGAAGAGATTTGGATGGAGGAGGATTCTTCGGACACTCGGACCCCGAACTTTCCCTCTCGCGATCTCTGCAGGTACAGGCGGAACGGTAGGTTGGTAACAGGCCGGTAGCAACCCACCAACGTCGGCTTAGCCGTCGGCTTCGGACTAATTGGGCTGAGATGTATTTGAATTTACAGCCCATTTCTCTAGAAACTGCCTCGTTAATTTTTTTCTTTAAAGAAAAAGTAATTTGTTAATGAAAGTGGTCAAATTCCAATGTATATTTGTTTGATTTTTCTGACTTTTTTAATTGGCACGGGATATTCAATTTTTGTCGGCTAATTATGTGAGTAACTGATCCGATTTCATTAAAAAAAATGTATGACAATCAGAGTAATAATTATTACTAGTCATCATATATACTTGTTGCATATATAATATGATACATAAATACACATCAATTTTATAAGAATAAATAATACATTTAATTTTAATCAAAATATCGCTCATATATTAAATAAGGGTACATCAGATCAATATAATAATATAATATAAGGATACATTTGAAAATCTCACTACCAAGTCCAAAATTCTTTTTTTTTAACATGCCATATATGTCATAAATTAACGGAAGGGATATATATATATATATATATATATATATAGAGAGAGAGAGAGAGAGAGAGAGAGAGAGAGAGGCTCTCCTACGGAATGGTGCGGCGTGCTAATCTGGCACATTCCACGCCATCTGTGCTAAAGCAAATAACGCATTAAAGCATAAAAAAAAATCTCACGTCAAACCAATAACGCGTTCCTCTTCGTCGAAACCCTAGCCGCTTCTCCCTCTCGCACCTACGACTATCTTGCCTCTTCGTCGAAGTTACGAGACCATTTGCCATGCGTCCCTCGCCGAAGCTACGGAACCTACGACTCTCTTGCACCAACCTCTTTCTCGCCGTGACTTCCTCTCCACTGAAGCTAGGGTTTCCCTGCCGCCCCTCCCTCTCCCGCCGCAACGAGCTCCGTTCCCTGCTGCGCCTTCCTCTCTTGCCGACGAGGTCCTTTCCTTGCTCTTATCAGGCTTCCAGATTCTTTTTGCACGAGCTAGGATTATTTGTCATAATTTACCTTATAGTATTTGTGTTTTTTTCTTTCATCGTTTATTGTTCTTAACCCTCTCTTTTAGCTTGCATAAAGAGAGCTTGGTGCGAGAGAGTCGTAGGTCCCATAGCTTCAGCAAGGGAGGCGCGGCAAATGGTACCTAGCAAGAGAGTCATAGGTGAGAGAGGAAGGAGCGGCTAAAGTTTCGGCAAAGAGGAATGCATTATTGGTTTGACATGACAAATTTTCTTTTTTGCTTTAACGTGCTATATATATACAGTAGTTGCCCGTCACTGCTATCGTCGTCGTCCGTCGCTGCTGCCACCCTCGTTCATCGCTACTGCTGGGTGAGACTCAGCAGTAGACACAGACAAATTTTCCTCATCACGTTGTTTTTTATTTTCTTCACTTTTTCTTTCCTTTCCTATCGTGATTTTTTAATTTTCTTTTGATTTTCTTTCCTTTGTTGCCTCTGTCGCACCCATCGTCGCTGCTGCCGCCGACCCTCCGTCGTTGTTGCCGAGTGAGACAAGACTGCTCTAGCCACTAGACGCCAACCCTCACTGCGACTAGGACTGCCGTAGCCGCTAGACGCCTAATGCTGCCGCCGAGACTGGGACTACCCCAGCCAACAAACGGCCCTCATCGCAAACTAGGTTTTCCTCTCAAATACCATCGTTCATCGTTGTCTGCCGCCACCATCCTTCATCGGGAGCAACCAACATACTAGGTTTCCCCACGCCGTTGTCGCTGCCCAACTCTTCGTCCCTGTGAGATCCGAAAAATTAACTTCCCATATCAATTTCAATTTCTGTATGAAGTAATTTCTCAAAAGTTCCAGATTTAATTTGAATAGTTCATAGTTCAAATTTTTATAAAATAGGTCTCTAAGTTATTTCAATCGTTTAATCCAATGTTTCACAGAAGACCTGACAATCAACTTGCTATGCTTGATGGATATCATTTTAATTATAAATGTTTTGCCGTTGTTAGCATATTTGATTTGTTTCTCTGATGCTAAATGTATACATACACTAGAATCTTTCACATTCATAATTGTTTTCTCTTCAACGTTTCCTATATGTTTTTTTTTCTTTTGGTTTTCTTTCCTCTCAATGTTGTTGTTGCGTCCTTGGTCACTTCTGCAGTTGATCCTTCATCACTGTTGTCGGTCCTTTGCAGGGAGCTACTAGGTGCTACTAGGTGAGACCCTCGCCACAACTGAGACTGCCCTCACTGCCAGGCGCCCCTCACCGCTAGACCGTGGGTACCGCCATGACGAAGCCTATTGCTTTGTTCAATTTTACTTCTATTTGTACAAATATATACTTGAAGCAACTTGAATACTTGCTACTGACTTTTTTTTTTTTGCAGGTACTTGTATGATGTGATCTACATAACTAGTTTTGTGTAAATAATGTTCATATTATCTGGTAAATTTTGGTAGACTTACTTAGTTAGAAGATTTGGAGAGACTCATTTTGTTATACAGTATGATACATTGTTGGAGAAATTACAATATGATCTACATAACTACAATATCTTCTTACAACATCTTTGTCCGATTAGTTCAACCCAATCACAATCTTTTCTTTATATTAATTTTTCCACTTTGACAAAATGTATTAAATTTAGCTTGAATAATTATCATCAATATATTATTCTTTTTGTATCAATACATGAAACATGAAATACCAAATAGAAATCTTTGGTCCTATAATTATCATCAATGTATTAACACAATCTTTGGTCCTATAATTTACAGGAACTTACAAAACAATATTTCTGACAACAGAAATACCAAACACTTGTGAGGCTAGGCCAATTGTTCCACACTTCACATACATATCAATAAGCAACCTCAGCCTTTAGATGTCTGTCAAAATCTAACTTGTCAACAAAACCATGCAATTGAAGGCCTAATTGGTGATACCGAAGCGCGCCACATGATTTTCTGATATATTTGACAAGGAAGGCAAATTTGAGCCTCCAATGAAAATGTTCTTTTTGCAAAAAAAAATTTACATCGAGTGTATATTCATATAAAATTATATCAATGAATCATTCAAACGATTTATTTTATTGTTATTCACTCTATAATAAATTTGATTTAAATATGCAAATATTATTTATATTTATCTACTGAATAAATTTAAATCACATACTCACCAACCTCTAAAATAATATTTTAATTTTTAAACTATGCAAATATATTTCAGATGCATGGCAAGTCATTTAAAACTTCAATAAAAGATACATGTAAGAGCACGATACATCATCCATAGAAGAAAATGTTTAATCTATATATGTAAACATGAGCATTCATGAATCACTTTTTAGTATGTTTGAGTGATAAATCTAGGCACCAAACATGTTTGCAAAGGAATTCCATATTACAACTAAAAGTGAAGTTGATGCTTAATCCAAATTAAAGAGGGAAAAAAACCAAGGATTTCACGTGTAAGTCCTCAACCCAGATGCAAATCCTGATTCCTGTGAAATGAAAAAAAGGACAGTTAGGAAGGAACATGAAATGCAAAATATATCATAGGGAACTACTTTGCAAATAAAATTATCATATAAATGCAAAATTAATCGACACATACCCTTGCTGTAAAATTGGACAGTTACGTTTGTCATGTAACACACCTCGATACCGCATCCATGAGATAGCCGAAACTTTGAGGTTGACTTCTCCTTTGATGATTTCAATCTCTTCCCACATCCTTTTATTCTTACTAAAGATGGATTAATAATAACATAAGCCTCATCCATGGATCTCTTCCTTTGACTTCCATTGTCGCATGCTTTTTTACTAATGTTTACCTCTTTAATTTTGCTATAGATAAAATCGAATTGTTCATCCAAGAAGTTTGTTCCCTCATCAGTCAAAGATGCATCATCAATTAATACTGAAGCTTTATTGGATAACCTTGAGTGTCTTAACACTAAAATTCATCGCATGATAAACCACTAACTCAACTCCTATAATTCTTATTGCACACAATAATCATGACTCTCATTCATTTCACTTTGAAACTCCATCCATTTCTTTTTCATGTACTGCTTAGCCATTTGAATTTCTATTGGTCAATTTGTCTTAATTTTTGGATGCTCATTCATATCAATATGGTCAACAACTAACTCATTATATCTTTGGTGTCTCAATGCTCTATTAAAATTAGTGATGAAATACATCAATGAATTATTATTTGAGACATACCTCTTGAAAAATGCATGTGAACTTTCAAATCTTTGACTACTTAACATTTCAACACAAAATATATGGTTAAAATATGTTGACACCCACTTATGTCGTAATTTGTACATCAATGACAATCAATCATTTTTCTCTAAGTTATCACATTTGATAACCTCTTTCATCATGTGTTGTAGAATTTTCAATAACATTCTTAATACTTTAATAGTAGTCATAAAAAGTCAAAGTGTGTAATTTATTTGTGAATTTGTTCAGTATGTGCTACAAACAATATCGATGCATTGTTTGAGGAAAAACTTGGGCAATGGCTTTTGTCATTGTAGGATTCTGATCAATGGTGATCATGTTTGGTGCACCTTTAGACATGACTTCTATGAACTTGTTAAGCAGTCATATAAAAGACTCAGTTTTCTCATTACTTATAAAGTCACAATCAAAAATAATTGTTTAATGATAATGGTTAACTCTTACAAATAGTACAAAAATCAACCTATATTTGTTGATGTTATATGTCGTATCAAATACAACTACATCACCAAATACATTATATGTCATCCTTGATAAATGATCTATCCAAAAACACCTGCTAAATCTATTATCTGAATCAATCTCGTATTAAAAAAAACTGGATTCTTTTCTTTCTCAGATACAAATAATTCAATTAATGTTTCAGCATCAATACCCTTTTGTTCATTCCTTAGTACTTTGTCAAAGTTTCTACTATCTCTTTCTGTGCAACCCATCCCCTTAGGACTTCCATACTCTATCTCTAATACTCGCATTTGTTGACAAGTTGACATATTGACATCTGAAAATTGTTGAGTCGATGCTTTCTTTGCTACCGAAACATTACAATGTGAGCGTAGCAAATGTGCCTTTGAAGAAGTAGAGAGTGATGATTATGGTTATCCATGAAATTTTTGACAACCCAATTAGGTCCAATTTGTTCCTTAATAAGTGAAATCTTTAATTGACAACCAGTTCTAACTTTGCCACATGCTCTTTCCCTTGTCTGTTGATCACCTTTTGCATGTTTATTCCACCGCATTTCATCTGTATGTCCTTCTTTAAAGCATACAAATTATTTCCAGACAATTTCATTTGTCATCTTATTTTTCTTGCTATTATTTATCCTGGCACTAAATCCAGCTTCTCGTACATATTGGTTATAGAACAAAAAATAATTCCTCTAGTGATGAGAATTTCATTTCAATTTTTGGCTTTTGATCATCTACAACTTAAGGAATGTATAACCGAGCCTCGCCGTCATTTTCTTCTATTGCTTAAAATGATTCAGATGAAATGAAGCTCTACCTATCACCATAGCCAAAAAAAATATTCTAAATTAAATAGACATAAAACAATATTCTCATGAATCTAATATCACAGTGTATCATTTTAGTACTAAAGTATGATCTCTAGAAAAGTGAGAAGCGGTGGTAATCTTAGTACCTGCACTAGAGTCTTGGGATGTAATGCAACCTATCAATGATATTATTATTAGCTTTCAACCGGTCAATGCAATAAGCTTCAAAAGAAGATCTCCTACAATTTATTGTATGACACTATACTATTAGAGGCATTGAAAACATAAATAAATAGAAGAAACAACTATGAATTATGAAAGATTCTAATGTAGGTATACATTTAGCATCAGAGAAATAAATCAAATATGCTAACAACGACAAAACATTTATAACTAAAATGATATCCATCAATCATGGTAAGTTGATTATCAGGTCTTCTGTGAAACATTGGATTAAGCGATTGAAATAACTTAGAGACCTATTTTATAAAAATTCAAACTCTGGACAATTAAAATTAAATCTAGAACTTTTGAGAAATTACTTCATATAGAAATTGAAATTGGCATAGGAAGTTAATTTGTCGAATCTCACAGGGACAAAGAGTTGGGCAGCGACAATGGCGTGGGGAAAACCTAGTATGTTGGTTGCTCTCGATGAAGGACGACGGTGATAGACAGCGATGAACGATGACATTTGAGAGGAAAACCTAGTTTGCGACGAGGGGCGTTTGTTGCCTGGGGCAGTCTTAGTCACGTTGGCTTCTAGCGTCGGGTCTCACCCGGTGGCAGCGAGAGGCGTCTAGCGGCTAGGGCAGTCCTAGTCACAACGCGGGTTGGCGTCTAGCGGCTGGAGCAATCTTGTCTCACCCAGCAGTAGTGACGGAGGGTCGGCGGCAGAGGCGACGAAGGAAAGAAAACCAAAAGAAAATTAAAAAATCACAACAGGAAAAGAAAGGAAAAGAAAATTGAAGAAAATAAAAACAACGTGATGAGAAAAAAAAATTACTGATTGAGATTGTCACTGTAGCAATCGGGGATGAACGTGCAGGGAAAGTTATGCAGCATATCAAGATTATCTATTTAAATTTGAAACAATTTAAATATATGGTATTGAGTATCTAAAATAGTTACAGTTATGCAGATAATTTAAATGGATAAATTATATATGTAAGTATTCATAGCTATTTATAACTTTAAATAAATTTGAATTTGGTCCAACTTAAGTAGATATGTAATCTAACAAACAGTTGAAATTCTATAGAGATTGCGTATTATCATTTCTAATTAGGAAAAGAAGACGACCGTAGTCAAGCTTCTCAATAGGTCGTGCAAATTGCTAGCATTATTTAATCTATTTACCAAATCAACCCTTTCTAACCTCCTTTACCATAACTATTAAATAACTTAGTGATTCTTTCATGAGCAATTGACTAAAACAAATGTTTTGCACCGGCCTCAATCTACAAACAATCAACAACTATTTCTCTAGATTCAGCAAGATAAAGATAGGAGAGTTAAATAGATGAAATAAATTAAATGAGATGTATTGAATGAGTAATTAAGTAGGTTGTACTATCAAAGTGTTATAAGCAGATCGAATGAATTGTAGGATAATGATCAAATAGGTTGGACAAACTAGATGGACTAGACGAATGAATATAACTAACTTTAACAAACATAGCTAAGAGAGAATGAAAGATTAATGGTAGGAATATTAAAACCTATTCTCACAAATTTACTACAAATATAATGTAATACAAAAATAAATCATATATGCATAAAAACAAATATATCAATTTCAATGGAATTTCTTCCACAAGGTAATTTGAACGGAAAAAAAAAGCTCGTGTTAACCTTCCAATTGAATGGAATGACAGCTTAAATATACATGTAAAGCGATAACGACAACAACAATCAAATTTTATTCCAAGTGAAGTATATTATGTTAATTATTTTGTATTATTAAATTATATTTTTTATTATATCATTATTTATATTTAAATAAATTTTATTTTATTTTATCTTAACTAAGTTTTTTACTGTATATATTTATTAAAATTTCATCGTCTAAGTATATATTTATAGTATATATCTGTATCATATTAAGGCTGCGTTTGGTAGGGATGATAGGATTAGGATTATATTTTCAAAAAAGTATTAATATACCATTTGATAGGATTAATTAGGGGTAGGATTAAGATTGATTAGGAATGAAATTTACAATCCCTAGACATGAAGAGTGATTAATAATCTCACCCCAATCCTATTTTAATCAATCCAATTATAATCCTATCATCCCTACCAAACAAAGTCTAAATGTATCTTTTAGAGTTTATTAGTCACCTAACCAAAACTTAAATATAAATGTAAAGCAATAATGGAGATAAATCTAGAAATAGATAAGATAGTGAATATCCTTTGCCATAAGAAGGGGCATATTAGGAAATGACATAGTATACAAACAAAAGAACCACAATAAAAAATAAATATTATACGATATTGCTCACGAGGACTCATTCGACGATTACGAGTACAAAATACTTAAAAATCACATCTCATGATACAATTCTAGCTTAAAAATTTGCATGCGCAGACAACCAACAAAAAGTCATTTAATGAAATAGAAAACTTGCTGATGAGCTTAAAAAAATATATACTATTTACTTTAAAATTATCCACACTTCTGGAATACCAACTCAGCTACTCCCATGTGGGACTAGATAGAATTGCTGCAGAGTCCATGAAAGTAGGAAGTTAGTTAAGCATTTGGAACTAGCAGCATTGATTATGAAATTAGCATCATCTAATAATATATAGAAGGAAAAAAAATTGCTAGCCAGTAGCACCAAATAGAAACTCCTCCAAAATTTTTGATGCTTCAGATGCCTCATTTTGCAGAGCTTTAGACATTGAAGTTGTAGCAGAACTGCTGCTGGTTCCACCACTAATCAAACTGTCACCAGCAATGCTTTTCTTAGGAAGAAAAATACTAGATCCATTTTGTTGTTTGACAAATGGTTTAGCAGTCGAGCAATCAGTATTTTTCCGTTCCTCTTTGGATGCCTTTGCTGGGTTTTCTTCATAGCGCATACTTTTCTCAGGAAGCAAACTGTTTGTAAGCTTATTGGTGATATTTGACAGTCCATTTCCAAGTGTAATAAAGCTGATTCCCTTCGGCATTTTCATAGGTTTCTTTGCCGAACCCAAATTGACTTCCAAATTCTTAGACGAGACATGGGTAGTGCTTGAAATAATAGTTTTTGCAGGAGCATTTACATTTGCATGGTTCTTGTTCAAACAATTTTGTATGCCCGCATTCAAATTTTCTTCTGTTGATGGAGAAACTAACTTTTTAGCATCTGGCAAAGAGGAACCTTCAACATCCACAATCTAAAGAATGAATGATGAAGTTAATTTTGGCCGAAGAAGCTAAAGATGAAAACTTATGGTAAACAATAGAAAACACTATGCAAGAGAATACCTTATGAGAAAACTTGCATTTATCACCTCTATAGCATGTGCCTTTTGACTGGAAGTTGTGGCATGGATACTTGGAGAGTTCATGATCAAATTGGCACTCGTCGCCTTTCAAACAAGAGTCGCAAGCGAAGTACTTGCATGGCTGCGAAACAACCAACTAGAAGTTATCAAGAATAAAAAGGAAAAATCATGATAAGATTTAAGCTAGGGAACAGCTATGTATGTTTATGACTTGCAAGTAAATAGCTACAAATCCATAAGAGTACTTTGATATTAAGATTAACTGGTAGAAGAAAAATATTGCAAAACGAGAAGGATTAACAGAATGCAAGTGAGATGAGTCTAAAAAGCTGTAAACATATACATGGGGCACTTAATATCAAGTCACAAGCCAATCACTTAAAGAGAAATAATAAACTTCACAATATCAATGTCTTGAATTTTGAGGCAGAGTATTCTTCAACTAGTGATGTCAATTAGCCATACCCGGGCCAGCACGACACCGGCTCACGCTGACCTGGTTTCTGTAATGCTGGCATGGGCACAACACAACAACAGACCATCCTCAACATGCTCCAGAGTGTTCCAAGTTCGCACCTAGCATGAGCCTTTAGCCTGGCCACATTGTGCCTAGGCCAAACTAGGCATGTCGGCTAGATTTATATAAAAAAGGATAATATATTAAATTTTAAAATTTCTAAAAAACCTAAAGAATGAAATTTTATAATTAAAATTTTGATATTTGCATGATTACATCTTATGTTTAGTTCAACACTCTCAAATTTGGTGCCCCTATGGGTTGTCACGGATGATACCTGCAATCCTGCATGGGTGATTACTCCAATAGTTATTGGGGGTCAATTCCCGGTGGATGCAAAATGTCTTGTTGGATGTTTGACTTCCCTCATGCAAAAGACTGCCGTGCTAAGGCAAAATGCCTCCATGATTTATCTGCCCGGGGTCAGTCGCCCGTTGAGCATTATTGATTTACCTATCTGTATCTAGCTTGGGGGTCGGCCATCTAAGGTGAGTGTTATCACCTTTTGCTCCAACAGTCTCAAATTTGGTACCACATCAATATGTCATAGATAATTATTGGAATGAAAAATATACATATCGAGTCCACACCATCTTTTGTCCTTCTAGGGTTGCTTGCTTACCTTCCTTTAGAAGCATCAAGATCCACCTAGTTCTATACTATTACTAACCATATCATTTAGACCTATAAGTTGACAAGTAAATCATCTTATTGCTAGCTTGGTCAAATGGCTCCTAGTGTGTACCTACTTTGCTCCAGCTGACTTCATTTTTATCAAACTTAAATGTCATGTAGCCCTCATCTCGTAGGCGGTCCTCAACTTGTAACTGATCCTTCAAACAAATGCACATCTCCAGGCTCTCTTAATTCAAGTGGCTCCTCTCATCCACAAAGCGATTACTTAAATACTAAAACAAGCCTCTACTTAATGAAAATAAGGAAACACATTGACATAAAAAAGACAAAGACTGAAGAAATAAGTCAACAACTGTCCAATTTGACAAAAAAGCTTCACAACTACTCCACCTTACCACTCGACCTATACCTTCGCTTCACAGCTACTCCACCTTACCACTCGACGAATGCCTCCACTTCACAGCTACTCCACTTTCCCACTCAACCAATTAAGGAAACACAATGACAAAAAAGGCAATGATTGAAGAAATAATCTAACAAATATTTGATTCGGTTAAAAAGGTGTCTTCGCTTGACAACTACTCCACCTTCCCATTTGAAGGAGTCAAGTTCTCTTCGGCGGTCAAGAATTTAATTCTATAAAAGTTGTTTAAGTCATTAATTTTTATAATTTATTAGAACTTAAAAAAAATGGAGAAGTCAATTAAGTTTTATTAGAAAAAATAGAATTTTATTTAAAAACTTTGTTATTTTATAAACAATGGGGCGTTTTATCAAACTATAAAAAAGGAATTAGGATGCCATATAATGGTAAACTCTTTGACTTAATAGAGTTTCCAATTTCCTTTTCCCTATGGCTTTCTATGTGAGAATTGGTAACTTTCCTTTGGGTGAGGATTCCATCTTTATTTGTCCATTGTGTTGCATCACTTCTGCTACTATATAAACTAGAACTAGTACATTATGAGCCATGTGTCACAACCTACCAAATTTCAAGCTCAAGAGATGTTCTTGATCTATTATTTAACCCTCTTGATCCATGGCTTTGGTCCATGGTCTTTCTTTTATGTTTTTCCTTTAGAGATTATTATAGACATTTCTAGAATTTTCTAATCATGAAAATATTTAGGTATTTTGTAGGATGAAATATTTAGATACTTTGTAGGAGCTTTCTATACATGTAACATACATTGTGGGATCAACCCAATCTTAACCATATATTAAGGAGGATACATAAAAAGAGCTTCCTTCTCTTCACTAGTAATCATCCTCAAGAATAGTAATCTCACTTTAGTTACTAATCTTTCAAGCTCTCTCAATCTCTTTTGGCTTCTCTTGTGGGGGTTTCAAACAAGTTAAGCCTACTTAGCAACTTTGCAAAGATGAGTTGTCTGTGTCGCGGGGGTAAGTGGTGCTAAAACCAAGCCCGTGATAGTTGATATTGGAGCCAAAGTTCCTACCATTCAACATTTAAGTATTGTTCTTAAGAGAAATGACATCCAATGTTGAGACCTTATGAAATCAATATTGTGCAATGGAGAAGCAGCGCACACAAGGCATATGTGGCAAGGCTAAGGCAGCGGAGGTGGATGCTATTGATGCACGAGTTGGTACCCTGGAACAAGCTATCTCCAAGATGCAGTCCACCATAAAGGATATCAGTGCTGACAACTTCGAGATGAAGTCCATTAATGGGATTATTGAGGATCTCACCAACTATATAGATGTGTAGAGATGGAGTGTAGAGACAGTACGGTGAATTAGGTGTTGCCACCGAGAAAAATCATTCTTGATATTAAATGCTTAGCATGTGGAGCTGTAAGCTATCACTTAGGAGCATGTCAAACGCATTTGCAGAGTAGAAGTTGCAGGATTAACTGCCAGAAATGGGACCACACACACATAATGAGTCATAGGCACTTGTGGGATTAGCTCAAGGTGTTCAAATGTCAGCAACATCAACACTATCTTAATGCCAATAATAGTCATCTATAAGGGCGCTCATGATGCCAAGGAGGCTGAGAGTCTCTTGTACAACCTTAAAAGGTGGTTGATTTGATGTAGTGAGATCCCAAGGAGACTACAATGCCAAGGAGATTGACTTATACAACCTCTCTTGTATCATTAGATTTTATGTAGCAAGAGAGACGGTTGATTCCACAAGAAGATTTGCGAGAATATAGTTACTTATTTTTCACACTTAAGCCTTTTCATCATTATTAACAATGTCAAAACACATGACACTTACATTGAATACCTAATAAGGCGTGCATCTCTAAGGTATCTTGGGGATCATCGCCATTGCTTACCTCTTCTTTGTCACGAGCAAGAGTTGTAGTCAAAGTTAGTTGTAGATAGGTTTATGGGTGGATTAAGAAGGAAAGGTTGTGAGACTTATCTCCAACAATGCTAAAGAATTGCTCCAAGACCCATCGTACAATTCAGGATCGAGTTGGTATTCACCCACCTACAATGACTCCATGTTCTACTTACCACCCCCAAACTTGGTGCGCCAATGTCGGTCATTATATTTTACAAAAATACACTACAACAATAACAACAACAACCACCAACCTTTATCCCACTAGGTGGGGTCCGCTACAATAATACATTATAAAGATTAATTAAAGAATTGATAAGAATTTGCTTGATAAATAGAAAAGAAAATGTGAAATGACAAATTTAAAAACAATGTGTACTTTGTGAGAAGAGGCGAGGACAAATTGATGAGACCATAAATATTGGTGCTAAGATTGGTGATGTCACAAAAATTACGTATACATACTACGAATTGTATGTATATAAAAAATACATTATATATTATGGTAATTAACAAGAATATAGAGAATTAATAAATAAAAAGAGATTAATGGGGACATTAGAGAATGAAAAGGCAGGCAAAATTTAAAAGGATGTCCCTTATTTTTGTTATCATCAAAAGGGCAACCCAATTCGAAAACATATTAAAACAAAACTCCATCCTATTTTTCATATTGAAAATACACTTGTTCCAATATTGTTGTAGCAACTTTGGCTAACACTGGCTACAACATGTGGCAGCTTTGTTCAAAACTGCTACATCGTACCAAAATTGCCTGTAGCAGTTTTGGCTAAAAGAGCTACACATGTAGAAATTTTAATCAAAATTGCTATAGCAGTATTGAAGCGAATTTGACTAAGTTGGAGCAATTTTGACCAATGCTTTACTTGTATAAATTTATCCAAGTAAGAGCAATTTTGCTTTGTGTTGTAGCAATAGTATTGGAACGAGGGCATTTTCAAATGAAAAATGTGGTGGTGTACTCATTTGATATTTTTTCAAAATAGGGCACCCTTATAACAATAACAAAAATAAGGGGCACCCTTTTGCTTTTTGTCTAAAATGAAATTGTTTGAGAGAATTAAGCATACGAGAGCTTCAGAATGTCTGTGATGAATAAAAAGGATTAGAGTATTTTGATCATTTTAAGGGTGTTTGACCAAAACACCCTTTAAAATTAATATTTATATCTGTTGATGAGAATTTTGGTAAAAAAAAACTACCAACTAAATTAAATTGGAGATGCGGTTGTCAAGCTAACTCGTTTGGGATGTGCCATGCATGACCACATCCACACTGGGTCCATGTCAGAATAAGGGGTAAGTCAGGCCCAATATGGCCCAACCCATTATGGTTTAAGCGTTTTGTGTCAAGCCGAGCCATGGGCAGACCAGCCCATTTGATACCTCTAACTCAATGCTTCTACCAATAGACCCTTGCCCTCCTCTTTCAAGATGGCAATGAGCATCTCAACATAAACCTGATGATGTGATCCTACCTAAATCTCATTATATACTCTCTAATACTTATTCCTCATTTAAAGCTTAATCGATTAGAAAAATGCATACCCCAGACTCTAAAATACCTACCAATTTAAGTATTCACATAGTAGACTGGATGGCCTATGGTATGTATGTATTCACATGTACCTGCAATTTAAGTACCCTACTTGTACATAGGAGTTAAGTGGCCAAAAATTAACCCCTACTTGCATATATATATAGGCACCTCAGCCCAACACAAACGAGTTGAGAGCCAAGTATCCAATTATCAGGTACTCAATCACGAAGACCCATGAGATTGTCAATTGAGGCACATGGTTTACCTTGCATTATAAGATGAAAGCAGGAAAAGGAAATGACATTTTATCCATATGGACATGCAAAATTATCCATCATATGTCAAGTAACATCTAGTTTATGGACCAAGTCACAATTGAGGCACATGGTTTATCTTGCATTAGAAGATGAAAGACTAAAAGGAAATGACACTTATCCATATAGACATGCAGAACTATCCATCATATGTCAACTAACATGAAGTTTACAAACCAAGTGAAAAAAAAACACAAAGCGATGTTCTTCATGTAACCATAGATAGTAAACTATCACCAATAACAAAGGGGTTTAAAAAAAATCCAAAACTTGGAGAAAGAATATATATTTTAGGTGAGAACTCTACCTGTGACTTTGTGTGAGGTGTGGCGTCGTGGGAAAATTTGCACAAATCTCCCTGCACGGAAAAAAATCTTTTGTAAGATTTTTGTACGACAGCTAAAAAGGAATTGGATTAACTCTGGTATAATAATCATTATAGACAATAAAAAGGGCAGCCCGATGCACGAAACTCCCGCCATGCGGGGTCCTGGGGAAGGATCCATTGTACGCAGCCTTACCCTGTTTTTTTTTGCAAGAGACTGTTTCCAGGATTTGAACCCGTGACCTTTTGGCCACAAAGCAACAACTTTACCGTTGCGCCAAAGCTCCACTTCATTATAGACAATAATAGACAATAAAAATAACAAATTTAACCACCGAGACCATGGATAACATTTTGTGATAAGACTTTCATTTCTTCAATCATCTTTCAAGAAAACAAATAATACAAAATGCATGATATTCCACTGTTTAAAATTTGAGAAAGTTTTGACCATGTTTTCATTTGCTCAAACTTTAGCTAACAACCTGAAGACCATGTCAGCTTGTCTCATGGCAACCTGCCACAGCAAAATCACATACAACATAGGATCAAGACATCAGGAAATGAATGCACAATGAAAATGATATCCTGGATAAATTTTCTTAAGATGTGAGCTCTCTCAAATCACCTTGAAGATCACAAGAATCAAGTAATAACACGGCTAAATTAGGGTAGTAGTTAAGATTTTGGCATTTGTGCACTTCATGTGGTGCCAACGATGATTTATTTCAACCATATTTATCTTTTCCTAAAAAACTAGTAGTAGTTAAGATTCTATAGATCATCATAATGTGACGCCAGCAACAACTTATCATCATCAACCCATGTTTGTCCTAGTTATTCGGGTTGACTATAGGAATCTTATCTCTCCAATGAACTTTTTGCAATTCAAGGTTATATCACTAATAATATACAAATTAAAAATATATTTTTTCCGTACTAAGTAATATTTTTTTGGTCTTCCTCTACCCTCTATACTTTTTAATCTAATAGATCCAATGTTTCTAAAGGTAAAACCTATTGAATATCTTTGAACATGAACTCATTGTCTCAACTTCATTTCTCTAATTTAGCAGTCCATTGGAGCTACACCTAATTCCTCCTAAATATTAATTTTTTAAATTTTATCCTTTCTAGTGTCAGCTCATCCACCTTAGCATTATCAATTATATTACATTAATTTTTTATATCTTGTTTTATAACAGCCCAACACTCAAATCTATGAAGTCTGAGAAGGTGTATGAAAGTGTAGTAAACTTTTCCCTTAAGCCTGAGGCCTACAAGTCATGCTACTAACACGAGAACCAAGACACCAGAAGCTCCTTGATATCTTCATCAATAGTTTCTCCATATTAAATAATAGATTCAAACTATCTAACAATTTTCACATGAAGTTCATATACACCCATCCATAGTTGCAAATTTTGTATCGTGCCGGATGAAACAAATGAAATTTGTCGTTCCGCCCGCCGCCCGATACCAATACCAGCACCACGGGCTGCCACGATCCCGCATGGTTATAGGGGCACCGCGATCCCGCGGCAACCTCCACAGACTCAAGGGGCACCACGATACTACATTTTCCCCCCTTTTTAAAAAAAAAAATTTATTTTTTAATTTTTTAATATTAAGGTTAAAAAAATAATTTAAAATTAATATATTTTATATTTAAAAAATATTGAAATCATATCGACATGGTACGATACAATACTGAAACTGTATTGTTCCTATCATAAATCAAAACTTCGATACGGCTTGAAATTTTAAACCATAGTATAAATATTAACCAAACATAATATAATGACAAGATGGAAATGTCATCTTATTGAAATAAATGATTTGGAGAACCAAAGGAGATAAGTAGCAATGCATTCATTATGTGCTAAAATCTCATACCAAGTACCATATACGTCAATGAGAGTAAACAATATAAATTAAGAGATTGATGCACAATATAAAAAACAAATAAGTAAAACATTGAACCATACACATCAGTAAAAAAACACAAATCAAAACTGTAGAAATGGATAAGCTAACCTGTTGACATCTGCCTATCATATAAAAGTTGCAGAGTTTTACTGCTTTTGGCTTTACTACTGGCGGAAGCTTCAATCTCTTAACTCCTTGTTCCCTCTCTTTCTCTGCTCTTTTCCTTCTCCTAGATTTCTGCAGAGAAATAAGCAAACAAAAAAAAGGGATTCAGTTTGATGGCTATCTACTAAATGCAAGGGCATTTTAATAAAATGCTCATGGCTTAAGTGCTTCGGTGTATATATGAACAGTGCAGCCACCTTTTTCTGTGCTTTTCTTTCCTCGGTTAAAGCACCTCTTTTTCTCTTTGGTCCAACTTTACCAGCCTGTAAAAACACGGAGACATAGACCAAACAAAATCAGGCAACAATGAAGAAAGAAGGCTGCTAAACTAAAAAAATTGAGTTTGAAGGTTCAGTCTGCTATCAGCCAATTGCATCCTGCAAGAATTCTCATTATTTTGAGTTGTAATTGTATACAAGGGTTTTTTCAGCAACCAAACAACCCAAAGTCCAAATGAATAGCAGTGCTTATCATACAAATCATAAAGTTCCAATCATAATGTTGCTTAGAAATAGGAATGAAGCAGAAAAATCTAAGATCACTATCAAAGGAAAACATGCATTCTGTGTAAACAGTGATGAGTGATCTATGACAAAGAGATGGCCAAAGATAGAATGTAACCAATGGATGGAAACATAATCATTTAACTATTAGAAGAATGTAGAAAGATAAGTTTATTGATAATGAGTACGAATATAAACTTTTGGACAATAATTTTATAAGGTCAACACCACCTTCAAAGTGAAAAGAATAAATTGACTTGATTATAAAAGAAGTATATCAACATTACTCACATTCTGACAAATTGTTTTCTCCTCGTCCAATGTAAGAGTAGGCAATGCAACTTCATGCTTCTTGGCATCCATCAAAGGTACATTATGACAACTTTTTAGTTCAACATTTAAATGTATATCATCCAAATTAAGATCATCAGTAATGTTATCTTCATCAACACCTGCATAATGGTTATCCATATTCAGGTTAGAAGCACTCAAGATAGTGTTCTCGCCGGAAGAATCAGTTCCACAGGGCTTAGTGAGACAATCAAGACCTTCTTTATTAAGAATGTCACTCCAATCAGAAATTTTATCTGTTTTCTGACCCTCATGAAGATTATTCTGATGTGTCACCAAGGACCCAAATTCATCTGAATTCCAAAAATCACCAGCAATTTGCCCTTCTTCAACTTCTTCGCTGTCTGAATCTAGTAAGGAATCTAAAAGGCTCTTATGATATTGTTCCTTAACTAAACATTCAATAGAAGAATCCAAGAGTGTTTCTTGATGTTTTTCAACTGGTTCATTTGTAGAGTTTGAATATGGCAATGAATCTAAAATGTTCTTATGTAATTGTTCCTGAACTGAGGTGTTCATGGAAGAATCCAAGAGTGTTTCCTGATGTTTGTCAACTGATTCATTTGTGGAGTTAGACATATCCTCCTGGGGTTGAACCACCAGAAGCTTATCACTAGACAAATATGTAATGGAATCTTTAACAGACTCTGCGTGTCCATTCACTTTTCCCCCAAGCAATTCAGTGGAATTAGTCAAAGTTTTCAACTCAAAACTTTCTGTTCTTGTTCTATTAACTCCTTTAGCTTCTAGTATATCTTTGTTCCTTTCTTCTGATTTGCCAATTGTCTCAACACTCTGAATATCGGAATCAAGGCAAGGTGGATTGTCAGACTGGGCATCAGCAACTTTGCTGTGCAATCCTCCAGCTAAGCCAAGTATGCTACTGTGCACACCTAGTAGTTCAAAGAAATTCAAAGAAACCAAAACAATTATTAAATGGAGACGTCAAGTAAAATATTCACTTAGTTGTATCGATGATCATACCTTTCTGAACTCGATCAACACCTAGACCACTGTCCGCTTGCTGATTACCTAGCTCCACCATTGTATCCGAAGCCTGACCTTCATCAACTCCAGATTGAAGCTTCAAACTTTCAGACATAAGGCCATTCACCGCCTGACAATTTCCCCACTTCTCATTCCCCAATTTCTCATCCAACCCAAGATTATGACTTGAAGCAACATGGAGGCTAGGGCTTATATTCCCACTGCAACCATGCCCAAGCTCCACAGGCAAAGCTCCACCATTGCTTTGATCAAAGGAGAAATCTTTTTCACAAAACAGGGGATCGGAAATTTTGGCACTGAAGATGGGTCTTGGATTCTCTCGAGATTCTGGAGTGGAAATGAAAGATTCATCAAGGCAAAAGGAGAAGATCCTAACAAGAGTACGATAAGAGGCACTGTCGAGATGGGAACTCCGACGCAGGAGTGGAAGGTGGGGCAAGCAGCTCTTGGCCGGAGGGTTTAGGGTTTGGACAACATTTAGTTCCTCCATGGGTACAAACTCTGCTACACCGCCAAGCTCTCACTTTCATCCAAAGTACGCTAGAAATGTTGATAAGGTATACCTAGCAATCATGTCAATAGTCAAAACAATAATTATTTCAAAATCTAGATGCAAGAACAAGATAGTAACACAAAGGTCATAAGAGGAGAACAATCAAAAGAAATCACAAGAAAGATATCTAAACCGAAGAGTAGTACTTTCTAGTTATACAACCTCTATTGTCATCATAGTACAAAAGTGGAATAAGGTAGCAAATATTAAACCACTAGATTCACTAAACAAACTATCACACCCCAAGGGTATACTTGTCCGTTCAATCGGACGGCACCCCCTAGTGATAATGTTCGATACCAAACCAATTAAAGCTAACACAAACACCAATGCGATAATCACTATGTTTTTAAAATGCTAATGTGTGTGTATATACATGAACATGTGAACATACTAACTAAACAAGCTAAAACCAATACTCAAACATTCAATACCGAAAGAAAACTATAAATACAAGCAGCGGAAATATAAACCAAACAACTTGAAAAGAAATCCAAACTCGAGTGGAACTGTAGTCAGGACCTTTGAGCGACATAACACATCTTCTACCTTCTAACCTAAAAGTCAATGGAAAAAATAAGGATAGTGAATACGACAACTCAGCAGGTAGATAGAAAGATAGTGCATGAATTACAAAGTGTAAAGAGATCAAAAGGAAGCAGTCTCGGGTAATAATTTACTTACTACACAAGTAAGAGTAAAAGCAGCAAAATACCAACATAACCATCTACAATCCTGATTAGCGGGTATGACAAATAAACCGAGTATATATAAAACAAGCACATAACAAGGTCTAGTAGGCAAACAGGATAAGGTAGCTATCTAGCTCCTCGGCTACTGACTGCGGGCAAAAACATGCTACCACGAATGTGTCTCGTGGACAGTCAGGGTGTGTACATAGTTGTATAGCTTTTGACTACGGGTAATTACATGCTACTACGAATGAGTCTCATGGGCAAACAAGGGGTAGCTATCTAGCTATGATTGTAGGCAACAATATGCTACCACAGATGGGTTTCATGGGCGGTCCAAATGTGTACAAGTATAACATGTATATAAGTATAACAACAAGTAAAACAATAACAAACACATCAAGAGAACACTAGTCAACCAATCTCATTAAGAGAATACTAGTCATCTAATCATAATTATAGGGATCTTTAGCGAAAAATAATAAATATACGTAGCGGAAAAGTTGATCCCTCCATAGATCCAAGCGAATGCAGAATACATGTTTGATCTAGTAACAACCTTTGTTGCGTGAACGGAACCATCCCGACAACAACTTTACTTCGAAAGATCTCAACACTATCAGAATAGTCGTACCTCTTCGGTATCCACACGAACTCATCCTTCGTTCGTCGCACAAACTCAACCTTCAGAGAAGAACAACCTTTGTTGTGTTAGCAACAACTACAAGGTGCTCATAAGAACATCAAGTGTCTCTTATGAAAATTTCACTAAAAAAGGATTTTGTATTCATTCAATGAATACCAAGGGTTTGTCTTTTGGTCATCTTCCATTAATGATGAATTAATGGGTTGGATTTTAGTATATTGGATTAAATTAATCTAATAACCCAATGGGTCTAGCCATTAATCCAATGAGTCTAATCCGAATTCATTTGAGTCTAATCCGGATTTATATGGATTAAACCGCTAATCTTAAGGTCCATAGTATTTTAATCAAACTAAAATAAACCTATCTCGAGATCAACATGTTCTCTGTGTGACCAAATAGGTTCTCATAACGTTGCCAATGTCTCTAAAATAACATTTTAGATACATAAGCAATGAGTACATCTAGTAAGTAATACATCATTGCTACCAAGTAACGAGAATGTTAAGATCCGACCTAACCTTTCTGTGTCTATTATGTTGTATAACTTAGTCCTTCTATCCTCAATATCTAAATCGATCCATGAGGCATAGACTATGTCATCATCTATCAATATTTATGTTTCTTGATCTCTAAATAGACTCACTTAACCAAATAAGCTCAATACTTCATATTGACTTGTTTGAGCATGGTCATGCATTTTAGTAATCCTATTTAATCAAGGGGTCCATAGATATTACTTCCGTCATATAGAAGGGATAGATCACATCTACATCACTCACATCCCTCCGCATAACTTATTGCATACCAATAATCGACTTTATGCTTCACCTTGTTACAAGTAACGTTTGCCAATATCAAAGTACACAACTCATTATGTAGGAACCGTAGTGACTTGTCTAAGGACTATTCATACTAATAGTCACTATGAAAATGTTTATGACACTCATATAATGATCCATAAAATATTCTCATAGCAGGTCAATTCAGTACATATTCTCTAATATATAGTCATGTGTCAACTTGATATCTTATATCCATGACTTGTGAAATTACGTCATCAATTGACCTACATACTAGTCTCAACGCATTAATATTGCCCTTGTATATGAATACTTGCCTAGGAATAGTTTAAGAGTAATGTTCTATATATATCTACAGTCTCTCACTATCAATTCAACCAATTGACATGTTATAAACTAGAACCTACTATCCTAGGACATTATTATACTTATTTATCTGGCATTGATCTAAAGTAAATATAATAACCATAAACTTTGCCTTCTATTAATGAAATATGATACAAAAGTCCCTTTATCGATCATCTCATAATTGACTCGTAGGGTTAATACTAACAATAATATCTTAATTAACTCTATAGTATCATCATAAATACAATAAAACAATGGGGTCGAAATCAAGTAGTCCAAGATATCAATCCAAAGAATATAGTCAAGTAGAATACTCTACTACTTTGCTATGGTATGATATGTATCACATCTAGGCACGAGCCAAAGTATATAATATACTACGATATAAACACACGAGCATAAGTATATAACTACACTATGGTCTGGTAATATCCTACATATATAACCAACCCAAGGACTGCAAAGATATCAAAATAGAATAAAATAAGATAAAGCAACAGAGGTCAATTGCAAGAACAATATAGAGTGGATATAAGGTAAGCAAGTAACTGTTGTCTCATCAATATATAATAATAAACAATCATCCACTAAGATTAAATAAATTATAGAGGTAAGGAAGAACTACCCAGCTCTATTGTAGATCGTTTTAACCATCTTCAAGTCAAATAATCTGCCTCTAGCTAGTATCTACAAATACAAGATACGAAGATAAATCTAAGGGTCTATAAATCAACTAATCAATCTATTAATTAGTCACTATATTAATTAATCAACTTATTAATTAATTCATTGTTGTTCCGATTATTAATTCATTTAACTCTTAATTAATATCCAAATAATTATCTAGTTGATAATCTGAATTAAGCTCCACTAGCTATCCCAATTGATAATTTTAATTTATGGTATAGTAATCAATTAATTATCTATTTAATCGATTATCCTATTGATCAAACAACTTTCAAATCGATTATTATTTTACTTAGTTATCACTTACCCAATTATCATTCAACAACCCATTAAATCAATTACGTCTAAATTGATCAACTAATCCAAGGACAAAGAAAACCTAATCAGCTAAGCCTATAATTAATTAAATAAATTAATTCGTTACCAGATATACATTAAACAACAATAAACCTGTTCTATTAATCCCCTAATCAGTAATCATGGGGGTCAATTAATCCATGTATTAGTCCATTTCCGACTATTATTAATCAAATGTTAAATCAACTGAAATTAACCTTAAACAAACTCTTAGCGGTGACTCACGGCGGCAGGCGGCTGGTGTGGCACGCAGTCGGAGACAGGAGATCAGAGTCGGAGGTGGGCCGCAAAAGCGACGGTGCGCGAAGCCGTAAGCAGCAGATGGTTGCATGCCACCTACACGATCAAGGATCCCGATCAGCGTGATCGATGGCTGCAAGGGACATGAAGTCGTGTCCAGCGATGGTGGCGCCCGTGATGGCAAGGACAGCGGTCCTTCGGGACGGTAGCACAGATTAGGGAGGAAAACGACTGATACGGACAGCCGTGTCACGCGCCCCAACCACGGGCAAGAGGCGACGTCGACCGCTGACTTGTGGGATGGCAGTATCTAGGGAGGATAGGGACGAGAGAGATGGTCAGAGGCGAGTGGCGGCTGCGGCGAGTGGCGGCTGCGGCGAAGGCGCCGCGAGGCTCGTGAGAAGGTCTCTACGCATGTTTTCGGACTTAGGTTTTTACTAACAGATGTTAATAAATTCAATAACTCCCAGACTCCAAACGGCTTTATCACACAGGATATTCAGGTTGTTACTCAAGTACTCGCAATTTTAGCCCAAGTTATAACAAATTTATATAAATTTTTCCAGCAAATGGGACACGCAACTAAAGGATATTGGGCTCCTGGATTGCCCGCTGCGAGCGCTTCCCAATTTATCCTGGTGGCCGATGGAAAACTTCCGTGGGACTAGGTCGGTCACCCAAGGCTCGACGTTACCCAGTCTGATTAATCATTTTTTTTATCACACAGGACAGAGTGTCATGCCCAATGAAGGGTATAAAGTAGGTAAATTTAAGTTGAATCCGTTGAGTTAATTCGTTTCATTAAATAATTTAAGTAGCTTGGATTAAAATTTTATTAATCCAAGCCCGTCACGAGCTGACCTACCAGGCCCATGACCCGCATGGGTTGGTCTGTGATGAGTTTGAGTTGGCCTGCGGATCGAGAAACATATGTAAATTAAATTTTATGTCAATTTATAAAAATAGTACTTTTTATTCAACATAAGTACTTGTTCATATTCATTTATATTTAAAATACATGTTTATAGATATATTTGGTTGATGAAACTTTTCCTGATTAAAACATTGAAAATATGAAATATTTTTTTTTATTAAATTTTGATAGGGTCGCGAGTTGACCTATCAAATCCGCAACCCGCCTTGGATTGGGTTGGGTTGGAAATTTTCCAACCCGTCAAGTTGACCGATCGGCCCGCCTCACCCCGCCAAATGGTTGGCCTGACACTGGCCGACCCGCACCCGCCACGGATTGGCCCGTCTGACAGCTCGTATACTTTCTCAATTTATGTTGATGGTTGATAAAAAAAAATTCTATAAAATCAGACTGATCATCTCATGTTCGACTTGACCCTATTAAAATCAAATCTCTTGTCTCGAAACATGAATGTTTTTATTCCAAAATGATACACTCTTCTCCACACAAAACAAAGTTCTCTCCCTTCACTTTTAGCCGCACACTTTTCACATGGACGAACTCCCTTTAAGGAAAAGAAATGTAGTGCGGTTTGTGGGTGTGGCAAGCAACTACAGAGCAGTTGCAATTGTCATTACCCTCCCACTACTAACAACTTCCACTCGTCCAAGTTAAGTCACATAAACCATATACGAATCCAGTCATAAAAACTAAATAAGAATCATATTACAAAGGTCATATTAGAACACTCAATCGATACTTAAGAAAAAATGATTCGTTCGACCACAATAAGAAAATATGTATTCAACAACACTCAAAATAAAATCGTTTATCTTTTACTTTTTTTTACAATAATTTTAACAAAAATCATTATCTTTGAGTATTTTTTTTTAAATCAAAGACAAATGTCACGTAAAATGGTTATCCTTGAGCAATTTTTTTGAGGCTACGATAATAATTTTTAAAAACTATCATATATTTATATTTATTGGGACAACAATAAATTTTTTTTTAAATTATTATTTATTTATGTTTTTACAGGGCTATGACACCAGTTTTAAAATTTATTATATGTGTGATTTTTTTTAAAATTTTCTCCCGCAATTTTTTTTCCTTCGCTGTTTTTTCTGTTTCGTAGGTTTTTTTAGTCGTGTTTTTCTTTCCCTCTCCCGAAATGTTTAGGTCAAAACCCTAAGAGTGCGTTTGGTTGGGGGTTATTCTTAATAACCTTAGTTATCCATCCAAGGTTATCAACAAAAACCCTGTTTGGTTTAGGTAATTGATGATTCCCGAGTAATGTTTCATGCCCGATACATCAGCAAAAGGAGCATGCAACCAGGAATCAGAAAACCTCGGAAAACTGAGGTTTTTCTTGATTCCGGGGTTAATGAATTATTTTTACTCAAAATACCCTCAGATAAGAGAAAAATATGACAAAAAAGAAAAACATAAAGAAAAAAATTAAAAATATAAAAAATAAAATTAAAAATTTTAAAAAATATATAAAAATCATAAAAAAATCATTAAAATCATAAAAATAATAAAAAAATAAAAAAATTGTAAAAACTTTAAAAAAATAGAAAAGCATTAAAAAAATAGAAAAAAAACATAAAAAATGAGGGAAAAATTAAAAATAGGAAAAAAAAGTAAAATTAATAAAATAATAAAAAATAGAATAAATGTAAAAAATATAAAAAATCAAAAATCAAAAAATTTAAAAATAAAAAAAAACTTAAAAAACAATCAAAATAAAAAAATATATATAAATAAAAAAAAACGTGAAAAAGTAAAAAAAAACGTGAAAAAGTAAAAAAAAAACATAAAATTAAGTATAGTTGGTTTTGTAACTGAGGGTAATATAGTAAAATATTAAAATCTTTAAATAAATAAATTTTGATTATATTATTTAAATTGAACTAAACAATATTTGATTATATTTTATTTCCCATAATCTTGATTATATGATTATCATCAAATAACTTTTATATATATATGATAATTTAACCAAACGCACCCTAAACGCCTTCCCTTCCCGAACCCGACCCTCTCCGCCTACGTCCCTTACGCCTCTGCCACCAGTCGCTCAACGTTCTTCTCCTCTCACTAACTGTCTCCCCTTTCTCCTTCAAATCCCTCGTTTCACCGCATAACCAGTTCTGCTTTTAGTGCAAGATAGGTTTAAGACTATGCATCGAATCCCCTTTCTCCTACCAAGATGATGAAGAAGTTGTTCCAGAAGAGAGCCAGAGAGTATCACTCAGACGAGGAGGATGACGTAGACAAAGAATTCCCAGAGGATCCTTCTAGCGATGACGAAAAAGACAAAGACTTAAGTATGGGAGATTCGGATGCGGCGGCTCTAAAGGCGAAGAGGAGGATGAAGAGGGAGTGAAGCATGGGATTACCAGGCTCCTCGAGGGTTGCAGGGCTTTTAAGGTCGCTTTTGCAAAGATTTTGAAGAGGAACCTCCCTCATGATCGCCTTGTAAGCGTTATAATTAGAGGTGTTTGATTCTTAACCAGATTAATAGATTTTTTCCATTAAATCCTTTATCTTTGGTCATCTTAGGGCCTAATATTGTCAATGCACAAAAAGCTTATCGCGGAGAAGCTTGCAGAAGAGAATTTTGAACAGAAGATGAAGGGGGAGATGAAAAAGCAAAGACATTCAGTCAGTATTATTATTACCCTTCATTTTGTTTTCTATCCTTTATGTTGACTTCACTAGGATCCGTATAAATATAGTGTGTATTTATTTTCATTTTCATTTCTAATATATACTTTAGTCTGACAAGAAGGGTCACACAAAGCCTGACAATTTCTTAGATGCAAAGGAGAAGTTTCTTATCAGTGCTGCAACTAAAGGAGTTAATCTTCGTGCTTCGAAAGGATGGCAATTAAAAACTTCACAATTTTTATTATTCCAAACGGTAGTTATCCACTGTTTTGTAGTTTTTATCAGTGTTGCAATTTAAGGAAGTAATCTAAGTACTTCAAAAGACAACACTTAAAACTTACACAAATTGTGCTATTTCATATGGTAGTTACAAGCTGTTTTTCTTTCGTTTACATCTAACTAAATAATATTCTTTTTGCATGTGTGTTGATGTCTTAGATTCTCAGTTGTGAAGCTATTTAATGCAGTAAGAAAACAAGCATTCCCCTTTTGAGTTGTAAATTATCTTGCATATGGTGGTTTTGCTATTTTTTCCGAGATAAGGCATAGAATTCACAAAGTGGCTTTAATCCTTCAAGTTCCAAAGATGAAAAAGGTAATGAATGGTGAATCCATACTTTGACATTCTTTGATACTGTATCCAATTATGAAAATTATCTCTCTATTTCTAAGAACATTAGTGTCTTAGTGATTTTATGATCTAGTTCGCAAATTGAACTGTGCACTCATATGCTAAACATAGCCAAAAAATATTCACTCATATTACTGACTTAAAAATGTAAATTCATTTTTCACAGCATTTTTCAGAACTCCAGAAGTCAACACCACAAGTATGCTATTACTCTTAATCACACGACTCGTTCGGGTGTAGTCACCTTATAAATGCAACGTGCATGTTGCTACTCTTCATTTTCCGTTTACTTAGATGTTTTAATTTTTTTTAGGTTTCTACTATGATTTATTCTTCTATTTACAATCTAGTCATTATAGTTCACATTCCTAGTTTCTTAATACCATCATGCAACCTTAGTTTAATTTGATGCCTAATGTTTCTCATATTGCTGACAAATGATTTCAGTAAAATTATTATCACAAGACTTTTAAATCTCTTGCCTTCTCTTGCAAAGCTCTAGTATGATAGCTCTAAATTGACATTGAGATTCTCTATAATTATATTGGGAGTTTCATAGATAAACTGTTGAGGTTTTTATCAATGGCTTCTTGTTAGATTGAAAGCACTAGAGGGAGGTGAATAGTACTCGTGACTTTTCACATTTTTCGTAAAAACTCGATCAAAATAATGCAACAGAATAAAGATAGCAGTAAACGAAAATAAACGCTAATATTTTCTTTTACTTGATTCGGAGTATGTGACGACTCCTACTCTAAGGAACGCGATCGATAATCGCTTTCGTTGGACAATTCACTATCAATTCGCAAATTATAAATACAAAGATAAGTACAATAAGATTATAATTTAAGTGCTATAAACAAAAATTATACCGACGACTTAAGGATTTGGAGAGTCGTGTTTTTGGTCGTCGGAGTTGCGTTGCAGAGTTGTAGAGTCATCTTTGAAGCAGTGCACAAGAGAGTGATCATCAAAATTGAGTTGTGTTATGTCCTCTGCTCGAACATGCTTTTATAAGTTGTTAAAAGCGCCTCTCAGTATCCAAGGTGCCTCCAGCTGTGATTTTTATCCCTTGCGCTTTGGTTGCGATAAGATGCGTGAACTACGTTGTTTATCCCTCTGAAGAAGCCTTCCAAGAGCTCTAAGACACCTCCAATGCTCCAGGGCGCTTTCCATGCACTCCAGGGTGCCTCCCCATGGCAAAAACCTTATCCCCAAGGTTTATCTGCGCGAGGGCGCCTCCGACCCTATCCAGGGTGCCTTCCATTGGATCCAAGACGTCTTCGAGAAGCTTTGAGGTGCCTCGAGTAGGGGTGAGCAAAAATTTGATTAAACCGAAAAAATCGACTGACCGATCAAATTTAAAAATTTGGTTCAATCTATTCGGAAATTCGGTTTTTTTCTTTTAAAAAATCAGTTATATCGGTTTGGTTTTAGAAATCATTATTCGGTTTAATCGAACAAACTAAAATAATATAAATCAGAATTTAAAAATTCAACCCTATATAAAATATTAGAAATCCTAAATCCCGAATCTATGCCACCGCCGCACTACAGAGTCCATCCACACTTTTTTTCTCCTTTCTCTACATCCCTCAACTACGCATCCCCTCCACGCTGCTCGATCACTTCCGTCCCGTCGTTCTCTCCTCCGACGTCGGTGAGCCTTGATCCCCTCTCGTGATCTCCTACTGTCGCTCTCTCACAGTCAGGCCTTCAAGGCCTCAACCCTCCTCAGTCCTCACGTCGCTCTCTTACAGTCGGGCCCTCAAGGCCTCAACCCTCCTCACGTTACTCTCGCCTCTCTCACAATCAAGGTCTTGCCTTTCGCCATGAACCTTGAATCTCCACGTTGAGCGATAGTAACTAGTAAATGCTTTCTGTTGCTACTTTTGTTCTTGTATTTTGTTGTTTGTTTGTTCTTGGGTTAGAGGCATAGCTTCTGTTCAAAAGAGAGGAGAAAAGCATGACACTTAAGACTGTCATTGTATTGCTTTTGGCCAAGCATAGCTTCTGTTCAGATTCGGATTCACAACTCACAAGAGTGATTTACTAGAGTCCATTTCTCCCAAGCCCTATCTTCCTCATCCTCACACCACAAATAGCAGGGACCACCAACTAGTGTCGGTAAGTAGTGATTCTATCTTCTCAATATTTTATAGTAATCTTTGCATTGATCAACATTGTTTAGATATCCTGATAAGTATCATCATGCTTTTAGTTTCATATTTGTCTTTTGATTTTAGTCAATTATATTTTGAATAGTCTTATCAATTATCACACCTTGCAATATTTTGAACAACGTTCTGTAATCAGTATTTATCTAATGTCAATGCAAAGAGATTTAGCAAATATGGATATTGATAATAGTTGTTCGGTACCACAATCTAATACCGGTCCTTCAGTGGAAACAAAAACTGCTGGAAATTATAAAGGAAAGATAACCAAGAGGAAAACAATGAAACCAAGAAGTGCAGTTTTGAATCATTTTGTAAAGTTTACTAATGCTGAATCAGAGATAAAAGCTAAATGCAAATATTGTGATAAAGTTTTTTTTGTGATCCATACAAGAATGAAACTACAAGTTTGAGATCTCATATCACCTCATGTAAAAAACACCCTCATGTTGTTGAAACAACTCAAGCACAGTTAAGTTTGCAAGCAAGTTCAAGAAAGGGTGAGGTGTCTCTGACTTCTTGGAAATTTGATCAAGATGCATCTAGAAAAACATTAGCTAAAATGATTATAATGGATAACTCCCTTTCAAATTTGTAGAAAGAGAAGGATTTAAAGCATTTATGGCCATGGTATATCCGAAATTCCGAATTCCTTCAAGATGGACGGTTGCACGTGATTGTATTGAATTATATACAGTTGATAGGGAAAAATTGAAAAATTTATTATAAGATTCAGCACAAAGAGTTTGTTTGACCACTGATTCATGGACATCTATTCAAAAAACTGACTATATGTGTTTAACAGCTCATTTTATTGATACAAATTGGAATTTGCAGAAAAGAATTCTCAATTTTTGTCCGATTATAAGTCATAAAGGTGAGGCTATTAGTCTAGCCATTGAAAATTGCTTGAAGGGCTGGGGAATTAATAAAATTTTTACTATTACAGTTGATAATGCAAGTTCAAATAATGTTGCTATCAATAGTTTCAAAAAACAAAACAAAAAAGATAATTAATTGGGATTCTACTATTTTAAAGGGAGAATATGTTCATATGAGATATGTAGCTTATATAATCAATTTGTTTGTTGTTGATGGCTTAAAAGACATAAATCATTTTGTGATGAGGGTGAGGAATACGATTAAATATGTTAAACAATCTCCCACTACATTAAGCAAGTTTACAGAATGTGCAGAGATTGAAAAAATTGAAAGTAAGAACTCATTATGTTTAGATGTCAGTCGCTGCGGTCCAAAGGTGAGTAATCTACCAATCTCCCTCATAAAGGTATGGAATATAAAAAAATGCGAGCTACCAGTATCTATCAGCATATCAGCAGATAAGGCATAAATGGAAATCGTATCGCGGAAAACGGATTCGTCGGCCCGCTGCGTATCCTCTATGGTAATCGCGTGTATCCGTCCAGTCTCTGGCGGAGGTGGGGGTGGTAGCGCTACCAGCACCGGTTGCATCTGAGCAGGAGCCGGCCACTGAGGCGATGCTGGATACGGGGCCAGAGGTGGAAGAGAGGACTGCGACTGATAGTGTACAGGTAGCTGGGACTACGTCTGGTACTGAACCAGCGGCTGGGGGTGCAGATATTAGGCTAGGGGCTGAGGCTGTAGCTGATACTGGGGTCTCACGATAGCACTCTGTGGTACCATGAGGGCACTGGGGTGCTCCTATCCATACATGTCATAAGCAACAACTGCAGGGGGAGATATCCTCTGCTAGCGATGCGAAGATTAGGATCTCCGCCCTCCTCGATGAGTCCCAGACTCACTAAGCTGAACTCCATGACCAAAAACTTCGAAAGCAATATGCTGAGCCTTCATCAAACAATCTCGGCTCAGGTGGCAGTTTGCAATAATAGCAAACTGAATGTCCCAAGGAGCAGGCTGACGTGATGTGGTCTCTGGACCCACATCTGGTGCAGCGAATGTCGCTGGCGGGTTGTTTTCGGGTCTGCTGAGGAGGCCGGAAACGTCCTGATGAAGACCGCCTCGACTTCTGAGGCTGACCAAATGCCCCAAAAGTTGCTTGACCTCTCCGACTACAATTACTCTGTTGTTGTGTAGCCTGTGGCTACTGGATCTGTCCAGATGTCTGTTCCGTCTGTTTCTTTTTCTTATCCGGGTACGCTATCTGGTGAGCTGACTCTATCATCAGGACTCTGTCCAGAGCCTCTATGTAAGATGAGTTCCCAAAACCGGCAAGCTTTACTTGCAGATGTCCATCCAGTCCCTAGATAAACTGAAGCATGCGGGATCTATCCTCAGCAACTAATTCTGAACAAAATCTGGCCAACCGATTAAACTCCGCATTGTACTCTGTCACCGAGCGGTTGTTTTATCGCAGACTCGGAAAATCCTGACGGTGAGTCATCTGATATACCCGTGGGAAGTAACGGCTCTCAAAAGTCTCTCTGAATCTGGCCCAGGTGATGTTCTGCTCGCCTATGATGGAACGCTGCGAAGCCCATCAGGTGTCGGCCTCATCCCGTAAATGGAAAGCAGCTAGCTTTGCTTTCTCCCACTCGGAGCAAGCCATATAGAAGAAGGTCCGCTCTATGGTCTCTATCCAAGACTGGGCCACACTCGAATCAATCTCTCCTCGGAAGAGTGTGAATCAGTGTTGCACGGATACGGATACGGGTATCGTATTGGATACGACACGGATACGGGGATACGAAAAATTTTAAAAATATAGGACACGATACGGCTAGGATACGACGATTATTAAAAAATAAAAAATATTATATATATATATATATATATCGTATTAAAAATTAAAAATCCTTTAATAGAAAATCATGTTCATATTAGGTCAACCATAATATCCATTACAAACAAAAAGTAAACATAACAAAATGCAATACACTAAATACATCTTAAATAAACAAGTAAAACTGTAAAAAAAAATCAAACATCCATATCGGGTAGAAATAACAATTAAGAAATAAGAAGCAACGCAGGGGACTGGGGAGCCTATTGTTAAACTTACCAGAAATCGTACCAAAAGCAAAAACAAATTCGTGATCTCAAAAGAAAAAACAAAAAACTAAACTTACCACTTTACCAGAAAGAGGGCAGCGACGGGAGACAGTGGATTGTTGCGAGCAGCAGGCGACGACGCGACGCGACGCGACGCCTGGCTTTTGCAAGCAGCGGCGGCGACGCTGGCTTGAGCAGAGAGGCGACGCTGGCCGCTGGGCTTCTGCGAGCAGCGACGAAGACGAAAGCGCAGGGGAGATGGTCGCGTCTCGCGACGTGAAACAATTTGTCGCGATGGAGAAAAGGAATCGGGAGTGGGGAGAGTAATTTAGGATTTTTTTTGTCATTTTAATAAGTAGTCCTCATAATTTTATTATTTTTCATTTTTACCCTCGAAATTTTTAATTTTGTTACAATTGTGCCCAAACGTGTCCGGAAACGTGTCTCATCCGTGTCCTAGCCGTGTCTGGCTGGTCAAACTTGGAAAAAGTCAACGACACGGTTTTTGCCGTGTCCGACACGCGTATTTGCGTGTCGTGTCCGTGTCCGTGTCGTGTCCGTGTCCGACACACCCAAAATTTTTTTTTTAGGGGTGTCCGTGCTACATAGGTGTGAATCGACTCTTCATCAACTCTGTCAATGCTGGGATCCGAGCTCGTGTCGCGACAATATCAGTCAAGTGGGTAGGGATCGACGCGGGAATTGGCGGAATCCCTGGAGCTGGTGCTACAGGTGGTACCGCTGGATATACCGCGGGAGGTACTCCGGGTGCTGCTGCATAAACTGGAACATATACCACTAGTGGTACTGCAGAGTCGATATGGGTGGCCGCGGCTGGAGGTACGGTAGGTGGTGGTACCGGAAATGGAGCAACTGATACCGCTGGTGCGGGTGCTGGATACACTGTAGGCACTGGGGGCACGGGTGCCGCTAGTGCCGGGTACACAGTAGGTCCAGGTGGCGGTGGTGCCGGGTACGCCGCAGGCTCTGCTAGTGGAGGTATCGAGTTTGCCACGGGTGGTACAGTGTGTACGATATGGGTGGGTACCTCCAACGAAGCCATCGGAGTCTGAGAGCCCGACGCACCCGTAGTATCTTGAGTCTGTCCCTGACCGACAGGCTCAAACCCAGTAGGGATCTCTGGCGAGTCTGTTGCCAGAGATTCCAAAGTCCTCTTACGTGGCCATCCAGCACCACGACTCGCAGTTACTCGTGTAGATCTCCTCATATATGTTAAGTTATAACTCAGATATTACTACAAGTAACAAAAATTTTAAAATTACCTTCTTACCTATTTGCTGTCAGGAGATGTTCCATCGCTGTCCAGTCCCCATTTTATAACCTCGAAATTCCATACGAGAAAATCGACGGAAACCCGTACAAATTCAAAAAATAAATACCCAAGTTAACTAGCAAACTTAGGCTAACTCTCAAATCCAGAACACGAAAAGCAGGTATCACAACCCGCTCTGATACCAAATAAATTGGTATCAGATTATTTCGAAAATCTAACACACAAAACTTGACTCGCCACAATAAAAATACGAAAAACCAAGCATCAGAAAATTAGCTCTGATACCAAATAAATTGTCACACCCCGGGAGTAGTCCCTGCCAGAAGAAATTTCGACAACATCTCCCCTGTATGGGTGACAATCTGAAACTTCCTACAACATACTCATCCTCGGCCAACACTGCCGGAACGATATATATATGATAACATACCACGCAGTTTAATAGTCTCCTGATATAGGAATGATAAATGCAAACTGAAATATATAGGAGAAAAACTGTACTAACCAGGACCTGGTGTATGGATAATAAACCGAGAGGTATAAAAATCCTGTATGCATGTCAAACATATTCATTCACCAAATATACAGCATATAAGTGCAGCAAACACAAGCAATCAATGCATCAATGCGTATGATGCCAATGATATATCCTGGTCACCCCTACTGCCAGTCAGCCGTCTCACACACGATGGTGAGACCGAGTGGATAGGGCTATGACAACCGTACACTCTGCCATCACTGCTACCGAGTGGACGGGATGTTGTCGGAGTACACCTATCCTCCTTACCCCAAATCATAAGTAGGGGAGCTCAATGCTCTCATCTCCCTGAGCCAATCCAGAGGAGGGATCCCTGCCGGCTACCACGCTACGTCACACTACCCATGAGCGGACCGACGGAGTCAAATAGAGCAAAACTGTCTGTCGGCTACCACGCTGCATCACCAGACCAGCGAGCCTAACAAAGCAGAACTGTCTGCCGGCTACCACACTGAGTCACCGGACCAGCGGAACCTAACAGCAGAACTACCACACATTTGCCTGACATACCACTAACCCATGAATGATGGTGTGTGCAGATTTATATAACTGGCAATGTACTCAACAATAATGGAGCCGACTATCGCACAGCATGCAATCATGCGAGATGGTGCATGACACTAAGCATGGAAATATCCTGATCCAGTCCATCTCTACATAATGTGTACCATAGGATAAATAGATCCAATCAATGGTCTAAGTACACAGGGCAGATATGGTATAAAAACCTAGGTCCTGAACATAATAAGGCATGGTTATGTCACTACCCCTATAAGCATATATAATCAAGTGGACACTAACATGAAATGCAAAACAGGTAAGCAAAAACAAGCATGTAACAGGTATCCGGTAGTGACAAACCAATGTAGATATAAAACATAATCATTACTACTTGTTAAAAATTACTATGCATATCAAATGACATCAAAATGGATAAGTCAAGGTACCCGCCTCCAATAGAAAGGTCCAATCTGGTCCAAATCTGACGTCGAGATGCTCGTCTCGCGTCAAAGTTGTGTCGCCAATATATATACATTTTTTATTTAGCTACAACTCAAATGAATAGCTAAATAAAATCCTTATGAACAATTTAGGGAAAAACTTTAAACCATAAACCTCAACCTACCTAAATTAAATCCAACGGTTAATTAGGGTTAGTTACCTAATTCCCAATCAACACATTAAATTAATAATCCAAACCTAAATCAATTATACTAATTATGAAGTCCATCTCATAGATTCATTATCTAAATTCAACTAATTAGGAATCCTTACAGTAATATACCAAAATCTACATTTACATCACTGTTGTAGTTAAAAGGATCATTACCTGACCTTCTTCTCCGGCGATGACAGCAAGTAACAGTGGCTGGAGCTGGTGAAGCTGCTGTCCACCAAACCATATACGCTAAATTAGCAATCCCACACCCAACCAGGTACCCAAATCAACCATTCCACATCCACTTACCTAAATCAGTAGTCAGGGCTGGTGATTTCCTCGAACTTGGCCGCAAGGAGCGTGAGGGAAGCTTAGCTCCGTGAGTGTGAGCAAAGACAGGGGGTGAGGTCAGTAGCAGATCCACACCGAAGAGGAAAAGGTTCCGCAAATCTGCTGAAGGGGCGGCGATGGACCTCCCTGAGGGAACCGTCGCCGCTCTGCTCAGATCAGCAAGCAAGGTGAAAAGTTTGCCGGCGACTCCTCCCTTCTGGTGACGGCCGCCCCCGGCAGCGGTTGTTTCCGCAGCGATCGAGTGGAAGGCAGTGTGTACGCGAGACTAGGGCACGGGCGACTGCGGCTAGGGCACAGCAAGAACGGCAACGCCACTGCTCCGGCGAGGGGAAACGCAGCGCAGATGTCGATCGGCGCAAGGAGGAGATGGCGCGATGCTGCTCGGCGCGATTTGGGGATCTCCGCGGCAAGGAAATATGGGGCGAGGAAAACAGTGGAGATCGGGAGAGGAGAGAGCGACGCGAGGAAAGGGATCGCTTGGGTTTTGTCCGCTCGGGGAGAAGAAGGTCGCGTGCGGCGCCGGTTAGGAGCGGCACGGGTTCGGCGTGGGAGAAGAAAAATAAAATAAAAAGAAAAAAAAAATTCCTCGCTTAAATAAGTATTTTACAGATTTTTCCGAGATCCAATTTTTATCTCCGTAAATTTATCATACAAGTTCCGAAAAATTTATAGAAAATTTCTAAAAATTTCAGAAAATTCTCTTATGATTATTCGTCCTTTTTCGATATTTTACACATTTTATTTGTGTATAAAAACTATAAGAAAAAAATAGAGTCTCAATATAATACTTCAACATGCATTCCATCTATTTCAGAATCAATTAATGATAATGCTTCAACAATATGAATCAAATGGATTTAAAAAGACAGTTTATCATTGAGAAGTGTAAGAAACAAAAAACTCAAGTTTTTGGTGATGATAATATGTCATAATTAGATAAGTATCTTAATGAAATAGTTAAAAAGTATTGTGATAATTTTAACATTTTTGGGTGGTGGAAGCAAAATTATCACAAATTTTCTATACTTGCTCAAATTGCTCGTGATGTGTTAACTGTTCCAATATCAACATGCATTCCATCTATTTCAAAATCAATTGATGACAATGCTTCAACAATATGAGTCAAATGGATTTAAAAAGACAGTTTATCATTGAGAAGTGTAAGAAACAAAAAGCTCAAGTTTTTTGTGATGACAATATGTCATAATTAGATAAGTATCTTAATGAAATAGTTGAAAAGTATTGTGATAATTTTGACATTTTGAGGTGGTGGAAGCAAAATTATCACAAATTTTCTATACTTGCTCAAATTGCTCGTGATGTGTTAGTTATTCCAATATCAACAGTTGCTTTAGAATATGCTTTCAGTACTGGTGGTCGGGTACTTGATTATTTTAGAAGTTCATTGACTCCTAATGTGGTAGAAAGTCTTATTTGTACTAAGATTGACTTCGGTTAAGTTTGAAACCACTCAACATTGAAGAAATTTTAGAGGATGTGGAAAAAATTGAAAGCGCTAAATTTTTCCTTTTAAAGAAAAATAGAATTAGATTTTTATTTATAATTATAAACTTATAAAGTATTTATTTATTTAACTTATATTTTTTTTTGTTAGAATTTTCAAAAATTATATTGGATTCATCTTAGTATTTATTTATTTAACTTATATTTTTTTGTTAGAATTTTCAAAAATTATATTGGATTCATCTTAATACCGACGCATGGATGAATGACATAATAATTAATGGTATGTTATGCCTACTATGATAATATGATGTCAGTTCATTTGTTTTTCATGATTTGCAATTTGCACATCTATGTTCGTATTGCAATGTAATATTTAATTTCCTAATTGAATCCCATATTTTGTCTACTAAATCTCATATTGTAATCTCATATTCAATTCCATATTTTACCTATTGAATGTCTTTTTCCTATGGTTCTATGTTTTATTTTGGAGGAAGTTGTTGGTAGATAAAATGTTAAAGTGTATTCTTTTTTTTCCTAAAAGAGAATTGTCTTTTTTTTTTTGTTTAGTTATAATTAAACTTGTAAGTAGGAGAAAGTTCCTTTATCTAGATTATATTAATACCCCTTCTCAATTTAGCTTGCTTACCATTAGACTACCAACACAAATTCAAGATGCTTTTCTTTTTATGTGTTCATTTCTTTAGAGAAATATACGTATCATCTCCGATTGCTTATGATATTGAAGGAGTGAAGGTCAACCCCTCCAACGCTGCTCAATTCAAGTTGGATAAAAGACTTTCTTCTGATAAGAAAAGTGTAATCTATGTTGACTTGGCTTTTGGGAACATAACAAGTTGTGGAGACTAATTTTTTTATTTTTGCATAATGTGAGTTTGATTTCTTTATCATGACTCTAATTATCTGGTAAATTTAATAATATTCAGACATGTTACTGTTTTCTCAGTTTATTATTAAAATAATATTATTTTATTTTTTCTTGATTATAAATTTTTGTATTTGATTGATTAGGGAAAAATTATACAAGATTTTTAAAAAGTGTAATTTTGATCATTTTAAAATTGAAGATATAATATCCTCTCATCCATCTCTAAATGTATTTATATATAAAGATGATGATATTTATGTTCTCCGTTTGCAAATCCATCACGAACAAGGAAATTTGTAATGCAAAATGAATCAGGAACCATCTTATGTGCTTTAAAATGTCTAATTCATTTAAGGCTTCATAGAATTTTAGAAAAAATTACCACTTTTTTGTGAAGTGGTGTGTATTCTGTCAATTTTATAATTTTTTAATAAAATGTATGATTTTACATTTTGATACCACAAGAAAACATAACAAACTTTAATTAAAATATCCATGGGAAATAGAAAGTAGGAGTGCCAATGAATAACATATATAACGTATTAATCTATTTATGAGTTTTTTTTAAAAAAAATAAATTAAGTTATTTCGGTTAAAAATTGAATTAATCGTTATTATATTGGTTATGTTATTTCAAGTTTTTTTAAAAAATTTTGGTCGGTTCGGTTAGTTTGGAAAAAAATTTGTTTGTTTGGTTTTCGATCTATTTGGTTTGGTCAGTTCGATTTTGACTGAATGCTCAGCCCTAGCATCGAGCATTGTTCACCCAAAGCTGACTTGTGTTTCAACTCCTGTGAAACACGTTAGTCTAAATACACAAAGATATCCTACAAAACAAAGTTAGCATAACAAATAATATGAAAATAAATTGTTGACATTCTTCGAACTGTCCGATTATGACTTTCGAATTTCTCAAAAATCCTAGGTCGAACTGACACCTACTATTCTTTCAACAAGGAATGTGTCCTCACCTACTCCTTTTAGGAGAGTTTACTTTTTGTCAAACCTGTCCTCTAGACCATTTAGGTTTTTGCTTAGCATCCGAGACTTCAGGGCTTTCACATAGTGTTCTCAACCCTAGGATTTCCTATCTAGTATCTGCGACCCCAGGACTTTCACCTAATGTCCTTGATCCTAGGATTTTGCTCGACGTCCTCGACCTGCCAAGATTTTGTCCAGTTCCATGGATAAGGATTTCATTGCCTAATCTCAACTAGGACTTTCCACCTGCTTAGTGTCCACTAGTACTTCTTTGCCCAGCTTTAACTAGGACTTTCACTTGTTGATCCCCGGGTAGCTTCTGGAGTATGCAAACTGATTGTTGAGGCTAGTGTTCGACACTATCTCCGTAAACGATATTGCTCCGCTACGGTGCATAACAGATTGTTGCAATTCGTTCCCAAGATACAACGACGACGAACGTCTCGGAATCGTAGCACTCCGACTTCCGAGACCAGCGAACCTTTTAGTAGACTTCTTGGACTCTTGAATGCACAAGATGAGATGAATGCTTGAGGAAGAGAAGAGAGGATTGAGTGAGTATTCCATCATCTGGAGGGTTCTATTTATACTGTAAGAAGAGGTTGAGTGTCCTTTGGGTGAGTGGATGTGTTCCTTGGGCTGGATCGATCTAGATCATCTATTCTGAAGGGTTGTAACCCTTCACCAAGCCCACTTCAATCTCATCCATCAAATCTGAGGAGTTGTGACCCTCAGATCCCGCCTATTGTTATCGGCCATCGGATCTGAGGCCGTCAGATCAAGTCTCATCCCAGGCCGTCAGATCGTTACTCTTTGCGATCCAACGCTCTAGATCGCATCACAAGCGATCCATCATACCTATTTGATCAACGTTGATCAGTGCAAAGTCGCCTACAAAGCGCCCTTTGCGCACGTGCGCACATGGTGCGCCTACAAAGCGCCCATTGCGCACGTGGCGGGTGGCGGGCTCACAGGTGCGAGCACCTGCTCGCCCTTGGCTAAGGGGTCATCTGTCCTTTTATTTTTGTGTTAACTCCATTAACACATCTTCATTAATAAGTAGAGAATACACATCGAGAATTTCCGATGTGGGACTATTCTCCCATGAACTTATTAATGAATAATAAATGTTATTTTGGGCTGACTTTAAACATTAATTTCTCATTCACCCTTAATCAGTTTTGAGCAAATTAATAGTCTAAATCTATCTACGCGAATCGTAGATTTCAATTTTGAAGTCAATTACGACTTTCAACAATTGATGGCTTCCTTCTTCTAAATCGTTTTGGTCCATTTAAGGCCCCAATATCCAACAATCCCCCACGTGAATGGAAATTAATGCAATGCGTGTATGCATGCTGACATTTTGCAAGAGTCCAATCGATAAGTCACTGCATCAGGAGAGGTAGCTTGTGGCTTTGAACCTTCCGTAGTGAAATGCTATCGAGTATACTAGGCTGAACAGTGAACGTGATGTCTTGAACTGCTCAGCTGTTGGTGTATACTCAGACAATAACACCCACACAGAGATCTATCTCACCTACTTTAGGTTCTCATGGTTGGTTCCGTTTCGGCCATGGATACCATCTTGGATTCATGAGTGTTTCATTGAAGCGGTCTATCTTCACACTCACATAGGTGACACTTCTATCAAGAGTATCCTATCATACTCCACCTTATCAGGTATAGAAGTCACTAAAAGCATAAGCTTAACCTCACTACATGAGGTAGGACAACACAAATTCATCTTAGGATTGGGATAGAGATAAACTATCTAATATGCTGGACCACAACTTCTGTAACTTCGTTGTCCCATTGAACCAAGATCTTGGGATCTCCAGTCAACAAGGTTGGGTTACCGCTACAGTCATTTTTAGTTGTAGATTTTTAATCTCATTCCTCTTGATGAGCAGTATACTTGATCTCGACTCAACCCCTTCGTTAGAGGATCTGCCAAATTATCTTTGGACTTAACATAGTCGATTGCAATCACTCCATTCGAGATCAACTGCCTAATGGTATTATGTCTACGACGTATATGTCGTGACTTCCCATTATACATATTACTCTGTGCCCTTCCAATCGCCGATTGACTATCACAGTGGATTAGTACGGCAGGCACATGTTTCACCCACTAGAATATCTTCCAAGAAATTCCAGCCATTCAACTTCCTCAGTTGCTTTGTCTAGTGCTATAAACTCGGATTCCATAGTTGACCGAGCAATGCAAGTCTGCTTAGTGGATTTCCAAGATCCGCTCCCCACCGATCATGAATACATATCCACTAGTGGATTTGGAATCTTTTGTATCTGATATCCAATTAGCATCACAATATCCTTCCAACACAGCGGGATATTTTCCATAATGTAATCCATAGTTCATAGTATATTTCAAATATCTGAGAACTCGCATCAATGCTTTCCAATGGGTGTCGTTTGGATTACTCGTAAAACGACTCAGTTTGTTGACCGTACAGGCAATATCCGGATGTGTGCAGTTTGTGAGATACATCAAACTGCCTATTATCCGAGAATATTCCATCTGCGATATGGTCTCACCATGGTTTTTCGCTAAGTGTTGACTTAGATCCATAGGTGTTTTCACTGTAGAGAGATCGTACGCATCGAATTTTTTCAATACAGATTCTACATAATGGGATTGTGTTAAAACTATCCCTTCTGATGTCCTGAGAATTTTAATTCCAAATATAACATCTGCTTGACCCATATCTTTCATATCAAAATGTATGGTCAACATTTTCTTTGTAGTCATGATTACATCATGATTACTGCCCATTATTAGCATGTCGTCTACGTATAGACAGACAATTACATAGCCTTCAGGTGTGTTTTTGACATAAATGCATTTGTCACATTCATTTATTCTGAATTCGTTTGACAGCATTACTTTGTCAAATTTTTCGTGCCATTGTTTAGGTGCTTGCTTAAGTCCGTACAACGACTTAACAAGTCAACACACCTTTTTCTCATTTCCAGGAGCCATGAACCCTTCGGGTTGCTCCATATAAATTTCTTCTTCCAACTCACCATTTAAGAACGCAGTCTTAACATCCATTTGATGTATTTCAAGGTCATACAGTGCTGCAATGGCTATTAGCACTCGTATGGACGTAATCCTTGTCACCGGTGAGTATGTATCGAAGTAATTAAGGCCTTCCTCTTGCTTATACCCCTTGGCTACAAGTCTGGCCTTATACTTGTCTATTGATCCATCAGCTTTATACTTACGTTTTAGTATCCACTTACAACCTAATGGTTTATTACGAGAAGGAAGATCTACTAATTCCCAAGTATGATTATTCATGATAGACTCAATTTCACTATTGACAGCTTCTTTCCATATTGGAGCATCGGGTCTAGAGAGAGCTTCACTTAATGTTCTTGGTTCCATTTCTGACATGAAAGTCATGAAATCTGGCCCGAACGATTTCTCAACTCTAGCCCGTTTGCTGCGACGTGGCTCTTCACTTTGATCGTCAATAGTCCTTTTATAACAGCTAAGTTCGGTAACGTCATTTTTGTTTGAACTTCCGTTGTTATCACTTTCAACGTTTCCCTTTTTATTTGGGAATACGTTTTCAAAGAATATTCGAGATTCTATGGTTGTTCCCACATGTATATCCGGAATGTCTGATTTGTGAACTAGGAAGCGATATGCACTACTATTATGGGCATATCAACAAATATCGCATCGAGCGTTTTAGATCCGATCTTTACTTGCTTTGGTTTAGGTACTTGACCTTTGCCAAGCACCCCACACTTTCGGTATTTGTACGATGGCTCATGGCCTTTCCATAGTTCATATGGGGTTTTATCATTTTCTTATGAGGGTCTTTGTTGAGAATGTGATTTGCCGATAATATTGCTTCCCCACACAAGTTTTGGTAAGCTTGAATTTATCAACAAGGCATTCATCATTTCTTTTAGTGTCCGATTTTTACGTTCGGCAACACCGTTTGATTGAGGTGAGTAAGGCGCCGTTGTTTGATGGATAATGCCAGATTCTGTACAAAATTCATCAAACGGTGCACCATATTCTCCACCTCTATCGCTTCGAATTATTTTAATTCGTTTGTCAAGTTGGTTTTCAACTTCTGTTTTAGAGGTTCTGAACGCCTCTAGGGCTTCGTCTTTACTTCTTAAAAGAAAGACATAACAGAACTTTGTGCAGTCATCGATAAAAGTAATAAAATATTTTTTACCTCCTCTAGTTTGCACAAATTTCAAGTTACATAGATCACTATGTATTAACTCTAGAGGAGTTGTTGTCCTTTCCACCGAATGAAAAGGTAGTTTCATCATTTTCGCTTCTACGCACACTTCACATTTGTGTGTTCCGTCAACATTGACGTTTGGTATTTAATTTGACGAGACGTTTGAGAGTATTATTATTCACATGTCCGAGTCGATCATGCCATAAATTAAAACACTCAACAACATAGCTGGAAGCATTTATTTTATTACCATCAAAATTTCGGAGTACAGGCATTACAACCATTTTGAATAGACCCTTTTCTAGGTACCCCTTTCCTACGAAGACACCATTCTTCGTAAGTACAAAGTTGTCTGACTGGAACACTAGCCTAAATCCGGCCTTGACCAATGCCGCTCCAGAAACTAAGTTCTTACTGATGTCGGGAACATGGAGTACATCAATGAGTGTTAGCTCCTTTCCGGACGTCATCTTCAGAACAACCTTTCCGAGTCCAATAATTGGCGACGTCGTGGAATTACCCATATAGAGCTTCCTGCCATTTATCGGAGTATACTTGGAGAACACCGCCTTATCGGAACAGATATGACGAGTTGCTCCAGTATCAATGAACCACTGCTTCGAGTTGGTATCCACCAAGTTGGCTTCAAATACAACCGCAGTGAGATCCAAGTCCTCAAGAGAGGTTGCGACATGATTCGCAACATCCTTTGGCTCCTTGGTTGGCTTCTTTGGGCGTCTGCAGTCCTTGGATAGGTGTCCTGCCTTTCCACAGTTGTAGCAGGAGCCTTTGAGCTTCTTTGCTTGAGCCTTCTTTTTGAACTGCTTCCACTTTTTGGCGTTCGGCTCGACCAGGTTAGACATTTCGTCTACAGTCCGCTTGGTTCCTCTAGAGTCGGATAACTTTCGATTATCCTCCTCTATTCGTAGCCTCAGGATCAGGTCTTGCAGCCCTATCTCCTTTTGCTTGTGCTTTAGGTAATTCTTGAAATCCTTCTATGACGGAGGGAGCTTCTCAATTACCGCAGCAACTGCGAATGTCTCGTTCAGCTTCATGCCTTCGGCGTCCAGATCATGCAGTATTAATTGCATATCTTGGACTTGAGATGAGACGCTTTTTTAGTCCACCATCTTGAAATCCAAAAATCGACCGACGATGAATTTCTTCAATCCAGCATTTTCGGTCTTGTATTTCTTCTCAAGGGATTCCCACAAAGATTTCGCCGTTTCCAGAGAACAATATACGTTATATAACGTGTTGTCCAAGGCGTTGAGTATATAATTGCAGCACAGAAAATCTCCATGAGACCACGCATCGCTAGCAGCCTTACTACCTTCCGTAGCGGCTGGCGTGTCTTCGTGCAAAAACCGTACAAGGTTTAGCGTTGTTAGATAAAACAACATCTTCTGCTGCCATCTTTTGAAATCGGTTCCGGTGAATTTCTCCGGCTTTTCTCCGTGCGGAATGGTTGTCGGAATGGCGGTCGGAACGACGGTCGGAACGGCCGTCGGAATGTCGTTGGTAGCCATATCAGTTTGCAGGAAATATCGTTTACGACTGTTGATCCCCGGGTAGCTTCTGGAGTATGCAAATTGATCGTCGAGGCTAGTGTTCGACACTATCTCCGTAAACGATATTGCTCCGCTACGGTGCTTAACGGATTGTTGCAATTCGTTCCCAAGATACAACGACGACGAACGTCTCGGAATCGTAGCACTCCGACTTCCGAGACCAGCGAACCTTTTAGTAGACTTCTTGGACTCTTGAATGCACAAGATGAGATGAATGCTTGAGGAAGAGAAGAGAGGATTGAGTGAGTATTCCATCATCTGGAGGGTTCTATTTATACTGTAAGAAGAGGTTGAGTGTCCTTTGGGTGAGTGGATGTGTTTTTTGGGCTGGATCGATCTAGATCATCTATTCTGAAGGGTTGTAACCCTTCACCAAGCCCACTTCAATCTCATCCATCAGATCTGAGGAGTTGTGACCCTCAGATCCCGCCTATTGTCATCGACCATCGGATCTGGATCCATTGATTCGATGCTTCAGATCAAGTCTCATCCCAGGCCGTCAGATTGTTACTCTTTGTGATCCAACGCTCTAGATCGCATCACAAGCAATCCATCATACCTATTTGATCAACGTTGATCAACGGTAGTCATCCATTCCCTAAGTCAACTGTCCAGTCATCTCCCTTTGCCCACGAGGATGCCGCATAGACACTGCCACGTCAGGTACGAGCCTGACACGTCACCCGAGTGCCACGTAGGCACTGCAATGTCACCTGGAGCATAAATTTAAGCTACTGAAGTGCAAAGTGCGCCTACAAAGCGCCCATTGCGCACGTGGCGGGTGGCGGGCTCACAGGTGCGAGCACCTGCTCGCCCTGGGCTAAGGGGTCACCTGTCCTTTTATTTTTGTATTAACTCCATTAATACATCTTTATTAATAAGTAGAGAATACACATCGAGAATTTCTGATGTGGGACTATTCTCCCATGCACTTATTAATGAATAATAAATGTTATTTTGGGCTGACTTTAAACATTAATTTCTCATTCACCCTTAATCGGTTTTGAGCAAATTAATAGTCTAAATCTATCTACGCGAATCGTAGATTTCAATTTTGAAGTCAATTACGACTTTCAACAATTGATGGCTTCCTTCCTCTAAATCGTTTTGGTCCATTTAAGGCCCCAATATCCAACATCACCTTGACTAAGATCACTTAGAACTTTTCTACACGCTCAGTTAAACTTGTTAGATCACAACACAGTTTAACTTTGAACATTTGCCAAATATCAAAATACAAGGTTAATTAGCTAGTGCTTCCAGCACCAACAGTTCCCTCAATGACTTGTTTTACAATGAACTAGACTAATATAAAATGCATATTTTGCATAGATCTGATCTTATTCTAATAAGGGAAACAACAACAAGCTTGGATGGGCTCCCCTACATGACATTTACATGCTTACACATTCGAAGTTGAAGGATGGGGATAAAATGACGGTGAGTGGAAAAAGAATGAATAGCTCGTTTGTTTATTTTTTCGATGAGCTATCAAAGTTTTGCTTTGGCATCTTGCCAAATGCTTATTGGACATCTTTCTTTTGCACACAAGAACCTACAACATTGATAGTTCTTTAGATGATGAATGAAGAACATTAAATTTGGTTGCCCCCATGAACTAAGAAGTTGACAAAAGTCTGTACAAGCTACTGTTGCCCTCATAAATCAAGAAGTTGAGAAAAGTTTGTTGTCTAGATTCTTAGGTTCTACCATCTACTACTACTTTTTTCATTGACATATTTTACTATACGCATAACTCACAATATGATAGAGCATTAGTCCCTACTGTTATCCTTACAACTTCTTATTGCAATGACATTCTAAATCACAGGGTGATTTTACCATTTTGTGGATGGATTTTTTTCTTCAGTCTATGCTCAACTTGGGATAATCATATTTGATATGTTTACCAATTAACTTTTATAATTTTGTATAGGAATAATTAAAGTATTTTGTTTACCATTACTACTATAATTTCTATATTTATTCAATCCAGTAGTGTTTAATATTGCAAGAAAGTAAATTTGTGTGTTAAATCCATAAATTAAACTATCATTGAATCATTTACGGTAAACATTATTAGTTCTTGTTTTTATAGGTTTAAGCGTCCAAGAAAATTAAAGATACAATTAGGTTGAGTAGCTTATGAATTGTAAAAAGATGTTGTATAAACATTATGTGTACATATAATTTTGTAAACTATAATATTGTAAATGATGTTGTGTAAAAGATGTTGTGTATTGTAAAAATAATATTGTGAATAGATGTTGTATATGTATTGTAAAAGATAACAGTTAAAGATGTTGATGTGCTTACTAATTAATTTTGTAAAAGATGTTATGTATTGTAAATAGATGTTGTATACAATTTGTACAAAAAATTGATTTTTTAACTATTGAAAAAAAGATAAAGATAACGGTTATAAACTATTGTAAAAAAAATTCACAGATAATGATTTTTAATTATTATCAAAATATTTTCTAATCAAGATGTTTTATTATTGTCAAAAGCATCCAAGGACAATGATTTTTAAACGTTGTGAAACTGTTGTCTTTAGTATTAAAAGATAACAGTTTAAAACTATTGGAGAATTGTTGCCTATGATGATCAAAGACAATGGTTTTATAATTGTTGTCGTTTTAGTGTACTTTTAACAACAATGTCAATTATAATAGTTTTTAAAGACAAAGACAACAGATAACCCGTTGTCTTTAAGCATTTTTGTTATAGTGGACAGCAAACATACTGAGTGATCGATGTTAAGAAGGTTGGTAGACTTTACATAGTCGCTCTCTGAGCGATCAATGTTAATAAAGTTGTTATACTTTACTTAGTCACTCTCCTAGTAGCATACAGTCGCTCTCCAAAAGACATCAATGTCTTACTATTTATTCAGATTAAATCATTATATCAATATGAACATCTCTAATCTCTCATAATGACAATTATATCAAGAGCATGTTCAGTATCTCCAATCAATACAATTATTCACAATCACATTTTAAGTACTCAAAAAAAAAAAATATAACTAGTGGACCAATGAATAAATGTCAAAGATGTAAATCAATATTAATCTTCATTTTTAGCTAGAACCTATTCATTTTAATTAGCCGCTTTCCTAATTATGCTTCATAAACCGAATCATCCATAGTCATATGATACATGTTAAAGTAATAATCACTGATTAGAAGTTCAAATAAACAGTTAAATAGTCACTTAGGGCAAATATTGAGATTAACTTATAATCTCAAGGTTTCATATAGTAAAGAGACAGGGATTCATTCTTCTACTACTATTATTGTCGCTATAGCACATGTATTAATCACATAGTATGATGTTTTTCTCTTTATCCAAAAAAGTACATGTTTTTCTTAAAATTTAACATTGTACAAATTTTGATCTAAATATACTCAATGTCTAATCCTGAATTCAATATATGAATTTAAATTTGGCCTCCAACAGGTTCAGTAATTGTAAGTTCATTTACTTTGATCATTATTAATACATAAATGATCTCATCTTGACATAATTATCAAGACAACCTTAACTTATGATTGTGTCTCTATTCACAGCTACATAAATTGTTCCATAAGTAATGATATTATTGTTGGAGATCGTGGTCCGGCTAGAAGGAGAGTTGAATAGTCAATCACCCTAAATTCCTTACTTCTTACAAGGTGTTAGTGCGTAGCAGAAATAATAAAAGCAATATGAAAAGAATGCAACTCTAATATGTTAGTTTAACATGGTTTGGAAATAAAGTTCTTACTCCATGACGTGTCCTTGAGGTGAACGATCTCTCAATCCGTCGGTGGATTAGTTCTCGATAATCTCTGGCTAATGTACTCCTCAGTGGCGTGAAAACCTCCCACAAGGTACTCTTTTTCTTTACAAGATGGAGAATAAGATTAGAAAGAAGAGTGTAGGCTTGGAAGCTTGACAGCAATAACTTAGGAGTATTCAACAAGAATCAGTAACCTCTTTCATGCCTTAAGTTTCTTTTAAATAGAGTGGAAAGAGTTGATCTCGAGTCAACTCATTTTGTCACGTCCCAGAGGAGTCCCTGCTAGAGGAAAATCCGACAACATCTCCCCTGTAATGGTGATAATTTGGAACATGAATACATCAACACACAAAATACCTCAACCCACACGGCTGGAATACACACAACCACGCAGTTATATAAGTTAAACAACCCACACGGTTGTACTATAAACACAACCACGCAGCTATATATAAAACAATCCACTCGGCTGTACTAAAAACACAACGGGAAAAAAACGGAAAGACCATACAACCAAAAACAATACAATGCATGTCGACACGACTTAAACACAAATACAATACCAAAATCAAAGAAAATAGCCACATGGCTATACACCAATACAATGCTAAACTATTAAAAAATATATATAAAAGAAATCAATAGTGAAGTAAAATCGTCTTCTGATGTAACGAGGGACCGGCAGATAGGATACCTCCAAGCAACTGCTTAATCATCTACCTGTAATAGAAATAATGCAATGGGGTGAGTTCAACAACTCATCGAGTATCAATCTGACATGCATAGGAAGAAATAGCTACCAGTGATAATCATGGAGTAGAGTCTCCTGACTAATAACAGGAAAAGTAAAACTGGACAAAGGGAGAAGAACTGTACTCAATAGGGCCTCCTATCTTGATATAAGGGTCGTCAGACCAAATATATAATGTAACCTGTATGCATGTCAAACATATGCATCCACAAAAATGCAACATCCAAAGTGCAGCAATCACAAACAATAAATGCAATCCATGCATATGATGCAAAAATGGCATGGTCACCCCTGACGCCAGTTAGCCATCTTATACGCGATAGTGAGACCGAGTGGGTAGGGCTATGATAACTGTGCACTTTGCCATCACTACTCTTGAGTGACCGAGTGAACAGGATGCTATCGGAGTATACCTATCCTCCTACCTCAAACAGAGTGGGGGAGCTCAATGCTCTCATATCCCTGAGTCAGACCAGAGGAGCGATCCCTGCCCGCTACCACGCTGCAGTCAACACTACCCATGAGCGGACCAGTGAAGCCTGACAGAGCAAACTGCACATACTCTGCCTGGTGTACCACTGACCCATGAGTGGTTGTGTATACATATCATGTAATTGGTGATGTGCTCAACAATAATGGAGCCGACAATCGCTCAGCATGCAATCATGCAAGATGGCGCATGACACTAAGCATGTAAATCCTGACAGTATACACCTCCATATAATATGTACCAAAAAGAAAACAAATCCATACAACGATCTAAGTATCATAAATCTAGGTACACAAATCAGGTAAGTCAATTAACTAGTCCGGTACACAGTAAGGCAATGTATGCCACTACTTCTAGGAACAAAAGTACACATGACAACAATCAAGAGGATATATGCATGAATGCATAATAGGCAACAAATAAAGCATGCTACAGGTAACATGTAGTGACATACCAAACAGATATAAACATAACCATTACTACTAGTTATAACCTACTAAACATCTCAGAATGACAATATCTAAAGAGATAAGTCAAAGGTATCCGCCTTTATACGTAGATCGTGTTCTGAGCTATCTCCACGTCGAGACACTCGTCTCGAATAAAAGTCCTGTAAATCACATGATATACAGTTTAGCTAATCACATATGTAATAACTAGCTAAACTCCAAAACTCAAACTAATTAGGGGAAACCCTAATCGAAATGATTAACCTCAATTATCTCCTTTATAAATCAAATAAGGTTCAACCCAATGTCAACCCTAGTTTAATCCATCCAATTGATTAAATCGATTTAGGTCATCCATTAATCAATTTACATCTCTATTATCAACATATTATCAAATTCCATATCTAATACACATCAAATAAATCCATATCTCCTTCACAAGATTAGATTTATACATAAATCATCTCTAACTCAAAATCAAACCTCCACATCTGATAATCAATTCTATAATCAATTAACCAATCACCATCAACACCTAATTAACGAAACTCATATCACTAACTATTACACAATCTAAATGTTTAAACAAAACATAAATCAATGCCAACCACTCACCACTAATCATGATATCAACCTAATGATTCTATTAACAATTTTGTACTCCTCAATGACAATCCATCCACATGATAATCACACTCAAACCGAAATTCACTCAAGCAACATATCACAAATAAATAGAATTAGGACGCCATAACCATTTCACAACTAAAAATCAAATCTAATTCATAAACGAAATTACCTTCTCAACTTACCCAAATCCGATTCACCGCTTGACGAAGAAATCCAATCGCCACAGCAATAGGCGTAAAACTCCCCCCCTCCCCCTCAGATCCGTTAAGAGAATGGTGTCACAGCGATGATCAGAGCTAGGTGTAGGTGCTGCCCTCCAAATCAAACAACCCTAAAGCAGCACAGATCATAGACCAACAAAGCTTAGGTTAAGGAATTCGTTACCCATTGCTTCCTCTTCTTCTCTAGTGGTTGATCGCTGCTCCAGTAACAACTCATGGCGATCGGTGACTCTCACTCAAATGGTGGTTGATGTGGTGCCACGCCGAGGCAAAGAAGAGAGGCAACAGATTCACACCAGCGATGAGACGTAGTGGGGGAGAGGTCGGCGGTGATGTTGAGCTTGCAGCCTCTAACTAGTGGCCCAAAAGGACAATCAACAACGAGGACGCAACTGCCAAAATTGCAAGAGGAAGAAGGTGTTAGAGTGTATACTGAAAGCCTAAGCTTTTGTAAACATTTATTTCGAATAAAGAATCACATTTGGTCAAATTATCTACATTTGTTTGTAGTTGTTCGATTAATTTATATTGTAGATAACATAGTATGTGGTGTCACATACAGAAGATAATGTTATCAGTACCTTATAAATTATAAACAGTAGCTCACGACCAAAATGGAAAGGAACAAACCATTTGAAGGTCGTAGTGTAATTAGGTATTAGTTTATCTTAACTATATAATTACACTAGTACACTTAGAGTGTATTGAGTAGGACCATCAGAGGTCGTTTCTTTTATACTGACTTTATAAAAGAACAAAGATCTCAGTTATTATGGAAGTGTGTGCTCTTAATCCTAATATAATAACAAGCACATATATTTGATATTTATTTCTTTAATTTATCAATGGGTGAGATTTAGTTCGATAAATCAATAAGCCCGATAAGTTGAGAAATGATATCACTTATAGTGTGTGTTGTTGATTATAGAAGGAAACTGTGTCCTAGTGATCTAGGTTGATAATGCCCCCAAGAGGAGCTCATAAGGATTGTCATGTTAAACCCTGCAGGTGGACTTAGTCCGACATGACGATAAGGTTGAGTGGTACTACTCTTGGACTAAGATATTAATTAAATGAGTTGTCAGTAACTCACTTAATTAGTGGATATTCGATATCTTAAACACAGGGAGACTAACACACTCATAATAAGAAGGAGCCCAAAAATATAATTTGGGATTGGTGCGGTAGTTCAATAATAGTTCTCTAGTGGAACGAATTATTATTGATAAAATTAAGTTTTATGTTCGGGGCGAACACGGGATGCTTAATTTTATCGGGAGACCAATTCCTCCTCTCGGTCCCTATCGTAGCCTTTTATTTATAGAGTACTATACCCACCTATACCCACGTTCATAACCATGTTGCAGGGGCCGGCCAAGCTAGCATGAGGACCAAGCTAGGGCCGGCCAAGCCTTGATCCATGGGTGGCCGGCCCTGGCTTGAACCCAAGCTTAGGTGGCCGGCCCTATTAAATTAGAAAAGAATTTTAATTTTAAAATTTTCTTATGTGGAAGATATAATTTATTGGAGAGATTAAAAATTAAAATATCTCTTTTATAAGTTTCTACAAAAGATTAAAGAAAGAGATTAAATCTCTTTCCTTATTTGTAGATTGGAAGGATATTTTATTTTTCTTCTTTGTAAATTATTCACATGTTGAAAAATTAAAGTTATAGAAATTTCTTTTTATCAACCATAAAGGGATTTTAAAGGGAAATTTTATTTTTTAAAATTTCCGAAGACAAATAAGGAATTTTAATTGTTGATTGAAAATTACCTTGTTTGCTCTCCATGAGGTGGCCGGCTATGACATGATCTATTAGGAAATTTTATTTAATTTTTCTTAATTAATTCATGTCAAGGAAAGTTAAGGAAATTTTAGTGTAATTAAATTTCCCTATTTGCCAAAGTTAAGGATTATAAAAGAGGGGGTTTTGGGTGCCTTCAAGGTGAACAATATCTATTATTTTCTCCCTCTTTTCTTCCTTGGTGTGGCCGGCCTCTTCCCTTTCTCTTCTCTCCATCCTTGTGGCCGAACCTCTCATCCTCCTTGGAGATCAAGTGGTGGCCGGATTTTAGCTTGGAGAAGAATGAGAGAAAGCTTGCATCCCTTGGAGCTTGGTTGGTGGAAAAAGATCTTCATCCGGAAGCTTTGAGCTTGGCCGAAACTTGAAGGAAGGAGAAGAAGGTGCTAGGTGGTCCTCGTCTCGGAAGATCGTTGCCCACACAACGTCCAAGATTAGAAGAGGAATACGGTAGAAGATCAAGAGGTCATTATCTACTAAGTAAGGTATAACTAATATTGTTTTCCGTATCATGTTAGTTTTATCTTCATGTAAAAATACCAAATACAAGAGACATGCGATTCTAGTATTTCGAATTAGTTTTCGATGTTGTGTTCTTTTATTTTTCTTTTCCTTGTGATTTGATTGTTCTTTTTGGTTGACCTAAAGTTATTTAAGGAAATTAAATATTAGCTTTCCTTAAAATGCTTTGTCTAGGCGGTGGTGGTTGTTCCCATATCCAAGAAGGCTATGTGTCTCGCCATGCAATCTTGGAAGCCAATTTTGGAAATTAATATTTAATGGAATTAATAACCTAGGTGATTTGGATCGAACGTGTTAAGTTCCGCAGGAGATCCAAGTCTAAACCTAAAAGAATAAATAAATTAAACTTAGGATCAAACGTGTTAAGTTCCGCAAGCGATCCGAGTTTAATTTAAAAGAACACATGGTAGCTAGGAAAAGGTTCAGACCTTTGTACAAAATTTTTGTACAGTAAAACCATTAGGTTTTCCGAGTAGCAACCAACAGAAGGGGCGACAGTGGCTCTACACCGTCGATGGCTGGATCAAGTGTCGCCGGTGCGTTTAGGTGGTGGTGTCAGCAGTCGGGCGATCATTGGGCGATCGGGGCTCACGAGAGTGAACGACCGTGGCTGCAATAAGAAACTAGGCATAGGTCGGAAGGGAAAATGGCGACTGATTGGTGGTGGCTCCGGTGAAGGGCGGGACGGAGCTGTGCCGATGACGAAGAGGGATCGGGTGGAGGGGAAGCAAAGTCGCGATGGAGAAGAAGGGCGAGGGTCAGCGGTGGTTCGACCTCGCGAGGGGGTGAGGGCGTCGGGTGAGGGACGGCGGTGGCTCGGTGTCACACGAGAGAGGGGAGGAGACGACGCGAGATTAGGGCAGAGGAGGTGGCGTCGGTTGGGGAAGGCGAAGAGGTCGGGGATAGATGGCGGCGGCGCGAGCTTGACGAAGAGGAAGAGCCGGTGTCATGAGAGGGGAGGAGGAGAGGGCTCGGGGGATTAAAAGAGAAGGGTTAATAAACTTAGTTTTATTTTAATTAAACCCTAAGTTGATTTTTCAATCAACTCCCATGTTTGGAGTATTCCAATCAGACTTCCACTTAGCCTAAAATTTCATCCCCTTAAACTCGTCATACGAGCTCTGAAAATTTTCAGAAAATTTCTAAAAATTCCAATAAGATTATTCGTCTATTAAATCTTATTGTTTAATTATTATTTGGATACCGTATTTTACACATTTGCTGCGCACCAGTCAACTGGAAACATCATTAGTTGTCCGATCTTACCGTTGGACACAGTCAACAGTACTCCACAGAATTTGGGTTTCTACCAATGACTCTCTACCAGTCGACTAACTTTCAGAACCATTGGGCACAAAACCATTCTATGCCCTCACAACCTTCTATCAGTTGACTGACCAGTCGACTGGCAACATCATCAATCGACTGATATCATATAACACTCAACTCTCATCCTCTCCAAAGTTGCCCTTGAAGTCCTCTTACTTAGCCTTTGTCTCTCAAATGCACTTGAGCTCGCGGCTCCTCTTGTTAGAGTGTATACTAAAAGCCTAGCTTTTGGTATAAACATTTATCTAGAAATAAGAATCACATTGGTCAAATGTCTACATTTGTGATAAATGTAGTTGTTCAATTAATTTATATTGTAGATAACATGGTGTATGGTGTCACACACAGAAGATCATGTTATCAGTACCTTATAAATTATAAATAGTTGCTCACGACCATGATGGAAAGGAACAAACCATTGGAAGGTCGTAGTGTAATTAGGTGTTAGTTTATCTTAACTATATAATTACACTAGTACACTAAGAGTGTATTGAGTAAGACCATTAGAGGTCGTTTCTTTTATACTGACTTTATAAAGGGACAAAGACCTCAGTTATTATGGAAGTGTGTGCTCTTAATCCTAATATAATAACAAGCACATATATTTGATATTTATTTCTTTAATTTATCAATGGGTGAGATTTAGTTCGATGAATCAATAAGCTCGATAAGTTGGGAAATGATATCACTTATAGTGTGTGTTGTTGATTATAGAAGGAAACTGTGTCCTAGTAATCTAGGTTGAGAATGTCCCCAAGAGGAGCTCATAAGGATTGTCATGTTAAACCCTGCAGGTGGACTTAGTCCGACATGACGATGAAGTTGAGTGGTACTACTCTTGGAGCTAGATATTAATTAAGTGAGTTGTCAGTAACTTACTTAATTAGTGGACATTTGTTATCTTAAACACAGGGAGACTAACACACTCATAATAAGAAGGAGCTCAAAAATGTAATTTGGGATTGGTGCGGTAGTTCAATAATAATTCGCTAGTGGAATGAATTATTATTGATAAAATTAAGTTGTGTGTTCGGGGCGAACACGGGATGCTTAATTTTATCGGGAGACCAAAACTAATTCCTCCTCTCGGTCCCTATCGTAGCCTCTTAATTATAGAGTACTATACCCACCTATACCCACCTTCTTACCCATCCTATAGGGGGTCGGCCAAGCTAGCTTGGAGACCAAGTTAGGGCCGACCATGTTTTGGTTCATGGGTGAATTCATGTGGCCGGCCCTAGCTTGAACTCAAGCTTAGGTGGCCAGCCCTATTAAAATAAAAAGGAATTTTATTTTTTTAAATTTTTCTCATGTGGATAACATGATTTAAAAGAGAGTTTAAAAATTTAAAACTTTCCTTTTATAAGATTCTACAAAAGATTAAGAGAAGAGTTAAATCTCTTTCCTTATTTGTAGATTAAAAGGTTGATTTTAATTTTGGTAAAAACTTTTCTTTTAATCATGTTCATGATTTAAAAGAGAGTTTAAAAATTAAATATCTCTTTTATAAAGCTTCTACAAGGATTAAGAAAAGATTAGATATCTTTCCTTATTTGTAGATTGGAAGAGATTTTAATTTTTAAAGATAACTTTCTTTTTATCCACATGTTTAAAAGAAATATTTTAATTTATAAAATTTCCTTTTTATTGACCATCATGAAGGGAAAATTATTAGAGAAATTTTTTATAAAATTTCCGGAAACAAATTAGGAAAGTTTTAATTCTTGATTGAATTAAATTTCCTTTGCTTGGTTTAAAGTGGCCGGCCACATTGTTGATGAGAAAAAAAATATTTAAATAAATTTTCCTTATCAATGGCAAAAGAATTAAGGAAATTTTTATTTAAATTTCCTTATTTGCCAAGGCCAAGGATTATAAAAGAGAGGGAAGAGGTGCCTTCATGGTGAACAACTCTATTATTTTTCCTCTCTCTTTTTCTTCCTTGGTGTGGCCGGCCATCCTCTCCTCCTTTCTTCTCTTTGATGGCCGAACCTCATCCTTCTTGTGGAGACTCATATGGTGGCCGGATCAAGTTTAGAGAAGAAGAAGAAGAAGGAGAGAAAGAAAGCTTTGTTTCTAGCATCCCTTGGAGCATGGTGGTGGTGGCCGAACCTCTTCATCCTAGAAGAAGTTTTGATGGCTGAAACTTGCAAGGAAGAAGAAGGTGCTTGGTGGTTCTCATCTCGGAAGATCGTTGCCCACACAACGTCCGAGGTTAGAAGAGGAATACGGTAGAAGATCAAGAGGTTTTTCTAAAAGGTATAACTAGTAATTTTTCTTTCCGCATCATACTAGTTATTTTTGGAAATAATACTAAATACAAGAGGCATACGATTCTAGAGTTTCGAATTTGTTTTCGATATAGTGTTCTTTTGTTTTTCTTTTCCTTGTGATTTGATTGTTCTTTTCGGTTAACCTAAAGTTATTTTAGGAAATTAAATATTAGCTTTCTATAAAAGGTTTTGTCTAGTCGGTGGTGGTTGCTCCCATATCCAAGAAGGTCATGTGCCTCGCCACGTCAGTACTGGGAACCGATTATGGAAATTAATATTTAATGGAATTAATAACTTAAGGTGACTTGGGTCGAACGTGTTAAGTTCCGCAGGAGATCCAAGTCAAAACCTAAAAGAACAAATAGATTAAGTTTTGGATCAAACGTGTTAAGTTCCGCAGGCGATCCAAAATTTAATTTAAAAGAACACATGGTAGCTAGGAAAAGGTTCAGACCTTTGTACAAAATTTTTGTACAGTGGAACCTCTAGGCTTTCCGAGTAGCAACCAACACCTCTCTATACCATCCTTCACGTTGCCTTGAAGTATGCTTCCTTCAGCTCCACTCCATTGCTCATCATCCGACAGTCCCTCAGATGCACCATCCTTCATCGATCTCAAGGACCCGAGCCATAAGATGAATCTTTACTAAACTTGGTCGCACCAAGTTTCTCATATGTGGTTCACTAAGTCTTGTAAGACTTAAACACACATATCAAACGTATATGAATCTTAACTTAAACTCTTTGATACACATATCAAACATATATGAATTCTAACTTAAACTCTTTGGTATACATATCAAAATTATGATCCTACTCGATTAAATTTAGGTCGATTGCACCCACAATCTTCTTCTTTTTTATGTATGGTAATATGTTTAAGTTAGGCATAAATAATACTTGAAAATTAAAAGGAAAATGTAAATATGAAACATAAATCCAAGCTCCCCCTTAATATATGCTCTATCAATTTAATTTTCAAGTTCTTACACAAATATGGAGAAATACAAGTTTCTAATCTTAAACCTTATTGTTCCTCCCCTTTATCACCATCAAAAAGATTGCACCTAACAATCATGCATACTATGGTATCAATTTGACTTAAAATGATATAAAGTCAAGTCAGAATCTTGAAAATCAGCCATTAGTTGATTGACATCAGATGTAGTTGACTAGAACACTTCAGAAATGTAATTTTTTATTTTTGAAGCTAATTTTATAAATGTACAAAAAAATTTCAAAAAATTCAGAAAATCATGAAGTTTTGACAACATATTTCTTTTAAGCTCTTGTAATAAGGAAAAATATATTTAACATGAAAATTCATTGTATTTTTCAAGTTTTAATAAAAATTTAAAAATATGAAAAACATTCAATATTTTATCAACTTTTAACACATGTTTTGAATTCTTATGTTTTAAAAATCTACACCACACTTTGTAAAACATAGAATTATTTTCAAAATATTTAAAATATTCAATTATAATCTATGGGCAAGATATCAATTAATTAAATATTTATTTTCCCCATAGTTAGTGAATGATCACTATATTTAATACATTTCATAATTCATCAAAATGTCATAAGCATGAGTGAATTAAATGTATTATCCTATCATCTCACGTCCATGTCTAGAATTATAAAGTAAGTTATGCTTATAGTTTGTTGTGAGATGTAATGAAGGTAATTTCTACTTAGCCCTTCATGAATTTCTATCCAAGGCTAAGTGTTCCTCTTTAGGTCTCAAATCAACCATTTATAAAGGATTTGAATTAAGTCTTCTATGGTTGACTATCCAAAAATCCTTTAATCATTGAGGATTGACTTTAGCACTCAATAAAAATTCTTTCTAATTAGATTAACCAAATATTCCTTATGGATCCACTTTCTATCTACCTTTCTTGTTTTTAACTGCCCGTAGCAATTAAACAATGGTAGGACTTTTCATTATTTGATTCCTTGTATCCTAACTCCTTTTTGTTAAAACTTGCTCATTGACTCCCTATGATCATTTTTAAGGTATTGGAGTCGATTGTAAATTTTTCAAGGGTCTTTCTAAAGTATTCTACCTTTTCCCTTAGTTCCTTATTTTCTTCTTTTAAACATGAAGCATTTATGAAGGTGAGTCTTGGCGCAATGATAAAGTTGTTGTCATGTGACCAAAAGGTCATGGGTTTGAATAATGGAAACAACCTCTTGCAAAAAACAGGGTAAGACTACGTACAATGGATCCTTCTTCAGGACCCCGCATGACGGGAGCTTCTGCCCTTAAACATGAAGCATTTATACTAGAAGAAGCATGCATACTAAAGGAGTCATTAATCTTAGAAGACATGTATTCTAACTTTTCCTCTAGAAAGCTAGCATCATTTTTCAAAGATTTATTTCCTTTTTAGCTTTAAACAAATCGCTATTTAAGCTTGTAATGAATTCAACTAGAGCTTGAGTGGGAAGTTTAAATAACTTACTTATCGAGAAGTCCGAATTGGAAGATTGTCCTCCCCTTCACATGAGCTTCTTTCTTCTTCACTTGAGCTCCTTTCTTCTTTATTTTTGGATGACGTGGAGGGAATGCCATCAGTTCTCATTAGAGAAAAACGGGATATATGATGTTTTTCTTCTTCTTTCGATGATGATGGATTATCTCATTTTGCTTTTAAGTTTTGGACCTTCTTCCTCTTTTCTTTTATCTTATTCTTTTCTTTCTTCTTCTTTTCTTCCTTTTTCTTCAAGAGAGGAGATTGATCCCTCATGTGTCCTTCTTCTTGGCAATTGTAATATATTATCCTCCTTGTCCTATTCTTGCTTCTTGAACTTTTCCTAGCATGTGATTTTTTAAATCTAAAATTCTTAAATACTCTTCTCGTCCTCACCATCTATGTCTCTTGATCGCTATCCATTGAAGCACTTGACTCATCGGAATCGTTGGATAGTGGAGATGGTAACTTCGTCTTCTTTCCCTTCTCCTTGTTAGCCACAAGTGCTACTCCCCTTGATCTATGAGCTTCTCCATCTAACCCTTTAATGTATGTTTCGTGAAGCTCTATAGTTGAGAAGAATTCATCTATGGTACATTCTAGATCTTTTGAAATGTAGAACGAATCTACTAAAATTGACATCTATGTGGTAGTTCTGGGAAAATATTGATGGCTTTCATCATCATATCTCGATTTAAAAGTGTCTCACCTACATTTGTTAGTCTGTTTAGAATTTCCTTAATTCTAGAATGTAATATTGATAACTTTTCTCTTTTCTCAATCTTGATGTTGTTGAGTTGAGATCAAAGAAGGTCTTTTCTTGTCAATTTTACTTCCGATGTCCCTTCATGAAGCCCAATTACTTTTTCCCACAAGTTTTTGGCATTTGAGTAATCTCCAATTCTATTGACTTCTTGTTGAGGAAGCACATTTAGGAGATGATGCTTTACTTTTAAGTTTGCTAAGTGTTATTCCTTTTGCTTCTTGGTCAATCTTGATTTTTTATTATCATATTGTTTTCATCCCTAAGCATTTCAAAATCATTTTCCATGATTAGCATTATATCAAAATCGGTTTCAAAGAATACTTCTATTCTCTTCTTTCACCAAGAGAAATATCCTTCGAATTGTGATGATAATGCTCGTTTTGGCGATTAGTCCGGTGAAGGGCAACATTGCTCTGATACCACTTGTTAGAAATCGTGGCCCGGCTAGAAGGGGGTTGAATAGTCGATCACCCCAAATTCATTCCTTCCTACAAGGTTTTACTGTGTAGCAAAAATAATAAAAGTAATATGAAAAGAATGCAAACTCTAATACCTTTGTTTAACGTGGTTCGGAGATAAAATTCCTACTCCACAATGTGTCGTTGAGGTGGACGATCTCTCAATCTATAAGTAGATTAATCCCTGATAATCTCCGTCTAATGTACTCCTCAGTGGAGTAAAAACCTCGCACAAGACACTCTTCTTCTTACAAGACGGAGAATAAGATTAGGAAGAAGAGTGTAAGCTTGAAAGTTTGAGAGCAATGACTTAGGTGTATTTAACAAGAATCAGTAACTTCCTTCGTGCCCCAAGTTTCCTTCAAATAGAGTCGAAAGAGTTGATCATGAGTTAACTCATTTCCTACGCACTAGTCGACTGGAAACATCACCAGTTGATTAATGTTACCTAGGACAAAGCCAACGGTACTCCACAAAATCTGGGATTCTGCCAACGACTCTCTACTAGTTGACTGGCAACATCATCAGTCGACTAACCTTTAGAGCCATTAGGCATGAAACCATTTTGTGTCCTCGCAACTTTCCATCAGTCGACTGACCAATCGATTAGGACTAGTTGACTGACCAGTCGACTAGGACCAATCGACTGGTAACACCATTAGTCGATTGGTCTCATACAACACTCAACTCTCATCCTCTCTGAGTTGCCCTTAAAGCTCTCTTCCTCAGCCTTCATCCCTCAGATGCACTTGAGCTCGTGACTCCTCTCCATACCATCCTTCATGTTGTCTTAAATTCGCTTTCCTCGGCTCCACTCCATTGTTCCTCATCCGATGGTCTCTAAGATGCATCATCCTTCACCGATCTCAATGACCTAAGTCATAGGATGAATCTTTACTAAACTTGGTCGCACCAAGTTTCTCATATGCGATTCACCAAGTCCTGCAAGATTCAAATACACATATCAAACATATATGAATTCTAAATTAAACTCTTTGACACACATATCAAAATCATGATCGTACCCGATCAAATTTAGGTTGATTGCACGCATACTTACCTCTATTTATACTTAACAAACAGAAACAATTGTCTATGTGAATGGATTAATCTCAATCTGTCACATGCTCATCAAGACTTTTATCCAAAAATATAACAATAACATATATACTGAATAAATCATGACATTTTCATATATCAAATTATCTTTACAAAGTATTACATTCTCCGAAGTCCCAAAGACTTCACATATTCTTGAAATGACTCTTTAGTCAATGTCTTTTCTATTTTTATTTTTTGAAAAATACGTATTTTCTAGAATATAGAAAATGACTTTTAAATATTTTCTATTTTTTAAAAAAATAGACATGAAAAATACAAATCAACACATCATTTTTCAGAAACACACATTTTCTAGGAGATGAAAACAAAACACACACAAACCAAACACACCCTTAGCTTTATACTTTTTCATTAATCATTTATATTAGACTCATTGTGTTCAACTAGACAATGGGCTACAATGTTGGCATTTAGTCGGCATCTATTTGACCATAAGCTACATCGGATACGGTTAGACCGGAACGTATCATATATGACACCATTCCCGGTGCACGAAGCTCCCGCCATGCGGAATCCCGGAAAAAGCTCCATCGTACGCAGCCTTACCCTGCTTTTTGCAAGAGACTATTTCCAAGATTCGAACCCGTGACCTTTTGATCATATGACAACAATTTTACCGTTGCACATTCATCTTTATATATTTAATCATTTTAATTTTGCAATATTATTTTAAATCGTTTTAAATAATCTATCATTCAAATCAAAATTATTCAAAAAAATTATTTTTACCAATAGTTAATATTCATAAAACTCTAACTCACGAAAACTAAAAAGTTATTGTTTGATATCATAGTTATTTTTTATAGATAGAAAAATAATTCATTTATTATTGTTATACTTTCTCCCATTTAATGAGACTGATCTGACAAGTTGATAGTCAACAACTTAACATAATGCGCGACTAAGATGGTTCACTGGACTAACAAGTGCAGTTGGCTACTTATTCATTCAATTAACAACTTTATGTTCTGTGGCCTATGACTGATGTTTCATTGAAGGTGTCACTCTTTCATCATAACAACATACTAACTAAGAATCCTAACTATTTTTAATAGACTTTAACTGTAATTAGAGCAATACTTTCCTCATCTTTCAAGATATTACAAACAAAAAGAATACTGATGCAATTAAAGTCTCTTTCAAGTGCATCCCTGATAAGAACTAAGATAGGAAGGTTATTAACAATATAGTTGCATTATACATAGAATGGATGGTGAAGCAAGAAGCCAATTGCCCAGTCCAACAATATGCAGAACCAAGAACACAACCAACAAGAAAGAGTTGCAAAAAATTCTCGCCAGAAAAATGGCCTATGCTGAAAATAAATGAACTGAAAATGATAGCTTGCCACCATTTCTTCGTCGATGCGAGAGATGATAGAAGGAATCCACGATAAACAGTTTCCTCTAACAATGGAGTTATAAGGCAATATAGAAAGAAACATGGTGGCATCGTAGACAATGGACTCTTGGAGAGCATATCTTTCAGAATAAGATTATTAACATCCTGCAAGAAACAACAGTATTAGAAGTGCTAAAAACCATATCAATTATAGTTCACACTGAAAAAAGCACAACCATAAATCCCAAGCAAAAAATATTATCAATCAGTTGTTGTTAATATCACCATAGCTGAAGAATCATCAGAGATCAAAAACAGTACTAATTATCTCACATTTGTAATGGCAAACATCAATCTAAATGCTCAAAACAATTATTAGCACAATTACTTTTAGTGCATTCCATTTGTTTTCTTAAATAGCAATTGGCTAAACTTGTGTATTGAAGAAATTCAATTTTCTGTTAAGCTAGAAGCATCTGAGAATTTATATGTATCTCAAACTTCATATTGCAGTCACCTTCAAAACATACAGAGAATACATTTGATGTTAACAAGTTATATCATATAAAAACCAAGTAGAACCACTTTTTCTTTTACAACATGTCGTTGCTACATTTAAGTAATGACCTAGGTAAGCTAATATGGTTTCAATAGACAATAGTAGCATTTATGGATTAAAATCTCAAAGCATGCCAGTCAACACAGTTGAGATTATTCATTCTGCTCTTGCACTGAGACATGGAGCAATGTCAATATTGGCACCATAAATCAATATTGACACCATGACATCCATACTCTATGCAATTGATCACCTTGCAATCTCTTTTTTGCCTCACAACAACTAATGTTCTCTTCTTGACCTCACAATTTGTTCTCCACATGGTTGATCTCAACTCCTAGGTCTCACAGCCATCCTCCTCCTTGCGACTCCACGCAACCAAAGCCTCTTCGTGAACTCCTTAGCGGGGGCGGAGCCACCCTTGGGCTAGGGTGGGCTCCAGCCCCACCCATGTTTAAAAACTTACAAGTAAAATTTTATTTCAACCCCATCCTCATTTTATTTTAGTCCATATGGTTTATAGTATTTTCATTTCAGTCCTTATTTCTCCCAATTGAATTGCCAAAAAATTTTAATTAAATCTAAATTTTTCCGTATTTGCCGCTTCACCTCTCTATCTGCCCCACGAGTAGCCGGTGCCGCCGCCTTCCTTGTCCCTCCTCGCATGTGTCTAGCCGCGACATGACTAGCATAACCGCGGCAAACCTTCTCCTTATTAGCGCGCTATATCTGTGGGACATTGTCGCAGCCACAGCCACAGCCACGACCTGCCATCGCTACCTTCCTCTCTGACCACCATGGCATCACATTCATTGCTATCCCTATTGATAGTTTTGTCATCGCTGCTCTCCCTGCCACAAGCGACATGACTCCGCCCTATCATCATGACTCGGCCGCAACCATCATCGCCGGAACACCAATGCCGACGATCAGCCCCAGGTAATTTTAAATCTCGGCTACGCCCCTGCTCTTTAGCCTTGTGACTTATCCGCACAATGCCATGCAACCAAAACCTCTTCACTCCATGAGGGTGAAACTCTAACCACATAGGTGAGGTGTTGGGCGAGATCCCTTGATGGTTGAACACTCCTTGGAACAATGACTAATGTGGCTCCACCATTGGTGGCACCTCAAGGTAAACTTCCTCTCCTCCTCTACTCCTCTTCCACTTCTTCCTCCTTTTCTTCTCTCTCCTCCGCTTCCTCATTGAAACAAATGGCATCCACTACCAAAATGATACAAAAGTGGTTTATTCTGGCTACAGACCGAAACCCCAGCTCGTGAACAAGATTTTTAACCATGGTACCTTTTGAGATTTAAAGCCATCAATCTCTATAGCATTCATGAATGCAATAACAATATTTTTGATCCTAGAACATTAGTTCTTTGATACCTATAAGAAGATGAAGAAAGGAGTTAATTGATTCTTCAAAAATGGAAGATTTCAAATAATTAAGAAGTAGCATATTCTAGATAATCAAGTGTGAGACATATATTTTGAGTTAAAAAGTCACTCAAACAGGAAAATCAATTGTCTATACTGTTGAGAGGAATCTATGTCACTGCATACAACTATTGATTCCATTAGAGGAAAAAGCATTTCCCACACACATGCAAAAAAGAAAAATCAAGGTCTTGAGAGATAAATAGATTTTCTTCTAGAAATTACATTTTTGACTAACTGACCTTAGGCCCAAGCAGCATATCAGAAACAATAGATGAGAGAAACATCATCCCTATCAAAGATCCAATGCCCACTGCAGATGCTGTAACCCAACTTCTTTCTTCCAGGGAGCTTTTTCCTAGGAAGAAACTGCAAAGGTTGGATTTTCTCTTAGCGTTGTAATACAACAGAGTCAAAGCTCCAGCATATTCTATAACTTGCAGCGTGCTTAGGGAGACGACCTGCAATTGTGTAGTAGCTGCTCAATCAAGAAAAGGTCGTCTTTTTAAATCGAAAGAAGCGAACGTGTTCAACAATCGTCAAAAAAGAATTGTTACACGTAAAAGCTCACTCACCATGGTGAGGGGATCTAGGTCAGGCTCGTGAAGGATACTGGCAACGATTGAGAGTCCTCCAAAACTCAAAGGTACATGCAAGATGAAGAAATAAGCTGCGAATATTGACCATACGTCCTCATTGTCCCATGGTATGCTTGATGGAAGCACTGAGAACGCCTGTTGCACACGATTCCATCTGAACCTCTCCATTGTTGGACGCAAAAAAAAAAAAAAAAAGGGAAAGAAACCAAGCGCAGGCCTTACGTCGAACTGTTCATCTCCGTGGTTGTTCTCGGAGCAGAGGCGTCGGAATAGGGATCTAGAGCTCGCCCTAGATTGAAAATTGAGAAAATTGAGGAAGGCAGCCTGTGCGCGCAAGGAAGAGCGAGGAAACGAGTTCAAAGTGACATTCGCCGAAACCGAAGAGCCGGCTATTTGAGGAGACAGCGCAGTAGCAACCAACGAGACCATTTTCGCGACCTCGTCCACCGGCTTTCTTTCCCAGTCCAACCCACACCGACCATGCCACAAGGCAGAATTATGCTGTCAGACCGGCCAATCCGCGACGGGTCGTAATATAGCGGGGCGGATCAGAGCAGCTGGCCGGCCTGTTATTTGACGGGCTAAGCTATAATCCAACTAATCCGTGGGTGTCAATTACGGATCGATGAGCTCATTAAATTTTTCAATTTGACTTTTTTCACAAATATCTCTCTTTTTTTAAAAAAAAAACTTAATTTTTTATATATTATTTGCACACAAATTTTATTATAAAATCATTAAATATTATTTATTATAAATAATAAAAACATATAGTATAAATTCACACACACCCCTTCTTTTTCTTCTTCTTCTTCTTCTCCGATCTTGTCTTCTTTTTATCGCTTTAATGTGGTAACAACAGTGGAGTAAATAGTCTATGTTACCACATGCAGCAATAACGTAGCATAAACCATGTTTACGGTACTTCACACAGCAGTAACGCTAACATTTCCCACTCGTCCAAGTTAAACTACAAAGGCAAATGGTCACAAAGATCATGAAGAATGAAGACCATCAAAGGTAGACCATATGGTGATCAAATCACAAAGACCAGAGCAAAGACTATGAGTCACAAAGACCAAAGCAAGAACATTTAATCCATGATGGCAAAAGACGAATACGCTCGCGCTAAGGGTGTAATCGAGCCGAACTCTTGAATGTTTGAGCTTGACTCGTTTATAATCGAGCCGAGCTCGAGCTTTATTTAACGAATATATTCATGACTCACGAGCTTATTCGAGCTTTTATCGAGTCTAAACGAGCTTAATAAGTAAAAATTATAAATTAAATATTCATAAAAAATTAAATTATATATTTAGAGAAAATTATAATACTCTTATTAAAATTTATAATTTTATTTTAATAAATAAATTTAATATATTTGTCTATATTTTTCATAAGTGGAGTGTAAAATCTATAAATTTAATATCAAAACTATTATTTTTTTAATTTAAAAGTTGATTTATGAGCTTAACGAACGTGTTCACAAGCTAACGAGCCGAGTATTGTGAAGCTTGAGCTTGGTTTGTTTATCTTAACGAGCCTCATTAAACGAGCTCAAACGAGCTTTTATCGAATCAAGCTTCGAATAGCTCACGAGCGGCTTGGTTCATTTACATCTCTAGCTCGCGCGCCCCCAGCGCCCCCGCCAACCCGTCCCAGGGCCAACACGGAGGAGGTAAATCATGGGCGGCTACTAGCCTTTGGAATAGTGACTAACACATAAAGGAGACATTTACCTCGGCTTTGCCAAGATTCGAACCCCAAACCTCATGATAACAACACCTCATGCGCTAGCCACTTGATCGTCCCGAGGGGACCAAGAACATTCAATCCAAACATTAGGGAAAATGATTTATGCGATGGCAAACACACTAAGCAATAATTACTAAGAAAATTGTGACTAATATACCAAGAGCATGTTCAACATTTCCAATCAATATAATTATTCATAATTATATTTTATGTACTGAACTAAAAATATAATTGGTACCAGTGAATAAAAGTTACAGATGTAAATAAATCTTGATATTCCATTTTAGTTATAATCTATTCATTTTAATTAGTCACTTTCTTAGCTATGCTCCATAGACCGAATCACTTATAGTCAACAAGAAATATGCTAAAGTAGCAGACACTGATCAAAACTTTAAGTAGACTGCTAAATAGTTACTTAGTGTAAGATTGAGATTAACTTATAATCTCAAGGGTCTCACATAGTAGAGAAGTAAAGATTCATTCTCCTACTACCCTTCTTGTCGTCATAGTACATGTGGTACGAATCACATACTACGATGTTATTCTTTTTATTAAAAAGAGCGCATGTTTATCACAAAAATTTAACATCATATAAATTTCGATCTAGACATACCTAATGTATAATCTTGAATTCAACATATGAAGTAAATGGTGGGTTCATTTACTCTGATCATTATATAAATGATATCATCTTGTCACAATTATCAAGATGACCTTAACTTATGGATATGTCTCTATTTACAGCTATATAAGTTGTCCTATAAACAACGATCTTACCTCTATTTATACTTAATAAATAGAGATGATTGTCCATGTGAGTGGGCCAATCTCAATCTGCTAACATGTTTATTGAGACTTTTTTTAAAAAAATGTAACAAAAACATATACACTGAATAGATTATAACATTTTACAATGTGTTATATTTTACGAAGTTCTAAAGACTTCACATGTCCTTGAAATAACTTTAGTCAATGGCTTAGTAAAAGGATCGACAAGCATATTATGTGTAGGGATATACTCAAGAACTATCTTGTTCTTGTCAACAATATCCCTTATAAATTATATTTAATTTCTATATGTTCACATTTGTTGTGATATTTGGGTTCTTTAGAAAAATCTATAGTATCTTAACTGTCATAGTACACTGTAATAGGACTCCTACTATCCTTAGCAATCTTTTGATACTTCAGGAACTTTCTTAACCAGACAGCCTTTTATATAGCCGTTGTATAAGTCATACAACTTCCATTGTCGACAAGGCTACGTGAGCCAAGACATATAGTTTCTACTATCAACAAGGTAACACAAGTTAAGCCGCACAGCTTCTATCGTGGAAAAGGTTATATAAGCTTGCTTTTTGCTATTTCATGAGATGGTGCCACCATTCAGTAAGAATACATAGTCAGATATGGATATTCTGTCATTAAGGTCTCCTACCTAATATGTAGTTGTTAGAGTGTATACTAAAAGCCTAGCTTTTGTAAACATTTATTTTTGAAATAAAATGAATCACATTGGTCAATATCTACATTTATTTGTTCAATTAATTTATATAGTAGATAACATAGTGTGTGGTGTCACACACAGAAGATCATGTTGTCGGTTTTTTATAAATTATAAACAGTTGCTCATGACTAAGATGGAAAAGAACAAACCATTGGAATAGTCGTAGTGTAATTAGGTATTAGTTTATCTTGACTAATAAATCACACTAGTACACTCTAAGTGTATTAAGTAGGACCAATTAAGATAAGTTCTTTTTGTACTGACTTGATAAAAGAATGAGTCCTTAGTTATTGTGAAAGTATGTGCTATTAATCCTAATATAATAACAAGCACATATATTTAATATTTATTTCTTTAACTTATCAAAGAGTGATATTTAATTCGATAAATCAATAGGCCCGATAAGTTGAGAAATGATATTACTTATAGTGTGTGTTGTTGATTATAGAAGAAAATTATGTCCTAGTTATCTAGGTTGAGAATGCCCCCAAGAGGAGCTCATAAGGATTGTCATGTTAAACCCTGCAGGTGGACTTAGTCCGACATGATAATGAAGTTGAGTGGTACTACTCTCGGAGATAGGTATTAATTAAGTGAGTTGTTAGTAACTTACTTAATTAGTGGACATTCGTTATCTTAAACACAGGGAGACTAACACACTCATGATAAGCAGAAACTCATAATATAATTTGGGATTGGTGCGGTAGTGTCGATAATAACTCTCTAGTGGAATGAGTTATTATCAATGAACTTGAGTTATGTGTTCGGGGCAAACACGGGATACTCAAGCTCATCGGAAGGTCAAAACCAATTTCTCCTCTAGGTCCCTGTTGTAGCCTCATTAAAGCCACAAGTCCATCCAAAGAAAGGCCCATCTTGGTGTCCAAGAAGGGGGTCAGACCATTGCTTGGTGACCAAGCAATGGCCGGCCACATCTCCTCTTAATAGGGTCGGCCCTTTGCTTGGTGCCCAAGCATGTAGGGGCCAGCCACAATAATTTAAACAATAAGGGGTGTTTTTGAATTTTTTAAAATCTTCTCTTTATAGAAAACTACAAGTCTTAATAGGGTCGGCCCTTTGCTTGGTGCCCAAGCATGTAGGGGCCAGCCACAATAATTTAAACAAGAAGGGGTGTTTTTGAATTTTTTAAAATCTTCTCTTTATAGAAAACTACAAGTTTTAAAAGAGATATTCTAAATTTAAAAACTTTCCTTATTTGAATTAGGCCACATGTTTTAAAATAAAGTTTTAAAGTTTTAAAACTTTCCTTTTTTAACCATCCTTATGGTTTAGGAAAAAAAAGAAGAGAAGTTTTAAAATTTAAATTTTCTATCACCATGTTAAAAAAGAAAATTTTATGAGAAAAGTTTTCAATTTTAAAACATGGTTTTAATTTTTAAAACTTTCCTTTTTTAACTCCTACTTTAGGAAATTAGAAGAGAGCTTGTAAAATTTTATAAGAGAATATTTTCTTATAAAATTTTTATAAAAAAAAATATTTCCTTCCTCTTTAAGGGGGCCGACCACCCTTGCTTGGTACCCAAGCAAGGTGGTCGGTCAAATAAAAATAAAATTAAAATCATCATCTAATAATTTGGTGATTGATTTAATCAAGAGGAAAGAAAAGGAAATATTAAAAGGGAAAAGAAAAACCATGAGAAAGATTTTAACTTTTGTAAAAAGTCTTTCCTTATTTGTCTTGGGCAAGTAATATAAAAGAAGGGGTGAGGAAGCCTCATGAGACACAACTCTTATTCTCTTGGTTGGAGACTCTCTTGGTGTGGCCGACCCTCTCTCTTCTCCCTTTCCCTTTCCTCTCTTTTCTTTTGTGGTGGTGGTGGCCGAAAGTTTGAGAAGGAGAAGAAGGCTTTGGGTGATGTTCATCTTGGAGGATCGTCGCCCACACGACGTTCAAGGTGGGGCGAGGAATACAGCAGGAGATCTCGAGGTCATTAGCTTACAAAGAGAATGTATAACTAGTAATTTTCTTCCGCATCATACTAGTTATTTTCTTTGTAAGAATTCAAACACAAGAGGCATTAGATCTAGTTTTTCGAATTTATTTTTCAAGTTTGTGTTTTTTTTTCTTTGTCGAATTTGTGATTCGATTGTTCTTTTTGGTTAACCTAGAGTTATTTAAGGAAATTAAATATTAGCTTTACTTAAAAGGCTTTGTCTAGGCGGTGGTGGTTGCTCTCATATCCAAGAAGGCCATGTGTCTCGTCATGCAGTCCTGGAAGCCAATTTTGGAAATTAATATTTAATGGAATTAATAACATAGGTGGATTTGGATCAATAGTGTTAAGTCCCGCTTGCGATCCAAATCTAAACCATCAAGAACAGATAAGTTAAATTTGAAATCAATGATGTTAAGTTCCGTCTGCGATTCCTAATTTAACTTCTAAAAAGTACAATAGGTTATTTAGGAAAAGGTTCGACACTTATACAAAATTTTTGTACAGTGGAACCGGTATGACCTTTCTAGGACTAACCAACAGTAGCTATATAGCCCTTCAGGCTCATCTTAGATCCTTGGAAACAAATATATTAATTTGTTGTCCTTTTGAAATATTTTAATATCTTCTTCACCGCTTTCTAGTATCTCGATCCTAGGTTTAACTAGAAACGACTAACTAAGCCAACAACATAACTTATATCAGGATGAGTACATAACATAGTGTACATTAAACTACCAATTGCACTAGCATATGATTTTTTTCTTCATTTCGAATATTTTCTCAGGAGTCTTAGGATACATACTTTTACTCAGAACAGTATCTCTCGCTACATGTGTCTATTTCATGTTGCAATCTAACATATTGAAGTATTGTAGCATCTTAGTGATGTAAGCCTCTTGAGACAAATCTAAATTTTTTTTTATCATTCTCTAATCCAAAAATCTTTTTGATCATTCTCTAATAATCTTTACTCCTAAGATGCACTCAGCTTCTCTTATATCTATTATATCAAATTATGATGAAAACTACGATTTGACTTCTATCATACACTTTATGTCACTTCAAGCTATTAGCATATCATCAACGTATAATGATAAGATGATAAACTTTCCTTTTTTTCTTTCATAGGTAAACACAATGATCTTCATTGATCATTTTAAAATTATTAGACAAAATGACTTCATTAAATCTTACATTTCGTTGTCTTGACACTTGCTTTAGCCCATATATAGACATCTCAAGTCTGCAATACTCTATTCTTTTGGCCTTCAGCAATGTAACCTTCTGGTCGTGCCATATAAATTTCTTCGTCAAGATTACTATTAAGAAAAGCTATTTTATCTATTTAATGTAATTCCATATCAAATTGTGCTACTATAAATAGGATGATACGTATTGACACAAACATCACAACTGGAAAAAATGTCTCTTCAAAATCAATATCCTTCATCTAGGTATATTCTTTTGCAACTAACCGAGCTCTGTATCAATTAATCAATCCATCTACTTTCTTCTTTACTTTGAGAATCCACTTATTCTCAATATCCCTTTTACTGAGCTTCTCAAAGCTTTCTTAACTGTTTGAGGTTTCTCATCATTAACTGGGAGAATCATCAATGCCTCATTTTCAATGTCAACCTTCTTTGAGGAATAATCTAACGACTACTTTTTCATAGGTTAGACTGTTGAGAAACTGACTCATATAGTAATAAATTACTTTTACTAGGTTGACTAAATTCAGACATCTCTTGATTTGTTAAAAAAGAAACATTATCCTCTTCCTTTATCGTATATAGAGGAATTGTCTTATCAACTTTACCTCATGTTGGGAACTCAGTTTCGAGAAAAGTAGCATCTCTTGACTCTATTTCAGAAATGATTTCATCTTGTCACTCACCAATGAAGACATAATCCTTAGAAGTCTCAGAATACCTTATAAAGATACAGTTCTTGCCTTTGGATTCTAATTTTTCATATTCATGAGTCTTATCATGAACATAGGCAGCTGACCCCCAAGGCCTTAAATTACTCAAATAAGATTTTCTGTCTGTCCAACGTTCGTATGTGGTAGATGAAACTGACTTTGAAAGTACTTTGTTAAATATATAGTCTGCAACTAATAATGCATCTCCCCAATATGAGATAGGCAAATTAGCCTGCATCATCATATACCTAACTATTTCAAGAAGAGTCGTATTTCTTCTTTCAACAATCTTATTTTATTGTAGATATCTAGGGATAGTTAGCTATTTAATAATCCTTTTATTATTACACATTGTCTTGAACTGATAAGACAAATATTCTCCTCCACAGTCAGTGTGTAATGTTTTAACCTTATTCTCTAATTGATTATCAATTTCGTTCAAGTAACGATTAAAACAATCTAATGTTTCAGATTTGTGAGAAATCAAATACACATAATCAAAATGTGTGAAGTCATAAATAAATATAATGAAATAAAAATTTTCATTTCTAGCATTCACATTCATTGGACCACAAATATCCAAATGAATTAATTGTAATGGTGATTCAGCTCTAATAGCCTTACCAAATGATTTTCTAATTGCTTTTCCAACAAAACAATATTCACATACAGACAAGTTAATCTTAGCATGAACGCTTAAAAGACCCTCTTTAGCTAATCCATTAATTCATTTTTGTCCTATATGTCCTAGTCTAGCATGACAAATTTCATTATTAACATCAGCATTACTAGTAAAAGTAATGTTTGAAAAACAATCATCATTATTATTTGGTTCTACATCAAGAATCATAAAATTATTTGTTATATAACTATACTCAATTAACACAAAGTTAATGCGAAGTTCCACATAACGACTATAAAAATTTATATAGTAGCCTAAATCAAGAAGACAAGTGACAAAAAACTAGATTCCGTCGAATCTCAGGGACATACAGGATATCATATAGAAACAAGGTCCGTCTACCATGAATGTTGAGCTTGCAAGTGTCAATTCCTTTCATTTCAATTCTTGTATTATTTTCTATATACATTTATTGTCAAATGATACCCAACGATACTCCACATATGTAGCTCGATCACGAGCTACATGATTTGTTGCTCATGAATCTATAATCCACAAAAGATAAGAATCAGCTAACAACACTGTACTTATAATATAATGCTCATGGAAAGAAAATAAAGATGATTCTACCTTTTTAAGCTCAATATAATCCTGAGTAAAATGATCCTTCTTGCCATAGTTATAGCAAGTCAACTTGCTCTAAGGTCTTTGTCCATATTTCTTTCATTTCTTCTTGATTTGTCTTTTCATAGCAATAGCACTAGCCTCATTTCTTTTTTCCTTTCCTTTCTTAAATCATTTTTTCTTACTCTTGGAACCAGAACCTTCAATTATAAAAGTTTGACTAGAAATCCTTACAGATTTAATCATCTTCACCTCAAGTTCAATATGACATGAGACATCAATGAAAGTCTTGATACTCTCATTGTAAGTAAAATTCTATTTCATCGTTTTTCAAGAATCAGGAAGGGAAACAATTGCTGCTTGAACCTGTTGTTGATCGGTCAACTCATGACTAGCAGTCTTAAGCTCTCATATTATATTAACCATTTCCCTCAGATGTTGGGTCATGGTAACATTCGAGCGCTTTTTATAGTTGTCAAACTTATTTTTCAGTTGATGAAGCTTACTTAGACTTACTCCACTGTACTTCTCTCTAAGGGCTGTCTAGATAGCGTAAGCTAATGGTAATGACTCATACTTAAATATCAGGTCATCCACCATTGAACTAATCAATATTTCCTTAGTAGTTGAGTCTTTCATTATTTTTCATACCAACCAATGATTTAAACCAGATCTAGGTATTATTGAATCAAATTAGTCTGCTTAAATCAACTAATGATTTAAACAAGACCTGAATTTAATTAGACTAAGCTGGTCTAGTTTAATTTTCAATTAATTGAGCTATAAATTAATTAACCTTAATTTATTAAATAGTGAACCGATTAATTAATCAATCTCAACTATTTATTTAAACAAATAAACAAGTTGAGCAACGGTTCATGCATGGTTTACTGTTTACAATTCTTATTTCATTTTATTTGAATCGATTAATTTAATCAATTAAAAATTCAAACGATTTATTTAATCGATTAAAATTTCATAGTTTTCAATCGATTGATTTAATCGATTAAAAACATTATTACACCATCAAAAACACTATAGCATCTTCTTCTCTGCCGCGACGAATGTGCTAGCTGTTGAACGCTAGCCTTTCAACACAGTAGCGGGTGCTCACTGGCTACGAACACTAGTTGCCAGCCTCTCACCAACGCTTGCATTAGTTCCGGTGACAGAGAGAAAACAACTTAGTTCTTTTTTTCAAAAAAAAAAACTTTGACTTGAATCAATTACATAGATTTGAATCGATTACACAGATTTACTGTGCTTCGTCAGTTTAATCGATTACAAAGATTTTGAATCGATTAAAATCTATTTCAATCAATTAAACTTCTTCTTCTCTTCTCTGCCATGACTATGACGCTCACTTCTTCTGCTCCGATGAATGCGGTTGTCGTGACTGTCGATCATCAGCCTCCCGATGTGGTCACCGGTACTTTCTGACCTAAGAAGTTGATAGTCAGCAACCTCTTGGAGCTCGACAATGGCAGCAGATCACGATCGAGTCGCAATCTTTCCTAGCGATGACAACAAGGATTTTTTTTTTTTAACGAAGAGACAAGTTTATGTATTTTTAGAACGAAGGTACTGCTCTGATACCATTATTGTATCTAATAGCATAAAACACAAAATAAAACTCAAAGTAATCTCCTGAGATGATCTTGATCTCCACTTAACGTCAAAAGAGTGATCACAAAACAAAATCGAAAAGCTCTTTGCAAAGTTCACGAACCAAATCCCTCTTCTATCTATATGTTCTTTACAACCAATTCACAGACACCCCTTCTTCTTCTTCTTCTTCTTCAGACTCATATTCCTTTTATCGCTTGGACGCAATAACGACAGTGGAGAAATGGTCTATGTTACTGCACACGGTAATAATGTAGCAGTAAACCATGTTTATGTTACTTCACACAGCAGTAATGCTAACAGAGTGTATGATATACTTTACGAGATTGTATTTCTAACACTTGTTGCATGAGAGTCCATTTTACCAATTTAGAGGTACATTTTGGCAAAAGGTCATACGCTGACCCTCGGTGGCCCACATAGCCAATAGCCATTTGTAAAGAGGTAAATTAAGAAACTGAGTAGGCCACCACATGGGAGGGTATTTCTCCTAACTTCGTCAGAAATTGACCTTTGCTTGATTTGATAATTCTACCATGTGGTAATTAACTCAGCCAAGCCCTAGGGAAATTTAAAGGTACATTTTGCACTAACCATTTGTGGCTTCCCATCAAGCATTATCATTATCTTTATATATATGTAGTTGTTATCCTGGGCGACACGTGCCTATGCATTGCCTAGATTTTATTTTTTATTTTTTATTTAACTATTTAGGGTTTTGGCTATAAGGTTTATGGGTTGAGTTATAGTATTAAGCAAAAAAAAATCAAAGCAATTTTTTTTAAGATGCTCATGAGGTGTGCGGCATAAGGTATGTGGGGTAACAAAACTCATAAACTCTTAAGGTAAAATCAAAATATAGTTGAATGTAAAAAAACATTATATCATTTTGAAAAATTATGGAATGTGTCCTAAATAATCATAACATATATTATCTTTTTAAAATTTTAAAATATTTTCTCTCTCTCACAGTTTCTTTGAAAACCCTAGTGCGAGTTGGCTTCTTGCTCTGTGCAAGATACATTCATCTATTTCAACTTGCTTGATCTGGGTGTAGACTTCACCATGAAAGATGGATCCTGATGATATCACCTGATTGGTAGAGAAGATGAAGCTTTCAAATTGAAATATGCATCTAACAATTATGCTTGATGAAGTGACACAAAAGATTAACACTAAAAGAGTTGGAAACTGCCTTGTAGCAAAACTTTTCTCTCACAAGACAATAAATCGTAATACCTTTAAGAAACAAATACCTTGTATATTACAAAAAAAAAAAATGATTAACCAGGTTGGGTAACGTCGAGCCTAGGGTGACCGGCTCAGCCCCACGGAAGTTTCCCACCAGCCACCAGGGTAAATTGAAAAACGCTCGCAGTTCCAATATTTTCATTGTGGATTTTCACTCTCATGTGGATCAATGCAAGCACTTGTTCAACAAAGTCTCCTTATAGGCTTAGTGTCATAATATATTGGTTGAATTTATGAACAACATAATACTGCATCAGATTGACTCACAAATCGGAGATGTGGAAACCATCGATCCAGCTGAATGTGGAACATTTATTGGGCGATTTGCTAGAAGTAGAGTCAACACTAATATTTTTGATCCTCTAAATAAGTGTATTACAGTGGATGTGGGTGAGGGGTTGGAAGAAGTGACGGTTCTATATGTATATGAATGATTAGAAAAATTTTGTTACACTTGACAAAGGATAGGGCACTCAACCAATAAATGTGATGATACAAATGCTAATAAGTTGAATCTCGAATATGGGACTTGGATGCAGCATCAAACTATCAAACAATAATAAGCGGTGCACGTCTCTAGAGAAAATCACCACACCCGATGGTTCAGGGGTGGTAAGTGATAAGAGGGACACAACAAGATAAGGATCAATGACCCTATCTATCCGAGATACGAGCACACAGAATGCCATGGATAATTATGTTGCTGATACGAAGGGACAAAATCACACCCTTAATAATGGTCCTAGGGCACCAACATCCCTAACTAGAGAGGTAATTATGGAAGGGATACCATATGAAGGAAAAAAAATTGGCTTTTCTTGAACAACTAAAAGATTTGATGGGGGAGAAAGACACCAGAAAGTTGGAAAAACACCCACTTGCAAGTCCAAGTAGTAACCAAAGAGTTGAAACCAATGCAAATAAAATAGACTAGCAAAAATATAGCCTGTGCCAATGGAAACGTAATGTATGGAGCCATCAAAACTTAAAGAAACATGTTACTGATGAATCGATGGGAGGTGAGCGCAAGAGGGCACTGGTATGGTCTGAGGATGATGATGGTTTGGGCCCACCAAAGAAGAAATTGATAATGGAAGGTTAAGCTAATATGAATGTGGAGATTCTGCGGTGGCTGTGGGACAACCCCGCCATTCACCATGAGTTGGATTATCCGAAACGCTCGAGGGCTTGAAACCAATGAGCATTCCAAGAATTTCGATGATTAATCATCAAAAAGAAGTCCTCCCTTATTTTTGTATCTGAAACAAAACTAAGGGATTATCGAAGTAAAAATTGAAAATATTTACTTGGGTATAATGAATGCTTTACAGTGGATTGTAATGGGAAAAGTGGTGGACTCTTACTTTTGTGAAAAAATCCTCTAAAATTGGATGTGATGTCTTTCTCAAGAGCCATATAGACTGCTCTATTGAAGAAGGAGATGGACATGCAATGGAGATTTATTGGGTTCTATGGACACCTAGCGGCTTCGCACCAATGGAAATCATGGACTCTATTGAGTAGATTATACATAATGGCTAATCTCGACGGGCTCCATTGACTTGCGGGAGGAGATTTTAATGAGGTGTGCTATGATAGTAAAAAAAAGGTGGAAATCATAGAGCAACATCACAAATTAGTGCTTTTTGAGAGGTATTGGATGAATGTGCCTTACAAGATTTACATTGTGAAGGAGTATTTTTTTACATGGTCTAATAGAAGGGGGGGGGGGGGGGGGGTGATAATCTAGTTCTTGAGCACCTTAACAAATTCATAGGTACTTTTAATTGGAGAATGTTATATCCTTCATCACTGTCAAACCATATCCCATCTATTTTTCATTGACGACAGCTTACTTTTTTTCCAAAGTGAAAGCAAATAAAGTTACCAATATTCGGAACTATTTGCTCCAGTATGAGAACGCTTCAGAATAATTAATCAATTTTGAGAAGTCTGCACTCTCTTTCAGTCCAAATACCTTATCAGTTGATATTGAGGAAATCAAAGAGATTTTTTCCATACTAGCGGTCTAAGCCATGATGTGTATTTATGACTGTCGATTGTTTTCGATGCACAGTAAGAAATTATAATTTTCTTATATAAAGGAGAGAGTGCTTAAACGAGTACAGAGTTGGAGGCACAAAATGTATTTTGTGGGAGCTAGAGAAGTACAGAGTTGGAGGCACAAAATGTATTTTGTGGGAGCTAAAGAAGTGCTCATCAAATCAGTATTACAAGCTATTCCTTCTTATGCTATGTCTTACTTTTGAATACAAACATCAATTTGTGAGGAGATTGGAATGGAGTGCACACACTTTTGGGGGGATGGATGATGGCAAAAAGTAAATTCACTGTAAAAAGTGGACATCATTGTGCCTAACAAACTGGAGGGGAGGTATGAGATTCTGGAGATTGTCCCTTTAACTAATTGCTATTGGTGAAGCAAGTATGGAAAATCATTCAATACCCACAAGCATTGCTATCTTGTATTCTAAAGGCTCTGTACTTTTAACACACAAATATAATGCATGCTCCATAATCCGTCTTATACATGACGCTCAATTATGTGGGGAAGAAATCTCTTGAAACAAGAAGTATGTTGGAGAGTTGGTGATGGGAGGAAAATCAAGATATACAAAGATAGGTGACTACTACAAAACCATAGCATCTTAAAACCCCAAGCTCATGTATCGCTGAATGATGATCCAAAGGTTCGCAATCTGCTAAGGGAAGGTAGCTAGCTGGAATGAAACATAAATTACTGGTGAGTTTGCTCCTTACATAACCGATCAAATATTGAAGATTCTATTGATTTCGAGAGACATGAATGATGAAAGATTTTGGAAGTTTGATAGGAAGGGAAAATTTGTTGTACATAGTGTATACCATTTAGCGTGTGGAATGCTGTAACCTTTAGAAAACCTGTCGGAAGTCTTATGTAAAAAGTGGTGGAAATTCATATAAAATTTAGACATCCTCCTAATATCTTAATATTCTGGTGGAAACTATCACTTGATATCATCCCTACATCAACTAATATGCATCGTCATCAGGTTTCATGTTTGAAATCTTGCTCGTTGTGTGGCTTCCATTTTGACAATTCTATACATGTTCTATTCCTATGTCTTGCGGTGGAGACTATTTGGAAAGAATAAGCACTCTGAGGTGTTATTTCAAAGGTGCGAGATATGGAAACGTTGTATGTCTATATGTGGTTAAAAACAAGTGCAACCGAACACAATTCGAAAGTTTGGCCATATTTACGTGGGGACTGTGGAAAATGCACATGAAAGCTACTTATAGGAAAGAGTCTGGGGCACTAAAACATAGCCTGAGATGGTGTGATGATCTACTCCATGATTTTCAAAGATGTGTAGTAGAATTGAGACTTCAACCCACCAAATCAAGCTGCAGAAGAGCCACAGAACAGTTGGATCTACTACCGAAAACATTAAAGCTGGAGGTTGATGCTTGTCTCAATGAGAAATTAAACCATTATGGAGTTGGTGGAGTGATGCAAGATCATGGAAGGAAGATATATGGATTTGGGTGGCACACACAAGCACCACACTCGGTTATAGAAGGTGAACTCAATGTAATTTTTAAAGGATTAACGTTCGCTAATACTCAGGGCTTAAGAAGACTTTTGGTTGTTTCTGGTTGTTAACATTTGTGCAAGCAGTCATGAATGGTAATGAAAATTTATATTATACGAGAGCTCGAATTTTGTAAATTCATAAGTTTATGGAGAAAACACACACTATTACTCTAGTACATATTAGACGCACGACAAACTTTATTACTCATCATATAACTCATTTTGTTTCTTCTTCTCCTTCCCTACTTGTTTGGAAGAATGGAAAGCTTGTAATCTGACACTATTTTAATGAGAAATACGAGTTTTCTTTAAAAAAATTAATTTTTTTAACACTCGAATTAATTTTCCTCAATTTTATTTTTCATGAAATTGTACATATTTAAGCTTATTTTTTTACTTAGTACAATGGTCAGGAATTCATATTTTCGTCTTCATATTTTCGTCTTCGTATTTTTTTTTATATTTTAATTGAATATATATGGGCGGCCAACTGAATAATGGTGATAGTTTGATTGGTTGTTGGGCAAATCCATCTAGTTAGAGGTGCAGTGCTCTAAATGAGCTGGTTCAATGAAATTTTATAATGTTTAAATTTTTTAATAAAATAATTAAATTAAGTCAAATTGAATCTAATAAATTAAATCATAAATAATTATTTAAAATTGAAATTAATGAAATTTAGTTTGAGTTTGATTTATTTAGATGTCATGTTCAAATTTATTTAAAAAATTTATAATTTTAAATTTATTTGATAATAAAGTTTATTTGTTTATTTATAATAGAAAAATGATATGATAATTTTATTGATGTATATCATTCATAAATTTTATAGAATATTATTCCTAAACAATTCATTTTCATAAATATTAACTAATTAAAATCTATCTATATATATATATATTCAAATTTATTTATTTAATTTAATAAATTATTTAAATTTTTTTATTTATTTTATTATATATATATTGTTTATTCATTTACCACCCGAGTTAAGTATTCAACCTCAGATAATGGACTTAAGCAACTTTCCTAACCTGTCGCTGAAGTCAAATGAACCGGATTAAATTGAATCGTATCGTATGGACCCAACCAAACCAAACCAGGAACATACATAGGTCAAACGAGAACAAAATGAAACAAAATACAAGTCTCGGTCAAACCCAACAGATTACTATGGAAACCCCGCCGAGTAAACGCGCTAGGTTGACGTAGTCTTGTCCTCGTCTGGGTAACTCGTCCCTATAGATTTCAGTTTTAAGTCCGAATCCCACCCAATTCCCATCGCCGGCGACCCGAATCCGGGCCTCCGAGGCCCGATGTCGTATTCGGCGGCCTCGAACGTATTGCTGGCGGTGAACGAGAAGAAGACGATTGCCGTCGATCTCTACCGTCCTCTCCGCAACTACATCGCCTCCACCTTCTCCGAGCGCGACGCCCAGGACGCCGAAGACGACCTCCAAACCGTTCGTAAGCTCCGCCTCGACCTAGAGGCTGGATTCTCTACTTCGCTGGAGCTCCGCCGCGACCTCCTAATTTCGTACTTGCGCGCCCTCGCCTCCATCGAGCCTCGCTTTCCCATCTCCCCCGATCGATCCCACGTCTCTTCCCTCACCTTCACCTGGTTCGACGCCTTCCGGCCTAATAAGAAGGCCGCGCTGCCCTCCATCCATCTCGAGAAGGCCGCTGTTCTCTTCAATCTTGGCGCCGTCTACAGCCAAATCGCCGTCGCTGCCGATCGGACATCAGCTTCTGGGCTTAAGCAGGCTTGCAACGCGCTCCAGAGCGCTGCGGGAGCATTTTCGTTTTTGAAGGATCGTGTCGCGGCGAAGGCGGTGGCCGCTGGAGGGACCATCGATCTGTCAGTGGAGTGCACAGTAATGCTGGAGAAGCTGATGCTGGCGCAGGCTCAGGAGTGTTTCTTTCAGAAGGTTATCGGCGACGCAAAGCCTCCTGGGCTTTGCTCTAAGGTCGCTAGGCAGGTAAATTCGCAAGTGTAGGTAGGTTTCTTTTACTTGTCGCTTGCACATTGAATTTGTGCTCTTCCAGGTAGTTATTCTTCCACCTACTATTCCTAATTCAAATAACCGCCCTTCTATTAATAACTTCTAGAATATTTTTTTAATTGCGTGGATAGCCTAAATGATAACGATGGAAATTAGTGTGTAGATCTGTATTTGTTAAGTTTCCATTGCTAGATTCCTAACTTTTTCCTTGCAGCTTTATTGTTTAATTATGTTTCAGATTATTACTTGATGCTTTCAGGATCATGATCTATTTTCATCATTGTACTTTGATTATAATTGCCACCATCTTACATATGCAAAATTTGTTGCAAATGGAAACAAACCTTTTAGCATGTTCCACAACGTGTATTTAATGAATCTTGTAGGTTGGAATCTACTATGAAGAAGCTTATGCAGCTCTAAATGCTTCTCTACTCAATCAACACTTTGATCGCACATGGATGTCTCATGTGCAACTGAAGGCTGCCCAATTTTATTCTGAGGCTTGCTACCAATACTCATTAGAACTTCACGAGAAGGAAGAGATTGCAGAGGAAATAGCTAGGCTCAAGATTGGTATTAGTGCCCTCACTGACGCAAAGAAATCTGCCAAGGGTGTTGCTTCTCCTTCACTTGACGCTGTTAAGAAACTAGATACAAATATGAATAATAATCTAGAGAGGGCTGTGAAGGAGAATGATCGGGTCTATCTCATGCGAATCCCAGCAGCTAGTTCTTTGTCAGCTCTTCCTACAGCTTCTCTTGTGAAGCCCACTTCTTTGGGAGAAGTTTTAGATGCTAGTGAGGAGAAGTTTTTCTCAAAACTTGTTCCTGACAGCCACACAAAGGCTTTTTCCAAGTACACTGATATGGCTGACAACATCATCCGAATACAACTAGAGAAGCTACAGCAAGGAAGTGAGATAACTAGGGTTAAGCTCAAGGAGTTGGACCTTCCAGATTCTATACTGTCATTGGAAGGTAATATTGGGCTGCCTTTTGATCTTAAAGAGGATGTTGAGGTAGTACAAATCAGCGGTGGACCTTCTGGGCTTGAAACTGAGATACAACAGCTCAAAGACTTAAGGAGGATTAATCAGGAGCTGCTGGCTCAGTCAGAAGAGCTACTACAAAAGGAAGCAGACACAGATGCACAGTTCAGGTCTCAGTTTGGAACAAGGTGGACTAGACCAGAGTCAAACACGTTAACAAAGAACATACAAGACAAATTACACAGGTTTACTGTAAATCTTAAGCAAGCAGCTGATACTGATGCAAGAGTCGAACGGGAAGTAAGAGATGCTGTAGAGTTCCTGGCAATTCTTGATCATAGACCAGTATGTATATTGTGATCCAATGTTTACCCATCTATTAGGTGGATATGTATTCATAGCTTAGCTTATCTTAGATCAACTAATAACTATAGAATACTGATTATATTCTAACGTGATGCTTTCTTGACATTCCTTTGGATCACTATGGATTTCTGCTGTGTTTCCTGGTTATTAGGTCAATATCTATTCATAGCTTAACATGTTAGATCAACTAATGTCTATAGAACAATAATTATATTCTAACATGATTCTTGCTTGACATCCCTGGGCTCTCACTAAGGATTCCTGCTGTGTTTCTGGGTCATCAACACTATATGACTACCTCATAAGAACTTTTGTTACTTTGGTTTGTCCTTAAATTAGATCCAATGACAGCAAGATAAAACAGAATATGTAAATGATATATCTGTGTTTGATTTTCATGTGTGTTCCAGAAGTATCTATTATTACATATGCCACTTATCAATTGCAGAACCAAGAGGGACTAGGGCCCTCCACTCGCAAGTTATAATTCTCCCCTTTAATGTTGTTTTCATTGAAAAATTAAAAAGGCACACATATAATTATGTCATTTTCCACAAACATTTGTTTTTATGCAAATTGCGTGCTATGTATAGTATAGATACACACCAATTTAATATTCATTTATATGTTTATAGTTGTACGAGGAGAGGTAGATTTGAGAACGTGATTGCTATGTGTGTGCATGCTTGCCACCCTTGAGTTTATACTTTGTTACTTCATTGATAACTTGATAATATCATAATAGTCGACACATGTATTTTTTGTCATTCTGTTACCATAAACACAAATAAGTGTAGGTTATGCTAGTATGAATCTATGATATAAAATTCAACAAAAATAAAAAATAAATGGATTCACATATGTTGGGAATCCTGACAGTTTGCTTACACAAAATGATATTGCCTTTTGAGGAATTAGAGAAGAGTCTAGATTAATTCTTATGAACTTCTTGCTATATTGCAGATTGAGTCCACCCTTCCAAGTCTTGCGAGACCTATCATCTCTTTAGATGGAAATGAAGATTCTATAGTTGGTGCCCTCAAACAGAGCTTGGTATAGATTTTTGAATGTTGTATTTATAGAAAAATTGCTAATGTCTCCAACCACTATCTCTAAATTTTCTAGATTTAGTTATCCTTGACATTAATTTTTTTTACTGAACATGTGTTCTCTTTTGTTAGGATCGAAATAGATAACTAGAGGGATGTTGTGGGGTGGAGTGAATAGATGTAAAAAAAAAAAAATTCTGCAAAATTTCACAATTGAATTTAACATTTAGTAACAAATGAGTTATTTATGTTATGTTGTGTGATAGCCAAACCAAAAATATATAGAAGCAAAAAGACAAAAACAATGTTAACAAGGGGTTTAACATGGTTCTAAGGCTTATCCTACTCCACACCCCTTGTCGCTTTGAAATGATAATCCCCAAAATAAAAATCCATTAAAAGAGTTGAGGTAAGGCACTCTTATAGAGTTCTAGTAAATCTGGAACTCTAGGTTTGCTCAAGTACAATATTATCTCTAGCAACCCTAGAGATTTATACTTCTCTAATGAAAGATAAGAAATTAAATACACAAAGGAACCTTTACAAGCTTAGGCTCACCCTAAAAGATGCTATTGATTACCAGTTGAGAAAAAAGTTACGAACCAAGAGATCTTTGTGAGTGAAGAAGACTTACATCGCAAGGGAATCTTGGAGAAAAGCTTTGCTCAACATCCATGAAAAATGCATAACACGATAGCCGACAGACAAAACCTTTTAAAAATCTTCATTAATCGAAGGATCCAACACATGCATTTTTGTCAATGGTGGACATATGCGATGACCAACTTACAAACTTGGTTGAGACACCTCAAAAAAGTAGCTTTAATGAGGCTCAACGTTTGAAACTTGATAGCTCCAAGAGCATGTCAACTAACATTTTTAACTTGGTCAACATGTAATAGGCTCTGTACAGATATGTCAACCAATATGACAACTTGGTCAAGACTCAGAAGTTACTGTTTGATTGCGTACCCACCAACATGCATCATGGTTGACACACCTATTGGATAAAAAATAAGTTCATTTCAGCTTTCTTAACAACCCTTCAAGACCCAAGGATAAACTCGAAATAACTTTTTGGGCATTTTTGAAGTTCAATGCCATTTAACAACTTTGACATTACCACAACTATAGGTACTACTACTAAAATTGTAGATAACTTTGAAAAATAAAAAAAATCAATGCCAAGTGTGACATGACTTCCTTGAAAAACCCTCTTACTAGATAATTAAGATCTTCCTAGAATAAAAGCAACAATACAATCTACCCAAAACTACATTTTAGTATTCAAATCTTAGGTCTGATCATCAATCTTGATGGCATCTCTTCGAGGTTGAAGCTTTCCATGCTTCATACTCGATCCTAGAATTCTATCCCAAGCTTGCCACATGGTCTTTGAAGTGGTGTTTCACTTTTACATTTTTAGTCCTAGAGTGATGCATTGGATTCTTAGTTAAATTTATAATGCTAATAGTATCACACAAAACTTGAACATTTCTATAGATAGGCTAAAGTCTGGAAAGCTATATATTATCTACAATAATTGTGCTATACATTCTTCTACGGCAGAAGGCGATTCGCTTGCCCTCAGTGCCCCTGCCAATCAGTCCCTAGGCTAACACGGAGGAGGTAAATCACGGGTGGCTACTAGCCATTAGTGCAAGTAGCCAAGGCATAGGGAGGGCATGCTTGAACGCACCGAGTTTGATCCCAAGACCTCATGTGGCAACACCCTATGTCTTAATTACCGCACTGCCCCCGAGGGGACCTCTTCTACTAACATATGCTTAGTTGAGTGGAGGATAATGCAACACAATGTTGCTTCCAACTACTCTAAATCATAAGAGAGACTAAAAAATTGACACATTCCACTGTTCCTATCAAATTAATTCAGAAAATCAGAATCAAGTAACCCACCAGCTTAACAAAGTTAGTATTTCAATACCAAAGGCCCACATTAATGTGTATTCTTAAGATGTTTCAAGATATTCTTAACAACTACTAAATGAGATTCTAAGGAGCATTGATACTTAGTACATAATCCTCTATATCATCAAACCAATACTTTTACATTTAGAGTTGTTATCCAACTGTGTACTTTATACCATTGGTGTCAATAATTCTTTGGTAGTTTCCACCCCAAACTTCTTCATTAGCTCCTTTATGTATTTTCTTGATAGATATAACTTCCCTCCTTGGTTTGCTTCACTTGTAGGGTCATAAAGAAGCGTAGCTCATCTATTAAGCTTATCTTGAACTCACTTTCCATGAGAGTGATAAAAGAAGATTTTGTTATTGGAATCAAATATAATGTCATCAACAAATATTTGGACAATAAAAATATCACTATCATTAGACATAATTACCTCTTTTAAAATCAATATATCCGAAACTCTTTTATATCAAGTCTAGGGATTCTTTTCCAAACCATACAAAATAATGTCATTCAACATAGATTTGAGCAATAAAAAGATCACCATCATTAGACCTAATACCGTCTTTTAAAATCATTTGAAATTAAAATATTTGAAAGTGTTTTGTATCAAGCTTTAGAGGCTTGTTCCAAACCATACAAAGTCTTTTCAACTAAAATATGATTTGAAAATTTTGAATTTTTAAATCCAAGTGGTTGTTTAACAAACTAGTCATTAATGAAACCATTTAGAAAATTTGATTTGACATTCATTTAAAAAAGTTTCATACCTTGAAGATCCAAAAGCATCTAGATTGACTCGAGACATGCTACAAGGGTGTATGCTTTGTTAAGTATAATCCTTCCACTTGGTTGACATCTTTGGCCGCTAATCTAGTCTTGTCTCGGACCACCCTTTTTATTTGGCTTATTCATATAGACTTAATGGGTACCAATGAATAGGATAATTATTAGGTGTTTGGGACTTAGGGCTAATTTTCTAATTTTATCTCTCAAATTGAGCAAGTTCCTCATGAAATGCAATATAAGTATCTATGACTTTTTATAGAACTGTGTAGGTAGATTTTAGGATTTCTCATTTCACATACCTAACTTTCATAATACCCAAATCACGTAGCATATTTATGAAATACTCCTCTTTCTCTCTAGTCCATTAGTTTCGTCTGAAACTGGCTGATGGATCTAGAGAACTCCGAATCACTTTAAACCAAAATCAATGTACTCCTTGAAGCTTCCTTAATGTATTTATACCCTCGGATCTAAATTCAATATAAGGCCTAGGACAATGATACTTACTAACCAACACCACCAATGGGTTCTTCAGACTCTCCTGATTCAAAAAATATCAAACTTTTGAATTTTCGAATGGTGTAGGTCCATCATTCGGTTTCGCCCAAATCACTTCAAATAATAATCAATGTACTCTTGAAAATCTCCTTAATGTATCCATGCCCTAGATCTAAATTTGATAGTGTAAATTGAGAGCGGTGAATTTTTAAACTTATAAAGACTTGATAAAATTTGTCACAAGCTCATTATAAGGCCTACAACAATGATACTCACTAACCATGACACCGGAAAGTGTACCCCCAACAATATAAAAGATAGCCCTTATAGCAAAACTTGGAATAACTCTCCAAGATAAGTCAAAATGCATTAATGAGATTTATATTTCCTAAGATCTCATTAAACTATTTATATTTCCTCAGGCCTTGAGAATAAAAAGTGAATTTAACAACGAAAAAGCCTGTAATGATATTAGAGACTCATTAACTTTTTCAAGTTCCAAGAATATCACCAAGAATACCAAAAGCGGGTTGATTCTTTCAAGTTCCCGAGTAGCATGTTAATCTTTGAATTACTAGTAGATTCATCTTTCCCGAGTAGTGATACAAATGTTTCCCTAGTAGATTCATCTTTCCCGAGCAGATTCATCTTTCTCGAGAATCTTCCCGAGTACCATTATAAATGTTTCTCGAATAGCATGTCCAGCTTAACAAACTTCAGTTAAAATGGCCATGACTTCCTTATTTTTGAACACTGTTTTTTTTGTTGGAAACTCGACATCTGTGACTTTCCAATGATATATGACTTGCTTTGTAATTTGTTGAAGTTGACACAAAAATCTGGATCCTCGTAACTTCAACTATTAATCTGCTTTTATTCGGAAGATGGGAAATCAATTAGAAAGCAAATCCGGATCCTCGTGATTTCCGTGACGACGTCCGATCAATACCTGATCCTCGTGATTCATTCGGAAGATGGGAAATCAATCGTAGCAATTCTGAGATGGATATGCAAAGAGAGAGAGAGAGATAGAGAGAGAGAGAGTGATGGTACACATGAGAGCACTTGTACACCATACCTTGGATGCCTACTCAGATTTGACATTTCGTTAGACATAACATGAGGGTCCCGAGTAGGGACCCTGGTTACTGAATTGTTTGTGTGTTCTTTTAATGATATATATTTACCCTTTAATAAAAAAAAATTTAACATCCATTCTTGCAAGCTTTTTGGCCACCTATTCTTCAATGTCTTTATCAATCGAAGAAGGCCTAAGATAGGCTTTTGGTAGATAGATTAAAAACAATGTTGAATGAATTCTTGAAGCTCAGGCAACTACCTATTGTGAACACCATAAGCTTTGCTTGAGAGTATTAAACAAATATAGATTTATCTACCTTTTCTCAAAGTTTTCATAGATGGTCATTGCTATTTGGAATCTATAGCTTATAACCAAATATCCTAAGGCACCTAATTGAAGTAACTTTTTATATCAAAACCCATGGGGATTTTTTTGACAAAATTAGATGCAAGTAAATTTTATTTTGATCATAGCATGCAGTACAAGAGGGTTTGATCCAAAATAGCTCACTAGGGAAATTTCAGTAAGCATAGAGTTGTTCATCTTTTGAAATGCATGATTTTTTTCACTCCATGACACTGTTTTGTTGAGATGTTTTCGGAGCCAAAAATTTGTGCTATTATTTATTAGCTTTGAAATTTTTTTGAAGTGTGAACTTCTCAAATTCTTCATTGTGCTCATTACAAATTTGCTTTCATGGTGTCATTATGGATTTGGTTGATTTTGATACCCATTTCATTTTCAACTCTTTTGTAAAATTCAATAAAAATTTTGAGTCTTATGCTTTTGACTAAACATATAATGTGCATGCAAATCTATTATAACTAAAAGATATTTACTACCACCAATTGATGCAATGCCAAGTGAATCTACAAGATTTAAATGAAATAGTTTAAGAGTATATGTGGAGCCTACCATGTCCTTAACTTTATGGGAGTATTTTGCTTGAGTCCTTGACATGTGTCACAAATTTTATCCTTGATGTACTTGGTCTTAGGTAATTCTCTCACCAATTTCCCTTTGAATAAATTTGCTAATTACTCCATGTGGATGCGTCAACCATCCTTGCCAAAGTTATGCTTCCTTTTCTTTGGGCATGAAACTGTTAGTAGAAACATTATTAATTGTCACATTGTGGTTTTGTTGTCCAACTAGAATAGTGTTGCCATAATTTAAGTAAGCACTTGGTCATGCCTTATATTAGTAAAATTTTATGAATAATAAAGTGGAGCTAACTCTATGTTACTATATCCAATTAAATTTAATTCTTTGTTGTCAACTTATGAAACATAGTGCCACTCATCTTTGCAAGCTTGATCCTCAAGCATATCTAGCAAACAAATTTTTTTTTGGTACTCAAAAAACTTTGGGTCTGGAGGGCTTGCTTAGGAACCCAAGTCTTGACAATTTTACTCCTAACCATTCCTCTAGTAGCATTTTTAGACATGAATAGACCATTTAATGTATTAATAGATTAAGATACACTTCTATTAATTAAAGAAATATATCATACTTCTTTTTATTCTGGTCTATAATCTATGCACTAGATTTCTATAAACGACATGATTCTAATTATTATATTAAGATACTTGGAATCTACCATGAACTTTTTCAAAGCTTCCTAACTTTTTCACTTGCTCCTTTAATGAAAGATTTTCCTTCTACAAGCTTTTCATCTTGCGAAGAATCTTGCTTATTGCTCTTACAAGTTATTTGAGTGAAGATTCCTTAACTTTAATGTCTTCTAACTCTTTTCGATGCACTTTTTACCTTATCCTTAGCCTTTGATAAAGATTTAGTTAAATCAACAATAGCTTTAAACAACTTAACTATTTTAGGAGAAGTTACCTCTTGGTTATTGTTGAACTTGCTTGAGGAAGATTCCTCACTTCATTGCTAGAGCTCTCAAGTCCATCATTAGTGGCCATCAAAGTAATACAGTGGGATATCGTAGCAGTGTTTCCTGATTGGATGAGTCATTATCCCAAGTGGTGGTCTAGGTATGATGCTTTGTACATTGTGATGGTGCCTTGCCACCGGTTGATTCCGATGAAATGCCACCTATGTAGCCTTCAATGTCTTTTTTTTCTTGCTTTTTTCCCCTCTCGCTTCTTTAAGACCAAACACTCTCTTATAGTCTCTTATGACACCCAAAAGAAGTCATGTTTGCCTTTATCTCATAACTTCTTCCTTCTTATACTTTTTCTTTCTTAAATTTTTCTTGGGGTTCTTGAAAAGTCTCCATACGTTTTTCATGCTAATGTTTTTGTTTTTCCTTATCATCTTTATATAGGTTTTCTTACATTGTGTGTCGTCTCATTTACTTCATCTTTGTTACTTTTAGACACAAGACTCAGATGCTTTTGATGAATATAGGTTCACCATTGACACCATTGAGGTTCATAGAGGTTTTCTGGGGAAATCTTTCAGAACACATTGAGCCAAGTCGATGTTTCAACCTATTCTTCAATAACAAATACCCCATTCTAGATCTCTTTAAGTTGTTCGTGCATTTGATTGATTAAATGACTCTTCATCTCTCCTCTTAAAGCTTGTGGTATGGTTCATCAATAGATGTTTCTTTACAACTTTTGAGTCCGAGGTGCTTTCATGAAGCTCAATTAACTTCCAAATAAATCCTTAGTATTTCTAAAGGCCCAACCTTGTTGCACTCGCCCATGGAGGATCCACATTGGAAAGTTATAATGACCTTGTATTTGTTTGAAAATTTCTTTTTTGCTCTCTATTCCATCAGACCGACTGAACTAGAACACTATGTTCATACAACTAGTGCTTCACATCCTTTCATGATGGCGGAGCAAATCTTGAAGTCAACTATTAGATAAAATTCTGTGCAGCCCTTCCAATAGCTTAATTGATTCCATTAAACAAGGGAGGTCATGGTGTGAATTGTGCCTCAGGGTGTTCCATTTATATTAATTTACCAAATTCGGAGCAGTAACCTTCTATGCCGTAGAAGGGAACAACTATAATCCTATTTCATGTAAGCAACGAGCGCCCCATGTTGCACAAGGAATAGCTTGGGAGCTCCAGCAATGTGAGGGAGCAGGTAAGGAAAGGATTGTGAGGGGAGGCTACACATATCAACGACCTCCCCCTTACAAGCATAATTTTTCAAACTGTAACCCCTACAAAGAAGGTCATGATACCAAGTAGAATTGGGTGTAGGAAATGTTATATATACGAGACAATCATTATTTTATATATATATATATATATATATAGGCTCATCTATAGCTTTAATACCATTTGGTATCTATTCTGAAACTACAGTAAGACATGGTGCAAATTCAGATTTTGGTGATATTTTGATTTTACTAACATCCTGAAGCAGCAGAGTAAACATTTGGGAAGATATATATATATTTGATGATTCTTAGTTGTCATGAATGACACCTGCTTGTTCAATCAGAGGCAATTAGAGAATTTAGGAGCACAAAGGGCAGGCCTTGAAGATATGCTAAAAGAGATGAAGATGAAGGTGAGAGCTATTCAGAGATTCTGTGCCTCTTATTTCACATTTATTACCTTGCATCTTGTTGAGTGAAATCCATTTATTTTGTGCAAGTTTGAAGTTCATTTTTGTGCAACCATACCATTCTATCTTTGCATGTTTCATATGTTAAGTTGATAATGGCTGTATATACAACCATTCTATATTTGTGTGTTTCATATGTTAAAGTTGATAATGGTTGTGTATACACAGTACCAACGTATTCTATTCAGCATTGATCATAGGGAGCTTGGCAATGGTATGTTTTGATTAAGTTTCTGACAAATTCATTATCCCATAAATCAAATCACAAGCTTGTATAAATTAGCCTCTTGACAACTTCAAGTGAATGACTTGTTTTAGTCAATTTGATAAACTTAATGAGAAGACCATTGCCATCAGAGGTTTTTTTGTTTCATGTAAACTATTTCTGCTTGATTTTTGGGAAAAAGAAAAGAAAGAGGAGACTGAGAAAGGAAAACAAATATTTGCTATCATTTTTAACACCATTGCATAAAATTTTTTTTTTCTGCTCAAAAGATGTTTGATCTTGCCTAAAAATAATATATTTTTAATAGAAAAATGTTGAAAATTGGGGAAAAAAAATCAGGAAATGGGATAAAATTGTTTCCATTCCATAATCATTCCTATGACAATTTGCAGTTTGCTTAAATTGCCTGAAGAAATGCATTTTCAGCATCTCTTGGTTCTTCTGCAGGACTATGTACTGTCACTATGCAGGTGTGGTACTTTAGTTCATTTCTCTGCAGTAGAAGTAAAAGGGATACTAGGTAGTTTCAATGATCTTTCTTTTTAATAATTCTTGTGTGCTCAAAGGTTCACTCAATTATTCTCCGATTTGTTCGTCTTTCATGAACATGCCTTGACATGATAAATCACAGTCGATATATGATATATGGCATTATGGTGCGACGCCAACCAATGGCATGAGCATGATAGCCTAATCCACCTCAATGAACTTAAGATGTAGGAACCTAATCCATGTTACTGAACTTTTATAGCTTCACTATTGGCCATTTCTCTCCATTTTCCTTTGGGAGCTGTTTTTTCAAGCCTATTGATAACTTTATTCATTGTGCAACTTCAAGGTCATACTCCGCCAACTTGAATATCGCTGCCTTTTTTTTCCCAACATACTGTTTGGCATTCTGTTTGTATCTATTATTCTTTATTTTTAGATTCTTTTTGCAATAGACTATTATGTTTATTTTTTATTGAATGATGTGGTTATTTTTTTAAGATGAATAATGTAATTAATTAGATGTTTGTTTCCTGATCAGGAACTACTTGGATATTTTGCTGTTTCATATTTTTGTAAAGTCCTTTTCATTTGTGAAGTATTTGCCAGGTATAGTGTTTGTTTATTAAGCAAATACGACTTTGATGCAGGATAATATACTGCCAAAACTGATGGCAAGTACTGTATCACAAGAGGATCTGTTCAAGAAAGAGATTTCTAAGTATGACCAAATATGTGAAGAAATTTCCCAAAATATTAATGCACAGGAGCAGTTACTCCTTCAAATTCAGGTAATCAATTTTCTATCACTCAATAGCTCTAGTATCATGGAATAAGTTTCTGCCTCTCTGTTGCTGTAGGTTTCGTTATGCACTATGATTTGGTTTTTAGATTGTATTCTGAACCTAGAAGCACTGTCAGAGAACAATTTGTGGAGCAGGGTAATGATTAGTAAATTGGTCTATAAATATTTGAATTTGTTGACTAAAATCTGGCATAACAAGCATCATCCAGTTTTCTGAATATATATTTATGAAAATTAATTGGGCCTTTTCGTCACTTTTCCCATAATATTTTGTGTTGGGCTTATTGGACCTTAGGCATCCGTATTCTTGCTTTGCAGCACGCATCTTGGGATCTTACGTAATGCAGGAGAGAGAGGGGAAGTGGGAGGAGAGAGAACTAAAAATCCTTTAATTTGCCTACATGTTAGTACCTTGAACATGACACAGGGCACTTTGAATTAGGCAGTAATAAACAAACTGTGTCCTCAGAAATCAATCTACATTTTGGCGATTACTATATACTATAGCTTGTCGTTACTTAAATCATATTATTTTACCCTATCACATTGAAGTAAGGAAGGACAGGAGAGGACAAAAGGGACAAATCACAATTGCAGTTGTTGTGGAATCAAGGTGAAGGGAAAAGGTCTAGATGAGGTTGAGGCAGATCATGATGGTTGTAATGTAGATGAGTAAATGAATAATGCAAAACCGAAGTAATTTTAAAGAAAATAAATTAGAGATTAATTTGTGATTGACTTGTCCATAATAAAGGAAAAAGAAATTGAAAAGTATTCGAGATTGACATATTTGCAATAAAGGGAAGATTTGATTTTTGTTGTTTGATAATTTGGAATCAGTTAGCATTTTCTATTTTAGTAATAAATAGGCAATAATTATAATCCCTATTAAGATTAGTATTTTTCTTTATTTATAATATTTATTTTCACATTTGTCATGGAATTGAATTTATAAAACAGTTTAGAATTTTGTAATCAAATTTTGAATTAAAACAATTTTCGATTTGACTTCTATATGAGAGTCTTCCTTTGGCTCGTTGCTTGATCAACTTCATTTAAAGTTCCCAGGTGTTTTGATATTAGTGGCTGCATCAATTAGTATCAGATTTCAAACTTGATGCTTTGATTTCTGTTGGATCGAAAAGAATTTAGATATCTCCACAATGGTATGATATTATCCACTTTGGGCCTAAGCCCCCATAATTTTGCTCTTGGACTCTACCCAAAAGGCCTCATGCCAATGGAGATATCTTTTCTCTTATAAACCCATGATCTTTCCCATGTGTTTTCAATGTAGGACTATGTTTGCAACCTTACAACCCCAACAATTTCGATACTAGTTACCTCTTTCATTCTTCATCATCTTTAAATTTGACCTTGACCCCCATTCACAACTCTTCCCACGGTTGCTCTTCTTTAAGGACGTGCTAGTTGAATTCCCACAACTCCTCGTCTTCATGCACCACCGATCTCATTACTATTATTGCTTAAAAAAAATTGTTATTTTTTGCCATACCAAAGTAACAAATTAAAAGAAAGGCAAAAAAAGGAGAAAAAAATTATGAAAAAGTGGAACAAAGGTTGAGAATAAAAGAGAGAGAAATATTATTATAAGGAAAAAGGAAAAAAAGGTACTATAGTAACTTTTGTGTTGTTCCGGTCGTATTGCCACTACAACCACTAATGGTACCACTAAGAAGATTTCCACTGCTTCTGCTTGCTTCCCCTTCTGCCCTACTACTGCTCACTAGTCTCATTGCACCTCATCAGGCAACTCTTTGTCACTTACCCAATATTGTCTGCCATCTTCACTTGATGCCTCTTGTGTCATGTTGGGATAGATCACCGATCACTACATACACCATCACCAACAAAGCTACTTAATGTCACTATTGACCAAACCAAGATGCTATTGTTTTCCCCGATGTTACACTATAATCTTGCCACCCGCCTTCACGTAAGTAAGACCATAGTTGTGAAAAGTGTGCACCTCGCTATGCTTAGGCCCAAGGAGCCAGGTACACCATTTGTGCCTAGGTAGTGACCCAGGAACATTACTTGAATGAAGTGCGCTTAAGTGCACACCTTTTGAGAGGTTAAGGCGTGATTTTTCTCGCCTTATTGAAGTTTTTTAAAAAATTTAAAAGCTCAACTCATACCTTTAATTACCCTTTAAAATAATTAGGTTGTATTAAGTTGCATGCGACATATTTTTCTTGCGTGACTCTTCCTCTTCCTTAGAAAATGAACATCAACCTCCCCCGGTCCTTTGCAAACTTATTTCACTAATTTTTTCTTTGCGTGACTCTTCCTCTCCCCTAAAAAATCAACATCAACCTCCCCTCCCCTCCCTTCTCAAACGTGAACTCTTCTCTCACCTACAATATCAACATTGGTCTTCTGGATTTGGCTACACTTTCTTGTTTTTCTTCAATTATTTCTTCATAATGGTATATTTTTTTCTCACATTTAATTTGAAGTTTGATTTTGATTATAAAGATAAACTATTTTAATAATTGAATGATAGTAAATTTTATATTTTTATTATTGTTTTATAATTTGTGAAATATTTGAATTTTGTTAGTGTAATATTTTGACAGAAATTTCCTATATATATTTGAATTATAGAAATTTATACTAAAGTGTCTTAGTAAGGCATGGGCCTTACATTGCACCTAGCACCTTAAATCCCACATCAGCTATGCGCTTTTGGGCACCTCGCACCTTAAATAACTATGAGTTAGACTAACTTATTATCTTATGTTTACAATTTACTATAGTTCAACATCTTTTAATTTTGTATACAACAACAACAACAACCAAGCCTTTTCCCACTAAGTGGGGTCGGCTGTATGAATCCTTTTACGCCATTGAGCTCTATCTCCTATTATATCATCATCTATATTTAAATAAATTTTATCTTGTTTTATTGTTGCTAACCAAGTCTTTTTTGGTCTTCCTCTTCCTCGTTTTATATGCATGTTTATCATAGTTTCACATCGCCTAACTGGAGCATTTATTGGTCGTCTAAGTACATGTCCGTACCATCTTAAACGTGTCTCTCTGAGTTTTTCCTCAATAGATGCAACTCCTACTTTCTCTCTAATGCTCTCATTTCTTATTTTGTCCATCCTCGTATGTCCACACATCCACCTTAACATCCTCATCTCTGCAACTCTCATCTTCTGCTCATGTGCTTGAGTCATAGCCTAACATTCAGCTCTAACAGCGATTTTATAGAACTTACCTTTAAATTTAAGAGGTATTTTACGGTCACATAAAACACCTGACGCTCCCCTCTATTTCATCCATCCTGCTTGTATTCTATGTAAGACGTATCTCTCAATCCCTCCATCATTTTGTAAAAATGATCCTAAATATTTAAATCTCTCGGTTCCGAGCAACTCGTCTTCTCCTATCTTAACAATTGTTTCATTACTTCTAATATTGCTAAACCTAAATTCCATATATTCTGTCTTTAATCTACTAAGCTTAAAACCTTTCCCTTCTAATGTTTCCCTCCAAGATTCTAGCTTAGCATTTACTCCTTCACGTGTCTCATCTACCAAAATAATATCATCTACAAACAACATGCACCACGATACTGTGTCTTGAATGTGCGCAGTGAGTTCATCCATAATTAGTGTAAAAAGATAGGGACTTAAGGCTGATCCTTGATGTAATTCTATCTTTATTGGAAATGCTTCAGTTACTCCGCCTGAAGTCTTTACTCTGGTCGTTACATCTTCATACATATCCTTAATTAGTTCAATATATGTTATGCTAACACCTCTCTTTTCTAAAATTCTCCATATAATTTCTCTCGGAACTCTATCATAAGCTTTTTCTAAGTCAATAAATACCATGTGTAGATCTTGTTTTTGTTTCCGATATTTTTCAATTAATTGTCTAAGGAGATGTATAGCTTCTATTGTCGACCTTCCAGGCATGAATCCAAATTGATTTTCTGTCACTGTGGTCTCCTTCCTTAATCTTTTTTCTATTACTTTTTCCCAAAGTTTCATAGTATGATTCATTAGTTTAATACCCCTATAGTTTGCACGATTTTGTATGTCTCCCTTGTTCTTATATAAGAGAACCAGAGTACTTATCCTCCATTGATCAGACATTCTTTTCATTTTCAATATCATGTTAAATAATTTTGTAAGTCATTCAATATCTTGTTTCCCTAAGCACTTCCATACCTCTATCGGAATATCATCTGGTCCAACGGTTTTTCCATCATGCATCTCATTTAAAACTTGTTTTACTTCAAGTTTGAATTCTACGATAAAAATTAAAATTTCACGCTCATTCGACCTAATTAAATTACCTAAGTTAAGTTGGTCTCCTAAACCTTCATTAAAAATTGATGAAAATACCTCTTCCACCGCTCTTTTATCTTCATCGCTTACTAATACCCTATTACATTCATCTTTAATACATTTTATTTGCTAAGATCTCTTGTTTTCTTTCTCTCGCTTTAGCTATTCTATAAATATCTTTTCCCCTTCTTTTGTATCCAATTTTTGATGTAACCGTTCAAAAGTTTCATTTTTTGCTTCACTCACTACTTTTTTAGCTTCTTTCTTGGCTATTGTATATTTTTTTAAGTTTTCCTCGTTCTTACAAATATATAATTCCTTATAAGCTATTCGTTTTTCCTTCACTTTCTCTTGTACTTTCTCATTCCACCACCAAGATTCTTTACTTAGTGGTGCATGTCCCTTTGACTCACCGAGTACACTCTTAGCTACTATTTTCAACTTTGATACCATCTTATCCCATGTTGTATTAGAGTTATCGTATATTTCACCTAATGCTTGTACTTCTACCTTTTCCTTAAATATAATTTGTTTTCTATCCTTTATTTCCACCACTTAATTCTAAGAATTATATATATTTTCTTTCTATTGATACTATGTTTGAGGCGTATATCCAACAATGCTACCCTATGTTGGGTAGTTAAGCTTTCTCCAGGTATGACTTCGCAATCTTTACAAATATTTCTATCCTTCTTCCTAACTATAAGAAAGTCAATTTGCGATTTATTATTCCTACTTTTGAATGTGACTAAGTGTTCTTCTCTTTTCTTAAAAAACGTATTAGTTAATATAAGGTCATATGCTATCGCAAAATCTAATATAGTTTTCCCTTCCTCATTCCTCGTTTCAAACTCATAACTCCCATGTACTCTCTCATATTCTCATTTTTCACTCCGACATACTCATTTAAATCACCTCCTATTAAAATCATTTCATTTGGTGGAATATTTTGTAATATTTCATCTAAGTCCTCCCAAAACCTTAATTTGGTAGCTTCATCTAATCCTACTTGTGGTGCATATACGCTAATTATGTTCATAGTTTCTTTCGCCACTATTATCTTAAGAGTTATAATTCTATCCCCTTTTCTAACTACTCCTACAACTTCATCCTTTAACAAACTATCTACAATAATACCCACTCCTACATCTTTTAATTTTGTATGCTTTTTTAAAAATACTCTCATTATAGTAGTAAAGGTAGTAAAAAAAAAAAAAAAAAAGGGCAGCCCGGTGAATTTTGTTTTATTCTTTCTACAATGTACCATCATTATCACTATTGCCCAATGTTCTCACCTCCTTTTGACACCATCGTCGTCATCCACTAGTAATACAATTACACTACCATTTTCACGCCTTTCTTAGCTCTGCACGATTTTGAGGGCATCACCAACATTGACTCATCATATTAGTCGTGACTATTGTGCACCAACTTTCCTAGATTGTAAACAATGCACATTGACGCAACTAAAGCAATAGAAACCGTAACAAATTTAAGTGGGTTTTGACATTTTAGTTGTGTTATTTTAATTTTATATTTTGATAGAAAAGAAAAATGCTAGCGCAATGTATATTGAAACAATTAAGGATATATAAGAATGTAATGACAAGAGTGAAGATTACATAAAGATAGGGTTACATCAAAGATTGACTCTAATTCCTTATTTTTTTTTACGCTAGAGATAAAAGAACTCATCATTGGACACAACTAAAACACGTTGCCATGATGCATGTTGTTTGTAAATGACATTGTTGTGGTGAATAATACTCTTGAAGTAGTAAATGCTAAGTTTGAATTTTGGCAAAAAATACTAGAAGTAAAAGTTTTTAGGTTTAGTAGAGTAAAACCAAAATATATGGAATTGAAGTTTAGTAGTATTAGACGTAACAAAATAATTATTGAGATAGGAGATAATGAATTATTTGTAACTAATAGCTTAAGTATCTATGATCATTTTTGCAAAAGAATAGAGGAGTTGATAGAGATGTTTTACATAAGATACAAGTAGGACGTCAGGTGTTCATTGTGATCGTGAGGTACCACTAAAGCGTAAAGGAAGTTTTTACAAAATGAAAGGTAGGCATGCTATGTTATATGAAATTGAATGTTGGGCTATAAATCGAGCACACAAGAGTTGCAAAAATGAAGATGTTAAGGTGGATGTGTGGGCATATGAGAATGAACATGATAAAAAATGAGTATATTCGAAAGAAGGTTGGGGTTGCACCCATTGGGGAAAACTACGAAGGATACATTTAAGATGGTACAAACATGTATTTAAGTGACAAATAAATATTTCAGTTAGATGATGTGAGACCATAACAAATATGCACACTAATTGAGGAAGAGAGACTTGGTTAACTACGATAAAATAATATAAAATTCATTTAAATATATATGAGAATATAGTAAGAGATCAAGTCCTATGACATAGAAGGATTTATAAAGTTGACCCTACTTAATTGGATAAAAGCTTGGTTGCTGTTGTATTTTAATTTTATATTTGGTCTTTAAAAGAGTGTTAAAAATGTAAAAAAAAAGAAAGTTCTTTGTTGTAGCAAAAGAAGAAAAATAAAGAAGAAAAAATATTGAAATTCTTTAAAAGAAAGTGTATGGTTGCAAAAAGGAAGAGATTAAAATGAGAGATTTGTCGAATGCAAAAAAGAAAAAAAAATATATTAGTGTTTTATTTGCTAGTTGTGCACTTTCAATCTCTGTGGCTTGCCTTATCTTCATTGGCGACTTCAACACCTTAGAATTCAATGCCTTTTTCAGGAAATGATTATCTATTCTACATCTAAACACCTTCGAAGCAATGCCTTTGTCATATTTTCTACATATTATTACATTATTTCCTATTTATTTTAATCATCATCCACCTTAAAATAAAAAATGCCACCATTGACATCCTCTTTGGAAACCACAGCATTATTGCATTTATGCCACATGATTTCAATGAAAGCATGGATATCATTCTCATCATACAATAAATATAGATGTTTCCTTACTCGTTGGAAACAGCGATTGAAAAGAATATCTCAAAGAGTGCAAAAAGAGAAATAAAGTGTATCTATTTGTTTCTCATTGGAAGAGATTTTCAAAGAACAAAAATAATGAACTAAATTCTTAGACAAAGTTATTATGCCCGAAAACAATGAACTAGAAAAGAGGCCAACAACTTGCTTAGAGTCGAGTTCTTCTATGTGAGGGAGAATAATGCAGATATGAAAATGAATAATGCAAAAAGGGAAATAGTTTTAAAGAAAATAAATTAGAAATTAATTTGATATAGCTTCGTACATCCCAAAAAAAATTCAAAAATATTCAAGATTGGAGCATTTGCAATAACTAAATATTTAATTATTGTTGTTTGGTAATTTGAAGTTAATTAACTTTTCTATTTTGCTAATAAATAGAGAATAATAAAGCTTATCATATTTTATTTATTTAAAATATTTATTTCTATCTACGTTGCTGGCGAGTCTATAAAAGAAATCCAAAATTCTATAATCAATTATCTTTGAATTAATAAATGTCCAATTTGATTTCTTCGTGCAAGAGGTGATCATCTTCTTCATTTCATCAACTTTATTTCAAGTTCTTGGGTGGTTTGTAAGTTCGATTTTGGTGTTGCATCAAGTTGATGGTGTGGGTGGGGGAGGAACCATCAAATAGGACACTTGTTCATGGGACACCAATCAAAGAAGATGCAAATGTGACACAGGGAGAGGGCTGTGACTTTGGCAGGAGTAAATGGGAAAGAGGCATAACGGGATCACAGCCAAGGGGGAGATTGAGAAAGAGTTGGGTACCAATCAACAGCTAACGTGTGGGGGAAAAAGGGGAAAGGAAAAAATCTCAACTAAGTATACACAGTGAAGTTGGAGTAGAGGATGACCACAATTGGGATGTCATGAGTCATGACGAAAGAAAGAACAAAAATTGTGAAGTTGTTCATGACACAAATAAGGAAGATGTGAATGCATCTCAGAGAGGGGGCAACATCAACAGGAGATGAAGATTAGAAGGCAAGATGGGATTCACGAGAAGATGGGCGGTCACAATTTAGTGGGCCGACCGATCACGATGATTGATGATTTGGGAGCAGAGACAAATCACAATAGTAGAAAGTTGCATACTTGCATAACAAGAGAAAAGGGAAAGGTTGTGATGAAATAGGGTCGCAAACGTGACTGCTTAGAAGAGTTGGGTGATGGGTATATTGCAATTGTATCATTTGTGTGTGTTTTGGAGTGCGGTTTGCCCTTGAAATGGTTTAGGAGCAATCATGATCACTGATGGTGGACTGAGAGGAAAGTCAGCATTTCAGAAACGAAAAAGGAGTGGATAGAGCACAGAAGGGGGACAACAATAGTGGGAGGAAACAAAAATAGGGAGGGGGAGGCATAATATGATTTATAGAAGGGGATAGGTTGTTATACTGCAACATAGAGGTGGGAAACATCCATGTGGAGAGGAAGGGAAGAACTTTAATGGCAAGTGGACAATTAGGTTTTATTGTATGTCTTAGTGATATCACAATCCATGGTAATGACCAATCTATAAAACATCTCCTGAGAATAAAATCTAGGGTTTTGCCATTGTTAGTCAATAAGTCAGAAAATGGAATTGCAAGGCATTGCTTTTCTGTCACCAACTAAAAATATATAATTACGTAAATCCTATGTTTTACCTTCATCTCTTTCCAAATCATGCACTTCATACCTTTTTTTCCAAATCATGCACTTCTCTTATATTCACCGTTGCTTGAATGTAGCCCCATTCTTGGTAGATTTATTAGAAGGATCAATTTGCTATATTGCTTATGTATTTTCTTCAATTTTTATTTATGTTTTACATCTTTAAAATTATATATATGCTTTTATTCTGCAGTCAGAAAATGATCAATTTGCTGCCATGTTCAATCTGGAAGATTATAAAGGTGATGCTCTGCCTCCTTTTAGCAGATACATACAAGGAGTTTTTCAATACTTTGTTTAATTACTCTATTTGTAGTTGTGAAGCTTTTCTTTCGCCTCTTTCCCACATTCTTCAGGTACATGACTGAGTGAATCTATGGAATTCTGTACTTCAGTACTTTGCTCTGACACTGAAACTTGACTCTGACATATATAGGCTGTGATTTAGCAGAGCCTAGATTTGGCTTACTAAGTTCCGTAATAAATGAACCTTGCTCAGTTTGGCTACAAGAGTTAAGCTCCAACTTGATTGGGTACCCTGGCTTGAGATAAAATCAAGCTTGTGCTCAACTGATAGTTTAGTTTGTCCTCAACTCAAGCATGAAAATTTAATGCAATTTTTTTTAACTAAATAAAAAATGGTATATGTTATTAAGAAAAAGTGAGAGGGGATCTAAGTTTATGAGTTTGTTGACATAGCTTTATTCTAGCTGTCTAGGCCTGAGATATACAATGTTGTTTGTGCATAGGAATGTATTAATTGTGTTTATGTGGTAGAAGTAAATGTAATAATATAATTACTAAGGATAGTGTAGAATCCGTGCGATCGAGGGGGGGGGGGGGGTTGAGTATCGATTTGTCTTCTTTCTTTTCGTCGTTCGTTCGATCTATCAAAGTTAGTCGCAACGGAATATAATAAAAACAATAACGAAGGAAAAGAGACGCGGATTTACTTGGTTCCTAACTCCAATGCCTAAGTATGGGAGGTGTCCGTTTACTAGATCTTCTCCTTTCCGAAACTTTTCCGGAGGCGGAGAAATCGCTTACAAATTAATAACACAAGCACAAATAGAATGAAATAAAGTACAACTTGTGAATATAAACAAACTTAGTTGTCGATCAGTTCGGAAATCCTATGTGCCTCTCACTCCTAGTGCTTCCTCAGTTGCACGAGTAGTCTTGTCATCTTTTGAGCGCACAGTTAGAGAGTCGAAGAGTAGAAAATTGTTGTTCTTGAATATAAAGTCTTCATCTCCTTTTATAGAGTTAGATTAGATTCTTATCAGGATCAACTCTTATTTGGATCAAGCGTTATCTTTATCCACATGGCTTATCCTCATCCAAATCATAAAGTTGAACCTGATATTTTTCTACATCAGCTTCCATGTCAACTTTTCTGACAACTTAGTAATCTGGTCAACCTAACCTAGTTAGTCGATTGGACCGATTGTTTAGATCGACTGAACCAAGCCAAGTCACCAATCTGAGTTCGAGATCAAACTCGATTAGTAGAACTTGATACTTGGGATCGGTTTACCTATCCCATTTACTCTACCAAACCGCTGAGATCGAACCAGTTTGGGTCCGATTTGACCCGAGTCAAGTTCGATTCATCCCGGACTTGGTCCAGCTGTGTCCGATTGCGTTTGTCTTCTCTTTGGTTTGCTTCTAACTCTAGGTCCCTGCAAAACAACCATACAAAACACAAGCGAGCAACCTAGTCTAATCATGTAAGTCTACCTGACCTACTAAGCTTACCTTTAGCTTGGGGTCAATTCCTCCAAGACTTTACCACCTAAGGTCTACTATTTAGAATTTCACCTTGCCAAGCCTCCAGCCCTCCAAACCAGCTTGGACTTTTGCTCAGCTTGATCTTGACCCTCGGGACTTTCCGCTAGACCTTCAGTCCTCGACCTATCTAGACTTCTTGCCTGGTGTCTTCGACCCAGGACTTCCTGCTTGATGTCCTTAATCTACCAAGCTTTCCTGTCCAATCCCTCTGACTAGGACTTCCTTGTCCAATCCTTCCGACCATGACTTCTTTGCCTAACCTCGAGTTAGGACTAATCATTCGGTAGATTTCTCACTTACCTAACTGTGAGGTTTTCCCTTGCCTAACTTCCGACTCTCCTTGCTGTCATTTGTTCCTGACTAGACTTCACTCTTCCAAACATTAAGTCATGTTTGGATTAACCCTTGGTCAATCTAACCTGACATTAGTATATTGTCAAATATCAAAACCTTAGAGGCTCATTGCACTAACAGATAATGCTACTAAAATTGTAACAAATTGTGTATAACTGTTGGAGGGAGAGTGGAGGGAGAGGAGATGAAGAATAGGGAGAGAATATTGCTAAAATTGTAACAAATGCGAAGAAAAAAGCTTGTCAATGAATTTGAGGCTCCCTCTCGGACTTCTTTTGCAAATGATATCTTCTCAAGGTGAAACATTGAGCTTCCTCTCGATTTTCTCCTATTAACAAGGCTTTCTCTTGATTTTTTTTTTTCAAGCTGGGAGGCTTCCTTGTGATCTTCTTTCATGGACAAAGCTTCTCATCAACCAATGCTTCAAGTAAGCCATTCTGAGCATCTCAATGTCAATCTCTGTGCCAAGCCCTAACAACAACAAGGATAGCAAAAAGAGAAGAGTTGTGTCAAGCTTTGACGGTGGAAGAAAAAGAGGAAACTGTGGAAAGATTATTCTCTTTTTTTCACTTAGAAATGAGAATACACAGTATTATATACAAAATTACAATAGATAATATAGAAAACTAGGAGAGAATATAAAACTAACTTATTTATCTAGTTGGAGTTGATGAGACGACATGCAGCTACTGCTTTCCATCATGGGCTTTTAGATATCTTTGGATTTCATTGGAGCGTCTTCGGATCTCATATTATAGCCCCTTCTTGATTCTCTGATTCAATGGATGAATGCTTAGCCACAGAAGACACTTTCATATGCTGGCAAGGTGCAACTTATTACCTCAGTGATCAGGGAGTGGAGTGCTTTTGATTATCTATTTTGCCAATACCCCTAGGTATCATTGATCGCATTTACAATATTTGTAGGTCTTTCTAGTGGACTTCTAAACACCCATGTCATGGGCATATATGTGCAAACCTAAAGATGAAGTTGACTTGGGGTTTCGAGACTTGCATGTATGGAATTTAGCCCTCTTGGCTAAAGTACTATGACGGATACAAGCTAAAAAGGATGCGCTTTGGATAAAGTCGGTCCACCATAGTTACTTGAGACGTGCATATGTATGACCTAGGAAGTAGCCTACATAGATTCTCCTCTGATCAAACGTGTGTTGTAGATACGGAATCTTATATTATCGGCTGCTGGGTCACTGGATGCTGGATAGAAGCTAGTAAATTAGTTTTCTAGGGACGTCGGTGTGGGTTGAGCGTATGTCTTCTTTAGGCATCATAGTCCATGTGTCCGGATAGTGTGGAAAACCTATGTACAACCAAGTCATGTAGTTACCCTCTGGATGCTGACCTAGAGACATCTTACCACTAGAGACAAAAAGGAGTACATGAAGTAGTATCTATTCTTTGGATGCCCCTCTATAGCAGAGTTATAAGGCGGATTAGAGACTTGCTTCACATGCAAGAGATGTTCACATATTGACGAATGATGCGAGTTTTTGGGTGGTATTACCGTGGGAGCAGGATGTTGACAAAGGCCCGTCATCTTACCTTGTCTTCTATAATGCATTATGTATGGAGGGCTAGAAATAGTAGTTTCTTTGGTGAGGGACAATTATATAGTGAGAACATTTTTAGGAGTGTAAATTCATGTATATCGGTCTTTGGGAGTCTACTCGGATTTGACACTATGTCGGACATAAGTAGCTCCTAAAGGCTAATTCTTGTACTCCTGATTTGGGCTATACTATTTTACTTATATAAAAAAGAAGATATCTTTCTAGCTATACCCCCTTAATTTAAGGGATTTTCTACTTGGTACACAACCATTTATTTCCTGATAATCTATCCCATTAGTGTAAGGATATCCTTTTGCCACTAACCTAGCTTTATAGCGCTTAACGAATCCATCTGCTTTGTATTTTAGTGTGAAAATCCATTTACAATCAACAATGTTCTTCCCCTTTGGTTTATGAACAACTTCCCATGTCTTATTCTTTTCTAATGGATCCATTTCCTCCCTCATGACATCCTCCATTCCTGTTTTGACAATTTAAATTCACAATGAATTTTTTTGTGGGCTGGTGATAGATGTTTAACCGAAACATAGTGAGATAGAGGGTAGAGAGAGTGTTTTGTGCATTCGCCTGTACCTTTTCTAACAATAATGGGAAAGTCCAGGCTGTATGTGGTTCAGTGGATTATAAAGATGGGTCAGATCTTACCCTGATCCCAGTATCAGGGTCGGAGGTTTGTGGGTGAGGTTCTCAGACCTGTATCACTTCTGGAGTAGCCTTTCTCCTTAAATATACTTAAGGAATCCTTGAGCATCACGAGGACAGTGTATGGAAAGGAAGATGGAGGTGACTCACTAGATTGAATAGGAATAGGAGGTGATTCAGTACATATTTGAGTAGGAGGAGGATCAAGAGCGTTAATGGGTTCAAATTACTCACAAGTGCTATCTTTTGTCATTGAAATCTCCCCTTGAGGATAGGACTAAGAGAAAAACGGGGTATGTTAAAGGAAGGTAACATCGGTCGAGGTGTAAAATTTGTGAGATGAAGGGTGTTAACACTTGTATCCTTTTTGAGTGGATGGGTATCTAAGGAAGACACATTTGATGATACGAGGGTCTAGTTTATCTCGTACTGGACCGTAGATATGGACAAAGGCAGTGCACCCAAAAATATTAGGAGTAAGTTCATTTGTGGTTCGGAAATGAGGATAAAAATTGTTAAGAAATTGCATGAGACTCTTGTTGTCTAAGACATGTGAGGGAAGTCAACCTCTCCCCAATAGGATTTAGGGACATTGTTGTGGGAGAGAATGACATGAGTAGTGTTGAGTAAATGTTCATTTTTCCTTTCTACTATTCTATTTTATCGGTGTGTATAAACACACGACAAGTCATGAATAATCCCCTGGGATTAGGGACAAGATTTGGTTGAAGTAATCTCTAGCATTGTCGGTCCTAAAGCTTTTGATTTTCACTCCAAATTAATTTTGAATCATTGAATGGAAAATAGGAGTAATAATGCTGATATCAGATTTTTATTTGAGGAGAAATCCGAGTGCAATTATCAATTAAGGAGACAAACTATCGAGTCTCAAATATTAGGAATATTAGAAGGATCCCATATGTCATTATGAATCAAATGAAAGGGAGTAGTACTTTTATTGCTAATAGGACAAGGTACACGAGAATGTTTTACCAATTCGCAAACATCACACTGAAACTCAAAAACATCCAATCCTTGAAAAAAAAGAGGAAACATGACTTTTAAAACCCTAAAAGAGGGATGCCCAAGACGTTTGTGATACAACTAAATGTTATCTTTATTGGAAGAACTATGAAAAGAAAAAGACATTATTCCTAATCTTCTTAGTAGATTCACAGTAGTAAAATCACTGTGTTCCTTAGTAAGTTCAATTCTCCTCCTTGAGCCTTGATAATGGAAAACACAATAAGAAGTGGAAAAAATGACATAACAATGAGGTTAAATAGTTAATATTTGAATGGAAACAAGGTTGGCAGATAGTTTTTTAAGGATAAGGCTAGGGGTAAGGTGAACATCTCCAAAACCGGCAATAGTGGCTAAAGATCCATTGGCTACTATAATTTTTCTGTTACTTGGGTTGAGGGTATACGTGTGGAAAAATTGAGAATTGGGAGTTATGTGGTTTGTGACACTGGAATCTATTATCCATGAGTTATCAAAGAAATAGGTATTCATGCAAAAAAAGGAGTGAGGGGATAGCTGAGAGAGTCAAAGAGAACGCGTCAAATGGTTTTATCAAGAGAACTCGACAATCCTCAAAGTTTTTCAATTTCTACAATGTTGAATTTGCCTAGGATTGGGCTGTCTTCAGTATGAGATTGCTCGATGTGCCTGAGATCTGTGCTGTCCTCCACAACTTCCCCATTCCCAGCTTGGCGGTTTACTAAGTAGTTTCCAACATGTCTCTTTGGTATGTCACGGTTTCGTATAGTTGCACCAAAGATGAGCTTGATTGTCTTTAACTAGAGGCAAACCACTCTTATCTTTCTCCTACGAATCAGTTTTGGTAGTGAGGGCTGATCCAAGCATGGGTTGGGGCTCAAGCATCGCACTTCGTCGACTTTCCTCAGCCTGGTGTAGGGAGATCATCTCTGCTAGGGACGGTATGCAGTCTTTGCCAATGATTTGGATTTGGACATGATCAAATTTAGGATTTAAGCCATCCAAAAAATCATATACATGATCCTTTTTAATAAAATTCTTCAAAACAACAGCATTTGCATTACATTTCATCTCAATTACTTGTAGTAATCCAATTCTTGCCACCAATTTTACAAAACAGTGGCATATTCGGTAACTATTTTATCTCCCTATTTAGTAGCACCCACATTGACTTTGAGTTCATAAACTTAGGCAACATTATAGGCTTTTTTGAGTAAGTGCGGGTATTGTAGTCCCAAATTTCGTTAGTAGTAGTGAGAAACATATATATATCACTGATGGATGGTTCAATGGAATCCCATAACCAAGATATAATCACTGATGGATGGTTCCATGCCTCAAAGATTGGATCAGTCGTGGCAGGTCCCATCCCAAGAATATGACTAAGTTTCCCTTTGGCCTTAAGGTAAGTACGGACAACCTGAGACCATTTTAGGTAGTTCTTCCCGTTGAGTCTATTGGAGGCTTGAATAAGGCAGGGTGTTTAGTGTGACTTTGTCATTATTGGTGGACCGCAAAAGGCAAGGACGAGTAGATAGATGTGTGCGGGCAAGCAACTATGACATGTAACTCGCTGGCATTTAGCTCCGAATTGTGTACTGATGTATGATTAATCAAAACACATGGTCGTATAGCTCACTATTGTATGTGGACATGCTGCTTGTAGTTGCTTGCCTGTTTGTGGCTTCTAATCATGGTCGCATGTTCATTGCTGGCAAACGGTTCCTGATTGTACTATTTGCATCCAATTAGCAAGTTTGTGGAGGTTGATTTAGGCACAATTTTTCATAGCTGGAAGATGTGCCTTATCATGAGAAGATGATAGAACCGGGCACGGACCGCCTTTCTATGAGAAGATGATGCATTCAAGATGAAGAAGAAAAGGAGACTTTCTGGATGAGGGGAAGCCATTCGCAGCGACAATCTCCTCCAGGAGATTACCTCTTTGAAAAACTCTACCACTAAAAGGGGTGCTTTATAAGACATGCAATTGTCTGGCTTATTGAAAATTGTACAATATATTTGTAACCATCTTTTATGGGTCATAATAAAAGACAATTATGAAACAACACAAAATTTGATATAGGTGGAGATTAGAATACTCAAATGGATTTTTGAGGTTATTTGAAATGGTAAAATAAAATTACATCTATTTTAAAGTACTTAGGTGTAGCTCTAATACCTGATAAAGTGAGAAAAATAAATACAGTTGGGTATGGAGATGTTTAAAGGCGTTAAGGCATTCATCCTTATTTGAGGTATACCAAGAACTTGACATGGACACATGGATATAACTGATAAAGAATAAACAAAGTTGGGTATGGACATGTTTAAAGCGGTTAAGGCATTCAACCTTATTTGAGGTAGACCAAGAACTTGACATGGATATTCCTCATGATTATCCAATCAAGCATTCATGATAAATTTTGAATAAACATAGCTATGTAAATGAGTCAACTGGATCAGATCAGTGACAGACTGCTTGAATATTTTCAGAAGTTTTTGTTCTTTTAACTTGATGCATTTGGTTACAATAATCTTATTGTCAGTTGCTCGGAATAAGAGTTATAAGCAGATAGCTGCTGCTGTGGCAAAATATCGTGAAATCAAGGAGAACATCAATGAAGGGATGAAGTTTTATGTTACTCTACAGGTATACATTAATTGTAGCAGTTTTTACTACATATTTCAAATGTTGTTTGCACCTGTTTTTCATTTTTGAACTCAACTATCCATGATGTAGCATCTGTATGATTAATGCCCCATCCCCAACCTGAATTTCTGCGCACATAATATGCCCCATCATCATTCTCTTCAACTATTTTAATCACCTGTAGTGTCATAAGCACTGACTATTTGCATCACCATTGAACCCATGTTAGAACCTAAAAGTTGGGCTATATTCTGTGTCAGTTTTAAAATATAAAATAGAAATAGACAAAATCCCTGTTTCACATTCTATTTAGAGATGAGACTAGGGAGACTTTGGTGCTGACTTCATTACTTTTGGTATGGAAGTGTCTAGGTAAATAAGGTATTGAATGACTTACAAAATTATTTAATATGATATTGAAAATAAAAAAAATGTCTGATCAATGAAGGATAAGTACTCTAGTTCTCTTATATAAGAACAAGGGAGACGTATAAAATTGTGCAAACCATAGAGATATTAAACTAATGAGTCATATCATGAAATTTTGGGAAAAAGTAATAGGAAAAAGATTAAGGAAGGAGATCACGATGACCGAAAATCAATTTGGATTCATGCTTGGAAGGTCGACAATAAAAGCTATATATCTTCTTAAATAATTAATTGAAAAATATCAGGAGTAAAAATAAGATTTACACATAATATTCATCGAGCTCGGAGAATTCTAGAAAAGAGAGGTATTAGCGTAACATATATTGAACTAATTAAGAATATGTACGAAGATGTAACGACCAGAGTAAAAACTTCAGGTGGAGTAACTGAAACATTTCTAATAAAGATAGGGTTACATTAATGATCAACTCTAAGTCATTATCTTTCTATACACATTCAAGACAGTACCGTGGTGCATGTTATTTGTAGATAAAATTATTTTGGTAGATGAAACACGTGAAGGAGTAAATACTAAATTAGAATTTTGGCGGGAAATACTAGAAGGGAAATGTTTTAGACTTATTAGAATAAAGATAGAATATATGAAATTTTAGTTTAGTAATATTAAATGTAATGAGATAATTGTTAAAATAGGAGATGATAAGTTGCCTGGAACCGAGAGTTTTAAATATTTAGGATTATTTTTGCAAAATGATGGAGGGATTGAAAGAGATGTCTTACATAGAATATAAGCATGATGGTTGAAATAGACGAGAGCGTCAGGTGTTTTATGTGACCGTAAAGTACCTCTAAAACTTAAAGGAAAGTTCTACAAAATCACAGTTAAACCTGTTATGTTATATGGAGCTGAATGTTGAGTTATGACTCAAGCAAATGAGTAGAAGATGAGAGTTGCAGAGATGAGGATGTTAAGGTGGATGTGTGGACATACGAGGATGGACAAAATAAGAAATGAGAACATTAGAGAGAGTTGAGTTGCATCTATTGAGAGAAAACTCCGAGAGACACGTTTAAGATGCTACGGGCATATACTTAGACGATTAATAAATGCTCTAGTTAGGTAATGTGAAATGATGAGAAACACGCATATCAACCGAGGAAGAGGAAGATTAAAAAAGACTTGGTTAACAATAATAAGATAAGATAAAATTTATTTAAGTATAGATGATGATATAGTAGGAGATAGAGCTTAATGGCGTAAAAGGATCTATATAGCTGACCCTATTTAGTGGAATAAGGCTTGGTTGTTGTTTTTGATAGTCTAACCCCTTGAACAAATTTGATTTTGTGTCACTCACTTTATGCTGTATTTTGGCCATCTAAGGTTACCTGTATGGATTTTTTTTTTTTTTTTTGGGGGGGGGGGGGGGTTGGAACCTATATGTAGACCTGACCACGGTTCGGAACCGACAATTCGACGGTTCAATAGTTCGGAACCGCCGGTTCGATGGTTCCAGCAGGTTGACCCTTAACCTTAACCGCCAAGACGGTTACGGTTCACGATTCAGAATCGTCGGTTTACGGTTTGGTTCACGGTTCGCCACGGTTCATCACGGTTCAAGATTATTATGTTAAAAAATTTTAAAATTTAAAATTAAGAATTACAAATTAAAATTTATTGTAAAAAAAGGGCTTGTACTTATTTAAGTTGCCTACGTATCCCCTTAGGGTATAGGGAATCAAAGCTCATGTTTTTTACATTTTTATCCTTTACATTGTCACTTACTTCCATTTCCCGTTCCTGTCGTATTCGTTCCTTCAGTATCAAAATCTTTAACTTCGTCATTTGAAAGTTGTATTCCTTGGATTCTTTTCTCCGCTTTGGTTCAATCGCCCAGTAATGCTTAGGCTTCATCTAATATGTTACCGCCGGCACTGAACGTCTGCTCCACAGCAACAGTTGACACTGGACAAGCTAAAATTTCTTTGACGATCACGGAGAGGACGGGAAAACTTTAAGCCTTCTGTGACCACCACTTTAAGATATCGAAATTTTCGTTATCTGCTTCATTAAAATCAAATGTTGTAAAATAATTCTCAAGTTTCTGTGTGGAACTTGAGGATCCTCGTGGACGTTTTGCCCGTTCTTTTAATAAAAGTTGTGTTTTTGTAAGTTTTAAATTACTACTAGTAGTTTGTTGTATTTCAGAAATATTAATTTGTGTTCCATATTTTACATTATATTGATTATAAATATCATATAAATAAATTCTAACATTATATATAATATTAACTGGATCAGGAGAAGAATTTTTAATTGGAATTAAAGCGTCATAATATAAAGTTAACATTTCTTGTAAAACATCTAATTTAAATCTAGGATCTAAAGCAAATGCAATTAAAAAAATTTCAGGAATAAAATAAAAATATTTTTTTCCATTTAGCTTTCATAGCTAAGATGCAAGGAGATAAAGATTTATTATTAATATGTTCATTTAAAACTAATACTATATTAGAAAATTTTTCTAAAACTAATTGAGAAGTGAGATAATAAACAACAGAAAGTTGTTCGGTTGCATCATTAAATACTTTTAAAATTTCACAAATACTACTACAAATATTCCATTGCTGTGAAAATAAATATCTATTAGTATTAGTATTTTATGCAAAAAAATGAATATAATAATTCTTTATATTGAAATAAATCTTGTAATAATTGGTATGTTGAATTCCAACATGTTGGTACATCACGTGGAAATTTTTTAGGTCTCATTCTATTAGTTTTACAAAACCTACCCGATTGTTTCATTATAGATGAATGAGACCATAAATAAGAAATTACAATTCTAATTGGTTTAATATAACTTTCTAAAATTTTTAATCCATCTTGAACACATAAATTTAAAACATGACATACACAACAAATATGAAAAAATAAACCGGCAATAATAGGTTGACAAATAAATTTTAGATCATCTATACTAGCGGTATTGGAACTAGCGTTATCTAATGATATTGAAAATATTTTATGAGTTAATCCATGTTCTTCTAAAATTAAACATAATAATTGTGCGATGTTATGAACATTATGCGATTCATCAAAAACTCTATAAGCTAACAATCTTTTTTTGAAGGTTCCAAGAGTTATTGATCCAATGGCAAGTCACACCCATATACGAATATGTTTGCCAATGATCACTCCAAATATCGGAACATAAAGAAATTTTATTATCTAATTTACTAAATTCATCAATTAAATTCTTTTTTCCTTGTTTTACTAATTTTTTAATTGTACGAGTAAGTGTAGTCCTAGAAACACGTTTAGCACATGGATTAAGAGATTCTTTACAAAAATCTTCAAATGTGCATTTAGATCCAAAACTAAAAGAAAGATGTTCTACGGAAACAAATTTAGCTAATGATTCTCTTAATTTATTATCCGAATATAAAAATAAACCGGAATCAGTACTATCGCTAGTTGAAGAAAATCTTGATAATTTTATTTGAGAACGGTTGAGTCCATATTTTGTCGGGTGCTTCGTTTCTACATGTCATTTCAACGATCCATAGCCTTCGTCGGCTTGGAATTTGTAGGAAGCATTGCAGTGCTTACATTTTGCACACATTTCTCCTGACGGAAGAGTGACCTTCTCAAAATGTATAGTAAAAATAGAAGACTTTAGAAGAGGAAGTTCCCGAACCTTAGAAGTAATTGCATCGGTACTTGTATTTCGGGTGTCGGATTTGGAAGGTACTCGATCTCATCATCGGTGGATTAAATGTTGGGATCCTCCTCCCGCAGATTCATTATTTCCTTTCCCTTCCGAGCTCGAGATGATGCACCTCCGCGGTTTCCTTCCATTGTAATTGAAAATTGGAAACGAAAGCGTATAAAGAATACGAAATTGAGATTAAAAGTAGAGAAGATGTGTGCGAAAATGATGAAATGAGCTCTCTATTTATAGAGTTTGGATAGTAACGGACACTAAATCATAGTCATTGATCAAAAAACGATTAAATGATCCTAATCGTTGAAAAAAATATCCTCAAAAAACCCCCACCCTCCCCAACGGCTATGAACTGCCGATTAACCGGCGGTTCCAACAGCTAGGAACCGCCGGTTAATCGGCGGTTCAAACCGTAAATAAAAAAAAATTAGTTGAACCGGCGGGCTGAACCAGCGGTCCGCCGGGTTTTTACCAAAGGAATTTGCCGGGCCGGTTTCGGTTCGACCTGGCGAACCGGGTCAACGGGCAACTGGCCCGTTGACCAAGTTACGGGCCCGGGCCGGGTCGGGGGGTTGGGTCTACCTATATGAATCTTTCATCATGGCTGTATGCAGTGGAGCTATGAATGATCATGACTTCACAGGCTAATTGATTTGTTCAACTCTCATTTTCATTTTATTTGATGCTGTTGAGTGGCCTAGTTAGATGCGGCATTTTAAAATTGTTTGCGACTGTCCTTTTACAGAATCTTGCTGAACTTAATTTCTCATATTGATTGTGAACAGGATGCACTTATGAACGTAAAGCAGCAATGCAGCGATTTCTACATGACAAGGAATACTCAGTGCAGAGAGACGATCGAGCAAGTACAGAGGCAGATAGCAGGACTAAATTTTGCATCAGAAGGGGAAACAAGCTACAATTTCCCCTCCCGGCAATCCAACAGTCCAAGTCCCCAACCACCTGAACCACAGAGAACTCCACTTCTTTCTCATCCTACACCTAATCCACAAACACCTATGGAACAGCCAGAGCATGGATATTTTGATCGTTTTGCAGCACAACCCAATCATCAGATCGCATCGCCTTCGCTGGCTCCGCCACTTTACAACTACATAGCTGAGCAACCAAGACCTGGATATTCTCATCCTTACCCTGCCTATGCAACACCTCAGCCGCCTCCTTACTATGCCTCAGGCAGCAAGTATCAACATCCTCAACAGGTCCCGAGCCATGAATATAGGCAACCAGCTTATCCAGGTTGGCATGGACCATACCATAATGCATATCAACAGCAACCAGGTGGTCCAGGCTCTTATCCTGCCCCACCATATTCTGTGCCAGCTCCTTATCCCCCTCAGCAAGGGAGCCACCATAGACCATGAAGGAATGTATCCTCTAGACCTGGCTTGGCTTTTAAATTTGCAAGAGTTTATATGTTTGATTGCGCTATAAATTTATTGCATGGCATGTTCATGTGGTTCTTTATTCCTCCCAGAATAATTATCCAGCATGTAGAAATAAATATGGTAGTGTACTAATATGCCCTGTATATTTAAGGTCATGAAGTTCAACTCTCTCTTTTTTTTTTTTTTTTTAATTTTGAAACTCACCACACATGTAAAATGGTTTTTTGTTGTTGCTTTTCAGACAGATAAGTTGCACGTCAACTGCATCAATCTTTATAAAACAGTTTAGTTGGAATTTAGCATGGCTTGTTAGTCTACTGGAATTTAAGTAGTGATGAAAAACTGCACATTATCTTCTGATTCAAATTTGGCCGCTTGTTTGATTCATCATCCAGAGAATATTGTTATGCTCAACAATGTTTCTTCATGGCAATTATTTGTTTGTTTGATTGAGTTGAAGTAATCCGAAACTTGTGACTTGAATAATGCTTACTGCTTAGGGAGAATTTGGAGTGATGGAAGCGTGGTTTTTGGGTGAATTTGAAATCTCAGAAGCGTATCTGTGTGTTTAAGATTAGAGTACATGTCCAGAAATTCTACTTTTTTTTTCCTCTCTGCATACATCACCCAAAAAATGCACTACTCTCTCTCTATATGCAAAGCATTTTTTATCTAAACGTATTTGATGGTTAAAAAAAGTTTAAATTCATGCTAAATAGATACTATTGCACTTCTAGTGGTCCTATTGATCCATGTTAACATTTTTATTCAGAGTATTTGAAGACCCTATAGAGCATGGATTCATGTTAAATGGAATCACTGCACTCCTTGTGGTTTCTTGAATTTGTTCATTGTTCATTGTTCATTTTCTTTTCCATATTTTGAGCTTTTAACTTCATCAATAAAAAGACCCTAAAGGCCCGGACTCGTATCAAATAAGCATCGTTCTACGTCTAGTGGTCTCTTATCTGTGTTCTTTCAAGATGTTGAATCCTTTAGTATCTTCAAACATTTTTAGCTGAAAGTATTAGATGATTCTCAAGGCTTTGGATTCGTCTCAAATACTTATAATTGTGCTCTTAATGTTGCTTTAAGTTTGTCAATAGTTTTTTTTAATATATATTTCCAGCCTTTCATGACCATCAACACTTTGACTAGAATTGTTTGATTAGTCTAAAGGTCTTTGGGTTGTGCCAAATGGACAATGCCCCTCTCTCATCCAGGTTCTTTTTAATTTTGAGCGCTTTAATACCTTCATACTTTTGTTTAAAAATGTTTCATGATCCTAAAGAAGTTAATTTTTTGCTAAATGAATACTATCGCACTTCTAGTACCCCCTAAGTATGTCCATATTCTTCTTTCCATGTTTTGAGCCCTTTAGGACTAGCAAGTATGTTTGACCAAAACAAATTGATAACCTTAACGGATTTAGATTCATATCAATTGAATATTGTTGCACTATGGTATCTGAGTATGCTAATGTTATTTGATAAATTTTAAATTAGGGTCATCAAATATTTTTGATTAAAAGTATTTGATGATACTAAAGAATTTAGATATGTACAATTACACTCATAGTTTTCCTAGAAATTGACTTGATGTGATTTCATCCGGTTAAAAGCTTGCTAGTTAATTAAATTTATGATCCAATCGTCTAGATGGAGGTGTTGGTTGATACCAGAAGTAGGGGGATATAAACTAGGGAGATATGAGGAGATAAGGGTGGAACAAATAATAGAAATAAGGAGAAGATATGAGAAACTCATAGATTCTATTACTTGTTGCCCAAAGCTTACAAGATTTTCCTGAGTAGAGACTAAAGATCGCTTATGCCAATGTAGAGGGTTTGATGCTTCTTATAGAAGAGGAAAAGATTATGTCGGATGCTTTTTGGGTCTCATTGTCACATATCTTTTGTCTTTTGATAAGGTGACTTCTATACAGCTGGTGGTGGTGTCCTTCCGATAAGAAGGAATCCACCTTTATTCCCGTGATCCTCTAGATCACTTTTACAGCACACCCTATAGAGTAGACTGATTACTTTAAAGCACATCCATCTTAATAATTTACAAGACAGGATTTAGTGAGCTAAGTCATTGATTCCTTATGGGTCCACCACTTCCGCAAAGTTGTTTTTATAGGCGAAAAGAAATCATCCTCTGAATAGCGTCTTGTAGAAGGTTGACAGTGGTTTCTAGCTGTCTATCCACTTGTTCTGTGGCTGGATACCAATCCAACCACCAGTTGTCGGAGGCACTTCTTTTCTGGCACTTTTGTCTTTTTAAGGAGTGGAGTAGCCTAAGCTGCTGGAGAGCATTTGCAGCTTGAATCATAGCTTGCTGTTGTAATGCATGGAGTTGTTGGTCAGATCTATTGTTGTCTTCCAATGAGATTGGGTACTGTCGATGCAGAAGTTGTTGATATTGTTTAGCGAGCTGGAGAGGGTTGCGAGAGCCTGTATCATCTGAACTTTGGCTTCCCTGTTGGGGTTCTCTTGTAACTCCTGTAGGGTTGGTGCCACAAGTTCTAGGTCTTCGAGAATCTTCACCGACCATTCTAAAACAATAAGACAATTTATTAGCCATGATAAAGCGTCAGCTAACTGATTGTCCTTTCCTTCAATGTGTTCAAAATGGATCGAGTTGCCGATTCCGATATGTAGTCTGTAAAAGCTAACCTTCTAACCCATGATGGTTTGTTATCTGCAGTCTTGCCAAAGAAGCTAATAATTGCTTAGCAGTCTGTCCTGATAATAAGCTCCTTATCAAGGTAATAGATTTTTAGAGCTTTCAGGGAATTCATAACTGCATACAATTCTGCATCAATTGTTGATTTGATAGGGGAGAACTGCCACTGGCATAGGCACATATCCTCTCGGTGGCTTTAGAGTTGAACTTGCTTCTTTTCCATTTACAAATGTCTCCCCATCTTTTTATACAACCATCGGTTTCAATAATAATGAAGCAGTCTTCTGGTGGGACCTTAAGGTCTGGCAGGTTTTGTATTGCTTCTTTAATTTGTTGGACTAAGGTCCCATCTTGAGAATTCATGCGTTTATCTCCTCTTGGGCTCTTTTGCGTATAATGGGCTTAGCAGCTTGTCCAAATTTGGAATGTAATTTCTAGCGTAATTTAGAAGGCACAACCATGAACGCATACCATGTTTTGTCAGTAATTCTTTATTGCTGAAATCATAAATCTTCTTTATAATATGTGATTGTAATTTGATTTTCTGATTTCCAAGTATAGCTCCAAGGACTTCCACTTCTGGGACAGCGATCTTCATTTTCATAGGGCTTAATATGAGCTCATTCTTTTGAACTATGTCAAGGAGGGTCCTCAGGTGCTGCACATACAATTGCTCATCTAGGGAGAAGAACAAGATGTCATCGATGTATATTGCTATGAAATTTTCGGTGCCTTTGAAGCAATTGTCCATTTTTCGTTAAAAATTGCTGGGGCATTTTTCAAACCAAAGGGTATAACCAACCATTCGTATAAGCCGTTTGGTACCCAGAATGTCGTTCGTTCGATTGAATCAGGGTGCATGGTCACTTGATGAAAACTGCTTTTTAGATCAAACTTAGAATAAATCTTGCTTGTACTGACCTTTCGTAATATTGTGTTGTTTCTTGGTAAGTTGTACTGGTCTTTGTTTGTCAAGTCGTTGAGACGTTTATAATTAAAGACCATACGCTCCTTGCCTTTGACCTCCTTATTAGTTGCAAGATCAACTGTTGTGCCTAAATTGACGATTATCATAGCTGTCCTGTGTTGGATCGAGAAGCGCTAGAAGGGGGGGGGGGGTGAATAGCGCTTGTGGCTATTTCTTTTAATTTAAAACGTGTTGAGTGAAAACGCAGCGGAAATAAATAAAGGCAAACATAGAAGAACACAAGTCGTTTACTTCGTTCGGAGCTTGTGACGACTTCTACTCCAAGGCCCACGCTTGTTGAGTGTTTACGTTGGACAACAACTATAATCACGAGAATTATTACAATCTAAGTACAGAAAAAATAATAATTAAATTAATACTGACAACAAAGAGATGAAAAACTGAAGCTCCGGGTCGTCGCGATTATGTTGCAGCACTTCGGGATCGTCTCGTTAGCAGCTTGTAGCGTAAGGATTGCTCGGTAGGTGTTGTATTGAGTTGCTGGTCGAGACTCCCTTATATAGGGTGTTCAAGGCACCTCCATCAAGCTCCAAGGTGCCTCCAACAAGCCAAATCAGCCGCGTGGATAAGATCGAGTCAGGTCGCACCTCATCCACTTGAAAGCGCCTTCAGCCGGCGGTCCAAGGCGCCTCCAGCTCCTCTTGAGGCGCCTCCAGCTCCTCTTCGCACCTAGCTCTGGCTTTGCACCCGAGGCGCCTCCAAGCCCCATGGAGGCGCCTCATACACTGTTCATCCGAGGTCAAGTGTGATATTTTGTCCCTGCACAATGTGTTAGTCCACAAAATACACATATACCCTGCAAGATAAGGTTAACACACATAAATATGATAGAAAAGGTGTTTGACAGTCTCTAGACTATCCGGGTCTAACTTCGGATTTCCAACCGGAAACTCTAGGTCGACCCGACACCTACTGTTCCCTCTGCGGGGAACACATCCTCACCTACTCCTCTCAGGAGAGTTACCTGATGCCAGTTCGGTCCTCCAAACCGACTGGACTTTTTGCCTAGGGTTACCACCCCCTAGGGCCTAGGGTTACCGCCCCTAGGGTTTTTCTCCACCTAAGGTTACCACCCCCTAGAACCTAAGATTACCCCCCCCCCCCCTCTTAGGATTTTCCTCCACCTAGGGTTGCCACCCCCTACGACCTAAGGTTGCCGTCCCTTAGGGTTTTTCCTCCACCTAGGGTTACCACCCCCTAGGACCTAAGGTTACCCCCCTTTAGGATTTTTCTTCCCTTAAGGTTATCACCCCCTAGGACCTAAGGTTATCACCCCTTAGGATTTTCACCTGCCTAACCGCAGTTAGGACTTTCCTGAAACCTCATTTAAGCACGTTAGATAACAAGGAATCCTAATTTTGAATCCCTTTGCCATTATCAAAACTTGGGTTCGATCGTCGGATGCTTCCCGCACCAATAATCTCCCCCTTTTTGATTATGACAACCGAAATTCAAAGTTAAGTAAAAAGATAAAAAAAAGACAGTGATAACACAAATATGAAAAGACAAGTATGAAATAGGCATAAGCATAAATTCAGCATACAGAGCTCCCCCTAAATAGAAGCTTACAAAAGTTCCCCTTAATAAAAGTTCCATTGATTTTAAAATTTCAAGGATTTCTGTTCTTAAATTTTCTTTAACTTTCTTTGAATTTTATACTCTCCCCCTTTGCCATATATCAAAATAACCGAGAGAGTAAAGAAAAAATTGAGTATAGACATTAGCTTGTTTTGAGAAACCTTAACTTTTCAGAAAATAATTATTATTTTATCCTTCAGAAAGATAGAAAAATAGAGGGTTTAATCAGACTTTGATAAGCACTTAGCTTAGAGGTATTTTCTTGTAAGACTTTTAGTTAGGTGAAATAAAAAAATATTATCATAAATTTTGAAAACAAAATTCTTCCTTTAGTTTGAGAGATACTTTTAGTTGGGATAAAGTTATTTTGTCTTTAAAAGGTAACTTAGCTAATTTTGTGATATCAAAACACTTTAAATTCTTAGTTTTTAAAGAGGGAGTTTAATAAACTTAGTAAAAACAAAATTGGATCAAGACTTAGTTTAGCTAAGATTTTTACTTTGAAAATACTTTTATCAAAGACTTAGCTAAACTTATGAAGATAATAGTTTTGTTAAGTATTTAAACTTAAAAAGTCTTAGTTTTTCAAAAAAGAATTGTTTTGATAAAATTTTGAAAATGTTTTGGAAAATACTTAGCGTTTTCAGCAAAACTTAGCATTTGAAAACAATTGCTTTGAGAGACACTTAGCTAACTTCCTTTTTTTTTAACCTTAAAAAGTACTTAGCTAAATTTTTTGGAAAAAATATTTAGCTCAATTTGAAAATACTTAGCTAAATTTGAAATACTTAGCTATATATTCAGCTTAAAAATGATTGTCTTGAGAAAACATGTTGTCAAATAGCTAAGTTTAGAGAATAATCTAACTAAGTTTAGTTAAAGAAGGCTTGATTAAGTACTTAGCTTAAAGAGATTTTACATAAAGGCTTAGCTTTGAAAACATTCTAGAAGAGTTGTAATTTAAAAGCCAAGTCATAAATAATTTTAATTTTAAAGCTAAGTTAAAAATAACCCAAATTTTCGAAGACACGTCAAAAATAGTTTTTAATTTTGAAGTCAAAACTAATTTTAGAGCCAACTCAAAATCACTCCCCCTTAATAAATGCCTTAATAAATTCTTTGGGTCCAGGAGTTTAAGCATGAGAGGTTAAAATAAAATATTTATTTTCCTAACTTTCCATCTCACTCATTCTATATTAACAAGCATGTTCAGCTTATGAGTGAGCGTGAGATGGTGTTGTCTTTTCATTTGATATAAAACATAAGTTTTCAATTTCAAATAATTTTTAAAATGATTTTCAAATATATTTTTTTTAAAATGATTTTCAAATATTTTTTAAATTGATTTTTCAAATAAGTTTTAAAGATTTTGAAAATAATTTTTAAATAATTTTTCAACTAATTTTTAAAATGATTTTAAAATAATTTTTCAAATAATTCTTAAAGGATTTTTAAAATGATTTTTGAAATAATTTTTAAAGATTTTGAAAATGATTTTTCAAATAATTTTTAAATGATTTTTAAAATGATTTTCGAAATAATTTTTAAAAGATTTTAAAATGATTTTCATATAATTTTTAAATGATTTTAAAAAGATTTTTGAAATAATTTTTTAAAGGATTATAAAATGATTTTTCAAATAATTTTTAAAGGATTTTAAAATGATTTTTCCAATAATTTTTAAAGATTTTAAAAATATTTTTGGAATAATTTTTAAAGGATTTTAAAATGATTTTTCATATAATTTTTAAAGGATTTTTTAAAAAAATTTGAAATAATTTTTTAAAGGGTTTTAAAATGATTTTTCAAATAATTTTTAAAGGATTTTAAAATGATTTTTCAAATAATTTTTAAAGATTTTAAAAATATTTTTGAAATAAAATGTTTTTTTAAATAATTTTTTAAAGGATTTTTAAAATTTTTTTTAATAATTTTTAAAAAATTTTAAAAAGATTTTCAAATAATTTTTTAAATGATTTAAGATAATTTTTAAAGTATTTTCAAATGATTTTTAGAAGAATTTTTATAGGATTTAAGATATTTTTTAAAAATGATTTTTAAAAGAATTTTTTAAAGGATTTTAAAAAAATTTTAAAATGATTTTCAAGGGATTTTTAAAAAGAATTTTAAATAAGTTTAATCTGTTTTAATTGAATTTAATTTAATTGAATTTAGTTTAATTTAATTTAATTGAATTTAGTTTAATTTTATCCTTAGTCATCTCACCTAATCTAAATTTTTCATTTAGGGGATCCTATAATTTTGTAAGATGAATTGGGATCGGTTAAAGGGTTTAGGTTAACTTTGTGTTAGATTCAGGTTTAGTTTTGGGCTCAACAAATAGATATTTTTTGGATAAACTTCTGGGCTATGGTGAGTCACTTGGACATCATTAAAGTAACCATGCCTTCGAGGTTTTCCAAATAGTCCTATCCACTGAACTTAATACAAAACCTTGGTCTAACTGGTTGGGATCCATAAAGGGTTGCTTCGGTTAGTTCCACTTAGCCAAATGCACCAGGTCGAAGCCATATTTTCCTAGACATGCATAGACTAAACTTCCCTAACGTACTATCATCCAAAATTTCACCAGTACCATAGGTCAAGTTAAACTTGTTCCCTTTCTAATTAGTTCTAACTACCCTGCTGGGTAAGTTAGTTTTGGAGGCGCCAACTATTCTGGATCCTCCCCCTACATTGTTGATAATTTTATTTAAATTTATAAATTAGATTTGAGTTATATTTAAATTAAGTTTAGTAAATAAAAGGTACTTGATTATAGCTTGGTATGTAGTGTTTAAGTTTTACTTTAGACTTATAACCCAAGTCTAGATTTCATGATTTGACTAAATTATTAATAATCTTCTCTAATTTATCAATTTTATTTTTTAAAATATTATTTTGTATTTCTAATTTTCTAAGAGTTAATTTCTTATTTTTGTTTGAATTAATTTTATTCATTACATTATTAGCATGCATATCTAATTTTGAAGAGAAATCTATACTAGAGCAAACAAGATTAGTTAAACTGGTGCAATCATGTGTTGCAAAAATTGGATTTTCATATAATGTAAATGTACTAACCTTGATTTTTCCCTCTAGATTCTTGGGTCTTCTTTCTGGACATTGTCTTTTGCAGTGACCCATTAGTTTGCATTTGGAGCATTTAATGTGTTTCTTCCCCCTCTTGATCATTTTCTCCTTCTCCTCCGATTGTGCCGGTCGAGTCTTACGAGTGGGGCATTCGTTTCTATAGTGCCCTCTCTCCCTACACTTAAAACAGGTTATGAGAGATTTACAATTTGAATTTATAATTTTACCTTTTAGATCCGTGATAAGATCCTCCCCCTTGACTGTTGCCATTTCAAATTCTGACTCAGATTCAGATATCTCGTCTTTGGCCATCAGTGCTATGAAATCGGTTTGCTCTGATTTTTTTTGAGTCTGGTTCGGAGGTTGACTCTGGGGATTCAAGTTCAGATTCGGACTCAGGTTCTATTCGATCTTCTAACTCTGAAGGGATCGCATAAAGCTTGAGCACTTTCTCCCAAAGCTCCTTAGCATTGTTGAACTTTCCAACTCGATCAAGATCTGAATTTGTTAGTCCGCATAGGAGAATACAAGTTGCTTTTGCATTTGCCTCGAATGTCCTTATTGTTTGTGCATCCCACTTGTCACACGTGATGGGTACACCTTCTTCAGTGGGGAGAATAAATCCAATATGGACTATGGTCCATATTTCTGCTTCGGTCTTCAGTTAGTGCTCCACCTGGTCTTTCCAGTATCTGAAATTCTCATTGGATAGAAGTGATAGGTATGTGGAGATGTACCATCTTCGTAGGCCATTGAGAAGGAATCTCGCAAAATAAAAATAATAAAACTTGTTTCAAGACTTAGTCTTGGATTAGTAGTGTGAGAATAATAAAAAAACGAGCTCGAGTGGTGTTGCACCAACGTCGAACAAAAATTGATTCAAATGAGAAAAACTTGATCAGAAAATAGCAATTATGCTAATTCCAATCGACCCTGAGAAATAGAAAACACCACAAAAAAAAATACGTGATTGGTGGTTGCACCAGATCAACGCTACCCCATTCTGATATCAATTGTTGGATTTAGAAGTGCTAGAGGGGGGGGGGGATGAATAGCGCTCGTGGCTATTTCTTTTAATTTAAAACGTGTCGAGTGAAAACGCAGTGGAAATAAATAAAGGCAAACACAGAAGAACACAAGTCGTTTACTTGGTTCGGAACCTGTAACGACTCCTACTCCAAGGCCTACGTTCGTTGAGCGTTTACGTTATGCAACAACTATAATCACGAGAATTATTACAATCTAAGTACAAAAAAATAGTAATTAAATTAATACCGACAACAAAGAGATGAAAAACTGAAGCTCCGGGTCGTCGGGATGATGTTGCAGCACTTCGAGATCGTCTCGTTAGCAGCTTGTAGCGTAAGGATTGCTCGGTATGTGTTGTATTGAGCTGCTGGTCGAGACTCCCTTATATAGGGTATTCAAGGCACCTCCATCAAGCTCCAAGGCGCCTCCAACAAGCCGAGTCAGCCGCGTGGATCAGATCGAGCCAGGTCGCACCTCATCCACTTGAAGGCGCCTCCAACGCCCTCCAAGGCACCTTCAGTCGGCGGTCCAAGGCGCCTCCAGCTCCTCTTGAGGCGCCTCTAGCTCCTCTTTGTAGCTGGCTCCGGCTTTGCACCCGAGGTGCCTCCAAGCCCCATGGAGGCGCCTCGAACACTGTTCATCCGAGGTCAAGTGTGCTATTTTGTCCCTGCACAATGTGTTAGTCCACAAAATACACATATACTCTGTAAGACAAGGTTAGCACACATAAATATGATAGAAAAGGTGTTTGACAGTCTCTGGATTGTCCGGGTCTGACTTCGGATTTCCAACCGGAAACCCTAGGTCGACCTGACGCCTACTGTTCCCTCTGCGGGGAACGCGTCCTCACCTACTCCTCTCAGGAGTGTTACCTGATGCCAGTCCGGTCCTCCAGACTGACTGGACTTTCTGCCTAGGGTTACCACCTCTTAGGACCTAAGGTTACCGCCCCATAGGGTTTTTTCCACCTAGGGTTATCACCCCCTAGGACTTAAGGTTACCCCCCTTAGGATTTTCCTCCACCTAGGGTTACCATCCCCTAGGACCTAAGGTTGCCGCCCCTTAGGGTTTTTCCTCCATCTAGGGTTACCACCCCCTAGGACCTAAGGTTACCACCCCTTAGAATTTTCACCTGTCTAACCGTAGTTAGGACTTTCGAAACCTCATTTAAGCACGTTAGATAACAAGAAATCCTAACTTTGAATCCCTTTACCATTATCAAAACTTGGGTTCGATCGTCGGATGCTTCCCGCACCAACATCCTGTGTCTGCTTTTGCTCGGTCGTATAACTCCTAGCGCTAATAAAGCTTCAACATGCTTTGTGAAGGATTGCTTCTGTTGAGGAGTCAGATGTTTGAGTGGCCGATCCTCTATAATTATGTCAGGATTTTTAATATCTAGGTAACAGAGGACTTAGTTTTTAGACCAATGTAGCAGGGGGTTTTCCCAAATAAAATCTTGATTTCTGAGGTCTTCTAGGACTAAGAGGGTTCTGAATTTCTAAGAGAACTTTTGTTATGTTCTTCCAGTAGAATAGAAAGCCATTTCTTTTATTTGTATATACTTCTCTTCTTCAAGGTCCAATTCTTCAATGGTTGCAGCTGCAGTAGTGGAGGGTAAAATATTAATTATGGTTAGGTTCTTATAAAAGGTTACCACATTTCCTTCAATTCCGACTCCTCCATACATGACCCTTATGAAGTTGCAGCCTATTATCATCTGTATGTTATCTCCCAGGAGCATAGGGAAACTATATGTATATCGAATTGCAAAAATATTTTTCCCAATGAACATTTTGCCTTGCTTTAATTTCATCTTGGCAGTCTATTGCGAATTTATCTCGCTGAACTGGACAATATAAGTATTTTCTTCTAATGCTTGTTTTGGGACTGACCTTTGGTCTACGCAGCAAGTAGTTGCTCCTGTGTCCAGTATGACTCTCAGGAGAAATTTAGGAATCCCAGGAATATCCATTTCAACCACTAGATTGTATAGCATGTTTTTGACTAATCTGGGTCCTTCTGTTGCTGTAGTAATTCGTTGGGTTGTTTTTGTGAATAGCATATTAACTGCTTTTGCTTCTTTATTTGAGGGTTGATCATTGAGCTAACTGAATTCTACCCGTAATTATTTTTCCAGTAGCAAGGCTTCCTACTGGGTCTTATAATACTCCACTTCCCTTCTGAGCCTGTCCATTTCTCCTTTGCACCATGAAATATAATATTGTTGCTCGTCGATGAGGTTCAGCAGAAAAAGGGGGGCAGGTGCCACTGGAGCCATTGGAACTTCCTTATTGAAATAATATGGTCCACAGAGATTACAGGAAGTGATCATGCATTTAGGGCAATGGATCCTTGCCCTTTGTATAGTACCTCTTTTGCAGCAGGTACAGTTGCTTCGCTGAGGAGGGTTGATAACTTTGTTGTGATGCCATTCGTGGAGGCAACTTAACTGCTTATCAGTTACTTTTACTTATGGCCTGTAGCCTCCGTCCACCTGGCCAAGCATTAAAACTAGCTCATTAGAAATGTGAAGGGTTTGAACAGATCTGTGCAGTTCTTCAAAGTCTTCCTCCCCTTCCGAGATGCTGAAGATAACATCACTTTGAGCTTCTCCTTCATGAACAGACAGGATATCATAATCGTCAGGAATATCTAGATGTTTAAATATAGCTACCCTTTTAATATTTCTTCTGTCATTTGGGCATTGTCTTGCAAAATGCCCTTCTTGTCCGCATAAATAGCATTTGCACTTCTTATTGTGGATTAGATGTTTCCTTTTCTCAATCCTAGCATGTGATTTGTGTGGCTTGCCTTTATACGTCTTAGATCTCCTGATGCCAAACTTCTTCTGTCCTTGGCCCTTGTAATAGCCTGAGATTGGTATTTGGCTATAGAAAGATAGATTTTTCAAGGACCTTTTGAACGCGACGTCTGTACATTCCTACTCTAAGAACTTGTAGGCAAATAAGACTCTAGGGAAAACACCAATAGTTAAGCTTGCATATTTTTTTGTCAAACATAGCTTTGATTCTGTTCCCTAAGTCTCCTAGCATTTTGAGTCAAAATTTTTTGGATAACTCTGGTCCGGTGTATAATCTACCTGTCTTGGATGCTAGTCTCATATAGTCGTTCATATATTGAATGATATTCTTCATATTGTCACATGATAGCTTTTCAAGGTCTCTATATGTAGCATCTTGAATGACTGTAGAGCCTTGAGTAGGGTCTTCAGAAGAGAAAACTCTTTGCATCTGTGATAAGATATTCTGCATACCTTCCCTTCCATCTGCTATGTTTATCACGGCTTCATATTCTGTGGGGTAATTCATTCGCCACCGGATCCATGCTATTTTTTCGATTTCTCCCAAGAGATTTTCCATGTATTCAACTTTATCTCTTGGGTTAGTAAATCCTTGACTTGTGACATGATTTTTTGTGATGGACTCCCATCTTGAAAATACATCATGAAACAAGCTGAGCTGTTCTGGGATAACGAATATTGCTCTTCCTTGTTGTTTTGCAAAGGGGAGAGTCCACATCTCATTGTTTTTATCTCTCTTGAATGTCGTACTGGGGTTCTTTGCTCAAAAATAGGTTGAGACGGTCCTGGATCTGTTTTTGACGCAGGTGGGTATCCAGAGGGTCCCATCATGGGTTCTTGGGGTGGATTGTATGGGGAGATTACGGTGCTGGTGGAGTAAATTTGCTGTTATTGTTGTTGGCTATCCACAAGTCTTCTTAAACTTGGGTACTCCATCTCACAGCCTGCAGTAATTAAGTGTGTTGTTGATGACTTTCCCCCACCACCTTCTGTTGAAAAAGGGTTAATCCAGTCATCATCTTCAGAATTAGTAGTATAGTGATCCCAAATGGGTGTATCCGGCGTAGTTAGAGAGGCCATGTACCGTATATGTTCAAAGAAGTCCTCTTCAGGGTCCTCAAAGGATGGTTCCATGGGCTAGAGTACAGTGGCCCCTGGATTTGTATCTCCTGCATGGCCTTTCCCCTAATTTTCCTTGAGAGGTTCTTCTTCTACAATCACAGATATGATGTGCTTCTCCTTGGGTAATAATTTATCAAAAATAGCCGGGGTGTTGGCCGCATTAGGTTGATTAGAAGTGGAACCAAAGCCACCCTATCCTCTGACTGTTGTAGATAACTATGGGGCTTCATAGACCTCAGATAATGATATATGCTCAATACTAAGCTGGGCGACGCATTGTCCTGGTGAAATGCGAACAGGAACATAAGAATGATTGAAAGCAAGAATGATGATTTCACTTTGGTAATCACTATCGATAACTCCAGCTCCAATGTCAAGCCCTAGATTCCAGGCTACACTGGATCTAGTAGCAATCCTCCCGTAGCATCCCCACGGGATTTCCATGCTAATTCCTGTGTGAATTTTGACCTGCCCCCTTGTTGGTATAACGCAGGGATGGCTTGTTGCTAGGTCTATCCCTGCTGCACTAGAAGTTTTTCTTTGAGGAATAATAATATTAGGGGAAAGTTTATGTTCCAGTATAAACAGATATTCTTCCTACAGATTTTGTTATTAGGTTTCACCCTCATCTTCAGTATAGGCAAAAACTCCCAGAGCTTGTTCAATAAGGATAGCCAGTGTATGCGAGCTTTCTTCGTCACTGGGTATTTCCTCATCATTTGTTTTATAATGAGGTTGCCTTGATGATGATGCAGTTGCATAATTAGTGAAACTTAAGGAGATCCTTCCATCCATTAAGTTGCGACTGTTGACTTCAGATGGTTGCATAAGGATGCAAGTTTGAATGGGTTTGATTACCCAATTTATCCCTTATAAATTGGCAACGGAGTATCGCCTGCCTGGTAGGGCATGTACACCATGGCTCGTCAGGTTATCCACGACTCCCTGAATTTCATAAGCAAAGCCTACGTTGGGAGTGTTGGACAGTCTACCCACTAAGCCTCTAGTTATCAGGAGGTTTGCTTCTCTGTTGTGCCACTGCTCATATCCTCGAGTGAGGATAGATACCTGGATGTTTCTGAAAAAGTCATCAATTGTTAGCATAACATTAGCTGTTATGTACATCAACTGGCTAACTTGAGTTAAATATGTTGGCGCAACGGGGCCGGTAAGGGAGCATAGCGTCTGTAGACAGAAAATAAAAGACCTTTCTCTATTTTTCTAACTAAGTTTAACAGCAATATCACAATTATAATAAACTGAAATGAATAACTATTTAGGAATAAAAGAGATAAACAGATTTGACTTAGTTACAACCTAGATGGTTGTTAATCCAAGGCGGTTGCAAAGCTCTACTAGAAATATCTCCTTCGTGTAGGCGGAGAGCCTCTTACACTCTTTGAAAAGCTCAGAAAATCTCTAGGAAATTATTACAGTAGTTGTTCTCAAGTTGTTATTGATTTTCTAGGTCCAGGGGTCTTTTTATAGCCCCTGGGAAATCTCATCTGAAGCTTGAAGGTTTCTCCAAAGGGCTTGGAAAGCGCCTCCAGCGTGGCGCAATGGATAAAGCTTTATCCACTACAGAATGGCTAGTTTGATTGGTTGAAGGCGCCTTCGCACTGTTCATTGAAGGCGCCTTCCATCCATGGAAGGTGCCTTCCATAGAAGACGCGGAGGCGCCTTCAACAGCCTTTGAAGGTGCCTCCAGTAGCACTTGCAACTTCATTTCTCTCCTTTACTGCTGCGATTTCCTAGGTGATTTCAACCACTGGAACATGACTCATCCGAACCCAATTTCCGGCAATCTCCTCGACCAGGCTTCCGCTCCGGCTTCTTGTCCCTCGAACGTCGTATATGTTCTTCTCGTCCACCGGTGTTCTCTTTCGCAACCCTTTCGTCTCTCGGATGCACGGAGCCCCTAGGCTCCCTTCCCGTGTCATCATTCTCGCTAGCTATGTCTTCTGCTCAACTTCTTGTGTTCCTAAGCTCTTGCACACGTAGACACAGGGATCAAAACCAAACAGGACCTAACCTAACTTGGTTGATCACATTAAAGCAACCATGGGGTCCAACAATCTCTCTCTTTTTGATGTGCATCAACCCAAGTTCAAGTTAGGGTAAAAAGTAAACGAGTAGTAATAAAAGAATTTGCAAATAAAACATTTTGAGTATAAAGTTTGCAATAAAGAAATTTAGACTTATAATTCAAAATTTTAATAAAATTCTAACTCCCCCCAAACTTGTACCTCCCCCCGATCACATTAAAAAGAGGGTAAAAAAATTAGAAATTTTTAAAATTTAGTTTTAGGGGGGAAAACTTGAGTTAATAGAACAAGTACAAGAAATTCCAAGCAATTACTAAGTTTGTGAAGATTTTCAAATAATTAAAAAAATAAAACATTATCGTAATTAATTTTACAAGCTTATTAGTTTGTCAATTAAATATTCAATTCAATAATCGTCTTCCAGACTGTGGCGAGGCACTAGGCCTTTTTGATTATTGAATCATCAACCACTTCTAAACAAAGTATTTTAAAGAATTTAAACATTTAATTTTTCTGAAAGCCTTTAATAAAAAAATGTTTAATCTAAGTAATACTTTGGAACCCAATATACGTTCCTTTCTATTGGTGCAATATCCCTAGGTCAAGGTTGACCTGGTTGACTAACTTGAGTTGGCTCAAACCTGAGTCTTGATTTTTGGGTTTCGATGTTTGATAATACGTGGAGATTGTAAGTGCAATCATCCGATTAGGGAGATTGCTGGTGCAATTCTCCTCTGGTCAGAGTTTGACCAGATTGATGTGAAGAAGAGTCAAATTGACTGGAAAGTCCTAGTGAGTGAAGCTAGGCAGATGGAAAATCTTGGTGGATGAAGCCAGGTGAAAACCCTAGTGAGTGAAGCTAGGTGAAAGTCCTGGTGAGTGAAGCCAGGGAGATGGGAAGTCTTAGTGAGTGAAGCTAAGTAGATGGAAAATCCTGGTGAGTGAAGCCAGGTAAAAACTCTAGTGAGTGAAGCTAGGTGAAAGTTCTGGTGAGTGAAGCCAGATAGATAGGAAGTCCTGGTGAGTGAAGGTAGACAGATAGGAAGTCCTGGTGAGTGAAGCCAGGTGAAAACCCTAGTGAGTAAAGCAAGGTTAAAGTCTTGGTGAGTGAAGCCAGGAAGATGGGAAGTCCTGGTGAGTGAAGCCAGGCATGAGGAAATCCTGATGGGTCAAGGGTGACCGAACATCTGGTGGAAGACCAAGTAGGTCAAAGGATTGACTGAACACTTGGCACAAGGAGAAAAGTCCAAGTGGGTCAAAGGGATTGACTGGATGAGTCAAGGGTGACCGGACATCTGGTGGAAGACCAAGTAGGTCAAAGGATTGATCGGACACTTGGCACAAGGAGAAAAGTCCAAGTGGGTCAAAGGGATTGATTGGACACTTAATAAAGGAGACCTAGCAGGTCAAGGATGACCGGATGCTAGTCATAAGGTTCCAACAGGTCACGGTTGACCGGATGTTGGGTTTGGGAACCTTGGACTTGATTTTGGCAAGTCAAAGGTCGGTCAATCGATCAACCGATCAATTGAATCGTAGTCCAATCGATTGGATGTGTGTCGTGAAGAAGGTTTGGCCCAATCGATCGGTTGATCAATTGGGAGCAAATGTTGCGAGCACAGAACCTCTCCCAATCAATCAGCCGATCGATTGGGCATCTCCAATTGATCGGCCGATTGATTGGGGATTGGATTTCTCGCGCGAAGACACGAGAAAAGCTGGATCGATTGGTTAATCGATTAAGTTATTTCCAGAGATCACAGAGGTGATCTGAATCGATCAGTCGATTGATTCAAAGCCTCCCTGATCAATTGAGAGTCATTTAATCGATTGGGATCTGACCGTTGCGCAGGTTTAAAGTTGTTGCGAGCAATTTCTTCGACACAGCTTCAAGTGCTTCCTCCCCGATCTTGACGATCTGTTCTCTACTGAGCTCACCGACACACACCAGATCTTAGAGGCTTAGAGTGGAGTGTTGTTGCGCTTCCAAGCAAGTCAAGAGGTGTATTCAAGCTAGAAGAAAAACAAGCTAGGGTTTCTGCCATGTAAATCTTGTAAGATTTGATATTGTATTAACTTGTATTTTGTTCTTCTTGTATATCCTTGTGTGTGGGCTTGTACAAGGCTTTTTCGCCTTCGGTAGTTACCGTAAAGGAGTGTTTTCATAGTGGATGAGTGAGTGAGGGCTGGATCCTTGGATTAGTCACCTCTTCTTGAAGTGGATACCAAGTAAATCCTTAGCGTTAGCGTTGTGAGTGTGTTTCTTATTGTTTATTCCGCTGCACATCATTGAAGAAGCACATCACCGAGCGCAACGAGCTATTCACCCCCCTCTAGCATATTTCGACCCTAACAAGTGGTATCAGAGCAAGGTTGCTTTTTACCGGAATCATCGCCGGAAGGGGCAAAAAGGCTAAAGGGTGAAGAAGTTGAAGCAATTTCATCAAGTAGAAGACTTCATCAAAAGCTCAATTTCAAGATGGAATTTCAAGATGGACTTGGATTTGATACAAGGGTGCCTCCACCATACACATTGACAAGTTTTGATTATGGAAATCAAGAATCGAAAACTTCTTTATGATGGATATAGAGCAATGGTTTGCACTAATGGAAGGCTTTGAAACTCTAACAAGTTTAAAGGGCAAAACTCTCAAGAGGAGCAAATGGAGCCAAGAGCAAATTCAAAGGAGTGAGGTAAATGACAAAGTGACCAAGCTATTGGTCAATTTATTTCCAAGCTTAATCATTAGCAAAATTGGAGAGTTTAAGGATGCTAAAGAGCTTTGGAGCAAGTTGGCAAAGGTTCATGAGATCCCCTCCACTGTACTAAATCAAGACAAATCCAAAGAGGGCAACTCATTAGATCAAGATCAAGAGAAAGAAGACTCTGAAGTTGAGAGATGCTCAACTTCCGAACAAGAAGTCCAAGAAGCGTCATGCTTCACAAAGTGCAAAGACAAAGGCAAGGAGGAAGCATACTCCTTGTTTCATATATATGAGAATGAGGATGATGAAGCCTCCACCTCTAAGATTGAGGGGGAGCGACCTTCATTGACACCGGATCAAGAAGAAAGAGAAACTTCTACTTCCGGATCAAGAGAAGAAGAAGATGGGGCAACCTCTAAAAATCATGAAGAATCAAATGGAGGATCAAATGTCACCCCTACAAGTAATGAAGGTAAAACAATTTCAATTGTTAAAAATAAAGATAATATCATTTATTTTGAGTGTAGGGAAAAAGGGCACTATAAGAGCAAATGCCCTGATTGGTTAAGAAGAAGGGTCAAGTGGCATAAAAGGGCAAGGAGAAGCACAAGGAGACCGCCCTCACAATAAAGAAGAGCAAGGAGCACATTGTGTGCTTCTTATGTAATCAAAATGAACATTATCGAAGCCAATATCCAAAGGGGAAGAAGTCGGTCAAGCCTAAGGGAGGAAGCACAAGTCAAGGGGGAGCTTCCAAGGTAAAACCCAAGGTATCATTTATTGAGCCTACCTCTTTAAATCATAGTAAAAAACATGCTAGTTCTAATTTATATCATTTTAATGCTATTTACCATAAAAATAGGAGGCATGATAGAATTAATGAAAATCATGTGGCTCTTCATGCCAAGACTACCACACCTAGGGTTAGGAAGGTAGATAAAAATTTAGGTGAGAACACTAAGGATAGTAGGTACAAGCCCAAAAATAGAAATGCTCAAGGATTTAAAGAAAAATCCAAAATTAAAGATTTAATGATGGAAAATCAAGTCTTGAGGTCAAGACTTGATAATATGGAAATGACCTTAAAGAGAATCGAAAATTTTCTTAAGGGTCAAAATGGGCACAACCTAGGGCTAGGAACACAAAAGTCATCCAATGGTCATAGAGGTTTGAGATACAAACCTAAGGCTAAGAGGGATGTGACTTCTTACCATAGGGTTCCATATAGCTATGGAACCAACTTTAGGTCTAGGGGTCAAGTCAAGGATATAAGGGAAGTTATCCCTAGGAGTATCTTTACAACAACAAATGTGACTAAGACTTCTAAGAAGTTTACGAAAGTCACTAAGAAGGCTACAAGAGAAGCAATCCCTAGAGTTGACCTCGAGGAAGTGACCAAGGCTTCTAAGAAGCCTAGGAAGGTCATTAGGAAGGTAACTAGGGAGGTTATCCCTAGTGAGTACCTAGAGCATCCAAGGAGCATCAATAGGTTTTAAGTTCCTAGGAGCATTTTCTCTACCCCTTAGATGGGTCAGAGAGTGTCAACTCTAATAGGAAGGGTAGTTAACCCAACCTTGATGAAATTGACACTCCGATAACATTTTCAAGGTTTTTATTAACCTTTGAAAATGAAGTGGATTATTGATTTACTCTTTGAAAGAGTAAAATGTGCCATAATTTGAGAAATTTGATGTAATTGTAATTGGCACAACAAATCAAGAGTAAAAGAAATACTAAGTTGAGATTTTGATATTTTCTTAAGGAATTAAGGGCAAAATTTAGGCCTTAATTTAAGTTGTTTACTCTTGTAAGAGTAAAATGTGCCCAACCTTGAGGAATTATACTTAATTTAAATTGGCACAAATAAAGAAAAACAAAAGAAATGTCAAAATTGGGAGTTTGACATTTTCTTGAGAAAAGTGGGAATCTAGGATTTAAATTTAAGTTAACTAAGGTTAAGCATACTTAGATAGATAATCTAAGTATATTTTATTTATGCTAATTTGCCATAATTGTTTGTCCATCATATGCCATGACATCATTTTTACATTCATGTTTATTATAAAAAACATAAAAATATCATGACATGTCATACATATATCATGTAGCAATAGCATATTTTCTTTTGAAAAATATTTATTTTTGATGTATGCCATAAAATCATCATGTATTATTTTAATTTCCCTGTGATTAAGGACAGATGACATTTATTAACAAGTAGCATCCTTGGTGGATGTTCATAACTCTTAAAATGCCTAGATAGAAATGCATGATCCCTAATTTAGGGTAAAATCAAAATCTACATCTCACAAAGAATATAAAGTGACTTGTATGTGTTTTAGTGTACATTAAATACAAGTGAGATGTTAGGATGATGAACAAGACTCAAGATGTTGATTTAGTGCATCTAGTTGAGTTTTAATTTCATCAAAACACATAGTTATGTGGTTTCCAATCATTGGGAAAGCTAATGTACAAGTCATGTGCATTTAGCCCAAAGAACATGGTTGGAAATTGATTTTGAAAAATATTTTAAATATACTTTGGAAAACCTTGGTGAAGACTATCTTTTGATAGTAATCATCATTGAAAAGTTAGACACAAACTTGGAAGAAACATTGAAGTTTTTACAAGTTTTCAAGTTTGTGTCAATCTTTGAAAATGAGATGTATTTTCTTAGAAAACTAATTTTCTATGATAGTATATATTCTAAATAGTATCTACAAGAGTTTTCATGATTTTTAAAATTTTGTAGAATTTTTAAGACATTTCTAAAATTCGACTAAAATTGGATTTCCGAATTTCAGAAGCCCAATCGATTAGCCGATCGATTGGGAAGCCTCAATTGATCAGCCAATCGATTGAGCTGCGTTTCTTCGCGAGCAGAGCCTCGTTGGATCGATCAACCGATCGATTCAACTTGCCTGGATCGATCTGTGGATCGATTCAGAGGCAATTTCCACGAATAGAAGCTCACGGAATCGATCAAGCGATCGATTGAAATGGTTTCAATCGATTGAGACCCAGCTTCAATTGATTGGAGATGCTGATTTTGGCTGGGAAATCTTGATTTCAACATTTTAAATCATTTTTAGTCTAGGTAACCATTCCTAACCCCTTGAAACACATTTGTATTCATTTAGGGGGAGTTTTCATGATGAAAACAAGGATGGATTGGTTAAGAAAGACCAAGTAGAAGTTTAGGTTGAGGTTATTTTCAATATTGAATTTTTGAATCTCAAAACTTCTAATTTTGGGTTTCCTAAAGGTTTAGGGATTCCAATTCATTGTTGGTGCAATGACAGAAGTTTGGAGCATATCTTTAGGGGGAGTCACTCGCTAAGGATATGGAAATTATTTTCCGAAACCATGGAAGGTAGTATATCCATCGCTTGAAAAATGCTCAAGGATGAGCATTGGATACAATGAAGGGTATGAGACTTTCTTTGTGTTTGTGAAGAGATTTAATGCTCAATGGTGGGCATTAAAGATACTGAAGGATATGAGACCTTCATTGTTGGATTGGTTAATGTTTAAGGGTGAACATTAGAGATAATGAAGGGTACGAGACCTTTATTATGGTGTTGTGAATAACGAGTGAAGTTGTGAACAACGGTGAGTAACTCTTTAGGGGGAGAGTTTTTTTTTTTTTTTTGATGTGTGCCAATAGGGGGAGAATGTAGGGTTTAAGTTAGGCTTTCTTTATCTAAAGAGGGAGTTTGCCCTCTAAGAAAGGGGGAGAATGAAGGAAACCCTCATTCATAACTTGGCATGAAAAAGAAGTTGAGGCTATGAGATTAACTTAACTTAAAGGTATTGTCAAACATCAAAAAGGAGGAGATTGTTGGTGCAATATCCCTAGGTCAAGGTTGACCTGGTTGACTAACTTGAGTTGGCTCAAGCCTGAGTCTTGATGTTTAGGTTTTGATGTTTGACAATACGTGGAAATTACAGGTGCAATCATCCGATTAGAGAGATTGCTGGTGCAATTCTCCTCTGGTCAGGGTTTGCCCATATTGATGTGAAGAAGAGTCAAATTGACTGGAAAGTCCTAGTGAGTGAAGCTAGGCAGATGAAAAATCCTTGTGAGTAAAGCCAGGTGAAAATTCTAGTGAGTGAAGCTAGGTGAAAGTCCTGGTGAGTGAAGCCAGGCAGATGGGAAGTCCTAGTGAGTAAAGCTAGGAATATGGAAAATCCTGGTGAGTGAAGCCAGGTGAAAATCCTAGTGAGTGAAGCTAGGTGAAAGTCCTGGTGAGTGAAGCCAGACAGATGGCAAGTACTAGTGAGTGAAGGTAGGCAGATGAAAATCCTGGTGAGTGAAGCCAGGTGAAAACCCTAGTGAGTGAAGCTAGGTTAAAGTCCTGGTGAGTGAAGCCAGGAAGATGGGAAGTCCTGGTGAGTGAAGCCATGTATGAGGAAATCCATATAGATCAAGGGTGACCGGACATCTGGTGAAAGACCAAGTAGGTGAAAGGATTGACTGGACACTTGACACAAGGAAAAAAGTCTAAGTGGGTCAAAGGGATTGATCGGACACTTGGTGAGGAGACCTAGCAGGTCAAGGTTGACCGGATGCTAGGCATGAGGTTCCAACAGGTCACAGTTGACCGGATGTTGGGTTTGGGAACCTTGGACTTGATTTTGGCAAGTCAAAGGTGGGCTAATCGATCAACCGATCGATTGAACCGTAGTCCAATCGATCAGTTGATCGATTGGATGTGTGCCGCGAAGAAGGTTTGACCCAATCGATCGGTTGATCTATTGGGAGCAAATGTTGCGAGCACAGAACCTCTCCCAATCGATCAGCCGATCGATTGGGTATCTCCAATCGATTGGCCGATCGATTGGGGACTGGATTTCTCACACGAAGACGTGAGAAAAGCTGGATCGATTGGTCGATCGATTTAGCTATTTCCAGAGATCACAGAGGTGATCTGAATCTATCAGTCGATCAATTCAAGGTCTCCCTAATCGATTAAGAGTCATTCAATCGATTGAGATTCGACCGTTGCGCAAGTTTAAAGCTATTGCAAGCGATTTCTTCAACACGACTTCAAGCGCTTCCTCCCCGATCTTGACGATTTATTCTCCACTGAGCTCACCGACACACACCAGATCTTGGAGGCTTAGAGTGGAGTGTTGTTGTACTTCCAAGCAAGACAAGAGGTGTATTCAAGCTAGAAGAAAAGCAAGCTAGGGTTTCTGCCTTGTAAATCTTGTAAGATTTGATATTGTATTAACTTGTATTTTATTCTTCCTGTATATCCTTGTGTGTGGGCTTGTACAAGACTTCTCTGCCTTCGGTAGTTACTGTAAAAGAGAGTTTTCATAGTGGATCAGTGAGTGAGGACCGGATCCTTGGATTAGTCACCTCTTCTTGAGGTGGATACCAAGTAAATCCTTAGCGTTAGTATTGTGAGTGTGTTTCTTGTTGTTTATTCCACTGCACATCATTGAAGAAGCACATTACCGAGCGCGACGAGCTATTCACCCCCTCCCCTCTAGCATATTTCGACCCTAACACTTCCTATTGGGTTTATTAAGAATTTGGGGTATATATTTTCTAAGAATTCTTCTAAGTTGACATTGGTGATGTCTAATATACCAATTTAACTTTCCATGAATTCTAAGTCTTGATTTTTGAAAGTTATTTGGTTTCAAGCATGCATCCTTTTTTAAATAATCGATTTGTATTTTTAAATTATCATTTTCTACCTTTAAATTATCTAACTATCTTTTTTAAATCAACGTTATCTTTTTCCAAGTTTACTAAATCTTTTTAAAGTACTTTAATGAACTGAAAAGAATGCTCGGGTGAAAAAGCACGTACCTCACTTACCTTAAGTTCTGATGTTCCCCCTTCATCGCTGCATTCTTCAGATGATTCTCCCCCTTCATCTATGCTCATCTCGGAGTTGATCTCATCTTCTTCTTGATGGATTGACGTTAGGGTCAGTCCAGTGTATGCTTTGATCTCAGATTCAGAGGATGATGACTCACCCCACGTGGCTTTGAGATTATGTTTGGCCCGAGCTGCTTCTTATTATTTTCCTTGATTTTGTTCTTCAGTTTCGGGCAGTCATCTTTGATGTTCCCTTCTTCGTTGCAATTGTACCATCGGACGGTCATTTTGTTTTGATATTGCTTTCTCATCTATGATTTAAATTTATTAGATTTAATAAATTTATTGAACTTTCTTACTATTAGCACTGCTTCGTTTTCATCAATTACTTCTTCGGAGTCTGAATCGTTGGTTCTTGCCTTCAAGGCAATATTCCGACTCGGTCCTTTTCTTTGTCATGCACACCAAGATTCGTGTAATTCGAAAGTAGAGAAAAGACTTTCTAAAGTACTTACCTCGAGATTCTTGGATATATAGTAGGAGTTTACTATAGTTGTCCATTCAGGTGTTCTTGGGAATGCATTTAAAGCGTACCTTTGTGCATCCCGATTCGTTACCGTTTCTCCGAAGTTTGTTAGTCCGGTGATCACCTCCTTGATTCTTCCGTGTAGTTGTGCTACTGACTCTCCTTCTTCCATCCGGAGGTTTGTCAGTTGATTCCGGAGCACATCCCGTCTCGCAAGCTTTGTTTCGGAAGTTCCTTCGCACAGTTCCAAGAACTTCTCCCAAAGTTCCTTTGCTGAGTTGTAGATGCCGATTCGATTGACCTCCTAGTGTGGAAGAACATTGAGCAAATAGAATTCTGCTTTACTATTCTCCACAAAGTTGGCTTGTTTCTTTTTCGTCCACTGATATTCTTCTTTATCTTTTGGAACTGTAAAATCATATTTCATTGTTAAAAGAATTTTGAAATTTGTTTTGAAGAACACCTCCATCCGACGTTTCCATTGTGCAAAGTCTCTCTCGAATTTTGGTGGGTGAATACTTGCACCAGCCATCATCTTGATCTTGATGCTTCAGTCGACGGTTAGTCCTTCTGAGGGGGTTAGACTTTGATACCACTTGTTGGCGCAACAAGGCCGGTAAGAGGGCGCAACGTCTATAGACAGAAAATAAAAGACCTTTCTCTACTTTTCTAACTAAAATTAGTAGCAATATCATAATTATAATAAACTAAAATGAACAACTATTTAGAAATAAAATAGGCAAATAGATTTGACTTGGTTACAACCTAGGTTGTTGTTAATCCAAGGTGGTTACAAAGTTCTACTAGAAATATCTCTTTCGTGTAGGCGAAGAAGCCTCTTACACTCTTTGAAAGCTCAGAAAATATCTAGGAAATGATTACAGTAGTTGTTCTCAAGTTGTTATTGATTTTCTAGGTCTAAGGGTCTTTTTATAGCCCTTGGGAAATCTCATCTGAAACTTGAGGGCGCCTCCAAAGGGCTTGGAAGGCGCCTCCAGCGTGGCGCAATGGATAAGCTTTATCCACTACAGAACAACTAGTTTGACTAGCCGAAGACGCCTTCCATAGCCTTGGAATGCGCCTTCACACTGTTCATCGAAGGCGCCTTCCACAGAAGGCGCGGAGGCGCCTTCAACAGCACTTGCAGCTTCATTTCGCTCCTTTATTGCTGCGATCTCTGTTGGAGTGTAAACTAAAAGCCTAGCTTTTGTAAATATTTATTTGTTGATATAAAAGAATCACATTGGTCAATATCTACATTTATTTGTTAAATATAATTGTTCAATTAATTTATATAAGTAGATAATATGGTGTGTGGTGTCATACTCAAAAGATCATGTTGTCGGTTCTTTGTAAATTATAAACAGTTGCTCACGATTAAGATGGAAAGGAACAAACCATTGGAATAGTCGTAGTGTAATTAAGTATTAATTTATCTTGATTAATAAATTACACTGGTACACTCTAAGTGTATTGAGTATGACCATTTAGGTAAGTTCTTTTTGTACTGACTTAGTAAAAGAACTAGACCTTAGTTATTATGGAAGTGTGTGCTCTTAATCCTAATATAATAACAAGCACATATATTTAATATTTATTTTTTTGATTTATCAAATGGTGAGGTTTAGCTCGATAAATCAATATGCCCGATAAGTTGGGAAATGATATTACTTATAGTGTGTGTTGTTGATTATAGAAGGAATCTGTGTCCTAGTTATCTAGGTTGAGAATGTCCCCAAGAGGAGCTCATAAGGATTATCATGTTAAACCCTGCAGGTGGACTTAGTCCGACATGACAATGAAGTTGAGTGGTACTACTCTTGGAGCTAGATATTAATTAAGTTGTCAGTAACTTACTTAATTAGTGGACATTCATTATCTTAAACACAGGGAGACTAACACACTCATGATAAAAAGGGGCCATAATGTAATTTGGGATTGGTGTGGTAGTGCGATAATAACTCTCTAGTGGAATGAGTTATTATCGATGAACTTGAGTTGTGTGTTCGGGGCGAACACGGGATACTCAAGCTCATCGGAAGGCCAAAACCAATTTCTCCTCTAGGTCCCTGGCGTAGTCTTATTATAGCCTCAAGTCCATCCAAATATAAGTCCATTTTGGTGTCCAAGAAGGGGGTCGGTCCAATGCTTGGTGACCAAGCAGGGCCGACCACATCCTCTTCTATAGGGGCCGACCCTATTGCTTGGTGACCAAGCTAGTAGGGGTCGGCCACAATAATTCAAACAAGCAGGGTTGTTTTGAATTTTTAAAATCTTCTCTTTGTAGAAAACTATAAGTTTTAAAAGAGAGATTTTAATTTTCAAAAACTTTCCTTATTTGAATTAGACCACATGTTTTAAAAGAAAGTTTAAAAGATTTTAAAACTTTCCTTTTTTAACCATCCTCATGGTTTAAGAAAAAAGGAAGATAAGTTTTAAAATTTAAATTTTCTATCACCATGTTAAAAAAGAAAATTTTATAAGAGAAGTTTTAAATTTTAAAACATGGTTTTAATTTTTAGAACTTTTCTTTTTTAACTCCTACTTTAGGAAAGAGAGCTTGTAAAATTTTATAAGAGTTTTTCTTCTTGTAAAATTTTATATAAAAACAAATATTTCCTTCCTCTTATCGGGGCCGACCACCCTTGCTTGGTGCCCAAGCAATGTGGCCGGCCAAAACAAAAAATAAAATCATCATCCAACTAATTTGGTGATTGATTCAAACAAGAGGAAAGAAAAGGAAAAATAAAAGGGAAAAAGGAAAAACTCTTGGAAGATTTTAATTTTTGTAAAAATTCTTCCCTTATTTGCCTTGGGCAAGTATTATAAAAGAAGGGGTGAGGAGGCTTCATGAGACACAATTCTTATTCTCTTGGAGGAGTCTCTCTTGGTGGTGGTCGACCCTCTCTCTTCTCCCTTTCCCTTTGCTCTCTTCTCCTTGATGGTGGTGGTGGTCGGATTTTAGAGGAAGAGGAAGAAAGTTTTTGGGTGGTGTTCATCTTGGAGGATCGTCGCCCACACGACGTCCAAGGCGAGGCGAGGAATACGACAGAATATCTCAAGGTCATTAGTGTACAAAGAGAAGGTATAATTAGCAATTGTTTTCCGCATCATGCTAGTTATTTCTTTTTGTAAGAATTCCAAACACAAGAGGCATTAGATCTAGTTTTTCGAATTAGTTTTTCGAGTTTGTGTCTTCTTCTTTTTCGAATTTGTGATTCGATTTTTCTTTTTGGTTAACCTAGAATTATTTAAGGAAATTAAATATTAGCTTTCCTTAAAAGGCTTTGTCTAAGCGGTGGTGGTTGCTCCCATATCCAAGAAGGTCATGTGCCTCGCCATGCAGTCCTGGAAGCCAATTTTGGAAATTAATATTTAATGGAATTAATAACATAGGTGGATTTGAATCAATAGTGTTAAGTTCCGCTTGCGATTCAAATCTAAACCATTAAGAACGGATAAGTTAAATTTGGAATCAATGATGTTAAGTTCCGTCTGTGATTCCTAATTTAACTTCTAAAGAACACAATAGGTTATTTAAGGAAAGGTTTGACACTTGTACAAAAAAATTTTGTACAGTGGAATCGGTACGTTTTCCTAGGACTAACCAACAATCTCTTAGGTGATTTTGGCCACCGGAATAGGGCTTACTCGAACCCAATTTCTGACATTCTCCTCGAGCAGACTTTCGCTCTGGCTTCTCGTCCCTCGAACGTCGTGTATGTTCTTCTCGTCCACCGGTGTACTCTTCTGCAATCCTTTCATCCCTGGATGCACCGAGCCCGTAGGCTCCTTCTCGTTCTCACTAACTGCCTCTTCTGCTCGACTTCCTATTCTCCTAAGCTCCTGCACACTTAGACACAGGGATCAAAATCAAATAGGATCTAACTTAACTTGGTTGATCACATCAAATCAATCAAGGGGTCCAACAAAATCCACTTCCATGGTTGCCAAAATTGATTGGTCTCCCAGCCAGCGATTGTCCCTAAATACGATTAGGGCCATGGTACCTTCCTCTTGTCAATGAACAGTTTGGATGCGTATTTGCAGTACTCCTATATGTATATATTGCATCCTGCTCCTTTAGAGCTGATAAAAACTCTCCTCCTAGATGAAGGTTCTGTCAAGTTGGTTACCTTCTGTAACCAAGATAGCTTCTTCGGATCTGTGAATGTAGACCCGATGATGTGCATCATCCCGTCTAGAATGATATAATACCTCTGCAGGAACTAGTGCAGCTCTTTCTTGCATAGATAGTCGGAGTTGTTCTTAGGGATATACCTGTTGTTCTAGGGTACGTGCAAGTATAGACCTACTAGTAAGGCGCCATTTTATTCTTCTTGTTGCTTGCCGAGCATTATATAGCCTTCTCTGATTCCTTCAGTAGTCTCTGATCTGATCTTCAAATAGGGGGATAGAAGTAGATGGTTGCTCCATGATGGCTCTTGTTGTCATTAACTCTTCAACTTTTCTTGTTCTTCCTTAAGGATTGTGTATGGATTTTTGAATACTCGGAGCCTTCCCCTTCCTTCTTTAGGCTTCTCTGAAGGGCCGAAAGTTAGGTTCTTCAATTTATCCACCAAGTCGTCGAGTATAGGGGTTGCCCTGACACCTCCTTTTGTCTGTTCAATAACTGTTTTCAGATCATCTTGTATGTCTTTTAGGCTCTCTGCTATCTGCACCAATAGATGGATTTGTGTGTTGTTTTGCTTGATTATTGTTGAATTTCCTGTGGTGGGACCTTGAAAATCAGTTGGTCTTGTGAATCCAATTGTAGGGGATTCAATTTGCTCTGTGGCCTTCACAGCGTCTTTATATGAAAGGGTGCTTTTTGTAATCGAGTAACTGCTCATGAAGCAACCCACTTTTCTAGCTTGTGGAGTAGTATTTCTACTTTCCCAAGCGTTATTTGCAGAGCTTCCTTCTCCACTAGCTTTAATTTGGTTGTGTAAGCATACTAAATTGGTTTATATTTTGAATCTTATTTTTTCTCCTATTTTATATTTCATGTCTATTATCTAATACTTGAATTTTCTTTATTCATATATTCTTTTCTTTTCCCACAGAATGGATTTGCATCATTGCTGGAGTTAGTTTTGGGTGACAAAACTTTAACTGAGTCTGTATCTCAACATTGTGAATCTATAAACAACTACATAGAACAGATACTAGTTATCCCAGTCAGACCTTGCTATGTGGACTATAGAAATAATCTTACATGTTATCTACAAGGTATTTACTTTCCCTATGTTTGTCTTTATGTTTAGTTGATAGTTTTATTCCAGTTGACTCTGTTATGATGCATTAATTTCTTAACTTTTTTGAAATAAGGTTTTGACTTATTGGATGATAGAAGTTGAGATTGTGAAAATTTCACATGTCGTTTGCTTATTCCTGTTGACTTTCATTAAATATTGAGATTTTAGAAATTTTACATGCAGTCTCTTTTCATATATTTTGAATGGTGAATGGAGGTATTCAGAAACTTCTGCTAAACAACTCAGATATGGATGATTATAGGAGCAGCAACTACATGCTATGTGACACTGCATCCAAACCTCAAGGGTGTGACTGGAAAGTACTTCGACGAAGAACTATTAAGAAGACTTTGGGATTTAAACGAGAAGATGGTTAAAGCCAATGAGTAAAGAAAATTCAAGTCAAGAGAATAAGTAGCATTTATCAAAAATTTTTAAGTTCATGCAATAAGATATAGTCGATAAGAGTAGTTTTGAGTGTCTCCTAATTAAAATTTATTTCTATGCAAGTAATTATGTTTGTTATAGAAGTGTAAGGATGATAATTTCTATATTGATCTTAGTTGTTTATTTAATAATATGTTGTTAATTGAAATAGATTTATTTTCATTTATCTTTTATTTATCTTTGGTATTAAAAGACAACAGTTTAAAACTTCTTATCTTTTACTAAAAAAACAACGCTTTTTTATGCATTGTGAAATTGTTGTCTTTGCTAAAAAAAGATAACGCTTTTTATGTGTTGTCTTTAACAAAGACAACGCTTTTTATGCGTTGTCTTTATAAAAAATGACAATGCTTTTAAAGCGTTGTCTTTGCTACAAACGACAATGCTTTTAAAGCGTTGTCTTTAAGCAGACTTTTAACAATAGTACTTTTAACAACGCTTTTTCAATCACATAGCAACACTTTTAAAGCGTTGTCTATTAGCTTTTTTCTTGAAATGTTTGGTTGCTCAGCTATTTCAGCAACCAGCTCTTGTACTTCCTGCTTTGTTAGAGGTCTATGTTTTGTATAGACAACTGTGAAGTTTTTCAAAGTAGTTTGAAGTTTAAATATTTCTTTCTCAAGCTTCTAGAGCCGTTCAAGTATTAGCTTAAAATTTTTCAAATGAACCTTTGATGATAAACAAGTGCGATTGCAGATAACAGAAAGATTATGGGCTAGTTGATTAGAGGAAACTTTAGGGATTGAGGCTAGATTAAGGTACTCTAGGTTCGATGTTCGGGAATTACTATACCAGTTTTGTATGGCTTTCCCCAAATTTCAGACATTTGATTATCATACATAACCTATCAATTCATTAAGGCAGGGCAGTTCCTCCCCAAGATTACTCACACAGGTGTTCCCTTGGTCTTACACAGCCTCTTAACCTTTCTGCCAAGTTAGGACCTGTTCTTTTATAATCCTGGTTTGCATAATACCAACAACCTTAATAATCAAGAAATTATGATGGTAAGAAATGCTTTATTTTGGAATAACGAGATTGGTCAGTGCTTCCCGAAATCCTTCCCTTTGTACCCTAACCTAAGCGATTTAAGCTACAAAATTCATCTCTTTAACTAGCTTTGATACCATAAGTAGGGAGATATGAGGAGATAAGGGTGGAACAAATAACAGAAATAAGGAGAAGAGATGAGAAACTCACAAATTCTATTACTTGTTGCCTAAAGCTTACAAGACTTCCCTGAGTAGAGACTAAGGATTGCTTATGCCTCTGTAGAGGGTTCGATACTTCTTATAGAGGAGGAAAAGACTATGTCGAGTGCTCTTTGGGCCTCATCGTCACATGTCTTCTGTCTTCCGATAAGAAGGTGACTTCTATACAGCTGGACAAAATGATTTTATTTTCGGTTGGTGTAAGATGAACCATATAATCAAACTTATTTGATATTGATAAAGGGTTAAAAGTCAAGTATGTTTGAGGTTTTGATGTACTTATCCAGTGTTTAGTAAAGTCTTAGTTAAGGTTAGGTAAGAAAAATCCTAGTTAAAGCTAGGCAAGGAGGTCCTAGTTGGTGGGACTAGGCAGGAAGTTTGGGTTGAAGGGACTAGGTAGGAAGCCTTGGTGGATTGAGGACATTCGATAGGAAGCCCTCGGTCGAGGTTACCATGAGGGAAGTTCGGGGGTCGAAGACACCAGGTGGAAAGTCTAGACAAGTCGAGGGCCAGAGGTCTAACGGAAAGTCTCAAGGATCAAAATTGGTTGAGCAAAAGTCCAAATAGGTTGGGTAGACCAAAGGTTTGGCAGTAGGTAAACTCTCTCAAGTGGAGTGGTGAGAACGTGCTTTCAGAAAGAGAGTAGCACGTGTTGGTCCAATTTAAGGTTTCAAGAGAGATCAGAAGTTGAGACCAGACGGCTCAGAGGGCTGTCAATTATAATTTTATTATTTTTATTCTAACACCCTTATGCATGAAGTTAACTAAGAGCGTGGGCTGAAAAAAGCAGATCCAAGCACCTTAATAGGTTCCAGGCGACTAGAGATCTGTGCGCCCCTATAAGATCCAGGTACTTGGATAAGGATAAACATGTCACGAATAGAGGTTCAACTAGATGCTGCCATGTCAGTTGACTAGGTGCCTAGAAGGGATACAGGCGCCTGAGTTGGCCAAGTCAGTATTGAAGTAGGATCGGATAGGAATTGCTAAAGGTATCATATGCAATCCAAGCGCCTGTCTAGTACTATAAAATAAAATCATGACTAGAAGATTCAAATCATTCATTCATTCATTTCACGCTCAATTCTACAGTTCTACAACTCTGAAAATCTATTGTACTCAAGTTATAATGACGCAACAATGTCACGACGTCGCTACGAATTCAAATGAGCCTTAGTATCTTAGTAATGAACGGCTCAGATGTAAACTCCCTTCATCACTTAAATCAAATGGTCAGGATGAACTCTTCATCAAATCGGACGGCTAGGTTCAAATCCCTTTCTCTTCTTTTCTCGAGGACGAAAAGGAGTGAGGCGGCGAGGGCTTCGTTTCTTCTCCCGATTCCTGCAGCCCCCTTTCCCTTTTTTCCCGATCGATTCACGTGAAGGCGATGGAGGCGTTTTGGTGGAGCTGCAGTGGAAGCAACCATCAGGCAGAGCCGGAGTGGTTTCTCCGGCGAGTTCTTCATCCCTCTCGCATCCCAGTCGGCACTCAAAGCCGGATGCGGTGAAGAAGGCAACGGCAACATCTTGGCAAGCGGCGAGCTTCGGTTCTTCTCCGGCGTCCTTCCACCTCCCTACACCAGCATCATAACTCAGGCTTTCCTACCGGACGCGGTGAAGAAGGTAGGAACTCAGAGCATCGCTGGTGGTCATTTCTCCTTCGCCGGAGGATTCCAATAGGAGTCCTTCCAAGTTCCGGCACCATACGACCTCACTCTTCCTGACGTAGTGAAGAGGGCAGAGTAGGGTTGACGGGTTTTGGCTAGAGTTCCTTCGCATCCAGCCGATTTCCAGGGAGTGGTTTCTTCGTGGGAGTTGCGCTTCTACCATTGACGATTGCATCTTCGACCAGCAACGTCGTCGTCCACTGAAGTCAAGAGGTTTCCGAGTGACCGCGTAGTTCTCCTCGGCAGTTACCGTTTGTGACTGGCGGAACATTTCTCGTGTTTGCTAAAGAGTTTGGGATTGGTCAAGTAGGATTTAATTAATTTTCATGTTGGTTTATTTCCGTTACATTTGCTTAATTAATATCTTTGCGTTCACTCGTTTTCTATCTTGTTTGTTGATTCTATTGATAGTGATGTCCTTAGCTTAGGTTGATAATGTGTTGTGGGTTCATTGTTAATAATTAATTAGGATTTTATTTATTGCTAGGTTTAGATAACAAAACCCCAAACTCTAGTTTACTTCGTCTGAAGACGAACATCTTGCCAGTGGTTTTGTGAGAGAGACGACCCGGGATCTTCTACTATACTGCCTTAATGCAGATAAAGGGTTCCGGTTAATTATAAATTATTAATTTTGATTTACACACGTGACAGGCATGCGGTCACCGGGTGAGCTTCCAGCAGATCTCACGGTCGGCCAACCTCGCGGTTGGGTGAGCTCACAGCAGAGCTTGTGGTTGGCCAAGCTTGCGGTAGGAAGGTTGCGGTCGTCCAAGCTTGCGACCGCGAAGTTGCGGTCTGCCAAGCTCATGGTTGTGAGCTCGAGGCAGGCCAAGCTCGCGACTGCGAGCTCACGACGGGAAAGGGGAGAGGAGAGAGAAGGGCAGAGGAGCGTATCAACAGGGCGGAGAAGATGTTGCGTGCAAGAGATTGTAGAGGAGAGGAAGTTTGCTAGAGATCAGAGAAGGGAGAAAATTTAGATCGAGATTGAAGAGTGTGTGGCCTGGAATCAAAATTAGGAACCAAACTTTAATTTTGTTCCCAAAATAGTGAAAGAATTAAGTTTTTATCGTTAATTTAGCGACGACATTAATTTCTATCACTAATCTAACGACGGAAATCTAAATCCGTTGCTAATGAATTATAAAATTCATATTTCATCGCTAAATTTTGAATTTATATTTCATCATTAACTGATTAACTCCGTCAAAGTATTCTTGTATGTCACCTTCTAAATTTAACAAAAAAGAAAAATCAGAAAACTTTCAGAAGCCTGGCATGGAAACTTTTGTAGCGGCCAATGAGAGGCAGTGATGCTACTCATAAACTGATATCCAAGTTGACTTTTGTTCAAAGTTTTATGGATAATTTTGCATGCAGTCCATATTGACAAATAAATTTTTACATACAATTTTTATCCATGAAAATCTTTGTTTTCACTCTCCAATTAAACATCTTTACCTAATTACCCATGATATTTTTAGGTTAAAAAAGTCTAAAAATCAGTATAAATCCTCTTAAATTGAGTATATTAACTTAGAATCTAGTATATTTTCTATCAAATTGAGTACGATTCTTTTTTCACCTCAAAATATACTCGATTTTAGTTTAATGTGCTGAATTTAATAATAATTATACTCATTTTTAGACTATTTGTATCGAAAAATATGAGGGTTAATTTCGATAAAAAAATATACTCGATCATAGTATAGAGTACTAGATTATAGTGTAAAGTGCTGAATTTAACATGAATTATATTTATTTTTAGACTTTTTATACCTAAAAAATAAGAGGGACAATTTTGATAGAAAATATACTCGATTTTTAATATAAAGTACTGACTTTAAGAAGATTTATACTTATTTTGGACTTTTTGTACTCAATTTTGAAATTTTTGTACCTAAAAAATCTGAGGGACAATTTAGGTATCAATATTTACATGAGGGAGTTAAAACAAGTAATACTTTACATGCAGGGAGTGGAAACAAAGTTTTTTGGACATGAGGATTACATGCAAAGTTAATATTATGATTAGGGATTTTTCTCTAATTCATCGTTATAATTTTCTCATTGTCCAAATTTTTCTTTTCTTTCTAATCTCTTTTTGCATGCATACAATTTCTTTTTTCTCTTTTCTCCTTCCTCCTAAATTAAATTAATTTAAACACCATTTAAACTTTAATAATTAATTCTCTAAATTTATTTATTTTTATTTTTAAATTTGAAACTTTAATAAAAAATATTTTAAAATATAAAAAGAAGTTTAATAAACACTAAAAATATTGTTACTGTTTTTTAGTATCTTAATTATAGAAGAGTAAAAAATAAAAATAAAATTTATAACAAGAGTTGATTGTATTATAAAAATAATAAAAAATAAAAAATTACTTTAATATTGGTTTGACCAACACCACACAGTGGTGCTAATTTCTAAAGATCAACTATAGTGCTGGTCTTTAGAAATCAGTATCATAATATTCTAAAAGTTTAAATCGTTTTGAGTATTATTGGGAGGTTAAAATAGTAAAAGAGAGCTTATTTGGACTCATGTTCACTTAATAAATCCATTGAAGTTGGAATGATTCCGATCAAAGCTATCTAGGTCCATCAATGGATTTCGATCGAACCTCATTAATAAAAATGTGGAACCGCCACATCAGCGACCCCCTAGAGCCGGTCCCACGGATATGGAGGGAGGTAAATGCAGGTACACAGGTGGAAAGTGCATGGCGGAGACGTTAACCCCAGGCAGTGACACCCCGGGGATCGACCCCTGGACTTTTCAGCCACAGAACCATGCACTCCCTATATGTGCTACGCCCTGGGGACTCGATCGAACCTCATTAATGAACCTAGATAACTTAGATCTGAAATTTTACAATAAAATGAAAATGTGAAATGTGTAAAAAAAAAATATATGGTGAGAAATCTTGATCATGAGTCTCCTACATGAAATTATAAGTCTGTGTCAATTTGTCCAAAGTCTGGAATTTTTTAAATATTTTAAGCAATGTTGGAAATCATTTATGATGATAATGGAGGGCACATTTGGATTTCTAGGTATTGCAGAAACTTACATGAGTTGGAATGATCCCGATCAGAGCTTTTAAGTCTATCAATGAGTTTTGACCGAAACCTATTAATGGATTTAGATAACTTAGATTTCTGAAATTTTATAATGAAATTGAAGTATGAAGTGTGTAGAAAGTAGATATGATGAGAAATCTTTCCTCCTAAGTCTCCTACATGAAGTTATAAGCCCATGCTAATTTACACAAAGTTTGAAACTTTCTAAACTTTTTGAGTAATGTTGGAAATTTTTTACGATGATAACGAAAGACACATTTGGACTCCTAGATACTGCAGAAACCTACATGAGTTGAAATGAGCCTAATTAGAGTTCTTTAAGTTTATCAATAGAATTTGACCAAAACTTATGGATGGATCTAAGGGTATTTAGATTTTAAAATTTTGTTATAAGATGGGAGAGATTTGCTGGTACAATTTGCATTGATGATCTAACTCAAGTTTTGATGAATAACAAGTGGATTAAATTTAGAGTGTTTGTGGTCTAATTGTTTTACCAAGTGTGCATAAGTTGATGAGTCTGAAGAACTTGACATCAGGCTGAAATCCAGCAAGGTCCACGAGACCGACAATTAGTGTAAAGTCCAGATAGGTCCACGGAACTCAATATCTGACAGGAAGTCCGGTTGGGTCCTCGGGACCTGACAACCGAACTCCAGTTGGGTCCGCGGGACTTGACAACTGGCGGAAACACCTGGTGGGTCAAAGGCAAGTCAAGCGACTGCAGTTGGTAAGTAAGAGGTAAGCAACTAGAGGAGAGATTGAGTGAGGGTGTGTTCCTGGTTGAGGGAACTGTAGGCGTCGGTCCAACTTAGGTCTATTTGGGAAATCTAAGCTGAGACCTTGACTAGATCCTAGTATCTGGGAGATAAGATCTAATTACTACTACTATCCTATTGCATTATGCTAACTTTGTCTTGCAGGATAAATATATTTTTGTCACTTAGACTAACTCTTTTTTGCAGGAAAAGGAGGTTGAAAAAAAAGTGTCTGGGTGCCAGGATCAACTTTGCCCGCAAGTATTTGGCCAAGCACCTGGGCGATCCAAGCGTCTGGAGCTGGTCCAAGCGTTGGACCACAAAAATCATCTAGAAGCTAAGTTGGAGTGTGACGCTGGTCAAACCCATGTCATAGGTCCAGGCGCCCGGAGGTGGATAAACTTGACGGATCAAAGTTCGACGAGAGATTACCACGTCAGCAATGGTCCAGGTGCCCGGAGGGGTTCCAAGCGCCCGGAGGGGTTCCAAGCGCCCGGAATGGGCCTATATAAAAACCTTCGACCAAGAGCTTTAGAATAACAAGTATTACGACTTTCATTCTTGCGCGCTACTCCGAAAAGTCTCCGACGACACCGAAAGGCTACTCCGAAGTTTAAATTTTCTTTCTATTTGTCGATAACTTTAATGTTTCAGTTCTTGTACTAAATCTTTCTATATCATTTTTGAACTAATAGTGATTGCCCATCGAAAGCACTCACACGTGCGGGCCATAAAGTAGGAGTCGTCGAAGGCTCCGAACCAAGTAAAAAATTACTTGTGTTAGCGTTTGAATTTTCGTGTATCTTTTTATCTACTGCTTACTCTCGATTTTTTGATAAATCGACGAATACTATTCACCCCCTCCTCTAGCGTCTTAACGATCCAATAAATGATATCAAAGACAAGTTGGCTCTGAATTGGTGCAACCACTAATCAGGTAAGGGGATAATTTTTAAAAAAAATCGATTTTGAGCTTTTCTATATAGTCTAAATTTGTACAATTACCTCTTTGGACAAGTCTTTTTTTCTATTTTTGCAATATCTTGAATTAGTTCAACATCAATCAGGTCTTTTTCTTTTTCACCCACACTACTTACTCCAAGACTAACTTTTGGCAATATCAGTTTTTCTTTCAAAAAGGAATGACCCAAAACGAGGAATACAATACTGTTCATCCCCCCTCTTAAATGGGGAGGACTTTCTGTATTGGAAGAAGCGGATGGAGGTGTACCTAAAGAAAGACTTCGACCAATGATTTAGCATCTGCAAGGGATACAAGCTCCGATCGACAACAACACCAGAATTCTGATGGACCTTGAAAACTAGACTCCGGAGATGAAAAAAAGGCGCAAACCAATTTCAAGGCACTGAACACGGTCCAGTGTGGACTCACGAAGAAGGAACTAAACCGAGTCAGCCAGCACGAAAAATGCAAAGGACCTTTGGGATAAAGTCATCAAGTTACACGGAGAAACAGCCGATGTAAAGGTAACAAAAAAGGATTCACATCTGAATAAATTACTTAACATCAAAATACAGGAAGAAGATAAGGTGACTTGGAATGAAGAATTGGACAACGTAAATCAGAAGCATTACAACTATCTCACGCTGATGGCAACCGAACCGGAATCAGAAAGCGAGGCGGATCAAGATGACCAGTCTGAAGATGAATCAAGCCACGAGTTCATATTCGTTTCCGAAGGTTCGAACGAGGCATCATCTATCTTAACTGCTAGATTCTTTAAAATAATTGCATGTCTTAATAAACAATTAATTAAATCTAAAAAATAAAATGACACACTTCTTAAGGAAAATTAATACCTTAAAGAACAATTTAACTCTCAAACAAAAACCTCTAACCCAACTCAAGTTGAAAGACTTGAGGAAGAAAACACTAAATTGAAAACTGAAATAACCAATATAAGAGAATTGTTAGAAAAATTTATAATTAGATCCAAATATCTAGACATGATACTTAGATCTCAACTAGCTATATATAATAAAACCAAGATCGGATACAAGTCCAGGTCAACAAACAAAATATTTATATCACTTATAAGCCAAAATAAGAAATAAACTAAAGCTTGAGTTCCGAATGCGTATCTAACCACGCAAGTAGGACTCAATCACTTTTATATACATAAAAATAAAATTCATTACCTAAAATCAAATCCAACTGAACCTATTAATTCAAACCCAAACCTAAAATGTAAAATGAAATCAAACAATTCAAACTCAAATAAAAAAAATAAATTTAAATCAAATAACTACAAAGTTAATTTAAATTTAAGTTACAATCAAGTTTATTATAACTATAAAAATAATTGATATAACCCTAAAACTTAAATCTGAATTTAATAATTCAGGGCGAGGCTCCAAATTATTTGACACCTCCAAAATAATAATTTACCAGGCTGGGTAATTAGGACTAAGTTAAAAAGGGACAAAAGTTTAACTTGACAAACAACACTAGAGAAATTTGAATGAAAGTAGGTTAGGAAAGCTCTGCCTATGCATGTCTAGGAAGATATGACTTTGACATGGTGCATTTGGCTTAGTGAAACTAACTGAAGCTACCATTTACTAATCTTAACTGGTTAGACCAAAGTTTTGTACTAAATTTAGTGAATAGGACTATTTGAAAAATTTTAAAGGCGTAGTTACTCTAATGACATCTAGGTGACTCACCATAGTTTAAACGTTTATCCAAAGAATGTGTGCTTGCTGAACCCAAAATAAAACTTGAATCAAACATAAGTTAAACCAAACCCTGAAATTCAAACTTAACTCATCTCACAAAATTATATAATTCTTTGATTGAAAATATAGATCGAGTGAGATAAATACAGATTAAATTAAAATAATTTATAATAAATTAAATTAAAGTTAAACTAAAATTAAATTAAATTAATTAAATGTAAAATTAATTAACTTATTACATTAAAAATTATTTTAAAAATTAATCTTTTAAAAGTTATTTTAAAAACTCTTTTAAAAAATCCTTTTAAAAGTTATTTTAAAAATCCTTTTAAAAAAATTATTTTAAAAGAATCAACAAGTGTCATGATCGTCCTTAAAGAGTCTTTCGTTGAAACTAGAGAAAATGTCTCCTTAAAGTTAATCCCACATTTTTAAGTATAGCCTTTAGCTACAAGACGTGTTTTATACCTTTCCACATTACTACTTGAATTCCATTTGATTTTAAAAATCTACTTACAACACACCTTCTGGTAATAGGACAAGTTCCCAAACTTTATTATCTTGCATTGATTTATACTCCTCATTCATTACCTCAATCCACTTTTAAAAATTTGAATCTTGCATGATTTAATGAAATTTTATCGGATCATCCTCCTCCATACCATCATTTTTCTCATGTTCTTAGAGTAGTACATGTAATCATCTGAAATAGCACTTCGTCTTTCTCCAGTGGATCTACATAAAGGCACTTGTTCCTCATGTACTGGTTCTTGAGGTTGTTGAGTTTACTCTTTTAGAAGTTGATTGACAATGTCTTATTGTTCTTATATTACATTCTAATCACTGATAGGAATAAAATCATGATCATTATCAGAAGCAATCATAGGAATCTAAATCATTCCTCTTAAAAAGTAGTGGGAATACATTTCTCCTCAAAGACAAGGTATGTTACTTTATTCTTCCCCCCCAAACTCAATATCCTCAAAGAACATTGTAGTTCTCGTCTCAAAGATGGTCTTGACTTTCGAATTATAAAACTTATGGCCCCATGATCACTCAAAATATCTAATAAAATAGCTACTTACTGTTCTAGAGTACAGTTTCTTTTCATGTGGTCGATACAGTCTAGCCTCAACTGGACATCCCCAAATATAAAAATATTCGAGAGTTGGCTTTTGCCATGTCCAAAGCTCAAAAGGTGTTTTAGTAGCTGCTTTAGTAGATACTCGATTTAGAATATAAGTTGTTGTCTTTAATGCTTCTCTCCAAAGTGATTCTGGTAAGGATGAATGACTAACCATACTCCTTACCATATAGATCCGGTGATAAGGGCCCACCCCTTAGAGGGTCATGGCCACGGTGGAAGTCAAAGTCTAGGCAGTCGACGTCCATGTTGTTGGTGCAATATTTCCTAGGTCAATGTTGACCTAGTTGACTAAACTTGAGATGGCTCAAGCTTGAGTCTTGATGTTTGTGTTTCAATGTTTGACAATACATGGAGATTGCAGGTGCAATCGTTCATTTGGGGAGATTGTTGGTACAATTCTCTTTTGGTCAAGGTTGACCAGTTAGATGTGAAGAAGAGTCAAGTAGGTCAAGATTGACTAGATATTTGACTGAAAAGTCCTGGTGAGTTAAGCCAGGCAGTTGGAAAATCCTGGTAAGTGAAGTCAGGTGAAATACCTAGTGAGTGAAGCTAGGCAGAGGAGAAATCCTGGTCAGTGAAGCCAGGTGAAAGACCTAATGAGTGAAGCTAGGCAGTATGAAAATCCTAGTGAGTGAAGCTAGGTGAAAGTCCTGGTGATGAAGCCAGGCAGATGGGAAACCCTAGTGAGTGAAGGTAGGTGAAAGTCCAGGTGAGTGAAGTCATGCAGATGGGAAGTCCTAGTGAGTGAAGCTAGGCAGAAGGGAAGACCTAGTGAGTGAAGCCAGACACGTGGAAATTTAAGTGGGTCAAGGTTGACCGGACACCTGGTATTGAGAAGTCCAAGTAGGTCAAAGGGTTGACCGAATACTTGGCACGAGGAGAAAAAGTCCAAGTGGGTCAAAGGGATTGACCGGACACTTGGTGAGGAAGTCCTAGCAGGTCAAGGGTGATCGGATGTTAAGCATGATGTCCCAACATGTCATGGTTGATCAGATATTGGTTTTAGGGACTCTGAACGTGATTTGGCAAGTCACATGTGAGTCCAATCGATCAACCGATCGATTGACTCATGCCCAATCGATTGGTTGATCGATTGGGTAAGCCCCGCGACAAAGGCTTCTCCCAATCGATCGGTTGATCGATTGGGGAAGAATCGACGTCGCACAGAACGCCTCTCAATCGATCGCTCTGGAAATCGCGCAAGAACCCTGAATTGATCGGGCAATCGATTCAGGCGATTTTCAGAGAGCACAGAGGTGCTCTGGATCGATCGACCGATCGATCCAAAGCCTCCCCAATCGATTGGGAGCAATCCAATCGATTGGGATTTGACCGTTGACGCAGATTATACCCGTTGGCGAACGTTCTTCTTCGTAGAGCTCACACGACTACAGCCCGATTCATCACCGATCAACATAGTGATTTCTCCACAGCTCACAGCCAGTTCTTAGAGGCTCTTGAAAACTAGTGTTGGTGCACTTCCAAGGTTCAAGATGCAACAACAAGCAAGAAGAAAGGCAAGCTAGGGTTTCTACCATGTAAATCTTGTAAGGTTTACTATTTTGTCAGCTTGTATTTTGTTCTTCTTGTGTATCTTTGTGTGTGAGTTCTGTACAGGCTTCTCCGCCTTCGGTAGTTACCGTAAAGGAGTGTTTTCATAGTGGAGAGTGTGTGTCGTGTGTGGATCCTTAGATTAGTCACCTCTTCTTGACGTGGATACCAAGTAAATCCTTGTATTAGCGTTGTATTTTTGTTTCTTGTACATTCCGTTGCATATCATCACCAAGAAGCAAGATGACAAGCGCACGACGAGCTATTCACCCCCCCCCTCTAGCATATTTCGACCCTAACACATGTGTCGATGGCCGGTCGGACAACTCACTCGCCCGACCAAGATAAAGAAGTACCGATCAGATATCACCACAGCTCGGCTAGGCACCGAGCTTCTGACGCTCAAAACAAGACATACGTTCAGCGGCTAGCTCACTCAGACTTACATCGAACCTCAAAACCGGTGAAAAAGGATCACAACACGACAACGGAGCTCTGACAGTGGAATGTTGGCCGAGCGACCACTCCACTCGTCCAAAGGGCTAGACCACCCGAATGGCTAAGGTCTGGTCGAGTGGTTGTCTTGCTCGGCCCACTAACAGACAAAAGGAAGATTAATCGATATCCTCATGGGAACTCGCGCCACCAACAGATGTCATGGTTTGCGGCATGGACAGTAGAGGATCGTACAGCGGAAGCTTCCACTATCATGTCAGAGATATGCTCAGGTCATTGAGTATGGTGTCAGGGATACTTTCCTGACATGTCTTTTTAAGATAAGCTTTGAGAAGCGTGTGAGCCTCGAGGAGTGTGCACGCGAGCCTTCGGAGCCCTATAGAAAGGGCCCAAGCTTCAACGAAGGTATGCATATTTTACTGTAGCTTCTGTTACTCTGCTTCACTGCTTCCTCACTTATACATCGCCGGAGATTGACTTGAGCGTCGGAGGGTCATCGTCGGGGAACCCCTCACTGGCTTGGAACTGATGCTGCTGTGGTTGTAAGTATCTAATTCGGAGTTCACCAACAGTCAACAGGAGCGCCACGTCCTGTTTACCTAGGTTTGGTGCAATCGACCTAGGTTTGATCGATACGATCAATGTTTTGATGTGTGTGTCAAAGAGTTTAAGTTAGGCTTTCATATGTGTTTGATATGTGTTTGAGTCTTGCAGGACTTGGTGAAACACATGAGGAACTTGGTGCGGCCAAGATTGGAAAGCTCATCCAAGGGCTTGGATCCTTGAGTCGGTGAAGGATGGTGTGGAAGACATCCGAGGGACCGCCATATGAGGAGCAGTGGAGTGGAGCCGAGGGAAGCAGACTTCAAGGCAACGTGAAGGATGACACGGAAAGGAGCCGCGGGCTCAAGTGCATCTGAGGGACAAAGGTCGAGGAAGAGGGCTTCAAAGGCGACTCCGGAAAGGATGAGTGTGTGAGAATGTAATGAACCAGTCGATTGATCCAATTTCACAAAAAGCACAGAATGCTTCTGTGCTCGTCGGCTATGGGGACAAGTCGACTGGTCCCATGACCAGTCGATTGGTATATGGTCATTGGCAGAAAATTGGTTCTGCAGAGAGTCGTTGGTTGTGTCTAACGGCTACATTAGTCGACTGGTGCAGAAAAAGGGGTGATTCAAAGGAGTGTCCTCCTAATCTAAGTCTTCATCTTGTAAGAGGAAGAGAGATTTGTGAGAGGTTATACTCCACCGAGAAGGAGTAAGATCTAGCCGGAGATTGTCGGGGATTGATCCACCGAAAGATCAAGGGTTCGTCCACCTCAAGGGCACGCCATGGAGTAGGAGCAACCAATCTCTGAACCATGTAAAGGAATCGTGTTAGCGTTTGTATTCTTGTTTGCTTTCATTATTTTAGTTTTAATATATTCCGCTACGCAAACTAACCTTGTAGAGAAGAAACCGAAGTTGGGGGTGACCTAGCTATTCAACCCCCCTTCTAGCCGGTCATCGATCTCTTAAAAGTGGTATCAGAGCGAGGACACCCCTCAACGGACTAATCGCCGAGAAGAGCACTTCATCAAAATGGTCGGTTCAAGCATCCATCCACCCAAATTTGAAGAAGATTTCTCTTGGTGGAAGAAAAGAATGGAGGTATTTTTCGATACTGACTTTGATATAATGCTAATCATGAGAAGTGATTTTGAAGCACCTAAGGATGAACGCAATGAGACGATCGATATAACAAGATGGACCAAGAAGCAAAAGGAAGAGCATTTAGCAAACTGAAAGGCAATGCATCATCTACTAAATGTTCTTCCCCAGCATGAAGTGACTAGGATTGGAAACTACACAAGCGCCAAGGACTTGTGGGAGAAACTAGTGGAGCTTCATGAAGGGACTTCGGAAGCAAAATTAGCAAAGAGAGACCTTCTCCGATCTCAACTCAACAACATCAAGCTTGAGAAAGGATAAAAGGTATCAATTTTACACTCTAGAATTAAGAAAATTATTAATGGACTAACAAGTGTAGGTGAGATACTTTCAAACCGAGACATGATGACGAAAGCCCTCAATGTTTTCCCAAGGACCACAACTTGGAGCTCAATTGTAGATTCATTCTACATCTCAAGGGATCTAGAGAAATCCTCTCTAGATGAATTCTTCTCAACAATGGAGCTTCACGAAACAAGAGTTGAAGGATTAGATGGAGAAGTCCATAGACAAAGAGGAATAGCCCTTGTGGGAAATAAGGGAAAGGGAAGAAGAAGAAATCTCCATCTCCACCATCTTTCGATTCCAAAGAGTCAAGTGCCTCAATGGATAACGATCAAGAGGAATATATGGTAAGAAAGATGAGAAAAGCATTTAAAACTTTTTCTTCTAACAAATCTCATGGTAGGAGGAGTTCAAGAGGCAAGAGTAGGACAAGGAGAGTTATTTGCTATAATTGCCAAGGAGAAGGACACATGAGGGATGAATGCCCCCTCTTGAAGAAGAAAGAAGAAAAGAAGAAGGAAGAGAAGAAGAAGTCAAAATAAAAAGGGAAGAAGGTCAAAAACCTAAAAGCAACATGGGATGATCCATCTTTATCGGAGGAAGAAGAACACCATGTGTCCCATTTTGCTCTAATGGGAATTGATGATGTAGCCTCCACCTCATCTGAACAAGAAGAAGGAAGGAGCTCAAGTGAAGATGAAAAAGGGAGCTCGAGTAAAGGGGGAGGTCAAACTTCATATTCAGACTTCTCGGTAAGTGAGGTACATAATCTTCCTCGCCATGTTTTAATTAAAATTATTACAAGTACAAATGATGATTTGTTTAAGGCAAAAAGAAAGAATAAATCTTTGAAAAATGATATTTGCATACTTAAGGAAAAATTAGAATCCATGTGTTCTAAGGACAATAATTTGGATACTACTTTTTCTAGTTCAAATGATTCATGTTTAGAAGAGGAAAATGAGGTTTTAAGGCAAAAGGTAGAATACCTTACCAATGCCCTTAGAAAATTTGAAATTGGATCCAAAATCCTAAACATGATAATTGGGAGTCAAAGGGCAAGTTTCAACAAAAAGGGTTTAGGATATAAGGAATCCAACAATGAAAAAATCTATCATTGTCTAATTGCTAGGGGCAACCCAAGACAAAGACCATAGATAGGAAATGGATTCCTAAGGAGTATTTGGTAAATTCAATTAAGAAGAACCTCTATTGGGTACCAAAATCAATCCTCAAGGGTTAGAGGATTTTAGGTCAAGTCAACCATGGAGATCATAATTTCAATTTGTTATGGTTGACTTAAGACCTTAAGGGGGAGCATTTAGCCTTGATAGAAACTCATGATAAAGAGGGCTAAGTAGAGGTTATTTTTATTTCATCTCACAATGACTTGCATTATTTTCTAAATATAAATGTGAGATGATAGGGTGATACTAATAATTCACTTATGCTTATGGCATTTTGATGAGTTATAAAATGTATCAAATTTTTGAGTAATCATAGACAAACTATAGGGAAAGCAAGTGTTTAATTAATGGGCATCTTGCCCATAGATCATAGTTGGACATTTCAAATGTTTTGAAAATAATTCTATGTTTTATTTACAGTGAATAGTTATTTTGAAACATATGATTGCAAAACTGGGTTTAGAATTTGATAGATAACTTGCATGTTTTGTGATTTTTAAGATTTGGTCAAAATTTCAAAAAACTTTGACTTTTCATGAAAACATATTATTCCTAGTTAAAAGACATTTCAAGAAATATGTTTCCAAATTTCATTATTTTTTGAATTTTTTTATGAATTTTTGAAGTTAGCTTCAGAAGGCAGAAATTTGAGCTACTTGTGTACCAGTCGATTGCATCAATTACCAGTCGACTAGTACCAGCCTTCTAGCATTAGATTGCTTTTTGAACTCAATTTTTTGGTCAAAATTTGGTCATACTTGATGCCATATTGTGTATGATTGGTACAATCTTTTTGATGGTGTCAAAGGAGGAGAAATGGGTAGATTTAAGTTAGAAACCTTTATTCCCCATACTTGTGTGCAAAACTTGAAAATTAAGGAAGAGAGCATATGTTTAGGGGGAGCTTGGTTTTATGCTTCATGTTTACATATTGCTTGTAATTTTTAAAGTTATTATTTGTGCCTAACTTAAACATATTGCCACACATCAAAAATGAGAGATTGTTGGTGCAATCGACCTAGGTTTGATCGGTACGATCAATATTTTGATGTATGTGTCAAAGAGTTTAAGTTAGGCTTTCATATGTGTTTAATATGTGTTTGAGTCTTGCAGGACTTGGTGAAACACATGAGGAACTTGGTGCGGCTAAGATTGGAAAGCTTATCCAAGGGCTTGGATCCTTGAGTCGGTGAAGGATGGTGTGGAAAACATCCGAGGGACCGCCAGATGAGGAGCAATGGAGTGGAGCCGAGGGAAGCAGACTTCAAGGCAACGTGAAGGATGACACGGAGAGGAGCTGCGTGCTCGGGTGCATCTGAGGGACAAAGGTCGAGGAAGAGGGCTTCAAAGGCGACTCAGGAAAGAATGAGTGTGTGAAAATGTAATGGACCAGTCGACTGGTCATGGGACCAGTCGACTGGTCATGGGACCAGTCGACTGATCCAATTTCACAAAAAGCACAGAATGCTTCTGTGCTCGTCGGCTATGGGGACCAGTCGACTGGTATATGGTCGTTGGCAGAAAATTGGTTCTGCAGAGAGCCGTTGGCTGTGTCTAATGGCTACATCAGTCGACTGGTGCATGGACTAGTCGTCTGGTATCGGGTTGAGTTGATTTGTTGATCAACTCTCTCCACTTATAAAAGAGGAGCTTTAAGGCATAAAGGTGGTTACTGATTATTGTTGAATCACTCCTTTGCCATTGTCCAAAGCTTCCAAACCATTCTCTTCCTCCTAATCTAAGTCTTCATCTTGTAAGAGGAAGAGAGATTTGTGAGAGGTTGTACTCCACCGAGAAGGAGTAAGATCTAGCGAGAGATTACCGGGAATTGATCTATCGAAGGATCAAGGGTTCGTCCATCTCAAGGACACACCGTGGAGTATGAGCAAGCAATCTCCGAACCACGTAAAGGAATCATGTTAGCGTTTGTATTCTTGTTTGCTTTCATTATTTTAGTTTTAGTATATTCCGCTATGCAAACTAACCTTGTAGAGAAGAAACCCAAGTTGGGGGTGACCTAGCTATTCAACCCCCCTTCTAGCCGACCACCGATCTCTTACAGTATACATATTTTACTGTAGCTACTGTTACTCTGCTTCACTGCTTCCTCGCTTATACATCGTCTGAGACTGACTTGAGCGTCGGAGGGTCATCGTCGAGGAACCCCTCCCTAGCTCGACACTGACGATGTTGTGGTTGCAGGTCTCTGACTCAGAGTTCACCAACAGTCAACATGAGTGCCGCGTTCCCAACATCCATAGCCTCGACTCTAGGACATGATCAAATTTGGCGTCATCTATGAGAACGCACCTGCATCCGATCCGAGAAGATGGAAGACATTGGATGACTTCACATCGTGACGCTCACCCAGGAGGAGTTCGACTTGCTCGTACAAGCTCGACCACAGAAGATAGTTGAGCAGCAGCAGTAAAAGGCACTAGCTGAACGATTTGTGCAGCAATCGACATCGGGGGTCGAGCAGCGCAAGAGGACCGGCCGGAATAGCTCTCCATTTAGGGACAAAACATAGGGCTGATCGGCACCCATGGAGACACATTGCCCGCCCCGATACCGTTCCACCGGGCTTTGTTCCAGACGCCCTCAGAAATCGCGTAGGCGAATCAAGAGTGGAGATCCTCTTCAGACGAAGCGCCCATTCGAGACGCCCGAAAGGCCAAGGCACCTCGAGGTGACGCGTCCCCCGAATGGACCAATCGCCAGTTCTCCGAAGTGATTCTGTAGGACCCTCTGTCAAGATACTATGCTCCACTAGCTATTGGAGAGTACAATGGGTCAACCGATCCAGACGACCATTTGGGTAAGTTTGACAATGCGATCATGCTTCACCAATACATAGATGGGGTGAAGTGCTGGGTTTTCCTTACCACGCTCTCTGGCTCGGCACTACGATGGTTCAGGAGATTGTCGGACGGATCGATACAAAGCTTCAAGGATTTTCGAACGACCTTCCTACATCATTTTGCAAGTAGCAGGTGCTACCAGAAGACGAGCGTCAGCTTGTTTTCTTTGAAGCAAGGGCCGAGAGAAACCCTCCGAGCGTACATACAATGCTTCAACCAAGTAGCAATGGACATACCCTCGGTCTCATCCGAGACCATGATGAATGCCTTCACACAGGGGCTCGTCGAAGGGGATTTCTTTCGATCGCTCATCAGGAAGCTGCCTCATGACTATAACCATATGCTCAAGAAGGCTAATGAGTATATAAACGTGGAGGAAGCCCAGGCCGCAAGAAGGAAGGAGGCACCAGTCGAACCCGCAGTGCCGACCGAACGACGACCGTCGAACAACCACCAACCGCCGAAGGGGCCAAGAGCTGAAGGCTGACCGCACTAGGAAACGAGGGTGCATGTCGTGCAACATGTGGCTTCCGACCGACCGAAGGCACCGAAGGCAAAGGTATGGACACCTATGTTCTGTTCCTTCCATCAGTCGACGTCGCATAACACACGCGATTGTCGTGGTCTGACACCAATCGCCAGACCGACCCCAAGGGGCTACCGTCGACGATCTCCTTCTCCCGATCGGCGACATGGGCATCGGTCCACGGGGTGGCGGGAAGATGCAAGAAGATCCCCCGAGCGACAATAGCATCATCAGCAAAGGAGAAGCATTGACCCTTCTCTATCCGCGCACGAGCGAAGCAGACCATCCGCTCGGGAGGAGGAAAACAGAAGTAATGCCGCTCGAGGAGAAATAAACATCATCGTCGGCGGACCGACCAACGGTGACTCTAACCGAGCCCGGAAGTCATACACTCGACAGTTGGAGATTCACATCGTGGGTTGTAGCCGAGAGAAGGCGAACGGGCCTGAAATCAATTTCGAGCCCCGGGACCTCGAGGGCATGGAAGTACCTCACGATGACACCCTCGTCATCCGAGCGGTAATCGCTAACTATACTATCCACCGAGTTTTTGTTGACACAGGAAGCTCGGTGAATATAATCTTAAAGAAGGCTTTCGATCAGCTCCAGATCGACCGAGGCGAGCTACTGCCAATGGCAACCCCATTGTATGGGCTCACTGGCAACGAGGTGTAGTCGATCGGCCAAGCTAAGTTGGCCATATTGCTGGGAGAAGAGCTGCTCAGGAGGACTAGAGCCACGACCTTCATTGTGGTAGACGCCCCCTCAGCCTACAACGTCATCCTAGGTCGACCGTCCCTAAATGAGTTCTGGGCAATAGTTTCAACCTACTGCCAAAAGATTAAGTTCCCGATGGATGACCGAGTCGGGGAAGTCAGGGGGTGACCAACTGGACGCTCGGAGATGCTATGCCGAGATGGTCAAGACTGAGGCCAGATCCGTTTAGAAAATCCCGCGGCTAGAGGTTAGTGCTATTACGGAAAAGCCTCCTACCTTAGTCTATGAAGAAAAGGAGGAAGTCCAAGTCCATCCTCGCCGAGAGGAAGCAACAACTTTCATAGCGTCCGATCTGGAGGCTAAACAGAAGGCGAAATTGATCGCCTGCCTCCAGCAAAACCACGACGTGTTCGCATGATCGACGCATGAGCTCCCTGGAATTTCCCCGAGCATTGCTCAACACGAAATTCATGTCCGATCGGATGCTCGGGCAGTCAAGCAAAGGAAGAGAGACTTCAGCGCCAAGGAAAATCTGATCATCCGGGCAGAAATAGATAAGCTGCTGGAGGCCGGCCATATACGGGAAGTCCAATTCTCGAGCTGGCTCGCAAATGTAGTGCTGGTCTCCAAGCTGAGCAATAAGTGGTGAGTCTGCATCGACTTCCGGGATCTCAACAAAACATGCCCAAAGGACTTCTACCTACTACTTCGAATTGATCAGATGGTAGACTCCACTGTTGGTTGTGAGCTGATATGCATGTTCGAAGCCTATCAAGGGTACCACTAGGTGCCGCTCGCTCAGGAAGATCAGGAAAAGGTTAACTTCATTACGGCGGGCGGGACATATTGTTACAATGTCATGTCGTTCGGATTGAAGAACGCCAGAGCTACCTATCAGAGGCTGATGAATAAAGTATTCCGACGGCAGATCGACCGTAACATGGAGGTATACGTCGATGACATATTAATCAAATCCCTCCGAGTGGCTGACCTATGTGCAGATATCGAGGAAACCTGCAAGACACTCCGGGCGTATGGGATCAAGTTGAATCCAAGCAAGTGCCTGTTCAGCACGAAGAGTGGGCGCTTCCTGGGTTACATCGTCACCTAGCAGGGCATCGAGGTAAATCCCAGCAAAGTAAAAGCATTGCAAGATATATCGCCACCCAGAAATTTGAAGGAAGTTCAACGTCTCACCGGTCGGATAACAACACTATCTCGGTTCATCTCCAAATCATCCGACCAAAGCTTACCATTCTTCAAGCTATTGCGCCGAGCCACCAAGTTTCAATGGGACCAGGAGTGCGACCAGGCGTTCGAAGAGCTTAAGGAATACCTTAACTCATTACCTATACTAGCTAAGTCAGTTGTCGCCGAACCGCTCCAAATTTATCTATCCTCGACCGAGCACATGGTCGACTCAACACTAGTTCGGCAGAACGGCAAAGAACAACCAGTGTATTTTTTGAGTCATATATTGAAAGATGTTGAATCTCGCTACACCGATTTCGAGAAGTTGGCTTATGCGTTGGTAGTGGCCGCTCGAAGGCTTCGCTCGTACTTTCTTGCTCACTCCATCGTTGTAATGACCAACAGCCCCTTGGGTAGAGTTCTCCTCAACCCGGAGGTGCCCGGTCGGCTTATCAAATGGACGACAGAACTCAGTGAGTTTGACATCCAATATCAGCCCCGGACGACCATCAAAGTGCAATCCTTGGCAGATTTCGTTACTGAGATGTAGAATCCTGAGTTGGAAGCCGTTTGGAGAATATATGTGGATGGCTCATCTACTCGGCAAGGCAGCGGGGTAGGCATATAGCTCATCTCACCCCCAAGAGGAGCGGATGCAGTTGTCTGTTCGGTTGGATTACAAATCCACGAATAATGAAGCCGAGTACGAGGCTCTCATAGTCGGCTTGTAAGCCACCCGGCATGTTGGAGCCATCAAGGTCCTCATCCACTCAGAATCTCAATTGACCGCTCAGCAGTTGATCGGGACATTCGAGATAAGTAATGCACGACAAAAGCTCTACGCCGAAGCCTTCAAAAAACTAAAGGCTAACTTTCAGGAGGTCATCATACATAAAATCCCCCGATCGGAGAACCAAGCTGCGGACGAGCTGGCCAAACTAGCCAGTTCGCTATCGCCGATTGTCATACCACAGTCGATCGAGCAGGTATCTTTAGTGGCTCATGTCGACCAAATGGAGGGGCTCTCCTTTCCAAGTGACTGGAGAACGGGTCTAGTGAAATTCTTGCGATCAGGAGCCACACCGTCTGATCTGGAGGAGGCTCGCATATTGAGGAGGAGAGCTGGTCAGTTCACCCTGATTGAGGATCATCTCTACAAGAAGGTCTTCTCTAGGCCTCTACTTAGGTGTGTTGGATCGGAGCATGCCGATTAGATACTGCGGGAGGTACATCAAAGGTCTTGCGGAGGACATCCGAGCGGCCGCTCGCTGGCAAGAAAGATTCTTTTGGCTGGATACTTCTGGCCGACTCTCCAAGAGGATGTCGTCCGGACGGTGGTCACCTGTTTGTCTTGCCAAAAGTATCATAGCCTATCACACCGGTCGACCGAGGAGATGAAGATGTTCACAGTCTCTTGCCCGTTCGACCAGTGGGGCATGGACATTGTTGGGGCATTCCCCATGGCGATAGGACAGCGCAAGTTCTTGCTCGTCGCAGTAGATTACTTCTCCAAATGGGTCGAAGCTAAGCCGCAGGCGAGAATAACTGAACAGATGGTCATGAAGTTCATCTGGCAACATATCATCTGTCAGTTCGGCATCCCACGTCGGCTTATCTCAAATAACGAAAGGCAGTTCGCCAGTTAGGGACTAAAAGAATGGTGCGGGGAATATGGCATTCAGCAAGCCTTCACCTCCGTGGCCTACCCTTAGAGCAATAGGCAAGTAGAGATCGCCAATCAGGAGATCCTCCGAATCTTGCACGCTCGGCTCGATCATATAGGAGGCTGTTGGGTAGATGAGCTCCCCAGCGTACTATGAGCACTCCGCATGACTCTAAAGGAAGGGACTGGGGTGACCCTTTTCCACCTAGTGTATGGCGGTGAAGCAGTCGTTCCCGTCGAAGTCGGAGTCGAGTCCGATCGACCGCGGCATTACAATGAAGATAATGCCGAGCGGAGGCTGCTAGAACTGGACCTGGTAGATGAGTCGCGTGCTAAGGCCGCCGTCCGGTTGATGGCCTACCGCTAGAGGATGAAGTAGAACTACAATCGGAGGGTGATCCCGAAGTCGTTCCAGGTTGGCGACTTGGTATGGAAGAAAGTAAAGTCGGCCGGCGATGTTACCAAGCTAGAAGCCCTGTGGGCTAGACCCTTCAAGGTCGTGGAAAAGCTCCGATCGGGTGTCTATTACTTAGAAGATGAGGACGGACGACAACTAGAACGACCATGGAGCGCGAATCATCTCCAGCCTTACTGAGCCGGGTGAGAGGTGCGCCGATGTAATAATCAATGTGTCTTTATATCCCTGTGCTCCTTGCATGCAGGGCAGAAATAAAAGACTCAAATTCTGAACTCTGTGCTGAACGACCTAACAAATCATCGAGCGACGACGTTAAACCCATGTCTCCATCGGCGGTCGAGCGGTGACCTTAAACCCAAGTCCGTCAAATCGTCGAGCGATGACGTTAAACCCATGTCTCCATCAACGGTCGAGCGGCGACCTTAAACTCACGACTTCGTCAAATCGTTGAGTGGCGACATTAAACCATTATCTCTATCAACGGTCGAGCGGCGACCTTAAACCCACGACTTCATCAAATCGTCTAGCGGCGACGTTAAACCCCTGTCTCCATCAACGGTCGAGCGGCGACCTTAAACCCAAGAGGAGATAAATCGTAGATAGATGATGACTATAGTCGAACGGGAAGACATACAAACAAGACTATTTTTAAGAGAAAGCTCGTCGAGCGGGTAGATAACTTCATTAATCAAAAGGAGAGATTGTCGATCGGTGGAAATACAATGAGACTTCAAGAAGACTTCTACAAAACGGACGCTTGGCCTCACTCTATATAATCATAAACATAGTCAGGCATCGAGTAGTTCAGTTTGCTATGACTGACGATGTTGGTCGTCGTCTCGGGAGGAAGGTGGTCTTCTGCCTTATGCTACTGGAGTGCCTCGTCGATCGCCATCTCAAAGACGTGGACGATCCGCTCGACCACCTTGTCGGTAAACTAGTCCGAGCGAAGGTACGCCTGCTTCATCGCCTCGAACCTAGTCGGCTCGGCTTCCTCGTAGGTCACCAGAGCCTAGCGGGAGGCCTCTAGAGCATCCTTGGCCTCCTTGATCTTCCCCTTCAGAGAAGCTTCCTCAGTAGAGCGGCAAGCCCGCACGGTAACCAAGAAGTCCTCGGCTTCCGATAGCTTCTCGAAAAGGTGTTGAGCCTCTTGGTTCTTGAGCTCCAAGTCGACGATGGCTCGTCTCTTCCTTGTCATGGCCAGCTCGATCTTTTTATCATAAGTCTTTATCTGCGCCTCGAACTGGCCTAGCCGGACTTCCTAGTCAGAGGACTTCTTCTGTTCAGCCTCAAGAAGCTTCTGGACCTTCTCCAGATCGGCCTGTAGTACGACAACCGATGGCCCCTGGGAGGAAGAGGCGCCGCCCAAGATCTTGAGCTTCTTTAGATCATCCTCCACAAGAGTGAGTCGCTGGCACATGACCACGCTCTCCACCCAGTACTGCCGATAAACATGCAAAGGTTAAGCGCCGAGCGGAGGTAAATTATAAATAGATGAAATACGTACCCCAGTGGACATCTGTAGGTGACTATTCCCAATCTCTCCTGGCGACATCATCGTCGCTCGGGCCCTCGCTTCCTTCCAAATACCAGCAAGTGGCCCGCGGATCAGAATCTTATGCTCGGGGATGGTCGGACGGGTGCACTGCTCAAGGTAGTCCTCTGTTGGAAGGTTGAGGGTCGCTGTTACCGATCGCCGGCCGCTCGGGTTAGACGAGGAGGAGACCACCAGACCAGAAGGAGCAGCGGCAGACGCGTGATCGATCCTGGACAGCAGTGGTCTCCGTGGGGTTCGGGTCGGTGGTAAGGAGGCAACCGGCTGGGCAACAAGGGCCTCTGGTGGCAGCTCGGACAACGACGGGGTCCGGTCAGATGAAGTAACCTCCGTCGCGGCCGGAAGGGTTGCAGGAGAAGAGGTGCCGACCCGCTCAACGACCCCCACAGCTGAGGTGGCGGAGCGAGGTGGATTGTCCGTGTGACACCTCTTACGCCTCAAGAGGGGCACTCCATCAGAAGACTCGAAGCCTCCGGTCTGATCGGCAGGCTGCGCTTCAGATGTTGGGAGCGGGTCATCAGCCGCTTCAATATCGGTTGTCTGGTCGGTGGTGCCTTCGCCCACAGCAGGCGTCTCACTAGTAGGCCTACCCTCATGGGAGCCAACTGACGCTAAGCCGAGGCTCGCCAACTCCTTGGCAGCGACCGCCTCGATCTCGGCATCCTTCAGCTTGCTGTTGCCGGCCACCCGTGCTCGTATCATGGTTCAGGATGCAAAAGGGAAAAAAGGAAATCAGTTAGACTCAAAGGAAAGAGCTCAAGAAGTTTCTTACCTAAGCCGCGCGGGAGGTAGGATCGGATCAAACTCGGGCCGAAGATGTACATGACACCTTCCAGCAGTAGCTTATGGATGTTATATCTCTGGTTGGCCAGCATGGTTGCTACGTGAAGATAGTCCGGCTTGCTCTTGTACTTCTTTAGGTCGGGCTGAGGGGGCAAGCCGACCTGCCAGCGCATTCGGAAACAAGGCCACTCGGGGAGACGCAAGAAGAAAAAATACTCCTTCCAATGCTTGTTGGAAGTGAGTATTTTGTCAAAAAATACCAGCCCGACCCTCGACTGGAAGAGGAAAGTCCCCAGCTCAGACTATTTGGGATAGTAAAAATAATGGAAGGCATTCGGGGTCAGGGGAATGTCGTGCAGCCTAAACAAAACTACGACGCCGCACATCAAATGAAGAGAATTGAGGACAAGCTATGGAAGGGGAACACGGAAGTAGTTACAAACTTCAATGATGAAGGGGTGGATCGGGAAGCGAAGATCGGCCACAAATTGGTCTCGAAAAAGACAAATAGTGTCGATCGACGGGTTATTTGGTCGATCGGACGGGGAGACCAAGATTATCTTGTGGTCAGAAGGGATCTCAAAGACATTCCTAAGGTTCTCGACATCACCCGCATTAAATCTGGTCTCCATGGTACTGTACCAGAGACCAGGAGCGGGGTCAGACGGTCGAGAAGAGCTAGCCATCACCGGAAAATAGGAAAACGAGATTTCGATAGAAGTAAAAATGGACCGAAAGCGCAATAGACACGGGAAAGAGGCAAGGATCCAAAATAATGGCAAAGGATCGAGGGGAGCTTACGGAAAGAGTGGAAAAGGTTGTAGCGGAGGAGGAAGGGGAGTTGTTGGAGCACTGGTCGCACAGGAGCCGCCGGAGCACTGGTCGCACAGGAATCACCAGAGCACTGGATCAGAACGCGAAGGTAAGAGAAGAAGGGGCCGTTGCAACGTTATAAGCCCTTGGCTCGGCCGAGCAGAGCTGTCAGATCTAGGGCGTAAAATCCAAGATGCGGATCCAGCCGTAGAATTCAAACTTGTCGACGTCGCGTCAGCGCCTATCGCTTCGATCATGCGACGGTTACGGCGGTGACAGGTGGCTTCCCCTCACTGGTGTGTATTTAATGGGCGCATGCTCGGCCTTAACGGAGGTGATTTGCATGAATTCCGAAGAGATTCAGGTGACGTCAGTAGTAACCGCACGCATCTGAGGACAGTGAGGGAGAAAGCCCAAGTGCAAATACTCGGAGCGTCGATCGGCTCCTAGGGTCGGTCTTAGGGCCGACCGACACTCTTTGATGAACCGATCAAAGTTCTACCAGTATGATGGCCAATCAGCCAACCGGTCTCCATGCTTCTTTTTGTCTAATCAGTCGGACTTGCAGCCTCCTTCAACTAGACTTGAGGGGGAGGCATGTGATCCGATGATAAGAGCCCACCCCTCAGAGGGTCATGGCCACGGTGGAAGTTAAAGTCTAGGCGGTCGACGTCCATGTGTCGCTGGCCGGTCGGACAACTCACTCGTCCGACCGGGACAAAGAAGTGCCGATCAGATATCACCACAGCTCGGCCAGGCATTGAGCTTCCGACGCTCAAAACAAGACATACATTGATCGGCCAACTCACTTAGACTTACATCGAATCTCGAAACCGGTGAAAAAGGATCACAGCACGACAATGGAGCTCTAACAGTGAAATGCTGGCCGAGCGGCCACTCCGCTGGCCAAAGGGCTAGACCACCCAAATGGCTAAGGTCTGACCTAGCGGCTGTCCCGCTCGACCCACTAACAGACAAAAGGAGGATCAACCGATATCCTCGTGGGAACTCGCGCCATCGACAGACGACATGGGAATGGTTGGCAGCATGGACAGTAGAGGATCGTACAGGAGAAGCTTCCACTATCATGTCAGAGATATGCTCGGATCATTGAGGTATAGTGTTAGGGACGCTTTCCTGACATGTCTTTTCAGGGTAAGCTTTGAGAAGCATGTGCACCTTGAGGAGCGTGCACGCGAGCCTGTGAAACCCTATATAAAGGGCCCCAAGCTTCAACGGAGGTATGCATATTTTACTGTAGCTACTGTTACTCTGCTTCACTGCTTCCTCGCTTATACATCGCCGGAGACTGACTTGAGCGTCGGAGGGCCATCGCCGGGGAACCCCTCCCTGGCTCAACACTAACACTACTGTGGTTGTAGGTCTCTGACTCGGAGTTCACCAATAGTCAATAGGAGCGCCACACCCCCAACATCCATAGCCTCGACTCTCTGACAGGATCACATATCCTTAAGAGTTCGATTTCGTCATTCAACTACACCATTCATACTTGGTGAGCCTGCATAATGTATTGTGGAACGATTCCACACTCCTCTAGGTATTTAGAAAAAAATTTCTGGACGTTGCTTACCTGAACTATCATATCTATCGTAGTATTCACCACCACGATCATATCTGACTTCTTAATTTTTTTTGTCGAGTTGATTCTCGACTTCAATCTTAAATGATTTGAAAACTTCCAATGTTTAAGTCTTTTCATAAATAAGAAACAGGTATGCATATCGAGAATAATCATCAATAAATGATACAAAATATTGTTGACCATTCCAAGAAGGTGTTGGAAATGGTCCATAAACATCTGAATGTATCAATTCTAATACTTCTATTCTTTCTTTTTTTTGGTTTGTTTGTCCTTAATGCATTCAACACAAATATTTAGGTCTGTAAAATCAATGGAGTGTAAAATTTCATCTAATACAAGTCGTTCATCTCTATTTCTAGCGATGTGTCCTAAATGTTTGTGTCATAAGGCACCTGAGTTTTTATTATTAAATTTACGCTTAGTACCACATGATTCCGCATCCAGGGTTTCAATATAAGAAGCATTTATATTAAACATATGTAGATTGTCATAAATTATAAGTGAACTGGTTCTAACAATAATAGAGTTAATAGATAAACTGAACTGACCATTTCCAAACGAACAACAATAACTTAATTTGTCCAAATGAGAAACAGAAACTAAATTCCATCTAAATGATGGTAGAACAAAAGTATCTAGTAAGTCTAAATAATAATCAATACTTAATAACAATCTAAAATGCCCTATTGCTTCCACTTCAATCGACTTGTCATCACCTATATAAATATAGAAGAAACTGTTGGAACCCCAAAGTGTTTTGATGTGATCAAACAAGCTAAGTTAGGTCCTGCGTTTGTTTAACCCTTGTGTCTAAGTGTGCAGGAGCTTAGGAACACAGGAAGTCGAGCGGAAGACGCGGCTAGCGAGAAGGACGGCACGGGGAGAGAGCCGACGGGCTCGGTGCGTCCGAGGGACGAGGTGACCGAGGAAGAGTACACCGGTGGACGAGAAGAACGTGTGCGGCGTTCGAGGGACGAGAAACCGGGAAGGAAGGCTGCTCGAGGAGAAGGTCGGAACTTGGGTTCGGGTGAGCCCTATTCCGGATGGCCGAGATCACCCAAGCTAGCGGAGCCGGAGCGAACAAGACCCGGACCGAGATGAGCTGAACCGGAAGCGAAAAAGTCAACATTGTTGACTTTGGGCTCCGGGGCGCCCGGAGCAGCCCGGACTGCTCCGGGGCGCCCGGAGCCCTCCGGGGCACCCTGAGCAGTAAAGTTGACCAGATCGAGTTTTGACTCGATCTGAACGTTGGGGGATAAGTTTTATCCCCCCAGGGCGCCCAGAACCCTTCCAGGCGCCCCGACCAAGGCTATAAATATAGTCTTGGTCCAGAAGATTTTCAATGAACTCACTGATTATAAATCCAGTGCTTGCACGCTCTCTTTTAGTCTAAGCTTCTGTTTTCTGTGCTACATTGTTGTACGAGGCTTCTCCGCCTGAAGGAGATTTTTATTGAGCTTAATCTTCCTTGGATTAACAACCACATCGGTTGTAACCAAGTAAATACTTTTGCCTCGCTTTTTCTTTATGTTTTTAATTTACTGCTTAGTTTATTTATGCAAGTGTTAGCTTAAAGAGTTCGAGGAGGGTTTGTTTGTTTTTGTGTTAGCAGGATATCCAACAACCCCCTCCTAGCCGGCCCAACGGTCCTACAAGTGGTATCAGATCTGAGTACGCCTCAGAAGGACTAACCGCCGTCTGAAGCAACAAAACAATGGCCGGAGCTAGCGACTACCCACCAGCATTCGAGGGGGAGCTTGCTTCTTGGAAGCAACAAATGACGGTATTTCTTAACTCTGATATTGGTATTTCTCTAATAATGAAAACAGGTTATGAAGCACCAAAGACAACGAATGGAGAAGCTCGATCTACGCCTATGGAACAAGAAGCAACGTGACGAGTCAATGGCAAACGGTCGGGCAGAGTTTCACATTTTAACCGCAATACCAAACGAAGACTTTGATAGAGTTGGCGAATACAACAGCGCAAAAGAACTTTGGGAAAAGTTCTTAAAACTCTACGAAGAACCGATTGAAGTCGTCCCCTCAATAGACATCGAGCCGTCATCAGAAGAATCCGAGACGGAAGAAATTACTGAGACAAACCCAACAGCCGAAGTACATCCCGAGATCGATGAAGGGGGAGAATCTTCGGAAGAAATTAATTCAACAGGGGGAGAACCAACGACCAACGAGGTAAGTAAGGTATGGTCTCTACCTTCTGAACAACCGGTTAATTCAATAGAAAATTTGCCTGAAGATTTTTGCGATTTAAAAATTGAATTTCCGAAAAAGTTTTTTGAATTAGAAAATCAATTGTCAAATTTGTCTTGCAAATTAGAAATATTATCAAAAGAAATTTGCAAATTCAAAAATATTTTGACAAAAGAATTTTGCACATTGCCGAAAGAATTTTTTATATTGTCGAAAAATTTTATCAAGTTAGAATCTATGCTATTTGAATATTTTTGTGAAGTTGCAATTCAAAAAATAATAGAAATTAACATGATACAAATTATTGTATGTTTAATATCTGTGGCTTTAAATTTGAAAAAGTGTAATTTGAGAAGTTATGAAAAATTGAAATGAAAATTTAAAACTTGCTGATATAAGTATCAGTATAAATAAATAAATGCATAGAAAAAAATTTTTTAATGCTATCAATTTTTCTTAAATTTTCTTGCATAAATTTTTGGGCTTAGAAAGATTTATTTTTGGTGAAAACTTAGAAATTTTTCAAAAGTCATTCTTTGACTTAGAATTTTTTTTAACTTGGAAATATTTTTTCTCCGAAAAACATTGAAATAGATTTCTATATTTTTTTTAAGTGTCAAACCCTTAGATTGTTTTTCTTGAAACCCCATTTTTATTGTGATCAAAGGGGGAGAAGGGAAAGCATAATTCTAGGGGGAGGTAATATAATTTTTCAATTGAAAAATATTTGGACTTATTTGAATATAAATTGTTTTTATTGCATATGTTTACCCTAACTTAACTTGGGTTGCTCACATCAAAAAGGGGGAGATTGTTGGAATCCCAAGGTGTTTTGATGTGATCAAACAAACTAAGTTAGGTCCTGCGTTTGTTTAACCCTTGTGTCTAAGTGTGCAGGAGCTTAGGAACACAGGAAGTCGAGCGGAAGACGCGGCTAGTGAGAAGGACGGCACGGGAAGAGAGCCGACGGGCTCGGTGCGTCCGAGGGACGAGGTGACCGCGGAAGAGTACACCGATGGACGAGAAGAACGTGCGCGGCGTTCGAGGGACGAGAAACCGGGAAGGAAGGTTGCTCGAGGAGAAGGTCGGAACTTGGGTTCGGGTGAGCCCTATTCCGGATGGCCGAGCTCACCCAAGCTAGTGGAGCCGGAGCGAACAAGACCCGGACCGAGATGAGCTGAACCGGAAGCGAAAAAGTCAACATTGTTGACTTTGGGCTCCGGGGCGCCCGGAACCCTCCGGGGCGCCCTGAGCAGTAAAGTTGACCAGATCGAGTTTTGACTCGATCTGAACGTTGGGGGATAAGTTTTATCCCCCCCCCCCCAGGGCGCCCGGAACCCTTCCAGGCGCCCCGACCAAGGCTATAAATATAGCCTTGGTCCAGAAGCTTTTCAATGAACTCACTGATTATAAATCCAGTGCTTGCACGCTCTCTTTAGTCTAAGCTTCTGTTTTCTGTGCTACATTGTTGTACGAGGCTTCTCCGCCTGAAGGAGATTTTTATTGAGCTTAATCTTCCTTGAATTAACAACCACATCGGTTGTAACCAAGTAAATACTTTTGCCTCGCTTTTTCTTTATGCTTTTAATTTACTGCTTAGTTTATTTATGCAAGTGTTAGCTTAAAGAGTTCGAGGAGGGTTTGTTTGTTTTTGTGTTAGCAGGATATCCAACAACCCCCTCCTAGCCGGCCCAACGGTCCTACAGAAACAATCTTTTTTATCATGATTCTTCTTTTGTTTCTTCACATAAGGACCTTTAGTAGCCTCATTCTTACTTTTCTTGCCCTTAGCTTTAGGGGTGTTTTCCAAATAGATACTTTTAGCCTTGTTTTGCTTCAACCTCTCTTCCTCTTGAACACAGTATGAAATGAGCTCATTAAGAGGTCATTTTTCTCTTTAACAGTTATAATTGATCTAGAATTGACTGAACTGGTTCGGAAGAGAAATAAACACTTAACGCACAAACATGTTGTCTGACAATTCAAGGTTAAGTGCCTTCAATTTTGATGCAAGGTGGGAAAACTCCATGATGTATTCTCGAATATTTCCCTTGCCTTTATACTTCATGGAAATCAAGTTCTTTAGAATTGTGCTTGTTTCCGCCTTATCACTTTTGGCAAAGCACTTCTCAATCTCATCGAGATATTTCTTAACTTTGGTGACACTATTAGACATAGTACCCTTAAAAGCCTCAAGTATTCCTCGTTTGATGATCATAAGATTCATGCGGTTAGAGTGATCCCACTTCTTATATTTAACCCTCTGTTCAGAAGAACTAGAATCTGTAAGAGCAGTGGGTTGCTCTATTCTAAGCTCAAAATCTAGATCCATGTAGCCAAGAACAATAAGAATGTTCTCCTTTCAATCCTTAAAATTTGTATCATTAAGGATCAACACTAAACTTAAGTTAGCAGAAATAGTAGCAACATTTGCTAAAAAAGAACATAAGAATTATAACATAAATAACATGCTTATTTTGAATCAATTAAAATAAATGGTAAACTAAAGATACCTAGTGCAACAACAAGATCAAGTGTTTAGACAGTAATACTATTTGCAAGTGATACTCTTACTGTAATAATCAAACATTAACAATAATGCATGATAAATAATAAACCTATCTTTGAATTAATTTATTAGATTTATGAAAAATAACAAATAAAATTTTATAATTGTTAGGTGTTTATTATCACAAGTAACTGTATAATTTGTTAAGTATAAATTTTTCCTAGGGCTGATTGATACTCACATAAATATACACATTTACACTTTACATAATACCTCAATAATATTTCAATATTTAAAATAAAATTAAATTCAAATAATAGAGGTCGCTTTGGCAACATATGATTCAAATTTAACTTAATTTGAAATAATAGATATTAATAGAAACTATATAATCCATTTAAGAATTTAAATCAATATTATAAAATAATTAAATTAAATTATTTCATCCAAATAATTAAATTTAATGGATTATTATTAAAAGGGCATACCTCAAATTGGCAATTATTTACCCATATAATTTGAAAAATGTCAAAAATTCAAAAAAAAAATGAAATTGACAAAATCAAACGTGGCTTCTATTTTTCCCCCTAAACTTGGCATGGTTTTTTTTAAAAAAAAATCAAATTTCTCTCACACCACGTAACATTCTAAACAATTGTTCATCCACGTGAAACCGTGCAACTATTCTATCTTCTGACAAGTTTCTGAATAGTTCGTCACCGCCACCGTCCCTTCCGGCCGAACCACCGACAACGGCAGCCCATAAGAGAATGATCACCGACGTGTCATCATCAGCCCCCAATATGCAGGAAAACTGCTGGAGCCAATAGATATATATATATATACCTTCTGCGGCGGTTTCGCAGCCACTCGCCCCCTAAAAGTCATTGGATCACAGAATCGATATATTGCCAGAAATCAGCCAAGGATTTGGCTGATGTATCCTATATTCCGGCGGCCCATAACACATAATCGAGTTTCCCTCTATTATAAAATGAAACAAAAATTCAAAATTCAAAACTTGCCAAACGTTGTGCTTCTTTCATCAATAATCATGAACCACCCAATAAAATAATGGTAGGAAAAGGTGAATGCGATCGTCCCAGCGCCCTTGTCAATTCGTTTCAGGATCAATACGGATGAGATAAATCACGGACGACTACTAGCCTTTAAAATAATAAACAATCAAAAAAAGAACAACAACGTGAACAATCAAAATAGAACCAAAATAGAATAATCTCTTAAGAATTAAAAATAATCTGATTCTGATACCACTTGATGAACTGATTGATTGAGAAATCTTAATACAAAATGCTAAACTTTATTCAATCCTTCAGAAATAAATATAATGATTAGAATTGCGGAAGTATATCAGAATCCATAGTTTGTCGTTCAATTTGAGAATGATCTTCAATTTATAATTTCATAATATCCAGAGAGTTTTATTGATGGGAAACAAAACTTAATCATTATTTATAGAAGGCTAAGTTGACTTATTTTTAATTTGACCCCTCAACAAATCAGAAATTACATATACGGTATCCACACTATTATATTCATAACAATTAAGTCCTTAAGTCATATTCTTTAATTCTAAATTTTGCCATATTGATTTATGACTTATTTAGAAGATAACATTTGACATTTATAATTACAATTATGATACCAAAATTCTAATATATCATGCATAATTATGTCATACTTAAGGGTTAGTAATGCGTTATTGTTATGCTTTAATGGTTTGGTGTATTGCAATGAGGTAAAAATGGTAGAACATAAAAGGATGACATGTTGGAGCAATTTTAGAGAACTTAGTGCATTTAAGGTACAAAAGACTTGCATTAAACTCTAGAGCAACCTGATAAAAGATGAACTTGGTGGGCAAATGGTGAAGGATGACACATTGGAGTATAGCTATGTAGCAAACGAGATGACCATTTTTGGCGGCATGGGCACATATGCAAAAGAGAAGCTTTCATTTAATAAAAGTTCTAATGTGAGACTATTTTTCATTCATATTGGAGTCAATTTTATCCATTTCCATTCTGGCCATGATTTGTTGGCTTGCTTGGCAATTGCTGTATTGCAGTGATATGAGCAACTGTGGTATCAATTAATGACATAATTGCCTTGTCCAAAGTTTATACTCGTCCCATTTAATATGGCAGTACCTAAATACGTATCATTAATGTAACCCAACAGGTCAGATCCATAAAACAAGGCAAGGATTTATTCTCTTCGTAATGGATCTGTAAGGTTTTTCAGTGGGTTTAAGAGGAAATTCAAGAGGCTTAAATGAAAGTCGTCGATGAGGCAGCTTGAACATTGGATATGGTTGATAGAAGAATGGTAGGTGGCATTAAGCAGTGGAGGTTTCAACTATGGCAACTGGCTTGAGATTGGCCTTGATTGCTAGTAGCAGATGAAGATTACTGAACTTTACAGCAATGAGTAAGCCCAAAGAATGGCAGACTTGATACTCAAACAACTTTTGAAAGGATCTTCCGCAATCATCTTCATAATCAGTAAAGACTATTTACCGATTGATATATTACCAGCTGTATCGGGTTTACATCATGATGAATTATGTTTCGAGTCTACAAAATTTACCTACAACCTCATTGAACATACATACAAGAGCCGACATGATTTATTTTGCCAAGGATGCCAAAAATGTTGAACCTCTCCAGTCTTGGGAGGTTCTAAATGGAGAGAATTTGAAGTTGAACATCAAATGTTGCTGTCCAGAGCTCCCTTCAGGACATGCAACCCTTCTAATGAAATACTCCTACGGACTCGTGCTCGTGGGATCTCGATGCGCGGGGGAGGATCTGGTGAAAAGCAAACGACCACAACAGTAAGGTTGTCGCAGGTGTTCCGCTTGAGCGCTTCACGCACAAGCTCTTTAGAGCATTTCTCTGGATCATTGTGTTCCGTAAGCTGGTTTCTCGTTATAGTGACTGCGCACTGGCTGCTCATGACATCCCAAAGGCCATCACATCCTATGATTAAAAACTCATCTTCTTCTGTTAGGATCGTGTCCTGCAACTCTGGCTCGGCAATTAGCGGGTAGGAAGAACCTTTGAGCCCCTTCATGTGCCAGTCACCAAGAGCCCTTGAAACAGATAATTGGCCATTGAGATACCCATCAAAAACACTGCCACCTAACTTCTCAATTCTCACTTGTTCGATTTTGCAATTAGGTTTATGGTCTCTTGAAAGTTCAATTGCTCGACCACGCTTGCTTAATACAGCTCGGCAGTCACCTGCATTAGCGATGAGCAGTGACCTACAAAGGAGTAAATAAAGGATTCATAAGCATATAAGCAACTCATTCAAGAAGAAAAAAATCAGAGTATACCAAGATGTCAACAGAAAATTACTATAAATGTAGATGTTCAAGAGTATACCAAAATATCAATAGGGCATTGCCATTTCAACAGAAAATTACTACAAATGTAGGTGTTCTATAGTATACCAAAACATCAATAGGACTTTGTTATTTCGGTCAACTCTGAAGCTCACATTTTGAAACCAAGCAATTTCTTGTACCAAAAATAAAAGAAACATTAAGCAAGGAATTCCATGCTCAAGCACCTTTAAAACTTTACATGCAGATGTCTTAAGAAGAAGATCGTATTCAAGCATTTAATGATGTAATATACAGAGACATCTTCACAACAATAATGCCCACCAATATGATGACAACTACTCATGAGCAAGCTTAAACTACCAATACTAGGTTAGAGTTAATCACAATGGATTATAGTGATTACATAATGCATACTGAAGATTAACATCTGAAAACACTAAAGTGAAGTTTGCAAGGATGTAGCTTAGACATTACCTTCCAAATATTAGAGCAGCAAGTGCTGTAGTCCCAGATGAGCGATCCAGTGAAGGGGAGTCAGCCAGTGCATAATCAGCTCTAATGAATGCACTCTTTAATGCCTTATCCACGCTAACAGGGAAATGATCGTCATTGATTATGTATTTAAGGATATTATTTTTAACAAAACATGCAGCATCAGTACCACCATGCCCGTCAAAAACCTGCATTTAGAAGTTGTTTAATATCAGCAAAACAAAAAGGATTTCTAAACCAAACAATGACCAGGTTATTAACGAAGGTATATGAACCAGGAACTCTATGTATGCACAAAAAATTTAACTACTGATAACTGAAACGCACCCCATAAAAAGCACCAGGGGATGGGAAATTGGTAGGAGACCCAAGATAGCTAACTAAATTATCAATGCAGATGTATTCATCCTCCATTCTTGTCTTCGGCCCGATCTCTGAGCAACTTCCTGATCGGAACAGAGGTAAGAAACCAGATTGACATTCTGGAGGAGACATCAAGGCAAGAGTCCCCAAATCGAAGCCCTATAAAAGCTCAGAAAATTGGAATACCAGAATCTTAACATGACAAAATTGTATTCAATTTAATTTGCATAAATCTAAAGGGGAAGAACACTAGTTTGGTAGGACGGACCAGGCGAGCAGTGCTCGCAGAATGGCGAATAACTGAGAGATGTCGAGGGGGTTTCCGATCTCTCCCTTCCTTCATTGTCTCTGATGATTCAGGATCTTCATTGCCACCACAAATGGAAGGCTCTTTGCTTCCCAGATTTTCGTCCGTAGTCAATGGTGGGGAGGATTTGGAGCCCGATGCCATAATCCTTGTAAACCATGAACGTAATGGTGCAGAAACTGAAGAAATAATTCCTAGAAATCTTCCAAGCAGCAGTACCAATTTGCAAACGAATATCTTTGATCAATGATCAATGTACTAATATTATACGCAACATTTTGGAAAATAATAACACTAGGCACAAAGATAACAGGACATTGTCGTCGCTACACAGATCTAACTAGAACCAATATGATCTCCCCACAACCTAAACCACCTAGGGCTCAACCACAGGACTCAACCCCGGAGAATGGAATTTTATTTTCCACGAACAGAAGCAAACAAAATCCAAAGAGTAGCTGAGATCAGGACGTTGACAAACCTAAACGACCATTTATAAACAAATCCCCTAACAATTCCTAACTCGAATCAAAATCCTCAACAGATATTCTTCATTTCAGGGAGAGAGAAAAAGTTCAAAGACTACCAAACTGTTCTACATTAACATGAAACCTGAGAAAAAAACTCTCCAAAACTTCAACTTTAGCAATACCGACACAGAACATGGACGGATTGAAGCCGGAAAACCAACACATTATAGAGTAAGAACCACAATGCATCAAAATCTGAAGGAAGAACCAAAATCGATCTAGAGAAGATGCACTCAAGGATCATAAATCAGCATTCTCCGTTCCTTTCCTTTCCTTGCAGAGCTCGAAGAATTTCAATTGTGGAAATTGAGGAGGAAGAAACAGCTATGAGAATGAGATGCGAAGAGGGGAAATGCGCGTCACTAATAGCGGAAGCCACGGACCGGCAACCGCAGGTCACCCGGTCTCCTCTTGCATAATAGAGGAAGGGTCCGTGGAGAGACACGTGTCGATGTACTGTGGCATCGCGAGAGTTGACAAGCACGTTGTTTGCACCGGACACTTACAAACCAGATATATAATAATTAATTATAGTTTAACTAACTATGAATTATAGTTTAACTAACTTTTGTGGATTAGCTGATTAAACTCAATTTTCTAATCGCTAAATCTATCTGCACGTTTTAGGATCTTAAAGAACAAATTTTTTTTAGCAAATCAAAAAATAAATGATATATATATATATATATATATATATATATATATATATATCCATTCGATACACACTCCTGGACAATCTTCACAAGTTTGGGCACCTATATATATCCATTCGATACACACTCCTGGACAATCTTCACAAGTTTGGGCACCTAGGTGCACTCTCAGATAGGGGTGTAAATGAACCAAGTCGCTCGCGAACTATTCGAAACTTGATTCGATAAAAGCTCGTTTGAGCTCGTTTAATGAGGCTCGTTAAGATAAATAAACCAAACTCAAGCTTCACAATATTCGGCTCGTTAGCTCGTGAACACGTTCGTTAAGCTCATTAAGTAATTTTTAAATAAAAATAATAATAGTTTTGATATTGAATTTATAGATTTTACACTCTACTTATGAAAAATATAGACAAATATATTAAATTTATTTATTAGAATAAAATTACAAATTTTAATAATATTATTATAATTTTCTCTAAATATATAATTTAGTTTTTAATGAATATTTAAATTTATGATTTATATTTATTAAGCTTGTTTAGGCTCGATAAAAGTTCTAATAAGCTCTGAGCTATGAATATATTCATTAAATAAAGTTCGAGCTCGGCTTAATTTTAAACGAGCCAAGCTCAAACATTCAAGAGTTCGGCTCGGTTCGACTCGATTGCACCCCTACTCTCAGACGTCCCAATTCTCAACCCTGCACACTCGTTCGGTGCACACTCTTGGATGACCCTCACAGGTCCAGGCGCCCGGGGTGCACCTTTGAGTGCCCTAATTTACTTTTGAGAATCGAGGTGCTCGGGGGTGCACCCAGGCGCCCGAGGTGCACCTTTGAGTGCCTAATTTACTTTTGAGAATCGGAGTGCTCGGGGGTGCACCCAGACGCCCGAGGTGCACCTTTGAGTGCCTTAATTCACTTTTAAGAATTGGGGTGCACCCAGGCACCCGGACCTGTGAGGGTTGCCCAGGAATGTACACCGAATGAGTGTGCAGGGTAAAAAAAATTATATATAGCTGTGATACCCTGCACACCCGTTCGATACATACTCCTAGGCAACTCTCATAGGTTTGGGTGCCTGACTACACCTCCGGACGCCTAGGTGCACCTACGTGCGCCCCGATTTACTTTTGAGAATTAGAGTGCCTGGACCTATGAGGATCGATGCTCATTGGGTATATATAGGGTGCCTAATAATATTTTTACTTTTTTAGCTCTGGGATTAAGCCAATTAGATTTTACCTCTAAGGTTTAAGAGTCGAGTTATAGTGTTCAAGCTAAAAAAAATATATAAAACTAAAAAAGAAGGTACTCACGGAATATAATATATGTATTAAGGATATAAGATTTAGAAAAGGTAATTGCGTTGTTGACTGCGTGAAGATTTTGAATTAGAGAAAAGGGGGTTTCGTCTTCCTCTCTGCACACACCAAATAGAGCAGACAAGACGTCAGCGCCAAAAACTAGGGGAGGGGTCCTTGGCGTAGGCTCTCCGACGCTCAAATCAGTATGTTGGTCGAGCAAAAATAAAAATAGTAGATGAGTGTGGATAGCCGAGTGTAATTGAGAGTAATTTTAATGTAACCTCACATATCTCGCCAACGGAGAAGGCCCCTCCTTTATATACCACCTCTCATAACCTCTACAGTCATGAGGTGGCAGTGAATGTCGGCTGTCAAAAGTTTTCGAGTAAGGGAATATGTACAGCCTGAGAGATATATAGTCACCGTCCGAGGAATCTTCCGTTACTCTTGCGCACCCCTTTTGTAACTTACGTCATTAATAAGGTAGTTGAAAGAATATGCTGTTATAATATGTCGCTTGATGGGAGTATAAAGTCACCTTCAAAGAAAGTTCTAGTGAATGCTCATATTATAATAGAGGAATATTTTATGATAAACGGTTGTTATTCTGACAGACTGATGTGATTCTTTGATCATGTTGTCTGCTAAGTGTATCTCGACTAGATCTTAAAAATAGTTGATCGTATAACTATCCTTCCCTTAAACTGCTCAGTTATGCACTAGGTGATGCTAGAGATCAGCTCTAGGAGTAATATAATGCTGAGTCTTCTAGGTTGAGCCGGTTCTATGATTGACCGGCCATATACTGGGATGCTTGCTTCTGAGAAATGAGAAACTGAGTCTCAAGAGATTTGATCGATACCTTGAGTTGATCGTAAGAGAAGACTTGCCTTTAAAGTAAAAACCTGAGATCTGGAAGTCCAGCCGAGTTTATAAGGAGAATTGCTTTACATTTTTTTTTTTATACTTATAAGAGACGGGTATGCTGAACTGTATAAATCTCACCGGAGTTATTATCGATCGGCTATATGAAGGAGGGCAGGCCTGTGAGAAAACTCATAGGGTCGACTGCTATGTGGTAGGTTAGACATCCCTTAAACTGGATTGACTAATGAATGATCAGATATATAATAGATGTTTTAATACATGAACGGAGCACTAGGTCTCTTAGATTCGACTGGTTCCTAGGTCAGTCACCCTCGTACTGAAGGTCTTAGTGTTGGGCGAAGAGTAAAGTCCTGTTGAGAGTGACACGCTAGCTACTACCTCCCATTGATTTTAATTATCACATCATCTTGACTTTGACTACCACGTCATATCCAAATTTACCCGTAATATCTCGTATCAAAATTATATAATAAAAATTTTTCATTTATAAATATTTGACTAATGTATTATAATAGTTTAATATTCAATTTCATTGATGTTATATAATTGAGGTTAACTCGAATAAATCAAAATTTATTTTTTAAAAAAAATAAATTTATGAATTAACTGAACTTAATTTCCAAAATAAATTAATTTTCTCGATTATTTTGATTTAACTAAGATTTTACTCACCCCGTATATAGTTGAATTACGTGCATTGACCCCTCACTGAGTACGGGCGAGACTCGAATTGAGAGCTATTAATATTCCGGTACAGATTAGGACGAAGCGCAGGCTTTTAGAACGCAAAACATCCCGACAGTTTCGAGGAAGAGTTGAGCGAGCCAGAGAGCATCACTGTGGGAGGTGAGTGGCAGGCGTCCGGGCAATGGATGGCGTCGAAGATTTGAGTGGCTACTGTAGAGAACTGAGGAGCAGCAGCAGAGGAGCTTGAAGAGGATGACAGCGGCAACAGTGGCAGAGTAGCGCAAATGAAGGTAGTGTGCAATGAGGATGACTTTGACATACAAATAGCTCAAGTTGATCTGCTACTTTATATATTACATGTAATCGAGCAAAGAAAACGCCGATGAACAAGGTGATAAAGTGACACTTAGTGAATTGCATTTAGGAACTCATGACAGCAAAGGAAACAGTCGAGTAAATTCCAACATAATAGTTATAAATTCAAAAACAAGTTGGCAATAGAACAGCATAGCAGTTCCGTTATTAAATAATAACGATGCCAATAAACCAAATCCATCGATGGATTCACAGCTAGAGCTCAAGCACGAAAGGCAGAGTAATAAGGCTTTTATCTCCAAGAAAAGAAACACCTTTGGCCATACTACACCTATTTATTATTTTTTTTCATTCGGGTCCACGAAAATATTTATAGTGAATCCAACATCACCATGGAGATGCCAAATAGAGAGCAGCGTCGCCTTTCAGCAACCTCCAATTAAGCTTTTTTATGTTGATGTCCTCTTCGGTTTTCGCATCAGTACCAACCTTGTCCAGTCAAACCAGATAAGACTCACTACTTCTGATCATGACTTGGAAATTACCAATGTGCCAGATATTCTGAAACAAGTTATTCTGTTGCTTCTTGTTTTGCCCCGACAGCGAAGAACTCAGAGATGACCTCAAGAGGCATGCCCTTTGTCTCAGGAACTTTCAAGAACACAAATATGAAAGCTAATGTGCATACAGCCGCGTAGATTCCAAAGACACCAGCAAGGCCAATGCTCCCCAGCATAACAGGAAGAGTATATGTGACGATGATGTCTCCGAACCAGAATGTGAGGGCACAAACGGCTATGCACAAACCACGGACACGCGTTGGAAAGATCTCAGCACAGAGGATATTGGGGATCGGACCAAACCCCATGACAAAGCAGCAGAAGTAGACAACGACACTGGCAGTGGAAAGCACAGCATGAGCCACTGTGCCCAAGTCCACAAGGTTAGAAAGAACCAGGACAATAAGTGAGGCTAACAAGACAGGAATCGTGGAAAGCAACAGAAACCTGCAAGTTTCAAGATTGTATGGTTAAACAATAATGCTATCATAAGTATTTTCGGAAGGATTGAGTACCTTCTCCCAGCAACATCCATGAGCCTCATGGCGACACCAATACTAGGAAGCATCAACAGGGTTATGAGAGTGCTGATGAGGATAGATGCTGAAGTTGAGTTAAGACCAAGATTTGATAAAAGGACTGCAACACCTGCTTGCTCAAGAATCTGAGGTGTGTAGTATAAAACACCATTTATGCCAGAAAACTGCAAGAACAAAGTATCATATTAGAATAACAAAGCACAAAAATAATTATTGACACTTTCAAAAATGGCGCAATAAGTCAGGTCAACAGCGAAGTGTTTATATAGAGTTTGTATATGTTTTCTACAACAAAACCTATGTACATGAACCATCATCGCCTTTCTTTGCATCTATTAGAACTAACCTGCTGAAGTATTTGAATACCAACTCCAACTAGTAATGCACGTCTGACACCTGGTTCAAAAAGATCGGCCCAGCTTGGACCTTTAACAGCTGTTTCTGAAGGATGAACCATGGCTGGCCCCACCGGGTGCTGATCCATAAGGCCTTTTGGGAAAAGAGCAGATTGGCTAACCAAAGCAGCAGCCTGAACAAACTCTCCATCTGCAGGCATATCAACTCTTGGAAGAGAAACAAGAGAGCCCTTCCTTGACCCTGGGACACCTTCTTGGTGTAAATATATTCTTTTGAATTCTCCTTCCTTTTTCCCATCTGCACCTTCCCTCTCAGACCATTTCCATGCCAATTGCCATCCCCCACCAATACCCATACTGCTCACCGCCTCCCCACCATTCTGCAGAAGACTGCTATTTCTCCTCATGCTCAAAACACTACTCTGCGCTGGGGCAATATCCTTTCCTTCCATGCTTGTTGCTTGTCGTGAAAGCAATGGACTATTTAGATTATCATCAGAATCACCTCCAGCATCAGATGCATAACCTTCACCCTCATGTTGAAGACTCTCCTCATCCCACTGCTCAGTTTTATGATGATTCTCTGCAACACTAAACATACTGCCGAAATTTGGGAATAATGCACTACGCATACTTCCCATCTCAGGTAACTTCTCATGAACACTGCCAAATAGAGTGACCAGCGGATCCATTAGTGGCACGCTAGGTTGATTCATCATGCTACCACGCCGAGATACAAGAGCAAGGGAACTCTGTCCTTTTGTAGGCCTAGCGATCCATGAAAGACCTTCTTCAGGGCCATACAAGGTGATACGTTCCTTATCAGTGGTTGCTCCCTGATCATCATCAGCACCATCATTAGCAGGACCAATGATGTACTCCTCAATGGAAGTTTCACCACCTACTCCCAACCCCTCAACAAGAAGAGCCATTTCTCCTGTATATTTGAAATGAAGGCAGATCATGTCGTAAACACATTAGGGTCCATCATGTTTAATTTGAAGACTATGATCACAAAATATTAGGCATTAGATATCTCAAATGATCGGCTGACTTGGTCACCAGACAAACAACACAAGGAAACAAAACCCTGAAATTTTATCCAAACATATTCCAGATTCAAGAGTACCTAGTAGAGAAATCTGTGCTACACTTCAGACTTAGGGCACGGAAAATACACTGTATATGCAGCTATTGTTTTAAGATTATCCATGATGTAGTTAAAAGGTTCAGTATAAAAAGCTTCATTAAGAGCAATGATATGCAGAAAAATCTCAAAGATAGACATATAAATTTATGGCTCACCATTTTACTTTTTTTTTTTTGGCCCCATCATTTTATATGTCTATCCTTGAACATTTCTCTAAGATTCTTTTCCTATGCATATCATTTTTCCTTAGTTAAATCAAGTATGACTCAAAATCATTTTAGGTGGTAGAGACATGCTCAGTGAAAAACTATAAATATGGTGTTGTGAAGTTAGAGAAAGACCATGAGAAAAAAACAGATGAGAATGCATAGGTCTTAGTTTAATTTGTTACGTTGTCATAGCTTAAATTGTGAAGAAAAATTTAGAAACTAAAGAATTAAGATAAGTGGAACAAAAGTTGAATAGATGGATGAAAATGAAATATCTACAAGAGTTTCAGATATTTTGGATCAATTATGCAACAAAAAAATACTGACAAACATATCATAAATAGAATAAAGAATAGTGATCGAAATGAAGAAGAGCTTTTGAAGTTGATCATTGAGTGACCTTTATCCTGTTTCCTACAAATGAAGGAAATATCTATGGAAAGAAAGAGCATAGAGAGAAAAAAATCCCAAGGAAAAGATTATGAAATATTTTGCATCTGACAATTTCTTTGGAGGGAAGGAAAGAGGGAGGAAAAAATTTAGCTTTCACAAATTTATTTCACAAAATCAATAAATAAACATAATTAAAAAATTATATATTTAAGGTCCATTTCACATGAAAGTGAGAAGGGGAGCCTTGGCGTAACGATAAAATTGTTGTCATATGATCAATCCTGAAAACAACCTCTTGCAAAAAGCAAGGTAAGGCTGCATACAATGGATCCTTCCCCAAGACCTCACATGGCAGGAGCTTCGTGCACAAGGCTGTCCTTTTTCACATGTAAGTGAATTCTTTGCCCAAGATGAAAACTAGTTAAAGATTTTCCCAAAAATTTTCTTCCCTTCAGCTTCTGTTGAAAAAAAAATGGAGGGAAAATACTGCTAGAAACACTTTCTGTTCACTTTATTTCTTCCTTTTTTCCGTCTTTCCTTCCCTCCCAAGAAAGATGTGTTAAAAACTTTATATGATTGTGATACAACCAATCATATTCTATGAATCCCCGAATTGGGCTATTAGGGAGCAACATGTGAAACAAAGGCAGCACGATGCATGAAGCTCCCGCTATACGGGGTCCCAGGGAAGGATCCATTGTATGCAGCCTTACCTTGCTTTTTGCAAGAGGCTATTTCCAAGATTCGAACCCGTGACGATAAGAAAGTTAAATATAACAAAGATAAGAATGCTAAGATGAATGTGTTGGTATTATTAGAAAGAAAATTGTCTTTAAAAAAAATACTAATATCCAAGGGCGACTAGATGTAGCATCATGAGATGATAAATGAGAGCAAATATATTGAAACAGTATGGACATATTTACTAATAGATTCTATAATTAGAAGAGCTAAATCCATTAAAGTAAAAGGTAAGACAGAGATCAAAGAAAATATTAACTAATGCCACATATTTGATTTAATTGATTTCAACAAGTGATATAGTTTGCAAAGAGATTAATAGAGGAATAATATTCATGTAGCCAACTTGAAATAGTTGGGACAATCACGTGGTAATACTACCCTCAATAGATTTGATTGCCTTAAAATTTAGATAAGCAATCTGATAGTTACAATCTTCAGTTCCTTATTCTTCTTCTATAATTTAGATTAAAAAGCAAAATATAATGTAACTATATTACCCTAGGAGTTTCCAAAATATAATCCATAAGAAAGTCTCAGTCATAGTAAAGCTACTGAAATTATATTTTTATTTTACATTCAAATAAGCATGGTTAGAAATAAATTTCCACATAAAATTATTGTAAACTAATTAGAAAGTCCTACATGCAAATAAACATGGTTAGAAATGTTAGAAAGAGATGATAAGGATCACTTAAAATAAGAAGTAAAAAACCATAATCCTTCAAATATTTATGATGTAAATTACTCCTGATTTTTGGCTTAATTGTAGGGATTTTTTTTAAGTTAGACATAAGACAAAGATCATTGAGTTGTATATATATTTGTATCTTTTTTCAATAAAGGAGATAGAGATTTCTTCATAATTCTTTTCTGATTTCAGTGATTTCATAGTATCAGAGCAAGGTCCCGATCACACAAAGAGGTTGACCCTAGATTCGTCAAAGTCCCTTGAAACCATCATCGCAACTTTGGATATGAATCATTCTCTATAGATTACCCAACACAAATTGAATGAGTCAAATTTCAGAAAATGATTTCAATCTGTTCTTTTGGTGGTTCGAGGAAAAGGAGAAAATTCTGATGAAACACTGATCCCAAAAACCAGTGATGCAACGTACAGCGCATGGGAAGCCAAAAATGTTGATTAATTAAATGGAGCCTCAAATTGGAAGGACTTACCTATTCTACAAAACCCCAAGAAATCTGGAATGCAGCCCTAGAGATGTATTCGGATCTTCAAAACATATCCCAATGTTTTGAAATCCGATCAACTTTGCAGAACATGAAGCAAGGATCAATGTTAGTGACTGAGTAGTGACTGCCGATTGATTGATTGATCTAGGACAAGCAATGGATTTGTTTTACACAATTCCATGGAAGTGTGCTGAGAATGGAGTGTTGCATAACAAGGTCCTTGAAAAAGATTGGATATTCAACTTTCTTCAATGCTTCAACACAGACTTGGATGAAGTACGAGGATGCATTCTAGGAGTTAAGCCGCTTCCTTCACTCCGTGAAGTATTTTTAAAATTCAACGAGAAGAAAGCAGAAAGAAAGTTATATTGAAGCCTTCCACTCTCAACATCACAGAAGAGCAACCTGAACAAATGGGCATTTTGAAGTCCATATTCTACAAAAATCAAAATTCTCAAATTTTGGACTCTATTCATTAGGTTGCAATCACCCAACGAGGTAATATCATCGACCTTATTATCACAAAGAAATGATAAAGATAAATGGATTGTTGATACCAGCGTATCTGATCAAATGATGGGGGCAATGCACAACTTTTTCAAATTACAAAATATGTACTGATGAAGTGAAAGTTTCAATGGCAAATGGAAATGCAATTACAATGGCAGGGATTAGAAATGTTCTTGTTCAAGGACTTCAATTGAAATATGTCTTGCATGTTCCAAGTTCAAAATAGTCTCTTATCTGATAGCAAAATAAACTGTAAAGTAACATTTCTTTATGATCATTGTGTATTTTATGATTCGTCTTCCGGGAAGATAATTGGCAATGCTGAAGAATGAGGAGGCCTTTACTATCTCACTAGCTCTTGCTTGCAACTGAAGCGACCAGGCACTCTTATGGCATAGATGTCTCACAACCATAGGGATTACCTCCTTCAAAATGGCATTTTTCATTAAAGCTCATGTCCATCCATGCCTTAACAAAATGAGATTGCAAAACGGAAAAATCACCATCTATTAGAAGTGGCAAAAGCTCTCATGCTCACCAATCTTGTCCCTTATCGCTTTTGGAGTGACTTCATCTTATCTGCAGCCTACCTCATCAATAGGCTTCCATCAAAAGTCCTTAAATTCAACACACCAATCAATTGTCTCCAAAAAAAGAAATTCCTCGTACCCATAATTTTAACTCTCTCCCACCAAAAGTATGTGGGTGTCTTGTCTTTGTACATGACAACAATCCTGCGTGTGGAAAACTTGACCCAAAAGCCCTCAAATGCATCTTCATTGGCTACTCACCGACTAAAAAAAGGATACAAGTGAACAAAATTCTGTACTATGTGATGTTACATTCTTGGAGGATGAGTCCTATTCCAATGATTATCTTGGGGATAATTTAAGGGAAGCTAATCATTGGAATCCTTCAATCTCCTTACATGTGTCACTCTTACTCATTGGGGCTTCCCCAGCTTCATCATCACATGATGTAATCACAAAAATTAGTCAAGGGGGAGAGCCTTTAGAACTTTTTCAACCTTTACAACAACAAAATGAACTAATTCTTTACTCAAGGAGACCTCAAGTTACCCAGTAGGTCAAATCATCAGAATCGATGGTGAATCCATCATAAGATCCACAAGGAAATGTTCCTATAAATGATTTACGTGTTCACATTACCTTGAGGAAAGGGATAAGGACGTGTACTCAACATCTACATATCTTATGATCATTTGTCTAACAATCACAGGACATTTGTTTCTCAACTTGATCATGCGGAGATTCCTACAAATATATATGATGCCTTAAGAATTTTCAAATTGAAGGATTATTGTTTTCAAAAAAAAAAAACAAAAAATGAAAGCACTGAATGATAATGGCACATGGGAAATAGTAACCCTACCCATGGTTTAAAATCTTGACATGTGTCGAGATTTCAGTCCTGGGGCGAAACTATACTGTTTTGGTACCATATCGTGTTGTGCCAATATTATTTTAATATTTTTTAAATATAAAATATATTAATTAAAAATAAAAATTTTAATCTAAATATCAAAAATATAAAAATATAAAAAATGAAAAAAAAATTTAAAAATAAAAAAATACAAGATCAGGGTATTTTTATATGGTAAATAAATAAATAAATAATTTATTATATATTTTAGAAATTAAAATAAATAATATATATATATACAATTAAAAGGATAATTTTATTAGGATTTGATTAAACCTATTTAGATTATCTATTTAGATAGAAGTTAATTGAAATTATTAATATAGATTTTATTAATGTAATTTAAATTTTCCTATGTTTTTGCCTTCACCTTGCACGCAACCAACACACGCCTTCGCTGCGGCCCGCCGAGGTTGTAGCGACTTCATCATGATCCACTAAGGTCGAGACAACCTCACCACAACCCTCCGAGGTTGCAGCGGCCTCGCCGTGACCTCGAAGGTGACGGCGAGCTCACCAGGACTCGCCAAGTCACAGCTACTTTGTCGTGTCTCACCGAGGTCACAACGACCTTGCCGGGACTCACCGAGGTCAAGGCGATCTCGCCGCGACCCATGGACATCGTGGAGATCTTCGCGTCCCCACAATGACCTGTGGAGGTCATAGCGGCCTCCATGTCCCCACCAAGAGGAACCCGAGGTGGTGCGGTACGCGCGTCCCCGTCCTGACCCGCGAAGGTCCCCTCCACACTATTGATGGTGTCAGTGTCGGGCAAAGGGGTGGAATGTTAAATTTTACCCGTTTTGCCTTGCATGGAATCGTATTTTAAACCATGAACCTATGTAAAGGAAACAAGGTAGTAGATTGTAAATGAAGACACAAAACACATTTAGTGGCTCAGATATACACAAACATATGAGCTTGATTATGAGAAAACATTTGCACACATTACAAAGCTAAATTCTATAAGGGTGTTTCTGTCCATTGCAGCAAACTTAGAATCAGAATTGCATCAATTAGATATTTTAAATGTGTTTCTAAATGGGACTCTACATCGCAAGTTGAAGAATTCTCTGTACAAATTAAAACAATCTCCTAGAGCATTGTTCACTCGATTCAGCAATGTCATAAAAAGATTTAGGTACACACAAAATCAAGCAGATCATTCTCTCTTTGTCAAAAGCCAAGGGATCGAAAAATTTTGATTGTGTTTGTTGATGATATGTGATCACAAGTGATTGCAAACCTCAAAGTCATAATTTGAATTCAAGGTAAAAGACCTTGGACAATTTTGATATTTCCTTGAAATGGAAACAACTAGAAACAAAATCGGGATTTTCATTTCCCAAAGGAAATATACCGCCGATCTATTAAAAGAATTCGGAAAACTTGATCATCGTCTAACAAGTACTCCAATGGAAAGAAAAAGTTGGAAGCAACAAAAGATACAATGATGATACAACTGATAAAGAGAGGTATTGTCTTGTAAGAAAGCTAATCTATTTATCACTTACTAGGCCTGATATTCATGTTACCATAGTCCAGATATGCATGCCCCCACTATGAGACATCATTACAATGGACCAGATTCTTCGGTATTTGAAGGGGACACCGAGGAAAGGTATGCTACTCGAGAAAAATGATAATAGAACAGTTGAAGGATTTGTCGATGTTGATCAAGCTGATTCACTTGAAGATAGCAAGTCTACTACTACCACCACTGCCACTACCGCCCACTACCACTACTAGATATTGCACTAAAGTTTGGCGGAATGTTGTGACATGACGGAGCAAGAAACAAACAATTGTTTCAAGGAGTAATGCAAAGGCAAAATATCAAGCCATCGCATAAGGGATGTGTGAATTAATTTGGATTAAACGACTACCTACATGTTCAATTTGAAGACAAAATGAAGTTGTATAGTGACAGTAAGTCAGCTATAGTGGTTCACAATCCTATTCAACATGATCAGATGAAGCATGTTTGTGTCGACAAAAACTATATAAAATCTGAGACTGGACATTATCTTTGTTATGTGCCTTTTAAATCACAAGATACTGACCTTCTTACTAAACTGTTGCCGAAGAAAATGTATCCAAGTTGGGAATGATCAATATTCATTCACCAACTTAAGGGAGTGTGTTGGAAAGAAATGATAAGATCACTAAAAATGAGGAATAAAAATCATAATCCTTCAAAGTAGTTATGATGTAAATTAGTCCTAATTCTTTGACTTTAATTATAAGGATTTTTTCCTAAGTTAGCAAGACAAAGATCATAGAATTGTATATATATTTGCATCATTTTTCAATGAAAGAGATAGAAATTTCTTCATAATTCTTTTCTGATTTCAATAAATATTCAATAAATAAATTTCCACATAAAAATATTTTAGACAATTTAGAAGAAATGATTAATTGTCTGAATCTTCATAAAGTTTTTTCTTTTAAAACAAATTGAATTTGTATCTCAAGGAGAAGAGTTCATCAGTAATAGCTATAAAATATTACAATCTGAACTATTTAACACTTCAATTCTGCACATGAGTTGAACTATAGCTTATGTTATGATGCAGAAAATTCAAAGCTTTCAGGAAACAGATTGTATCTATCCGATGAATGGCAATGCTCTAAGCCCACTAATGCAGAGAAAGGATAACTAATGCGTAAAAGTTCAATCAATAATACCTTCATAATTTGAGAATATATGGTCTTAAAAACATGCCTATAAGCAAATACAGTAGCACAAAAACACTGGTACCATATTTTGTAATATACAGAAAAGAAGAAAATCTGCGCAAAACTTACATGTTGGAAAAACAAAAAAGCAAAAACATCAGCTAATATAGTAAGATTGTCACAACATTTAACAACTATATTTGCAAATATAGCATTTGCAATTGATTAGGAAGAGAATATTTGTAATCATGCATAGTTTTAATAGAATTTGCGACTTCATAAAGTATAACTGTACAGGTAAATTCTCTTTCTTCTCCAAGATTAGGTTAAACTAGGATTGGACCATCTTACAAGGCTCAGTTTTAAGAGGTAAGCAATTTGCTTCAGGAGCCCAAACATACCAGACTCAGAGACATTTTTACAGGGTACCGGACAGAGGGTACACTAAAATCAAGGAGCTAATGAATCATTAATGGAGAAACTATAACCAAGAAAGCTGATTTAGTTAAGCTGGTCTATCAAATGAGACATTAACTAACGTGTGACTGGAATAAAAATATCCAAGTCCTATAATTTTGGTGTTTTATGTTTAAAGTCATGTTTCAAGCTAAGCTGATTAGTTTATCCTGTTGTGTCCAATATTGCCAGTTGTCACCACACCCCCTTTAGATCATGCCAACACAAAATAGAACCACAGCCCTTCTGGTTCCCATCAATGATGGGGCCTTCCAAATCAATGCCTCTCCAATAGTCAGCGTGTCATGTATGTCCACCAAATGACAACTGACAGGGAAGCAACATTGCCTCTCCTTTCTTATCTTAAAGTAGGATAAAAGCTAGGTGGCCGATTAAGTAGAAGAGGGTGTTAGTGACGAGTAGAAGGTGATTGTCTACCCCACTAATCTAGTGGACACACAATTTCGTCTGATGGAGAGTGGTGATAGAAATCCAAAGCTTAGAGGTCAAGAAGCACCTACACTTGTATTCTTAACATCATATGAAAGAAAGGGGAAAATTAGTTGCTTTTGATTGTTGTAGAACATAGGAAAATTGCATTCTTTTTTATTATTGTATATACTATATAGAGTGTATCCTAGAAGTTAGGAGTTCAGTTGCAATAACTCATGCAATTGGACGTGGTTGAATCTTGCAAGTAATTGTTGGTACAATTTGTACTAATGATCTAATTCAAATTTTGATGAATAATAAATGGATTAAAGTTAGAGTATTTTGTAATCTAATTACTTTACCAAGTGTATAGAAGTTGACGGGTCTAAACGACCTAACACCAGATTGAAATCCAGCTAAGTCCGCGGGACCCGATAACTGATGAGAAGTCCAGATAGGTCAACGGGACCCAATATCTAAAAGGAAGTCCAGTTAGATTTGCGGAACCTAACAACCGGCCGAAGTCCAGTTGGATCCGCGGGACCTGACAACTGGCGGGAAGACCTGATGGGTCAAAGGTAAGTCAAGCGACTACAACTGGTAGTGAAAGTAAGCAACGGAAGGAGAGATTCAGTGAGGATGTGTTCCCGATTGAGGGAACTGTAAGCGTCGGTCCAACTTAGGTCCATTTAGGAAACTTAAATTGAGACCTTGACTAAATCCTGGTCTCAGGAAGACAGAATTTAATTACTACTCTTATTTTATAAATGTTGTACTAACTCTGTTTTGCAGGATAAATATATTTTTATTTGCCTGGACTAACTCCTTTTTGCAGAAATTCAAAGATAAAAAAAAAAGAGTCTGGACACCCAGAATGAATCTGAGCACCCGGAGTCCAAGCGCCCGGAGCTGATCCGGGCGCCCGGACCAATGTCGCTTGGGCGGGTGCCACAGGCATCGGTTGGTCGAAGCGCCCGAAGTTGGTCCGAAGCTGAGTTGGAGCACGACGACTGTTCGAACCCATGTCAACGGTCTAAGCGCCCGGAAGTAGATAAACTTCGCGAATAAAGTTTCGACGAGAATCGCCACGTCAGTAACGATCCAAGCACTCGGAGGGGTTCTAGACACCTGGAATGGGCCTATATAAGGGCCTTCGACCAGCAGCTTCAGAACATCATCTGCTACAATTTTCATTCCTGCGCAGTGCTCCAAAAAAGCTCCTACAACGCTGTAAAGCTCCTCCGACAACCAGTGATCAAGATCTATTTATTTTCTCTGTTGTCGGTAACATTTTCTTATAGTTCTTGTACTTAAATTTTATAATCATTCGAAATATTAATGGATTGTTTAACAAAAGCACTCGACAAGTGCGGACCTTGGAATATGAGTCGTCGAAGGTTCCGAACCAAGTAAAAAACTACGGTGGCGTTTGGTTTATAGGTTTGGGAATGAGAGAATGGATTCATTCCCAAACCTTGTGTTTGGTTGATGGGAATGGAATCAAGATTTTGGAATGAAATCCAAAAACTTGGGTATGGATGAAACTCATCCCCTCCCTTAGGTTTTGATGGAATAGGAATGTGAATTAAGTTTTAGACAAAAATACCTTTAGTATATTTGTTCAATTTTTTTTTAATTTCACTCTCTCTCCTTGTTCTCTCTCACCATATTTTCTCTCTCCTTATTTTATCATCACACTCTCTCTCAACATACTTTCTCTCTCCTCATTCTCTCTCATCACACATTCTCTACTTCTCTCTATATTCTCTCCCATCATACACTCTCTCTCTCCTCATTTTTCTCTCTTCATTCTCTTCCATCATACTTTCACTCCCATTACACACTCTCTCCTCAATCTCTCTTAACATACTCTCTCTCCTCATTTTCTCTCATCGCACTTTCTCTCTCTTCATTCTCTTTCATCACACTCTCTCTTTATTTTCTCTCATCACACTTTTTCTCTTAGCATACTTTCTCTCTCATCATACTTTTTCTCTCCCCAGTCTCTCATTTTCTCTCATCACACTTTCTCTCTCAACCCACTTTCTCTCTCATCACGCTTTCTCTCTTCTCACTTTTTCATTTTCTCTCTCTTCATTTTTTCCACCACTCTTTCTCTCTCAGCATATTTTCTCTCTCCTCAGTCTCACGTTTTCTCTCATCACACTTTCTCTCTCTTCATTTTTTCCCCATCACTCTTTCTCTCTCAACCCACTTTTTCTCTTATCGTACTCTCTCTCCTGACTCTTTCGTTTTCTCTCATAATATTTACTATCTCTTCATTTTTTTCCATCACACTCTCTCTCAGCACACTTTCTCTCTTATCATACTTTTTTTCTATTCTCAATCTCTCTTATCATGCAATCTCTCCTCATTTTCTCTCATCATACTTTCTCTCTCTTCATTTTTTCCCAACACACTTTCTCTCTTACCACACCTTCTCTCTCATCATTTTCTTTCATCATATATTTCTCTCACATTCAACTTTCTCTCCCATCTAATTTTTTCTCTTATTTTCCTATAAGGGTAAAAAAGGAAATTTAGGTTCATTCCGATTGAAAATATTTAACTAATCAAACATCATTTTTAAGAATGATACTCAAACTCATACTCATTCTCATTCCATAATACTATGATACTCATTCTCATTCTGATTCATAGGAGAGAACCAAACGCCCCCTACTTGTGTTAGCGCTTGATTTTTTTCATATTCTTTATTCCGCTACATAACTCATTTTAATTCGCAATTTTTGACGATCGTTATTCACCCCCTTCTAGCAATTTTACGATCCTACAAGTGATATCAGAACAGGTACCGCTCTAAATTAGTGCAATCAACAATTAGGCAAGGGGGGTGATTTTCAAACTTACTTTTAATATTTCTTTTTCGGTTTTGAACCTTTTCGATAGAATCCAAATAGATATAATTATCTCTTTGAATAAATTTTTCCGTTGCAAACTACTCTGAATTGGTGCAACACTAATACAACTTTTATACTTTTATTATCTCCTATACTACTAATCCAAGACCTAGTCTTGGGATTCCTTTTTCTTCTTCTTTGTGTGCAAGGTTCCTTAAATGGGCCAAAACAAAGGATACAGCACCGTTCGTCCCCCACTCTTCAATAGAGATGACTTCCCATATTGGAAGAAGCAGATAGAGGTGTACCTGAAGACCGACATCGACTAATGGTTCACCATCCGACGAGGATATAGGCTACCGGTGGACGAAGCAACAAAAGTACCAATCGACCTAGAAAGATGGAATCCGGACGACAAGAAAAAGGCCTAAACCGACTCGAAGGCAACAAATACAATTTAGTGTGATCTTACTGAGGAAGAACTGAACCGCGTCGACCCATTCGAGAATGCTAAAGAGCTCTAGGACAAACTGATCGAACTATACGAAGGCACAAGCGATGCAAAGGTAACAAAGCGTGACTTGTTATTAAATAATTTGCTTAACATTAAGATGCAAGATGGAGAAACTTTTACACGCCAGAATCAAAGACATTCTAAATGGGCTCCACCTAATTAGTCACCAACTAGAGAACAGGGATATAATCAGGTATGCCTTGAACTCTTTTTCTTGAAATGCACTGTGGGCATCTATAGTAGATGTTTATAAAGTTTTGAGGAACTTAAATAAATTAACACTAGATGAGTTATTTTGTGAACTTGAACTCCACGAACAGACTAACTCAAAGCCGGTCGAGAAAGATATTGCACTTTTTGCAGGTTCTTCAAAAGAAGCCAAGAACAAGAACAAACCGGAGCCAGAATCTGAATCTGACTCAGAAGCCGACGAAGAACAACTAGTGAACATGATTAGAAAAATGTTCACTAGAAGAAAGAACAACTTCACGAAGCACCTACAAAAAGTGATCAAATCAAATGACGTAAAGGTGAAGGTCACATGCTATAGGTGCAACAAGAAAGGACACTACAAGCACGAGTATCCAAAAATCAATACAGCAAATCCAAAACAACCAGAAAAAAGAAGGCACTCAAGACGACGTAGGACGAATCGTCCTCAGAAGAATCGGACGTCGAAGATCAGAACATCACAACTACCTTGTGTTGATAGCATCTAGACCAAAATCAGAAAGCGAGATGGAACAAGACGATGAGTCCACACTCGTTTCCAAAGGTTCGAACAAGGTATCTTCAGTCTTAACCTCTTAATTTTTTAAAATAATTACGTGTTTGAATAAAAACTTAATAAAATTTGAAAAACAAACTGAAACACTTCTAAAGGAAAATCAACAAATCAAAGAACAAATTGAAAATAAAAATCCAAATCAAGAAATAAAACTTAAGAAGGAAAATATAATTTTAAAAAGTGAAATCAACAAACTCAAAAGGACTATTAAAAACTTTTATCACAAGATCAAAAAATTTGGACATAATTCTTAAAACACAAAAAGCCGTATATAATAAGTCCGAACTTGGATATAAATCCAGCTCTACAAATAAAACTTTTATCTCTTTAATAAGTCAAAACAAGAAATTAATCAAAGCCTCGGTTCTAAAAGTGTCTAACAATGCAAGTAGGACTCAATCAATTCTATATACCCAAAAATGAAATTCATTACCTAAAACTAAATTCATCTAAACCAGTTAACCCAAACCTAAAACGTAAAAATAAACCAAATTCAAATCGAAAAAATAAATTTAAATCAAACAACTACAAAGCTAAATTAAATTCAAATTACCATCAAGTTTATTATAACTATAAAAATAATCGACATAAACCTAAAAGTTCAATAATTCAAGAAAAAACTCCAAATTAGTTGGAACCTCCAAAATAATAGTATATCAGTAATTAAAATTAGGTTAAAAAGGGATAAAAATTTAACTTGAAAAATAATATTGGAGAAATTTTGAATGATAGTAGATTAAGAAAACTATGTCTATGTATGTCTAGGAAGATATGGCTTCAACCTGGTGCATTTGGCTTACTGGAACTAACTGAAGCTACCTCTAATGATGTCCAAGTGACTCACCACATCTTAAGGGTGTGTTTAGTTGGGGGCTATCCTTGATAACCTTGGTTATCCATCCAAAGTTATCAATGAAAACCCTGTTCAGTTTAGGTAATCGATGATTCCCGAGAAATGTTCCATGTCCAACACGTCAGCAAAAGGGTCATGCAACTTGGAATCGGAAAACTGAGGTTTTCTTGATTCCAGAGTTAACGAAATTTTTTTTATCCAAAATACCCTCGAATAAGAGAAAAATGTGATAAAAAAGAAAATTTTAAAGAAAAAATATAAAAATAAAAATAAAATTTTTTTAAAAAAAATAAAAAATGTAAAAACATTAAAAAAATTTAAAAAATTGAAAAAACGTAAAAAAAATTAAAAAAAATAAAAAAATAAAAAAAACATAAAAAATGGAAAAAATATAAAAATGTAAAATGTAAAAAATAATAAAAATGTAAAAAAATATATAAAAAATAAAAAATAGAAAAAAAAACATTAAAAATTAAAAAAACATTAAAAAAATAAATAATAAAAATTAAAAAAATCGTAAAAAAATTTAAACAATTAAAAAAACTTTAAAAATTTTTTAAAAATAAAAAAGTGAAAAAAAATTAAAAAAACTGAAAAGAAATAAAAAATAATCAAAACCACATAAAAATAAAGAAAAACATGAAAAAGAAAAAATAAAAAAAACGTAGAGTTTAAAAGATATATATATAGTTGGTTTTGTAAATAATGGTAATATAATAAAATATTAAATTAGGTTATTCATTAAAACTTTCAAACAAACAAATTTTTATTGCATTACCTAGGTTGAATCAAACATTTAGTTATGTTTTATTCCCCATAACCTTGATTATGTGATTACTTGGGAATCACATAACCAAGGTTATACATGATAACTTGAACCAAACACATCCTAAAAATTTATCCAAAGAATGTCTGCTTGTTAAACTCAAAGCTAAACTTAAATCTAACAACAAGTTAAACCAAACCCTGAAATTCAATTTAACTCATCTCACAAAATCATAGAATCCCTTTGTTTGAAAACTTATATTGGCGAGATGAATAAGGTTAAATTAAATTAAAATTAGATTATGATTAATTTTAATTAATCAAACTGAAATTCAATAATTAATTCCTTTAAACTTATCGTATTATTTTTTCATGAAAACTAAGACCTTAGATTAAGGGAAGGATATTTATTCGGTTAATTTTCAAATTTTAGAAAAACTATTTACTTTTCCTAAAAGTTCCCTTTCTCTTAGTGTTGCAAAAATTATTTTGACCTTAGTCTAGATCGAACCCATAAAAAATATAATCCTATAGATCTAGGAATCGAGCATCTCACAAACACATTAGATTTATCTTGATTGTGCATTCATAAACATAGAATGGCATGAGCTACGTAGGCCTTTTGTCTGGATTTCAGATGTTTATATCAATGCATCAGCATAAGTCTGGACGAAAAATACAACAAAACATTGATCAAGTTAAGCAGACATTTTTTAGCAAATTATAATTGGACATTAATACTTAACTTAATTAACCAGATGGTAGTTAGTTAGTAGCTAAAGGTTAGACATTTAAGGACCAATTTTAGAAGAATATTTTTAGATTAAGTTTTTTTTACATTAAACTGTTCTTAACAACTTAATTAAATTTTAAAATTAAACAACTTAATTAACTTTCAACCTAATTAATTTTTAACTCAAATTAAGTTCTTAACTTAAATTAATTATTAAACAATTTAACTATTAAATAACTTAATTAATTTTTAACTTAAATTAATTTCTTAATTAATCTTTATACAACTTAATTAATTTTTAACTTAAATTAATTGTTTAACTTAAATCAATTTTTAAAAAAAGGACCTGCCCCTAGTTTCGTAGAGGCAACCCCAGTATAAAGGGTCTGAGCGCCCTGCTCCGGCGCCCTCTCCAAACGCCCGGACACAATCCGAGCACCAGGACGGCCCTATAAAAGGGGCAATATGAGTGCCCTCTTCACTCGCCCAACTCTCCTTCTCAAAGGTTTGTAACTGAACCTAGTAAGAAAGGGAGCAATAATTTAAATATTTTTCTCACAACCTCCAAACTTTCTTCGCTTTTGTTTCTCAAGCCGCATTGTTGCGGATCAACCGAGGTCGTCAGTTTTATTATAAATATTCACGACCAGTTGGTAATATTTTAATCTTAAACTTTTTTTTTCTTGTTTCATTTACAATTTCCATTTTTAGGATTGTTTTTTTTTGTTAATTAGGAAACGACCAAATCCTTGTGTTGGTCCCTCGACTGCTAGTACAGACCTTAAGTTTCCTACCGATGAACTTAGGATTAGATTTTCCTCCACTATATATGTTCCTTTAAACAGCCTCTTGCAAAAAGCAGGATAAGGCTACGTACAATGGATCCTTTCTCAGGACCCCGCATGACGGGAGCTTCATGCACCGGGCTACCCTTTATATACGTTCCTTTACTTTCTAGATATCTAGATAGGCATTTCTTCATGCGATCATGCATTCCCTCTGTAGAGGTTATTGACTATTATAACTTACAACGTTTATTATATTATTCTAGTTCGGTCAACATAGGTCAACTTAGTTAGAGTTACTAATCTTACCTACCCCTACTATTATTCTTTACTTTTTAGGATTACGACTCTCCGCGTGCCCTTTCCAGTGCTACCTCCCTAGGGGTCCACCATTTAGTGATCCCTATTCGCATATCACATTCGATATGATATAGTCGTATTTTTTTAGGGTCAACGGTACCGACTGTGACTCTATTTAGATCTGTCACCCTTAGGGTCCAGGATTATATCCTGTATAGGGTCTTAATTACATGTATTCTGCCTCTGACTACACGTAGCTCTGATGCGTCCGTTCCATTCATTCCTTCTCTAGGCATTATGTCATATTAGATGTAGATATCAATTTGCTTATCTTTCATACCATCATCTATTCAGTAGGTACTACCACTAGCCGACGGATTCATATGCCTTATTATCATATTTTCATTGCCTACATAGCATCATTGGGTATTGATGTCACCACAGGTGATGTCAGAGGCCTAAATGAGTTTGATATAGATGGTGCTAGGAACCTGTCCTTAGTTGGTGTACATATAGATGATAAGGGTATCCTATCATGGAGGAGAGAGGCCCAGCACCAGCCTGACCCAACAGCCCAACCGCCACCTGATCCGGCAACCCAACCCCAGCCTGATCCCGTAGCCCAAGCTCAACCTGACCCAACTCCAGGAGAGGAGGCAGAGATACATGAGTTCATGGTTGATCTTTTTGGGTTGCCCGCGCCTTCAGTCCCTCGTACTTTAGACGACAGAGTTACTGGACTTGAGGCATCCCGCATCCATGATGAGTTTTCGACAGGAGGTCTCTGGCCTTCGACATGACGTCTCCCGCCTTCGAGAGGAGAGGCAAACTCGTCAAGTTGATGGACATGTTACAATTGTGGGGTTCCGATCCCTCTTCTTCGTCATCTCAGTAGTTTATTTTTCTACTATATTTTCCTGACTCGATGTTATTTGATCTTTAGTTTGGTTACTAGATGTTTTCTGTTACTTCAGCTAGCATGTGTGACTTGATTATATTTTTATCACATTATGCTTGCTATCATTTACCGTAGTTTGTTTGTATGTATTGTATTCAATACCAATATCAAGTTCAGGAGAGGATCTAATTTTAAAAAATAATTACTTGAGAAATTTTTCTTAAAAATTCCTTAAATTTTTTTCTTAGAAAATTGTTTCCTTAAATTCTTTTAATATTCCTTACGCAATTTTTTCTCTGAAATTTCTTATGAAATTATTCCTTAGCAAATTTTTCTTCTTTTGAAAAACTTACTTAGGAAATTTTTCCATAATTTTAGAAGTCTTTAAAAATTAAGGATTTTTTTTTAACTTTGACAAGGTGGACTTAAAAACATTTCATCAAGAAACATTTCCAAAATCCTACTTGAAAAATAATTTTCCTTACAAACTGCTTTTAAAAAATTAATTTAGCTAAACTTCTGTTCAAAACCTCTCCCTAAGTCTGAGATATACAAATATTTTCTTTCAACTATATTATATTCTCCTGACATTAACTGTCTTATACTTGCATTTCCTTACCCTAGTTTTTTTTTATAAATGTCAAAGGGGAGGTAAAGGGTTAATGTAGAAAAACAACAAATGCAAAAATAACTTAGATCATTTATTTGCATTTTTAATATTATCTTTCAATATTATTTTTTCTAACTTTAAACTAGTTGTCAATGCATCAAAAAAAAAAAAAGGAGATTGTTGGCGCAACTTGCACTAATGATCTAACTCAGATTTTGATGAATGACAAATGGATTAAAGTTAGAGTGTTTTGTAATCTAATTGCTTTACCAAGTGTGCAGGAGTTGACGAGTCTGAAGAACTTGACACCAGGTTGAAATTCAATTAGGTTCACAGGGCTCGATATTTGGCGGGAAGTCCGATTGGGTCCGCGAGACCTGACAACCGGTCGAAGTCCAGTTGGCTCCGCGTGACCTGACAATCGACCGAAATCCAGTTGGATTCGCGAGACCTAACAATTGGCGGGAAGGTCTGGTGGGTCAAAGGCAAGTCAAGCGACTGCAAGTGATAAGTGAAGATAAGGAACGGTTGGAGAGATCCAATGAGAACGCGCATCAGTCCAACTTAGGTCTATTTGGAAAATCTAAGTTGAGACCTTGACTAGATCTTGGTCTCGGAAAGACAAGATCTAATTACTACTCTTATTTTATCAATGTTGTGCTAACTTTGTTTTGTACGATAAATATATATTGGTATCCCAAGGTAGTTTTGATGTGATCAAACAAGTTAAGTTAGGTCATGTTGTGTTTAACCTGTGTCTAAGTATGCAGGAACTTAGGAGCACAAAAAGTAGAGCTAAAGACGCAGCTAGCGAGAAGGATGGCACAGGAGAGAGCCGATAGGCTTGGTGCATCTGAGGGACGAGGAGCTGCGGAAGAGTACACCAGTGGACGAGAATGGAGCATGCGATGTTTCCGAGGGATAAGAAGCCGAAGTGGAAGATTGCTCGAGGAGCAAAAGACACAACTGTCCGAGAGACGAACAGCTATGGAAGAGTACGCTAGCGGAAGAGAAGGAAGCAAACAACGATTCCGAGAGACAAGAAGCCGGAGCGGAAGTTTGTTCGAGAAGGTCGAAAGTTGGATTCGGATGAGCCGTATTCCGGATGGCTGAAATCAGCCAAGCGAGCGGAGCCGAAGCGGAAGACTCGGACCAAGGCAAGCGGAACCGAAGGAGGTCGGGACCAAAAATTAGGCGCCCGGAGCAAGTCGAGGCGCCCGGACTAGTCCAGGGCGCCTGGAACCATTTCAGGCACCCGAAACCCGATTTTTATCAAGAACGACGTGGCTTTTGACTATTGCGTCAGGGATAGATTTCCATCCCATTCCAGACGCCTGGAACGCTTCCAGACGCCTCGAGAAGGGCTATATAAACAGCCCTGCTCTCAGAAGCTAAAGAGAACAAGAAATACTCAAGCAACACTTGTAAACGCTTTCATTTCTGTTTAGCTTCATCGTTTTTGTGCTTTCATTGCTGTAAAGAGGCTTCTTCGCCTGAAGGAGAAATTAGTGCGACTTCATTGCCTTGGATTAACAACCTCCCTAATTGTAACCAAGTAAACCCATGTGCCTATGTCTTTTAGTCCTTTTTGTATTTCTTATATACAAGTGTTATTTTAATCAAGTTATTTATTCGAGAAAGGTTTTCGTTTGTTTGTGCAGGGACTATTGACCCCCTCTAGCTGGCCGCCAAGGGTCCTAACAATATATTTTTATTTGCCTAGACTAACTCCTTTTTTTTTACGAATTCAAAGGTTGAAAACAGGCGCCCGGACCAGTGTCGCTCGAACGGGTGTCGTGGACTATGAGTGTCGCAAGCACCAAGGCGGTCCGAGCGCCCCAAGTTGGTCCAGGTGTCCAGACCAAAAAGTTATCCCGAAGCTAAGTTAGAGCACGACGACTGGCCGAACCCACATCAACGATCCCCAGAAGGGGTCCAAGTGCTCGGAAGTGGATAAACTTCGTGGATGGAGTTTCGACAAGAGATTGCTACGTCAGCAACGGTCCAGGCGCCCGAAGGAATTTCAGGTGCCCGGAATGGACCTATATAAAGGCCTTTGATCAGCAGCTTCAGAACATCATCTACTACGACTTTCATTCCTGCGCGGTGCTCCAGAAAAGTTCCTACGGCGCTGTAAAACTCCTCTGACAACTGGCGATCAAGATCTATTTATTTTCTCTGTTGCCGGTAATATTTTTTTATAATTCTTGTACTTAAATTTTGTAATCATTTGAACTATTAGTGGATTGCCCAATGAAAGCACTCGACGAGTGCGGGTCACGAAATAAGAATCGTCGAAGGCTCCAAACAAAGTAAAAAACCACTTGTGTTAGCGCTTGATTTTTTTTCGTATTCTTTATTTCGTTGCGCAACTCATTTTAATTTGAAATTTTCGACGATCGCTATTCAACCCCCTCCCCCCTCCTAGCGACTTTACGATCCTACAGTGACAAGGTTGAATCTCACAAGTACTAGATATAAATGTAGAGACGACTTGCAATGAGTATGCAACATTGGAGGGAGGTACTAAGATCGTTGAGGATGGCATGCCACAAAGAAAGTTCAAGATTAAGGGATAAGACTGCTCATTTTCGTGGTCCCCTCGCCCTCAGGATTACCTATTAGAAAATCAACAATAGAGAAGAGGTGTCTCTAGTACGATGTAGAAGTTAGGGAAATTGTATTGATTTTCTTGATGTTTATGGAGTACACCAATTACATGTATATATAGGACAAAATCTTAAACTTAAAACACCTAATATAGTACTTTAACCCAGAACCAATAGCCCTAGTAATCTAATACTCTACTCCTGGAATTGTAATAGGTTCCTCTTGTATTCCCTTTTACTCTACAATTTCTCAAGAAATTATTCTTTATTCGCATTTTCAAGGGTAGGTCAGAGGGCCAAGCAACATAATATGAAGATTGCATATCAGATTCTTAGTTTTCTACATGATTGGTGAATCCACAAATGAAATGTTTTTACTTCAGTGATCCTCATGAAAGCCAACATCTCACTAAGAAGCATCTTCACATGTTGCCCTCCCTCTCCGTCTCTCTCTTGCCTCATACCTAAGTCCATTGACCCTCTCTCCTTGCCAACCTACACAACCTCTTCACCTCTCTCATAATCGTTGACCACTTGATCTTCGCCTTATTAAACTCCTCATCGCCTTCATAAACAAAATTGAAGAGCTCATCTGGTTCTATTTGTCCATCATGTCTTACAAAGATCATCACCTAAATGTTGACCGTCCTCAACATCTATGAGCTTGCCACTATGCACAGGGGCTAGTGCAACTAAAGCTCAAGGAAAACCTTGACCCACTGAATCTCCATTCAATGATGTCGGCATCACTATATTTCTCATAATTATATTCACCGACTACACATTCCTTACGATAGAAAACATGATTTTAATATATTAGATCCCTCGCCCATATCCTTCTCTTGGTAGACAAGTTGAGGATAAAGAGAGAAAGGGAATGGAAGATGAGTATCTTAGCAAAGATGGCGAAGATGTAGGCAACAACCATCAAGAGGTAAAGAAAGAAATGCTCCCACTGGCACCTATTGAGAAGGAGAAATGAGGAAATCTAGAAGGGCGAATGGAGTTATAGGTGAGGAATAAAGGCAGAAATTTTAATAGAATTTTCAATTTAAACCTAACCTTAAATTTATGCTAATGCAGTAGTGGGCTATCTTACTAGGATAGTAAGACTTGGATATGACCGGTCTATACAGGAGTGGATCTAAGAGTCTGATATCACTATTTCTACAAATTTGTACATGGGCTAAGTGCCACTTGGAGTGTCAATTTCAAAAATTGGTATCTGACAAAGGGAGTAAATGAAGAGTCCAACTACAAAAACTCAAGATTATATTTGTTGACACCAAGTTAGCAAGCCACGTCAATGGGTTAACACCGTGTTTAGTTGTTGTTACATGAGGGATTACATGCTACAATTTAAATAGTTTACCATTAAATCTATTAAAAAGTTTAGTTTTAGTAAAATAAATTAGAACACCTTCATTTTAGCCTAGATTTAGATTTGTTTTCTCTAAAAATAAATGTAACCAGAAATTCTGACAAGAAATTCTAAGCTCATACATAAGAGAATGTTTAAACACTAAAGGAAACATGATATAAATATAGGATACTTGATAGTACCTAAAGCTTGAAATGCAAAACATGTCACTCAGCAAATGAATTAACTCAATGAGAATGTTTAGAAACAAGCTTTATGTACCTGAGACATCTTCCCTCCCTCGCAATCTCTGCAAAACTCGTTTTGCCTCTACCATTTTCCCTTTGCTTACAAGCCACCTCGGAGACTCCGGCAAAAAGAAAATTGTTAACAAAAAATAAAGGAAGGAAGGAATAAAGAGAACGCCCAGCATCACTCTCCAATTTGGGTTAGCCATTAACGACATCACAAAGACCATACAATATGATAGAAACATTCCACCAGAGCCACTGAACTGTGGGAGAGTATTCAGTAATCCCCTTATCTCAGGAGGTGCTGTTTCAGAAATATACACAGGAACAAGTGTGACAGAGAGACCAATCCCAAATCCATCAATAAGCCTTGCCAGGAGTAGGGAATAGACACTCGGTGACCACAACATTAATACACTGCTAATGAAATAGAGAATTGATGAGATAATTAGCATGGGACGTCTACCGACCCAGTCTGCCACTGGTCCAGAGAATGTTGTAATAATAGTAGCTCCAATCAGTGACATAGCTACTATTAGTCCCTCCATGGTAGGCTCAGTCTCTAACTTAAATTCCCTTTTAATATACAGAACAGCTCCTGAATGAACATAAATAAGAAAATGTCAATTAGAAGCTAAGTTCTTAACAATAGTTGTTTACTACAGGATTAGATTAACAAGATTCATGTATGAATATATTCAGCATGGTTTAAGCCATCAGGCCTAGCTAGTAATACAATTATCATTCCCAACCAGTAATACTATTATTTATGCTAGCTGCTAGCTACTAGCACTGCAATTCTTCAAGGAGAAACAAATATCCAGAGTCACAACAACGAGAGAAAGAAACACTATCAATCAAGAATATTTAGCTTTCCTATGCAACTATAGAAATTGGGAAAAAAAATGAAATTGTTGTCAAGACTGTTATATCCACTATTGATTAGTATGAACTGACCAAATTATCTTTGGTCAAACAACTCCTGGTATTGATCATCAGATAAGTATTAAAAATTGGTGACTAGTGGAAGAATCACCTGCAATTGTTGCATTATCCCACCCTTGCAACAAGTTGCCAATAGAGGCAGCTATGGCAACAAGGACAGCACCTCGCATCTTTATACGTAATGAGTGAGCCTACAACACAAAAATCGTAGCTCGGATTTCCTTACAAAACCAAAGAAAAGACAAGCCTTCAATAAAGATTTTTGCTAGTAGTAGAAGGTATGAACACATAACGACTTGATCCAAGAGCAACAATAAAGAAACATTTCAAGCACAAACTCAAAATTAAGTGAGCTTCATACCTCACCTCCTCCTGCTAAGGCAAGATCAGTTGAAGGATAGGGTAAAGGTTCAAAGATGGCAAACGAGGTTGCTACAACAAGCCAGTTCCGAGAGTGAACGACGAACCCCGAGGGAAGTAACACCAGATCGAGAGAACGACACAGCGGTGACTCGTTGGAAATGGCCGAACGCTAGGGAAGATTAGATGCCTTCCGAGATTGCTCCTCAGATAGGTCTTCACATGGGGACAAAGTTCCCAGCGAGGAAAAAGAAATACTTCTTTGTTGGCGGAATATAAAAACCAGAAAACAACGAAGCGAAACACCAGCAAGGATTTAACCTACCGTGCCTCCCTCCTGATCTGCCACCTGGAGTTATCTCCGAACACACAAACCGCTCGCTCCCATCTCGGAACTTGGAAGCCTATCGCCACTGACGATTCTTATCAGGAATAATAAACCGAAAAAACTAGGCCTTGAATGCGTCAGAAACCCGTGAAGAACGAGGCAGATCTCCGCTTTCCGCCAGAAAAACACCAGAAAACGCCTAAAAGTCTGATCTTTAAGCCAAAAAGGATGCAACCCCTCCAACAGTCAACCTTCCAAACTCCAGGAACCTATGTCGGCTATCGATCGGCCTGCCCTTTTACGCCCTGAGACCTTCCAAGAGCATATAAGGCAAGAAAAAAACCGAAATCCCTTTTACGCCCCGAGACCTGCCAAGAACATACAAGGCAACGAAAAGACCGAAAAGCAAATACCTATGCTAGCAATGAGACAGCAATCTGTCATAAATGATTCAGCCCTTGCTCACTGTCCACGCAAGGCAAGGAATGGAAGGAAGGCGGAGGATGCATCTCTTTCGGGTGAGCTGCCCTGTTGAAGCCCAAGCATGGCAAGCGAGCCAGTGAGCTTCCCAACACACTACACACCTGGCGCCTTCTAGAGCGTGAGTAGGAGAAGCCAGGTCCAGGTTTGGAGATTTGTAGAGCGAAAGCTACGGATAGGAGCCGTTTGATCTCTTCTACCTTCTTTTATCGTGCGGACCGAGAAAAAGCCTTCTTTTATATAGATTATTGAATAGGACCTTCAAAATCCAAAATAGGACATTCAAATACACTAAGGGTGCGTTTGGTTCGGGATTATTCTTGATAACCTTGGTTATCCATCCAAGGTTATCAACAAAAACCTTGTTTGGTTTAGATATTCGATGATTCCCAAGTAATGTTTTATGCCCGACACGTCAGCAAAAGGGTCATGCAGCCCGGAATCGGAAAACCTCAGAAAACTAAGGTTTTTGTTGATTCCGGGGTTAACGAATTTTTTTTACCAAAAATACCCTCCGATAAGAAAAAATATGAAAAAAATGTAAAAAAATATTAAAAAATGTAAAAAAATAAAAAAATGTTTTAAAAAATTTAAAAATTTATTTTTTAAAAAAAATAAATAATTTAAAAAATAAAAAAATAAAATTTTTAAAAATAAAAAATAAAAAATAAAAATTTTAAAAATGTTAAAAAATTTAAAAATTTAAAAAATTTTAAAAAAATTTTAAAAAAATTATAAAAATTTAAAAATTTTAAAAAAATTAAAAAAAAATTTAAAAAAATTTAAAAAATTTAAAACATTTTAAAAATTTAAAAAAAATTATAAAAATTTTAAAAATAAAAATAAAATTAAAATTAAAATTAAAATTTAAAAAATGTAAAAAAATAAAAAAAAAATATTAATATAAATAATATAAAAATATAAAAACATTTAAAAATAAAAAAACACATTAAAAAAGTAAAAAAAAATATACAGAAAAAAGAAAAGTAAAAAAATATTTAAAAATAAATAATAATAATAATAATAATAATAAATAATAATAATAATAATAATATTATGTATAGTTGGTTTTGTAACTGAGGGTAATACGGTAAAATATTAAACTAGGGTATTCATTAAAACCTTCAAACAAACAAGTTTTTGTTGCATTACTTAAGTTGAACCAAACAACATTTGGTTATGTTTTATTCCATATAACCTTGGTTATGTGATTACCTGGTAATCACATAACCAAGGTTATACATGATGACTTGAACCAAACGCACCCTAAACACTATTGGATAAATATTATTGAATAAAATATATCATTATAATTATAAAATCATAATTACTATGATATATCAATATTACAACCGTTACAATTTTAACTAATTATAAAACCGTAATCATGAATATTATTAAAACATATCAAATCACCATTCAAAATTTAAATTTAAAATTAATCCTTCAAAAAATCAAAATTGATTATTTAAGAATAACTAATCAATTTTATAGGAAGAGTGAGACATTATTTTAATAATAATAATAATAATAATAATAATAATAAATAATAGATGTCACCATTAAAAAAACGCTCTTTTTATTTTTTGTCCAATCTTATTTGAACGAAAAATAAAAGAAAGTACATAGGATATTCTTCCACCTCCGGGGACAGTAATGATGAATAAAGATAATTTTTTAAAAATATATATTTTTTATTGCCTTTTAAATGAACGGTGCATCTATACTTTGGTAAACATCATTATCATTTGTCAATTTTAACTAGTAGTGCTTGCTTTAGTAAATCGAAGTGACAAATGATATTTATTAGAAGCTTTTTTTTTCGCCATCTCCCTTTCACAGTACTGAAATTGAAGTTTCTTTGCTAAAAAAAATAAAAAATAAATAAATATGCACTTGTTTTCAAAATTTAATTGATTGGTTTCTCTTAATTTAAAATATACTTCATTAATGTTACAAGAAGTAAGCAACTTAGATTTGTCATCCACTATTCCTTAGCCACTACCTCATCCTGTGTGTGGCATACAACTAGGAAGACAAAGATAAAAATATATATATTATTGTAAAAGATGATTATATTCATCTAGATATTTTCATAGCTTATATTTAGATTATGTGAAGATAAATAAATCATAGGATGATTAAAAAATTTAAAAAAATATTGTTCCAAGTGCACTTGACTTAGTCATAATCGTCTTTCTACTAGATTATCACTGAGTGCTTGAACAAAACTACCAGAGCTATATCAATTTGCATAAGGAGCATATAATCATTATATGCGTAAAATTAAAGAGAGACTATATAACAAGAAGATACATTCTAAAACTAGCACAAGCACTTCAATTGGTTAAATCAGAAATTACAATTGCCTAGCTCAAGATCAGTCGACTCCAAGTCGAGTGCCATGTGATTTAAATTTTAAGGCCAACTCATAGGGACAATTCGATAATTAGGTTGTAGGTATAGTTTACTCGAATACTAAATGTGAATGAATAAAAGTATTTCATGGAGTGTTTGGAGTCTAACCATTCTTTTAGAATTATCAAACTCAAAAATATTTATGTAACAATTTTAGCCAAAATTACTAGTTTTTTTTTTTTTTTGCATCGTGAATTTGAATGGGTAGAGCTTTTGGAGCCCATGATCATACTTTTACTATTACCAAATTTGTTAGAGCATATTTGACTAAAGCTTCTACACATATATATACTCAAATTCAATAACTTAAACCTTCGAATGTTTTAATTAGATGACTTTATCGAGTTTGATTTAATATTATATAATCGGGTGTGTTATTAAATTAACATATAAGTCCACCCATTAGAAAATTGAAACCAACGAAATATATATATATACACTTATTCACACCTAAACTGATAAAAAAAATATAAACTAAAAATACAGTGCACAATGAAACTAATGACACCTAAACTTATAAAAAAAAACATTATAAACTAAAAATACAATGCAGAATGAGACTAATGAAATAGAAGAGGTTCCAGGACAAAAGAGTGGTTATTTGGAGATTAATGTGAATAACACAGTATGACAATAACTAATGAGTTTATAATTATTTGATAAGTGAATCAAGAGGAAGGTCTGTTTACCTCTAAACTTAGTCATGAAAAGTTTAAAGTTTGAACATCTAAATTTAAAAAAAAAATAGTTCAGTGTATGAAGTTATTGTTAATGTGAAAACCCGATAAAGGATTGAACTACACTTGGTTCATTACACGTAGTCTTATTTTATATTACTAGAGGTTATTTTCGTATAAAATCAATGTTTGATTTATAAAAAAAAATAACGATGAATAATAATTTAGATGATGAGTGTCAGAAGTTGAATACATGAATCATAAATGTTTCATGTACATAAACCAAGTGAAATTCATGTGTCTTAATAAATAAGTTCATATATCTAATTAATAGTAAGGTCTAGGGGTTTCTATTGAGTAGTATAAATTCTCATGTAATGTAAAGTTGTAAGAAAAGTATTTTTCAATACAAAGTCATTATACTACAACTTCTCTTCTTTTACTAAAAAACTTCTGAGAGCTCACTACCTTCTAATAAATTGGTATCAGTGCTAATAACATCAATAACTTTTTCTTTCCAATACCCCCAACCTACCAAACTCAACTATGAAAATTGGTCACTTAGAATGAAGGTTATTCTTGGATCCTAAGGAGTGTGGGATATCGTTGAAAATGGTTTTGAAGAGCCCTTAGATATGACAACTCTACCTCAAAACTAAAAAGATGCTTTGGAGGAAGAAAGAAAGAGCAATCAAGGTGTTCTTACCATCATCCGTTAATTTTAGGATGAAGACATGTTAACAAAAAATAGTCAATGAGATAACATCAAAGAAAGTGTGAGAGACGCTTTGCAACTCTATTATGAGAGTAGACAAGGTGAAGAAGGTTCGACTTCACACTCTAAGGGCTAAGTTTGAATCACTCTTTATGAAAGAGAGTGAACATATCTCCGACTATTTTACAAGAGTTTTTCATGTTGTCAATCAAAGTCTTGGAGAAATTGTGTCTGGCATTAGGGAAATTGAGAAGGTACTACACTCTCTTAGCATAAAGTTCAATCATGTTGTTGCAATTGAAGAGTCCAGAGATTTAGAGATCATGACCTTTAATGAATTAAATGGTTCATTACGGGCTCATGAAGAAAGGATGAACCATGTAAAGAAAGAACAATCAGATCATGTATTACAAGCAAGGACAAATTTAAAGACCAAAGGAGGTGGTTCTAGTAGAGGTCGAGGCCAAGGACAAGACAGAGGTCGAGGTTTAGTACATGGTTGCGGTCAAGGGAGAAATGAGCAACCTTCTCAGTTTGATAAAAGAAATCAAACATTTACAAGAAGTCATAAAAGAGCAAGAGGAAGAGCAAGCTATGTGAGGTATGATGATAGAAGAAATAAATCTCAAATTAAATGTTATTCTTGTCACAAGTTTAGACATTATGCTTGGGAGTGTCAATCAAACATGAAAGATGAAGAGGCAAATCTAATGAAAAATAAGGAAGATGATGCAAAGCAATCCTTGTTTCTTGCACTCAAGGAGAACTCTATTGGAAAAGCAAACACATTGTACCTTGATAATGGAGCTAACAATCATATGATGGGTGATAAAAGTAAATTTGCGGAGCTTGATACAAACAAGAAAGGCTTTGTGAGCTTTGGAGACAACACAAAGGTGAAAATTGAAGGTAAAGATATAATTCTTTTTGAAACAAAGAATAGTGGTCATAAAGTACTTTGTGATGTTTTATTATATTCAAAAATTGACTAGCAATATCATAAGTATTGGTCATCTTTTGGAAAGAAATTATGAGATTCATATGAATGGTTGTATGCTTTGACTACGAGATCATGATTCTAACCTTATTGCTAAGGTGTCTATGACTAATAAGAGGATGTTCTTATTTGACTTGAAGAATTATGGACCTATGTGCTTGAAAACTTGTATTCAAGATTCATCATGGATTTGGCATTTGAGGTTTGGTCATTTGAATTTTAATGGACTCAAAGCTTTAGGAGATTATAAAATGGTGAAAGGGATTCCAAAAATTGATCACCCTGATTAATTATGTGAAGCATGCTTACTAGGCAAGTATCCAAGAAAGAGTTTTCCAAAATAATCTATTTCAAGAGCAACCAAACCACTCCAACTTATCCATGATGATGTTTGTAGTCCTATCAAGCCTAAATCTCTAGATAAAAGCTATTACTTTATGCTATTTATTGATAATTTCAGTAAAAAGTCATGAGTTTATTTTTTGAAGTAAAAATTTGAGGTATTTGGTATATTCATAAAGTTTAAAGCTCTTGTTGAAAAAGAAAGTAGATATCAAATTCAAGCATTAAAAACCAATATGGATGATGAATTTACATCTAATGAATTTAACAGTCTTTGTGAGTTACATGAAATTCATCTTCTTTTGATAATTCCAAGATCAGCCTAGCAAAATGGAGTTATTGAAAGGAAGAACATGACAATACTTAATATGGCAATGAGTATGTTAAAGTTTAAAGACATGCCTAAGGAGTTTTGAGCGAAAGCTACGGCATGTGTTGTGTATCTTTCAAATCAATCTCTAACAAAGAGCTTGAAGAATGTAATACCACAAGAAGCATGAAGTGGGTGGAAGCCAACTATATCACATCTACGAGTATTTGGATTCATTGCATTTAACACATGCCCCTAAATAAGAAAGATCCAAGTTAGATAATCAGAGTCAGAAACTTGTTTTCATTGGATATGATGAAAATTCTAAGGGGTATAGATTATACAATTCACACAAAGGAAGAGTATCGTATTCAACAGAAATATAGAATTTAATGAAGATGCATTATGGGATTGGAGCTCTAAGAAAGAAGAGGGGTCTTATGATTTCCTTCCTTACTTTGATGTGGAACAAGAAGTCCAAGAGGGATTTACTCTACCAACGACTCCACATGCACCTGAGATATCAATCACATTGAGATCATCTTCGAGAGAAAAGACTCCAAAATATCAAAGTCTTGATGACATCTATAATGAAACTAATACTATTAATGAAATGAGTTTGTTTTGTTTACTTGCAGATGTTGAACTTTGAGTTTTGAAGAAGCAAAAGAGAGTGAGAAATGGAGAGGAGCCATGGATGAAGAAATGTAAGTCATTGTGAAGAATGATACTTGGGAGTTAATATCTCTTCCCAACAACAACGAGACTATTAGAGTCAAACGGTTGTACAAAAAAAAGAAGAATGTCAATGGAGAAGTAGAAAGATATAAAGAACAACTTGTTGTTAAAGAGTGCAAGTAAAAAAATAAGGTATTGATTATAATAAGGTGTTTGCTTCAGTAGCTCGATTAGAGACAATTCACTTGTTCATATCTCTTGTTGTTGAAAAGCATTAGAAGATTTATCAATTAGATATTAAATTTGTCTTTCTTAATAGTTATCTTAATGAAGATGTTTACATTGAGCAACCTATTGGATATGTGGTTAAAGGGTACGAAGACAAGGTCTTTAAGCTAAAGAAGGCCCTTTATGGTCTTAAACAGGTGCCAAGATTTTGGAACAATCGACTTGATAAGTATTTATAAGAAAATGGTTTCTTGAGATGCACCCATGAGTATACACTCTATATGAAAAAATAAGGTCAGGGTTTCTTACTTGTTTGCATTTATGTGGATGATCTCATATTTACAGGAAATAATCAAAAAATGATTAAAGAAGTTAAGATAATCATGAGTCATGAATTTGAAATGATTGACATATCATGACTTATTTCTCAGGGATCCAAGTAAAGTAAATAGAGGACAGAAGTTCTATTTCACAAGAAAGTTATGTTAAAGAGGTTCTTAAGAAGTTCAATATGTTCAATTGCAAACTAGTTAATACTCCTATGTAATTTTGAGCACAACTATCCCATGTAAAGAAAGGAGAAGAGAAGATTGATCCAACTGTTGAAGCAATCTTGAGGGTCCGGTGTCATCATGAGTTTTGATGTTTGAGCAAAGAGTTTAAGTTAAGTTTACCCTTGTATTTAATATATGTATTTGAATTGTGCAGGTTTACAGGATACACATATATCTTAGCTTGATGACTTCGAGTCCCATGAAGGATGGAGCATCCAAGGGACTGTGGATAAGGCAGCAAGGACAAGCCAAGGGAAGCATACTTTGAAATATACACAAGGATGACATTGGGATAAGTCGCAGGCTTGAATGCATCCGAGGGATGAGAGCCAAAGGAAGGAGGCTTGAAGGCAAGAGATCATGGCTACAAGGAAGAGTCAAGTGAGTCATAAGGGTATAAGTACGAGAGAAATATATTTGAAAAAGAAAACTTTACCAGTGGATTGATGTCTAGACCAGTCGACTTGGGTAAGACACAGAATGCTTCTGTGCCTAACGGTTGAGACACCAATCGACTGGTGCAAGGACCAATCGATTGGTAAAAAGTCGTTGGAGTATTGTTGGCCAATACCAGTCGACTGGTGCAAGGTCAGTCAACTGGTAACGATAAAATAAGAGCTTGCTGATTTTTCCCAGCTCTATATAATGGAGCTTGGGGTGGTTAGCCTTGGTTGACAAAACAAGAGTGGAAACCCCTTGTTAGTAGTCTAGCTTGAGTGGTGATCGGTGTGCGGTGTATTAATCAAGGTTGTGCGAGGTTTACTCCACCGAAAAGGAGTTCGTACTAGCCGGATGTTGTCAGAGCTTGATCCACCGAAGGATCATAGGAATCGTCCACCTTACAGACATATCATGGAGTAGGAACTTTATCTCCAAACCACGTTCAACGAACATGTTAGCAGTTTGTCTTTTTATTTTATGTTTTTATTATTCCGTTGTGCTAACAAATTGTAGGAAGACAAGAGATTTAGGGTAAACGACTATTCAATCCCCATTCTAGTCATCCAACGATCTCCAACACCAACTACTTTCAGAAGTCTTATTGGGAGCTTGAGCTACTTGACTTGTTCAAAATTTGATATTTTATTTGTAGTTAAATATGCGAGTCGATTTATGGAGAATCCAACTGAGTCTCACGTGTTGGCAGCTAAAAGGATACTTCGTTATATTAGAGGTACTCTTGATTATGATATTCTTTATTCATCATCTAGAAAATACAAGTTGACAGACTATTGTGATAGTGATTTTGCAGAAGACATTAATGATATAGAAACACAACTAATTTTATATTCTTTTTGGGAAATAATGTAATTTTGTGAAGTTCAAAAATGTAAGCTATTGTGACATTTTTCAGTTATGAAGCTGAGTATGTTGCAGCTATTTCTTACACTTATCATACTATATGGTTGAGAAGATTGCTAAAGGTAACTTCATTTGGAGCAAAAAAAATACTACAAGGATCATATTGATAATAGGTTAACTCAAAGTTTGGCAAAGAATCCCGTGTTTCATAACCATAGTAAGCATATTTATACAAGATATCATTTTATTCGTGAATACATATCATTTTATTCTGAATACATTACAATATGTGAACACTATGGATCATGTTACTAATATTTTTATAAAGTCATTCAAATATGTTGATTTTCAAAGATTAAGGTTCATACTTGAAGTAAGGAAGATCCAAGTTTAAGGAGAAGTATTATAAGTTTAATTAAACTTAAATATACTAATCATAAATATTTTATTTACATAAACCAAGTTGAACATAAATTTTGTAATTGATAAATAAGTTATATACCTAATTAATAATGTATGAGAAATTTCTATTGAATAGTATAATACTCATGCAACATATATGAAATTATAAGATAAATATTTTTTAATAAAAATTATTATACTCTAATTTTTCTTCTCTTTTTAGAAAGTTTTCTACTCTTTCTAAAAAAAGTTTTTGAGAGTCACCACCTTCCAACAGTGAGGCAGCGAGGTCATGCTTAGGGCTGAATGAGATCATAGGACAATAAATCGTTTTTTATAAATATTTTTAATGATGTGCAACTGAATATCCTTCGGAATCTCTATCTTCAACTATTGGATTGAATTATATAATATAATATATATAATTGACAATAGACAAGATACCTTTTTTTGTACCTATTATATAATTGATCCAATTATTGCTGGAATATTTAGCAAGTAACATGGTTTAACAGAGACATCTTATCATAATGTTGCATCAAATACATTGAACATGTTGATCCTAAAGTGACTTAATTTTCCTAGTAACAAAAACATGTTAAAGGTGAGTAAAGGTAGAGTTCATTCATTTCATAAAAGATAATTTGCTGCACGCAACTTTTATCAATATGATTTTTATAGAAGAATCTATTATATATAGTCTCATTCTATTTTATTAGAAATTATTTTTAAAACCCAAATCCGCAATATCCGAGAGTTATACTGTAGTAATTTTATCATTGTACCAAGATTTCCTTTTTAGATTTGGATTGAAAAACAAAAACTCATTTCATATCATGTAGTACAAGGTGATGATAAAAGATAGGATGTGCTCTCATACAACGATTGTTCAAAACTTATGCAAGACACTTCATACTCAAACCACTTGTGATGTTAGGTCATATGTCATGACCCATCTAGTGAGAAACTTTTATAAAATCAAATCAATCACCTCCAAATTAATTGGTTCGATGAGTTAGATACATAGATTATAAAAAGAAAAAGAAGGATTTTCATCCTAATTCTAAATTAGATTAGAAGAATTAAAGGGGTGTTTAGTTGATGAGTTTGGGAATGAGGGATGGAATTATAGTAAAAGATAGTGTTTGAATTGTGTGTTTGGGAATGATATTTTGGGAATGATTACTAGATTTATGGAATCAACCAAACTCATATAACTTGATGGGTTTCATTTCCATTCCTATTCCCATTCCATTCTATTATCAAATCCATACTCATAGTCATTCTCATCATTTAACTAAACGCCCTTAAAATGATTTAATTAAAGATGTTTAGTGAACCAACTAAGTTGAGTATATTCTGCAAACTAATTCAATAGGATATGTGTAAAAAAAAGGAATTAGGATATTCTGAAACACCAAATAGGTGCAATCAGATAAAAACATAAAATTTGTTATTCTTTTTTTTAATTATGTTTACTTATTAAACAAACATAATCTAAATTAAATAATGCAATCTATAGCTTTCTTGAACTTCTTCGAAGAGTTGCTTTCAAGAGGAAGGTTGGACATATTCGTCTAACTTGTTTTCTTTTCTTTTCTTCTATTTCTCAAGAGTTGCTTTCAGAGGATGGTTGGATATATTCATTTAATATATTTTTCTTTTCTTCTTTCTTCAATAACATATATTTTGACTTTTTTTGTTTTGTTGTTATTCTATGGAATCAAAAGTCTCTGTTGAGTGGAGTAGAAGATCTATAGCTAAAGTTCTCTAAATCAACATCTCGAGCAAAGTTAAGATTAGTCATGGATCATTCATGAGATCATGACAAGTCAATTGACTCTCTCCAAAGCACAATAAACGTCGAATGAGCTCATTTTTTATCCTAATGTCTGTCTCTAGTTTATAAATTTAGTTTAGAGAATATTCATGAGTGAGAGTGAGATTTTTTTAAAATTTTAATTGATGGTGCAACTCACGAATAAATGACTAGATATTAAAGTTTTTAAAAAAAAGTTTAAGCATTTGTTTAAGACACTAATAGCTGAATAACATGAATTCTATGATATAGTATTGATCTTTACTATTTCATAATAAATTAAGTAATTTTCCTGGCCTAAGAGTCATTTATTTAACAAGACATATACTATGAAGAGTCAATAATTAAGTTTCCAAATAACTTGACGCTTATGATAAGTACCCATAGTTTCTTGACCTATTTGCCTTGGAATTTATTTTTGTATCCGATTTAATCAACTAGGGGCGTAGAAGATTGATTTTGCATGTATATTATGGTAGAACTAATTACACAAGTAATCTTGTCCATTTCGTTCAAGTCGGTTCAAGGTGTTGAAAATTCAAGGTTCTTGAAATTTAGAGTGCTGCACTCTTGTATGAAAGTTGTTGCATCTTGGAAGACTATTGTTGATATCATGTAAAAATGGTTAATGAATCATCGTCGGATTAAGGTTGGCAAATTAATTAAACTTGAGTTGGCATGAGCTTAAATTTTGATATTTATCAATATGTGAGAAAAAAGTCAAGTAAGTCAAGAGAGGGTTGGATACTTAACTGGAAAAGTCCTAACTAGATGTTAGACAAGAAAATCCCAATTGAGGTTAGGTAAGGGAAAACACCCTAAATGGAGGTTAGATAATAGAAAATCCTAACCAAGGTTAGACAAGTGGAAGTCCTAACTAGAGGTTAGGCAAGGGTGAGAAATCTACCAAATGACTAACTCTAACTGGAGGTTAGACAAGGGTGAGAAGTCTACCGAGTGACTAGTTCTAACTGAAGGTTAGGTAAGGGTGAGAAGTTGATTGAGTGACTAGTTCTAACTGAAGGTTAGGTACAAGAAGTCCAATGGGAAAGTTGGCAAGAGAAAAATCCAAGTAAGTCAAGGAGGACTAGATACTTGGTGAGAAAGTCCAAGTGTGTCAAACGTTGACCGAACACTTGGTGATCAAAAGTTCAACGGAAAGTTTGCAAGAAAAAGTCCAAATGGATCAAGGAGAACTAGACACTTGGTGAATAAGTTCTGGCAGGTTAAGGTTGGCCAGGTGTTAATATATAGAAAGTCTCCACAAGTCACGAATAACTAAATGTTGGGCAACAGAAGTTCTAGCAGGTCGAAGACAACCAGATATCAGGTAAGACATGATTTCAGTCTTGAAAAAGTTGAAATTAGTGTTAGAAATCAATTAGTGGGATTCACCAATCGATTAACAAATCCTAAACCTGAAAGTTTAGGTTTTTTTTTTTGCTCTAATCGATTGAGAAAAGCTAACCAATTGGAAAGAATCGTCAATCAATTAGGAGAGGGTTTCTTCGCAAATAGAAAGATGTTAGGACACTCTGGGAGTTAGAGGGGGTGATTAGTTCCAATCGCTTTGTCTTGTTGATTTGTTGCAACGAAAAAATTAGAAGCAATGGTAATGCCCGAATTTTCTTGGTATCCACCTCCTTGAGGTAACTAATCTAAGGATCCACACAGTACATACATTCCACTATGAAAAACACTCATTTTCGAAAATAATCCAGAGGTGAAGAAACCTCGTACAAGCTCACATACAAGAATACAATAAAACAAGATGTAAATACACAATACAATTGAAAACCTTGCTTTCTTGATCTTTTGTTGCTTGAAATGTCTCTTGTAGACTCAAAAATGTAACAACACTTCTCTCGGAGTCTTCCAAGAATCGATGGTGAAGAATGGAGAAGAAGAGTCGATGATTTTGAATCTTCTAACACCTTTATATCTGTAACGACCCGCCTTCTACTGGCTAGGCTGTAAGGCCGGACCGTCACATTATGTTGTGCTAATTATTCCATGACCATCATTAAATCTAAGTGCGGAAGCTGTACTAATTAAAATTTTGCTAAACTATTATCATTTCTTGGTTCTACATGTGCTAAGGGGTGTAATCTAAACTATTCATGACATATATTACATCCCCCAATGGTCAAGGAACTTAACTAAGGGTTTCTAGCTAATATCAGGCCTCCCAATCGATCCACGGATCGATTGGAATAGTCGAATCGATCCGGTGATCGATCCAGCATGCTACTGTATGCGGAACATGGGTTGGATCGATTCAGTGATCGATTCAGCACGCTACTGTGCTCGGGGCAATATTCTGGATCGATCGGCTGATCGATCCAGGCTAATCAATCGATCCAAGAATCGATTCGGGAGCTCTCTGTTCGCGAGGCTAATTTCCTCGATCGATCCCGCGATAGATCCCAGGGCCTTCTGTTCGCGACGGACTGCATCCGGATCGATCGGCTGATCGATCCAGAAGCTTTCTGTTCGCGGTACGAGCTTCTCAATCGATCAGCTGATCGATTGAAAAGCCTCCAATCGATCGACCGATCGATTGGGGTTTCTGATTTCGTGCCAGGGTGGGTTTATCATCAAGGAAGTGATTGGAGCTAATCACCCTTGCCCTCTAGCTTCCAAAGTGCCCTAATAAGTAGGGATGACAATGGGTCATGTTTAAACCCAACCCCTTATTATATACATCCCATTCAGGGTGGGTTTAAACCCAATCAAATGGATTACAGGGCAGGTCTAAATCCGTTGATCGGATTTAGAAGCGGGTTTAGGACGGATTACAAGTTTCAATAAACCCACCTCGTATATATATATATATATATATATATAGTATAAAATATATAATAATAATAATAATTAACTTATTGTCGACTTATATATATTTTTAAAGCTTAGTGGGTTGGCAGATCCAACCCGCTATGAAGTCGTTGGGTTTTGAACGGGGTCAGGGTGGGGCAAGGCGGGTTGAAAAATTAGGAGAGGCGGGTATGGTTCGGGTCCATGTTTTTTATGGCGGGGCGGGTTTTGAGATTGGCCAAACTCGGCCCGAACCTGTCCCGTTGCCATCCTTACTAACAAGTGATATCAGAGCAAGTTCGCTCTTCATTAGACTAATAGCCGAGAGAGCAATGAGCTAGAGGAAGAAGAACTTTGAATCTTGTGTTGGTTGCTACTCGGAAAACCTAGAGGTTCCACTGTACAAAAATTTTGTACAAAGGTCTGAACCTTTTCCTAGCTACCATGTGTTCTTTTAAATTAAATTTTGGATCGCTTGCGGAACTTAACACGTTTGATCCAAAACTTAATCTATTTGTTCTTTTAGGTTTTGACTTGGATCTCCTGCGGAACTTAACACGTTTGATCCAAGTCACCTTAAGTTATTAATTCCATTAAATATTAATTTCCATAATTGGTTCCCAGTACTGACGTGGCAAGGCACATGGCCTTCTTGGATATGGGAGCAACCACCACCGACTAGACAAAACCTCTTATGGAAAGCTAATATTTAATTTCCTAAAATAACTTTAGGTTAACCGAAAATAACAATCAAATCACAAGAAAAAAAACAAAAGAACACAACAAAGAAAAACATATTCGAAATTCTAGAATCGTAAGCTTCTTGTATTTGGTATTATTTCCATAAATAACTAGTATGATGCGGAAAGAAAAATTACTAGTTATACCTTATAGAAAAACTCTTGATCTTCTACTGTATTCCTCTTCTAACCTCGGACGTTGTGTGGGCAACTATCTACCGAGATGAGAAACCACCAACCACCTTCTTCTCCTCCAAGCAAGGTTCGGCCACAAAGGAAAACTTCACCAAGGAGAAAAACCAAAATACTAACCAAGCTCCAAGAGATGCTAGCTTTCTCTCCTTCTTCTTCTTCTTCTCCGAGTAGTATCCGGCCACCACAAGAGCTCCAATGGAAGAGGGAGATTCGGCCACCACAAGAGGAAGAGAAAGAGAGGATGGCCGGCCACATCAAGGAACAAAAAAGGGAGAGAAAACAAAAGAGGTTGTTCACCTTGAAGGCACCCTCACCCCTTCTTTTATATTCCTTGGCCTAGGCAAATTAGGAAATTTAATTACAATAAAATTTCCTCAATTTCCTTGACATGTTTTAATTGAGAAAAATAAAAAAAAATTCCCAATTAAATCTACATTGGCCGGCCACATCAATGGGAAGCAAATTGGACAAGTTTCAATCAACAATTAAAACTTTCCTAATTTGTTTCCAGAAATTTTAAAAATAAAATTTCTCTTTAAAAATCTATTCATGGTTGATAAAAGGAAATTTCGATAATTTTAATTTTATCAACATGTGGATAATTTTAAAAAGAAAATAAAATATCTCACCAATCTACAAATAAGGAAAGAGATTTAATCTCTTTCTTTAATCTTTTGTAGATCTCTTACAAGAGAGATATTTTAATTTTAATTCTCTTTAATTAAATTATTTCTTCCACATAATAAAAATTAAAATTAAAATCCTTTTTAATTTATTTTGGCCGGCCCCCACTAGCTTGGGTTCAAGCTAGGGCCGGTCACCCAATTTTATACCTAGGCCGGCCCTAGCTTGTTTCCCAAGCTAGCTTGGCCGACCCCTATTGGGTGGGTATAGAAGGTGGGTATAGGTGGGTATAGAACTCTATAATTAAGAGGCTACGATAGGGACCGAGAGGAGGAATTGGTTTTGGTCTCCCGATAAAATTAAGCACCCCGTGTTCGCCCCGAACACACAACTTAATTTTATCAATGATAATTCATTCCACTAGAGAACTATCATTGAACTACCGCACCAATCCCAAATTACATTTTTGGGCTCCTTCTTATTATGAGTGTGTTAGTCTCCCTGTGTTTAAGATATCGAATGTCCACTAATTAAGTGAGTTACTGACAACTCATTTAATTAATATCTGTAGGACCGTTAGATTCGATAGAGGGGGGGGTGAATATCAATTCGCAAAACAAGAGTATAAGCGCAGCGGAAAAGTAAAATAGACACAGTTGTTTTACTTCGTTCGGAGCCTGTGACGACTCCTACTCGAAGGCCCGTGGTCCTTGACCACTTTCGTTGGGCAATCACTAGCAATTCAAAATAATGATTACAAAAGAATCGTACAGTGAATGCTAATGAAAACTAAAAACAAATACAGACAAAAGGGAAAAGAACGGAGCGTAGTGTCGGAGCTTTGTTGGCGTCGCACTGAACGTCGAGCAGCAAGACCAGCAGTAGAAGAGTTCTCAGCTTAATTAATTGATTCTGAAGCTCCTGTCTAGGGCTTCTTTTATATGCTGTTCCAGGCGCCTGGATCCCTTCCGGGCGCCTGGAATGTGACGCAGCTGCACAAACCATGATGCTCCACATGGCGACGATTCGGCTGGATAGAATTCGCCTTTCGGGCGCCCGGATCCCTTCCGGGCGCCCGGACCACATTGTTCCAGAAAACTCCTTTTTCCTGCAAAACAAAGTTAGTCCGAGGCAAATGTATATCCTGCAACACAGATTGTCAGCACAGTTAAAGTTCAACAAATAAATAAAAAGAGTATGACTTAGATTCCGTCTTTCCGAGACCGGAATCTAGTCACGATCTCGACTTAGACATCCGAAATGGATCTAAGCCGGATCGACGCCTAATGTCCCCTTCCCGGGAACGCGTCCTCACAGTCACTCCCCTCCAGTGACTTACCTCACTTACCTGCCAGACGTCCGGTCAGCCCGTCGACCCACTTGGACTTCTCGCCAGCTATCCGGTCAGCCCGTCGACCTAGCTGGACTTCTCGCCAAGCGTCCGGTCAGCCCGTCGACCCGCTTGGACTTCTCGCTAGCTATCCGGTTAGCCCGTCGACCTAGCTAGACTTCTCGCCAAGCGTCCGGTCAGCCCGTCGACCCGCTTGGACTTCTCGCCAGCTATCCGGTCAGCCCGTCGACCTAGCTGGACTTCGTGCCAGACATCCGGTCAGCCCGTCGACCTGTCTGGACTTATCCTGCACACTCGATCAGAGTGTTAGACAACAACAAAACTAACTTAACCTATTTGTCATTCATCAAAACCTGGGTTAGACCGTTAGTGCTACCCGCACCAACAATCTCCCCCTTTTTGATGGAATGACAACTTGGTTTAAGTTAGTGAAAACATATGCAAGAAGCAACATGCATTTGTGTGGTTTTAAAGTTAGTTTGTGTTTTCAAATTGGTTTAGCTAACTTAACCACCTAACCCTTCTCCCCCTTTGGCATTCATCAAAAAAAATGAACAGAGGTAAATAATCATAGTGAAGAGTTACTGTAACAGGTAAAAAAAATATCTAAGTTTGGTCAAAATTTGAAAGATAAAAGTGCAATTTTTAACACCAAGTAAAAAATAGTCAAGTTGACTGGGGGGAGACAAGTTGAGTTTTGAAACGTTGATCAAGTTTAACTCTTAAGCTTGTGGAAATTTTCAAAAATAGGTTTTTCAAATTTACTTTTTATGTTTAAGTAACATCTACTTTTCAAAAAAGGAAATTTTTCAACTTCGATTTTTCAAAACAAAGCAAAAATTAAATAATTTTTCAAGAAATAAAATTTTTGCCAACATTAATTTTTAAGGCTAATTTGATAGAGGCTAAATTTGAAAATTGGGTGGGATTAAACTTTCACATTTTTCAAATACTTAGTTAAATTTAAATTTTGTAAATCAATGTTCAAACATAGGTTAGGTTTTAAAAAGCATTTTTCAAACACACAAAATTAGAGTTAATTCTCCCCCTGAACTTGATATTTAACTTTAACCAGCTGTCTAACCAATTAGGTACTAACTAGCTATCAGAAGATAGTAGCTTTCACATGGTTAGTCAGATTAAGTTGATTACAAGCAGTCAGTTTTTTGATTTGACTGATTAACTTTAATCTGATTAATATCTGAGTTGTATTTAACGTCCAGACTTATGTTGATGCACTGAAATAAGCATCTTAAGTCCAGACAGTTGGCCTATGCATCTCACCCCTTTCTATGTTTGTCAAACACAAGCAAGGTAAACCTAGGGTATTGGTGAGATGCTCAAAAACTAGTCCTATGGGTACATGCTTTCTAAGGATTCAAAACTAGTCTAAGGCCAAAACTGTTTTTGAAAATCTAAAAATGGAAAGTTTTGAAAACATACAGTTTTAACTTATAAGTTAAAAAAAACTAGTTTTTAGAAAAATTATAGTCTACCGAGATAGAACATAATCAATGTAGGTCTGAAATATCACTAGATAAATCCAAAATATTTTACAAGTAGTGTAGCTACAGGAGTAGGTCATCACTAAAGCTACTGAGATGATGAAGGGGGTGGTCCAGATCCCAAGGATCGAAGAAGTGCCAGCAGCTCAGTGTGTCTGGTGTCTCCGGCAGCTCGTAACTCGGCAACCTCTCGCCGTATGTCCCGATGAAAATCCGAGTTCTCCTGCTGGAGACTCGCCATAGCTCTCTCTAGTCCGGTCATACGGTCGGCTAGAGTGCGGGGAGCGTGTCGTGGTGCTCGAGCTGAGGGTGGTGGTGGAGCCGGTGCGGCTTCCTCTGGAAATAGTGCGAGCATGAACTCGTCGACCTGTGCGTCTGGATCGGGCTGGTGCTGTGCCCCCCTCCGCCAAGACATAGACCCGTCATCTCTATCTATATGGATGCCGGCTAGGGAAAAGTTCCGAGCGGCTATAACATCGAACTCGGTCATATGGGCAACGTCTCCCCTAGTGACATCAATGTGTAACGAGGACATATAGGCTGTCAGAATGTGACCAAATGGCATATGGACTCGACTGTCAGTCACAAATCCAGCTGAATAGATATGTAGGCTGATGTCAATGTCTAACCTATGAATCAGGGCATAAAGTAAGAACGAATGGAATGGGCGCATCACAGCGATGTCCCGAGTAGTCAGTGGTAAGATGCAAAGGACTATAACCCTATAAAGAGAGTAGTCCTGGACTCGAAGTTCTACTGACCTAAACTGTGTCACAGTGGGATCTCTCTCTCCTCCGAAAAAATACGAATAAATCGTATCGAGAGTAATATGTGAGTAGGGATCTTCGAACGGTAGATCCCTCGGAGGATAGCATAAAAAGGAGCAAGTAGATGGACGCAACTCTAAAAACTCTCGGATAGTCGTAGGGGAAAATACGATATCAGTGCCTGCTGCCCTAGTGGTATAGGTGAAATCGTCTACTTTTACTAGGTTATTGCAAAATTCGGCACACAGACTTATGTTTATTTTTAAGTTTAAAATTAAAATTTTGAAATTAATTTTTAAGTTTAAAATTAAAATTTTGAAATTAATTTTTAAGTTTAAAATTAAAATTTTGAAATTAATTTAAAATTAAAATTTTGAAATTAATTTTAAAGTTTAAAATTAAAATTTTGAAATTAATTTTTAAGTTTAAAATTAAAATTTTTGAAATTTATTTTTAAGTTTAAAATTAAAATTTTGAAATTAATTTTTAAGTTTAAAATTAAAATTTTGAAATTAATTTTTAAGTTTAAAATTAAAATTTTTGAAATTTATTTTTAAGTTTAAAATTAAAATTTTGAAATTAATTTTTAAGTTTAAAATTAAAATTTTGAAATTAATTTTTAAGTTTAAAATTAAAATTTTGAAAATAATTTTTAAGTTTAAAATTAAAATTTTGAAAATAATTTTTAAGTTTAAAATTAAAATTTAAGTTTAAAATTAAAATTTTGAAATTAATTTTTAAGTTTAAAATTAAAATTTTGAAATTAATTTTTAAGTTTAAAATTAAAATTTTTGAAATTTATTTTTAAGTTTAAAATTAAAATTTAAGTTTAAAATTAAAATTTTGAAATTAATTTTTAAGTTTAAAATTAAAATTTTGAAATTTAATTTTAAAATTTTAATTTTTAAGTTTAAAATTAAAATTTTGAAATTAATTTTTAAGTTTAAAATTAAAATTTTGAAATTTTTAAGTTTAAAATTAAAATTTTGAAATTTTTAAGTTTAAAATTAAAATTTTGAAATTTTTAAGTTTAAAATTAAAATTTTTGAAATTTATTTTTAAGTTTAAAATTAAAATTTTGAAATTAATTTTTAAGTTTAAAATTAAAATTTTTAATTTTTAAGTTTAAAATTAAAATTTTGAAATTAATTTTTAAGTTTAAAATTAAAATTTTGAAAATAATTTTTAAGTTTAAAATTAAAATTTAAGTTTAAAATTAATTTAAGTTTAAAATTTTAAAATTAATTTTTAAGCCTTATTCATCTCACCCGATCTATATTATCAATCAGGGAATCCTATGATTTTGTGAGATGAAATTGGTTTGATTACAGAGTTTTGGTTTAACTTGTGTTAGATTCAGACTTAGCTTTGGTTTCCACAAATAGGCATTCTTCGGATAAACTTCTAAGCTTGGTGAGTCACAAGGACATCATTAGAAGTAACCAACCTTTCGAGGTTTTTCGAATAGTCCTATCCACGGAACTTAGTACTAAATCTTGGTCTAACTGGTTAGGATTCGTTTAAGGGTAGCTTCGGTCAGTTCCACTTGGCCAAATGCACCAGATCGAAACCATATCTTTCTAGACATGCGATGCCCAAGTTTTCCTAACGTACTATCATCCAAAAATTTCACCAGTACCATGATTCAAGTTAAACTTGGTCTCTTTTTAACTAGTCAGAATTACCCTGCCGGGTTGGTAAATTTTGGGTTACCCTGTCGGGTAAGTTAGTTTTGGAGGTGCCAGCTATTCTGGAGCCTCCCCCTGAATTATTGATTTTTAATACATTTTGATTTTAGGCTTGTGTCGATTCTTTTTATAGTTATGATTAACTTGGTGATAATTTTGTTGATTTTCAAACTGTTTAGATTTTGAATTTGATTTAGGTTTGTATTTTGGATTTTGGTTTGGTTTATTCGATTTTATATAATGTATTTTTCCTTTAGGTATATAATATTGATTAAGTCCTACTTGCGTGGTCAGACACGCTTTCGGAACCCAAGCTAGATTGGTTCACTTGTATTGGGTTATTAATGATTTGAAGGTTTTATTTGAATTCGACTTATATCCTAGTCCGGTTTTATTATAACATGCTTTTTGATTATTTAGGATTAAGTCTAAATTTTTTGATCTTGTTGTGAATTTTTCTAACATCTCCTTTAAATTGTTTATTTCATTTTTTAATGATAAATTCTCCTCCTCAAGTGTTAGATCTTGAGTTGGATTTGAATTTTTTTGTTGTACCTTAAGATTTTGATTTTCCTCAAGAAGTAATTTGTTTTCATTTTCTACTTTGGTTAATTTACTATTTAAACAAGAAATGATTTTAAAAAACTTTTTGTTTAAATTAAAATATACCTCATTCGAGCCTTCGGAAACGAGTACGGACTCGTGGCTTGTTTCGGGTTCAGACCCGTCTTCATCTTCCGACTCGTCTTCTGTTTTGGCTTCGCGGGCCATCAGTGCGAGGTGGCTCTGATGTTTCTATTCTTCTTCTTCTGATTCGTCCGAGGAGTCGTCCCATGTTGCTTTGAGTGCTTTCCTTTTTGTTGGCTTTGGTTTGTCGAACTTTAGTTTTGGGCATTCGTTCTTGTAATGTCCCTTTTTGTTGCAGCCGTAGCAAGTCACGTTCTTTTGTTCTAAGGGAGAGCTGATCTTTTGAAGATCCTTTTTGCTGAAGCTCCTCTTTCTCTTGGTGAACATTTTTCTTACCAAGTTCACCAGGTGTTCTTCATTTTCGAAGTCTTGGTCAGATTCTTCTTCAAATTCAGGCTTGCTTTTCTTTTCTTTGGAGGACCCTGCAAATAGAGCTATACCTTTCTCGGCTCCAGCATTAGTTTGTTCGTGTAATTCTAATTCACAGAAAAACTCATCTAATTTTAAGTTAGAAAGATTCTTAGAGATTTTGTAGGCATCCACTATTGATGCCCACAAACTATTACGTGGAAAGGCATTTAATGCGTACCTTATTAAGTCTCTGTTCTCCATCTGGTGGCCTATTGCATGAAGCCCGTTGAGGATGTCCTTGATCCTCGCGTGTAGTTGATTCACCGTTTCACCTTCCTGCATTTTTATATTAAAAATTTTATTTAAGAGAAGGTCTCGTTTTGTTACCTTGGCGTCGCTCGTTCCCTCGTGCAGCTCGATCAACTTGTCCCATAGCTCTTTAGCGTTTTTGTGTGGACCGACTCTGTTCAGTTCTTCTCTTGTCAATCCGCATTGTAGAGTGTTGATCGCCTTATTTTCTGTTGATGCTTTTTTCTTCAGATCTGCTGTCCAGTCTTCAGGATCTACTAGATTGCCGGCGTTGTCCACTGGAATTTTGTAGGGTCTCGTGATGCTCATCCACTGGTCGAAGTCTGTTTTGAGGTAGACCTCCATGCGCTTCTTCCAGTACGGGAAGTCGTCCCCGTTGAAGAGTGGAGGTCGCACCGTGCTAAATCCTTCTTGTTGGGACATTCTGTGCACAGGTAAATAACCGAAAAAAAATATCCCAAGACTTGGTCTTGGATTAGTAGTGCGGGAAGAGAAAAAATAGTAAAAAAAATCTAGATTGATATTAAAAAAATGATAAACAAGTTTTGAGTGTAAAACTGAAAACCAAAAAAAATCACCCCCAGTCTGATTGGTGGTTGCACCAAATCAGAGCGGTACCTACTCTGATACCACTTGTAGGACCGTTAGATTCGATAGAGGGGGGGGTGAATATCGATTCGCAAAACAAGAGTATAAGCGCAGCGGAAAAGTAAAATAGACACAGTTGTTTTACTTCGTTCGGAGCCTGTGACGACTCCTACTCGAAGGCCCGTGGTCCTTGACCACTTTCGTTGGGCAATCACTAGCAATTCGAAATAATGATTACAAAAGAATCGTACAGTGAATGCTAATGAAAACTTAAAACAAATACCGACAAAAGGGAAAAGAACGGAGCGTAGTGTCGGAGTTTTGTTGGCGTCGCACTGAACGTCGAGCAGCAAGACCAGCAGTAGAAGAGTTCTCAGCTTAATTGATTGATTCTGAAGCTCCTGTCTGGGGCTTCTTTTATATGCTGTTCCAGGCGCCTGGATCCCTTCCGGGCGCCTGGAATGTGACGCAGCTGCACAAACCATGATGCTCCACGTGGCGACGACTCGGCTGGATAGAATACGCCTTCCGGGCGCCCGGATCCCTTCCGGGAGCCCGGATCCCCTCCGGGCGCCCGGATCCCCTCCGGGCACCCGGATCCCCTCCGGGCGCCCGGATCCCCTCCGGGCACCCGGACCACCTTGTTCCAGAAAACTCCTTTTTCCTGCAAAACAAAGTTAGTCCGAGGCAAATGTATATCCTGCAACACAGATTGTCAGCACAGTTAAAGTTCAACAAATAAATAAAAAGAGTATGACTTAGATTCCGTCTTTCCGAGACCGGAATCTAGTCACGATCTCGACTTAGACATCCGAAATGGATCTAAGCCGGATCGACGCCTAATGTCCCCTTCCCGGGAACGCGTCCTCACAGTCACTCCCCTCCAGTGACTTACCTCACTTACCTGCCAGACGTCCGGTCAGCCCGTCGACCCGTCTAGACTTCTCGCCAAGCGTCCGGTCAGCCCGTTGACCCGCTTGGACTTCTCGCCAGCTATCCGGTCAGCCCGTCGACCTAGCTGGACTTCTCGCCAAGCGTCCGGTTAGCTCGTCGACCCGCTTGGACTTCTCGCTAGCTATCCGGTCAGCTCGTCGACCTAGCTAGACTTCTCGCCAAGCGTCCGGTCAGCCCGTCGACCCGCTTGGACTTCTCGCCAGCTATCCGGTCAGCCCGTCGACCTAGCTGGACTTCGTGCCAGACATCCGGTCAGCCCGTCGACCTGTCTGGACTTATCCTGCACACTCGATCAGAGTGTTAGACAACAACAAAACTAACTTAACCTATTTGTCATTCATCAAAACCTGGGTTAGACCGTTAGTGCTACCCGCACCAACAATATCTAAGTCCAAGAGTAGTACCACTCAACCTTATCGTCATGTCGGACTAAGTCCACCTGCAGGGTTTAACATGACAATCCTTATGAGCTCCTCTTGGGGACATTATCAACCTAGTATCTCTAGGACACAGTTTCCTTCTATAATCAACAACACACACTATAAGTGATACCATTTCCCAACTTATCGGGCTTATTGATTCATCGAACTAAATCTCACCCATTGATAAATTAAAGAAATAAATATCAAATATATGTGCTTGTTATTATATCAGGATTAAGAGCACACACTTCCATAATAACCGAGGTCTTTGTTTCTTTATAAAGTCAGTATAAAAGAAACGACCTCAAATGGTCCTACTCAATACACTCTAAGTGTACTAGTGTAATTATACAGTCAAGATAAACTGATACCTAATTACACTACGACCTTCTAATGGTTTGTTCCTTTCCATTTTGGTCGTGAGCTACTGTTTATAATTTATAAGGTACTGATAACATTATCTTCTACATGTGACACCACATGCTATGTTATCTACAATATAAATTAATTGAACAACTACAAACAAATGTAGATAATTTGTCCAAATGTGATTCTTTATTCAAGACAAATGTTTACAAAAGCTTAGGCTTTCAGTATACACTCCAACATCTTGAAACCCTAATTTCAACAAATCAAGAAATTATCATTCAAGAGCGCAAGTTCAAAAATGAAGTGTCAAGATGGATTCGGATATGATATCCGAGCACCTCCTCCATTTGGAATTGGAAGCTTCAATATGTTGGATCGATAAGCGCTAGAGGGGGGGTGAATAGCGCTCGTGGCTATTTTGTACGATTATCGGAAACGTAAGAATTATCAGAGTAATTAAGCAGCGGAATAAAACAAAACAAACACACAGAGACAGGAGGATTTTTACTTCGTTCGGAGCCTTGATCGACTCCTACTCGAAGGCCCGCGATCCTTGATCGCTTCCGGTGGGCAACAACTATAAGCTCGATAAAATGATTACAAGATGAAGTACAAGTAACTGGAAAAACTAGTTATACCGACGACAACAGTAGAATTTTGAAGCTTCGGGTCGTTGGAGACTTGTGGCAGCACTTCCGGGCGTCTTTCGGAGCAGCACGTTGAAGAGAGAAGACTTGGAATTCGTTGGTTTGAAGTGCTGGTCGAAACCCCCTTATAAAGGGTGTTCAAGGCGCCTTGAAGGCTGTTCAAGGCGCCTCCATGCTGGCTTCCAGGGTGCCTCAGCTGTCTCTGAGGGCGCCTCCAGGCCCTTTGTGCAGTCACCCCACCTTTGCACCTGAGGCGCCTCCAAGCTCCATGGAGGCGCCTCGGACACTGTTCATCCGAGGCTTTAGGTTGCTCCTTTGCTCCTGCAAGACACGTTAGTCCCCAAACACTATCCTGCAAACACAAAGTTAGCACAATAAACATTATTGAAGAAGTATAGATAGTCCCCGGACTGTCCGAGTCTGACTTCGAATTTCCAACCGGAAACCCTAGGTCGACCCGACGCCTACTGTTCCCTCTACGGGGAACGCGTCCTCACCTACTCCACTCAGGAGATTTACCTGTTGCCAGTCGATCCTCCAGATTGACTGGACTTTTGCTCAGCACTCGATGCTTCCGGACTTTCTGCTGGACATCCGCTTCCCCGGCTAGTCCAGTCTTTCACCTGGTTCGCGACACCAGGACTTTTCACCTAGGGTTACCACCCCCTATGACTTTTGCCTGAAGCCATCGACCTGCCAAGACTTTCCGCATAGGGTTACCACCCCCTATGACCTAGGGTTACCGCCCCCTAGGGTTTTCCCTTTGCCTAACCGCAGCTAGAACTTTCCTGAAATCCTCAAGTAGACTTGTTAGACTACAAAACATCTTAACTTTGAATTCTTTGCCATTATCAAAACACGAGTTCGATCGTCGGATGCTTCCCGCACCAATAATCTCCCCCTTTTTTATTATGGCAACTCAAATTCAAAGTTAAGTAAATGAACAAATAGATAGACATTTTTAGCACAGGCAAATCTGCTAAGTATAGATGAACAAGGTAACTAAAGCAAGTTTGCCCTATATGCTCCCCCTTAACTTTTGCCTCCCTAATTTTTTAATTTTAACTTGAATTTTATGTTCACATTTTTACTTTTGCTACTCTCCCCCTTTGCCATAACCCAAAAATGGGCAATTATAGATATTTGATTGAGTTGTACACAATTAAGGTCAACAGGTTAGCTATGTTCAATAGGGTTTGAAAGTTAAGGTCAATTGGAACTTAGTTTAAGTTTTAGGACAAGGTTATTTATTTATTTAAGTTTAGTTGATCCTTAGGTCCAAGCATAAGTCATGTTCACTAGATTGATTTACTAGGTATCAGAGCCATAAAGAGCAAAACATGCTTAACAAAAAAATGAGTATTCTCTACCAACTGTCTAACCTTTAGTTACTTGCTGATTGTCTACAGGACAGTAGCTTTCACTAGGTTAGTCAAGTTAAATTATTTTGGTCCAGATAGACTTGACTAGAGCTGAAGAATTTAACTTGATTAATGTTTATTGCATATTTAACGCCCAAACTCATATTGATGCACAGATATAAGCATTCTTGAGTCCAGGCTATACCCTATGCATCTCACGCCGTTCTATGTTTGTCAATCACAATCAAGGTAAACCAAGGTGCTTGTGAGATGCTCTGGCTAAATTCTAGGGGAACATGATATCTAGGGGGAAGGCTTAGGCTAATTCCAGAAAATTTTAAGAATCTAGCAAAATTGGAGTTTTGAAAACTATTTTTCCTAGAATTCGAAAAAAACAATAAAACCTATGCTCAGAAAATATAACACATAAAACTGAGTAATAACATGTCTAATCAATTTAAAACATCCAAGATATACATCAAAAGCTGAGTAAGAGAAAGATCACATATGTCAAGGCAAGTGAAAAGATAGAATCAAGCAGGTGGATCGTCGGCTGGAGGATCGGCTAGGTGCTGCTCAGGTGACGGCTGAGGCTGTCCCTGACGCCGAAGCTTGCCTCGAAGAGATGCGAATCCAGCAGCTATCTCAGATTGCATAGTCCGAAGAAAACGATGACTGTCTAACACAGCTCGTCGCGTCTGTGTGGACTGGATCTCAAGTCGAGTGAGTCTATCCTCGACAGAGAGTGGTGCTGAAGATGACGGCCCGGCTAAAGAGGAGGGTCCGGCAGAGGTGGAAGGATCTGCGAAAAAGTCCTCTGCCAAGAAATCAGGCCACTCCTCATCTGCTTCAGGTGCGCCCTCGGCCTTTGGAGCGGCTGGTGGTGGTCGGCCCTTCCAGGCCAGAATCCCCTCGGCAGTGACCTCTGCCCCTGCTAATCTAAGGCTACACTGACCGACCTCATCATAAAGGGTAAGTGGAATGAGTACCCCTCTAGTAATGTCAATCCTAGAGCTGGAGAATATCTGAGTCAAGACATGACATTAAGGCATATGAACTACTCCAGATGTAACTGTGCTAGATGCAAGGATAATGTTATGAAACATATGGAGGGCTATGTCTATGTCCAGGCGCTGGGTGAGGGCGTACAAAAAGAACGAGTGGGATGGACGCATCATCGAGACATCTCGAGATGATAAGGGTAGTATACACGCTGTCAGGACTCTGTACATAGCATAGTCCTGAACTCGAAGGAGAGTAGATCGGAACTCAGTTAGGCCTAAGTGTCTCTCTTCCCCAAAAAAATGCATGTAAATGTCGTCTAATGTAATGTGGGAATAGGGGGCACCAAAGGGTAAGGTCTTACTCGGATAACATAAAAATATACACTCGGACTCCCTAATCTCTAGGCTGGTGCGAAGTAGTGATGGAGTGAACTGAAGGTCAGTACCTCCTACTCTTGTGGTATAAGTTCTATCATCAACCTTTTCAAGATTGTGATAGAACTGGGCACATAGGTCTTGGTTGACAGTAGTGGTGCAATCAACCAGTTTATCTAACTGATAGTGGGTTATCATTTGGATAGTAGGTTGACAATATTGGGTTAAAAACTCTCTACCAATATATCTAGGTTTGATTGACTCAAAGGTAAACCTAGAGAAATCTATTCTATGCTGTTCCGAGGGGAATCTCGGGTCCGTGGAAGGGGCCCTTGCTGGTGTGGTATCCACAATACGACGTTTCCTATTTTTGACATTATACACGAAAAATTGCAAAACTAGCAAAGAATATAGGAAAAAAAAACTTTAAGAGGGTTTAGATTGTACCTAGGAGGCATAGCTAGGAATGAAGGGGAAGAAAATGGGTAGAAGGCGCCTTGGTTGGGAGGAATCGCAGAAATGGCGGCTTGCGGCAAGACACGAACAGAGACGAAAATGTTTCTGTTCGTGACAAAAAGGAAGTTTTAAGGCGCCTTAAGATCCCTTTAGGGTGCCTTCGGAGGCGCCTTCGGAGGCGCCTTAAGGGCTTCTTAAGGCGCCTTAAGTGGGCGGCGGGAAATTTCCCGCTGCCGCTTGAGGGCGCCTCCTCTTAGATGGAGGCGCCTTCGGAGGCTACGTGTCCTTTTTTTTTTTTTTTAAGAGACATATTCTTTATAGTTTGATTTTGATAAAAACGAAATGGTTTATGAAAATAATTTTGAAATTTAAGTTTTTGAAAAATAGTTTTGAAATTCGAGTTTTTAAAATAATTTTGAAATTTAAGTTTTTGAAAATAGTTTTGAAATTCGAGTTTTTAAAATAATTTTGAAATTTAAGTTTTTTAAAATAGTTTTGAAATTCGAGTTTTTAAAATAATTTTGAAATTTAAGTTTTTGAAAATAGTTTTGAAATTCGAGTTTTTAAACTAATTTTGAAATTTAAGTTTTTTAAAATAGTTTTGAAATTCGAGTTTTTAAAATAATTTTGAAATTTAAGTTTTTAAAATAGTTTTGAAATTCGAGTTTTTTAAAATAATTTTGAAATTTAAGTTTTTTTTTTTAAAATAGTTTTGAAATTCGAGTTTTTAAAATAATTTTGAAATTTAGGTTTTTTAAAATAGTTTTGAAATTCAAGTTTTAAAATAATTTTGAAATTTAAGTTTTTAAAATAGTTTTGAAATTCAAGTTTTTAAACTAATTTTGAAATTTAAGTTTTTTAAAATAGTTTTGAAATTCGAGTTTTTTAAAATAGTTTTGAAATTCGAGTTTTTAAAATAATTTTGAAATTTAAGTTTTTAAAATAGTTTTGAAATTCGAGTTTTTAAACTAATTTTGAAATTTAAGTTTTTAAAATAGTTTTGAAATTCGAGTTTTTTAAAATAATTTTGAAATTTAAGTTTTTTTTTAAAATAGTTTTGAAATTCGAGTTTTTAAAATAATTTTGAAATTTAGGTTTTTTAAAATAGTTTTGAAATTCGAGTTAATTATCAATTTGATTTTAATTACTTAGTCATCTCACCCGATCTAAATTTTCAATCAGGGAATCCTATAATTTTTGTGAGATGAAATATGGTTGAATTTTTAGGATAAGGTTTAACTTTGTGTTAGATTCAGGTTTAGCTTTGGGTTTAACAGGTAGACATTCTTTGGATAAACTTCTGGGCTATGGTGAGTCACAAGGAGCTCATTAAAGTAACCATGTCTTCGAGGTCTTCCAAATAGTCCTACCCATTGAACTTAATACTAGTCCTTGGTCTAACTAGTTAGGATTCATTTAAGGGTAGCTTCGGTTAGTTCCACTTGACCAAATGCACCAGGTCGAAGTCATATCTTTCTAGACATGCGATGCCCAAGCTTCCCTAACGTACTATCATCCAAAAACTTCACCAGTACTGAGGTTCAAGTTAAACTTATCCCGTTTTAATCTGACCTTAATTACCCTGCCGGGTAATCTATTCTTGTTTTACCCATTCCGGGTAAATTAGGTTCTGTTACCCTGTCGGGTAGTTCAGTTGGAGGTGCCAGCTAGTTTGGATCCTCCATATATTTTTCAATTTAATTTTGAATTTTTAATTTCGAATTTTGAATTTAGATTTTGTAATTTGAATTTTGGATTTTTAATTTAATTTTGAATTTAGAATTCTGTAATTTGAATTTTGAATTTTAAATTTTGAATTTAGAATCTGTAATTTAATTTTTAATTTAATTTCGAATTTTGAATTTAGATTTTGTAATTTGAATTTTGAATTTTGAATTTAGAATTTATAATTTAATTTTGAATTTAGATTTTGTAATTTGAATTTTGAATTTAGATTTTGTAATTTGAATTTTGAATTTAGATTTTTAAGATCGTTTTCATATTAGTTTTCCCTAGATCACGGCCTCGATACGATCTGTCGAGGTAGTATATTTGATCCTTCGGAACCCAGTATTGGCCAAGTCCAACTTGATTGATCAATTTGGACTTGGGGACCCATGCTTGGACTAATTTACTACTTTGTTTGTTTATTAGGGATAAATAAGATTTATATTTCTTTTTATATCCTAGCCCAGTTCTATTATAGACGGCTCTTTATGTCCCAAGAATTAGGTCCAGATTCTTGGATCCTAGAGAGAATTTTTCTAAAGTAATTTTTAAATCTTTTAACTGATTCTTCATATTTGAATTTTCTTTCTCAAGTTGTTGTACTTGAGTTGAATCTTCAGTTTGAACTTGATCAGGTAAAGATTTTGAGTTAGTTACTCCTTTAAGAATGGTTACTTCTTTTAGAAGTGACTTAATTTTCAAATTTGACTTGGCTAATTTGTGAAGTAAATAATTGACTAAATTATTAAGCCTAGGAATACTTACAGCGGAGTCTGGCCCTTCGGAAACGGATACGGATCCGTGGCTTTGGTCGGAGTCGGCTTCTGACTCGCTCTCGGATTCGATGATCTGGTCCCGGGCCATCAATGCGAGTAAACTTGTTTGGTCGAGTTCATCGTCTTCGTCCTCCGAAGAAGATTCGTCCCAGGTTGCTTTTAGGGCCTTCTTCCTTCTTTGCTTTTTGGCCTCTTTTTGGTTGGGACAGTTGGCCTTGATATGGCCCTTCTGGTTGCACCCGAAACATGTGACTTCGAATTTTACCTTTGAGTTCGATTGGGCCTCCTTAGATTGAACTGGCTTCTTCAGATCTTTCTTGTTGAAGCCCTTCTTCTTCTTGTAGAGTTTCTTTACAAGATTCACAAATTCGCTGGCCAGTTCATCTTCTGAATCTTCTGAATTGAGTTCGTCTTCTGATTCTGATTCAACTTTTCGCCGTCCTCTTGATTCCCGTGTTCGACTCATTCCTGCAATCAAAGCAATACCTTTCTCAGATGGCTGTGCATTAGTTTGTTCATGGAGTTCAAATTCACTAAATAACTCGTCTAATTTTAAGGACGACAAATCCTTAGAGACTTTGTAGGCATCCACCATTGATGCCCACAATGTACTCCTAGGAAATGAGTTAAGAGCATACCTTATTATATCTCTGTTTTCTACCTTTTGCCCGATTCCATGAAGGGAATTCAGAATATCTTGAATTCGAGCATGTAAAGAACTTACCGTTTCTCCTTCCTGCATTTTCAAATTGTATAGTTTATTAAGTAACAAATCACGCTTACTTACCTTGGTTTCCGAGGTGCCCTCGTGAAGTTCGATCAGTTTCTCCCATAGTTCCTTTGCGGAGGAGAATGGACCGACTCTGTTGAGCTCTTCTTTGGTCAGACCGCACTGGATGGTGCAGGTGGCTTTGGCGTCGGCTTCCACTTTTTTGATAAATGCGGGCTCCCAGTTCTCACAAGATATAGGCTTACCGTCTGTACCAGTTGGTAGTTGCAGTCCTGTTTTGACGATCATCCAGGTGTCGAATTGGATTTTTAGATATATCTCCATTCGCCCCTTCCAATATCCGAAGTCTTCTCCGGAAAATAGTGGGGGACGAACGGTGCTATATCCTTCTTGTTGGACCATTTAGATCTACGAAAACAGAAACAACAAGATCTATTCCAAGACTAAGTCTTGGATTAGTAGTGCGGGAAGAAAAAAAAATAACAGGCTTAAGTGGTATTGACCAACTTTGAGCAGAAAATCGATTCGTGAAAAGAAATTAGAATATAGCTGTGAGGCTAAATTCTAATCGACTTCGAACAAAAAACCACGAAAAAATTTGTCTCGAATAGTGGTTGCACTGATTCAAGACGACCCCTCTCTGATACCAATTGTTGGATCGAGAAGCGCTAGAGGGGGGGGGGGGTGAATAGCGCTTGTGGCTATTTTGTACGATTATCGGAAACGTAAGAATTATCGGAGTAATTAAGCAGCGAAATAAAACAAAACAAACACACAGAGACAGGAGGATTTTTACTTCGTTCGGAGCCTTGATCGACTCCTACTCGAAGGCCCGCGATCCTTGATCGCTTCCGGTGGACAACAACTATAAGCTCGATAAAATGATTACAAGATGAAGTACAAGTAACTGGAAAAACTAGTTATACCGACGACAACAGTAGAATTTTGAAGCTTCGGGTCGTCGGAGACTTGTGGCAGCACTTCCGGGCGTCTTTCGGAGCAGCACGTTGAAGAGAGAAGACTTGGAATTCGTTGGTTTGAAGTGCTGGTCGAAACCCCCTTATAAAGGGTGTTCAAGGCGCCTTGAAGGCTGTTCAAGGCGCCTCCATGCTGCCTGGTCTTCCGCGTGGATCAAAACTGACCTGGTCGAATTTCATCCATTCAAGGCACCTTATATCCCTCTCAAGGCGCCTTCCAAGGCGCCTTCTGCCTTTCGCAGCCAGCTCAGCCTTTGCACCCGAGGCGCCTCCAAGCTCCATGGAGGCGCCTCGGACACTGTTCATCCGAGGCTTTAGGTTGCTCCTTTGCTCCTGCAAGACACGTTAGTCCCCAAACACTATCCTGCAACACAAAGTTAGCACAATAAACATTATTGAAGAAGTATAGACAGTTCCCGGACTGTCCGAATCTGACTTCGAATTTCCAACCGAAAACCCTAGGTCGACCCGACGCCTACTGTTCCCTCTACGGGGAACGCGCCCTCACCTACTCCACTCAGGAGATTTACCTGTTGCCAGTCGATCCTCCAGATTGATTGGACTTTTGCTCAGCACTCGATGCTTCCGGACTTTCTGCTGGACATCCGCTTCCCCGGCTAGTCCAGTCTTTCACCTGGTTCGCGACACCAGGACTTTTCACCTAGGGTTACCACCCCCTAGGACTTTTGCCTGAAGCCATCGACCTGCCAAGACTTTCCGCATAGGGTTACCACCCCCTATGACCTAGGGTTACCGCCCCCTAGGGTTTTCCCTTTGCCTAACCGCAGCTAGGACTTTCCTGAAATTCTCAAGTAGACTTGTTAGACTACAAAACATCTTAACTTTGAATTCTTTGCCATTATCAAAACACGAGTTCGATCGTCGGATGCTTCCCACACCAACACAATCTTTTAAAATCAAAGGTCAAGAATTTTTTTCATGATGAAGATAGAGTAATAGTTTGTTCTAATAGAGGATTTTTGTGACGTCCCTAGTTTTTTTTCATAACAATTCATATAAATATAACGGCGAACATCACTTACACATACTTTCATAGTGGGTTTTTAATTCAATGAAGTTACATAAATGTTTCTTAAAACATAAAATAATACAGAAACTAAATTGGAAGTTCTTCGGGTTGTACTGCCATTGTCCCGAGCTGGTTCACTGGTCAATATCTCTTGTCTCATTCATCCCATTATCTGAAAAAAGTTAAAATCTGTGAGTTGAGAGACTCAACCTATTCAAAACTGTGTTATGCAATAATTAGCGCCTATAATCTAGTGTACCAAGGAAACCACATTTTAGGTATCTTAGGACCTTCCTATTAATATACCATAAACGTAAGCATTGACATCGACATAAACATGCGAGCATAAACATAAGCATGCAAATGAACTTAGCATAATAATAGACTTAATAATGAGAATGCCCATAAGCATTGGCATAAGCATACATGCATGACATAAACACACACATAAGAATAGACTTAATCATGAATATATACATAAACATAGGCATAAATATACTGGCATGGCATAAACACAAACATGAGAATGGTTTTAATCATAAGCATGTACATAAACATAGGCATAAGCATACTGGCATGACATAAACACAAACATGAGAATAGACTTAATCATAAGCATCAGCGTGTAAATGAGCTAAGCATAAAAATAAACATAACTACATAGGATTAGTGAGCTCCAGGGCTAAAAACACCAGTCATAACCCCCGCCCCATTCATGAATACTAAGTTACGTATTTATATGGTTATCACAACCATGTTTCTAAAAAGGATCATATATCGTAAAATCTTTTTAAGGTAATGTTGGATCGTTGACAATGACTAGCTATTATCATGTGGTCAATTGATCAATCTCAGTTGTAAAATCATGGTACATGGCGGCGAAACGTCAGTAACTCTCGTCACTGGGTTGTGGCCTAACAAGGAAAACTAATATTGGGCTCCCTCTGGGTCTTATCCAGTAAACGGGATCCCTTTGGGCCTTTTCCCTCACGGTATTCTCATCAAATTATTATCATTTTGTCACAGGTAACTTATCCGATATTGGGTTCCCTCTAAGGTCTTTTCCCGTAAATGGAGTCCCTCTAGGACCTTTTCCCTCATGATATCCTCCTTAAATCTTTATCTTTATCATTATCATTATCATTATTATTTTGTTACGGTCAACTTACTCGATATTGGGCTCCCTCTGGGGCATTTTTTCTGTAAATGGGGTCCCTCTAGGGCCTTTCCCACACGGTATCTTCATTAAATCCTTTGTTGGCGCTGAGAATTCCGTTTTGTATAAATCCCCTGTACAAAAATTTGTACGAGCATAGAACCTTTCCTAGCAACCCACATGCTCGATCAGATATGTGTTTGATCAATCAAGCAAGTTCTTGATTGATCAAAGCGCACCTTGATCGAGGCACAAGATCGCTGGCCTCTTGTGTTTGTATTCAAAATCGATACTCAAAATCAATACAAAGAAAAATGAAACTAGGTACGCAGCGGAATTAAAGAACTAATTGTACCTTTCTTCGTAGCTAAAGACCTCAAGATCTTCTGCCGTATTCCTCTCCTCTTCTTGGACGTCATGTGGATGATGATTTACCAAGACAACACCACCCTCTTTTCTTCTCTTCCAAAACCGTCGGCCACAAAAGAATCGCTAGGATGGGGCACCTTCTAATCTTCTTCCTTCTCTTCTTCTTCCTTTTCTTTCTCTTCTTCCTCTTCTTCCGTTCTTTAAGCCACCGACCACCAAGAACAATAAGTGTCGTCGGCCCTAGCTAGGAGAGGAAAGGGGGCGACCCTTGGTGGAGGTGGCGCCGGCCCTAGGTGGGGTTGAAGGTGGCGCCGGCCACAAGGAGAAGAAGAGGGAAAGGGGAGAGAAGAATAGGTTTGTGCCGCTGGCCCTAGGAGGAGGAGAGGGGGCGACAACCACAAGGAGAGAAGGGATTATGGAGAATAAGAAAGTTAAGTTTTAGGGACCACATCCTACTCCTTTTTATAGACTTGTCGTCAATTCCAAGGAAAGAAAAATTAACAAAATTTTGTTTAGAAAAAAATCTAAACAAATTATATTAAAACAAACCAATTTAAATTAAACTAAACCAAGTTAAGTTAAACTAAACCAAGTTAAGTTAAACCAAACCAAGTTAAGTTAAACCAAACCCCGGTTATGGATGGGTGGATGCAAGGCTTTATATATAGAGGCTACAACAGGGACCGAGAGGAGGAATTGGTTTTGGCCTCCTGATGGACTTGAGCTTCCTGTGTTCGACCCGAACACCCAACTCAAGTTCATCAATAATAACTCATACCACTAAAGGGTCATTATTGAACTACTGCACCAATCCCATATTACAATATGAATTCCTACTTATAATGAGTGCGTTAATCTCCCTATGTTTAAGATATCGTATGTCCATTAATTAAATAAGTCACTGACAACTCATTTAATTAATATCTAACTCCAAGAGTAGTACCACTCAACTTTATTATCATGTCGGACTAAGTCCACCTGCAGGGTTTACATGATAATCCTTATAAGCTCCTCAAGGGGACATCATCAACCTAAATAAATAAGACATAGTTTCCCTTTATAATCAACAACACACCATATAAATAATACTATCTCCCAACTTATCGGGCCTATTGATTTAACGAATAAATCTCACTCATTGATAAGTTAAAGAAATAAATACTAAGTATATGCGTTTGTTATTATATCGGGATTAAGAGTACGCACATCCATAATAATAGAGGTTATGTTCTTTTATATAGTTAGTATAAATCGAATAACCTCAAATGGTCCTGATCAATACACACATAGTATATAGTGTAATTATATAGTCAAGACAAACTAATACCAAATTACACTACAACCGTTCCAATGGTTTATCCCTATCCATCTTGGTTGTGAGCTACTATTTATAATTTATAAGGAATTGATAACATGATCTTCTATGTGGCACCACACACCATGTTATCTATAATATAAATTAAATGGACAACTGCATCGATATATAAAATGCAGACATTTGACTAAAGTGAACATAAAGTTAAGCACAAGCATGCAAATTCATAATACAAGCTTAAGCATAGACTTGTTCATCAACATAGCATGAGCATGTATAGCAACTTAGACATGACATAATCGTAAACCTAAACATAAGCATACAAATTCATATCATAAGCTTAAGCATAGACTTGTATATCAACATAGCATGAATATGCATAGTAACTTAGACATGACATAATCGTAAACCTAAACATAGCATGCAAATTCATATCATAAACTTAAGCATAGACTTGTGCATCAACATAGCATGAGCATGCATAGCAACTTAGACATGGTATAATCACAAACCTAAATGTAAGCATGCAAATTCATATCATACCTATAGCTTACTAAACTATCATGATGTGAAGCAAGAGTAAGCACAAGCACACTAAGCAAATTCTAAAATTTACAAATTTATAGGAACTAACATGAGATCACTTTCTTAAAACATAAAAGAGCATAAGGAGCTATTAAATCTGAAACCTACAAATTATACAATCCCTCTAGAGCATCAAGGAAAGTGCCACTTCTAACAGAAAGCAAGTATAAGGACCTAAACATGATTATAAGGGAAAGGCATAATTTAGCTTAACCAGTTGAACCCTAAGGATCCTAAACTTGCATTCCATTAATGAGTTAATAAGGTTCTAATGTCATAGCATTTGAAATGGTGTACATCGGAATTTAATTGGCACATATCAAATGAACTAACTTATCAATGACATTATACAATGAAAGGTCATCGAGGACATGTTTTATAACCTAACTTGTTAAGCCCTAAGGATCCAAAACTATCATCACTTTGATGAGTTGTTAAGGTTACTGATTGCATAACATTTATCATGATACAAACCGAAATTTAAGCTATAACATGTGATATTAAACAACTAGCATCTCAACAGCATCATTCAATGGTCTTACTACATTGAATATGAAGATCCCCACATATTTTTATAGTATTTAAGGGACCTTAAATTCTGATGAGACATACTAAAATATTCTCTATATAGTAACCATGAGTTTCATAATTTTAAGGGTAATTATATGCATCAATAATATGAAGAAACTACATAAAATGTTAAAATGACAAACAAGGATCCAATTTAATGAAGCATGAAGAATTCTAATATTTTCACTAGTGATTAAATGACATTAAATTCAAATTTAATTCACCTAAATATTCACCATACAATAACCATGAGTTCTCTAATTTTAAGAGTCATTATATGCATCAAAGGAATGAAGAGATGACATAAAATGTTAAAACAACAAACAATGTTCCGATTTCATGAAGTATGAGGGAACCTAACATTTTCACCATCGATTAAATGACATTAAATTTAGATTTAATTCACCTAAATATTCTTCATATAGTATCCATGAGTTCTCTAATTTTAGGGGTCATTGTATGAATCAAAAGAAAGAAGAAACTATATGAAATGTTAAAACTACAAATAATAGTTCAATTTCATGAAATATGATGTATCTTAATGTTTTCACCAATGGTTAAACAGTGTTAAATTTATATTAATTCACCTAAACACTCTCTATGCATGTCCCTTAATTTTAAATATTATATGAAAAATTTTAAGCACATAGAAGACCAAGAACATGCACAAACTTGTAAAGTAGAAGCATGATGGACAACCTTTAAAATTTAGTGAGAAAATTATCCCTTCAAGAAATCCAAAATCCTCTATTCATGCAAACCATTTGAAGCTTAGGAAAGGAACATAAACTAGGGAATCATTCTTAAAACAAACAACTATAAAAATCAATCTATAAACCCAAAGTGCACTAATTATAGTTGTTGGTGTAGCATCAGATGATCGAACCTGAGTTTTGATTATATCAAAGGGTCCAAAGTTAAGTTATCTTGTGATCTAACAAGGTTCATTGAGTTTACAGGAAAATCCTAAGTTGCCTTAGGTAAAAGTCCTAGTAGATTCTGTTGGTCCCTTTGGAGGCCGGCAAGAGGGGAGGGGTAAATTGCCCTACAAAGTAAAACTCGAACCTTTCTCGGATTTCAACTATATAATGAACACTTGTAATAAATAAATAAGAGAGACTAAGTAAAGAAAAGCAGACACCAGAGTTTTACTTGGTTTGCAATCAGGGGATTACTAATCCAAGGAAAGTAAGCGCACTATCTGATTCTCCTCTGGGCGGAGTAGCCTCTTTATAATGTTGATAGCACAAATAAAAAGAACAGAATTGAAAGCACAGAAAGAATTGATTACAAGTGAGTTGTTTAAGCTGTGCAGACCAGTGCTATATTTATAGCACTGGTCGGGGCGCCCCGAAGGGGTTCCGGGCGCCCTGGGGGGATAAATTTTATCCCCCAACGGTCGGATCGAGTCAAATCTCGATCCTGGTCAAAAAGTCATCTCCGGGCGCCCCGGGCTGCTCAGGGCGCCCTGGACTGCTCAGGGCGCCCTGAGCCCTGAAGTCAACACAGTTGACTTTTTCCGCTCCGGCTCAACTCGTCTCGGTCCGGGTCTTCTTCGCTCCGGCTCCGCTAGCTTGGGTGATCTCGGCCATCCGGAATAGGGCTCACCCGATGTAACACCCCACCCTCCTCACTACTGGACTGTGAGGGCGGAGCGCTACTGGACTACTAACTTTACTTAACTATCCTTGTTCACATGTTGATAGTAAGTCCTAAAACTCTCGGAGAACTCAAAACTTACAATTAACTAGCAGCGGAAGACTAAATGACTAATCTAATACATTCTACTCAACTCTTTGTTAATAAATTCTTATGCTAAATCCCAAGGCTTCTATAGTCCAGGCATCACACATCCATCCGCACCTCCTTGTCGCCTTCCTTTGCTATAACTTTTCCTTTCCTTTATCTGCAGTAAGAGGAAATGCAACTATAAGCAAAATTACTTAGTAAGCGCTATCTAACTCACAAAACTCTAGTATGCATGTAAGCTGAAAGAAATCTAGAAACTGAATGCTCATCTAATAGCAAACGAAACATAACATACCGAAATACTAAACATGTAAGCAAATCTAAACAACATGTCAGTATATAAGAAATCTAAACTTGCTGAATTTTAAACTTATGTGAAGCTTATTTCTTTTGTTTGAAAACTTATACTTTAATACTTCAAAATAATAATCAACTTTCTTCTTGGGCCCGACAACTGTACTTGCTATGCGCGCATCCCTAACTATACCTGAGATAGCTGGTCCCGAATCTAGTAGGATTTACTAGGTTATCTAAACCTAGGGACGACTATGGGAGCCCAGCCCAAGGACAACTGAGAGTCCTGCATACTAGGTTATCTATGTAGGATCGAAAAGAATTTAGATATCTCTACAATGACATGATATTGTCCACTTTGGGCCTAAGCCCTCATGGTTTTACTCTTGGGCTCTACCCAAAAGGCCTCATGCTAATGGAGATATCTTTCTCTTATAAACCCATGATCTTTTCCATGTGTGTTTCAATGTGGGACTATGTTTGCAACCTTGCAACCCCAACAATCCCCCCCTCAAACAAAGGACCACGGGCTTTCCACGTCCAATCCTTGACCCACCAGGTCTTCCTGCCCCTCGGTCTACCTGACCTACTAGGACTTCCTTGCCTAGCCGCAACTAGGACTTCCTGCCCCTCCGTCTACCTGACCTACTAGGACTTCCTGCCCCTCGGTCTACCTGACCTACTAGGACTTCCTTGCCTAGCCACAACTAGGACTTCCTGCCTGGTGTCTGGTCCTCTTGATCCGAACATAGGAGCCCCCACTTTTTTTGTTCGAGGTCAATATTGTACTCACATGGTTCAATCAGACCATAGCTCTTATGCACAGTCGGTGGTTAAACCTTCTGGCAGTCCGGGCTCTGATACCAATTGTAGGATCGAAAAGAATTTATATATCTCCACAATGACATGATATTGTCCACTTTGGGCCTAAGCCCTCATGGTTTTGCTCTTGGGCTCTACCCAAAAGGCCTCATGCTAATGGAGATATCTTTCTCTTATAAACCCATGATCTTTTCCATGTGTGTTTCAATGTGGGACTATGTTTGCAACCTTGCAACGCCAACAATCTAAACCTAGGGACGACTATGGGAGCCCAACCCAAGGACAACTGAGAGTCCAGTACAGTGCCACTGATAAAAGTAAAATACTTGTTATCTTTTAATACTTCTAATATATAATGCCTCGGCATTTTAACGAGCACCTTGTGTACCAAAATCCCTAAAGTCTTGACTTTGGGATCTACTTAAGGCCTTGGCCTTTTTCTTTCTTTTCTTTATCTTTCTTATACTTGTTAATACCTCTAATAAAAGAATGCTTCTTTAAAAACTGAAATGTTTAAACAAATTCTAACTTTGAAATGCATAAACAAAAATCTGCATATTATGCTAATCAAGATTCTGCATACTATTCTAATCAAGATTCTGCATTCTATGCTACACTATTTCTGCATACTATGCAAACATAAAATCTGCACTATAAGCTTAATTAAAATCTGCACTATAAGCCTACATAAAAATCTGCACTATAAGCTTAATTAAAATCTGTACTATAGGCTTAATTAAAAATCTGCACTATAAGCGCTTAATTAAAATCTGCAATATAAGCTCTACATAAAAATCTGCATTATAAACTTAATTAAAATCTGCACTATAGGCTTAATTAAAAATCTGTACTATAAGCGCTTAATTAAAATCTGTAATATAAGCTCTACATAAAAATCTGCACTATAAGCTTAATTAAAATTTGCACTAAAGGCTTAATTAAAAATCTGCACTATAAGCGCTTAATTAAAATCTGCAATATAAGCTCTACATAAAAATCTACATTATAAGCTTAATTAAAATCTGCACTATAGGCTTAATTAAAAATCTATACTATAAGCGCTTCTTATGCTTCGAATTCAAGAACAACAAAGGTCCGAAACTACTCCTACTGCAGGTGAGAAGCACTTACCTTGATTCTTGGACTCACAACCAAACAAAAAGGGCTTCTAGGACCTTGGTCGACCGCCGGAGATGATGCCCTAACTCCCTTTCATTTTCTGCCTGAGCTCTGCCATCGTACGTAGAAGAGAAGGAGAGAATGGTTTAAGTCACCGGAAAACAGAGCATCAACTTATCCCTTTTTATAACTTAATATTTCTGTTAACTCCTTAAATAAATTCGCTACCTTTTCTAAACAGACAAATCCAACATCAACTTATCCCTTTTATAATCCAATATTCTGCTAACTATCTTAAATAAATTCGCTACCTTTTCTAAATAGACAAATCCAACATCAACTTATCCCTTTTATAATATTCTGTTAACTATCTTAAATAAATTCGCTACCTTTTCTAAACAGACAAATCCAAGATCAACTTATCCCTTTTATAATCCAATATTCTGTTAACTATCTTAAATAAATTCGCTACCTTTTCTAAACAGAAAAATCCGTTTGCCTACCTGGTCAGCTGAGTTTTAACCGAGTCAAAAGTCGTGGGTTCAATTCTCAGCTTGGATATTTTTTTGTCGAAACTTCCTTCGTTTAGTAAAAATACCAAACGACTTCCAAAAATTACATAAAAATACTCTAAAAATCTCTAGAATATTTCTAAAATATTTCTAAATATTTTTAAGAACTTTTAGAACTCCTAATGAGGAAAATTGGGTCGTTACACCCGAACCCAAATTCCGGCCTTCTTCTCAAGCAGCCTTCCTTCTCGGTTTCTCGTCCCTCGAACGCCGCGCACGTTCTTCTCGTCCACCGGTGTACTCTTCCGCGGTCACCTCGTCCCTTGGACGCACCGAGCCGGTCGGCTCTCTCCCCGTGCCGTCCTTCTCGCTAGTCGCGCCTTCCGCTCGACTTCCTGTGTTCCTAAGCTCCTGCACACTTAGACACAAGGGTTAAACAAACGCAGGACCTAACTTAGCTTGTTTGATCACATCAAAACACCTTGGGGTTCCAACAGATTCTAGGTAGGTGGAAAACCTTAGGAGGTGGTAACCCTAGGTCCTAGGGGGCTGTAACCCTAGGTGATGGAAAGTCCTAACTGTAGTTAGACAGGTAAAAAACTCTAGGGGGTGGTAATCCTATGTCCTAGAAGGTGGTAACCCTAGGTGGAAAGTCTTGGCGGATCGAGCACTTTGGGTAAAATCCTAGTGTCAGGAACTCTAGGTGAAAACCCTGGTAGTCGTGGACCGGGTGGAAGTCTGGACGGGTCGTAGAGTGGACGTCTAACATGAAGACCTGAAGTCTCGGGCGCTGAGAAAAAGTCCAGTCAGTCTAGAGGACCGGTTTGGCAACAAGTAACTTCTCCTGAGAGGAGTAGGTAAGGACGCATTCCCGGGTGAAGGAACAGTAGGCATCGGTTCGACCTAGGATTTCCTGAGGAAATCCAAAGTTAGAACCGGAGACTTTGAAGGTTGTCAAGTTATTGATTTATATATTATTTTCTATTTTGTCTAATTCTATTTTGCAAGAAACTTACAGTTTTACAGGGTTGGACTTAGCCTTGATCGGTCGACTGAACGTCTGGATCGATTGACCGAACCTCAATACAAAAGGATCAGAATTCCATCTCTTAGTGAAGTGTTGACCAGAGGTTCGGTCGACCAAATCTCGGGATCGGTCGACCTAACCGAGGATAGACAGAGACTCAGTTGAGCTGGATTGTTCGGATTGGATGAGGCGAAGATCATCAGTTGATTGATCGACCGAACGACAAGATTGGTTGATCGAATGAAGGTGTTATCCGGAGAGGCTGCATCTAGATGGAAGGCCGGGAGGATTTAGCAGGTTCGGTCAACCGAACTGGGGATCGGTCGACCTATCCGAGTCGAGTCAAAACTTGATCCTAAGATCAGAGGATCTAGATTAGGTTTGAAGAGTTTGTAAAAAGGGGTCTTGGCCAGCACTTCAGGAACACCGAAACTCAGACTACTTGCGCTGCTGTGTGCTGCTCCGAAATGCTTTAACAACGTTAAACTGCTGCTCTGACAATTGACGACTCTTTTATTCATCCTTATATTGTCGGTATACTTTGTTTAGTTTTGTACTTGTAATTGCTTACTTGTAATGAATTTCTGAGCTATTAGTGATTGCTCACTGAAAGCGATCAATGATTACGGGCCTTGGAGTAGGAATCGTCACAGGCTCCGAACCAAGTACAAGAAATCGTGTTAGAAATTGCTTTTGTGTCTTTCTTTATTCCGCTGCGTTCTTATTTTATGTTTTATGATAAAAGAAATAAATTATCCACGAGTGCTATTCACTCCCCTCCCCCCTCTAGCACGTCATCGATCCTATAATTAGTATCAACGCTAGACCTCTCTGAATTGGTGAAACCACTAATCGAGCAGAGGAGGCTCTTTTTGAAAGAAAATTATACGTTTTTCATTTTTTCCCTCCAAACTATCTTTGAAAAATTCTTTTTCTTCTTTTCACTATTGGTTAGTATTAGCAAAATATTGCAGTTACCAAAATTTGTAATAATATTTTTTTTATTAATATTTTATTAATACTTTATTATTTTTTCGAAAATAGTAAATTTCTAATTTTATTTTTCTCCCGCACTACTAATCTATGACCAAGTCTTGGAACATTTGTTATTATTTTTTTTATGTGAGATTCTTTTTTAATGGCCCGCCAAGAAGGCTACAGCACAACTCGCCCACCTCTTTTCTCAGGTGAAGAATTCAGCTACTGGAAGGGATGAATGAAGTACCATCTCAAGTTGCAGGTGGAAATGTGGATAATAATCTAGACATGATTCATATTTCCCACCGAAGATGGTGTCCTTGTCCCCTGCGACAAATGGGACACACCAACCCGCAAAAAGATTGAAGTCGATGCAAAAGCAGCATAAACTCTTCAATGCGGTCTAACCAAAGAAGAGCTGAACCAGGTTCGTCCCTTCAACAATGTAAAGGAGTTGTGGGAAAAATTGATCGAGCTACACGAGAACACTTCTGACACGAAGGTAAGCAAATGAGACTTAATATTAAATAAATTATATAATATAAAAATACAGGAAGGTGAGTCAGTGAGCTAGCTTCATGCTCGCATATAAGATCTTCTGAACGGACTCTGCGTGATCAGACAGAAAGTGGAGAACCGCGACGTAATAAGGTACGTACTAAATACTTTTCCAAGGAATACATTATGGGCATCAATGGTAGAAGTCTACAAAGTATCCAAGGATCTTTCGTTAATTAGACTAGATGAACTCTTTTCAAAATTTGAACTTCATAAACAGACTAATGCATTGCCAGGTGAGAAAGGTATTGCTTTAATTACAGGTGCAAGTATAACACAGGAACCAAGGCTCAAGCGTTAAACTAAACCAGAGTCCGAAGATGAACCAGACTTAGAAGACAATGATGAGATTGCTGCCAAACTCGTAAACCTAGTCCGGAGATTATACAAGAAAAAAAAAAGATTCATTAAAAAGGAGATCAAAAAGGTGATCCAATCAAAAATAACGCAACCAAGCCCTAAAATTAAGTCAGAAGTAACTTTCTATGGTTATAACAAGAAGGGACACTACAAGCCTGAATGTCAAAACTAGAAGCAAGGAAGAAGGAAGGCATTAAAGGCAACGTGGTCCGAGTCATTAGAAGACTCAGATAAAGAAGGACACGAAGAACCGAGCTTCCTTGCCCTACCGGTACAAGCTTACGTTGTCGAAACCGAGTCCGAGTCCGAAATTAGAGCTGAATATGAAACCGAGTTTGAAGGAAGCCACGGATCCGCATCTGATTCAGAAGGCTCCCAAACCAATGTGAGTATCTCTTTAATTAGATCACATAACTTAATTTCTTATTTGTCGAGAAAGATAGCTAAGTCCAATCTCCAGGTCAAATCACTCCAAGAGGAGGTCAAAGCCCTTAACCCAAGCTCCTTGACTGAATCGAGTCAGATTGGAACTTTACTCAAGTCCAAAAGCTTGAGGAAGAAAATTCCAGCCTGAAAAGCCAAGTCAAGGAACTGAAAGATACATTGGAATGGTTCACCTTGGGTTCCAAAAATCTTGATCTGATTCTTGGAAAACTAAGAGCCGTATACAATCGATCTGGACTTGGATATAAGGCTAACCATAAGTTTAGATCTTATCTATCGCTTATTAATTGAACACATAGAAGAACAGTCTAAGCATGAGTCCCAAAGTCTAATTTGACTAATCAAGTTGGACTTGGTCAATATTGGATCCCCAAGGATCAAATTCATTATCTTGATAGACCTTATTGAGGCGATGATCCAGGGGAAGCCAATAACATGACCATTTTTATCATAAAATAAAATTGTCTGATGTTTGATTTAGTGTTTTTTATTATTCATGCTTAGAATAGGGAAGATAAGGACTTAGGCTTGATCTACGCTTGACTAATTAGACCTAGGATTTTTCAGGAAAAATTTAAATATTCAATTTCTTTAAAAGATTTTGTCTAGAAGTGGTTGATGATCCAATACCCAAGAATGCCTAGTGCCTCGCCATAGCCTAGAAGCTAATTATTGAAATAAATATTTAATTGACTAGCTGTTAAACCTTAGACTAACTCAAATGTTGATCAATTCTTAGATTGGAATTTAAATTGAAGATTGAATTAACCATCTCACAAAACTATTAAGATTCCCTGTTTGAAAATCTAGAAAAAAGTGAGATTGACCTAGATTTAAAGTAGTTAACTAAACCTAAATTAATTAAATTAAGGCTAACTCAATTAAAATTCTTAATTAATTTCAAATTCATAATTAATTTCAAAGTCTAATTAATTAAAAATCATAATTAATTTAAAATCATAAGTAATTTCAAAATCTAATTAATTATAAAATCATAATTAATTTTAAAATCTAATTAATTACAAAAGTCTAATTAGTTTTAAAATCATAATTAATTTTAAAATCTAATTAATTACAAAATCTTAATTCATTTCAAAATTTAATTATTTACAAAAGTTTAATTAATTTTTAAAATCTTAATTATTTTTAAATCACAATTAATTTTCAAATCATGATCAATTTTTAAAAATATAATTAATTTCAATTAATTGATTATTTTCAAATTCTATATTTCAAACTTAATTAATTTTCAATATGTTAATGTTAATTAATTTTTAAATTATAATTAATCTTTAAAATTTTAATATTTTAATCTTCAAAATTTTCCTTTGCCTAACCCTTAGTTAGAACCGTACCCTTACCTAACCCTCGAGTTAGGACTTTGCCCGTCAAGTAACCAGTCCTTCATGACCTACTTGACTTCTTTCTCACACATTGTCAAGTATCTAATCAATCTTGACCTACTTGACCTCTTCTCACATATTGTCCAAAATATATTGTCCAAACATTGAAACTCAAATCCAATCCACTCGAGCTTAGTCAAATTGGTCAACTTTGACGTAGGGACAATTGCACCAACAATCTTCTAACAAAAGGTTATGAATTGATTGAGGCAATTGATTCAAGCGTCAACAATCATTCGAGGCCTTTTTCGCAAGAGAACAGAAAGTGTGGGAATCGATTGGACAATCGATTAGGTAACTTTTTCTCTCACGAACAGAAGCTTCGGAATTGATTGACTTAATCAATTGGAAGTTGGTAATCGATTGGTGTAACTCACTAATATAATCTATTAGACGGGCAAAAAAAAGAGCCTTTCTGGATATTTTGAATGGTCGATCTGACGTGACAAACAATTAGAAGTAAGGCTAATCAATTGGGAGACATTTTCTAGCCTGAGAAAAACTCTAGAAAAAGGGGTTTCACAATGTTTTTAAAATGCCAATTCTTGAGAGTTTTAGAACAAAGAATTGTTGTATTTTCATCTACCAAGAGGCAATTCAAAGCAAGAAAAGAGCAAACAATGTATGATTTCTTATTGTAAACCCTAAAATCATTCTCAATTGTGTTTTGTATTTATGTTCTTGTTTTTTTGTTGTATTCTTGTGTTCGAGATTATGCAAAATTTCTTTACCTCCGGAAAGGAGATTTTCATAGTGAAGCCGTGAGTAAGGAGTGTAATCCTTGGATTAGTTACCTGAAAGAGGTGGATACTGTTGAGACACTTCGAGAGCTAGAGGGGAGTGATTAGCTCTAGTTGCTTCGTTAATGATTATTTGTAGTGAAAAATTTGGAGCAATGCTAACACCCTTGATTTTACTTAGTATCCACCTCGTTGAGGTGACTAATTTAAGGATCTACTCTCCTCACTCATAGACACTATGAAAACCTCCTTCTAGGAGGTGGAGAAGTCTCGTACAAGAAAATATGAGAAATGTAACAAGAAATACAATAAGAAGAAGGAAATAAATATACCAATAAAGGACCTTTACTTTTAATCTCTTGTTGTTGTGGATTACCTCTTGACGTTTGGAAATGCAACATCACTTCGCTCTAAGAATCACCCAGAATCAATAGCGAAGAGTTGCCAATTTGAATCTTTATGAAACCTTATATCCTGTGGATTAGAGCTCTCAATCAATTGGTCTTACCCCCAATCGATTGTCATGTTAGATCCAAGCACATTCAACCATACAAATCTCGCAACGACTCTTTTCTTCTTCTCTCAATAAATTACCTAATTGATTAAGAGGTTTTAATTGATCAGCTGATCAATTACGAAGTTCACTGTGCATCGCGAAGAACTCCCCTTAATCGATTGAGGATGCTTAAGATTGATTGTCCAATCGATCCAGTGATTTACTGTTCTTCACGAAAAACTCCTCCAAATCAATTGGCTAATCGATTAGAGAGTACTGAATCGATTGTCCAATCGATTCAGTACCTCTCTGTGCTCGCGATTTAGGCTCTCAATCGATTACCTAATCTATTAAACTTAGGTTAATCGATTACCTTACCCATTCGACTGCCCCAATCCTAACTTACCTAATCCGAGTCTAGGGCTTCCTTGCCCAACATCCGGTCAACTGTGATATGTTGGGACTTTTCATCTCGTGTCAACTTTTCGTTGGACTTCTGATCATCAAGTGCAGTCGTCCTTGACTCACTTAGATTTTCCTCTTGCCTAACCGTAGTTAGAACTTTTCTTTTGCCAACGTGCGGTCCTCCTTGATCCACTTGGAATTTCCTTTGCCTAATCGCAGTTAGGATTCTCCTTTGCCAACGGGCAGTCCTCCTTGACCCACTTAAACTTTCCATTACCTAACCATAGGCAGGACTTTCCTTTTCCAATGTGTGATCATTTTTTATCCACTTGGACTTCCCTTTGTCTAACTCTAGAGTTAGGACTTTGTCTTACCTAAGCTTCAAGTTAGGAGTTTACTAGTCAAGTATCCGATCCTTCTATGACCTACTTCACTTTTATTTCACATATCGTCAAGTATCCGACAATCTTGATATACTTGATATCTTTTATATATTTTTCAAATATATTGTCTAAACTTCAAAATTCAAACTCGAATCCACTCGATCTTAATCAAACTAATTAATCTTGATCCAAGGATGATTATACCAATAGTCTTCCAATAAATATCAAGTAAAATTGAAGATGTTAATATTATGAAATATTTGCTTTAAGTTTTCACTGCAAATCAAATTCGAAAAAATAAAGTAAACTATTCACCCGCTAATCAAATTCGAAAAAATAAAGTAAACTATTCACCCGCTAATTCATATGTGTCCTAACAAAAACTTTAGTGGAATAAATATTACCTTAAAGATAGATGGTCTAATCCTCGCTTCAACCTTAGGACTTACTTGAAAGAGTGTTCAGAATATCCAAAATTAAGAATATGTTGGCCAAGTCGCATAACTATATTCTAGAATAACTAGCCCTAGCGGGTGTGTAGATTAGGGGTATAAACGAATCGAATCGAACTGAATATGTAGAAAAATTTAAGATTCGAATTCGGCTCGAAATAGGTATATTCGAGTTCGAGCTTGAGCTCGAAAAATTCAAAATGTTTGGTTCGAATTAAGACTCGGGTTCGAGTTCGACTCGAAATATTCGAACATGTTCGCGAACTATTTGAATTATTGCTCGAAAATATATTCGAAAGACTTAAATTTATTTATTTAATATATATTTAACTTATATTAACAAATATTAAGGCTCGCGAGCGACTCGAACAATATAATTTGAGTTCGAGTTCGGCTCGAATTCGATAAATTACGAATCATATATTTTTTGAACCGGCTCGATTCGTTTGCAGCCTTAGTGTAAACCACTCAAAGGGGCGTGTCAACTAAGTTTAATGACTATGCATCCAAGATGATGACCTTGTACATATGTACATTGTTATGCATATCAATTTTGTCTTTAAGAACCATGATATTCGATGGGCTTAACCCTTTCAAGTGCGTTAACCAAATTCTAGACTTTGCTAATATACATGAAGTCCATTTACCATAGGTTTTATGTTTTTTCTTTCCATTTCTTAAAATTGATTTTCTAATATCGCTTTCTTATAGGCATAGGTCCATTATCCTCTAAGAGAAGCACGTCGCTATGTGAGAATATTTGAGAGACATATATCTCTTAGGCTTTCGGCGAACCCATCAAGACCCTATGTGGTCCTTGTATCTCCAATAGTGAGTTTGCCGTAATTGTTTGTACTATTCCTCACTGCATTAAGATAGAGGTGTAGTTAAGATTTAAAATTATCTGAGGTTAATCATCGGTGTTGGTGTTCCAATGATAATGATTGTGATCGAGTTATGATGACAGGGCATAGTCGACGTCGCTTGTGGTAGGGAGAGCAACGATGACAAAATTATCAATGAGGATATCAATAAATGTGATGTTGTGATAGTCAGGGAGGAAGGTAGCGACGACAGGGCTGGGGACGATGGCTGCAATAATGTCCCACGAATATAGCATGCTAATAGGGAGAAGGTTTGTTGCGGTTGTAATAGTCAAGTCGTGGCTAAACACATGCGAGGAGGGACAAGGAAAGCGATGGCGCGTGCTGCTCGTGCGGCAGATAGAGCAGTGCGTGTAGGTAGATGAAGCAGCAAATAGGAGAAAATTTAGGATTAATTAAAATTTTTGATAATTCTATTAAATAAGGACTAAAATATAATTATTATGAATAATATGAGCTAAAATAAAATGATGATAAAACTAAAATAAAATTTTAATTGTATTTTTTAAACAATGAGTGTATCTAGCCCAAGGTGGGCTCCGCCCATTAAGACCTATTCATCTCAATTCCATTGCAAGTTTTAGCAAATCGTGATGGAAAAAATTGCAATGTGTAACAACCATGAGAATAAAAGTAAGAACAAGCATTTAAAGAAATTGGCGTCTACCTTAGAAGATAAAATTAATGCATTTGCACCTCCATACGAAGACATTTAGGGTTTTATATGCTATTTTTTATTATTTTTGATTACTTTTTATTATTTTCGATTAACATGTCATGTTTAAGTATCATGATTGCTTGTCTTTGGTCCTCTTGGGGGCGGTACGATGGTTAAAACATAAGATGTCGTCATATGAAATCTTTGGGATAAAAACTCAATGTGTCTGAGCATATCTTCCCCTAATGTCTTATCATTTGTACTAATAGTTAGTAGTCATTCGTGATTTACCTTTTCCGTGTTGATATAGAGACAAATTGACGGAGACACTGGTCATCAAATCATCTTTTTGTCACATGATTGCTGGTCTTTGTGTTTTAAATATCTATTTGCATAAAATTAAGATGATCTATATGTTAGACAAACTATTTACGACAAGACCTTCAAACATATCACATTAAACATTGGATACATTATTAATCATCTAATAAGACACAGATGATAAGTGTGAGATGCTAGGATGGTTTTTTGTTAAACACATTATGGCACCTAAAATCAAACCTATCATAATCTAAGTTGAATTAGTAGCCAAGTGATGATTTGATAACACTTAGAGATAAATTTTATTATTAATTAACTGATTGATCGAGCAAAAGTAATTTTTTAATGAAAAACCATCCGATTAATCAATTGTGGCAGAAAATTCAAAAGAAATATAATGTTCAATTATTTAGCAAGCAATTTAAGTATTATATATACATCTATGTGTGAATTTTGAATTTGCCTATTCTTGATGATTAGATCATTATATGTCACTTGGAATATTGCCACAACATGTATGGACTCATCTTTATCATTTATACCATGATTATTTGAATTTTTGACACAATATATCAACGAGAATTGGTTTATAAGACCTAATATTGTGATAGATACAAATTGATTATCTTCCTAAGATGCTCATCAACAAGTAATGCATGCAATTAAGTGTTAAAAAGATACAATCATAGGCAAATATAAAACATCAATCATCATAAATAAAAAACAAATGTTAGCATGATAGAGACAATCATGCCAATATGACAAGAGGAAGCTAAACCTTTTACATCTCTCCTTTGACAAACAACGACAAAAATGAATAATAGAAGTATCAATCAGATAATATGATAGGATAAAGACAAGAAGTACACAAATGATCATCCCAAGTTATTAGGATTGTGAAGGGGCCTTGCTCTGCCTTGTATGAAGGAGTGGTTTATATATAATAGATTTGTAGAAGTGATTAACCTAGCTAATTAATTGGTCATGATGATGATGCGATGATTAAGTTTTTAAGAGATTCCACTTGGCTAATTTTGATCGTCAAATGCACCATTATATATCTCAATTATCTTGTTCCACACATTTTTGCCACTTTCATAACCTCGAGTCCACCGATATCCTCTCAAGCTCCAAATCTACTTGACCCAAGCCTACAAGGCTACAGGCCTCTAATCCATCGAGCTCTCTCAAGCTCTAAGTCCATTCAATTCAACTTCTAACCCTTGAGTCCGTTGAACTCCACCCGAGCTCAATCCCTACTCAATGTTGGCCTCCTTGCCCTCAAGGCACCAATAATCTCCATGTTAAAATTAATCATATTTGATGAAATCACATTAAATGCACGCCTAAATTACGTTATAATATCAAAATTACCTAAACAATATTATGAAATCTATTCAGAAATCATTTTCCTAACACCTTTAACGCTCGCACTTTCCTCAAGATCCCTGAGGATAATTTTATCAACTATCTTGACTTATGTTTTTTTAGGTGGCCGAGTGTCACAGGTAATTTGAGCTCCTCAAATATAATATGTCCCAAGTGAAATTCAAACTTTCATTGTTTAGGAACTCTGTCTCACCGCTTATAGTCTCGGGGATATCACCATGTGTTTATTGGTGCAATCGAGCTCGGGTCAAGGTCGACCATATTGATCAAGTTTGGATTGATTCGAGCTTGAGTTTCGATGTTTAATCTATATGTGAAAGAGGAAAGTTTAAGTGGATCAAGGAGAATCGAACATTTAGTAATCAGAAGTCCAACGAAAAGTTGACGAGAGGAAAGTCAAGTCGGTCAAAGGTTGACCAAATATTTGATGATCGAAAATTCAACAGAAAGTTGGCAAGAGGAAAGTCCAAATGGATCAAGGAGGACCGGACACTTGGTGATCGAAGTCCAACAAGAAGTTGGTAAGAAAAAAAGTTTAAGTGGGTCAAGGAAGACCATAGACTAGGTGATCGGAAGTCCAAAGAAAAATTAGCAATAGTAAAATCTAAGTGGGTTAAGAAGACTGTACACTTGGTATGATTAATAAGTCTTGGCAGGTTAAGATTGACCGAATGCTAAGCACTAATAAAGTCTCAATAAGCCAAGGTTGATAAGATATCGAGCAATGGAAACTTTTGACAAGTCAAGGATGACCAAATATTGAGAAAAGGAAGTCGGTTGAGATCAACTAAATACCAAGAAAGATGTGAATTCAGCCTTTAAAAGGTTGAAATCAAGGTTACCAATCGATTAGTAGAAAGTGTCAATCGATTGGCAAACCCTAAATCCAGAATTCCAAGTTTGTTGTATGGTCAATCTATTAGCTAAAGATGGTCAGTGAACAAAAGGGTTCAAAATAGATTGAGGCAATCAATTGACAGTACTTGTTTCCTCAAGCGAATAGAAGGATATAAAGTTGATTGAGACAATTGATTGACATCCAACAATCGATTAAGGCAATCAATTGGAAGTGTTTTCTTGAGCAAACAAAAGGATGCAAAATCGATTGAGACAATCGATTGACATCCAACAATCGATTGGTGTGGTTCATCAATAGATTGGTCAGGCAAAAAATAATTGTTCTCCATGTTTGAATGGTCAAATCTAATGTAACAATTGATTGATTAGTAAATTCAATTGATTGCTAGGCAAAAATCAGCCCAAATAGCATCCATATAAAGTAAATTTTGAGGAGGATTTTCATAGCCAATTCTTAGGGATTTTAGATCAAAGTGTTGCTACATTTCTGAACCAACAAAAATCATTTCCAAATAACAAAAGATCAAGCAAAGCAAAGCAAAGTTTTGATTGTAAAATCATTTTCAATTTCATTTGTCTTTGCATTCTCATTTCTTGTTGTATTCTTGTGCTTAAGCTTGTAAGAGGTTTCTTAGCCTCCGAAAGGTTTTCGAGAAGAAGGAAGTTCTTAGTGGAAGTGGTGAGCAAGAAGTGGATCCTTGGATTAGTTTCCTCAAAGAGGTGAATACGAAGTAAAATCGAAGTGTTGTGCATGTGACATCCAAGTTGATTGAATTTCTACTGTGCATTCAACAATGAGCGCAAAACGAAGCCGAGAAGTGATCGAAGTTATTCACCCCTTCCCTTTAGCTTACACGAGTCCTAACAAGTGGTATCAGGGTGAGGTCACTCTTCATTGGACTAATCACTGTAAGAAGCATGAGCTAGAGGAAAAAGAAGAAGTTAAAAGTTTGAGCCCTAAATATCAACATGTGAAAGGACTAATCATTGAAGGAGCTCAACTTTAGAATGAAACTCCAACATGGATTCGGATATGACATCCGAGCACCTCCACCCTTCATATTAGGAGGCTTTGATATTTGAAAATCAAGAATGGATAATTTCTTAATGATAAATATAGAGCAATGGTTTATTCTAATGGAAGAATTTGGAGCTCCTAAAGATAAAAAAAGGGAGAACCTCTTCGAAAGAGCAAATGAACGAGGAGCAAGTCAAGAGATCTAGGACTCATGATAAAGTAACCAAAATTTTGATTAATTTGTTGCCTAACAATATCATATGCAAGATAGGTGAATATCAAGATGCCAAGGAATTGTGGACAAAATTAACAAAGCTTCATAAAGATACATCTTTAATGCAAAGTGAAGACAAATTCAAAGAGGGGGACTCTTTGGATCAAGAACAAGAGGACTCAGAAGTTGACAAGTATTCAACATCTAAGGAGAAAATTGAAGAAGTATCCACCTCAAGGATTGAGGGGGAGTATGAGTCATGGATACTGGAATGAGAAGAAGCCTCTACATCCGGAACCAATAAAGAAAAAATATATCACCTCTACGAGCAAAGGTATAACAATTTCGATTGTTAAAAATAAAAATCATATCATTTACTTCGAGTGTAAGGAAAAAGGACACTACAAGAGAAAGTGTCCTAAATTAATGAAAAAGAATGTTCAAGTGACACCTAAGGTGAAAAAGGAACCAAGAAAAGCTAGCTCTATAATATGAAAGGATAAAGAGCACATTGTGTGTTTTTTGTGCTATCAAAAAGGACATTATCAAAATTAATGTTCAAAGAGGAGACTTTTAAGGAAAAATAAAGGAGAAAGTTCAAATCAAGGGGAGCTTCTAAGAGCAAACCTAAGGTACCATTAGTTAATAGTATTTCTTTATATCATGATAACAAGTATGTTAGAAATAAATTTTATGATTTTAGTGTTTATTATCATGAAAATAGAAAGCATGAAAATTCTAAGGATAACTACCAATTATATCATGCTAGAACAACCATATCTAAAGATAAAAAGGAAGAAAATGATCTAGATAATGTTGACACCTGGTGCACAACATGTAACCTAAGGTTTTGATATATGACTAAGGTTAAAGTTAAGTTAATTGTAATATAACCAGTTGTGTCAAGTTTATAAGTGCAGGATACTTGATAGGTGTTAAAGTTCTAGTTGTGAATTAGGCAGTGATCAAGTCATATTGGATCTAGACAAAAGTTAAGTCTTGGTTGGGACCAAACAAACAAATTTCTAATGGAAGCTAGATGAATCAAGTCCAAGTGGTTAAGACTTGGCAGACAAATTCCTAGTTGGAAGTTAGGTGAATCAAGTCCAAGTGATTAAGACATGATAGATAAATTCCTAGCCAGAAGCTAGGTGAATCAAGTCCAAGTAATTAAGACTTGACAGATAAAACTCCTAGCTGGAAGCTAGGTAAATCAAATCTAAGTGATTAAGGTTTGGCAGATAAAATTCTTAGCTAGGTGCCAGGTGACTTAAGTTCAAGTGGGTGGAATTAGCTGGAGGATGATTGCTTGAAAAAAAGTCTAAGTGAGTGGAAACAGTTGGAGGCTAATTGCTTGGCACAAGTCCAAGTGTGTGGAATTAGTAGGAGGTTGATTGCTTGATAATATCAAACTAGACAGGGTAATCTAGTCAAGTAAGTGTGAGTAACTTAATATTCTATATCGTAGTCATTACGTGTAACAACTGCAAGAAAACATGCTCGACGGTTCCAAGGAACTAGATGGAGTCTAGAGGCGATTGACTTGTGATAACTCTTGACGAAGGGATTTCAGAGGGTCTAGACGAGCGTATGGGTCCAAGTGACTGGGTATATGGGCAATTGAGCAACTTTCAGGCGACCATGAAGCAATGTTATCAGCAGCCCGAACACAGTGGTCAAGATGAAGTTTGACCCATGCCCAGGAGATTAGGTGGTACATGAGCAATTGGGAAGCTTCATTAATGTTATCTTATGAATAGAAGTTGCAACCACCTCAGCACTTGTACATGCGACTAAGAGGGGTACAAATGACTGGGAGAGTACTATATAAAGAGTTTCAAGATAAAGCTTTCAAATCATTCCTTGCTTAATCATCTAGTTCTGTCTAGTGCTATTTTCACTTTTTATGTTGTGACACGTGCCTTATTTCTAATCGGCAACACCTGAAGTAATATTTTCATATTGTTTTAGTTTGCCTTAATTTTTTATTGCACTTGATTTTTTTAAAAAAAAATTATGTAAGGTTTCTTCATCTAGAAGAAATTAGAAATAAGAATTAATTTTTTAAAATTGTTGCTTGTCTATACTTCTGACTTGGTTAATCAATTTGTATATTTATACTGTTAGATTTCAATATCACCTTTGCCTTACTTGATTGAATTAGTCTAAATTAATTTATTATTTTTGATGTACTAACTCTGATTAATTCAGCTACTATCTGCTCATTATTTTTATTGTAAAAATTCTTAAACCTATTCAACCCCCCCACTTTTAGCGTCGATCTCGATCCTATAATTTGGTATCAGAGCAGGTTGAGCTGATAGAAACTAGGAAACTTGGATAATTGCATGTCTAGGCTGGGTTTCCCTACCTGGTATTTCGAATCAAGTGGAATTAGTAGAAATTATCTTACTCCACTCTAAATCAGTTAGACCAAGGTTCTATATTAAAGTTAATTTACCTCATGATTCTTAAAAAGACTTTGTCTATGAAGTGGTTGACCTTGTGTTTCAGCATGACTTGGAAGTCGGTTTTTGAAACTTTTGCTAAATTTACCCAAAGCAAAACTTGAATATAATCTAGGTCGAAATTTACCCTCATAATAAGGGACGGACAATTAAATTAATTAATAATCTCAACATAGCCCATACTCAAATCCAAACCCTAATTATAACTATACCAAACACAAACCAAACTCATATCTTATCCTAAGCCTTAATACAAACAAATACTTGTTTGCATATATGTCTTTACAGGAAGGATTTGGCACAATTCACCCGCTGCTTTTCAATGGCGACAATTTCTCCTATTGAAAAAATATAATGGAATACTATCTGATGAATGATATAGAAAATTATTTTATCATCAAGATGGGTTTTAAGCTGCCAAAACTCTAGATGCCACACCAATTCTGTTTAAAAACTAGACAAGCGATGATAAGAAAAAAGCTTGAGCTAATGTTAGAGTCACAACTACATTGAAATGCATGCCAACATTGGAACAACTGACTAAAGTTGGCCAATTTAGCAGTTCTAACCAACTTTGAGAGAAATTAATTAAATTACATGAATGTTCAGCTGACTCAATAATGGCTAAAAGGGACTTATTACTAAGTTAACTCCAAAACATCCAGATGAAAGAAGACGAAATGGTAAGTCAGCTACACAACCTCTTTAAAAAGATACTAAACGAGATCCATGGAATTGGTGAACATGGTAGACAACCATGGTTTAATCAAGTATGCACTTAAGGCATTTCCAATGACCACCTTGTGGGCATCTATGGTTGATGCGTACAAAGTGTCTAAGGCTACTATTAAATTAGATGAATTCTTTTGTAATTTTGAACTATATCAATAAACTAATTTTGATCAGAATGAGATCGAAGGGTATAACTTTAATTGCAGAAAAATCCAAACCAAGATCCAAATATAAAGAAGAGGTCGAATCAGAATTTGAACCTGAATCAACATCCGACGAAGATGATATCTTTTCAAAAGTCACAAACTTGGTTAAAAGTATGATCCAAAAGAAGAAATTCACTCAAAAATTTATGAAAAAGGAGATTTTGAAGAAGGAAGTTATGTTAATAAGTTAGCTTAACATAAACATATTATCAAACATCAAAAAGGGAGAGATTATTGGTGCAATTAACCTTAGATCAAGGTTGACCAAGTTGACCAAATTCAGGTTGACCTAAGCTTGGGTTTTGATATTTGATTAATATGTGAAAGAGAAAAGTCCAAGTGGATCAAGGAGGACCGGACACTTGGTGATCGAAAATCTAACTAGAAGTTGGCAAGAGGAAAGTCCAAGTTGGTCAAAGGTTGACTTGACACTTAGTGATAGAAAGTCCAATGGAAAGTTGGCATAAGGAAAGTCCAAGTGGGTCAAAGAGAACCATACACTTGGTGATCGAAAGTCTAATGAGAAGTTAGTAAAAGGAAAGTCCAAATGGGTCAAGGAGGATTGGAAAATTGGTGATCGAAAGTCTAACAAAAAGTTGGCAAAGAGGAAAGTTCAAGTGGGTCAAGGAGGACCGAACACTTGGCATGATTGAGGAAGTCCTGGCAGGTGAAGGTTGATCGGATGCTAGATAACGATAAATTTTTAATAGGTCAAGGTTGATCGAATATTAGGTAACGAAAAGTCTTGACATGCCATAGGTGATCAGATGTTAAGCAAAGGAAGTCTAGGTAGGTTGAGGTCAATCATATACCCAAAAAGATGTGGATTCAACCTTAAAAATGTTGAAATCAGGATTAGCAATTAACTGGTAGGAAGTGTTAATCGATCGACAAACTCTAAACCTAGAATTCCAGGTTTGTTATACGGTTAATCGATTGATGAGTTGGCAAAAGATGGTCGGTGAACAAAATGGTTCAGAATCGATTAGCTTACAACAATTGATTGAGACAATCAATTAACTTACAACAATCGATTGACAGTGTTTTCTTGAGACAACAGAAGGATACAAAATCAATTGAGGCAATCGATTGACATCCAGAAATCGATTAAGGCAATCGATTGGAAATGTTTTCTCGAGCAAATAGAAAGATGCGACATCGATTTAGGTCAATTCACATCCAACAATCAATTGGTGTGGCTCATCAATCGATTGATCAGGCAAAAAAGAGTCATTCTATATGTTTCAATATTCGAATATGATGTGACAATCGATTAGTAAGTAAGATCAATCAATTGCTAGTTGAAAATTAACTCAAACAACATCCATATAAAGGGGATTTAGAGGATGATTCTCATAGCCAGTTCTTGGGGGTTTTATAACAAAGTACTATTGCATTTTCGAAACCAACAAAAAACATTTCCAAGCGATAAGAGATCAAGTAAAGTTGGTTTTGATTGTAAAGTCATTTTTGATTTCATTTGTCTTTGCATTCTCGTTTCTTCTTATATTCTTGTGTTCAATCTCGTAAGAGGCTTCTTTGTCTCCAGAAGGTTTCGAGAACAAGTAAGTTCTTAGTGGAAGTGGTGACATATGAGTGACCCTTGGATTAGTTGTGTCTAGGAGGTCGACAATAAGTAAGGGGGCGTTTGGTTAAATGATGGGAACGACTATGAGTATGAGTTTGATAGTAGGGTGGAATGTGAATAGGAATGGAAATGAAATCCATCAAGTTATATGAGTTTGGTTGATTTCCATAAATCTAGTAATCATTCCCAAAATGTCATTCTCAAATCCACAATCCAAACACTATCTTTTACTATCATTCCATTCCTTCATTCCCAAACCCATCAACCAAACACCCCCTAAAATGCAAGTGTTGTGCATGTGACGTCCAAGTTGATTGAAGTTTCGTTGCACATTCAATGACTAGCACAAAGCAAAGTCGAGAAGCGATTGAAATTATTCACCTCCCCTCCTAACAATATTTTCACTAATTCTGGTGGTAATCGGTCTGATCCTATGGAAGTTTTTCATTAGCTATTAGAATAAATTGGGAAGTGCAAATGGATCATGATTGATGATTCAATGTCATAAAATTTTCAAATTATCCATGTGTCTTCATTGGAGTAAAAAAAAGGTGATGTTGTTTATCCTAAGTGACCTGTTATCATTAGCCTCATGATAAAATACAGGCACGTAAATCATGGGAGATATTTTGCTCTAAGGTAGCGACCCTTTACATGGAAAGGTCAAGCAACCAATAAGGTATTTTGTACCTGTTGAGAATTGACCCCAAGACATATTATAGCAAACACTCATGTATGTACCAATTGAGCCAACCCATTAGTGTAAGATCAAGATGTGCTAGAGGGGGGAGGTAAATAGCATTCGTGACTTTCACATTCGTTTTTTTGAAAAACACTTGCGTAAGAGTTCGTGTAGCAAAAATAAAGGAATAAACAAAAACAATGACAGAAATTGGTTTTACTTGGTTTGGAGCATGTGATGACTCTTACTCTAAGACCCACACTCGTTGAGTGTTTACTTTGGATAATTAACTATTAGTTCATAAAATTACAAAGACAAGTACAATTACAATGTAATTAAAGATTAAGTGCTATCAATGAAATTATACCAATGATTTAGAGAGTTGGAGGTGCGAGCTTTCGGTCGTCGGAGCAACGTTACAGCTTCGTGGACTTATCTTTGGAATAGCGCGCAGGAGCAGAAGATGTTCAAATTGTTGTTCTCGAAGCTGTTGGTTGAACCCCTTTTTATAGCTAAGTTGAACTTGATCCAGATCCTCTGATCTAGGGATCACTGTTTGACTTGATGTTGATCGATCGACCGATCCCCCTGATCGGTCGATTGAGCATGCCTGAATCCGCCCAGCTTTTCATACAGATGCTACTGCTCAGATAGGAGTCTTCGTTCGGTCGACCGATCCCGTCGTTCGATTGACCGATCTGTCGATGATCCTTAGCTTATCTGGCTCGATCAACCCGGCCCGATCAAGTCGCTGCTTATTTGTTATTCGGTTGATTGATCCCGATGTTCGGTTGATCGATCCCTTAGTTAAAGTTTGGTCATGAGCTGATCTGATCTCTGAGGTTTGGTCGACTGATCCCGAAGTTTGGTTGACCAAACAAGGTAAATTGCAATCCTGGAAAATGTTAGTCTTCCGATAAAATAGAGTTAGAATAATATGAAAAATATATAAAAATTAACTTTTGATAGTCTCCAGGCTGCCCGGTCCTAACTTTGAGTTTCGCTAAAACTTTAGGTCGGACCGACATCTACTATTCTCTCTTCGGGGAACGTGTCCTCACCTACTCCTCCCAGGAGAAATTACCTTTTGCCAGGCCAGTTCTCCAGACCATCTAGACTTTTGCTTAGCGCTCGAGATTTCAGGACTTCATGTTGAAAGTCCGATCCACGACCCATCCAGACTTCTGCTTGGTGTCTACGACCCCTACGATTTTCACCTAGAGTCTTCAACTATAGGATTTCGCCCAACGTCCTCGATCAACCAAGATTTTGCCTAGTCCCCCGGACCAGGACTTTGTTGGCTAACCGCAGCTAGGACTTTCCATAACCTAGGGTTACCTCCCTTAGAACCTAAGATTACCTTCCCCTAGGGGTTTCTACTTGCTTAGGATCTACCAAGACTTTTGCCTAATAACACTTAGGACTTTCCTGTAAGATTAGTCACATTTGTTAAATCATAAGACATCTTAACTTTTGAGTCCTTTGCCATTATTAAAACTCAGATTCGTTCATTTGGTGCTCCCTGCACCAACAATTAGGGTTTCTCCATGTGTCTTTATTGGGCAAAATGCGATTAGGCTATTCCCCAGCGCCCCGTCAGCTTGCCCCATCACGAGGGAGATAAATCACAGTGGTTGAGAGATAAGATGGATGGAAAAATAAGTTATGCCGAAATATAGGGCTTTATGCCCCGTCAACCCTGAGATTCAACCCTTCTCCATGTGTCCTCATGATAAACCAGGTAACACCGAACCTGGGATGATTGACTCGACCCCATTGAAGTTTCCCATCAGCCACTAGGGTAAATCGAGAAGTACTCGCGATGGGTGACCAAGAAGCCTAGTATCTTGTGGTTGCGTGTCCTATTTAGAGGAAAATTCCTACAAATGCACTGTAGTTGGGAATCGAACCATAGATATCTCAGTGATAACTTGATGCTCTTCCACTGCACTATAGCCTGGGGTTCCTCCACATGTCTTAATGAACATATTACTGAGGGGTGTATACATTAAAATGTAAGATGCAAAAATAAAATAAATAAAATTTGTAATTTGATGAAAGAATAAAGTAAAAGGTTAAAAAAATATATTCTTGAATGACTGGTTCGATCCTATAAAAATTTCTCATGTATTATTATAGTAAATTATGAAGCGTTCACGATGAGTGACATATAAGTCTAATATTCCATAGTTACACATCCTAAAAGAAAAATCGTTATAAATTTATTAAATAACGGATACTAAATAATAATTCGACACCGTTCTATTACACCATAGCCGACGATAATAAAATGAAAGGTTAGAAATTGTGCACAAAGTGCAAGAGGAGCATGCAGGGACGATTGACAAACTTGTGTGTCTTGACGTAATAAGGCTGAAATTGTAATTTGGTGTGATGGTAAGAGATACATTTCTCAAATAATAAGGTTCAATTTCAACTTGATATATCTAGATTGAATTGTTGATAAAATTGGACCGCCACATCCGGAGCCATCCCGCTTTATAAATTTACTTGAGGGGTATAATATGAGATTAAATCGTCTATATCTCAGGCTAGGCCGGTAAAAAGTAAAAAATAAAAAGGCTAAAATTGTTAGCTTTTTGTTGAAAAATCCCATCCAAAATCAACCGTCGTTGCAAGCATCATTGATGAACCCAGACGAGCTTGAATACATTGAGTTACAGTCTTAAGAATCACTCACTTCTGTTTCCTCTTACTATAGACTATAGTAATTCTCCCTTGTGCTTTTATCCAATTCCTTAGCGCTTCTCCTCCCTCTCTATGACTCAACAGAACTAGCCCAAGTGCAAAAAACAAAAAAAAAAAAAAAACATAATATCAAAGTTTGGCTATCAATTTAGTCTCATAAAAATTTTTCATCCTATAAATTACTAAATTAGAAAACATTTATGGGGGCGACATCTCATAGTTGCACACCTTATTAGCAGAAAAAATTTCTATAAATATACTATAACTGAAAATTGAATTGTCAATGTAGTTTACACCCTTCTATTATACTATAGTATGGGAAAATAGACCGGATAAAGTTGGTAATAGATGACTCGGCTCGCCCAACACTTGATATATAAGAGATGTATTTATTGTTGGTCTGGGTAGGTCGGCTGGAGAGAGTTGAGTTGCCTAAAACATAAAACAAAACACCTTTCTCGACTTTCAACTCAGATTAATAAAACAATTAAAATAGAATTAACAACTTAAAAGAAATAAGTAAAAGACCATTATTTATTTGGTTATAACCTAGATGATTGTTAATCAAAAGCAAATGAAAGCTCACTAAGACTCTTCTTCGCTGAAGGTGGAGATGCCTTTTATACATAGTGAAAGCTCAGAAATGACTAGGAAACTTAATACAGAAGTTGTTATCTCTTTTCTAAGTCCAGTGGTCTTTTTATAGACCCTGGAGAAACTTATCCGTAGGCTGAAGGCGCCTTCCATAGGGCTGGAAGGCGTCTCCAGCGAATCCAAAGGATAAAACTTTATCCTTTCTGCAAACGGCCAAATTGCCTGATCGAATGCACCTTCCATGCCCATGGAAGACGCCTTCCATAGCTGGTTGAAGACGCCTTCTGCCTGATAGTTGCAGAGGCACCTTTAACTCCTATTAAAGACGCCTCTAGCAGCTCCATAGTTTCACTTTAGTTCTTCCGCTGCTCCGATCTCCTGGGTGATTTCGGTCAATCGAAATAAGGTTCACTCGAACCTAATTTTCAGCCTTCTCCTCGAGCAGGCTTCCGCTCCGACTTTTCGTCCCTCGAACATCGAACACATCCTTCTTGTCTATCGGTGTACTCTTTCGCAGTATCTCGTCCCTCGGACGTACCAAACCCGTCGACTCTCTCCCGTGCCGTTCTTCTTACTAGTCATGTCTTTCGCTCAACTTTTTCTATTTCTAAACTCCTGTACATTTTGATATAGAGATTAAAATAATAATACTTAAATTAAATTGATTGATCATATTAAAATTATGTTAAGATTCCAACATTTATCTCAATTATATTGAGATTTGAATCTCAAAATTTAAATTAACAGTACTTCATACGCGGTCTACTCGACCATTTTGAGAGAATAAAATAAAATAGACCAGGTAAAAGTTTAGGAAAAGGGAGGGAGAGAGAGGAAATGGCTGATCCGGATGCATGTGCCAACGGAAAAAACACCTTGAGAGAATCCGAATCGAAACCGGACGGCACACAGACAAAAAGAACACTCCGCATGGATCGTTCCTCTCCCCCATTGAGTCACGGGCACTGGCACCAACTCCCCTCCTTGCTTTTGGCTCCTTCCTATACCCACAATAAACTATCAAGTCCATTCCAAGCCGACAGACCAAAAGCGCTGCGTGATTTCAACAAATGCTGCCGCTACATCACCCCCCAGCCTATTGCGTCTTGGCCACAAAGCCCCCATGGCTCCAGCTGCTCAGTTACCGTTCCTCTTCCTCTTCGCCTTGTGCCAGCTACTGCTGCGAGCTCAGGCGGCGGCGAAGGCGGTTCCGGTGGTGGGCAACATCTCCAAGGTGGACGACTCCGAGCTGTTCCATATCTACTATGGCCAGAGCTTCAAGGTCATCAAGAACAGCGTCGATGGCAAAAGCTATCTTCTTATGCAGGTCAGATTAGTTACCTTCCCTGCTCCCCTAACCTTTTTTTTGCTGCCTCTGCTAATTTCTAACATCTTCAATGGTTGCTTCTTCCGCTTTGGGTTTTGATGAATGGGGCACATGAAGAGTAATTCGAGGATGGCTGCGAGAACAAAGTACTGCACTGGAAGGATCAAATCCTTCGTCGTTCCACTTTCAAATTATTCTGTCGACACGACGAAATTTCCAGGTACTTGTTTTATGTCATATAGCGTTTTCACCAGTGAAGAAACACTAATTATTTCTCACACTGTACCTTTGCAGTGTCATTCTTTGAGGTGAGAACTGTTGCTGTGCAAGTAACAAAATGATCTATGAAATTCACAATCTTGTTCAGAAGTCTAGACATTTGCCTCCACTGTCTGTGTTTCTTCCTTTGTAATTCATGTAACTTGTAGTTGCTGGGCCTCCTGGAGAGCTTCAAGGGAATGACATCAGATCAAATTACTTCTCAGTGTTTACTCAAATCTTACATTAGTGGTGGTATCCAACTAGTTAGAAAGACAGACATGCAACAACTGACTCAATTCTCTGCACATTTCATCAGCAATGTAGAACAACAGCAAGCCTGCAATTTTGCTGCTTTTGTACCTCTAGATGAAAGAACTCCATTACAGGTACTGCAAACCATATAAAATATCAGTGCGCGAGATGTAAACTGTCCTTGTGTTTGCTTTGAAATAAATAAAAACTTCTAATTGAGTTTGTTGGTTTTGTATATGGGTGTCTTAAGAGAGCTGAATGGATCAAGTACCTAGCAACCTTTACAAACTCAGAAGTCAGAGCAAATTCAGTTTATGATGCTGTAAGGCCAGAACAACTATTCAATTATGACATTTTTGCCAATAATATAAGACACCTCATTCTTGAATTTGAGAAAAAATATGTCTGATTAAGGTCTTGACTTATAATTTTGCACCGTTTTGTCATCTAGAGAATATCTGTGTCACAGCTTTAACTAGTCAAATATTGCAGGTTAAAGAAAATTACATGTGCTTAAAAAAAGCTGCTGCAAACCTTACATCCAAATTCAAGCCCATTGTAGCATGGGTGGTGTATAACCAGGTCTTTCTTAAGTGCTGTTTTAGTGCATTTTGGTCAAATTTATAGCATGATGCTAGCACTTTTTATTGGACTTGTATCGATCAGTTTCTGTACCTGTGCAGGGAGTATGGTCATTTTCTAAAGAAAGTTTCGAATCAGAGGTTAGGAATTTCGCAGCTCTTGTAAACTCATATGATTGAAGTGTGCAGACTATATACTTATTTTATATATTACAATGAAGTTTGTAAGGGATGCAGGAGGAGAGAACATTGATGACACTATCAGCGAAAATAACTACAATGTTTCAGATCCAGACGATATGGACAATTTCCATGCGATCCTTTGTGTAAGCTTTAATCACTAGATTCTTTTGGTGCCCCAAAATTCTTTGTTTCAATGCCTACTACTGATCATTTACTCGATTTTGTATTCATACCATTCTTAAACGATGTGAAAATAATGAACATTTTTTTTTGCTTTCTTCTTCGACTAACTTCATGATGTGTATCACCACCAAATGAAGTACTTCAAGAATTGAATGATTATATTCCTTAATGTTTTCAGACAGTGGATGTTGTGATCGATCAGACATATGTAGCACAGCCTGAAGTGTACAAGTTGTCAACATTTCTTGAGAACATGGACGTTGAAGATGACTCCCGTTTCGCCTTTCTGACCAACCAAAGGGTATGGAGATATGATAAGAGAGTTTACAACTCTGCTGTTCTCGGTAAGTCTATCCAAAGTGAATACATCAGGGTGGCTTTGAAGAATTCATCACCATCGATATCATGTCAATTGTCATATGTTAAGATTATGACGATCGAAACCAACTGGACTATAAATTTTACTCGACTGAATTGGCTTAGTATTATCTTAGTACAAAATTAACACAAAGCTGAAAGTCTGATTGCAATTTTTGGAACTGATTCTATTCAAAAACCTAATTATCCTTGATATATATGGATGCAAATTTCGAACCATCATCTGTTACTTCAAACTAATACGACATTTGCAATGGCATCAAAGTTCAGAGTTTCACAATTTTTAGTTCTCTTCATTCCTCTAAATTTCATAACATGTTTTGTATGTTCCAAGACTGGTTTGATGGAGCCATCTCTCAGCCGCAGTTGGTTTTAGCAGACCTAATTGAGGCCTTCTTCCCAACAGGCAACTACAACACAACCTACTTCAGAAACATTGCCAAGGTTTACCTCGAACTATTTTACTGTCTATTTATTATTTAGATTGCACATTCAACAACATTTCTTCTCCTTGGTCAGGATGAAGGAGTCATCGCCATGGATCCAGAGTTATGTGATAGAAATCCTTCCACGCCCATGGACCCTGTTATTGTACCTTGCCAATGATGTAATCTGTAGCTCCTCATGGCTGAAATGCACCATCTCCTGGAGTTTAGAACTTGACATCTAATGCGAAATTGTTGATTGCAACTTTTGATTTTGTATTAACATATTCTTACTGTTGCTAATTACTCAATCATTGACTTCGGAACATGTTTGAGTTGCTTGTCCCTCAGAAACAAGAATAACTGGTAAATTTGTTGTGTATTAGAGATATATTGCTATCATTGGAGAATTTATCCATGTTTGAGTGGTTCTGAGTCACATGAACAAGGTTGAATAACTAGTTTATTAGTCAAGAAATTAACTATGCACCCCAAACAACATAAAATCTGGCAGATATTGTTCACAATATTTTTTCCTGAAAATGGTAAGTACGAACAAAGGATTTCATTCAGAATTCATTGGTAACTTGAACCCTAAAGCAACTTCATATTTGAACATTAAAAGAACAAGGGGTTCATGAAAGTAAAGCATATAAGAAAAGGAGGATTTCCTAAAGTTTATTTGCGGCTCAATATAATGTGCAAATGTTGCGAGTATAACCCTCCATAAAACCAATGTTAGCTTCTTAGACTTTGAGAATAGCAGCAATGTATGATTGGCAATGCTTGATAACCTTAAGGCAAACAACTTACAACAACTCCATTGATTCAATTTTCCACTTGCCCTTTACTCAAGATCCTCTTCAGAGTGTCAATAATCAAGATGAGCCAACATGATGTTAAACGGTTAGCTTGCCTTTAGTTTGGATCCAAACCATCTCCATATTGGCAATCATTTAGTAAAGCACCCTTTCCAAATGTGCACTATTACATGTAATTCTCTGATAAGAACAATATTTTAGAAAGCTAGTGGGGTTTTTAGAAGTGATTTGTAGAAGAATCATACACTGTAGAGTAGAAATGAGGGTTCGAACCATGTAAATCCCTGTGTTAACATTTGTATTATTACTTTGCTTTGATTTTCCAATTGCATGCTCTTGTCTAAGCTAACATGGTAAGAAGAATTGCTATTCAAATACAAATTACTCAGACTCTTATCTCACTTAGACTTTTCTAGCAAGAGTCTAATCCTCGGAGACTTTTTTTTTTTTGCCAAGAGGCCTTGCCTTCGAGGCTTCCTATACCAAGAAATCTTATTTGTGGAACTTTCTCGTCTATTTAGTATTAATCAACTTGGATCTATTTGAATTTTGCTTTGCTAAGAGGATTAATCTCCAGAACTTCATTATCTACTTAGTATTAATTAATCTTGACTCATCGAGACTTTTACTTGTCCAGTCTTAGATCTAATTTGATCTGTCATGACTTCCCGTTGTCTTGCCTTAGGTTCTCCTTGACATGTTATGTAGCACCTAACATCCTCAAATGATCAATGCATATAAGTTTGTTAATCTTTTAAGAATCAAAATTAATTCCTAATTAATGGGCACAACCTATACAAAAGTTTTTTTTTTTACAAATTGATTTATTAAACAAAAATGCTCTCAACATTCAAGCAAATAATACATAGTTTAGAAATAAAACAAACACACATAATCTGTACAAAACATGTTGGACTTCCTAATTAAAGTGTCTAATTAACTTTAATCTATTTGGATTCATCTAATATCAAATATCAAGTCATACTTAATCTATTTGACATATCAGCTTAATATAAACATTCAGCTTAACCACATTACTCAAACATGATCGCACCAATATCAAAACATAAACACCCAATCTAATAGAATCAATCTGGAATATGATTACACTATCATGTACCAAGAGAAATAAAAATGCTCAAGAAAAAAAATATAATTACAATGCTATGCTTGTTTTGCAAAAGATCATACGTTGACTTGGGTGTCTCACACGATTGACCCACAACTATCTGTAGAGGTAAATCAAGAATCGAGCAGGTCACCACGTGGGAGGTATTTCCGTTAGTTTCGTCGGGAATCAAATCTTGCTTAATTTTATAAATATATTATGTGATGACTAATTTAACTATGTCTTAGGGACTACGATGCTATGCTAGTGATGCTTAAATTGTTTATTGTGTTGGAATGATTAAAAGGGATTCTTATAGAAAGAAGGAGATGCTTATTCCATTCATGAAAAGACATTAAGCCTCTTAATTTAAATTGATTTAGGTCCATATTCAAAATTGATGTAGGACCAATTAAAATTCAATTACTATTTGAGATGGTTAATTTAGCCTAATTTGTGCTTTCTACTAAACTTTTTCTCGTCATTTTTTAAGAAATGGAATTGTTGATCAACTAGCGATTTTTGCATGAGTGTCACATTTGACTTAGATCCATTTGATGCCTATCAGCCTATGCATGATTTCTACGTAGTTTTGGTTTAATATAATATAACATTAAGTGATCAACAATTAACCTGGAAAATAAATTATCCTTATTCAACATTGATTGCGGTTAATGGATTAACGAATCCTACTCGATAAATTTCATCAAATTGCCAAATTTTTAACACTTAGCAAACTCATTGCAAATATCTTGATCACCTCAATCACGTTATTATTATCTAATAACTCAACCGCAAATCTACTGGTGGTAGACTCTTACAATGATAAAATTTCTAAATGGATATATTCAAATTATGCTTTCATAATATTATTCTTTAAAATAATTATTAGATTTATTATTATTATAAATTAATATTTTTCTCATTTAAAGTGTTATGCTTTAGAATAAATTATTAGATTTATTATTAATAATTCTGATATCGATAAAAGTGCCATACTAGCCATGAGACAAATAATAAAATTAATTAATCAAATTGCTTAGATTATTAAAGGTCGATTCACGTCCCGGAGCGAGATATGATGTCATGATAGGATATTCAGATTGTTATACAGATATTTACGGTTCGATCTGAAGGGAGGGGACATGATCAAAAAATACTGGACTTGTAGATTGATCAACATGTGTATTTTTCGATTTACTCATATAATCGATAAAAATTTTTTATGGGATCAAATTGATCATTCTTGATATAGTCAATGAAACTAATTAAAATTATCAATTTGTTTTAATTAAAGATCGATCCACGAAATGAGATCTCATATTTTCTTTTAATTTCTTATTTAATAGGGCGCGAGGTCCTATTAACTCGGTATCAACTAAAATTTGCCCATCCCCACTTGTTATTCTTACTAAAAAACCCCTCTACCATAATCGTGATAATACTTCCTGCAGTGACTAAACTTGTAACTTTACCTCAATTGCACTTGCAGTTGCAGGTGGTCATGATCAGCAAGTTAATCTTTGCACATTATTACAATTTAGAGGGTGCTTGACTAAATTTATTAAAAATAGTTTATAAGTTCTTATAATTTATAAATTGTTTTAGAAGTTTATAAGTTGTTAGGTTTTATTTTAAAAATAAGTTATTAAAATGTTTGGGTGAACTTATTATAATAACTTAAAGATATTGATGTGTTTGATATTATAAGACTTTTTATTAATAAAATTATAAAAAAAGATATAATACTATTAATAGAGGATTTTGAGATTTTTATTAATAGAGGGGGTTTGGACGAATTTCTACGTTGGCGGAGAAGATGATATTACGTTGGAAGAAAAGTCGACGGAGATAAAAAAATATTAGACTTATAAAAATTTATGGAGGATAAAATGGGGATTTATGAAATTATATAAGGATATTTTAGAAAAACAAATTATTAAAATAAAATCTTTTTTTAAAAAGTAGGGTCTTCCATATTTTTTTAAAAACAGTTTATAAGTTCCAAAACAATTTATTTAGATAGTTTATAAGCTGTTTGAAAAAAAAATTACCAAACAAATTTGAAGAGCTTATAAATTCCAAAACAACTTAGAAGCTATTTTTGAGAGCTTATAAGCTCAACCAAACACTCTCTTTTATTTTATAATTTTCTTATTTTTTTTCTATTAGAAGAAATTGGTCTATTCTAACATTTAAATTTATTTATTATTAAAAGGAAGAAACAAATTGATTAAAGTTAAGAAAAAATTGTTTTGAAGGACAACCAAATAGAGAAGATTCAAATTATCCCTTTAAAATATTATCACATTTAAATTTATTTATTATTAAAAATTAATAATTTTCTATTTCAAAATATTATATCATTCAATTTATTATTACTAATAACTCAGATGCATTAGGTAGTAAAAAAAAAAATTAATTCATTTAATTTCTTTGGTTATTAGGTCCTGATCTTCCCCTCCAGTGTTTCCTAAGTAGGACATCACGCAGGGAATCGTATCGATCGAAGTCGGTGGAAGCACGAGTCGACGGTGACGATGCCGAAGAAGATGGGCGTGAACACGAAGGCAGAGGAGGCGCGAGCCCGCCGGAGCGCCGCTGAAGCGGATCGCAAGGAACGGGAGACCAAGGAGAAAGAGGAGAAGTACTGGCGGGATGCGGAGGGTTCCAAATCCCGCGCTTCAAAGAAGCGGGAGGACGATGCGGAGAAGCGTGCGGAAGCAGCCGCTCGCCGCGCCGAGACCCGCAGGATCGCAGAGCAGGAACAACGTGATCTGGAGGCCGCTGGACGCCGGCCCGACCAAAAGGCTTCCCGCGTCTCGATTCCGGTCCCCAAGGTCACTGAGGCCCAACTCCAGCGCCGCCGCGAGGAGGAACAACAGCGCATCCTTCAGACCTCTGAGGTCGCCAAGAAACGCCAGAGCCGAACCGCCGACGAGGAGGAGTACCACCGGATCGTGATGGTGGAGAATACCAATCGCGATGACTCTATCATCGAAGCCCATAACGTAGACGAGGCGATTGCGAAGATGGTTCTTTCGGAGCCCGCTTTACCTGCTGATCGTCATCCAGAGAGGAGGCTTAAGGCTTCGTTCAAGGTATTCGTTCCTCTTTCTGTTGTGATTTTGACAAGATTTGCAGAAAATTTAGCAAATTTTCATGTGACACTAGGTAGCTGTGTGAAGTTTTGACAAACTTGATGTGCGTTTTTGGATGCGTATTTATTGTTAGTTAGGGCTGTAAATAACTCAAAGTTCCCTTGCAAGTGTGATGTTTAGCTTGATAAGAGTTTTATGTTGGTTCAATATGCACAAGGTCAATTAATGAACAAGTTTGAACAATTTATTAAACTAAATGAACAAACTTAAACACATATGTGTTAAGTTTTCAGCTTGTTAATGTTTGTGAAGAAAGATTGTGAACTGTTCATGAAGAATGTCCATGAACAATGGTTGTGAACTATGGCCATCAATAAAACTCTTATTAAACATATAAATAAAAACAACTCTCAAAACAAACAAATAAGAAATGAACAAACAAGCTTGTAATATCTAGCTTACTAACAACCAAACAAGCTTAAAAATATAAAAATTTTAAATAATAAAAAAAATCTTGAAGTAAGAACTTGATAATATCTAAATGTACCAAGCTTAAGTCACACCTGAGCCAAGCTCAAGCTAACAAAAAAAAAAGAAAAAACCAAGCTAAGTTTGAACAACTGTTTTAGTTACTTGGTAAATTTTAAGCTCGACTTGGCTTGTTTATCTTATCAAAGAAGCTTGAACAATACAAAACTTGTTTTGACTTGCTCATTTACAACCTTATTGGTAGTCATGTTCTTTTTTCCTTAGATTCCATTTTCCTTAGTGGATTTAAGATATCATCACGTTAATTACTTGGAAAGGCTGCAACTAGTCTCTGTTGCTAGTCTTAATTTCAGAAGTATCATTTGCTTTCTGAATTGGACATACTTGAATCTACTCAAATGATTTCTTCCTTGGGATGGAATAGGATCCATTTGTTGCTATGACAATTTCGTTGGCAGATACTCACCAACATAGAGCATGCAAATGATAGCTAAAGAAGCATATTTTATTTATAAATTGTTTATGTACATATTGAAGAAGGAGAGTCTTGGCACAACAGTAAAGTTACTGCCGTATGATCTAGTGGTCACGAGTTCAAGTTGCGGAAACAATCTTTTGCAATGCAAGGTAAGGCTACGTATAATAGACCCTTCCCTAAGACCCGCATTAGTGGAATCTTTGTGCATCGATTTGCAAGCCCTCAGGGCATAGCACAGACGGTGGGCGCATGACATCTCTGGCGTAATGGCCAGGTGTCGATTCTCAGGAACTGACGACCTGAGGTTTACCCCACCATGCGCCTGACGCGTGTACCTGCATGTACCTTCCTCCATATTCGTGGGGCCGACACTAGGGGGGCCGTTAATGTAGCGGGTCTACATTTTTTTATGCATCAATTTGCCTTCTTTTTTTTTTCCTTTTTGTTCCTATTGAAAAGAATGGGAGCTTTGGTGTAACGGTAAGGTTGCTGCCGTGTGATCTGAGGTCACAGGTTTGAGTATCGGAAATAACCTCTTGCAAAACAGGGTAAATCTGTGTATAATAGACCCTTCTTCAGGACCTGCATTGGTGGGAGCTTTGTGCATGCATTAGGTTGCCCTTTTGTACGTATTGTAGAACAATTAACTAGCACCTATACTTTGAGAGAATGATGTGCAAAAAGAAAAGAAAGCAAGCAAGGTCTTTGAAGAATAACATGAAAAATCTCCTTGAGATGCAATAACCAAATGCATGTTCACAAGAGGTAAATTTTTAGGCAAAAGGAAAAACGGAATGCAACAGTATGTATGATAGCAAAAAGGGTTAGTTGCATGGTAACATGTAATGAATAAATATAACAAATTATGTAGTAAGAGTAGTCTTTTTATGATGCACCATGTTACATTATTTTAGTTAGTTTTATGTTTTTGAGCAAACATGAGCCTGATGAACTTGTGGGTTACCCCTACACTTTAAAGCAATCAAGAGGTACACAATATATGCTTAATATCTAATGTATACCAGTTCAACACTTACTAGAGATTGAATGAGATTACTGGTAATATGTTGCTTGTGGTCGCAAGTCGTCAAGCTAGTCTAGGCCCTAATCAAGCATCCATTTTATTTGTTCCATTTGGCATATTTAATCATGTTTTCTGTTATATCAAATAATCATTCTATTGGTTCTAGTTAGCATATTAAATGTTATATTCCATAGTATGTAATCAATAGTAAAGAGATAATAATACCAAGTTATAATATTAGCCATATGCAATGAAAGTTAAGCAATTAATAAGCATAAGGAAAATATGCATAGCATGTAACTTGCTGTTTGAACAATTGGTAAACATAATATATATATGAAAGAAGTATATCATAAAAGTCAATGGATAAAGTGAACCAAACAAGCAGGTTAAAACCTTAAGAAGGTTAAACTTGTTTTTTCATCAAGGTTTCTAAATAAGATACCACCTGACGTAGTCAAGGCAAAGAAAGGTTTTCAACCCAATAGTTATTTAGAGTCAGCCCATTGTAGGAATAGATATTGTAGCAACAAATATATTTTAGAGTAGCTCGTTAATAGGTAGGCACAGGTCCTATTAAACACCACACTATTGACTAACGTTAAGGAATTGACCCCAATTATTTTAGTTAAAATCATTAAATGATGAGCCTTAGAATCTTGTCTTCTCCACCAATATTTATTATCATAACTCTCCTTTTAATAGAAGTGACAATCTAGCTGGGTTGTCAAGACCTAGCTTGACTCAGTCTAGTTTGGGTTAGGCTTGACACATGGTCTAATAGAGTTTGGGTCATGCCGAGCCTGATATGATTCTTGGGCCAAGCCAGGTAGAGGTCGCTCGACCCATGGGCTGAGTTGGGCATGGTTTGATCACGGGTCGTGTTGAGCACGTCATGTTCCTAGGCTGAACATAGCCTCCATGTTGAGCCTAATCCACAAATTTTAAAAATATATATATATTTTTAGAATGATAAAAAAAATAAAATTTAAAAATGAAATTGGAAGATAATTTAAAAATTATAAAAGTTTAAAATATATTATTAATTTTATATTTATTTCCCCCTTTTTTGTATATTATTTTATTTTAAAAAAAGCCTGGTTGGGCCTAGGCTAGCTTGAACTCATGCCAAGCGTTACGTGTCGATTACTGCTGAGCTGAGCTCTGCCCAACATGTCACCTGAAGAGGTTGTCTGAACTTGGTTAACCTGTTTTGCCACCTCTACTTTTAACAACTCCTTCGATGGAGCATCACTTGATGACAATTATAGGAACTTAAACTACTTCCATTAGGTAAACATATCTAACTTGTCAACCGCACCCTTTTTTGTACAAGAATCAAGACGTTCAATTAAGTTTTAAAAATTCTTGCTATAATCTTCACTCTATTATTCAAGCAGATAGAGATCATCCTTTTTGATTTCCCCCCTCTTTTAAAGCTCTAGAAAAACACCAAGATTTTTCAATTTTGGGCTACAATGACAAAATGCATGAATCATAATTCCTTAAATCCTAGGCCATTATGGAAACACCTCTATTTGATGGAGTAAGACCCAAAACCCAGAGATAAAGATCCTACCTCTTTACGCACTTGATTCACTGCTGAAGCACTGATTAATTCCTGACTATAAGAACACTTTCGTTGTTATCCACATGGTTAATGCAGACATAAGATGGAGTTCACATTTTTTAGCATTTTTTTAATATTAGCTTCATAGTCTTTTTAATCAAGTGGTTGTACCGTCTAATTCCTACTCTTATTGATTGTTTATGTATACATCTATTTCTGTGAATTACCATCTTGTGCATTGTCAATTCTCGTATGGGATCAACATCAATTGTGTTACTAGTATTAGAACTTGAGTGTATCTAATGAATTTTCCTTAATTATAAGACTTCTTTCGGTGGATTGCCCTCTGTCCTTATCATATAATCTACCCTATTTTATAACAGTCATTACTTTCAATGGTGTTGTGGTAATTTATGGGAGTTAGTTCAAGTAAATTATAGCTTGAATTGTAGAGACAAGATTTACAAATTTTAAAATTATGATAAATAAAACTAAGGTAATGTATGAAATGTAACATTACAATGCTAAGGTTTAGTCTATTTGGATGGTTTAAAAGGAGAAGATGGGGGAACAGAAAGAAAACAACACAAAATGAATATGAGTGATCCATAATCTGTGTGCTAATTAGTGATTCTTTTTGTCTCCCCCTTTCCCCTCTTCTATTTTTCCACTCTAGTAAGCCAAGCCTAAATGGTGAAGGAATAGATAAAGGATAGATAGAATATTCTTATAAGAGGTTTAGATATATTGATGCAATTGAGTGAGGATTGTGTGAACCCAACCACACTTTTTGAAAAGTCAGTGATGAGATAAACTTGTGAGTGATCAAGCTAAGAAAATGAGGCAACAAATCCTAGTTAAATGGCTATATCAAATAATTGTATAATAATACTGATACTATTAGAGATCTGTATTATTTTATAATGACTAATAGTTAAACATATAATCATTTACCTTAATACTTTGATGAAATATATTATAATTATAATCAATATTGATGGTTTCAAAGTAATTATTCGAGATTCATAATTATTCTTTCTTATATTGTAATTAGATCGTATTGAACTTTTAATTCAGTTGATCTTTAAGTTTTATCTTAGCTTATTGTAATATCACGAACCATGATGGAATGTTCATTGTTTGTACAGGTTCACTAATATATGCATATAGTACAAATACAAACTCACATCTTGTTTATGTTGTAAGTAGGAATGTTAAATTGAGATGTGTGCACATTACGGTATATGAAAACTACTTAATGTTAGAACTCACTGGCATATATTATATAATATATACATATATCTAGTTAAGACAACATAGATATATTGATGAGGCTCAATAATTATTTTACTAGGTAGTAAAGTGTTATAACCTAATCTTACAATCTGAATTCCTAATCCCTCTTATAATGCAGGTAAGAAAGAAAGTTTTGATGTATTTTCTCCTTCCCTATTCCCCTCCTACCTCTCTTGAAACTCCTTCCAATGTCCGTCCTTCATAAACCATCTCTTTATGAGCTTTACACTTGCTAGTTCTCAACACATGATATGTTTTCACTTGCTTTGTCTTTTTATTGCCAACTTTTGAGCTTGCATGGCAACCATAGCACCACTATTTGCCATCCATTCATCTCATGTTTTTCCCATGTGTGTAATTTCAACTATATTTGAGTGTGACTATATTTAAACTTGTTCATTAGAAAGAAAAAATTGTAATCGAGCATGAAATTCTATGTTCATGCATGTTTACTAATTAGATTGTCCTTATTAAGTTAGCTAAAATTGTGTCCAAGAAACTCATCTTATTCATTTGTATATGTAATAGATAATTTAGAGTCTTTACCTAGTAAGTTTCGTCATAGATACTTGATTCATTGAAAATTGGTAGGAGAGAGTGATAAACAGAATATAGGAGCGACCAGACTAATTCTCTTTGCCTATTAGAGTGACCCATCTGCTAGAGTAGGGCTACAGATATGGTAAACAAAAACCAAACATATGCTTCTAACCTCCTGAATTTCAACTCCAGAGTTTGTACCTTATATGTAATAGATAATTTAGAGTCTTTACCTAGTAAGTTTCCTCATAGATACTTGATTCATTGAAAATTGGTAGGAGAGAGTGATAAACAGAATATAGGAGCGACCAGACTAATTCTCTTTGCCTATTAGAGTGACCCATCTGCTAGACTAGGGCTACAGATATGGTAAACAAAAACCAAACATATGCTTCTAACCTCCTGAATTTCAACTCCAGAGTTTGTACCCATAGACAGAGAGTACGAGAACACTAAAGTTGTAAAACCAAGACATTGAGATTGAAGTTAGTTCTGAGCAAATTTGAAAGGATTCTTCGTAGCAGAAGTAGAGGAAGGTGTAGCATGCCTAGACTTGAAAGAGGAAAGATTCATGTCCATTGCAATTTGCAAGATGCATGTTGATTGCCAAGTTACTAGGGATAAAGTGACCAAGCAGGCTTGGTCAAAGATAGTAGATTCATAAAAAATTATAGCACATATAGAACAACGGTTAGATCTGCTATGTTATATGGAGCTGAATATTGGGCTATGAAATGAGCACACGAGCAGAAAATGGAAGTCGCAGAGATGAGAATATTAAGGTGAATGTGTGGGCATACGAGGATGGACAAATTAGAACTGAAAATATTAGAAAAAAAAGTCAGGGTTGAAAACTCTGAGAGACACATCTAAGATGGTATGGATATGTACTTAGGCGATCAATAAATGCCTCAGTTAGACTATGTGAGACTTTAATTGAGGAAAAGGAAGACAAAAAAAAAGAGACTTGGTTAGCAATGATAAAATAGAAAAAAATTTGATTTAAATAAAAATGATGATATAGGCTTAGGAGAATTCATATAGTCGAGATCCCACATAAAAGTTGGTTGTTGTTGTTGTATAGAACATGAGAAAGAGGTAAACATGAAATAGGATTGACCTGCAAGATTGATATTGGTAGGAAAAAATAATATTGTGAGGCTAGAGATGAGAGAAACATTACCAAATATTGGGCTATGAAGGGAGCACACAAGGAGAAGATGAGAGTTGATGAGAATGTTAAGATAGATGTGTGGATATATGAGGATGGACATAGAAGAAATGAGAACATTAGAAAAAGGGAAAACTCTTAGAGACGCGTCTAAGAGCAGGAACACGTGTGCTTAGGCGACTAATAAATCTCAAGTTATGTTGTGTGAGACTGTAACAAATACACATTAATTGAGGAAAAGGGAAACAAAAAAAGACTTGGTGAGCAATGATAAAAAAAAATTGATTTAAATACAAATGATGATATAGGCTTATAAGGATTCATATAGCCAACCCCACTTAATGAGATAAATACTTGGTTGTTGTTGTAGTATAGAATAGGGATTGATCTGATTAATGCCCTTTGCAAATGAGAGTGACCTATCTGCTAGACTAATGTTGGTAGGAAACGATATTAGTGTGAGGCTAGAGATGAGAGAAACATTACCAAATATATGCTTAAAAATTTCTAAATTTTAAAATCCAGATTTTTGAACAATAGACATGCATTTTGCAACTATTAAAAGTACCATGAACTAAAAATGGCACAGACTGAGATAGTAGTTTATTGTACTGGAAGATTAACTTGCAAGATGGCAAGTTGTCGAAGAAGCCAAGACTTTAGGATTGAAGCTAGCTCTGCTATGAGAAAATCTGGAGTACTCTTCACTGGACTAACAGAGGTAAATATAGCATACCTAACTTAATCTCCACGATCTCAAGTCGATGCTGAATTGACACTGAATGGATGTACTGGAACATAGTTGCATCTTAAGAAGCTTGAGTTGAGAGGTTCAAAAGGCCATTTTCAGATCAGGAAGCTGGAGAATAACCCTACTCAGCCAGCAGAAGCTAGAGCTGCTGGAATCTTAGAAATGTAGACATAGCAGACAGGAAGGAGAAGAAATGTTGTGTCAAGCAGATGCTGTTGGAATCTAGAGATGTAAACTTAGCAAATGGAAGGAGAAGATAGAGCTGAGCACCAAAGCATATCTACAGGGAAGAGATGAGGATTCAGATTGTCACGTCTTAGGAATGTAAATTCCTATCTCAGTAACTAGCAATAATCACCTAAAGCTAGCAGGATTTATGCTACAAAAATCTTCAGGATTTTGCTGAGAGCAAGATTGTTAGCAGAAATTTGTGGCAGACTCCATGACTCCTCGAGTCACTGGAAGTGTACTGGGAGTAGCTCACGTCCATGCGGATTTGGAAAATTAGAAGCCTCAGGAGATCGTAATGAGGTAGATGGGCAGTTCCAATATGATGTTGTAATCTGGAAAATTAACAGGCTTGTTTTTTGGGCAGTCCCGTCTACCTATATATAATATTTTAAATTTACACCCCTGTGATTTGTATATTTACAAATAGATCCTTGACTATTTACAATTATGTCCCTAAACATTACAAGGAAAGTGATGGGGATAGGAATTTAGGAAACAGATAATTTGTCAGTTTATTTTAGTCATTAGCATAGTGTGATCCCTTGTCTAATGCCTAGATATAGGCATCTATTATACTATGTCATTTACTCCATAATTCCAATACTTCTGCATCTGTTAGGTATTTCTAATGATATTACCATAAGGAATATTGCTCAAATATCTTATGTGGGTTTTGCTCTCTAGTTGCTATACACCAAGATTTTCATGGAAGTGGGGCTAAATAATTTTTAGCTATTATGCTCGTACTAAGTTATATTTTCTTGATTTTAAATCTGAAATCCAGCATTTCATTTTATAAACATAAAACATTGGTTTCTATGAAAATGTCTAAATACCTTTATCGATATCAAAATTCAAGATATGTACCATTTTTTAACCTGTAGAATCACATATATAATGCCACCTTGAAAGCTATAATGATAGTGGTGTCCATGTTCAACAAAGGCTTTTGCTTACCCTTAAGAACTGTAATTTGTAATTAAGGTATAGTTCAATTGATTTAATATATAAATATAGCACAACCTTTTAATGTTTTCTTGAATCTTGCGCAACCTTTCATTTTTCTTTTATCTAGCACAACATTCATAGACCATGTTGAAACCTAGCATGTGTTCCATTCATCCACCATTAGAATGTTGATGTAACACTCACGTGACATTAGGCCAATTCTCCATCCACTGTTAGAATGCTGATGTAGCACTCACATGGCATTTGGTATCTGTATCACCTTATGGACAAAGATAGTTTCAGTGATGTTCACTACAATATATAGAAACTTTTGATCTTGATAAAAAAAAAATCACATGTGTGCTAAATTGGCCTAATGCCATATTAGTGCCATGTCAACTTTTTAGGTAGTCAGATGAAATTTTAATGGCTGCCAGATTCTTACATGATTTGAAAAAAATAAAAGGCTGTGCTAAATTTGAGAAAAAAGTCAAAAGATTGTGCTAGTTTTATGTATTAATCCTAGTTCACTTCCAAGTGAATCCTTCATAAGTAATTCAAGTTCTATATTGTTGTATGATTTTCCACATGTTTGAGCTGTAATTGTTTATTAGATTCTAACCAATGACTCTTTTTTTCTGTCAGCTATCTATATTGTTATGATTATTACTATTTTTGTATTTGCATGTTGTTTAGTCTCAATAATTCCAATGGTATATTATTAATGCATTTTATTAAGACTCTGCCACTTTGTAAGGTGCTTTATTCTTGAGACAGTGACCAGATTTCCGTTGCTTTTTTGTCATGAAAACCTTCCTCATGCATGAAAAACTAGTCATCTCTGATGGATAAGTTTTGTCATTACATGCTAAATAGGAAATTATATTTCTGATATTGTTTGCATATGTAATGAAATCAGGTTATGGTATTTGTTGGAGAGGCTTTACTTGTTCAGGAGCTTTTCGTTTGATTAGTTTCCTTTTAGTGTTTCTTGTTATTTGTCCTTAAATGTGTGTTGATATAGGCATTCGAAGAAGAGGAGCTTCCCAAATTGAAGGAAGAGAAACCAGGCCTGACCTTTAATCAGTACAGGGATATGATATGGAAGCTTTGGAAGAAATCCCCTGACAACCCCCTCAACCAGGTATGTTTTCTAAATTTTCCATGCCCAACATTTTACACAGACGATTTAGGTATTGATCTACAGTATGTTTTAATGTTCTTAACAAGATGAAGTACAGTTTTTATGAACTAGGCCCATAAAGATCTAGATTAATCATTAACCAAACTTGACCTTATAATTGACACCACTAAGGTTTTTTTTGTAAGTCTGTGGTTGTATACTTCAATGCAGATGATATGCAGCCTTGAACTTAAGCTAATACAGCTGTGAAAGCATTAGTGAAATGATTCAACATGGCTTTGTTTCATGACATGATGTTTAATCATGATTAGGATGGTTTACAATCATTCTCTTCTTGCTGAAAGAGGAAATTTTGTTGAATTGTAATGCACTAATGCAGGAAGAAAAATCCTTTTGCATATAAGAAAGGCAGTATTTTAATATTAGAATAACATTATCATGTGATGTAAGTATTAAAGAGTCATAGTGATATGATATTGTAGGTTTTTTCACCTACTTTACTTCTATCGAGACCAAATATGTTTTCAGGAATCACGATGTATGATTATAGGAATGAGAATGAAGATAATGTAAGTTGATTTAGGAGTATTGTAGTGTTTTATGCTCTACGGCACTAGAAGCCAGTGATTCCAGTTGACCTCAGTTGTTTCTTCCTATTATTTCCTGTAATTAAGTCTTAATTTCTAGTGTTAATCTTTCCTTAATTAGCAAAAAACTAACTTGTTTTCTTTAGTAAACAATTATTTACATATAGCATGGATATGGTGTCTGTGTGCATCAACACACACCACACGTGTCCTCACACTTGTGAGCAAGTGGGTAGGTAGGTAGACGGGCAGGCTAGTGAGTGGGTGCATGTATGTTGCGTGGGTGGTACCTATTTTTTTTTTTAATTCATTGGCCGCAAAGGTGAAACCGTTATCTCGGCGGCCCCTCCAGGGTGACCCTCCACCCTCTAAAAGGGAGGTAAATTACAAGGGCGTTGCCCAACAACAGCAGGGCATGCAAAGGAGGGGTTGAGGCAACCAATGGGGTATTCCAGAACCATTGAGAATCGATCTTAAGCCTATTGACAGCAACACCCTTGTATGAATTAACTGTGCGATTACTTGTTTCTTATTCATGGTGGCAAAAGGCGATTTGCTTGCCTAGCGCCTCCGTCAACCTGTTCTTAGGTCAATACGGAAGAGGTAAATCATGGGTAGTTTTTTTTATTATTATTCATCATTTTATTTGAAGTGGAAAAAGAGTCTTCAGTTGTTATTGTTTCTTCTCTCTTTTCAATACAAGATACGGTAACTTATTTTTGGTTCGTCTTTTTAAATTTCAGGTCATAAAGGAAAATCAAAAAGTTAGTTGTCAATGATATATGCCCATTTGCTTTGACATATTGCTCTTTTTGGAAAGCATTCTCGTGTAATTCGTTCTTTGGCAGAGTTGCCATTGATAATAATTTTTTAATGCAGACTGGCGTTGCTGGTGCTGCTGACTGACGTTGAGCTATTTTTATTTAAAGAATACAGGTTACTTTTGTTCTAGCCCTCAGTTTCTTGTGCTATCTTGTGTTTTTCTAATACTCGAATCACAAAGGATGCTTGTTCATTGCTAGGTACGGATTATTTATTTCCTTCATCTGATATCTGAATCGTTCTAGAAGCTCATTATGGATGTAATTTGCTGGTAAAATGCAGTGCCGGTAATGCAATCTGCTCGTTTATGGAGAGATCGGTAGATTTATAAGCTACAAGACCCCACTCAGAAATTGTCTAACTCTTGATATTAAGTGCTAAGATGAGAATGCAGCCTTTTGAATTATGTAAAATATCGCAGTGTCGAACCATTGTGCCAATACTGCGTTACATGTGTGAACTTTTTTATTCATCCTGTTTGTGCTTTTTTACATGATCTTGATATAGATGAGTTTTGCTTGGAAGCTTTTAGTTACTCGCAGCAGCTGCAGCCGAATTGCAACCATCCGAATTACAGGAGGCGGCAGTTGAAATTGTTGTCGCATAAAAGTAGGTGATTCTCGGAATTCTCTTATCATGCAACTATCAGGAAGCTAGAAATCTAAATGCGACACGTTCTAAGATGATAATTAAGTAGGCAATTTTAGCCACATCAATTATTCCTCTCCTATTTAGTTTTGCAAAGTGTTTTCTAGAATTTGATACAGTATATGCTTTTGATCTCCCTAACCTTCATGTCTTGATTCCCATCGTATTTCATCATCAAAAGCCGAGGGTTTTTAGTATTTCACTAACATTTTGATGGTGGTTTTACGACACTATTAAATATAATATTTTATTATATGGAGTAACGCTCCAATGCCATCCCTAGCAGGTTTGGTGAGCTGAGCAGCCCAAAAAACAAACAAAAGTCAAATCCATTTAAACCGATCAAGTTATATAGATAGGTACAATCAGTTAAGTCAATTGAGTTAATTTAGTAAAATAGATCAAGTTAATTAAATATATTAAATAGACAAGTAGAGTATACTGTGTGGCTCCAGTAAAGGCAAAGCAGATATTCCATAACAAATAAGATAATTCATACCAGTGAAAAGAATCATTAAAAAAAATTACGTTTTTAATTCTGTAACTTATATGTTTTTTTAATTTTAGTCTTATTATGAGTTAATTTATATTTTTAGTCTTATAACTTATAATATTTTCCAATTTCAGTTATGTTTTTTCTAAAATTGAAATTTTTCAACAGAAAATGATGAGTTATAAATTGAATTTGAGGATTTTGATTTTTTATAACCCATGTATTTTTTATATTTCAATCATAAATTAGATATTTTTCGTTGAAAAATTTTAATTTTGAAGGAAAAAGGACTGAAATTGAAAAATATTACAAGTTACAGGACTAAGAACGTAAATTAACTTATAATAGGACTAAAATTGAGAAAGATGTAAATTATAGGATTGAAAATGTAATTAACTCTGAAAAAAATGCGTTGATTATAAGTAAAAGTATTTCAGTACACTAGTTATAAGATTTTATTATTGCTTGGTTTCATTCCCCCTAGTTGTTGCAGGATCGAAAATAATAATGCTAGATTGGTAAATAGTAGTTATAGCTTTTTCATAGTTTTTATAAAATTCAGATTAATAAATGCAGAGGAATAATCAAAAGATAATTTCGACACTATTAGTTTTATTTGATTCGGAACTTATAATGACTCCTATTTTAAGGTTCATGATCGTCGATCTCTTTCGTTGTACAATTCACTATCAATTTGAAGATTTACAATTTGGAAGTAAGAATATGAAGATTGCTTTAATTAAAATGTATCGACAAAACTAAATATCCGGTGAAGAGCGCAATTATTGGAGTAATGTCGTGAAAAGCTTTTCGAAGTAGCACGTTATAAGCATGGAAGTCATAGAAAATTGATGTATCAACATGTTGGTTGAGCCATTCTTTTATAGCTTCATCTAGGCACCTCTATTCAACACGATCTAATCCTGATCTATCCTCGTCGTAGCTTATCTTGACCTAGGCGCCTCTATTCTTCTCGACGCTTCAATTCCAGGTGCCTCTATTCTTCCATGCACCTCAATAGCTGACGTGACGCTAATCATATGAGACTTTACTTTTCGAGACATTATCCTATCCCAGACACCTGGATCCCTTCCAAGCACCTCAGTTTCAGGCATCTAGACCACCTTGGTTTAGAAATCATCACAAAGTTAGTACAACAAATATATAGAATACAACAAGATCAATCCAGTTTGGACCGTCTAGTCATAACTTTTAGGTTTCTCGTGAAACCTTTAGTACAACAAATATATAGAATACAACAAGATCAGTCCAGTTTGGACCGTCTAGTCATAACTTTTAGGTTTCTCGTGAAACCTTAGGTCGAATTGACGCTTACTGTTCCCTCAACAAGGAATGCGTCATCATCTACTTCTCTCAAGAGAGTTTACCTTTTGTTAAAACACATGTTTAGACTTTTGTTCAGCATCTGATGTTCGATTCTCAATCCGCCTAGACTTTTGTCTAGTGTACGCAACCCGTAGGACTTATGTTTGATGTCTTCGATCTATCAAGTTTTTTGTCCAGTCCATCCGACTAGGACTTCATACCCAATCCCTTAATTAGGACTTCGTACCCAATTCTCTCGACCAAGACTTCGTGTCCTACTCAAGTAAACTTATTAAATCATTTATCATTATCAAAATAAAGTTTGATTCGTTGGTACTTTATGCACTAATAGTTATATGCATATCTAAAGTGACCTTAGTACTCTATCTACAACTTGTTTTTTTCATTCAAAAAAAAAAAAAAAACCTTCTTGGAACGTCTAGTCCTCCTAAATTAGAGGACTTTCCCCATTTTTCAGGCACCTCTTGGGACCTTTAGTCTTCTTGGATCAAGATAAGTAAGAAGAAGACTGTCCCCTAAGATGTACGTTTTTTAAGCACTGAAATGAATACGATGACGTTAATGAAAATATTAGAGGAATCTGTTAGCAATCTAGGAAGCATTTCAGCACCGAGCTAAATGATGTTACAGAGTTCTGGATTAATCAAGACCAATCTGGATGAGATGGAGAAGAAGACCAGGCTATCCATCTGGATTAATGCACGAGACGAGAGTCATCGGCTGGGAGCATTTGATCGAGGCCCTCTTGCATCACAAAGTTTCATAACAACCAACATTTTAAAGACTTGATTAGAATTTTCAGCTTCAGCAAAATCCTCCGTGACAATCTGCAGTGGATTGGCACTAGGGGTGCAAATGGATCAAGAAGTTCGTGGGAATAGCTCGGCCAAAACTAAACTCGAGCTCAAAATTGATTGAATTCGAAGTTAACCGAGCTCGAGCCGATTTAATTAGAAACCGAGCCGAGCTCGAGCCAAATTATTACTAGCTCAGTGACTTATCGAGTCAAATGAACTAGTAATAATATATATTTATATATTTTTATAATATATAATATATTAATTTTTTTATTAAAAAATCGAGCCCAAGCTCATAATTAAATATCGAACTCGAGCTCAACTCTATAGGCTCAAGCTCAAGCTCAACTCTCTAGGGTCGAGTGAGCTCGAGCTCGAGTCAAGCTGGTATAAATCAAGCTGAGCTTGAGCCTAAACTGGCTCGAGCTCGGCTCGATTCGTTTACAGCCCTAACATGCCAAAAGCAAAACCCAGCTGAAACCAGTTAAAGACAATTGGCCATATGAATATGCAATGTGTTACCGAAACATTTCAGACTAAAGTGAACTCAATCAATTAGGTATCTACTTTACTATCGAAATCATTCCACTTACTGAATTCATCATTTTTTCTTGTGCTTGCGCCTAGATGAGTTTCATCAAGAAGATAATATTGGAACTACCAGAAGATGAATTACATTTAGTAACATCTGAGACAATATAACAAGACCTTCAAGCATTGTAAATGTCAATGATTAAAAGAATATTTTAGCATCATGCACATGAATGAGAGTCCATATCAGACTCCTACCTTCTGTCTTCCAAAGAAAAATACACAAGGATGCAATTTATAATCTATATAATAAGAAAAGATTGGTTTCGAGCTCAAGATTTTGTCACTTTCAACAACTTTACTTGAACGCTTATCTTACAACAAAACTATTTTTATTATCATGTTGTTCCATAATACATACCTGATACCACACCACATAGACAAGGTAATTGCATAAACAAATGTTCATAGAGCACCCAATAGATAGAAAAATAAATTCAGCAATCAATGAAGAAAAAAATATAAAACATTTCACGTGCTCTTTCTCCCCTGCGACAATTGTAGCAGTTCCTTTGCCATTGATGAAAAATTCTCTGCTCCGTTTTGCATCATTGATGTTCGCAATCCAATATCCTGAAAATGAGATAACATGAACTCACGTAACTTTTCAAATTTTCAACGGTTAGAAGAAACACTTTCTTACAAGAATAATTGTACTTCTAAATAGTTTGTTCTTTTCTGTACGACTTGATTGCTAGAGAACAAAATTGTCTTGAGAGAAAGGAAATCACACCTTTAACTTTGCAACATTCTCCTTTAGCTTGCCTTCTGCTTCCTTTGCAGTACTTGCCTCCTGATAGAAAGCTCAAAAATGGAAAATAGTAGGTTTATGACTTTTGGAAAAAGGAACAGAAAAATAGTTCACTAAATGGATCTGGAATATTGACTATACTTACATCATTAGTTGTATATCGATACTTTTGTTTGACTCGATCAACAGCACTGATGTCCTTTTCCTCCTCGGATTTATCTTTTGGTGAGTTCAACTTTTCCTCTATACTTGATTTCAGCTTTCCTGCAATTCCATGAATCAGTGGTCCAAGACTACAAACCATATTGGCAATTTTGAATATCATGTTCAAATAAATCCAGAATAAATAAAACAGAGGACAGTAGGTAAACCATTTAATGACCTTTGAGAGAGAAAAATTTCTTGCTTAACTTCTGTTTACTCAAAACAGCAATGTTTGGGCCCTTCTGCTTTTCTTCAGTCTCTTCTAGGTCTATATCATCTTCAGAAATAAAACAAGAAAAAAATGTATTTCAATAAAAGTCTAACCCAACTTAAAAAAATAGAGAAAAATGATGGCATCAACCTATATCCAGCTCGACGTCTTCTTTGGTTACGGCAGAAGCATTCCTTGTCCCATCAGATTCTGGAAAATTAGCAGTTGAAAATATAGCTGAGAGTTCTTCAGTAGCAGTGAAGCCATCAGCTGGATCACTTTCATGGCTGTGCTTTGTCTTGTTTCCCTTCATGTCTTTGATGATCATGTTAAGTATTCCCTGGAAACCAGGATCCTTCATTCTGAGTATTCATTAGTACTACAACTTAACAGGCACTTTATTAGTTTTACCTTTCTCTTCTCCTTTTGGGGGTTCTTCGAGCTAGAAAATTCTTCTCGTAGAGCAGGATCGTCCGAATATACCTTGGTTATGCATTCCAAGTGTCTGGCAGCAATTAAATAAAATTAGTGCTTCAAAAGAGAAAAGATAAAACACCTAGTAAAGTTGGAAAGAGGTCTTTCCACGGTAGTAAAACATGTTAGTTTTAGAAGATTCCTGCCATCATATTGCTCCAAATTATCTCAGTACTGAAAGGTTAGAAATACTGCATGGAAAAGGATTCAATCGCAGTAAAGTTATGATTTTCCAGAGCACTGACAACAGAATAATAATAAAATAATTATTGAACTAGTTTCACTTTGTTCATACAGTTATTGTAGCATTGTAGCTAACAATAAACCTCTGGATTATGAAACAATTCCAACATCCTCTACACTATATTAGAAAACAAAAATGAATTGAAAGCTATCACTTTTTACACAACAGGAAATCTTTACTAACTTTAACAGAGTCACAGAAAGAAAGGAAGAGATTAATAAAGGCATTTTGACAGCTCGCCTAATAATACTATACCTGTAAACTTCCTTTTGAGACAAAACTGAAAGAAAGAGCATTGCTTGATCTCTATCAATCTGGGGAACATGCAAAAAGCTCAGAAACTATTAGAAGAGTTTCAATTAAGTAAAAGTTCGACACTAAATAGTCAGTCTTGCTCACCAGAAGAGCTTCTCCTTCAGAGGAAATGGAAAATAAAGTATAAGCATTTGGAGGTGAATTTGGTGCTACATAAATTAAGCCTTTCAGGTTAATCTCATTTAAGATTGCTAAATCTGGAAGGGACCTGAAATATAGAAATTTCAAACTTCAGGTATATCTTTTAACTTGATACTTTCAATGGAAGCATATTGACCTAACTGAGTGCCAACCACTATAGCAAATTCACTTCAAGTTACAGTAAACTTTACTGGATTTTACGCAATGTTATAGATACCACAAAAATAGGAACACCTTATTTCCATCTTTCCACAAGCAAAGATAAGCACCAGCCCAACCCCCATTGAAGGGCCATGTATGATTGATGCATAGGAACATATGCCATCCAGTCTTTTCTTAACACATAAGTCTTTAATCCCCTGAAATACAAAGAGTTAGGAACTAAACAAGCATTCTTACTCAAGGAACTGAAGAGTAGAACGAATCATACTGTTACCTCAACTGTGTGATTTAAGTCATACAGACGTATGGCATCTCTAGAGCAAAGTAATATTAGTGGTTGCCTTTGCATTGACACCTTTGAGTAACTCTCATTGCTTGCATCTTGGTAATCTGTAGTCTGAGCTCCATCTGATGATACATCTAATTCATTAGACGATTGCAGAAATACTGGACTATTAGTAGTCATCACGATGGACTTCACCATAAATTTGCTTCAAGGAGAAAGAACACGATGGAACACTGGTACAACAATAATAAGTTATTGTTTAGAGTGCATACCCAATACATGAAGCAATAAAGCTTTAGAAGGTTTTTTAGGTTGCAGTGGCTTAGCAATTAACAGATTCCCTGAATCCTTTTCAAGAGGCAAAATGGATGAATCTTCCGTCCCTACCAACAATATCTTCTTTACTATGCCATTTTGGGCAGAACTCCCAAAATGCAAAGAGGCGATACCACTATTTAGTTGACTGGAGACTTGTTTTTGATATAAAACAGTGGTTTCTTCCAGCTGGATTACTGATACCTGGAAGACACAACATGTTAGACAGTTCATCAAACAAACAAGTGCATTATCTGGAAGAAAAAGAGGGGGGAAGCAGCAACTGTCTTTAGTGCTTTCTGTTCCATACCTTTTAGTTAGATTGATGAAAATTACACACCCAAATGTTTCAGGGATTCTTATAAAAGAAAATGAGATCCATTGAAAAACCACTGTTGATATTCGGCGAGAATTAATCTCGATGCACTTTCAATTATTATTTTTTGGTGGCTCCAGGATTTTTTTTTTTTTTTTTGTGAATTAGGACCATAAAGTATCTAAGTTTATTGTATTTGTCTTCTAAGATTGTGTAAATAACACAGGTTGGTTTAAAGATTAAATAGGAAATGCTTTCTTAGCCAATGATCTCACATGGTCATGTTAAATATAACTATGTGATCCATATTAGAATTGTGCGTGTTTGAAAAATCCTAAATTTGATTGCCTTTTTCTGCCAATTGCGATTCCTCAAGAAACTTGGGTGTAATTGTCTAGATCTTCTATAGTTTATCTTTTGTTGGTGTCTATAATAGTACTAGATGGGGTTGGAGACTATTCTAGCACTGCTCACTAGATCCCCTCATTTCAAGCTATATACTTGTAGATTCGAATCAAGAGACAAGAGAAATCGAACAAAGTGCAGTGTACGCCAACTCCATGGAGAGAATTCAACTCTACATAATCCTCTCCTAAATGGATATTCATTTTGGGAATAGACTTAGCCCAATTTGATTAAAGAAAATTTCATTGCTAATATGGAATCTTACATTTAATTTTAATTTTGCTCCAATAGAACTTTGCTTTTTTTATAAGCTTGTACTACTTTCGACCATGGTTTAAAATGAAACAAATCATTCTGATAAATTACTAAAACCCAATACTGCTCAACACCAAAACAATGTCTCCTGTGTCAAGTATCATTTGTGTTAACACTCGACACTCGGCATGCTAAAATTAATTTATTTTATAGTTTTCTTTTGTACAAGATAAGTCCAAATTGTAGCATTCCAAATGGAAAACAAAAAAAAAATTAAAAGTCTTTTATCTTTTTCTTTTATTTCTTCGTCTCTTTCGTCCTTCCATCTTCAATTTATCACCGACACCATACACTTAAACATCAACACCAGACTAAAATAGTATCGTTCCAATCAAACACCAAAACATTGACATGGCTTGAGATTTCAAACCTTGCTTTTTACAACTTTTTCATTTCCAAAACCTTGTTAATGGAAAAGCTAGGAGGTTGTTTCTAAGATTACAGGTGGTGCAAAGGAATGTGTCCAACCTGCACTAGAGTCTGATTAAAGTTGGAAAATTTTCTAGTTTAACAAATTATCCCGTAAGGAAGCTTTTTTCTATGTCTTATTTGAATAATTTTCTTCCTTATGTTAAACTACATAATTTGTTGTCAAATGATGATGTTAAATTTCAACTACATTGAAATACAAAAAGGGAAAGAGTAAGCTTTTAGGTAAAACCCAGGGATTTTATATATGAAATCCCTTTTTTGCTAATATTGTTGGGTAAATCTACACTACAGATGACTAAAGAGTAAGCAGAACATAACCAAATGGTCACTAAATCAAAATTTAATAAGCTACTCAAACCAACAGTCCATGGAAATTTGAGCATCCCATCTTCATTTACAATTGATTTCAATTGCAGGTGATGAAAAGAGTTGGAAACTAACATAGGCTAAATGTTTGTGACACTTGGCAAAAATTCCATTATCTGTAGAGTACTTACATATCCTTTGTCAGTGCCCACAGCAAGATGTTTGAATTCCAAATCAGTACTGATAGACGTAATTGCTCCCTTGAGTTTAACACACTGAACAGTATAGCTGTCACCTGGTTTTGCTGATTTACCATAAAAAACATGTTTAAAGAAGAAAGGATATTTTTTGGCACAATCCAATGATAGGTTATTATTATAAATCGTCTATTGCGCTTAGTGAAGCAAATTGCTAGTCCAACTAGTTAGGATGCCATGCATTTTGGTAATAAAGTTAAAATCATTTAGATGAAGTGATAATTGCTAAATCTAGCATGAACAAATTTTAGCAAATCTAACTTAAACAAACATTTAATAAACCCAACGTCTACTTTTCATTTTGTTGTAAAACTAGCCATAAAGTTGCAATCAAATTTTACATTAGTTTGAAGCTAGTTCCACATGATACACATATCACAGACACCGCAATTGAATTTTTCTGATGACCATACATCTCTATTTAGGTCAATTTACAATCAAGTTACTGGATCAATGGAATTACTAATATATTATGTTTAAAGTGTTGAATGAATCAATGTACAAAGTGGCATTAGGACAACAAAAGGTCATGCAATCTGTTGAGTTGCAAGAGAGATTTATAACAAAATTTAAAGTTATAACATTCAGTCTGATACCCTTTTTTCACTTTTATCTAGTTTTTAGGGATGGTAGTATATTCTATCTGCTAGGAGTTTGGGATCTTCCACTGAATTCTCTTCACTACAGAATCACCACTTTAGTCTTTAATTGATAGGCATGTAAATTAAATAAAGTCAAAAATCATACTGAGACTCTACTTAGGAAAAGCAAAATAACCCACAAGATATCTATTTTTTGGGAAAAAAAAAATCATGTATGAAAACGAAGGATTTTTTTTAATTTAAATTTCTTGTTTGCACATATAAACTCTTGACAACCTAGCAAAGGTGCTAAAGCATGAGAGATATAATTTAAACTCCAAATGGGTTCCTATAATTTAACCAAAATTAAATATACCAAGTATGATTACCTTGCAGAAAGGAAAAGATGTTTTCTGAGGTGGGATGCTCTTTTTTGAAGAAGAAAATGCGAATCTGAAAAAACCAACAAGCTTAATGCATAAACATATAATTTCACATACTTGTCTCAAACTACTTAGCTTATGTGTCAATGAAAAAGCAGCTGACCAATCCACTTTGATCTCCAGACACAAGGACACGTGAAGAGGCATCAAAATGAAGTGATGTAAGTGGAGCAGTAGTTGCATAATTTTCACTAGGCTGACAAGAAAATGAATAGGAAGAGTTTGCTGAAATAGTTGATACTATTTTGCATCCATACTCAGTTTCAATTAAATTTGAAAAAAAAAACCTGCTGTTTGATAGAAAATATAGGAAGCAGAAGGGGGCATGATGCATCCCAAAAGTTAACAGTGCCATCAACATGTCCAGTAATCAAGAGGTTTTTGGCTTTTTCAAATCCACTAAGATATGCAGAACTCTGAAAACTTCCATCTTTTTCCTTCATGTTTGTTGAGAATAGAGAATAGTGTTTGTTGGCCAGGAATACTTGGTCCTATACATCATATAGATATTGAAATGCTAACAAAAAGATATGATGGTGTATTAAATAGACATGGAAATTCAAGGTGATCTGTTAGAAAAAAAAAGTAAAAATAAAAATAAAAACCTACCTCATAAATAAGATTTGATGCACCTTTATAGAGTTTGGCTGCACTGATTCCTGAGTCACCATATGGTAGTTTTACAGTTAGCTGCTTAGGAAGACTTGGTGTTGATTTTGATTGACATTGTGACAGATAATGTTCTATCTCTGAATCATCATACAGACACAAGGAGCCTGATCTTAGCAAGAGAACAAGAGTAGTTTGATTGCTTTTTCTATGGTTGCTGAAGCATGAAATGGTTTCCATTGCTAAACAAGGTTCACTCAATGGAAGCATCAACTTGATTGTTCGACTTTGAAAATTGCTATTGAGAATCATGACCTATACAATTGGCAAAACAAATGAAAAACTTGTGAAAGGAAAATTTTAGTGACTTAGGAAAAATGAAAAGAAATTACCAAGCCTACAATGGTCGTGTTATGGCGCTAAATATTAAATAAAAAGAGATAAAAGGAACTACCTAAGGTATCAAAATCTTAACCATTACTTCTGACATGGTAGGAGAATCATTTGTGACATCAATCTATGTAAAGAAAATAATTTGAAGAAACTAAATTGAAAATAAATTCCAGATTGGTGCATCTGCGATAAAAGGAAAAAAAATTGAATTTTTTTCAAGATTTGAGCATCTGCAATAAATCAAATATTTGATTTTTGTTATTTGATAATTATCATTTTTATTTTGGCCATAAATATAGAATACTATAATGGCTATTAAGATTTGTCTATTTTCTTTATTTAGAATATTCTGTTTTCGAATTAAGAATATAAAAGAAATTCAGAGTATCTAATGAACTTTGAAGTAATTCGATTTCTAATTTAAATTCATACATCTCTGTATGAGAATTTTATTTTCTAGGTGAGGTTATTTACTTCTTCATTTCATTGTCTCCGTCCCAAGTTCTTAGGTGGTTCAATGTTTCAATTTTGGTGCTACATCAATTTGTATCAGATTAAGTGGTTCAGTTTTGATATTAGTCATCTCAATTATCCATCATCCTCAAACGTTGATTCCATCCCTATCCACGATTCTTTCACAATCTGAGACCTTAAATTTGCAAAAAATTGATTATTTTTTTAGTTGATAAATAAAATTGCTCGCATTTATTTGATTTTTCTCGTAATTTCATACATATCATTTACCTTATTCATAACAAAAATATTTCTTATTTAGTTTAATTATCATCTAGAAAAAAATATATTTTCTATCTATTTAAGTTATCATCCATCAAATAAAACATTGTCATTTATTTTAGTTATCATCCATCAAAAACTTGTGGCCGTGATGACATAGCTGAGTGGCTCACTATGTGGTAAATTTGCAAAAATAAGCAAGGGTCTGGCCTACTCGGCTTCCTTATTTATCTCTATGATTGTAGGGCCAGCCGTGTGGGGTGCCCGGGGTCAAACCTTTTGTAGAAATTAGTTTAATTACTTGTGCTTTCATGTTAACAATTTATCATTTTTTTTGCATCTTACTCAATTTATCATTTAATTTTATTTTATAACTATCATGATTTGTCAATATTTAAATTTACTTGATGAGAGAAAATAACACACCTATCACAAAATATATGCGAGATTTAAATTTTAAGAGTGTGACCTATATAAATACTGAACTTAATGACTACAATGGTTATTTGCTAAATTTGGGAATGACATGTTATATAAGATCACATTGTCCCATGTCCAAAGAAGAATCTAATTATTTTTGTAAACCAAGTGTTAGAACAAATACCCTTATATTTAATGGTTGGTTAACATTGAAAATTACTTTGACCAACATAATTTACCCTCTACTGAACATGTGTGATTTATTAAATTCACATTTAGTGGACCTACTAAAAATTAGGAGAAGAACCCATTCTACATTGGTATTAAATAAAAAGACAATTAAAGAAAAGATATGGTCCATTAAATTTTAGAAAAGATATACTATAAGGGTATGACTACAACAACATGTAAGTACATTTAAATCAAACAACTAATAATCAAGTCAAGGCATGCTCCCCACCTAGCTTATGAGCTATGAGGCAATACTATAATAATCAAGTTTCCAAGCACATAGTTATAATTATATTATAGAGAGAATAAAATATATACAAACTAATTGTCACTTGATCAAGGGTATTAAGTTACAATATTGAATATATACATAAGAAGAGAGGACTACTGATGTTACGTAAACCTATTTTTTTTTCAATTCTCCTAACAAGTTCAATAAATACACTATAGACATAAAAGGATTGTTTCTAAAGTTTTATCTATTGTTTTATAAAATGGGTATGACAGAAACAACTCCTTGATATTGAGCCACACATTGGTTAGTTATTTAACATATTTATGCAATTGTTAGTTGCTATTTTGACATTAACTTGAAGGAAGAGCCTTTAGTTTCCACATTTGAAGTTGTTAATAAGGGAATAAGAACAAATCTTTCTCTGGATGTGTTTTTCCTCTTCCTCTAAACGCGCCTATATAGAGAGTCAAAAAGCTATGATCTGTAGGTCTAGCTGCACTCAGTACTATGTTAGTATAACATCAATTCTTCACATGCTCCTCATAGTCACTAATTCTAAGCAGAAGAACCAGCAGTAAAAAAAAAATTCAATAACAGGAAACTAGTCTCTGGAATATTAAAGGTCAGAAACTCTCTACCTGAAAGGAATGAGAAGAACCTACAGCATTGAAACCATTAATGTACAATCGGCCTGACATTTCATCATGGGCACACCACCTTAAAGAAACTATTGGAACCTTGTCCATCTTATACCCTAGATTGAGCTTAAGAAGAGGAACATTTTGAGAAGCATGCAAGTCGTTTTGATTATTAGATGATTCACTGTTGCAGTCTGAAATCACAGGAACCCCCCAAAGAAAAATATCTCCACTGCTATACCCAACCACAACTTTACTTCCAATGTCAGAAGCCCACGATGCTGATATCGCTATCTTAGGCTCATGTGATGAATATTGTGAGCTTCCACCAACAACATATATAACTTTACTTTCTTGAAATCCCCATAGAGTAATGAGTCCATCTCTAAAGATAATAAGAATCCTGCACAGAAGTTAATGCTAGAAGTTATATGACTCCAAGACAACAGTCTCAACTCTTACTATTGAATGTAATTCATTGGTGAATATTACATGTTAAAATGAAATATCTGAAATCACAGAATGATTTTGGTTCCGCTCAAACACAAAAACTGAAATCATGCTTTAAATGCACTTATACACTGCAGCTAAGTAGTTGCTTTGAATCAATAGAAACATAGGTTCACAGATTAGTGTCAGAGAGAGAAAGTAGAATTTTACCTCCTGTTCTCAGCCATTGGCTGTGGGGACGCAAGTACAACAGCTGTATCAGAGTTTGTTGAGGCACCTAACATAGTAACAATTAAACCTATTCAATAGTCTTTTCAAACCAAAAGAATACCCATGATCCTTTTCATGTATTTCCAACGTGGGACTTTGATTGTATTCCTAACAGAGTCGTGATTTTATATAAGTTAGGAGAGTGAATACAAACTTTAATGAAGACAAGGAGATGCATAATTGCAACTTCCTTTAGTTCAACCTACATAATGGAGATTCAAGAGTTTGACAATCACATCAAGCTGCTGCAGTGATGTGTAATCATTGTTGTTAGTTCAACTGTAGTAAACTATATAACCTGAGAAATTCTGCTATCACATGCACCTTGGAGGAATGAATTTCATTTTTTACTTTGAATTCAAAGGAAAATAGAGAATGGTAAAAAAGAAGTTTGAATTCAAGGGAAAACAAAGGAAAATCAACATATGCAAAGGGAGGAAGAGGAATATAGTATTGTGACAATTTGAGTTATGTACTTGATTTACTTGTAGAAATTATCAAATCAAATAGTCTACTGTTGTAGTAAAATATACTCAATTTTGGCATTTCTATAGTTTTCCAGCTTACGGTAACAAATTCATTATCTAGCCAAATATAAACCTACTAACTGTGATTATTGTTCTTATGGGACAACTAAAAGAACAAGAAGAGAAAGGGCAGTAAAGGAAAGAATGAAAAGGGCATGGTACTTACCATGGGACTCTCATTATTTAGTCAAATATAAACTACTAATTGTGATTATTGTTCTTTAAGGGACAATTAAAAGAACAAGAAAAAAAAAGGCCAGTAAAGGAAAGAACTAAAAGGGCATGACACATACCATGGGACTCTGATAATGGAATTTTATATGGCATTTGAACCAAACTCTGTGATGCATGATCAAGCATTAAAATAGTGATGCTTCCAAGGCAGTCGCCAATGTATCTAGTTAACAGGAAATTACATGTCATCAGAAACTGAATTAACTAGTACCTCTTTTAACATTAAATATTTAACATAATATCTACTTACATAAAGGAACTTTGTTTCACCACAACAAAGGATGTAATCTCTTCATTGAATTTGTGAATATGACAGACTTGTTTTTTGTCGATGCTCCACACCTAATAGTTAACTTTTTAGAAGGTAATGGAGTGTTTGAAGTTACAATTCCTGACACTTATTCTAGAGATAATTTTACTTGAAATTAAAGAATCAAAAGGGGGAAAGTGAATAAATTCATGTTAAATCCACACAAACAAGACATGAAAGGAAAATAGAAGACACTATATTTACTCAAAAAAGTAAATCATGCTTCAATCTCTACCCTACCTTGAAGTTAAAAGGGATATGTGATGATGACAAAGATGTACTACTAAGACATGCATATGGACTCCTTATTATTATGAAATCAATTTCGTCAAGTGTTTCCCAAAATTTCTACATATTAGCCTCTCTTTCAGGATTTATTCAAAACTTCCACAGGATTCAGGTCAGTGATCAAATAATAAAAAAAATAACTCCTTAAGAACATTTCAAGCACTTACCTCTATATGATTCTGAAATGTCACATTAAAAAGGAGTCCTTGATTCTCCATAAACTGCCAAAAATACGAAGATATATCAATAGATTCATACCAAAGAATAAAGAATGCAATAACAGGACGACTAAAAAAATTACAAATGCAGAAGCGAGAAGGTATATGACAAGGTAACAACCAGGATAAACTGAGAATGTTTCATGTCATGACAAAATGCAACTTAAGAACGAGAGGAGGGAGTGGGATTAGTGAACGAGAACCTGCAAGAACTTGGAGGGGACGGCGGCCTCCGACTGGAGCAGAGCTTGAGTGTTGTCTTTGCCAAACAACTTGATGACTCCATTCCTACAAACATCAGAAAGCAGCACAGTAAGCAAGAAGAGTTGCTGCGAGCAAAAACAAAGTTGTAGGCAGACGCCGAGAGAAGAGAGACCCTCCTCTTCGTCACCTCGTGGAGACGGCCAGTATGCGTTGAATGGGGTCATAGGCGAGCGTGGTGGAATCCGGCGGGATGCCATAGTGGAAATTCGTGCGCGGCTTCACATCTTCAGCTTTTAGGCCATTGATGCCATCTCCCACGTTATTCTGCAAATTAGCAAGAATTTACTGAATAATTAATATAATCAAATTAGCACACGCATGTTAAATTATCATTACCAAAACACTGTTTTTGATTAATTAATAATTAGAATTACAAACTGTTTATAATATCTTGTTAACCTTAAATTTTATTTCATACTACTAAATTTTATTAAAGTAATTTTATCATAATTTAATGATATTTAGAATTTTGTTAATCTAATCTTATCATAATTTATGCATCAAATTAAAATGGCAGAATTTTTTTTTTTTACTATAATTTAATATTGTCATACTATCAGCTAATATATTTGAATTACTAGTTTTTAAAAATAAAAATACTAGTTTTATTATCGACGTCTATGTTTTAAGAAAATTTAAAATTAAATCAAATCAAACAAAAAAATATTCAAATTATTTTATATTTTTTTAATGGTTGATTAATTATAAAATAAAATATTAAATTATAATTAGTTAACTAATGACACACTTAAATGCACTCGTGTATTGTATACCCTACCATCCACGTCGGGTTTTCACCCTTCCAACTTTCCTATGAACTCTTGTGGGCCCTATCAAACATAACGTTTGCTTCTTGCAGTCATTAAGTCGACCATATCTTGACCGAGACGTCGTTTTGATTAAAATAGTTGGTCGGCGATTTCGGTGATCCACCTGGAGCTCTCTCCCCTTCCGCGATGGCAGGGTTTTAATTACAGGTATAACTACGAACCAAAATTAGTTCCTTTCCAATAAAATACGAATCGTCCTATCGGCGATCGAGGAACCGCCCGACTCCTCCAAATTCACAAATCATTAACCTAATGGCAGATTGTTCTCAAGTAGACTAAGAACAAAACAAAACAAAACGACCTCGGAATCAGTGAGGCCCACATGGATTGCTTCCGCGTCGTCGCCGCGCGGTGTTTTCGATGAAAGCGATTTGATTTTTACTCGACCAGAAGCCAAAACCCTCGCCGAATCGAGTTGAGAGATGACAAATTTGAAATCCGAAACCAGCAAACCCGTAAAAAAAGGAAAAGAGGAGGGAAAGTAGATCGGAGGAGGAAGAGGAAGAAGAAGAGTTCCAGAATGAGGAAAGGGTTACCTTTCTAGTGGCCTTCTCCACAAGCTTCCTAACGAACATGGTCGAATGTGCTCGTCTCTCCTCCTCCTCCTCCGCAAAAGAAACAAACGAGGGTTCCTTATTACTCTTCAATGAGGAAAACAGAGAATCGACGCCAATGGAGGGCTTCTTCGTGGACGAGACGATCGAAAAGGTACGACACGAGAGATGGGAGTTTGGAACAGTTAGGAGTCCATTAAAATAACAGAGGGGAGTGACAAGTGGACGGGCACGTGTCGGTGTCGCATAGGGTATATGAGAGCCGGTACATTGTTTCGATCAGATGCGCGGCTATGGACACCGGAGTGCTGTGGGAGCCAATCAATACAAAGGCCGACGCGGAGGAAGACATAACGGCGTTTTCCGTCACGAAACGGATTCGTGTCCGTCACGACCGAGGGTAGATCCGAATCTGTTTCCTCGTAAATTCAAACTAAAACGCACTCCGATATCTATTTTACAGCTTAAAAAAAAAGAAAAACAAAATAAGTACATAAGGGCATATTGGTAATTTTATTGGAAACTATTAGAAATAATAGTTTACTAAATCGTACGTCTAAGTGACTTTACTTAGGCTACGTTTGATAGGGTATAATCTGTCTTGTAATGTAATCAGGATTACATTACAAGGTTAATTATTTTGTTTGGTTTAATTTTAAACTTGTAATGTAATATAATCTGGATTATAAAAGGTAGTGAAATTTTGTAATCTGAATTACAAAGTAAATACTATATAATCGGATTACATTACGAGGTCAACGTTTAATCAAAATTTAAATGTCGAATATACCCCTAATCCACCGTGGTCGCCATCCACTACCGTCGACTGCCGCTGGCCATTGCTGTCGGCCCCGCCTACCGGTCGGCCGTCGGCGATCACCGCCGGCGACCACCGCCGACCGTCGGCGACCACCGGCGGTCATCGCCCGCCGACCGATCGTCGCCGGCGACCACCGTCGGTCGCCGCCGGTGATCATCGCCATCGCCGGTGGCGGGTGTCGACCGAGGAGGCCAAGGACGATGATCGTTGGTTGCCGCAAGCTCCGGCAGAGGTGCGACGACCATCGGTAGAGGTTGCAGGATATTTTTGTCATTTTATAATAATACGAATTGCATTCTTTATAAAAAATAATGGACACCAAACAAAAGAATGTAATCATCCTTGTAATCAAAGATTACATACATTATATTACCAAACGTAGTAATGTAATTAAGATTACATTACATTACATTATAAATTTGATTACATTATAAGTAAGATTACATTACACTCAACCAAACATAACCTAAATGTTATAAAGTCATGACCCCAGAGGAGTTTTTTTTTTAAAAAAATATTTTCTATTAAAAAAAGAATGTGAAGTATTTTGAAATTTTAGACCTCCAAAATACAATCAACTAATTGGATGCAGATCCTATTCTAAGATTGGATACATCAAATCAAATTGTTAGATCATTATGTGACTAGAGGGATTGAATCTTATTGTACTCAATTCTATTAGTTAGAGTTAGATGTTGGTTATCATCTCTAATTAATGGACTTAATTATAAGTTATACATATGAGTATACATTAAACCTATTAAAATGATCTAATTTAAAATTATTAGATATGAGTTTAATGTATAAAATCCTTTAACCCGACTATTATTATCTATACGTTGATAATGTATTGGATTATCTATATAAGGGAAAGGTCCCCAAAGATTTAGGGTATTATCTTTGAGATGTTTCTTCATTCCCCATTAGATGAAAATGATTCAGCACCGTCAACCCTAATTCCTTTGGAAGACCAACCTTCTCTTGCTTCCGCTACTTCTTATTTGATTATCAATATTAAAATCAATCGTAGAAGGCTTTTGGATCAATTAAGGTAATCAATTGGTAACAGCTAATCGATTACCATGAAGTTTTAATCGATTGATGAGTTAAATGTCGAACATAGAAGGTTTTGTAATTGATTAGTCGCATCGATTATTTGCATCAATCGATTGGCACTCATCATCAATCGATTAATGATCCTAGAGTTATCATATGGTATCAATCAATTAATAAGCCTAATTTTTGAGTTATTAAGGTTGATCAAGTAATTATCTGTTCGGTTAAAGTTCTATGGTTTTCTTGAGTCTATTTACACATGTGCTATTAAATTGAATCATTATGTTGACCCAAAGGAAGGTACTTTAGATAGATTTAGTGTATTTATGCAAATAGACGTATATCTATGCTAAAATAATTGACCAAAAGGAAAATTATTTTTATGTTAGATTTATGTTTCCAAGTAACCTACAACTATAGAATATAGTTTATTTTGTTCAGATTATGCGCAAATATGTTCGCCCAAAGAAAGGCATATTGCGTGGAAGAAGGCTCCAACCCGCTGTCGCATTCGACACGGGGAGCAATCAAACAACCGACGCTCAAGAGAGACAGTGTGCAGAAGCTGTGCCGAGCGGCTATCCCATTCGGCTAGACAGCAAAGCTTGATGTGTGCGGAGTTCAACTTCGGCCGAGCGGCTACCCCGCTTGGTCTGGCAGCAGGCTTCGACACTAACAAAGTGAACTTTCGGTTGAGCAGACACACTGAGGAACACCGAGTTCTGGCCGACCAAATGGGCCTCCATGGCGGCGGAATTCCGGTCGAGCGACCAACCCGCTCGACCTAGCAGTACACTCCTGATGATATCCAGTGATATCCTTTTGGGAGTTGGTGCCGCCGACATCGGGCATGGACTACTAGAAGATCATATGATGGAAACTTCCACTGTCACTTTAGAGATATGCTTGGTCTGTTAAAGTACTGTGTCAGGGATACTTTACTAGCAAGTCTTTTCAAAGAAAGCTTTGAGAAGTATGCACGCCTTAGAAAGCGTGCACGCGCGCTACCGGAACTCTATATAAAGGGGGGTCCAAGCATCAGCGGAGGTATGTGATATTCATTGTTTCTGCTACAGTCTTCTTGTTGCTCTGCTTTATTCTTCATCGTTGGTGACTGACTTAAGCGTCGGAGGGCCAACGCTTGGGACTCCTTCCCTGCCTCGGTACTAACGTAGTCTGTGTTGCAGGTCCGCTCGGAGTGCACGGGAGATCAGCGTGAGTGTCACATCCCCAGCTTTCCATCTCTTCGACTTTTGGACAGGATCAGTTATTATACTCATTGACACTTAATAGATGGATACCGATGTTATTACTCACATAAGTATCATTATGCAGGATTGTCTCAGGAGCTGACTTTCATTTGATGGTGAAAGATACATTTATACGAGGAATGGAAATAATCCTAAAGTTGAGTCGATTAGTATTTTTAGACTTTGTTTAGGAACTAATATCTTTCTGGATTTGTAAAATACATTTATTATACTATTTTTTCTATGAAATTTAATTTCAATTTCTTATTTGAATAAATCAGGTTATTCTTGTTCATTTAGAAATAAAATTTTAAGTATTTTCTCTAATTCAGTGTTGGTTGTTAGTGTAGGAAGTACCTGATGATCAAACTAAAGTTTTGATTATGGTAAGAGGTTCAAAGTTAAAGTTTCTTGTTGTCTAACAAGTTGAACTAAGTATGTAGGAAAATCCTAAGTGATCTTAGGCAAAGGAAAGTGCTAAGTGATCTGGGTCTTGGAGTAGGAGTTCCCACAGACTCCGAACCAAGTAAATCTTGACTTGTTAGCATTGCTTTATTTTCCATCTCCTTATATTCCGCTGCATTTTACTGAATCATATTTTAAACAAACGTGAAAACTACTAGTGTTATTCACCCCTTAGCGCTTTTGATCCTATATTGGTTGCCAATTGTTCTTTGGTTGATAAGCTTCGTAAATTAAACACCATAATTTCTACGGTTGACAATGTGATTATGCATAGTATAAGTACGAAACGTAAATTGACTGATGAGAATTTGTTCATGTTATGATGTAGACATTTAGGATATATATCCAAACAATGCTTAAAAAGGTTAATGTTACATGAAATTTTTTATTCCTTTATCATGCCAGACTTTGATATCTGCATAGAGTGTGTTAAAGGGAAGACAACTAACAAAAGAAATAAGAGATCAAGTCAATGTAGTGACATTTTGGAGCTATTACATACAGATATTTGTAGATCATTCTCTAAGACATCTTGAAATTGTCGAATATATTTTAGTAGCTTCATAGACGACTACTCTCAATTTAGCTACTTGTATCTTATGTATGAAAAGTCATAATCGTTGGACATGTTCAAAATTTCAAAGTAAAAGTTGAAAATCAACTAGGTAAGAAAATTAAAGTCATTTGATCTGACCGTGGAGATAAATATTATGGTCAATATAATGAATCAGGTGAATAACGTCCAAAACCTTTTGCAAATTATCTTGCTAAGTATGAGATTGTGCCTTAATATACCATGTCTGGTACTCCCAGTTAAAATGGTATGGCTGAGTGTCACAATCAAACTCTAAAAGACATGATAAGAAGTATGATGACTTACACTTCTCTAACAAAGTCTTTATGGAGTAAAATACTCAAGACTACAATTTACCTTCTCAATAAAGTACCTAGTAAGACAATAACTAAAACTCTATTCGAGATATAGATGAGTAGACAACCCAACATTAGGTGTTTACACATTTGGAGTTGTCCAGCTGAGGTTAGGCCTTATAGGCCTAACGAAAACAATTGTACTAAAGAACAATTAGTTGTAATTTTGTATGTTACTCTAAGAAATCAATGGGGTATAAATTTTATGCTCTCTAAGAGATCTTTCTTCAAAATAAGAAATGACAAATTTATTGAGAACAGTGAAAGTGATAAGGTCAAGGAAGTATCTTTGAGGAAAGTGTTGGCAATCTTCTTCAACAGATCAAAGAACATGATCACTAGTTTGAGTCCTTTCAAAGTTGTTTATGGAGGAAACCCATCTGAGGTACTGGATTTAGTCCATAGTCCATATTTTGCATCCAGGACAAGTTAACCCCAAGGCTAAGGAGATGGTTAAGCATCTTCGAGTCATTCGTGAGCAGGTTAAACAAATTATTCAGGAAAGCGACACCGAGTTCAAGATCAGGACATATCAACATCGACGTTAGGTTTTTTTGACGTTAGTGATATGGTTTGGGTTGTATTAACTCGTGACCGTTTCCCTATTGGTAAATACAATAAACTCAAAGATCGAAATATTGAGCCTTGCGAGGTACTAGAAAAGATTAACGATGATGTCTACTGGTTGCATCTTCCTAATTATTTAAAAACTTCTAATATTTTTAATGTGAAACACCTAAGTTACTGTGTTGTGGAGCCGGATACACCCTCCCTAAACTTGAGGACGAGTTCTCTTCAACTTCAGACGACTGATGTAGGAGGGGATCTAAAGTATTCAAATTTACATCTTTGAGTTTTTTTTTTTGAATTGGTTATCCATTTATTAAATTTAGTTTGTTTTTTTCCTTAATTATATTTAATCTCATCCTAAATCAAAACAAAGTCTTGCTGATTAATTTATCCTAAATCCTAGGGAACTAAGTTTGGTTGGTTAATTTTCTATTTAAATTTTTTTGAGAGCTTTAAGAACTATATAAATCTATGCTTAGATAATGTTTAGGACAAGTTTGTTTGGATATTGAATCAATTTACTTTGCTTAAGTCACGTTACGGCTATATATCTTTTTTCTTCTATTTCTGCTCTTATTTTCTCAAGAAGATTTTTAAGCCTAACTTGGGCTACTTATTATTTTGTTATTTCTCCCTTATTTTCTCGTTATCCCTTTGAAACTTTACGACCCAGAATAATCTATATTCTGTCCAATGTTACTTTGTGTGTAGTCAATCACTAAAATCGCTTGCTTATATATACAATCTAGTTAATACGTAATCAATATCTTACTATTTTATTAAGAATCTGTCCCATTTACTAACTAATTTTGGCAAATCCCAAAATGGAATTATGTTAATATCCTTTTTTTCTTTTCACATCGAAAATAATTTTAAGATTTATTAGTAATTTCTACAAACGCATCAATCAAGGATCTAGAGTACTAGACTTAGCCATGGTATATTATTGAGAATTTTTTTCATTAATTAATCAGTAATCTAAAGTTCGAGACTCAGTTATGTATTATTGGAAAATTTTCTTATTAATCAATCAGGGGTCTAGAGTTCAAGATTCAGCTGTGACATATTATTGAGAATTTCTCATTAATCAATTAGAAATCTAGAGTTCTCTTTAGTCTCACATATTAGAATTGGCAACACTGCGAGCAAAAAAATTTTATAAATATTTTAGGTCGACGTTGCTAAAAAACATAGTTCGACTTTTTCGATAAGATCAAGTATAATATTAGCATTATACTATTGTATGAGTTTGACACCCCCTTAGCCAATTTATGAGCGTCCTTTTGTCTAATATTAAGTGTAGTATTTATTCATATCAATTTAATATATAATATAAAAAATTAAATTAAATTTTTATAAAATAGAATTGTCCCACCTCAATTTTTTGTAAATACCCTTAGAGATGTATAAAATTATAAAAATATTAGAGTTTTATCCTATTAAAAAAAAGATAAAAGTACCAATAATATTTAAAAATTAAAATTTTAGTAAAAGTACAGATAATATTTAAAAATTAAAATTATTTTCTATAGGCTAATTAATCTTTCTTACTCTATTACCCCACATGATATAAGGGCGATAGCTCTACTATCAAATACAAATCTTCATGTAGTTCTTATGTCTCCTATGCATTACACATTGCATGATCATTTTCCATAACTAATAATCATCAGTCGACCATGTTCATTTTGCTTTGGGTATGCCCTGTTTCGTAGACTACAAATTGCAACATATTTAAATGTGCCACAAAGATGGTGTTTTTGTTTCCAGAGAGTGAGCAAAAAAAAAACAAAAAATTAAATCAAATTGTCATAGTAATCCATGGAATTCTAAAGTTTAGTTTTAGTTAGTTCAAAAATTCAATTTAAAAAAAATAATATTTTTTTATTTATTCGATATAATTTTGATTTCAAATTCTATAAATTAATTAACCAATTAAATGAAAACATCATTACTCAATTGATATATCGTAATTTATTTATTTGACAAAGTTTAATTGTTTGATTTATTCAAAAATAAATTTGATTTAATCAATTTTGAATTTCGTTTGGCACCAATTACTTCAATTTTTATATTCTTTGTGAGCTTGTGGACGTTTTTCATAGTTGCACTGCATCACGTCGTTCGCTCTGTTGATTAAAGGACCAGTTTACTACCTCTCAGCAAACTGTTCTGACAATTAAAAAGTCCTAATTTATTAGCTTTTATATATATATCCAGGTTATCAGATCTTACTAATCTCAGAGATGATTATATATCCAGATATCAGATCTGACTAATTTTAAAGACGACCAACTCAGTCTTAAAACAAAAAAAATCTATCAGTTACTAAAATAAATCCGGAAACGAAAAGCCCTGTAGATAAATTTCTTAAGCTCCCTAAGTTTTTAACTCTAAAGTCTAAATGCATGGATAACAGATTTTCTTTTTCTCTAGGACTAGTTAGTCAATGAAACTAACTGAGTTTAGACCTACCTAGTCTATCATTGATCGTAAGGGTGTCAATTCAAATGGGTCGGATCGAATTGGATCGGGTTAAATTTTTTTTTTTTTTAACTCAACCCAAACCCGACACGAACCCGAGTTCAACCGAAAACACCTCAACCCGAACCCGAACCCGACTAACACGATCAACCCGAACCCAACCCATATAACCAGAAAATCTGATTCAAAACGACTTTTTTAGGCTATTTTCCCTATAATTCTTCACTTTTATCTCAATACTCCATCATTATCATACAAACATGATATTAATATACATAAAAACATCTAAATTTTTAAAATAAAATTTGATTTAACCTCAAAAAAATCCACAAAATCCTATATTTAAGTCAACCAAGGTCAACCCGAACCCGACCCGACCCAACCCGAAATTTTTTTACTCTCTAACCCTCCAACCCGAACCTGACCCGAACCCGAAAATGCCCAACCCGAACTTGATTTTTTTCGGGTCAACTAGAGTTGGGTCGTCGGATCGGATTCATTTTTGACACCCCTAATTGGTCGGCCGTCTAACGACACTATCAGCCATTCTAGGACTAACTAGTCAATGAGACTAACTGAATTTAGACCTACACAGCTTGTCATTGGTCGACCGTCTAACTAGGGAGGGCAATTTCACTCGAATCCGATGGATAATTCGACATCCAACCCGAATGGAGGAGGATATGGAAGGAATTTTTATACCCGATTATAGTAAATGGATATTCAGATATGCGTATTTCGGATATGAGTATGGAGGCGGATGTGATAAAATCCTACCCATAGCCTACCCGATACCCGATATATTTTTTTATTTATTTATTTATAAGCCTCATTTTTTATTGGGAAAGAAAAAACTTTAACTTTTCCATCCTAGAAAAAAAAACTTAGTTTGTCTCTTTATCCTGTTATCAACACACATTTCATCTTTTTTTCCACGGAAAATATTCACCCGATCGAAGGAGGGTGAGATGAGAAAGAGCTGACAAGTGCATTGAAATATTTTTTTTAAATGATAATGGTATGAAATAATAGGATAATAGGTAGGATATGGGTATCCGAAACTCTAATGTGTATGGGGATGGGTATGAAATAGCCGATGGGTATGAGGATGAGTATAAATATAGATATAATAAATGGAGATGAGTACAAGGATATAAAATCCTACTCAAATCCTATCCATTGTCATCTCTATGTCTAACGACACTATCAGCCATTCAGTGGACCCTCAAGAGAAGAAAAACAAACAGAAATTGCTAGACCCGAAAGCTATGCAATATAAATCTGAAACCATCAGCCAACCACATCCACCTCCTCTGCCAGTCCAACTTAGAAGTTTAGGTTGGAATAGCAGTTTATGAAAACACGAGGAAATTGAGCAAGGAGCCCAATAAATTTAGCAGGCAAGCTAGTTGAGTCCGTGCAGAAAGAAATGGGTTTAACAGGAAAGACGACACTTGCATCTGTATCCGAGGCATCAACCCCATTACCCTTGCCTCGGACAAAAAGGCCGGCCGTCAGAAGCATAACGGTAGAGGAGATCAACCAATATTGGAGGATGAAGCGGATGATCCAAGAGGATCACCTACTTGCAGCTGAGAAAGCAGTGGCCAAGATCAGAGCCAAGTCTCTCAAGGCAAGTTCTCCCCTTTTAACTTTTAGTCACCATATGATGAAGATTAACAAAGTTAAAGTGGCTTTAAGATGAAGATCATCTTGCTAACAATATTCTGATCCAAAACTCATGTCGATAATTGTGAGATGCAGGAAGAAGACTACCGGAAGTTTGAGGAATCATTGGAGGAGACATTGGATGAGGCTAAAGGCGAAGGAAAGACACAGGCTAATCACAATGGTGAGATGGAGACATGGATAAGATTCAGGGACTGGTAGGCATCCCACTTCCCATGAGATTCTTTCGAGAAGCTTGTAATATTTTGTTGATAAATGCCGAACCAACAGAAACCAAGTGAAGCCTGGCATCTAAAGAGTGATCAAAACCGTCAGAAAAACCCTGGTACACAGAAGTCCCACCTCTTCGGTAGCATAGGACCGGCAATATTGAATAACCACAACAATCAAATCTTTATCCCACTAAAAGTCAGCTAAACGACAATATTGGATACAAACAGAAAATCATAGTTCACTCAATCAAGATATAATGCAAAAAAAAAAAAAAACATACAGTATCATACACAACAACCATATCACTAATTTTGCAGGTCATCAAGAAGATTCACTGATTTGTAATGTAATGGATTCAAAGATTAATAAAGTTTTTGTGGATGAATGCAGGTGGACCAAGAGTAAGTACTCGTACTTGAACCAGCCGGCAACCGAATCCATGGGACAGAATGCAACAACAAAACACCCAACTTCTACATACATTCCACAGTATACCTGTTTCGCCAACTACTCTTCTCCTGCACAACTCTACTTCACATCATGCAGGGTTTTAGGCCAAAAATAACAGGTGGCCAACACTGTAATGCACGCACTTGTTAGGCACTGCAATACAACAAAAGTATCCCCGGTGTTCACTTCCCTTCTAAATCACGTGCTGTAGAGATCAACCATAAATAAATAATGCAATTAGAAAATTAAGTTTTAAAAGTTTTACATTGTCAAAAGGATGATTTTGATAGAATTAGTTTCAATGGCGTGGGTAAAGTTCGTAAATGTTTGTTTTAGAATGTTAAATAGTTTTAGCAAGTTTTAATTTAGAAGAGAGTAATATTGTAAAGAGTTTTATTTGGATTTGATTGTTTTCTAATTTGTTATTTGATTATTTTCCTAATTTGTTTTGGTTGAGGTATTTTAAAATGGTGTAATTCTTGGATCATCTGTCGATTGAATCATCAAGAGCAAACATGGTTTAAAACTTATATTACTAATTCTCATATCCAAACAGGATGTTTTAAACCTAAACCACATCATCTAAAACTTGCAAAATACTCCAATCAGAGAATCCTAAAATATGCTGTCCAAGTTTAGGGAAACAAACTAACAAATAATCATTCTTGATGAGGGCTAATATCAGAGAGTTAGAAATTCTTCTTAAAAACTTTATAAATTTATAATGTATGATATAAGCTTAACAAAAAATTTAGAATGTGGAAGATAGGTAGCGCATGGTTATGAACATTAAGGTAGAATGGCAGTCTTAAGGTAGAGTTAACTCAAGATCCATAATTTTGAAATTCTTTTTCCCCTGATCAAAGACAAATGAGAAAATGAGTATTTGGACTGATCAAGGTCATTCTTTTACACTAACCAGTAATGTGCCCAGTTCTTCCAAGTGTCTCCTAAGCCCTTACATTATTCCATATTCACAGTTGGAGGTGAACCAAGGAAAATTTGTTTACTGCACCATCTAACCGTAAAAATGCTATGGGAGCAATTCAATAACAATATGTCCAATTTCCATAAACAATGCACAAGACTTGCTTCTTTACTTAATTCCTAGTTTCTACTATATACTTATTCATGAGGTTAAAAAGATTTATTGCCTGATTTTGCTGCTGAAAAATGCTCCTGCACTATGCTTAATTCTAAAACCAACAATTATTTGGTAAGTAGCCTCACCTTTGGTATTTTCTTGTCATTGTGAGGTCAAAAGGGCCACTTGTAAATTTGGAGTAGAATTATGATAGGAAAAATTACAAGAAAACTCCAAGAATATGCCAAGAAATGATCCAAAACTTTCAATGGTTAACCAAATAGATGCTCAGAATTCTATCATGAAGGTGTTTGATAAAGTATATTTATTATCTAGGTAGTAGGTAGGAAAACTATTCAAATTTGATTATGATTGCAAGTAATATAGACCTACATGATTAAGCAATAACTAAAACATATGGTGTCAATTAAGATGAATTATTTGGATTGGCCTCTTCACATCATGGACATCATGTGCTGTAAATTGGCTCCTAAAGGTAACCATAATTTGACAGAGCTAATGAAAAATGATCCTTAAATATTTCACTGAAGAAGTAAGACAAACTAATTGAAAGTAAAGAAGTTTCAGAACTACAAAAACTTTTACTTGCAAATTATCTAATTTTTTAGAATGGGAAAAGGCAGGAATATAGGCCAAACCTATCTAACATATTCTGATTTTTTTTACTCAACACACTAACATGGTTTGATTACATAGGATGAAAGATTCATCCCTTTTTTTTGAAAAATGTGAAAATAATGCTCTCATCTCACTTACTCATTCTAGTGTTAACAAGCAAGAGGCCTTGATAATAAGACTGGCATGTCACACATGGCCCAATATAGCTTAAGCAAGTATGTATTCAGGAGCATAAATTGAGTTACTAGGATGATTCCATTATTCTCCAACAGTCGCTGCTATACCCAACACCAGCATTTTTCAGAACCTCGTGCAAAATGCAAAGAATTAAAGGTGAAAAACATTAGCATCTCACATTCAGAATCTTAGGAGCAATTCCTGGAATGACACTAAATTGATGGTAAAACACTCCTTATCTCTCATCCTTGGTAATGATATGGTGTGTCCTCAAGTATCTAAAAACTGGAGCATGCAAGAAATACAGACTACCTTAAAACATCTAAACAAACTCAAACTCATTTGATTATAGTGACTTAGTGAGAGATGATTAATGATCAACAACCTCAATCATCACATATATTACCAAAACAAATCACTGAATGGCATGAATTGTTGTTAATGAGACAGATTTTGTTTGGCTTGCGGGTAAGAATAAAAGGGATCATGTACTGATACAAGCTTCTTCTTAGAACAAAGTATAATCAATACAAAGGGGACGTTTTCAATTCATAATAAGTAGCACTAAAAACTTAAATAAGAAGAAATAAATAGCCTCTATCTCTGTTGCCTTGAAAAACTAAATAAGTCCCTAAAGATCTCCTCTAACTTAAACATAGCGCTTGAGGTTTTTCAAGGACTCTAAGAAGAAAATTCTCGTTTTTCAACTATGAGAAATCAGATTAAGTCTATCCATTCCCAAGTTTTATTCAGGGTTTAATCAATTTCGAATTAACAGATATTCAAGATATTGTACATTACAAAAGGCATAAGTAACACGATGAAGGGCACAAATCTCTGTAGGTCGCAAACGGATGGAGAAAAGAAAACCAAGCAATAGAGTGTACCAATAGAGTGTACCGTCAAGGAGAACAAATGAAGTGGAATTTCTTCTTTTCTCGAGATTTACTAGTGGCAATCTATTCGTCATCTTCTCCCATCCCTTCGCTTCTGCTCCTCGGCCTCGATGCTCTTCTTACTGGCCTCGACGAGCTTGTCCAACGCCTTCTGCACCGCGTCGCGGCCGCCAATAAGCAGCCGCGTGACGACCTCCGGGTCCCTCTCGAAGCGGGCCTCCTCGAACTCCCGGCGGGCGTTCCGCCGGAGGACCTCCCGCCAGGGCATGCCGCTGGCGTCCAGCCAGGTGAAGAAGCGAGAGGCCCGGATGATGTCGCGATAGAGGGAAAGCGCCTCCCGACGATTGCTGGTGAGCCTTCTTCGAGTGAGCTCGCTATCGTCGTCGTGGTCCTCCTCCTTGGGTTTCTTCTCGACGAGATGGCGGTCGAGGAGCTCGTCGATCGTGTCGGGCCCTTCGTGGAGCGATCGGAAAAGTATAGTTTTAATCGCGAAGGAGGACATCGCAAGGCACGGGAAAGACCTCCGCCGGACGAGGGAAGAAAACGCCATGAGCCCTTTGCTCTGCTCCGGTATTTGGGAATGGAGATAGTGATGGGGAAGAAAGAGAAAGCATGGCGAAGTTTTGTGCTGCCAACTGGAACTGATGGCCCAACTTCGGGCCTATGCCTGGCCCAAGAAGTCGTCTGACTTTTATTAACTTGTTTAAATTTTAAGTTTGCTAATTGATTATTGAATTTGGTAATATAATTTTTTTTATTTTAATGAATTAATTTATTTAATATATTAATAAAAATTTTATTGATAAATATATTTATGAATATTATCTTACTATTTTATTAAAAATTTCTCACTTTACTAACTAATTTTGATGAAACCTAAAATGAACTAAAATGAATTTACGTTAATATTCTTTTTTCTATTCACATTAAAAATAATTTCAAAATTTATTAATAATTCCACAAGCGAAACAATCAGTGATCTAGAGTTCGAGGCTCAGCTACGGCGTATTATTATGAATTTTTTTCATCATTAATTTTTTCTGGTTGTTTTATATAAAAAAAATATAGTTCTATTTAGTCCCATATCTTAGAATTTACAACACCATGATCAAAAAAGCTTCTATAAATATTTTAGGCCAATGTTAAAAAATATTCTTTTCTTAGTTTTTTATTAAGATAAGTATAATATTAAATTAAATTAATTTTTTTCATAAGGAAGTCTATTATGATAATTTATTGTTAGGATTCTCTAGCGTCACTAAATACATGTGTTTAAACTTATTCATTTAATTTAATGAATTACTTAAATTTATTCATTTAATTGATATCATAAACATTTAATTCCATGAAAAATTGTTCATTTAAATTGAGATGTAAAGTAGATGTCGATTAATCCAACGTTTTTATAGAATTTAAATACTCTCTAATAATTATAGTATTTTGAATAAAATTGGATGTGTTATCATATTAGTTTTAATATTATGAGCTCTATTTTTTTATTAGTAATTGAGGTATTTAAACTTTGTTCCATTAATCTTAAAAGTATATAATCTCCCTTCCCTTAGAACATTCACAGTGGAAGCTCCAAACCTCCCTCCCATAATAGGAGGGAGGTTTTTCACTCGAATGAAAAAGCGGCTCTGTCATTACAGAGCCACTTCTTCGTTGGTTTTAATTTTTTTTATATTTTAATTTTTTAGCTCCCAAACCTCCCTCCCATAATAGGAGGGAGGTTTCACTCGAACGAAAAAGCGGCTCTGTCGTTACAGAGCCACTTCTTCGTTGGTTTTAATTTTTTTTTATATTTTAATTTTTTTAATAATTAAAAAAAAAGAAAGGACAAGAGGGCAACAGTTACCGATTGCATGCCGTTGAACAACGGCTAATTTTTAGCTGTTGTTCAACGTTTTAATTTTATTATTTAATATATATAAAAAAATTTATAAATATGGGATCAATTTTATTTATTCCATTGCAATCTTTGCTCTCAACTCATTTCTTCCTTTCATTCCCTATTTGTATTCGAAATGGATGAAAATCTTAATACTTCCTTTACGAATATTTTGAATTCTCCAAATACGGAAGGAAATTCATCTTCTCAAAATACTCGCACTCCTCCAAATATCCAATATCCTCATATTTTCTCTCACCCACAATATCCTCCAAATGTTCAAAATATTTCATATGTTCCACAATATTCTCCAAATTTTTCAAATTCCCAAAGTTCTCAAAAATTTTTACAACCGTGGAATCCAAGTAACGCCGCCCCAGCTCCATTTAGTATGTATCCATCCCAAGATTGGTCAGCAATGGGTAGCCAACTTGGGATGCCTTATCCTTATGTATTTTCTCCTACTCAACCACCTGTCATACATTCGAATGAATCAAGAAGGGCAATTATTGATCCATCTATTAGCGACAAAGAATCTCTAACACCATCATCTGTTCCTGCAACTCAGTTGCCACCACACTCATCACAAGAGGAGCGTGAAGTTGAGCTGGAGGAAAATGAATCGAAACGAAGATTTTGGTCTGTCGATGAAAATATGGTCCTTGAGAAGTCATAGGCAACTATAAACACTGATGCAATCATTGGTAATGATCAGAAGGATCAAGCTTTTTGGAAACGTATAGCTGATTACTACAACAAACATCGACCCACTGGATCTATGATGAGAAGTTATCAGCGGCTGAAATCACATTATTATAGGTTTGCACCAATGGTAAATGAATTTTCTGCAACTTATAAGAATTTTTATATTCATCGACAAAGCGGTTGGAGTGACGAGAATGTGTTGGAGAATGCATTGAATATGTGGAAAGTCAACAACAAAGGCAAGGATTTTAAGTATATGCATGTGTGAAGGGTTGTCAAAAAATATGAGAAATATACTCCACAATCAGTTGCTCATTACTCTAACAAGAAGGCAAGGACATCCGAATCAGGGGGAAACACTTCAACATCAAATTCAGATACAAGTGTTGATTTAGATGACTCTGAAGTCCGCATTCGTCCTATAGGGCAAAAGGCAACGAAGAGAAAGGGTAAATCTAAAGCCAGAGAGGGCGACGCAATGTAACATAGCATCGACAAAGAATGACAAGATATTAAAGAATATCAAATTCAAAAAATGACTTTGCGGGAAGCTGAGATCTTTCATAAGGATTATGAAATTCTTATGAAGGATATCAGTGAGATGACACCAGGACAACTTTATTTACATGAGAAAATGGTGGAAAAATTAAACAGAGACATGCTTGGTGTAGATGAGTTTACGTTTATTTTTAGGACTATTATTATAATTTATGTCTTTTTATTTGATGCACTATAATACTTATGTATTTTTTAATTATTAATGTTGTTTCATGTTAGTAATTTATAAATTTAAATTTTATAAAAAATTAATGGTGTATAATGTAAAATATGAAGGAGAAATGAGAATTATATATAATGAAAAGTGTGGGACCCATGAGGGAGTTGTTGAGAGGTTTTTTGATAGTGGAATAATGTATGAGGTTTTTAACTTTTGATGTGATGCAGACGTGGCAACGAAGGATCTCTCAATGGGATCTATCCACTATGGATGCTCTTAGAGCATCCACAGCGGAGCTCCCACTGCAGACGTGGCAAAATGGAAGAAGCTCCCTCCCATTGTGGGAGGGAGCTTTTTCCCCATTGCTAAGAAACGGTTTCATCTGTATGGAACCGCTTCTTCACCAATTTTTTTTTTTTAATTAGAAAATTATTTTTAAATTAGGAAAAAATATATATATGATTTGGAGGTTAAAAAAAATATGAGACCATGAAGTTTCATGTTAACAATTTATAAATTTAAATTTTATAAAAATTTAATGGTGTATAATATAAAATATAGAAGAGAAATAGAAATTATATATAGTGAAAAGTGTGAGACCCATGAAGGAGTTGTTGAGAGATTTTTTGATAGTGAAAAGATATATGAGATTTTTAATTTTTGATGTGATGTAGACGTGATAACGAAAGAGCTCTAAATGAGTTCTAACCACTGTGGATGTCCTTAAATTCGTCTATCAAATTAATTTAAAATATAACTTGTATAGATTTAAAAATCGACATCTATAATATTCTTCATATTTAAAATTTAAATGTTGATTTTCTTATAGCTCCTATCACGCAAGCTGTTGCTAAGCTTAGCTTATAAGCTCTAATTTTGGAAAAAAAAAATATGATAAATCTAACTGAGTCTTGGTTGACTAGTTCAACCATAAAATTTTTCTATCAATTATTAGGATAAATTAAAAAGTACTTACAACGGACGTTTCAGAAGTTCAGCAATTCTTAATTATGTGTCTCATTTGAAATTTTTTTTTTTTATAAATATATCATAATTAAGGATTAAACCACGGATACTTAAATGACAACTTAAATACTCTATTACTATATCATAACTACTGATACTTAAATGACAACTTAAATACTCTATTACTATACCATAACCCCAGAGAGAGCTCACAATTAGTTATTGGGCATCACCGAAATATTCAAGGGAATATCCTCCCTTTGAATTTCTAGCATTCTTAAAAGAGATACTAAATCACAATCCCATAGGAATGAGCAGAGCAGTTGTACTAAAATAATTCATAATTCTTATAATGTGAAATAATGCAATTTTATCTAGGAATTGGAAACGAAAAAGAACTATAGTGGTTAAATTCAATAATGATTCAAATAAACCTAATATATTAGGAAATAAACTACATTTATTATAAAAGAAGAAAAAAAACCAATGAGCATATGATAAAATACATTGAAAAGATAAAAAAATCACACAGAGACATAGAATTGGTAATAGTCAATTTAAATTTAAAAAGTTAACAAGTAGTAGAGTTGATAATATAGTCCATTTAAATTTGAAACCTAACATGATTAAGAATAATAAATCATGTGAAATTGAAACGCAAAAGTGAGAATAAGGATAAAATTGATATAAAAAAAAGTTCAACTAGGTAATACTAAATTTGGGATCAAACTGTGAATATCTAGGTAACAACTTAGTGTCCTTCTACTGTACCATAGCACCAGGGGCAAGATGAAATTGATACTAACTTAGAAGTCATCATATCTAATACAATTGATGAAAATGTTTTTTGTTTACCAAAATCATTCACTAAGAAAAGTTTCTTAGTACTCATTTACTTGAATTCAATAAAATAAAAAAAATAATCTCTAAATTGTCACACTGAAAGATATAGATTTTTTTATGAATAGCATCAGCTTACTCCATCTATTACTCCACCTATTGTATTGATATTATATTTGGTTTACATGCTTCTAGATTTTTCAATAATTATGCTCAAAAAAAAGTAAAATGGTTAACCATATGAACCTGTATTTTACAACCTTGCTGAAAATAGCAAGAAGACCATTTTCTTGGTCCTTGATCCGAATAATAATATGAAGACAAACATTCTCAAATGCATAGGCTAAACTATTAATTAGTGGATTGATAAGGAGTATTACACAGTTCATTTTGCTTTATTTTATAGTCTACAAGTTTCAGACATTAGAACCTACAGAGATGAAACCATCACCATGTAATTACTGATCTAAGAAAACATAAAGGTTTATGTTTATATGCAAATGATTATTATCATGTCCTATCAGGCATCAGTTTACCTATACAATTGCTATCTACAAATGCAATGTAATTAGTTCCTGCCTGGTTTGCAAGGTCTAATGTAGAAATTAAGAGCCAAGATGCTTAATGAGTCAGTAAATATTATGAGAAGAAACTTTAGCACTTGAAAGTTAAGAGGTACTTCTTTAAAATATGAGAAATTGTGATAACTTTTGGGGTCAGAGTTTGCCTATGAAATTGACTATGATCAAGGAAGCTGCTGCACTTTCACAAAGTCAAGAAAGAAGCCCAACCCTTCAATAGAACATGGAAGCTGAAAAAATATTTTAAACACTACCTAGATAAGTGTTCATAATTCCATATCCCTATCAGAAAAACAGGTAAGAAATAATGAGAATATGCTGGTTAATGAATTACTTTGCTTCAATGTTCAAACTCCAGATTTTCAATGCCACGCAACACCAATACAAAACTGTAACATATAATGGACTCATCAGAATATCAATATATGGATATCTTCATTTGATTGTTAAGCAATCCATACGTTAGAATGGACATTGGACAACACACATGATTGCAATTATCCTAGCAAGTGTTAAAGATATCTATTACTTCAATGTGTTTCCTCACGGATTAAAAATAGGCAAAAAAAAATAGGAATGATGGAACTTGCTCAAGATAGAGGAATAGAAACTTTTAGAGAACAATCGAAAATCATAGAAATTTTTTTTCCTTTGTTCGAGAAAACGAACTTTATTATCTGCGATCATTTCAATTTACAACAACCAAATCGACAGCCAAAGCGTCGTTTCCCATCACCAAGATCACGAATTTATACAAACAAGGAAAACAACAACAGAGAGAAGTATGAATTAAGAGGAGGAGGTGTTTAGTGCCTTGATCTTGAAGCGGTACCTGGGGGCGCGGGGGATGGCCTGGCTGGGGCCGAATCCGAGCTGGCCGTGTCCGGTCATCATGGGAGGGCCGTCGTCGTAGAGGTGGCCGAGGAGGCCGCCGCAGGAGTCGCAGAGGAGGCGGGTGCGCTTGCGGTGGATGCCCCAGTAGTTGCGGGTCTCGAAGAAGGGCCTGATGCGGTCCTCCTTAACGAAGCGGAGCTTGGAGTCGTCGACCCAGGAGAAGGAGATGCTGCCCTTGTTGCCGGCCTCGAAGTAGACGTCCGGCGGGTACAGGTGCGCCGCGCTCAGGTTGAGGTCCACCCCGCACTCCGCACACCTACCAGGACTTGGGTTAAACTAAAACCACACACACAAAAAAAGGGGAGAAAATCGATTAGGGTTTTGATTTACCGGTAGATGTTGGCCATGGCTGATATCGTAGAATCGTGGCGGTTGTTGACCGGACGAGGAGGACGAACGACGTCGGTCGGTCGGTCGGACGTGGGATCGATGGAGGGGGAGATTGGAATGGCTCGAGGAGTATGAAGAAAGCAGACGCGGAATGAAATTTCTAGATGTTGAATTGCGGGATTGTATTGGACCGCACGGTTCGGATTTGACTTTGAAATATGGTGAAAGAGGACTGGACTTGAAAAAGTAGGTAAATTATTAGAGCGTGAAATGTTTTTTTTAATCAACGTAACGAGGCCTTCGATCCAACTAATGACGGCTACAGATCAGTCATTCGATAAATTGAAGAAGGTAGATGGATTTTGACATCGTAAGATTTAAATCGTCTTTGCATAGGAATTATCCTAGCTTCTTAGTATCATATATATGGAGTAAATCAAAAAACATGAGAGTTGCAATGATTTTTTTAAATACCTGCTTCTTACAACCACGTAATTATAACAGTAAGAACATCCTTAATGGAATGTTAAATGAATATTATAATATCCATTTAACATCCTCTAATGAAATGGGCATTATAATATAATGAGCATCCTCAAAATTTTTTAATATTTTCTTTTTCTTTTTTAAATTATAAAATTTTTAATATTATTCAAAAAATTAATAAAAGGGATGAATAAGTAGATAGTGGGACTCATAAATAATGAGTGTTAATGTTAAAAAGGATGTGAGTGAAAGAAATATGTTGTTATAATGAGTATGTGACAGTGTGTCCCATATTTTTTGATGAGATAGTGGATATTATAACGAATTAGCGTTACGGATACTCTAATATACAATTTTTTTAATATAACTGTTACGGATGAAGCGTCTTATTTTAAGAATAAATCATAAAATGAGTTTTTAGTTTTTCCCAAAATTTATTATGTGAAAAATACAATACAAATTTATTAACTTGATGATTGAACAAGGGAGTTCATCGGAGAATAGAGAGATTGCCAGTGACATGATTTGTGACAGACACTAATGAGAGGTACTGTTACACTTCGATTGGTCTTAAGGCGATGTACCCCAAAGGCCAGATCTCTTGGTCGTTAAATGGTGATCGTAATTAGTTGTGATTTATCTTTAGATTTATTGTCATAGTTTGGATTAGAACATATAGTCAAAAGTTATTCCCCGCTCGACGCTCAACAATTTGATCACTTGCCTACTGTCAACGGTCTCAGGATAGCCTTTGACTATCCATCCAGACCCAAAATATACTTTAGGGAGATGATAAATTTAGAGAGGCATCACAATCGATTATGATCAAATTACGACCATAATCCAATTATAATTATAAATAGTTTAGCCAATGGATTTGTATATTTTGTACGTCATCTCTCTATTCAATATCTAGGACAAAATATTTTCTATCAGCGATTTTTTTTTGATAATTTATATATTTAATTTTTTTAAATCATTAATTTGAGTGATCGACCGCACGAAAATTTCCTATTTATTATCATGATAAATTAAAAAAAACTTTCATCAAGACCATCCAAATAATTTTATTCTTAGATTTATTATTTTAAGGAATGTGCATTATTAACTTTTTACTACCCTTCTGATTTAGCAATTCCAAGAAAAATCGCTACCGTTACCCAGCTGGAATTCTAATTTTAAACGTGTAATTAATCATTCGGAGCACCGTAGCCGAGGCGGCACGAAGGAACCTATTGTTTCGTAGGAAACGTGTCGATCAAGCCAGACAGTTCAGTGGGGGAGGTCCCTATGTACATTATCCCATGTCAAAAAGCGTCTGAGTGGTTCAGTAGAACAAACAAAGACAGAAGAAGAAAAATGTAAAAATTTGAGAGATTTGAAAGGTTCGTGTACTTTAATGTTTATCAAAGAGATACATGTATGTTGTGATCATGCCGAAATTTCAAACTATTTGTCCATGTCAGTGTAACTAATCATGGCGTTAATTATTTGACCAATGTAGACAGGGTGAGGGTCGGAAGTAGGAGGGATCATTTTGTTGGTCGTGGCTGACCTCGACAACTGTTAACATAATATTTCGACTTAGGCAAATGACTTCCGACTAACTTAGAGAACGTGACTCATGGTTTATAAAACCATGATCTGCTCGAGCTCATGATTTATAAAATCGCAATCCGAATCAAGTCTGATATGGCTGAATTACTCACTTATTATTATTATTTTCACCAATTTTATTTATAGGGATAGCAATCGATCGGGTTCGGGTCGGATTCTATATCTTCCGTCCTCATACCCATCGGGTATAGGATCTCCAATGGGTATACCCATACCCATTAAAGGATCGGATATCTTTTATAATTTTAATTTTTCTTCTTTCTATCTAACTATTATCATTCTACAAAAATATATTAAAATTAACATCCTATTAACAAATATATATATAATTAAAAAAATAAATTAAACATCTATATTCTCCTCCTAATATCAACAAAAAATAATAAATTGATTTTGAAAAAAGAAAATTTTTTTTAGTATATATATATATATATTATTTAATCGAGTATTCGGGTCGGGTATCGGGTATTGATAGTCCCTCCATACCCTCCTCCATTCGGGTCGGGTATCGGATCCTCCATCGGATTCGGGTGGAATTGTCATCCCTAAATTCTAATAGTCAGTATCAACTGTCACGCCCCAGAGGAGTCCCTGCCCGAAGAAATTTCGGCAGCACCTCCCTTGTACGACGGACAATCTGAAACTTCTACATAACACATATACCTCAACCACAGGCGGCTGGAATTATAACAATAAATAAAAACAATCACCACGCAGTTTATATAGATATTCAGCCTCTGACTGTCACAACCACGCAGTTAATAATAGTAATCACAAATAATAGTACTCTGACTCGAAATCCACCCTACTCAACTACACTCGTAAAGCTCAAATCTAACGAACTCACCTCTTCTGCCGTTCAGGCAGACATGTAGTAGAATAAAATCCAAATCATACCAAAAGTCCATCAAACGGAAGGATTCCATACAATATCCATATGTAAAAATCCAAAACAAAACTAAAACAAAGTCTGATAGAGAAAAGCTAAAATAAAATAACAACTCAAAGCTAGCAGAGGACTAGCACTACGTGCTGTGGGAACCAGCGACTGGAACTGCTCCTGACAGCCTCAACCTAAAAAATATATCAACAATGGAAGCGGGGTGAGTCCAACACTCAGCAGGTACAACTGATATGCATAATAAAACAAATAACAGACAACACTAATCATGCGTACAGTCTCCTGAATACGAGAAGGATAAATGCAACTGAAACGAAATCAGGAGATAATTGTACTAACCGGAATCAAAGTACAAAGGTAACAGGGTCGTCAGACCGGGGAAGTCATAATCCTGTATGCATGTCAATCATATGCATCCATATAAATGCAGCAAGTAAATGCAGCAATCACAAACAATAAATGCAATAAATGCATATGGTGTCCGTGCACTCTGACATCACTGCTCCTGATGAGCAACAGAGTGGACGGAATGCTGTCGGAGTACTCCTGTCCTCTGACCTCAAATTATAAATGGGGGAGCTCAATGCTCTCATCTCCCGGTACACGATGACGGAGAGGATATCTCTGCCGGCTACCACGTTGAGTCATCTGACCAACGGAGTCAAACAAAGTCCACCATCTGCCGGCTACCACGCTGCTACACTAAATGCCAACAGAGCCAAACAGAGCGGAACTGACTGCCGGCTACCACGCTGAGTCACCTGACCAATGGAGCCAAACAGCAGAACCGCCACACACCTGCCTGATATACCACTAACCCATGGGTGGTGGTGGTGTGTGCAGTACATGTAACTGGCGATGGGCTCAACCATAGTGGAGCCGACAATCACACAGCATGCAATCATGATGCATGACACTAAGCATGAGAATCTCATGAATAACATAGTAATGACCATATAAATAATACAAAGTGTGTACCACTGGAAGATGTATCAGATAGAAGGTACACAAATCAGATAGGGCATCAAATAAATCCTAGATCCAGAAGATAACATAGCATGTGGTTGGGTCACTACCTAAAGCATATATGATCAGCTAAATAATATGCAGTGCAGAATAAATAAACAAGCAACCATGTAACTATCATGTAGTGACCAACCGAACAAAATGATTACACAATCACTGCTATATGTTAAACATATTATTATGCATATCAAAGACATAAGTCAAAGTACTCGCCTCCAATAAGAAATGGTCCAATCCGATAATCGAGATACTCGTCTCGCGTCAAAGTCCTGTGTTATTAAACAAAGGTCTAGTTTAGCTAATTCTATCATACAACAATTAGCCAAACTAAATTCTAATCCAATTAAGAAATTTTAAATTGGATCCAACTAATCAACCCAATACACTTAACGAACTCTAATTAAATAAAACCAGTGGATCCACTAGAGTTAGTTCCTTAACCCTAATCATCCTAGCTTAAGGATTAACCTAACAAACGAAATATCACTCACCTGAGTTGAATGCCTCAGTCGAATCTCACAGCCACTAATTTGTACTGATATCAAAGAGTTGTGGGCTAGAATTTCTGCCGTTAAGGAATGTTAGCTGCTGGAAACAAAACAAACAAACCACATCAACCATTTTCCTTCCAAACCATGTTCCAAAAACATAACCTGAACACTTTACCTCTTCCTTTACTGCCTGCAACGACCAAGGACCGAACAAGGCTGATGCTGGGAACCCTAACGCCAAAAACTCAACTGAAGTGAGGCTAAAACTAGGGCACAGAATGTACCACTGGGCGGCAATCGAAGGCAGAAACAACAGTCAGAAATCGGGCGACGCCAGCACCCTATAGTCGAAGTCGATTGTTGGGGTCAGCGGCAGCACAGAGGAGAGGAAATCAGAAGTCGACCCGACCTAAGGCAGAGGAAGTCGCGGCTGTGTAAGCTGTGGCTAGGGCCCGAACATCAGAAGGGAGCTCGGACTGCCGGCAGTGGTGCTCGGGTCAAGAGTCGGCGGCGGCAAAGCACAGTGGCGATCGAGTGATGATGGCCGACGATCGGGAGGTAGAGCAGTCGGTCGGCTCTTGCTCTGCCGGAGGAAAGGAAAAGACTCAGCCGGCGGGCTCGCCCGTCGCCGACGTTTGGGTAGGGAAGAAGAAGAAAGGCGGCGTCGGCGAAGATGCTAGGGCACACTGGAGAAGAAATCAGGAGTCGGGCGGCTCTGTGAGTTGCGGCGGCGGCGCTGGGAATCTCCGCGGCAAGGCTACGGCAGAGGAGGGCTTCGGCGAAGAAGAAACCGCCGGGCCGGCGGTTAGTGCACAGAGATCGCGCGTGAGGAAGAAGGCTCGGCGCGCACGATGAGATGAAAACGAAAGAGAAATCAGAAAACGAATAAAAAGAAAAAGAATTAGAAAAGGAAAAGAAAATAAACTTTTCTTCACATAAATGGGTAGCCTAAACAGACTTTTCCGGGTCCCGTTTTTATCCCCGTTCACTCGTCCATACGAGTTCCGGAAAATTCCCGAAAAATTTCCAAAAATTCCTGAAAATTCCCTTATTAATATTCGTCTAATTTTGGTATTTTACATCAACAAAGTTCAACTACATTCAACACTAAATTGACGCGCTAGCGCGACATCGTAAGCATGAAATGCTTTAATCTTCTTTATTTTTCATCGTTGTAAACGCAATAGTCCATTCCTCCAACTCATCAACCCCCTTTAACTTTGAACTTAAGGCTACGTTTGGTAGGGTGTAATCTACCTTGTAATGTAATCATGATTACATTACAAGTTGATTATTTTGTTTAGTTTAATTTTAAACTTGTAATGTAATGTAATGTAATCTGAATTACAAAAGGTAGTGAAGTTTTGTAATCTGAATTACAAAGCAAATACTATGTAATCAGATTACATTACGAGGTCATCGTTTAACCAAAATTTAAGTGTCGAATATATCCCTAGTCTATCGTGACTGCCATCCACTGCCGCCGGCCGCCGGCGACCACCACCGACGGCCGGCGACCATCGCCGGCGGCCGGCGACCACCGTCGGCTGCCGGCAACCACCGTCAGCCACCGCCGGCAACCACCACTCGCCGCCTCCACAGCCACCGCCGCCTGCCGTCGCCATTGCTGGTGACCACCGCCGCCGCCGGCGACCACCGTCGCCCGCCACCGACGATTGTCGCCGTTGCCGGTTGCCGGTGGCGCCTGTCGACGGAGGAGGCCAACGGCGACGACCGTTGGTTGCCGCAAGCTCCGGCAGAGGTGCGGCGGCCATCGGTAGAGGTCGCAGGATATTTTTGTCATTTTATAATAATACGAATTACATTCTTTATAAAAAATAATTGACACCAAACAAAAGAATGTAATCATCCTTGTAATCAAAGATTACATATATTACATTACCAAACATAGTAATGTAATCAAGATTACATTACATTACATTACAAATTTGATTACATTACAAGCAAGATTACATTACACCCAACCAAACCTAGCTATAGAAACAACACAATCGCTCAATTCCATTGGAAAAGCATATGCATGCACATCTCAGAATGCTCAGAATGCTACAATAAAAGAACATGGGAAGAAAAGGAGATGAGAATCAATAGCACATTTTGGTTAACTTTCTCATGGGATTAATTTTTAGTTTATATTGATGTATGAATGACAAGGTGATTATATGAACACAGTCAATTATTTTAACCTAACAATGGCACCATAACTCGAAACTGATCAACAATCAGTGCCACAAATAATGATTACATGCTTCACATCAACATGAACAAACCCACTTAAAACAACCACACACTAGTATTTCGTATCCCCTCTTTGAACAAAACGAAAAAGAAATAATAAAAAAAGTTAAAACTGTTTCAAATTAGAACCATGAAGAAGAAGAACAAACAAAAGGAATTCTATTACCTTTTGAAAATTCACAAAGAAACTTCATAAATGGACCAGCGATCTTGTGTTCCTTCAGCTTCTATCAACAGATTTACGACATATTCACCAGCCTGAAATATTTGTGAAAGGAAGAGTTAAGACACTCATTGAATTAATGAACTCAAAAGGAAACAACTCATGGCTACTTTACTCACTTGGATTCGACCAAGAATTGCCAAAGACAGCCATGCCCCCGGAACCATTGGCAACCTTCGAAGCATCGATGAACGAATACACAGCTCGGCTTCCACCGTGATCCTGATCGACGAATCGCAACTCGGAGCTGACATCCTGAAACAGGTGATCATCGCTTACAGGGGATAGATTACTGCTCTGGGGAACCAGTTTCTCAGTCCTGGCTCTCTTGGCATTGAGGCACTCGGCCTCTTCGGATTCCGCATTGTTTTGTGTTGGATTCGCCTGCTTTCTCTTAGACCGAGCCCTTCGGTTCTGGAACCAGTTGTAGACGTTTGTCTCAGAAATCTGGCCGTGCTCGGCGAGCTTGGCGGTGATGTCCTTGATCCCCTGCTTGTTCGGAGTGCCGCTCCCTTGGTAAAAGATGCTCTCCAGAATCTGAAGCTGCATCGGCGTCGGCGTCCAGCGCTGCCTCGCAGAGATCTTGGAGCTTCCACATGCCATTGCAGAGTCCGAGTACAAAGAAGTCATTCCCATTCCTGAAAGCAATGACATATTATTCGGTAACCCTTGAATCAACGGATTGAATTATTGTGGAACAAAACGTCTACTATTGTCTTAATCTCTCGCCGAGAGAGATCGTAATGATTTCGACATCAACCACTCACATGCCTTTCTGCAAAAGTCAGACACCTAGGTTCCTAGGAATTTGCCCTCGCAAGAACCCTTTTTGAAGCTGAAAAAAAGAACCTAGAAGAAAGAAACTAAAAAAAAAAAAATCTTGAAATCGCTTTATCAATCAAAACAGCCAAAAAAAATATCGCTTTATCAATCAAAATTGGCTGCCGGCGTACAAATCAAGATCCAAAACTGCAGCATTAGGGCGCCAAGATTCAATTTTTACTGGCAAAATCACCACATTGTAGACGATGAGAAAAAACATGGATTCAACTAAAAGAAAAAGGAAAGGTAAAGATCCAATTTTTGGACGGCGCTTGAATAAAGAAGGAGGAGGAGGGGAGGAAGAACCTGTGAAGGATTCCTGGCGCAGCGTGGTTTCCCTGTGCATCTCCGCGAGCTGCTCGCAGATGGTGGAATAGGCGGCGATTTGCCGCCTCAATGTCTCTATCTGATCATCCGTCATAACCTTCCCACACAGAGCTGTATTTTCCATCTTGAATCCACAGCTTCCGAGCGAGGATGAGTGAGAGGAGGCAGAAGAAAAGTGGAAATCAATAATCTGAGACTCTGAGGTATAGAGTCAAGATTCGCGTCTAGGATGAACGGTCAGATCGGGACAGGGTGGACGGAAGTTAGAAAATCTAATAATGGTTTGAATTTGTAAGGTGATCTATCAAATATTTAATGTGATTTAAAAAAAAAAGGAAAAAAAATCCAATAAATTGCACGCTTAACATATGGAAAGAGATAAATAGATGACAAATTTAGGAAATATATTTGATTGACTGATTACATAAAAGATAATAGTAATACTTAAATAGGTATCAAATATATTATACTTACAAAAATGTTTTATTAAATTTATGATTTTTAGTGTAAATTTGTGCAAATCCTAGCTTAAATAATAAATAATGTAATTGATTATTTGAACATGATTTTTTTTTCCAAATTTTACTAAAAAATTGAAGATAATAAATAAATAATTTTGTACACCAATATATTTGTCTTGTTATTACTGTACTATCAACTCCATTAACTAATGACAATTTTGTATGATTACTACTTCTTAATTAAGATAGCATGTGATGGATAATGTTATCCATGGAAATTTTAAATTAAATTAGATTTAAGTAGCTAAAACTTTTACATTAATAAAATGAGTTGGAGACTTTAGACTAAAACAATGTTTTGTGGACTAAGAGGACGAGTGTAGCTTGTTAATGTGGTCAACATTATTAGATATGAAAGATAAACTTTTATGATAGTTTGGAAATTAAACTACATATATTAAATATTTTAAGATAATAAATTTTAATTTGATAAATACAAATTTGAAAGGATTTTCTTGATTGACCCAACCAATTAATGTTATATTATCAATTATACAACAATGATAGTAAACGGTGCACATAATAATGATAAATCAAGAAATTATAGTTGATCAATTTAAGAAGGATTTTTTTCCTCTAATAACAATTCTATCATAGCCAACTCAATCCTATCATAATGTTTCAATTATACAACAAGATTTATAGCATGTTCCTCGTAATTAATGTTCTATTCGATAATATAACATGTTAGTTTACTTTTAATTCTTTCATTTGACTTAATTATTTGGTAGTACACGTATGATAAAGAGTTATTGTTTGAAATTTAATCCAAAATCAAATAATTATATCATGGATGAGAATTTTTAAGGGAAAAAAATAAAAGATCTCTTTAACTAATTAAACGACTAATTTTTAATCTTGCTAAATTATATATATATTTCCTCTAATACATTTATATCCCTTAAATATATTACAATATTCCCTAAATACTTAAATATATTTTATTTTAAAATTTTCTTTTAAATAGACATTATAACCTAATTGAGAAGTTTGTTTTTTAAAAAAAAATAGCTTAAAAATTATAACATAATTAGAAAGTCAACCTTAGAAAAAAAAATCTTAAAAAAATATTTTAATTAATTTTTTAAATTCAAAATTTAAAAAACATTAAAAAATAATATCTATTATTATTTTTTAATTTTGAATTAAAAAAATCAACATTTCCTTATATAAATTTTTAATAGACATACTCCATAAATATTTAAATTTATTTTATTTTTAATTTTTTAACTAAATATTATGACCCAATTAAAAAAAATCTAAATCCTACTATTGAAATATTTTTAAAAAATTAACTTAAAAATTATAAATTTGAATCTTAGAAATAAAACCTTAAAAAATATTTTAATTATCCACGATGGATTCGTAGGTTAACATGGCCGTATAATATAATATTAACCTTGTTAATTATAATTTTGTTCGAAAAATGCATGCATGCATGCATGCATGCATCGTCATGATCTTTTTCCCACCACCAGCCGTTCCCTTCCTTTATTCTAATCTTCTATGATCACATGCACTAACTCCAAATCTCGTCCTTTTCGCATTGTCAGTATCTGCTGCCCTCAATGATGGAACAAGAAAAAAATAAGAAAAACTGCTTGGGAAATCGAGGGGCACTCCCTTGGTTTTGAGATGGTATACCAACCTTTGTTATCGATAAATTTGAGTCGACCAAAATTTAAATTTATCAAGCTTAAAAATTAATTTTGTTAAAAAATTAATTAAGTATTATTAATAAAAATTAATTAGATATTATTTTTGGAATTAAATATGAAGATAGATAAAAAACTATTATAATTGACTTATAAAATAGGATATTATTAGGACATCTTTAATAATGAATCAAAAAAATATTAGAGGAGAAATCCATGTCATACTAATTATTTCCATTGATTTGGCTTGTGTTTGACCAGTTCATAGATCTAGATCATGCTTTCCAAGACTAGAGTTGTTTGACGGTAATCTAGCTAGGATTGCACTGTTGGCATTCGGGGTGATCAATAGGCAATTTCGACTTGAATAGCTAATTGTTAAGCCATTAATTGAAAAGAATGAAATAAACTAAATCCGGTCAAAAATCAAGAGATGGGTAACTTATAAACGTATATGAAACCGAGCTCTTTGTAGGCTCGACACATATCAAGTCGGCTTCCATCGGGTTAGCTTATGTTAGATCGACTCCTTTCGAGTTAACTTTTGTCAGATCGGCTTCTATCGGATAGACTTTTGTCGGATCAACTTCTAGTGACAGATTATCATCGGGACTGGAATGATGTTCTTCAGGCGGCGAAGGCTAGAAAGACTTGAAAAAAGATGGAAAGAAGAAAAAAGATGGAAAGAAAAAGGCAAGGTTACCTTGACGAGATCCCTCAAATGCTAAATCAAATTTGACAGAAGAAAATACTAATATAAGAGAAATTTCTCTGACAAAATAGAAAAGAATAGTAAAATGACGTGACGATTTATAGAAGGTACCATGTAATATTTATAAGAGTCAACATAGTAAACGAGACATTGGTCAAAATCAAGGTTGGAAAAAGGAGATGCATCGCTTCAGTGATGACCAAGTCGATTGGGAGTAGATAACTGATGATCGTTCACTAGAACAAGCTCTTATGATTTTCAATCCTTCTCAAGTAAATTTTAAAGTGGAGTTTTTGCTCTTGCTTGGACAAACATCTGAGCGACCGCTCAAGCACCTTTATAGGTTTCAAGTGATCGTGCCTTAACTCAGGCATCATTTAGGTAAGCAAGTTACCAAGTTACCGATCAAGAAAATCATCACATTAATCCGATGCATTAAATACTCAATGCGGCTTATAATCAGCACTGCCTATATTATATATGAGCTCATAAAAGCATGAAAAAGGGGGAACATGTCGAAGAGAAAATTAATATTCTTATTCATTTATTATGAGTTTATTAATAATAACTACATTAAAGTTAGAGGAAGGCAAAACGGAAATTCCTTGTGATTCATGAATCAATAATTGATTCATTACTCCCTCCTCTTATAATAAATGCAACTTCAATGATAAGGAAGGTGAAAGGTGTGGGGAAAATGTATAAAAATATCATAATAAAAAAAGAGAAGGTAAGATATTTCTTTGTTTTTTTTCAATATTATTCTACCATTTTTATTGTCTCTTCTAAAAACGTGACGACTTACGTCATCTCCTAGGATATTCCTTTACTTATACATTAGGAAGTCAACATTGAGGATCTCGGGATAAGATCAAATTGACGTCGTCTGTGAGAATCTCATTTACCTCAACCAAGACTCATGGAAGGCACCGACAATATTACTTTGACACAAGTGGAGTTAGATAAGATTGTATCAGATGTTGTGAAAGATGTCTTAGAGCAACATCTAGTAAACCAAGTGCAACAACAGCAAGCAAGTCAGGAGCAACCACCACCAACGATAAATACAGCAAGATCATGTTCATAACCCTCCCCATGGAGCTCTGCCTGCTGCGCAAAGGGAGCAACCCCATCTATCTCAACCCACAGTGAGGCACACCGGAGGTGTGGGGGCACCTAGGCACTCTCCAATTGGAATATATATATATATATATATATATATATATATATATATATATATATATATATATATATTTTTTGGGGGGCGTCATGAATCATCGGTTGGAAATGTTCCTTCTCGAGACCCCATTCTGCAACAAGTGCTATCCAAAACAAAGCAGGAACTTTGGTGGTTTCTCCATTCAGCGCGGAGATTCTCAAAGATCTACTGCATTGCCATTATAGACCACCTACTACAGGGGAGTATAATGGTTCAACCGCTCCTCGAGGATCACATCTACAAGTTTGAGAATATGTCATTGCTGCATCGATACTCAGAGGGGATAAAGTGTAGAGTATTCTTAACTACACTATTGAGATCTGTGCAAGGATGTTTCTCTCGGCTCCCCTCAGATTCGATTCATTCGTTCAGAGAATTTGGAATTATATTCCTACACCATTTCGCCAATAGTAGGAGGTATCACAAAACCTCCATGAACCTATTTCCTTGAAACAAAAACCGAAGGAAACACTAAAGAATTATATTCAAAGATTTAACAGAATGACGCAAGATGTTCCCTCAGCCACTTCTAAAGTACTAGTAAGTGCCTTCTTACAAGGCCTTCTGGAGGGGGATTTTTTTCAGATCTCTTGTAAGATAGCATCCAGCCAATTTTAATGATTTGCTTGGCCGCTCAAGCAAGTATGTGAACGTGGAGGAAGTTCAGTTAGCTCAAAGGAAAGATCCTAGGATGCCAACCCAACAAGATGTTCAGCTCGAGCAGAAAGCACCTCTTCTCTCGTTGAAGGCAAAAGAAGCTTACTTGTATAAACCAAGGGACCATCAAGCAAAAGGGGCAATTCATAATATAGAGACAACTCCTTCAACTCTGCATTAGGGATCACAACAATTTCCCAAGTAAGAACGTTTTTGCACTTATCATCAATCTTTGAGCCATGCCATCGAACACTGTTATTACACTCACAAGAATCAACAAAAATGAGCTTCCGCTCAGACTTGGCATAGAAAGGCGTCGTATAATTCCTCCTGGTCTACTAAACCTAGACGGGGAGGCAGCTGATCGGCAAGGAAGGAGTAACCAGAGCGGAAGCCCTTGAATCGATCAAGAGAGCCCCTGAATCGATCAGGAGAGCCCCTGAATCGATCAGGAGAGCCCTCACCATCTTCTAGAGAAGAGGAATAGAGGAGGGGAGAAAAGGGAAAAACAATAGCTCGGGAGCCTATAAATTATCAGGATCATTTCAGGTGGACCAACAGATAGTGACTCGAACTGCGCTAAGAAAATGTTTGACGGTTAGAAGTCCATGCAGTGGCAACTAGTCTCGAGCAGAGAGTCAACCTATCAACTTTGGGCCATAAGACCTAGACGAAGTTAAGACACCACACGAAGACGCTCTGGTAATATAAGCTTCAATTGCAAATTATACTGTCAAAATGATATTTGTGGATACAAAAAGTTTCGTGAATATCATCTTCAAGAAAGCTATGGACCAGATGAAGATCGATGAAGAGTTACTACCATTGACCACACCGCTGATCGGGTTCACAGGACATCAAGTGAAATCGCTCGGGATGATTTCTCTTTCTGTATCGCTAGGCGACACCACCCAGTATCTTGAGAAGACTAGAAGAACATTGTTTATGGTGGTGGATACTGTTTCCTCGTATAACGTCATCCCGGGGAGGCCAGCTCTAAATGCCTTCTAGGCAGTTGTTTCGACTTATTATCAGAAAATCAAGTTCCCAATTGGTGACCAAGTGGGGTAAGTAAGAGGTGACTAGTTGGCATCTTGGAAATACTATGTGGATGTGGTTCAGCTTAAATCACGAAAAGCTCAGAAAACCATAGAAACTCTACAAATTGCTTAGGAGTTTCCTTTATCTCTACCGGATAAAGAGGAAAAACCTCACCGACTAGAGGAAGATGAGCAAGAAGAGATCTATATTCATCCTGAGCGAGAAGACGACATCACGAGAATCTCAGCCGATCTAGAATCAAGATTGAAGCAACAACTGCTAGATTGCTTGAGGGAGAACTATCATGTTTTCGCCTAATTACCAAAAGAAGTCAAAGGTGTTTCTCTAGTGCACAAGTTGAATATCTTGCTGGATTCCTGACCGGTAAAACATAAGAAAAGACACTTCAGCATCGAGCAGAATCAAATTATCTGAGTAGAAGTGGACCAGCCATTGGAGGTGGGATACATAAAGGAGGTATAGTTCCCTGCATGGCTTGTCAATATAGCGTTAGAACCAAAGTCGAGCGGAAAGTGGAGAGTGTGCATTGACTTTCGGGGCCTCAATTGAGTGTGTTCTAAAGATTGTTATCCTCTTTCTTGTGTAGGATCGATGATGTGCTAGAGGCAGGGGGTGAATAAAACTCGTGATTTTTTCACTCGTTTCAAAAACACAAAGTAAACACAGCGGAATAAAGAATGAAAAGACAAGCAACGCTAACAAGCTTTCTTTTACTTGGTTCGAATCTTATGGAAACTCCTATTCCAAGGTCTGTGATCATTGATCGCTTATGTTGGGCAATCACTATAAATCTAGAAATACGTATAGATATTAAGTACAATTGCAATACAATAAATTTACCGACGACAATAGAAATAAAAGTCTTTCGTCGATTGTCGGAGTAGCGTCGGAGAGAGCAGTAGTTGTTCGTTCTTGATCTTGGAATTGTTGTTCTGTTTGAAGCTGCAGGTCGACCCTCCCTTTATAGCCGAGCCAAACCTAATCCAGATCCACTGATCTCAGGATCAGTCTTTGACTCGAAGTTGATCGGTCGACTGATCTAGGTGTTCGATCAACTGAACCCTCTAAACTTGCTTAGCTTCTTGTCCACATACTTCTGCCGCTTGGATAAGTCTTCATTTGGTCGACCGATCCCATCATTCAATCGACTGATCCTGCTGACCTCGCTGGCTTATCTGATCTGATCCACCCGACTTGACCACGTCGACGCCTATCCATCGATCGGTCGACTGAACCCCAGGTTCGGTCGACTGATCCTTCGGTTGAACCCGATTAGCTGGCTTGGAAGTCTACTCTGCTTGCTTGGAGGTTCGGTCGATCGATCCTCGGTTCGGTCAACCGATCCCCAGTTCGGTCGACTGATCAAAGCCGAAACTCCAACTTGCAAAATGTTAGTTTCCCTGCAAAATAGAGTTAGACAAATAACAAGCAATATATGAAAATAACTTTTGACAACCTTCGGGCTGTTCGATTCTGACTTTCAGATTTTCTTCGAAAATCCGAAGTCAAACTGACGCCTACTGTTCCATCAAAGGGTAACATATCCTCACTTACTCCTCTCAAGAGAAGTTACTTGTTACCAGACCGATCCTCCAGATTGATTGGAGTTTTGCTCAACGCCCAAAACCTCAGGTCTTCATGTTGGACGTCCGCTCCATGACCCGTCCAGACTTTTACTTGGTCCGCGACCACCAGGATTTTCACCTAGAGTCCTCAACTCTAGGAGTTCGCCCAAAGTGCTCGACCCGCTAAGACTTTCCACCTAGGGTTATCACCTCCTAGGACCTAATGTTACCTTCCCCGAGGGTTTTCCATAACCTAGGGTTACACCTCCTAGGACCTAGGGTTACCTCCCCCTAGAGTTTTCCACCTGCCTAACTGCAGCTAGGACTTTTGTCTAAAAATACTTAGGACTTTTCCTGCAAGCTTATACAACCTTGTTAGATAACAAGACATTTTAACTTTTGAATCCTTTGCCATTATCAAAACACATGTTTGATCATCTAGTGCTCCATGCACCAATAATCTCCTCCTTTTTGATTATGACAACCAGGTTCAAAAGTTAAGTAAATATATAGCAGTTTAAAGAAAAAACATTTAAAGAAAAACAACATTTAAAGAGAAAAACATAGCATTTTCTCACTAAGTATTAGCTCTCCCTTAATTTATCACTCCCTTTAACTTTTGACCATTCTCTCCTTTGCTATATATTAAAGACAATATAGGGAGGAAAGGTACATTTAGTTTTTCAAATACTTTGAAATATAATTGTCCCTTAAAAAAAAAAATTCTAAGTGGGGGGTTTAACATTGCTAAAAACTGTGAAAAATCATTTGAAAAATACTTAAGTTTTAGAAGGATAAAAACATAATTTTTGAAACTTAGTTTCTCAAAAATTTATATATTTTACCTTAACCTTTTTCTTTTAATTTAAACTTTATCCTTTTTCTTTTAATCAAAACTTTATCAAATACTTAACTTTATCAAAATCTAGTTAAGTACTTAGCTTTTTGAAAATAGTTAAAAGAAAACTTAGTTAAGTATATAAAAATTTATTTTTCAGATAAAAATATTTGAACTTGCTTTTCAAAAAATATTTTATTTAAGGTTGCTTTTTAAAAGAGTTAAACTTTATTTAAAAAAACAACTTTAACTTCCTTTTTGAAAAAAAATTTTAAAAGTATTTTGAACTTTTTAAAGAACAATACTTTGAAATTTTGAAAAAAACTTTAAATTTTAAAAAAATATTTAATATTTAGAAAATTTTTTAACTTAATTCCTTTTACTCCCTTGATTAATGTAGAAAAAAATAAATAGGATATTTTGGGGGGCCTAAGTCCAAACATGAAAATATGTAAGATAAAAATAATTATCTATTTTTCTGTTTTTCCATCTCACCATTTCTAAGTTATCAAACATGTGAATCTTATAAGTTTATGTGAGATGGATTTAGTTAGTTTTAAAAATTATTAAGTTTGAATTTGAAAATTTCAAAATGTTGAAGACAAAAGTATTTTAAATTTGAGTTTCAGAATAATTAAGTTTGAATTTTAAAATATTTATATTCGAATAATTAAATTTTAAAATTTGAAACTTTTTAAACAATATTTGAAAGTAATTATGATTTGAAAATTAATTAATCATTTAAAAATTATGATTTGAAACTTAATTATGATTAAGATTTTAAAAATTAATCATTTAAAAATAATTTAATTTGAAATTTGAATTTAAATATTGATTTTAAACTTGATCATATCTAATTTAAGTTTGTTCAGATTCAATTTTGGTCTTAATCATATTTTAATTTGAAAGTTAATAATTTACAATTGATTAAGGATTTTAGAATTTATTAAAGTTAAAAATTTGAAATTAATTATACTTTGAAATTAATTAAGACTTTAAAATGATTAATGTTATGATTAAAATTTTGAAATTAATTATGATTTGAAAATAATTATAATTTTAAAATTAATTACGATGTGAAAATAATTAAAATTTTGAAAATAATTATGATTTAAAAGTAATTAATAATTTTGAAATTAATTATGGTTTGAAATTAATAATTTTAAAATTCATTATTATTTGTAAATAATTATAATTTTAAAATTAGTTATAATTTAAAAATAATTAGGATTTTAAAATTAATTAACATTTTGAAATTAATTAGGATTTAAAATTAATTAGGATTTAAAATTAATTAATTAAAATAACATAGATTACTTAATTTGAATTAATTTTAATTGAATTGAGCTTAATTAATTTGAATTTGGTTAACTACTTTTTATTTTAAACCTAGGTCTATTTCATATTTTTCTAGATTTTCAATTAGGGAACCTTAATGGTTTTGTGAGATGGTTAATTTAATCTTCATTTCATATTAAAATCTAAGGATTGATCTATATTTGAGTTAAACTAAGATTTAATAGTTTGTTAATTAAATATTCATTTCAATAATTGACTTCCAGACTATGGCAAGACACTAAGCCTTTTGGATATGAGATCATCCATCACTTCTAGATAAATCCTTTTGAAGAAATTAAATATTTTATTTCCTTTCTGAAAATCCTAGGTCTAACTAGTTAAGTGTGAATCAAGCCTAAGTCCTTATCTAACCACTCTAAATTAAGCAATTAGTAATCATGACTAACATTTATCAATTTATATGTATGTTCATGGTAATTATGCATAGATCAAACAAATCAAGTACTTATTAGTTAAGTTAACAAGTTACACTTTTAAATTAGCTTTTAAGTTGAGTTTTGAGTTTACTGATTAATTTAGTGTTTATTGATTAATTTCATAATAAAAAGGCACTTGATTATAGCTTAGTTTGTGGAGTTTAAGTTTCACTTTAAACTTGTAATCCAAATATAGATTTTGTGATTTGGTTAAATTATTAACAATCTTTTCTAATTTATCAATTTTATCTTTTAAATTATTATTTTATTTTTCTAATTTTCTAAGAGTTAATTTCTTATTTTTATTAAATAATTTTAAATGAATTTTATTCATTGTATTATTAGCATGCATATTTAATTTTTGGGAGGGAACTAAACTAGAGAAATAGTGATTAGTTAAGATACCAACATGTGTTGCAAAAATTAGATTTTCATGTAATGTAAATTTACTGACCTTGATTTCTCTCGGATTCTTAGGTCTTCTTTTTGAGTATTGACTTTTGTAGTGACCCATCCATTTATACTTGAAGCACTCCATATGCTCCTTTTCTTTCCAGACTCCTAGCATTGATTTCTCCTCCTCCAGTCGTGCCATTCGAATCTTACGAGTAGGGCACTGGTTTTTGTGGTGCCCTCTCTCCCTACACTTAAAACAAGTTATGTGAAAAATTAAAATTTGAATTTAAACTTTTACCTCTTGGATCCATGATAGGATTCTCCCCCTTGACTGTTGCCTTCTCGAATTCAGACTCAAATTCATCTATCTTTTCTTTGGTCATTAGTGCTATGAAATTGGTCTGATTTGATTCTTCTGAGTCTGGTTCAGAGGTTGACTCTGGAGATTCATACTCAGATTCAGACTCAAGTTCTACTTGGTCTTCTGGCTATGATGGAATCTCATGAAGCTCGATCAATTTTTCTCAAAGCTCTTTAGCGTTGTTGAATTTTCCAACTCGATCAAGATCTTTATTTATCAGTCCGCATAGGAGAGTACATATTGCTTTTGTATCATCTTCAATTTTTCTCATTGTTTGTGCATCCCACTTGTCACAGGCAATGGTCACACCCTCTTCGGTGGGGAGTATGAATCTGATCTAGATTATGTTCCATATCTTCCCCGGGGTCTTTAGTTGGTGCTCTATTTGATCTTTCCAGTATATGAAATTCTCGCTAGACAAGAGTGGCAGGCGTGCGGTGTTGTAGTCTTCTTGGTAAGCCATTTAAGAGATAAATCTTGTACAGAAGAGAATAATGAAACTTGTTCTAAGACTTAGTCTTGAATTAGTAGTCACTACAACAAAAACTGCAAACGACAACGGATATTATCCGTTGTCGTAGGGTCAAAAATCCGTTGTAACTGAGGGCGTTGTAGAATGTATTATCCTACGACAACGATTTTGAATCCGTTGTCTTTGTAGACATTTGACAACGGTTTTTATCCGTTGTTGTTTATATGCTCAAAATTTGTTTATGAAGGATACGACAACGTTTTAAAACCGTTGTGGTAGATAATTTCAACAACAAATATAAACTGTTGTGGTAGACCCTTTTTACAACAGATATAAACTGTTATGGTAGATAATATTTACTCGTTTTGTATTTTACAATAGTTATAAACTGTTGTAATATAATTTTAATATGCTTTTACAACTGATAAAACCGTTGTCTTTTATCACTTTTCACAAAAAAAAAAAAAAAACCATTGTGGTTTACGTATTTTTTACAACGTTTCTAACCGTTGTCTTTAATGTTCATGTTGTAACGTGATAATACCAAACAACAATTATATTTTTAATATAAGCAAACCACTAATACAAAACATACAAAATGAGTTGTATTCATCAAATTTAGTAGTATCAAACCATAAATCACATGTTTTCCATTACTGTTCTTCATATGACTTTTACACATTAGCAAGGCAATTTATAACCTAACAAAGCTCACTCCTTGCATCCAAAATCTCAAGCCTCACGAATTGCCCGAGTTACATCCTACAAGAGAAAAATTAAACAAAACTTATCAAAGAAAAATATAAAATATAAGAAAAAAGATAATTGTAGTAAGTACTGCTTGAACTATAACTATAGAATAAACATTTCGCATAGCTCTAATACCTGGACATGAGAGAAGGATTTCTAGAATTCCAGGGCAACACTCAATGTCTACAAAACGGAAGAGAAAATTCTACATAAAATCTACATAAAATATAAAGCAATTCCAGGACAACACTCAATTCCTGTGGAATAACCGAAAAGTGAATCCAAGAGCAAGGCAGTTCAGCATAGCATCAAGGGAAAACAGCATGGTTCCTTGGTTTAAACAAGTTCAAATGGAGTAGAAGTCTCGAATTGGATTAGTCATTTGAGGATAAGTGTCTATACATCACTAAAACTAGTAGTACGATGTCACCAAGAACACTTATGAGAAACCGGGATGAAATAGATAAGGATTTAGATATTTGGCCTTAGCATCACCAAATAGCTGCATTGAAGCTTCGAGACTCATCGTTGTAAGATAGTTACATCCTAGTGAAAACTGTTAGATGATAGTTCTCAGAGCCATAAGACTTGTGCTAGAATCATGGACTAGATGGCAGTAAGGCAGATGCCATAGTCCAATAAGCTTCCTAAAACAAACAATAACATGTGAAATGAAGCATTCATAAACAAAAATAGAACAAAAAAGTATGCACATTAAAGAACCTGAATGGCTTGCATACGGTCTGTTGTGACCTCATCTGCAAATAGATCAAGAGCTTTCCCATTCTTTTTTAGTGTAATGAATCCCATTTTATCTTTGAGAGAGAAAGACCTTTCATTTGAAGGACTACAAGGAATTGTTTCAACAAAATATTGAATGATTGATCATGAATGCCATATAAACACAAAAGTGTGCAAGAAACAATTTTAACAGGAGTCACTACATGTAAGAAAGTTTGATATTGAGGTGAAAGACTTACAATTGGTAAAATTTGGTTGCCATCATGTCATGAATGTTTCTTATAAACTGCACAAGAGAGACAGATTATTCACATTACTTGCATCTTGTGTATTGAATTATAGTAAAACAACAGAACAAAGGACAATGAACATTATAATCATTTCAAAAAATTTATGGGATATAAACTAGACTCCGCATTTTTTAAACTAGTTAATCATATGACACTTATGCAAGTAATATACATGATTAAACTTACACCACAACGATGTTGGAAAAAAAAGCAGTACATCTTCTACCTTCAATGCCATGTATGCATCTTCCATGGCACGTCGTCTAAATATGAAGTCATCTCGTCGTAAGTCGGCCTGGTCAAACTCAAAATGTTTTGAAGAAAATTATACAGTTATAATTAGATGTAAAATAAATATATCAAAAGACACTTTAACAGGGTTGTTATGGTCATCAATAACAACTTCCACAAACTCCATAGTCACACAGTCATGTAATTTCTTCCATTAACTCATAAAAGAAACTATAATCCACACTTGATATCCAATATACACATAATATTATGGACAATAATTAACTTGCAATATTATGAGAAAACAAGCAGAATATTAGCTCAGCAACCAAAACTAAACTATTTCATATATTCCTTGGACGCAATCTACAATGGAGTATGTAGCACATTTCAACAAACACTTTGGTAGCTTGTTAAAGTTTTATTCAGTAACCATTCCTCCAAAAAAAATTTAAAATTATAAAGGCTGGTCATCAGTTTTTTTTTTTGCCTACATGTTGTGTTTTCCCTCCCTCTTCCACTCTGATTTAATACCCTTCCATTCCTCACATTCAAAAAAGATTTCAAATGGTTGTGAAATACATCTACCCTATCAAGTTTGGTTCAAAACACTTGCCAGATGATTGCTTCATTCTTATGAAGCCACTGTAGTTTCATTCTGAATGGAATTTCCTTTTAGATTGAGAAATAATACAATAATCTTCATTCCAGAATATTGAATATAGAGGATCTTCTTTACAACTCAAAATAAAATTTGATGATGGTTTTTCCAAATAAATAATGAAGGAAAAAGTAGAAAATCACGACTAAATAAACTGAATAATTGCTGTTAAATACTACAGAAAAAGAGAAACCTCTAAGGCCCCATCACTCCAATGCTGATCTGCTACTCTCTTCAGATCAGATTGAGCCCTGTCCTTCAAGATATGCATGAATAAATCAAGCCATGCAGATAAAAAAGAGATTTTTGGCTAAAATTGGAAAAGCTAAGCTAGAAAACATACAGTGGCTAAATGCTTCAACCGAGCAGCCTTTTCCTTAACACCAAGGTCAATCTTCCTTGTGTCCTCCCTTGCACGAGCTTCCACATTACATAAATGTTAGCACTTCAAAAATATTGAAGGAACTCTAAAGAACAAGTGAAAACTCTGTTATATTCAGATAAAGTATAGACTAAAGAAGATGTTATACCATCAAGCTTAAGAAATCCAAGTCGAAGAACAGCAGCATCTTGGCGTGCCCGATCATTTAGTCTTGTTATGCCACTAGTGCATAAAAATTCCATGGAAAAATATCACCAAAGCAAAACAATAATAAACAAGCGAAAAGATGATATCAAAACAAATGGCGACATAGTCAAAAGGTTGCACAGAAATGTAGTCTGACCATACATCTATGACCATTTGAATTAGCAATTTAGTTATGAGTAAGCTAATTAATTAAACTGGAGACTACAAAAGAAGTTTAATTGTAAAAAAAACATGAAAAAAAAAAAAGAGAATCTAGAGTATACCATATCAATCACATTTCACTCAGAATAACAACAATGAATTATTTCATAGTTTCTTAAAGCCAATGGTCTTTCTCAAAGATGTTGATCCAGTATAATTTGATACATTTGAGAATGAGATTATAAATCCACTTCGGCCAATAACTGTTATTTTGCAAGAAATCTTGCCAGCCATATTTGCAACTAGTTGATGCAACTATGCAACTTATTAAGAATTAATTAAACAGAGCGTCAACATTTATCCAATCTTCTGCAGCAAGCTTTCAGGCATATGTTGTTGAACCTTCACACATGCTGATGACCTGAAGAGTGTTAAGTTCCATATGAGCATCTCTATCAAATTATATGGTATGAGTATAAAATCATGTTAATATGTAAATTAGTACATGTAAGCACATACTACATTATCATAATCTGCACATAGCACAGGCTTCTCCTTGAGGAAAAAGGAGCTGCTCTTGGCACAAGTTCCACGCCAACATGCTAACAATCATGAGTTGGAATTACATAAATGTATCTTTTCTCTTTAAAGGAACCCCAAAAATCTCATCAATCCAAGAGAAACTAAAGATATGGGGAAAAAGACAAAGGGAAATTATAAATCGACCCCAAATACATAAAAATACCATCTTTTGATGGCAGACGAGTCGCAAGCCCCAAAATAACACAAATCACGCCGAAAAAGAATGTTGCACGCCCGGATCATGAACACTGAAGCACAAGGAAAGCAGATCCAGCCCTCCCAGACCAGACATCAGCAGAACTAGGATGAAACCCAAGAAACAAGACAAAAAATGGGAGCAAAGCGCGAGTAAAACCACACCTTGTGTCAAGTTTAGACCTTAAGATCGCTAGACAGGCAGTGAGCAAGGGCTCCAACTCTTACACTGCAGTCCACATCTCACCATGGAACATAGAGAGAGCGAAGTGGGGGGATGGGAAAGGGAGAGGGAATGAAAAATTTCTTAGGGTTCGAGAATGCGAAGGGGAAACACGGCGCTAAAAAGATTTTCGGAGAGAGGGAAAACAAAACTGCAGGGGGAAAATGACGAAACGAATAAAGTCAAAGACAACGTTTTATCAAAACTGTTGTCGTAACCCCTAAAAACGCGCTTAAAGACAATGGTTTATAAAACCGTTGTAAAAAGTGTTGTTGTTTTAAAAAGAAGTTGCTCAATGACAACAGTTTTCACAAAACCGTTGTCTTTTATATTTAATGGGGAGTTCAAAGACAACGGTTTTGGCAAAAACCGTTGTCTTTGAGTGTATACGCAACGCTTTCTCTTAAAACCGTTGTCGTAGGGGTGTTGTCTTTTAACATTTTTGTTGTAGTGAGTGCGGGAGATAAAGAAATTACTTGAGTAGTAATGCATGAATTTCGAGAAAAATACTAAAATAATATTAAAATAACAATAAAAAATATTATGACAAAATTTTACCAAATGCAATATTTCATCAATACTAACCAATGGTGAAAAAATAAAAATAAATTTTTCAAAAAAGATTTGGAGGGAAAAAAAATAAAAGGCCCCCTGCTCGATTGGTAGTTTCACCAATTCAGAGCGGCCTTGCTTTGTTACCAATTGTAAGATTGAAGATGTGCTAGAGGGGGGTGCATAATACTCGTGACTTTTCACTCGTTTCAGAAATTACAAAGGAAACACAGCGGAATAAAGAATGAAAAGACAAGCAACGCTAACAAGCTTTCTTTTACTTGGTTCGGAGCTTGTGGCGACTCCTACTCCAAGGCTCGCGATCGTTGATCGCTTATGTTGGACAATCACTATAGATTCAGAAATAGGTACATATATTAAGTACAATTGGAATACAATAAAGTTACCGACAACAATAAAAATAAAAGTCTTTCGTTGATTGTCGGAGTAGCGTCGGAGAGAGCAGCAATTGTTCATTCTTGATCTTGGAATTGTTGTTCTATTTGAAGCTGTCGGTCGACCCTCCTTTTATACCTGAGCCAGACCTGATCCAGATCCACCGATCTCAGGATCAGTCTTTGACTCAAAGCTGATCGATCGATCGATCCAGGTGTTCGGTCGATCGAATCCTCTGAACCTATCCAGCTTCTCATCCACATGCTTCTGCCGCCTGGATAAGTCTTCGTTCAGTCGACCGATCTCGTCGTTCGGTCGACTGATCTTGCTGATCTCACTGGCTTATCTGATCCGATCCACCCGGCCTGACCACGTCGACGTCTATCCATCGATCGGTCGACTGAACCCTAAGTTCAATTGACCGATCCTTCGGTCGAACCTAATCAGTTGGCTTAGAAGTCTACTCTGCTTGCTTGGAGGTTCGGTCAACCGATCCTCGGTTTAGTTGACCGATCCCCGGTTCAGTTGATCGATCCCCAGTTCAATCGACCGATCAAGGTCGAAACCCCAACCTGTATAATGTTAGTTTCTCTGCAAAACAGAGTTAGACAAATAATAAGCAATATATGAAAATAACTTTTGACAGCCTTCGACCTATCCGATTTTGACTTTTAGATTTCCTCCGGAAACCTTAGGTTGAACTGACGCCTATTGTTCCCTCAACGGGAAACGCGTCCTCACCTACTTCTCTCAGGAGAATTTACCTATTGCTAGACTGATCCTCCAGACCGACTGAACTTTTGCTCAGCGCCTGAGACTTTAGGCCTTCATGCTAGATGTTCGCTCTACTACCCGTTTAGACTTTCACCTGGTCCGCAACCACTAGGATTTTCACCTAGAATTCCCGACTCTAAGATTTCGCCAAAGTGTTCGACCTGCCAAGACTTTCCACCTAGGGTACCACCCCTAGGACCTAAGGTTACCTCCCATTTCCATAACCTAGGGTTACCACCCCTAGGACCTAGGGTTACTTCCTCTTAGGGTTTTCCACCTGCCTAACCCTAGTTAGGACTTTTGCCTAAAAACACTTAGGACTTTTCCTGCAAGCTTATTCAATCTTGTTACATAACAACACATCTCAACTTTTGAATTCTTTGTCATTATCAAAACACAGGTTTAATTGTCTAGTACTCCCTACATCAACACCTCGTATAGACCAAATGGTGAATTTCACCTCGGGATACGTGTATATATGTATGTTGTATGCCTTTCAGGGATACCATCAAGTTCCATTGGCTCTTAATGATCAAGAAAAGGTGAGTTTTGTCACTGCTGATGAAACCTTCTATTATACTGTGATGTCGTTCGGTCTTAAGAATGCAGGAGTTACTAATCAAAGGATGATAGATTGGATGTTCAAACACCAAATCAGGAGAAATCTAAAGATTGTGTCGATGATATACTGATAAAGATAGCTCAAAGCAAAGACTTAATTGCAGATATCCAAGAAACTTGCAATACCTTAGGAAGGCATAGACTCAAGTTAAATCCTAAGAAGTGTATATTTAGAGTAAAGAGCGAGCGTTTTCTAGAGTAGATGGTGACCAAACAAGGGATCGAGGCTAATCCCGATAAGATGGAAGCTTTGCAGTGTATGACTCCTCCTTGGAACCTTTAGAAGACTCAAAGATTGTTGGGTTGAATAACCTCTCTATCAAGGTTTATTTCCCGAATGGCTAATCGAAGTCTACCCTTTTTTAAAGTCCTTCGTAGGGCTTTAATTTGAGTGTGATGCCATATGCTATCAAGTCTTCAATGAGCTCAAGGAATATCTTGCTGGATTTCTTGTACTATCCAAACCAATGGTGGGTGAGACATTATTTCTATATTTATCTATAATCGAGCAGGGAGTCAGCTCAGTCTTGTTACGGGAGGAAGGTACCATTCAATATCCCATATATTTTCATAGTCATTTATTGAAAAGTGTAGAAACAAGATATTCCCTATTGGAGAAGTTGGCATTAGAGTTAATCTTAATAGTTCGACGGTTAAGGCAATATTTTCTATCTCATCCTATTATTGTTCTTACCAATAGCCAACTCAGTCGAGTTTTTATTAATCCTAAAGTTTCTGGGCATCTTGTAAAATGGACAACTAAGCTGGGAGAATACAACATTCAATATCATCCCCGCAAGGCAATTAAAGCTCAAGCTTTGGCGAACTTTATGGCGGAAGTAACCAGTCCAGATTGTGAAGAGACCTGGAAGTTATATGTGGATGGTTCTTCCAACTAGCTGGCTAGCAGAGTAGGAATCTTATTAATTTCACCTCAGGAAGATATTATATAGTTGGTTGTTCGGCTTAGCTTTAGAGCATCTAATAATAAGGCTGAGTATGAAGCTCTATTGTCTAGTCTCCAAGCAGCAAGAAGAGTAGGAGCCGCTTAGGTAATTATATATTCTGACTCACAGCTCGTGAGACAACAATTGAACGATACTTTTAAAGTCTAAAGTAAGTGGTTGAAAAGATATGTGGAGGTGTTTAAGCAGTTAAAGAATAACTTTCAAGAAGTGAGCCTTGAAATGATATCTCGAGCGGAGAATATGAAAGTGGATGAACTACCAAAGATGTCAAGTGCTTTAGCCTTGTGGACATTGGATAGCCCAAGCTCTCAAACTTTATACATAGCTCAAATAAGCAGTACTATCGAGTGAGAGAAAGATTGGCGAATTCCTGTGATTTCTTTCCTCCAGAGTGGAACATTACCGGCCGACTCAGCAAAAGCTAGACTATTTAAAAGGAGCTGCTTGATTTACCCTGATTGGGGAAAAACTATATCATCGAGCCTTTGCTCGTCCTTTACTTAAATGCCTTGGATCCGATGACACTGATTATGCCATGAGGGAAATTCATGAAGGCATATGCGGACATCATATAGGAGGAAAATGAATGGCTCAGAAGGTGTTATTATCTAGATATTATTCGCCTACATTACTAGCGGACATAGCTAAATTTGTAACCTTGTGTGAGTATTGCCAAAAACATCAGCCCCTGTCATACCATCCCACTAAGCAACTTAAAACCTCTACTGTGTCATACCCATTTGATCAATGGGGAATAAACATAGTGGGCCCCTTCTCGACTGGTTCAAGGCAGAAGAAATTTCTATTGGTTATTGTTGACTATTTTTCCAAGTGGGTAAAAGCTGAAGCTCTCACTCAGATCACAGAGGATGCAATTATGAAAGTTTTATGGCAAAACATTGTTTCCCAATATGGAATTCCTCACAAAATAGTATCCAATAATGGTCGGCAATTTTAAGGATGCAAACTACTAGAATGGTGTGAAGGACTTGGCATTCAACAAGTTTTTACTTCTGTAGTTTATCCTTAGAGTAACGGGCAAGCAGAAGTTGTCAACCAGAAAATTGTTTGAGGCCTCAAGATCAAGCTAACCATGTGAAAGTCAGTTGGGTTGAAGAACTATCAAGCAGCTTGTGGGCTTATCGAACAACTCTAAGAAAAAGCACTGGTGAAATTCCCTTTCATTTGGTTTATGGAGTAGAAGTAGTGGTGCTGGCCGAGGTAGGTGAAAAGTCATTTCTGCGGAAAAATTATGATGAAGAGTGATCCTGTCCGAACGGCTGACTCAACGGACGCTGGGCACGTGACGCTCTCCGGTTGCTGATGTGGGTCTTCGACTGGTCGCACGAATCTCCGGCGAACCTGCACAGAAGTCGGGCCGGGAAGGGGTTCCCGGCGGCGACCCTCCGACGCTCAAGTCAGGTAAGCGGACAGCAAAAGGTGGCTCCAAAGCTTGTAGAATGTGTACCTCCGGCGAAGTAAGAGGCTCTTTATATAGAGCGGTGAAAGAACTAATGCACGTCCACCGAGGCGCATACGTGTCCGCAGCCCATACCTCGGTATGTACCTGTCAGAGAGCTTACCTGACACCATACTGCTACAGTTCAATCACGTCTTCGATGGGACAACAGAACACCTTGTTGTCAGACCTAGAGTATGGCCTAGCCATAGGACTTGATGGCTGTCAGAAGATGTTCCTATCCTTCATCCACCGCCCGGCCGGGATGTCCGTCCGGACAGCCGACGCGAAAAGCGTCGTCCGGACGGCTTTAATTCCCTGCGCCGGCCGGCCGGAGCGCCCATTATGTCCTGCCTTCTCTTAGACCTTCCGCTCGGTCATTATTTACTATTTCATTGAGCGTCGGAACCCCGACCCCTGTCAGGGCGTCTTTCACTATCAGACGTTTCATGCGTCCGGTCGGCTCACCCTTCTTCGACGGACCACCTGGCCCTCTGACCTCCACGTGGCATTGACCCCTCGTTAGGGGGTCCCGGGCTCTTACCACCGGATCACTTGCCTCCCCCTCGAGTCTAGTCGAAGGAGGCGAAGTCCGACTGACTGGACTGCCGATCTGACTGAGCAATGATTGTTGCATTGGGCCGCTCGGCCAGGCATAAGGATGCTCATCCGTTCGGCGGTATCTTGCCCATGCCTTGTGTTTTCTTGGAATCCATGTCCGATGCTCTCCCTACTACCCATCACGTGCGCTGCGCACGGTAAGGGGAGCTCATTAAATGCGGCCAATATCCTGCTGACACATGGCGATCGTGCGTTTGTCAGCGTATGGCGGTGACGTCACTTCCGATGGGACAACCGCCATTTGAAATGAACGGCTGGATGATGACCTCGTTATCAACGACCTGGATCGGACGGTGGAGGCTGCTCCCGGGCGGCGATATAAAGTCCATGACTCCGTTTCCGCCGCATTGTTGGTTTCTCCTCCTCCGGCGCTCCTCTGCCCGTTTTTTTCTCCGGCGACCTTGCCCCTCAACTCTTCGGCAACCCCAGGCCCCTGTCGATCATCTTTCTTGCTCGTAAGATCCTCTTTCTCGTTCCCAACGTTTTCTTCTTGCTGTTAATCGTTTCCTTCAGTCGGTTTTCCTCCATTCCTTGCTTGAACCTTCCCCTTTTGTCCCGTATTCTGTCTTTCGATCATGACTAGTACTTCGCAGTCAACCGGCGGTGCTCCGGGTCTTTGGTATTCGACCATGGAAAGTCGTTTTGATGAGGAGGACGCGTTGCTGTTGGTTGCTACTCGGAAAGCCTAGAGGTTCCACTGTACAAAAATTTTGTACAAAGATCTGAACCTTTTCCTAGCTACCATGTGTTCTTTTAAATTAAATTTTGGATCGCCTGCGGAACTTAACACGTTTGATCCAAAACTTAATCTATTCGTTCTTTTAGGTTTTGACTTGGGTCTCCTGCGGAACTTAACACGTTCGACCCAAATCACCTTAAGTTATTAATTCCATTAAATATTAATTTCCATAATTGGTTCCCAGTACTGACGTGGTGAGGCACACGGCCTTCTTGGATATGGGAGCAACCACCACCGACTAGACAAAACCTTTTATGGAAAGCTAATATTTAATTTCCTAAAATAACTTTAGGTTAACCGAAAAGAACAATCAAATCACAAGGAAAAGAAAAACAAAAGAACACAACATCGAAAAACATATTCGAAATTCTAGAATCGTAAGCCTCTTGTATTTGGTATTATTTCCATAAATAACTAGCATGATGCGGAAAGAAAAATTACTAGTTATACCTTGTAGAAAAACCTCTTGATCTTCTACCGTATTCCTCTTCTAACCTCGGACGTTGTGTGGGCAACGATCTTCCGAGATGAGAAACCACCAAGAACCTTCTTCTCCTCCTAGCTAGGTTCGGCCAAAACAAGAAAGCTCCACCAAGGAAGAAGAAAAACACCAACCAAGCTCTAAGAGATGCAAGCTTCCTCTCCTTCTTCTTCTTCTTCTCCAAGTAGTATCCGGCCTCCACAAGACCTCCAAGCAATAGAGAGTTTCAGCCACCACAAAGAGGAAGAAGAGAAGAGATGATGGCCGGCCACAACACCAAGGAAAAGAGGGAGAGAAAACAATAGAGGTTGTCTCATGAAGGCACCCTCACCCTTCTTTTATATTCCTTGGCCTAGGCAAATTAGGAAATTTAATTACAATAAAATTTCCTCAATTTCCTTGACATGATTTAATTTAGAAAAATAAAACAAATTTTCCAAATTAAAGTTCAATGGCCGGCATCATTGGAGAGCAAATTGGACAAGTTTTAATCAACAATTAAAACTTCCTAATTTGTTTCGGAAATTTTAAAAATAAAATTTCTCTTTAAAAATCTCTTCATGGTTGATAAAAGGAAATTTCTATAATTTTAATTTTATCAACATGTGGATAATTTTAAAGAGAAAATAAAATAACTCTCAATCTACAAATAAGGAAAGAGATCTAATCTCTTTCTTTAATCTTTGTAGATCTTTTACAAGAGAGATATTTTAATTTTAATTCTCTTTAATAAATTATTTCTTCCACATAATAAAACTAAAATTAAAATCCCTTTTAAATTTAATTTGGCCGGCCCCCACTAGCTTGGGTTCAAGCTAGGGCCCAATATTATACCTAGGCCGGCCCTAGCTTGTTCCCAAGCTAGCTTGGTCGGCCCCTATTATGTTGGTATAGAAGGTGGGTATAGGTGGGTATAGAACTCTATAAATAAGAGGCTACGATAGGGACCGAGAGGAGGAATTGGTTTGGTCTCCGATAAAATTAAGCATCCCGTGTTAACACACAACTTAATTTTATCAATAATAATTCATTCCACTAGAGAATTATTATTGAACTACCGCACCAATCCCAAATTACATTTTGGGCTCCTTCTTATTATGAGTGTGTTAGTCTCCCTGTGTTTAAGATATCGAATGCCCACTAATTAAGTGAGTTACTGACAACTCATTTAATTAATTTCTTAGTCCAAGAGTAGTACCACTCAACCTTATTATCATGTCGGACTAAGTCCACCTGCAGGGTTTAACATGACAATCCTTATGAGCTCCTCTTGAGGACATTATCAACCTAGTATCACTAGGACACAGTTTCCTTCTATAATCAACAACACACACTATAAGTGATATCATTTCCCAACTTATCGGGCTTATTGATTCATCGAACTAAATCTCACCCATTGATAAATTAAAGAAATAAATATCAAATATATGTGTTTGTTATTATATTAGGATTAAGAGCACACACTTCCATAATAACTGAGGTCTTTGTTCCTTTATAAAGTCAGTATAAAAAGAACGACCTCAAATGGTCTTACTCAATACACTCTAAGTGTACTAGTGTAATTATATAGTTAAGATAAACTAACACCTAATTACACTACGACCTTCCAATGGTTTGTTCCTTTCCATCTTAGTCGTGAGCTACTGTTTATAATTTATAAGGAACCGATAACATGATCTTCTGTGTGTGACACCACACACCATGTTATCTACAATATAAATTAATTGAGCAACTACATTTATCATAAATGTAGACATTTGACCAATGTGATTCTTATTTCTAGATAAATGTTTATACCAAAAGCTAGGCTTTTAGTATACACTCTAATAATCTCCCACTTATACTAAAAGACTAAGCTGCTATATCTGCTGCCATACATCTGATTCCTAACCCTTCAACATGTCCATCAAAAGCTCTTGCCTTAAGGACCTCGGTGGAAGGATCTATAGGTCATCACCTGATGCAATCTAGGTAGCAACAACTTCTCCTCGTTTATACGATTTCTCGTATTGGGTGGTACTTGCGCTCTATTGTGTTTACTTGCCTTTATAGACTTATGGTTTCTTCGAGTTTACCAATATTATTACAATAAATTGTAATAATCTTTGGACAAACTAGAAATCATATCTAAGTCTATCTTGAGGTTATTGAGTCATTCAGCTTTTATGGCTACCTCAGAGGCTTGCCATATACTAAGCTTCTATGGTGGAGTCCAGAAAAACACCTATGCTTATCACTCTTCCATAGTTATGACTTTACCTCCTAAAGTAAACACAAAACCCCGAGGTCGACTTATTATTGTCCCTATCCGATTGGAAGTCAAAATCCATGCAACCCACAAGGACTAAATTAACTGCCTTGTAAGCTAGCATATAATCTCTAGTGCCTCTAAGGTACTACAATATATGCTTTACTGCAGTCCACTGTCCTTGTCCAGCTAACTATGCCCTTGGCAAAACATATTTCTGATCTCGTGCATAGCATACATTAGGCTTCCAACAGCCATAGCATAAAGAACTGCCTTTATTTCCTTTATCTCCTTTGATGTCTACAGAGACATATCTTTAGATAAAGTTACTCCATCCTGAAAAGGTAAGAAACCTTTCTTGGAGTTTTGTATGCTTAAAACGAGCAAGGATTTTTCCGATGTATGAAGCTTGGGATAAGTAAAATATTCTTTTCTTGCGATCCCTTATTACTTTGATCTCAAGAATATATACATTCTCCCAAGTCCTTTATATCGAATTGTTTGGACAACCATACCCTTACTTCTGACAACATTTTGATATTGTTTCCAACTACCAAAAATATTATCTAAGTATAGTACAAGAAATACCACCACGTTTCCATCATATCTTTTGTATACACAAGACTTATCCGGTTACTAAATCCATAGATCTGAATTACTTTGATAAACCGGATGTTCCAAGACCTTGAAGCTTTGCCTCAGTCCATAGACTGATTGAGCTTACACAAGATGCTCTTAGCCCTTTGCAATGAACCCTTCTGGTTGCTTTATATGGATGCTTTCTTCAAAACTTCCATTAAGGAATGCTGTCTTGACATCCTCTTGCCAAATAGATAAAAGAATCTGGATAGACTTAAGCATGACTACCATTGAAAAAGTTTTCTTTCTCATCAAGCCTTGCTTTGAAAGTTACTACCTTCCTGTCTATCCCTCTTTTCCTATTATAGACCTTTTTATACCCACCGGCTTTTACACCATTTGGTGATTCTACAAGCTTCAGATTTTATTAGAATACATATATTCTAATTCTTTTATTCATTACTCTTTGCCAAGATGCTGCATCTTTATCTTGGAGTGCTTCATCATATGACCGGAGATCAGGTTCATGCCCTCCAGGGATCGAGTCCAAAACTCTCCCAAAACATGAACCTATTTAGGTTGCATAACAACCCTCCCACTACAATAAGACACTTTCTGTAATTGTGTATCAATTTGTGATACATGTTGCAGTTTTCTTGTGGTATCTCATCTTGTACAGTTGGTACTAGGTTAGACATGTCCTTTATTATTTCCTTAAGAATAAATTTACTTATGAGCACGTGGTTCATTATATAGTCCTTTTCTAAAAAATCAGTCATTGATGCTAACAATGACCTTCTGATTTTTAAGACTATAAACTTACTTTTGTTTATCTAGGATAACTTACAAACAAGTGAACTCCTATCCAACTTATCATTGTCTCTCTTTAATATATGTGCTGGATTACCCGAATCCGAATATGCTTCAAAATAGGTTTTCACCTATTCAGCAATTCTATATGAGTAGAGAGTTCTAACTTGGAAGGTACTATGTTCACTTTCGTTATCAGAGTTTATCCTTAAAACAAATTTGGTAATTTTCTAAATAACTCATCATCTATCTAATTATTTCATAAGAGTCCTTTACCTTCTTTCTACTACACCATTTTGTTGGGGTGTACCAGGTGCAGTTAGTTGGGATTGAATCCCTACTTTTGATAAGTGACTCCTAAATTCTCCCAAGAGGTACTTGCCACTACGATCTTACCATAGTGACATTTACTTTAACATTTCTCCGCATCAGCCTTGTACTCTTTGAACTAATCAAAGTACTTAGTCTTGCAGTACATTAAGTAAATTTATTTGTATCTTGAATAGTTATCTATAAAATAGATGAAATATTCAATACTACCTCTTGTTTGGATAGTCATAGGATCACACAAATCAGAATGAACCGACTCCATACCCCTTGGACTTAAAAGCTTCTTGGTTATTTTCCTTCCAAGTAAGACTCGCAGGTTGGAAAGATTTCCACTACTAATGAACCCAAAAGTTCATCAGCTACCAATGAATCCTACTTAAGTTAATATAACCTAGCCTTAGATGTCAAAGATATAATTGGTTCATTTTCGAAGGTTGCTTTCTCTTAAGTTAGAAGATGTGTTATTAATTTCCATTTGTTGCATCATGGGAGTTATTGGATTATAAATTGTCAACCAATCATACCAGAATAGATAGCTTGCCTATTTTTCTTGATAACAACTTTGTTATCAAAATAGACACAATATCTATTCTATAATAGTTTAGAAACTGAAATCAGGTTCTTTCTAAACTTAGTATGTAAAGACAATTCCTAATCATCCAAATTTTATTCCTATTAGAGAATAAACCTCTCCCACTGCAACAGCTGCTACTTTTGCAGTAGTGCCCATGTGGACGGTGTTTTTTATTTTCATTTAGTTGTCGGGTATCCTGGAACCCTGCAATGAATTGCAGACATGATCAGTGGCTCCCATATCTACACACCAGGTACCGATAGATAACTCCACTAAACATGTATCAACTAATGAATAAAATACACCTATATTGTTCTTAGTTCTAAGAGGACAGTCTACCTTAATGTCCAAATTCTATTTCCAATCAATTATAATTGGGACCACTAAGTCTATCCTAAAGTATATCAGCTAGGGATTGACCATCTTCCTAAGAATCACAAAAATATTTGGTTAAGACCAACTCCTTAAAAATCCCCATGAATTTTGTATGCCACGTTAGTGTGGACGTATACAAATTCAAAGAGGAAATTTTATTTAATTTTATTATCTCGTCAACCTTACTTTATGACGAATAAAATTAATAGTTGGTCTATCAAATATTTGGTCAAGACTCTAAATTTAAAATAATATTGATTCCTCTAACAATACTATTTAAATTTACCAACACCTCAAAACACCGTGAATTTTGCATGCCACGTTAGTGTGGACGTATACAAAATCAACATTTGTAAGAGGAGGGTTTTACCCATTAACTATCTTGTCAACGTAACTTTATGACAAATAAAATTATCTCAAACACCGTTAATTTTGTATGCCACGTTAGTGTGGACGTATACAAAATCAATCATTTGTAAGAGGGGTTTTAACCCTTTAATTTTATTATCTTGTCAACCTAACTTTATGACAAATAAAATTATCTCAAACACCGTTAATTTTGTATGCCACGTTAGTGTGGACGTATACAAAATCAATCATTTGTAAGAGGGGTTTTAACCCTTTAATTTTATTATCTTGTCAACCTAGTTTTATGACAAATTAATAGTTGGTTTCATTTGGTCACACAAATAATAGCAGTGACTCCGATGGGGAGGATACTATTAAATGTATCTAAGTGTATACCATTACTTGACACTAAGTCCATTAATAAGATTATGCCCCTTCCGTTGGGGAAGATCACACGCTCTTAATTAACTTCCTATAGTCATCCAAAAATGGAAGTCTGTTCTAGTGATCCGCAAACAAGCTCATCCGTTATGGAGGAAGGCACTCAGAGCCAACGCGCAAGCTTGTTTGCATCACTTACAAACCAGTAATGGAGACCATGGGATTTACTTAAAAAACCCTCTCCCACTTAGTTATTTATTAATGAGGAATTTTAACTATGCTAGCCTACTAAACTTGTAAACTAACATGCACACACAGCACAATATAAAAGCAATAAATAGAAAATCTAATTTTTCTATTCAACTATTATGGCTTTTATCTCTAGTTGTCCTCCGTGTGTTGTCATCCCAAGTTGCTGCCATATTGCGCCTCAGGTCCTTAGAAAGTTCCACGCTTTGCAAGATTCGATCCGCGACATAAATAGAATTTTACAATTTTGATCCTATATTCCATAAAAGGAATGTACATGTATCTAGATCAAAAATAAAATCCTAATAAAACTAAATATAGCTCCTACTGTATTTTATAATACAATCATGCACACACATATAAATGCCCTTGACATGTCCAAGGGTCCAATCACACACATAAAACTATAAGTCATAATAGTTGGATCCTGCATCCACAAAGTTAGCACATCCTACTATTATCCTGCCTAAATTATGTATGACATGTGCATAATTAAACTAATACCAAATACACAGAGGCAGAACCCTAGCTCTGATACCAATTGTTGGTTGCTACTCGGAAAGCCTAGAGGTTCCACTGTACAAAAATTTTGTACAAAGATCTGAACCTTTTCCTAGCTACCATGTGTTCTTTTAAATTAAATTTTGGATCGCCTGCGGAACTTAACACGTTTGATCCAAAACTTAATCTATTCATTCTTTTAGGTTTTGACTTGGGTCTCCTGCGGAACTTAACACGTTCGACCCAAATCACCTTAAGTTATTAATTCCATTAAATATTAATTTCCATAATTGGTTCACAGTACTGACGTGGCGAGGCACACGACCTTCTTGGATATGGGAGCAACCACCACCGACTAGACAAAACCTTTTATGGAAAGCTAATATTTAATTTCCTAAAATAACTTTAGGTTAACCGAAAAGAACAATCAAATCACAAGGAAAAGAAAAACAAAAGAACACAACATCGAAAAACATATTCGAAATTCTAGAATCGTAAGCCTCTTGTATTTGGTATTATTTCCATAAATAACTAGCATGATGCGGAAAGAAAAATTACTAGTTATACCTTGTAGAAAAACCTCTTGATCTTCTACCGTATTCCTCTTCTAACCTCGGACGTTGTGTGGGCAACGATCTTCCGAGATGAGAAACCACCAAGAACCTTCTTCTCCTCCTAGCTAGGTTCGGCCAAAACAAGAAAGCTCCACCAAGGAAGAAGAAAAACACCAACCAAGCTCTAAGAGATGCAAGCTTCCTCTCCTTCTTCTTCTTCTTCTTCTCCAAGTAGTATCCGGCCTCCACAAGACCTCCAAGCAATAGAGAGTTTCGGCCACCACAAAGAGGAAGAAGAGAAGAGATGATGGCCGGCCACAACACCAAGGAAAAGAGGGAGAGAAAACAATAGAGGTTGTGTCTCATGAAGGCACCCTCACCCCTTCTTTTATATTCCTTGGCCTAGGCAAATTAGGAAATTTAATTACAATAAAATTTCCTCAATTTCCTTGACATGATTTAATTTAGAAAAATAAAACAAATTTTCCAAATTAAAGTTCAATGGCCGGCCACATCATTGGAGAGCAAATTGGACAAGTTTTAATCAACAATTAAAACTTCCTAATTTGTTTCCGGAAATTTTAAAAATAAAATTTCTCTTTAAAAATCACTTCATGGTTGATAAAAGGAAATTTCTATAATTTTAATTTTATCAACATGTGGATAATTTTTAAAGAGAAAATAAAATAACTCTCCAATCTACAAATAAGGAAAGAGATCTAATCTCTTTCTTTAATCTTTTGTAGATCTTTTATAAGAGAAATATTTTAATTTAAATTCTCTTTAATAAATTATTTCTTCCACATAATAAAAATTAAAATTAAAATTCCTTTTTAATTTAGTTTGGCCGGCCCCCACTAGCTTGGGTTCAAGCTAGGGTCGGCCACCCAATTTTATACCTAGGCCGGCCCTAGCTTGGTTCCCAAGCTAGCTTGGCCGGCCCCCTATTGGTGGGTATAGAAGATGGGTATAGGTGGGTATAGAACTCTATAAATAAGAGGCTACGATAGGGACCGAGAGGAGGAATTGGTTTTGGTCTCCCGATAAAATTAAGCATCCCGTGTTCGCCCCGAACACACAACTTAATTTTATCAATAATAATTCATTCCACTAGAGAATTATTATTGAACTACCGCACCAATCCCAAATTACATTTTTGGGCTCCTTCTTATTATGAGTGTGTTAGTCTCCCTGTGTTTAAGATATCGAATGTCCACTAATTAAGTGAGTTACTGACAACTCATTTAATTAATTTCTTAGTCCAAGAGTAGTACCACTCAACCTTATTATCATGTTGGACTAAGTCCACCTGCAGGGTTTAACATGACAATCCTTATGAGCTCCTCTTGAGGACATTATCAACCTAGTATCACTAGGACACAGTTTCCTTCTATAATCAACAACACACACTATAAGTGATATCATTTCCCAACTTATCGGGCTTATTGATTCATCGAACTAAATCTCACCCATTGATAAATTAAAGAAATAAATATCAAATATATGTGCTTGTTATTATATTAGGATTAAGAGCACACACTTCCATAATAACCGAGGTCTTTGTTCCTTTATAAAGTCAGTATAAAAAGAACGACCTCAAATGGTCTTACTCAATACACTCTAAGTGTACTAGTGTAATTATATAGTTAAGATAAACTAACACCTAATTACACTACGACCTTCCAATGGTTTGTTCCTTTCCATCTTAGTCGTGAGCTACTGTTTATAATTTATAAGGAACCGATAACATGATCTTCTGTGTGTGACACCACACACCATGTTATCTACAATATAAATTAATTGAGCAACTACATTTATCATAAATGTAGACATTTGACCAATGTGATTCTTATTTCTAGATAAATGTTTATACCAAAAGCTAGGCTTTTAGTATACACTCTAACAATCTCCCACTTATACTAAAAGACTAAGCTGCTATATCTGCTGCCATACATCTGATTCCTAACCCTTCAACATGTCCATCAAAAGCTCTTGCCTTAAGGACCTCGGTGGAAGGATCTATAGGTCATCACCTGATGCAATCTAGGTAGCAACAACTTCTCCTCGTTTATACGATTTCTCGTATTGGGTGGTACTTGCGCTCTATTGTGTTTACTTGCCTTTATAGACTTATGATTTCTTCGAGTTTGCTACTGCACCAATATTATTACAATAAATTGTAATAATCTTTGGACAAATTAGAAATCATATCTAAGTCTATCTTGAGGTTATTGAGTCATTCAGCTTTTATGGCTACCTCAGAGGCTTGCCATATACTAAGCTTCTATGGTGGAGTCCAGAAAAACACCTATGCTTATCACTCTTCCATAGTTATGACTTTACCTCCTAAAGTAAACACAAAACCCCGAGGTCGACTTATTATTGTCCCTATCCGATTGGAAGTCAAAATCCATGCAACCCACAAGGACTAAATTAACTGCCTTGTAAGCTAGCATATAATCTCTAGTGCCTCTAAGGTACTACAATATATGCTTTACTGCAGTCCACTGTCCTTGTCCAGGGTTACTTTGATATCTGCTAACTATGCCCTTGGCAAAACATATTTCTGATCTCGTGCATAGCATACATTAGGCTTCCAACAGCCATAGCATAAAGAATCGCCTTTATTTCCTTTATCTCCTTTGATGTCTATGGAGACATATCTTTAGATAAAGTTACTCCATCCTAAAAGGTAAGAAACCTTTCTTGGAGTTTTGTATGCTTAAAGCAAGGATTTTTCCGATGTATGAAGCTTGGGATAAGTAAAATATTCTTTTCTTGCGATCCCTTATTACTTTGATCTCAAGAATATATACATTCTCCCAAGTCCTTTATATCGAATTGTTTGGACAACCATACCCTTACTTCTGACAACATTTTGATATTGTTTCCAACTACCAAAAATATTATCTAAGTATAGTACAAGAAATACCACCACGTTTCCATCATATCTTTTGTATACACAAGACTTATCCGGTTACTAAATCCATAGATCTGAATTACTTTGATAAACCGGATGTTCCAAGACCTTGAAGCTTTGCCTCAGTCCATAGACTGATTGAGCTTACACACAAGATGCTCTTAGCCCTTTGCAATGAACCCTTCTGGTTGCTTTTTATGGATGCTTTCTTCAAAACTTCCATTAAGGAATGCTGTCTTGACATCCTCTTGCCAAATAGATAAAAGAATCCGGATAGACTTAAGCATGACTACCAGTGAAAAAGTTTCCTTTTTCATCAAGCCTTGCTTTGAAAGTTACTACCTTCCTGTCTATCCCTCTTTTCCTATTATAGACCTTTTTACACCCAACGGCTTTTACACCATTTGGTGATTCTACAAGCTTCCAGATTTTATTAGAATACATATATTCTAATTCTTTTATTCATTACTCTTTGCCAAGATGCTGCATCTTTATCTTGGAGTGCTTCATCATATGACCGGAGATCAGGTTCATGCCCTCCAGGGATCGAGTCCAAAAACTCTCCCAAAACATGAACCTATTTAGGTTGCATAACAACCCTCCCACTACAATAAGACACTTTCTGTAATTGTGTATCAATTTGTGATACGTGTTGCAGTTTTCTTGTGGTATCTCATCTTGTACAGTTGGTACTAGGTTAGACATGTCCTTTATTATTTCCTTAAGAACAAATTTACTTATGAGCACGTGGTTCATTATATAGTCCTTTTCTAAAAAAACAGTCATTGATGCTAACAATGACCTTCTGATTTTTAAGACTATAAACCTACTTTTGTTTATCTAGGATAACTTACAAACAAGTGAACTCCTATCCAACTTATCATTGTCTCTCTTTAACATATGTGCTGGATTACCCGAATCCGAATATGCTTCAAAATAGGTTTTCACCTATTCAGCAATTCTATATGAGTAGAGAGTTCTAACTTGGAAGGTACTATGTTCACTTTCGTTATCAGAGTTTATCCTTAAAACAAATTTGGTAATTTTCTAAATAACTCATCATCTATCTAATTATTTCATAAGAGTCCTTTACCTTCTTTCTACTACACCATTTTGTTGGGGTGTACCAGGTGCAGTTAGTTGGGATTGAATCCCTACTTTTGATAAGTGACTCCTAAATTCTCCCAAGAGGTACTTGCCACTACGATCTTACCATAGTGACATTTACTTTAACATTTCTCCGCATCAGCCTTGTACTCTTTGAACTAATCAAAGTACTTAGTCTTGCGGTACATTAAGTAAATTTATTTGTATCTTGAATAGTTATCTATAAAATAGATGAAATATTCAATACTACCTCTTGTTTGGATAGTCATAGGATCACACAAATCAGAATGAACCGACTCCATACCCCTTGGACTTAAAAGCTTCTTGGTTATTTTCCTTCCAAGTAAGACTCGCAGGTTGGAAAGATTTCCACTACTAATGAACCCAAAAGTTCATCAGCTACCAATGAATCCTACTTAAGTTAATATAACCTAGCCTTAGATGTCAAAGATATAATTGGTTCATTTTCGAAGGTTGCTTTCTCTTAAGTTAGAAGATGTGTTATTAATTTCCATTTGTTGCATCATGGGAGTTATTGGATTATAAATTGTCAACCATCATACCAGAATAGATAGCTTGCCTATTTTTCTTGATAACAACTTTGTTATCAAAATAGACACAATATCTATTCTATAATAGTTTAGAAACTGAAATCAGGTTCTTTCTAAACTTAGTATGTAAAGACAATTCCTAATCATCCAAATTTTATTCCTATTAGAGAATAAACCTCTCCCACTGCAACAGCTGCTACTTTTGCAGTAGTGCCCATGTGGATGGTGTTTTTTATTTTCATTTAGTTGTCGGGTATCCTGGAACCCTGCAATGAATTGCAGACATGATCAGTGGCTCCCATATCTACACACCAGGTACCGATAGATAACTCCACTAAACATGTATCAACTAATGAATAAAATACACCTATATTGTTCTTAGTTCTAAGAGGACAGTCTACCTTAATGTCCAAATTCTATTTCCAATCAATTATAATTGGGACCACTAAGTCTATCCTAAAGTATATCAGCTAGGGATTGACCATCTTCCTAAGAATCACAAAAATATTTGGTTAAGACCAACTCCTTAAAAATCCCCATGAATTTTGTATGCCACGTTAGTGTGGACGTATACAAATTCAAAGAGGAAATTTTATTTAATTTTATTATCTCGTCAACCTTACTTTATGACGAATAAAATTAATAGTTGGTCTATCAAATATTTGGTCAAGACTCTAAATTTAAAATAATATTGATTCCTCTAACAATACTATTTAAATTTACCAACACCTCAAAACACCGTGAATTTTGCATGCCACGTTAGTGTGGACGTATACAAAATCAACATTTGTAAGAGGAGGGTTTACCCATTAACTATCTTGTCAACGTAACTTTATGACAAATAAAATTATCTCAAACACCGTTAATTTTGTATGCCACGTTAGTGTGGACGTATACAAAATCAATCATTTGTAAGAGGGGTTTTAACCCTTTAATTTTATTATCTTGTCAACCTAACTTTATGACAAATAAAATTATCTCAAACACCGTTAATTTTGTATGCCACGTTAGTGTGGACGTATACAAAATCAATCATTTGTAAGAGGGGTTTTAACCCTTTAATTTTATTATCTTGTCAACCTAGTTTTATGACAAATTAATAGTTGGTTTCATTTGGTCACACAAATAATAGCAGTGACTCCGATGGGGAGGATACTATTAAATGTATCTAAGTGTATACCATTACTTGACACTAAGTCCATTAATAAGATTATGCCCCTTCCGTTGGGGAAGATCACACGCTCTTAATTAACTTCCTATAGTCATCCAAAAATGGAAGTTTGTTCTAGTGATCCGCAAACAAGCTCATCCGTTATGGAGGAAGGCACTCAGAGCCAACGCAAGCTTGTTTGCATCACTTACAAACCAGTAATGGAGACCATGGGATTTACTTAAAAATCCCTCTCCCACTTAGTTATTTATTAATGAGGAATTTTAACTATGCTAGCCTACTAAACTTGTAAACTAACATGCACACAATATAAAAGCAATAAATAGAAAATCTAATTTTCAACTATTATGGCTTTTATCTCTAGTTGTCCTCCGTGTGTTGTCATCCCAAGCTGCTGCCATATTTGGCCACCGCCACCGGGTCTAGCTGTCGCATCCATCTTGCTCCTTGTTCCGCTGCGCCTCTGGTCCTTAGAAGGTTCCACGCTTTGCAAGATTCGATCCGCGACATAAATAGAATTTTACAATTTTGATCCTATATTCCATAAAAGGAATGTACATGTATCTAGATCAAAAATAAAATCCTAATAAAACTAAATATAGCTCCTACTGTATTTTATAATACAATCATGCACACACATATAAATGCCCTTGACATGTCCAAGGGTCCAATCACACACATAAAACTATAAGTCATAATAGTTGGATCCTGCATCCACAAAGTTAGCACATCCTACTATTATCCTGCCTAAATTATGTATGACATGTGCATAATTAAACTAATACCAAATACACAGAGGCAAAACCCTAGCTCTGATACCAATTGTTGGTTGCTACTCGGAAAACCTAGAGGTTCCACTGTACAAAAATTTTGTACAAAGATCTGAACCTTTTCCTAGCTACCATGTGTTCTTTTAAATTAAATTTTGGATCGCCTGCGGAACTTAACACGTTTGATCCAAAACTTAATCTATTCATTCTTTTAGGTTTTGACTTGGGTCTCCTGCGGAACTTAACACGTTCGACCCAAATCACCTTAAGTTATTAATTCCATTAAATATTAATTTCCATAATTGGTTCCCAGTACTGACGTGGCGAGGCACACGACCTTCTTGGATATGGGAGCAACCACCACCGACTAGACAAAACCTTTTATGGAAAGCTAATATTTAATTTCCTAAAATAACTTTAGGTTAACCGAAAAGAACAATCAAATCACAAGGAAAAGAAAAACAAAAGAACACAACATCGAAAAACATATTCGAAATTCTAGAATCGTAAGCCTCTTGTATTTGGTATTATTTCCATAAATAACTAGCATGATGCGGAAAGAAAAATTACTAGTTATACCTTGTAGAAAAACCTCTTGATCTTCTACCGTATTCCTCTTCTAACCTCGGACGTTGTGTGGGCAACGATCTTCTGAGATGAGAAACCACCAAGAACCTTCTTCTCCTCCTAGCTAGGTTCGGCCAAAACAAGAAAGCTCCACCAAGGAAGAAGAAAAACACCAACCAAACTCTAAGAGATGCAAGCTTCCTCTCCTTCTTCTTCTTCTTCTCCAAGTAGTATCCGGCCTCCACAAGACCTCCAAGCAATAGAGAGTTTCGGCCACCACAAAGAGGAAGAAGAGAAGAGATGATGGCCGGCCACAACACCAAGGAAAAGAGGGAGAGAAAACAATAGAAGTTGTGTCTCATGAAAGCACCCTCACCCCTTCTTTTATATTCCTTGGCCTAGGCAAATTAGGAAATTTAATTACAATAAAATTTCCTCAATTTCCTTGACATGATTTAATTTAGAAAAATAAAACAAATTTTCCAAATTAAAGTTCAATGGCCGGCCACATCATTGGAGAGCAAATTGGACAAGTTTTAATCAACAATTAAAACTTTCTAATTTGTTTCCGGAAATTTTAAAAATAAAATTTCTCTTTAAAAATCTCTTCATGGTTGATAAAAGGAAATTTCTATAATTTTAATTTTATCAACATGTGGATAATTTTTAAAGAGAAAATAAAATAACTCTCCAATCTACAAATAAGGAAAGAGATCTAATCTCTTTCTTTAATCTTTTGTAGATCTTTTACAAGAGAGATATTTTAATTTTAATTCTCTTTAATAAATTATTTCTTCCACATAATAAAAACTAAAATTAAAATCCCTTTTAAATTTAATTTGGCGGCCCCACTAGCTTGGGTTCAAGCTAGGGCCGACCACCTAGGTCGGCCCTAGCTTGTTCCCAAGCTAGCTTGGTCGGCCCCTATTGTGTGGGTATAGAAGGTGGGTATAGGTGGGTATAGAACTCTATAAATAAGAGGCTACGATAGGGACCGAGAGGAGGAATTGGTTTTGGTCTCCCGATAAAATTAAGCATCCCGTGTTCGCCCCGAACACACAACTTAATTTTATCAATAATAATTCATTCCACTAGAGAACTATTATTGAACTACCGCACCAATCCCAAATTACATTTTGGGCTCCTTCTTATTATGAGTGTGTTAGTCTCCTGTGTTTAAGATATCGAATGTCCACTAATTAAGTGAGTTCTCGACAACTCATTTAATTAATTTCTAGCTCCAAGAGTAGTACCACTCAACCTTATTATCATGTCGGACTAAGTCCACCTGCAGGGTTTAACATGACAATCCTTATGAGCTCCTCTTGAGGACATTATCAACCTAGTATCTCTAGGACACAGTTTCCTTCTATAATCAACAACACACACTATAAGTGATATCATTTCCCAACTTATCGGGCTTATTGATTCATCGAACTAAATCTCACCCATTGATAAATTAAAGAAATAAATATCAAATATATGTGCTTGTTATTATATTAGGATTAAGAGCACACACTTCCATAATAACTGAGGTCTTTGTTCCTTTATAAAGTCAGTATAAAAAGAACGACCTCAAATGGTCTTACTCAATACACTCTAAGTGTACTAGTGTAATTATATAGTTAAGATAAACTAACACCTAATTACACTATGACCTTCCAATGGTTTGTTCCTTTCCATCTTAGTTGTGAGCTACTGTTTATAATTTATAAGGAACCGATAACATGATCTTCTGTGTGTGACACCACACACCATGTTATCTACAATATAAATTAATTGAGCAACTACATTTATCATAAATGTAGACATTTGACCAATGTGATTCTTATTTCTAGATAAATGTTTATACCAAAAGCTAGGCTTTTAGTATACACTCTAACAGTTGCGTCTCGCTCGGACTTACGACATTCCTTCCGACCACCAAATAGTATTAGCCACACCGGCCGATCGACCTCATGAACCGCGATCGACACAGTTCTTTTTTTCCGAGACCAATTTCTGGACGGACTACGCTTCCCACCCCATGAATTTTTCCTGCAAGTCTGCAATTACTTCCGCATTCCGCTCGGCCAGGTAGTTCCCAACTCTATCAGGCTGCTGAGCGGAGTAATAGTTTTGTTCAAACTGAACGACATCCCCTTAGACCCAAAAATTTTCCACTACTTCTACTATCCCAAGCGGTAAGTGGGGAACTTTTGTTTTCAATCTAGGATAGGTTTCGTCCTCTTCGATGGCATCAAACAAACATTGGAAGGAGCATTTTTTCTATATGCGTTTTCCCGAACGGCCGACTTTTCGTACCAAGTGGCAGACGGCGATGCCGGCGCAACCGGAGCTCGGCAAATTTAGAGGTGACGCGGCCTACCTTCATGTAGCCGAACGGCTAGTTGGCCAGCGTTATCATATTGACAATCTACTCCTCCCGGGAGTAATGCACATATTCGGCTTGTCTCCTACCCCACGATCCGCCCTGCAGTATGAGTAAGTTCCCCTATCTTCCGTTTGTTTTGTTCTAACGGTTTATTTTTTGTACGGTGAAGTCATGTGGCGCCAAAGGCAGAAAGCTCAAGTTGGCCGCTCGGATTGGCGGTGACGAACAAAGAGGTCGGCGGGGCCTTGGTCTAAGCGATCCGACCGTGAAGCAAGTGAGGGGACTCAGAATGCCCCTGAAGCCGTAGCAGCTACTACATCCCACGAGGAGGCAGTGGGCGACGCAGAACCTCCTACCCAAACCGAGGTGGAGGGCCGCTCGGCCGATGATGTTCCTCTAGTCACTCGGAAGCGCCGCCGACCGGACTCTGCGTCTGCCTCTACTCCACTTGATGAGCCACCGCTCGAGTGGGGCGCGGATGCTCCGATGTTGTCCGGGACGGTTTCCCTCGAGAGTACTCCGACCCCACATGGCTCTCCGAGGGCCAGCTCTGAGGTGCCGCCATCCAACCCTTCTAGAACTCTGCGCCGTATCAGGCGTTTGGGCGACCTTCCCTCCTCGTCCACCGGTAAGGACGATGCCTCTCAGAGCGAGATGAGCGGCTCGAATTTAATTAAGACCGTTCTGCGCCTCCCCTCAGAGGCATACATGGCTGCTGCTGATCGGCCAGTGGTCCCCGAGCAGCAGATCACCTTGACGGGCCCTCTTGCAAAAGCTTGGGAGGACGCTCGACGCTGCATAAAAGCGATGACTCCCGGGCAGCTCGGCGACAGCAACCTCGAACAGGCCACCGGGGTATGCTCTTCTTCTTTATTCGTGCAATTGAATTAAGTTGTTAACCTTTTCCCCTTTGCTCGTAGAACTGGGTGGAGCAGATTGCCATTAGCAATCGGTTGGCCGAGCTAGAGGACGAACTGAGAAAACTTAAAGCCGCCGGGGACAACCAACAATCGACGGCCGCTCTAGAGAAGGCCAAAAAATCACTGGAAGCCGAACGGAAAAGGGCTTCCGATCTGGCGAGCAAGGTCGTTCGGCTTGAGGCGATGATCAAGCAACGAGACAAGGAGATCAAGACGGCGACCACCCGGAAGCTCCAGGCCATCGAGGATATGTACCGGATGAAGGTGGAGATTCGAGGGCTGGAGCAACGCATGAAGGACCTGGATGCTCTGCTGGCTACCGAGAAGATTCGATGGAGACTTGAAGGATCTCCAAGCCGCCAGCGACGCTACCCACGCTACGCTCAAAGAATATCAAGATGGGGAGTCGGCCGGTCGGCTGAGGAAAGCGTATCTCCGCTCGGAAGATTTCGGAGAAGTTTACCGACAAGATATCCTCACTTTCGAAGAAGCGATCAAGGCGGTGGGATTACCCGAAGACCGGGCTGACCATCCCCCCCGAGGACCTCGCGACCGTGATGGACGCCATCCCAACACTCTTTTGACTTTGGCGTGATAAGCATTTTTCTATGAACTTTTTGTATTCCGTAGATTCGGCCCAACTTTTTAGTTCACCGATGTATAATAGATAATCTTTTACTTCCTTCAAATTCTGTTTTGGCAAGAAATTTTCTCTCGTCACGAATGAAGTGTTCTTTAAAACTCTTCCGCTCGGCACCACGCTCTAACCACGCTCTAGACAAGTCGATTGTTTTAATGTCTTTTATCATGCGTCGAGCAGCCGCTCGGAAGAAACCGCTCGGCGTTTACACGCTAATTTCTTAACTTCTACTGACCAACTTTTGCTCGTGCCTTACCCCAAAGGGGTTTTCCGTACACATTGGATAAGCGAGCCGCTCAGTCGTATGTTGGTCTTAACGACCAGGCTATCATTAATCATATCATGTGAATGGCTATCCGCTCGGGCGTTTATAGGCGCCGGCTCTCGATATTTAACGTCGGAGCTCGGCGGTCTTCCGCTCGGGCGTTTATAAAGCCGGCACTGCAGCCGATATTTCGTCGGAGCTCGGCGGTCTTCGCTCGGACATTTATGAAGGCCGGCTCGTCAGCCGATATTTAACGTCGGAGCTCGGCGGTCTTCCGCTCGGACGTTTATAGACGCGGCTCGTCTCTCGATATTTAACGTCGGGCTCGGCGGTCTTCGCCGGGCGTTTATAAAGCGGCACCGTGCAGCCGATATTTAACGTCGGGCTCGGCGGTCTTCGCTCGGACGTTTATAGATGCCGGCTCGTCGATATTTAACGTCGGGCTCGACGGTCTTCCGCCGGCGCTTATAGACGCGGCTCGTCTTTCGATATTTAACGTCGGAGCTCGGCGGTCTTCCGCTCGACGTTTATAGGCGTCGGCTCATCTCTCGATATTTAACGGGGCTCGGCGGTCTTCCGCTCGGACGCTTATAGACGCGGCTCGTCTCGATATTTAACGTCGGAGCTCGACGGTCTTCCGCTCGGACGTTTATAGACGCCGGCTCGTCTCTCGATATTTAACGTCGGAGCTCGACAGTCTTCCGCTCGGACGTTTATAGACGCCGGCTCGTCTCTCGATATTTAACGTCGAAGCTCGACGATCTTCCGCTCGGACGTTTATAGACGCCGGCTCGTCTCTCGATATTTAACGTCGGAGCTCGACGGTCTTCAAGGTTAATTTTGATGCTGCCGATCGGCAAATCCATTGGCCATCCTTTGCATTAATTTTGCTTCCTGCATTACAAGGACACGGGCGACTAACATATACAAAAATGATTTACCTTCGTGCACCTTTTGTTGGTTGCTACTCGGAAAGCCTAGAGGTTCCACTGTACAAAAATTTTGTACAAAGGTCTGAACTTTTTCCTAGCTACCATGTGTTCTTTTAAATTAAATTTTGGATCGCCTGCGGAACTTAACACGTTTAATCCAAAACTTAATCTATTTGTTCCTTTTGGTTTTGACTTGGATCTCCTGCGGAACTTAACACGTTCGACCCAAGTCACCTTAAGTTATTAATTCCATTAAATATTAATTTCCATAATCGGTTCCCAGTACTGACGTGGCGAGGCACATGGCCTTCTTGGATATGGGAGCAACCACCACCGACTAGACAAAACCTTTTATAGAAAGCTAATATTTAATTTCCTAAAATAACTTTAGGTTAACCGAAAAGAACAATCAAATCACAAGGAAAAGAAAAACAAAAGAACACTATATCGAAAACAAATTCGAAACTCTAGAATCGTATGCCTCTTGTATTTGGTATTATTTCCATAAATAACTAGCATGATGCGGAAAGGAAAAATTACTAGTTATACCTTCTAAAAAGACCTCTTGATCTTCTACCGTATTCCTCTTCTAACCTCGGACGTTGTGTGGGCAACGATCTTCCGAGATGAGAACCACCAAGCACCTTCTTCTTCCTTGCAAGTTTCGGCCACCACAATTCTCCAAGAGAAGTAGAGGTCCGGCCACCACCACCAAGCTCCAAGGGATACAAGAAACAAAACCACCTTTCTCTCCTTCTTCTCCTAGCTAGAACCGGCCACCATCAAGAGCTCCAAGAAAGGTTGCCGCCGGCCATAAGAAGAAGAGAAGAGGAAGAAGCTAGGGCCGGCCACCAAGGAGGAAAAGAGAGGAGAAGAATAATAGAGTTATTCACCTTGAAGCCTCCTCTACCCCCTCTTTTATAATCCTTGGTCTTGGCAAATAAGGAAAATTTAATAAAAAACTTCCTTAATTCTTTTGCCATTAAAAAGGAAAATTTATTTAATTAAAAATAAATTTTCTTTTCTATTTGTAATGGCCGGCCACCTTAATCCCTTTAATCAAGGAAATTTTAATTCACACAAGAATTAAAACTTCCTTATTTGCTTTCGGAAATTTATAAAAATTTCTCAAATAATTTTTCCCTTCATGGTGGTTAATAAAAAGGAAATTTAATAAATTAAAATCTTTCTTTTAAACATGTGGATAAAAAGAAAGTTATCTCTAAAAAATTAAAATCTCTCTTAATCTACAAATAAGGAAAGATATCAAATCTTTTCTTAATCTTTTGTAGAAACTAATAAAAGAGAATATTTAATTTTTAAACTTCTTTTAAATTATTATCATGGTTAAAAGGAAAGTTTTTCTTAAAATAAAATCTCCTTTCAATCTACAAATAAGGAAAGATTTCAAATCTTTTCTTAATCTTTGTAGAAAGCTTTAAAAGGAAAGATTTAATTTTAAACTCTCTTTTAAAACTATGATATCCACATAAGAAATAATTTTAATAAAAATCCTTTTTAATATGATGTGGCCGGCCACCTAAGCTTGGGCTCCAAGCTATTGGCCGGCCACCTTAAGGCCAACCTTTAGGCTTGGCCGGCCCTAAGCTTGAGCTTCAAGCTTAGCTTGGCCGGCCCCTATTGGTTGGGTAAGAAGGTGGGTATGTGGTGGGTATAAATCTCTATATACAAGAGGCTACGATAGGGACCGAGAGGAGGAATTGGTTTTGGTCTCCCGATGAAATTAAGCTTCCCGTGTTCGCCCCGAACACACAACTTAATTCCATCAATAATAATTCATTCCACTAAAGAACTATTATTGAACTACCGCACCAATCCCAAATTACATTTTGGGCTCCTTCTTATTATGAGTGTGTTAGTCTCCCTGTGTTTAAGATGTCAAATGTCCATTAATTAAGCGAGTTACTGACAACTCATTTAATTAATATCTTAGTCCAAGAGTAGTACCACTCAACCTTATCGTCATGTCGGACTAAGTCCACCTGCAGGGTTTAACATGACAATCCTTATGAGCTCCTCTTGAGGACATTCTCAACCTAGATTACTAGGACACAGTTTCCTTCTATAATCAACAACACACACTATAAGTGATATCATTTCCCAACTTATCGGGCTTATTGATTCATCGAACTAAATCTCACCCATTGATAAATTAAAGAAATAAATATCAAATATATGTGATTGTTATTATATTAGGATTAAGAGCACACACTTCCATAATAACTGAGGTCTTTGTTCCTTTATAAAGTCAGTATAAAAGGAACGACCTCAAATGGTCCTACTCAATACACTCTAAGTGTACTAGTGTAATTATATAGTTAAGATAAACTAATACCTAATTACACTACGACCTTCCAATGGTTTGTTCCTTTCCATCTTGGTCGTGAGCTACTGTTTATAATTTATAAGGAACCGATAACATGATCTTCTGTATGTGACACCACACACCATGTTATCTACAATATAAATTAATTGAGCAACTACATTTATCATAAATGTAGACATTTGAACAATGTGATTCTTATTTCTAGATAAATGTTTATACCAAGAGCTAGACTTTTAGTATACACTCTAACACCTTTCACCCCGCTCGATAAGGCTGGAGATGATTCGCACTCCACGGTCAATCCAGCTGCCGCCCGTCTTCATCCTCCAAATAATATGCTCCCGATCGGAGCTTCTCAATAACCTTGAAGGGGCCCGCCCAGGGAGCTTCTAACTTGCCGACATCGCCGACCGGCTTGACTTTCTTCCAGACAAGATCGCCGACCTGGAATGATCTGGGGATTACACGGCGGTTGTAATTTTGCTTCATCCGCTGCCGATACGCCATCAGCCGAACGGACGCCTTGGCTTGCTCCTCGTCGACCAAATCCAGCTCCATGTTCCTCCGTTCGGCGTTGCCATCATCATAACTCTCCATCCGGACGGACTCGACGCCGACTTCAACCGGAATAACTGCCTCGTCACCATACACCAAATGGAATGGTGTGACGCCCGTCTCTTCCTTCGGAGTCGTCCGGATGGCCCACAAGACGCCCGACACTTCATCCGGCCAACTTCCTCCCACATGGTCGAGCCGAGCGCGCAGAATACGAAGAATTTCCCGATTGGCTACTTCGGCTTGACCGTTGCTTTGGGGATAAGCCACGGACGTGAAATGTTGCTCGATGCCGTAGCTCTTGCACCAATCCTCCAGCACCTTCCCTGTGAATTGCCATCCGTTGTCGGAAATCAGTCGGCGAGGGATGCCGAACCAACAAATGATGTGTTTCCATATGAACTTTTTGACCATTTGTTCGGTGATCCTGGCTAGCGGCTCGGCCTCCACCCACTTGGAAAAATAATCTACCGCCACTAGTAGAAATTTCCGCTGTCCGGTCGCCATAGGAAATGGACCAACGATATCCATTCCCCACTGGTCGAACGGACACGAGACTGTAGATACCTTCATTTCCTCTGCCGGTCGGTGGTTGAAGTTATGGTACTTCTGGCATGAAAGGCACGTTGACACGGTCCGAGCGGCGTCTGCTTGTAAAGTCGGCCAAAAGTACCCGGCCAGGAGGATCTTCTTGGCCAACGATCGTCCGCCCGGATGCCCACTGCAGGATCCTTGATGTACTTCTTGGAGGATGTAAGCCGAGTCCTCCGAGCTCACGCATTTCAACAACGGGCGTGAGAAAGCCTTTTTGTAAAGCTGATCGCTGATGAGTGTGAACCGACCGGCTCTTCTCCTTAGCAGCTGAGCTTCATACTCATTGGATGGCGTGGCGCCCGAGCGGAGGAACTCTATGATGAGTGTTCTCCAGTCGTTCGGAATCGTGAGGCCTGCCATCCGGTCGACATGCGCCACCAACAATACTTTTCAATTGGCTGCTGAATGGCGACCGGCGTTATCGAGCTCGCGAGTTTGGCTAACTCATCGGCTGCTTGATTTTCTGCTCTGGGTATCTTCTGGACAGTAACTTCTCTAAAATCATCTTTAAGCTTCTCGAAGGCTTCAGCGTAGAGCTTGAGCCGAGCACTATTGATTTCGAAGGTACCAGAGAGCTGCTGAGCGGCCAACTGCGAATCCGAGTGAAGTGTTACCCGACCGGCTCACACATGCCGAGCTGCCTGCAAGCCGGCTATGAGGGCCTCATATTCTGCTTCATTGTTGGTAGCTTTATAATCCAGCCGGACGGATAAGTGCATCTTCTCTTCTTGAGGGGAGAGTAACAATATCCCAATCCCTCTTCCGAGCCGAGTGGACGACCCATCCACATAGCTTCCGGCTCCGACCTTTGCACCTCAGTCACAAAATCGGCCAAGGATTGCCCTTTGATCGCCGAGCGGGGCTGGTATTGGATATCAAATTCACTTAACTCCGTCGTCCATTTGATGAGCCGTCCGGATGCCTCTGGGTTTAGCAATACGCCCCGAGCGGACTATTAGTTTTGACAATGATGGTATGCGCCAGAAAATATGGACGAAGGCGGCGTGGCGAGACGAGGCGAGCTAGCTTTCGAGCCAGTGTAGTGAGATTCACATCTTTTAAAATGTGACCGAGAAATACAGGCTCTTCTCCACTCGCCCTCACTAAAGCCGAGCCGATTGCATGCTCGGTTGAAGACAAGTACATGTAAAGTGGCTCGCCCGCAATCGGCTTGGCCAATACCGGGAGAGTTCAGTATGCCTTTAAATCTTCGAACGCCCATCTCGTACTTCTTTTGCCACCTGCATCTTGAATAACTCCCTGAATGAAAAAAGTCAACTCGGTGATCCGGCCGGTCAAAGAGTGCTATGGAACGGACATAAGAGCAATTGACGCGACGCAATATTTGCTATCAATTTTCATGCGGCTGCATTCTGCGTGGCCTTCTCGTCTAATCGACTCGCCGACGGCGTCATTTAGTGCGAACCGAATAAAAGCATGCTTCGTTTTGACTTCGAGTACGGAAGTGGCGTTGACTCGCCACTAAACTTTAGATGATCTGCTCTCTGAATACTTTATTCATCAAGCGCTGATATGTGGCCCCCGCATTCTTCAATCCGAACGGCATCACATTATAGCAATAAGTGTCGTCGGCCGTCACGAAGCTGACTTTTTCCTGATCTTCTCGGGCGAGCGGCACTTGGTGATAGCCCTGGTAGGCGTCGAACATACAAATTAATTCGCAGCCGGCCGTAGAGTCCACCAGCTGATCTATCCGGGGCAGAGGATAAAAATCTTTCGGGCAAACTTTGTTGAGATCCCGAAAATCTATACACACTCTCCACTTGTTGCCTGGCTTGGAGACTAATACTACATTAGCCAACCAGCTCGGGAACTGCACCTCGCGTATATGGCCGGCCTCCAGAAGTTTTTCCACCTCCGCTCGGATGATGGAATTCTGCTCAGCGCTGAAGTCCCTTTTTCTTTGCTTTACTGGCCGTGCGTCCGGTCGGACATGTAGCTCGTGCAACGCTATGCTCGGCAAAATTCCGGGCAGCTCATGTGTCGACCAAACGAAGACATCATGATTTCTTCGGAGGCATTGGATCAGTTCTTCTTTCTGTTTCTCCTCCAGATCGGACGCTATAAAGGTTGCGGCCTCCGATCGGGTTGGGTGAATCTGCACTTCCTCTTTTTCTTCATAAACTAAAGAGGGTGGCTCTTCGGTGATGGTGTTTACCTCGATCCGGGGCGCCTTCCGAGCGGAATTGGCCTCTGCTCGGACCATCTCGATGTAGCATCGCCGAGCTGCTAGTTGATCTCCTCGCACTTCTCCCACTTTGTCCTCCACGAGGAACTTGATCTTCTGATGGAAGGTTGAGATGACCGCTCAGAATTCGCTGAGAGCCGGTCGTCCCAAAATGACGTTGTAGGATGAGGAAGAGTCGACCACCACGAAGTTTGTTGTCCTTGTCCTCCTGAACGGCTCTTCTCCCAGCAAGGTAGCCAGCCGGATCTGTCCGACCGGCTGAACTTCGTTACCCGTAAACCCGTAGAGCGGGGTTGTCATGGGCAACAGCTCGGCTCGATCAATTTGCAGCTGATCGAACGCCTTCTTGAATATGATGTTGACTGAGTTCCCTGTGTCAACAAATACACGGTGAATAGTGTAATTGGCTATTACCGCTTTGATGAGCAGAGCATCGTCGTGGGGTACTTCAACTCCTTCCAAGTCCTTGGGCCCGAAACTAATTTCGGGTTCTTCTGCTCGTTCTCGGCTACAGCCGACCGCATGAATCTGGTGCTGCCGGACGCTCGCCTTTCTAGCTCGGTTGGAGTCTCCTCCGGTCGGCCCGCCGGCAATAACGTTGATCTCGCCTCGGGAAGTAATGCTTCTATTTTCCTCTTCCCGAGCGGACGGTCGGGACCGTTCTCTGGACGCTCGGCGATTCTCCTGCCTTGGAGAACGATGCCGATCGGGAGTCGGTTGCTGTGGCCTATCAGCTCGCGTCCGATCGGCGTCATGAGTTCTCCGTTGCCTGTCGACTGAGGGAGACCGTCGTCCGGCATTCCGGGGCGCAGGATGAGCCACGAAGGGAAGACTTCGACAATCCCTTGTGTTGTGCGTATCCGTCCGGTGGAAGGAGCAAAACATCGGGGTCCATTTCTTCTTTGGCTTGGGTCGGGCGGCGGCTATCTCTTGCACATGAGACCTGGTGTGGGGGGATCGGATTGCTTCGGCCCTTGGTCCTCTAGGCGGCTGATGAGCGACGTGCTGTTTCCGCTCGGCTGGAGGAGCCCGCTCGGCTGGAGTTTCCTTTTTCCTTGCCGCTTGCGCTTCTTCCACGTTGATGTATTCGTTCACCCGGTGTAGCATGTGATCATAGTCTTGGGGCGGCTTTCGGATGAGCGATCGGAAGAAATCCCCATCCACTAGTCCTTGTGTGAAGGCATTCATCATGGTTTCCGAGGTGGCCGTTGGAATGTCCATTGCCACTTGGTTGAACCGCTGGATGTAAGCTCGAAGCGATTCACGGGCTTCTTGCTTGATGGCGAACAGGCTCACGCTCGTTTTTTGATAGCGCCGACTGCTTGCAAAATGATGGAGGAAGGCCGTTCGGAAGTCCTTGAAGCTTGTGATGGATCCGTCCGGCAACCTCCGGAACCACCGTTGAGCCGATCCCGAGAGAGTGGTGAGAAAAACTCGGCACTTTACTCCATCTGTGTATTGATGGAGAGTGGCTGTGTTATCGAACTTACCCAGATGATCATCCGGGTCGGTTGTCCCATTGTACTCGCCGATCGTCGGAGGCACGTAGTGCTTGGGCAGAGGGTCTTGTAGAATGGCCTCCGAAAATTGGCGATTGATCCGCTCGGGAGATGCGTCCGCTCGGGGGGCTTTCCCTTTTCTGTTGTCTCGTCTTGGTATTTCATCCGAAGATGATCCCCGCTCTCGATTAGTTGCTACAGCTTCAGGAGTGCGGAAGAGAGCCCGATGGAATGGTATTGTCGCTGGTCGTGCTTCCGCTCGGCCACCAGACGCTGATGTTGCTTGTTGCTCCGGCCGCTCGGCTGTGGCTTTCTATTTTTGCTCCACGAGCTTGGCGGCCCTCATCTCGATCAGAGCGTCGAGTTCCTCGTTCGAAAGCGTCACCATGTGTTGTCGTCCAGCCTCGTCCATTGTTCCCGTTCGGATGCAGGAGCGTTCCCACATACGGCGCCAAATTGATCCTGTCTGAACGGCTGACTCAACGGACGCTGGGCACGTGGTGCTCTCCGGTTGCTGATGTGGGTCTTCGACTGGTCGCACGAATCTCCGGCGAACCTGCACAGAAGTCGGGCCGGGAAGGGGTTCCCGGCGGCGACCCTCCGACGCTCAAGTCAGGTAAGCGGATAGCAAAAGGTGGCTCCAAAGCTTGTAGAATGCGTACCTCCGGCAAAGTAAGAGGCTCTTTATATAGAGCGGTGAAAGAACTAATGCACGTCCACCGAGGCGCATACGTGTCCGCAGCCCATACCTCGGTATGTACCTGTCAGAGAGCTTACCTGACACCATACTGCTACAGTTCAATCACGTCTTCGATGGGACAACAGAACACCTTGTTGTCAGACCTAGAGTATGGCCTAGCCATAGGACTTGACGGCTGTCAGAAGATGTTCCTATCCTTCATCCACCGCCCGGCCGGGATGTCCGTCCGAACGGCTTTAATTCCCTGCGCCGGCCGGCCGGAGCGCCCATTATGTCCTGCCTTCTCTTAGACCTTCCGCTCGGTCATTATTTACTATTTCATTGAGCGTCGGAACCCCGACCCCTGTCAGGGCGTCTTTCAATATCAGACGTTTCATGCGTCCGGTCGGCTCACCCTTCTTCGACGGACCACCTGGCCCTCTGACCTCTACATGGCATTGACCCCTCGTTAGGGGGTCCCGGGCTCTTACCACCGGATCAAAGAGAAAAATGCAAAACATCGCCTCATTGATCTTGATTTAGTGACAAAGGTAAGAGAAAAATTTGCCACTCAACTTGTCGCATACAGACAAAGAATGAAGCAAGCGTAAAACAAAAAGGTAATTTCTCGATTGTTTCAAGTTGGAGATCTAGAATAGCAAAAAGTCAATCTGGCCGAGGATGTCAGCAAACTTTACCCACAATGGGGAGGCCCTTATTGGATCATCGCAAAATTAAGCTCGGGGAGTTACTATCTAGAAGAGCTGAATGGGAAAAAGCTACCCCGACTTTGGAGTGACAACCATTTGTAGCTTTTTAGGAGTCAATGGAACTTATATCCTTCATGTTTTTTCTCAAAAAAAAAAAAATGTATGCTCCTTCTTAAAAATAAAGTTCATTACTAATCAGCCTTTTTACTACAGTGCAAAGTTATCCTCCTGAAGAGAGGATTCAACCTTTTTGAGTAGTGCAAATTTATCTTGTGGCAAATCCTGTTTTTCATGCTCGTACCAAGCATGCAGAAATTGATTTTTATTTTGTTCATGAGCGTGTGGTGACTCAACAACTTTCAGTTTCTTACATCTCTACTGAAGATCAAATTGTTGATATATTTATCAAACTATTATTTAGATAACGTTTCACCAAGTTAGCACTCAAACTCAACATTCAGGCACTCCCATTAAGATTGTTAGGGGGAATGATAATAATGGAAAATAATCTCAAATTGATTTCAATCAATTGAGATTTATTATATTTGGCATCACAATCAAGATCAACATCACAATCAAGATCGACATGAATCAAATAGCAAAAATAATAATATTTCTAAATCTGTTATATTTATTACTATACTTATAAATTATGTGCCATATTTAATCTTTCCAGTATTATTTAGATAACTTATATAAATAAGTCTATTGACTTTAGTAAATATTAATAAAAATAATTATTCTCTATCCTATTTCTTTTCTTCATCTATTAGTTCCAACAATACTCTTCGGCGAATGTTTCCTCTAAGCGATATTTATGCACGATATCAACCAGTTTCCACTCATTATCGTCTTCCACGTGCTCTTATTGCTTCTTCAAATTTTGTTGAACCTTCTAGCTTTAAACATGCGGTCAAAGATCCAAATTGGGGTGTTGCAATGACTATAGAATTTGATGCTCTTCTTCGCAATGCAACCTGGAGCTTAGTTTCTCATACTCTATCTATGAATATTATGGGCTCTAAATGGGTTTACCGAATTAAGTATCGTGCAGATGGATCTATTGAATGTTACAAAGCTCGCCTTATTGCTAAAGGCTTTAATCAACAACCAGGTATTGACTTCAATGATACTTTTAGTCCAGCCATCAAAATTACAACTATCAGATTGCTATTATCTATAGCTGTTAGCTCCAATTGCCTGATACGACAATTAGATATTTCCAATGCTTTCCTTCATGAACACCTTGAAAAAACAGTTTATATGGAGCAACCACCTGGATTCATCCACCCGCAACTTCCAACATATGTGTGTCAACTTCGGAAATCTATATATGGTCTTCGGCAAGCACCTCGTGCATGGTTTCATCATCTATCTACCTGACTTCATACTCAGAGATTTTTTGACTCAAAACTGACTCTTCACTATTCTACAAATGTAATAAGGAGTTTTCAATATTTATTCTGATTTATGTGGATGATATATTAATAATTGGTAGTGATCAAAATAGCATTAACACTTTAATCCATCTTCTTTGTTAGGAGTTTCTTATTCGGGATCTTGGTAATGCTCGATTTTTCCTTGGCGTAGAGTTTCTCTCACATTCTGAAGATTGTCTTTTCTCTCAGAGCAAATATATTATTGGACTTCTACAACGAGCTAAAATGGATGGTGCACATCCTATCTCCACACCGATCATTGAAGGTGATTTCACTGCACATTCATCCTCCTCTTCAATGTCTGACCCCCAGATCTACTGAAACATTGTTGGTGCCCTACAATATGTCACCATTACATGACCCGATATTGCTTTCACTGTGAATCGTGTCTGTCAATTTATGCATGCTCTTACTGAACACCATTGGGAATGTGTTAAGAGAATTCTTCGATATCTCAAAGACACTATTTTACATGGTGTTCTTTTGTATCGTCAGTCCTCCCGAGAGTTGATTGCCTATAGTGATACAGATTGGGCTGGATCTCCCAAAAATAGACGTTCTACTAGTGGTTATGTCATATTTCTTGGACAAAATCTTGTTTCTTGGTTTCCAAAGAAGCAACTTACAGTGTTTCGCTCAAGTACTGAAGTTGAATATAAAGCTATAGCTAACACGACGTCAGAAATTATTTGGCTACAATCTCTTCTTTCAGAATTACACTTTCCCCAATTTCTACATCTAAAATCTAGTGTGATAATATTGGAGCAACTTATCTTGTAGCAAATCCTATTTTTCATGCTCGTACCAAGCATGTAGAAATTGATTTTTATTTTGTTCGAGTGGGTGTGACGACTCGACAACTTTCAGTTTCTTACATCTCTACTGAAGATCAAATTGTTGATATATTTACCAAGCCATTATCCAAATCACGTTTCACCAAGTTAGCACTCAAACTCAACGTTCAGGCACTCCTGTTGAGTTTGTCGGGGGGTAATGATAATAATCGAAAATAATTTCAAATTAATTTCAATCAATTGAGATTTATTATATTTGGTATCACAATCAAGATCGACATGAATCAAATAGCAAAAATAATAATACTTCCAAATTTTCTATATTTATTACTATACTTATAAATTGTATGTCATATTTAATCTTTCCATTGTTGTTTTGACAACTTGTATAAATAAGCCTATTGGCTTTAATAAATATTAATAAAAAGAATTATTCTCTATCATATTTCTTTTCTTCATCTATTAGTTCCAAAAGATTCAACCTTTCTAAGTAGAAACTAATTAAAGTTATCCTCCTACAAAGAGTGTAAGATCGATGCGCTGGAAGGGGGGGGGGTGAATAGCACTCGTGGCTTTCACGTTCGTTTAGAAATGTTCGAGTAAAACACAGTGGATAAAGAAAGAAAAGATAGAAAGAAAGCAATCGTGAACACCAAGAGTTGTTTGGTTCAGAGCCTGTGGAGACTCCTACTCCAAGGCCCGCACGTGAGAGTGCTTTTGATAGATAATCCACTATCAATTCCAAATAAGTACAAGTATGGAATTACAATATTAAAATAACTTGTAAAATAAAGAATATCGACAACTACATATCTAAAATCTTCAGTAGAATCGTCGTCATAGCTTTTGGGCATCATAAGGGCTTTTTTGAAGCAGCTTACAGAGGCGGAAGTTGTTCGGAATGTTCTCTTTTTTTAGCTCTTGGTCGAATGTTGCTTATATAAGTTGTTCCGGGTGCCTGGAACCCCTTCGAGCGCTGGATCACGTGGTTCGACCAATCAACGCACTCCACATTAGCTTGTGGATATTTTTTCGGGTCCGGACGCCTAGACCGAGTCCAGGTGCCCGAATCGTCTGGGCACCCCAAGCTCGCCCGAGGCGAGGCTGGTCCGAGCTCCCGGACCAATTTTTTCAGCCACTTTGATTTTCTACAAAATAAAGTTAGTTCAGACAATAGATAATATATAAAATATGAATTTGACAGCCTATGACTGTTCGGCTCTGACTTTGAGTGTCGCTGAAACTCTAGGTCAAACCGACGCTTACTGTTTCCTCTTCAGGGGAACACATCCTCACCTACTTCTCTCAGGAGAGTTTATCTTTTGGCAGATCGATCCTCCATGACCGTCTAGACTTTTTCTCAGCGTCCGAGACTTTAGGTCTTCATGCTGAACGTTCGCTCTACGACCCGTCCAGACTTCCACCTGGTCCGCGACCACCAAGATTTTCACCTAGAGTCTTTGACTCTAAGATTTCGCTCAAAGTGCTTGACCCGCCAAGACTTCGCATTGCCTAAATGCAGTTAGGACTTTCCATAGCCTAGGGTCACCACCCCCTAAGACCTAACGTTATCTCCCTCTAGGGTTTTTCATCTGCCCAGAATCCACTAGGACTTCTGCCTAAGAACACTTAGGGCTTTCTTGCAAGCTCATTAACACTTGTTAGATAACAAGTATCCTTAATTTGGACCCTTTGTCATAATCAAAACTTAAGTTCGATCGTCTGGTGCTCCCTACACCAACAATCTCTCCCTTTTTAATTATGACAACCTGTTTCAAAATTAAGTAAAACATACCAATAATGTAAAGAACTTAAGCATGAGCATAAATGAAACAATTAAAAGAACTTATTCATAAGTAAAATAAATTGACAAAAAAATCTCCCTTATACTCCCCCTTAATCAAAAGTTATATATTTAACTTGATTTAACCTTTCTCCCCCCCCCCCCCCCCCCCCCTTTGACATACATCAAAAAATATTAAGTTAGAGAGAAAATTTGATTTGTAAAGGAAGTAAAAAAAATAACATTTAAATTCCTTCAAAATTTTAATTTGAAGCTCCCGTTGAATTTATCAGTTAGCTTAAAAGGGATTTAAAATACTTTGCTTTTGAAAGATTAAAATGTTTAACTAAATGCTTAGTTTTAGAAAAGATTTCTTAAAAAATTTAACTAAATACTTAACTTTAGAAAGATTTTTTTTTAAAAAAAAAATTAACTAAACACTTAGCTTTTTCAAAAAACTTGGGTAAATTTAAGTTTTAAAAATTCCTTAGCTTTTTTAGAAAAAAAATTCTTGTAAAATTACTTAGCTAAGAAAATGATTTCAAATACTTTATCAAATACTTAACTGTATCAAAACTTAGTTAAGTACATAAAAACTCAGTTAAAAATATTTCTTTAAAAACTTACTTTTCCAGATAGAAATATTTGAACTTTCTTTTTAAAAAATGTTTAAAGTTGCTTTTAAAAAATGGTTAGATTTTTTTTTTAAAAAAAAGTTAAACTAAAAAAACACTGAACTTCCTTTTAAAAATACGTTGAATTTTTTAAATAACTCTATTTTGAAATGTTAAAAAGAATACTTTAAATTTTGAAAAAATATTTAACTTTTAGAAAAATATTTAATTTAACTTGAGTTCTTTCACTCCCCCTTGATTAATGCAAAAAAAATTAAGAGAATTATTTAAGTTTTAAGGGTCCGAGAGTCCAAGCAAACAAAATAAGATAAAAGTAATTATCTATTTTCCATCTCACCATTTCTGGATTATCAAACATGTGAATCTTATGAATTTATGTGACCCGGAGTTAATATTTATATCTGAATTCTGAAAAATATTTAAGTCTAACGAGAATAATTTAATTTTGAATATCAAAACAAGTTAAATTTGAGTTTTTAAGTTTAAATTTTGAAGAATGACTAAGTTTAGATTTTGAAAATTTAATTATGTTTTGAATATAATGAAGTTTTTTTTTTAAAAAAAGTTTGTTTTGAAATTAATTATATTTTTAAAATTAATTAAGAATTTGAAAATAATTAAACTTTTGAAATTAATTAAGCATTTAAAATTAATTAAACTTAAGAATTTAAAATTAATTATACTTTTGAAATTAATTAAGAATTTAAAATTAATTATACTTAAGAATTTGAAATTAATTAAACTTTTAAAATTAATTAGAAATTTGAAATTAATTAAACTTTTGAAATTAATTAAACTTTTGAAATTAATTAAGAATTTGAAATTAATTAAGAATTTGAAATTAATTAAACTTAATAATTTAAAATTAATTATACTTTTGAAATTAATTAAGAATTTAAAATTAATTAAGATGACTTCGATTAATTGAATTAATTTTAGTTGAATTTTAGTTAGTTTAATTGAATTGAGTTTAATTAATTTGAGTTAACTACTTTTTATATCAAACCTAAATTCATCTTATTCTTTTATAGATTTTCAATCAGGGAATCTTATAGATTTTGTGAGATGGTTAATTTAATTTTTATTTTAAATTCAAATATAAGGATTGATTTACATTCGAGTTAGACTAAGGTTTATTAGTTAGTCAATTAAATATTTATTTCAGTAATTAGCTTCCAGAATGTGGCGATACACTATGTCTTATTGTGTATTAGATCATCAACCACTTCTAGACAAAGCCTTTTAAAGAAATTGAATATTTAATTTTCTTTCTAAAAATCCTAAGTTTAACTAGTCAAGTGTAGATCAGGCCTAAGTCCTTATCTATCATAGTCTAAGCATGTATAAAGAGAGAGCAGTAAATCAAACATTAATCAAGTTTATATAATAAAAATGGTCTTTCGATTGGCTCCCCTTAGATTATAGCCTCGATAAGGTCTATTAAGACAGTGACTTTGATCCTTGGGGATCCAATATTGACCAAGTCCAACTTGATTAGTCAAGTTAGACTTGGGGACCTATGCTTGGGCTATGTTCTTAGTTGATCGATTCACTAAAGACAAGTAAGATTTAAATCAATTTTTAGCCTTGTATCCAAGTCTGGTTCGGTTGTATACAACCTTTTATTTTCTAAGAATCATATCAAGGTTCTTAGAACCCAAGGTGAACCGTTCCAATGTGTCCTTAAGTTCCTTGACTTGACTTTTCAAATTGAAATTCTCTTCCTCAAATTGTTGGATTTGAGTTGAGGTTTCTTCTTGAATTTGCTCAGTTAAAGAACTCGAGTTAGTCACTTCCTTAAGGACTGTTACCTTATTTTGGAGTGACTTGATCCGGAAATTGGATTTAGCTAATTTTCTTAACAAGTATTCAATTAAATTTTATAATTCATCTATTTGAGTACCAGCGAACAGAGAACTTACAAAGTGATTTGACCCTGCAAAAACGGATACAAATCCATGGTTTCTTTCGGACTCGGTTTCTGATTCCGCACCGGTTTCAGACTCAGACTCGTTTTCGATAATGTACGCTTCTGCTGGTAGAGCAATGAAGCTTGCTTGCTCGTGTTCTTCTTTGTTCGACTCTTTCAATGACTCGAATCACGTTACCTTCAACACCTTCCTTCTTCCTTGATTCGGGTTTAGACATTCAGGCTTGTAGTATTCCTTCTTGTTGCAGCCTCCAGACTTAACCTTTATGTTCAATTGAGTCATCTTCTTCTTCTTAAGTACTTTCTGAACTAGTTTGATTAGTTCTGTGGTGATTTCATCTGCTTCTGAGTTCGATTCATCTTTGGACTCGGGTTCGGTCCCTCACTTAGGCTTCGACTTCTTGTTCACGAGTTTCCTTGCAAGTAACGCAATACCTTTCTCAGCCCGAGTAGTATTAATTTGTTCATGAAGTTCAAATTCAGAAAATAACTCGTCTAATTTAATTTACGAAAGATCCTTAGACACTTTGTAAGCATCTACCATAGATGCCTACAAAGTGTTCCTCGAAAATGCATTAAGTGCATACCTGATGACGTTGTGATTTTCCACTTTTTGTCCAATTGCGTGGAGACCGTTGAGGAGGTCTTGGATGCATGCATGAAGTTGGCTCACCGTCTCACCCTCCTGCATTTTTATGTTATTCAATTTATTTAGAATCAAATCACGCTTACTTACCTTGTGTCCAAAGTTCTCTCATGCAGTTTGATCAATTTCTCCCATAGTTCTTTCACGCTTGAAAATAGATCGACTCGGTTCAACTCTTCTTTGGTTAGTCCACATTGTAGAGTGCATGTTACTTTGACGTCGGCCTTGATCTTCTTCATCAGATTTGTGTCCTAGTTCTCACATGATATTGGTTTTCCAGTGCCATCAAGAGAGAGGACGAGGCATGTTTGGATGATTATCCACATCCCGACTCGTGTCTTGAGGTGGTACTTCATTCGGCTCTTCCAATAGTCGAAGTCTTTGCCGAAGAAGAGGGGAGGGCGTGTAGTGCTATACCTTTCTTGATGGGTCATTTAAAAGAATATTCTTGCACAACAAAAAAAATAGAACTCGTCCCAAGACTAGGTTTTGTCTTAGTAGCGCGGAATAAAGTATTAATCAAATAAACGAACTCAAGTGGTGTTGCACCCATTCGAGAAGAAGACTTGATTACAATAAAATTGATCGGAATGAGGCAACTGTACCGATTTCGATCGCCTTCTAGAAATCAAAAAATTACTACCATAAGAAAAAAAATTTGCTTGAATGGTGGTTTCACTAATTCGAAGCGGCCCCGCTCTGATACCAATTGTAGGATTGATGAGCTAGAGGGGGGGGGGGGTGAATAGCGCTCGTGACTTTCATGTTCATTTAGAAATGTTCGAGTAAAATACAATGGAATAAGAAAGAAAGACAAAAAGAAAGCAATCGCAAACACCAAGAGTTACTTGGTTCGGCGCCTGTGGCGACTCCTACTCCAAGGCCCGCACATAAGAGTACTTTCGATGGACAATCCACTATCAATTCTGAATAAGTACAAGTATGAAATTACAATATTAAAACAACTTGTAAAATAAAGAATACTGACAACTACAAATATGAAAGCTTTAGTAGAATCGTCGTCGGAGCTTTTGGGAATGGTAGGGGCTTTTTCGGAGTAGCTTACAAAGGTGAAAATTGTTCGGAATGTTCTCTTTTTAGCTCTTGGTCGAATGCTGCTTACATAAGCTGTTCCGGGTGTCTGAAACCCTTCTGGGCACTTGGACCACAAGACTCGGCCAATTGACGCGCCCCATATCAGCTTGTGGATATTTTTTTGGGTCCAGGCGCCTGAATCGAGTTCAGGCACCTGGACTGTCTGGGCACCCCAGGGCCACCTAGGACGAGGCTGGTCCGAGTGCTTGGACCAGCTCCGGGTGCTCGGACCAACTTTTTCAACTACTTTAATTTTTTACAAAACAAAGTTAGTTTAGGCAATAAATAATATATAAAATATGAATTTGATAGCCTCTCATTGTCCGATTTTGATTTTGAATTTCACTGAAACTCTTGGTCGAACTGATGCTTATTGTTCCCTCTTAGAGGGAATGTGTCCTCACCTACTCCTCTTAAAAGAGTTTACCTTTTATCAGATCGGTCCTCTACGACCGCCTGGACTTTTGCTCAGCGTCCGAGACTTTAAGTCTTTATACTAAACGCCCACTCTACGATCCATCCAGACTTCTACTTGGTCTGCGACCACTAGGATTTTCACATAGAGTCCCTGACTTTAGGATTTTATCCAAAGTGCTAGATTCGCCAAGACTTAGACTTGCCTAATTGCAGTTACGACTTTCCATAACCTAGAGTTACCACCTTCCAGGACCTAAGGTTACCTCCTCTTAGGGTTTTCCATCTACCTAGAATTCACTAGGACTTTTACCTAAGAACACTTAAGACTTTCCTGTAAGCTCATTCACACTTGTTTGACAACAAATAACCTTAACTTTGGACCCTTTGTCATAATCAAAACTTAGGTTAGATCATCTGTTGCTCCCTACACCAACAGAGAGGGTTCTGAAAGATCGAAAAGAATTTAGATATATCTACAATAGTATGATATTATCCATTATGATCCTAAGTCCTCATGGTTTTGCTCTTGAACTCTACCCAAAGACCTCATACTAATGGAGATATCTTTCTCTCATAAACTTATGATCTTCTCATGTATTTTCAATGTAAGACTATATTTACAATTGTTGGTGCGGCTAGCACTAATGATTTAACGTAGGTTTTGATGAATGACAAATAGATTAAGTTAGTCTTGTTGTTGTCTGACACTTTGATCGAGTGTGCAGGAGAAGTCCAGCTAGGTCGACGGGCTGACCGGATAGCTGGCGAGAAGTCCAAGCGGGTCGACGGGCTGACCGGACGCTTGGCGAGAAGTCCAGCTAGGTCGACGGGCTGACCGGATAGCTGGCGAGAAGTCCAAGCGGGTCGACGGGCTGACCGGATAGCTGGCGAGAAGTCCAAGCGGGTCGACGGGCTGACCGGACGCTTGGCGAGAAGTCCAGACAGGTCGACGGGCTGACCGGACGTCTGGCAGGTAAGAAAGGTAAGTCACTGGAAGGGAGTGACTGTGAGGACGCGTTCCCGGGAAGGGGACATTAGGCGTCGATCCGGCTTAGATCCATTTCATATGTCTAAGTCGAGATCGTGACTAGATTCCGGTCTCGGAAAGACGGAATCTAAGTCATACTCTCTTTATCCATCTGTTGAACTTTAACTGTGCTAACAATTTGTTTTACAGGATGTATATTTGCCTCGGACTAACTTTGTTTTGCAGGAAAAAGGAGTCTTTCTGGAACAAGGTGGTCCGGGCGCCCGGAGGGGATCCGGGCGCCCGGAGGTCCGGGCGCCCGGAAGGGATCCGGGCGCCCGGAAGGCGAATTTTATCCAGCCAAGTCGTCGCCACGTGGAGCATCTTGGTTTGAGCAGTTACGTCACACTCCAGGCGCCCGGAAGGGATCCAGGCGCCCGGAACAGCATATAAAAGAAGCCCCAGGCAGGAGCTTCAGAAATCAATTTTTACTGAGAACTCTTCTACTGCTGGTCTTGCTGCTCGACGTTCAAGTGCGACGTCAACAACGCTCCGACAAAAGTGCTCCTCCGGTGTTTATTTAATTTTTCATTGTCGGTATTGCTTTATTATTACTAGCATTTCCTGTACTTATTCTGTAATCATATTTCGACTTGTTAGTGATTGCCCAACGAAAGTGGTCAAGGACCACGGGCCTTCGAGTAGGAGTCGTCACAGGCTCCGAACGAAGTAAAAACATCTGTGTCTACTTTATTTTTCCGCTGCGTTTATACTCGTCTTTTTCGAATCGATATTCACCCCCCCTCTATCGAATCTAACGGTCCTACAAGTGGTATCAGAGCAGGTACCGCTCTGATTTGGTGCAACCACCAATCAGACAGGGGGTGAATTTTTTTAATTAACTTTAAAACTGTTGTTTCGTTAACTTAATATTTCTCTAATCAATTTAAATTAGTGCAACACGAATCTAGATTCCTTTCTATTTTTCTCTTCCCACACTACTAATCCAAGACCAAGTCTTGGGTTTTTTTTGGTTATTTACCCGTGCACAGAATGTCCCAACAAGAAGGATTCAGCACAGTGCGACCTCTACTCTTCAACGGGGACGACTTCCCTTACTGGAAGAAGCGCATGGAGGTCTACCTCAAAACAGACTTCGACCAGTGGATGAGCATCACGAGACCCTACAAAATTCCGATGGACAACGCCGGAATCTAGTGGATCTGGATAGCAGATCTCAAGAAAAAAGCATCAACAGAAAATAAGGCGATCAACACTCTACAATGCGGATTGACAAGAGAAGAACTGAACAGAGTCGGTCCACACAAAAACGCTAAAGAGCTATGGGACAAGTTGATCGAGCTGCACGAGGGAACGAGCGACGCCAAGGTAACAAAACGAGACCTTCTCTTAAATAAAATTTTTAATATAAAAATGCAGGAAGGTGAAACGGCGAATCAACTACACGCGAGGATCAAGGACATCCTCAACGGGCTCCATGCGATAGGCCACCAGATGGAGAACAGAGACTTAATAAGGTACGCATTAAACGCCTTTCCACGTAATAGTTTGTGGGCATCAATAGTGGATGCCTACAAAATTTCTAAGGATCTTTCTAACTTAAAATTAGATGAGCTTTTCTGTGAATTAGAATTACACGAACAAACTAATGCTGGAGCCGAGAAAGGTATAGCTCTACTTGCAGGTTCCTCCAAAGAAAAGAAAAGCAAGCCTGAAATTGAAGATGAATCTGACCAAGACTCCGAAGACGAAGAACACCTGGTGAACTTGGTAAGAAAAATGTTCACCAGGAGAAAGAGGAGCTTCAGCAAAAAGGATCTTCAAAAGATCAGCTCTCCCTCAGAACAAAAGAACGTGACTTGCTACGGCTGCAACAAAAAGGGACATTACAAGAACGAATGCCCAAAACTAAAGTTCGACAAACCAAAGCCAACAAAAAAGAAAGCACTCAAAGCAACGTGGGACGACTCCTCGGACAAATCAGAGGAAGAAGAGCAGAAACATCAGAGCCACCTCGCACCGATGGCCCGCAAATGAGTCGGAAGATGAAGACGGGTCTGAACCCGAAACAAGCCACGAGTCCGTACTCGTTTCCGAAGGCTCGAATGAGGTATATTTTAATTTAAACAAAAAGTTTTTTAGAATCATTTCTTGTTTAAATAGTAAATTAACCAAAGTAGAAAATGAAAACAAATTACTTCTTGAGGAAAATCAAAACCTCAAGGAACAATTAAAAAATTCAAATCCAACTCAAGATCTAACACTTGAGGAGGAGAATTTATCATTAAAAAATGAAATAAACAATTTAAAGGAGATGTTAGAAAAATTCACAACAAGATCAAAAAATTTAGACTTAATCCTAAATAATCAAAAAGCATGTTATAATAAAACCGGATTAGGATATAAGTCAAATTCAAATAAAACCTTCAAATCATTAATTACCCAATACAAATCAACCAATTAACTTGGGTTCCGAAAGCGTGTCTGACCACGCAAGTAGGACTTAATCAATATTATATACCTAAAGAAAAAATACATTATATAAAATCGAATAAACCAAACCAAAATCCAAAATACAAACCTAAATCAAATTCAAAATCTAAACAGTTTGAAAATCAACGAAATTATCAACAAGTTAATTATAACTATAAAAAGAATAGACACAAGCCTAAAATCAAAATTTATTAAAAGTCAATAATTCAGGGGGAGGCTCCAGAATAGCTGGCACCTCCAAAACTAACTTACCCGATAGGGTAACCCAAAATTTACCAACCCAGCAGGGTAATTAGGATTAGTTAAAAAGAGACCAAGTTTAACTTGAATCATGGTATTGGTGAAATTTTTGGATGATAGTACGTTAGGGAAACTTGGGCATCGCATGTCTAGAAAGATATGGTTTCGATCTGGTGCATTTGGCCAAGTGGAACTGACCGAAGCTACCCTTAAACGAATCCTAACCAGTTAGACCAAGATTTAGTACTAAGTTCCGTGGATAGGACTATTCGAAAAACCTCGAAAGGTTGGTTACTTCTAATGATGTCCTTGTGACTCACCAAGCTTAGAAGTTTATCCGAAGAATGCCTATTTGTGGAAACCAAAGCTAAGCCTGAATCTAACACAAGTTAAACCAAAATTCTGTAATTAAACCAATTTCATCTCACAAAATCATAGGATTCCCTGATTGATAATATAGATCGGGTGAGATGAATAAAGCTTAAAAATTAATTTCAAAATTTTAATTTTAAACTTAAATTAATTTCAAAATTTTAACTTTAAACTTAAAAATTAATTTTAAAATTTTAATTTTAAAACTTAAAAATTTTAATTTTAAACTTAAGAATTAATTTTAAAATTTTAATTTCAAACTTAAAAATTAATTTTAAAATTTTAATTTTAAACTTAAAAATTAATTTTAAAATTTTAATTTTAAACTTAAAAATTAAATTCAAAATTTTCAAAATTTTAATTTTAAACTTAAAAATTAATTTCAAAATTTTAATTTTAAACTTAAAAATTATTTTCAAAATTTTAATTTTTAAACTTAAAAATTATTTTCAAAATTTTAATTTTAAACTTAAAAATTATTTTCAAAATCTTAATTTTAAACTAAAAAAAATTAATTTCAAACTAAAAAAAAATTAATTTCAAAATTTTAATTTTAAACTAAAAAAAAATTAATTTCAAAATTTTAATTTTAAACTTAAAAATTATTTTCAAAATTTTAATTTTAAACTTAAAAATTATTTTCAAAATTTTAATTTTAAACTTAAAAATTAATTTCAAAATTTTAATTTTAAACTTAAAAATTATTTTCAAAATTTTAATTTTAAACTTAAAAATTATTTTCAAAATCTTAATTTTAAACTTAAATTAATGCATGCTCAAAAGACTAACTTTAAATCCTACTTACTGTAGGAAACCAAGTGGATTTTGGACAGTGGTTGCTCCAAACATATGACTGGAGATCACACCAAGTTCACTCAACTCACTTACAAAAGCCTAGGAACAGTTGCCTTTGGAAACAACGGCAAACTCAAGGTAATTGGTATAGGTAATATTGAATTAAAATTAGACTTTATAATTACAAATGTCTTACTTGTTGAAAACTTTAAATATAATCTTCTAAGTATAAGTCAATTGTGTGATACTAGGTATAAGGTCAAGTTTCTATCTACAGAATGCTCAATCAAACATCTAGATAATCCTACCATAAGCCTAAAAGGTTTTAGAAAAGACAACATCTATGTCATCAACTTAACCATTTCTTCCATTAAGTGCTATTTAACACAAAAAGAAGAAACTTGGTTATGGCATAGGAGAATGTCTCACACCAACTTTAGAAATATAAGTAAACTAAATGGACTTGTAAAAGGCCGAAGTTACCTAACTTAGATTCAACTATATGTAATGCTTGTCAACAAGGAAAACAAACTAAATCAACCCACAAACAAACAAATCAACCACAAACTAACTCAATCTTAGAACTTCTACATTTAGATCTTTTTGACTCCCATGGAGTCAAATCCATTAATGGAAACTTATATTGTTTAGTAATTATAGACGATTACTCTAGGTTTACTTGGGTAAAATTCTTAAAACATAAAGATGAAACTTTTGAAATTCTTACAAATTTTTGCAAACAGATTGAAAACGAAAAAGATATTAAAATTAAAAGAATTAGGAGTGACAATGGGGGAGAATTTAAAAATCACAACTTTAACAGTTTTTGTCTAGAAAACGGTTACCATCATGAGTTCTCATGCCCTAAAACCCCCCAACAAAATGGAATTGTAGAAAGAAAAAATAGAACCTTACTTGAAGCTTCTAGAACAATGTTAAATGAGTATAACCTACCTAAATACTTTTGGGCAGAAGCCGTTAGTACAGCCTGCTATGTACAGAACAGAACAACAATAAATAAAACTCATAACAAAACTTTCTTCGAAATATTTTATAATAAACAACCAAACATAAAATACTTTAAGGTATTTGGGTGCCCAGTTTTCATCTTAAATACAAGAGAACACTTAGGAAAATTCACCTCTAAAATTGAAAATGGAATTTTTGTAGGATATTCCCTAAATAGTAGAGGCTACAGAATTTATAATAAGGTTACCTTAAAAATTGAAGAAACTACTAATGTAAAATTTAAAGAAACTAAACAAGACATAGAACCTACACAACCACCGGAGTTTGTTCCAGAAATCAACCAAACTCTAAGTCATGAAGAAGAGGAACAACATCAAGAGAATCAACCTCCTAAAACAATAAGGGTAAACCCAAATCATCCAACTGATCAAATAATTGGTGACCCAGACTTAAGAGTTCAAACCAGATCATCTTTTAGAAACCTAAGTCAAATTTCATTAATTTCAAAAATTGAACCTAAAACTGTGGATGAATCCCTACTAGACCCAGATTGGATTATAGTTATGCAAGAAGAACTAGCCCAATTTGAGCGTAATGAGGTCTGGGACCTAGTCCCACCACCTAAGAATAAGAAAATAATAGAAACAAAATGGGTATTCAGAAACAAACTAAGTGAAATTACTAGAAATAAGGCTAGGCTGGTTGCCAAAGGATTTAGTCAAGTTGAAGGACTTGACTATGACGAAACATATGCCCCAGTAGCCAGATTAGAATCCATTAGAATGTTACTAAGTTATGCAGCCCATAAGGGATGTAAACTATACCAAATGGATGTTAAGTCTGCATTTCTTAATGGACTAATCAAAGAAGAAGTTTATGTAGGTCAGCCTCCTGGTTTTGAAAGCTTAGAACACCCTGATTATGTTTTTAAATTAAAGAAAGCCCTATATGGACTTAAACAAACACCCAGGGCGTGGTATGAGAGGCTAACATCTTACCTAACATCTAAAGGATTCAAACAACAAATTGACCCAACCTTGTTTGTTAAATCATTAAATACAAACATATTTATTGCACAAATATACGTGGATGACATAATATTTGGCTCAACAAATTCAGAATTTTTAGAAGAATTTATTAATCTAATGGAAAAAGAATTTGAAATGAGCTTAGTGGGAAAACTAACCTATTTCTTAGGATTACAAATCAAACAGACAAATGAAGGAAACTATATTTCTCAACATAAATACACCAAAGAATTACTTAAAAAATTCGGAATGGAAAATACAAAAGAAATAAAAACACCGATGGCTGTAAACACAATCTTAGATAGTGACCCAAATGGAAAACCAATTGACTTAAAATATTATAGAAGTGCAATAAGTAGCCTACTGTACTTAACTGCAAGCCTATTTGCAGTTAGTATGTGTGCTAGATACCAAACTTGTGCTAAGGAATCCCATTTGACACAGGTTAAAAGAATTTTTAGATATCTTAAAGGAACAACAAATGTAGGAATCTGGTATCCTAGGACAAATAATTTTGAACTAATAGGGTATTCTGACTCAGATTATGCTGGATGCAAATTAGACCGCAAAAGCACAAGTGGTGGATGCCAATTATTAGGTGCATCACTTGTTAGCTGGTTTAGTAGAAAGCAACATTGTATTACTCTGTCTACAACTGAGTCAGAATACATAGCTATAGGCGAATGTGTTGCACAAATATTATGGATGATGCATACTCTAAAAGATTTCAACTTAAATATCACAAATGTAAAAGTATTAATTGACAATATAAGTTCAATTAACTTAACCAAGAATCCTGTGCATCATTCAAGAACCAAACATATTGAAATTAGACATCACTTCATCAGGGATCATGTTACTAAAGGCGATATTGAACTCAAGTACATTGAGTCCAAATCAAATTTAGCTGACATTTTTACAAAACCTCTCCCTGAAAGTGAATTTAGCAACTTACGACGAAAATTAGGGATGTGCTTAATAGACTAGGATCTTTCAAAAACACTTTCAAAAATGATTTTACCAAATTATAAGTCAAATTTATTTGTTTTCAAACTTTCCATTTTTAGATTTTCAAAAACAGTTTTGGCCTTAGACTAGTTTTGAATCCTTAGAAAGCATGTACCCATAGGACTAGTTTTTGAGCATCTCACCAACACCCTAGGTTTACCTTGCTTGTGTTTGACGAACATAGAAAGGGGTGAGATGCATAGGCCAACTGTCTGGACTTAAGATGCTTATTTCAGTGCATCAACATAAGTCTGGACGTTAAATACAACTCAGATATTAATCAGATTAAAGTTAATCAGTCAAGTCAAAAAACTGACTGCTTGTAATCAACTTAATCTGACTAACCATGTGAAAGCTACTATCTTCTGATAGCTAGTTAGTACCTAAGTGGTTAGACAGCTGGTTAAAGTTAAATATCAAGTTCAGGGGGAGAATTAACTCAAATTTTGTGTGTTTGAAAAATGCCTTTTAAAACCTAACCTATGTTTGAACATTGATTTACAAAATTTAAATTTAACTAAGTATTTGAAAAATGTGAAAGTTTAATCACACCCAATTTTCAAACCTGATTTGAAAAATTAACTATTTCCAAATTTAGCCTTTATCAAATTAGCCTTAAAAATTAATTTTGGCAAAAATTTTATTTCTTGAAAAATTATTTAATTTTTGCTTTGTTTTGAAAAATCGAAGTTGAAAAATTTACCTTTTTGAAAAGTATATGTTACTTAAACATAAAAAGTAAATTTGAAAAACCTATTTTGAAAATTTCCACACGCTTGAGAGTTAAACTTGATTAACCTTAAAACTCAACTTGTCTCCCCCAAGTCAACTTGACTATTTTTTGACTTGGTGTTAAAAATTGCACTTTTATCTTTCAAATTTTGAACCAAACTTAGATATCTTTCAAAATTTGATTACCTGTTACAGTAACTCTTCACTATGATTATTTACCTTTGTTCATTTTTTGATGAATGCCAAAGGGGGAGGAGGGTTAGGTGGTTAAGTTAGCTAAACCAATTTGAAAACACAAACTAACTTTAAAACCACACAAATGCAAGTTGTTTCTTGCATATGCTTTCACTAACTTAACCAGGTTGTCATTCCATCAAAAAGGGGGAGATTGTTGATGCGGCTAGCACTAACGATTTAACCTAGGTTTTGATGAATGACAAATAGGTTAAGTTAGTCTTGTTGTTGTCTGACACTTTGATCGAGTGTGCAGGAGAAGTCCAGCTAGGTCGACGGGTTGACCGGATAGCTGGCGAGAAGTCCAAGCGGGTCGACGGGCTGACCGGACGCTTGGCGAGAAGTCGGCTAGGTCGACGGGTGGCCGGATAGTGGCGAGAAGTCCAAGGTCGACTGACCGGACGCTGGCGAGAAGTCCAGCTAGGTCGACGGGCTGACCGGATAGTGGCGGAAGTCCAAGGTCGACGGGCGGACCGGATGCTTGGCGAGAAGTCCGGCTAGGTCCGTCTGGCGGTAAGTCACTGGAGGAGAGTGACTGTGAGGACGCGTTCCCGGGAAGGGGACATTATGCGTCGATCCGGCTTAGATCCATTTCGGATGTCTAAGTCGAGATCGTGACTAGATTCCGGTCTCGGAAAGACGGAATCTAAGTCATACTCTCTTTATCCATCTGTTGAACTTTAACTGTGCTAACAATTTGTTTTACAGGATGTATATTTGCCTCGGACTAACTTTGTTTTGTAGGAAAAAGGAGTCTTTCTAGAACAAGGTGGTCCGGGCGCCCGGAGGGGATCCGGGTGCCCGGAGGTCCGGGCGCCCGGAAGGGATCCGGGCGCCCGGAAGGGATCCGGGCGCCCGGAAGGCGAATTTTATCCAGCCAAGTCGTCGCCACGTGGAGCATCTTGGTTTGAGCAGTTACGTCACACTCCAGGCGCCCGGAACAGCATATAAAAGAAGCCCCAGGCAGGAGCTTCAGAAATGAAATTTTACTGAGAACTCTTCTACTACTGGTCTTGCTGCTCGACGTTCAAGTGCGACGTCAACAACGCTCCGACAAAAGTGCTCCTCCGGTGTTTATTTAATTTTTCATTGTCGGTATTGCTTTATTATTACTAGCATTTCCTGTACTTATTCTGTAATCATATTTCGACTTGTTAGTGATTGCCCAACGAAAGTGGTCAAGGACCACGGGCCTTCGAGTAGGAGTCGTCACAGGCTCCGAACGAAGTAAAAACATCTGTGTCTACTTTATTTTTCCGCTGCGTTTATACTCGTCTTTTTCGAATCGATATTCACCCCCCCCCCCCTCTATCGAATCTAACGGTCCTACAACAATCTTACAACCTCAACAATACCCCCTCAAGTAAAGGACCACAGGGTCTCTCTCAAGTATCGGGTCACTTTTGACCTACTCAAGGCCTTCCCTCGAGCATCAGGTCACTCTTGACCTGCTCAAGGCCTCCCCTCAAGCATCAGATAACTGACATACTCAGGGCCTCCACTACCTTTTTCTAGGTTTCACCTACATGGTTCGATCTTGGATTATGGCTCTAGCTCGTGCTTCTTTCGGCGATTAGTTCAGTGAAGAGTGACCTGGCTCTGATACCAATTGAAAGATCGAAAAAATTTAGATATCTCCACAATAGTATGATATTATCTACTTTAGGCCTAAATCCTCATGATTTTGCTCTTGGGCTCTACCCAAAAGGCCTCATGCTAATGGAGATATCTTTTTCATATAAACCTATGATTTTGCCATGTGTTTTTAATATGGGACTATATTTATAACCTTGCAACCCCAACAGTTCAACCTTCTTGAGCAAAAGCTAACTAAAGTTATCCTCCTACAAAGAGGGTTCAACCCTCTTGAGCAAAAACTAACTAAAGTTATCCTCCTGAAGAGAGAGTTTAACCTTTCTAAGCAGAAGTTAACCAAAGTTATCCTCCTAAAGAGAGGGTTCAACCTTCCTGAGCAGAAGCTAACTAAAGTTATCCTCCTAAAGAGAGGGTTCAACCTTTCCAAGTGGAACCTAACCAAAATTCTTCTAGAGAGTTTATAGCCTTCCATAGTGGAAGTTAATAAAGTTATACGAATTACATTTCAGAATTTTTTCTAAGTGTTTTTCTTTTGGAAAGACAGCCATAATAAACTTATTGATCACACGTTACTCAACATATGCAAAAGTAGGTAATAACAAGTCTACATATTGAAGCAAAATAGGAATTTATATATATAGCAAAAAGTTCCCAAAAGTCTCTGTAGTTGGACATGCTCAAAGAAGCCACCCCTATCCTATATAGTCTTCTCAGACTCAGGTAATTCATCCCATACTTTTTTTTTTAAATCTAGAAAGCCTAAGTTAGTGCTTGGGGGACTAGTCCCACTCGGATAAACTGTTGAGAAGCTCCTTCGAACCCTTGATTCAACCTTTTCAACATTTGAGTAGCCAGTAAATCAGAATATTCTTTAGACTTTAAAAACTCTGCTTTAAAAGTTGCTCTATGCCCCTCCTCTTCAGCTCTATAGGAAGCCAGATCGGACTAGACTTCCTCTAGTTGGATTGTTACCTTTGTCTCACTTTGGATAGCATTCACCACCTGTACACAAAGTGTGGTCGCCTCTTCGTCTGCCTGTATCAGCTATCCCAACAAATCAGCTACTTGTTTCTCTAAGGTGTCTCACTGAGCCACCTGCTCGGTGGGTTGGGAAGTAAGCTCTTCCCGACCGATCTCTAGCAAGATAACTTTGGGCTGCATGGATTTTTCCCTCTGAATTACTTCATCTAGATCGGCTTTGAGGGAAAATGATTGTTCTAATTTCTCGAGAAGGCTAGCCACCAGGTTCCTCTGAAGGAGGCATTCTTTTGTCACCCGAGAGGCATCAACTTTAGGTTCTTAGGCCTCACGGGTAAGCTCTACTATATGAGCCTCCGAATAGGCAACCTATTTCAGTATCTACCCGATCTACATCACCGGAGTACGAATTCAGTTATGGATGTGCATATGCTTTATCCATATCTATACAAATAGTGTTTGTACAAATTTTATTGCTCAGGTATTAGAAACAACAATAACGAGGATGCGATGCATACCTTCAAAATGGAGACGTTAGTGCGTCGACTAACTTCTAACACGTCTAAGCTATGAAGCGACTTAGCATAATCACTAGACTTTATCAGCTGTAGTAAGCTAGTATAATGGGTGATTTCTTTCGATCGACTAAGACTGGGGTGAATCCGAGGGAAGGCAGAACCCGTGGAAGCCTCCAACTCGGGTGTAGATTCCCCTCCAGTAGTGACTATTAGAATGCTCAGTGTTGTTTTGGAGACGGATGACGTGGGACTTATGATTGGGGAGCCTACTAACTACTCTTTGGGAGGCTCTATTATAAAAATGTCCATTCTTGGGTGAGAGGCAGGTCTCTCGGGGAAGGGGCCTGCTGGTATAGGTGGCTCGGGTTGATTACGTCTCCGTATCCGTAAAGGAGATGTCGGTAGCTTAGGTTCTTCTTCTTCAATCAGGACATTAGTCGCCTTCCCAATCGGTGTGGCAGTCGGATCCTCAGCAACAGTAGGATTGCCAATCCGCTCGACTGATGTGGAAATAGGAATCGCTCGGAATGCTCCTTCAGTTGCTAACATCGCTTGGCTGGAGGAGCTTATTTCAATTCTAGTACCTAAGGGCTCTCGAGGTGTGTGTGTGTGTGGGGGGGGGGGCAAATCAGTCCGGTAGATGCTTCCCCAGCAGCATCATAAGAAACTTCGGGAGTGGCTAAAGCCCGAAAGATGGCACGATCTTCCTTCAGGAGTTTGCTCATTAAAGCGCCCAACATATTGTCCTCTGCCAATAAGCAAGAAAGTTAAGTTAGTTCTCACAGAAGAAGAAGAGAAGGAAGACTTACAGAGCACCTTTTTTAACTCGACTGCAATGGGTCTTAGATGAGCCCGATATAGAAGGGCACCCTCATTTTGAATGATAAATGTACAATTGAAGCACATGGCAAGAAGTATCTCTAAGGCCTGAAGACACTCGAGATTCTTCTTGTACTACTTGAGCGATGGTGGATCCGGAAGATCTCTTATCCAGTCGGTTGAGAATGAAAAGGGTACTGGTGTCTTCAAATAGAAAAACTTATAGGGCGTTTGGTTTATATTTTCCACATTGTTTTCTATTCTTATTTTTTGAGAAAATGGAAAATGTGGTTGGTTTGCATTTTCCACGTTTGTTTTCTAGAAAAAAAGATAAAGCATTTTTTAAGAAAATGAAAAATGTGGAAAAATCATTTTCTAAAAAACTAAAAAATATGATTTTCTGAAAATGAAAATAACTAAACACTCCCTTACTTTTCCAACCTTTGTGGGATGATGGATTGCCTTCCAAAAACTTACATCTCACTCAGGACATTAAATGAAAAGCTCCTAGCTCAACCCTCTTAGGATGACAGAAGTAATGAAAAAAGGTAGGGGTAAAAGGAATATTATATAGGCAAAAAACTACAACCACCCTACATAGAATCCTAATGGCATTCGGTGCCAGTTGGTGTAGGGAAATCTCAAAATATGTGCAAACATCCTTGAAGAACTCAGGGACAGGGAAGCGAAGGTCACTCTTGATTTGACTATGAAAGAAGGTGGTAAAGTCAAGAGGAGGCATCAAAGGTACCTGATCTCCTCTAGGTATTCAGATTACACAATCGTCGGAGATATCATAACCCATCCTAAGTTCTCTCCTAAATTCTCTGGTTAAAGTCGAGTGAATGGTTTCATACCAAGGAACAAAGGTCATGGGAATTATAGAGATACACGAGGGCTGAGAAGGAATCTAAATACTAGAAGGAAGGTAGAAAAGTGCAAATAAAAGGGAGGACTTACACGAGAGGGAGGAGACACAGAAGGTGAAGAGGAAATGAGCGCAACGGAAACACAGATAAGGATGGACAAAGATGGGCTTCAGAGGAAGAGGAGAAACCATAGTATACCTTTGATTCCTCTATAATAGTCGTCAGATCAAAGATGCATGTTACGAAGGCGAGATTTAGTTTGGGTTGTCAGATTCAGCACGACCATTGAGAAACATGCACAATAATCAGTTACATCACTTGATGTAACAATGATATGATCTTAACTCAATATGAGGTGACTCGTTATGTATTGGTCCAACGATAGGAACACGCCATCAATCATAGCATGCATCATTAAAGGGGCGCTACGACTCATAAATAAACAAATCTCTCAGGTTATTCTAGAGATTTTCTCTCTCTCTCTCTATGTGGCTGTAACAATAAGCATTTTTCTCTATCACATCTCCAGTCAGTCAGTTTGGCACTTCCTTCGACTAGACGAAAGGGGGGGGCTTGTAATGTGACGATTTATAGAAGGTACCACGTGACGTCTAAGGGTTAACATAGCAAGTGAGACGTCGATGAAAATCAGGATTGGAGAAGGGAGATACATCGGTCGGGCGATAACCAAGCCGATCGGGAGCAGACAACTCATTCACTAGGACAAGCTCTTATGATTTCCAAGCCTTCTCGAGTATATTTTAAAGTGGAGTTCCCACTCAAGCTCGGACAAATATCTGGGTGACCGCTCGAGTAGCTTTACAGGTCTAGAGTGACCGTATCTTAACTTGGGCAAGTTATCAAGTTACCGATAAGGAAAATCATCACATTAATTCAATGCATTAAATACCCAATGTTACCTATATCATATATAAGCTCATAAAAGCGTGGAGAAGGGAACAAGCTAAAAAAGTAAATTAATATTCTTATTTATTTATTATAAATTTATTAATAATAGCTATATTAAAAGTCAGAGAAAAATAAAATGAAATTCTTTGTGATTCATGAATTAATAATTGATTCAATACTTCTCTTCTTGTAATAAAGGCAGTCTTAATAACGAGGAAGATGAAAGGTACCAGAAACATGTATAAAAAATTGTAATAAGAGAAGGCAAGATTTTCTTTTTTCTTTATCTATTTTTTCAATATTTTTCTATTATTCCTACTACCTCTTCTACAAATAAGTCTGCTTGCACCCTAAGATATTCCTTTAAGTTTGCATTGAAAAGTCACCCCCAAAGATCTCGAAACAGGATTACCTTTTAACCCTCCCACATGGTATCGTTTTACCCGCCACATCAGTATTTTATTTTGAGTTCTTGGCAATATTGCATATTCTTCTGGGCTTGAATATTGTAATCAAATTGCATATTGCAACGTCGTCCTAGACTTTTAATGTGTTATTAGGATGATATGTGCGTAGCCAATGACCAAATTTTCAAAATAATGATTTAGTATTCTATATAACTAGCCTATAAAAAATTAACAAACAATAAAGGCGAGTAGCATGGCCTATCGACTCCTGCTCTAGTCTTATGCAAAAATAAATGAGGGAGGGTCGTAGCTAGCCCATCGACTCAACCCTAAGTCTATGTGATAACATGACAAATTCGATTTGTGCGATTCATGAAATGGAACTGAACCAGCTTATTAGTTCAGTTCATGCAAATAATTGGAGCATTCTTTTGTTTTGATTAATGCTATCAAAGAGTTAACACATTGCGGAATATTGACGTAGGAAATTCGAACTTTGAGAAGTCAATTTATAACTAATCACGGATTTTTAATTAATACTAGTGTGATCGTGCACACGCGCTGCGTGTGTAATATAATAATATATAAATTATTTGGATCTTTAAAAATCCGAATTATTTGGATTTTCTAGTGTCACCTTCAGAACCAAGAATTAATCATTTGGGTAAGATTCGTCAGACCCATGCAACAGTACAATAATGCAAGGACGTTAGAGAATCCCAGCAATAAACTACTGTAGTGGGCTTTCCTATGCAAAAAATTATTTTAATTTAATATTATACTTATCTTATCTTAGTAAAAGAAACTAAGAAAAGTATATTTTTTAACATCGTCGGGTTAAAATATTTATAGAAGCTTCTTTGATCATAGTGTTGTCAATTCTAAGATGTGGGATTAAAGAGAACTATATTTTTTTATATAAAACAACCAGAGAAAATTAATAATGAGAAAAATTCATAATAATACGTCGTAGCTGAGTCTCGAACTCTAGATCACTGATTGTTTCGCTTATGGAATTACTAATAAACCTTAGAATTATTTTTAGTGCGAATAGAAAAAAGGACAGTAACGTAAATTCATTTTAGGTTTCACCAAAGTTAGTTAGTAAAAGGGGGAGATTTTTAATAAAATAGTAAGATATTAAATTGAAAACTCATTTAAAAATTTATATTTGTTACTGATGTAACCTATAACATCTCATTTTTAAATTAAAAAATATCATTTAAAATTTTCTTAAAAGTGCTAAAAATTTTAAATCTTGTTTATTAAGATTATTTTCATCTTTTAAATTTTAAGACTATTTAAATATTTATTTAGTTGATGTTAAAATATTATCTTTATTTTGAGTTAATATTATTTGGTTAAATCTAGAGAAGGATTCTCTCATTTGGTTATTTTTTATGAACCAGCGTACAGAATAATATAGTGTTTATAACTTAAAATAAGATATTATTTTTGACATTCTTTGAAATTGGATGATATATTGTATTGGCTCATTAAGAAATTTTGGCTACAGCTTGTTGATAAATGCTTTTACTTAAAAATACTTTTCTATACAAAAAATATAAAATATTATTTCGAAACTTTCATAAATTCTTGGTTATATCTACTTTTATTTGCCGGAATGAGTTAGTTTCAATTAAAATTTAATTACACTATATTTTTTTTTTCTAAAATAGCTAAAAAATGTTAGACAATTTTAAATTAAAAAAACTTTTTTCAATTAAAAAAATTAAAATGAATTTTTGAGCCCATGGAACCTTTGGTATGATATACATATTTAATTTTAGCTGACTTTATTTTTTAACTAAGAAATGAAATATTCAATAAAATAGAACCTTAGGAACAAACATGAGCTGCTGTTGAGGCAACAGGCCTACGGCCCAATTAACAGCTCTCCCATTCAAGCCCACTTGTCATGTGCTCAGATCGTGTTCAAGCAACTCCCCGACGGAATGAGGTCCTCTGATCATTTTTTTTATCCGCTCCTGGACCAAAAAAAGTGGATTGGTGGGAGGCAATGATCCTCACATGTTAAACAAGTAGAGGTCATTACCTCCCACCAATACAAATGCTGGATCAGGGGATGACCCAGTATTTATGGACCAGACGATCTCTTCCCCTCCTCGACTTGGCCGTCCACCCAGTCGAATCCTCCTTCAAGCTCAATTCAGATCCGATCGTAGTTATGCAATCCCGCCATTAGGTCTACAGACTTGTCTCTGAGCCCTAGTCAAGTCGGACCGACGTGACTCTGTTTTGATGGAGTCTGCACCTACCACATGGCTCCTGCTATTGCTCCCCATATCATGAATTATTATCTTAAGATAGTGGCTTGGTCTCCTAGGCTAAAGCTCCTCCTAATAATTTCCAGACATCATAACTGCTAACTACTCTGCCCCACTGTGTGGAATTTCCTTCCTTGTGCACCAGTCATGCTAAAGCAGTTTAGTTTATAGCACAAATAATAGATTAAGAAACAAGACCTAGTGGAACACTCACTATTATAAACATTCATCATCAACTTCATCACCAAAATCTACAAGAGGGAATATGAACACTGAAGACAAATATAGGGCAATTACATTACATTACCTAATGATCACATTATTGTGGATAAGTATTCATGCAAACACTAAGCCTTCCTACACAAGTGCCACTCTCTGGTTGGTCATTCCAAAGGATGAAGGATAGGACAACTGAAGCACATGCAAGTAATTAAGTAGTACTAGTCAATTTTGTTTGTTTGTTTTACTAGATCAATCAGCCACAAAGAGAGGCTTGCATTAATGTGATAGATTAGTTTATTAGTAAAGCTAAAGCTTGACTTGGCTCTAAAGATGGAACTAAAGAGTATCCCACTACCAAAAAATTTATTCAACTTAACTTTGTCCTCCATTCCTTTTTCCATCAAACAAGGGGGAAAAGAAGGTCACTACATTTCATAGTTAATTCTTTGTGTGTGTCTATATATATATATATATATATATATATATATATATATATATATATATATATATATCAAATTAATTGTTATTCAAAGGGTTTTGAGAATAGTCAAGATTAGAGATCTTTTGAGTTGCTATAGATTGTGTTTTAGGTCATGGTGGGCCGACAGAGTTCTCATTTCTATTTAATAATATTAAAATAATAATAATCCAGGAAAAGAGCTGCAGATTGCACCACTTGCTGTGTAAATGAAAAAAAAACAATGATTAATTAGGTTAGATAATGTTGAGTCTGATTGGTCCGGTCCATTGAAATTTTTCATTAATCACCAGAATAAATTTGGAAGTGCTCGTAGTGGACAGTCCAGAAGTCCAACATCTTTAGTTGCGTCTTGCTATGCAAATGAAGAACTGATTGAGTCTTTGTTTCAATAAATTAATCGATACTTTTTAATGGATGATTAATCTAAAAATATTAGGTTGATGGATAATATGTTGCAAGTATTTTTTGATTTACCTTCATAGTTTATGAAAAATTCTTATAGAAACGAATTGGTTAGGATAAATAGAATACTTAAAGCTAATTTTAAAAAATGAATATTATTATTATGTATAAGTTAATTTTTATTTTAAACAAATCTCAAAAAATACGATAAAAGCTTAAGATTCCTATAATAAACCAAAATCTCCTAGAAGATTAGTTACAAAAGTTTTTTTTTTACGAGCACTTGCCGACTAAATTATTGAGGGGCATTACTTAGTAAAAGGAAAAGTAGAAAGTCCCTAAAAAGAAACAAACAACTTTCCTACTATAGTCGGCGACCGTAATAGTGGACCCTACCTCAATGATAGAGAGGGAAAGAAGTTTTCCTCCATTGCATTGTTTTTATGTTGTAGGCAGACATGGTAGATCTTCATCAGCGATAGTGGTTCCGATCTGATCATCTTTAGTTATGAGTTGTCTCTATCATCCCATTCGTAGGTTTTGATAGTAGCATCATCCACTCAGACAACTTCGGTAGTGGCTTACATGAATTCATAGCCCAAACTAAATTCCCCATGAGCTGACTGGGGTAATGTTACGATCGTTATATTCTCCGATGGATAATTAAGGGATTTAAAACTTAAATTTTAGTTACAGCACATTGCAGCGGCTTAATTGATTATTTAGATGAGTCTCTGGTAGTGTTTTTCAATTTATAGAGGGAGATATATGTAGGTACACAGGCGTCAAGGTACATGGTGGGATAAATCCCAGATCGTCAGTTCTTAAGAATCAACTCTTCATCATTACACTAGAGATGTCATGTAACCACCATCTATGCTACACTCTAAGGGCATATTAATCTACTTTCAAGATTAATAAGACAAACACATGAATTATTAAAAATATATATACAATCATTTTAAATAGTTAGGTATTAGAATTCTAAATAGTATATTGTGGTTTTTCATATCATTTTTAAAACTAAAAATTACACTATATGAATAAATATACAAAATTGTAGGACAGGATGATAGTATGTCACCGTGTAGAATCAGTATAGTATATGTATGTATATGTTGTGCTTTTCAAATGTAGCTTAATAAAATTCAAGAATGAAACTATGATATTAATGTTTGCATAATGCTTCTTCGGTAAGAACTTCGGTTGAAAGAAACATAGCTATTACGAGTGCAATTAATCTCTGATATTAATAGGTTATGAAGGACCTAGTTTGAGTTGGTTCAAATTGGATTTCGATATTAATCAATATATTTGATGGTTGAGCGAGAGGTTATGTCAAAAGTGATCGAATAATCGAAAGTTGATCAATATATTTGATGGTTGAAAGCGAGATGTTAAGTAAAAAAGAGAAGATTATTAGTACAATTAACCTCGCGTCAAGGTTGATCAAGATTGATTTGAGCTTACGTGTTTGATGGCTGAGTCAAAAATCAAAATTGACCGGATATTTGATAATGAAGAAGTGCAAAGTGGATTATAGTTGACTAGACACTTAATGGTTGAAAGTTTAATAAGGAGTTGGCAAGAGTGAAGTCTAAGTGGATTATAGTTAACTGGATACTTGACAGTTAAGTGTCCAGCAAGAAGTTGATGAGGGAGAAGTTCAAGTAGATCACGATTGATCAGACATGCACATGACAATTGGAAACCCGGTAGGGAGTTGGCATGTGTGGTGAAGTCCAACTAAGTTACAATTGACCGAACACTTGATAATGATAAAAATTTTGTTTAGTCATTAAGTATTAGATGTTAGGTACGAGAAGTAAAATCATGATAGTTCACAAATGATCGAATGCTAGGCATTTGGATGGAAGTCTTAATAGATCATGTATGGAGGACCAAATGTTAGACATGTAGATGAAAGTCTTAACCGGTTATAAAGGACCAAATGTCAGGTATGTTGAACTGTAGTCCTGGTAGGTTATGAAGGACCAGATGTTAGACACGAAGTCCTAATAGGTCATAGAAGACTAGATGTTAAGCATGAGATGAAAAGTTCAAACGGATTCAGGAGGACTAAATGTTTGACGATAGAGAAGTCATATTAGGTCAATGTTAATTGAATGTTAAGCATGAGTTGATAAGTCTAAACAAGTCAAGGAGAACCAGATGTTTGACAATAAATAAGTTCCAATAGGTCTAAGTTAATTAGATACTAAGCAAAGAAAACCTGATAAATTAGAGTCAATCGAAGACTAGGTAAAGTGAGAGTTCAACCTTAGTAAGGTTGAAATAAAAGTATTTGTGAACTAATATAGGTTTATCAATCAATTGATGACCCGAAACCATGAATTCAGGTTAAAGGGATTCTAGACATTATTGTGGCATGAACAATCGATTGATAGATGATATCATTTGGAGCAAACAAAAAGTTTCATATTCAATTTGGAAACTCGATTGATTAGCATTGTCAACTAATGGTGTCAAGAAGTCAGATTGTTGCTAAGTTCGATCGAGTCATTGGGTTGATAGAGCAAAATAACGTTCGAATCGACAATAAAGTAATCGATTGATTGTGACAGACAATTAATTATTGGGTGAAAAAAATCATGCCATGTTAAAGAAGATTCTACGGGCCAATTCTTAGAGATTTTGTGGGCGAATGGTATTGTATTCCTAGACCTTCAGGCTAAAGCAACTACAAAATGAGCAAAAGAAAGATCTCGTGTCTTAAGAGGTTTTTCCACCTTCGGAATGTTCAATAATAAAAAAGAATAGTGATGTTACTACTAAAACTTTAGGCCGTAGATTAGCAATAGTAGATTTCAAATCATGTAAAATAGACATTTTCTATACTTGTATTTTATTTTGTGTCTGTTTTTATATTTCCACTGTGTACTAATCTTTTATAGATGAGTACATGATCACCGAAGAGAAACAAAGTGAATCGCTATTCACCTCCTCTAACAACTTACCGGTCCCAACAACTACCTTATCCAAGCACCTTAATGGAATCATTTTCTTGTCCATTACCATTTCTCTTCCAAGTAAACAAAAGCACAACTAAGTCTTTCAATTAGATCGAAACTCTGGTGCTTCATCTAAGTATGAACAAATATAAATATTTCTTCCACGAGATTGTTCCCTTTTGTGCTGAATTGGTCCAATTTTCGAACTTAAATACAGTAATTATTCCATGCAAACAAACACACATCACACAAAGATTTGCGTATTTACAGGCGGCGCAGCGAGTTCATAGATAGCTCTTTAATATAGCATTCAGTATGTACAGGAATCGGCAGTTCGATCGAGTCGATGCATGCTCTGCACCTGCAAATCGACAAACAGAGACAAAAATGGCATGAGAAAGCGAAGATTATATGTATATAGTTTGATTTTTTGCTGCAATTGTGAATTGGAATTGGCTGTAAATGCATACAATTAGATGAGATGCATGGTGTTCTGGCTAGTGACGAAGAAGCTGCCTCTCCAAGAAGCGGCGGCTCTCCGACTCCTGCTTCTGAAGGCGGAGGTGATCGTAATGCTTCTCGATGAACTTCTCCACGCGCTGGAGCAGCTCCTCCTGGCTCTCCACCAGCTTCTCTCGCCGTCTCCACCCCTTCGCCGTGTCCGACCTCCTCAAGGCTGCGGCCGCCGCCCTCTCCGCATCCCCCCTCCCGCGCCGCTCCCAAGTCTCGCTCTTCCTCAGCACCCGCTTGCCCCTCCCTGCGACGATCGCCCGCCACGCGTCGTCCATAGAGGGGTTCTCGGTCGCCATCGCCACTTCCCTCTCGGCCTCCTCCGGCGCCGCCGGCTCGTTGGATGGCGGGGAGTACCAGCTCAGCTCCAGTGCCGGGTCCTCTACGCCGGGAGGCAGGTCGAGCTCCGTCCTCTGTTGGGGTTGGTCGGCGTCGGATTTGGCGGGGGAAATCTTCCAGATGATGAGGACGATGAGCTGGGAGGTGATCCAGAGGCGATAAAGAGAGGTGGAGTTGCGGAGGTGGACGGAGGAGTAAGGGATGAGGAGGCTCGCCAGTAGAGCTGTAGAGAAGACGCAAATAAGAAGGAAGCTCATCTTTCTAAAACTTATCATTTTATCAATTGCAAGAAGAAGAAGAAGAAGAAGACAGAAGAAGAAGAAGAAGAAGAAGAAGACAGAAGAAGAAGAAGAAGAAGAAGTGATGGCAGTGATGGAGGAATTGGAGCTAAACGTGTGCTTTTATAGACTCATCTTTTTGAATATTTGAATTCACCAAATTGTTTCATCATTTTGAATTTCATCTTGAACTTGTTTTTTTTGGTTTTTCTCATTGGTGAATATTTGACATCCTTCTCCTCAAATTGTTCAATAAACCATTAGCTGCTATGGTATTTCTACCGTGACTTAATTTACCTTCATGAGAGATATTTTGCTTACTATAAATAATTCATTTTTGACAATGGTTAAATTAAGTTCTTCCCTTGTTTTATCTAATGGAGGAGGATTTCTTTATTATGCTCTCTTTGTGAATCACTTTAGCAATTTTATACACATGGTTATTTCTTATCAAAATGTAATGTATTCGTAATATATATTTTTCATTTCATAAACCAGTTGTCATGTCCTCATGGTTAATCTTTCATGAGTTTTGGTGTTCGATAAGATCGACTGAAGTAGTGTTTTGTATTTAACATAGTTAAGTGTACAAATTCTTGGGTTCGAAGTAGGATGACAAGTTGGTTGAATTGAGAATGAAACTGTGGAGAGATATCACCAAAGAGAACTTGAAACTTAAAAAGAGTTCATTCATATTGTAAGAATTGGATATGTTATATGTAAATAAATCTTATTGAACTTCGATTAAAGTAGTCACCTATATAAGCTCAATCACCGTTAATATTAACCTCATGTCAATTTCCAAGTATAGGTATTGAGAACAAGTTAAGAGTTCTAGAATGTTAGATTTTCAGGTTGATCAAAGTTAATAACAAGTTGCAAGCTAAGTGACGGGTTGAGGCTCAAATATTCTAATTCAACCACTTTTGTTGGAGCTTAGAAAACCTAAGACTTTGCTTTAGCCAATTGAACCTTTGAATTTCACTTAATTTTCATTCCAATGATAGACTACTTTAATTTGTTTGATCAAAGCATTTACATTTGGTCAACCAAGCTAGTTTCGTTGATCAAACCACTTTAAATAGATGACATATTATGATACTTACATCGGTTATTTAATGAATTTAACATCCAAGATCCTGATCAAGCACGATATTTTCACTACGTTGTAAATCATTAAGTATTCCAACAAGTTGCCATACATTGGAGATACATATATACACTCCTAAGCCTTACTCCAAATTTGGGATCTCAATCATAATGATGGCAAGAAAGCAACAAGAAATTATATATTTTGGCAATCTTCTTTCTCTCGATCTATTGATCTATGCCAAAATAAAAGTCAAATGAATGATGACACTTTGGAAATAAAAAATGGTGTCATTTGCACACTTGTCAAAGTATTTACCAATCTTGCACTCTACTACTTAACCCCTACTCTCCTCAAATATTGGCTAAGGAAAAAAAAATGGTTGTGGAACAATTCCACAAAGATATTTTATTTGTGAAGAAATTATAAATGTTTGTCTCTTGACTTGGTAGGAAGTCTTTCAACGTTAAGCAACTAACTTGTAGTATGTAGATTGATTAAATACAAGTAAATCAATGTAAACTTTAACTTGGGAAGTTCTTAAATGCTAACACTGAGATCAGCTTCCATATGTAATGATTTGCTACTCTTGTTGTGCACTTCTTACGATGTAGTAAGAACAAATCTGATCATTGCTTGGCTGGAAAGAGCTATCAGAGTACAGTTGTTGGATTGTCCTTTTCGAAATCTCAATTGCAGTGATGAACCAATCTTTCATACAAGAGTCAGGAGGTCGATGAACACAAATGATATGTGAGTTGCATCCATAGAGACATCTTTGTGGAGGGTGATCACTATACAAATGATATCTGGCCCAAAGATCGCATTCACAAGATCTAAAATTATTTCAAAATTTAAAACATGTGCATATTATTGTTACAAATGAACGTGAAATTTTGTTGAAATCTCAAAAGTTGATGTTATAACTTTCTTACTGAAAGATAATAAGTTTTAACCAAGTCCATAAAAGTTATACAATGTTCATGTTCATGTTCATGCTATAGATGCTGCACTCATAATCCTTCATCCGTCTCACAATGCAGAAACACTGTAATGCTTAGTGTAATAAATTTTATGATCCAAAATGTTGGACAATGTGGGGGTCAGCCTTGATACATGCTTCAGTGCCACAAATAATGATTACATGCTTCACATCAACGTGAACCAAGCCACTTAAAATAATCACACACTAGTATTTCGTATCCCCTCTTTGAACAAAATGAAAAAGAAATAATAAAAAAAAAAGTTAACATTGTTTCAATTTAGAACCATATAGAAGAAAGAACAAACAAAAGGAATTATATTTCCTTTGGAAAATTCACAAATACACTCCATGAATGGACCAGCTAACTTGTGATCCCTTGAGCTTATATCAACAGATTTACAACATATTCACCAGCCTGAAATGTTTGTAAAAGGAAGAGTTAAGATACTCATTGAATTAATGAACTGAAAGGGAAACAACACAAGGCTACTTTACTCATTTAGATTCGACCAAGAATTGCCAAAGACAGCCATGCCGCCGGAACCATTGGCAACCTTCGAAGCATCATGGATAAATGAATACACAGCTCGGCTTCTAGCGTGATCCTGATCGACGAATCGCAGTTCAGAGTTGACATCCTAAAACTGGTGATCATCACTTATGGGGGGTAGATTACTGCTCTGTGGAACCAGCTTCTCAGTCCTGGCTCTCTTGGCATTGAGGGACTCGGCCTCTTCTAATTCAGCAGTGTTTTGTGTTGGATTTGCCTGCTTTCTCTTGGACCGAGCCCTTCGATTCTGGAACCAGTTGTAGACGTTTGTCTCAGAAATCTGGCAGTGCTCGGCGAGCTTGGCGGTAATGTCCTTTATCCCTTGTTTGTTCGGAGTGTCGCTCCCTTGGTAGAAGATGCTCTCCAGAATCTGAAGCTGCATCGGCGTTGGCGTCCAGCGCTGCCTTGCAGAGATCTTGGTGATAGATCTCGTAAATCCTAAGCCGCATGAATTCTAGACAATCAAAATAAGAATTCGTATAAGAAAAACAAGAACATATGAACATGGATCTTCGTTTCATCAAGAACATGACACAAGAAAATAAATACTGAAATTACAAAGAACCTGAATGCAGAGCCATATCTTTATCCTTTAGCGTCGTCAAGAAGATCTTGTGGAAGAAGAAACAACGGAAGGAAAAGGTAGGTCTTTCAGAGGAGTTAGGGTTGACGACGCTGAATTCTCTTCGTCAATAGGGAATAAAGAGACGTCTCAAGATTACCCTAATCCTCTGGGGACCAACCCTATATATAGTGAACATTTATTATCAATCTATCGATGATAATAGATATAGGACTATAGGTTCTATACATATGAGATTCACATCCAATTATCCGAAACCCACTAGACATAAGTTAGATCACTTTAAAGGGTTCGGATCGTATTCACGTGTACAACTTACAAATAAGCCCACCTAATAGGGATAATTATATCCAATAATTTTTCACTTGGGCTATATGTGAGTTGTATGTGAATATAAGTAAAAATTTTAGTTGATATCAAACTTTATTGGTACAAAATATCCCTGTAAACAATCTGATCCATTAACTTCATTGGTATATGACTAAAAAGGTCATAGCTATTGTATATTATCGTAACAAGCTCCAATAGTAATCACAATACCAATGTCATTTGATCCGGTGGTAAGACCGGAGGGCCCTCATAAGGGAAAGTCCAGCGACACGTGGAGGACGGCAGTCAAAGGGGGGTCAACCCCATGGACTCGAAGAGCAGGCGGGACATGCCGATCACTAGGCAATGACCCCTATCCGAAGGGACAACCATCTGACCGAGAGCCCATATTTCCATATGGCCAAGCGGATAATCCTCCCGTCCGCGATACAATGCACGACTGAAGGTCGAGCCGCTTGCCTGCTCGACCAGGGTCTCAGGTGATACGAGCCGAGCGGACGGACGACCCTCAACCTTCCCAGACGGACGACCACCTATGCCGGACCAGAGACGAATGCTCTGGCCGAGCGGCTTGATGGTCGATCCGAGAAGAGGAAGTCAAAGAGTAGAGGACAGTGTGAACGTCATCTCAGTAACCCCTGTTGTTGACAACAGGCATGTTCGAAGACCAGACTATACTCAGTATGGTGCGATCGAATGTTCTGCTGTCCCATCAAGGAGACGCTCAGACTGTAACAGTATGGAGTCAAACATGCTCTTCTGACAAGCCCATGCTGCGGTATGGGATATGACACATGTACACCTCGGTTTGTGTGCACCAAGTTCCCGTGGCTCTGTATAAAGGCCATTAGACTTCACCGGAGGTATGCAATCAAGGATCCCTGGAGCCACTTTCTTATTGTTCATCTTTCTGACTTGAGCGTCGGAGGGTCGCCGCCGGGAACCCTTTCCCGGGCCGACTTTTTTGCAGGTTCGCCGGAAGTTTACACAAGCGGTCGAAGATCTACGTCAGCAACCGGAGAGCGCCACGTGCCCAGCTTCCGTTGATTCAGCTTTCGTACAGGATCAATTTGGCGCCGTCTGTGGGAACACTCCTACATCCGATCAGAAGCAATGGACGAAGCTGGACGACAGCACACGGTGACGCTTTCCACGGAGGAACTCGACGCTCTGATCGAGTCGAGGGCCGCTAAGCTTGTGGAACAAAAACAGAAGACACAAGCCGAGCGGCCTGAGCAGCAGGCAACATCAGCATCTGGTGGCCGAGCGGAAGCACCACCAGCCACAGTTCCATTCCATCGGGCTCTATTCCGCACTCCTGAAGCCGCAGCAGTTAATCGTGATCGAGGATTATCTTCATATGAAGTACCAAGACGAGACAGTAGAAAAGGCAAAGCCCCCCGAGCGAACGCCTCGCCCGAACGGATCAACCGTCAATTCTCAGAGGCTATTCTACAAGACCCTCTGCCAAAATACTATGTGCCCCCTGCGATCGGTGAATACAATGGAACCACCGACCCGGATGATCATTTGGGTAAGTTCGATAACACGGCTACTCTTCACCAATATACAGATGGAGTGAAGTGTCGGGTTTTTCTTACCATCCTCTCGGGATCGGCCCAACGGTGGTTTCGGAGATTGCCGGACGGATCTATCTCAAGTTTCAAAGACTTCCAAACGGCTTTCCTCCACCACTTTGCAAGTAGTCGGCGCTATCAGAAGACTAGTGTCAATCTGTTTGTCATCAAGCAAGAAACCCGCGAATCGCTCCGAGCCTATATTCAGCGGTTCAACAGGGTGGCCATGGATATCCCTACGGCCACCTCGGAGACTATGATGAATGCCTTCACACAAGGCCTCGTGGACGGGGATTTCTTCCGATCGCTCGTTCGGAAGCCGCCCCGAGACTACGACCATATGCTACATCGGGCCAAAGAATACATCAACGTGGAGGAACCCCAAGCGGCCCGAAGAAAGGAAAATCCAACCGAGCGGGCTCCCCCTGCCGAACGGAAGACTGTCGAGCTCCGAAGTTAAAAATCAAGAGACGAGCCGGCGTCTATAAACCCTCCGAGCGGAAGACCGTCGAGCTCCAACGTTAAAAAACGAGAGACGAGCCGGCGTCTATAAACCCTCCGAGCGGAAGACCGTCGAGCTCCGACGTTAAAAATCGAGAGACGAGCCGGCGTCTATAAACCCTCCGAGCGGAAGACCGTCGAGCTCCGACGTTAAAAATCGAGAGACGAGTCGGCGTCTATAAACCCTCTGAGCGGAAGACCGTCAAGCTTCGACGTTAAAAATCGAGAGACGAGCCGGCGTCTATAAACCCTCCGAGCGGAAGACCGTCGAGCTTCGACATTAAAAATCAGGTCGTCGGAGAGCTGAGAAACGGAATCGCCGGAGCAGAAAGAAGCAGCAGAGCGTCGAAGTGCGATGGAGAAGAAATGCGGCGGAAAGGAGATATCGGGAGCTTTATAACGTTGGCCTCGAATAGCCTCGACCGTCCGATTCAGGTCGTAAAAAACAAAGCTATCATCCGACCGCTCATTTCAAACGACGACTGTCCCATCGGAGGTGAGGCCAGCGCCGTACGCTGACGACAGCGGGAACGCCACGTGTCAACAAGACACAGGGCGCATTTAATGAACGCCTGTCACAGCACGCAACGCCCATGACGCCAGCGTTAACACTGATCATCCACCTAGTGATAGAGCCGAAGGGACATGACAAAAAATGTAAGTTGAGCGGATGAGCATTCCCTAGCCCGGCCGAACGGCCCGGTACAACGGCCCTTACTCAATCAGGTCGGCAGTCCAGTCAGTCGGACTCCGCCTCCTTCGACTAGACTTGAGGGGGAGGCAAGTGATCCGGTGGTAAGACCGGAGGGCCCTCATAAGGGAAAGTCCAACGACACGTGGAGGACAGAAGTCAAAGGGGGGTCAACCCCATGGACTCGAAGAGCAGGCGAGACATGCCGATCACCAGGCAATGACCCCTATCCGAAGGGACAACCATCTAACCGGGAGCCCATATTTCCATATGGCCGAGCAGATAATCCGTCCGGCCGCGATACAATGCACGACTGAAGGCCGAGTCGTTTGCCTACTCGACCAGGGTCTCAGGCGATACGAGCCGAACGGACGGACGACCCTCAACCTTCCCGGACGGACGACCACCTATGCCGGACCAGAGACGAATGCTCTGGCCGAGCGGCTTGATGGTCGATCCAAGAAGAGGAAGTCAAAGAGTAGAGGACAGTGTGAACGTCATCTCAGTAACCCCTGTTGCTGACAACAGGCATGTTCGAAGACCAGACCATACTCAGTATGGTGCGATCGAATGTTCTGCTGTCCCATCAAGGAGACGCTCAGACTATAGCGGTATGGAGTCAGACATGCTTTTCTGACAAGCCCATGCTGCGGTATGGGATATGACACATGTAAACCTCGGTTTGTGTACACCAAGTTCCCGTGGCTCTATATAAATGCCATTAGACTTCACCGGAGGTATGCAATCAAGGATCCCTGGAGCCACTTTCTTACTGTTCATCTTTCTGACTTGAGTGTCGGAGGATCGCCGCCGGGAACCCTTTCCCGGGCCGACTTTTTTGCAGGTTCGCCGGAAGTTTACACAAGCGGTAGAAGATCTACGTCAACAACCGGAGAGCGCCACGTGCCCAGCGTCCGTTGATTCAGCTTTCGGACATGATCATTATTAATGACATAGATCAAGATGTGGATGTGTAGACTGAAAATTACGTGAAATGTGATAAATACATGTCAATTTCCAACTGGTCCTAAGATGACCTCAAAAGAGGTCAAATCATATTTGTAAAATACTTTATGCTAAACTGCAATAGCAAATCATGATCAACTTTATGATTCCAAAAAGATTTTTTATCATATTTACATACACCAAATGCTAAACAGCAATAGTAAATGATGATATCACAATCAGAGTGTCAAACAAACATGTAAATTCCCATTAATATTTTGAACTTTAAGTACGTATAATAATCAAAACAAAATGTTTGTTTTTATTATCAAATATAGAGCAATAAGATAAATATAAACTCCCACTAGATGAGTTCTTCTTCCATAAGAAGGACTCCCATATCCACAACATGCGCATGAAACACCTTAGGCACCAAGCCTTTGGTGAGTGGATTGGCCAACTTGGAATCTGTGCTGATGTGCTCTACCATAATCTGATAACTTTGAACTCTTTCTTTAACCGCTAGAAATTTGATGTCGATGTGCTTGGACTTTGATGAACTGCGGTTGTTCTTGGCATAAAATTCTACGATTTTATTATCACAGTAGATCCTTAATGGTCTGTCAATGTCATCAACAATCTATAATGTTGTGATGAAATTCCGCAGCCAAATCCCGTAATTGGATTCTTCGTAGCATGCTACTAACTCAGCCTCCATAATAGAGTGGCTACTAGCGTCTGTTTGATACTCTTCCAAGATATAGCCCCTCCAGTAAGCATGAAGATATAGCCCGAAGTGGACCTCCTGGTATCCAAGCATCCAGTAAAATCAGAGTCTGAATATCCAATCACCTTTAAGTGATCTGATCTCCGATACGTAAGCATATGTCCTTTAGTTCTTTGCAAATACTGCATCACTCTCTTTACTGTTTTCCAGTGTGACGGTCCTGGGTTACTAATATATCTACCTAACATCCCCACTATAAATGTTATATCTGGTCGAGCACAACTTGTGCATATATGAGATTTCCCACTGCTGACGCATATGGGAATTGCTCCATTTCCTTTATTTCAAGTTCAAGTCGTGGGCACTGCTGCAAGTTGAACTTGTCACCTCTTGACACAGGTTAGTCACCGGGTGTATAATTCTGCATACCATACCTTATAAGCACCTTTTCAATATAGGTCTATTGTGAAACTCCAAGAATGTCTCTTGAACGATCACGATAGATTTGTATGCCTAAAACAAAGGATGTTTCATCAAGATCTTTCATTTCAAAATTACCAGATAGAAATAACTTAGTTTGAAGCAGCAGATCCTTATTATTGCTTGTAAGCAATATATCATCTACATACAAAACAAGTATAACAAACTTGCTCCCACTGAACTTGACATATATGCACTGATCAACGGGGTTCTCTTTAAATCCAAATGAGGTAATCACTTGATCAAATTTCCGGTACCACTGATGGGGCGCCTGCTTTAAACCATAAATGGACTTCTTTAATCTACATACTAGGTGCTTTGAGTCCTTAGACTCAAAGTTCTCTGGTTGCACCATATATATAAACTCCTCTATGTCTCCATTAAGGAATGCAGTCTTTACGTCCATTTGATGTAGCTCTGATACCACTTGTAAGATCTAAGATCAAAAAGCTTTCAGATATCTCCACAATGACATGATATTGTCCACTTTGGGCCTAAGCCCTCATGAGTTTGCTCTTGGGCTCTACCCAAAAGGTCTTATGCCAATGGATCTTTTTCCTTATAAAGTCATGATCTTTCCCATGTGTTTTCAATATGAGACTATGTTTGCAATCTTACAACTCCAACAATCCCCCTTTAAACAAAGGACCACAAGACCCCCCCCCTTTAAGCATCGGTTCACTCTTGACCTGCTCAGGGTCTCCCCTCGAGCATCGGGTCACTAACCTGCTTAGGGCCTCCCTTACTTTGTTCAAGGTTTCACCCACATGGTTCGATCTTGGATCATGGCTCTAGCTCATGCTTCTTCCAACGATTAGTCCGGTGAAAAGCGACCTGACTCTGATACTACTTGTAAGATCTAAGATTGAAAAGCTTTCAGATATCTCCACAATGACATGATATTGTCCACTTTCGGCCTAAGCCCTCATGGGTTTGCTCTTGGCTCTACCCAAAAGGCCTCATGCCAATGGAGATATCTTTTTCCTTATAAAGCCATGATCTTTCCTATGTGTTTTCAACATGGGACTATGTTTGCAACCATAATGAGCTACAAGTGCCATGATTACCCTAAGGGAGTCTTTCTCGACACATGTGAGAAAGTCTCCTTGTAATCAATGCATTCTTTCTGAGTGAATCCCTTGGCAACAAGACGAGTCTTATACTTTTTGATATTACCCATTGAATCCCGCTTGATTTTAAATATCCATTTACAGCCAACGAGCTTCTTTCCTTCGGATAATTCGACAAGTTTCCAAACGTCATTGTCTGCCATAGACTTAAACTGTTCTTGCATTGCGTTAATCCACCTTTCAGGATTAGAGCATTGTTTGACTTCTTGAAAAGATGTAGGATCACTCTCCAACCCTATGTCAAAATCATGCTCTTAGAGATAAACATAATCACGAGAATTTGTGCTTCTCTGTTCCCTTGTGGATTGCCTTAAAGGCACTTGTGTTTGAGATGGTTGAGGTACTTGCTCATCAATATGAGGCAATACTTAAATTTTAGTGGCAGGTTCCTCCAATTGTATTGGAGATGTCATGGGAATATCTTGGTTCACTATGCTTACTGGATGTGTGATACTCATAATGTGCAATATGGTAACCATACAGCTATTGATCACACTAGTAGTAACCACAGGAGGATTGTCAAAGCATTACTCAAAAGATATTTTCCTGATTTTATTACTCCCACTGTCCTCAATGAACTTGGCATTTCCCGTTTCGAAGAAGGATCTATTAGAGAGATCATAAAATTTATACCCTCTTGACTTCTCAGAATATCCTACAAAATTACAGTTAACCGTTCTTGAGTCCAATTTCTTTTCATTAGGCTTATAAGGCCTAACTTCAGCTAGACAACCCCAGACGTGTAAGTGCTTAATGCTAGACTTCTTATTCGTCCACATCTCGAATGGGGTTTTAGTTACTGCTTTACTAGGTACTCTATTGAGTAGGTAAACTGTAGTCTTGAGTGCTTCACCCCACAAGTACTCTGATAGAGAAGTGAAAGTCATCATACTTCTTACCATGTCTTTTAGGATTCGATTACGACGCTCAACTACACCATTCTGACTGAGTGTACCAAGCATGGTATACTGAGGCACAATTTCATATTGAGCAAGGTAATTCGCAAAAGGTCCTGGACGTTGTTCACCTAATCCATCATGTTGACCGTAATATTCACCTCCACGGTCAGATCGGACAACTTTAATTTTCTTACCTAGTTGAAGTTTAACTTCGGCTTTAAAAATTTTGAACATGTCCAAAGATTACGATTTCTCATGAATAAGGTACAGATAGTCAAATCTGGAATAGTCGTCTATGAAACTAATAAAATATGTGTGTCCATTCCAAGATGTCTTAGGGAATAGCCCACAAATATCTGTATGTATTAGCTCCAAAACATCACTAGAACAGCTAGCCCCCTTATTCCTTTTGTTAGTGGTCTTCCCCTTGAGACACTCTATGCAGACATCAAAGTCTGACATGTCAAAGGAATCAAGAATTCCATGTGACACTAACCTTTCTAGGCGTTGTTTTGATATATGTCCTAAACGTCTATGCCACAACATGGAAGAATTCTCGTTAGTTAATTTACGTTTTGTACCTATACTATGCATTATCACGTTGTTAACTGTAGGAGTAAAGATGTTCAATTTATAAAGCTTATCAACCAAAGAATCATTGCCAACCAACACTGAATTAAAGAAAATAATAAAAATTTCATTTTTAAATGAACAAGAATAACCTGATTTGTCCAAACAAGAAATTGAAATTAAATTCTGTCGAAAAGACGGTACAATAAATATATTTTCTAAATCTAAAAAAATATTGGTTCCTAAACAAAGTCTAAAAACACCAATCGCCTCGACTTTAGCCTTCTTTCCATTTCCTGTATAGATATATCTTTCACCATCAAGCGGAAGTCGGCTCCTGAGACAACCTTGTATAGTGACGCTTATGAGAGTAGTAGCACCAGTATCTATCCACCAAGTGTCAGTGGGTACCATAGCTAAATTAACTTCTGAACTAATAAAATTTTGAAAAGTACTCCCGGAATCTGCAGTCTGCTTTCCTTTTCCTTTATTGATCCTCTTTCTCTTCTTGCTTGAACCTTGAGATCTAGATGCTAGGTGAGCACTTTCAGGTGTCTCTAGCCTCAGTCTCTTCCTTATATTTCCTTTTCTAGTATACCTCATGGTTACCAACTTCGTAAGAAGTATGGTAGTCTCGACCTTTTCATTTAAGGTGAATCGGTCTGCCAATTGGTCTAAGAAACTCCTAGCATCTCCTCCCTCAGTTATTAAGCTCTTTATTGGTGCCGGTATGGAAAGTTTCATGATACTCAAACACATGCGATTTGATTTCTCCCACAGTTGAAATTCAGTCCTCTGCTATATAGTGCTAGCACTGGTCAGAGGTGCGGGGCAATCATTCCTTAGTGCATAGCCTAAGTCTATGCAGCCTAAGACTACGGTTGCATATTCTTTCCATTCTGTAAAATTCGAACCAGTTAGTGTTAGGATGTTATTAATACTGACAATTACAGATTATACTGAAATTAAAGAGAGAAATTTATTTAAGCTCACGATTAAACTAAAGCTAAGAGCATACAAGTAATATAAAATTATGCAAATAAAATAAAATTTTAAAGGCATATAAATGGGCTCTTTATGAGATACCAAGTACAACATAATGTGTCTTCCTTTTGGCCGACACATTATTTGTTAGCGATACTCTCTAATATAACTCAAACTTTAATTGGCCACACAATGTGTCTTCCTTTGGGCTGACTCATTGTGCGCATAATATGATACTTTATATGAGTTATATTTTGGTACATAGTTTACAACAACCCTAATCGGCCACATAATATATCTTCCTTTTGGTCGACATATTTTGTGCATGACTTGAACAAAATAATATTTTGTTTTACAGTTGTAAGCTACCTTATGCATATATCTGGTATAAAAGTAACCTTCCTTTGGGCCGATTACTTTTAGCATAGATATACGTCTATCAACACAAAATGTACTAAACCTACCTAAGGTGTCTTCCTTTGGGCCGACACATTAGTTCAACTTAGTAGCACGTTGTATAGATAGACCCAAGAAAATAGTAGGAACTTAATTTGAAAATAAATTACTTAATCAGCCTTAACAAAATAAAATTAGGTATATTGATCGATTGATACCTTATGATAATCGATTAATGTGTTCCAATCGATTATCCTAATCTATCTAAAAGTTTATTTTATACGATTACGTAATTATATATAGAACTCTTTAAAGTTTCTCTTTAGTTATATAATTAAATAGTATTATTTAATACTATTTAAATATATTTTCAATAATGATTGATTGATTCCATAAAAGATAATGATAATATCCTTAAATAGGTATCAAATATATTATACTTGAAAAAATGTTCTTTCTAATATATATTAAATTTATAGCTTAAACAATAAATAATGTAATTGATTATTTGAATATGATTTTTTTCAGATTAAACTAAAAAAATTGTAGATAATAAATAAATAAATTTTCTACATCAATATATTTGTTTTGTATTATCAATGACAATTTGTTATGGATTACTGGTTCTTAATTAAGATAGCATTTGATGGATAATTTTATCAATGGAAGTTTTAGATTAACATTAGATTAAAGTATCTAAAACTTTTAGATTAATAAAATCAGTGGTAAACTTCAGCCTAAAACAAGTTCTTCTAGACTTTAAAATAATGAGGTTGATGTTATAAGAGCACCCACATTTGTATTAATATCTGTATTATAATATTTAAATGGTGTTATAAATAAATGTAAATGATTATTACAACACTCACATATTGTTAATGAGTAGATTTTTTATAAAAAAAAAAATAAGTAAATAAATTTTGGATATAAAAAATAAAAAATAAATAAATAGATAGTGGGACCCACACATAATTGTTAATGTTAAAATGAAGATAAGTGTATGTTAATAAAAGGAAGATATTAATATAATAGCACGTGGTATGGTATTTGAAGAGATGTCGTATATTAATATTCAAATATGAATGCCCTTAAATGTAAACGATAAATTTTTACTGTAGTTTTGAAATTAAACTACCTATATTAAATATGTTCAGATGGATAAATACAAATTTAAAAGGATTTTTTTGTTTGACCCAAGTAATTAATGCTATATTATCCATTACACAACAAGATTTGCAGCATTTTCTTCTTTGTAATTAATGATCTAGTTATCAATCTAACATGTTAATTAGTTTACTTTTAATTATTTCATTTGGCTTACTCATTTGTAGATTGTAGTACACATATGACATAAAGAGTTATTGCTTCAAACTTAATTCAAAATCAAATATTTATATTATAGATGAGAATTTTTAAGAAAAAAATAAAAATCCCTTTAATCAATTAAACTACCAATTCTTAATCTTGCTAAATCTAAAAAATGTTAATTATAATCAATATCACATTAATATATATACATAAATAATATGATGTTCAATGCCTATGGCGTGACCATGAGCGACGCACTCATATGGCATTGTTTGTTCGATTTCTTTATATTATTAAACTTCTTTTATACTCTCTCTTTCCGCCCTCTTATTCAAAACATATGGTTCGAATTTTGATCTCTCAACTTTTTCAAATCTAAAATTTCCTCGCTCTCTTTCGCTTGTTCTTTCACCGTTGTCTTCCGTCACACTCGCTGCTATCGACATGCAAAGCAAAGGCGCTTACGATAGAGAATAAATTTTTTAGTTAATTTAAATCCAACTCAATTGATTGGATAAACTTTGAATAAACTTTAATCTAGTTCAATTAGCTAATTCTAAATAAATTTTAATCTATTCAAAAATATGTGGCTTGACTTTTAATCTCTTGATTTTTTTTTCAAATCTAAATTTTCCTCATTCTCGCTTTTTCTTTTGCCACCGTTTTCCGTCACTATTGTTATTGCCGGCAAGTAAAGCAAAGGGCGATGGTGGCAGTAGAGGATAAACTTTTAATTAATTTAAATCCAACTCAATCTATTGAAACAAAAATATAGTTGATTGAAAGCATTCCAACTCTCAATACAGTTTGTAGTAAATTTTTGAGTTGATTCAACCATTCAGTCAACTGAGACTCACCCAATTGAATCTGCTAAGTATCCAATTGACATATTATTTCTTCATCAAAATTTCTTACACGCCATCACGGCGTCATCTCTTGATGTTGTTTCTTGAAAAATGAAATCCCCAAAGATTACATTTAATTATAAATCTCTCACCTAGCTTTTGATCTTCAACCCATGAGTCTACATCGATGTAGACTCGTGATATCACGATCGAGGCCTTTAGTCTCTCATATGCATCGAGTCTTCCAAGTTTATTCACGTCATCCTTTGTCTTAGCTTGCTTTCGAGTCCTCATTCTTATGTTTCAAAGGCACTAAACTAACAATCACTCTATGTTTCACATTCTAGAATTTTTCCTTGCTAGAAATTTCCAACCTGCATGCACACCGCTAACTAGACGGTATGAAGTAATCAACACAACTCAACCCCACTTAATCACAATTTCCATGCAACCAATCCTCTTAATCAAAACTTAACCACTTGAAGTATCATTGCAAAAACAGTTTTACTCGTATGAGTTTGTTGAGCTCTACATGCAACCTACTACTAACCTCCAACACACTCGATGCACATATTAAAAATGCAAAATAAATATATTTTTATAGTTTACTATTTCTATTACCTCTTGTAAATTTAATAGGAAACATTAGATGAACAAATTTTTATTTACAATATCAATTCCACAGTTTTAAACATCAGTTTTTTTTTATAACTTTGTTTGGGAAAAAATAACAAATTGTCTTTGGATATTCTTGGAATAAGATACATACGATTCTTAAAAAAAATAATGGCATTCAATATTTGTGGAAAACGTGCTAAAACTATTTCAAAACTTAAAACATGTGCATATTATTGCTACAAATGAACGTGAAATTTTGTTGAAATGTCAAAAGTTGATGTTATAACTTTCTTACTGAAAGATAAAAATAAGTTATTAACAGCCAAGTCCATAAAAGTACAATGTTCATGTTTTACATGCAAACTAGTGATTAAAATATCTTTTTTTCCAATTGTAAACATATATATAGATACTGCACTCATAATCGTTCATCCGTCTCACAATTCAGAAACACAGCAATTGTATATCCCAACTGATGCAGTCTCAGTGTAATAAATTTTATGATCCAAAATGTTGGACAATGTGGGGGATCAGCCTTTATACAAATATCCTAACTATATGCACAAGTTGAGTTCCAAGCTTCCACTTTCCCAAACGTTGCTTGGCCTTTTACTCTTCCTAATAAATTGATTGCATCCTCAATATAATCACTGCATCAATCTGCTACTCCACTAAAAACGCCGACAATTAGGTGTTGAGCGCACAAATGCTAACAAGAAAATTTTCAGTAAAAAGCTTAATAGAAGGGGGGAAAAGTACCACATTATGATGAAATAAAGATTATTTACCAGTATGAAATTTGACAGACAGCATTGTAGGTTGGAACTTGAATCCCCTGCCCAGGTCTCCAAAGAACAAAGAATGATTGTAGAGTTGCAACTTCCATACTTAGCAAATAAATTAGTTTTGGATGAAATTGGGACTGATAAAGCATGCCAGAACCAACACAAAAAAAAACGATCTGGCTGATCGTTTCTGTCAGTCATGTAGCATTTGCAGAGTCAGGAGTCTGGAAGACCTGAACTGGGATTTTGTGAAGGTTTAAGCTTCATTTGATCTCTCAAGGACTGAGGTGGCAGACGATCAGATTGCTTCTTATGAAGATCCCGTAAATTGCCGTGTCTCAGCCTACCAAACTGAGTGCTGAGTATGTCAGTTTTTGATGTCTTTCTTTCCCAAACTTTCAGTGAGCCTTGCTGCATTCCAGCTAAAAGATTGAGCTTTTGTTCATGGTAGGTAGTCCCGCTGAGATATATATCAGTTTTGCATTTTGACAAACTAGTGAAACCATCAGGATCACTAACATGCTGCGTTGATTGGCTGAATGGAATAGCACCATTGCCACCAGTCAGAGGCGTAGATGCACCTGAGGTGGCTATAGGACTTGAAATAGGAGATGGAGACATCCTTCCCCTCGCATGGCATGGAGATCTGGAATTCAAGTGAGGGCTTCCCATTGGAGAGACAGGACAAGATAAGTATCTGATAGGAACATCACTGCAAATCGAAAAGATAATCAGTCAGATAGTTAAAGAAAAAACTGGCTCCCATTGGGCTGCAATTTTGTTAGGCACTGCATGTGATTGATAGGAACAAGGACCAGAGTGCTAAAAGTATGCTTAACCACGTGTAGTGGTGTATTGGCCAAAAAAAAGTCTTAACAATATTGCATATGCATTTCAATAAATGCATTATTAGAAAGTTTTAAAATGTTTAATTTGTAAGATCAGGTCCAACAAAGTAACTGATAGCTCATTTGCGCGTATAGATGCTATTCGTTTAGCTGATTTTGGTTGTTCATAATAAGATGAGATGAGAGGTAAAACATTGCATATTATCTCAAGAAAAAAAAAGCATAACCCATTTTGCAATTACTATTCCAACAGTAAAAGAATGAGGATGCTATAGAAATTGAAAGAGTTTCAAACATAACATTTCATGTTTATCTCCAAATCATGTCCAAAGTTGAACCACACAGAATGCTGACCAAGCCATTCGTGTATTAAATTGATAGAGGAAACAACAAACAGATAAATAAAACCATAACTCTACAAAGGCAAAAAGAAAAAGTGATTTACCTTGTTGCTATAGTAGGTATTCCACCTCTTATGTGATTGATTGACATTCCTTCCATGTCCAGAGAAGACAAATTTTTCACATGGCCAGTTATCTGAAGTTTTATTAATAGCAGCATGAAAATTAAAGCACATAATAAGCATCAGAAAATATCAGGATCAAAGCAGATGAAAAATGAAGTAATAAAAGAGAAATATGGAGAAGAAAGCACAACAGGCTTAAAATAATTCCTATAAAAGCTACAAAGATTATATAACTAGACCTAGATTTTAGATTCATTATCTTTCAAGTTCTATAGATGTGCATCGCTCTGGAATATCAACATGTATTTAACCAAGTGTTTCTTAGTTCTCAGAGACGTGAGATTGGTTCTGTGCAAAACCTTGAACTGAGATTTCCTTTTCATTTATTATTTCATGTCTCGACAAAAATGGAAGTTCATCATTTAACTACTGCATAAAAAATTGTAACTTGAAAATTTCACAGGAAAAGTAGACAAACTAATGCAGCTTTATAAAGTTGCACATTATTTATGTGGAGCTATAATTCTTCCTAGTCTATTGACATGTCAATAGTTCAAGATAGAACCATGTGCCTCAATTGATCATTTGGTCTTATGGGGTTGTATGCCTTAGTGATCCCATAAGAGAGGAGAAAGAGCAAAAAAACTTATTATTGTGGATGATTAGGGAAATATAATGACGTTTCTTTTTTAAGCTTTTACAATAACCTGGTCATATTAAGTCTTGGAAAAATAGATTAGGCATATTTTAAATATTAAAAGTAGAAACAAAAAATGTGAAGTTTTGACATGTTAAAATTTGAACTAATTTTACTGAACTAGTTTAATTTTTACCAGTTCAACTTTATTAGCATCACATTTATTAATAAAGGAAAAAAAACACTGCAAATAAACCACTCTCAGAAAGCAATTCACCTTTATATTTGCTCCACTTGAAATGCCATCTAGCCATTCTAAAGGTTCAGAACAAATTGGGGATTTCTCAATTGATGATGCATTTTTCACAAATGGATGCTGCAAAAGCTCAGAAGCTGTAGGACGGTTAGATGGCTCACGCTGAAGACAATGCCTTATAAAATCCTTGCCATCATCAGAGAGGTGATCAGGGATTCTTGGGAGCTCTTTACTGTTTCCAATTTTGAACATTGCTGCAATCTATAAAACAAACAAGTGATAAATATTGCAAAGAAAACAAAACAGAATCAATACTTGGCCATGCATTATAAATGAAATAAAATCTTTATATAATTACATAACTCATATCAAGTGCATCTCAAGGAAACTATTCTCGAATTAGTACAAGCTAAGGGCGAGGTCACCTAAGAAAATTAATTACTGCAACGGACTTCCTGTTATGTTAGTTGCCGCTGGGTTCAGTGATTAGTGTAACTGGTGATACCATGTTGAGCAAATAACTAACTCCTTTCAAAGATGTGGAACAAACTAAGATTGACAAACAACTCAACCACAAATGGATATGAATCAAGAGCATTGGCATGTCATGCAAAAGGTGAACTAGTTATTCACCCAAGGTTTGAAATTTCATTCATTGGGTTCAATTCCCTGGCCAGAACGAACAATGAGGAAGGAATTGAAGAGAAGAACAAGAAGATTGGGGAAGGAGAAGAAAGAAGACAAGAGCTAGCACTATCCAACCATGATCTCATTGCAGTCGCCTCATGGAAGCTCATGCCTTGTTGCTGTCAATTGGAGCAAGTTTCATTATCTCAGACAGGTTCTGCATGTCGAATGGTGGCAGAATAAGATGTTCGGCATGTGCCAAATTGCACAAAAAAAAATTATAAACCATGTGATCAACCATCACAAATTTTCTCAAAATTAATGTGTTGATGATAGAGAGTAATTAGATCTATGGTCCTCACTTTAAAAAAGTATGACAGTGACTTATTTGTGTATGTTCTTAAATATAAAAGGTTCATGCAAGGAAACTAGTAATAGATATGCTTTCTGGATTTCATATCAGTGCATTAGAAATATCCAAGCATCACTCTAAACAAGTTACATGCTCTCAAAGATCAGGTAACAACCCCTTCATATTGACTCCAAGGTGGTTTTGATGTAGCCATCTCCAAGACAGTACACCCTAGACTCCAAATATCCACCGCAAGGTTACATCCATTTGAATTCTTGATGACCTAACCGAACAATCATAATACGAATTAATTTAGATGTATGATTGAAAAAAAAATATTGGAGAAAATAATACCTCTGGAGCCATCCAATATGGGCTTCCCTTGAATGATAAGGGACATGATTGTCCAGTAATTTAATTTAGATGTATGATTGAAAAAAAATATATTGGAGAAAATAATACCTCTGGAGCCATCCAATATGGGCTTCCCTTGAATGATAAGGGACATGATTGTCCAGTAATCTGACAAGCACAACATTAGGTGATCAATATTGGGTTCAGACAGAGAAAAAAGCCTTATTTTTCTGATTTCAGAATAGATTTTAGGAAATAGTTTTATGTACTAAGCCATGTACAAAATAATTTAAATATCAAATTCACAAAAGCATTGGAAAAATGAGAATACATTTCAAATTTGGTGTAATGATCTTGTGGAATTCTAGTGAACTGATGGAAATAAAGGTTGACGCATATTCTTATCTTACGGTATACCAAAATTCAGCTGCAGTTGACTTGATCAAACCATTGTACTCTGATAGCAGACTTTCAAAGTATACATAGACATACTTATTATCTCTGGAAAAAGAATATTAATCATGAATTATTAAACAATCTTAGTTTCATATAGTTATAAGTTGGGTCAACAACAATAACAACTAAGCAATTATCTCACTAAGTGGAGTCAACTATATGAATTTTTCTATGTTATTAGGTTCATCTACTATATTATCATCTATATTTAAATAAATTTTATTTTATCTTATCGTTGTTAACCAAGTTTTTTTTTATTTTACTCTTCCTCGATTAGTGTGTATTTGACATGGTCTAACATTGTTTATCTAGGACATTTATTGATCGTCTAAATGCATTTTCATACAATCTTAAATGCGAGTCTCTCTCATAGTTTTCCCTCAATAGATACAATCTTAACTTTCTTTATGCTATCATTTCTTATCCTATCAATTTTCATATATTCACACATCCACCTTAACATTCTCATCTCTACGATTCTCATCTTTTGCTCGTGTGCTCAATTCATAGCTCAACATTCAATTGCATATAAAATAGTAAATCTAACCGTCGTTTTAGAGATTTAGAGGGTATATTACGATCATAAAAAAAACCTAACGTCCTTTATTTCAACCAACTTACAGGTATCCTATGTAAAATATCACTAACAACCTCTCCATCCTTTGCAAAAATAAATCTACATACTTAAAACTCTCAGTTACATGTGGCGAGGTAACTTGTCATCTTCTATTTTAATAATTGCCTTACTTCATCTACTACTACTAAATTTAAATTTCATATGTTGTCTTTACACTACCAAGTCAAAACCTTTTAGTATTAGTATTTCCTATCAAGATTTGAGTTTAGTATTTACTTCTTCACGTGTCACATCGACCAAAATAATATCATCGGCAAAAAATATGCACTATGCACTATGCACTATGATAACACGTCTTAGATATGTTCAATAAGTTTATTCATGGCCAATGTAAAAAGATAAGGACTTAAAATTGATTATTGATGTAACCTTAACTTTATAGGAAATATTTTGATTAATTAGAGTATTCGCTCTTATAATTCATACATATTCTTAATTATATTTCTTTCCTAGAATTCTTCACATAATTTCCCTCGGGACTGTCATAAATTTTCTAGGTCAATAAATATCACGGGTAAATCTTGTTTCTTTTCTTGATACTCTTTGAAAAGATATATAACTTTTATCGTCGACCTTTAAGGCATTAATCCAAATTGATTTTTGATCACCTTAATCTCCTTTTTAATCATTAATCTATCATTATTTCCTAAAGTTTCATAGTATGCGCCATTAGCTTAATACCACTATAATTCACATAATTTTTACATTTCCTTAGTTTTTATACAAAGAACTAGAGTACTTAACCTCTATTAATCAAGCATTTTCTTCATTTTTAATATTAGGTTGAATAATTCATAAGTCATTCAATACGTTGTTTCCATAAGCACTTCCATATCTTTATTAGAATAGCATCCATTACAACATACTATTTTTCCATTTTGTATCCCATTAACGTCTATTCTACTTTTGGAATTTAAATTCTCCAATAAAAAATTAAATTTATATACTCCTTTAACCTACTTAAATTTCGTAAGCTAAGTTAGTCACCTAAACCTTAGTAAAAAGTTGATGAAAATATCATTTCCATCGCTCCTTTATTTCCTCATCCTCCAACTAATACCCTATTTGATTCATCTTTAATGCATCTTATTTAGGTAATATCCTTTCTTTTCTCTTGCTTTAGCTATTTTATAGCTATCACTTACCCTTTCTTTTATGTCAAGATGTTGTTACAAGCGGTTGAAAGCTTTATTATTGACTTTACTCACTACCATTTTTCTCTTACTATTGTATACGTTTTAAAGTTTTATTTGTTCTTGCAAATGCACAGTAACTTATAGGCAATTCATTTTTTTTTATCACTTTCTCCTATACTTTTCTATTTCACCATCAAGATTCTTTATTTAGTGATGTGCATCCTCTTGACTTGTCAAGTACACTCTTGGCCACTGTTTTCAAATTTGATGCCATCATATTTAAGTCGTCATGTAATTCTCCTAAAATTTGAGGAGAATCAGTATATTCACATTATTCCAAGGTTAAAAATTTCAATCCGATTCAAAATGTCACCAGAGACCGTATTTCAGAACAATATCATTCTATTTCAGTTATCTGTTAATGACTCCAAAAAGGAGGTGGAGGAAGAGTACAAGGTAGAGGAGGCAGGTGAGGTAGAGTAAGAGGAAGAAGTGCATCAGAACCCAATTTTCTTCAGCGAATTCCTCATGATGTCTTCGTGGTCACCAAAAAAGAACACAGAAACACAATGTTATTGGGGCATCACTCACAGAAGAAGAGATGTACCAAAAGGTCTTAAACCCTAGTTTGCTTTAACAAAGTGCTTCTCATAGCCTCTAGCATCTCGCCACTTGCGAAGGAAGAAGGCAGAGAAGCAAAGTGTTGTCGGGGCATCGCTCATAAAGAAAGAAGGGTACTATAATCCTAGTGGTTTCGGCAGTGTGTTTCTCATAGATACAGTGTTGACAGGGGGTATCATCCATTCTCGTATATTAGTTGGCGAGCAAAGTGAAAATTTTCACCTGTGCTATAAAACTATTTTCATAGGGCAAGGGATGTAAGAAACAAATTCAACTAGGCAAACTAGCATGGAGGACCATTGAATAATTTAATTTTCATAGCATGTACAATAAGTTCCAAAGCTGAGAAAGATTGATACATATGAATCACACATAATACCCATAAGCTTAATCTTTAGAAGATTATTCTCCACTAACCTGCTCAGTAAATTGTCTCAGAAGTACTATTCTAATATTAGTCTGGTAAATCATATGAACGAAAATATTTGGCATCAATAGCGAATAGAAAAGCCCTACAGGAACAACTCAAAGAGCTAAAACAGCACTGAATTGTGAAATAAAGAAAGTGTACACAGTTAGTTTGAAAAAAGCATGCTAGATATGTGAGATAAGCATTATAAAATTTTGTCCAAACAGATTTTCCAAATCACATTATATGAATTGTGAACTGTAAACATAAACATTGTGTATACAGTTTCACTATAAAATAACATGAAAGATGTGTGGTATGAGCATGACAACATTTCAAACAAACTGATTTTGAAGCACATATTGTGTTGGAATGACTAGTCAAGTAATATGAATAAACATATACTATTCCTAGAACCTTAATCTTTGAAGATGTTTCTCTCCACTCACCCACTCAATATTTTATCCTAATGTACAATTTAAAATTAGTTTCACAAATCATTCGGATCAAACCAAGTGGCACTTGTGAATAAATTGCCAAAATACCACCCAAAGGAACAACTCGTAGCTAAAAAACCTAGAAATTTTCAGAAAAAAAGAAGTATGATACATTTAATTTCACAAGAAAAAAATGCAAGAATATTGAGATTGGAAAACTTTTCTCCCAAATACAAATTCTGAAGCCCATATTGCATTAGAAAGTCTAGTCATAGTATGCCAGGGTACAAGGATATAATTGCCCAAAAAGTGTTTGCTTTATTTTAAAAGAGATAAAAGCATACATGTTTTGCCATTCCAAAATCTGCAAGCTTAACACGGCCATTTGGATCTACCAATATATTTGCACCTTTAATGTCCCTGCAGAAAGAAATCCAGGTTTACACATCATTTCCTAAGAGTCAGATCACTCAAAAGAAATACTTCTTTGTAATACCTATGAACAGTATTTTTAGCATGCAAATATGCTAGTCCAGAAAGAATTTGCTGAGTATAGCTCCGAATTGCTGGCTCACCAAATTGGCCATAATCCTGAAGGAGTTTATGTATTGAACCGCCGGAAACATATTCGAGGTAAATGTAAAGTTTGTCATCAATCTGTTTGAAGAAAATATATAAATATATATAAGAATCAAACCACAGATATATGACAGAAATATATTGTTGTTTACTAGGAATAGTGGAGAGAAACACAAAATACTATAGATAGTTATATCTTCAGGTCAAATTCTATTGAGACCCTAATACTATTGAGCTCAGCAGTTAGCCATAGTATATTTCTTCGTCAATAGTGTACGTAGGTTACCTTCATCTACATGTGAATATAACCAATGTAGATATATTAATGTGCCTTTCCCACTGAATTGCAAACCAAGAGATGGGATATAAATATCAACAGGTCCATGGTGACTACCAAACTTCTAAACTGGATCTTTAGCAAGCAATTCAAAGTAGATCTAGGGGGTTATAAAGCTTCCTAAAAAAACAAATAATATACAAGTATTGTGTAGCTTCTTGGGGTAAGACTTTCTAGGTATCTTCAGGACAGAGACATTTGTGTCAAATAAATTTTGTCCTCCAAAATGAAAGTAGTTTAGATTGTTAGGCATGCAAGCATGCTCATATTCACTATTCTTTAAAATTTAAAAGAAAAGCATGTTCAACCATAAAGTTCAGGTATCACTGAAAGCAATGAAAATTGATATCTCACTGAAAGATATGTTTATTAAATATTTGGTTGTTAATGGTCAGATAAGAAATCATTTATATTTATAGACTAAACTAGTAGTATTGACAAGCCAAGCCACATGTGACATGTCCTGCCCCATCACATTATTAGTCGTGACTAGTGCCAATAAATTGAACAAGACATGTTAAACAAGATCTCAGATCAGTTTGGGCAGCGGGAGCTTGACCTACAGACCATCCCCAAGAGGTTTCATAGCATTCCAAGCTGCATCTCTATCATTCTAGCATTTTCTAAAATACCCAAAAATTCTTCTCTAATCTTGTAGAATACTCTAAATAAGTGCAATATGAGAGCTTCTAGGATTCTCCATTAAATATTCCTTCAAAAATGTTCTAGAGACTTAATCTCTACCGTAAGCTTCTTTAAATTTTAGTTGTTCATTCTTAGATTAAATAGTATAATCAGATTAGCTACCTTTATTTGTACATCATCTAAATACCTTTCCTTCCCAAAAAATTTTCTGAGTTCTTTGCTTGTTTGAGTTAGGCTTATTTAGTAGCATACAAGGAAGAGCATCTAAGTGATGCACAATGCTAGTATCTAAGGATTCAGCACATGATAAGTGGTATCGTAGCCAAGTTATCGTCATGTCAAGCGTCGCTGAGCAATCAAAGAGTTGCAAGGAAGACAACTCCTAGCAATCAAAGAACTGCAAGGACAAGTCATGAAGCATTATCACTGTCTCTAATGCCCATCTAGCTAAGTTGGAGTTGGCCTTTGGTGACTTCCAAAAGAAGTAACTTGACCTCACGGCAATTCAGGAGGAAATAAGTGGGGAGCTACAGGGGGCTCTTAGTGCTACTCCAGAAAAGTTGCATAAGTGGGACTGTGCTTTAGAAGCCATGATTGAAGCATTGAGATTTTAAGTGTGTGAACTCGAGGGGTAAGTTTAGAGCATATCAGGCAAACATGGAACAAGGAGGGACCATTGCCCAAACACTGGCAAGGGTGGACTTGCCAAAGCCGATGGTCTATGTCAGCAGGAAGCATGTTGCCAAAGACATCGATAACTTCCTTTGGGGCATTGAGCAATACTTGGAGCACAAGGTGGTTGGATGACCCCACTAAGGTACACACTGCAACAACGTATACAAGTGTCATTGCAATGACATAGTAGAGGTGAAGGTGTGATGATGTAAGGCATGGGGGCACCAACATCAATATTTAGAGGGACTTTGTTACGGAGGTCAAACAATAGTTCTACTCGAGTATACCGAGGATGAGGCGCAGGCAAAGTTACGTCACCTCACTCATAAGGGGGAAGTATGCACTACCAAGAGTTTCAAGAGCCAATGCTTAAAGTGCCTCAAATGAATGACAAAGATGCCTTATTCGCCTTCATGGACAAGCTGAAGGGGTGGGCCCAAATAGAGTTGCAACATAGGAGAGTGAAAACTCTTTCTCAAGCCATTGTCGCCACCGAGTCACTCATCGAGTTCAAGAAATCGACTTCTTAAAACTCAACAACCAATCTGGAAAGAATCAAATATCTAACGAGGATAATTCCAAAAAGTCACACTTCAAGGGCAATCTATCTAAAAAAAATTGATAAACAAAGCATTAAGTGCTTCGTTTATGAGGGACCACATTGGGCAAGGGAGTGCCCAAAACGATGTAAACTCTCAGCCATCATTTAAAAAGAAGAAGAACATGGGAATAAGACATTACAATTGGGGGCTCTATGCCAATTGAGTGTCATAAAAATCGAAGCCTTTGACCAAGATGAAGGAATGATATTTGTGGAAGCTGAAATATTAGGGCATAGACTCATTACCTTAGTTGACACTGGGCCATCTGAGATATTCCTCACCAAGGATGTAGCAGACAAATTAAGCCTAAAACCACACAAAGAGGGGATGCTTGAAAACAATTAATTCAAAAAAGTCACAATCATTGTGTGGTGTCAAGGTAAGGAGACCTATTCTCATGCACGATTATGAAATGGTTATTGGAGTTTCCTTCTTAGAGTGCTCGACCCAAAACATCAATGTGCAGTGCCAATCAAGTGACAGATTGGTCCTGTTATAAAGTTATCATGTAACTTATAGAAGGATTGCAGAATAGTGAAGTTACCTTTGTGGCTACACTCAAAACTCATGATATGGACCCAGCAATATCTCATTCCCCAAGAGGTGTGCAGTGCAGAAGAATTTAAGGACATCATACCTCTAGAATTACCAAGAAACTACTCTCGAAGCATGAAGTGGACATGCCATTGAAGTCATTCCAAAAGCTAAGCCCCTAACCCGAGCTCCATATCGAATGCCATCCCCAAAACTTAAAGAAATGCGAGGGCAATTGAAAGATGTGAGCTTCATCAGAGCATCCAAGGCATCCTATGGAACATCAGTGCTACTCCAAAGGAAATCTGATGGATCGCTTCATAGACTATCAGACTCTTAACAAGCTAAAAGTCAAGAACAACTACTGTATCCTACTCATTGCAAACTTGTTTGATGAACTTAGCACTGGAACTTACTTCTCAGAACTGGACTTGAGGTCGGAATATTTGCAAGTGTGGATAGTTGAGGAGGACATTGCGAAAACAGAATGTAGTACCTGCTATGGTTCTTTCAAATTCTTGGTGATGCCCTTTAGCCTCACCAATGCCCTCAAATTCTTGTGGTTGTATGCCTTGATGATATTGTTAAATATAATCGCATGCTCAAAGAACATGTACAGCATCTCTCTAGTCCTTGAGGTATTTTAGCCAATGGACTATATGTGAAGGAAAAGTGTGCATTCACACAACTATAGGTATCCTTTTGGGAGTTGGGCAAGGTTGCATCTGCATGGATGAAAGCAAAGTGCGAGCCATCCGACAATAAGAGCCCAAAAAATCACTAAGTTGTGGTCTTTCTTGGGGTTAACTAACTTCTATCGACACTTTGTCAAAGGATATTCTCATATTACTACTCTTTTTACCTGACTTATTTAAGAAGGGCAAAGTTTGGGATGGGGATAAGCCTTCAAAAACTTAAAGAATGTCATGACAAAGGAATTTGGTCTTCACACTTCTAGTTTATACCAAGCCATTTAAAGTGCAACCCGATGCATTGCACTAAACCATTGACAGAGTACTCATTCAAGAGGGACATCCTATAGCTTTTGAAAGTCAAAAGCTAAATGACACCAAAAGACAATACACCATTCAAGAAAAGGATAAGACAGTTGTAGTCCATTGTTTGCAACTTTAAAGGCATTATTTACGTGGGTCAAAATTTGTGATCATCGAATAATGTAGCCATGAGCTATTTTCAAACTCAAAAGAAATTATCACCCAAGCAAGCAAGATGGCAGTATTTCCTTGTCGAATTCAATTATGAGATCCAGTACAACCCGCCAGGATTGGTTAACTTAGTGGCAAATGTACTATGTAGGAAGGTTGAACTTGTTGTCATCTCACATGCTCAAGGAATTCTAGTGGATCGCATCAAGAAAGAAATGACTCATGACCCTCAAGCTACAACCATCCTAGCCAAAGTAAGTCACATACATGTGCCCACTCATGAGGGATTGTGACAAGAAATACTTGAAGGTTATCACGACTCCATGTGCGTGAGGCATCCTTGTGTTTAGCGCACACTCTCACTCTTCGAAAAGCACTACTATTGGCCACATCAACAGAAAGATGTGGAGTCTTTTGTAAAGGCATGTCTTGTGTGTCAACAAGATAAAGGAGAACCATATGCACTAAAGGGACTTCTCCAACACCTTGGCAAAGCATCTCAATAGACGTCATCATTGGGCTTCCTCCATCAGATGGGTGCGGGAGTATTATTGTCATGCTAGATAGGTTTTCAGAGTACGAAACTTTCAACCCAACACCAAAGAATTGCACAGTCAAGACTCTTGCTTACAACAAATTTTGAACTGAACAATATAGCTCCTTAGATCAAACTTGAGTTTCTCTACAAATATGCACCACCAGACAATGGACAAGCAGGCAAGCAGGCAATATCTTACTCGAGGCATACCTTCGGCACTTCATAAGCATCAACCAACGAGATTGGGTGAAACTCCTTGACCTTGCCCAATTCTCCTTCAACTTGCAAGTAAATGAGTCAACAAGGAGCTCATTCGAGCTTATCTCGAGCCACCAACCCACAACACCACAAGGCAATGCCGCCAGATATTTTAAATTTGCTAAGAGATAGTAAGAACAAGTGGGCATCGAAAACTTATATTTGCATAAGGCAACAAAATACATGAAGAAGTGGGCTAAGAGGAGGATTCCGACAAGTTCAGAGTTGGAGACCTTGAGTTAGTCAAGATATACAATCAACAAAAACACAAGGGACACCACAAAGGTATAATTTGAAGATACGAGGGATCATTATGCATTGTGGGACAAGTGGGCAAAATGGCATACAAACTTGAGTTGCCACCAAAACTTAAGAATTCCACCCAGTTTTCTATGCAAGTGTCCTTAAGCCATATCATGAAGACATGGAGAACCAAACAGAAACATATCGAAAATAGCGCCTTTAAGAGTGAAGATATCACACAACCAAGAGGTGCAAATCATCTCAGGCGATCAGGTTATCCGAAGGAAACATCACTTACAAGCCAACAATATCTTATAAAGTGAAGAGGATTTCTAGATAGCGAAGCTAGTTGGACACTCCAAGGGACTTTGACAATTCAAGGACCAGATTGATCTATTCTATAAGAGCAATGAGGATATTTCAAGCATAGGGGTGGAAGGATGGCACGGTCCGTGATATCCAAGATGTTTTGGAACATTCCAAGTTGTATCTCCATCATTTTAGAATTTTCTATAATACCAAAAGATTCTTCTCTAATCTTATAAAACACTCTAGATAAGTGTAGGAGAGCTTCTAGATTTCTCATTAGAAACAGCTTCAAGTGTTTTGGAGACTTAATTTCCATTATAGGATTCCTTAAATCTTGTCATTCATTCCTAGATGGAATTTAAGTAAAATAGCTTTCCTCCCTTCCCAAGCTTTTTTAGGTCTTTTGCTTGTTTGAGTTAGGCTTACATAGCATCATACAAGAACAGTGTCTAAGTATTGCACAGCGCTAGTATCTAAAGATTTCAGCATATGACACCAAGCTTGGCCATGCTAAGCATGGCACGAACTTGAGATCGGCATGAAATTTGCAAAAATACGGCTTGATCTTTCAAAAACCAACTAATTTGGGGCATTTAGTCAAATTAAAACTCAAATTACCAAATTAACCTAACAATTTCTAAGAAAAATAAATTTTCCTTAAATAACCCAATCTCACTCCTTATCCCTCATCTAAACAACTAAGATTCCGATTCTCAGTCTCTCAATTTCCATTCTCTTGTTACAAATTTGATATGTAATATTCTTGTATAAATTTGAGATATAATATTTATGTTGTAATAAATTGAATGTATTATATTAAAGTGAAGATATAATCTTGTAATTATGTAGATAATAAATTTTTAATAAATAATTTTTCTATATTAAAAAGTCATAATATTTACTTTTTGTTTGTATTATTATTTTCTCTTTTTTTTTATAGAATTTTTAGTTAAAAATAGTTTAATAATATATTCATGCTATGAGCACGCATCAACAAGAGCAAGGGTTGCTAGAAATTTCATGGGCCTCATGGGCCGATATGAATATGTGCATAACCCATTATAGTTAGACTAGAGATATCCAATCAGTCCTTCAATTTAAAATGGCAACTAAAGTTGATTTAAATTGATAAGAAAATTGTGAATATTTAGTCTAATAGTCAAAATCTCAATTTAGACATCAACTCCCAAAAAGACACTAACAAAGTGTTGCATAATGTGATGGGAAAATTTCATTTTACTCTATATCTTGTAAATTTTCAAAATATCTCCAAGATTTACAAAATTATAAAATGCACCCCCAATCCACCACCACTACACATAAACACAGTTTCCAATCTCATCTCATCATTTTAGCCCTCAATCACAACCATTGCCAATTAAGTTAATAGAATAACATATGTATTTTCAACCCAAATGAAGTGATGTGTTTGCCATGGCATGATTCATTAAATGCCAGTTTTAATATCAAAAATAAAACACAAAATAGCACATATATCAAGCAATGAATAATTGAACACCCAAAAGGCTAATATGCTTAGCAAGAGTTTTGACAGAGATAAAATAGTGTGTCATAATTGAGTATCCAAAAAGGTAAAATGCCTAACATTAGTTGAGAGAGATGGACTATTGTGTATCACTGTGTTTACATGAGTCAACCATAACACCCTAAATACCTAGAATGGGGTAGTTTGATATACAACATATAATTATAACTCTAATAACCTAATAACTTGTATATGTATTATTTATGCTTAGCTTGCGGCACAAGAGTTGTACAAATTAATTTGGAGAAGAAATAATTTTTTTAAATGTTTTACAAGAGCTATAAACCTTTTAAAAGATTTAGCAAATAAAACAACAATTTAGTGCACTGCATAGTCAAATTTCCTTAATACTCACTCTACGTATCCAAATTTCATATTTATCAAAATATATACTTATTTTCTATTATAACCCTCTTTTATCAGTAGTGGATTGTTTCTAACTCATCGATTGTTATGTATCTAATTGACTATCACAGTTAATTCATGAATGTTTTGTGCTCTATCTATGGACTCTAATAAGTTGTATCAGTGGACAACAAAAATATTTTCTATCGGCCTATAACAAATCTAGACTAGCAATCGACTAATCTTGGCATTTATGTCAACAACAACAACCACCAAACCAGATCCTACTAAGTGAGGTCGGCTAAATAGATTCTTCTACGTCATTGGACTCGATCCCCTACTACATCATCATATATATTTAAATAAATTTTATTTCATTTTATTATTACTAACCAAGTCATTTTTGGTTTTCCTCATTTGATGTGCATATTTGTTATAGTTTCACATCGCTTAACTCGAACATTTATTGGTCGTCATGTTCATATCATCTTAAACGTGTTTCTAGAACCCCGACTTTTTCTCTAATATTTTCATTTCTTATCTTGTTCATCCTTGTATATCCACACATTCACCTTAACATCTTCATCTCAACAACTCTCAAGCTCATATGTTCGAGTCATAATCCAACATTCAACTTCATATAACATAACAGGTCTAACTATCATTTTGTAGAACTTCCCTTTAAGTTTTAAATGTAGTTTATAATCACATAGAACATCCAATGCTCTCCTCCATTCCAATCATTCTATTTATATTCTATGTAAGACATCTCTTTCAATCCGTCCATCCTTTTGCAAAAAATATTCTAAATTCTTAAAGCCCTCGGTTTTAGAAAACTCGTCATCTCTTATCTTAATAATTGTCTCATTATATCTAATATTGTTAAACTTAAATTCCATATATTATATTTTTACTCTACTGAGCCTAAAATCTTTCACTTACCGTGTTTCCCACCAAAATTCGAGTTTTGCATTTACTCTTTCATGCGTCTCATCTAACAAAACAATATCATCTACAAACAACATATACCATGGTACCATGTATTGGATGTGTCCAATGAGTTCATGATTAGTGTAAAAAAATAGGAACTTAGATATGATCCTGATATAACTCTACCTTTATGGGAAATAATTCGGTTAATCCACCTGAATTCTTCACTATTGTCATATATATCCTTAATTAATTCAATATATGCTACACTAACACTTCTCTTTTCTAAAATTATCCATATAATTTCTCTTGTGGCTATATCATAAGCTTTTTCTAGATTTACAATTATCATGTGTAGATCTTGCTTTTGTTCTCAATATTTTTCAATTAACTTGTATTGTCGACCTTCCAGACATGAATTCAAACTAATTTTCAATCACTGTGGTCTCCTTCCTTAATATTTTTTATTACTCATTTTTAAAATTTCATGGTATGACTCATTAGTTTAATTCCCTTATAATTTGCACAATTTTGTACGTCTCATTTATTCTTATACAAGAAAACTAGAGTACTTATCCTCCATCGATTAAATATTTTTTTAGTTTTCAATATCAAGTTAAATAACTTTGTAAACCATAAAATACCTTGTTTCCCTATGCACTTTCATACTTCTATTGGAATATCATCTCGTCCCACTACTTTTTCATTTTACATCCTATTTAAAGCTTGTTCTACTTCTAAAATTGAATTATATGATAAAAATTTAAATTTTTATACTCATTTAACTTATTTAAATTACCTAAGTTAAGCTGGTCACCTAACTTTCATTAAAAAATTGATGAAAATATATCTTCTACCACTCTTTTATTTCCTAATCCCTATTGCATTCATTTTTAATATATCTTATTTTGGATAAGATATCTTATCTTCCTCTCTCTCGCTTTAGCTATTCTGTAAATATCTTTTTCCTCTTCTTTTGTATTAAATTTTCAATATAAGCGTTCAAAAGTTTTTTTTTAACTTTATTCACGGCTTTCTTAGCCTCTTTTTTAGCTACTATATATTTTTTTTAAAAAAATTCTCATTTTTACAAGTATAGAATGTCTTATAGGATGTTCGTTTTTCTACAACTTTCTCCTGTACAGCATTGTAGGAAGCACAACTGGAACCTGAAGATCATTCATGAATCTTTCCAGCCATATTAGCACGCACACAAAATTCCATGTGCAATGGCTTAAAATTCAGCTCTTTATTATTCACGGCTACAACAGATTTCCTCTTAGTCCCCCAAGAAACCAAGTTACCCCAAAACTTGCTGCAAAAGCCAGAAGTAGACTTGTTGTCAGTGATAGAACTTGCCTCACTTGCATCAGCAAAGCTTTATATTCTTTGATTGTTACTCTTCTGATATGACATCCTTTCCAACAGCCCCTTTTAAATACCTTTAGATGCAGGATGCAGTGTCTAACTGTTGTTTTGGTGGTGAATGCATAAGCTAACTTATTTACTGAAAAAGTAAATCTGGTATAGGAAGAGCAATATAAACAAATTTTCCCACCGGCCTTTGGAACATGTCATTGTCGACTGGAGAATCTACTTCAACATTCATCTTTCAATTCGCCATGGGAGTATCTATAAGTTTGCAACTCAACATACTTGTTATTTTTTCAAGAGATCTAGGGCATATCTTCTTTGGGAGTAAAAATACCTTCCTTGCTCCAAACTACTTCCATTCCCAAAGAAGTACTTCATGGGACCAAGATAGTTGACTTCAAACTGTCCTCAACAGTTGCTTAAGCGTTACAATTTCTTCCTCATCATCATCTGTTATTGTGAAATCATCAACATGCACAATTAAAATGGCCTTTATATTACTTGTAAGTTTATGAACAAGGTATGACCAGCTTGCCCTTAAGTATACCCTAAGTCTCTTACAATAGAGCTCAATCTTGTGAACCAACTAGCAAGCCCTTGGAGACTGTTTGAAACAATAAAGTGATTTTCTCAGCTTGCAAGTTTATGAACAAGCTATGATCAGCTTGCCCTTGAGTAAACCCTAAGTTTCTTACAATAGAGTTGAATCTCGTGAACCAACTAACGAGTCCTTGGAGACTGTTTCAAACAATAAAGAGATTTTCTCAGCTTGCAAGTTTATGAACAAGCTATGATCAGCTTGCCCTTGAGTATACCCTAAGTCTCTTACCATAGAGCTGAATCAGCTATGATCAGTATGCCCTTGAGTACAATGCATCCTTCCCCGAGACCCCGCATAGCGGGAGCTTCGTGCACGGGCTGCCCTTTTAAGCAAACTCACCCGTACTCTTAATTGTTGTCTCATTCTTTCCTAATAATTATCTTTTTCAGAATCTTATGGCAAAGAAGATTATTGATAAAGGATTTGAGTTTGGGGGACGCTACATCCATGATGTACAGGTACCAAAGTCTATCTCTTTTCTGGAATAATCACTCTATTCGAATCACATTGACGGTTGGATCATCCTTTTCTCTCAGTATTGAAAAACCTTGTCCCCAATTTTATAGTCTATCCTCATTAGATTGTGGCATGTCCCTTTGCTAAACACCATCATCTTAGTTCATGTCCAAGAGTCAACAAACGAGTACTCCTTTTAAATTAGTTCATTCAAATGTTCAAGGACCTTGTCTTATTATGTCTCAAACTAGGTTTAAGTATTTTGTTACTTATGTTGATGATTATTCTCACGTGACATAATTATCTTTGATGAAAAGTTGTTTTGAGTTATTCTTCATTTTTAAATTAAAACTCAATTTAATGTTCCTATACAAATATTATGAAGTGATAATGCTAAGAAATACTTATTGGAATCTTTTCAAACTTACATGACTCCAATGGCATTCTCCAGAGAACTCTTGTGTAGACACACCATCTCAAATAGGAGTTGCTAAGATAAAGAATAGACACCTTGAAAATTCAACAGTTTATTATTTTAAATGCAAGTTCCTAAATTTTGGGTTGATGCAATTTCCTCAGCTTGTTGTCTAATTAATCATTATGCAATCGTCTGTTCTTTAAGGTGACTCCTCGTCACATTTTCTTTCTAAATAAGTCATTGTTTCTTATTAAACTTAGAACATTTAACTATACTGATGCGGCGATAAGGAGGGGCCCACCCGGCAGGGTCAGTTGCCACGATGGAGGTCAGAGTCAAGGCGGTAAACGTTCAGGTATCATATGGTCAAACGGAGGATAATCACATTGGCCGGTCGAGCGACCAGGCCCCCGACCGGGAGAAGGCTCTGATTCAACCCCACCTTTGACTCTGGGAGGTGTCAAACGACCAACGCTCAATGGAGTGTTGTTGGACGCCAGGAGGAGGAGACGATATGCAGAATCCTGACCGATCAACTACCCCACTCTGTCAGGCAATAGGACTCGGCTCAGACTTAGCGGAGTTCTAGCCAAGCGAACGAGGCACTAGCACAGCGGAGTTCCGACCGAGCGACTAACCCGCTCAGCCCAGCAACGGACCCACTGTGTTATCTCTCGACATCCTTTTGGGAATTAGTGTCGCTGACACCAGGCATGGTCGATAGGAAGATCGTACGACGGAAGCTTCCACTGTCACATTAGAGATATGCTCGGCTTGTTAAGGTATTGTGTCAGGATACTTTACGGACAAGTCTTTTCAGGGGAAACTTCGAGAAGCGTGCTTGCCTAGGAAAGTGTGTGCGCACTACAAGAGCTCTATATAAAGAGAGGTCCAAGTATCGGCGGAGGTACACGATATACACTATTTGCGCTACAGTCTTCATTCTTGTTGCTCCGCCTTCTACATCATCGCCGGTGACTGACTTGAGCGTCGAAGGGTCAACGCCGAGGATCCCTTCCCTGGCTCAACACTGACGTCATCTGTCTTGCAGGGCGGAGCGGAGCGGAGTCTACGAGCGGTCAGCAGGACATCCACATCCCCAGCTTTCCATTTCATCGACTTTCAGACAGGATCATATACCTACTTTGTTCGGGATATTCGTCCTCAAGTTATAAAACTTGATCTAAAATCTCTAAAGTATGTTTTTCTTGGGTATTCTCGCGTTCAAAAAAGATATAGATGTTACAATACTAATCTTAGCAAGTATTTGGTGTCAATTGCTCTTCACAAAGATAAACATCAATGTACTTATCCAATGTCTTCTTTTGTGTCTTATAACCACTTATCATCATCTACCTATTCCTTTATTGCGCCTCTTGATTCTATATCTCTTCCAAAGACGGTTCATGAAACTCTATCCTAGTTGGCGTAATGCTATGGTCGAAGAGATAAATGCTCTGGATGGCAAATTACCTACAGGAAGAAGGCATTTGGATGCAAATGGATGTTTACCATTAAAATCAATCCTGATGGATCAATTGCTCGACTGAAAGCCCATCATATTGCTAAGGGCTATGCCCAAACTTATGGAGTGACTATTCAGATACTTTTTCTCCTCTTGCTAAACTTACTTCAATCCAATTATTTATTTCCATAGCGGTCACTCATAATTGACCCTAACATTAGTTAGACATCAAAAATGTTTTCTTCATAGTGACCTTCAAGAGAAAGTCTATATGAAGCAACCGTCAAGCTTTATTGCTTAGGGGGAGTATGGGAAAGTCCATCGTCTTCATAAATCCTTATAAAATTTGAAATAAAGTCTCTGTGCCCTGGTTTGGCAATTGAGGAGTTTGGAATGAAGAAATGTAAGTCTAATCATTCTCCATTCTACAGGCAATCTCTAGTAAGCATCATCTTGTTGGTTGTATATGTGGATGATATTGTCATTAAAGAAAATGATATAGTTGGTATTTCGTCTCTTAAATCCTTTCTTCAAAATCAATTTCATACAAAGGATTTAGGGTTTATTTTCAAAATAATTTTTGAGCATTGCGGTAACAGGTAAGAAAGAAATCTTCTTATCTTAGAGAAAATATGTACTTGTTCAGGCTAAACCATCTAGTACTCCAATGACGGTTAATCTACAACTCATAAAATATTATTGAGAATCTTGAGAGGTATAGAAGATTGGTTGCAAAGTTAAATTATCTCATTGTGACTCATCTAGATATTGCATATATTGTGAGCGGATATATGGCTTCTCCAACAATTAATCATTGGGTAAATGTAGTACAAATTTTGTGTTATTTGAAAGGAGCACCTAGACAAGGTATCTTGTATAGCAATCATGGTCATACTAAGGTTGAGTGTTTTTCAAACATTGACTGAGTAGGATCCAAGAATGATAAAGATCTACATCCATGTTTGTTAGGGGGAAATATAATTTCATGGAAAAGTAAGAATTTGTCTCACATTCGAGTGCAGAATCAGAATATAAAACTATGGTAAAAGTTACATATGAGATAATATGAATGTATCAACTTCTGATTGAAGTAGGTCTTAAAACTTTAGTACCAGCCAAATTGTGATGCAATAATTAAGTGGTTCTACATATTGCTTCCAATCTTATATTTCATGAACGAACCAAGCATATTATAATTAACTATCATTTTTTTCGTAAAAAGATTCAACCAGGTTTGATCTCTACCGGATATGTAAAGATAGGAGTGTTGATATTTTCACAAAAACTTTAAATGGGTTCGGGTTGATTCTTTGTAACAAGCTGGGCATGATCAATATTTATGCTCTAGTTTGATGAGGAGTGTTACAAATTATACAAATAAAAAAGGAAGTATAGGGATATGATTTATCTTAATTGTAAGGATATAATTTACCTTGATTGTAGGGTTTTGATCAAGTCGAAATACTCTTTATGCATATGTATGATATTGATGAATAAAATAAATAACATATTTTGTTAATTCCACCAAAATTACTTAACACACAATTAGTCATAAATAATCACACTGCATTTTTCATGACAAGAAATCTGATGTGAGTAATGAGTCTGGGAATTCAGTGCTCTCTATCAAGATGCATGATTGGAGTTTTCCTACAGAATGGAAGGAGGATAGAAATTAGAAGTCGCATTAGTATAGTTGATAATGTAATTTTGTGGCATAGAAGACTAGGTCATTCTAGTTTCATGTCCTTGCACCGAATGCACAACAAAAGTATAGTGATTGACATTCCTTTAACTAGTCAAGCTGAAATTGTTTGTGATGTTTGTCAATTTGGAAGGAAAGACAGGAGTCTTTTCCTGTTAGTCAAGCTCAAAGAGCTACTAGAAAGTTACAATTGGTGCAGACTGTTATTTGTACTCCTAAGAAATCCAATCCCTTAAATGGCAGCAAGTATTTTTGGATTTTCATTATTGTCTGTACAAGATTTTGATGGGCTTATTCCATGAAATATAAGCCAGATGTATTAGATAACTTTGTCAAATTCAAAGCACAGGTAGAAAATGAAGTGGCAGGAAGATAGAGATATTAAGATCTGATGATAATGCTCAGTGTACTTCTAGCGAGTTTCAAAAGTTCTTGAAGCAAACTGGTATCATCATCAATCAGTCATGCCCAAACAAGTTCTGAGCAGAAACAGTAATTGTCTACCTGTAAAGTATGTCGCTTACTATAACATTAGATGACGACAAGACCCTTTTTGAGGTTTGGAAAGGATTGAAGCCTTCCATTGATCATTTGAAGGTATTTAACACTATATGTTATGTTTGTCCCTGAGGCTAAGAGGGACAACCTAGATCACATATCAGAATTTGGTACTTTTATAAGCTATGCTCAGCATTTAAAAGTATAGAGGATTTTTAATTTGCATACTAAGAAAATTGATGAAGGGGAGCCTTGGCGCAACGGTAAAGTTATTTCCATATGACCAAAAGGTCACGGGTTTGAATCCTGAAAACAACCTCTTGCAAAAAGCAGGGTAAGACTGTATACAATGGATCCTTCCCCGGGACCCTGCATGTCGGGAGCTTCGTGCACCGGACTACCCTTTTATACTAAGAAAATTGATGTAGCCAGGAGTGTAAGATTTAATGAAGGTAAGTTTGGGATTAGGAAAAATCTCAAGTTTGTGATTAAGTTGCATTCTTGGTAGATGATTCTGATTTTGAACTTGTTGAACCTGCTTTGGGGGAAGAAAATATACATGACAGTGTTGATCATGTTCCAGTTAGAGGTCCTAGATCATTGACAGATATTTGTGAAAGGTGTAATCTTTCTACAAAGCCCTCCAAGTTATTTTAATGATGTAGGTTCAGAAGAGTGCCAGGCAGCAATGAAGGAGCTTAGAATGAGTGAGAAAAATGGTACTTTGTTATGGGTTGAAAGGCCTGAAACAAAAATGTTATTGTTATCAAATTGGCTTTTAGAGTTAAAATCAACTCAGATGCACCATTAACAAATATAAATCCAAACTAGTTAAAGGTTACTCTCAAATGCAAGGAATTGAGTATGCAGAAACATTTGCATCAGTGGCTAGATCAGACACAATCAAGTTGATTTTGACACTTCCAGCACACAAAGCATGGTCGGTATATGAGATGGATGTTAAATCTTTCTTAATAGTGATCTAAATGAAGAAATTTATGTTGAGTAACCAGATAGCATTGACAAAGAAGGAGCAGAAAGCGAAGTTTATCATTTGAAGAAAGTTTTATATGGTCTAAACTAGACAACTAAAGTACGGTGCAACCACATTTGTGATCACTTGATTAGTTTGAGATTTGAAAACGAGCGTTAGTGAAGCAATTCTCTATGTGAAGAAGAAATGAGGGTGAATTATTATTGTTACCCCTTATGCAGATGGTATTTTAGTAATAGGTAATCACGAGACCATCTTGAACCAGTATAAAGCTGAAATGACGAAATTGTTTGGTATGACTGATCTTGGAATCATATCTTATTTGATGGGAATGGAGAAACATCAATCCAGATAGGAAATTTTTATCTGACAAAAGAAGTATACTGCTGATCTTCTTGAGATTTTTTTTTTTTTGTAAAATTGAGGTCAGTCTCCACACCTATTTCATCATGTAAGAAATTTAATCTTGATGATGAGACTAGTTTGATTGATTTTTGTGTTTACAAAAGTATGGTAGGTAGTTTATTATGTCTATTTGCCAATAGATCAGATATTCTATTTTCTGTTAATTTGATGTCAAGATTTATGTGTGCTCCAACAGAGTCACATTTCAGGAGTGAAGAAATTTGAGGTATTTGAGAGAGACTGTTGGTCTAGGAGTGATATACCCAAGGAAAGTGAATGTGAAACTAATATGTTTCACAGATGCTAGCTTTGCTAGTTCAGAAGACAATTTGGTGAATACATCAAGTTATTTCTTTATTTTGAATTCTGGAACTATTTGTTGGAGTTCAAAGCAGGAAATTCTTGCTTATTATTCTACACAATGTATTGAATATACTTGCTTATTCTACTAAATAGGCTGAATAATGTTGCACCTAGCGCTAGTGATCATGATATTTAGCTCATTTGTCACAATTAAGTTGCTATTGCTTTAGCTATGAATCCTATCTTTCACACTTGGGTAAGCAAAAATTCGGCTAAATAGAACAAACAATTTAAAATTCAGTTCAGTTTATTCAGAAATTCAGTTTTTTTCCTAAAAAAAATTCGGTTAATTCAGTTCAGTTTTAAAATTTCTTATTCGGTTAAACCGAATAGACCGAATTAACTAAATTTTTGGATCAAACTGAATTTTTAGACCCTATTTTTTTAAGATTGAAACCGAATTTTATTTTAAAAAAACTTTCGATTTTCAACCGAATTAACTGATATTTTATCGGTTCAGTTTGTTCGGCTTTTTTAAAAAATTCGATTGATTCGGTTTGTTCAAAAAAAAAACAATCGGTTTGGTTTAGTTCAAGTCAATTTTAACCAAATACTTTCAATTTTAACCAAATACTCACCCGTACGCACAAGGAGAAAGAAAATCATGATTAAGTATCATATTATCAGACTTGGAGAGAAAGATGGTAAGATTGTATTGGAGAAAATAGTTCTGCAGAAAATCTTGTTGATATATTCACCATAGGCTTGCAGAAGGCAGGATACTTGAAAGAAAGACTTGTAATGTGCAACATCGTTGCCAAGGAGGAGTGGCAAAATTATGACAACAATGATGCACAAATTTAAGGATTTATATCATTTAATAATACAGTAGTCTGATGTTGATTTTTCTTGGTGGTTGATAGTTACAAGTATTGGAAGGTAGTTTCTTAACTACCTAAACTTTTTATACTCTTCTTCAATGAATTGGCTGATAGTTTTGGTTGATTTTTTTTTTTTTTTGCTTCTGTTCTTCTTATCCTTCATAAAATTTGACAATAATTATAATAACCTAATGACTCTACTGGCATGAATCCTTATTAACTTCTCATCGTTTGTACCAGTTCTAAATGGCCATACAGGGACAGACCTACTTGGCTGATATTTGATAGATGTTTATTTTACTAAGTCTCCCAGTGTAGCTTATAAAGAGCCTTAGGAGAATGTAAAATACAAAACAAACAAGAAATGATGGGAAACTACCATGATGGAGATAATGTCTTGTAATGATGTACCAAGAAAACTTATCACTACCAGCAATCATCAGTAATCAACTAAGTAATAGAATGTTCCCATTGTGTATTCAAGAAAGCAAGCAATACCATCTCACTACCATAATACTGCACTATATTTGGATGCTGCAACCGACTCAGAAGAGATATTTCCTGTCAAAAGAAAACAACACAAAAGAGATGATTGAAAATGAAAGAACACTAATAGACACACTGGGAGGATGGGAATTTTAATATAAAAAAGGTGTTCACCTGCCCTAAGTGTTTTGCGCTTTCTTTTGACTTGGCATCATCCATGAAGAGGGTAACCTCCTTCATTGCGCACATTTCACCACTCTCACTATAAACAGGGCATAAAAAATTTTTAAAAAAACATGGAAAATAAAACAAGCCCATAGAAGTATGAGGAATTAGTAAAATTCATATACAAGGTGAAGCTAGTAAACCAACAAAAAATTTAGGATTGTTGATAAATTATGTGGATTTACAAAATGAAACTATTTTTTATCATGAAATAATTCCAAGGTGTTTCCATTGGCTATATGAGTTCAAGCTTACACGCAAAGTTATCCATATCCTTCGTCAGACTAGTGGTTGATATTCATGAATGATCACCAAACACAAATATAAAGGCTTCCCTCAGTTTCAAGGTTGTGACCTTAGCCCATATCCCTGACCCTTGTAGTAGCACTCCCCTTTGACTCAAATAGACTACTTGATTAGGATAGACTTGCTTTAAGAAGGTAATGGCTAAGTTCCTTCCATATTCAATTTCATTACATCCTCTGATATGGGGTTACCCATAGATTTGCAAGGATGATTGTATGAGCATCAGATTGTGAATGCATGTGGAAGTGTTTATTTAATAGACATGGGAAGAAATAGAGACTAAAAGGGACAATAAATGAAGCTCATCTCTCAATGTCTATCTAGTACAGAAGTATGCTAATCTGTAATTGACAATAAAGGAATTAGCTGCTCACATAGATCTCTGAGCTTATTGAACACTAGATGCCTATGATCTCAAACCAAATTGTTCGCTAAATGTCATTGCCAAAAATGTTGCTAATGTAGTCTAAACCTTGACCTCGGCTGAGAAAATATGTTGTATTTCAAACTGAGATCTAACTTTGAAGTTCCTTAATAATGACTAATTAATGATACCTTTATGCAAGTAAATAATTTAACTTCAATCCAAATTCAACAATAATATAGCTCAAATATAGAAATGTCAACCAAATAATCATCCATCAGCAAGTATCGTATGAAAGAACTTTTTGATAAGCCTAATCATGGATGATGGCAGGTCTAATCAGAAGAATTTTAATAACATACAACAAGTCGAAACTTATAACTTAGTTAATAGAAGGATATTACCTATTAAAACCGGCATAAACATGTCCAAATGTACCACAACCAATCAATTTTCCCTTCTTCCACCGTGATCCTGGACTTGCAGGATTTTCTGTCTTTCCAGGACTACGAGATATTGGCGTAGTAACAGCTGAATTACTTGGAGAGAAAGGAGAATTGCGAGAAACATTTATTGGTGGGAGAGGCAATCTATGACGTTGTTTTTTTCCATCATCATTTCGACCTGTAGGTGATTCTGGTGCAGTTCCTCCTGCCCGTGGATGAAGTGGAGAGACAGTTCCACTATGTATCCTAGAACTCGGACCAGGACTTGTCATTCTTGGGCTAGGTATGGGAGAACATTCTGGACTACCTCTACTATGTTGCCAAAACTGCCCCAGCATATCTACACCTACAGAATTATGCCCAGATGTCTGTCCTGAGCCTGGGCTTGAGCACTGGCCAGATCCATTGAATGTTACATCATTAACAGTCTTTGTCGGTAAATATGCTGATATTGGAACCTGGTCAGGACATAAAACCCTCATAGGACTTCTTGAAGGACTTGACATAGAACTATCTGGGGCACTTCCTATAGCACTGTTATGAGAAATTTGCATATTAGACCGATAACTATTTGGAACACCCCACATGAGTGAAGATGTTGTTTGGTTTCCAAATATAAAATTTGTTGGCTTAGCAATCTCTCTTGGGCACTTTTTCCTTGGAGAAAACTGATCCTTTTGCAGCAAACTTCAAAAAGATAAGCAACATTAGGTTGCAAAGAAGTTGAAACAACATTAGCTAACAATGAAAATCAAAATGCAGATATAATACCACACCTGAAATGGTTATCTACAATATTTTTGTTGGAATTTTCAAGGTCATTGCCTACAGGACTTTGAAGTTGAGAATCACATCGATCATCGCTATCAATCGAGCAATTACTAGAAGCCGAAGCAGTAGCCAATTCTCCATCAAAATCATCAAGTCCTTTTGGAATGCGATGAGGCTTTGGAAGTGGCAAACACAATGGTGGTTTTCCACGTTTTTCCAATATTGGTCTTGGATTATGAACTTCAGAGGGTGTGCGAGTAATGCCTGACTTTATATCTGGAAGAGGGAGTGGTAGGGAATTTGGCCTACCGGCAAAACTCTGACAGCGAGACACTTGTGAAGAGGGTGATGTAGATTGTGATTTTGAACTGGATCTGCAGTTCTTCTCTGAAATTGCATGGCTGCTATGCCGTTCAATCCTTCTTGAGCCTTCTTTATGCTCAGATGGACTTATAAAACGATGCAATGTATCAATGAAATTTTCTTTCACCGTCTTCTTTTTCGCATCTTTAGATGAAAATTTCCCCCACAACGTAGGCATTTTGACTGAAATTCCTCGTTTGCTTGAGGATTACAAAATAGAGGCCACTATAGCAGAAAATTCCAAGTCATTAGTAGGAGCTTGGCTTGCCTCACATAAAAGCCTCAATCTAATTGGTAGAATTCAGAAGAGATGGGCTTCTAGTTGAAGGAGGCTGGCAAGAGAAGTTTACTCAGGGATCAATACTAACTTTAAATAGAATCAACAACGTCAACTACTACAATAATAAATCTATGTCCCATTTAAACAAAAAATGAAATTTCAATACTGGAAACTTATAACCAAGTGAGAAAAACAAGAATTGCATTTGAAAAAGTTGCGTCCAGGTTGACGAGGACAATGTTCTTTAGCCATTTCAGGCATACAAACACATGAATTGGATTCTAGATTCATTGGTAAGTTGTGCCAAAGAGACAGTATCGGAAGATAGCTTTAATATCAGTCCAAACTAAAAGAGAAATTACAATAAAATGAAAGAGAAACTTTAGGAAAAGCATGCCTGCTCCAATGAAACATGTGTTAGTGACCACAACAGCCTAGGTAAAATGTCCCAGGACAACCCGACCCAACTGTGCAACCCACAATGTGGAGAGGAATCCAAAAGGAATTAGAACAAATCAAGTAGGATTATCATAGCTAATCAGGTATGAGGATCCAAGTGAATCAAGTAGGAGTTTAAGAATAATATCCCATCTTTAACATTGCCCTATCTTCAGTTTGCATTGAGCACGGATGACGACTGTTAGACACTAAATGTTTTCAAATTACTGAACCAAGATCAAATAGCACACTTGGCCTAGAATGATCTACAAGCTTAGGGATCATGAGATATATACGACATGTCCATGGACCCTGAATTATCACCAATGTCGATCAAATGATCTATATGCTTCACAGATGATCGGCGCATATGATAATAGGATGAAAGGATAACAAAGGATTTTCAAGATGATGCAGGCAGTGGATATAGACTAATGCTTTAATTTAACAAAGAGCAATGTCAAGATTTTAGTGACCTAGGGAGTCTCCAAGGTTGCAATGTCAACTGCGAGGGAAACAGAATACATGACCATGCATTGCAAGAGTAGCCTCGGGCTCAATGCGAGCAACCAGGGGTTTTGTGATGAAAGAGTGCACCAAAGAGAATATTGAAGAAGCCTAAGTGGGAGGTTGTAATGGTGTCAAAAGGGAAGGGAGCTGGTGTTGATGACTTCCTCTCGATGTCAATCTCTTGATAAAATTAGATGAGAGTCAGTAAATAACTATTGTATTGAAATGTTATGATGATAATATATAATTCTTCTTTTATATAGATGATAACATAATTATATGATTAGTAATTAACATAAATGGATAATATATGGATGGTATTGTATTACAGCAAATAAAAAAAAATATGATCAGGAAACATTTGAAGACAAATCCAGTAGCAATCACATAGAATCAGGTAGTAGGATTGGAGGGAGTGGAGTAGAAGATTAATAATAATCTTCTTTCTTTTAGAGCATTCACCTCCATCAAATTAGTAGGGTTGGAGAGAATGGAGTAGAAGATTAATAATAATCTTCTTTCTTTTACAGCATTCACCTCCATCAAATTAGTAGGGTTGGAGAGATTGGAGTAGAAGATTAATAATAATCTTCTTTCTTTTACAGAATTCACCTCCATCAAATTAGTTAACTAGAGAAGAGGATGCTTGTTCCTTGACCAACAGTAAAATTTATACAAATGACTTACAGCAACAGCCAAACCTGAATCCAATATCAAAAATATTTACACGAATGCAAAAGATGGCAAGAATAACACTCAAATTAAGGAATTTCACTAATTTTATTTAATATAATTTCAAAATAGCTCACACAAGCTAATATAATATATGATGCAAAGATTTAAAGTAAGGTTAAAAATCGACAACAAGAAAAAATCAGTGAAATCAGTATCTATACTAAAAATGTAAAATCAACAACTTACCCTAAATTCAGAATCAGTGAGTTAGATAGCTGCAATTTAAATACGACAACAATTATATTAGTTCCTTACGAAACCAAAGCACAACTTTCAAACCCCTATACTATCTAAAAGCTCGGTTTTCCACTAGAATCCAGAAACCCCCGAAAACCTAAAACACCTAGATTCTCACCACAAAAGAATTAGCTTACTCCAGTAGCTGAACGGATCCTGTTCGAACGAGATCCTCTGGCCTTTATCCAGTCAAGATATTTTATACGAAGCAGCCGGAGCTTTTGGACTTTCAATGAAACAATTCCGCCGAGGATTCGTCGCTCACTTCGCCTCGATCTGACTCTGTAAGCTCGAGCTCACGCTGGATATGAGCCAGCTCGGAGGACACTGGAAACCCTAACACAGGACCAGAGATCGCACCCAGGGAAAGAAGAGGAGAACCAGAATCGGACGACGAGGGCAGAGACGGAGAGGAATCGAGATCAAAAAGCAAGGCGATGAAATGCCGAAAATAAGAAGGGGTTTGCACTATGCAGTGGTAGCTCCTCCTCTCACTGGAATTTAACAATAATAATGAACCGTCTAATTTAAGATTTGAAACTCATTTAAGCGACGCAAAACTAAACTAGATAAAATCAGTTCGATCTAAATTTTATTCAATAAATTGAGTTTCATCGTATTCCAACAAAAAAAATCTTAATTTATAACCCTTATCAATTTAATAGTAAAAAATAAAAAATTCAACATTTTTTACTTTGTGCACATGTCATATTTAGATGTAGGCATCTCTGGTTCACTTGTGATAATACCAATAATTTTCCTATACTCTTCCAATTTTGTCCGTACTAAAATTTTAAGATTTCAAAAATATTTCAATCATCCATGAATTTTGATAAAAAAAATTTTAATGAGCTTAGAAAAAATTTAGTCCCAATCTTATCCAATAGTTTTATTTTACTCTCATGAATCTCACGATAATTAAAAACTCTTTTATATATATATATATATATATATATATAATATTTGAATTAAGATATTTTTTTTTCTCTAAGATAACACTAATAATTAATCTCGTCGGGTTAAAGTTTCAAGATTTTAGAAATATTTAAGTCAACAATAAATTTATCAATTTAGAAAAATTATTTTTAAAAATCAACTTTTTTACTTTCAATATCCTGTCATATCGGGACATAAACATCTTTGATTTACTAAAGACAATATCAATAATTTTCTTATATTTATTTTTGATCTTCTTCATACTGAAATATTAAAATTTCAGAAGTATTTAAGTTATTTATGAGTTTTTAATCAAAACTTATTAATAAAGTCAAAAGTAAAGAAGATTAATTTTTTAAAATAATTTCTCTAAATCGACAGAGATGATGAGTTTAAGCTTTGGGATAATAGACTTGAGAGAATGCAAGAAACGTCTTAGATTAGATTTAGACTAAATATGATTTTTAAAATTTATGAATTTGTCAAACTCATTGATAGCATAAATACTTCTAAAACACATTTTAGGATGGACAAAATAAAGAGAGTATAAGAAAACTATTGATATTATCCTAAAGTAAATCAAAAGTGACTATGCCCAAATATGATATTATGTCAAAAATAAGGAAGATTGAATTTTTTAAAATATTTTTTCTAAACTAATAAAGGTTATGAATCAAGAGTTTTTAATATAGTGAGAGTTAGGAGAGTGCTGAATAAAGTTTGGATTAAAATTTACTTATCTAGATCACAAGCATAGATGCTTATGAAATCTTAAAATTTTAGTATACACATAATCAGAAGAGTACAAGGGAAGTATTAGTGTTATCTTAGAGTAAATAAGATGTGTTGAAATCAATACTATACACAAAATAAAAAAACTAATTTTTAAAATAATTTATCTAAACTGATCTAGATCATGAATCAAAAGTTTTGGAGCATTGTAAGACTTGGCAGAGTGAAAAAAAAAGACTTATCTAAGTCCATCAATAAATTTTGATCAAAATTCATTAATGACTTAAATGTTTTTGGAAAAAAATATTTTGATTATTTTTTATCATTTTGCGATGAATCCACGGTAAAAAATAAAAATATTTTATGCTTGTATTTTCTTTTATGTTATATTTTTCGCAACTAATGTTGATCATACTGGTGAGAGTGCAACAAATTAATTAAAGTAGATAAGAGCTAATTTGGTTAAATGAATCACATATACTAGAAAAGCCAATAAGGTCAAATGTGTTCAATGATTTGGTCATGTTGACAATAAGGTGGATGACTTAGATGAGTAGATCAATTTAGATTTGTTGAGAATGAGTTGGTTATTCTACGAAATTTGATAATATTTATTTATTTTATATTTTTACCATCCAGCAACAAATCTATGGATTTGTAACCAATTTTGATAGGAATCCATGGATTCGTCACCAATTCTGTAACAAATCCATAGATTCGTCGTAATATTTTTAGCAACGAATCCTTGGATTCATCGTAGATTGGTTAAAAAAATAAATAATAAAAAAATCCTAAAAGTGTTTCAATTACTTTTTTTATCATTCTACGACGAATCCATGGATTCATCGTAGATTTACAACGGATTTGGCGACGAAAATGTTTTCATCGCCAAAAAAATCCTAAAAACACTCATTCATCCAATTCTGATATCCCCTACCCTAACCCTCTTTTCTCCTCGGTGATGGCAGTGACAACACGAAGGCAACCGGGATTCTTCTCCCACAACAACGATTTTTGGCTGGTAAGCTCCCCTTACCCTTTTCTCTCCTCTTCAACGGACAATTAGCTGCGACTCGCCTTGGACGACCCGGGCGACCACGGCTTGCCTTGGATGGGCACGGATGTGGCTTGCCTTGGACGGCCGCGACCACCCTTAGTTAGCCACAGGTGGTCTCCTCTATGATGGGTAGCCAACCTTGGCTAGCTGCAAGCAGCTGCGACTGCCCTAGGCTTGCCCTGGGTGGCCACAGCTCGACTTGGCCGGCTGCTGCCCACTTTAGCCAGCTGTGGTTGCCCTTGGTTTGCCATAGTCGACGGGGGGTGGCCACGATAGCCTGAGGCTGACTTTAGCCTACCTTAGCTTTCCATAGATGTCCACAGCTATCCGCAGTTGCTTGTGGTTGTCCTCTGCTGTCAAGGGTTGTCTGTGGCTATTCCCAGTTGGTCGCTGGCCACGAGATATGGTATGTTGATAGCCGCAAGTCTATATTTGTTTGTCGACTTTTATATTTGATTGTTGACTTCATAATATTATTTGTGTAAGTCTATATTTGACATGTTTTGAGAAACACTCATCTTTGTTGACCTTTGTTAGGTATATCTACACCCGTTACTTTAATAATGTTAGCATTAATGTACTATCTCATATATGTTTACATTTTATTTGCTATATGTGTCTCTACATTTGTAATGAACTATATACATAATCATCATTAGTGTACTATATAGTTTTTATTAATGTTTTAATAAATTATAAACAAGCAAAATGCAGAATAAAAAAGATTACCTAAGCGTCTGGATTTAACTGATGAGTTTATGACGAGGTTGGAACATTTTTTAAATTTTACATCTAATAATATTGAGTATATGGATGACAATAAGATAAGGTGTCCATATAGAAAGTTTCACAATGGTAAATCCTTAGAGTGCAGTAAAGTTTCAGAATATATTTGTAGATTTGGTTTTATTGTGAATTACTATAATTGGGCATGTCATAGTAAAAAAAAATATTCATACTGTCACGCCCCAGAGGAGTCCCTGTCCGAAGAAATTTCGGCAGCATCTCCCCTGTACGACGGACAATCTGAAACTTTCTACATACATAAATACCTCAGCCACAGGCGGCTGGAATAATAACAGTAAATAAAACCAATCACCACGCAGTTTAGATAAGTATTCAGCCTCTGGCTGTCACAACCACGCAGTTAATAAAATAAACAACATAGTAATACTCTGACTCGAAAACAACCCTACTCAACTACACTCGTAAAGCCCAAATCCGATTTTTCTTACCTCTTCTGCCGTCCAGGCAGGCATGTAGTAGTATAAAATCGAAAACAAATCCATCAACGAGACAAACTATATAATATCTAAGTATTCAACATCCAAATCCAAATATAGTCAAGTGAGAATCAAAAACAATACAAACGATAGCAAATAGCTGGAGGTCTGCAGGGGACTAGCAACTGGAACTCCCTCCTGACAGCATCAACCTGAAAATAACAACAATGGAGGCGGGGTGAGTCCAACACTCAGCAGGTACAGTTGATATGCAAAGTAAAGAAATAACACCTAGCACTAATCATGCGTACAGTCTCCTGATGAATAAAGGTAAATGCCAAACTGAAGTAAGCAGGAGAGAAACTGTACTAACCAGGACCTGGGTATAAAGACAAACAGACCGAGTGGTATAGATATCCTGTATGCATGTCAATCAAGGTATACAAGCAATGTGCAGCATATAAGTGCAACAAACACAAACACAAACAATAAATGCATCATGCATATGATGCCAATGTCATGGTCACCCCTGACGCCAGTCAGCCGACTCACAACAACAGTGGGACCGAGTGGGTAGGGCTGTGACGACCGTGCACTCTGCATCACTACTCCTGATGAGTGACCGAAGTGGACGGGATGCTGTCGGAGTACATACATACTCCTACCCCAAATCATAAATGGGGGAGCGCAATGCTCTCAACTCCCGGTACGCTGTGACGGGGAGGGATCTCTAACGTGCTACACGCTGCGTCACACTACCCATGAGCGGACCAACGGAGCACCGGAAGAGCCAAACTGACGTGCTACCATGCTGTGTCCCGCTACCCATGAGCGTCACAACGGAGCACCGAACAGTGATGAAACTGGCAAAGTGCTCGACAATAAAGGAGCAATCAATCACTCAGCATGCAATCATGCGAATGGTGCATGTCACTAAACATGGTAATATACTAAACCAATCTCTGGACATATCATAATGTGCACCAAAGCGAATGAATCATATCAAGGTATCTGATCATATAAGGTATCAAACCTAGGTCCTGACATGGTAAAATATGGTTATATCACTACCCATGAGCACGTGGAATCAGGTACATATCCATACAAGATGTAAACAAACAATCAATCAACAGGTAGCATGTATTGGGTAGTGATTAACCGAAACAAGTAAGAAACACAATTAATGCATCTTGTTAATTTATTTACTAAGCATATCAAAGACAATAAGTCAAAAGTACCCGCCTCCGAAAATAGAAAAGATCGTATCCGAAACAGATCCCTCGTCGAGACACCGTCTCGAGTCACAATCCTGTGATATCAAACAGACAATGTATTTAGCTATATAGCTAAATAAAAATCTCCAAAACTATTTAATACTCATATCCATTCCTTAATTCAACACATATACCTAGGTTAACATTAGTTATTAACCTATCTGTCAATCATCGACAAAATAATCAACTCACTCATAGCAATGGCTCCTACATTGAAGTCAATATCCCTAATTATTCAACCATCAAAATGAACACAAAAACTCACCAAGAAATAGGGATTCCTCAGTTGATCAAGGTCGGAGGTATACGCTGTGATACCGCTGTCCAATCATGGTTAAATGCCCAAAAATTAGAAATCCATTACCCATCCCCTATTTCAGCAACTAGGGATAACACTTACCTCAACCCACAGTCAAAGTGGATTGCTGCCGGAAGAAGTAGATGCTGGCAAACCTCCTCACTCACTGAAACCCTACTTAACAAAACGGAAGAAGATCAGGAATACAACCATAGTAAACAACTAGATCCCAAACTTCAACTAATTAACCTTTACCTTCTTGATCGCCAGAAACCAGAGAAAAGATATGGTCGGAGGCAGTGCTACGGCACGGGAAAACCCCAACAGTGTACTCGGGTGTCGGAATCGGGGGTGGCCAGCGCTACTCGAGTGGCTGGCGTCGGCTAAAGGAAAAAGGGTAACAGCCGCAACTGGAAGGGACTCGGTTAGGGCACAAAAAGTAGCAGCCGGCGCTAGGAACTCCACGGCAAGGGCTAGGGCTCCGGGTGGTCGACGGTGGCGCCGGCCCTAGGGCACAGACGTGCTTGCGGTGGTTCGGCTGTGGCGTCGGCGTGCTCGCCTGTGGAGAAGCGGCATCAGAAGGTCGGCGGTGGCTCTCGTCGTCGACGGCAGAAACTAGGGAAGAGGATGGTCGCCGGCGTCGGCAGAGGAGAGGAGGAAGAAGAAATCGCCGCCGAGCGGTTAGGGCAAAGGATCTCACAAGGAAGATTTCGGGCGTGAGAGGAGAAGGGGAAAAAAAAAGTGCGCGGCTCGGCTGTAAACGGCGACAAATATAAAAGAAAAAGAATTATAAAAAGAAAAGGAAATATAAACATTTCCTCACTTAAATAGGATAGCCTAAACAGGCTTTTCCGGGCCCCGTTTTTGTCCCCATTAACTCGCCCATACGAGCTCCGAAAAATTCCTGAAAAATTTCCAAAAATTCTGAAAAAATTCCCTTATTATTATTCTCTATTTTCCGGTATTTTACACATACATATCTGATGAGGATTATAGAAAAAAAACATACTAGTTTTTGTTAGTGAGGATTAGAATTATTATGATCAATTAAATCAATTTTAGCGTATCGTAATTGATACAGTGGGTCAGAATTTTATTCCCGAACTGAGTGTTGCAAGTTCTAGTTGTCCTCCAATAGTTGAGCAAATGTTTACTACTTATGCATCACCAAACATTTAATTGGGACTCGAGTGAAGAGGTCAAATTAAAAAGAATTTTTAAGAAAAAAATATGGTGATCACATCCAACATGTACTTAATCTTGGAAAGACTAGGGGAAAAAGTCACCCTTCATTATCGATGAACATTGGGTTAGGATCTCCAATGTTTAGGTAACTGAGGAGAGCAAACAAAGGAGTCAACAGAATATAACAAATCAAGCTTATAATTCTGGAGACTTGTCTGCGATATATGTAGGAGACTTTGTTAGTACAATTTGTACTAACGGTCTAACTTAGATTTTGATAAATAACAAGTGAGTTAAGTTAGGTATTTTTGTAATCTAACATATTTATCGAGCGTGTAGGGATTAACAGATCTAGGGGACCTGACACTAGGATGAAACTCAACTAGATTTGAGGACCTGATAGTTGGTGTAAAGTCTAAATAGGTCAAAGGGTTGACCTGATATCTGACGGGAAGTTCCGCTGGGTCCATAGGGCCTGACAACTGGCCGAAGCCCAGTTAGATCTGTGAACATGACAACTGGAGAGAAGACTTGGTGGGTCAAGAAGCTAGTCGATAGACTGCAAGTTAGTAAGTGAAGGTAAGTCACTCGTGTTAGGATCGGTTGAGCTAGAAGGGGGGGGTGAATGGCTCACTTCATTTTCTTGATCAATTTACTCTTTCGCAGCGGACACTTGAAGGCAATGCTAACTCTTGTATTTACTTGGTATCCACCTCCTCAAGGAGGTGACTAGTTCAAGGATCCACACCACTCACCACTCTTCCACTATCAAAACCCTCCTTCTCAGAATCACACCGAAGGTGGAGAAACCTTACAAGATTACAACTCACCCTCTCCAACGTAAGGATCACAAACACTACAATGAAGAAGAAAAGAAGATTACAAACTTTATCCGGCTTCTTCTTTGCAGGTGAGACTTCAAAAGGTCACGAAGAGGAGAGCTTGAACACTTTTCAAATCTTGATCACTTGAGGAATTTCTGAAACCTTGGAGAGCAATGGAACAGTATGTTTTTCACGGATGATCTTGTTTTCTTTTTCTTCCACGCTTTTAAACGTCGAGAAAACTAGCTGTTTCTCACGTAGCCGTCGCCATGAATCGATTGGGCTTGTATTCCAATCGATTCAAAGGTATCCGTTGAGTGTTGTTACATTAAGATCAACAGTGTAGATCATCTGATTTGAACCTCAATCGATTGGGATTTTACCTTGATCGATTCAGACGTGCTATGCTTCAACGCAGAATCGCAGAGCCTCTTTGAATCGATCGGCTGATCGATTCAGGAGGAATCTGTGCTTCGCACAGATCATTCACCAATCGATCGGCCGATCGATTCAATACTTTGAATCGATCGGCTGATCGATTCAGGAGGAATCTGTGCTTCGCACAGATCGTTCACCGATCGATCAGCCGATCGATTCAATACCTTAAATCGATCGGCTGATCGATTCAGGACGATTCTGTGCTTTGCACATAACCTTACTGATCGATCGGCCGATCGATTGACTTCCCTTCAATCGATCGGCTGATCGATTCAAAGGCATTCTGCCTCACAGTTATCTCTGAATCGATTTACAAATACAGTGGGTTTAACACACATCCAGCCTTCTGACTTGCAGGAGTTTCTCTTGCCACGAATCCGGTCCCCAACCTTCTTGGACTTCTCTTCCCTTGCATCTGGTCTTCTGACCTGCAAGAACTTCCTTTTTCCAAGAATCCAGTCCTCGACCTTCTTGGATTTCTCTTGTATCTGGTCTTCCGACCTGCAAGAACCTTCTCCTGCAAACTCACAATGCATGTTAAATCCAACGTATTAACCTAAACTTAATTAATTGTCAATACATTGAAACTTCCAGGGCATGATTGCACCAACAACTCGAGGAGAGTGATTTAGTGAGGATGCATCCCGGTTGAAAGAACAGTAGATATTGGTCTAATTTAGGTCCATTTTAGAAATCTAAATTGAGATCTCGACTAGATCATGATCTTAAGGACAAGCTTTAAGACATAAATTAATCATATTATAATTATGCTAACTTTATTTTGTAAGTTAATTTTTTTATTGGACTAACATATTTTACAAGGCAAAGGAAGCATAAAGGGTAGTATCTAAGGCACATTCCAGGAGATAGAAGACGCTTTGAGTACTGTTCATGGAAAGCGGCTTCGGGATCTTGGAAGATGCCTTCGGTTGGATAAGGCAGAGACGTCATCGACGATAAGGAGACGCTTTTTGAGGGATAGAGTTTGGCATTGAAGGTACCTTCAATGCTATGGAAGGCGTCTTCCATCCCTTATAAAAGAGACATTCGACCAAGGCTTCTACATCATCTCTTCTACAAGCTTCTAAGCATCTATTTGGCATTCCGACTACTCTGGCTTCCTGCTACTGCTCTGCTATGACATTTTTGCGCCTTACTGCCACTAAGAAGCCATCCAATACCGAGCCTGATCCGAGCATCTTCGAAAGTATTAGGTAACAAAGTTCAATTCTGTACTTAATTATTGCAAAAGGAAAAGTGCAGCATGTTACACTATTTCTATTATTTTTTTATATTTGATCCCCTCTTTCGACTATTTCAGAAGAGGTTATTAGTGAATTACCCATTGATAGGTCCGCAAGACCTGGGTCTTAGAGTAGGAGTCGCCGAAGACTTTGAACCAAATAAATAGCCTGCGTACTTGTGTTTTGGTTTTTTGTTTATGTGTCTTAATTCCACTGTGCACTCGCTTTTCAAAATAAAAAGAGAAGTTTTTAAAAATCATATGATTCACCCTCCTTTCACGTGCATCTCGATCTAACAAGTGGTATCAGAACATAGTTAGCTTTGAATTGGTGAAACCACCGATCGAGCAGGGGGATCATTGTTTTTTTTATTTTCCAGTTTTTGTCACTTAATTATAACTACAATCTCTATCTTTTTTTCCACACTACTTGCCTCAAGACCAAGTCTTGGTATCCATATTAAGTTCTCCTTTCAGTAAATTAATGGCCTAAACCAAGGGATCCAGCACTATTCGTCTCACGCTATTCAAAGGAGACGACTTCCCCTATTAGAAGAGGTGAATGAAAGTATACCTGAAGATCGATTTCGACCAATGGTTCAGTGTCACCAAAGGATATAAGGCATCAATCGACCACAATGCCGAAATTCCAATTGGTTGGAAAATTAGAATCCAGAGATGAAGAAGAGACCCACATCAACTTCAAAGTCCTCAACACAATTCAATGTGGTCTAATGAAAGAAGAGCTAAACCACGTCGGACCACACGAGAATGCAAAGGAGCTGTGAGAAAAATTCATAGAACTACACGAAGGGACTAATGACGCAAAGGTAACTAAAAGAGATTTGTTTTTAAATAGGCTATTTAATATCAAAATGCAAGAAGAAGAGACTAGGGGTGCAAATGAGCTGAGCCGCTCGTGAGCCGCCCGCAAGCGGCTCGGTCAAAGCTCGACTCGAGCTCGAATTTGACCGAGCTCGAGCCGAGCTCAAGCCGGCTCGTTTAACATTCGAGTCGAGCTCGAGCTCATTTAACACTAGCTCGAGGGCTCGTCGAGCCTTATTGAGCCAGGTTAATTTAATATTTTAATAATTAAAACTATTATTACTTTTAAAATAAAGAATAAGTTAAAGAGGAGTTTGTGGCTAGAGCATATCATTTGATGTATTTGAGGTCTACGGTTCAAATCTCTACTAGGACAGGTTTTAATTTATTTTTCCAAGTCAAACTCGAGCCAGCTCGAGCTCGACTTGAGCTCGACTCGAGCTCGAGCTTAAACTCACGAGCTCGATCAAGCTTGAGGCGAGCTCGAGCCTATGCAGTTTTCTCGAGCTCGAGCTCGAGCTGGCATGAGCTCGAGCTCGGCTCGACTCGATTACAACCCTAGGAGAGACTGCAAGTTAGTTGCACACAAGGATCAAGGATATCCTCAATGAGCTCCACACAATCGACCACCAGATGAAAAATTCAAATCTAATAAGGTATGCTCTAAACATATTTCCTCGAAATGCACTGTGGGCATCCATCATGGATGCCTACAAAATTTCAAGGAATCTATCTAAATTAAAATTAGATGAACTTTTCTGTAAACTAGAACTACATGAACAAACTAAAGCCAAACCAGCCGAGAAAGGTATTGCTCTTATTATAGGATCGTTCAAAGAAAAGTCTAAACTAAACCAGAATCAAAAGACGAGTCTAACCAGACTCAGACGATGAAGAACACCTAGTGAACCCGGTAAAAAAAATATTCAATAGGAGAAAAAAAGACTTCACCAAAAAGGATCTACAGAAGATCAAGTTCACTCCCAACAACAAGATAAATGTCACGTGTTTTGAATGCAACAAAAAGGGACGCTACAAGCACAATTGCCTGAATCTCAAAAAGAAGAAAGCTCTCAAGGTGACTTGAGACGAATCGTCCGCGGAAGAATCGGATGGCTATGGACCGAAGAACGCAACTACCTGGCGCTGATGGCATGCAGACCAGAATCGGAAAGTGAATAGGAAGACAGGTCCGAACCCAAATCGAGTCATGAGCCCATACTCATTTTCGAAGGTTTCGACGATGTACAATCTATTTTAAGCAAAAAAAAAAATTCACAATAACTGCATGTTTACATAGGAAATTGATTGTTTCTAAAAATAATATAAATGAACTAAGTATAGAAAATAAAACACTTAACGAACAACTAAAATTAAAATTAACCTCAACGACTGAGCCAAATCAAGCTACAATCCCAACTCAAGTTGCAAAACTTGAGAAGGATAATTCTAGATTAAAAGGCAAAGTAATTGAACTAAAACAACTTCTATAAAAATTCACAACTAGATTTAAATACTTTAATATGATACTTAGATCACAAAGAGCTATGTACAATAAGTTTGGACTCGGATACAAGTCCAGCTTGACCAACAAAACCTTTATATCTCTAGTCACCCAAAATAAAAATTAAACCAAAGTCTAGGTTCCGAAAGCATGTCTAACCACACAAATAGGACCAAATCAATATTGTGTACCTAAAAATAAAATACACTACCTGAAACTAAATCAAAATAAATCAAATAACTCAACTTTAATCTTAAAAATTAAACCTTCTAAGATAAATTCAATGAAATCAAATAAATCAAAAACTAAACTTAAATTAAATAAACATGAAATTAATTTAAACTCAAACTATAATCAAGTTTATTATAATTATAAAACAAATAAACATAAACAAAAAATCAAATACAAAAGTAAAAATTCAAGGAGAGGCTCCAAATTAGTTGGCACCTGAAAAATATAAACCTTATCCGGTTGGGTAATTAGGACTAGAGTAATAAGGGACAAAGTTTAACTTGACAAATAGTACTAGAGAAGTTTTAGATGATAGTAGGTTAAAGAAGATCTATCTATGCATGTTTAGGAAGATATGAATTCGACCTGGTGCATTTGGCTTAGTGAAACTAACTTAAGCTATTTCTTACTAATCATAACTAGTTAAACTATAGTTTTGTATTAAGTTTAGTAAATGAGACTATTTAGAAAATTTTGAATGTGTGGTTACTCTAATGATGTCTAGGTGACTCATCGCAACTTAGACGTTTATCAAAAAAATATTTGTTTGTTGAATCCAAAGTTAAACTTGAATCCAACATAAGTTAAACCAAACTTTGAAATTCAACTTAACTCATCTTATAAAATTATAGGATTTCCGGATTGAAAATATAAATCGGGTGAGATGAATAAAAATTAAGTTAAATTGAATTAACTTAAATTTAATTTAATTTAAACTTAAAAATAAAAAATTAACTCAAAACTTAAAACTTAAATCAAATTTAAACTTAACTTAAAAATAAAAAATCAACTCAAAACTTAAATCAAATTTAAACTTAACTTAAAATTAAAATTAGCAATTAACTCAAAAATTAAAATTTAACTTAAATTAAAATTAAAACTTAAAACCAAACATTTAAAACTTAAAATAAAAAAAGGTCAAAGGCGCCTCCAACACAATCGGAGGCGCCCTCGGAAGGGTAGCAAATTTTTTGCCCAACTGACTGAAGATGCCTTTAGTTGGTTGAAGACGCCTTTAGTCAGTTAAAAATGTCTTTCATGACGCATGGAAGGCACCTTCATTTACTTGAAGGCGCCTTTAACCCAAATTTTTATAATGAACAAAGGCGTTCTCTGTTCGCAAAACCTATTTCGAGAAGGCGCCTTCTAGCGGCCATTTACACTTCTTTCACCACTTTTTTCTCTCAAAACCCCAACTATGCCTCCTAGGTATCCTCTAACTTGATTTATCTAGTTGTTTTTTCTTTATTTGTGTGCTCTTTCTTGAATGTTTACATGTATAAACTACTTTAGAAAACGATAAAATGTCATTCTGTCCCAGCCCAGTTCAAGCAATGTCCCCTCTGTCGATGCCAAATTTCCTAATGAATGACTTAGGCTAGATTTCCTAGAGCGATCATATATTGCATTAAAATCTAGGTTTCTTAGTGTTGGTGCAGGGAGCACTAAACCATCGAATATGTGTTTTGATAATGATAAAGGAGTTCAAAGTTAAGATTATTTTGTTATCTAACAAGTATGAACGAGTTTGTAAGAAAGTACTAATAGAGTCTAGGCAGGTGAAAAGTCCTAACTGTGGTTAGGCAATGAAGTTCTAATCCCGGAGACTAGGCAAAGTCTTAGCAGGTCGAGGACGTCAGGCAAAATCCTAGGATCGCGAATTCTAGGTGGAAGTCCTAGAGGCGCGAACACTAGGCGAAAGACTAGACGGCCTGGGGATCGGACGTCCAACGAAGAAGTCCTAAAGCCTTGGATGCTGAGCAAAAGTTCAAACAGTTTAGAAGACCAATCTGATAAAAGATAATTTGAGAGGACTAAGTAAGGACGCGTTCCTTGTTGAGAGAATAGTATGCGTCGGTTCAATCTAAGATTTTTGAGAAATCTGAAAGTCATAACCAAACAGTCTGAAGACTGTCAAATAATTTATTTTTCATGTTTTATTGTGATAACTTTTTCTTATAGGGTATACTTTGTATTTGGACTAATATGTCTTATAGGAAGTGAGATGCACAAAGAAAAACTCGGATAGTGTTCGACGTGCTTCTAGGGTTGTTGGAGACACCTCGGCTGCTTTAGCTAAAGGCCCACGCGGAAGAGGCGCGAAGTGTTAGTTAGAGCCCTAGAGCCAATCATTTGATGATTGTATGGACTCATGTATATCATATTCTTGTATATTAATAAAGGCATTTGTTTGGTTATTATACTTATTTATATTAGTGCCAAATAGACTAAGTATAATGGCGTTCTTGAGTAGAAGGTTCATACCTATATCAATCGATTAGTTGAATCGATAGTGAGATGATATAGGGAACACTACTCTAAATCATTCCTAGTCGAGTATTAGCATTCAGGGACAATGTTAATACAATAAGACTAGCATGTAGGTCAACTCGATGACTTGATCTCACAAGTCATGGATATAGAGATATCAAGCTGACACATGGGTATGCATTAGAGAATGTATATTGAATGACCCGCCATGAGAAAGTATCATGGATCGTTATATGAGTGTCATATACTTTCTCATGTGGCTATTAGTATGACTATTAGTCCTTAGACCTGAAGTCACCATGGATCCCTACATAAGGAGTTATGTACTTTAGTTTCGTCAAACGTCACCCGTAACTAGGTGGACTATAAAGGTGATTACTGGGTATGTAACGAATTATGCAGAGGGATGTGAGTGATGTAGATGGGATCTATCCCTCCCATATGACGGGAGCGACATCGCTATTCTTGATAGAGTGAGACCACTAAGCGCATGGCCATGCCCAAATGAGTCAACATTAGATGTTGAGCTCATTTGATCGAGTGAGTCTACTTGGAGTTCAAGATTTAGATTGATTAGAGGATGACACGGTCTATGCCTCACATTGATCAATCTAGATGTCTAGGATAGAAGGACACTTGTCATTATTTTGTGAGTAGTCACAATTGGTAGTCACAAGGTGATGTCGAATCTCGACATTCTTGTAACTTGGGTAGTAATGATGTGTTGCTAGATACCGCTCATTACTTATGCTCCTAAATGGGTTTAGGGCATTGCCAACGTTACAAGAACCTATAGGGTCACACACTTAGGACAATTAGGTGGAGATTAGGTTCATATGATGAACCAAGAGGATTAGATTCATTTGATGAATCAAATTGGATTAAGAGTAATCCTAATTGGGCTAACTTGAGTTCGACTCAAGTTGATTCATGTGTTAAATGAGTCTAATTTAGTTTTTGACTCATTGAATCAATTTAATTTAATGAATTAGATTCATTATATTAAGTTGGCTCGAATCAAATGATTGGATTAGATCCACCATGGTAGAGATTGAGTCAAGTTTGACTTGACTTGAGAAGGAAGACCAAAGGTCAATTTTGACTTGACCTTTTTGCCACCTCATTGGTGAGTTGGCATTAGGTGGACCAATAATGATGTTCCACATCATCATGGGTGCCACCTCATGGAAGTAACAAAGCCACTCTCTTAATGGTTTCATATTAATTGCAATTAATGCAATTAATGTGATTTTATGGTTTCATATTAATTGCAATTAATGCAATTAATGTGAATTTTGAAATGTGGCCGGCCACTTGGTTTTTGGGTGAAAAAATTCATTTTTCATTCACTTGTGTGCATCTTCCTCCTTCTCCTTCTCAAGCTCTCCCTCTCCCTCTCCTCCCTTGGCCGAACCACATAGGTGCTAGCACACCTTGGTTTTTTGGTCATCTCCATCTAGTGTGTCCGTGTGGATACTTCTAGAGGACCGGCGTTTGACGGTCTTGAGATCCGACATCATTTGGACGAGCGGGAACGCGAAGGGCATCGCTACAAGGGTAAACATTTTTCTCGTAGATCTAAGTAGTAGATCAGTTTTTGAACTCGTACAAGAAATAGTTTTTCGAATTTTTTATACGAATCTTTGCACGGATCTACGGCTTTGGGTCCTTCGGGGTTTCCGCGACGCAAAAAAGCGGTTTTCGTGGCCCGAAGAACCCAACACGAAGGCGCCTTGGATGCTGGATGGAAGGTTCCTTCCATGAGTTGAAGGTGCCTTCAGATGGATAAATAATGCATACAACGGAGGTTATCTACACTGAGCATTTGGGGATAACTATCCTAGTCGAGGTGTCTTCATTGGAGTTGAAAGCACCTTCAACAGTCCAGAAAAGGACTCCTCGACCAAATGCTCAACACAATAAAGTCTTACGATCTCTCGATTGTGCGCTGCTCCAAAGACAAGTCCAAGAAGTCGCAGCATTGCTCTGACGACCAAAAGCTCCCATCTATAACTTTTTAAAGTCATCAGTATAGTTTACTGTTATAGCACTTAATCTATTCCATTGTAATTGATTGTACTTGTCTTTATAAATTGACGGATTAAAAGTGAATTGTCCAAAGTAAATACTAAACGAGTGTAGGCCTTAGAGTAAGAGTCGTCACAAGCTCCGAACCAAGTAAAACCAACTTGTGTCATTATTTTGTTTATCTCTTTATTTCCATTACGTGTTGCTCTTTTTTTTCTGAAAAAATGTGAAAAAGCACGAGTGCTATTCACCCCCCTCTAGCACGTCTCAATCATATAATTGGTATCAGAGTGGGGCCGCTCCGAATCGGTACAACTACCGTTCAAGCATTTTATCAATGCTTTTTCATTCGTTTTCTTTTAAAATAAATTCTTATTCTTTTTTATATTTTTAAAGTTTTGCTATAAGTCAGGATTGGTCTAATAACCTCTCTTGACAAATTTGTTGATTGGTTAAAATTTTTTCTCGAAATTTGTAAAACACCATTTGAGCCGATTTATTACCTTATTTTCCTACTGCATTATTAATCCAAAGCTAAGTCTTGGAATAAGTTTCATCATTTTTGTCTTTGCAAGAGTTTTTTTAAATGACTCACCAAAAAGGCTACAACATTACAAGGCCACCACTATTCTTTGGCGAGGATTTTGGTTACTGGAAGAGTTGAATGGAGTACCACCTCAAGACCCAAGTGGAAATATGGATCATAATTTAAATCGAATTCATATTTCCCACCGAAGATGGAGTACTCGTCCCCTACGACAAATGGGACACACAAACTTGTAAGAAGATTGAAGTTGATGCAAAGGCAACCCAAACCCTACAGTGTGGCTTAACCAAAGAAGAATTGCACCAGGTTGGTCCCTTCAACAACGTCAAAGAACTATGAGAAAAGCTAATCGAGCTACACGAGAGCACCTCTGACACTAAGGTAAGCAAACGAGACTTAATTTTGAATAAACTATACAATATTAAAATGCAAGATGGTGAGTCGACAAGTAAACTCTATGCTTGGATCCCATACCCGCTTAATGGTCTCTACACAATCGGTCAGAAGGTAGAAAATCGTGATATTGTAAGGTATGCTCTCAATGCTTTTCCAATGAATACTTTGTGGGCACTAATGGGGGATACTTATAAAGTTTCCAAGGATCTCTCTGAAATTAGGTTAGATGAATTATATTCAGAATTTGAATTGCACAGGCAGATTAATGCACTTTCGATCGAGAAAGGTATTGTGTTGGTTGTAGGTATAGGCAAGACAAAGGAGACTAAGAAAAAGTACCCGATTGCACCCGAGTTTGAAGACGAATCAAAATTAAAAGAAGATGATGAAATTACTGCTTAACTCGTGAATCTAGTCTAGAAGCTATACAAGAAAAGAAGGGATTCACCAAAAGAGAGATCAAAAAGGTGATCCACTCAAAGACAACGCAACCAAGTCCAAAAGTCAAGTCTGAAGATGTGCTATAGCTGCAACAAAAAGGGGCATATCAAGGCAAATTATCCAAACCAGAAGGAAACAAAGAAGCAAAGGAAAAAGAAGGCGCTACAAACAACATGGGATGAACCTTCATCAGAAGACTCAGATGAAGATCTCAGACAAACAAGCCTCCTCGTATTTCCAGCCCAAGAGCAAGTCGTCGAATCCGAGTTCGAGACAGAATCAGAAGCTAAGTCCGAGTGAAGCCACTAATTCGTATCCGGTTCAGAAGGTTCGTAAACCAATGTAAGTATCTCTTTAATAAGATTGCATAACTTAATTTCCTACTTGTAGAGAAAATTAGCTAAGTTTAACCTCTGGGTCAAGTCACTACAAGAGGAGGTCAAAGCCCTCAAGGAAGTGACCAACCTAAGATCATTGACTGAATCATTTCAAGATAAAATTTCAACTCAAGTCCAACAATTTGAGAAAGAAAATTCTACCTTGAAAAGTCAAGTCAAGGAACTTAGGGACTCGTTGGAACGGTTTACTTTAAATTCCAACAACCTTGACCTAATGCTTGGGAAACAAAGGATTGTATATAATTGATCCAGATTTGGGTATAAGGCTAAATGAAAATTTAAATCTTACTTGTCTCTTATTAATCAAACAAATAGTAAAATGGTCCAAGCATAGGTCTCCAAGTCTAACTTGGTTAACCAAGTTGGACTTGATCAATATTGGATCCCCAAGGATCAAATCCACTACCTTGATAGACCTTATCGAGGATATGATATAGGGGGAGCTAATAGAACGACCATCTTTATTATTAAATAAATTTGTTTGATGTTTGGTTTAACACTTTCCTTATATATGATTAGATTATGATAGATAAGGATTTAGGCTTGATCGACACTTGATTAGTTAGACCAAAGATTTTCAGAAAGAAAATTAAATATTTAATTTTTTTAAAAGACTTTTTCTAGAAGTGGTTGTTATTCCAATATCCAAGAAGGTCTAGTATCTCGTCACAACTTAAAAATCAATTATTGAAATAAATATTTAATCAACTAGATGTTAAACCTTGGTCTAATTTAAATGTAAATCAATCCTTTGATTTTAATCTAAATTAAAGATTAAAATAATCATCTCACAAAACCCATAAGGTTTCTTGATTGGTAATTTAGAAATGGGTGAGATGGATTTAGGTTAAAATAGTAAAATTAAAATTAAAATTAAACTTAAATTAAATTTAGAACTAGACCAAAATTAAACTTAAATTAGAATTAAACCTAACTTAAAATTAAACTTAAATTAAAATTAGACCTAAACCAAATTAAACTTAAATTAAAATTAAACCTAACTTAAAATTAAACTTAAATTAAAATTATACCTAAACCAAGATTAAACTTAAATTAAAGTTAAACCTAAGTTAAAATTAAAATTAAAATTAGACTCAAATCTAAAATAAACCTAAATCAAACCCAAATTAAACCTAAATCAATCAAACCTAAATCAAATCAAACTAAAATTAAATTAACCATCTCATGATCACCCATAGGTATAACATGATTGACAACTTAGATAGGGTGTGATCGAAAATTAAGGAGTTGAATTCAATCTATCTATCTTATAATCTATTTTTACTAGATTCAAATCAAATACTTTATGTGTAGGAACATAATGATTTGGGCTAATTGATGTTGGATAGTGGTTGCTCCAGACATATGACTAGAGACCGATTGAAGTTAACTAAACTAAAACTCAAGAACTTAGGACCAGTTGCATTTGGCAACAACGAAAAACTTAAGATAATCAGAACAAGTAATATTGAACTAAGTTTCAATTTTATTATTAGAAAGGTTTAATTGGTTGAGAAATTTAAGTTTCACTTACTTAGTATTAGTCAACTATGTGACTCTAGCTACTTAGTAACATTTTCTAACTCTAAATGTATGATTAAAAATATCAAAAATTCTAAAATTATCTTAAAGAAATTAGGAAAAATAATATTTACATAATTGACCTACCAACCTCCTCACTAAAGTGTCTTTTAACACGACAAGAGGAAACCAAATTATGGCACAGAAGACTGGGTCACACTCACATTAGACTTATTTAAAAAATGAGTCAAAATGACTTAGTTAGAGGTCCACCTAAATTTAAAAATTTAGAAAATATAATTTGTAATGTTTGTCAACAAGGTAAACAAACTAAGTCAACACATAAACTAACAAACCTAAATCGAACCAACTTAATACTTGAGCTCCTATACTTATACTTATTCGATTCATATGGAGCCAAGTCACTAAGTAGAAACCAATATTGCTTAGTTATAATTGATGATTACTCAAGATTTACTTGGGTCAAATTTCTAAAAACCAAAGATGAAACTTTTAAAACCTTTAACAATTTTTACAAATTAATAGAAAATGAAAAAGATACAAAGATTAAAATAATTAAAAGTGATTATGGGGGAAATTTGAAAATCATAGGTTAACGAATTTTGTCAAACTAATGGATATAATCACGAATTCTCATGTCCTAGAACCCCCCCCCCCCTTCCAAATAAAACAATCTAGTAGAATGAAAAAATAGAATATTACAAGAGGTCGCTAGAGCTATGTTAAACAAATATAACTTAAGTAACCAATTATAGGCTGAAGCAATAAACACATGTTATATTCAAAATAGAATATTAATCAATAAATTTCACAATAAAACCCCCTATGAAATTTATTACAATGAAATACACAATCTAAATTATCTAAAAGTTTTTTTGATGTAAAGTACATATATTAAACACTAAGGATTATTTAGGCAAGTTTATATCGAAATCTTCAGCTGACATATTTTTAGGGTACTCCACAACTAGTAGGGTTTATCGAGTCTTTAACAAAAATATTCTAAAAGTTGAAAAAACAACAAATGTGATTTTTAATGAAGAAAATAACTTACCAAATTTAGTCAATGAAAATAGTAATCAAAATACAAAAAATATAGAAGATGATGAAGATAATCAAATTAAACCTAAACCCAGTGAATCAGAAGAACCAATTGTTGACCTCAATATAAGACCATCTAGGGTTAGATCCAACCACCCAATTGACCAAATTATAGATGACCTAACCCTAGAAGTTCGAACTCGATCATTATAACGCCCGAAAATTCTCAAAACTATTTTTAGAAATATTCTATGATTTTTCTGGAATTTTAGAATATTTTTATGGAATTTTTAGAGTAGCGGAAGTAGCAAAAATAAATAGAAAACGAAAACAACCTAAGCGGGAATTGAACCCGAGACCTATGGTTTACGGATAATTCTAGTAACCAGTTGAACCCAGCAGGGCCGTGCTGAAAGGAAAGGGAGGCAATTAAATTTATATTAGAGTTGGGCCGAATTACCCACTTAATATAAATAGGAAATTATTAAGTGGGGTTTTATTTTGATCGGGTTTCCTTCTCCTCAAACCCTCACCGACGCCAACTCTCCCTCTCCTCTCCTCCTCTCCTCCTCTCGGCGCCAACCACAAGAACAAGCAAGGGTTCCGCCCCAAGGGTTCCAAGGGCAAATTCCGGCGACGACTTCGACACGTGGACGCTCCCCTCCACGAGAGGAACGCTTAGACGCGAGAAGATTGTCGAAAGGATCGTCTCCTCCGGGAAATTTAGCGATTAGAATCGTAAGAAAATCTGAACAGGAGGTAAGAAACCCCTCACCTGCAGTATAAGTAGCTCTCGTGTAAATTTCATGTATTAGTTCAGTAGTATGTAGACTATCGACACAAAGGATGCAAATTAGCGCATACCAAGTGTTCGATTAAAGGTTTAGCACAGAAAAATGCAACTTAGGCATTTTAGTAACTTAGATAAATACAATAGAAGCATTTTATAGCTTATTTAGTCTTGCTCCAACTTTTACAGGACTAGATGTCCAATGGGTGGGCTCCCACAGTCGCCTCTAGATTTAGATAACCTAGTTCTAGGTTTAGACAACCTAGTAAAAGCAAGACAAGAATTTATTAGCTTATGTTCAGTATTTTACTTTTCAGTGGCACTGTACTGGATTAGATATCCATTGGGTTGGGCTCCCACAGTCGTCCCTAGGTTCAGATAACCTAGTAGCCTTACTAAATTCGGGACTTGCAAACCCGGGTCTAGTTAGGAATGCGCGCATAACACGTACAGTTGTCGGGCCCATTAGCAGCATGAGTATATATTTTCATCTACTATATGTATAGTTTTTAAACTCTCACGAATCAGTTGTGTATACAGTTTAAATTCAGTATTAGCTTTGTTTAGTTTAGCTCAGTTCATGCTTCAGATCAGCTCACTCTTATAATTGTGTATGATAGCTTTATGTTCAGTTCATGTTACACATGCTTTAGATGATAGTATGTCATGACTAGCTTTTGATTGCTAGGTATTGTATGATAGCATGTCATGTTTTAGTTCAATCAGTACACGTTTTAAATAGCATGTTTTCAAAGCACAATTTGCATCGATTGCATGTTTTGTGAGGTAGATGGTTTCTTACTAAGCGAAAGCTTACAGATACTTTTTCCTTATACTGCAGATAAAGGTAAAGGAAAAACAGACTAGCGAAGGCTGGAGGGCAATGCGATGAAGATGTGCGTGGATGGAACTTGGAATAAAGATCTTAGGGAATTTCAGCAAGCTTGTTTAAGCACTAGAACCTTTTTGCATTTTGCTATTTTACACCTTAGCATGTTAAATGTTATGAACTAGTTAATCATGCACTCTATCATGTTTAGAATACTATTTTTGCGATGTTAGAATGTTTGGCAATTAGTTTAGAAATGTTATTAGTAGTCTTGGCACGAGCAAGTGCTGAAATCAGACCTTTGGCACGAAATCAGAAACTCGAATCGATCAGCTCATCGATTTGAGAGTTTCCAATTGATCGAAGGATCGACTGGGCATCTGGTTTCACGAACAGTAGGCCTCTGGATCGATCGGTCGATCGATTCAGCTAATTCCGTCGCGAACAGAAGGCTCTGGGATCGATCACTGGATCGATTGACCAGTCTGGATCGATCAGCCGATCGATCCAGAATATTGCCCGAGCACAGTAGCGTGCTGGATCGATCACTGGATCGATCCAACCTATGTTCCGCATACAGTAGCCGGCTGGATCGATCACTGGATCGATCCGACCATTCCAATCGATCCATGAATCGATTAGGAGGCCTGATATTAGCTGGAAAACCTTAGTTAAGTTCCTTGACCATTGAGGGATGTATTATATGTCATGAATAGCTTAGATTACACCCCTTAGCACATGTAGAATAAAGAAATGACAATAGTTTAGCAAAATTTTAATTAGTACAGCTTCCGCACTTAGTATTTAATGATGGTCATGGATTAGTTAACACAGATTAATGTAACGATCGGCCTCACAGCCTAGTTAGTAGGAGGTGGGTCGTTACAATCATCTTATAGAAACCTAAATCAAATAGCTCTTATTTCCAAAATTGAACCTAAAACTATAGAAGAAGCCCTACCTGACCTAAATTGGATAATTGCAATACAAGAAAAATTAGCTTATTTTGAAAGAAACCAAGCCTGGGAACTAGTACCTAAACTCACAAATAAATCTATAATTGATACTAAGTGAGTCTTTAGAAATAAAATAGACGATAAAAGTAAAATAGTTAGAAATAAAGCTAGATTGTGGCAAAGGGGTACAACCTGTTGGTGCGGGAAGCATCCGACGATCGAACTCGTGTTTTGATAATGGCAAAGGATTCAAAGTTAAGGTGTCTTTGTGATCTAACAAGTCTGCTTGAGCATTTCAGGAAAGTCCTAGCTGCGGTTAGGCAAAGGGAAAACCTTAGGGGGTGGTAACCCTATGCGGAAAGTCTTGGCAGATCGATGGCTTCAGGCAAAAGTCCTAGGGGTAGTAATCCTAGGTGGAAAGTCTTGGTGTCGCGAACAGGTGAAAGACTGGACTAGCCGGGAAGCGGATGTCCAGCAGAAAGTCCGGAAGCGTCGAGTGCTGAGCAAAAGTCCAGTCGATCTGGAGGATCACACTGGCAACAGGTAAATCTCCTCAGTGGAGTAGGTGAGGACGCGTTCCCCGTAGAGGGAACAGTAGGTGTCGGGTCGACCTAGGGTTTCCGGTAGAAAATTCGAAGTCAGACCCGGACAGTTCGATGACTGTCAAGTTTATTTCTATATATTATATTTTGTTCTAACTCTGTTTTGCAGGAAACTAATATTTTAATGCAGGGTTAGATGTGATCGGGATCGGTCGACCGAACCTCGGGATCGATCGACCGAATCTCGGGATCGGTCGACCGAACCTCCATGTTACCAGATCAGATCTCCAGAAGCTGGACCAGATTCGACCAGGGATCGGTCGACCGGACCTCGAGATCGGTCGACTGAACCTGGGATAGATATCGACTGGATCAAGCCGAGGTGTGCGGGTCAGAGGAGACTGATCGGTCGACCGAACCTTGGGATCGGTCGACCGAACGCAGGGATAAAATTTGACCAGATCGAAGTGAAGCGACGGATGGACGGATCAAATGCGGTGGAGGTCATCTGATCGGTCGACCGAACGTGGGGATCGGTCGACCGATCCGCTTCGGGTCAAATCTGATCCCGAGACTTGGGGATCTGGATCAGACCTTGCAGAGCTATAAAAAGAGGTCTCGAGGTGCAGCTTAGAACATCGAATTCCGAACAAAAGTGTTGTGCTCTTGTGTGCTCTATATGCTTCAACAACGCTCTGCTGCTACAATGAACTGAAACTCCAAAGCTCGTCTACTTTCTTGTTCATTGGTATAACTTTCTTATTTGCACTTAACTGTAATTGCTTTTAGTTTGTAATAATTCCGGATTTATAGTTGTTGCCCAATGAAAGCGGTCAAGGACCGCGGGCCTTCGAGTAGGAGTCGAGATAGGCTCCGAACGAAGTAAAACACCTGCGTCTTTTGTGTTTGCATTTACTTTCCGCTGCGTTTCTACTCCCTGTTTAAATCATTAAAATAGCCACGAGCGTTATTCACCCCCCCCCCCTCTAGTGCTTTCGATCCAACACAACCAAGTAGAAAGGTTAGATTTTGATGAAACCTATGTATTTGTAGCCAGACTTGAATCCATCAGGATGCTGCTAGCCTACGTAGCACATAAAGGATTCAATTTATACAAAATAGACATAAAGTCTGTATTCTTAAATGGGTTCATCAAAGAAGAAGTTTATGTAAATCAACTCCAGGATTTGAAGACTTAAACCACCCAAACCATGTCCATGGGTTAAAGAAAGTTTTATATAGACTAAAACAAGTACCTAGGGTTTGATATGAATGACTATCAACATACCTAATATCTAAGGGGTTTAACCAAGGCTAAATAAATCAAACTCTATTTGTTAAAACCTTAGAAAAGGATATTTTTATAGCTAAAATTTATATAGATGACATAATTTTTTGCTCAACCAATACTAAATTTTTAAAAGAATTTACTAAATTAATAGAAAATAAATTTAAAATAAGACTAGTAAGAGAACTAAATTTTTTCTTGGGTTTATAAATAAAACAAACAAAAGAAGAAATTTATGTTTTTCAAACAAAATATGCTAAAGAATTAATTAAAAAGTTTGGAATGGAAAATTCTAAAAATATAAATACTCCTATGACAACTAATATTAAAATTGACTCTAATTTAGAAGGAAAACCAGTACTTAAAATATTATAAAAGTGCAATAGGAAGTCTACTTATCTAACTGCAAGTCAACTTTATGTGTACTAGGTACCAATCATGTGTAAAAGAATCACACTTAACTAATGTAAAAAAGAATACTTAGATATATTAAAGGAACCCTAAGTGTAGAACTTTGGTATCCTAGAACTAGCACATTTAACTTAGTTGGATGCTCTGACTCAGACTATGCTGGGTGCAAACTAGAAAGCAAGAGTACAAATGAAATATGGCAATTTCTATGTTAGTGTCTAATAAGCCAGAGACAAATCTATGTTATGGTTGTAGTGGGCTATAGCACACCCTAAATTTATGATTAATTACCAATAGTGAGGGCTCACATATCAAGGTGTTGAAATGAGATTCATTTCCGTATCTGGTAGCTTGCTATGACATCTAATCAAATGGAAATAAATCAAGTGACACAATATAAATTATGGGGGAAATCATTCCTTAAAAAAATGTATCACGTCTAAATCATATAATAATTCTATTACATAAATAATAAAAATAATAATTTGGATAAATAAATTTATTTGTCGATCGGCATAGTCATCCAGAATAATGAGCTTTCTAATTAATTAATTATGTATGTCAAATTTGATGTAGCATTAATATGATGTGTTAATGTACGAATGGACGCAACCGAGTATGCCTATGTGTATGCTGGTGGGTCTGCCACATTTCTCCATTGTATATCTTCGTGATATTTGTAACACCCCACCCTCCTCACTACTAGTCTGTGAGGGCGGGGCGCTACTGGTCTACTAACTTATCTTAACTAACATTACACACATGTGAATATCAATACATAAAACTCTCTAAACATGCAATTAATGACAGCAAAAACTTGAATAACTTATCCCTACATTCTACTCCAGCATGTATACACAACTAAAACTATACATCAATCTAAACATGCTGAAATATATGTATTAATCTGAACATGCATGCAACCATTGTACAACTCAGATAATAGGTCTAATGTGCATAACAATTTAAATGAAAGAATTCTAAATACATGTCAATCTTAATAAATTCTTATGTTAAATCCCAAGGCTTCTGTAGTCCAGACATCACACATCCATCCGCACCTCCTTGTCACCTTCCTTTGCTATGACTTTTTCTTTCCTTTATCTGCAGTAAGAGGAAATGCAACTATAAGCAAAATTGCTTAGTAAGCATTATCTAACTCACAAAACTCGAATATGCATGACTGAATGCTTTAAAGGAAATACTATACATGCTCATCTTATAGTAAAAGAAACAAGACATGCTGAAATGCTAAACATGTAAAGCTTATTTCACTTGTTCAAAACTTATACTTTTATACTTAAGAATAATAAGTTTAACTGAACTGATATTTAAGCTGAGCTAAACTGATGCTAGGCTAATGCTGAATCTGAATTGTATTCACGTAACTGATTTGTGAAGTTTTGAAAACTATTTTCATAATAGATAAAAATAATAATCATGCTGTTGATGGGCCCGACAACTGTACTTGCTATGCGCGCATCCCTAACTAGACCCGAGGTAGCTAATCCCGAATCTAGTAGGGTTTACTAGGTTATCTAAACCTAGGGACGACTATGGGAGCCCAACCCAAGGATAACTAAGAGTTCAGCACAGTGCCACTGATAAAAGTAAATACTGATTCATAAGCTGATTTATCTTAATTACTTCTTCTTTAAATGTCTTGGCATTTTAACAAACACCTTGTGTGTCAAAATCCTTAAAGTCTTGACTTTGAGATCTACTTAAGGCCTTGGCCTTTTTCTTTCTTTTCTTTATCTTTCTTATGCTTGTTAATACCTCTAATAAAAGAATGCTTCTTTAAAAACTGAAATGTTTAAACAAATTCAAACTTTGAAATGCATAAACAAAAATCTGCATACTATGCTAATCAAAATTCTGCATACTATACTAACAAAATTCTGCACTTGTAAGCTTAATAAAATCTGTACTTGTAAGCTTAATAAAATCTGCTCTTGTAAACTTAATAAAATCTGCACTTGTAAGCTTAATAAAATCTGCAAATCTAATTAAGCTACTAGAGATCTAATTGGATCTTATATGCTAAACCATCAAAACTGCAATGCTAAACAATTCAAAATCTGTAATGCTACACATAGCTATTCCACACTAAAAATCTGTTAAAGCTTGATACCTATGTAAAGCTTATACTTTTATAGAGCAATAAAGATCTTTAAGCATGTTACAACATGATCTAAACTGGAATACTAAGCCAAAATCACAAACTGAAAACTAAATCTGCATACTCTACTAATTAAGATTCTGCATTCTATGCTACACAATTTCTGCATACTATGCAAACATAAATTCTGCACTATAATACTTAACCAAACTGCACTATAATCTTTTTTTAAAAAAAAACTGCACTATAAGTTCCACAAAAAAATCTACACTACAAGATCCACAAAAAATCTGCACTATAAATTTCACCAAAAATCTACACTACAAGATCCACCAAAAATCTGTACTATAAACCCTAAAGGAAAACTATCCGTGCCCCTTTATAGCACTATCCGAAATCCACAGAACTTCAAAAGGAGCTGGTTTTACTTTCTTTTCCATTGCACAATACCAAGTTAAACTTGTTGAAATGTTACTATAAACTCTAAATAATTTGAACTAAATTTCATGGCAACTGAAAGCTGCACGTGCTCACAAAAAAGAGGAACTACTTCATCATGTATATATGCTCGTGCACATCTACAGCAAAGGAAATTACACATGCTCAACTAATAGCTAATGGGAAACTACTGTAACGACCCAATTTTCCCTATTTCAAGTTCTAAAAGTCCATAAAAATATTTGGAAATACTTTTAAAATATTCTAGAGATTTTTAGAAATTTTTAGAGTATTTTTACGTAATTTTTGGAGGTCGTTTAGTATGTTACAAAAAGAAAGAAGTTTTGACTAAAAATGTTGAAGGTGAGACTCGAACCCAAGACCTCCGGCCGAACCCGACCTAACCAAACACAGCCAACTAACTGGGTTGCGCGTGATTTGTTAACCAAGTATGTAGCGAGATATATTTAAGTTGTAATTGGAACAAAATTAAACCTAGTTATAAAGGGATTAAGTTTTCCCTTTCTCGTCGAAAACCCTATCTGCCTTTCTTTCTCTCCCGACGGCGTCCCCTGTTCTCGGATGAAAACGCAGTAGCACGTTAGGGTTTGATCTCCGGCGCCGGCGAAGGGTTTTTCGGCCGGTCTCCACCCAACCGTGACCCTCTTGTCGTGGAAAGCACGCGGACCCGAAGGAGACGTCGAGACCGTGAGCTTCTTCGAACCCTAGAAGCAATTTTCCGGTTGTAAGTCCAAGAGCAGCGATGTAAGTACTACTCACCTGTGATAGGAGTTGCTCCGAGCTTCAATTTTCTTCCTTGCTTCCGGATTTCAGAGTGCCGAGTAGAAATACATGCTAGGGTTTCTTCCTTGCTTCCGGATTTCACAGTGCCGAGTAGTATTGTATGCTAGAGCTTTTCCTTTCTTTGCTTTGTTTATCTGGCCGAATTTCTAAGGTTGAGTTGCTGTGCCGAATTGCCATGCTAGGGTTTTTCTTACCATCCACAACATGCTTCTTGTTTCTGTTGCGGATTTAGCCGTGTAGTTAATGAGCATGATTCAAGTAGTTGATTTTTTCCAGTGTGGATATCTCCTTGATAGTTCTGAGTTTGAAAGGGGCCTTAGTTCATGAGTGTAGTTCAAATTTCCTTTGAAATTGTGCTTACTTGCACAGCATGTCAAGTAGTTGTAATTGTTTGATTTTCACAGCATGTTTAAGAAGTATTTGTTTTTAGATTGTGACCTTGATGATCATGCTCTATTTTGTGTAGAGTGTTATGGTTTCGAATTTTTACAGTTTAAGTTTTACAGTACATGTAAAGCTTCATGTAGAGCATGAGGAATTGTTCCTCAGGCTTGCACTTAGTATTTTAGTTGGCATGTTCGGGTTGTATGGAAGCTAGCATTGTTCTTCCTATTTCCTTCTGTTGTCATGGCACATTGCATGAAGAGCAATTGTGGCTTGGGTTTACAGTAGAAACTCTTTACAATGACCATTAGGAATTGGTTGATCTATGTTATTAACTGGACATGAACAACATATGCTTTAGTATATCATATGTTAACTTTTGATTACAGCAAAAATCTTCCTTTCCTTATGTTTTTGCTTTGTTGGAAATAACTTAAGAGTGTAGACCTATTAAGTGCAGATTTCATATATCGGGCAGTACTCTATTCCTTTAGAATTTGTTTCATGTCAAGTTTAGTTTTAGTTTAACATGAACAACCTTGTTTTTATGATTTGGAGTTAGCTTATTGTGCTATTTTTTTAGCATTCTAGTATTTGGTTGCTTGGCATTTCAGTTGCTTAGTTCCTTAGCATTTCAATCCGAAATTCAGAATTTCACGGCTTTGTTTTTAAGCATGAAAGTTTCATAAGTAAGCTTGAGTAATTTCTTATCCAAGGGCAGCCTTTATTTAAAGCATGTAGGGTTAGTTTATTGGTTTTCTTGAACATGAATAGCTATTAAACTTATCTTGTAGTTTGATTTGCTTGCTTTATTTTTATAGCATGCTCAGTTAGTTGCAATTCTCTACTTGTTAGATACACTTGCAGTATTCGAATAGCATGAGCAGTGACGAATTATAATTCAGTTTCTAGTTTCCTGTTTTGATACATATGCATATATATATGTGTTAGATAGTTTTAAATAGTTCTTTAATCTGAAGCATATAGTTAGTTGTTTTTGCTATTTTAATAAGATGAATAGCCACGTATTTTAGTGGAATAATTATGTGCCCTATTAAACCTTTTGAGGATTATGGGTAACTATAAGTAAAGGAAAAGACCAAGGTCTAGTTAGAAAAGATAACAAGTAAATTAAAGTAAGAGGCTAGTACCCGATTTCCGAGGTTGTCGTTAAACAAATCCAGGTGACCAATTCCGAGGTCTTGGCCCTGGTAAGACCGAGGTCTTTATCCTCATAGGACTGGAGGCTCGCTACCACAGTCACTATTAGAGAGCGCGCATAAGATGGTACTAAGCCTGGGCCCAAGAAAGAAAAAAAAAAAAAAGAAGAGGAAAGAAAAAGAAAAAGAAGAAGAAAGAAAAATAAAAGTAAAAGAAATTAAAAGATTAATTTCAAGTATAAAGCTATAAGTAAATGAAACAAGTACCACCTATGTTTAGAATCAACAGAAGTTTAGTTCCTTTAATTCTAAGCATACAACATGAGTTTCATTACTTTTCTTATCAGTTTAGTGAGCATGTTTAGTTTTATTTCCAGTATTCAGCTTTATTCTGGTATATCATGAGTATGCAGTTTATTTGAGTACTTTGCTATTAGATGAGTACATGTAGTTTTTCTTTTAGCATTTCAGTTTCAGTATCGTTTGCATTTTTATGTACTTCGAGTTTTTGTGAGATAGTTTAGTACTTACTAAGCGTTTCGCTTATAGATTTCTTTTTCCTCCTACTGCAGATAAAGGAAAAGCTAAAGTATGAAAGGAAGGCGACAAGGTGGTGGTGATGAAGGTGTGTGATGGCTGGACTATGGGGAGATCAAAAGTTTGTTAAGGAGTTATCAGGACTTCCCTATTTAGAGTTCTTTTAGTTTAAATACTATTATGAAGTTGAGATTGTAATTGAGTTTATTCCGTACTTGTAGCTTGATATGTCCTATTGTTGGAGTTAGATATTTGTTTACTATTGCTAGAATAGTTTTCTTTTACTTACTGTGTTATTATTACTGCATGGGTATGGAAAAATATGTTCCAGCCGCCTGTGGCTGTGTATATAGTGTTTGTATTGTTGATTTGGTCATCGGTACAGGGGAGATTCTGCCGAAATTTTTCGGTAGGAATTCCTCTAGGGCCGTGATAAATCTAAGTGTCACTAATAATATCATAAGTGACACTAGTGAGTAGAGTAGTAGTTAGGTAACGGTCACCCTTAGAGAGTAGTCGTAAGAAGGGTGGTCTTTACAATTACTCATGCTCACAAACAGCAAAGCAAGGAGGAACTACTTCATCGTGTATTAGGAACTAATAGCAGAAGATAACTATATATCAAACCTAAACAATTCCTCCTTTGTATCCTTAATTAAACTCACGGCAGATCATCAAGTACTTTGCTCCTTATATCATACTTCGGAAAAAAAACAAGAAGAATCAACTTCCAAAAGCTACTCCTACCGCAGGTGAGAAGCACTTACCTTGCTTCTTGGACTCACAACCGAGAAGAAGAGCTCTAGGGTTTCCGGTTAGCTCGAGCCTTCCGGCCTCCTCTTGTGCCTACGCTATCACCTTGCCAAGAGAGTCACAACCGCGTGAAGAATCCCTCGGATTGAACCTTGGCCGACCACCGGAGACGATGCCTTAACTCCTCCTTGCGCCTTCGCCCGAGCTGGGACCGACGCCGCGCGAGAGGAAGATTGGGAAAAGGTTTAGGTCACGGCAACATCACCCCAACTTATCCCCTTTTTATAACTCCCATATTCTGTTAACTAACTATCCTTTAAATTATTTCCGCTCGACATTTGCACAGCACCGCCCACTTGGGTGCTTGGTCATTGTGCTTTGCTTAAGGCGTGGACTGGGTCGAAGGTTACGGGTTCGAATCTCGGCCGCAACTCTTTTATACTTAATATTTTCTGTTTAACTACTACTACTTAAAATATTTCCGCTATCTTTTCTAAACAGTGCCGCCCGCTTGGGCACTTGGCTATCGCGCTCCGCTTAAGATTCGTGTCGGAGGTCACGGGTTCGAATCTCAGCCGAAACCTTTTTATTCCTAATTATTTTCTATTTACTACTACTACTTAAAATATTTCCACTCCTTTTTTAATAAGCACGACCTTGCTGGGTTCCTGGTCAGCCGAGACAACTAAAGGCTTTGCTTAACCGGAGGTCTCCAGTTCGAACCTCGGCTTAATATTTTTTTTTTTTTGCAACTTGTTTCATTTGGTAAAAATACCAAACGAACTTCAAAAATTACATAAAAATACTCTAAATTTTTTTAAAAAATCTCTAGAATATTTCTAAAGCATTTCTAAATATTTCTAATTACTATTAGAACCCGAAATGAGGAAATTGGGTTGTTACAATATTAAGGATTTTACCTAATGTAATGGACTCAATTTTATAGACCTAATATATTAAATGAGATTTAGTTAAGAATATAGATGTAAATTCTATTATAGATTAATTTATAATTCAAAATTTCATATGCACAATCTCATTAAACAATATCATGTATGGAGTATATCTTTAGTTTTTTATTTTTTTTTTAGCTCTCGGTTATGTCAATCAAATTTTAGTTTTAGGATTTAGGGGTTGAATTATGATATTAAACACAAAAAAAATTAAAGAAAAAAATTAGGTGCTATATATATATAATTTAAGCCCAATCCATCTCTTATTTCTGGATCCGTCTCTATAGTAAGCTGGTCCAGTAGAAAACAATATTGTGTTGCTTTACCCACTACTGAAGCAGAATATATAGCCATGGGAGAATATACGTCCCAACTATTATGGATGATGCACACTTTAAAATATTATCAATTAGAATATAAAAATACAAAAATATCAATTGATAATATAAGTTTCATCAATTTAATAAAAAATTCAATCTACCACTCAAGAACTAAACATATAAAGGTAAAGTATCACTTTGTAAGGGATATGTGGCTAGGGATGATATTGTACTTGACTATGTTGAGTTTAAGTCAAACCTAACTGACGTTTTCACAAAACCCTTATTTGAACTTAAGTTCAGCACACTCAGAAGACAGTTAGGCATGTTCTTAGTAGAATATATTCAAAATATTTTTAATTCTTTTTTTTGTAAAAGAGTTATGGTTTTTTAAAAATATTTTTCAAAATCAGCTTGGTTTTAAAATTTTAGGATAAAATCTTTTTATTTTCTTCAAAACTCCTAATTTTACTAGTGTTTTTAAAGATTGGACTTAACCTAGGTCTTTCCCCTTAGAAAGCATGTACCCATAGGTTTAGCCAGAGCATCTCACAAGCACACTAGGAATACATTGCTTGTGTATGAAAAACACTTGAATGGTGTGAGATGCATAGGGCACTGGCTGGACTTCAAAATACTTATATCTGTGCATCAACATAAGTCTGGGTAATAAATACCAATTCAAATTGATCAAGTTAAATAATCCTTTTTAGTCAAAACTAACTGGATCAAATACTTAACTTGACTAATCATGTGAATGCTACTATCTTATGGTAAACAACTATTAACTAAAAGTTATACATTTATTTAAAAGAAAGTAGATGAGTATTTAAAAAAAAAAAATTTAAAAAAATTTTTAATTTAGTTTTATTTTATTTTTTTATATATATGTCAAAAGGGGAGTAAAAGTAGGTTTTCAAACTTAAGAATGTTTCTCTTCAAAGTTAAAAATGACTCAAAGAGTAAAGCTTTCTTTTAAAATTTATATTTCAAAATTGGCATTTCAAGTTTACTTTTTAAAAGTAAGTTTTCAAAATTAAACATTTTTTTAACATTTTCCTTAAGTATTTTTGAAAAATAAAAGCTTAAAATTTAGTTAAGTTTTTAAGAAAAAATTAAGTCATTTTCAAAGCTTAAAATCTAACTAAAGTTTTTAATGAAAAAGCTAAGTTATTTTTAAAAGCTTAAAATATAGCTAAGTATTGTAAAAGCTAAGTCATTTTCAAAGCATAAAATTTAGCTAAGTTTTAATGAAAAAGCTAAGTCATTTTTTAAAAAAAAAACTTAAAATATAGCTAATTTTTTAAAAAAACTAAGTTATTTATAAAGCTTAAAATTTAGCTAAATATTTTTTGTAGGATCGATGCGTTAGGATGGGTGAATAGTACTCATGGCTTTCACATTCGTTTAGAAATGTTCGAGTAAAATGCAAGAGAATAAGAAAGAAAAGACAGAAAGAAAGCAATCGCGAACACCAAGAGTTACTTAGTTCGGAGCCTATGACAACTCATACTCCAATGTTCGCACGTGAGAGTGCTTTCGATGGGTAATCCACTATCAATTCTGAATAAGTATGAGTATGGAATTATAATATTAAAACAACTTATAAAATAAAGAATATCGACAACTACATATTTTAAATCTTTAGAGAGAATTGTCATAGAAGCTTTTGAGCGTCGTAGGAGCTTTTTTGAAGCATCTTACAGAAGCGGAAGTTGTTCAGAATGTTATCGTTTAGCCCTTAGTCGAGTGCTGCTTATATATGCTATTCTGGGCGTCTGGAACCCCTCTGAGTGCTTGAACTACGTGTCATAGCCAATCGACACGCTCCACATCAGCTTGTGAATGACTTTTGAGGTTCGGGTGCCTGGATGAACTCTGGGTGCCCGGATCACCAAAGCGCTCGAGGCCTGCCCTGGGAGAGGCTGGTCTGGGCGCCTAGAGTCCGGGTGCCCGGACCAACTTTTTTTAACCTCTTTTTTCCCTGCAAAATAAAGTTAGTCCAGGCAATAAATAATATATATAATATAAATTTAACAGCCTCTGATTGTCTGGTTCTGACTTTGAGTTTAGCTAAAACTCTAGGTCAAATCGACGCCTACTGTTCCCTCTTTAGGGAACGCATCCTCACCTACTCCTCTCAGGAGAGTTTACCTTTAGCTAAACCGACCATTTGGACTTTTGCTCAGCGTCGAGACTTCAGGTCTTCATGCTAAACGCTTGCTCCATGACTCGTCCAGACTTTCACCTGATCCGCGACCACCAGGATTTTCACTTGGAGTCCCCGACTCTAAGATTTCACCTAAAGTGCTCGACCCCCCAAGACTTCATCTTACCTAACCATAGTTAGGACTTTTCATTACCTAAGATTACCACCCTCTAAGACTTAGCGTTACCTCCCCCCCAAGGTTTTTAATCTACCTAGAATCCACTAGGACTTTTGCCTAAGAACACTTAGAACTTTTCTGCAAACTCATTTAAACTTGTTAGACAACAAGTAACCTTAACTTTAGACTCATTGCCATAATCAAAACTTAGGCTTTATCTTCTGGTGCTTCCTAAACCAAGAATTTTTTCTTAAGTTAAGTTTTGTTTAAAAAATTAAGAATTCAGCTAAGTTTGTTTAGCTAAGAAAGTGTTATATGTTGGTGCGGGAAGCATCTGACGATCGAATTTGAGTTTTGATAATGGCAAAGGGTTCAAAGTTAAGGTTATTTGTGGTCTAACAAATTTAAATGAGCTTGCAAGAAAGTCCTAAGTTGTCCGACAACCAAAAGCCTTAATTTCTCCTTCCTCATTTGTCGGTATATTTTTTAGTGCATTAATATTGTAATTCAAATTTGTAATTTTTTGAAACTATAGTGATTATCCATCGAAAACACTCTTATATATGGGCCTTGGAGTAGGAGTCACCATAGACTCTGAACCAAGTAAATCCTTGGTGTTCTTAATTGATTTATGTTTATTCCGCTGCGTGTTCTACACGAAATGAAAGTGAAAGCCACGAGCGTTATTCATCCTCCTCTAGCACTTTTCGATCCTACATTATATTCCAGGGAGCCTAAATTCTCCAACTTAGAAAAATCTTACTTTTTGAAATAGCTTCGTGAATTCTTACTTATTTACTTGTTCTTAACCTGGTTAAGTATTATGTACTTGCTTAACTTAATTTTGAAGTATGTTGCATAATAAAAAAGAGGAAGATTGTTGGTATAGGGAGCACCAAACAATTGAACCTGTGTTTTGATAAAGACAAAGGGGTTCACAGTTAAGATTGTTTTATTATCTAACAAGTATGAAGGAGTTTGTAGAAAGTTCTAGTAGAGTCTAGGCAGGTGAAAAGTCGTAGCTGCGGTTAGGTAACGAAGTCCTAATCCGGGAGACTAGGCAAAGTCTTAGCAAGTTGAGGACGTCAGGCGAAATCCTAGGATCGAAGATTCTAGGTGGAAGTTCTAGGGCGCGCGGACACCAGGCGGAAGACTAGACAGGCCGGGGATCAGACGTCCAATGAAGAAGTCCTAAAGCTTTGGATGTTGAGTAAAAGTTCAGATGGTCTAGAGGACTGATTTGGCAAAAGATAATTTCTCCTGAGAGGAGTAAGTGAGGGCGCTTTCCCCATTGAGAAAGCAGTATGCGTTAGTTCGACCTAGGATTTTTGAAAAATCCAAAATTCAGAACCAGACAATTCAAAGACTATCAAATAATTTATTCTTCATATTTTATTGTACTAACTTTGTCTTGCAGAATATACTTTGTATTTAGACTAATATGTCTTGTAGAAAGTGAGATGCATAAAGAAAAAATCAGATAAATAGTGTCCAAGGTGCCTCCAGAGCTATTGGAGGTAGGGATATAAATGAGTCAAGCCACTCATGAGCTATTCGAAGCTTGATTTGATAAAAGCTGGTTTTAGCTCGTTTAATAAGGTTCATTAAGATAAACAAGCCAAGCTTAAGCTTCATGATATTCAGCTTGTTAGCTTGTGAACATGTTCGTTAAGCTCATGTATCAACTTTTAAATAAAAAAATAATAGTTTTGCTATTAAATTTATAGATTTTACATCCTACGTATGAAACATATAAACAAATATATTGCCACATGAGGTCTTGGGGTCGAAACTCGGCGTGACCGAGCATAGCCTCCCCCATGTCTTGGCCATTTTCACTAATGGCTAGTAGCCACCCGTGATTTACCTCCTCCGTGTTGGCCTAAGGACGGGTTGGCGAGGGCGCTGGGGGCGAGCGAATCGCCTTTTGCCACATATAAACAAATATATTAAATTTATTTATTAGAATAAAATTATAAATTTTAATAAGAATATTATATTTTTTTCTAAATATATAATTTAATTTTTAATTTATATTTATTAAGCTCATTTAGGCTCGATAAGAGCTCGAATAAGTTTGTGAGTCATGAATATATTCGTTAAATGAAGCTCGAGCTCGACTCAATTATAACGAGCCAAACTCAAACATTCAAGAGTTCGGCTCAGCTCGGCTCAATTACACTCCTAATTGGAGGCGCCTTGGCTACTTTGGTCGAAGGTCCGCACGGAAGAGGCACGGAGGCGCCTTTCAGGCACTTAAAGGTGCCTTCCATGAGCTAAAGACACCTTCAAATGGATAAACAACGCATACAACAGAGGTTATCGACACCGAACATTTGGGGATAACTATCCTAGCTGAAGGCGCCTTCATTGGAGTTGAAGGCGCCTTCAACAGTCCATAAAGGACTCCTCGACCAGATGCTCAACACAACAAAGTCTTATATGTTAGATTGAGATGTTCTAGAGGGGGGGTGAATAGCGCTCGTGGCTTTCACTTTGTTTCGGATTTGTAAAATCGTTCGAGAATTAGACGAGTAAAGCACAGCGGAATAATAGAAAGACAAACGTGAACACAAGTGATTTACTTGGTTCGGAGCCTAGGGCGACTCCTACTCCAAGGCCCGCGATTGTTGATCGCTTTCGGTGTACAACAACTATAATATCGTGAAAAGAGTACAAGTATAACAATTACAGCTTAAGTAATACCGACAATAAAATTAAGGAAATGAGGCTCCGGGTTGTCGGGACTTGAAACAGCACTTCTGGATCGTCTCGTTTGCAACACGTTGAAGAAAGACAACTTTAGAATTGATGATCGAAGGTGCTACTCGAAACCCCCTTATATAGCTTGTTGGAGGCGCCTCAAAGCAGCCGAGTCAGCCGCGTGGATCAACGTTGAACACTTCTCCCCTGATCCACTCGAAGGCGCCTCTATGCCAGTCCAAGGCGCCTCCAATCTGCGGTCCAAGGTGCCTCCAGCTCAGTCCGAGGCGCCTCCAGCTCTGTCGCACAGACTTCAAATCCTTTGCACCCGAGGTGCCTCCAAGCTCCATGGAGGTGCCTCAAACACTGTTCATCCGAAGCTGACCTTGCTCATTTGTCCCTGCAAAGCATGTTAGTTCACAAAACACACACATACCGTGCAAGACAAAGTTAGCACATACAAAATATAGTAAAAGTAGTATTTGACAGTTGTCAGACTGTCCGGGTCTGACTTCGGATCTCCGACCGAAAACCCTAGGTCGACCCGATGCCTAATGTTCCTTCTGCGGAGAATGTGTCCTCACCTACTCCCCTCAGGAGAGATTACCTGATGCCAGTCCGGTCCTCTAGATCGATTGGACTTTCTGCCTAGGGTTACCACTCTCTAGGACCTAGGGTAACCGCCCCCTAGGGTTTTTCTCCACCTAGGATTACCACCCCCTAGGACCTAAGGTTACCCTCCTTAGGATTTTCCTCCACCTAAGGTTACCACCCTTAGGACCTAAGGTTGCCGCCCTTAGGATTTTCCTTCACCTAGGGTTACTGCCCCCTAGGACCTAAGATTACCACCCCTTAGGATTTTCACCTGCCTAACCGCAGTTAGGACTTTCTTGAAACACTTGTTCAAGTACGTTAGATAACAAATAATCTTAACTTTGAATCCTTTGTCATTATCAAAACTCGGGTTCGATCGTCGGATGCTTCCTACACCAACATTACAATCTCTCGATTGCGCACTGCTCCAAAGACAAGTCCACGAAGCTGTAACACTACTCCAATGACCGAAAGCTCCCATCTATAGCTCTATAAAGTCGTCGATATAGTTTACTGTTATAGCACTTAATCTATTCCATTGTAATTGATTGCACTTGTCTTTGTAAATTGACGGATTGATAGTGAATTGTCCAAAGTAAACACTCAACGAGTATGAGATTTGGAGTAGGAGTCATCACAGACTCCGAACTAAGTAAAACCAACTTATGCCATTATTTTGTTTATCTCTTTATTTCTGCTGCATGTTATTCTCTAATTTTTGAAAAATGTGAAAAAGTCACGAGTGCTATTAATCCCCCTCTAGCACGTCTCGATCTTACACTTAGTAGGTCATTCTTTACTCGATACTGTGCCCCTATTATAGAAGTTATATACTATTATCATTTAGATATGTTAGTTTACTATAGTCATTCAGTAAACTTAGACTTATGCATCCAATTTTATAATAATTTAGTTAAGATTGATGATTTGGCGTACTCCTCTAAAGTAAGTGGTAAGGACTTTAGATTTTCCCTCACTTTATTATATGATAGTTTAAGATTTAAGAGGTTTGCTTGCCCTTTTTATGTTACCCTAGTTGGGATTTTCTATTTGATGAACGCTACTCTCATATTATATTGGATACTATCTATATGTATTTCTTTGGGGAGGAGAGAATATGCATCGTGACTAACTTTAGGTTTCTCTCTTAGGGTTCAGGACTATGTCCTGTATTGAGTTTTGACCACATGTATTTTGCCCATTACATCTTGCGATGTTGTGATGATGCGTCCTTCATGTTCTTTCTTCCTTTATGCACTATGCCAGTGACTAAACATCGACATTGCATTACATATATTTCAGAATGTCATTCATGCATACAGTCTCATCACTAGGCGACATGTTCATATGTCGTACTGTCACATCTTGACTTTCATATTTTTGACCATAGGGGTAGATATGACCCAGGGTACATCTACTTCCCTTAGCGTCTATGATGAGATTGGTCAGCGTCAGCTTGCATTAGTGTATATAGATGTTACCGCTTAGCAGCCCTCGTCTAGAATGTCTGACCGAGGAGGATATGCCACCTATCATTTCAGTCGAGGGGGAGGAGATGGCGACATTTTCGATAAAGGAGCTCATTGGACCTCTTCCGACCTCGACCCAGCCCTCGTCCTCAACTCACCCCTCAACTTCGCTTCATGTAAAGGACCGACTTGCTAGACTTGAGGAGTCTTCTGCACATATCCAACAGTCAATCTTGGAGGGGTTCACCTTTCTCCGGGGGAGATGACCATCAGATTTAACTCTCTCCAAGAGGAGATGACCACCGAATTTTGGCAACTAGACCTACATATGCAATCGATCCTTCGAGCTTTACGAGTGACCAATCAGCCTCTACCTCCACTTGCCGGTGATGACCAGACTTGATCGTATTCGGCACACTTATATATATTGTGTATCTGTTTAACTTGATCTATATTCAGCTACTTTTTACCACTTTATTTGGATAATCTAGGAAATTCCTTTTTAGAGTAGAATATATTTTTTAAGTTATTTACAAATTCTAGAAAAAACTCATTATTTATAATTTCTAAAACTTTCATTTCTCTAATATTTCAAAATGTGTTTTGACCTTAATCTAATCGTACCCATAGAAAGCATAATCTTATAGATCAAGATAATTAGCATCTAATAAACATACTAGGTTTACCTTGATTATGTATTCAAAAATTTAGAATAGTGTGAGATGCGTAGGCCATTTGCCTAGACTTCAGATGTTTATATTAGTGCATCAACATAAGTCTAGGCGATAAATATAATAGTACATTTATCAAATTAAGTAGTCTCTTTTCAGTAATTTTTAACTAGGTATTAGTACTTAACTTGACTTACAAAATAAACACTGCTATCTTCTGATAGTTAGTTAGTAACTAATAGTTAGACATTTAAGGATAATTTTTAGATGAATATTATTTATTTTTTAAAAAATATATCAGATTCAAGGGAGGATATTTTCAAAATGATTTATTTTTTCTTACTACTTTTTGAAAACAAAAAAAATATTTTAGAACCTTACTCAATTTTTTTTACATTTTAGCTAGATATTTCAAAAATTACTTTCAAAAGTTGCACTAATGGTATTTTACTTTACATAATTTTTGTGAAAACTATTTTTCAAAATACTTTAAAAAATATCTTTCAAATCTTACTTTGCAAAAATTCTTATACTTTCTCAAAATATTTGTTTTGAAAAATAAAATGCAAGTGTTTTGAAAATTATATTGAAAAAATTGCTTAAACATACTTTGAAAAATATTTTGAAAGATATTTTCAAAAAACACTTTATAAAGTTTTATACAAAGATTATCTTTTCACTTAAAAAAATATCTTTAAAAAACCTTTAAACATTTTGTTTGAAAACTATTTTATAAATATTTCCCAAAATATTTTTGATAGTAATTTCAAAGAATTTATCCAAGTAAAAATAATTTGCAAAACCTTTCAAAAGTTGCCTTGAATAATTGAAATTATTTTGCAACAAATTATTTTTTAAAAAAATAAGTGTTTTAAAAATTTATCTTGAAAATTTGTTTATAAAATTCTTGCAAAATTGTGTTTTTTTAAATAGTTTGTTTTTTTTTTTTTGCAAATCTAATTTGCAATACTTTAGAAAAATTTTAACTCTATCTGATAAATCTACAGATTTTTGTGATTACTTTTTTATACTTACCATGCTTACTTTGAAAGTTTTACCACATTTTTCATAATTTGATACATTTATCTACATATTTTGTTTATGAATGTCAAAGAGGGAGAGTAGGGGATTAAGTTAGAAATAGAATGTGAAAGAATAGATGATCATGAGAAACAAAGAATAAACTTATGCATATCAAGTTATTCTATGCATTATTTTTTCTCTAACTATATTTTTATGCACTTGTTTTTCCTAACTTTAATCTAAGTTGTCATTATATCAAAAAGAAAGAGATTGTTTGTACAATTTGTACTGACGGTCTAACTCAGATTTTACTAAATGACAAGTGAGTTATGTGTGTTTTGTAATCTAATGCATTTACCTAACATGCAGAAATTGACGAGTCTAGGGGACCTGACACCGGGATGAAACCCAACCAGGTCTGAGGACCTGATAGTTTGGTGCAAAGCTCAGATAGGTTAAAGGGCCAACTTGATATATGGCAGGAAGTCTAGCTCGGTCTGCGGGGCCTAACAGCTAGTCGAAGTCTAGTTAGGTCTGCGAACCTGACAACTGGCGAGAAGACTTGGTGGGTCGAGAGGTTAGTCGATAGACTGCAAGTTGGTAAGTGAAGGTAAGTCACTGGAAGAGAGTGAGTCAGTGAGGACGCGTCCCAGTTGAGAGGACAGTAGGAGTTAATTCAATTTATGCCCATTTCAGAAAACTAAATTGAGACCTCGACTAGATCGATCCTCGTCTAGAGGACAGGATCTAAGTCATAAATTAATCATATTATAATTTTGCTAACTTTATTTTGCAGGTTAAATATTTTTGTTAGACTAACACATTTTACAGGGCAAAAGAAGTATAAAAGGCCTCGGGTGAATAGTACCCGAGGTGCCTTCCAAGAGACGGAAGACGCTTTGAACTGTTCATGGAAGGCGACTTCTGGAGCTTGAAGGTGCCTTCGGTCGGATAAGGCAGAGACGTCGTTGACGATAAGGAGCTGCTTTTTGAGGGATGGAGTTTGGCATTGAAGGCGCCTTTCATCCCTTATAAAGGAGACATTCGACCAAGGTTTCTACATCATCTCTTTTACAAGCTTCTAAGCGTCCATTTGACATTTGACATCTCTTGTGCCCGACTATTGCTGAGAAGCCGTCCAACACCGAGTTTGATCTGAGAAACTTCAGAAGTGTTGGGTAATAAAGTTTAATTATGTACTTAATTATTACAAAAGAAAAAGTGTAGCGTGTTACACTATCTCTATTATTCTTTTTGAATTCTATCCCCTCTCCCGACGGTTCCAGAAGAGGTTATTAGTGAATTATCTATCAATAGGTCCGCGGGACCTGGGTTTTAGAATATTAGTCGTTAAAGGCTCCGAACTAAGTAAATCGCTTGCGTACTTATGTTTTGACTTTTTGTTTTTGTGTTTTAATTCCACTGTGCACTTGCTTTTAAAAAAAAAGGAAATATTTTTAAAAATCACTTGATTCACACCCCCCTCCCAATGTGCATCTCGATCCAACATACTCTATCAACATTGACAAGCATAAACGCAAATTGATAATTTTTAACTCCCCCACTATTTTTTTAAAAAATTATTTGTAACAGTATTTTTTTATACCAAGAAAATGGGGAAGGAGTTTGTATTTATAAATATTTTCATCAACACATTTAAAAAAGACAAGACTTGGAGTGAAGAAAGACCTAAAACAATTAAAGTTTGGATTAATCTTTGATTTTAATATATAACTTAGATTCTATTAGTTATATACGTGTTCTCTCTTTATATTATATGCAACGAATTTGGCAATGAAATAAAAATTTGTCATTAATTGACAATGAATTATAATCTTTTCATCGTAGAGTTTGCCGATGACTTATTTGCGATGAAAAAATTTTATCACATAGTTCGTCACAAATTGTTTTTGCGATGATTTTTTTTTTTAAATTCATCACATATGGTATATTTTTTTTTATAGTGATAACATGCTCCCTACATATAGCATGAATAATGGTTACATGATCATAATCGTCGTAATGCAAGATCACAAATAATCACAACATACAAAAACTCAATTCTTTGATTGATCTTCGTAGCCAACTAATTTTATTCGCTTGGACCTCTCACCCAATGAAACAACTCCTAAGTATGGGAGAGAATTCTATCTTAAATTTTTATTGTATTATATCTGAGACTTATTACAAGATCATCTTTATTCATGTATTGTTTAAGAAATCCTTTTTCAGTTGATGTCTAAGACAAAAGAGTTAGGGAGCCCTCAAAATAGGTGGAAAAGTAAAGGGAAAAAAGAACATTCTTATCGCTAAAACTTCAAAAAAAAACAAAACCAATTACTAATTATAGTTTAATCACTATAGGGATCACATGAAAAGGTTTGTAGATGAGGCCCAGCGGTTCATTAACTAACCAGGGAGGGTTTAGTGGTGCTTGAATCTTGATACTTGCTTACTACACAAAAACAAGAAGAGCAAATTGTTAATTCATTGGATATCGTGAGTATTTAATTTTTTGAATCGACTAATTTTGAAAGTGATCAGTTTGATCCTATAAAATTTTCTACTTGTTGCCAAAATAAATTAGAAAGTATTACTAGAGAGATTCATCTAGACGGCCAACCAGAAAGACACCGTATTATTTCTCCCTTAAGAGGATCGGAATATGAATGATTAAAAAAAATATCATATTATTTCTCCCTTGAGAAGATCAGAATGTGAATGACTATCAAATATTAATGGCATTGCGTCTTAAAGGGAGGGGAAGTAAAAAAAATACAAGTTTGGTCACTTTTGCATGGTTTAAAATAATCAACGATGACAATTTCCATTGGAGAATTCAATATCCGATCCAAATAAAGAAGGATATAGATAAACTATTGATATATGATATCCCACTCGAATATCCGATTAAATAATTGTGATTCATCGTTTTTGCAAACAAATCCTAAGGACGAAGGGGTAAATATGGGTGAGATCATGGCATAGAGAATATTTGATAAGTGTGAGTTGGTTAAGTGTGCCCATTAACTTGGTTCAAGCTAGGTTAATGGTCTTGTTGGATAAAGAATGAAGTTGCCCAAAATATTTGACTTCAAAAGGATGCCGTCAAGCTTAATTAACGAATGGACTCAGGAGAATTATGCATATTTTTATATAATTTCAGTAGAATAAAATTGAACATAAATAATGTATCTAGCTAGGTAGGAGTTATTACCTAGAAAGCCTTTATTTTTAAAAGCCTTGACATTGAATTTTATGAAGTTCCAAGTAGTGAGGAACTACTTAATTTTGAATTAGGAAGTCCTATATCAATGGTTTGGACATAATCAAAGGCAATGTTAAATTGTTAAGTGATAGTGAAAAGGTTTAGGACTCAAATGTTATCCTTTTGGGCTATTTCCACCTAGGATGCACTTGTTGTGAAAGTGGGTCGATTGATCTGGGCTTGTTGGTTCCACCAGAATATGTTTAGTGAAAGTGAATCGACCAACCTTAAGGTTATTGACAAAATTTTGATTTTTCAAAGGTTAATGTCCATTTTTTTTTTGTTGACCAACCAATTTTTTTGTCAAATAAACTTCATGGATAATCTATAAAAATAGTTTGCCGAGGTAGTCATGGGTAAACCAAAGACTATAATAATCATAGGAAATTTGTCGACGCACGTATCCAATAGATTGATCGATGACAAAATAATAGAATTAAAAAAAAGTAAAGGTTGAGATGTTTGAAGACTATAAAAAGAAGACGAAAAGGATTATTTAAAAACAAGTGAAATTTATTAATAGAATCTCTTGAGATTGCCGTCTTGTAATTCTAGCCTAAATTTTCTAAACATTTCTTTGTGTGAATCCTGGAGATTGTTTTAAATAATTCTGTCTATAGAAAGATATTTGAGAATAAGAAAATTAGTGGATTTTTAGGAGTGAGATAAACCGTGGAATAGAAATGAGTTTTTAAAACTATATCATATGATTTGTTAGCATTGATTTGTTTATATTTTGTTTTTGTCTCTATAATCTTCTGTGTTTAACCTTGATATGACTTTAACAAGAGTAAGAATTACATATGCAAGTCAAATGCTGTTTTCTCCTTGACCATTCAATGTTTTTAAGAGTTCAATAATTGCTATGCTATATGTCATAGTTAGCACCATTAATTTGACTAAAAGTTTAATGTACCACTCTAAAACAAAAACATATAGAGGTATTTTAACGACGGATTGAAATTATAAGGGGCAAAATGATGATTTAAAATTCTAGGAAGCATTTTAGGAAATTCAACAAATTATGTGGCGGCAGAATGAGTTTTTTTTCTTAAAATTTTGTAAGGTTGGAGATATTTGTATTGCATTTGCTTATTTTTATTTTATAATTCAGTTTTTAACTGATTATTCCGCGGGCTGTGATGGATGAAAATTTTTATGGATGATTGGTTAAATTTGAATCTTAGACGTAAGATTAGGTTAACTAGTGCAGTTCCTGATCATGGTACTATCATCTAGGGGAGCACAGATCTCCTTAACTATTTTTTTATGATCCAGGAGATGTGCCACTCACATTTGTGATTAGATCGTGGTCGTGATCCGGCCGTAAATAGTTGCGATCTCTTTCTGGGTTTATCGTCCCCACTAGATTATAGTTTTTGTTCGGAGCGGGCGACCGGAGGTTGCCCAAAGGCCTCCGGCGGTGGATAAGTGGCCAAGTTACTAGATGCTGAGCGAGGGTATCCTCCAGGCGGTCTCCGCCCGCTCGCTCCAAACAAAAACTATAACCTGATGGGGACGGTGAACCTAAGAAGGGATCGCAACCATTTGCGGCTGGATCACGCCCGCGATCCGACCGCAAATGAGAGTGGCATATCCCCTGGACCACAAAAATGGTCCAAAAAATCTTGCCTCATCTAGGGGCATTTCATTTGTTTAATATTATTTTTTAACCAGATATTCAAATTTTATAATCATACTAGTTTTAGGATGGATGATTTAATCTCATATTTAGCGCAACAAGTAAATTAGAAGGTGCTCATGATTAATCATTCAAAGGGGTCAACATCTTTAAATTTATTATTCTATTGGAAGAAAAATACCTGCCATATAGTGTAGTTAAGATCTAAGGGGGGTGTATTTAATGTTGGACTTTTAATTACTTTGAATGACTTTTGTGGATTTTAAATTCTAGGTGTATTCAATCTAGACTTTTATAAATTTTATAGAAATCTAATTGATCCTGTCCGAACGCTGACTCAACGGACGCTGGGCACGTGGCGCTCTCCGGTTGCCGACGTGGGTCTTCGACTGGTGGCACGAACCTCCGGCGTACCTGCACAGAAGTCGGGCTGGGAAGGGGTTCCCGGTGGCGACCCTCCGACACTCAAGTCAGGCAAGCAAGCAATGAAAAAAGTGGCTCCAAAGGTGTTCCACGCGTACCTCCGGCAAAGTATGAGGCTCTTTATATCGAGCGGTGAAAGAGCTCCTACACGTCCACCGAGGCGCATACGTGTCCGTAGCCCATACCTCGGTATGTGTCTGTCAGAAAGCTTACCTGACGCCATACTGCTACAGTCCAAACACGTCTTCAATGGGACAACAGAATACCTCGTTGTCAGACTTGGAGTATGGCCTAGCCATAGAACAGCTGTCATAAGATGTTCTGGTCCTCCTCTACCGACCACAGGCCGGGGCGTCCGTCCGGCCGGCGGGAAGGGGCGTCCGTCCGACCGGTGGGACGGGGCGTGCGGCCGGCTGGCTGCTTCTTACGCCTGGCCGGACGACACTTACTTCACGTCCGGCCTTCTCTCTCCATCGGCATGCTGGGGAGATCTTCGGTAAGATGTTATGTAGGGACTACTAGCACTATGTTACATTGCCTTCGGACGATCATGACGTCCGCTCGGCCCTTCGTTATTGTTCAATCGAGCGTCGGAGCCCCGATCCTTGTCAGGGCGTCTTTTTATTATCGAATGTTCATCGGTCGGCCGGTCGGGAGGCCGACTCATCCTTCTCCGGTCGGTCGGTCGGTCTGCCCTTCTCTCATGAGTCCGGTCGGCTCACACTTCTCCGATGGACCACCTGGCCCTTTGACTTCCACGTGGCGTTGACCCCTCGCTATGGGGTCCCGTGTTCTAACCACCGGATCACTTGCCTCCCCCTCAAGTCTAGTCGAAGGAGGCGAAGTCCGACTGACTAGACTGCCGATCTGACAAAGTAACGACCGATACATTAATCCGCTCGGCCAGGCTTAGGGATGCTCATCCGTTCGGCGGTACTTTGCCCATGCCTTGTATTCCCTTGGAATCCATGCCCCATCTTCTCCTCTACTGGCCATCACGTGTGCTGCGTACGGTAAGGGGCGATCATTAAATGCGACCTATATTCTGCTGACACGTGGCGATCATGCTTTTATCAGTGTATAGCGGTGGCGTCACTTCTGATGGGACGGCCGCCGTTTGAGATGAATGGCTGGATGATGACCTCGTTCTTCACGACCTGGATCGGACGGCAGAGGATGCTCTCGGGCGGCGATATAAAGCCCACGACTCCTTTTTCGCCGCATTGTTGCTTCATCCTCCTCCAGCGTCCTTCTGCTCTTTTTCTTCTCCGGCGACCTTGCCCCTCCACTCTTCGGCAACCCCCAGGCCCCAGTCGACCATCCCCTTTTGCTCGTAAGACCCTTTTCCTTGCTCCCTACGTTTTCTTCTTTCTGTTAATCATTTCATTCAGTCGGTTTCCCTTCATTCCTTGCTCGAACCTTCCCTTTTGGTTCCGCATTCTTGTCTTTCGACCATGACTAGCACCTCGCAGTCGACCAAGCGGCGCTCCTGGTCTATGGTACACGACCATGGAGAGTCGTTTTGACGAGGAGGACGCGTTGCGTCTCGCTCGGACTTACGACATCCCTTCCGACCACCACATAGTATTAGCCACACCGGCCGATCGGCCTCATGAACCGCCGCTCGGCACCATTCTCTTCTTCCGAGACCAATTTTTGGCCGGGCTACGCTTTCCACCCCATAAGTTTTTCGTGCAAGTCTGCAATTACTTCCGCATCCCGCTCGGCCAGCTAGTTCCGAATTCTATAAGGTTGCTGAGCGGGGTGATAATTCTCTTTAAACTGAACGGCATTCCCCTAGACCCCAAAAATTTCCACTACTTCTACTACCCAAAGCAAGCCGAGTGGGGTACATTCGTTTTTCAATCTAGGATAGGTTTCGTCCTTTTTGATAACATGTCGAGCTCCAACAAACATTGGAAGGAGCACTTTTTCTACGTGCGTTTCCCCGAGCCACATGCCTTCTGTATCAAATGGCAGACGGCGATGCCAGCGCAACCGGAGCTCGGAAAGTTCAGGGGCGATTCGGCCTACCTTCATGCAGCCGACCGGCTGATTGGCCAGTGGTATCGCATCGACAAGCTGCTCCTTCCGGGAGTATTGTATCTATTCGGCCTGTCTTCCATCCCAGCCGATCTGCCCTGCAGCATGAGTAAGTTCTCTTATCTTCCCATTTCTTTTGTTCTAACTGATTTATTCTTTGCTTCTGCAGCTAAAGTCATGTGGCGAGCCAAGGATACTGAAAAGCTCAAGCTGAAAGCCGCTGAGATTGAGGCGGCCAAGAATAAGGAGGTCGCCGAGCGGGGCCTTGCTTCAGTTGATCCGGCCGGCGAAGAAGGTGAGGGGACTCAGGATGTCCCCGAAGCCTTAGACGCTCCTGCCTCTCGCGACGAGGTCGCGGGCGACATAGAACCCTCTACTCAAGTCGAGGTAGAGGGCCGTTCGGCCGACGACGTTCCCCTGGCCACTCAGAAGCGCAGACGGCCAGAGTCAGCATCTACACCAACTCCATCCGATGAGCCACAGTCCGAGCGAGGCGATGAAGCTCCAATGTTATCCGGGACAGTCTCTATAGAGAGTACCCTGACGTCTCGCGGCTCTCCAAGGGCTACCTTTGAGGTGCCGCCCTCCAGTCCTCCCCGAACACTACGACGTCTTAAGCGGTTGGGCGAACGTCCTTCTTCCTCCACCGATGGGCCGTCCGGTAAGGCCGCCGCTTCTCTGGGCGATCAGAGCGGCCCAAAGTTGATAAAAACAGTCCTGCGCCTTCCTTCAGAAGAATACATGGCGGCCGCTGATCGGCCGGTGGTTCCTGAGCAGCAAATCACGCTCACGGGTCCTCTCACCAAAGCTTGGGAGGATGCTCGTCTCATAATTGCCATGCTAACTCCTGGGCAGCTCGGCGACAGCAATTTACAACAGGCGACCGGGGTATGTTCTCTCGCTTTGTTGGTTATTGTGGATCGAATTTCTAAGTTGTTCATATCCGTTCGCAGAACTGGGTGGAGCAGATTGCCATCAGCAATCGATTAGCCGAGCTGGAGGACGAGTTGAAAAAACTCAAAGTCGCGGGGGACAGCAGACAATCGACGGCCGCCCTAGAGAAGGCCAAGAGGTTGCTAGAAGCCGAGCGAAATAAGACTTCCGGCTTGACAAGCGAGGTTGCCCGCCTCGAAGCCTTAGTCAAGCAGCGGGACAAAGAAATTAAGACCGCGACCGCTCGGAAGCTCAAGGCCATTGATGACATGGACCTGATGAAGGTAGAAAATCGGGGACTGGAGCAGCGGGTGAAAGAGCTGGACGCCTCACTGACTGCCGAACGGGAGGGTCGCTCCGCCGATCAGACAAAGGCAGAAGGGGCCTTGCGAAATCTTCAAGCTGCTCTGGACGCTTCCAAGGCTACTCTCAAGGAGTATCAAGATGGAGAGCCCGGTCGATCGGCGGGGGTGCGCAAAGCCTTCGTCCGCTCGGACGAGTTTGGTGAGAAATTTAGTGACAATCTCTCCTTAACTTTTGAGTGTTGATACAGTCTGACCTGGATGTTGTTTTGATGTTGACACTGATTTAAGTTTCAATCAGATATTGAATTAACTCAGACAAATCAGGGTTGACTTGGTTGACCTGATTAATCTGATTGGGAAAAGTCCGAGCAAGGAGCTTGGCACGGGAGAAGTCCTGGTGAGTGAAGCCAGGCAATTGGAAAAGTCCTGGTGAGTGAAGCCAGGCAATTGGAAAGTCCTGGTGAGTGAAACCAGGCAATTGGAAAGTCCTGGTGAGTGAAGCCAGGCAATTGGAAAGTCCTGGTGAGTGAAGCCAGGCAATTGGAAAGTCCTGGTGAGTGAAGCCAGGCAAGGGAAAATCCAGATGGATCAAGGGTGATCGGACATCTGGTGTAGGGAAGTCCAAGTATGGAAACTTGGCATGTATAGTCGGAGAAGAGCTCGGTAGCTCGGTCTCTGGACTGTCAGGATTAAGGGTAGCAAGCTTGGAAGCTTGCCTCTTAAATCATCAGACCGATCCAGTGGCACAAGTGGCACGGGTGATCGGTCGGCAGACCGATCCAGTGACACTAAGTGTGTCCTGATCGGTCTACGGACCGATCAGTAAACACTCAGTAGCATACTGTGTTGTTACTGATCGGTCCGCCGACCGATCAGTGAGAACTCAGTAGCATACTGCGAGTACTCAGTATGCTACTGTATCGATACTGACCGGTCTCGGGACCGGTCAGATTGATGCCTGATCGGTCCGGAGACCGATCAGGCTTGTGCGCGCGACACCTGATCGGTCTGAGGACCGATCAGGTTAGTTCCTGATCGGTCCGCAGACCGATCAGTAACGATCGAAAAAGAGATTTGAACGTATGGATCGGTCTGCAGACCGATCCATACTATAGTCTGTTTTGCATGCACTTTCTCTGATTCTTTCTGATTCAAAGTTGCTTTTGCCTAAATATTTCTAACCATCTGCTGCAAGATTTTGAGGTACAGGTTACTGGTAATTTGCAATTGGTTGATTTCAAATTGAGCTTCATTAGTAGAGGTTACCAGAGAGACTTTTGCTATGTTCCACTGTAAACCTGTTAAAGCAGCAAAGTCGTGGCTGCGATCTGGCGGTGATCTGGCATCGATCAGCTCAACTCATGGTGATTGGGTGGAGCTCAGAGACACCAGTGAAGACCAGAATTCCATTGGTGTGAGCTCAGATGATCAGATGAGAAAGAAGCGTGATTGGCGATGCTATGGCTGGATGCAGAGATTTGCTGCAGTTTGGCAGGGATCCGTTGCGGGCGAAAGGCAGAGATGGCAGAGACATAAAAGGCTGGTTGAAGAGAGGGTTAAGAAGAAGTTTTTCTCAGGGAAGAAAAAAAAACTCTCTGTCGATCGGTGCAAAAGCTTTGACGCTCGGGGCTGAGAAGCGGCTGTCTCGACTTGCTCTCTCTTTCACTGACCTTCGCGTGACTGTAAGCTTAATTTTGATTCTCCTAAGTCACCAAGCTCAGTAAGTCTTGTGCTATATTCTACATACCTGTTGAGTTTTTGTTGAGAGGTCACTCCACCGAGAAGGAGAAAGTTCATAGCCGGGTGTTCACCGGGGTTGATCTACCGAAGATCGGCTTGTCCACCTTACGGACACCGAGGAGTAGGGGCAAGTTATCCCCGAACCTCGTAAACACTTGAGTCACTGTGGTTTGCTTTGTTTCTTCCCTTATTCTTATTCTGTTCTTAACTGGTTTTCCGCTGCGCTAACCACTCGTGTGAGTTTTATCTTTAAGTTTTAGCTTTTGAAGAGGCTATTCACCCCCTCTAGCCATCCAAGATCCTAACAAGTGGTATCAGAGCTTGGAGCTCTTCATCCGGCTTAACAACCTAAGAGCAAAGAGATGGCCATGAGGGAAGGTTTTAGCACAAATCGACCACCTTACTTTGAAGGGGCAGATTTCCAGTACTGGAAGGGACGCATGGAGTATTACCTAAAGACGGACATTGCCATGTGGTTCTCAGTCAAGGAAGGCTACACACCACCAAGAGATGAGGAAGGTAAGGAGCTCGAATCGTCAAGGTGGTCTACCGAACAACTCCGCAAAGCACAAGCCGATGCCAAGGCCATGGTCACCTTGCAATGTGGAATCGCCAAGGACCAACTAGTCAAGGTAGGTCCTTTTACTAGTGCAAGAGATCTATGGAACAAGCTCATTGAGCTTCAAGAAGGAACTCGGGACTCTCGAATTGCCAAGAGAGACTTGTTCCTCAACCAACTCCAGAACCTCACCATGAAGGAAAATGAGAATGTAAGTGAACTTCATGGTAGGTTTAAAGAGATCATTAACGGTCTCCATTCCATAGATGAACATGTAGAAAACCGCGATCTTGTAAGGTATGCACTTAAAGCTTTTCCTAGGAATGCCTTGTGGTCATCTATGGTAGATGCCTACAAGGTATCCAAGGATCTTTCAATTGTCAAGTTAGATGAATTTTTCTGTGAAATGGAATTACATGAACTTGCTAACAAAGGCCAAAAGGAGAAAGGTATTGCTCTTGTTGCAGGAGAAAGGAGCAAGAATGGGAGAAGGAAGAAGGAAAAGAAGAAAGAAAAGGAGATCTCCTCATCCACCTCTTCCTCCGAGTCCGATGACGAAGGCGAATCATCGTCATCAAGCGAAATGGCGAATTTCGTGAGGAGGATCATGAGAAGAAGCCGAAGATACAAAGGTAAACCTAATGATCCGAACATTGATAAATCTAACGTTACGTGCTATGAATGTAGTAAGAAAGGGCACTACCGAAGTGAGTGTCCTAAGCTCAAGAAGGAAGAACGAGCCAAGAAGAAGGAAGAACGAGCCAAGAAGAAAGAAGAAAGAAGCAAAAAGAAGAAGGCCCTTAAGGCCACTTGGGATGAGTCATCTTCAAGCTCATCCGAGGAAGAAGAGAAGAAGGAGAAGAGCACTCGCCATTTAGCACTCATGGCAAGGGAGGACTCCGGAAGCGATGGCAACTCAAGTGATGCTTCAAACGCGGCCTCATCATCCTCGGATGATGAAGAGGTAACCTCTTCTCATGTAGAAAAATGTTATAAGACTATTACTCATTTATCTACATTGCTTAAAAAGTCGAAAACAGAAAATAAATTGTTAAAAGAAGAAGTAGAAATGCTAAAGGCTCTTAGGGAAGATGAGGTTGATGACCTTCATCTAGAGCTTCTTGAAGATGAGAACAAGGCTTTGAAGAGTGAGGTTGAGAAGCTCAAGAAAATGCTTGAGAAATTCTCAACTAGCTCTAAGACATTAGACATGATCTTAAATGCCCAAAGGGCAGTCTACAACAAAGCCGGGATAGGTTATCAACCCAAAGAATCGAGTTTTATCTCATTAGTGTCTAGGACCCAATACCATAGATCAAATGATTCTAGGGTTCATGGAACTAGGAAGGGTATGACCAAAGCATGGGTTCCTAGGTCACTTCTTGTAGATGCATTAGGTCCCAAGATTTGGGTACCTAAAACATCTATCTTTCGTATCTTGTAGGCATTGATCGAGGGGGAGCACCTATCAACTTGGTTTGTTGATAGTGGATGCTCCAAGCACATGACCGGGGACAAATCTCTATTTGCTTCTCTTCAAAACAAAAGTAGAGGTAATGTGTCCTTTGGTAACAATGGTAGTCTTAAGGTAATAGGAGTTGGAGACATTCATATATCCGAAGGTCTTCATATCAAGAATGTCCTTCTAGTCAAGGGAATGACTTTTAATCTCCTAAGTGTCAGTCAATTGTGTGATACGGGTTACACAATTGAATTTCATTCAAGTCAATGTTTGGTTAAAAACATTGACACACTTGACACAGTACTAGTAGGCACAAGGGTAGACAATATTTATCAAGTATCATTTAAAAGTGCTACTAATGCTTTGATTAAGTGTTTCATGTCAAAAGAAGAAGAGTCTTGGCTATGGCATAGAAGGTTGGCACATGTAAACATGAAGAACATCCGGAAGCTAGCAAACAAAGGATTAGTGCGAGGCTTACCAAGCATCAAATATCAAAAGAACAAACTATGTGATGCATGTCAAAAGGGTAAGCAAACAAAAGCGGTTCATAAAGGTAAAAGCATTGTAAGTACTTCTACTCCGTTAGACTTATTGCACATGGACCTATTTGATTGCAGTAGTGTAATATCTTTGAATGGAAGTAGATATTGTCTTGTGATTATTGATGATTTCACTAGATATACTTGGACCTTCTTTTTGAAACATAAGGACCAAACCATAGATATTTTCATTTCTTTTTGTAGAAGAACGGAAAATGAAAAATCAACCACAATTAAAACCATTAGGAGTGATCATGGTGGTGAATTCCAAAACCATAGGTTTTTAGAGTTTTGTCAAGAGAAGGGTTATAGACATGAGTTCTCTACTCCAAGGACCCCACAGCAAAATGTGGAGAGAAAGAACCGAGTCCTACAGGAAGCTGCACGAAGCATGCTCAATGAGTACTCTTTGCCGAGCTACTTATGGGCCGAAGCTGTGAGTACAGCTTGCTATGTGCAAAATCGAGTCCTAATACACAGATTTTTAGGAAAGACCCCTCATGAACTTTGGTTTGGGAAACCACCTACAATTAAACATCTTAGGGTGTTTGGTTGTAAGGTGTTTATCTTGAACACAAAGGATCATCTTGGGAAGTTCACGGCTAAGGCTGATGAAGGGATACTGGTCGGGTATTCACTCACCAGCAAAGCTTATCGAGTCTACAACAGTAGGACTAAATTGATTGAAGAGTCCTCTGATGTAGCTTTTGAAGAAATCCCTAATTTAAATGATCAATCAAGGGATGTAGAACAAATTCAATTCGAACTTAGAAGGCTAAGTTTGAATGACCAAAACATCGAAAGAGTCGAAATTGACTCTGATAATGATGAGCAAGGACAACAAAGAACTCAGGTGGATCCATTGCCTGATATTGAGTCCTTGTCTGTGCCAAGTGAGACCACTCATGAGGCACCATCAGCACCAAGGCAGTCTAGGTTAGACACTAGTCACCCCCAAGACCAGATTGTGGGAGACATCCATCAAGGGGTTAGGACTAGGTCATTCTTTAGAAATGAGTCCAATGAGGTCGCTTTGATCTCAGAAATTGAACCTAGATTAATTGATGAGGCATTGCATGATCCTGAGTGGATCATAGCTATGCAAGACGAATTAGGTCAATTTGAAAGGAGCCAAGTATGGGACTTGGTTCCCAGACCTAAGAAGACCACCATTATTGGAACCAAATGGGTCTTCAAGAACAAATTGAACCAAAAGGGAGAGGTAGTTAGAAACAAGGCAAGACTTGTAGCCAAGGGCTATAGTCAAGTTGAAGGCCTTGATTATGATGAGACATATGCTCCAGTGGCCCGATTAGAGTCCATTCGCTTAATGCTAGCTTTTGCTGCACATAGAGGTTTCAAGCTCTATCAAATGGATGTAAAATCGGCCTTCTTAAATGGTCTCATTAAGGAAGAAGTTTATGTTGAACAACCACCGGGATTTGTGAATACCGAATCTCCAAATCACGTGTACAAGCTCAAGAAAGCACTTTATGGGCTTAAACAAGCACCACGAGCTTGGTACGAAAGGTTGTCAACATATCTACTAGAGAAGGGCTTTGTTAGAGGACAAATAGACCCAACACTATTTCTACGTAGAGATGGTGAAAATATTTTTGTAGCCCAAGTATATGTCGATGACATAATTTGTGGCTCAAACAACAAGGGCTATTTAAATGAGTTCATCACTCACATGGAGAGTGAGTTTGAGATGAGTCTAGTGGGAGAATTAACTTTCTTCCTTGGACTCGAAATCAAACAAACTAGAGATGGTATTTATGTCCATCAAGCAAAATACACTCAAGAGATGCTCAGAAAATTCAATATGAGTGACTCTAAGGAAGTGTCCACTCCAATGGCGACAAACACTCGCCTTGACAATGATGAGAGTGGAAAACAGTTGATCTAACGCAATATAGAAGCATGATCGGTAGTCTTCTATATCTCACACCAAGAGACCCGATATACTTTTTGCTGTGGGCATGTGCGCTAGGTATCAAGTCTGTGCAAAGGAATCTCATTTAATTGCAGTTAAAAGAATTTTGAGATATCTTAAGGGCACAATAAGAGTAGGTCTTTGGTATCCTCGCATCGAGTCTTTTGACTTGATAGGTTATACCGATTCCGATTATCTTGGGTGCAAATTGGATCGGAAAAGAACTAGTGGGGTTGCCAATTTTTAGGGTCATCTTTAGTTAGTTGGTCAAGTCGGAAGCAACATTGTGTTGCTCTCTCCACGAACCGAGGCTGAATATATTGCCATGGGAGAGAGTGTATCGCAATTGTTGTGGATGATACACACCTTAGAGGATTATGGATTTTCTTACAAGGGTGTACAAGTGCTATGTGATAACATTAGCACGATTAACCTAACTAAAAATCCAGTCCATCATTCAAGGACAAAACACATTGAAGTGCGTCATCACTTCATTAGAGATCATGTAGCTAGGGGAGACATTGCACTCACATATGTTGAGTCAAAGTCAAACCTAGCTGATATTTTCACCAAACCCCTTCCGGAAAATGAATTTAGTCATTTAAGGAGGGAGTTGGGAATGTGTTTGGCTCCTTAGGTCATTAGAGTTTCACCATGATCAATAAGGACTATTAAAATGACAAGAGTAATTGGGACAAAAATTTGGGCAACTTGGGAACATCTCACATACACTATAAGGTTTAACAAAATGTTTTTGTTTGCTAGAAATGGGGTGAGATGCTAGGATCAACCAAATTATTCAAAATGTATCATGCATCCCTTGAATAATTAGGTTGAAGAGACATTAATTGAGTTTGGGGAACACCATTACACAATTCATGTGTATTTGGTTCCTAGATCTTACTCATACATTCCAACCAAGGAATCTTGGTTGGACTTTTGTCTAGAAATTGTCTAACATAGTTAATGTGTGTGGTTGATACTTTTTGCTTGATACATTTCATGACTTTGATTGATGTTAGGACAAGTTGATAAAGAAGTATTAGGAACTAAGACTTATTTTGACAAACTTGAAACTAATCATAGAAAGGACGAATTTTGGAATAGGTTATAGCTAGCCTATGTCAGTTTTGGGACTTTGCTTCACTACAGATTGTAGTTTCAGCAATTTCCTAAGTTTGTGGAGATTCACTGATTTTGAAGCTAAGAATCGAGAAGGTTTAAATTTTGAATTTCTAAGCCTTGAATGAGTTCAATTCTTGAGAGCAAATCATTAGGAATTATCCATCTGATATCACTAACTATAATCTATGGGCTTCTAGGATCCTAGGAAGTTGTTGGAACAAAATTTAGGACTTTTGATACGAGTTTCAGATATCAGAAGTCTGAAGTATCAGACACTGATCGGTCGCTGGACCGGTCAGGAGACTCCCTGATCGGTCCACAGTCCGGTCAGGGGCTCTCTTGCGACAATCATATCTGAACGGTCTGCAGACCGTTCAGATATCGAACAGAGAGGTTGGGGACCGATCAGGAGGTTTCCTGATCGGTCTGCCGACCGATCAGGAAATTTCGATAGGTTCTGTTCGCGTTTTGAACGGTCTGGAGACCGATCTGAAGGATGCCTGATCGGTCCAGGGACCGATCCGCTATCTCCGATCCAAGGATCTGATCGTTCAATCCTTCTCCTGATCGGACGGCCGTCCGATCGGGTTGGTCACCTACCCTCTTAAAACCTCCCATTCTTTGGCGTCTCACGCGAACCCTAGCTCTCCGCTTCTCTCGTTTCTTCTTCCCAGCGCCGGCCGACCCTCGTTTCTTTCTCCGACGAACGAAGTAATGCCTCCAAGGTAACTTCCTCTTCCCATTCTATTCATCCTTAGCATTTTTTTTTAATTTAGTTCTCACTGCATTTGCGTTTTTGGGTCGGTACTCATCTGTTGTGGTCTTGTGCTCCCATGTGTACCCCGGTCATGTCCCATTTCCCATCCTTAGGAAGAAATCTGCAGGGGAGGGTACCTCTAAGTCGGATAAGTCCAAATCTAAGGTTCCTACCTCTTCCCGACCTCAACCATCCAGTTCGGGGAGATTCCCGAACCAACAGTTTGAGAAAAACTTTAAGGACAGGATTTTCAAGTTGCTCCCGTGTAGGTCGGTTGATAAGAAGTACATGACCGAATTTTGTCCGTCCATAACCGAAACTATCGCCTACTACAAACTTGACGCCTTGGTATATTTGGAGAGAGACATCAACCTTGACTTAGTCTCGGAATTCTATAATAATCTTCATCAGACTTTGGATGGTAATTATAGAACCCGAGTGGCTAAGCAAAACGTTGATTTCAATATGATTGACTTCTTGGGTTATTTGGCTTGTCGTGTAAGTACGGGGTTGCTCTCTTTCTACCCTGATTTGCCAGACCCCGTGCCTCCTCCTCTCGATGCCTCACCTGACTCAATCTATGAGTATTTCTTTGGACACCCCAGACAGGATGGATTAAATGAGTTGGATGACGACTTTCCCACATTTCCAGCCCTTAGCCTTTCTCCTCCTGACTATATCCTTTTTAAAGTGGTCACACAATGTCTTCTACCGATCACCACTAAATCGTTGGCAGAGATTCGCCCGTATCACTGTCTGATGCTTTACGGGTTACGTCGGCGTCTAGATTTTGATATCATGTCCAATATCTATGCATCCATCGTATTCCATAGCACGCCAAGCGGCGACAATGTCTATATGCCTTATGGGCATGTCATTACTGATTGGCTCGAGACTTTGGGTATAGATGTCTCTAAGGGGAGGTTGGTGAAGATGGTTCGCCAGGATTGTCGACTTGGGAAGCGTGCGTTTTCCAAATCTGGCATCCTCAGTCAGGATGGGACCATTAGGTGGATGGATGGGAGGGCACTGGGTGAGTTACCACTCCCACGACAGGGTGCTCGTGCTCCTGCTCCAGCTGCACTTGTCGAGGCGGATCCAGATCTGCGCTGGCAGATCGCGGAGTTGGAGGACCGATTTGATCGCCACGAGGAGATGGTGGCTGCTGAGTTCGTTGGTCTACGTCTCCACATTGACCGACGCTTTGAGACCCTACAGAGACATCAGCTGGCTACTCATCAGGCGTTTATGGGATGGATGGCCAGCCACCCACCACCTCAGCCTTCTACAGACGATCCATCTTCAGGCAGCGGCGTGCCCCCTCAGGGATTCTCTTATCCTGTTGCTGATGACACTGCTCCTCATGATGAGGATGCGAGTTGATTTTGATTATGTGATTGATTGTTGATTGTGCTACTTTATTCTAGATACGATGTTGATTGCCTGTCCTGGATGGTTGCTATTTTAGACATTATGTTTATTTTCATGCGTTTTGTACTCCTATGATATCTTTTTCATGCTATGTATATGACATTGCTTGAGTTCTATCATATCTTACTTCTTTTTGTGGATTATGATATGGGTTTAAGGGGGAGGTGTTTGTCAGTCCTCATATTTTTTTATATATATACCTTTTCGGTGTTTGACAAAGGGGGAGAGAGTATTTGAAGTTTAGAGACGAATTGTAAACTCAATATGAAAAAGGGGGAGAAGATATTTGAGATATATCCGTCTTAGGGGGAGGGTCCCGATTTCCCTAAAATTATGGATATGAAAGCATTTCTGATCTAAACTTAAATCGTGTTGTCAAACAACAAAAAGGGGGAGATTGTTGATACAGTCGGACCTGGATGTTGTTTTGATGTTGACACCGATTTAAGTTTCAATCAGATATTGAATTGACTCAGACAAATCAGGGTTGACTTGGTTGACCTGATTAATCTGATTGGGAAAAGTCCGAGCAAGGAGCTTGGCACGGGAGAAGTCCTGGTGAGTGAAGCCAGGCAATTGGAAAAGTCCTGGTGAGTGAAGCCAGGCAATTGGAAAGTCCTGGTGAGTGAAACCAGGCAATTGGAAAGTCCTGGTGAGTGAAGCCAGGCAATTGGAAAGTCCTGGTGAGTGAAGCCAGGCAAGGGAAAATCCAGATGGATCAAGGGTGATCGGACATCTGGTATTGGGAAGTCCAAGTATGGAAACTTGGCATGTATAGTCGGAGAAGAGCTCGGTAGCTCGGTCTCTGGACTGTCAGGATTAAGGGTAGCAAGCTTGGAAGCTTGCCTCTTAAATCACAGCCTTGGATCGGTCTGATGACCGATCCAGTGGCACAAGTGGCACGGGTGATCGGTCGGCAGACCGATCCAGTGACACTAAGTGTGCCCTGATCGGTCTACGGACCGATCAGTAAACACCCAGTAGCATACTGTGTTGTTACTGATCGGTCCGCCGACCGATCAGTGAGAACTCAGTAGCATACTGCGAATACTCAGTATGCTACTGTATCGATACTGACCGGTCTCGGGACCGGTCAGATTGATGCCTGATCGGTCCGGAGACCGATCAGGCTTGTGCGCGCGACACCTGATCGGTCCGAGGACCGATGTTAGTTCCTGATCGGTCCGCAGATCGATCAGTAACGATCGAAAAAGAGATTTGAACGTATGGATCGGTCTGCAGACCGATCCATACTATAGTCTGTTTTGCATGCACTTTCTCTGATTCTTTCTGATTCAAAGTTGCTTTTGCCTAAATATTTCTAACCATCTGCTGCAAGATTTTGAGGTACAGGTTACTGGTAATTTGCAATTGGTTGATTTCAAATTGAGCTTCATTAGTAGAGGTTACCAGAGAGACTTTTGCTATGTTCCACTGTAAACCTGTTAAAGCAGCAAAGTCGTGGCTGCGATCTGGCGGTGATCTGGCATCGATCAGCTCAACTCATGGTGATTGGGTGGAGCTCAGAGACACCAGTGAAGACCAGAATTCCATTGGTGTGAGCTCAGATGATCAGATGAGAAAGAAGCGTGATTGGCGATGCTATGGCTGGATGCAGAGATTTGCTGCAGTTTGGCAGGGATCCGTTGCGGGCGAAAGGCAGAGATGACAGAGACATAAAAGGCTGGTTGAAGAGAGGGTTAAGAAGAAGTTTTTCTCAGGGAAGAAAAAAAAACTCTCTGTCGATCGGTGCAAAAGCTTTGACGCTCGGGGCTGAGAAGCGGCTGTCTCGACTTGCTCTCTCTTTCACTGACCTTCGCGTGACTGTAAGCTTAATTTTGATTCTCCTAAGTCACCAAGCTCAGTAAGTCTTGTGCTATATTCTACATACCTGTTGAGTTTTTGTTGAGAGGTCACTCCACCGAGAAGGAGAAAGTTCATAGCCGGGTGTTCACCGGGGTTGATCTACCGAAGATCGGCTTGTCCACCTTACGGACACCGAGGAGTAGGGGCAAGTTATCCCCGAACCTCGTAAACACTTGAGTCACTGTGGTTTGCTTTGTTTCTTCCCTTATTCTTATTCTGTTCTTAACTGGTTTTCCGCTGCGCTAACCACTCGTGTGAGTTTTATCTTTAAGTTTTAGCTTTTGAAGAGGCTATTCACCCCCCTCTAGCCATCCAAGATCCTAACATTGAGGAGGCCATCAAAGTGGCGGTGGAATACATGAAAAACAAGGGCCATGTTCCTGCCGATCTGTCCGTCCCTGCCGAAGACCTGGCGACCATGATGGGCTCCATCCCTGACCATCTTTTTAATTTTGATGACTAAGAATGAGTGTCTGTGAGGTTATTTTGTAATTTTTTACATGCATGTCGTTCGGGGCAAACACTATAAATTTTGTCTATCCGCCGGTCGGTGTGAATGAATTGTCTCCTTTTGTTATTTGCTCGTTCTTCCCGCGTCCAATTTTTGATTTTTGCCTTGGTCTCAAGTTTTTTGTGCCCCAAGTACATTTTATAAAGGAGCCGCTCGGCCATACAATGTTATGGCGGGCCCGACCGAGGTTTACGTAGGAAATCATTCGTCTGGCGGCCTTATAGGCTCCGGTCGCCCGTCAAATTTTACCGTCGGAACTAGACTACCTTCCGATCGGTGGGTTTACAAACGCCGATTCGTCTCTGGATTTTTAACGTCGGAGCTCGACGGTCTTCCGCTCGGACGTTTATAGACGCCGGCTCGTCTCTCGATATTTAATGTCGGAGCTCGACGGTCTTCCGCTCGGACGTTTATAGACGCCGGCTCGTCTCTCGATATTTAACGTCGGAGCTCGACGGTCTTCCGCTCGGACGTTTATAGGCGCTGGCTCGTCTCTCGATATTTAACGTCGGAGCTCGACGGTCTTCCGCTCGGACGTTTATAGACGCCGGCTCGTCTCTCGATATTTAACGTCGGAGCTCGACGGCCTTCCGCTCGGACGTTTATAGACGCCGGCTCGTCTCTCGATATTTAACGTCGGAGCTCGACGGTCTTCCGCTCGGACGTTTATAGACGCTGGCCCGTCTCTCGATATTTAACGTCGGAGCTCGACGGTCTTCCGCTCGGACGTTTATAGACGCCGGCTCGTCTCTCAATATTTAACATCGGAGATCGACGGCCTTCCGCTCGGACGTTTATAGACGCCGGCTCATCTCTCGATATTTAACGTCGGAGCTCGACGGCCTTTAAGGCTACTTTTAACACAGCCGATCGGCGAAGATATTTGCCATCTTTATAATTTTGCTTCCTGCATTACAAGGACATAGGCGACCGAAATATATATAAATTTACATTTAGCGCACCTTTCACCCAGCTCGGATAACGTACTCCTGGCCGAACGGCCCGGGGTCTTCTTCGTCGAGCGCTTGGCTCGGATAACATACTCCCGGCCGAACGGCTCGGGGTCTTCTTTGTCGAGCGCTGGGCTCAGATACTGTACTCCTGGCCGAACGACGCGGGGTCTTCCTCGTCAAGTGTTTGGCTAGAATATTATACCTCCGGCCGAACGGCTCGGGGCCTTCATTATCGAGCGCTTGGCTCGGTTATTATACCTCCGGCCGAACGGCTCGGGGCCTTCATTATCGGGCGCTTGGCTCCGATGATATACGCCTGCCCGATCGGCACGGGCCTTCTTTCGGAAAATTACGATGAATTCTATGCCCGAAAGAAACTGTATCTGAAAGACTAACCTGCCGACCAGCATAAGATCTGACTCAATTTCTCAACTCCCGAATACCAGTGGAGTTGTAGGACCGTTGGGCCGGCTATAAGGGGGGGTTGAATAACCCTGAATAAAACACAACCCTTTCTCGAACAATTAAGCTAACACTTGAAAAATAGATTAAGCAGAAAATAAAGCATAAAAACGAGGCACCGGATTTGACTTGGTTACAACCGGGGAGGTTGTTAATCCAAGGAAGATGGTTGCACTAAAAACTCCTTCAGGCGGAGAAGCCTCGTTTACATTAGTGTAGGCACAAAAAGAAAGAAGCTAATCAAAGCAGTGGAAGCACACAAGTGTTGTTACAATTTGTGAACTGATGAAAAGCTTCTGGACCAAGGCTATATTTATAGCCTTGGTCGGGGCGCCTGGAAGGGTTCCAGGCGCCCTGGGGGGATAAAACTTTATCCCCCAAAGTTCAGATCGCGTAAAGCGCAATCTTGGTCAAAATCAGGGTCCGGGCGCCCGGATTGGCAAAATGTCAACTGCAATTGACTTTTTGTCCGGGACCACTTCTCTGTTAAGTGCCCGTCTCGGTCCGGGTCTTCTGCTCCGGATCCGCTTGATTGGGTGATCTCTGACATCCGGAATAGGGCTCACCCGAACCCATCTTCTGGTCTTCTCGAGCGTGCTTCCCTCCGGCTTCTCGTCCCTCGGAATTGCCGCGTGTCCCTTCTCGTCCACCAGTGTACTCATCCACAGACTTCGTCCCTCGATCGCACCCCGTGTCGACCTTCGCGCTAGCTGCGTCTCTTGCTCCCCGAGCAATCTTCCGCTCTGGCTTTCGTACCTCGGAACCATCGCACGCACTTCCTTCTCGTCCGCCGGTGTACTCTTCCGCAGCGCCTCGTCCCTCGGACGCACCGCGTGCCGTCCTTCTCGCTAGCTGCGTCTTCCGCTCGAGTACCTGTGCTCCTAAGCTCCTGCACACTTAGACACAAGGTTAAATACACACAGGACCTAACTTAACTTGTTGATCACACCAAAACAACCTTGGGGTTCCAACAGGAGTGAGGTAGATACAATGTACTCGTCGAAATTTATCAAGGCCAGGAGGATGGAGAAACTTCCCGGTCGGTCCTCCATGGCCGCTCGGCCCCCCCAGAGGTGGAGGCGGCCTGCTGCGTTATTCTTTTACTTGAGCCTTCTGCTCCTGTTGCTCCACAAGCCTACCTACTCTTGCCTCTATCAGAGCGTCGAGTTTCTCCACGGAGAGCATCACCATGTGTGGTCGTCCAGCTTCATCCATCAACTCCGATCGAATGCAGGAGCGTTCCCACAGACGGCGCCAAATTGATCCTGTCCGAACGCTGACTCAACGGACGCTGGGCACGTGGCGCTCTCCGGTTGCCGACGTGGGTCTTCGACTGGTGGCACGAACCTCCGGCGTACCTGCACAGAAGTCGGGCTGGGAAGGGGTTCCTAGCGGCGACCCTCCGACACTCAAGTCAGGCAAGCAAACAATGAAAAAAGTGGCTCCAAAGGTGTTCCACGCGTACCTCCGGCGAAGTACGAGGCTCTTTATATCGAGCGGTGAAAGAGCTCCTACACGTCCACCGAGGCACATACGTGTCCGTAGCCCATACCTCGGTATGTGTCTGTCAGAAAGCTTACCTGACGCCATACTGCTACAGTCCAAGCACATCTTCGATGGGACAACAGAATACCTCGTTGTCAGACTTGGAGTATGGCCTAGCCATAGGACTTGACATCTGTCATAAGATATTCTGGTCCTCCTCTACCGACCACAGGCCGGGGCGTCCGTCCGGCCGGCGGGAAGGGGCGTCCGTCCGACTGGTGGGACGGGGCGTGCGGCCGGCTGGCTGCTTCTTACACCTGGCCGGACGACACTTACTTCACGTCCGACCTTCTCTCTCCATCGGCATGCTGGGGAGATCTTCGGTAAAATGTTATGTAGGGACTACTAGCAGTATGTTACATTGCCTTCGGACGATCATGACGTCCGCTCGGCCCTTCGTTACTGTTCAATCGAGCGTCGGAGCCCCGATCCTGTCAGGGCGTCTTTTTATTATCGGATGTTCATCGGTCGGCCGGTCGGGAGGCCGACTCATCCTTCTCCGGTCGGCCGGTCGGTCTGCCCTTCTCTCATGAGTCCGGTCGGCTCACCCTTCTCCGATGGACCACCAAGCCCTTTGACTTCCACGTGACGTTGACCCCTCGCTATGGGTTCCCGTGTTCTAACCGTCGGATCACTAGTGGTATCCAAATTAGATTTTCATAGAGTTTTAAAAAGTCATGTGATATTCAAACTTGACTTTTTAAAACTCTATGAAAATCTTTTGGTATCCAAAGTTTCAATAGATGTTCATGGATTCTTTTAGAAATCCTTAGATATAAATTTTAACCAATAAGAGCTCTCTAAAACACTTGGTACAATTTTAAAAATAAAATAAAAAGTCTTCTCCTCATCCTTGAGATTTCTATAGACTTCAAATCACTTTAATTTTTTACAAATAAGTCCTTTCTCTTTCCACTCCTCGATTTTAATTATTTCTTTGATCTTAAAGGCCCTGTCCTTATTCAACCTCTCGGCGGCCTGCATCAACCTCTCAGCATACATTTTATGCGAAGCTGAGAGTCCTCTGAAATGTCGTTCTCCGACGTTATAACGACAAAAGAATGGATAGGAACGGTTGGAACGGAACAACAACCGCTTGCATCCTTTCTCCGGTGGCGGGTTGTAGGCAAAGATTTTTTCTCCGATTGCTCGTGATGGGAAACAATGAGTGTCATCCGGTGAAGCCTGCAGTGTGCCGAAAAGGAGGAAAACAAATAGAAAAATTGTTTGAGGCGGCCGGTGATGCTTCCGTCGACTATTTGTGAGCAAGTTGAAGTCGAAGTCAATTTGGACGGCGACGCTGTGTGTAAAGGGAAGAGAAACTTGAGACAGTAGGTTTTAATATAAAATATATATTAATAAATCAAATTAATTCTCAACTTAATTAATAAATAATTTAATAAAGTCTAATCAAATTCGACCTAGAAACATTTTATAAAATTTATTAAATTTTAAAAATTCCTAAATAAATTTTATATATTTATATTTATTTATTTTAATAATATTATTACTAATCAAATTAATAATATTATTATTAATTTTATTACTAATCAAATTTATCAATTTAATATTTTATTAAAAGTTTGACAAATTAAAGGGTTGACTAATATTTCAGGTCAATTTGGAACAAAATTATAAATAAAAATATTTGAAATTATTATAATATTGTTGGATTTAAAATTATATTATTAAAGTTTTTTTTAAAGTGAGACGATTATCTTCTTTTTGGTTTTAGCCAAAACAATATAAAAGTATAAAAAGTTGGAAAAGTTTTTTATGGACAAGTATGTTATTTATTATTTTATTAAAAAATAAATTTAATTAGGTATTTTAAGTTTTGTTTGAAAATAAATATCGTGTGAGATCATGGTCGTCTACACTTTTCTAAGATTGAAAACTCCCCCTTAAATCCACAAGTTTTCGTGAAATTTACAAATGTCTGTAAAAGTCTTGCAAAAAAGTTTATAGAACTCCATGGAATTCTTTTCACAATTATATGAGATTCTATAAAAGTCAATAAAAATTTATCAACTTTACAAAAATTTATCATTAAAAAAAAATCAATGAAAGTTATTCAATCTCTTGATTGAATACATTCTTATAAACTTTAGATGTATGATTAACCGCTAAAGTCTTGATTGATGCATCAAAGACCCAGGAGTATGCATTTCATTTGCTTACATAGCAAAAGGCAACTCATCCACTCCAAGTACCTGGTAACTCATCCACTCCAAGTACCTTTCACTGTCTGTTTCACAGTGAGATGAAGAAGTCATCGAATGACCTCTTTAAATGTGAAAAAATTTAATTCATAAGAGATTATTTTCTAGATATTTAATCTCTATTCGTATATATTAACTTAATTATATCTATAGAATTAATCATCTCAAAATTAATTCACATAATCTCAAATATCGTTTGCTAATTAAAAAAAATTAATAATAAAAAAATGACCCCATCTAATTTGCCGAGCAGTGACGCGTTCTGGTGATTGACGGTACTAGAAATGTAATCTCATTGAATGATTTTGAATTGAACGAATAATAAAAATGAAATTTTATTAAAATATATATACATTTTTCGAAAAAGACAACTCATCCCACAGGGGACTCGAAAGGTACAAAGCCTTCCCCTGCCTCCACCGTCCATTATTGTAAACGAAGGCCAATTACCCTCTATTTTATCTCTCGTCGTGTCGCTGGTACAAATCGGACACGACAAACCTCACCCAGCCCCCGTCGATATATTTCCCCTTCTCCTCCAAATGCACGGCGCCCTCTCATGGCGACCGTCATTTCGTCCTCCGTGTTTTCTCCCACCAACTTCCTTTCTTTCCCTCTGTCCCAGAGATCTTTGGAACTCAATCCGCACCCTGCTCGCAGAAACCTCTGCTGCTCAGGAAAGAAATACAGGTACTTTGGAGCCTTCCGTCTTTTGTTAGCTTTTCTCGCTAAAGGATGAAGTTTCGATCACTGTCTATGTCTATGTTGTAGCAGCAAGGGAAGGGCGGCGAAGAGCGACGAGGAGTTGTGCGATGAGCTGCGGGAGTTCATAGAGTCCATGGGGCTTCCGGAAGATCACTTACCTTCAATATCGGAGCTTCGTGATAATGGGAGGTTTGTTAAACACCGTAGTCTGCTCCTCCCTTGTTATTTGTTGTCAGTCGATACTTTCTCCTGTTGTTAAATTATGGCATTGCTTACATTAACATGTGTGCTGCTTGAACCCATCCAAATACGGAGATTTGTCACTAACATATCATTGTTGCTGATTAATTGAATTTTGACTTGTGCGGTTTGTCTTAATCTGATTTGTAGCCTTTGAGATAGACCATTTGGCTTGATAAATAAGATTCAGCCGAATTTTATGGAATCCAACCGTCCATGGTTGGTCCGCTTGATTCTCAGTCAGACTTGGGGAGCTGAGTTTTGGAGTCTCATATGTACTGGTATGATAAAATCATTACCCTGCTATGATCATGTCATTCAAATTAGAATTAAAATGAAACTCCACAAGAACCTGATGTTGTACAAGTCCAAAACTCCTACGCTTGAAAGGGAGGTATGCACTAACCTATTTTCCTCTTTTATTCCATGATTATGATTTACTTATTGCCTTAAGAAAAGGAATAAAAGAGTGCATTAAACATCTAAGATATCCATTGGCCAACTTAGTATGTTTTTCGTAATTTTCTCCATCTCACCGAAGTTTCTTAGCCAACTTAAATGCTATCCCAATTTCTAATACCTTTTTTGAGGCTTTATCTAATGGAAAGCGGAGAGAAGCTATGATAGTAGAGATGGAGGCACTCAAGAAGACTAAAGAATAAAACATAGGAAATCATGGAGCAGCCATAAAATTAAAGAGTAGTGGGATAGAAATGGATGTTTGCGTGAAGTACATATTAGACATGCATTAGAGAGATACAAGGCGAGGTTAGTTGTTAGTGGCCACACACAAACCACGTAATGGACTATCAAGAGACATTTGCGCCAGTAGATAAGATGAATAAAGGGAGGGTTCTATTGCCTTTAACCATAAATTGGGATCAACAACAATTTGATGTGAAAAATACCTTCATGATGACTTAGAGGAAGAGATATATATCGAGATTCCATTAGGCTTTGGAGGAGAGATCTAATGGAACAAGGTTTGCAAAATGAAAAGACATTATATGGACTCAAGTAGTCTCTGAGAGCTTAGTTTGGTAGGTGTACAAAGGTGGCGCTCAATCTCGGGTATAAGCAACGTCAAAGTGATCATACATTATCCATTAAACAAGGCTCCAGGGAAGAGCAGTTTTGGTGTATGTTGATGACATAGCTGTTACTGGAACGATAAGAAAGAAAAGGAGGCCTTAAGAAACTGGTTGGCAAAGGGATTTGAGATAAGACTTAGGAAGGTTGAAATAGAAGTAACTCGATCTCGACAAGGCATCTTCATTCCCAACAAAAGTATGTAGCTGACCTCTTGAAGGAAATTAACATGTCAACGTGCTTCAACTCTGATTGATCCCAATCACAAACTTGGAGAGGTCAACGATAATAAGGAAATAGATAAGGAAAGGTTCTAGAAATTGGTATATTTGGCACACACTCAGTCGAACATTGCCTATGCTATGAGCATGATAAGTCAGTTCATGCACAACCACAAAGTTCATTTACAAGCTATAAACTGGATATTCCATTACTTGAAAGCTAATCCCCAAAAAGGAATTAATTCAAGAAAAGTGAGGGGTTGATCTTTGAAGCTTACACTATGTAAATACATAGGATCTCCAGTTGATAGATATTCTGCTTACTATACATTCTCAGGTGGTAATGTGGTCACATGGAAGAGTAAGAAACAAAATGTGGTTGCTCAGTCAAATACAAAAGTAGAGTTCAAGGCTATGACTCAAGGTGTGTGTGAGCTATTGTGGTTGAAGATCATCCTCCAAGATCTCAAGATAAAGTAGGAGCAACCTATGAGACTATACTGCGATCACAAGTCAACCATTGATATTGCTCATAATCTGGTATAGCAAGATAGGACAAAGTATATCGCGATCGATAGACACTTTATAAAGTAAGTTACACAACAAGTTGATTTGTACTCCCTATGTCTTTATAAAGGAGCAATTTGCGGATGTGCTTACAAAGTGACTTAATGGTCATGATTTCTCGATGATTATATCCAAATTGGGAATGTGAATATTTGTTCACCAACTTGAGGGGGAGTGTTGAAAAGATGCTAACTACTTTAGGAAAAGGATAATTAGTTGTGGTAGGAATAGAATATTTTAGTTCTATTTGTTCTTTTTTTTTTGGGTTTTGTACATAGCCAATGTACAATGTATACATATTTATTATTGTGCATAATGAAAAAAGTGAGGGAATTTCATTCCACTAACATGCAGATTGTTTTTTGTTGATTTGTGTTGTGAAGTTGGTCTCACAAAAACATGGCACTGATCAACTTTGAACAAGGGTTATATTATTCATTAACAGCAGACAGTGTCCTATCTGATTAAATGAGTGAGTGTAATTTAATCCAAACTCTGAAGTCCTCTAAACATGACAATAATAGCCCATCACTCCTACATAAGCTATAATTCATTAATATTTTAATGTATTTATAATTCAAATTTCAGAATAGCTTAAACAGGAAGAACGGACATGCTTCTACTATCCTAACACAAATTCAGTTTTGTCCAACTTAAATTATTTACAGTCTTAACAGATAAAGTAGATATGGATTAATTGTCCACTAATGTTAATGCTAGTTAGGTTATTTCTATTGCCACCTTACATATGAGTACCGCTCTATTCTTTCCTAAGAAGCTTGTAGAAGAGAGGTTTAACTTGATGGTTTCTGGTTCCTCGCAATTCCCACAGGAAGGATCTTGCAAATATTGTGAGGCGGAGAGGATATAAGGCAATTACAGAGCTTCTCCTAAATTCTAATAGCGTAAACCATTTTGATAAAACTTCTGAAGGAAATAAAGATGGTATGTTTTTGGATTCATTTCAATCTGAAGGTTTGCAAATATTTTCAGAGTTCACTTTGGTTCTTCATATATTTGTAACACTGATGTGATATCCGAAACTTAGGATGAAAAGAGAGAATCATAAATGTGTCTCCTGATCCTGAGTTATTGTATCATTAGGCAACCATTCACTGTTGGATATGGTTAAATCAAGTGGTGTAATACTAGTTGAAAGTCATCTCCCACGATGTGAAGATTCAGAGTCTTCAGAAGATTCAAAGTCATCTCCTAAATTCTAATAGCAGTAAAGCATTTACAAACTCTAGAATTAGATACAGTAGAAGGTAATTATATAAGGTAATTTACTTTTTGTTTCCAAGTATAACTATATGAAAAAACATTGTAGTCATTAAGAAAATAAACAATAATATATATATTTTCACTAAGATTACAATAAAAAAAATACTATTATAATATTAACATCTAGGATATTTATATAACTGTTAGTATCATGAAGTTCACAATTTGTATCATATGATCGTTACAATTCATATGTAAAATATATGATGTTACATATAAATTGGAATTTAAAAGAATTACTATAGTTTGGTTTGATCCAATGCAAATTGATATGCATTTTATTTTGGGTGTTTCTACATAAAAAAATCATTAAAAGTTAAATTCAACCAATTATTTAAGAGTAATTTAGCCTAAACTGAATGAATTAGAACCTAAGTAATTATACAAGAAGAAAAAAAGAATAAATCTTATCTTATATCATGGAAAAATAAAGGTTGAAGAGAGTACAATAAAGGTCAACAATGACATTGGAAAAACAAAATTATCATGTGGCGACAAAGTTGTTGATAGACGGAGGCAGATTTAATATCTAACAACAAAAAAGAAGAACAAGTTTTGGCATGTCAATACACAAAATCATGACGATGAAATTGATGATAACTTAGAAGTCATGCCATGTCAAAATCATCTTGCTTTCCCCTCTTCACTTTGTATGGCCATTGCTTACCTCTCTCTCTTCAGCTGTGTGAATGCTACTGGTGTTGGGACATTAGTTTTGAAATATCAACATTTAACCTACACCAGATACTAGAACCAGAATGAAACAAATATTAACTCAACATAATTTATAAAAGATGATAAATTAGAAGGATAAACCTTTGATTCTGTATCCACAATCTCTTTAGATCTAATGAATATACATGGAGCCAATAGTTGCTAGAAAAATCAAAATCCTGGCAGTGCAAAAATGTTGCTCTCCTAAGGAGTGTTTTCTGTTCCATACATGTCGGTTTGGCAGAAACCAACACCTTATGGATACGACTGGATCCCCTTTGTGGACATGACCATGAGGAGTGCGATACAGATTTCAAGTCCTGTTTCGAGCAGCACATAGTATAATCAAGTCTGTTTGCGGCACAGAATTGTTGCATATGACTTCTTCAGGCTGCGTAGCAGCAGGAAGGCATGGGCAGCAGATGTATGGAAGCCTTACATTATGCCGAAGTACCAGTTCGTCGTGTGATAGCTTGCGGCAAAGTGCGCACCAAGGACAGTCATATGTAGATTGCAAGACCTGTCTACTGTGCTAGCGGGCAGATGAGATGGCGGACCGCCTTTTCTTCATGTGTTCCATCATTAAACCTCTATGGGACATGGCTCAAAGTTGGCTTCACATTGGGACAGCGACTGCCTTGTTGGAGACGTTGCAACAACGATATCATGGAGGGAGCATGCTCAACAAAACCCATCACTTGGGTGTATCTTGTATGATCTATTTGATTTGGCAAACCTGAAATTGATGTCAATATGAAGGGGATATGCCAAACATTGAGAGGATGTTTAGAAAGGTTCAAACACATGTCTTCAGATTTTTGAGTGTTCCTCATGTAAGTCCTTCATCAACTTTAATACAATTTGCCTTTATCCAAAAAAATTATAAATATGATTTTAACACGAGAATAATGAAAGAGATAATAATATCAACCCAAGAAACAAATGAGACTTTTCTAAGTATCCATGATGCCTCCCTTTTAATCACTAGTCATTATTCCTTTCTCCTATTTCCATCTCTTCTCTGATCCTTTTCCTTCTCTATTTTATACCTTTCTTTCTTTCCACTGAGAGTAACCTTTTACAGAGCTTGGTCAAATAGAACTAATTTTACCTTTTAAATATAACTAATTGAATGTATTGAAATTTGGTGAATTTGGAACACTAATTCAAGTTAACAGAAATATCAATTATACTTTTAAATTTTGATCCACCTAATTAAAGATAGTATGGCTTTGGATAATTAAATATAAATATTTATTTTAAGTTTCAGTAACAATTGCAACTTTAAGTCTACAACGAGAATTAAGTTTACAATAATTTCTCTATGTTATAAGCATTTGGCAAATGAAACTTTCCTTTCCTCAGTTTGAACTGAAATAAATTTATAAACTGAAAAAGGGTCAAACAGTATGGTGGAGTTGACATCACATATTGATTAATTTTAAATTTGGAGATTAGTTCGAGTTTGATTTTATATTTGGAAACTGATTGCTCCTTATCAACTTTTGAAATATTGTAAGTTTACACTAAAAGATTCTTTTTTTTTTTTTTTTTAGCAATATGAACATAGAAAAAATGTCTTTGTTGTTATGGTCCTATAACCCTTGTCGTTCCTAGTCCTATTCTGACAATTGGCAATCTAAAGTCCATTCGAGTTAGACCTCTGTAATTGTTCCAGGAGAATGGCAGTTATTACAAGTACGATAACTATGACAGGATTTGCAACTCTGTCCTTTGTCGCAAATGAGTTGCAATGCAAGTGTCTGAGTTGACAACCAGCATCTATGCTTTGAGGAAACTACCTAAAGGCCATGCAACTGTAAGATGGAATTCATGACTTACTTTTGTTAGATGGATGACACCTCCTGATGTTGTCAAATCTGTGCTCATCCTATCTCTCACCTACATGATTATTAATCAAGCGCACCTTGATGTTGCTTTAACCTAAAAGGAGAAAAAAGCACCTTGATGCATGTACATTCAACACAAGATGCTGGTAGGCCACTCTTGATTGGTTCCACTTCTAATGTATCTACCTAAATGCAGTTTTGTGAGACCTACTGTTGTTTGATGGTGTTGACGATCTAGAAGCATAGACCTAACATTAATCTCTCTCTCATACATCGTAGGCTAGTCAAAGAAATATTGGGAGTGTATCCTGCATTAAAAAAAACATCAGAAGATGTGTGATTGATACCTTGACTAGGCAAGAAGGGAAAGATGAGAAGGAACTTTTCTCTCTCAGTAGAAAAGTGACGTGCATGAGGTGGTCAAGCACTATTCCATCGCAATGTTAGCATTTATATTTTTTTAGGTTGATGAAGAAAATGGTAGAAAGAAGTTGAAGAGAATTATGTGATCCAGGTAACAAAGAAAATTGGTTCCAAATTTAAGAGCATTGTTCTAAATTTAAGATGATATAGAATTTGGATTTTAAATTATGATGTACATGATAAAATAAGAAATGAAATAGGTATTATTGTAGATAGTTTGCCAAAGGATAAAGTAGTAGGAGTAGTTAGAAAGAGTGATAGAGTTATAACTCTCAAAATATTAGTGGTGAAAGAAACTATTAATATAATTAGCTTATATGCACCTCAAGTAAGATTAGATGAGCACTATAAATCTAGGTTTTGGGACAACCTAGATGAGGTATTACAAAACATTCCGCCAATCAAAGTGCTTTAATACGAGGAGATCTAAATGAGTATGTAGGAGTGAAAAATAAAGAATATGATAGGATGCACGAGGGTTATGAGTTTGGAACAAGAAACGAAGATGGGAAAACTATATTAAATTTTGCGATAGCATATGACTTTATATTAGCTAATATATTTTTCAAAAAAAAGAGAATGTCACATTTAAAAGTGAGAATACTAAGTTGCAAATTGACTTTCTCATGGTTAGAAAGAATGATAGAAAGATTTATAAAGATTGTAAGGTTATTCAAGAAAATTTAACTACTCAATATAGATTAGTAGTGTTGGATGTATGTTTCAAGTATAATATCAATAGAAGGAAAATGTGAACGACTCTTAGAATTAAGTGGTGGATGTTAAAGGATGGGAAGCAAAACATATTTAAGGGGAGGATAAGAGTACAAGTATTAGGAGAAAGACATGACGACTTGAATTCTACAGGGGCTTAAAGGGAGTGTACCACCACATAAAAAATCTTGGGGGTGGAATGAGAAAGTAAAGGAGAAAGTGAAGAAAAAATAACCACCTATAAAATATTATACACTTAAAAAAGTATATAATAGCCAAGAAAGAGACTAAGAAAATAATGAATGAAGCTAAATATGAAACTTTTGAATGCTTATATTGAAATTAGATACAAAAGAAGAGAAAGAGAATACTAAAGCGAGAGTGAGTAAGACAAAAGATCTTATCAAAATAAGATGTATTAAAAATGAAAGCGATAGGATAATATTAAATGATGAAATAAAAGTGTGATGGAAGATGTATTTTCATAACTTTTTAATGAAAGTTTAAGTGATCAACTTAACTTAGGTAGTTTAAATAGGTCAAATGAGTATAGAAATTTAAGTTTTATCATAGAATTCAAACTTTAGAAGTAAAAGATATTGAATGACTTATAAAGTTATTTAATCTCATATTAAAAATGAAAAAAATTTATGATTTGAGAGGGTAATTACTTTAGTTCCTTTATATAAGAACAAAGGAGACGTATAAAATTAGCAAACTATAAGAGTATTAAATTAATGAGTATATCATGAAACTTTGAGAAAGAGTAATAGAAAAAAAATAAGGAAAGAGATCACGATGATTGAAAATTAATTTGGATTTATATCTAAAAGGTCAATAATAAAAGTTATACATCTCCTCATATAATTAATTGAAAAGTATCATGAAGAGAACGAAGACTTATATATGATATTTGTCGACCTAAAAAAAAACTTATGATAGAATCTCAAGGGAAATTATATGAATAATTCTATAAAAAAGAGGTGTTAACATAACGTATATTGATATGAGGATATAATGACAAGAGTAGACCAACCCAAGCCCGTGGTGGGTTGATTCGCACGGGTCCCGGGCCTAGGCTGGTCAACCCGCGATGGGCTTGGGTTGATAAAATTCCAACCCAACCTGCTTAAATTGTTTGATGGAGCGGGCCAACTTGACGATCGAACCCAAATTGACGGCTCTAGACAAGAGTGAAGACTCCAAGCAGATAACCAAAGTCAGTATTCTAAATGGTGGTCGAGGCGGCCGCCTAGGTGCCGCCTAGGCGGTAGGCGGGCATCAATCGCACCGCCTTATGCTGAGGTGATGCTGTAGGTGGTAATTTACCTTTTTCCGCCACTGCTATATCTGAAGTCGCCGCTGCTACAGTTTCGCCATCGCGACACGTCCGAATGCATGGCTTGGGCCCGACGATGAGTTCGGATGGGTCACACGAGCCGTTTGGGCCTTGCAACGCATTCGTACACGTCGTGCAAGCCAAGACTTGTTGCCTGAGCTCGGTGACTGGAGGCGTCATCCGGACCCAATGATAGGCCTCGACACGTTGCTCAGGCCTAGTGACGTGTCCTAAATCATCGCGTTGTCCCGGCGATGTGTCAAACTCGTTGCCCGACTGAAACTCGGTATACGGGTAAATTGTAAGTTAGGATTTAATTAAATTATTTTATGTTAATAATTTTAATCCACTCTTAACTATGATTGGGATAATTTAAATAGATTTAATTAAAACCTAATAAAATTATCCTATTAATTTAATATATATATATATATATATATTTATTTATTTATATTTATTATTTTTAAATATTTAGATTAAATATTTAATTTTTAATTAATGTATTTGATTAAAAGTAAATATTATAAAGAATAATGATTATTTTTAATATTATGTAAAAAAATAAATAATATTCAACCGCCTAGGCACTGCCTAGTCACCGCTTAGGTGGTAGGCGGTCACTGACCGCCCCGCCATCGTCTACTGCCATTTACAATACTGACTGAAGCATTTCTCATACAGATAGAGTTATATTAAGGATAAACTATAAGTCCCTATCTTTTTATACTAATCATGGACAAACTTAGTCAACACATCTAAGATACGGTATCGTGTTGCACATTGCTTGCAACATATATTATTTTAGTAGATGAGATACATGATGGAGAAAATACTAAGCTCGAATCTTGGCAGAAAATGTTAGAAGTGAAAAGTTTTAACTTAGGAGAGTAAAGACAAAATATATGGAATTTAAGTTTAGTAATATCAGACGTAATGAGATAATTGTTAAGATAGGAGATGATAAATTATTTGTAAGAGTTCTAAGTATTTATGATCATTTTTACAAAATGATAGAGGAATTGAGAGATGCTTACGTAGAATACAAGTAAGATGATTGAAATGAAGGAGAGAACCATATGTTTTTGTGATTTTAAAGTACCTCTAAAACTTGAAGAAAAGTATTATAAAATAATGGTTAGACCTGCTATATTATATGAAACTGAATATTAGTCTATGACTAAAGCACATGAGCAGAAGATGAAAGTTATAGAGATTAGGATGTTAAAGGAAATGTGGACATACAAGGATGGACAGATAAGAAATGAAACTATTAGAGAGAAAGTCAGGGTTGGATTTATTAAGGGAAACTTCGGTAGACACGTTTATGATGGTATGGACACATTTATGATGGAGGAATTTGAGAGACATCTTACATAGAATACAAGTAGGATGATTGAAATGGAGGAGAGCGTCAGATGTTTTTTGTGATCGTAAATCTTTACCTCTAAAACTTGAAGGAAAGTTTTATAAAATGACGGTTAGACCTGCTATGTTATGTGAAGCTGAATATTAATCTTTGACTTGAGCACAACAGAAGATGAGAGTTGTAGAGATGAGAATGTTAAGGTGGATGTGCGAACATACAAGGATGGACAAGATAAGAAATGAAACTATCAGATAGAAAGTCGGGATTACACCTAGCGAGGAAAACTTTGGGAGCCATGTTTATGATGGTATGAACACGTACTTAGGTGACCAACAAGTGCTTAGACAATGTGAAACTATGACAAATGTGCATATTAAATGAGGAAGAGGAAGACAAAAAAAGACTTAATAATAAAATAAAATAAAATATATTTAAATATAAAAGATGATATATTAGGGGATAGAGCTCAATGATGTAAAAGGATTCATATAGCCGACCCCACCTAGTGGGATAAAACTTGATTGTTGTCGTTGAATTGCTAGCTTTACAAGATGAGTAATTGTGGTTTCAAACTTCCTTTTGTGCTGGTTGGCATAAGACAACTCAACAAGGCCCTGAAAAGCACTTCGTCTTGGTCCTCCATGAGTGACGAAGTAGAATAGGGTTCCCATGCTATAAGATTTATTCTTTCTCCATTTTGTCCACCTTCTCTACATCATACTCCTCTGCTTCCTTGGAGTGACCAGCACCTGACCACAACGGAATCATATTGGTCTGAAACAGTATCGTTCTTATCTTGGGCTGAAACTCCAAATCAGTTCAAGACCTTTTAAACTATGCTCATGCTAGTGTTGCTCACCAATGACCTTATTACACTTAAGTTTATTTGCTATTGTAAACTCTCATTTACTTTTACTTGCTGGAGTAGTTTCAGGGTTCTTTGCCCGCATACATTGAGAACAGTGCAAGGACATTGGAAACATCACTTCCACTCTTTCATTCGGCATCCATTTGTTGATGGAGTTTGATTGAAAGCCTAAAATAATTTGGCGGTATAGATAAATTAGTTGTTTGAAATGATGCAAAATCTATGCTCACTACAAGCTTTAACTTTTGCCAAAATCCACATTAGGTACATAATGTACATGTATAATTTTGTCTCAGCTTTTAGATTAGAAATCAAAAGCTTACTAGTTCTGCTTGTTTAGACTTAATATGGCAGATATAATACAATCATCAATTAATGAACTCTTATTTGCTAAATGATTCCTCAGGCAAAGGCTGTGCTTTTAATAGGGATTTTCCTTCAGAGGTTGTTCCTTGTTATCTATATGCTCATATACCGGTAGTGCAGTATCCATCCAATTGTGTAATTGCTCTATTGTGTCCTTTAGGCTATTGAAGGGGACAATTTGAATGACATTAATCATCTGAAGAGCTTGCTGGTAAAATATTAGCCTGCTTCCTGCTTATCCTTTTGTTGTGTTATTATCATTACTCCATACTTGTATTTGTCTTAGTGCCAAAAGGAGACGGAACTCTCCCAATTAAAGAAGCAAATTGAAGATGAAAAGGTACTAATGATTTTTTCTTTAGATAATTACAAACTGATGCTTCTTCTAGATAATAGTTTCAACATTCTTCAGGGAGTCTCATATTTGCCTAATTATTTAAAGTTGGGTGTTATTTACAGCCAAACATTCTGAAATTCATTGCTTTATAACCCTATCAATGTGAATTATAAATTCTTTAGGTATGATAAACTTCTCAACAGAGTATGCATTAAGTGTTTAAAGATAAAGTTGTACAATAAACACATGGCACTTGAATGAGATAACTACAAACATAATTAACTCAATGAAGTAGTTAAGCTAAGAAAACAAGTGTCATTCCCCATGCCTAATGATTGCGGGAAGGCCTCAATCATTATTTTTTTGAAAAAAATTAATAAGTTAGTAGTTAATAACTGCACTGCATCAAATCAATAAAATAATAAGAAATATAATTACTCAACATAATAAGTAGTATATTGTATTGGATTTGCCTAAACTTGCTCAGTTTTGCTTCAGAGAGTGGCTATGCTTTGTTTTGGGTATGACAAATGGCACATCCAAACCGAATTGAAACACACTCTTTAATCTATAAAAGATATACTGATAATAATTTCTTTTTCCTCAGTTTGCATTAGTTAATTTGCGAGCTCGCGTGAAAGCTGAGCTTGGTGATATACAATGTTCGATAGCTGACAAAGATGCAGAACTTCGTGCTGCCCAGGAATACTTAAATGGCCTAAAAGAGGTATGCATGCTGTTTGATTATGTATCCTTGTCGCATGTCCATTTTTTTTTTTTGCCGATTGAGCTTAAATATATCATGGAAACGACTAACTTGTCATACCTTTGCCTTGCACATTATATGGTCTTTTAAACATATACAAGGTTCCAACATTAGCCAGATAAGATCAAATAATTGCTCATTCATCTTACTTGTAACAAATTACACCGACGAAGGGAAGATCTAACTCCAAAACTTTTAACTGCCAAATGCTGCTATAGAGGACTATCCAATATCTATGCTCAAACTGTTACTATATTCACTATTTTCTTACAAATTTTATATGAAGTGGTAGCAAGTCATGATTTTGTTGAATAGGTACATATTAATTATAGGACAAATGGTCAAGTAGTAGAAGTTGCTGGTAGCTTCAATGGTTGGCAGCATAAGGTCAGGATGGATTTGGATCATTCATCTGAATGCATAGATTCACCTGATTCCAGGTTTGTAGTGGATAGTTATTCAATTTACTTGTATTCATGCTGATAGTTGATCTGTATTAAGCCCTTGATCTTGGACATCTTATCAGTTTAGATTTGTTTATTGTCGCTGGAGTATGTTTTTCAGAAATCATGATCAATAGCTTTTGATTTTCCATTTTGGCTATTAGGAACTAAAGTGCAATATCATATTACCTTTGCTTTGTTGTCTCCCTTTAGATTTTCATCAAGTATCTGTAGGCCATATGAAGATTCATTGTTAGTATTGTTGATTGATTTATCTTTGTATTATCCTGAACAATATTAGTGACTTTATTTTAATTCAATATCCATCAAGGAAGCACACATCTTATTGTGTTAGAAATCTTGTTGATCCTTTCATTGACTATTTTTTCTTTGATACATAATGGTGTAGAATATTTTAAATTGTTATAGAAGCATTGCATTGGTGTTGGCTGAGAGAATCTCTGATGAAGTGGTAGGTTTACCTTTGAATCCTCATGACAATAAATTTTTTAAAACCAAGTTATCTTACCTTTTATATAGTTGATTTTTGTACAAATATCATTCATGTCTATAGTGTCAGTCCAGGCCAACCAGTTTGATAGGTTTAATGTCAAGAGTGTTAGGTATAAAAAGTGTACGTAGGTAGAAAGTAAAACTATATTATTACATAGAGTTCATCTGAATGAAAATTCATGTAACTGACAGCTGAGCACTAGTTAGGCTCTGACTTTTTTTATATATGCTACTAAGTCTAAGTGGAACTTCAATAATGATTTAATTTGAGAGCTGGTGGCTTGCAGCTGCTAATATAGACACTGTTTATCAAAACACCACTCTCTAGCTCTTACTCTTCCTCGTTGATGCTAAAAAATGGCTTATTTTCACCACCTTTGTCTTATTCATGGATAGTGAACTACTTATCTCTTATAGATGATAAAAAAGAGTATATTTTAGTCATGATCAAAATTTATTGTTTCCAGTTATTATGGAGGTTCCAATTTCAAATTGTTATCATTAACTTCTGTGTTTTCACCCTTTTTAAAAGTTGGTCCATTCTGATATTGTTTTCATTTAAAGTGCGAGACAATATTGCACTTTATTCTAATTTGTGGGGAATCCTAAGTTCTTTAACAGAAACTTAAATTTCAGGCAGCCTGTCAAAATTTGCACCACTTTGCAATTTTCCCTCAGACCTCAGAAATGCGTGTGCATCGTATTAGTTTGAATTCAGTTATCCTTTTGCTATGAAATAGATCGTCAGAATTTGGATAGGAAATGTCATCAACAGTGCATATGTGTTTTGTTTATTTGCGAGGGATCCATGCTGTCTATGATTTAGGGAAAAGTGTTAGAAGATGGCACATTTTAGGAGTAAACTGATTTTTTCAAAGTCTGCATAGTTTTAGGAGTAAATTTTCTTTCAAAAAACATGCAAATGATGCTGGACGTCTGGATCCATGATATCAGATTCAAGAATTTTCTTCTTTAATGAATTAGACTAGAGTATTGTCACATTACAATGTATAGTTTGAACATAGTGATTTGCCAATGAGGATCTAATAATTTAGTCCAAAAGGATTGTTTCTTGCAATCCATTAGCACAACAATAAAATAAGGCTGATGCAGCCTCAATTATTTTGAAAATTCTGTTGATGTTCTTCGTTCTTAATGGATTACATTATTCAATCTTGAGAGAGGAAGTAAAATAGCTGTTTATTCTAGAAAAATACCTATTTACCAGAAAATCCTTCTATAACATTATTTTTCAAAGAGGATGAGACCAGAAATTTTGTCCAGTGTCAAGTTACACAATGGAATAAATAAAATGACTGAAGAAAAGTAAAATGAGTCCTATCAGGCTACTTAGTCAAGAAAACCAACATTGAAGTACCAAATCATTATGGTTGCTGTTGCCATTTTTTTCGATTAACTTTTGGTAACTGGTGAATTTTTATTGGAATTCTCCTTATTATATTTATCCAATGTTAAACTTTGCAGGAAGCCGGAGCTCTGGTCTACGGTCTTGTGGCTTTATCCTGGAATTTATGAGGTAACTGAGGTAGAACATATGCTTGATTGAAAAGTGATATTTCATTGAATGGAACTTCTAGCCTCCGTATACTGACACTAGGAAGGTAGACTAGTCTAAAAGCGTTCTGATTGCATCACTCATCGAACTATTTTTTCTTGTAGACTGGGTAATCATTTTACTTAAATCTTAATTAGTTTATCTTGTACTTTGAAAATTTAACAATATTTGAAATTACCAAGTCAATGTATAAATGATATGCAGACCTATTTCATTTGATGCCATGTGGAATTGCTTGATGAATTTGAAAACATCTTTAGGAGTTTACTGAAAGGAACTTTTGAATATATTCATTGAAACCTCCAAAAACACAAACATTTGCCAAACCCAATGAGGATTATGAGAAGTCAATATGTACAACATAATATGTTTCAGCTTAAGCCCACATTTCCTATGAGAAACTAATGGTGAGAAAGGCAGGTGGTATCTACCTGTCTGTTACCTTAGGCAGAACAAAAAAGAAGGAAGTGACATGGAGATTTCTCTTCATTTCAAAATGTTTTTTGCCTAAGTTGTGTCAAATGCTTCTATTTAGCCAAATTTCATTCATCTTGACCTAAAAAAAATTAAACTATAATTTTTTTTTGTTCACACACCAGAAGGTTTTAATAGAAACGTGGTGTTAAACAAGAGGAAAACCTGAGTCTAGATCCGTGAGGATACTTGAACCCAGGAAATTTTTATTTCTGGCACACTTACAAGCACTCTTACAACTGTAGTAGACTCACACTTACAGGAAAGCTCACACTTACAAGTACTCTGGCTTAGTAACACTTCGAGTATCTCTCGCTTGTGTTTCTAAGCATACTAGGAACACTTATTTATAAGCTAGGAAGAGCATCTGATAAGATCGATTACATAGTGATCGAATCTTATCTATAGTTACATTATTAAAGTTTGTCTGCCATTCAATAGTGGTGTAAGGAAAGAACGGCTCCCCGGGGCTCAGTTCTTTTCTTCACCACTAAGTAAAGCTCTAGTGAACAGGGTTTTGATTGTGTTGCCAAGAATCTCTTTTGTGTTGTCGCTTGCATCCTGCGTTTCCTCCACCGATTCACAAACTTGCTTTAATAATTGGAGCTGGCACTCAGGTAAAGTGACTTTATTAGTGACATGACGCACTATTCGTGATAACACATCTGCTAGCTGGTTGTTGGTACCTTCCACGTGCTCAAATTCAATATTAATGCCTGTTCCAGTGATGTAGTCAGTAAATGCGATCCATCTGACACGGGATGGTTTATTACTTGCTGATTTGTTGAAAAACTTTATAATTGCATGGCAGTCGGTTCTCAACGTAATTTCCTTTTTGTCCAAATAATGAATTTTGAACGCAGATAACGCCTCCATACAAGCATGTATTTCAGCGTCTATTGTGGATTTAATCACGGAGAACTTTCCACTGGCATATGCACATACCTTCTCAGTTTTTCTGCTATCGTATTTTGCCATTTTCCACTTGCATACTCCTCCCCATCCTTCCATACTTCCATCCGTTTCAATTATCAAATATGCTTCCTGAGGAGGTAATTCCAGATCTGGTAATGTTTGGACCAAACCTTTGATTTCTTTTATAATTTTCCAGTCTGCTGCCTTGAAACGTCTATCACCATGGGGTGAAGTTTTGGAATATAATGGACCAAGAATTTTACTCAAATTCGGGATATGTGATCTAGCATAATTAAGAATACCCAGAAAAGATCTTAATCCCTTCAGAGTTGTTATAACCTTTTCATCGAAATTAATAATTTTCTTGATAATATGCTCCTGCAGTTTGACTTTTCTATTGCCAATAATAACTCCCAAGAATTCTATCTAGCAATCTTCATTTTTGTTGGAGAAAGGACTAGTCCTTCTTTTTGGCAAATATCAAGAAACTGATTTAAGTGGCGACAATGCTGTTCCTCATTTTCAGAATAAACCAGGATATCATCAATATAAACGACTAGAAATTTTTCACAGTCTTTAAAGCAAGAATCCATTTTTCTCTGAAAAATGACTGGTGCATTTTTTAAACCAAATGGCATTACCAGCCATTCAAATAGTCCTTGTGGCACCAGGAAAGCTGTCCATGGAATTGATTCTTCCGCCATTGCTACTTGATGAAATCCCGATTTTAGGTCAAATTTGGAAAAAATTCTTCCATTACCTATTTTCTTAAGGATTAAATTAATCCCAGGCAAAGAGTACTGATCCTTGTATGTATTGTCATTTAAGGATTTATAATTGAAAACCATTCTCTCTTTACCTTTAGTTTCTTTCCCCGTAGTTGGATCAACCATTGTGCCTGATTGGACTATAAAAGCCATCGTTCGATGTCGACTCCAGCTAGGACGAATCACCTTTAAGTTGAGAAGTGAATCAATATGAAATTTGAAGGCTGCTTCCATAGAGGGCGTTATGTGCTTCAGCGGTTTATCCTGTATTGTCAGATCAGGATTAATTATATCTAAGGTACAAAATACCTTATTATTTGCCCAGAATTTAAGGGGGTCATTGCCAATATAGCCGGATTCCTTCAGTCTTTGAAATATGGGAGAATATCGAGCTTTAAAATCAATATTAAATAGAGAGTATTGTGGAGAAATATCATAAATATTTAAATACTCATCTTCATCAAGCTCGAGCTCCGGGATTGCTTTAGCAGAAATGAAAACTTCTGGAGAGGTTTTAATGGTTGTGATTTCCTTATAAAAGGTTACCTCTGTACCTTCAATCTTGAGTCCTCCCGCCATAGATTTGATAAAATTACAACCAATTAACATCTGAATACCATCCTTTAAATTCATCTCTAATTGATATGTAAAGGGAATTTTGAATTTGTGAATACCGATGGTCATATACCCATTTTTTAACTTTTTTGAAGACTCCTGTTGAGAATTAATTCCGGAAAATAAAACCTTATAATTGATCTCTTCGAAGGCTTCTTCTGGCATTGCATTTTTGCATATGCAACATGTTGTTGCTCCAGTATCAAGAATTGCTTGTACCTTTGTATTACTGATGCCTGGTATTTGTAAAATAACCTCCATATTATAGAGCCTATTAATCAAGGATTTTTTGGAGGCTGAAAATGCCAATTCCTGTGTACTTAGTCTTGGTTCAATTTCATCAGCCATTAATGCATCAGTTGAGCCAAATGCTCCATCTCCTCGCTCAGTATTTTCAAGATTAGTGACTTCAATTACCGGTGGTGTCATAATCTTTTCAAAAATTAACTGAGCTACTGAACTACCATGGGCAAGAGATAAGGTTATTGTAGAAAAATTGTAAATAACCACACATACCTCTCAAGTCTACTACAGTTGTAAGAGTGCTTGTAAGTGTGCCAGAAATAAAAATTTTCTGGGTTCAAGTATCCTCACGGATCTAGACTCAGGTTTTCCTCTTGTTTAACACCACGTTTCTACTTGGTATCAGAGCGAGGTTGGTATCAATATGAGGTTTCTTGGCTAAAACTTACATCAGGATATTCTGGCGAAAGCAGATTCAACAGGTATGATCTAATCTTTAATATTTGTTCAAAAATTTTAGCTGTTTTTGAATAAATTTGAGATAAGTCTAAACCCCATATGGAGCCATAGAAGGTCTCAGTAAGATTAAAGGAGCAGGGCTCGAGAAATATCTGAAAAAGGATTTTATGGTAAGCTAGAGGGGTAAAGAATGTCTTAAAATTTATTTATTAACATGTCTGAAAGATTTGAGCAAACAATTAAAAATTGGTATCAGAACTCCCGAACTGCTAAACTAGAATATCTTGATCTTGAAGTAAAGGAACCTTTGAAAGGAATTTCTAATAATATTGGTGTAATCTACGATAGGTTACTATTGCACTCAAAAGTCTCTATTGCAGAATACAAAACTGTGACTGAATTGCTGAAGCAAAACCACGAAGATATTATCAGAATCTCTCAAGAACAAAAGAAAATTCGGGAAGGAATATTATCACTCCAAAGGGAAATCTTGTCATACAAACCAGTAACAAAGGAGGACCTGAAGGAGTTGATTTTTGAGATATCAAGCATTAAGAAAACTGTTCAAGAAGTAAAAAGGCAAGTTTCATGAACTTTCCTCCCTCTTCAAGAAATAAAGATTATGATGATGCATTAAGCAACACAGAGGAGGTATCAAGCCTTATTAAGCAATTGGAAGGACTGCACCTGAGCAAAGAAAGGTCAGTTAAAAGAGATCCTTTCTACGTCTATCAAGATCCCCTAAAAATTTTCAAAAAGGAAAAGGATAAACTGAAACTGAATGGCGACAAGGAATAGGCCAGTGATCTCTGGAACAATAAACAGACCAACAATTACTGGAGAAGTGGAGCCAGTTACTTCAACACAGGAAGATCAAATAAGAAGCTATAGAAGGATGGCAAGATTGCGTTATGAAGCACAAAGAAGGCTAAATAATTCAAGAGGAAGAACCCCTGAAAGCCAGTTAAACCCTGAGGCAGAATTGGAGTTATCTCAAAGACAGCGGGCTTCGCTGGTCCCTGCTGAAACTTTATACTCAACAAACTGGTCGGAACCCAGACACAGAGTTTATCAGCATTACTCTGAGACAAGAATATTGGTTATAGGGGGACAACAAAACCTCCCTTTAATCAATCAAGAAAGTTTCTCCAGATTAAGGCAAGAAGGTATGCAACTCATTCATCTTGGGTTAGTAATGATCAGAATACATGCTTTACACCGCAGGAATGCTGGAGTAAATGCCTTAGTAGTCCTTCGGGATACTCGATGGAGGGATGATAGATCCATTATCGGCACCATGGAGATAGATTTGACGGGAGGTACGCAGCTAGTATATATTGCTCCCAATATGCTGTTAAGTATTGAAGATTTCTATAATCATATTGAGCTGGCAATCCAAACACATGGCTATGAGGAATGGAACTCTGCAGAATCTAATCTGTTGATAACCAGAGGATTAATAGGGAGGTTGACAAATACTAGTTATGCTGGCTTCAGATACAATGTTCAGAATGTAGCAGATTATCTAGCAAGTACAGGAATACATGCAGTAGCAGCATCTCCAAGATCGATAACTGATTTACAGGGCATGAGATGGATTTTGCAACCTCCTACAGGATCACAAATAAGAAATCCTCAAGAAGTAAGAACTTCAACCTTATTAGATGGTTCTGTTACACTAACATTTCAGGGATATAAAGCAACACAAAGTCAGGAGCCCAGAAGAATTAGCAGTTTTGATACTGAAAGAATTACAGATGAAGGAGAAGAAGAGTTTGCTGGAGTATTTATAAGTGAATTATCTTTACCGTCAGACATTCCTTCATATGAATATCCAAATTGGGATACCGACGATGAAGAAGAAGAAAGGCAACAAGCCAGAAGGAGGAATAAAAATAAATTCAAAGAAGGACGATGGGATACCCTTGGTGAACCAAGCAGTAAGTATGATTATATGGTTAGATATGATATCCCAAATAGTTTTCTTACAGAAATGCCACCACCCACGGGATGGGAAGATGAAAATGATGAGGCAGCAACAATATCTGAAGCAGTGTTTCCGAATATTTGGGAAGACACACCCTGGGAAGATGACCCAGAGTTTGAACTAGAAGACTTACCAACACCTCCCAGAGAAGAATATTTTCAAGAAAATGAAGAAGAGGAAGACGATGATAGAGAAACTTATTTTCTAGGTCTAGAAAACCTAGAAAATGAATATCCAAGCTTATCTCCTACAACAGTTTTACAGCAACCACGATGGGATGATGAAGATGAAGTATCTGACGAATACTGGCAAAATATAGTTGAACAAGTTGGAAGGATTGAAGAACATTATGAAGCGGAACAAGCTATGACCAATGAAGTCAGAGGACTTTCTATTCATGAAGAAACAACATCACAGGAAGGTAATGAACCTAATGAATGGTTACCATATGCAGGGCAAAACAATGAAGCAGCTCATATGGGAACGGATTCTATTATGGAGCAGCTTGAAACCCTGGATTACCCAATCCTAAGAAGTATGGCAACGAATGAGAATGTCTTAGCAAGTAGCAGTGCTATATCAAGATACAACCCCCCACAGGAACCATTAATGGGACAGGTAAATTATCCACCAGGACAAATTGAGAACAGGACAATACAAGTAGAAGCTCCAGCTATAAATGGAAGATTCAGGCCCCGAGGGATTAACCACCAACCATGGGCACTCCCTTCAGCTCAAACAAATGACGGAGCTATACTAATTCTCCCAGAAGACATAGGTCAGTATTCTGAAGTTATTTCTCGTTGGGAATCAATTACCAACAATTTAGTTAACCAAAAAACCTGGTTAGATAATGCTCAGAAAGTTCAATTTATTGAAAATCTATTGGGAGAAAATGAGAAAAAAATGTGGATACAATGGCGTATGGCCTACGCCGCAGAGTATGAAGCTCTGATCCAAATAGCCGGTGAAACACAAAATATCCTGTCTGCTATTAGAAGGTCATTTCTGTTGGAAGACCCATATCAGGGTTCAACAGTAGAACAAGATCAGGCGTATATTGACATAGAACGCCTCACATGTCATAACATGAAAGATATTTTTAATTATCTTAATGATTACAAAATTTTGGCTGCAAAATCTGGAAGAATGTTTATAAGCCTTGAATTATCTGATAAGCTATTCAGGAAAATGCCACCAATAATTGGAAATGAAGTTGAAGCAGTATTTAAAGCAAAATACCCGGCAAATCAGGTTGGTGTTATTCCTCGAATACATTTTACATATCAATATTTGGCAGAAATATGTAAGAAAGCAGCTATACAAAAAAGCGTCAAGGATCTGGCTTTTTGTAGTAAAATACCCATTCCTGGGTATTATAACAAGCAAAAGAAATACGGGCTCCGCAAGGCGAAGACCTACAAAGGTAAACCTCACGATTCTCATGTTCGTGTCTTTAAGAAAAAGAAGGCAGATCAGCAGAAGAAGTGCAAATGCTTTATTTGCGGGGAACCAGGACATTTTTGCACGGGACTGTAAAAAGCAAACAGGAAATATTGCCCGTGCATCATTTATAGAACAACTAGACTTACCATCGGACTATGATGTTCTCTCGGTGGACCTAAATGAGACAGATTCGGATGCTATTTGCTCTTTCTCTGAAGGAGAAACTGAAACAGGTTATATTAATCTTATTCTTGATGACACTCCTTGGATACAGGATACCATCTATATGTTAGGAGCAGAAAATTGTGGATGGAGAAGTCAAGTTTTCGTTGGAGATAAAATGAAAAATTGCCAACATCAATGGGAGGAAAATCAAGTTATTACTGATAGCAAGTACCTCTGCTGTACGCTCTGTAAGTTAATCACAACTGATTCTATGAGAATTCATTGTCTAATTTGCAGAATGACCGTCTGTCCTGCATGCGGCCCTTTTTATCTAAACAAAACCCTAAAGCTCAAAAAGACTGAAGTTATTCCACCATATCATAAAGAGGAAAGGGTTATCCAGGAATTACTTGATTACACATCATACTTGCGAAGCATTATGAACAAAGCACCCCAACAAGAAGAATATCAATTTCTAAAGGTCAAATGCTTAACCAGTACAGCTAAAATACCTGTTCAAAAGACAAAAGGAGCAGCTGGTTATGACTTATTCTTAGACGAAGAGGTGCATATATTACCTCAACAACAATATATGGCTAAAACAGGTATTAGCCTGGAATTTTTAGAAGGGTACTATGCACGCATTGCACCAAGATCAGGCGCAGCCCTTCGTCTTAATTATCTAATCAATGCTGGTGTCATTGATTCAGATTTCCGGGGAGAGGTATGTGTGGTTATTTACAAATTAGATTCTGCAGAGTTCCATTCCTCATAGCCATGTGTTTGGATTGCTAGCTCAATATGATTATAGAAATCTTCAATATTTAACATCATATTGGGAGCAATATATACTAGCTGCGTACCTCCCGTCAAATCTATCTCCATGGTGCCGATAATGGATCTATCATCCCTCCATCGAGTATCCCGAAGGACTACTAAGGCATTTACTCCAGCATTCCTGCGGTGTAAAGCATGTATTCTGATCATTACTAACCCAAGATGAATGAGTTGCATACCTTCTTGCCTTAATCTGGAGAAACTTTCTTGATTGATTAAAGGGAGGTTTTGTTGTCCCCCTATAACCAATATTCTTGTCTCAGAGTAATGCTGATAAACTCTGTGTCTGGGTTCCGACCAGTTTGTTGAGTATAAAGTTTCAGCAGGGACCAGCGAAGCCCGCTGTCTTTGAGATAACTCCAATTCTGCCTCAGGGTTTAACTGGCTTTCAAGGGTTCTTCCTCTTGAATTATTTAGCCTTCTTTGTGCTTCATAACGCAATCTTGCCATCCTTCTATAGCTTCTTCAATGGCCCTTCATAATATTTTTAGAGCTTTTAGTAGCTTTTATCAATTTTAACAGAGAGATTAGGCATAAAGAAGTTGAATGTCCCTATCCCTATTTCAACTTAAGCTAAGTTAGGTGATCTACTTGACCTATAAATTGATCTATCTTGGCACTGCCAAGTGACCAAACTATGTTAAACTGAGATGAGTGTTTCACCACTAGCTGATTCACCATGGTTGAGTTGCATCCTACTTAGGTGAACTTAACTAAGACTCTAACTACTTTAGCCGAATTACATCCACTTTAGGTGAACTTGGTGAAGACCTAAACTGATAAACTTAAAGATTGATTAGAGGGGTAAATAAATTAAAAAAAACGAACAGCCCGGTGCATGAAGTTCTCGCTAATGCGGGGTCCCGGGGAAGGGTCAAACCACATGACAGCCTTACCTTGCATTTTGCAAGAGGTTGTTTACGTGACTTAAACCCGTGATCTCAAGGTGCAACAACTTTACGGTTGTGCCAAGACTCCGGTTAGAGTGGTAAATAGATGAGGAAAATTTCATGCAGACTCAAATATTTCAAACAGTTTGAAATTAAATTCAAGTGCAGGTGTGTGATATGTAAATGGTGTATAAAATTATGTGCAACGGCAAAAATAGTACATATTTTGCAACAACAAAAGTAGCAATTATATATAAAAAACTGCACGACACAAAAAAAAGTAAATTGCAACACTAGAACAAAATAAAGTGTGATGAGAAAATTAAATTGTGTATGATGAGACAATTAATTTGCAATAAGAATAATAATTAAATTAAAAAATAAATAGATAGTAATGAAAAATTAAAAAGAGAAATAAAACAACATAGATAAATAAATTTAACGTAGTTCTAAGATCTTTCCAACTCCATGGCCCATGTCTTGGTGCAACACCTTCCCAAAACAAAAATTTTCTATGAGAAATGGTCAAGCAAAAGTACCATACAAGATTAGTGATCCAGATGATTAGATCGCTTTGAGTACACAAATATATCTCATAATTGTCTTGAGAGGATGATAACTACTACAACAAATTTTCTTGATCATAAGATTTACCAAAGAGGATGAATTAGATCTGTCACTAGAATGCAAAAGATAAAGAAAACAAAGGTGAATAGAAGAGTTACCTAGAGAACCTTGTGTGCATATACGAAGAAAACATACACAAGGCACCTTGGAGGCAATTTTAGCTAAAACAACACTTGGCAAAATAATGGCTTTTGAGATATATGAATTGAGTTTGATAGAAATCCTCTAGAGCCTTTATATAGAGGATTACTAGTGGACAGAACACATGATCCATCTTATCAAAGAACTTTGGTCAACTAAAATTCAACCTTGTTCGACCAACATTACAGGATAAGTGTTGGGTAATACATAACCATCATTCAATAATGATTATAAATGTTATCTACGAAAAGCAACTTTAATAATGAGTATAAATGTTATCTACGAAAATCAACTTTAGCCGACCAACACTAACAAAAATACACCTTAGTAAATTTAAATTTAAGAAGTGTTGAATCTTTAGTTGACCAAACTTCAATCTTGGTCGATTAACTGTCACAGGAAGTGTTCCTAACTGATATTTGATACTTTGAACCTTTTCAAAGTCACTTGTAACTCGATATTAGCTTTAGTTAATCCCAAACCTATCAATTAAAAATTTTGTAACTCGAGTATTGGTACTTCCTCGATATTGGTACTTGGGCATTGACATAAGGTCATTTTAAAGTGTTATTTGACTGAATGAGCTCCCTATGAAACTTAGCTTCAACCCAAGTAGATCATCCACATTCAAATGCAATTTTATCTATTGTTATTGTTAAAAAAATTTAGAGGAATTAAAAAATGTTATTATTTTTATTCATCAATCTCATAGTGTGTTGGGTGGAATCGTTGAAACGTATCGTTTGATAAATTTCCGAAACTTGATATCACTCAACATAATATTGTCTCCTTTTCTTGCTTCATATCCTTCCTCCTTTAACCTCCCATCCTTCACTGGTACCATGTATCGGAACATTCACACAATACCAAAATAATATCGTTCGTGTCAAAGATCAAGCCTTTGGCTTGACTTAACATATTGAACCTTGGATATTGATGCGGAGCAGTAGAGCTTAGAGTTTTAGGACCGTTTTAATCTTGGTCACGGGAGGGTAAGCTTTGAGAGGCTATAACTTTTGACTCGGGTTGAATCACGGGACACACAATATATCAAATCGAAGTTCGTTTAGATATTTACAATTAGCAACCGGGTGTAACCCGTAACGGCCTGGTTTTAGATCAAAAAACGTCGTTTAAAGCCTTTTGGGGATCCAAATTTGTCTTTTTTAAGGTTATTTCCATTTTTTTTGGATCATTAGGTTTTTGAGATTATTTAAACTATTTGTTTAGTTGATGTTAGGGCAATTGTTTTTATCAATAAACTTTTTTGAAGTTTCTTTTCCCCAAAATGAGTTTTTGGATGCTTATTTTCCTATTATGCTGAATCAACAGGTCTTTAGAAGATTATTTCAAGCATTCATGTTCGAATCAAGGATTCAATAGTTTTTGTTGCATTAGGTGATATCAGAGCCGAACTGATCATGTGTAATCATGCTGCCAAGAAGACAACAATGTGTTGACAACGTTTATGAATGTGATATGGAGTGGTGGGTTCGAGAGATGATTGACTAACGGTTTGAACTGATTGTGGACCAGCTAACAGAGAGGATAACAACGATGTTGGGAAACCAAAATAGAGGAAATTTGGTTCAACGCAATAACAATCACCGGGCAAACTCGGATGTGGAGGCAAGTGATCATGAGGAGGACGCTTATAATGAGGAGGTTTCCCGTAGGTGTCACAGAGCATTAGTAGAGGAGGATAGTAGATGAGACGGGTATAAGAATTGAAATTCTTGAGTTTTATATCAACCTACAATTGGACTGACTAGTTTCAGGAAATTCTGGATTTTAAAGGGGTGCCAGACTACACGTGTGTGCCTTTGATTGCTACCAGATTACGTAGGAGGGCGACTACATGGTGACAGCAACTGAAATGGATCTGAAATAGGTTGGGTAAGGCAAAAATTTCCATTGGGAGAAGATGAAAAAGTACATGCGGGTAACCTTTTTGCTGTACAATTTCCAACGATTAATGTATCAATGATTGCAGAACCTGAAGCAAGACACTCTATTAGTGGATGAATATAGCATTGAATTTTTTCAATTAATTGTTAGGAACGAAATACAAGAAACAAAAGACTAGTTGGTGGCACAATTTATTGGGGTTTCAATATTCATGATACTGTAAATATGTTTGACCTCGATTTGTGTCTGCTATACACTAGAGCGTTGATGGTGGAAAAACATGCACGTTATACTTGTGGGGTTTTCCCTATGAACATGGCGAGTGGAGGTCCTAGTGGTGTGGCTATTGGTATTAGTATCAATGAGGGAATGAATAGGGGTGTTGGTCAACTTAATAAAGGAAGCGATTGTAGTGGCGGTATAAGGTGCTTCAATTGTAGAGAGATTGGGCATAGGCAGTCGGAGTGTAAACAAGTTGCAGGAAAGAGATCACTTTGTGGAGAATGATGATTGTGAAGAAGGCATAGCAGAGTTTACAGGAGACCCAATGTATGCTGAGGAGACCATAAATGAAGTGTTGTTAGAAGGAGATGTCGAGACGACGTTGGCAGTTTGGCGTTCCTGTTTGTCGCCGAAATCGGTAGACGATGCTTGGCTGCAGAGTAATATTTTTCAATCGACATGCCCCATTCTTGGCAAGGTATGTCATTTTATGATCAATGTTGGAAATTGTGAAAACATTGTGTCTGCTGAAGTTGTAGAGAAATTAAATATTCAAACTGAAGATCATCCTAAGCCTTATAAATTGGTGTGGTTTAAGAAGGGTGGTGAGGTATCGGTTTCTAAGAGGGCTCTTGTCTCATTTTCTATTGGCCTGAAGTTAAAGATGTTTGGTGTGATGTAGTAGCTATGGATGCTTGTCACTTGTTGTTAGACAGACCTTGGCAGTATGATAGAGGTGTGCATCATGATGGGCGAACTAATACTTATAGTTTTATGTTTGAGGGAGTTAAAATTGTGCTACTACCTTGCAGATAGGCGGTGGACCAACCTAAACCAATATTTCGATTTTATTGTCTTTGGCTCAGGTTGACATGGAACTGTAGGAGCCTAAAAGGGAGTATATGTTGATGGGAAAGGAGGTGGTTGAATTTAACATTGTTCCGGATTTAATGGCTCCACTGATTGTAGACTTTAGTGATATTTTTATCGAGGAGTTATCCATTGCGTGATATTCAACATCATATTGATTTGGAGTTGGTGACACTGCCGAACATATCACATTACAGGATGAGCTCGTGTGAGCATGAGGAGTTGCGACAACAGCTGGAGAATTGTTGATTAAGGGCCATATAAGGGAGAGCATGAGTCCTTGTGCCATCTCTTTTGATGCCAAAGAAGAATGGTTCTTGGCATATGTGTGCGGACGATAGGGCCGTCATATCACTATTAGGTACCGTTTCCCCATTCCTCGTTTAAATAATTTGCTTGACCAAATTAGTGAATCAACTGTGTTTACTAAACTAGATTTGAAGAGTGTTTATTATTATATTCGTATTACGCCGAGGGATAAATGGAAAACAACTTTGCAGACTAGGGAGGTGCTGCATGAGTGGCTAGTGATGCCTTTTGGTTTGTCCAATGCTCCTATTACTTTTATGCATGTGATGAATTAGTTATTGCGATCGTTTATTGGTAGATTTGTTGTAGTGTGTTTTGATGATATTCTGATATATAGTGTGACTCCTGAAATACATCTTTAGCATGTGAGGGAGGTTTTTAGTGTCTTGCACATGGAAAAATTTAATAGTGCAATGAAGAAGTGTGTTTTTGGCCCTTAAGGTGTTGTTTTTTGGAATATCTAGTTTTGGAAGTTGATTTAGAAGTCGACGACACTAAGAGACAAGCTGTGAAGGAATGACCTACACCTACAACCTTAATAGAAGCAAGGAATTTTCATGGTTTGGCCTCATTTTACAGACATTTCATTGCTTCTTTCAGTAGCGTCATGGCTCCTATAATGGATTGTATGAAGGTTAGCAAGTTTGAGTGGATTGATGATGCAGAGTCAACTTTCCGATTGATTAAAGAACGACTCAACTGCGTAAATCGTAGTGCTCCTAGATTTTTCACAACCTTTTGAGTTACACACAAACACTTCTAAAGTTGGTTTTGACAGGATAATAGACCTATGGTATTTTCTAGTGAAAAGTTATCTAGAGCAAAACTTAATTACAACACTTATGATGTTGAGTTTTATGCCATTGTGTAAGTAGTGAGACATTGACGCTACTATTTATTTCACAGGGAATTTATTTTTTTACACAGATCATGATTTGTTGAGACATCTACACCAGCAAAACAAGGTGTCAACCCGCCATGCGGGATGGGCTACTTATTTGAAGCCGTAGTTTGTATGATCGCGATCCGACTCAGGATTGATTTGAGGTCAGAATTGGATCGGTCGGGATTGAATCGTATAATCATATGATCCTACAAAAAATTGTTAAAATTTAATTCAATATTTGATAGGATGATCAAATTGATTAATGAAGACTAAATCAATTTGAAATTTGATTAAAATTCCCTTTAGAATAAATTAAATTAAATTAAATTAATATTAATAATATTAATGCTATTAATGGCAATAATAAGTTGAAAATATATATAATAAATAAATATAATTTATTTATAATTTTAAAATTTTAAAATAAATAAATATATATATATTTTAATGGGATAATTCGATTAGGGTTTGAGGAAACCTATTAAAATTATCTTATTTAAGTTAAGAGTTTATTGAATTAATTGGTTAAGATTTCAATTACAAATCTAAAGTTATACTTCACTTCCACTGTGCCGCCCCTCATCCGCGCGCCTCTCTCTGCAAGCTGCAAGAAACCTAAAGTTCTCCGGCTGACCTTGTCGCGAGAAACTTCGTGCATCCCACTTTGCAAGCCGTCGACGATTCCGCTTCTGCTGCCCGTCGACGAGGACAACTAATCCTGTCACGAGAAACTTTACACGTCCCCCTTTGCAAGCCATCGATGCCCCTCTGCTGTTCGTGATTAGTTTTTGGGTTTAACGTCGTAATTAGTTGTTTTGAGACAATTTTGATTATTACTATTTCTAGCCATTGTCTCCTTCTTGGGAACATTAGATTTTTCCTATTTCCTGGAATTTCTTTTCGGATCAACAGGTTGTAGAAGATTACTTCTGGTTTTCGTGTGTGAATCACCGGATTCAATATCTTGCGCTACATCAGTACAACTTTTGACTCGGGTATCAGAATAAAATGCTCTTTGTTTTGGATCGAAAATCGTTCATAGCCTTAGATTTGTTACCTGGTGGAACCTGTAACCAGCCAACTTTCGGATCTGAAAAATATTGTTTAGAGCCTTCGAACATTTTTTTTACTATTTTTAGTAATTTTATATTTTTGGTATTTAAAGTGTTTTTGGTATTTTCATCTTGCAATTAGTGAATTGGGACTATATAAGGATATTGTAAAGTTGTTTTGAAATAGTTTTGATAGTTACTATTTCTTGATTTAAAATAGTAATAATCAAAATGCTCGTTTGTGTTGTTGTTCCGGTGTGAGTAGAATCATTAACGTAAGATTGTATTGATCTCACCGATCTTGTACGATTTCGGCTATCTTGATCTGATTCTATTACAAAACTCGATCTCAATCGATCCTGGATCGATTTACTTCTTCCCTATTGTAGGATCCTACGACCTAGATCGTGATTTGCAAACCATGGTTGGAGCAATTTACTTATGTGGTTAGACAAAAAGCAGGGGTTGCTAATCGGGTGACAGATGCTTTGAGTTGAAGGAGTAGCCTACTGGTTACGATGTGGGTTGAGGTGCTAGGTTTTGATTCTTTTTGTGATTTGCTTACTACTAATCCTTATTTTTTTGTGATACTGCAAGATGTACATGTCGAGAAGAAAACATAATTTTTACCGCATGATGATTTCTGTTTAAGGGCAATTAATTATGCATTCCAGATTGTAGTCTTCTCTTGCAGATAATCAAGGAATTGCATGGTGAGGGGCATGTTGGTAGGGATAGAACGTTGCACTTGGTTCAGACTTTCTACTTTTGGTCTATTTTGCAGTGAGAAGTCGAGAAGCATGTGTAGCGGTGCAAAATTTGTCTCTCTAAGGAGGTAGCCACTAATGTTGGATTGTACATGCCTTTGCCAATCCTTTCTCAACCTTGGGTTGATATTAGCATGAATTTTGTACTGAGTTTGTCACGTACCTAGTGAGGTATTGATTTTATCTTTGTTGTCGTTGATAGATTTTCTAAGATGGTTCATCTTGTTCCTTGCAAGAAGACTATAGATGTTGTTAATGTGACACAATTGTTCTTTTGAGATAACTACTTCATGGTTTGTCTACGTCCATTGTTTCAGATCGAGACACTCGTTTCCTTAGCCATTTTTAGCGCAACTTGTGGAGGATGGTCAATGCATAGTTGAATTTCAGTAGTGCTTATCATTCTCAGACTGACGGATAAACGAAGATTGTGAATAGGTCACTTGGCAATTTATTGCGTTGCTTAGTAGGAGACCATATGAAGAGTTGAGATCAAAAGCTAAGACAAAATTTGCTCACACCCATGCAGTGAATCGCGGTATTGGTGTCGTTCCATTCTAGGTGGTTTACTCAGCTTAGTCTCGTGGTCCATTGGGATTGTTGTCGTTGCCAAGAAAGACTATTGTCGATGGTAAAGTAGCAGATTTTGTGAATTGCTTACAGGATGTCTATGAAATAGTTCATGAATATCTATCTCTAATTCCAAGTTCAAACATAAAGCAAACCAAAAATGCCGACACTTTAGTTTGATGTTGGGGACTTTGTGTGAGTAGTTTTAACTAAGGATTGTTTTGCTAGGGATTATACCAAATTGTCAGCCAAGAAGATTGGTCTTGTTGAGATTGTTGAGAAAATGAATTTAAATGCTTATCATTTGAAGCTGTCTAGTCATATTCGCACTGTCGATATTTTTAATGTGAAATATTTGATTTCTTTCCACGGTGATTCTTTTGATGATTATGTGGCAAATAATTCAAGGGTGAATTTTTCTACACTGGGAGAATAATGTGGAGCAACAGAGCCTAGAGTTTTGGGACCGTTTTGATTGGCGACCACGGGCGGATAATCTGTGAGAGACCATAACTTTTGACTCGGGTTGAATCATGAGACACACAATACATTAAATCGAAACTTGTTCAAAAATCTACAATTGGTTACCGGGTGTAATCCATAACAACCTAGTCTTAGACCCAAAAAAATAGTTTAAAGCCTTTTTGATGGCTTCGAAGAATTGTCTTTTTTTAAGGTTATTTTCGTTTTTTGCATCGTTAGATTTTTGAGACTATTTAAACTATTTGTTTAGTTGACGTTAGGGCAGTTGTTTTTTATTAATAAACTTTTCTGAAGTTTCTTTTTTCCAAAACGATAAGTTTATAGATGCCTATTTTTAGTATTTTGCTGAATCAATTTTTTGATATATGCTGAATTAATAGGTCTTCAAAAGATTATTTTCGATGTTCATATTCGAATCAAAGATTCTTTAGTTCCCACCACATCAGATATAATAACACTAAACATCATATCGAAATATAGTAATTGACATGATATAATAAGATTAAGTCAGTAATAACATAACAAAGCTATTATGAAAATAAAATGACAATATCACAAATGTATTACATGAGAGCATTTACTAAGGAAGAATAAGAACATGCTAAATAAAATTATACTAGCTTAATTACTTGTTTTTACTTGGTACCAAAAGTTTGATACTAGAGAAAAATAAATAAGTATGAATATATGAAAATGAACATGTTTATAAAATCAACATATATCAACGTGTCTACAATAAACATAAGCAAAATTGCAAAAACTAAGTCATAGGTAATTGTAAAAATTAGGAACAATAAGCATCATAAATCATGTAAGCAATCTCAAAAATAGGCATGTCATGAGAACATGCTAAGTAAAATATAAGAAACAATGATCATATAGAAAATAATATTAAAATTGTAAAAATAATAAACAATGCCAGAATAAGAATAAGCACAGCACAAAATTAAACATGTTAACTTAAATTCATCTACTCTTCCCCCTTTGACAACTAGAAAAAATATAACACACAAATGAATTGCAATAAGATATCAATAAAAGCATCATAAGCATCATAAATAATAGAAAGAGAACATTACTAAAAATAGAATATCCAATTAGTCAAATATGTAGTTAGTGTGATACACTTAAGAACATGAATAACAACCAAAAGAGCTACTGGAATATCAATTGTACTCAAATATTCATAATATCCATACATGCTCACCAATAAGTAAACTAACAATGTTACTTATTTGAATCCACCATCATGCCAAAGTGGCACATGAATTAAGTTTGATGAGAATCCGTTCTAACCATTCTGGAATCTATGAGTGTGTACGTCTCTCATCTCAACTCAAAAACTCTCCATTTGTGTAGCAAGTCTATCAACTCAAGGATCATGCGTAGGTCGTTCCTTTTCCTCTTGATAATCCTCAGCTTCTTTAGAACCCCAAGCCTTCTGTTAAGATCCCATCTCAAAGCAATGCCATTTGGATGTAGTCTAATAAGCTACATGTTATGCATGTCAATAGTGTTTTTTTTCTTTGCTCAACATTCTCACCAGAAGAGATAGCCACTCTTAACTTTCATGAAATCAAAAGCTGATATTACGGCGACTCTTTTTAGATTTGGCAATGTTAGTGATGTATCAGTACATAAAGTAGCATATATTTATGTCTAAATTGTTCAGAAGAATGCATACATGATAAAAAATGAGCAGGGGGAATTTTGGCTTTAATCCTAGAAGAAAATAAGAAAGTCACAATCATCACAGAAGGAATACAGAGGGACATATTAAGGCTTTAAGTTCCTAGACAGAATCCTGGCTTTTTTACCACTAGGATCTGAAAGAGAAAGAGATGCAGTATACTAAGAGTGACATTTGGAGAATAAGGAGCAGTAGTAGTAAACCTAGGATAACAGTAAAATAATTATCAGAATCATTTGTTCCAAGATACTTGTTAAAGATAGCAAGAGTGAGTGAATATGTCTACCTCTCATAAAAATCTGAGATTGGGCAGTGAATTCATTAACAATTCCTATATGGTGGAAGAATTCATGCAATCTACCTAAGTTAGTGTAGTTGGTACAATATACAAGTTTTTCTGACTTGTAGGTTCCAATGATTGGTTTAATATATCAAGCAAAATCACGGATGAATGTGGAGTCCATTTGTGTTGTGTGGCCATTGCTTGAATGATTTTATTCCTACTTGATTGGGTTGTGTTTAAAAATCTAATGCTAGTCTAAGATGCCGGTGTAGGTGGAGAAATACTACAAGATTGAGATTTTCAGCTATTTTAAGAAAGTGTTTGGTTTTATTATTCCTTTGTACCCCTACATAACCGAAATGATTATGATTCATGATGTATATGATGAAAAATGTCATGAAAATCATAAAAAATGAATTTAATCCTGAGCACGGTGCAACGGCAAGACCCTAGTAGATCATCCACGCAACCATGGTTCGAAACTCGGGACCGACAAGGAATTCATCACCGTGTTAAAAAATTAGGGCATGTGGGCTACTAGCCACTTGGCCACTCACACTTCTGGATTTACTCAATGGACGAACCGAGGGGAGGCCGCCTACTCTGAAGTCTAGTTGGGCGGTAAGACGTGGATACCTGGGCTATTAAAAAAAAAGAGAATTTAAAAAAACAAACTAGATAATAAATTAGAGTTAGGATTTATTAAAAATCAAAACTAGAAATAAAAAGAAGATGAAAAAGGCTTATATCTTCCATGGATTTTGGTGTTGAGCTTTGTCGGCTGATATGGGTGAATTTTGTCATTCCGCTGAGTGATATCTAGATGACTTCGGCATAATGGCATATGACGGAAAATGATGAAAACAGTGGGAGAGAAGAAAGACCAAAGGAGAGAAGGGAGGAGAGGTAATTTTTGATATCGATTTTATTGCTCCGCTCGCTAACCAACACGCTAGATGACTAAGCATTGATGGCACTTGACGGATCGACGGAAGTAAAGAGAGAGAAGGGATGAGGGGGAAGGAGAGGAGTCTAACTAGGGGGATCAGAGGGAGAGAAAGGAGGAGAGGAGAATAGAAGAGTACCAGAGATGGGTGGGGGTGCTGTTGTAGGAGAAGAATCGAAAAAAAGAAATGCATGGAGAGGGAAAGAAATATAACTAAAATATCTTAACTTTTTAAAAATATCATTAAAAAAAGGGCAGCACGATGCATGAAGCTCCCACAAAGACGGGTCCCGGGGAAGGGTTGGACCACATTGGTCATTGGTACGCAATCGTACCTTGCATTTTTTCAAGAGGATGTTTCCTTGACTTGAGCCTGTGGGGCAGGGATCCTCTGGTCCCGGATCCCTGGACCAGTCTTGGTCCCTTGCTCATTCATTGATTGGATGAGTTGGATCCCACTTGTTTAACAGGTGGGGTCCAGTCCACCCACCCAATGAATGAATAGAGTCTCTTATGGTCCAGAAAATTCTGGACCAGAGGATCTGGCCTCTGAGCCTGTGATCTTAAGGTCACATGACAACAACTTTATCGTTGTGCCAATGCTCTCATTTAAATTGAACCGGACTATCATATATATATATATTTGGTTCAATTTTACATAAACCAAAATAAATTTAAATCGAGCTTAGTTTGAACCAACTTGATCCTAATCATCACCACGTCTACTAGATGGACTCCACTTAATCTTAAACTAACTTTCACTTGATCCCAATACTTAAATATTTATTAACTTTAACTTTGCCATTTATTTTTTTTAAAATAATTTAAAATGTGAAAAATTAAATAAGATAAAATGTGGTATCCAACATTAGTGAAAAAATTTTTGTGAGATGAATTGTATAACATTTAAGGATCCTACAAGCAAGCGACGGGAAAGCTTGAGTTTGACAAGATAATGTCCTTTTGTTATCTCAATTTTGGTTTGGTAATCAAGAAACAACAAGAGTTTAGCATGACATTTTGATTAAATAAAAATTTTATTTGATTAAGTTTAAAAAATAATTTATTTATTTTTTCACTATTTTTAAATTCATTTCATTGTTATATTAATAAATATAGATGATGATGACAGTAGTGCAATAAGTGAATCACATTATTATTATTATTATTATTATTTATTATTATTATTTTTTTTTCAAAGAAAAAAAAAATAATAATAAAAAATAATAATAATAATATTATTTTTTTTCAAAGAGAAGGGAAGCCTTGGTGCAACGGTAAAGTTGTTGCCATGTGACCAAAAGGTCATGGGTTTGAATCCTGGAAACAACCTCTTGCAAAAAAACAGGGTAAAGCTGCGTACAATGGATTCTTCCCTGGGACCCCGCATGGCGGGAGCTTCGTGCACCGGGCTGCCCTTTTTTATTTTTTATTTCAAAGAAACTCTATTTAGATATAGAATATTTTCAAATTCAAGTTGGCGCGTGTCAGATTTCTTATTTTTCAATTTTTAGAAATTTTATTCTTATACAATTCTTTAAATAAATTTATTTACAAATTTAAAATCAAACTTAAACCTAAAAATATAATATTTTACATTTAAAATGACATATAATCAAGTTTTATCAATGTAAACAGTTTCACTTCCAGTTAATTGTAATTTTATATTTGCACCTGGTCACTATAAATTTTGTGTTTCAATTTCTTTTGTTGTGTTCCTACATTGGATGTCATATTTATTGAGCCATATTCTGCGTTATTTTGGGAGATCCATTTAATGCCTCTTGTAAAAGGATAGCATGTTCACCGCTTTGACTTCTTTTTCTTCCTAGATAAAGTTCATCGTTGATGGTCATTGGACAGTAGACCCTGGGCAGGAGATTATCATCAGTGGTGGCTTTACCAATAATGTATTGACTGTAGATGGATGAGAAGGCAATTTTTTCACAGTTATAATATAACGGGTATGATTGTTTACCTGAACCAAAATAGTCTCTGGTGGTTAATGTCATTTGGTCATTTTTGATTCATATTTTCATTCTCTTCTGTTTTCATAGATTTTTTTGTCCGTGCAATGCATAGGTTGACTTCTAAAGTAATAGCTGAGCTTGATAGTGGATGACCTTATGATTTAGCTAGAAGAATAAAATGCATACCACAATTTTTTTTTCTGTCTATAATAACTACATGCGAAGGGGAGCCTTGGCGCAACGGTAAAGTTGTTGCCATGTGATCAAAAGGTCACGGGTTCGAATCCTGGAAACAACCTCTTGTAAAAAGCAAGGTAAGGCTGCGTACAATGGATCCTTCCCCGGGACCCCGCATGGAGGGAGCTTCGTGCAACGGACTACCTTTTTTTTTTTTTTTTCTATAATAACTACATGCATTGCATGTTGGATACAAAGTAGTTTGTCGTCATGATGGTGAGGAAAATCTTGAATTAGGTTTTTTTGGTTTGTGTAAATCTAAGATACAAATTTTATCATCCATTAAAAGCATAGCTGTGGGCAATGGCTGTGTAAATATGTAAGGGAATAAAGCACCAATTTATAATATTTCTTATTAGAGGGTTATTTATGATTTCTAATTAAGAATAATTTTCCTTTCAGCATGGTATTAGGGCCCTTTTCATCTCCACCTTCTTTCCTCTTGTCATCGCACTATTAGGTTCAACTCTCAGGCGTCATTCCTTTCCACACATCATCAAGTGGGTGGAGATGAAGGCTCCTTTTTTCTTTGGTTTTTCAATTAGACTGGAGACCTTCTCTTGTCGAACATCTGACTGGGAATGTCGCTTCTCTTGCATGCAGTGCTCCTCTCTTGTGGAGCTTCATCCCTGCATTTGTGTTGCTTAATCGAGATTGTCCCACTTCTAGCTTCTTCCGCATATACCCCCCTAAGATGCATCGGTGCAACTTCTCCATGTGACACTCCGCAAAACTACGGTTTGCTCTGTACCCTCTTCCATTTGCGGTCCTCATAGGAGGGGAACTACTTCCTCTTGGTCAGTTGCAAGTGGCCCTACAGAAAGACAATTGTCTCTTTTGGAGCTCCCTTTATGCATCTTTGCGGATCATTAGAGTTGATCACCAGAGCATTTGCTCTTACCTCTGGATCACTTGACATATCCAAGTCCGACCTTGTTGCTAAAGTAGCCTTACATCTGGAGTATATTGTTGTTGCCATTGTGTCCCAGGTTCTGATTTCTTCTTTTAATTTCGCTGACCCAATATTTCAGTGAGAAGCTAAGCCGACTAGTCTTGGGCTGTGTTTCATTTCATTGCCCAAAAGCTGAATCTATCTAGTCACAGGTTTAAGAATTTATAAAAGGATAACAAAATGCCAAATTTCCAAAGAGGTCAACAATGATGTTGAGGAGTTTACACTTTTGGCCATTCATTTCCTGTTTTAGATCAGTCATATACTTTCTTGACAATTCACTAGATCATTAAACTGTTCTATCATCTTTCACATTCTTTTATTTTCAGACACACTTTGTTCATTCACAATTTATGGACACACAAGGTAATTGGTATCAAACATGAGTTTTGTGGGCTGTACTAATTATGCCTTAATTGTCTACAGCTCTCTTAGCTACACCTACACCTACACCCCACCTGCTTCATAGTCATCTTGGTCATCCCTCTTTCTAAAGCTTGGAGAAAATGGTTCCTGATCTGTCTAATCTTCAAGCTCTTAAGCTCTTGAATGTGAATCCTATTAGCTAGATAACCCCTTTTCCTAGTGGTGCTCTTAAACCTGTTTTTGCACTTTGCTTAGTTCATTCGTGATTGGGGTCCAAGTTGACTTAACTCTAGGTTTAGTTTCCTATTTTTTTTCCAGCTTCATTTATGATTATTCTTCAAAGAAATGTTGGTGGGTTTGAAGTTTTCTCTATCTTTCCTTTTATGCAAAAATCAAAATCCAATTTGACATCTCTACTATACATTGTTAATATTAGGGAATACTTGTCTCGCTCTTAGTCATGGTATTCGTCATCAGATTTGATGCCTTTATACACCTCAACAAAATGGTGTAGTAGAGTGAAAACTTGATGTCTTAAGTCTTCTCGTACTTTACACTTATACATGCATGCACCCCTTTCTCTTTGAGGTGATGTTATTTTTGATTATATATTATTTCATCAATGGAGGTAGTAGATATGATGATTAGGAGAAAAATTAGTATTTTGTGTGTACAAGAGACAAAATGGATAGGCGAGAAGGCAAAGATGATAGAGAACTCGGGTTTTAAGTTATGGTACACTGGAAAGAGTAAAGCAAGAAGTGGAGTGAGTATCATTGTAGATAGTTTGTTAAAGGATGAAGTTGTAGGAGTAGTTAGAAAAGGGGATAGAATTATAGCCCTTAAGATAATAGTGGCGAAAGAAACTATGAACATAATTAGTGTATATGCACCACAAGTAGGATTAGATGAAGCTACCAAATTAAGGTTTTGGGAGGACTTAGATGAAATATTACAAAATATTCCACCAAATGAAATGATTTTAATAGGAGGTGATCTAAATGGGCATGTCGGAGTGAAAAATGAGGAATATGAGAGAGTACATGGAAGTTATGGGTTTGGAACGAGGAATGAGGAAGGGAAAACTATATTAGATTTTGCGGTAGCATATGACCTTATATTAGCTAATACGTTTTTTAAGAAAAGAGAAGAACACTTAGTCACATTCAAAAGTGGGAATAATAAATCGCAAATTGACTTTCTTATGGTTAGGAAGAAGGATAGAAAGATTTGTAAAGATTGCAAAGTCATCCCTGGAGAAAGCTTAACTACCCAACATAGGGTAGTAGTATTGGATATACGCCTCAAACATAGTATCAATAGAAAGAAAATCTATATAATTCCTAGAATTAAGTGGTGGAAGTTAAAGGATGGGAAACAAAATATATTTAAAGAGAAGATAGAAGTACAAGCATTAGGTGAAATATACGATGACTCTAATACAACATGGGATAAGATGGTATCAAAGTTGAAAATAGTAGCTAAGAGTGTACTCGGTGAGTCAAAGGGACATGCACCACTAAGTAAAGAATCTTGGTGGTGGAATGAGAAAGTACAAGAGAAAGTGAAGGAAAAACGAATAGCTTATAAGGAATTATATATTTGTAAGAACGAGGAAAACTTAAAAAAATATACAATAGCCAAGAAAGAAGCTAAGAAAGTAGTGAGTGAAGCAAAAAATGAAACTTTTAAACGGTTATATCGAAAATTGGATACAAAAGAAGGGGAAAGAGACATTTATAGAATAGCTAAAGTGAGAGAAAGGAAAACAAGATATCTTAGCCAAATAAAATGTATTAAAGATGAATGTAATAGGGTATTAGTAAATGATGGAGAAATAAAAGAGCGGTGGAAGAGGTATTTTCATCAACTTTTTAATGAAGGTTTAGGTGACCAACTTAACTTAGGTAATTTAATTAGGTCAAATGAGTATAGAAATTTTAATTTTTATCGTAGAATTCAAACTTCAGAAGTAAAATAAACTTTAAATGAGATGCACAATGGAAAAGCCGTTGGACCAGATGATATTCCGATAGAGGTATGACAGTGTTTAGGGAAACAAGATATTGAATGACTTACAAAATTATTTAACATGATATTGAAAACGAAAAAAATGTCTGATCAATGGAGGATAAGTACTCTAGTTCCCTTATATAATAAAAGGAGACATAAAATTATGCAAACTATAGGGTATTAAACTAATGAGTCATACTATGAAACTTTGGGAAAAGTAATAGAAAAAGATTAAGGAAGGAGACCACGGTGGAAAATCAATTTGGGTTCACGCTTGGAGACAATAGAAGCTATACATCTCCTTAGACAATTAATTGAAAAATATCGGGAGCAAAAACAAGATCTACACATGGTATTCATTGACTTAGAAAAAGCTTATGATAGAGTCCCAAGAGAAATTATTTGGAGAATTTTAGAAAAGAGAGGTGTTAGCGTAACATATATTGAACTAATTAAGGATATGTATGAGGATGTAACGACCAGAGTAAAGACTTCAGGCGAAGTAACTGAAGCATTTCCAATAAAGATAGAGTTACATCAAGGATCAGCCCTAAGTCCCTATCTTTTTACACTAATTATGGACGAACTCACTGCGCAAATTCAAGACACAGTACCGTGGTGCATGTTGTTTGCAGATGATATTATTTTGGTAGATGAGACACGTGAAGGAGTAAATGCTAAGCTTGAATCTTGGAGGGAAACACTAGAAGGGAAAGATTTTAAGCTTAGTAGATTAAAGACAGAATATATAGAATTTAAGTTTAGCAATATTAGAAGTAATGAAACAATTGTTAAGACAGGAGAGGACGAGTTGCCCGAAATCGAGAGATTTAAATATTTAGGATCATTTTTACAAAATGATGGAGGGATTGAGAGAGATGTCTTACATAGAATACAAGCAGGATGGATGAAATGGAGGGGAGCGTCGGGTGTTTTATGTGACCGTAAAGTACCTCTTAAACTTAAAGGTAAGTTCTATAAAACCGCAGTTAGACCTGTTATGTTATATGGAGCTGAATGTTGGGCTATGACTCGAGCACATGAGCATAAGATGAGAGTTGCAGAGATGAGGATGCTAAGGTGGATGTGTGGACATACGAAGATGGACAAAATAAGGAATGAGAGCATTAGAGAGAAAGTCGGAGTTGCATCTATTGAGGACAAACTCCGAGAGACACGTTTAAGATGGTATGGACATGTACTTAGATGACCAATCAATGCTCCAGTTAGGCGATGTGAAACCATGATAAACATGCATATCAAACGAGGAAGAGGACGACCAAAAAAGACTTGGTTAGCAACAATAAAACAAGATAAAATTTATTTAAATATAGATGATAATATAATAGGAGATAGGGCTCAATGGCGTAAAAGGATTCATACAGCCGACCCCACCTAGTGGGAAAAGGCTTGATTGTTGTTGTTATTGTTATTATTTCATCAACTATATGCCATCCTCTACTCTTTATGGGAAAATCCCCTTCAATATTGCCTTTCCATAAGATATCTAATGATAAATCTATGGATGCAATTGCTTTTGTTCACCTAATGACTCTTGGCCAAAATAAGTTATTTTCATGGTCTATCGACTATATTGTCCAAGGGTATGAGTTATCTGCAGAAAGGTTATCTTTTGTGTCTCTCTTAAGGCACGTTGTGCCTTTTATGTTGCATGGTGTAATCTTTTTCGAGTTCACTCCTTTCTTTCTGCACCATCTTTATCTAAGTTAATGTAGAAAGTTTTTTATGTTCCTACTATATTGTCTTTTCTACCTTTGTTCGTGGATCTCCCCATCCTTTGCTGTCGTTGATCCACCACTTAAGCTGCCTCCCTTGTGGGTGTGCAGTCGATGACCACACCTTGGAGACACTCCAACAAGTCCTAGAGACTCCTACTCTTTAATCGCTAGTCTTCATCTTAGATCTCCTAATAAGGATGTTCCCTATTGCTTTATGCACAAGTACTCATAGTTGTTCCACTTCTCATCTACTTTTTTTTGTGTGTTATATCCTATGCATCTTTATTTCCTAAATACTCTCTGTTCTCTTTATCCTCGTACTGTTTCCTTATAGTCAATTCCACTTCTCTACTCTAATGATACTCGGGAGTAGTTTATCTTCCTCCTGGGAAGTCAATCATGATTATAGATAGATTTTCTCTATTAATTGTTCCCAGATGACACTGTTGGAAAAAGGGTGGAGAGAAATGACAAGAAATACATATATGAAGAAGTTCCATATGTAATTTTGGGATCCTTTCTCTTACCCTCGCGATTTTCCATCTAAGTAAATGAACTCTTAAATGTCAAATTACATATGTTTAATACTCACTGTACTTTCCTTCATATGTATGGCTGCCAGCCTAGACAAGGTGCCTTCCTTTTCTTGCATCACTGGTTTGTATAGATGGGCAAATTTATAAAGCTTTAGAATCCTGTTTACTTTCTTCAACGATTGGGTTTGTCACTGGCAATTGATCCGGTGACCCTTTGAATAAATAAAGTAGATTGATCCCGGAGTTGCCACCTACCAATGAGATGTATGCTTCTTGTCTATTTTTCCAGTCCAATCTAAAACCCAATGTACAAGATAAATTTTGGCCCTAATAAATTATGGTCTATCACTGGCAATTTTCTGTTTTAATTTTCTTGTTTGAATCAAAAACCCAATGTACAAGTCTAATTGTGTTTGTGTGCGTTGCATATATATATATATATATATTTTACAGATATATAATGTACATGTTCTGATAAACTCAAAACTTAGAAATTTGTTTATATGCCTGAAAGGTACACAAATCAATATTTAAAGATGTAATCATTTTGTTGAGAACTCTTAACTAATGGAGTTTCTTCTAGTAAATCAATTATGATGCTAAGTCTCTATTTGGTTAGAGATATTTCACCCACCCATAATCAATGTAAAAATTGCAGGTCCTAGATGTTAGATCCATGGATAATTGGCTCTCTGAAGGTGCAAAATATTTAAACAATTAATTCTCAAGATTCAAATATTGCTATAGAATGGTAGAAAAATAAGCAAAATGTGTGTACAACTCAATCAAGCTCATTAGCATTAACTTGAAGATTGTTGAGGTAGTTTTACAACCATGGGAGGTTGAAAAGAATCATTTTGGGTTCAAGTTAATATCTAAAGAATCAATTTAGCTAATTTAGATCTTGGTTTTTTTTTTAAAAAAAAAAATCAAAATCAATATCAATGGCCCTTTTCTTGCCTTGGAGGTGTTGAATAGGTTATGAGGATTACTCGTGTACTTAGATCAAACACTTGCATCATTTCTCATTACAACACAATTGTAACTCTAATTATATTCTGCACACACTCTTGAACTTCTTGCTCTTTTAGCTCCATTATGCACTTTGTGTGAAAATTTCTCCTTTTATTCATCTTGTTGCTAAGAATATTATAACAAAAAAATATTACAAATTTTAGGACAATAGCAACACTTAATTTGTTGCTCAAGACATTCATATGGTCCATGCTCTATCACTGGCCAATGCTGCAGTGATCACCCAGATGAAGAATTAGAGCTTGACAAATCTCCCTCCATGCCACTTTGATGTCATTGTCTTTGTCAGTGTATCAATTTTATTTAGGTCAGAATGGATTGCAAATGTAAATGTTCAATGATTGATGTTTGATTTCTCAGGTGTTAAACAACTCGGTGTATACGTGAACAATGCATCGATTGAACAAGCTCCACAATCCTCTTGTTCCTCCTTTAACTTGCAAGTTCTTAGCAAGGGAGAGCCTTACAAGTATTATCTTCATGAGCAAATAGAGCATCAGCTCTAAATCATACAAACTTCACCAAGCAGGGAGGAGAGAAGTGGCCCTAATTTTGTAGAGCTTTGGGTATTCTGTGGTCGCCAACTTTTGTGGAATTTGACCACGTTGTCAATGCCCGTAAATCTAGGTCATGTGCAACTAGTAATATTTTTTGTAATATAAAACTTTTATTTTAAGAGAAAACTTGTTCAAAATGGATATAGTCAAACCACGTGTATTATTATTATATCATGATTGATGATCCAAAAGTACACATTTAAATTTGAATTTTGATATATTTCTAGACTCACTAGGAATTCTTCTTACAGCATTTATCACACCAATTCCCATTGATTTCACTTATATTTTTAGCCAATTAGTCTCTCTCTCTATTTTTTAAGCTCTTTAGAATTTAAAAGTTTGGTTATAAGAAAAAAAAAAATCAAAACCAATTTTGATTTTGAGATGCTCACTTGTGCGACGTAAGGAGCGTGGGATAATAAAATTATATATATATATATATATATATATATATATATATATATATATATATATATATATATATATATATATTTACGTATTTAGTATTAATTTTTTTTAGTTTAGGGATTTTAGGGTATAGTATTTAGTTTTTTTTTTTAAATAACATTTGGTGCGTGCACGCACCCCGGGGGTATGTATATGTTGTATATATTTGTGAGTATTTAGGATTTTTTTTTTTTTTTTTTTAAGGTTTAGAGTTTAAAGCTTAGGGTATAATATTTAGACTAAAGGAAGTGAAAATAATTTTTCTAAAAGAGCAATGATATGTTCAAGGAAAAAATCTTAAGGAAAAACTCAAGGATAAATACATAAATTTATGACTCACCATTTTATTTTTTGTGGGCCTCATAAATTTATGTGTCTATCCTTAAGCTTTTCCTTAAGATTTTTTTCTTGAACATATTATTTTTCTAAAAAAAATTAGGCGTTTGAAAATATTAGGTGTTCACGGATGGTGTGCAACATATTAAATCTCACATATAGTTTTATTACTTTGCATATTCATCTTTGGAAAATTTGTGAGCACTAGTGTTATATTTTTTTTATTTTCAAATCCTTTAGTATAAATACTAATTTTTTTTTTTTTTTTGGCAATACTATGTGTTCACGGATTGTTTATATCTATATATATAAACAATTGTTAACATACAAACCTTTGGTTGCAAGATGTGTTGACTTGTATAGTAGTAAATTTTTATTTATTTATTTATTTATTTTACATATGATTAAGTGATTTTGTCTTAAGAATTTAGGAGTTTTATTATAGTATTAAGCATAAAAAAAGTTTTCAAATTGGAAAAATATTTTAGGTCGGCACGGGATGTGCGACGTAAGGTTATACATACACACGAGTTTGTTATGTCGCGGACTCATTGCTATGCGACTGTGTGGACTCAAGGTGCCTGGATTGATTCCAGATGTCTTGGGTTGAATCAAAATATTTTTTTATTTTTAATTTATTTTATGATATATTATATGTATTTATAGTTTAAAATTTTAGGATTTAAGAGTTGTGTTATAATTATGTTTGAGCTAATAAATTTTTTTTTCTTGTGTTATAATGTTCAAGATTAAAAATTTTAAATGCTCATGAGCTATAGTCTTTCCCTTTAAGAAAATGTTAATTTTTTTTTTTTGAAAAAAAATTGAATATAGGTGCATGCATCATTGTAACGCCCAACATACCATATGTAATATATATATATATATATATATATATATATATAGTTTTGTTAAAATGCGGACTTCTGCATGCGGACTCATCCGCGACCTACCGATTTTGTTTTTTTGTTTTTTTTTATATTTTTGATTTTTTTTTACCTTCCTCGTTCTCCTCTCTCTCGTCGTTGTGTGCATGTGCCAGCCTCGCCGGCCTCCTCGCTGCTGGCCGGCCGGGCACCACCCACCGGTCACCCCGCCTCCTCGCCTCCGGCCGCCCACCACCCGCCGACCACCCGCCTGCAGCCAGAATCCCAGCCGAAATCCGGCCGCGATTGCGGTCGCTAGCGTGGTGGCCAGATCGCGGCCGGATTTCTGCCGGATTCCGGTTGAAATCCGGCCGGGAATCGGATGGAGCCTCCGTCGCGATCGCGTCCGGACGCGCCCGCGTCAGGATTCCGACAAAGGCGCGTCCGGATTCCGGCGCGATCATGGCCGGAATCCGGATGCGACCGCGCCGGAATCCAGTCGCCTGCCCAACACTGTCGGAATTGCCTGTATCGCGGCTGGAATAGAGATGTGGTCGGAATCCATGCCGATATCCCCGACGGGTTCATCCCATGGGCTATAGTGTGGGTGGGTCCAGGCGGCCGGAGGCCGCCGACAGTGGGCAGATGGCCGGCGGTAGGGCGGGTGGCGGGCACGCGACGTGAGCTGCTTCTCGGCGAAACGCGTCGAGAACGAACGAAGCAGGAGAAAAAAAATAAAGAAGAAAGAGAAAATTTTTTATAAAAAATTAATAAAAAAATGACATGGAATTACGTCCGTAGCAATCCATAAATAATGGTTCGTAGCATATCATTTCTCATATACAGTTTTGTTAAAATGCGAATTTCTGCATGCGGACTCATCCGCGACCTACAGATTTTGTTTTTTTTTTTTTTGTTTTGATTTTTTTTACCTTCCTCGTTTTCCTCTCTCTCGTCGTTGTGTGCATGTGCCAGCCTCGTCGGCCTCCTCGCCGCTGGCCGGCCGGGCACCACCCACCGATCACCCCGCCTCCTCGCCTCCGGCCGCCCACCAACCGCCGACCACCCGCCGGTAGCCAGAATCCCAACCGAAATCCGGCCGCGATTGCGGTCGCTAGCGTGGTGGCCAGATCGCGGCCGAATTTCTGTCGGATTCTAGTTGAAATCCGGTCGAGAATCGGATGGAGTCTGGCAGCGACCGGATTCCGGCCGCGATGGCGCCATCGTCATTGCGACCGCACCTGCCTCCGTCGCGATCGCGTCCGGACGCGCCCGCGTCAGGATTCCGACGAAGGCGCGTCCGGATTCCGACGCGATCACGGCCGGAATCCGGATGCGACCGCGCCGGAATCTAGTCGCCTGCCCAACACTGTCGGAATCGCCTATATCGCGGCTGGAATAGAGATGTGGCCGGAATCCATGCCGCGATCCCCGACGGGTTCACTCCATGGGCTATAGTGTGGGTGGGTCCAGGAGGCCGGAGGCCGCCGGCAGTGGGCAGATGGCCGGCAGCAGGGCGGGTGGCGGGCGCGCGACGTGAGTTGATTCTCGGTGAAACGCGCCGAGAACGAACCAAGCAGGAGAAAAAAAATAAAGAAGAAAGAGAAATTTTTTTATAAAAAATTAATAAAAAAATGACATGGAATTACATCCGTAGCAATCCGTAAATAATGGTCCGTAGCATATCATTTCTCTCTCTCTCTCTCTCTATATATATATATATATATATATATATATATATATATATATATATATATGATTTAGATGAGATTTAAATTTGTTGTCTAGAAAGTCCGTCTTATCGTCACACCATAGTTCCGAGAGTCTACAATTATATCATGTTTAATTATTGTGGAAATGTTCAATTACTATGTAATTTAATACCTTTGTCACCTAATATCTAGATTGAACATAGGGTACGGAAGGCGCCATCTCTATTAGTCATAATTTTTTTAGACAACAATAACTCAACCACACAAATTTGAGATCTCATCTCGAATCTCATTAGTATGTATATCATAGATTTCCTTAAATATCTTTTTTGTTGGTAAGAGTCTAAGAGAACCAATCCTATACTGTGATTACTCATAATCCTCACAGAATTCATGCAACCTTGAATAGCTGTCTTGCATCTTTGTATTGAACTAGCTTTACCAAAATCAAAGAGACCAATCCAAATACATTATTATAATTCAAGAATTAACGAGGTGCCATATATTTTTCTTTCATCGAGTAGCACTGTCAATATTATTAGATGCCAGTAGTTTGATTTATTATTATTATTATTATTATTATTAATAAGTTGATATCGTGTATCTAATTAATTTTGAGATGATCGATTCATCTCATATAAATTTTTTATTAGTCATTAGAACGTACCTGCAACAAACGATCTATAAATTTAATATTCTTAAGTCAATTATTTATTAAAAAAAATTATTTATTAACTTATCGAAGAAATTGAGATTTAATTTTTAAATACTTAAGAAATTAAAAAAGGTATTATATTATTATATCATTGTAGCTATTATTATTATTATTATTTTTTTTTTTTTTAGTGAGTAGTGACATTATTAGTATATTAGAAGACATGATTTAGTTTGACTAAGTGGTACAGTTCAGTGTTTTCAAATGTCATGTTTAGAAGGCATGATTTAGTGTGATTAGGTGCCACAAAGTTTTAGTGTAAATGTGTACTTAGAAATCACGGCTAGCTCAATATTTGCAGTGCCATGGTTTATGTTTTTTTTTTAATTTTTATTTTTAGTTGACACTATATCTAGCTTATGCAGATTAATATTGAGATGATTGATATGACCCTATAAAATTTTTTATATCGATCATTAGGATAAATCAAGAAATATTTATAGTCGATGGTGTATCAGTACATTAAAATAAATTCATTCGTTAATTCACTAAATATAAGACTTGATCTTTTTATGCCTGAAGAAATTACGAAGATGCTCTACCACTATACCATTACTTTAGGGACTATACTTTAATCTTTCATTCATTAAGATAAATTCATCATCTTAACGATCTCTTTAGGATGACTCAAATACATTCTAGAAGCGGAAAAATCATGGAAGACATTGACTTTAATATAATAGTCATTTACACCGAGAAGATTAGACACACAATAAAATATTTTTGAGAATATTACAAATGAGCCTAGGTGTGTGGTTTAATTTTATCTAAGTGCTACAATTGAGTGCAATTAGATGTAATAGAACTAGAGTTTTACTAAGGGATTTTCCTGATGCGCATCACAAATTAAATCTAAATGATCATGTGTCACGATGTAATGTGCTTCTTCATTGGATTTCATTGTAATTTTTTTTTATGTCCTTCGTTAATTTGGAGCAGTGAGGATCAAAATAATATTTCTTCACATAAATATTACAATTTAATGTCCTACAAACTTTACCTAAACATTACAATTTCTTTACATAAACATCTTACGACTCGAGACACGAGGTGATGACGTGGCACCGTCAATCCGCATCGCGAGACAAACGTTTACCGGGGACGCCGTCGACCTTTGGCTGCCTTGGCGTCCGCATGATTACGCCTCGTACGCCGCACGGCTGCATCCATCATCATCGACACATGACCATCCCCCATGGATGCATGTGATGATCATGATGATGGTGCGGGTGAACAACTACCCACCCGTCCACGCTTTCCGAAGGATCCGAATCCGATTTCAAATCTGGTGGTCGGGCACCAAATCCAATCCCCTCCCTTCCTCCCCCTCCCCGACTGCGAGTCTATTTATACGCTGGCTGCTACCAAACATCATTTCCTCGTCTTCTAATTCCAAAGAACAAGTTTGAGTTTGAAGAGGGCGATACCTGAGACGCTGGAAATGGGCGAGGTACGAAGGCACCCTGCGTTCTCGCCTCCGTTTCTTCTCTTCATGAGCAAGATTTCATCACCATCACCTGCTTACTAGTTCGTTTCTTTGTGATGTAATGGCAGAAAGAGGAGAAGGAGAAGAAGGGGGACGGCGAAAAGAAGGTCGACGGGGAGAAGAAGAAGGAGAAGGAAGAAAAGCCGACCGCCGTCGAGGTCAAGCTCGATCTGCACTGCGAGGGCTGCGCCCACAAGGTCAAGAAACTCGTCAGAGGCCTGCAAGGTACGCGCTACCTCCATATCCCTTTTTCTTCCTGTTTCGGAATCGATCGGGATTCTATCTATCCTCTTTCAAAATAGAATTTTTGGGAATGGATCTTGCAATTTCGTTGTCGAGCTTAGGGATCGAGTCGTGAATCGTGATGCAGGGGTGGAAAGCGTGAGCGCGGATCCGGCGACAGGCAGGCTTAAGGTTACCGGGAAGGTGGATCCATGGCAGCTTAAGGAGCTCCTGGAGGCCAAGACCAAGAAGAAGGTCGAGTTCATCTCCCCCAAAGACCCTCCCAAGAAGCCCAAGGATGAAGACAAGAAGAAGAACAAAGACGAGGACGGCAAAGACAAAGAACCTAAGAAAGAAGAAGCGAAACCTAAACCCGTAAGCCATTGCTTTGCAGCCGCAAAACAACCAAAGAATCTTCAATCATTTTGTTCTTACCTGTCGTCATTCTTTTCATCAGCCGGAAGTGATCTCGGTGGTGCTCAGTATTCGCCTCCACTGCGACGGCTGCGTCCACAGGATCAAGAAAAACATCTACAAGATTAAAGGTGAAATTTGATTTCTTGTGCCATCTTCATTTTTTTTGAGCCGTCTTCATCCGATTCCATAACAGAAAAAAAAAAAAAAAGATTGCCAAGATTATCAAATTAGGGATTTTGATCCGTGTGACCTCTCAGGCGTCGAGGAGGTGACGGTAGACGCCGCGAAGAATTTGGTCACCGTGAAGGGCACAATGAACGCCAAGACGCTCCCCGACGCGCTGAAGGAAAAGATCAAGCGCAACTTCGAGATCGTCCCGCCCAAGAAAGAGGAAGGCGGCGGCGAGAAGAAAGAGGAGAAGAAGGGCGGGGAGAAGGAAAAGGCCGGCGGTGAGAAGAAAGAGGAAGAAAAGCAGGGAGATGAGAAGGAGAAAAAGGATGAGAAAAAGAAGCAGGAAGCTACGGCGTCTCTTCCACCGCCACCGCCGGCGGCAGCGGCGTCGACGACCGCGACGACAATGGCGACGACGGTAATCGAGGCCAACAGGACGGATAATTACAGTCCGTACGGAGGGTATCCGGGATATGGTTACCGCATCGAGATGGTGCACGCCCCGCAGATGTTCAGCGACGAGAACCCGAACGCCTGCTCCATAATGTGATGGCGCTAGTCGCACCGCCCGGTGCCTGCAGACTAATGTAACGGATTAGTCATTAGTGCGGACGCTAACGACGAAAGTAAATAAGCGAAAATGCCGCAAGGGAAAGAAATATCGGGAATTAATTTTTCTTTATTCAAAATTTGTGTTATTGGTTTTAAAATCGAGGAAGGGTGTGGCTCTGATTTTATTACTGGAAAATAAAAAAAATCCTAATTACAAAATATACTTTATATTTAAATAGCACAAAATTGAATAAATTTAAAGTCAAGCAAAAGCCATCAATTCCAGTTTTTACAAGCTAAAACAGCATTATTATAGTCAAATAATCTTTAGGTATTCTGAGAACATTTGAGCATTCCTACTCGACCGTTCCCTCTCTATACGCCAAAATTGGTGAAATTACAAAATAAAAGGACTCGATTTTATTTTTTGTCAATTGATTTATAAACCAATATATGTGCTACTACTAAAAATTTTCAAGAAGAAATGAAAAAAAGTGCCCTTATTTTTAAATTTAACAAAACAACATCGCATTTCATTTTTTAAGTTAAAAATATTATTGTTTCATACTCTTATAATAATTTTACATAAAATTGATACAACGTACATTAATTTTATTTGTCTAAAACTACTATAATGTATAATAATTTGAATAAAATTATTATAATATAGAATAATTTATCTAATTTCAATCAAAGTTGCTATAATATATAACAGTCATAAATAATAGCAAACATTGAAAAAGATTCATTTTTTTTTCCTTTGGAGGACTAAAAAATCTTCTAATATAAATAATTCGATCAAAATTATTCAACTTGACTATATATTTATATTTATAGGAGTATGCTCAAAGAGACTTAACAATGAAGATGAAGATCTTAAAATTCTACATGCCTTGATGATGAGAAAAAGCTTAAGGAGGAGAGAACTTCGATTCAAGAACAGTAAAATTGAGGGGGAAAAATGACATTTTATTTTCTTTTTCACTGAAATTAGTTCTCTATTGAAAAGGCCATATTAAGTAAACCGACCCTTTATAACTTTAAAAGAGCAGCACCCTTTGGTAACAATATAATAATAATAATAATAAAATTAAAGGTTCTCAATATTATAATTTTTCTCTTGGAATTTTCTTGGAAGAAAATTTCATAAAATTTTATAATATTCCATTGCTTACGTGGAGCTGACATAGGCTCACTTATCTTCATTGAATAAATTAATTTTGTTGTGATAGTGAATATCAACCTTAATTAATTCTTGGACAATATTATATTTAACTCTCATCCTTTATTTATTGTTTTGTTTTATGAAAATATGATTATATAAAAAACACCAATGTTTGTTCAGACAGGGAACAACGACGAGTCTAGAGCCATGTCACATGTTAGAGAAAGAGGTATATTCGTCAAGACACCTTCAACTTTTAGGTTTCAACATTAATTCATGAAAAAAATCATTAATGGTGTTGGAAATATTGCGGGAGTCTCGATCCAACACATATTCAAATTTGATCATTCTGATCAATTGATTAGTTAGGAGTTCAAATTTCTATTAAAGCATTATATTGGTAATAACACAAGTCACGACTTGTTTGTTGGGTATCATAGTCACACTTAGCTTTATTAGGTATCATTTTCACTAATTTAATATTGTTAGTTATCAAGTCATCCGTTTGAAATATGGATATTTAAGACAGACTTACCTCTTGAAAAGAGTTTTAAGGTCGAAGTAGACTAACATTTTTTAGGTGTTCAAATGCGTACACATGACTGTGGAAATCAACAAGACACATTGCACTAGTAAAACTTCATATGTAAAAGAGAGGTGGTTGATGGTAGAGTGAAGATGTGGAATTATATCTTTTTTGTTATCACCGTTTCTAGGCATGAAGAATGACAAGAGGGAATGATTATTTAATTTTAATTAATTAATTAATTTGTTTAAGGTGGATCAATTCTCAATTAGATTTTATATTTATTTCCTAATTTTAGGAATTTAAAAATCTATTTATTTATTTCCTTTTTTACAATTGCACATTTTTTTATTGGTCCAATCTGTCCCTAAACCAATAGGAAGGAGGTAAATCAGAGGTACATCATAGATGACTACTAGCCATTAGTACAGTGATCAAGGCATGGAAGAAAGAACACGTCGTTAAATTTTAATCCCATGACCTAATATGATAATATTCTATGTCTTAACCACTGCACCAACTTGAAGAGATAATTTTTTAATCACTTAAGAAATGACTTTAAGATGATCTCCGTACGAAATAGCTCATCAATGTCTCTATTTGAGTAATTGGTTAAGAAAATCATGAATGAAAATGATGAACAATTAGTAAAAGTCTCAATTAAGAGTTAATCATTAGTATAAATTAAGACAATCATACTCACAAAATAACCCTCTAAATTTCTATAAGTTTTTTGTCATGCTCATTTTGATCTTGGACAAGGCTTGACAATCTATAAGTGCTTTCAAAATTTTTTAATTAATCCAGGTATTCTGTTCTTCTAATTGACTAATGTTGAAAGTGATTAGTTCAGTTCTATAAATTTTTTTTTACCTATTATAAGGATCAATTTAGAAGTACAAGCGATTCTTCGTCCAACCGTCAACGTCATCCCATTAAAAGGAAAAATACTTTCAACTTTTCTCACTTATACAAGTGCTCCCATAATGAATATCTCACAGTATTGTACCCCTAGTGATATGATATAGGAATCATTATAAGTCTGTGCATGCTCAACTGTTACTCATTAGTAGGCTGCACTTTAATTGTCACAAGAATGTGTAGAAATAATTATATTGTTGTCTCGTCCCTTTCGAACTATGATTTTGAATTTCCAGTTAGTACAATTGAGTTGCCACTAAATTCAAATGTTAGGTTTTATACCCATACCCCTTGACAAATAATATACCTAATCTCTAAGTAAATTGATTTCCAAACTTCACTTAGTGATACCACTAGAACTAGTTAATGGTATTATACCTCCGACAAGGATGCCAAGATTTACAATTGCACATAGTATATTATAACCATTGGCATAGGTTTTGTCTAACTTAGAATATCTTTCAGGAAGTTGTGGAGCCAATTTTTTCTCCAAATTTATCTAAAGCTATAAGCTCGAATTCCATACATGCATGCTTGTTTGAAAGACTTTTAAAACACTTCTCCTTTGATGGTAAACATAAGCAATTGTTGATTTAAAATCTTTATATCAGATATTTAATTAGTATAATTCTATCCCTCTAGTAAAAGTCGAATATCTCGAGTAGCGTAACTATAGCTCATTTTATATTTGAAGTACCTCAACATTCTCATTTGTAATTTTCAAGGATCACTATCCAAATTACTCATATAAGGGTGAGTGTAATTTGGAGCAAAGCCAAACTAATTGTAAGAGCCACTTAACCTTCCTCGGTGAGCTAATGAAAGGGCTAATGAAAGGGCAGACCATTAATAAGTAAGCACACACAAAAGAATCTTATGAAGAATATTCTAGTTGTGATATGATTACCCCATTGTTTTTACTCAACTGTAGACCTCAATCTATGGGGGTTTTCAGTGAGAGACCATTATATTAAAAGCTAGAAGCAAAGACTCAATGTAGTAAGATTATGATAACACTAGTTTTTGGATATCTTAGAAATTTTAATCCCTAGTAATACATATTCTACACCCATTTTTTCATATCAAAATATTGCATTAATATTTCCTTAGTTGTCTTTTATTATTATTGGATATAAGTGATGTGAATGGAGAAGAAGTGGAAGAGGAAAGAGACTCTATTGTGAATGATACTTTAGTTTTATATTGAGAGTTTCATGGCATGTTGGTTGGTTTATATTGATTCACATGCATTAAAGATGTGAACAAATGCATGGGGAGAGGTTCTCTCTCACGCGTGAGTGCGCAAGAGAGTGCAAATCCAGGGTCCGGATTGCACTGAACCATATTGACTCACCAATATTTTGCCACGTAAATCTTTTTACTGTTTGTGTAACGGATGCTTAATGCAGAATCAAAACGACCGAGTGAAACGCTGGTGCTCTTTGGTCTTAAGCTCCTATATAAGGAGGCTGCGACCACAAGCAAAAGGTTACACACATAGAAAAACAGCAGAAGCTCTCCACCTACGTTCCCTCCTCCTCTGTCGTGCAACTTTTGCTCGATAAAGTGCTCGTAATAGTTTGGGCACCTCTCAGTTCGCTGTGATCCTCAGTGCTTGGGCAGAATCATGATTCGTCATTGTATCCTGGGAAATAGATAACCCGAGAATGCCTCGAAGCACAACCGGAGGTGGGGCGAATCTGTTTTAAGGAAACTACATTCGTCGCAGGCCTCAGTTTACTCAGTTCACTCGCCCGACCACTTTCTAGGCTTCGCTCTGCTATTCGGCAACAACTCGCTCGGCAGAAGCCTACTACTTGTTCGACAACAACTCACTCGAAAGAAGCATGCAACTCACTCGACAGCAACTCACTCGGCAGAAGCCTGCAACTCGCTTGGAAGCAACTCGCTCGGCAGAAGCCTGCAACTCGCTCGACAACAACTCGCTCTGCAAAAGCTTGCAACTCGCTAGGTAGAAGCCTTCGATTCACTCGGTCGGTCTTAAGCTTCGCTCGGTTGGCCACTTCGGACAGTCGACCTCTTCACTCGGTCAGCCTCTTCGCTCGGTCGACCTAAGCCTCTACTTTCGGTTGGCTTTAAGCTTCACTCGGTCAGCCTAAGCCTCTACTTTTGATCGGCTTTAAGCTTCGCTAAGTCATCCTAAGCCTCTACTTTCAATCGACCTTACCTTATTTCGCCCGGTCGGCCACTGTGAAGCCTGCGTTCAACACTTAGCAGACACCAGCCTCTGCTGGCAGTCTGAGATTATTAGCTCAGGTCATTTCAATAGATAAGTTGAATTTATTTCATACAATTTAAATTCAACTAAGTCCTCGAAAATCTTCGGCAATGGATTATTTTTTTTAACAATCTTGAAATAGATTCGATTCTGTTGAGATGACCACAGAACAAAATATTGAGGTGTAACAGATTCAACACGTGCAGACCCCCTCCACCCCGATTGGAACTATGCCAATCAATCATAGGGAAAATCTAGAGAAGTTCAGTGGACTGAACTTCAAGAGGAGGCAGCAGAAGATGCTCTTCTACTCGACCACGCTTAATTTGACTCATTTCTTGACTGAGGACCCTCCCAAGCGTGTTGAGATGCTTATGAGCAAACCATCAGTGCAGTAGAAGCATGGACTCATTCTGAGTTCCTTTGCTGAAACTACATCCTCAACTACATTGTCGACTCGCTGTACGCTGTGTATAGCATGAAGAGAATGACTAAGGAGCTGTGGGAGTCCTTGGACAAGAAGTACAAGACGGAGGATGCAGGGGCCAAGAAGTTCATCGTGGGTTGATTATAGATTAAGATGGTTAATTCAAAGATGGTGATCAGCCAAGTCCAGGAGTTTCAAGTGATTTTGCACGAGATCCACTCAGAAGAGATGATTCTGAGTGAAACCTTTCAGATGGCTGCTATCATTGAGAAGTTGCCTCCCGGCTGGAAGGACTTCAAGAACTATCTAAAGCACAAGTGGAAGGAGATGAATGTGGAGGAACTCATTGTTAGACTTCGTATCGAAGAAGACAACAAGAGTTCAGAGAGAAAGCTTTTCTCTCAGGCTACTATGAAAGCCAACGTGGTCGAGTATGATCAAAACTCAAAACGGAAGAACCCCAAATCTTCCAAGATGGGACCTAGATGTTGGAGTGTATACTGAAAGCCTAAGCTTTGTAAACATTCATTATGAATAAAGAATCACATTTGGTCAAATTGTCTACATTTAGTTGTAGTTGTTCAATTAATTTATACTGTAGATAACATAGTATATGGTGTCACATGCAGAAGATGATGTTGTCAGTACCTTATAAATTATAAACAGTAGCTCACGACCAAAATGGAAAGGAACAAACCATTAGAAGGTCGTAGTGTAATTAGGTATCAGTTTATCTTGACTGTATAATTACACTAGTACACTTAGAGTGTATTGAGTAGGACCATTTGAGGTCGTTTCTTTTATACTGACTTTATAAAGAAACAAAGACCTCGGTTATTATGGAAGTGTGTGCTCTTAATCCTGATATAATAACAAGCACATATATTTGATATTTATTTCTTTAATTTATCAATGGGTGAGATTTAGTTCGATGAATCAATAAGCCCGATAAGTTGGGAAATGATATCACTTATAGTGTGTGTTGTTGATTATAGAAGGAAACTATGTCCTAGAGATACTAGGTTGATAATGTCCCCAAGAGGAGCTCATAAGGATTGTCATGTTAAACCCTGCAGGTGGACTTAGTCCGACATGACGATAAGGTTGAGTGGTACTACTCTTGAACTAAGATATTAATTAAATGAGTTGTCAGTAACTCACTTAATTAGTGGACATTCGATATCTTAAACACAGGGAGACTAACATGCTCATAATAAGAAGGAGCCCAAAAATGTAATTTGGGATTGGTGCGGTAGTTCAATAATAGTTCTCTAGTGGAATGAATTATTATTGATAAAATTAAGTTGTGTGTTCGGGGCGAACACGGGATGCTTAATTTTATCGGGAGACCAAAACCAATTCCTCCTCTCGGTCCATATCGTAGCCTCTTATTTATAGAGTTCTATACCCACCTATACCCACCATCTATACCCACCAATAAGGGGCCGGCCAAGCTAGCTTGGGAACCAAGCTAGGGTCGGCCTAGGTATAAAATTGGGTGGCCGGCCCTAGCTTGAACCCAAGCTAGTGGGGGCCGGCCAAATTAAATTAAAAAGGGATTTTAATTTTAATTTTTATTATGTGGAAGAAATAATTTATTAAAGAGAATTAAAATTAAAATATCTCTCTTGTAAAAGATCTACAAAAGATTAAAGAAAGAGATTAAATCTCTTTCCTTATTTGTAGATTGGTGAGATATTTTATTTTCTCTTTAAAATTATCCACATGTTGATAAAATTAAAATTATAGAAATTTCCTTTTATCAACTATGAAGAGTTTTTTAAAGAGAAATTTTATTTTTAAAAATTTCCGGAAACAAATTAGGAAGTTTTAATTTGTTGATTAAAACTTGTCTAATTTATTTCCTCTTGATGTGGCCGGCCATTAGAGATTAATTGGGGAAATATTATTTTATTTTTCTCAATTAAATCATGTCAAGGGAATTAAGGAAATTTTATTGTAATTAAATTTCCTAATTTGCCTAGGCCAAGGAATATAAAAGAAGGGGTGAGGGTGCCTTCACAAGACACAACCTCTATTATTCTCCCTCTCCTATTCTTTGGTGTGGCCGGCCAACATCTTCTCCCTTTCTTCCTCTTTGTGGTGGCCGAAATTCTCTATTGCTTGGAGCTCTTGTGGAGGCCGGATACTACTTGGAGAAGAAGAAGAAGAAGGAGAGAAAGCTTGCATATCTAGGAGCTTGGTTGGTGTTTTTCTTCTTCCTTGGTGAAGCTTTATTTTTTGTGGCCGAACCTAGCTAGGAGGAGAAGAAGGTGGTTGGTGGTTTCTCATCTCGGAATATCGTTGCCCACACAACGTCCGAGGTTAGAAGAGGAATACGGTAGAAGATCAAGAGGTTTTTCTACAAGGTATAACTAGTAATTTTTCTTTCCGCATCATACTAGTTATTTATGGAAATAATACCAAATACAAGAGGCTTACGATTCTAGAATTTCGAATATGTTTTTCGATGTTGTGTTCTTTTGTTTTTTCTTTTACTTGTGATTTGATTGTTCTTTTCGGTTAACCTAAAGTTATTTTAGGAAATTAAATATTAGATTTCTATAAAAGGTTTTGTCTAGTCGGTGGTGGTTGCTCCCATATCCAAGAAGGCCGTGTGCCTCGCCACGTCAGTACTGGGAACCAATTATGGAAATTAATATTTAATGGAATTAATAACTTAAGGTGATTTGGGTCGAACGTGTTAAGTTCCGCAGGAGATCCAAGTCAAAACCTAAAAGAACAAATAGATTAAGTTTTGGATCAAACGTGTTAAGTTCCGCAGGCGATCCAAAATTTAATTTAAAAGAACACATGGTAGCTAGGAAAAGGTTCAGACCTTTGTACAAAATTTTTGTACAGTGGAACCTCTAGGTTTTCCGAGTAGCAACCAACACTAGAGGAGTCATCAACAAGAAGTTCTCTGGGAAGTGATTCAACTATGACTGAGTGGATCACAAATCTTCGGAGTGCAGGCAGCCGAAGAAGAAGCAAGAGGCCAATCTAAATGAGGGACCAGAAATGGACGACATCTGCTCAGTGGTCTCAGAACTGAACCTGATCGGTTCAAACCCGCGACAATGGTAGATTGATATTGGAGCCACCAGACATATGTGCTGCAATAAGAAGATGCTCCACAACTTTGAAGAAGTCACAAGAGACAAATTGTTCATGGGGAACTCAGCAACTTCGGACATCATAGGCCAAGGAAAAGTGGTGCTGAAGATGACCTTGGGCAAGGACCTTACTCTGAACAATGTGTTGTATGTTCCGGAGATTTGAAAGAATCTAGTGTCTGGATAATTGTTAAGCAAGCATGACTTCACATTATTTTTAAGTTGGACAGAGTTGTATTGTCCAAGAATGGAATGTTTGTAGGAAGGGGCTATGTATCTGATGGGCTATTTAAGCTCAATGTAATGATGATTAGGCCTAAGATAAATAAAAATGAAAGCTCTTCCACTTATATGCTTGAGTCTTCGTGTTTGTGGCATGGTAGACTAGAACATGTTAACTACGATGTGTTGTATAGATTAATAAATATGCAAAGCATACCTACATTCCACCTTGACCCAAAACACAAGTGTGAAATTTGTGTTGAAGTGAAAATGATAAGGTCATCCTTTTAATATATTAAAAGAAGCAATGAACCACTCGAGCTAATTCACACTGACGTGTGTGACCTCAAAGGTACACCAACACGTGGTGGGAATAGATACTTCATCACTTTTGTAGATGATAATGCAAAATATTGTTATGTGTATCTTCTCAAAAGTAAGGATGAAGGTATAGAGAAATTTGCGCTCTATAAGAATGAGGTTGAAAACCAGCTTAATAGAAAGATTAAGGTGGTTCGAAGTGACCGAGGCGGTGAATACGTATCGCCATTCGCTGAGTTATGTGCTGAACATGGGATTAGACAAACAACAACTCATTATACTCCTTAGCAAAATGGATTTGCTGAGCGAAAGAATCAAACTCTAAAGGAGATGATACATGCTCTTCTATTGAGCTCTGGAGTGTTAGAGTTCATGTGGAGGGAAACTGTGTTAACAGCTAATTACCTTTTAAATAAGGCGGCCCGAAAGAAAATAGATAAGAGCTCTTATGAGTTGTGAAAAGGAAGACAACCGTCCTATAAATATTTAAGAATGTGGGGGTGTCTTGCCAAAGTCTTGGTGCATGATTCGAAAAGGATAAAGATAGGACAAAAGACTGTTGATTGCATATTTATAAGATATGCATTGAACAACAGTGCATATCCGTTTGTTGTGTATGAATCACAAATATTGAAGATACACCAGAACTCGATAATAGAATCGAGAAATGCCTTATTCTTCGAGCATGTGTTTTCATATAAGACCTAAGAGGATGCTAGCTCCTCAAAGCAGGCATATAAAACACAAGGTGAAGATGACGATGAGGAACCAGTCGAGGTTGAGCTTAGACAGAGCAAAAGAGTTCAGGTAGAAAAATCTTATGGATCATATTTTATCACTTTCATGTTGGAAAGTGAGCCCCAAAGTTCCTCAGAAGCTATAGGCTCTTTTGATGGACCTCACTAGAGAGAAACAATTGCATCTGAGATAGACTCTATCTTGCAAAATTATACTTGAGAACTTATGGATCTTCCTCCTGGAAGTAAATCACTAGGTTGCAAGTGGATCTTCAAGAAGAAAATGAAGTCAGATGGCACAATTGATAATTATAAGGCCAGATTGATAATCAAAGGATATCGACAATGAGAAGGCCTTGATTACTTTGATACGTATTCTCTGGTGTCGAGGATAACTTCCATTAGAATATTGTTAGCTATTGCCGCTCTATGGAATCTCGAAATACATCAGATGGATGTAAAGACTACCTTTCTAAATGGAGATTTAGAAAAGGAAATCTACATGGAGCAACCTGAGGGGTATTCTGTGCTAGAACAGAAAAATAAGGTATGTAGATTGATGAAGTAATTATATAGCTTGAAACAAGCACCAAAGCAGTGACATGAGAAATTTGATAATGCCATGAAAGAATATAGATTCAAGATTAATGAATGTGATAAATGTGTCTACATGAAAATCACAGAGAATGACTATGTCATCTTGTGCCTATATGTAGATGACATACTTATCATTGAGAGTAATGATAAGATAATCAAATCCACTAAAAACACGTTGAACTCAAGATTTGACATGAAAGACATGTGCCTAGCTGATGTGATTCTAGGAATTAAAATTCTTAGAACATTAGAAGGACTTGTTCTTAGTCAGTCATATTACGTGGACAAGATTCTTGAGAAATTTACTAAGGGTGATACTGCATAGGCACGGACATCGATAGATACGAGTCAACATCTATCAAAAAATTAAGGTGAAAGTATCTCTCAGATAGAGTACTCTCGAGTGATTGGGAATCTGATGTAGTTGATGAGTTGTACACAACTAGACTTGGCCTACACAGTAAGTAAACTGAGTAGATATAGAAGTAATCCTGGTGTTGAGTACTGGAAAGGGATAACAAGAGTATTGAGGTACTTGAGATATATTCGTGAATATGGACTGCACTATACGAGATATCCTGTTGTGATTGAAGGATACAATAATGTGAGTTGGATATCTGATATAAAAGACTCTAAGTCTACGAGTGAATATGTATTCACTCTTGGAGGTGCAGTCATATCCTAGAAATCTTCTAGGCAAACGGTAATAACCAGATCCACGATGGAATCTGAGTTTATAGCTCTTGACAAATGTTGCGAAGAGGCTGAATGACTATGACAATTCTTAGAAGATATTCTATGATGGCTGAAACCTGTACCTGCAATTTGCATATATTGCGATAGTCAATTAGCAATTGGTCAGACATAGAGCCATCTGTATAATGGTAAGTCTAGACATATACGTTGTAGACATAATATCATTAGACAACTACTCTCAATGGGAGTTATCATTGTTGACTATGTGAGGCCAAAGGATAACCTAGTGGATCTGCTAACCAAAGGGTTAAATCGAGAGTTAGTTGTGAGCTCATCACGAGGAATGAGCTTGATGCCGTTGTCAGCGATCAGTGCAGAGGACACCCAACTATGCTGATTGGAGATTCCAAGGACTAGGTTCAAAGGGATAACTAATTTGTACTGACTAGACACACTGTGGGGGAACACCCCATGAATCAGTGAAGGATGAAGGTTAAGCACATGACTTTTAATGATCCAATAAGAGTAATGTGGAATACTCTTAAGGGATCACTTATGTGGGAAAGGAGTGGGGCACCTTCGAAGAGAATTAGAGGCACAATTCTTAGAGCTTCTCACAAAACCAGGCATGTTCATGGCCAAGAATGAACACACTCATGAGAATTGAGTAGTATCAGGGAGAGTCTTGGGTGAGATTTGTCACTGCTTACACAAACGACAGTATAGTTCAAGGACATCATGTCTACTATCAGCCAGTAAGCAACTAGATCTTCACAAGGGAAGGTTCAAAGGGTAAAACTTACATATCCTATACTTGTCTCAACAAGTGAATGTTATCACATACCCTATCTCCATTCATGTGGGAGATTGTTGGATATAATTGATGTGAATGAAAAAGAGGTGGAAGAGGAAAGAGGCTCCATTGTGAATGAGACTTTAGTCCCACATTAGGAGTTTCATGGCATGTTAATTGGTTTATATTGATTCACATGCATTGAGGATGTGAACAAATGCATGGAGAGAGACTCTTTCTCATGCGTGGGTGCGCAGGGGGGGTGGTGGTGCAAATCCAGGGCCCGGATTGCACTAAACCATGTTGACTCGTGTCCGGACACGACTTATGTGCGCCGAATGCCGGATCTGTCGGGGCAAAATTTGTCCAAGCGGAACAACCAACATCGTGCCATGTAAATCTTTTTGCTGCTTGTGTAATAGATGGATTAAAGAAAGATTAATGTAGAATCAAAACGGCCATGTGAAACACTGACGTTTTACTGCTCGGTGAATAATGATCATTAATTGATCATTAATGCTGCCCTTTGGTCTTGAGCTTCTATATAAAGAGACTGCGACTATAGGCAAAAGGTTACGCACATAGAAAATCAATAGAAGCTCTCCACCTACGTTCCCTCCTCTGTCATGCAACTTTTACTTGACGGAGTGTCCGTGATAGTTCGGGTACCTCTCAGTTCGTCGTGACCCTCAGTGTTTGGGGAGAATCATGGTTTGCCGTTGTATTATGGGAAACAGGCGATCCCAGAAAGCCTCGAAGCACAGCTGGAGGTGGGGCGAATCTGTTTCAAGGAAACTGCATTCATCGCAGGCCTCAGTTTACTTAGTTCACTCGTCAGACCGCTTTCTACGCTTCGCTCTGATGTTCGACAACAACTTGCTTGGTAGAAGCCTGCAACTTGTTCTGCAGCAACTGCAACTTGTTCGGTAGCAACTCGTTCGGCAGAAGCCTGCAACTTGCTCGGCAGAAGCCTGCAACTTGCTCGGCAGAAGCCTGCAACTCACTCTGCAGCAACTCACTTGGCAAAAGTCTGCAACTCGCTCAGCAGAAGCCTTCAATTCGCTCGGTCAGGCTTAAGCTTCGCTCGGTCGGCCACTTTGCTCGGTCGCCCTTGTTGGAGTGTATACTGAAAGCCTAAGCTTTTGTAAACATTTATGTTAAATAAAGAATCACATTTGGTCAATTTATCTACATTTATTTGTAGTTGTTCAATTAATTTATATTGTAGATAACATAGTATATAGTGTCACATATAGAAGATGATGTTATCAGTACCTTATAAATTATAAACAGTAGCTCACGACCAAAATGGAAAGGAACAAACCATTGGAAGGTCGTAGTGTAATTAGGAATTAGTTTATCTTGACTATATAATTACACTAGTACACTTAGAGTGTATTGAGTAGGACCATTTGAGGTTGTTTCTTTTATACTGACTTTATAAAGGAACAAATACCTCAGTTATTATGGAAGTGTGTGCTCTTAATCCTAATATAATAACAAGCGCATATATTTGATATTTATTTCTTTATTATCAATGGGTGAGATTTAGTTCGATGAATTAATAAACCCGATAAGTTGGGAAATGATATCACTTATAGTGTGTGTTATTGATTATAGAAGGAAACTGTGTCCTAGAGATACTAGGTTGATAATGTCCTCAAGAGGAGCTCATAAGGATTGTCATGTTAAACCCTGCAGGTGGATTTAGTCCGACATGACGATAAGGTTGAGTGGTACTACTCTTGGACTAAGATATTAATTAAATGAGTTGTCAGTAACTCACTTAATTAGTGGACATTCAATATCTTAAACACAGGGAGACTAACACACTCATAATAAGAAGGAGCCCAAAAATGTAATTTGGGATTGGTGCGGTAGTTCAATAATAGTTCTCTAGTGGAATGAATTATTATTGATAAAATTAAGTTGTGTGTTCGGGGCGAACACGGGATGCTTAATTTTATCGGGAGACCAAAACCAATTCCTCCTCTCGATCCCTATCGTAGTCTCTTATTTATAGAGTACTATACCCACCTATACCCACCTTCTATACCCACCTAAAGGGGGCCGGCCAAGCTAGCTTGGAATCAAGCTAGGGCCGGCCTAAGCATGGTTTAAGGTGGCCGGCCCTAGCTTGAACCCAAGCTAGAGGGGGCCGACCATATTAAATTAAAAAGAATTTTAATTTTAATTTTTATTATGTGGAAGATATAATTTATTAAAGAGAATTGAAATTAAAATATCTCTTTTGTAAAGGATCTACAAAAGATTAAAGAAAGAGATTAGATCTCTTTCCTTATTTGTAGATTGGTGAAATATTTTATTTTCTCTTTAAAAATTATTCACATGTTGAAAAATTAAAATTATAGAAATTTCTTTTTATTAACCATGAAGATATTTTTTAAGAGAAATTTTATTTTTAAAATTTCCAGAAACAAATTAGGAAGTTTTAATTTGTTGATTAAAACTTGTCTAATTTATTCCTCCATGATGTGGCCGACCATTATAGTTTAATTGGGAAATTTTATTTTATTTTTCTCAATTAAATCATGTCAAGGAAATTAAGGAAATTTTATTATAATTAAATTTCCTAATTTACCAAGGCTAAGAAATATAAAAGAGGGGGTTGGGGTGCCTTCATTAGATAACCTCTATTATTTCTCTCCCTCTTTTCCTTTGTGTTGTGGCCGGCCATCATCCTCTCCCTCTCTTCCTCTTGTGGTGGCCGAATCCTTCATCTCCCTTGGAGCTCTTGTGGTGGCCGGATACTACTTGGAGAAGAAGAAGAAGAAGGAGAGAAAGCTTGCATCTCTTGGAGCTTGGTTGGTGTTTTGTTCTTCATCCTTGGTAAAGCTTCCTTATTGTTGGCCGAACCTAGCTAGGAGGAGAAGAAGGTGGTTGGTGGTTTCTCATCTCGGAAGATCGTTACCCACACAATGTCCGAGGTTAGAAGAGGAATACGGTAGAAGATCAAGAGGTCTTTCTAGAAGGTATAACTAGTAATTTTTCCTTTCCACATCATACTAGTTATTTATGGAAATAATACCAATACAAGAGGCTTACGATTCTAGTGTTTCGAATATGTTTTTCGATGTTGTGTTCTTTTATTTTATTTTTCCTTGTGATTTGATTGTTCTTTTCGGTTAACCTAAAGTTATTTTAGGAAATTAAATATTAGCTTTCCATAAAAGGTTTTGTCTAGTCGGTGGTGGTTGCTCCCATATCCAAGAAGGCCGTGTGCCTCGCCACGTCAGTACTGGGAACCAATTATGGAAATTAATATTTAATGGAATTAATAACTTAAGGTGATTTGGGTCGAACGTGTTAAGTTCCGCAGGAGACCCAAGTCAAAACCTAAAAGAACGAATATATTAAGTTTTGGATCAAACGTGTTAAGTTCCGCAGGCGATCCAAAATTTAATTTAAAAGAACACATGGTAGCTAGGAAAAGGTTCAGACCTTTGTACAAATTTTTTGTACAGTGGAACCTCTAGGTTTTCCGAGTAGCAACCAACAATTGGTATCAGAGCTAGAGTTTTGCCTATGTGTATTAGGTATTAGTTTAATTATGCACATGTCATACATAATTTAGGCAGGATAATAGTAGGATGTGCTAACTTTGTGGATGCAGGATCCAACTATTATGGCTTATAGTTTTATGTGTGTGATTGGACCCTTGGACATGTCAAGGGCATTTATATGTGTGTGCATGATTGTATTATAAAATACAGCAGGAGCTGTATTTAGTTTTATTAGGATTTTATTTTTGATCTAGATACATGTACATTCCTTTTATGGAATATAGGATCAAAATTGTAAAATTCTATTTATGTCGCGGATCGAATCTTGCAAAGCGTGGAACCTTCTGAGGACCAGAGGCGCAGCGGAACAAGGAGCAAGATGGATGCGACAGCTAGACCCGGTGGCGGTGGCCAAATATGGCAGCAGCTTGAGATGACAACACACGGAGGACAATTATAGATAAAAGCCATAATAGTTGAAAATTAGATTTTCTATTTATTGCTTTTATATTGTGCTGTGTGTGTATGTTAGTATACATGTTTAGTAGGCTAGCATAGTTAAAATTCCTCATTTATAAATAACTAAGTGGGAGAGGGTTTTTTAAGTAAAACCCATGGTCTCCATTACTGGTTTGTAAGTGATGCAAACAAGCTTGCGCGTTGGCTCTGAGTGCCTTCCTCCATATCGGATGAGCTTGTTTGTGGATCACTAGAACAAACTTCCATTTGGGATGACTATAGGAAGTTAATTAAGAGCGTGTGATCTTCCCCATCGGAAGGGGCACAATCTTATTAATGGACTTAGCGTCAAGTAATGGTATACACTTAGGCACAACTATTAGTATCCTTCTCATCGAAGTCACTGCTATTATTTGTGTGACCAAAAGATACCAACTATTAATTTTATTTGTCAAAAAGTTAGGTTGACAAGATAATAAAATTAATGGGTTAAAACTCTCCTTTTACAAATGTTGAATTTGTATACGTCCACACTATCGTGGCATACAAAATTCACGGTGGTTTGAGGTGTTGGTTAATTTAAAATAGTATTGTTTGAGGAATCAATATTATTCTAAATTTAGAGTTCTGACCAAAAGTTATTTGTGATTCTTAGGATGACTTTCAACCCACTGTCCATCATACTTCAACAGAATAGACTTACTGGACCTAATTACATAGATTGGAAAAGGAACCTGGACATTGTCCTTACTGCTGAAAGCTATAAATTTGTACTGACTGAGCCTTGTCCTGAAGCACCTACTGGTGAATCTACCCAAGAGGAGATTGATATCATAGGAAATGGGTAAAAGCAGATGAGATGGCGTGGTGTTACATTTTGGCTTCAATGTCAAATGTATTGCAACATCAGCATCAAGATTTACCAACAACCTATGATATTATGAACAATCTCAAGGAACTCTTTGGTCATCAGGATAGGGCTTCTAGACAAGAAGCCATGAGAAAGATAATGACAGCCACCATGCAAGAGGGTACTCCTGTGAGGGATCATATCCTAAAGATGATGGCTTATCTGAACGAGATACAGATCCTTGGAGGAGAAATTGATGGGGAAACCCAGATCGATATGATCCTCCAAACACTACCTAGAAGTTTTGAGCAATTCCGCCTGAATTACAATATGAATAAAAGGGTATATTCATTGGCGGAACTACTGACAGAACTTTAGGCAGCAGAAGGATTGTTTCGTCACAACTCTCATATTCACTATGTTGAAAATGATTCTACTTCTAAGCCGAAAGGAAAGAAGAAGAAGAAACAAGTTGGTTCAGCAAAAAAAGTGAATAAAACTCAAAGTACAGGATTTAAAGCTGGAGTGAAGAAGCCGAAGGGCAAGTGCTTCATCTGCAAGCAGTCAGGGCATTGGAAGGCGGACTGTCCTCGTAGGAATCAGAACAACAAAGGTATATCTCATGCTCTAGTTGTTGAAACATGTTTAGCGGTGTTATCTACCAGCACCTGGTGTGTAGATACGGGAGCCACTGATCATGTCTGCAATTCCCTGCAGGGGTTCCAGGAAACCCGACGACTAACTGAAGGAGAGATTACCGTCTACATGGGCAATGCTACTAAGGTGAAGGCCATTGCAGTGGGAGACGTCTATTTATCTTTTAGTAGTAATAGAAATTTGGTTTTAAGAAATTGTCTTTATGTACCCAGTTTTAGAAAGAATTTAATTTCAGTTTCTAAACTGTTTTTAGATGGATATTCAGTTTCTTTCAGTAACGATGTAGTTATTAAGAGAAATAAAGTGATTATCTGTTCTGGTACATTAGTTGGCAATTTAAATATTTTAAATCTAATTTCTTCCACAAAGCAAAACATGGAAATTTATAACTCATCTTCTAACTCAAATAAAAGAAAAGAACCTTCGGAAATGAACCAAGCATATCTTTGGCATCTAAGGCTTGGTCATATTAACTTAAGTAGGATTCAGAGGCTAATAGCCGATGGAATTTTGGGTTCATTAGAGTTGGAAAATTTTCCAACTTGTGAATCTTGCTTGGAAAGTAAAATGACCAAGAGGCCATTCAAGGCCAAGGGGTATAGAGCCAAAGAAGTGTTAGAATTGGTTCATTCTGATTTGTGTGGTCCTATGTCTGTCCAGGCAAGAGGTGGTTTTGAATATTTTGTCTCTTTTATAGATGATTGTTCAAGATACGGATACATTTACCTAATGCGTCGCAAGTCCGAGTGCTTTGATAAGTTCAAAGAATACAAGGCTGATGTGGAGAAACGACTAGGTAAAAGTATCAAGACACTACGATCTGATCGTGGTGGCGAATACCTCTTAGGAGAGTTTAGGAATTACTTATCAGAGGCCGGGATTCAATCCCAATTGTCTGCACCTGGAACACCCCAACAGAATGGTGTAGCAGAACGAAGGAATAGGACTCTTATGGAGATGGTTAGATCGATGATGAGTTATTCAGAATTACCAAATTTGTTTTTGGGATATGCTCTGGAAACAGAGAAGATTCCGAACTTAGTACATTCTAAATCAGTTTCTTCTACTCCCACAGAATTGTGGAATGGGCGAAACCCAGCCTAAGACATATTCGGATTTGGGTAGTCCAGACATGTGCTGAAACGTATGCATAAGTTAGAATCTCGCATGAAGTTCGCGTGTTTGTGGGATATCCCAGAGGAACGAAAGGTGGTTTATTTTATAGTCCTAAAGACCAGAAGGTCATTGTTAGCACCAATGCCCAGTTTTTAGAAGAAGACTATATAATGGATCACAAGCCCAGTAGTAAAGTTGTTTTAGAAGAACTAAGAGAGGACACGTCTACTTTAGTACCAACAGTACAAGATGAAGTACCACAAGAGACTGCAACACGTGTCACACATGATACACAACCACAGACAGTGCCTCGTCGTAGTGGGAGAGTTGTAAGGCAGCCTGAGAGATTCATGTTTTTGGGAGAGTCTTCAGACTTGATCCCGGGTAAACATGAACCTGATCCCCGGACATATGACGAAGCACTCCAAGATATAGATGCAGCATCTTGGCAAAAGGCGATGAATTCTGAAATAGAGTCTATGTACTCTAATAAGGTCTGGGAGCTTGTAGAACCACCTGAAGGTGTAAAAGCCGTTGGATGCAAGTGGATCTATAAAAGGAAAAGAGGGACAGACGGGAAGGTAGAAACCTTCAAAGCTAGGCTTGTTGCGAAAGGTACACTCAGAAAGAGGGAATTGATTATGAGGAAACCTTTTCACCGGTAGCCATGCTTAAGTCTATCCGGATACTCTTATCCATTGCTGCTCATATGGATTATGAGATTTGGCAAATGGATGTCAAGACAGCTTTCCTTAATGGAAGTCTTGAAGAGAACATCCATATGAAGCAACCAGAAGGGTTCATTGAAAAAGGCAAAGAGCATCTAGTATGCAAGCTCAATCGGTCCATTTATGGACTGAAGCAAGCTTCAAGATCTTGGAACATTCGCTTTAATGAAGTAATCCAGTCATATGGATTTATTCAAAGTCCGGATGAGTCTTGTGTATATAAGAAGTGTAACAAAAATGTGGTGGTATTTCTTGTACTATACGTAGATGATATTTTGTTAATTGGCAACAATGTCAAGGTATTATCAGACGTAAGGGTATGGTTGTCCAAACAATTTGATATGAAGGACTTAGGAGAGTGTGCACACATTCTTGGGATCAAAGTTATAAGGGATCGAAAGAAAAGAATGTTGTGTCTGTCCCAAGCTTCATATGTAGATACAATCCTTGCTCGTTTTAGCATGCAGGATTCCAAGAAAGGTTTCTTACCTTTTAGGCATGGAATAGCTCTATCTAAAGAGATGTCTCCTAAGACATCAAAGGAGATAGAAGACATGAAAGCAGTTCCTTATGCCTCGGCTGTAGGAAACCTTATGTATGCAATGCTATGTACGAGACCTGATATTTGTTTTGCCGTGGGCATGGTCAGCAGATATCAGAGTAACCCTGGACAAGGACATTGGACTGCGGTAAAGCATATATTAAAGTACCTGAGAAGGACTAGAGATTATATGCTAGTTTACCAACCAGACGATTTGCTCCCTGTGGGTTACATGGATTCAGATTTCCAATCAGATAGGGACAACAGTAAGTCTACATCAGGCTATGTGTTTACTTTAGGAGGAGGAGCCATTTCATGGAGGAGTGTTAAGCAGAAATGCGTTTCGGACTCGACCATGGAAGCTGAGTATGTAGCAGCCTCTGAGGCAGCTAAAGAAGCAGTATGTCAGTGGAACCTGGACTTAGATGTTCCTGGACCAACCAACATTATCAATTAATTATGGCTACTCACCAGAGAACCACGAGCTTATAACAAATACATGCAACAGAACCTTCCCTGCTTAGGGGAAAGAAGTTGTCATCGCTCAACACCCGACATATTCTGACACCAGGCCTTTTTTAAAGCCTCATCATTGCGGAGGGAATGAGAAGAGATGTGAGAAGATGGCATCTCCATTGGCAGTATATGAGTGGAGATGTTGGAGTGTATACTGAAAGCCTAAGCTTTTGTAAACATTTATGTTAAATAAAGAATCACATTTGGTCAATTTATCTACATTTGTTTGTAGTTGTTCAATTAATTTATATTGTAGATAACATAGTATGTGGTGTCACATATAGAAGATGATGTTATCAGTACCTTATAAATTATAAACAGTAGCTCACGACCAAAATGGAAAGGAACAAACCATTGGAAGGTCGTAGTGTAATTAGGAATTAGTTTATCTTGACTATATAATTACACTAGTACACTTAGAGTGTATTGAGTAGGACCATTTGAGGTTGTTTCTTTTATACTGACTTTATAAAGGAACAAATACCTCAGTTATTATGGAAGTGTGTGCTCTTAATCCTAATATAATAACAAGCGCATATATTTGATATTTATTTCTTTATTATCAATGGGTGAGATTTAGTTCGATGAATTAATAAACCCGATAAGTTGGGAAATGATATCACTTATAGTGTGTGTTATTGATTATAGAAGGAAACTGTGTCCTAGAGATACTAGGTTGATAATGTCCTCAAGAGGAGCTCATAAGGATTGTCATGTTAAACCCTGCAGGTGGATTTAGTCCGACATGACGATAAGGTTGAGTGGTACTACTCTTGGACTAAGATATTAATTAAATGAGTTGTCAGTAACTCACTTAATTAGTGGACATTCAATATCTTAAACACAGGGAGACTAACACACTCATAATAAGAAGGAGCCCAAAAATGTAATTTGGGATTGGTGCGGTAGTTCAATAATAGTTCTCTAGTGGAATGAATTATTATTGATAAAATTAAGTTGTGTGTTCGGGGCGAACACGGGATGCTTAATTTTATCAGGAGACCAAAACTAATTTCTCATCTCGGTCCCTATCGTAGCCTCTTATTTATAGAGTACTATACCCACCTATACCCACCTTTTATACCCACCTAAAGTGGGCCGGCCAAGCTAGCTTGGGAACCAAGCTAGGGTCGGCCTAAGCATGGGTTTAGGGTGGCCGGCCCTAGCTTGAACCCAAGCTAGAGGGGCCGGCCATATTAAATTAAAAAGAATTTTAATTTTAATTTTTATTATGTGGAAGATATAATTTATTAAAGAGAATTGAAATTAAAATATCTCTTTTGTAAAGGATCTACAAAAGATTAAAGAAAGAGATTAGATCTCTTTCCTTATTTGTAGATTGGTGAGATATTTTATTTTCTCTTTAAAAATTATTCACATGTTGAAAAATTAAAATTATAGAAATTTCTTTTTATTAACCATGAAGAAATTTTTGAAGAGAAATTTTATTTTTAAAATTTCCGGAAACAAATTAGGAAGTTTTAATTTGTTGATTAAAACTTGTCTAATTTATTCCTCCATGATGTGGCCGGCCATTATAGTTTAATTGGGAAATTTTATTTTATTTTTCTCAATTAAATCATGTCAAGGAAATTAAAGAAATTTTATTGTAATTAAATTTCCTAATTTATCAAGGCTAAGAAATATAAAAGAGGGGGTTGGGGTGCCTTCATTAGATAACCTCTATTATTTCTCTCCCTCTTTTCCTTTGTGTTGTGGCCGGCCATCATCCTCTCCCTCTCTTCCTCTTGTGGTGGCCGAATCCTTCATCTCCCTTGGAGCTCTTGTGGTGGCCGGATACTACTTGGAGAAGAAGAAGAAGAAGGAGAGAAAGCATGCATCTCTTGGAGCTTGGTTGGTGTTTTGTTCTTCATCCTTGGTAAAACTTCCTTATTGTTGGCCGAACCTAGCTAGGAGGAGAAGAAGGTGGTTGGTGGTTTCTCATCTCGGAAGATCGTTGCCCACACAACGTCCGAGGTTAGAAGAGGAATACGGTAGAAGATCAAGAGGTCTTTCTAGAAGGTATAACTAGTAATTTTTCCTTTCCGCATCATACTAGTTATTTATGGAAATAATACCAAATACAAGAGGCTTACGATTCTAGTGTTTCGAATATGTTTTTCGATGTTGTGTTCTTTTGTTTTATTTTTCCTTGTGATTTGATTGTTCTTTTCGGTTAACCTAAAGTTATTTTAGGAAATTAAATATTAGCTTTCCATAAAAGGTTTTGTCTAGTCGGTGGTGGTTTCTCCCATATCCAAGAAGGCCGTGTACCTCGCCACGTCAGTACTGGAAACCAATTATGGAAATTAATATTTAATGGAATTAATAACTTAAGGTGATTTGGGTCGAACGTGTTAAGTTCCGCAGGAGACCCAAGTCAAAACCTAAAAGAACAAATATATTAAGTTTTGGATCAAACGTGTTAAGTTCCGCAGGCGATCCAAAATTTAATTTAAAAGAACACATGGTAGCTAGGAAAAGGTTCAGACCTTTGTACAAAATTTTTGTACAGTGGAACCTCTTGGTTTTCCGAGTAGCAACCAACAACCCTAAGCCTTTACTTTCGATCGGCTTTAAGTTTCGCTCGATCGACCACTTTGCTCGGTCGACCTCTTCACTCGGCCGACCTCTTCGCTCCGTCGGCCTAAGCCTCTACTTTCGGTCAGTTTTAAGTTTCGCTCGGTTGGCCTAAGCCTCTACTTTCGGTCGGTCTTAACCTATTTCGCTCGGTCGGCCACTGTAAAATTTGCGTTCAGTATTTGATAGACATCAACCCCTGTTGACAGTATAAAATTATTAGCTCAGGTCATTTCAATATATAAATTGAATTTATTTCATATAATTTAAATTTAATTAAGTCCCCGAAAATGTCTGACAATGGATTATTTTTGCTAACAATTATATCATGACAACTGCCCTTGATTAGCATGTTCCAACATACAAGTATACTATTGTATGCCTCAGATTTGTTTTTTATATAGACACACTTGTGAAACTTGTTAATTCGAAAATCATCTGACAATATTATTTTGCCAATTTCTCATTCCATTCTTTTTTAGTGTTTGTTTAAGCCCCTACAATCTCTGCATACCTTGGTCTCTTGACCTTAAATAATGGGTCCTTTAGGTTGTTTCATATTAATTTTTTCCTTTGGGTGCTTCATTCAAGAAGATTATTTTCATATCTATTTGATAAACTTTGAGGTCATGTATTGCTACTATAAAAATCAATACTTGATTCGACATGATCCTCATTACTGGTGAGTAGTTACCAAAATAATGAAGACCTTCATTTACTTATTCTTAAGAATTCATTTTATAATCCAATGACTTATTTCCTTGTGGCAGACTATTAATTCCAATGTATTTTTTTATAAAAAAATTATGGATTATATTTTGTTATTTATAGCTTTCTTCCAAATTGCCTTCTTCACTGTCTTTGGTTCATTCACATAGGTTAGAAAGTTATCTAAAAATCTATCACATTGTGTCTGTGTCTTGGTTCTTCATCAGCTTGATGAATACCAATCATAGAACTTACCTCGGCTCCTTTTCATGTTTTTATAGACTGATCTCTTCGAAGAGTATTATTGGCTTCCTTGCTTCAATAATCATACCTTCATGCATGCCTACTATTTCTGATTTGTGTTTCAAGTAAGTGCTATTGTTACTTGATGGCAAAAGATGAATATACTCGTCCTCAGTGTCTCTGTCAATTCGTCCCAGGATCAATACGGAGGAGGTAAATCACGGACGGCTACTAGCCTTTGGAATAATGACTAGTACATAAGAGAGACATTTACCTCAACTTTACCGAGATTCGAATCCCGGACCTCATGATGGCGATACCTTATGTGCTAGCCACTAGACCCATCCGAGGGGACAAGTGCTATTGTTACTTGCATATTAGATGAGAGGTTAACACCTAGAATATATAGTTGACTACTTGAGGCCCAATTTAAATTTAGGTACGTATCTGTGTTAAACACTCCGCATTTATTTGAAACCCGCTGATGTCGGTCCCAAGCCTAGATGAAAAGGAGTAAGGGTTGCACGTTAGGTTGTCAGTCAACGTTAACTTTTAAGCAAATATTTAATGAATGGATCCATTAAATTATTGTACTAATACTAGATTTTCTTGAGAAAGAACGCGTTGTAGGGTCCGACTGTAATTATAAATTAAAATTTCATTTTGTGTCAAGTGAAATAAATGATTTTTTTTGTTCTGTCGATTGCTCGGCACCGACACCATTGACACTATGAAGGGGACCTTCATGGGTTGCAGCAAGACGTTCCTAGGTCGCGGTGAGGCCTCCGTTACCTCCCTGGGTCCTGGCGAGGACACCACGACTTCCTAGGGTCTTGGCAAGGCTGCCGCAACCTCCACGGGCCTTGGCGAGGCCTCCATGACTCCGCGGGTGCGGCGAGGCCTCCGCGGGTTATGACGAGGTCACCACAAGTGGGTGCTATTGGTATAGGAAGCACCAGATATTTGAATCTATGTTTTGACGTTGACAAAGATTTAAAGTAAATCCCTTGGAGCTAATTGGTTAAGGGCACATGATTTAATAGGGAAGTCCTAGTAGGTCAGGTGGATCAGATACTAGGCAATGGAAGGCTTAACAGATCAAGAGAATTGGATACATAGTAGGGAAGTCCAGATGAGTCAAGTAGTGTTGCCAAAATCGAGAGTTTAGGTAAAATCGTTAGAGCAGTCCTAAAATCAGTTCATAAAATCAAATCATAAAATCGTAAGATTTTACATCATACTTTAAATCAATTTTAAAAGAAACCTGATATATTCTTCTTAATTGATATATCCAAATTATAACATAAATCTACATATAGAACATTTTAATTCATATAATCATAAACTATTCATAATTTTAAACTTTTAAACAACTAAATACTTGCCATGAAAATACAACATAAACATAAATTCAAGTCTAAAGCTTAAGTCCAAAGATAAATAAAACACAAGATAACAAATTTATATAAATCATTCATAGACAAGTGTAAATCTAAAGTCGTCTCAAAACGATATCGTTTTGTCAAAAATGGTTCCCTTTTATTAACCACACAAAATCGATAAAATTATCTCAAAAATCATGTTTTTACAAGTTTAAATGCGATTTTATGATTTTGATATGATTTTATGATTTTGATCCAATTTTACTTAATACATGATTTTATCATGATTTCACTTGATTTTCATAAGTAAACTCGCGATTTTGTACGAGTTTACGAGTCAACTCATGATTTTGATAACATTGGGGGTTAAGAGACTAAACATCTAGCAGGATGGACTTGACGGGTCAGTAAGGATTGGACATCAAGTGGAAGGAAGACTTGGTAGGTCAAGTGATTAGACGCTAAGCCGAGGAAGCTCAAACAGGTTAGTTGGACCAGATGTTTGGCAAAAGGTAAGAGAGGTAAGCTCCTAGAGTGAAGAGGTCCTTCTAAGGATAGTGAAGACGTATTCTCTCTATTAGAACAAACTTAGACGGTGACCCCCGACTAAGAGTCCTACTCGGATCTCGAAGTCGAGGTTAGACAGTTGATTAACTATCATACTTAGAACCTTCATAACTCATACTATATTTATGCTAACTCTATTTTGTAGGGTTTAGATGACTGAATAATAATTTCGGTTGACTAAACAATTTAGACTTGATGGGTCAGTAAGGACCGAACATCAAGTCTAAGGAAGACCTGGTAGGTCGAGTGATCGAATACTAAGTTGAGGAAGCCTAAACAGGTCAACTGGACTAGATGTTTGGGAAAAGGTAAGAGAGATAAGCTCTTGGAGTGGAGATGTCTTTCTAAGGACAGTGAAGACATATTCTCTCTATGAGAACAAACTTAGGCGGTGACCCTCGACTAAGAGTCCTACTCGGATCTCGAAGTTGAGGTCAAACAATTGATTAATTGGCATACTTAGAACCTTCATAACTCTATTTTGTAGGATTCGGGTGATTGAACGGTCCAGGTGATTAAACAACTAATGTTAGTTCTTGTAAAATCTAAGTCGCATGAATTTTAAATAATACAATAAGAACTCAACAACAAGGAAAACAAGAACAAGGATCTAGTTTCATCATGAGCATGACATAAGAAAGTAACATATAAACATAAAGACAAGGAACCTAATTGAAGAGCCATTATTATTGTTCTTTAGCATCGTCTGGAGGATCCTGAGGAAGAAGAAGAAGTGGAAGCAAATAGGGAGGATCTTCTTTCGGTGCTAGAGTTGATAGCGCCAAAAAGCTCTAGGTTAATGGGGAACCAAGAGCTCTATCAAGATTACCCTAAACCCTTAGGGACCTCCCCTTTATATAGGAATCCAATCTATTATCAGCCCATAGATGATAATGGATTGGGCTAAAGTATTCTATACATTGAACCAACATCCAATAACTCGAAATCGAATAAACATAAGTTAGATCACTTTAAAGGGTTCAGACTATATTCACATATTCAACATACAAATTAGTCCACCTAATAAGGATAATAAAATCCAACAATTTTCCACTTGGATTATACGTGAGTTGTATGTAAAATATAAGTAAAATTTTAGTTAATATCAAACTTTATGGGTACAAGATACCCCTGTAAATAATCTAGTTTATTAACTTCATTGGTATAAGATTAAAGAGTTGCCAACTACTATATATGATCATAACAAGCCATAACAAGTAATCACAATATCAATGTCATTAATGACATAGATCAAGATGCGGATGAATAGTATAAAAATTACATAAAATGTGATCAATACATGTTAATTTTTAATTGATCCTAAAGTGACCTCAAAAATAGGTTAGATCATATCTGTAAATAATTTATGCTAAATTGTAAGCGAAAATCATGATCTAAACTTTATAATTCTAAAAGAAATCTATATCACATTTACAAACATTAAATGCTAAACAACAATAGTAAATTATGATATTATAATTCAGAATGTCCAAAAATAAATAAAATCACATGAATATTTTAAAATTTAAGTACATACAATAATAAAAATAAAAATATTTATCTTTATTAGCAAATATAGAACAATAAAATAATACAGACTCCCACTAGATAAGTTCTTCTATAAGAAGGACTCTCATATCCACAACATGCGTATTAAAATACCTTAGACACTAGTCTTTGATGAGTGGATCAGCCAACATGGAATCTATGCTAATGTGCTCTACAATTATATGATGACTATGAACTCTTTTTTTAACCGCTAGAAACTTGATGTCAATGTGCTTAGACTTCGATGAATTACAATTGTTCTTGGCATAAAGTTTTGTAGCTTTATTATCACAGTAGATCCTCAGTCGCATGTCAATGTCATCAATGATCTACAATGCTGTGATGAAGTTTCATAGTCAAATTCCATGATTAGATGCTTTGTAGCATGCTACCAACTATGTTTCCATAGTAGCTAAGTGGCTACTAGCATCTGGTTGACGCTCTTCCAATAAGCATGAAAATATAGCCTAAAATGGACCTCCTGCTATCCAAGCATCCACTAAAATCAAAGTCTAAATAACCAATTACCTTCAGGTGATTTGACCTCCAATACATGAGTATATGCCCTTTAGTTCTTTGCAAATACTGCATCACTTTCTTAATCTCTTTCCAGTGTGATAGTCCTGAGTTACTAACATATCTGCCTACATCTCTACTATAAATGCTATATCTGGTTAAGTATAAACTTGTACATACATGAGACTTCCCATTGCTGATGCATATAAGAATTGTTCCATCTTCTTTATTTCAAGTTCAAGCTGTGAACACTACTGCAAGTTGAACTTATAGCCTTTTGACATCAGTGTGTTACCAGATGTACAGTTATGCATACCATACCTTATAAGTATCTTTTGAATATTGGTCTATTGTGAAAATCTAAGAATGCCTCTTGAAAGATCACAACAGATCTGTATACCTAAAACAAAAGATGCTTTACCAAGATCTTTCATTTCAAAATTACCAGATAGAAATGACTTGATTTCATGCAACAACCCTTATTATTGCTCACAAACAATATATTGTCCATGTACATAACAAATATAACAAACTTTCTCCTATTGAACTTGACATATATGCATTGATCAACGAGACTCTCTTTAAATCTAAATAAGGTAACAACTTGATTAAATTTCCAGTACTATTGATGGAATGCCTATTTTAAACCATAAATGAACTTCTTTAATCTACATACTAGGTGTTTTGAGTCTTTAGACTCAAATTTCTCTGGTTGCACCATATATATAGACTCCTCTATGTTTCCATTGAGGAATGCGGTCTTTACATCTATTTGATATATTTCTAAATCATAATGAGCCACAAGTGCATAATTACCCTAAGGAAGTCTTTCGTCAACATTGGTGAGAAAATTTCCTTCTAATCAATGTATTCTTTCTGATTGAATTCCTTGGCAATAAGACGAGCCTTATACTTTTTGATATTATCCCTTAAATCTCACTTGCTTTTAAATATCCATTTACAACCAATAGACTTCTTACTTTCATGAAATTTGATAAATTTCCAAACGCCATTGTCTACCATAGACTTCAACTATTCTTACATGGCATTAATCTACCTTTCAGTGTTGGAGCAATGTTTGACCTCTTGGAAAGATGTAGGATCACTTTCCAACCCTACGTCAAAATCATGCTCTTGGAAATAAACATAATCATGAGAATTCATGGTTCTCTGTTCTCTTGTGGATCGCCTTAAAGACACTTTCTTTTGAGATGGTTGAGGTACTTGCTCATCAATATGAGGTAATACCTTAATTTCAATTGTAAGCTCCTCCAATTGCATTAGAGATGTCATGGAAATATCTTAGTTCACTACTCTCACTCAATGTGCAATATCCATAATGTGTAGTATGGTAACCATATCACTACTGATTACACTAGTAGTGACCACAGGAGAATCGCCAATGCTTTCCTTAAAAGATACTTCCCTAATTTTATCACTCCCACTGCCCTTAATGAATTTGACATTTTCCATTTTGAAGAAGGATATCTTAGAGGGATCATAAAATTTATACTTTATTAATTTTTCAAAGTAATTCACAAATTACAGCTAACTGTTCTTGAATCCAGTTTTCTTTCGTTAGGTCTGTAAGACCTAGCCTCAACTGGATGCCCCTAGACATGTAAATCCCTAATATTAGGCTATCTATCCATCCACATCTCGAATAAATTTTAGTTACTGTCTTACTAGGTACTCTATTGAGGAAGTAAACTGCAGTCTTGAGTGCCTCACCCATAAAGACTCCAGTAGAGAAGTGAAGGCCAACATACTTCTCACTATATCTTTTAGGGTTAAATTATGATGCTCATCTATGCCATTCTAACTTAGTGTATTAGACATGGTATATTGAGGCACAATCCAACACTTGGCAAGGTTGTTTGCAAAAGGTCCTGGATGTTGTTTACCTGATCCATCATATTGACCGTAATATTCACCTCCATGGTTAGATTAAATGACTTTAATTTTCTTACCTAGTTGAAGTTCAACTTTGACTTTAAAAATTTTGAATATGTTCAAAGATTGCGACTTCTCACGAATAAGGTACATGTAGCCAAATTTAGAATAGTCATTTATGAAGCTAATAAACTATGTATGTCCATTCCAAGATATCTTAGGGAATGGTCCATAAATATCCGTATGTATTAGCACCAAAATATCACTACAATGGATAACTCCCTTGTTCCTTTTGTTAGTGACCTTCCCCTTAATACACTCTATGCAGACATCAAAGTCTGACATGTCAAGGGAATCGAGAATTCCATATAACAATAACCTTTCTAGGTATTGTTTGATATATGTCCTAAACACCTATACCACAATATGGAAGAATTCGCCTCAATCAATTTACATTTTGTACCTATACTATGCATTATTCGTTGTCAATCGTAGGAGTAAAAGTGTTTAATTTATAAAGTTTATCAATCAAGAAACCATTGCCAACTAACACTAAATTAAAAAAAATACTAAAAATTTTATTTCTAAATGAACAAACATAACCTGATTTATCTAAACAATAAATTGAAATTAAATTTTGTTGAAAAGAAAGTATAATAAATATATTTTTCTAAACCTAGAAAGACATTGGTTCCTAAATAAAGCCTAAAAACACTAATAGACTTGACTTTATTCTTCTTTCCATTCCCCGTATAGATGTATCTTTTAACATTAAGTAGAAGTCAGCTCCTGAGACAACACTGCATAGTAACACTTATGTAAATAGTAGCACTAATATCTATCCACCAAGTGTTAGTGGTTACAATAGCTAAATTAGCTTCTGAATTACTAAAGTTGAGAAGTTTACCCTTCTTTACATGCTAGTTGGCGTACTTGAGGCAGTCTTTTTTTCATATGACCTTTCTTCTTGAAAAATAATTAAGTAGATTCTTTATCTTGCTTCTTGTGCTCCTTATGGTTATTGTCTTCAGAATTTATAGTTTATTTTCCTTTTCCTTTGTTTTTGATACTCTTTTGCTTCTTACTCACACTTTGAGAACCATATGCTAAGTAAACACTCTTAAATGTCTCAATCTTCAGTCTCCCCTCCTCTTGTATGCATTAAACAATGAGCTCATTCAATATCCACTTTTTTTTCGAGCATTATACAATATCTTAAAAGGAGTGGACTATGTAGGTAGAGACATTAATTAAGACGAAAGACACTAACATATTCTTAGACATATCAAGTTTTAATTCTTTTAGACTTGTTGCTATATTGGACATCTCCATAATATACTCACTTATGTTTCCTTTACTACTATATCACATGGTTACCAACTTCGTAAGAAGTGTGATAGTCTCGACCTTTTCATTTGAAGTAAATTGGTCTGCTAGTTGGTTAAGAAAACTCCTAATATTGCCTCTCTCTGTTATTGAGCCCTTTATTCGTGTTAGTATGGAAAACCTCATGATACTCAGACACATGCGATTTGATTTCTCCCACATCTAAAATTCAACCCTCTGCTCTATAGTACTAGTATTGGTCAGAGGTGCAGGGTGATTATAGCTTAATGCATAGTTTAAGTCCATACAACCTAAGACTATGACAACATATTCTTTCCACTAAGTAAAATTTGAATCAGTTAATGTTGGGATATTATTAATATTGACAATTACATATTGCACTAAAATTAAAGAGTGTAAATTATATAAGTTCACAATTTAATTAAAGCCAAGAACTTGAATAAAATTATGCAAATAAAATAAAATTTTAAATGCATATAAATAATCCTTTTATGAGATACCAAATACAACATTACATTTTACTTTATGGACTAAAATATAATTTATTAGCAGTACTCTCTGATATAACTCAAACTTTAATTGACCACATAATGTGTCTTCCTTTGGATCAACTCATTATACGCATAATATGATACTATATATGAGTTATATATTGGTCCATAGCTCACAACAACCTTAATCAGCCACATAATATGTCTTCCTTTAGACTGACATATTTTGTGCATGATTTGAACAAAATAATATTTTGTTCCATAGTTGTAATCTATCTTGAGCATATATCTGACATAAAAATAACCTTCCTTTGGGCCGATTACTCTTAGCATATATATACACATACCAACACAAAATGTACTAAACCTACCAAGATGTCATCCTTTGGGCTGACACAATAGTTTAATTTAATAACACGTTGTGTAGATAGACCCAATAAAACTCTAAGAACTTTAACCGAACAGATAACCACTTAATCAACCTTGATAATCCAAAATTAAGCTTATTAATGGATTGATACCATATGACAATCAATTGGTTTTACCCAATTGATTACCATAATTGATTTAAAAACCTACTATATGAGGCTACAGAATCATATATAGAACCAGCCTTAAGAAGATGAAGCTTCCTTGAAATTATATTTAATACAAATTAAAAGGTTCTATAATTGAGGTTTTGTATTTGAGTTATTATATAAAACCAATTAATTCATTCTCACTATTTCTCTTTCACATAAAAAAGTGTTAATCGATTAGAACAAATCCAATCGATTAACAACTGATCCTTTAAACTTTTTAATCGATTGGAAAAATCTAATCAATTAAAAATTTATCCTCTCATAAGTTTAAGGTTGTTAATCAATTGGACATCAATCCTAATTGATTGAAAGTACTAATTAATTAGTTAATCGATTCTAATCAAGTTTGTCATGATTTTAGCTTGTTAATCAATTAGGAAAAATTCTTAATCTACTGATAGCAAGATTTATTACGATTTAAGGCTTTTAATCAATTGGAAAAATTTCTAATTGATTGGTATCTTGAATTGATTGATCTGATTGATTAGAAATCAATCCTTTATTTGATCCTGTCGTCCTAGATTGGTGAAATTCACAAATTGATTGGTGTCAACTGAATCGATTAGATCAATTGATTCCCATCGATTTTATTCACTATTTTAGACTTGATAATCGATTAGCCGACCAAGCCAATCTATTGAGCCATCGTAATTTGACCTAAAAATTAGGTTAAACATAGTGGTTCTTTCACCGTTCACAGAAACATAAAAAACATGGAAAACAAGCCTATCCTAGGTTTTTCTTATATGATTTTGAAGATTAAAAACTGTGTTATACTCAGAAAACTTGATCTAGCATACAAACAACAAATTGACATTAAAATTAACCTAATAGCCATAAAAACGATGAAACATATAGCTTTAATACCATATGTTAGTTCTTGTAAAACCTAAGCCGCATAAATTCTAAATAATAGAATAAGAACTTAGCAACAAGGAAAACAAGAACAAGGATCTAGTTTCATCATGAGATGGCATAAGAAAGTAATATATAAACATAAAGACGTGGAATCTAATTGAAGAGCCATTATCCTTGTCCTTTAGTGTCATTTGGAAGACCCTGAGGAAGAAGAAGAAGTGGAAGCAAATAGGGAGGATCTTCCTTGGGTGCTAGGGTTGATGGTACCGAAAAACTCTATGTCAATGGGGAACCAAGAGCTCTATCAAGGCTATCCTAAACCCTTGGGGACCTTCCTTTTATATAGGAATGTAATCCGTTAACAACTCATAGCTGATAGCGGATTAGGCTAAAGGGTTTTATACATTGAACCTGCATTCAATAACCTGAAACCCAATAAACATAAGTTAGATCACTTTAAAGGATTGTATTTACATGCTCAACTTACAAATAATCCCACCTAATAGAGATAATAAAATCCAACAGCTGAAAGTTCAATCGATTAGAAGTTGAAGTGATATAGTATGATGACATGGTGGCCAAAGGGTTCGTTATGCTGATGTGGTGTCTAATGTGGTTGAAGATAAGCCTTAGAATATAGACATGGTAGAGGATATAATTCAAGGAGCTAACATGGAAAATTACACAATCAAGGATAAGCCTTGCAAGCTGACATGGATGTGGATAAACATCAGAAGGCCGAGCATGGAGTGAGTTCTTGAGATCAAACTCGGCTGACTCACAAGCTTGAGTGGGTTCCTGAGTTCCAACTCGACGAACGCCTTGCCTTGATAGACAAAAAAAAAATGTCAAGAACTTTCTAATGATCACAAATCTAATTCATCAAATATTAATATTAACGAAGAAGATAATAATAATTTAGAAGAAGATGATGAATTAATAGATCTTGAAGATTTTTTAAAAATAATATTAATGAAATTATTATTCAAAATATATATATATGATCCAACATAATGGAAAAATATAAATACAAATTTAATAGATTTATTAGTTGAAAAAGATCTAGTTAGATAAATCAATAACTCTTTCCCAAATGATGAAAAATCTAGACATTTTTCTAAGATTAATTACATTATAAAAATTACCAAATGGAGAAAGAATGATATAAAATGACTAATTTATTCAAAATAATTAGATAAAGTATTTTGTTTTTATTGTAAATTATTTGCTAAAAAATTAATTACAATTCAATTAGAAAACGAAGGGCGTCGAGATTGAAAAAATCTTAGTGCCAAGCTTAAAAGTTATGGAACAAGTAGTGAATATATTGTTGTCTCCGGGTAGCTTCTGGAGTATGCAAACTGATCGTCGAGGCTAGTGTTCGACACTATCTCCGTAAACGATATTGCTCCGCTACAGTGCTTAACGGATTGTTGCAATTCGTTCCCAAGATACAACGACGACGAACGTCTCGGAATCGTAGCACTCCGATGAACGCTACGGGCACAGAGTATCGAAGTGCAAAGTGCGCCTACAAAGCGCCCATTGCGCACGTGGCGGGTGGCGGGCTCACAGGTGCGAGCACCTGCTCGCCCTGGGCTAAGGGGTCACCTGTCCTTTTATTTTTTGTGTTAACTCCATTAACACATCTTCATTAATAAGTAGAGAATACACATCGAAAATTTTCGATGTGGGACTATTCTCCTATGCACTTTATTAATGAATAACAAATGTTATTTTGGGTTGACTTTAAACATTAACTTCTCATTCACCCTTAATCGGTTTTGAGCAAATTAATAGTCTAAATCTATCTACGCGAATCGTAGATTTCAATTTTGAAGTCAATTACGACTTTCAACAATTGATGGCTTCCTTCCTCTAAATCGTTTTGGTCCATTTAAGGCCCCAATATCCAACAATCCCCCACATGAATGGAAATTAATGCAATGCGTGTATGCATGCTGACATTTTTCAAGAGTCCAATCGATAAGTCACTGCATCGGGAGAGGTAGCTTGTGGCTTTGAACCTTCCGTAGTGAAATGCTATCGAGTATACTAGGCTGCGTAGTGAACGTGATGTCTTGAACTGCTCAGCTGTTGGTGTATACTTAGACAATAACACCCACACAGAGATCTATCTCACCTACTTTAGGTTCTCATGGTTGGTTCCGTTTCGGCCATGGATACCATCTTGGATTCATGAGTGTTTCATTGAAGTGGCCTGTCTTCACACTCACATAGGTGACACTTCTATCAAGAGTATCCTACCATACTCCGCCTTATCAGGTATAGAAGTCACTAAAAGCATAAGCTTAACCTCACTACATGAGGTAGGACAGCACAAATTCATCCTAGGATTGAGATAGAGATAAACTATCTAATGTGCTGGACCACAACTTCTGTAACTTCGTTGTCCCATTGAACCAAGATCTTGGGATCTCCAACAACAAGGTTGGGTTACCGCTACTGCCATTTTTAGTTGTAGATTTTAATCCCATTCCTCTAGATGAGCAGTATACTTGATCTCGACTCAACCCCTTCGTTAAAGGATCTGCCAAATTATCTTTGGACTTAACATAGTCGATTGCAATCACTCCATTCGAGATCAACTGCCTAATGGTATTATGTCTACGACGTATATGTCGTGACTTCCCATTATACATATTACTCTGTGCCCTTCCAATCGCCGATTGACTATCACAGTGGATTAGTACGGCAGGCACAGGTTTCACCTAGCTAGGAATATCTTCCAAGAAATTCCGCAGCCATTCAGCTTCCTCAGCTGCTTTGTCTAGTGCTATAAACTCGGATTCCATAGTTGACCGAGCAATGCAAGTCTGCTTAGTGGATTTCCAAGATACTGCTCCCCCACCGATCATGAATACATATCCACTAGTGGATTTGGAGTCTTTTGTATCTGATATCCAATTAGCATCACAATATCCTTCCAACACAGCGGGATATTTTCCATAATGTAATCCATAGTTCATAGTATATTTCAAATATCTGAGAACTCGCATCAATGCTTTCCAATGGGTGTCGTTTGGATTACTCGTAAAACGACTCAGTTTGTTGACCGTACAGGCAATATCCGGACGTGTGCAGTTTGTGAGATACATCAAACTGCCTATTATCCGAGAATATTCCAACTGCGATATGGTCTCACCATAGTTTTTTGCTAAGTGTTGACTTAGATCCATAGGTGTTTTCACTGTAGAGAGATCGTACGCATTGAATTTTTTCAATACAGATTCTACATAATGGGATTGTGTTAAAACTATCCCTTCTGATGTCCTGAGAATTTTAATTCCCAATATAACATCTGCTTGACCCATATCTTTCATATCAAAATTTCTGGTCAACATTTTCTTTGTAGTCATGATTACATCATGATTACTGCCCATTATTAGCATGTCGTCTACGTATAGATAGACAATTACATAGCCTTCAGGTGTGTTTTTGACATAAATGCATTTGTCACATTTATTTATTCTGAATTCGTTTGACAACATTACTTTGTCAAATTTTTCGTGCCATTATTTAGGCGCTTGCTTAAGTCCGTACAACGACTTAACAAGTCGACACACCTTTTTCTCATTCCCAGGAGCCATGAACCCTTCGGGTTGCTCCATATAAATTTCTTCTTCCAACTCACCATTTAAGAATGCAGTCTTAACATCCATTTGATGTATTTCAAGGTCATACAGTGCTGAAATGGCTATTAGCACTCGTATGGACGTAATCCTTGTCACCGGTGAGTATGTATCGAAGTAATTAAGGCTTCCTCTTGCTTGTACCCCTTGGCTACAAGTCTGGCCTTATACTTGTCAATTGATCCATCAGCTTTATACTTACGTTTTAGTATCCACTTACAACCTAATGGTTTATTACCAGAAGGAAGGTCTACTAATTCCCAAGTATGATTATTCATGATAGACTCAATTTCACTATTGACAGCTTCTTTCCACATTGGAGCATCGGGTCTAGAGAGAGCTTCACTTAATGTTCTTGGTTCCATTTCTGACATGAAAGTCATGAAATCTGGCCCGAACGATTTCTCAACTCTAGCCCGTTTGCTAGGACGTGGCTCTTCACTTTGATCGTCAATAGTCCTTTTATAACAGCTAAGTTCGGTAACGTCATTTTTGTTTGAACTTCCGTTGTTATCACTTTCAACGTTTCCCTTTTTATTTGGGAATACGTTTTCAAAGAATATCGCATTTCGAGATTCTATGGTTGTTCCCACATGTATATCAGGAATATCTGATTTGTGAACTAAGAAACGATATGCACTACTTTTATGGGCATATCCGACAAATATCGCATCGAACGTTTTAGGTCCGATCTTTACTTGCTTTGGTTTAGGTACTTCGACCTTTGCCAAGCACCCCCACACTTTCAGGTATTTGTACGATGGCTCGCGGCCTTTCCATAGTTCATATCGAGTTTTATCATTTTTCTTATGAGGGATTCTGTTGAGAATGTGATTTGCCGATAATATTGCTTCCCCCCACAAGTTTTGAGGTAAGCCTGAATTTATCAACAAGACATTCATCATTTCTTTTAGTGTCCGATTTTTACGTTCGGCAACACCGTTTGATTGAGGTGAGTAAGGTGCCGTTGTTTGATGGATAATGCCAGATTCTGTACAAAATTCATCAAACGGTGCACCATATTCTCCACCTCTATCGCTTCGAATTATTTTAATTTGTTTGTCAAGTTGGTTTTCAACTTACATTTTATAGGTTCCGAACGCTTCTAGGGCTTCGTCTTTACTTTTAAAAGAAAGACATAACAGAACTTTTGTGCAGCCATCGATAAAAGTAATAAAATATTTTTACCTCCTCTAGTTTGCACAAATTTCAAGTCACATAGATCACTATGTATTAACTCTAGAGGAGTTGTCGTCCTTTCCACCGAATGAAAAGGTAGTTTCGTCATTTTCGCTTCCACGCACACTTCACATTTGAGTGTTCCGTCAACATTGACGTTTGGTAATAAATTTAATTTGACGAGACGTTTGAGTATTATTATTCACATGTCCAAGTCGATCATGCCATAAATTAAAACACTCAACAACATAGTTGGAAGCATTTATTTTATTACCATCAAAATTATCGAGTACAGGCATTACAACCATTTTGAATAGACCCTGTTCTAGGTACCCCTTTCCTACGAAGACACCATTCTTCGTAAGTATAAAGTTGTTCGACTGGAACACTAGCTTAAATCCGGCTTTACCAAGTGCTGCTCCAGAAACTAGGTTCTTACTGATGTCGGGAACATGGAGTACATCAATGAGTGTTAGCTCCTTTCTGGACGTCATCTTCAGAACAACTTTTTCGAGTCCAACAATTGGCGACGTCGTGGAATTACCCATATAGAGCTTCCTGCCATTTATCGGAGTATACTTGGAGAACATCGCTTTATCGGAACAGATATGACGAGTTGCTCCAGTATCAATGAACCACTGCTTCGGGTTGGTATCCACCAAGTTGGCTTCAAATACAACCGCAGTGAGATCCAAGTCCTCAAGAGAGGTTGCGACATGATTCGCAACATCCTTTGGTCCATTGGTTGGCTTCTTTGGGCGTCTGCAGTCTTTGAATAGGTGTCCTGCCTTTCCACAGTTGTAGCAGGAGCCTTTGAACTTCTTTGCTTGAGCCTTCCTTTTGAACTGCTTCGGCTTTTTGGCGTTCGGCTCGACCAGGTTGGACATTTCGTCTATAGTCCGCTTGGTTCCTCTGGAGTCGGATAACTTTTGATTATCCTCTTCTATTCGTAGCCTCAGGATCAGGTCTTGCAGCCCTATTTCCTTTTGCTTGTGCTTTAGGTAATTCTTGAAATCCTTCCATGACGGAGGGAGCTTCTCAATTACCGCAGCAACTGCGAATGTCTCGTTCAGCTTCATGCCTTCGGCGTCCAGATCATGCAATATTAATTGCATATCTTGGACTTGAGATGAGACGCTTTTTGAGTCCACCATCTTGAAATCCAGAAATCGACCGACGATGAATTTCTTCAATCCAGCATTTTCGGTCTTGTATTTCTTCTCAAGGGATTCCCACAAAGATTTTGCCGTCTCCAGAGAACAATATACGTTATATAACGTGTTGTCCAAGGCGTTGAGTATATAATTGCGGCACAGAAAATCTCCATGAGACCACGCATCTCTAGCAGCCTTACTTCCTTCCGTAGCGGCTGGCGTGTCTTCGTCAAAAATCGTACAAGGTTTAGCGTTGTTAGATCAATCAACATCTGTCATGATTGTGAACCCAAACTTCGCTTGTCCTCTTCATGGGATTTGAGAAGTGAGTTCGTATTTGTCAATTCTTTGATCAAATATCTTAACGCTCACTGTTGTCTCCGGGTAGCTTCTGGAGTATGCAAACTGATCGTCGAGGCTAGTGTTCGACACTATCTCCGTAAACGATATTGCTCCGCTATGGTGCTTAACGGATTGTTGCAATTCGTTCCCAAGATACAACGACGAACGTCTCGGAATCGTAGCACTCCGACTTCCGAGACCAGCGAACCTTTAGTAGACTTCTTGTACTCTTGAATGCACAAGATGTGATGAATGCTTGAGGAAGAGAAGAGAAGATTGAGTGAGTATTCCATCATCTGGAGGGTTCTATTTATACTGAACGAAGAGGTTGAGTGTCCTTTGGGTGAGTGGATGTGTTCCTTGGGCTGGATCGATTTAGATCATCTATTCTGAAGGGTTGTAACCCTTCACCAAGCCCACTTCAATCTCATCCATCAGATCTGAGGAGTTGTGACCCTCAGATCCCGCCTATTGTCATCAGCCATCGGATCTGGATCCATTGATTCGATGCTTCAGATCAAGCCTCATCCCAGGCCGTCAGATCGTTACTCTTTGCGATCCAACGCTCTAGATCGCATCACAAGCGATCCATCATATCTATTTGATCAACGTTGATCAACGGTAGCCATTCATTCCCTAAGTCAACTGTCCAGTCATCTCCCTTTGCCCACGAGGATGCCGCATAGGCGCTGCCACGTCAGGTAAGAGCCTGACACGTCACCCGAGTGCCACGCAGGCACTGCAATGTCACCTGGAGCATAAATTTAAGCTCCTCAATGCTCCTCGAAGTGCAAAGTGCGCCTACAAAGCGCCCATTGCGCACGTGGTGGGCTCACAGGTGCGAGCACCTGCTCGCCCTGGGCTAAGGGGTCACCTGTCCTTTTATTTTTTGTGTTAACTCCATTAACATATCTTCATTAATAAGTAGAGAATACACATCGAAAATTTCCGATGTGGGACTATTCTCCTATGCACTTTATTAATGAATAACAAATGTTATTTTGGGTTGACTTTAAACATTAATTTCTCATTCACCCTTAATCGGTTTTGAGCAAATTAATAGTCTAAATCTATCTACGCGAATCGTAGATTTCAATTTTGAAGTCAATTACGACTTTCAACAATTGATGGCTTCCTTCCTCTAAATCGTTTTGGTCCATTTAAGGCCCCAATATCCAACATATATTATAAATATAAATATTTAGTTTGATATTGAAAAGAGATTACTTACAAATAAACCTATTGATCACAATTATAAGAAAAGATAAAATAAGGAAAAAGAACATTGAAAGAATGTATTAATAAGAATTATTACTATAGTTAAAAATTTTGCAAAAAATAATTTAGTATTTCATGGTACAAATGAGAAGATTTATCAAGATAATAATGAAAATTTTTTGAAGTTTAACTGAAATGATTGTAGAATTTGATCCTATAATGCAAGAATACCTTAAGCATATTCAAAATGATGAAATTAATTACAGTTGACTAGTGCATGGGGTATTGCCACCATGAGGTCTAGGGATCAATTCCTGTTTAGTAGCTAGGTTCTTGCTCTCCCCCATTCATTGTCATTGCTCAGCTTAATAGCCACCCATGATTTACCTTCTTTCACATAACCTGAGGATGACATGTGAGGGGCTCCTAGGTGAACGTTATCACCAAAATGATAAAATTCATAATCATTATCTTGGTTATAATATAAAAAATGAGTTAATAAATAACTTAGGAAAAGAAATAAAAAATTATAATTAAAAAAATAAAAAATAAAATAGTTTTTAGTTATACATTATTGTACTCCAAATATAAGTCATAAAGAGCAAATGTCTAATATATAATAAAGAAAATTGAACTTGATGTAAATAACATAAGAGGAGAAGGATAAGATAATGAGTTTAATATGAAAGGTAAATAACAAGGCATATAAAAGACATTATTAGATATAAATTCTAGAGATTTTTGCACACCATGTGGTTGTCATTAATTTAGTACTATGTGATATAACTAATTATTGTCCTAATGCTATAATATTTTTTGGTGTGATATAACATATTTACTAATTACTTTCTTCTTCTACAAAAAGATGAAATTTTCTATAAGACCATGTTTCTAATTTAACTCTTAAATTATTATCACAAATATGTTGGGAAAGTCATTTTGGAAATTGTTAAAATAATAAAATATCAAACGTCACAAATAAGAGAAGTTTTATATGAACTTGTAGAAACTAGTGATGATCCTAAAACAAAAGCAAAGCAAAATTCTTTAGCTACATTAAGGTATTTTTAACCCAATGCACGGATACTTTCTAGAATATTACTGATCATACATGTTAATGTAGCTTCAGTAGATTTTTTTTTAAAATTAAAATTAATAAAATCTTATTTATGTTCAATAATATTTCAAGAAAAATTAAATAATTTATTAATTTTATCAACTGAACAAAAATTTATTATCAAAATTTGAAATAAAAATTTAATTAATAATTCTACATTTTAAAAGCCAATAAAACTAAATTTTATATAACAATTTATTATTATAATTAAAATTTTAATTTTTTAGTAACTATTGAATAACTACTGAATAGTTAATAGCTACTGTAATAATACTATAATACCAAAATAAAGTTTTTAGTATAAAATTTCCTATGGAGTATCCTTTTTATTTTTTTTAAATATCTTTTGATGATTATGTTTTTTTTAAAAAATTTTTGTCCATTATTATTTTACCATGATCCGTATTGGAGTGCGAGTAGAGTCCATACAAAGGGCCGACAAAAGAGGTGCATCTTTTTTTCCTTCAGTCATTACCATTTTAAGCTGTTGCACCCTTTCATGAACACCTTTATTTTGCTTTTTATTTTTAAGGTACAAATCATCGTTTCTTTATTATTATTATTATTATTATTATTTTTACTATTTTACTTTTTTCTGCTTTTGTACCTTAGCTTTTTTCCATGTTACATTTCATTTAGCTTCCCAAAAGCCGGCCCTCGTGAAGCAATGATGGCCAAATTAGCATCTTACTCTCATCATTACCGTGGATAAGAAAAAATTCTTATTATTCTCTCTCGCCTTTTGTTTTTTTTTTAAATTATGAAGAAAACATCTCTAATATTTTTCATGCATGTTTTACCTGTTTTCTAGGAGAATACACCGAACCACCAACAACCCTGATATACACACAGAACGCAAGTACTGCATGTGCCATGAATTTAGTACTGGATGACCTAATGCAGCTCCTCACAAACAATATATATATATATATATATACCAACACCCAAAAGGAATATGCCTTCCCATTAGAGCCATACAGGAAGAAGACACATCAACAAGAGATGGAGTGGACGCAAACCTAATCAACCACCGACTGCATGCCTCCTTGTGTTACTTGCTTGCATGCATGCTTGATCTTCATATGGAGTGGGACATATTAAAGTTCTATATGAATTTTCTATAGTCGCTAATATGACACATAAAAACATAAAAATATATTTCCCCGTAATTAAAAAATCTCTTTATAATTTTTTTTTTTATAGATTATACATTATCAATTTTTTTTACATCATTATTAATCCCACCTATATTGTTAATTTTAAGATGAAAGAGAAGGTTTAAAATTTCACTATCACTTTTAAGCTATAAATTTCAAATCTTACATCCATAATTGCTAGAATCGTTTTTGTTAGATTTTTCATTTCATAAATCTCTTTAAAAGGAGACCAGATCTCTTGGTCCACAAAAAAGTAGACCAAAAGATGGACCACTCATAATTACGATTGGATTGTGATCGTGATCTGATCGTAATTAGTTGCGATCCCTCCCTAGGTTCACCGTCCCCACCAGATTATAGTTTGGGTCGGAGTGGGCGGTCGGAGGTCGCTCGAAGGTAGTCCGGAGGCCGCTGGAAGTGGGTAAGTGTCCAGGTTGCCGGGCGCTAAGCGGAGGGCGACCTCCGGGCGGCTTGTGGCTGTCCGCTCCGACCCAAATTATAATCTGGTGGGGACGGTGAATCTAAAGAGGGATCACAACCAATTGTGACCGGATCGGGATCGCATTCGATCGTAATTGCGAGTGATTTATCTCTTGTTCTACTCTTTTGTGCACTAGAAGATCTGTCTCCCTTTAAAAGTCTCCCATTCGAAATGCCCTTACACTAAAAAAATGGGATTATCGACAGAACAATCTATTGTAATTCTGTCTGTGAAGTGGTTTAGTGATAGAATTGAGATAGAAAATCATTTCACGGGAGATAATTCATCAAAAAATATTTTACCGACGAAATCTAAATTCCTTGGTAATATTTTCCAACGTAAATTAAATTTTCATAGTAAGTTTTTTCGACGGAAACAGTGTTTCTGTCAGTATTTACCGATGGAAACAATGTTTTTGTCATCAATATCTATATGAAATTTTCAATGGAAACACTATTTATGTTAAAAATTTCTGGGGGGTTTACTAATAGAAAATGAATTTCCGTCGGTAAAACATTTCGATATTTACCACGGAAACTCTATTTCCGTCGGCAAACCATTTTGATATTTATCGACGGAATACTGATTCCATCGGTATTCTATCGATAGTTTTTTTTTCCAATAGTCATTTATATTCAGGATTATCCTATTTATAATTTCCATATATACAAGAAACTACCATAGACGATGACATTTTATACATACAATCACATACATCATACAATCACATTTTATAGTCCACACATATAAATACATTTCATACATCTTAACAATCCATAGATACATTTCATACAATTCATAATATCACAAATACAAATAAACTAACATCCATACAAACAAACATACTAAATTATGGAAACAAACTAATAGAAAGTATCTAAATATCTAACAATCACAATCATCTAAAATAAACAAAATCTAAACAAATCACAATAATAGAAAAAAACTAAACTATCCAAATATCCAGATCTAAATGTATAGAAAATATTCTAAATAATACACTCATATATAAGATAGTAATAGAAAATCCTGCAGAAAATCAAATATATATGATAGATTTATATATAATTAAAAATTATATATATATATATATATATATATATATATATATATATATATATATATAAAACTAATTTTGATACCTAGATAGAAATGAGCAGATGATAATGGTCATCAATATATCAATAGGCCAAGATTCCTAAAATATATAGTAATACAATATTTAGAAATGAACATATTAGAATATCAAAACAAAATAAATATATTTTCTATGAATTATGTATGATAAATAAAAAATTAAGTTGTAATTGAACAAATCTCAGAAAAAGCTAATCACCATAGTTTGATGGGTCTTGAGTCTCATGTGACTCAAAACCATGTTATGTCTGGGTGAAATTAGTTACGACCGCTAGCATATGGGCCATGAGAGCCTCATGATCGACTCTCCTCTAATCATTAGCAACTCTCCTCTACTTCTCAGTGGCTATCTACTGATTCATCCTTTGATTCATTCAGGCAACTTAAGCTCATAGTTCTTGATTTTCCTATCTTAAAGACTGTACCTCAGTAGAAGAAGATGAAGAGGGACTATCCCAACCCCTAGGAGTCCTCAAACGATCAAATGTGACTTTGGCCTAGGAGCTAAGGCCATAGAGGGTGGAGTTTTTTTGTTCATCTACCAACAATATCATAATAAATCTCATTTAGCACATCAGTGGATAGAGGTTGTGACTCCCCCTCCCTCTGTGGGTGGCTGAGATGCTTGAACCACTTTATTTGTCATTTATAATATGATTAATATTCAATTTGATCATGATTACTAAAGTTAATAAAGATAGAAATAATTAAATATAATAAAGTTAATAATCTTATGTGTATGGCATGAGATCGAGGATCAACAAATATATCATCCTTCATTTTATGGGTCTTGAGAAAGATCTTCATACAAGTGAGTTTGCGGGCTAGTTCACATCTTGCATACACAAATAATATGGGATAAAATTATATAAGTTTGGTAATAAATATAAAATTTTCTTATATAACTTTAAATTAAACTCACCAGATCTATGACATACTCAATAATAGATCTAGATCTTGACATATGCCGAACGATTTTGGAGCATACACAAAAACTTGTTACGAACCGAAAGTGCACGGTTACATCGTCAGTAATATAAAAGATATAGAACCCATATGGACTGTTGATTAATAACTAGTTGACTTCACACGGTGAATTATCTAGACTAATGAAGGTTGGTTTGAAAAGAGAGAGTAAGAGGTTGAGAGGAGAGAGAGCGAGAGAAGAAAGAGAGAGGGTGGATCTTGAGAGGGGTTGAACTAAGAGGATGTGGGAAATGATTTGAGATGAGATTCTAGGATTTCGGTTTCCTTGTGATGCTAGGCGATATTACATAAATTGCTTAGTTCCTATCCTCTATGTTCATGCTCTTGTAGGAAGTTAGATTCATTACCGACTCTCCCCTGCAGTGGAGAAGCAGGCATGATCTCCTATTCTATGACATATGCTACTAAATGGAAGTGATTCCTATAAAGTCCATTAATGGGTTACCCTTGTCACTAGGGTCCCTTGGTCATGCATATAAGAACACACTAACACACAATAACTTAGAAATAGAAATAGTGATTACTCCCGATTCTCTACTTCCTTGTGGAGATTTGCTTCTCCTTTCAAGTTGATACTCTAGATGCCCGTTAATGGGTAATCCCTATCACTAAGGCCCCTCGGTCATACGATCTAGGGTATTTTCCCTACAAGATCCATAATTCTACACAACCATTCGATAAAACATGTAAAAGATATATATATGCTTCACACACACATTTCATCAAACATGAATAAGGCATCAAACAAGTCATTGAATAGAAACATGATAAATCTACATAGTTTTACATCTTCATCACATCACAAAAACTCCCTAATCCTAGAAAGGAGATCTACTCCATTGTAAAGGAAGAACAACCTTAAAACATAAAGTAAAGCATACTTACAACCCTAGATGTGAGAAGAAGGGGAAGAAGAGATGCTTGCCGATGTTTCCGATGTCTTGGGGATGCCTCCTTACTCCGGAGATGGACGGATCATCAAGGGATGGAGGTGAATGAAGCTCTAAGGTTTCCTCCTAAGGGGAGAACCCTTCCTTAAGGAGAGGGACGAAGTCCCAAACCTAAGATTCCACAAAAATGGGAGAAAAACCCCTTAAATAGGGTTGGACACAGGCTTCACATGGCCCGTGCCACGGCTGTGTGGAATCCACATGGCCAAGGTTTGCCTCGATGACACGGCTGTGTTGATTCGCACGATCGTGTCTAGCTTGGCCTCTGGATGGGTTGCATGACCATGTGGAGTCACACGACAGTGTTCTTCTTTTCCTCTGTTAGGCCACATGGCCGTGTTGAGTCACACGTGTTAGGACCCTTGGTGGCCAACTAGAGGGGGAGGGGGGTGAATAGCCCTTGTACAAAAATAAAACAAAAAGACCTTTCTCAGATTTACAGCTTTATAAATCTAACACTTGCATAAGTATAATAAAGAAACTAAAAGACAGAGGCACCGAGAATTTACTTGGTTATAACCGGGGAGGTTGTTAATCCAAGGAAGTAAAGCACACTAATTTCTACTTCAGATAGAGAAGTCTCTTTATAGCAATGATAGCATAGAATCAGAGCTAAACAAAAAACTAAAAGCGTACAAGTGTTATTTCACAGTTTCTTGTACTTGTTAGCTTCTGGGAGCAGGGCTATTTATATAGTCCTACTCAGGGCGCCTAGAAGCGTTCTACGTGCTTGAAGTGTGATAGAAATTTATCCCTAATGCAACAGTCAAAAGCCACGTCGATCTAGAAAAAAAATTGAGTTTCGGGCGCCCGGAAGTTCGGGCACCCCGGGCATCAGAAGTCAGCCTTTTGCTGACTTTTCATCCAGGCCTCCTTCTTCGGTTCCGCTCTCCTCGGTCTGGGTCTTCCACTCTGGCTCTGCTCGCTTAGGCAATTTCAGCCATCCAGAATCGGGCTCACTCGAACCCAACTTCCGGCCTTCTCGAGCAAACTTTCGCTCCGGCTTCTCGACCCTCGGAATCACTGCTTGCTTCCTTCTCGTCCGCCAACGTACTCTTCCACATCTTTTCGTCCCTTGGACAGCTACATCTTTTGCTCCTCGAATAATCTTCTATTTTGGCTTCTCGTCCCTCGGAAACACTGCGCGCTACCTTCTCGTTCGCCGGTATACTCTTCACAGCACCTCGTCTCTCAGACGTACTGAGCCCGTCGGCTCTCTCTCGTGTCATCCTTTTCGCTAGCTACGTCTTTCACTCGACACCCTGTGCTTCTAAGTTCCTGTACACTTAGACACAAGGTTAAACATAACAAGACTTAACTTAACTTATTTGATCACATCAAAACTACCTTAGAGTACCAACAATCTCCCCTCTTTTGATGTGAGCAACCCAAGTAAAGAATTTTTTAATTTAAAAATTCTTAAAAAATTATATTTAGATAAATAACTAAAAAACTTTTCAGAAAAGTTTTCTTAGTTAGCAAGGATAACTCTTGAAAATTTTGAATAACAAAATTTAAATACTAAGATTTTTCTATAGATGAATATTGAATTCCTCTTTCTCAAAAAAATTGGGATCAAATTGTTAGTGCAGGAAGCACCAGATGATCAAACCTGTGTTTTGATAATGGCAAAGGATTCAAATGTTAAGATGTTTTGTTGTCTAATAAGGTTGATCGAGCTTGCAGGAAAGTCCTAAATTGTCTTAGGCAAAGTCATAGTGGATTCTAGACAGGTGGAAAACCCTAGGGGGTGGTAACCCTAGGTCCTAGGGGATGGTAACCCTAGGTGATGAAAACTCTTAGCTGTGGTTAGGCAGGTGGAAAATCCTAGGGGGCGGTAACTCTAGGTCCAAGGGGGTGGTAACCTTAGGCGAAAAGTCTTGGCAGGTTGATCGCTTCGGGAAAAATCTTAGAGTCGGGGACTCTAGGTTGAAATCCTAGTGGTCGCAGATTGGGTGGAAGTCTGGACAGGCCATGGAGCGGACGTCCAGCATGAAGACTGGAAGCCTTGAGCGCTGAACAAAAGTCCAGTTGGTCTGGAGGAGCGGTCTGGCAACAGATAAACTCTCCTGAGAGGAGTAGATGAGGATGCATTCCCCGGTGAGGGAATAGTAGGCATTGGTTCGACCTAGGGTTTCTAGAGGCGAAATTCGAAGTCAAAACAGGACAGCCCGAAGACTATCAAAATAACTTATTATTTCATATTTTATTGTTCTAACTCTATTTTGTAGGATTTATTTTGTATTTTGGACTAACGCATCTTGCAGGGAGAGAAAAGGACTTAAAAGCCTCAGATAAATAGTTCTCGAGGCGCCCTCCATGGAGCTTGGAGGCGCCTCGGGTGCCTTGGTCGATAGCCTTGCGTAGTAAGGCACGAAGGTGCCATCCAAGGAGATGGAAGGCGCCTTAAACGCTGGATAGAGGGCGCCCTTCATAGAGCTTGGAGATGCCTTCGAGTGGATAAGCAGCGGACGCCATAGAGCTTATCGACGCTATGAAATCGGGATAAGTATCCTCGCTGAAGGCACCTCCTATGGAGGTTGGAGGCGCCCTTAATGACTTACTTAAACCTAATTCGAGCAGAGGCAAATTAACATATTAAAAATTTGCAAGTCTTCTTCTGTGTACTGCTCAAAAGACATTCTGGCAAAGTCATAACATTGTTTCAATAACCAAAGCTCCAATTCCATATTTCTTAGTTGTTGGTATATTTTTACTACACTTAATTAGTTGTACTTTAATTTATAATATTTTGGATTGATAGTGAATTGCCCAAAGTAAACACTCAACGAGTGTGGGCCTTGGAGTAGGAGTCGTCACAAGCTCCGAACTAAGTAAAACCAACTTGTGTTATTGTTTTCTTTAATTGTTCTTATTCCGCTGTAATTTACTCGATTCTTTCAAAATGAATGAATTAGCCACGAGTGCTATTCACCCCCCTTTAGTGCTTCTCGATCCTACAATTGATATCAGAGTGAGACTGCTCTAATTTAGTGAAATCACCAATCGAGCAGGGGGATTCTTTTTTCAAAAACAAAATTACATATCGTTTTTGCTTAAAAAAGATTCTTACGCCTTTCATTTTTTTCCTCCAAAACTGTTTTTGAAAAATTCATTTTTATCTTTTCACCATTGGTCAATATTGACAAAATATCACACTTAACAAAATTTGAATTAATTTCTTTTATTAATATTTTTTTTCTAGAAATTAGTGAATTGCTATTTTTATTTTTCTCCCGCACTACTAATCCAAGACCAAGTCTTAGAATATTTGTTATTATTTCTTTTGTGTGCGAGATTCCTCTTTAATGGCCCACCAAGAAGGGTATAGCACTGCATACCCTCCCCTCTTCTCTGGCGAAGACTTCGGCTACTGGAAGAGCCGAATGAGTACCGCCTCAAGATGCAAGTCGAGATGTGGATAATCATCCAAACTGGTCTAGAACTCCCACTCGACGGTATTGGAAAACCAGTATCATGCCAGAACTGGGACACAACCTTGATGAAGAAAATTGAGGCCGATACCAAAGCAACATGCACTCTGCAATGCAGCTTAACCAAAGAAGAACTGAACCAGATTGATCCCTTCAATAGTGCAAAGGAGTTATGGAAAAAATTAATCGAGCTGTACGAAGGGACCTATGATACTAAGGTAAGTAAAAGGGATTTAATTTTAAATAAATTGTATAACATAAAAATACAGAATGACGAATCTGCGAGTCAATTACATGCACACATCCAAGACCTTCTCAACGACCTCCACACAATCAGTCAAAAGGTGGAGAACCATGACGTTATAAGGTATGCATTAAACGCTTTTCCGAGGAATCCATTGTGGGCATTAATGGTAGATGCTTACAAGGTATCCAAGGATCTCTTGACAATTAGATTAGATGAATTATTTTCAGAATTTGAGTTACACGAGCAGACTAATGCATTATCGGGTGAGAAAGGTATTACTTTGATTACAGGTGCAAGCAAAACGAGAGAACCAAAAATCAAGCACCGAATCTGAAGATGAATCAGATCTCGAAGACGATATCACCATCGAACTAGTCAAACTAGTTCGGAAAGCACTCAAGAAGAAGAAGGTGACTCAATCGAACTCGAAGACCAACTCTGGAGTTATCTGCTATGGCTGCAACAAGAAGGGACACTATAAACCTGACTGTCCAAACCAGAAGTACGGAAAAAGGAAGGCGTTGAAGTCAACATGGTCTGAGTCATCGGAAGAGTCGGATGAAGAAGAACGCAAAAACAAGCTTCCTCACTCTACTGGTACAAGCGTACATTGCCGAAGCTGACTCTGAGTCTGAAACCAAGAGCGAATCGGAAATCAAGTCTGAAACTAGCCACGGTTCCGTATCGATTTCTGAAGGGCAAAACACCAATGTAAGCTCTCTGCAAGTAGATAAACTGTATAGTTTAATTAACTATTTAATGCGCAAATTAGCTAAGTCAAATATCCAAGTCAAGTCACTCCAAAAAGAGGTAACAACCCTTAAGGAAGTGATTAGCCCAAGCTCTTTGACTGAACCTATTCAAACTGGAACTTTAACTCAGGTTCAATAACTTGAGAAAGAAAATTTCAGTCTGAAAGATCGAGTCAAGGAACTTAAGGACACGTTGGAACGGTTCACCTTAGGTTCCAAGAATTTTGATATGATTCTTGGAAAATAAAGAGCCGTTTACAACCGATCCAGACTTGAATTTAAGGCTAAACAAAAATACAGATCTTACTTATCACTTGTAAATAGAACAAATAGAAAATTAGTCCAAGCATGTGTCTCCAAGTCAAACTTAATTAATCAGGTTGGACTTGATCAATATTGGGTCCCCAAAAATCAAATCCACTACCTTGATAAACCCTATTGAGGCTATGATCCAGGAAATCGATAGAAAGACCATTTTTAACAATAGATAGATTTGTTTGATGCTTGCTTTACTGTTTTACATGCTTAGACTAGGGTAGATAATGACCTAGGCTTGATTCACACTTAACTAGTTAGACCAAGGAGTTTCAGAAAGAAAATTAAATATCTAATTTATTTGAAAGGCTTTGTCTAAAAGTAGTGGATGATCCTATACCCAAGAAGGCCTAGTGCCTCGCCACATCCTGAGAGCCAATCATTGAAATAAATATTTAATTAGCTAACTATTAAATCTTAATCTAACTCAAATGTTGATCAATCCTTAGATTAGAATTTAAATTGAAGATTAAATTAATTATCTCACAAAATTACTAAGATTTCCTGATTGAAAATCTAGAAAAGGATGAGATGGATCTAGGTTTAAAAAGTAGTTAATCAAACCTAAATTAATTAAACTCAATTCAATCAAGTTAACTCAATTAAAATTCAATTAAATTTAAAATATAATAAATTTTAAAATCTAATTAATTTCACAAGTATAATTAATTTCAAAATTTTAATTAACTTTCAAATCTTACTAATTTTTAAATATTAATTAACTTTTAGATCTTAATTTTAACATGATAGTTAATTTTCAAACATTAATTTTAAAAGCTTAATTAATTATAAAACTCAAATGATTTTAAAAATATTAATTATTTTCAAATGTTCAATTGATCTTCAAATTTTAATTATATTTTAAAATTAGAAATTCAAACTTATATTCTAAAAATTTAAAATTCAAAATTTAAATTTATTCTAAAATTTAAAATTCAAACTCATTGAAAATTCAAACTTATATTTTAAAATCTCAATTTTAATTATTTTAATATTGATAAAATTAAAATAAACTTAACTCTATCTCACACAAACTCATAAGTTTTACATCTTTGATAACTTAGAAAGGGTGAGATGGAAAATCAGAAAAATAGAAAACTACCTTGGAAAATTAGAAAAATAGATTATTTCTTTTATCTTATACATGCTTAGACTCTAGGATCCTCAAATATTTTTAGGATTAATTAAGGGGGCGTGAAAGGAAGGTTAAGATATTAATTTTTATTTATTTTAAACATAGGTTTTAAAAGTTAAACTTTTCAAAAGTTTAATATACGTTTGAAAGAGGAAGTTTAATTTGTTTAAAACTATCTTTGAAAAGAAAAATAAATTATTTTTGAAAAGATAAAAACTAAGTATTTGATAAATTATTGTTAAGTATTTTTCAAAGAAATCTTTTACTTAGCTAATTTTTTAAAAAATATTTTTAAAGCTAAGTTTTTATCAAAATCTTTTTAAAAGCTAAGCTTTTATGATATTTTTTTTTAAGCCAAGTACTTAACTAAGCTTTTATTAAATTTTTTATAAGCTAAGTAATTAACTAAGCTTTTATCAAAATCCTTTTTAAGCCAAGTACTTAACTAAGATTTTATCAAAATCTTTTTAAAGCTAAGTTGTTTTTTCAAAATCTTTTTAAAGCTAAGTTTTTATCAAAATATTTTTAAAGCCAAGTTTTTATCAAAAGTTTTTCAAAAACCTAAGTACTTGATAAAGTTTTTTGAAAAAGCTAAGTATTTTCAAAGTATTTCTAATTTAGCTAAGTGTTTGTCAAAACAATTATTTTCAAAGATAAGTTTAGCTAAGGTCTTTTGAAAAAGCTGACTCACTTTCAACGCTTAAAAATTAGCTTAAGTCGAATAGAGTAAAAACCTTTTTGTCAAATAACCTTTCCTCCCTAAATTGTTTTTGATATATGACAAAGGGGGAGAGAATGGTCAAAAGTTAAGGGGAGTGATACATTAAGGGGGGCTAATACTTAGTGAGAAAATGCTATATTTTTCTTTAAATGTTTTTCATTAAACTGCTATATATTTACTTAACTTTTGAACCTGGTTGCCATAATAAAAAAGGGGGAGATTGTTGGTGCAGGAAGTACCAGACGATCAAACCTATATTTTGATAATGACAAAGGATTTAAAAGTTAAAATGTCTTGTTGTCTAATAAGGTCGATTGAGCTTGCAGGAAAGTCTTAAGTTATCTTAGGCAAAAGTCCTAGTAGATTTTAGGCAGGTGGAAAACCCTAGGGGGTGGTAATCCTAGGTGATGAAAAGTCCTAACTGCGGTTAGACAGATGGAAAACCCCTAGGGGGTGGCAACCCTAGGCGGAAAGTCTTGACGGGTCGAGCACTTTGGGCAAAATCCTAGAGTCGGGGACTCTAGATTGAAATCTTGGTGGTCGGAGACTGGGTGGAAGTCTGGACGGGTCGTGGAACAAACGTCCAGCATGAAGACCGGAAGCCTTGGGCGCTGAGCAAAAGTCCAGTCGATCTGGAGAAGCGGTCTGGCAACAGGTGTTGGTGTGGTTAGCACTAACGATCTAACTCAGGTTTTGATGAATGACAAATCAGGTTAAGTTAGGTTTGTCGTTATCTAACACTCTGAATGAGTGTGCAGGCTAAGACCAGACAGGTCGATGGGCTGACTGGATGTCTGACACGAAGTCCAAGTGGGTCCACGGGCTGACCGGACGCTTGGCACGAAGTCCAAATGGGTCGACGGGGTAACCAGACATTTGGCACGAAGTCCAACCGGGTCGAAGGGCTGACCGGACGCTTGGCACGAAGTCCATTTAGGTCGACGGGCTGACCAGATAGCTGGCGAGAAGTCCAGACGGGTCGAAGGGCTGACCGGACGTCTGGCAGGTGAGTCACTGGAAGGGAGTGACTGTGTGGACGCATTCCCTGGAAGGGAACATTATGCGTCGATCCGACTTAGATCCATTTCGGATATCTAAGTCGAGATCGTGACTAGATTCCGGTCTCGGAAAGACGGAATCTAAATCATACTCTTGATATTGAATTTATAAAACTGTGCTAACACTTTGTTTTGCAGGAAACATATTATATATTTGCCTCGGACTAACCTTGTCTTGCAGGAGAAGGAATCTCTGGAGAAAGGTGGTCCGGGCGCTCGGAATAGGTCCGGGCACCCAGGAGGCAATTTTATCCTGAACACGTCGTCGCCACGTGGAGCTCGCTGGTTGGACCTGCCACGTCTCACCAGGGCGCCCGGAAGGGATTCGGGGCGCCCCGAGCCTCATATAAAAGGAGGGTCAGGGGTGGAGCTCAGAACAACAATTGACAAGAAGATCTTCTACTACTTGCTCTGCTGCTCTGCGCTTCTGCGATGCTAACGATGCTCCGACAACGCACTTTTTCCTTTTTGATTTATTCCTTTGTTGGTATTGCTTTTATTTTCATTAGCATTTTCTGTACTTAGTTTGTAATAATTTTTGAACTGCTAGTGATTGCCCACCGAAAGCACTCAATGAGTACGGGCCTTGGAGTAGGAGTCGACACAAGCTCCGAACCAAGTAAAATTGATATGTGTTAGCATTGCTTACTTTTTCCGCTGTGCTTAACTCTTTTTGAAAGAATTTTCGTAATCGATATTCACCCCCCTCTATCGAAACATCACGATCCAACAAGTGGTATCAAATCAGGTACTGCTCTGATTTGGTGCAACCACCAATCAGACAAAAGGGGGTATTTTTAAAGAAAAATTAGATATCGTTCATTCTTAAAAGCAAGGATTATGAGACACTGCAGGATTTCATGGACAATGTTTGTAGCATTTTGCTTAAGGACAAGCAAGGGTACAAATCTGGGGGTGTGATGTGCGCAAATATTATGATCTTCTACACATATTTTAGCGCACATGCACTTGACTTATGCACATATATTCTTCACATGATCACATCTTTTATCTTATATTCATAATATCTATTGTTTTGTTCGGATATCTGCTCTTTGTTTGGTTTTGTGTTGATAGGAAAGATTTTTGGAGCTTGAATGGAGAGTATTGATGCACCAGAACCAACCAAACAACACGGTCGTGCGACCCTGCATGACCGTGTGGCCAAACAGGAGAGGAAGAGCACACGATCGTGCAACCCTGCACGACCGTGCGACCAAAATAGCAGCCAGTCAGCACACGGTCGTGCAACCCTGCACGGCCGTGCCACCCCAGGCAGAGAAGGAGACTTACACGGTCGTGCACCCCTGCACGGTCGTGCCCTAGGAGACAGAGCCCAGGGGCAACATGGTCGTGCGACCCTGCACGACCGTGCAGCCACACCAGAATCGGAGGAGGGCACGACCGTGCCACCCTTACACGGCCGTGTCGCGGCAGCCAAACCCTAAGACTATATAAGGGGTTTAACCCTTTTTGCCAAGGGGGGAGGCGAGCCGTCAGGGAGAAGAAGATCTTGGAGCAATTCTACACCACTTTGGACCGCCGTTCAGTGAACTTCCACCACCACATCGACTCCAGAAGCTGAGAGTTGGATCCGAAGGCCACCCTTCGACACCCGATAAGCTTATTCCTTCTTACTAAGAATTATATGTTTGTCTATACTATGTTTTTGGATATCTCTCTAGCATTCATGGAGTAGATCCCTTGTTCTGGGATTAGGGAGTAGTCGTGGTACGGATCGATGTAAAACTCGTATTGTGTTTATACTTGTTGGATGAACTTTCATGCTTTGTTTCAATTGCTTACTTTTGATTGTGAAGAACTTGTCAGTCTCGTAGAGGATTACCTCTAGATCGTATACCCGAGGGACCCTAGTGACAAGGGTAACCCGTTCACGGACATCTAGGATAGCTCCTTGAGAGGAAGACAGATTCTCCCCAAGGGAGCGAGAGACCATGCTTAGCTCTACTCACTATTCTTAATTTACCAGTTAGAGTTATGTCCTCAAGATTTGCCGAGGTACCCTAGTGACAGGGGTAAACCGTGATAGGACTTCTTAGGGCATTATCCTATTCTGGCGCTTGAGAGTACCTGCTTAGCTTCCGACAATAGCAGGAATAAGGACAGCGAGAGTAAGACAAACCGAGACACATCAATACTATCATGACGAAACCGACCCTCTAGAACTCCTCATCACCAAGTGAATATTTCATCCTTGCGACTCTCGACTCTCTCCCTCGACCTTTCTTTTCCCTTAGCCTGATCAAGACCATTGGTAGTCTAACTAACCATAAGTGAGCGATTGCTAGTGCTTATAGCCAGTCCCTGTGGGATCAATATTTTTATTAGTGACGATGAATCTGTGCACTTGCGAAAGCGTAATAAGTTTTTGGCGCCATTGCCAGGGACTGCATCCATAACACTAGCTAAGTCATATTGGATTAGTCTAGACTTTATTTTCTGCATTTTAATCCTTTCTTCTAACATTCCTTATTTCGTATCGTCATTGTCTAAAATTCTATATCTTGTTATTGCATAGAACTAACCTGGCAAGAGATTCCGACCCACATGTTAGTGTATTGCACACCCCTGGTTGTTTCGAAGGTGGCATAATGTTAGAACGGCTGAAGGACTATGGAGCCCCAAAGTCAGTTAAAGAACTGGGACCTGTTGTGTTTCCAGAGATTCCAGCGAAGAGTTTTATGCTCAGACCCTCATTTGTCTCAAAGGTTCAAGAAAATCAATTTGGGGGATCAGACTCAGAGAATCTTTATCTGCATCTCCTGGATTTCCACAGCTATTGCAACACGCTGAGAGTTGAAGGAGTCCCGGCTGAGTCGATACAGCTTATAGCTTTCCCATTTAATCTCAGGAATAATGCAAAGGTTTGGTTTAACACCATGTAGCCAAGAAGTATCTGGACATGGGAAGAATTGGAAGAAAAATTTCTAAACAGATACTTTCCCCCGAAAAGGACTGCACATTTGAGGGATCAGATTCTGCACTTCAAGCAGCGCGATGAGGAGGAATTGCATCAAGCTTGGGACAGATACTTATCAATCCTATATCAATGCCCACATCATGGTATTCAGAGCTGGTTGATTCTTCACATATTCTACATCGGACTCTCTTTCCAGAACAAGAACCTTCTAGATGCTGCAGCTGGAGGATCACTCATGGAGAAGGGTTTGGATGAGGCACGAGAAATAATCCATACGGTGGTATCCAATCTCAGCAAGTAGTCAGGACAAGATGTGGTGAACTTATCTTTACGCCCGATCGAACCCAAGGAAAAAGGGGGAACACTGATGGACAAGAGCAAGTCAGAACACACAGAAAATGAGGCTCAGGAAGATCTGGAGGAGTCTCTCAACATACGATGCAAAGATGCAAAAAGAATTTTCCCTTGGTATGGAGAAGCCCTATTAAGATCACCAGGAGGCTTAATATCTACCTCAGCATCACTCATCGAGGAGGGTCTGGATGGTGACGATGATACTAAAAGAGTGGTTCAGAAAACTGAGAAAGCTCCAGAAGAAGTCGTGGTGGACGAGGAAATGCGGCTACTGGAACAGGAACCAGCCCTGCCTGAAATTACACCACCCCAAGTGGAATTGAAACCTCTGCCACCCAATCTTAAATATGTGTTCCTAGGCCCAAGTTCCACCTTTTCAGTAATCATTAATGTGGATTTAACTGAGGTAGAAACACATAAATTGATCAAGGAGATGAAGGCACATAGGAAAGCGATCGGGTACACCATTGACGACATTAAAGGGATCAATCCTTTAGTATGCATGCACAGAATTCTCCTTGAAGAAGGATATAAAAATTCAGTTGAGCATCAACGAAGATTGAATCCAAATTTGAAAGAAGTGGTGAAGAAGGAAGTAATGAAACTTCTTGATGCAGGGATTATTTATCCTATATCGGATAGTGAATGGGTTAGTCCGGTCCATGTGGTTCCTAAGAAAGGAGGAATGACGGTGGTTAGAAATGAGAACAATGAATTAATTCCTACAAGGGCAGTTACAGGATGGCGGATGTGCATTGATTATAGAAAGCTGAACAAGGAAACTAAGAAAGACCATTTTCCCTTGCTATTTATTGATGAGATGCTAGAAAGGTTGCCAAAACACTCTTACTTCTGCTATTTGGATGGTTACTCTGGCTTCTTCTAGATCCCTATTTATCCCTTGGACCAAGAAAAGATGACCTTTACATGCCCTTTCGGTACCTATGCTTATCGACGAATGCCTTTTGGGCTTTGCAACACACCAGCTACATTTCAGCGATGTATGATGGCAATATTCTCAGATTTCACAGAAAAGATTATGGAAGTATTTATGGATGATTTCTCAGTCTATGGGAACAACTTTTATTCATGCCTTCTGAATCTTTCCAAAGTTCTCCAGAGATGTGAAGACGTAAACTTGGTCCTAAACTGGGAGAAATGTCATTTCATGGTCAAGGAGGGAATTATGTTAGGACACAAGATTTCGGAACGAGGAATCGAGGTTGACAAAGCTAAGATAGAGGTAATTGAGAAACTACCCCCACCTCTTAATGTGAAAGGGGTTAGGAGCTTTCTGGGGCATGCTGGGTTTTATAGACGTTTCATCAAAGATTTTTCAAAAATTTCCAAGCCACTAACCAACCTATTGATCAAAGACGCTGAATTCTGTTTTGATAATAACTGTACTAAAGCATTTAAGAAGATAAAAAATGCTCTCATCTCAGCTCCTATAATTCAGGCCCCGAATTGGGAGCTCCCATTTGAAATTATGTGCGACACCAGTGACTTTGCAGTGGGCGCAGTTCTAGGGCAAAGGAAAGACAAAGTTCTGCACGTAATTCACTATGCAAGCAAGACATTGGACGTGTCCCAGATGAATTATTCTACTCCTGAAAAGGAATTGTTAGCCATAGTGTTTGCAATCGACAAGTTCAGGTCCTATCTAGTGGGTTCAAAGGTGATAGTGTATTCGGATCATGCTACCATAAGATATCCGCTCAATAAGAAAGACGCCAAACCCCGTTTGATTAGGTGGATCTTGCTTCTCCAGGAGTTCAATATAGAAATTAGGGATACGAAAGGAGCGAAAAATGTTGTAGCTGATCATCTATCCCGAGTGTGGCCGAATGAGCAAAGAAATGTAGATTTTGATCCTCCCATAAATGATGTTTTCCCTGATGAGCATCTGCTGGCAGTAAATTCTGAAGGAATTCCTTGGTATGCGGATTTTATAAACTATCTTGCAAGTGGAGTACTTCCCCCGAATCTTACTTGGCAATAGAAGAAGAAATTTTTCTCAGATGTCAAACATTACATATGGGACGAACCTCTACTTTTTAGGAGATGCGGAGACACAATCTACCGAAGGTGTGTACCGGAGGATGAGGTCAAGGACATTCTATTTCACTGTCATGCATCTCCTTATAGTGGGCACTTGGGAGTATCAAAAACTGCAGCAAAGATTTTACAAGCAGGATTCTTTTGGGCAAATCTATTTAGAGACATGAAAAATTTTGTGCAGACCTGCGACCAATGTCAAAAGACTGGAAACATTTCTAGAAGAAATGAAATGCCACTGAACTGCATCCTCGAAGTGGAATTGTTTGATGTGTGGGGGATAGATTTCATGGGACCCTTTCCATCATCATGTGAAAACAATTATATTCTGGTGGCAGTAGATTATGTATCTAAATGGGTGGAAGCTATAGTTTCTCCTACCAGTGATGCCAGAACGGTAATTAAACTTTTTAAAAAAGGTGATTTTCCCATGATTCGATGTGCCTAGGGCAGTCATCAGCGACGGGGGCTCACATTTCATAGAAAAACAGTTTGAGAATTTGTTAAAGAAATATGGAGTCAGTCACAAAGTTGCGACACCCTACCATCCCCAGACCAATGGACAAGCTGAGATTTCCAACCGGGAGATCAAGGTAATATTAGAGAAGACGATGTCTAGTTCTCGCAAAGACTGGTCGTTGAAACTGGATGACGCTTTATGGGCATACCGTATTGCATTCAAGACTCCAATTGATACGACCCCATTCAGATTGGTGTATGGAAAGCCGTGTCATCTTTCGGTAGAGTTAGAACACAAGGCTTATTAGGCAATTAAACAGCTTAATATGGATATGAAGATGGCAGGAGACAAAAGGAAACTCCAATTAAATGAACTTGATGAGCTGAGGATGGACGCCTATGAACATGCCAAATCATACAAAGAGAGAATCAAGAGATGACATGACCAACATATCATGCGAAGAGAATTCTGAGAAGGGGACTTAGTGTTCCTATTTAACTCGAGATTGAAGCTCTTCCCTGGAAAGTTAAAATCAAGGTGGACAGACCCATTCCAAATCAGAAAGGTCTACCCGTTCGGAGCTGTTAATATTTGGAACGAGGACCTAGGAGAATTTAAAGTGAACAGGCAGCGTCTGACAAAGTACCTTCATGATGTAGCTCTATAGGATGATATGCGAACATACTTATCAAATCCGCGCCCCCCTGAATGAGTCAATACGGGGTCGAGCTAAAGACCTAAAACAAGCGCTTCTTGGGAGGCAACCCAAACATTTTTCATTTTAATTTATCATTCCCTATGTGTTTTTGTTTCTTTGGCAAGTTTGATCGATTATTATTCATCTTTCAGGATGTGCATGTCCTCCACGAGATGGCCGTGAGCAGTTCATGGGCGTGGAGGCATCGGAGGAGCTGAAACAACGAAGGACGAGTCATTCCGAGTTAAAAGGGGGTGGTTGTGCAACCCTGCACGACCGTGTGGCTTATACAGAAAGGGAGGAGACAGGGGCTGTGCAACCTTGCACGGCCGTGCATAGCCGACAGAGGAGCGGAAGTCATCGGCCGTGCCACTCGGCACGACCGTGTGACCTGAACCGAGAGGAAAAGTGGGCTGGCCGTGCCATTAGGCACGACCGTGCAGAGAGATCAGTGGCGAAGGAGGTGGCCGTGCCAAACAGCACGGTCGTGCGAACCTGATAATAAGGGGGGCCGTGCAACCCTACACAGCCCGGCCCAGGTTCCCTTTATATTAGGGCACGGGGGTACGGAGGCTTGCACACCTGTGCCGCCTCTTTCTCCCCCGCCCCCAACCCTCCTCTCTTGCTCTCAAGCTCCCTAAAACTCAACCACTCCTCTCCACATTCATCCAACTTATGTTCTCATCATCCGGATTATCAAGCTCTCGCCAAAGAAAAGGGAAAGAGTCATTGGTAGTCTCAAACAAGGAGAATGCACGCTTGAAGGGTATATCAAACAACTTTGACATTATTTTCTCTAATGATGATCAATTAAATCATTATCGTTCTTTATCTAAACATCCCATTTTAAGCACAAGATTTATGGATCGAGAGACGTTAGAAATAATGGGGTTTGGAAATGATATTGATTGGTTGCTTGATAGAATAGGTTGGACTAGTATAATGAAACTAAGGTACCCAACTTATCCTCGTATTGTGTTGGAAGTTTAAAGCTCGATTTTCGTCGATAATGTTCAAGGAGAAGGGAAATTAAAATTTCGTCTATTTAATGATGACTACGAATGGAATCTTGAAGATTTTAATATATGCTATGATTTTCCTAGAGATGATACATGTATTATGCTGCCGACTTTTGAAAAGTCAAATTTATGGGAAGAAATGGGCGGCGAGTACGGTTTTAATCCACACAACTCTTATGGTAGTAGTATCATTAACCCGATCTTTCGATATGTCCATATGATGATGAGAAACACGATATTTGGGAGGGGCGATAAAGATGAAATTGTAAGACTTTTAGACTTATATTGTTTATGGGGAATGGTAGAAAATGTACCTATTAAGTCAGGTTATTTTTTTTTGAAGCACTTGGTTAAGTTAGAAAAAATTTCCTCCTCTACCCCCATTGTTCTAGGTGGGTTGCTCACTCATATTGCAGTAGTATTAGGCTATAACCTGAGTGACCTTGAAATGATTGAAGACGATTCTCGAATGGATTTAAATTTTTGTGTAACCACTCGTTTGATCTGTCGGGAAGAACTTGGGTATAGTCTTGTGATTAATGATAGTTTTCCCCTCAGATTGCCCAACCTAGCTCTGACTACGATCCATATTAAGGAAAACTGGCGTTTGACCTTGGCAAAACAACATATTAGGCCACCTACAACCTCTTTTCCTAGAAATAGACCTTCGATTACTCGGGATGTTTCACGGTTTGATTTTCAAGAGCTTGGCCCTATCATTGACTCTCTTCATCATGATCTAGAACAAACTAATGGATTGCTTACTAGAAACTTGTGTATGGAGGATGAACAGTTTAAGCAACTACAGAACTATTTCAAGTGTGAAAGAGAGTTATGCACGAGAATGCTTGAATTTATGGACACTCATAGAAGGAAAATGGTTTGGAACGAAGACTTTAGATGGTATATGAGGAACTTTCAGAGAAATATCGATGAGATTTTTGTATATCATAAACAGGTAAGGGATTTGAGATGGGTTGTTGACACATATCCTGAGCTTCCAGATCTTCCCGACCTCCCACCCCCTCCACCATTTTGATTTCATCGAGGCAATGAAAAGTCTAAGTCTGGGGGGGGGGTGTTGTAGCACAACCTGAGTCTGGTTGAGAGTCTTTCTTTTGTTTTTGCATATGTTATTTGCTTTCTTTTATCTGTTTATTTTATTTTTATCTATTTGCATTTTATTTGTTTCTGTTTGCACATTATTTACATTTTCTTATATGTGGCATATTTGAGAACATCAACCGCCCACTTTTTCAGCCACTTGTCCAATAGCAAAATGTCTAGCATTTTTTTTGTTCATGAATGGTCCAGATTGTGTTAGTATGTTTAGTGTATCTCCTTTCTCTATCTTTAGTAGCATGAAATAAGCTAAGTATTGTATGGAGTTCGGTATAAGTTTTTGGCCTAACCTTAAAGACTTATTTTCACTACACTTAAGTACTTAAGCTTGAATGATAGACATACTTTTGAAATAATTATGATTCATCCAAATTGTTTAGTACTTGTGTTCCCATAGTGATTTCTTATTTATATTTTGGTTACTGGATAATCTTGGATCATGGAAGCTTATTCCGAAAAATCTAAATCCCAACATATGCATCACATGTGTAATAAGTGCTACACCTCTATAGCACTATATATAAAAATAATAATAATAATAATAAAAAGGAAAAATAATAATAATAATAAGGGATAAAAAACAGTTGTCGTGAGTGGAAACTAATAATTCACCCCTTTGAGACCGAGTTAGGTTATTGGAGAAATGAATGTTACGTTTCTGTTGATTCTGAGAAGTACCCTTTGAGACCTTGTGTAATTTAAGAAAAATGAACCAAGTGTGTGGCAGGTAAGTGTCTATCACCGGGAACATTAGGAACTCAATTGTATGACGACTTAACTAGGACAGCGGATGGAAACTTGAAGAGCTTGAGCTACTACTGCACCGAGCACAGGGGACTTATGTTTAGGCCATACTTAGGTTACTCCACAGTCATGCTTATCAGTGAAACTAGTTGATAGAGTTAGGCGAATGCACTGAGAATTATGAAACACTACAGGATTTTATGGACATAGTTTGTAGCATTTTGCTTGAGGACAAGCAAGGGTTCAAATCTGGGGGTGTGATGTGCGTAAATATTATGATCTTCTACGCATGTTTTAGCACACATTCACTTGACTTATGCACATATATTCTTCACATGATCGCATCTTTTATCTTGTATTCATCATATCTATTGTTTTGTTCGGATATCTGCTCTTTGTTTGGCTTTGTGTTGACAGGAAAAATTTTCGGAGCTTGAACGGAGCGTATTGATGCACCGAAACCAACCAGACAACACGGTCGTGCGACCCTGCACGATCGTGTGGCCAAACAGGAGAGGAAGAGCACACGATCGTGCAACCCTGCACGGTCGTGCGACCAAAACAGTAGCCAGTCAGCACACGGTCGTGCAACCCTGCATGACCGTGCCACCCCAGGCAGAGAAGGAGACTTGCACGACCGTGCACCCCTGCACGGTCGTGCCCTAGGAGACAGAGCCCAGGGGCAACATGGTCGTGCGACCCTGCACGGCCGTGCAACCACACCAGAATCGGAGGAGGGCACGACCGTGCCACCCTTACACGGCCGTGCCGCGGCGGCCAAACCCTAAGACTATATAAGGGGTTTAACCCTTTTTGCCAAGGGGGGAGGCGAGCCGTCAGGGAGAAGAAGATCTTGGAGCAATTCTACACCACTTTTGACCGCCATTCAGTGAACTTCCACCACCACATCGACTCCAGAAGCTGAGAGTTGGATCCGAAGGTCACTCTTCGACACCCGATAAGCTTATTCCTTCTTACTAAGAATTATATGTTTGTCTATACTATGTTTTCGAATATATCTCTAGCATTCATGGAGTAGATCCCTTGTTCTGGGATTAGGGAGTAGTCGTGGTACAGATTGATGTAAAACTCGTATTGTGTTTATACTTGTTGGATGAACTTTCATGCTTTGTTTCAATTTCTTACTTTTGATTGTGAAGAACTTGTCAGCCTCGTAGAGGATTACCTCTAGATCGTATACCCGAGGAGCCCTAGTGATAGGGGTAACCCGTTCACGGACATCTAGGATAGCTCCTTGAGAGGAAGGCAGATTCTCCCCAAGGGAGCGAGAGACCAGGCTTAGCTCTACTCACTATTCTTAATTTACCAGTTAGAGTTATGTCCTCAAGATTTGCCGAGGTGTCCTAGTGACAGAGGTAAACTGTGATAGGACTTCTTAGGGCATTATCCTATTCTGGTGCTTGAGAATACCCGCTTAGCTTCCGGCAATAGCAGGAATAAGGATAGCGAGAGTAAGACAAACCGAGACACATCAATACTACCACGACGAAACCGACCCCCTAGAACTTCTCATCACCAAGTGAATATTTCGACCTTGCGACTCTCGACTCTCTCCCTCGACCTTTCTTTTCCCTTAGACTGATCAAGACCATTGGTAGTCTAACTAACCATAAGTGAGCGATTGCTAGTGCTTATAGCCAGTCCCTGTGGGATTGATATTTTTATTACTGACGATGAATCCGTGCACTTGTGGAAGCGTAACACCGACCCTAAGCAAAGAGGAGGGGAGGGGCACCGGCCCTAGGTGAGGAGGAAAGGGAGGGGTGTCGGCCACAAGGAGGAGAAGAGAGAAAATTAGGTTTTATGATCCACCATCTACTCCTTTTTATAGGCTTGCCGTCGGTTACAAAGAAAGAAAAATAACAGAATTCTGTTAAGAAAAAATCTCCCTTTCTATAACCAAGTTAAACCAAGTTAAGTCAAACCAAATCAAGTTAAACCAAGTTAAGTTAGACCAAACCAAGTTATGGATGGGTGGATGCGAGACTTTATATAGAGGCTGCAACAGGGACCTAGACGAAGAATTGGTTTAGGCCTCCTGATGGGCTTGGGCTTCCTGTGTTCGGCCCGAACACCCAACCCAAGTCCATCAATAATAACCCATACCACTAAAGGGTTATTATTGAACTACCACACCAATCTCATATTACAATTGAGTTCCTTCTTATCATGAGTGCTTTAATCTCCATATGTTTAAGATATCGTATATCTGTTAATTAAATGAGTTACTGACAACTCAATTAATTAACATATGATTCCAAGAGTAGTACTACTCAACTTTATTATCATGCTAGACTAAGTCCACCTACAGGGTTTACATGATAATCCTTATGAGCTCCTCAAGGGGACATCATCTGCCTAAATAATTAGGACACAGATTCCTTCTATAATCAACAACACATTATATAAATAGTACTATTTTCTAACTCATCGGGCATATTGATTTAACGAATAAATCTCACTCATTGATAAGTTAAAGAAATAAATACTAAGTATACGTGCTTGTTATTATATTGAGATTAAGAGGACGCACATCCATAATAATAGAAGTTCTGTTATTTTATGTAGTCAGTACAAATCGAACAACCTCAAATAATCTTGCTAAATACACACATAGTGTACTAGTGTAATTTTATAGTCAAGACAGACTAATACCAAATTACACTACAACCGTTCCAATGGTTTGTCCCAATCCATCTTGGTTGTGAGCTACTATTTATAATTTATAAGGAACCGATAACATGATCTTTTGTGTGGTACCACACACCATATTATCTACAATATAAATTAAATGGATAACTGCATTGACATATATAGAAATATAAAATGCAGACATTTGACCAAAGTGATTCTCATTTCAAAACAGATGTTCATACAAAAGCTAGGCTTATAGTATACATCCCAATATGATATTCTACAGTTTTTTCACCTATTAAAATAGTTATGATATAAATTAGGACAATTCTTAATACATATAAACTAATTTTTTTTTACAAATTCTCTAATTTACATATATATTTGAAACCATAATGTAAATTCGACATCTAACTTTACAGCTACTTCACTTACACCCATTAATAAATTTTGTAGATATAGTTGTTGTTTATACAAGCTGGGAAAGAATGTAATTTTAAGACAATTAGGCTATCAAACAAATAAAATAAACTGGGGATAAATGTTTGATTAGAGAAGTCAACTTATTTTATGTATGGTTTGACCTTATCACATTTTAAGAGTATGTATATTCTTACAGCATGATATTCTTCTTGAGTTAACCATCTAAAAATAGATGCACTTGATGTGGTGCAAATCTGTAAGTGCACGCAAGTATCATCAAATAATAAAAAGATCAAATCCACATAGACTATTGATTAAGCACTTGTTGATTTCATACGTTGAATTATCTAGACTTTCGAAGTTTGGTTCACGAGCGCTTAGAAACTAGGAATTAAGAGAAGACAGGGAGAAGGAAAGGGAGAGATAGAGAGAGAGAGAGAGTAGATAATAGAGAGAGAGAAGAGAGAGGGAAAGAGTGTGAGCGCAAGTGAACGAAGGGAGAAGGTGAAGTTGGATTTAGGGATGACTTAGGATTTTGATTTCATTATGATGCTAGTTAATATCCCTATTCATTGTACATCTAACTGACTCCATGCTTACATTTTTGTATGGCTTCTAACTAAGTATGGCATAATGTTACGATTCCGCAAGTGCAGGATTCGTCGTTAGTAATAAAGATTATCGATCCCACGAGGACTGGTTATAAGCACTAGCAATGGTTCACTTGGGATTAGCTAAACTATCGATGGTTGTAAGTTATCTAAAGAAAAGAGATTGGGAAGTGGAAACGAGAATTAGTGAAGAGAGAGTAATTAACTTGGTTTATGAAGAGTTCTAGGAGTTCGATTTTAATGTGGTAGTATTGATGTATCATGTTCTATCCTTTACTCATTGTCCATCAACATGCATTCGATGGAAGCTAAAGCAACCATCCTTAAGCACTAAATAGAGAAGATCCCTGTGAAATCCTATTACGGTTAACCTCTATCACTAGGGTGCCTCAGTAGATCACAAGAACACAACTCTAATTGGTGTCATTAAGGATAGAGATAAGGCTTGGTTTGGTCTCTTACTTCCTTGTGGAGAAGTTGCCTCTCCTTTCAAGGAAATACCCTAGATGTCCGTGAATGGGTTACCCTTATCATTACCTATCATTAGGGCCCCTCGAGTATATGATCTAAGATACTCTCTCTTCGAGGTTAGCAATTCCTACACAATCAATTAATACGTAACAAGTCTCATGCATAGAAATTGAAACAAAGCAAGTGAAATCATTCAATGAATAAAGGCATAAATATGAGTCTTACATCAAAACTAATCCACAACTACTCCCTAATCCTAGAACAAGGATCTACTCCATAGACGTCGGAGAAAAATCGAAGACATAATGTAATTAAGCATACAATCCTTAAACAAGAAGAGAGAAAGAGAAAGGATGCTTATCCAACGAAGATGAGTGATCTTTGGATCCAATCCTTTGCTTCTGGAGTTGATGTGGTGATGAAGGATCGCTGGATGGAGGTCCTGGACGACGTGAAATGACACCAAGGCAATCCTTCCTTTGACGGCTCGCTTCCTCCTCGAGGAGAAGGGTTAGAACCCTTTTTATAGGTTAGGGCATGACACCGCGGCACGACCGTGTAGATGTGGCACAGCTGTGCCTTCTTTTACCTCTGGTCGCGCTGCACGGCTGTGCAGATGTGGCACGGTCGTGCCTTCTTTTGCCTCTGGCCGCGTTGCACGACCGTGTCAATTGGCACGGCCGTGTGGATCTAGGGCTTTGCTCCTAGACACGACCATGCAGGATTGCATGCCCGTTCATTGCTTGGCTGCCGGTCGTGGGGGGGGGGCACGACCGTGCAAGTTTGCACGACCATGCACATATCCATCTCTGTTTGGCCGCACGACCATGCAAGAGTTGCACAGTCGTGCACTGTCCTTCTTTTGTTTGGCCACATGACCGTGCGAGGTTGCACGGCTGTGTTCTCTGCCTCGTTTCGGTGCGTCGACAATTGTTGTTTTTGCTCCGAAAGTTGTCCTTGTCAACACAAAATCAAACAAAGAGCAGATCTCCAAACAAAAGAGTATTTATGATGAGTATATGATAAAAAAGATGATCATGCAAAAAATATATACGCATAAAGCAAGTGAATGTGCGTTAAAACATGCATAAACGATCATGATATTTACGCACATCACATAGCCCCATGAAGATCATACCGGAGAGTTTACCCAAGTTTTAACGCTATTAAGAAAAGAATTAACTCCAGAAAGTCTAGGTAAAGGGTTACCCTAAGGCCTCTCAGTCATACAATCGCTAGAGTTATCTGATTTACTTCTAACAGTAGATTAATGAAATTAAGTAGAAGGGGTAACCTAGAAAGTCCAGTTAAAGGAATACCTTAGGGCCCCCTAATCATACAATTACTAGATTACACAAGTCACATCCTAACATTAATTTGGGATAAACCCCTAATTCCCTTATAGGGAATTGCTCTCCATTTCAAAAGTGATACTCTAGAAAGTCATGGATACCCTCTATCACAGGATTTCTGGTCATACAATCCAAAGCACCGCCTCTACATGGTGACCAAAACTCTATATCTACATATATTTGTCCCTCACACACATTTCGTCAAACACATATAAGGTATAACATGATAGAACAAGTTATAAAACATATCATTGCACCAGAAAATATCCAAATACATAGTCATATATCAAATATGCATCACAATTACTTCATACATCCTAAATCTCGAGTTACTCCATTGCAATAAAATTACAGTCCAAAGATACAAATGATAGCATTCATACAATCCAAATCAGAGAATAGAGTTAAGAAATGCTTAGGGAGGTGTCTTCATAGTCGTTCCTTGCGCCAGAGGTGGATGGAGCATCAGAGTCAATAAAGGTGATCACTCTAGGGTTTCCCCAAGAGAGAAAAACCCTTTCCCAAGGAGGAGGACCAAGTCCTCTGGTCTAAGCCCCCCTAAATCCGATCCCTTTTATAATGGGTGAATTCCCTTTTATAGGGGATGAAATAGTTGCATGACACAACCCATGCCATTAGGCATAGGTGCCCCGTGTCACGTGTGAGAGCTTCAGATCTAGTGGGCATGACTCGTGTCGCTGGCATGGGCAGGTCATGGTTGGGAAGCCATGCCCGCCACATGCTGTGTCACCGGGCATGACCTCCCGTGACAGGGAAGCAGAGCCTGCCATGGGCCTTTCCATCAAGCACGACCGCTCGTGGTAGGGAAGCAGAGCCTGCCACGGGCCGTGCCACTGGGTATGATCGCCCATGGCAAGACAGAGCTTCTTTATAGCTTAGTCTTTTCACTCCCCGTTTCACTCCAATTTTCGCTCTTGTCATCCAAAACACATGAGAGCAATATCTAGGAGTAGAAAATCATAATAAGGACAAATGGAAGTAGAATAACATGGAATTCATACATGTAAAGTTGATCCACAATAGCGTGAAAACATAACAAAACCCTACATACTTCACGCGTTTCAAAATCCCCCAGACCGATTCTTTGCTTGTCCTCAAGTAAATATAAATATCAAGAATGCATGTGAATTCATATCTCCCAAACTTCAATAAGTTCCTCTAATTCTATCAAGTAGTATTATCTTTAAGCAAAGATATTCAATTAGTTTCACCAAACCTAACGAGCTAGTTTAAATGCACAATTCATAATTTATTCTTGAGGTTTCAAGTTCCTTCCTAGTCAAATCGTCATTCCATTGTGTTCCCATAGTTTCCAACGTTAGGTACTTACTTGTCTCAAAAGTATAAAAAGTATGCTCAATATTGAGAGAAATGGATAAATATTTCTCTAGTAACCTAAATCAGTCTCAAAGGGGCATCTTATTATTTCTACCAATGATAACAATTTTTATCCCTTTATTTCCACTCCTTTTAAAAAAAATTTTCTTGTCACTTGAGTGTTTTATTGTATCTCAAATGTCTCCTTTTCTTTTCTCACTTGGGATTTCAATTTTTCCAAATGGTCTTTCACAAATCGAGCATGATTCAGTAACTAAAATATTAGAAAAGGGTCACCTATGGTCACTATGGTACTAGTCCAACAAAATAAATTATGACTATGTTATACTAAATCAATGTTTCAGAAATAAATCAAAAGTGAATTGTAATGGTAAAACTATCAAGTAGGCATATGGTAAAATAAAAATTAACTCAACATTGCTTTTATAAAATTTTACTACTAGATAAGAAAATATGAATCACCAAAAATGAGAGAATGCATCCACATGATAGCACCAATACTAAACATGTCAAAATATTGCCTAATGGACAAAGCATGCATGGGTACTTCTATTCAAATCCAAAACATCAATAAGAGCTTAACATGATATGATGCAAGTTAGAAGAAAATTTTATTATGCAAAGAGAAACATGACAAAGCTAAATAACACCCCAAAGTATTTACAAATCCCCTAGACTTAAACTTTTCAATGTCTTCAATAGTTGCAAAATGTATTATGGAGGAATAGAGAGGTTATCAAGTGATGCGTGCCAAACGTCTAAGTCACTAAACCCTCCTAGTGGTCACACTCCTCCCAATCTTTGAATCCTCTATACTAGACAAGAAAAACTAAGTAGAGGGTTTGGGTTATGAAAAAGAGAAATGAGAACAAGAAAGAACTTGGGGTGCCTCCCAAGAAGCGTCTATTTTAAGTCTTTAGCTCGGCCCCTTATGTAGTTCATCTAAATCAAGCTCTGGCTGGAGTAGAATACTCCTAGGCTTTCCTACCAACTTCCCATGTTATTATGAAGAGGGTTGTCATCATATGATCAATATAGTGTAGTGTCACTCTCTCCATCTTCGTCTCCTTGCGAGTTCTTTTCGGCACTCTGAGATGGTTGAGTGTGAGCTTCCAAATCATGGCCTTGTGAAATCCTACACACCCACAGGAAAAATATACATCCCACAAGCATATTATATAAGATAGAACTAGAACAATATCAAATTTTATGAAGCATGTATCAAAGATTGAGTTACATTCAACAAAATCAATTATAGGTACTTCTATGAATTTTCTGAAAGATCATAAGAAATACTGACCTTGTATTACTGAGGAGCATCTATAAGTAATAAACAAGTGGATGAGATTTCTTTTGGATCAAATGATGATTTTGGCTTTGGTTGAGGTGGTAGTACAACCAAAAGAAGTGATTCTTGGGGTTTTGCCATCTCTGTATGTGTCCTTACACTTATATCCACAACTTGATCATTTTTTATAATTTTCATAATATTGAGTGGTTGTAGGAACATAGGAAGTGATTCATGAGATACTGCTTTTACAATACAATTCCCTACACTTCCTTCAAAAACATTTACTTCATCGCATACAACGTTGAATAATACACTAAGATCAATATCATCTGTAGGAGAATCAATAATTCCATAAGAAACTTTAAATTGATCATCCTCATTAGAAAAATTTTCATTATTAAGTATTTTAATAAAGTTGTAAGTGGCTAATTCATCATCATATGAAAATTCATCATCTTGAATAAAACCATCGAATTTGCATGCAACGTATTATCATCACAGAATTTACTCAATTTGTCCTCGCTCATAATTGTCACTTGCCTTTGTGGGAAAGAGATTGGTGGTACAAAAGTATCTTGCTATGGCGTTAGAGTGGATTTCTAATTCCTATCCTCGATCCCCTTTTTACTAAGTGGTGGAGGTTTAAATTACTTGTCTAGATTTGATTGCATTAGCCTCTGAGGGAATGGTATTAGTGGCCTATAGATCTCTTTTAGAGAGGTAGGGGTTAGATTTTCTGATTCTTTTCTATAATTCTCCTTGTTTCTACACCCAACATTTTCCAAAAGTTCTTTAAGATTCTTTCCAGTTCTTAGCTTGGAAGCATTACAATATTCACTAGACTTCTTATTCTGTGACTCATGATTTTCTAAGCTCTTGGGAGGTTACATTGCATCTTGTTCAACAGACACACTTGCATTCATGGCACACACTTATGGAATTCTCAAAGAAGATGCCATTAAGTCTTCACTTGACCATTCCTGGAGATTTGTTGTCACTAGATCAATTAATATATATGTCGTTGGTCCTGGTGCGATCGACTAGAGGGGGGGTGGGGGAATAGCCTGAAATAAGAGTTAGAAATAATCTCTTACTTTTGCTTAGTAAGGATACACAATTTAATTAATAAAAAACAATTAACATAAAAGAAATAACAACTTATAAAAATAATAAGTAAGAAGATTGGGATTTTTACTTTGTTATAACCTAGGTGGTTATTAATCCAAAATAGTTACAAAGCTCTACTAAAAATATCTCCTTTATTGAAGGTGGAGAAGCCTCTTACACTCTTTGAAAAGCTCAGGTATTAGCTAGGAGTTAAATACAGAAGTTGTTATTGAATTCCTAAGTCCAGGGATTTTCTTATAGCTCCTGGAAAATGTTATCAGTAGTTTGAATGTGCCTTCAATAGGATAGGTTTTATCCGTCGAAGATAAAACTTTATCTTTGGCTAATGGCTAGTGAAGGTGCCTTCGATAGGTTGGAAGGCGCCTTTAATACTGTTCATGTGAGGCACCTTCTAAGCCATTAAAGGCACCTTCCATGAGGCAGATCATCTTTTTAGTTGATCTTTATCACATGGGTGATGCTCCGGTTATCCAGAGTTGAGCTTACCTAAACCTAACACTGACCTTCTTCTCGAACAATCTTCCACTCCAGCTTCTCATCCTTCAAAAACATCGTGTATTTCCTTCTCATCCACCAGCGTACTCTTCCATAGCACCTTGTCCCTCGGACACATCGAGCCCGTTGACTCTTTCCCGTGCCATCCTTCTCGTTAGCTGCATCTTTCGCTTGACTTCTTATGTTCCTAAGTTCTTACACACTTAGACACAAGGATCAAATATAGAGGACCTAACTTTGTAGGATCGAGATGTGCTAGAGGGAGGCGGGGGGGGGGGGGGGGGGGTTGAATAGAACTCGTGGCTATTTCTCCTTCGTTTAAAAACTTTGGAGTAAAACGTAACGGAATAAACAAAAGAAAGCAAAACCAACACTAACAAGGTAGAGTTTTACTTGGTTTAGAGTCTTTGACGGCTCCTACTCTAAGGCCCGCGATCGTTGATCACTTTCGTTGGGCCATTACTAATAATTCTAACAATGATTACAAACTTGAAGTACAATAGTAATAAAATTAAGTTATTGACAATAATAGAATTAACAGTCATTCGTCAATTGTCGAAGTAGCGTTTGAGCGTTGTTGAATCATTCTGAAGTAGCGCGCAAGAGCTGAAGTAGTTCTGAATGATGTCTAAATATCTGTTTCCAAAGCTGTCGGTCAACCCTTATTTTATAGCCGAGCAAGACTTGATCTAGATCCATTGATCTCGGGATCAGTCTTTGACTTGACACTAATTGGTCGATCGATCCTCCCTGATCGATTGACCGAACCTTCTGCATTTGCCTAGCTTCCCATCCAGATACTGCCGCTTCGGATAAAGCCTTCATTCGATTGACCGATCCCACAGTTCGATTAACCGATCCTATTATCCTCACTGGCTTATCTGGTCCGATCAACGTGGTTTGATCAAGTCGCTACTTATCCACTGTTTAGTCGACTGAACCCGAGGTTTGGTCGACCGATCCCTTGGTCAATTCTGATCAAGTTGCTGCTTATCTGATCTTTTTGTGTGAGTGTTCGGTCGACCGATTAGGTCGTTCGATCGGCCAAACAAACCAAATTATAATCCATAAAGTATTAGTATTCCTGCAAAATAGAGTTAGAATAAAAGATAAATAACATGTAAAGATAATTTTTGACAGTTTTCGAACTGTCCGGTCCTGACTTTGAGTTTTGCTGAAACTCTAGGTTGGATCGACGCCTACTGTTCCCTCTTCAGGGAACACATCCTCACCTACTCCTCTTAGGAGAGTTTACCTTTTACTAGATTGATCCTCCAGACTGTCTGGACTTTTGCTCAACATCCGAGACTTTAGGACTTTTCCATTGAACGTCTGATCCTGTACCTGTCCAGTCTTTCATTTGGTGTCCGCAAGCCCCAAGACTTTCACCTAGAGTCATCGACTCTAGAATTTCGCCCTCGGGCTAGGACTTCATTACCTAACCGCAGCTAGGAATTTCCATAACCTAGGGTTACCACCCCCTAGAACTTAGGGTTACTTCTCCTTAGAATTTTTCACCTGTCTAGAATCTACTAGGATTTTTACCTAAGAACAATTAGGACTTTCCTACTAGCTTAGTTACACTTGTTAAATCACAAGACATCTTAACTTTTGAACCCTTTGCACATAATCAAAACTCAGGTTCGATCATCTAGTGCTCCTTGCATCAACAATCTCCCCCTTTTTAATTATAGAAAATTGATTCAAAAGTTAAGTAAATCATATAACAACATATAACAAAAGTACAATATACAACGAAAGTTAAGAGATTCATTCATAAAGAAAAGAATTAACTTGTTAGCTCCCCCTTAATCCATTAACTTTTTCTCCCCCTTAACTTTTGAATATTCTCTTCCCCTTTGGTATATATCAAAAATAATTTGAGGAAAAAATACTTAATTTCAAAATAAAGTATTTTGTCAAGTACATAACTTTTGAAGAATTTCAAACAAACTTAGTTACTTAGCTTTTTGAAAATCTTAGTTAAGTAAAAGATTCCTAAAATAAAACTTATTTAAACTTTTTGAAAATATTTCATAAAAACTTAAAAAAAACTTTTTCAAAACTTATTTTTCAACATAAAAAAAATTTAAACTTACCTTTTCACAAAAATATTTAAACTTACCTTTAAAAATGATTTAAATTTTATTTTCAAAAATAGTAAAATCTTAAAAAAAAACTTAACTTCCTTTTTCAAAAATACTTTGACCTTTTTGAAGAACTTACTTTTTTTTTTAAAAAAATTAACTTTGAAATTAAAAAATACTTTAACTTAAAAGGATATTTAATTTTGAGATTTTGAAAAATACTTTAACTTAAAAGGATATTTAATTTTGAGATTTTGGAAAAATACTTTAACTTTGAGAAAATATTTAACTTTTTTTTTTAAAAAAAAAGTTTAACTTAACTTAACTCCTTTCACTCCCCCTTGATTAATGCCTTAAAATTTTTTAACTAAATTATTTAAGTTTGAAGGTCCTAGAGTCCAAGCATAAGAAATAAAAAAAACATAAAAGTTATTATCTATTTTCTTGATTTCCCATCTAACTCTTTCTATATTATCAAATATGTTCATCTTATGAGTTTGTGTAAGATGGAGTTAAGTTAATTTTAAAATTGATTTTGAATTTTAAAAATTATTAAGTCTGAATTTAAAATTTTTCAAAATATTTAAGTTTGAATTTGTAAAAAGTATTTTAAAATAATTAAGGTTGAGTTTCAAATTATTAAGTTTGAATTTTAAAATATTTTAGAATATTTATGCGTGAATAATTAAATTTGAAGAATTAATTAATATTTGAAAATAATTAAGTTTTTAAAATTAAAATTTGAAAATTAATTAATATTTTGAAATTAAAATTTTAAAATTAATTAAGATTTTAAAATTAAAATTTAAAAATTAATTATGATTTTAATATTAATTAAGATTTGAAAATAATTAAGATTTTGAAATTAAATTTTAAAAATTAATTAAAATTCTTATATTAATTAAGATTTAAAAATAATTAAGATTTTGAAATTAAAATTTTAAAATTAATTAAGATTTTACTATTAATTAACATTTGAAAATAATAAAATTTGGAAATAATTAAGATTTTAAAATTAAAATTTAAAAATTAATTAAGAATTTGAAATTAAAATTTGAAAATTATTTAAGATTTATTTTAAGTTTGGTTAAGTTTAATTAAGTTTAAGTTAATTTGAATTATATTTTTGTTAATTAAGTTAGGTTAAAGATTTATTTAACTAATTTTAAATCTAAAACCATCTCACCATTTTTCTAAATTATCTATCAGGGGACCTTATCTATTTTGTGAGATGGTTAATTTTATCTTCTATTTAGATTCAAAATCTAAGTATTATTTACACATGAGTTAGACTAAGGTTTAACAGTTAGTCAATTAAGCATTCATTTCAATAATTGGTTTCCAAGTTGTGGCGAGGCACTAGACATTTTTGGATATTGGAACAACAATCACTTCTAGACAAAGCCTTTTAAAGAAATTAAATGTTTAATTTTCTTTCTGAGAATCTTTGGTTTAACTAAACAAGTATCAATCAAGCCTAAGTCATTATCTATCCTAATCTAAGTATATATAAGGTAAGCAGTAAATCAAACATCAAATAAATCTACTTAATAATAAAAATGATCTTTTTATTGGCTTCCCTGGATCATAGCCTCGATAAGGTCTATCAAGGTAATAAATTTGATCTTGGGGATCCAATATTGATTAAGTTCAACTTGATTACTCAGGTTAGACTTGGGAACCCATGCTTGGACTAAGTTTCTATTTGATCAATTTACTAAATATAGGTATGATCTGAATCTTTCTTTGGCCTTATGTCCGAGTCCAGATCAATTGTATATGACCCTTTGTTTTCTAAGAATTAGATCAAGGTTCTTGGAACCCAAAGTGAACCGTTCCAATGAGTCCTTTGACTTGAGTTTTTAAATTGGAATTCTCTTCCTCAAGTTGTTGGACTTGAGTTGAGGTTCCATCTTGAACTTGTTCATTCAAAGAGCTTAGGTTAGTCTCCTCCTTAAGGGTTGTTACCTCCTTTGTATTGACTTGACATGGATATTGGATTTGGCCAACTTCCTTAATAAATATGAAATTAAATTCTGTGATCATCTACTTGAGCACCAGCAACTAGAGAACATATATTATTGTTTGGCCTTTCGGAAATGGATACAGATCTATGGCTTCTTTGGGACTCGGTTTCTGATTCAGACTAGGTTTCGACAATGTAAGCTTGTACCAGTAGAGCAAGGAAGCTCGCTTACTTTGTTCCTTATCGGAGACTTTTGAGGATTCAAACTACGTGGCTTTTAAGACCTTCCTTCTTCTTTACTTCTGGTTTGAACATTCAGGTTTGATATGCCCCTTCTTGTTATAGCCATAGTAAGTAGCTTCGGATTTGGTTTTCGTGTTCGATTGAGTCACCTTCTTATTTTTGTACATTTTTCATATTAGTTTCACGAGCTCGATGGTAATTTCATTGTCGTCTTTTGAGTTTGATTCGTCTTCGAACTCAGGTTCAGTTTGGCTTGATTTTTTATTCCCACGTTCTACTTGTACCTGCGACCAAAACAATACCTTTTTCGGCCGGACATGCATTAGTCTGTTCGTGCAATAAAAATTCTGAAAATAGCTTGTCTAGTCTAATTGAAGAAAGGTTCTTGAATACTTTGTAAGCATCTACTATGGATGCCCCATAAGATATTCCTTGGAAAAGCATTTAATGCATACCTGATGATGTCGCGATTCTCCACTTTTTGTCTGATCACGTGGAGGTCGTTTAGAAGATCTTGGATACGAGCATGTAACTGGCTCGCCGACTCATCTTCCTGCATTTTAATGTTATATAACTTATTTAATATTAAGTCGCGTTTAATTACCTTTGCATCAGAGGTGTCCTCATGTAGTTCGATCAATTTCTCCCATAACTCCTTGGCGCTGTTGAAGAGGCCAACCCAGTACAACTCTTCTTTTGTTAGGCCACATCGGAGGGTACATGTCGCTTTTGCTTCCGCCTCGATCTTTCTCTTTGTTTGTGAGTACCACTTATCGCAGGGGATGAGTACTCCATCTTCTGTGGAAAATGTGAATCTCGTCTAGATAGTTATCCATATTTCCACCTGCATTTTGAGGTGGTATTCCATTCAACTATTTTAGTAGCTGAAATTCTCGTCGGAAAAGAGAGGTGGACGAGCGGTGTTGTAGCCATCTTGGTGGGCCATTTAGAAAAATCTCGCGCACAATAAAAAATGACAAATGCCCCAAGACTTAGTTTTGGATTAGTAGTGCTGGAGAAAAATAAAATAAGAGTGTTTCACTAATTTCAAGAAAAATAATAAAATAATAAAAATTATAATAAAAAATATTATGACAAATTTTGTTAAATGCGATATTTCACCAACTTTGACTAATGGTAAAAAAATGAAAGTGAATTTTTAAAAAAAAAAATTGGAAGGAAAAAAAATGAAAGGGTTTATTTTTCAAAAAAATGAAAGTGAATTTTCTTTTTCCAAAAAGGAACCCCCTGCTCGATTGGTGGTTTCACCAATTCAGAGCAGGTTTGCTCTTGTACCAATTGTAGGATCGAGACATGCTAGAGGGGGGGGTATGAATAGCACTCGTGGCTATTTCTTGTTTGTTTAAAAACTTCGGAGTAAAATGCAGTGGAATAAACAGAAGAAAGCCAAAGCAATGCTAAACAAGGTAGAGTTTTACTTGGTTCGAAGCCTTTGACGACTCCTACTCCAAGGCCCGCGATCATTGATCACTTTCATTGGGAAATCACTAATAATTCAAACAATGACTATAAACTTAAAGTACAATAGAAATAAAATCAACTTATCAACAATAATAGAATTAGCAGTCGTTCGTCAATTGTTGGAGTAGCGTTTAAGCATTGTTGAATCATTTTGAAGTGGCGGCAAGAGCTGAAGTAGTTCTGAATGATGTCTAAATATCTACTTCTAAAGTTGCTGGTCGAACCTCATTTTATAGCCAAGCTAGACCTAATCCAGATCCACTGATCTCGGGATTAGTCTTTGACTCGACGCTGATTGGTCGACCGATCCTCCTTGATTAGTCAACCAAACCTTCTACATTTGGCCAGCTTCCCATCCAGATGTCACCACTTCGATAAAGCCTTCATTTGGTTGATCAATCCTGTCGTTCGATTGAATGATCCCACTATCCTCGTGGCTTATCTGGTCCGATCAACTCGGTATGATAAAGTCATTGCTTATCCAATGTTCGGTCGACTAAACCCGAGGTTCGGTCGATCGATCCCTTGGTCGAACCCGATCAAGTGCTGCTTATCTGATCTTTTTGCTTGAGGGTTTGGTTGATCGATTAGGATGTTCGGTCGACTGAACAAACCAAAATTCTAATGTGTAAAGTGTTTCTATTCCTACAAAATAGAGTTAGAAGAAAAGGAAAATAACATGTAAAGATAATTTTTGATAGCCTTTGAACTGTCCGGTCCTGACTTTGAATTTTTCTAAAACTTTAGGTCGAACCGACACCTACTGTTCCTTCTTTGAGGAACGCATTCTCACCTACTCCTCTTAGGAGAGTTTATCTTTTGCCAAACTGGTCCTCTAGACCGTCTAGACTTTTGCTCAGTATTCAAGACTTTAGGACTTTTCCGCTGTACATTTGATCCCTGTTACGAACTGCAAGTGCATGGTTACGTTGTCATTAATATAAAGATATTGAACTCACAGGGACTGGTTACAAATACTAGTGATTTCTCACGTAGAATTAGCTAAACAATCGATGGGTGAGAGTTGACTACTAAGAAAAAGGAGAAAAACTAAAAAGAGGGAAGAGAAAATAAGAGGAAGTGTTGGAGGTCTTGGTTTAGGAAGTGTTCTAGGAGTTCAGTTTCATTGTGATGTTTACTAATGAAATCATGATTTACCAATTGCCTACCTTTAATTAACAAGCACTTGTAGCAAGTTAGTTTTATTACCGACTTTCCCTTGTAATGTCAAACTGGCAATGGAAATTGGGTCAATATCCCTAAGAATCGAATAGGGATGATTCCTATGAAATTCGAAAATAGTTAACCCCTGTCACTAGAGAACCTCAGTCATAAATTACAAGAGTACATTCCTATTAAATAACTATAGAGATAGAGATAGTAAATATGCATGATTCCTTACTTTCTTATGAGGGGTTGTTTCTCCTTTCAAGGGAACATCCTAGACATCCATAAATAGGTTACCCCTGCCACTAGGACCCTTCGGTCATACGTTCTAGGGCATTCCTTCTACGAGATCAACAATCCCTACATAAATGCTCAATCTAACATGACAATAAAGTACAAATCAATCTCATACACATTAGATCAAATAGATACAAGGCAAGATAATATCATATAGATAAGAAAAAGGTATATCCATGAGTTATTACATCAATACTCAATCACAACTATTCCCTTAATCCTAAAACAATGGATCTACTCCATATCAGAAAGAAAGGAATCTAAAGACATGAAGAAAGAAAGCATTCAAACCCAACTAGAAGAAAGAGGGAGAAGAAAGCTTATCCAATCGCGTCGAGTAATCTTTGGATCCAATACTTCACTTCCGGAGTCGATGGAATGATGGTACCAGCCTCGGATCGTCGAACGGAACATAAGAATGGTGTGGAATGACACCAAGATGATCCTCTCCAAGGGAGAGGCTTCCTCCCTTGGAAAAGGGGCAAAGAGTCCTTTATATAGTATAGGGCATGGGTCTGGCATGACCCGTGCCATGACCGTGTGAGATCCACACGGTCGAAGTCGCCTGGGCTTCTAGTCAGGTGGCACGACCGTGTAGGATTACACTGCCATGTTCTTCTTCGGCTCTGGATGAGTTTCATGGCCATGTGATTCCACATGGCCGTGTGCTTCTTTGCCTCTGGATGAGTTGCATGGTCGTGTGAGATCACACGACCGTGTGCTTCTTCACCTCTAGATGAGTTGCACGGCTATGTGGGATCACATGGCCGTGTGCTTTTCTGCTCTTGGATCGCCACATGGCCATGTGGGGTCATATGGCTGGTGTCAATGGCCTTTTCTTGCTATCCGATTCATCGAGGAACGTCGTTTCTGCTCCGAAAGTAGTTTCTGGGAAGAGAAATACACACAAAGAGTAGATCTCCGACAAAGAAGAGTAATTAAGCTAAAAATATGACAAGGGGTATGGAAATGTATAAATTAATCATAAGAAAAGTACGTGAATATGTGTCAAAATATATGTAAAGGTGTATACAATCTACTCGCATCACACCCCCAGATTTGAACCTTTGCTTGTTCTTAAGCAAAATGCCGCAATCTAAATCCATGTGTTCTTATAGTGCTTCATAACCCCTAGTGCACTCACCTAGCTCTATCGACTAGTTTCATTGATAAGCATGATTGTGGAGTAAACTAAGCATGGCCTAAGCATAAGTTCTTGTGCTCAGTGCAATAAGTAATTAAAGCTCTTCAAGTTTCAATTTCTGTCCTAGTTGAGTCATCATCCAATTGAGTTCCTATTGTTCTCGGTGGTAGGTACTACCACACACTTGGTTCATATTCCCTAAACTATACAAGGTCTCAAAGGACTACTTGGAGTCAAGAGAAACATAACATTTATTTCCCCAGTAACCTAACTCAGTCTCAAAGGGGGTAAATTATTAGTTTTCACTCACAACAACTATTTTCTATCCCTTATTCAAATGATTCATTTTGGTGCTTTAAGGGTGTAACACTAACACAAATGCAAGTATGCAAATGTAGGGATTTTAATTTTTTTCAAATGAGTTGCCATGATCCAAGGTCATCTAGTAACCAAAATATAATCAAGGAATCACCATAGGAATAAGAGTACTAAACAATTTAGATGAATCATGACTATTCCAAAATGTATTTGTCATTCAAGCTTAAGAGAAGTGAAGGTAAGATCCTTAAGGTTAGACCAAAACTCACACTTATCTCCGTACAATACTTAGCTCATTTCATGCTACTAGAGATAGAAAAGAGGTACACTAAACATACTAGCACTATCTCTACACAACATGAATCTAGAAATAAACGTGTTAATCATTTTGCTATAGACAAGTCAGTAAAAATTGAGAGGTTTGATATTCTCGATATACCATAAAATAATTTTTATTATTTTTAAAACTGAAAAATTACAAACAATAACAAGAAAGTAAAAAAAGAACTGGAACGTAAAGAAGTGAAACAAGCAAAACAAACTAAAGTGTAGAAAATGTAAATGAAAAGGAAATGAAAAATGTAAATGAAAAGGAAATGCAAAATACTCAACTCAGGTTGTGTAAACACAAACATTCCCCCTAAACTTAAACTTTTCATTGTCTCGATAAAATAAATATGATGATGGAGGTGGGGGAAAAGAAGGTCCTCGTTGTGTACCAGAGGGGAACCTAGGTATACCAAGCAGATGACTAATGCGCTGATGGTATTGAAAAAGAGAATCCACATGTTATCTAGTGATATCTATCTCATCCATAAAATTTCTCATTCTCTCCTGTTCAACCTCATAATCTTACAAAAACTCGGTCACCTGGCCTTGGAAGTCCTTTTGGAACTAAAAATGATCACGTACCTCTTGGAACTGGTCATCAGACAACTTGAAACGACCCTCTAACAATTGTTGTTAGGTATTGAGCTCTCATGAAGTGAATCCACAGAGGCATGGAAGTCAGAGAAGTCAAATCTGGAAGGATCCATACCATTAGAACTTGGAGAAGATGAGTCTTAGATCTAGATTTTTGAGGTGGATGAAGTTGAGTTGGGAAGAAGAAGGATTAGGGAGAAAAAGATGTAGGAATAGTGAAGTTTAGGGAAGTTGCGGTGCACACGAGCATAAGCACAGTCATGTCTTAAAGGCACGGCTTGGTTCAGGGTCCCGCCACACGGTCATGCCAATTGACATGACCTAATGCTTCTTCTTCTTGGCCTGGGCCACACGCCCATGTCAATTGACATGGATCGTGCCTCCTTCTGCTTGGGTGACTTCATATGACCGTGTGAAGTCACATAGCCGTGTGAAGTCACACGGCCGTGTGAAGTCAAACGGCTGTGTGAAGTCACACGACTCGTGGTTTTCCCTTCTCTTCCAGCATCACATGGCCATGTGAGTTCACATGACCGACTTCTTTACTTGTGTAGTGCCTAGACTGTCGTCTTTTTGATTCTTTTGATGCCTCCATGCCCATGAAATGATCATGACCAACTTGTGAAGGTCATGCACAACCTGAAAACAGAGATTTTAAAGAAAAATTTATTAGGTAAACTATCTAAGAAAACCAAAGTAATGAATAAAATAACAAAAAGAAAACCCTTGGGTTGCCTCTAAAAAAATACTTATTTTAGGTCTTTAGCTCAACTCTATCTCAGTTAATATGAACTAAACCCATGGAGACATGGATTCCCCTCCTAGGGTTGATGCTTCAGCTTTTTTCCTTCATTTTTGCCCTTACAGGGTAGATGTACTTCTTGTTGCTAGTTGGGGGTCGGTCGTCTTCTAAGTTTTGCCGGATCATGCACTGCCTCTGGCGGCCTCCCATGAGGATGAATATTCCATTCCGCAATTCTTTGGGCATCCACCCCGTTGGTATTACTCAGAAAAGAAGATACATGATTAGGAGAATCAGATAAATCAAATTCTAAACATTCCTTACCAATCACCAGAGATAACTTGTGGTTTTTTACATCAATGAAAACTCCAACAGTTGCAAGGAAAGGTCTTCCTAGGATTATTGGGATCTTGGGATCCTCCTCCATGTCTAAGATAACAAAATCTATGGATATGATGTATCCATCCACCTCTACTAGCACATCTTCAACTATACTCATAGGGTACCTGCATGAGTGATCAACTAATTATAGTGTCATAGTAGTTAGTTTCAAGTTCTCGAGACCTAACTTATTATAAACTGAGTATGGAATGAGGCTAACACTTGCCCAAAATCACAAAAAACTTCATCTATGAATTCAGATTCTATATTGCAAGGTATCAAGAAGCTTCCTGGATCTTGGAGTTTTGAGGGAGTGGTGGCCATGAACAGTGCGCCGTACTTTTCTATCAATGCTACGGTCTCAAATTCACCCTTCTTTCTTCTATTTGACATTATTCCCTTTAAAGATTTGGCAAACTTTGGCATTTGGTGAAAGACGTCAATAAGAGGGACCTCAATACAGTTCTCCTTGACCTTTTCCAGAAATCTATAGAATTCTTCATCTTTCTGGGACATCGCTAGCCTCTAGGGAAAAGGAATTGTTTGATTTTGTGGTGGAAGCGGAAGAGTCCCTTCAACCTTCTTGGTAGTCTCCTTATTGTCTTGGTTTTGAACCTGATTTGGTATGGAAGGAGAGGGCTTGTCTTGAATGTCAATCTCTTTTTGAGCAGTCACTTGTGGTTCTCCCAAGGTCCGTCTGCTCCTCAACTCAATCCGATTGCAATGCTCCACTGGATTTACATCAGACTTTCCTGGGAATTCTCCTGGTGCTCTTGATGAGGAGGAAGTTATCTGTGCAATTTGACTATCTTGCATCTTTTGATGCTTTTCAGTGTTATCCATTCTTTAATTGAGTTGCTTGATTTCATTCTTCATTTCTCTTTGCTCAGAAAGAACTTCCTCAAGCATCTTTTCTATCCTAGATAGTTGATAGCCTTGTGATGGTTGTTGTTGATATGTTTATTGCCTAGGTTGGTAGCTTGGCCTTGCCCCTGTAGATAGTCCTTGGTCTTGATTATTTTAGTAAGAAAAATTTGAAAGATTTTTCCACCCAGGGTTGTATGTGTTTGAGTACAGATTGTTCTGTCTTTGATTATAACTAACTATTGCATCACATTGCTCAAGCTGATTAATTTGTGCAGAGATGGGCCCCAAAGGGTAAGTTTTTTGAGCATGGTTCATACTTCCACAAGTCTTACATACATATACAATCACATTGGCCATATTATTTCCCATGGTTTCAAACTTCTTGGTTAGAGCATCCAGTTTTGCAAACATAAGAGTGATTGCATCTACATGAAATTTTCCTAAAGCTTTGATTGAATTTCCAAAGAAGGAGCCTTCAGATCTTTCAGATGCCCACTGATGATGGCTCAGAACTACACTTTTGATAATATCTTTGGCCTCATTTAAGTTCTTGTTCATTAATGCCCCTCTCACTGTAGAATCAAGAGACACCTTCGTGTGATAATTGATGTCGTTATAAAACATGTGTAGAACTAACCACTTTTTAAGCCCGTGATGGGGGCACTATCTGAGCATATTTTTGAACCTATCCCATACTTCAAATAGTGATTCTGATTTTGTCTATCTGAAGCTTGCTATCAGGTTCCTCATATGAGCTGTTTTACTTGGCGTATAGAACTTATCCAAAAATTGTTGCTTACATTGCTCCCAAGAAGCGATGCTATTTGCTGGTAAGGAGTTAAGCCATTGTTTGACCCTATCTCTTAAAGAAAATCCAAATAGAAGTAATGTGAGCAATAATTTTTGGATTTGGGGAGAGAGGGAAAGAGTGTGAACGCAAGTGAATGGAGGGAGAAGGTGAAGTTAGATTTGGGGATGACACAGGATTTTGGTTTTATTATAATATGAGTTAATGTCCCTATGCAATGTTTATCTAACTGACTCCATATTTACATTCTTATAGGACTTCTAATTAAAGTCCGACATAATTTGGCGAAGATTATATTAGAGATTTTACACAAGTTCTAACGCCATTAAGTAAAGAAGTAACTCCAAAAAGTCCACTTAAAAGGTTACCCTATGTCCCCCTTGGTCATACAATTACTACAGTTATTTGATTTACTTCCTAATGGTATATTAATGAAATTAAGTAGAAGGGGTAATCTAAACAGTTCTGTTAAAGGGATACCCTAAGACCCCCTCGGTCATACAACTACTAGATTGCACAAATCACTTTCTAACATTAATTTAGGATAAACCCCCTAAAACTCTAATTAGTTTCCCTTGTAGGGCATTGCTCTTCGTTTTAAGAGTGATACTCTAGAAAGTAATGGATACCCTCTGTCATAGGGTTCCTGGTCATACAATCCAAAGCACCTCATTTACATGGTTACCAAAACTTTACATCAACATATATTTGTCCCTTACACACATTTCGTCAAACATAAATAATACATAGAAGGTATAACATGATAGAACAAGTTATAAAACATATCATTGCACCAGAAAATGTTCAAATACACAGTTCATATATCAAACATGCATCCCAATTACTTTATACATCATATATCTAGAGAATTACTCCCTTGCAATGAAATTATAGTCCAAAGACACAAATAATAGCAATTATACAATTCAAATCAGAGAATAGAGTTAAGAAATACTTAGGGAGATGTCTTTAGAGTCGTTCCTTGTGCTAGAGATGGACGGAGCATTGAAGTCAATGAAGGTGATGGCTCTAGGGTTTCCCTAAGAGGGGAAACCCCTCTCTAAGGAGGAGGACCAAATCCTCCAGTCCAAGCCCCCCCAAAATTTGATCCCTAATCCAATAGGGTGGATCCCCTTTTATAGGGGATGAAAATGGTCGTGCAACATTGCCCATGTCACTGGGCATGGGCGTCGATGTCTCACATGAGAGTTTCAGATCTAATGGGCATGACCCATACCACTAGGCACTGGTAGGGAAGCTGAGCATGCCATGGGTTGTGTCACCTAGCATGACTGCCCGTTGTAGGGAAGCAGAGCTTGCCATGGGTCTTGCCACCGACCATGGCTGCCCTTGACAGGGAAGCAAAGCCTGCCACGGGGGCATGTCTGCCCGTGGCAGGGCAGAGCTTCTTTAGCTTGGTCTTTTCACTCCCCGTTTCGCTCCAATCTTCGCTCCTATCATCCAAAACACATGCGAACAGTATCTAGGAGTAGAAAATAATAATAAGGACAAATAAAAATAGAATATCATAGAATTCATACATGCAAAGTCAATCCATAATAACATGAAAATATAATAAAAATCATATATACTTCATGCTTATCAACACCCATTGGCTTATTAGAAAACTTAAAAATAGAAAGCATCGATGGGTCTATCTACTAAGCATCATCAGAATTTCTAGAACACTTGTGATGTATGATTTTCACATTATCAGTAAAATAATAAGAGTATAAAGAAGATGCTTCTTTAACTAGATAAGTATTACATATTGACCGCTCAACTCTTGCTTTGTTACGAATATTATTCTTTAATTTTTTGAAAAATTGTTCGAATAGATACATTGTACGTATGGTAAATGTACTGGTAGATGTTTCATTTGTTAGGACCAAAAGGAATTTAAATATCTCCACAATGGCATGATATTGCCCACTTTGGGCCTAAGCTCTCATGGTTTTATTTTTAGACTCTACCCAAAAGGTCTCATACCAATAGAGATATTTTTCCCTTATAAATCTATGATCTTTTCCATGTATTTTCAATGTGGGACTTTGTTTGTAACCTTGCAACCCAACAATCCTCCCTCAAATGAAGAGCCACAAGCTTCCCAAGTCTGATCCTCGACCCACCAGGTCTTCTTGCTCATCTGTCCACTCGATCTACTAAGACTTCCTTACCTAGCCAAAACTAGAACTTCTTGTTTGGTGTCTGGTCCTCTTGATTTAAACATGGGAGCCTTCACTTCCTTTGTTCGATGTTAATATTCTACTCGCATGTCTCAATTAGACCATAGCTCTTGTGCACAGTCGGCAGTTAGACCTTCTGACAATTCAGGTTCTGATACCAATTGTTAGGACCAAAAAGAATTTATATATCTCCACAATGACTTGATATTATTCACTTTGGGTCTAGATCCTCATGGTTTTATTTTTGGGCTATACCCAAAAGTCCTCATACCAATGAAGATATTTTTTTCTTATAAATATATGATCTTTCCCATGTATTTTCAATGTGGGACTTTGTTTGCAACCTTACAACCTAACACCATTAAATCAAAATAACTAGGTGGAAATATGGAGCTTACATAGTATGAGAAGAATGTTTATTTCTAGGCAAAGCATATCATCCATTATAATATACCTTGCTGCCAAATCTCTAAAACATAGACTCCATTATGTGAGTGCTTGCCAAATATTTTGAGGAAGTAAGTCATAGAAAGGTACTAGAATAAGTCTTTACATGAATACATAATAGTCATAACTCTTAATTCCAAATATCTTTAACTTATTCATATCTATGCATTGAGCCATATTTAAGGTATACCATCTGGAAATTTTATTTCTTTCAACCAACTACATAAAGCTTTCTTAAACCTTTGTCCAATCTATAATAGGCCTTTAGAAATCTATTGGTTATTTCATTCTAATGTAACTTTGGCCTGTTGACTAGTTCTTTTAATTCTCAAGTGATTTTGTAGTGCTTTTAGTTCTTCCAGGCATGTTCACTATAGTGTTGAAGATATTATCGAAAATTTTTTCTCAAGATGCATAATACCTAAATTATATTGAATGAGTCGATAAAAATGATCCTTTTCTTCCAACCATACTTGCACATCCTAACAATGTATTTATTTATCTCCTTGAAACTAGGTTGAGATACTAGTAGAAATCTATAAATGTCTATTTGTTCAATGATTTCTTCACCTGGAGTATGGATTGTTGGAGGAGGTTTTTTTACTACAACATTCTTTAGGATTTTTTTTTTAATTTCGCCTAAAAGTGTGATCAACTAGTAAAAATTTATGGTAATTATTAAACCAAGATACCTTCCCACTGAAATGTAATGAAAATGCATCAGACTCTATCATACAATGTAGACATGCTAATTTACCAGTGTACTCCATCTTGATAACATTGAGTATATTGGAAAATAATTGATCATCCATAATAATACATCATACAATCTAAAATTAGTTTTACTTGTAATATCATAAGTCACTAACCCTATATTCTATAATTCATTCAACTCGTCAATTAGAGGTTGCAAGAAAACATTATCTTCTCTTTGAGATTGGTTGGACTAGGAATAAGCACAGTAAAGAATATAAATTTATCTTTCATGCACATCTATGGTGGTAAATTGTATGGTGTTAATATAATTGGTCAAGATGAATATTGTTGTCCCGACTGACCAAATAGTTGAAATCCATCTACAGAAAATCTCAATCTCACATTATGTGGTTCCATTGCAAAGTAGAGAAATACAATATCAAGATGTTTTCATACAGGAGAATCACAATGATGTTACATTATACCTCCTTTAGGGTCATGCTCATGATGCCACATCATGTGGCAAGCTGTAGCGGCAATTGCATGTAAGCGTTGAAGTCTAGCACTTAACGGAAAGTAATAGATCACTTTGTAAATAATATTTTTCTTCTTCTTCCCTAGTATGTGAGTACGATGCTTATAATGAGGGTGAGTACAGATTTTGCATTCACTCAGTTCTTTGTCTTCATTTCAAAATATCATGCAATTATTTATACAATAATCAATCTTCTCTACAAGCAAACCTAAACTTCTAACAAATTTTTAATTTATACTATAGAAGTTATTAGTTATTATGTTATCAGTAGGGAGCAATTCTGACATCAATTGATATATATCATGACAACATCTTTCTGAAAAATGATGTTTTGTTCTTATATTCAATAACTTTATAGTAATTGATAGTTGGGAATGACTAGAAAGAATGTCTTCTCATACTTTTCTTTCACTAGCCTTTAACATTTTATATAGTTGTTGATATTCAAGTGTTGATATTTTATCTATATTGAAATAATCAATTGCATTAATCATATTGTGAACCATTGATTGCATTGTAATATCATTAGTTGATTATTCATGTGTAGTAACAATTGTGTCAGATGACAAAGCACCAAAAGATCCAATTGGTTCATACAAATATGACTCTCCGTGGTAGTACTAATTGTAGTAATTTGACATAAAACCATTTCTACATATATATACTTTCACGGTATCCTCATCACGCAAGGCTCTATTTCTACATTTAGAATGATTACAAGGACACCGTAAGTCGGTACCATTCATACATTCTAGATGATTCTTAGTAAAGTTCATAAACTGTTCAACTTTAGCAATAACATCATCTCTAATAAATTTATTTTCTAATTCATTGTGCATCCAAGTTTTGTTCATATACATTGTCACCTAATGAGAATACAACTTCATACAATTTGTTACAAAATATATGGGTTGCTAAAACTATTAAATTAAGAATTAAAAATTATCTTAGAGGCAAATATGCTAACACAAATAATAAAATGACTATATCATGTTATTGATCAAATTTCTAACTTAACATACATTAAATTCATCCGTGTAAAATTGCATATAGGTACTGTTTAATAAAGTATACCTAAAAATATGTAGTCGCATCAAAGACGAGTAGCAAATGTAGTATACTATAAAATAAAAAATAGATAAAATTAATTACAAACAATAACAAAGTAGGACAAATTCACGCATGTTAGTGGCCAATACAGTCGTGTCTTGGCGGCCGGCATAGCCACCTTTCACGTGCTAGCGGCCAACACTGTCGTTAGCATGACCAGCCGCGTGCTAGCGACTGGCACAGTGGACATCCGCTAGTGGCTGTCACAGCCGCTAGCACGACTAGTCACGTGCTAGCGACCGACACTTGCTAGCCGCATCCTGTGCTGGTCACTAGTCGTTGCTGACTCCAGGAAGAGGGAGAGAGGGAGGCGAAGATAATTCACTGGAGAATCGCCAGAGTAGCTCGAGATTAGGGAAGAACATGCGCGCGTAAGGAAAATTAGGGTCGTGCCCTAGGTTTTTAGTTGGACTTGCCGATAGAAACAATTCTATCGGTAATCTATCGGAGACTACCGACGGAACTTCGTATTCATCGGTAATCCCTATCTGATATTACCGAAGGAAGCTATGTTCCGTTGATAGTTATCGACAGAATTGATTTTTCGTCAATAATGTCTATTTGGCATTACCGACGGAAGCTGGGTTCTGTCGGTTTCCATCGGTAACCCTGTTCGTAAGCCTAAGGTTTTCAGATTATGACTTACGTACCTTCCTAACTGAAATCATATTCCATAAGTGTTTACCGATGGAATTAAATTCCACCCGTAATTTCATCAATAAATTAGGATATTTTTGTAGTGTTGGTACCCTGCACCCACCGGCTGGTTGGTGCTAGCTAGCTTGTAAGTTGCATGGGGTGCGGATATACATTATACAGTACACAGGATTCTTTGCTAAGCATATGTGACTCGTTAAGTGTACTAAACCTTAATTTTATGCCAAATGTTGGGATGCAATGATTAATAATTTGCGGGTAGGTTTCAAGGTTGATGTGCCACAGTCCTTATATAGCGACGGTGGGGATTGGAGGTTTTGGGTGACGATGACATAACAGCAATTATTCTGGAGGTTGATTTCATAGAAAAATTTCAGAGAAGGCAAGAAATCACTAAATGTGAAGACGTCGTTTTTAGATTTAACTAAATAAAATTGATTTAAAACAAAAGATAATATTCTAACAACAATTAGATAAAGGTTTAAATAGTCTTAAAAACCCTAAAGATGTAAAAGACAAAAATAAATCTAAAATAATAATAAAAATTATTTAGAACCTCCAAAATAATTTTAAAAGATGTTTTTGTACTTGAAATTGGGCATTATAGGTTACACTCAATAACTACTTGTAGATATCTGAATATGGATTTTGATTTATTATATTAGAAGTCCCGTAATTTAACCCAAGTCAAAACCTCTTAAAGCTCAGGCCCCTACATCAAATGTTAGAATGAGAATGTATATTATGCTTACAGTGTATCTCTTGAATCAATTGTAGAACTCCAATACGAATTCCTTCTCCATTTTTGCAACTGAATTGGGCTTATTTGACTGAAGTTTAATTTTTAGTTTAAAGTTGTTGATCGTATCATTTGAATTATGAGTTTTTGATAGGGAAAAATTATGTCCTCATTTTATATATGAAACTTCTTGATTAAGAATTGGGTTTCTATTTGGTCTATTGGTTTTGGTTTGAGATAGGTACTCAAGTTATGTATATACATTTAATTTGTTGAAAATTAAAAATTCTATTACCTCAAAACTGGTCTAATATATAGAATCTTAATCCCTTTTTATAGATTGATAAAAGGATTTAATTTCATAAAATTATAAATTGAAACTTATGTGCAAAAGGTGTGTTTCTAACTTGCACTTTTATTTTAATTTTTTTATTTGCACTTCATGGTTCATATTAAAAACATCATCCATTTTGACCTTTATCAATGCCTTTACCCCCTTCAATTTTCCTCATATTGCCTCTCAATTTTTAAATATTAATATAAGTTTGGATTTATTTAGATGAGTTTGAATTATCTTTACACAGATTTGAAATTTTGTAAATGATAAAAATCCATGCTCTTGTTTTAGTTCCAGAACAAGCAAAAACGATTGAAAGACTTCACTTTTTTTTTAAAAAAAAAAAACAATTAAGGCTTTGAGTATTTATGGGTGATTTCTATTTGTATGATGAACTGAAATAGAAAATATTAATAGAATAACAGATAGGTTATCCCTATAAATAATGGATTATAGTCCCCAAGTCACACGAACCATTTTTGATTCTCTTCTCAATTGCATTTATCTTAGTAATGTAAACTCTCACAAGATTCTAGTAGTCATCTAAAATCCAATCAAGTCATTTAGGAGGCTAACATAACCAGGAAATTACATCGGAAACATGGAAAACTATCTAAATCTTCAACAAAAAAAAAGGTTGAAAAGTTCATCTTCGACTTGACTAAAGCAGCACCTAATTCATCCGTGATGGATGGCACAATTGTGTTTCCGACAGATGACTGCAATATTCTTTTTTCCATCAAATTTAATATTAGTAAAGACACATTTGGTTTTCTTACTCCTCCCTCATGACCGTTTGGAGTTGTTGATACGAGACCTCTCCTCCCCCATAAGATGATGATTCAGCCTTTGTCGTTTAGGTCAAGAAGGATTAATTAATATTGACATGTGTCAATGATACGATCTTGACATTTATTGAACCTATATTTCCTATGGTCATTGGGCCTAGCTAATAGATGTTGTTGAGTCTCGGCAACTTCTCGAAGCTTTGCATCTCACTCTGCGGACCACGTTCTACAACTCTAAATGTAGTTGTAGTCCATATATCATGACAACAATGTCATCAATCAATGAGTATATGCATGTTATCAGTCAAGAACTTGCTCATACTTGTTTTTGCAAGTTTAGATCCTCAAATGACAACTTTATTATTTTGATTTGTCGTTCATTGTGCTCGTCTATAAATTGTTAAAGCACAGTAAAAACAAATACAACAATCAAACATAAAAGGTACAATAAATCATTTTTAGGTAGTTTGATTTCCTCAATTTCTACTCCATGGCTTAATATCCTAACGATATCACCATGCACTATCTTTTCTTCTTCTTGAATATCTTTCATAGGCAAAGAAATTTTTTATAAAGCCATTCTTTTACTAGAAATACAAATAAATATAAAGATATAATATAGAATAAGAAAATGCAAATAGAATATTTTACAATAATAATAAATTTTTACTTTGAGCATTTTTGATTGTTTTAGATTGCCTCTTGAAGGTTTGGAATGCGGTATTACTTCCCCTCCAAAAATCCCAAGAATCGACCTTTGAAATTCACCCACGAAGTATTCTTTTATAGGGTTGTCGTGATTAGAAACCGTCTAATAGTTGATTGCTTCATCTTTAGTCGATTATTCTTCAAGAATTCAAACATTGCACCCGTGGCACGGCTCTTCCAGCTTAGCAATAACCATAACAATCGACTGTTATACCTTATAAGTTCACTATTGCATCAACAATCGAGTTTTTCAAATTGACTCATAAATTTTCTATTCGTTCCAACAGTGTTACTAGTTTACTGATCGTCTCCATCACTCAACTAATGATGATTAATTGAGTTTCAAACATTCTGTTTGTTTCTCCAAATCACAATAGTTGATTTATTATACTATAAACCCCTTAAATTACCTCAAATTCATAATTTAGGATTTCATCAATCAATTGATAGTCCATAATAGTTGATTGATACGTCTGTTTCAGCTTTACTAAAGCTTAATTCTTGTATTGTCTAATATCTAATTGATCTCAACTTATCATTTGTCTAGTTAGCATCCGATCAATATTGATGGGACTTCTTTTGTCTAAAATCCGATCAATCTTGACTTTTTGAGATTTTACTATTACCTAGCATCACATTACCCTTGACCATCTAGGACTTTTCATCTTATGCCTAACATCTAATCTTACATGATCTATTAGGATTTCACTTCTCGTATTAGATTGGACCACCCTTGTCCTCTTCATTAGATATATGCATTGTTCATTATAGATTACTTTTTATCTCTCCTTTATAGGTGACACTTTTTTTTAATGTCCAACTAGAATAGTATTGTCAAAATCACCATGAGCATCTGGTTGAATAAACACTTAACTTTATATCTGTTATCACATAATTGATCAATACTAAATTTACCTTCATACTTTCTACTAATAAAAAATGAATACTAAGGCACATTCAATTACCATTATTTCTCCATTGCCCCCAAATGGCACATTATGTCTTTGCTTGTATTTTAGGATGAAGAACTTGTTTGCATCACAAATCCCTTAATTAGAGATGTGAATTTAGAGGGTGAGATTTATCTCCTTTAAATACATACAGCACTCCTCTTTGAAAAAAAGAAGTTGATAAAGAGAGTGAGTCTCCTATCATAGGATTAGATTAGTAAAAAGAAAGTCACAATTTAGAGACAGAAGTAGCAAAACTAAAACAACAAGCTACATCTTAGATGAAGCTTGCAAAATAAGGTTAAGATTGCTAGAGGTCACTGAGACATAGATATTCTTAGTGAGCAATTATAGTTCCATCATTTTGTATTGTTGCTAGACAAAGATCCAATAGAAGAAATCCATGAAACTATTGGTGGAAGAGTAGTAAGTAGTTCGTACCTTTGGTGATGCTTGGAGCTCTATAAAACAATAGCTCCAAAAGCCTTTGAGCACATTCAACACTAAGAGAATGTAAGATTTGAATATTAGAGTAGTTAACTTGATTTGTTGATTGCATCATTAATCATTCCTTTAATTTTTTTTTTTTTTGTGTGATGAACTTACTATGAATCCAAGGGTAAAATATAAGGTACTTTTTTGTTTAGTTTAACTTTTATAAAAGCTTTAATAATTTATAGTGGGTCAATTTTTAGGAACTGACAACTTAAGATTTATTCCATCATACTACGTATAATATCTGTATATCTGTATTTACTTTTCTCCATATCCATGGGATCAATATTAGAGGGATGATTTATTTTTTTTAATAATTTATAGTCGTGGTATTAGCACTTTTATCTACGAAATTGTATTTAATCCTCAAAATAATTTTAAAAAAAACTTATCAATAAAAAGGCACTTTGCTCAAAATGTGATAACTAAAAGGGTACTCAAAGTGAAGCTAAAGTTGACTACTTTAAACTTCAAACAAACGCAAATTTTTAACATGGAAAGTGGTGAAAGGTCAGATTTCTGATGTGTGGATAAAAATTCAATTAGGTGGAATTTTTTTTTCTTTTTCTTTTTCTTTTTCTGTTTCTATTCGAGGGCGTAGAGTGTAATTGGAAGGTTCGGATCCTAGATTTATTTTGACGAGTCCGCTTAGGATCCGACTTCTACAAGTGATGGTATAATGTTTTCTGCATGCATGGATGTATGTGAAGCATGTAGATGGTGATGAGGGGTTACTATCATACATGCATCTACATCATAAGCTCTCTTTTTTTTCTGTTATTTATTTGACAAAAAAACGTAAAACATAAAGTTGTGAGGTGATCAATTCAATTGAATCTGGTCAATAGTTTGATAGTTATGGGATGCATAAATGAGCACGCCGGTGGATTGATGGGACCAAAGAAACCTTAATTGTTTAATGCCACACTCTTCTGACATATATATATATATATATATATATATATATATATTCATGTTAATTTTTATATTCAAATTCCAATCAAAATTAAATTGTTTGCTCTTATAATTATCATTACTATCTTAATTAATATTTTTCAGCAATTTACTGAACCCGTAGTCATATTTTTGTAATACCCAAAACGTATACAACTTTTATATTTATCAAATAGGTAGTTATTTTCTATTATGCCCCTCCTTTTATCAGCAATTGATAACTCATTTATCAATAGTAGATTGTTAGTGATAATCGAGTGCACGAATCCATTTTTAAATTTATTATGCTAGATTTGCCATCAGTTAATTATCCATAAGTCATGGATCGTCTGTTAAACTTTCTATACTCTAGCAGAACCATTATACAACTCGTCGTACCAATTTTAAAAATCAATATCTTTACTCCTAGGTATAGCACAGACGATGAATGTATAACATCTTTAACATAATAATCAGAAGTTGATTCTCAGAAATTGACAATCTGATATTTACCCCACCATATGCTTGACGCATGTGTATTTACATGTACCTCCTTCCATATCCGTGAAGTCTACACTAGGGGGGTCGTTAATGTAGCGGATCTATATTTTTTTGAAAAAATAAATCAATATCTTTATTTTTTTGGATAATTCAGATATTTAGCTTTTCGAACTGATTAATCTTAGAGGTGACCGGCTCAACTCCATAAAAATTTTCCAACGACCACTAGAGTACATCGAGAAGTACTTGTAGAGGTCCATCTAAACGGCTAGCCATCATTCTTAGATTCGCTGTCCCATTGGAGGAAAATCTTTGCAGTGTACCACAGCTAAAATTTGAACTTTAGATATTTGATTAACCACTTGAAGGACCTAACCACTGCACCATAGTCTCGGGAATAATATCTCTCTATTTAAACTATGAAATTCAGGTACGATGGCATAATTACATTTAGGAAATATAAGTAGGGTCGTAAATGAACTAAACGTTCATGAACAAACTTATTATTCAGCTTGGTAAGAGCTTGTTTATGTTCGTTCAATACACACAAGATCAATTAACTGAAAAAACTTGAACAACTCGTTACACTAAATAAATAAGCTTGAACATATATATTCAGTTCATTAATATTCGTGAACATTTTTGTGAATAATATTTATTAATAACTCTTATCAATATACTTAATAAATAAATAAAATTTAAAATAAATAAATAAGTTTGTAATATCAGGCTCAGTAACCAATCAAAAAAGTTTAAAATATAAAACTTTCAAACAATCAAATAATCTTGAATTAAGAGCTCGATAACATCTAAACAAATCAAGCTCAAACCAAGCTTGAATCAAGCTTAAGCTTATAAAAAAATGAACTAAGCCAAGTTTGAACAATCATTTTAATGGCTTGGTTCATTTTTGCTCAACTTGGCTTGACTCGGTTGCCTTATAAAAAAAAAGTATAAATACCATAAAACTTGATTAAGCTTGACTCGTTTACAACCCTAATAAATAGTGCAATGAATTTTATTATAAATATTCCTTGGGTGCTTATGGCCATCAGCGAGTTTTGGCTAAAACTTGTTGAAGGTCTTAGAAATCTCAAACTTACTTCAAATCAAAATCATTGCACTCTAGTAGCTTCCTAAGTGTAATTATGCTCTCAAACCTAGACTCCACAATCTAAATTAAGAGATATGAGTTTTTAAAATCTTCACAACCTTGAGACTGTTATATTTGAGAGGTGTCCTAAGACAATTATCTTAGATATTATATTATTTATTGGATAAATAAATTTACTATTTAAGTGTACATTTTCTATATATGTGATATTGATCTTAAACTCAATTAATGAAGTCTACAATATAATACATAGCATGAGAGAAATTGTCATGGGATCACAATTAGTAGGTTTCTCTTCATGTGTAATTATATACGTATTAAAATATTCCCTAATTGATGAGATTGGACATCATCAAGTTTGTAAAACTAGCACATGTTATACTCTTAGTTTATTCAAGTAGTTGCTCCTCACTAGCTGGAGACATTGGGATGTCGAGAGTTAAACGTGGATGCTAGTTAAGGGTAACTAGTTCATTGGAGTGACCCCGCTATGAGACTTCATATGGTTCTATACATATATGAATATGTTGTTGGAGCAATCCCAATGGTCCGCGGGACCATATGTTTTGGTGTTTGGGCAAAAGGTTTAAGTTAGGATTACCCTCGTTATCTGATATGTGTACTTGAGTTGTGCAAGACTGCAGGTGACACATGTGACTCAGGTTGACGGCTTCGGGTCCGGTGAAGGATGAAGCATCCGAGAGACCATGGACAAGGCAGCGAGGACAAGGGCCGAGGGAAGCGACTTCGAGGCATACGCGAAGGATGGCATTGGGGACGAGCCGCGGGCTTGGATGCATCCGAGGGACGAGAGCCAAAGGAAGTAGGCTTGAAGGCAAGAGGTCAAGGCTGCAAAGAAGAGTCAAATGAGTCGTGAGGGTACGAGTGCATGAGATATTGTACTCGGAGTAAAATCCTAGTCTTAGGGGTTTACTGTAGCGGTACTGTAGCAGTTACTGCAGCGCACTGTAGCAGTCGACTGATGCACTGTAGCATAGCCGTTGAGAGAGCCGTTGGGCTGGCACCAGTCGACTGGTGCAAGGACCAGTCGACTGGTAACGGGCAAATCAGGTTCTGATTTGTTCCAAGCTCTATAAGAAGGAGCTTGGTATGGCCGGCCAAGGCGACGAAATTAGACTTGGTTAAAGCCTAATTAGTAGTCACCAAAGTGCTCAAGGTTCCCTTGTGTCCAAGTGTTGTTGGTGAGTGTTGTGGTGAGGTTTCTCCACCCACAAGGAGGTTGAGCTAGCCGGAGTTTCCGGGGACTAATCCACCGACGGATTGAGGGATCATCCACCTTACGGACAGCCGTGGAGTAGGAGCAAGTTATCTCCGAACCACGTAAACGAACGTGTTAGCGGTGCTTTCGTATTCGTATTTGTATTCTTTGTATTCCGCTGTGCTAACGAATACGTAGGAAGCAATCGATTTGGGGGCGCCGTCTATCCAACCCCCCTTCAAGCCGGCCACCGATCCTCCAACATATGTCAATGAAGATCTCATTGCAGCTTAAGTATGACTTTCCTTCGACTTGAGGTATTCAAGTCATATTAGTCATAGAGACTTATACTTTGATATTTATGCAAGTATCTCCTTAGAGATGTGGACCCGGGATGATTGGGAAGTGTCCGAAGGTATTTGGATATCTCATAGAGGATTCACTACTCCTTACATAAGAAGACATATACCCTATGACTACTTGTCAGGATTGTTACTCGAAGTCTTTGGCAAAAGTATCACATGTCAAAAGTATGATACTCTTGAACATATGTCTAAGTAATTTGAATCCATAGGACGGGAAAATATAACTTGGGCTAGGGTGATGTAGTCAGCCTATTGGGGACTAATACATATACCATGTCCTGAACCAAGTAAATATAAAACAAGTGAAAGAAATGAGGCACGATATACTGTAGCTGTTGAATGGTTCAGAAGTGATTTTGAAGTTAACTATGATTTTCTAATAAATTGGAGATCATGATTACTACTAAGATGGTTTATGATAAACCAAGAGGGTTTGATTTAATTATAAATTAAGATGGTTTAGTTTTGAACCAAACATAATAGTAATGGATCAGTTTGTTATTGGGTTATTAGGTTTGGGAGATAGCTTGCTCCCCAAGTCATTGATGAGGTGTATTGATGTGCATAGATTATATATATTTTTAGGTATTGTTTGACGCATATCTACTTGTATTTCATGAATATAATCTATAAAAGGGGAATTTTCTCCCCTTGGGACATATCATGGGTTTGGGGCTCTATCCCCTTTCCTTTGGAAGGGTTTTCCCCTTTAGGGGAAACCTTAAAGCCTCCTTCTTCGAGCCGTCAATGATCCATCCACCTTAGGAAAAAAGAAACCTCCGAAGACATCGACAACGTATAGCTAAGCATTTCATTTCCTCATTTCTTGTATTTGGGTTGTAAGAATGTTATTATTTATATCTTTGGTTTGTTCTACCTTCTCAATAGAGTAGTTCTCCGATTCTTAGGATATAGGGAGTAGTTATGATATGATGTTGATGCATGAACTATGTATTAGGTCATTTCTTTATTCAATGATACCTTTTATGACCTTGTTCGTATGTGTTATGCCTTGTATGTATTTGATGAAATATGTGTGAGGTCAATACATTTAGATGTAGAGCTTTGGTCACTGTGTAGAGGAGGTGCTTTGACTTGTATGATGATGGGACCTCGTGGCAGAGGGTATCCCTTACTTTCTATGGTGTTTCCTTGAAACAGGATCAATTCCCTTAATGAACTTTCTTACCATTAGGGCAGCTTCATCTTCATCAATTGATTTTTCAAAGTGGAATCGTTCGTTCTTGCCTTTAGGGTAATGTTCTGGCTTGGTCTCTTTTGTCCTACACATCAAGATTCATGTAATTTGAAAATAGAAAAGTGATTGTCTAGTGTACTCACATTGAGATCTTTTGACATATAGTAGGAGTCTACTATAGATGTCCATTCCGATTTTCTTGGGAATACATTTAATGTATACCTTTGTGTGTCTCGATTCATTACTGTTTCTCTGAGGTTTGATAATCCAGTGATTAGCCCCTTGAATCTTTCGTGTAGTTGTGCTACTGACTCTCCTTCCATCCAAAGGTTCGTCAGTTGATTTTGAAGCATGTCCCGTCTCGCAAACTTTATTTCGAAAGTTCTTTCATGCAGTTCCAGGAACTTCTCCCAAAGTTCCTTTGTTGAGTCATAATCTTCGATTCGATTTACTTCCTGGGGTGGAAGTACGCTAAGTAGGTGGAACTTAGCTCGTCCGTTTGCTACAAAGTCTGCTTGCTCTTTCTTGGTCCATTGATGTTCTTCTTTTTCTTTTCCTTGGGGGATTTTTGGAGCTACAAGATCATATTTAATTATTAGTAGAATTTCGAAGTTAGTTTTGAAGAATACCTCCATGTGTTTCTTCCATGACGCAAATTCTCCTTTGAATTTTGGTTGATAGATCGTTGCTCTGGCCATCGTCTTGATCTTGATAGTTCAGTCAGCGGTTAGTCCTTCTGAGGCGGTTAGGCTCTAATACCACTTGTTGATGCAGCAGAGCCGGCAAAAGGGGGTGAATTGTTTGAAATATAAAAATAAAACCCCTTCCCGATCCTTGGACTTAGACTAGAAACGCAATTAAAGACAGAATTAACAACTTAAAGAAATAAGTAAAAGACCACTATTTACTTGGTTATAACCTAGTTGGTTGTTAATCCAAGGCGGTTGAAAAGCTCACTAAGAATCTCCTTTTCTGAAGGCGAAGAAGCCTTTTACACACATTGAAAGCTCAGAAATAACTAGGAAAGTAATTACAGAAGTTGTTATTCGATTTCCTAACTCCAGGGGTCTTTTTATAGCTCCTGAAAATTCTATCTGTAACTTGAAGGCGCCTTCAGTGAGGCGCACTGGATAAAGCTTTATCCACTACCAATGGTAACTTTTCCTGGTCGAAGGCGCCTTCAATGCTCATGGAAGGCGCCTTCCATGCTTACGGAGGGCGCCTTCCATACTCATGGGAGGCGCCTTTCGCCTGAAGGTGGCAGAGGCGCGCGAGTGCCTTCAACTCCTATTGAGGGTGCCTCCAGCAGTCTTCATCAGCTTCTTTCGCTCTTCTGCTGCTCCGATTGCCTGGGTGATTATAGCCAATCAAAATATGGCTCACCCGAACCCAATTTCTGACCTTCTCCTCGAGCAAGCTTCTGCTTCGCTTCTCGTCCCTCGAACGTCACGTGCGTTCTTCTCTTCTACTGGTGTACTCTTCCACAGCACCTCGTTCCTTGGATGCACCAAGCCCATCGGCTCCCTTCCCGTGCCATCCTTCTCGCTAGTTGTGTCTTCCGCTTGACTTCCTGTGCTCCTAAGCTCCTGCATACTTAGACACAGGTGTTAGGACCGTTGGACGGCTAGAAGGGGGGGTTGAATAGCCCCGCACAAAAATAAAACAAACTGTTCTCGGACTTTAAAGAACACTTGCATTAAATAATTAAATAAATTGAAAAATCAGAGACTCAGAGGATTTACTTGGTTACAACCGAGGAGATTGTTAATCTAAGGAATAGAGTAGCACTAAATTCCCCTTCATGCGGAGAAGTCTCTTTACAACAGTGTAAGCACAGAAAATGAGAAGCTAACTAGAAAGGAAAGCGCACAAGTATTGTTTTAGTAATTACTTGTTATTTTTAGCTTCTTGGACTAACGCTATATTTATAACCTTGGTCGGGGCACCTGGAAGAAGATAAAACTTTATCCCCTTCACAATGGATCGCGGTCAAACGCGATCTAAATAAAAGTCCATTTTGGGTGTCCGGACCAAGAAAGTCAACCATGTTGACTTTTTCTAGTCCGGACCTTCCACTCTGGCTCCGCTTCAGCTCCGCACGCTTGGGTGATTTCGGCCATCCAGAATAGGGCTCACCCGAACCCAACTTCTGGCCTTCTCCTCGAGTAACCTTCCTCTCCAGCTTCTCGTCCATCGGAAATGTCGTGCGCCTCCTTCTTGTCCGCCCGCATAGTCTTCCGCATCATCTCATCCTTCAAACACACCGAACTCGTCGGCTCTCTCCCATGTCATCCTTCTTACTAACTGTGTCTTTTACTCGACTTCCTGTGCTTCTAAGCTCCTACACACTTAGACACAAGGTTAAACACAATAGAACCTAAGTTAATTTGTTTGATTACATCAAAATTACCTTAGGATACCAACAATCTCCCCCTTTTTGATGTGAGTAACCCAACTTAAATTAGGGTAAACTAACATAAACATAAAGGAAATTAAATTGAAAAATTACCTCCCCCTAGACTTAATCTTTTTCTTCTCCCCCTTTGATCACATAAAAAATAGGGTATCAAAAAAAATCTAAGAATAATTCTGATTTTCAAATAATTTTTAAAAAACTTATCAAGTTTTTTAAAAATTCTGAAAATTATTTTGATATCAAAAAAATTTTGCAATAATTTTAGAAAATTTAAGTGTTGCAAAAAAAAATTCTAAGTAAGAAAATTTCAAGCAGAAAAATTTTCTAAGTTTAAAGATAAAAAAATTTTGTGCAACGTATAAAATAATTTTGGTAAAGCAAAGTTTATAAAATAACTTAAAAACTTTAAGTTAAATAGATTAAAAAATGAGAAATTTTTCTAAGTTAAACAAATTTCTAGAGAAAAGTTTGAGATTTTTCCCAAAAAAAAAATTGAATAACTATTTAAAGTATTATCTAATTTCAATTTTAATGCTCTATTAGTTAGTCAATTAAACATTTTATTTCAATATTTGACTTCCAGACTGTGGCGAGGCACTAGGCCTTCTTGGTTATTGGAGCAACAACCACTTTCTAGACAAAGCCTCATAATGAAATTAAATGTCTAATGTATTCTCTAAAAGCCCTAAGTCCAATTAAACTTTTAATTAAGATAAGACTTTGGAACCCAGTAAAGGTTCCTTCCAACATGGTTAACTAGAAATTTCTTTGATATATATTTCTAAGAAGCTTTTCTAATTTGTCCTTTATGATATTTAAAATAGCAGTTCAAAATATATCTTCTAATACTTGTACTATATGTACATGTATGATTTTCAAGTTTTTTATTTCTTTTTGTAAATGTCATTTTCTAACTTTAATTTATCAAAATCTTCTAATAGACAAGATTTTGCTAGAATTAATTTTAGCTCTTTAATTTCCTTTTCTAATTTGCAACAATTTTTAGTTAGTAATTTAATAAATTTAAATATCTTGTCAGGTGGGAGAGATCGTACCTGACTTACTTTGTCGATTTCGTTGTTCGTAGCTCCCCCTGAACTGCTGCTTTCTTCCGATGTAGCTCCCCCTTCATCGATGCTCTCGATGCTCTCGATGCTCTCGATGCTCATTTTAGACAAGCTTGCTTCGTGTTCATTTTCTTGATGACTTACCATTAATGTAAGTCCGGAGAAAGCCTCAACTTCCGATTTGGACAACGTTTCATCCCACGTCGCCTTTAAAGTTTTGTACTTATTCATTTGAACAGGCTTCTTTCCTTTGCCCTTATCCTTGTTCCTTAGCTTAGGGCAGTTGTCCTTAACGTATCCTTCTTCGTTGTAGTGGTAGCATCTAATTGTCCTTTTCTTTCTACCCCGCAGATGGTTAATTTTTCTTGATTTAAATAACTTTTTAAAACATCTTACCATCATTATCATTTCATCATCGTCGAGAGAGGATTCTGACTCATGTTCGTCTCCCATTACCTTGAAGGCAATGTTGTGCTTCGGCTCCTTCGTACCTGCACATCTCGATTCATGCACTTCAAAAGTTGAAAATAATTCTTCTAAAGTAATAGATTCTAAGTCCTTAGAGATATAGAAGGCATCTACTAGTATGCCCATTTTGTATTTATAGGGAATGCATTAAGAGCGTACCTTAGCGAATCTCGGTTGCTTACCTTTTCTCCGAGATTCAAAAGTCCAATGATGAGCTCCTTAATCCTCGAGTGAAGGTGCGCAATTGTTTTGTCTTCTTCAAATCGTAGGTTGGTGAGCTGGTTGTGAAGTAAGTCCCGTCTTGTGAGCTTAGCTTCGGACACCCCTTCGTGTAGCTCAAGGAAATTCTCCCAAAGCTCCTTTGCTGAGTTGTAGGTGCCGATCAGGTTGACTTCTTGTGCTGGAAGGACGCTCAGCAGATGAAACTCTACTTTGTCGTTTGCCACATAGTCGGCCTGCTCCTTCTTCATCCACTAGTATTCTTCCTTACCCTCAGGTGCTATAAAATTGAACTTCATTAATAAAAGTAATTCAAAGTCGGTTTAAAAAAAAATACTTGGAAGGGTTCCATGTGCTTGGGAGGGGATAAAATTTTATCCCCTTAGCAATGGATCACGGTCAAACACGGTCCAGATAAAAGTCCATTCTGGGCGCCCGGACTAGGAAAGTCAACCACATTGACTTTTCTAGTCTGAGCACTCGGACTAGGAAAGTCAACCACATTGACTTTTTCCAGTCCAAGCCTTCCGCTCTGGCTCTGCTTCGGCTCCGCGCGCTTGGGTGATTTCGGCCATCCGGAATTAGGCTCACCCGAACTGAACTTCCGGCCTTCTCCTTGAGTAACCTTCCGCTCCGGCTTCTCATCCCTCGGAAACGCCGCGCGCCTCCTTCTCATCCGCCTGCATACTCTTCCGTAACACCTCATCCCTCAGATACACTGAGCACATCGGCTCTCTCCCGTGTTGTCCTTCTCTCTAGTTGCGTCTTTTGCTCGACTTTCTATGCTCCTAAGCTCCTGTACATTTAGACACAAGGTTAAATACAACAGGACCTAACTTAACTTATTTGATCACATCAAAACTACCTTGGGGTACCAACAACAGGGATCAAACCAAAACAGGACCTAACGTAACGTGGTTGATCACACCAAAACAACCACGGGGTCCAGCAGTACCAGACTTTAGATAGAAGCCCTACAAGAATATAAGCATGGAGGTAAGAAGATGAACAATATATAGAGATATTAATTAGTATCATTGTGAAATCAAAACCTTAGAATCACCCTAAAATAACCTTCACCTTTACTCACTTAAGCTCCCTCTCTCTTTATTCTTTCTTTCCTTCTCTCTCTTCTCTAAATCTCTATCAAGCATTCGTGAACTACTTTCTAATTGTCTAGATAATTTATAATGTGAAATTAATTAATTCTTAATCAATAATCCTTATGGGATTGATATTTTTATTACTAACGATGTAGTCGTGCACTTGCGGCTTCGTAATAAGTTTTTGACACCTTTGTGTAGGACTATTTTCGATTAACATTAGTTGATTAACATATGAGTTACTCTAAACATTTTTTTGTCTTAAAATTCTACATTTTTTAATCAATACAAAATTTATTCGATGTCTTGATTACTTTATATCTCCTGTATCCATGTGTTATGTCATGATTACTCTCTATGTCTTGTGAGTTTATTGCTATTGTTTCAGGTGAGACCAGAATTTTTTTTAGTCATGGATACGCATTCTTGGCAACCTGGAGGTTTTAATGTAACTTATAATTTGGATACTGAGCAAATTATGAACATCTGCAGAGTTTGTGATAGCCTAACCCACTCAACTACCATATGCCACCTCCTCCGAAAAGATGCCAACCCTTCCACTAAACAAACTGATGGCATCTACAGAGTTTATGGTAGCTCATCCCATCCAACTACTTTATATCACTTCTTTCAAAATACTGCTAGTGCTCCCAGGGCTATGGTACAGCGGTAGGGTATCCAAGTTGTCATCTAGGTACTCGCGGTTTAATCCCCAACTATGACAAATTTATAGGAATTTTTCCTCAAAATGGGATGGCAACCAAAAGATGCTGGGCTTCTAGGTTGCTCATCGTGAGCACTTCCCGATTTACCCTAGTGGTAGTTGGGTTTATCATTTTATCCCCTCGGAATGATCTAGTAGTTAGCGCATGCGGTGTTGCCAACTTGAGGTCTGGGGTTCAAATCTGGATGAAGCCAAGGTAAATATCTTCCTCATGAGTTAGTTATTATTCCAAGGCTAGTAGCCACCCGTGATTTACCTCCTCTATGTTGATCTTGGGACTGGTTGGTGAGGGTGCTGGGCGAGCACAGTCGTCTTTTGCCAACTTTCAAAAAGATGTTAGCTCTCCTATGAAACTTCATAATCTATTTCAATTTGTATATTAAGACATCTATGATCAAGTTCTGAGTACTAATATCAATGACTAGGGAGATCGTCAAACTCAGAACTTTCAACCTATCACACTTTTGAGTAGAATGAGCAATTACTATCACTACAGCATATCGTTGATCCACCTCAATACTACAATCAAGATTAGATATATTATCAAAATTTTAATTGTAACTACATACAAAGTGTTGAGCAATCTTCTTAGGCAAATTAGAGTTTGACCGAATTTCAAGATGATTCCCTATTCCTTGCTAAGTTCCAAAAGCAAGAGAAGTGCTAACTTTCTTTCAGGGCAATTCACCCCCCTCTTTGAGGGCAAGTGAATGTGCTATATATATGCATTTAGACCATTATTAACGTACATTCACTTATATTTCTTATATTTGATTTATGCTATCACACTACTTTTTATCATTTTATCAATATACTACTTGTTTTATTCAGAGATTTGCTCCTCTTTGTGTTTGTTATTGACAGGGTATGATAAGGAGTGAAATTGGACAAAGGAACACGTCATGAAGCTCTTCCGAAACTCAACAATGGGTAAGGCATGCCTTGAGGTGTGATCGTGCCAATCATCCTAGAGACCCACACCAGCGGGTTGTACCAAATAACACGGTTATGCCTCATCTCTTAGTGGAATACATGGGTTGGGCGTGCCAAATGGCACAACCATGGCACCTAGCTCAGCAATCCACACATCCTGGCCGTGCCTACCAGGCATGGTCATGACTTATGTTACGCCATGTGCACAGTCCGACAGTGTCATTTGACATGACCGTGAGCTTCAAGGGACCAAGACACACCACCCCAACCCTATATAAGGGGAACTCCTCCCTTTTTCTTGGGGAGAAAGTTTTCTCCCTTGGGGAGAATACTATCTAGGGCAACTGTTACCGTTTCAAGGAGATTTTGGATGATCTGAAGTTGTTTTCACCATCCGCTCTCCTCTCAAGCGAAGGATTGGATCTTGAAAACTACATTCTCATCTTAGCTAAGTGTTTCTGTTCCTTTCTCTTTGATTTGTTTGTAGAATGCTTTCTTCAAAGTCTTTGAGTCTTAATCCTTTAGTTATGGAGTAGATTCTCGTAGTTCTAGGATAAATGGAGTAGTTGTGATGTGATTTGATATAAAACTCTATGGATATGATTTTCCCTTGCTTCAATGACATGTTTATGCTTAGTTCTTATTTGACCTATCGATAGTCTAGATAATTCATTTTGTAACATCCCTAGTGCATACTACTAGTCCTTGAGGATTGGTATCTTTTATTACTTAGCGACTATTCTGTGTACTTACAGACGATCAATAGAAGGTTGAATTGGGAAAGATGATTCTAGGATTTCGATTTTATTGTAATACTCATTGATGTAACATGAATAGCTAATCCCCTATCCTCTATGTTCACGCTTCATTGGAAGTCTGACTAAATACCAATGTTACCTCGGAGTGTCTCCCCCTTTGGCATTCAATGCTATTAAGTAGGCAGGGTAACATAGAAAATCCGGTTAAAGGGATATCGCTATCACCAAGGACCTCTGATCATACAGTCTAAATTATTCAAGCCACTTCATATCACAGAACTAGAGGAAACTCATTAATCACTAATTAGAACCTTTCTTGTATAGAATTAGCCTCCATTTCAAGGCAATGCTTGAGATGTCTAGTTAAAAGGATACTCTTTGTCACTAAGGGTCCCCCGATTATACAATCTCAAATATTCCCTCTATGTGGCAACCAATCTATCCATCCATTCAATCAAGCAATACATACAAGTAATTAAACTTTACACACACATTCAATCAAACAAGAACAAGGCATAAACATGTCATAAAAATAGGAAGTTAGAATATCCATAGAGTTTACATCAAATACACATTACAATTACTCCCTATGCCCTAGAACTAGGAGAATCTACTCTATAGCAGAGGAAATAGAACCTGAAGACATAAAGAAAGGCAAGCTTCAACTCAAAACTAGAAGTAAGGAAGAAGAAAGCTTAGCCGATTAGAGATTTGGATCTTCAAGAGCAAATCCACGCTTGCTCCCCATGTTATTGATAAGGAGCATAAATATACCCCTCCTTGAGGAGAGTTATTCATTGGAATTTAATTGGAAAAACTTAATTAAATTAGGCTAATCCTCTTCTCCTCCGCTCCTCTCCCTCTCTCCTTGCCGCCAACCACAAGAGGACTTCCTTTTGTGTTTCCGCTGCCACCCAAGAAAGCTCCGATCAAAGAAGTTGGTCGAACCTCTTTTCCCTCTGGCCCTCCACCTCTGATGTCCCTTCCACCAACTAGAAATAGCTCCGAGGGGCACTAGACAGTAGCAAGAAGAGGTTATCTTCTTGCTATCACCACTTGGAACACCACCACCGGCAGCTCTTGAAGTTGTTGGACCTCCTGTTGTAGGCCACCAATTGGCCGCCGACCAGCCTCCGATCCCTGACCTCCTCCAGTCACCGAACAACAAGGAAGACCCTACTGTGCCATTGGAAAAATAACTACAAAGTTTATCCTCTCTTTCCCTTTTTGTGTCCTTGGGTTGCTTACACCACCGGGCATATATTGGGTCGTGAGACTTCTCTCGAATTGCTTTGTCTCTATTTTTGGCTAGTACCAATCAAAGATGAAAAACTTGTGGCTTAGCGAAGCCATTTTGAAGATATCTTGGCATGGATATCGATAGAGGCAAACTTTGTCAAGTTTTCTAGTTAATGTCATTCTCACTTAAAGTCGTCCAAAAGGTATAATTTCTTTTTATGAAATTTATGTTATATGACTATGTCTATACATGTTGTACCCTATATATGTGTGGTGCATATATTGTAATAATTTAGAAAATTATTATACTCCTGTTAAAATTATTATGCTTCCGTTGTTTATTTAGGAAATAAAAAATTAAAACGTGCATAGAGACATCCAAAAATGGTATCAGAGGCACTGTGTGTTTTAACATAGATTATAGATTTGTGTTTTATATGTCGTAAATTGTCTAAAGTTATTTTTAAAATTTTTAGAAAATTTGGGATAAGGAAATTATTTCATAATCTGATATAAAAAATTTCCTAATTTGTTAGGAAATCTAATTTTAGAAATACTTTCTAATTTGTTAAGAAATCTAATTTTACAAATACTTCCTAATTTGTTAGGAAATTCTAATCTTGGAATTATTTCCTAATTTGTTAAGGAATTCTAATTTTGGATATTATTTCCTAATTTGTTATGAAAAATTCAATGTAGGAATTTGTTTTCTAATTTGATTAGGATCTTCCTAATTGGAAAATATTTTCTAAAAGAACATGGAATTAGATTTGGAAATTTTTTTTCCTAATCTAATTAAGGGATTATGGTTTATGGAAATTAAATCATTTATCATATTTATTTCTAAATTAATTTATGACAACTATGAAATAACTATTTTCATATGATCCTGTCCAAACGTTGAATCAACGGATGCTGGACACGTGGCACTCTCCGAATTGCTGATGTGGATCTCCGACCGGTCGTAGGGATCTCCGGCAAACCTACAAGGAAGTCGGGCCGGGAAAGGGTTCCCGACGACGACCCTCAGACGCTCAAGTCAGGCAAGAGGAAATGCAGAAGTAGCTTCGAATACGAGAGAATGTGTACCTCCGGCGAAGTGTGAGGACCCTTATATGCTGTGAAGAGGCTCATGCACACATACCGAGGCAAAACGTGTCCTCCTACCATACCTCAGTATGAGCTTGTCAAAGGAGCTTGCCTGACACCATGCTGATACAGTCTGAGCACCTCTCTGATGGGACAGTAGAACCTTCCATCATAGGACTCCGTGCATAGCTTGGTCTTAGAACATACTTATTGTCAGAAGTTTGTCCTTTTGTCTCTTCTATACCCCCGCCGAGCGCCCAACCGCTAGGCAATCCCATCATGTCCGCCCGGACGCAGATACTGGCTGAGGCTGTTCGTGGCATTGCAGCCTTATGCATCGGCCGAGCGGGCCACCCGCTCGGCCCGACTTCCTTATTCACCATGAGCGTCGGAGACCCGACTCCCCGTCGGGTTGTCTTTGATTCCGCTTAAACCCCATTCGGCCGGTCGGTCCCCCCTTTTCCGGTCGGTCGTTTAACCTTTGACCTCCACGCGGCGTTGACTTCCCTCAAAGGGGGTCCCCCGTCCTTACTGCCGGATCACTTGCCTCCCCTTCAACTCTAGTCGAAGGAGGCGATTAGTCCGACTGACTGGACCATCAGTTGCGCCGAGCGGCATCCATATGCAACTGTCCTCCGCTCGGCCCCACAGGGGCAGCTAAAACGCCAGTCAACGCCAACATTCCTCAGTATCTTTTCGAAGTTTTCGCCAATCTCCATCATTAAGGTCGAGCACGCGCTCATTAAATGCATTCCAGTGGCTGAATGCCACGTGGCGATGCTGCCGTCATTCTACGGCAGCGGCGTGGTGTTCCGACGGGATCGAGGTGGTTTGAAATGGATGGCCAGATGCGGGCTTCGGTTCCCGTGACCTGCAATCGACGGCTGAGGCCGCTCGGGCTTAACCCTATAAAGCCTTCGCCTTCTCCTCCTCCTCGCCGCATTTGCATCTTCGCGTGCTCCGCAGCGTTTCTCTCTCAGCATTCCGGCGACCTTGCTTTTCTATCTGCCAACAATCTCCGGCGTCGTTCTTTCGATCCTCCATCTCTTTGTAAGGTTCTCCTTCCTTTCCTCTTCGTTAATCTTGTGTTTTTTTGTCTAGTTCGGGTTCTCTGGTCACTATTTTGTTTGCCATCTTCTTTCTTTTATCCTCTAGCTGTCGTCTTTTTTGGTTTCGTCCGCTCGGACAATGGCTAGCTCCTCCCAACCTCAAGACCAAACCCTCGGCCCATGGTATACCACCCTAGAGTCGCGCTTCGATTGGCACGACGCCGATATTTTGATGGACTCTTTCGAAATCCCTTCTGATTTTGAACTTATATTACCTTCCCCCTCCGCTCGGCCACACAAACCGCCGCGCAAAGCTTTTTGTGTTTTCCACGACCAGTTCATCGCCGGTCTGCGTTTTCCCATCCATCCGTTCATCGTAGAGGTTTGCAACTTTTTCGGCGCTCCGCTCGGAAGCCTAGTCCCCAACACTTTCCGCCTTTTATGCGGCATTGTCGTTTTGTTCAAAACCCACAATATCCCCCTCCGACCGGAGGTTTTCTATTATTTTTATTACCCTAAACAGTCCGAGCTGGGCACATATATGTTCCAGGCTCGGCCTAGTTTAGTTTTCTTCAATAAACTGCCTTCTTCCAATAAGCATTGGAAAGAATTCTACTTCTACCTTCGTATGCCCGAGCGGGCCCCCTTCCGAACGCAGTGGCAGATCGGACCGCCAACCTCACCATAGCTCAAAAGGTTCAAAACCCGACCGGACTATCTTTATGCCGCCAACATGCTAGTCGGTCTGAGGTTTGACATCAATAAGTTTCTGTCTGAAGGGGTGATGTATATATTCGGTCTGAGTCCGATCAGGACCCCCCTCCCGAGCGGCTTCGATAAGAATTTTACTTTGTGCATTCGTTTTGATTGCTAACTGATTTTCTCTTTTTTCCTTTGCAGCGGACATCGTTATGGAGTCCGTGATGGCTGGAATTTTGAAAAGGAAGGCGGCGGCGCTCGAGGCCATGGCGGCCAAAGAGATGGAGATGCTTGGCATCCAGCCGGTCGGCTCTAACGAAGGAGAGAGCGAGACAAATATGCTGGGGAGTCGGCCGCTCAGGCTTCCCTCCCGGAGCCAGCGGCTGGCGCAACTGCTAGTCGAGAGTCTTCCATCCGGGAGGAAGGCTCGGCTCAAGAGGAAGAGCGACCCCACCGACAAAAGCGGCGCCGCACGGAGACACCACTCAGCTCGGCTACATCTGCGGTCCATCCATCCGAGCGGGCCACCGCTGATTCTCGAGGCAAAGCTCCAGCGGTGGAGGCGATATCGTCCGATCGGACCCCATCGCAATTGGACGCGTCGGCGGACCCCATGGAGGCCATACCCGTCAGCTCCCTTCCGCCCGCTCCTCGCCAAGTCCAACGTTCAACAATTTTGTCCCAATTTTCGACGTCGGCCTCCAATCCTTCCCCGGCTTCTGCCCAGACGACCCCCGGTCGGCACCGCACAATCCGGGTTTCTTTGCATCTCCCTACCGAGGAACTAATGCTTGAGGCCGCTCGGCCGACCGCACCCGAGCACATGATCACAATGAAGGGGCCCTTAGCCGAGATGTGGGCCGACGCTCGGGCGCGCGTCGCAATGATTCCCCTCAGCAATCTGGCCAACAGCCACATGCAGCAGGTCACGGGGGTAAGTTTATTTTCTCAAGGCCTTTACACATTCTTTCCGATCGGTTATTAACAATCTTTCCTTTGTCAGAGATGGGTGGAGGAGATTGCTGTCTCCAATCGTCTGGCGATGGTGGACGAGGAGCTAAAAAGATTGAAGAGTTCAGGCGGCGCGCCTTCCCAGGTTCCATCTTATGCTGAGCTGCAAAAGGAGCTCAAAAAGACCCAAGACTTGTTGGAGGCCGAACGGAAGAAGATGGCCGACCAAGCTCACACTCTGGCCGAACTTGATCGCCTGAACAAATCACTCGATCGCAAGATAAGCCTGGCCACCGAGCGGAAGAAAACGGCTATCTCCGATCTGGAGAAGAAGAACGTAGAGGCTCAGGGCTTGGAGCAAAAAGTTAAAGAGCTGATGGACCAGCTGGCCGACGAGAAGGTGGCCCGCTCGGCGGAGGCAAATAAGCAAAAGGAGGAGCTGAAAACTCTGCAGGAGTCCCTTGCAGCCTCCCAGGCGGCTTTCAAGGAATATCAAGAAGCTGAGCCTAGCCGAGTCACAGCCCTGAGGCTGAATTACATCCGTTCGGAAGTATTCTCGGAGAAAGTCTGCGAACGGATGTACACTGCCTTCGAGCTTGCTATGAATGCCACCACAACTTACTTGAAGTCCAAGGGTCATCTTGCCGACTCCGTCCTCATCCCGGCCCAAGATCAAGCGGCGCTCGTCGGCACCATCCCCCAGGAGATTTATGAATTTCTTGAGTAGAAATTTTTATGTAACTCGGCCGCTCGGCCAAAAACTCATCCATTTTTGTAATTCGGCTGCTCGGCCTTAATTTCTCTGATATACTATCCTTTTGCTTGCTTTTTTCTTTCGCTAATCACTAAGCATATTGTTCGCTCGCCTCTTATCACACCTCTCTTGTATTCGAAAAGGATTTTTTGCAAAGCATTTTGCGTAGCTAGTCCGCTCGGCTGAATATATTCTTGTTTCGACAGAAGAGGTTGTTCGCTGGACGTTGATGAAGTACTTTTGGGTACTTGGCCGATCGGCGAGTATAGACGGTCGAACGGTGTTGACGGCGAGTACTTTTGGGTACTTGCTCACAAGTCCTCTTTATTGTCTTCTTCCGACCGGAGGGTTTATAGTCGCCGACGCGACTCTCGATATTTAACGTCGGAGCTCGACGGTCTTCCGGCCAGAGGGTTTATAGTCACCGGTGCGACTCTCGATATTTAACGTCAGAGCTCGACGGTCTTCCGGCCGGAGGGTTTATAGTCGCCGGTGCGACTATCGATATTTAACGTCGGAGCTCGACGGTCTTCCGGTCGGAGGGTTTATAGTCGCCGGCACGACTCTCGATATTTAACGTCGGAGCTCGACGGGCTTCCGGCCAGTGGGTTTATAGTCGTCGGTCTGACTCTGGCGTTTAACGTCGCCGCTCGATGGTATTCCGGTCGGAGGGTTTATAGTCGCCGGCGCGACTCTTGATATTTAACGTCGGAGCTCGACGGTCTTCCGGCCGGAGGGTTTATAGTCGCCGGTGCGACTCTCGATATTTAACGTCGGAGCTCGACGGTCTTCCGGCCGGAGGGTTTATAGTCGCTGGCGCGACTCTCGATATTTAACGTCGGAGCTTGACGGCCTTTAAGGCTAATTTCAACACTACCGTTCGGCGAAAATTGCCAAATGCGTTATCTTATCATTTTGCTTCCTGCATTAAAAGAACACAAGCGACCAAGAGATACACAAAATGAATTACATCAGTGCACCTCTCACCCAGCTCGGTACGGCTGGAGATGATTTGCGCTCCATGGTCGATCCAGCCACCGTCCGTCTTCATCTTCCAAATAATAAGCACTCGAGCGGAGCTTTTCGATGACTTTGAAGGGACCCGCCTAAGGAGCCTCCAGCTTGCCAACGTCGCCGACCGACTTTACTTTCTTCCAGACTAGGTCGTCGACTTGGAATGCTCTAGGGATCACGCGCCGGTTGTAATTCTGCTTCATCCTCTGCCGGTACGCCATCAGCCAGACGGACGCTTTAGCTCGCTCTTCATCAATCAAGTCCAATTCCATGTTCCTCCGCTCAACATTGTCATCATCATAGTTCTGGATCCGGACGGACTCTACGCCGACTTCAACTGGGATAACTGCTTCGCCGCCATACACCAAATGGAATGGCGTGACGCCCGTTCCTTCCTTTGGCGTCGTGCGGATAGCCCATAAGACGCCCGGCAGCTCATCCACCCAGCTTCCTCCTATGTGGTCAAGTCGAGCCCGAAGAATTCTAAGGATTTCTCTGTTGGTTACTTCCGCTTGGCCGTTGCTTTAGGGATACGCCACGAAAGTAAAGTGTTGTTCTATGCCATAACTTTTGCACCAGTTTTCGAGCTGCTTCCCGACGAACTGTCGTCCGTTATCAGATACTAGCCGGCGAGGGATGCCGAACCGACAGATTATATGCTGCCAAATAAACTTTTTGACCATCTGCTCGGTGATCTTGGCTAGTGGCTCGGCCTCTACCCATTTGGAAAAGTAGTCGACCACCACCAGTAGAAACTTCCACTGACCGGTCGCCATAGGGAATGGACCCATGATATCCATTCCCCACTGATCGAACGGACAGGATACCGTAGACGCTTTCATCTCCTCTGCCAGTCGGTGGGAGAAGTTGTGGTACTTCTGGCAGGAGAGGCACGTCGCGACGGTCCAAGCGACGTCTGTTTGCAGGGTTGGCCAGAAGTATCCGGCCAGCAGGATCTTTCTAGCCAGTGATCGTCCGCCCAGATGTCCTCCACACGATTCTTGGTCCACTTCTTGGAGGATGTACGCCGCGTCTTTCGAGCTCACACATTTCAAAAGTGGGCGGGAGAAAGCCTTCTTGTAGAGTTGGTCTCCAATGAGTGTGAACCGACCGGCTCTCCTCCTTAATAGCTGGGCAGCCTCCCGATCGGAGGGTGTCGCACCCGAGCACAGAAACTCTATGATGGTTGTCCTCCAATCGCTCGGGCATGTGAGGCCCTCCATCCGGTCAATATGCGCCACCAAGGATACTTGTTCAATTGGCTGCTGGATGACGACCGGTGATATTGAACTTGCAAGCTTGGCTAACTCGTCTGCTGCCTAGTTTTCCGCTCGGGGTATCTTCTAGATAATGACTTCTCTGAAGTTGGCCTTGAGCTTTTCGAAGGCTTCAGCGTAGAGCTTGAGCCGAGCGTTGTTAATCTCAAAAGTACCCGAGAGCTGCTGGGCGGCTAGCTAAGAGTCTGAATGGAGTGTTACCCGCCCGGCCCCTACATGCCGGGCGGCCTGCAAGCTGGCTATGAGCGCCTCATACTCCGCTTCATTATTTGTGGCTCTGTAATCCAGCCCGATGGATAAGTGCATCCTTTCTTCTTGGGGAGAGAGTAATAGCACGCCAATCCCGCTCCCGAGCCGAGTGGAAGATCCATCCACAAATATTTTCCACATAGCTTCGGGCTCTGGCTTTTGCACTTCTGTGACAAAATCTGCCAAGGACTGCGCCTTTATCGCCGACCGGGGTTGATACTGAATATCAAATTCACTCAACTCCGTTGTCCATTTGATGAGCCGGTCGGACGCTTCTGGGTTCAGCAGCACTCTCCCCAATGGGCTATTTGTCCGGACGATGATTGTATGTGCTAGGAAATAAGGACGAAGTCTCCGAGTGGCGAGGACCAAAGCAAAAGCCAACTTCTAGAGCCCAATGTAGCGAGATTCTACGTCTTTTAAAATATGGCTCAAGAAGTACACGGGTTGTTCTTCTCCGCTCGTCCTCACTAATGCCGAGCCTACTGCCTGCTCGGTTGAAGATAAGTAAATACAAAGCGGCTCACCCACAGCTGGCTTGGCTAGCATGGGCAGAGAGTTCAGATATGTCTTCAGTTCTTCAAACGCCCGATCGCATTCTTCATCCTAATGAAACTTAGTAGCTTTGCGCAAGATTTTGAAAAACGGGAGGCTCCGATCGGCCATCTTCGAGATGAATCTGGACAATGCTGTTATCCGACCGATCAAGCGATGTACTTCCCTCAAATTTCTTGGGGGCGACATATTTTGTAATGCTTTCACCTTGCTGGGATTTGCCTCGATGCCCCGCTCGGTCACTATATAGCCCAAGAAACGCCCGCCTTTTGCCCCGAACAGACACTTCTGAGGGTACAGCTTAACTCCATACTTGCTCAGCATTTGGAAAGTCTCCTCCATGTCTTTAAAGAGGTCGGCCGCTCGGACGGACTTGATGAGAATATCATCTATGTACACTTTCAAATTTCGTCTGATCTGCTCCTTGAACACTTTGTTCATCAAGCGCTGGTAAATTGCTCCCGAGTTCTTCAGTCCGAACGGCATCACATTGTAGCAGTAAGTGTCGTCGGCTGTAACGAAGCTGACCTTATCTTGATCTTCTCGAGCGAGCGGTACTTGATGGTAGCCCTGATAGGCGTCGAGCATGCATATCAACTCGCAGCCGGCTGTGGAGTCCACCAGTTGATCGATCCGAGGCAGAGGATAAAAATCCTTTGGGCATGCTTTGTTGAGATCCCGGAAATTGATGCAAACTCTCCACTTGTTGCCCGGCTTGGAGACTAGTACCACGTTCACCAGCTAGCTCGGGAACTGGACCTCGCGTATGTGGCCGGCCTCCAGGAGCTTCTCGACCTCCGCTCGGATGATGGCATTTTGTTCGGCGCTGAAGTCCCTCTTCCTTTGCTTCACCGGTCGAGCGTCCGGTCGGACGTGGAGCTCGTGCTGCGCTATACTTGGCGAAATTTCGGGCAGCTCATGCGTCGACCAAACGAAGACATCACAGTTTCTCTGGAGACATTTGATCACTTCCTCTTTCTGGCTTGCCTCCAGATCGGCTGCAATGAATGTGGTGGCCTCCGATCAGGTCGGGTGAATCTGCACTTCCTCTTTTTCTTCATAAACCAAAGAGGGTGGTTTTTCAGTTATGGCGTTCACCTCGATCCGTGGCGTCTTCCGAGCGGAATTAGCTTCAGCTCGGACCATCTCTACGTAGCATCGCCGAGCCGCCAGCTGGTCTCCTCGTACTTCTCCCACTTTATCCTCCACCAGGAACTTGATTTTCTGGTGGAAGGTGGAGACGGCCGCTCGGAACTCGCTGAGCGCCGGTCGCCCCAAGATAACATTGTATGCTGAAGGAGAGTCGACCACGACGAAGTTGGCAGTCCTCGTCCTTCTGAGCGGCTCCTCTCCTAGCGAAATAGCCAGTCAGACCTGTCCGACCGGCAGAACTTCATTGCCCGTAAACCCGTAAAGGGGGGTTGTCATGGGTAGCAGCTCGGCTCGATCAATTTGTAGTTGGTCGAAGGCCTTTTTGAATATGATGTTGACCGAGCTTCCTGTATCGATGAAAATGTGGTGAATAGTATAATTAGCTATTACCGCTTTGATGAGGAGAGCATTGTCATGTGGCACTTCGACTCCCTCCAAGTCCTTGGGCCCGAAATTGATTTCGGGACCGCTCGCCCGTTCTTGGCTGCAGCCGACCGCATGGATCTGAAGCTGCCTGACGCTCACCTTCCTTGCTCTGTTGGAGTCGCCTTCGGTCGGCCCGCCAGCGATGAAGTTGATTTCTCCTTGGGAAGTGTTACTTCTATTTTCTTCTTCCCGAGCGGACGACCTAGGTCATTCCCTAGACACCCGAGGATTGTCCTCGTGCCTCTGAGGGTAATGCCATTCGGGAGACTGATGTTGTCGCCTGTCGGGTATTCGCCGATCGGCCTCATGATGTCATTGTCGCCTGTCGGATGATGGTGATCGACGCCGGCTACTCCGAGGAGCGGGGTGGGCGATCAGGGGAAGACTTCGACAATCCCGCGTGTTATGCGTGTCGGTCCGGTGGAAGGAGCAAAACATAGGTGTCCATACCTTCTTCTTTGGTTTGGGCCGCTCGGCAGATACCTCTTGGACTGCTTGGGACCTCGCGTGGTGAGGGTGGACTGCTTCGGCCCTCGGTCCCCTAGACGGCTCCTGGCGATTGACAGGCTTCCGCTCGGCAGGGGCTAGCCACTCAGTTGGAACTTCTTTTCTCCGGGCCGCCTGGGCTTCCTCCACATTAATGTACTCATTGGCCCGGTGTAACATATGATCGTAATCTCGAGGCGGTTTCCGAATGAGTGACCGGAAGAAATCACCGTCCACGAGGCCTTGCATGAACGCATTCATCATCGTTTCTGAGGTGGCCGTTGGAATATCCATGGCCACTCGGTTGAATCGTTGGATGTATGCTCTGAGCGACTCCCTGGGCTCTTGCTTGATGGCGAATAAGCTGACACTAGTCTTCTGGTAACGCCAACTACTTGCAAAATGGTGGAGGAAGGCCGTTCGAAACTCCTTGAAACCTGTAATAGATCCGTCCGGCAACCTCCGAAACCACCATTGCGCCGATCCTGAGAGAGTGGTAAGGAACACCCGACACTTTACTCCATCTGTGTATTGATGTAGGGTAGCCGTATTGTCGAACTTACCAAGATGGTCGTCCGGATCGATGGTTCCGTTGTATTCCCCGATCGCCGGGGGCACATAATGTTTTGGCAGAGGGTTCCGCAAGATGGCCTCTGAAAATTGTCGGTTGATCCGCTCGGGGGAGGCGTCCGTTCGAGGGGCCTTGCCCTTTAACCATGGCAGGCGGTGCTTCCGCTCGGCCTCCTGATGCTGATGTCGCTTGTTGATCCAGCCGCTCGGCTTGCGACTTCTGTTTCTGTTGTTCCACTAGCTTAGCTGCTCTTGCCTCAATCAGAGCGTCGAGCTCCTCCGTGGAGAGCATGACTGTGTGCGGTTGTCTAGCTTCGTCCATTGCTTCCGCTCGGATGCAGGTGAGTTCCCACAGATGGCGCCAAATTGATCATGTCCGAACGCTGAATCAACGGACGCTGGGCACGTGGCGCTCTCCGAATTGCTGATGTGGATCTCCGACCGGTCGTAGGGATCTCCGGCAAACCTGCAAGGAAGTCGGGCCGGGAAGGGGTTCCCGGCGACGACCCTCCGACGCTCAAGTCAGGCAAGATGAAATGCAGAAGTAGCTTCGAATATGAGAGAATGCGTACCTCCGGCGAAGTGTGAGGACCCTTATATAGAGCTGTGAAGAGGCTCATGCACACATACCGAGGCGAATACGTGTCCTCCTACCATACCTCGGTATGGGCTTGTCAGAGGAGCTTGCCTGACCCATGCTGCTACAGTCCGAGTACCTCTCTGATGGGACAGTAGAACCTTCCATCATAGGACTCCGTGCATAATTTGGTCTTCGAACATACTTATTGTCAGAAGTTTGTCTTTTTGTCTCTTCTATACCCCTGCCGAGTGCCCAACCGCTAGGCAATCCCATCATGTCCGCCCGGACGCAGATACTGGCTGAGGCTGTTCGTGGCATTGCAGCCTTATGCATCGGCCGAGCGGGCCACCCGCTCGGCCCGACTACCTTATTCACCATGAGCGTCGGAGACCCGACTCCCCGTCGGGTTGTCTTTGATTCCGCTTAAACCCCATTCGGCTGGTCGGTCCCCCCTTTTCCGGTCGGCCGTTTAACCTTTGACCTCCACGTGGCGTTGACTTCCCTCAAAGGGGGTCCCCCGTCCTTACTGTCGGATCATCATATTTTATACAATGTTAGATACCATGATTTATGCCATGTAGATGATGTTGGACTCCGTGAGTGTTTTGATGTGATCAACCAAGTTGGTTAGGTCCTGCTTTGTATTTGATCCCTGTGTCTGAGTGTGCAAGAGCTTAGGAGCACATGAAGTCGAGCGAAAGACGCAGCTAGCGAGAAGGACGGCACGGGAAGGGAGCCGACGGGCTCGGTGTGTCCGAAGGATGAGAGAGCTGCGGAAGAGTACACCGGTGGGCGAGAAGAACGTGCGCGGCGTTCGAGGGACGTTAAGCCGGGGAGGAAGGCTGCTCGAGAAAGGTCGAAAATTGGGTTTGGGTGAGCCCTATTTCGGTTGGCCGAATCACCCAAACTATCGGAGCATCGGAAGCCAACGCAATGGAGCTGGAAAAGAAGCACAAGCTAGAAAACCAGCTTGAAGGCGCCTTCATGAAGCATGAAGGCACCCTCAACATGAAGGCGCCTTCAAGCTTGATGAAGGCGCCTTCAACAGGTCAGATTTGACCATTTGCGCTGCGGATAAAATTTTATCCGCTGACCGAGCTGGAGGTACCTTGAACCTTGTTGGAGGCGCCTTGGACCCTCGGGATAGAACTTCCAGGAGCTATATAAAGGCCCCTGGAGCTAGGAAATATTCATTCAACTCAATATTAGATTTCCTAGCAACTGTTGAGCTTTCTAAGTGTGTAAAAGGCTTCTCCACCTTCAAAGAAGGAGTTTTCTTACTGCGCTTTTCATTGCCTTAGATTAACAACCGTCTTGGTTGTAACCAAGTTAATTCCGGGTCTTCTCTATTTCTTTCTGCTTAATTGTTTTATTTTATTGTTTCTATTTTTGAGTTGAAAATCCGAGGAGGATATAATCTTTATTTGCAGGAAATTCACCCCCCTCTTGTCGGCCTCCACTTCACCTACAATTGGTATCAGAGTCTAACCGCCTCAGAAGGACTAACCGCCAACTGAAGCATGAAGATCAAGACGATGGCCGAAACAAGTATTGATCCCCCGAAATTCGACGGAGACTTCGCGACGTGGAAACAACAAATGGAGGTATATCTTAAGATAGATTTTAATATTTTATCAATAATGAAATTCGGATATGAAGCACCAAAGAGAACGAATGGAGAAGAACTCGAGATATACCTCTGGAACAATAAGCAACGTGATGAGTCTATGGCAAACGCTCGAGCTGAATTTCACCTCCTAAGCGTACTGCCAGATGAAGATCTCGATAGAATTGGCAACTACCGAAGTGCAAAAGAACTTTGGGAAAAGTTCTTAAAACTCCATGAAGAACCAATTGAAGTTGAATTCGACTCTTCGATGGACACTGATCCGACGTCAGTAGAGTCCGAAACTGAGGTAAGTGTCGAGACAGAAAAAGAAATCGAACTCCAACTTGAAGACCTAGAATGCTCATCACAAATGAGCATCAATGAAGGGGGAGAATGTTCGGAAGAAAACAACTCAATAGGGGGAGAATCAACCGCCGACAAGGTAAGTCAGGTATGGTCTCCACCTCTTGGCAAATTAATTGATTCAATTGAAATATTGCCGAAAGATTTTCGTGAATTACGAATTATTGTGTCGAAAGAATATTTTGAATTAAAAACTGAAAAACTATTAAAGAATATTGAGTTAAAAGACACAATTTGTCAATTAAGATATTTCGACAAACTAACAATAGAAAATATACAATTTCTTGCATGCTCAATATTTTTCGCTACAATTATAAAAAACTGTGATTTGAGAAATTATGAGAAGCTAAAATGGAAATTTAAAAATCATAGAGAATTTTGATTTAAATTGAAATGTTAATTAGACTTAGCGTTTTTCAGAGAAGAAAATTAAACAAAAAATTTCCTTATGCGGCTTTGACTAGAAAGTGGTTGTTGCTCCAATAACCAAGAAGGCCTAGTGCTTCACCACTAACTGGAAGCCAAATATAGAAATGAAAGGTTTAATTAACTTTCTGGTAAAAGCATTAAAATTAGAATAGAATAATGCTTTGAAAGTTGGTTTTAAACATTTTCTTGGAAAATTCTAAAAATTCATTCTTGCTTAGAATTTTTTATTCAAAAAGTCGGTTCACTTAGAATTTTTTTAAAAAAAAATTCTACAGTTTACTTAGAAATTTTTTTTTGGAAAATTCATTTTACTCAAAAAAATTTTTCTGACTTAAGAATTTGCTAAATATTATTTTTACCCCATTTTTGCTGTGATCAAAGGGGAAGAGAAAAAGGTACAAGTTTAGGGGGAGTTAGGAAAATGAAAAATTAAAATTTTTAAATATTTTTCTAAACGGAGTTGCAATTTTATTTATTACAAATTTATACTTAACATGTTAGTTTAGTAGTTTTCTTTAAAATTACTTTTTGTCTATTTTGACACTAACTTGAACTTAGGTTGATGCACATCAAAAAGGGGGAGATTGTTGGACCCCATGAGTGTTTTGATGTGATCAACCAAGTTGGTTAGGTCCTGCTTTGTGTTTGATCCCTATGTCTGAGTGTGTAGGAGCTTAGGAGCATAGGAAGTCGAGCGCAAGACGTAGCTAGCGAGAAGGACGGCACGGGAAGGAAGCCGACGGGCTCGGTGCGTCCGAAGGATGAGAGAGCTACGAAAGAGTACACCGGTGGACGAGAAGAATGTGTGCAGTGTTCGAAGGACGTTAAGTCGAGGAGAAAGGCTGCTCGAGGAAGGTCGAAAATTGAGTTCGGGTGAGCCCTATTTCGATTGGCCGAATAACCTAAACTATCGAAGCATCGGAAGCCAACGCAATGGAGCTGGAAAAGAAGCGCAAGCTGGAAAACCAGCTTGAAGGCGCCTTCATGAAGCATGAAGGCGCCCTCAACATGAAGGAGCCTTCAAGCTTGATGAAGGCACCTTCAACAGGTTAGATTTGACCGTTTGCGCTGCGCATAAAATTTTATCCGCTGACCAAGATGGAGGCGCCTTGAACCTTGTTGGAGGCGCCTTGGACCCTCGGGATAGAACTTCCAAGAGCTATATAAAGGTCCCTGGAGCTAGGAAATATTCATTCAACTCAGTATTAGATTTCCTAGCAACTGTTGAGCTTCTAAGTGTGTAAAAGGCTTCTCCGCCTTCAGAGAATGAGTTTTCTTACTGCGCTTTTCATTGCCTTGGATTAACAACTGTCTTTGTTGTAACCAAGTTAATTCTGGGTCTTCTCTATTTCTTTCTGCTTAATTATTTTATTTTATTGTTGCTATTTTTGAGTTGAAAATCCGAGGAGGGTATAATCTTTATTTGCAGGCAATTCACCCTCCTCTTGCCGGCCTCCGTTGCACCTACAGATGACATGATTTATGCTATTAGATATGTCATCATTCATGCCATGTTAGACCATGTAAATAACTTATAGATTTTTATTTACCTTTTACATGTGTGATTGATGAGACCTAGATTAAATAATTAAATCCCTTATAAAAAAAAGTTAAAGCTTACACCTTCCATTAATATGGTAAGAACTAGAGTTTAATTTTATATCTGGATTGTTGGACTCACTCTAAACTTAATTTGAAATTAGATATGTTTGGACCATCGAGATAATATCTCATGATTAATGGGTCAACTTTAACTTAAAGCGTTAGCTTATTGGACTCGCTCCAAGGTTAATTTGGAAAGAGGTGATATTAAGTGATATGCATTTGATGTATATATGTTAATGAGTTAACAACCCAAAGTTTATGCAAATATTAATTAGTTAATAGTATAATGTGATAGTTATATATATTTGATATATAATTGGTATGTGTGATACTGACCACTAGAGATAAGAATGGGTTGTTAGACTCACTCCAAGTTTATTCTTATCTATAGTGGATACCAACCCACTTGGAGAAAAATCTACCATCTCTCAAATTCAAAGTAAGGGCTCTTGAATTTGATAAGTAAGTGAGACCCTCTTTATGTATGTGAATTGTTTGCATTACATAATTAATTCATCTTTCTTATATGCTCAATTTTATATTTCTAGGTTAATAGAATAAGAATGTCTCCTATGAATTTGTACTCGATTTTAGACACTATATATTGACTGGGTCAAATTTCTTAGACTAGTATCGAAACCTGAGATTTGTTCTCAAGATTGAGAAGATAGCCTATGTCCACGAACAATCTCTTCCCACGAGTCTAGTGATGATGCAACTCTCAACTAAATGTTGGCCTATCAAAAGCATATGACTGATTATGAGCTTGCTAGTTGCATCATGGTAGCTTTGATATCTCCTGAACTGCAAAAGTAACATGAGCATTTGGATGCTTATATTATTGTTTATCATCTCGTGAGATGTTTGATGAAGAAGCGAGATCTGAACAGTTCGATGTCTCTAAGCTCCTCTTTATCTCAAAGATGCAAGAGGGTTTATCTGTAGTGCAGTTTGTACTTAAGATGAATGACTACATTGAGCGGTTGGGATCACTTGGATTTGTAATGGATCATGAGTTAAGTATTGACTTAATTCTACATAGTTTGCCAATAGCTATTCATAGTTTGTGATAAACTATCGAATGAACCAATTTGAATCCACAATTCCTGAGTTGATCAACATACTTAAGACAGTGGAGCCATCGATTAAGAAGGAATCAAAAGTTGTGATGTTGTTTGATTCTTCGAAAAAAGATTCTAAGAGGAAGTTAAAAACTCAAGCTAAAGGGAAGAAGAGGGATAAAAAGGAAGAACTAACACCCAAAGATCAATGTCACCATTGTAGTAAGATGGGATACTAGCGAAGAAACTGCAAGATTTATCTCGAGTCCTTGAAGAAGAAGAAGGCATCTGATGCCTATCTGTTTCAACTATCTTCATTATTGATTGTCATATTATTTCCTTAGACAATTAGGTATGGGATACAGGGTGTGTCTCACATATATATAATGATATACAAGGGCTAAGGAATAGTCAAAGATTGGTTAAGGGAGAAACAAATTTGTGAGTTAAAAATGGAGAAAAGGTTGTAACTATAGCCATTAGAATTTATCTATTAAAGCTTCTAGTGGACTATTTCTAAAATTGGATAATTGTTATTTTGTTCCTTTTTTGATAAAGAACATTGTTTATATTTTTTGCTTAAATAGAAAGGGTTTCCATTTAAATTTTAGTTATAATTATTGTTACATAACTGTTGATCGTCTGTAAGTGCACAGAATAGTCGTGAAGTAATAAAAATATCAATCATTAAGGACTGGTGGTAAACACTAGGGATGTTGCAAAGTAGATTGTCTAGACTAATGAAATAGGCGATGGTTCATAAACTAGAAGAAGAGTTAAAGCTAGAAAGAGAGAGAAAGAGAGAGAGAGATCTGATAAAATCACTTGAGGAAATCTATTTTGGGAAGGAAGTTCTAGGATGTTGATTTCATCGTGATGCTCCTTAATGAAATATGGATTGCCAATTTCTTTTTCTCCAAGTTTATGCTTTGTAGGAAACCTAAGTATTTACTATTGGATCGTAGAGTTAGCTAGATGGGGGTGAATAGCGATAGTCAAAAATTTGTTATCGAATTAGAGTAAGCAGCGGAAAAAGCACAAAACACAATGCTAACATGAACCAGTTTTACTTGGTTTGGAGCCTTCATCGACTCCTACTCCAAGGCTCGCACTCGTCGAGTGCTTTCATTGGGCAATTCACTAGCAGTTCAAAAAGTATTTACAAATGAAAGTACAAGAACTCATTTTAAAAAATACCAACGACAATTGAAAATAACTTGAGCCGCAAGTTGTCGGAGAAGCGTCATAGTGTCACAAGAGCAGAGCACAATAGAGCAGTCGTAGGAAGTAGTTGTTGTCAGAAGCTCTGTTGGAGACCTTCTTCTATAGAAGTGTTCTGGACCCTCGGATCCCTTCCGAATGCCCGGACCGTGATGTAGGCCCGGCCAATCAGCGCGCTTCATATCTGCGATGGGATAACTTTTGTCTCTAGGGCGTCCAGACGACCATTTTCCAGAAAACTCCTTTTTCTGCCTGAAAATATTAGTCTAAGGCAAAATATAAGTTATACTACCCTGCAAAACAAAGTGTTAGCTCAATCACAGTCAAGAGTAGTTAGAGTAATTAGATTCTGTCTCACTGAGACCGGAATCTAGTCACGATCTCAACTTAGATTCCCGAAATGGTTTTAAGTTGGATCGACGCCTACTTTTCCTTGAACAGGGAACACGTCCTCACCAAGTCACTCCCCTCCAGTGACTTACCTTAACTAACCTACCAGACATCCGGTCAGCCTATCGACCTGTCTGGACTTCGTGCCAACTATCAGGTCAGTCCATCAACCTAGCTAGACTTTGTGCCAAACATCCTGTCAGCTTGTTGACCTATCTGGACTTCATGCCAGCTATCCGATCAACCCATCAACCTAGCTGGGCTTCGTATCAGACATCCGCTCAGCCCGTCGACCTAGGAACGCGTCCTCACCAAGTCACTCCCCTCTAGTGACTTACCTTAACTTACCTGCCAGACATCCAATAAGTCCATCGACCTTTCCGTACTTCGTGCCAGCTATCAGGTTAGCTCGTCGACCTAGCTAAACTTCGTGTTAGACATCCGGTCAGCCCGTTGACCTATCTGGACTTCGTGCTAGCTATCCGATCAGCCCATCGACCTAGCTGGGCTTCGTGCCAGACATCCGATTAGCCCGTCGACCTGTTTGGGCTTCGTGCTAGCTATCCGGTCGGCCCGTCAACCTAGCTAGGCTTTTTCTGCACACTTAGTCAAAGTGTTAGATCACAACGAAACTAACTTAACCTAATTTGTCATTCATCAAAATCTGAGTTAGACCGTCAATGCTAACCGCACCAACATTTACCAATGCTACCTCATTATGGTTTCATTAGAGTGTCTTCCCATTGATATCCAATGCTAATAGGTAAGTAGGTTAACATAGAAAGTCCAATTTAATGGTTACTCTATTGTCATCTAAGGACCCCTAGTCATATAATCTAAAGCACTCCCATCACATATTAATATGAATTAAGGAAAATCTTTTAAGCACAAATTAAGTTTCTCCTTGCATGGATTTGGCCTTCGTATTGAGGGAATCTACAAGATGTCCGATTTGATGATTATCCTTATCACATAGAGACCACCAGGCATACAATCTTCAGGATTCCCGCTAAGGTAGTGAATCTATCTTTTTTAGGATTCCCACTACGCGGTGACTAATCCATACATCCATTCAATTAAACAACAAGTATTAACAACAAAGATTCATACATGTGTTTAATCAAATAAGAACCAAACGTAAACTTATCATTGACACGAATTAAGGGCATATCCATAGTTTCATATTAAGTCAAATCACAACTACTCCCTTTGTCCTAGAACTAGGGGAGTCTACTCCATAACCGAAGGAACAAGACTCAAAGACATTAGTAAAAGCATTCTACAACCAAATCAGAGAGAGAGGATGAGAAACGCTTAGCCAAGATGGGTGCAGAGTCTTCAAGATCCAATCCTTCGCTTGTAAAAGATAGCTGATGGTGGAAAAATGACATTGGAACATCCAAAATCTCCTAAGAATTATGACGGTTAATCCTCGATGGACCTCCCTCGAGAAAGAAACTTCATATGCTTTTATAGACACAGGGTCGTGTCGCCCCTACCCTAGGCGCACACGGCTGTGTTAATTGACACGGTCGTCCCATGTAGGCTACAGGACTGAAGGCACGGTCGTGCCTAGTAAGCACAACCAGGTCGTGTAAAGGTTGATGCTCGGTGACACGATGGTGCCATTTGGCACAACCTCCCCGCATAACTTCCTGGAATAGGGGCACAACTGTACCATTTAGCATGGCATGCCCATGTGAGCTCTAGGAATAAGAGGCACGACAGTGCCATTTGGCACGGCTTACCCATGTGGATGTCTGGATGAGTGGCATGACCATGCCTAAAGTCAGAACCTACTAATGGTTGAGCCCTGGGAGCCCTCCGTCTCGCGTTCCTCATCCAATTTTTGCTCCTTATCTCGCCCTATTATCAAAAACATAAAGAAGAGCATATATCTAAATAAAGCAAGTAGCATGCTGATAAAATTAAAAAAAAAGGATTATGATAACATAGATCAAATACGAGAAATGCAAGTGAATGTGCATAAACAATGGTCTAAATGCCTATATAATTGACACATATCAATAACTTTGAATGGTATTCTCTATGAGACTAGAATATTATGCAAGTATATCCACGTGCTAGATATATCCAATGATATATTCAATATCAAAACTAGCAATATATGTGCTCGAAGAGACAATCAGTTAGCCTCCTACAAGTGATATTGTCACCTTAGCCATATAAGAAAAAAAAATGCATATCTTTACATAAGTGTGGAATTCTGGAATCATTTGAATTGGATTCATTTAATATATGTGCTTCATGCTTATAAGGCAAGATGACTAAGTTACTTTTAAGGAAAAAAGTGAATGAGAGAACAATGTATTAGCCCTCATACATACCGATGCATGTAGACCTTTGTTAACTCATGTACAAGGAGGTTATAGTACTTCATTATCTTCATTGATGATCACTCATAATTTGGGTATTTGTATCTAATGAGAGATAAGTCTGAGGTTTTTGAAAAGTTCAAAGAATACAAACATGAAGTAGAGAAACAACTTGGAAAAAGTATTAAGATACTTTGATTAGATTTAGATGGTGAATGCTTAAGCCAAGAGGTTCTAGATTATCTTAGAGACAATAGCATATTGCCTCAATGGACTCCGTCATACACACCACAATATAATGGTGTGAAAGAGAGGTAAAACTAAAAATTGTCGGACATAGTTAGGTCAATGATGAATTATGCAAGCCTTCCCAAATTCTTTTAGGGTTATGCACTCGAGAAAACTATTTATTACTTGTTAAATAGTGTTCTGACTAAGGATGTCTCTACCACTCCATATGAAATATGGAGTGATAAGAAACCTCAGCAGTCTTATTTGAAGATATGGGGTTATCCTTCTTATGTGAAGATGACTGTGTCAAACAAGTTGAATGCTAAGTCTAATAAGTGTCTAGTTATTAGTTACCATAAGGAAACACGGGATTACCAATTCTATCATCCCTTTGATAAAAGGTGTTTGTTTCAAGGCATGCTATATTCTTAGAAAAAGAGTTTATCTTACAGGAAATCAGTGGGAGTGAGGTTGAACTTGGGGCAGTTCGAGAGACTCTAATAGACAATGAAGAGATGCCTAATTAGGAGCTATAGTTGATTACTCATAATAATGAGGTAATGGCCAAACCTATCATTACACCATCTCTTCATAGATTTGGTAGAACATGCCTAATTCCTGAGACATATGGTTTTCTCATAAATGAATCTATAGACATGTTATTCATTGAGGATGAGGAGCTTACTAGTTATGAAGAAGTTTTAAATAGTTTAGAAAGGGATTCATAGTTAGAAGCCATGAAATAAAATTGACTTTATGTATAAAAACCAAGTTTAGAACTTGATGGACCCACGCGAATGTATAATGCCTATTGGGTACAAGTGAATTTTTAAGAAGAAAGCCTACATAGATAGTAATTTGATTACCTATAAAGCAAGATTGGTGGTGAAAGGCTATTGTCAAAAATATGATATTGACTATGATGAAATCTTCTCACTAGTAGTTATGCTTAAATCTATTCGGATACTCCTGGCTATAATAGCTCATCATGATTATAAGATATAACAAATGGATATGGAAATAATTTTCTTAACGAAAATCTATTCCAGGATGTATATATGATACAACCTAAAGGCTTCACAGTCATTGATAAAAATAAAATATGGAAGCTTTAACAATCCATTTATGGACTGAAGTAGACATCCAGGAGTTGGAATATCTGTTTTGATGAGGTAATCAATGAGTTTAGTTATATCTGTTTTGATGAGGTAATCAACGAGTTTAGTTTCTCACAAAATCTAGATGAACCTTGTGCATACATGAAGGTTATTGGGAGTACGGTCGTATTCTTAATGTCATATGTTGATGGCATATTATTTATAGGAAATGATGTACCTATTCTATAGTTAGTTAAATTTTGGTTGTCCAAAACATCTCCATGAAAGACATGGGAAAAGCAACTTATATCCTTGGGATTAAGATCTATAGAGATAGATCGAGAAAGTTGCTTAGTTTTTCACGGTCTACATACATAGATAATGTGCTAAAATAGTTCAATATCGAGGAATTCAAAAAAGGTTTTCTTCTCATGATACATGGGATTCACCTTTCAAAGTCTATTTGCCTAAGCACATAAGACGAGAGGATGCGCATGAGTGAGATCTCATATGCTTCAGCTATAGGATTGATCATGTATGTTTTGTTATGTACTAGGCTTGATGTATTGTATGCTTTGAGTGTCACAAGCCGATACCAGTTGGATCAAGGTATGGATCATTGGATGGCTATCAAGGTAATCCTTATGTCCTTAAGAAGAACTAAGGATGTGTTCTTGGTATATGAAGATGGTGATATGGTAATACACGGGTATACTGATGTCATCTTTCAAACAGACAAGGATGACTCTAAGTCACAGTCTAAACACATATTCACTTTGAATGGAAGTGTAATTAGTTGGAAAAGTTCTAAGAAAGAGATTGTTGTTGATTCTACCACTAAGGCAGAATACATTGTAACTTCTGAAATAATAAAGAAAGCAGTTTGGATCAAAAAGTTCGTTACTGAAGTTGGTGTGATTCCAAGCATTGTTGAAGCATTACCAGTTTACTGCAACAACAATGGGACCATTGGTCAGGCCAAGGAATCAAGATCTCATCAAACATCTAAACATATGCTTTGCCGCTATCACTTGATCAAGGAAACCATAAGTAGGAGAGAAATACAAATTGAGAAAATTTTCACTAAAATGAGCCTAGTGGATCCTTTGACAAATGCTCTACCACAAAGTAAGTTTGAGAGTCATGTCAAGTCCTCTGGTATATGATACCAAGACGATTGACATTAGGCCAAGTGAGAGTATGTTATATTTGAGAGGTGTCCTAAGGTAATTGCCTTGGATATTATATTATTTATTAGATAAATAAATTCATTATTTAAGTATACATTTTCTATGTATGTGATATTGATCTTAAACTCAATTAACGAAGTTCATAGTACAATGCATACGATGAGAGAAATTGTGATTGAATTACAATTAGTCAATTTCTATTCATGTGTGATTATGTATGTATTGAAATATTTCCTAGTCGATGAATTGATGAGCTTAGACATCATCAAGTCTATAAAACTAGCACATGTTATACTCCTTGGTTTATCCAAGCAATTGTTCCTCACTAGCTGGAGACATTGGAATATCAAGAGTTAAACGTGGATGCTAGTTAATGATAACTAGTTCATTAGAGTGACTTGCTATGAGAATTCATATGGTTCTATACATATATGGATATGTCAATAAAAATCTCATTGCAACTTAAGTGCAAGTTTCCTTAGACTTAAGGTATTCAGTTTATCTTGGTCATGGAGACTTATACTTTAACATTTTAAGCAAACATCTCCTTGGAGATGTAGACCCAGGATGATTGGGTATAAGTTGAAGTATCCGAAGGTGTTTGGATAGCTCACAGAGGATTCACTGCTCCTTACATAAGGAGATGTATACCCTATGACCACTTGTCAGGATTGTTACTCGAAATCTTTGGACAAAATATCACATGTCAAAAGTATGGTATTTTTGGACACATGTCCGAGTAATTTAAATCCACAAGATGAGGAAGTATAACTTGGGCTATGTGTGACATAATCAGCATAGTAGGAACTGACACATAGACCATATCCTGAATCAAGTGGGAATAAGACAAGGGAACGATGCATAACACACATAGTTACTTAAGGATTCAAAAGTGGTTCTACAATCAACTATGATTTTTTGGTTAATTAGAGATTATTGTGGCAAAAGGTGAATACGCTCGCCTCCAGCGTGTTGGTCTCCGTGGGTGTTTTGATGTGATCAACCAAGTTGGTTAGGTCCTGATTTGTGTTTGATCCCTGTGTCTGAGTGTGCAGGAGCTTAGGAGCGCAGGAAGTCGAGTGGAAGACGCAGCTAGCGAGAAGGACGACACGGGAAGGGAGCCGACGGGCTTGGTGCGTCCGAAAGACGAGAGAGCTGCGGAAGAGTACTCCAGTGGACGAGAAGAACGTGCACGACGTTCAAGGGACGATAAGTCGGACGAAAGCCTGCTCGAGGAGAAGGCCAGAAATTGGGTTCGGGTGAGCCCTATTTTGGTTGGCTGGAATCACCCAAAAAGAACGAGACTTCGGAAGATGAAGCAAAGAAGCGACCAAGCTAGAAATGTTGCCAGCCAGCTTGGAGGCGCCTCCATCAGGCTTGGAGGCGCCTCCAGCTTGAGGGCGCCTTCAACCCCTGTTGAAGGCGCCTCGGACCCGGCAGAATTGAACGTTGAGCTTTTGGATAAAGTTTTATCCACCCACTCGATGGAGGTGCCTTGGACCCTGTTGGAGGCACCCTGGACCCTCGAGATCAGATTTCCAGAGGCTATTTAAAGGCCCCTGGAGCTAGGAATTTAATATCAATTCTTCATTCAACTCTGTAACAACTTCCTATCAATAGTTCTGAGTCGTTAGTGTGTAAAAGGCTTCTCCGCCTTCAGCAAAGGAGATTTTTCTACTGCGCTCTTCTTACTGCCCTGGATTAACAACCCTCTTGGTTGTAACCAGGTTAAATTCCTGTCTTCATATTTCTTTATTGCTTTATCATTTTATTTACTATTGCACTAGTTGAGTTGAAATCACGAGGAGGGTATAATTTTTATTTGCAGAAGCAATTCACCCCCCTCTTGCTGACCTCCGCTGCACCTACAGTTGGTATCGGAGCCAAACCGCCTCAGAAGGACTAATTGCCGACTGAAGTACAACGATCAAGACAATGGCCGGAGTAAATATTCATCCTCTAAAGTTCGACGGAGATTTCGCCACATGGAAGCGAAAAATGGAGGTATTTTTCAAAACTGAATTTGATATACTTTTAATAATGAAATATGGATATGCAGTGCCAAAAGATAAAGAAGAAAACACGTGGAGCAAGAAGGAGCAAGCCGATTTCGTCGCCAACGGAAAGGCTGAGTTCCACCTACTCAGCGTTCTGCCGCCTCAGGAGGTAAATCGGATCGGAAGCTACGACTCCGCAAAAGATCTCTGGGAGAAATTCCTGGAGCTTCACGAAGGTACTTTTGAAGCAAAGCTAGCAAGGCGCGACATCCTCTAGACCCAGTTGACGAACCTCCGGATGAACCAAGGCGAGAAGGTAGCGCAACTCCATGCAAGGATCAAAGAGCTGATCACGCAACTAACCAATCTTGGAGAAGAAGTAACGAACCGGGACTCGATCCGATACGCGCTCAACGCCTTCCCGAGAACTCAAGAATGGGCGTCCTTAGTAGATGCGTACTACATCTCTAAGGACTTCGAGGTAAGTACTCTAGAAAATTTATTTTCAACCTTTAAACTTCACGAATCTTGAGTTGCAAAGCCAAATGGAGTAGAGAAGACTAGTCAGAACATTGCCTTAAAGGCAAGAATAAATGGTTCTAACTCCGAAGCCTCAGTCGACGAATCCGAAGCGGCACTATTGGTAAGACGCTTCAATAAATTTTTTAAATCTAATAAATTTAGATCGCAGACAAAGAGGCATCAGCAAAGAAAAAGGACGGTTCGTTGCTACAACTGCAACGAAGAATGGCACATTAAAGATGACTGCCCAGACTTGAAGAAAAAGGGGAAGGAGAAAGAAAAGACAAAGTAAACCAGAATCATCCGAGCACAAGAACCTGAAGGCCACTTGGTCAGATTCGTCTTCTTCCGAACCAGACGTCGAAGCCTTCTCCGGGGTAGCGATGATGGCTAACCATCTTCCCGAAGATGACTCAAGCTCCGAGATGAGCATAGATGAAGGGGGAGGAACATCAGAAGAAGAAAGCTGCAGTGAAGGGGGAGAATCACTGAGTCAGGTAAGTAAGGTACGTAACCTAACCCCGACTCAGTCCTTTCAATTTATTAAATGTCTTTCTAAAGATTTATTCAAATTAGAAAAAGAAAATGCTGAATTGAAATTAAACCTAGCATAAGCATGTCCACTAGAAATGTATGATAATCTAAAATTAGAAAATGAAAAATTAAAAGTTGAAATTGAGAAATTGAAAGATAATGATGCATGCCTAAATAGATTTCCAAAATCAAAAATTAGAATTTATGGAAAATTGAATTGGTATATTAAAAACCATCAGGGTCAACTTAGAAGAGTGCCCAAGAACTATGTACCCCCTAAATTTTTGAATAATCCTATAAGAAGGAACCTCTATTGGGTTCCGAAATCAATGCTAAATTAATTTATTTAATTAAGGCTTTCAAAAGAGAAAATTAAACAAAGAATTTTTTTATGAAGTTTTGTCTAAGGAAGTGGTTGTTGCTCCAATAACCAAGAAGGCCTAGTGCCTCGCCACGACCTAGAAGCTGAAATATTGAAATAAAATGTTTAATTAACTTTCTGAAAAAATATTAAACTTAAATAATGCTTTCAAAGTTTTTTTATGTTAAAAAAAATTCTAAAGATTCATTTCACTTAGAAATTCTTTCTGGTAAATTTTAAAAAGTCATTTAACTTAGAAATTTTTTTTAAAAAATCATTTTAGTTTGAAATTTTTTTTGGAAAATTCTAAAAATCATTTCCACTTAGAAATTTTTTTCTACAGTTTACTTAGAAATTATTTTCTGACTTAAGAATTTGCTCAATATTATTTTTACCTCATTTTTGCTGTGATCAAAGGGGGAGAGAAAAAGATACAAGTTTAGGGGGAGTTAGAAAAATGAAATTTTTTTAAATATTTTTCTAAACCGAGTTGTAATTTTATTAATTACAAATTTATGCTTGACATGTTAGTTTAGTAATTTTCTTTTAAAAGTTACTTTTTCTATTTATTTTTACCCTAACTTGAACTTGGGTTGATGCACATCAAAAAGGGGGAGATTGTTGGTCCCCGTGGGTGTTTTGATGTGATCAACCAAGTTGGTTAGGTCCTGCTTTGTGTTTGATCCCTGTGTCTGAGTGTGCAGGAGCTTAGGAGTACAGGAAGTCGAGTGGAAGACGCAGCTAGCGAGAAGGACGACACGGGAAGGGAGCTGACGGGCTTGGTGCGTCCGAAAGATGAAAGAGCTGCGGAAGAGTACTCCGGTGAACGAGAAGAACATGCACGACGTTCGAGGGACGAGAAGCCGGACGGAAGCCTGCTCGAGGAGAAGACCGAAAATTGGGTTCGGGTGAGCCCTATTTCGGTTGGACGGAATCACCCAAAAAGAACGAGACTTCGGAAGACGAAGCAAAGAAGCAATCAAACTGGAAATTCTGCCAGCCAGCTTGGAGGCGCCTCCATCAGGCTTGGAGGCGCCTCCAACTTGAGGGCGCCTTCAACCCCTGTTGAAGGCGCCTTGGACCCGGCAGAATTAAATGTTGAGCTTTTGGATAAATTTTTATCCACCCACTCGATGGAGGCGCCTTGGACCCTGTTGGAGGCGCCCTGGACCCTCGAGATCAGATTTCCAGAGGCTATTTAAAGACCCCTGGAGCTAGGAATTCAATATCAATTCTTCATTCAACTCTGTAACAACTTCCTAGCAATAGTTCTGAGCCATTAGTGTGTAAAAGGCTTCTCCGCCTTCAGCAAAGGAGATTTTTCTACTGCGCTCTTCTTACTGCCCTGGATTAACAACCCTCTTGGTTGTAACCAGGTTAAATTCCTGTCTTCATATTTCTTTATTGCTTTATCATTTTATTTACTATTGCACTAGTTGAGTTGAAAGGACGAGGAGAGTATAATTTTTATTTGTAGAAACAATTCATCCCCCTCTTGCCGGCCTCCGCTGCACCTACACATCACCCCTGCTAACCTGTCCCAGGGCCAATACAGAGGAGGTAAATCACGGGTGGCTACTAGCCTTTGGAATAGTGACTAAAACATAAGGGAGGTATTTACCTCATCTTTGTCGAGATTCGAACCCCAGACCTCATTGTGGTAACACCTCATGCGCTAGCCACTAGACCCATCCGAGGGAACAAAAAAAATTAGTGATTAATTAGGGATCATGATATACTAGTAGGTGTCACTCATGATCGATTCATAATTAATGTTAATTATGAATGACCAATATAAACTGGGAATCTATTGGGTTACACACATTATGAGTATATCTAAAAAGACTTAAAACAAGTTTGAGAATTTGATTCTCAGATTAAGAGAAACTAAGTCTAGTAGGACTAGACAAGGAGTAAATATGGAAAGTGTTTTGCACAACAGAAGTGATGGTGGGTCATCCTCTTGTAGGTAAGTTTAGATTCATTATAGTTTAATAATAAATTAAAAGGGTTTGATTTAATTATGAGCCAAGATAGTTTAGTGATAAACCAAAAGGGTTTATTTTAATCATGAACTAAGATAGTGTGGTTTTAAACTAAACTTAATGGTAATGGATCGGGTTGCTATTAGGTTTGGAAAATGACTTACTCCTCAAGTTATTGATGAGATGTATAAATATACCCCTCCATTAGGATAGTTATTCATTATAATTGAATTGAAAAAAAAAACTAATTGGATTAGGCTAACCCTCTCCTCCCCTATTATCCCTCTCTCCTTGCCACCAACCATAAGAGGACTTCCTCTTGTGTTTTTGATGTCACCCAAGCAAGATCTGGTCAAAGAAGTTAGCCAGACCTCCTTGCCCTCTGGATCTCCACCTTTGTCGTCCCTCCTATCAGCCAGCAATATCTCTGAGGAGTGTCGGACAACAACAAGAAGTTGTCTTCTTGCTTGCGCCACCTGGAACACCACCACCACCAGCTCTTGTACCTACTGGACCTCCTGCTTCTAGCCATCAGTTGGTCGCCGACTATCCTCCTCCAACCATTGAACAATAGGGAAGACCCTTCTATGCCACCAAAAAAAATAGCTGCAAGGGTTGTCCTCTCTTTCCCTTTTTGTGATGTCGAGTTGCCTACACCGCCAGGCACAAATCAGGCCGTGAGACCTCTCTCAGATCACTTCGTCTCCATGCTTGGCTAGTACCAATCAGAGATAAAAAAAAAAAACTTATGGCTTAGCAAAACCGTCTTGAAAATATCTCAACATGGATATCGATAGAGGCAAACTTCGTCAAGTTTGATAGTTGATACTATTCCCATTAATGTCATCCAAAGGTATGATTTCCTTTTATAAAATTTATGTTCTATGGCTATGTCTACACATGTTGTATTCTGTATGTGTGTAGTGTGTGTGTTGTAATAATTTATAAAATTATTATGCTTCCTCTACTTATTTAGGAAATAAAAATTTAAAACGTACATAGAGACACCCAACAGAGACAATGTGACACAAGCCCATAAAAGGGCCTAGACCTATCATCCTTACCAATACTAACAAAGAATTCCTAAGACTCTCTTGGTTCAGACCATATTAAAATTTTAAAATTTTGAACACCATAGGGTCATTAACGAGTTTTGATTAAAACTCATTAATGACCTTAGAAACCTCATAATCACTTCAAATCTGGATCATTATACTCTTGGGAGCCTCCTAAGTGTAATTATAACTTTAGACTTAGATTTCATATCCCAAATTGAGAGATGTGGATTTTTTAAATCTTCACAACCTTAAGATAATTTGACACAAGCTCATTAAAGATCCTAGGTTTGTCATACTTGTTGGTGTAATATCCCTGGGTCAAGGTTGATCAGGTTGACTAAGCTTAAGTTGGCTCAAGTTTGAGTCTCGATGTTTAGGTTTCGATATTTGACAACATATGGAGATTGCAGGAGCAATCATCCGATTGGGGAGATTGTTGATACAATTCCCCTCTGGTCTAGAATTGATTAGTTAAATGAGAAGAAGAGTCAAGTAAATTAAAGGTTTGACCGGATATTTAACTGGGAAATTCCTAACTGGAGGTTAGGCAGGTGAAAGTCCCAGTGAGTGAAGCTAGGTGAAAGTCCTAGTGAGTGAAGCCAGGTAGTAGGAAAGTCCTGGTGAGTGAAGCCAGGCAGATGGAAAGTCCTAGTGAGTGAAGCTAGGCAGATGTAAAGACCTGGTGAGTGAAGCCAGGAACGTGGAAATCCAGGTGGGTCAAGGTTGACCAGACACCTGGTGTTGGGAAATCCAAGTAGGTTAAAGGAGTGACCGGATACTTGGCACAAGGAAATCCAGATGGGTCAAGGGTGACCGGACATCTGGTGGAAGGAAGTCCAAGTGGGTTATGGAGGATCGGACACTTGGCATGAGATGGTAGGTCCAAGTGGATCAAGGTTGACCGAACACTTGGCATGAGAAGAAAAGTCCAAGTGGGTCAAAGGATTGATCGAACACTTGGTGAAGAAATCTCGGCAGGTCAAGGTTGACCGGATGCTAGGCATGTGAAGTTCCAACAAGTCACGGTTGACCGGATGTTAGAATTGGGGACTCTTGAGCTTGAGTTAAGTAAGTCAAGGGCGGTTAATCGATCATCCGATCGATTGAACCAAAGTCCAATCGATCAGTCAATCGATTGAGAGAGTGTTGCGATAAACAGTAGCCCAATCAATCGGTCGATAGATTAGAGGTATTTATCGCGAGCACAAAAGCTTCCCCAATCGATTAACCAATGGATTGGGCACCGTCAATCGATCGGGTGATCGATTTGGGGATGGTTTTCTTGCGCGATCGTGAGGAAACCTGAATCGATCGGTCGATCAATTCAGGCAGTTTCCAACAGAGTACAAAGGCACTCTAAATTGATCAGCCAATCAATTCAAGCCTCCCTAATCGATTGGTCAATCGATTCAGATGTAACCGTTGCGAAGGAAGTGACGAGTTTAAAGTCGTCTTCCTCGTAGCGACTAAGCAACTCTCCACGATCTTCTCTCACGATTCTCATAGGTTATCACCGCCAGTTCTTGAAGCGTCTTGGAGTGAGGTGCTGCTGCATTTCCAAGGTCAATAGCCATTCTAAACAAGAAGGAGAAGCAAGCTAGGGTTTCCTCATTGTAAATCTTGTAAGATTTGCTATTGTATTAGCTTGTATTCTTTCTTCTTATATTGAGAGGTTGTACAAGGCTTCTCCGCCTTTGGTAGTTACCGAGGAGTGTTTTTCTTAATGGAGAGTGCGTCGTGTATGGATCCTTAGATTAGTCACCTTTTCTTGAGGTGGATACCTAGTAAATCTACGTGTTAGCATTATGAGTCTTGTTACGAGTTCTTTCCGCTGCATATCAATAACACCGAAGCAAGCAAACGAAGCACGACGAGCTATTCCCCCCCCCCCCCCCTTCTAGCTACAAATTGACCCTAACAAGTGGTATCAGAGCAAGGTCGCTCTTCACCGAAATCATCACCGGAAAGGCCAACAAGCTAGAGAGAGAAGAAGTTGAAGTAAATTTCAACAAGTCAAAGACTTCATCAAAGGCTCAACTTCAAGATGGAATTCCAAGATGGACTCAGATTCGACACAAGGGTACCTCCACCATTCACATCAATGAGCTTCGATTCTTGGAAATCAAGGATCGAAAATTTCTTCATTATGGAGATAGAGCAATGGTTTGCTCTCATGGAAGGCTTTAAAGCTCTAAAGAATTTAAAAGGCAAAATTCTCAATAAAAGCAAATGGAGCAAGGAGCAAATTCAAAGGTACAAGGCGAATGACAAGGTAACCAAATTATGCTACCTCAACAAGTCAAGAAAAATCAAGTGGAGGATCATGTGCCACCCCTATGAGCAAAGGTATAACAATTTCAAATTTAAATATTAAAAATCATATCATTTACTTTGAGTGTAGGGAACATGGTGACAAAAGGTGAATACGTTCGCCCCCAGCGCTGCTGCCAACCCGTCCCAAGGCCAACATGGAGGAGGTAAATCACGGGTGGCTACTAGTCTTTGGAATAGTGATTAGCACATAAGGGAGGTATTTATCTCGGCTCTACCGAGATTCGAACCCCAGACCTCATGGAGTGTAGGGAACATGGGCACTATAAGAGTAAGTGCCCCAAATTAGTCAAGAAAAAGAGCCAGTGGCACCTAAGGGCAAGGAGAAGCCCAAAGAGACCGCCCCCGTGACAAAGAAGAGCAAAGAGCACATAGTGTACTTTTATGCAATCAAAGAGGACATTACCATAGTCAATGTCCTAAGGGGAAGAAACCGGTCAAAGTCAAAGGAGGAAGCTCAAGTCAAAGGAGAGCTCTCAAGAGTAAACCCAAGGTATTATTTATTGAACCTATTCCTTTAAGTAATGATAAAAAACATGCTAGGAATAGTTTATATCATTTTAATACTATTTATTATAAAAATAGGAAGCATGATAGAATTAGGAAAAATTATATAGCTTATCATGCTTAAACCACTCAATCTAAGACTAGAAAAATAGATAAAGAATTAGGCAATAATTCTAAGAATTTTAGATATAGGCCTAAAAATAGAAATGCTCATAGGAATCAAGGAAAATCAAATCTAAGGATTTAAGGTTGGAAAATTAAGCCTTAAGGTCAAGGATTGATAAATTAGAAAAGACCCTGAAGAAAATGAAAAATATTCTTAAGGGTAAAAATAAGCAAAACCTAGATTTAAATAAACAAGAGTCATCCTATAGCAATAGACCCAAAGCCAAGAAGGATGCTCCTTCTTATCATAGAATTTCATATAGTTATGGAGTCAACCCTAGGTTTAGGGGTCAAGTCAAAGATAAAAGGGAAGTTATCCCTAGAAGTATTTTTGTCAAGACCAATGTGACTAAGACTTCTAAGAAGTCAAAGAAAGTCACCAAGAAAGTCACAAGGGAATCTATCCCTAGAGTTGACCTAGAGGAAGTGACCAAGGCTTCAAGAAGTCTAGAAAGATTATTAGGAAGGTATCTAGGGAAGTTATGCCTAGTGAATGCCTAGAGCATCCAAGGAGCACCAATAGGTTTTGGGTTCCAATGAGCATATTCTCTACACCGTAGATGGGTTTAGAGAGTGTCAACTCTAAATGAGTTGGGTGGTTAACTCAATCTTGATAAAGTTGACACTTAGAGGCATTTTCAAGGTTTTTGTTAACCTTTGAAAATGAAAAGGATTAATTGCTTACTCTTTGGAAGAGTAAAATGTGCCAAAATTTGAGAAATTGAATTTAATTTAAATTGACACAAATGAGGAAAACCAAAAGAAATGTCAAGTTAGGAGTTTAGCATTTTCTTATGAAAATAGGGGCAACCTAGGATGATCTCATTTAGTTAAGCTAAAGATTAAGGATACATAGATAGATTATCTAGGTATATATTATTTATGTAAAATTGTCATGCTTTGTTTGCCCATCATATGTCATAACATCATATTTTTCATTCATGCTTATTATGAAAAATAAATAAAAATATCATGTCATGTCATAAATATATCATGTAGCAATAGTATATTTTCTTTTGAAAATCATTCCTTTTTGATGTAAGTCATAACTCATCATACATCATTTTAATTTACTTGTAATTAAGGACAATAGCATTTGCTAACAAGTGACATCCTAGGTGCATGGATGTTCATAATTCCTAAAATGCTTAGATATATATGAATGATCCTTAGTTTAGGGCAAAATCAAAATCTACATCTCACAAACACTATAAGTTGACTTGTATGTGTTTTAATACACAATAGATACAAGGGAGATGTTAGAATGATGAATAAGACTCAAGATGTTGATTTAGTGCATTTATTTGAGTTTTGATTTCATCAAAACATATAGTTATGTGTACTCCAATCATTGGAAAAACTAATGTACAAGTCATGTGCATTGAGCCTAAAGAATATGGTTGAAAATTGGTTTTGAAAATCATTTGAAATATACTTTGGAAAACCTTGGTGAAGGCTATCTTTTGATAGTGATCATCATTGAAAAGTTAGACACAAACTAGAAGAAAACATTGAAGTTTTCAAGAGTTTTCAAGTTTGTGTCAATCTTTGAAAATAGAAAGTATTTTCTTATAAAACTATTTATTTTCATGATAGTATATACCTTAAATAATGTCTACAAGAAGTTTCATGATTTTTAGAATTTTTAGAGCATTTCTGAATTTCGCTGAAATTGAATTTCAGAAAATCAGAGCCCTAATCGATCAATCGATTGATTAGGATGTGTTTCCCGTGATCAGAAGCTCACTGAATTGATCAATCGATCAATTCATTCATGCATGGATCGATTGGGCAATCGATTCAAAGGCATTTTCTACAAACAGAACCTCACTGAATCGATCGGTGGATCGATTGAGCAAGTGGTAATCGATTGAGTCCCAACTCAATCGATTGAAATGGCTGATTTTGACTGGAAAAGTCTGATTTCAGCACTTTAAGCCATTTTTAGTCTCTTAACCATTCCTAGCCCCTTGGAATATATTTATATACATTTAAGGGTAGTTTTCATGATGAAACAAGGAGAATTGGTTAAGGAACACTACATTGAAGTTTAGGATGAGGTTGGTTTCAACATTGATACTTAAACCTCAAAACTTCAGGTTTTGAGTTTTCTAAAGATTTAGGGATTCCAAGTCATTATTGGTGTAATGGCAGAATTTTGCAGCATGTGTTTAGGGGGAGTTACTCTTTAAGGACATGAAAATTATTTTTTCAAACACCATAGAAGGTGGTTAACCTTCGTTAGAGTAAATGCTCAAGGTTGAGCATTGAAAAACAATGGAGAGTGAATATCTTCATTGTTGAGCTATAGATGCTATAGGATGAGCATCGTGAAGTGGTAAGTGTTCAAGGTTGAGCATTGGACACAATAAAGGGTATGCGACCTTTATTGTTGTATTGTAAACAACGAGTGAAGTTGTGACCAACGTATGAGTAACTCTTCAGGGGAAGAATTTTTTATGTGTGCCAAAGGGGGAGAATGTAGAGTTTAAGTTAGGCCTTCATTACCTTAAGAGGGAGTTTGCCCTCTAGGAAAAGAAGAGAATGAAGGAAACCCTCATTCATGATTTTGCATGAAGAGAAGTTGAAGCTATGGTATTAGCCTAACTTAAAGGTATTGCCAAACATCAAAAAGGGAGAGATTATTGGTGTAATATCTCCTGGGTCAAGGTTGACCAGGTTTACTAAGCTTGAGTTGGCTCAAGTTTGAGTCTTGATGTTTAGATTTCGATGTTTGACAATATATGGAGATTGGATAGCAATCGTCCGATTGGGGAGATTGTTAATACAATTCCCCTCTAGTCTAGAATTGATCAGTTAGATGTGAAAAAGAGTCAAGTAAGTTAAAGATTTGACCGGATACTTGACTAGGAAAGTCATAACTGGAGGTTAGGAAGGTGAAAGTCCCGGTGAGTGAAACCGGGTAGTGGGAAAATCATAATGAGTGAAGCTAAGTGAAAGTCCTAGTGAGTGAAGATAGATAGTAGAAAAGTCCTGATGAGTGAAGCCAGACAGATGGAAAGTCCTAGTGAGTAAAGTCAGGCAGATGGAAAGTCCTAGTAAGTGAAGGTACGCAGATGCAAAGTCCTGGTGAGTGAAGCCAGGCACGTGAAAATCCAGGTAGGTCAAGGTTGACCAGACACCTGGTATTGGGATGTCTAAGTAGGTCAAAGGAGTGACCAGATACTTGGGACAAGGAAATCCCAATGGGTCAAAGGTGACTGGACATCTGATGGAAGGAAGTCCAAGTGGGTTATGGAGGACCGGACACTTGGCATAAGACGGTAGTCCAAGTGGGTCAAGGTTGACCGGACACTTGACACAAGGAGAAAAGTCCAAGTGGGTCAAAGGATTAACCGGACACTTGGTGAAGAAGTTCCGGCAAGTCAAGGTTCACCGAATGTTAGGCATGATGAGTTCCAACAGGTCACGGTTGATCAGATGCTAGAATTGGGAACCCTTGATCTTGAGTTAAGCAAGTCAAGGGTGGTCAATCGATCAGCCGATCGATTGAACCAAAGCCCAATCGATCAACCGATCGATTAGGAGAGTGCTACGATAAACAACAACCCAATCGATCGGTCGATCGATTGGGGTGTTTATTGCGAGCACAGAAGCTTCCCCAATCAATCAACCGATCGATTGGGTACCACCAATCGATCGAGTGATCGATTAGGGGCTGGTTTTCTTGCGTGATCGCGAGGAAGCCTGAATCGATCGGTCAATTGATTCAGGCAGTTTTTAGCAGAGCACAGAAGCGCTATGAATCGATCAGCTGATTGATTGAAGTCTCCCCAATCGATTGGTCAATCGATTGGGATATGACTGTTGTGAAGGAAGTGTCGAGTTTAAAGTTGTCTTCCTCGCAGCGACTCAGCAAACCTCCACAGTCTTCTCTCACAATTCTCACAAGTTATCGCCGTCAGTTCTTGAAGCGTTTTGGAGTGAGGTGTTGTTGCATTTTCAAGGTCAAGAGGAGTTCTAAACAAGAAGGAGAAGCAAGCTAGGGTTTCCTCATTGTAAATCTTGTAAGATTTGTTATTGTATTAGCTTGTATTTCTTTTTTCTTGTATTAAGAGGTTGTACAAGACTTCTCCACCTTCGGTAGTTACCGAGAAGGAGTATTTTTCTTAGTAGATAGTGTATCGTGTGTGGATCCTTGGATTAGTCACCTCTTCTTGAGGTGGATACCAAGTAAATCTATGTGTTAGTGTTGTGAGTCTTGTTTCGAGTTCTTTCCGCTGCATATCAACAATACCGAAGCAAGCAAACGAAACGCGACGAGCTATTCACTCCCCTCCCTAGCTCCAAATCGAGCCAAACAATACTTACTCACTAGCACCACCCATGGGTTCCTAAGACTCTCTTGGTTCCGACTATGACAAGATATTAAAGTTTTGGATGAAGTAACATCATCAACAAGTTTTGGTTAAATTCGTTGATAGCATTAGTAACCTTAGAATCACTTCAAACCATCATCATTACACTTTGGGAGCCTCTTGAGTATAACAATACCTTAATATCTAGATTTCATAACCTAAATTAAGAGATATGAGTTTTAAAAATCTTCATGATCTTGATATAGTTATTAGTGAGTTTTCATCAAAACTTGTTGATGACCCTAAAGTGTCTAGAATTTTAAAATCTTTATATAATCTGAACTATGAGAGTCTTAAGAGCTCTTTAGTGGTGTTGGTGAGTAAGTATAACAAGCCTGGACTCTTTAATGAGCATGTATCAAATTGTTGTAAAGTTGTGAAAATTTTAAAAACTCATATATCTCAATTTAGACTGTGGAATCTAAGTCTGAGGATATGATTATATTCAGGAGGTTCCTAGGAGTGTGACACAACACAAACTATTGAATCTGTTGATTCACGCACAAATACCAAAAGCAATCTTCTACAACTTGTTAATTCGAAAAGGAATACCGGGAAATAGAAAAAAATTTGACATTCCCAAGAAGGAGATGACAGTTAGAAATAGTAATAATAAAAAATGACTTAAAACAACTAAACATGATGCTTATATAGACCCAAAACTCTAATTGCAAGATGAAAATATCAAAAATATCCTAAATACTAAAAAAGGTGAAGTCTAATAATGAGTTCATCTACATTCATTTCCTTCTACTTGTGCTTCAAGTAGTTCTTGAAATCCTTCTAGTTGAAAGGTAGTTTCTCAATAATAATTGCCACTTGGAATGTTTCATTTATAATCGTACCTTTCAAGTGAATCTCATGCAAGATCATCTGATGATCTTGGATTTAGTTGATCGCCATTTTAGAGTCAACTATCTTGTAGTCCAGAAATCGATCCATAGTGAATTTATTGGTCTCCACATCCTCCTTCTTATACTTCTTGTCTAGGAACTCCCGCAGTCCTTTAGTCGTTCTCATCGTGCGATATACAACATACAACGAATTGGTAAGGCAGTTGAAAATATAGTTTTGGCATGAGAACTTTGAATGGTTCAATGCTTCTACTGGACTGATGATCTGGACATCAATCCCATCTTCAGCCAGTTTAGAAGATTCCTTGGTCAAGAACCGAGCTAGATTTAGCATAGTCAAATAGAAGAGCATTTTCTACTATCATTGTTTGATGTTCAATCCAGTGAACTTCTCTAGTCTTATGGTTGATTGAAATATTTCTAATCAAAATAGAAGAGGCCTTCATGTGTTGAGATTATTGCATTTAAACATTTTATATGGCTATCTGAACATAAACATGTCTATTTTAAGATTGTTGTACAATCTTTTCTTGGAGATATAGGAGATATTCTGAATTGAAAATTATAAAAAAAATAACTTCAGACTTATATGTTAGATGGTGTGAGTTAATACCAGGATGAGTTGTCAGGTTGTCTGAGCACAAATTAGACATTGTTAGCTGACTACTGAGTGCTTCCCGAGCCTGAGTGGGAAGCTGAGTGACGAGTGCTCCCGAGTGTCTGCTTCCCGAGTCTAAGTGGGAAGCCAAATCCAAGTTGGGATGTCACCCGATTGCTAAGGCTGTATGAACTGAGCGTCAAGTCAAGATGTAGAACACCCCTCAGGTTGCTGAGTTAGGATGTCAAGTGCTGGAATGTCGAATGCTGAGTACCAAAGTGGTCAAATCCGAATGGGTCATTGAGTGCTCAAGAATGGAGTCATAATACTCAGGAGGACGTATGGTCGATCGGGAATTGATATAGAGTAATCGGGAAGTAATTCTAAGTATGAGTGAGTTTTCTAGTGCTCGAAAACAGAGAAGTTGAGATAGGGTTTCAACACAGTTTTCTTAAAACAGATTTATCTCTTCTTGTGGTTCATTAGGTTATGACAGATGTCTATTTTCCAATATACAACGGGAAGATCACGTATACAACCAAGCACAAGTTATTCATGGTGAACCGAGTATGTACTCGAATGCTATCACCAAAATCCCACCAAGTGAAATGCATGATAGATAGAAAGAAGAAGAGGGGAACGAAGTCGATGAATTTTTCAACTCTTTTTGTATACCTCTTAGCTTCTGCTTAAAATCATGACCTCCTTAAATAGGAGTGTCAACCCTTGATTGCATTGAATGATCAAGTAATGATTATTCAATGCCTGAGAATTCATGACAACTGTCGGCCAGTACTGTCCAGGTGATTACGGAATCACATTAACATTTGATCGTTGGCACATTAATACCTCCACTACACATTTGAGTAATAGCAAAAAGGATTCACATGGCAAAAGGACCCTAGATTTGCACCCCTTGTGCGGATGTACATGAGAAGGAATTTCTCCCCATGCATATGTTCATAATTTCAATACTTATGATTCCATAAAAATCAACCATCATACCTTAAAACTCCTAATGTGAAATTAAAATTTTTATTTATATTGGAGCCTCTTCCGTCTACCATTCTTTTCTATTCACAATTTTTCCAACAAAAACCTCCTTCGAGTTAATTTTTTATTTTGACACTCAAACTACTTTCGGCTAAACTTGGTTGTAAACAAAATATGTCATATAATATTTTTTTTAATCAAAGCAAGGGTCAAGAAGGTTTAAAAAAAACAACCTTGTAACATTATTGTGGCTTTATTTGGTGTTTCCAACGTGGCTATAAACCTTATTTTTTCTTTCATTCGGTCAACAATTTCATAAAGTTTCCTTAATCTCCATTCGAGCCCCAAGTCTCTCGGGCTAGTCGAACTCACCTTTATTAGCTTGTTGATATGTTGCTTAAACAAAATTCAGTTTGAGTGAATTCCTCAAATGTAACTGCTTCTGTAATATGTTGTAAATTTACAGTGAAATTGTCTTCCTACTCATTAATTAGATGCCAAACTATTCTCCACCGTCTATATATTTTTTGGACAATACATTTATAGAAATTTTTTTTACAAATGAAACACACATGGTATTAGACTTCTGGACTATCTACTATAAGTACTTCTTAATTTACATTAACAACCGATAGAAAAATTTAATTTTAACCTTTTCGGATGATTTAAATAATTTTCGTGAAATCAAGGGGCGAAGGAATACCTGGTGCCAACTCTTCGTGATTTTAACCCAAGATAAAAATTGAAGGTTGCCAGATCGTACGCAACGGACAGGTCCGTACCTAACCAAATCACCGCCCTGCCTCTAAAATGTGCATCTCTCGAGCATACACTTTGCTGCAGCAGATGAGCGCGACAAAGGGCGAGTAGTTCCGAAGACGATGCGGCACCGATGTCGTCCAAGGCCGCGCACGTGACGTGCCGCGACAGGCGAAGACCCCTTTAAGGACTCCACTCCACTGACATCTCCTGCAGCGGCAGTGGAGGAGGTGCCTGAGCGGGCTGTTCACAGTGGACTCCCGTGACGTGAACAGCCCTGGCGCCGAGGGTAAATTTGACTGAGGCCCGATCAAAAGTGCTGCGTTTGCTACTTGCCAAAACTCATGTCGCAGGCTTTCCTGCCTGGGTGAGGGAAAAAAGAAGAGAGTGCCTGCAACTAATTTATTGTTCAGCTTTCAAGGGAAAACCCGTGCAATCGAGCACCAGGAAGATTTTGATCTTTGTGCGTACGACGATGGAGCGAGTTGGGGACGACTCGGAAATCTACCTAAAAGACAAACTCATACTAATGTCATGCTTACTCATTGCCCATTGTAAATAATTATAATATATTTTTGCATCTGTTCAAAATCCAACTGCCCACATTTCCCTTCTTTTCTACTGTAGCAAAAGATGAATATGTCAAATCGTCCCAGGACCAATATGGAGGAGGTGAATCATGAGCGATTATTAATCTTTGGAATAATGACTAGCACATAAGGGAGATATTTATCTCGACTTTGCCGAAATTCAAATCCCAAACTTCATTGTGGCAATATCTCATGTGCTAATCATTAGACTCATCCAAAGAGACATAGGATTATGAACGAGCAAAATTTTATAAATAATCGAGTCTAAAATGAACTCTTAGTGCCTAACAATCTCTAAATTCTTAATTTTCAATCAACAGACTTTGCACATTCACACATTATGTTGACTGCACTAAGGATGCAAATTATAATGTCCATCCTGGGAGAACAAATTAGAAAAATTTTGAAAATTGAACACCAAGGTAATAATAGAATAACAGTAGAAAATCATAAATCCTAAGTTGTCTAACACAAATGATTTAAGATTCAAATTTGTATAAAATAATACTATCATCTCAATCAAACACAAATTGTATCGAACACAAATTGTGATATTCTACAACAAAGTATTAATTAATCAGCAACAATATTTAATCAAGAATAATCCATGAATATATTTAAGATTTGTTAAAAAAAAAAACAAAAGCCAAAGTCAATTAGGTTAATCCAATATTCTAAATAGAAATCAAAACGGTCACTTAGATAGAAGGCAAGCATCAACACGTCATCTTTGCCTAAGACAGTGCTTTAGATGGTAACTCACCTTCTTCTATCATCGTTGTACTTGGAACTGCCACCTTCGCCACAACCATGTCACCCACCGTGATGACTTTGGATGTGTCACGTGAGCTCGAGCCCAACAATGCATTCGAAATCGTCGACAAGGCTTGACGATGCATTTGGACATGTCTCCTGAACTCGATGATATGTTCAAATGCATCACCTAAGCCCGACGATGACGAACCCAAAGACATCGTCAGGACCCGACAATGCGTTTGAACACATCACATGATCCCGCAAACGCATCCAAACTCATCGCAAGGTCCCGACAGCACATGACTCATCACCCAACCGAAACAGAATACACAAATAAATTGGAAGTTAAATTTTAATTAAATAACTTCATATTAATAATTTTAATAAATTCTTAGTTATAATTGAATAAATTAAATAAACTTAATTAAATCTAATAAAATTATTTCATTAATTATATATATATATATATATATAAAAATTAATTTTTAATTTTTCAATTAATATATTTTATTAAAAATAAATATTATAAAAATAATAATTATTTATAACATTATATATAAAAAAATAGTAAAAAAATTTAACCACCTAAACCCTGCCTAAGTGGTTAAGACGATAGACAGTCACGGACCGTCCCACCATTCTCTACCGCTATTTACAACATGCGTTAATCTAGTCATGGATTTTGAGTACAAGGCATTTCTGTAGAAGAATTAGAAAGCAAGACTGAACAAGGCAGAAAAAAAAAATAACTTTCATAAAAAGTAAAGCATCTAAACCACTTCCTAAATATAAAGCTTTTGTCCAGGAAATCAGTCGATTTCAAAACCAATGACAACCAAACCTCCTGTTAGATCAGTGGATGATGTTGTACGAGAAAATATAATCAATGTACCAATACCAAAAAATAGCAGACAATAAAGTTGGTCAGAATTAAATGCTTACTGACCAAAAAACCCGTTCGTTGTTCTTTAGCAGAGCTGATGGGTTAAAGCATGGCTCTATACTAACGGGGGACAAATCCAAATTAAGAGAATGCACAATTTCTGGAGGCAAATTAGATAGTAAATAGCACACACTTGGTTCAATAAGACAGTACAGTACCACCCTTCTGCGCAGCTCTTCAGGCAGATCATGCAATTACACAATCCATGCAGTTAAGCTAAAGCATGCAGCACGTGTCTAGGAACATGTACACATCCAAACAGGAACCCACACCAAAGTTCCATCAGATTAAATACATTAAACTTACGCGCAGATGGTGGTTGGGTAGCTTCTAGCTTACGAGCATGCATCATTAAAGCATCAAAATGTTTTGGATCCAAGATTTGTTTGTCATCACGTAATCTTGTACCAAGACGAGAAAGCTGAGTGGAAGCTCTTAGAGTAGAAAGAAATGGTCAACTTCATTAGGCAGCAATACTTTTTGTGCGTACAGCATATCTGAATAAAAAAAAATCCATGCAGTACATTTTATTCCGATCTAAAACAAATATTTACAAATAGCAATCATCTGTAACAATTTTATGTCTAAAGCAATTTTTAACCTGCATTAAGAGTGTTTAAACCTATTGACATTGATCTTTAATGATAGTAGGATTCATCTAGCCAACTCTAAATAGTGGAGGAGATTTACATGGTTTGAGCATAAAAAGACAGTAGAGATAAATGATTAAAATTTCCAGTGCTATGGAATTGTGTCACTAAGTTGAATTGCTCAGAAATCCTCAGAGTAGCTACTTTTCAACGAAAAAACATTTACCAGTATCATAGTTGTAAAAAAATAGTTAGATTAAGGTAGTTGTGAAATGGTGAATCTTCAACTTTCATGATTGCTTAGAGAAGAAAATGCATGGTACCTTGACTCTTGGAGAAAAAAGATGTTGCTCCTGGATGCAATACTACCAAGGAGTTCCACTTCTGGAAACAGTTGTAGCACCAAAACCAATTTTCTTCTTGTCTGATATTGCTGGCTTCAAAATTTGGAATGAGCACATCAAGGTCTCATCCACACTCATCATAGCACCAGCATTGTCAAATTCACCACAGTAATTTGGAGCCGAGAAGATTGTTACAAGTTGCCTGTCAGCAAAAAATTCATATCCATCCTCCACCACCTAATGCCAAAGAAAAAGACCTAGTGCTAAACAAGGTGGGCATTGTTTACATGTATGAACTCGTGATGTATGTGGTGTGCCCATGTGCACCAGAGAGAGAGAGAGAGAGAGAGAGAGCGACTCACCTGGTGAGCACGACAAATTAGGTCCAAATCATTCTTCTGAAGAAAGTCTTCAACTCTATCAGCACCAAAAGTATATGAAACACCCCGATCATTCATTCCCCATCCTTGGACCTCTTTATTAGGATCAGACCAAAGAAGATCGCAGAGTAATCCGCTGTCTGGAACATCAGTTGGGCGAGCTAGGTTTCTAATCTGATCCAAATTTTGCAAGTCTGGGGAAAGACCACCATGCATGCACAGGATTTTTTCATCAATAAGAGCTGCCACTGGTAGGCAATTAAAACAATCAGTGAAGATCTTCCAGAGTCTCACATTGAATCTGCGCTTGCATTCATCATAGAAACCATAGATGCGGTTTATGGATGCACATTCATGATTACCCCGCAAAAGAAAGAAGTTTTCTGGGTATTTAATCTTGTAAGCTAAAAGAAGGCAAATTGTTTCAAGGCTCTGCTTCCCACGGTCCACATAATCACCCAAGAACAAGTAATTGGCTTGAGGTGGCAACCCACCATATTCAAAAAGCCTCAAAAGGTCAGAAAACTGACCATGGATATCACCTGTTTACAGGAAGAAAGGTAATGTCAGCCTCAGCAAAATGAATTAACTTCACAGGACCCATAGTGGAAATATACCATATGACAAACGTATGCTTCAGCAATCTGTGCTTCTTGTTTTTTCATTTATGAAAATAGAAAGATTTCAAAATTTTCAATATTATAATAAACTGTGGATTTCTATTTGTAAGTTTCTTTTAAAAAAATGAAGTGTTCCTGTGTCACAATAGAAAGTGCATTTTCTAATAACAGAAAAAGCAAAACATAAATTATTTCAAGTTTGCTGCTACCATAACACAAAAATCAAAAGCACTGCAACAAGCATATCGGAAATGTTTTCCTTCAGTATATAATCCGGCAATCAGCTAATATTCCTCAGGGTCAATCATCATTGCCAAGAACTTGCAGTGATAAACGTACACATGCAAACATAACTTACCCAACATGAAGCCAGACAGAGCAATAAGTGTCACCCCCATGCTAAAATTTATCTCACTAAAAAGAATAGCAAAATTTTAGCTGTCTTGGATAATTAAATAAATTTTTGAACACGTCAAGTTTTGAATGTTATAAGTTAGAAATTTTAATATAAAAAAATCTATAAGGAAATAAAAAATTATTGAGTAGACAAGAAGAGGGGAAGATGAGTACCTAAGAGCTCAAGTCATCTCCTTATATTTTTTGTACAAACAACTAATCACAATAACAAGAATTGTTGCCACATCACTCATACGGGGGAAAAAGAAAATTTCAATGCCATTACTATATTTATAGCCTTCTCACTATTTCCTAAACACTCTAGATAGTGGATACCATTAGAAGAAGAAATGCTAAAAATTATTCCATTATCATGATCAATAGAAGGGGAGTCTTGGTGCAACGGTAAAGTTGTTGCCATGTGACCAAAAGGTCACGGGTTCAAATCCTGGAAACAACCTCTTGCAAAAGTCAGGTAAGGCTGCGTACAATGGATCCTTCCCCGGGACCCCGCATGGCGGGAGCTTCGTGCACCAGGCTGCCCTTTTATCATGATCAATAGAATCCTTACTCCCTTCTTTCGAAGGATACACTTCCCCTCTCAACAATCAAGATTAAGTTCCTTTCCTCAAATAAAATATTCTTTTGGCAGGTATTTCCTTTTTATTAGCCAAAATATGTAGCTGCTGCTTACAAACACATAATATGATTTACTATATTTGCAATAGAGATAAAATTATATATAAAAAAATGAAAAATCAATCAACTGATGTCAAAGTAACTATCTTACAGTAGAACTCATTTAAATGGGAAGATCTAACACCAAATATAGAGTTCTAGTTCCGAGTAGCTGAGGAAGAATAGAGGAATAATTAGAACACTGGCTCCAATTGCTCAGCATAAGCCTGATGCATAGGCAATGACATCCAACATGTTGTGCAGATTGATCCAATACTACATGCTTTAACAAAATATTTAAAACAAAATTTAAAACAGACAAGACTAGAACCCCAAATATAAAAAAGAAGTAAAGAGGATGGTACAGAAGATACTTGAGAAAACATAGATCAAATATATTTTCCCAACTCACCAAACTCACACATAGAAGGTCAGCAATGATTGTCTAGAATCATCCAGTATAAAAGATGATCTCCATTCCTCTAAAGTTCTTAAACACTAAGAATGGAGATCATCTTATATACCAGATGACTTCTGCTCCACTCCTCTAAAGTGCTTAAACCCTAATCATTTTGTTAAAAAGATTTGATTTAGAAATTTGAATCGGTCAAATCAATCTAACAATACGTAGAAGGTCAGCAATGATTGTCTAGAATCATCCAGTATATAAGATGATCTCCATTCGGACTATCACTGCTGCAAAAGATTGTTAATTATATTGTAGACTCAAGAAATATCACCCAGGAAATGATCTTTAGACGATGTACAAGTCTTATACCACAATAAGAAGAATCAAACAATACTCAACATTGGACTATCAGAGGAGAGCAAGCAACTGAGCATCTATTTGCTTGTGTAATGCTCTGATAGACTTTGGAATATTGGCATCGCGAGCGATAAGATATTCCATATGACCTTGACCTATAAAACAAATTGTAATTGCTGCAATTTATGAAGCATAATTCCTCCCGTTGAGTTTCTCTTTAACAATAGTCATAGGATCTAACCACAAAGCATAATTCCTCAGTTGAAATTCTCTGAAATAATAATAATAGAATCCAAAAGGTTTAAGAGAACACTAGATTGTACATGTGATGATGTAGTTGAGAAACTGGCATGTGAACATTATCTGCAGTTCAACAAAGAAGAGTTGCAGAAATCTGGAATGTGAATGAACGAGCACAATTTCTATTTATTTTAAGTAAAAGTTGCTAAAAGATACTCTCTTTTTTTAATCAGACCCACCTGAAAGTGATTGAGAGGATAAATTAAGATTCCAAAAGATAAGTCTCTCATGTGGACTTCTCCCTGTGGCAGTGAAAACCCAATAAACAACAGACTAATTAAAAGTTGAAAAGGAAAGCCTTCAGCAGGATCCTTTAGCCAACTAAGAGGAGACCCATTTGTGGGGCACAACAAGTGTAAAGGATAAGATAAGCAAATCTAGAGGCATCAAAGGTGGAGGCAGAAACTAAGTGAAAGGAAACAATGAAAACATGGAAGAGACCGTATCAATAATGAAATTAACAGTGCAATAAGGTATTGAATAGAAAATCCTTGTAAAAAAGGCAATAACAAGAAGAAAACAAGAGGAACAAACCAATAACAAACTGAATACAAGAGCAAATCTCGAGGGATAACTCTAGGAGAGTTCTTGCAATGCAATCCGAGAAGGCTAAGAAAAGAGGGGTTGTCAAAGATGCTGGAACTTGTCCTTAGGGTGAAAGTTCTTAAGGCATGTGATGAGGACAAAAATCATTTTGCATACCACCATAGATTCAGAGAATATGGAAAGAGAAGATTCATGGCATTGAACATTAGATCCATATCCAGGTCACAATGCAAACAAGGATTGAAATCTTCGTTGGCAACAACCAGCAGATCTAGTGGATAATAATTTGAACATTGTAGTCAATGAGGTTAATGCCCAAAAAAGGAGCCAAGTATGAAGTCTGCACAATAGAGAAGACCTAGGCAAGTCCTAAACAGTTCAATCACCATCGGGATAAGTAGTAACACCCAAGAAAGGAATCATGACTATGTTCAAGAGAAGCCTAAAGCATGGCCCTTTTACATCAATAGAAAGAGAGGGAGATGTTAGCAACCTAAAGATTTGAGGGGCGCAATGGAAGAAGATGACAATCGTGAGTCTCACATCACAAAGAAGAGGAATAATGAGTAGAGGATTTGATTCCTTCATGTGAGATGAGGATGAGATGGGTGTGAATGGAAGAATCAAGGATAAAGAGACATCGAATTATGTAGACGGAAGTTCTCGCCAAAATTGATGACCTCGTCTTAAGTGATTAAGTTTGGAAAACCTAATCTAGGAGAAGAGGAAATCTAATACCATGTTTAAGTAAGATAGAACATAATTACATATTAATGTCAATATTATGGCACGGATTACATAGTACATATACCAATCAACCAAAAATCCTAAATGTATTACATTCAATGTAGGACTAAACCCACAACGCTAATAAAAATTGCTCAACCTAAAATCCTAAACCTAAAACATTTAACACGGGATTAAACCCACAATACCAATGACTCATAATACCTAAAAATTAGACAAATATTATAAAATATCATTTTATAAATGTAGCGCCACTCAGAAAATCAAAAAGAAATATATACAATTACATAAAATTATCACTTTTATGTTGGCACTCAGTGATATTATACTGAGGTATTTCCCGTTCATTAAATCATATACAGGCATTAAAAACGATGAGGCGTATCTAATGAGTAGCTTCTTATAAATAACAAAATACTATTTTTAAGGTAATATTTTATTGAAGTTATAAATTTAAGTAACAAAGTTGTCAAAAATAATAATAGTCCAGATCAAGGTTAGAAATCTCACATCATGTCAGGTGAAACCGTCAAAACGTATTATTTTGATAAATTATCCAAACTCAATACCTCTTGGCACCAAGATTCAAAATCTTGAGCCATGTCATAGTTTCAGTCTTAGACTAGAATGATACTGATTTGATATCGGACCAACAGATTCATGATGTCAATGAAAAATTGGAGGTTGAAGGAGGAAACAGATAAAGCTAAAAACAGGGGATATTGTTTGTGCTAAGTGATATCTATCTTAAGTAATTTACATCGTTTCACTGACATGGTACAAGATTTAAAGTTAGACTCGGCATAAATGATGTTCCTTCCTATACTTCATCTCCTTCCTTCTTCAACCTCCAATCCATTACCGACACCATGTATTGAAACATCGACACAATAGCAAAACAATATCATTCTAGTCAAAGACCAAAACTCCAACACGGTTCAAACCTTGTTCTGGATAACAACTTGCCCAATAAAATAATGCACATGACCAAGGTTTAAAATCTCAACCCGTGCCGAGTTTTCACTCCCAGACCAGAACGATACGATTTCAGTATCATATTGTGACGTGCCGATATGATTTTGATATTTTTTTATTTATATATGGTAATTATTAGATAAATATGTTTATTGTATATAATTTAAAAATAAATTGTATATTGATTTTATATAAGCTCTCCATTATTGAACAACTTAATATTGTTAAAAAAAATAATTAAATATAATTTTCTTCAAATAAAGTTGATCTATCAATAACTCAAATTAAAATTAATACATAATAATATGTTACCTTACTAAAACCAAAAGAAGTGACGTGAATCTGATGGAAGTATTGGTTCTTATAACATTCTGCTTAGGTCAACTCTATAGTTCTCCAACGTCAAGATTAAATAATTAGAATTATATAAATTAATACAAAGATGCTATTTTATATATAATAATTATATAAATTAACTATTTATTTATTTAAATAATATATATTTAAAATAGTGAAAAAATATCAGAATATCAATTAAACAGTAAAACAATAAAAAAATATATAAATATGTTTTTTTAGATTTTTTAGAATTTTTAAATAAAATTTAAAATAGTAAAAAGCTTCGGAATATCCATTAATAAAATTTATTAATTTTTTTAAAATTTTAAATATATTTTTTATATATTTTATTGGGATAATTTAATTAGGGTTTATGAAAGCCTCTTAGAAATATCACATTTAAGTTAGGAATAGCTTGAATTAATTAAATCAATTTTAATTTTCTTCAGAACAAGAGGCATCGCAAGACGCTGTTGGCAACACCAGAGGCGTCCTTCGACACCTCCGGGATGCCTTTGACCCACCTTCTGTCGTGCGACGCACGTGATGACACACGCGATGACACATGTGAAATTATCACACATATGGTACTAGTTTCAAACCGTCCATGCCGCCCGCTACGAAATGGTATTTCAATCAACTGATTAGATCCTCAATGTGATTTAGTTATCATTATTTTTTGCACATCCAATTTTTGTAATTTTTACTCCTATGTTAACTTGTATAGACATATTCCCATAATTATGTAGGAATCATTTTAATGAAAATGAAAAAATTGCATCTTCTTAATGGTTCTATCAAACAATTAGAACCCCTAACAATTGAATGTCAAGTTACATCATCATCATCACCAAGTTGTGTTTGACTAACTAATTAGGGTCAGCTATATGAATTTTATTTTTATCCTTTGTTAAGCCCGACATAAGACAATATTATTAATAATATTCAAATAAATTAAATCATTATTTTTCCATTGACTAATGTTTTATTTGATCTCCTTGTAATCCTTACTAATTCCACTCTATCAATCCAACTCTTCTGATAAGTCTATTGGTCATCTTTAAAAATGCTTGTGTCGTCTCAACATGAGATGTTCTCTCATTTTATTGCCTATTGGAGTTGCACTGAATTATCTATTTTTTAAGTTAATTTTTGTTATCACTCCTTGCATCCATATTAGCATTCCCATCTTTGTTAATAACTTTCTTGTAAATGTTTCTTTGTCGTAACCCAATATACCAATCTATTGCCTGATTGATTATATCACTGTCCAATAAAACTTCGCTTTAGCATAAAGGACATAAGTGGATTACATAATCCAAAGATCCTCTTCATTTCAACCACTCATAAAAGGACAATCCGGTGTATGAATCTCACGCCAATGTGGGTTCACGGGGAAGGATCTATTGTACACAACCTTACCTTATTTTACAAAAGGTTGTTTTCGAGACTCGAGCTCGTGACCTCTAGGTCACACGACACAACAACTTTAACGTTGCACGCTCATACTTGATTCTATGATCATTATCACATCAATATTCTCTTCTGATTGAATAATAGATCCAGGGTAGTTAAAGTTCTTGTCTATTCTTTTTTAATTACAAAAATTACATTTTATATATTTATTTTTTTATACTTAACTTAAAGCATTTAGCTTCTAACACTTTTCTACACAATTCAGTAGTCAAATTTAATCTACTTACACTCTCATAAACTAACAAGATATCTTTGCAAATAACATATGCTCAAGAGATTTATCAATTGATTAACTCTTTTGGTACTAATGTAAAAAAGATAGGGTAATTTAAATTGACCCTTGATGTAAACCTACAACTATAATAAAATTATTTGATACTATGTTACTTAATGCAAGTATGATTATCTGATATGAGTATAGAACTAGATGTAAGATATGAGTTATTCAAAGTGAGGGTATGATAACTTGTCAAAAAAGGGTCCAAGTTTTGAACATGAGATACAAGGGCACAACAAATCTTGAGAATTATTAATATATTCTAAATTATGTACTATTATATGACATATTTAGTGAATAATAATAATAATAATAATAATAATAACAATAATAATAATAATAATAAAAGGAGCACGGAGCTCCCGTCAATATGGGTATTGTACGTGGTTTTACCTTACATTGCAAGAGACTATTACTGCGACTTGAACCCATAACCACCAGGTCACACGACAATAATTTTACCATTGTGTCAATGCTCTCCTTCAATAATAATAATAATAATAATAATAATAATACTTTAATTTAATTAATGCAACCTAACTTATATACTATGTACCCTAACTTATTAGACCCATACTATTAAGTAATATGAAATCTTGTAAGAGCTTTAGATATCTTGAATTTATTATATATTGATGGAGATATCTTTAATAGCATAAAGAATGAATTGCCGAAATGCACAACTTCGAGTCTTGTATAATCGTGGCATCCCATAGGATAAAAGAAATTTTTTATTAGAGTAGGGTACATCATGACATACTATATGAATCAGTATTTACTTGTTGGAAAGCAACATGTATAGAAGATTAATGAAGAGGATATGAGCATGCTTAAGTGGATGCGTGGTATTTGTAGAACGGATGTGATAAAAAAAATATCAATATTCTTGAGCAAGTAGGTGAAGCAATAGAGATATGTCAAAGAAAGAAGTAATCCATTTGATAAATATTTATTTAATTAATTTGAACATTAGCAATGTTATAGCCTTGCACAGAGTTTAATGGACCCCAATTAGTTGAGAGCGGTGAATGAAATCTCGAGTTGTGCCGCCCGAAACGGACGTTTTTTACCGTTCTAAATCGGGACCGACTCTGGCACAACAAACACAACAATTTCGCGTGTGTCATCGCATGTCACGCGCGTGCAACAGAAGGAAGAAGAAAGAAGGAAGAAAGAATAAATCAATTTGGGCGATGCAGCGGCGAGGTGATGGTGGCGAGTCAGTAGCGGCAAAGTGAAAAAAAATCACCATAGGAGGCAGAATCACAAGGTTGAGAAAAAGTTAGGGTTTATTAAAACTTTTAAATAAAACCATTATATTATATATATAATTTCTAATTTCTAATTAATTATTATATAAAAAATTAATTATATATTATATAAATTAATAATTATTTAAAGAAACTGTTAATTAATTAATATAATTAGAATATATAATTTTATATTTTTATTATTGTTATAAAATTATAAAAAAATAACTTATAAAAATAGATAATTTAAAAAACAAACTTTAAATTATTTTTATAAAAAATATTTTTGAAATTTTAAAATAATTTTAAAATTTTATAAATAATTTTTAAAAAATAATTGTTAAAAAAAATTAAAAATATATATATATTAAATAGATTTGATTTTAAATTCAATATAAACTATATATATACATAATATATTACTTAGAATATTTATAAACTATAATTATATAATTATATATTATATAAATTAATCTATTACTTAATAATTTATATAATTATTATATATATTATGATTTTTGTGTTAGTTTATATAATTATTATAGATAATAATTTTTTTATCTTAGAATCAATTTGAGATTTGAAATCATAAATATTAACATACTTAATTTCTCTATTTTTAGATTCTTGGTTCCTAAGCATATGAAACACATTTTTGTTGATATGAATGTCTAATCTTGATTTTAAAAGTTTTGACAAACATATACTATCAAGTCACATAACATTAATGTAACAACAACCAAGCTTTATTTTATATATATATATATATATATATATATATATATATATATATATTGAAGGCATAGCATGATACAATACCGAAACAGTATCGTTCCGGTTACTGAAACCTTAACACGGGTCGAAATTTTAAACCTTGATTGAGAGAGACAAAATCAATAACAATGTAAGTTCCAACAAAGAATTAGTAAGTCTTCTTTAGCGAAACTATACGAAAATGTTCACATCTCCAAATTATAATTTCCTATGGCCAATAAAAATATTATTTTTTTCAAGAAAAAACAGATTTTTGATATTTTAAGCAAATCTACAAAAGAAAACAATGAACTAAGGGAGCCCCCCCGAAACAATCGTCTAATATGGACAAATATCATAAACTGAAAGCTAGCACTGCAAACCATATGACCATGGAATTAAATCACAAAGTTCGCCCCCTCAGTTTGCATATTGTACATGCCAAGGGTTAATATCACAATAAAGGTGACTCTAAAAATGAGAACATCCTAACTAGTAAATGTTGAGCTTTTCAGCCACTAAGGATTTTGTTACCTGTGAGGATATAGGAAGCACAAAAAATATTAAGAATCAACGATGTTGAATGTTCATCATTATTTTGGATTTCCTTCCTATGTTTAATTGGAAGGAAGACAAAGGAAAAAAGATTTAAATTTACAATAATAGAAAATGGCATCAACAATCATAGAATACTATAATTGTAACAATGGAATATGGATGCACCAACACGGTCTCAGAGGAGGCAATGAAGATTGGTTATAATCAGAGAAAGAATAGTAAGACTGGTCAATAAGGTTGTTGGTCTGCAGGTATTTGCGACTATTCAATCATTTACACATATCCTTCCATTTCTGTCCACAGTTGGACAAAAATAAAACTAATGGCATATTCACAGACAGACAAATGAGGAAATAAGAAAAAAGGAAAATAAATGAGTTAATAAATTTTTACTTGGAAGGAAGAGAGGAAGGAATTTAATTTCGTCAAATTTCTTCATTATATTTCCATCCGAAATGGATGGAATTGGAGGACAAAGTTTGAGTTTCTAACAAATACAAAATTTACTAATTCATTCTCTTGATTCCTTGGAAGGAAGAGGAGTCAATTTGTTTGGTTTATTTCCATCTAAAATGTATGAAATAGGAAGAAAAGGAAGTTTTTGTTTCTAATAAATGCAAAAAAAATTTAGATTTATTTCTCGTGGTAACTTGGAATGAAGACAAGGAGAGAAAAAAAAAATAATTTCGTCGAAAATCTGCATTTTATTTCCTTCCAAAATGGATGGAATTTGAGCAAAGTAAAGTTTGTGTCTCTAATAAATACAAAATTACTTTCTCGGTTGTGATATTATCTATGAAAATAATATGAGCAGAAGTAGGTGGAAGGAAGATAAGAAAATTCCACTCTTTTCTTTCCTCTTGCTTAAACTATTTCTCTACTTTCATACTTCAACCCAATCAAAAAATATATGTAAATAGAAGAAACGAAGTTTCTGTCTGTTGTTTTATATTCATTCATTTCCATCCGTTTCACTGTCCATTGGAGTAAACAAGTCATTTTTTCACGATCTTCGCACAACAGCTACACTGTCGAGTCGGCCAATAGCAAGTTCATAGAAGCCCAAAAGAAAGGAATTTTTTACGGCTTACCACAAATCTTAATGGGCGCCTCCAGTTCCAGGAGGTTGGGCTGCTGCAGGAAGATCTCCTTCGACACGAGACAAAGCTGCTTGATGTCCGCCTCTAGGAGCTGCACCTGCTTCCCTGGCTTACTACCCTTTACTTCCAGCAGTCGTTGGATGATTCCATCCAACACCTTGGGATCCATCAGTAAGCCTTCTTCTTCCCCTCCCCCCTTCCCCCAAATCACCACGTTCCGACACCAGAGAAACCACCGCAAAAGCTTCCCCTTTCCCTCCTCTACCACCCCAGGCGCCGTAGCAGCTCCTTCGCCGACGGAACGAAGGAGAATAGGCCGACTGATTAGGGTTTCTTCTGATCCGGTGCGGATTTGGGGAGAGCGAACGCAGCGGGCAAGATCTGGTGTATGACGTGGAGTAAGCGCTTCACGTGGTAATTAGTCATCGCGAATCTGACGGCGCGGAGGCAAGTTGCCAGGTATTATTATTCGCTGTGCCGACGGACCCCACGATACGGGGCCCTCGCTTCGTCAAATAAACGGAGCGGTACAAATGTGGGTGCAATGTCACCTGTTAAAGGGCGATGACTTTGATTTGGCAAGGAGTTGAATCTTTATTCTTCGCTATCGCATCGCAGTTGCACTGACGTTACTTTGAACCTTTTACTGTCTCCAAGTCTCCTGGTCTACGCTTGTGTGCCTTTTCTTTTTTTTTGGCACAACGCCTTGTGGTCTGCGTGTCAAAATGAAGCATCGAGGAAGAGGAAGTGGGCATTCGATCAGTCTCGATCGTCGTCAAGTTTGAAAAGTTCCATGGTTTAACCGCAGCTGCCTGCAACAACCAATCCATGAACTGACTAGATGTGCCCCCGCGAGCTGGATCAACTGGTTAAGGTGTGGTATCCTTGCACAATGAGTCGTAGGGTTGAAGGTCTACGGACGTGCACCGGATGAATAATCTGGGTCAGCTGTGTTAAATTCCGGAGACACCATGCTTTATCCGGACCAGCATTCACCATTGATTTATCTCCTCCTAGGATTCCTATGGGGTCAGGCCTAGGGGGTCGTTGGACGACGGGACCCACCTTTTGCACAATAAACTAACTAGATGCGCTAGGAGAAGAGTAAGAAACAACCACATCATGTTCGGGGTAATTTTCATTCATTTCATTTTCTCAAAAATAGTATGTCTTTTACAATATGGTTAGAATGACTATGATACATTAATAAGTTATGCACTCTATCAGCGAAGCACTCTCAAAATAGAATTAATTCTATTTGAGAAAAGTTTATAGATCACGAATATCTTTTTTGTTTTTATGATCTGGCCTTTTGGGTCAAGAGGATAATATTCCATTATAAAAATTAAGCTTTTATAATTCAGATCTTGATAATGTACATATCAATACGAATTTATTTAATGGAACATGATATGACCAATAAAATAGAACCATCTAATGAAAATTAAAATCAAGAGTGTCAACTGATGTGGGGATCAAAATCCAAGGAATGTCAACTTAAGCACTATAGTCCTAAGATGTTATCTGAAGGTCGATCAGAGGAGCGAGATAAACCCCCCAGGTGTAGAGTGTGACCCCAAAAGTCTGAGCAGATAGCGTCGATTAGATATTGGCGGAGCGACAAAACCCAGCTTGAATAGCCAAGCATCCCAATTATTTTCATGAGCGCACGAGATGGTTCCCTCTATAGCACGATCGAATGGTTCCGATCGGACACTTTATGTGTGACCAATGAACTTAATCTCTCTCTGAGACATTTAAGGAGCATAGCTCTCCAGAGCCGATTAGACGTGGCGTAGACAAGATTCCCTGAACCTCCTCCAAGTGACTAAGACCTACCGGGTAGTTGAGTCATCAAACATCTCTCTAAGTCTACTAAAAATCCTACCTCCCCACGAAGACCTCACAAATGTTCAACCTCCTGAAGTCGATCGAATATGGTGGTACACAGGTTTAATCAGACTCCAACAAGGTTGATTCCGTTGAAGGAATATCACTGGGGCCATTAAGGCATCAAACCCTTTGGAGGCCCATCTAGGCCTCATCTACAGGCGCATAAGGTCTTCTCTTAAGCGGCACGTGTTCACTATTAAAGGAAATCAAGTAAAGACCCGTTGATCTGTTTGGTCCATCTGTTAGTTAGCGCCCTAGAGTCAATCATTTGATGATTGTTGTATGGACTCGTTGTATCATATTCTTGTATATAAATAAAGGCATTTGTTTTGGTTATTATACTTACTTGTATTGGTGCCAAATAACTAAGTATAATAGCGTCCTTGAGTAGAAGGTTCTTACCTATATTAATCGATTGGTTGAATCGATAGTGAGATGGTATAGGGAACACTACTCTTAATCATTCCTAGTCGAGTATTAACATTCAGGGACAATGTTAATGCGACGAGACTAGCATGTAGGTCAACTCGATGACTTGATCTCATAAGTCATGGATATAGAGATATCAAGTTAATACATGGGTATGCATTGGAGAATGTATACTGAATGACTCGCCATGAAAAAGTATCATGGATCGTTATATGAGTGTTATATACTTTCTCATGTGGCTATTAGTATGACTACTAGTCCTTAGACCTGAAGTCACCATGGTTCCCTACATAAGGAGTTACGTACTTTGGCTTCGTCAAACGTCACCCGTAACTGGGTGGACTATAAAGGCGATTACTGGGTATGTAACAAATTATGCGGAGGGATGTGAGTGATGTAAATGAGATCTATCCCTCCTATATGACGGGAGAGACATCGATATTCTTGATAGAGTGAGACCACTAAGTGCATGGTCATGCCCAAATGAGTCAATATGAGATGTTGAGCTCATTTGATTGAGTGAGTCTACTTGGAGCTCAAGATTTAGATTGATTAGAGGATGACACGGTCTATGCCTCACATTGATCAATCTAGATGTCAAGGATAGAAGGGCACTTGTCATATATTGTGAAGAGTCAATTAGTAGTCACAAGGTGATGTTGGATCTCAACATTCTTGTAACTTGGGTAGTAATGATGTGTTGCTAGATACCACTCATTACTTATGCTCCTAAATGAGTTTAGGAGCATTGTCAACGTTATAAGAACCTATAGGGTCACACACAAAGGACAATTAGATGGACATTAGGTTCATTTGATGAACCTAAAGGATTAGGTTCATGTGATGAACCAAATTGGATTAAGAGTAATCCAAATTGTGATAATTGAGTTGGACTCAATTTGGTTCATGTATTAAGTGAGTCTAATTTGGACTTAGACTCATTTAATTAATTTAATTCAATGAATAGAGATTCATTAAATTAAAATTGACTTGAACCAATGGTTAGATTAGATCAACCAAGGGAGAGAAGTGATCAAGTTTGACTTGACTTGAGAGGAAGATGAAGGGTCAAGTTTGACTTAACCATTTGCCACCTCATTGGTGAGTTGGCATTAAGTAGCTAATGGTGATGTGCCACATCATCAAGGCTAGCACATGTGTGTGCCACCTCATGAGGGAGATCAAGAGTTTTTGACTCTTGAAATTCCATGGAGTATATAACTCCTCATGAAAAGTGGCCAGCCACTTTAGTGCTTGTGAGGAGTTTCATTTTGTGTGGTAACTCCATCTTCTTCTTCCTCAAGCTCTTTCCTCTCTCCCTCTCCTCCTCTTTGGCCGAATCTTTCAAAGGGTGCTAGCACACCTTTTGTTAGGTTTCTCCATCTTTCGTTCGTATGGATACACATAGAGGAGTATCTACTTTGATACTCTCGAGATCCAATGGCGAACCTTGGACGAGCGGGATTGCGAAGGGCTTCGCATCAAGGGTAAAGATCTTATCTTGTAGATCTAGGCTTAGAAAACTCATACTCGAAGTTTTACTACTTTTATTCTTCGCACGGATCCGGTGGTGGGGGTTTCGGGGTTTCCGCAACGCAAAAAGCGATTTTTGCGGCCCGAAAAAATCCAACACCATCAACCCATTGTCTCATTTAATATCATGCAAGAGTTTGTCAGGGAATCCCTGAAATGTATCTTTGCAACCCATATTGGATACATCTCTACCATCCCTACGATGGGACTACTAAGAACCATTTAGGCATGGAGGTAAGACAGGTTATATTAGGAGTTATATTATCATAATGAGACACCTCGTTACAGGCGCCAAGAAGGAGGTGTTATATAAGGGGTCCCTTCTCTATACACAGGTAAGCTCTCCAACGATTTTCACTATTCATCACCATTGTTTTCACAGTTATTCATATTTAGTCTCAAAACTAACTTAACATCAGAGTGACTATGCCAAGAACCATCCCTAACCCATCTATTAACATTTTCTCCTCCCCTTTGTTAGAGTGTATACTAAAAGTCTAGCTTTTGGTATGAACATTTATCTAGAAATAAGAATCACATTGGTCAAATGTCTACATTTATGATAAATGTAGTTGCTCAATTAATTTATATTGTAGATAACATGGTGTGTGGTGTCACACACAGAAGATCATGTTATCGGTTCCTTATAAATTATAAACAGTGGCTCACAACCATGATGGAAAGGAACAAACCATTGGAAGGTCGTAGTGTAATTAGGTGTTAGTTTATCTTAACTATATAATTACACTAGTACACTTAGAGTGTATTGAGTAGGACCATTTGAGGTCGTTTCTTTTATACTGACTTTATAAAGAAACAAAGACCTCGGTTATTATGGAAGTGTGTGCTCTTAATCCTAATATAATAACAAGCACATATATTTGATATTTATTTCTTTAATTTATCAATGGGTGAGATTTAGTTCAATGAATCAATAAGCTCGATAAGTTGGGAAATGATATCACTTATAGTGTGTGTTGTTGATTATAGAAGGAAACTGTGTCCTAGTAATCTAGGTTGAGAATGTCCCCAAGATGAGCTCATAAGGATTGTCATGTTAAACCCTACAGATGGACTTAGTCCGACATGACGATGAAGTTGAGTGGTACTACTCTTGGAGCTAGATATTAATTAAGTGAGTTGTCAGTAACTTACTTAATTAGTAGACATTTGTTATCTTAAATACAGGGAGACTAACACACTCATAATAAGAAGGAGCCCAAAATGTAATTTGGGATTGGTGCGGTAGTTCAATAATAGTTCTCTAGTGGAATGAATTATTATTGATAAAATTAAGTTGTGTGTTCGGGGCGAGCACGGGATGCTTAATTTTATCGGGAGACCAAAACTAATTCCTCCTCTCGGTCCCTATCGTAGCCTCTTAATTATAGAGTACTATACCCACCTATACCCACCTTCTTACCCATCCTATAGGGGCCGACCAAGCTAGCTTGGAGACCAAGCTAGGGCCGGCCATGGGTATGTTCATGGGTGAATTCATGTGGCCGTCCCTATTAAAATAAAAAGGAATTTTAATTTTAAAATTTTCTTATGTGGATAATATAATTTAAAAGAGAGTTTAAAAATTTAAATCCTTCCTTTTATAAGATTCTACAAAAGATTAAGAGAAGAGTTAAAATCTCTTTCCTTATTTGTAGATTAAAAGGTTGATTTTAATTTTGGTAAAAACTTTCCTTTTAATTATATTCATGATTTAAAAGAAAGTTTAAAAATTAAAAATTCTCTTTTATTAGTTTCTACAAAAGATTAAGAAAAGATTTAATATCTTTCCTTATTTGTAGATTGAAAGGAGATTTTAATTTTTAGAGATAACTTTCCTTTTTGGAAATTATCCACATGTTTAAAAGAAAGATTTTAATTTATAAAATTTCTTTTTATTAACCAATCATGAAGGGATTAAAATTATTGGAGAAATTTTTATAAATTTCTAGAAATAAATTAGGAAGTTTTAATTTTTGTTTTAATTAAAACTCTCCTTGTTTTGGGGAGAAGAGTGGCTGGCCATTATAATTTGAAAAGAGAAAATTATTTTAATTAAATAAATTTTCCTTTTCAATGGCAAAAGAATTAAGGAAGTTTTTATTAAATTTTCCTTATTTGCCAAGACCAAGGATTATAAAAGAGGGGGTAGAGGAGGCTTCAAGGCTAACAACTCTATTATATTTTTCCTCTCTTTTCTCCTTGGGTGTGGCCGGCCCTTTCTTTCCTCTCCTCTCCTTTGTGTGGCCGAAACCTTCTCATGGTGGAGATAGCTTTGGTGGCCGGATCTAAGAAGGAGAAGAAGGAGAAGCCTCTTTTCTAGCATCCCTTAGAGCATGGTGGTGGTGGCCGAACCTCTTCATCCTAGGAGAAGTTTTGATGGCCGAAACTTGTAAGGAAGAAGAAGGTGCTTGGTGGTTCTCATCTCGGAAGATCGTTGCCCACACAACGTCCGAGGTTAGAAGAGGAATACGGTAGAAGATCAAGAGGTCTTTCTAAAAGGTATAACTAGTAATTTTTGTTTCCGCATCATAGTAGTTATTTTTGGAAATAATACTAAATACAAGAGGCATACGATTCTAGAGTTTCGAATTTGTTTTCGATATAGTGTTCTTTTGTTTTTCTTTCCCTTGTGATTTGATTGTTCTTTTCGGTTAACCTAAAGTCATTTTAGGAAATTAAATATTAGCTTTCCATAAAAGGTTTTGTCTAGTCGGTGGTGGTTGCTCCCATATCCAAGAAGGCCATGTGCCTCGCCACGTCAGTACTGGGAACCAATTATGGAAATTAATATTTAATGGAATTAATAACTTAAGGTGATTTGGGTCGAACGTGTTAAGTTCCGCAGGAGACCCAAGTCAAAACCTAAAAGAACGAATAGATTAAGTTTTGGATCAAACGTGTTAAGTTCCGCAGGCGATCCAAAATTTAATTTAAAAAAACACATGGTAGCTAGGAAAAGGTTCAGACCTTTGTACAAAATTTTTGTACAGTGGAACCTCTAGGTTTTCCGAGTAGCAACCAACACCCTTATCTCCTGTGGTGTGGCAGGCTAACTCGAAACTTTGGACTCCCCCAATTCAAGGTCCTCCTATGGTCAGCGTGCAAGCCACCTCATAAGCAGTGCATCTTCATCGATTTCAGATAGAAACACATTTGACACTGCCTGTGGGAATTACACTTAATTATGAAACATGCACAAGGAAGATGTAGGAAGACTCACAAATATCACTTAACACAAGAGGATCTTAATCTACTTGTAGCCACGAAGGAATAGGTGTTGCGTAAAACAATAGGCAACTGGGGTTCCTTTTGTTGAATATGAGTGAATGGAGAAGAGGTGGAAGAAGATAGAAGCTCCATTGTGAATGGGACTTTAGTGCCATATTGGGAGTTTCTTGGCATATTGGTTGGTTTCTATTGATTCTCATGCTTTGATGATGTCAACAAATGCATAGAGAGAGGCTCTCTCTCACACATGGATACATAGGGAGGTGCAAATCCAGGGTCCGGATTGTTGGACCCCGTGGTAGTTTTGATGTGATCAACCAAGTTGGTTAGGTCCTGCTGTGTTTGATCCCTGTGTCTGAGTGTGCAGGAGCTTAGAACACAAGAAGTCGAGCGGAAGACGCAGCTAGCGAGAACGACGGCACGGGAAGGGAGTCGACGGGCTCGGTGCGTCCGAAGGATGAGAGAGCTGCGGAAGAGTACTCCGGTGGGTGTGAAGAACGTGCGCGGCATTCGAGGGACGTTAAGCCTGGACGGAAGGCTGCTCGAGGAGAAGGTCGGGAATTGGGTTCGGGTGAGCCATATTCCGGTTGGCCGAAATCACCCAAAAGAACGGAGCATCGGAAGCTGGAAAAACTAAGCTGGAAACTGTGCTGCCAGCTTGGAGGCGCCTCCATCATGAAGGTGCCTTCAACCCTGTTGAAGGCGCCTTCAACAGGTCAGTTTTGACCGTTTGTGTTGCGGATAAAGTTTTATCCGTTGACCGAGCTGGAGGCGCCTTGAACCTTGTTGGAGGCGCCTTGGACCCTCGGGATAGACTTTCCAGGAGCTATATAAAGGCTCCTGGAGCTAGGAATTCAATAACAACTCAAGCAATCAATCTGTAAGCAATTCCTAGCAGTAGTTCTAAGCAATTAGAGTGTAAAAGGCTTCTCCGCCTTCAGAGAAGGAGAATTTTCTTAGTGCGCTTTTCACTGCCCTGGATTAACAACCCTCTTGGTTGTAACCAGGTTAAACTTCTGTTTCTGCTTTTATTTTCTGTCTTTATTATTTTACTACTGCATTTATTCTGAGTTGAAATCCGAGGAGGGTAGTTTCATTTTTGTTTACAGCAATTCACCCCCCTCTTGCCGGTCTCCGCTACACCAACAAGTGGTATCAGAGTCTGATCGCCTCAGAAGGACTAACCGCCAACTGAAGCACTACGATCAAGATGATGGCCGGAGCGAACATCCATCCCCCGAAGTTCGACGAAGACTTCGCTTCATGGAAGCAAAAGATGGGGGTATACCTTAACTCTGATTTTTCTATTTATTTAATAATGAAATCTGGTTATGAAGCACCAAAGAAAGCAAACAGAGAAGTGCTCGAGAAATACCTCTGGAACGAGAAGCAACGTGACGAGTTTATGGGAAATGCACGGGCTGAATTTCATCTTCTAACCACAATACCAAATGAAGATCTCGACAAAGTCGGAGAGTACAATAGCGCAAAAGAACTTTGGGAAAAGTTCTTAAAACTCCACGAAGAACAAATTGAAGTTGAATCCGACTCCTCGATGGACACTGATCCTACGTCAGAAGAGTCCGAAACTGAGGTAAGTGCCGAGACAGAACCAGTAACCGAACTCCAACTTGAAGACCTAGAATGCTCATCACAAATAAGCATCGATGAAGGGGGAGAAACATCAGAAGACGAAAACAACTCAACAAGGGGAGAATCAACCGCCGACAAGGTAAGTCAGGTATGGTCTCCACCTCTTGGCAAATTAATTGGTTCAATTGAAATATTGCCGAAAGGTTTTCGTGAATTACAAATTATTTCGTCAAAAGAATATTTTAAATTAAAAACTGATAAACTATTAAAGAATATTGAGTTAAAAGACACAATTTGTCAATTAAAAGATTTTGACAAACTAACAATAGAAAATGTACAATTTTTTGCATGCTCAATATTTTTTGCCATAATTCTAAAAAACTGTGGATTAAGAACTTATGAGAAGTTAAAATGGAAATTTAAAAATCATAATATTTGATCTTAATTGACATATTAGACTTAGCGCTTTCAGAGAAGAAAATTAAATATTGAAATTTTTTATGGAAGCTTTGTCTAAGGAAGTGGTTGTTGCTCCAATAACCAAGAAGGCCTAGTGCCTCGCCACGACCTGGAAGCTAAAATATTGAAAGAAAATGTTTAATTAACTTTCTGAAAAAACATTAAACAAGAATTAAGTCATGCTTTGAAAGTTTATCAAATATTTGTTAAAATAAACAAAAATTCCTTAGAATTTTTTTTAAAAAATTCTAACTTATTTTTTTAAAAAAATTCTAACTTATTTTTTTGGGTTAGAAATTTTCTTCTAGAAAATTATAAAAGTTCATTCACTTGACTAGAAATTTTTTTTGGGAACATTTGAACATTTACTTAGGATTTTTTTTACTTAGAATTTTTTTTTTGGAAAATTCATTTTAACTTAGCAATTTTTTTCAAAAATTCATTTTTAACTTAGAAAATTTTCAAAAACTTCAATCCTACTTGAAAATTCTTAAGACCCCATTTTTGCTGTGATCAAAGGGGGAGAGAAAAATACAAGTTTAGGGGGAGTTAGAGAAAACTTAATTTTTTTTTATAAAAAGTGTTGCAATTTTACTAATTGCAAAAATTATTCTTAACTTGTTAGTTTAGTAATTTTTCTTTAAAATTACTATTTATGTATTTTTTAACCCTAACTTGAACTTGGGTTGATGCACATCAAAAAAGGGGGAGATTGTTGGACCCCGTGGTAGTTTTGATGTGATCAACCAAGTTGGTTAGGTCCTGCTGTGTTTGATCCCTGTGTCTGAGTGTGCAGGAGCTTAGAACACAGGAAGTCGAGCGGAAGACGCAGCTAGCGAGAAGGACGACACGGGAAGGGAGCCGACGGGCTCGGTGCGTCCGAAGGACGAGAGAGCTGCAAAAGAGTACTTCGGTGGGCGTGAAGAGCGTGCGCGGCGTTCGAGGGACGTTAAGCCGGGACGGAAGGTTGCTCGAGGAGAAGGCCGGGAATTGGGTTCGGGTGAGCCCTATTCCGGTTGGCCGAAATCACCCAAAAGAACGGAGCATCGGAAGCTGGAAAAACCAAGCTGGAAACTATGCTGCCAGCTTGGAGGCGCCTCGAGCAGGCTTGGAGGCGCCTCCATCATGAAGGCGCCTTCAACAGGTCAGTTTTGACCGTTTGCGTTGCGGATAAAGTTTTATCCGCTGACCAAGCTGGAGGCGCCTTGAACCTTGTTGGAGGCACCTTGGACCCTCGGGATAGACTTTTCAAGAGCTATATAAAGGCCCCTGGAGCTAGGAATTCAATAACAACTCAAGCAATCAATCTGTAAGTAATTCCTAGCAGTAGTTCTGAGCAATTAGAGTGTAAAAGGCTTCTCCGCCTTCAAAGAAGGAGAATTTTCTTAGTGCACTTTTCACTGCCCTGGATTAACAACCCTCTTGGTGTTGGTGCAACCTTAGGTCAAGGTTGACCTGGGTGACCCGACTCGAGTTGACCTGACTCGAGGTATATTTTGATGTTTGACAAGAATAGAGAAGTTATATTTTGATGTTTGACAAGAATAGGAACTTAGGGGATTGTGGGTGCAACCTTTGGTCAAGGTTGACCTGGTTGACCCGACTTGAGTTGACCTGATTCGGGAAAAGTCCAAGTATGGAGACTTGGCACGGAAAGGTCCAAGCAGGGAGCTTGGCACGGGAAAAGTCCAAGTATGGAGACTTGGCACGGAAAAGTCCAAGCAGGGAGCTTGGCATGGGAAAAGTCCAAGCAGGGAGCTTGGCACGGGGAAAAGTCCAAGCAGGGAGCTTGGCACGGGGAAAAGTCCAAGTATGGAAGCTTGGCATGGGAAGTCGGAGAGGGCTCGGTAGCTCATTCTCTGGACTGGATGGAGTCGGAGAGGGCTCGGTAGCTCGTTCTCCGGACTAGGTCAGAGAGGGCTCGGTAGCTCGTTCTCTGGACCGGACGTGGAAGTTGGAGAGGGCTCGGTAGCTCGTTCTCCGGACTAGGTCAGAGAGGGCTCGGTAGCTCGTTCTCTAGATCAGGAAGGCTTTAGGGTTTAAGGCTGGGAAATTGGATCGGTCTGCTGACCGATCAGCCTACGGCCTGATCGGTCCACCGATCCAAGGATACATCGATTCTCAGTGGGTCATCCGATCGATCCGGTGACCGATCGGTAACAAAGCAGATGGGGAGAAGGAATAGAAGGGATCGGCCCGTGGACGGATCCACCTAGGCTGATCGGTCCACAGACCGATCGGGGATCGCAACCAACTCTCTGTGAGAGTTGGGATCCCAGGGACCGATCAGGCGTCCGCTGATCGGTCCCCAGCGAGAAGGAATCCGACGGACCGATCAGGGTGGAGCCTGATCGGTCCAGGTCTAGCCGTTGAGTCACAACGGCTAGAAATCTGTGTCTTCTTCTTCGCAGGTTCATATAAATCAAGAGGTGGAGGGCCTCTACGAGCTGCTGACTTTGGCTGACTTCTTCTTGCTCCTGCGATCTGAGCTTTGCTGAGCTCTCCACTGCTGAAGCTTCGTGTGAGCTTCCCTCGGCTGGGTCTCCAACTGATCAGTTGGTGCTGTGGTTGGCGTCCGTGAAGTTGCTGCTTCATCAACAGTCGACGAGAAGGCAAGCAAACTAGTGTTTTTACATTCATATTGTTCTTGGCTTCTTGCTGTATTTCTTGTACTCTGATCTTGCTGTTGCAAGAGATTGTGGCGAGGTTTCTCCACCCAGAAGGAGTTTTTATTAGCCGGTTTTCCGGGGTCTCATCCACCGACGGATTCATAGGATTCGTCCACCTTACGGACACGCCGAGGAGTAGGAGTATCATCTCCGAACCTCGTTATATCGTTGCGTTTGAGGTTTGATATTCTCCTGTTTCGTTTCTATCTTTTATTTCCGTTGCGCTAACTAAAATTGTAGGAAGAAACATGAATTTGGGGTCGGCTATTCACACCCCCCCCTCTCTAGCCGCATCCGAAGGTCCTAACAAGTAGTATCAGAGCGAGGTCGCTCTTCATCGGATTAACACCCGGGGAGCACGAGCTAGAGAATGGATCAACTTGGAGAAGACGTCACGATTCCACCCTTCTACGATCGCGACGACTTCGCGTATTGGAAGGTAAGAATGAACTATTTTCTTATAACTAACCTAGTAAATTGGAATTGTGTACAAGTAGGTTTTATTCCTCCGGTGGATAAAGAAGGAGAACCTCTCGAGAAGAAGAAGTGGACGAAGGAACAAATCCACCAATCCATAATCAACGACGAGGTAACGAAAATCTTTGAATTTTCATTACCTAATGATATCTTGTGTAAGATAGGTGGATACAACAATGCCAAGGAGTTGTGGAACAACTTGGCTAAGTTCCATGAGGAGAGCTCCAATTCAAGTCATGAAGAGGAGTCAAGTGAGCCAAGTAGCTCATATCATGGAGGTATGGAATTAGAGGTTGAGGGCTACTCAACATCTAAGGAAGAAGAGGAGGAGAGTTCTTCTTCAAGACTGGAGCAAGAAGAAGAAGCCTCTACCTCCGGAAGGGATGAAGGAGAGAGCTTATATCCATCCTCAACCCTAGGTAACTCAAGCAACTTAATTTCAAGTAAATTACATATAATGTGCTTTGAGTGTAGGGAATATGGGCATTACAAAAGTAAATTGTTGGTGCGAGAAGCATCCGACGATCGAACTTGTGTTTTGATAAAGGCAAAGAATTCAAAGTTAAGATGTTTTGTATTCTAACAAGTCTACTTGAGGATTTCAGGAAAGTCCTAACTGCGGTTAGGCAAAGGAATAAAACCCTAGGGGGTGGTAACCCTAGGTCATAGGGGGTGGTAACCCTATGCGGAAAGTCTTGGCAGGTCGATAACTTCAGGCAAAAAGTCCTAGGGGATGGTAACCCTAGGTGGAAAGTCCTGGTGTCGCGAGCCAGGTGAAAGACTGGACTAGCCGGGAAGCGGATGTCCAGCAGAAAGTCCGGAAGTATCGAGTGCTGAGCAAAAGTCCAGTCGATCTGGAGGATCGTACTAGCAACAGGTAAATCTCCTGAGTGGAGTAGGTGAGGACGCGTTCCTCGTATAGGGAACAGTAGACGTTGGGTCGACCTAGGGTTTCCGGTTGGAAATCCGAAGTCAGACTCGGACAGTCCGGAGACTGTCTTAAATATTCTTTATTATCCATGATGTTGTTTTGTGCTAACTTTGTGTTGCAGGATGTTGTTTGGGACTAACATATCTTGCAGGTACAAAATAACGATGATTTTCCTCGGATGAACAGTGTCCGAGGCGCCTCCATGGGGCTTGGAGGCGCCTCGGGTTCAAAATCCTGAGCTAGCGCGAAGAGCAGGCTTAAGGCGCCTCGGAGGGGTTTAAGGCGCCTTAGACAGCTTGGAGGCGTCTTGAATGGACTTAAGGCGCCTTCAAGTCGCGGCAGTCAAAAGATTATCCCAGCGAGCAGATCGGGATAAAATTCAGGTTTAAGGTGCCTTGGAGCTTGTTTAAGGCGCCTTGAACATTGTTTATAAAAGGGGTTCGACCAGCAGCTCAATCTAACGTGTTCCAAGTCTTCTTTACTCAACGTGCTACTCCGAAAGACTCCCGGAAGTGCTGCTACAAGTCTCCGACGACCTAGAGCTCCGAGATTTCTCGTTTTCGTCGTCGGTATAGATTTCTTTTATCGCATCTCTTGTAATACTTAGTTTGTAATAATCGAGCTTATAGTTGTTGCCCACCGGAAGCGATCAAGGATCGCGGGCCTTCGAGTAGGAGTCGCCTTAGGCTCCGAACGAAGTAAAATCGACCTGTGTTCCTGTGTGCTTGCTTATTTTTTCCGCTGCTTTAATTACTCTAACGCTGTTCTTGATTCCGATAAGTACAAAATAGCCGCGAGCGCTATTCACCCCCCCTCTAGCGCGTCTCAATCCAACAATTGGTATCAGAGCGGGGTTGTTTTGAACTGGTGCAACCACCATTCAAAACGTTTTTTTCGTGGTATTTTGTTTCGGAGTCAATTAGAAATTAGCTAATTAGCTAAAGTTCTAATTTTTTAATCAGTGTTGCTCAAAGTTGGTCAATACCACTTGAGCTCGTTATTTGTTTTTTCCTCCCGCACTACTAATCCAAGACACGGTCTTGGAATAGATCTTTCTGTTTTTGCTTATCTAGGTCTAAAATGACTCAACAAGAAGGATATAGCACTGTTCGTCCCCCACTATTTTCCGGAGAAGACTTCGGATATTGGAAGGGGCGAATGGAGATATATCTGAAGATCCAATTCGACACCTGGATGATCGTCAAGACAGGACTGCAACTACCAACTGATACGGACGGTAAGCCTACATCCTGTGAGAACTGGGAACCAGCCTTCATCAAAAAGGTGGAAGCCGACACCAAAGCTACCTGCACCATCCAGTGCGGTCTTACCAAGGAGGAACTCAACAGAGTCGGTCCCTTTTCAACCGCAAAGGAACTCTGGGAGAAACTGATCGAACTTCACGAGGGCACCTCGGAAACCAAGGTAAGTAAGCATGATTTATTATTTAATAAATTATATAATTTAAAAATGCAGGAAGGTGAGACGGCGAGCCAGCTGCACGCACGCATCCAGGACATTCTTAACTCTCTTCATGCAATAGGACAGAAAGTCGAAAACCGAGACGTCATAAGGTACGCATTAAATTCGTTTCCAAGGAGTACATTGTGGGCATCAATGGTAGATGCCTACAAAGTCTCCAAAGACTTATCTTCTTTAAAGTTAGACGAGTTATTTTCTGAATTTAAACTTCATGAACAAACTAATGCATAGCCATCCGAGAAGGATATTGCTTTGGTTGCAGGTACGAGTCGAACACGGGAATCAAGAGTACGACAAAAAATTGAATCGGAATCAGAAGACGAATCCGACTCAGAAGATTCAGAGGATGAACTGACCAGCGAACTTGTGAACCTTGTGAAGAAGCTCTATAAGAAGAAGAAGGGCTTCAACAAGAAAGATCTGAAGAAGACAGTTTAGTCCAGGGAGGCCCAACCGAACTCAAAGGTAAAATTCGAAGTCACTTGTTACGGGTGCAACCAGAAGGGGCATATCAAAGCCAACTGTCCCAACCAAAAGGAGGCCAAAAGCAAAGAAGAAAGAAGGCCCTGAAAGCAACCTGGGACGAATCTTCGTCAGAGGATGACAACGATGAACTTGATCAAACAAGTCTACTCGCACTGATGGCCCGGGACCAGATCATCGAGAGCGAGTCAGAAGCCGAGTCTGAGCAAAGCCACGGATCCACATCCGTTTCAGAAAGGCCAGAATCCAATGTAAGTATTCCAAGGCTTAACAATTTAGTTAATTACTTACTTCGCAAACTAGCTAAATCAAACCTTAGGATTAAATCACTTCTAAAGGAAGTAGTTGTCCTTAAAGAAGTGACAAAAACTAATTCTTTACCTAATCAAGTTCAAACTGAAAACTCTACTCAAGTTCAAAAACTTGAGGAAGAAAACTCTAGTTTGAAAAATCAGGTAAAAGATTTAAAAATTACTTTAGAAAAGTTTTCTCTGGGCTCCAAGAATTTGGATCTAATTCTGGGGACATAAAGAGCCATTTACAACAAAACAGGGCTGGGGTATAAAAGTAAAAAGAAATATAGATCTTATCTATCCTTAATAAACAAACAAAATAGTAAATCAGTCCAAACATGGGTCCCCAAGTCCAAGTTGATCAATCAAGTTGGACTTGGCCAATACTGGGTTCCGAAGGATCAAATATACTACCTCGATAAACCATACCGAGGATATGATCCAGGGAAAGCTAAAAGAAAAACTATCTTGAAGTTCTAAATTCAAAAATTCAAAATTCAAAATTCAAAAATTCGAAATTCAAAATTCAAAAAATTCGAAATTAAATTCTAAATTCAAAAAATTCGAAATTAAATTCTTAATTCTAAATTAAAAAATTCAAAATTCAAAATTCAAAAAAATCGAAATTAAATTCTAAATTCTAAATTCTAAATTCAAAAATTCAAAATTCAAAATTCAAAAATTCGAAATTCAAAATTCAAAAAATTCGAAATTAAATTCTAAATTCAAAAAATTCGAAATTAAATTCTTAATTCTAAATTAAAAAATTCAAAATTCAAAATTCAAAAAAATCGAAATTAAATTCTAAATTCAAAAAATTCGAAATTAAATTCAAAATTAAAAAATTCAAAATTCAAAATTCAAAAAATTCGAAATTAAATTCTAAATTCTAAATTCAAAAATTCAAAATTCAAAATTCAAAAAATTCGAAATTAAATTCTAAATTCTAAATTCAAAAATTCGAAATTCAAAATTCAAAAATTCGAAATTAAATTCTAAATTCAAAATCGAAATTCAAAATTAGATGGTGGATCCAAACTAGCTGGCACCTCCAACTGAACTACCCGACAGGGTAACTGAACCTAATTTACCCGAAATGGGTAAAACAAGAGTAGATTACCCGGCAGGGTAATTAAGGCTAGTTTAAAAAGAGCTGAGTTTAACTTGAACCACAGTACTGGTGAAGTTTTTTGGATGATAGTACGTTAGGGAAACTTGGGCATCGCATGTCTAGGAAGATATGACTTCGACCTGGTGCATTTGGCCAAGTGGAACTGACCGAAGCTACCCTTAAATGGATCCTAACAAGTTAGACCAAGGATTAGTATTAAGTTCAATGGGTAGGACTATTTGGAAAACCTCGAAGGCATGGTTACTTTAATGAGCTCCGAGTGACTCACCATAGCCCAGAAGTTTATCCAAAGAATGCTTACTTGTTGAACCCAAAGCTAAACCTGAATCTAACACAAAGTTAAACCAGACTCTTAAATTCAACAATAATTCATCTCACAACAATTATTGGATTCCCTGATTGACAACCTAGATCAGGGGAGATGACTAAGAAATTAATAATTTTAAAATTAATTATTTTAAAAACTTAAATTTCAAAATTGCTTTAAAAAACTTAAATTTCAAAATTATTTGAAAAAACTTGAATTTCAAAATTATTTCAAAAACTTGAATTTCAAAATTATTTCAAAAAACTTGAATTTCAAAATTATTTTAAAAAACTTAAATTTCAAAATTATTTTAAAAAACTCAAATTTCAAAAACTTGAATTTCAAAATTATTTTTTTTAAAAAAAACTTAAATTTCAAAATTGTTTTAAAAACTCAAATTTCAAAAACTTGAATTTCAAAATTATTTTTAAACTCAATAAACATAAATGTTTGCTGAATACAATTCTAAGGAGTCTGCTTCAATCACGCTATCTTTAAATCCATTAAAAAGAAACCAATTCAACTACTTCATGTGTAGGAATTGGATCAATGGATGTTGGATAGTGGATGCTCCAGACATATGACTGGAGATAAGTTGAAGTTTACCAACCTCAAGTACAAGAGTCTAGGATCAGTTGCATTCGGCAACAACGGTAAACTTAAAGTAATCGGAAAAGGTAATATTGAACTTAGTTCCGATTTCATTATTCGAAATGTTTTATTGGTTGAAAATTTTAACTTTAATTTACTAAGTATAAGTCAATTATGTGACAGCGGATACCTAGTTAATTTTGATAAATCTGGATGTCTAGTTAAAAATATTGAAAATCCAGAAATTAAACTTAAGGGACTTAGGAAAAATAACATCTACACAATTGATTTATCAATATCCTCAATAAAGTGTCTCCTGACACAACAAGAGGAAACCCAATTGTGGCACAGAAGGCTGGGTCACACTCACACTAGACTCATTTCAAAAATGAGTCAAAATGGTCTAGTTAAAGGTTTGCCCAAATTAAAATTTATTGAAAATTCAATCTGTGATGCATGTCAAAAAGGAAAACAAACCAAATCAACCCACAGGTCAACTAACCTAGAAAGATCCAAGATCATACTTGAGCTCCTTCACCTTGATCTATTTGATTCACATGGAGCAAAATCACTAAGCAAGAACCAATATTGCTTAGTAATAATTGATGACTACTCTAGGTACACTTGGGTAAAATTTCTAAAAACAAAAGATGAAACCTATGAAATATTTAGTAATTTTTGCAACTTAACGGAAAATGAAAAAGATACTAAAATTAAAAGAATAAGAAGTGATCACGGAGGGGAATTTGAAAATCATAGGTTTACCCAATTTTGTAAAATAAATGGATACCAACATGAATTTTCATGTCCTAGAACCCCCCAACAAAATGGACTAGTAGAATGTAAAAATAAAACATTACAAGAAGCAGCTAGGACTATGTTAAACGAATATTACTTAAATCATCAATTTTGGGCTGAAGCGATAAATACTGCAAATTACATTCAAAACAGAATTTTAATTAATAAATTTCACAATAAAACACCATATGAACTCTACTATAATAAAATTCCCAATCTAAACTATCTAAAAGTATTTGGGTGTAAAGTTCACATTTTAAATACTAAAGATTACTTAGGAAAATTTACACCCAAATCTAACCAAGGAATATTCTTAGGATACTCCTCTACCAGTAGGGTCTTTAGAGTATATAATCAAAATACCTCGAAAGTTGAAGAAACAACTAATGTAATATTTGATGAAGAAAGCAGCTTACCTTATATAAATGAAAATGTTGGCATTAATCCAAGAGCTATAGACGATGATGAAATCCAACCTAATCTTAATGAGTCAGAAGAACCAGTTTCGGACTCACAGATAAGACCAACTAGAGTAAGTACCTCTCACCCACCTGACCAAATTTTGGGTGACCCAAACCTAGGGGTCAGAACTAGATCATCCTATAGAAACCTTAGTCAGATTGCCCTAATCTCTAAAATTGAACCTAAAACCATAGAAGAAGCCCTGCCTGATCCAGACTGGATCATTGCAATGCAGGAAGAATTAGCCCAATTTGAGAGAAACCAAGTCTGGGACCTTGTACCTAAACCCATAGATAAATCAATAATAGACACCAAATGGGTTTTTAGGAACAAGTTGGATGATCACGGTGATATAATAAGAAACAAAGCAAGATTAGTAGCCAAAGGGTTTAGTCAAGTCGAAGGCTTAGACTATGATGAAACCTATGCTCCAGTAGCTAGACTCGAGTCCATTAGGATGTTATTAGCCTATGCAGCAAATAAAGTATTCAAATTGTACCAAATGGACGTTAAGTCAGCCTTTTTAAATGATTTTATTAAGGAAGAGGTCTACGTAAGCCAACCTCCAGGGTTTGAAGACATAGACTACCCTAATCACGTATTTAAATTAAAAAAGGCACTATATGGACTAAAACAAGCCCCTAGAGCATGGTATGAAAGATTATCTAATTACCTAATATCCAAAGAATTTAAACAAGGACAAATCGATCCGACTTTGTTCGTGAAAACTATAGGTAAAGACATCTTTATAGCCCAAATCTATGTTGACGACATAATCTTTGGCTCAACTAATTCAATATTCTTAAAAGAATTTGTCAAATTAATGGAAAGTGAATTTGAAATGAGTATGGTTGGAGAACTTAATTTCTTCTTAGGCTTACAAATTAAACAAACTAAAGATGGAATCTACATTTATCAAACTAAATATGCTAAAGAGTTAATTAAAAAATTCTGTATGGAAAATTTAAAAATTATAAATACTCCAATGGCAACCAACATAAACATTGACTCTGACCATGAAGGAAAACCAGTTGACCCAAAATACTATAGGAGTGCCATAGGTAGCTTACTCTACCTAACTGCAAGTCGACCCGACATATTGTTTGCAATAGGTATGTGCGCAAGATATCAATCCTGTGCAAAAGAGTCACACCTATCATACGTTAAAAGAATACTTAGGTATATTAAAGGAACTCTAAATGTAGGACTTTGGTATCCAAGAACTTGCACCTTTGACCTTTACGGCTACTCTGATTCAGACTATGCCGGATGCAAGTTAGACAGAAAAAGTACAAGTGGTAACTGCCAGATTCTAGGTCAGTGCCTAGTAAGTTGGTCAAGCAGAAAGCAACATTGTGTTGCTCTATCCACCACAGAAGCTGAATACATAGCTCTAGGAGAATGTGCATCTCAACTACTGTGGATGATGCATACGTTAAAAGACTATCAACTAGAGTATAAAAAGACACAAATCTTTATTGATAATATCAGCTCAATTAATCTCACGAAGAATCCGATTCACCACTCCAGGACCAAACACATAGAGGTAAAACACCACTTTGTAAGGGACCATGTAGCTAAAGGTGAAATTGCACTCAACCACGTTGAGTCCAAATCAAACCTAGCTGACATCTTTACAAAACCCTTACCTGAACTTGAGTTCAGTGCACTTAGAAGGCAAATATGAATGTGTTGGGTAGAGTAGGGGTCTCATTTTGCTGTCTTGTTTTTTTTAAAAAAAAATTCTAGAAAAAATTTTCAAAATTTCCAACTTCCTAGATTTTTCAAAATTCTGGATTTACTTATCATTTTTTTCTCTAGGAAAAATAATTTTCAAAATTCCCAATTTCCTAGATTGTTCAAAAAATTGAAATAGCCTAGGCTTTCCCCCTAGAAATCATGTTCCCCTAGAATTCAGCCAGAGCATCTCACAAACACCTAGGTATACCTTGATTGTGATTGAAAAACATAGAACAGCGTGAGATGCATAGGGTAAAGCCTGGACTCAAGAATGCTTATATCTGTGCATCAATATGAGTCTAGGCGTTAAATACGCAATATACATTAATCAAGTTAAGTCCTCCAGCTCTAGTCAAGTCTATCTGGACCAAAGTAACTTAACTTGACTAACCAAGTGAAAGCTACTGTCCTATAGACAATCAGCAAGTAATTAAAGGTTAGACAGTTGATAAAGGATACTCAATTTTTTAGTTAAGAATGTTTTGAACCTCAGGGCTCTGATACCTAGTAAGTTAAGAACCAACTGAATTTGACTAAGGACCAACTGAATTTGAACCAACTGAATTATAACTCATGCTTGGACTTAAAGACCAACTGAATTTGAACCTAAACCAAATTTAAAATATTATCCAAACTTAAGTTTACTATCAATACTTCCATCTATGCATCATTACAATCTTAATATTCACATCCTTACTGAGCCTAGCTAACTGTAAAATCTATCTTTGCACTTAACTAAGAAATATCTAGACTATTATTTTTTTGATATATGGCAAAGGGGGAGAGTAGTAAAATTCAACAGTTAAGAGGGAGCAACAGTTAAGGGGGAGCATAGAGTTTTAGCAAAATTTGTAATTAGAAAATTTGCCTGTATTAAATGGTGATTTATTTTTTGGATTACTTAACTTTGAATTTGAGTTGCCATAATCAAAAAGGAGAGATTGTTGGTGCGGGAAGCATCCGACGATCGAACTCGTGTTTTGATAAAGGCAAAGAATTCAAAGTTAAGATGTTTTGTATTCTAACAAGTCTACTTGAGGATTTCAGGAAAGTCCTAACTGCGGTTAGGCAAAGGAATAAAACCCTAGGGGGTGGTAACCCTAGGTCATAGGGGGTGGTAATCCTATGCGGAAAGTCTTGGCAGGTCGATAACTTCAGGCAAAAAGTCCTAGGGGGTGATAACCCTAGGTGGAAAGTCCTGGTGTCGCGAGCCAGGTGAAAGACTGGACTAACCGGGAAGCAGATGTCCAGCAGAAAGTCCGGAAGTATCGAGTGTTGAGCAAAAGTCCAGTCGATCTGGAGGATCGTACTGGCAACAGGTAAATCTCCTGAGTGGAGTAGGTGAGGACGCGTTCCTCGTAGAGGGAACAGTAGGTGTCAGGTCGACCTAGGGTTTCCGGTTAGAAATCCGAAGTCAGACCCAGACAGTCTGGAGACTGTCTTAAATATTCTTTATTATCCATGATGTTGTTTTGTGCTAACTTTGTGTTGCAGGATGTTGTTTGGGACTAACATATCTTACAGGTACAAAATAACGATGATTTTCCTCGGATGAACAGTGTCCGAGGCGCCTCCATGGGGCTTGGAGGCGCCTCGGGTTCAAAATCCTGAGCTGGCGCGAAGAGCAGGCTTAAGGCGCCTCGGAGGGGTTTAAGGCGCCTTAGACAGCTTGGAGGCGCCTTGAATGGACTTAAGGCGCCTTTAAGTCGCGGCAGTCAAAAGATTATCCCAGCGAGCAGATCGGGATAAAATTCAGGTTTAAGGCGCCTTGGAGCTTGTTTAAGGCGCCTTGAACACTGTTTATAAAGGGGGTTCGACCAGCAGCTCAATCTAACGTGTTCCAAGTCTTCTTTACTCAACGTGCTACTCCGAAAGACTCCCGGAAGTGCTGCTACAAGTCTCCGACGACCCAAAGCTCCGAGATTTCTCGTTTTCGTCGTCGGTATAGATTTCTTTTATCGCATCTCTTGTAATACTTAGTTTGTAATAATCGAGCTTATAGTTGTTGCCCACCGGAAGCGATCAAGGATCGCGGGCCTTCGAGTAGGAGTCGCCTTAGGCTCCGAACGAAGTAAAATCGACCTGTGTTCCTGTGTGCTTGCTTATTTTTTCCGCTGCTTTAATTACTCTAACGCTGTTCTTGATTCCGATAAGTACAAAATAGACGCGAGCGCTATTCACCCCCCCCCTCTAGCGCGTCTCGATCCAACATAAATGTCCAAAGAGGATTAGGAAGACCCCACCGGCACCAAAAGTCAAGGAAGCCGGAGTCCCAATACGCAAGGGCAAGGAGCACGTGGTGTGCTTCCAATGCAAGCAAAGGGGACATTATAGGAGTCAATGTCCAAGGGGGAGGCAACCTCACAAGGACAAGAGACCAAGCACATCTATGGGGGGGGAGCTAAGGCAAACCCTAAGGTATCCTTTAAGGCACATTCTTGCAATTCTAATAAGACACATGCTAGTAGTTTTATTGCAATTGTCAATAATGATAAGCATGATAACCATAGAAACCGATACATGTGCTTAGGTGCCAAACATGTTAGCCTAGATAAGGACAATGCTAGAAATGTCAACCCTAGAGTTAACTCATCTAAGGTTAAGGAAAACCTAGATAGGAATCCCAAAACAACTAGACATATGCCTAGGCATACCTCAAAGAAAAATGACAAATTAAAGCTTGAGGTATTAAAGAAGGAAAATCAAGTCTTGAGGTCAAGACTTGACACTTTAGAAAAGGCTCTTAAGAATTTGGAGAAGTCAACTCTAGGGTCTAAGGGTCAAAAATCAAAGCCCAAGGACATGAGAGGTTTGGGTCACAAACCTAAGTCTCAAGTGGTCAAGCCCACTTATTATAATGTTCCATTCGATTATGGAACAAGACCTAGGGCTAAGAAGACCATCACCAAGGTCACAAGAGGAGTCACTCCTAGAGTTGATCTTGATGAGTCCCAAATGACCAAGGCTTTAAAGCCTAGGAGGGTCATTAGGAGGGTTGCTAGGGAAGTCATCCCTAGTGAATATTTAGTGAACCCAATGAGCTCAAATATGTATTGGGTTCCTAGGAGCGTGATTCCTTCACACTAGATGGTTTAGGGTGTGCCAACCTTAATTGGATAGATAGTTAACCTACTCATGGCAAAAGGTGGTATTTTAGGAATTTTCAAGGTGTAATCAAGCCTTGAAAATGAAATTAAAAATTATTCCTAAGGTGATTAGGATGTGCCAACCACATTTGAGGAGTTTTCTAGGATCAATCTAATTGGCACATAGTGATCTAAAAATCTTTAGTATATGATTTTAGGTCTATTACACTTAGGAATATAGAATTTATGGTAAAATGATCAAAATTATCAAAAATGGCAACTAAGGCTAGAATTAGGTATTTTCTATACCTTTATATGTTATTTGCCATACATTGTTTGTCATATGCCATGTCATGACATCATATTTATTTTATTATCATTTGAAATGTCATGATAATGCTTAGGTTAGTTATATGTCATGCCTTATTTAAGTTTCATACTTGATGCCATGACATCATGACATTGGCACATGTTTCCACTCATGATATTATTTTATGTCTTGTCATCATCTCTTGCATTTATGATCAATTAATTTGATTTAAGGATAGAAACACAATTTGATATGGAGATCAAATTGTTGTTTAAAAAATGCATGAGAACTTAGCTTAAGATGACCTAAACCCATATCTCACATCAAAATTGACTTGGATGTGTTTGATACACCTTAGATGTGTGTGAGATATTAGGATTATGAGTTAGGATCAAGGTGCATAGTTCTTGTACCTAGATGAGCCTAATTTGAATTTGAGGATCATAGGGAAAACTTATGTACAAGTCATGTACATTTAGCCCTAAGATTATGATCCTAAATTGAATGGTTTAAGATCATTTCAAAATTGATTTGAAAAACCTTGATGAAGCTTTTCTAGTGATAGCATTCATCATTGAGCAAGTTGATACAAAGATGGATTAACCTTGAGCTATTTCAAAGTCTTTCGAACTTTGTATCAAGATTAAAAAATGAGAGTTATTTTCATAGAAAGCTATTTTTCTATGATAATATATGTTATGAGGAATGTATCCTCAAAATTTTACAATTTTTGGAATTTTCTGTAATTTTTTAGGCGTTTCTGAATTTCGGGAGAAAAATCAGAAATCCTTATCAGAGAGTCATGGACCGATCAGAGGAGATCCTGATCGGTCCAGGGAAGTCTGGATCAGTCACTGGACCGATCCAGGGAAGTGTGGATCGGTCTGGTGACCGATCCAGTGGAGTCCTGATCGGTCTGGTGACCGATCAGAGCGTGCCAAAATGCTGATTTTCGACTGTTGTCTGAAAATTTCAGCTGTGGAAGTTGGTGTTTTAGATTTCTAAAGGGTTGAAACTCTCCAAGACATTGTTGGTGCAATGGTCAAGGAGGAGTTGACCTTTAGGGGGAGTTTTACCTATTGGTCAAGGGGGAGTTGACTTTTAGGGGAGTTTTACCAAGATTTCTGAGGATGAGTGATATGGGATTATCACTAAGTTGATTGTTGATTTTAGTATCAAGGGGGAAATTAAGGGTTTCAATGAAAGGTATGGGACTTTCATTAGGAAGAAACTCTTGACCTTGATTCACTCTTTTTTATGTGTGTCAAAAAGGGGGAGAATGTCCAAGAGAATGTTCAAGGAAGAACATTGGAGTTTTGGGAGAATGTTCAGAGAATGTTCGAGAAAGAACATTGGAGAACTATTGGAAACCTAAGTTAGGTTATCGGGTTAACCTAACTTGATTATTGTTTTTGTCAAACATCAAAAAGGGAGAGATTGTTGGTGCAACCTTAGGTCAAGGTTGATCTGGGTGACCCGACTCGAGTTGACCTGACTCGAGGTATATTTTGATGTTTGACAAGAATAGAGAAGTTATATTTTGATGTTTGACAAGAATAGGAACTTGGGGGATTGTGGGTGCAACCTTTGGTCAAGGTTGACCTGGTTGACCCGACTTGAGTTGACCTGATTCGGGAAAAGTCCAAGTATGGAGACTTGGCACGGAAAGGTCCAAGCAGGGAGCTTGGCACGGGAAAAGTCCAAGTATGGAGACTTGGCACGGAAAAGTCCAAGCAGGGAACTTGGCACGGGAAAAGTCCAAGCAGGGAGCTTGGCACGGGGAAAAGTCCAAGCAGGGAGCTTGGCACGAGGAAAAGTCCAAGTATGGAAGCTTGGCATGGGAAGTCGGAGAGGGCTCGGTAGCTCGTTCTCCGGACTAGGTCAGAGAGGGCTCGGTAGCTCGTTCTCTGGATCGAACGTGGAAGTCGGAGAGGGCACGGTAGCTCGTTCTCCGGACTAGGTCAGAGAGGGCTCGGTAGCTCGTTCTCTAGACCGGACATGGAAGTCGGAGAGGGCTCGGTAGCTCGTTCTCTGGACTAGGTCAGAGATGGCTCGGTAGCTCGTTCTCTAGATCAGGAAGGCTTTAGGGTTTAAGGCTGGGAAATTGGATCGGTCTGCTGACCGATCCAATGATACTATGGGTATCTAGATCGGTCTGCTGACCGATCCAGTGATACACTGATTCTCACTGTGGGTCATCTGATCGATCTGGTGACCGATCAGTAACCAAACAGATGGGGAGAAGGAATAGAAGGGATCGGTCTGTGGACCGATCCACCTATGGCCTGATCGGTCCACAAACCGATCAGGGATCGCAACCAACTCTCTGTGAGAGTTGGGATCGGTCTGGGGACCGATCAGCGTAGGGCCTGATCGGTCCCCTGACCGATCAGATCATCTGGATCGATCGGTGGAGCTGATCGGTCGAGTCTAGCCGTTGAGTCCAGCGACTAGAAATCATGTCTTCTTCTTGAGGTTCATATAAATCAAGAGGTGGAGGGCCTCTCAGAGTTGATTGCTGACTTCTTCTTGCTCCTGCGATCTGAGCTTTGCTGAGCTCTCCACTGCTGAAGCTTCGTGTGAGCTTCCCTTGACTGGGTCTCCAACTGATCAGTTGCTGCTGTGGTTGGCGTCCGTGAAGTTACTGCTTCATCAACAGTCGACGAGAAGGCAAGCAAACTAGTGTTTTTACATTCATATTGTTCTTGGCTTCTTGCTGTATTTCTTGTACTCTGATCTTGCTGTTGCAAGAGATTGTGGCGAGGTTTCTCCACCCAGAAGGAGTTTTTATTAGCCGGTTTTCCGGGGTCTCATCCACCGACGGATTGATAGGATTCGTCCACCTTACGGACACGCCGAGGAGTAGGAGTATCATCTCCGAACCTCGTTATATCATCGCGTTTGAGGTTTGATATTCTCCTGTTTCGTTTCTATCTTTTATTTCCACTGCGCTAACTAAAATTGTAGGAAGAAACGTGAATTTGGGGTCGGCTATTCACACCCCCCCCTCTCTAGCCGCATCCGAAGGTCCTAACACTTGGTTGTAATCAGGTTAAACTTCTGTTTCTACTTTTATTTTTTGTCTTTATTATTTTACTACTGCATTTATTCTGAGTTGAAATCCGAGAAGGGTAGTTTTATTTTTGTTTATAGCAATTCACCCCCTCTTGCCGGTCTCTGCTGCACCAACACGATTGCATAAACCAAGTTGACTTGGATAAATTTTGCCCTGACCGTCAAGTGTCGACTGCCGAGTGCCGACTGCCGACTGCCGAGGCTTAAGGTTGACCGAGCAAAGCTTAAGGCCGACCGAGCGAAGCTTAAGGCTGACCGAGTGAGGAGGCCGACCGAGTTGCAGGGACCGAGGCCTACGATGAACACAGTTTCCTTGAAACAGATTCGCCTCACCTTCAACTGTGCTTCGAGGCTTTCTTGGGTCATCTATTTCCCAAGATACAACGGCTAACCGTAATTCCCACCAAGCACTGGTGGTCACGGCGAACTGAGAGGTACCCGACTACTATCACGGGCACTCCGCTGAGTAGGAGTTGCACGACAAAGTCGGGGGGAGGGGGAGTAGGTGGAAAGCTTCAACTTTTCGTGTGCGTAACCCTTTTGCCTGTAGTTGCAGCCTCCTTTTATAGGAGCTTAAATGAACAACAAAATTAATGATCGATTAATGATCATTACGCACCGAGCTGCGAAACGCCAACATTTCTCTTGGTCATTTTGATTCTGCATTAATCTTCCTTTAATGCATCCATTACACAAGCAACAAAAAGGTTTATGTGTCAAAATGTTAATTGTTCCACTTGGGCAAATTTTGCCCTAACCAGTCCGGCATTCTAGCTCTGTTCTTCAAGTGAACTGAACTTCAAGAGATGGCTGCAGAAGATACTCTTCTACCTGACCACGCTCAATCTAGCTCAGTTCTTGACCGAGGACCCTCCCAAACATGCTGAGAATGTTGATGCGCAAACCATCAGTGCAGTGGAGGCATGGACTCATTCTGAGTTCCTTTGCCGAAATTACATCCTCAACTGCCTTGCCGACTCGCTGTACGTTGTGTATAGCATGAAGAGAACGACTAAGGAGCTGTGGGAGTCCTTGGACAAGAAGTACAAGATGGAGGATGCAGGGGTCAAGAAGTTCATCGTGGGTCGATTCCTGGATTACAAGATGGTTGACTCCAAAACGGTGATTAGCCAAGTCCAAGAGCTTCAGGTGATATTGCACGAGATCCACTCAGAAGTGATGGTTCTGAGTAAAACCTTCCAAGTGGATGCTATCATTGAGAAGTTGCCTCCTAGCTAGAAGGACTTCAACGTGAAAGAGTCTGTTAGGTTAATAGCCGCTTTATAGGAAAAGATGACCCCGTGGTAGTTTTGATGTGATCAACCAAGTTAGTTAGGTCCTGTATTTTGTCTGAACCTTGTGTCTGAGTGTGCAGGAACTTAGGAGCGCAGGAAGTCGAGCGGAAGACGCAGCTAGCGAGAAGAACGGCACGGGAAGGGAGCCGACGGGCTCGGTGCGTCCGAAGGACGAGAGAGCTGCGGAAGAGTACTCCGGTGGAGCGAGAAGAACGTGCGCAGCGTTCGAGGGACGAGAAGCCGGACGGAAGCCTGCTCGACGAGAAGGCCAGGAACTGGGTTCGGGTGAGCCCTATCCGGATGGCCGCAATCACCCAAGGAGCCGAACCGGAGCAAGTCAACTGGAGTTGACTTGTCAACGGTTCGGTCGACCGAACCTATTGATCAGTCGACCGAACCCTTTATTAACCGAAGCCAGCCGTTGGAGACACGTCAACAACACATCTGCCAGCGGTGAAGTGATCGGTCGACCTAACCTCATGATCGGTCGACCGAACCCAAGTTTATCCAGAGACTGAGTCGAGCGTTTTCATCGGGCCAGCGCAGAGGAAGACCGTTGGCCGATCGGTCGACCGAACACAAGGATCGGTCGACCGAACCTGGGCTCGATCAACAGAGACTGCACCTGGACGGAAAGCTGGGTAAGTACAGCAGGTTCGGTCGACCGAACCTGGGGATCGGTCGACCGATCCCTCTCGAGTCAAACCTGATCCCAAAGGATCAGGTGATCTGATAAGCTCGAGAACCCCTATATAAAGAGGGTCTCGGGCAGCTTTAGAAAACAACGAATACAAACGAAATAACAACTCTTGTACTCTCATTCTCTTAGCAACTACTGTGTTGTCAAAGTGTAAAAGGCTTCTCCGCCTTCATAGAAGGAGTTTTCTTACTGTGCTTTTCTTACTGCCTTGGATTAACAACCCACTTGGTTGTAACCAGGTTAATTTCTGTCTCCTTTTATTTCTGCAGTTAATTTGTTATTGTTGCTTTATTTTAAGAGTTGAAAAGCTTTGAGGAGGGTTATTTTTACTTGCAGGCAATTCACCCCTCTCTTGTCGGTCCCTGCTGCACTAACAAGTGGTATCAGAGTCCAACAGCCTCAGAGGGACTAACCGCCATCTGAAGCACTAAGATCAAGACAATGGCCAGCGCGAACATTGATCTCCCGAATTTTGACGGAGACTTCGAGTTCTGAAAACGCAAAATGGAGGTCTTCTTCAAGACGGACTTCGACATCATGTTGAGTATGAAGAAGGGTTTCAAAGTACCTAAAACAACAGACGGAAAAGTACTTGAGGAATACCAATGGAACAAACAACAAAGGATCGAGTTCATGGAAAATGGTAAGGCTGAATTTCATTTACTTACCGTTCTACCTGTGCAGGAACTCGAAAAGATCGGTGACTATACATGTACGAAAGAACTTTGGGAAAAGTTCTTAGAACATCACGAAACGTCAACAAAAGAAGAATCTGACTCTTCCATGGACATCGCTTCATCGTCAAAGGAATCTGAGATTGAGGAAATCCACCAGATAGCACTAATAGCCGAACACCGACCTAAAGACGACGATGAAAGCTGCTCCGAGATGAGCATCAATGAAGGGGGAGGAACAACAAAAGAAGAAGAAAGCTGTGATGAAGGGGGAGCATCGCAAGATGAGGTAAGTAAGGTACGTGCCCTAAACCCTAAACAGTCCTTTTGTTTTATTAAAGCTCTTTCTAAAGAATTAGATAAAGTAGAAAAGGAAAATGAATATTTGAAATCAGAAAATGAGGTTTTAAAATTAGAAATTAAAAAATTGAAAAATGATGCATGTTTTAAAAATAATTTTCCAAAATCAAAACTTAAAATTTATGGAAAATTAAACTGGTATATAAGGAAGCATCAGGGTCAACTTAGGAAAATTCCTAAGAATTATATACCTCCTAAGTTTTTGACTAATCCTGTAGGAAGAAACCTTTATTGGGTTCCAAAATCTGTGCTAAACTAAGCTCTTAAAATTAAAAACTTTATAGAGAGAAAATTAAACATTTTCCTTATGAAGGCTTTGTCTAAGGAAGTGGTTGTTGCTTCAATAACCAAGAAGGCCTAGTGCCTCGCCACGACCTGGAAGCTGAAATAGTGAAACAAAATGTTTAATTAACTTTCTGAAAAAACATTAAAAGTAAAATTAAAATGCTTTGAAAGTACACAAACATTTTTTTTACTTTTCTAAGTTTTGGATTTTTTGAATTTTTTTTTACTTAGAAAATAGATTTTTTATTGAAAATTCTAAGAAATCATATTAGAAATTTTTTTCTATCTTAAGAACTTACTTTCCCGTTTTTGCTGTGATCAAAGGGGGAGAGAAAAGTACAAGTTTAGGGAGAGTTAGGGGGAGTTAGGAAATTTACAAGAAAATTTAAAAGTTTAAATTTTTAATATTTTTCTAAATAGTGTTGCAATTTTACTTATTGCAAAACTTATGCTTAATATGCTAGTTTAGTAATTTTTCTTTAAAATTACTTTTTGTGTCTGTTTTACCCTAACTTGAACTTGGGTTGATGCACATCAAAAAGGGAGAGATTGTTGGACCCCGTGGTAGTTTTGATGTGATCAACCAAGTTAATTAGGTCATGCGTTTTGTCTGAACCCTGTGTCTGAGTGTGCAGGAACTTAGGAGCGCAGGAAGTCGAGCGGAAGATGCAGCTAGCGAGAAGGACGGCATGGGAAGGGAGGCGACGGGTTCGGTGCGTCCGAAAGATGAGAGAGCTGCGGAAGAGTACTCCGGTGGAGCGAGAAGAACGTGCGCGGCGTTCGAGGGATGAGAAGCCGGACGGAAGCCAGCTTGAGGAGAAGGCCGGGAACTGGGTTCGGGTGAGCCCTATCCGGATGGCCGCAATCACCCAAGGAGCCGAACCGGAGCAAGTCAACTGGAGTTGACTTGTCAACGGTTCGGTCGACCGAACCTATTGATCGGTCGATCGAACCCTTCATTAACCGAAGCCAGCTGTTGGAGACACATCAGCAACACATCTGCCAGCGGTGAAGTGATCAGTCGACCGAACCTCATGATCGGTCGACCGAACCCAAGTTTATCCAGAGACTGAGTCGAGCGTTTTCATTGGGCCAGCGCAGAGGAAGACCGTTGGCCGATCGGTCGACCGAACACAAGGATCGGTTGATCGAACCTGAGCTCGATCAACAGAGACTGCACCTGGATGGAAAGCTGGGCAGGTACAGCAGGTTCGGTGTACCGAACCTGGGGATCGGTCGACCGATCCCTCTCGAGTCAAACCTGATCCCGAAGGATCAGGTGATCTGATAAGCTCGAGAACCCCTATATAAAGAGGGTCTCGGGCAGCTTTAGAAAACAACGAATACAAACGAAATAGCAACTCTTGTACTCTCATTCTCTTAGCAACTACTGTGCTGTCAAAGTGTAAAAGGTTTCTCCGCCTTCATAGAAGGAGTTTTCTTACTACGCTTTACTTACTGCCCTGGATTAACAACCCACTTGGTTGTAACCAAGTTAATTTCTGTCTCCTTTTATTTCTGCAGTTAATTTGTTATTGTTGCTTTATTTTAAGAGTTGAAAAGCTTTGAGGAGGGTTATTTTTTACTTGCAGGCAATTCACCCCCTCTTGCCGGTCCCCGCTGCACCAACAAAGAGGCTCAAGCAATCCTAACTCTTGATAAAGACAAGTCAAATGGAAACATCTTTTTGATACCATGGGTCATCAAAAGACTCACTACAACTCATTAACACCTGGAAAATGATGAGATCATAAGACAGATAGTAAATACAAGGATAACCAACCGTCGGGCATTGAATTCTTCCGTGCACCTAAGGTACAAAAGCTGCTACAATGTGACACAGCTTAAAATATTTCAATCAAAAATATTACTAGCCCTACAGTGCCTACACACTGATAAAAAAATTAATAATATGCAACATTGTCCAGTAAATACTATTTTATTTTTACAAATTTTAAAATTCTACACGTTGTAGCTGCAACTGCACAATTACTGCTACAATGTGTAGCAGCTATAGAATGAAGTATGTGTTGTAGGAGTTATGGACGAGTAACTGCTACAACATTATCGTGATTATAATAAGAGAAATGATTACATTTTAGCAATTTCCCTTGTTCCATTTAATGTGGTATCTGCAAATGATGTTTTACCTCCCTGAAATAAATTTCATCACGCCTCACAATTTGGATCTGGAATTTATGCAAATTAAACTCTTATATAGATGACATCCTAAACACTTTTCCCTGTAAAAAAGATAATTATAAGCTGAAATTTATCAAGATCCTGTAATTAAGTAAGCTTCTCCAACGAGTAGCAGCTTCTCAAGAGTAGTCGCTTCACTTTGTAGCGGCTAGAGTGCGGATTAGCTACTACAAATTGTAGCAGCTTATCAAATGTAACTGCTACAACGTGCAGCGACTTCTGAAGATTAGCTGCTACACTCCATAGAGGTTAGTGAAAATTAGCTGTTACACATTGTAGCAACTATTTCAAAGACGTGATCTGCTACAACTTGTGGCATGGCTACTGTCGAGGTAGCTTAGAAGGCATAATCTCTATTAATAATTCAATGGTTACTTATATAATTTGAAATTATATAATTTTTGAAGACCCTCGGACCCATTAATTAAGAATTGGAAGAAAGAGGAATGGTGATGGAAGCAAGTTCAATCATTAAATTAATTTGGTATAAGAAAAAGTTAGCTTTATGTAATACATCTCAGATTATTAATGGAATAACAACATAAGTCTCAGAGTAGAAGGAATACCACCAACTTGTAATGAGTAATAACCGCTCATCGAGACTAGCTGCTCCAACATGTAGCAGTTACTACCGATAAAATGCTACACATTGTAATCCAACATTATGTATTTATCTCTTGTAGTAGCTACTGGCGATAAGCTGCTACATGTTGTAGCAGCTACTGCGGATTAGCTACTACAAATAGCATTACTCTATATTGTTATACTTTATGTTGTAGCTGGTACAACGTGTAGCAGCTACTGCCGATTAGCTGCTACAACGTTGTAGTAGCTATTGCTGATTAAAAAATTTTCAAATTATTTTTTTACCAAGTTGATATACATAATAATATTATTTTTAGGAGTAATATGTGCTTGAAAATATAGCTGTTATAAAAATAACTTATCAAGCGAGAGCTAGATGTTGTAGCAGCTACATGGACAGTTAGCTTCTACAAGGTGGGCTTGCCATCTTCACAATACATTTATAGGTGATTTATAATATATTAATCCATTTTTTATTTGTCCGTTATAGCAGTACTGTCGATTGATTGCTACATGTTATAACAGCTACTGCCGATTAACTGCCTTAACGTGGAGCAGCTACTTGATATTAGCTGCTATAACTTGTAGTAGCTTGACAAGACATTTACAGTAGTATTTCAAAACATTTAAACCACCTAGGCAAAAATTATGGGATTTACAATAAATTTACAATTAGTTTTACAATAAATTTACACCACCAACTTATTAGTAATCCAGTGTTTGTTAGTAAAAATCTTATGACCAACATGAAAACTGTATTATCTCATTCCAGCTTGTCCGAAGTATATTGGTCTTCTGTACATTAAACTCTCGGCATATCGGATAACAAAAATTACACAATCTAAATTGAAAGATAGAGTTGATTTCACACTGTTAATAATCTAATTGCAAGCAGGAGTGTGGAGATGTATAAAAAACATGGATAAACATATACTTATGATTTTACTTGTGTAGGACCCGGGACTATAGATACGTCAAAGTCTCTTGACATTAGCGACGGTAGCTCTGGATTCCACATATCGTAATAAGATGGGTCCATATTTTTAAAAAAATCCACCTGCATTAGGATGAAGTTTGTAAGTAACCAATACACACATAAATCCATTACATAATGATTTCTTCAACATGCCAGGTACTTACACAACTTTGAAACTTTGATGTGTAGAGTTCTGAGGCTCTAAGAGAGTTATAATGCATATAGTGACCTTCTTAGAGGTCTATGATCAGTAGGTGTCAATGATCGTCTGCATTATTTAATGGACAGAATTTATATCTGACTGACTTGTCAGTGTCAGTGCTTGCTGATGACCAAATTTCTCATAGTTTACCATTGCAAATAAATCCTGTGTATGAACACATACATTGTTGAAGGAATATATAGAGAATAATAAACTAGATAGTAGGAGTTGGTGTTATACTTATAGCAAAACCAGTAAAACAAAATATAGATGACCAATAAGGTATGCTGGAAGATTTGGCTTCCTCTGCAATGATTGCAAAATATGCATTTGTGCAATCACCATCTCTGCCGACAGTCCAATAAAAAATACACAGGAAAGATGACATATTCAATGAAATTGTTTCGTTGGACCATATTGACTTTGTCGTAGCCCTATATAAACCAAAAATAAAACATGCCCATAAATTTGGTTTTACATTAATAGTGCCTATTACTGCTACAATTGGAGCAGTTACAGAAATTATATGTGTTATAGCAACTTCTAAATCAGCCATGGTTGATTTTATTCAACAATATGAAATGTTTCTTTGACTATACAATAAGAAGATAATTCCAATGCAATTTATCCTTATGTTCACAATAGAAGTATTAACATAATTCATTGTATATTTGCATTACATTACGTGTATAACTCAACAAACATTTGACTCGCTTTAACTGACTCAGTTTCAACAATGCCTCTGCCACCACATCATCTTTAGTTTTCTTAAAATATGACTTCGCTTGCTGAACAAATACATAGAGACAAGTTTTCTGTGTGAGTAATTATATGTGAATTAGGACTAAAAGACAAAACATTCAACCAACCAAAATCGTACCTTAATGATTTTGGATTTTTGTTTGACAAGCGTCTACAAGAGTTTAGTTGATGAAGATGTGGCAGTTACATCAGTAGATGAGACAGGGGCATCTGGTGCTTTAACAGGAGGCTCAACATTTTCCTCTCCTTTGCCCTTGGCCATCTCTGTCTCATGCTCATCTTGGAAAGTGACTCTTTTACTCCTTTTGGTCAAGGGCACTCCCTTAATCTCTTTGGCAGTTGGGAGTATCCTTCTCTTTGTAGCACACCTCTTTGACCTTGTTAATGGTCTATTGGTAGGTAATGGCACTATAACCTTGGCAAGCAACTGACTTTGAAGATCTTTAATTTTTCTATCTTGCTATGTTATAATTTGATCTTTTACATCTATAATTCTGTCCTTCTCAGCAATTGTTTTTTCCTTGGAAGCTAATGAAGTTTTTGCATCACTGGCATATAATTGAATCTCAATAATTAACTCACTAATTATGGCCTCCATCTGGGCAATGAGTCGGTCCTTGCCCTCAGCCACAGACTCTGAATGAACAATTTCGGCCTCCCTTGCTTGACAATTTGTACAAGCCTCTTTCTCCTGCTCAGGACATGCTTGGGGATTTTCCTGAGCGTCGGCTGCCTATTCAGGACATCACTCAGGAACTTGTTTAGGATATTGCTCAGTAGCTGATTGTAAAAACCCCTCAGCAATTTGTTGATCTATATGCTCTACAACATTGTCTAGGGAATTGTTTGAGACCAGATGTGTCTCTAGGTCTGATGGACTTAAATCAACAATTATTTTGGCAGCAGGTAATTCTGCGATCCTAGACTTTATTGTCTCCACACAAGAGCTTGACCACTTCCATCTGCATATTCTTGGAAGGGCATGTTGTCTATAAAGATCTATTATTCTAACATGTTCACACATCCAGACCTACAATACAATAAAATTGTTTAAATGAGATATTTTATGCATAAATCTTATGAGACTATCATTATATTTAAGCACTTATAGCTAGGAGATGTGCGAACCCTTTGAGCACGGGAGCTTGATTTCCCACAAGATCCTCTGGTTTTGGCCTTTGTGAAAGCATCACATCAATGGCCCCAGCTATGGGCTCATATAGTCATATACAACCTTACACCAATTATACCTACCTAAATTAGCAACATCATCTACACAATCTATTAATGACTGTACTGGTAATCTGAAAAAAATTACTGCTAGTAGTAGTTGTTAGAACCCCGAGGTTATTTTGGTGTGATCAACAAGTTAAGTTAGGTCTTGTGTGTTTTTAATCTTGTGTCTAAATTTGCAGGAGCTTAGGAGCATAGGTAGTTGAGCGAAAGACGCGGCTAGCGAGAAGGATGGCACACAGTGCGTCCGAGGGATGAGGCGCTACAGAAGAGTACACCAACGGACGAAAAGGAAGTGTGCGGTGGTTCCAAGGGACGAGAAGTCAGAGCGGAAGATTGCTTGGGGAGCAAGAGAAGCAGCTAGCGAGAAGGTCGCCACGAGGTGCAACCGAGGGACGAAGACTTTGGATGAGTACGCTGGCGGACGAGAAGGAAGCACACGACGATTCTGAGGGACGAGAAATCGGAGCGGAAGCCTGCTTGAGAAGACCGGAAGTTGGGTTCGGGTGAGCTCTATTCTGGATGGCAGAGATCACCCAAGCAAGCAGAACCGGAGCAGAGGGCCCGGACCAGAAAGTTAACTTGGTTGACTTAGGGGTCCGGGCTCCCGGAGTTAGACTTTATCAAGATCGTGGTCAAAACGTGATCCGTGCGTAGGGGATAAAATTTTATCCCCCCCAGGGCCCCTGGAACCCTTCGGGGTGCCCCGACCAAGGCTATAAATATAGCCTTGGTCCAGAAGCTTAGCATCAACTCAAGCAATTCATTTCCAACACTTGTACGCATTATTTCTATATTAGCTTCTCTGTTTTGCGCTTCATTGCTGTAAAAGGCTTCTCCGCCTGAAGGAGATAGTTAGTGCAACATATTTCTTGGATTAACAACCTCCCCGGTTGTAGCCAAGTAAGACATCCTTTGCCTCTTCTTTCTGTTTATTGCCTTCATTTATTTTGCAAGTGTTAGTTTAAGAAAAGTTGAGAAAGGTTTCGTTTTATTATTTTTCAGGTCATTCAACCCCCCTTCTAGTCGGTCTCAGCGATTCAACAAGTGGTATCAGAGCCAAGGCGCTTCAGGAGGACTAATCGCCGAACAAAGTAACGAAATAATGGCCGGACCAAGCATCTACCCGCCGAAGTTCGAAGAAGAATTCGCTAGCTGGAAAAAGTGAATGCAGATATTTTTTAAAACCGATTTTGATTTAATGCTAATTATGGAATTCGGTTTTACAGCACTGGAAGTAATGAGAAATACCACTGGACGAAAAAGGAGCAGACCGACTACGTGGCAAACGGAAAAGCAGAGTACTATCTACTAACCGTTCTTCCACCACAAGAAGTCAACCGGATCGGCAGCTACGACTCCACGAAAGAACTTTGGGAGAAGTTCCTTGAGCTGCACGAATGAACGTCCGAAGCCAAGCTCGCAAAATGAGATTTACTCCGCAACCAGCTCACCAGCCTACGGCTTGGGGAAGACGAGACAGTTGCACATCTGCACTCGAGAATTGAAGAAATCATCATCGGAATTTTGAATCTCGGAGAAAAGGTAAGTAACCGAGATTCACTCAGGTATGCACTAAACTCTTTTCCTAGAAATACAAAATGGGCATCACTAGTAGATGTCTTTTACATTTCAAAAGATTTAGAAACAATTACATTGGAAGAATTATTCTCGACATTTGAAGTGCACGAATCAAGATGTGCAGGAATGAAGGAGCCCAAAAACAACATTGCCCTCAAAGCATCGAGAGACGAATCTGAGTCGGAGTCTTTTCTCGGCGACGAGGGAATGGTAATGATGGTAAGATAATTCAAGAATCTTTGTAAGTCTAGAAAAACTAACCATCCACAGGGTAGAAAGAAAAAGGTCATCCGCTACTACCACTGCGACGAAGAAGGGCACGTCAAGGACAACTACCCCAAGTTAAAGAATAAGGAGAAAGATAAAGGTAAGAAGCCTGTCCAAAAACGCAAGGCATTAAAAGCGACGTGGGACGATACGTCGTCCGAATCGGAAGTTGAAGCCTTCTCCGGACTTGCACTAATGGCAAGTCATCAAGACAATGACTACGAGTTAAGCTCTTCCGAAATAAGCATCAAGAGCATCGATGAAGGGGGAGCCACGTCGGAAGAAAGCAGCAGTTCAGGGGGAGAAACAGACAACGAGATCGACAATGTAAGTCAGGTACGATCTCTTCCTCCCGACAAACTATTTAAGTTTATTAAATTGTTAACTAAGGATTCCTGTAAATTAGAAAAAGAAATTAAGAATTTAAAAATAATATTAGCTAAATCTTGCCCAATAGAAGAATTCGACAGAATTAAATTAGAAAATGAGAAATTAAAAGTAGAAAATGATAATTTAAAAGTATAAGTAAATAACTTGAAAAACTATGCATGCTCATCTAATACCAATGTTAGTAAATTTAACAATGTAAATTGATATTTTAGGTATCATAAGGGATAAATTAGAAACATTTCAAAAAGATATGTCCTTAAGAAATTCTTAGTTAATCCAGTTGGCTGGAATCTATATTAGATTCCTAAGTCTTGCTTAATCTAAATTTTAATCGGATTTAGTGCTACTCAGCTTGAAAATTAAAGAGTGACTTTCTTTATGAGACTTTGTTTAAGGAAGTGGTTGTTGCTCAAATAACTAAGAAGGCCTAATACCTCGCCACGACCTGGAAGCCAAAATATTGAAATGAAATGTTTAATTAACTTTTTGATAAAGCATTAAGATTGAAATTTAATAAATGCTTTAAAAAAATTTTAACATTTATTTTGGAAATCTTTTCTAAAATTTTTTTACACTTAGAAAAAATTTTGCGCGTAAAATCTTTTTTACTTAGAAAATTCAACAATTTAAATCAGAAATTTCTGCTTAATATAATCTTTTTACTTAGGAAAATTTTCAAAAAAAAAATATTTTTGCAAAGCTACCCAAGTCAGGATTTTTTTTCTCTTACTTAAAATTTATTTAGAAATTTTTTTTACTTAGAGACTCTTTATATGAAAATTATTGTAAAATTTTTCAAAATTTCCAAAATTTTTACCCTCAGAGTTTTTCCTAAAATCCTAATTTTTTTTATATGATCAAAGAGGGAGAAGGAAAAGTATAAGTCTAGGGAGAGGTAGACCAAATTTTCTATCTTTTTTACACTTTATTGCAAAATTAGTTAGTTTATTTTTATTTCTATTTACCCTAGCTTAACTTGGGTTGCTCACATCAAAAAGGGGGAGATTGTTAAAACCCCAAGGTTGTTTTGGTGTGATCAACAAGTTAAGTTAGGTCCTGTGTGTTTTTAACCTTGTGTCTAAGTGTGCAAGAGCTTAGGAGCACAGGTAGTCGAGCGGAAGACGCAGCTAGCGAGAAGGACGGCACGCAGTGCGTCCGAGGGACGAGGCGTTGCGGAAGAGTACACCGGCGGACGAGAAGGAAGTGTGCGGTGGTTCCGAGGGACGAGAAGCGGGAGCGGAAGACTGCTCGAGGAGCAAGAGACGCAGCTAGCGAGAAGGTTGGCACGGGGTGCGACCGAGGGACGAAGACTGCGGATGAGTACTCTGACGGACGAGAAGGAAGCACACGACGATTCCGAGGGACGAGAAGCCGGAGCAGAAGCCTGCTTGAGAAGACCGGAAGTTGGATTCGGGTGAGCCCTATTCCGGATGGCAGAGATCACCCAAGTGAGCAGAACCGGAGCAGAGGGCCCGGACCAGAAAGTCAACTTGGTTGACTTAGGGGTCCGGGCACCCGGATCCATTCTGGGCGCCCGGACCGTCCGAGCACCCAGAATGGATTCGGGCGCTCGGAGTTGGACTTTTATCCAGATCGTGGTCAAAATCGTGATCCGTGCGTAGGGGATAAAATTTTATCCCCCCAGGGCGCTTGGAACCCTTCGGGGCGCCCCGGCCAAGGCTATAAATACAGCCTTGGTCCAGAAGCTTAGCATCAACTCAAGCAATTCATTTCCAACACTTGTACGTATTATTTCTAGATTAGCTTCTCTGTTTTGCGCTTCATTGCTGTAAAATGCTTCTCCGCCTGAAGGAGATAGTTAGTGCGACATATTCCTTGGATTAACACCCTCCCCGGTTGTAACCAAGTAAAACATCCTTTGCCTCTTCTTTCTGTTTATTGTCTTCATTTATTTAGCAAGTATTAGTTTAAGAAAAGTCGAGAAAGGTTTCACTTTATTATTTTTCAAACTATTCAACCCCCCTTCTAGCCGGTCCCAGTGATCCAATAGTAGTAAATAAAGCAGAAACAAAGAAATATAGTATTAAAAATTGGCAAAAGAGAGTATCAGATTCAGTAGATGAAGGTTGTTTGCTGAGATTGATCATCTTGTTCTCTAACTCCTTCTATGCACACTCCACATTACTGAAGTGTTGAAGAAATAGTGGGGTGATGGCAGCCTACTGCTGTAAATTTACTTTATCACCTTGGTCTGAGAGTTCTAGAATCAGTGAAACATCTTTCCTTGTGAAGTTGATCTCCTTCTTATGAAAGATGAAACATCTGGCTTCAACGTCTCAATTGTCAAACATATTTTGTATAAGGCTTCGGATATTTGTAATTTCAAGCATGGCTACTGGCCAAGCAAATGAACTTCCATTGATCATCTCCATCTGTCGGTCGTTTATGTGTAGTAATGATAAAAAAACCCTTGAAGTGTGGATAATTACTTTTCCAATGCACTTTCTTACGGTATGCTCGGGAAGCAACAGTTCTCTGGCTCGTCATTTAATTCTATCAAACAAATACATAAGACCTTAGTGATACTCAGTTGCCTTTAGTGTAATGAAGTTGGTTTTCACCCATACTATGATACCTTACACTATTATTTTTTAACCATAATATGATACATTACAATGCCAATAATTTCTCCTAAGTAGTACAATGTGAGTAGTTGTTGTTAAACATGAGTAGCTACTACACGTTGTAGCAGTTAGGGTCAAGTAGCTTCTACAATAGCGAGAAGCCCATCGGGACTATAGGGTTTAACCACGTTGTATCAATCAATAGGGTTCAACTACAGTAGCTACTACAACAAAGATAAACTTTTTTTAAACACTCTATTCCCTCAACCATAATCTTAAACCCGAAAGCCCTAAAATCATTAAACTCCATTGTAGCAGCTAGGAGACGAATCAAAATCATAAAAATTTAAAACCCTAAACAAAACAAGATGACTCAAAACTTTCATCCCTAACAGAATACCTACGATCGAGGAAAAGATTTGGATGAGAAACAAAACGTCACGGTGAGATTGATTGACGAAGACACCGTGTGGGCACCGATCTACTATGATTGAAATTCTTTCGAAGTGTTTGTCACACGGCGAGTTTAGGGGTTAAAGCTTTGGCCAATGAGGCTAAAAATTTAATTGCACACTAATTGCAAAAAGGTAATTAGTAAAAAAAATATTATTTGGAGATCAGTAGTACCTACTACGCGTTGTAACAGCTATTCTGGAGTAACTGCTACAAAGTGTAGCAACTAATCAAAAGTAACTGCTACACAGTATAGCAGCCACTCTTGACAAGCTGCTACACCGTGTAGCAGCTTCTGATGACTAGCTACTTCAACGTACCGCAATTGCTTCTACAATGTGTAGAACCTCATTTATTTGATCTAAATAAAAAACTGAGATTGCTATGATATATTTATTATTGGTTGAAAATACAGAGTAACATCTTGTTGAGCGTAAACGAAGAAATAACTGCTACACCTTGTAGCAGCTAACATTCCAAATTAGCTGCTACAAGGTGTAGCAGTTATTTGCCGAAGTAGCTGCTACAACGTGTAGCAGCAAAGCAAAGGCGCTGCAGCAACATAAATAATTTTTTAGCAAGTTGATATACAGCTACAAAAATATTTTTAGGGTTAATATCTACTAGAAAATATAGCTAGTAAAAACACAACTTATCAAGTGGTTGCTACAAGTTGTAGTAGCTATATGGAGAGTTAGCTACTACAAGGTATAACAGTTACCTGTCGAAGTAGCTGCTACACGTTGTAGCAGCTACAATGACAATTAGCTGCTACAAGGTGTAGCAGTTAACTGTCGAAATAGTTGTTATAACTTGTAGTAGCAAAGGAAAGTCCAAGTGGTTGTAGGCATTTGTAGCAACCGTCGGCCTTGCACGTCGTAGCATAAATCCTTCCTTCCTTCTACGACCATCATTCCAAGTTAGCTGCTACAATTTGTAGCAGCTACAAGGACAATTTGTTGCGGAGTATTTGCTGCAACGTTTAGAAACGAAGCAAAGGCGCTGCATCAGTAAAACATAATTTCAAATAATTTTTTACCAAGTTGATATATATGAACTTAAATATTTGTAGGGGTAGTATCTGCTAGAAAATTTATCTACCAAAAAAATGACTTACCATGTGGCTGCTTTACGTTTGTAGATGCTACGACGTGTAGCAGCTAACGCGCATACGTGGTTGTAGCCTGCAGACGTTTGTAGATGCCTTCTCCCTACACGTTATAGAATTAATCCTTCTAATATATGTATGTTATAACGGTGGAGAATAACAAATTAAAATAAAACGAATTACCATTGAGAATGGAGAGAAGTGGTATGCTCTCACAGTAGCTGTGAGATTGAAGATGTCAATGAAACTTTCCCGACGAGAGTGCAAGGTCCGACGTATGACGGACGATGGCGACGGTGGGAGCGAGAGAGAGAGCGGCGAGAAAGATTTTAATTTGAAAAATTTCCCACGCAGAAGTTTTGAATAGAAGACGGAAGGGGAGAGAGAATAAATGACATTTTTTTTTTAGCGAAATCGAGCTGGCAGCGCCACGTCTGTGCATCGTTCATGGTCGCACACAAAACGTCGCTCAGCATATATATATATATATATATATATATATATATATATATATATATGAAATATTAATCTAATACACGTGTTAGTTAACTTTAGTATATATTATGAGAGTATTGCTCATCTTTACTTACTTACCTCTTATTAATAGATTCTATTAAAATTGAATTTGATCAAACTAAATTTATTAAAAATTGAACTAATTGATTTTTACTGTCAATTTTATAATTAAAATCGAACCAATCTGAATCCATAAAAAATAATTAACTCGATCAATAATCAAATTAATTAATTTTTAAAAATAAAAAATAAAAATTTTCTAAATAAAAACATAATTGATTTAATAAAAATTTTTAAAAAAAACTTTATTTTTTATTATTTAATAAAAATAATTTAACAATGTTAATTCAATTTAAAAATTCATAACCAAAATTAAATTTATTTAATAAAAATAATCAATATTTTTTAAAAAATAAACTTCTCACTGAATTTGAATCAGTCAATTATTTTAATTGAATCTAAATTTTACTCAATTAATCTTAACCATTAGTAATCTAAGTGTATTTGTTAGTGACCATGAGAGAGAAGCGCTTTTGACTATACAATTAGATGAGTATTTATCGTGAGCTCTCAAAAATAATTATTGATTTTATTTATTATTCTAAATAAATGAAAGTTAAGTGGCTAAGCTGACTAAATGTAAAATTTAATGGAGAAACAAGTAAAGTAATAAATTTATTTGTTTATATATGCAAATTACACTTATGATGAGTAGAGAGTATTCTTTTAAAATTGTCCGAAGTTAAACTAATATTTTTTTTTTCAGAAATTAATCCAAATTTTAACATTAAAATCAAATAAATCATACCTATATGAAATTAATTAATTCGTTCAGTAATGAAATTAATATCTTTTAAAAAAATAAAATTTAGTTTGTTTAATAAAAATTTAAATTTTCACTTATTCAGTAAAAAATAATTTAATCAATTTATCTAAATTTAAAATTTGAAATTAAATTGATTTAATTGAAATATTTGATATTTTTTCAAAAATTAAAATTTCAAATAAATCAAATTTTAAAATTGATCAATTATTTCAATTGAACTGTAATGCTCACCCATAACTCGAGTACTTGGTAATTTTTATTTATTTTTTATTATTTATTTTCTGTCTAGAAACTTTGGAAATGAATTATTACAAATCCTATGTAGAATATCTCAACTCCTTCATATATGGATATTCCTCTACGAGGTATTCCGATACCTATTAGTTGTAAATCTCTTATCTGGGATAGAGTCAATCCTTCCAGATTACTCATTATTTACTTGCATGATTAATTACGAAATAATGGGGTATAAATTGAAAAAGTCAACTCGCATGTCATAACCAGTTTTAGATCTTCTGTCCCTAAATTTTTCTATCCCCGTGTCCTTTTGTCGATCGGACGTACCAGATTACATTTCATGGATGTCTTGCACATCACGAGGATACTGCACAAATCTTAAGGATGTCATGATGCCTTAAAATATAATCTGGTCCGTCTGATCGGCAAAGGACACGAGGTTAGAAAAATTTGAGGACAGAAGATCCGAAGTGGTATGTCATGACTACTTTGAAGATAATTGTCATGGGTATTCGCCTCAAGCAAAATAACATAGTAGGAAAAGATATCTAAGGCATCTATTTGTCTTCTCAAAATTGTAAAGTTATAATGTCATTAGAGTAAAGTTCTAGCAGATCACATCTAGTCGGCCATATTGTCATCCGGGATATTATCAGTTACCTTTTGTAGGTCAAGGAAATCTATAGAACAACCTACAAGAGGATAGCCTGCGTCTTTGAATTGACTAATAGCTCCGTTAAAGCCTTATGCTAGAAAAGAACTCGCCCTAGCGCCTAACAAGTGGAAAAATTCTTCTAAATTTAAGAATTCTTTCTTCGCAGTCCATCCTCCTCCTCGCCGACTCTTCAGAATCAGTTAATTTTCCATTTGTGATACCTCAAGTTGATTCTGTATTTCTTGAGACTTTCCCGTTGGCTTCTCGCTGAAATTTGTTGGATTTGTTTAGTTTCTCTTGAAGATGAAGTAGCCGTTCTGAATAATAGATAGCCTCGCTCCTGTGGAAAGCATCCTCTGCTTTTATTCTTTTAAATTCTTTAGCTTGCTGCTCCAGTTGAATCAGAAGTTCTTTCTCACGGTTCTGCATTATGCTATACTGCTCGATCGATCAGAAGCAAAAGTGTTTGACTGGTGATTCATATTTGGCTGAAGGTATTTAATACGATATGAATACAATGAAAGTAAAATCTGTTTAGATTTTTTATAATAAAATTTTATTATGATTTTATATAATAAAATTCTATTACGATTTTTTATAATAGAATTTTGTTATGATTTTTCATAATAAAATTCTATTACAATTTTACCGATTTTGATATTTATGCATTATTTATAGGGATCATTGTAAATCTATTATACAACAATCTCTTGTGGAGAGAGAATTCTAATAAAGCTTCGATCGTTTTTATGGAATAGGCACGTCGTTGAATCACGATAACTCTTCTTCTCCTTTCTCATGTTTGTTTTCCTTTTGTGTGTGTCTTTATCGTGTTACTCTGCATGATTTCTCTCTCTCTTCCTCTATTTCTCTTCTTCTGTTTTAGAAGTTGCTAGGATACAAACGGATAGTTTAAATTTAAAAAGATAGGAAAAGCTTAAGGTACCACCTCTTTACTGGAGATAGTCATGTTCTCTAGTAAGCCTGTCAGAGGAAGTTTTCGCATGGCTTTTGCTTTCTCATTGTCTATTCCAGTTATCAGGATACTAGGCATTGCGGGATTAGAAATGTTGCCGTAAAAGATTATAGAAATGGAATCCTTGTTGGGACTTGATGTAGATAGCGATTTTGGGAGATTGAAAAGAGGCAGAAGCACGAAAGAGCCAGTGGGTAATTCTGGAGATTTGGAAGGTGTCTTGGACTTAAACAAAGGGAGTTTTTTCACACAGGATATTTTTAATGGGCGAGATGGTGAGTTCAATTCTTTGAAAACGGAGGAACTCAGCTTCGTAGGTAGGGAAATCTCTCCTCTAAGGGTAGCAAGGAATTTATATCATCAGATATAGTAATGTTGGCAGGACTTTTTGAAATTCTTCGTTGTAGATGCTTGTTCAGAGAAGCTCGCAACATCCTATTGTTTGCGAAACACAATTGATACGGTGCATGTTTTGTGGGGTCGATAGGATGATGTGATTATGAGTCAAGGCCACAAGAGGGTCAGAAGTCAAGCTGACCTGGAGGTCAAGAAGGTCAGAAGTCAAGCCTCCGTGGCCGGTTAGAAGTCAAGTTGACCTGGAGGTCAGGAAGGTCAAAAGTCAAGCCTCCGTGACCGGTCAGCAGTCAAGCAGACGTGGAGGTCAGGAAGGTCAGAAGTCAAGTCTTCGTGGCCGGTCAGCAGTCAAGCTGACATGAACAGAAAGGAGGTCAAAAGTCAAGCTTACGTGACCAAAGTCAAAGTCTCAGTGGACAGGGCGGTCAAAGGAGGGGATTATAAGACCAACCCCGACAGTGGGTAATAAACGGGCCCGCGGGCCGGGTATAGCTGAGGACTGAGACTACAAACAAACGGGTCTGAACATAGACCCCGCGGGTATGTCGGGATATCCAAGCCAAGGATCACAGGTCGGGACACAGACCTGTTGTGCAGGTCGGGACATCCAAGCCAAGGATCAGAGGTCTGACACAGACCCAGCGTGCAGGTCGGGATATCCAAGCCAAGGATCACAGGTCGGGACACAGACCTGGCGTGCAGGTCGGGACATTCAAGCCAAGGATCAGAGGTCTGGCACAGACCCAGCGTGCAGGTCGGGATATCCAAGCCAAGGATCACAGGTCGGGATACAGACCTGACGTGCAGGTCGGGACATCCAAGCCAATGATCAGAGGTCTGGCACAGACCCAGCGTGTAGGTCGGGATGTACAAGTCATGGATAGCAGTGAACAGTAAACATGTCAGGACATAAATTTAGCTTGTCGATCGAGATGTGCAAACCGGAGATAGCGGATGACAAAGGCAGGTCTGGATACAAGTTTAATATAGATCGGGGCATACAAGTCAAGGATAATAGTATATAAAAGCAGGGCGGGTCCAGATCTCGGAACGCAGGCTCGTCGTTCAGGCACTACAAGACAAATTAGCCAAAGAATCGTAACCACTTGCCAGAGAATGTCAGAGAATAATCAAGGTGTCAGGGAATATGCCAACAGTCGGGGCTCAATACACCTTCGGTTTTGCCGCCAGCCTATTAAGAAGAGTCACGTGTCAATCACCGCCAGACAAAGCCTGACAACCGACATTCCCTGACACCCGTCAAACCCAGAAACTTCCGTTGCAGTATAAAAAGGGATGTCTTGTCCCTTATGCAGGTACACTCACTCGTTATTTCTCACTAGTCTTTACTTTTCGTCCTTTTTCCGTGATTTCTGGGGAAAAAGTACCTGAGTTGAGCGTCGGAGGGTCTGACCCGAGGACTTTTTCCCTGGTTTCTGGTCTCTAACGACTGGTGGATTCGTCTGAGTGTGCGCAGAGCGACAGTGTCATCATCCTGGTCATTTATCGCCTTCGGCCGCCCGTGTGAACCTTTCCAGGAGGGTACCCTGTAGATCCAGCGCTTCAACGACTCTCCGTCAACTTTCCGCACAACAAGGCCCGCCTTCATCCGACTCAGCTTCCGGACGGGATCAACAATGATAAAAGTTTTGTTAGCTATTGCAGCTAAGAATGAAGTTAAAAAAGACATACCTAGAGAGCAAGACAATTCCACTCCCTTCGGACTCAAACCGAAATAGCAAAGAAGGTTTCCTCTACTAACATATTCACATGGAAAGAGGAATCGCTAATTAGTCAGATTATCTACTGATAAGAAGGTGTATCTTTGTTGGGTTCTAATACCAGTTGGGGGAGAAATGTTGTTATCCATGTGGTTGTTGTTGGACAAGATAAAGGAGAGGGAGATCGAATAAAGAAGTATTGTGATTTTCAGGATTTTGAGGAAGTAGGGAAACAACTTAAAAACTTAAGAGGACGAGAACCAAAGTAAAATAATCCATTTTCTACCCTCATATTGAATAAAAAGTAATGAAAGTTCAATGGTGTAAGAGGAATGCTTAGATACCTAAAGACGATAATCACTCCACACAATAGTCGGAAAGCATTGGGAGTAAATTGGCTTATAGGTATGTTGGGATGGGTAGAGATTTCCTCAAAGAACATGGAGAAAGAGGGAAACATAAACAGCGCCGAGGTTATTCAAAAAAGAATGTTGTATAACCCCGAGGTGGTTGATTAGGGCAATTAATGCGAAGGTTTGGGGAAATTGATCCCATACTCATGTGGAATAATATAAAAGGGGCATATTAAACCCTTCTCAACCAAGATGGCCTTGGGCCAGGACTACCAGAACTCCTTGCCAGATTTTAAAAATTTCAAGTACATATTTTAAATTTGAATATATATATATATATATATTTCTAAAATCAAGTACGTTTTTTTCCCTATAATCAATTATGTTTTTTTCTCGTTTCCTCGCCGAAGCCCTAGCTCTCTCGTCGACTCACCCTCACGATTCTCCTCGCTGAAGGCCCGAAGCCCTCCCTCGTCGCCTTCCCTCCCTCGTCGCTTCTCTCAAAAGTGCCCTCCATCAGCGAGATGAGCACTCTTTGACTCTCGTTTCCCTTGTTAATTTTCCCTGTTGTGTCTTTCCCTCCCTCGTCATGACGAAGCTCCCTTGCCAGTAAACACTCATGTTTTTCAGTTTCTTGTAAATCATGTTTTGTTTCTACACAAATTGACTTAAGTATCTAAGGATGTTAGATAGATGCGACTAATTCTTTTCTTTAGATTTCGCTTTGTATTCTTTGCCTTACTGAAAAAGACGGGCAGAAGAGCTAGCTAGAGCGAACACAAGAATATTCTGTAGTTAGATCATAATGAAACTAACTTAACCTACTTTATCATTTATCAAAACTTAAGTTAGATCGTTAGTGCTAACCGCACCAACATGTCTAAGTGTGCAGGAGCTTAGGAGCATAGAAAGTCGAGTGAAAGACGCAGCTAGCGAGAAGGATGACACGAGTAGATAGTCGACAGGCTTGGTGCATCCGAGAGACGAAGTACTGCAGAAGAGTACACCGGTGGACGAGAAGAATGTATGCAACGCTCGAGGGACAAGAAGCTAGAGCAGAAGCCTGCTTGAGGAAAAAGCTGAAAATTAGATCAGGTAAGCCCTATTTCGGTTGTCCGCAATCACCCAGGCGATTGGAGCAGCAGAAGAGCGAAAAAGCTAATGAAGACTACTGGAGGCGCCCTCAACAAGGGTTGAAGGCACCCTCCATAAGTATGGAAGACGCCCTCCATGAGTATGGAAGGCACCTTCGACCAGTCAAAGTAGTCGTTCATAGTGGATAAAGCTTTATCCATTGCGCCTCGCTGGAGGCGCCCTCCAAGCCTTTTGGAGGGGCCCTCAAGTTACGGATAAGATTTTTCAGGGGCTATAAAAAGACTCCTGGACCTATGAAATATGTATCAACTCTAGCTTTCATTTCCTAGCATATTCCTGAGCTTTTGAAAAGTGTAATAGGCTTTTCCGGCTATACAAAGGAGATCTTTTAGTGCTTTCCTTTGCTTTGGATTAACAACCGCCTAGGTTGTAACCAAGTAATTCCTTTGTGTCTTTATTTATTTATTAATTGATTAACTTCAGAAGTGTGCTACTAATCTGAGTTGAAGATCGAGGAAGGATTTTATTTCTCTATTTTAGGCAATTTACCCCCACTTGTCGCCCCCGCTGCGCCAACAATATGTGATCTTAATGCCTATAAGGCATAGAATAAGGACTCTACTACTAAGAGAAACTTGATCAGTTCTATGGATAATTACTTCATTTGTGAGTATGAGAAGTTACCAACGGATCATGCTGTCTAGGTTGCCCTTAGAGAGAAATACAATGGAGTGAGCCTGAGTGAGCTTCGAGAACTAATTATTAAGTTTAATAACTACAAAAAGTGTCTGAATATCACCATGACCCAACACCTGAGGGAAATGATAAATATAACTCCAGAATTAAAAGTTGTTGAACATGAGTTAACTAATGAATAATAGGTTAAGGCAGCAATCTATTCCCTTTCTGATTCTTGGGAGATGATGAAACAAAATCTTACTCGTAGCAAAAGTATCATAACTTTCGTTGATATCTCACAACATGTTGAATTGGAGAGAATAGAATCCACTAGGATTTTTGGGGAGGCTTTTGTATCTTAAGGGTTAAGGCTCTGTTGGATCTAAGAATAAGAAAAAAATGGTTCAATAAGGGAAAGGGAATGACAAAGGGAAAGGAAGTTGGTACTACTGCTACTGTTGGGCTAGGCCGAAATAAGAAGAAATTCCAAAAAGGAAGAAGTATGGACAGAAACCTAAAAAGCAAGCTAACTTGCTATAATCATGGCAAGAAGGCCTCTTTGCTCGAGAATGCATCGAGCCAAAAAGGTAGATCTATATTATCTTATATTCATGATCATCTTGTTTCTAGTACAGTGTTGTTAACTGATTCTTATCCTTTGTAAAATATATATTCAGGGGCAACAAACCATATAGCTTGTGAATGAACCGTATTCGTGGAGTATCATTGGATACCAACTGGCAATAAGTGGATATATGTGGGCAATAATGCAAAAATTAAAGTCAAAGGAATTGACACTTACAAACTCAGCCTATGTTGTGGATGTATCTTGTTTCTATATGATGTCCTTTGTGCTCTTGAAATTTAAAAGAATTTAGTTTGTGTTACATGTCTTCTTAAATTGGGATATTGTATGAACTTCTACCGTAGGTGTGTGAGACTTTCTATTGATTCTGTATTAATAGGATATGATTTATAGATGAATAGTTTTATGATTCTTGATGTAGAACTGAATACTAATTATAGAATTGATGGTTGTTGATCCCGTCCGGAAGCTGAGTCGGATGAAGGCAGACCTTGGTGTACTGGATGTTGACGGAAAATCGCTGAAGCGTTGGATCTACCTGGTACCCCCCTCGAAGGGTTCACACGGGCGACTGACGAAAAAATGACCAGGACGATGACGCTGTTGCTCTACGCATACTCAGACGAGCCCACAAGTCGTTAGAGACCAGAAACTAGGGAAAAAGTCCCTGGGTCAGGCCCTTCGACGCTCAAGTCAGGTACTTTTCTCCCAAAAATCACAGAGAAAGGACGAAAAGTAAAGACTAGTGAGAAATGACGAGTGAGCGTACCTACATAAGGGACAAAACATCCCTTTTTATACTACAACGAATGTCTCTGGGACCTGGCGAGTGTCAGGGAGTGTCAGCTGTCAGGCTTTGTCTGGCGGTGATTGACACGTGGCTCTTCCTAATAGGCTGGCATCAAAACCAAAGGCGTAGCAAGCCCCGACTGTTAGCATATTCCCTGACACATTGATTGTGCTCTGACATTCTCTGACAAGCGGTTACGATTCCTTGGCTTGTTTGTCCTGTAGTGCCTAAATGCTGGGTCTACCTCCTGACCTACTTCGATCCACTACTATCCATGGCTTTTACGTCCCGACCTGCACGTCTAGTCTGTGTCCAAACCTATTTACTATTTACTACTATCCATGGCTTGTACATCCCGACCTGCACGCTCGGTATATGTCCAGACCTGTTTACTGTTTACTGCTATCAATGGCTTATATGTCCCGACCTGCACGCCCAGTCTATGTCCAGACCTGTTTACTGTTTACTGCTATCCATGGCTTGTACATCCCGACCTACACGCCCAGTCTGTGTCCAGACCTGTTTACTATTTACTGCTATCCACGGCTTGTACGTCCCGACCTGCACGTCCCGTCTGTCTCTAGCCCTGTTTACTGTTTACTACTATCCATGACTTGTACGTCCCGACTTGCACGCCCAGTTTATGTCCAGACCTGTTTACTGTTTACTGCTATCCACGGCTTGTACGTCCTGACCTGCACGCCCGGTCTGTGTCCAGACCTGTTTACTGTTTACTGCTATACATGACTTGTATGTCCCGACCTGCACGCCCGGTCTGTGTCCAGACCTGTTTACTGTTATCCACGGCTTGTACGTCCCGACCTGCAAGCCCGGTCTGTGTCCAGACTTGTTTAATGTTTACTGTTATCCACGGCTTATACGTCTCGATCTGCACGCTCGGTCTGTGTCCAGACCTGTTTACTGCTATCCACGGCTTGTACGTCCCGACCTGCACGCCCGGTCTGTGTCCAGACCTGTTTACTGTTTACTGCTATCCACGGCTTGTACGTCCCGACCTGCACGCCCAGTCTGTGTTGGGTTTTTCGGGTCGCGAAAACCATTTTTTCGCGTCGCGGAAACCCCGAATCACCCATGCCACTGGATCTCGTGCGAAGGATAGATTTCAAAATTTACATGTATGAGTTTCTACTTAGATCTACTTCTAGATCTACGTGAAGAAAAGGTTATACTTTGAAGCGCGCCCTTAGCGAATCCCGCTCGTCCAAGGTGCCGGATCTCTAGACCGTCAAGCGTACGGTCCTCTAGAAGTATCCACACGAACAATCCTTGATGGAGAAGACCAAACAAAGGTGTGCTAGCACCTTGTCTTGTTCGGCCAAGAGAGGAGGAGAGGGAGAAGAGAGAGCTCCAAGAGGAAGAAGATGTGAATGCACTTGAATGAGAAAAATGAATTCTCTTCCCATTCAAAAGTGGTCGGCCACTTCCCAAGTGTAACCCCCAAATTTTGCATTAAGTGCAATTAATGTGAAGCCATTAAAGAGAATGACTTTGTAACTTCCATGAGGTGACACCCTATGATGATGTGGAGTAACATCATTAGTCCACATCAATGCCAACTCACCAATGAGGTGGCATAAAGTCAAGTCAAACTTGACTTTTTATCTTCCTCTCAAGTCAAGTTAAATTTGACCAAATCTCTTCCATGGTTGATTTAATCTAACCATTTGATTCAAACCAACTTAATATAATGAATCTAATTCATTAAATTAAGTTTATCTAATGAGTCATAATCTAAATTAGACTCATTGAATACATGTATCAACTTGAGTCCAACTCAAGTTAGCCCAATTAGGATTACTCTTAATCCAATTTGATTCATCAAATGAATCTAATCCTCTTGGTTCATCATATGAACCTAGTCTCCATCTAATTGTCCTTAGTGTGTGACCCTATAGGTTCTTGTAACGTTGGCAATGCCCCTAAACCCATTTAGGAGCATAAGTAATGAGCGGTATCTAGCAACACATCATTACTACCCAAGTTACAAGAATGTTGAGATCCAACATCACCTTGTGACTACTAATTGTGACCCCTCACAATATATGACAAGTGTTCTTCTATCAGACATCTAGATTGATTAATGTGAGGCATAGACCGTGTCATCCTCTGATCAAACTAAATCTTGAACCCCAAGTAGACTCACTAAATCAAATGAGCTCAATATCTCATATTGACTCATTTGGGCATGGTCATGCACTTCGTGGTCTCACTCTATCAAGAATACCGATGTCTCTCCCGTCATATAGGAGGGATAGATCACATCTACATCACTCACATCTCTCTGCATAATTCGTTACATACCCAATAATCGCCTTTATAGTCCACCCAGTTACGGGTGACGTTTGATGAAACCAAAGTACATAACTCCTTATGTAGGGAACCATGGTGACTTCAGGTCTAAGGACTAGTAGTCATACTAATAGTCACATGAGAAAGTATATGACACTCATATAACGATCAATGATACTTTCTCATCCCGGGTCATTCAGTATACATTCTCCAATGCATACCCATGTGTCAACTTGATATCTCCATATCCATGACTTGTGAGATCAAGTCATCGAGTTGACCTACATGCTAGTCTTATTGCATTAACATTGTCCCTGAATGTTAATACTCGACTAGGAATGATTAAGAGTAGTGTTCCCTATATCATCTCACTATCGATTCAACCAATCGATTGATATAGGTAAGAACCTTCTACTCAAGGACGTTATTATACTTAGTTTATTTGGCACCAATACAAGTAAGTATAATAACCAAAAACCAAATGACTTTATTTATATAGAATATGATACAACAAGTCCAAAATACAATCATCAAATGATTGGCTCTAGGGCTCTAGCTAACAGTCTGTGTCCAGACCTGTTTACTGTTTATTGCTATCCACGGCTTGTACATCCCGACCTGCACGCCCGGTCTGTGTCCAGACATGTTTACTGCTATCCACGGCTTGTACGTCCCGACCTGCACGCCTGGTCTATTTATTCTATGCCCAGAGCCCTCTTTCCTTTACCCTTACTTGACTTATGAGCTCAATCCTCAACTGTACCTGGCCTGTGGGCCCTGTCCTTGACCGCTATTAGGGCTGCCCCGTGTCCGACTTAAACTCCCATCCTTGGACCGCCCCACCAGCTGAGACTTGGACCCTGGTCCTGTAAACTTGACTTTTGACCAGCCACGGAGGCTGGACTTCTGACCTCCACGTACACTTGACTTCTAACCTCCACATAAGCCTGACTTCTGACCTCCATATAAGCTTGACTTTTGACCCTCCTGTGATCTTGACTCCTAACCCCATCACCTTACTGACCCCACGAACATGCACCGTATCAGTTGTTTTTCAAATATTACTCTTACTAGTGATACTGATATTTATGTTCAAGTTTGGCATGCTTGATTAGCAAATATCAGACATGAACGGATGAATAGATTAGCTAAAGAGGGTCTGCTAGGCACTCATGTTAAGATTAACTTATTTGTGTGTGAGCATTGTCTTACTAGAAAAATAACTAGAAAACTATTTGATTAAATTATTAGAGCTGAATCACCATTATAATTAATTTATTCAAACATATATAGTCCAATGAATGCGAGGCCTATACATGGAGCTTCTATTTCATTATATTTATTGATAATTTCACACATTTTGGTCATGTGTATTTAATTTCTCATAAATTTGAGGCATTAGACTGTTTTAGATATTACTTGAATGAAGTTGAGAATCAAATAGATCAAAAGGTTAAAACCTTATACACAGACTGTGAAGGTGAATATTTGTCTAATTAGTTTAAAATAATATGTAATGATAAAAGGATTATTAGACAACTAATAATCCAGAAATTTTATAGTAAAATGGGGTTGTTGAAAGAAAAAATCTATCTCTTCTAGATATAGTTAGGTCTATATATATTAGCTAAAGCTAATTTGCTAATTTTTTATTGAGGAGATGCATTATTAGCAACAACTTATATACTTAACTGATTATCTTCTAAATTTATTTTATTTACCCCATATGAATATCGCATAAGCAGAAAACCCAATTCAAGTCATTTATGACCTTGGGGGTCAACTGTTTATGTTCATGATAAGACTCACAAATATGAAAAAATAGGACCTAGATGTAAAAAGTACATTTTTATAAGGTATTCTGATACCTCCAAAGAGAACAATATGATGGAATTATGTCTGAAATAGAGTCGAGAGATGTAACTTTTCTCGAAACTGACTTCCTAGTGAGAGGTGACATATATTAAACTATTCCTCTATTTGTAATCGAGGAGAAGAATGATACTTCATCAATGAAGGTATCACAAGAGATGCCTAATTCTAGTGGGAGTGATTTGTCAATTAATTAGTTGATTTCTCAATAGTCCAACTTACGAAGAAATAGTCGTAAGATTATTATTTGGAAAATGTTTGACATTGATAATAAGACCTTAATGATTCTCCCATTTGATGATGAAGGACCTCAAACTATTGAAGAAGCATTGAGATGCCCAATTAGAGAAGTGTGGAAAGTTTCAATCGATGAAAAAATAGAGTTAATGAAAAAGAATCAAGCTTGAGAATTAGTTGATCTTCCTCTAAGACGAAAGGTTATTGAAAATAAATGAATTCTCAAAATTAAGAGAAAAGCGACTGTATCAATTGATCAATACAAGAGTCATTTGGTTGCAGAAGATTATATTCAATAAGAGAGTATTGATTTTGAAGAGATATTTTCTCCCGTCGTAAAATTTATGACAATTCATATCATTTTATCTATAGTAGAAAATTTTGATTTAGAATTACATTAGATGGATGTAAAGACAACTTTCCTAAAATGTGAGTTTGACAAAAAAATCTATATGACACAACCAGAAGATTACATTGTTGAAAATCAAGAGGAAAAAGTGTATAGACTTAAAAAGTCTATTTATAGTCTAAAACTAGTATCAAGATAATAAAACATAAGATTTAATAAAATTATTTTATCTTATGGATTTAAAATGATCAATGAAGATCAGTGTGCCTATTTAAAAAGGGAGAAAAAAAGCTTATCATATTATCATTAAATGTTGATGATATATTACTAATTGGGAGTAACATAGAGTTTGTAATAAAAGTCAAAGCATGACTTTTATTACAATTTGATATAAAAGATATGCAAGAAATTGTATACATCTTTGAAATAAAGATTATAAGAGATGAATCAAAAATACTTTTAGATTTGTCTTAAGGCTACATTTAGTAGGATATAATCTGCCTTGTAATGTAATCAATATTACATTATAAGATTGATTATTTTGTTTGGTTTAATTTTAAACTTGTAATGTAATGTAATCTTGATTACAAAAGGTAGTGAAGTTTTGTAATCTGGATTACAAAGTAAATACTATGTAATCGAATTACATTACAAGGTCATCGTTTAACCAAAATTTAAATGGCGAATATACCCCTAGTCCACCGTGGTCGCCATCCACTGCCGTCGGCTGCCGCTGCCCACCGCCGTCGGCCCCGCCGGTGATCACCGCCGGCCGCCAGCGACCACCGCCGGCCACTGGCGACCATCGTTGGCTGTCGCCACCGCCGGTTGTCTCCCGCCGACAGCCGCTGCCGTCGGCGATCGTCGTCGGCGACCACCGTCGATCGCCGCCGGCGATCGTCGTCGTCGCCGGTGGCCGATGGAGGGGCTCTGGCAGAGGTGCGGCGACCATCGGTAGAGGTCGTAGGATATTTTTGTCATTTTATAATAATATAAATTATATTCTTTATAAAAAATAATGGACATCAAACAAAAGAATGTAATCATCCTTATAATCAAAAATTACATACATTACATTATCAAACGTAGTAATATAATCAATATTACATTATATTATATTACAAATTTGATTAAATTACAAGCAAGATTACATTACATCCAATCAAACGTAACCTAAAAGACTTATATTATTAAGATACTAAAATACTTCAATACGTTAAATTACAATATTGAACATACACTTATAATAAATAATAAAGATACTCTTGATCTTGATTTTAATTCTTAATTCTCGTACTTCTTAGGATATGAGATAGTTTTGTTTACTTATTTTATTATCATTCATCTTTCATCCTTAAATTTTATATTTTCTTATTATTTTATTATTTTTTATAATCCTATAAATGATTGATCCGATTGAAATTTTTGTAAATCAAGAAATCAAATCTAACAATCATATGGATTTTTTCTTTTTAATCAAGATTTGACTTTTATTCAATTTTATAAATTTATCGTGTAATTATCAACTCGGCTACGTCGTGAGATTATTCTGGTTACTTAAATGTTGCGCGCGGTGTCAATCATCTTTCATTATATTCTACACATTTTTGTTTCAAAACTTCCTTCGCCAATAAATCCCACCGATCGAATCTGAACTGCTAGGTACATGATCACGGGCCCTAGTTCTTCTCTGAGATCTTTGACCGTCTCACCTCAACGAAGCACACTGACAGGCAACGACTGAGACGGGAATCTCGTTGACTTAGTGACAGTACGTAAGAGATCATTGATGACGGTCGGTTTAATTTGGATCCTCATCGTCATTCAACCTTTGACCAATCTCCCACTCCAAGGCCACCTTTCCACACTAATTCCCTCTTCTTCACTCGCTTCTTAATTTCCTGCTTCTCGCATGCATACTTCCGAGCAACGTTAGAAGAATTAATTAATGGATCCAGTTCAAGGGCCTCATCGTTCCGCACTGCCACTGCTGCCTTCCTCTTCCTCCACCTTCCCCTTCTTAGCCATCACTGCCTTGGGCATCCTCTTGATCAGCGCCGTTCTCCTCCTCTCCTACTACGTCTTCGTCGTCGAGTGCTGCCTTGACTTGCCGTCGTCCCACCGTCGCGGTGGCCGCCGCATCCCTCCGGAGGCCTGCGGCCTTGAGCCGGCGATCATTCGCTCCATCCCTGTCGTCAAGTTTGTGAATTCCGGCCAATTAGAGCACTGCGCCGTGTGCTTGAGCGAGTTCCGAGAGGAGGAGCGGATCAAGGTCCTCCCTCGCTGCTCGCATCACTTCCACATCGATTGCATCGACACTTGGCTTCAGTTCAATCCCAAGTGCCCGTTGTGCAGGTCGGAGGTCTCGTCCATCTTCCCGACTGACCACATCGTGGTTCTTGCTCCTCGCCGAGACGGGCGAGACCAGGGCGAGGTGACAGAAACAGGTCCGGTGAGGACGAAGGGGAGGAGGCTTGACGGGACGGGGAGCGCGGGGGACGATTGCATTGATGTGAGAGTTGGTGTGGTGGAGTAGTTTCATGTTCAGCAGCCAGCGAACACCGTTCCCTGTCTTTGTTTGCATTTTATTTCATTGTATTCTACTATATTTGAACATTCTTTCAGATAAATTTGGAACACACATGATGAAAATTCTTTCCATGATCCATTTGTTGTTAAAGTTTTTGGAATTTTTAAAAATAGTTAAGATTTTTGTCTTTTTTATCAAGGTATCAGCTAAGTATTCTTTAAATCATCAACTAAGAAAATTGTATGTGAAAATTACACTGAGAAGAAGCTATAGCTTACACATTAACTAAAACTCAATTCAACTAGGCAATCACTCCCAAACATGGAGCCAATTCTAGAAAATGAAATCAAGGGCCCTGTTTTTTGTTTTCTTATTTTAACAGAGCCATGTAGCCTGTTGCTGGGGTTTCTGGAGGTGCAAACAAAATTTTGATGCATATATACTCAATCAGTTTCCAAGTTCCAACAAATAATCGAGTTAGAAACATGTTGCCTGTATCTAACTTGAGGAAGATAAAAGCAAAAATCCAAAGATGCAATCTCTGAAGCACATATAGTGATATAGATAAAAAAACAATAATTCCAGAAAATTATCTGATTGTGGAATAGGTATAGTATTAATTCTGCTTGTAAGAGAAGAGTAACAACCATAAACTGTGGTATAGTTAATTAGTAAATAAGACAAAATATAAGATTTGCAGGTGCACCACATGTTTTCAGAAGAAATTAGCCAAGACAAACAACAAGATGAGGTAGAATAGAACAATCCATGCTTAATAGCCCTTGTTATTTATTGGCATGGAGAATGATTCTATAGAACATGTCTTCTTTGTATGCCCACATGCTTCGCCATCCTGGTCTTTGATTCATCTATTTACCAGTGGAGTTTCATTGTTCATTACTAGGTATTCTGGTTCATGGATGTTGGAGGGGAATGATCTTAACAAACAATCTGAGGCTATCTTATTAACTGTCATTCTCAACTCCTTTTTGTATCTATGGTTATATAGCAACGATGCTTAAGATAAGAGTGGTTCTTCACCAAAAGTAATTTGGACCAGAGTTTCATCATTTACTGAAGCTTATATATGTGTAAGAAAAACGATTGATAAAAAGGATGGTTTAGTTCAATAATCTCCCAGTATTCCTAAATTACCGGCATCCTTACATCATGACAAATCATGGCTATTTTGTGATGGATCATTTCTTTCAAGCGACAGAGATGCAGGTAGTGGATTTATATAGCAACATTCAAATGGTAAAACAGTCGTTGCTAGAAGTTCATGTTTCATGGAGTATTCTCTGTATATGCAAAAACTTTAGCATTGCTGAATATTTGGATACAAAAAAAAAAAAGAAAATGGAGGAATCTTATTATATACTTAAAGAGAATGACTTAAATTTGTATCTTGAGGGAAGTTTCTGTAACTCCTTAGCAATTAGTAAATTTGGTAGCTGCATATAAATCCTTAGTATTCTGTTCTGGTAAGGATTATTCTATTCTGCACATATATTAGTTAGCTTAGCTAGTATTACTGACAAAAATCACTTTAGGAGTTTTGAGAAATGCAATATTTTAACTGGTAATGCATGCAATATTACTCATGAATGAATAAGTAGTTTATTTTAAAATAAATAATATGAGTAGAAACAGCATATCGTGACACAGCAACATCTTAAGCTTGAACAGTTGAAACTTATCGAACTCTCCTCTTTTAAGTGCAAGTAAATAATCATACCAATCATGATTAAAAAGATTGATGTTTAGAGACAATATAGAAGCTAATCAGGATGGAACTAACATTTTTTTAGAAAAAAAGAAGGAATTACCTGTTTCTTCCAGTAGATCAGATCAGACATATTTAAAGTACTATAGATGATTTTTCCATCATCTAAAATGCACTAAGAGTAGAAAATTGATATGAGACTATTGTATTATATTTTAATAAAATGTAACATTTTATGTTTATTATATTTACTTTAAATCTATGTAAATTTGAATAAATATAATAATATCCTAGAGTGGTAGATTTTGTTCTATAGCATATCAATTAATTAAATTAATTGTGAGAGACTATAGATATATAGAACGCTACTCTCAATCATTCCTAGTCAAATATTAATATACAAGGGCAACATTAATGCATTGAGATTAACATATAAGTTAACTGATAATTTAATATCACAAGTCATAATTATATAAGATATCAAGTTAACACATGAGTATATATTAGAGACTATATACTAAATTAATCTGCCATGAGAATGCTTCATAGATTATTATATGAATGACACAAACATTCTCATAATGGCTATTAGTATAAGCAATCCTTGACCTAAAGTTACTATATTTTTCTATATAAGGAGTTGTGTATTTTAGTAACGACAAAGATTATCTATAACAAGGTTGATTATAAAGCTGTTCACTAGGGGTGTGAGTAACGAGAAGGGGTGTGAGTAATGTAGATGGAATTTGTCCCTTCCATATAACAAAAGTGATATTTGTAGTCTCTTTGATTAAATAAGACTATTAAAATGCATGATCATACTCAAATAAGTCAATATGAGATATTAAACTTCTTTGGTTAAGTAAGTCTACTTAGAGATCAAGAAACACATAAATTGATGAGAAAATGACATGATCTATGCCTTGTAAATCATTCTAGATATCATGGACAAAATGAGTAAATTATGCAATAAAATAATCATTGATAGATTAGGTTGGATCTACGTACAACATTCTCGCCACTTGGATGATCATAATGCATTGCTAGATACAATTCATTATTTGTGTTTTAAAAATGTGATTTTAGTGTAACTGTCAAATGTTATGAGAACTTATTAGGTCATACATAGAGAGCGCATCAATTTTAAAATTTATTTTATTTTAGTATGACTAAAATAAAGTGGGTCTAGGTTTTAAGTCTGAAATTAATTTTGGATCTTAAATTTGCTATATTAATGGGTTAATCTAATAGGGTTTTATTGGATTACTGATGAATTTAATTTGATCTTAAATTTATTGGATTAATAGTTAATTCAATATTTATTTGGGCTTTTTAAATAAGTCCAAAGAAGCCCAGTTATTAGATAAAGTCTTATTAGATAAGACTTAGCCACATTTTACAATTCTTATTAGATAATACTTCAAAATTGCTTAGGTTAAGAGTATGATCTCAACTTATATATGCACATGGTAGCTAGCACTATATGTACGACAAAGTGAGTCTCCAATTGTGCTCGTGAGACTGGCGGCAACTCTACTCGTATGGATACTAGAGAGGCACGAATACTATGATCGTGTTTAGATCGACTTAACTCTCTAGATTCACAAAGGTTCTGCATAACTAGAGATATCTTTCTATACCAACAATATAATTAGAATTAGCATATGGATATTTGATGTATTCCTTTTTCTACTGCATTTTAATGCTTGATTTCGCTTCGGATCCCAACAGTATGATTAGTATCCTGCAGCTCAGAAGTCTACGTGCACAGTTCGTTCGTCTTCCTTTGGCATTTACAATGACAATGCCACTTCTACATGTTTATGAAATAGCCTCAATCTGATACGAGTCAAGAGGACAAAGCCCTGTGAGAACTTTGATTCTAATAGACCCCCATAGTGGTTAAAAGTAGAGAGATGCAGAAAAAAACATGAGAGCACAAATAAAAATGAGAACTTAAGCAATAAAACACACAATAACTTACAAGGCCTCCACTGAATTCCCCAGCAATAACAATTTTTAGTTTCTCCAACTTTTCATCATTAGATGGCTGAGATGAATCAGATGCATGCCCAATGACAGACTGATAACTATGAAGTGCACGAGAAATGACTAGTTGCAAAATGCCCAATGCCCAACTTTTCATCCGTTGGTCATTTTCATAAACAAGTAACTATGAAGTGCACGAGAAATGACTAGTTGCAAAATGCATGATACAGTACTGATAACTGGACGCTAACACATTTACATCTCAAAGAAAAAAAGCAATGACAATCCATAACCATAAGAAAAGATCACCAACGCCGTACAAATGTTGCAACTTAATAGATTGCAATCGACTAGTCAAAAAATTAGATCCATTTGATTAAATTAATAAAATAAAAATTATTGATTAGATTAATTCTTCTTTTATCTGGCTGAAAAGAATAAAATTGAAGATATCGGTTTGGTCTATACTCTTGCTACCAAGGAGACGGTGCCTTTATGAGTGGACGGTATTTGTTGTTAGATGAGCGATTGAATTGACAGGTTTTGACAGTTTCAGCATGCTCTATAGTAAATGTATTTAGTATTTGTGGCAGTGGGCCGTTGTCATTCGTTGCTATTTTTGACGACCTTAATTTGGAGAAAATGAATCTACGTCCAATAATCAATCGGAGAAACATACCATGTACTACATCATAATTGAACTTTAATCACTCGGCGCGTGGAACATATTTCTTCTATACTTTGGCTATTTATACTAATAACTAATAATTATTCATGATTTATTTCTTCTATGTTGGCTTAGAAATGAATTGATGAGGGCACTGGGACAAGCGAATCATATTTTTTTTTATCACATAATTGAACTTTAATCATGAATATTTAGGACATCCATAATTAAAGCTGCAATTGAATTGAACATTCATGAACAAATTTGATATTCAATTTAATAAGAGGTTATTTAATACACACAAAATTGATTAAATAAATAAACTTGAACAATGTGTAAAAGTAAATAAATAAGATTGAACACATATGTGTTCAGATCATTAACGTTCGTGAACAACACATGAACAATGTTTGTAAGCTATGTTCATTAATAAAACTCTTATATGTTAATATCCTAAGGTAGTTTTGATGTGATCAACTAAGTCAGGTTAGGTCCTATTGGTATTTAACCCGTGTCTAAGTGTGCAGGAACTTAAGAGCGCAGAAAGTCGAGTGAATGACGCAGCTAGTGAGAAGGACGACACGGGAGAGAGCCAACGGGCTCGATTTATCCAAGGTACGAGGTGCTGCGGAAGAGTATGCAGGCGGATGAGAAAGAGACGCACGGCGCTTTCAAGGGACGAGAAGCCGGAGTAGAAGACTGCTCGAAGGCAGGAAAATGAGTTCTGGTGAGCCCAATTCCAAATGGCCGAGATCACCTAAGTGAGCAGAGCCGGAGCGAAAGACCCGGACCAATACGAGCGGAATCAGAGCGGAAGACCGAGACCGAAAGTCAACAAAATGTTGACCTTTTGGCCCAGGGCACCCCAACCCAGTCTGAGGCACCCGGAACCCCTCCGAGCATCCGGACCCAAAAAATTAGCCAAACGTGACGTGGCGCGTTGCATTGCGATGGGGATAAAGTTTTATCCCCCTAGAGGTGCATGGAACCCTTCCAGGCCCCCTGACCAAGACTATAAATACAACCCTGATCCCAATGTTCAGAACAACACTTGTAATTGATTCCATTTGAGTCTAGCTTTGCATTTTGAGTGCTTTAATTGTTGTAAGAGGCTTCTCCGCCTGAAGGAGACATTAGTGAGCTTTTCATCTTCTTTGGATTAATAACCTCCCCAATTGTAACCAAGTAAACCTTTTGTGTCTCTTCCTTTCTTTATTTAGTCTCTTATTTCTTTTATGCAAGTATTGATTCTTATAAAGGTATAAAGTTCTAGGAAGGTTCATTTTCCTTTGCAGGGTTATTCACCCCCTCTAACCAGTCGCTAAGTGTCCTACAATTGGTATCAGAGCGGGTTCACTTCAGGACTGTCGAATAAAGCACACGAGATGGCCGAACTGAACATCTATCCACCGAAGTTCGAGGGGGGATTCGCAAGCTGGAAGAAAAAGATGGAGATAATTTTTAAAACAGATTTTGAATTATTAATCATTATGAAATATGATTTTGTAGCCCCGAAAGATAAAAAAGAATATCAATAGACGAAGAAGGAGCAAGCCGACTTCGTAGCAAACGACAAAGCAGAGTTTCACCTGCTTAGCATTTTATCGCCTTAAGAAGTCAACCTGATCGGAGCCTACGAGTCAGTAAAGGAGCTATGGGAAAAATTCCTGGAACTGCACGAAGGGACCTCGGAGGCAAAACTCGCGAGACGGGATCTGCTCAGGAACCAGATCAGTAACATTAAGTTAGAAGAAGGTGAAACCGTTGTACACATTTACTCAAGAATAAAAGAACTCATCACCGGACTCACGAATCTCAGAGAAAAGGTAAGCAACCAAGATTTGCTAAGGTACGCGCTTAACGCATTTCCTAGGACTACTGAATGACATCATTAGTAGATGTTTATAATATATCTAAGGATCTAGAATTAAGTATGTTAGAAGAATTATTTTCAATATTTGAAGTCCATGAAATAAGATGTGTAGATCCGAAGAAGGAGCCAAGGCACAACGTTGCCTTAAAGGCAAAAACGAGCGAACGAGACTCTGAATCTTCTCTCGGATGATGAAACGACGTTCGTAGTAAGAAAATTTAAAAAATTCTTTAAATCTAATAAATTTAGTCAAGTACAAGGTAGAAAAAGGAAAAGAAATGTAAAGTGTTATTACTGCAATAAAGAAGGGTACGTGAAAGATAACTGCCCAAAATTGAAGAACAAAGACAAGTACAAGGATAAGAAAAATAACAAGAAGATAGCCCAGAACAAGTATAAAACTCTAAAGGTGACATAGGATGAAACATCATTTGAATCAGAGCGATTGAAGCAATCGTCGGACTTGCGCTAGTGGCAAGTCACCAAGAAGACGAAGATGAAGGAAACTTGTCTGAAATGAGCATCAAGAGCATCGATAAAGGGGGAGTAACTATTGGTGCGGGAAGCATCCGACGATCGAACCAGTGTTTTGATTATGCCAAAGAGTTCAAGTTAAGTTGGTTTGTTATCTAATGTGTGTGAATAAGGTTGCAGGAAAGTCCTAACTGCGGTTAGGTAGGTGGAAAACCCTAGGGGGTGGTAGCCCTAGGTGATGGAAAACCCTAAGAGGTGGTAACCTTAGGTCCTAGGGGTGGTAACCCTAGGTGGACGAAAACCCTAAGGGGCGGTAACCTTAGGTCCTAAGGGGGTGGTAACCCTAGGTGGAGGAAAATCCTAAAGGGCGACAACCTTAGGTCCTAGGGGGTGGTAATCTTAAGTGGTGGAAATCCTAAGGGGGGCAACATTAGGTCATAGGGGGAGGTAACTCTAGGTGGCGAAAAATCCTAGGGGGAGATTGTTAGGATCGATGTACTCGGCTAGAGAGGGGGGGTGTGAATAGCCGACCCCAAATTCTTCGCGTTTCTTCCTACGATTAGGGTTAGCGCAGCGGAAATGAAACCGTAGAAATGAAAAGGAAGAAGACAAACCTCAAACTCGATGGATGTAACGAGGTTCGGAGATATACTCCTACTCCTCGGCGTGTCCGTAAGGTGGACGAGCCCTATCAATTCGTCGGTGGATGAGTCCCCGGAGAACCGGCTAATAAGTACTCCTTGTGGGTGGAGAAACCTCGCCACAATAACTTGCAACAGCAATATGGAAATACAAAGAAGAGCAAGAACAAAATACACAATGAATGTACAAATACTCGCTTGCCTTCTCGTCGACTGAAGTCCCGGATGAAGCACCAACTTCACGGACAAATGCCAACAAGCAACTCAGTCGAAGAAGCTCACCCGAAGCTTCGGAGCTCAGCAAAGCTCAATAGCACAGCAGTGAAGAAGCAGAAGCTTCGGACCAGAGGAAGAGTGAGAGAATTACCGCACTGTAGAAGCCCTCAGCCCTCTTATACCTGCATCCACCTGCGAAGAAGAAGCCAGAAGACAGAAGAAGACAGAAGACCGTTGGCTTACAACGGATAGTTCTGGACCGATCAGGCTATGTCCTGATCGGTCCAGGAGGAGTCTGATCGGTCCTTAGGACCGATCAGCCTTTCTCCTTCTTCTCTTCTGTTTGCTTCTTGATCGGTCTTCAGACCGATCAGATAATCCACAGAAGCATTCTGTTTGGTTACTGATCGGTCACCAGACCGATCAGCCGTATCACTGGATCGGTACCCAGATCGATCCAGAACTTGGTTTTTGCCCAAACCAAGTCCCAAGCCTTCCAAACCAACATCCGGTCAACCTTGACCTGTTGGTACATCATGCTTAGCATCCGGTCACTCCCTTGACCTGCTAAGACTCCCCACCAAGTGTCCGGTCAATCCCTTTGACTCACTTGGACTTTTCTCTTCGTGCCAAGTATCCGGTCATTCCCTTGACCTACTTGACCTTCACAACACCAGATGTCTGATCACCCTTGATCCATCTGGATTTTCCCTTGCCCGGCTTCACTTACCAGGACTTTCACCTAGCTTCACTCACTAGGGTTTTCACACTGCCTCACATCCCATCTGCCTTGATCCACTAGACTTTTCCTGCTCGGCTTCACTCACCAGGACTTTCCAACTCCTGGCTTCACTCACCAGGACTTTCACCAACTGCCTGGCTTCACTCACCAGGACTTTCACTTTCACCTAGCTTCACTCACTAGGATTTTCACCTGGCTTCACTCACCAGGATTTTCCCGATTGCCTGGCTTCACTCACCAGGACTTTCCGAACTGCCTGGCTTCACTCACCAGGACTTTTCCTTTCACCTAGCTTCACTCACTAGGATTTTCACTCTGCCTAACATCCCAGTTAGGACTTCCCAGTCAAGTATCCGGTCAACCTTGACCTACTTGACTCTTCTTCATTTAACCTGATCAGACCTTGATCAGTATCTCTCCGCATGGACAACTGCACCTGCATTGTGCATGTCTACATGTCTTTCTGTATTGTCAAACATCGAAACCATGACCAAGGTTTACGCTTGGTCAACTAGGTCAACCTTGACCTACTGGAAATTGCACCAACAGAGATAACCCTAGGTGGCGGAAAACCCTAGGGGGTGGTAACCTTAGGTCTTAGGGGGTGGTAACCCTAGGCAGAAAGTCCAGTAGGTCTGGAGGACCGACTGGCAACAGATATGCTCTCCTGAGTGGAGTAGGTGAGGATGCATTCCTCGCAGAGGGAACAGTAGGCGTCGGTTCGACCTAGGGTTTCTAGTAAGAAATCCGAAGTTAGAATCAGACAACCTGAAAGTTGTCAACTTATTTGTTTTATTTACTATTTGTCTAACTTTGTTTTGTAGAAAATTAACATTTCTGCAGGGTCAGACTTAGCCATGATCGATCGATCGAACGACCTGATCGGTCGACCGAACCGCAACACAAAAGGACCAGATTTCCAGATTGCACACCGCGTGCAGTCGAGGGATCGGTCCACCGAACCTCAGGATTGGTCGACCGAACCAAGAATATGACTTGACCAGATCGAAGCAGAACTAGCGGATCAGATTAGGAGGAGATCATCTGATCAGTCGACCGAACGTGGGGATCGGTCGACCGATCCGCTTCGGGTTAAATCTGATCCCGAGCTTTGAGGATCTGGATCAGTCCTGCAGAGGCTATAAAAGGAGCCTCAGGAAGCAACTTCGAGATAAAACAAGAACTGAACAACCTGTGCTCTTGTACGCTGCTCTGAACGCTCTAACTATGCTCTACGACGCCGACGACCAGGAGCTTCAAACTTAGTATTTCTGTTGTTGGTATAACTTATTTATTGCATTACTTGTACTTCATCGTTGTATATTTGCGAACTTATAGTGATTGTCCAAAGTAAACGCTTAATGAGCGTGGACCTTGGAGTAGGAGTCGCCCAAGACTCCGTACCAAGTAAAAACACTTGGATCTTCTTGTGTGTGTTTTATTTGTTATTCCACTGCATTACTCGAATGTTTTCGAAAATGATAAGTGAAAGCCACGAGCGCTATTCGCCCCCCTCCCCTCTAGCGCGTCTCGATCCAACAGCAACATCAGAAGAAAACAACACTTCAGGGGGAGCTTCAGACTATGGGATCGACAAGGTAAGTTGACAAGGTAAGTTAGGTACGGTCTCTTCCTCCTGATAAGTTATTTCAGTTCGTAAAAATGTTATCAAAAAATTACTATAAGTTAGAAAAATAAAATAAAGAGTTAAAATCAACCTTAGCTATATCTTGTCGATTAGAAGATCTCGATAAAATAAAAATAAAAATAAAAAATAAAAAATTGAAAGCAGAAATAGAAGAATTAAAAAATCATGCATGTTCACATAGTCAACATGTTAGAAAATACAATATATTAAATTGACACTTTAAATACCATAAGGGTCAAATTAGAAAAATATCACAGAAATATATTCCTAAAAAATTATTGATTAATCCTATAAGAAGGAATCTATTTTGAGTTCCAAAATCATATTTAGATTGACTATTTTTGGATTTAGGGCTTTCAGAAAGAAAATTAAATGTTTAATTTTTTTAAATGGCTTTGTCTAGAAGTGATTTGATCCTGTCCGAATCAGGAGTCAAGGGACGCTGGGCACGTGGCGTTTCCTGCGGAATCCTCGAATGCTCCGGTGAACCTGCAACAAAACCGGGCCGGGAGGGGTGTCCCGGCGACGGCCCTCCGACGCTCAAGTCAGGCGAGGAATAACAAAAAGGTGGTTCCCAAATCAAGATTTTTCATACCTCCGGTGAAGAAATGGAGGCCTTATATAGACCTTTGGAGGAGACCCGAATGCCCCGGTCAAATCAACAACATGCCTTTGACCATGCTCAAGTATGGGTCTGTCAGAAGGGCCATGCCCAAATATGGATCTATCAGGAAGATGTTCATGAGACCATACTGCTACTGTACCGACCATTTCACGATGTGACGGCGAGATCCTCCATCGTGCGATTTTGTGTACGGCCTAATCATCAGACATGCTCCTGCTAACATCCTAGATCCAGGGCCGAGCGGATGAGCCGCTCGGCTACCTTTTACCCTCGCCCATATTTCTGCCGAGCGAACTCCCGCTCGGCCCTTATGCTTCTGCCGAGCGGACTACCGCTCGGCCCTTCGATCTCCCAGCCTTGACGTCGGAAACCCAAGCCCTTGGATGGGTTAACTCTAGCTCCGCTCGGACCTACCCCAGCTGCTCGGCTCGCTTAGTTAGCCTACCCTGGGTCTACTGCCGGATCACTTGCCTTCCCTTCAAGTCTAGTCGAAGGAGGCAGTAAGTCCGACTGACTGGACTGCGTGTCCGAGCGGGTAGTCGTCGCCTATAATATTCTTTGAGCCGTTCGGTCCTTACATCAGGTTAGGCCGTTCGGCTATTCAATTGGGATGCCTTGTCGTTCCAGATAAATGTTTATTCGCCTGCATTTCCCGAAAATCGCGCAAAATCTTTCTCATTAAATCACAGCATGCGCGGTATGACGCGCATTAATTGCACTCGGTGACAGAGCGCCACGTGTCGATCCTGGTGTGGCGGCGACGTCACTTACGAGGGGATGCGCTCGTTTGAAATGGACGGCCCGATGGCGTCCTTGTTTCTCGTGCCCTGGATCGGACGGTGGAGGCTGACCTGCCTCTGCAGTATAAAGTCTTCCTCTCCTTCCTTCGCCGCACGCTTGTTTGCGTGTTGCCTTCTGTTCCATTCCATTGCTGCGGCCTCCGGTGATCTAGTGTCTGGGTTTAGGCGGCGATCCCCTCATCGGTGATTCTTCCGACCTCTTTCCTTCCCCGTGAGTCCTCTGCCTTCACTTATTAGGTTTTTCCTGCTCCTTTCGCCCCTTTCCTTCCCCTTTCTTCAATTTCTCGCCATTCTTCCGCTTTTCTGAGATGGCAAGCTCCTCCGCACCCGCTGGTAGCGCTCTGGGCCCTTGGTACTTGACCATGGAGAGCCGATTCGATGAGGAGCACGCCCGGCGCCTCATCCGGACATATGAGCTTCCTGATGACCACGAAATAATCCTAGCCGACGCGACCGATCGGCCACATGACCCGCCGACCGGCTCTATTTGTCTCTTTTTAGACCAATTCCAGGGCGGCCTCAGATTTCCCACTCATTCTTTTATTTTGGAAGTTTGCAACTACTTCCGCATCCCGCTCGGCCAGCTTGTGCCGAATTCCTTTAGGTTGCTGAGCGGGATGGTCGTCCTCTTTAAGTTGCACAGCATTCCTCTCGACCCTAAGATATTCCATTTCTTCTTCTACCCCAAACAATCAGAACCGGGCACTTTTATCTTCCAAAGCAGAATAGGCTTCAAGTTTTTTGATAACATGCCGACCTCCAACAAGCATTGGAAGGAGTTCTTCTTTTACATTCGACTCCCCGATCGGCCAGCATTCCGAACTAAATGGCAAACTGCTGTGCCGACCCAGCCGGAGCTCGGCAAATTCAGAAGCAACCCGGCCTACCTTCATGCGGCCAACTGGTTATCTGGTCAGCGGTACAAAATTGACCAGCTGCTGCTCAAAGGGGTCTTGTACATTTTTGGGTTGTCTCCCGTTCGGGCCAATCTCCCATACCGCATGGGTAAGGATTCTTCATTCCCTTCGCTTTTTTTGTCTAACTGATTTTAATTTTTTCCCCTGCAGCTGAAGTCATGTGGCGCTCTAAGGCTACTGCTCATTTGAAACTGAAGTCCAATGAGATTGAAGCGGCCACCAGGGCACAGTCCGCCCCTGAAACAGAAGCTGCCTCTTCCGATTCTGCGGCGGTTGAGGCGGAAATCGATCCTGTTTCCTCGGCTCCCGCCGAGTTGGGCGTTCCGCATGTCGAGGATCCCCCATTGGAGATGCGGCGGAAACGTCGAAGAGACCTGAACCCTCCGCCGACCCAGGAGGGACTACAAGCGCCGATCGGCGTGACTTCGCCCGACCGCACGCCATCACAGATCGGGACCCCTATGGCGTCGCCACCGGCACAGCCTTCTGGTTCTCCTCCCCGGACTCGTCGTCGCCTGCGACGGTTCGGCGAAACTTCCACTATAGGGGAGTCTTCGGGCCAGGCTACCGCAGCTGCCGAAGCGGCGTCCGGCCATCCAACCATCAAGACCACCCTCCGATTCCCATCGGAGGAGTATTTGCTATCCGCCGATCGGCCGTCGAGCCCTGTTCACGAAATAACCTTGACGGGTCCGCTCGCTAAGCTCTTCGAGGACGCCCAGATTCAGGCGGCCCTGATGACGCCCAAGCAACTCGGCGATAATAATATGCAGCAGGCGACGCAGGTAAACCCATCTTCATTCCCGTGTCATGCTATTGTTTGATTCCTGATATTATTATTTCCCTTACAGCGCTGGGCTGAACAAATTGCCACTAGCCGTCGGCTGGCCGAGTTAGAGGGCCTTCTGGAAAAACTTCAAGTGTCGGAAGGTTCCACGGCCGAGCGGGAGAAACGAATCCTCGAGGCCGAACAGAAAAAGGCTGCCGACCTGGCTAATGAGGTGGCCAGGCTAGAGGCCTTGGTGAAGAAGCGCGACAAAGAGGTGAAGCGCGCTGGTAGCCGGAAGAGGCAGGCGATCGCTGACCTGGACAAAATGAAAGTGGAGGTCCGTGCGCTAGGTCAACAATCCAAGGATCTGGAGGCCCAGCTGAACGCCGAACAGGAGGCCCGTTCGGCCGAACGCACAAAGGCTGAAGCAAACTTGAAGGCCCTCCAAGATTCTTTAACTGGCTCCCGGGCGGTCCTCAAAAAATATAAGGAGGAAGAACCGAGTCGCCTGGCTGCAGCGCGCCAAGAATACCTTCAGTCAGAGAGGTTCGGCGTAAAGTTTGGGGGCCACATCTCTTCTACTTTCGCCGAGGCGGTTAAGGTCACCGTGGCGTATCTGAAGAAGAGCGGCCACCTTCCTGAAGGCATGCATATTCCCGCCTCCGACCTGACGGCCCTGCTTGATGATATCCCCGATGCTTTCTTTAATTTCGAGGACCCGGAGTGATGTGCGTCATTTAAGCACTCTTTGTATTTCATCCGCTGGGCGGATGTTAAATTTTTGTAATTGCCGCTCGGCGCAACGGCCTTTGTTAAAATTGTTTACCCTTCATTGCCTTTGTATTCTTGGTGCTCGTTCGTAGAGTCAGTTAAGCTCTATTCGTTTAAATCGCTTAGAGGATTCACACTGCTTGTATTCAGCAAATGCCAAGTGTTGGCAAACTGAAAACCGGTCGGTGAGGCTCTCGATGTCTAACGACAGTTTGTCGGTCTCGAGACTACACTCCCGACGGCACGGGGTCTTCCCATCGAGCGTTTGGCTCGGTCCACATCCTCCCGGCCGAACAGCTCGGGGGTCTTCGGCATCGAGCCCGTGGCTCGGACATAATCCTCCCGGCCGATCGGCTCGGGGGTCTTCGGCATCGAGCCCGTGGCTCGGACATAATCCTCCCGGCCGATCGGCTCGAGGGTCTTCGGCATCGAGCCCGTGGCTCGGACATAATCCTCCCGGCCGAACGGCTCGAGGGCCTTCGGTGATAACGCGACCTCGAACGGGGGAGAGAATATATGATATGCTGGTCCGTGCAGAGGTCCAGCCCGGGAGGTTTATAGTCGCCGGTCCGACTGCGTCCCGACTCTTGGTCGGTCGCCCGGCGGTTTATAGTCGCCGTTCCGACTGCGTCCCTCTTGCCGGGTGATTTATAGTCGCCGGTCCATTGCGTCCGACTCTTGGTGGTCGCCCGGTTTATAGTCGCCGGTCCGATTGCGTCCGACTCTTGGTCGGTCGCCGGCGGTTTATAATCGCCGATCATTGCGTCCGACTCTTGGTGATCGCCCGTGATTTATAGTCGCCGATCATTGCGTCCGACTCTTGGTCGATCGCCCGTGATTTATAGTCGCCGATCATTGCGTCCGACTCTTGGTGATCGCCGTGTTTATAGTCGCCGGTCCGACTGCGTCCCGACTCTTGGTCGGTCGCCCGGCGGTTTATAGTCGCCGGTCCGACTGCGTCCCGACTCTTGGTCGGTCGCCCGGCGGTTTATAGTCGCCGGTCCGACTGCGTCCCGACTCTTGGTCGGTCGCCCGGCGGTTTATAGTCGCCGGTCCGACTCTCGATTTTTAACGACGGTGCTCGTCGGTCTTCAAGTGATACCATATACCCGGCCGAACGGCTCGGGCCTTCACCCACTTGGAGAAGTAATCTACCGCCACTAGTAAAAATTTCCTCTGCCCGGTCGCCATCGGCAATGGACCTACAATATCCATTCCCCACTGATCGAACGGACATGAGATGGTTGATGCCTTCATCTCCTCTGCCGGTCGGTGGGAGAAGTTGTGATACTTCTGGCATGAAAGGCAGGTAGATACTGTCCGAGCGGCGTCTGCTTGTAAGGTTGGCCAAAAGTACCCGGCCAAGAGGATCTTCTTGGCTAACGAGCGCCCGCCCGGATGACCGCCACATGATCCTTGGTGTACTTCCTGAAGGATGTACGCCGAATCTTCTGAGCTCACACATTTCAACAAAGGGCGCGAGAAAGCTTTCTTGTACAGTTGATCTCCGATGAGTGTAAACCGACCGGCCCTCCTCCTGAGAAGCTGGGCTTCATCCCGATCGGCAGGTGTTTTTCCTGAGCGGAGGAACTCTATGATGGATGTCCTCCAGTCGTCTGGAAATGAGAGCCCTTCCATCCGATCGACGTGCGCCACCAGCAGCGTTTTTTCAATTGGCTGTTGAATGGCGATCGGCGTTATTGAGCTCGCAAGTTTGGCTAATTCATCAGCCGCCTGGTTCTCCGTTCGGGGAATCTTCTGAATAAGCACTTCTCGAAAAGTAGCTTTGAGTTTTTCAAAGGCTTCAGCGTAGAGCTTAAGCCGAACGCTATTGATTTCAAAGGTGCCAGAAAGTTGTTGAGCGGCCAACTGTGAATCAGAATAGAGAATCACCCGACCGGCTCCCACATGCCGTGCTGCCTGTAATCCGGCTATAATGGCCTCGTATTCCGCTTCATTGTTGGTGGCCTTGTAGTCCAGCCGGACTGATAGGTGCATCTTTTCTTCTTGCGGTGAGATGAGCAATATCCCAATCCCACTTCCGAGCCGAGTGGAAGACCCATCCACACATATCCTCCATAGAGCTTCCAGTTCTGGCCTCTGTACCTCGGTCACAAAATCAGCCAAGGATTGGGCTTTAATCGCCGGGCGGGGCTGGTACTGGATATCAAATTCGCTTAACTCTGTTGTCCACTTGATAAGCCGTCCGGACGCTTCTGGATTCAACAGGACTCTTCCGAGTGGACTGTTCGTCCGGACAATGATTGTGTGGGCTAAGAAATACGGTCGAAGGCGCCGAGCGGCTAGAACCAGAGCAAAGGCCAACTTCTCGAGCCCGGTGTAGCGAGATTCAGCATCTTTCAAAATATGGCTCAGAAAATACACCGGCTGCTCTTCGTCACTTGCTCTCACAAGTGCTGAGCCTACAGCATGCTCAGTTGATGACAGATACATATACAGTGATTCCCCGCCGATCGGCTTGGCAAGTATAGGCAGGGAATTTAGGTATGTCTTCAACTCTTCAAATGCTCGGTCACACTCCTCATCCCACTGGAACTTTGTAGCTTTTCGCAGGATCTTGAAGAAGGGCAGGCTCCGATCGGAGGTTCTAGAGATGAATCTGGATAAAGCAATTATCCGACCGGTCAACCTTTGCACTTCTCTTGTATTTCTTGGGGGCGGCATGTCTTGCAGGGCTTTCACCTTGTTGGGATTTGCTTCGATTCCCCGCTCAGTCACTATATACCCCAAGAAACGCCCTCCTTTAGCTCCGAACAGACATTTTTGGGGATTTAGCTTGACTCCATATTTGCGCAGTGTTCGGAAGGTTTCTTCCATATCTTTGAAAAGATCAGCCGCTCGGACGGATTTGATAAGGATGTCGTCCACATAAACTTCTAGATTCCGCCCGATCTGCTCCTTGAACACCTTGTTCATCAGGCGTTGATAAGTGGCCCCGGCATTCTTTAATCCGAACGGCATCACGTTGTAGCAATATGTGCCGTCATTCGTTACAAAGCTTACTTTTTCTTGATCTTCCCGGGCGAGCGGCACTTGATGATACCCTTGGTAGGCATCAAGCATGCAAATTAATTCGCAGCCGGCCGTAGAGTCCACCAGCTGATCTATCCGGGGCAGAGGATAAAAATCCTTGGGGCATGCTTTGTTCAGGTCTCGAAAGTCGATGCAGACCCTCCACTTGCCGCCCGGCTTGGAGACCAAGACTACGTTGGCCAGCCAGCTCGGGAACTGTACCTCGCGTATGTGGCCGGCCCTTAGAAGTTTTTCTACTTCCGCCCGGATAATGGTATTCTGCTCGGCGCTGAAGTCCCTTTTTCTGTTTCACTGGCCGAGCGTCCGGTCGGACATGCAATTCATGCAGCATCAGGCTTGGCGAAATGCCGGGCAACTCATGTGTCGACCAGACAAAGACATCATGATTTTGCTGGAGGCATTGGATCAGCCTCTCCTTCTGTTTTTCCCCCAGATCCGCAGCGATGAAAGTGGTGGCTTCCGATCGGGTCGGATGGATCTGAACTTCCTCCTTTTCATCATAAATTAAAGCAGGGGGTTTCTCAGTTATGGCGTGCACCTCAATTCGGGGGACCTTCCGAGCGGAAGAAGCTTCTGCTCGGATCATCTCTATATAGCAACGCCGAGCTGCTAGTTGATCTCCCCGCACTTCTCCAACTTTGTCCTCCACGGGGAACTTTATCTTCTGGTGGAAGGTTGAGACAACCGCTCGGAATTCGCCGAGCGCCGGTCGTCCCAGAATGACATTGTAAGATGATGGAGAGTCGACCACCACGAAGTTTATTGTCCTGGTCCTCCGGAGCGGTTCTTCTCCCAGTGAGATGGCCAGCCGAATCTGTCCGACCGGCTGAACTTCATTGCCCGTAAACCCGTAGAGCGGGGTTATCATGGGCAGCAGCTCGGTTCGATCAATTTGCAACTGATCGAACGCCTTCTTGAATATGATGTTGACCGAGCTCCCTGTGTCAACAAATATGCGGTGAATGGTGTAATTTGCTATTACCGCTTTAATGAGCAACGCGTCGTCATGGGGTACTTCTACTCCTTCTAAATCCCCGGGCCCGAAAGTGATTTCTGGTCCGGTCGCCCGCTCTTGGCTACAGCCGACCGCGTGGATCTGCAGCTGCCGGACGCCCGCCTTTCTTGCTCGGTTGGAGTCTCCTCCGGTCGGCCCGCCAGCAATAACGTTGATTTCGCCCCGGGAAATATTGCTCCTGTTTTCTTCCTCCCGAGTGGATGGTCGGGACCGTTCCCTAGACGCCCGACGATTCTCTTGTCTGGGTGATCGGTGCCGATCGGGCGTCTGGTGATGTTGCCTCTCCATGCGGGTCCGGTCGGCTTCCTGAGCCCTTTGCCTCCTGTCACGGGGGGGAGACCGGCGTTCAGCCCTCCTGGGAACGGGATTAGTCACGAAGGGAAGACTCCGGCAATCTCTCGTGTTGTGCGTATCTGACTGGTGGAAGGAGCAGAACATAGGAGTCCACCTCTTCTTTGGCTTGGGCCGAGCGGCATCCACTTCTTGTACATGCGATCTGGTGTGGGGAGATCGAATTGCTTCAGCCCTTGGTCCTCTAGGTGGTTGCTGAGCGGAGTGCTGCTTCCGCTCGGCATGAATAAGTGCACGCTCGGTTGGAGCTTCTTTTTTCCGAGCGGCTTGCGCTTCTTCCACGTTTATGTATTCGTTAGCCCGATGTAGCATGTGATCATAGTCTCGGGGCGGCTTTCGGATGAGCGATCTGAAGAAGTCCCCATCAACAAGGCCTTGTGTGAAGGCGTTCATCATCGTTTCCGATGTGGCTGTTGGGATGTCCATCGCCACTTGGTTGAATCGCTGGATGTAAGTTCGAAGCGATTCCTTTGGCTCTTGTTTGATGGCGAACAAGCTGACGCTTTTTTTCTGATAACGCCGACTGCTGGCGAAGTGGTGGAGGAAGGCCGTTCGGAAGTCCTTGAAGCTTGTGATGGATCCGTCCGGCAGCCTACGGAACCACCGCTGAGCCGATCCCGAGAGCGTGGTAAGGAAGACTCGGCACTTCACTCCATCAGTGTATTGGTGGAGCGTGGCGGTATTATCAAACTTACCCAAATGATCATCCGGGTCCGTTGTTCCATTATACTCGCCGATCGTAGGGGGCACGTAGTGCTTGGGCAAAGGATCTCGCAGAATGGCTTCCGAAAATTGGCGGTTGGTCCGCTCGGGAGATGAGTCCGTCCGGGGGGCTTTCCCTTTTCTATCATCCCGTCTTGGCATTTCGTCTGAGGAAGAGCCTCTATCTCTTCGAGCTGGTGCTGCTTCAGGGGTGCGAAATAGGGCCCGATGGAATGCGATGGTGGCTTGAGGTGCTTCCGCTCGGCCACCAGACGCAGATGTCGCTTGTTGTTCCGCTCGCTCGGCGGATGCTTTTTGTTTTTGCTCCACGAGTTTGGCGGCCCTTATCTCGACCAGAGCGTCGAGTTCCTCCCTTGAAAGCGTCACCGTGTGCTGTCGTCCAGCCTCGTCCATTGTTTCCGATCGGAAGCAGGAGCGTTCCCACAGACGGCGCCAATTTGATCCTGTCCGAATCGAATCAAAGGACGCTGGCACGTGGCGCGATCCTCGATGGATATCTCCGGCTTGGTCGAACAAAACCGGGCCGGGAGGGGTGTCCCGGCGACGGCCCTCCGACGCTCAAGTCAGGCGAGGAATAACAAAAAGGTGGTTCCCAAATCAAGATTTTTCATACCTCCGGTGAAGAAATGGAGGCCTTATATAGACCTTTGGAGGAGACCCGAATGCCCCGGTCAAATCAACAACATGCCTTTGACCATGCTCAAGTATGGGTCTGTCAGAAGGGCCATGCCCAAATATGGATCTATCAGGAAGATGTTCATGAGACCATACTGCTACTGTACCGACCATTTCACGATGTGACGGCGAGATCCTCCATCGTGCGATTTTGTGTACGGCCTAATCATCAGACATGCTCCTGCTAACATCCTAGATCCAGGGCCGAGCGGATGAGCCGCTCGGCTACCTTTTACCCTCGCCCATATTTCTGCCGAGCGAACTCCCGCTCGGCCCTTATGCTTCTGCCGAGCGGACTACCGCTCGGCCCTTCGATCTCCCAGCCTTGACGTCGGAAACCCAAGCCCTTGGATGGGTTAACTCTAGCTCCGCTCGGACCTACCCCAGCTGCTCGGCTCGCTTAGTTAGCCTACCCTGGGTCTACTGCCGGATCATGATTATTGTTCCAATAATCAAGAAGGTCTAGTGCCTCGCTACAGCATGAAAGTCAATTATTAAAATAAATATTTAATTGACTATTTGTGAAGCATTTAATTATTTTAACTAATATTTTAAATTATTTGTCAAAATTTTTGTTAAAAAATTCTGATCGTTAAAATTTATTTAATAAAAATCATATTTGTTAGAGTTACTTTAGCAAATTTAGTTTTCTATATCTAAACAACTCTTAGGAATCTTTTTATCGTTAAAATTTTTTCTATGAATTATTTATCCAAATACAAATTTTTAAAATTCGGCTCAAAACTCAACTTTTTTTTGAAAATTTTATATTTATTTGATTAACCTTTGTTAAATTTTTTCAACAATTAAAAGAGTTTTTTTAATTATTCCCTTAGACTTTAAATTTAGTTTTTCCAAAGGCATTTTTAAAGTACCCCATTTTTAATGTGATCAAAATGGGGAGTAGTGAAGATTAAGTCTAGGAGGATGGTAGTATAATTTAATTTTTGTATTTGCTAATTTACTTGAAAATTTTATAACTGTTATTTTTATAACTGTTAGTTTTGAGGTTTACCCTAACTTAATTTGGGTTTGTTCACATCAAAAAGGGAGGGATTGTTAGTACCCAAGGTAGTTTTGATGTGATTAATCAAATCAGGTTAGGTCCTATTGGTATTTAACCCCTGTGTCTAAGTGTGCAGGAACTTAGGAGCGCAGGAAGTCGAGTGAAAGATGCAGCTAGTGAAAATGACGGTACAGGAGAGAGCCGATGGACTTGGTGCGTCCGAGGTATGAAGTGTTGCGGAAGAGTATGCGGGCGGATGAGAAGGAGGCGCGCAACATTTCTGAGGGACGAGAAACCGAAACGGAAGACTGCTCGAATGCTGGAAAATGGGTTTGGGTGAGCCCTTTTCCAGATGGTCGAGATCACCTAAGCAAGCAGAGCCGAAACGGAAGACCTGAACCAATATGAGCGGAATTGGAGCAGAAGAACAAGACTAAAAGTCAATAAAATGTTAACTTTTCGGTCCAGGGTGCTCGGACTCCGGGCGCTCAGACCCAAAAAATTAGGCAAATGTGATGTGGTGTGTTGCATTGCGATGGGGCCGGTATAAAGTTTTATTTCCCTAGAGGCACCTGAAACCCTTCCAGGTGCCCTGACCAGGGCTATAAATACAACCCTGATCCCAATGGTTCAGAACAACACTTGTAATTGATTCCATTTGAGTCTAGCTTTGCATTTTGAGTGCTTTAACTGCTGTAAGAGACTTTTCCGCCTGAAAAAGACATTAGCGAGTTTTTTTTATCTTTCTTATATTAACAACCTCCCCGGTTGTAACCAAGTAAACCCTTTGTGCCTCTTCCTTTCTTTATTTAGTCTCTTATTGTTAGATCGTAGATTTTGCTAGGGGGGATGAATAGTGATTGTTAAGAATTCAAAAATCGATTCGAGTATGCAACAGAAATAAGAAAAATAAAAACAATGATAACACAACCAATTTTACTTGGTTCGGAGCTTTCGTCGCCTCCTATTCTAAGGCCCGCACTCGTCGAGTGCTTTCGTTGGGCAATCACTAATAACTCGCAAAAATGATTATAAAAATTATTACAGGAATTATTAAAAGAATACCGATGACAAAAATAGAAGATTAAATCATAGGTTGTCGAAGAAGCCTCGCAGCGTCGCAGGAGCAGTGTGCAACAGAGCAATTGTAGCAGAAGTTGTTGTATTTTGCTCCAAGTGGTGGCCTCCTTATATAGGAATGCTCCGAGCACCCGGATCCCTTCCGGGCACCTAGACTGTGATGTAGGCCCAACCAATTAGTGCGCTCCATGTTTGCGTCGAGATAGAATTTTGCATTCCGGGCGTCCGGATCCCTTCCGGGCGCTCGGACCACCATTTCCCAGCAAATCCTTTTCCTCTAGGAAAATGTTAGTCCGAGGCAAATATAAATTATACTACCCTGCAAAATAAAGTGTTAGCATAATTATAGTCAATTAGAGTAGTAATTAGATTCTATCTCCTCAAGATTAGAATCTAGCCCAAATCTCAACTTAGATTTTCTAAATGGATCTGAGTTGGATCGACGCCTACTATTCCCTCGAACGGGAAACACGTCCTCACCAAGTCACTCCCCTCTAGTGACTTACCTTAACTTACCTGTCAGACATCCGATGAACCCGTTGACCTGTCTGAACTTCGTGCCAACTATCCGGTCAGCCCATCGACCTAGCTGGGCTTCGTGCCAACTATTTGGTCGGCCCGTCGACCTAGCTAGGCTTCGTGTCAGATATCCGGTTAGTCCGTTGACCTATTTGGACTTCACACCAGCTATCTGATCGGCCCGTTGACCTAGCTGGATTTCTCCTGCACACTCAATCAAAGTGTTAGATCACAACAAATCTAATTTAACTCACTTTATCATTCATCAAAACCTGAGTTAGATGGTTAGTGCTAACCGCACCAACACTTATTTCTTTTATGTAAGTGTTGATTCTTATAAAACTCTAAAGTTGGAGGAAGGTTTGTTTTCCTTTACAGGGCTATTCATCCCCCTCTAGTCGGCTGCCAAGGTCCTACATTATCAATGTGCTAAATAAAAAAATTTAAATAAACAAACAAATTTAAATGATCAAACTTAACAACCAATCAAATAAATAAAACTTCCAAACAATCAAGTCAAGTTTGAATTGAAAGCTCGATAATATCTAAACGAACCAAGTTCAAGTTAAGCATAAATTGAAAGTTTGATAACATCTAGACAAACCAAGTTCAAGCTCATAAAAAATAAACCAAGACAAACTTGAACAATCATTTCAAATAATTAGTTTATTTTAGGCTCAACTTGCCTTGGCTTAGCTCGATTATCTTATCAAACAAGCTTGATACCCTAAAGTTTGTCTCGGCTTGACTTGTTTATAACTCTATCCACAGTAGAGATATTTGAAGGGGATATTGTTGGATAAATGTGAATGGAGAAGAGGTGGAAGAGGCATAAAGCTCCATTGTGAATGGAACTTTAGTCCCATATTAGGAGCTTCAAGACATATTAGTTGGTTTATATTAATTCACATACATTGATGATGTGAATAAATATATAGGAAGAGGCTTTCTCTCAAGCGTGGGTGCGCAGGGGGTGTAAATCCAAGGCTCGGATTACACTGAACCAAGTTAACTTGTGTGCGAGCATGTCTTGCAAGCGCCAAATGTCAAATTGGTCGAGGCAAGGTTTGCCTAAGTGAAACAACCAACGTGGGTGTTCCACTGCTTGACGAATAATGATCATTAATCGATTATTACATTGCCCATTGATCTGAGCTTGGTGTGCATCGCGGTTAACTATTATATCCTGAGAAACAGACGACCCAAGAAAACTTCGAAGCACAGCCGGAGGTGGGGAGAATCTATTTCAAGGAAACTCTGCAGGACTCGACCGCACACTCGCTCGGCCTCCCGTCCAGCCACATGCTCGCTCAGCCGCTCATTCGGTCGACTGTTCTGTTGGTCAGCCACTCAGCTTGATCAGTCTATTCTTCTGCTATGCTCGCTCGATCGCACTGTCCCTCGATCTCTCAGCCACTCTGACGTTGGACCCACTTGGCCGATCTGCCCACTCTACAGTCTAGGTTCGATGTATTTAAATTTTGCTAATTTCTAAAATCTTAGATAGATTATTTGTCGAACAAATATTTCTCTAAATATTTCTCAATATCAAATATCTCTCATTAGAAGAGGATATTATTAAGGGGATTTGAAATCACTAGATACAGAGTTATGTTAAGTGATTTTTTTTTAATTTTTTAATTAAAAATTAAAACATATTTTTTAATAGAATTTGAAATATTTGAGAGTTAAATATTTAATAGATGAGAAAATATTTAATTATAAAATTTAAAATATTTAAGGAATGAGATATTTAATGTATGATATTGATGTGAAAATTATAAATATGGGAAAGATTTAGATGTACTTAAAAGTCCGTGAAATACCAAGCCAATGGGAGGGAGGGGGAATATGTTTTTTTTTGGTCGATATGACTTCCCTTAATTTTAATTAAAATTATTTTAAAAAAATCAAACTCACTGTCAAAATCATTTTAAAAGACTACTGCAATAGTTATAAGAAGCACTAATTGATATAAAATAAATTTGATTAAGTTTATAATATAAATTTAAATTGATTTTTTTTTACATAAGCACTATTATAATAATATTAAAATAAAAACATTTTTTAATAAAAAAATTGATGAAACGCTCTTTTAAAAGCTGGAATACCGAATACGCCTTTAAACATAGTTGCCGTGGCATGACTGGGAAGAATTCCTTCCTCCTTGATCCGGCATCTGCGGGCCCCTTCACTCCAGTCAACGTTCAATTTTGGCAGCGTCAGGTCATATTATTGACGCAGCAGTAACCGAACGCCCAAACCTATCCTCTCTGATCTCCAATTTTGACCACGCGCTTCCTCAAATCCACTTGCACCGTGCGCCGCTGTCATCAAATCCCCCCTCTCTCTCCTCCCTCGTCTTCACGCCCTAAAGCAAAGCAAAGCAAAGCAAAGCAACGCAGGGATGCCGCCGTTCGCCAGCGCAGCCTCGATCTTCTCCTCCGTGAACAACACCGCTGCCGATCCCAGCAGCAACGTCGTCACTCTCAACGTCGGTGGCCAGATCTTCCAGACCACCGCGCAGACCCTCTCCGTCGCCGGCTCTGGTTCCCTCCTCTCCTCTTTCGCCTCCTCCGCCTACGGCAGTGCTGCTTCTTCCATCCCTTTCATTGACCGCGACCCGGAGCTCTTTGCCTGCCTCCTCTCCCTCCTCCGCACGGGCCGCCTTCCTTCCCGCGCTGCTTCTGCTTTCGATCCCGACGACCTCCTCGCCGAGGCCCGCTTCTACTCCCTCCATCCGGTTCTTCTCTCAGCCCTTTCCCATCCATCCCTCTTTGACGCTTTCGCTCTCCGGCCCTCCCTCCTCCTCCCCCTTCCCGGCCGCGATTCCCCTTCTGCCCTCGCCCCAGCCCCCGCCCCCGCCGCCGATTCCGATGTCTCCCTTTTTGTCGCCCACGGTGGCAAGGTATCGTCTTTCGACCCTTCCCTCCGCCGCCGCGCGACTGCCCTCACCCCGCTCCCAGTCGTCGACTCCCTCCTGGCCCTCGGCCCCCTCGCCGCCGCCGGGGCCACAGACTTCCCAGGCCTCCACCTCCTTGACCTCCGACGAACCGGAAGTCCCGTCAGCCACGTCCTCCAGTGGTCTCCTCATCAATTCGCCCCTGCGTCTGCCGTCCAGGCCATCGGTTCCTCTTCCGACCATCTATTCTGCAGCTACGAGTCATGCCGGAGGAACGCCAACGCCATCCTCGCCTACGACCTCGCCACACTCCAGCCGGTCACCGAGATCGCCCGTCGCGAGATCTACGGGGCCGAGCTGGACTCCGCAATTCCTGCCACGAAGCTGCAGTGGGTTCCCGGATTGAACTTGCTCATGGCCGCTGGATCCCACAGCGGCCCTTCGGGCCTCTCCGGTGACATCCGGCTCTGGGACTTGAGGTCGGCGGAAGCAGTCTGGCATGGTAAAGAGAAAGCTGACTGCTTTGCAGACATCACAGTCTCTGATAGCCTTTCGGCAATGTTCAAAGTGGGGATCAACTCAGGCGAAGTTCTGATGGCGGATATCCGGAATCTGAGCTCCGAGAATCCCTGGACTTGCATTGGATCCGGCTCTAATTTGGGAACTGGGAAGAAGGAAGGAAGTGGATGCCGGATCGAGAGCTACGGAAGGCATGTGTTCTGCAGCAGAGGCGCCGATGTGGAGATGTGGACGGAAGTGTTGATGGGATCTTTGACGACAAAGATTGAAGATGGACTGGAGGGTGAGAGAGTGATCAAGAGGAACATGATGGGCGGCTCAAAGGTAGCTGAAGGGAAGAAGATAAACCTTCTGGGATTCGGAGGCAACAGAATGGTGGTGGCAAGGAAGGCTGAGCAGTGTGTGGAAGTCTGGGAAACCTCAGCCAGGGTTTGACTAGCTAGCTACCTTCTTAGGTAATTTCTAATTCTTTCCAATGTGTTAATTCTTGTTCATAGCATAGCTTGTAACCTTTACTCAGGTAGTAGATTGATTTTGATGAATTATGAGTAATTTAATGGAATGTACTTTTACAGTGTCGACTTAATAGATAATATGTATGCTATAAGCATTTGCCATCACAGTTCCATCCTAAGATTTCTGATTTTTGTTAAGGTATGATCTTCGAACTTGAAGAGAACTGGAGACAGTTAAAACTTAATTAAAGAATCAGTTGCATAGTGGCAAGCAGCAGTGCCACTTCCAACTATGATTCAGACAGCTGCTGCACTGGTGATTCCTCAACAGAAGATTTAGTGGAGAAACATGATATACCTGTTTCCACTAGAATCAGCCATTTTATGCAACACAAACACCTTAAACCGATCAATTGAAGGCAACAGATATATCGCAACCAATTAATTAAGCTATATATCAAGGAAACAAGGCTTATTCATACGCATTCATTAATTAACCCAAAGACGAGACCAAAATGACAGCCACCTTCACATGAATTAGGACCTGCAGTTTATAATGGTGGCACGACTACGCAGGGAAGGTGCGAATCACAAATGCCAAAGGTTCCAAGTTGCCCTACAAATTAAACTTACATTACAACACAAACACACGCAGATAATTCATATATAAAGCAGTAGCAGCTGGAAGGAAATATAATTAAAGGCGACGACGCCGGCGACATCACCACCATGCACCCACGTCGGCCGCCGGGTCGTCACATGGTGGTTTCGAGTGAGAGGCGGAGGAGGGTTTAGGGAGAGGGTTTGAGAGTGTTTATATATGCAGGGAAAGGGGCATCTTCTGAGGATATGCGGCGAGCACAAGAATGCAGTGGGTGACACCACATGGTGGCCTTGGCCTTAGTCTTTCCTTTTTAGCTCGTCTTCATCTTGCGTCTGTGTCTGTGTCTGTGTCTGTGTCTGGCATCATGCGGAGCATATGCTCGGGATCTTGATGCCTTTTGCTTTTCTTATTTTCTCAATCCCATCCCATCCCATGCCTGCCTTTTATCTTTTCTTGGAGTTGTTTTTCGCTTTCTACTTTACATTTTGACTTGCGATCGAGTGTGATTGTGTTTAGTTCATAATTGTTGGGTATTTACATCCTTCCAGGAGCAGACATGAGTCCCCTGAGGAGAAGCTAGTCACTATCAGCTACCTAATTTATGCAAAAGGAAAGTTAAACTTTGATTAGGTGGATAGCAAGAAACAAGTTGGATAGCCCGAAACAAAGAGAAAGTTCAAGAGACGTTGACAATAAAAAAAAGTCACTAAAGTGTTGATAGTGAATGAAAGTAAATTAGGTGTTGACATCAATAAAATTCGATAGGTGTTGATGCAGTTTGGAAGATATATTGTCCCACGGATTGACATAGTTATCTATATGAGTAATTATATTAATAGATTTTAGGATCAATTCTCAGTTTGGTTGTTGTGCTAGGACAAATGTCCTATATGATTTATCCCTTTTAGAGAGTGTGGGATCGTCTTAGAGAGACTGTTAAGATGATGACTTCACCTTTTTACTTGATAGGTGTTAATAATAAAACATCTAATAAATATTGACAGAAAAAAAGACAAAGTCTAGAAAAAAAAATCAAATATCTATTGATGGTGTCTCTTTTCACCCGTGCAGACACCTTCCTTCTTTCATCCTTTTTTATCAGTGGTGACCAAGGTAACCTCCGAGAGATGAGATATCGAGATCATCAAGCGCTAGTTGGGGGCCGGCGTCGCCAGCATTGCCCCTCCGACGATCAAGTTAATAAAGGAACAATGAAGAGTGTGAGGAGCTCGAGAGAGGAAGATAGAATGAAGTAGTCTTTTTTCCATGTCAACAAAATCATACATTCACTTACCTGTGTGAAGGTTTATAAAGCCTCAGTTGAATCGGATCCAGGTCGGTTGCCACATTAGCTCGGTATGAGCCATGTGGATGACCACATGCTTGAGGCACCACCCCTCGACTGACCACACGAGCGAACCTTCTCACCTGCGATGGTAGCCATTGGTTTGTACTATCGATTTTGTCTAGTTATCCGTCCAATGTCACTTTTCTAGGAGACTACTAACGGATACTGACTCCATATCAAAGGAGGTGAGGGGTGAACCCCTAGAGAAGCCAGCTCAACCGAGCTCCTCCATAGAAGGGCCATGACGTGGTTGTTCATCCCAAAGCAGCATAACCTCGACTTCTTTGGATTGAAGTAGATCCAAAGAGGCCCTCAACTGGGGTGGGTTTTTCTCGGGTGGCATCACATGTCCCCTCTCCAAGTCAAAGTAAAAAAGTGAAATTAAATGAAGTCTGATGAATTAGAAAGTGAAGAGATTTGCATTTAGTATGTCATCCGCCATTAGCTTCGATCACATTGGCTATAGAGATTTTGAAGATAGAAGAAATTTGTGATTAATATTCCCCAAATGTTGCTCCTTATAGGCCAACTCAAGGGAGGAGCATCTACATTCTTGAATAAACATCTAGGTGAAGAGCACAACTTTGTAGCAAGAAATATGAATGACCATTATGTCTGACCAAGGAAAGGTGCTCAATCTCACAGCCAGTAATACGAATGACCTTTATGCCTAGACCAGGGAGAGGTGCTCAATCCCGCAGTTAGTAATAAAGATGACTTTCGTGTTTGGACCTGGGAAAGGTGCTCGATCCTGCATCTAGTAATGAGAATGATTTTGTATCTGGACTGGAGAGATGTACTCAATCCCGTAGCCAATAATAAGAATGACTTTTGTATCTAGACTGAGGAGAAGTGCTCGATCCCGCACCCTCCCGCACCCAATAATAAGAATGCCTTTGTGTCTAGACTGAGGAGAAGTGCTTGATCCTACGGCTAATAATAAAAATGACTTTTGTGTTTGAACCATGGAGAGGTGCTCGATCCCATGGCCAGTAACAAAAATGACCTTTGTCTCTGGACCAAGGAGAAGTGTTCAATCCCGTGGTCAATAATAAGAATAACCTTTATCTCTGGATCGGGGAGAGAAGCTCGATCCCGTAGCCAATAATAAGAATACTTTTATGTTTGGACCGGGGAATTGAGGAGAGGTGCTTGATCTCGTGGCTAGTAATAGGAATAACCTTTATATCTAAATCAGGGAGAGGTATTCGATCCCGTGGTGTGTAATAAAAATGACTTTTTTTATCTTAACTGAGGAAAGGTGCTCGATCCCGTGATCAATAATAAGAATTACCTTTGTATCTAGAACCGAGAAAGATGCTCGATCCTGCGGGCAGTAATAATAATGATCTTTGCATCTAGTTGAGGATTGGAGGTGGGAGGACTCAAAGCCAAGCGAACTATTTAAGTTGAAACGCATCCCATCTCGATCGGGAATTGAAATTACTCTTGTAATAGTGAGGACTATCTTGAGTGTAAACCATAAGGTGGTCTCCTCCATTATGGATATCACATGAATCCTACCCTTGTGAAGATGGCATCAAGCCTGCAACTATAGAGTAAGTATAGAGGGTCAATCTGAGGTATCCTAGTATATGCTATTAAGAATAACTAGATTCAAAGGATATGCTTGCTTTCTATCTGCTCGAGAAGGATGACATCTCGGCATACCACATATTTTCTTACTTTACTCATTCGAGTCTTGTTTGCTTCCTGTCTATGACCCATGTCTTGATTCCTTCTACTGTCACATCTGTCAATCTCTCCATCTGAAACATTGATGGTGCTAATGTCAGCTGACTCGAAGTTCTAAACCTTTATCATATAATGTGCCTTCTCTATGCACACTTGAACGCTCGATATATTGCTTTATATTTCGGTGCTCTGACTTTTTCCATGTACAAAGAACCATTTTTTAGTGGCCACCATCACAATTAATTGACTCTGCCTGCAAGTCTTTCAATATGCAATCTCGTCGAGCAGCTCGATATCCACAACGCCCTCCCATACTCATACGGTTTATTAGGAAGGGTGGTCACTTCTAATCGTTTGATTGGGCTAGTAGTATTAGATCTGATCTTGACCATCTATAACTTATAACGATACCAGCTTATCGAATTATAAAAGCAAATTCTGCTATGTGAAAATGACACTTTGTGCATTTTTACTGTAGTTACTATAGCTTCGTAGCCTTCTCCTCTCCCCACGTCTTTCTTCTGATTGGAGTAAGTTATCATTTCCCTTCTTTTACTTTAGAAGCTAAGTTAGTCTTGTACTTAGATATGTCTATCATCCGATTGCCCTCTTCCTCTCATGATACATCTAATACTAGCCAGGAGGATTTACAATTTTGGTTTGAAAATAGTATATCAAAGCTAGATAACGAGTCATGTAAAATTCTAGCAGCTCAATTCCACATACCTTCAGATCATGGAATCTTATCCGTTACAGTGACCAAATGACCTTCTCTTCCTGCACAACTAGAAGATGGATTATGCTTTCGCCTCAATCCCCTCGTATAGAAGTATCTGCTTACTTTTCTCTTCCACTTCATCAACTCAGTCCCAATGCCTTTCGATTCCTAACCAGGGTTTATGCAATTGTGACTTATTTAGATTGTGTCTCCTTCACAATCCTTTTTTACTATTTTTTCAACTCAAAATGTCCAAGTCAGGTATGTTTTTCTCCATAGTCCGATTAGATTTTCTATTTCTAATTGGAGCTCCATCATCCCTCAAGGGATGGAAGAGATAATACTTTTTCATGTGTTCCCCCAACCTATACCCTTTTCATTTGATTGGCTCATAAACCTACCGACCTGACCTCCCCTTCTCAATTATAGGATCAATGAGAGCTATAGAAAGATCATTCTATCTATAAGAGGCCGAGAGTATATTTTGGGTAGTAGTCTGAAGGAGCTCATTCTCGTCCGACTGAGATTAAGTCTTACACCTGATGGCCCATCCTTCTCTTTGGGTATGTCAAACTTTTCTTTTAGTTATCTCATATAATTTTGCATTCCTCTTATTGTGTGCTTTACAGAGCCCGCCATGTTGGTTGCTCTTAAAGAGCTATGCACTCAAGATCAGGAAGGGACCACACATGCCAAGATCGTACCTTCCCCTCCTCCCCCAGTTGTTGCCTTAAAGAACATCGGAGCTTCTTCTATGCAAGCAACAGAATAATCTATGAAGAAGAAGAGGTTCATGATTTGCACAGGTTGAGGCTGCTCTTTCTGATCTTCCTCCTAGAACTTTTCCTACGAAACAACCTGCTAAGAAAAGGACGAAGTCAGGTAAACTATCTCCACTTCCTAAAAACCTGGTGCAATCGGGTTGACCCAAGTGCCTTGAGAGTCTCGATCAAGAGTCAGGGATTCTAGTCCTCAGAACGTAGAGACACGAATCGTCAAGAAGCCTGTCTAAGAGAAGAAGAAGACAATGAAAAAGAAGACACTCAATCCCATCACCTCTTCTGTAGGAGAGGAAGGTCGAGTTGATGCTCCATTGTAGGTTAGGGAATCCCCCACCAAACAAGGAGGATTGAGCTTAATGTAGGAATCAAACCTAGAGGTGGGAGGCTCATCCTCTTCCCCATCCATTTATCGAGTGGGATCTACTTCCCCTCTGGTTGGCATGACCTTTTTATCAGCTAGTGTCCCAGAAGCTCTTTAACTTCATACGAGCTCTTCCTCCTCCTTCCCTCATCCCAAGAGGAGTTTCAAACATTTAACACACGGACCTCACCGCAAGGATTCTATAGAACCTACAGATACAACTTGTTCGACTTCCAACGCTGAGGCGAAACATTCCCCTCTTCCTCCAATATTGTTAGATCAGATGCCCAGCCACTTGCTTCCTTCGACCAACTAGAGAGGGCGTGATTCCTCCTACCAAGGAGTCCACATGTCCTTTCCTGTTGATTTGTAATCTCAAAATTATATTGCATTCCTCTTCCTACCACAATATGTGTTCTTTCATTTTCTCTACTGTGAACCTGCAACGACTTAGTTTGGGCAGTAGAGACTTCTGCATGATCTCAATTAGACTCAAGTTTGGAAATATATCTTGGAAGGGATGATACAGATAAGTATAATTGCTCTCATCATTATATCTTTGTCATGTATTATGTCCCATGGTAAAAAATTATTTCTTGAACATAGGGATTCGAAGGTGCTCGAGAGCTAGACACTCATCAAAAAGAAAGAAACAACATCTTATCCACAAATATTACTGAATAATTGAGTTAAGAGATCAAATTTCTCATTTAGAGGAAAAACTCTTGAAGATCATAGTTCAAGGGGAGGAGGAGAAGGCTCAAGCGGACAGTACGGAGGCCCAGATGATCGAGGAGTAGGCCCGAGTTGATACCTTGTAGGGAGAGTATGATTGACTGATGAGAGAGGTGGAAGTCGTTCAAAGGAGAGCAAAATATTTTGAAAAATCTAGAAGTCGCTCAATCAAAGAAACAATTGATTTCGAAGGATCTAGAAACTATCCAAGAAGGAGAACAATTTGCTTGAGAAAAAAAATATCTTCTTTGATGTCTCTCCTTGACTTAGTGGAGGGTGAAGACCGAAAAGTAAAGAAGACTGAAGTGTTAAGATAAATAATTGTCTTCCCCCTTCAAACAACAACACAAGCTCAAAAGATTATTGACTTAGAAATATCTCTTGCCAATGAACAAAAATAGTTATCCAAATGGCGAAAGAAATAAAAAAATCAAATAATGAATGAACTACCCTTCACTAAAAAAATCTTTTTTGCCCTGTTTTCCATGGGAAAGGTTAGACCAGATCCATTGCCCATTAATAAAAAAGGCAAGCAACTACTGCCAATCTCATCAGCTGGTCTATTATGCCATGTATGGTGTCGTTGGTGGCTTTCGCAAGTTTTTACTAACCACATTGCATCTATCCTTAAGGTGGGCCAAAAGTATCCGGCCAATAATGCTTTTCGAGCTAAAGAGCAACCCCTAATATGGCTTCCGCAAGTTTCTTCATGTAATTCTCATAGCATATAGTTAGCTTCTTCCTTCCCTAATCATCTTGGGAGAGAACCCGCACTGTCTCATTTGTAAAGGGATCTATCAATGAAGCAAAACCGCATGACTTTTTGTCTAAGCTGTCATACTCATATAGTATCCTTGGGTAGCCTCCCCTCCTAAAGATAAATTAAGAACTCAATCCTCCAATCATTATTACAGGTTCCATATTGATTAGTACTTGAGACAGTAACTCGATCTGAGACACTATCTCCTTGGAAGTCTATTCTTTCAAGGAGCTGGCTAGTTTAGCCAACTCATACATCTTTATATTCTATGTTCGGGGGACTTGTTTCAACACAACTTCAACAAAGTGTTCTTTAGCATTTTTCATGACTTCACTATATTTCTAGTACTTCTAATCCTTGAACTCAAAAACTCCGTTGACCTACCGTACTACTAGTTGAGAGCTTAAGTTAATTAGAATATGCTCAACACCCATGATTTGGGTGCCGAGTAGACTGGTGAGTAATGTTTCATATTCAACTATATTATTCGAGACCTGGAAGTTGATCTTAATGACCAACTTAATTTCTTATCTCTAGGTGGAGATCAGAACTACACCTACTCCACTGCCTTCATGGTTTGAAGAGTCTTCAACATATGTTATCCACTACTCGTGCTTCTCATCCTGTATTGATTCTATCAGAAAATTCTTAAGGGCCTATGCTTTGACTGATAGACGTGATTAATATTCAATATTATATTTGATGAGTAGTGGCCCATTTAATAAGTCGCTCAGTAGCTTCGAGATGAGCCAGAATCTATCTTAGGGGAGTATTATTGAGTACTATCGTCGGATGGGATAGGAAATAGGAGTGTAGGTGTCGAGCGATTAAAGCAAGTCCTATAGTGAGTTTTTCCAAACCGTGTCCTATAGTCCTTTTGAATAGATGGCTTAGATAATATACATGATGTTGCTTGCGATCTTTTTGTCGGATTAATACAACACTAATGACTATATGTTTAAAAGTGCCAAGAAAATTTGTAATTCTTCACCCGGTTGGGGGTAGGTTAGAATAGGTAATTTAAATAAGTAATCTTTTAGCTCTAGGAAAACTTTATCATATTTTTCATCCCACTGAAATTGAGTAGCTCTTCGAAGGATTTTGAAGAAAGGGAGACTCTTGTCTACTGAGATATGAAACGAAATAGTACTATAATTCATCCAACTAACATTTGTACCTCCTGTAAGTTTCGAGGGAGGGGGGAGACTACATTTGTTAAATGCTTCCAATCTTCTTGAAGTTGGTCTCCAATCCTCAGTTGGTCACTAGGTAGCCAAGTAACTTACTCCTCTTTACCTCAAACATATATTTTTGGGGATTGAACTTCATTTGATACTTTTGTAAAGTTATGGAAGTTTCTTCTAGGTCAGGAATTAGGTTATCTGACATCAAGGATTTGACGAGGATGTTATCCACGTATATTTCAATATTTCTTCCAAGTTGCTCCACAAATACTTTATCCATGAGTCTTTGATATGTGTCTCCAGCATTTTTTAATCCGAATGACATGATAACATAACATAAAGTGTCATCTTCGTTGATGAAACTGACTTTGTTTTGATCTGCCTTAGCTAAAGGAATTTGTTAATATCCTTGATAACCATCATAGAAATGAATTGGTGTCTAGCGGTGGAGTCCACCAACTGATCAATGTGCCTTGGATCATGCCTTATTTAAGTTCCAAAAATTGGCACACATGCGTTACTTTCCTAAGGGCTTGAGTACCAACACACATTTGATAGTCAGGTCAGGAATCTCACTTCTTGTATATGTCTAGCACCTAATAATTTCTTGACCTCCCCCCTTATCACTTTATTTTGCTTTGGGCAAAATGATGTCTCTTTTGCTTAATCGGCCAAGCCTCCACTTGAATATGCAAAAAATGTTTCATGACCTCAGGATGAACTTCTACCAAGTCTGCTGGAGACCAAGCGAAGAAGTATTGATTTTCAACCAAGCATCCGATTAAGGACTTCTGCTGTGCAAGCGAGAGATCTTTAGGGATATGGATGACTCATCTTCCACAAAAAAGGGAACAAGCTGATAGCTTTAACTTCCTGATCTACCATAAAGGAAGGCTCACCTTCATGAACCGCATATATCCCCTCGATGCATTGTCTGGGAAGACTTGTCCTGGCCATGGATCTCCTAAGATGAAAACTGATTGTATTATTTTCTATTTTTTCTAATGTAATTTGTTGTACCTCTTCCCATAGATAATACCAATTTAATAGTGTCTCTTTTCACCCACTCAGGCCCCTTCCTTCTTTCCTCCTCTTTAGTTGGTGGTGGCCAAGGTAACCTTCGAGAGATGAGACTTGGAGATCAATGAGCGTTAGTTGGAGGGCCGACATCGCCAGCATTGCCCCTCCGTCAGTCTAGTCAATGAAGGGACAAAGAGGAGCGTGAGGAGCTCAAAAGAGGAAGATAAAAAAGTAGCTTTTGCTAGTGTCAAGAAAATCATATAGCTTCACATATCTGTGTGAAGGTTTTTAAAGCCTCGGTTGAATATGATCCACGTCGGTTGCCACACTAGCTCGAGATGAGCCACGTGGACAACTGCACGCTTGAGGTGCCTTCCCTTGACTAACCACACGAGCAAGTCTTCTCGCCTACGGCGATAGTTGTTGGTCTCTATTATCAGTTTTGTCTAGTTGTCACTCCAATGTCACTTTCTCTAAGAGAACCACTAGTGGATACTGATTTCGTATCAAAGGTGGTGAGAAGTGAACCCCAGAGAAGCTAGCTCAACTCGGCTCTTTTATAGTAGGCCCATGACATGGTCGTTCGGCCCAAAGCCACTTAGGCTTCTTTGGATTGAAGTAGGTCTCGAGAGGCTCTCGGTCAGGGCTGGTTTACCCAGGTGACATCATCTATTAATATTAATTGAACTCCTAATTGGTCAATGTTGACCTAAGATTAAACAAATAAAAATTTTAGTATGTTAAAATTGACATATAACTAAGCAAATGGAAGTCGGCTAGACAAGTGAAAGCCTTAATAGGTATGCAATTGAAAATTTTGCTGGGTCAACTTGGATCTAAAGCAGGTAAGTGAAAGTTCTAGTAACTCAAAATTGATTAATATTTAGCATATGATAAACTCTCTGCATAAGCCTCTTAGGGAAAATCTTAATAGGACAAGATTGATCAATATTAGGTAGATGAGGAAGTATTGAAGCTAAGCTAAGGTCTCTTGAAAAGATACAAACTCCTTAGAGTTGGTCGGACTTGAAAAATATTAGATTTAAATCGACTAATGATTGAGCCAATTATGCAATTGATTTAGGTTGGTTTATCAACGAACATAATATATATTTTTTCTGTTTGCAAGTCAATTAATTAAGTAATTGATTAAGGCAATATCAATTGACTAATTGTCAATTTCATTGACTAATGATATAATAGAAAAATTAAAGAAGCTCGTTGATTGGAGCCATCAGAGAGCTTACGAGTTATAATAGATTAGTCGACTCAAGTACTTGTTGAGAAGCTAGATAATTAACTAAATACATGTATTAACTTAGTTATCCATTAATAGATAGAGGACTGAAATACTCACAAGATCGGACAGAAAATATTGGTAACTATTTAAAAGAAAAAGATTTTTTGGAAGGTAAAAAAGAGAAGATTTTGAAAGGTAAGAGAGTGCCCCTAAGCCTAACCAATGATTCAACAACAATGCTATACTGTCTATTATGGATGTTTAGTTCTCCAAGAATCTAACGGTAAAATATTCCTCATGATTTATCTATCTGTATCTTATCGTGTGACCGATGATACTTACTACTTGAGATGAATGACATCACATTTTATTTTAATTATGGATGTTTAATTACATTACTAATTGTTTATTATTTACTGACTAATTGAGAGTAGTTCGGTTTATTCTCTTTAACAATTGTCAAGCTGTGACTTTGAGGTTGAGATAAACAAGAACGCAAGATGATAAATTTAGTGTACAGTGTATAAATGTGGTTTATCCACTTATTGTCTAAGGAATGAATGAATAAATATGATTAATAAAACAAGAAAGCTAATGTAAGGTGAATTTCTGTTGTTAGCCTAAGATGTTCAAAAATACGTTTGAATAAATAGATTCAAGCTGTCAAATTGAGAATTAAGAGCAACTAATTTCATCACGCATTTGCTTGACTTCTTTTCATAAAATCTTCTCCACCTATTCATCATGAAGAGTTGTTAAAAATCCTTCTTTTTCCCTTATCCATCTTCAGTTTCTTTTCATTGGAATAAACATAAAGAGAAGGTGAGCTGAGTTATGATGTCATTCTTTCCTAGCATCAATTTATTTGGTGCCGCCTTTCTTAAAATCAATTCTTTCTCAACTGCGAATGCACGTTGGTCACTTTTTAAAGTCACGTTATAACTGGATGGAAATAAAGAAGCTCACCATTGAGTTCAATTAATTAACCAGTCAGTATGGTAATGAATGAGTGTTTGAACGCAAATTCTGAGGAAAATCCTTTTCTACTAATGTATTTGTATTTGTTTTGAACAACGTTTCTAATAAACCGTGTTCCTGCTAGCCACAACATAGAACTCAGACATTTACAGCATCATCTTACTAGCCACAACGGCGGTTCATATAACTTCATATACCTGGTTCTTGCTCTAAACCATCACTATTCGTGGACCAACATGATACGGATCAATCAATCTTAGAATGCACGTAATCGACAAATACAAAGTTCTTCTGGAGTTGATTGAGAGCATAAGCCAGGGCAGCACTGGCAATGGCAGCCCCGGCGAGAAGGAGACGAAATGAAATTTCTGAAGGAATTCCAGCAACTGCACAAAAAATGACTGTCGACGCTAAAAATAATTTCTGCCAAACCTGAAAAGCCTCATAGGCACCTTTGCAGGATGAGCATTTGAGGGTATGTTGCTCGAATCTGTCGAGCATCTGCAAGGAAGACAAGATCATTAACTTTATGACTGAAAGTTGTGGCACAGCATGGAGCAGAATTGGAAGAAACGATTCACACAACATTTATCAAATGAAAAAGTTTTCATTTGATAGCTCAAGAAAGCATGCATATCACAGAAGTTAATAGGTTTATTAATGTAGTCATTTAATCCCATATTAATGTTGAGTCTGTTAGAGATGGTAGGTTACTAGGATTTTTAGTGCAATGAGTTTAGTTCCACGTTGATATTTATTTGAGCATATGTGTTGTTATAGCGGATCTAGTTCCACGATGATAATTTTGTGTTGTGTGAGTGCATTGATACTTGTGTTGTATATGTTTACTAGTGTAATGAGTTGAATTCCACATTATAATTGACAAGATTTTAGTATCACTCAAGTTTTGTTTTTTCCCAAATCTTGTCCTCTACTCTAAAAATTCCTAAAAGGCACATGATGTACCTTTTCTCACCTTCATTCTTTTTTTATCAATACTTATGATGCCTCCATCGAAATGTTGAGTCAAAACCCTTGATGACCCAAAACAATTCAAATCATAAACTAAAACTAGATTTGAACTCGCTACACTCCTATGAAGGCATATGAGGTTTTGGATGACCAACATGGGATTGTTTTGGTCCATTAAGGTGCTTCAGCGCTTTCATACATGTGCCAAAGAAACAAACATAAAATTGATATAAATTCAATTCCTTGTATAGTCATAGAATATGGAAATGAAGTGTCTGACTATAAGCTTGAGATCGAAAGAAGAAAATTATGAGAAGTAAATATGAAGTCATCTATGAGCATGAGACTAAAGAAGATACTAAAGATCACAGAGAACATAAAGCTTTCCCAGGGAGGTATTATAGACTTACACTAGTTATTGTATGTGTTATAGTTGATCAATAGACGATCAAAGTTTGATACACTAGTAGTTGATCATGGATAGTGTGGCACACAACCAGTTGAGCTAGAGGGTTGAAAACAGAAGGGACAATCCCCACCACTAGTTAAATTTGTATTGAGACGGTCGGTTAAAGAGACATTTATTCAGCAAGTGTAGGGAATACATTTCATACTAATGAGAGAACCAAAGAGCTTCCAATGGGTATAGGTTCATTCACAATGAGATCAGTCATGCAAGAGGAGATGAATCCTTTAGAAGGAATTGACACTTACAATCTTGTTGAGTTGGCAAAAGGAAGGAAACCTCTAATTGACTTTGATGAGATAAACTTCTGAATTGTGAAGACGAATTACATCGGTGTGGTACTTAGTCTGGTGGCTAGTTTGGATGTTAAACTCCAGTAGCTTGACGTGGAGATTGCATTCTTGCATGGTGACCTAGTAAGGGATTTATGTTGTAATGCAAGATCATTTGGTTTGCAGATTGAAAATTATTACGTATGATTAAAACAAGCTTCCAGACAGTGCTACGGGAAGCTGGATTCTTGTGTTCCTAGCTAAGGATACAAAAAAATATATTCTGAATCTTGTATCTAGTTTTAAGAGCTTTTCCTAGAGGTAACTTTACCATTTTACCTTTTTATGTGGATGATATGTTAATTGTTGGACAAGACATCACTATGATTTGTTAGTTGAAGAGTAACTATACACATTATTTGATATGAAAGACTTAGGCCTACCTAATTGCTAGTATGAAGCTCACTAGGGTTAACAATGGTATAAAGTTGTTATCTCATGAGACATATCGAACAAATGTTGGAGGGGTTTAACTTGAAAAGTGCAAAGGCAGTTTTTATTCCATTGGCAAGTCAATTTAAGCTTAACAAAGATCCAAGCTCACCTCTAAAGGTGAAAAAAAGGAGATACCAATTACTTCTTAGGGTTTTAAAATAGGAAACCCAGACACAAACCACCTAATAGTAGAAACAATTATGCTTTTAAGTTAGGTTAGAATTTTTTTGAAGTTGGGATGTTATATGCCCATTAGTCCCATATGCAAAAATAATTCAACATACACAAGTGCAGTGGTTCAATATATAAAAATAAAATTCGTCTATTTTCTAACAACTCAATACTTTAAAAAAAATGGTGAGCCAATGAATTTTAACATAGCATCAAAGCAGATTTGAATCATACTTGTCATAGAAAACAATTTATACCTCCAAGTTATGATGAGCTTGAGGGGTGTTGAAGTTGGGATGAAGCACATGGACAAGTATGGTGGCCGAATATATAAAAATAAAACTAGTCTCTTTCAGAACATCTCGAATTGTAAGAAAAAACGGTACACCAATCAACTTTGACACAATTCAGCTTGTTTTCTTAATTCTGTAACGGTTTTTTGGCTTAAATTTTCTTCTCTTTATGTATAAATTCACACATACAATTGGTTCATGTTGGATGCTCTTGGACAATATACAGCTACAAATTTAAGCCAAGAAACAAAATTCCAAAAAGAAAATGAAAGTGGATCTACGCAAGAAGTCTTACGGTTGGGGGTTAGACCAAGTCGAGGCATTCTGGTTACAACAATATAAGAAAACTCTAAAGTAATTTGAGGGTTTTGGAATGGATCAAAGAGTTGTCTTCTGACTATCATGCAACCGAATTAGTTGTACTACCCATATTATGTTCATTGTCAATTTAACTTGATTATTTTCCACAAGCAAAGCCAGTACAAACTTTAAATGATCCTAAAGAATCTTCTCAGTAAACAAAAAGTTTATATACCCTAGCATGTTAGGACATCAATGATTTTGTTTATAAGAGAACTAAAAGTTACTTTAGACCAACAAAACGTAATTAAATACTTCGATTGTCAGAGAAAAGTGCATCTTCAGTAAAGTAACTGGAAAGAAATGGATATCTCACCTCATGTTTGGACAAGACAGTTGAAGGTAATGCATGTTGGTTAGCGTGGCCAAACCAATCAGGCTGACCGTTTCCATGTCTCCTCAACCAATTCCTGAATGCTAGAACCAAACGATCAGCCTGTGTAGGTGTGAATGTAATCTTCGTATATTGCTGATTGACATCTATAGAGGATGTTGACATTTCAGAAAGAAAAATCTTTTCTTGTCCTTGAAGTACAATCATATCGCCATCATACACCTTGTTTGAAGTCCAGTGCTCATACCAGCGGGGAACCAGCTGCAGCAAGCATCAAAGTTACTTTTTAGCAACAGAAAACATGAGGAAGCTATCAACATGCAGGCACCACATGATTGTACAGAACTTCAACCAGCAGACAGCTACAATGGAAAACTGTTTATCGAAGTTATTGACTGACACATGCCACAATGACTTGTAACCAATGATTCGACAGTTATGGAAATTCCAAAACACAGCACTAATTCAAATAAAAAACAGGCTCGCAATAAAACAAGACATTTTTTTCTGTACTCGTTCAATAGCGGATGAAGATGCATACAACCAATTTACTAGGTTCCAGAATCAAATAGAAGGGGTATCACATGACAACTGGAGCACTAAATTTTAGCATCATTAGTACAAGAAACAGAAGCTAGAGAATTTCAGACGTATATGAAATTCCTTAGCTAATGACTGAAAACAAAATGTAAACACTAAAAAATTTCTGAGCTTATTGGAATACCTGCCACCATGAAGGGCCTGGCATTGTGAACTGAAAAAAGTTTCGAGCACTACAAACAATGGAGCGAGTTTTCCCTGGGGCCATAGGTATGTTAAATGAACAGATCCAGATTACCCAGTTCTGGTCACCAAGAACAGGCAATTTTGTTTTGATCTCTATCCTTCAAATAAATGCATGGGATTAAGCATGGTGAAAACCTCTAGCTAGAGCATGGCAAAAAGATACACAAATGAATAAAGTCACGGATAATGAAAGCAGTGAACAAGCTATTACTGAGTATGGAGAATTGACACCTCAAAAAGTTAGCAATAAGAAAGGCAAAACATACTGCATGAAAACATATGAGAAATATGATAACATAAAGAATAGGTAATTTTCCAAATTAATCAATGGACAAGTACGTAGATCACAAATATTATTCTTTTTGTATTAAACCACTTCATAATGTTTGCTTGGTTTTGGCCCAAGGTTTCAGGCCTAAGCGTCTAGGTGCTTTACTAATAACAGTCCCTCCATTGAGACTACGGCTTAGGTATCGACAGACCTAACTTGCCTACATGAGTATAGGGCTATGACATAACATGTATGCTGGAGTTGGGATTAACGTTGCACATGCATGTTGAAATAGGACTTCAAGAAACACGTAGCTGGCATGAGCAGCTTACATCTGTCCTTGGGTGGGAAGACGGTGAACTCTCAAAGGAAGTGGGATTTGAGGGAGGATAAGGGTAGAATGGAATAAGTTACTTTATTTCTAGTTTTGGGAAATAAGGGTATCTTCATCTTCCTAACTTTCTATCCTTCCTCACTTTCTCTCCAAGTAAACACCATTTTGTAAAGCTTTCTTTCCTATGTTCTCTGGAAAAACCTTTCCAGCAATGTTATTTTATTTTAACCCTTTAGACTACCCTGAAAAAGCACACAAACGTGTTTTAAAATTTAATCCTTGTATTGATGTTTCTCATGACTACGTACTTATCTTTGGATCTAAACAGCCATCCTCAATTCCATCAATGAGGCACATCAAACTTAGAAGCTATGAAAGCCTTCTATTCTTGCATTGAACCGTCATCTTGAAAGGACTTATGGTACACTTGATTTAAGTGGTCCAAGCTTCAGTTAGAAAACTTGCCAGCTCTTGTTCTAGCTTGGAACATGAAGAGGTTAAATGACTTCAAGAAGGAGATTTGTGACAGACTTGTACAAAATGGTAGAGATTGAATCCCGGGAGATATCTCCTGCACACTGAAAAACTATAGAACGTTGACATCCTGGAAAATCTCTCTTAGGAAAACTGTCAAGGAAATTCTGTACAAGAATGTCCAAGTTGCCAGTATTAGCATGTTGATTGAGGCATGGTGATCAATTTGGAGGAATGGTGGACAAGGAACCAATTGAGTATCCAGTTCTATCTCAAAAGCTAATAATGCTTGTGCTTATGATTGATGATTTGTGTTTGGAACTGTTGGTGTGGGTAGCACTAACGGTCTAACCCAGGTTTTGATGAATGACAAATAGGTTAAGTTAGTTGTGTTGTTGTCTGACACTTTGATCAAGTGTGCAGGAAAAGTCCAGCTAGGTCGACGGGCTGACCGGATAGCTGGCGAGAAGTCCAAGCGGGTCGACGGGCTGACCGGACGCTTGGCAAGAAGTCCAGCTAGGTCGACGGGCTGACCGGATAGCTGGCAAGAAGTCCAAGCGGGTCGACGGGCTGACCGGACGCTTGGCGAGAAGTCCAGACGGGTCGACGGGCTAACCGGACGTCTGGCAGGTAAGTGAGGTAAGTCACTGGAGGGGAGTGACTGTGAGGACGCATTCCCGGGAAGGGGACATTAAGCGTCGATCCGGCTTAGATCCATTTCGGATGTCTAAGTCGAGATCGTGACTAGATTCCGGTCTCGGAAAGACGGAATCTAAATCATACTCTCTTTATCTACCTGTTGAACTTTAACTGTGCTAACAATTTGTTTTACAGGATATATATTTGCCTCGGACTAACCTTGTTTTGCTGGAAAAAGGAGTCTTTCTGGAACAAGGTGGTCCGGGCACCCGGAAGGCGAATTTTATCCAGACACCTCGTCGCTACGTGGAGCATCTTGATTTGAGCAGTTACGTCACACTCCAGGCGCCCGGAAGGGATCCAGGCGCCCGGAACAGCATATAAAAGAAGCCCCAGACAGGAGCTTCAGAATCAACTTTGACTGAGAACTCTTCTACTGATCTTGCTGCTCGACATTCAAGTGCGACGCCAACAACGCTCCGACAAAAGTGCTCTTTCGGTTTTTGCTTAATTTTCTTTTTGTCGGTATTGCTTTATTATTACTAGCATCTCCTGTACTTTTTCTGTAATCATATTTCGATCTGCTAGTGATTGCCCAACGAAAGTGGTCAAGGACCACGGGCCTTCGAGTAGGAGTCGTCACAGGCTCCGAACGAAGTAAAAATATTTGTGTCTACTTTATCTTTTTCCGCTGCGCTTAAACTCTTGTGTTTTCGAATCGATATTCACCCCCCCTCTATCGAATCTAACGGTCCTACAAGTGGTATCACCGCTCTGATTTGGTGCAACCACCAATCAGACAGGGGTGAATTTTTTTTTAATTAATTTTAAAACTGGTGTTTCGATAACTTAATATTTAACTAATCAATTTAAATTAGTGCAACACGAATCTAGTTTTTTTTTATCTTTTTCTTCCCGCACTACTAATCCAAGACCAAGTCTTGGGATATTTTTTCTTGGTTATTTATCTGTGCACAGAATGTCCCAACAAGAAGGATTCAGCACAGTGCGACCTCCACTCTTCAACGGGGACAACTTCCCTTACTGGAAGAAGCGCATGGAGGTCTACCTCAAGACAGACTTCGACTAGTGGATGAGTATTACGAAACCTTACAAAATTCCAGTGGACAACGCCGGGAATCTAGTGGATCCTGAAGACTGGACAGCAGATCTCAAGAAAAAAGCATCAACAGAAAATAAAGCGATCAACACTCTACAGTGCGGATTGACAAGAGAAGAACTGAACCGAGTCGGTCCACACAAAAACGCTAAAGAACTATGGGACAAGCTGATCGAACTGCACGAGGGAACAAGCGACGCTAAGGTAACAAAACGAGACCTGCTTTTAAATAAAATTTTTAATATAAAAATGCAGGAAGGAGAAACAGCGAATCAACTCCACGCGAGGATCAAGGACATCCTCAACGGGCTCCATGCGATAGGTCACCAAATGGAGAACAGAGACTTAATAAGGTACGCTTTAAACGCTTTTCCACGTAATAGTTTGTGGGCATCAATAGTGGATGCCTACAAAATTTCTAAGAATCTTTCTAAATTAAAATTGGATGAGCTTTTTTGTGAATTACAATTGCACGAACAAACTAATGCTGGAGCCGAGAAAGGTGTAGCCTTATTTGCAGGTTCCTCCAAGAAAAGCAAGCCTGAAGTTGAAGAAGAATCTGACCAAGACTCCGAAAACGAAGAACACCTGGTGAACTTGGTAAGAAAAATGTTCACCAGGAGAAAGAGGAGCTTCAGCAAAAAGGATCTTCAAAAGATCAGCTCTCCCTCAGAACAAAAGAACGTGACCTGCTACGGCTGCAACAAAAAGGGACATTACAAGAACGAATGTCCAAAACTAAAGTTCGACAAACCAAAGTCAACCAAAAAGCAGGCACTCAAAGCAACGTGGGACGACTCCTCGGACGAATCGGAGGAAGAAGAGCAGAAACATCAGAGCCACATCGCACTGATGGCCCGCGAAGCCGAAACAGATAACGAGTCGGAAGATGAAGACGGGTCTGAACCCGAAACAAGCCATGAGTCCGTACTCGTTTCCGAAGGCCCGAATGAGGTATACTTTAATTTAAACAAAAATTTTTTTAGAATTATTTCCTGTTTAAATAGTAAATTAACTAAATTAGAAAATGAAAACAAATCACTTCTTGAGGAAAATCAAAACCTCAAAGAACAATTAAAGAATTCAAATCCAACTCAAAATCTAACACTTGAGGAGGAGAATTTATCATTAAAAAATGAAATAAACAACTTAAAAAAGATGTTAGAAAAATTTATAACAAGATCAAAAAATTTAGATTTAATCCTAAATAATCAAAAAGCATGTTATAATAAAGCCGGACTAGGATATAAGTCGAATTCAAATAAAACCTTCAAATCATTAATAACCCAATACAAGTCAACCAATCTAGCTTGGGTTCCGAAAGCGTGTCTAACCACGCAAGTAGGACTTAATCAATATTATATACCTAAAGAAAAAATACATTATATAAATAAACCAAACCAAAATCCAAAATACAAAACTAAATCAAATTCAAAATCTTAAACAGTTTAAAAAACAACAAAATTATCACCAAGTTAACTATAACTATAAAAAGAATCGACACAAGCCTAAAATCAAAACTTAAATTAATGGCCAATAATTCAGGGGGAGGCTCTAGAATAGCTGGCACCTCCAAAACTAACTTACCCGACAGGGTAACCCAAAACTAACAAACCCGGCAGGGCAATTAGAATTAGAGACCAAGTTTAACTTGAATCATGGTACTGGTGAAATTTTTGGATGATAGTACGTTAGGGAAACTTGGGCATCGCATGTCTAGAAAGATATGGTTTCGATCTGGTGCATTTGGCCAAGTGGAACTGACCGAAGCTACCCTTAAACGAATCCTAACCAGTTAGACCAAGATTTAGTACTAAGTTCCGTGGATAGGACTATTCGGAAAACCTCGAAAGGTTGGTTACTTCTAATGATGTCCTTGTGACTCACCAAGCTTAGAAGTTTATCCGAAGAATGTCTATTTGTGGAAACCAAAGCTAAGTCTGAATCTAACACAAGTTAAAACAAAACTCTGTAATCAAACTAATTTCATCTCACAAAATCATAGGATTCCCTGATTGATAATATAGATCGGGTGAGATGAATAAGGCTTAAATTTTAATTTTAAAAGTTTTTTTTAATTTTAAACTTAAAAATTAATTTCAAAATTTTAATTTTAAACTTAAAAATTAAATTCAAAATTTTAATTTTAAACTTAAAAATTAATTTCAAAATTTTAATTTTAAACTTAAAAATTAAATTCAAAATTTTAATTTTAAACTTAAAAATTAATTTCAAAATTTTAATTTTCAACTAAAATTTTAATTTTAAACTTAAAAATTAATTTCAAAATTTTAATTTTAAACTTAAAAATTATTTTCAAAATTTTAATTTTAAACTTAAAAATTAATTTCAAAATTTTAATTTTAAACTTAAAAATTAAATTCAAATTTTAATTTTAAACTTAAAAATAAATTCAAAATTTTAATTTTAAAAACTTAAATTAATTTTAAAACTTAATTTTAATTAATTTCAAAATTTTAATTTTAAAACTTAAATTAATCTCAAAATCTTAATTTTAAACTTAAATTAATGCATGCTCGAAAGACTAACTTCAAAATCCTACTTACTGTAGGAAACCAAGTGGATTTTGGACAGTGGTTGCTCCAAACATATGACTGGAGATCACACCAAGTTCACTCAACTCACTTACAAAAGCCTAGGAACAGTTGCCTTTGGAAACAACGACAAACTCAAGGTAATTGGTATAGGTAATATTGAATTAAAATCAGACTTTATAATTACAAATGTCTTACTTGTTGAAAACTTTAAATATAATCTTCTAAGTATAAGTCAATTGTGTGATACTAGGTATAAGGTCAAGTTTCTATCTACAGAATGCTCAATCAAACATCTAGATAATCCTACCATAAGCCTAAAAGGTTTTAGAAAAGACAACATCTATGTCATCAACTTAACCATTTCTTCCATTAAGTGTTATTTAACACAAAAAGAAGAAACTTGGTTATGGCATAGGAGAATGTCTCACACCAACTTTAGAAATATAAGTAAACTAAATGGACTTGTAAAAGGCTTACCGAAGTTACCTAACTTAGATTCAACTATATGTAATGCTTGTCAACAAGGAAAACAAACTAAGTCAACCCACAAACAAACAAATCAACCACAAACTAACTCAATCTTAGAACTTCTACATTTAGATCTTTTTGACTCCCATGGAGTCAAATCCATTAATGGAAACTTATACTGTTTAGTAATTATAGACGATTACTCTAGGTTTACTTGGGTAAAATTCTTAAAACATAAAGATGAAACTTTTGAAATTCTTACAAATTTTGCAACATTGAAAACGAAAAGATATTAAAATTAAAAGAATTAGAGGTGACAATGGGGAGAATTTAGAAAATCATAACTTTAATAGATTTTGTCTAGAAAACGGTTACCATCATGAGTTCTCAAGTCCAATAACCCCTAAACAAAATGGAATTGTCGAAAAAAAAATAGAACTTTACTAAAAGTTGCAAGAACAATGTTAAATGAGTATAACCTACCTAAATATCTTTAGGCTAAAGCAATAAGTACATTCTGTTATAAAACTCATAACAAAACTTTCTTCGAAATATTTTATAATAAACAACCAAACATAAAATACTTTAAGGTATTTGGGTGCACAGTTTTTATCTTAAATACAAGAGAACACTTAGGAAAATTCACCTCTAAAATTGAAAATGAAATTTTTGTAGGATATTCCCTAAACAGTAGAGGCTACAGAATTTATAATAAAGTTACCTTAAAAATGGAAGAAACTACTAATGTAAAATTTAAAGAAACTAAACAAGACATAGAACCTACACAACCCCCAGAGTTTGTTCCAGAAACCAACCAAACTCTAAATCATGAAGACGAGGAACAACATCAAGAGAATCAACCTCCTAAAACAATAAGGGTAAACCCAAATCATCCAACTGATCAAATAATTGATGACCCAGACTTAAGAGTTCAAACCAGATCATCCTTTAGAAACCTAAGTCAAATCTCATTAATTTCAAAAATTGAACCTAAAACTGTGGATGAATCCCTACTAGACCCAGATTGGATTATAGCTATGCAAGAAGAACTAGCCCAATTTGAGCGTAATGAGGTCTGGGACCTAGTCCCACCACCAAAGAATAAGAAAATAATAGAAACAAAATGGGTATTCAGAAACAAACTAAGTGAAACGGGAAATTACTAGAAATAAGGCTAGACTGGTTGCCAAAGGATTTAGTCAAGTTGAAGGACTTGACTATGACGAAACATATGTCCCAGTAGCCAGATTAGAATCCATTAGAATGTTACTAAGTTATGCAGCCCATAAGGGATTTAAACTATACCAAATGGATGTTAAGTCATCTTTTCTTAATGGACTAATCGGAGAAGAAGTTTATGTAGGTCACCTCCTGGTTTTGAAAGCTAGAACACCCCGATTATGTGTTTAAATTAAAGAAAGCCCTATATGGACTTAAACAAGCACCCAGGGCGTGGTATGAGAGGCTAACATCTTACCTAACATCTAAAGGATTCAAACAAGGTCAAATTGACCCAACCTTGTTTGTCAAATCATTAAATACAAACATATTTATTGCACAAATATACGTGGATGACATAATATTTGGCTCAACAAATTCAGAATTTTTAGAAGAATTTATTAATCTAATGGAAAAAGAGTTTGAAATGAGCTTAGTGGGAAAACTAACCTATTTCTTAGGATTACAAATCAAACAGACAAATGAAGGAAACTATATCTCTCAACATAAATACACCAAAGAATTACTTAAAAAATTCGGAATGGAAAATACAAAAGAAATAAAAACACCGATGGCTGTAAACACAATCTTAGATAGTGACCCAAATGGAAAACCAGTTGACTTAAAATATTATAGAAGTGCAATAGGTAGCCTACTGTACCTAACTGCAAGCCGACCTGATATTTTATTTGCAGTTAGTATATGTGCTAGATACCAAACTTGTGCTAAGGAATCCCATTTGACACAGGTTAAAAGAATTTTTAGATATCTTAAAGGAACAACAAATGTAGGAATCTGGTATCCTAGGACAAGTAATTTTGAACTAATAGGGTATTCTGACTCAGATTATGCTGGATGCAAATTAGACCGCAAAAGCACAAGTGGTGGATGCCAATTATTAGGTTCATCACGGTTTAGTAGAAAGCAACATTGTGTTGCTCTGTCTACAACTGAGTCAGAATACATAGCTATAGGCGAATGTGTTGCACAAATATTATGGATGATGCATACTCTAAAAGATTTCAACTTAAATATCACAAATGTAAAAGTATTAATTGACAATATAAGTTCAATTAACTTAACCAAGAATCCTGTGCATCATTTAAGAACCAAACATATTGAAATTAGACACCACTTCATCAGGGATCATGTTACTAAAGGCGACATTGAACTCAAGTACATTGAGTCCAAATCAAATTTAGCTGACATTTTTACAAAACCTCTCCCTGAAAGTGAATTTAGCAACTTACGACGAAAATTAGGGATGTGCTTAATAGACTAGGATCTTTCAAAAATACTTTCAAAAATGATTTTACCAACTTATAGGTTAAACTTGTTTGTTTTCAAACTTTCCATTTTTAGACTTTCGAAAACAGTTTTGGCCTTAGACTAGTTTTACATCCTTAGAAAGCATGTACCCATAGAACTAGTTTTTTTGAGCATCTCACCAACACCTTATGTTTACCTTGCTTGTGTTTGATAAACATAGAAAGGGGTGAGATGCATAGGCCAACTGTCTGGACTTAAGATGCTTATTTCAGTGCATCAACATAAATCTGGACGTTAAATACAATTCAGATATTAATCAGATTAAAGTTCATCAGTCAAGTCAAACACTGATTGATTATAATCTGACTAACCAAGTGAAAGCTACTATCTTTTGATAGTTAGTTAGTACCTAATTGGTTAGACAGCTGGTTAAAGTTAAGTATCAAATTCAGGGGGAGAAATAAAACTACTTTAGTTTTCCAAATTGAATTTTAAACTTAATTTTGAAAATCAAAGTTTAAAAACACCTTGTTTAAAAATTGTGAAATTTTTTACAAAAATTTGAAAGTTTGAAAGGTTTTGAACTTTGAAAATTTGATTTTGAAAAACAAATTTTACAAAAACACTCTAAAAATATGATCTTACTTTTACCAATATCCTTTGAAAACTAAAAGTAAAGATTTAAATTTAATTTAACTTTACCTTGAATATTGTCCTGAATCTAATTCTTATTTTGATTTCAAGATTAAATTTTACGAAAAAAATTAGTTTACAAACTAAGCTTCTCAAACTCATTTTCCTTGATTTTGAAAATTGAATCTTTTACAAACTTAGTGTTGAAAAGTAAATTTCAATTAGTTTTAAAAAAAAAAAAAAAAAATAGGTTTTTCAAACTTAGTTTTGGAATTTTTGGTTTTGAAAACTTATGTTTGAAAAAGCGTTTCAAAGTTGAAACTTGTTTTGAATATTTAAATCTTGAAATTTAGACCTTATACACTTATGTTTGTAAATTTAAATCTTGAAATTTTTCTAAAAGCTAAAAACTACTGCTTTATTCAAGTTTTCAAAACTTTATACTCCCCCAAGTCAACTTGATCTTTTCTTGGATTGAAAAATTGTACTTTTGTCCTTAAATTCTGAACTATGATTGTTTAAGTGTTATTCAGTAACTCTACACTATGATTGTTTACCCTTGTTTTTTTTGATGAATGCCAAAGGGGGAGGAGGGTTAGGTGGTTAAGTTAGCTAAACCAATTTGAAAACCTGACTGACTTTAAAACCACACAAATGCATGTTGTTTTATGCATATGCTTTCACTAACTAAATTGTCATTCCATCAAAAGGGAGATTGTTGGTGCGGGTAGCACTAACGGTCTAACCAGTTTTGATGAATGACAAATAGGTTAAGTTAGTTGTTGTTGTCGACACTTTGATCGTGTGCAGGAAAAGTCCACCTAGGTCGACGGGCCGGATAGCTGGCGAGAAGTCCAAGCGGTCGACGGGCTGACCGGACGCTTGTTCCTAGGTCGACGAGTGACCGGATAATCGGCAAGAAGTCCAAGCGGGTCGACGGGCCGACGCTTGGCGAGAAGTCCAGACGGTCGACGGGCTGGCCGTCTGGCGGTAAGTGAGGTAAGTCACCTGAGAGGAGTGACTATGAGGACGCGTTCGGGAAGGGACATTAGGCGTCGATCCGGCTTAGATCCATTTCGGATGTCTAAGTCGAGATCGTAACTAGATTCCGGTCTCGGAAGACGAATCTAAGTCATACTCTCTTTATCTACCTGTCGAACTTTAACTGTGCTAACAATTTGTTTCAGGATATATATTTGCTCGGACTAACCTTGTTTTGCAAACAAGGAAAAGGAGTCTTCTCGAACAAGGTGGTCCGGGCGCCGGAAGGGGCGGGCGCCGGAAGGCGAATTTTATCCGGACACCTCGTCACTACGTGGAGCATCTTGATTTGGGCAGTTCGGACCTCCGGCGCCGGAAGGGATCCAGCGCTGAACAAGATATAAAAGAAGCCCCGCAGGAGCTTGAATCAACTTTGATCGAGAACTCTTCTCACGATCTTGCTCGACATTCAAGTGCGACGCCAACAACGCTCCGACAAAAGTGCTCTTTCGGTTTTTGCTTAATTTTCTTTTTGTCGGTATTGCTTTATTATTACTAGCATCTCCTGTACTTTTTCTGTAATCATATTTCGATCTGCTAGTGATTGCCCAACGAAAGTGGTCAAGGACCACGGGCCTTCGAGTAGGAGTCGTCACAGGCTCCGAACGAAGTAAAAATATTTGTGTCTACTTTATCTTTTTCCGCTGCGCTTAAACTCTTGTGTTTTCGAATCAATATTCACCCCCCCCCCCTCTATCGAATCTAACGGTCATACAGGAACATTGCATCATTCTTATATTGTTCTTATATTCACCTCACAAGACTTTTAAATATCAATCACCTGCACATAGATCAACCTTGGACATTCTATTAGTGTTGAATCACAAAACCTATTTGTGCTCATTATTATACTTGTTATACTTAAGCATGAACTAACCTAAAAGAGAAACTAGAAACCCACTAAATTTCTTTTGGGGAGATGAAATTCCCTTACTTGGTACTAGCTTTTAGATAAGAGTGCTCTTCATAGGAAATAATAACTAAGAACATGGGCTGAATATGTAGAACATTAGGCATGATATGTAGAATAGACAAAGTCAATTAGACACAGTCATCTATGCTCATTCACAGGTCTAACAGAAAAAGAGATCCAATGTCTAGCCAAATTTAGAAATGGAACTAAAAAATTCAGGAAACTGAACTTCCCTACCACTCACTTGTTCATAGCATAGCAAGGAGCAACAAACTTAGCAGTGATGCGTGGGTTCCCGTTATCTGAACCAGCATAGCCCCAAGGACCACTAGATTCCAACTGAAACGGCAATGGTCTAGCTCTATCCCTTCTCCCAGTGACCTGTTAATGACACTAGATTAGGAAGCTAAACATTGACTAACAGTATTGCTGGCATTGAAATAATTTCATCAATTGGAGGTTCACACTATGGCAGAGGCTAAAAATCAAGAAGACATAAAGAAGGATAGTGCCTGCTGCAATGAGGTAACGTCCAACATCTAGAACTTTATGAAGCATGCTGATAATAAGTAAATGGAAACTGAATGGCAGAACTAGAGTGAATTATGATTATAGAGGGTTTTGAAATCCCTCCCAGGTTGATAGAGGTAGTGGTTTCCTTGAGGAGCCACTCATGAAATTGTTGAAAATGTGTTCTCAGATTCCTTCTCCAGTTGTAGCCAAGAAAATTGCTAGTAGTAACTGTATGCCAAACTAAAGAGCCTGCCTTGCCTAAGGCAAGGAAGGCTTATCTATTGATTCCTTCATTCGTACTTTGGGAAGCATTTTTCATATTAATTGCTTAGCCCCAAAGGCCAGGAAGGTCAATTTATGGATTCCTTTCCCCTCGCATCTCAGGTTCAAGGGAGTGTTTTATGAACCTTCCTTGACTGTTAATAGCAGCAACAAGTCAGCCACAAGCCAGCTTTAAGGACAGCATGAAGCTAGCATGAAGAGTGTTTTATAAACAAGTTTGCAAAAAAAGGCTATTCCACAAACGTGTTGGGAACATGTGCATTGAAGAAAGGAAGGAAGCAGTCCTTCCAATGCATGAGCACCAACAAAGATGAAACAATTTACCGCTAGCTTCTTCAACGTTCATAGCCTTCAGGGTCATACAGTCAAAAAGATACTCCCTAAGGTACCAAGGGAAGGAATCAATAGATAATCAAGTGAAAAAAAAGACGGATGTAAGATTGTGCCAGGTGGAACAAATGGAGTAAAGGAAAAAAAAAAGGGAAAATGAGTATCAAAAAGTGGACATGAAAATATTGATGCACAAAATAAATACATGAATATAAGGAGATTTGTTCACCTCCGATAGAGTTGATTCCTTGGCTTATTAAGGAACTTGCAACATTACATCAATTATATTTCTATTTAGAAAAGGGTAAATTGCTAATCATATCATGAATTTTACACTTTTAATAAATCTATTAGGACCTTTCAAATTTAACAAATTTATAGTGAATTTTTTAGAATCATACCAAATATATCATGGTGTTAAATTTCAGCCAAATTATAGTTAAATGATGATGTGGCATCACACCTAATGAATAAGTCTACTAACTCAAATGTCACATCACATGTCATTATATTGAATAAATTAAAAAAAAATCATAAATTCATTTGCACTTACTCTCGACCCCACCTTGTTTGCATCCCCTCAATCACCCATGAAAACCATTTCCTGGGCCATCGACACTATTACAACCACACAACACATGAAACAATTTGTTTTATATCATTGACTAATATAGGCATGTTGCTATCACCAAGCCATTACTCTAAGTTCTGTAAGTGGGAGTGACAAGAAGTAGTGGTCAATAAATGGCTATGGACCCATAGGTGATGATGACACAGGTTGAGCGGATGGTTTAGGGTGGAGTTAGAATGATTTTAGGTATTTTTAGGATTTTTTTTTTTTAGTTGATTGAATTTAATAGGATATGATGTTGCACTTGAGTTGGTGCTACCTAGGCATAGTATCATCTCATCACTTGATGATAATTTGACAACAATTTATTTTTGTGATAGATTAGAACAAATTTACAAATTTCATGATAGATTTATTAATTTCTAAAAAAAATATTAAAATGTGTGAAGTTCATGATTTATTTAGCAACTAACACTTTAAAAAGTAAGTTAGTTTGGGTAATCCCCTTATATACATGGTGAAAACCTTGATATATAAAAATTCCATATAACTATCAACAAATTATATCAGATAAATACTATATCTTTGGTTAACCATGAATATAGAAATATTTCCTATCTAGAATTTTTATGTCTTTTTTCCCTTTTGTTTTGACTTAAAAATCTTCCTAAAATAGCAAATCCTACTCACCACAGTTGGGAAGTGTGGCGCTTTCTTGCACAATACACTGACTACAGATGTCTAGTGATTTTGCTCAATCGCTGGGAGGTTCTAGAGTACCAGCATCCGCACACAACGCTTTTGGCAATCCAGAAAACAATCTGGTGGTAGTAAAAGTAGCTAAAACATATACAACACGATAGGAGAATTTAAATGGCAGAGGAGTAGTTTCACTACCAACAAAGGGAAACCAGATATAAAATCGATTAAAATTTCAATATCAATGCAACGTACGATACTACCTTGTGATGTGCAAATTCTATGTGAGACGGATCCGAGACATTTTCCATGAGTGTATCGTAGCCATAGAACAGGTCACGCTGGATAGTCACGGTGGAGAAATTGGGATCATCAAATTCTGCTGGCAACCTAAGTCAAAGTAAAAAACAACTTACATAATGTAATTCAGGAACGTGATAATCGAATCTATTTTGTAGGCAAACATACATGGGAGGTTGGGTAGCAGTGGCCTTCTCCCAACCTTTCTCATCGGGCCAGACAAACAGTAAACCCTGCGAGACCAGGGTAGGAAATTTGATTGCGCAAGCTCTGGGCGATCGAACTGCTCGCGCTTCAGGCCCTTCGCTCGCTGCCTGCGGGATCCGGGAACACGCGCCGCTCCCATCGAAGGACCATCCATGATACGAGCACTGCAAGTAACCGCTCTCGTCGATCCTTCCCTCCTGCCCGGATACACGAAACACCATCAATCAAACTCACCGACGCGAAAATTTTTGCGGAAAGCGGAGATCAATACCGATAGAGGCGCGAGACGGTGAGGGCAGCGGTCATCTAAGGCGACCCAGTTGCCGGAGTTGGGATCTTTCCAGATAACGAGATCGCGGTTGAGGAGCTGGAAGGGGGTGGGGACGCGCGGATCGAGGTCCTCGATGAGGGAGACAGGGTACCAATGATCCCTCCAGGAGAAGGCAGGCTCCGATCGAGTGGACGATGAGGCCTCCTCCGCGTCGTGGTTGTCATCCACGGCAGGGCTCGGGGCGACAGGAGAGGAGGGGTTGGCCACGAGGAGGCGCGGCGGACTCCTCCGTGAACACCCGCGGCGGCGGTGGACGGAGGAGGGCTTGTATGCTGATGAGATAGTGGGAGATTGTGAGAGGGAAGGCCTCCAAACGAGGGAGTCGGAATTGCAGGGAGAGAAGGACAATAATAACGAAGCCATTTGGTTTGTGAATTGCATCCGAGCAGCTGGTCTTATAGTTGGCCCGTCCCATGCCTATCCAAAAGAGCAGGCAAAAGGCAATTTGGTTTGCGAGTTGTCCGAGCGATGGCGTGACGAGGAAGCAAAGTGTGCGTTGCGGTCGAGAACAGAACTGCACCGGCAGTCCAGGCGTGGTCAAGCAAAACTACTTAGGGCCACAAGACAGTGAGAACAGGGACGCGTCTGGAATCTAGCGTCGTGTCTTCCTGATTTGATTAGTTGGATTCTTGAACATTCATCAACTTCAGTAATCCAGCATTAGATTGTAAGTAATCGCCCTTAGGCTATGTTTATGGAAAGGTAAGGGCAAGAAATTGACGGCGGACAAAATTTCATAAAGAATGGTGAAAGAGAAGTGCAGAGAAAGAATAGGAGGGAGAGAGAAAAGAAAAGCTACACGAAGGAAGAAACAGAGAATCATGGGGCTTACCTCCGATCGTGAGCAACCTCCGAGGTCTCGAGCTCGTAGTTGGCCAACTGCTGGCTGCGGAGCATGTTGTGTAACTTCGCAACGTGCTGGCGAAGGAACGCCTCCTTGCATGTCATCTTCTACCGCCACTCGACCTCCGGCAGAATGCCTCTCGGTCGGAGGTTGCTCACTCTCACCCTCGCGGGGCCGACGGCTTCGAGAACAGCCTCCAAGCTCGAGGTGGTTCGCCCTCGGAGGGCTATCGGTCCCGCGAGCGCTTGCCCATGCTAGGGTCGCTGGCCCCGCGAGCGCTCTGCCACGCGAGGACCGCCGGCCTCGTGAGTGCTTGCCCACACGAGGACTGCCAGCCCCGCGAACTCTCGTCCACGCGAGGACCGCCGGCCCCACGAGCGACCCTCGAGGTCGTTCGCCCTCGTGGTGCCGCCAGAGGTATTTCACCCTCGGGGGGTTGCAGACCCGCGAGCAACCTTGAAGGTTGCTCGCCCTTGGGGGGCTACCAGCCTTGCGAGCACCTCCAACCGCAAGCGACCTCCAAGGTCACTCTGTTGGGCCGTAGTAACGCACGCAGCGCCCTCGCGGAACCATCGGCAGGAGCCGCCAGTAGGAAGCAAAAATGATGGCATGAACAAAAATAGTTGTGTAGTTTGAAACGTTGTTAGAGAATTGCTTTCAACACGATTTGGACGGAAGCAGGGGTCGCCAACCTCCGAGCACCTCCGACCACGAGCGACCTCCAAGGTCATTCGTTGGGCCACACTGACACATCCGGCGCCCTCACGGGGCCACCAGTTGGAGCCGTCGGTAGGAAGCAAAAATTATGACATGAACAAAAATAATTGCGTAGATTGAAATTAGATATGGTAATGGGTCGGATTTGGATCGGATTCTATATTCTTCATCCTTATATTTATCGGGTATAGAATCTTTGATGGTATACCTATACTCATTAAATGATCGGATATGTAACGACCCGCCTTCTACTGGCTAGGCTGTAAGGCTGGACCGTTACAATATGCTGTGCTAAGCTATATCCATGACCATTACTAGTCTAGGTGCGGAAAGCTGTACCAATTAAAACTTTACTAAGCTAACACAAGTTCTTGGTCCTACATGTGCTAAGGGATGCAATCTAAGGTATACATGGCATATCCTACATCCCCTATGGTCAAGGAGCTGAATTACCGGGTTTCTTGGTCGAAACCCATCTTCCCAATCGATCCAGATTGAACTCAATCGATTGCAAGCTATTGGATCGATCCATGGATCGATTCCGATGGCTACTGTGCTCGGGTTAATATTCTGGATCGATCGGCTGATCGATCCAGACTGGCCAATCGATCCAATGATCGATTCCAGAACTCTCTGTTCGCGGGAGCGATTTCCTGATCGATCGAACGATCGATCCCCAAACTCTCTGTTCGCAACAGAATGCGACTGGATCGATCGGCTGATCGATCCAGAAGCTTACTGTATGCGACAGAATGCGACTGGATCGATCGACTGATCGATCCAGAAGCTTACTGTTCGCGGAACCAGCCTCCCCAATCGATCCGCTGATCGATTGAGGGCCCCAATCGATCCGCTGATCGATTGGGGTTTCTGATTTCACAGCAAAGCTCTGATTTCAGCACTGTTTCGTGCCAAACTCACCTACATAAGTTCTAAAATAACTGGAGAACATTCTAATATCAAACAACTAGCATTCTAAATATGCTTACTAACAATCTAAGCAGATTTTCTATAATTCCATGCATTTAGGTGCTGAATAAGCAAAGAGTAACATGATAAGAAACACTAAGTTCTTAAAGGTTCTAGTTCTTCCAAGGTCTTTATTCCAGGTTCCATCCACACACATTTTCATCATTGCATTGACCTCCAGCCTCCGCTAGTACATCTTCCCTTTACCTTTATCTGCAATATAAGGAAAAATAGTATCTGTAAGCTTGAGAGCTTAGTAAGAAACCATCTACCTCACAAAACATGCATACGATGCAATTTATGTTTTGAAAACATGCTATTCGAAATATATATGCTGAACAGGTGAGGGCATGACATAGTATCATACAACATGGAAACCAAAACTAATCATAGAACTATCATATGTATCAATAATGAAAACTACACTGATACAACAAGCTGAGCTAAGCTAATGCTAGACAAATGCTGAAGCTATACCAAATTCACATAACTATCTTGTGAGCGTTTGATAACTATAAATATATAATAGATGAAAATACTAAACATGCTGCTGATGGGCCCGACAACTGTACTTGCTGTGCGCGCATCCCTAACTAAACCCGGGGTTGCAAATTCCGAATCTAGTAGGGTTTACTAGGTTAGCTGAACATAGGGACGACTATGGGAGCCCAACCCAATGGATATTTAATCCAGTACAGTGCCACTGCTAAAATAAAATACTGATTATAGCTAAATTCTTCTTATATTGCTATTTCTAGGTTATCTGAACCTAGAGCTAGGTTATCTGAACCTATAGCTAGGTTATCTGAACCTAGAGACGACTGTGGGAGCCCACCCATTGGACCGTAGTCCCATATAAGCTGTCCTAAAGCTAAACATACTGAATGAATGCTTCTATTGCATTTAGCTAAGCTAGTAAAATACTTAAGTTGCATTTTAACCGTGCTAATAATTCAATCGAACACTTGGTATGCACTAATTCGCATCTTTTGTGCCGAAAATCTACATACTACTAAACTGAAGTATAAAATTCATACGGAAACTACTTATACTGCAGGTGAGGGGTTTCTTACCTGTTGCGCTAGTTTTCTTACAAATCTAGTCGCTAGTTTTCCGGTGGGGACGATCTTCTCGACGATTCTCTTGCGTCCACGCGTTCTTCTCGCGGAGAGAAACATCCTCGTGTCAGAGTCGTCGCCGGAAGGTGCTCCTATGGCCGTTGGGACGGAAACCTAGCCTTCTTGGTCTTGGTGCGCCGAGAGAAAGAAGAGGAGAAGGGGGCGGCGTGACTAGGGTGAGGGAGGAGAGGTAAGTCACGGTAAAAATTAAAACTCCTCACTTAATTCCCTATTTATATTAAGTGGGTAATTCGGCCCAACTCAAATATAAATATAATTGTTCCCCTTTCCTTTCAGCACGGCCCTGTTGGGTTCACTTGGTTACTAGAGTCCACTATAAGTCGTAGGACCCAATAGGTCTCGGGTTCGATTCCCGCTTAAGCTATTTTACGTTTCTATTTATTTTTGCTACTTCCGCTACTCTAAAAATTCCATAAAAATATTCTAAAATTCCAAAAAAATTATAAAATATTTCTAAAATAATTTTGAGAATTTTCGAGCGTTACAATCCCCCATACCTTATAAAAAGTTCGTCCTCGAACTTAGAATAACTCTGGGTACTTCTGTCTTATGCTCCCAAGTTGCCTCTTCTGTGGTGTGATTTTGCCAAATAACTTTTACTAATGGTACCTCCTTGTTCTGTAATTTCTTAACTGCTCGGTCTATTATCTGAATAGGCCGACTGTCATAGCTGAGGTCTTCGCGGACGGGTACCGACTGGGGCTCAATCACCTGGGTGGCATCTGGGATATGCTTCTTCAGCATAGAGACATGAAATACATTATAGATGGCTGACATCTCCTGTGGTAGTTCTAGCTCATATGCTACCTTGCCAACTCTTCTAGTGATAAGGTACGGTCCCACATATCTGGGACTTAGTTTGCCCTTTTTCCCAAAACGCATTACTCCCTTCATGGGAGCCACTCTGAGGAACACTGAATCCCCAACTGAAAACTCTAAGGGTCTGCGCCGTGTATCAGCATAGCTTTTCTGGCGGCTCTGAGCTATCTCTATCATTTGGCGGATCTGCTGTATAGCTGTTGTGGTATCTGCTACTAGATCTGTCTGAAGTTCTAGTTCTTTCTGTTCACCACTCTCATACCAGCAGATTGGAGATCTACACCTCCGCCCATAGAGAGCCTCGTAAGGTGTCATACCGATAGTAGCCTGGTAGCTGTTGTTGTATGCAAATTCCGCTAAACTCAGATATTTGCACCAACTTCCCTTGAAGTCTAGGGCACATGCTCGGAGCATATCTTCAAGTACCTGATTTACTCGCTCCGTCTGACCATCTGTCTGAGGATGGAAAGCTGTGCTGAATTTTAACTTAGTGCCCAATGCTGACTGTACACACTCTCAGAAGTGTGATGTGAATCGACTGTCTCTGTCTGAAATAATGGTTCGTGGGACTCCATGTAATCTAACGATCTCCTTGAGATACAACTGAGGTAGTTGTTCCATGGAGTAGGATATTCTGATAGCTAAGAAGTGGGCTGATTTAGTTAACCTGTCAACTATTACCCAGATGATATCTTCTATAATTATAATTTTTTTTCTTTTTATCTAACTATTATCATTCAACAAAAATATATTAAAATTAATAACTTATTAAAATATATATATATATATATAATTAAAAAATAGATTAAACATCTATATAGTCTCCTCCTAATATCAACAAAAATAATAAGTTAATTTTGGAAAAATATTTTTTTTTAATATATATAGGTTTATATATATATATATATATATATATATATATATATATATATATATATATATATATATATATATATATATATATATATATATATATTATTTAGTCGGGTATTCGGATCGGATATCGGGTATTGATAGTCCATTCATATCCTTTTCCATTCGGGTCGGATGTCGAATCTTCGATCGGATTCGAATGAAATTATCATCCTTAGTTGAAATGTTCTTAGAGGGAATTGCTTAATTTGGACAGTAGCAAAAATAATGAAAAAATTATTCACCAATAAATTTATAAATCTGTGTGTTCATTATATAAATAAAAAAAATAACTCTTAAGTTTTTTTTATAAATAATAGAAAGAAATATAATTCATCATTTTTTAAAGTAAATAAAGGAAAATTTTCATGATAAAAGTTTTTGATAATTTTTATTTCCTTCACCCGAGGTAAACATAGCACTAGAGTTACAGTGCAACAATAAGGTGCTTTCATAATTAACTTGATAATGCATTACAAAATTAATTTCCTCTAATAAAAAAATAATCATAGAAAGTTGATCCAAAGTGATAAGTAATTCACACTTCTTAATTTATTCTAATGATCAATAAAAATTTAATTTATTCTAATGATAAATAACAATTTTTCATAAGTTCATATGGATCATCTTCAGAATTAATCAATTCAAAAAATTACATGCCTGAATTTAAAAAAAAATAAAAAAAAATTAAAAAAGGTTAAGTAATCCAGCACTACTTCTCCTCCACCTCAAGTATAGACAATCAAAGTTATGTCGTTTGGATCAATAAAGATCAATTAGTCTGTCTTATTATAGTTAATCCCAACTCTAACTAAGTCTATTCTCAATATAGCTGTGGGGCTTGATAGTTATCATCAAGTCCTTCAACTTCACAAGCAATTATAATTTGTGCAATAAAGTGAATATACACCATCAATCAAGACTAATGTATGTTCTTGCAAATTAAAACTTCTATACACTACATGAAAATCTACCATCAATAATAGTAAAAAGATAACTCTTTTAAAAGAAAATCTTTATTTTAGAGCATTTAACAATGACTTTAACAATAACAGTTATCTTTTTGTACTTTTTTTTTTTTTTTTTGTTAACGATTTTTGAAAAATCATTGTCTTTTAACGTTATTTGGAGGGATTATGACAACGGATTTTTAAAACCATTGTATTTAACTATTGTTACAAGGACTACGACAATGATTTCTCTGACTGTTATCTTTTTTTTTTTTTTTACTTTTTTGGGTTTCAAGACAATATATATTTTGGTTAAAATATTAATTTCTTTTAACCTAAATATTTCATAAAGTCTCAAGCGCCAAAAAAGACCCTTCCTTCAGACTCGCCTCCTTCGTCAAAGACTCACCTCCATCGCCCCTGACACTTCTCCAGCAACTCGACAGTGAGGTGTTCGACTCCCGCAACTTGATGGTGAGGCATTTGACCCTTCACTGTGACTCCTCTCACGTTCTTCAGCTTCTTGACCCCCGCGCTGACGAGACTCCTATCATAGTCGGACTGATCTACCTTTGCTTCATCCTGATGGCGCTCCTCGTCGTGGCATGCTTCGCTCCTCTAACTCTAAGCCCCTCTACCTCTCCTCTACCTTGTCGTCACTGCTCGCCATCCCCACCGAGGAAGTGATTACTCACCTCCCGCGAACTCCACTGCCATAAGATGTATGTTCTAGGTACCTCTACATAAATCAATTTTTCACAAGATTAGTAATAATTCTGACTCAATATAACCTAATTAGCCTTTTGTATAATCCTAAATCAATAAATTTCAATAAAGTTTCTATATTCAACTCTAATCATGCATCCATTTGAAGAGTATATGAAATGTTCAGAAATAGAAATGTCTTTTTATTTAAGAAGCTGCTCTTATAGGAATACAAATATTTTTTTAATGTTGATCAAACGTGTAAATCTTAATGACTTATAAAAGTCTACTCTAGAGAAATCCTAAAATCATTGATAGTCATTTAATTTCTTTTTAATGGCTTGATGATATAAACAAGCTATGTTAATAGTAGGGGTGATCACGGATCAGGTTGGTTCGGTTATTGGGGTAAAAAACTATCCGACCCTACTTGATCAGATAATGCAAAATCGGGACCTACATCCGGCCCTATATCCGGCGATTCTTATGTTTCAGATATCCGACGGGTTATCAGTTATTTGGATATCTGACCCTATATCCAATGAAATATAAAATATAAATATAAATATAACAAAAAAAATAAAATTTTTTAAAATGATAATAGACATTACTCATTACACGTTATAGCAGCTAATCGGAAATAACTATTACAACGTATAGCAGCTTATCGGCAGTAGTTACTTCAACGTGTAACAGCTTATCAACATTAGTTGCTACAAGTAGGGGTGATCGGATCGGGTTGGTTCGGTTATTGGGATAAAACACTATCCGGCCCTACTAGATCAGATAATGCAATATTAGGACCCTACATCCGGCCCTATATCAGGCGGATCATTTTTTTTCGGTTCGGTTCGGGTCTGTATAAGCGGGTTGGTCGGTTTGGCGGATTGACTGCTCACCCCTAGTTAATAGATGGAAATAAGTTTTCTCAAGATAAATTGAAAAATATGAAACTGATAATACAAAGTAATATTTACAAGTATCTAAGTATTTTACTAGAAAGACGAGAACACTTTAAAGAGAAGGCTTTGGCTAGGATTAGAAAGACAATATCTGACGAAAAACATTCTACTGAAGGTACCATGGATTTTTTATGTTTTAGATTTTCTTTGATAAATTATGTCTTCAAATTACTTGCATTTTAATTCATTATACATTTCTTCAAACAATATGTGATCAAGGGAGAGAAATTGGAGGGTTATTTAGGACTTATTTGTAATATTTTAGTCATACTTAATTGCATTATTCATGACAATTTTTTTTAAATAAATTCTATATTTATTTAACCCTAACTTAACTTAGTGTTGATGCTGTTGGAGTGTATACTGAAAGTCTAAGCTTTGTAAACATTCATTATGAATAAAGAATCACATTTGGTCAAATTGTCTACATTTAGTTGTAGTTGTTCAATTAATTTATATTGTAGATAATATAGTATGTGGTGTCACATGCAGAAGATGATGTTATCAGTACCTTATAAATTATAAACAGTAGCTCATGACCAAAATGGAAAGGAACAAACCATTAGAAGGTCGTAGTGTAATTAGGTATCAGTTTATCTTGACTGTATAATTACACTAGTACACTTAGAGTGTATTGAGTAGGACCATTTGAGGTCGTTTCTTTTATACTGACTTTATAAAGAAACAAAGACCTCGGTTATTATGGAAGTGTGCGCTCTTAATCCTAATATAATAACAAGCACATATATTTGATATTTATTTCTTTAATTTATCAGTGGGTGAGATTTAGTTCGATGAATCAATAAGCCCGATAAGTTGGGAAATGATATCACTTATAGTGTGTGTTGTTGATTATAGAAGGAAACTGTGTCCTAGAGATACTAGGTTGATAATGTCCCCAAGAGGAGCTCATAAGGATTGTCATGTTAAACCCTGCAGGTGGACTTAGTCCGACATGATGATAAGGTTGAGTGGTACTACTCTTGGACTAAGATATTAATTAAATGAGTTGTCAGTAACTCACTTAATTAGTGGACATTCGATATCTTAAACACAGGGAGACTAACACACTCATAATAAGAAGGAGCCCAAAAATGTAATTTGGGATTGGTGCGGTAGTTCAATAATAGTTCTCTAGTGGAATGAATTGTTATTGATAAAATTAAGTTGTGTGTTCGGGGCGAACACGGGATGCTTAATTTTATCGGGAGACCAAAACTAATTCCTCCTCTCGGTCCCTATTGTAGCCTCTTATTTATAGAGTACTATACCCACCTATACCCACCTTCTATACCCACCAATAGGGGGCCGGCCAAGCTAGCTTGGGAACCAAGCTAGGGCCGACCTAGGTATAAGATTGGGTGGTTGGCCCTAGCTTGAACCCAAGCTAGTGGGGGCCGGCCAAATTAAATTAAAAAGAAATTTTAATTTTAATTTTATTTATGTGGAAGAAATAATTTATTAAAGAGAATTAAAATTAAAATATCTCTCTTGTTAAAGATCTACAAAAGATTAAAGAAAGAGATTAGATCTCTTTCCTTATTTGTAAATTGGTGAGATATTTTATTTTCTCTTCAAAATTATTCACATGTTGATAAAATTAAAATTATAGAAATTTCCTTTTATCAACCATGAAGAGATTTTTAAAGAGAAATTTTATTTTTTAAAATTTCCGGAAACAAATTAGGAAGTTTTAATTATTGATTAAAACTTGTCTAATTTACCTCCTTTGATGTGGCCGGCCATTAGAATTTAATTGGGGAAATTTTATTTTATTTTTCTCAATTAAATCATGTCAAGGAAATTAAGGAAATTTTATTGTAAATTTGCCTAGGCCAAGGAATATAAAAGAAGGGGTGAGGGTGCCTTCATGAGACAACCTCTATTATTCTCCCTCTCCTATTCTTTGGTGTGGCCGGCCAACATCTTTTCCTTTTCTTCCTCTTTGTGGTGGCCGAAATTCTCTATTGCTTGGAGCTCTTGTGGAGGCCGGATACTACTTGGAGAAGAAGAAGAAGAAGGAGAGAAAGCTTGCATCTCTTGGAGCTTGGTTGGTGTTTTTCTTCTTCCTTGGTGAAGCTTTATTTTTGTGGCCGAACCTAGCTAGGAGGAGAAGAAGGTGGTTGGTGGTTTCTCATCTCGGAAGATCGTTGCCCACACAACGTCCGAGGTTAGAAGAGGAATACGGTAGAAGATCAAGAGGATTTTCTACAAGGTATAACTAGTAATTTTTCTTTCCGCATCATACTAGTTATTTATGGAAATAATACCAAATACAAGAGGCTTACGATTCTAGAATTTCGAATATGTTTTTCGATGTTGTGTTCTTTTGTTTTTCTTTTCCTTGTGATTTGATTGTTCTTTTCGGTTAACCTAAAGTTATTTTAGGAAATTAAATATTAGATTTCTATAAAAGGTTTTGTCTAGTCGGTGGTGGTTGCTCCCATATCCAAGAAGGCCGTGTGCCTCGCCACGTCAGTACTGGGAACCAATTATGGAAATTAATATTTAATGGAATTAATAACTTAAGGTGATTTGGGTCGAACGTGTTAAGTTCCGCAGGAGATCCAAGTCAAAACCTAAAAGAACAAATAGATTAAGTTTTGGATCAAACATGTTAAGTTCCGCAGGCGATCCAAAATTTAATTTAAAAGAACACATGGTAGCTAGGAAAAGGTTCAGACCTTTGTACAAATTTTTGTACAGTGGAACCTCTAGGTTTTCCGAGTAGCAACCAACAGATGCAAATCGAAAAAGGAGAAATTGTAAGTACCCTAGGTAAGTTTTTATGTTATCAACCGGGTTAAGTTAGGTCCTGTTATATTTGATTCTTGTGTCTAAGTGTGAAGGAACTTAGAAATACAAGAAATCGAGCGGAAGACGCAGCTAGCGAGAAAAATGTCATAGAAAGAAAGTCAACAAGCTTGGTGCATCCGAGGGACGAGGGACGAGGTACTTGTTGGATCGAGATGCGCTAGAGGGGGGGTGAATAGCGCTCGTGGCTATTTTGATCGTATCGGAATCGTAAAACTATCAAAGTAAATATACGCAGCGGAAATAACGAATGCAATCACAGAGGGACACAAGAAGTTTTACTTCGTTCGGAGCCTAAGGCGACTCCTACTCGAAGGCCCGCGATCCTTGATCGCTTTCCGTGGGCAACAACTATAAGCTCGTAAAATGTACAATAAGATATTACAATTGAAAGAACTAAAACAAATTATACCGACAACAATAAAGTAGCAGAATCTGAAGCTCCGGGTTGTCGGGGACTTGTAACAGCACTTCTGGGTGTTTCTAGAGCAGCTTGTAGCGTAAGGATTGCTTGGAGTTCGTTGTTCTGGTGCTACTACTCGAGACCCCTTATAAAGGGTGTTCAAGGCGCCTTGAAGCCCTTCAAGGCGCCTTAAACAGGCCGAGTCACCCGCGGAGATCAGCACAGACTTGGTCGAACTTCATCCAGTTCAAGGCGCCTTCAGCCTACCCAAGGCGCCTTCAACCTTCGACCTAAGGCGCCTTGAACTTCATCTAAGGCGCCTCCAGGCGCCTCAAGCTCCATGGAGGCGCCTCGGACCTGTTCATCCGAGTTGTAACTTGCTCCTTTGTTCCTGCAAAATGTGTTAGTCCCAAACACATACCTGCAAAACAAAGTTAGAACATAATAGTAAATAAAATATTGAAAGTTTTGAACTGTCCGGGTCGACTTGGTTTCCCCGGAAACCCTAGGTCGACCCGAAGCTCCTGTTCCCTCTACGGGAACACGTCCTCACCTACTCCACTCGGAAGATTTACCTGTTGCCGGCACGATCCTCCGGATCGACCGGACTTTTGCTCGGCGCTCGGGACTTCTGCTGGACATCCGCTTCCCAGCTAGTCCAGTCTTTCACCTGGTTCGCGACACCAGGACTTTCCACCTAGGGTTACCACCCCCTAGGACTTTTGCCTGAAGCCATCGACCTGCCAAGACTTTCCGCATTGGGTTACCACCCCCTATGACCTAGGGTTACCACCCCCTAGGGTTTTTCACCTGCCTAACCGCAGTTAGGACTTTTCCTGAAATACTCATTCAACATGTTAGATCACAACACACCTTAACTTTGAATCCTTTGCCATTATCAAAACTCAGGTTCGATCGTTAGATGCTTCCCGCACCAACAGTACTGGGGAAGAGTACATCGGCAGACGAGAAGGACGTGTGTGATGCTTCCGAGGGACGAGAAGCCGGAGTGAAAGGGTATTCAAGAAGAGAAGGCTGGAGTTGGGTTCGGATGAGTTCAACTCTGAATGGCTATAGAATCACTCAAGCGATCAGAGTCGAAGCCGAATAAAGTCAACTCTGAGTTGACCTTGTCCAAGCACCTAGACCAAGTCTAGGCGCCTGGACTCCGGGCGCTTGGAGAGGGTCAGGGCGCCCAAACCGCCTTGGTGCCAAACAAGCACCTCGTTGTAGAGTCGTTACTATAGATCACTTTCGGGTCCATGTCAGTAGCCATCTAGGTGCCCAGACCAGTCCGAGTGCTTGAGAGTGGATAAACAACTTATTAGTTAACCGTTGTAAAATAAATTGAGGCGATCAGCTAGTAATGTAATGTAATGTAACTTGTAATGTAATCAAATTTGTAATGTAATGTAATGTAATGTAATCTTGATTACATTACTACGTTTGGTAATGTAATCTATATAATCTTTGATTACAAAGGTGATTATATTCTTTTGTTTGGTGTCTATATTTTTTATAAGCAATGTAATTCGTAATATTATTAAATGACAAAAATATCATGCAACCTCTACTGACGACCGCCGCACCTCTACCGGAACTTGCAGCAACCAGTGGTCGCTGCTGTTAGCCTCCTCCGCCGGCCGTCGCCATCGGCAACCACTGACCGTCGGCGATCGCCGGCAACCAGCGACAACGACAACCGTCGACGGCGGCGGCCAGAGGTGGCTGGCGGCGGTGACGACGGGGGCGATGGTCGCCGGTGACCGGTGGTGGTCGCGGGTGGCGGGGGTGGGCGGTGGTGGTCGCCGGCTGTGGTCGCCGGCAGCGGCCGGTTGTGGTCGTCGGTGGTCGCCGTCACCGGCCGGCGGTGGTCGCCAGCGATGGCTGACGGTGGCCGCTGGCGACGGCCAGCGGCGACATCCGACGGTGGTCGCCCGCGGTGGTTGCCGACGGCGGGTGGCGGCAAGCGACGGTCGTGGGTGACGGCGAGCGACGGCCACGGGTGGCGGCGAGCGACGACCGAGGTGGACTAGGGGTATATTCGACATTTAAATTTTGGTTAAATGGTGAGCTCGTAATGTAATCGGATTACATAGTATTTGTTTTATAATCCAGATTACAAAACTTCACTACCTTTTGTAATCCATATTACATTACATTACAAGTTTAAAATTAAACCAAACAAAATAATCAACCTTGTAATGTAATCCTGATTACATTACAAGGCAGATTACACCCTACCAAACGTAGCCTAAGTAAATTGATATTGCTTCTTACTTTTTTTTATGATCATTTTGATTAATTAATATTTATCGATCTTTGCTAAAATCGGAAGGTAAAAGAAAGTGTTGACTTCGTTAATAGGACAATTTACCTCCTCTTATCGGCCACACGTGACCTACAAAACTAATGTTAAGTCTAATTATAAAAAAATCCTATAATTATTATTGATTTTATAACAATACTATTGACATACATTTTTCAAAAATCATCCTTTTTGTCAATAAGGCCTTGTCAATAAGGTCGGGACAATGCAAGGACTTGTGCTTTCCATGATGAAAGCCTTATCTAATAATCTTTCAACTTGCTTATTTAGTTTAATATGCTCTAGGAGTTGATGTGATATAACCTCGCGCTAAGAAAAACTTGCACATAGAAAAGATAGTGGTATTCTTATTAGTTGTGAGATGAAAATTACAGACTTGACCCTAAGAATTAGAAATTCGATTGATTAATTAAGAAATATAATAATTTAGTCAATTGATTACCCTAAATGGAAGATAACAAGGCTAGCTACCAAGCAATTTAAATTATTTTTAAACAACTAAAATTGAATTCAAAATTATTGCTCAATCTACTATGACTTTTTTTAAAAAAAAAAATTAAATGGACCCGAACACATCTCAGTTTAACTTATTATTTAAAAGTGATTGTTAGCCCGAGTAATGACATCGTGGCAGAATGCTTTTTGTTTCTAAGTAACAAAAGGCGATTCATTCATTCCCAGTACCCTCGTTAACTCATCTCTAGGTTAATACGGAGAAGATAAATCATAGGTGGCTACTAGTCATTAATGCAGGTGGCCAAGGATTGAATTTCAATTTCGGTAAATTTACGGATAAATTTTCTTTAATGGGTGATTAACTTAAGAATGCTAGGTTGATGGCTCATTCACTGTAAGGACTTTTTGATTTACCTTACTGGCCAATGAAAAACTTCTAGGTGGAGTAGAATCGGTCACCCCAAAATTAATCAGCATAGGATGGATACCAGGCTCCAACTAAAAAAAACTATTATTTCATGTAATTTAATCAAGAGGTTAATGCAAAATAGACATTCAAATAATAATTAAATAATAAGTGTTATTGGAGAAATAACCTTATTAGATTTTTTGAGAATTTTTAAAAAATTTTCAGGATTTAAACGAAGATCATATGACATATTTAAGGAGATGAATCAATTGGGCTTAGAATCAATTGAGCTCAGAGGAAGCATGTTTGGAATATCAATAAAGTGGGAGTTGATTGAAAAATTAACTTCTCATTTTTCCTCACCCATGCCCTAAATCCACGTCGTTGACCCACCTCTTCCTCTCGATCGTCGGCCGTCGAGAATCGATGCCAACGACCACGAAGTGGCGATCATCTCCGGTGCAGCCCCCGGTCACCAACGCAGGTCGTGGCAATAATAAGAGCAGTGGCCAATCCCTCTCTCGGCCGCCTCGCGACAAGCACCATCTCCGTTGCCCCATCTTTAATAGTTGCGAGCACATGTGTCGTCGACCCTCTTCATATGTGCCAAGTATAGTTGGTCATAGTTGCCTCTCCTTTGCCTCGGCTCACCGCCACGAGGCCTCTTCGCAGCCACAATCGTCGTATGTAGCAATAGCTAGTGGCATGGACGACCCTTGACATCGGCGCTCCACCCCTATGCACCACCGCATCTTCTTCTTCCCAATCCTACGTAACCACCCTTCTCCATAGAACCGTGAGATGCAATCCGTTGACCATCGTCCATGCAAACCATCGACGCAGCCCACCCTTTGTGCAACCAACCCCTCTCTCTGCCTGCTTGCAACCATCTCCACCCTTTGATTCCAACCGTCCATCGATGTCGGCCATCCTAGTGTTGCCTACCTGCTAACCAATGTTTCGGCCACCGACAGAAGGTCATCTAATCTCTATGCATGGTTAATGCTACTATGGTCACAAATTAGAGGCTGAGAGCACTCGGAGTGGGGTCTTCTTATCAAGTTAGCTCCGGCCACCACTGTTCACCAGCGATCCATCTCTTTCGACCGTGGGTCACCTCCGACCGTAAGCCACTAGCAGCTACGCATTTGGTGAGTAATATGGATGAGTTTTAGCTAAAATTAATCTAATTAGTAGAATGGATTAATTAGAGTTGATTGATGATTCGGATGATCCAATTAGGTTTTCTAATTGGATTTGGATTTAAGTTAGCTCTTTGAATGTGTGATAAGATTTCTAATATGTATTGTATTATAGGACTTTAATTAGAGATAGACATGTTGATGTGGGAGTGATTTTGACATGAAATACATATTAAAGGTGGGTACTTCTTCCTTGGTCTCTATAGTTCATTGAACTTAGTGCATGGATTATCAGATGCATTAAGTTGCTTTTATCTTGATTCCACTCATATTTTATCTATGTTTGATAGTTATATGTTTGATCTTTGAGATGATCTCTTTATTGTCTATACAGTCTCACCGTTTGATATTCCTATTCTATCGAGTACACACGTGTATGGTGTGTACGATAGAAATTTCTATTAAAATTGTTTATATGTAGTAGTGTATACATGTGTATGATATGTACTATAAGAGTTATCATGCTGATTATGTATATACTATTGTGTACATGTGTATAAGTGTTGCTACATATTGTAGATCTTGTTGATTATATCTATTTTATGTGTTCACACGTGTCTATTATATTTTATTAGAAGTATTATGTTAATTATACTCATGGTGTATATGTATACATGTCGGGTGAGTATTATTAGAGATGTCTTATCGATTATACCTATGTTGTTATGTGCACACGTGTTCAGTATGTTTAATTGGAAGTATCTTGATGATTATACCTATGTTGTGGTGCATACGTGTTTGTCATGTGTGCACATGTGGCTGGTGTATATTATTAGAGGTATCTTGTCAATTAAACATGTATTGTGGTGTGTGTACATGTGTCCGAAGTATACAATTGGAAGTATCTTATTGATTATACCTATGTTGAGTGTTCTCACATGTCTAGTGTGCACTGTTGGAGGTATCATATTGATTATACCTATGTTGTGTGCATACATGTCGGGTGTATATTGTTAGGGGTATCATGTTGATTATACTTGTATTGTGTATGCACACATGTCAGGTTGTATTATTAGAGGTATTATGATGATTATACTCTTGTGGTGTGTGCACATGTGTCTGGTGTGTACTATTGGAGGTTCGTGTTGATTATACCTATGTTGTAATTGTTGGTGCAACATCTCTCAGGTCAAGGTTGACCTGGTTGACCAAGCTTGAGTCTTGGTTTGGGTTTCGATGCTTGACAATACAAGGTTGATTGAAGAAGAGTCAAGTAGGTCAAGGATTGACCGGATACTTGACTGGGAAGTCCTAACTGGGATGTTAGGCGAAATGAAAGTTCTGGTGAGTGAAGCCAGGTAGCGGAGAAATCCTAGTGAGTGAAGCTAGGTGAAAGTCCTGGTGAGTGAAGCCAGGCAGAAGAGAAGTCCTGGTGAGTGAAGCCAGGCAGAAGAGAAGTCCTAGTGAGTGAAGCTAGGCAGATTGGAAGTCCTGGTGAGTGAAGCCAGGCATGACAAAGAAAAGTCCAAGTAGGTCAAAGGGATTGACCGGATACTTGGCACAAAGAAAAGTCCAAGTGGGTCAAAGGGATTGACCGGACACTTGGTGAGGAAGTCCTAGCAGGTCAAGGAAGTGACTAGATGCTAGGCATGATGTACCAATAGGTTAAGGTTGACCGAATGTTGGTTTGGGAGGCTTGGGACTTGGTTTTGGGTAAAAACCAAGAGTTGGATCGATCAGTGGATCGATCCAGGAAGTTTTCCAGCGCACAGAAAGCCTCTGGATCGATTAGTGGATCGATCCAGAGGTCCCAATCGATCAGTGGATCGATTAGGACGCTGCTGCTTCGCGCGATAAGCGCTGGATCGATCCGTGGATCGATCCAAGCGTTTTTCCAGAGCACAAAGGCGCTCTGGATCGATCCGTGGATCGATCCAAAGCCTCCCCGATGGATTGGGAGCATTCCAATCGATCGGGATTCGACCGTTAGCGTCGATTTAAGTCGCAGGCGTTCATTTCCTTCATTATTGCTTCCACGACAAAGCTCAGATCTTCACCAGCGACTCCACAGAGCTCTCCACGCCAGTTCTTGAAGTTCTTGGAGGTTTTTCCAAGTCAAGAGGCGGATCTATTGCAAGAGGAAGAAAGCTAGGGTTAGGGTTTTCTTGTACTCATTGTAAGCTTTGTGCTTGTATTTTGTATTCTTTCCCCTTCTTCTTGTAGTGTGAACTTGTAGGGCTTCTCCGCCTTTGGTAGTTACCGAAAAGGAGGGTTTTATTAGTGGAGGGTGCGTGAGTAGGTGTGGATCCTTGGACTAGTCACCTCTTGTGAGGTGGATTGTGAAGCCCGAAAAATTCCCGAATTTATTTTAGAATTATTCTAGGATTTTTGTGGAATTTTTAGATATTTTTCCGGAATTTTACGAGTATCGGAAGTAGCAAAAAGAATTGGAAACGAAAATGGCCTAAGCGGGAATCGAACCCGAGACCTATGGTTTAAGGGATAATGTTAGTAACCAGTGAACCCAGCAGGGCCGTGCTGAGAGAAAGGAGAAACATTTATATTTATATTAGAGTTGGACCGGAATTACCACATGATATAAATAGGAGGTTTAAGTGGGTTGGTTTATTTCTAATTGGTTCGTGACCTTCTCCAAACCCTCACCGAGACCCTCTCCCTCTCCCGTTTCTTTCTCTCGGCGCAGCAAAACAAAGCAAGGGAAACCTAGGGTTCCTTCCCTAGGATCGTGTGTTCACTTTCCGACGACAACACCCGTACGAAGTCGGTTCTTCTCCGCGAGAGGAACGCGAGGACGTAAGCGGTTCGTCGAACGGAGCAGTTTTCCGGAAAAACCTAGCGGATAAATCGTAAGAAAACCTTGCGATTGAGGTAAGAAACCCCTCACCTGCAGTATAATTGCTCTCGCTTGTTAGTTTTGGCATTAGTTCAGTAATTTTATAGTTTTCAGTTTTAGGGTGTGCTTTTAGTGCACACCAAGCGTTCGATAGAATGCTCAGTTCCGAAGGATGCACCAATAGGCGTCCTAACAGAATGTAAAATGAATTAGAAACATTTTACTCAGTTTATTATCAGTTATTACAGCTAATGGATCAGATATCCATTGGGTGGGCTCCCACAGTAGCCTCTAGGTTCAGATAACCTAACTCTAGGTTCAGATAACCTAGAACAGCAAAGTAAAATAAAACAGTATTCAGTATTTTACTTTTGTTCAGTTGGCACTGTACTTGGATCAGATATCCATGGGCTGGACTCCCACAGTCGTCCCTAGGTTCAGATAACCTAGTAACCCTGCTGGATTCGGAACTTGCAATCCCGGGTCTCGTAGGGATGCGCGCACAGTATGTACAGTTGCCAGGGCCCCAGCAGCATGTTTAGTATTTTCATCTATTATATGTATAGTTTTCAAATTTGAAACCAGTGATGAGAACACTAGTTTAGCTTTCAGTTCAGTTCAGGTTCAGTTTACATGATTCGAGTTCATGTACAGATTTAGATATATGCATGATTAGTTCAGTTTTATGCTCAGTTTATAAGTATGCCATGTTCAATTTAAAGCATGCATGTTTCAGTTCAATGCTTTGTATGATACCATGTCATGCCATGCTTGCATATTCAGTATGTTTCAAACAGCATGGTTTAAAAACATAATCGCATCGTTGCATGTTTTAGTGAGGTAGATGGTTTCTTACTAAGCTTTAAGCTTACAGATACTATTTTCCTTATACTGCAGATACAGGTAAAAGGAAAATGGACTAGCAGTGGAGGCTGGAGGTCAATGCAGATGAGGATGTGTGTGGAAGGAACTGGAATAAAAGATCCTCTGGGGATTTAGCATTTACTTTAGCACTTTTCAGTTTATTAGTTCAATTTCATGTTTTAAGCAATTAGAACTTTTAGAAATTCATATCTTCATGCACTTTAAGTTGTTAAAATGCCATGAACCAGTAAACCTTGCTTTAGCTTAAGTTAGAATTGTTACTACATGTTGTTAGAATGTTTATTATACATTAGATAGTTGTAGTGGGAGGTTTTGGCACGAACCAGTGCTGAAATCAGAGTTTCTGATTCGAAATCGAAACCACGATCCGACCGATCGAATGAGTTAGTGTCACGGATCGGTCACCGACCGACCTGCACAAACAGAGAGTTGGCAAGGGTTATGGATCGGTCGACCGATCCGTGTAACAAGTTAGGAAGTGCAGCGATCGGTTTCGACCGATCAGAGCGCTCGGATCGATCGATGAGCCGATCCAAGCATGTAACGCAGCAGGCGAGGCTCACCGATCGGTCTCCCGATCGATCAGGGTGTTCTGGATGTAGACCGATCCAGTTGCATCTGAGCGAGGTAAGCTTATGGATCGGTTAGCCGACCGATCCGGCACGATACAGTAGCGATCCTGTGAATCGTTCCGACGGCTCAATCGACTCACGGATTGGTTGAAATGTCTGATTTCAGTTAGCAGGACATTCGAGAGGCATAGATTGTCTCTCCTAGCATGTGTACAACACTTAGATACTCTTAGAATGTCAGGTTAAGACTTTACAGTAATTAGTTTAGCAAATTTTAAATTAGCTCAGTTTCCGCACAGTCGGTATAGCAGTATTGTAGCGATTCGCCTTACAGCCTAGTCAGTAGAAGGCGGGTCGTTACATGGATACAAAGTAAACCAACCTTGTTAGCGTTGTGTGATTTGTTTCTTGTATTTCCGCTGCGCATCTTTGAAGAAACAAGAAACGACGAGCACCTAGCACGCGACGAGCTATTCACCCCGTCTAGCTACTTTTCGGTCCCAACAAGTGGTATCAGAGCGAGGTTGCTCTTCACCGGAATCATCGCCAGAAGGGGCAAACAAAACAAGCAAAGCTAGAGGTTGAAAAAGTTGGAGCAAATTCATCAAAGGCGAAGAATTCAAGAAGCTCAACTTCAAGATGCAATTCCAAGATGGACTTGGATTTGACACGAGGGTGGCTCCACCATACGCTTCAACAAGCTTCGATCTTTGGAAATCAAGGATCGAAAACTTCTTGATGGTGGAGATAGAGCAATGGTTTGCTCTTATGGAATGCTTTGAAGTTCCAAAGAACTCCAAGGGCAAAGTCCTCAAGAAAAGCAAATGGAATAAGGAGCAACTCCAAAGATGTGAGGTCAATGGCAAAGTGACCAAGCTTTTGGTCAATTTATTGCCAAGCAACATCTTGGAGCAAATTGGAGATTTTGAAGATGCCAAAGAGCTATGGAGCAAATTGGCAAAAACTCATGAGATCCCCTCCACTGTACCAATCCAAGAGGAATCCAAAGAGGGCGACTCATTGGAGCAAGACCAAGAGGAGGACTCCGAAGTTGAGAGATGCTCAACTTCCAAAGAAGAAGTCCAAGAAGAAGCTTCATCCTCAAAGGAGTGCAATCAAAAGAGCAAGGAAGGAGTATATTCCTTGTTTCATGCACAAGAGGATGAAGAAGAAGGTGAAGCCTCCACCTCAAGGATTGAGGGGGAGCAATCTTCATTGACACCGGATCAAGAGTAAGAAGGATCCTCTACATCCGGGTCAAGAGAAGAAGAGGATGAAGAAGCTTCCACCTCCACGAGTCAAGTCAAATCTATTGGAGGAGTATCATCTTCGGATCAAGAGGAAGCTTCTACCTCCGGATCCAAAGGAGAAAGTGTCATCCCTACACAAAAAGGTATAAACATTTCAATTAATAATAAAAATCATATTATATACTTTGAATGTAGGGAACATGGGCACTACAAGAGCAAGTGCCCCAAATTGGCCAAGAAAAAGGGCCAAATGACAAAAAAGGGCAAGGAGAAGCCCAAGAAGACCATTCCCAGAACAAAGAAGAGCAAGGAGCACATTGTGTGCTTCTCTTGCAATCAAGAGGGGCATTACCGAAGTCAATGCCCTAATAGGAAGAAGGTGGCTAAGGCTCATGAAGGAAGCTCAACTCAAGGGGGAGCCTCCAAGGTAAAAAAGAAGGTATCTTTTATTGAGCATATTCCCTTGCAAAATGGTAAAAAGCATGCTAGGTCAAATTTGTATCATTTTAATGCTATTTACCATGAAAATAGGAAGCATGATAGCATTAAGGAAAATCATGTAGCTTATCATGCCAAAACCTCTCAATCTAGGGTTAGAAAGGTAGATAGAAACTTAGGTAAGAACCTTAAGGATTCTAGATATGTACCTAAGAAGAAGAAAAATCATGATTTTAGTGAAAAATCTATGGTTGAGGGATTATGGAAGGAAAATCAAGTCTTGAGGTCAAGACTTGATAAAATAGAAAAGACCCTTAGAAAAATCACAAATATGACACAAGGGTCTAAGGGTAAAAATCTAGGTCTAGGAGTATCAAAGTCATTCAATGGCCATAGAGGTTTGGGATACAAACCTAAGGCTAAGAAAGATGAAATTTCGTACCATAGGGTTCCATATAGTTATGGAACTAACCCTAGGTCTAGTGGTCAAGTCAAGAATACTAGGGAAGTCATCCCTAAGAGTATTTTTGCAATAAATGTGACTAAGGCTTTTAAGAAGTCTAAGAAAGTCACAAACAAGGTCACAAGGGAGGCTATCCCTAGAGTTGACCTAGAAAAAGTGACCAAGGCTTCCAAGAAGCCAAACAAGATCACTAGGAAGGTATCTCGGGAAGTTATCCTTAGTGAATACCTAGAGCATCCAAGGAGCACCAATAGGTGTTGGGTTCCTAAGAACATCTTCTCTACCCCATAGATGGGTTAGAGAGTGTCAACTCTAAGAAGAAGGGTAGTTAACCCAACTTTGAAGAAATTGACACTCAAGGAGCATTTTCAAGGTTATTATTAACCTTTGAGAATGAAAAGAATTATTGTTTACTCTTCGAAAAGAGTAAAATGTGCCAAATTTGAGAAGTCTTGATCTTATTTTAAAATGACATTGTTTAGGAAAGACATAAGAAATACCAAGTTGGGATTTTGGTATTTGCTTAGTAATTTAAGGCAAATCTAAGCCTTAATTTAAAATGGTACTCTTGTGAAATATGCCAACATTTGAGAAATAAGCTTGATTTCAATTGGCATAAGTTAATCAAGAGAATTAGAAATGCCAATTTATGTTTTGGCATTTTCTTGAAGCATTTAGGGCGATCTATGTTTAATTTTTTAAATTTAGCTAAGGTTTAAAGATACTTAGATAGGTAATCTAGGTATACTTTATTTATGCTAAATCTTGCCATGATTGTTTGTCCATGATATGCCATGACATCATATTTAGTTTTGTATTTTGTATTTATTCTTTTATTATGAAAAATATAAAAATACCATGTCATGTCATACATACTTCATGTAGTTATAGGATTCTTTCTTTTGAAAGCTATTTCTTTTTGATATATGTCATAACATTATCATGCATTATTTTATTTTCTTTAAATTAAGAACAAATGGCATTAGTTCAACAAGTGGCATTTGTTTAACAAGTGGAATAAACAAGTGGCAGTTGTTTAACAAGTGAATCAACAAGTAACATCCTTGGTGGATGTTTACCACTCAAAATGCCCAGATAGATATGCATGATCCCTAGATTAGGGTAAAACCAAAATTTACATCTCACCAAGACACATAAAATGACTTGTATGTGTTTTAGTGCACATTAGATACAAGTGAGATGTTAGGATGATGAACAAAAACTCACGATGTTGATTTAGTGCATTCTTTTGAGTTTTAAGTTCATCAAAACACATAGTTATGTGTTTTCCCATCATTGGGAAAGCTAATGTACAAGTCATGTACATTAAGCCCAAGGAACATGATGGGATATTGGTTTTGAAAATGGTTTTAAAATGATTTTGGAAAACCTTGGTGAAAGCTATCTTTTGATAGTAATCACCATTGAATAGTTAGACACAAACTTGAAGAAAACACTAAAGTTTTGTATGTTTTCAAGTTTGTGTCAATCTTTGAAAACATGAAGTATTTTCATAGAAAACTATTTTTCCATGATAATATATGCCCTAAACAATGTCTACACAAATTTTCACGATTTTTGGAATTTTGTAGAATTTTCTAGGGGTTTCTGAAGTTGACTGAAATTGAATTTCAGCAACTTTCAGACCTCAATCGATCACCCGATCGATTGAAGGGTCTCAATCGATCGGGCGATCGATTGAGAGCAGGATTTCTATTAACAGAAGCCGTCTGGATTGATCCACCGATCGATCCAGCCCTCCTGAATCGATTAGTGAATCGATTCAGCAAGGTTAAATCGATTGGAACCCAACTCCAATCGATCCAAGTTGCTGATTTTGGCTGATTTCAGCATTTTGAACCTATGTTAGTCGGTAACCATTCCAAACCCCTCAAAATACATTTGTATACATAAAAAGGGAGTTTTCATGTTGAAAACAAGGATGGATTGGTTAAGGAAGACTATGTTGAAGTTTAGGTTGAGGTTTGTTTCAAATTTTGAATATTTGAACCTCACAACTTCAAAATTTGGGTTTCCTAAAGGTTTAGGGATTCCAAGTCATTGTTGGTGCAATGACAGAAGTTATCACCATGTCTTTAGGGGGAGGGACTCTTTAAAGACATGAAAATTATTTTTCATGAACCTTGGAAGGTGGTTAACCTTCTGTGTGAGAAAATGCTCAAGGTTGAGCATTTGGATTTTACTAGGGAGTGGATATCCTCATTGTTCAACTGGTTTCAAGTGGATAATGCTCAAGGATGGGCATTTGCCTACATTGAGGAAGAATGTAGGGTTAAGGAAAAATGAAGGGTATGAGACCTTCATTTGGGTCATTGGACCTTGTTATTGCTCCAGGGCGAGCATTGTTGATAATGAAGGGAATGGGCCCTTCATTATCGTGTTGATCACAACGAGTGAAGTTGTGAACCATGATGAGCAACTCTTCAGGGGGAGAGTTTTCAATTGGGGCATGGGTTGATGTGTGCTCAAAGATGGGTTGATGTGTGCCAATAGGGGGAGAATGAAAGGACTTGTGAATGGGAGTAAGTTAGGCTTTCATTACCTAGAGGGAGTTTGCCCGCTTAAGGGGAGAATGGAGAGCTTAACTTATGTGTTCATTACCTAGTGGCATGAAGAAGAATGAGGCTATAGGATTAGCCTAACTTACATGTGGTATTGTAAGTATTTTTGTGGTATTGTCAAACATCAAAAAGGGGGAGATTATTGGTGCAACATCTCTCAGGTCAAGGTTGACCTGATTGACCAAGCTTGAGTCTTGGTTTGGGTTTCGATGCTTGACAATACAAGGTTGATTGAAGAAGAGTCAAGTAGGTCAAGGATTGACCGGATACTTGACTGGGAAGTCCTAACTGGGATGTTAGGCGAAATGAAAGTCCTGGTAAGTGAAGCCAGGTAGCGAAGAAATCCTAGTGAGTAAAGCTAGGTGAAAGTCCTGATGAGTGAAGCCAGGCAGAAGAGAAATCCTGGTGAGTGAAGCCAGGCAGAAGAGAAGTCCTAGTGAGTGAAGCTAGGCAGATTGGAAGTGTTGGTGCAGTTAGCACTAACGGTCTAACTCAGGTTTTGATGAATGACAAATCAGGTTAAGTTAGGTTCGTTGTTATCTAACACTCTGATCGAGTGTGCAGGATAAGTCCAGCTAGGTCGACGGGCTGACCGGATAGCTGGCGAGAAGTCCAAGCGGGTCGACGGGCTGACCGGACGTTTGGCGAGAAGTCCAAGCGGGTCGACGGGCTGACCGGACGCTTGGCGAGAAGTCCAGCTAGGTCGACGGGCTGACCGGATAGCTGGCGAGAAGTCCAGACGGGTCGACGGGCTGACCGGACGTCTGGCAGGTAAGTAAGGTAAGTCACTGGAGGGGAGTGACTGTGAGGACGCGTTCCCGAGAAGGGGACATTAGGCGTCGATCAGGCTTAGATCTATTTCGGATGTCTAAGTCGAGATCGTGACTAGATTCCGGTCTCGGAAAGACGGAATCTAAGTCATACTCTTTTTATCCATCTGTTGAACTTTAACTGTGCTAACAATCTATTTTACAGGATGTATATTTGCCTTGGACTAACTTTGTTTTGCAGGAAAATGGAGTTTTCTGGAACAAGGTGGTCCGGGCGCCCGGAGGGGATCCGGGCGCCCGGAAGGCGAATTCTATCCAGCCAAGTCGTCGCCACGTGGAGCATCTCGGTTTGAGCAGCTACGTCACATTCCAGGCGCCCGGAAGGAATCCAGGTGCCCGGAACAGCATATAAAAGAAGCCCCAGGCAGGAGCTTCAGGATCAATCAATCAAGCTGAGAACTCTTCTACTGCTGGTCTTGCTGCTCGACGTTCAGTGCGACGCCAACAAAGCTCCGACACTACGCTCCGTTCTTTTCCCTTTTTGTCGGTATTTGTTTTCAGTTTTCATTAGCATTCCCTGTACGGTTCTTTTGTAATCATCATTTCGAATTGCTAGTGATTGCCCAACGAAAGTGGTCAAGGGCCACGAGCCTTCGAGTAGGAGTCGTCACAGGCTCCGAACGAAGTAAAACCATTGTGTCTATTTTACTTTTCAGCTGCGTTTATACTCGATATTTTCGAATCGATATTCATCCCCCCCCCCTCTATCGAATCTAACGGTCTTACAAGTGGTATCAGAGCAGGTACCGCTCTGATTTGGTGCAACCACCAATCAGACAGGGGGTGAATTTTTTCTTTCAATTAATTCTAAAACTGGTGTATGTTTAACTTAAATTAGTGCAACACGAATCTAGATTTTTTTTTCTATTTTTCTCTTCCCGCACTACTAATCCAAGACCAAGTCTTGGGATATTTTTTTTTATTATTTACCTGTGCACAGAATGTCCCAACAAGAAGGATTCAGCACAGTACGACCTCCACTCTTCAACGAGGACGAGTTTCCATACTGGAAGAAGCGCATGGAGGTTTACCTCAAAACAGACTTCGACCAATGGATGAGCGTTGCGAGACCCTACAAGATTCCGACAGACACCTCCGGGAATATACTGGATCCTGAAGACTGGACAGCTGACTTGAAGAAGAAGGCGTCAACCGAAATAAAGCAATCAACACTCTACAGTGCGGATTGACAAGAGAAGAACTAAACAGAGTCGGTCCACACAAGAACGCTAAAGAGCTATGGGACAAGTTGATCGAGCTGCACGAGGGAACGAGCGACGCCAAGGTAACCAAACGAGACTTGCTCTTAAATAAAATTTTTAATATAAAAATGCAGGAAGGTGAAACGGCGAATCAGCTTCACGCGAGGATCAAGGACATCCTCAATGGGCTTCATGCGATAGGCCATCAGATGGAAAACAGAGACTTAATAAGGTACGCATTAAACGCTTTTCCACGTAATAGTTTGTGGGCATCAATAGTGGATGCCTACAAAATTTCTAAAAATCTCTCTAAGTTAAAGTTAGATGAACTTTTCTGTGAATTGGAATTACACGAACAAACTAATGCTGGAGCTGAGAAAGGTATAGCCTTATTTGCAGGTTCCTCCAAAGAAAAGAAAAGCAAGCCTGAACTTGAAGAAGACTCCGATCAAGATTCTGAAGACGAAGAACACCTGGTGAACTTGGTAAGAAAAATGTTCACCAGGAGAAAAAGGAGCTTCAGCAAAAAGGACCTTCAAAAGATCAGTTCTCCCTCAGAACAAAAGAATGTGACTTGCTACGGATGCAATAAAAAGGGACACTACAAGAACGAATGCCCAAAACTGAAGTTCGACAAACCGAAGCCAACCAAAAAGAAGGCACTCAAAGCAACGTGGGACGACTCCTCGGACGAATCGGAAGAAGAAGAGCAAAAACATCAGAGCCACCTAGCACTAATGGCCCGCGAAGCTGAAACAGAAGACGAGTCAGAAGATGAAGACGGGTTTGAACCCGAAACAAGCCACGAGTCCGTACTCGTTTCCGAAGACTCGAATGAGGTATATTTTAATTTAAACAAAAAATTTTTTAGAATTATTTTCTGTTTAAATAGTAAATTAACTAAAGTAGAAAATGAAAACAAATCACTTCTTGAGGAAAATCAAAACCTCAAGGAACAAATCAAAAATTCAAATCCAACTCAAGATCTAACACTTGAGGAGGAGAATTTATCATTAAAAAATGAGATTAACAATTTAAAAGAAATGTTAGAAAAATTCACAACAAGATCAAAAAATCTAGACTTAATCCTAAATAATCAAAAAACATGTTATAATAAAACCGGACTAGGATATAAGTCGAATTCAAATAAAACCTTTAAATCATTAATAACCCAATATAAATCAACCAATCTAGCTTGGGTTCCGAAAGCGTGTCTGACCACGCAAGTAGGACTTAATCAATATTATATACCTAAAGAAAAAATACATTATATAAAATCGAATAAACCAAACCAAAATCCAAAATACAAACCTAAATCAAATTCAAAATCTAAACATTTTAAAAATCAACAAAATTATCACCAAGTTAACCATAACTATAAAAAGAATCGACACAAACCTAGAACCAAAATCTAAATTAATGGCCAATAATTCAGGGGAGGCTCCAGAATAGATGGTACCTCCAAAACTAACCTACCCGACAGGGTAACCCAAAACAAACTAACCCGGCAGGGTAATTATGATTACTTAAAAAGAGACCAAGTTTAACTTGACTCATGGTACTGGTGAAGTTTTTGGATGATAGTACGTTAGGGAAGCTTGGGCATCGCATGTCTAGAAAGATATGGCTTCGATCTGGTGCATTTGGCCAAGTGGAACTGACCGAAGCTACCCTTAAACGAATCCTAACCAGTTAGACCAAGATTTAGTACTAAGTTCCGTGGATAGGATGATTCGGAAAACCTCGAAAGGTTGGTTACTTCTAATGATGTCCATGTGACTCACCAAACTTAGAAGTTTATCTGAAGAATGCCTATTTGTGGAAACCAAAGCTAAGTCTGAATCTAACACAAGTTAAACCAAAACTCTGTAATCAAACCAATTTCATCTCACAAAATCATAGGATTCCCTGATTGATAATATAGATCGGGTGAGATGAATAAGGCTTAAATTTTAAACTTAAAAATTAATTTCAAATTTTAATTTTAAACTTAAAAATTAATTTCAAAATTTATTTTTAAACTTAAAAATTAATTTCAAATTTTAATTTAAAACTTAAAAATTAATTTCAAAATTTTAATTTTAAACTTAAAAATTAATTTCAAAATTTTAATTTTAAACTTAAAAATTAATTTCAAATTTTAATTTTAAACTTAAAAATTAATTTCAAATTTTAATTTTAAACTTAAAAATTAATTTCAAATTTTAATTTTAAACTTAAAAATTAATTTCAAATTTTAATTTTAAACTTAAAAATTAATTTTAATTTTAAACTTAAAAATTAATTTCAAATTTTAATTTTAAACTTAAAAATTAATTTCAAATTTTAATTTTAAACTTAAAAATTAATTTCAAAATTTTAATTTTAAACTTAAAAATTAATTTCAAATTTTAATTTTAAACTTAAAAATTAATTTCAAATTTTAATTTTAAACTTAAAAATTAATTTCAAAATTTTAATTTTAAACTTAAAAATTAATTTCAAAATTTTAATTTTAAACTTAAAAATTAATTTCAAAATATTAATTTTAAACTTAAAAATTTAATTTCAAATTTTAATTTTAAACTTAAAAATTAATTTCAAAATCTTAATTTTTAACTTAAAAATTAATTTCAAATTTTACTTTTAAAAATTAATTTCAAATCTTAATTTTAAACTTAAAAATTAATTTCAAATTTTAATTTTAAACTTAAAAATTAATTTCAAATTTTAATTTTAAATTTTAAAAATTAATTTCAAATCTTAATTTTAAACTTAAAAATTAATTTCAAATTTTAATTTTAAACTTAAAAAATAATTTCAAAATCTTAATTTTAACTTAAAAATTAATTTCAAATTTTAATTTTAAAAATTAATTTCAAATCTTAATTTTAAACTTAAAATTTAATTTCAAATTTTAATTTTAAACTTAAAAATTTCAATTTTAAAACTTAAAACTAAAAGGACTAACGTTAAATCCCACTTACTGTAGGAAACCAAGTGGATTTTGGACAGTGGTTGCTCCAAACATATGACCGGAGATCACACCAAGTTCACGCAACTCATTTACAAAAGCTTAGGAACAGTTGCCTTTGGTAACAACGGCAAACTCAAGGTAATTGGTATAGGTAATATTGAATTAAAAATAGACTTTATAATTACAAATGTTTTACTTGTTGAAAATTTTAAATATAATCTTCTAAGCATAAGTCAATTGTGTGATACTAGGTATAAGGTCAAATTTCTAGCCACAGAGTGTTTAATCAAACATCTAGATAATCCTACCATAAGCCTAAAAGGTTTTAGAAAAGACAACATCTATGCCATCAACTTAACCACTTCTTCCAATAAGTGTTATTTAACACAAAAAGAAGAAACATGGTTATGGCATAGAAGAATGTCACACACCAATTTTCGAAATATAAGCAAACTAAATGGACTTGTGAGGGGTTTACCAAAATTACCTAACTTAGATTCAACCATATGTAATGCTTGTCAACAAGGCAAACAAACTAAATCCACTCACAAACAAACAAATCAACCACAAACGAACTCAATATTAGAACTTATACATTTAGACCTTTTTGACTCCCATGGAGTCAAATCCATAAATGGAAACTTATATTGTTTAGTAATTATAGATGATTATTCTAGGTTTACTTGGGTAAAATTCTTAAAACATAAAGATGAAACTTGTGAAATCTTTATAAACTTCTGCAAACAAATTGAAAATGAAAAAGGGATTAAAATCAAAAGAATCAGGAGTGACAACGGGGGAGAATTTAAAATTCACAAATTTAACAGTTTTTGCCTTAAAAATGGTTACCATTATGAATTTTCATGTCCTAAAACCCCCCAACAGAATGTGATTGTAGAGAGAAAAAATAGAACCTTACTTGAAGCCTCTAGAACAATGTTAAATGAGTATAACCTACCTAAATACCTTTGGGCAGAAGTTGTCAGTACAGCCTGCTATGTACAGAACAGAACAACAATAAATAAAACCCATAACAAAACCTTCTTCGAAATATTTTATAATAAACAACCCAATATAAAATATTTTAAAGTGTTTGGGTGCCCAGTTTTCATCTTAAATACAAGAGAACACTTAGGAAAATTCTCCTCTAAAATTGAAAATGGAATCTTTGTAGGATACTCCCTAAATAGTAGAGGCTATAGAATTTACAATAAGGTTACCTTAAAAATTGAAGAAACTACTAATGTAAAATTTGAAGAAACTAAACAAAACTTAGAACTTACACAACCACCTGAATTTGTTCCAGAAACCAACCAAACTCTAAGTCATGAAGAAGAGGAACAACATCAAGAAAATGAACCCCCTAGAACTATAAGAGTGAATCCCAACCATCCAACCAATCAAATAATTGGTGACCCAGACCTAAGGGTTCAAACCAGATCATCTTTTAGGAACTTGAGTCAAATCTCCTTGATTTCAAAGATAGAACCCAAAACTATAGATGAATCCCTACTAGACCCAGACTGGATTATAGCCATGCAAGAAGAACTAGCCCAATTTGAGCGTAATGAAGTTTGGGACCTAGTACCACCACCTAAGAACAAGAAAATAATAGAAACAAAATGGTTATTTAGAAACAAATTAAGTGAAACTGGGGAAATCACTAGAAATAAGGCTAGGCTAGTTGCCAAAGGGTTTAGTCAGGTTAAAGGACTTGACTATGATGAAACTTATGCCCCAGTAGCCAGATTAGAATCCATTAGAATGTTACTAAGTTATGCAGCCCATAAGGGGTTCAAACTATACCAAATGGATGTTAAGTCTGCCTTTCTTAATGGACTAATAAAAGAAGAAGTTTATGTAGGTCAACCTCCTGGGTTTGAAAGTCTAGAACACCCTGATTATGTATTTAAGTTAAAGAAAGCATTATATGGACTTAAACAAGCACCCAGGGCATGGTATGAAAGGCTAACATCCTACTTAACATCTAAAGGATTCAAACAAGGTCAAATTGACCCAACCTTGTTTGTTAAATCATTGAATTCAAACATATTTATTGCACAAATTTATGTAGATGATATAATATTTGGTTCAACAAATTCAGATTTTTTAGAGGAATTTATTAATCTAATGGAAAAAGAATTTGAAATGAGCCTAGTAGGAAAATTAACTTATTTCTTAGGATTACAAATCAAATAAACAAATGAGGGAAATTACATTTATCAACACAAATACACTAAAAAATTACTTAAAAAATTCGGAATGAAAAATACAAAAGAAATAAAAACACCTATGGCAGTGAACACAATCTTAGATAATGACCCAAATGGAAAATCAGTTGACCTAAAATACTATAGGAGTGCAATAGGTAGCCTACTGTACTTAACTGCAAGCCGACCTGATATTTTATTTGTAGTTAGTATGTGTGCTAGATACCAAACTTGTGCTAAGGAATCCCACTTGACACAAGTTAAAAGAATCTTTAGATATCTTAAAGGAACAACAAATGTAGGAATTTGGTATCCTAGAACCAATAATTTTGAACTAATAGGGTATTCTGACTCAGATTATGCTGGATGTAAATTAGACCGCAAGAGCACAAGTGGAGGATGCCAATTATTAGGTTCATCACTTGTTAGCTGGTTTAGTAGAAAGCAACATTGTGTTGCTCTATCTACAACTGAGTCAGAATACACAGCTATAGGTGAATGTGTTGCACAATTACTATGGATGATGCATACTCTAAAAGATTTCAACTTAAACATTACAAATGTAAAAGTATTAATTGACAATATAAGTTCAATTAACTTAACCAAGAACCCTGTGCATCATTCAAGAACCAAACATATTGAAGTTAGGCACCACTTTATCAGGGATCATGTTACTAAAGGTGATATTGAACTCAAATACATTGAGTCCAAATCAAATTTAGCTGACATTTTCATAAAACCACTCCCTGAAAGTGAGTTTAGCAACTTACGCCGAAAATTAGGAATGTGCTCAATAGACTAGGAATTTTAAATTTCAAAATTGTTTTCAAAAATCACTCTTTCAAATTATAAGTCAAATTTGTTTGTTTTCAAAACCTTCCACTTTTATACTTTCAAAAACAGTTTTTGCCTTAGACTAGCTTGGAATCCATAGAAAGCATACACCCATAGGGCTAGTTTTTGAGCATCTCACCAACACCTTAGGTTTACCTTGCGTGTGTTTGACAAACATAGAAAGGGGTGAGATGCATAGGCCAACTGTCTGGACTTAAGATGTTTATCTCAGTGCATCAGCATAAGTCTGGACGTTAAATACAAATCAGACAGTAATCAGATTAAGTTCATCAGTCAAGTCAAACACTGACTGCTTATAATCAACTTAATCTGACTAACCAAGTGAAAACTATTATTTTCTGATAGTTAGTTAGTAACTAATTGGTTAGACAGCTGTTTAAATTTTAGTATCAAGTTCAGGGGGAGAAATTAATTAAAATGTTATGTGTTTGAAAAACTAACTTGTGGTTGAACATCAGTTTATAAAGAGTTAAAATTTAACTAAGTATTTGAAAAACTTGGAAGTTTAATCCCACCTAATTTTCAAACCTGATTTTAAAAGTTAACTATTGAAAATTAAACTTTTCAAATTTCGCTTTTATCAAATTAGCCTTAATTTTTCAAATTTAGCTTGATTAACTTTGAAAATTATTTTCTTGAACCAAACTCAGATTTTTACAATAACTCTACACTATGATTGTTCACCCTTGTGTCTTTTTTGATGAATGTCAAAGGGGGAGGGTTAGGTGGTTAAGTTAGAACAACTAAATGCCAACTTGAAAAACTAACTTAAAACCTTAAAAACCTCGAAAATCATGCTTGATTTCTGCATATATTTATCACTAACTTAACCAGGTTGTCATTCCATCAAAAAGGGGGAGATTGTTGGTGCAGTTAGCACTAAGGGTCTAACTCAGGTTTTGATGAATGACAAATCAGGTTAAGTTAGGTTCGTTGTTATCTAACACTCTGATCGAGTGTGCAGGATAAGTCCAGCTAGGTCGACGGGCTGACCGGATAGCTGGCGAGAAGTCCAAGCGGGTCGACGGGCTGACCGGACGCTTGGCGAGAAGTCCAGCTAGGTCGACGGGCTGACCGGATAGCTGGCGAGAAGTCCAGACGGGTCGACGGGCTGACCGGACGTCTGGCAGGTAAGTAAGGTAAGTCACTGGAGGGGAGTGTGAGGACGCGTTCCCGGGAAGGGGACATTAGGCGTCGATCCGGCTTAGATCCATTTCGGATGTCTAAGTCGAGATCGTGACTAGATTCCGGTCTCGGAAAGACGGAATCTAAGTCATACTCTTTTTATCCATCTGTTGAACTTTAACTGTGCTAACAATCTGTTTTACAGGATGTATATTTGCCTCGGACCAACTTTGTTTTGCAGGAAAAGGGAGTTTTCTAGAACAAGGTGGTCCGGGCGCCCGGAGGGGATCCGGGCGCCCGGAGGTCCAGGCGCCTGGAAGGGATCCGGGCGCCCGGAAGGCGAATTCTATCCAGCCAAGTCGTCGCCACGTGGAGCATCTCGGTTTGAGCAGCTACGTCACATTCCAGGCGCCTGGAAGGAATCCAGGCGCCCGGAAGGAATCCAGGTGCCCGGAACAGCATATAAAAGAAGCCCCAGGCAGGAGCTTCAGGATCAATCAATCAAGCTGAGAACTCTTCTACTGCTGGTCTTGCTGCTCGACGTTCAGTGCGACGCCAACAAAGCTCCGACACTACGCTCCGTTCTTTTCCCTTTTTGTCGGTATTTGTTTTCAGTTTTCATTAGCATTCCCTGTGCGGTTCTTTTGTAATCATCATTTCGAATTGCTAGTGATTGCCCAACGAAAGTGGTCAAGGACCACGAGCCTTCGAGTAGGAGTCGTCACAGGCTCCGAACGAAGTAAAACCATTGTGTCTATTTTACTTTTCCGCTGCGTTTATACTCGATATTTTCGAATCGATATTCATCCCCCCCCCCTCTATCGAATCTAACGGTCTTACAAGAAGTCCTGGTGAGTGAAGCCAGGCATGACAAAGAAAAGTCCAAGTAGGTCAAAGGGATTGACCGGATACTTGGCACAAAGAAAAGTCCAAGTGGGTCAAATGGATTGACCGGACACTTGGTGAGGGAGTCCTAGCAGGTCAAGGAAGTGACTAGATGCTAGGCATGACGTACCAACAAGTTAAGGTTGACCGAATGTTGGTTTGGGAGACTTGGGACTTGGTTTTGGGTAAAATCAAGAGCTGGATCGATCAATGGATCGATCAGTGGATCGATCAATGGATCGATCAGTGGATCGATCAATGGATCGATCAGTGGATCGATCCAGGCAGTTTCCCAGCGCACAGAAAGCCTCTGGATCGATTAGTGGATCGATCCAGAGGTCCCAATCGATCAGTGGATCGATTGGGACGCTGCTGCTTCACGCGATAAGCGCTGGATCGATCCGTGGATCGATCCAGGGGTTTTTTCAGAGCATAGAGGCACTCTGGATCGATCCGTGGATCGATCCAAAGCCTCCCCGATCGATTGGGAGCATTCCAATCGATCGGGATTTGACCGTTAGCGTCGATTTAAGCCGCAGGCGTTCATTTCCTTCATTATTGCTTCCACGACAAAGCTCAGATCTTCACCAGCGACTCCACAGAGCTCTCCACGCCAGTTCTTGAAGTTCTTAGAGGTTCTTCCAAGTCAAGAGACGGATCTATTGCAAGAGGAAGAAAGCTAGGGTTAGGGTTTTCTTGTACTTATTGTAAGCTTTGTACTTGTATTTTGTATTCTTTCCCCTTCTTCTTGTAGTGTGAACTTGTAGGGCTTCTCCGCCTTTGGTAGTTACCGAAAAGGAGGGTTTTATTAGTGGAGGGTGCGTGAGTAGGTGTGGATCCTTGGACTAGTCACCTCTTGTGAGATGGATACCAAGTAAACCAACCTTGTTAGCGTTGTGTGGTTTGTTTCTTGTATTTCCGCTGCGCATCTTTAAAGAAACAAGCAACGACGAGCACCTAGCACGCGACGAGCTATTCACCCCCCCCCCTCTAGCTACTTTTCGGTCCCAATAGTAATGTGCACATATGACTGGTGTGCTATAAGTGTTGCTACTTATTGTATATGTTGTCTAGTGGACACCTGTTGGATCTCTTCATACATATAGATATATGTGAATGTTAGATTATATTCTAGATATACAGAGATTTATCATTCTAGGTATGATTGTGAATCATTGGATAGAGTTCATATACTCGTGTCGTGTAGTTGGTAACTATGCAAGTAACACTACACTGTATCATTGTTTGTATATCCTGTCAATTAAGTCTCCTACGTGTGGGTGACTGACTATGATGTTGAGAAATTTGACAGTGACTTGTCAACTAAGTCTGCTACTAATGAGTGAGTCATTACGATATTGAGTGAGTTGACAGTGATTGTGATATGTATACCCTGTCAATTAAGCCTCCTACGAGTGGGTAACCAACTATGATGTTGAGAGAGTTGGCAGTGACCTGTCAACTAAATCTTCTACTAATGAGTGACCTACTACGATGTTGAGAGACTTGCTAGTGGTGGTGATATGCTTACTGGGTTATTATACCCTTTGGCTGTCTACAATGATCTGTGGTAGAGTGATTTTACGCAACTCGTAGCTAGATAGCTACTTCTTGTCTACTCACAGTGATATATGGTAGAGTGATCTCGTGTAAACAAGAACCCCTGGCATTTTGGATTACCCACATTGATCTGTGATAGAGTAATCTCACATAATCCCTAGCTAGATAGTTAGATGTCTTGGTCATTTGTATTGTTTATGGTGGAGTGTTACTCCCACATATGATGTATTACTTGTAGTGGAGCGTTGCTCCCACATATGATAGTTTTCTTGTGGTGGAGCGTTGCTCCCACATACGATGAATTGCTTATAGTGGAGCATTGCTTGTAGATGTGATGTATTATTGTCATAGAGCGTTGCTCTTATATTTGATGATCTATTATGGTTATATGTACTTTGCGGTACCCATGTTGCTTATGTTGTAGGTACATGATGTATATATTTGAAATCTTGTCATAATTCATACATGTGCATTTATCATATATAGATATACTGTCATATATATTGTCGAGGTATTATGAGCAGATCTATTACTGATCCCTAGTGATTTACTGATTGTTATACTATGTGTGTTAGACCAGTATTGGTATGTGTGTTTATCATGTCATATATGATCATGTTCTTATTTTCCTACCGAGACTGTATATCTTTGATCTCCTTACACATTTGTCCATGCACTACCATTTATCTATTATCCACTGAGTTATCTGGACTCATCACTCTTTTATTGGTTTCCTTTCACCAGGTAACAGGTAGATATTAGAGGAGTTACTTGGAAGATCCTGTTTGCCAGTCCCACATCACATCTGAAATCAGCTTTCTATATTATTTCATATTGCGCTATTTGTACTTTGTATTTGGTCTTGATATTGTGTTATGTTGTCTTGTTTATGGTTTTGAGTCTTATGGTCACTTTTATTCGTTTTGGGTTTATTGTGGTGTAAGCATGTTGGCATGCAATCAGTTTATTATTTTACGTAGTTTATGTTTGCACCAGCATTGTAGGCTGTGTAGTTTTATTATTTTCTGCTGTATTTCTATTTTCAGTCGTGTGTGGGCTATATATACAACAGCATGGTTATTTTTGTTTTCCAGCCACGAGGACTGTAGATATTTTTCTTGTACATTTATGTGACTATATATATAAGTTTCATTTGTTACTATTACAAAGAAGTTATTGTCTGTTTATCGGTCAAGGACTCTTTAGGACGTGACAGTTAAAATTTATAATTCATTGAACAATTGAATGCATTTATATAAACTTTGATTACTTATATTTAAATCATTATTACATTCTATCTAATTTGAAAGCTATAAATTGCCGAAAATTTAAACGAGAACAAATGAAAATATTTTTATTTTTGAAAGTGTAAGTTTTACCGTTAAAATTTTTCTAGTTTTCAGTATTATTTATTGGGGTGATATAAAAAGTTATAGAAGCATTGTTAGATGAATGCGATAGGTCTAAAATTCTACAAATTTAGATTCAATAAACCTTAGACATATTAAGAGAAAATCATCGTATTAGTGGTCAATTTAGATTCAATACGCCTTATTTTGAGTTTGAAAATATTATCAAGCCAAGCTCGAACTTAACAGCATTAGTTTGTAAGCTATATATATATATATATATATATATATATATATATATATAATTTTATTACAAGTCGAGCTTGAGCTTAAAAATTAAAATTCGAATCGAACTCGATCCAAACTTGAGATTAGAGATAACAAATTGAGCCTGAGCTCGAGCCACTTACTATTTGACATAGCTCGTCTCATTTACAACTCGAATTGGAAAGGAGTAAATCATAAAATCGAAGCAAGTCACCACATCAGTGGATATTTCCGAGCTACTTCGTTAGGAATTGACCCTTAATTCTACAAATCTATCATATGATAACTAGCTCGGTTATGTCCCGTTGACAAACACCCCTAATTTATATAAAAGAGACTTTGTAGTGCTCAAAACATTAATTATCATTCATTTATTTCCGGATCGACCATCTTTAGGGATAATCAATAAAGCTAATTAGGATTATCATTTTATCCTCGGGGGCTATAGTGTCGCGATAAGACATCCAAGTTGTCACACAGGAACTCACAATTCGATTCTCAGCTATGACGTATTTGTAAAAAATTTTCCTCTAAATTGGAGGGTGCAATCAAAGAATACTGGATTTCTGAGCTGACTACCGTAAGCGCTTCCCGATTTACTCTGATGGTCGGTGAAAAACTTCCATAGGACTAGATTAGTCATCCCAAAAATAATTAATGAGACTAACTAGAATTGTTATTTTTATTATTATATATTATTTAAGACTTTTTATTGACATTGAAGGTCCATGTTGTTCCCTATTTTATTTATTTTTTAATAATTCAAATATCTGTGTTTCACCTTATTAATTTTGAAGATAGACGATGTTCTCCTTAATTTATCTATCAAGTAAATTCAGAGCATATCTTATCTATACTCAAAAATCAACTTTTAAAATATTTATCAAAGATTCAAATTTTGATCCTTTTATTTGTTTTGCTACTTAGTTAGACCAGTGGTTGTTGGACTTAGGAGAATAATTGCTAAGGTTAGATGACTCAAAAGTAAAATTAAACCAACAAATCACCCAAAAACTAAAGGCTAAATTGATAAACTGAAGAGAGTACATATCTCAAAAAGAAATTAAACCCAACCTAGTGAAAAAATTCTCATTAAAAAGGTTTTCTTACAAATATCAAACTCTTCTTATCCTAATAAAAAAAATTTACTTATCCTAATAAAATCTCTAATTGAATTTTAAAAAAAAAAAAACTAAATAACCTTTTAAAAAGCTCTTCTACAATTTCTAAGAAACACGACAAAGTATATAAATTTATGAACTTGGACAATTTTAAACTTTTCAATAATATACTAAATATGACTTAAAATTTCAACAATTAATTTAAAATCCTTATGCATTACTTCGATAAGCCAACTAGAAGGTGAGATGAGATCCTCTATCTCAAAAATGGCATGTCTCCGTGTCTCCTTGTCGATCGGACGGCTATGATATTTCCATGATGTGCACTACATCCTTGAGATATGATTTAACCCGTCCGATCGACGAGGAGACACGGGGACACATCATTTTCGAGACAGAGGATCTCATCTCCTAGAAGATAACCCAAGCAAGCCAAATGACCCATGCGAATTTCAAATCTCAAAGAGATAAGCAAGTCAAGAAAGATAAGAGAGAATAAGTTGATTAAGCCGAACAACAGGTTAGTTGTGCTAATGATGAGTTGAACAAGTTTGACCGGCCATCTCTAGGTTTTATGAGGCCCTAAGTAAAAGATTTATTTTTAGCCTTTTAATATTTTTTGAAAAAAAATAATTATCCCTCGTCAATTTTTATTCGGACTTGAGACCTGGAATGACGGGTTTTATTTTTTAAAAAAAATAAAATATTAATTTTAAAAAATAATTTTTTATATAAAATTTAGTTTTTTAGATTTTTTTAATGTTAAATTATTAATTAAATTTGTATGACATGTATAAAATAAACTTTGAAATTAAAAAGCAACAGTAGACATACAAGAGAATAAAAAAAAGACGGAAAAACTGAGACAAAAAAAACTAAAAATAACTTAATCAAAACCAACAATGTGATTAAAGACTTCATGAAAATTAAAAAAAAACATCCTCATATTATTACTGGCGGGAGAAGAGAAAAGTATGGAATCACTGATAAAGAATAAAAAAAGACGTAAAATATTGACGAAATACGGGAAAGTTACATAATCACCGATGGCTAAAAATTTTAAGAGATATTGAAAGAGAAAATTAATTAAGTCTAATAACATATAATTAAAAATAATAACTACAAAAAATATATGAAATAATTTAATATTATAAATTAATCTGTATCAATAGTTGAATAAAAATGAACAACACCAATATTAAAAATTGAGACGGTCATTCTTTAAAAAATATATATTAAACAAAATTAAAATTAAAATATTAAAAATATTAAGCCCCGATAAATTTAGGGGTTCTAGAGATAGATTTATGCCTTTAGCCAATCCTGAACTTGACAAACATAATATACATATGACAAAAAAAAAATAATTCACTCATTTTAACATCCTCATCAATCCGTCCTTAAATCAACACAAAGGAGGTAAATCATGAATAACTATTAGCTATTAGTACAAATGACCAAAGTATGAGAGAGAACATGCTCGGATGCGCTAAATTTTGACCCTAAGATCTCATGTAATAATATCTCATATCTCAATCATCGCATCATCCCGATACATAATATACATGTAGAAGGGTAAACGAGCCAAGCAAGCGCTAGATGGGCAAAATAACTGATGGGTCCATCTAGCAATGGGGATGGGGTTGATCTTTTTTTCTCTAATAACTAAGAATGTTGATTACCGGCATAGTCTTACAGAAACATTATTGTAACAACGAAATGAAAAGTTTCAACTTAGAGAGTGATGAGTAGATACTTTCCTAATAAATAACAAAAGAATAGCGAAGCTCTGCAAGCAAGGTTAGATATAAACATATAAGTGTTCTTCCACATTCCAGATTAGAAAAATATTCTACACAGGAATCTTTTAAAAGCTACCAATTCCCACATTTTTTATCATACAGAGAAAAAAATGATTTTGGCTTTTTCTTTTACTTTTAGCAAAGTTGAATCTTGATAATATATATATATGCACAGGCTCATGGTAGAGCTAGAGCATCCACTCGCAACAACAAAACACAATATATATATAGTCCAGCTATAATGTCACAGGCTACAACGAATTCACCTTTGCTGCTACAAGATAAAACACATAAATAACCAACAAAAGGAAAGAATTTACCTTTGTGATATTAATCTTCAATCAGTCTGCTATCGATGCAAACGGAGTGCGATGAGAGCAATAACGAAAGAGGAACAGAAGTGAGGTGTAATGCAGTAAGTGAGAGGCGTTGGTGCACCACTGGAGAACACCATTCCGAAGGACCCATAGCCAAGAACTTGTTCGCCACTACCAGCACCTTTATCACCGTCTGCAGAGCCATAGCTGACACTGGAGGACCCTGCACCACCACTGTTGTCTCTGTGCCACCAAAAGCAAGCACATTGTGAGCCTCCATACAGATTTCAGCTGTTTCATGTGTATGAATTACTGAATGTATGTGAGAAAGATTGTAAGATCATACATGCAAAAGGAAACAAGGTGTAACATTATCCTTCCCTAATAAATGTTTGTAGCCACTGTTTGTTCTCCCCCTCAATCTTAGTATCAACCATAATCTCTTACTGGCATTTGATCCATGCCTTGCACAGTTTGTATTCTAAGAAAGCAAAATTGTAGTTAAGCAATGAGCCATGTCAAACAGGAAATAATTAGTTATGTTGAAAAGTCAGGAGAAACCCAAGACTAGTAGCATTGCGATTTGTTGTTTTGGTTTATTTATTCTTTATTTGCCTCTAGTTTCAGGATTCTTGTAATATTTATTCCCTTTAAAGTAATGGAATGATGAGCCAAATCTTCGCATACAGAACCAGAAATAGTAGCAAATGTTTCTGCTAACCTTATCGCGCCATTGAAGCCTCTTCTATCTAACCCTTTGCCTTCTCCACCTTTTGACAATTACTCATTGGCAGATTACCCAACACAAACTAACTGAAAGAAACTCCCAAAAATGCTCTTAGTCAGTTCTTGTAATCAAAGGCGAAGGCAGTATGACTCTCTCTGAGTCTCTGGAACTTGTCTACCTCCATCTGATGATGCACCAGAATACTGAGGAAGCAGAGAACTTTATCACAATGGCATAACTAATTAACTCAATGGAGCCAAAGAGATTTGGGACATTATCTAAGAAATCTATTCTGATCTTGAAAACACATTTCAGAGTTTGATCTGTTATCCGCCCAAGTTGACAAGGTACACTTTAGGGTTACTGAATACCGTAATGACACATAATAGGGACTGTGCAAGGGAGGATTTTCAATAGGGTTAGTAGGGCACATTCCCTACCATAAATTGTGGGTAAAACAACTAGTGATTTGATCACAACTAAGGGTTAGAAAAAGGAGGTGATTTCTATTTAAAAAGAAAAAGATGTTATTAGGTCTCCCACACCCCTTGCCTGTTTCACATTGTCAACTAAGTGTAATCGTCATTGCTTGTATAGTTGTGTCAGGGGAGAAAGTGACGAACGGACTTCATTAAAGGAGATCAACAACATCAACATAAATCCATCTAACTCTTCCTCAGGTTCCATAAGCAAATGGAGGTCTTCCATGGACTTAACCTCCAAGTTCTAGTAATCTGATACCCATCATCCTTTCTTCATTTTTCTTTCCTTTTTATGAAGTTTTTGTTGGAAACTAGGAGTTAATAGTATCATGGGAACCGAAGAGTCTCTGTTGGAAACTAGGAGTTAATAGTGTTTACTGGTATCATAGAAACCGAAGAGTCTCTGTCTTGTAAAGTGTGTGTGTATCAACTCTTGTATAAATTAGGTACCTGCTGAGTAATAAGTTAAAAAAAAGTTTTGGACTCACAAAGTCCTGAGTCTTGATTACTCTTTACATGGTATCAGAGCCTGGGGTTTGTCTCTTTCTTCTCAAATCCAGAAGACAACACCTACCAGACAAGGTCGCCTCTTCTTCCTCTGCTTCACTAGCTTATCACTGTTACTATGGCCTCATCCTCATCCTCATCGAGCATGGTCCAGCAAGGTTCAGGAGTCCAGAAAAGTCCCTTTTCATTTGCCTTTTCAGGAACTCCCTCTATTACCTCTGAGAAACTCAATGGCAAAAATTATATGGATTGGTCTTCGGCTGTTGAGATTTGGTTCCTTGGTCAAGGGCTTTCGGATCACCTCGAAACTCAAGTAGCGGAGCATGATGATGCATCGAAGGCTGAATGGCAGAGAGTTGATTATCAGCTGGTGTCTCTTCTTTGGCAGTCTATTGACCCATCACTTTTGGTTCATTATCACTCCTACAAGTCCTGTTATGATATCTGGAAAAAAGCTAAGAGTGTTTATGCCAATGATATTCAACGGCTCTATGATTCTGTCCATAATTTGGCAACTCTTCAGATGCAGGATCATGACTTAACTTCGTATCTCAACAAAGCCCAGTCCACGATTCATCAAGTCAAGATGCACCTAACATACAGCGATCCCAACAAAGTGTTGGAGAAATTGGATCAGATGTATATGGTGTTTGTTCTTCACGGATTACATAAGAATTTTGACAGTGTCAAGAATCAAGTCCTTACCAACCCAAATATTCCTACTGTCGATGAACTCATTGATCGGTTGGTTCGTGTGCCATTGACCGATGGGTCTCTCAAAACTGAAGTTGATTCTGCTATACTCTTTACCAACTCTGATCGTGGAGGCCGGGGTCGTGGACGTGGGAGAGGAGGTCGTGGAAATCGACCACAGTGTTCCTATTGTAATCGAATAGGACATACTCGAGATCGATGCTTCACTTTACATGGCTTCCCAGCAAAATCTGCAAATATGTCACAGGTGCAAGTGGTAGACTCAGCCAAGAAAGATGAATCTCTACAAGAAAACAAGTTCGTCGTGTCATAACGACGAATATAAAGAGTTCCTTAATTTCAAAGCTGCTTCTAGCGATGTAGCAGCCCTAGAACTTCAATCTGGTAATTCTTCGGTTTGCTTTTCTCACTCTTTGCCCTCTTCCTCCTGGATTCTGGACTCCGGTGCATCCGACCATATTGCTGGTAATCCTTCATTGCTTTCAAACTTGTCTTCCACAAAAAAAAAACCCATGTTATAACCCTTGCAGATGGTTCAAAAATACAACCTGCTGGAGTAGGCAAAATTTCTCCCCTTCCTACTCTAAATTTAGATTCTGTTCTTTTTGTTCCCGGCAGCCCGTTTAATTTACTATCAATTAGTAAGTTAACTCGCTCTCTCAATTGCTCAGTAACCTTTCTTCCGGATTCTTTTCATATCCAGGACCGGAGTACGGGACAGATGATTGGCGCAGGCTCTGAGTCACATGGGCTCTACTTCCTTCAATCTTCATCCTCTACAATTTGTGCTACGGCTGATTCTCCAGATACTCTTCATAATCGTCTAGGACATCCAAGTCTGAGTAAGTTGAAAAAGATGGTTCCTAGATTTTCTCATTTACAATCTCTCCAATGTGAACCTTGCCAACTTGGTAAGCATGTTCGTTATTCCTACAAAAATAAGAAAGCTAGTCGATCCAAGTTTCCTTTTGAGTTAATCCACTCTGATGTTTGGGGACCTTGTCGCACCACTTCTGTTCTAGGTTTTCGTTATTTTGTTACCTTTATAGATGATTATTCAAGATGTACTTGGATCTACTTAATGAAAGAACGATCTGAACTATTTGAGAATTTTAAGAAGTTTTGTTCCGAGGTTTCTACCCAATTTGGTCGTACAATCCACATCTTCCGTAGTGATAATGCTAAAGAATACTTTTCTTCTTCATTCAACTCTTTTGTGATCGCTAAAGGCATGATTCATCAGTCTAGTTGCTCACACACATCACAACAAAATGGTATTGCAGAAAGAAAACATCGACATTTGCTTGATACTGCTCGTACTTTATTGCTTCAAACTAATGCTCCTCTAAGTTTTTGGTCTGATGCGGTTCTTACCGCAGGATATTTGATCAATCGAATGTCATCTTCAGTATTGGGTAATCAGGTTCCTCACTCCCTTTTGTTTCCCAATGAACCAACATACAAGATACCTCTGCGTATCTTTGGATGTACTTGTTTTGTGCATTATTTATCTCCAGGAAAAGATAAACTCGCAGCCAAAGCAATTAAATGTATCTTCCTTGGATATTCAAGGGTTCAGAAAAGTTACAAATGTTATTCTCCTTCGTTGCATCGGTTCTTTATCTCTGCCGATGTGACTTTCTTTGAGAATACACCATTCTTCACCTCCAAAGAAGAAACTGTCATTCCATCCCCGGTCTTGCCAATACCCTTTCTTGATACAACCACTCCTGAGTCCAATGTTCAAGAAGGATCTCCTCATTTGATCACTTATCAGCGTCGTTCCCACAATGTTCCAACTCCTCAACCAGCTCCTGTTCATGAGCCTAGTGCTTCAGTGCCTGACCAAGCATCCCAACCGATTTCGGATCCTTCTGATCTCCCAATTACTGTTCGCAAAGGTAACCGTATCACTCGTAACCCTCATCCTATTTACAATTTTGTTAGTTATCATCGCCTTTCTCCTATACAATGTGCTTTCACTTCTTCCTTGTCCTCTGTTTCTATCCCAAAAAATGTACAGGAGGCCCTTTCTCATCCAGGATGGAGGCAGGCAATGATTGAAGAAATGCAAGCATTGAAGTTTAATCAGACATGGTCCCTGGTTCCTTTACCCATAGGGAAAAATCCTGTTGGATGCCGATGGGTCTTTACTGTGAAGATTGGGCCAAATGGCACTGTGAATCGACTTAAAGCACGCCTTGTGGCTAAAGGGTTCACTCAGATTTTTGGTCAAGATTATGGAGATACGTTTTCTCCTGTGGCAAAAATGGCTTCGGTTCGAATCTTTCTTTCCATGGCAGCCATGAACCAGTGGCCCTTACACCAGTTTGATATCAGGAATGCATTTCTGCATGGTGACCTATCTGAGGAGATTTATATGGAGCAACCACCTGGGTTTGCTGCTCAGGGAGAGTCAGGCCTGGTCTGTAGACTCCACAAGTCCTTATATGGCCTTAAACAGTCTCCTCGATGTTGGTTCGGACGATTCAACTTGGCTCTACAAGAATTTGGAATGATCAGAAGTAAAGTAGACCACTCAGTATTCTACAAGCATTCTTCGAGCCTATGCATGTATCTTGTGGTGTATGTAGACGATATTGTCATAACAGGAAATGACCATGCTGGAATTCAAAGATTGAAGGAACATTTACTTCGTCATTTTGAAACAAAGGACTTGGGAAAACTGAGATATTTTCTTGGAATAGAGGTTGCTCAGTCCAAGTCAGGAGTCGCCATATCCCAGAGAAAATATGCCCTCGATATCCTTGAAGAAACTGGAATGTTAAATTGCAAACCAGTAGAGAACCCAATGGATCCAAATGTCAAACTTCTTCCTGATCAAGGAGAACTATTCTCTGATCCCAGCAAATATCGAAGATTGGTGGGGAAGCTAAATTATCTCACTATCACTAGACCAGACATTGCTTTTGCTGTCAGTGTAGTAAGCCAGTTCCTAAACTCCCCTCGTACTGAACATTGGGATGCTGTTGTCCGAATTTTGAGATTCATTAAAGGGTCACCTGGAAAAGGATTGGTGTATGAAAATAGGGGACACAAAGAAATTACTGGCTATGCCGATGCAGATTGGGCTGGGTCCCCGAGTGATAGGAGATCCACCTCTGGGTATTGTATTCTATTTGGTGGAAACCTCATCTCTTGGAAGAGCAAGAAACAGAATGTGGTTGCACAATCAAGCGCTGAAGCAGAGTATCGAGCTATGGCCCTTGCTACGTGTGAACTGATATGGTCAAAACAACTCATTTCTGAGTTGAATTTCTGTGAGGTTGGAACGATGAGGTTAATATGTGATAATCAAGCAGCTCTCCATATTGCTTCTAACCTAATGTTCCATGAACGAACAAAGCACATAGAAGTGGATTGTCATTTTATCCGTGAGAAAGTTGTTTATGGAGAAATCACCACGTCCTTCGTCAACTCTAATGATCAGCTGGCAGACTTGCTCACCAAAGCTCTTCGAGGACCAAGGATTGCGTATCTCAGCAACAAGTTGGATGCCTTTGATATCTACGCTCCAACTTGAGGGGGAATGTTGGAAACTAGGAGTTAATAGTATCATGGGAACCGAAGAGTCTCTGTTGGAAACTAGGAGTTAATAGTGTTTACTGGTATCATAGAAACCGAAGAGTCTCTGTCTTGTAAAGTGTGTGTATCATCTCTTGTATAAATTAGGTACCTGCTAAGTAATAAGTTAAAAAAAAGTTTTGGACTCACAAAGTCCTGAGTCTTGATTACTCTTTACAGTTTTTAATAGATATGTTGGAAACAATTTAATTTTATTTCCCTATTAAATGGCACTCATTATTAATTTATTTTTCTATTAAATAACCTATATTTATTTGACTTTATTATATTTGATTTTCTTATTAAATAACTATATTATTTAAGTTTATTATGATTAATTGCTTTATTCATATTAATTAATGAAGAGACAATGTTCACATTCATGGAATGTGAGAATGTAGTTGCTTTAATAGATTTTGGGATCAATTCCGGTCCAAAATGTCTCGTTGGGTAACTAACCTCCCCATGTAAAGGGTTGTTGCGCTACAAAATGCCCCCATGGCTTGTATCTTGCCGTGGGGTCGGCAATACTAGGCCTCTTAGGGTAAGCGATATCACCTTTTGCTCCAATAGAATGTGAGAATGTAAGATTTAATTGAAAATAAAAAAGATAGTTAATTGCACATTGATGAAATATGAAATGAAAGGTTGGAAAAATGATCCTCCCTCAACCTATTAATTTTTTTTTCCCATCCAAAAATTAACCAAGAATAGAGGTCAAAAGGAAGAAATATAATTTTCTTAAGGAGGTTTTTATTATTTTCTGTATACTTAAAGATCATTATGAGTTAAGGCAAGACATGATTTCTCTAACATATCATATTGAGGAAATCATTTTGTTCAAATTTTGGGTATTAAATGATGTCCTACATTGAATTGGACATGCTTGGAGCAGAAATTGAGGCGGTCCTAGCATCCTTGGCCGATTATTTTAACCAGTTTGTGTTGAATTACAACATGAATAAAATGGATGCAAGTTTGTCAAAGTTGCTAAATATGTTACAAGCAACTGAGAACCTCTTATTAAGAGAGAAAAACCTACTGTCATACTCACTGAAAAGGGAGAATCTGCTAAGTTTACACCCGATGGCAAAAACTTTAGGAAGAAGTAACAAGTTCACCAAAAGATCTCATGGTGAAAAATTGGCTAAGGAAAATGAGAAAAAGAAAACCAAAGGAAATTGTTTCCATTGTGATAAGCCCAATCATTCGAAGAGAAACTGTCGCCTCTATTTGGCTTCTCTGAAGAAAGATAAACCATATGAAGGTTTGTCTAATTTATTTATCAATTTAATGGTTTGATACTTGGTGTGTAGATTCTAACACAACGTCACACATTTACAATAAGTTGCATGGGTTTAAGGAGACCAGAAAGCTAAGTGATGGGGAGTTGAAGTTAAAAATGGGGACAAGTGCAACAGTTGCAATAGTCACTAGTAGAACTTTCTATTTACAGTTTTCATAAAATATGGTTTTAGTTTTGGAAGATTGTCTTTTTCTTCCATTAGTTCATAGGAACTTGGTTTTGGTTTCACAACTTGCTACTTGGTTTTTTATTTCAGTTGAAAAATTGTTATCAAGTTAAATAATAAATTTTTGATTTCTAGTTACTTGAATGATGGTCTTTATTTTTTGAAACCTATAGATCATTTCATTAATAATATAGAGACTAATGATTCATCTAATGTGCATCTTTAAAAAGAAAATGGATGTTAATCAAACATGTTTGTGACATCTAAGGTTTTGGTCATATTAACATTGATCGTAGCATTAGGTTGGTACAAAATGGTCCTTTAAAACTGTTAAAGGTTGGGTCATACCCAACTTGTGAGCCTTGCTTGCAAGGGAAAATGATCAAAGCTTCTTTTATTGGAAAAGGAGTTAGAGGCACAAGCACATTAGAACTAATACATTCGGATATGTGGTCCATTTAATCATGCTGCAAGAGAAGGTTTCTCATATTTTATCACTTTTATTGATGACTATTCTAGATATTGTTACGTATATCTAATGAAACATAAGTCGGAAACCTTTTGAAAAGTTCAAAGAATTTTGATGTGAAATAGAGAAACAACTTAGAAAATGATTTAAAGTCCTTAGATCTAATAGGAGTGGTGAATATATTTAAGATGATTTCAAGGATTACTTAAAAGAAAATGGAATCATTTCTTAATTAACTTCACCTGCCACACCTCAACATAATGGTGTCGTTGAAAGGAAGGATATAACTATATTAGATATGGTTTGTTCTATGATGAGAATGTCAGAATTGTCAAAAAAATTTTAGGTCATGTTGTTGAAATAGCTATTTACTTATAAAACAGAGTTAAAAAAAAAACAATACATATGAATTTTGGATTGGAAAGAAACCAAATTTAAATCATTTGAGAATACAGGGTTGTCTTGCTCATGTTAAAAGTCCAAGTTGGAGAAATTAGGATCAAGAACTGATAAATGTTTATTTGTGGGATATCCCTATCAAGATATGAAGATATTCTTCTTTCCTTATTTGATTTTTATATCCCTTGATTATCTCTCTAAATATTGCTCTAATTAGAGAGATACTTCTTCCTATATTAGACGCTAAGATTAAGGAATCTAATTGTTGTAATTATTGTTATATTTCTTCCTATATTAGACCCTATAATTAAGGGATATTATTGCTATAATTATTATTATACTTCTTATATTAGACCCTAGAATTAAGAGATTTGATAATCCCCTCAAAGTCTATATATTGTAATTCGTTTAGTGAATATAAACGGAAAATATTTTCAAAAATTCTCCCTTGTTTATTTTGTCACGGTATCAATGTCAAAACTCTGAGATCAAGTCTTCTTTGGTCTGGTTTCTTGTCGAGCTCCAAGATCTCAGTGGTTTGTGTGGGATCGTTACACCTGAGAGGGGGAAGGAGGGGTGAATCACGTGAGTTTAAAAACTTAATTTTTTACAGTTTTATAAAACAAGTACGCAGCGGAAAACTAAAAACAAAAAATAGAACAAACACACAAAGAGTTACTTGGTTTGGAGCCTTTGACAACTCCTACTCTAAGACCCACAATCTCTCGGACCGTATCGACGGGCAATCCACTAAAAACTTCTTCCGGAACCGTCGGAAGAGGAAATCGAATACAATATATCGAAGAAAGGAAAGTGTAACCGCCTACACTCCCTTTTACAAATAATAAAGAGATGCAATAATTAACTTCGTTACCAACTCGTAGAAAAGGATCCAGAAGCGCTGAGGAGTTGGTGTCGATCTGCCGGTCACATTAGTATAGCAGCAGTCGAATGTGTTTGCAGCAGTTGGACGTGTTAGCAACAACAAAACGGTCTTTGCAGTTCGTAGAGAAGATGTGTGTTGAAGGTTGCTCGAATAGGGTTTATATGGACTGTTGGGGGTGCCTCCAGCTTGTCCGAGGTGCCTCCAGCGCAATTTTTATCCCCTTATCTTCGGAATCGATAAAACTTGTAACTTGCAGATTTTATCCTCTGGAAAGCGCCTTCAAAGCTCTCCAAGGTGCCTCCGGCGGCAAGCTTTAAGGTGCCATCATCCGGGAGGCGCCTCGCGCCCTCCCACACGGGGACTTCGGCCGAAGCATCCGAGGCGCCTCCACTTGAATAGGAGGTGCCTCGGATCACTGTTCACCCGAGGCTTGAATCACTTTTTGCTCCTGCAAAATGCGTTAGTCCAAATAACAAACTATACATAAAATAGCATTATTAATTAGATCCTGTCTTTTTGAGACAAGGATCTAATCATGATCTCAATCTAAATTTTCAAAATGGACCTAAACTGGATATGTGCCTAAAGTCCCTAATTGGGACTCGTCCTCATTGGACACTCTCCTCTAGTGACTTACTTTACTTACCATGCAGAATCGCTTAACTTATTTTTGACCCACTAAGTCTTCCCGCCAGTTATCAAGTCCGCAGACCCAACTAAATTTCGGCCAGTTGTCAGGTCTCGTGGACCTAGCCGAACTTCCAGCCATATATCAGTCACTCCTTAACCTATCTGGACTTCTACACCAGCTATCAGGTCCTCTAAACCTAGCTGGATTTTAGCCTGGTGTTAGATCCTCCAGATCCATCAATTCCTACACATTTGATAGAAAGGTTAGATCGCACCTAACTTTAATCCATTTGTCATTCATCAAAACTTAAGTTTGATCATTGGTGTCAATTGCACCAACAGTTTGTTCTTTTTTTTCGTATTCTTCTAATCTATTTTCTTAGAACAGATCTCTTAGTACTTGTTTTCGGTTAAAATCATGTCTTTGAAATGATCTGAACATTTTCTCATTCGATTTAATGGCAAGAATTATTCTGCTTAGGTATTCCAATTTCAGATCTTTGTTAAGGGAAAGGAGTTGTGGAATGATATTAATGGGGCAAATCCTGCACCCAACAACGAGGAGGAGGAATATGGAAAATGGAAAGTGGAAGATACTCAGATTATGTCTTGGATCCTTGGAAGTGTGGAACCCTCCATACTTCTCAATCTCAAGTCTTATAAGACCTCTAGAGAAATGTGGGACTACTTGAATAAAATTTACAACCCAAGTAATATAGCACGAAGATTTCAATTGGAACTCGAGTTGGGTCAACTCAGTCAAGGGAATATATCAATCCAAGAGTTTTATTCTTCTTTTGAAAATCTTTGGGCCGAGTACACTGATATTGAGTATGCAAGTGTGCCTCCTGAAGGACTCATTACTATCAAAAATGTGCATGAGACTAGCAACCGCGATCGAGTTAAGGGGGAGTTTGAAGCAATCAGGTCCAACCTGATTAATAGAGGACCAGTTCCTTTATTTGATCTTTATGTAGGAGAGCTTCTCATGGAAGAACAACGGCTCATTACACATGCTCTTGGAGCAAAAAACTCAATATTCTACTCTAATTCAGGTTATCTATGCTGCTCAAGGGTGGTTTAAAGGAACCAGAGATATGACTAATATTCAGTGTTATAGTTGCAAAGGATTCAAGCACATTGCCACTAACTGTACTAAAAAATTCTACAATTATTGTATGAAATCAGGGCATATCATCAAAAATTGTTAGCCTCCAAAGAAATCTAAAACTGCCTACAATGTCTCAGTTGGTTACTCAAATGCCCCTAATTCGAGTCAGTCTTCTATTACTCCTAAAATAGTCCAACAAATGATAGTCTTTAGGCCTTTCAAGTAATAAAAATTCTAATTCTAAGCCTTGGTATTTTGATTCCTGGTGCTTTAAATCACATGACCAACACTCCCTTGCCTTTAAATAATGTTAAAAAATATGAAGGAGATCTTCATATTAATACTGTCGATGGTAATTCCTTACCTATCACAGATGTTGGTGATATTTTACCCTCTTTGAATACTATTTTTGGTCTCCTAAGTTGTTCACTAATCTGATATTTGTCGGTCAATTAGTTGACAACAATTGTACTTTCAAATTTTCAAATTTTGGTTGTCTTGTGCAAGATCAAGTGTCAAAAAGATGATCCCGAAGTGACCTAAAGTGGGATGTCTTTTTCCTTTGTTTCTATCTCTCTTTTCGATGTCAAATAATGTTGCTTTTAATGTTGTTCAATGTGATAATCAAATGTGGCATAGACGTTTAGGACACCCTAATTCTTATGTGCTTTGAATCTTCCTTAAATCTGGTTTACTTGGAAATAAAGATTCAACTTCTTATGCCAATACCGATATTGTTGATTGTGCATCTTACAAACTTGGCAAAAGAAAAACACTTCTTTTTCCATTGCATAAAAACAGTACCACCAAACCTTTTGAACTCGTACATACTGATGTATGGGTATTGTCGTTGTAATTTCTCATGAACATTACAAATACTTTGTTACATTTATCGATAATTTCACTCGTTTTACTTGAATATATTTTTTTCGGTCTAAAAGTGAGGCTTTCTCTATATTTAAAGTCTTTCATGCTTTGGTTGAAACATAATTTTCTGCTAGAATCAAAATCTTGCAATATGATTCAGGTGGTCAATATATGTCAAATGAATTTCAAATTTTTCTTCAAAGTCATGGGATCATATGACAACGTTCTTGTCCTTTCACTCCACAACAAAACGATATAGCTGAAAGAAATAATCATCTTCTTCTTTATGTTGTTCGCACTCTTCTAATTGAGTCTTGTGTTCCCTCTCATTTTGAGTGTGAAGCTTTATCTCCCAACTTGAGCAATGATTCTCCCTACTTTCGTTTGTTTGGGCATGTACCAAATTATTTCAATCTTCATATATTTGGATGTGTTTGTTTTATTCACCTTCCTGCACATGAAAGAAATAAACTTACTACCCAATCTATCAAGTGTGCTTTCTTAGGGTATACTGAACCCAAAAAAGGATTCCTTTGCTATGATCCTCATGCTCGTCGAACTCGTGTCTCTAGGAATGTCATTTTTTTTAAAAAAAATCAGCCCTTCTTTAGTACACAACAGACCACAGAATTCACTTCCCTATCTACTTTACCACATTTTCCTGAGTCACCAACACTAATTCCAAGGTTTCAACCTAGTTATGTTTATCGTAGGCGTACTCCTTCTACACCTGATCCTCTTATAGGTCTCCCTGAAGTTCCTCGACATCTTCTTGCGGCATCTAATCTCATTTTCAATAATTCACCTCCTCTTCAAAGAAGCTCTAGACCTCACAAACCTCCTGGAAGGTATGATTTTCAAATCCTATGGCTATGTCTACTACTTTGTCTTCTATTTCCATTCCCACTTGTTATAAACAGGCTATGAAACATGAGTGTTGGCAACAAGCAATGGAGGCAGAACTCAAAGCACTTGAGGAAAACCATACTTGAGACATTGTTTCTTGTCCTTCAAATGTTAAACCTATTGGTTGTAAGTGGGTTTATACCGTGAAACTCAAGTCTGATGGCCTCATGGCCTTGACAATGAAAAACTTTTGCACCAATTGCTAAGATAACCACAGTGAGAATCATTCTTGCTATTGCATCCTCTAAATCTTGAATGAGGATCTTAAAGAGGAGGTTTACATAACACTTCCATCTGGTATATCAATGACAATATCACATGAAGTTTGCAAGCTAAGAAGCTCATTGTATGGATTGAAGTAGACACCTAGAACATGGTTTGAGAAGTTTCGCACCACTCTTCTCACCTTCCCTTTCAAACAAAGTCAGTATGGTTCATCACTTTTCTTTTACAAGACAACCACTGGTATAATTTTTCTCTTGGTCTATGCTGACGATATTACCATCATTGGTAATGACAATGGATTGATCATTAAGCTTCAAAATATGTTGCATAGTACATTTAAAACGAAAGATATTGGGCAGCTCACATATTTTTTGGGGGTTGGAAGTTCACTCTCAAGATTATAGTTTGTTCTTAAATCAACATAAATATATCCAAGATCTTATTGAGTTTTTTTGGGGTTGGAAGTTCACTTTCAAGATCATGGTTTGTTCTCAAATCAACATAAATATATCTAAGATCTTATTGAGTTAGCGGTTTTAAGGTTACTACTGCTGTTGATACGCCAATGGAGGTGAATGTGATGTCAAAAAGATGAAGGCAAGCCTGATCCTTTTTTATATAGACAACTTATTGGTAGTCTTATATACCCAACAATCACAATGTCTAATATTTCATATGTTGTCCATATAGATTGATGCAATCACCTCAACATCTTCATCTTGTTGCAGTTCGTCGCATTATTTGATACTTAATTTGGTCATCTACTCATAGGTTGTTTTTTCCAACAAAATATGCTCTTCAATTGGCTGCATACAGTGATGTAGATTGGGCTAGCTGCCCGGATACTAGAAAGTCTATAATAGGTTGGTGCATTTTTCATGGAGATGCCTTGATTTTCTTGGAAGTGTAAGAAGCAGGATTCTAAATCTTCCATGGAGGCTAAGTATAGAGTCATGTCTGCAACTAGTTCTGAAATTGTGTGGTTACGTGGTCTTCTCTCCAAACTTGGATTTCCTCTGCCTACTCCTACTCCACTTCATGGTGATAATACTAGTGCTATTCAAATAGCTGCAAATCCAATATATCAGGAACACACAAAGTACATAAAGTGGATTGTCATTACATTAGGGAGGCCTTTATTCGAGGAGTGATCACTGTAAGATACAGTAGATTAAATAATAAGTGTTATTGGAGATATAACCTTATTGGATTTTTTAGAAATTTTTACGAATTTTTCTAAATTTAAACGAAATCTGTATGACATGTTTAAAGGGATAGAGCTATTAGGCTTAAAGAAAGACTGTTTAGAATAGTCATTTAAATGGGAGTTGATTTAAGAATTAACTTAGGGTTAAATTAATTAAACCCTAGGTATTTAAGTAACCAGTACAATGAGGCTTAAACATCGTTTCCTCTTTCTCACCTCCTCGATTTCTTCTTGCGTCTTCGCCGCTGAGATCCGGATCACGCCAGCACCGTCCGACTCACCGCCGGTCAGGAATCCCATCTCCTCCACCGCTTACCTGAGCCATCGCCCTCTACGAATCGTCGTTTCCTACGCAGGTTGGTCCTCGGCCAAGAGCAAGGAATCTCGATGTGCCCTAGCTTTCATCGACATCGCCGAGCCCTAGCCTCTTGGTCTCCTCCCAATCCACCGCTGCTGGTGGTTGAGCGCCACTTGACGCCGCCGCCCCTTGCGCGTGAGGCCAGATCCCTCATCCTCTCCTTGCATCGACGTTGTTCGATTCATCCGACACCGATCATTGAGAGATGGTCATCGGTCTCCATCGCACGTTGTCAGTCGCTCTTGGGTTGCCGATCTTCCATCCCTTCTGATCGTCGCAAGCAGGATGTCGTGATCAGCTCTGCTGCCGCCCCTCTTACTTGCGGTCCCTGAGCGACTACTACTATAGTGAGGTCGTCGCCCAATTCTCCTCCCTTCTCATCTTCAGTCGTCATCATGAGCTGCTGTGAGGGCAGTGGACATTCCCGACTGAATGGTAACAAATCCCTTAGCCTAAGTTTTGTTGATCTATGTTAGATTTGATTAGAAGTTGGAATTACCTTGTGGATTAAGAATTGAGTCTAATGCTTGAATGTGAATGTGTTGATTGTGATTTAGGTTTGTCGATTTGGGAGATCAGTAGTTTAACCTAGCTTCGGCTACCAATTTTCGACAGCAAATGTCTTCGGTCGTGGGTCAACAGCTATGCAATCGTATTTGCATAAGTTATGGAGGTAATTTCGTGTATAACTGGATTCGAGTGTAGTTGTGGAATGATTAATGGTTGAGTTTGATGAATATTTAAGCTTAGAGTTGATTAATCTAAAGGATGATTGTGCTAATTGAGGATTAAATCTAATCAAATGAAGAAAATGGAATTAGAGGGACCTAAACATCTATTTGGGGTGTAGGCGTGGATCGTGATACGATTAGGTCTATCCTAATTAGTTTAGAGAATTTAATTTAGCTATTTGATTCATTTAAAGATAGCTAATGGTATATGTTGATACAAGACTTTGATTGAGACGGGTGGCACGATGTGGGAGTCATTTAGCACGATCGACAGATAAAGGCAGATACTTCTTATCTTGATTCTTTAGTACTTTGGCCTTAGTGCATGAGCTAAATATTTGGATAGTTGCTATATTTACCTTGACTCCACTCATATTTTCTTTTAGCTTGATACTTGTCTGTTTAATCTTTGAGATGATCGGATCCATGTCTATACAGCCTCTCGTTGTCATCCATGATATTGAGAAGATATTAGATACCATGTTTACTTGTTTTGATTGTTGCTTATTCTTGTACCTTATTGAGCATGCTGGCTTTTATTGTAGCTTAGCTGACTGCTATTTATATATGTGATGATTGTTGCATCTTGCTCATCATGTTATTGCATGCATGTTGGTGACCATGTCTCCCTTGTGGTTGAGAGTCGTTGGCCAGAGACGTACACTCGACCACTCATGGGTAGTAATAGCTGAAGTATGTGCCGCTTGTCCTGTCATACTCCCACTCAGTCACTCATAGGTAGTAACAACTGGAGTTGCGAGCAGCAGGGACCCGTTGCTACGTAGCTAGTCAACTACTATGCAAATTGTCCACTCGGTCACTCGAGAGTAGTGGTGTACAGCTATCATTGTCCTGGCCTCTCAACCATAAGGGGTCGTAGTGCAGAGAAATGGGCGGGATTGACCATCCGTGTATACGCTTTTCTTATTATATTTGCTTATGTTGTATGACTGTGATATGCTTACATATGATGAGTTATATGCCTATTGCATGTGTTAGACACTGGCTTACATATGTATGAGCAGTACTACTGCAATTCCTCACTAACCCTAACTTTCTATTACTAGCTTAGTATATAGATTCAGGTATGGACATTCATTATGATATCTCTGTAGTTTATGATACTATTCCCTATGAGATTGTATACCTTTGGCTCTCTAAATATATATTATGCTCATGCACTATCTGTCTATTACCTACTGAGTCATTATCACTCAACACCCCTTGAACTGGTTTTTCTTTCGTCAGAAAACAAGTAGATGGTACAAGGACACTTGGGGGATCCTGATTGTCGGTCCCACGTCACATCTGAGGATGGTTTTTCTGGTTTTGTTTTCTGCGTTATTTGTGTTTTGAATTTGTGAACTTGGTATTGTAATAACTCGATGTGGACTTGGAATTTAGTTTTGTGGTTGCGTGTATTTTGATTTGTTGTTGTTGTATTAAGTCGGGTCAGCTTGTAGTTAGTCGTTTGTGGTTTTGCGATTGTTATTTTATGACTTCCATTGTGTTTTGTTTCAGCTGTGTGGATTGTTTATCAACTACGTAGTTGTATTTACTTTCAGCCGTGCGGGTTGCTTATAAACTGTGTGGTTGTGTTTACATCTAACCGTGTGGGCTATTGATAGCTTGTGAGTAGCCTTCTGGCATTGTATACATGTTTCATTTGTCACTGCTACAGGGAGGTGTTGTCCGATTTTCGTCAGACAACCTTACCCTCGGGGCGTGACAATCACTCTTTCTCATCTTACTACTAATCTTCAAATAACTGATGTCTTTACAAAAGCTTTGAAAAGTCAACGACACAAGTTTCTCAGAAGCAAATGGATGTTGATAGACTTACCCGCATCAATTTAAGGGGGGGAGTCAAGATATTCTTCATTCCTTATTTGGTTTTTATATCTCTTGATTATCTCTCTAATTATTGTTATAATTAGAGAGATACTTTTTCCTATATTAGACTCTAAGATTAAGGGATATAATTGCTGTAATTATTGTTATATTTCTTCCTATATTAGACCCTAGAATCAAGGGATATTATTATTGTAATTATTATCAAACTTCTTCGTATATTAGATCCTAGAATTAAGGGATTTGATAATCCCCTCAAAGTTTACATATTGTAATTGGTTCAGTGAAGATAGATAGAAAATATTTTCAGAATTCTCCTTTATTTATTTTATCAATCCCAATATGACTATTGGATTCTATTTTTATAATCCTACTGAATAAAAGGTTTTTATCAGTAGGAATGCTACTTTCTTGAAGAAAATTATAGCTTGAATGAAAATAGAACCAATGCTGAGAAGTGATCAACCAAGGCAGATACAGAAGAAGAAGATATTGTCAAACAATTCAGTTGAAGTTCAAGAGCCTCATCGAGTTTAAAGGATATTAAAACCACCAACTAGATTCGCATTGTCAAATGAGATTTATCAAATGAAATCTGTGGAGTCTTACGAAAAACCTACAACTTATGAAGAGGCCATGAACGATAAAGATTTAGAAAATTGGGAAAGGGCCATGCAATCAAAGATGGATTCAATGGTTTCTAAGGAGGTCTGATGTTTAGTAGATAAACCAGAAGGTTTAAACTTATAGGTTGTAAATGGATCTACAAAAGAAAATCATGACCCAACAGAAAGGTAGAGACCTACAAAGCTAGGCTTGTGGCAAAAGGTTATAACCAAAAAGCTGGTATTGATTATAAGGAAACCTTTTCGTCAGTTGTCATGCTAAAATCCATCAAAATTATTTTAGCAATTGTTGCACATTATGATTATAAGATATAACAAATGGATGTCAAAACATAATTCTCAAATGGCTATAACTAAGAAGAAATATATATGGATCAGCCGGAAGGTTACATATTTCATAGGGATAAATCAAAAGTGTGCAAATTGCTAAAGTCACTTTATGGTGTTAAGCAAGCATCACGCAATTGGAATATTCATTTTGATAAAGCAATCAAAGAGTTTGCTCATTAGAAAACAAAACACATTGGGCATAGATTTCACTTGAAACATGACATCATACATTGAGGAGATAATGTAATAACAAAAATTGCTTCAGTCGATAATTTAGCAGATCCATTCACCAAATCACTTTTTCAAACGGTGTTTGAGAAGCATAGTGATGCTATGGGTGTGAAATACGTAAGTGCAAGTGGGAGACTATTGAAACTATATACCCTCAAAACAATTTATTTAATATTAATCATGTGTATATTATATTTTGGGTGTATTTTATTATAATTAGTATGTGATATTACTTGGATATTTTTATTAGATTCTACTTATGATTAAAAAATCAATAGTGGGGAGTAATAATTTAATTGTAACTATCCAAGTCGTTCTAGGTTATAAAAGAATATAATGTGCCGCTGTAAGATGGAATGATTTACTCCATCATTGAGATATTGACCTTAATCAAATAGTGAGTGTAATATAAGTATTACATACACTGAACTAATCAAGATCAAGAATATATACAAGTGTTATTGTCAAAAATATATTCTTTCACAAATTCCCTTTTATCCTTAGACCTAAAAGATTTATAAATATTTAATTAAAATCTGCACAATTATAATTTATCAATTGTTGATGCTAAATTAAAAGTCATGTACATATTTAGTGGGGCATGTATATGGTAATTAAATTATATAAATGTTCAACAAGAAACCCAACATTCTCAACTAAAGAGAAAGATATTCAATTCAATTTCCATTAATGATTGGACTCAAAGAAAATAAACCGGTGTTATTTAAATTAGTTTTATATTTATATGATTATATATAAATCAATGTCTCAAACTTTTTTAGAGTTCAATTAAGTTATGGAAATTATGATTAAATAAATTATATGTGTAAATTTATTTTGACAATGACCCATATGAAACATTATATGGTTGGAAGGATGAAATCTCACTTTTGTATGTAAAGATTTTATCAATATCTATTTTAAATATCAAATATAATCCGCAATGAGTTGATGGACATAATTGTGATTTGATGGATATCTAATTACAGAATTCAAATAAGTGATTAAAGTAATCATGGATATTGATTAATTACCATCCATAATTTGAAATTTAAAATCTCTAAAGATCCCACGTAAATCTCTCTAAGTTCTTTATTTAAAGGAACCAATTGTTCTATAGATTGACCATCAGAATCAATATAACAAAAAAACATTCACATAAGTTAGAGAGAGCATGAATACCTTAGAGGCAACACACTTGAGTTGCTCAAAAAAATCTAAAAGGTTGAATAATATACATTTATTCTTAAATAAATATTATTGATTTATTGTTTTTAATCAAAATTATAATTTGATACAATCAATCCAAATTAAACTAACAACACTCACTTCGCAGCTTATAAAAGGGGCCAAAACCATTAAAAGGAGATTTCTTTAGTCGACTATAAAAGAATAATTAAAGTTCCTAACTAAGTACAAGATATCATAACCTTCTCAACCTCAGACATTACTAACCTCACTTTGGCTAATTTTTCATGACCTCCCTAGTTCAATGCCACTAACTTCCTAAGAGTCTACTTCATCCAATTGCACCACACTAATCCACCTCATTCCAATTCCCATAAGACAATAACGACAAAGCCTAAAAAATTTAGCCAAGCTCATTTGAAATGTGTTACTTAAAAGTTAGAACTTGACCAAATTGAATCCAATTTAACTAAGATTTAACCACCTCAGTTGAACTTATACCAGTTCAAGCAAACTCAACCCTTTCCAAACTCCAACTTAATATAACTCCTATTACCTTAACCTAATCTAGCCCATCATTTAAAATCAAGATGTGAATTGGGATCAAAAATTATAACAGACTTCACTATCTTTTGCAAGTTGGCAATAATAGTAATAAATGATGAAACAGAATCACGCACGAATTAGTTGAAGTCAAGTTTCTAATAATATGATGATTCTTAACAAGAATACTCTTGTTTTTTTGACAGAGTTAGAAAGAAAAATGAGCAAGAATCATATAACCCTTGTACATCTTAAGAGAGTTATTTTACATAGAGATAATTTCAGTAAAAACATATATAAGGGTTTATGTTTAGCGATGAGAAGTTTAATCAGAATTAAGTTAAAGTTAATAGAACACCAACATTTATCCTTTTCCAGCAAGGAAAATAAAAATAAATAAATATTCTTTGACACAATAATGCTACTTCAAGACTTCAAGTGGGAGGATGCTCCTTTGAGATTGAATTCTCCAAGTAGTATCTATTTCTTCTGTAAAACTGCCTAAGAGTGCAATTTTACCAAATAGAAGCACTGTCCAAAAAAGGTATCCAGAAAATAAAGGGACTTTAAAACACTCATATCCAAAGAATTTCAGTTTCTACTAAGGACGTGGTATGCCATGTGGTGTTTCTAAATATTCCTACAGTGAACCTAGTCACATGCATTGACGTAACCCTGTTTCTTTTATTGTTGTTTTTATAAGGAACATTGTCTAGAATCATTCAATTTGTTTTTTTAATTAACCTTGTAGCTGGATTACTTTTTATTGTAAAGAAGCGTTGTTAAGAGTCATCTCAATTAGTTTTTATTATTTTTCTGGATTAACCTTGCGACTGGATATAGGGAGAGTTGTGCATTTCAATTATTTTTTGGGATTAACCTAGTAGCTGTGATGAGTGGGAGACTGCACGCTTATCAAATTATGGATAAACTAAACCATTATACTTTTTATTGGGACAAACTCAGTTTACAGGGATTGAAGGGCCTAGGACATGATTAGTTACCCATTTAATATTCAAGGGAAAGAAATTTTTAAAAAAAAAGGCAAGCGCAAATAGAAAAGTAATGGACCTCTATTATCCTCACTTGATACTCTCTTTGTCACCTAGCACCCTCTTCCCGTTGTCATAAGCATCCTCTCCCACGGTCCAGTCTCCTTTACCTTCCATTATAATTAGTTGGGAGCTAGATGCAAGTTGGAATCCAATAGACTCAAACTCATTGTTTTTTTTTTAAGTTAGGATCCAATTCTTCGGACCAACTAATAAGGAGATGGCGGATCCAGTCCCATAAAAATTTTTCACTGACCATTAGAGTAAATCCGGAAGTGCTCATAGTGGGCGGCCTAACAACTTAACATCCCAGGCTTATCATCCCCTTGAAGGAAAATGTCATGCAATACGTCGTAATTGGTAGTTGGGAATCGAAGGATGGATATTTGAGAGACTACATGAACCATATAAAGGCAAAATTAAACTTTTTCCCTCATTTTTGCTCGATTTAACTAATGCATTAAGAAAAACCTTCTTGCCCCACTTCCCTATTGATTCGATGCTAATAATTAAAGGAGGCAAAAATTCTGCAACTTTAACCAAAATGACTACAATTGAAGTAGTTTAAACTATAATGATTATAATTAGAGCAATTTTAGCCAAAAGTGTTTTAAAGCAAAAAGAAGCTTTATAAAAGTTGCTCCGACTCTAATTAGGGCAGTTTTCACCAAAGCAGATTTTTGCCATAAATAAATAAGGAACAGAAGGTAAAGGCTTTAATAGAATCCAATGCGAATGCGAGGATAACGTGAGCGTGGTCCATACCTGGCCCCGCCAAGGACGCCGGCGTTCATAGTGAGCTGGTCGATGAGCGCGGCAGACTTAGGGTCCACGCTCTCTGCCATGGCGTACTTAGCCTCCACCCCCGCTCCGGCCCCCGACGCCACGAAGAACGCTCCGTTCGCCATCACGTCCCCCTCCGTCCTCCAATTCCACTTGCTCCAATCCTTCTCCTCCGTGTCCACCCGCTTCGTCACCTGCACGCTCACCTTCAAGCACAGCCCTCGTCCATCGATAAAAGAAGATCGAGCTCTAATTAAATAATTAATAACTCGCCTCTTTGGCGTTCGAGTTGGCCGGAGCGATGTAGCGGTTTCCCTGGCTGTTAACGGTTGGGTTGGCGCTGCCGCCGATGGCGTACATCTCCCACGAGGTGAAGTCGTTGTTGACCACGTGGAAGTAGCCTCGGCGGCAGCGCGGCATCCGCTGCACGAGCTCCTCCCCGAAGCGGTTGAACGCGATGGTCACCTGCATCCCCGAGTCCGGTAGGTAGTCGTCGCTGTGACCGAGCAGCATAACATCGTCATGGTGAGAGAAGTAGCTGTTGGAGATCGTGATCGCCGTGGAGCCCATGATGGCATCGATCAGGCCATCGGCGCAATAGGACAGCGCGCAGTGGTCCACCCAGATCTTGCGGCCGCTGTAGATGGAGATGCCGTCGCCGTCGGAGCGCGTCCGCCAGCCGAAATGCGTTGGCGAGGCGCGCACGTTGGCCTCGCCCGCTGAGACACAGTGGTGGATGTGCAGGTTGTGGATAATGACGTTGGATACATACTGGAGGGTGATACAGGCGCCGCCGGCAATGTGGACTACAGCACCGCGTCCGTCGATAGTCTTGAAGCTGTTCACCAGAAGCTCCTCATTGAGACGGATAGTCATATCGCGGGCGAAGGTTATCCAGAGGGGGCCATCCTGGATGGCGCCGTAGCGGAGAGTGCCTGGAGCAGGGTTCACCGGGTCACGGTCCGACGGGTCCGTCACAACATAGATCGGCCCGCCCTTGCCGCCAAGTGCGTCACGGCCGAACCCGATGCCACACTCAGCCAGCCTCTGCCGGTCCTCCCGCCAGTCACTGCCGGAGCACCGCCAGCAGTCGTCGATCGGGTTCCCCGTGAGGCACTGGTCCTTGTCGCCGGCTGCCAGGAGCGCGCGGCGGTTGGAGTACGCCACCTGCCTAAGAAAAAAAAAAGGCCCAAAATGCAACGATCATCATAATACAAGCAAGAAAACAATGTGCATTCGCGCAGAGAGGAGAGGAGAGAAGAGCAGAAGCATTCAGTAAAAATGGTACCTTTGGACTTCACGGGCGACGAAATCGGGATCGGGGTGGGCGTGAGTGCGGACAGAGGAGTTGGGAAAGGGCAGCGCGGCGGAGAAGAAGGGGAACGAGCAGAAGAGGAGGAGAATGTGGGTAGAAAGGCAGTAGAGGTGGCGGCGGAGCATGGTTGCTGCCTTGCTGGAGCAGTGATTACAAAGATCTGGACTGTGCGGAAACGGGAGAGGGTTTCAAACGATGATCGAGAGAGTGAGAGGGGAAATCTGTAATGAGGTTAGGGTTCTCGGGAATGGGAACGAAAATGGGATTTTGCTGCAAAAGGTGAACTCCTGCCCCACGAAAATGGGGTTTTGGGCACGGAGAAAAAAAAAATTGATGAACAGATAACATTCAACTTGGGGCGACCGGCCCGTGAATTGGAATGGAAGAAGAAGCGGGGGGGGGGGGGGGGGGGGGGGGGGGGTTCACTGTTTAATGGACTGTCGAGCTGTGGGGAAAGGAAGCATTTCTCTATCGTCTCTTCCCACTCCGAAGTCCAACCATTCTTAAATGGTTTTAGGAAGGATTGAAATTTTTTAAAAAATTATAAAATGTATATATAAACAAAACCTCTGGAAAAAAAATCTATTGAAAATGTCTTGTCTGATCAATAATTTCCAGTGTCATATTAAAACTTGCTTTTATCGCTTTAAAGTAAAAATAAAAAATGCATTTTTGTTTTGAATAAAATATATAATTTATGATAGTTTAAGATTTAGTTTTAATGTTTATATATAAATATTTTTTTTCTTTTCCCACTGAAAATAATTTTATAATTTATTAATAATTTTTTCTAATTATTTTTATATAAAAAATATGTACTATTATAATTTTTTTTAATTTCATATTTTAGGATTTGTAACTGTAGAGAAATTTCTATAAATATTTATTTTTTATGAAAAAGAGTCTAATGGAGGTTTGCATCATTTATCTCCAAGAGTAGAATAACATCCAAATGAACACATCATCTTATTGTCACAACAATCAACAATCTAATATCTAAATTAAAAAATAGGATTGTAAGTAGAGTTAAATTTGATATTTTTAAAATTTATTTAATAAGATAAATAAGGTAAGTCAAATCATGTATAAAATGAATTAAGTTGTTTAAATAATTATTTGAGCTTTATTTAATTATCTAATAGTTTTATATGTTTAAGCATTTGTTTTTGTTAGTTAGTGAGGGTAATATTATAAGTTTGTTTATTTATTTTTTAAAATAAATATTTATTTTTGATAAAAAATGTATTGATAAAATATGATTTTTAAATTTTATTCATGAATATTATTCATAAATATATCTGATAAATAGTTTATATTTTTTATTTTTAAATATTAATAGAGTGAAAAACATGTATTTACTCTTCCCCGACTAAGATTACCTTAGTTGAAATAAGAAAAATATATATTTAAGAGGGGTAGCATAGTACATAAATCATGTTATGCAAAAACAAAGGTAAAATGAGATATGCACAAATAGGAAACTTCTATAATATTATTTCATCAGATGTTGTTGGATTTTACTTCATGGTCTTGATGTAATATAACTCGTCACTCGTATATTTATTATTCATTCCTCAATTTATAGGTATTTTTTCTTTTAAATAGAGCACGTAATTAAAATATATTGGACTTTTAGACCATCCATTATCGATTTATTTTGATAATTGATGAAAAACTTCTATTGAATTGAGTCAGACGAATCACCTTAAATTTAATATTATCCAATTAATTATTATCCAAATAATTATTATGATCTTACTATAATATCTCTTAAGAAATAAAATCTCTCACATTTAGATATCGTTTGATAGTCATGGTTTATTTTTTTCATCTCATTATCCCCGACAATCCAAGATGTTTGAGATGAGAGACACATTTTCTCACATGGTCATGATGCAACACGTTGACTCTTGTGTTGGCAATTAAGTCGAATGGATTTCATTTATTGTTTCATTTAAGGTTAGATATATTTTAACATATTTTATTATGAAAATAGTAGACCCAATAGTTGTAAGCAGGTGGATTAACTAGTAGGAATGTGAATGTAGATGAAGAAGGCTTATACCTATCAACCAAAGGGATATTTTGAAGAAAGGGGCATTAAGATCCTAGTTTGTAATGATTTATATGGTTGTGTTATTGAATTTTTTTTTATTAAAAATAAAAATAACCTTCCATATATTAGTTAGGTTCGTACCAAAATATGAGCACATTGTTGGATGTTGGCGTAGGTAACAAACATCACTATAATACCATTTGATCAAATTAATATTTATTTTAATTTATGGTAAAAAAGTTAAAGTGAGATATTCAATATTCTAATATGTATTCTAATTATACATGTGTAGAAAATTTGATAAGAGAAATTCAAGTGGAATAGGAAAACTAGACATTCAATAATAAGTCTTAGATAGTCAACAAAATCACATATTAGGCAGGGAAATCCAAATCAGCCTACGATCCAAACAATTGGTAAAGAAGAGTCGAACTAAACATTTGCTAGGGGAAGTTCAAATGGATATGTAGACACATTTAGCATGTTCAGATGCAGAGCTGGCATGAGGGCTGTCAAGGTGGGGCTAGTGCAAAGGCCTCACTTCCAACGGTGCTCTTTTTTTAAATAATTTTTGCATATATTTTTTTTATAAAGGTTAATAAAATGTTTCTATATTTATTTAAAAAATTAAAAAGATATAATTATAAATTTTAAAATATTATGATTTTTTTTATAAAAGTGTCAACCTCCAAGAGAAAAATATGCGAGAGTAGATATTTTGTTCCTCCTTCCCAAGTCTTTTCCTATTTTTATTTTCCTAAACTTTAATCTTTCGGAATCTATTTTTTCTCATCCTCAAACTCTTCGCCCACACCGATAGCCATCAACCAGTGCCGTCGTAGTTGCATCATTATGTCGCCACCCTCGCACACCGATACTACACAGTAGTGCACGCGTTTAAACCCTTCGATTTAGATAAAATTTCCTTACTTGAATTAAAGGATTTTTTTTATGCACCGGACCTTTAAAATCTAAGGTCGGTCCTGTTCAGATGGATTGATGAATGACTCATCTAACCAAAAAATCATAAGTGACAGCTGTATATGACAACATAGGTATTCGTATACAACACATATTATCTACACTCAAGACAAAGTACACGTATATTCAAATTCAAAAATAACTTAAGAACCAACAATATGGGTTCTGTAGTCAAATATATACGCCTCAATAATATGATGGCCAACAAACACAAACAAGATATAAAAATCACCAAAAATAAAGGAATTGCTTACCAGCTCCTAAACCAAAATTTACTCCTAAAAAGACTTATTATATTAGAAAGAGTAAAGAAAGAAAATCGTTCTTAAACAAAGAAAAACATGTACGAAGGTTCAAACCAAAGAAAACATAACAATACGATAACTTGTTTTGCCTGTCATAAACCTGGGCACTTATAATCCGCCTGTCCAGATAGAAAAACTTATACAGCCGAGAAGTAGAAGTTATAGGCAATACCAATTTTGACCTAATAAAAATCCAATCCGATGTTTCCAGCACATCTTCAATATATTCTATATGCTCTATTTTAGATCTCAAAAATATACCATCTACTTTCCAAAAAGATTATTCGTTGATCAATTCGTTTTTAAATCCTACTTATGCTTCTAGTTCTGAGTTAGAAGAAGACCCCTTCTTAGATCCACTATTCGAAGAAACTTTAAATACTTCCAACATTTTAATCTGATGTATTAGTTTATTCCTTAAAATTTAACTGATCTAAGGTTTAATCAAAGAACTTGTCCTCATGACTGGATACTTAAAGACAGCTCGGATAATATTCATTGTTTTACTTGTGGCTACTACCCTTCAATCCCCCAAAGAGGTACCTATATACTCTGCAAGAAACAATGTTGCAATTTATGTCTCAATGCCCTTTTCCAAATTAATATCCCACAAACTCCTACAGTCAGATGGAGTACTTGAAATACTTTATTAGAATCAAGAGTTTATATTCTAGAAACTAGATTGAATTTATTAGAAACCGAACTTTCTCTTATTAAAGAAGGTATATATCTTCCTTCTGCTGAACCAAGCCCTTCGTCTTATACTCAAGACCCCTATCAGAATAAGGGAAAAACTCCTTCTATACTAGATGAACCAACCAATTCTGATTTTGTCTTTATTCAAATACCTAGCATTTGTAATATTGACCTCCCTAGTGATATTCGAGTACAATGTACCCTTAATATCTAGGGCCATGAATTGACACTACATGCATTTTTAGATAGTGGTGCTACGACCTCCACTATTGATGAAAACTTACTTACTTCCTTCATTCCACCTACACTTATTAAAACCACCAATACTCCTCTTTTGAATACTCAATTTGATAGCCAACAATTAAGTTGCCATAAATTTGTCAAAAATGTCCATTTATGATTTTTTACGAATTGTGGTATTTTTAGTACACCCTTAGTTCTTCCTCAATTATAGACTCGCCCGATGCCACATAAAAGTATTCCCTTGATTTTATGTCTTAATTTTCTGATTGCTCCTAATCGTGCTTTACTTCTTACTAAGGATTATGTTGTTTTCCTTTCCACTCATATTATTTCTCCCATTCTTTCTACATGTCCTTCTAAAGTTAGCACTCCGAAGCGTGGTAAACCCCCAGCTGAATCATGCAACCCTACTTCTGTTCTCGAATCCTCTTCTTGCTCTTGTAGAAAGAAACCTATAGTAAATATTTTCCTACAGGAAAACTAGTAGTACTTGACGAAAGCCCAAAAGAAATAGATAGCTTAGAGAATTTAGAATTAGACTCAGAGATAAACACTTATTATCAGGATTGTTTTAATCCAAAATATTTATAAGCCAACAAGATACTCTTGAGGCATTAATTTCTAGACTTGAAAAATAGAAATTCTAGGAGGAAATCCTACAAAATATTGAAAAAAAGATAAGCTCTACTATAAACTTAATACTATCAATCGAGATTTAACCATCAAAGTACAAGAATTAAAATACACTAATTGGGAAATGGAAGAATGCAAATGCATATTACCCAACTTCTGGCCCTTGAGGGCATACAATGTTCTAACTTTAGACACCAAAGTCCTGCTTTTATCGTTAACAAAGGTGTAGAACAAAAAAGAGGTCAATCTAGAATGATATTTAATTATAAACGTCTTAATGACAATTGTCATGAAAACGGATATAAAATTCTAGATAAGGACCAATTACTTAACAAAATCCAAAAATCAAAATCGTATTCCAAATTTGATATGAAATCTGGGTTTTGGCAAGTTAGAATGCACCCTGACTCAATCCCTTAGACAACTTTTTCTTGCCTAGAATGACATTTTGAATGGTTAGTTATGCCTTTTAGTCTTAAAATAGAACCTCAGGTTTTTCAAAGAAAAATAGATGATATCTTTAGACCTGTAACTACCTTTACTTGTATGTATATTGATCCAAATAAGGTAAGTCAGAGAAGACCTTCTAGCAAAAGAAGATTGTGACGAAGTTTCTATATGTTTGGGATGTGGGTAACCCTATACAGGTAGGCACAACCTAACAAAGAAACCAATAGGAGTTTTGAAGTCAATAAATAGTAAACTAAAGTTCCTTTATTAATTGGTCTATAAGTGAGGTACATAATCAAACTTTTCTTAGAAAGACGAGTGTTGGTTACTCATACACACACACACACACACACACACAGATATATATATATATATGTAACGACTACCCTTCTTACTACTACTACACTCTAAGGATGACCGTTACTTAACTACTAACTCTACTTAACCGGTATGATTAAAAATCTCATGAAAACCCTACCGAAAAATTTCGGCAGAGTCTCCCCTGTACCGGTGACCATTTTCCATAATAGAAGCATAATATACTCAGACACAGGCGGCTGGAAATATATCTCAATCAACCACGCAGTTTAATAATTCAAATCATGCAGATAATGAAAAACCGAAAACATACTTCTTACTACATAATTTTCTTATCAACTTAATAAGAAATTAAACTAAACAAATTCTTAAACTAAATGAGTTCTTTAGCTAAGTCCCAAGGACCTCCATAGTCCACACATCACACACTCCTCTTGCATCTCCTTGTCGCCTTCCTTCATTGTATCTTTTCTTTCCCTTTATCTGCAGTAGGAGGAAATGCAGTCTATAAGCATAAAGCTTAGTGAGCGCTATCTACTCACAAAAACTCGATATGCATGTATATAAATAAGAACATGCTAAATCTGAATGCTAACATATAAAACTACTCATGCTCATATATAGCAAAGGAAATCATGCTAACTGAAATACTAAACATGTATAGTTTATCATGCTCATAAACTAATAAAAGAAGCATACTAAACATGTAAAACTACTGAACATGTAAAACTACTAAACATGTAAAACTACTAAACATGTAAAACTACTAAACATGTAAAGCTAAACATGCTCATAAGAATAAAACTATAACAGCATGCTGAAAACAAATAAAACTAAACATGCTGAATAATCTAATAGCAAGAAACAAATAAAACTACTACTGCATGCTTCAAATATGTTTAGAATTAGAAAGTTTAGTTTCTTGTTATTTGAAGCATGTTGTAGTAGTTTTATTTGTTTCTTGCTATTAGATTATTCAGCATGTTTAGTTTTATTTGTTTTCAGCATGCTGTTATAGTTTTATTCTTATGAGCATGTTTAGCTTTACATGTTTAGTAGTTTTACATGTTTAGTAGTTTTACATGTTCAGTAGTTTTACATGTTTAGTATGCTTCTTTTATTAGTTTATGAGCATGATAAACTATACATGTTTAGTATTTCAGTTAGCATGATTTCCTTTGCTATATATGAGCATGAGTAGTTTTATATGTTAGCATTCAGATTTAGCATGTTCTTATTTATATACATGCATATCAAGTTTTTGTGAGTAGATAGCGCTCACTAAGCTTTATGCTTATAGACTGCATTTCCTCCTACTGCAGATAAAGGGAAAGAAAAGATACAATGAAGGAAGGCGACAAGGAGATGCAAGAGGAGTGTGTGATGTGTGGACTATGGAGGTCCTTGGGACTTAGCTAAAGAACTCATTTAGTTTAAGAATTTGTTTAGTTTAATTTCTTATTAAGTTGATAAGAAAATTATGTAGTAAGAAGTATGTTTTCGGTTTTTCATTATCTGCATGATTTGAATTATTAAACTGCGTGGTTGATTGAGATATATTTCCAGCCGCCTGTGGCTGAGTATATTATGCTTCTATTATGGAAAATGGTCACCGGTACAGGGGAGACTCTGCCGAAATTTTTCGGTAGGGTTTTCATGAGATTTTTAATCATACCGGTTAAGTAGAGTTAGTAGTTAAGTAACGGTCATCCTTAGAGTGTAGTAGTAGTAAGAAGGGTGGTCGTTACAGTTGTATCAGAGCAGGTTCCATTCTTCAGCATCACACACATCAGCATCATCCTTGCCGTCTTCAAGTAAGAAAGTATTTAAATTCTTTCTTTATTCTGCTTTCCTTATTATTAACTGCAGTACAGAGTAATTGCTTATGAGTACTTAAGTAAGATAGAAGTTATTGTTTTTCCTTTCTTGATCCATATATATGTATGTTTATGAAGGATAGAGAAGATAACAAGTCTCTTTCTTTGCATAATTAGATGGCAAGAAGAGAACATCCCCGTACCGTTCATATTGAGGACCAAGTTCAGGAGAACGAAGAGCCCAGAACCCCTGGGCCTATTCTCTCTGAAGTTGTTGCTCAACTTCAGAGACAAGTAGCGACCAACAGCAAGTGATTGCCAATCTAATAGCCAATCAGAAGCCAGCTCCTCCCACTCCCCCAACCATTAATGTGGAGATCCCAGTGGTGACTGAAGTCCCATCAGCTGCCCTGGAAGTTGCCACAGCATCTAAAAGACAAGAAGCATATCTCATCCAGTGGCTATAGCTGAAACCAGAAAGCTTCTCAAGAACGACTGAGCCCTGGGATGCCCAGGCTTGGTTCAAGACATTTGAGAGCACAATGGAGCTTCTTGACTAACCAGAAGTCGAGAAGGTTGATACCATTAAGTGTGTCTCTTTCTGCCTATCTGGAGATGCTTGTATGTAGTGGGAGCGAGTTAAGAGTAAGAGAGCAGTCAACCAGATGAGCTGGGTTGACTTCGAGATAGAGTTTTACGAAGAATTCTTCCGTCAACGGATCACCAATAAGCATTATGAGGAGTTTATAGAATTTAGACCAGGTGACCTATCGGTAGAAGAAGTGGTTAAAAGATTTAACAGGCTAGCTCATCTTTGCCTAAAGATAGTAAGTACAGTGAAAGAATGAGTCAGACTGATGCTCCAGAGTCAGACTGATGCTCCTAATGCTAGGACTAGAAATAACACCTAATGTGAGTAGTGAAACTCACCGACCATAGAATGGTGAAGAGCTGGTCAGTAGGGCATTAGTGAGCACTATCTGAACGACATTAAAGCATATCAAACGCAACACAAGCCAGTCAAGATAGAAGACAAGACAGTGGGGAAACAGAGACCCCAGTCAAGTAATCAGAATTGGAGTACAGAAGAACAAGAAAGACCCAAGCAGGAGGATGTTCGGGTAGTCTGTGAGTACTCAGAGGTATTCCCAGAAGAGCTACCTGGACTACCTCCCAGCAGATAAGTGGAGTTTGAAATTGAATTGGTTCCTGACACCAGCCCAATTTCAAAAGCTCCTTACCGAATTCCTCTAGCAAAGCTAAAAGGGTTACAAGAACAATTTCAGAAGCTACTTGACAAAGGTTTCATCCGCCCTAGTCATTCACCCCGGGGAGCTCCAGAGTGGTTCGTTAAGAAGAAAGACGGATTCATGCTGATGTGCATAGATTTTAGAGCACTGAGCAAAGTAGCAGTTAAGGACAAATACCCTCTTTCTAGAATAGATGATCTATTTGATCAGCTAAAGAAGACAATAATGTTATCTAAAATAGACTTGCGTTCTAGGAACCATCAGTTGAAAGTGAAAGAAAGGGAGTAGACCCAAGAATGCCAGGGAGATCAGAAGCTTCCTTGGTTTAGCTAAGTACTACAGAAAATTTGTGGAGGACTTTTCCAGGATAGCCTCTCCACTAACAGCCCTCACAGAAAGAATAAGAAGTTTGAATGGTCAGATAAATGTGAGCAGAGTTTCTAAGAGCCCAAGAAGAGACTGACCAGTGCTCCTATTCTGACTGTCCCAGAAAGTGACAAGAGTTTTGACATCTACAGTGATGCTTCCAAGATGGGTCTAGGAGCTGTACTCATGCAAGAAGGAAAAAATTATAGCTTATGCTTCCAAGCAAAGCTAATAAAGTGGCAGATGCACTAAGCAGAAAGTCCAGTGCATCCTTGATGTCCTTGTCATCATTAGCCCTGCCGCTGCAGAAGGAGTTGTCAGGTTTCAGACTTGAAATTATATATGGGCAACTCTCTGCATTGACCTTAGAGTCAACCCTGCTTGAGGATATACAAAGAAAGCAAAGTGAAGATCCTGATATCCAAAAGATCAAGCAAGGGATACAGGAAGAAGGAAATTCGGAGTTTCGAGTATCAGACAGTGGAATTCTTTATCAGGGGAGTCGCCTTTGTGTTCTCAATGATGAAGAGCTGAGAAAGAAAATTTTGGAAGAAGCTCATAGTACACCTTATTCCATGCATCCTGGTTCTACCAAGATGTATCAAGACGTGAAACAGAGATTCTGATGGTCTGGACTCAAAAGAGATGTAGCTAAATATGCCAGTACCTGCCTGACATGTCAGAGGGTCAAAGCAGAACACCAGAGACCAGGAGGAGTTCTACAGCCTCTTCCTATACCAGAGTGGAAGTGGGAAGACATATCCATGGACTTCATAACAGGTCTCCCAAGAACCACAAATGGATATGATGCGATATGGGTGATAGTGGACAGATTGACCAAGTCTGCTCATTTTCTAGCCATCAAGGTGTCTCACTCTATAGAGCAGTTGACACAGCTGTATGTTAAAGAGGTGATCAGACTTCACGGAGTTCCTAAATCTATTGTTTCTGATAGAGATGGGTGTTTCACCTCTCACTCCTGGGAGTGTGTTCAGAATGCACTAGACACCAAACTCAAGTTCAGCACAGCCTTCCATCCTCAGACTGATGGACAGACAGAGCGAGTAAACCAGATCTTAGAAGATATACTCAGGGCTTGTGTACTAGATTTCAAGGGAAGTTGGTGCAAGTATCTGTGCTTAGTTAAATTTTCCTACAACAATAGCTATCAAGCCACCATCAAAATGGCTCCTTATGAGGCGTTGTATGGCAGAAAGTGCTGATCACCCATTTGCTGGCAAGAAACAGGTGAAAGAAAAGAAATGGAAGTAGAGCTGGGCATTCAGACAGAGCTGATAGATAAGACTACTCAGGCTATCTAGAAGATCAGACAGAGAATTGAGATTGCCCAGAGTAGACAGAAGAGTTATGCTGACACACGCCGTAGGCCACTTGAATTCCAAGTATGGGATTCAGTCTTTCTCAAGGTCGCTTCTATGAAGGGAGTGATGAGATTTGGCAAGAAAGGCAAATTAAGTCCTCGTTATGTAGGACCTTACCTGATCACAGAAAGGATTGGGAAAGTAGCTTACAAGCTGGATTTACCACAAGACATGTCAGCAATACACAATGTGTTTCATGTCTCCATGTTAAAGAAGTGCCTCCACGACCCTAGCCAAGTGATTGAGCCTCAGTCAGTGCAGATCCAAGAGGATCTTAGTTAGGAGAGCAGACCTACACAGATAGTGGACAGAGCGGTCAAGAGACTAAAAAATAAAGAAGTGCCACTAGTGAAGGTTATCTGGCAGAACCAGAAGCACGAGGAAGTCACTTGGGAGCGGGAGGACAGTATGAGACAGAAGTATCCAGAGCTATTCTAAGTTCGAGGACGAACTTTTTATAAGGTATGGGGAATTGTAACGACCCAAATTTCCTCATTTTGAGCCCCAAAAATAATTCAAAAATATTTAGAAATGCTATAGAAAAATTCTATAAATTTTTAGAGTATTTTTATGCAATTTTTGGAGTTCGTTTGATATTTTTACCAAGGAGAATAAGTTTTAAAAATAAACTAAAAAAAAAAAAAAAAAAAAGGGTTGTAGAAGCTGAGTTTCGAACCCAGTACCCCGGACCCAAGCAAAACCGGCCCAACCAACCGAGCTGCGCTCGATTTGTTAATCATATATGGAGCGATATATATTTAACTAGTATTTAGGAACAGTAAAATAAATTGGAAATAAAAGGGGCGCGGCTGAGAATCGAAGCCCAGACCTGTGGCTTCGAGCAAAACTCAATGGACCAACTGCGCCAGCGGTCTTTGCTGATCAGATATGCAGCGACAAGTATATAAGGTAAAGTTAGAAATGAAAATAACCTAAGGTATAAGATTTAAATCTTATTTCGAAAACCTAAAATTTCTCTCTAAATTTCCTTCTCCTCTCGCGACGGCGCCGAGTTCCTTCTCCAAGCGATTTCTGCTCGGGCGAAAGAGGCGGCGGAGCTAAGTTTCCTTTCTCCGATGCCGACCAAGGGGTGTTCCCGCGAGATCCTCACACGTTCGTGGCCATCTCGTCGAGGGGAGCACGCGGACGCGAGGAAACCCCGGGTTTGGAGCTCACCCGAAACCCTAGCACCTCTCTTTCTCGGTTGTAAGTTCAAGAAAACGAAGGTGAGTTGCTACTCACCTGCAGTAGGAGTTGTTCCGCAATTTTTGCCTTCTTCTTTTCCTTGCCGAGCATGAACAGATTCTTTAATATTTCGGAACATGTTGTACAAGATGATTCTTAGGGTTTTAGTATCCTTCTTTGTTTTCGGAATAAGCTATACAGAATCTGCTAGTAATTTCGAGTTTTATTTGCTCCTTTATGTTCTGTTGTAGTATGTTTAAAGAGGCTTTGTTTGTTCTAGGAGATCCTTGGATCTGTTAGTTTGTTAGTGGGCAAGAACAGCCCTTGCTGTTCAGTTTTGAACCTAAGTGTAGCACTTAGAATTATGATACTGCTGTGAGAGAAATCTTTACTTAAAAGCCTTCGGATTAGATTCAAGACAACACTAGGCATTCATTTGGCTTGCTGTTTTAGTTCTTTGAGTTATGTTTTGTGCTTGAATTTCCTTGCCATTGAAGAGCCTGATTAATTACATCTTCAAGCATGTCTCCTTATGTTCCTTATTAATGAACAGATTCAGTTCTTGGCATTTCAAGAGCATGAACAGCCGTAAGTTCCAGCATGCAAACATTAGCATTTTCGTTACGTTTGTGTCATTTAGCAAGATCAAATTAGTTTTCTTTTTGCTCTATTTTGTAGCATGATTAGTAAGATTAGATTAGCTTTCTTTGCTCTTATCACATCATGTTTTAAAAGTTTTCTATGCCGTTTAGATTTTTTTCCCTTGCTGTTAGTAAAGCATGAGCAATTATCCATGTGCTAATAATTAAGCATGATCAGTTTACCATTTTGCTAATATTCGAGCATGAGCAGATTTCAGATTTAGTACTTATTGTTGATTTAGTAGCATGAGCAGCCCTGCCATTTTAAAGTATCAGTTTAATATGAGCAGTAATGATTCCTGTCTTTAGTCTTTTGCTATTGGACTAATATGAGAAGTTGTAAGCTAAGAAAGACCAAGACTTTAACTTGATCTCAATTTCAGAAGTTTAATATCAAAAGCGCACACAAGGTGTTTAATATCAAAAGCGCACACAAGGTGTTTTCTTAAATGCCAAGTAAGGGCAAGTATAAAGAAGCTATAAAGAAAGTATTTTACTTTTTAAAGGGCATGTACCGGACACAAGGTCCAAGGGATGGGCTCCAAGTTGCCCCTAGGCACAAGGCCTAGAAGTATCTTAGTAGTTTCGGGATTAGCTACCTCGATTAAGAATGCGCGCAAAGTGGTACAATGCCGGGCCCAAAAGAAGTTTATTATTATTTTGAAGTATTAAAGTATAAGTTTTGAAACAAATGAAACAAGCTTCAAATATGTTTAGAATTAGAAAGTTTAGTTTCTTGTTATTTGAAGCATGCAGTAGTAGTTTTATTTGTTTCTTGCTATTAGATTATTCAGCATGTTTAGTTTTATTTGCTTTCAGCATGCTGTTATAGTTTTATTCTTATGAGCATGTTTAGCTTTACATGTTTAGTAGTTTTACATGTTTAGTAATTTTACATGTTTAGTAGTTTTACATGTTTAGTAGTTTTACATGTTCAGTAGTTTTACATGTTTAGTATGCTTCTTTTATTAGTTTATGAGCATGATAAACTATACATGTTTAGTATTTCAGTTAGCATGATTTCCTTTGCTATATATGAGCATGAGTAGTTTTATATGTTAGCATTCAGATTTAGCATGTTCTTATTTATATACATGCATATCAAGTTTTTGTGAGTAGATAGCGCTCACTAAGCTTTATGCTTATAGACTGCATTTCCTCCTACTGCAGATAAAGGGAAAGAAAAGATACAATGAAGGAAGGCGACAAGGAGATGCAAGAGGAGTGTGTGATGTGTGGACTATGGAGGTCCTTGGGACTTAGCTAAAGAACTCATTTAGTTTAAGAATTTGTTTAGTTTAATTTCTTATTAAGTTGATAAGAAAATTATATAGTAAGAAGTATGTTTTCGGTTTTTCATTATCTGCATGATTTGAATTATTAAACTGCGTGGTTGATTGAGATATATTTCCAGCCGCCTGTGGCTAAGTATATTATGCTTGTATTATGGAAAATGGTCACCGGTACAGGGGAGACTCTGCCGAAATTTTTCGTTAGGGTTTTCATGAGATTTTTAATCATACCGGTTAAGTAGAGTTAGTAGTTAAGTAACGGTCATCCTTAGAGTGTAGTAGTAGTAAGAAGGATGGTCGTTGCAATATATATATATATATATATATATAATTTAGGGTAAAAATTAAAAGGGCACCCCTTATATGTTGGAATTATCAAGATGGTGCCCCACTTTGATTTTTTATCGAAAGGGCACCCCACCTCTAGGTACAATTTGTTTTGGGGGGGGTGAATCATGTGTTTTTTAAAACAGAGTTATTTTATAAATTTTAAATAAAATGGCACTGAAATGTTTAAACTAAAAAGAACAAAAGAAAAAATTCTGTCGATTATACTTGGTTCAGAGTCTTCAGCAACTTCTACTCTAAGATCCAAGTCTAGCAGACCTATCGATGGATAATCCATTAAATGCTTCTTTTGAAACCGCTGGAGAGGTAATTGAATACAAAGATATATATAGTATAACAACATGCACTTTCCTTTTAAAAGCAATAAAATAAAAGCAACACTTAATTAAATTTTACCAACTTTATGGTAGTGCGCGCTCATGTGTTGTTGTCGGTCTACCAGAGATGGTCGAATGACTCAGAGGAGCAGCTCGGTGGCAGAACGACTTCTTTGAAATAGCAATAGAGCTTAGGAAGACACTTGGATCAAATGAATATCAATTGTTATTCAAAGAGCTACTTCAATCCTCCTTTTATAAGCTATTGAGGGCACCTCGAATAGCCTCCAGGGCGCCTCCAACATCGGCTCTCACCCACTTCACTTCGGAGTCAATAAACTCCACTTCCGATGGTTTTTATCCTTATGAGGGCACCTTCATCGACCTTAGAGGCACCTCTAATCTCTGACCATAGCGGACTAGATGGCCTTTGTGAGTTCTGCTCTTATCCTGCGCAACGACGCCTCTTATCACTTCTGAGGCGCCTCCAACCCTTGCTCCAGGGCGCCTCCAATCTCCAGGAGGCACCTCAGTGCCTTTTGCTCCAGGGCACCTCCAATTACCAGGAGGCACCTTGAGCACTGTTCATCTGAGGTTTTTTGTGCTTTTTCACCCCCTGCAAAAATGTGTTAGTCTAAAAACAAAGTATAGCCTACACAATAGGATTAGTATAAACATAAAATAAGAGTATTAATTATTTTCTATCTTTTCAAAATAAAAAACTAGTCATGGTCTCAATTTAGGTGTCCCAAATGGACCTAGACTGCACCAACGCCTAACACCCAAACTTGGACTCATCCTCACCGGAACTCTCTCCTCCAGTGATTTACCTTCACTTACCAACTTGCAGTCTATTAACTAGCCTCTCGACTTACCAGGTTTTCTTGCTAGTTGTCAGGTCCGTAGACCCAACTGGACTTCGGTTAACTGTTAGGACCCGCGGACCCAACCAGACTTTCCGAATTTATTAGGTCAACCCTTTAATCTATATGGACTTCGTATAAACTATCGGGTTCTCAGACCTCGTTGGGTTCATCCTGGTATCAGGTTCTCTAAACCCGTTAATCTCTGCATACTCGGTAAATACATTAGATCACAAAAATACCTAACTTAACTTATTTGTCATTCATCAAAACCTAAGTTAGACCGTTAATGCCAGTGTTGTCAAAATCTAGAGTTTAGGTAAAATCGTAAGATTTTACATCATACTTTAAATTAATTTTAAAAGAAATCTGATATATTCTTTTTAATTGATCATTAAATATTTTAATCCAAATTATAACATAAATCTACATATAGAACATTTTAATTCATATAATCTTAAACTACTCATAATTTTAAACTTTTAAACAATCAAATACTTGCCATTAAAACACAATATAAACATAAATTCAAGTCTAAAGCTTAAGTTCAAAGATAAATAAAACACAAGATAACAAATTAATATAAATCATTCATAAATAAGTACAAATCTAAAATCATCCCAAAACGATATCGTTTTGTCCAAAATGGTTCCCTTTTATTAACAACACAAAATCAATAAAATTATCTCAAAAATAATGTTTTTACAAGTTTAAATGTGATTTTACGATTTTGATCCGATTTTACGATTTTGATTCGATTTTACTTTAATGCATGATTTTATCACAATTTCACTCGATTTTCATAAATAAACTCGTGATTTTATATGAGTTTACGAGTCAACTCACGATTTTGATAACATTAGTTAATGCAAATTATACCAACAATCTTTTTCTTTTTGATACAATGATAACATGGGTTAAAATTAGGAAAAACTAGTGCATAAGAATATAATTAGAAAAAAATAATGCATAGAATAACTTGATATGCATAAGTCTAAGAGTTTTAAATTTTTAATTTTGTTTTCTACTTTTGGTCTCCTATTCTTTTCCTAACTTAACCCTCTACTTTCCTCCTTTGGCATTCATAAAAAAAATGTGTAAAATAGATATATAATCAGAATAGCAATCAGACTTAGGGAGAGGTGGTAGTTTAAAAAATTTAAAAAGTTTACAAGTTTTAATTTGCCAAAAGTTTTCTAACACATTTTACAAAAATTATGTCAAATATATTTGAAAAGAATTTTCATGAAAAATGTTGTGAAAAGTAAATAAAGTAATTTTTCAAAGCAAATAATTTTCAAGATATTTTCAAAGTGTTTTATTTAAATAAGATCTCTGTGAGGTTTGAAAAAAAAAATTCAAGTTAAAAATAATTCAAGGTTAGTATAATTAAAAAAAATTTCAAGTAAGGGGTTGAAGATATTTTCTTATATAAAAAATAAGTCAATAGTTAGCTTTTCTATTTTTCAAAATTCTTGAAAATAAATCATCTCCCTGAAAAAATTTAAAAAGATTTTAAAATGTTCTAATTCTATAACTTTTAGTTACTAACTAACTATCAAAAGATAGTATAATGTTTACTTAGTTAATCAAGTTAAATAAATATATCCAGTTAGTATTTGACTAAAATGAATTACTTAACCTGATCACTGTAATTTTGATATTTTTCGATCAGATGTATATTGATGCACTAATACAGGCATCTGAAGTTCAAACAAAGCCCTAAGTATCTCACGTCGTTTTATGTTTGGAATACACAAGAAAGATAGACCTAGTGTACTTGTGAGATGCTGGCTACCTAAATCTATAGGTTCATGATATATAGGGGTAGAACCTAGGCTAAGTACAAAGTTTAAGTACTAGAAAAATTGAGATTTTTAAGAAAACTTAATCTTAAATATTTGTTACCGTTTCTCCAAGGTTTGTCAGACCGATAATCAGCTCCTTGATTCTAGCGTGTAGATAAGCTACTGTTTCTTCCTTTTCCTTCCGTAGGTTTGTTAGGGAGGAACTTTTTGGCCTTCTTCTTATTAAATTTATTAGTTTTAAAGAATTTATTTAGCTTTCTTACCACGGATGCTTGCTCGTCTTCACTTGTTAATGAGTTTGAATTTGGTTCCTTCTTCTGGGCTTGCAGTGCTAGGTTCTGAGTTGACTCTTTTTCTTTTCTTGAGTCTGCATATCGAAATTCATGTAATTCAAATGTAGAAAAAAGATTCTCTAGTGTACTTACCTCTAAGTCCTTTAAGATGTAGTAGGAGTCGACAATTGATGTCCACTCTGGTGTTCTTGAAAAGGCATTAAGCGTATATCGGAGAGAGTCCCAATTCGTTACCGTTTCTCCAAAGTTTGTTAGACTGATGATCAGCTCCTTGATTTTCGCGTGTAGATGAGCTACCATTTCTTCCTTTTCCTTTTGTAGGTTTGTCAGGGAGGAACTTTTTAGCATGCTTCTTATTAAATTTATTAGTCTTAAAGAATTTATTTATCTTTCTTACCACATATGCTTGCTCATCTTCGCTTGATGATGAGTCTGAATTTGGTTCCTTCTTCTAGGCTTGCAGTGTTAGATTTTGAGTTGACTCCTTTTCTTTTCTCAAGCCTGCACATCGAGATTCATGTAATTCGAATGTAGAAAAAAGATTCTCTAGTGTACTTACCTCTAAGTCCTTTGAGATGTAGTACAAGTCGACAATTGATGTTCACTCTGATGTTCTTAGAAAGGCGTTAAGTGCATATCAGAGAGAGTCCCAATTCGTTACCATTTCTATGAGGTTTGTCAGGCCGATGATCAGCTCCTTAATTCTAGCATGTAGATGAGCTATCGTTTCTTCCTTTTCCTTTCGTAAGTTCGTCAATTGATTCCGAAGTAGGTCTCATTTTGCTAGATTTGCCTTCGAGATTCATTCATGCAATTCCAAGAATTTCTCTCAGAAATCTTTGGCTGACTCGTAGGCTCCAATCCGATTGACTTCCTGGTTTAGCAGATGAAGTTTGGCTCATTTGTTCGCCACGTAGTCGACTTGTTCCTTTTTAGTCCATAAGTATTCTTCTTTTTGAGCTCTGTGTTGATCTTTAGGTACTACAAAATCATATTTAATTATTAATAATAAATCAAGATCTATTTTGAAGAATATCTCCATTTTCTTTTTCCATGTAGCGAACTCCCCCTCAAATTTTGACAGGTAGATACTGGATCCGACCATCGTCTTGGTGCTTCAGTCTGGTTAGTTCTTCTGAGGCGGTTGAGCTCTGATACTACTTGTAATTGGTGCAGTGGAGGCCGACATGAGGGGGGTAAATTGTCCTAAAACCAAAGTTAGAATTTTCTTTTGCTTGAACTTAGCAAAGATACAAGTTAGTTAAGCATAAATAATTAGTATTAAAAAGAAATAATAACTTAGGGAAATGAGTAAGAGACACCAGAGATTACTTGGTTATAATCGGGGAGGTTGTTAATCCAAGACAGTTGAAAGTGCACTAAAATTCTCCTTCGTTGAAGGTAGAGAAACCTCTTACACTCTTTGATAGCTCAGAAAATAACTAGGAAGTTAATATAAAAGTTGTTATTGAATTCCTAGCTCCAGGGTTATTTTTATAGCTCCTAGAAAAACTTATCCGTTGTTTAGAGGCGCCTTCAAGATGGTCTAAGATAACTTCAAGATAGTCCAAGGCACCTTCAATCAGATAAGTTTTATCCACCAAAGATAAAATTTTATCTTCGACTAACGGCTATTGAAGGAGCATTCAACAGGCTTGAAGTCACCTTCCATGGAGCTTTTAGGGTGCCTTCCACAAGGCAGATTAGCTTCCAGCTAGTATTCTTCGTGTGGGTGATGCTTCTGTTATCCGGGGTTGAGCTTACCTGAACCCAACTCTAACCTTCTCCTCGAGTAGGCTTCCTCTCCAGCTTCTTGTTCCTCGGATATGCCACGCTTGTCCTCTCGTCCACCGGTGTAGTCTTACGCATCTTCTCGTCCCTCGGATGTACGGAGCTCGTCGACTTGATTCTCGTGTCATCTTTCTCGTTCGTCACGTCTTCCGCTAGACTTCTTGTGCTCTTAAGTTCCTGCACAATTAAACACAAAGCATTAAACACAACGGGACCTAACTTAATTCGGTTGACCACATCAAAATTACCATGGGATACTTACATTATGCTTATGATTAATTTTATTTTTATCTAGGCTAATCCATCAATTAAGAAATGGAGATATACCGCTACACCTCATTATGAGAAGTTGTTTGAATTATTCACTTGTGATAAAATAAATGGTCAAGAAGTTCCCACTGTCATGGAAAGAAATGTTGAAATTATTCAAGAGGAAGAATAAAAGAATGATGTACATGTGAGTCCTAAAGAGGACCTTGGTCGTTCACCATTTGTCAAGGGATTAAAGAAGAGAAAATTGCATCTCTTGATGCATATAGCAATAAGAAAAGTTCAACTCTCGACTTAAGTATTAAGGAGGTTGTTGCTGCAATTGACTGTTCAAGTTAAGTTATCGAGAATAAGTCATTTCGTCAACAAAAGTTAAATGAAAAACTCTACAAAAATTTAGTTTTTGTTGGTATTCCAGATAAAAATATACTTGATGTTTATTTATTCCTAAGAGAGAATAAGAATAAGATGATGCTTGTTATGGGATATCCAGTGGAGAAGAAACTTGCTCTTCTAAGAAAGATGTTTTCTTTTTAATTTTGAATTGTGATGTTACAAATAATTGCAATTTGCAAGAATTGGATAGGAATTCAAAGTATAGGGTTGTAGATTTATTAGTCATTATTAGCTGTTTAATTTTTATTGGTAATAATTTTGTAATAATTATGGATTATTTCCAAGTAATGTTTATTGTGGACAATTTTTTATTTTAACATATGATAATAGTATAAGTATTTTATTTTTAATATATAATAGTATTCTCAAGACATCTTACTTTATTTTATTTTATTTTATCTTGACTAATATTTTATTCTATTTCTATTTAATGTTTTTCTCACACTTTATTTCACTTATATGCATTATTTTTCTATTCCTTTTATGGAAACTTTTGTATCATGTGAATGTTAAAAATACATTATGTGTGTTTTTTGCATCCACAATTTTATGACAATATAAATTATTTTTTAAAAATAAAATAAAAGCATTGGATATTGAGAACATAATTCTAAATATTTTTAATATTTGTTTAGTTCACTAAAGAACTTTAATTTTTTTAATCTAAAAATGAACAAAGGGTATTTTGGATAATATATTATTTCATTTTCTTCCTTTTGTTACCTTGTAAGTAAATGAGGTAATGAATTGATTCCATTTATTTTCCTCAATTGAAGTAAATAAGCATACTTTCCCTAGGGATTTTTTACAACTATTGATGCTTTTCTTTTCTTAATCCACACCTTAAAGTAAACAAAGCAAAGAGCTGTTGTTTATTCATTATATCTAGTAAAATATTATAAATATATTAGAACATATAAATTATTGAATTCTTTATAAGCAATTAACTCAAATATTTTAAATCTAACTCGAGAAATATGAATACATTACGCATAAATATATATAAATTAGTGATGCGTATACTTTACAAGAAAAAATAACTAAAGAAATTGAAATACATCGTATAAGTAAATATATTATGATTAATTATTTTTATAAAACTTGAACATCTAACTTTATAAAATCTACCCTTAGTCTCCCCCATATACTCAAGTCAATTAAATAATTTGAATGTATAACGAGGGGAAAAAACTAATATATACTATCAAATTAATTAACTAAGTAACAAAAGGCTATCAAAAATAAAATGCACATAACATATCATTAGTCAAGTGGAGCAAACTAAAAAATCCTCAGATCTCATAACACTCGTTAAGATTGAGCACGTTACATAAGAAATAAAGTATATCCATCAAAATTCAAAGAAAATAAATCTCGAGTAAGATGGAGTATAACAATTAACAAAAAAAATATATCTCGAGCCTCAACTCTCAATTCAATAAAGAAGACGTAAATTGTCAAAGGAAATGGATTATATCACCAATTCACCGCCTATTAGCATCACCGGATATCCATCACCATATCACAACATATTTGTGTTATACATTTTTCTTAACCTATTTTTTTTTTTTTTAAAAAAAAAAACTTGTCCTCTATATATTTGGAAAATTAGGTTACTTGGGGTTAAAAAATTAAAATTAATTTTTTTTTATCTACAACTAACCTATAATATTTTTTGGGGGCCTGAGGCAAAGTCCTCTTGGGGCTTCCCTCGGGTTTCACTCTCTTGATGAGGTAATTTTAAATACTTGAGAAGGCACTCATGAGAAGAAAAGGTCAAGGTGACAACTTAAGAGGTGAAGCTAGTGTTGGATATAAAATAATATGTTGTCGGAGATTTTAAGGACTTAATTGAATTTAAAATTACACAGAATGTAAATTCAACTTACAGTTGAGTTAATTTGAGCAGATGATCTCAAGCTGTCAGTAGGGGCTGGTTTTTATCCAAGTTCCGATCTCAGAGTGACTGAGTGAGCAGAGCGCCCGAGCAGTGAGGCCGGTCGGACGAAGCAGACAGGCCGAGCAGGAGTGATCGGTCGGACCAGGCAGACTGACCGAGCAGTGCAGATAGGCCGGGCTGTCAGAGTGGTCGGTCGGGTCGAGCAGACAGGCTATTCGAAGCAGACAGGTCGAGCGAAGCAGATTGACCGAGTCAGGTAGGTCGGGTGAAGCAGGTTGACCGAGACAGGCAGGTCGAGTGAAGCAGGCCAACCGAGACAGGCAGGTCGGGTGAAGCAGGCCGACTGAGACAGGCAGGTCGGGTGAAGCAGACCGACAGAGACAAGCAGACCGGGTTAAGCAGGCCGACCGAGACAGGCAGGTCGGATGAAGCAGGCAGACCGAGATAGGCAGGTCGGGTGAAGATCTCAAGTGGGCAGAGAAGTATGTCGGTCGGACAAAGAGACCGACCGGGCAAGCTGACCGAGGCCTGCGAGTCGCAGTTTTCTTGAAACAGATTCACCCACCTCCGGCTGTGCTTTGAGCCTTACAAGGGTTGTCTGTTTCCCAGGACACAACGGCAGACCGTGAATCCGACCAAGCACTGGTGGTCATGGCGAGCTGAGTGGTACCCGAATGCTACCACAGGCACTCTGCCGAGCAGGAGCTGCACGATAGAGGAGGAGGAAGTAAAAAAACAAAGAGCTTTGCTTGTTGTGTCTTCTGCCTATGATCAGAGCCTCCTTATATAGGAGCTCGGATCAGTGACCAGAGTTAATGACCTTAATGGTCATTATTAGTCGAGTAGTGAAACGACCATCATTTCACTCATTATTACTCGACCGGTTTTATTCTGCATTAATCTCAAATTTAATGCATCTGTTTCATAGCAACAAAAGATCTATGCGGGAAAATGTTGGTTGTTCCACTTGGGCAAATTTTTTTGCCCCGACCGGTCTAACATTCGTGTGCGCAGGTCGCGCTCGCACACGAGTCAACTTGGTTCAGTGCAAATTCGGGCCCTGGATTTGCATCCCTCCCTGCGCATCCACACATGAGAGAGAGTCTCTCCCCATGCATTTGTTCACAACCTCAATGTATGTGAATCAATATAAACCAACAAAATTGCCTTGAAACTTCCAATGTGGGACTAAAGTCTCATTCACAATGGAGCCTCTTTTCTCTTCCATTTCTTCTCCATTCACTTATTCAACAATCCCCCACATGAATGGAGATAGGGTAAGTGATAGCATTCAGCAGTTGAGTCAAGTATAGGATAAGTAGGTTTTACCCTTTGAACCTTCCCTTGTGAAGATTTGATTGCTTACTGGCTGATAGTAGACACGATGTCCTTGAACTATATTGTCGTCTGTGTAAGCAGTGACAAATCTCACCCAAGACTCTCCCTGATACAACTCAGTTCTCATGAGTGTGTTCATTCTTGGCCATGAACACGTCTGGTTCTGTGAGAAGCTCTCAGAATTGTGCCTCTAATTCTCTTCGAAGCGACCCTACTTATTTCTCACATAGGTGATCCCTCAAGAGTTGTCATCTACTCTTCTTGATCATTAAAAGTCCATCGGCTTACCCTGGTCTAGTCACTGTTTCATTGGGCTATCCCCCTACAGTGTGTCTAGACAGTGACTCAGTGCAGATTAGTTGTCTCTTTGAACCTAGTTCTTAGGATCTCCAGTCAGCATAGGTTGGGTGTCCTCTGTACTGATCGCTGACAACGGCATCACGGCCATTCCTCTTGATGAGCTTGCAACTAACTCTCGATTTAACCCCTTGGTTAGTGGATCCGCTAGGTTATCTTTTGACTTCACATAGTCAACAGTGATAACTCCCGTTGAGAGTAGTTGTCTAATGATATTATGTCTATGACGTATATGTCTAGACTTACCATTATACAGATGACTTTGTACCCGACCGATTGCTGATTAACTATCGCAATGTATGCAAATCGTCGACACTGGTTTCGGCCATCGTGAAATATCTTCTAAGAATTGTCATAGCCATTCAGCCTCTTCACCATATTTGTCAAGAGATACAAACTTATATTCCATCGTGGATCTGGTTATTACGGTTTGTTTAGAAAATTTTCAGGAAATGGTTGTACTTGTTAGAGTGAAGACATATCCACTCGTAGACTTAGAGTCTTTTATATCAGATATCCAACTCGCATCGTTGTATCCTTCGATTATAGCAGGATATCTTATATAGTGCAGTCCATATTCACGAGTATACCTCAAGTACCTCAGTACTCTTGTTATCCCTTTCCAGTGCTCAACACCGGGATTACTCGTGTATCTACTCAGTTTGCTTATCGCGTAGGTCAAGTCTGGTCGTGTACAACTCATCAAGTACATCAGACTTCCAATTACTCGAGAGTACTCTATCTGAGAGATATTTTCACCTCGATTTTTCGATAGATGTTGACTCGTATCTATCGGCATTCGTGCCAACGCAGTATCACCCTTGGTGAATTTCTCAAGAATTTTATCCACGTAATAAGACTGACTAAGAACATGTTCTTTTGTTGTCTTAAGAATTTTAATTCCTAGAATCACATCAGCTAAGCCCATGTCTTTCATATCAAATCTTGAGCTCAGCACACCTTTTGTGGATTTTATTATCTTATCATTACTTCCAATGATAAGTATGTCGTCTACATAGAGGCACAAAATGACATAGTCACTCTCTGTGGCTTTCATGTAGACACATTTATCATATTCATTGATCTTGAATCCACATTCCTTCATGACATTATCAAAATTTTCATGTCATTACTTTAGAGCTTGTTTCAAACCATATAATGACTTCATCAATCTACATACCTTGTTTTTCTGTCGTGGCACAGAAAATGTTGGATCGAGACGTGCTAGAGGGGGGGGGTGAATAGCACTCGTGGCTAAATCGTTCGGTTAAATCGAAGAACTATCAGAGTTTAAAAACACGCAGCGGAATAAAGAACAAATACACACAGAGAGACACGAGAGATTTTACTTCATTCGGAGCCTAAGGCGACTCCTACTCGAAGGCCCGCGATCCTTGATCGCTTTCCGTGGGCAACAACTATAAGCTCGTTAAAAGATTACAATTATGAGTACAATTAAAAGCTATAAGTATTATACCGACAACAAGAAATGCTAAATCTGAAGCTTCGGGTCGTCGGGCACTTGTAGCAACACTTCGGAATGTTTTCTGGAGCAGCACGTTGACGAGAGATTACTTGGTATTTGTTGTCCTGGTGCTGCTGCTCGAGACCCCTTATAAAGGGTGTTCAAGGCGCCTTGAAGCCCTTCAAGGCGCCTTAAACAGGCCGAGTCACCCGCGGAGATCAGCACAGACTTGGTCGAACTTCATCCAGTTCAAGGCGCCTTCAACCTTCGACCCAAGGCGCCTTGAACTTCATCTAAGGCGCCTCCAACCTTCTGCGCTGGCTTTTCCTGGTTCGCACCCGAGGCGCCTCCAAGCTCCATGGAGGCGCCTCGGACACTGTTCATCCGAGTTGTAACTTGCTCCTTTGTTCCTGCAAAATGTGTTAGTCCCAAACACATACCCTGCAAAACAAAGTTAGCACAGAAACATAATGAATGATAATAATGAAAGTTTTGACAGCATTCGAACTGTCCGGGTCTGACTTCAGGTTTCCCACCGGAAACCCTAGGTCGACCCGACGCCTACTGTTCCCTCTACGGGGAACACGTCCTCACCTACTCCACTCAGGAGATTTACCTGTTGCCAGTGCGATCCTCCAGATCGACTGGACTTTTGCTCAGCACTCGACGCTTCCGGACTTTCTGCTGGACATCCGCTTCCCGGCTAGTCCAGTCTTTCACCTGGTTCGCGACACCAGGACTTTCCACCTAGGGTTACCACCCCCTAGGACTTTTGCCTGAAGCCATCGACCTGCCAAGACTTTCCTCATAGGGTTACCACCCCCTATGACCTAGGGTTACCACCCCCTAGGGTTTTTCCCTTTGCCTAACCGCAGCTAGGACTTTTCTCCACCTAGGGTTACCACCCCCTAGGACCTAGGGTTACCACCCCCTAGGGTTTTTCACCTGCCTAACCGCAGTTAGGACTTTTCCTGAAATACTCATTCAACATGTTAGATCACAACACTCCTTAACTTTGAATCCTTTGCCATTATCAAAACTCAGGTTCGATCGTTAGATGCTTCCCGTACCAACAGAAAACCCCTCAAGTTACTCCATGTAGATCTCCTCTTCTAAATCTCCATTTAGAAAGGTAGTCTTTACATCCATTTGATGTATTTCGATATTCCATAGAGTGGCGATAGCTAACAATACTCTAATGGAAGTTATTCTCGACACCGGAGAATATGTATCAAAGTAATTGAGGTCTTCTCATTGTCGGTATCCTTTGATTATCAGTCTGGCCTTATACTTATCAATCGTGCCATCTGACTTCATTTTCTTCTTGAAAATCTACTTGCAACCCAGTGGTTTACTTCCCGGAGGAAGATCCACAAGTTCCCAAGTGTGATTTTACAAGATAGATTCTATCTCAGATGCAATTGTCTCTTTCCAGTGAGGTCCATCCGAAGAGCCTACAGCTTCTGAGTAACTTCGGGGCTCACTCTCCAACATGAAAGTGATAAAATCTGATCCATAGGATTTTTCTACCTGAGCTCTTTTGCTCCGTCTAGGCTCAACCTCCACGGATTCCTCGTCGTCATCATCTTCTTCTTTGCCTTGTGTTTCGTTTGCCTGTTTTGAGGAGCTAGCATCCTCTCAGGTTTTATACGGAAACACATGCTCGAAGAACGAGATATTTCTCGATTCGATTATCGAGTTCTTGTGTATCTCCGGTATGTGTGACTCATACACACAAAATCTATACGCAATGTTGTTTTGTGCATATCCAATAAATATGCAATCAACAGTCTTTGGTCCTATCTTAATCCTTTTCGGATCAGACACCAACACTTTGACAAAACACTCTCACATTCGTAAATATTTGTAGGACGGTTGTCTTCCATTCCACAACTTATAAGGGCTCTTATCTATTTTCTTCCGGGGCACCTTATTTAAAAGGTAATTAGCTGTTAACATAATTTCCCCCCACATGAACTCTGGTAATTCAGAGCTCAATAGAAGAGCATTCATCATCTCCTTTAGAGTTCGATTCTTTTGCTCAGCAACTCCGTTTTGCTGAGAAGTATAAGGAGTTGTTGTTTCGTGTCTGAACTCATGTTCAACACACAACTCAGCGAACGGTGACACATATTCACCGTCTCGGTCACTTCAAACCACCTTAATTTTCCTATTAAGTTGGTTTTCAACCTCATTCTTATAGAGAGCAAATGTCTCTATAGCTTCATCCTTACTTTTGAGAAGATACACATAACAATATTTTGTGTTATCATCTACAAAAGTGATAAAGTATTTATTACCACCACGTATTGGTGTACCTTTTAGGTCGCACACATTAGTGTGGATTAGGTCAAGTGGTTCGTTACTTCTTTCAATATGTTGAAAGGATGACCTTGCCATTTTCGCTTTAACACAAATCTCACACTTGTGTTTTGGGCCAAGGTGGAATATAGGTATGCTTTGCATATTAATTAATCTACGCAATACATCGTAGTTAACATGTCCTAATCTACCATACCATAAATATGAAGACTCAAGTATATAAGTGGAAGAGCTTTCAGTTTTATTAATCTTAGGCCTAATCGCCATTACATTGAGCTTAAACAGCCCATCAGATACATAGCCCCTTCCTACAAACACTCCATTCTTAAACAATAAAACTCTGTCCGACTCAAAGACAATGCGAAAGCCATGCTTGCTTAACAGTGATCCGGACACTAGATTCTTTCGAATCTCCGGAACATACAACACATTGTTCAGAGTGAGATCCTTACCCGAGGTCATCTCCAACACCACCTTTCCTTGGCCCATGATGTCCGAGGTTGTTGAGTTTCCCATGTACAGTTTGTCTCCAGTGACTTCTTCGAAGTTGTGCAGCAGCTCCTTGTTGCAGCACACATGTCTGGTGGCTCCAGTATCGATCCACCATTGTCGCGGGTTTGAACCGATCAGGTTCAACTCAGAGACCACAGCGCAGAGGTCATCCATTTCTGGTCCCTCGTTCAGGTTGGCCTCTTGCTTCTTATTCGGCTTTCTGCACTCCGAAGATTTGTGACCCACTTTGTCACAGTTGAAGCACTTCCCAGAGAACTTCTTCTTGCTAATGCCTCCTCTGGGTCCCATCTTGAAAGACTTGGGGTTCTTCCGTTTCAAGCTTTGACTATGATCGACCACGTTGGCTTTCACAGTAGCCTGAGAGAACAGTTTCCTCTCTGAACTCTTGTTGTCTTCTTCGATGCGAAGTCGAACAATGAGTTCTTCCACATTCATTTTCTTCCGCTTGTGTTTCAGGTAATTCTTGAAGTCCTTCCAGCCGGGAGGCAGCTTCTCAATGATAGCAGCCACCTGGAAGGTTTAACTCAGAATCATCCCTTCTGAGTGGATCTCGTGCAAAATCACCTGAAGCTCCTGGACTTAGCTGATCACCGTCTTGGAGTCAACCATCTTGTAGTCCAGGAATTGATCCACGATGAACTTCTTTGCCTCTGCATCCCCCGTCTTGTATTTCTTGTCCAAGGACTCCCACAGCTCCTTAGCCATTCTCTTCATGCTATACACAATGTACAGCGAGTCAGCAAGACAGTTGAGGATGTAGTTTCGGTAAAGGAACTCAGAATGAGGTCATGCCTCCACCGTACTGATGGTCTGCGCATCAGCATCCTCAGCTCGCTTGGGAGGGTCCTCAGTCAAGAACCGAGCCAGATTGAGCATGGTCAAGTAGAAGAACATCTTCTGCTACCACCTCTTGAAGTTCAGTCCACTAAACTTCTTTGGCTTTTCCCCTTGGTTGATTGGCATAGTTCCAATCGGGGCGGAGGGGGCCTGCACGTGTTGAGTCTGTTGCACCTCAACATTTCGTTCCGTGGCCATCTCAACAGAGTCGAATCTATTTTAAGATTGTTAGACACAAAATAATCTGTTGCCGGAGATTTTAAGGACTTAGCTGAATTTAAAATTACATAGAATTTAAATTCAACTTATAGTTGAGTTGACCTGAGCAGATGATCTCAGGCTGCCAGCAGGAACTGGATTTTATTCAAGTTCCAACCTCAGAGTGATTGAGTGAGCAGAGCGTCCGAGCAGTGAGGCTGGTTGGACGAGGCATACAGGCCGAGCAGGAGTGGTCGGTCGGATGAGGCAGACTGGCCGAGCAGTGCAGGCAGGCCGGGTTGTCAAAGAGGTCGGCCGAGTCGAGCAGACAGGTTGGTCGAAGTAGACAGGTCGGGCGAAGCAGATAGGTCGGGCGAAGAAGACCGGCCGAGTCAGGCAGGTCGGGTGAAGCAGGCTGACCGAGATAGGCAGGTCGGGTGAATCAGACCGGCCGAGACAAGCAGGTCGGGTGAAGCAGGCCGACTGAGACAGGTAGGTTGGGTGAAACAAGCCGACCGAGACAGGCAGGTCGGGTGAAGCAGACCGGTCGAGACAGACAGGTCGGATGAAGCAGGCCGATCGAGACAAGCAGGTCGAGTGAAGCAGGTCGAACGAGACAGGTAGGTTGGGTGAAGATCTCGAGTGGGCAGAAAAGTATGTTGGTCAGACAAAGAGACCAACCGGGCAAGCTGACCGAGGCCTGCGAGTCGCAGTTTCCTTGAAATAGATTCGCCCACCTTCGGCTGTGCTTTGAAGCTTACAAGGGTCGTCTATTTCCCAGGATACAACGACCGACCGTGAATCCGACCAAGCACTGGTGGTCACGGCGAGCTAAGTGATACCCGAATGCTACCACAGGCACTCCGCTGAGCAGGAGCTGCACGACAGAGGAGGAGGAAGAAAAAAAACGGAGAACTTTGATTGTTGTATCTTCTGTCTATGATCGGAGCCTCCTTATATAGGAGATCTATGTGGGAAAATGTTGGTTGTTCCACTTGGGCAAATTTTTTTTTGCCCCGATCGGTTCGGCATTCGTGTGCGCAGGTTGCGCTCGCACATGATTCAACTTGGTTCAGTGCAAATCCGGGCCCTAGATTTGCACCCCCCCTGTGCGTCCACGCGTGAGAGTCTCTTTCCATACATTTGTTCACAACCTCAATGCATGTGAATCCATATAAACTAATAAAATTACTTTGAATCTTTCAATATGGGACTAAAGTTCCATTCATAATATAGTCTCTTTCTTCTTTTATTTCTTCTCCATTCACTTATTGAGGAGGAGATGAGGAGGAGATGATTTAGGCAGACAAGGGGAAGAAGGGTTTATAGGGGAAAAGTAAGATTTCCTTAACCTTTCTTATGTGACCACATTTATCTCTTTTTATACCCTATTTTTGATATATTTAAATTTGATGCCTTATTAGTAATCCTTTTTGCTTTCTCTTTTTATACCCTATTTTTATACTCTCTTTTTAACCTTTATTGTTTTCGTCAAAAAGGGCACATTTTAAAAAAAAAATAACACTATCCTTCTATAAATATCTTGTTGCTACTAAACGTGTAACAACTATGAAAATAATTACTACAATAGGTTAAAGTAAATATAGAAGAGTATTATATCAAAATGTTGTTTACCTACTTTGTCAAAATTACTCAAATTTAATTAAAATAGTTCCAAGTTAGTCAAAATTATTTTCACATTATTAAAGTAGCTATGATCATAATTACTACAACTTGTAACAGTATATATGACAAAAGATGAATATATTTGTCCTCAGTACCTCTGTCAACACGAAGAAGGTAAATCACGGACGACTACTAACCTTTGGAATAATGACCAACACATAAGGGAGATATTTATCTCGGCTTTGTCAAGATTCGAACCCCAGACCTCATTGTGGCAACACCTATGCGCTAGCCACTAGACCGTTTCGAGGGGACTTGTAACAGCTATACATGGTGGCAAAAAAAAGACGAATACGCTCGCCCCCAGCGCCCCTACCAACCCGTCCTAGGGCCAACACGGAGGAGGTAAATCACGGGCGGCTAGTATCCTTTGGAATAGTGACTACCACATAAGACATTTATCTCGGCTTTGCCGAGATTCGAATCCTAGACTTCATTGTGGCAACACCTCATGTACTAGTCACTAGACCCATCCGAGGGGGCCATGTAGCAGCTATACATGGTGGCAAAAAGGCGAATACGCTCGCCCCTAGCGCTCCCGCCAACCCGTCCGAGGGCTAACACGGAGGAGATAAATCACGGGCGGCTACTAGCCTTTGGAATAATGACTAACACATAAGGGAGGTATTTACCTCGAATTTGCCGAGATTTGAACCTTATACCTCATGATGATAATACCTCAAGCGCTAACAACTAGATCCATCCGAGGGGACATGTAGCAGCTATACATGTGGCATATTATAGAAGTCATAATCATATCAAAATTACTTCAACTTGATTAAAATTAAAATTAAAATTAAAATAGATGGGGTACAGTTATATTAAAATACTCTATACCAACACAGTCGAAATTACTCAAACCTTATTAAAATCATAATTTAATTAAAATTGATTTAGTATTATTGAAGTAATTATGGTCTATGGTCATAATTGTTATAACAATGTTAAATCGATTTTAATCAAGTTGGAGTGATTTTGATGAGCAATTTATATCAAGATAAATAGTATTTTAATATAATAGTCTTCTATATGTTGTAATTATAATTAAATTGGAGTAATTTTGCTCTATATTGTAATACCTACGACTGTAGTAGTTGCCATAACAATGCTAGAATAAGAATATCTCAAAATGAGAAATAAAATAACACTTTTTTTTTTTTTTTTTGTGTTTAAAAGGAATCCTTTTGATTTCTTCCCTTTTTATTTAGTTTATATTGTTGTTGTTACTTTAGCACATGCTTCAACTTAATTTTTGTTATCGTTAATTTAGCACATGCTTCTGCCTTCTGCATTAGGTTCAACCTTTGATACTTGTACTTGTGTACTCCAGGCTTGTTTGTATTTTCTCTTAGTTTTTAATGACCATGAGTTTTAGTTGACCTCAGGACTTGGAATGCAAAGGTGTTGAATTAGGTCTTCTACCTGTATGCCTTGGAATTTTTCACAGTTTTGAGCCTAGATTGATTTCAACTTCATGAAATTGCGGGTCTTTGGTTAGTGTTCAAGCTTGTCTAAGAATTTTACCTATAATTGTTTACAACTCGAGCCATAGTCGACTTTGACATCGGCTCTTATCCATTTTGGTCCTTCGACTCTCCTACCTTGAAATTTTCTTTGCAATCTTCTAACTCCTTTGCCTCTTCTAGCCTACGAGAGAATTTTGGTCCGGAGACTTTGGAACTTTGAATTTGGTCAGCTCAATTTTAACTATTGCTAGTTCAAGTTAGAGGACTTATTTACATGACGCCCATGGAAATCTTGAACTGAGTTATTGTGATTACTCTGTTCCCACTTTAATGCTATTTCTTATGCTAGTTTAGATTAACTTTGTCCTTGGACCCTCTATTAAAGTTCCTAGGATATTATTTTGTTCACTAACAAACTAACCCTCTACCATACTAACATAAATAACCATGAATAATTAATATGGTGTCCCCCGAGATAGATAGTTAGCTAACCATCATGAGATTGAGAAGTCAAATCCCGACTAATAATCGGGTATCTATCCTTCCCTATGTACTATTTAACTGTCCAAGATTAATAATCACTCATAATTTATCTCTTTTGTGTTAGTATGAGAATGGATTGACAGAGATTCCTGAGCAAATCAGTTTTGCTACCATAAATAACTAATATGGAGTAGCTTCAAATGTAGGGATTCATTTTGGTGAAACAGAAAACTTAGCTTACATATTAGTGTCATCTAGAATACTATTTCACATCTACAAGGCAATAACCCTTTGGCCTTTTAGTCATTACACCATGTCAAGTGAGTTGTGCCATTTTGATAGCAATAAGCAAACGAGGATAAGAAAAATGAAGCATAATCTAGGGAACCGTTTCACATTTGCATACAGCAGAATCGATTATGCAAACATATCTCATTTAGTCAAAAGTATGGTAACGTATTCAGGATTAGTTTGATCTGATTGTCCAAAAACAAGACAAAAATTATACACAGGGTTATCATGGAATAACCATGAATCTTCATTAAGAAAATAACAAACATAGAAGCACTTGTATTCAGGCTGCATCTTGGTTGGTCGGTACTTGAACTACTCTATAGCACAGCAGACTACACAAAGGAAGATTTGTTTTCGAATCACGATACTTGTAGGCATTTGGACATGCTGGGGCGGCACATTTCTCTCTCGGAGGTGGGTAACTGGATTCAAACAATGTACCGTACCATTAGTAAAGCAGGCTAGCAGAATTAATTGCTTATCGCAAAATACAAATACCATCATTAGAATAGCAGAAGCAAAAGATGCCATGGAAAAATATACTCTGCTCATGTGTAGAAGCTATCAAAACCAAATTTAATGGAAATTTTATCTTACCTGCAAGGCTTGGAGTTGAATATGCTTGGAAGGCCGATATCAGCAGCAAATGTAACAACTGTGCCATTGGGTCCGAGGACCCATCTAATTGTGCTTGGCATTAGCTCTTGAGACTTAGCTGACTTTGCCTGCACAAAACAATAAATTCAGGGGGGAAACATAAAAATAAGTCAACCACAATAAGCTTAATGAATTTTAAGAACAATTACCTTTTCTTCAAGTTCTTTCTGTTTCTTCTCTTCTTTCTTTTTGTCAGAATCTTGGCCTAATATTTTTCGTATTGCCTCAGCCTTGAAGTTTTAAGTTTAATTAGCTTATAATTAAAGAACGTAATGCTTTATTTAACAGCTTAAACAATAGAAGGTAAACAAACCTCAGATTCCCTAGCTTGCTTCTCCACTTGCATTTTCCGTCTTTGTGCTGCCTCAGCTTTCTTAGCTTGTATCTCTACTTCAGATAGTTTCTCCTTTTGCTCTGCAAGTTATATACAATATAAGAAACAAAAGAGATCTAACCAATTAGCTCACAGCATTGAATATGGTGTTATGCTTTACTTCTAGAAGGTGCAGGAGGCAGCCCATTTGGGAACTCAATTAAACTTTCACCATTGCCACCTTTTCCTGATTGAAGTGCCCGTTGACGGGTCGTAAGTGGCTCACTTCTAACATCAGCTGGTGAACCACTAGTTTCCTTTAGTTTCCTTCTTTTGATCTCTGGCTCACCATCAGAACCAGGTTCTTCCTCTTCAATATAATCTGTATCATCATATTCCTTTCCTGCTCTTACCTTCTTCCTATTCTCTTTATTTGATCGTGAAAAAGGATAATCTTCATCCATTTCATAAGTTAAATTCTTGTTTTTTGGGAGCTTAGATATTTTCTTTTTCTTTGCACCACTCTCACTATCATCAATCTCGGCAGAATCATCTGTAAATTCCTTACTAGTTTTAAGTTTCTCAAGGTAACGGATCTCATCGTCGTCCTCATCATCAAACACACGCTTCTTTGGGACCCTCTTGCTCTTACGGGTAGGCTCAGAGGAGGTTGCAATGTGAAGCTTGTCAGCTTGCTTCACAAACAAACTTGTTTCAGAAAGTGTTGCATCAGAATCCTCTTTCAACCCACGGGTAAAACTTGATCCACTGGATTCTTTCTTATCTGGCAGAGAGCGGCATTCAGTGTAATCCTACAATTAGGAAAAATATATAAAGACGTGGAACATGCTGCACATTCTTTATGCTAAAAATTAGATTCACATTTGAAGAATAAAAGATTCTGGAAAAGTATGAGCAATATAGAACAACATGAATAACAGGAGCTAGGGAAGCTAACAACAATAACAGATCAACTTTAGTTGGGAGAGGTATTTGCTTCCAAGTTGATTTCCCTTGAGTACAATGTTAAACATGACAAATTATTTCCAATTAAGAGGAAAAAATCTGTATGACTGTGATATGACATGAAATATTTTATCGATCAACCTATGCAAGTAAGATAATAAAGATAAACACTTATAATTTATGAATCTCAAGCAATTAGGTGTAACTTCAATAGATGATAAAGTAAACGAAAATAAGAAAAAAATGATAAACACACATACAAAGCCGACCAACTGATTTTGTAATTAAACTAAGGGAGGAAAAGAAAAAACAAACTCTATTAACATAACTGAATGTGATTCATGAGTTTTCAATATTACTAATATAAAATCATGGACAGACAGAGTAATGAAAAGACAAGATCCATGTGGCCAACTCCAAATAGTTGGAATGGAGACAGCATGATGATGATGATGATAAATTCCAACTTAGAATGAAAAAAAAACTAACTAAGAAAAAGCTACCCTCAATAGCACCTTACCCTAGCAATAATCTTTACTTGATGCCGAGATGAGTCTACGGAACGCGGAGGTTTTGCAGAAGAAGTTCCACCTTCATTAGTCTCCAATATTGTGCGGGTCACTCCACCAACCTTGAGCTTCACCTTCCTTGGCTTATTTTCAGAAATTGCATTAGAAGCACTTTCCACTTGATGCATACTAGAATTTTCACCACTCTTTCCCACGTTGACATCTAGGTTTGACCTCCTCTCAGCATCTTCTTTGGCAATGTCAGTGCTTTTCCACTTAGCTGGGGCAAGGACTCCTTCACTAGAACGCTTCATATCAGACCCATGTCCACTTCTAGAACTGTCAGCTCCGTAATACCCCCCATCAGCCTCTCCAAATATCTTGTCACCCTTCTTATTCTTCTTCAAAGACATATCAGTAGATGAATTCCTTGGAGGAGGGTTGTTCAGATAAATTTCTTTCCTACGGATGTTGGATTCACTACCTCCATCATCATCAGGAGAAAATTTCCTTGAGTTACTCAAGGATGGGTTAGGAGACAGTGGTGAGATGTCACATGACTCTGAAACCAGTTGTGCCTCAGACCGAGGTCGCCTCACTGTAGCGCTCCTTGGCCTTTTTGTGCCATTGAATCCAAGGCCTTCCAGGCCCGCCATCAGAAAGATTTAAACTTCAATCGATCACAGAAGAGCTCTTCTGAATTCTTATCTGTGATTGTAACAGAATAAAATAATTGGTAGTAACAGGAACAAAGACAGCATAATATGAAACGAAAAAATGTAGATAACTGAAAAGTTAACTTGAAAGCTTCCAGTCAAAGCTAAGTTGGATTTGTATGAGTGGAAATTAAAAATACTTGCCTCTCCCTCTTTATTAATCTAATGCTCATCACTCAACAGCATGTTAAAAAGGCAATATGTATGAATCACAGAAAACAAGAGATAACAGAATGGATAACTTCCAAATTTTATGAATCTGTCAGCAAAAGATAATTTAAAGAGATCAAAGTAATAATTCGGTGCAGCAGGAAAACTCATAAGATCTGGCAGGGACAAAGAGGAGAGAATGGGTTGTGAATGGAAGAAATAAGAGATGGTTGGACGCTGTGGTAACACAAACTGTGGATGAAACAGCGCCAGAACCAGAATTTTAGCTCTAGGTAGGGCACCAATATATAGTTGTAACCAATACAAACAATAAGAGAAACAATCAAAACAAAATGTTAGAACAAATTGATAAAAAAATCTTACAACAATCCTCTAACGGAGCTCATATTCACAATTGTTTCATGGAGTTAACAATGCCTCGTCAATATAAGTGACCAAACAATCTCTGAAACCAACTCCATTCTAGACTAAAATTACACTACTCTACTTGATCTACTTATGATTCTATGTAAACTGCAAAGCTTATCAATCAAGCTAAGAAAAACAAGAATTCTTAATAACTCTACATCCGCAGAGCAGCTCATTACCTTTTTCTCTCTCTCTTTTTTAAACAATCAAAAGAGGATCGGGAAGGAGATCGCAAGATGGGATGGTCTGGAGATGTGGGAATCAGGCGGCAATCGGCTTCAGGAGAGAAGACAAACATCGAACAGAGCTGCGGCGGGAGGGAGCGGGAAGGGCGAAGGGAATACAGGATTAGGGCTTGCGGCAGAGAGGCATATTCCAGATGCGCATGGCCGCGGCATAGATGATGAAGAGAACTAGGGCTTGAAATAGGAATTCTTCTACTCGGGGGCATCGGTCGGCGAGGGAGTCGGATGTGAATCTGCCCGTTCTCGTTCTCAACTGCATCGGACGAACCGAGCGCTAGGAATTCGTACCGGAATCGGACAAAATCGAACATCCAACAGCCGTTGATCTTCTCGTACTCAATGGCTGGATTGAAATCACGAGTTAGTAGACTCGAAACGTACGTGCCCCATAAAGCCCCACCTTCATTGCAAAATATTAGACCTGTACGGGAAGATATTTCTGTAAGGCTCTGTTGGATGATACCGTAATTTATTTTTTTTACATAATTTAAAGATGTAAGATATTTTATTGCAATGCTAAGGGAGAGAAATAAAATTATGAAAATAATATTTTTATTTATTTAAATGGAATTATTATTCAACGACAGATTCATTTTTATTCATTGTTTTTTCAATTTTTATGAAACCGTGTGGGAAAATTTTCGAAATATCCAAATTACATATTCTAATTTAAAAATTATCAAATTACGTATCTAATTCTATTTTTATCCATGTTAGTGTTCCAATCAATTGCTACAATTATAGTAGTTGAATTGATTAATTTTACCACTTTAAAAAAATAATCAATTTATATTGAAAAACTTATTGCTATATATAATAAGTCAAATTGATATTTAAGAATATTTATATAATCATAATAATTAAATAAACTCATAGGACCTAATTTCACATCATTCCGAGCCCTCTAAACTCATCAATCGATTTTGGCTGAATGAACCTAAAGAATTTCGACCAAAACTGGCTGATAAATTTAGAGAGCTCGGAATGACATGAAACTAACTCCTATAAGTTATATTTCTTATTATTATATTTATGCACTCAAACATCAATTTGACTTAATATACTGAGATCAATAATTTTTTAAACACGAATATGTTCAAAAAATCTAATTCATGTTCAAATAATCACTGTTCAATATATTGGTTAAAATGAATCTTTGCGGCTTTTTTACAATAAGGAGAATTAGACGAACATATAAGGATTGATTTTATATCATTTCGAGGTCTCTAAGTCCATCAGCCGATTTCAACTGAAACGGGCTAATGAACCTAGAGACCTCGGAATTACATAAAATCAATTTCTATGTGTTTATCTAGTTCTCCTAATTGTAAAATGCCCTCAAATATCAATTTTACCTAATATATTGAGAGCAATGATTTTTTGAACATGGATGTATATGAAAAACTAATTCATGTTTAAAAATTACTACTATCAATATATTAGATCAAATTGATATTTGAAGACATAGATATAATCACAAGAACTAGATGAATTGAGATAACCTGATTTCACTTCATTCCGAGCTTTCTACGTCCATCAACCGATTTTGGCCGAATGAACCTAATGAATTTCAGCCAAAATCAGTTGATGAACCTAGATAGCTCGGAATGACGTAAAATCAGATCCTATGAGTTCGTCTAGTTTTTATGATTATATCTATGCCCTCAAACATCAATTTGATCTAATATAGTGAAAGCAGTGATTTTTTGAACATGAATTAGTTTTTTAGATATATTCGTGTTTAAAAAATCGTCGCTCTTAATATAGTGGGAGTTAAATTGATATTTGAGGACATTTATATAATCAAGAGAACTAGATGAACAAAAAAAAAATAATTTTGTGTCATTTTGAGGTCTCTAGATCCATCAGTCGATTTTAATTTAACCTCACTATATTAAGAGCAGTGATTTTTTTAATACGAATATGTCTAAAAAACTAATTTATGTTAAAAAAAAGTCACTACTTTCATTATATTAGATTAAATTAATGTTTGAAGACATATATATAATCATAATTACTAGAGTTTCGGCTTTGGTCAATAAGCCTAAAGAGTTTTGACTAAAATCATGTATCTAGAGAACTCAGAATAATATAAAATCAGGTCATATGAGTTTGTCTGGTTCTTATAATTATATTCATACTCTTAAAAATTAATTTGACCTAATATATTGAAAGAAATATTTTTTAAATATGAATTAATTTTTTCGACATATTTATATTTCAAGAATAATATAAAATCAGGTCATATGAGTTTGTCTGGTTCTTATAATTATATTCATACTCTTAAAAATTAATTTGACCTAATATATTGAAAGAAATAATTTTTTAAATATGAATTAATTTTTTTGGACATATTTATATTTCAAAAATCATTGTTATTAATATATTGGGCTAAATTAATGTTTACGGGTATTTTTATAATCATGAGAACTAGATAAACATATAAAAAGTGGTTTTATATCATTCCGAGGTCTCTAGGTCCATTAGTCAATTTCAGCCAAATCGATTAATGAACTTAGAGAACTCGGAATGATACAAAATTAATTTTATGGATTCGTTTAGTTCTCATGATTACAAAAATACCCTCAAATATTAATTTATATTAACAATAGCGACTTTTTAAACATGAATCAGTCAAAAAAAAAAAATCGATTTAATTACTAAAAAGACATTCAATTGGTATTTTAAAATGAAAGTAAGTACATGCTTTAATAATTTTAAAATTAAAGATATATGATTTAATAATTTCAAAAACTTATGTATATGATTTGGTAAAAGTTGTTTTCTTCCCCTTTCCTTTTCCTTCGTTTTTTTTTTCTCCTTTGTATTTTTCTTTTCAGTTTCTTTCTCTTTCTTTGCTTTTCCAGAGGAATATTTCCCCTCAATGAATTAGTTTCTTTCTCCTTTCAGTAAAAAAAGACTAAATCTCATCAAGAAAATCTAGAGGCCTTAACGGAGTAGTCTGTTCGACACATCTTAGTCTTGACCGGCTTGGAGTCGTGCGAAAGCTGAACTTGGTCTCAATTATTTAAGTCGTGCTCAAGTTGCTCTGAGATGATCCAAGGTTAGACCTGACCTGATTTGGGCATGGGGTAAGATAAAACATGGCCAGTTTTGAGTCATATATATTAGTAGATTGTATATACTTTTCATTTAATTAGAATATCAATGTTAACTTAGAAATGAGTATCTTGTAGTCTAGTACTTGTTGATCCTTAGATGTCTATCATGATTACTTACATGTTGTCCCAAGAATTGATTGAAAAATATTGGGGAAAAATTAAAAGAGCATTTGGCTTTGTTTTTTCCAAAATCGTCAAAAGAGAGCTTATATCAAAAGAACACCCTATCGCTTTATGAAATGATATAACTGTCATCTAGTACTACTCATTTATAGTTCTGTAAATATTACACAGTTATAGTAAATATCATTTTATAGTTATTATAATATAGAAAACTTCTAAAAAGGTATTAAACGATATTTTTTTAACTTGAAACCTAGCCGTTCACTAAAAAAAAAAAAAAAAAAAAATCATGATTTAGGGACTAAAATCTTTCGTCCCAAATCTATAATGAATTTTGCGACGAAACAAGAAATCGTTGCAATTTAGCAACGAAAAAGTTTCATTGCCAATTCACAAAAAAAAAAAATATCTTGTAGCAAAATTTGTTGACAATTAGTGACAAAATTTGTTAATTGTAGCAGAATCTATGACAAATAAAATATTAGTTGTAAAATCTATGATGAATAAAATATTCGTTGTAAATTTAGCAACGAAAATAGTATTCGTTTCAAATTCATCAACAAATTCATAATTCGTCGCAAAATCGAGGAAAATATATGTAATTGATATAACCAATTTTGCTACAAATCCCTAAATTCATCGCAGATTGTTAAAAAAAATTAAAAATAAAAATAAAAACGTTATCACCAATTTGTATTAAAAAAAATCACTAATTTTAATATTAAGTTAAATTAACTCTCTAAGTCCCTCAACTGATTTTTGACACATTTATTTATTTATTTATTTTTTAATTTTGTAATGAATCCATGAATTCGTCACAATATTGGAAAAATATAAAAAAAAATGTATAAATGTGTTTGAAACTCGCATGTGGACCTAGAGAGTATAAAATGACATGAAATTAGTTTTTATATATTTTTCAATTCTCTTGATTATATAAATATTCTCAAATATCAATTTAACCCTATATATTAAAATTAATGATTTTTTTAACATCAAAATCATGATAAATGTTTCTGAAATCGATTGATAGACCTAGAAATTTTGGAATGACATGAAACTAGTTTCTATGTGTTCATCGAATTCTCTTGATTGTATCCATAATCTCAAACAACAATTTGGTGTAATATATTTTTTTCATAGCTAAGATAATTAGCGGGACTTTAATCGACTGATGACTTAGAAAAAATTCTAAAAAGAGTAATTGATTAAACATGTTTTAGTGATTTTGTTATTAAAAAGATCATTGTTCTCAATATATTAAGTAGAATTGATAAGGATATTTATATAATCAGGAAAATTAGATAAATACATAGTAATTAATTTCATATCATTTTGAGCTCTTTAAGTCCATATGTGAGTTTCGGACATATTTTTATATTTTTTTTTCCAATTCTACTACAAATCCATGAATTCCTCGCAAAATTGAAAAAAAAAATATATAAAAATATGTCTGAAACTGGATGAGGGACGTAGAAAGTTTAAAATGACATGAAACCCGTTCTTATATATTCATATAAATCTTTTGATTATAAAAATACTCTCAAATATAACCAAATATATAGGGTTGACTGATTTTTATAACATGAATGTATTCGAAAAATCTAATTCATATTAAAAAATTATTACTCTCAATATATTAGGTAAAATTGATATTTGAGAGCATTTATATAATCATGAGAACTAGATGAACACATATGAACTAGTTTCATATCATTATTAGCTCTCTAGGTTCCTCAATCAGTTTCAGACACATTTATATTATTTTTATTTTTTTTTCATTTCTACGATGAATTCACGTATTCATTGCAAAATTGAAAATAAATGGATTCGTCGCAAAATTTAAAAAAAAAATAAAAATATGTCCGAAACTCGCATAAGGGCATAGAAAGCTCAGAATGACATGAAACTAATTCATATGTGTTCTTCTGGTTCTTTTGATTATATAAGTGCCTTCAAATATCAATTTGACCATATATATTGAAATCAATGAATTTTTAACATCAAAATCATGATAAATATTTTTGAAATTGGTTGATGGACCTAGAGAGTTTGGAATAATATGAAACTAGTTCTTATATGCTCGTTAAATTCTCCTGATTATATTCATGATCTCAAATATCAATTTAACACAATATATTTTTTTCATCGCTAAGACAATTGACAAGACTTTAATCAATTGTTGACTTAGTAAAAATACTAAAAAGAGTTATTGATTAAATATGTTATAGTGATTTTAATGTTAAAAAATCACGACTCTCAATATATTGGATAACATTGATATTTGACAACATTTATATAATTAGGAGAACTAGATGAATACATAAAAACTAGTTTCATATCATTCGAAGCTCTATAGGTTCATATGCGAATTTCGAACACATTTATATTTCTTTTAATTTATTTTCCAATTCTTCCACAAATCTGTTGGAATCCCAAGGTTGTTTTGATGTGATCAACCAAGTTAGGTTATGTCCTGTGGTGTTTTAACCTTGTGTCTAAGTATGCAGGAGCTTAGGAACATAAGAAGTCGAGCAAAAGACACAGCTAGCGAGAAGGATGGCACGGGAGAGAGTCAACGGGCTCGGTGCGTCCAAGGGACGAGGTGCTGCGAAAGAGTACGCGGGCGGACGAGAAGAAAGCGTGCGACGTTTCCGAGGGACGAGAAGCCAGAGCGGAAGGTTGCTCATGAAGGCCGAAATTGGGTTCGGGTGAGCCTTATTTCGGTTGGACGAAATCACCAAAGCGAGCAGAGCGGAGGATCTGGACCGAGGCGAGCAGAACAGAAGCAGAGAGCCTAGACCGCAAAAAGTCAACAATGTTGACTTTAAGGGTCCGGGCGCCCGGAACCCTTCCCGGCGCCCGAAATGCGACTTTGATCAAATCACGTTTGACCGTGATCTGTTGCGAAGGGGATAAAATTTTATCCCCTTCCAGGCGCCTGGAACCCTCTAGACGCCCCGACCAAGGTTATAAATACAGCCTTGATCCAGAAGCTTTTAAATCAATCAAGCAATCACTGTAACAACACTTACGCGCTTTCCTTTTTTGTTTAGCTTCTTTCTTTCTGTGCTTACACTGCTGTAAAAGAGGCTTCTCCTCCTGAAGGAGAATTTAGTGTGATCATCTTCCTTGGATTAACAACCTCCCTATTTGTAACCAAGTAAACTCCGATGTCTCTTTTCTTTTAAGTTCAGTCTTTAATTATTTATGCAAGTGTTTCTTTAAGTTCGAGAAGAGTATTTTTTTATTTTGTGTAGGGCTATTCAACCCCCCTTCTAGCCGGCCCAACCGGTCACAACAAGTGGTATCAGAGCCAGGACACTTCAGGAGGACTAACTGCCGATCGAAGCAAAGACGATGACCGGACTAAGCATATGCCCGCCGAAGTTCGAGGAGGCTCCTTAGGTAGCTCCTTATTAAGTCTACGACAGTTTATAAAATGGGGAGGAGGCTCTTGAGATAAATAACCTCCCTCCCTTAGCTGCTGAAAAACACCATCTACAAAATGGTTTAGGGTCCCTATGATGCGTCACACATATTCACCCTTAAAACCTAGAGAATCCAAGTATGATAAGCGCTTATTCTCCCAACGCTCTTCTTCATCTTCCTTGTAACTTTGTAGCTCAACCTGTAGACTTGACACCTTGTCTTTAAAAGAGTCCATTTCTTTCTTAACCTATTCTAGCTCCTTTGAAAGAGAAGCTATCTCTGCTTCCGGGGTCTTTATTTATTCTTGTCCTTGTAGCAAAGCAAAGTCCTTTGAGGCGGAGTCATGTGCATGTTCAGAAGAAAAGACATTGTGAAATTTTCTCACCTTTTCTAGGATAATGGCTTTATGGGTAAGATTCGAGAGGGCTTTTTCTTTTAAAGAGGTTTCCATCCGAAGTCGAGAATTTAATCCATCCATTTATAACTCCAAGGTCTTTTTCTCATCTTCTTTGGTCTGCAATAATTGGTGGTGATGTTGCAAATCTTTTTCTAGAATAGGCACCTGTTGAGCTTGGGAATTTACTATCTCCTGCAACTGAGTGAGCTCATTGCTAGGAGGAGGAGGCACGATTCGCAACTCCCTTGTTTGGTTCTTCAAAGTATTATTTTCTCTTTCTAAGGTCGTAGCTAGGTGGCCCATATGTAGACTCGAAGCAAAAAACTGAACAGAATAATAACTCAATTATATGGGGTGATTATAAATTAATAAAATATAAATAAAACACTTACAATAGTAGCCTGGCAATTGTGATGGTTAGCACGATTAGAAATACTCGCCCCCTTTATGAATGTCTGGCTTTATAGCCATGAATCAGCTAGGAGACCTTGTAATTGAAGGAGGTTATAAGTAGCAGGGATAGAGGTCTGCTCCAATTGAGAGGGTAATCCTTGAGCTTGCTTAAATAGAGAAGAAGGAAGAGTAGACGCTGAAGGCCCTACAGAGGAGGAAGGTGTTGGTGCAATTTCCAGTAGGTCAAGGTTGACCTAGTTGACCAAGCGTAAACCTTGGTCATGGTTTCGATGTTTGACAATACAAGAAGACATGTAGACATGGACAATGCAGGTGCAGTTGTCCATGCGGAGAGATACTGGTCAGGGTCTGATCAGGTTGGATGAAGAAGAGTCAAGTAGGTCAAGGTTGACCGGATATTTGACTGGGAAGTCCCAACTGGGATGTTAGGCAGTTCGAAAAATCCTGGTGAGTGAAGCCAGGCAGTTCGGAAAGTGCTGGTGAGTGAAGCCAGGCAGTCGGGAAAGACCTGGTGAGTGAAGCCAGGTGAAAATCCTAGTGAGTGAAGCTAGGTGAAAGTGAAAGTCCTGGTGAGTGAAGCCAGGCAGTTGGAGAAAGTCCTGGTGAGTGAAGCTAGGCAGTTGGGAAAGACCTGGTGAGTGAAGCCAGGCAGGGGATCGGAAAGACCTAGTGAGTGAAGCTAGGCAGTTTGGAAGTCCTGGTGAGTGAAGCCAGGCAGGGGATCGGAAAGACCTAGTGAGTGAAGCTAGGCAGTTTGGAAGTCCTGGTGAGTGAAGCCAGGCAAGGGAAATCCAGATGGGTCAAGGTTGACCAGACATCTGGTGAAAAGTCCAAGCAGGGAGCTTGGCACGGGAAAAGTCCAAGTATGGAGACTTGGCACGGAGAAGACCAAGATGGAGACTTGGCACGGAAAGTCGGAGAGGGCTCGGTAGCTCGTTCTCCGGACTGTGGTCAGAGAGGGCTCGGTAGCTCGTTCTCTGGACCGGACGAAGTCGGAGAGGGCTCGGTAGCTCGTTCTCAGGACCAAGTAGGGTTTAGGGCCGGGAGCTCTAAACCTGGATCGGTCTGGTGACCGATCCAGTGATACGCTGGGTTATCTGATCGGTCTGGTGACCGATCAGTAACCAAACAGAAGCATTCTGTTGCTTATCTGATCGGTCAGCAGACCGATCAGTGATCGATCAGTAGCATACAGTGAAGTTCCTGATCGGTCTGCAGACCGATCAGGAGACGATCACAAGGAGATCACCTTCGGGAGGGAAAGGTCCTGATCGATCATGGGACCGATCAGGGAAGGACCTGATCGGTCCATGACCGATCAGGGAAGGGCCTGATCGGTCTTGTGACCAATCAGGACCCTTGTGGACCGATCAGGATGAAGCCTGATCGGTCCACGTCCTAGCTGTTGCGTAGCAACGGCTAGTTTCTTCTGCGTCTTCTTCGCAGGTTATAAAAGGAGTTCGAGGGTCTGTACAGTAATGCTTGCTTCTTCTTCTTCCTGCTGAGTTCTGCTGAGCTCTTGCTGCCGAAGCTTCGGGTGAGCTTCCTGCTGGTTTTCTAGCTGAGCTTGGATCCGAGAAGTTGCTGCTTCATCAGGATTCCAGTCGGCAACGAGAAGGCAAGCAAAGGGTTTTACATTTCGATTGTTCTTGTTTGCTTTCTCTACTGTTGTACTCCTTATTGCTGTTGCAAAGAGATTGTGGCGAGGTTTCTCCACCCACAAGGAGTATTTATTAGCCGGTTCTCCGGGGACTCATCCACCGACGGATTGGTAGGCTTCGTCCACCTTACGGACACGCCGAGGAGTAGGAGTCTCATCTCCGAACCTCGTTACATCGACGCGTTGAGGTTTGATCTTCTTGTTTTCGTTTCTTATTTTTATTTTCCGCTGCGCTAACCCTAATTTGTAGAAAGAAATGCGAAGATTTGGGGCGGCTATTCACACCCCCCTCTCTAGCCGCGACCATCGATCCTAACAGAAGGAAGAGGAGTGGAACTAGGGAGAGCAGCTAGTGAAGGAGAGGGAATTGAAGTTGATAAGGCAGAAGTCGCGGGGTTTGGACTTGATCCAGTGGGAGCACTTGAAGGAGAAGAGATAGAGGATATCCTACATGGTGTCCTCTTGGCTCTTGCTCTAGATGAAAAAGAAGCAAAAACTAGAGGAAGAAGCGGGAGAGACGTAGGCACATCAGGAACCATTTCAGGAGTAGAGGTAACTGGAAGAATAGCATGAGACATAGGAATGAGTAGACCCAACCTCATCATGTAAAGAGCTAAATTGGAACGAATATGTATATAAGGCATTGGTTCCTTACCTCTCTCATAAGAAATCTCGCAGGGAACAATGGGGACCTGCTCAAGAGTAGCAAAAGTATCTCGAAGGGGAGTGTCCCTAACGATCTTCGGTCTCTTAACGACAAACGAGCTTTCTTCCTATGAAGAAGCATAAATCCCTTCAATTGGTTCATCAGGAGGAAGCAGGCCAAGAGTCGAAATAGTAGGATTGGAGTGATGAGCCTGTAATAATTCCTCTCCCAACTTATTCAATGATGATTTGTTCAGTGTTGCGTTTTTATACATAAGAGCTGGGAGAAGGACATCGACTGAGAAAAATGGAAACCATACATCAGTACAGAAAATAATTAGGAAATAACGAACAAGCACACTTAAAAAGGTATCCAACTTACCAAATGAAATCTTTAAAGCAGTGTCAACTTGGCTTAATCCAAAGGGAAACAATAGACCCTTCGCAATTAACGCTGGTAGGTAGAATTTAGCACCCTTCAATTTTAATAAGGAAGAGTGAACGGTAAGGTCTGCAAGAATATCTTTTGAATTGGGTGGAGGAGAAAGATTGTGTATCCAAGCTATGAGGAGAAGGAAGCCGTAGATAGAAAAGTTATATCGTCATTCTTCTTGTGCGGGAATTCTATTAAATAAAATAGTTTTAGGGCAAGACTGGAACTTGAAAATGTTGGAGTGTATACTAAAAGCCTAGCTTTTGTAAATATTTATTTTTGAAATAAAAGAATCACATTCGTCAATATGTACATTTATTTGTTAAATGTAATTGTTCAATTAATTTATATAGTAGACAAAATGGTGTGTGGTGTGACACACAGAAGATTATGTTGTCGGTTCTTTATAAATTATAAACAGTTGCTCACGACTAAGATGGAAAGGAATAAACCATCGGAATAGTCATAGTGTAATTAAGTATTAGTTTATCTTGATTAATAAATTACACTAGTACACTTTAAGTGTATTGAGTAGGACCATTTAGGTAAGTTCTTTTTGTACTGACTTAATAAAAGAACTAAACCTTAGTTATTATGGAAGTGTGTGCTCTTAATCTTAATCCTAATATAATAACAAGCACATATATTTAATATTTATTTCTTTGACTTATCAAAGGGTGAGGTTTAGCTCGATAAATCAATATGCCCGATAAGTTGGGAAATGATATTACTTATAGTGTGTGTTGTTGATTATAGAAGGAATCTGTGTCCTAATTATCTAGGTTGAGAATGTCCCCAAGAGGAGCTCATAAGGATTGCCATGTTAAACTCTGCAGGTGGACTTAGTTCGACATGACAATGAAGTTGAGTGGTACTATTCTTGGAGCTAGATATTAATTAAGTGAGTTGTCAATAACTTACTTAATTAGTGGACATTTGTAATCTTAAACACAGGGAGACTAACACACTCATGATAAGAAGGAGCTCATAATGTAATTTGGGATTGGTGCAGTAGTGTGATAATAACTCTATAGTGGAATGAGCTATTATCGATGAACTTGAGTTGTGTGTTCGAGGCGAACACGGGATACTCAAGCTCATCAGAAGGTCAAAACCAATTTCTCCTCTAGGACCCTGTCGTAGTTTCATTATAGCCTCAAGTTCATTCAAATGTAAGGCTCTTCTTGGTATCTAAGAAGGGGGCCGGTCCAATGCTTGGTGACCAAGCAAGGGTCGACCACACCCTCTTCTATAGGGGTCGACCCTTTGCTTGGTGACCAAAAAGGGAGGGTTGTTTTGAATTTTTAAAATATTCTATTTGTAGAAAACTATAAGCTTAAAAGAGATATTTTAATTTTTAAAACTTTTCTTATTTGAATTAGGTCATATGTTTTAATAGAGAGTTTTAAAAGTTTTAAAACTTTCATTTTTTAACCATCCTCATGGTTTAAGAAAAAAAAGGAAGATAAGTTTTAAAATTAAAATTTTCTATCATCATGTTAAAAAAAAAAATTTTATAAGAGAAGTTTTAAATTTTAAAACATGGTTTTAATTTTTAGAACTTTTCTTTTTTAACTCTACTTTAGAAAAGAGAGCTTGTAAATTTTATAAGAGGATTTCTTCTTGTAAAATTTTAAAAAATATATTTCCTTTTTTCCCTTTATGAGGTGGTCGACCACCTTGCTTGGTGCCCAAGCAAGGGGCCGACCATAATTAAAATTAAAAAATCATCACAAAATTAATATTGGTGATTGATTCAATCAAAAGGAAAGAAAAGGAAAAATGAAAAGGGGAAAAGGAAAAACTAGAGGATAATTTTATTTTTTGCAAAAAGTTTTTCCTTATTTGCCTTGGACAAGTAATATAAAAGAAGGGGTGAGGAGACCTCATGAGATAACAATTCTTATTCTCTTGCTTGGAGATCATCAAGTGACCGACCCTCTCTCTCTCCCTTCTCTTTTCCCTTTTGCTCTCTTCTCCTTGGTGGTGGTGGTGGCCGGTTTTTAGAAGAAGAGGAAGGACGCTTTTGGGTGGTGTTCATCTTGGAAGATCGTCGCCTACACGACGTCTAAGGCGAGACGAGGAATACGACAGAAGATCTCGAGGTCATTAGCTTACAAAGAGAAGATATAACTAGTAGTTTTCTTCCGCATCATACTAGTTATTTTCTTTGTAAGAATTCTAAATACAAAAGACAATTAGATCTAGTTTATCGAATTTATTTTTCGAGTTTATGTTTTTTTCTTTTTCAAATTTGTGATTTGATTGTTCCTTTTGGTTAACCTAGAGTTATTTTAGGAAATTAAATATTAGCTTTTCTTAAAAGGCTTTGTCTAAGCGGTGGTGGTTGCTCTCATATCCAAGAAGGCCATGTACTTCGCCATGCAGTCCTGGAAGTCAATTTTAGAAATTAATATTTAATAGAATTAATAACATAGGTGGATTTGAATCAATAGTGTTAAGTTCCGCTTGCGATTCAAATCTAAACCATTAAGAACAGATAAGTTAAATTTGGAATCAATGATGTTAAGTTCCGTCCGCGATTCCTAATTTAACTTCTAAAGAACACAATAGGTTATTTAAGGAAAGGTTCGACACTTGTATAAAAAATTTTGTACAGTGGAACCGGTATGTTTTCCTATGACTAACCAACAATTGGTATCAGAGCTAGGGTTTGCCTCTGTGTGTTTAGAATTCAAATAGGTTATGCACATGTCATACATAATTTAGGCAGGATAATAATAGGATGTGCTAACTCTTTGGTTGCAGGCTCCAACTATTATGTCATTTAAATATTGTGTGTGATTGGACCCTTGGACATGTCAAGGGCATTATTTTGTGTGCATAATTATATGTATCAAATACTGCAGGAACTATATTATTTTTAGAATTTTATTTTTTGTTTGATTTAGAATACATGTACATTCCTTTATGAAATATAGGATCGATATTTATAAAATTTTATATTTGTCGCGAATCGTATCTTAGTGAGGCGTGGTACTTTTGGAGCACCAGAGGCACAGCGGAATAAGAAGCAAGATGGATGCGACGACTCGACACGATGGCGGTGGCTAAAGATGGCAGCAGCTAGGATTGGAGCACATGGAGGACAGTAACAGAAAAAGGCCATAATAGTTAGAAAATAATTTCCATATTTATTGCTTTTATTTACTGTGATGTGTGTGTATGCATGTGATGTATGCTAGGATAGTTTAAAATTCCTCACTTTAAATAACTAAGTGGGAGAGGGATTTTAATAAATCTCATGGTCTCCATTACTAGTTTGTAAGTGATGCAACAAGCTTGCGTGTTGGCTATGAGTGCCTCCCTCCACAACGGATGGGTTTGTTGCGGATCACTAGATCAAATTTCCTTAATAGATGGTTATAGGAAATTATTTAGGAGTGTGTGATCTTCTCCAATTGAAGGGGCACAATCCTATTTAATGGACTTAGCATCAAGTAATGGTATACACTTAGACGCATTCAATAGTATCCTTCCTAACGGAGTCACTGCTATTGTATTGTGTGACCAAAGTGAAACCAACTATTAAATTTATTTGTCATAAAGTTAGGATGACAAGATAATAAAATTAATGGGTCACACCCTCCTCTTACAAATGTTGAATTTGTATACGTCCACACTAACGTGACATGCAATATTCACGGTGATTTGAGGTGTTGGTTAATTTAAAATAGTATTGTTTGAGAAATCAATATTATTCTAAATTTAGAGTCTTGACTAAAGTTTATTTTTTTAATTCTTAGGATGACTTTCAACCCACTGGCCATTATACTGAAAGAGAACAAACTTATTAGTCCCAACTATATTGATTGGAAAAGAAACCTGGACATTGTACTGACTGAGGCTTGCCCTGATACACCTGACGGTGACTCTACCCCAGAGGAGATTAAGTATCATAAGAAATGGGTAAAAGCTGATGAGATGGCATGGTGTTACATTTTGGTATCAATGTCAAATGTATTGCAACCTCAGCATCAAGATTTACCAACAGCTTATTATATAATGAACAATATCAAGAAACTCTTTGGGCACCAGAGTCGGACTGCTAGGTAAGAGGCAATGAGAAAATTAATGACAGCCAACATGTCTGAGGGGACGCCCGTAAAGGATCATATCATCAAATGATGGCCTATCTGAATGAAATACAAGTTCTTGGAGGAGATATAGATGGGGAAACCCAGGTCGATATAATTCTCCAAACGCTACCAAGAAGTTTTGAGCAGTTCCGCCTGAACTATAACATGAACAAAAGAGAGTATACGTTGGTGGAACTTCTGACAGAATTACAGATAGCAGAAGGTATATTTCGTCAAAGTTCTCAGATTCACTATGCTGAAAATGGTTCTACTTCTAAGCCAAAAGGCAAGAAGAAAAAGAAACAGGTCTTTCAGCAAAGAGAGTGAATAAACCTCAGGGACAAAAAGTTGGAATGAAGAAGCCGAAGGGCAAGTGCTTCATCTACAAGCAGTCAGGACATTGGAAGGCGGACTGTCCTCGTAGAAATCAGAACAATAAAGGTATATCTCATGCTCTAGTAGTTGAAACATGTTTAGCGGTGCTATCTACCAGCACTTGGTGTGTAGATACGGGAGCCACTGATCATGTGTGCAATTCTTTGCAGGGGTTCCAAGAAACCCGACGACTATTTAAAGGAGAGATAACCGTCTACATGGACAATGCTACTAAGGTGGCGGCTGTTGCAGTGGGAGACGTCAACTTATCTTTTGATAGGAATAGAAATTTGGTTTTAAGAAATTGTCTTTATGTATCCAATTTTAGAAAGAATTTAATTTCTGATCCGGCGGTAAGAATGGGGGACCCACTTTCTGAAGGGTCCCAGCCTGAGGACGGATGGAGGGCTGACTAAGCGGGTAATGACCGCGTCAAAGCAGTTAAGCAGGTCCGAGCGGAGCCAGAGATAACCTAGCCATAGGCTTGGGTTTCCGACGCCAAGGCGAGAGGACTGAATGGCCGAGCGGGTGTCTGCCCGGCTGGAACCGAAGGGCCGAGCGGATGGTCCGTTCGGCCAGGATAAGGGCGAGGATACAAAGGTTAGCCGAGAGGCCTATTCGTTCGGCTCGGGATATGGGATGTCAGCAAAGGCATATCTGATGATTATGCCGTACACAAGATTTCACGATAGTGGGTCTTGTCGTCACATCATGGAGAGGTCGATACAGTAGCGGTATGGACGATAGAGGGTCTTGCCGTCACATCATGGAAAGGTCGATACAGTAGCGGTATGGCCTTATGGATGCCCTTCTGACAGACCCATACCTGGGCATGGTCGAAAGCAGGTGATTGCTTTGATTGGCGCGCCCAGGCTCCTTCGAGAGGTCTATATAACTTCACCGGAGGTACGCTGGTCTGAATCTCTGAAGCCACCTCTTTGTTATTCCTCGCCTGACTTGAGCGTCGGAGGGCCGTCGCCGGGACACCCCTCCCGGCTCGATTTTATTGCAGGTTCGCCGGAGCACTCGAGGATCCAGCAGGGAGCGTCACATCCCCAGCGTCCGTTGACTCCTGGTTCGGACAGGATCAATTTGGCGCCGTTTGTGGGAACGCACCTGCATCCGAGCAAAGGCAATGGACGAGGCTGGAAGACTGCATACCGTGGTACTCTCACAAGAAGAATTGGACGCTATAGTCGAGGCGAGGGCAGCCAAGATAGTGGCGCAGCAAAAGGAGAAAGCACAAGCTGAGCGAGCGTAACAGCAAACAATCTCGGCTTCAGCAGGCCGGGCGGCGCAAGCAGACCGCCCGGAATATGTTTCAACAGGAGGGTTCCCTCAGGCACTCTTCCGTACTCCCCCAGAAATCGCACCTGCTCACGGGGAGCAAGGATCTTCATCTGATGAGCCTCCCGTTCGGGATCATAGGAAGGGCAAAGCTCCCCGAGCGAACGCACCGCCCGAGCAGGCTCACCGACAGTTCTCTGAAGCCATACATCGGGATCCGTTACCAAAATACTATACACCACCGCCGATCGGAGCTTACAATGGGACGACCGACCCCGACGATCATTTGGGGAAGTTCGACAGCATCGCCACCTTGCATCAGTACTCCGATGGCGTAAAGTGCCGAGTATTTCTCACCACTCTATTGGAATCCGCACATAAGTGGTTTCGGAGGTTGCCGGACGGCTCTATCACTAGTTTCCAGGAGTTCCGAACGGCATTTCTTCATCACTTTGCGAGCAGCCGACGTTATCAAAGGACCAGCGTCAGCCTGTTCACCATCAAACAAGAACCAAGAGAATCTCTCCGGGCGTATATACAGAGATTTAATCAGGTAGCGGTGGATATCCCCACAGCCACCTCGGAGACAATGGTGGACGCATTCACGCAAGGCCTCGCGGAAGGGGACTTCTTCCGCGCGCTCATTCGCAAACCGCCCAGAGACTACGACCACATGCTACACCGAGCGAATGAGTATATAAATGTGGAAGAGGCGGAGGCTGCCCGACGGAAGGGAACCCATGCCGAACAGAAGCAGCCCGCTGCCCATCAGCCACCAAGAGGACCAAGAGTTGAGGCATCCCGGGCACATCATGCGAAGTCCCCGGTGGTCCAAGAGGTAGCGGCCGAGCGGAAGCATCGACTGCCCCAGTCATTTCCCTCAAAAGCAGATGCTTCGTCTCCCGAATTCAACTTATAGCAAGCCCCTCTTCTGGAACCTCAAGAGCGGGAGTTTGATGTCAAGCGATGAATTGACTACATAGGAGAAAGATGGGTAGACGGGCCGTCGAGCGGATGAAGATCCAAGCAACCGACTCAATAAAGTAGACCCCGAGCCGTTCGGCCGGGAGTACGTTATCCGAGCTGGGAGCTCGAGAGCGAAGGCCCCCGAGCTGATCGGCCGGGAGGTTTATATCCGAGCTGGGAGCTCGAGAGCGAAGGCCCCGAGCTGCTCAGCCGGAGGTATATTGTACGAGCCAAAGGCTCAATTCCGAAGACCCCGTGCCGTTCGGCCGGAGGTAAATTATCGGAGCAAAGCGCTCGACGACGAAGGCCCCGAGCTGCTCAGCCGGAGGTATATTGTACGAGCCAAAGGCTCGATTCCAAAGACCCTGTGCCGTTCGGCCAGGTAAACGTTGTCCAAATTAGGCTTAAAAGCCCGACGAGCTCCGTCGTTAAAGATCGAGAGCCGCGTCGACTGGCTATAAATATCCGCGCCGACGAGCTCCGTCGTTAAAGATCGAGAGCCGCGCCGACCGGCTATAAATATCCGCGCCGACGAGCTCCGTCGTTAAAGATCGAGAGCCGCGCCGACCAGCTATAAATATCCGAGCCGACGAGCTCCGTCGTTAAAGATCGAGAGCCGCGCCGACCGGCTATAAATATCCGAGCCGACGAGCTCCGTCGTTAAAGATCGAGAGCCGCGCCGACCGGCTATAAATATCCGCGCCGACGAGCTCCGTCGTTAAAGATCGAGAGCCGCGCCGACCGGTTATAAATATCCGCGCCGACGAGCTCCGTCGTTAAAGATCGAGAGCCGCGCCGACCGGCTATAAATATCCGCGCCGACGAGCTCCGTCGTTAAAGATCGAGAGCCGCGCCGACCGGCTATAAATATCCGCGCCGACGAGCTCCGTCGTTAAAGATCGAGAGCCGCGCCGACCGGCTATAAATATCCGCGCCGACGAGCTCCGTCGTTAAAGATCGAGAGACGGTCCGGCGTCTATAAACCCTCCGGCCGGGAAACCGGGAGATGAGCCGGCGTCTATAAATCCCCGAGCAGAAGACCGACGAGCTCCGTCGTTAAAGATCGAGAGCCGCGCCGACCGGCTATAAATATCCGCACCGACGAGCACCGTCGTTAAAGATCGAGAGTCGAACCCGCGACCGTGAGCTTACTGGACGAAACTAAGGACGCCAAATAACGAGCGTTCGCAAGTACTAGATTGATTAAGTCCAATCGGCCATCAGTTTGCCAATACTTCGCATTCACTGAATGCAAACAACATAGCCAAGCGCTAAACGATTTCGAGGAAAACAAGTCAACTGATTAACCTGATCGGTCGTCTAGTGGGGAACATGTGGAGCTTAACTGACTCTACGGATAAGCACCAAACAGACAAAAGAAGGGCAATGAAAGGCAAACAAAAATACAAGCAAAGGAACACAACTAGGCCGAGCGGCGCGTACAAAAATTTTACATCCGCAAAGCGGATGAAATACAGAAAGTACTTGGAAGAACTCGCCTCACTCCGGGTCCTCAAAATTAAAAAAGGCGTCCAGGATTTCGTCAATCATAGCCGCCAGATCTGAAGAGGGAATGCTCAGGTCAGCAGGAAGGTGCCCTCCCTTCTTCCAGTACGCCGTAGTGACCTTGACCGCCTCGGCGAAAGTTGAGGAGACGTTGCCACCAAATTTCGTCCAAACCGCTCCGAGCGGGCTGCTGCTAGGCGACTCGGCTCTCCCTCCTTGTACTTTCTGAGCGCCGCTCGGGAGGCAATTAGTAAATCTTGGAGAACTTTTTGGTCCACCTCCGCTTTAGTGCGTTCAGCTGAGCGCCCATCCCGTTCGGCAGTTAATTGGGCTTCCAGATCCTTAGATTGCTGATCTAGGGCTCGGACTTCAACTTTCATCTTGTCCAGATCAGCGATCGCCCGCTTCTTCCGGCTACTGGCGCGCTTCATGTCTGCGTCACGTTTCTTCACCAGGCCTTCAAGTCGAGCCACCTCTGTAGCCAGGTCGGCGGCCTTCTTCTGTTCGGCCTCACGGGCTTGTTTCTCCCGCTCGGCCGATGGACCCCCCGAGACTTGGAGTTTTTCCATGAGATCCTCCAGCTCGGCCAGCCGATGGCTAGTGGCGATTTGCTCCGCCCAATGCTGTAAGTGAAATAATAAAATCAGAAACCAAACAGTAGCATGGCGTAGGAAGAAAAATGAACCTACCTGAGTGACCTGCTGCATGTGGTTATCGTCGAGCTGCTTGGGCGTCATGAGGGCCACCCGAATCTGGGTGTCCTCGAAAAGTTTGGCGAGCGGGCCCGTCAAGGTTATTTCATGAACGGGGCTTGATTGCCGATCGGCAGACAATAAATATTCCTCCGATGGGAATCGAAGGGTAGTCTTGATGGTCGGGTGGCCGGCCGGCACTTCCTCAGCCGTAGTTGCCTGGCCCGAGGACTCCCCTATGGTTGAAGTCTCGCCCAACCGTCGTAAGCGACGACGAGTCCGTGGAGGAGAGCCAGAAGGCTGTGCGGTGGGCGAGGCCACGGGGGTCCTGATCTGCGACGGCGTGCGATCTGGCGAAGCGATCTCGATCGGCGCCTGTGGTTCGCCCTCTGGGGTCGGCAGAAGGCTGGAGTCCCTTCGACGTTTCCGCCGAACTTCCAGTAGTGAACCCCCGGCCTGGGGGATTCCCAGCTCGGCTGGAGCAGAGGAAACAGGATCCGCCTCAACCTCCGTTGAAGCGGATTGGGTAACTTCTATTTCAGGGGCGGACTGCGTCCCCCCCTTGTTGGGTTTTTCGGGCTGCGAAAACCACTTTTCGCGTCGCGGAAACCCCGAATCGCCCAAGCCACGGATCTCGTGCAAGGTAAAACCGAACGAAAATACGAGTACGAGTTTGAAAAACTTTAATCTACAGTAGATCTACATAAAGATAAACCATTTATACCTTTGATGCGATGCCCTTCGCGTTCCCGCTCGTCCAAATGATGCCGGATCTCAAGACCGTCAAGCGCCGGTCCTCTAGAAGTATCCACACGGACACACTAGATGGAGATGACCAAAAAAAAACCAAGGTGTGCTAGCACCTATGTGGTTCGGCCAAGGGAGGAGAGGGAGAGGGAGAAGGAGGAAGATGCACACAAGTGAATGAAAAATGAATTTTTTTCACCCAAAAAACCAAGTGGCCGGCCACTTTTCAAAATTCACATTAATTGCATTAATTGCAATTAATATGAAACCATAAAATCACATTAATTGCATTAATTGCAATTAATATGAAACCATTAAGAGAGTGGCTTTGTAACTTCCATGAGGTGGCACCCATGATGATGTGGAACATCATTATTGGTCCACCTAATGCCAACTCACCAATGAGGTGGCAAAAATGTCAAGTCAAAATTGACCTTTGGTCTTCCTTCTCAAGTCAAGTCAAACTTGACTCAATCTCTACCATGGTGGATCTAATCCAATCATTTGATTCGAGCTAACTTAATATAATGAATCTAATTCATTAAATTAAATTGATTCAATGAGTCAAAATCTAAATTAGACTCATTTAACACATGAATCAACTTGAGTCGAACTCAAGTTAGCCCAATTAGGATTACTCTTAATCCAATTTGATTCATCAAATGAATCTAATCCTCTTGGTTCATCATATGAACCTAATCTCCACCTAATTGTCCTAAGTGTGTGACCCTATAGGTTCTTGTAACGTTGGCAATGCCCTAAACCCATTTAGGAGCATAAGTAATGAGCGGTATCTAGCAACACATCATTACTACCCAAGTTACAAGAATGTCGAGATCCGACATCACCTTGTGACTACCAATTGTGACTACTCACAAAATAATGACAAGTGTCCTTCTATCCTAGACATCTAGATTGATCAATATGAGGCATAGACCGTGTCATCCTCTAATCAATCTAAATCTTGAACTCAAGTTAGACTCACTCGATCAAATGAGCTCAACATCTAATGTTGACTCATTTGGGCATGACCATGCGCTTAGTGGTCTCACTCTATCAAGAATAGCGATGTCGCTCCGTCATATGGGAGGATAGATCCCATCTACATCACTCACATCCCTCTGCATAATTGTTACATACCCAGGAATCGCCTTTATAGTCCACTCGATTACGTGACGTTTGATGAAACTAAAGTACATAACTCCTTATGTAGGGATCCATGGTGACTTCAGGTCTAAGGACTAATAGTCATACTAATAGCCACATGAGAAAGTATATGACACTCATATAACGATCCATGATACTTTCTCATGGCGGGTCATTCAATATACATTCTCTAATGCACCCATGTGTCAGCTTGATATCTCTATATCCATGACTTGTGAGATCAAGTCATCGAGCTGACCTACATGCTAGTCTTATTGTATTAACATTGTCCCTGAATGCTAATACTCGACTAGGAATGATTTATAGTAGTGTTCCCTATATCATCTCACTATCGATTCAACTAATCGATTGATATAGGTATGAACCTTCTACTCAAGGACGCTATTATACTTAGTCTATTTGGCACTAATATAAATAAGTATAATAACCAAACAAATGCCTTTATTAATATACAAGAATATGATATACATGAGTCCATACAATCATCAAATGATTGGCTCTAGGGCTCTAACTAACAATCTCCCACTAGTACTAGTGCCAATCAGTATAGGCTCTAAGGCCTAAAGACCTAGTGTGACCATCATGCTTCCTCTGTGCCAAAGCCTTGGTCAAGGGATCTGCGATGTTAGCCTCTGTAGGTACTCTGCAAATCTTCACATCTCCTCTATCGATAATCTCTCGAATGAGATGGAGGCGCCGTAGTATGTGCTTGGTCCGCTGGTGTGAGCGAGGTTCCTTCGCCTGTGCTATAGCTCCATTGTTGTCACAATAGAGCTCAACTGGGTTAGCGATGCTATGAACCACCCCAAGTTCAGTGATGAACTTGCGGATCAAGCGCCTCCTTTCGCCCGATGCGCAATATACTCGGCCACATTGTAGAATCACATCGTATCCCTTGAACTCTTCCACCGACACCACCACTAATGCAAAATACGAACCACATCGCGATCGGTAATCATCCCGATCGGTCTGGAATCACCGTAACCCTTTACGGTTAGCTCATCATTGCCTCCATATATCAAGAAATATTCTTTAGTCCTTCGTAAGTACTTAAGAATATTCTTGACCGTATCGAGTGACTTTCACCTGACTGGTATCGCTCGTCATGCTCAAAGCATACGAGACATCGGTCGAGTACACAAGGATGGCGTACATGATCGATCCTATGGCTGAGGCATAAGGGATCGATCCATGCGGTCTCTCTCTCTCTAGAAGAGGGACCTTGAGTCTTGAAGACTCACGCCATGTGACATCGGCAAAATCCTTCTTGGAGTTCGCATGGCAAACCAAGAAGTACCTTGTCAATATATGTACTCGACTTAGGCCAAGCAATCTCTTAGATCTATCTCTATAGATCTGTATCCCTAGAATGCGGGATGCCTCACCTAAGTCCTTCATTGAGAAGCAACTCCCTAGCCAGGTCTGACTCAAGCATAGGGATGTCCTTCCCAATGAGTAGTATGTCATCCACATATAATATGAGGAAGACAACTATGTCCCTACAACCTTCTTGTAGACACAAGGCTCATCTTCGTTCTTGATGAAACCAAACTGCTTTGATCGCATCATCAAATCGAAGATTCCAGCTCGAGAAGCTTGCTTTAGTCCATAAATGGACCTATGCAGCTTGCTACTCTGCTAGTATCTGTGGATCTACAAAACTCTCGGTTGTGTTATGTACACATCCTCGAGTAGGTTTCCATTCGGAAAAGCGGTTTTGACATCCATCTGTCATATCTCATAGTCATGGTAGGTGCAATAGCAAGCATGATCCGAATGGACTTAAACATCGCCATGGAGAAAATGTTTCATCATAGTCAATACCATGAATCGCTTGAAACCTTTAGCTACCAAGCGACCCTTATAGATAAGTCCATCCATTGGTCTTTCTCTTAAAGACCCACTTGCACCCAATGGGTTTTACCCTTGGTGGATCAACCAAAGTCCATACTTGGTTGGTGTACATGGATTCTATTTCGGATCTCATGGCTTAGCCATTTCTCGAATCTGGTCTCATCACAGCTTCTTGATAGGTGGTAGGCTCATCCTCTATGAGCACAATGTCATCATGGTCGGACAAGAGAAATGAGTATCTCTCGGGCTGACGACGTACCCTGCGAAGAGGTATGTCTACATGAACCGGTTGTTGTTCCTCAACTCCTTGTGGAACAACATCATCCACAACACTTTGTGGTTCCAGTTCAATTTCCATCGTGGCATTAGTACTATTGTTCGCATCTTGAACTTCTTCAAGATCGAACGCCGCCCCACTAGTCTTTCTAGAAACAAAGTCCCTTTCTAGAAAGACCCGATCTTGCCACAACTACCTTGTGCTGACTGGAATGTAGAAGTAATATCCCTTAGTTTCCTTGGGATATTCGATGAAATAGCACTTGTCAGATTTGGGTCCTAATTTGTCTGAGACTTGACGTCGTACGTAAGCCTCACAACCCCAAATCCTCATAAAAGACACCTGGGCATCTCTCCCAGTCCATATCCTATATGGTGTCTTTATCACGGCCTTTGATGGAACTCGGTTGAGTATGAAAGCTGTCGTGTCTAGAGCATATCCCCATAGATATGTCGGAAGATCTGTGTGACTCATCATAGATCGTACCATATCTAATAGGGTACGATTCCTCCTTTCGGATACACCATTCCACTGTGGTATTCCAAGAGGAGTGAGTTGGGATGGAATCCCACACTCAGCTAAATAGTCACGAAACTCATGGCTTAAGTATTCTCCACCTCGATCGGATCGAAGTATCTTAATACTCTTGCCAAGCTGGTTCTGTACTTCATTCTTGAATTCTTTGAACTTTTCAAAGGATTCAGACTTATGTGTCTTCAAGTACACATAACCATATCTACTGAAGTCATCAGTAAATGTGATGATGTATCTATAACCGCCTCTAGCAGCAACATTGAATGGGCCACATACATCACTATGTATGAGTCCTAACAAATCAGTTGCTCTCTTGCTATGCCCACTAAAGGGGGTCTTGGTCATCTTGCCTCGTAGGCATGACTCGCATATCTCATATGATTCTAAATCAAATGAGTCCAGCAAACCATCCTTATGGAGCTGGGATAAACGCTTGTCATTTATATGACCTAAGCGACAGTGCCAGAGGTATGTTTGGTTCATGTCATTTGACTTGAACCTCTTGGTACTAATGTTATAGATAGGGCTCTCAAGGTCTAGAATATAGAGTCCGTTTATTAGTGGTGCACTACAATAGAACATATCTTTCAAATAAACAGAACAACATTTGTCTTTTATTATAAAAGAGTATCCTTTCTTGTCTAAACAAGAAACTGAAACTATGTTCTTAGTAAGAGCAGACACATAACAACAATCATCTAAATCTAGTACAAGCCCAGAGGGCAGAGATAGCTGATAAGTTCCTACAGCAATAGCAGCAACTCGTGCTCCATTGCCTACTCGTAGGTCTATCTCACCATTCGTCAATGCCCTACTATTCCTCAGCGCTTGTACATTAGTACAAATGTGCGAAGCACATCCGGTATCTAATACCCACGATGAAGAAATAGAGAGGTTGACTTCTATAATATACCTGAAGTAGAAATCTTATTTCTCTTCTTCTTAAGATCTTCCAGGTATTCTTTGGAGTTCCTCTTCCAGTGCCTTGCTTGTCCTTGATATAGGTGACAAAGATGTTCAACCATATCGTAAGCGCTCATCAACTCATGTTGCTTCTGAAGCTCAGAGTTCATGGTTGCGAGCATAAGACAAGACACATCTAATGCGTCATCTTGATGCTTCTTGTAAGCTTCTCGGTCTGCTCGCATGGCAGTGGCAGGAGGAGCCTCCGGAATGGGCTGCTCCAGAACGTACAGTTTACGTTCTTGGGTGAGAACTATTCTCAGGTTCCTGTACCAGTCCAGGAAATTTGCTCCGTTGAGCTTGTCCTTCTTAAGGGCAGATCGCAGAGAGAAAATGTTCGTATTTGACGTCATGGAAATTCTACAACAGAAATAAATGCAGAAATAAATATCATATTCTTTTAAAATCATTTAATTAGGCCTTTAATTAAATGATGCTCCCACTGAATTCTATAATTCTTGTGGGACAAGATCCACATCATACTAACCCTTGAGTTAGCTTTGGCTAATACGCCCAAGGCTTAGTATGATCGGTAGGTAACGATTACCAATTACATCTCTATGCAACTCTTGTTTATAAAATCAATATCCGCATTTATATTAAAACTCGAGTTAGCTTTGGCTAATACGCCCGAGAGTTAATATAGATGTGATTTTGATCTATCTTTTCCAACCGTTGGAATAATGCCTATAGTTGACTCGATCCAACCGAATAACTAGGAATACTCAATCTAATTGAGTTTGTATTCACCCATGCGTTGATAGGCGGGACCAAGATTGTCCCTCCGTACCCTACCAAGATAATATGTATTGCTCTGCTTTGGCAGATTCAACAATACATGTGATCGAGGTAGTGATAGGTATCACGGCACGGTTAGGCATTTTAGAGTTGGTTCGATCGAGATCTAATCTAATCGAAAAAGATGCATCTTGTGCACGACTTAGATCTAATCTAATCGCAAGGGTGCATCATGTGCACGACGTAGATCTAATCTAATCATAAGGCACTAATTAATTAATTACTTATTAAACATGCATCATATACATAAGCAATTAACTAATTAATATATTTGTGATTTAGTCATGGCCCTACTACGATCTTCTCAAGCCAATGAGAAGATCGAATGGTCAACCTAGGGTCAACAGCTTCTCCAAGCTCCTCCCTTTGACCACCTTGTGTTGCCCGCCTTGGAACTCCGTCTCGTGTGGACCCTCCACCGCTCCAATTTGTACATTACAATTTGAAACTCGAGTTACATTCGAGTCTAAATCTAATTTACAACAAGAAAATAAGAGAAGGCACGACGCGCAGGTCGCGAATATAATACAACACTCGCAAACACATAACGGCACGCAGGCCGTATTATGAATTACAACACAACCAATCATATTGGGCTTTGGGCCATGACTATCACAAATTAATATATAATTCAAAATTATATATTTTTCATAATTTTCTGTAATTTTAAAATTAATTTTTACAATTTTTACGAGTAAAATTTTCCGGCGGACCCGTTTAGCGGTTTCGGGCGCAATCGCGGAACGGATCCCCTTGCGGGGCCAGGAGCTTCGCCCCTACCCGCGATCTAACCATCGCGAGGGTTCCATTGCGATCCTACAGTGCCTAAAACCGCTGTCCCAAAACGATTTGGGCCGAGACATTGCCGTTTTGGAAAAATCTTCCCGGCGGGTTCGTTTTTAGCGATTTCGGGTGCAATCGCGGAGCAAATCCCCTTGCGGGGTTAGGGGCAGTACCCCTACCCACGATCTAACCATCGTGAGTTGCTCCTTTGCGATCTAATGACACCCAAGCCCGCTGTCCCAAAACAATTTGGGGCGAAACGAAGCCGTCTTGGAAAAATCTTTCCGGTAGCCGAAGCCTACAAGTGCTGAGACACTTGTGCTTCGCTTCTACAGAAAAATTACCCATAAAAACTATAAAAACTTAAATTTACAGAAAATTCACAGAATGTTTAGTTTTCATAAAATCAAAAATAAAACTCGTATTCGCCTTGCACGTGGCTCTGTTACCACTGTTGGGTTTTTCGGGCCGCGAAAACCGCTTTTCGCGTCGCGGAAACCCCGAATCGCCCAAGCCACGGATCTCGTGCAAGGTAAAACCGAACGAAAATACGAGTACGAGTTTGAAAAACTTTAATCTACAGTAGATCTACATAAGGATAAACCATTTATACCTTTGATGCGATGCCCTTCGCGTTCCCGATCTCAAGACCGTCAAGCGCCGGTCCTCTAGAAGTATCCACACGGACACACTAGATGGAGATGACAAAAAAAAAACCAAGGTGTGCTAGCACCTATGTGGTTCGGCCAAGGGAGGAGAGGGAGAGGGAGAGCTTGAGAGGGAGAAGGAGGAAGATGCACACAAGTGAATGAAAAATGAATTTTTTCACCCAAAAAACCAAGTGGCCGGCCACTTTTCAAAATTCACATTAATTGCATTAATTGCAATTAATATGAAACCATAAAATCACATTAATTGCATTAATTGCAATTAATATGAAACCATTAAGAGAGTGGCTTTGTAACTTCCATGAGGTGGCACCCATGATGATGTGGAACATCATTATTGGTCCACCTAATGCCAACTCACCAATGAGGTGGCAAAAAGGTCAAGTCAAAATTGACCTTTGGTCTTCCTTCTCAAGTCAAGTCAAACTTGACTCAATCTCTACCATGGTGGATCTAATCCAATCATTTGATTCGAGCCAACTTAATATAATGAATCTAATTCATTAAATTAAATTGATTCAATGAGTCAAAATCTAAATTAGACTCATTTAACACATGAATCAACTTGAGTTGAACTCAAGTTAGCCCAATTAGGATTACTCTTAATCCAATTTAATTCATCAAATGAATCTAATCCTCTTGGTTCATCATATGAACCTAATCTCCACCTAATTGTCCTAAGTGTGTGACCCTATAGGTTCTTGTAACGTTGGCAATGCCCTAAACCCATTTAGGAGCATAAGTAATGAGCGGTATCTAGCAACACATCATTACTACCCAAGTTACAAGAATGTCGAGATCCGACATCACCTTGTGACTACCAATTGTGACTACTCACAAAATAATAACAAGTGTCCTTCTATCCTAGACATCTAGATTGATCAATATGAGGCATAGACCGTGTCATCCTCTAATCAATCTAAATCTTGAACTCCAAGTTAGACTCACTCGATCAAATGAGCTCAACATCTAATGTTGACTCATTTGGGCATGGCCATGCGCTTAGTGGTCTCACTCTATCAAGAATAGCGATGTCGCTCCCGTCATATGGGAGGGATAGATCCCATCTACATCACTCACATCCCTCTGCATAATTCGTTACATACCCAGTAATCGCCTTTATAGTCCACCCAGTTACGGGTGACGTTTGACAAAACTAAAGTACATAACTCCTTATGTAGGGATCCATGGTGACTTCAGGTCTAAGGACTAATAGTCATACTAATAGCCACATGAGAAAATATATGACACTCATATAACGATCCATGATACTTTCTCATGGCGGGTCATTCAATATACATTCTCTAATGCATACCCATGTGTCAGCTTGATATCTCTATATCCATGACTTGTGAGATCAAGTCATCGAGCTGACCTACATGCTAGTCTTATTGTATTAACATTGTCCCTGAATGCTAATACTCGACTAGGAATGATTTAGAGTAGTGTTCCCTATATCATCTCACTATCGATTCAACTAATCGATTGATATAGGTATGAACCTTCTACTCAAGGACGCTATTATACTTAGTCTATTTGGCACTAATATAAATAAGTATAATAACCAAACAAATGCCTTTATTAATATACAAGAATATGATATACATGAGTCCATACAATCATCAAATGATTGGTTCTAGGGCTCTAACTAACACCCCTCACCTGCATCTGCCGGGCGGCTGGGGATTAGACCCCGCTCGGCGAGTTCTTTTTTGGTAGCCGCCTCAATTTCCACGGCTTTCAATTTCAGATGATCAGTAGCCTTGGAGCGCCACATGACTTCAGCTGCAGTAGAAAAAATTAAAATCAGTTAGACAAAAAAGGCGAAGTGAGTAAAGAGTCCTTACCCATGCGGTAGGGAAGATTGACCCGAACGGGAGATAATCCAAAAATGTACAACACCCCTTTGAGAAGCAACTGGTCGATTTTGTACCGCTGACCGGACAACCAGTTTGCCGCATGAAGGTAGGCTGGATTGCTTCTGAATTTGCCGAGCTCCGGCTGGGTCGGCACAGCGGTCTGCCATTTGGTTCTGAATGCTGGCCGCTCGGAAAGTCGTATATAGAAGAAGAACTCCTTCCAGTGCTTGTTGGAGGTCGACATATTCTCAAAAAATTTGAAGCCTATTCTACTTTGGAAAATAAAAGTACCCAACTCGGATTGTTTGGGGTAGAAGAAGTAGTGGAATATTTTGGGGTCGAGTGGGATACTGTGCAGCTTAAAGAGGATGACCACCCAATTCGGCACAAGTTGGCCGAGCGGGATGCGGAAATAATTACAAACTTCCAAAATAAATGGATGGGTAGGAAATCTAAGGCCGCCCTGAAATTGGTCCAGAAAAAAACAAATAGTACCGATCGACGGGTTATGGGGCCGGTCGGTCGGGTCGGCTACAACTATTTCATGGTCATCCGGGATCCCGTATGTCCGAACAAGACGCCGAGCGCCCTTCTCGTCAAATTTACTCTCCATGGTCATATACCAGGGACCATGAACATCAACAGCGGGTACGGAAGTGCTCGCCATGACTAAAGTACCAAGAAAAAGAAAGAAGGAAGCCGAAAGAAACTCGGAAACGGAGGACAGATAAAAGTTCGCAAACAAGGGGACGAAAGGAGTTCCCCGCGAAAGGGAAAGGCCGAACGAAAGGAAGGGAGAAGCTTACTGAGGGAAGATGAACGGAGAGGATCACCAGAAAGCTGAAAACCACCAAGAGGCAAGAACTAGGACAGCCGGAACGATGCAGCCGCGGGCACCTTCGACGGAGGACGCGCAATGAGACAGAGAATGCGGCGTAAGGGCGAAGACGAAGGCTTTATGCGAACGAGGCTGGTCGGCCTCGTCCGTCGGATGCAGGTCACGAGAGACGAGGTCATCATCTAACCGTCCATTTCAAAACAATCGGCGTCCCATCGTACGGATCATCACCGCCACGCGAGAAGAGCCACGTGGCGCTCTGTCACCAGGCGCAATTAATGCGCCCATACCGCGCATGCTTCGACTTAATGAAAAGGATTTGCGTGATTTTCGAGAAGATTTAGGCAAGCAAACATCCACGTTGAGCGCCAAGACATCCAAAACGAAGAGCCGAGCGGCTGAATTTGGCATAAGGGACGAACGGCTCAAGGGATATTATAAGCGACGGTAAGGCGACGACCGCCCGCTCGGACACATAGTCCAGTCAGTCGGACTCACTGCCTCCTTCGACTAGACTTGAAGGGGAGGCAAGTGATCCGACGGTAAGAATGAGGGACCCACTTCCTGAAGGATCCCAACCTGAGGACGGATGGAGGGCTGACTAAGCGGGTAATGACCGCGTCAAAGCAGTTGAGCAGGTCCGAGCGGAGCCAGAGATAACCTAGCCATAGGCTTGGGTTTCCGACGCCAAGGCGAGAGGACTGAATGGCCGAGCGGGTGTCTGCCCGGCTGGAACCGAAGGGCCGAGCGGGTGGTCCGTTCGGCCAGGATAAGGGCGAGGATACAAAGGTTAGCCGAGCAGCCTATTTGTTCGGCTCGGGATATGGGATGTCAGCAAAGGCATGTCTGATGATTATGCCGTACACAAGATTTCACGATAGTGGGTCTTGTCGTCACATCATGGAGAGGTCGATACAGTAGCGGTATGGACGATAGAGGGTCTTGCCGTCACATCATGGAGAGGTCGATACAGTAGCGGTATGGACGATAGAGGGTCTTGCCGTCACATCATGGAGAGGTCGATACAGTAGCGGTATGGACGATAGAGGGTCTTGCCGTCACATCATGGAGAGGTCGATACAGTAGCGGTATGGCCTTATGGATGCCCTTCTGACAGACTCATACCTGGGCATGGTCGAAAGCAGGTGATTGCTTTGATTAGCGCGCCCAGGCTCCTTCGAGAGGTTTATATAAGGTCTCCATTTCTTCACCGGAGGTACGCTGGTCTGAATCTCTGAAGCCACCTCTTTGTTATTCCTCGCCTGACTTGAGCGTCGGAGGGCAGTCGCCGGGACACCCCTCCCGGCTCGGTTTTGTTGCAGGTTCGCCGGAGCACTCGAGGATCCAGCAGGGAGCGCCACATCCCCAGCGTCCGTTGACTCCTGGTTCGGACAGGATCAATTTCAATTTTTAAATTGTATTTAGATAGATATTCAGTTTCCTTTAGTAACAATGTTGTTATAAAGAGAAATAAGTTGATTATCTGTTCTGGTGCATTGGTTGACAATTTATATACTTTAAATCAAATTTCTCCCACAAAGCAAAATATAGAAATTAATAACACATCTTCTAACTCTAATAAGAGAAAAAAACCTTCGGAAATGAACCAAACGTATCTTTGTCATCTAAGGCTTGGTCATATTAACTTAAGTATGATTCAAAGGCTTGTAGCCGATGGACTCTTGGGTTCATTAGAGTTGAAAAACTTTCCAACATGTGAATCCTACTTGGAAGGTAAAATGACCAAGAGACCTTTTAAGGCCAAGGGGTATAAAGCCAAAGATGCGTTAGAACTGGTTCATTCTGATTTGTGTGGTCCTATGTTTATCCAGGCAAGAGGTGGTTATGAATACTTCATCTCCTTTATAGACGATTATTCAAGATACGGATACATTTACCTGATGCGCCGCAAGTCTGAATGTTTTAACAAGTTCAAAGAATATATGGTTGATGTGGAGAAACGTCTTGGTAAAAGTATCAAGACACTACGGGCTAACCATGGTGGTGAATACTTCTTTGGAGAGTTTAGGAATTACTTATCAGAAGTCGGGATTCAATCCCAATTATCTACACCTGATACACCCCAACAGAATGGTGTGACAGAACGAAAGAATATGACTCTTATGGAAATGGTTAGATCGATGATGATTTATTCAGAATTACCAAATTCGTTTTGGGAATATGCTCTGGAAACAGCAGTGTACATTCTGAATATGGTACATTTTAAAACAGTTCCTTATACTCCCATGGAATTATGAAATGGGCGTAAGCCTAGTCTGAATCATATCTGGATATAGGGTAGTCCAGTACATGTGCTGAAGGGAGATACTGATAAGTTGGAATCACGTACAGAAGTTTGTCTGTTTGTGGGATATCCTAAAGGAACAAAAGGTGGTTTATTTTATAATCCTAAAAATCAGAAGATCATTGTTAGCATCAATGCTCGTTTTTTAGAAGAAGATTATGTAATGAACCATAAGCCCATGAGTGAAATAGTTCTAGAAGAAATAAAAGAAGACACGTCTACTTTAATACCAACAGTACAAGATGAAGGAGCACAAAAAACTACAACACGTGCCACACATGATACACAACCAAAGACAGTACCTCGTCGTAGTGGGAGGATTGTGAGACAACCTGAGAGATTCATGTTTTTGGGAGAGTTTTCGGACTTGATCCCAAGTAAACATGAACCTGATCCCCGAACATATGACGAAGCACTCCAAGATATAGATACAGTATCTTGGCAAAAGACAACGAATTTCGAAATAGAATCTATGTATTCTAATAAGGTCTGGGAGCTTGTAGAACCACCTGATGGTGTAAAAACCATCGGATGCAAGTGGATCTACAAAAGGAAAAGAGGGACAGATGGGAAGGTAGAAACCTTCAAAGCAAAGCTTGTTGCGAAAGGGTATACTCAGAAAGAGGGAATCAACTATGAGGAAACTTTTTCGCCGGTAGTCATGCTTAAGTCTATCCGGATACTCTTATCCATTGCCGCTCATATGGATTATGAGATTTGGCAAATGGATGTCAAGACAGCATTCCTTAATGGAAGTCTTGAAAAACATCCATATGAAGTAACCAGAGGGATTTATTGAAAAAGGCAAAGAGCATCTAGTGTGTAAGCTCAATCGATCTATTTATGGACTGAAACAAGCTTCAAGATCTTGGAACATTCGGTTTAATGAAGTAATCCAATCATATGGATTTATTTAGTATCCGGATGAGTCTTATGTATACAAGAAGTGTAACAGAAACGTGGTGGTATTTCTTGTACTATACGTAGATGATATTTTGTTAATTGGCAACAATGTCAAGGTATTATTGGATGTAAGGATATGATTGTCCGAACAATTTGATATGAAGGACTTAGGAGAATGTGCACACATTCTTGGGATCAAAGTTATAAGGGATCGTAAGAAAAGAATGTTGTGTCTATCCCAAGCTTTATATATAGATACAATCCTTGTTCATTTTAGCATGTAAAACTCTAAGAAAAGTTTCTTACCTTTTAGGCATGGAGTAGCCTTATCTAAAGAGATGTCTCCGAAGACATCAAAGGAGATAGAGGACATGAAGGTAGTTCCTTATGCTTCGACTGTCGGAAGCCTTATGTATGCAATACTGTGTACGAGACCTGATATCTGTTTTACCGTGGGCATGGTTAGCAGATATCAGAGTAACCCTGGACAAGGACATTGGACTGTTGCGAAGCATATATTAAAGTACATGAGAAGGACTAGAGATTATATGCTAGTTTACCAAGCAGACGATTTGCTCATTGTGGGTTACACGAATTCATACTTCCAATCAGATAGGGACAATAGTAAGTCTACGTCAGGCTATGTGTTTACTCTAGGAGGTGGAGCCATTGCATGGAGAAGTGTTAAGCAGAAATGCGTCTCAGACTCAACCATGGAAGCTGAGTATGTGGTAGCCTTTGAGGCAGCCAAAGAAGCTGTATAGCTCATGAACTTTCTAATGGAAGGGCTGTTGCCTTATTGCTAATAGTTCATTCTATAGGAGTTGCAATCTTGCATCATTCTTCTTTGAAAAAATGTAGCAAAGACATTCCATACTTCCTTTGGTATTTTGGCATCTCGGATGTGCTCCAACATTTCTTCTTCAATTGTGATTTTTAAAGCAAACATTCCTTTACATGCTTTAATCCTCCATTTTTGCAAGATGTCATTGGCATCTTCTGCCGGTTGCATGGCTTCACTACCACTGACAACCTCCCAAAGACCTGACCTTATAGGTAGGATTCCATACATGTTGTCCGCTTGTTGTAGTTTTTGCTGTTGAGATTCTTGACTCTTACTAATTGAAGGTTGCTCATCGTGTCGAAAAAATTTTGATTATACCAAACAAGTTTGATTAACAACTTTGTACAATATAAACCTTCTCACAATACAAAATAACTCCACCAAGAAAAATCACTTATCGCTCAGCTCTGATAACAATTGTTGAAAATTGAACTATAAACAAATAAATAAATTACTTATATTATATTCATATTTCAAGAACACTACAACACTTTTGAAAATTACTGACAATTTTAGAGAAAGAAAAGGAAAAATAAAGAATAAATTTCAACTTGGAAACTTTATACTTTTATTTTTCGTTAGATGATAAAACATGAATACAGGGGAAGTATTTATAGTACTCATCATGCAGATACATAGTTGATCAAAAAACTAAATTCTATCCATAAAGAAATTTTATTCCTAACCATTATATAGAGAAATACTCCCAACTACACATTCTAATTTCTATCTATTAAACCATATCTATTGAATGAGAGAAATACTCCCCGTCACACATTCCAATTTTTATCTGTTAAATCCTATCTATTGAATAAGAAAATTACTCTTATCCATATATTTTATTCGTATCCGTTAACGAATTGGTATTGATCTTCAACCCACTATTGTCATATTTGTTCGGCTTATGTTTGGAGATGCTGTCATGATTATCATAGAGGGATACAATAGTTCCAAAATTACATTAGCATCAAAAATGTGTTGGGTCGGAGATCACCCACCTAGTGTATGCTGATAGACTTAGTACTATTTGCTAACGGCGATACCTCATTAGTGGATATCCTAATTAGATGCTTGGGGGCAATTTGATAGAATGGTAGGTCTGCATGACAATTTTATGAATTCAGATTTACATGGCTGAAATGAATAAGCGAACCAACCAAGCTTAGTTTGATGAAGGCTTCAGGTTTCAGGAAGGTATTTTCTATTCAGATTTCTAGGCATACCACTGGCATCAACAAAGCTTAAGATATCAAACTACAACTCACTCATTGACACCATCATCAACAAGATCATGGCCAAGGTGCATATTGTCGTACATGGGGAAGTTGTGGCCAATAGCATCAATACTACCAGGAGTGGAGTGTTTTTGGATGCCTATCTTGCCGCTACTCATTGAAAAGATTTATACGTTGTGCAGAGCTTTGTCTAGACTTCCAAGCAGCATCCCTGGTCTCATGGGCATATATTTACACACCGAGAGATGAGGGAGGTAACGGATGGAGGGGCATAAATTGGAATAAAGCCTTTAGCAAAAGTACTGAATCTATGACATATATAGAGGACAAGCAGGACTCCTTATACATCAGGTGAATACACTATTCATACTTGAGCAGAGTATATCCATGGACATAACAAGCGAAGCATGAGGATTCCCCGCTCATAAAGAAATTATTACAAATTAGAGATGGCATATCGGGTTCAAAGGGCACAACAATAACAACTACATTGGTAGGATGGCTCATACAAGAAGGAAAGGGAGTGGATGAGGCATATGACTACTTTAGGAAACGAGAGAGCAAATGGCCATGGATCAACACATCTGGAAGTCATATGTACAGTCGAGTCAAACATTCATAATATGGTTACTAACACATGAGAAGTTGCATACTCAAGACCAGCTACCACATGTTTTGGATAAGACTCGTACCTTTTGTATAGCAGCGGAGGAGACGCAAGAGCATATCTTCTTCTAGTGTGCCATCACCATGGCATTATGGAGGAGGTAGACATTAGGCAAGAGATGATCACATACAAGACGATGTTCCAAGTCTTCAAGAAGATATTCTGCGGCACCCAACTTCTGACAAAGGTCCAACACCTAGCCATGTCATGCATGGCTTACTAATATAGATGGCAAGGAACCGGTATCTTTTTTGAGCATGAGAAATGAATGTACAACGTATCTATAGGAATATACAGTATAGGAGCCTAGATATCTACTCAGATATGACATTAGCTGTGATACAATGTCCAAGAACAACTTTGTACATCCTTTTTGAAAGCTAATATACACATTTACTTATATAAAAAAAAAATGAAATTGATTACTGATTGTATACTTCATTAGCTCCTTAACTTCTGCTTCACTAGGATGCGAAGAGGCCAAATGGAATTGCCCATGTGGGTAAAGGTAAATGTTTTATTTTCTCATTATACTAATGCCTTCAAGTACCAACATAGATAATCACCATACTCTAACTTCGGAAGAAAGTGTTAAATATATTAGATTGATAAAGTGATTGATATAGCAAATTTAGTCGCACATTAAAACAATTTATGCTTCCTCTACAAATCATCAATGATGGGTTGGTATATAAAAAAAAATACAAATTTTTTATCCCAAAATTCTACAGAATGGAATAACATGAATCCTGAAACATGATCTACTTAGAAGGATAACACATTCAAAAGGAAAAGAGAACTTACATATATACACATCTCTTGCGCCAAAACGAAGGAATAACAAAGATATGTAATTGCTATGAATGATGAAGTTATTCACTACCTGTCATCCTCTTTTGAAGAGAAATCCGGAACCTGTGATGAAACAAGGCTGGCGGCCTTCTGTTTGGACTCAACCAACATTAATACAACTTCCTGCATGGCTGGTCTGTCTAACGGTGATGAGTTTGTACAAAGCAAAGCAATTTTCAAGACCATTATCATGTGATCCACAGCAATTCCATCTTCCAGATTAAGTTTACTATCAAGTATTCCAGAAGACAGAGAGTTGTTCTTTATATACGTCCTTACCCATGTAACAAGGTCCCCTCCCTGGTCTAATGGCTGAACAGGTGTTCTTCCAGTCAGGAGTTCAAGTAGAACAACTCCATAACTGTAGATGTCACATTTCTCCGTAATTTTCATGGTATATGCATATTCTGTCAGAAAAGGTTGGTCAGGCATAATAACAAAAATACATGACAAAACTCAATATTATTCTTTCTAATACAAGAAAAAAATAACAAGCACACACAAAAGAATCAGGGTGTCACATCACATTGATGTCATATCTCAAAAACAAGCTAAAAACAACTTATTAAATTTTCATATTTGACTACAAGAGAGAAGGAGTAAAGTTAAACAAGTATGGTAATTGTTGTCAAACATAGTCATATACTGAATATATCCTGAAGGAATTATCGAGCAGACTTATTTGAGGCTTCGAAACATACGAATACCACTGAGCAAGCCAAAATGGATAATTTCTAAGATCAAAATAGATAAAAGGACTAAAATACATGAATTTCACATTTAGACCAATTGACTAATAGGAGGCTAAAACTGATTAAACTTTATCATAAAATTTTTTCCCTAAAACATCTTAGCTCTCACCAACTGAAGAAAAGACATCACTAACTTTCATGAATGAGCCAAACTCAGTCAACTAATTTTTTCATCAAGAGTTCAAAGTAATTTAAATTAGAGAACCACAAAAGAGATAAAGAAACTGAGAAGAGCTAATGATATTAGTATGACTCACCAGGTGCTATATACCCATATGATCCAGCAACAGCAGACATTGACTTTGACTGTGGCATGTCAATAACTTTTGCTAATCCAAAATCACCAACATGAGCTTCAAAGTTTTCATTGAGCAGAATATTGTTCGACTTGATATCTCTGTGAATGATGCAGGGTTTGCAACCATGATGTAAATATGAGAGGCCCTCAGCAGCACCAAGTGCAATCATGTAACGTGTTTCCCAGTCAAGAGTAGATGAAAATTCCCCATGAAGTAACTCGCCAAGGCTACCTCTTGCCATGTACTCATAAAGTAGAAGGTTTGAACACTGGTGATAAGAGAATCCATAGAGCTTTACAATGTTTCGATGCCTTATCTTTCCAAGAGTCAAAATCTCTGCATGGAAACTATTCTCAGTATACTTACCTTCTCTGTTAGAGGCCAGCTTTTTCACAGCAATTGTTTGCCCAGATTTCAATAGTGCTCTGTACACCGTCCCACAAGCACCCCTTCCGATTACAAAACTCTCATCAAAATCATTTGTAGCAGAAACAATGTCTTGAAAGGTAACCTTTTCTTTTGGGAACATATATGTGCCTGAAGTTGTATTACGTAGTTGTTTGTCTTGAAAATGAGAAATTGTCTCAATAGGTCTTCTGAGAATACACACCATTATAGTAACAAGAACAAGAGAAATTCCTCCAACAGCAGTGAAAATAATAGTCACAGTCCTACCCAATGAAGTATTTGTTCTAGGTGATGATGTAGATAATGATGGTGGCAAACCACAACCAACAAGAGGTTTACCACAAAGATCTTTATTTCCTATGAAGCTACACAAAGTCATGTTACGGAAAAGTGGAATAGAAGGTATAGGTCCTGTGAGATCATTATATGAAAGATTAAGTCCTAGTAAGCTACACAGATTGGCAAATGAAGATGGAATTTCACCAGTCAAATGATTATTGTTCAGCAAAAGGAACTCCAGCAATGCAAGATTGCCAAGCTCCTCTGGAATATTTCCTGAAAGATCATTGTAGCTAAGATTCATTGCAATTTGTAAACTTGAAAGTCCGCCCAATTCCTTAGGTATTGAACCAAAAAATTCATTACCACCCATCTGCAGCTCCATTAAATGAGAGAGCTTCCCTATGATAGGAGGTATTATTCCTGATAACTTGTTATCAGAAATCACAAACCGTTCCAACTGGACAAGGTTTATTTCATCAGGCAATGTGCCAATAAATTGATTCTGGCTGAGATCTAGTCGTTGAAGCATCCTGCCTTTAAAAATCTCCTGAGGTAAGCTTCCTCCAATTTTATTGGACGAGATGTTAAGGATAACCAACAGCGACAAATTACATAGCTCCCCTGGCAACTCATGTGTAAAAAAGTTGTTAGGAAGATTGAGCCTCTGCAAAGCTTTGCATTGTCCTATCTCTGGTGGAATGGGACCACTGAATCTGTTCTCATCTAACTCAATGGCAGTCAGATTAACCAGCTTGCACAAATCTGAGGGAAAGCTTCCTGTCAGGCTGTTCTTACCAAGACGAAGCTGCACCAAGGATCTACAATTTATAACTTCACTAGGAATGTTGCCGGTCAAATTGTTAGACCATAAATTCAACAAAATAAGGTTCGAGTGTCTACAAAGATACCTTGGAATTTGCCCACTGAGATTATTTTCTGAAAAGTCAACCACCCAAAGTGAACTGTACACCCCAAGCTTCTGAGGTATAGTGCCGGACAACATATTGTTAAAAAGTTGTAACTGAGTTAAATTTGGCATATCCTGAAATCCAAGAGGAATAGGCCCGTCCAGAGAGTTTATTGAGAGATCAAGCTTACTTAAGTTCCTTAATCCACTCAATTCAGGTGGAATAAATCCTCTAAGATCATTCTGGAACAGGTGAAGCAAGTATAACCCTTTAATGTTACATAACTCAGATGGTATTTTTGCAGTCAATATATTCTCTGATAAATCTATTTCTGTAGCCCGAGTAAGATTGCCAATTGTCTTTGGGATTGTTCCGTTCAATGAATTCCTGTACAGATATAACTTCTCCAAATTGTTCAGCCTTCCAATGTCTTCAGGTATACCACCGACAAGGTTATTTTGGTAAAGTGCAAGCGTCACAAGCTGAGTACAGTTTCCAATCTCCTTAGGGATACATCCAGAAAGTTGGTTGTCCCATAGAACCAGTTCAGTCAAACTTGGCAACTTCCCAATCTCCTTGGGAATTTCACCTTCTAGTTGGTTTTGGGCAAGACCAAATCGTTTCATGTTCCGACACTCACTGACTTCAACAGGAATGCTACCAGTTATCAGATTTTGCCCCATTCTCAAAACAGATAGGTTCTTGAGCTTGCCGATGGAGCGCGGTAAAGGACCCGTAATGTTGTTGGAGTAGGCTACAAGTTCAAGAAGGGATGAAAGTCCTCCAATTGATTCAGGGAGCTGACCACATAGTTTATTATTACACAAGTTGCACTTTAGTAAAGAAGAAAGGCTACCCAATTCATGAGGGATTTCACCTTCAAATTTATTGTTATTCAGATACAAAACTTCTAACTTTGAACAATTACTGATCTCCCTAGGGATTGCCCCCGAGAATTCATTGAAGGAAAGATCAAGAACAGTTAAGTGAATCAATCCACCAATTCTTGGGGAAATAATTCCAGATAAATTCATGGAGTTCAGATGAAGACCAACTACTATACCATCAGAAGTGCAACTAACACCTTTCCACTGACAGGGTATAAAATCATTAGCATTCCAACTATCTAGGTGGTAAAAAGCATCTGCCATGTTGCTCTTAAGATTCAACAGGTATTGCCCTTCTATGTTTACCCCTTCAGAAGTACATATAAATAGAAAGGCTAGTAGTAACACAAACTTAAGAACCACCAAACGCAAAACTCTTTCAGAATTTATTACCTCGGACATTGTTACCATTGTAGGCACAAAGATTAACAGCTAAAGTGGAGAAGGGAAGCTTTATGGCAGTAAGAACAAAGGCAACGCGGCCATATAAACCGCAGCACACCTTTTTCTGACAAGCATAACAGAAGAAAAAGGAAAAAAAAATTCATCATGCTGCAAGAAAGCATGAGAAGTTTAAAAAAGAAAACAGCCAAGCAGAGAACCAGAAGCCTTTAGAAATCAAGTTAAACATTCAAAGAAAGCCTAATTAGAAGAATGGAAATACCTCCACGGTTCTGAAGTCTTATCTAGTCCTGACACCAAAAATGCAGTGCTTTGTGCACAAACATAATAAGCCAGAAGTAGCTTCCAAATAAAATAAGTTGAAATCACTGACATCAACTCCAATAGCAAAACTTTTCTTCAAGCAAGTCAGATTTTATATCCAGTATCCTGAGCTAGAAGACACAATAGAGTAACCAAAATAGCCAGGTCCTCGGTTGGGATACTTCGATCCAAAATTCTTTTGCCTAACACTGGAAAAGAACTTCCGTCACAATTCCATCCTACAATCAATCCAAAAGCCAAGAAGTCCAAGTGGCCCAGTGAACAGAGTCCACTCAATCCAAACCGGCCTCAGCTTTAACACGTCCTTGCGAAAGACACCAAAGTTTTTCCAAAATCTATATCCATATGACTCTTTACTTTACCTCTGCCAAAAAGAACAAGACGTTTAGCGAACATTGCCAAATTTTTGAGGCAACACTAGGATTAGAACCTCCTCGGTCCCAATGTCAAGAGAACTTCTTTCCGCACGAAACTCACCAGTCAAAAGTAATAGTTGGATCCAGCAGCGAAATCGAAGCAATTATTCCTTCGGTAAAGAGGTAAAGAGATTGAAAGTGATCATATATCACAGGAAATCGCAAATCTCGGAACCTTTTCGGAGGCGTAATCTTTACGGGATCAACCTTTCTACTGTGAAAGTGCCGACTTTTTCTTGTCTTTCGCCGTTTTGCCCCGCTGATGCACGGAATCTAGCTCGATTCAGTTGCTTCAACTCTGGAACTCCACGCGTACATCACACTCATCCTTGCTCCTGCCTCGCTTTTTGAAAGCCCCATCCACCCACCCATACCGTCGATCCGAGCAAGCAGTTTCGAGAAGCAAGATCAAAATTAGGGAGAGACGAGCTCGAGCTAAATTTTGAACTGTTGAATCTTATTTGATAAATCAGGTCAAGTTGAGTTAAATTAAGTTTAAAATAAATTAAGTTTTTAAAATAATTATTCAAATTTAACATGATTTATTTTTTATAAGTTTAAGTTTGATTTAAATTTGATTCGTGTTATCGACTTCACAATTCAAATTTAGCTTGAGTTTAGTTCGTTTAGATGTTATTGAGCTCTTAATTTAAACTTATTTGATTGTTTAAAATTTTTACGTATTTGATTGATTATTAATAGAGCTATCAATTTGGGTTGGGCTCATCGGGTTAGCCCGCTCCGTCAAATAATTTAAGCGGGTTGCATTGAAATTTTATCAACCCAAGCTCGTCGCAAGTCGGCCTGCTTAGGCTCGCGACCCGCACAGGTCGACCCATGATGGGCTTAGGTTGACTCACGGATTAAGAAACATATGTAAGTTAAATTTTATGTCAATTCATTATCTTTTTTGTTATAATTTTGAAATAAAAATGATATTTTTCATCAAATATGAGTAATCGTTTGTGTTTATTTATATTTAAAATACCTATTTTTGGATACATTTGATTGATAAAACTTTTTTGAATTAAAACCTTCAAGATATGAATTTTTTTATTTTTGATGGGTCCGTGGGTTGGCCCGCCAAACCTATAATCCGCCTTGAATTGAGTTGGTAGTTTTCTAATATACCAAGATGAGATGGGTTGGCTTGCCCCATCCTACCCTAACAAATGGCTGACCCACTGATCCGGCGGTAAGAATGGGGGACTCACTTTCTGAAGGGTCCCAGCCTGAGGACGGATGGAGGGCTGACTAAGCGGGTAATGGCCGCGTCAAGCAGTTGAGCAGGTCCGAGCGGAGCCAACTGCAGGTCCGAGCGGAGCCAGAGATAACCCAGCCATAGGCTCGGGTTTCCGACGCCAAGGCAGGAGGACTGAATGGTCGAGCGGGTGTCTGCCCGGCCGGAATCGAAGGGCCGAGCGGGTGGTCCGTTCGGCCAGGATAAGGGCGAGGATACAAAGGTTAGCCGAGCGGCCTATTCGTTCGGCTCGGGATATGGGATGTCAGCAAAGGCATGTCGGATGATTATGTCGTACACAAGATTTCACGATAGAGGGTCTTGCCGTCACATCATGGAGAGGTTGATACAGTAGCGGTATGGCCTTATGGGTGCTCTTCTGACAGACCCATACCTGGGCATGGATGCCCTTCTGACAGACCCATACCTGGGCATGGTCGAAAGCAGGTGATTGCTTTGATTGGCGCGCCCAGGCTCCTTCGAGAGGTCTATATAAGGTCTTCATTTCTTCACCGGAGGTACACAAGTCTGAATCTCTGAAGCCACCTCTTTGTTATTCCTCGCCTGACTTGAGCGTCGGAGGGCCGTCGCCGGGACACCCCTCCCGGCTCGGTTTTGTTGCAGGTTCGCCGGAGCACTCGAGGATCCAGCAGGGAGCGCCACATCCCCAGCGTCCGTTGACTCCTGGTTCGGACAGGATCACCCACCATTAGTTGGCCCGTTTGATTGCTCTAGTTATTGAGCTTGATAATTTAAATTTGTTTGTTCATTTTAATTTTTTTTTATTTAGTATGTTGATAAGAGTTTTATAATGAATACGATTCATAAATATTGTTCATGAACATTATTCACGAACGTTGTTCACGAATATTAACGAGTTGAACACATATGTGTTCAAGCTTGTTTAATTAGTTTAATGAGTTATTCAATCTTGTGTGTATTGAACGAATATAAATAATCTTTCACCAAACCAAACATTAAGCTTGTTCACAAATGTTCAGTTCATTTACAACTCTAGGCAAGAGCGAACACAATAATAGCTAAAAAGCATGATTTCAAAAAAGGTAGATCCGTTACCTTAACGACCCCCTAGTGCCGACCCCACAGATATGAAGAGAGATACATGCAGGTACACAGGCCATAGGTATATGGTGGGATAAATCTTAGGTCGTCAGTTCCTGAGAATTAACCCCTGGCCATTACGCCAGAGATACCATGCACCACCGTCTGCGCTACACCTTGGGGGCAAGAAGCATGCTTTCAAGCTCTAACTTTCCATCTCTCTCCCTCTCCCTCTCCCTCTCCCTCTCCCTCTCCAATTAAATTTGGTACTCGGGTTTCTCCTTTCATATAATCAGGAGACGGACTATGAGAGGCACCTGAGGTGAGTGTAATAACCTTTTACTACAATGATACTCAAGTTTAGGGTGGCAGACTTACTACAATAGGGCAATGGATCAAATCCCGGTGGGCGCATGCCCTCAGGAAAAAACCCTCCCACCCCTAGCTAACTTGACGTTCAGCTATAAACTGACTCCGTGATATACCTCCCTTCACATAACTTGAGAACAGGTTGTGAGGGACGTCTAAGGTGAGTGTAATCATCTTTATTGCTACAATGGTACTTGGGTAATAAATTTTGTGGTCAGCTATAAGCTGACCTTGTGATTTACCTTCCTTCATATAATTTGGGGACGGGCTGTGAGGAGCGTTTTAACATAATCACCTTTTGCTACAATGATACTTGGATAATAAGTTCATCTCTATCTTAATTTATCGCACTTCTACATATCTTGGGGTAAATAGTAAAAGCTGTGTAGTTGTATCAATATAAGTAATTGCTCTAATAAATCTTAGGATCAATTTTTAATGGGTATAAAATATTTTGTTAGGTGTCTGACTTCCCTTATACAAATAGTTACAGGGCAAATATCTTTCATGATTTATCTCTTTTCAAAGAGTATGATGTTGTCAACTGGGCAAATATCTTTCATGATTTATCTCTTTTCAAAGAGTATGATGTTGTCAACTGAGACTACTAAAATGATAACTTCATCTTTTACTTCAATTGGGACGAACAATAAAGGGCCCACCCTAATTATAGAGGGGCGGTGGATGGACATTATCACCTTTTCCACACTCTCCCTATCCATTTATGCTTTCTTGATTGATTAATTGATAATATATATATATATATATATATATATATATATATATATATATTTCGAACTAATTAATTTTGAGTATGATTGGTTCGATCCCATAAAAATCTTTTAACGACCATCAAAATAAATTCGGAAGTACTACAATATTGCATTGCTAGGATGACCTCCGCAATCAGAGTGTTCTGAGTTTCCTCTAAATCCTCTTATTGCTACGTCATGGCTCGTAGGAACAGTCTAACGGTTGTGGAAGTGTTAGAACGGGCGTTTCGGCATGGAAACACGTCATGTCATACTAATTTTCCTATAAATAAAGTTGGTTGCTTTGGGATGTTATTTTTGGACGTTATAACGACAAAAATTATTAGAATGGAATGGATCGGAACGGTGATCATTCTCGCTAGACAGTCACGGCGTCCAAGGCTCTCCTAGCATGGCTTGATTGGGCGACTGATGGCCATGGGCATGATAGTGGTGGAGGGAAAGCGGTGCATCAATGCGTGAGCAGTGATGGTGGTGACCCCACAGGTCATCCGAGTTGGTATGTGGTGGGATGCTTGTCACATGAGGTCGCGGAGTCGAAATTCAGAGCAGTCGAGGTGTAAATCTCCGGTCCTTGTGCAACTCACCCCACCTGTCACATGCTCACTCAGGATGATGTGATTTACCTCCCTCGTGATGACCTTAGGTCGGGTGCGACGAGAGCATTGGGGACGAGTGATTTCGCCTTTTGCCACTTGAGCAGTGATGGTGGCTATTTAGAGTTTAGGGAGAGATGTTTTAATGAAAACTTAGATTTTGATAAACAAATATAAGTTTATATTCTCAATCAACTCATACCTTTAATATGATAGTTCAAATATCCTTTCTCAAAGTCTAATCATTTATCTTATTAAAATATAATAAAAATTTATTATAAATTTTAAAAATAATATATATATATATATATACTTATAATTTTTTATATGCTTAATATTATAACCCAACTCTAAATGTTAAAGGTAAATTTTATTTATTATTTAATATTTTAGGCATATCATTAGTAAATCATTAAATATTTAATACTTGTTCTTATTATTTTCATGATTCTTGAATTATCAATATTCTATAAGTTTATAGATCTAATTATGAATAAGTAATAATTTATTATATGAGTTTTTAAAAAAATTACGAGTCAAATTTTTTATTATATTTTTCTCATTATGTTATTATTGTACAACAATTATATAATATTGTATTAATTTTTTATGATTTTATATATTTTATTTTTATTATTAATGTAATTTATATATTTATTAAAAAAAATTATTGATTCTTTCTTTTTAGATATATATATACACCACAACCATTCCATTCTATGAAATAATATTGGAATCGAAATGATAAAATTCACGATGATTATCGTGACTGTTCTTGCGAACCTTACACTGCACCGTAGCTTGAGGGCTTCATTATCCTCTTACAAACACGTCACATGGTCAAACGACGCTCCCATGCATCCGAAGCAAATTTGAAATCTTTCGACCTGTGAATGCAAACTTTCTACTCTCTCAAGCATTGGTCATTTCTCAAAATCGTGACCTCCGTGAGAATGCAAATGCAAACTCTAATCCACTATCTCTCTTATGATTTCATTTTTTTTAAGTAAACGATGATTATACTTATCCTAGATTTTCCTCATAGCCTGTCCTCAGATGATTTCATCTCTCAACCAAAGCAAATGCAAACCCTTTTGCCATTTCGATCATGATTTCATATCTCTCGGTGAAACCAAATGCAAACATAAAACCCTTTTGTCATTTCGATCATGATTTCATCTAGTGGTCAAAACTCTGACTCTCCCAATCTCCTTCCTTCAATTGTTGATTTCGGCTACAATCCTTGTCTCATACAATGTCACAAGGTCAGAGTTCAAGCTCATTATCATCTCCAAAGGTGAAGTCTTAAGCTTAAATCTCTGTTTTTCTTTCACGCCCTCGGTTATTTAGTGGAGAAAAGTCTAACATGGGATAAGTTGTTGGAGTCCTATATAGCGATCATTATTCCTTTCCTTTGAGTCCCTCCTTATCATCTCCAAATCTCGATTCCATGTGGTTGAGATCTCTTCTTAATCCGTGTTCATCATTGATGCACCCAAAATAATTGTAGATGATATCATTTTCATTTCTGTCATGGCCGCATCCTTTTAGGGATTCAACTGAGTATAACAACAATGGAGTATAATAGTTTCTGAAATTAATAGGGTTTAAAATAATTTTGACACATAATCACTATTTGATTGTATTTTGTCAAGGTAGATTGTATTTTTTTATTATAGGACAATGAAGAACAAACATCATCTTCTAGAAGAAAAATCAAATATCAAATTTGGAGAAGTTACATTGGATGAGTGTGTGGGACATTTCATAAGATATTTTTCAGACATTCACAAAGGGAAAGGGTTAGTCAAGAATACATATACATGAAAGACACGCTCAACTTATAAACAGTAGGCCCTTTACTTTATTCCTTAGTATATTATAAATACCACAACTTAGGGATCACTAGTTAATATATTTGAGAATTAAGATTTTGAAGTAAGGATATCTAAATTCTCTAATGTGATTGTGCTCTTCTATTGGGATTCAATCAAAGTTGTAATTAGAAAGATTTGAAAAAGATCATAAATTTAAAAGGATATATGATATCTCCATTGATATGAGATCTCTTGAGTAGAGCCCAAGAGTAAAACCATGAGAGTCTAGATTCAAAGTGGACAATATCATGTTATTGTGGAGATATGTGAACATCCTTTGGGCACAACAAATGGGATCAGAGTCATGATCCAGATCAAATATCATATGGGGCGGCATTGAACGAAGTTGAGGTGGGCTCGAAGCAAGTTAGGCTGACTAGATGCTCGAGGGGAAGGCACAAAGTAGATCAGGGTGATCGAATGCTCGCAGGGAGGCCCGAAGTAAGTCAGGAGTGACCAGATGCATATGTTCGCGGGGAATGCCTGGAGTAAGTCAGGGTGACAGGATGTTCACGAGGAGGCCCAAGGTCAGAATGACCGGATGCTCGTAGGGAGACGTGAAGCAGGTCAAGAATGACCAAATCCAGATGCTTACGAGGAGACCCGGAGCATGTCAAGGTGATCGGATGCTCGTGGGGAGGCCTGGAGTGAGTTAAGGTAATCGGATGCTCGCGAGGAAGGCTCGGAGCAAGTCAAGGTGACCAAATATTTGCAGGGAGATCCAGAATAGATTAGGGTGACCGGATACTCGCGGGGAGCCTCAAAATAGGTCAAGGTGATCAGATGCTCACGGGGAGGCCCGAAGCAGGTCAAGAGTGACCAAATTCAGATGCTTAGGGGAAGACTTGGAGTAGATTATGATAACTGGATGCTCACGGGGAGGCCCGGAGCAGGTCAAAAGTGACCAGATGCTCCCGGAGCAGGTTAGGATGACCAGATGCTCACTTGACTGGATCATGAGAGTAATGGTGGTCCTTTGTTTGAGAGGATGATTGTTGGGATTCAATCAAAGCCCCACATTGGAAAGATTTGAGAAAGATCATGAGTTTAAAATGATGTAAGATATTTCCATTGGCATGAGACCTTTTGTGTATAGCCCAAGAGCAAAGTCATAAGGGTCTAGGCCCAAAGTAGACAATATCATATCATTGTGGAGATATGTGAACATCCTTTTGGGAAGTATAGAGAAAGATATTGTGCAGGTAGAGCTAAAGACTCATGACTCCAATGCTTCTAGCTCAGAGCACACGAAACTTCACACTATAGCTAGTGATAGAACGAGACGAGTCATAAAACTAGCCACCAAATACGCATTTAAAGACTTGGTATCTTATGCACTTATCACTAGTAACGAAGATCCTACATCTTTTCAAGAGGCGGTACACAGCTCTGAGAAGGACAAGTGGACGGGTGCTTGGGCGGAGGAGATGGAGTCATTGTATAAGAACCAAATGTGGGATCTAGTGAAACTTCCCGAAGGAAAGAAAGCTATAGGGTGCGAGTGGATATTCATGGAGAAAGAAACAATGTCAGAGGGAGAAAAAGTGAAGTTCAAGGCTCAATTAGTAGCAAAGAGGTATTCATAGAGAAAGGGGATTGACTATAAAAATTTTTTTCTCTCTATTAGTAAGATATACATTAATTAGAGTGATGTTGACTTTGGTAGCACATCGCGATTTGCGGCTAGAGTAAATGGATGTGAAGACGAGATTTCTTCATGTAAATTTAGAGGAGCAGATTTTTATGTTACAACCTGAGGGATTTAGTTAGCCTGGACAAGAGCGGTTGGTTTGTAAGTTGAAGAAATTACTCTATGGATTGAAACAATCTCCTAGGTAATGGTACAAATATTTTGATTCATACATGATTCAAAATAGATATAAGATGTCACGCCCCCAAAGGAGTCTCTGCCAAACAAAAATCCGGCAGCATCTCCCCTGTACCGGTGACAATCTGAAGCATCAATACAAGCAAAATACATCAGCCACATGCGGCTGGAATATTTATATACACAACCACGCAGTTATAATCACAGCCCACTCGGCTGGAATGAAACAATCACAACCACGCAGTTATATATAAAACAACCCACACGGTTGTACTAAAAACACAGCGAAAAAATGAAGGAAAGCCCACACAACCCAAATAAATACAATGCATGCCGGCATGACTTAAACACAAATACAACACCAAAAGAATAAGATAGCCACATGGCTAAACACAAATACAATGCCAAAAATAAGAAAAGAATATACAAAAGAAAACAAACACCAGGTGAAATCGTCTTCGAATGTGACGTAGGACCCGACAGATAGGATACTCCGAGCGACACCAACCATCTACAATCTACCTGAAAACATAAATGTATACATGCGGTAGTGAGTATATGTAACTCAGCGGGTAATAGACAAGATAGCGCATGGTCCATAAACAAACATGGAGATCACAAGTATACAGTCTCAGTAAGGAATAAAGAACATGATCATACTATCATAATCAATGCACCTAAACATATCTGACATAATAACCTGACATACCAACTGTACAAACCACAACTATTATAATGATAGATACATACCCAATCTGGAATTGACACATGGTACAATGATCAGTAAACTCACCGGATCTGCAACAGACGTACCCATGACACCTGTGTAATATAAATACAACTGCATATACATGTAAAATACATGACATGTATGCAGCATGACAACCTTATGCAACAATCATATCTCAAACAAGTGCAACAACGACAATCACATGCAACTAGTATCTACTAGGCATGTATGAAAATATAGATACACTGCACATCAAATGCAAGAATAATAACTGCGTATGCATGCTCCATGGTCACCCCCCGACACCTCTCCAGACACCACGACCCCAGTATGGTCGAGAGGCTTGGGTCCGTGACAACCGTACAAGCCTCATACTCCAAACTGCTATAAAGTAGCTGAGGCAGACGGAATGCTAAGTAGTTATCTAACTACATAGCATCAGGGTCCCTGACTGCTCACAACGCCGGATCTCACTAAACCTCGTGACCGGGTGGCACGACAGGACGAGCAGCAACTGCTCCAGCTACCACTACCCATGAGTGGCCGAGTGTGCGGTGCTAAACCAAACTGATGACTCTCTCAACCACAAGGGAGACAATGGTAATCAGATGCAATGAATGATGAACATGATATATATATATATATATATATATATAATCATCATCCATGCAACACCCCAAACCTCATAAATACCTCCAACATGAATATAATCATCATGATACCTCCACGTATCCCACCAAACATATGTACATACTACACATGTATAATCAACCAAAAATCTCTAATAATCCCACCAGACACATGTACACAAAATATAAGTACAATCAACATGTATCCTCCAGTAAAAACACAACAGACATGTGTATATACCCCAAACATACAATCAACACAACTCCTCCAAAAGTAAACACGTCAGCCATGTGTATAAACCACAAACATAACAAATACGTGTGTACATACAACATGCAAATGTACGGTCAACAAGATGACTCCTATAACACATACCCACCTATGTACAGTCCACATCACATACCCAATCAGCATGGTAATTCCAACAACACGACAATCACTACAAGACATACTCTACACGTATAATCACAACAGAGTAGATATCAAGAGTGGAGACTGTATATGAATTAAATAGATCATCACAAGGGTCAAACATAAGTATCATGCAGGAAAAAACAGCAACCGATCATGATATAAGATAAAGCAGCCTAATTCATCCAATAATAACCATGCACTAAGTTTCAAAGAAACTATAAAGAGACCAAGGAAGAAATACCTGCCTTTATACGTCGATCGTGCTAAAATAAATCCCACGTCGTGATGATCGTCCCATATCACGGTCCTACATAAATCAATATATATATTTTATTTAGCTAAATTTATAAGAATTAAAATTGCTAAATAAAATACCTACCCAATTAGGATAACTCCACTTAAATATAATCTCTGATAAATCCTCCAAATAATCCTTAATCCAATAACAAATCCATCTCTCTTATATCAATTCATCTCATAATAATATCAACTCACAATAACCTATCACAAAATCGAATCTCTACCATAAATCCACAACAACCTAACATCATCATCAATAACTAACCCAACCACCACATCTGATAACGCAACCAACAATTAATCCAATGATCCTAAGAATGATCACATAATAATCTACATCAACCAATCACCATATCCACAAATTCCAACCCAAATAATCTGATATCAATTCCATAAGAAATCTTGTAATCAAATTTTTAAGCTTGTATTCAACAACCTCACCAAAATTCCAGCAACCTCTACTCATGGAAATAACAGAAATACATCACTGGAAACTCACTTACCTTGAGATATGGCCACAAATCAAGAGCTCACAGCCCCTATAGAAATTCTAGCAACCTAAACAGAATAATATCTTGTTAATTCTGTTATTAATCCAGATTAATCAATACACAAGACTCCATTGGTTAACACCTACTGCATCCACTGATCGACCAAGAAGCGGAACAAGAAATCAAACAGAACATCCATTCACTATTAAAAATCCACTAGTTCAACACCTACTGCATATACCAGCCGAATCAAGAAGAAAGTGTTGGAACCCCAAGGTGTTTTGATGTGATCAAACAAGTTAAGTTAGGTCCTGCGTTTGTTTAACCCTTGTGTCTAAGTGTGCAGGAGCTTAGGAACACAGGAAGTCGAGCGGAAGACGCGGCTAGCGAGAAGGACGGCACGGGGAGAGAGCCGACGGGCTCTGTGCGTCCGAGGGATGAGGTGACCGCGGAAGAGTACACCGGTGGACGAGAAGAACGTGCGTGGCGTTCGAGGGACGAGAAACCGGGAAGGAAGGCTGCTCGAGGAGAAGGCCGGAACATGGGTTCGGGTGAGCCCTATTCCGGATGGCCGAGATCACCCAAGCTAGTGGAGTCGGAACAGAAGACCCGGACCGAGACGAGCTGAACCGAAGCGGAGCGACCGGACGGAAAAAGTCAACCAGAGTTGACTTTTGGGGTCTGGGGCGCCCGGAACGAGGTTTTTGACCATATCGAGTCAAACTCGATCTGAACGTTGGGGGATAAAGTTTTATCCCCCCAGGGCGCCCGGAACCCCTTCGGGACGCCCCGACCAGTGCTATAAATATAGCACTGGTTTGCACAGATCAGAACAACGAACTTGTAATCAATTCCTTCTGTGCTTTCAATTCTGTTCTTTTCATTTGTGCTGTCAACGTTGTAAAGAGGCTACTCCGTCCAGAGGAGAATCAGATAGTGCGCTTACATTCCTTGGATTAGCAATCCCCTGATTGCAAACCAAGTAAAACTCTGGTGTCTGCTTTTCTTTACTTAGTCTCTTTTATTTACTTATTACAAGTGTTCATTATATAGTTGAAATCCGAGAAAGGTTCGAGTTTTATTTTGTAGGGCAATTCACCCCTCCCCTCTTGTCGGCCTCCAAAGGGACCAACAAGTGGTATCAGAGCTAGTTACTGGTCTCGAAAACCTTGGTGAAACGGTAACAAACCGGGATACTATACGCTACGCGCTCAATGTGTTTCCAAGAACTCCGGAATGGACATCAATCGTCGATGCTTATTACATCTCAAAAGACTTGGAGGTAAGTACTTTAGAAGAGTTGTTTTCTACCCTTGAATTACACGAAACTAGATATGCAGAGATATCAAAGGACACAACCCAGACTATGGCGCTGAACGCAACCAACAAGGATGAACCCGAGTCAGACTCCGAAGACGATCAAGAAGCGTACATGGTAAGAAACTTTAAAAAGTTTTTTAGATCTAATAAATTTAAAATGCAGAATAAAAAGAATCAAAAAGGTAGAAGAAAGGTACGGTGCTACCAGTGTCAGAAGGAGGGACACCTAAGGGAAGACTGCCCAGAACTCAAGAAGGTCAAAATGAAGGCACCTAAGAAACACAACCTAAAAGCAACTTGGGATGACACTTCTTCATCTGAATCAGAAGCTCAAGAATATGCGGGGATTGCACTGATGGCAAGCCATAAAGGACAAAGTACATCAGAACCCAGCATCGATGAAGGGGGAGCGACCTCAGATGGAAGTAGCGAAGCAGGGGGATTCAAGTCTGATATGGTAAGTGAGGTATGCCTCTTACCCCCTGATGAACTTTACTTTGGTATCAAAGCTATGACTAAATCCATGTATAAATTAGAAAATAAAAATGCCAAATTAGAAAATGAAATTTTAGAAACAAAGAGAATTTTGGCAAAATCATGTTTTATAGAGGATTTTGAAAAATTGAAAATTGAAAATGATAAACTAAAAGAAGAAATAGAAAGATTGAAAAAAATCTAATTGTTCAAATATTTTTACTTTTAGAAATTATAAATGTTTAAATTGGTATTATAGATTTCATCAAAGTCAAATTAGAAATATATCAAAAATCTATATACCTAGGAAATACTTGGTCAATCCTGTAGGTAGGAACCTCTATTGGGTTCCAAAAACCTATTTAATTTAAAATTAAAATTAGACTTAGCATTTTCAGCAAGGAAATTAAACAACTAATTTCTTTATGAGGCTTTGTCTAAGGAAGTGGTTGTTGCTCCAATAACCAAGAAGGCCTAGTGCCTCGCCACAACCTGGAAGCCAAGTATCGAAATGAAAAGTTTAATTGATTAACTGAAAAAGTATTAATTTAAATTACTTAATGCTTTAAAAGAGTTATTCAATTTGTGTTAGAAAATATTTTAAAATTTTTTTTTACTTAACTTAGAAATTTTTTTTATCTTAGAAATTTTTAAAAAGAGTTTAAAATTTTTTTTTGGAATTTTGAGATAAGTTTCAAACTTAAATTTTTTTTAACACTTATGACTGTTTTATCTGAAAAATGTTTTACTTAAATTTTTTTTTTTCGAAAGAAAATTTTTGAAAAGTGTCTTTAAATTGAATTTTACTTAGACATTATTAAATATTTTACATTTAAAGTTTTTGTTTGAATTTACCTTAGACTTATTTATAACCCCAATTTTTATGTGATCAAAGGGGGAGAAGTATGTTAAGTCTAGGGGGAGGTACTATAATTTTTCAATTGAAAAATATTTGGACTTATTTGAATATAAATTGTTTTTGTTGCATATGTTTACCCTAACTTAACTTGGGTTGCTCACATCAAAAAGGGGGAGATTGTTGGAACCCCAAGGTGTTTTGATGTGATCAAACAAGCTAAGTTAGGTCCTGCGTTTGTTTAACCCTTGTGTCTAAGTGTGCAGGAGCTTAGGAACACAGGAAGTCGAGCGGAAGACGCGGCTAGCGAGAAGGACGGCACGGGGAGAGAGCCGACGGGCTCGGTGCGTCCGAGGGACGAGGTGACCGCGGAAGAGTACACCGGTGGACGAGAAGAACGTGCGTGGCGTTCAAGGGACGAGAAACCGGGAAGGAAGGCTGCTGGAGGAGAAGGCCGGAACATGGGTTCGGGTGAGCCCTATTCTGGATGGCCGAGATCACACAAGCTAGTGGAGCCGGAACAGAAGACCCGGACCGAGACGAGCTGAACCGAAGCGGAGCGACCGGACGGAAAAAGTCAACCAGAGTTGACTTTTGGGGTCCGAGGCGCCCGGACCCCTCCGGGGCGCCCGGAACCCTCCGGGGCGCCCGGAATGAGGTTTTTGACCAGATCGAGTCAAACTTGATCTGAACGTTGGGGGATAAAGTTTTATTCCCCCAGGGCGCCCTGAACCCCTTCGGGGCGCCCCGACCAGTGCTATAAATATAACACTGGTTTGCACAGATCAGAACAACGAACTTGTAATCAATTCCTTCTGTGCTTTCAATTCTGTTCTTTTCATTTGTGCTGTTAACGTTGTAAAGAGGCTACTCCACCCAGAGGAGAATCAGATAGTGCGCTTACATTCCTTGGATTAGCAATCCCCTGATTGCAAACCAAGTAAAACTCTGGTGTCTGCTTTTCTTTACTTAGTCTCTTTTATCTACTTATTACAAGTGTTCATTATATAGTTGAAATCCGAGAAAGGTTCGAGTTTTATTTTGTAGGGCAATTCACCCCTCCCCTCTTGCCGGCCTCCAAAGGGACCAACAGAAAGAACAACCACAATTAGAAGATCTGTTCATCTCTACAAACCAGTAATAAAAATTACTCTCATTACCTCCTCTACAATCGTCGGTGATGATCCAAGATCCGACAAGGAACGCGATCCCCAACAGAGCTGTGGTGGCCGGAATCAAAACACAACCCCTGCTTCCCAAAAAACCACCAAAATGAAACCAAGAAGAAGATCACAAGCTCGAATCCACAATCAAAACTAAACATTTACCTCCACGATCAAGGCTAGGGCAATGATCTGTTCTTGTCGATGAACAGAGAAGAAGATCGGGAGGGGGTAATGGTTGTTAACTCACCCAAACAGTTGGCACTAGCTCGATCCGACGCCGATGGCTACGATTTCCTTCCAACGGAACCAAGTGGTGCGAAGTGACAAGAAAAGGGGGATTTGTCGCTGCCGCTTGTCGAGGCCAGAGAGGAGAAAGAGGCCAAAAACGAAGGATCGACCGTAGCTAGCTCTTCCCCCTCATTGCACCAAGACCAGCTCCTCGCCGGTGACACCGAGAAGAGGCGAAGAAATCGCCGATCGTCGGGATCAGAGAACGCGAAGGATAGAGGAGGGAGTCGGGGAAAATGAATGGGAAGAAGTTAGGTTTGGGTTTTTAAATCTAGGATTTAAATTAACCAACTATAGGTTAATTTAATCAATTAACTCCCACTTATTTTGGGTATTCCAAATAGGTCTCCACTAGTCCCACGATTTATCCCCTCAAAATGAGTCATACGGACTCCGTTTAAATCTCGAAAAATTTCTAAAAATTTATGAAAAATCCAATAAGACTTTTTGTCCAATAACATTTATTATTTAATTTTACAGTATTTTACATAAGAGATATGAGTATGATTGTGATATATATGTGAAGAGCTTTGAAGATGAATCACTGGTTTTTTTACTACTATATGTAAATGACATGCTCATTGTTGTAAAGAAGATGAAAGAGGTCGATAAATTGAAGAGGCTACTAAGTAAGAAATTTGATATGAAAGATTTGGGAGAGACCAAGAAGATTCTTGGGATGGAGATTCACAGGGATAGAGGTGCAGGGAGATTATGGTTGTTTCAACGTAGCTATGTAGAGAATGTTTGGATAGGTTCAACATGAAGAATGCAAAGTCGATGAACACACTCCTGACATATCGCTTCAAGTTATCTAGCATACAGTGTCAAAAAACGGATGATGAGATCCAAGAGATGTCAAAAGTTTCTTATGCCAGTACAGTTGGTTGTCTGATGTATGCTATGGTTTGTACGAGACTAGATTTGGCGCAAACAGTTAATATAGTAACAAGTTTCTCTTAAATCTTGGCCAACCACATTGGGATGCAATGAAGTAAATTTTTAAATATTTGAGAAATACAATTGATTATGGTATCATGTTGAGTAGATAATTGGATGATCCTTCAATTGCTGGTATATAGATGCAGACTATGTAGGAGATTTAGATGACAGGAGGTCTACTATAGGATTTGTGTTCACTATGGCAGGATGACCTATTTGTTGGAAATCTATAATACAATGTATTGTTGCATTGTCTACTACGTAGTCGGGGTACATGATAGCAGCTGAAGCAGCAAAGGAAACTTTATGGCTTACAAGGTTGGTTAGAGAACTAGGTGTTCAATACGGTGAAGTCAAGTTGTTATGTAATAGTCAGAGTGCTATCTATTTGGCGAAGAATCAAGCATATTATGTGAGAACCAAGCACATTGATGTGAGATTTCACAAGATCAAAGAATTGATTGCTTCCGAGAAAATTTAACATAAGAAGGTTCATGCTACAGACAATGATGCAGACATGTTGACAAAGCCAGTGACCACAGAAAAGTTCAAACATTGCTTAAACTTGATCCATATCTCTAGATGCTAGAGGAAGAAAGCTCAGACTCAATAATCCAGGTGAAATTTTGTTCAGATACTCATGTTCTTCGAAGGAGTGAATATTCATCAAGGTGGAGATTATTGACGGGTGGCTGATATCTAGATAAAGGGCAGTGTGAGGGACGTCATGGAAGGAAAAATCAATTAAAGTTTTTCGTAACAAAATTCTGTTAGTATTTTTCATAACAAAATTCTGTTACAATTTTACTGGGTCTGGGATTTAGGCACTATTTATAGGGATTATTGTAAACTTATTGTATCACAAGAATCATGGAATGTGATTCTCTTTTGTAGAGAGAATTCTAATAAATGACAGTGATGTAGAGAGAATCATGGAATGTGATTCTCACCGGTCGGATAACAGCACTGTCTCGGTTCATCTCCAAATCGTCCGATTGGAGTTTGTCATTCTTTAAGATAATGCGTCGAGTCACCAAATTCCTGTCGGACGAGGAGTGCGACCAAGCATTCAACGAACTCAAGGCATATCTCAATTCTCTGCCTATATTAGCTAAGCCACTTATCGGCGAGCCCCTTCGAATTTACCTATTGTTGACCAAGCATGTGATCGACTCGGCACTAGTTAAGCAGAACGGCGAGGAACAACCGGTGCATTTCCTAAGTCATATATTAAAAGATGTTGAGTCCCGCTACACTGGTCTCGAGAAGTTGGCTTATGCATTGGTACTCGTCGCTCGGAAGCTCCGCCCGTACTTCCTTGGTCACTCCATCATCGTGATGACCAATAGTCCCTTGGGGAGAGTGCTCCTTAATCCAGAGGAGTCCGGATGGTTGATTAAGTGGACGACGGAGCTAGCGAGTTCAACATCCAGTACTAGCCCCGAACGACCATCAAAGCACAGTCCTTAGCGGATTTCATCACTGAGGTACAAAATCCTGAGCCAGAAGCCGTTTGGAGGGTATATGTGGATGACTCGTCTACTCGGCAGGGGAGCTGGATCAGCGTATTACTCATCTCCCCCCAAGAAGAGCGGATTCAACTATTCGTTCGGCTGGATTATAGAGCAACAAATAACGAAGCAGAATACGAGGTACTAATAGCTAGCCTATAGGCCGCCCGGCACGTCAGAGCCATCAAAGTCCTCATCCACTCGGACTCCCAATTGGCTGCTCAATAGCTGATCGAGGTGTTCGAGATAACTAACGCCTGACTCAAGCTCTACGTCGAAGCCTTCGAGAAGCTGAATTGCCACTTCCTGGAGGTCGACATATAGAAGATCCCCCGGTCGGAGAACTAGGCTGCACGCTAGTTGACCAAATTAGCCAACTCAATATCGTCGATCATCATAGCGCAGTCGATCGAACAAGTCTCTTTGGTGGCACACATCGATCGGATGGAAGAGCTCGTATTCCCGAACGACTAGAGAACCGCGCTAGTAGAAGTCTTGCGGTCGAGAGCGACCCCATCCGACCAGGAGGAGGCTCGGTTATTGAGAAAAAGGGTCGACAGATTCACGTTAATCGAGGACTAGTTATACAAGAAAGACTTCTCCGACCTTTGCTCAAGTGTGTCAGATCGGAGGACACCGACTACATACTACAAGAAGTGCACCAAGGATCCTGTGGAGGACATCCAAGCCGTCGCTCGTTAGCAAGAATGATTTTGCTGGCGGGATATTTTTGGCCAACCCTCCAGGAAGATGCCGCTCGGACTGTGTCCACCTGCCTATCATGCCAGAAATATCATAGCTTCTCGCACCGATCGACCAAAGAGATGAAGACGTCCACGGTCTCTTGTCCGTTCAACCAGTGGGGCATAGACATTGTGTGGCCTATCCCCATGGTGGCCGGCCAATGGAAGTTTCTGCTTGTAGCCGTAGATTACTTCTCAAAGTGGGTAGAGGTTGAGCTGCTTGCAAGGATAACCGAACAGATGGTCATAAAATTCATATGGCAGAACATTATCTGTTGGTTCGGCATCCCTCGCCGATTCATCTCGGATAATGGAAGACAACTCGTCGGCCAAAGGCTTAGTGAGTGGTGTGAAGGATATGGTATCCAGCAAGCCTTCACTTCCGTGGACTATCCAAAGCAACGGGCAAGCAGAGGTCACCAATTGAGAAATCCTCCGAGTCATGCGCGCTCGGCTAGATCATATGGGAGGCAGCTATGTCGATGAGCTCCCCAGCGTGCTGTGGGCGCTCCGCATGACTCCTAAGGAAAGGACCGAGGCAACTTCCTTTCCACCTAGTGTATGGCGGCAAAGCGGTCGTCTCTGTTGAAGTCAGAGTTGAATTCGATCAAATACAACACTACAGCAGGACAATGCAGAGCAGAGGCTTCTAGAGCTAGACTTAGTGGATGAAGCGTGCACAAAAGCTACCTTCCAGTTGATGGCATACTGGCAGAGGATGAAGCAAAGCTACAATTGGAGGGTGATCCCAAGATCATTCCAGATCGGTGACTTGGTATGGAAGAAAGTGAAGTCAGTCGACGACGTCACCAAGTTGGAGGCTCCATTGGGCTGGACCCTTCAAGGTCATAGAGAAGCTCCGCTCGGGTTCCTACTACTTAGAGGATGGGGGCGGACAATGACTAGAAAGGTTGTGGAGTGCGAACCATCTCCAACCCTATCGAGCCAGATGAGAGGTGCGCTAATGTAATAATCAATTGAGTCTTTGCATCCTTGTACTCTTTGAATGCAGGACAGAAATAAGAAACAAGGATTGCCACGCTCTGTGCCGAATGGCGCATCCAATCATCGAGCGGCAACGTTAAACCCATATCTCCATCGACGGTCGAGCGACGACCTTAAATCCATGACTTCATCAAATTGTCAAGCGACGACGTTAAACCCATGTCTCCATCGACGGTTGAGCAGCGACCTTAAATCCATGACTTCGTCAAATCGTCAAGCGGCGACATTAAACTCATGTCTCCATCGACGGTCGAGCAGTGACCTTAAACCCATGACTTCGTAAAATCGTCAAGCGGCGACGTTAAGCCCATGTCTCCACCAACGGTTGAGCGGCGACCTTAAACCCGAGTCTCCAATAATGCTCAAGCGACGACCTTAAATCTGAGCTTGCGCTTATGGTCGAATGGTTAGTCATAGATGCAAGATCGGGGGCATTCATAGTCAAAGACAAGAAACAATGACAAGAAATGCCTCACCAAATGGGCATACATATATTAAAATCAAAATTTTTCAAGACTACATTTGCAGGATAGAGATAAGCGCTCCGAACAAGCGAGCTTACATTAGGACTTCAAAAATATATAGTGATCAACCTCACTCAAGATAATCAAGAGCGTCTTCAGGCAGTGACTCAGTCATTTTATCTTGACTGATGACGCTATCCTTGAAGGTCTCGGGAAGGTGGCCACCTTCCTTGAGCTGGTTGATCATCTCATCTATGGCCAGGTTGCATAGCCGAAGATATCGAGCGACAACTTTGTCATTAAACACGTCCGAGCAGATGTAGTTCAGTCTCAGTTTTGCAAATCAGCTCAGCTCGGTGTCCTGATAAATCTTCATCGCCGGCTGGGAGCCTTCCAGCTCGACCTTCACCTTCTCTATCTCATCCTGGACCAGCTTCAGTGCTACGTCCTTATCAGAGAGCTGGCCCTGGAGCTCGGTTTCCCTCGCCGTCCAGCTCGCTCGCTCAATCACCAAAAAATCCTCAACGTCTATGAGCTTGCTGGCGAGATCTCGGGCCTCCTTGTTTTTCAGTTCTAGGTCCTCGATGGCCCGGTTCTTTCTAGCAGTGGCTGAATCAATTTTTTTGTCAAACGTGCTGACCTGCTTCTTGAGTCGGCCCAACATCTCCTCGTGGCTGGAAGATTTAGCTCGCTCGGCCTCAAGGAGCTTGGTTGTCTTCTCTAGGTCGGCCTTCAACTTGGCCATCTCTTGCGGATCAGTGACGAGCTGGCTATTGGAGACTTGGAGTTTCCTGAACTCATCCTCTAGTTGAGCTAGCCTGCGACACATGGTCAGGCTCTCCACCCAATACTACAAACAGGTAAAAAGGTTAGAATCAATCAGAAGAAAGATAATGACAACAAAGGGCTTACCCCAGTTGACATTTGGGTATGGCTGTTGGCGAGCACACCCGGAGGCATCACTGTCACTCGGGCTCGGGCTTCCTCCCAGACTTAGGCGAGTGGATCTCGTATGATGATTTGATGCTCAGGAGTACTCGATCGGGCGCTCAGCTCACTGTACTCCTTCGCGGGTAGGTGAAGGATCGCCGTGACGGATCGTCGGCCGCCCGGAGCCGAGTGGGCCAAGGAGGCTAGGCCAGCTGGGCGGGATGCAGATGCAGGGAGGATGGTCGATCGTCGAATCCTCAATGGTCGCGATTATGGCATAGAGGCCAGGGGCTCCGCGGTGATAGGCTCTTGCGACCACTCGGCCACCGATGGAGTCCGGTCGGAGGATACCTCAGGCGTAGTCGCAGGAACCGCGGTGGGATTCAAGCTGCTGACCTCCACCCTTGCGACAGATCCCACCGCCGAGGCAACAGAGCGTGAGGACTCTATGTGGCGTCTTTTATGCCTTAGCAGTGGCTCGCTAGAGGAATCCGAGTGGATGAGGGGCACTTGCTCGGATTGTGGCTGCGCGCCGCTGACAACCTTGACACTGGAGGCTTGGCTAGTCCCCCAACTCGCCAGGGCGGGAGTCGCTGCGCTCTCATCTTGAGAGTCGACCGACTGTAGGTCGCAGTTCGCTAACTCTCCTTGATAGTAACCGCCTCAATCTTGGCATTCTGAAGCTTTGCGAGGCTCGACATCTGAGCACGTAGCATGCCTTCGGTTGCAAAAGAAGCAGAAGAATCAGTTAGGATCAAATGAGATATGCACACAAAATCTCTTACCTAAACCGGTCGGAAGCTCGATACGGATCGGACTCAGGCCAAAGATGTACATCACACCCTCAAGCAGTAGCTTGTGGATGTCGAGGTAGCATGAAGGTAGTCAGAGCGGCTCTTGTACTTATTCAAATCATGTTGGGGTGGTAAGTCGACTTTCCAGCAGGTTCGGAAGTTAGGTCGTTCGGGAAGACGCATAAAGAAGAAATATTCCTTCCAATATTTATTGGAAGTAGACATTTTGTCAAAGAAGACCAGCCCGATCCGAGACTGAAATAGAAAGATTCCCAGTTTCGACTGTTTAGGGTAATAAAAGTAATGGAAAACTCGAGAGGCCAAAGGAATGTCATGCAGCCGAAACAACATGATGACACCGCACAGCAAGAGAAAAGAGTTCGGCACGAGTTACAGAAGGGAGATATGAAAATAATTATAGACTTCAATGATGAAGGCGTGGATAGAGAATCACAAACCGACCAGAAAATGATCTTGAAACATACATATGGTGCTGGTCGGCAGATCATTGGGTCGATCGGACGAAGAAGCCAGAATGATTTCGTGATCAGAGGGAAGCTCAATGGCATTTTTGAGGCTCTTAGCGCCGTCCGTATCGAACTTGGTCTCTATGGTAGTGTACCAGAGCCCAGGAGCGGGACCTGATGGCTGTGAGAAGCTCGCCATAGCCAAAATATGAAGGGGAAAAAGTCTGAGGGGAAGAAAGGCGAGCAAAAAACACAAAGCGAGCACTGGAAGTACCGAGTAGTGAAAAAGATTGAAGGAGGGAAGATTCAGGAGGAAAGCTTACAGGAGGAGAGAGTCGCCGCCGATGAGATGCAAAAGATCACCGGAGCACAAGATCGCGCAGGAGGTCGCCAGCAGCTTTCGTAGAAAATGTAGAGTAAGAAAAAGAAACCGGCGCTGCGACTTTATAAACTTCTGGCTTGGCCGATCAGAGCCGTCCGATCTAGGTCACGGGAATCGGAGCACAGATCCAGTCGTAGAATTCAAACCGTCAAACGTCATATCAGCGCCTGTCGCTTCGGACATGCGGTGACTGTGGCGACGACACGTGGAATTTCCCCATCGGTCCGCATTTAATGGACGCCATCAACAGGTGTGGGCGTGTGCTCGGCCTTAATGGGGGTGATCTACACAAATTCCGAAGAGACTCAGGTGATGTCAGCATTGACTGCACTCAAAGACACCAAAGGAGAGTCCCAAAGTACAAGTACTCGAAGCGCAAATCAGTCTTAAGGATCAGTCCTATGGCCGACCGACACTCTTTGACAGACCGACTGGAGTCCACCAGTATCCCGACCAATTGGCCAACTGATCTCCAGATTTTTTGTCCAGTCATTCGGACTTGCAGTCTCCTTCGACTAGACTTGGGGGGGAGGCATGTGATGTGGGGATAAGGGACCCACCCCAAGGAGGGGCAAGGCCACGGTAGGAAGTCAAAGTCAAGGCGTGGTCAACTACCATACATCATTGTCTGGTCGGGCAACCCCCTCTGCCCGACCGGGATAAAGAATGTCCGGTCCAACATCATCATAGCTCGGCCACAAACCGAGCTTCTGACGCTCAGAAAAGCATCTGTCGTTGAGGCACACACCGAGCGGCCAGCCCGCTCGAACTTACATCAAACCTCGAAACCAACAAAGCGAGGTTGTGACCGAGTAGACCACATTCAGACACAGCTCCATTCGCCACAACAGCGAAGCTCGGACATTGGAAGGTTGGTCGAGCGGTCATCCCACTCGGCCGAGAACGATAGCGTCCGGATGGCGGATGGTTGGCCGAACAGCTTACTCGCTCGACCCAATAACGAACAAAAGGAGGATCTGGCGATATCCTTCTAGGAGTCTATCCCCACGACAGACAGCATAGTTGGCGTCATGGTCAGACAGAGGATCGTACGACGGAAGATTCCACTGTCACCTCAGAGATGTGCTCAACTCGTTGAGGTATTGTGTCAGGGACACTTTGCTAATACACCTTCTCACGGGAAGCCTCAAGAAGCGTGCACATCTTGGGAGCATGAGCGCGCGCCACAGGAGCCCTATATAAAGGGGTCCAAGCTTTGTCGGAGGTATGCACACATTATTGTTGCTACTGTTCTCCTACTTTTTTGTTTTGCTACTTCCACATCACCGACGACTGACTTAAGTGTCGGAGGGCCAACATCGAGGGACTCTTCCCTAGCTCGGCACTGACGTGGTTGTGGTTGCAGGTCCGCTTCGCTCGAAGTCTTTGCACAGTCAACAGGAGTGTCACATCCCCATCATCCGTCGACTCGACTTTCGAACATGATCAGTAGTAATTAAGTTTACCTTAAACTTTTCCTTTAACCTCTATATTTTAGTATCATGTGCTATATTCATTATACCCATGGAATAATTTGTATTCACTATCTGCTTCCTTTTACTTCCAAACTAGTATATTAGAGGCAGAGTCGGACCTTCTATAAGGCCCGCGAGGCAGTTGCTGTTAGAGTGTATACTAAAAGCCTAGCTTTTGGTATAAACATTTATCTAGAAATAAGAATCACATTGGTCAAATGTCTACATTTATGATAAATGTAGTTGCTCAATTAATTTATATTGTAGATAACATGGTGTGTGGTGTCACATACAGAAGATCATGTTATCGGTTCCTTATAAATTATAAACAGTAGCTCACGACCAAGATGGAAAGGAACAAACCATTGGAAGGTCGTAGTGTAATTAGGTATTAGTTTATCTTAACTATATAATTATACTAGTACACTCAGAGTGTATTGAGTAGGACCATTTGAGGTCGTTCCTTTTATACTGACTTTATAAAGGAACAAAGACCTCAGTTATTATGGAAGTGTGTGCTCTTAATCCTAATATAATAACAAGTACATATATTTGATATTTATTTCTTTAATTTATCAATGGGTGAGATTTAGTTCGATAAATCAATAAGCCCGATAAGTTGAGAAATGATATCACTTATAGTATGTGTTGTTGATTATAGAAGGAAACTGTGTCCTAGTGATCTAGGTTGAGAATGTCCCCAAGAGGAGCTCATAAGGATTGTCATGTTAAACCCTGCAGGTGGACTTAGTCCGACATGACGATGAAGTTGAGTGGTACTACTCTTGGAGCTAGATATTAATTAAGCGAGTTGTCAGTAACTTACTTAATTAGTGGGCATTTGTTATCTTAAACACAGGGAGACTAACACACTCATAATAAGAAGGAGCCCAAAATGTAATTTGGGATTGGTGCGGTAGTTCAATAATAGTTCTTTAGTGGAATGAATTATTATTGATGAAATTAAGTTGTGTGTTCGGGGCGAACAAGGGATGCTTAATTTCATCGGGAGACCAAAACAAATTCCTCCTCTCGGTCTCTATCGTAGCCTCTAGTATATAGAGATTTATACCCATCGCATACCCACCTTCTTACCCATCCAATGGGGCCGGCCAAGCTAGCTTGGAACCCAAGCTAGGGCCGGCCAAGACCAAGTGGATGAGCCATGTAGGTGGCCGGCCAAAGCTTGGGTCCCAAGCTTAGGTGGCCGGCCACTAGAATATTAAAAAGAATTTTTATTAAAATTATTTCTTATGTGGATATCATGATTTTAAAAGAGAGTTTAAAAAATTAAAAATTTCCTTTTATAGTTTTCTACAAAAGATTAAGAGAAGAGATTAATCTCTTTCCTTATTAGTAGTTTAAAAGGATGGTTTTAATTTTTGGTAAAAACTTTCCTTATTTGTAAATCATCTACATGTTTAAAAGAGAGTTTAAAATTTGAAATCTTTCCTTATTTGTTGATTAAAGGAGGATTTTAAATTTTAAGAAAACTTTCCTTTTTAACCATGTTCATGATTTAAAAGAAAGTTTAAAAATTAATAATTCTCTTTTATTAGTTTCTACAAAAGATTGAGAAAAGATTTGATATCTTTCCTTATTTGTAGATTAAAAGAGATTTTAATTTTTAGAGATAACTTTCTTTTTATCCACATGTTTGAAAGAAAGATTTTAATTTATTAAATTTCCTTTTTATAAACCAATCATGAAGGGATAAAAATTATTGAGAAATTTTTATAAATTTCCGGAAGCAAATAAGGAAGTTTTAATTGGTGTTTAAAATTTTATTTGCTTGGAGATTTCTTGGTGTGGCCGGCCATTGCAAAATTGAAAAAAAAAATTGTTTTTAATTAAATAAATTTTCCTTTTCAATGGCAAAAGAATTAAGGAAGTTTTTATTAAATTTTCTTTATTTGCCAAGACCAAGGATTATAAAAGAGGGGGTAGAGGAGGCTTCAAGGCGAACAACTCTATTATTTTCTCCCTCTGTTCTTCCTTGGGTGTGGCCGGCCCTTTCTTTCCTCTCCTCTCCTTTGTGTGGCCGAAACCTTCTCATGGTGGAGATAGCTTTGGTGGTCGGAACTAAGAAGGAGAAGAAGGAGAGAAAAGAAGCCTCTTTTCTAGCATCCCTTGGAGCATGGTGGTGGTGGCCGAACCTCTTCATCCTAGGAGAAGTTTTGATGGCCGAAACTTGTAAGGAAGAAGAAGGTGCTAGGTGGTTCTCATCTCGGAAGATCGTTGCCCACACAACGTCCGAGGTTAGAAGAGGAATACGGTAGAATATCAAGAGGTCTTTCTAAAAGGTATAACTAGTAATTTTTCTTTCCGCATCATACTAGTTATTTTTGGAAATAATACTAAATACAAGAGGCATACGATTCTAGTGTTTCGAATTTGTTTTCGATATTGTGTTCTTTTGTTTTTCTTTTCCTTTTGATTTGATTGTTCTTTTCGGTTGACCTAAAGTTATTTTAGGAAATTAAATATTAGCTTTCCTTAAAAGGTTTTGTCTAGTCGGTGGTGGTTGCTCCCATATCCAAGAAGGCCATGTGCCTCGCCACGTTAGTACTGGGAACCAATTTTGGAAATTAATATTTAATGGAATTAATAACTTAGGTGATTTAGATCAAACGTGTTAAGTTCCGCAGGAGATCCAAGTCAAAACCTAAAAGAACAAATAGATTAAGTTTTGGATCAAACGTGTTAAGTTCCGCAGGCGATCCAAAATTTAATTTAAAAGAACACATGGTAGCTAGGAAAAGGTTCAGACCTTTGTACAAAATTTTTGTACAGTGGAACCTCTAGGTTTTCCGAGTAGCAACCAACAATTGGTTTCAGAGCTAGGGTTTTGCCTCTTTGTATTTGGTATTTAGTTTAATTATGCACATGTCATACATAATTTAGGCAGGATAATAGTAGGATGTGCTAACTTTGTGGATGCAGGATCCAACTATTATGGCTTATAGTTATTATGTGTGTGATTGGACCCTTGGACATGTCAAGGGCATTTTATTGTGTGTGCATGATTGTATTATAAAATAGAAGTATTTAGTTTTATTAGGATTTTATTTTTGATCTAGATACATGTACATTCCTTTTATGGAATATAGGATCAAAATGTAAAATTCTATTTATGTCGCGGATCGAATCTTGCAAAGCGTGGAACCTTCTAAGGACCAGAGGCGCAGCGGAACTAGGAGCAAGATGGATGAGACAGCTAGACCCGGTGGCAGTGGCCAAATATGGCAGCAGCTTGGGATGACAACACACGGAGGACAACTAGAGATAAAAGCCATAATAGTTAAAAATTAGATTTTCTATTTATTGCTTTTATATTGTGCTGTGTGTGCATGTTAGTTTACATATTTAGTAGGCTAGCATAGTTAAAATTCTTCATTTATAAATAACTAAGTGGGAGAGGAATTTTTAAGTAAATCCCATGGTCTCCATTACTGGTTTGTAAGTGATGCAAACAAGCTTGCGCGTTGGCTCTGAGTGCCTTCCTCCATAACGGATGAGCTTGTTTGTGGATCACTAGAACAGACTTCCATTTTTGGATGACTATAGGAAGTTAATTAAGAGCGTGTGATCTTCCCCAATGGAAGGGGCATAATCTTATTAATGGACTTAGTGTCAAGTAATGGTATACACTTAGACACATCTAATAGTATCCTCCCCATCGGAGTCACTGCTATTATTTGTGTGACCAAATGATACCAACTATTAATTTTATTTGTCAAAAAGTTAGGTTGACAAGATAATAAAATTAATGGGTTAAAACTCTCCTTTTACAAATGTTGAATTTGTATACGTTCACACTAATGTGGCATGCAAAATTCACGGTGTTTGAGGTGTTGGTGAATTTAAATAATATTGTTTGAGGAATCAATATTTTTTTTTTAAATTCAAAAGTTTTTGATCAAATATTTGATCAAAGACAGATCAACTAATAATTTTATTCGTCATAAAGTAAAGTTGACGAGATAATAAAATTAATGAATAAAATCTCCTCTTCGATTTTGTATACGTCCACACTATCGTGGCATACAAAATTCATGGGGATTTTTAAAGAGTTGATCTTGACCAAATATTTTTGTGATTCTTAGGATTTAAATATTTGTCAATCCCCTAGTAGTCATACTATAGAAAAGGCTTAGTAGTCCCAATTGTAATGATTGAAAATAGGACTTGGACATTAAGGTAGACTGTCTTCTTAAAACTAAGAACAACATAGGTGTATTTAATTCATTAATTGAAACATGTTTAGTGGTGTTATCTACCAGAACTTGGAGTGTAGATACAGATTCCATTAATTATGTCCGCAATTCATTGCAGGGTTCCAGGAAACCCGGCAACTAAATGAAAATTAAAACACCGTCCACATGGGCACTACTGTAAAAATGGTAGCTGTTGCAGTGGGAGATGTTTATCTTTTGATAAGAATAAAATATGAATTTTTGAGTAATTGTCTTTACGCACCAAGTTTAGAAAGAACTAGTTTTCAGTTTCTAAACTATTCAAAGAACTTGATATTTTGTCTCTTTTAATAACAAAGTTGTTATTAAGAAAAAGAGGGAAGTTATCTGTTCTGGTACGTTGGTTGGAAATTTATAAATCCAATAACTCTCACGATGCAACAAATGGAAATTAGTAACACATCTTCTAACTTTAAGAGAAAGTAACCTTCGGAAATGAACCAATTATATCTTTGGCATCTAAGGCTAGGTTATATTAACTTGAGTATGATTCATTGGTAGCTGATGAACTTTTGGGTTCATTAGTAGTGGAAATCTTTCCAACCTGCGAGTCTTACTTGGAAGGAAAAATAACCAAGAAGCTTTCAAGTCTAAGGGGTATGGAGTCAAAGATATGTTGAAATTGGTTCATTCTGATTTGTGTGATCCTATGACTATCCAGACAAGAGGTAGTATTGAATATTTCGTCTATTTTATAGACAACTATTCAGGATACAAATAAATTTACTTAATGTACCGCAAGACTAAGTATTTTGATTAGTTCAAAGAGTACTAGGCTGATGTGAAGAAACGACAAAGTAAAAAGACACTATGGTGAAATCATAGTGGCAAGTACCTCTTGGGAGAATTTAGGAGTCACTTATCAGAAGTAGGGATTCAATCCAAACTAACTGCACCTGATACACCTCTACAGAATGGTGTAGTAGAAAGAAGGTATAGGACTCTTATGGAAATAAGTAGATTGATGATGAGTTATTTTACCAAATTCATTTTAAGGATATACTCTGGAAACGGAAGTGAACATAGTACCTTCCAAAGTCAGAACTCTCTACTCATATAGAATTGGTGAATAGGCGTAAGTTTATTTTGAAGCATATTTGGATTCGGGTAGTCCAGCACATATGCTGAAGAGAGACAATGATAAGTTGGACAGGAATTCACTTGTTTGTGGGTTATCCTAGAGAAATGAAAGTAGGTTTATAGTCTTAAAAATCAGAAGGTCATTGTTAGCATCAATGACCAATTTTAGAAAAAGGACTACGTAATAAACCATGTGCCCATAAGAAAACTTGTTCTTAAGGAAATAATAAAATACATGTCTAATCTAGTACCAATTGTACAAGATGAGATACCACAAGGAAACTGTAACACGTATCACAAATGATACACAATTGCAGAAAGTGCCTTGTCGTAGTGGGAGGGTTGTTAGGCAACCTAAAAAGATTCATGTTTTGGGAGAGTTTTTGGACTCGATCCCTGGAGGACAAGAACCTGATCTCCAGATATATGACAAAGCACTCCAAGATAAAGATGCAATATCTTGGCAAAGAGTAATGAATAACAGAATTAGAATATATGTATTCTAATAAAATCTGGAAGCTTGTAGAACCACCAAATGGTGTAAAAGTCTTTGGGTATAAAAAGGTCTATAATAGGAAAAGAGGGATAGACAGGAAGGTAGAAACTTTCAAAGCAAGGCTAGATGAAAAAGGAAACTTTTTCACTGGTAGCCATGCTTAAGTCTATCCGGATTCTTTTATCTATTTGGTAAGTGGATGTCAAGACAGCATTCCTTAATGGAAGTCTTGAAGAAAGCATCCATATAAAGCAACCAGAAGGGTTCATTGCAAAGGGCTAAGAGCATCTTGTGTGCAAGCTCAATCAGTCTATGGACTGATACAAAGCTTCAAGGTCTTGGAACATCCAGTTTATCAAAGTAATCCAGACCTTTGGATTCATTTAGTAACTGGATAAGTCTTGTGTATACAAAAGGTGTGATGGAAGCGTGGTGGTATTTCTTATACTATACGTAGATAACATTTTTGGTAGTTGGAAACAATATCAAAATGTTGTCAGAAGTAAGGGTATGGTTGTCCAAACAATTCGATATAAAGGACTTGGGAGAATGCATATATTCTTGAGATCAAAGTAATAAGGGATCGTAAGAAAAGAATATTTTACTTATTCCAAGCTTCATACATCGGAAAAATCCTTGCTCGTTTTAAGCATGAAAAACTCCAAGAAAGGTTTCTTACTTTTTTAGGATGGAGTAACTTTATCTAAAGATATGTCTCTGTAGACATCAAAGGAGATAAAGACAATAAAGGCAGTTCTTAATGCTTCGGCTATCGGAAGCCTAATATATGCTATGCACGAGATCAGAAATCTGTTTTGCCAAGGGCATAGTTAGCAGATATCAAAGTAACTCTGGACAAGGACAGTGGACTGCAGTAAAGCATATATTGAAGTACCTTAGAGGCACTAGAGATTATATGCTAGCTTACAAGGCAGTTAATTTGGTCCTAGTGGGTTGCATGGATTTTGGGTTCCAATCGGATAGGGATAATAATAAGTCAACCTCGGGGTTTTGTGTTTACTTTAGGAGGTAAAGTCATAACTATGGAAGAGTGATAAGCATAGGTGTTTTTCTGGACTCCACCATAGAAGCTTAGTATATGGCAAGCCTCTGAGGTAGCCATAAAAGCTGAATGACTCAATAACCTCAAGATAGACTTAGATATGATTTCTGGTTTGTCCAAAGATTGTTACAATTTATTGTAATAATGTTGGTGCAGTAGCAAACTCGAAGAAACTATAAGTCTATAAGGCAAGTAAACACAATAGAGCGCAATGCGAGAAATCGTATAAACGAGGAGAAGTTGTTGCTGCCTAGATTGCATCAGGTGATGACCTATAGATCCTTTCAATAAGGTCTTTAAGGCAAGAGCTTTTGATGGGCATGTTGAAGGGTTGGGAATCAGATGTATGGCAGCAGATATGGCAGCTTAGTCTTTTAATATAAGTGGGAGATTGTTAGAGTGTATACTAAAAGCCTAGCTTTTGGTATAAACATTTATCTAGAAATAAGAATCACATTGGTCAAATGTCTACATTTATGATAAATGTAGTTGCTCAATTAATTTATATTGTAGATAACATGGTGTGTGGTGTCACATACAGAAGATCATGTTATCGGTTCCTTATAAATTATAAACAGTAGCTCACGACCAAGATGAAAAGGAACAAACCATTGGAAGGTCGTAGTGTAATTAGGTATTAGTTTATCTTAACTATATAATTACACTAGTACACTCAGAGTGTATTGAGTAGGACCATTTGAGGTCGTTCCTTTTATACTGACTTTATAAAGGAACAAAGACCTCAGTTATTATGGAAGTGTGTGCTCTTAATCCTAATATAATAACAAGTACATATATTTGATATTTATTTCTTTAATTTATCAATGGGTGAGATTTAGTTCGATAAATCAATAAGCCCGATAAGTTGGGAAATGATATCACTTATAGTGTGTGTTGTTGATTATAGAAGGAAACTGTGTCCTAGTGATCTAGGTTGAGAATGTCCCCAAGAGGAGCTCATAAAGATTGTCATGTTAAACCCTGCAGGTGGACTTAGTCCGACATGACGATGAAGTTGAGTGGTACTACTCTTGGAGCTAGATATTAATTAAGCGAGTTGTCAATAACTTACTTAATTAGTGGACATTTGTTATCTTAAACACAGGGAGACTAACACACTCATAATAAGAAGGAGCCCAAAATGTAATTTGAGATTGGTGCGATAGTTCAATAATAGTTCTTTAGTGGAATGAATTATTATTGATGAAATTAAGTTGTGTGTTCGGGGCGAACAAGGGATGCTTAATTTCATCGGGAGACCAAAACAAATTCCTCCTCTCGGTCCCTATCGTAGCCTCTAGTATATAGAGATTTATATCCACCGCATACCCACCTTCTTACCCATCCAATGGGGCCGGCCAAGCTAGCTTGGAACCCAAGCTAGGGCCGACCAAGACCAAGTGGATGAGCCATGTAGGTGGCCGGCCAAAGCTTGGGTCCCAAGCTTAGGTGGCCGGCCACTAGAATATTAAAAAGAATTTTTATTAAAATTATTTCTTATGTGGATATCATGATTTTAAAGAGAGTTTAAAAAATTAAAAATTTCCTTTTATAGTTTTCTACAAAAGATTAAGAGAAGAGATTAATCTCTTTCCTTATTTGTAGTTTAAAAGGATGGTTTTAATTTTTGGTAAAAACTTTCCTTATTTGTAAATCATCTACATGTTTAAAAGAGAGTTTAAAATTTGAAATCTTTCCTTATTTGTTGATTAAAGGAGGATTTTAAATTTTAAGAAAACTTTCCTTTTTAACCATGTTCATGATTTAAAAGAAAGTTTAAAAATTAATAATTCTCTTTTATTAGTTTCTACAAAAGATTGAGAAAAGATTTGATATCTTTCCTTATTTGTAGATTAAAAGAGATTTTAATTTTTAGAGATAACTTTCTTTTTATCCACATGTTTAAAAGAAAGATTTTAATTTATTAAATTTCCTTTTTATAAACCAATCATGAAGGGATAAAAATTATTGAGAAATTTTTATAAATTTCCGGAAGCAAATAAGGAAGTTTTAATTGGTGTTTAAAATTTTATTTGCTTGGAGATTTCTTGGTGTGGCCGGCCATTGCAAAATTGAAAAGAAAAATTATTTTTAATTAAATAAATTTTCCTTTTCAATGGCAAAAGAATTAAGGAAGTTTTTATTAAATTTTCTTTATTTGCCAAGACCAAGGATTATAAAAGAGGGGGTAGAGGAGGCTTCAAGGCGAGCAACTCTATTATTTTCTCCCTCTGTTCTTCCTTGGGTGTGGCCGGCCCTTTCTTTCCTCTCCTCTCCTTTGTGTGGCCGAAACCTTCTCATGGTGGAGATAGCTTTGGTGGCCGGAACTAAGAAGGAGAAGAAGGAGAGAAAAGAAGCCTCTTTTCTAGCATCCCTTGGAGCATGGTGGTGGTGGCCGAACCTCTTCATCCTAGGAAAAGTTTTGATGGCCGAAACTTGTAAGGAAGAAGAAGGTGCTAGGTGGTTCTCATCTCGGAAGATCGTTGCCCACACAACGTCCGAGGTTAGAAGAGGAATACGGTAGAAGATCAAGAGGTCTTTCTAAAAGGTATAACTAGTAATTTTTCTTTCCGCATCATACTAGTTATTTTTGGAAATAATACTAAATACAAGAGGCATACGATTCTAGTGTTTCGAATTTGTTTTCGATATTGTGTTCTTTTGTTTTTCTTTTCCTTGTGATTTGATTGTTCTTTTCGGTTGACCTAAAGTTATTTTAGGAAATTAAATATTAGTTTTCCTTAAAAGGTTTTGTCTAGTCGGTGGTGGTTGCTCCCATATCCAAGAAGGTCATGTGCCTCGCCACGTCAGTACTGGGAACCAATTTTGGAAATTAATATTTAATGGAATTAGTAACTTAGGTGATTTGGATCAAACGTGTTAAGTTCCGCAGGAGATCCAAGTCAAAATCTAAAAGAACAAATAGATTAAGTTTTGGATCAAACGTGTTAAGTTCCGCAGGCGATCCAAAATTTAATTTAAAAGAACACATGGTAGCTAGGAAAAGGTTCAGACATTTGTACACAATTTTTGTACAGTGGAACATCTAGGTTTTCCGAATAGAAACCAACAATTTCCTCAGGGCCTGACTTAAGAAGGGGCTCAATTTTTTTTTTTAAATTATACTTATATAGAACCCCTATGGATCCATATGAAGCAAAGAGCCACTCAAGGCGTTAAAGAATTCCTAAAATTATCGCTCACATATCTTCCTTATCTCTGTAACTAGTAGAAGAGTCACATTGATCTCTTCCTCTCTTCGAGGAATAGAACCCTTTAAAAATATATATCTTTCTTTCTATTTTTATATATCATGCAACTATTGCCTCTTTTTTCCTCTATCTCCAAATTTCTTGTCATTAATCTTATGAATTCTTATTTAATTCAATAACCTTTTGTCTCTTATTAAAGATAATGCTATCGAAATGATAATATGGCTTGATATTAAATATGCCAATGATAGTTAAACTTAAAGAAAAACTACATTAATTGACATCCAATTTCTCTGGGTTTTATTATTTTTGACTTTCTCGTTGAATGTTTTGTGTTCAAGCCCTCAATGAACATTTTGTTTAAGCTTGCAATAGTTTCAAGATTATATAAAAATATGATATGATTAGCATGATGGTATTTACATGTATTATGATTAAGTGAATTTTTCCTATATTTAGATGTTGAAACTATTTTAATCTATAAACTGTCAGTGCAGATTAATATTTAGACTTTTAGCAAACATGCCTCATATAAGAAAACAATTGTCTGGAGCAGAAAAAAGGAAGAAAAAACAAAAGAAAGAAGTTTTAATTCAAAGGCAAGCAGGAAGTTTTAATAAGGATTTCACTTGTAGCTAAAAAGCAGAGCAAATAGAAGTAGTAAAACAAGTGAATCAGGATGACAATGATAATAAGTTGAATGATTAAGAACATAGTGAATTTAATGAACTTCATAATGAAGACTCAAAACAATCTGAAAATGATAAAGGCGAAGCCAGTATGCCTATAAATGACAGTGATGTAGATATAAATCAAGAGATCTTGTTTCCTTTAAATATTAATGATCTAGAAAATTGGGACAAAATTCAAAATATTAGGGACTTTCTAGTTAAAAGAGGTGCTAGAAAAGATGATGGTATTTTGTTTCCTCTTGATAACACCGAAAAACACTTCAACCCATCACATTATAAGAGGCAATTGTCAAATGATGAAAAAAGTAACAGAAGATGGTTAGTGCATTCTATTTCTATGGATAAGATCTTCTGTTTCTATTGCAAGTTATTCAAGACTCAAAGAACCACAATGAAACTTGGTCATTTGGCTAATGAAGGATACAAAGATTAGAAGAATATCAGTCGATGTCTCAATCTTCATAAAACTAGTAAAGATCATATTGATTGCATGACTAGTTGGATCGAATTAGAAAGAAGACTTCGAAAGAAAAAAACAATTGATGAAAATATGCAAGTAACAATTAACAGAGAGAACATTGAAAATATGTATTGAAGAGAATAATTGTAGTTGTGCAAAGAATTGTGAAAAATAATTTGGTACTTCGAGGAGATAATGAGAAGCTTTATGTTGAGAATAATGGAATCTTTTTGCAGCTAATTGAAATGAATGTTGAATTTGATCCAATAATGGAGAAACACCTTCTATGTGTTCAAGAAAGACAGATTCATTACACTTATCTTGGGCTCAAAATCCAAAATGAATTGATGTAGATGTTGGCTGCTGAAGTAAGAAGTTCAATTGTTGTAACAATTAAATATGCAAAGTATTTCACTATCATACTTGATTGTACTCCAGATGTAAATCACGAGGAGCAAATGCCCCTTGTAATTTGATGTGTGGATGATTCAAAAAATGCAATAGCAATTAAGGAATTTTGGATAGGATTTTTGAAAGTTAATAAAACTTTAGGGCTTGTGCTTTTTACCGAGCTTAAAAATATTTTGAGCAATATCGAACTTGGCATTGATAATATAAGAGGTCAAGAATATGACAACGGATCTAATATGAAAGGAAAGCTCAAGGGTGTACAGAGTAGATTACTTGAAAGTAATCTTAGAGCTTTCTACACTTCATGCGGATGCCACAGTCTTAATCTCACATTATGTAAAATGGTAAAATGTTGTCCTAAAGTAATGTCCTTTTTTAGTGTTATACAACACATATATTCATTATTCTCTTCTTCTACCAAGCAGTGACAAATCTTCAAAAATCATGTGCAAGATCTTATGGTTAAGCCATTATCACAAACATGATGGGAAAACCATGTTGAAAGCATGAAGCCCATAAAAGATCAAATTTCAAAAATACGAGATGCTTTAATTGATTTGGTAAATATTTTTTATGACTCAAAAATAAAGAATAAAGCTAAGGGTTTGGCATCATTTGAACTTGAGAATTTTGAGTTCGTGTCTAGAATGGTAATTTGGTACAAGTTGTTATATGAGATTAACATTGTTAGTAAGTTTCTCCAAGCAAAGAATATGGATATTGTTATGGCTATTAGACAATTAAAGGGACTTATTTTTTCTCTCTAAGAATTTAGAGAATTTAGATTTAATCAAGCATTGATTGAAGCTAAACATATTGTAAGTGAAATGGGAATTGAATATATTTTTTGAGAAAAATATATCATTCGAAGAAAGAGACAATTTGATGAGATCAACAAAGTGACGAAGTAATTACCTAGTCTCCTAAAGAATCTTTTCGAGTTAATTACTTCATATTTATAATTGATCAAGCTCTTTCTTCACTTCACACTCAATTTGGATAATTTCAAAAATATAAAGAAACGTTTGGGTTTTTATTTAGTTTGGAGAGATTGAAGTCTATTGATGATGATGATCTCTTACACTCATGTGTCAATCTTCAAGATTTTTTAACACATGATAGACACACTCCGATGTTGATGGATCAAATGTATATCTAGAACTAAAGTTGTTAAGACACTCATTACCAAGAGAATCAAAAAGAGTCATTGATGTGCTGAATTATTTGAAGAAAATGAGTGGTTGTTATCCAAATACTTATATCGCTTATCGAATTTTGTTGACTATATTAGTTATAGTTGCATCTGTCGAAAAGAATTTTTCCAAGTTGAAATTGATCAAAATTTATCTCTAATGAATTATGTCATAAGAAATACTAAACAGCTTGGTTATGTTATTTATCAAGAAAAAAGTGGTTGAGAAAATTGACTATGTAAATTTAATCAATACTTTCGCTTCTAAAACTGTGAGACAATCAATTTTCAAGTGATTATATATTTGTTTGGACATGAATTTTATATTTTGTTTGGATCATCTTGACTTTATAAGTATTTGTTCATGATATATTGTTTTGGATGATATATTTTATCTATCTTTAATTTTTAAAATTCATGTTACAAATATTATTATATTTATGTTGATTGAAAAATATATGAATATCAAAATTTGAAGACACCATTTTTATACTCGCCCCAGTCCCAAAATCATAAGTCCAACACTGATTAGAGGGCATATTGTCTCGACTTACCTTGCACCGCTCAGATATCAATGTTTGACGGTCCCACTAGACATCGAATGGTTTTTGTGCTTTCTTATCGCTACAGCTTGGGCTTATTTTTCTGGTTTGTTTTTCTTTTTTAACCAAACTTTTGAGATTTATTAAATTAGTAATAGCGTATATACATGCATACATCCACCATTACATGCATTTAGTAATTTAGTAATTTTTTTACATATGACATTTATACTTGGTCGAGTGAACTAAGTCCTGTTCCTGGCCTTTGTCACGTTATCATTAACGGGTACCATTCGATTTTATAGATAGGTTTTACTCGTAGGACGTGACATTTAGTATTCTATTATATTAAGATAATTATGATATTTTAAAAGGATGAGTTTTTTTATCTTTAAAGTTATAGTGCATTATACTTCTGCTTTAATTTATTTTGTTCAATTTTTAGGTTAAGTCAGAGATTGTTAAATAATTATCTTTTTTGGTAATTGGGTGACTGACCAAAAAAAAATAAAAAATGGAATTAAAACTAATGCAACCTCGTGCGATTGAAGTCATAAATCAAATTTAACTCGTCCTTCAAATAATTATTATTATTATTGTAACAAATACAAATAATAATAATTATTATAACCGATGCAAGGTAAGAAAATCAAATTGTTATACATGTATATTTATTGGTCCTCTCTCTACCTATAAATATAAAAATATAATAATCCTCTATCGTGAATGAATTGATTGCATTTTCCAAAAAAAAAGAAAAAGAGAGAACAAAATAATTGTATTGCAATGACTTCTTCACCGAGCTCGGACATGTAAAACTTATAGATTTTAAGATTCGTTTGATAATATGAATACAATGAAAATATTTATTACAATCACCTCAAAGTTCAAAACCTGGGCTTCAAGTAGAGTAGGATATTTCATCACCATACCAAATGAATAGCTATGGAGTTATGGCACCTAGAATTTGTCTAATGCTCCTACTACTAAGATTTGGATATTTGAGGCCTTCCCTCTATGGAAGGGACATACGAAGTCCTTTGGTGGTGTCAACCATTTCTTTAAATGGCTAGAAGCGATACCAATCTAGAAATCAACTCTAAAGTAGATAGTAGAGTTTAAGTTGGAGAACATCATCACAAGGTTTAATAACCTAGATTTTTTTTGTGACACTGGGTCATTCGTCATGATTCTATTTTTCGATTTATTTTGATAACCGATGAAAAATTTTTACAGAGCCGGATTAGTTATTTTCAGGATTAGTCAAATTGTATGATCTGAATGTCTAGATTATATATATATATATATATATAAGCTAGAATTTTTGTAACAAACAATGAGAACTTAGTTTAATAATATATAACAACATTGGATATGTTTAAAGTGTTGGGTTTTTCGGGCCGTGAAAATCACGTTTTCGCATCGCGGAAACCCCGAATCACCCATGCCACGGATCTCGTGCGAAGAAAACTTTCAAAAATACGAGTACGAGTTTAAAGCTTCAATCTACAGTAGATCTACAAAGGAAGAAAACATTTTTATACCTTTGAAGCGTGCCTTTCGCGTATCCCGCTCGTCCAAAATGCCGGATCTCTAGACCGTCAAGCGTACGGTCCTCTAGAAGTATCCACATGGACAACTTAGGTGGAGAAGACCTAAACAAAGGTGTGCTAGCACCTTGATAGGTCACGGCAAGAAGAGGAGAGGGAGAGAGCAAGAAGAACTCAAGGAAGAAGAAGGAATCAATATGCCTTGAATGAAAAATCAATTTCATTCACAATGATAAGTGGCCGACCACATCTCCAAGGTGTAACCCTCATTCTCATTAAATGTAGCTATTAAAGAGAATGGAGTTGTAACTCCCATGAGGTGGCACACTTTGATGATGTGGCACATCATCATTGGTCCACATCTTGCCATCTCACTAATGATGTGGCAATTAGTCAAGTCAAACTTGACTCTTCCTCTTCCTCTCAAGTCAAGTCAAACTTGACCAAATCTCTTCCATGGTTGATCGAATCCAACCATTTGATTCAAGTCAACTTAATATAATGAATCTAATTCATTTAACTAAATTGATTCAATGAGTCATAATCTAAATTAGACTCATTGAACACATGAATCAACTTGAGTCCAACTCAAGTTAGCCCAATTAAGATTACTCTTAATCCAATTTGATTCATCAAATGAATCTAATCCTCTTGGTTCATCATATAAACCTAATCTCCATCTAATTGTCCTTAGTGTGTGACCCTATAGGTTCTTGTAACGTTGGCAATGCCCTAAACTCATTTAGGAGCATAAATAATGAGCGGTATCTAGCAACACATCATTACTACCCAAGTTACAAGAATGTTGAGATCTAACATCACCTTGTGACTACTAATTGTGACTCTTCACAATATATGACAAGTGTCCTTCTATCCTAGACATCTAGATTGGTCAATGTGAGGCATAGACCGTGTCATCCTCTGACCAATCTAAATCTTGAACTCCAAGTAGACTCACTAAATCAAATGAGCTCAATATCCTATATTGACTCATTTGGGCATGACCATGCACTTCGTGATATCACTCTATCAAGAATACCGATGTCTCTCCCGTCATATAGGAGGGATAGATCCCATCTACATCACTCACATCCCTCTGCATAATTTGTTATATACCCAGTAATCGCCTTTATAGTCCACCCAGTTACGGGTGACGTTTGACGAAACCAAAGTACATAACTTCTTATGTAGGGATCTATGGTGACTTCAGGTCTAAAGACTAGTAGTCATACTAATAGCCACATGAGAAAGTATATGACACTCATATAACGATCCATGATACTTTCTCATGGCGGGTCATTCAGTATACATTCTCTAATGTATACCCATGTGTCGACTTGATATCTCTATATCCATGACTTGTGAGATCAAGTCATCGAGTTGACCTATATGCTAGTCTTATTGCATTAACATTGTCCCTGAATGTTAATACTCGACTAGGAATGATTAAGAGTAGTGTTCCCTATATCATCTCACTATCAGTTCAACTAACTGATTAATATAGGTGAGAACCGTCTACTTAAGGACATTATTATACTTAGTTTATTTGGCACCAATACAAGTAAGTATAATAACTAAAATCCAAATGCCTTTATTTATATAGATAGAATATGATACAACAAGTCCAAAATACAATCATCAAATGATTGACTCTAGGGCTCTAGCTAACAATCTCCCACTAGCACTAGTGCCAATCAGTGTAGGCTCTAAGCCCAAATGACCTAGTGTGACCATCATGCTTCCTCTGTGCCAAAGCCTTGGTCAAGGGATCTGCGATGTTAGCTTCTGTAGGTACTCTGCAAATCTTCACATCTCCTCTCTCGATGATCTCTCGAATGAGATGGAAGCGCCGTAGTATGTGTTTGGTCCGCTGGTGTGAGCGAGGTTCCTTCGCCTGTGCTATAGCTCCATTGTTGTCACAATAGAGCTCAATGGGGTCAGCAATGCTAGGAACCACCCCAAGTTCAGTGATGAACTTGTGGATCCAAACTGCCTCCTTTACTACCTCTGATGCAGCAATATACTCGACCTCTGTCGTAGAATCAGCTACTGTGTCCTGCTTTGAACTCTTCCAGCTCACAGCACCACCATTAATGCAAAATACGAACCCCGACTGCGATCTATAGTCATCCTAGTCGGTCTGGAAGCTAGCATCACTGTAACCCTTTACAGCTAGCTGATTATCGCCTCCATATATCAAGAAATATTCTTTAGTCCTTCTTAAATACTTAAGAATATTCTTGACCGCTATCCAGTGACTTTCACCTGGATCTGACTGGTATCTGCTCGTCATGCTCAAAGCATACGAGACATCAGGTCGAGTACATAGCATGACGTACATGATCGATCCTATGGCTGAGGCATAAGGGATCTGATCCATGCGGTCTCTCTCCTCTCTAGAAGAGGGACCTTGAGTCTTCGAAAGACTCACGCCATGTGACATCGGCAGAAATCCCTTCTTGGAGTTCTGCATGGCAAACCGAAGGAGTACCTTGTCAATGTATGTACTCTGACTTAGGTCAAGCAATCTCTTAGATCTATCTCTATAGATCTGTATCCCTAGAATGCGGGATGCCTCACCTAAGTCCTTCATTGATAAGCAACTCCCTAGCCAAGTCTTGACAGACTGAAGCATAGGGATGTCCTTTCCAATGAGTAGTATGTCATCCATATACAATATGAGGAAGACAACTATGTCCCCTACAACCTTCTTGTAGACACAAGGTTCATCTTCGTTCTTGATGAAACCAAACTGTTTGATTACATCATCGAATCGAAGATTCCAGCTCCGAGAAGCTTGCTTTAGTCCATAAATGGACCTATGCAGCTTGCATACTCTGCTAGTATGCTGTGGATCTACAAAACCCTCAGGTTGTGTCATGTACACATCCTCGAGCAGGTTTCCATTCAGAAACACGGTTTTGACATCCATCTGCCATATCTCATAGTCATGGTAGGCTGCAATAGCAAGCATGATCCGAATGGACTTAAACATCGCTACTGGAGAAAAGGTTTCATCATAGTCAATACCATGAATCTGCTTGAAACCTTTAGCTACCAAGTGACCCTTATAGATAAGTCCATCCATGTCAGTCTTTCTCTTAAAGACCCACTTACACCCAATGGGTTTTACCCCTTCAAGTGGATCAACCAAAGTCCATACTTGGTTGGTGTACATGAATTCTATTTCGGATCTCATGGCCTCTAGCCATTTCTCGGAATCTGGTCTTATCACAGCTTCTTGATAGGTGGCAGGCTCATCCTCTATGAGCACAATGTCATCATGGTCAGACAAGAGAAATGAGTATCTCTCAGGCTGACGACGTACCCTATCAGAACTGCGAAGAGGTATGTCTACTTGAACTGGTTGTTGTTCCTCAACTGCTTGTGGAACAACATCATCCACAACACTTTGTGGTTCCAGTTCAATTTCCATCGAGGCATCAGTGCTATTGTTCGCATCTTGAACTTCTTCAAGATCGAACGCGCTCCCACTAGTCTTTCTAGAAGCAAAGTCCCTTTCTAGAAAGACCCCAGTCTTTGCCACAACTACCTTGTGCTGACTGGGAATGTAGAAGTAATATCCCTTAGTTTCCTTTGGATATCCAATGAAATAGCACTTGTCGGATTTGGGTCCTAATTTGTCTGAGACTTGACGTCTAACGTAAGCCTCAAAACCCCAAATCCTCATGAAAGATACCTGGGCATCTCTCCCAGTCTATATCCTATATGGTGTCTTTATCACGGCCTTGGATGGAACTCGGTTGAGTATAAAAGCTGTCGTGTCTAGAGCATAACCCCAAAGGTATGTCGGAAGATCTGTGTGACTCATCATATATCGTACCATATCTAATAGGGTATAATTCCTCCTTTCGGATACACCATTCCACTGTGGTGTTTCAGGAGGAGTGAGTTGGGATAGAATCCCACACTCGGCTAGATAGTCACGGAACTCATGGCTAAGGTATTCTCCACCTCGATCGGATCGAAGTATCTTAATACTCTTGCCAAGCTGGTTCTGTACTTCATTCTTGAATTCTTTGAACTTTTCAAAGGATTCTGACTTATGTGTCATCAAGTACACATAACCATATCTACTGAAGTCATCAGTAGATGTGATGAAGTATCTATAACCGCCTCTAGCAGTAACATTGAAAGGGCCACATACATCACTATGTATGAGTCCTAACAAATCAGTTGCTCTCTCGCTATGCCCACTAAAGGGAGTCTTGGTCATCTTGCCTCATAGTCATAACTCACATATCTCATATGATTCAAAATCAAATGAGTCTAACAAACCATCCTTAAGCGCTTGTCATTTATATGACCTAAGCGACAGTGCCAGAGGTAGGTTTGGTTCATGTTATTTGACTTGAACCTCTTGGTATTTATGTTATAGATAAGGCTCTCAAGGTCTAGAATATAGAGTCCGTTTATCAGAGGTGCACTACAATAGAACATATCGTTTAAATAGACGGAACAACATTTGTTCTTTATTATAAATGAAAAACCTTTCTTGTCCAAACAAGAAATAGATATAATGTTCTTTGTTAAAGCAGGCACATAACAACAATCATCTAATTCTAGTACAAGCCCAGAGGGCAAAGATAGATGGTAAGTTCCTACAGCAATAGCAGCAACCCGTGCTCCATTGCCTACTCGTAGGTCTATCTCACCCTTCGTCAATGTCCTGCTATTTCTCAGCGCTTGTACATTAGTACAAATGTGCGAAGCACATCCGGTATCTAATACCCACGATGAAGAAATAGAGAGGTTGACTTCTATAACATGTATACCTGAAGTAGAAATCTTATTTCTCTTCTTCTTAAGATCTTCCAGGTATTCTTTGGAGTTCCTCTTCCAGTGCCTTGCTTGTCCTTGATATAGGTGACAAAGATGTTCAACCATATCGTAAGCGCCCATCAACTCGTGTTGCTTCTGAAGCTCAGAGTTCATGGTCGTGAGCATTAGACAAGACCCATCTAATGCATCATCTTGATGCTTCTTGAAAGCATCTCGGTCAGCTCGCGGGGCAGTGGCAGGAGGAGCCTCCGGAATGGGCTGCTCCAGAACGTACAGTTTACGTTCTTGGGTGAGAACTACTCTCAGGTTCCTGTACTAGTCCAGGAAGTTTGCTCCGTTGAGCTTGTCCTTCTCGAGGACAGATCGCAGGGAGAAGGTGTTCGTATTCGACGTCATGGTAATCTACAACAGAAATAAAAGCAGAAATAAATATCATATTCTTAATCATTTAATTAGGCCTTTAACTAAATGATGCTCCCACTGAATTCTATAATTCATGTGGGACAAGATCCACATCATACTAACCCTTGAGTTAGCTTTGGCTAATACGCCCAAGACTTAGTATGATTGGTAGGTAACGATTACCAATTACATCTCTATGCAACTCTTGTTTATAGAATCAAAAATCCGCATTTATATTAAAACTCGAGTTAGCTTTGGCTAATACGCCCGAGAGTTAACATATATGTGATTTTGACCTATCTTTCCAACCGTTGGAAGAATGCCTATAGTTATACTCGATCCAACCGAGTTAACTAGGAATACTCAATCTAATTGAGTTATACTCACCTATGCGTTGATAGGCGGGACCAAGATTGTCCCTCCGTACCCTACCAAGATAGTATGTGTTGCTCTGCTTTGGCAGATTCAACAACAACATGCGATCGAGGTAGTGGTAGGTATCACGGCATGGTAGGCATTACGAGTTGACGTGATTTAGATCTAATCTAAACGATGATGCGTATCATATACTCAATAGATCTAATCTAATCAAAGGGTGCATCATGTGCACGACTTAGATCTAATCTAATCGTAAGGCACTAATTAATTACTTAATTAACTAGCATGCATCACATACACACAAAACAATTAATTAAATAATTAATCAAATAATTTTGTGATTATATCATGGCCCTACTACGATCTTCTCAAGCCAATGAGAAGATCGGATGGTCAACCCAAGGTCAACAGCTTCTCAAGCTTCTTCGTTTGACCACCTTATGTTGCTCGCGCCCTCCTCGTAACTCCGTCTCGAGTGGACCTTCCACAGCTCCAATTTTGTACATTACAATTTTGAAACTCGAGTTACATTCGAGTCTAAATCTAATTTACAACCAAAATAAAAGGAAGGCACGACGCGCAGGTCGCGAAAAATAAAATAAATAAAAATAAGATAAATACAGCACGCACATCACATAACGGCATGCAGGCCGTATTATGAATTACAACATAATTGTCCAATCAAATTGGGTCTTTGGGCCATGACTATCACAAAAATAATATATAATTCAAAATTATATATTTTTCATAATTTTTCTGTAATTTTTCATAATTTTACAGATTTTATGAGTAAATTTTTCCCGGCGGTCCCGATTAGCGATTTCGGGCGCAATCGCGTAGCAAATCCCCTTGCGGGGTAAGGGGCAGTACCCCTACCCGCGATCTAACCATCGCGAGTTGCTCCTAAGCGATCCAAGAGCGCCTTAGCCCGCTGTCCCAAAAGATTTTGGGTCGAAACATTACCGTTTTGGAAAATTCTTCTCGGTAGTCGAAGCCTACAAGTGCCGAAACACTTGTGCTTCGCTTCTACGAGAAAAATACCCATAAAATCATAAAAATTAGGAAATTCACAGAATGTTACAGTATGCATATTTTTCACAAAATACTAATTGAAACTAGTACTCGCTTCGCACGTGGCTTTTATACCACTGTTGGGTTTTTCGGGTCGCGAAAACCGCGTTTTCGCGTCGCGGAAACCCCGAATCACCCATGCCACGAATCTCGTGCGAAGAAAACTTTCAAAAATACGAGTACGAGTTTAAAGCTTCAATCTACAGTAGATCTACAAAGGAAGAAAACATTTTTATACCTTTGAAGCGTGCCTTTCGCGTATCCCGCTCGTCCAAAATGCTGGATCTCTAGACCGTCAAGCGTACGGTCCTCTAGAAGTATCCACACGGACAACTTAGGTGGAGAAGACCTAAACAAAGGTGTGCTAGCACCTTGATAGGTCACGGCAAGAAGAGGAGAGGGAGAGAGCAAGAAGAACTCAAGGAAGAAGAAGGAATCAATATGCCTTGAATGAAAAATCAATTTCATTCACAATGATAAGTGGCCGGCCACATCTCCAAGGTGTAACCCCCATTCTCATTAAATGTAGCTATTAAAGAGAATGGAGTTGTAACTCCCATGAGGTGGCACACTTTGATGATGTGGCACATCATCATTGGTCCACATCTTGCCATCTCACTAATGATGTGGCAATTAGTCAAGTCAAACTTGACTCTTCCTCTTCCTCTCAAGTCAAGTCAAACTTGACCAAATCTCTTCCATGGTTGATCGAATCCAACCATTTGATTCAAGTCAACTTAATATAATGAATCTAATTCATTTAACTAAATTGATTCAATGAGTCATAATCTAAATTAGACTCATTGAACACATGAATCAACTTGAGTCCAACTCAAGTTAGCCCAATTAGGATTACTCTTAATCCAATTTGATTCATCAAATGAATCTAATCCTCTTGGTTCATCATATAAACCTAATCTCCATCTAATTGTCCTTAGTGTGTGACCCTATAGGTTCTTGTAACGTTGGCAATGCCCTAAACTCATTTAGGAGCATAAGTAATGAGCGGTATCTAGCAACACATCATTACTACCCAAGTTACAAGAATGTTGAGATCCAACATCACCTTGTGACTACTAATTGTGACTCCTCACAATATATGACAAGTGTCCTTCTATCCTAGACATCTAGATTGGTCAATGTGAGGCATAGACCGTGTCATCCTCTGACCAATCTAAATCTTGAACTCCAAGTAGACTCACTAAATCAAATGAGCTCAATATCCTATATTGACTCATTTAGGCATGGCCATGCACTTCGTGGTATCACTCTATCAAGAATACCGATGTCTCTCCCGTCATATAGGAGGGATAGATCCCATCTACATCACTCACATCCCTCTACATAATTTGTTATATACCCAGTAATCGCCTTTATAGTCTACCCAGTTACGGGTGACATTTGACGAAACCAAAGTACATAACTCCTTATGTAGGGATCTATGGTGACTTCAGGTTTAAGGACTAGTAGTCATACTAATAGTCACATGAGAAAGTATATGACACTCATATAACGATCCATGATACTTTCTCATGGCGGGTCATTCAGTATACATTCTCTAATGTATACCCATGTGTCGACTTGATATCTCTATATCCATGACTTGTGAGATCAAGTCATCGAGTTGACCTACATGCTAGTCTTATTGCATTAATATTGTCCCTAAATGTTAATACTCGACTAGGAATGATTAAGAGTAGTGTTCCCTATATTATCTCACTATCAGTTCAACTAACCGATTGATATAGGTGAGAACCGTCTACTCAAGGACATTATTATACTTAGTTTATTTGGCACCAATACAAGTAAGTATAATAACCAAAATCCAAATGCCTTTATTTATATAGATAGAATATGATACAACAAGTTCAAAATACAATCATCAAATGATTGGCTCTAGGGCTCTAGCTAACATAAAGTTACTAAGTAGGTTCGATGTTCACTCTGCTAGTAGATCGACAGAGTAATGACTACACTTTAGTGATCAAATTTTACATGATGCCTTATAGAAAAAAAATTGGCTTCACTAATCATTTAAATTGTTTGTTGTTTTTTAATCTTACCCAACCACCGCATCAATCTCAACTATCAATGGTTTCTGATCTTGTTCAGAATCTGAGTCAAACGAAGACCGGATGAGCAATTACTAGTATTGATGGAGAGACGACTAGGATACCCTTATTGTATGTGGCCAAGAGAACGGACCCCCACATGGCGCTGATGGACGGCGGGAACTAAGTCGGCGATACTTAAGCTTTGCGCACACTCAGATAAGCACACGGGACATTAGAGGCCAGAAATCAGGGAAAAAGTCTTCGGAGCAGGCCCTCTAACGCTCAAGTTAGATACTTTTTCCCAGAAGAAAGGTAAACCAAGGAAAAATGAACTGTAGAGGACAAGTGCAAAAGTGCGAGAGAGCGTACCTGCTCAAGGGAGATGACCTCCCTTTTTATATGACCGTACGTACCTCTGGAACCTAACCGATGTCAAAAAATGTCGGGTGTCAGGACATGTCGGGTGATGAAGGGCGCGTGACACTCTTCTGTGGATTGAAAGAAGGTTCCATTCGCAGATGACAACAGACTATTGGAATATTCCCTGACATTCAGTAGCTATTCTCTGACAGGCAGTTACGATTCTCTGACCTTGTTGTCGCCCAGCGCCTTCTGTCCCGTCCGGGTTTGACTAGGGGCGGCTTAGGATGATCTTTCGGGTATAACTCCTAGCTTGAGTCTTGATGAGAAAGACGAGCTGTGACGAAAGCCCCCTCTTCCCGTTTGGATTGCTAAAGAGCCGACCAGAAGTTTGTCTATTGAAACTGAAAGTACTAGGCTTGTCTGTATAGATCAGGTTGAGAAAATCAGACCAGTCGGGGAAGATCAGGCCTTATTCTAGGTTGCATCTCCTATCTCAAACCTGATATCCTAATCTGTCAATACCTAATCGGGAGTTATCCGGTTGATGACATCAGACCATCTGATTCCTTCTTCCTAACTTTTGACTGTCACGTCCTTTTGACTTTTGGCTACTATGTTCCTGTGACTTCTGACTATCATGTCCTCTTGACTACTGACTACCTAACCTTATTAGACCTTACCTTTATGCACCGTATCAATCCTCATTCAAGTTGTTATTAGTCGTGTCCTTCCATGATCTTCATTCCCATAAACAACAAAAGTCATTATCGAGTGAAAATATCGATCAACATGCTCGAACACGAATGTTGAAACGTGACTCATAAAGATAAGATACAAATCATCAAGTCTTATTTAACACTCCAACGAAACTTGTCAGAACATCAAACATGTGGTACCCGTTGCGACACAAGTTTGAATGTAGCAAGAAAACTAATTGAGTGGAAATCGCCTTCATTTTTGCTCACACCTTGACGCAAAGGATCCCACTTCTTGCTGTTGTGGTACCCGTAATTCAACTCAAAGTTTGGTCCATCTCAACCTTACTAGTTGAAATATGTGCCCTCTCGACATAGTCAGAGGATCATGACAAACAAGAGTCCCCACCAAATCTTACAAACCCCCAAACTAGATCAACCATGCAACTTTACTTTATATTACAGAATCCTTTGGTGTGATTCTGAAGAGGATAAGCAATGCACGCTTACTGTCTCTTCCCTTTCTATTCTTCCTTCACTTTCTCGTTGCTGATTACAAGCACGAAAGGAGAAGACAAAGTTTCTAAACCCTAAACCCTGGACCCCACCAAATCTTACAAATCCCCTAATTAGATCGACCATGCAACTTCGTATCACAGAATCCTTTGATGTGATTCTGAAGATGACAAGCAACGCACGCTTACTGTCTTCTCCCTTTCTATTCTTCCTTCACTTTCTCATTGCTATTCACAAGCACAAAAGGAGAGGACAAAGTTAAATCTAAGAAGAGGAACAAGGTAAAAATTCGTGTCTACGGTTTTTTTCTTTGTTTCTTTTGATTAATTCAGATATGTTTAGTTGGATAAACAGTCATTGGTTGATAGGCAAAAAAGAAGACTCAAGACAAGAAGAGGAAAATTAAACTGCATGGCTGGCACCAAGTTGATTGCTCCCAGGAGACGAGTGGCCTCTTGAAATGACCTATCCACATCCATGTGTTGATGTACAAGTTCACTGGCTTTACCAGTTTGCCTTGTCTGGGGAAGAAATGCATAAGACAGTGAAGGGATATGGATGTATTATCAGATGATGTGTCGCTCTAACAAAAGAATGGTCTTGACTGGTTGCTTCTGATCTACTACATTTTTAATTAGTGAGTTTGTGATCTCTGAGATTATCCAAATTATCACTATTGAGATGTCGATTTTGTTTTTGATTGACAAATATAGGATAGCTTTTATAGAAGACGATTCAAAGAATTGTTGAATGATACATAGTAAGTGATATCTTGGAGATCTGGAATGCCTGCTGACAGTGTTCTGTTGCGCCTCCCTGCAGTTAGCTCTATTTGCGATTAAATTCTTGTCGTCACAATGATGCGATAGAACTTTCATTGCAAAGCCAAAACCGATGTTAGTTATCGGAAAAAATTAGTAATAGTTGCTATTGATCTTTGCAACAGTATAAACCATTGAAATGTCTGTCTTAGTAGTCAAATTGCAACAGCAATGCTCTCACAAATCAAACAAAACCTATCAAGAAACAAGATTTATATAATCAGAGATATTTTTACTATTGCAAACTTTAGGAGGAAATTAAAAAAAAAAAACACTAAAGATTGACGGATGATGCGGAGGTGGATGCTAGGTATGGTGCTTGGTGATTGAGCATAAGCACCTTAATCCAACTTTGATGAGCATGTCTTGCATCTTATTAATTCCAATGCTTGGTCAATGAAATGATTTCAAATCTAACATCATATCATCAATCAAGACGAGGATGGTCCTTGGGCGAGAGTAGGGCTACACTCAGCAAGACATCTGGTGCTATCTTGGAATAAGATAGCAATCATTCTCTAAGTGGTTGTGTTCGACCAATTAAGTGATACTAGGCGAGATAAATTTTCAGGAGATAGTTGACGAGAAAATTACTTCTAGTCTCAAAGTGTTCGTCTCCAGCAAAATGATCTTGATTCATCGGAGGATTTTCAGTTCTGATGGAGGCGCCTCAGTGTGGTCGACGTGAACTTCGTTGTTTATCTCTGTGGCAATGTTTCCAATCTCATTCGATTCGCCTCTCGTCTCATTTGAAGCGCCTTGAATATTGTTCATCTGAATGATCAATCTCAACATTGACCATTCTTCGCATTCGCTTGGGTGATGCTCTAATTTTTCGGAGTTGAGATCACTTGAACCTAACTTCGATTTTCTCCTCGAGCAGGCTTCTTCCATGGCTTCTTGTCTTTCGAATGCGTCATGCACGTCATTCTCACTCCACTAGTATACGTTTTCACAACTCTTTGCCTTTCAGATGCACATAGCTTGTTGACTCTCTTCCCGTATCATCCTTCTTACTCGATGTGTCTTCCGTTCGACTTCTTGTATTCTTAAATTTCTACACACTTAGACACAAGGAATAAAACACACACAGAACCTAATTTAACTCAGTTGATCACATCAAAATTATCCAAGATCTTTACAATCGTCCTCTTTTTAATGTGCATCAACCTGAGTTACAGTTAGGGTGAACAATCAATTAATTATTTAAGATAATTAAAATATAGTAAATTTTACAATTAAATATAAATAAAACTTTACAATCTGCCCCTTAACTAACCTCTAAAATTTCTCCACTTTGATGATATAAAAATAGGGTTAATAAAATGAGAAAAAAATAAAAAATTCTAAAAGGTTTTCTTGGAGTTATAGATAGGATGTAAGTACATATATTTTTCAAACAATTATTTTTCATAGAAAGTAATTTATAAGAATTATACTTGTAATTATTCAAATAAAAATTTAAAATTATTTATAATTTTAAAAAAAAAATTGAATTTTTTTTGTCAATTTTAGACATTATTAAATTGACCATAAAAAATCACTAGAAAATAGATTTTCTCATCATTAGAAAATAATTTTTTCATAAATAATTATTTTTAAAATTAAATATTTAAAAATATAATTTGAGTGTGAGAAATCATGCTATTTTTTTTAAAAAAAAATTGAAAATATAACAGTTATCTATAGAAAAATCTAGTTTTTCAAAAACTAATCTCTAAAAATTTTTAGTTTTTAAAATTCATTTTTTGGAAGAAAATCATAAAAATTATATTACTATCAAAAAAATTCTGAATTTTTTTATAATAGACATATATTTTTCTATCATAGAAAAGTTTAATAAAAAAATCGAATAAAAAAAGTTTACGAAAAATATTTTACCAATGCATTTTGTAATTCAACTAAATTAATTTCTAGTAATTTTTTTTTAAAAAATATAACAGTCTAATAAAGATTTTAGAACTCAATATAAATTTTTTAAATATGAGATTGATTAAGTATTTTCTCATAATATCATTTTTTTTATAATTTTTATAATTTGGTCCATGTGATTTTTCAAATACAAATTTACTCCTCCATAATTTCTAAAATTTAAAATTCATAAAAAAAAAATGAATTTGAGAAGAATTATTTTTTTAACAATTATATTTGATTTTTTTATTTTTTATTTTCATTTTCAACCTTTTCTAGTAAACGTTTTTTAAAACATGCATTTTTTTAATTTTATTTTTACAATTAATTTTTCTTTTCTTATTTCAAGAAACTTACTTCTAGATTTGTATAAAGATCTACTTAGCATTTAAATAGCTTTATAAAGTTGATCGGAGAGAATGCTATACACCTCACTTACCGTGTCAGACTTATAAGTAAATGCTCTCCCTTCATCGATGTTCTCTTCCAAAGTGACTTTGTCATCTTCTTCTTGATGACTTGCTATTAGTGCTAGTCTAACATACTCCTCGATCTCGAACTCTTCTGATGACAACTCGCTCCATGTTACTTTTAGGTTCTTGTTCTTTGACCTTCTTGTCCAGTTGTCCTCTTATCTTTTTCTTTTGTGTTGTTCTTTAGTTTTGGGCAGTTGTCCTTGATATATCCTTCTTCATCACAATTGTAGCACCTCACCTTCCTTTTTCCTCATAGAAGCTTCATTTCTTGTTTCTTATCAAAGTTATTAGTTTTAAAAAACTTATTAAACTTTCTTACCATGTATGCTTTTTCATCTTCGTCAAAAGATGATTCTGAATTTGGTTCACTCTTCTTAACTTTTAAAGCAATGTTGTTATTTAAATTTTTGTAAATCATGCACATCGAGATTCATGAAGTTTGAAAGTCAAAAATATATTTTCTAAATTACTTATCTCGAGGTCTTTAAAGATGTAGTAGGAGTCTACTATTAACGTATATTTCAATGTTCTCAAAAATACATTTAGAGCATACCTTAATGAATCTCGATTCGTTATCGTTTCTTCGAGGTTGGTGAGTCTGGTTATTAGTTCCTTGAGCTTTATGTACAGTTGAGCTACCTTTTCTCCCTTTTCCATCCAAAGGTTGGTTAGTTGATTTTGGAACAGATCTCATCTTGCTAGCTTGACCTCCGAGATTCCTTCATGAAGCTCCAGGGACTTCTCTCAAAGTTCTTTGGTAGAGTCGTAGGTGCTGATCGATTGACTTCTTTAGACAATAGAATAGTTTGCAGATGGAACTTTATCTTATCGTTTGCCACAAACCTGAATTACTGCTTCTTATTCTAGAGATGCTCCTCCATTTCTTCACTATCATTGTTCCTGGGCACTTCAAAACCAAGTTGTATACAAAGCATAATATCAAAATTAGTTTTAAAGAAAACCTTCATTTTCTTTTTCCATATCATGAATTCACCCTCGAATTTCGATGGGTAGATGTTAGATCCGACCATTCTTCTTGTTGCTTTAGTCGGTGATTAGTTTTTTTTTAAAGTGGTTGGACTCTAATACCATTTGTTGGATTCGGTAGACCTACTAGAGGAGGTGACTAGACTACCTACAATTAAAATTACAAATTTCTCTTATTTTATACTTTGCAAGGACGCATAATTAATTTAAAACAAATAACATAAAATAAGTAAGAGACAAAATTTTTTACTTAGTTTACAACCGTGGAGGTTGCTAATCTAAGACAATTGAAAGCGTACTAAAGATCTCCTTCTTTGACAAGGGTCAGAAGCGGAAAAACCTCTTACAGTAGTTAAACTTATAGACTTTGAAGAACACGAATAGAAAATGTACGTATAGGTGTGTCCTTTACAACTAGGTCTAGGGTATTATTTATAGTGCATTGGTTGAAATAACTATTTTACTGACTCAGTAATTCATGACACCTCCATTGATCTAGGGCGCCTTCAACAGGATGAAGTTTGTCAATGTTCGATTGATTTGACTGAATGGAGGTATTTCTGTTCATCAGAGGTGCCTTAGTTCCGATAGAGGTGCCTTAGTGTGGCTGACGTGAACTTCGCTGCTTATCTTCATGGCAACGACTTCAATCTCATTCAAGGAATCTTGGGTTGACCTGCGGCGCCTTGACTACTGTTCATCTGAGACGCCTCAAGTCCCATCTGAGGTGCTTCAAGTACCATTCATCTGAATGATCAATTTCAGTATTGACTATTCTGTTGGTGTAATTTGCACTAACGGTCTAACTCAGATTTTAATAAATGACAAGTGAGTTAAGTTAGATATTATCGTGATCTAACCTTGTTACCGAGTGTGCGAGATTGACTAACTTAACGGGTTAAAAGGACCTGCCACCATGTAGGAAGTCCAATCAGGATGTACGATTGTCGAGTGACAAAGTCTAGATGTAGGATTCTGGCAGGAGGGAAGTCCAAATATGTGATTCCAGTAGAAGATCAGGATGTTCGATTCTCAATAGGAGGAAGTTCGGATGTGTGATTCTGGCAGGAAGACCTGGTGGGTTATATTGACGTCAAGGAGGTAACTTGATACACAGTAAGTGAAGGTAAGTCATTGGAGGAGAGTAACTAAGTAAGAATGCATCTCGGTTGAGGGGACAGTATGTGTTTGTCCAATTTAGGTCAATTTTGGAAACTTAAATTGAGACCCTGACTAGATCCTAGTCTGGAGGGCAGGGTCTAAGTCATAAATTAATTATATTATTATTGTGCTAACTTTATTTTGCAGGTTAGATATTGTCGTGTTGGATTAACCTAACTTGCAAGGCAAAAGGAGAAAAAAAGCTTTGGGTGGACAGTACCCGAGGCGCCTTCAAGCATTGGAGGCGCCTTTAGTACTATTCATGAAAGGTGCCTTAGTGCTATGGAAGATGTCTTTCAATGGATAAAATTCAAACCTCGTCAGCGATAAGGAGCAGCAAATTCGGGATAAAATATTTGCCTATAGTAGACGTCTTCAAGGCTATGGAAGGCGTCTTCCACACTCTTTATAAGGGTGTCTTGACCAAACATTCAACAACTAATATATGAGCTTCTATGTGTCCGATTAGCATTCTGACTTCTCCGTCTTCCTGTTGTTGCCCTGCTATGAATCTACTATGCTTGACTGCCATCAAGAAGCCATCCAACACTGAATTCAAGTAGAATGTCTGCAAAAGTGTTTGGTAACAAATCTTAAAGTTCTGTACTTAATTTTTGCAAATAGAAAGTGTAGCTTGTTATGCTCTTCCTATTCTTTTTTGTACTCGATCCCCTCTTCCGGCGGTTTTGGAAGGTTATTAGTGGATTACCCATCGATAGGTCTGTGGGACCTAGGTCTTGGAGTAGGAGTCTCCTAAGGCTCCGAACCAAGTAAAATCGAACTTGTTCTTTTACCTACTTTTTGTTTTCATATTTTTCCACTGTGTACTTAAGTTTAAAAATCGAAAAGAAAAGGTTTTTCAAAACCATGTAATTCACCCCCCATTCACGTGTGTCTCGATCCAACAAGTAGTATCAAAGTAGGTTCTGCTCTGAATTGGTGCAACCACCAATCAAGTCGGGGGGGGGCATTTCTCTTTTTGGATTTTAGTTTTTCGTAATTTATTTAACTTGGTAAAATTTACCTCTTCAGATAACTATTTCTCATTCAGTTTTTACTTGAAATTGGTGCAACACCACTTGAGGCATCAACATATTTTTTTTCAAGCACTACTTGTTGGTGCAATCAACCTCCAAGGTTTTAATGTTAGACAAATATATTTAAGTATGTTTAAGTATGGAGCTTGATCTAGGGAAGTCCTAGTTGTAGGCTAGGCAAGGGAAGTCCTAGTTGTAAGCTAGGCAAGGGAAGTCCTAGTTGGAGGCTAGGCAAGGAAAATCTCGGTATATCGTGGAAGCCAGGTGGATAGGTTTGGAGGACCTGATCCTTGGGTAGCTGAATACTGAGTCCTGGTGAGTGAAGCCAGGTTAACAAAACCCTGGGGGGTGATAACCTTAGGTAACGGGAAGTCTTGAAGGAGTGAACTCCAAGCAAGGTTGATCAGATGGTTTCCGGTGGACCGCGCGCGGTCGATCGGACCAGCATATCTCGGTAAATCTAGGATTAGGTTTACCATTATATTCTACTATTATTGTTGTTGGCTAATATAGTATTGCAGGAAAGGTCTTAGTGGATCAGGTGATCAGACACTGAGCAAGCAAAGTCCAAACATATCTGGAGGACCATGTTTGGCAGATAAGTTGAGGTAAACAACTAGAGAAGCAATAGTGAGGTCGGGTTCCTGAAGGGAACAACCTAAGGTCGTTGATCCAACTTGTAACGACCACCCTTCTTACTACTACTCTCTAAGGGCGACCGTTACCTAACTACTACTCTACTGACTAGTGTCACTTATGCTAATATTAGCAACACTTAGATTTATCACAGCCCAGAGGAATTCCTACCGAAAAATTTCGGCAGAGTCTCCCCTGTACCGGTGACCAAATCCATAATACAAACAATATATACGCAGCCACAGGCGGCTGGAACACACTTTTCACAACCACGCAGTAATAAAATCACACTATAATCAACGAAAACTAGTCTAGCAATAAGAACTAAACATAACTCCAAGAGTAGGACATGATAAGCTACAAATACGAATCAAACTCAATCACAATCTCACAAAACTTCATAATAGTATTTAAGAAGAGAACTAAAACATAAACTCTAAACAGATAGGTTCTGAAGGTTTGCTAGCAAACTCTGGATCTCCCATAGTCCAGTCATCACACACCTTCATCACCACCACCACCCTGTCGCCTCCCTTTCATATCTTAGCTTTTCCTTTATCTGCAGTAGGAGGAAAAGTAAAACTATAAGCGAAACGCTTAGTAAGTACTAATCTATCTCACAAAAACTCGAAGTGCATAAAAAGAATGCAACAATACTAAAACTGAAATGCTAAAAGCAAAGCTGCATGTACTCATGGTATACAGAAATAAAACTGAATACTAAACGTGCTCACTAACTGATAGGAAAATAATGAAACTACTACTGTAGGCTCAGAATTAAAGAGACTAACTTCTATTGATTCTAAGCATAATACTTGTTTCATTTTCTTATATATTTATACCAGAAATTAATCTTTTAATTTCTCTTTTACTTTCTTCTTCTTTTCTTCTTTCTTTTCTTCTTCTTTGGGCCCAGACTTAGTACCATCTTTGTTTTGCGCGCTCTCTAATAGTGACTGAGGTAGCGAGCCTCTAGTCCTATGAGGTAAAGACCTTGGTCTTACGAGGGCCAAGACCTTGGAATTAGTCACCTGGATTTATTTAACGACAACCTTGGAAGTCGGGTACTAGCCTCTTACTTTAATTTACTAGTTATTTCTTTTTAACTAAACTCTAGTCTTTTCTTTACTCATACTTCTCATACTCCTTGATTAGAGCTTATTAGAATCCTGTAGATATATCTAACAAGTGTAGGATTACAACTAACCAAACATGCTATATAAAAATAACATAAGGGAAGCAGATCTGAACTCTCTAAGCATGTTATAAAACAAAGCAAAGGAAAGCAAATATAAACTTACTAATCATGCTATAAAATAGAGCAAAAGAAAGCAACTTTGAGCTTACTAATCATGCTATAGAATAGAGCAAAAAAAGCAACTTTGAACTTACTAATCATGCTATAAAATAGAGCAAAAGAAAGCAACTTTGAGTTTACTAATCATGCTATAAAATAGAGCAAAAGAAAGTAACTTTGAACTTACTAATCATGCTATAAAATAGAGCAAAAGAAAGCAACTTTGAGCTTACTAATCATGCTATAAAATAGAGCAAAAGAAAGAAACTTTGAACTTACTAATCATGCTATAAAATAGAGCAAAAGAAAGCAACTTTGAGCTTACTAATCATGCTATAAAATAGAGCAAAAGAAAGCAACTTTGAGCTTGCTAATCATGCTATAAAACAGAGCAAAAGAAAACAACTTTGAGCTTGCTAATCATGCTATAAAATAGAGCAAAAGAAAGCAACTTTGCTGGAATTTATGGGCAGCAAGTAGACCTACACGGATACAACATTTAAGAGCTAAACTCCTTCTACACAATTAAACTCGAACCATAACCTAGCATGCTCAATAGTTATGCTACAGAAGGTGAGGAATAAAAGGGAAAAACCCTAACTTATATTCCTGTTCAACAGCAAACCCAAGCAAGAACTCTCGGCACAGCACTTTGCATGGTAAACTTCGGCACAACAGCTTCTACAAGGAAACTCACATAGAATTTTCCACACAACAACCCTAATTGATTGAAAAGGAAGGCCTAGCATAAAAAAAATCTGAAACTCTATTGCCCTAACATGGCAAATTCGGTACAGCAACCTTTAACACAGCAAATTAGCTCAGCAACGCAACCCTAACATGCTCTTCTACTTGGCACAGCAAGATCCAGAAGCAAGGAACGAAATCCAAAGTTCGGAGCAACTCCTACCACAGGTGAGTAGTACTTACCTAGCTTTTAAAACTTACAACCGGAGAAGAAAAGAGGCTTCTAGGGTTCGGGTAGCTCAATCCTCCCGCGACTCCTTGCGTCCCCGTGCTCTCCTCGACGAAGAACTCGTGAGGATGGACAGAACTCCTCGGGTTGGACCTTGGCTGGTCACCGGAAAACAATCCCGAGCTCCCTTTTGCCTTCCGCCCGAGCCCGCCGTCGCACACGCAGAAGAGGAAGAAGAAACGGGATTTTTAGGTCACGGGATAGAACTTAGGTTCTCTTCTTATAACTAGGGTTTCCTATTACTAACTATACCTTAAATATCTATCTCTACTTATTTGGTTAACAAAAACTGCGTAGCTCAGCTGGTTGGCTGCGCCCGGTTAGGTCGGGTTCGACCCGAGGTCATGGGTTCGAGTCTTACTTTCAACGGTTTTTTTGTCAAAACTTCTTTCTTTTTGTAAACATACTAAACGACCTCCAAAAATTACGTAAAAATACTCTAAAAATTTCTAAAAATCTCTAGAATATTTTAAAAGTATTTCCAAATATTTTTATGGACTTTTAGAACTTGAAATAGGAAAAATTGGGTCGTTACAATCCCCCATACCTTATAAAAAGTTCATCCTCGAACTTAGAATAGCTCTGGATACTTCTGTCTCATACTGTCCTCCCGCTCCCAAGTGACTTCTTCGTGCTTCTGGTTCTGTCAGATGACCTTCACTAGTGGTACTGCTTTATTTCTCAGTCTCTTGACTGCTCTGTCCACTATCTGTGTAGGTCTGCTCTCATAACTAAGATCCTCTTGGATCTGCACTGACTGAGGCTGAATCACTTGGCTCGGGTCGTGGAGACACTTCTTTAGCATGGAGACATGAAATACATTGTGTATTGCTGACATGTCTTATGGTAAATCCAGCTTGTAAGCTACTTTCCCAATCCTCTCTATGATCAGGTAAGGTCCTACATAGCGAGGACTTAATTTGCCCTTCTTGCCAAATCTCATCACTCCCTTCATTGGAGCGACCTTGAGGAAGACTGAATCTCCTACTTGGAATTCCAATGGCCTACGACGTGTATCAGCATAACTCTTCTGTCTGCTTTGGGCAGTCTCAATTCTCTGTCTGATTTTCTGGATCGCCTGAGTAGTCTCATCTATCAGCTCTGTCTGAATGCCCAACTCCACTTCCATTACTTTTCTCTCACCTGCTTCTTGCCAGCAAATGGGTGATCTGCATTTCCTGCCATACAGTGCCTCATAAGGTGTCATTTTGATGGTGGCCTGATAGCTATTGTTGTAGGCAAACTCCGCTAAACATAGATACTTGCACCAACTTCCCTTGAAATCCAGCGCACAAGCTCTGAGCATATCTTCTAAAATCTGATTTACTCGCTCTGTCTGTCCATCAGTCTGAGGATGGAAAGCTGTGCTGAACTTGAGTTTGGTGCCTAGTGCATTCTGAACACACTCCCAAAAGTGTGAGGTGAAGTGCCCATTTCTATCAAAAACGATAGATTTAGGGACTCCGTGAAGTCTGACTACCTCTTTAACATATAGCTAGGCCAATTGCTCTATAGAGTGGGACACCTTGATGGCTAGGAAATGCGCAGACTTGGTTAATAAGTCTACTATTACCCATATCGCATCATTTCCATTGGTGGTTCTTGGGAGGCCTGTTATGAAGTCCATGGATATGTCTTCCCATTTCCATTCTAGTATTGGAAGAGACTGAAGAACTCCTCCTGGTCTCTGGTGTTCTGCTTTGACTCTCTGGCATGTCAGACAGGTATTGACATATTTAGCAACGTCTCTTTTGAGTCCTGACCACCAGAACCTCTGTTTCACATCTTGGTACATCTTGGTAGAACCAGGATGCATGAAGTATGGGGTGCTATGAGCTTCTTCTAAAATCTTCTTTCTCAGTTCTTCATCATTGGGCACACAAATGCGACTTCCCTGATAAAGAATCCCGCTATCTGTTACTCGAAACTCTGATTTATCTTCTTTCTATATCCATTGCTTGATCTTCTGAATGTCTGGATCTTCACTTTGCTTTCTCTGTATGTCCTCAAGCAAGGTAGACTCTAAGGTCAATGCGGAGAGCTATCCATAAATAATTTCAAGTCCAAAATCTGATAACTCCTTCTGCAGTGGCAGGGCTAATGATGACAAAGACATCAGGGACGCACTGGATTTTCTGCTGAGTGCATCTGCCACTTTGTTAGCTTTGCCTGGGTGGTAGAGGATTTCACAGTCATAATCTTTGACCAACTCTAGCCATCTACGCTGTCTCATGTTTAAGTCCTTCTGAGTGAAGAAGTACTTAAGACCTGATGGTCTGTGAAAATTCTGTATTGAACACCATACAAATAATGTCGCCAGAGTTTTAGTGCAAACACCACAGCTGCCAACTCAAGATCATGAGTGGGGTAGTTCTTTTCATAATCTTTAAGTTGTCTGGAAGCATAGGCTATGACTTTTCCTTCTTGCATGAGTACAACTCCTAAGCCCATCTTGGAAGTATCACTGTAGATGTCAAAACTCTTGTCACTCTCTGGAACTGTCAGAATGGGAGCACTGGTCAGTCTCTTCTTTAGCTCTTGGAAACTCTGCTCACATTTATCTGACCATTCAAATCTCTTGTTCTTTCTGGTGAGGGCTGTAAGTGGAGAGGCTATCTTGGAAAAATCCTCCACGAACTTCCTGTAGTATCCAGCTAAACCAAGGAAGCTTCTGATCTCCCTGGCATTCTTGGGTCTACTCCAGTTGTTGACTGCTTCTATTTTGGCTGGATCCACTTGGATGCCTTCTTTAGAAATTATGTGACCTAGAAATGCCACCTGATCTAACCAGAACTCGCACTTTGAGAATTTAGCGTAAAACTACTTTTGCTGAAGAGTCTGCAGTACTATCCTCAAGTGTGTGCCATGCTCCTCTGGAGTCCTTGAATAGACCAGAATGTCGTCGATGAATACGATGATAAATTTGTCAAGGTATTCTCTGAACACTCTGTTCATTAAGTCCATGAAGACCGTTGGTACATTAGTCACACCAAAAGGCATGACTACAAACTCGTAGTGTCCGTATCTGGTTCTGAAAGTTGTTCTGGGTATGTCTCTTTCTTTCACCTTCAGCTGATGGTACCCAGAGCATAGGTCTATCTTCGAGAATACTGTTGCCCCTCTTAACTGATCAAATAAGTCGTCGATCCTGGGAAGGGGATACTTGTTCTTGATCGTCACTTGATTCAGAGCTCTGTAATCTATGCACATTCGCATAGATCCGTCCTTCTTCTTGACAAACAACACGGGAGCTCCCCAAGGTGAGTGACTAGGGCGGATGAAGCCTTTGTCAAGCAGCTCCTGAAGTTGCTCTTGTAACTCTTTCAGCTCTGCTGGAGACATGCGATACGGAGATTTTGAAATTGGACCGGTACCAGGAGCCAATTCAATCTCAAACTCCACTTCTCTGTTGGGAGGTAGCCCAGGTAGCTCTTCTGGAAATACTTCTGGGTACTCGCATACTACCCGGACGTCCTCCTGCTTGAGTCCTTTCTATTCTTCTGCATTCACTATGTATGCAAGAAAACCTACACACCCTCTAGCTAACATCTGGTGAGCTGCTAGAGAAGAGAGAAGTTTCTAGGTTTTCTTCCTTGGCACTCCTGTGAACTCAAAAGTTGGTTCACCTTCTGGACTAAAAATCACTTTCCTTCTGCGACAGTCCACTGAGGCACTGTACTTACTGAGGAAATCCATACCAAAAATGATATCGAAATCCTGCATGGCGAGAACTATCAGATTTACATATAGCTCTCGGTCTACAATCCTCACCAATACAGCTCAGAGCCACTGATTGGATTCCATGACTTCCCCAGAAGGTAGGGTCGTCAAGAACTTGGAGTTCATACTCTCTGTAGGCACCTGTAATCTACTGCCAAAAGGTATCGATACAAAAGAATGGGTCGCCCCAGTGTCAAATAGTACAGTAGCTATGTGCTGTAAAACAACTACTTGACCTGTTACAACCGTGGAGGCACTAGCAGCTTCTTCTTTGGTGAGGGAGAACACTCTGGCACTGTCAAAGGCTGGAACTGGTGGAGCTTCCAACCTTCCCTGACTGATATGGGGTCCCTCTAATGTTGCTCCCATGTAGTGCAACTGTGCAGGCTGACCTCCATATTGCACTGGCTGCGGCTGAGGTGCTTTGAGCTTGTTAGGACATTCTTTAGCCATGTGTCCTTCCTGACCGCAGGAATAACACCCAGTCTTGCCCAAAAGATAGGCTCCTGGATGTATTCTCCCACATTTGGTACAGGGAGGAAACTTGGTCTGCTTGTTTGCTGGTCCTCCCTTCTGATTACCTCCTGAGTTCCACTGCTTTCTTTTATTACCCTTGCCTTTCCAGTTCTGTTTACTTGACTGGGATTTCTGGTTCCCCGCTGACTTGTCCTCTATCTTCACTGGCTTATGCTGTGCTCGTTGTGCTTTGATGTTGTTCAGGTAGTGCTCAGCAATTAATGCCCTGCTGATCAACTCTTCACCAGTCTGGGGCCGGTGAGCTCCACTGCTCACATTCAGTGCTATCTGTGGTTTCAACATTCTGAGCATCAGTCTGACTCGCTCCTTCTCTGTACTTACTAGCTTTGGGCAGAGACGAGCTAGTCGATTGAACTTCTTGGCTGCTTCTTCCACTGACAAGTCACCTTGTGTGAACTCTATAAACTCCTCGTAGTGCTTGTTGGTGATCTGCAGGTGGAAAAATTCTTCATAAAACTCCGACTGGAAATCAGCCCAGCTCATCTGATCGGTTGTTCTCTTGGTCTTTATCCTCTCCCACCATATACGAGCATCTCCTGACAGGCAGAAAGAGGCGCACTTGACCTTCTCGACTTCTGGCCAGTCAAGAAGCTCCATTGTGCTCTCCAGTGTTTTAAACCAAGCCTGGGCATTCCAGGGCTCAGTCTGTTGGATCGAGAAGCGCTAGAGGGGGGGGGGGGTGAATAGCGCTCGTGGCTATTTCGTTCGATTATCGAAAAACTATCGGAGTTAAAACGTGCAGCGGAATAAGCGGAAATAAAATAAAGAGACAACACAAAGAGACAGGTCGATTTTACTTCGTTCGGAGCCTAAGTCGACTCCTACTCGAAGGCCCGCGATCCTTGATCGCTTCCGGTGGGCAACAACTATAAGCTCGTTAAAAGATTACAATTATGAGTACAAATAAAAGCTATCAAAAATTATACCGACAACAAGAAATGCTAATTCTGAAGCTTCGGGTTGTCTGGCACTTGTAGTAGCACTTCGGAGCGTCTTTTGGAGCAGCGTGTAGATGAAAGATCACTTAGAATTCGTTGTGTTTGAAGCTGCACCTCAACCCTCCTTTTATATGCGGTTCCGGGCGCCTGGATCCCTTCCGGGCGCCTGGAGTGTGACGTGGCCAACCAACCAGGATGCTCCACGTGGCGAAGTCGCGCAGGGGATAGAATTTGGTCCCGGGCGCCCGGACAGCCTTTTTCCAGCAGGTTCCTCACCTGCAAGCAAAGGTTAGTCCGAGAAAAATACCCTGCAAGACAATGTTAGAATTTGATAAAACACAATAAGTAATAATTGACAGTCTTTGGACTGTCTGAGTCTGACTTTGGATTTCCACCCGGAAGCCCTAGGTCGACCCGACGCCTACTGTTCCCTCTTCGGGGAACGCGTCCTCACCTACTCCACTCAGGAGATTTACCTGTTGCCAGTCGATCCTCCAGATCGACTGGACTTTTGCTCAGCACTCGATGCTTCCGGACTTTCTGCTGGACATCCGCTTCCTCGGCTAGTCCAGTCTTTCACCTGGTTCGCGACACCAGGACTTTTCACCTAGGGTTACCACCCCCTAGGACTTTTGCCTGAAGCCATCGACCTGCCAAGACTTTACGCATAGGGTTACCACCCCCTATGACCTAGGGTTACCGCCCCCTAAGGTTTTCCCTTTGCCTAACCGCAGCTAGGACTTTCCTGAAATCCTCAAGTAGACTTGTTAGACTATAAAACATCTTAACTTTGAATTCTTTGCCGTTATCAAAACACGAGTTCGATCGTCGGATGCTTCCCGCACCAACAATCTCCCCCTTTTTGATTATGGCAACACAAATTCGAAGTTAAGTAAATAAGCGAACAGATAGTCATTTTAAACACAGGCAAAATTTGCTAAGTATCGAATTTTGCCCTATATACTCCCCCTTAACTTTGGCTCCCCCTTAACTTTTGCTCCCTCTTAATTTTTAATTTGAATTTTATGTTTACATTTACATTTTTGCTACTCTCCCCCTTTGCCATAACTCAAAAAATAGGCAATGTATAAAGAGTTTTACATGATTAAAGTTAGCAATATTCAACAGAGTTTGGAAGTTAAGGTCAATTGGAATTTAAGTTTTTAGGACCAGATTATTCATTTAAGTTCAGGTGGTCCTTAAGTCCAAGCACAAGTCATGTTTATATATTAGGTATCAGAGCCATAGAGAACAAAACATTCTTGAAAAAGAAATTGAGTATCTTTTGCCAACTGTCTAACCTTTAGTTACTTGCTGATTGTCTATAGGACAATAGCTTTTACTAGGTTAGTCAAGTTAAGTTATTTAGGTCCAGATAGACTTGACTAGAGCTGGAGAACTTTAACTTGATTAATGTTTATTGCATTTTTAATGCCCAGACTCATATTGATGCACAGATATAAGCATTCTTGAGTCCAGGCTATACCCTATGCATCTCACGCCATTCTATATTTTTCATTCACAATCAAGGTAAACCTAGGTGTTTTGTGAGATGCTCTGGCTTAATTCTAGGGGAACATGATATCTAGGGGGGAAATCCTAGACTAAACCCAACTTTTGAAAGTCTAGTAAAATTGGAGTTTTGAAAACTGTTTTTCCTAGAATTTGAAAACAAGATAATAATAGTAAGATATCTATTCTACCCAACACATTCCTATTTGCCTTCTAAGTCCACTGAACTCAAGTTCAGGTAAGGGTTTTGTAAAAATGTCAGCTAGGTTTGATTTGGACTCAACGTGGTTGAGTGCAATTTCACCTTTAGCTACATGATCCCTTACAAAGTGGTGTTTTACCTCTATGTGTTTGGTCCTAGAGTGGTGTATAGGATTTTTGGTCAGATTAATTGAGCTGATATTATCAATAAAGATTTTAGTATTTTTATAGTCTAGTTGATAGTCTTTTAGTGTATGCATCATCCATAACAATTGAGATGCACATTCTCTATTCAGCTTCTGTAGTGGATAGAGCAACACAATGTTGCTTTCTGCTTGACCAACTTACTAGGCACTGACCTAGAATCTGGCAGCCACTACTTGTACTTTTTCTGTCTAGCTTGCACCCGGCATAGTCTGAATCAGAATAGCCATAAAGGTCAAAAGTGCAAGTTCTTGGATACCAAAGCCCTACATTTAGAGTTCCTTTAATATACCTCAGTATTCTTTTAACATATGTTAGGTGTGACTCTTTTGCACGAGTTGTACAGAAATAAGCACAAATATTGCAGAGAACATGAAAAGTAAACTCCCTATGACACTTCTATAGTATTTTGGGTCTACAGGTTTTCCTTCAGGGTCAGAGTCAATGTTTATGTTGGTTGCCATTGGAGTATTTATAATTTTTGAGTTTTCCATGCTGAATTTTTTGATTAACTCCTTAGCATACTTAGTTTGATAAATGTAGATTCCATCTTTGGTTTGTTTTATTTGTAAGCCTAAGAAAAAGTTGAGTTCCCCAACCATGCTCATTTCAAATTCACTTTCCATTAACTTAATAAATTCTTTTAGAAATTTTGAGTTAGTTGAGCCAAAAATTATGTCATCAACATAGATTTGAGCTATAAAGATGTCTTTTCCTATAGTTTTCACGAACAAAGTAGGATCAATTTGTCCTTGGTTAAATTCTTTGGATATTAAGTAACTAGATAATCTTTCATACCATGCTCTAGGGGCTTGTTTTAGTCCATATAGTGTCTTTTTTAATTTAAAAACGTGATTAGGGTAGTCTATGTCTTCAAACCCTGGAGGTTGGCTTACGTAGACTTCTTCCTTGATAAAACCATTTAAAAAAGCTGACTTAACGTCCATTTGGTATAATTTGAATCCTTTATTGGCTGCATAGGCTAATAACATCCTAATGGATTCGAGTCTAGCTACTGGAGCATAGGTTTCATCATAGTCTAGGCCTTCGACTTGACTAAACCCTTTGGCTACTAATCTTGCCTTGTTTCTTACTATATCACCGTGATCATCTAACTTATTCCTAAAAATCCATTTAGTATCTATTATTGATTTATCTATAGGTTTAGGTACAAGGTCCCAGACTTGGTTTCTCTCAAATTGGGCTAATTCTTCCTGCATTGCAATGATCCAGTCTAGATCAGGCAGGGCTTCTTCTATAGTTTTAGGTTCAATTTTAGAAATTAGAGCAATCTGACTAAGGTTTCTATAGGACGATCTAGTTCTGACTCCTAGGTTTGGGTCACCCAAAATTTGGTCAGGTGGGTGAGAGGTGCTTATTCTAGTTGGTCTTATTTGTGAGTCAGAAACTGGTTCTTCAGACTCATTAAGATTAGTTTGGATTTCATCATCATCTACATCTCTTGGACTAGTGTTAATATTTGCATTTATATTAGGTAAGTTGTTTTCTTCATCAAATATTACATTAGTTGTTTCCTCAACTTTCAATGTATTTTGATTATATACTCTAAAGGCTCTACTGGTAGAGGAGTATCCTAAGAATATTCCTTGGTTAGATTTGGGTGTGAATTTTCCTAAGTAATCTTTAGTATTTAAAATGTGAACTTTACAACCAAATACTTTTAAATAATTTAGATTGAAAATTTTATGATAGTAGAGTTCATACGGTGTTTTGTTGTGATATTTGTTTATTAAAATTCTGTTTTGAATATAATTTGCCGTATTTATTGCTTCAGACCAAAATTGGTGACTTAACTCATATTCGTTTAACATTGTCCTAGCGGCTTCTTGTAGTGTTCTATTTTTACGTTCTACTAGTCCATTTTGTTGGGGGGTTCTAGGACATGAAAATTCATGTTGGTATCCATTTACTTTACAAAATTGGGTGAACTTATGATTTTCAAATTCCCCTCCGTGATCACTTCTTATCCTTTTAATTTTAGTATCTTTTTCATTTTCCGTTAAGTTACAAAAATTACTAAATATTTCATAGGTTTCATCTTTTGTTTTTAGAAATTTTACCCAAGTGTACCTGGAGTAGTCATCAATTATTACTAAGCAATATTGGTTCTTGTTTAGTGATTTGGCTCCATGTGAATCAAATAGATCAAGGTGAAGGAGCTCAAGTATGGTGTTGGATCTTTCTAGGTTAGTTGACTTATGGGTTGACTTGGTTTGTTTTCCTTTTTGACATGCATCACAAATTGAATTTTCAATAAATTTTAATTTGGGCAAACCTCTAACTAGACCATTTTGACTCATTCTTGAAATAAGTCTTGTGTGTGTGTGACCCAGCCTTCTGTGCCACAGTTGGGTTTCCTCTTGTTGTGTCAGGAGACACTTTATAGAGGATATTGATAAATTAATTGTGTAGATGTTATTTTTCCTAAGTCCCTTAAGTTTAATTTCTGGATTTTCAATATTTTTAACTAGACACCCAGTTTTATCGAAATTTACTAGATATCTGCTGTCACACAATTGACTTATACTTAGTAAATTAAAGTTAAAATTGTCAACCAATAAAACATTTCGAATAACGAAATCAGAACTAAGTTCAATATTACCTTTTCCGATTACTTTAAGTTTACCGTTGTTGTCGAATGCAACTGATCCTAGACTCTTGTACTTGAGTTTGGTAAACTTCAACTTGTCTCCAGTCATATGTCTGGAGCATCCACTATCCAACATCCATTGATCCAATTCCTACACATGAAATAGTTGAATTGGATTCTTTTTAATGGATTAAAGATAGCATGATTGAAGCAGACACTATGTTTATTGTCTCCTTAAATTTTCTATTCCATTGTATTCAAGATAGAAATAATTTTGAAATTTAAGTTTAAAATAATTTTGAAATTTAAGTTTGAAATAATTTTGAAATAATTTTGAAATTTAAGTTTAAAATAATTTTGAAATTTAAGTTTAAAAATAATTTTGAAATTTAAGTTTAAAATAATTTTGAATTTTATGTTTAAAAATAATTTTGAAATTCAAGTTTGAAATAATTTTGAAATTTAAGTTTAAAAATAATTTTGAAATTTAAGTTTGAAATAATTTTGAAATTTAAGTTTAAAATAATTTTGAAATTTAAGTTTGAAATAATTTTGAAATTTAAGTTTGATTATTTGAAATTTAAGTTTGAAATAATTTTGAAATTTAAGTTTAAAATAATTTTGAAATTTAAGTTTTTAAAATAATTTTGAACTTTAAGTTTAAAATAATTTTTAAATTTAAGTTAAAAATAATTTTGAAATTTAAGTTTAAAAATAATTTTGAAATTTAAGTTTGAAATAATTTTGAAATTTAAGTTTAAAATAATTTTGAAATTTAAGTTTAAAATAATTTTGAAATTTAAGTTTAAAATAATTTTGGAATTATTTTTCAAAGATTTTGAAATTAATTTTAAAAAGATTTTTAAAATGATTTTGAAAGTTTTGTCAAATAATTTTGAGATGAAGTTTAAAAGATTTTTTTTAAAATGATTTTTGAAAAGAATTTTTTAAAAGATTTTGAAATGATTTTGAAAATGAAGTTTTAAAAGATATATTTTTTTTTAAATATTTTTCAAATTGATTAATTGATTATAGAATTATAGTTATGAGTTTAATTTGAATTTTAAATTCCTTAGTCATCTCACCCGATCTAAGTTTTCAATCAGGTAATCTTATAATTTTTGTGAGATGAATTGAGGTTCAATTTAAGGGTTTGGTTTAACTTTGTGTTAGATTTAGATTTAGTTTTAGGTTCAACAAGTAAACATTCTTTGGATAAACTTCTGGGCTATGGTGAGTCACAAGGAACTCATTAAAGTAACCATGCCTTCGAGGTTTTCCAAATAGTCCTACCCACTAAACTTAATACTAAACCTTGGTCTAACTAGTTAGGATCCATTTAAGGGTAGCTTCGGTCAGTTCCACTTGGCCAAATGCACCAGGTCGAAGCCATATCTTCCTAGACATGCGATGCCCAAGTTTCCCTAATGTACTATCATCCAAAAACTTCACCAGTACTGTGATTCAAGTTAAACTTATCCCGTTTTAATCTAACCTTAACTACCCTGCCGGGTAATCTATTCTTGTTTTACCCATTCCGGGTAAATTAGGTTCAGTTACCCTGTCGGGTAGTTCAGTTGGAGGTGCCAGCTAGTTTGGACCCTCCATCTATTTATAATTTCGATTTGTTTAATTTTGAATTTGTAATTTTGAATTTGATTTTTAAGTTTTAAATTTTATAATTTAATTTCGAATTTTAAATTACGATCGTTTTCATTTTAGCTTTCCCTGGATCACGGCCTCGATATGGTCTGTCGAGGTAGTATATTTAATCCTTCGAAACCCAGTATTGGCCAAGTCCAATTTGATTTATCAATTTGGACTTGGGGACCCATGCTTGGACTGATTTACTACTTTGTTTGTTTATTAAGGATAAATAAGATTTATATTTCTTTTTACTTTTATATCCTAGCCCAGTTCTATTGTAGACGACTCTTTGTGTCCCAAGAATTAGATCCAAATTCTTGGAGCCCAGAGAGAACTTTTCTAAAGTAATTTTTAAATCATTTAACTGATTTTTCAGATTTGAATTTTCTTTCTCAAGTTGTTGTACTTGAGTTGAATTTTCAGTTAAAGATTTTGAGTTAGTTACTCCTTTAAGAATGGTTACTTCTTTTAAAAGTGACTTAATTTTCAAATTTGACTTGGCTAATTTGCGAAGTAAATAATTGACTAAATTATTAAGCCTAGGAATACTTACAGCGGAGTCTGGCCCTTCGGAAACGGATGCGGATCCGTGGCTTTGCTCGGAGTCGGCTTCTGACTCGCTCTCGGATTCGTTGATCTGGTCCCGGGCCATCAATGCGAGTAAACTCGTTTGGTCGAGTTCGTCGTCTTCGTCCTCCGAAGAGGATTCGTCCCAGGTTGCCTTTAGGACTTTCCTTCTTCTTTGCTTCTTGGCTTCCTTTTGATTGGGGCAGTTGACTTTTATATGCCCCTTTTGGTTGCACCCGTAGCAAGTGACTTCGAACTTTGTCTTTGAGTTCTGTTGAGCCTCCTTGGATTGAACTGCCTTCTTCAGATCTTTCTTGTTGAAGCCCTTCTTCTTCTTGTAGAGTTTCTTTACAAGATTCACAAATTCGCTGGCCAGTTCATCTTATGAATGTTCTGAATCGGGTTCGTCTTCTGATTCCGATTCAACTTTTCGCCGTCCTCTTGATTCCCCTGTTCGACTCGTTCCTGCAACCAAAGCAATCCCTTTCTCGGATGGCTATGCATTAGTTTGTTCATGGAGTTCGAATTCACTAAATAATTCGTCTAATTTCAAGGAGGACAAATCCTTAGAGACTTTATAGGCATCTACCATTGATGCCCATAGTGTACTCCTAGGAAATGAGTTAAGGGCATACCTTATTATATCTCTGTTTTCTACCTTCTGCCCGATTCCATGTAAAGAATTCAGGATATCTTGAATTCGGGCGTGCAAAGAGCTTGTCGTCTCGCCTTCCTGCATTTTCAAATTGTATAGTTTATTTAGTAACAAATCATTCTTACTTACCTTGGTTTCCGAGGTGCCCTCGTGTAGTTCGATCAGTTTCTCCCATAGTTCCTTTGCGGAGGAGAATGGACCGACTCTGTTGAGCTCTTCTTTGGTCAGACCGCACTGGATGGTGCAGGTAGCTTTGGCGTCGGCTTCCACCTTTTTGATAAATGCTGGCTCCCAGTTCTCACAGGATGTAGGCTTACCGTCACTACCAGTTGGTAGTTGCAGTCCTGTTTTGACGATCATCCAGGTGTCGAACTGGATCTTTAGATAAATTTCCATTCGCCCCTTCCAATATCCGAAGTCTTCTCCGAAAAATAATGAGGGACGAACGGTGCTAAAATCTTCTTGTTGGGCCATTTAGATCTAAAAAACAGAAACAACAAGATCTATTCCAAGACTAAGTCTTGGATTAGTAGTGCGGGAGGAAGGAAAAAAAAATAGCAGGCTCAAGTGGTATTGACCAGCTTTGAGCAGAAAATCGATTCGTAAAAGGAAATTAGAATATAGCTATGAGGCTAAATTCTAATCGACTCCGAACAAAACCACAAAAAAATTGTCTCGAATAGTGGTTGCACTGATTCAAGACGACCCTGCTCTGATACCAATTGTTGGATCGAGAAGTGCTAGAGGGGGGGGGGGTGAATAGCTGTAACGACCCACCTTTTGGGTACTAGGCTGTAAGGTCGATCGCTACAGTTATGCTATGCTATACTGTGCGGAAAGCTGGGCTAATTAAAATTTTACTCTACTAATGTAACGACCCAATTTTTCCAATTTCAAGTTCTAAAAGTCCATAAAAATATTTGGAAATACTTTTAAAATATTCTAGAGATTTTTAGGAATTTTTAGAGTATTTTTACGTAATTTTTGGAGGTCGTTTAGTAGGGTTATAAAAAGAAAGAAGTTTTTAAAAAAAAATGTTGAAGGTGAGATTCGAACCCACGATCTCGGGTTGGACTGACCCAAGCAAAACCGGCCCCAACCAGCTGAGCTAAACGGTTTTGTTAACCTTATATGGTGAGAACTAAGTTTATAGCATAGTTAATGATTAGGGAATAAATTGGGAAAAAGTGCGCGGCTGAGGGATTGAAGCCGAGACCCTGGACTCGGTTAAAACCCAGCCAACCAACCGAGCTGCGCTCGATTTGTTAATTAAATATGGGAACAAATTGATTTAAGGTATAGTTCGATTTAAACCCTAGTATAAGAAAAGGAATTTAGGTTTCTTTTCGGAAAATCAACATTTTCTCTCAAAATCTTCTCCTCTTCTCTGGTGCGCGACGGCGCCGACTCACGGGCGGAAACAAAGGAGGACCTAGGGCTTGATCTCCGGCGCCGGCGAAGGGTTTTTTTCCGGCCGGTCTTCACACCGTTGAGCTCCTCTCGACGAGGAACACACGAAGGCGCACGAAGAGGAACCGGAAGACTTGAGTTGACCGAAACCCTAGGGCTTTTCTTCTTCCTTTTCGGTTGTAAGTCCAAGAACAGCGAGGTGAGTTGCTTCTCACCTGCAGTAGGAGTAGTTCCGCGAGTCTTGATTTGCGAATGAACTCTGATTTGGTATTTCTGTGCCTTCCTGTTGTTCGGCTGGTTTCCCTTTGGTTCTTGCGATTTTGGTGTTGCTGCTATGGGTTTCAAAGAAGGATCAAGAAAATGGTTTAGTTTAATTGAGCATCTAGATTGGATTAAATAACAAGAAATAGTTACATATATATATGTAGTTATATATATAGTTCTGTATCTTATGGAAATGAATCCGTAAATGTTTAGATGCCATCTTGTAGCTTAAATCTCGGATTGAGATGCGGACACACTTCAAAATAGGTTGTGATTAACTTAAATGAATTTTAAGTTCATGTTTAACTTCGACTTGGGTTTTATAAGCCTATAGCAAGTTAGATCAGTTTTAGATCTTTTATTTATTTAGTAAGCAGTTTTAGATTAGTGCCAAATCCGGATCAGATTTAGATCAGCGTTAATTCTGAGCATGAACAACTTTAATTCAAGTTGCAGTCCAGATTTCTTTTGTATCTCCATAAGCAAGAACCGACCACAAATTGTATACCAGTTTTAGATCTTTTGCAGATTTAATATGAGCAGCCCTTATATTTAGCATACCAGTTTAGATCTTTTTGTGCCATTAATGGGCACGAACAACCCTATGTTTAGCATTTTCTGTTTAGACCTTTTTGTGCTATTTAGAGGGCACGAACAGCCTTTAGTCTAAGTACATAGTATTAGTTTTCTTTGCTATTTAACAAACATGATAAGCCCTGTTTATTAGCATTGCAGTTTTAGTTTCTTCGCTACTTTAACAAGCATGAACAGCTACCCTCTAAGTGTATGCAGTTTTCCTTTTAAAGAATGCAGATCTTTCTTTCTTTGATTTATTTCTGCTGTAGCATGCCTAAAGATTTCAGATTTGTTAAGTATAGTATGCAGACTTTAATAAGCAGATTTTTATAAGTATAGTATGCAGATTTTTAATAAGCAGATTTTCATAAGCATTGCTTGCAGATTTTGATAAGTAATGCATGCAGAACTTCAATGTTAGGACAAATTTTTATTAAGCTTAATATGCAGAATTTTATTAGCATAGTAGGCAGTTTTTGGTTTAAGCATTTCAAAGATAGAATTTGCTTAAACATTTCAGCTTCTCTTTAAAGAAGTATTCTGTTAGAAGTATATACAAGTATAAGAAAGATAAAGAAAAGAAAGAAAAAGGCCAAGGCCTTAAGTAGATCCCAAAGTCAAGACTTTAGGGATTTTTTTGGCACACAAGGTGCTTATTAAAATGCCAAGGCATTTAAAGAAGAAGTAATTAAGATAATAAGTATTTTACTTTTAAAGGGCATGTACCGGACACAAGGTCCAAGGGATGGGCTCCAAGTTGCCCCTAGGCACAAGGCCTAGAAGTATCTTAGTAGTTTCGGGATTAGCTACCTCGATTCTTATTAAGAATGCGCGCTAAGTGGTACAATGCCGGGCCCAAAAGAAGTTTATTATTATTTTGAAGTATTAAAGTATAAGTTTTGAAACCAATGAAACAAGCTTCAAATATGTTTAGAATTAGAATGTTTAGTTCTTGATGTTTGAAGTATTCAGTAGTAGTTTTATTTGTTTCCTGCTATTAGATTATTCAGCATGTTTAGTTTTATATGCTTTCAGCATGCTGTTATAGTTTTATTCTTATGAGCATGTTTAGCTTTACATGTTTAGTAGTTTTACATGTTTAGTAGTTTTACATGTTCAGTAGTTTTACATGTTTAGTATCTTTACATGTTTAGTAGCTTTACATGTTTAGTATGCTTCTTTTATTGGTTTATGAGCATGATGAACTACAAATGTTTAGTATTTCAGTTAGCATGATTCCTTTGCTATATATGAGCATGAGTAGTTTTATATGTTAGCATTTAGTTTTAGCATGTTTTTATTTATATACATGCATATCGAGTTTTTGTGAGTAGATAGCGCTCACTAAGCTTTATGCTTATAGACTGCACTTCCTCCTACTGCAGATAAAGGAAAGGAAAAGATTTAGCAAGGAAGGCGACAAGGTGGTGGTGATGAAGGTGTGTGATGGCTGGACTATGGAGAGATCCAGAATGAGCTGGCAAATTGCCAAGACTTTTCTGTTTAGTTATTTTAGTTCTCTTTTAATGCTATGATGAAGTTGAGATTGTAATTGAGTCTATTCCGCACTTGTAGTTTGGTATGTCTTATCGTTGGAGTTCTATTTGTTTACTATTGCTAGAATAGTTTCCTTTTAGTTATTGTGATATTATTACTGCATGGTTGTGAAGTATTTATACCAGCCGCATGTGGCTGATGGTTTATTATTTGTTTGTATTATGGGAAATGGTCACCGGTACAGGGGAGACTCTGCCGAAATTTTTCGGTAGGGTTTTCCTAGAGATTTTTAATAAACCGGTTAAGTAGAGTTAGTAGATAAGTAACGGTCACTCTTAGAGAGTAGTAGTAGTAGTAAGAAGGGTGGTCGTTACAACTAATGACGGATACAACTGATAAGAAAGGTCTAAAGACCTTCTTTGCTGGTATACATATGCTAAGGAGGGGAAACTGAACATCTTAACTGAGCTAGGGACTAGAAACTGAACTTCCCAACTACCTACTGACCTGCTGATCGATCCGCAGATCGATCGAAGCTGGGGAACATTCTGTTCCCAACTGGATCGGTCGGCAGACCGATCCAGGTATGTCTGGATCGGTCGGCTGACCGATCCAGGCACCCGAAACACCTGGAACTCGCTACTGTATCGTGCTGGATCGGTCGGCTGACCGATCCAGGAGGATACAGTAGCATACTGTATCTGTCTGGATCGGTCGGCTGACCGATCCAGTGGCACTGCCCAGGCCCTGATCGGTCTGGAGACCGATCAGAGTTCTGATTTCAGCCCTGAACTCTGATTTCAGCACTTTGGCGTGCCAAAATCTCACACAACAATTCTAAAATCAATGGAAATACATTCTAACAACTATTAACCAGCATTCTAACATAATTACTAACAAACTAAACCTGGCATACTACATAGTGCATGGTTTACTATTTCATAACACTTAACAACCAAAACTGAATAATGAAACTAAAAACGCAAAGTGCTAATACTGAAGTAAAACTGTTTAGATCTCAAAGATCTTTATTCCAACTCCTGCCCACACACATCTTGATAGCATTGCCCTCCAACCTCCGCTACTGATCCACTTTTCCTTTACCTTTATCTGCAGTATAAGAAAAGTAGTATCTATAAGCTAAAAAGCTTAGTAAGAAACCATCTACCTCACAAAAACATGCAACGATGCAAATATGATTTTAAATCATGCTGTTTGAAAACATATGCTGGATATACTGAATAAACTAAGCATGGCATGACATATAAGCATACAATCATGGCATGTCTAAAGCTAAACATAAAGTCATCATGCATATTCACAAGGAAAAAGTAAGCTGATACTAAGAACTGAGCTACGCTAATACTGATCTACTGCTAGAACTGTACTGAATTCACGAACTAATTTCTAAAAGGTTGAAAACCATATACATATAGTAAGTGAAAATACTAAACATGCTGCTGAGGGCCCGGCAACTGTACGTGCTATGCGCGCATCTCTAACTAGACCCGGGGTTGCAAGTCCCGAATTTAGTAGAGCTACTAGGTTATCTAAACCTAGGAACCGACTATGGGAGCCCAGCCCAATGGATATCTAATCCAGTATAGTGTCAACTGAAAAGTAAAATACTGAGTATAGCTAAACTGTTCTAAATTGCTGTTTCTAGGTTATCTGAACCTAGAGCTAGGTTGTCTGAACCTAGAGGCGACTGTGGGAGCCCATCCATTGGACCGTAGTCCCATATAAGCTAGAATAAACTGATTTACTAATTTAGATGCTTCTAATGCATTCAACTGTGCTAATAAAAATGCCTAAGTTGCATTCTTTTCTAAGCTGGTTCTTTAATCGAACACCTAGTGCGCTTTAACTCCCCTCTCTATCAGGGAGACTACCTTTAGGCACCCAACAGCACCTAAACCTCCAACTGAAGGAGAAAAGATGTGTCTGGCCCATCTAAAGGTACTCACTAAATCCCTAAACCTGCGAGGAGGGTTAAATACACCCTATGTGTCGAAAACATACGCATATAACTAAACTAATGCACAGGAAATCACACGATAGCTATTATACTGCAGGTGAGGGGTTTCTTACCTCCTATTCGTAATTTCTTACGATTCTAATCGCTAGAGTTCCGGTGGAGATGACCTTCTCGACGATCCGCTCACGTCTTCGCGTTCCTCTCGCGGAGAAGAACCTTTTTCGTGTTGGAGTCGTCGCCGGAAAGTGTCCTTGGGGCCCTAGAGAAAGAACCCTAGGTCTTCCTTGGTGTGGCGCCGAAAGAAGGAGGAAGAAAAGGGAGAGGTGGCGTGAGAGGTTTCGGTGGTGAGGGTTGAGAAGGTGCCGAACCCAAAAATAAACCAAAACCTACTTAAGTTTTTAATTTATATTAAGTGGATTATTGAACCCAACTCTAATATAAATATAATTGGTTCCTCTTTCTTTCAGCACGGCCCTGCTGGGTTCACCGGTTACTAAGGCTAACTAAAGGTTTAGCGGACCCGAGAGATCCCGGGTTCGATTCCCGCTTAAACCATTTTGCTTATCTAATTACTTTTGCTACTTCCGCTACTCGAAAAATTCTGGAAAAATATCTAAAAATTCCAGAAAAATCATAGAATAATTCTAATGCAAGTTTGAGAATTTTCGGGCGTTACAATCCCCCATACCTTATAAAAAGTTCGTTCTCGAACTTAGAACAATTCTGGGTACTTCTGTCTCATGCTGGCTTCTGTCTCCCAAGTTGCCTCTTCTGCTGTGTGACTATGCCAAATGAATTTGACTAATGGTACTTCCTTGTTCCGCAATTTCTTAACCGCTCGGTCTATTATCTGAATAGGCCGACTATCATAGCTGAGGTCTTCGCGGATCTGTACCGACTGGGGCTCAATCACCTGGGTGACATCTGGGGTATGCTTCTTCAGCATAGAGACATGAAATACGTTGTGGGCAGCTGACATTTCCTGGGGTAGCTCTAGCTCATATGCTACCTCGCCCACTCTTCTGCTGATAAGGTATGGTCCCACATATCTGGGACTTAGCTTGCCCTTCTTCCCAAAACGCATTACTCCCTTCACGGGAGCTACTCTGAGGAACACTGAATCCCCAACTGAAAACTCTAAGGGTCTGCGCCGTGTATCAGCATAGCTCTTCTGGCGGCTCTGAGCTGTCTCTATCCTCTGGCGGATCTGCTGTATAGCTGCCGTGGTATCTGCTACTAGATCTGTCTGAAGCTCTAGTTCTTTCTGTTCACCACTCTCATACCAGCAGATTGGAGATCTACACCTCCGCCCATAGAGAGCCTCGTAAGGTGCCATGCCGATAGTGGCCTGATAGCTGTTGTTGTATGCAAACTCTGCTAGACTCAGATATTTGCACCAACTTCCTTTGAAGTCTAGGGCACACGCTCGGAGCATATCTTCGAGTACCTGATTTACTCGCTCCGTCTGACCATCTGTCTGAGGATGGAATACTGTGCTGAACTTTAACTTCGTGCCCAATGCTGATTGTACACACTCCCAGAAGTGTGATGTAAATCTGCTGCCTCTGTCTGAAATAATGGTACGTGGGACTCCATGAAGTTTGACGATCTCCTGGAGATACAACTGAGCTAGCTTCTCCATGGAGTAGGATATCTTGATAGCTAAAAAGTGGGCTAATTTAGTCAACCTGTCGACTATTACCCAGATGGCATCAAAACCATTCGTGGTTCTGGGTAGTCCCACTATGAAGTCCATAGAGATATCCTCCCACTTCCATTCTGGAATCTGTATAGGCTGCAGAACTCCTCCTGGTCGCTGATGTTCTGCCTTGACCCTCTGACAGGTGAGGCAGATGCGAACATATCTGGCGATGTCTCGCTTCATCCCGGGCCACCAAAAAACATTTCTTCAGGTCTTGATACATTTTGGTGGAACCTGGATGCATTGCATAGGGAGTCCTGTGAGCCTCATCTAAAATCTGTCTCCGTAGCTCCTCCTGATCTGGAACACAGAGTTTGTCACCAAAATACAACACCCCGCTATCGGACACTCTGAATTCTCTACTTTCTGATTCTATTAGCCCTTGCTTGATTTTCTGTATTTCCTGAGCTGACCGAATATCACCAAGCAAGGTAGACTCTAAGGTCATAGTAGAGAGCTGTCCCACTATAAGCTCGAGACCGAAATCTATAATCTCCTTCGTAGGGGCGGTGACATGGCTGTAAGAGATAATAAGGTTGCTGAGTGCGTCTGCTACCTTATTGGCTTTTCCGGATGGTAGAGGATATCAATATCATAGTCTTTGACCAGCTCTAGCCATCTGTGCTATCGCATATTCAGATGAAGAAGTACTTCAGACTCTGATGATCTGTATATACTCTACACTGGGCTCCATACAAGTAATGTCTCCAAATCTTGAGAGCGAACACTACTACTGCAAGCTCAAGGTCATGAGTAGGGTAATTCTTCTCATAATCCTTGAGTTGTCTGGAGGCATAGGCAATCACCTTTCCGTCTTGCACCAGCACTGCTCCTAATCCCAATTTAGAGGCATCACTGTAAATGTCGAAGCTATCTGTATTTCCTGGTAAGGCTAAGATAGGAGCACTGGTCAATCTCCTTTTGAGCTCGCTGAAGCTGTTCTCACAGTCCTCTGTCCACTGAAATTTTCTTTTCTTTCTGGTGAGAGCTGTCAGTGGGGAGGCTATCCTGGAGAAGTCCTCTACAAACTTTCTGTAATAACCTGCTAATCCCAGAAAGCTTCGGATTTCACTGGCATTCTTCGGTCTTCTCCAGTTACTTACTGCTTCTATTTTGCTGGGGTCTACCATGACACCATCCTTTGAGATGATGTGACCCAGGAAGGACACTTGATCAAGCCAGAATTCACATTTCGTGAACTTGGCATATAGCTGATTCTGTTGGAGTGTCTGTAGTACTGTTTTCAGGTGCTCTGCATGTTCTTCCTGAGTTCCTGAGTAGATAAGGATGTCATCGATGAACACGATAACAAACTTATCTAAGTACTCTCTGAATACTCTGTTCATGAGATCCATGAATGTAGCTAGAGCATTTGTCACGCCAAAAGGCATGACTACGAACTCGTAATGTCCGTATCTGGTCCTGAATGCTGTCTTCGGTATATCACCCTCCTTGACTCTGACTTGGTGATATCCTGATCTGAGGTCAATCTTAGAGAACACTGCTGCTCCCTTTAACTGGTCGAACAGGTCATCTATCCTGGGAAGAGGATACCTGTTCTTGATCGTGACCTGATTCAGTGCTCTGTAGTCTATGCATAGCCGCATGCTTCCATCCTTCTTCTTCACGAACAGTACAGGCGCTCCCCATGGTGAGTGACTAGGGCGTATGAAGCCCTTGTCCAGTAGCTCCTGTAGTTGCTCATGAAGTTCCTTCACTTCTGGAGCCATAAGGCGCTTTGGAAATAGGATTGGTGCCGGGAAGAGCTCTATCTCAAATTCAATCTCACAGGTGGTGCTAGGCACGGTAACTCTTCAGGACTACTGGTAGTCACATACAACTCGGACCTCTACTAGCTGTTCCCGTCATGGGTGGTATTGACTACATGTGCTAGGTACCCCATACATCCCGAATCCATCAACTTCTGAGCTGAGAGAAATTTTCGCTTTTCTCTTTGGTTCTCCATGTACTGTGCTTCTGCTTTGGGTTGGAACACGACTTTCTCATTTATGACACTCTATGGAAGCACCGTATCGGACAGGAAATCCATTCCAAGGATGACGTCGTAGTCATTCATTTCTAGCAGGATCGGATCACAAAAGAGTTCCCGGTCTGCTATACAGTGCGTGGACGCCATAACTTCTCCCGAAGGTAGTGTCGTCCTGACCACCGAGTACCTCTGGAGCTATTGCTGACTTTACGGCGAACGCCCTAGCTATATAAGAATGGGTTGCCCAGATCAAATAATCTGATTTCTACTTGAAAAATGCTAAGTGACTGTAACAACCGCCGAGGCATTGGCTCGTCCTCTCCGGTGAGTGAGTAGATCCTCGCATTCGCCATAGTTGGAGGGGCTATCTGCCCTGGCTGATAAGTGGACCTTCTAGAGCGACTGCATCTAATATAACCGAGTTGCTGCATCTGAATCTCTGTGGGTGAGGAAGACCGGTCTTGTTCGGGCACCTGCTTGGCCATGTGCCCTTCTTGTCCACATTCAAAGCATCCTCGTGTGCCCTGCGACAAACCCCTGGGTGGAATTTTCCACAAGTAGCACACTTTGGATAACTAGGTCGCTTGCTAGATGGTCCTCCTTTTGGGTCACTCCCGACTTGCGCTTCTTGTTGGAGTTCCCTTTCCAGTTAGAGTTGTGGCCTTGCTGTCTTTGAGTGTGAGAGTTTCCTTGGCCCTTGGACTCTGAGGAAACTTGCTTCTGCTGCTTTATGCTGTTCTGGTAATGCTCTGTGGTCAAGGCACTGCTCACTAACTCCTCTGGTTTGTGTATGCCACCAGCCACGTTCACTGCTATCTCTGGCCTCGGCATCTTGAGCATCAACCGGATTCGTTCCTTCTCTGTGCTGACTAGCTCTGGGCATAGACGAGCCAACTGTTGAATTTCTTCACGGCTTCCTCAACTGAAAGGTTGCCCTGACGAAACTCGGTGAACTCGTCGTAGTGGCGGTTTGTAACCCGTATGTGAAAGAACTCCTCGAAGAATTCTTTCTCGAAGTCAGCCCATGACATCCGGTTCACTGGGTGCTTCGTTCTGATTCTTTCCCACCACATGCGTGCGTCTCCTGTCAGTGAAGGAGGCACACTTCACTGGCCAGTCCAGAAGCTCCATCGTGCTCTCCAGTGTTTTGAACCAGGCTTGTACATCCCATGGTTCACTAGTGCCTGAGAAGTTCTCGGGCTTGACTCGCTGCCACTGGATCAGATAGGCTTCCTTTCTTGGCTCAGCTGCTGGGATTGCTGGTGCTGGTACTGGTGCTGGCGTTGGCGCTGTAGGCTGGGCTGGTGGAACCTCTAAGACTTCTGGAGTCGTATTTCCTGTTGCTGTTCAGCTAGCTGCTGCTGTAACTGAGCCACTAATGCTGTAAGGTCTGGAGGAGGCACTGAACTGCCTGCCTCTTGCTGGGGCTCAGTAGCTAGTGCCCTTCTAGCTGGGCGTCCCCGTGCCATTTCTAAAGACATAGAGAACGTAACATAACTAATGTAATCCCAGTTATATAACTACTGATGTCATGTTTAAAAGCTATCACATACTAACAAGCAGTAGGCATACAAACATGAACTGTAATAACAAAACAAGGAGCATAAATAAAGTAGAGGTATTCTTACTTGGAAGCTGCAGGTTCAATGCTGATATGTGTGTAGGAAGTATGGAATTCTGCTCTGATACCACTCTGTAACGACCCACCTTCTGGGTACTAGGCTGTAAGGCCGATCGCTACAGTTATGCTATGCTATACTGCACGGAAAGCTGGGCTAATTAAAATTTTACTCTACTAATGACGGATACAACTGATAAGAAAGGTCTAAAGACCTTCTTTGCTGGTATACATATGCTAAGGAGGGGAAACTGAACATCCCAACTGAGCTAGGGACTAGAAACTGAACTTCCTAACTACCTACTGACCTGCCGATCGATCCGCAGATCGATCAAAGCTGGGGAACATTCTATTCCCAACTGGATCGGTCGGCAGACCGATCCAGGTGTGGCTGGATCGGTCGGCAGACCGATCCAGGCACCCGAAACACCTGGAACTCGCTACTGTATCATGCTGGATCGGTCGGCTGACCGATCCAGGAGGATACAGTAGCATACTGTATCTGTCTGGATCGGTCGGCTGACCGATCCAACGGCACAATCTACACTCTGATCGGTCTGGAGACCGATCAGAGTTCTGATTTCAGCCCTGAACTCTGATTTCAGTACTTTGGCGTGCCAAAATCTCACACAATAATTCTAAAATCAATGGAAATACATTCTAACAACTATTAACCAGCATTCTAATATAATTACTAACAAACTAAACCTGGCATACTACATAGTGCATGGTTTACTATTTCATAACACTTAACAACCAAAACTGAATAATGAAACTAAAAACGCAAAGTGCTAATACTGAAGTAAAACTGTTTAGATCCCAAAGATCTTTATTCCAACTCCTGCCCACACACATCTTGATAGCATTGCCCTCCAGCCTCCGCTACTGATCCACTTTTCCTTTACCTTTATCTGCAGTATAAGAAAAGTAGTATCTATAAGCTAAAAAGCTTAGTAAGAAACTATCTACCTCACAAAAACATGCAACGATACAAATATGATTTTAAATCATGCTGTTTGAAAACATATGCTGGATATACTGAATAAACTAAGCATGGCATGTCATATAAGCATACAATCATGGCATGTCTAAAGCTAAACATAAAGTCATCATGCATATTCACAAGGAAAAAGTAAGCTGATACTAAGAACTGAGCTACGCTAATACTGATCTACTGCTAGAACTGTACTGAATTCACGAACTAATTTCTGAAAGGTTGAAAACCATATACATATAGTAAGTGAAAATACTAAACATGCTGCTGAGGGCCCGGCAACTGTACGTGCTATGCGCGCATCTCTAACTAGACCCGGGGTTGCAAGTCCCGAATTTAGTAGAGCTACTAGGTTATCTAAACCTAGGGACCGACTATGGGAGCCCAGCCCAATGGATATCTAATCCAGTACAGTGCCAACTGAAAAGTAAAATACTGAGTATAGCTAAACTGTTCTAAATTGCTGTTTCTAGGTTATCTGAACCTAGAGCTAGGTTGTCTGAACCTAGAGGCGACTGTGGGAGCCCACCCATTGGACCGTAGTCCCATATAAGCTAGAATAAACTGATTTACTAATTTAGATGCTTCTAATGCATTCAACTGTGCTAATAAAAATGCCTAAGTTGCATTCTTTTCTAAGCTGGTTCTTTAATCGAACACCTAGTGCGCTTTAACTCCCCTCTCTATCAGGGAGACTACCTTTAGGCACCCAACAACACCTAAACCTCCAACTGAAGGAGAAAAGATGTGTCCGGCCCATCTAAAGGTACTCACTAAATCCCTAAACCTGCGAGGAGGGTTAAATACACCCTATGTGTCGAAAACATACGCATATAACTAAACTAATGCACAGGAAATCACACGGTAGCTATTATACTGCAGGTGAGGGGTTTCTTACCTCCTATTCGTAATTTCTTATGATTCTAATCGCTAGAGTTCCGGTGGAGATGACCTTCTCGACGATCCGCTCACGTCTTCGCGTTCCTCTCGCGGAGAAGAACCTTTTTCGTGTTGGAGTCGTCGCCGGAAAGTGTCCTTGGGGCCCTAGAGAAAGAACCCTAGGTCTTCCTTGGTGTGGCGCCGAAAGAAGGAGGAAGAAAAGGGAGAGGTGGCGTGAGAGGTTTCGGTGGTGAGGGTTGAGAAGGTGCCGAACCCAAAAATAAACCAAAACCTACTTAAGTTTTTAATTTATATTAAGTGGATTATTGAACCCAACTCTAATATAAATATAATTGGTTCCTCTTTCTTTCAGCACGGCCCTGCTGGGTTCACCGGTTACTAAGGCTAACTAAAGGTTTAGCGGACCCGAGAGGTCCCGGGTTCGATTCCCGCTTAAACCATTTTGCTTATCTAATTACTTTTGCTACTTCCGCTACTCGGAAAATTCCGGAAAAATATCTAAAAATTCCAGAAAAATCATAGAATAATTCTAATGCAAGTTTGAGAATTTTCGGGCATTACAATAGCGCTCGTGGCTATTTCGTTCGATTATCAGAAAACTATCGGAGTTAAAACGTGCAGCGGAATAAGCGGAAATAAAATAAAGAGACAACACAAAGAGACAGGTCGATTTTACTTCGTTCGGAGCCTAAGTCGACTCCTACTCGAAGGCCCGCGATCCTTGATCGCTTCCGGTGGGCAACAACTATAAGCTCGTTAAAAGATTACAATTATGAGTACAAATAAAAGCTATCAAAAATTATACCGACAACAAGAAATGCTAATTCTGAAGCTTCGGGTCGTCGGGCACTTGTAGTAGCACTTCGGAGCGTCTTTTGGAGCAGCGTGTAGATGAAAGATCACTTAGAATTCGTTGTGTTTGAAGCTGCACCTCAACTCTCCTTTTATATGCGGTTCCGGGCGCCTGGATCCCTTCCGGGCGCCTGGAGTGTGACGTGGCCAACCAACCAGGATGCTCCACGTGGCGAAGTCGCGCAGGGGATAGAATTTGGTCCCGGGCGCCCGGATCCATCCCGGGCGCCCGGACAGCCTTTTTCCAGCAGGTTCCTCACCTGCAAGCAAAGGTTAGTCCGAGAAAAATACCCTACAAGACAATGTTAGAATCTGATAAAACACAATAAGTAATAATTGATAGTCTTTGGACTGTCCGAGTCTGACTTTGGATTTCCACCCGGAAGCCCTAGGTCGACCCGACGCCTACTGTTCCCTCTTCGGGGAACGTGTCCTCACCTACTCCACTCAGGAGATTTACCTGTTGCCAGTCGATCCTCCAGATCGACTGGACTTTTGCTCAGCACTCGATGCTTCCGGACTTTCTGCTGGACATCCGCTTCCTCGGCTAGTCCAGTCTTTCACCTGGTTCGCGACACCAGGACTTTTCACCTAGGGTTACCACCCCCTAGGACTTTTGCCTGAAGCCATCGACCTGCCAAGACTTTACGCATAGGGTTACCACCCCCTATGACCTAGGGTTACCGCCCCCTAGGGTTTTCCCTTTGCCTAACCGCAGCTAGGACTTTCCTGAAATCCTCAAGTAGACTTGTTAGACTAAAAAACATCTTAACTTTGAATTCTTTGCCGTTATCAAAACACGAGTTCGATCGTCGGATGCTTTCCGCACCAACACAGTCGTGCCTGAGAAGCTCTCTGGTTTCAGCTTTAGCCACTGTATAAGGTAAGCTTCTGGTCTCTGAGGTGCTGTGACGGCTCCCAGGGCAACTGGTGGAGTCTCAGTTACCATTGGATTCTCTGCAGTGACAGCTGGAGGAGGGGGAGGAACTACTTGCTGGTTTGCCATCAGATTGGCAATCACTTGCTGCTGCTCTACTACTTGTCTCCGAAGCTGAGCAACCACTTCAGAAAGGTTGGGATCAGTTGCTCTAGGCACTTCGTTCTCTCGAGTTGGTTCCTCAGTATGAGCAGTACGAGGACGTCCTCTTCTTGCCATCTAATTATGCAAGGGTAAAGGCTTGATATCTTACTTTAACCCTTCTAATCATACATAAATATGGATAAAGAAAAGGGAACTAAATCTTCTATCTTAGTTAAGCACCAAAAAAAATAAGTATTTTATATTGCAGTTAATAATAAGAAAAGCAGAATAAAGAAAGGATTTAAATACTTTCTTACTTGGAGACGACAAGGATGATGCTGATGTGTGTGTGATGCTGGAGAATGGAACACTGCTCTGATACCAACTGTAACGACCACCCTTCTTACTACTACTCTCTAAGGGCGACCGTTACCTAACTACTACTCTACTTACTAGTGTCACTTATGCTAATATTAGCAACACTTAGATTTATCACCACCCCAGAGGAATTCCTACCAAAAAATTTCGGCAGAGTCTCCCCTGTACCGGTGACCAAATCCATAATACAAACAATATATACGCAGCCACAGGCGGCTGGAACACACTTTTCACAACCACGCAGTAATAAAATCACACTATAATCAACGAAAACTAGTCTAGCAATAAGAACTAAACATAACTCCAAGAGTAGGACATGATAAGCTACAAATACGAATCAAACTCAATCACAATCTCACAAAACTTTATAATAGTATTTAAGAAGAGAACTAAAACATAAACTCTAAACAGATAGGTCCTGAAGGTTTGCTAGCAAACTCTGGATCTCCCATAGTCCAGTCATCACACACCTTCATCACCACCACCACCCTGTCGCCTCCCTTTCATATCTTAGCTTTTCCTTTATCTGCAGTAGGAGGAAAAATAAAACTATAAGCGAAACGCTTAGTAAGTACTAATCTATCTCACAAAAACTCGAAGTGCATAAAAAGAATGCAACAATTGTAACGACCACCCTTCTTACTACTACTACACTCTAAGGATGACCGTTACTTGTTCTACTAACTCTACTTAACCGGTATGATAAAAAAATCTTTAGGAAAACCCTACCGAAAATTTCGACAGAGTCTCTCCTGTACCGGTGACCATATCCGTAAATACATACAGAGTATACTCAGCCACAGGCGGCTGGAACACATAATTTCACAACCACGCAGTATAATAGCACAATAAAAATATGAAACTACTCTAGCAATGACAAACAACCATATCACTCCAACAATAGGAGGTATCAAACTACAAATGCAGAAATAAACTCAATTTCAATATAACATTAAAAGAGAACTAAAGGAAAAGTCTTGACAATTTTGCCAGCTAATTCTGGATCTCTCCATAGTCCTGGCATCACATACACTGTCACAACATCTCCTTGTCGCCTTCCTTCTTATACTTTTCCTTTTCCTTTATCTGCAGTAGGAGGAAAATAGTATCTATAAGCTAAAAGCTTAGTGAGCGCTATCCTACTCACAAAACTCGATATGCATGTATATAAATAAAAACATGCTAAAACTGAATGCTAACATGTAGAGCTACTCATGCTCATAAATAGCAAAGAAATCAACTAACAGAAAAGCTAACATGTAAAGATAATCATGCTCATAAATAGCAAGGGAATCTAACTAACTGAAATACTAAACATGTATAGCTAATCATGCTCATAAACCAATAAGGAATCATACTAACTGAAATACTAAACACGTATAGCTAATCATGCTCATAAATAGCGAAGAAACTAACTGAAAAACTAACATGTAAAGCCAATCATAGAACTATCATGTGTATCAATAAGAAACTGAATTGATACCTAAGCTAAACTAATTAATGTTAAACTGAGTCTAACTTGTATTCACATAACTAATTTGTGAAGTTTTGAAAACTATTTACATAATAGATTAAAATAATAATCATGCTGCTGATGGGCCCGGCAATTGTACTTGCTGTGCGCGCATCCCTAACTAAACCCGAGATTGCAAGTTCCGAGTCTAGTAGGGTTTACTAGGTTATCTAAACCTAGGGGCGACTGTGGGAGCCCAACCCAATGGATATCTAATCCAGTACAGTGCCACTGCTGAAAATAAAATACTGATTTCATAGCTAATTTTCTTATCTTGCTTTTACTAGGTTATCTGAACCTAGAACTAAGTTATCTGAACCTAGAGGCGACTGTGGGAGCCCACCCATTGGATCGTAGTCCCATATAAGCTGAAGCAAGACTAAATAAGTTATTTTAAATGCTTCTACTGCATTATATTGAGCTAAGCATTTTATTGAGCACTTGGGGTGCACTAGAACACACTCTACGTACTGAAAATCTGTATACAAAGCTTAACATAAATCTGCATGCAAAGCCTAACAAAAATCTGCATATTAAGCCTATCAAAATCTGCATACTTTACTTATAAAAATCTGCATGCTATAAAGATAGAGCAAAGAAAGCAACTTGGGCTTTCTAAACATGCTGTAAAATAGAGCAAAAGAAACTAATTCTGAACTGTTATAACAAGGTTATTCTTGCCCTTAAACCAGTAACAAATAATCTATCCAAACTTACTAGTATACTAAGTTGTGCATGCTCATTTAGTGGCAAGGGAAACTGAATCAGCATACTACTACATGCTATAATCCTTAACATAATTGGAAATAAGCACCTTTCATGGAAGCCGAGATATAAGAAGGGATATTGCTGTTATCAAACATCTACGCATGATATACTAAAGCATGTATCACTAAAATCTACTCATGTTGAATTATTTCCAATTAAGCAAAGTATAAGGAAAGGTTGCTTCTAATGGACGGTAAGGATGTATTCTACACTTACTAACATAACAATAAAACTGCTCGAGTTTATAAAATAAACAAGCAACCAAATTTGCACTGCTATTAGAAGCAACACTACAATATAAACGATTCCACACCTGTTTAAAGAAGCTAGACTAAGTTTGCACTTGCTAATAGGTAAAGTATAATCCGGTTCTGCACTTGCTAATAGGAAAACATAATCCTAGTTTCTTAATTCTTTTACACATCATGTGCATTACATGTGCAGTTGATGTAGGGCTTCCAAAAATAGATATTTACTGGTTGTTTTGCTAATGTTCCTATAATGTGCTGTCGAGGTCAAGTAGGATGCACTAAAATCTGTTAAACTTGAAACCTATACAAAACCTATTCGAGAAATCTAAACATGCTCTTCTTTGTGCTCACTTCTGCCCACAGAAACACATGGACAGCAATAACCTAACCATCAATTCACGGTAGGAAACAAAAATGGCAGCGATCATCTAAAACAAAGAAAACCACTTATCTAAGGGTTTCATCTTTATTCATGTGAATAAAATCTACACCACAGCAATCATCCAATCAAGGAAAACTCACGGCAGACTCAACACAAGGAAACTTCAAACAAATCCGGAAGCAAAGAAAACAAATCGAAGCTCGAAACTACTCCTACTGCAGGTGAGAAGCAACTCACCTTTGTTTCCTTGATTCACAGCCGAAGGAGGAACCTTCTAGTGCTTCTAGGGCTCGGGTGAACTTGAAATCAGGGCCTCTTCCTGGCTCACGGCTTCCTTCTTGACGAGCGACCTCGGATCGATGAAGAACTCCCGGAGTTCGCCCCTCGCCGGCCGCCGGAGGGATGCCCTAGCTGCGGCTTGTTTCCGCCCGGGCTGCCCTTGTCGCGGGAGAGAGGGAAAGGATTCGGGAAAAAAAGAAAACTTAATTCTTTTCTTATAACTAGGGTTTCAATCATAACATATATATATAGATCTCGCACCCTACCTTTTCACGAAATACTCGCGGAAGAGTTGGTTGGCTGCGGTTTTGACCAAGTCAAAAGCCCCGGGTTCAATTCTCGGCTGCTACCTCTTTTTCTTCCTTTTTATTTCTATTATCTAACTACGGCTTAAGAATATTTCACACCATATATATTTAACAAAACTTGCTTAGACCAGATGGTTGGCTGCATCCGATTAGAACCTGGTTCGGGCCCAAGGTCTTGGGTTCAAAACCCGGCTTCAACACTTTCTTTTTAAAACTTCTTTCTCTTGGTAAAAATACCAAACGAACTCCAAAAATTTCATAAAAATACTCTAAAAATTTCTAAAAATCTCTAGAATTTTTCTATAGCATTTCTAGATTTTTATAAGGACTTTTAGAACTCGAAATAGGGAAAATTGGGTCGTTACAATTCTTCCTCCCTTATAAAAACTGAAATGCTAAAAGCAAAGCTGCATGTACTCATGGTATACAGAAATAAAACTGAATACTAAACATGCTCACTAACTGATAGGAAAATAATGAAACTACTACTGTAGGCTCAGAATTAAAGAGACTAACTTCTATTGATTCTAAGCATAATACTTGTTTCATTTTCTTATATCTTTATACCAGAAATTAATCTTTTAATTTCTCTTTTACTTTCTTCTTCTTTTCTTCTTTCTTTTCTTCTTCTTTGGGCCCAGGCTTAGTACCATCTTTGTTTTGCGCACTCTCTATAGTGACTGAGGTAGCGAGTCTCTAGTCCTATGAGGTAAAGACCTTGGTCTTACCAGGGCCAAGACCTTGGAATTGGTCACCTGGATTTATTTAACGACAACCTTGGAAGTCGGGTACTAACCTCTTACTTTAATTTACTAGTTATTTCTTTTTAACTAAACTCTAGTCTTTTCTTTACTCATACTTCTCATACTCCTTGATTAGAGCTTATTAGAATCCTGTAGATATATCTAACAAGTGTAGGATTACAACTAACCAAACATGCTATATAAAAATAACATAAAGGAAGCAGATCTGAACTCTCTAAGCATGTTATAAAACAAAGCAAAGGAAAGCAAATCTGAACTTACTAATCATGCTATAAAATAGAGCAAAAGAAAGCAACTTTGAGCTTACTAATCATGCTATAAAATAGAACAAAAGAAAGTAACTTTGAACTTACTAATCATGCTATAAAATAGAGCAAAAGAAAGCAACTTTGAGCTTACTAATCATGCTATAAAATAGAGCAAAAGAAAACAACTTTGAACTTACTAATCATGCTATAAAATAGAGCAAAAGAAAGCAACATTGAGCTTACTAATCATGCTATAAAATGGAGCAAAAGAAAGCAACTTTGAACTTACTAATTATGCTATAAAATAGAGCAAAAGAAAGCAACTTTGAGCTTACTAATCATGCTATAAAATAGAGCAAAAGAAAACAACTTTGCTGGAATTTATGGGCAGCAAGTAGACCTACATGGATACAACATTTAAGAGCTAAACTCCTTCTACACAATTAAACTCGAACCATAACCTAGCATGCTCAACAGTACGCATGATTACTGCTAGTTGTTATTTTCTTACTGTGCATGTCAATATTACCCGCTGAGTTGACTCACCCCGTGGTTATTATTACATTTCAGGTTGAGGCTGTCCGGAGAGTTCCAATCGCTAGTCCCCTGCAGGTCGCGAGGATGTGTTGTTTCGGACTTTTAGTTCTTATTTTCTTATTGCACTATCTGGACTTGTATTAGTTTACTTTATGGATGTTGTCGATGAGTTTTATTTGGATTTACTTTACTACATGCCTGCCTGGACGGCAGAAGAGGTGAGTGAATTTTGTTTCGTCGTGTTTTGAGCTTTATGAATGTAGTTGAGTAGGCTTGTTTTTGAGTTTTTTTATCACTGCTTTAGTTTGTTTACTATTAAACTACGTGGATGCTTGGTTATTGCATTTTTATTATTGTTATTATTCCGGCCGTGTTGGCCGAGGTATATGTGGCCCTGAGGGCAATGTATAAAGTTTCAGATTGTCACTCGTATAGGGGAGATGCTGTCAAAATTTCTTCTGACAGGGACTCTCCCAGGGCGTGACAGTCCAAATATGAGTTGAGCAATAGATCCGCATCCAGTTCGGAAGAACCAATTGGGGTAACTTATAATTATACCATAATTTTTTTTAAAATTATTTCTTACTGAAATAAAAAAATTAACAAAAACTAAGAAATACGCTAAACTCCTCCTTATAGAAAATAACATCTTTAAGGAACAACTGATCTTGATCTCCTTAATTGACCAAGTTCAAGATAAAAATTCAACACAAGCTACAGATCTTGAGGAAGAAAATTCTGTCTTGAAAAGTGAAGTTGAATAGTTAAAAGAACAGTTGGAAAAGTTTATTTCAGGATCCAAGTATCTGAATATGATGCTTGGATCCCAAATAATTGTATATAATAAATCAAAACTTAGAAACAAGTTCAACTCTACATTTAAATTATTTTTAATACTAACTTAAAATAAAAAAAGTAACTAAAGCTTGGGTTCTAAAAGCGTGCCTAGCCACACAAGTAGGACTCAATCAATACTGTGTACTAAAAAATAAAATTCACTATATAAATCAAAATAAACCAAATAACTCTCTCTTAATTTTAAAAATTAAACTTTCACAAATAAATTCAAACCAAACGAATAAAATCAAATCGAATAAATCTAAATTAAATCAAAACAAAATTAATTTAAACTCAAACTATAACCAAGTCTATTATAACTATAAAGCAAATTGACACAAACCTAAAACCTAAATCAAAAGTTTAATAATTGAGGGAGACTTCAAACTAGTTGACACATCTAAAATAATAATTTACCTGGTTGCGTAATTAGAACTAGGATAAATAGGACAAAAGTTTAACTTGATAAATGGTACTAAAGAAGTTTTGGATGATAGTAAGTTAGGGAAGCTCTGTCTATGCATGTCTAGGAAGATATAGCTTCGACCTGGTGCATTTGGCTTAGTAGAACTAAATGAAGCTACCCCTTACTAATCCTAACTGTTAGATCAAAGTTTTGTATTAATTTCACTGGATAGGACTATTTGAAAATTTTCGAAGGCGTGATTACTCTAATGATGTCCAGATGACTCACCACAACTTAGACGTTTATCTAAAAAATACTTATTTGTTGAACCTAAAGCTAAACTTGAATATAATATAAGTTAAGTCAAACCCTAAAATTTAACTTAATTCATTTCACAAAATTATAGGATTCTCTGATTGAAAATATAAATAGGGTGAGATGAAAAAAAGATTCAAATTAAATTAAAATTAAAATTAAATTAAAATTCAAATTAAATTCAAATTCAAATAAAATTTAAAATAAAATTAAAATTAAAAATCAAATCAAATTAAAATTAAAATTAAAATTAAATTAAATTAAATTAAAATTAAAATCAAATTAAAATTAATTATTTAAATTAAAATTAAATTAAATCAAGTTAAAACTAAGTTCACAATTAAGATAAATTTTTTATCCTACTCTCTGTAGAAATCTAAATGGATATTGGACAGTGGTTGCTCCCGACATATGATTGGGGATCAAGTAATGTTCACAAAATTAACCTTCAAAAGACTAAAAATAGTCGTCTTTGAAAATAATTGCAAACTGAAGGTAACTGGAATAGGTAATATTGAACTAAAATCTAGTTTCATTATTCATAAAATACTACTTATTGAAAAATTTTAAATTTAACTTACTCAATATTAGTCAATTATGTGATTCAGAGTATAAGGTTAGGTTTGCATCCACTGAATGTTTAATTAAACATATGAAAGACTCTACAATAAAATTAAAAGGACTCAGGAATTATAATATTTATACAATTAACCTAGCCAGCTCCTCACTTAAGTGCCACTTGACACAAAGAGGAAACTTGACTATGACATAGGAGATGTCCTACATTAACTTTAGAAACCTCACCATACTTAATTAGAGGACTACCAAACTATCTAACTTAGATTCAACAATTTGTAATATCTGTTAACAAAGAAAATAGACTAAATCAACCTACAAACCAACTAATTCAACATTTAAATTATTACACTTAGATTTATTTGACTCACATGAGATTAAATCTATAAATGAAAATTTATACTATTTAGTAATAATTGATGATTACTCAAGATTCACTTGGATAAACTTTTTAAAAAATAAAAATGAAACATTCAAAATATTTAGTAATTTTTGTAAACAAACTGAAAATGAAATAAAATTCAAAAATCAAAAGAATTAGGAGTGATAATGGCGAGGAATTTAAGAATCATAGGTTTACTAAATTATACTTAGAAAATGGGTACCATCAAGAATTCTCGTATTCTAATACACCTTAACAAAATGGAATAGTTGAAAGAAAAATTAGAACTCTACAGGAATCCACTAGGATAATGCTTAATGAATACCAACTACCAAAATATTTCTGGGTAGAAATTGTTTGTACAACCTGCTATGTCTAAAATAGAACAACAATAAATAAAAATCATAATAAAACCCCATTTGAAATTTACTACAATAAATTATCAAATATTAAATACTTTAAGATATTTGGATGTCCTGTTTATATATTAAACATAAGAGAATACTTAGGAAAATTTACCTTAAAAGTAGAAAATATAATCTTTATAGGATATTCCCTAAACAGTAGATGATATAGAATTTATAATAAAACTACTCTAAGAATTGAAGAAACAACCAATATACAATTTGATGAAATTACTAAATAATCTAACTCAACTCAAACTAAATATTAACCAATTGATTTTGTTAGAGGAAGCACTGGTCTAGGGGGAGCAAGTGAAAACCCAATAAACAAATATGAAGATAAACAAAATCAATCACAAGAAAATGAACAAATGCAAATTGAGCCTAGAATAATAAGAGTCAACTCAAACCATCCAATTGACCAAATAACATGTGACCCAGAACTAAGGGTTTAAACTAAATCATCATTCAGAAACTTAAGCCAAATATCTTTAATTTCTAAAGTTGAACCCAAAATAGTAGAAGAATCCTTGCTTGATTCAGACTGGATTATTTACATGGAGGAAGAACTAACCCAATTTGAAAGAAACCAAGTTTGGGACTTAGTTCCTCTACCTAAGAATAAAAAATTCATTGAGACTAAGTGGATATTTAGGGATAAGTTAAATGAAAAGGGGGAGATTATCAGAAATAAAGTTAGATTAATAGCTAGGGTTTAGTCAAGTAAAGAGACTTGATTATGATGAACCTATGCCCCAGTAGCCAGACTTAAGTCTATTAGAATGTTGCTAAGCTATGCATCTCATAAAGGGTTTAAGCTCTATTAAATGGACGTCAAATCAACCTTCTTAAATGTACTAATAAAAGAAAAAGTATATGTAGGTCAACCAATTAGATTTAAAAACCTAGAACATCTTGATTATGTTTTTAAATTAAAAAATGCCCTATATGGTCTAAAACAAGCACTTAGGGTTTGGTATAAATGATTATCCACTCATCTGATTTCAAAAGAATTCAAATAAGGTTGAATTGATCCAACCTTATTTGTAAAATCCTATAAATCTGATATTTTTGTTGTCCAAGTTTATGTCGACGACATAATTTTTGGATCAACAAACTTAGACTTTCTACAAGAATTTTTAAACCTAATGGAATAAGAATTTAAAATGAGTCTAGTAGGTAAGTTAACTTTCTTTTTAGGCTTACAAATTAAATAAACTAATAAAGTTAATTATGTTTATCAAGAAAAATATATAAAGGAATTACTTAAAAAATTTGGAATGAGTAATGCTAAAGAAATAAAAGCACTCATGGCAGTGAATGAAACTATATATAGTGATCCTAATGGAATACCAGTAGACCTAAAGTATTATAGAAGTGTCATAGGTAGTATATTATACCTAACTGCAAGACGACCTGACATACTATTTACAGTTAGTATGTGTGCTAGATATCAAGCCTGTACTAAGGAGTCTCATCTAAAACTTGTTAAAAGAATTTTCAGATATCTAAGAGGTACACAAAATATAGGAATGTGGTAACCTAGGACAACTAATTTTAACCTTTTAGGATATTCTGACTCAGAATATGCTGACTCTAAATTAGATATAAAAAAATATAAGTGGTAGATATCAATTACTTGGACCATCACTTATCAGCTGGTTTAGTAGAAAGTAATACTGTGTCGCTTTATCTATAATGAGACAGAATATATAGCTATGGGTGAGTGTGTATCACAATTAATATGAATGATGCACATATTAATACTGTGTCGCTTTTCAAAATAATTTTAAAATGATTTGCAAATTTTAGGAAAATTCTTTACTTATATTTTCTAAAAAATTCTCATTTTCTTAGTAGTTCAAAATATATTTTGGCCTTAGACTAGATCAAATCTATAGAAAACATGTTCCTATAGATCTAGGTATCGAGAATCTCACAAACACACTAAATCTACCTTGATTGTGTATCAAAAACTTAAAACGGTATGAGATGCATAGACTTATTACTTGGGCTTTAGATGCTTATACCAGTGCATCAACACAAGTCTAGCTAAAAAAATACCCAAATTACAGTGACCAAGTTAAGTAATCTATTTTAGTCAAATACTAATTGGATATGTTTACTTAACTTGACTAACCAAGTGAACACTTGCTATCTTCTGATAGTTAGTTAGTAACTAACGATAAAACATTTAAGGCCAAATTTTTAGATAAAGATTTTTTAAAATCTATCAGGTTCAAGGGAGGATAATTTAAAAATGATTTTCAAAATAATTTATTTCCTTTCCTACTACTTGCAAAAATCTCTTTCAAAATTGCTTTCAATTTTTTTTTTTGCAAAATACTTTCAAAAATACTTTTCAGATACTTGCTTTGTAACAAGTCTTAGTCTTTTTAAACATGTGTTTTTCTATTTTGAAAATTTTATTTTTGAAAATACTTCTAAAACTATTTTGCTTAAGCAAATTCTTTACAAAACTTTTCAAAAAAAGTTTTGAGCAATTGAAATTTTAAAATATTCTTTTCAAACAAACTATCCTTTTAACAAATATTTTGAAATATATTTTGTATAAATCTTACAAAATTTATTGGAACAAAATATTTTATTTTTTAAAGTCAATTTTCAAAATGTTAAAAACTTTTTGAAAAATCAGAAAATTTAAATGGGTTATAATATTTTCAAACTTATTTTACTTAGCAATTTTTTTTTAAAAAAAACACTTTAAATTGTTTTACAGTATTTGTGCAATATTATTTTTTTAAAAAAAAGTGTTTTAAAAACTATCTTGCAAAACGATTTCTAAACTTCTTTCATAGCTTAAGCTTTGGAAAATGAATTGTCTTAGAAATTTTTCAATGTTTTGAAACCCTTTTGAAAAGTTTAAAACTTTCTTTAAGGGTTAACTCCTTCCTCCCATTAAACCTGTAGATTTTCTTTGAACGTTTTATACTCACTAGAGTTTTGTTACAATTTTTATAATTTGCTATGTTTATCTGTATTATTTTTGATGAATGTCAAAGGGAGAAGGTAAGGATTAAGTAAGAAAAAGATAAACTAAATCTTGAAAATCTTAATTCTAATATGATCAAGAGAATAAAATAGAAATTTAAATTACTCAATCTTAAGTTCTCTTGAATCATGTCATTCCTATTTCATTATTGCATATCTTTTCCTAACTCTAACCCAGGTTATTATTCTATCAAAAATGGAGAGATTGTTGATGTAATTTATACTAAAGGTCTAACTTAGATTTTGATGAATGACAAGTGAGTCAAGTTAGATGTTATCGTGATTTAACCTTATTACTGAGTGTGCAGAATTGACTAACTTGACGGGTCAAAAGGACCTAACACCAGACAGGCGGGATGTGTGATTCCTAAGTGGCAAAGTTCAGATGTGGGATTTTGGCAGGAGGGAAGTCTGGATGTGTGATTTGGGCAGAAGATCGGGATATTCGATTCCTGACGGGAGTAAGTCCGGATGTGCGATTTTGGTAGGAAGACTTGGTGGGTCAGATTGACGTCAAGGAGGTAATTTGACATACAATAAGTGAAGCTAAGTCATTGGAGGAGAGTGATTAAGTGAGAACGCGTTTGGGTTGAGGGGACAATAGGTGTTGGTCCATTTCGGTCCATTTAGAAATCTAATTGAGACCCTAACTAGATTCTAATCTAGAGGACAGGGTCTAAGTCATAAATTAATCATATTATTATTATGCTAACTTTGTTTTCCAAGTTAAATATTGTAGTGTTGGACTAACCTAATTTGCAAGGTAAAAGGAAAAAAAAGGCCTTGGGTAAATAGTATCCAAGGTGACTTTAAACATTGGAAGGTGTTTTCGGTATTATGGAAGACGTCTTCCAATGGATAAAATTCAGACCTTGTCGGTGATAAGGAGCAGCAAATTTGGGATGAAGTTTTGCCTATAAAAGGCATCTTCAAGGTTATGGAAGACGCCTTCTATACTATTTATAAGGGTGTCTCAATCAAGTATTCTTCAACAATTGATATACAAGTTTCTAGGCATTCGATTGACATTTCGACTGTTCCAGCTTCTTACTGCTGCCCTACTACGACTCTACTATGCCCGACTGCCATTGAGAAGTTGTCCAAACACCTAGCTCAAGCCGACTGTCTATAAAAGTATTTGGTAGCAAAGCTTAAAGTTCTGTACTTAATTTATGCAAACAGAAAGTGTAGTTTGTTACACTCTTCCGATTCTTTTTTGTACTCAATCCCTTCTTTCGGTGGTTCCGAAAGAGGTTATTAGTGGATTTCTACTTTATAGATCTGTGGGACATGTGTCTTAGAGTATGAGTCACCGAAGGCTTCAAACCAAGTAAAACCGAACTTATTCTTTTATTTGCTTTTCATTTTCGTATTTTTCCTTTGCGTACCTAAGTTTAAAAATCAAAAAGAAAAAGCTTTTCAAAACTATGTGATTCACCCCCTTTCACGTACGTCTCAATCCAATATATTCATCTCCTTTACGCTCACTTATGTGATGCTCTAGTTTTCTAGAGTTGAGCTGACCCGAACTCAACTCCGATCTTCTCCTTAAACAGATTTCCTCCCCCGTTTATCATCCCTCGAATGCACCATATGTATCATCTTTGCTCCACTGGTATATTCTTCCGCGGCTCCTCGTCCCTCAGATGCATGGTTCGTTGACTTCATTCTTGTACTATCCTTTTTACTCGTTGTATTTTTCGCTCGACTTTTTGTGCTTCTAAATTCTTACATACTTAGACATAAGACATCAAACACACATATGACATAACTTAACTCGATTAATCATATCAAACTATTTGGGGTACTTACAACTATAACATTATTAAATAATCATAAGGAATGAAAGACTTTTAAAAATGATACACCATGCCTAACAGAGTCATAAGATGATATTTCCTAGAACAGATTAGTAAAGCTTCTACATAAAAGGTAGGCCTAAAAGTGCTATTATACTAGTTTCAAACAAAACTACCACAGCAACATAGGACGGAAATCTTAGATACAGTGGGATGCATGGACTTCAACGCTGAGCTTGAATTGGCTCAGGAAGATGGGCAAGAAAGGGTGTAAGGTAAGTATTACATCTAGAAGATATTTGAGCTCATTTACATATAAAAATGATATAGGTTCACATGGGAGATGATGAGGAAAAAAAAGGTATCTACAGCCATTCAACTCTTTGAACCGAATAGCTGAATTAAAAAAAAATCTTTAAGTTAAATTAAATATCTATCCGTAAGTTATTTTTTTTATATTTTTTTAAGATTTAAAATTTAGAATTTAGATTATAATATTTATGTTAAAGGAAGTGAAAAATAAAAAAACAAAATGTTCACGGATAGAGTATATCATCCTTCCAAATTAAAAAATCTCATACCCGACAAATTTAAATAATACTAATTTAATATTATTTTATTAAATACTATTGAAGGGGCATTAAATATTATGATAATGATTAATGAAATATTTTTGTGAAATGTGTCAATTCTCAAATTTTACTTCAACATTTTACTAAGTGTCATTAGAAAAAGATAGAACTCCTATTTTAGCGGTCCCCTATACATACTAAGCGCCATTAGAGTAATTACCTCTTGTGTAATTCAATTCGGCTAAACAAGGTGCGGACGATTCCAACCAATCCAATCAGCTTATCAAGTTGTTAATTGGCGGTTCGCAGGCAGGCAACATTCTCTTTCTCTCGGAAAGGAATGTCAAAATCTGTTCGAGCCATGCCTTATCCATCCGCCTCCTGCAACCTGACGTCATCCGCTCTCCCAACTGACGGCCGCGATTCGGCGGCTACAGGCCCTCGCACTTCCCCATCTCTTATTTCAAGACTCACCCACTAGGCCAACACTCCATGCCGCCCACAAGGGGCAATGACGGCAATGGGTTGTCGGGTAAAAGTAATAAACGAGTTGCAAAATTATCGTTGAATTATTCGACCAGTTACAATCTCTAGACTCTACCTGGGTGCTGTTCTTTTCTTTATCGCCAGGAGTCCCCGCTGGATTTCGTTAGTTTTGGTAGCAGTAGTTTTAGCGGTTCTTCCCAAACCCTAATTCCCACACGAAGCTGGCGAATTCGCAAGAGAAATGGACGATGACCGGAATGCGAATCCCACTCTGCCTTCCGAATCCAATCCCGTCAAGGCCCCGCTTCTTTCGGTTCTCGGCGACGCCAGCTTGATCGACAGGACCGAATTTATCAGGGTCATCGTGCAATCCCTCTACTCCCTCGGCTACCACAGGGCAGCCGCGATGCTGGAGTCTGAGTCCGGTATCTCGCTCGAGTCGCATGAGTACACCGAGTTGCTCTTCAGCGTGTTGGCGGGGCGGTGGGACGACTGCATTGCCACCATTGAGTCCATTCGCGATTTGGAGAGCAGCGCCAAAAATACGGCAGCGTTTCTTGTGTGGAAAGAACATTTTTTGGAGCTGCTGGGGTTGAATGATGGGTTTTTGATGGCTAAGGACGTGCTATGGCAGCGAATTGCCCGGCTGGATATGGACCGACAGAGAGTTCATGGGCTCGCCAGGGAGCTCATTTCGTCGGAGGGAATTATTGAGGTAAAGGATCGAATCCGCAGGAGATTGGCGTTGCTTCTTGATTTGTTTGAGGTGCTGCCCCCTTGGGTGCGAGTGCCGAGCGGTCGGTTGGAACGCCTTGTGGAAATGGCAGTTCTCAGGCAGATCGCGTCGTGCATTTACCACAACTCACCTGGCGAGGTCACGCTCTATGAAGATCACGAATGCAGCCAAGAACAGATCCCTTCCAAGTGCAGCCAGGTATTACTTCTCCACTTTTTTTTTTTTAATATTTTTTTTTGTTACTTTTGTTTTTCTTTTCGTTAGAAGTAAACTAAAGACGACGAAAGCTGGGGTTGCCTTCAACCTGCAGGATCGTGTTCAGATGCTTTTTTCATGGCCTATACATCTTGTATCTCAACTCATTGACCATTATTTTTTTTATTATTTATTAAAAAATTATAATCAATAAAACTTCTGTTTATTAATCTATTTCAATTCTACAATTCACTTAGAGCCTACTTCTGCATGTGACTCAAAATTGGCTGCATGAAATAAAAATCTTATTTACACTTTAATTTATTCTATCTGGTTGAAATATAGTACTGGCTGGATCTAATATTTTCTTCTTTAAAGTATTTGCTCCTTTTCCCTAAATTGGGAATTCTATGATTCCAATAGACATGAAACTTCTTTGATTGGTTGTAAATTGGGATCCTTTTAAAGCGTTTGGACGTTTTTTGGCCCCAAACTAGTAGTTCTAGAAGGTCAAATGACATCGCACTTGCATAAACAAGAAACTTGTTTGATCTGCTGTGAATGGGTAAGTAATCTGGTTAATTGTTTTTATAAAAGGATATATGTCATTGTATGGAACATGTTATTGTCTGGGATTACAGTATTCATCTTCATCAAGTTAATGTGGAAAATCTCTGATACTGTGTTTTTACTAAAGCTACAACTAATTCCATTTGGTATCCATGCCAAATTCTCAATACTGTGTTTTTACTAAAGCTACAACTAACCAACGTTGATTATAAAATCCATAGTTTGTCCGAATTAAATGTCTTTGGTTGACCAAGACAAATCACATTATAAGAATGATAATATATTTTTTAAAATCAGAGCATATTTCGTATGGAATTATTATAGGAAGTGTGACTGATATGCTTCTGCAGGAATGTTCAACATCATATATTCTATATTTGTTGCCGTTGTAAAATGTTTATTTATGGAACTAATATGAAGTTGTATAGACTACATAGCATATATATGGTTGTAAGCGGACACAGAGTAGATGCTCACATATCCTTTAAATTTCCATTTAAATACCTACACTAGCACTTTACTAAATAAAAACAAACTTAATATATCAAAGAAGTATACACTGTGAACATGCTAAAGTATCTAGTTTATATTCTATTTATTGTACATTTGACATGTCAACACAATGACAGGGGTTTTTGGATTAAGTCGTGACAAATGTAAGAAAATGATTAATTGATAATTTACAAAAAAAAGGGTCACATGAAATTTAGTTGTATGGCCAATCCCAAGTCCGGATAAAGGAGGAGGGTTGCGTTAGGTTGCCAGCTAGCGTTAAACTATGACAAATGTTCAATGAATGCCTAGAGGAGCTAATAAACTATGAATTTAAGAGATTAAACTAAACTAATAAAACACAACTTCATTTGTACAAAGAGCATATAAAGGATCCCGATTACCATGAAGAAGAAATGATGATTATGATAGTGGAGTCATTTGTTTCCTGAAAAAACGTACTATAAACTTTGGCTGATATGATGTGTCTTTTGTTGTTATCTGATTCCTTATTTATTATTTCTTGGTTACTTGTGATTTTAAACTTGTTTTGATTAATTCATACACTGTTAGATATATTCATGTTCATAATATTTAATGTTAATATGTCTTTTTTATTTTAATATTTTTTTACCACCTAGGTGCTTGCCTACAGCCTAGGCAGTAGGTTTAATTCATACATTGATTGTACTGCCTAAAATTGTCTTTTAAAACGTACTACATTTTTTCCCCTTATAAGTAGATACCATACACTTATTTTGATTTTATGGATCATTATGATTTTAAAAAAGTGTGCACAATGTATATGGAGTCTCTGCAAAGTATATTTAAGTTACGTGAACATATGCTTTCAATACTCAAATATTAAAGTTATTTTAAAATAACCAAAATATATGCGATAAAGTAGTAATCAACATATACAACTCATACTTTCACATTAACAATATTTGTTAATCATACAATTCTAAAAAGACTAAATATCACAACCAATATTAGACTAATTTAGACTTTTTCCCCAATTGCTTATGTGATTATCGTGTTTCCCTTCCAATTCTGCATATGCATTTGCTTTTTAAATCATTTAATTCATCAAGTAGAGATGAGAGACAAACCCCTTTAAGGAGTCCACATGAATTTTCCTGAAGTGTTTCGGTTGGAGTTGAAATTGCCTTTGATGAATTGTCTATATTTATTCAGTTTTTAATTATTTAGATGATAGTTGTTTGAGTACAATGGATTGAACCATTACTTTTTTTTTATCACAGATTCCATATAAATACCACATTTATGCTATTCAATGTTTTGACCACCAATTAGTTGGATAAGATTTTCAAAATTTTAACATGGTTATTCAAATTTACGTCATCATCATCATCATGATTAAATTGTGTTTATCGGAATTGATGGGGGTTGGCTACATAAATCTGATCGTATCCCCACATTGTACTCTTACCTTATTGCAAAAGAGCTATCATCATCTCCGATTGATGTTTAATTTTCAAATTGTTTTCTCTATGTTTCTCAACATGCTGTTTTTCATATTGTGATACAAACCAAATAATTTAGCAGTATTGCCTTTTTTTTGTATGGGGTCTTTTTTTTTTTGTTGTCCAAAATTCATGTTAAAGGGAAACCTTGACTATTTACAAATTGTTTCCAAGAAAATTCTGTTTTGTAATGTTAAATTTGTTAGAAAGAGTCGAATAACTTTTTATTGTGTTTTTTAAAAGTTATATAAAAGTCATTGTTTGAAAGGTGGGACAGCTAAAAAAACTGAAAAGAAAAAGGAGATGAGAGAACTGGTTGACATCTGATGAATTGTTACAAAGAAAAGTTCACATGTTTCTGTTAGGATGTTGTTTTTTAGGCTAGCCCATTATATTGCTGATTAACGATGCTGGTAGTCGGATTATTGAGTATTACAAAGAAGCTTTGATCAGTATGTTTATTTCACATTCCTTAAATTTAATGGATTCCGTATATCCACCCTTTTAATGCAACTAATTTACTATTATTAGATGATTTGCTCATTTGCAATATAATCTCGGAACATGCTTCTTCTGTCAGTGAATAAATTATCTGACACATCTGCAAACATGAGGGACTTAACTAATAATCTATTCTAGATTTTTTTTTCTGTGAATGCTTCTGACTGAATATAGTCTAATTTATTTCAGCATAGTCTAAGAACATGTTCTAGAGAAATGTGAGATAGATTGTTTTGGCAGTAGATGAGCAATCATACTTCTACATGGTAACAGAGGAGTATTTTGTAGTTTGAGTTTGTATTGTTATTAACTTCCATAGCTCCAACTTAAACTAATCCTCCAGTTGTCCAATTATCAGGGAACTCCATCATGCCATGTAGATTTTGTCCCATCAGTGTGGCCCTATTGATGAGATGCCTACTCAAATTAAATGAATTGATAATAATGAAATTTATCTTTACATTTGGCTTTGTGTACTCATGTAAGATTTATTGCATATACAATGCTCCTTTTTCTGCATAGATGTAGACCACTGGAAGTACTGTCATGGAATCTTAGTGCTTCTGATTTGTGTGTAGAATTCTCTCTCTAGGTCGTCCTGAAAAGCAGCTTAGGATTGGTAGGACACACATGTTGAACCATAAGTTCTGGAGATGTAAGAAGATGGTACATGAGGATTTGATGTACAAACTAATACCTTCTATTACTCTTATAAAACTAAGAAATCAAAACAGCAAAGCGTTATTTATGCTCATCTGATAGTTTCTTTCTTTCCTTGGAATATTTTATCTATGAGCATCATGCATTCTGCCATTGTTGTACCAGATCAATATCTAGCTGATAAATTTGCATTTAGTCTGTTATATAATTACATTCTCATCTTTTGTGCAGATACTATATGATCACAAAAATGAAGTTTGGTTTGTTCAGTTCTCAAATAACGGGGATTACCTGGCTTCATCTTCAAGTGATTGCACTGCCATCATATGGACGGTAGGATTTTGCAATTACTGTAAAGCATGTTCCATAGCGTTCATTGATTACAACACATTGTATGTGTTTTTGTTAAGTTCTCTCGTTCTTTACTTGTATTTGGCATGAGACAATTTTTGTAGAATTTTCAATTCATAACTTCTGTCATCCATGTTTTGGGGAGCTGGAACTGAAAGTGATCCCGAATAGCAGACTCAATGTAAATTTACACTTTTGGTAACATTTTCTTTGCCATTGCTTTGATAGCCTTTAGCTGACAAAGCAGAATTACAAATGTCCTTAAGATTCTTGACATTTAAATGTCAGTGGTATTCTTTATCTTTATCAGAGTTTATGCTTAAAAGACAATGAGTCATTTCGTTCCACCACATTCTTTACCTTGTCTAATTGCAGGACTCCCCTTTTTCCTTTTTGTCATTTAGGAAATCAGCACGTGTAGATAGTTGACTCTAACTGGCAAGAAATATCTTAGGTGTTATCCTTTCTTTACATCTTTCTCTTACATCTACAAAATGATTGCTGTGGAAAATGGTAAAAGTTTGCCCCTGATAACATTTTCCATTTTTCGTAAATTTTGATATTGGTTTAAATTAAACTAAATGTTTATAAACTTGTCATTTTTTCTAGATTTCACTAAAAACCTTCAAGATGTTAATCATATGTTCATTTTTTGCAAACATGATTAACTTTAATTGCCTTAAAGTTAATGATCATCTTAAATTGAGGTGTTTTATAAATAGAATTATCGTTATAAAGATTTTAGCAATCAGTAGAGTTATTTGCAAATAGGGGTGAGACAGGTGACCAAGAGGAACTTTTTCATCTTATCAATTTTCATCTAATTATAGGTGAACATGGACTACAGTTTGTCTTTAAGGCGCATTCTGGAGGGTCACATGAAAGCTATATCTTATTTAACATGGAGCCCAGATGATAAAATGCTTCTTACTTGTGGTAATGCAGAAGTCCTTAAGTTATGGGATGTATGTAATGGCTTATGTAAATTCACAATTACTGGTGGAGTAAATCGAATTATCAGCTCATGCGCATGGTTTCCAGACTCTCAGAAGATAGTCTGTGGCAGCTGGGATCCTGATAACCGAATCTTTACATGTGATCTAGAGGGAAATATACTGGATGTTTGGGAAGGAGAGAGGATGCCTAAAGTTACTGATCTTTCTGTGACACCTGATGGACAATGTATAATCAGTATATGCTCAAGTAAAGAAATTCTTGTACGTGATTTCCATAGAGGAAGTGAATGGGTCATACATGAGGAGCATTCTATTACTTCACTCTCACTTTCAAGGGATGGCCAATTTATAATTGTCAACTTGAAAAATGAAGAGATCCACTTGTGGAATCTTAATGCGACCTCAAGTTCGCCACATAAGTTTAGGGGTCACAAAGAAGGAGAGTATGTAATTCGTTCATGTTTTGGTGGGTCAGATTCTTTATTTATTGCCAGTGGTAGTGAGGATTCTCAGGTGAGGTTTCTTCAATTGTAATGTTTTTTTTTTTTTAATTGAAAATGCATGCATCATTCATTCTTGTTCATTAAGATATATTTTTCTCATGTATTCTGTTACCATATTTTTCTCTAATCCCTTTAAATTTTGTAATGAAGGGTGTCTAGTATTAAGAATATTGCATGTACTAAAGATTTAACGTATCTGCACATAGATTTGAGATTATGTAAAGAAGATTAAGTGCACAGTTTGTGTAGGCAATAATTATAGTCTACTATAATCTAGCTGTTTAAGGAGGTTAGCAAAATTATTAAATTCTTAACCTGTTTACTCTTCGTCAATGGGAGTTAGCTATCCTCCTCAGTCCTTGGATCTAGTTAATAGAAGCATGGTGCTGCTTTTACCATGTATTTTTATTTCCTTCTGTGCATTACTTTAATTAATTATCATATTAACATTTTGTCTTACCATTTATCGGAGCCTCAGTTACTTCATTCTTAACCCTATCTTTTAAAATCTAAGAGCAACTTCTGATCCTGTTTAAATCCGACGAGATGAAGCGCTGGTGTTCTGGTGGATGAAGCCACTGTCCTAGAAAACCACAGCATCGGAGGTTCTTCTTCACTGGATCTACTTCGCCGGACTTCATCCTCTTTGAATCTACTTCATCGGAGGTTTCATTCTTCAGATCCACAACTTCGGGATCTTCTTCATCAGCCTTCCTAATCACCTCTCGGAGTTTCGCTGGAGATCCACTGCACTGGAGCTTCTTTAGATCCTCGGGACTCATCTTCTTCACCATCTTCATCCACCAGAACACTAGCGCTTCATCTTGTCGGATTTAAACAGGATCAACTTCTATGTGGAATCAGTTCTAATCATAGATTAAAATCTCGAGCCAATTTGCTCGATACGGGTGAAACATCTCGTCGTGTCCACGGATCGGCACCTGCACAATGCCAGCACACTGCGACATGTTCAGACGCATCGTGAGCCCGGCGACATGTCTGAATACATCACGCGAGCCCTGCGATGCTTTCGGATGCGTCGCCTGGGCCCGACAACGCGTTCGGACATGTCGCCCGGGCTCGATGACGTGTCCAGATGAGTTGTCCCGATGACTCGCCCGAACGAGTTTTGCAAGCTGCATGTACCCGTGGTCATCATGGAATAATAGGAAAGCAGAGGTTTTAACTTAGACTTCAATAATAAACTTAGGTTAATAATTTTAATCAACTCCTAGTTATGATTGGGTTAATTTAAATATACTTAATGAAAGTATAATAAAGTTTTTCCATTATATATATATATATATATATAGTTAATATATTTTATATTTAAAAATATCGAAATTATGTCGGCATGATACGGTACTATAACCATATCGTTTCGGTCCTAGTCCGAGACCGAAACCAGTATGGTTTGAGATTTGAAACAATAGTTCTAATGCAGGTGCTTCCTAGGAATTTATTACCATTGAGGATTAAAGTTAAAGAGTAGGAGGTTTTTGTCACAATTAACTTTGGTGGTAGCTGTTATAGCTATATCATTTTAATTTTTCTTCCATATGAAAGGGATAAAGTTGCATTGTATTTAATAGAATGATGAACCATTACACTCACAAGTTTGCAAGACTTATGATCCCCTAATGACATAACACCCCATCTGAAACTAAACCTATATGCAATAATGTCCTTATAAATTATAACTATTAATTCTAAATACTTCTCAAGTTTGAACATAGAAATTAACCCATGTTTAGCTTGTTTCACAAGCTCAAAAGGGCCCTGCAAATAGTTTGATAAAATTGTTAAAATCGGTAACAATGATGATCAAAATGCAATGTTGGTGGGTTGCTAGAGAGCTTTGACGATACCATACTCTTGGCATGCTATTGGTGAGAATCTGTGTAGAAATAATCTTCTTAACCTCCTCTCAAATTGTAGATATGACCAAGGTTTAAAATCTCGACCCGTGCCGAAGTTTCAGTTCACTGGAATGATATGATTTCGGTATCGTATCGTGCCGTGCTGATACAATTTCAGTATTTTTTATTTAAATCTGAAATAATATTCTAATAATAATAATTCAACTATCTCAATTTAGAATGATCAGAGGTGCACAAGATTATAAATGTTTTATTAAGAATCATAAACTTGATACACATTTATCAAAATTTTTTAAATAAAGGGTATATAATATTTCCTAGGCAGATAGATATTTTAAGATAAAAATATATCTTTTATATGTTCAGGAAGTAAGAATTCTAAAAGTAAAAAAAATTAAATATCTTAATATTCATAGATCTAAATTTTAAATTGATTCTAAGATAAAAAATATTATCTGTAATAAATATATAAATTAATTAAAAAATGCTACTTTATGTATAATAATTATATAGATTAATTAATTATTTAAATTAATTATTATTTTAAATAATATATATTTAAAATGATAACAAAATATCAGAATATTAATTAAATAGTAAAATAGAAAAAAATATCGGAATATTAATATGATTTATTAATTTTTTTTAAAAAATATTTTTTTAATTTTTTAGATTTTTTAAATAAAATTTAAATCAGTAAAATTAATTAATAATTTTTTTTATTTTAAATATATTTATATTTTATTAGGATAATTTAATTAGGCTTTATAAAAGCCTCTTCGAGATATCACATTTAAGTTAGAAAATGCTTTAATTAATTAAATCGAAATATTTAATTTTTAACAGTAATATCTTCGGATATCAAGATCTTCATGCGTGCTGGCGGCGCTGGAGAGTCTGGCGGTGTCGGAGAGTCACGCCACGCCTCCGACGCCGTAGGAGGTGCCTCGTGACTCCTCCGACTCCTCGGGCGGCGCTGGATTAGCCCTGCGATTCCTTCAGCATCGTTGGAGAAGCCCAACCCTGTGATTCCTTCGGTGCCTTGGAGAAGCCCTACACTCCTCCGATGTCGTTGGAGGAGCCCTATGACTCCTCCGACGCCGTTGGAGGAGATCTGCGACTCCTCCGGCGTTGCCGGAGGTGCCCTGTGAGTCTGTGACTCCTTCGACGACGCTGTAGGAGTCCTGCTACTCCTTTGGCAGTGTCGGTTGTGATGGAATCGTGATATGCCTTTTGTCGTGTGATTCCTCTTGTCGCGTGCACGATTTGCCGGAGGCGTCCTACGACTCCTCTGACGCCACTAGAGCGGTCCTGCGACTCCTCCGACGACTTTGTAGGAGCCCTGCGACTCCTTTGACGCTACCGGGGGCGTCTCGTGACTCCTCCGGCAGCGCTGGAGGAGTCTTGCGACTCCTTCTGTAGTGCCGGTCGCGATGGAATCGTGACACGCCTTTTGTCGCACGATTCCTCATGTCGCGTGCATGCGATGACGCGACAAAATCATTCCTAGTCTGGTGCTAGTTTCGGTGCGAAGACGGAATAGTAAGTTTCGACCGTTCCGCCTGACACAGAACGAAATTTTGAACGATTTATATGACATGATATTGATAATTAATTAAGAAGAAACAGATTAGCATTCCAATAGCTGCCTGTGAATTGGATAAAATATCAAGGTAGATAAGCATGTCAATGTGTGCTTGAGCACAGTAGGGGTTGAGTTGTGCTAATTATGACCTAGGTCAGTTTTCCCTAGGTCCAACATGATTTTGTGCATGGTTGGTTCATGCTGGTTCTTGGTTATGCAACTCAATAAAAAAACAAGATTAGAAAATAAAAAGTATTTAAATATTTATAGAGGCGAGGCTAGATACATCTTGACCATTTTAAATGAAAATATTACATGTAACATAATTAAAAAATTTGGAAAGGGGAGTGTTTGAGAACTGCACTTGAACTTTTGGCTTCCTATGAGCTGCTCACATCAGCTCACATTTCACTTAATTTTATTTCTTACATATTTACCTAATTTATTAGACGTAATGAGTTGTTAAGATAGGAGGTGACGAATTATTTGGAACTGAGAATTTTAAGTATTTAGGATCATTTTTATAAAAGGAAGATTAAGATATATCTTATATAGAATACAAGTAGGATGATTGAAATGGAGGAGAGCGTCAGGTGTTCTATATGATTGTAAAGTTTTTTTAAAATTTAAAGGGAAATTCTACAAAACGACGGTTAGATCTGCTATATTATATGAAACTGAATGTTGGGCCATGACTCGAGCATATGAGCAAAATATAAGAGTTGCAGAGATGAGTATGTTAAGGTGGATGTATGGATACGAGGATGGACAAGATAAAAAATGAGAATATTAGAAAAAAAGTGGAGTTACATCTATTGAGAGAAAACTCCGAGAGACACGTTTAAGTAGATATGTACTTAGACAATCAATAAATTCTCTAATTAGAAGATGTGAGACTATGACAAATATTCACATCAAACGAGGAAGAGGAAGATAAAAAAGACTTGGTTAGCAATAATAAAACAAGATAAGATTTATTTAAATATATATGATGATATAGTTCGGGATAAAGTCGAATTTTGTATAAGGATCTATATAGCCGACCCTACCTAGTAGGATAAGGCTTGGTTGTTGTTGTACATATTCACATAATTTAATCATTACATGGTTCTGCATCTCAGCTCGTCACAAGTGTTGTAGAATGTTTTCACTTATCCTATAAACGCTCTCCAACATCTAGCCAATGGTGAAGATATATGCACACATTAATACACTACTAGTTTAGTCTACTCTTCTAGACCAGTACCTAATTTCATATCTTGAATCATGATTCCAACACTATCAAAACAAAATCAATTAGTTGATCTTGTCCCATAGTAATAGGGATGATAAAAACATATTGCCTCCGAGGCTATGGTGTGATGGTAAGAGGTGGGATGAGCTCTCTAGGCAACAAGAGTTCAAATCTCATCCAAGGCCCATTGCACTAGGAGAGTTTAAAAAACTTATGACATTGGGCCATCCGTCGGGATCTATCTGCGCTTCCTGATTTACCCTGATAGTTGGGGGAAAATTTTCGTGGGGCCAGACCGGTATTAGTCGGATCGTAAGAGCTGGATTCTTGGATTAGTTGAATCGTAAGAGCTAAATACATATTGAATTGCCCTTTCTGTCATTCTAAAATATTACAACCATCATAAGTACTTTCATCAATAAGTATTTATGAAGATAGCTAAATATCAATCTTTTAACATCATAATTAGTTAATCAATTTCTATTGTGTTATTGCTATTTTAATCCAACTTGAACTATTTGTTATGTATGTTAATAAGTGAATATGAAGCATTTCTAGATCCTCCAGTTAGTGGACTTCTATTGCATTTCTTATGAAACAACATATTCATTTCGCTCCATAATTTTATTTTGTAATATTTTTTTAACATTGAAAATCTTGCATACAGTTTTAGTAGTGCTAGAGACAACCTTGTCAGAACCCTAACAGAGGAATAAGATTACTCTGTGATGAAGGAGGCTACAACCTATTAATTTTATTGTTGGTCTTGAAATTGCACCAAACAAAATAAATCACACAAATTATTTCTTCAATATATATATATATTTTAAATTTTATTTTTGTAGTTATAGTTATTTCAAATAATTCGATATTGGTTGTATTCACTAAATAAAGCACTATGATATAAATTATCTTATAATAAATTAGAAGTAAATGAATAAATAGGAAGAAGTTTTATTAGTAGCAGAATAAAATTATTCTAAAAGATTGTAGACTTTATGACAAAATTTCAATATATTTCATTAATAACATTTGTAGGAAGCCTAATATTCAGAAGATTTTTTCATTCTTTTTCATATAATAAAGAGTTGTACTTCGAAAAAAAATCTTCCATACTGATTCAGGTACATAGCAATATGTTCCAGTGAATGAGATCTTGCATTAGTTGTTGACAAAACCCTATCCATTAGTATTACATAGAAGAAATCAAGTTTAGAAAGTTAGAAACTAATACAATTAGACCAACTCTATCCATTAGTGTTACAAAAAGAAATCAAGTGTAGAAAGTGAGAAATTAATACAAGCAGACCAACTCCTCATAAATAGAATGGGGCTTAATTGTAGATAGACAAATGTTCGAGATATCAATGTGAAATGATATAAATATCAAGGTAAAGGGAACATGCTTGTGTAAGAACCCTAATAATTTCCCAATTGAAGGTAGTATTAGAGTCGACGCTTATACCCTTCATCCTCTCACAACCAGGAGCAAGAGTATTTGCTCCTTTCGTCTTGTGTAGTCCATGGGACTCATTCCCAATATACTTGCGAGTGTAAAATAGTGTCACTACCAAGGTTTAAAATCTTGTGGCATTAAGGAGTTTTTGTCTTTGATTAGAATAGTGTGGTTTTGGTGCTATACCAATTGACACTCAATATATTGACACGTTTCTAAGATACCAAGACATTCAAATAAGCTTTTATCCTATAAACCCTGTTGATATGATTTATTTGTTAGTGCATGATCATAGGTTTTGATGTGTGGGCAAAAAGTTTAAGTTAAGACTGCTTTTGGTTTTGATGTGTGAATTTAAGTCTTGTAGGAGTTGAAGAAATATACATGGAGATGACTTAGCATGGCTAAGGTCAATGGTTATCTTATGACTCGAGGTACTTAGAGATCGATGAAGAATGGTGTGGAGTATTCGAGGGACTGCAGGATAAGGAGCATAAGAGAAGAGTTGAGGGAAATGGACTTTGCAGGCAAAGGTGTGAAGGATGGCATGGGGAGGAGTTAAGGGCTTGAGTGCACCTAAAAGACATGTGGTATGACAAAAAATGACTTCAAGGCAGGTATACCTCTTGGTGAGTTGAGTATTGAGCGGAAATGTACCTAAGCGAGAGTAGATCTCAACATAAGCCTTAGAAGTGATCAGAAAGTGTGTGGAACACCAATTGAATGATGGATGAATTGTGGGCTCAGGGACTGTCAAACAGAAGGGATTTCTGTTCTATTTATTTGGTCCAGTCTACTTATGAAATCTCAAACCACAAATGAGGAGTTTTGGGGTATGAACCAACTTGGGGTTTGATCTAGTTGTTAGAAGATAGATATCTGTCAATTGGTAAGGCTGAGTTGATTGGTCAATCAACTTGAGCCAATCAACCAATGAACATAATGTTTTTGTTCGTGGTTGAGTTGAGTGAGAGTTGAGAGTCGACTGTTCAAGGAATCGGAATCAGGATTCTAATGGCAAATATCAGCCAGCTGCTGCTACAAGAGCTACTGCAGTAACTATTATTAAGAATAAAGCAATAGAGGGAGGGAGAGAGGGTTCTTCGTAATAACTATTATTAAGGAATAATTTGTTTTATCAAGTTATGTATCTGAATTTTCTATAGGGCTTGATAAAATCAGGGGATAGATTCAGGATCGAATCAATACTTAATTGACAATGTAAGTAGGATTTGAACATTGAACCTTTTGTCATTTGGATTTAATTTGATCATTACTTATTGAAAAAGCTTGAGCTGTTAGTAAGAAACCACGTTAATTTTATACTGGTTATAGTAATTTTTAGTGTGATCTTTATTGTTTTTTCCCCTCTTTACTAGCTCAATACTGTCTTGTCATATTTGACTGGATAATTTGAAGCTAATAAGGAATATTGATGTGGGACGAGAGAGCAAACTTGCAAAGCCTATAATTTACGACTCGGGATGAACCATAGGACGGTCTACTAGCCAAATCGAAGCTCGTTTTGGCTCCGAACATTTTTATCCTTGTTTTGTTATTATTTTTTGGGTCTAGGATTTAGGGGTATTTTTGTCTTTCGTATGGTTAGAGTTTAAGTTTATTTAAACATCTGTTTAGTTGTTTTTGAGTAGTTTTTATTGAATAAGTATATTTCCGCCGTCTCCTTTGGGAACGACGAGTTAGCTTTTCTGTTTTCTAGTATTCTTCTTTTGAATTAATAGATTCTCGAAAATTACTCCCGGTATTCGTGCGTTAATCAACGGATATAATAACTTTCGCTACATTAGTTAGTAGCAGAGCAAGGTTGATCTTGTGGAATCATGTCACTGAGAAGACAACATGTCAACAACGCTTTTGATCATGATATGGAGCAATGGTTATAAGAGATGGTTGATAGACGGGTTGACCTGGTTGTGGGGAGGATGACAGTGATGTTGGGAACCTTGAATAGAGGAAGCCTTGTTCAATGCAATAACAATCACTGAACAAACTCAGAGGAGGAAGAAAACATTTTTGACGAGGAGGCTTCATGTAGGCATCACAGAGCATCTGATAAATTTGCTCGCGACTTGGAACTCCGACTGCAAGATAAGTTCGTCCCCATGTCCGCCTCCAAAATGAGGTGATAGGACTACGAGGAGGATCCTACTCTGCGGGATCCGCCCGGAGCACGACAAGGTCTGGACGGAATCCAACCTTGGCAAACGACCCCTTTGTCAGCGACAATGAAGCTCCGATGATTGTCTTCGTTGATGTCTTGGGATCGTTGAATTCATCTTGTCGTGGTCGCTTTGCTACTTCATCGCTGACATCCTTGGACGCTATATTTGATGGTCTCGCGGATTCCACAACAAAGACAACGTTGGCTGTTCCTGTGTATGATAAGTCGATATATGATGACAATATATCTGATGGGGCTTCAGGCCTGAAGCACTCATCATTGGCGAAGTATGAGGATGTTTTTTTTTTTGCCATTCTGTCAGGATCTGGTCATGTTTCGACACCTTCATTTGTGGATCTTCTTCAAAAACTTTTAGAAACAAATGCCAGAGTCCAAGGGCAGGAGTGATGGGAGATCTTTGGAGGAGGAACAAAATATCTCATAGTTTGATGAGCTGATTTCAGGATTCGATAGGAAAACTACAGCCACAGACAATGACCTTGCCTGGAGGGGGCTGCTAAGGAAGCAGTCATCAAGGCTTATAGCAAGGAAGAGATAATTGCAGGAGATTTATTAAACATGATCAACAACCCCTCAGGCTCTGAGCTGCATATGACCTAAAGGTTAATGGAAGGGGGAAAACAGTTGTTAGTGGAGCAGGTTGGCCCTATCATCCTATCAGAAGAGACCACAAGAGAGATCGTTCTAACATGGGCTAGAGCAACAAAGAAGACACTCATTGCATTTACTCTCAAAGCATTCTCATCAGCATTGTTAGCCAATCCTGGGATGAATGCTGCAGACCTCGAATATGTGTTATTGGGATGGAATCTGAGAGGAGATCACATCATGGAGGTCAAGAATGTCATGGATGCTCACCAGGAGCTTCTGAACACAGTGTTGGTATCACAGCGTGCGTGACTTCAAAAGCACAGCAATAGGACTCCTCAATGGTTTTCAAGATGCTATTAACAAGATTGTTATCTCTGCTGACAAAATGATCCAACAGAGACCTCCACCAACTACCACTATCGTTCAACCCCCTGCCAGGATTCAACAACAGGTATTGAATATTTATGATGACAAAGGCAAAGCTCCTGCTGTTGTGAATTCAACTGGAGGTGTGGTAGCCAAAGATTTGGACACACTCCTCAAGTTGCTAAAAAGGACAAGGGGTGATTTTGAACAGTTTAATGACTTGCAGAGTGCTATTGGTAGACGTGGCCCTAAAACAGACACGCATGAAAGAAATACTATAAGAGTTCTTACTAATGCATGCTTGTACACTCCTTTGTCCGATCTTGAAGTTCCTTGGTTAGACGTCAGCTCTAGTTATGATGGATTTGGTGGAACCAGTAACTTCCATTGCATTAATTGGTATTCTTCTCGAAGAGTTACTAGATAAATTGCCTCCCTTACGTAATATCCAACATCATATTGATTTGGAGCCGGGAGTGACATTGACGAACAGATCGCATTAAAGAATGAGCACGTGTGAGCACGAGGAATTGTTGATACAATTGATTCTTTTCCATGGTGATTCTTCTGATGATGATGCAACCAACAATTCAAGGGCGAATTTTCTCTTCTCTGAGAAGATGATGCGGGATGATAAGCAAACTTGCAGAACCCATAATTTATGACTTGGGATGAACCACGGGGCGGTTTACCAGCCAAATCGAAGTTCGTTCCGGATCTGAACATTTTTATCCTTTTGTTATTATTTGTGTTATATTTTGGGTCTAGGGTTTAGGGGTATTTTCGTCTATCGCAGGGTTAGGGTTTGAGTTTATTTAAACATTTGTTTAGTTGTTTTTGAATAGTTTTTGTTGATTAAGAATATTTCTGCCGTCTCCTTTGGGAATGACGAGTTTGCTTTCCTATATCCTTTTGGCGAATCAACTAGTTTTGGAAAATTGCTTCCAGTATTCATGCGTGAATCAACAGATTCAATAGCTTATGCTACATCAAATATGCTACTAATTGCATGATTGATACTATTGGATTTCATAATATGTTGTCAACTGATGCTTTGTGAAGCATTTTTAAGGCTAAAAAATGGGAATGTTTCCATCAGAAGAAAGTCAACCTGTTTGTTGATGAAAAGTTTAGAAGAAAAAACTATGCAGTTTAATGCTCAAGAGATAGGAATATCATCTACTAAACCAAAATATAGTAAAACTATGTGGAGTGGTACTAGTGTAACCTTGTCTATATGATGGAGCATATTTTGTTGCCACCAAGGCACAACGCCAGAGATCCATAAATATACTTAGCTGTATTAGGGCATTCTCAAGATGCAGTCTTCCTGTTTGGAGAATATACAGATTTGTAGGATTGTGTTGTGAGAGTAGATGAGTAGATCTTGGAAGATTATCTTTTACAAAATTAATGTCTTCTCTGGCAGTAAAACTGCCACTTTTTTACTCCATTTCTACCATTGGTGGAATGTGCTTCAATCTCGTTCATCCTTGTAAAATTATTTGTTAGATTTATATATGTTCCCACAACATGAAACAGACATGGTTCCATTGGAAAAACTTAGGTATTGTTTTTAAATATCCAAAAAATCTCTTCTAGTAATTGTCCAATCTACCCAAAGATTCATTTTTCATAGTTATTGGGCTTCATTATTGTGGTAGAACGACTGATTTCCTGTCCAGATGGAAAATATGGTGCAAGTGACCAGCCATCCAATAATTGTTTGATTTGCGGTTTTTAAGAAAGTGGAAATGCAACTTGGAAATTTTCTTTGAATATTTCTTCAGGTCAAAATTGAAGGGGAAGAAAACTACTAGTGTAAATGCTCAGATATAATTCGAACTAATGCAACTTTTGAAGTTTTGATTAAGAACACGTTAATTTGTAGGAGTTTTTCGTTTTACTGTCAAATGCAAGCAGTTACATGTTTTCCTTTTTTTTTTTTGACCTTCGATTATTGTATGCAGATCTATATTTGGCAGAGGCACAAAGAAATGCCAATAAAAATCCTAAGTGGCCACTCGATGACAGTAAATTGCGTGAGCTGGAACCCCACCAGACCTAATTTGCTAGCATCAGCAAGCGATGACCGAACAGTTCGCATATGGTTAGCTAACCAAACAACAAAGGTCTCTCATACCGAGTGACCTAGAATTTTTGTTTGTTATTTTTCTAGAATCTGTATATTCTTGTAAATGATAAGGGTAAGTTTGAGTCTTCATTTTGACATTGCTGTGGCCTGCCTTCACAATAATCGGAGTTTCCATCAAAGAAATGTTCGTTTGTATAATGTAATCATTGTCGTCTGCCTGCGTACATCTTTTCTTGTCACAGGGTGAACACCATCTTAGTTCTGTTATTGCTTGGACTTGGTTCATAATTGGCTTTAGGAATTGTTATTGTTTGTACTTATGATTTGAAGATTGCTGAAATCATATGGTCCACCGCACGGTTTTGACCATTGTGAAACGGTTTAAGTCTTTGGACCTTTTTTAGTCTTATAACCACTTGCTTTGGGTTTTATGTTAAAACCTTTCAGAAATTTATAAAAGCATGCCTTCTTTATTTTTTTTTTTGGGTAAACTTTCGATTTTTGGGTTAACAACATGCATTCTTTATTAGGCAAAAGGCTATTATGTTCGCCCTAGTGTTTCAGTCAATCTGTCTTAGGATCATCACGAGTGAGATAAATTACGGTGATTGATAGATAAGATAGATGGGAGGGTGACTTATGCTAGGGTGTAGAGATTTATGTTCCGCTAGCCTAAAGATTTGATCCTTGTTCATTGGGTAAATCTATCATTCACTTATCATCTCAACTAAGCTTATTGGGTCGACATTTATTTTTTTTTACTTGGCAGGTGATGTAGATTATACTTGATTTTAAGCATTGTTTAACTTATATCTTCTTGTATTTTATGAGCATGATTTGTATTTGCACATTTTATTTCTATATGATTTTGTTACATTTACTCTTTTAGTTTGGAGAACTGCTCTTTACTTTTTTCATTGACATGACACATTTTGGAGAAAAACAAAGCATATTGGATGTTGGAGCAAGTTTGGAGAGACTTTAGCAAAGCCAAGGTCTTGCCTTAATTTACCAGGGTTACACTTTACTTCACGAGGGCCATGCTTAATTCACTAGGGTAATGCCTTACTTTACCAGGGTTATGCCTTACTTTACTATAGTTATGCTTACTTTACCAGTGTCGTGGCTCATTGCACCAGGGGCAAAATGTACTAGGGTATGACCATGTCTTTTGACACGGACATGCTTCTCGCTCGGAAGGCTCCATGGCAGGATTGTGCATCTCAGACACGGCCATGTCAATTTTGAAGCGACTATAATATCTTTCATGGTAGGGTTGTGCCTCCTAGGCACGACCCCAATTTTGGAGAAGGACCGTGAAGGCAACTTAGGCATGACCGTATCTTTTGACATGACCGTATCTTTGAAAAGGGGGGAAATGAAATTGACCACAAATTGTTTCACGGCATGGCTATGTCTGTTGACACGGTTGTGCCTCGTGTTAGGAAGAATCACACACTGATTGTGTCTCGTGACATGATTGCATTCCTCAGATGAAATCGGGGCCAAAACAGTGTTAAAACAGAGTCAAAAGCCTTCCATACGACCAAGTCGTGCTAAAAAACATGGCCATGTGAAATTCAAGCCATGCCCGGAATGTTTTATGGCATGACCATATCGAATTCTGGATAGCATTGCAGACTAAAAGTAAAACAACCATAACTTTCTACTTGGTTAGAGGCATGGGTCGAGCGACCTATCAAAAGTTAGATAATTTTAAGATCTACAACTTTAGTTTAGAGGATAAACTGAGAACTAGATCTAAATGTTGAAAAATTTGTCTTGGTGGAGTCCTATAAAGGGGGTAGATTTGGAAAGTTTGGGGGAAGGTATAAAAGAGTTAAGCAAACTCTTGCTTGAATCATCTTGGACCGGGGGCTCCATCCCCTTCTTGGGGAGAGGGTTTCCCCTCCTGAGGAAACCCTAGAGCAACCATTTTCATCATTGTTGACAATCCTTACACCTTCAAAACAAGGATTTCATTCAAGAAGACCGACAACACATTAATAAACATTCTCTTCTCTCTATCTTATGTATTGAGTTGTAGATTGCTATTTTCTTTATCTCTTGGTTGTAATTCTTTTGCTATGGATTAGATCCTCCGAATTATAGGATGCAGGAAGTAATTGTGATGTGATATTGATGTGTGAACTATGTATTTGATTATATCCTTATTTTATGATGTCTTTATGACTTAGTCTATTGTATTGTGCCTTGTTTGTGTTTGATTAAATGTGTGTGCGGTGAATGCATTTGGATGTAAAGGATTAGTCAGCATGTAGAGAAAGTGCTTTGGATTGTATGACTGGGTCCCTTAGTGACAGAGGATATCCCTTTAATCAAATTTTCTAGAGTCACCACCTTAAAATGGGAACTAATTCTCTACAAGGTATTAGTTAATTTAGTTTAATGAGTTTTTTCCCCAATTTAATGTTAGAAAGTGACTTGTATAATCTTAGACTGTATGACCAGGAGCCCTCATTTGATAGGGGTATCACTTTAACTGAACTTTCTATGTTACCTCTTTACTTAATAGCATTGAAATTCAATGGAATAAATGTTAGGACCTTCGGATGGCTAGAGAGGGAGGGTGTGAATAGCCTCCACTAAAAACTCAATCAATTTCCTCACAAAACTTTGTTAGCACAGCGGAAGTAAACAAAACAAAAACTGATGCAAGGAAAGAAAACCAACCCACAGCTTACACAAGTATATACGAGGTTCGGGGATAACTTGCCCCTACTCCTCGGCGTGTCCGTAAGGTGGACGATCCCTTGATCTTTTGGTAGATCACACCCCGGACAATATTCCGGCTAAGTATTGCTCCTTCTCGGTGGAGTAACCTCTCCACAAAAGTCACAGAATAGATTTGAAAATAAAGCACAATGACTTATAGAGTTCAGTGGCTAAAGGATTGAGCAAATGAACTTACAACCACGAAGTGAAAGATGCAAAGACAGAAGGAAGCTTCAGCCAAGAGCTCAACGACACAGCCTCTTGCTTAAGCGACAGAGAGTTTTTCCAGTACTTTTTTTTAAGCCTCTCTTCTTCCTCCTTCTTATTCTGCTTGCTCACTGTCTCCAGCCAGAGCCGAATCGCTGTCACCTGTATTGAATCACTACGTCGCCAGTCACTCTTCCTCCTCATCTGGTTCTCTGAACTCACACCAATACCATCCATGGTCTTCACTGGTGTCTCTGAGCTCGAACCAATGAGCAAGAGTCAAGATGTAGCCACTGATCGCCGCCAGTGAATGTTGATGCTCCAAATGCACCATTTGCAGCGGAACACAACAGAAAGATCACTTGATCTTATTCTTCTGATGGAGCTTAATTTGAAATCAACCATTGTCACGACACCTGCAACCTGTAACTTAAAAATCTCATAGCAGATGATTTGATCAGGTGAATCAGAAGTGAATCAGAAATATCAGAGAAGCAGCAGAAACAAACGACATTGTTATGGATCGGTCAACAGACCGATCCATAGCCTTCTGGACCGATCAGGACACACCCTGATCGGTCTAGGATTATGCTGATCGGTCTGTGGACCGATCAGCCTATTGGTGGATCGGTCCATAGACCGATCCCCTATGGTCCTGAGTCTTCGTTGCTCGTTACTGATCGGTCCAGGTTCCGATCTGATAGCCCACAGATTACTTCTGTGTGGTTACTGATCGGTCACGAGACCGATCAGATAATCCACAGATTGTTTCTGTGTGGTTACTGATCGGTCACGAGACCGATCAGTTCACTTGAGGTATCACTGGATCGGTCTGTCGACCGATCCAGTTAACCTGTGTTAGTTTTAGAGCCTCCCAGCCCTAAACCCTAACGTCTTCCTGGTCCAGAGAACGAGCTACCAAGCCCTCTCTGACCTAGTCCGGAGAACGAGCTGCCAACCCTCTCCGACTTCGTCCGGTTCAGAGAACGAGCTACCGAGCCCTCTCTGACCTAGTCCGGAGAACGAGCTGCCGAGCCCTCTCCGACTTCGTCCGGTTCAGAGAACGAGCTACCGAGCCCTCTCTGACCTAGTCCGGAGAATGAGCTACCGAGCCCTCTCCGACTTCGTCCGGTTCAGAGAACGAGCTACCGAGCCCTCTCTAACCTAGTCCGGAGAACGAGCTGCCGAGCCCTCTCCGACTTCGTCCGGTTCAGAGAACGAGCTACCGAGCCTTCTCTGACCTAGTCCGGAGAATGAGCTACCGAGCCCTCTCCGACTTTGTCCGGTTCAGAGAACGAGCTACCGAGCCCTCTCTGACCTAGTCCGAAGAACGAGCTGCCGAGCCCTCTCCGACTTCGTCTGGTTCAGAGAACGAGCTATCGAGCCCTCTCTGACCTAGTCCGGAGAATGAGCTACCGAGCCCTCTCCTACTTCGTCCGGTCCAGAGAACGAGCTACCGAGCCCTCTCTGACCTAGTCCGGAGAATGAGCTACCGAGCCCTCTCTGACTTCGTCCGGTCCAGAGAACGAGCTACCGAGCCCTCTCTGACCTAGTCCGGAGAACGAGCTGCCGAGCCCTCTCCGACTTCACGTGCCAAGTATCCGTACTTGGACTTTTCCTCTCCACATGATCAACCTTGATCATTAATCAGTCTGAGTCTAATTAATATTTGATCCAAACTTAAATCCGTGTCAACATCAAAACAACAGCCAGGTCAGACTGTAGCAACAATCTCCCCTTTTTTGTTGTTTGACAACACGATTTAAGTTTAGATCGGAAATGTTCATATTTCCCTAATTTTAGGGGAATCAAGATCCTCCCTTTAAGACAGATACAACACCATGTAAGGATAGGGGAATCAAGATCCTCCCCCTAAGATAAACTTTCATTTATCTCTAAACTTAGTTACCTTCTCCCCCTTTGTCAAACACCGAAAAGGTGTGAATTAGGAAAGAAAACGTTAAAGGACTTCCCCTTAACCCATACTGTCTTTTTCTCAATACCCTCTATGTGTATTATAAGACAGGGATAAAGAGATAAGAGACATATAAGACATGACATAACATATTAAAAACTAATAAGAGGTGAAACATAAAGAAAGACAAGAAAATGAACAACATAAATAGATGAAAGCAGCAAGTATCCAGGTCAGACATAAAAAAACCAACAAACAACATCCAAAACATAGATAATCAGAATGACAACATAGAACAATGTGTATCAATCAGCCTCCTCATCATGAGGAGCATCAACATCATCAACGGGAGGAGTGGGTCCCTGAGGTGGCATGCCGCCGCTCGAGGATGGATAGCCCGGAAAATCCTGCGGAGGTGGGTATCTGGCCATCCATCCCATAATCGCCTGATGTGTCGCCGACTGCTGACTGCGTAACTCATCATAGCGCTGGTCAATCCGGACGCGCAGCCCGTGGAGCTCAGCAACCAGCAGCTCATCGTGCCGATCAAAATGACTCTCCAGCTCGGCGATCTGCTAGCGCAGATCAGGATCTGCCTCTCCATCGTCAACAGCAGCAGTAGCAGGAGCAGCAACAGGAGCAGCCGCAACCTGTCGTGGAGGTCCCCGTGGTAACCCACCTAGAGCCCTCCCATCCTTCCACCAAACATCCCCATTTTGTCCTATGATGCCAGACTTGGAAAATGTCCGTTTCCCAAGTCTGCAGTCCTGCCTGACCATCTTGATTATTCTACCCTTAGAGACATCAATCTGAAGGGTCTCGAGCCAATCTGTAATTATATGCCCATAAGGCATATAAACAGTGAAGCTGTTTGGCTCACTATAGGAGATGATCGAAGAGTAGATGTTGGACATGATGTCAAAGTCGAGACGTCGACGCAATCCATAAAGCATCAGGCAATGATATGGTCGGATTTCAGACAAGGGTTTAGATGTGATTGACAAAAGGCAGTTTGTGACAATTTTAAAAAGAATGTAATCTTGAGGAGACAATCTCAAGGCTGCAAAAGTAGGAAAATCAACATCTAATTCATCTAGCCCACCCCGGTCTAGGATGTCTGAAGAAATACTCATAAATAGAGTCAGATGTGACATCAAAAGGTGAAGGTAAGGGGTCTGGTAAGTCAGGATATATCGAAAAGATATTTCCGGAACACCTCCGGCAACCTAGATAGTCAAAGAAGGCTGAGAAACTGAAATCAAGAGTCCGCTTAGCAACTCTTGTTTTATAACTTACATCATTAGTTTGATGAAGATTGTTATAAAACTCAGATACTAAGTCATAATTGATATCTCGTTCTAAATAGACAAGTGTATCAAGTTTGTAGTAGGCAATGATTTCTGACACAGTTGGACAAAATTCGTCCATGAATTTTCGATCCACAGACCTACAAGGGAGTAATTTAAAGGTTCTTTGTCTAAAAGCTTCCTCAAACTGGTGGTTTGGAAATCTCCCGGAGACAGATGGTTGAGGTCGAGAGGGAGCCTTAGACTTAGACTTCTCAGGTGATTTAGAGGTCCCCTCACCCACTAGTTTCTTCCTAAGGGTTAACAAAGTGATATAATGGGGCAAGTAAGTGAGCATCGGAGCCACCCGAAACAAAAACCATAGATATGGTGAGAAATGAGACCGAAATGCCAAGTTCTAGAGAAGTAGGGAGTTACCTTGGTGCCATTTTGGCTAGAGCTTTGGCTAGGGTTCTGGCGTGCAAAGAGTGGAGAAGAAGTGAGGTGTAGGGAAGAGTCGGCTAGGGCTTCCGCGTGAAAAGGGAAAAGAAAGGATCAGGAAGTTTTAAGGGAGATGATGGGTGTACAGATGATGAAATGATCGGACGGCTGTCCGATCAGGAGGTATCAGAAGCCTCCTGATCGGTCCATGGACCGGTCCAGGAACACCCTGATCGGTTCGTAGACCGATCAGGAGACGATCAGTAGTCGCTGATCGGTCCCTGGACCGATCAGGGAACCTTCTGATCGGTCTGTAGACCGATCAGAAGGCGATCAGTAGCCCTCAGCGTACCAGATTGACCTGATCGATCCCAGGACCGATCAGGGAACTTCCTGATCGGTCTATAGACCGATCAGAAAATGATCAGTAGCGGGTTCTGCGTGCCAGGCTGACCTAATCGGTCTCCGGACCGATCAGATTACACACGGAAGGGTGGAGAGATCGGTCCGTAGACCGATCTGTGTCTGATACTTAAATTTTTCAGTAATTTCAGTAACTGAAATTCGTAGAGATGTTCGATAATTCGTAGAAGTGTCTCCAGGAAAACTTTCAAGTTCAGTACCTAGAACCTGGAGGATCTACAAGCATAACTATTTCCTAAAGATTATGGTATGAAATTGTTTATAGCCCAAAAGTTTCAGACATTTAGAAAACAGACAACTTAAGGCCTGAAAACTGAAATTTTTGACTTGTTATGTTCAGTTTCAAGTTTGTCAAAATATAACCAACTTGCTATCATTCTTTCAAAGACTTGTCCTAGTATCAATCAAAATCATGAAAAGTATCGTTCAAATGTATCAAACAGTCCATCAACCAAAATTACATTATTTCTAGATAAAGATCCAACCAAGTTTCCTTGGTTGAAATATATGAGTAAGATCTAGGAACCAAATACACATGAATTATGTAATGGTCTTTCCCATACTCAATTTATGTCTCTTCAACCTAATTATTCAAGGGATGCATGATACATTTTGAATAATTCGGCTGATCCTAGCATCTCACCCCATTTCTAGCAAACAAAAATCATTTGTTAATCCTATAGTTAGTGTGAGATGTCCCCAAGTTGCCCAAATTGATTTCCCAATTTCTCTTGGTGTTTTAATTGTCCTTATTGATCATAATGGGGTCTTAATTGCTTATTGAGTCAAACACATTCCCAATTCTCTCCTCAAATGACTAAATTCATCTTCCGGAAGAGGTTTGGTGAAGATATCGGCTAGGTTTGACTTTGACTCAACATATGTGAGTGCAACGTCTCCCCTAGCTACGTGATCTCTAATGAAGTGATGACGCACTTCAATATGTTTGGTCCTTGAATGATGGACTGAATTTTTTGTTAGGTTTATTGTGCTGATGTTGTCACACAACACTTGCACTCCCTTATATGAAAGCCCATAATCTTCTAGAGTGTGGATCATCCACAACAATTGTGATACACTCTCTCCCATGGCAATGTATTCAGCCTCGGTCGTGGAGAGAGCAACACAATGTTGCTTCCGACTTGACCAACTAACCAATGATGATCCTAAAAATTGGCAACCCCCACTAGTACTTTTTCGATCCAATTTGCACCCAGCATAATCGGAGTCGATATAACCTACCAAGTCAAAAGACTCCGTACGAGGGTACCATAGACCTACTCTAATTGTGCCCTTAAGGTATCTCAGAATTCTCTTAACTGCAATTAAATGAGATTCCTTGGCACAGACTTGAAATCTAGCGCACATGCCCACAGCAAAAAGTATGTCTGGTCGACTAGCTGTGAGATATAGAAGACTACCAATCATGCTTCTATATTACGTTAGATCAACTGGTTTTCCATTCTCATCATTGTCAAGGCGAGTGTTTGTTGCCATTGGAGTGGATACTTCCTTAGAGTCACTCATTTTGAATTTCTTGAGCATCTCTTGAGTGTATTTTGTTTGATGGACATAAATGCCATCTCGAGTTTGTTTGATTTCAAGTCCATGGAAGAATGCCAATTCTCCCACTAGACTCATCTCAAACTCACTTTCCATGTGAGTGATAAATTTATTCAAATAGCCCTTGTTATTTGAGCCACAAATTATGTCATCGACATACACCTGGGCTACAAATATGTCTTCACCATTTCTACGTAGAAATAGTGTTGGGTCTATTTGACCTCTTACAAAGCCCTTTTCTAGTAAGTAAGTTGACAACCTTTCGTACCATGCTTGAGGTGCTTGTTTAAGCCCATAAAGAGCTTTCTTGAGCTTGTACACGTGGTTTGGAACTTCGGTATTCACAAATCCCGGTGGTTGTTCAACATAGACCTCTTTTTTAATGAAACCATTTAAGAAGGCCGATTTAACGTCTATTTGATAGAGCTTGAAGCCTCTATGTGCAGCAAAAGCTAGCATTAAACGAATGGACTCTAATCGAGCCACGGGAGAATAAGTCTCATCATAATCGAGGCCTTCGACTTGACTATAGCCCTTGGCTACAAGTCTTGCCTTGTTTCTTACTACTTCTCCCTTTTGGTTTAACTTATTTTTGAAGACCCATTTGGTTCCAATAATGGTGGTCTTCTTAGGTCTAGGAACTAAGTCCCACACTTGGCTCCTTTCAAATTGACCTAACTCATCTTGCATAGTTATGATCCAATCAGGATCGTGCAATGCCTCATCAACTAATTTTGGTTCGATTTTTGAGATCAGGGCGACCTCATTAGACTCATTTCTAAAGAATGATCTAGTCCTAACCCCTTGTTGAATGTCTCCCACAATATGGTCTTGGGGATGACTAGAGGCTATCCTAGATTGCCTTGGTGTCGATGCCTCATGAGTTATCTCACTAGACACAGGTAGGGGCTCAGTATCAGGTAAAGGATCAGACTGAGCTCTCTCTTGCCTTTGCGCATCATCATCGGAGTCAACTTCGACTCTCTCTATGTTTTGATCATTTAGACTTAGATTTCTAAGTTCAAATTGAATTTCTCCTACATCCCTTAATTGATCATTTGATTTAGGGATTTCTTCAAATGCTACATCCGAGAACTCTTCAATCAACTTAGTCCTATTGTTGTAGACTCGATAGGCTTTGCTGGTGAGAGAATACCCAACTAGTATCCCTTCGTCAGCCTTAGCCGTGAACTTTCCAAGATGATCCTTGGTGTTCAGGATAAACACCTTACAACCAAACACCCTAAGATGTTTAATCGTAAGGGGTTTCCCAAACCAAAGTTCATGGGGAGTCTTTCCTAAAAACCTATGTATCAAGACTCGATTTTGCACATAGCAAGCGGTATTTACCGCTTCAGCCCATAAGTAGCTTGGTAGTGAGTACTCATTGAGCATGCTTCGTGCAGCCTCTTGCAAGACTCGGTTCTTTCTCTCCACAACCCCATTTTGTTGTGGGGTCCTTGGAGTAGAGAACTCATGCCTATATCCTTTTTCTTGACAAAATTCTAAAAATCTATGGTTTTGAAATTCTCCACCATGATCACTTCTAATTGTTTTAATTGTTGTTGATTTTTCATTTTCAGTTCTTTTACAAAAAGAAACAAAAACATCTATGGTTTGATCCTTATTTTTCAAAAAGAAAGTCCATGTATATCTAGTAAAATCATCAATGATCACTAAGCAGTATCTACTACCATTCAATGAAATAACATTACTGCAATCAAACAAATCCATATGCAATAAATCTAAAGTAGTAGATGTACTTACAGCGCTTTTACCTTTATGAGCCGCTTTTGTTTGCTTACCCTTTTGACATGCATCACATAATTTTGTCTTTTGGTACTTGATGCTTGGTAAGTCTCGCACTAATCCTTTGTTGGCCAGTTTTCGAATGTTCTTCATGTTTACGTGGGGCAACCTTCTATGCCACAACCATGATTCTTCTTCTTTTGACATGAAACACTTAGCAGAGGCATCAATAGCACTTTTAAAAGATACTTGATAAATGTTATCTACCCTTGTGCCTACTAGTACCGTGTCAAGTGTGTCAATGTGTTTGACCAGACATTGACTTGAATGAAACTCAATTGTGTAACCCGTATCACACAATTGGCTGACACTTAGGAGATTAAAAGTCATCCCCTTGACTAGAAGGACATTTTTGATTTGGAGACATTCGGATATTTGAATATCTCCAACTCCTATAACCTTAAGGCTACCATTATTACCAAAGGACACATTACCTCTATTTTTGTTTTGAAGGGTAGTAAAGAGTGACTTGTCCCTGGTCATGTGCTTGGAGCATCCACTATCAACAAACCAAGTTGATAGATGCTCCCCCTTGACAAATGCCTACAAGACACGAAAGATAGATGTTTTAGGTACCCAAATCTTGGGACCTAATGCATCTACAATGAAAGACCTAGGAACCCATGCCTTGGTCACACCCTTCCTAGTCTCATGAACCCTAGAAGCATGTGATTTATGAAATTGGGTTCTAGACACTAAGGAAATGAAACTAGACTCCTTAGGTTGATATCCTAATCCAGCCTTGTTGTAGACTGCCCTTTGGGCATTTAGAATCATATCTAAGGTCTTAGAGCTAGTTGAGAATTTCTCAAGCATTTTCTTAAGTTTCTCAACTTCACTCTTTAGAGCTTTGTTTTCATCCTCAAGAAGCTCTTGATGAAGGTCATCAACCTCATCTTCCCTAAGAGTCTTCAAGTGTTCTACTTCTTCTTTTAATAATTTGATTTCAGTTTTTGATTTCTTAAGCAAAGTTGATAAATGTGCAATAGTTTTATAGCATTTTTCTAAATGTGGAGAAGTTACCTCTTCATCATCCGAAGATGATGAAGCCGCGACTGATGTATCACTTCCGGACTCCGATTCTTCCCTTGCCATGAGTGCTAATTGACGAGTGGTTTTCTCCTTCTCTTCCTCCGATGAGCTTGAGGAGGATTCATCCCAAGAAGCTTTGAGAGCCTTCTTCTTCTTGGTCCTTTCTTCCTTCTTCTTGAGTTTTGGACACTCGCTCCGATAGTGTCCTTTCTTGCTACACTCATAACATGTAACGTTAGTCTTATCAATATTTTGATCAATAGACTTACCTTTCCCTTTGTATCTCCGGCTCCTTCTCATGATTCTTCTCACGAAGTTGGCCATGTCGCTTGATGATGATCCTCCTTCATCATCGGACTCGGAAGAGGATGAGGATGTAGGAATCTCTTTCTCCTTCTTCTTTTCTTTCTTCCTTCTTCCATCCTTGCTCTTTTCTCTTGCAACTAAAGCAATACCTTTCTCTTTTTGACCCTTGTTAGCGAGTTCATGAAGTTCCATTTCACAAAAGAATTCATCTAACTTAACAATTGAAAGGTCCTTGGAGACCTTGTAGGTATCTACTATAGATTACCACAAGGCATTCCTTGGAAAGGCTTTGAGAGCGTACCTTACGAGATCACGATTTTCTACGCGTTCATCTATGGAATGAAGACCATTGATGATCTCTTTGAACCTTCCGTGTAGTTCACTTACCGTTTCGCTCTCCTTCATGGTGAGATTTTGCAGTTGGTTTAGGAACAAGTCTTTCTTGGCGATCCGAGAGTCTCGAGTTCCTTCTTGAAGCTCGATGAGTGTATACTGAAAGCCTAAGCTTTGTAAACATTCATTATGAATAAAGAATCACATTTGGTCAAATTGTCTACATTTAGTTGTAGTTGTTCAATTAATTTATATTGTATATAACATAGTATATGGTGTCACATGCAGAAGATAATGTTATCAATACCTTATAAATTATAAACAGTAGCTCATGACCAAAATGGAAAGGAACAAACCATTAGAAGGTCGTAGTGTAATTAGGTATTAGTTTATCTTGACTATATAATTACACTAGTACACTCAGAGTGTATTGAGTAGGACCATTTGAGGTCATTTCTTTTATACTGACTTTATAAAGGAACAAAGACCTCAGTTATTATGGAAGTGTGTGCTCTTAATCCTAATATAATAACAAGCACATATATTTGATATTTATTTCTTTAATTTATCAATGGGTGAGATTTAGTTCGATGAATCAATAAACCCGATAAGTTGGGAAATGATATCACTTATAGTGTGTGTTGTTGATTATAGAAGGAAACTGTGTCCTAGAGATACTAGGTTGATAATGTCCTCAAGAGGAGCTCATAAGGATTGTCATGTTAAACCCTGCAGGTGGACTTAGTCCGACATGATGATAAGGTTGAGTGGTACTACTCTTGGACTAAGATATTAATTAAATGAGTTGTCAGTAACTCACTTAATTAGTGGACATTCGATATCTTAAACACGGGGAGACTAACACACTCATAATAAGAAGGAGCCCAAAAATGTAATTTGGGATTGGTGCGGTAGTTCAATAATAGTTCTCTAGTGGAATGAATTATTATTGATAAAATTAAGTTGTGTGTTCGGGGCGAACACGGGATGCTTAATTTTATCAAGAGACTAAAACCAATTCCTCCTCTGGGTCCCTATCATAGCCTCTTATTTATAGAGTACTATATCCACCTATACCCACCTTCTATACCCACCTAAAGGGGGTCAGCCAAGCTAGCTTGGGAACCAAGCTAGGGCTGGCCTAGGTATAAATTGGGGTGGTCGGCCCTAGCTTGAACCCAAGCTAGAGGGGCCGACCAAATTAAATTAAAAGAATTTTAATTTTTATTTTTATTATGTGGAAGATATAATTTATTAAAGAGAATTAAAATTAAATTATCTCTCTTGTAAAAGATCTACAAAAGATTAAAGAAAGAGATTAGATCTCTTTCCTTATTTGTAGATTGGTGAGATATTTTATTTTCTCTTTAAAAAATTATTCACATGTTATTAAATTAAAATTATAGAAATTTCCTTTTATCAACCATGAAGAGATTTTTGAAGAGAAATTTTATTTTTAAAATTTCCGGAAACAAATTAGGAAGTTTTAATTTGTTGATTAAAACTTGTCTAATTTATTTGTTTGATGTGGCCGGCCATTAGAGATTAATTGGAGAAATTTTATTTTATTTTTCTCAATTAAATCATGTCAAGAGAATTGAGGAAATTTTATTGTAAATAAATTTCCTAATTTGCCTAGGCCAAGGAATATAAAAGAAGGGGTGAGGGTGCCTTCATGAAAAACAACCTCTATTATTTCTCTCCCTCTTTTATTCCTTGGAGTGGCCGGCCATCCTCTTCCTCTCTTCCTCTTTGTGGTGGCCGAAACTCTCAAAGGCTTGGAGCTCTTGTGGCGGCCGGATACTACTTGGAGAAGAAGAAGAAGAAGAAGGAGAGAAAGCTAGCATCTCTTGGAGCTTGGTTGGTGTTTTGTTCTTCATCCTTGGTTAACCTTTTGTGGCCGAACCTAGCTAGGAGGAGAAGAAGGTGGTTGGTGGTTTCTCATCTCGGAAGATCGTTGCCCACACAATGTCCGAGGTTAGAAGAGGAATACGGTAGAAGATCAAGAGGTCTTTCTAAAAGGTATAACTAGTAATTTTTCTTTCCGCATCATACTAGTTATTTTTGGAAATAATACCAAATACAAGAGGCTTACGATTCTAGAATTTCGAATATGTTTTTCGATGTTGTGTTCTTTTATTTTTTCTTTTCCTTGTGATTTGATTGTTCTTTTCGGTTAACCTAAAGTTATTTTAGGAAATTAAATATTAGCTTTCTATAAAAGGTTTTGTCTAGTCGGTGGTGGTTGCTCCATATCCAAGAAGGCCATGTGCCTCGCCACGTCAGTACTGGGAACCGATTATGGAAATTAATATTTAATGGAATTGATAACTTAAGGTGATTTGGGTCGAACGTGTTAAGTTCCGCAGGAGATCCGAGTCAAAACCTAAAAGAACAAATAGATTAAGTTTTAGATCAAACGTATTAAGTTCTGCAGGCGATCCAAAATTTAATTTAAAAGAACACATGGTAGTTAGGAAAAGGTTCAGACCTTTGTACAAAATTTTTGTACAGTGGAACCTCTAGGCTTTCCGAGTAGCAACCAACAGTTCACTTACCGTTTCGCTCTCCTTCATGGTGAGATTTTGCAGTTGGTTTAGGAACAAGTCTCTCTTGGCGATCCGAGAGTCTCGAGTTCCTTCTTGGAGCTCGATGAGCTTGTTCCACAAATCCTTTGCACTCACAAATGGACCTACCTTGACAAGTTGATCTTTGGCTATCCCACATTATAGAGTGACCACTGCCTTGGCATCGGCTTGTCCTTTGCGAGTTTGCTCGGCGGACCACCTTGACGACTCTAGTTCCTTACCTTCTTCATCCTTCGGAGGTGTGAAACCTTCCTTGACCGAGAACCACATGGAGATGTCGATCTTGAGATAATACTCCATACGGCTCTTCCAATATTGGAAGTCTGCTCCATCGAAGTAGGGTGGGCGATTGGTACTAAAACCTTCCTTCATAGCCATCTTCTTGCTCTTTAGGGTGTTAATCCGGATGAAGAGCGCCTTGCTCTGATACCACTTGTTAGGACCTTCGGATGGCTAGAGAGGGGGGGGGGTGTGAATAACCTCCACTAAAAACTCAATCAATTTCCTCACAAAACTTTGTTAGCACAGCGGAAGTAAACAAAACAAAAACTGATGCAAGGAAAGAAAACCAACCCACAGCTTACACAAGTATGTACGAGGTTCGGGGATAACTTGCCCCTACTCCTCGGCGTGTCCGTAAGGTGGACGATCCCTTGATCTTTTGGTAGATCACACCCCGGACAATATTCCGGCTAAGTATTGCTCCTTCTCGGTGGAGTAACCTCTTCACAAAAGTCACAGAATAGATTTGAAAATAAAGCACAATGACTTACAGAGTTCAGTGGCTAAAGGATTGAGCAAATGAACTTACAACCACGAAGTGAAAGATGCAAAGACAGAAGGAAGCTTCAGCCAAGAGCTCAACGACACAGCCTCTTGCTTAAGCGACAGAGAGTTTTTCCAGTACTTTTTTTTAAGCCTCTCTTCTTCCTCCTTCTTATTCTGCTTGCTCACTGTCTCCAGCCAGAGCCGAATCGCTGTCACCTGTATTGAATCACTGCGTCGCCAGTCACTCTTCCTCCTCATCTGGTTCTCTGAACTCACACCAATACCATCCATGGTCTTCACTGGTGTCTCTGAGCTCGAACCAATGAGCAAGAGTCAAGATGTAGCCACTGATCGCCGCCAGTGAACGTTGATGCTCCAAATGCACCATTTGCAGCGGAACACAGCAGAAAGATCACTTGATCTTATTCTTCTGATGGAGCTTAATTTGAAATCAACCATTGGCACGACACCTGCAACCTGTAACTTAAAAATCTCACAGCAGATGATTTGATCAGGTGAATCAGAAGTGAATCAGAAATATCAGAGAAGCAGCAGAAACAAACGACATTGTTGTGGATCGGTCAACAGACCGATCCATAGCCTTCTGGACCGATCAGGACACACCCTGATCGGTCTGGGATTATGCTGATCGGTCTGTGGACCGATCAGCCTATGGGTGGATCGGTCCACAGACCGATCCCCTATGGTTCTGAGTCTTCGTTGCTCGTTACTGATCGGTCCAGGTTCCGATCTGATAGCCCACAGATCGCTTCTGTGTGGTTACTGATCGGTCACGAGACCGATCAGATAATCCACAGATTGTTTCTGTGTGGTTACTGATCGGTCACGAGACCGATCAGTTCACTTGAGGTATCACTGGATCGGTCTGTCGACCGATCCAGTCAACCTGTGTTAGTTTTAGAGCCTCCCAGCCCTAAACCCTAACGTCTTCCTGGTCCAGAGAACGAGCTACCAAGCCCTCTCTGACCTAGTCCGGAGAACGAGCTGCCAGCCCTCTCCGACTTCGTCCGGTTCAGAGAACGAGCTACCGAGCCCTCTCTGACCTAGTCCGGAGAACGAGCTGCCGAGCCCTCTCCGACTTCGTCCGGTTCAGAGAACGAGCTACCGAGCCCTCTCTGACCTAGTCCGGAGAATGAGCTGCCGAGCCCTCTCCGACTTCGTCCGGTTCAGAGAACGAGCTACCGAGCCCTCTCTGACCTAGTCCGGAGAACGAGCTGCCGAGCCCTCTCCGACTTCGTCCGGTTCAGAGAACGAGCTACCGAGCCCTCTCTGACCTAGTCCGGAGAATGAGCTACCGAGCCCTCTCCGACTTTGTCCGGTTCAGAGAACGAGCTACCGAGCCCTCTCTGACCTAGTCCGGAGAACGAGCTACCGAGCCCTCTCCGACTTCGTATGGTTCAAAGAACGAGCTACCGAGCCCTCTCTGACCTAGTCCGGAGAATGAGCTACCGAGCCCTCTCCTACTTCGTCCGGTCCAGAGAACGAGCTACCGAGCCCTCTCTGACCTAGTCCGGAGAACGAGCTACCGAGCCCTCTCCGACTTCGTCCGGTCCAGAGAACGAGCTACCGAGCCCTCTCTGACCTAGTCCGGAGAATGAGCTGCCGAGCCCTCTCCGACTTCACGTGCCAAGTATCCGTACTTGGACTTTTCCTCTCCACATGATCAACCTTGATCATTAATCAGTCTGAGTCTAATTAATATCTGATCCAAACTTAAATCCGTGTCAACATCAAAACAACAGCCAGGTCAGACTGTAACAACAATAAATGCTTCAGTGTAACCTTCATGGGTCTGTACTGTTAATTTGGTAAGAATTTCTACAAGAGTATAAGCATGGAGGTAAGGAAATGAATAATATATAGGGACATTAACTAACATCATAATGAAATCGAAATCCTAGAATCATCCCCCAATTCCAACTTCTCCCTTTGACCACTTGTCTTTCCTTTTCCTTCTTTGCTCTAAGCTCTCTCTCAAACCTTCTCTTCTTACTCTCTCAACTCTCTCTCTCTCTCTATCTCAATCTCTAAATATATTGCTCTCAATCTTTCACATAACCTTCGATTGTCTGGATACCTTGCTTTGTAAAATTGACTATTATTTAACCATGCACTTGCGATTTTGATAATAGCAGGGTGATGGAACGATGGACATGGTGGTGTAATCAATGTCAAAGTTTTGATATTAATTTGATCAATATGTTTGATGGGAGTCCGGTCAAAATTTGTCAAGTAATTTGGTTATTAAGTTAGTGTAAAGTCTAAACAGTAGATGCTTGACAATTGGTGCGAAGTTCAAAAGTCAAGGATGACCAGTTCCTTGACAATTGATGAGAAGTTTAAGTAGGTCAAGGATGATCAAATGCTTGACAGTTGGTGAGAAGTTCAAGCATGTTAAGGGGGACATCAGGCATGAGGAAAAGTCTAGATAGGTCAAAGGTGATTGGATGTTTGGAAAGGGAAAAGTCCTAGTAGGTTGATAGAATTAGAGGTTAGGTAAGAGGAAAGTCCAAGTAGGTCAAGATTGATCGAATGTCTGGCAAAACAAAAATTTGAACAAGTTAAAGAGTTAAAGGGGAAGGGGACTGGATGCTTAACAAAGGAAAGTTCTAGCACTCAGACATGATTGATTGAATTTGAGCTTTTGAGCAACCAAAATAAGTGTTTTGGTTGACCAAATTATTCGGTCGATCGAACTAGCTGGTTTGGTTGACTTAACACAAGATTATCATTATCTGTTTGGTCCAAGCTAGTCAAAGTTGACTAGATGTCTGACAAAGACTAGGCAGAACAAGGGTAATCAGATGTCTATAAAATATTATCAATAATTTTACAAACATGCAAAATGTAGACTTGGATCACAAGTCTAAGTTAAATATAAGTCATGAAAATTAATTTAAAACATAAAAATTAACATATAATCAAGTACTTTTTTTATTATGGAACTAATTAATAGAAATATATTGAAGGAAATAATACAAATTAATAATAATTAAAATATATCAAAATGGGTTGGAATATTTGAGAGTTAATACATAAAGTGCCAAATTGCATAAAGGGTCGAATTACGTATTGATACATTTTAGAAATAAATAATTTAAATTTTCTTGATTGATGAATATTGTGATCTGCTTGATTGATTTGCCATGATATCTAAACATGACACACATACTATCCATGTTATTATATGCTTAAAGTAGAACAAATAGATATGACAAAAGAGTTTAACCTTGATAACTTAGTATCAAAGAGGGTTGAGATGATAGTGTAGGTCTGGAAAGCGTGATAGGGGGTGAATACCGTTCATTGAAAACTTTTCTTTTATGAGAGCACTAAAATGTGTAGCGTAAATAATAAAACACAAGGAACTCGGTCGGTTACTTGATTCGTAGTTCAGCGGCTATTACTTCAAGGCGCATGATCCTTTGGATCGTTTGGACTAGGCAATCCACTAAAGTTTCTCCTTCTGAAAAGCCTTCGAAAGAAGAGAAAAACTCGATACAATGATGGAGGATAGTAACAACTTTACTATACCTCTATTGAAATAAAGTCCAAATACAATATTACCAATAATGAGAAGATGCAGAACTTCGGCGTTGGTTGTTGTAATGATTCGGCGTGTCAACACTTTCTTGCTGTTGCAAAAGGCGGGTCCCGCCGCCCAGCGGCCCCCTCACCCCTGCCCCACGAGTATGAGAGGGAGTAAATCACGGTGAATACGGGCCCGGCGATGACATGGCGGTCGAAGGTGTTTAGCACGGACAGATATTGATGTTATCGCAATTGCTGCCGCAGACCTTCGACCTCCCGACCCATGTTGCAAGAATACCATGTCATAACCGGTTGATCCCGCCCGTGGGGGCGTGTCAACACTTTCTTGCGCTAACAGAACAGGAGGTGAAAGAGATGGATTGAGTGAGAATTGAATTGTTGTTCAGCCTCTGACCTTGAGGCTCTTTTTATAATCTTCTCATCCGGTTAGACGAACCTTTACCCATCTATCAATCTCTATAATTTGTTCGGGTTTGCGTCCAGGTTCATGATCTATCCAGATCGAATCTTCTACGAAATTATCCTTATTGGTCGACCAACTACCCGTTCGATCGACTAAACATCCGAATTTCCTTTTATTACTCGATCCAATCTTATTTGATCTTCATTTACCATATATGTTCGGTTGATTGACACCACATTCGGTCGACTGAAATTTCCTTTATTGGTTTGATTCAAATATGATCTATTCTTATCTGCTAGGATCGGTCGACTGATCCTCTATATTCGGTTGACCAAACCTTTGGTCAACTTAAACTTTATTTTTCTATAAAATAAAGTTAGCACAATATAATAATAACGATCTTGTAAAATAGAGTTAGAAATAGATAGTTATGCATGAATGAATCTGACAGTTAGGACTATCTGATCTTAACTTAGAAACCTCCATTGGTTTTTGTTTTCAGTTGGATCAACGCCTAAGGTTATCCTGATTGGGTCGTATACTCACTCTCTTCCAGAACAGAAGACCTCTCCAAGACTTACTATAGATCAAAGAAGCAATAGGAGGGAGGGGGGGGGGGGGGGGGGTTAATAGCGTGTGTCGCATTTTCACAATTTTTCGAAAGCTTGAGAGATAGTAGCGGGAAAAAATAAAGCTAACATGATTTCCTTTTACTTATTTCACAGCTCGTGTTGCTAGTCCAAGATTCACGATCATTAATCACTTTCAATAGGTAGTTCACTATCAATCTATCATTTACAAAAGATTAAGATCAAAAATAAGTTTACCATCCTTATAAAACACAGTATGAATATGATGAATGAAAGAAATACACTAAGTATATCAACAATATTGAGATGTGGACTTCTGTACATTTGTCAGAGTAGTCTCTCAGTATCTCGGCGTAGTGTTGGCATTTCGGGAGCAAGACAACAATTGGAGCACTTGGAAGCTTGATTGAATAAGTTGTACAAAGCTCCTGGTCGAATGTACTTTTTATAGGTCATTCCAGGCACCTAGACTAGTCCAGGGTGCCTCCACTGAGGTGTATTCGATCCCACTTAATTGTCACTGAGTTATCCACTTCCAGGCACCTAGACCACCCCAGGGGGTCTGGACTACTGATGTGGGCACACCATGTTGAAACTCTATCCATATTGACTCTATCCACTCCCAAGTGACAAAAATTTTAAGACAGTGACAAAATTCGTCTCAAATACTAAGTAATTAAGACAGTAATAATAGATGTCTCAAAATTTTACATGGAGACATTAAATTTAAGATAGTATTTAAGTTTTTTTCTCAAATTCAACTAAATAAGACACCTAATAAAGATGGTTAAAAATATAATTATATAAGACATTCAAATAAGATGGTAAAAAAAATATTTGTCTCAAATTATCTTGAATATGGTTCGTCAGAACGGTCACGGTAATCGTTATGGACTCTACCGTTCCAGTTCCAATATCTTTTCATAGAACGGTCATGACACAGATCGAATATATATATATAATAAAAGTTTTTAATTTATAATTTATGTTTAGATTATTGATAATTTAAACATTATTAAAAAACATATTAAATATTTAATAATATACTAATCTCCAAGGATACTGAAATAAATAATAAATTCATTATATATCTACATACATCATCGATGATATTAATATAATTAGAGGTTTTAGGTTTTTTATTTTAACATTAAATTATTTACCTTTCTTATTATTTTTGAAGAAGTTAGGTTTCTATTTTCTCTTTTGTGCAACAAAAGGGATCACAGCGAAGAGGGCGACGGGCCGACTGAGGCAACGACGATCTCCACGACAAATCTAAGGTACTTCTTTGGTTCTTCTCTTCTCTCCGTCCAACCTATTGAGATTGCCTCTCTTACTGCATCCGTCGGCGTCGCGTGGTTGCTGCCGCTCGCGCGACCAACTTGCACCCCCTGCTCCTGCAGCCAACTCCTGCCTTGCCGCTATGTCGCGCTATGCTTTGGTCGCGGCTCCTGCTGCGCACATGGCCTGATAGGAACCCGGGGGCCTATCACGTGAAAAAATCAAAAGAGAAAGGGAAAAGGGGATAGGGTGATCGCTTCGAGGGGATCAACCTCCAATAATCAAACGAAATTGATTAATTAAAAGAAAAATTACCTGTCTTCCAAAGTTACATAACGTCTCTTTAAATAGAGACCTAAACTACTTTTTCAAAAGAAAAGGTCTAAAAGAAAAATAAAATAAAACTACATTTTCAAAAGAAAAGGTCTAAAAGAAAAATAAAATAAAAATACATTTTCAAGAGAAAATGTCTTATTAAAACTTATCTAGAATAAAAAAGAAAAAGTCTAAAACTTATTTTAAAAAGGAAATAAAGTTAAAGGATTTAAAAGGAAATAAAGTTAATGGATTTATTTGAATAGATCCATTAAAGGATCTTATCATTCCACCGCCCTTCAAAACAACCTTGTCCTCAAGGTTGTTATCAATAAACTCTGGAAAATTTTCTTGAATGGTATCATATAATTCCCATGTTGCATCATCGATAGATAAATTGTCCCATTGAATTAATAGCTCAACCGTTGCTTGATTGTTCTTCTTCACAAGTCTCCTTTCTAAAATAGCATAAGGTTGAAATTTAACTTCACCATCTGAATTCACTTCAGGAAGATGTTGTTGAGGAGTAAATTTATCACCTAATTTCTTCTTTAAACAAGACACGTGAAATACAGGGTGTATTTTAGAATCTTGTGGAAGCTCCAAGCGATAAGCAACAGGTCCAATACATTCTATCACTTTATAAGAGCCATAAAATTTCGGTGACAACTTCATAGAGTTTGAACGACGAATTGAAACTTGTTTGTTTGGTTGTAGTTTTAGAAAAAATCCAATCTCCTATTACAAATTCTTTTTCTGAACGATGCATGTTGGCCAATTGCTTCATTCTTGCTTGTGCATCGCATAAGTTGTTTTTCAAAAGTTGCAATATTTGGTCCCTTGTGTGTAGGTTTTGGTCGACCTGATGCACATTTGTTGATCCACGTGTGTATAGGCTAACTGAGGGTGGTATACATCCATAAACAGCCTCAAATGGGGTAATCTTAGTAGCTGAGTGGTAGGTCGTATTGTATCACCATTCTGCCCATGGAGGTCAACGAACCCACTCCTTGGGTCTATCACCAGTTAAGCAACGTAAATAATTTTCTAAACATCGATTAACAACCTCTGTTTGTCCATCAGACTGTGGGTGGTAGGATGTGCTAAAATTAAGTTTAGTGCCTTACAATTGGAATAATTCTCTCCAAAATTTACTTGTGAAAACCGAATCTCTATAAGTGAAAATAGATCTTGGTAGACCATGTAGTTTGATTATATGATCAACAAATGCTTGAGCAACACGGGCAGCTATATATGGATGCGATAATGTACAAAAATGGGCATACTTTGTCAGACGATCAACGACCACCATGATAGTACTTTGTTCTTGTGAAGTGGGTAACCCATCTATGAAATCCATGGAAATGTCTGTCCAAATTTGTTCAAGTATGGGAAGGGGTTGAAGAAGACCTGGTCTTGCTACATTTGCTCCTTTGTTTTTTTGACATATATCACATTCAGCAACAAAGTTTTTAGTATCATTCTTCATTCCCTTCCAATAGAAAGCTCTTAAATCCATTTATATGTGCGTAGGAAGCCAGAATGCCCTGCAATTGGTGAACAATGAAATTCCTCCAGTATTACTTCCTTTTCAACTGAGTTTGTTGGAAGGAAGATTCTATTTTTATATCGTAAAATTTCTCCATCCCAAGAATAGTGGGGTTCTGGTGATGAATTTTGTAATATGTTTTGGATGAGAGCCCGTGCCGCTGAATTTTCCTTTTGCTCTTTTTTTATGTTCTCCAAGTTTTTGCAAGTTACTAAGGATATAACAGTGAACTCTATTTGGTTAGTGATCCTGTCTGAGAAGCTGACCGCAACGGAGATCCGGAAGAAAGAAACCCACCGTGCTGATGAAGAACAACGCTGATAAAACCTCGATCCGAGAAACCCAAAGCGGATCAAGAGAAAACTAGAACCACTGAAGGAAATCTGATAAGTAGGGAGGAATCCCAGTCCGAGGGGGAGAACGCAGGACTTCCCAAGCTTCCAAGACCCCCTGCACATAAGAGACCAGCCAACACTATCGTCAGTGACCCAAGACCGGGGTGGGAATCCCTGGCTAGGCCCTCCGACGCTCAAGTTAGTGATCTCTCTTGATGTGAAGAAAGAAAGAAGATGAACAGTAGTTAGGAAATTAGGGTTGTGAAAATACACGATGATGTGAACTTACCTAGCCAACGGAGAGGATTCCCCCTTTTATACCACTTCATATAACCTCCGTAATCATGACGTGGACCCCGGTTTGTTAAAATTCGTTATGAGATGATGTCAGGTGTGTACTTGCGAAAGATGATTTTTAAGGAATCTTTTTTGTACCCCAGATGTACCTTTTTTGTCGTTTAGCACCTGCAAGATAACCTGAAAGCATATTTCCCGCCGAAAAATATATAACACTTGTCATGAATTATTTTATATAACACCTGTCATGAATTATTTTATTTGACACCTCCTTGTTATGTTACAAAATAACAATAAGCTGCCTTTTATTCAACATGTTTCTAAGACATTGATTGAATGATCTTTATTAACTATCTACTTGAAAGAATATTCCCGACCGATATTAATCTATCCTTATCCTAAGGGTATGTAACGACCGATGATGACCTACCTTTACCTTGAAGACATGTCCTGGCCGATATTATCCTACCTTTATTCGGAAGGTATGTCTCGATCGATATTAGCCTATCTTTGTTCTAAAGGCATGTCCCGGTCGATATTGGCTTATTTTCATCCAGAAGGTATGTCCTGATCGATATTATCCTACCTTTATTCGGAAGGTATGTCTTGACCACTATTGGTCTATCTTTGTTCGGAAGATATGTACCAGCCGATATTGGCCTGTCCTCTTCGGCAAGGTATATCCCGACCGATATTAGCCTATCTTTGCTCTAAAGGCATGTCCCGGCCGATATTGGCTTATTTTCATCCAGAAGGTATGTCTTGATCGATATTATCCTACCTTTATTCGGAAGGTATGTCTTGACCAGTATTGGCCTATCTTTGTTCGGAAGATATGTACCGGCCGATATTGGCCTGTCCTCTTCGGCAAGGTATATCCCGACCGATATTAGCCTATCTTTGCTCTAAAGGCATGTCCCGGCCGATATTGACTTATTTTCATCCAAAAGATATGTCCTGATCGATATTATCCTACCTTTATTCGGAAGGTATGTCTTGACCACTATTGGCCTATCTTTGTTCGGAAGATATGTACCGGCCGATATTGGCCTGTCCTCTTCGGCAAGGTATATCCCGACCGATATTAACCTATCTTTGTTCGAAAGGCATGTCCCGACCGATATTGGCTTATTTTCATCCAGAAGGTATGTCCTGATCGATATTATCCTACCTTTATTCGGAAGGTATGTCTTGACCACTATTGGCCTATCTTTGTTCGGAAGATATGTACCGGCCTATATTGGCCTGTCCTCCTTCAGCAAGGTATATCCCGACCGATATTAGCCTATCTTTGTTCTAAAGGCATGTCCCGGCCGATATTGGCTTATTTTCATCCAGAAGGTATTTCCTGATCGATATTATCCTACCTTTATTCGGAAGATATGTCTCGACCGATATTGGCCTACCTTTACTTTGAAGACATGTCCTGGCCGATCTTGTTCTACCTTCATTCGGAAGGTATGTCTTGACCACTATTGGCCTATCTTTGTTCGGAAGATATGTACCGGCCGATATTGGCCTGTCCTCCTTCGGCAAGGTATATCCCGACCGATATTAGTCTATCTTTGTCCTGAAGGTATGTCTCGGTCGTTACTGGCCTACCTCCTTTGATTCTTTCTTCCTTTTCTTTCCTCATCTGGAGACCCATAAAACCTAACCCATATCACTAGCCTTCCCCTCAAGTCTAGTCGAAGGAGGTGTAGACGACTGACTAGACATAAGTATGGTCATGTCTTTTCCTACCCGTGACTCTGCTCCAGATTTTGAAATGACCTCACAGATTTTGTGTACCACTGTCTTAATAAATTAAGTATAGCAATCCTGTGAGCCTTTTTCTCCTTTAAATAGGGTTACAACCCTCTCTTCACCCACAACCCCTCTCAATTCTCTTCCTTCCTTGCCACCTTTTATTGCTAAGGCCATGGTCGTGGATCCTCCTCTTTGGGGGCAACTTTTGTTGGGCAAGGTGAGATCTATATATGAGTTCATTTAGGTTTTTGCTCCGGCTACTTCTGGAATTCAAGGGATTGTCTTAAGAGATGAAGCTTCACAGTCTAGATCTTTTATCCAAAGATGCGGGTACTCTGAAGGACCCAAGAAACTTCAGAGAAATTTTTACTACTTATAGAGGGGCAGCAAATGACCCATGGGTGTTGTGTGAAGGGCACAGCACATGTTACCCTTGGGCTAAACTTGATTGCTCCACTCACTGAGCTCATACGGTTTGAGAGGGGAAGTGGTTTTTACATTTATTTTTCCATTATGGAATGAATCAATGTTCCCCTGTCTCGTCGCCCTTGAGCTTTTTTGTTTTTTGTTGCTTTCTTCGTCTAGGGCAAAATATTGCCTCTTATGTGCCTTGGCAAGCTCGGACGAAGTGGGCTATTTCCATCTCCACTCCATGGTAAGTTTGAATCCAGTGGGATTGAAATTTTCTGAGTGCTCTAAGAGTTTATGCTTGTAATATTTGTTTTCTATTTAAGGTTTGCTGTCCCTGGGGGAAATGTAATGCTATGTATTTGATCGGATTCTAAGTGTAACAATGGACTCTTGTATTGAATTAAATGATTCTATGGAACTTTTCTGTAATTTACAAGAGTAAATGTAATGCTGCAATCATGACTAAGGCTGTCTTAACTATGGGCATATCACGACTAAATTTTAAAATCATATCGGTTAATACAACATTATTTCGATCAAATGATAGTTTGTATTTCATATGGGCGTTAATTTTAAAATCTATTCTTCACTTAAATCTTAATCCTTAAATATTCTTGTCTTTAACCTGAGCTTAGTCAAAAGTCCAATCCCTTTTATGTTATTATACCCAGTTATGTACACCTTCTTTCGAATCTTCTTGGCTAGTGATTGGTTCTCCTTTAGGTGAGAGAGTGTTTAGAAATGTACCCCGAGACGTTACCAACCCCAGCGTGACCCGACCTCTCACATCCGATGTGAATGTTTTTATGATGGCATGGCACATACTTTTTCTGACTGCCACCTCACATAGGTCTTTTGCCTTTCTATTGCGATCTTCAGCGTATGCTGAGATACCAATGTCCTGATCTGACGACAGTCGTGCGTTTTCCAAACCCTAAACCTTTCGTCTCCTTTTTAAACCTCGTCCTTCCTTTTCCCTTCTAGAGTTCTTTTCCTGTTACTGTCTCCAACCAGTCCTCGTGCTCACTGTTTCACGACGATCCCCTTTCTTGTCTCTAGTAAGTAATCCCTTGTTTCCTATACCTTTGTTCATGGCTGAGGAAGCAATTGCTCCTTGGTATGTCCATATGTCTTCTGTCTTTGATAAGAATGCTAGATTATCCATCCGTCGCCAATATGAAATTCCTAAGGAATATAGAATCATACTCCCAACACCGAATGATCGACCTCATCATCCTCCTGATAACTGCGTGACTTTTTTCAAGGATCAATTGATAGGGGGCTTAAGGTTCCCCATTCCTCCTTTCCTGATTGAGATAAGTAGGTACTTTGATATTCCTTTGCAGCAGTTTGCCCCTAATGCATTTCGCTATTTGTGCGGTACTTACATGTTGTTTCGTCTACGAGAGATTCCTCCTACTCCTCAAAATTTCTTAATGTTTTCCTATCCCAAGTGTTCGGAACCTGGTGTCTTCTTATTCTAGTCGCGAACTAAAATGGTCCTTTTTGGGGATATGCCGTCGTCTCTCAAAGCCTGGAAATCTCGTTTTTTCTTTTTAAAGTTTCCGGGACCTATTCCTTGGTCGCATGCTTGGAAATCTTTCTTGCCTCCCTTGCCCGACGTTAGAGAGTTTCATCTTCTTCCCTCTTTTCCTATTTATTGTGAGAAGTTATTAGGTCACCGGCTCTCGATCCTGAAGTGGTTGAAGGTCGAGCTTCTGTACCTATTTATTTTAAGCCCCGTCAAACCTGATACCCACATTTCCTTAGGTAACGTCTTGTTCCTTTCTTTTTGCTTATACCTGCCTAAACTACTTCTCTTTTCTATACAGTGGAGAGTTTTTATGATGCTTTGATTGACGAAGAAATACGTGTGGAAGAAGAATTGCTTCGTGCCAAGGAGGCCGAATTTCTGGCCGCTATCGCCCCTCCACCCTCAATTGAAGAGCCGATTTCCTTAGCCGAAGTACCTAGCTCTTCAGGGGCTCGTGAGGTTCCTGAAGGTTCTCCTGAGGATCTTGCTGTTGGTTGCTACTCGGAAAACTTATAGGTTCCACTATACAAAAATTTTGTACAAAGGTCTGAACCTTTTCCTAGCTACCATGTGTTCTTTTAAATTAAATTTTGGATCGCCTGCGGAACTTAACACGTTTGATCCAAAACTTAATCTATTTGTTCTTTTAGGTTTTGACTTGGATCTCCTGCGAAACTTAACACGTTCGACCCAAGTCTCCTTAAGTTATTAATTCCATTAAATATTAATTTCCATAAAAGGTTCCCAGTACTGACGTGGCGAGGCACATGACCTTCTTGGATATGGGAGCAACCACCACCGACTAGACAAAACCTTTAATAGAAAGCTAATATTTAATTTCCTAAAATAACTTTAGGTTAACCAAAGAGAACAATCAAATCACAAGGAAAAGAAAAAACAAAAGAACACAACTTCGAAAAACATATTCAAATTCTAGAACGTAAGCCTCTTGTATTTGGTATTATTTCCATAAATAACTAGCATGATGCGGAAATAGAAATTACTAGTTATACCTTGTAGAAAAACCTCTTGATCTTCTACCGTATTCCTCTTCTAACCTCGGACGTTGTGTGGGCAACGATCTACCGAGATGAGAAACCACCAACCACCTTCTTCTCCTCCAAGCAAGGTTCGGCCACAAAGGAAGAACTTCACCAAAGAAGAAAATCAAAATACTAACCAAGCTCCAAGAGATGCTAACTTTCTCTCCTTCTTCTTCTTCTTCTCCAAGTAGTATCCGGCCACCACAAGAACTCCAAGAGAGATGAAGTATTCGGCCACCACAAGAGGAAGAGAGGGAGAGGGTAATGGCCGGCCACAACACCAAGGAAAAAGGGAGAGAAAACAATAGAGGTTGTGTCTTGTGAAGGCACCCTCACCCCTTCTTTTATATTTCTTGGTCTAGGCAAATTAGGAAATTTAATTACAATAAATTTTCCTTAATTTCCTTGACATGATTTAATTGAGAGAAATAAAATAAAATTTCCCAAATCAATTTCAAGTGGCCGGCCACATCATTGGAAAACAAAAGAGGACAAGTTTTAATCAACAATTAAAACTTCCTAATTTGTTTCCGGAAATTTTAAAAAATAAAATTTCTCTTTAAAATCTCTTCATGGTTAATAAAAGGAAATATCTATAATTTTAATTTTATTAACATGTGAATAATTTTAAAGAGAAAATAAAACATCTCTCCAATTTACAAATAAGGAAAGAGATCTAATCTCTTTCTTTAATCTTTTGTAAATCTTTTACAAGAGAGATATTTTAATTCTAATTCTCTTTAAATTATATCTTCCACATTATAATAAAAATTAAAATTAAATTTCTTTTTAAATTTTATTTGGCCGGCCCTACTAGCTTGGGTTCAAGCTAGGGCCGGCCACCCAATATTATACCTAGGCCGGCCCTAGCTTGGTTCCCAAGCTAGTTTGGCCGGCCCCAATTTGGGTGGGTATAGAAGGTGGGTATAGGTGGGTATAGAACTCTATAAATAAGAGGCTACGATAGGGACCGAGAGGAGGAATTGGTTTTGGTCTCCCGATAAAATTAAGCATCCGTGTTCGCCAACACACAACTTAATTTTATCAATGATAATTCATTCCACTAGAGAACTATCATTGAACTACCGCACCAATCCCAAATTACATTTTTGGGCTCCTTCTTATTATGAGTGTGTTAGTCTCCCTGTGTCTAAGATATCGAATGTCCACTAATTAAGTGAGTTACTGACAACTCATTTAATTAATATCTAAGTCCAAGAGTAGTACCACTCAACCTTATCGTCATGTCGGACTAAGTCCACCTGCAGGGTTTAACATGACAATCCTTATGAGCTCCTCTTGGGGACATTATCAACCTAGTATCTCTAGGACACAGTTTCCTTCTATAATCAACAACACACACTATAAGTGATATCATTTCCCAACTTATCGGGTTTATTGATTCATCGAACTAAATCTCACCCATTGATAAATTAAAGAAATAAATATCAAATATATGTGCTTGTTATTATATTAGGATTAAGAGCACACACTTCCATAATAACTGAGGTATTTGTTCCTTTATAAAGTCAGTATAAAAGGAACGACCTCAAATGGTCCTACTCAATACACTCTGAGTGTACTAGTGTAATTATATAGTCAAGATAAACTAATACCTAATTACACTACGACCTTCTAATTGTTTGTTCCTTTTCCATTTTGGTCGTGAGCTACTGTTTATAATTTATAAGGTACTGATAACATCATCTTCTGTATGTGACACCACATACTATGTTATCTACAATATAAATTAAATGAACAACTACAAACAAATGTAGACAATTAGACCAAATGTGATTCTTTATTCATAATAAATGTTTACAAAGCTTAGGCTTTAAGTATACATTCCAACAGAACTGACTTCCCAGCTGGGAGAGCTAAAGAATAATTATGAAGCAGAATTGACTGAGAAGCTCAAAGCCTTACAGCTGAAAGAGGATGAGGTAGCCACTTTGACCACTTCCCTTAATTCGGCTAAAGCTGAGGCTTCTGCCAAAGAAGATGAATTAAAAACCTCTCAGATGGCATTGGTAGTCTACAAAGGGGGTGAGGATGTTCGTTATAAGGAGCGAGCCACGACTATGATTGAATCTCCCGAGTTCAACAGACCGATCGTGAGGTCCATTCTATCTGCTTTTACTGTAGGAGCTCAAGGGGCGATTCAGCAATTAAAAGAAGAGCATTATTTATCTCGCGACCCTCCTCCTAATTTCTTAAACAAACGCAAACTAATTGAAAACAAACCTCCTGATCTGTACCCCAAGTTGACTTTAACTTAGGTTCGAGTTATTGCGATTAAGTACTGATAAGCTCGTGTGACTTTGATTACTCCTTTTGGGTTGTAAATCTTACTCTTTCTCAGGATGAATATCTGTTTTCTGTAAATGTATCTAATGTTATTTGGTTTATCATAACGCGAGATTTCCCTATGGGTCTTTTCTTAACGATCGACCGGTATATATTAAGATTGATAAATACCGCCCGATATTTTATAGCTTAGTTACATCTCGCCCGATTTAACAAGGCTTCGTCATGCTATCCTTGATATTGGTCGATTTGTTTTGCTCGACCGATTTACCATTGTATCCTCATATGTCTTTTTCCGCATAGTAATTAAGTCTCACTGGGTTTTATTGTAACGTATATTATTTGCCTTACTATAATAAGCCTTTGATCAATATATTTTGAATGATCTTTAGTTCAGCCGGTTTGTCAAAACCGTCCGATTTTCATCGATGGATTTCGTTTATTAACTACTATCCTACGCTTGACTTCCATTTTATTATATCCACACCTCAAACTTATAGTTTATTGTACTAATTTCTATTTGTTCTTGTCAGGGTTTCCTAAGAATACTTCTGAGGAAACTCGCACCTGTTTCCGAGGTAGCTTTTTTAACTTCACTTTTTTCTCCTGATTTTATTCTTTAATATTATTACCTATTTATGACGATTGATACTCCAAGCACCTTTTTCCCCCTTTTGCTGTTTCATCTTAAGGGTTTTAGCACAAGGCAAAAAGAAAGATAAGGGCTTACGAGGTTTTCTCTTGTTTTTCTTCCTCTCTCGTCTTCTTCCTTGATTCCTTTTTCTGTGATTGCTTCTCCCTATGGCGGTTTCTTCTCCTGCGTGGTTTCTCTCATGCTCTTCTGACCTCACAGATACAGAAGAGGTGGATTTACAGGCAACCTATGGTTTTCCTTCCTATATCACTCGTCCTGCTCCTCATGAGAGTCCACATCTTCCCCTCCTAGGATATATTTCCATATTCAGGGACCAAGTTTTACAAGGTTTTAGATTTCCTCTTCATCCTTTTTTCTGTAATGTCAGCCGTTATTTTGATATCCCGTTAAACCAACTCGTCCCTCAATCTTTTTCTATTCTAATGAGTTTCATTGGGGTATCGAAACTGTTGGATTTCCCCTTGTCTCCCCGTCTTTTTCATCACTTCTTCATTCCTCGCCGAGTAGATGTGGGTGTTTTCAAGTTTCAGTCTCGTCCCAAGGCCCTTCTATTTAACCGCATTCCTCCCCAAGGCGAATGGTATCGTAAATTTTTCTACATGCGTCTCCCTTCTCCCCCTCCGTTTCCTATCCAATGGATACATGATTTACCTCCACTTCCGGACATCCATGATCTTCTTCATGATCCCTCTGTTGCTTCTGCTTTAAATAAATTACGGGGAGCAAAATTCAGTTTGCCACATCTAATTGAAGAGGGCTTAATGATTCCCTTCGGGATAGGCAACATCAACACTCCTTTGGATAGTTCCTTTGGTGAGTGTAATTATTTTACTTCACCTTTGCTGATTAGCATGCCTCTATGACAATGATGTTTATCCTCTGTATTTCAGCCGATGCTATTCTTCCAGCTTTTATGTACAGGAATTCTGCTATGACCAAGTCCTTTATCAATAATCTTGGAGAAAGATGGTTGTTGGCTCGCCGATCCGATCCTAATCCCTCTACTTTGGGCTTGCTTTCCGAAGAAGAACGACGAGCAGAGGGTGTTGCACTCATGGAAGAGGAAGAAGAAGAGCCTTGTGTTACTTTAGTTAAAAAGCCAAATCTCACCAAGAATTCTCCCTTTGGCGATTTCTTTGGCACTTTTGTGCAAGCTCCTCTTGTTCCGGCGCCTATTTCTTTTGAGAGAGGTAAGGCACCGATGACTCCCTCCAATATCATCTCCAATCCTGCTCTTCGGATGATGAGGCCTGGTCTACTTATCTCTTCTTCTTCTATTATTTCAGCTCCTCCTGCTCCTACCTCTGAGATGGCCATTATCCCTCCTTTGCCTTCTACATCCTTGGCATTGGCCCTGCCTCCCTTGGCTTATAGGCCTCGAGAAAAACGAACACCTTGCCGGAGATCTTCTCCCAGTGTCAGCTCCTCAGCTGTTAGTGTTTCCACAATTTCAACAACCCCTCCTACATTGCTACCTTCTATTCCATCTAGTTTCTACCCTGCTCCTCCTGCTTCTACTATCCCTTTTCCTTCCATTGCCTCCTCTTCTTCTCCGTCTCCGGCTTCCTCTAATCCCCTTCCTTTATTTCAAGTGGCTGCGGGCTTACCTTCTCAATTGGGACAGCCTTCTAATCCTCCTGGCTATGGCACTTTGCAACTGCAAGGTTTATTGGCCGAATCTTGGATGCAAGGTTATGAACAACTACGAGGCCTTAGTCTCCCACATCGAGCGGATCGCCATAGTCGTCAGGAAGTGGCTGTAAGTATTCCTAGTTGTGTGTTATTAGCTTTGTAATTTCATCTTTAACTTACACTATCTTCTTGTTTAGTTTCTCACCACAAGTCTACATATCGATCAACTACTTACAGCTAAAGATCATGAGAATAATAAGTTGAAAGCTCAACTAGAGACATTGAAGGCTGCTTCGCCTTCTTCTAGTAGTGATAGGGCTCAGCTGCAAGAGAAAGTGGCTTTGCAAAATCAACAATTGGGAACCTTGAAGCAAGAATTGGAGGAATGTCAACAGCTGTTGAAAGACAAAGAGCTTGCCAGGAGGACGTTAGAATTACAGGTGGATAGGTTACACTCTGGTCTTCGACTAGAGATTGCTTTGAAAGAGAAAGCTCTTTCAGATGCTTCTCAAAAAAGCCTTATTTTAGAGAAAGTAGAAAAACTCCATAATGCCTGTCTTTATGACTAAGCTCAGGACTTAGCCTCTCATGATTTCGCTCTCCTACAGGAACAAGAGCAAAGGAAAGCTCAAGAGGTTGAATTGTCATTGCTTCAAAAGGAATTGGAGTAGCTTAAATCAGAGAATAATGCTTTGAAAGATCAGAACGCCAATCTACAAGATGATTTTCAAAGTTACAAGGAGCAAGAGAAGAACCGGTGGGAGGAATGACGTCAGGCTTATTTGAAGTCTTCAGCCTTTGCTCGAGAATTTGCTTGTAGGATAGTAGGTGCTCTAAACCATTCTGTATCGGGTGTTCTTCAACAGTTAAGAGAGGGTGGTTATTTACCCCAAGAACCTCCCCTCTCTTTCCTAAATCGCCGCAGGCTTAATGAAGAGCTGCCCGCGGATTTAAAAGGTCCTTTTCCGAATGTTTAAGAAACTTATTTATAAAAACTTGTAATGTAAGAACCGATAAAGAGAAAAAGTGCGGTTAATACTGAGCAATTAAGTACTTGCAGGGTATAAGAAAATTTTAACACTTACTTGCTTCCTCTTTATGCTAGTTTGAGAACACCCCTTCCTGAAATGCTCTTGATTACTAAATATAAACTCTATTTAAAAATCCCTTGTTCATCTTTCGGAGTTAAGCTTTGTCTTGATGGATTCTTCCTTAAGTAACATCCGGTATGCTTTGTATCTCCTCGAGGATGAATGATCTTAGTTGAGACTGGATATGAAATTATATAAAACTATTGATCTTCAAGCTGAGTATAATATTCCAGATGGATTTTGAGTAAAGACTTTCATATATCTGGGCTCCTGTATAGAATCCCTTCTCAATTCCTGCTTAATTAGGCTTCGAAGCCAGGAGATTCCCTGATTAATTATACCTTGCGCTATTTTAGAATCTCTGATTTCTTCTGTGAAAACCCGCCTAATGTATTTCATAGAATTTCCCGATCGGCTCTGGTTTATAGTCTCCGGTTCCTCCTATGAAGACCCGTTCGGGTTACTTCACAGGATTTCCCGATCGACTTTTTCTCTAGAATAGTTTAGAGTCTCCGGTTCCTCCTATGAAGACCCGACCGAGTTACTTCATAGGATTTCCCGATCGACTTTTACTCTGAAATAGTTTAGAATCTCCGGTTCCTCCTATGAAGACCCGACCGAGTTACTTCATAGAATTTCCCGATCGACTTTGATTTAACTTGGTTTATAGTCTCCGGTTTCTCCTATGAAGACCCGTCCGGGTTACTTCATAGGATTTTCCCGATCGACTTTGGTTTGTCTTGATTTATAGTCTCCGGTGTTGGAGCAATCCCAATGGTCCGCGGGACCATGTGTTTTGGTGTTTGGGCAAAGGGTTTAAGTTAGGTTTACCCTCGTTATTTGATATGTGTACTTGAGTTGTGCAGGACTGCAGGTGACACATGTGACTCAAGTTGACGGCTTCGGGTCCGATGAAGGATGGCATTGAGGACAAGCCGCGGGCTTGAATGCATCTGAGGGATCATGGACAAGGCAGCATGGACAAGAGCCGAGGGAAGCGACTTCGAGGCATACGCGAAGGATGGCATTGGAAACAAGCCACGGGCTTGGATGCATCCGAGGGACGAGAGCCAAAGGAAGTAGGCTTGAAGGCAAGAGGTCAAAGCTGCAAAGAAGAGTCAAGTGAGTCGTGACGGTCCGAATGCGAGTGAAATGTACTCGGGATGGGAAACCCTAAGTTTAGGGTTGTACCAGTCGACTGGTGGTGAGCACAGAAGCATTCTGTGCCCGAAATGGCTGGGATCAGTCGACTGGTCATGGGACCAGTCGACTGATAGATAGCCGTTGGAGTGCCGTTGGGCTGGCACCAGTCGACTGGTGCATGGACCAGTCGACTGGTAACGGGCAAATCAGCAAGGCTGATTTCCCCAAGCTCTATAAGAAGGAGCTTGGGATGGCCGACCAACTTGACGAAATTAGACTTGGTTAAAGCCTAATTAGTAGTCACAAGAGTTCTCAAGTGCTTGTGTAATCCAAGAGGTCTTGGTGAGTTTGTGGTGAGGTTTCTCCACCCACAAGGAGTTGCTTGAGTAGCCGGAGTTTGCCGGGGGCTAATCCAACGAAGGATCAGGATCGTCCACCTTACGAACAGCCGTGGAGTAAGAGCATCATCTCCGAACCACGTAAATCGGCACGTGTTGGTTTGCTTGCTCTTTCTTGTTCTTTGTATTTGTATTTAGCTTTTGTATTTGTGTTTGTATTATTTGTATTCCGCTGCGCAACTAACAAATACGTAGAAAGCGAGCGATTTGGGGGTGCCGTCTATCCAACCCCCCTTCAAGCCGACCACCGATCCTCTAACAAGTGGTATCAGAGCGAGGACGCTCTCCATTGGACTAACCGCCAAGGAAGCACAAGATGACCGGCTTGATAGAACCGCCAAAGCTCGAAGGAGGAAGCTTATGGGACATCACCTTTTGGATGGTGAAGATGAAGAACTTCCTCGAGACGGATTGGGACACAATGATGGTCGTCGAGGAACCATTTGAAGTCCCAAGAGGCAAGAAAGGAAAGAAGCTCCGACCACGACATTGGACCGAGGAGCAAACCACACGATCGGAGGCAAATTCAAAGGTAATATCAATATTGATTGAAAATTTGCCTTCTAATGTGATAAATCGTGTAGGTGAATACGAGAACGCCCATGAGTTATGGAGCAAGATAAAGAAAGTTCTAGGAGAAGAACTTTTGCCTACACATGATAAGATAGAGCCCAAGGAGATGGGCTTAGTAGCTCAAGAAGAGGAGGAGGAGCAACCGGAATGTGATGAGCACTCAACTTCCGAGGAGGAGGAGAAGGATGAAGAAATGCCATCCATTAGTGTGGATGAGGAAACATCCTCAAAGGTTGAGGAAGAATCCAAGACAGTGAAGAAGAAGTCTTGGAAGTCAACCTAGTGAGTACCTCCACCGAAGCAAAGTCAAAAGATCACATCGTGTGCTTCGGGTGCAATGAAAAGGGACACTACAAGAGTAGGTGTCCTTTGGGTAAGAAAAAGGTATATCCTAAACTCAATTCAATTCATTTTGAATCTAATTTGAGTTGTAGGAAGAAGAAGGAGAAGAAGCACATTAGATGCTTCACGTGTGGAGAACTTGGACACTACCACACAAGATGCTCGAGGAAGGGAGAGTTCAAGAAGTTGGAGCATCTAAAGAAATGGGAGAAGAAGAAGAGAAGCAAGAGTCAAGGGGGAGCTTCAAGGGTAAGGGAGGTATACCCTAACTTGAAGGTTAATTCAAATTTAAACTCCTCCATGCATGCTAGGAAAAATAATGTTAATCATTATATGCCCATGCAAAATTTTGGATTTAGATATCATGATCGGAATAGGGTAAATGTGGATCATAACCCTAGGAAATCTATGCATGATAAATTTAGAAATGGTAGACCTAAGGAGACCCAAGGCATTAATCCCAAGAAGGGGAGACATATGCCTAGAAAGGGTAAGTCTAGGAATGTCCAAGGTGGACATGTTGACTCTAGGGTTAGAAACCTAGAGAAGGAGAATCAAGTTTTAAGGGGAAAGCTTGATAAGTTAGAACAATTCCTTAAGAGATTCACTATTGGATCTAAGGGATTAAATATGATGTTGGGTAGTCAAAGACCCAACAATGATAGATCGGGTTTGGGATAACGATCTAGTCCCTCCAAGGCTAATAAGAGATCATATGCTAGGGTGGCAAATGATCATGGCAAGGGAGAGTCCTCCAAGGCTAAGGGAAAGTCTTATGCTAGGGTTGCATATGACTATGGCAAGGAGAAGTCAATAAATGGCAAGGGAAAATCATTTAATGGTAAGAAGAAATTAACCAAGGACAAGGTGTCCAAGGTTAAGAAAGTTACGTTTGTAGGCCAAGTGTCACCGGGGGTGGATCGATGTGGCCTAGCCATTGTGGATGAGTCACCTAGGGAGATGGCTAAGGTTAAGAGCTCTAGGGGGAGCTCAAAGAGTCAATTTGGGACCCATGGCCAATGGATCTCAGGTGGGTTTTACTTGGGAGTCTAGAGGAGTCATGGAATGTGCCAAATGGTTTGAAGACTGATTTGAGTCTCAAACCTAGGGATTTGGCACACATGATTTATGTTTCATGCAAGAAATATGATATTTGGGGTCATATAGCATGATAATTGGTTTTGGATGTATAGATGCCATATAAACCAATGCTAGGGATGCATTGTGGGTTGGTATGGGCAAATACATCAAGAGGAAGCCAAAACTAGGACTTTAGGTCAATGTTCAATTGAACCATTTAGCTAGTTTTGGATTTTGTGTCAATCTTGGGATTGGTAATAGATACATTTTGTAATGTATTTTTTCCAAGTAGACAAGGGTACAATAGACCTGTCCACAAAATTTGGGAGTTTTTGGAGGTCTAGGGAATTTCTGGTGCATTTCTGAAGTTGGCCTAAAAAGGCTAATTTTTTCAGAAATAGGGTACCGGTCGACTGGTACAGATACTAGTCGACTAGTAACAGTGTTTTTCGACCACAGAATGGTTCTGTAAGGTTCTGTCGAAGGGGGCAGTCGACTGGCACTTGGGGCAGTCGACTGATACCAGTCTGAAACTGTTTTCAGCATTGGTATGTGACCATGTCAACTCGGTTAGATGTATGGGATCCAAGGGGGATTAATACATGAGTTTAGGGTCAGTTAGATGATAAGTTTTCAACAATTGGGATATTGTTGGAGAACTTTTTGGATGTTAGGCAAAGGGGGAGAAGTAAGGTTTAAATTGGGAAAACCTTACGTGCCTTTGCATAGGGGGAGCCTTGGGATAGGTTCTTAAAAAGCCCGTGGTAAAATCCTAGCTCATTGGGAGTTTAGGTGTAGGGGGAGCCTTGGGATAGGTTCTTAAAAATCCCGTGGTAAAATCCTAGCTCATTGGGGAGCTTAGGTGTAGGGGGAGCCTTGTGATAGGTTTCAATGCATGTTTGCATTTCCATTCGGCGGTTGCCAAGTGTGTAGCCTTGGCAACGTAAGTCCATTCGGCGGAGTAAGTCCAAGTGTGTAGCCTTGGCATCGTAAGTCCAGTGTATTAGCATGTTTATTTGCTATTTGTTTTCCCTAACTTAAACGTATTGCCAAACACCAAAAAGGGGGAGATTGTTGGAGCAATCCCAATGGTCCGCGGGACCATGTGTTTTGGTGTTTGAGCAAAGGGTTTAAGTTAGGTTTACCCTCGTTATTTGATATGTGTACTTGAGTTGTGCAGGACTGCAGGTGACACATGTGACTCAGGTTGACGGCTTCGGGTCCGATGAAGGATGGCATTGAGGACAAGCCGCGGGCTTGAATGCATCTGAGGGATCGTGGACAAGGCAGCAAGGACAAGGGCCGAGGGAAGCGACTTCGAGGTATACGCGAAGGATGGCATTGGAGACAAGCCGCGGGCTTGGATGCATCCGAGGGACGAGAGCCAAAGGAAGTAGGCTTGAAGGCAAGAGGTCAAAGCTGCAAAGAAGAGTCAATTGAGTCGTGAGGGTCCGAGTGCTGAGAGAAATGTACTCGCATGGGAACCCTAGGTATAGGGTTGTACCAGTCGACTGGTACTGGGATCAGTCGACTGGTGGTGAGCACAGAAGCTCTCTGTGCCCGAAATGGCTGAGATCAGTCGACTGGTCCTGGGACCAATTGACTGGTAGATAGTCGTTGGGGTGCCGTTGGGCTAGCACCAGTCGACTGGTGCAAGGACCAGTCGACTGGTAACGGGCAAATCAGCAAGGCTGATTTCCCCAAGCTCTATAAGAAGGAGCTTGGGATGGCCGGCCAACTTGACGAAATTAGACTTGGTTAAAGCCTAATTAGTAGTCACAAGAGTTCTCAAGTGCTTGTGTAATCCAAGAGGTCTTGGTGAGTTTGTGGTGAGGTTTCTCCACCCACAAGGAGTTGCTTGAGTAGCCGGAGTTTGCCTGGGGCTAATCCACCGAAGGATCGGGATCGTCCACCTTACGGACAGCCGTGGAGTAGGAGCATCATCTCCGAACCACGTAAATCGGCACGTGTTGGTTTGTTTGCTCTTTCTTGTTCTTTGTATTTGTATTTAGCTTTCGTATTTGTGTTTGTATTATTTGTATTCCGCTGCGCAACTAACAAATACGTAGAAAGCGAGCGATTTGGGGGTGCCGTCTATCCAACCCCCCTTCAAGCCGGCCACCGATCCTCCAACATCCGGTTCCTCCTATGAAAACCCGTCCGGGTTACTTCATAGGATTTTCCCGATCGACTTTGGTTTATAGTCTCCGGTTCCTCCTATGAAGACCCGACCGAGTTACTTCATAGATTTTCCTGATCGACTTTTGCTCTGAAATAGTTTAGATTCTCCGGCTCCTCCTATGAAGACCCGTTCGGGTTACTTCACAGAATTTCCCGATCGACTTTTTCTCTGGAATAGTTTAGAGTCTCCGGTTCCTCCTATGAAGACCCGACCGAGTTACTTCATAGAATTTCCCGATCGACTTTTGCTCTGGAATAGTTTAGAGTCTCCGGTTCCTCCTATGAAGACCCGACCGAGTTACTTCATAGGATTTCCCGATCGACTTTTACTCTGGAATAGTTTAGAGTCTCCGGTTCCTCCTATGAAGACCCGACCGAGTTACTTCATAGAATTTCCCGATCGACTTTGATTTAACTTGGTTTATAGTCTCCGGTTTCTCCTATGAAGATCTGTTCGGGTTACTTCATAGGATTTTCCCGATCGACTTTGGTTTGTCTTGGTTTATAGTCTCCGGTTCCTCCTATGAAGACCCGTCCGGGTTAGTTCATAGGATTTTCCCGATCGACTTTGGTTTATAGTCTCCGGTTCCTCCTATGAAGACCCGACCGAGTTACTTCATAGATTTTCCCGATCGACTTTTGCTCTTGAATAGTTTAGAGTCTCCGACTCCTCCTATAAAGACCCGTTCGGGTTACTTCACCGAATTTCCCGATCGACTTTTTCTCTGGAATAGTTTAGAGTGTCCGGTTCCTCCTATGAAGACCCGACCGAGTTACTTCATAGAATTTCCCGATCGACTTTTGCTCTGGAATAGTTTAGAGTCTCCGGCTCCTCCTATGAAGACCCGTTCGGGTTACTTCATAGAATTTCCCGATCGACTTTTTCTCTGGAATAGTTTAGAGTCTCCGGTTCCTCCTATGAAGACCCGACCGAGTTACTTCATAGAATTTCCCGATCGACTTTTGCTCTGGAATAGTTTAGAGTTTCCGATTCCTCCTATGAAGACCCGACCGAGTTACTTCATAGGATTTCCCGATCGACTTTTACTCTGGAATAGTTTAGAGTCTCCGGTTCCTCCTATGAAGATCCGACCGAGTTACTTCATAGAATTTCCCGATCGACTTTGATTTAACTTGGTTTATAGTCTCCGGTTTCTCCTATGAAGACTCGTCCGGGTTACTTCATAGGATTTTCCTGATCGACTTTGATTTAACTTGGTTTATAGTCTCCGGTTTCTCCTATGAAGACCCGTCCGGGTTACTTCATAGGATTTTCCCGATCGACTTTGATTTGTCTTGGTTTATAGTCTCCGGTTCCTCCTATGAAGACCCGTCCGGGTTACTTCATAGGATTTTTCTGATCGACTTTGGTTTATGGAAATATAAGATTTAGGCTAACCTCGTGTTGGCTCACACTTCCTTGAGGGGAGTTGAATATGACTCTTAGGATTTCCCCTTATTTTACTACTTGAAAAATAGAAAAAGAAAGATTCTTCTGATGCTTATCAATTTGCGTGAACCATATTTATTTCCTGGTATTTCCAATAATTGTGAACACATTTAAAGTAATATGATCAAATCAGGCTCGATAGGGTTGCAAATGATTAGCGCTCCAAGGGCGCTCCAAAATTCTTCCTTCAGCATCTTGGAGATAGTACGAGCTTGATGCGAGTTTTTCCATCACTTTATAAGGTCCTCCCCACTGTGGTGCCAACTTGCTGACATCCCCCATAGGCTTAACTCGCTTCCATACCAAATCTCCTACTTGGAAAAATCTGGGGATGACTCTTTTGTTATAGTTTTGTCTCATCCGCTGTCGATATGATATAAGACGAGTAGCCGCTTTATCTCTTATTTCCCCAATCAGGTCCAGCTCCATAAGTCGTCGGTCTCTATTATCCTCATCATACAATTGTCTTCTGTCTGATTCTACTCCTACCTCAATGGGGATTACTGCTTCTCCTCCATAGACTAATTGGAAAGGAGTAATTCCTGTAGCTTCACGAGACGTAGTACGATATGCCGAGAGAACACTGGGTAACTCATCTACCCAGCTACCTCCGACATGATCCAGCTTAGTTTTCAGGCCTCTAATAATCTCCCTATTAGTTACCTCTGCTTGACCATTGCTCTGCGGGTAAGCCACGGAGGTGAAGGCCTGGGTAATCCCATAACTGTTGCACCAGTCTAAAATCCTATCCCCTTGGAATTGTCTTCCATTATCAGAGACCAATTTATGAGGAATGCCAAACCTGCAGATTATATTTTTCCATAAAAATTTAATAACTGCATCTTCAGTAATTCGAGCAAGTGGTTCTGCCTCTACCCATTTAGAAAAATAATCCACTGCTACCAATAAGAATTTTCTCTGTGCAGCTGCCATAGGAAACGATCCTACTATGTCCATGCCCCACTGATCAAAGGGACATGCAACTATAGAGGTTCTCAATAACTGTGTAGGATGATGTGAGATATTTTGATGCTTTTGACAAGAAACACAAGTTCTCACCAGCTTGTTAGCATCTTCATGTAAAGTGGGCCAAAAATATCCTGCTAATAGAATTTTACGAGCCAAAGATCTTCCCCCTATATGACTACCACAGGAACCTTGATGCACCTCCTGTAAAATAAATTGTGTATCTTCTGTGCCCACACACTTGAGCAAAGGTCTGGAAAAAGCTCTTTTATATAATTGCTCTCCTACCATAGTATATTGAGTAGCTCGTTTCTTAAATACCCTGGCTTATTCTGTATCTTTCAGAAGAAGACCTTGTTGTAAATATAATATGATTTGAGCTCGCCAATCACCCTGAATTTCTATATCGGTTTGTCTTTCAATACAGGAGATTAACAGAGTCTGTTCCACTGGTCGATCAAGATTCCATGGCACTACAGCAGAGGCTAATTTAGCTAATTCATCGGCCACCTGATTCTCAGATCGAGGAATTTTTTGTATGCTCACATCTTGAAATTGAGCCTTCAATTTATCGAATGCTTCAGCATATAACTTAAATCTGTCATTATTGATTTCGAAATTACCTGATAATTGTTGGGCTGCTAGCTGAGAATCAGAATATATAAGGACTCGAGCTTCCCCTACATGCCGAGCAGCTTGCAAGCCGGCTATTAGAGCTTCATATTCAGCCTCATTGTTGGTAGCTCTGTAATTTAACCTGATGGAGAGTTGAAGTCTGTCTTCTTTTGGGGATATAAGGAGGATACCAATTCCGCTGCCTTGTCTAGTTGAAGAGCCATCTACATAAATCTTCCAGATATCTTCTTCTTCCGGGCCTTGAACCTCTATGATGAAATCTGCTAGAGCTTGCGCCTTGATGGCTGAGCGGGGTTGATATTGGATGTCATATTCCCCAAGCTCGGTTGTCCATTTGATTAACCGTCCCGATGCCTCTGGGTTGAGTAACACCCGTCCAAGAGTGCTATTAGTTAAGACAATAATCTCATGTGCCAAGAAATATGGGCGCAACCTCCGAGCAGTCAATATTAGAGCATAAGCTAATTTTTCTAGTGTAGTGTATCTACACTCAGCTCCTTTTAATAAATGACTAGAAAAATATACAGGTTGTTGCTCTTTTCCTTCTTGCCTGACTAATACAGAGCCCACGACGTTTTCATTAGCCGACAAATATACCCACAGAGTCTCTCCTACTATAGGTTTAGCCAATACAGGGAGAGTAGCCAAATAGTCTTTCAATTCTTGGAAAGTTTTATCACACTCTTCATTCCATTGAAACTTATTAGCCTTTCTGAGTATTTTAAAGAAGTGAAAACTACGATCAGCTGATCTAGAAATAAATCTAGACAAAGCTGTGATTCGTCCTGTCAATCTTTGAGCTTCCCTCATGTTGCGTGGTGGCTCCATGTTCTGTAATGCCTTGACCTTGCTTGGGTTGGCTTCTATCCCCCGTTTGGACACCATGTATCCCAGGAACTTTCCTCCCTTCGCGCCGAATAAACATTTGCTGGGATTCAACTTGAGCCCATATTGTCTTAGAGTCTTGCAAGTTTCCTCTATATCCCTGCATAGATCAGCAGCTTGAAGAGATTTAATTAAGATGTCATCAATATATACTTCCATATTCCTACCAATCTGCTTCTGGAAAACCTTATTCATAAGCCTTTGATAAGTTGCTCCTGCATTTTTTAGTCCAAAGGGCATAACATTATAGCAATAAGTGCCTTCAGATGTTATAAAACTGACCTTTTCTTAATCCTCTTTGGCCAAAGGAACTTGATGATAACCTTGATAAGCGTCTAACATAGAGATATATTCGCATCCGGCGGTGGAGTCAACAAGCTGATCAATTCTAGGTAATGGATAATAATCCTTCGGGCAAGCTTTGTTGAGATCCCGGAAGTCAATACAGACTCGCCATTTATTTCCTGGTTTAGAAACTAACACCACATTAGCTAACCAACTTGGGAACTGTATTTCTCTAATGTATCCTGCCTCCATAAGTTTGGTAATCTCTTCTTTGATGATTTGATTTTGTTCTGCACTAAAACTCCTTTTTCTTTGCATGACCGGGCGGGCATCCGGGAAGACATGCAAGGAATGTTCCATGACAGCAGGAGAAATGCCCGAAACTTCTTTGGGAGTCCAGGCAAATACATCATTATTCTTTTTCAGACATTGCACCAATTCAGCTTTAAGATCAGGATCAAGATCGGCCGCAACATAGGTGGTAGATTCTGGCCGTCCAGTTTGGATCTGGACTTCTTCCTTTTCTTCATAAACCAGGACGGGCTACTTTTCCCGAATGGCATTAACTTCCATTCTTTGAATTTTCCGAGCGGTGTTAGCCTCAGTCCGAATGATTTCTACGTAACATTTGCGGGCTGTCTTCTGATCGCCTCGCACCTCTCTGACTTGGTCCTCCACAGGAAACTTAATCTTCTGACAAAAAGTAGAAACGACCGCCCTAAACTCATTCAAGGCAGGCCGACCCAGTATTACATTATAAGAGAGGGCGCCCACCACCATGAAATAAGATCTCCTGGTTCTCATTAAGGGTTCCTCCCCTAGAGAAATGGCCAACTTCATTTGACCTAAAGGTTGTACCTCATTGCCTGTGAATCCATATAGAGGAGTAGCAATCGGTTGAAGCTCGCTTGGATCAATTTGCAGTTGATCAAAAGCCTTCTTGAATATAATGTTGACGGAGCTGCCCGTGTCTATGAAGGTACGAGCGATGGCGTAGTTGGCTATCACAGCTTTGATGATCAATGCGTCGTCGTGAGGTATCTCTACCCCCTCCAGATCTTTGGGCTTATTTTGAGCCGAGCGACATGCTCTTTGCTGCAACCCACCGCATGAATCTCCAATCTTCGGCATGTGCTTTTCGCTCTGTTAGAATCCCCATCGGTCCTCCTACTATCATGTTAATATTGCCCCGGCAGACATTGTTTCTATTCTCTTCCAGTCGGGTTGGTAGCTTTGGTTGGACCTAGGCTGGAGCTTGCTCCCAGTCTGCTGGCGGTGGAGGTGTTCTTTAGCGCTACCCTGCCTCTCGTCGATTTCTCCTGGGCGTCCTGTTCGACTTGCGATAATTCAAACAAAACAGTCATCAGTATGATGACTGCTAGTTTTATGATAAGTGCACCATCTTCTCGGTGCCTCTGGCTGCATCTCTACATGTTGTACAGCTTGCGGACGATAATCCGGTTGTCGATGGTGTGGATGAGTTATTCTAGGCCCTCTTGGTGGGGGCACGGGGGTCGGAGCCTTCTCCTTAGTATGAGTAGGGGAAGAGGGAACATCTTCTTTCCTACGAGTAGCTTGGGCTTCTTCTACGTTAATGAACTCAGTAGCCCGTTCAATTAAGGAATCAAAATCAACAGGAGGATTTCTTACCAAATCTTTAAAGAAATCATTATCATTTAAACCCTGAGAGAAAGCACTTACTAATATTTCAGTAGTAGCATTAGGTACATCTATAGCTACCTGATTGAACCTTTTGATATATGCCCGGATGGATTCTTTAGACGTTTGCTTAATTGAAAATAGACTCCATGGGGTCTTATGATACCTTTTGTTGCTGGAGAAATGATGTAGAAAGACTTTCTTGAAATCCTTAAATTTTCGAATAGATTTCTCAGGTAACCTTTTGAACCAGCGTTGTGCTGCTCCCCCAAGAGTAGTGAGAAACATCCGACACTTTACTCCGTCGGAGAATTGTTGCAACAAGGCTACATTCTCAAATTTCAACAAGTGATCTTCTGGATCTGTCGTCCCAGTATATTCTCCAATTTGAAGATTTTGATATTGCTTAGGAAGCGGGTCATCTAATACACTTTGTGAGAATGGAGAGATGACCTTCTCTGGTGAGCTATCACTAGTCATCATTTTGATTTTACGCTTTTCTCTGTCTGGTGCTTCGCCAGAGGATTCTTGGAACACAGGCCTCTTTCCCCCTGGATCCAAGGGAGTGCGAAGGAAGGCTCGGGGATGCCTAGTTGGAGAAACAGTAGCTGGAGGAAAATATACATGTTCTTCTTCTTCTAGCTCCTTTCCTTTCCGATGCTCGGTGGTCGATATCGCTGGATGATGAGTCGTCGGCAGAGTGGCCCCAGTATGAGCTTGTAATTGTTGTTGCTGTTGCTGTAGGGCTTTCTGAACATGAGAATTAATGAGGAGATCCAAATCCTCACGACTGATAGTAAGTAGGTTCGACTTCCCAGCCTCTTCCATCACGTAGTCTCAGATTCAGGTGAAATTTCCCACAGACGGCGCCAAATTTGATCCTGTCTGAGAAGCTGACCGCAACGGAGATCCGGAAGAAAGAAACCCACCGTGTTGATGAAGAACAACGCTGATAAAACCTCGATCCGAGAAACCCAAAGCGGATCGGGAGAAAACTAGAACCACCGAAGGAAATCTGATAAGTAGGGAGGAATCCCAGTCCGAGGGGGAGAACGCAGGACTTCCCAAGCTTCCAAGACCCCCTGCACACAAGAGACCAGCCAACACTATCATCAATGACCCAAGACCGGGGTGGGAATCCCTGGCTAGGCCCTCCGACGCTCAAGTTAGTGATTTCTCTTGATGTGAAGGAAGAAAGAAAGAAGATGAACAGTAGTTAGGAAATTAGGGTTGTGAAAATACACGATGATGTGAACTTACCTAGCCAACGGAGAGGATTCCCCCTTTTATACCACTTCATATAACCTCCGTAATCATGAAGTGGACCCCGGTTTGTTAAAATTCGTTATGAGATGATGTCAGGTGTGTACTTGCGAAAGATGATTTTTAAGGAATTTTTTTTGTACCCCAGATGTACCTTCTTTGTCGTTTAGCACCTGCAAGATAACCTGAAAACATATTTCCCGCCGAAAAATATATAACACTTGTCATGAATTATTTTATATAACACCTGTCATGAATTATTTTATTTAACACCTCCTTGTTATGTTACAAAATAACAATAAGCTGCCTTTTATTCAACATGCTTCTAAGACATTGATTGAATGATCTTTATTAACTATCTACTTGAAAGAATATTCCCGACCGATATTAATCTATCCTTATCCTAAGGGTATGTAACGACCGATGATGACCTACCTTTACCTTGAAGACATGTCCTGACCGATATTATCCTACCTTTATTTGGAAGGTATGTCTCGACCGATATTAGCCTATCTTTGTTCTAAAGGCATGTCCCGGCCGATATTGGCTTATTTTCATCCAGAAGGTATGTCCTGATCGATATTATCCTACCTTTATTCGGAAGGTATGTCTTGACCACTATTGGCCTATCTTTGTTCGGAAGATATGTACCGGCCAATATTGTCCTGTCCTCTTCGGCAAGGTATATCCCGACCGATATTAGCCTATCTTTGCTCTAAATGCATGTCCCAGTCGATATTGGCTTATTTTCATCCAGAAGGTATGTCCTGATCGATATTATCCTACCTTTATTCGAAAGGTATGTCTTGACCACTATTGGCCTATCTTTGTTCGGAAGATATGTACCGGTCGATATTGGCCTGTCCTCTTCGGCAAGGTATATCCCGACCGATATTAGCCTATCTTTGCTCTAAAGGCATGTCCCCGCCGATATTGGCTTATTTTCATCCAGAAGGTATGTCCTGATCGATATTATCCTACCTTTATTCGGAAGGTATGTCTTGACCACTATTGGCCTATCTTTGTTCGGAAGATATGTACCGGCCGATATTGGCCTGTCCTCTTCGGCAAGGTATATCCCGACTGATATTAGCCTATCTTTGTTCTAAAGGCATGTCCCGGCCGATATTGGCTTATTTTCATCCAAAAGGTATGTCCTGATCGATATTATCCTACCTTTATTCGGAAGGTATGTCTTGACCACTATTGGCCTATCTTTGTTCGGAAGATATGTACCGACCGATATTGGTCTGTCCTCCTTCGGCAAGGTATATCCCGACCGATATTAGTCTATCTTTGTTCTAAAGGCATGTCCCGGCCGATATTGGCTTATTTTCATCCAGAAGGTATGTCCTGATCGATATTATCCTACCTTTATTAGGAAGATATGTCTCGACCGATATTGGCCTACCTTTACCTTGAAGACATGTCCTGGCCGATCTTGTTCTACCTTCATTCAGAAGGTATGTGTAACGCCCCGACTCGGGTGGGCCCCACTCGAACCGAACCGGGAACGCTACCTGAATTGCCCATCGGGTTGACGACTAGCTCCACAGACCACCGGAGATCCTTTCAGCGTGCTTTGTCCTCACTCGCACGCACCCTGGAAAACTTCCCAGGAGGTCACCCATCCTCAGATTTCTCCAAGCCAAGCACGTTTAACTTTGGAGTTCTTTGAGTTTGGGCTTCCGAAAAGGAAGGTGCACCTTGGTGATATGGATAGTACCATCTAACCTTTTAAGCCATACTTAACTAGAATCTCAGAACCGGGGTATTACAATCACCCCCACTTAAAGACACAACGTCCTCGTTGTGTAACCATGAATCATACCACAAACAAATCCCAGAATCTCCCTCGCTAGGTGGTGCCCTAGGTGCTCCTACCACAGGCGCACTCACGGTCGCAAGGTCGCTCTGATACCATCTGTAACGCCCCGGCTCGGGTGGGCCCCACTCGAACCGAACCGGGAACGCTACCTGAATTGCCCATCGGGTTGACGACTAGCTCCACAGACCACCGGAGATCCTTTCAGCGTGCTTTGTCCTCACTCGCACGCACCCTAGAAAACTTCCCAGGAGGTCACCCATCCTCAGATTTCTCCAAGCCAAGCACGCTTAACTTTGGAGTTCTTTGAGTTTGGGCTTCCGAAAAGGAAGGTGCACCTTGGTGATATGGATAGTACCATCTAACCTTTTAAGCCATACTTAACTAGAATCTCAGAACCGGGGTATTACAGTATGTCTTGACCACTATTGGCCTATCTTTGTTCGGAAGATATGTACCGGCCGATATTGGCCTGTCCTCCTTCGACAAGGTATATCCCGACCGATATTAGCCTATCTTTGTCCTGAAGGTATGTCTCGGTCGTTACTGGCCTACCTCCTTTGATTCTTTCTTCCTTTTCTTTCCTCATCTGGTGACCCATAAAACCTAACCCATATCAGTTAGGAAGGCGAGATAAAACATCAGTTATTATATTTTCCGTTCCCTTCTTGTAAACGATTTCATAATCATATCCTAAAAGTTTCTTGATCCATTTTTGTTGATCCATATTTGAGATATGTTGATCCAAGATGAACTTAAGACTCTTATGGTCAGTTCGTATTTGAAAGCGTCGGCCAAGAAGATAGGGTCTCAATTTTGTAACGGCATGTATGATAGCCAACATTTCCTTGTCATAAATTGACATCTGTTGATGTAGAGGAGATAGTGCCTTGCTAGTAAAAGCTAATGGTTGTCCTTCTTGCATAAGTACTGCTCCGATTCTAACTCCAGATGCATCGTCTTCAATGACAAATTGCTTATTGAAATTAGGTAGTGCAAGAACTGGTGTTGTTGTCATAGTCTCCTTTAAATTTTGAAATGCATTTTCTGCTTCTCGACACCATATAAATGCATCTTTCTTTAACAAAGCCATTAGTGGAGCGCTAATCTTTCCATAATTTTTTACAAATTTACGATAATAACCTGTGAGACCCAGAAAACCACGTAATGCCTTGATATTTTTTGGGGTGGGCCACTCCTTCATAATTAGCACCTTTGAGGGATCAGTAGCTACTCCTTTTTGGCTTACAATATGACCAAGGTATTCCACCTTAGTTGTCCCAAAGCTACACTTAGATCTTTTCACAAAAAGAGAATGCTCACGTAAAAGAGTGAGTACTTTATAAAGGTGATGCAAATGATCTTCGAATGATGAACTATAAACAAGGATATCATCAAAGAAAATCAAAACAAACTTACGGAGATAAGGCCTGAAAATATCGTTCATCAAACTTTGGAATGTAGAAGGTGCATTAGTTAAACCGAAAGGCATGACTAAAAATTCATAATGACCATCATGAGTCCGAAAGGCTATTTTTGGAATGTCCGGCTGATAGATCCTTATCTGATGAAAGCCTGAGCGAAGATCCAATTTTGAGAAGAATGAGGAACCTCCTAGTTCATCAAGTAATTCATCAATGATGGGGATGAGATACTTATCTTTCACTGTAATTTTATTGAGTGCCCGATAATCTACACACATTCGCCAACTTCCGTCTTTCTTTCGCACAAGCAGTACTGGAGAAGAATATGGGCTTACACTTGGGCGAACAATACCAGCTTGAAGCATCTCTTGTACAATCTTCTCAATTACCTCCTTCTGTATGTAAGGGTAGCAATAAGGTCTAACATTTGCTGGTTCACTCCCCGGTATTAGAGGTATACGATGATCATGTGAACGTGATGGAGGAAGTCCCTTTGGCTCAGCAAATATCATAGAAAATTTAGAAAGAAGTGCCTCTAATTCTGGAGGGGTATATGGGGTACCTTTAGGATCCTTTTTGATGGAGAGTTGCATGACAAAAATGGAGCAATCTTTCTTTAATAACTGCTCTGCCTGATAACTACTGATTGATGTGATAGTATCTTGTCTCTTGCCTCTGATGCAAACTTCTTTTCCTTGATCTTGGAAGCGCATTGTTAGTTGAGAGAAATTCCATATTATGTCTCCTAATGTTCTCAACCATTGTGCTCCAAGTACAACATCACATCTATCTAGGGGTAGAAGAAAATAATCTGTGATTAATTCATAATTTGATAAGAAAATTTTAATACCTTCGCATTTTCCTGGACTTGTAAGTGATCTTTCATCCGCCACCTTAACATCAAATGTAGATGCTCGCTCTATTTTTTGTTTAAGCCTTCTTGCTAAGGTTGAGTCTAGAAAATTATTGGTGCTTCCTGAATCTATAAGTATCATTACTGGTTGCTTTTTAATGAATCCTTTTACCTTCATTGTTTGCAGAGTTTGTAGTCCTTCTAAGGCATGTACTGATATTGCCATAGAATCATCTTGTACTTCGTTGATATTATCTTGTGTTTCACCTTCATCGAAATCATCTTCTTCCTCAGAGTTCTCTATTGGTTCAATCATCAGTATCCTCTTTTGCTTGCATTGATGACCACAATGCCACTTTTCATCGCAATGCCAACATAATCCCTTTGTCATCCTTTCCTTGATCTCTTCTTTTGTCAATCTACGGGGTGTTGAATAATGTGATGGGTTTTCACGAATTACCTTATTATTTCTTCTTCCTTCCTCATTGATCTTCTCTTCTTGTAGTCGTGCAAAGGATAAGACAGCCTTCATTGTGCGGGGTTGATTCATTTTTACTTCTCGTCGTATATCAAGGCGAAGTCTTTCAATAAAAGTGCCCAGTAGTTTCTTTTCTGACCAATCATGAGTTCGATTAGAGAGTCGCTCGAATCTCCCTTGGTACTCTAGTACAGTTGAAGTCTGTCAAATTTTGGCCAATTCTCCATCAACATTCTCATAACCGGAGGGACCAAATCGATTGATGAGTTCTTCTTTGAATTCCTCCCATTTTGGAGGTCCATGGCATGCTTCAAGCCAGTCATACCATTGGATGGCATCACCTTCAAGATTTATAGATGCTAGTTCTACCTTTGCATTGTCTGATGTGCTGTGGAAGAGAAAATATTTTTTAGCCCTTGAAATCCATCCAATCGGATCGTTGTTCTCCCAGCGAGGAAATTCCACCTTCATACGTGGATGGTTGTGCTCTCGATCTTCATTTGAGTTTGCTCCTTGGTCATATTGTTGTTGTCGAGACTGCTGATTTATTCCCCTTTTGATTAGTATGCTTGAGCTGGAATCTGCTTCTAAACGATCCTTCAATTCTTGCACTATTGTGACCAACGATACCATAGTTTTTTCGAGTTTATCCATCCTTGTCTCGTGCTTAGCTTCAAATTCCAGAGCCCATTTGGCGTCAGGATGAGATCCTCCGGTCATCATGTCAGAGTGAGTTTTCTTCTCTTGAAGTCGGGTTAAAACCATGCACTTGTTGAAGTTGCTGCAAGATACTATAGGACGAAGATGAAGTGAACCGGCTCTGATACCAAGTTGATAGGAACCCGGGGGCCTATCACGTGAAAAAATCAGAAGAGAAAGGGAAAAGGGGATAGGGTGATCGCTTCGAGGGGATCAACCTCCAATAATCAAACGAAATTGATTAATTAAAAGGGAAATTACCTGTCTTCCAAAGTTACATAACGTCTCTTTAAATAGAGACCTAAACTACCTTTTCAAAAGAAAAGGTCTAAAAGAAAAATAAAATAAAACTACATTTTCAAAAGAAAAGGTCTAAAAGAAAAATAAAAAAAAATACATTTTCAAGAGAAAATGTCTTATTAAAACTTATCTAGAATAAAAAAGAAAAAGTCTAAAACTTATTTTAAAAAGGAAATAGAGTTAAAGGATTTAAAAGGAAATAAAGTTAATGGATTTATTTGAATAAATCCATTAAAGGATCTTATCATGGCCATGGGAGACTCCTGCTTTTCCAAGATCACAGCGCGGCCACTGCCGCGGCCAAAGCATCGCACGACAGGAGTTGGCAATAGTGACTCCTATTCTACTTCCTGCTTCTAGTAGCTTGAATAATTTTCTTATGTTTGATTTTTAAAACGCATTGATGCCATTCCACAATTGAATTACTTTCCTATTCTCTAGCTACTAACATATTTATCCTGATTTTGTTCTTAATCATGTGATGATATATAGGTGGTTCATTTTCGATTGTTAGAGAAGCCAACAAAAGAACATTTTAGCATAGAGTTGTAAGTGCTCAATCTTTATTATGTGCCTTTTGTTTATTGCAATGGGTTTGGTGTACATGATTCAACTCTATGTGGATCTGATAATTCTTTTGCTTTTGTAAAGGTCAAAGCTTGATTCATATGATACTGTTGTAGAAAAAGTAGCATACCAACTTGGTCTGGATGATCCATCAAAAATCCGACTTACACTGTGTTGGTGCGGGAAGCATCCGACGATCGAACTCGTGTTTTGATAACGACAAAGAATTCAAAGTTAAGATGTTTTTTAGTCTAACAAGTCTACTTGAGGATTTCAGGAAAGTCCTAGCTGCAGTTAGGCAAAGGGAAAACCCTAGGGGGCGGTAACCCTAGGTCATAGGGGGTGGTAACCCTATGCGGAAAGTCTTGGCAGGTCGATGGCTTCAGGCAAAAGTCCTAGGGGGTGGTAACCCTAGGTGAAAAGTCCTGGTGTCGCGAACCAGGTGAAAGACTGGACTAGCCGGGGAAGCGGATGTCCAGCAGAAAGTCCGGAAGCATCGAAAGTCTAGTCGATCCGGAGGATCGACCGCAACATGTAAATCTCCCGAGTGGAGTAGGTGAGGATGCGTTCCCCGCAGAGGGAACAGTAGGCGTCGAGTCGACCTACGACTTCCGGATGGGAATCCAAAGTCAGACTCGGACAGTCCGAAGACTGTCAATTATTATTTACTATGTTTTATCGTATTCTAACACTGTCTTGCAGGGTATTTTGCTCGGACTAACCTTTGTTTGCAGTGAGGAGCCTGAAAAGGCCGTCCGGCGCCTGACAGTCCGGCGCCCGGACCAAACTTTATCCTCGCCACTTCGCCACGTGGAGCATCCCGTTGGTTGGGCACGTCACACCTGTGCGCCGAACCGCATATAAAAGGAGGGTTGAGGTGCAGCTTCAAATATACAACAATTATCTAAGCAATCTCCTTGCGACAAGCTGCTAACAACTCAATCCAGAAGTGCTGCAACGACACCCCGACAACCCGGAGCTTCGGATTTAATCTTTTTGTTGTCGGTATAATCTTTTTACAGCTTTGAATTGTAATTAGTTTGTAATACTCTTAACGAACTTATAGTTGTTGCCCACCGAAAGCGATCAAGGATCGCGGGCCTTCGAGTAGGAGTCGTCACAGGCTCCGAACGAAGTAAATCCACTGTGTTCATCTGCTTGTATTTCTTTCATTTCCGCTGCGTTTTTACTCGAGTGTTTTACGATTTCGATAATCGAACGAAATAGCCACGAGCGCTATTCACCCCCCCCTCTAGCACTTCTCGATCCAACAATTGGTATCAGAGCGGGGTAGTCTTGAATCAGTGCAACCACTATTCAAGACAAGTTTTTTGTGGTTTTGTTCGGAATCGATTAGAATTTAGCCTCATAGCTATATTCTAATCTCTTTTTACGAATCGATTTTCTGCTCAAAGCTGGTCAATACCACTTGAGCCTGTTATTTTTTCCTTCCTCCCGCACTACTAATCCAAGACTTAGTCTTGGAATAGATCTTGTTGTTTCTGTTTTTTTTTTAGATCTAAATGGCCCAACAAGAAGGATTTAGCACCGTTCGTCCCCCATTATTTTCCGGAGAAGACTTCGGATATTGGAAGGGGCGAATGGAAATTTATCTAAAGATCCAGTTCGACACCTGGATGATCGTGAAAACAGGATTGCAACTACCAACTGGTACAGACGGTAAGCCTACATCCTGTGAAAACTGGGAGCCAGCATTTATCAAAAAGGTGGAAGCCGACGCCAAAGCCACCTGCACAATCCAGTGCGGCCTTACCAAAGAAGAGCTCAATAGAGTCGGTCCATTCTCCTCCGCAAAGGAACTATGAGAGAAACTGATCGAACTACACGAGGGCACCTCAGAAACCAAGGTGAGTAAACGTGATTTGTTACTAAATAAACTATATAATTTGAAAATACAGGAAGGCGAGACGGCAAGTTCTTTGCACGCCCGAATTCAAGATATCCTGAATTCTCTACATGGAATCGGACAGAAGGTAGAAAACAGAGATATAATAAGGTATGCCCTTAACTCATTCCCTAGGAGTACACTATGGGCATCAATGGTAGATGCCTATAAAGTCTCTAAGGATTTGTCCTCCTTGAAATTAGATGAATTATTTAGCGAATTCGAACTCCATGAACAAACTAATGCACAGCCATCCGAGAAAGGGATTGCTTTGGTTGCAGGAACGAATCGAACACGGGAATCAAGAGGACGGCAAAAAATTGACTCAGAAGATTCAGAAGATGAACTGACCAGCGAACTTGTGAATCTTGTAAAGAAGCTCTACAAGAAGAAGAAGGGCTTCAACAAGAAAGATCTAAAGAAGGCAGTCCAATCCAGGGAGGCCGAACAAAACTCCAAGGTGAAGTTCGAAGTCACATGTTACGGGTGTAACCAGAGAGGGCATATCAAGGCCAACTGTCCCAACCAAAAGGAGGCCAAAAAGCAAAGAAGAAAGAAGGCCCTAAAGGCAACCTGGGACGAATCTTCTTCGGAGGACGAAGATGACGAACTCGACTAAACGAGTTTACTCGCATTGATGGCCCGGGACCAGATCATCGAATCCGAAAGCGAGTCAGAAGCCTACTCCGAGCAAAGCCACGGATCCGCATCCGTTTCCGAAGGGCCAGACTCCGCTGTAAGTATTCCTAGGCTTAATAATTTAGTCAATTATTTACTTCGCAAATTAGCCAAGTCAAATTTGAAAATTAAGTCACTTTTAAAAGAAGTAACCATTCTTAAAGGAGTAACTAACTCAAAATCTTTAACTGAAGACTCAACTCAAGTACAACAACTTGAGAAAGAAAATTCAAATCTGAAAAATCAGTTAAATGATTTAAAAATTACTTTAGAAAAGTTCTCTCTGAGCTCCAAGAATTTGGATCTAATTCTTGGGACACAAAGAGCCGTCTACAATAAGACTAGGCTAGGATATAAAAGTAAAAAGAAATATAAATCGTATTTATCCTTAATAAACAAACAAAGTAGTAAATCAGTCCAAGCATGGGTCCCCAAGTCCAAATTGATAAATCAAAGTGGACTTGGCCAATACTGGGTTCCGAAAGATCAAATATACTTCCTCGACAGACCATATCGAGGTCGTGATCCAGGGAAAGCTAAAATGAAAACGATCAAAATTCAAAATTCGAAATTAAATTAAAAATCTAAGATCAAAATTCAAATTTGAAATTAAATTAAAAATCTAAAATCAAATTCAAAATTCAAAATTCAAAATTAAATTTAAAATCTAAAATCATTTTCTAAATTCAAAATTCGAAATTAAAAATCAAAATTATAAATGAAAAATAGAACGAGGGTCCAAACTAGCTGGCACCTCTAACTGAACTACCCGACAGGGTAACTGAACCTAATTTACCCGGAATGGGTAAGACAAGAATGGATTACCCGGCAGGGTATTTAAGGTTAGATTAAAACGGGATAAGTTTAACTTGAACCACAGTACTGGTGAAGTTTTTGGATGATAGTACGTTAGGGAAACTTGGGCATCGCATGTCTAGGAAGATATGGCTTCGACCTGGTGCATTTGGCCAAGTGGAACTGACCGAAGCTACCCTTAAATGGATCCTAACTAGTTAGACCAAGTTTTAGTATTAAGTTCAATGGGTAGGACTATTTGGAAAACCTCAAAGGCATGGTTACTTTAATGAGCTCCTTGTGACTCACCATAGCCCAGAAGTTTATCCAAAGAATGCTTACTTGTTGAATCCAAAGCTAAACCTGAATCTAACACAAGACTAAACAAAACCCTTAAATTGAACCTCAATTCATCTCACAAAAATTATAGGATTCCCTGATTGAGAAATTAGATCGGGTGAGATGACTAAGTAATTTCAAAATTATTTTAAACAACTTAAATTTCAAAATTATTTTAAAAACTTAAATTTCAAAATTATTTTAAAAACTTAAATTTCAAAATTATTTTAAACAACTTAAATTTCAAAATTATTTTATAAACTTAAATTTCAAAATTATTTTAAAAACTTAAATTTCAAAATTATTTTAAAAACTTAAATTTCAAAATTATTTTAAAAACTTAAATTTCAAAACTATTTAAATTATTTTAAAAACTTAAATTTCAAAATTATTTTAAAACTTAAATTTCAAAATTATTTTAAAAACTTAAATTTCAAAATTATTTTAAAAACTTAAATTTCAAAATTATTTTAAATATTAAATTTCAAAACTATTTTAAAAAACTTAAATTTCAAAATTATTTTAAACAACTTAAATTTCAAAATTATTTTAAACAACTTAAATTTCAAAATTATTTTAAAAACTTAAATTTCAAAATTATTTTAAAAACTTAAATTTCAAAATTATTTTAAACAACTTAAATTTCAAACTTATTTTAAACAACTTAAATTTCAAAATTATTTTAAAAACTTAAATTTCAAAATTATTTTAAACAACTTAAATTTCAAAATTATTTTAAAAACTTAAATTTCAAAATTATTTTAAAAACTTAAATTTCAAAACTATTTTAAAAACTTAAATTTCAAAATTATTTAAAAACTTAAATTTCAAAACAATTTTAAAAACTTAAATTTCAAAATTATTTTAAACAACTTAAATTTCAAAATTATTTTAAAAAATTAAATTTCAAAATTATTTTAAAAACTTAAATTTCAAAATTATTTTAAACAACTTAAATTTCAAAATTATTTTAAAAACTTAAATTTCAAAATTATTTTAAAAACTTAAATTTCAAAACTATTTTAAAAACTTAAATTTCAAAATTATTTTGAACAACTTAAATTTCAAAATTATTTTAAAAAAACTTAAATTTCAAAATTATTTTAAAAACTTAAATTTCATAATTATTTTAAAAACTTAAATTTCAAAATTATTTTAAAAACTTAAATTTCAAAATTATTTTAAAAACTTAAATTTTAAAATTATTTTAAACTTAAATTTCAAAATAATTTTAATACTTAAATTTCAAAATTATTTTAAAACCTAAATTTCAAAATTATTGTTATCTTGAATACAATAGAATAGAAAATTTAAGGAGACAATAAACATAGTGTCTGCTTCAATCACGCTATCTTTAAATCCATTAAAAAGAAACCAATTCAACTACTTCATGTGTAGGAATTGGATCAATGGATGTTGGATAGTGGATGCTCCAGACATATGACTGGAGACAAGTTGAAGTTTACCAAACTCAAGTACAAGAGTCTAGGATCAGTTGCATTCGGCAACAATGGTAAACTTAAAGTAATAGGAAAAGGTAATATTGAACTTAGTTCCGATTTCATTATTCGAAATATTTTATTGGTTGACAATTTTAACTTTAATTTACTAAGTATAAGTCAATTGTGTGACAGTGGATATCTAGTTACTTTCGATAAATCCGGATGTCTAGTTAAAAATATTGAAAATCCAGAAATTAAACTTAAGGGACTTAGAAAAAATAACATCTACACAATTAATTTATCAATATCCTCTATAAAGTGTCTTCTGACACAACAAGAGGAAACCCAACTGTGGCACAGAAGGCTGGGTCACACACACACAAGACTTATTTCAAGAATAAGTCAAAATGGTCTAGTTAGAGGTTTGCCCAAATTAAAATTTATTGAAATTCAATCTGTGATGCATGTCAAAAAGGAAAACAAACCAAGTCAACCCATAAGTCAACTAACCTAGAGAGATCCAACACCATACTTGAGCTCCTTCACCTTGATCTATTTGATTCACATGGAGCCAAATCACTAAACAAGAACCAATATTGCTTAGTAATAATTGATGACTACTCCAGGTACACTTGGGTAAAATTTCTAAAAACAAAAGATGAAACCTATGAAATATTTAGTAATTTTTGCAACTTAACGGAAAATGAAAAAGATACTAAAATTAAAAGAATAAGAAGTGATCACGGAGGGGAATTTGAAAATCATAAGTTCACCCAATTTTGTAAAATAAATGGATACCAACATGAATTCTCATGTCCTAGAACCCCCCAACAAAATGGACTAGTAGAACGTAAAAATAGGACACTACAAGAAGCCGCTAGGACAATGTTAAACGAATATGAGTTAAGTCACCAATTTTGGGCTGAAGCAATAAATACGACAAATTATATTCAAAACAGAATTTTAATAAACAAATATCACAACAAAACACCGTATGAACTCTACTATCATAAAATTCCCAATCTAAATTATTTAAAAGTATTTGGTTGTAAAGTTCACATTTTAAATACTAAAGATTACTTAGGAAAATTTACACCCAAATCTAACCAAGGAATCTTCTTAGGATACTCCTCTACCAGTAGAGCCTTTAGAGTATATAATCAAAATACATTGAAAGTTGAAGAAACAACTAATGTAATATTTGATGAAGAAAACAACTTACCTAATATAAATGCAAATATTAACACTAATCCAAGAGATGTAGATGATGATGAAATCCAAACTAATCTTAATGAGTCTGAAGAACCAGTTTCTGACTTACAAATAAGACCAACTAGAACAAGCACCTCTCACCCACCTGACCAAATTTTGGGTGACCCAAACCTAGGAGTCAGAACTAGATCGTCCTATAGAAACCTTAGTCAGATTGCTCTAATTTCTAAAATTGAACCTAAAACTATAGAAGAAGCCCTGCCTAATCCAGACTGGATCATTGCAATGCAGGAAGAATTAGCCCAATTTGAGAGAAACCAAGTCTGGGACCTTGTACCTAAACCCATAGATAAATCAATAATAGATACTAAATGGGTCTTTAGGAATAAGTTAGATGATCACGGTGATATAGTAAGAAACAAGGCAAGATTAGTAGCAAAAGGGTTTAGTCAAGTTGAAGGCCTAGATTATGATGAAACCTATGCTCCAGTAGCTAGACTCGAGTCCATTAGGATGTTATTAGCTTATGCAGCCAATAAAGGATTCAAATTGTACCAAATGGACGTTAAGTCAGCCTTTTTAAATGGTTTTATCAAGGAAGAAGTCTACGTAAGCCAACCTCCAGGGTTTGAAGACATAGACTATCCTAATCACGTTTTTAAATTAAAAAAGGCACTATATGGACTAAAACAAGCTCCTAGAGCATGGTATGAAAGATTATCTAATTACTTAATATCCAAAGAATTTAACCAAGGACAAATTGATCCTACTTTGTTCGTGAAAACTATAGGAAAAGACATCTTTATAGCCCAAATCTATGTTGATGACATAATTTTTGGCTCAACTAACTCAAAATTTCTAAAAGAATTTATTAAGTTAATGGAAAGTGAATTTGAAATGAGCATGGTTGGGGAACTCAACTTTTTCTTAGGCTTACAAATAAAACAAACCAAAGATGGAATCTACATTTATCAAACTAAGTATGATAAGGAGTTAATCAAAAAATTCAGCATGGAAAACTCAAAAATTATAACTACTCCAATGACAACCAACATAAACATTGACTCTGACCCTGAAGGAAAACCTGTAGACCCAAAATACTATAGGAGTGCCATAGGGAGTTTACTTTATCTAACTGCAAGTCGACCTGACATACTGTTTGCAGTAGGTATGTGTGCAAGATACCAATCCTGTGCAAAAGAGTCACACCTAACATATGTTAAAAGAATACTGAGGTATATTAAAGGAACTCTAAATGTAGGACTTTGGTATCCAAGAACTTGCACTTTTGACCTTTATGACTATTCTGATTCAGACTATGCCGGGTGCAAGCTAGACAGAAAAAGTACAAGTGGTAGCTGTCAGATTCTAGGTCAGTGCCTAGTAAGTTGGTCAAGCAGAAAGCAACATTGTGTTGCTCTATCCACTACAGAAGCTGAATACATAGCTCTAGGAGAATGTGCATCCCAATTGTTATGGATGATGCATACACTAAAAGACTATCAACTAGACTATAAAAATACTAAAATCTTTATTGATAATATCAGTTCAATTAATCTGACCAAAAATCTTATACACCACTCTAGGACCAAACACATAGAGGTAAAACATCACTTTGTAAGGGATCATGTAGCTAAAGGTGAAATTGCACTCAACCACGTTGAGTCCAAATCAAACCTAGCTGACATTTTTACTAAACCCTTACCTGAACTTGAGTTCAGTGGACTTAGAAGGCAAATAGGAATGTGTTGGGTAGAATAAATATCTTACTACTATTATTTTGTTAACTTCTAGGCAAAACAGTTTTCAAAACTCCAATTTTACTAGACTTTCAAAAGTTGGGTTTAGTCTAGGATTTCCCCCTAGATATCATGTTCCCCTAGAATTAAGCCAGAGCATCTCACAAAACACCTAGGTTTACCTTGATTATGGTTGAAAAACATAGAATGGCGTGAGATGCATAGGGTATAGCCTGGACTCAAGAATGCTTATATCTGTGCATCAATATGAGTCTGGGCGTTAAATATGCAATAAACATTAATCAAGTTAAAGTTCTCCAGCTCTAGTCAAGTCTATCTGGACCTAAATAATTTAACTTGACTAACCTGGTAAAAGCTATTGTCCTATAGACAATCAGCAAGTAGCTAAAGGTTAGACAGTTGGCAAAGGATACTCAATTTCTTTTTTTTTAAAAGAATGTTTTGTTCTCTATGGCTCTGATACCTAATATATAAACATGACTTGTGCTTGGACTTAAGGACCAACTGAACTTAAAAGAATAATCTTGTTCTAAAAACTTAAATTCCAATTAACCTTGAACTTCCAAACTCTGTTGAATATTGCTAACTTTAATCATGTACAAATCTTTACACATTGCCCATTTTTTAATTATGGCAAAGGGGGAGAGTAGCAAAAAAGTAAACATACATAAAAATTTCAAATTAAGGGGGAGCAAAAATTAAGGGGGAGCCAAAGTTAAGGGGGAGTATATAGGGCAAAATTTACTTTAGTTACCTTGTTCATAGGGCAAAATTTACTTCAGTTACCTTGTTCATCTATACTTAGCAAATTTTGCCTGTGTTTAAAATGACTATCTATTCGCTTGTTTACTTAACTTCGAATTCGTGTTGCCATAATCAAAAAGGGGGAGATTGTTGGTGCGGGAAGCATCCGACGATCGAACTCGTATTTTGATAACGGCAAAGAATTCAAAGTTAAGATGTTTTTTAGTCTAACAAGTCTACTTGAGGATTTCAGGAAAGTCCTAGTGGATATAGGCAAAGGAAAACCCTAGGGGCGGTAACCCTAGGTCATAGGGGTGGTAACCCTATGCGGAAAGTCTTGGCAGTGTCGACTTCGGGAAAAGTCCTAGGGGTGGTAACCTAGGTGAAAAGTCCTGGTGTCGCAAGGTGAAAGACTGACTAGCCGGGAAGCGGATGTCCAGCAGAAGTCCGGAAGCATCGAGTGTTGACCAAAGTCCACCGATCTGGAGGATCGACCGCAACAAAACCGCGAGTGGAGTAGGTGAGGACGCTCCCGCAGAGGGAACAAGAGGCGTCTTGTCCACCTACGGCCCTGGGAAATCCGAAGTCAGACTCGGACAGTCCGAAAACTGTCAATTATTATTTACTATGTTTTATCAGATTCTAACACTGTCTTGCAGGGTATTTTGCTCTGACTAACCTTTGTTTGCAGGTGAGGAGCCTGCTGGAAAAAGGCTGTCCGGGCGCCCGAGACCAAACTTTATCCCTGCCGCGACTTCGCCACGTGGAGCATCCCGGTTGGTTGGCCACGTCACACTCCAGGCGCCCGGAAGGGATCCAGGCGCTCGGAACCGCATATAAAAGGAGGGTTGAGGTGCAGCTTCAAATATACAACAATTATCTAAGCAATCTCCTTGCGACAAGCTGCTAACGACTCAATCCAGAAGTGCTGCAACGACACCCCGACAACCCGGAGCTTCGGATTTAATCTTTTTGTTGTCGGTATAATCTTTTTACAGCTTTGAATTGTAATTAGTTTGTAATACTCTTAACGAACTTATAGTTGTTGCCCACCGAAAGCGATCAAGGATCGCGGGCCTTCGAGTAGGAGTCGTCACAGGCTCCGAACGAAGTAAATCCACTGTGTTCATCTGCTTGTTTTTCTTTCATTTCCGCTGCGTTTTTACTCGAGTGTTTTACGATTTCGATAATCGAACGAAATAGCCACGAGCGCTATTCACCCCCCCCTCTAGCGCTTCTCGATCCAACACACTGCATAACTGCTACTCTCAGCAACCTAAACCTCAACCCACCAAATTTAGAGGGGTGGATTGTAACGACCCGCCTTCTAACTACTAGGCTGTAAGGCGAATCGCTACATTACTGCTAAGCTATACTGTGCGGAAAACTGGTCTAAATTGAAATTTTACTCTACTATGACTAAGACAGCTGATAAGAAAGGTCTAAAGACCTTCTTTTCTGGTGTACACATGCGGAAAAGGGAACTGGACATCCCAACTGAGCTAGGGACTAGGAACTAAACTTCCCAACTAGCTGCCGATCGATCCACGGATCGATCAAATTCGCTGCGATGCTGTGCCCTGCTGGACCGGTCTGCGGACCGATCCGACAGAGGCTGGATCGGTCAGCTGACCGATCCAAGTGTGTCCGGATCGGTCTGCAGACCGATCCAGGCACCTGGAGACCTGGGACTCGCTACAGTGTTGTACTGGATCGGTCGGGATACAGTAGCATACTGTATCTGCATGGATCGGTCGGCGGACCGATCCAGTGGCACAATCAGGCTCTGATCGGTCTGGAGACCGATCAGAGTCTGATTTCACCCGGAAAATCAGACTTCAGCACTTTGGCGTGCCAAAACCCCACATAACCTCTAACTAATGCATCAGAAACTATTCTAACAACATGTAATAACATTCTAACATGATTACTAACATTTTAAAACATTCTTTCATAGTTCAATGCGTCCCAAATCTAAATTGCATGAAAGTGAAAGTATCAAAACTAATAAGCTGAAAGTAAATGCTAACGAGTTCTAATGCATAATTAAAACTTGTTAGATCCCTGAGATCTTTCATTCCAGTTCCACACACACACACCCTCATCTGCATTGACCTCCAGCCTCCACTGCTAATCCACTTTTCTTTTACCTGTATCTGCAGTATAAGAAAAGTAGTATCTGTAATCTAACGCTTAGTAAGAAACCATCTACCTCACAAAATCATGCATACGATGCAGTTATGATTTGAAAACATGCTATTCGAAAACATACTGGACAGGCTAGCATGGCATGGCATACAATCATATAAACATGGCATACTGAACTAGTCATGGCATAGCATACAACCAATTATAAAGCTAACATAGAGAACTGAACTGAAATATAATACTGAGCTAAACTAACTAAACTGAAGCTGCAATCAAACTCAACTAGCATAACTGTTTTTGAGTTTTGAAAACTAATACATAATAAGTGAAAATAATAAACATGCTGTTGGGCCCGGCAACTGTACTTGCTGTGCGCGCATCCCTACTAGACCCGGGGTTGCAAGTCCCGAATTTAGTAGGGTTTACTAGGTTGTCTAAACCTAGGGACGACTGTGGGAGTCCAACCCAATGGATATCTAATCCAATGCCACTGAAAATAAAATACTAATATCTATAGCTAACTGATATAACATGCTGTTTCTAGGTTATCTGAACCTAGAGCTAGGTTATCTGAACCTAGAGGCGACTGTGGGAGCCTACCCATTGGACCATAGTCCCATATAAGCTGTAGTGAGCAAAGTTACTAATTTAAATGCTACTAATGCATTTAACTGGGCTAATAAACATAACTGAAGGGTAATTAGCTAAACTAACCCCTTTTTCGAACACTTGGTGTGCTTCAACCCCTCTCTGCATCAGGAAAGACACCTCTAGGCACCCAACCGCGTCTATGATCTCCAACTGAAGGAGAATAAACGTGTCCGGCCCATCTAAAGGTGCTAACTAAATTCCTAATCTTCGAGAAGGGTTAAAACACATCCTAGGTGCCGGAAACTACACATATAGCTAATAACTAATGCATATAAACAAACGGAGCTATTATACCGCAGGTGAGGGGTTTCTTACCTCGTACGCTAATTTCCTTACAAATCTACCCGCTAGAAATTTCGGTGAAGACGATTTCTCGACGATTCCCTCGCGTCCACGTGCTCTACTCGTGGAGGAATCTTCCTTGTGTTGAAATCGTTGCCGGATGGTGAACTTGGGACCTTTGGAGAAGATCCCTAGGCTCTTCTTGAATTGGCGCCGAGAGAATGAGGAAGAGAGGAGAGGGGCGGCGTGGATGGGTGTCGGGGAGAAGGATTGCCGAACCACCAATCTAAAAATAACCCAAACCAACCTAATTCTCCTATTTATATTAAGTGGTTCAATTGAACCAACTCTAATATAAATAAAATCGGTTCTCTTTTATCTCAATATGGCCTGGCTGGTTTACCGGTTTCTAAAGCTAACTAATGGTTTAGCGGACCCGAGAGGTCCCGGGTTCGATTCCCGCTTAGACCATTTTGCTTAATTAATTATTTTTGCTACTTACGCTACTCGGAAAATTCCGGAAAAATATCTAAAAATTCCAGAAAAATCATAGAAAAATTCTAAAATAAAGTCGGGAATTTTTCGGGCTTTACAATCCCCCATACCTTATAAAAAGTTCATCCCCGAACTTAAAACAATTCTGGGTACTTCTGTCTCATGCTGGTCTCTGTCTCCCAAGTCGCCTCTGGTGATTTTGCCAAACGACTTTGACTAATGGTACCTCCTTGTTCAGAACTTCTTTACCGCTCGGTCTATTATCCGAATAGGCCGACTGTCATAGCTGAGATCATCACGGACTGTACCAACCGGGGCTCAATCAAGGGTCGTGGAATGCTGCTTTAGCATGGAGACATGAAATACGTTGTGGACAGTGACATCTCCCGAGGTAGCTCTAGCTCATATGCTACCTTGCCCACTCTCTTCGTAATAAGGTATGGTCCCACATATCCGGGAGCTAGCTTGCCTTCTTCCCAAAACGCATGACTCCTTCATGGGAGCTACTCGAGGAACTGTATCCCCAATCGAAAACTCTAAGGGTCTCAGGCTGTATCGGATAGCTCTTCCGACGGCCTCGGTCGCCTCTATCCTCCGCGACCGCAGATGGTCCTGTGGTATCTCGCCACTAGATCCGTCTCAAGCTCTAGTTCCTTCTGTTCACCGCGCTCATACCAGCAGATTGGTGATCTGCACCTCCGCCCATAGAGTGCCTCATAAGGTGCCATGCCGATAGTGGCCTGATAACTGTTGTTGTATGCAAATTCTGCTAGACTCAGATATTTGCACCAACTTCCCTTGAAATCTAGGGCACAAGCTCTGAGCATATCTTCGAGTACCTGATTTACTCGCTCCGTCTGACCATCTGTCTGGGGATGGAAGGCTGTGCTGAATTTTAACTGGGTGCCCATAGCTGACTGTACACACTTCCAGAAGTGTGATGTAAATCTGCTGTCTCTGTCTGATATAATGGTTCGTGGGACTCCATGCAGCCTAACAATCTCCTTGAGATACAACTGAGCTAGCTGCTCCATGGAATAGGATATCTTGATAGCTAAAAAGTGGGCCGATTTAGTTAACCTGTCGACTATTACCCAGATGGCGTCAAAACCATTCGTGGTTCTGGGTAGTCCCACTATGAAATCCATGGAGATATCCTCCCACTTCCATTCTGGAATCTGTATAGGCTGCAGAACTCCTCCTGGTCGCTGATGTTCTGCCTTGACCCTCTGACAGGTGAGGCAGATGCTAACATATCTGGCGATGTCTCGCTTCATCCCGGGCCACCAAAAATGGTTCTTCAGGTCTTGATACATTTTGGTGGAACCTGGATGCATCGCATAGGGAGTCCTGTGAGCCTCATCTAAAATCTGTCTCCGTAGCTCCTCCTGATCTGGAACACAGAGTCTGTCGCCAAAATACAACACCCCGCTATCGGACACTCTGAATTCTCTACTTTCTGATTCTGCTAGCCCTTGCTTGATTTTCTGAATCTCAGGGTCCTGATCCTGAGCTGACTGAATATCACCAAGCAAGGTAGACTCTAAGGTCATAGTAGAGAGCTGTCCAACGATGAGCTCGAGACCAAAATCTACGATCTCCTTCTGTAGGGGCGGTGACATGGCTGTAAGAGATAATAAGGTAGCACTGGATTTCCTGCTAAGTGCATCTGCTACCTTATTGGCTTTCCCTGGATGGTAGAGGATGTCTATATCGTAGTCCTTGACCAGCTCAAGCCATCTGCGCTGTCGCATATTCAGATCCTTCTGAGTGAAGAAGTACTTCAGACTCTGATGATCTGTATACACTCTGCACTGAGCTCCATATAAGTAATGTCTCCAAATTTTGAGAGCGAACACTACTGCTGCAAGCTCAAGGTCATGAGTAGGGTAATTCTTCTCATAATCCTTGAGTTGTCTGGAGGCATAGGCGATCACCTTGCCGTTTTGCATCAGTACTGCTCCTAGTCCCAACTTAGAGGCATCACTATAGATGTCAAAGCTGCTGGTGTCGTCTGGTAGAGCCAAAATGGGAGCACTGGTCAATCTCCTTTAGCTCACTGTCGCTCACTCCGCCCACCGAAATTTCCTGCTCTTTCGTAAGAGTTGTCGGGGAGGCTATCCTGGAGAAATCCTCTACAAACTTCCTGTAATATCCTGCTAATCCCAGAAAGCTCCTGATCTCACTGGCGTTCTTCGGCTGCTTCCAGTTACTTACTGCTTCTATCTTGCTGGGATCTACCATAATACCATCCTTGGAGATGACGTGACCCAGAAAGGACACCTGATCTAGCCAAAATTCACATTTCGTGAACTTGGCGTAAAGCTGGTTCTGCTGAAGTGTCTGCAATACTAGTTCCAGGTGCTTTGATGTTCCTCCGAAGTTCTCGAGTAGATAAGAATGTCATCGATAAACACAATAACAAACTTATCTAAATACTCCCCGAATACTCTGCTCATGAGATCCATGAAGGTAGTTGGAGCATTGGTCACGCTAAAGGGCATGACCACGAACTCGTAGTGTCCGGATCTGGTTCTGAATCTGTCTTGGATATCCCCTTCTTTGACCTTTACCGATGATAACCTGATCCGAGATCTACCTTAGAGAACACCGCTTCCTTTTCACTGATCGAATGTGTCATCTATTCGGGAAGAGGATACTGCTTGATCGTGACCGTTCAACGATCCGTAGTCTATGACAACGATCGATGCTTCCATCCTTCTTCACGAACAATACAAGCGCTCCCAATGAGTGAGGGCGTATGAAACCCTTGTCGAGCAGCCTCAGAATTGCTCCTGTTCCTTCCTCACTGGAGCCATGCAAGATGGTGCCTTGAAATTGATTTGTGCCGGGTGAGCTCTATCTCAAATTCAATCTCCCGTCTCGTGCTAAGCCCGTAGCTCTGGAAGATCATTGGTAGTCACAAACGACTCAACCTCTCGATAGTCGTTGGTTCTTGTCCGGCCGGTGCCGACTACGCGCTAAGAATCCTGCATCCCGAATCCAAGAATTTCGTGCTTCATAGCTGAGAGAAACCTCTTGGCCTTTCTCCTTGTTCCCCGACGACCGAATCAGTGCCTCGCTTCAGTTGAACGTGATTCTTCGCTTACAGACTCGATAGAGGCACCGATTTGATCAAAAAGTCCATTCCGAAAATAACGTCATAGTCGGTCATCTCTAGCACTATCGGATCGCAAAAGAGCTCTCGTCTGCTGATGAGAGGAATCCTTAGGGCACGCATTTCTCGAGAAATTGTCTGGAAGATGAACTACCATGTAATTTCTGGATACCCCAATTTGGAGAACATCCTAGGCTAGCCAATTTCGAAGATCACCTGGGTTGGTTCGAAAATGTCACTATACTGAATTAGTGTACAAATGGCTTCAAATGCAAAGGCCTCCTAATGAGTCTTTCTAGTTTGGCCAGTGATGGTTTAATCAATTATCAGCCTTGTCTATCCAAACCTTTGTTGACTTCAAGGCACGTGCCCTGCATACTGAATCTCTGTGGCTGAGGAAGACCGGTCTTGTTCGGCACTGCTTGGCCATGTGCCCTTCTTGTCCACATTCAGAGCATCCTCGTGTGCCCTTGCGACAAACCCACGGGTGGAAAGTAGCACACTTTGGATAACTGGTCGCTTGCTAGATGGTCCTCCTTTGAGTCACTCCCGATTTCGCTTCGTTGGAGTTCCCTTCCGCTGGAGCCGTGGCCTTGCTGCTTCGAGTGTGAGAGCTCGCCTTTGACTCGAGGAGACTTGCTTCGCTGCTTTCATGCTGCTCGTAATGCTCGTGGTCAAGGCACCGCCACTAGCTCCTCCGTGGTTTGTGGCCTATGAATGCCACCACCACGCTCACCGCAATCTCGGCCTCGGATCTTGAGCATCAACCGACTCGCCTTCTCCGTGCCGACTAACTCGACATAGACGAGCCAACCCGTTGAATTTCTTCACGGCTCTCCACCGAAGGTTGCCGACGAAACTCCGTGAACTCGTCGTAGTGGCGGTTTGTAACCCGCATGTGAAAGAACTCTCAAGAATTCTTCTCAAGTCCCCATGACATCCGATTCACCGGGCGCCTGCTCGATCCTTTCCCACCACATGCGTGCATCTCCCGCTGCATGAGGCACACTTCACCTTCGTGTCTCGCCCGTAAGCTCCATCGTGTTTCGTGTTTTGAACCAGCTTGAGCATCCCATGGTTCACTAGTGCCCGAGAAGTTCTCTGGCTTGACTCTCGCCACTGGATCGATAGGCTTCCTTCCTTAGCTCAGCTGCTGGCCGGTGCCGGTGCCGGTGTCGATCGCTGAGTGGAACCTCTAAGACTCACCCGTTTTCGTTCCGGGGTGACGGTGGGGGTATTCTGCTGGTTAGCCTTTAAGGTGGCTATTTCGTCGCTCACCTAGTCAGAATCGAGCCACTAACGTCGAAGGTCCGGAGGAGGCATCGAACCGCCGCCTTGCCGGGCTCGTGGCTAGTGCCCTTCTAGCTGGGCGTCCTCGTGCCATTTCTAATGACATAGAGAACATATGTATAACTAATACTATCACAGTTATATAATTTACGATATCATGTTTAAACTATCATGTACTAACCGGCAATAAGCATATAACATGAACTGTAACTATAAGCAAGAAGCATATAACATGAACGGTAACTATAAACAAGAACAATAAAGAGAGTAGAGGTATTGTTACTTGGAAGCTGCAGGTACAATGCTGATGTGTGTGTAGGAAGTATGGAACACTGCTCTGATACCACTCTGTAATGACCCAACTCCTGGGAACTAAACTGTGAGCCGGATCGCTACATTAACTACTGAAACTATACTGTGCGGAAAACTGGTCTAAATTGAAATTTTACTCTACTATGACTAAGACAGCTGATAAGAAAGGTCTAAAGACCTTCTTTTCTGGTGTACACATGCTGAAAAGGGAACTGGACATCCCAACTGAGCTAGGGACTAGGAACTAAACTTCCCAACTAGCTGCCGATCGATCCACGGATCGATCAAATTCGCTGCGATGCTGTGCCCTGCTGGACCGGTCTGCGGACCGATCCGACAGAGGCTGGATCGGTCAGCTGACCGATCCAAGTGTGTCCGGATCGGTCTGCAGACCGATCCAGGCACCTGGAGACCTGGGACTCGCTACTGTGTTGTACTGGATCGGTCGGCTGACCGATCCAGGAGGATACAGTAGCATACTGTATCTGCATGGATCGGTCGGCGGACCGATCCAGTGGCACAATCAGGCTCTGATCGGTCTGGAGACCGATCAGAGTCTGATTTCACCCGGAAAATCAGACTTCAGCACTTTGGCGTGCCAAAACCCCACATAACCTCTAACTAATGCATCAGAAACTATTCTAACAACATGTAATAACATTCTAACATGATTACTGACATTTTAAAACATTCTTTCATAGTTCAATGCGTCCCAAATCTAAATTGCATGAAAGTGAAAGTATCAAAACTAATAAGCTGAAAGTAAATGCTAACGAGTTCTAATGCATAATTAAAACTTGTTAGATCCCTGAGATCTTTCATTCCAGTTCCACACACACACACCCTCATCTGCATTGACCTCCAGCCTCCACTGCTAATCCACTTTTCTTTTACCTGTATCTGCAGTATAAGAAAAGTAGTATCTGTAAGCTAACGCTTAGTAAGAAACCATCTACCTCACAAAATCATGCATACGATGCAGTTATGATTTGAAAACATGCTATTCGAAAACATACTGGACAGGCTAGCATGGCATGGCATACAATCATATAAACATGGCATACTGAACTAGTCATGGCATAGCATACAACCAATTATAAAGCTAACATAGAGAACTGAACTGGAATATAATCTTGAGCTAAACTAACTAAACTGAAGTTGCAATCAAACTCAACTAGCATAACTGTTTTTGAGTTTTGAAAACTAATACATAATAAGTGAAAATAATAAACATGTTGTTGGGCCCAGCAATGTACTTGCTGTGCGCGCATCCCTACTAGACCCGGGGTTCCCGAATTTAGCAGGGTTTACTAGGTTATCCGAACCTAGGGACGACTGTAGGAGTCCAACCCAATGGATATCTAATCCAGTACAGTGCCACTGAAAATAAAATACTAATATCTATAGCTAACCGATATAACATGCTGTTTCTAGGTTATCTGAACCTAGAGCTAGGTTATCTGAACCTAGAGGCGTGTGGGAGCCACCCATTGGACCATAGTCCCATATAATTATAGTAAAGTTACTAATTTAAATGCTACTAATGCATTTAACTGGGCTAATAAACATAACTGAAGGGTAATTAGCTAAACTAACCCCTTTTTCGAACACTTGGTGTGCTTCAACCCCTCTCTGCATCAGGAAAGACACCTCTAGGCACCCAACCGCGTCTATGATCTCCAACTGAAGGAGAATAAACGTGTCCGACCCATCTAAAGGTGCTAACTAAATTCCTAATCTTCGAGAAGGGTTAAAACACATCCTAGGTGCCGGAAACTACACATATAGCTAATAACTAATGCATATAAACAAACGGAGCTATTATACCGCAGGTGAGGGGTTTCTTACCTCGTACGCTAATTTCCTTACAAATCTACCCGCTAGAAATTTCGGTGAAGACGATTTCTCGACGATTCCCTCGCGTCCACGTGCTCTACTCGTGGAGGAATCTTCCTTGTGTTGAAATCGTTGCCGGATGGTGAACTTGGGACCTTTGGAGAAGATCCCTAGGCTCTTCTTGAATTGGCGCCGAGAGAATGAGGAAGAGAGGAGAGGGGCGGCGTGGATGGGTGTCGGGGAGAAGGATTGCCGAACCACCAATCTAAAAATAACCCAAACCAACCTAATTCTCCTATTTATATTAAGTGGTTCAATTGAACCAACTCTAATATAAATAAAATCGGTTCTCTTTTCTCTCAATATGGCCCGGCTGGTTTACCGGTTTCTAAAGCTAACTAATGGTTTAGCGGACCCGAGAGGTCCCGGGTTCGATTCCCGCTTAGACCGTTTTGCTTAATTAATTATTTTTGCTACTTACGCTACTCGGAAAATTCTGGAAAAATATCTAAAAATTCCAGAAAAATCATAGAAAAATTCTAAAATAAATTCGGGAATTTTTCGGGCTTTACATGGATCATCTGTCTGACATGCTTGCCTATTTGTCCCTGGTTTACCCTTTTTACCTACTTGATTATTATTATTATTATTATTATTATTATTTTTAGTTTCAGTTTGTATGTTGTATGTTAGAGTCTAATATTTTTGTTTATTACAAAGTTCTTGATATACTGTACTATCTCGACATACCATTACCTGAACTGCAAGGTTTAAAAACTCTGACAGGTGCATTTCATCATGCCACTAAGGATGAGGTTGATTTTCTTTTTATTTTATCATTGTTTTTATTTTGTATAGCATTGTCAACTTCAGGCTTAATAATAGATTTCTTTCATAGAGTTGTTAAAGTAAATTGCTGTAAGCCTTGCGATGTAGTTGTTGATGGAGCCATTGATCTTGGACAGGATGAAGAAGTTGCAGAGAATGATGAAATATATTAGGATTGTTTATTATATTGTTAATCTTTAATATACACTTTTATTTATTATTGAGTAAAGACTTGTTTTTTTAATTGTATATTTCTATTTCATCTTTATTCTTCATTTATGCTTAATGCATAATCAATTTTTGAGTATTAGTCTGATTTATTTATAATTTAATAATTGGTCATCAATGTTTTCTTTTCCAAGTTTAGCTTCAAATGTGTAATTGATCTTTTTTGGCCTGTGGACTAATATGTTGATTTTTTTTTCATGTTAGGTCATCATGGTTAGACAAAAAAAGAAAGGGACAATCATATTGGAAAAATTGAATGGTGATCAAGCAAATGTGGTAAAAGGTAATATATCTCAAGTGCATCCTTCCACATGTGTAATAGATAAACTGCAACAACAAAGGCCAAATAACATATTACATCCAATAGTTCATCATCCACAAACAAGATCCAAGCATCGATCACAAGTTTAATAAGCATCAACATTGCAAGCTCAAACTTTGGAGCTCATTGATGAACAACAAAACTTGCAATCAATTGATCCACCTAATTCACAACCTAGTTTAACCTTGCCAAATTCAGGTTAGTTTATATTGATTTTCGAAGTGTTCAATTATTTTTTAAAGTTCTTGCATTATTTGTCACCTTTCTTTGTTGGTTCTTTTTTACTTATTGTTAATTTATAAGTCGTTTACATTTGTTGAATTTCTAGGAGAAACTAATAATGGAGTGACTAAAAAATGAGGAAGAGGCCCTGCTCAAGGTAATTTATCTCAAGTGCATCCTCCCACACGTGTACTAGAGAAACCACAACAACAAAGCCCAAATAATATATTACGTCCAATAGTTCATCGTCCACAAACAAGATCCAAGCATCAATCACAAGTTCAACAAGTATCAACATTGCAAGCTCAAACTTTGGAGCTCATTGATGAACGATAAAATTCACAATCAATTGATCCACCTAATTTACGACCTAGTTTAACCTTGCCAAATTCAGGTTAGTTTATATAGATTTTTAAAGTGTTCAATTATTTTTTAAATTTCTCGTACTATTTATCACCCCTCTTTGTTGGTCTTTTTTTACTTATTGTAATTTACAAGTCTTTTACGTTTGTTGAATTTAGAGGAGAACTAACAATGAAGTTACTAAAAAGCGAGGAAGATCCCCTGCTTAAGGGGATTTACAAGTGGGTGAAAAGTTACTAGTTGATTTCAACGAATCATTCTAGGCTATTGGACCGAATACGGGGAATTTAGTAATCAAAAGATATCTTTACTTTATTTAAATAACCAACTTTTATAATGAATTTTGATAGTTTTTTAATACGTACATTATTTTTAATTTAGGTTGCAGATAATATTATTTCACATGAACAAGGATTGGATAACCAACAGGTACATTAGTAGTTGTTTTCATAATTTTTTTTTTAGTTTTATTAACAATTTTGGTGATGTAGTAGTGTATATATTTTAAGCTATAGATAAATTTATTTTACAGGTTCAACAACTTGAAAGGTACAAAGATATTGACAAACACATAAACCATCATTTCTTATTACGAGATGAAAATGTTTGTTTAACTTGGGGTTGTTTATGTTGTATATATAATCAAAGAAAAAGAAGGTACCAGCGAATAAACGACCCAATCTAGTCAGAAGAAGAGTCTCCAACCGATGTAGATAAAGAAAGAGGAAGGGATGAATGGACAGCAAAAGATGGCTAGAGAGGAAGTTGGATGGAAGCAACCCAAGCTGTCACTTTGTGCACTTGTCTTACAACACTCTATTTACTCGGTCGCCTTCGCCCACTTCTCTCGACCTCATGATGCTCCCAGTTTTGAGATTTTAACCACTTGATGATGGTGGTAATGGCAGCGACGCATGAAGAGGGAGATAAAGAAGAGACGACGACCGTGAGATTCTGCATCTTCTCTATCCTCCTCTTCTATTTCTCTCTGTCTTGTTTTATGGTAGAGCGGTGAAGCGGCAAGGTCGACGGCTGAAGTGTAAATAAAGGAGTTGTGCATAGAACAAATCTAGGTTAAAGTTTTTATTTTATATTTTTTTACATTTCCCCATGCATGAGTTTTGAGGCGGGAAAAAATGCAATAGTTATAATTTCATTGACAACGGTTTATAATCGTTGTCTTATTAGCATAACAACAATGATTTATGCATCATTGTTCTAAGTGTTGTAAAAATATTCTCATTGACAATGGTTCATTACACTGTTGCCTCAACTGTTATTAAGATTGTCTTTTGGGGTGATTATTGCATCAAAATAATGGTTTATCAAAAACTGTTGTCTTTTACCAAATTTACAATAGTTTTTCTTAAAATCGTTATATTTATGGTGTTGTCTTTGTGTAGTATTGTTGTAGTATGAATTTGACTTATCTAACACTACTGACAAATTGCATTCATGTTGCAAGATAGACAAGGTTCATGTGATAGAAGAATGACTGTCAGATGAAGCACCAAAGAAGGGAGGAAAATACATAATCTTGGTGAGATTAAATAAATGGAGTGAGCCCTGAACTAAAGAGAACTTGGGAGAAAGGGTGCAAAATTCCCCAAACTCAAAGCTCTAAGTTGAAAAAAGCTAATGACTTAAAAAGAGCGTTTCTTAGGAGACAACTCAAGCTTGAATTAATATTAAGTCTTTAAGAGTTTCTTTTGTTTAAGTTCTCATTTTATTGTTGTGATTTTTGTAGGAACATCCAAGAGTTGGACGCGGACAAAGGATACAAGGGGAAGGAGTCATATAGCACCCCACATGGCTTGACCGTGTGATTTCACACGATCGTGCGCCTCCAAAAGCTAGCCATAGTGTTTTGCATGACCAGGCTGTGTGATTTTGCATGACCATGCACTTTCAAAACACTTACTGTGCGAATTCACACGACCGTGATGAGAGAAAAATTAGGGTTTTAAACCCCCATTTTGACCATATCTGCCTACAACCAGGTGTGCCTCCCTATTAAAAACACCGATGGATCACAATGAAGAGCACTAGGCTAAGGTACGGTGGGCAATATATCAGATCAACCACATCTATCAATTGCAAGAACACCTAGGTAATTTTCCACAATTGCCCACGTTTCCTCCTCCCCCTCCTTATTGATTGCTTTTTGGGTACTGCATGACCTAGGTCTGAGAGTCTTTTCTATTGGATGTTTAGTGTTTTGCAAATATTTGTTTTAGCTTGTTTAGGAAGCATGCATCATATTATCCTTCTTTGTTTTCACATTTTGTTCATGTTTCCTTTTGACAATTTAAATTTGATACAAACATGCACAAAACTTGTCCTCTTTAGCAATTATTCAATTGTAGAGATTTAAATAATGCCATGATAATATGCTCTTATGTTTTAATAGTTCATGTTTTTCTGTTTATCATAAAATTTGATGTAGGTTCGTGTCAAGTATTACTTCACCATATGCTTGATTATTTATTTATTCACTTGCAATTATGACTTGATTATGAAACATAGGCATGATTCATCTTGTCAGACTAGCACTTTGGAATCCATAGGTAACCTGATGTGCGTATATTTTATGATCACTTATACATATTTTGACGCATATTCACTTATTTTATTCACGTATATTCTATGCATGTTCACCTCTTTTAGTACATATTCATCATAAATATTCTTTTGTTCGGAAATATGCTCTTTTGTGTGTTTTCTGATTGATAGGACATGATTTGAAGTAAAAACGAAGCCTACATGAAGTCTAGAGCTTCCAGAGTGTCACGGGCAGACGAAGACTAAGTTTTCTTCATGTTCTGGCCGTGTAGAACACACACGGCCGTGTGGAGGCCGTGTGAGGGGAATGTGAGGCTGTGTAATTTCTAGCACTGCAGACTAAAAGTAAAATGACCATAACTTTCTGTTCGGTTGGAATTATGAGCCGTTCCAAATATCAAAATGTAGATAACTTCAAGATCTACAACTCTTATTAAGTCTTTAACCAGAGAAAACCAAGCCTTGAAGGTCTAAAGTTCGTTTATATGAGACACGGCCTTGGCACACGGCCGTGTCAAATCCTGCACTGCATATGAAGAGTAAAACAGCCATAACTTTGTGGTATGTTGGAGTTTTGGGCTGTTCTTTATACCATATTGTAGCTAACTTCAAGATCTACAACTTTCCTAAAGACCACATCTCAAGAATACCACTGTAAGAGGCACTAAAATGACTTACAAGAAGAGGCACGACCTTGATACATAACTAGAGGAACGGAAGAGCATGGCCGTGCGGAATCGCACATCCGTGCCACTTAACCAGAGCAGCGGAAGAGCATGGACGTGCGGAATCGCACGACCGTGCCACTTGACCAGTGCAGCGGAAGAGCATGGCCGTGCTGAATCGCACGACCATGCCACTTGACCAGTGCAGAAGGAAGACACGGTCGTGCGGCTTCGCCAGAAGAGAGGATGGGCGTGGTCGTGCCAACCTTGCATGACCGTGCCACGGGCCGTACGGCGCCCATACCCTAGCTTATAAAAGGGTCAAGAAACCTATTTTTGGGGAATATCTTTGGTTCGGGGACTTCGTCCCTCTCCTTGGGAAAGAGTTTTCTCCTTCGGGGAAACCCTAGAGCTTCATCCACCGCCGTCCCTTGACGATCCGTCCATCTCCGGAGCAAGGAAGCATCACCAAGACATCGAAATCATCAAGCATCTCTTCTTCCTTTTCTTCTAGGGTTGTAAGTATGATTTTCTTTATGTTCTGGGGTTGTTCTTCCCCCACAATGGAGTAGACATCCTCTTCTAGGATTAGGAAATATTTGTAATATGATAGAGATGTAGAACTATGTAGATTCACCTTGTTTCTATTCAATGACCTGTTGATGCCTTGTTCGTGCTTGATGAGTTGCGTGTGTGCCATGTTTACATTTCTATGCTTTGATTGCTTGATGTGGAGGATTGTTGATCCCGCAAAGGGGATACCTTAGAGCGTATTGACCAAGGTACCCTAGTGACAGGGGTAACCCTTTTCGGACGTCTAAGACGTTCCCTTAAAAGGAGAAACAATCCCTTAGGAACTGTTGCTCTCGTAAAGAGAGTGCTCTAGATCGTATACCCGAGGGGCCCTAGTGACAAGGGTAACCCGTTCACGGACGTCTAGGATATTCTCTTTAAGGGAGAGGCAATTCCTCCATAAGGAGGTAGGTAACCCTTATCCTTATTATTATTTACTAGATGTGTATCCCAGTGATCTACCGAGGCGCCCTCGTGATAAGGGGTTAACCGTTACAGGATTTCACAGGGATCGTCTCTATTCGATACTTAGGGATATTGAACAATCTAACTTCTTACAAGAGCATGGACATAGAGGGTAGAAACTAAGCAATCTATGTAGTATCTCCTAGTATCACAATGAAACCGAAATCCTAGAATCCATCTCCCGAAGCTCATTCCATCCAAGATCAGTTCTTTCTCTTTCTCTCATCCTTCTCTTTCCCTTTTCAATCACCCTCGTTAGTTTACAAACGTCAAAGCCAGCTTTTGACCGTCTAGATAACTTACATAGCGACATCTCTAGTGCTTAATCAACAGTCCCTGTGGATTCGATATTTTTATTACTGACGACGAAACCGTACACTTGTGGTTGCGTAACAAGTTTTTGGCGCCGTTGCCGGGGACTGTTCACATTAACATTAGTTGATTAGCATATGAGTTACTCTAGACGTTTTTCTTTTTCCTTTTGCTTTTTCTCCCTTGTTTTCTTTATGCACTTTTTTTTTTCTTGCAATTTAAATTCTGCATTGTCTTTCTTGTTTTTCATATAGCATTTTATTTCTTTTCTTTAATTCTTCATTTTTGTTTTTTCTCATAATTTTTTTTTAGATTTCCATGAGCACTAACATGTCAAGCAGGGCTTCAAGAGAATTTTTCACACCCATGAGTGCAAGAGCAAGATCTTCCATTGATGAATATTATGACTCAGAAGATGAGGAATTTGAGTTCCTTTGTGGAGTGTGTGGTAGCACATCTCATCCAGCTGCTATTTGTCACTTCTTCCAAAAATCTATTAATACTCCAAAACTTCAGTATTTGGTTCAACCTCAACATCAAGATACGTATGAGCAGGTTCCTGATACTTACGACTATGACTGGGGAGATTATCAAATTCAGGACTTTCAACCTCAGTTAATTCTAGAGCAGAGTGAGCAGTCATTTGCCCAGCAGCAGAACTCTGACCCACCTCAGCACTACAATCAGGATTAGAGGGATTATCAAAATTTTGATTATAAAAGTGTGCAAGGTGTTGATCATTCTTTTCAAGCATCTCAGAGTTTCTTAGAGTTTCAGGATGATTTTTCACTGGACATACCACATCATTCACAACCAGATGAGCAGATTGACTTGGAGGACTCCCAATGCACAAATATCCTTGCTCCAAGTCAGATGGAGGCCACAACACAAGTTTTTGAAGAGCTAATGGTGCAACGGGGGATCTCAGCTTTACGAATATTATTTCAAATTTCTAATAATGTTGTTGATCCCTCTATTGATGGCATTAGTGTTGGTGGACTCTTCTCCACTTATGATGATGATGTGGTAGATAAAAGTGTAGGGACATGTACTAAGGAGAAAATGTCCCAAGGATCACCTCTCTTGGTTGTACAACCAATCGATACTATGGAATTTGCAAGAATGGAGTTGGTTGATGATAATTGTGTAGGGACTTGTGCAATAGAAGCAAAGCCCCAAGAATCACTACTTTTAGAGCCACTTCCACCTGAGCCAGAACCAGAACCAATTCTTAATTCTGAAGAAGTCACATTCCATTGTTTTAAACTTTCAGGTACATCCCAACAATGCAAGGTTAGTATTTCTAGTGATCTTTTAGAAAATTTCATAGAAGTACCTATAATTGATTTTATTGGATGTGATTCAATTTTTGATGCATATTCAGTTCATACTAATACGGTTCTAGTTCCTTCTAATATTACATGCTTGTGGGAGGTTTACCTTTCTTTTGGGTGTGTAGATTTTCATGGGACATATAATTGGAAGCTCGATCTGAACCGTCTACGACCTCCTGAAAGAATTTTCAAGAAGACGAAGATGGAGAGAGTGATTCTTCGCCTTTTGATGAAAGCTCCCTCCATAATAAGAGCTCTTGGTAAGAGGGTGATGAAATATCTTACCCATCCAAGAGCGAGATTTCGATGAATTTAATGAGGATTCAAAGATTAGAAGGAGGGCAACTACATGATGGAGAAGTTCATGACATGGATATTTGGCACGTATCGTTTGGTAACTTCTCTTACTTTAAATCTCCTTCACATTGTTTTTAGTTTTCATTGGGATAATGAAAAGTTTAAGTCTGGGGGGATGCATTAGATGCATTTGGTTCAGTTTAGTTTTTGCTTATTTCTTTTTGCATCTTACATCACATCATGATTGCTTGTTCTTTATTGCAAAATACTAGCACGTTTATTCTAGATTTTATGTATTACTTATGGTGCTAGTATGTTTAGTGATATATCTTTTTTTTTATCTTTGATAGCATGAAGTGAGCAATGCTTTTACTATAAGAGTTTAAGTATTGACATTGTTTTAGGATCTCTATACACTATGCCTATTTTTGATGGTTGATAACTCTAAAATAGTCATGATTCATAGAATTGGACTAGTACTTGTGCTTCTATGGTGTCCTCTCAACTACATTTTGGTTACTGGATAAACTCAGATCATGTAAGCTCATTTGGAAAAAAATTAATCCCCCCCCCCCAAAAAAAATGAAAGTTTGTTTAAGTTTGGTACTTTACAAACATTCAAAAAGAAAAAAAAAATTGATTGAAAAAAAAAATAAGGGATAAAAAATTGTTGTTGTGAGTGGAAACTAGCAATTCACCCCTTTGAGACCGAGTTAGGTTACTGGGGAAATGAATGCTATGTTTCTCTTGATATTAAGTATTCCTTTGAGACCTTGTGTAGATGATGCATAGCATTTTTTTTGAGGGAAATGAACCTTGCGTGTGGCAGGTAAGTGCCTATTGCCGGAAGCATAAGGAACACAACTCTATGACGAGTTGACTAGACTCAGGGATTGAAACTTGATAAATTTAGGCCACTTTCACACTGAGCACGGAGGACTACTACTTAGGTCATACTCAAACTACTTTTGTATATTACTCACTGTTACGCAACCACAAGTGTACGATTTCGTCGTCAGTAATAAAAATATCGAATTCACAGGGACTGTTGATTAAGCACTAAAGATGTTCAAGGTAAGTTATCTAGATGGTCGAAAACTGGCTTTGACGTTTGCAAACTAACGAGGGTGATTGAAAAGGGAAAGAGAAGGATGAGAGAAAGAGAAAGAACTGATCTTGGATGGAATGAGCTTCGGGAGATGGATTCTAGGATTTCGGTTTCATTGTAGTATTAGGAGATACTACATAGATTGGTTAGTTTCTACCCTCTATGTCCATGCTCTTGTAAGAAGTTAGATTGTTCAATATCCATAAGTATCGAATAGAGACGATCCCTGTGAAATCCTGTAATGGTTAACCTCCCTGTCACGAGGGTGCCTCGGTAGATCACTGGGATACATATCTAGTAAATAATAGTAAGGATAAGGGGTACCTACCTCCTTATGGAGGAATTACCTCTCCCTTCAAGAGAATGTCCTAGACGTCCTTGAACGGGTTACCCTTGTCACTAGGGCCCCTCGGGTATACGATCTAGAGCACTCACTTTACGAGAGCAACAGTTCCTAAGGGATTGTTTCTCCTTTTTAAGGGAACGTCTTAGACATCTGGAAAGGGTTACCACTGTCACTAGGGTACCTTGGTCAATACGCTCTAGGTATCCCCTTTGCGGGATCAACAATCCTCCACATCAAGCAATCAAAGCATAGAAACGTAAACATGACACACACACAACTCATCAAGCACGAACAAGGCATCAACAGGTCATTGAATAGAAACAAGACGAATCTACATAGTTCTACATCTCCATCATATTACAAATATTTCCTAATCCTAGAAGAGGATGTCTACTCCATTTTGGGGGAAGAACAACCCCAGAATATAAAGAAAAACATACTTACAACCCTAGAAGGAAAGGAAGAAGAGATGCTTGATGATTCCGACGTCTTGGGGATGCTTCCTTGCTCTGGAGATGGATGGATCGTGAAGAGATGGCGGTGGATGAAGCTCGACGGCTTTCCTCGAGGGGAGGGATGAAGTCCCGAACCAAATATTCTCAAAGAATAGGGTTCTTGACCCTTTTATACTTCCTCCACGTTGCCCAGGAAAACCAGGATTACAGGTGTCCGGTAAACCAGGTTTTTCACCTATTAAATCAGGTTTTCTCATGATTCATCCTGAACTAAAGTTGTAGCCCTTGAAATTATCTTCAATATGATACTTTGATCGAGCCCTGGCTCAAACCGACCCGAAAGTTATGGCGGTTCGAAGTTTAGTCTGTATTCTGGGAGGAGGTCCAGTTGAACCCACGGTTGGGAGGCACGACCGTGCCATTTAGCATGGGTAAACAATTCTTTCTCTCTGTTGGATCTGAAGAAAAGTTGTAGATCTTGAAATCAGCTATATTTCAGTATAAAGAACAGTCCAAAACTCCAACGGAGCACAAAGGTATGGCCGAATTACGATCGGTCTGCAACCTGCCCAGAATTCAGCACAGCTCTATTTTAGCGTGGCACAACCCGTGTTCTTCGTCGCACAGCCGTGTGGAATCCACACGGCCTCACACGGCTTCCTCTCGGATTGAGTTGCATGGCCGTGTGGGATCACACGGACGTGGCCTTCTTTGTCTCTGCCGAGGTCACACGACCATGTGAATTCACACAGCCGTGACCTTCCTCCCCTCTGGAATGTTGGCACGGCCGTGTGCTGCTTGGCCACGGGTTGATTGGCACGGCCGTGCCATTCGGCACGGCCAATGACCTCTTCATCTCTGGATTGCAAGCACGACCGTGCCATTTGGCACGACCGGAACATGCTCATGGCCACACGGTTGTGTGGCCTTGCACGACCCAAGCTCCTGTGTGCACTTTTGCTTCATTGTCGCTCCAAATAACATCCTGTCAACAAGAAAATAAGCAAAGAGCAGATCTCTGAACAAATATAATGAAAGTATGACATTATAAAGAAATATGGTGCAATAAACATTGAATATGCTATGAAATATAAGTAGATGTGCATCTAAACATACATAAATGATCATAAGATCTACGCACATCACTCACTAATGAAATCATTTGATAGAATTAGATTGACTTGCTAGAGATTATGATGCACTATTTAACTACATGAATCTAGATTGCGGGTTTTGTTTGAGGAGAAGCAAAGGTTTAAGTCTGGGGGTGTGATGTGCGTATATCTTATGATCATTTATACATATTTTGATGCACATTCACTTACTTTATTCACGTATATTCTATGCATGTTCACCTCTTTTAGTACATATTCATTATAAATACTCTTTTATTCGGAGATGTGCTCTTTTGTGTGTTTTCTGATTGATAAGACGTGATTTAGAGTAAAAAACAAAGCCTACATGAAGTCTAGAGCTTCCAGAGTGTTACGGACAGACGAAGACTAAGTTTTCTTCATGTTCTGGCCGTGTAGAGGCCGTGTGGGGGGCGTGTGAGGCTGTGTGGAATTTCTAGCACTGCAGATCAAAAGTAAAATAACCATAACATTCTGCTCAGTTGGAGTTATGAGCCATTCTAAATATCAAAATGTAGATAACTTCAAGATCTACAACTCTTATGAAGACTTTAACCAGAGAAAACCAAGTCTTGAAGGCATAAAGTGTTGGATCAAGACGCGCTAGAGGGGGGGGTAAATAGCGCTCGTGGCTATTTTGTACGTATCGGAATCGAAAACAGCGTTAGAGTAATTAAAGCAGCGGAATTAAAAACAAACAAACACACAGAGAGAGACACGAGAGATTTTACTTCGTTCGGAGCCTAAGGCGACTCCTACTCGAAGGCCCGCGATCCTTGATCGCTTTCCGTGGGCAACAACTATAAGCTCGTTAAAAGATTATACTTATGAGTACAAAAAGCTATAAGTATAATACCGACAACAAGAAATGCTAAATTTGAAGCTTCGGGTCGTCGGGCACTTGTAGCAGCACTTCGGAATGTCTTTTGGAGCAGCATGTTGATGAGAGATCACTTGGTTTTCATTGTCTTGAAGTGCTGGTCGAAACCCCCTTATAAAGGGTGTTCAAGGCGCCTTGAAGGCTGTTCAAGGCGCCTCCATGCTGCCTGGTCTTCCGTGTGGATCAAATCTGATCTGGTCGAACTTCATCCATTCAAGGCGCCTTAAACCTCACTCAAGGCGCCTTCATGCCTTCTTCAAGGCGCCCAGCTCATCCTTTGCACCCGAGGCGCCTCCAAGCTCCATGGAGGCGCCTCGGACATTGTTCATCCGAGGGAAAACTACCTTATTTTGTACCTGCAAGACTTGTTAGTCCCAAACAATATCCTGCAACACAAAATTAGCACAAAATAACAGTATGAATAATAAAAGAATGTCTATGACAGTCTCCGGACTGTCCGGATCTGACTTCGGATTTCCAACCGAAAACCCTAGGTCGACCCGACGCCTACTGTTCCCTCTACGGGGAACGCGTCCTCACCTACTCCACTCAGGAGAGATTACCTGATGCTAGTCCGGTCCTCCAGACCGACTGGACTTTCTGCCTAGGGTTACCACACCCTAGGACCTAGGGTTACCGCCCCCTAGGGTTTTTCTCCACCTAGGGTTACCACCCCCTAGGACCTAAGGTTGCCACCCCTTAGGGTTTTTCCTCCACCTAGGGTTAGCGCCCCCTAGGACCTAAGGTTGCCGCCCCTTAGGGTTTTTCCTCCACCTAGGGTTACCGCCCTCTAGGACCTAAGGTTGCCCCCCCCTAGGATTTTCCTTCACCTAGGGTTACCGCCCCCTAGGACCTAAGGTTACCCCCCCTTAAGATTTTCCTTCACATAGGGTTACCGCCCCCTAGGACCTAAGGTTACCCCCCCTTAGGATTTTCCCTTGCCTAACCGCAGTTAGGACTCTCCTGAAACCTTATTTAAGCACGTTAGATAACAAGGAACCTTAACTTTGAATCCCTTTGCCATTATCAAAACTGAGGTTCGATCGTCGGATGCTTACTGCACCAACATAAAGTTCGTTTCTATGAGACACGGCCTTGGCACACAGCCGTGTCAAATCCTGCACTGCACATGAAGAGTAAAACAGCCATAACTTTGTGGTCCGTTTGAGTTTTGGGCTGTTCTTTATACCAAACTTTATCTAACTTCAAGATATACAACTTTCCTGAAGACCACATCTCAAGAATACCACGCTAAGAGGAACTAAAATATCTTACAATAAGAGGCACAACCTTGATACATAACCAGAGCAGCGGAAGAGCATGGCCGTGCGGAATCGCACGGTCGTGCCACTTAACCAGAGCAGAGGAAGAGCATGGTCGTGCGGAATCGCACGACCATGCCACTTGACCAGTGCAACGGAAGAGCATGGCCGTGTAGAATTGCACAGCCGTGCCACTTGACCACTGTAGAAGGAAGACACGGCCGTGCGGCTTCGCACGACCGTGCAACTTCACCAGAAGAGGGGATGGGCATGACCGTGCCAACCTTGCACGGCCATGCCACGGGCCGTGCGGCGCCCATACCCTAGCTTATAAAAGGGTCAAGAAACCTATTTTTGTGGAATATCTTTGGTTCAGGGACTTCGTCCCTCTCCTTGGGAAAGAGTTTTCTCCTTCAGGGGAAACCCTAGATCTTCATCCACCGCCGTCCCTTGACGATCCGTCCATCTCCAAAGAAAGGAAGCATCACCAAGACATCGGAATCATCAAGCATCTCTTCTTCCTTTTCTTCTAGGGTTGTAAGTATGATTTTCTTTATGTTCTGGGGCTGTTCTTCCCCCACAATGGAGTAGACATCCTCTTCTAGGATTAGGAAGTATTTGTAATATGATAGAGATGTAGAACTATGTAGATTCGCCTTGTTTCTATTCAATGACCTGTTGATGCCTTGTTCGTGCTTGATGAGTTGCATGTGTGCCATGTTTACGTTTCTATGCTTTGATTGCTTGATGTGGAGGATTGTTGATCCCGCAAAGGGGATACCTTAGAGCGTATTGACCAAGGTACCCTAGTGACAGTGGTAACCCTTTCCAGATGTCTAAGACGTTCCCTTAAAAAGGAGAAACAATTCCTTAGGAACTGCTACTCTTGTAAAGTGAGTGCTCTAGATCGTATACCCGAGGGGCCCTAGTGACAAGGGTAACCCGTTCACGGACGTCTAGGACATTCTCTTGAAGGGAGAGGTAATTCCTCCATAAGGAGGTAGGTACCCCTTATCCTTATTATTATTTACTAGATATGTATCCCAGTGATCTACCGAGGCGCCCTCGTGACAGGGAGGTTAACCGTTACAGGATTTCACAGGGATCGTCTCTATTAGATACTTAGGGATATTGAACAATCACAAGAACATGGACATAGAGGGTAGAAACTAAGCAATCTATGTGTTGGTGCGGGAAGCATCCGACGATCGAACCTAAGTTTTGATAATGGCAAAGGGATTTAAAGTTAAGATTCTTTGTTATCTAACATGTTGAATGAGTGTTTCAGGAAAGTCCTAACTGTGGTTAGGCAGGTGAAAACCCTAGGGGGTGGTAACCCTAGGTGGAGAAAAGTCCTAGCTGCGGTTAGGCAAAGGGAAAACCCTAAGGGGTGGTAACCCTAGGTCATAGGGGGTGGTAACCCTATGCGAAAAGTCTTGGTGGGTCGAGTGCTTCAGGCAAAAGTCCTAGGAGGGGTAACCCTAGGTGGAAAGTCCTGGTGTCGCGAACTAGGTGAAAGATTGGACTAGCCGGGAAGCGGAAGTCCAGCAGAAAGTCCGGAAGCATCGAGCACCGAGCAAAAGTCCAATCGATCTGGAGGATCGCGCTGGCAACAGGTAAATCTCCTGAGTGGAGTAGGTGAGGACGCGTTCCCCGCAAAGGGAACAGTAGGCGTCGGGTCGACCTAGGGTTTCCGGTAGGAAATCCGAAGTCAGACCCGGACTGTCCAGAGACTGTCGTTATATTCTGTTATCATATTTACTGTTATTTTGTGCTAACTTGGTTTTGTAGGGTATGTGTTTGGGACTAACACTTTTGCAGGACCAAATGAGCATAAGTTTACCTCGGATGAACAGTGTCCGAGGCGCCTCCATGGAGCTTGGAGGCGCCTCGGGTGCAAAACATAAGCTGGCTGCGAAGCAGGCTTGGAGGCGCCTTGAAGGAGGCTCACGGCACCTTGGACCGGTGGATGAAGGCGCCTTGAGGAAGCATGAAGGTGCCTTGAACCTGATAAGGTTCGACCAGTTCAGCCCTTATCGCAGCGGGTGACTCGGCCAGCATGGAGGTGCCTTGGATGACTTTCAAGGCGCCTTAAACACCCTTTATAAGGGGGTTTCGACCAGCAGCTCAAGATAACGAACTCCAAGCAATCCTTACGCTACAATCTGCTCAAGAAACGTCCAGAAGTGCTGTTACAAGCCCCCGACAACCCGGAGCTTCAAATTCTGCTACTTTATTGTTGTCTGTATAATTTGTTTTAGTGCTTTCAATTGTAATATCTTATTGTACATTTTTACGAGCTTATAGTTGTTGCCCACGGAAAGCGATCAAGGATCGCAGGCCTTCGAGTAGGAGTCGATCTAGGCTCCGAACGAAGTAAATTCCCCTGTGTCTCTGTGTTTGTATTTTATCATTTCCGCTGCGTTTACTTTCGAATGATTTTCAAAAATGATTAGTGAAAGCCACGAGCGCTATTCCCCCCCCCCCCCCCCCCCTCTAGCGCTCCTCGATCCAACACTATGTAGTATCTCCTAGTATCACAATGAAATCGAAATCCTAGAATCCATCTCCCGAAGCGCATTCCATCCAAGATCAGTTCTGTCTCTTTCTCTCATCCTTCTCTTTCCATTTTCAATCACCCTCATTAGTTTGCAAATGCCAAAGCCAGGTTTCGACCATCTAGATAACTTACCTTGCGACATCTCTAATGCTTAATCAACAGTCCCTATGGATTTAATATTTTTATTACTGACGACGAAACCGTACACTTGCGGTTGCGTAACATAACCCCATCTTGACATCTTAGTTACTAGATGCCACTCGATATGTGCTAGCCCATTTAAAAAAAAAAAAATCAAAATCTCTGTAAAAAAATTCAAGTACTGCACTTTGGCAAGCATCTTGCAATAAAAATAAGCATGAGATAAAAAATACTTATCGTAGATGGAAATGATGAGGTTCTCCTTTGAGATTGAGTTAGGTTACTAGGAAAATACCCATCAATTTCTCTCATTACTGAGTGCTCCTTTGAAACTTTGTATCCAGGTTAGGGGGATGAACCTCGTGTATAACAGGTAAATGTCTAATGTCGAAAATTTTAAGAACATGATGGGATGATGAATTACCTTGATTTGGAAATATTAAACTCTAGGATTTATATTTTTCACATTGAATCAAGAAAGCACACTTCATACATGTTCAGAAATCATTTGAAAAACCAAAGTTGTGTAGCAGAATATAAAAAAAGAGTAATGAGAAAACACTTTAGTTTTTTCCTTGATTCACAACCCAATAACTACTACTCCAAGGCCCGTAATCAGTTTGACTACTTTCGTTGAGCAATCACTATCAATTTATTACTTTTAAAAAATAAGGGGTACATAACAAACCTACCGACCCTTAAAGTATTCAACACAAAAGAAAGCAACTGTAGTAAAGTAAACAACAACTTAAACATTACCCAAGGCTAGGCTTGTTTGAGCTCATAGTGGTGTCGTCTTGTTGTTGCGTCACTAAGGCTTGAGCATAGCAGAGTTTCGCAGTTTCGGTGGTGTAACAGTGCACTTGAAGATGTAATAATGTTGTTTTGAAGATTTTGTTCAAAGACTCTTTTATATAGTGATCATGGGGCCTAAATCGGTATAGGGTGCCTCCAGTGAACTCTATCTGATCTGTTGATTCCACTACTCAAGGCACCTAAATTCCTTCCAAGCTTTTGATAGTTGATGTGGTAAATAAACTCTAGTTGAAGTTCTATTCAACTTTTATGACAATAAGTTTATCCCTTCCCAGGTGTCTGAATCCTTCCTGACACTTGGAAGCTGACATATGCCGACCAACTAGGACGCACCACCTCATCTAGATGTGGAACTAAACTTTGGGCAATTAGGGTGCTTGGAAACATTAGAAGCACCTAGACCTCTGGGCACCTGGAACCACTTAGAGCTCCTAGAGTCTCTTTTTCAGCCAGCTACCATACTTAGCTTATGTGTCACAATTTTAGCATAGGTATATAGTAATGAGTATGATTGATAGCTCTCCGAGTTGTCCGGTCTCAATTTCCTTTCCCATGAAACCTAGGTTGGACCGACGCCTACTGCTCTCTTTCCAAGAGCGTGTCCTCACCACTCTACTTGGGGGAGTTTATCTTTTATCTCGTGTCAAACCTTAGTCCACCCGACCTGTTTGGACTTTTGCTCAGTTGATCTTGACCTCAAGATTTTCCACTAGACATTCAACTCTCAATCCATTTAGACTTTTTACCTGGTGTCCACAACCCTCAGAACTTCTCACCTGATGTCCTCGATCCGCCAAGACTTCCTGTATAGTCTCACCAACCCAGACTTCCTTCCCTAGTCTCTCTGACCAGAACTTCCTTACCTAACATCAAAGGTAAAGGGTAAGGTAAACCCTAGTTTAAATCTGAAGTCAAATTTAAATGTCTCCATGCATGCTAGGAAAAATAATGATTATCATTATGTAGCAATGAAAAATTTTGGTTTTAAATATCATGATAGGAGTAGGGTAAATGTGGATCATAACCCTAGGAAATCTATGCATGATAAATTTAGAAATGATAGACCTAAGGATACCCAAGGCATTAATCTCAAGAAGGGGAGACACATGCCTAGAAAGGGTAGGTCTAGGAATGCCCATGGTGGACATGTGGATTCTAGGTTTAGGAACCTAGAAAGAGAAAATCAAGCTTTGAAGGCAAAACTTGATAAGTTGGAGAAAACCCTAGAAAGATTCAATGTTGGAGGGTTTAGGTATGTTGTTGGGTAGTCAAAGACCCAACAATGATAGATCGGGTCTAGGATACCGATTTAGTGTCTCCAAGGCTAAAGAAAAGTCTTATGCTAGGGTTGCATATGACTATAGCAAGGAGAAGCCAATAAATGGCAAGAGAAAGCCATTTAAAGGTAAGGTTAAGTTAACAAAGGACAAGGAGTCCAAGGTTAAGAAGGTTAGGCTTGTAGGCCAAGTGTCACCGGAGGTACAAGTTAAGGGGGAGTTAAAGTTAAGGGGGAGTTAGATTTTAAAGTTTTTTTTTTGATATTGAAACTCATTATTACAATCTTTTATACTTAAACTGTTAGTGAGTAATTTCTTTAAAATTACTATTTGTCAGATAGTAATTTTTACTATTTATTTTTATACCCTAACTTGAACTTGGGTTGATGCACATCAAAAAGGGGGAGGTTGTTGGACCCCGTGGTTGTTTTGATGTGATCAACCAAGTTAGGTTAAGTCCTGCTTGTTATTTGATCCCTATGTCTAAGTGTGCAGGAAGTCGAGCGGAAGACGCAGCTAGCGAGAAGGACGACACAGAGAGAGAGCTGACGAGCTCGGTGCGTCCGAGGGATGAGGTGACCGAGGAAGAGTACACCGGTGGACGAGAAGAATGTACGTGATGTTCGAGGGACGAGAAACTAGAAAGGAAGGTTGCTCGAGGAGAAGACCGGAAGTTGGGTTCGGGTGAGCCCTATTCCGGATAGCGGAGATCACCCTATTGGAGTGTATACTAAAAGTCTATCTTTTTTAAACATTTATTTTTGAAATAAAAGAATCACATTGGTCAATATGTGCATTTATTTGTTAAATGTAATTGTTCAATTAATTTATATAGTAGATAACATGGAGTGTGGTGTCACACTCAGAAGATAATATTATTGGTTCTCTATAAATTATAAACAGTTGCTCACGACTAAGATGGAAAGGAACAAACCATCAGAATGGTCATAGTGTAATTAAGTATTAGTTTATCTTGACTAATAAATTACACTAATACACTTTAAGTGTATTGAGTAGGACCATTTAGGTAAGTTCTTTTTGTACTGACTTAGTAAAAGAACTAGACCTTAGTTATTATGGAAGTGTGTGCACTTAATCCTAATATAATAACAAGCACATATATTAAATGTTTATTTCTTTAACTTATCAAAGGGTGAGGTTTAGCTCGATAAATCAATATGCCCGATAAGTTGGGAAATGATATTACTTATAGTGTGTATTGTTGATTATAGAAGGAATCTGTGTCCTAGTTATCTAGGTTGAGAATGTCCCCAAGAGGAACTCATAAGGATTGTCATGTTAAACCCTGCAAGTGGACTTAGTCCGACATGACAATGAAGTTGAGTGGTACTACTCTTGGAGCTAGATATTAATTAAGTGATTTGTCAGTAACTTACTTAATTAGTGGACATTTGTTATCTTAAATACAGGGAGACTAACACACTCATAATAAGAAGGAGCCCATAATGTAATTTGGGATTGGTGCGGTAGTGCGGTAATAACTCTCTAGTGGAATGAGTTATTATCGATGAACTTGAGTTGTGTGTTTGGGGCGAGCACGGGATACTCAAGCTCATCGGAAGGCCAAAACCAATTTATCCTCTAGGTCCCTGTCGTAGCCTCATTTTAGCCTCAAGTCCATCCAAATGTAAGGCTCTTCTTGGTGTCCAAGAAGTGGGCCGGTCCAATGCTTGGTGACCAAGCAAGGGGCCGGCCACATCCTCTTTATAGGGGCCGACCCTTTGCTTGGTGACCAAGCATGAAGGGGTCGACCACAATATTCAAACAAGGAGGGTTGTTTTTGAATTTTTAAAATCTTCTCTGTGTAGAAAACTATAAGTTTTAAAAGAGAGATTTTAATTTTAAAAAACTTTTCTTATTTGAATTTGGCCACATGTTTTAATAGATAGTTTTAAAAGTTTTAAAACTTTCCTTTTTAAACCATCCTCATGGTTTAAGAAAAAAAAAAGGAAGATAAATTTTAAAATTAAAATTTTCTATCATCATGTTAAAAAAGGAAATTTTATAAGAGAAGTTTTAAATTTTAAAATATAGTTTTAATTTTTAGAACTTTCATTTTTTAACTCCTACTTTAGGAAAGAGAGCTTGTAAATTTTTTTAAAAAAATATTTCCTTATTCCTCTTGATAAGGTGGCCGACCACCTTGCTTGGTGCCCAAGCTAGTGGCCGGCCATAATTAATAAATAAAATCATCACAAAATCAAAATTGGTGATTGATTCAATCAAGAGGAAAGAAAAGGAAAAATAAAAAGGGAAAAGGAAAAACTCTTGGATGATTTTATTTTTTGTAAAATGTTTTTCCTTATTTGCCTTGGGCAAGTAATATAAAAGAAGGGGTGAGGGGGCTTCATGAGACACAACTCTTATTCTTTTGCTTGGAGGATCTCAAGTGGTCGTCCCCTCTCTCCCTTCTCTTTTCCCTTTTGCTCTCTTCTCCTTGGTGGTGGTGGTGGCCGGATTTTAGAAGAAGAGGAGGAAGCTTTTGGGTGGTGTTCATCTTGGAGGATCGTCACCCACACGACGTCCAAGGCGAGGCGAGGAATATGGCAGAAGATCTTGAGGTCATTAGCTTACAAAGAGAAGGTATAACTAGTAATTTTCTTCCGCATCATACTAGTTATTTTCTTTGTATGGATTCTAAATACAAGAGACAATTAGATCTAGTTTTTCGAATTAGTTTTTCGAGTTTGTGTTTTTTTTTCGAATTTGTGATTCGATTATTCTTTTTGGTTAACCTAGAGTTATTTAAGGAAATTAAATATTAGCTTTCCTTAAAAGGTTTTGACTAGACGGTGGTGGTTGCTCTTATATCCAAGAAGGCCATGTGCCTCGCCATGCAGTCCTGGAAGCCAATTTTGGAAATTAATATTTAATGGAATTAATAACATAGGTGGATTTGAATCAATAGTGTTAAGTTCCGCTTGCGATTCAAATCTAAATCATTAAGAACAGATAAGTTAAATTTGGAATCAATGATGTTAAGTTCCGTCTGTGATTCCTAATTTAACTTCTAAAGAACACAATAAGTTATTTAAGGAAAGGTTAGACACTTGTACAAAAATTTTTGTACAGTGGAACCGATACGTTTTCCTAGGATTAACCAACAATTGGTATCAGAGCTAGGGTTTGCCTCTGTGTGTTTAGAATTCAAATAGGTTATGCACATGTCATACATAATTTAGGCAGGATAATAGTAGGATGTGCTAACTCTTTGGTTGCAGACTCCAACTATTATGGCTTATTGATGTTGTGTGTGATTGGACCCTTGGACATGTCAAGGGCAATATTTTGTGTGTGCATGATTGTATGTAACTAATACAACAGGAGCTGTATTAGCCCTAGGATTTTAGAATTTTATTTTCGATCTAAATTACATGTACATTCCCTTGTGGAATATAGGATCGATATATGTAAAATTCTATTTTTATCGCGGATCAGATTCTTGCAAGGCATGGTACTTTTGGAGCACCAGAGGCGCAGCGGAATAAGAAGCAAGATTGATGCGACGACTTGACCCGATGGCGGTAGCTAAAGATAGCAGCAGCTAGGGTTGGAGCACATGGAAGACAGTTGTAACGCCCGCCCTTCTTACCCAACCAAAGGCGGCGCTACGTTCTTATACTACTTACATACATGTTTTACTATAACAGCGGAAGAATAAAAACTTTAAAGAATTTAATTTATTAAGCATAATATCACATATTCTGATTTGTTCAAATATTGATTCTATAACTAATCATATTAATTTGTCCGAATCGTTCTTTGCCGAGCCACCACCACACACATCACTATCTGCTCCTCCTGCTGCTCCGTCGTTCCGAATATCCGTCCCCCATATCTGCGGTACAAGGAAAGTAAGCTATGAGCACTCATGGCTCAGTAAGTTCCTTTCCTACTCACTGAAATCGAAAATCATCGTATATCAATATCATGCGTAATATCATAAGCATACAACATACAAGGGTATCATATTCATATCATATTATCACATGACATTATATCTAATCATCAGATAATTCAAGTACATATGTAGGCAATGCATCATGAATTTGAAAACTTATACTAATAAGTACTTGAAATTAATATCATCATTAAGGGGATCCCGGTTTGTACCACATACATAATACGCGCGCTTCATAGGTAGGTCCAAGGTAGCAAGTCTTGAACCCTATCATGCATACATACTAGGCCCGAGTCTTACTCCATCGACCTCAGAGGCCCATTACTGACGAGCCCCGAGTCTTACTCCATCGACCCCGGGGCGTTTACGGAGCCCACCCATGGTACAAACCCATACAAAAATAACTTATCATGCATAACTATCATATCATGTCCTTAACAATCTTTCATGCATTTCTTTTTTCACTTCTTTTCATTATGTCTAGCATTTCCTATGCTATCACATATCATGGCATATTACATAACATAATTTCATTTCTTCATTTTGTATAGCATTTCCTTATGCTATCACATATCATGGCATATTACATAACATTATGTATAGCATTTCCTATGCTATCACATACATATCATGGCATATAACATAATTTCATTTTCTCCTCATTATGTTTAGCATTTCCTATGCTATCACATATCATGGCATATTACATAACATTATGTATAGCATTTCCTATGCTATCATATATCATGGCATATAACATAATTTCATTTTCTCCTCATTATGTTTAGCATTTCCTATGCTATCACATATCATGGTATATTACATAACATTATGTATAGCATTTCATAGAAGGAACCTTGTACTAGTTCGGTTAGACAATAATCTTACTCACCTCTTTAAAATATTTTTGGTTGAAATCCTAAGGTTAGATACTCCTCTGATCATACATCATATCAATATAAAATCATGGAAAGGAATCCTTCTACATAGCATAGAAAATCTTATCATGAAATGAGGTCTTGTTTAAATCATCCTAGAATTGAAAACCTTTTCTTTAGCCGAATTTTCTTAAATTCTTTCCTAGGTTTTCTAATCCTTATAAATCCGAAAATCACATAAAAGCCTTGTACCACAGGTGAGGGGAAGCTTACCTTCTTCGCTTAAGTTTCCTAGATTTGAGAACTTGCTTGGGGACCTTTCTTCCTTGCTTGCTTGCTCGGCACCAATGGAGGAGAAGAGTGGCTAGGTCTTTTGGTAGAGAGGAGGAGGGAGAAGAGACCTCTTCCTCTTGTGTTGCTCGGCAACAACAAGAAAGAAAAGTGGGAGGAAGTGAGGAGGAAGAAGAGGTTTCTTCCTCTTGTGTTGCTCGGCAACAAGAAGAAGAAAGGAGGAAGGGAGAGGGTTTTCGGCACCCAAGGGAGGAGAGGAGGAAAGTGAGTGAGGATGAAGTTGAAGTCACCCCTCCATGCCTATTTATACTAAAATGAGGGGAGGAAACTTGTCTTGATTCATCCTCCTTATTTACTTCTCTTCTTAATGTTAAGAATATTCTAGAGAAGATGCTTCTTGAGTTCTCCCTTAATTTCTCTCTTTTCTTTCCTTTAATTAAAATTCCTATCTCTCCTCTTACAATATCCTCTCCTATCCCACTTGGTTAACACATGCATGTATCCACAAGAGAACCAAGGATCAAAACTTGGTTATGTATATTTTTACTTCTTTTTACTCCCTTTTCCTTTTTAGTAAAAAGAATCCTTTCTTATTCTTAACTACTTAGTCCTCTCTCTCCTTATCAATAATTCTCCTATCCCCTTTGGTATCCTATACATGTTCCTTACAAGAGATCCAAGGTTCAATCTCTCTTCTAACGTTTTATTTTCTTTTGTACATAATAATTCATATATTACCCTATTATGCATTATGCATAAATATTTCATACATGTATTCATATTTCTTCCTTTTGTCTACATTAATTCCATACATTATAAATCATGCATAGATGATTTATATTCTCAACTTTATTTTCTTTCATAATCATCTAAATCCTTCCCATCGGAACATTCAACGTAGACTATCTACACATTCTTTTCATTACATTCGTACTCTCATTGCCCTTACTTTATCTAGGCTTTCTAGGGGTATTACAACAGTAATAGGAAAAGGCCATAATAGTTGGAAAATAATTTCCATTTTTATTGCTTTTATTTACTGTGATGTGTGTGTATGCATGTGATGTTTGCTAGGATAGTTTATGAGACGCCCGCCCTTTTTCTGTCACTCTTGCCTAGTGAGGGCGGGGTCACTTTCTTTGACTTAGCATACATAATCATACATACAGCGGAAGCATATTCTTTTTTTTTTTTTTTAGAATCATACTAAGCATATGAGCATGAAATAGCATGGTTCAACTTAAATAGTCATATTATTCATTTCTAACACATGCATAGGGAATCATGAAAGACATCAACATAACATAAAATATTATTCATAAGTTCACTTAAGCAGGTCATTTTATTTCTTTAGTCAAGTCACCATCACACATCTCTTGCCCCTTCCTGCTGCTCCTCTAGTTTATCCATCCTTTACCTTTATCTGTGGTACAAGGAAAAGCATCTGTAAGCACTCAAGGCTTAGTGAGATCCTTTCCTACTCACAAAAATCAACATATCATGTAAAATCATCATATCATACATCATAGAATAAATGACACTCATATCATCATATAATTAAAAACATGTCATATCAAATCATCATATCATACATCATAGAATAAATGACACTCATATCATCATATAATTAAAAACATATCATATCATGGCATATATCACATCATAGCATAAGTGTACATCATAGCTTAAGTGAAAGCATCATGACATTTCTTTTCATAACATCAAGGCATCATATCATAGCATAACTATAAACATTATTTCACATCATATCGTAAGCATGGATGCAAGATGTCCTTTAAAACATGGGTAATGTCATGTGCAATATGCCTTTCAAAACATGATTTATGTTATGTGTGAGATGTCTTAAAACCATATCATATAGTACTTGAAAATAATCTCAACATGAAAGGGGCCCGGCTTAGTACCACATACATACATAATGCGCGCATCCTAAGTAGACCCAAGGTAGCTAGTCTTGAACCTATTAGGAAACTAGGCCCGTAGCTCGGCCTAGGGGCACGTAAGGAGTCCACCCTTTACTAGGCCCGTAATTCGACCTAGGGGCGCATAAGGAGCCCACCCTTTTGGTACAAGCCATTCAGAGTAAAATACATGTCATATCATGTCTTTATCATTTCATAACATATTCGTGTCGTTCATAGCATATCATATTCATGTCATTCATAGCATATCATGTCCATGTCATTCTTAGCATATCATGTTCATGTCATTCCTAGCATATCACGTTCATGTCATTCATAGCATATCATGTTCATGTCATTCATGTCATTCATAAAGTATGCATAAATGGGCACATAGCCATACATACTTGGGCACATAGCCATCATACTTGTCTTGGGTACATAGCCATCATATTTGGGCACGTAGCCATCACATTTGGGCACATAGCCAATATAGGTATCATTCTCATGCATGGTTCATAAGCATACTTAAACGAGCATATATAACATATCATGGAAGGAAAAGAAAAACATAATCATGCATGGATCACGAGTTAACTTCTCCTAATTCATATCATGGCAAAGGAAAGTACATCATGAGTCATAATTTGGTCTAAATCTTCAACCAACTAAGTGGCCGAAACATGCATAGGCTCACTTAGGTTGCATGAAATTATACAAGCATATGAACCCAAATTCATTTCTATAACATTTGTCATAAAGAACATCATAAGCATATTTGATTTAGGTTCTATGCTTCCTAGGTATAGAAACCCACATTGGCCGAAACCTACAAGGTCCAACATTTGGTTACAAATAGCATGTAAACATGTGAACCCTAAACAATTTCCATGCATTTATCATAGGCAACCACATGAGCATATTGGGTTAAAGTTTCAAGCTTCCTAAGTCCACAAATCATAGGTGGCCGAATGCCATCAATGTGACTCTAAGTTTGTTTTTCAACCAATTACAAGCATGTGAGTACCCTATAAATTTCATAGCATATCATAGAGAAGAACATAAACATGTTAGGGTTGAATTTAGGCTTGCCTAAGCCCTACATTTCATTTTGGCCGAAAGTTCACCATGTGAAAACCTAACCCTAAGCAACATGAAATCTCAAGTGCATTATGTTATCTTCATATCCTTTCATAAGGTAAAACATAAGCAAGCTAGATTTGAGGTTGAGCCTCCCTAAGGTATTTAATCCCTTCATGGCCGAAACCCTAAGGTAAGGTCCTACTCGTTCTAAGCAACATACAAGTATAAAACATCAAGAGAACATTCATAACATATTATGGGAAACTTCATACTTGATACTTCTTCTAGGATTTTTTTTTTTTCAACCAAATACAAGCATGTGAGCACCCTATAAATTTCATAGCATATCATAAAGAAGAACATAAACATGTTAGGGTTGAATTTAAGCTTGCCTAAGCCCTACATTTCATTTTGGCCGAAAGTTCACCATGTGAAAACCTAACCCTAAGCAACATGAAATCTCAAGTGCATTATGTTATCTTCATATCCTTTCATAAGGTAAAGCATAAGCAAGCTAGATTTGAAGTTGAGCCTCCCTAAGGTATTTAATCCCTTCATGGCCGAAACCCTAAGGTAAGGTCCTACTAGTTCTAAGCAACATATAAGTATAAAACATCAAGAAAATATTCATATCACATCATAGAAGAGATCATAAGCATGTTAGTTTTTAACTTGAGCTTCCCTAGGGTTTTAAGTCTCTTCGTGGCCGAACCCTAAGGTAGGGTATTACCTAACTCCAAGCCACATACAAGCATGAAATATCAAGGTCATATTCATAGCATATCATGAGAAAAAAGAAAAGACTTAAGCATGTTGGTTTTGGTTTTGAGCTTCCATAAGCCTTACAAGTGTCATGGCCGAAAGTTCCCAAAAGAAACCCTAGGTTGTTAATCCATCTAAACTCGAACAAAATCATATAACAACTTGTACCACAGGTGAGGGGATACTCACTTCCTCTTGCTTGGTCTTTTCCCCAAGAGAAGATACCCTTTGTGAAGAGGAAGAAGAGAGCTTCTCCCTCTAGTGCTCCTTTTTGCTTCTCTTGCTTGGGAGAGGTAGATCTTGAGGATTCCTTCTTGTGGTTTGGTTTTCTTAGGGAGAAAACCTTAGTTGGATTTTCGGAAAGGGGAGAGGGGATGCTCTAGGTCACGGCAATGGTGAGAAAAAGTGAAGAAAAATAAAATCCCTTCTTTGTTTTTCCTCTTAAGTTATGTGGGAGTAAGAAGCAAAAAGAAACTTTGCTTTCCCTTCTTCTTAACTCACTTTTATTCTCTTAATGATGAAGAAAATGTCTTCATTCATCCCCTTAGTTCCTCTCCTCTCATTCTCTCTTTTATCTCCACGAAAATGGAAAAAGAGTGAGGAAGGAAAAGACAACTTGTCTTGCTTCTTAATCAAGAGAAGGAGGGAGAAAGTTACTTGATGTTTTCTTGCTTCCTTCTCCTAATTATACTTTTATCTTTATCTAAAATTTCCATTCTCTATTCAACAATAACTTATGATGGTCTAGTGGTAATTCCATAATCCTTAGCTTAAGAAGGTTCAAGGTTCAATCCTTGACCAATTCCTTTTCTTTTATATATTTTTGGTTCTATCTTATCTTCTTTTATTCTAAGAGAAAATCTTCACATACTTAGCTTAAGAAATTCGTGGGTGTTACAGTTTAAAATTTCTCACTTTAAATAACTAAGTGGGAGAGGGATTTATTTTAATAAATTCTACGGTATCCATTACTGGTTTGTAAGTGATGCAAACAAACTTGCGCGTTGACTCTGAATGCCTTCCTCCATATCGGATGAGTTTGTTTGCGGATCACTAGATCAAACTTCTATTTTGGATGACTATAGGAAATTAATTAAGAGCATGTGATCTTCTCCATCAGAAGGGACATAATCTTATTAATGGACTTAGTATCAAGTAATGGTATACACTTAGGCACGTCTAATAGTATCCTCCCCATCGGAGTGACTGCTATTATTTGTGTGACCGAAGGAAACCAACTATTAATTTTATTTATCAAAAAGTTAGGTTGACAAGATAATAAAATTAATGGGTTACACCCTCCTTTTACAAATGTTGAATTTGTATACGTCCACACTATCGTGGCATACAAAATTCACGGTGTTTTGAGGTGTTGGTTAATTTAAAATACTATTGTTTGAGGAATCAATATTATTCTAAATTTAGAGTCCTGACCAAAGTTATTTTTGTGATTCTTAGGATGACTTTCAACCCACTGACCATTATATTGAAAGAGAACAAACTTACTGGACCCAACTACATAGATTGGAAAAGAAACCTGGATATTGTCCTTACTGCTGAAAGCTATAAGTTTGTATTGACTGAGGCTTGCCCTGATATACCTGATGGTGACTCTACCCTAGAGGAGATTGAGTATCATAAGAAATGAGTAAAAGCTGATGAGATGGCGCGGTGTTACATTTTGGCATCAATGTCAAATGTATTGCAACATCAGCATCAAGATTTACCAACAGCTTATGATATAATGAACAATCTCAAAGAACTCTTTGGGCACCAGAGTCGGACTGCTAGGCAAGAGGCAATGAGAAAAGTAATGACAGCCACCATGTCTGAGGGGACACCCGTACGAGATCATATCCTCAAAATGATGGTTTATCTGAATGAAATACAAGTCCTTGGAGGAGAAATCGATGGGGAAACCCAGGTCGATATAATTCTCCAAACGCTACCCAGAAGTTTTGAGAAGTTCCGCCTGAACTATAACATGAACAAAAGAGAGAATACGTTGGTGGAACTTCTGACAGAACTACAGGCAGTAGAAGGAATATTGCGTCACAGTTCTCAGATTCACTATGCTGAAAATGGTTCTACTTCTAAGTCGAAAGACAAGAAGAAGAAGAAACAGGTCTTTTCAGCGAAGAAGGTGAATAAACCTCAAGGTACAGGACAGAAAGCTGGAATGAAGAAGGCGAAGGGCAAGTGCTTCATCTGCAAGCAGTCTGGACATTGGAAAGCGGGTTGTCCTCGTAAGAACTAGAACAATAAAGGTATATCTCATACTCTAGTAGTTGAAATATGTTTAGAGGTGTTATCTACCAGCACCTGGTGTGTAGATACAGGAGCCACTGATCATGTCTGCAGTTCTTTGCAGGGGTTCCAGGAAACCCGACGACTATTTGATGGAGAGATAACTGTCTACATGGGCAATGCTACTAAGGTGGCGGCTGTTGCAGTGGGAGACGTCTACTTATCATTTGATAGGAATAGGAAATTGGTTTTAAGAAATTATTTTTATGTACCCAGTTTTAGAAAGAATTTAATTTCAGTTTCTAAACTGTATTTGGATGGATATTCAGTTTCCTTTAGTAACAATGTGGTTATAAAGAGAAATAAAGTGATTATCTATTCTGGTGCATTGGTTGGCAATTTATATACTTTAAATCCAATTTCTCCCACAAAGCAAAATATCGAAATTAATAACACATCTTCTAACTCTAATAAGAGAAAAGAACCTTCGGAAATGAACCAAACGCATCTTTGGCATCTAAGGCTTGGTCATATTAACTTAAGTAGGATTCAAAGGCTTGTAGTCGATGGACTCTTGGGTCCATTAGAGTTGGAAAACTTTCCAACATGTGAATCCTGCTTGGAAGGTAAAATAACCAAGAGACCTTTTAAGGCCACGGGGTATAGAGCCAAAGAAGCGTTAGAATTGGTTCATTCTGATTTGTGTAGTCCTATGTCTATCCAGGCTAGTGGTTTTGAATATTTTGTCTCTTTTATAGACGATTATTTAAGATATGGATACATTTACCTAATGCACCACAAGTCTAAGTGCTTTGATAAGTTCAAAGAGTACAAGGCTGATGTGGAGAAACGTCTAGGTAAAAGTATCAAGACACTACGGTCTGATCGTGGTGGCGAATACCTCTTAGGAGAGTTTATGAATTACTTATCAGAGGCTGGGATTCAATCCCAATTGTTCGCACCTGGAACACCCCAACAGAATGGTGTGGCAGAACGAAGGAATAGGACTCTTATGGAGATGATTAGATCGATGATGAGTTATTCAGAATTACCAAATTCGTTTTGGGGATACACTCTGGAAACAGCAGTGCACATTCTGAACTTAGTACCTTCTAAATCAGTATCTTCTACTCCCACAGAATTGTGGAATGGGCGGAAGCCCAGTCTAAGACATATTTGAATTTGGGGTAGTCCAACACATGTGCTGAAACCAGATGCTGATAAGTTAGAATCTCGTACAGAAGTTCATGTATTTGTGGGTTATCCCAGAGGAACGAAAGATGGTTTATTTTATAGTCCTAAAGACTAGAAGGTCATTGTTAGCACTAATGTCCAGTTTTTAGAAGAAGACTATATAATGGATCACAAGCCAGTAGCAAAATTGTTCTAGAAGAACTTAGAGAGGACACGTCTACTTCAGTACCAACAGTACAAGATGAAGTATCACAAGAGACTGCAACACGTGTCACACATGATACACAACCACAGACGATGCCTTGTCGTAGTGGGAGGGTTGTAAGATAGCGTGAAAGATTTATGTTTTTGGGAGAGTCTTCGGACTTGATCCCGGGTAAACATGAACCTGATCCTCGGACATATGATGAAGTACTCCAAGATATAGATGCAGTATCTTGGCAATAGGCAATGAATTCCGAAATAGAATCTATGTATTCTAATAAGGTCTGGGAGCTTGTAGAACCACCTGATGGTGTAAAAGCCATTGGATCCAAGTGGATCTACAAAAGGAAAAGAGGGACAGATGGGAAGGTAGAAACCTTCAAAGCAAGACTTGTTGCGAAAGGGTACACTCAGAAAGAGGGAATCGATTATGAGGAGACCTTTTCGCCGGTAGCTATGCTTAAGTCTATCTGGATACTCTTATCAATTTCCTCTCATATGGATTATGAGATTTGGCAAATGGATGTCAAGACAACTTTCCTTAACGGAAGTCTTGAAGAAAACATCCATATGAAGCAACCAGAAGGGTTCATTGAAAAGGGCAAAGAGCATCTAGTGTGTAAGCTCAATCGGTCCATTTATGGACTGAAGCAAGCTTCAAGATCTTGGAACATCCTGTTTAATGAAGTAATCCAGTCATATGGATTTATTCAGTGTCCGGATGAGTCTTGTGTATACAAGAAGTGTAACGGAAACGTGGTGATATTTCTTGTACTATACGTAGATGATATTTTGTTAATTGGCAACAATGTCAAGGTATTATCGGACGTAAGGGTATAGTTGTCCAAACAATTTGATATGAAGGACTTAGGAGAATGTGCACACATTCTTGGGATCAAAGTTATAAGAGATCGCAAGAAAAGAATGTTGTGTCTATCCCAAACTTTATATATAGATACAATCCTTGCTCGTTTTAGCATGCAAAACTCCAAGAAAGGTTTCTTACCTTTTAGGCATGGAGTAGCTTTATCTAAAGAGATGTCTTCGAAGACATCAAAGGAGATAGAGGATATGAAGGCAGTTCCTTATGCCTCAGCTGTAGGAAGCCTTATGTATGCAATGTTGTGTACGAGACCTGATATTGTTTTACCGTGGGCATGGTTAGTAGATATCGGAGTAACCCTGGACAAGGATACTAGACTGCGGTAAAGCATATATTAAAGTACCTGAGAAGGATTAGAGACTATATGCTAGTTTACCAGGCAGATGATTTGCTCCCTGTGGGTTACACGGATTCAGACTTCCAATCAGATAGGGACAACAGTAAGTCTACATCAGGCTATGTGTTTACTCTAGGAGGTGGAGCCATTGCATGGAGGAGTGTTAAGCAGAAATGCGTCTCGGACTCAACCATGGAAGCTGAGTATGTGGCAGCTTCTGAGGCAGCCAAAGAAGCTGTGTGGCTCAGGAACTTTCTAATGGACTTAGATGTGATTCCTGGTTTGCCCAAGATCATCACAATTTATTGTGATAATAGCGGTGCAGTTGCAAACTCGAAGGAACCACGAGCCCATAAGGCAAGTAAACATATAGAGCGCAAGTACCACCTAATACGAGACATCGTCAAGCGAGCAGAAGTTGTCGTCACCAAGATTGCATCAGCAGATAACCTGGCAGATCCTTTCACTAAGGCCCTTCCGGCGAAAGCTTTTGATCGTCATGTGGAGGGGATGTGAATCAGATGTATGACAACAGATATGGCAGCTTAGTCTTTTAGTATAAGTGGGAGATTGTTGGAGTGTATACTAAAAGCCTAGCTTTTGTAAACATTTATTTTTGAAATAAAAGAATCACATTGGTCAATATGTACATTTATTTGTTAAATGTAATTATTCAATTAATTTATATAGTAGATAACATGGAGTGTGGTGTCACACTCAGAAGATCATGTTGTCGGTTCTCTATAAACTATAAACAGTTGCTCATGACTAAGATGGAAAGGAACAAACCATCAGAATAGTCGTAGTGTAATTAAGTATTAGTTTATCTTGACTAATAAATTACACTGATACACTTTAAGTGTATTGAGTATGACCATTTAGGTAAGTTCTTTTTGTACTGACTTAGTAAAAGAACTAGACCTTAGTTATTATGGAAGTGTGTGCTCTTAATTCTAATATAATAACAAGCACATATATTTAATGTTTATTTCTTTAACTTATCAAAGGGTGAGGTTTAGCTCGATAAATCAATATGCCCGATAAGTTAAGAAATGATATTACTTATAGTGTGTATTGTTGATTATAGAAGGAATCTGTGTCCTAGTTATCTAGGTTGAGAATGACCCCAAGAGGAGCTCATAAGGATTGCCATGTTAAACCCTGCAGGTGGACTTAGTCCAACATGACAATGAAGTTGAGTGGTACTACTCTTGGAGCTAGATATTAATTAAGTGAGTTGTCAGTAACTTACTTAATTAGTGGACATTTGTTATCTTAAATACAGGGAGACTAACACACTCATAATAAGAAGGAGCCTATAATGTAATTTGGGATTGATGCGGTAGTGCGGTAATAACTCTCTAGTGGAATGAGTTATTATTGATGAACTTGAGTTGTGTGTTTGGGGCGAGCACGGGATACTCAAGCTTATCGGAAGACCAAAACCAATTTCTCCTCTAGGTCCATGTAGTAGCCTCATTATAGCCTCAAGTCTATCCAAATGTAAGGCTCTTCTTGGTATCCAAGAAGTGAGTCGGTCCAATGCTTGGTGACCAAGCAAGGGGCCGGCCACATCCTCTTTATAGGGGCCGACCCTTTGCTTGGTGACCAAGCATGAAGGGGTCGACCACAATATTCAAACATGGAGGGTTGTTTTTGAATTTTTAAAATCTTTCTTTGTAGAAAACTATAAGTTTTAAAAGAGAGATTTTAATTTTAAAAAACTTTCTTTATTTGAATTTGGCCACATGTTTTAATAGAGAGTTTTAAAAGTTTTAAAACTTTTCTTTTTTAACCATCCTCATGGTTTAAGAAAAAAAAAGGAAGATAAGTTTTAAAATTAAAATTTTCTTTCATCATGTTAAAAAATGAAATTTTATAAGAGAAGTTTTAAATTTTAAAACATAGTTTTAATTTTTAGAACTTTCCTTTTTTAACTCCTACTTTAGGAAAGAGAGCTTGTAAATTTTATAAGAAGATTTCTTCTTATAAATTCTTTTTAAAAAATATTTCCTTATTCCTCTTGATGAGGTGGCCGGCCACTTTGCTTGGTGCCCAAGCAAGTGGCCGACCATAATAAATAAATAAAATCATCACAAAATCAAAATTGGTGATTGATTCAATCAAGTGGAAAGAAAAGGAAAAATAAAAAGGGAAAAGGAAAAACTCTTGGATGATTTTATTTTTTGTAAAAAGTTTTTCCTTATTTGCCTTGGGCAAATAATATAAAAGAAGGGGTGAGGGGGCTTCATTAGACACAACTCTTATTTTTTTGCTTGGAGGATCTCAAGTGGTCGGCGCCTCTCTCCCTTCTCTTTTCCCTTTTGCTCTCTTCTCCTTGGTGGTGGTGGTGGCCGGATTTTAGAAGAAGAGGAGGAAGCTTTTGGGTGGTGTTCATCTTGGAGGATCGTCGCCCACACGACGTCCAAGACGAGGCGAGGAATACGGTAGAAGATCTTGAGGTCATTAGCTTACAAAGAGAAGGTATAACTAGTAATTTTCTTCCGCATCATACTAGTTATTTTCTTTGTATGGATTCTAAATACAAGAGGCAATTAGATCTAGTTTTTCGAATTTGTGATTCGATTGTTCTTTTTGGTTAACCTAGAGTTATTTAAGGTAATTAAATATTAGCTTTCCTTAAAAGGCTTTGACTAGGCGGTGGTGGTTGCTCCCATATCCAAGAAGGCCATGTGCCTCGTCATGCAGTCCTGGAAGCCAATTTTGGAAATTAATATTTAATGAAATTAATAACATAGGTGGATTTGAATCAATAGTGTTATGTTCCGCTTGCGATTCAAATCTAAATCATTATGAACAGATAAGTTAAATTTGGAATCAATGATGTTAAGTTCCGTCTGTGATTCCTAATTTAACTTCTAAAGAACACAATATGTTATTTAAGGAAAGGTTCGACACTTGTACAAAAATTTTTGTACAGTGGAACCGGTACGTTTTCCTAGGATTAACCAACACACCCAAGCAAACGGAGCCGGAGCAGAAGAGACCCGGACCAAGCCGAGCTGAAATGGAGCAGAAGGCCCGGACGAAAAGTCAACCTGGTTGACTTCACAGTCCGGGCGCCCGGGATGCCTTCTTATCTTGATCGCGGTCAAACCGCGATCTATTCGTTGGGGGATAAAATTTTATCCGCCCAGGGCACTTGGAATCTGTCATGCCCCCAGAAGAGTCCCTGTCCGAGAAAATTTCGGCAGCATCTCCCCTGTACGACGGACAATCAAAAATTTTCTACAAGCACTAAATACTCAGCCACATGCGGCTGGAATCATAACAATAATAAAAATCAATCACCACGCAGTTTATATATAAATTCAGCCTCTGGCTGAGACAACCACGCAGTAATAATACTCTGACTCAAAAACCACCCTACTCAACTACACTCGTAAAGCTCAAAACCGACGAACTCACCTCTTCTGCCAACCAGGCAGGCATGTAGTAGAATAAAAAACCAAATCCAAATCCATCGATATAATAAAATCTATATCATGTCCATAAGCAAATAAATCCAGAACATAACGAGTTCAAACAGTCTAGAACAGAAAGAAACCAAAGAAAACCAAACATATCCTGGAGGTCTGCAGGACCAGCACTACGTGCAGTGAGGACTAGCGACTGGAACTCCCTCCTGACAGCATCAACCTGAAAATATCAACAATGGAGGCGGGGTGAGTCCAACACTCAGCAGGTACAGTTGATATGCAAAGTAAAGAAACAACACCTAGCACTAATCATGCGTACAGTCTCCTGATAAGAAAGATAAAAAATGCATCTGAAGTAAACAGGAGAATGCTGTACTAACCAGGTCCTGAGTATAAGGTCAAACAGTCCGAGTGGTATAGGAATCCTGTATGCATGTCAAACATAGGTATCCAAACAATATGCAGCATATAAATGCAGCAACCACAAACACAAGCAATAAATGCATCATGCATATGATGCCAATGATGCGTCCTGGTCACCCCTGACGCCAGTCGATCATCTCACACACATAGTGAGGCCGAGTGGGTAGGGCTGTGACAACCGTGCACTCTGTCGTCACTACTCCTGATGAGTGACCGAGTGGACGGGATGCTGTCGGAGTACACTTATCCTCCTACCCCAAATCATAAATGGGGGCGCGAATGCTCTCATCTCCGGTACTCAAAGACGGGGAGGAATCTCACGTGATAATACGTTGTGTCACACTACCCATGAGCGGACCAACGGTGCCTAACAGAGTCCCTGCTGCAACACACTCAGCCTGAATCGACCACTAACCCATGAGTGGTGGTGTGTGCAGATCCATGTAACTGGCGATGTGCTCAACAATAATGGAGCGGACTATCGCACAGCATGCAATCATGCAAATGATGCATGACAATAACCATATAAACATCCTGACCTAATCCATATATATAGAAAAATGCATCAAAGGTCAACGAATCCAAAACAATCCAAAGGTATACAGAAGGTATAAAACCTAGGTCCTGAACATGGTCAAGCATGGAATATCACTACCCCTATAAGCATGTATAAACAGGTAAAATATACCTGAGATGCAAAACCAATCAATCAATCAAGCATGTAAGATTTGGGTAGTAATTAACCGAAAACAGATAAGAAACACAATTAATGCAATATGTTAATTTAATTACTAAGCATATCAAATGACATAAGTCAAAAGTACCCGCCTCCGAAAATAGAAAGGTCCAATCCGGTCCGAACACGACGTCGAGATACTCGTCTCGTGTCAAAGTCCTGTATCCAACATAATGTCTAGTTTAGCTAATTCTATCATACAACAATTAGCCAAACTAAATTCTAATCCAATTAAATAATAAGTTCATCCTTAATTCCAATATCAACCCATAAACCTATTTCATATCCATCATCATAATAATCCAATTCCAACCTAATTCAATGTATTTACCAAATCTAACCATCCTCTACATCATGCATCAAATCCCTAAATCTTACCTCAATTCACAGTCAAAGCTGATTGCTACAGGATGAAGTAGCTGCTAGAAACCAAAAGCAATCCCACAATTGTTACGCAAAGCTTACAACCTTATAAAAACTTCCACTGACAGCTACCTAGAATCACCAAATCCTTACCTTGTTGCTGCTGGATCAAGACTCGTGGTCGAATTGGGTTGTCCGCCACTAGAAGGTGACTGCCTGTTGCTTCCTCTGTCGAGACTTCACTGTAGGAGGTGGCTGAAGAAAGACACAACAGTGGAATTAGGGCACGGACGAACACACCAAGGCTAGGGTTGTTGCTCCCAACTAAAAACCTTCTCAAACCTCTGAATTCCAGCGATCTAGGGCACAGCACAGTGGAGGAGGCCGACACAAAGGAGATCGGCAAAGGCTCAACTGCTAGGGCTGAGGAAAGCTTCGGCCTCTGTGGTCGGCGTCGGCTCTATGGTCGGCATCGGCTCTGTGGTGGCGGCAGAGGAGAGGAGAAGAGAAGAACTGCCTCGAGCAGTTAGGGCAGGGGGAGACAGAGTCGGGAAGGAGAAGGCCGGCGTCGCTGGCGTCGGGGCAGAAGCTAAGGCACCGGCGTTTGAGGTCGTCGGCTGAGGTGGCGATCGGCTTTCACCGAGAAGAGGAGAAGATAAAGGGGAGGAACCGCCGTGGCCGGCGGTTAGGGCACCGAAGGAGAAGGTGCGCGGCGTCGGGGAGAAGAAAGAAGGGTGCGGGGACGGCTCGGGTTCGGCGACAAAAGCAAAGGAAAAAGAAATAAGAAAATAAAAGGAAAAATATATATATATATAATCTTTTCCTCGCTTAAATCGGGTAGCCTAAACAGGCTTTTCCGGACCCCGTTCTTGTTCCCGTTAACTCGTCCATACGAGCTCCGAAAAATTCCCGAAAAATTTTCAAAAATTCCGGAAAATTCCCTTATTAATATTCGCCTATTTTCGATATTTTACAGAATCTTTCAGGGCACCCCGACCAAGGCTATAGATATAGCCTTGGTCCAGATCTAATCATTCAATTAAGAAAACAACTCTATATTCCTTTCTTGCAATAGTTTCGAGCTTCTAGTGTGTAAAAGGCTTCTCCGCCTTCAGAGAAGGAGATTCTTCAGAGCTTTTTCTACTGCCTTGGATTAACAACCGTTTTGGTTGTAACCAAGTAAATGGCTGAGTCGTTCTTTTTCTTTATGTTAGTTTACTTTTATTACTATTGCATATTTTGGAGTTGAAAGAATCAATGAGGGTGTACTTTTATTTTAGTAGGCAATTCACCCCCTCTTGCCCGCCCCAGCTGCGCCAACAATTGGTATCAGTGCCCGACATCCTCAGAAGGACCAACCGTCGATTGAAGCACAAAGATCAGGAAGATGGTCGGCGCGAACATTCATCCCCCGAAGTTCGACGGAGACTTCGCTACTTGGAAGCGAAAAATGGAGGTATTTTTTATAACTAAATTTGATATTCTTTTAATAATGAAATATGGATATGCAGCGCCAAAAGATAAAGAAGAGTGCAACTGGACGAAGAAGGAGCAGGCCGATTGCGTGGCCAACGGAAAGGCCGAATTTCACCTGCTCAGTGTGTTGCCGCCTCAGGAGGTAAGTCGGATCGGAAGCTATGACTCCGCCAAAGACCTCTGGGATAAATTCCTGGAGCTCCATGAGGCCACCTCAGAAGTGAAGCTAGCAAGGCGCGATGTCCTCCGGAAACAACTAACAAATCTTCGAATGAACAACGGCGAGAAGGTTGCGCAACTCCAAGCAAGGATCAAGGAGCTGATAACGCAACTGATGAATCTCGGTGAAATGGTAACAAACCGAGATTCCTTTCGGTATGCACTTAACGCTTTCCCCAGAACTCCGGAATGACCCTCCTTAGTAGATGCGTACTACATCTCTAAGGACCTTGAGGTAAGTACTTTAGAAAACTTATTCTCTACATTTGAACTTCACGAGTCTCGAATCATAGAGCCTAAGCAAATGGAGAAGACAAACCTTAATATTGCCCTATAAGCCGAAAAGGACGATCTCGATTCTGAAGCATCGATCGACGAAACCGAAGCGGTGCTACTAGTAAGAAAGTTAAATAAATTTGTTAATACTAATAAATTTAAATCGCAGTCAAGGAAGCATCAACGCAACAGAAGGACGGTCCGATGCTACAACTGCAATAAGGAAGGGCACATCAAGGATGATTGCCCCAAGTTGAAGAAAAGACACAAGGAGAAGCTTCAGAGACCGACGTCCTCTACACGCAAGAATCTGAAGGCTACATGGGGCGACTCTTCATCCTCCGAGTCAGAAGTCGAAGCCTTTTCAAGAATAGCACTGATGGCCAACCATCTCTTTGAAGATAACTCGAACTCAGAGATGAGCATAGATGAAGGGGGAGGATCCTCAAAAGAAGAAGAAAGCTGCAATAAAGGGAGAGCGTCACCAAGTATGGTAAGTAAGGTATGTGATCGTACCCCTACTCAATCCTTTAATTTTATCAAAATGCTTACGAAGGATCTAGCAATCTTAGAAAAAGAAAATACTGAATTGAAATTGAACTTAGCAAAAGCATGCCCACTAGAAATGTATGATAATTTAAAATTAGAAAATGAAAAATTAAAAATTAGAATTGATAATTTAAAAGATAATCATGCATGTTTAAATAAATTTCCAAAATCAAAACTAAAGATTTATGAAAAATTAAATTAGTACATTAGAAAATATCAGGGACAACTTAGGAAAGTTCCTAGAAACTATATACCCCCTAAGTTTCTGATTAATCAAGTAGGAAGGAATCTTTACTGGATTCCAAAATCATTGCTAGATTAAATTTAAAAGTTAAAGGCTTTCAGAGAAGAAAATTAAACAGTAAATTTCCTTATGAGGCTTTGACTAGAAAGTGGTTGTTGCTCCAATAATCAAGAAGACCTAGTGCCTCGCCACTGTCTGGAAGCCAAATATAGAAATGAAATGTTTAATTAAACTTTCTTCAATTTTTTTTTTGGCTTAGAAAAATATTTCTAGCATAAAATTTTCACTTAGAAAAATTTTCAGAAGATATTTTTGTTTAAGCTAATTTTTTTTTTTGAGAAATTCTCTTGCAAAAATTCTTTTAAAATTTTTTTAAGGTTAGATTTTTTTTAATTCTTTCAAAATCACCTCTTAAATTCGATATTTTAATGTTTAACTTCGAAATTTCTTAAACCCCATTGTTTTTGCTATGATCAAAGGGGGAGAGAGGTATAAGTTATGGGGGAGTTAAAGTTAAGGGGGAGTTAGATTTTAAAGTTTTTTTTGGTATTGCAACTCATTATTGGAATCTTTTATGCTTAAACTGTTAGTGAATAATTTCTTTAAAATTACTATTTGTTAGTTAGTAATTTTTACTATTTGTTTTTATACCCTAACATGAACTTGGGTTGATGCACATAAAAGAGGGAGAGATTGTTGGACCCCGTGGTTGTTTTGACGTGATCAACCAAGTTAGGTTAGGTCCTGCTTGTTATTTGATCCATGTGTCTAAGTGTGCAGGAGCTTAGGAGCGTAGGAAGTCGAGTGGAAGACGCGACTAGCGAGAAGGACGACACGGAGAGAGAGCTGACGAGCTCGGTGCGTCCGAAGGACGAGGTGACCGCGGAAGAGTACACCGGTGGACGAGAAGAACGTACGAGGCGTTCGAGGGACGAGAAACCAGGAAAGAAGGCTGCTCGAACGGAGCCGGAGCAGAAGAGACCCGGACCAAGCCGAGCTGAAATGGAGCAGAGGCCCAGACGAAAAGTCAACCTGGTTGACTTCACTGTTCGGGCGCCCAGATCCATTCCGAGCGCTCGGAGCTCCAGGGGCTCGGGATGCCTTCTTATCTTGATTGCAGTCAAACCGCAATCTATTCGTTAGGGGATAAAATTTTATCCCCCCAGGGCGCCTGGAATCCTTTAGGGCGCCCCGACCAAGGCTATAAATATAGCCTTGGTCTAGATCTAATCATTCAATTAAGAAAACAACTCTGTATTCCTTTCTTGCAATAATTTCGAGCTTCTAGTGTGTAAAAGACTTCTCCGCCTTCAGAGAAGGAGATTCTTCAGAGCTTTTTCTACTGCCTTGGATTAACAACCTTCTTGGTTGTAACCAAGTAAATAGCTGAGTCTTTCTTTTTCTTTATGTTAGTTTACTTTTATTACTATTGCATATTTTGGAGTTGAAAGAATCGAGAACGGTGTACTTTTATTTTGGTAGACAATTCACTCCTCCTCTTGTCGGCCCCAGCTGCGCCAACACATCGATGTGGCCTAACTATTATGGATGAGTCACCTAGGGAGGTGACTAAGGTTAAGAGATCTAGGAGGAGCTCTAAGAGTCAAATTGGGACCCATAGCCAATGGATCTCAGGTGGATTTTACTTGGGAGTCTAGACAAGCCATGGAATGTGCCAAGTGGTTTGAAGACGGACTTGAGTCTCAAACCTAGGGATTTGACACAATTGGTTTATGTTTCATGCTTAGAAATATGGCATTGGAGTCATATAGCATGATAATTGGTTTTTCATGTATAGATTCCATATAAACCAATTCTAGAGATGCATTGTGGGTTAGTATGGGCAAATACATCAAGAGGAAGTCAAAACTAGGACTTTAGGTCAATGTTCAATTGAACCATTTAGCTAGTTTTAGGTTTTGTTTCAATCTTGAGATTGGTGATAGATACATTTTTGAATGTATTTTTCCCAAGTAGACATGGGTAAAACATACCTCTCCACAAAATTTAGAGATTTTTGGATGTCTGTGAAATTATTGGCACATTTCTGGAATTGGGTTCAGAATGCTAAAAAGGGCTGAAACAACGTACCAGTCGATTGGTACAGTTACCAGTTGACTAGTAACAGTGAAAATCGAGCACAGAATGGTTTTGTGTGTTGTTTCGATAAGGGAAGTCGATTGGGACAGTCGATTGATACCAGTCTAATTTTGTTTTCAGCATTGGTTTGTGACCGGGTCAACTCGTTGAGGTGTATGAGATCCATGGAGGATGAATACATGAGTTTAGGGTCAGTTGGATGATAAGTTTTCAACAATTGAGATATTGTTGGAAAGCTTTTTGGATGTTAGGAAAAGGGGGAGAAGTAAAGTTTAGTTGAGAAAACCTTAAAATGCCTTTGCGTAGGGGGAGCCTTGGGATAAGTTCTTAAAAAGCCATGTGGGAAAATCCTAGCTTAATGGGGAGCATAGGTGTAGGGGGAGCCTTGTAATATGTTCTTAAAAAGCCCTGTGGGAAAATCCTAGCTCAATGGGGAGCATAGGTATAGGGGGAGCATTGGGATATGTTCCAATGCATGGTGCATCCATTCGGCAGTGTAAGTCCAAGTGTGTTGCCTTGGCAACGTAAGTCCATTTGTTTTAGCACGTTTATTTGCTATTATGTTTTCCCTAACTTAAACGTATTGCCAAACATAAAAAAGGGGGAGATTGTTGGAGCAATCCCAATGGTCCGTAGGACCATGTGTTTTGGTGTTTGGGCAAAGGGTTTAAGTTAGGTTCACCCTTGTTATTTGATATGTGTATGTGAGTGTGTAGGTATGTAGGATACACATGTGACTCAGGTTGATTGCTTTGGGTCCGGTGAAGGATGACATTGGGGACGAGCCGCGGGCTTGTATGCATCCGAGGGACTGTGGACAAGGCAACGAGGACAAGGGCCGAGGGAAGCGACTTTGAGGCATACGCGAAGGATGACATTGGAGACGAGCCGCGAACTTGTATGCATCCGAGGGACGAGAGCCAAAGGAAGTAGGCTTGAAGGCAAGAGGTCAATGTTGCAAAGAAGCATCAAGTGAGTCGTAAGGGTGAGGTTCTGAGTGTTGAGAGAATATACTCGGGTACCAATCGACTGCTGGTTTCACCAATCGACTGGTGCAGTCGACTGGTTCAGTTGACTAGAAGCTAACAGGATGTTTCTGTTCGCTCGGTCAGTGTGGAGCAGTCGACTGCTAGTTTTAGCAGTCGACTAGTATCGAGCCGTTGGGATGTAACGGTCGAATTTCCACAGAGGGCAGTCGACTGGTAGGCGGGGTTTTCAACCCGCGACATATATAACCAAGGCTTGGAAGCTTGGTTATCCTTGACGAAATTAGACTTGATTAAAGTCTAATTAGTAGTCTACAAGTGCTCAAGAGTTTCCCTTGTGTCCAAGAGGTCTTGGTGAGTTTGTGGTGATGTTTCTCCACCCACAAGGAGGTTTGAGCTAGCCGGAGTTTGCCGGGGACTAATCCACCGACGGATTGAGGGATCATCCATCTTATGGACAACCGTAGAGTAGGAGCAAGTTATCTCCGAACCACGTTACATCGACGTGTTAGTGGTTTGCTTATTCTTTCTTAGTCTTTGTATTTCCTTTAGTGTTTAGCTTGTTTATTTTGTTTGTATTCCGCTGCGTAAGCTAACAAGTGTAGGAAGAAGCGATCATTTGGGGGTGCCGTCTATCCAACCCCCCTTCAAGCCGGCCACCGATCCCCTACAAAAAATAACCCCATTTTTTTTAATTTCTATGATGTACTTGGAGCTTATTGACAGAAAAGAAACAATTTCGATAGTCCTTTTATGGCTCTGATGGAGACAAGATCAATGTGTCATTGGAGTAAAAGGTGATATACTCACCCTAAGCGGTCTAGTATCACAGTCAGACGATAAGATACAGACAGATAAATTATGAGGCGATATTTTACCGCTTGGAATTGACCTTAAGACTTATTAGAGCACAGATTAACGTGTCATTGGTTCAAGAGAAGGTGCCATCAAAGTTCAATATGAATCTTTAGGTACTTATCATGAGATTTATGAGCACTATCTAATAGTAGGAAGTATAACAAAAGAAATCCATTCTATATACATTCGAATTACTCTCGATCATATTTCTTTTATATAGAGAATTAGAAGAAGTCATATCATATTTTTGTCAAGTCTACTCATATGCTTTCTAATTTAATTTCTTAGATTAGGTGATGTTTGTGCCTAGTGCCTAGGGTAATTTAGGTCTCCTAAATTTCACTGGTATTCTAATTGTGCGTTTTTTACACGTTTTCGTTTTCATTTTCATTTTCTGAAAATCGCTTGTTTTCTAAAAAAGATATTTGGTTTACATTTTCCACATATGTTTCTTTTTAAAAAATAAATAGCATTTTCTGGAAAAATAGAGAATGTTTAAAAGTCATTTTATATTTTTTAGAAAACACATATTTTTCAAAAAATGAAATGGAAAAATACGTAAACCAAACACACCCTAAATTTTCAAATCATTGACTTGGGTCCATTTTGAATCCTACTTAATAGGAGAAATATAAGAGATGAGATACTTATAGCATAACAGATTTATCTAGTCTTTCACAATAAAGTGATAAATAAAACTGCTATAAAATGATTTATTAGCAGGTTTCTCGATCATTCTTGGATAAAAAAAAAAACTTTAGGTTTCCAGCAAACCACTGCTACATATATCCATTAAAAATTGATGATATTTTAACAATCCCTTTGAAGAGATGGTTAGTCCAAGACACTGAACAATAAGGTTTTATTTTAGAGAAACACTATTAGTATGAGAATGTACACATGCCATAGAAAAAATAGTCAATCAATTGAGATATGATATGCTACAAGTAAATATTTGACATAAAAATGAATCTTAATTTTTGTGTGACTGATCCTTCTAATTGAGTACATCCAATGCCTTTTTCGGGAGCTAGAAGAAATGCATCTCAGGTATATCAATTAGTGAGTATGAAAGAATTAATGTTAGATCTCTATGGATAAATGATTGATTTACCTATATTTAAAGAATTTAAGTAAGATTTTATTTGACAGAATATATAATTTTCTGTTATGAAATTTGCAAAGAAGTTATAGATATTACTAAAGTTCAACACATTATTATATGTAGAACATATTATATCCGTGAGCCTTTAAAATGCCATGACATAATTTTGTTGTCCAAGCACTAATTGGTCTGTATTTATTAGCAGATGGGTACGTGTGGGATGCCTAATGATTGATGGATCCAACAACTAAGTGTAAAACCTAGATTGACTATAGGAAAATTTTCTCTCGTGACAGTATAATGGTTAAAGCATAGAATATTATTGCATTAGATTATGTGGTGGAAACTCAACGTATTTAAGTATATTTTCTCTTATGTCTTAGTCATTGTATTAATAATTAATAATTATTTATGATTTATTTTTTAAGTATTAACTTAAGGACAAATTGATAAGACACTAGATAAATCAATCACCTTTTTACTCTATTAAATCAACTACAGAAATGATTCTCTTGTAAGGCTAGAACCATGACATCTCCTGGTGCCCTTTATGCTTAGTAAAGGCTGGAATCATATCTTGTCATGCCAATTGGTATGGTTTAGCGGGTCATATTTTATTGTGGATTGGGTCCACAGTAGTTTAGGCGGACTTGACTTATCGTGCAATGGTGGATTAAAATCGACGTTGTTCGAAGGTGCATTGGACTTAATCTGACTAGTCTCCTATGTGGACTGGGCTTAATGAGCTAAGGATATCATTATTTATCACAAGTTTAATTTTTAGAGAATCTATATCAATTATCATATCCAAAAATTTTATTTTAAATTTTAAATAAGATAATTAATAAATTTTTTTCATCAATTATTTTATCCATTATCTAAATTTAGATTTGATAAATAGTAATTCTTTAAATTTAGAGAATGAAATCTCTACTCTAAAAATAAAATAATATTTTTTTTAATCTCTCTCCTTCCACTAAATCTTTTCAATTTCTCTCCTTCCACTCCTTCCATAAATATAATAATAAAAAATAGAAGAAAAATAAAAAAATAATAAAAAATTAAGGATGATTAAAATTTTAGGATAATTGATATAGTGTGTAAATGATTATCTAAATTTAATAAAATGAATTATTATTTTAAATTTTAGATATAATAACAGAGAAATTGATATGGATATTCTTAGATCGGATGAGGAGTCTTGAGACTATATTATAACGATAAAATATTTAAATTATCATTTAAATATTTATATTTTGATCTCTAATTATATTAAATTTGTAAGAATTTTTTTTAATAAAATATATAATCAAAAATACTAAACTTTTTAATCGTTTATTGTTAGTCCATTTTAAAAGGATAAAATTTTTTATAATATTAAATTGATCTTCCAAAAAAAATTGAATTTATCGTGAGGAGCGGAGTCGCTTGTGTGGCGTTGCAGTTATGGCAACTTATCCAATTTCCGTTGATGTGATCTTCTGACATCTGGTGCATTAAAAGCAGTGTGACGGTCAACCTACTTTCTGTGGTAGTTGTATCGGTCACTCTTTCCAAGGTTTTGCCGTACTGTTATATGCAGTGTCAGATTCTCATAGTTATCTCTATCCTTGGATCTGGATTGAATATTGTCCGTAGATTGCTCTATCCCAATGCTCATAATGCCTAATGAGGCTCGAGGAGGTTGCATGCTGTTGAATCTCGAGTTGTAGTGGTCCCAAAAAGATGCGCCAGTTGGTGGAGTAAATGATAGAGAGGTCTACATAAAGTCCACCTCTTCTTCTCATTCCACGTCATGCGCCCATCCTCCCCTTGTTTTCGATGACTTATGTATGTCTCATTCCCGCTTCCTCTTATTTGTCTTCGGTGTAAATGGCCACTAGGGGCAGACACTTAGCAGTGGCCAGTAGCTTTGAGAGCAATTCGGTAGTATCATGGCCACACTGGGAAAGGCTCGTTAGCTTTGGTTGGGGGCCCTCACTCTCGACACATTATTTGAACACAGCCCTGTGGAGAGCACTCCTACTGCTGAAGGATATAGGTTACGGTACACCCTTTCTTTCCTTTGAATCAATTCAATCCTATCCCCTTTCGAATCCTTATCGGGCGAACATTTTCAGTTAGAGGTGGTGGTTCTCATGGAGAAGTGGAGTCACCAATAAAATTAGGAGCAATGCTAGCAGTTGCACCAAGGGTAATAGCCTGCAGCAGCGACAAAGTCATTCAAAGATGAGGTAGCTACGCCTTTGACGAGGCTATCAGTGGGTGAGGCGGTGGATAAGACTTGGGTAAGTATTCAGTTGAAAATCAAATTGACTCAGCTAAATAAATTGAAATTGTATATATTATTTTTTTAAAAAGAAACTAATAAAATATTAATTAATTTAATTTTCAAATCAAATTAACTAAACTTTTTTCAAAATAAATAAATAAATAAATAAAATGGTATTACCTATTTGTCGATGGAATTTCTGAACTTATCTTAAAGAGGAAGTGGGACAACGCTTCCGGGTTGCCGGTGGTTACCATTCTCACCTCTTGCAATCCACCCAGTTCTCAGCAACCTCCAACTTTCTTTCTCAGCCATTATTCCCTCGTGATTCCTTCTTACTGATTGTAACTCTCCGGAACCCTATAAATCAAGCAAGCACAAGCCCTAAGCAGTCCACCGCATCCTTAGCGATTTCCAAGTCTCCTTCTCGGCCAACATTCCCTCATGTAGTTCTTTGCAATTTCAACATTGTCAAAGTGATATACAAATAAATAAATATTTAAAAGACTTATAGAAAATTGTTTTTCAATTTTTTCTAGCAAGATTTTTCATAAAATTAGTGCTAGAATTTTTGAATTAAAAATTGATGTTGCAATCATTAAAATCTCAAACTGTTATGCTAGATTCATTCATTGGTTAAATATGAAGTGAAACTTTTAAGGCTGAAAAGGGTACATGGGACAACCACAGACTTTATATGACTTATTCCTAGCTTATTCATTACTATTCAACTATAATTAAAGAAATACTGAGAAGGTGAGTATATATACATTATATTTCCTATTTAAGATGAACTGTCGCTAAAGTTTCTGAGGAAAACATCATTCAGTGGATGTGAAGAAAACCCCTAGACTAGATTGTGCAAAGAATGACTTTCCAACTCTGGAATCCATATCCACAAGGCAAATAATGCAAGGAAATCATTCAACAATTCCATCCCTTTCCTCCTACTTGGGTTGACTCAGTTGATAAATGTATAGAATAATGATTGTAATGATCGAGGGTTGAAAGTCGACGGAGGATTTTATTATCTCTGTGGGTTCTCGCTTATACACTTGTCAGTTTAAATTTTTACTGAACTCTCTCTCAATGATGTCGGATAATTGTGAGGGGCGTGCTAATGTGATATTATATTTTTTGGAAAAGAAAAAAATTTATCAATATCATAGTAATATTTATAGTCTAAAGTTACTCTTTTCTTGATGCATTGTCGTGCAAGGATTACAAAATTATGGTACAAAACATATATAAAAAAAACATATAAATAGGTGGTTAGGAAAGTGACCTAATTCATGGATAATTTGTTTCTCGGCCATAATGAACGTACTCTTGTGGGCCTAGTCGACAGTAATCTAATTAAGGACCTAACGAGGTGTAGGCCTCAATCATGAGACTTTCTCATAAGGCAATGATGGAGGGATGACAAACAAAATCCTCCTCTTCATCATCACTCCCTTCTAGCCTTAAACTGGATATTTCCAATATCTACCAATCCTTTGAATACTCGTGTCTTTTCCCATTCAGCCTTTGGTCGAAGCTTAAAGGCCAATGGCAGGACTTGTTTCGGATCGGAAAATTAAGATTCAGATTAAGTTATGGAGGAGGAGGGATCATGACAGGATCAGACACAAGAAACAACATCATGAAGGGAGGTGGAAGCTGAGGAAGAAAAGTTAGAGATCTCAAGGGCATGTATAGGCAAGTCTAATACTTGGCTTTTGTCGGTATCACTGCCGTCTCTCCTCGGTTTCTTGGTGTTTCCGTTGTCGTTTATTCTTCGTTTGCAACTTCAGATCTGCGATCTGTCTCTAGCTTGGTATTTGACGACCATTGGAGTCTTGACCTTTCTGTGTTTTGCTTTTGTGTAGCAGTCCATGCTCCATTGTGTTGAAATTTCAGTGGAAAAATGAATAAGGCAGAACTATAATCAAAAGTAATGATGATGGGTTAATAGTTTTCTTCTTGTTGATGAATGTTTCTAATTATTTTTGGAATTGGATTCATGCTTTATAGTTTAGATCTTTGATTAGGAAAGACATGTTCATATATAGTTTTTAGGTTGGGGGAAAGAGTGTTAGGGCTAGCATTGGACAAAACTACCCAAGCATCCTTTTAAATAATTTTCGTTCGAATATAGTTCTTTTGGAATTACAAGAGGCTTTTGCTAGAATTTTGATATCATTTTAATACAAATATTTATGCTTGTCATATCGTTTTATTATAGTTGTTGCTCGTTATAGAAATTTATATGTAGCAAAAGCTAAAAAAAAAAATCACACAAAAATTATTCCCCTGAACTATGGTTGGATGGTTTAAGATGAGATGGACTTTTTAGACTATAAGAGTTTAAATTTTATAGAGGGCACATTATATTTGGAGAGTTTAAAAAATGTATTATGTTGGATCATTCTTGAGGATTTATCTGTGCTTCTCAATTTACTTAGATAGTTGATGAAAAATTTCTATAGGATTATACCAATCATCTTCAAAATTAATTGAATTGTAAAAAAATTAAATATCTAAATTATATATGTATACATATATAAAACAAATTACATCAATGATATAGTACCATATATGAAAAGATGGGTTCTTCTTTTGTAGGCCCAATAATTTAGGATGTCGGTAAGTGGGATTCCCAATCCCAAGTTATCATTGTGATTCCTTAACAAGTCACACCTAGTAAAAAAAAAAAAAATCTAGTAAAAAAAAAAAATGTGGAACCGTCACATCAGCGGTCCCCCTAGAGCCGGTCCCACGGATATGGAGGGAGGTAAATGCAGGTACACAGGTGGAAAGTGCATGGCGGAGACATTAACCTCAGGCAGTGACACCCCGGGGATCGACCCCTGGACCTTTTCAGCCACAGAACCATGCACTCCCCATCTGTGCTACGCCCTGGGGACAAAATGTGGATTTAAAAATTTACTAATTTTGTAATCATTAGATGAGTGGCATGTGTACAAACAAAAATATTATTTCTATAAATAGAGAGAAATGATTTAGAGAAACAAAATTGAATCAATTAGAGAACAAGTAGATCCTTTAATGGTTGGGTAATCTTTGAAAGTCATATAAAAGGGAAGAAGCTTTAATAGTCATTTGGAAGTGGTTTGGGGAAACTTTGAAAGACACACACAGCTGTCCCCGTCTCAAAGATTCTCCGACCTCGTTTCATCCATCCCAAGCCTTTTCTCCAATTCAATTCGCAACTACCCGCCCAGCCACCTTCTCCGAAAACCATCCACTATGAAACACCAAGCTATGCCGACTCATTTGAACTCATAGCAACTCGGTAAGTGGAATTCCGCATTAACTAGCTTCCGGCAACCTTGGCCAAACTGAGTCCAATTGAAGAAAATTCGACCATTTGAATGTCTCCTGACTTCAATTTCTTTGACCCTCGTTCCCATTTGAGGACAAAGTCATATTACATTTTTAACTAGCATATTTCTATTTTCTTTTTTCAGGATCATATTGAGATAGATGGCAAATAAAGCAAACTAAAGAACTAAAGTTTTAGGGAAAGCAATAATTTGTAGATGCCAATGACAAAAATGAGGAAGGCACTTCACCATAAAGGAAGAAACTCAAGTTAACAAAGTCAGGGACTTGAAATTGTAAGCCAATGCATGGTACCATGATTTAAAATAGCAATCTCTCAACTGAAGTTTTCTCTTGGTTAGTTGCACAACCGATACATAATTAAAATAACAAGAACAATAAACACGACTAATACTTCTATTTTAAGTGGTTTAGAATACTCAATTTCTACTTTATAATCTATGACTCGTCAGAGAGTTTACTCAAATTCCTCTTTCTCCTCTTCAGATCCTTACGAAGGCAAAAAAAAAAAAAAAAAAAAAAAACCTCTTCCAATTCTTTGATTAAACTAATAACAAGAAGACTGTCAACTTGTAAGTAAAATAAGAATAATACAAAATAAAGAGAGAGCAAGAATGTAGAGCACTTCTCAACTTTCTCTTAAGCCTTTCTTTTGCCCCTTTTATTTATAGCCTTCAAGTTCGGCTAGCAATCAATTGTTATGCTTCAACACAATCATTTGCTACATTATTTAGTCAACTATTTTTATAATCATAAACTTCAGCTTGACACTTTATTTACTTTTTGGCAATGCTTGACAACAGATACTTAAGTCAACTGCTTATATTCACAATTAACTAACCTGCTTCATCACTTAATCCATCTGATGGCTCCTACCTTCCTCTATTAGATCAATAATTTTCTTCTAGCTTTTTATTAGAATTTTGCCTCAGTCTATTTCCTTGTTGACTAAATCTCGAATAAAAATATTCTATTCACTATAAAATATCCTAAATTGACTGTCTAGTTGACTCACACACTAGTTGATTGAATCCAAAATTAGTCAAATGAATCATTGACTATTACCAATCTAAGGTTGAGTCATCACCTAAGTCAAAAGTTACCAAAAACCCTAAATATAGTTTAGGCATAGACTCTCATCTCACTTAGACTATCCTTCTCCAAGACTTTCTTGTCTTAACGAGAGGCCATACCTCCATAACTTTCTCATCTTACCAAGAGGACAACCCTCTTGAACTTCTTGATCTCATTATTAGATCTTGCTTCCTAGACTTCCTTTGTCAAGAGGCCTTAACTCTAAGTCTATTAATTGTGTAATATCTAGTTAACCTTGACATGGAAGAACTGCCATTTGTTAAGAGACATCACCTTTAGTACTTTTTCTGTAATGTATCTGATCAATCTTGACTTATCTAGATTTTTATTTATCAAACATTCAATCAACCTTGTCCTACTTGAATTTTCAACCATTAACATTTAATCAACCTTGACTTCTTCTCTCAATGTTTATTGAACTTCTCTCATTGGCAACTATCTGATCAACCTCTGATTTATTTGATAAACCACATTAATCTAACTTTAATACTTAGACCGATTATCAAAATCACTTGGTAAGGGTGTGATTGTACCAATAATATCCTCAATAACTTAATCTCCTAGCTAGATATATATCAATCATTTGGTAGAACTCAACCACTTGGGATGTTATTGCACCAATAATTTCTCCATTTTTAATATTTAACAATTTGTTTAAGTTAGAGAGATTTAAATCTATTTTCTAAGTCAATTTGGGTAAAATGAACTTTTCTAACTAAAACACTATATTTTCTCCCTCTTTAACGTGCATCAAGAACCAACAAACAACTTGTAAAGTTTCTTATAAAATAAACAAGACCAATACCATTTGCAAAAATCATATAGATATCGAAATTCAAAACTTGAATTTCCTTGATACCTAATGTAAATGGACAAGGTAGGGTACCACTTATAAATATACTTAGGATACCAATTATAAGAGCACCTATAAAACCACTTAGATAAGGTAAAATCCACATATGGTTACCAAAATTCAACCTTAAATTTTCTTGATATTAAAATGTTAAAACATAGACAAAATTCAATTTTGAATCTGTCCTAACTTGATTCGAAGATTTAGATTTTAGGATGGTTTGAGATAGTCATGAAATCTTGATGAGGTTTAAATTGATTTTAAAGAAAGTTGTAACAAAAGGTGTGAAGAGACACCTTCTAGATCATTATATTTTTGTTTTGTACTTTGGTTGTATTTTTTGATACAAATTTTTCTAATGATTGAACATCAATTTCCAATATCAAACATTTCCTATAATATTTTGCTCTAATGGCTAAATAAGATGAATAACCATGTTCTTGGATGTTCTAAATTTTAATGATACAAAAGTGTTATCAAAATATCTAATAAACTTGTTCTTGGATGTTTTGATGCTTTTATTTAACTTCTTGATGGAGGTATGTCCTCGAAAAAAAACTTCTCACGCACTTTAGTTATTTGATAGTCAGCTATAAGCTGATCCCGTAATTTATCTTCTTTCACATAACTTATGGACGGACTGTGAGGGACGCCTAATGTGAACATAATAATCTTTTTTGCTAAAATGATGTTTTTATTTAACTAATGTTCTTATAGTTAAATACAATGAATAACCTTGCTATAATATTTTTGCTATCGTATAAAAGTGCCACTAATTCTAATTGTTGACTCATAAGAGAGTTGGCAAACCAAGAGAAATGCATTAGTAAGTCCCAAATTTATTGTAGAAATGCTAAGTCTACAAGACATGATTAATTGGTTTGATTTACTTGTCTTGCTCGATCCATTATGTTGCTTAGCCCACTTGTCCTGATCTATGGATCAACATAGATCCAACTAGCGCATCATCCAGCCCTCTTGGCCTGATTGATCTTTCTTTGGATGACAAGGCCGTTTCATTCCTTTTAATTCATTTGAGCCACTTGGTAGACATTAGCAAGTTAGTTGGCTTATCTTCAATTTGATCAATCTTTCTCGATAAATCATATAGTTTTTAAAGAATAAAATAAAGTGATAATTAATAAATATCCATGGAGAATATGGAATATAATAAAAATAAATTAATATTCTTTTAAATTGAACAATTAGCAATTGTTAGAGTATAAGAAAATATCTCGATTAATCAAATAATAGTAGGTTATTCTGAAATCACAATTCAACTCTCTGCCTATATAATTATCTAGAAAATCTATTTAGATGAAACATATTTATATGTTATTGAGGGGGCATTTAGAAATCTTTTATAATATAAAATTAATATAAGCAATTTATATATAAAAACAAGTAATAATTCTTGCACATAATTAGTATTCTAAATCAAAGATTAACAATATTTATTTGATGGGACCTCATAAAGAATATATAGAATTACAATTTGGCGGAATCAAATCCGCCTCTAGACAGTGACTTTATGAAAACTTAATGCATAATAAATGGAGTTGGCTAAGGGTAAGATAGCCCATACGCTTGAAGCTATTAAATCATTGATCAATATTTAATTGTGTAACAATCTTTTGCAGTACCCACTTGAGAGAAATAGAAACATGGAGTGTTCCCTTATCGTAGCTACTACATTTGTCTATTAAATAACATCGCTTTGGAATAAATCTCGTCTTTGATTCGCATTCTCGACTCACAAACTTATCAGCTATCGCATCATCACTTGCTCGATAAAAATAAGAGTGAAGTATTAATACAAAATTTGAACAATAAAGATTACAATCGTTCTTCTAAATCCCATTATTTCTGAAAATGGAGAGTCATTCAATTTCACTAATAAAATAAAATTAAAACTAAGAATTGTGGATGGCTAACCAATTATCTATGGGGAATTGAATAAAATAGAGAAAGAATAGAATAATTATTCCTAATTAAAAAAAAAAGTAACATCGAACCTAGGTCGATCGGTCCGACCCATCGTGACAGCCAGTATTCTCGGATCCACTATCCATTAGAGAGAAAATCTTCTATAATATCATTAAAGGGTTTGACCATGATATTTTGCCTCCCGGGGCAATTATTCTTAGTAAAACAATGATAAATTCAATTAACATCATTGACTAGTATGTGGTGATCGATTCGGTTCCATAGAATTTTTCCACCAACTATCAGGGTAAATCGAGAAATATACACGGCGGGAAGCCTTCCATTTGGAGAAAAAAATTCTTACAAATATTCCATAGCTAGGGATTAAATCATGAATGCCTAGATAATAATCTAGATATTCTAACCCTAAGTTTAGGATAAGATAGTGGATAAATATTAATAATGAACTAAATTAAATTAAATATCTTATCTAATGTTTGTTTGTAGGAATATGATAAGGAATCGATCAGAAATAAGCGTATAATGCTAAAAAAATCTCTACCTATATTGCCCTAACTAAACTCAACTTCCTCCTTATCCCTATGTTAAAAAAAAAATTATTCTCACTTCTTGTATATAATTTTTTTTTTACTTCAACTCTCTAATAATAACTCTAATTTACTTAATTATTCTCACTCTTTAGTATTCTCACTCTTTAGTATAGAAAGCCAAAAATGAGTATAATTTACCTAAATCCTATTATTTCTAAAAATAGAGTCATTCAATTTCACTAATAAAATAAAATTAAAAATAAGAATTGTGGATGGCTAACCAATTATCTATGGGAAATTGAATAAAATGTTGGATCGAAAGGCTTGTGGCTTTCACTTATATTTTGGAAGATTAAGAGTAAAACGTAACGAAAATATATAAGATAATTGCAAACACGTAAATACCTAGTTTTTTACTTGATTCGGAGCCTAGGGTGACTTCTACTCGAAGGTCCATACTTGTTGAGCGTTTATTTTGGGCAATCACTACAAGTTCGCAAAAGTTATAGTTTGGTGTACAACAATTAAGTACAGTAAGAAAATATACCAACAACTCGAGAATAGGAAATGCGAAGCTTCAGGTCATCGGTGTCTTGCTACAGCTTTATCGGATGATTCTTTGAGCAGTGCACAGAAGATGGATCGCGTTTTTGTTGTTGTTCCAAGCTGCTTTTCGAGGCTGCCTTATAAGGCCCGTGGAGGGCGCCTCCAACACCCTGGAGGACGCCCTCATCCGTGCCGAATTCGCAGTGTGGATGAGCTCCGACCAAGTCGCTGCCCACCTGAGGGCGCCCTCACGCTAGGTCCAGGGCACCCTCAAGCTCCACAAGGGCGCCCTCGCGCCTTGCTGCGAGGTTGTCTTTGTATACGACCCGAGGCGCCTCCAAGCTCCATGGAGGGTGCCTCGGGTACTGTTCATCTGAGGCAAGGATGCCCAATTCACTTCCTGCAAAATACGTTAGTCTAACAAACCAGCATACCCTACAAAACAAAGTTAGCACAATATAGGCATGTAAAATAAAGTATTTGACAGTCATCGGACTGTTCGGTTCTGACTTCGGATTCCCGTCCGAAAATCCTAGGTCGAACCGACGCCTACTGCTCCCTCATCGGGGAACGCACCCTCACCTACTCCATTCAGGAGAATATACCTGTTGCCAGACCGGTCCTCCTAACCGACTGGACTTTTGCTCAGCATCCGAGGCTCTAGGACTTTCTGCTAGACGTCCGCTCCATAACCCGTCCAGTCTTCCACCCAGTTCGGGACACCAGGATTTCAACCTAGGGTTACCACCCTCTAGGATTTTGCCCGAAGCTCTCGACCAGCCAAGACTTTCCGCCTAGGGTTACCACCCCCTAGGACCTAGGGTACCTCCCCCTAGGGTTTTCCGTTTTCCTAACCACACCTAAGCCTTTTCATCACCTAGGGTTACCACCCCCTAGGACTTAGGGTTACCACCCCTAGGATTTTCCACCCGCCTAACCGCAGGTAGGACTTTTACCTAAGTACACTTAGGACTTTCTTGCAATCTCATCAAACTTGTTAGATAACAAAACAACTTAACTTTGGACCCTTTGACATAATCAAAACACAGGTTCGACTGTCGGATGCTTCTCGCACCAACAATCTCCCCATTTTTGATTATAACAATACAGTTCAAAGTTAAGTAAAACATAACAATAAAGTGAAGGAATTTAAGCATAAGTATCATGAGCATAAACAATAAAAAACTTTGTGCTCCCTCTTACTTATGCTTCCCTTTTTATAAAAATTATGATTATGTTTAACTTCTTAACCTTCTTAACTTTGACTTCTCTCCCCCTTTAACATAAATCAAAAAGGCATATTAAGTAGAGAGAGGGTTGTAAAAAAATTATTCTTTTTAATTTAAGCTCCCCCTGAGGGGTAGCACTCAGCGAAATTTAGTTTTGAAAAATAATTTCTTTAAAAAACTTAGCTAAAGTTGAAAATACTCAGCTATTTAAAGAAAACTTAGATAAACGCAAGTTTTGAAATTGTCATAGATTTTCCAACGAAGCCTTAGCTAAAATTTTTAGATTTAGAAATACTTAGAAAACTTTGATAAGTTTAGTATTTAGCTTTTAAAACTTAGCTTTTAAAAAGACTTTGATAAATTTAATACTTAGCTTTCAACACTTAGCTTTAAAAAGACTTTGATAACTTTAATACTTAGCTTTTAAAAAGACTTCGATAAATTTAGTACTTAGCTTTCAACACTTAGCTATTAAAAATAAAGATTTTAAAAAAAAGCTTAGTTAGAAGTACTCAACTTTAAAAAAAATTTTGATAAAAGCTTAGGTTTTTAAAAATTTTGATAAAACCTTAACTTTAAAAATATTTTCTTGTAAAAATGCTTGAAAATATTTTAGCAAATACTCAGTTTTTGTCAAAGATAATTCATTTTTACAAAAACTTGAACTTCCTTTTTATAAATATTTTGAACTTTTTGAAAAGTTTAACTTAAAAAAAAAAATTTAAGAAAATAAAGATAAAAATTAATGTCTTAAATTTCTTTGCACTCCCCCTTAATTAATGGCAAAATAAATTTTAGGGTCTTAAAGTCCAAGCATGTAAAAAAAAGTATAAAAGTTATTATTTATTTTTCTAATTTTCCATCTCACCCAATTTAGGTTATCAAGCATGTTCATCTTATGAGTGCTTGTGAGACGGAGTTAACTTATATTTTTTTTTAAAAAAATATTGAAATTTAGATTTAAAATATAAGTTTGAATTTTCAATGAGTTTGAATTTCAAGTTTTAAAATATGAGTAAATATTTAAAATTATGAAGATTTTGAAAATATATTAAAAGTTAATTAAATTTAAAATTATAATCTTACATATTAAATATGATTTGAAAATTAATCATCATTTAGAAATAATTAAGTTTTTGAAAATCTAAGAATTAATAATTTAAAATTTAATTATGATTTAAAGATTAATAATCAAATAATTTTATTAAAATTAATTATGATTTTGAAATTAATCATAATTTTATAACTAATTATGAATTTTAATTGAGTTAGCTTTAATTTAATTAATTAAGGTTTGGTTAACTACTTTAAACATAGGTTCATCTCACCCTTTGCTAGATTTTCAATTAGGGGATCTTAATAGTTTTGTGAGATGATTAATTTAATTTTCAATTTAAATTATTATCTAAAGATTGATTTCCATTTGAGTTAGACTCAGGTTTTACAGTTAGTCAATTAAATATTTAGTTTTATGATTGACTTCCAAGCTGTGGCGAGATATTAGATCTTCTTGGTTATGGGATCATCCACCACTTTTAGACAAAGTCTTTCAAGGAAATTGGATATTTAATTTCCTTACAGTAACTCCTAGGTCTAACTAGTCATGTGTAAATTACACCTAGGTCCTTATCTATCCTAGTCTAAGCATGCATAATTAAAAGAGCAGTAAATCAAGCATCAAGAAAATCTGTTTATTGATAAAAATGGTCTTTCTGTTGGCTCCCCCTGGATCATAACCTCGATAGGGTCTATCAAGGTAATGGATTTGATTCTTGGGGATCTAATATTGACCAAGTCCAACTTGATTAACCAAGTTCGACTTAGGGACCCATGCTTGGAATAATTTTCTATCAGGTCTATTTATAATTGATAAATAAGACTTGTATTTGCGTTTAGTCTTAAATCCAAGTTTGGACTGGTTGTAAATGGCTCGTTGTTTTTCAAGAATCAAGTCAAGATTCTTGGAACCCAGAGTAAACCGTTCCAACATGTCCTTTAGTCCCTTGACTTGATTTTTCAGGCTAGAATTCTCTTCTTCAAGCTTTTGGACTTGAGTTAAGGTTCTAGTTTGAATGGGACCAGTTAAGGGGCTAGAGTTAGTCACTTCTTTAAGAGTTGTTACCTCCTTTTGAAGTGATTTGACCCGGACATTTGATTTAGCTAACTTGTGCATTAAATAATTAATTAAATTGTAAAGTTTATCTATTTGACAAGTACTTACAGCAGGTTTAGGCCCTTCGGAAATGGATACAGATCCGTGGCTTCGTTCGGACTTAGCTTCTGATTCGCTCTCAGTTTCCGATTCACCGACTTGTTCTCGAGTTGTCAGTGCAAGAAAGCTCGTCTGCTCGAGCTCTTCGTCGGAATCTTCTGACGAAGATTCATCCCAAGTTGCTTGCAATGATTTCTTTTTCCTCTGCTTCTTTGCTTCCTTTTGGTTTGGACAATTGGCTTTTACGTGCCCCTTTTGGTTGCAGCCATAGCAGGTTACTTCAAACTTGACTCTTGGACTGGCTTGCACCGTCTTGGACTGAATTGCCTTCTTAATGTCCTTCTTTGTGAATCCCTTCTTCTTTTTGTAGAGCTTACGTACTAGGTTGATGAGTTCGGCTGCTATCTCCTCGTCGTCATCTTCTAAGTCCGATTCTTCTTCGGACTCTGGTTTGATTTTACGCTTTGTTTTTGCTTCTCGGGTTCTGTTTGTACCTGCAATCAAGGCAATACCCTTCTTGGCTGAGCATGCATTAGTCTGTTCATGCAACTCAAATTTGAAAAAAAGTTCGTCTAACTTAATTAAAGAGAGATCCTTGGATACCTTATAAGCATCTACCATGGATGCCCACAAGGTATTCCTTGGAAAAGCATTTAACACATACCTGATTATGTCGCGGTTCTCCACCCTCTGTCTGATGCCGTGGAGGCCGTTGAGGAGGTCTTGTATACGAGCATGAAGTTGACTTACTGACTCACCTTCCTGCATTTATCATATTATACAATTTATTCAAAAGCAAATCACGTTTTCTTACCTTTGTATCAGAGGTGCCCTCCTACAGCTCGATCACTTTTTCCCATAGCTCTTTCGCGCTTGAGAACAGGCCGACTCGGTTTAACTCTTCCTTTGTTAGTCCACATTGAAGAGTGCACATTGCTTTGGCACTGGCTTCGACCTTCTTTATTATGCTCGGGTCCCAGTTCTCGCATGAAACTGGATTTCCCGTGCCGTCGAGTAGGAGTGTGATGCCAGTTTTGATGATCATCCGCATCTCAAACTGGGTTTGAATGTAAGACTCCATTCGACCCTTCCAGTAGCCGAAATCTTCGCCGGTGAAGAGCGGAGGTCGGGCTGTGCTGTAGCCTTCTTGATGGGCCTGAAGGCGTTGGAATTCCGTACTGTTTCAATTTCCCTGTACAAAAAAATTGTACAAGAACAAAACTTTTCCTAGCAACCCGCATGTTCAATCAAACGTGTGTTTGATCAATCAAGCAAGTTCTTGAATGATCAAAGCACACCTTGATCAAAGTACAAGATCGCTGGCCTCTTGTGTTGGTATTCCAAAAATGATACAAAGAAAAACTAACTAATTACGTAGCAGAATTAAAGAACTAGTTGTACCTTTCCTTTATAGTTAAAGACCTCTTGATCTTCTGTTGTATTCCTCTCCTCTTCTTGGACGTCGTGTGGGCGATGATCTACCAAGACAACAACCACCCTTCCTCTCGTTTCTCCAAATCACCGGTTACAAAAGGAGGCTCTAGGATGTGGCACATTCTAATCTTCTTCCTTCTCTTCTTCTTCCTCTTCTTCTTCCTCTTCTCCAATCCGCCGATCACCAAGGAGGAGGGGGCGCCGGCCACCAAGGAAGAGGGGGGCGCCGGCGACCAAGGAGGAGGGGGGGGGGGGCACCGGCGACCAAGGAAGAGGTGGGATGCCACCGACCCTAGGTAAGGAGAAGAGGAGGCTTGTGGGAAAATTAGGTTTTAAGGGGCACTACCTACTCCTTTTATAACCTTTACCATCGGTTACAAAGAAAGAAAAATAACAGAATTCTGTTTAGAAAAAAATCTCCCTTTCTATAACCTTACCGCCGACCTTAGGAGGATGGAGAAAACCAATCCAAAACCAAGTTAAACCAAACCAAGCTATGGATGGGTGGATGCGAGGCTTTATATAGAGGCTACAACAGGGACTTAGAGGAGGAATTGGTTTAGGCCTCCTGATGGGCTTGGACTTCCTGTGTTCGGCCCGAACACCCAACTCAAGTCCATCAATAATAACCCATACCACTAAAGGGTTATTATTGAACTACCGCACCAATCCCATATTACAATATGAACTCCTTCTTATCATGAGTGCGTTAATCTCTCTTTGTTTAAGATATCGTATGCCCGTTAATTAATTGAGTTACTGACAACCCAATTAATTAACATCTGATTCCAAGAGTAGTACCACTCTACTTTATTATCATGTCGGACTAAGTCCACCTGCAGGGTTTACATGATAATCCTTATGAGCTCCTCAAGGGGACATCATCAACCTAAATAATTAGGACACAGATTTCTTCCATAATCAACAACACACCATATAAATAATACTATCTCCCAACTCATCGGACCTATTGATTTAACGAATAAATCTCACCCATTGATAAGTTAAAGAAATAAATACTAAGTATATATGCTTGTTATTATATAGGGATTAAGAGGACGCACATCCATAATAACAGAGGTTCTGTTCTTTTATGTAGTCAGTATAAATCGAACAACCTCAAACGGTCCTGCTTAATACACACATAGTGTACTAGTGTAATTTTATAGTCAAGACAGACTAATACCAAATTACACTACAACCGTTCCAATGGTTTGTCCCAATCTATCTTGGTTCTGAGCTACTATTTATAATTTATAAAGAACCGATAACATGATCTTCTGTGTGACACCCCACACCATGTTATCTACAATATAAATTAAATGGATAACTGCATTGACATATATATAAATATAAAATACAAACATTTGACCAAAATGATTCTCATTTCAAAATATTTCAAAACAGATGTTCATACAAAAGCTAGGCTTATAGTATACATCCTAACAATCTTCCACTTATACTAAAAGACCATGCTGCCATAAATGCTGCCATACATCTAATTCCCATCTCCTCAACATACCTATCAAAAACTCTCGCTGGAAGGACCTTAGTGAAAGGATTTGCCAGGTTATCTACTGATGTAATCTTGACGACAACAACCTCTTTTCATTTTACGATGTCTTGTATCAGGTGGTACTTGCACTCAATGTGTTTACTTGCCTTATGGGCTCAAGGTTCCTTCGAGTTTGCTACTGTACCACCGTTATCACAATAAATTGTGATAACTTTGGGCAAACCAGGAATCACATCTAAGTCCATCAAGAAGTTTCTGAGCCATACAACTTTTTTAGCTGCCTCAGAGGCTGCCACATACTCAACTTCCATGGTGGAATCTGAAACGCATTTCTGCTTAACACTCCTCCATGCTATGGCTCCACCTCCCAAAGTAAACACATACCCTAAGGTTGATTTACTGTTGTCCTTATCTGATTGGAAATCTGAATCTGTGTAACTCACAGGGAACAAATCATCTGCCTGGTAAACCAGCATATAATCTCTAGTCCTTTTCAGGTACTTTAATATATGTTTTATAACAGTCCAATGTCCCGGTCTTGGGTTACTTTGATATCTACTGACCATGCCCACGACAAAATAGATATCCAGTATCGTACATAGCATTACATACATTAGGCTTCCTACAGCCGAAGCATAAAGAACTGCCTTCATCTTCTCTATCTCCTTTGATGTTTTAGGATACATCTCTTTAGATAAAGGTGTTGGAGAGTATACTGAAAGCCTAAGCTTTTGTAAACATTTGTCTTGAATAAAGAATCACATTTGGTCAAATTATCTACATTTGTTTGTAGTTGTTCAATTAATTTATATTGTAGATAACATAGCATGTGGTGTCATATGCAGAAGATAATGTTATCAGTACCTTATAAATTATAAACAGTAGCTCACGACCAAAATGGAAAGGAACAAACCATTAGAAGGTCGTAGTGTAATTAGGTATCAGTTTATCTTAACTGTATAATTACACTAGTACACTTAGAGTGTATTGAGTAGGACCATTTGAGGTCGTTTCTTTTATACTGATTTTATAAAAAAACAAAGACCTCGGTTATTATGGAAGTGTGTGCTCTTAATCCTAATATAATAACAAGCACATATATTTGATATTTATTTCTTTAATTTATCAATGGGTGAGATTTAGTTCGATGAATCAATAAGCCCGATAAGTTGGGAAATGGTATCACTTATAGTGTGTGTTGTTGATTATAGAAGGAAACTGTGTCCTAGAGATACTAGGTTGATAATGTCCCCAAGAGGAGCTCATAAGGATTGTCATGTTAAACCCTGCAGGTGGACTTAGTCCGACATGACGATAAGGTTGAGTGGTACTACTCTTGGACTAAGATATTAATTAAATGAGTTGTCAGTAACTCACTTAATTAGTGGACATTCGATATCTTAAACACAGGGAGACTAACACACTTATAATAAGAAGGAGCCCAAAAATATAATTTGGGATTGGTGCGGTAGTTCAATGATAGTTCTCTAGTGGAATGAATTATCATTGATAAAAATAAGTTGTGTGTTCGGGGCGAACACGAGATGCTTAATTTTATCGGGAGACCAAAACAAATTCCTCCTCTCGGTCCCTATCATAGCCTCTTATTTATAGACTTCTATACCCACCTATACCCACCTTCTATACCCACCCAATAGGGGCCGACCAAGCTAGCTTGGGAACAAGCTAGGGCCGGCCTAGGTATAAGATTGGGTGGCCGGCCCTAGCTTGAACCCAAGCTAGTAGGGCCGGCCAAAATAAATTAAAATTGAATTTTAATTTTAATTTTTATTATGTGGAAGAAATAATTTATTAAAGAGAATTTAAAATTAAATTATCTCTCTTGTAAAATTTACAAAAGATTAAAGAAAGAGATTAGATCTCTTTCCTTATTTGTAGATTGGTGAGATATTTTATTTTCTCTTTAAAAATTATTCACATGTTGTAAAATTAAAATTATAGAAATTTCTTTTATTAACCATGTAGAGATTTTTAAAGAGAAATTTTAATTTTAAAATTTTCGGAAACAAATTAGGAAGTTTTAATTGTTGATTGAAACTTGTCCAATTTGTTCTCCAATGATGTGGCCGGCCAATGTAGATTTAATTGGGAAATTTTATTTTTCTCAATTAAATCATGTCAAGGAAATTGAGGAAATTTTATTGTAATTAAATTTCCTAATTTTCCTAGGCCAAGGAATATAAAAGAAGGGGTGAGGGTGCCTTCATGAGACACAACATCTATTATTTCTCTCCCTCTTTTGTTCCTTGGTGTGGCCGGCCATCCTCTCCCTCTCTTCCTCTTGTGGTGGCCGAACCTCTCTCTCTCCCTTGGAGCTCTTGTGGTGGCCAGATACTACTTGGAGATGAAGAAGAAGAAGGAGAGAAAGCTAGCATCTCTTGGAGCTTGGTTAGTATTTTGGTTTTTCTCCTTGGTGAAGTTTTCCTTTGTGGCCGAACCTTGCTTGGAGGAGAAGAAGGTGGTTGGTGGTTTCTCATTTCGGTAGATCATTGCCCACACAACGTTCGAGGTTAGAAGAGGAATACGGTAGAAGATCAAGAGGTTTTTCTACAAGGTATAACTAGTAATTTTTATTTCCGCATCATGCTAGTTATTTATGGAAATAATACCAAATACAAGAGGCTTACGTTCTAGAATTTCGAATATATTTTTTCGATGCTGTGTTCTTTTGTTTTTTCTTTTCCTTGTGATTTGATTGTTCTCTTTGGTTAACCTAAAGTTATTTTAGGAAATTAAATATTAGCTTTCTATAAAAGGTTTTGTCTAGTCGGTGGTGGTTGCTCCCATATCCAAGAAGGCCATGTGCCTCGCCACGTCAGTACTGGGAACCAATTATGGAAATTAATATTTAATGGAATTAATAACTTAAGGAGACTTGGGTCGAACGTGTAAAGTTCCGCAGGAGATCCAAGTCAAAACCTAAAAGAACAAATAGATTAAGTTTTGGATCAAACGTGTTAAGTTCCGCAGGCGATCCAAAATTTAATTTAAAAGAACACATGGTAGCTAGGAAAAGGTTCAGACCTTTGTATAAAATTTTTGTAAAGTGGAACCTATAGGTTTTCCGAGTAGCAACCAACAAAAGGTACTCCATTCCGTAAAGGTAGAAAACCTTTCTTGGAGTTCTGCATGCTAAAATGAGCTAGGATAGTATCGATGTACGAAACTTGGGATAAGCACAACATCCTTTTCTTATGATCCCTTATTACTTTGATCCCAAGAAGATGTCCACATTCTCCCAAGTCCTTCATATCAGACTGCTTGGACATCGATACCCTTACATCTATCAACACTTTGACATTGTTGCCAATGAGTAAAATGTCATCTACGTATAGTACAAGAAATATCACCACGTTTCCATCACTTTTCTTGTATACACGACTCATCCGGATACTGAATGAATCCATAGGACTGGATTACTTCATCAAATCGGATGTTCCAAGATCTCGAAGCTTGCTTCAGTCTATAAATGGACCGATTGAGCTTACATACAAGATGCTTTTTGCCTTTCGCAATGAATCCCTATAGTTGCTTCATATAGATGTTTTTTTCAAGACTTCCGTTAAGGAAAGCTGTCTTGACATCCATTTTCCAAACCTTATAATCCATATGAGCAGCAATCGATAAAAGAATCCGGATAGACTTAAGCATGACTACTGGTGAAAAAGTTTCTCATAATCGATTCCCTCTTTCTGAGTATACCCCTTCTCAACAAGCCTCGTTTTAAAGGTTTCCACCTTCCCGTCTGTTCCTTTTTTTTTATAGACCCATTTACATCCAATGACTTTTATACCGTTTGGTGGTTCTACAAGCTCCCAGACCTGATTAGAATGCATATATTCTATTTCAGATTTCATTGCACTTTGCCAAGATGCTGCATCTTTATCTTGGAGGGCTTCATCATATGTCCAGGGATCAGCTTCATGGATCAAGTCCGAAGACTCTCCCAAAAATATGAATCTATCAGGTTGCCTAACAACCCTTCCACTACAATGAGGCACTACCTGTAATTGTGTATCATTTGTGACACGTGTTGCAGTTACTTGTGGTATCTCATCTTGTACCGTTGATACTAAAGTAGAAGTGTCCTCTCTTATTTTCTCAAGAATAATTTTACTCATTAGCTTGTGGTTCATTATATAGTCCTCTTTTAAAAATCAGGTATTGGTGCTAATAATGACCTTATGATCTTTAGGACTATAAAACAAACCACCTTTCGTTCCTCTAGGATATCCCACGAACAAGCGAACTTCTGTACGTGATTCCAACTTATCAGCGTCTCCCTTTAGCACATGTGTTGGACTACCCTAAATTTGAATGTGTTTCAAACTAGGCTTACACCCATTCTATAATTCTGTGGGAGTAAAGGGTACTGACTTAGAAGGTACCAAGTTTAGAATGTACGTCGTCGTTTCGAGAGCATATCCCCAAAACGAATTTGGTAATTTTGAATAACTCATCAGTGATCTAACCATTTCCATAAGAGTCATATTCTTTCGTTCCGCCACACCATTCTGTTGGGGTGTACTAGGTGCAGACAATTGGGATTGAATCCCGACCTCTGATAAGTAACTCCTAAACTCTCTTAAGAGATACTCTCCACCACAATCAGACCGTAGTGTCTTGATACTTTTACCATGATGCTTCTCCATATTAGCCTTGTACTCTTTGAACTTATTAAAGCACTCAGAATTGCGACGCATTAAGTAAATGTACCCATATCTCGAATAGTTGTCTATAAAAGAGACAAAATATTCAAAACCACCTTTTGCCTAGATAGTCATAGGCCCACACAAATCAGAATGAACCAATTCCAACACTCCTTTGGCTCTATACCCCTTTGCCTTAAAAGGCCTCTTGGTCATTTTTCCTTCCAAGCAAGACTCGCAGGTCGGAAAGTTTTCCACTACCAATGAACCTAAAGGGCCATCGACTATTAACCTTTGAATCCTACTCAAGTTAATATGACCCAACCTTAGATGTCAAAGATATGTTTGGTTCATTTCCGAAGGTTGCTTTCTCTTATTAGAATTAGAAGATGTGTTATTAATTTCCATTTGTTGCATCGTAGGAGTTATTGGATTAAGAGTATACAAATTGCCAACCAACGCACTAGAATAGATAACCACCCTATTTTTCTTGCACTACAAGAATTTTTAGATTTAACCACACCTAATAGACAACAATTTTTCAAGAAATTATTATCTTTTTTCCATTTAACAATAGTTTTATTGAAAACTGTTGTTGTTCACCATAATATTTTTTAAATAATAACAGTTTTTCAAAACACTGTTGTCTAATGTGTGTCAAAGACAACAGTTTTAAAAAACTATTGTCTTTTAGTGTTGCTTATGTGATAATATACAACAGTTTTATTAAACTGTTGTCTATTGAATGTTGTTGAATCCTAAAAACACAACAATTTTTTTAACTTCATGAAAAAAAACCTAAAGCCCACTTCTCTGTGACTCTTCAAATGAACAAAAACCTATCTCCGACTCCTCCTTCGCGAAAGACGCTCCTCGTCGCTCTCGCTGCTTTGCCTTTAAAGTGTTAGCGCATCGACTTTTCGACGCTTTCTTGGGAGGTAGAATTTTCTAAAAATTTTAGAAATTTTTTAGAATATAAACGAAGTCGGTATGATATATTTAATAGGATAAATTGATTAAGCTTGGAGAAAACCTATTTCGAGTACCAATAAAATGGGAGTTTATTTATTTAATAACCTACATATATAAATCTAAACAATCTCATTTTTTTTCCCATTCCTACTCTTCCCCTGCCGATCTCACCGTCACTGCAATCTCCTCTTCATTGATGACCTCCGACACAGTCGCCGCTGCCCTCACATTCACGAAGCCACAGCCTTCGCCAGCCGTCGAGGGTGTTGCCGGTTACTCCTAATCACCACCGCCCTTTCCCCTCTCCCATGCCCTAGTTTCCTATTGCAGTCGCACCGCCGCCATCGCAGATCACGCTGGCACCACTCGACTACCGCCGCCTCCTCGCGCTAGGGCATCGCCATTTGTTCACGGTGTCGAGCCCAGCCTGGCAGTGTCGCCGCATTCCTCTCCAAGCCAACGTTGAGTTCCTCTCCCGATCTTGCTGACGTCGAGCTCCTCTCTTTCGATCTAGCTGTTGTCCGTGGGAGAGCAAGCTTCACCTCTCTTTAGCCTATCGATCCATGGCCAGCCCCCGTCGATTTTTCTCCCAGAGCCGCCGTCGCCAGAAGGTAGATTGTTACGATCTCCGCCATCTAAGAGCTCCCACCTCCCTGCACCAACCAGTGGGGATGCCACCTAAGAGCGAGCAATCAAAGTCAACCCCTGACCACCATGCCACTGCTAGTGACCTTTGGACGTCATCGCATTGTCAAAGAAGAAGAGTTAGGTAATGAATTTCCTTACTCTTATACTATTGACCTATTCTCTAATCTATGTGTGATTGATTATGTTAATCAAATGAAATACACCATTCATCTATGAGATCAAGTACTAGTATCAGTGACAGGTATTGTGTTCAACAAATTTCATCAGATTACTTGTATACAGATGTACTTCCAAAAAGAGAATGACCTTTGTCTAGACTTGAATGTGGTAATGCATTGATCTCGTAGACCTATCTACTTTGATGTTCATAACTTGATCTATACCTTACCATCTATAAATCCATTGTATATGATGGCTGCATTTCAGTCGGTTGTTAAATATAACTATGTTTTTTCTCTTTAGTTTAGATGTTAATTATCTTGCATTTGATTGAATGAGTTTCTAAAATAAACTCTTAAAGTAGAACTGTTGTTTCTTCCCATAATCTCAGTTTATCATTGCTTACAAACTATAATTTTTGTTGGAACCAATGTAAACTTGGATAAATGATGAATATATACTAGCATCTTATATCATGGAAGAATGATATAAGATGCTAGTATATATTAATTATGATGAATATGTTTTCCTGTGTTTGTTTCTTTGATTGCTTCTTTTTGATTTAGTCCTCAGTGACCTTGTACTATCAATTATGCTTGGTTTTGTATTTGGTTATTGTAAAAAACCCTAAATATAAATGCTGATCTGTCCACTAGTATGAAACGCCAGTACAAATCTAGGTCTCCACCTTGTTTCTATTATGTTTCACACATTAGCAATGGAGGTGTTTGTGTCCAACTTGAGAGTAGCTATTATAGTGTCAGGTGTTTGATTTGTGTTGGTAGTGGTAGATGATGCATCCGAGTGTCAGTCTTTATGCTGCCTATGCTAGAACTGATAACTTCCATTAAAATCAAATGATTTCTCCCTTTTGTAGTAACATCCATTTAGTTCTTCGCTTATGACTGATTAATATCTTTCTAGTTCCTTTACTTTTTGAATTTTGGTGTATATGCAAGATCCAATGATTTTAAATCACATTTTCAAATTTGACTTAATGTGTAGTGTCCATCTCCATCCAGTCCTTTAGTAGATCAAGAATGTCATGCTATAGAATGTACCTCTTTTTTATTGGAGAAGATGATTCTGTTTCCATTTTGATATCAGGTTCATAAGCAGGGTGTTGCACTTGGAAGATCTGTTGACTTGACGAAGTTTGATGGTTATGACCAATTGATCGAGGAGTTAGATCAGCTATTTTAATTGAAAGGAGAATTGATGGCTCCAAATAAAAATTGGATGATTGTATTTACTGATAATGAGGACGATATGATGCTTGTTGGAGATGACCCTTGGCAGTAAGCATGCTTCAACATTCCTAATGTTCTTCTCTTATGTATATATATCTTCCATTTTCTATGTATAAAGTGGATATGTTGACAACTGGTGTTGTATAATTTTCTACAGGGAATTTTGTGCTATGGTCCGTAAGATTTTTATATACACAAAAGAGGAGGTCCAGAAGATGGATTCAAGTACCTTGAACCCCAAAAATGAAATTGTCCTGATATGAAAGAGAATGTCAAGGAAACAAAAGGCAATCAATCTGCATCATCATCTAATTCAAAAAACTCATAGGCTTATCCTGCAATGTAAGTAGGAATCTCTTTTTGTTTAATATAAATTACCGTGATAATCATTTTATCCCATCATTTCCCAGGTTATTGAGATGCTTTATTTGAAAACTATGATTGGTTAGGTCCTTCTCCATTAATTCGACATTTGAAAAATAACTCCAACAGTTAATCCCGAGTACTTCATACTCATATTACAGCTAGTCAAGTATTTATGCAACATGTTATCTGTCAATGAAAATTAAACTGCATCCTTTGCAAGAAAGACTAACAACTAGAAAAATAGTTCAATATCGCTACTAGTATTTCATGTTTGGAAATTGATTGTACCTTTTAGAATTAATGCTGCTTGATCACTGGGAAAAATAATGTTTGCATGGTTTATAATAGAAGCTTTGTATGCAGTGACATAGAATGAAAATTCTGCTTAATAAGAAATTTAAGAGCCACCATATTGTTTCAAGAGATTACCATTTATGTTACATAGATAACGCTTTTTGCACTTTTGTTAGATGACTATATCAAATGATTTTTATGGTTATGTAATATTTATGCAGTGCAATTAGAATCACGCGTACAATTTAGTTTTTAATTTGTAATATATATATCTTTATTCGAATAGGTGTCCTCAAGAGTATTGGGAAGAATGCCGACAAGCTAAAAAAATGGAGAGACTTTAACAAATTAAGGAGCACTAGGAGCTGCAATCCCTCCTCTTCACCGACATCTAAGTAGAAAATCTCGTGTTATATTGTTCTATCTTTGTTTTAATAGTGTTATCATTTTGTTGGTTGCTTATGAAATTTTGTTGGTTGCTTATGAAATTTCTTCAGAATGTTATAGATATTATTTTTGAATATTAGAAAATTGTATATTAAATTTTATTTTGAAATTTAGTATTTTGAATGATTTATAATATTGGAAAATAGTGTATTAATTTTTTTTTATTTTTTATCTAAAAAAGACAACGGTTTTTCACCGTTGTCGTAGATAGTTTAAAACTGTTGTTGAAGACCCTGTTATTAAAGGTAGACGCTCAAAGACAACGGTGAAAAACTGTTGTCTTTGAAGTAAAAGACAACAGTTTTTCACCGTTGTAAAAATGTTGTCTTTGCCTTCAATGACAACGGTTAAAAACTATTGTCTTTGGGCACCCTTTTTAACAACACGGCATTTAACAACAGTTCTAAAGGGGCTACGACAATGGTGAAAAACCGTTGTTGTTAGGCATTTTTCTTGTAGTGTTGACAACCACTTTATCATCAAAAGAAGCAGAATATCCATCCATAAATAATTTAGAAAATGAAATCAAGTTCTTTCTAAAACATGGTACGTAAAGATAATTTTTCAAAATTAAAGTTTTATTCCTATCAAAAGATAAATAAACATCTTCCACTGCAACAGCTGCCACTCTCGTAGCATTGCCCATGTAGACGGTGATCTCCCCTTCATGTAGTCGTCGGGTTTCCTGGAATCCCTGCAATGAATTGCAGATATGATCAGTGGCTCCCGTATCTACACACCAGATACTGGTAGATAACACCGCTAAACATGTTTCAATGACTAATGAATAAGATATACCTTTATTGTTCTCCTTTCTGCGAGGATAGTCCACCTTCCAATGTCCAGACTGCTTGCATGTGAAGCGCTTACCTTTCAGCTTCTTCACACCTGCCTGCAGCCCAGTCCCTAGAGGTCGAATCACTTTCTTTGCCAAACCAACTTGTTTCTTCTTCTTCTTTCCGCCTTTCGGCTTAGAGGCAAAAACGTTTTCAGCAATGTGAACTTGAGAACTTTAACGAAATAGCCCTTTTGCCACTTGGAGTTCTGTTAGAAGACCACCAACGAATACACCCTTTTGTTCATGTTGTAATTCAGGCGGAACTGCTCAAAACTTTTGGGTAGCGTTTGGAGAATGATATCGACCTGGGTTTCCCCATCGATTTTAGCTCCATGGACTTTCATCTCATTCAAATGAGCCATCATCTTAAGGATATGATCCCTCACGGGTGTCCCCTCACTCATGGTGGTCGTCATTAAGTTTCTCATGGCCTCCTGCCTGGCAGCCCGATTCTGGTGTCCGAAGAGTTCCTTGAGATTGAGCATCATGTCATAGGCAGTGGGTAGGGCCTGATGCTGATGTTGCAGCACATTTAACATAGAAGCCAAAATGTAACACCGCACCATCTCATCTGCCTTGACCCATTTCCTATGTCTCTCTATCTCCTCTTCACTAGAATCCTTATCAGGCACGCTAGGACAAACCTCAAGAAGTATGAACTTGTATTCTTCAGCAGTTAAGACAATGTCCAAGTTCCGTTTCCAATCAATATAATTTGTACCAGTAAGTTTGTATTCTTTTAAAATAACACCAAGAGGATTGAAAGCCATTTTGAAATCCTAAGAATCACAAAATAAAATATTTGGTCAAAACTTTATAATTTAAAATAATATTGATTCCTCAAACAATATAATTTAAATTCATCAACACCTCAAAACACTGTGAATTTCATATATCACGATAGTGTGGACGCATACTAATTCAAATATTTATAAGAGAAGGTTTTATCCATTAATTTTATTATCTTGTCAACCTAACTTTATGACAAATAAAATTAATAGTTGGTTCTGTTGGGTTGCAAGGTTGCAAACATAGTTCCACATTGGAAACACATGGGAAAGATCATGGGTTTATAAGAGAAAAAGATATCTCCATTGGCATGAGGCCTTTTGGGTAGAGCCCAAGAACAAAATCATGAGGGCTTAAGCCCAAAGTGGACAATATCATGTCATTGTGGAGATATCTAATTCTTTTCGATCCAACAATTGGTATCAGAGCCCGGACTGCTAGAAGGCTTAACCACTGACTGTGCACAAGAGCAATGGTTTGATTGAGCCATGTGGGTACAATATTGACCTCGAACAAAGAATGTGAGGGCTCCTATGTTCGGATCAAGAGGATCAAACACCAGGCAAGAAGTCCTAGTTGCGACTAGGCAAGGAAGTCCTAGTAGGTCGGGTGGACCGAGGGACAGGAGGACCTGGTGGGTCAAGGATTGGACGTGGGAAGCCTGTGGTCCTTTGTTTGAGGGGGGGGGATTGTTGGGTTGCAAGGTTGCAAATATAGTCCCACATTGGAAACACATGGGAAAGATCATGGGTTTATAAGAGAAAAAGATATCTCCATTGGCATGAGGCCTTTTGGGTAGAGCCCAAGAGCAAAATCATGAGAGCTTAGGCCCAAAGTGGACAATATCATATAATTGTGGAGATATCAAAATTCTTTTCGATCCAACAGGTTCATCTTCAGTCACACAAATAATAGCAGTGACTCCGATGGGGAGGGTACTATTAAATGCACCTAAGTGTATACCATTACTTGATACTTAGTCCATTAATTAGGATTGTGCCCCTTCAGATGGAGAAGATCACACATACCTAAATAATTTCCTATAATCATCCATAGAGGAAGTTTGATCTAGTGATCCACAAACAAATTCATCCGATATGAAGGAAGGCACTTAAAACTAACGCGTAATTTTGAATGCATCACTTACAAACCAGTAATGGAGACCATGAAATTATTTAAATAATCCCTCTCCCACTTAGTTATTTAAATTGAGGAATTTTAATATGCACAAATATCACATCACATAAAACCATCATCACAACACACACAAACAACATATAAAGGCAATAAATATAAAAATAAAATTTCCAACTATTATGGCCTCATCTAACGTTGTCCTCCAATATGTTACCAATGGATCAAGCTGTGCCGGCAATGGATCAAGCCATCGCGTCTATCTTACTTCCTTCTTCGCCGCGCCTCCGGTCATCAAAATAGCACCACACATAGCAAGGATACAAGCCCCAACAAAAGAAATAAAAAATTTACATTTATCGATCCTATATTCCACAAAATAATTTACATGTAATTTAGATCGAACAGAATGAAAAAAAATAATAATACGACAACCGACCGTATTTAATTATTACAATCATGCACACACAACAACCACGACATGCCCGAGGGTTCAAATCACACACAAACACACAAAGCTATAATAGTTGGATTTAGGATGCTTGCAACCATGGAGTTAATCTATCTTGTACATCCTATTATTATCAGGCCTAAACTTATATATGATCAGTGCATAATTTAACCGAAAACCAATCACATAGAACCAGAAACCTCGCTCTGATACCACTTGAAGGCGCTGGAATTTCGTTCTATTTCAATTTCCTTGTACAAAAAGAATTGTACAAGAACAGAACTTTTCCTAGCAACCCGCATGTTCGATCAAACGTGTATTTGATCAATCAAGCAAGTTCTTGAATGATCAAAGCACACCTTGATCGAAGTACAAGATCGCTGGCCTCTTGTGTTGGTATTCCAAAAATGATACAAAGAAAAACTAACTAATTATGCAGCGGAATTAAAGAACTAGTTGTACCTTTTCTTTGTAGCTAAAGACCTCTTGATCTTCTATCGTATTCCTCTCCTCTTCTTGGATGTCATGTGGGTGACGATCTACCAAGACAACAACCACCCTTCCTCTCGTTTCTCCAAACCGCCGGTTACAAAAGGAGGCTCTAGGATGGGGCACCTTCTAATATTCTTCCTTCTCTTCTTCTTCTTCTCCAATCCGTCGGCCACCAAGGAGGAGGGGGCGCCGGCTACCAAGGAGGAGGGGGCGTTGCCCACCAGTGAGGAGGGGGCGCCGGTCACCAAGGAGGAGGTGGGGCGCCGACCACCAAGGAAGAGGTGGGATGGCACCGACCCTAGGTAACGAGAAGAGGAGGCTTGTGGGAAAAATTAGGTTTTAGGGGGCACTATGATGTGCGTAAATTATATACACTTTTATGCATGTCTTGATGCATATCTACTTATATTTCATTAGCATAATCTATGTTTATTGTATCATATTTCTTTATAATGTCATACTTCCATTATATTATATTCGGAGATCTGCTCTTTGCTTGTTTTGATTGATAGGACGTGATTTGGAGCAAAAATGGAGCTTAAATGAAGTCTAGAGCTTCTAGAGTGTCACGAGCATGCAAAAACTAAGTCCTTGTAGGTTTTGGCCATTTGGAGACCACATCGCCGTGTGGAGGCCGTGTTGGGGGTGTGTTGAGGCCGTGTGAAAGTCACACGGCCGTGTGAATGTCACACGGTCGTGCGAAGGCCGTGTGGAATTTTCAGCACTACAGACCAAAAGTAAAATGACCATAACTTTGTGCTCGTTTGGAGTTTTGAGCTGTTCTTTATACCGAGTTGTAGATAACCTCAAGATCTACAACTTTAATGAAGACTTCAACTAGAGAAAACCCCAATTTTATGGTATAAAAGATGCTGAAATGAAACATAGCCATTTAGAGCTATGACAAGGTCCATGACAAGGGGTGTGCAAGGGCCATGACAAGAGGTGTGCAAGGGCCATGAAAGGGGTGTATGAGAACCACACGGCCATGACATGGCCGTGTCACATCTCCAGAGAAGAAGAAGACTTTGGCCGTGGGGAGCACACGGGCGTGCCATCAGACCAGAGCCAAGGTAGTACATGGCCGTGTGGATTCACACGGTCGTGTCACTTTTCAAGCAGCTCCAGAACATGGCCATGTAATTCTACACGACCGTGCAATATTTCCAGAGGCCAAAATATGCTAGGCCGTGTGTGCCACATGACCGTGTAGGCCATCTAGTGCTGGAGCAGTACACGACTGTGTGAATCTACACGACCGTGTCACCTTGGCCGAGAGGGAAGTGCACAGTCGTGTGGAGGCCATGCCTTGCTCTATAAAAGGGGGGTTTCTCCCCTTTTCAAATCATCTTGGGCATCTTGGGGTGATCTTTGGCTTGGGGCTCTTCCCCATTGCTTGGGGAAGGGTTCTCCCCTTTGGAGAGACCCTAGATCTTCATCTTCACTGCCGATCCGTCCTCCTCCGGAGCAAGGGAGCGCTTTCAAGGATGCTACGCTTCAAAGATAAGCATTCTCTTCTCTCTATCTTGATGTATTGAGTTATAGATTGTTTTCCTTATCGTCCTTGGTTGTAATTCCCTTGCAATGGAGTAGATCTCTAGATTTAGGGTACAGGAGGTAGTTGTGATGTGTTGTGATGTATGAACTATGTAATCAGACACTTTCCTATGCAATGAAGTGTTACATCATGATCTATGTGTTGTGCTTTGTATATGTTTAACGAAATATATGTGAGGTTAATCCATGTGATGTTGTAACGACCCGCCTTCTACTGACTAGGCTATAAGGCCGATCGTCACATTATGCAGTGCTAAATTACTATTGCAGAAATCTGGATTGATTAAAATTTTACTAAATTGATTACTGTAAAACCTGAACTTAATGTTCTAGGTGTACCTAAGAGTTGTACACATGCTAGGGGAGATAATCTATGCCTCTCGGATGTCCTGCTAGCTGTAACCAGGCATCCCAATCGATCCATAATCGATTGGGCTGTCGGATCGATCCAGTGATCGATCCAGCTTGATACAGGCACGGAGAAAAACTCCGGATCGGTCGGCTGACCGATCCATAAGCTATATTGCTTATGTATGCGGCTGGATCGGTCTACCGACCGATCCAGGAGTACACTGATCGGTCGATAGACCGATCCAGTGGCTCACTGATCGGTCGGCTGATCGATCAGTGAGCTTCTGTACTCTCTGTTCGCATCTGGATCGGCCGGCTGACCGATCCATAACAGACGCTAACTCTCTGTTCGCGACTGGATCGGTCAGCTGACCGATCCAGTGGCACAACCCAATTCTGATCGATCTGTAGATCGATCTGGGTTTCTCATTTCGCATCAGAACCCCTGATTTCAGCACTATTTCGTGCCCAACTCATACACATCAAGTCTATAACAGCTAGAAACATTTTTAACATGTATTAGCTAACATTTTAAATATGATATCACGCACGGTTCACTAATTCATGACATGCAAATGTACTATGTGTAGAATAATAAGGTTCTAACAGTTGACTAATTTTGCTGAAAGTTCTAATGCATAAATAAAGCTTGTTAGATCCCTAAGATCTTTTATTCCAAGTTCCTGCCCACACACATCCTCGTAGCATTGTCCTCCAGCCTCCGCTAGTGCATCTTTCCTTTACCTTTATCTGAAGTATAAGGAAAAGAAAGTATCTATAAGCTTTCGCTTAGTAAGAAACCATCTACCTCACTAAAACATGCATTCGATGCAATATGCCTTTTAAAACATGCTGTTTGAAAGTGCACTGATTAGACTGAAATATGGCATGGTATCATACATAGAAATCAAAGCTAGTCATGGCATACTATCATCTAAACATGTGTAATAAAAGCTGAACATGAACTCCAAAGCATGGCATACAAAGCTAACCATAACTATCATGTGTAACAACAAGGAAAACTGAGTTGAACATGAATTAAACTAGTCTGGAACTGAATTCAAACTCAACTAACATAACTGATCTTTGTGAGTTTTGAAAAACTATAATATAATATATTAAAATACATAATCATACTACTAATGGGCCCGACAACTGTACATGCTATGCGCGCATCCTCAACTAAACCCGGGGTTGCAAATCCCGAATTTAGCAAGATTTACTAGGTTATCTAAACCTAAGGACCGACTATGGGAGCCCAACCCAATGGATATCTAATCCTGTACAGTGCCACTACTGAAAATAAAATACTGAATCATAGCTAATTAATTTACCTTGCTTCTACTAGGTTATCTGAACCTAGAGGCGACTGTGGGTGCCCACCCATTGGACCATAGTCCCATATATGCTGTGGCAAGGCTAACTAAACTATTTAAATGCTTCTATTGCATTTACTGAGCTATTAAAATGCCTAAGTTACATTTTTCTGTGCTAAATAATTTAATCGAACACTTAGTATGCACTAATTCGCATCATTGTGCCGAAAGTCTACATATTACTAAACTAAAACATGAAATTCACACGGAAGCTACTTATACTACAGGTGAGGGGTTTCTTACCTCCTGTTCGTAATTTCTTACGATTCTAATCGCTAGGTTTCACGGAGGAGAGATCTCTTCGATGATCTTCTCGCGTCTATGCGTTCCTCTCGCGGAGGGGAGTGTCCTCGTGCCCTTGGTGTTGCCGGGAGGTACTCCTAGAACCCGTGGCTTGGTGCGCCGAGAGAGGGAGGGGAAGGAGGAGTGGGCGGCGGTGAGGGTTGAGGAGAAGAGAATCACAATTAAAAATAAAACCCTCACTTAATAATTTCTTATTTATATTAAGTGGTAATTCCGGCCCAACCTGAATATAAACTTAATTGTTTCCCTTTCCTTTCAGCACGGCCCTGCTGGGTTCACCTGGTTACTAAGGTTCACCATAAGTCATAGAACCCAATAGGTCTCGGGTTCAATTCCCGCGTAGGCTATTTTCGTTTTCTATTTATTTTTGCTACTTCCGCTATCCTAAAAATTCAATAAAAATATTCTAAAATTCCAGAAAAATCATAGAATATTTCTAAAATAACTTTGAGAATTTTCGGGCGTTACAGATGTAGGGGTTAGATCACCTTGTAGAGGAGATCCTTGGAATGTAAGATCATGGGACCTTGTGATTGTCACGCCCCGGGGGAGTCCCTGTCCGAAAAAATTTCGGCAGCACCTCCCCTGTATGACTGACAATCTGAAGCATTTATACAAAGCCCTCAGGGCCACATATACCTCGGCCAACCCGGCTGGAACAATAACAGTAATGAAAACATAACACAAAGTCATCCACACAGTTTATATCATCAGCCCACTCGGCTGGAACAAAAATAAAAAAAAAACACAACTGAAAACGACAGATAACCAAAATACATGACATGCTAGCCGGCTAGGCTTACACCACACCACAAAGCACCACTCTAGAATCAAAACCGAAACACAAGCTAGATACACAATTACCATAGTACATGATCCTGTCCGAACGCTGAATCAACGGACGCTGGGAACATGGCGCTCTCCGAACTGCTGACGTGGATCTCCGACCGGTCGTACGGACCTCCGGCGAACCTGCAAGGAAGTCGGGCTGGGAAGGGGTTCCCGGCGACGACTGTCCTATACTCAAGTCAGGCAAGTGGACAACAAAGAAGTGGCTCTCAATCTCAGAGAATGCGTACCTTCGGTGAAGTGTGAGGCCCTTTATATAGAGCTGCGAAGAGGCTCACGCACACATACCGAGGCGAGTACGTGTCCTCAGCCCATACCTCAGCATGGGCTTGTCAGAAGAGCTTACCTGACACCATACTGCTACAGTCCGAGCACACCTCTGATGGGACAGCGGAACCCTCTGTCATAAGATCCTGCGTATGGCCTAATCGTCGGACATGCCCGCTGTCAGAAGATGTTCCCTTGTCATTTTCTCCTTTTACCCCATGCCGAGCGTCCGGCCGGTCAGCATGTTCCCTCACGTCCGTTCGGTTGTATGTGCTGGTCCGCTCGGGAGATTCCCAGTTGTGTGCTTTGTGGACTGTTCGCAGTGTTGCTATTTAATGTCTTCGGCCGAGCGGGCTACCCGATCGGCCCGGCGACCTTGTTCCCCATGAGTGCCGGAGACCCGACTCCTCGTCAGGCCGTTTTTAATTCCGCTGAGACCCCCTTATGCCGACCGGCCTTCCCTTCTCCGGTCGGCCGTTTGACCTTTGACTTCCACGTGGCGATGACTTCCCCCAGAGGGGGGGTCCTTGTTCTTACCGCCGGATCACTTGCCTCTCCTTCAAGTCTAGTCGAAGGAGGCGATTAGTCCGACTGACTGGACCATCAGTTGGGCCGAGCGGCGTACTGCAACTACCATCCGCTCGAAAACAAGAGGCAGCCAAAACGCCAGTCAACGCCAACATTACTCAACATCTATTCGAAGTTTCCACCAATCTCCATCATTAAGGTCGAGCACGCGCTCATTAAATGCGTTCCAGTGGCTGAATGCCACGTGGCAGTGCTGCCGTCATTGTACGGCGGTGGCATGGTGTTCTGATGAGATCGAGGCGGTTCGAAATGAACGGCGCAATGCGTTCTCCGATTCTTGCGACCTGGATCCGACGGTGGAGGCCGCTCGGGCTCCACCTTATAAAAGCTTCTCTTCTTCCCTTCGCCTTAGTATTGCTGTCGCGTGCTCACCGCTTCTTCTCGCGTTCCAGCTTTCCGACGATCTTGCATTTCTGTTTTCGGCGATCTCCGGTGCTCTTCCCTCGATCCTCCTCTTCGTTGTAAGGTTCTTCTTCTTTCTCTCTTTGGTTCTGGCGTTTTCTTTGTATTTCTTTCCCAAGTTTTCATCCTCGGGCTACTGTTTCGTTGCCATCTTCTTCCTTTTATCCTCTTTCATTTTCTTTTGATTTCATCCATTCGGACAATGGCCCATTCCTCTCAACCCGAAGACCAAACCCTCGGCCCATGGTACTCTACCATGGAGTCGCGCTTCGATCGGCGCGATGCCGATACTCTGATTAATAGTTTTGACATCCCCGCCGACCTTGAAATCATCCTACCCACAGATTCCGCTCGGCCACACAAACCGCCGCACGGAGCTTTCTGTTTTTTTTAGCACCTTGTGTGCCAAAATCCCTAAAGTCTTGACTTTGGGATCTACTTAAGGCCTTGGCCTTTTTCTTTCTTTTCTTTATCTTTCTTATACTTGTTCAAGTAAAATACTAGCCTATTCCAACATGCTACAACAGATTTAAAACCAAGGAAAAACAAATCTGAAATCTTTAGGCATGCTACAGTAGAAATAAATCAAGGAAAGAAAGATCTGCATTCTAAAAAAAAACTGCATACACTTGGAGAGTAGCTATTCATGCTTGTTAAAGTAACGAAGTAACTAAAACTGAAATGCTAATAACAGGGTTGTTCGTGCCCATTAATGGCACTAAAAGATCTAAACTTGTATGCTAAATATAAGGGTTGTTCCAACTAGTTAAGAAAGCATAAGAAACTAAATCTGAAACTGAAATCTTATACTTAGATACAAGGTTAACACAAGGAAAACTAAAGAGAACTAAATCTGAAACTTGAGCACGAAGAGGAAAACTAAAACTACACGGTAAGAAAAACTAAATCTTATACTTGCTAAACTGCAAATTGAAAAGAACTAGATGCTTATAGAAATCTAAAATTCAACACTTCTACTAAATATGGTACACGCCTACTGCCAAAACAAAAAGAAGTAGATACTTAAAGAAAACAGCAAAAATCTGCACTGCTAAAGGAAATAAACTGAAATTCAAAGGAAACTAGATATTTGATGAAAGAATCTAAAATGCTTAACACCTACTGTACATGTCCAATTAATTGCAACCTAACTCAAAACTGAATTATTAATCTATCACAAGATTCCAGCAAGCATAACATGTTTATAAAGAAAATTCCAGTACTACTAGACCGTGCTCATAACTTTAGCAATGCCATCAACTAATTTGTTTCCAGAAGAGTTCAACCTAATTCATCTATATAGGAATGCAAACCAAGCCTCTCCATGGAAACAAGGTCTGTAGCAAGAAGGAAAACTCATCTACTGGTTATGTACAGCCTAAGTCCAATGCTACTGCGGAGAGATCAAGTTAAACTTGCTGTAAAATTTAAAACACAACCTATGTAATCAAATTCTCAACTTAAACTTTTGCAAGGCAACCAAAACTCCCTATAAATCAAAATCTGGAAACTAGGGAAACAATTCCTCCTGGAACTGTGGTATGGCAGGGAACCAAAAAAATGAATGCTATGCTGAACAAAACATTACAGCATAAATCCGAAACCTAATCCAACCAAAACCCCCTTTTATCTTCTTTATGTGATACACGGCAGCAACCCTAAATCATCAATCTTCACAACAAAAATTCTAAAGCCAGAAGAAACTAAATCCCTAGAAATTCCGAGATTCTTTACAACAAATCCGAAAGCTTAAAAAGGGAAGAACAATCTTCTTTATAAAACTCACGGCACATTCACAAACAAGAGAAACTCTAAATCAAAGGCTCGAAACTATCTTACCGCAGGTGAGTAAGCGCTTACCTCGTTGTTCTTGGGCTTACAACCGAAGAAGATAGAGATCTAGGGTTTGCGGCGAAGTTTGAGTTTCCCCGACCGCTTCCTCGTGCCTACGGGCCCTCCTGCCGAGGTGCTCTCAATTGGTGAAGATCCGCCGGAAGGAAACCTTCACCGGCCATCGGAGGAAGGAATCCTGGCGGCGGCTGCGATTTCGCCCGAGAAGGAGTCGACGCCGTTGCCGCGTGCGAGAGGAGAAATTTTGAGGGAAAGGAAAATAATTAATCCCTCTCTTAACTTATCCTTTTATAACCTAGGGTGTTCTGTTATGGCTTAAGATTATTTCTCTCCTTACCTTTTCATGAAATACTCGCGGAACCGTTGGTTGGTTGCGTTTCCGCCGAACCCCAGGTCATGGGTTCAAATTCTCAGCCGAGTCTTTTTCTTCCTCTTTTATTTTAAATGTTCCTAACTATACCTTATATACATTTTATTCCATATATAATTAACAAAACTCTTGCAGACCGGTTGGTTGGCTGAGTTCGGTTAAAATCTGGTTTGAGTCCGAGGTCTTGGGTTCAAAACCCGGCTTTAACTCCTTTTTTTTTTTAAACTTCTTCTTGGTAAAAATACCAAACGAACTCCAAAAATTACATAAAAATACTCTAAAAATTTCTAAAAATCCATAGAATATTTCTATAGCATTTCTAAATATTTTTAAGAACTTTTAAAACTCCTAATGAGGAAAATTGGGTCGTTACAACGCGTCTGAGGACCCTCTTGAGGCCGTTCCAGTCAGCGTCCTTCCGCCCGCTCCCCGCCAAGTTCACCGCTCTACAATTTTGTCCCAGTTTTCTGCGCCGGCTTCCGCTCCTTCCCCGGCCTCCGCCCAGATGACCCCCGGTCAGCGCTGCACCGTTCGAGTCTCACTCCACCTCCCGACCGAAGAATTGCTGCCCGAGGCCGATCGACCAACTGCGCCCGAGCACATGATCACAATGAAGGGGCCCTTAGCCGAAATGTAGGGCTGTAAATGAACCAAGCGTTTGTGAACAAGCTTGGTATTCAGCTTGGTAAGAGCTTGTTTATGTTCGTTCAATATACATAAGATTAATTAAATAAACAAGCTTGAACAGCTCGTTAAGCTAAACAAACAAGCTTGAACACATATGTGTTCAGCTCGTTAACGTTCGTGAACAACGTTCGTGAACAATGTTCGTGAACAACGTTCATAAACAATGTTCATGAACCATATTCATTAATAAAGCTCTTTTTAATATGCTAAATAAATAATAAAATAAATTAAATTAAAATAAATAAATAAATTTAAATTATCAAGCTCAATATCTAATCAAACAACTAAAACTTTCAAACAATCAAACAAGCTTGAATTGAGAGCTTGATAACATCTAAATGAACCAAACTCGAACCAAGCTCAAGTCAAGCTCGTACCAAACTCAAGCCAAGCTTGAATTGAGAGCTTGATAACATCTAAACGAACCAAGCTCAAGCCAAGCTTCAAACAAGCTCAAGCTCATAAAAAATAAACCAAGCCAAGCTTGAACACTCATTTCAAAAGCTTGGTTCATTTTAAGCTCGGCTCAGCTCAGCTTGGTTACCTTGTCAAACAAGCTTGAACACCCCAAAGCTCGGCTCGGCTTGGCTTGTTTACAACCCTACCGAAATGTGGGCCGACGCTAGGGCGCGTGTGGCGATGATTCCACTCAGTAACTTGGCCAATAGCCACATGCAGCAGGCTACTGGGGTAAGTGCGCTTTCTTCCGAGTTCTTTATACATTCTTTCCGATCAGCCACTAACAACTTCTGTTTTCTTTTTTGTCAGAGGTGGGTGGAGGAGATTGCTGTCTCCAACCGTCTGGCGATGGTGGATGAAGAATTAGAGAGATTAAAGAGTGCGGGCGGCGCACCTTCTCAGGGTCCAACTTATGCCGAGCTGCAAAAAGAGCTCAAAATGACCTAGGATTTGTTGGAGGCCGAACGGAAGAAGACGGCCGACCAGGCGCACAATCTGGATGAACTTGATCGCGTGAATAAATCACTGGATCGCAAGATAAGCTTGGCGACCGAGCGGAAGAACATGGCTATCTCCGATCTGGAGAAGAAGAATGTAGAGGCTCGGGGGCTGGAGCAAAAAGTTAAAGAGCTGATGGAGCAGATCGATGAAGAAAAGACGGGCCGCTCGGCTGATACAATTAAGCACAAGGACGAACTGAAAACTCTGCAGGAGTCCCTCGCCGCCTCCCAAGCGGCCTTCAAAGAATATCAAGAGGCTGAGCCTGGCCGAGTCGCAGCCTTGAGGCTAAACTACATCCGTTCGGCCAAATTTTCAGAGAAAGTCTGCGAACGGATGTACACTACCTTTGACCTTGCTATGACCGCCACCACCACATATTTGAAGTCCAAGGGTCTTCTTCCCGACTCTGCTCTCATCCCGACCGCAGATCAAGTGGCGCTTCTTGACAACATCCCAAAGGATCTTTACAATTATCTAGAATAGAAGTTTATCTGTAATTCGGTCGCTCGGCTAAAAACGGTCACTTTTTTGTAATTCAGGCGCTCGGTCTTAAGGTTTTAAATGCTATCCTTTCGCTTGCTTCTTCATTTATCAATCAGTATGTGTGCTAGCCGGTCGAACTACCAACTACCGTTCGTATTCCCTTAATTCTCCTTGTCATTCACCTTTCCTCTCACCTTTCTCGTGTTCGAAAGGGATTTTTACGAAGTCTTTTGGATAGCTAGTCCGCTCGGCTGAATATATCCTATTTTGCAAACGGGATTTCTGCCGGACATTTACGAAGTGCTTTTGGTTAGTTGGCTGATCGGCCAAATTGACTTACAAAGTCCCTCTTTATGTCTTCTTTTGGCCGGATGGTTTATAGTCGAAGGAGGCGATTCTCGATATTTAACGTCGGAGCTTGACGGTCTTTCGCTCGGATGATTTATAGTCGCCGGCTTGACTCGATATTTAACGTCGGAGCTCGACGGTCTTCTGGTCGGAAGGTTTATAGTCGTCGGCTCGACTCTCGATATTTAACGTCGGAGCTCGACGGTCTTCCGCTCGGATGATTTATAGTCGCCGGCTCGACTCTCGATTTTTAACGTCGGAGCTCGACGGTCTTCCGCTCGGATGATTTATAGTCGCCGGCTCGACTCTCGATTTTTAACGTCGGAGCTCGACGGTCTTCCGCTCGGATGATTTATAGTCGCTGGCTCGACTTTATTAACTAGTCGGCGGTCTCTCGGATTTATAGTCGCGGCTCGACTCTCGATTTTAACGTTGGAGCTCGACGGTCTTCCGCCGGAGGGTTTATAGTCGCCGACTCGACTCTCGATATTTAACGTCGGAGCTCGGCGGTCTTCCGCTCGGATGATTTATAGTCGCCGGCTCGACTCTCGATATTTAACGCGGAGCTCGGGGTCTTTACCGGATGATTTATAGTCGCCGGCTCGACTCTCGATTTTTAACGTCGGAGCTCGACGGTCTTCCGCTCGGATGATTTATAGTCGCCGGCTCGACTCTCGATTTTTAACGTCGGAGCTCGACGGTCTTCCGCTCGGATGATTTATAGTCGCCGGCTCGACTCTCGATTTTTAATGTCACGCCCCAGAGGAGTCCCTGTCCGAAGAAATTTCGGCAGCATCTCCCCTGTACGACGGACAATCTGAAACTTCTACATAACACATATACCTCAGCCACAGGCTGCTAGAATTATAACAATAAATAAAAACAATCACCACGCAGTTTATATAGATATTCAGCCTCTGGCTGTCACAACCACACAGTTAATAATAGTAATCACAAACAATAATACTCTGACTCGAAATCCACCCTACTCAACTACACTCGTAAAGCTCAAATCCGACGAACTCACCTCTTCTACCGTCCAGGCAGGCATGTAGTAGAATAAAATCCAAATCATACCAAAAGTCTATCAAACGGAAGGATTCCATACAATATCCATATGTAAAATCCAAAACAAGACTAAAACAAAGTTTGATAGAGAAAAGTTAAAATAAAATAACAACTCAAAACTAGCAGAGGACTAGCACTACGTGCTGTGGGAACCAGCGACTGGAACTGCTCCTGACAGCCTCAACCTGAAAATATATCAACAATGGATGCGGGGTGAGTCCAACACTCAGCAGGTACAACTGATATGCATAATAAAACAAATAACAGACAACACTAATCATGCGTACAGTCTCCTGAATACGAGAAGGATAAATACAACTGAAACGAAATCAGGAGATAACTGTACTAACCAGAATCAAAGTACAAAGGTAACAGGGTCGTCAGACCGGGGAAGTCATAATCCTGTATGCATGTCAATCATATGCATCCATATAAATGCAGCAAGTAAATGCAGCAATCACAAACAATAAATGCATATGGTGACCGTGCACTATGACATCACTGCTCCTAATGAGCGACCGAGTGGACGGGATGCTGTCGGAGTACTCCTGTCCTCTGACCCCAAATCATAAATGGGGGAGCTCAATGCTCTCATCTCCCGATACACTATGACGGGGAGGATATCTCTGCCGGCTACCACGCTGAGTCAACTAACCAACGGAGCCAAACAGAGTCCACCATCTGCCGGCTACCACGCTGCTACACTAAATGCCAACGGAGCCAAACAGAGCGGAACTGACTGCCGGCTACCACGCTGAGTCACCTGACTAACGGAGCCAAACAGCAGAACCGCCACACACCTGCCTGATATACCACTAATCCATGGGTGGTGGCGTGTGCAGTACATGTAACTGGCGATGGGCTCAACCATAGTGGAGCCGACAATCGCACAGCATGCAATCATAATGCATGACACTAAGCATGGCAATCTCATGAATAACATAGTAATGACCAAATAAATAATACAAAGTATGTACCACTGGAAGATGTATCAGATAGAAGGTACACAAATCAGATAGGGCATCAAATAAACCCTAGATCTAGAAGATAACATAGCATGTGGTTGGGTCACTACCTAAAGCATATATGATCAGGTAAATAATATGCAGTGCAGAATAAATAAACAAGCAACCATGTAACTATCATGTAGTGACCAACCGAACAAAATGATTACACAATCACTGCTATATGTTAAACATATTATTATGCATATCAAAGTCATAAGTCAAAGTACCCGCCTCCAATAGGAAAATAAGATCAGTCCGGTCCAACTCGGACGTCGAGATGCTCGTCTCGAATCAAAGTCCTGTAATAAACCGTATAGTTTAGCTAAATTTAAGTATAAGCAAATAGCTAAACTAATTTCTAATCCACTGACCAGTTAGGGTTAGTTTCATTAACCCCCAATTACCCCGTTATATACCTTCTAAACCTAAATCAATAATTATTGCTAACACACTAGCAATAATCTACCACAAAGATCAAAACCCTAAATCTTACCTCAATTCACAGTCAAAGCTGATCGCTACAGGATGAGGTAGCTGCTGGAAACCCTCCACTGAGGTGATCAAAAACCTAACAAAATGTATAAAATCAGATCCCAATTTCACACTAGCAGCTTACCCTTGACCGGAAATGGAAGAAACCCACCGTATAGGGGTGAACCAGGGTATCAACAACGACTTTGGGTCGAATCTGATGGCCAACGACAGTGCTAGGGCTCGGCTGTACTGGCTTCGTGCAGGAAGTAGGAACTCGGCCGACGGCAGATTAGGGAAGACTCTGTTGCCTGCACAAAGGAGGCGACCGTCGGCACTACTCCGGCAGCGTTGGCTAGGGCTGAGGAGAAGCGGCAGAAAAGTAGAAGGGCAGCACGAAACTGTCGGCTGTGAGGGTCGCTGGCAGCACAGAGGGGAGAAAGCTCGGCGCTGTACTGCAAGGTGACACCGTGGAGATGGGTGTCGCGGCTGAGACTAGGGCACCGGCGACGACTCGAATGTCGACGAGGAGAAGAATTTGGCCGGCACTGTGAGTTGCGGCCGGCAGTGAATGGCTCGCTAGAGCAAGTGAGGAAGGAGCAGAATCGTCTGAGGAACCTCCACGAGGGGCGATGGGCAAAGGAGAAGAGAAGTGGTCGAGGGATTTTAGGTTTCGGCGAGGAAGAAACCGCCGGGCCGGCGGTTAAGGCACAGTCGCGAGCGCGAGTGGAGGGAGGCGTCGGCGCGAGTAGGGTTGGGTGAGAAGGAAGTTTAGGCATTTGGAAAAAGAAAATAAATGAAAAAGAAAAGGAATAAGAAATTTATAAAAGAAACAATTCCTCGCTTAAATGGGTCGCCTAAACAGGCTTTTTCCCGGCCCCGTTCTTGTCCCCGTTAACTCGTCCATGCGAGCTCCGAAAAATTTTCGAAAAACTTCCAAAACTTCTGGAAAATTCCCTTATTAATATTCATATATTTTCGGTATTTCACATTTAACGTCAGAGCTCGACGGCTTTTAAGGCTAATTTCAACACTTCCATTCGGCGAAGCTATTTGCCCTCTTTTATCATTTTGCTTCCTACATTACAAGGACAGGCGGCCAAAACATACATAAAATTACATCAGCGCACCTCTCACCCGGCTCGGTACGGTTGGAGATGATTCACGCTCCATGGTCGATCAAGCCGCTTTCCGTCCTCATCCTCCAAATAATAAGCACCCGAGCGGAGCTTTTCGACGACTTTGAAGGGGCCCGCCCAAGGAGCCTCCAGCCTGTCCACGTCGCCGACCGACTTTACTTTCTTCCAGACAAGGTCGTCAACTTGGAATGCTCTGGGGATTACGCGCCGGTTGTAGTTTTGCTTCATTCTTTGCCGATACGCCATCAGCCGGACGGCCGCCTTGTCTCGGTCTTCATCGATCAAGTCCAACTCCATGTTCCTCCGCTCGGCGTTATCATCATCATAATCCTGGATCCGGACGGACTCGACGCCGACTTCAATCGGGATAACTGCTTCACCGCCGTACACCAAATGAAATGGCGTAACACATGTTCCTTCCTTTGGGGTCGTGCGGATAGCCCATAAAACGCCTGGTAGCTCGTCCACCCAGCTTCCTCCCATGTGGTCAAGTCTAGCCCGAAGAATTCTAAGGATCTCTCTGTTGGTTACTTCCTCTTGGCCGTTGCTTTGAGGGTACGCCACGGAAGTAAAGTGTTGTTCAATGCCATAACTTTTGCACCAGTCTTCGAGCAGCTTCCTGGCGAACTGCCGTCCGTTATCAGATACGAGCCGGCGGGGGATGCCGAACTGACAAATTATATGTTGCCAGATAAACTTCTTGACCATCTGCTCGGTGATCTTGGCTAGTGGCTCGACCTCCAACCATTTGGAAAAATAGTCGACAGCCACCAGTAGAAACTTCCGCTGACCGGTTGCCATAGGAAATGGACCCATAATATCCATTCCCCACTGGTCGAACGGACAGGATACAGTTGTAGCTTTCATTTCCTCCGTCGGTCGGTGGGAGAAGTTGTGATACTTCTGACAGGAAAGGCACGTCGCGACAGTCCGAGCGGCGTCTGCTTGCAGGGTTGGCCAAAAGTATTCGGCCAGCAGGATCTTCTTTGCCAACGATCGTCCGCCTGGATGCCCTCCACATGATCCTTGATGCACTACTTGCAGGATGTATGGCCGCGTCTTCCAAGCTCACACATTTCAAAAGCGGGCGGGAGAAAGCCTTCTTGTAGAGTTGGTCTCCGATGAGTGTGAACCGACTGGCTCTCCTTCTTAATAGCTGGGCAGCCTCCCGATCGGACGGTGTCGCACCCGAGCGCAGAAACTCAATGATGGCTGTCCTCCAATCGCTCGGAAACGCGAGGCCCTCTATCCGGTCGACGTGTGCCACCAAAGATACTTGTTCAATTGGCTGCTGGATGACGACCGGCGTTATTGAACTTGCGAGTTTGGCTAACTCATCTGCCGCCTGGTTTTCTGCTCGGGGTATCTTCTGGATAATGACCTCTCTGAAATTGGCCTTGAGCATTTCGAAGGCTTCGGCGTAGAGTTTGAGCCGAGCGTTGTTAATCTCAAAAGTGCCTGAGAGCTGCTGGGCGGCAAGCTGAGAGTCTGAATGGAGGGTTACCCGACCAGCCCCTACATGCCGGGCGGCTTGCAGGCCGGCTATAAGGGCCTCATATTCTGCTTCGTTATTTGTAGCTCTATAATCCAGCCGGATGGATAAGTGTATCTTTTCTTCTTGAGAAGAGTGTTAGTTAGAGCCCTAGAGCCAATCATTTGATGATTGTATGAACTCATTGTATCATATTCTTGTATATTAATAAAGGCATTTGTTTGGTTATTATACTCATTTGTATTAGTGCCAAATAGACTAAGTATAATAGCGTCCTTGAGTAGAAGGTTCATACCTATATCAATCGATTAGTTGAATCGATAGTGAGATGATATAGGGAACACTACTCTAAATTATTCCTAGTCGAGTATTAACATTCAGGGACAATGTTAATACAATAAGACTAGCATGTAGGTCAGCTCGATGACTTGATCTCACAAGTCATGGATATAGAAATATCAAGCTGACACATGGGTATGCATTAGAGAATGTATATTGAATGACCCGCCATGAGAAAGTATCATGGATCATTATATGAGTGTCATATACTTTCTCATGTGGCTATTAGTATGACTATTAGTCCTTAGACCTGAAGTCACCATGGATCTCTACATAAGGAGTTATGTACTTTGGTTTCGTCAAACGTCACCCGTAACTGGGTGGACTATAAAGGCGATTACTGGGTATGTAACGAATTATGCAGAGGGATGTGAGTGATGTAGATGGGATCTATCCCTCCTATATGACGGGAGTGACATCGATATTCTTGATAGAGTAAGACCACGAAGTGTATGGCCATACCCAAATGAGTCAATATGAGATATTGAGCTCATTTGATTGAGTGAGTCTACTTGGAGTTCAAGATTTAGATTGGTCAGAGGATGACACGGTCTATGTCTCACATTGATCAATCTAGATGTCTAGGATAGAAGGACACTTGTCATATATTGTGAGAAGTCACAATTAATAGTCACAAGGTGATGTTGGATCTCAACATTCTTGTAACTTGGGTAGCAATGATGTATTGCTAGATGCCGCTCATTGCTTATGTTTCTAAAGGAGTTTAGAAACATTGCCAACATTACAAGAGCCTATTGGGTCACACAAAAAGAACAAGTGGATGGAGATTAGGTTCATATGATGAACCAATTGGATTAGGTTCATATGATGCACCAAAGATTGGATTCGAATTAGACTTATTGAGTTAGACTCAATTAGATTCAATTGTTGAATGAGTCTAATTTAAATTTGATTCATTGAGTCAATTTATATTAATGAATTGAAATTCATTAAATTGAAATTGACTTGAATCAAAGGTTGGATTTAACTCAACAAGGAAGAAATTGGTCAATTTTGACTTGACCAAATGGAATTTGAAACATCAAGTTTGACTTGATGTATTGCCACATCATAAGGATGACTCATCCTTGCCACATCACCTCCACCTCATGAGGTATGCCACCTCATGGGGGTTACACTCTTCCCTTGGTTTTAATGTGGCCGACCACATTAATGAAGGGGGTTACATTGTGTGGCCGGCCACACTAATGGTAGGTGGGTTTTGATTTTGTGGAGTTATGTGTGCATTCATTCTATCATCTTCTTCCTTGCTTCTCCCCTCTCTTGGCTAGATGTTGCCGTAACTTCCATGGTGAGGAGAAGGTGGTTGAGTGAATTAATCCAAGAAGTCCAAGAAGAAAGGTAATATTTTTAAAGGAGTGTATTGTATTCTCTTCTTTGCTTTCCTTTCTTCTTCCATTCCCATCCGAGAGCCCTAGAGAGAGTGCTAGCACACTTGGGGACTTTCTTCTCCATCCTTGAGTGCTAGAGAGTACTCCTTGTTCATGTGGATATCACTAGAGAAGTATCTATCTTGATACTTTGGAGATCCGACACGTACCTTGGACAAGCGGGATTTTGCGAGGGCACGCATCGAAGGTAAAATGTTTTCTTTGTAGATCTACTGTAGATCAAAGTATTAAAACTCGTACTCGTGTTTTCCGGAAATTTTCCTTGCACGGATCTACGGCTTTGGGTGATTCGGGGTTTCCGCGACGCGAAAAGCGGTTTTCGCGGCCCGAAAAACCCAACAGTGGTATCAGAGCCACGTGCAAGGCTTGTACGAGTTTAATTTTTGGTTTTATGAAAACTAAAATTTCTGTAATTTTCTGTAAAATTATGATTTTTATAGTTTTTATGGGTAATTTTTCCGTAGAAGCGAAGCACAAGTGTCTCGGCACTTGTAGGCTTCGGCTACCGGAAAGATTTTTCCAAAACGGCTTCGTTTTGCCCCAAATCCGTTTGGGACAGCGGGCTTGGGTGCCATTAGATCGCAAAGGAGCAACTCATGATGGTTAGATCGTGGGTAGGGGTACTGCCCCTAACCCCGCAAGGGGATTTGCTCCGCGATTGCACCTGAAATCGCTAAAAACGAACCTGTCGGGAAGATTTTTCCGAAACGGCAATGTCTCGACCCAAATCGTTTTGGGACAGCGAGTTTGGGCGCTGTTGGATCGCAAAGGAACCCTCACGATGGTTAGATCGCGGGTAGGGGCGCTGCCCCTGGCCCCGCAAGGGGATCCGTTCCGCGATTGCGCCCGAAACCGCTAAACGGGACCGCCGGGAAATTTTACTCGTAAAAATTGTAAAAATTATTTTTAAAATTATAGAAAATTATGAAAATATATAATTTTGAATTATATATTAATTTTGTGATAGTCATGGCCCAAAAATCCAATATGATTGGATTGTGTTGTAATTCATAATACGACCTGCGTGCCGTTATGTGTTTGCGCGTGTTGTATGTTTTATTTTTCCGCGACCTGCGCGTCATGCCTTTCTCTTATATTCTTGTTGTAAATTAGATTTAGACTAGAATGTAACTCGAGTTTCAAATTGTAATGTACAAATTGGAGCGGTGGAGGGTCCACACGAGACAGAGTTACGAGGCGGGCACGAGCAACACAAGGTGGTCAAAAGGAGGAGCTTGGAGAAGCTGTTGACCTTAGGTTGACCATTCAATCTTCTCATTGGCTTGAGAAGATCGTAGTAGGGCCATGACTAAATCACAAATATATTAATTAGTTAATTGCTTATGTATATGATGCATGTTTAATAAGTAATTAATTAATTAGTGCCTTACGATTAGATTAGATCTAAGTCGTGCACATGATGCACCCTTGCGATTAGATTAGATCTAAGTCATGCACAAGATGCATCCTTTTTGATTAGATTAGATCTTGATCGAACTAACTCTAAATGCCTAACCGTGCCGTGATACCTATCACTACCTCGATCACATGTATTGTTGTATCTGCCAAAGCAGAGCAATACATATTATCTTGGTAGGGTACGGAGGGACAATCTTGGTCCCGCCTATCAACGCATGGGTGAATACAAACTCAATTAGATTGAGTATTCCTAGTTACTCAGTTGGATCGAGTCAACCATAGGCATTCTTCCAATAGTTGGAATGATAGGTCAAAATCACATCTATATTAACTCTCGGGCGTATTAGCCAAAGCTAACTTGAGTTTTAATATAAATGCGGATATTGATTTTATAAACAAGAGTTGCATAGAGATGTAATTGGTAATCGTTACCTACCGATCATACTAAGCCTTGGGCATATTAGCCAAAGCTAACTCAAGGGTTAGTATGATGTGGATCTTGTCCCACAAGAATTATAGAATTCAGTGGGAGCATCATTTAATTAAAGGCCTAATTAAATGATTTTAAAAGAATATGATATTTATTTCTGCAAATTTTCTGTTGTAGATAACCATGACGTCGAATACGAACTCTTTCTCCCTGCGTTCTGTCCTTAAGAAGGACAAGCTCAACGGAGCAAATTTCCTCACTCAGGAACGTAAACTGTACGTTCTGGAGCAGCCCATTCCGGAGGCTCCTCCTGCCACTGCCACGCGAGCTGACCGGGATGCTTACAAGAAGCATCAAGATGATGCATTAGATGTGTCCTGTCTTATGCTCGCAACCATGAACTCTGAGCTTCAGAAGCAACATGAGTTGATGAGCGCTTACGATATGGTTGAACATCTTTGTCACCTATATCAAGGACAAGCAAGGCACTGGAAGAGGAACTCCAAAGAATACCTGGAAGATCTTACGAAGAAGAGAAATAAGATTTCTACTTCAGGTATACATGTTATAGAAGTCAACCTCTCTATTTTTTCATCGTGGGTATTAGATACCGGATGTGTTTCGCACATTTGTACTAATGTACAAGCGCTGAGAAATAGCAGGGCATTGACGAAGGGTGAGATAGACCTACGAGTAGGCAATGGAGCATGAGTTACTGCTATTGCTGTAGGAACTTATCATCTATCTCTTCCCTCTGGGCTTGTACTAGAATTAGATGATTGTTGTTATGTGCCTGCCTTGACTAAGAACATAATTTCAGTTTCTTGTTTGGACAAGAAAGGATTCTCGTTTATAATAAAGAACAAATGTTGTTCTGTCTATTTAAACGATATGTTCTATTGTAGTGCACCTCTAATAAACGGACTCTATATTCTAGACCTTAAGAGCCCTATCTATAACATAAATACCAAGAGGTTCAAGTCAAATGACATGAACCAAACCTACCTCTGGCACTGTCGCTTAGGTCATATAAATGACAAGCGCTTATCCCAGCTCCATAAGGATGGTATGCTGGACTCATTTGATTTTGAATCATATGAGGTATGCGAGTCATGCCTACGAGGCAAGATGACCAAGACTCCCTTTAGTGGGCACAGCGAGAGAGCGACTGATTTGTTAGGACTCATACATAGTGATGTATGTGGCCCTTTCAATGTCGCTGCTAGAGGCGGTTATAGGTACTTCATCACATTTACTGATGACTTCAGTAGATACGGTTATGTGTACTTAATGACACATAAGTCCGAATCCTTTGAAAAGTTCAAAGAATTCAAGAATGAAGTACAGAACCAACTTGGCAAGAGTATTAAGAAACTTCGATCTGATCGAGGTGGAGAATACCTTAGCCATGAGTTCCGTGACTATCTAGCTGAGTGTGAGATTCTATCCTAACACACTCCTCCTGGAACACCACAGTGGAATGGTGTATCCGAACAGAGGAATCGTACCTTATTAGATATGGTACGATCTATGATGAGTCACACATATCTTCCGACATATCTATGGGGATATGCTCTAGACACGGCAGCTTTCATACTCAACCGAGTTCCATCAAAGGCCGTGATAAAGACACCATATAGGATATGGACTGGGAGAGATGCCCAGGTGTCTTTCATGAGGATTTGGGGTTGTGAGGCTTACGTTAGACGTCAAGTCTCAGACAAATTAGGACCCAAATCCGACAAGTGCTTTTTCATTGGATATCCCAAGGAAACTAAGGGATATTACTTCTACATTCCCAGTCAGCACAAGTGGCAAAGATCGGGTCTTTCTAGAAAGGGACTTTGTTTCTAGAAAGACTAGTGGAGCACGCCGATCTTGAAGAAGTTCAAGATGCGAATACTGCTGAAGCCTCGATGGAAGTTGAACTGGAGCCACAAAGTGTTGTGGATGATGTTCCACAAGGAGTTGAGGAACAACAACCGGTTCAAGTAGACATACCTCTTCGCAGGTCTGATAGGGTACGTCGTCAGCCTGAGAGATACTCATTTCTCTTGTCTGACCATGATGACGTTATGCTCATAGAGGATGAGCCTACCACCTATCAGGAAGCTGTGATGAGACCAGATTCCGAGAAATGGCTAGAGGCCATGAGATCCGAAATGGAATCCATGTACACCAACCAAGTATGGACTTTGGTTGATCCACCTGAAGGGGTAAAACCCATTGGGTGCAAGTGGGTCTTTAAGAGAAAGACTGATATGGATGGACTTATCTATAAGGGTCGCTTGGTAGCTAAAGGTTTCAAGCAGATTCATGGTATTGACTATGATGAAACCTTTTCTCCAGTAGCGATGTTTAAGTCTATTCGGATCATGCTTGCTATTGCAGCCTACCATGACTATAAGATATGGCAGATGGATGTCAAAACCGCGTTTCTGAATGGAAACCTGCTTGAGGATGTGTACATGACACAACCTGAGGGTTTTGTAGATCCACAGCATACTAGCAGAGTATGCAAGCTGCATAGGTTCATTTATGGACTAAAGCAAGCTTCTCGGAGCTGGAATCTTCGTTTCGATGATGCAATCAAACAGTTTGGTTTCATCAAGAACGAAGATGAGCCTTGTGTCTACAAGAAGGTTGTAGGAGATATAGTTGTCTTCCTCATATTGTATGTGGATGATATACTACTCATTGGGAAGGACATCCCTATGCTTCAGTCTGTCAAGACCTGGCTAGGGAGTTGCTTCTCAATGAAGGACTTAGGTGAGACATCCCGCATTCTAGGGATACAGATCTATAGGGATAGATCTAGGAGATTGCTTGGCCTAAGTCAGAGTACATACATTGACAAGGTACTCCTTTGGTTTGCCATGCAAAACTCCAAGAAGGGATTTCTGCCGATGTCACATGGCGTGAGTCTTTCGAAGACTCAAGGTCCCTCTTCTAGAGAGGAGAGAGACCGTATGGATCAAATCCCTTATGCCTCAGCCATAGGATCGATCATGTACACCATGCTATGTACTTGACCTGATGTCTCGTATGCTTTGAGCATGACGAGCAGATACCAGTCAGATCCAGGTGAAAGTCACTAGATAGCGGTCAAGAATATTCTTAAGTACTTAAGACGGACTAAAGAATATTTCTTGATATATGGAGGCAATGATGAGCTAGCTGTAAAGGGTTACAGTGATGCTAGCTTCCAGACCGACCAGGATGACTATAGATCGCAGTCAGGGTTCGTGTTTTGCTTAAATGGTGGTGCTGTGAGCTGGAAGAGTTCGAAGCAGGACACAGTAGCTGATTCTACAACAGAGGCCGAGTATATTGCTGCATCAGAGGAAGCAAAGGAGGCAGTTTGGATCCGCAAGTTCATCACTGAACTTGGGGTGGTTCCTAGCATCGCTGACCCAGTTGAGCTCTATTGTGACAACAATGGAGCTATAGCACAGGCGAAGGAACCTCACACACACCAGCGGACCAAGCACATACTACGACGCTTCCATCTCATTCGAGAGATTATCGATAGAGGAGATGTGAAGATTTGCAGAGTACCTACAGAGGCTAACATCGCAGATCCCTTGACCAAGGCTTTGGCACAGAGAAAGCATGATGGTCACACTAGGTCATTAGGCCTTAGAGCCTATACTGATTGACACTAGTGCTAGTGGGAGATTGTTAGTTAGAGCCCTAGAGCCAATCATTTAATGATTGTATGGACTCATTGTATCATATTCTTGTATATTAATAAAGGCATTTGTTTGATTATTATACTTATTTGTATTAGTGCCAAATAGACTAAGTATAATAGCGTCCTTGAGTAGAAGGTTCATACCTATATCAATCGATTAGTTGAATCGATAGTGAGATGATATAGGGAACACTACTCTAAATCATTCCTAGTCGAGTATTAACATTCAGGGACAATGTTAATAAAATAAGACTAGCATGTAGGTCAGCTCGATGACTTGATCTCACAAGTCATGGATATAGAGATATCAAGCTGACACATGGGTATGCATTAGAGAATGTATACTGAATGACCCGCCATGAGAAAGTATCATGGATCGTTATATGAGTGTCATATACTTTCTCATGTGGCTATTAGTATGACTATTAGTCCTTAGACCTGAAGTCACCATGGATCCCTACATAAGGAGTTATGTACTTTGGTTTCGTCAAACGTCACCCGTAACTGGGTGGACTATAAAGGCGATTACTGGGTATGTAACGGATTATGCAGAGGGATGTGAGTGATGTAGATGGGATCTATCCCTCCTATATGACGGGAGTGACATCGATATTCTTGATAGAGTAAGACCACGAAGTGTATGGCCATACCCAAATGAGTCAATATGAGATATTGAGCTCATTTGATTGAGTGAGTCTACTTGGAGTTCAAGATTTAGATTGGTCAGAGGATGACACGGTCTATGCCTCACATTGATCAATCTAGATGTCTAGGATAGAAGGACACTTGTCATATATTGTGAGAAGTCACAATTAATAGTCACAAGGTGATGTTGGATCTTAACATTCTTGTAACTTGGGTAGCAATGATGTATTGCTAGATGCCGCTCATTGCTTATGTTTCTAAAGGAGTTTAGAAACATTGCCAACGTTACAAGAGCCTATTGGGTCACACACAAAGAACAAGTGGATGGAGATTAGGTTCATATGATGAACCAATTGGATTAGGTTCATATGATGCACCAAAGATTGGATTCGAATTAGACTTATTGAGTTAGACTCAATTAGATTCAATTGTTGAATGAGTCTAATTTAAATTTAATTCATTGAGTCAATTTATATTAATGATTGAGATTCATTAAATTGAAATTTTCTTGAATCAAAGGTTGGATTTAACTCAACAAGGAAGAAATTGGTCAATTTTGACTTGACCAAATGAAATTTGAAACATCAAGTTTGACTTGATGTATTACCACATCATAAGGATGACTCATCCTTGCCACATCACCTCCACCTCATGAGGTATGCCACCTCATGGGGGTTACACTCTTCCCTTGGTTTTAATGTGGCCGACCACATTAATGAAGGGGGTTACATTGTGTGGCCGGCCACACTAATGGTAGGTGGGTTTTGATTTTGTGGAGTTATGTGTGCATTCATTCTATCATCTTCTTCCTTGCTTCTCCCCTCTCTTGGCTAGATGTTGCCGTAACTTCCATGGTGAGGAGAAGGTGGTTGAGTGAATTAATCCAAGAAGTCCAAGAAGAAAGGTAATATTTTTAGAGGAGTGTATTGTATTCTCTTCTTTGCTTTCCTTTCTTCTTCCATTCCCATCCGAGAGCCCTAGAGAGAGTGCTAGCACACTTGGGGTCTTTCTTCTCCATCCTTGAGTGCTAGAGAGTACTCCTTGTTCGTGTGGATATCACTAGAGAAGTATCTATCTTGATACTTTGGAGATCCGACACGTACCTTGGACAAGTGGGATTTTGCGAGGGCACGCATCGAAGGTAAAATGTTTTCTTTGTAGATCTACTGTAGATCAAAGTATTAAAACTCATACTCGTGTTTTCCGGAAATTTTCCTTGCACGGATCTACGACTTTGGGTGATTCGGGGTTTCTGCGACGCGAAAAGCGGTTTTCGCGGCCCGAAAAACCCAACAGAGAGAGTAATAACACGCCAATTCCGCTCCCGAGCCGAGTGGACGATCCATCCACAAATATTTTCCACATAGCTTCGGGCTCTGGCCTTTGCACTTCGGTGATAAAATCTGCCAAGGACTGCGCTTTTATCGCCGAGCGGGGTTGGTACTGAATGTCAAATTCGCTCAACTCCGTTGTCCATTTGATGAGCCGTCCGGACGCTTCTGGATTCAACAACACTCTTCCCAATGGGCTATTCGTCCGGACGATGATAGTATGTGCCAAGAAATAGGGGCGAAGTCTCCGAGCGGCGAGGACCAAGGCAAAAGCTAGTTTCTCAAGTCTAGTGTAGCGAGATTCAGCGTCTTTTAAAATATGGCTTAAGAAATACACGGGTTCTTCTCCGCTCGCCCTTACTAATGCTGAGCCTACTGCTTGCTCGGTCGAAGATAAGTAAATACAGAGCGGCTCACCCATAGTTGGCTTGGCTAGCACAGGCAGAGAGTTCAGATATGCCTTCAGTTCTTCGAACGCCCGATCGCATTCTTCATCCCAATGAAACTTTTTAGCCTTGCGCAAGATTTTGAAAAACGGGAGACTCCGATCGGCCGTCTTTGAGATGAATCTGGACAATGCTGTTATCCGACCGGTCAAGCGCTGTACTTCCCTCAAATTTCTTGGGGGCGGCATATCTTGTAGAGCTTTCACCTTGCTGGGATTCGCCTCGATGCCCCGCTCGGTCACTATGAAACCCAAGAAACGCCCGCCTTTTGCTCCGAACAGACACTTATGAGGGTTCAGCTTAACTCCATACTGCCTCAGCGTTCGGAAACTCTCCTCCATGGCTTTAAAGAGATCAGCTGATCGGATGGACTTGATGAGAATATCGTCCACATATACTTCCAGATTGCGTCCGATCTGCTCCTTGAACACTTTGTTCATCAAGCGCTGGTAAGTTGCCCCCGTGTTCTTCAATCCGAACGGCATCACATTGTAGCAGTATGTGCCATCGGCTGTAACGAAGTTAACCTTCTCTTGATCTTCTCGGGCGAGCGACACTTGATGGTAGCCCTGATAGGTGTCGAGCATGCATATCAACTCTCAGCCAGCTGTGGAGTCCACCAGTTGATCGATCCAAGGCAGAGGATAAAAATCCTTCGGGCACACTTTGTTGAGATCCCGAAAATCTATGCACACTCTCCACTTGTTGCCCGGCTTGGAGACTAATACTACGTTCGCCAGCCAGCTCGGGAACTGGACCTCGCGTATATGGCCGGCCTCCAGGAGCTTCTCAACCTCCGCTCGGATGATGGCATTCTGTTCGGCGCTTAAATCCCTCTTTCTTTGCTTCACCGGCCGAGCGTCCGGTCGGACGTGGAGCTCGTGCTGTGCTATACTCAGTGAAATTCCGGGCAGCTCATGTGTCGACCAGACGAAGACATCACAGTTTCTCTGGAGGCATTTGATCACTTCCTCTTTCTGGGTCGCCTCCAGATCGGCCGCAACGAACGTGGTGGCCTCCGATCGGGTCGGGTGAATCTGCACTTCCTCTTTTTCTTCATACACCAAAGAGGGTGGTTTCTCGGTTATGGCGTTTAACTCGATCCATGGCGCCTTCTGAGCGGAATTTAGCTCAGCTCGGACCATCTCGACGTAGCATCGCCGAGCTGCCAGCTAGTCTCCTCGCACTTCTCCCACTTTATCTTCCACCGGGAACTTGATTTTCTGGTGGAAGGTGGAGACGGCCGCTCAGAACTCGTTGAGCGCCGGTCACCCCAGGATAATGCTGTATGCTGAGGGAGAGTCGACCACGACGAAGTTTGTTGTCCGCGTTCTCCTGAGCGGCTCTTCTCCCAGTGAAATAGCCAGTCGGACCTGTCCGACCGGCATAACTTCATTGCCCGTAAACCGTAGAGGGGGGTTGTCATGGGCAGCAGCTCGGCTCGATCAATTTGTAGTTAGTCGAAGGCCTTTTTGAATATAATATTGACCGAGCTTCCTGTGTCAATGAAAACGTGGTGAATAGTGTAGTTTGCTATTACCGCTTTGATGAGGAGAGCGTCGTCATGTGGCACTTCGACTCCCTCCAAGTCCCTAGACCCAAAGCTGATTTCGGGTCCGCTCGCCCTTTCCTGGCTGCAGCTGACCGCATGGATCTGAAGCTGCCTGACGCTTGCCTTCCTCGCTCTGTTGGAGTCTCCGCCGGTCGGTCCGCCAGCGATAATGTTGATTTCACCTCGGGAAGTGTTGTTTCTATTTTCTTCTTCCCGAGCGGACGGTCTAGGCTGCTCCCTAGACATCCGGGGATTCTCACGCCTCGGAGTATGATGCCACTCAGGAGTCTATCTTTGTCGCCTGTCGAATATCATCCGATCAGCTTCACGATGTCTCTGTCGCCTGTCGGATGATGGCGATCGACGACCGCCACTCCGGGGCACGGGATGAGCAATCAGGGGAAGGCTTCGGCAGTCTCTTGTGTTATGCGTGTCCGTCCGGTGGAATGAGCAGAACATGGGGTTCCATTTCTTCTTTGGTTTAGGCCGCTCAGCAGCTACCTCTTGGACATGGGACCTTGCATGGTGAGAGCGGATTGCTTCGGCCCGCGGTCCTCTGGGCGGCTCCTGGCGAGTGACAGGATTCCGCTCGGCAAGTGCTGGCCGCTCAGTTGGAACTTCTTTCCTTCGAGCCGCCTGGGCTTCTTCCACATTGATGTATTCATTGGCCCGGTGTAACATGTGATCGTAGTCTCGGGGCGACTTCCGAATGAGCGAACGGAAGAAGTCACCATCCACGAGGCCTTGCGTAAATGCGTTCATCATTGTCTCTGAGGTGGCATTTGGAATGTCCATGGCCACCTGGTTGAATCGCTGGATATAAGCTCTAAGCGACTCTCTGGGCTCTTGCTTGATGACGAACAGGCTGACACTTGTCTTCTGATAACGCCGACTGCTTGCAAAGTGGTGGAGGAAGGCCGTGCGGAAGTCTTTGAAACTGGTGATGGATCCGTTCGTCAGCCTCCAAAACCACCGTTGAGCCGATCCCGAGAGGGTGGTAAGGAAAACCTGACACTTCACTCCATCTGTGTATTGATGAAGGGTAGCTGTGTTGTCGAACTTACCCAAATGATCGTCCGGGTCGGTGGTTCCGTTGTATTCACCGATCACCGGGGGCACATAGTGCTTTGGCAGAGGGTCTCGCAGGATGGCCTCTGAGAATTGACGGTTGACCCGCTCGGGGGAGGCGTCCACTCGGGGGGCCTTGCCTTTTCTGCTATCTCGTACTGGTACTTCATCTGATGAAGATCCTCGATCACGATTAACTGCTGCGGCTTCAGGAGGAGTGCGGAATAGGGCCCGATGGAATGGAACCGTGGCATGTTGTGCTTCCGCTCGGCCCCCTGATGCTGATGTCGCTTGCTGCTCAATCCGCTCGGCTTGTGACTTTTGTCTCTGTTCCACAAGCTTAGCTGCTCTTGTCTCGATCAGAGCGTCGAGCTCCTCTGTGGAGAGCATCACCGAGTGCAGTCGTCCAGCTTCGTCCATTGCTTCCAATCGGATGCAGGAGCGTTCCCACAGACAGCGCCAAATTGATCCTGTCCGAACACTGAATCAACGGACGCTGGGCACGTGGCGCTCTCCGAACTGCTAACGTGGATCTCCGACCGGTCGTACGGACCTCCGGCGAACCTGCAAGGAAGTCGGGCCGGGAAGGGGTTCCCGGCGACGACCCTCCGACGCTCAAGTCAGGTAAGTAGACAATAAAGAAGTGGCTCTCAATCTCAGAGAATGCGACCTCCGGTGAAGTGTGAGGCCCTTTATATAGAGCTGCGAAGAGGCTCACGCACACATACCGAGGCAAGTACGTGTCCTCAACCCATACCTCAGCATGGGCTTGTCAGAAGAGCTTACCTGACACCATACTGCTACAGTCCGAGCACACCTCTGATGGGACAGCGGAACCCTCTGTCATAAGATCCTGCGTATGGCCTAATCGTCAGACATGCCCGCTGTCAGAAGATGTTCCCTTGTCCTTTTCTCCTTTTACCCCATGCCGAGCGTTCGGCCGGTCGGCATGTTCCCTCACGTCCGGCCGGTTGTATGTGTTGGTCCGCTCGGGAGATTCCCGGTCGTGTGCTATGTGGACTGTTCGCAGTGTTGCTATTTAATGTCTTCGGCCGAGCGGGCTACCCGATCGGCCCAACGACCTTGTTCCCCATGAGCGTCGGAGACCCGACTCCCCGTCGGGCCGTTTTTAATTCCGTTGAGACCCCCTTATGCCGACCGGCCTTCCCTTCTCCAGTCGGCCGTTTGACCCTTTGACTTCCACGTGGCGATGACTTCCCCCAGAGGGGGGGTCCCTGTTCTTACCGCCGTATCAGTACAAATAGACAACAGCGAAGACAGATCTTCTGAGGTGACATGGGGACCAGCAGGCAGGATACTCCAAGCGACACCATAAACAATCTGGTACTGAAAAAGATAATGTCCACGGGGGTGAGTTCAACAACTCAGCGAATACCAATAGACATGCCTAGTAAGATATATCTAACAGCAATAAACATGGAATACAACTTCCTGATCATATATATAGGAAATATGCAAAACAGAAAGGTAACTAATAAAGCTGTACTCACCAGGAACTCCTATCCAGAACAAAAGGGTCGTCAAACCAGATACACAATATGCCTCCTATATGCATGTCAAACAAATGCATCCACCAAAATGCAGCATATAAGTGCAGCAATCACAAGCAAATAAATGCAATAAATGTATATGGTGTCAATGACATGGTCACCCCTGACGCCAGTCAGTCATCTCACACATAATGGTGAGACTGAGTGGGTAGGGCTGTGACAACCGTGCACTCTGACATCACTACCCCTGATGAGTGGCCGAGTGGACGGGATGCTGTCGGAGTACACACATACTCCTACCCCAAATTATAAGTGGGGGAGCGCAATGCTCTTATGTCCTGGTACACCATGACGGAGAGGGATCCCTGACGTGCTACCACGCTGTGTCACACTACCCATGAGCGGACCAACGGAGCACCGAACAGAGCAAAACTGACGTGCTACCATGCTGCGTCATGCTACCCATGAGCGGACCAATGGAGTACCGAACAGTGACGAAACTGGCAATATGCTCTACAATAATGGAGCAGCCTATCACGCAGCATGCAATCATGCGAATGGTGCATGAAACTAAGCATGACAATATCCTGAACCAAATCCACACATATATATATATATATATATATAAATGTGTACCATAGTACAAGTAAGTCAAATCCACAGATCTAGGGTATACAGGCCCTCTATGGTATAGCAACCTAGGTCCTGAACATATCCACCTCCATAAAATATGGACCAACAATGTACATGGATCAAAGCAAAAGGTCAAGGTACACAGATCAGTTATGATATAAAAATATAGATTCACATGTCAGATAATAAAAATCCAGAGTCTAGTCCTAAACTCAGTAAAGCGTGGTATGTCACTTACTCTAGGAAATTAAGGTAACCATGGCAATAATCACGAGGCATAAACATGGATACATAACAAACGACAAAAATAGAACATGCTATGGGTAACAACCGTGACATACCAAAGGCAAACATGATCATTGCTTGTAGCTATAAAATACTATGCATATCCAAATGACAATATCATAAAAGATAAGTCAAGAGGTACCCGCCTCCAATAGAAAGATCCAATTCAAAATAGATCCCTCGTCGAGACACCATCTCGAATCAAAGTCCTGCAGATAACGTGATATACAATTTAGCTAATTCTATAAACAACAACTAGCTAAATTCAACCCAACTTAATTAGGAAAAACCCTAATCGATCCATCATTAATTAATCCTAATTAATGATTAACTGAATTAATCTCCTTAATCAATAATCCTCAATCAACACAATCATTTCCTTTCGCTGATCAACTTACGATTAGCAATATAATCATATCTAATAATTCCAAGGATTTAATCTAATCCAACATAAATCAACGGTACTTAATTCATCACAATACTACCACTGTCACTCATGGATTTACTAAGCTAATTGAAGCTAATCCAGATTTAATTCACCAAATACAATTCCATTAACCAATTGGTTCAATATATAGATTATCATATATAATACTCACCATATGCAGTAGTGGTTGATGGTGGCTCATGATCAAAAGGGTTTTCCCTGCCCAAAACAGAATGACCGGTGCTGTGGATCGCCAGTGAACAATGCTGGCCAAGCTACAAAGGCTGGTAGACAAACAACCATAACCTCCAACTTAGAATATAGCCGAGATAGAAAGCTTACAGCCTTATAAACCTCCACCGACAGCTACCAAGAATCACCTCTTCCTCTTCAGCAGCTAGCAAGTGCCATGGATCAGGTAGAGTCAGCAACAAACTACTGGCGCCATGGCAGTCAGAACCAACTAGTTCACTGTCTTCCAATCTACAATCCAGAATCAACTCTACGAATGAATCAACTGCCCAAATTTAATACCAGATTTAGATCACTTACCTTAATCTTGTGCCCATAACCTCCTCTCTACCATCAACAGAAAACACTAGAGACGAAGCAATAACTGACAATGGGGAAGATCGGGTGATTATCAACGGCTAATCGGAATTAGGGCACAGCTTCAAGAAGGTACCCAATGCTCCAGTGGAGAGAACAAAGACGATGCTGGACCTCCTAGTCCGAGTTTTCGGTGAAGAGGAGGCACTCGGCCGGAGGGATCTAGGCTAGCCACATCCGAAAGAGGCAGTGGTCAGCGCTAGGATTCGGCACAGAGGAGGAGACATTGCTTAGGGCACAACGAGGCGGCCAGTGCTAGCGCACGGGGAAGACAACGCCACACCGGCGCTGTTCTGGAAGGTGACTCCCGAGTGGCGCTCAACCGACGACGATGGATCAATAGTGGCGCACAGAGGAGAAGAGAAAACGACGGCGCCGACGCTAGGGCATAGGCTAGGAGGAAGAGGCAAAGGGGAAAAACCGCCGCGCGAGAAGAGAAGGAAGAGCGCGAGAAGGTCAGGGCACATGCACGGGATGAAACGGCGAAGAAAAAGAAAGAAAATGAAAAAGAAATAATAAAAAAAAATAAAAAATTTCCTCGCTTAAATGGGGTAGCCTAAACAGGCTTTCCTGGGGCCCGCTTTTACCCCCGTAAACTTGTCCATACGAGCTCCGAAAAATTCCCGAAAAATTTCTAAAAATTCCAGAAAATTTCCTTATCATTATTCTCCATTTTCGGTATTTTATAGTGATAGAAGGTATCCCTTACTTTCTATAGTAATTCCTTGAAATGGGGATCGACTTTCTACTAGGAAATCTAATTAGAGTTTAAAGGGTTCTCCCAAATTAATGTTAGAAAGTGATCTGCATAATCTAGGAACGTAGGACTGTGGGCCCTTATGACAGAAGGATGTTCCCTATAATTGGACTTCCTAAGTTATCTCTTCTACTTAATTGCATTAATCTACCATTAGGATGTGAATTATGTAATCTAGGAATGTAGGACCGTGGACCCTTGTGATAGAAGGATGATCCCTATAATCGGACTTCCTAAGTTACCTCTTCTACTTAATGACGGTAGAACTTGGGTAAACTCTTCGATGTAATCTTCGCGGGGTTGTATCAGATTCTAGTTAGGTAAATGAACAATGCATTGGGACATTAACTAGCATCGCAATGAAACCTAAATCCTAGTATCTATCACCTTTCATCCACTTACAATCTTCTCTCTCTCATTTCTCTTTTTCTTCCTTTTTAGCATTTGTGAACCATTTAGATTGTTTAGATAATTCGCTGTGCGAAGTTGACTAGTGCTTAATCAATAGTCCCTATGGATATGATATCTTTTTATTACTGACGATGTAACCGTACACTTGCGGTTCGTAACAAGTTTTTAGCGCCGTTGCCGGGGACTATTTTCGATCAACATTAGTTGATTAGCATATGAGTTACTCTAGACATTTTTCTTTTTCTTTTTGTATTTTCTTTCTTGTTTTCATTATGCATTTTATTTCTTGTCTTTAATTCTACATTTTTAGTTTTTCTTATAATTTTTTTTAGATATCTTGAGCACTAACATGTCAAGCAGGGCTTCAAGAGAATTTTTCACACCCATGAGTACAAGAGCAAGATCTTCCATTGATGAATATTATGACTCAGAAGATGATGAATTTGAGTTCCTTTATGGAGTGTGTGGTAGCACATCTCATCCAGCTGCTATTTGTCACTTCTTCCAAAAACTGCTAATACTCTGAAACTTCAGTATTTGGTTCAACCTCAACATCAAGATACATATGAGCAAGTTCTTGATACTTATGGCTATGACTAGGAAGATCATCAAATTCAGAACCTTCAACCCCAGCTGATTCCAGAGCAGAGTGAGCAGTCATTATTCCAGCAGCAGATTTCTGACCCACCTCAACATTACAATCAATTTTGGATGGATCATCAAAATTTTGATTACAACTGCATACAAAATGTTGAGCATTCTTCCCATGTGTATTAGAGTCTGTCAGAGTTTCAGGATGATTTTTCATTGGATGGACCACATCATTCACTACTAGATGAGCCGACTAACTGGGAGGACTCCCAAGACCCAAATACTCTTGCTCCTAATCAGATGAAGACCACAACACAAGATTTTGAAGAGATAGTGGTACAACGGGGGATCCTAGCTCTACGATTATTACTACAAATTTCTAATAAAGCTATTGATCCTTCTATTGATGATGTTAGTGGACTCTTCACTACTTATGATGATGATGTGGTGGATAAAAGTGTAGGGACATGTATTATGGAGGAAATGCCCCAGGAATCACCTCCTTTGATCACACAACCAATTGATGCTTTGGAATTTGTAATAATTGAATTAGTTGATGATAAATGTGTAGGGACTTGTGCAATGGAAGCAAAGCCCCAAGAATCACTACTTTTAGAGGCACCACCACTTGAACCAGAGCTAGAACCACTACAAAATTCTGAAGAGGTCACATCCACTTGTTTAGATCTTTCAGGTACATCTCAGCACTACAAAGTTAGTATTCTTAGTGATCTTTTGAAAAATTTTATAGAGGTACCTATAATTGATTTTATTGGATGTGATTCAATTTTTGATATATACTCAGTTCATACTAATACGGTTCTAGCTCCTTCTTATATTACATGTTTGTGGGAGGTTTGCCTTTCCTTTGGGTGTGTAGGTTTTCAAGAGGCCAATAATTGGAAGCTCATACTGTACCGTCTTTGATCACCTGAAAGAACATCAAAGAAGAAGAAGATGGAGAGAGCATTAGTTCACATTCTAATGCCAATGTTGAAAGCTCTCTCCATAATAAGAACCCTTGGCAAGAAGGTTCTAAAATATCTTACCCCTCCAAGAGCGAGATTTAGATGAATCTAATGAGGTGGTCGAGCTAATGACCTTAAACAAACGCTTTTTGGGAGGCAACTCAAGTTCATTTTTTGTTTCTTTTATGTCTTTAGTTCTTTCTTTATAATAAACATGTATCCTCTACTTAATTTATATTGTCTATCTTCTTTTATAGGACTCAAAGATTAGGAGTGCAACTACATGATGGAGAAGTTAATGACATGGATACTTGGCACACATCATTTGGTAACTTCTCTTACTTTTAATCTCCTCCATATTGTTTCTAGTTTTCATTGGGACAATGAAAAGTTTAAGTCTGGGGGGATGCATTAGATGCATTTGGTTTAGTTTGCTCATTTCTTGTTGCCTAATAAAATTTGCTAGTTGCATCATTCATCACATCATGATTGTTTGTCCTTATTGCAAAATACTAGCACGTTTATTCTAGATTCCATGTGGTTTATTGGTTACTTATGGTGCTATTATGTTTAGTGATCTATCTTTTTCTATCTATGATAGCATGAAGTGAGCAATGTTTTTACTATAAGAGTTTAAGTATTGACCTTGTTTTAGGACCTTTATACACTTTGCCTAGTTTTGATGGTTGAAAACTTTGAAAATAGTCATGATTCATAAAACTTGATTAGTATTAATGTTTTCATGGTGATTTCTCAAACTACATTTTGGTTATTGGATGATGCTCGAATCATGTCAACTCATTTGGAAAAATCAAAATATCCCAACAATTGCATTTATTTGCATTTGTGTTCAAGTGTTGCATCTTGCAAACACTTAAAAAATAAAATGATGAAAAAAAATAAAAAATGTTGAATAAGGGATATAAAAAACAGTTGTCGTGAGTGGAAACTAGCAAGTTACCCCTTTGAGACTGAGCTAGGTTACTGGAGAAATTGTTGGATCGAGATGCGCTAGAGGGGGGGGTGAATAATGCTTGTGGCTTTCACGCGTTTCAGATTCGTAAAACATCGAGTAATAAGCAGCGGAATTAAAAGAGAACAAACGTGAACACAAGTGATTTACTTGGTTAGGAGCCTTAAGCGACTCCTACTCCAAGGCCCGCGATCGTTGATCGCTTTTGGTAGGCAACAACTATAATATCGAGAAAGTGTACAAGTATAACAGTTACAACTCAAATTAAAACAATACCGACAACAAGATTAAGGAAATGAAGCTCCGGGTTGTCGATGACTTGAAACAACACTCCTGGGTTGTCTTGTTAGCAGCACGTTGATGAAAGATAGCTTGAGAATTGATTGTCTTACTGTTGCCTCGAGATCTGCTTAAATACTTCGGTGAGGGCGCCTCCAATGCCCCATAGAGGCGCCTCCAACCCGAAGTTTTATCCCACAATCCTTGCTGTCGATGAGCTCTCGCCACTGCCTCTTTTCCGCCTGAGGGCACCTCCAATGCCCCATGGAGGTGCCTCCAAGAAGCAGTCCAAGGCGCCTCCACTGTCCTCTAAGGCACCTCTAAGCTCACTTCGTAGCCAGCTCCAGCCTTGCACCCGAGGCGCCTCCAAGCTCCATAGAGGCACCTCGGACACTGTTCATTCGAGGCTTAGCTTGTTCCTTTTGTACCTACAAGACACGTTAGTCCCAAAACAACAACATCTGCAAGACAAAGTTATCATAGATATAAACATGATAAATAAAGTGATCGACAGTCATCAAACTGTCCGGGCCTGACTTCGGATTTCCAACCGGAAACCCTAGGTTGACCTGACACATATTGTTCCCTCTGTGGGGAACGCGTCCTCACCTACTCCCCTCAAGAGAGATTACCTAATGCCAGTTCGGTCCTCCAGACCGACTGGACTTTCTACCTAGGATTACCACGCCCTAGGACCTACGGTTACCACCCCCTACGACCTAGGGTTACCACCCCCTAGGGTTTTTCTCCACCTAGGGTTACCACCCCCTAGGACCTAAGGTTACCCCCCCCTAGGGGTTTCCTCCACCTAGGATTACCACTCCCTAGGACCTAAGGTTACCACCTCTTAGGGTTTTCCTCCACCTAGGGTTACCACTCCCTAGGACCTAGGGTTACCACCCCCTAGGGTTTTCACCTTGCCTAACCGCAGCTAGGACTTTTATCTAAGAACACTTAGGACTTTCCTTCAATCTCCATCAAACATGTTAGATCACAAATAAGCTTAACTTTGACTCCTTTGCCATTATCAAAACTTGGGTTCAATCATCGGATGCTCCCGCACCAACAATCTCCCCCTTTTTGATTATGACAACTGAAATTCAAAGTTAAGTAAAATAGATGCATAAATGATCTTCAGAGTTTAAGTAAGAAACATAAGCAAGCTTAAGTAAATAAATTTAAATGCAAGCATAACTTAAGCTAAAACATACTTAAGCTTTTAATGATGCTTTTAACGATGTAAGGCCCCCCCTCCCCCTTAATCAGAGCTCTTTTTAAATTTTTCTTTGAATTTTTTGTTAAACCATACTCTCCCCCTTTGCCATATATCCAAATAAACAAGAGAGTAAAAAAAGGAACAGTGATTAATGGCCTTAGCTTGTTTTTAACTTTTCAAAAATGTTTAGAAAAGATAAAACCTTTGTTGAAAAATATTTCGTTAAATTTTTAAAGCCTTTTTAAGAGATATTTCTTTATTTCGAAAAGCTTTTTGAACAATATTAAGTGAAAATTAAAAAACTTAGTTTTTTTTTCAGAAAGAATTGAATTTTGAAACTACTTAGCAAAAAAAATTTTAAAACACTTAGTTAAATTTGGAAACCTTGTAAATAGTATTTATCAATTTTTTTTTGAAAAAAAAAACTAAAAACCACTTAGCTATCTTTAACAAGCCTTTTGAGAGATATCTAGCTAAGTCTTAGGTTAATTTGAAAATCTGGATTTTGAAAAGATTTCGAAAAAGCTTTTGAAAAAATAAGCTTGTAAAGTTGAGTATCCATTGGATGTTGGTAGCCATTGGTGTATTAATAATTTTTGAGTTTTCCATTCTAAATTTTTTAATTAACTCCTTAGCATATTTTGTTTGAAAAATGTAAATTCCATCTTTTGTTTGCTTAATTTGTAATCCTAAGAAGAAATTAAGTTCCCCTACAAGACTCATTTCAAATTCATTTTTCATTAGTTTTGTAAATTCTTTTAAAAATTTTGAGTTGGTTGACCCAAATATTATATCATCTATATAAATTTGTGCAATAAAAATGTCATTTTCTAAGGTTTTTACAAAAAGGGTTGGATCTATTTGACCTTGTTGAAACCCTTTTGATATTAAATAGTTAGGTAAACGCTCATACCAAGTCCTAGGTGCTTGTTTTAGTCTGTACAAGCCTTTTTTAGTCTAAGGACATGGGTTGGATGTTCTATGTCTTCAAATCCTGGGGGTTGACTAACATACACTTCTTCTTTAATAAATTCATTTAGGAAAGCTGATTTTACATCCATTTGATAGAGCTTGAATCCTTTATGTGCTGCATAGGCCAATAGCATCCTAATTGATTCAAGTCTGGCTTCAGGGGCGTAGGTTTCATCATAGTCTAACCCTTCTACTTGGTTGAACCCTTTGGCTACTAATCTTACTTTATTTCTAACTATTTCACCCTAATCATTTAATTTGTTCCTAAAAACCCATTTTGTATCAATTATTGTCTTGTTAATGGGTTTAGATACTAGTTCTCAGACTTGGTTTTCAAATTGGGCCAATTTTTCTTGCATTGCTAAGGTCCAGTCTAGGTCTGGTAGGGCTTCGTCTATAGTTTTTGGTTCAATTTTAGAAATCAGGGATATTTGGCTTAGGTTCCTCTAAAATGACCTAGTTCTGACTCCTAGAGTTGGATCACCCAAAATTTGGTCAGATGGGTGATTGGTGATTGTTCTTATTGGTCTTACATTTGGGTTAGGAATTAGTTCTTTAGATTCATTAGGTTCAGGTTGAATTCTGTCATCATCTTCTGTATTTCTTGAGTTAACATTTTCTGTATTATTATTTTCATTTCTTATATCGGGTAGTTTATTTTCTTCATCAAATATTACATTCATTGTTTCTTCAACTTTTAGGGTATTTTTGTTATAAACTCTATATGCCCTACTGGTTGTTGAGTACCCTAAAAATATTCCTGGGGTTGTTTTTGATGAAAATTTCCCTAAGTAGTCTTTAGTGTTTAAGATGAATACTTTACACTCGAAGACTTTTAAATAGTTTAAATTGGGAATTTTATTATAGTATATTTCATAGGGTGTTTTATTCTAAATTTATTAATTAAAATCCTATTTTGTATATAACAGGCTGTGTTAACTGCTTCAGCCCATAATTGATTAGATAAATTATATTCATTTAACATGGTTTTAGTGACTTCTTGTAGGGTTCTATTTTTACGTTTTACTAGACCATTTTGTTGGGGTTCTAGGGCAAGAATATTCATGTTGATATCCATTAATTTCATAAAATTCAATAAACTTATGATTTTCAAATTCTCCCCCATAGTCACTTCTTATTCTTTTTATCTGCGTGTCTTTTTCATTTTCTATTATGTTACAAAAAGTCTTAAATACTTCAAAAGTTTCATCTTTAGTTCTTATAAACTTTACCCAAGTAAATCTTGAGTAGTCATCGATGATTACTAAGAAATATTGGTTTTTGCTTAGTGACTTGGCTCCGTGTGAATCAAACAAGTCTAGGTGAAGGAGCTCAAGTATTAATGCAGTTTTGTTTAGATTGGTTAATTTGTGGTTTGACTTGGTTTGTTTACCTTGTTGACAGGCATCACAGATTGAATTTTCAATAAATTTTAATTTGGGCAGACATCTAACTAGACCACTTTGACTCATTTTTGAAATGAGTCTAGTATGAGTGTGACCCAATCTCCTGTGCCACAACTCAGTTTCCTTTTGTTGTGTTAGGAGACACTTTATTGAGAATGTTGGTAGATTAATTGTGTAGACATTGTTTCTCCTAACGCCCTTAAGTGTGATTTCAGGGTTATCAATATTTTTAACTATACACCCAGATTTGGTAAAGTTTACTGAATAACCACTATCACATAACTGACTTATACTGAGTAAGTTAAAGTTAAAATTTTCAACTAATAATACTTTTCGAATAATAAAATCGAAATAGAGTTCGATGTTACCTCTTCTGATTACCTTAAGTTTACCATCGTTGTCAAAAGCAACAGATCTTAAATTCTTTAGTTTGAGCTTTGTGAACTTCAATCTATCTCCAGTCATATGTTTGGAGCATCCAGTATCCAACATCCATTGATCCAATTCTTTATGTTCCTACACAAAAGTATTTGAATTGGAATCTGTTTAATGGGAAAGATAGTTTGAATGAAGTTAGCTCCCTAATTTTTCATTTCACCCAATCTAGGTTTCCAGTCAGATATTCCTTATGAGTGATTGTGAGATGGTTAGATTATCAAATTGTTTTGACTAAGTTAATTAGGTTGATGAGTCAAGTTTGTTAATTTGATTAAGTTAATTTGATTTGTAAGGTACGTGAATAAAAAAATTTTAAATAATAAGTTTTAAAAGAATTTTTAAGTAAGTTTTTAAAAGAATTTTTAAATAAGTTTTTAAAACAATTTTAAAATAAGTTTTTTTAAAGAATTTTTTTAAATAAGTTTTTAAAAGAATTTTTAAAAAGAATTTTTAAATAAGTTTTTAAAAGAATTTTTTAAATAAGTTTTTAAAAGAATTTTTAAATAAGTTTTTAAAATATTTTTTTAAAATAAGTTTAAAAGAATTTTTAAATAAGTTTTTAAAAGAATTTTTTAAATTAGTTTGACTTTAATTAATTAAATTTAATTTTAATTAATTTAATTTGATTTTAATTAATTTGATTTGATTTTAATTAATTTGATTTGATTTTAATTAATTTAATTTGATTTTAATTAATTTAATTTATTTTAATTAATTTGATTTGATTTTAATTAATTTAATTTAATTTTAATTAATTTATTTTTTAGTCATCTTACCCGATCAAAAATTTTCAATCAGGGAATCCTATAATTTTTTGAGATAAATTTGGTTCAATTATAGGGTTTGGTTTAACTTTGTGTTAGATTTAGGTTTAGCTTTGGGTTCAACAAATAGACATTCTTCGGATAAACTTCTGGGCTATGGTGAGTCACCTGGACATCATTAGATTAACCATGCCTTCGAGGTTTTCCAAATAGTCCTATCCACTGCATTGTTGGTTAGTCCTAGGAAGATCGTACTAGTTCCACTATACAAAAATTTTATACAAGTGTCGAATCTTTCTTAAATAACCTATTGTGTTCTTTAGAAGTTAAATTAGGAATCGCAGATAGAACTTAACATTATTTATTCCAAATTTAACTTATCTGTTCTTAATGGTTTAGATTTGAATCGCAAGCGGAACTTAATACTATAGATTCAAATCCACCTACATTATAAATTTCATTAAATATTAATTTTCAAAATTGGCTTCCAGGTTAAACATGGCGAGGCACAAGGCCTTCTTAGATATGGGAGCAACCACCACTTCCTAGACAAAGCCTTTTAAGGAAAGCTAATATTTAATTTCCTTATATAACTCTAGGTTTAACCAAAAAGAACAATTGAATCACAAATTTGAAAAATAAAGAAAAACACAAACACGAATTACTAATTCGAAAAACTAAATCTAATGCCTCTTGTGTTTGGAATTCTAACAAAGAAAAATAACTAGCATGATGCGGAAGAAAATTACTAGTTATACCTTTTCTTTGCAAGCTAATGACCTCAAGATCTTCTGCCGTATTCCTCGCCTCGCCTTGGACGTCGTGTGGGCGATAATCCTCCAAGATGAACACCACCCAAAAGAGCTTCTCCTCCTTCTAGTATTCGACCACCACCACCAAAGAGAAAAGAGAGCAAAGGGAGAAGAGAAGGATCGAGGGGCGACCACTTGAGGATCACCAAGCTAGAGAATAAGAGTTGTAATCTCATGAGGCCTCCTCACCCTTTCTTTTATATTACTTGTCCAAGGCAAATAAGGGAAGAATTTTATAAAAATTAAAATCTTCCTTTAGTTTTTCCTTTTTCCTTTTTATTTTTCCTTTTCTTTCCTCTTGATTGAATCAATCACCAAATCAATGATTGACTTGATTTAATCTTGGTCGGCCCCTTGCTTGGGCACTAAGCAAGGGTGGCCGGCTACTTATAGGAAGGAATAATAATTTTTTTTTATAAAATTTTACAAGAAGAAATCCTCTTATACAATTTTACAAGCTCTCTTTCCTAAAGTGGATGTTAAAAAAGAAAGTTTTAAAAATTAAAACCATGTTTTAAAATTTAAAACTTCTCTTCAAAAATTTCCTTTTTAAACATGAATAGAAAATTTTAATTTTTAAAACTTCTCTTCCTTTTTTTCTAAAACCATGAGGATGGTTAAAAAAGGAAAGTTTTAAAACTTTTAAAATTCTCTATTAAACCATGTGACCTAATTTAAATAAGGAAAGTTTTTTTAAAATTAAAATCTTTCTTTTAAAACTTATAGTTTTCTACAAAGAGAAGATTTTAAAAATTCAAAACACCCCTCCTATTTGAATTTATTATAGCTGACCCCTACTTGCTTGGTCACCAAGCAATAGGGCCGACCCCCATAGAGGAGGATGTGACCGGCCCTTGCTTGGTCACCAAGCATTGGACCGACCCCCTTCTTGGACACCAAGATGTGCTTATATTTGGATGGACTTAAGGCTTTAATGAGGCTACGATAGGGACCTAGAGGAGAAATTGGTTTTGGCCTTCTGATGAGCTTGAGTATCCCGTGTTCGCCTCGAACACACAACTCAAGTTCATTAACTATAACTCATTCTACTAGAGAGTTATTGTTACTGTTGGATTGTGAAACGTCGATAGAGGGGGGTGAATATCGATTCGAAAAATAACGAGTATAAACGCAGCGGAATAAGAAAATTAAACACAGTGGATTTACTTCGTTCGGAGCCTGTGACGACTCCTACTCGAAGGCCTGTACTCCGTGAGTACTTTCGTTGGGCAATTCACTAACAATTCGAAATATAGATTACAAGTTAAGTACAATATTGCTAATAAGGAAAAATTACCGACAATAAAAAGACTTAGAACAGAAAGGAAAAGCTTGTCGGAGATCGCAGCGCAAGATCGACAACCCTCGGTCGCGGCTTTAATCGCGAGGAAACCGTCGCGTGCGACAGTTAGGTCACGCAAGGGGACGGCTGCTCGGCGCGAGGAGGAGGCGTCGGCGCGAGGAGGGTTGGGTGAGGGGCTCGGGCACGCAGGTGAGAATGAGAGAAAAAGAAAAGAAAAGGAAAAGGAAAAAGGAAATAAAACTTTTCCTCATTAAAACAGGGTAGCCTAAACAGGCTTTCCCGGGACCCAAATTTTATCCCCGTTAACTCGTCCATACGAGCTCCGAAAAATTCCCAAAAAAATTTTAAAAATTCTAAAAAATTCCCTTATTATTATTCGATATTTTTCGGTATTTTACAATCCTGTTCTTGTTGGTGCAGTAAGCATCCGACGATCGAACCTCAGTTTTGATAATGGCAAAGGGATTCAAAGTTAAGATTCTTTGTTATCTAACGTGGTTAAATAAGATTTCAGGAAAGTCCTAACTACGGTTAGGCAGGGGAAAATCCTAAAGGGGGGGGGCTAACCTTAGCTCCTAGGGGGTGGTAACTCTAGGTGAAGGAAAATCCTAAGGGGGGGTAACCTTAGGTCCTAGGGGGCGGTAACCCTAGGTGGAGGAAAACCCTAAGGGGCGGCAATCTTAGGTCCTAGGGGGCGGTAACCCTAGGTGGAGGAAAACCCTAAGGGGCGGCAACCTTAGGTCCTAGGGGGCGGTAACCCTAGGTGGAGGAAAACCTCAAGGGGCGGTAACCCTAGGTCCTAGGGGGTGGTAACCCTAGGTGGAAAGTCCAGTCGGTCTGGAGGACCGGACTGGCATCAGGTAAATCTCCTGAGTGGAGTAGGTGAGGACGCGTTCCCCGTAGAGGGAACAGTAGGCGTCGGGTCGACCTAGGGTTTCCTGTCGGAAACTCGAAGTCAGACACGAACAGTCCGGAGACTGTCATTATCACTTCTATTATGTTTTATGTGCTAACTTTGTGCTGCAGGGTATATCTGGGATTAATGTATCTTGCAGGGACCAAAGTGCAAAGATTAACCTCGGATGAATAGTGTCCGAGGCGCCTCCATGGAGCTTGGAGGTGCCTCGAGTGCAAAAGATGAGCTGGCCGCGAAACAGGGCTGAAGGCACCTCGGAGGGTTATGGAGGTGCCTTGGAAGGCGCCTTGAAGACCCATGAAGGCGCCCTCTGGCAGATAGGTTTCGACCAGTTCGTCACTGATCCACGCATGCGACTCGGGCGAACTGGAGGCGCCTCGGACGAGCTTGGAGGCGCCTCCAGCATGCTTTAAAAGCAGGTTTCAAGCAGCACCTCCTATGGACAATCCTAAGCCTTCTCTCATTCATGTGCTGCTCCAAAAGACGCTTCGAAGTGCTGCTACTCGTGCCCGACGACCCAGAGCTCCGAGATTTCATTTTCCGTCATTGGTATAGATTTATTTATTGCACTTATTGTAATACTTAGTTTGTAATAATCGTGCTTATAGTTGTTGCCCACCGAAAGCGATCAAGGATCACGGACCTTCGAGTAGGAGTCGATTTAGGCTCCGAACGAAGTAAATAGTTGTGTTCCTTCTTTGCATTTATTTCATTTCCGTTGTGTTTGCTCTTAATTTACGATTTTGATAATCGATAAAACGAAAATAGCCACGAGCGCTATTTACCCCCCCCCCCCCCCTCTAGCGCTTCTCGATCCAACAGTTCTGGTTTTAGGTTTTCTGATGTGAGGTTGAAAGGAAGAATATGGAGAAAAAAAATGTGAGGAGCATTTAGTTCCTTTTGGTCACCTGCCGTGCCACAGTTTCGGGAGGAATTGCTTTGTTTGGTTTTCAGATTTTAGTTGTAGAGGATTATGATGTTTAGGGATCTAAGAATAGATTCAAGATTTTGCTCGCTTTCTTGCTAATCTGTTGAAGCATGATTGGAGATTTTGGTTGTTTTACAAAAAGGTTTAAGCTGTGAATTGTTACATAGGTTTGTTTTAACTTTACAGCAAGATGAATTTAATCTTATGCAAGGAAAAAGGGGCACGAGTAACTCCCTTGGGGTTGCTGTGCAATTCGGCTATTTAGCTGAACAGGAGAAGGCGTAGATTTGTTGATTAGCATGTAGTTTCCTTCATGTCGTTACTTTAATGCTTCCTCCCTTACTGTTGATTTGGAGCTGCGGTATAGTTTACTTGTGTTATGAGGTGGGCACAGACAGCATTACTGTTAGTTTCGGTTGTGTTTTCTATTGCTCGGTAAAGGTTTGAGTTTTGAACGGGTTTAATTAGATTCCTTTTTAGCTTCAGCAGGTTCTTAATTAGTTGGAACAGCCATGCCTTAAGCTTGCTGGTTAGGTTCTTTTTATGCTTTGCATTGGGCAAGAACAACCCTATATTTAGCATTGCTGTTTAGACCTTTTTGTGGTATGTAGTGGCACGAACAGCCCTTGATCTAAAGTGCATAGTGTTAGTTTTCTTTACTATTTAATAAATATGATCAGCCCTGTTTAATAGCATTTCAAATTCAACCTCTTCGTTATCTAGTAAGCATGGTATTCTGTTGAGTATGTGCAGCATTAATTTCTTTTCTAGTTTCCTTGCCATTAAATGTGTACGAGCAGATTTATTTCCTAGTTGTATTTGCCATGAGTCGAGCATGACCAGTTTCCTTGCTATTAGATATTACATGAGCAGAATTTTCTAGTTTTCATTTGCTATTAGATAAGCGGATTTTTCATGTTGCTATTAGTAGAACACGAGCAGTATTTTTCTAGTTTTCCCTATTGCTGTTATTTGAGCATGAGCAAATTTTTAGTTTGCATTTAGTTCCTAGATTTCTTTGTGTAGCAGTAGGTGTGCACAACAAATGAAGCAATGCAGATCTTTAATTTCATTTAGCTATAAGAAAGATAAAGAAAAGAAAGAAAAAGGCCAAGGCCTTAAGAAGATCCCAAACTCAAGACTTTAGGGATTTTGACACACAAAGTGCTTATTAAAATGTCGAGACATTATATATTAGAAGTAATAAAAGATAACAAGTATTTTACTTTTTTTAAGAGGCTAGTACCCGACTTCCGAGGTTGTCGTTAAACAAATCTAGGTGTCCAATTCCGAGGTCTTGACCCTGGTAGACCGAGATCTGCTCTTTTAGGATTGGTGGCTCGCTACCCCAACCTATTAGGGAATGCGCATAAGATGGTACTACGCCTGAGCCCAAGAAGAAAGTTGATTATTATTTTAAAGTATTAAAAGTATAAGTTTTTGAACAAATAAAATAAGTTTCACATAAGTATAAAAGTATAAAAGTATAAATTTAAAACAAGTGAAATAAGCTTCATATAGGTTTAAAATTCAGCAAGTTTCGTTCTTTATGCTAGCATGATTGAATAGATTTGCTTTACATGTTTAGCTTTTCAGTATGTTCTTTTACTAGTAGATGAGCATGAGCAGTTTTCCTTTTGAGCATTCAGTTTTTAGATTTTAGTATACTCACATGCATATTCGAGTTTTGTGAGTTAGATAGCGCTTACTAAGCGATTTTGCTTATAGTTTGCATTTCCTCTTACTGCAGATAAAGGAAGGTGACAATGAGGTGCGGATGGTGTGTGATGCCAGGACTATGGGAGAGACTTGGGATATTATTGAGTTTCTGTGTTTTAGTGGATAAGATTTATTGAGATTGTAAACATTTGAGATTGTATTTTATACTCCATGTCATTCAAGTTTATTCTTGTTTTAGATTGCATGTTAAGATAAGTTTTGTTTAGTAAGTAGGTATATTTTGGTGTTTGACACTTATTTAATTGCGTGGGTGTTTGATATATGTTCCAGCCACCTGTGGCTGATGTATACTATGTATGTATCTCAGTTTATGGTCACCGGTATAGGGGAAGTGTTGCCGAAATTTTTCGGTAGGGACTCCTCGTGGTTCAGATCATACCGGTTAAGTAGAGTTAGTAGTTAAATAACGGTCACCCTTAGAGAGTAGTAGTAAGAAGGGTGGTTGTTACACGAAAGGCGTAAGGTTTTATTTTTAACAAAAATGATATCTAATTTTACTTTTCAAAAAGGAACCCCCTGCTCGATTGATGGTTTCACCAATTCAGAGCGACCTATCTCTGATACCAATTATTGGATTTTGGATTGAGATGCACTAGAGGTGGGGGGGGGGGGGGTGAATAGCACTCATTGCTTTCACTTTTCGTTTCAGAAAAACAACGAGTAATGCAACGGAAATGAAGTAAACAAGAACAATCGCAAACACCAACGATTTACTTGGTTCGGAGCCTATGGCGACTCCTACTCCAAGGGCCACGCTCGTTGAGCATTTACTTTGGGCAACAACTATAATCGCGCAAATATTACAAGAGGAATATTACAATTTAACTGAACTGAAATTATATCGACAACAGGAATTTGAAATTCACAGCTTCGGGTCGTCAGGGTCTTGTTATGGCTCAGCAGGATCGTCTCGTTAGCAGCAAACAGTTGAAAGATGCTCAAAAAGAGATATATCCAAACTGTTGGTTGAGACAGGTATATAAAGTCCATTGAGGGTGCCTTCAACCTCCTTGAGGGTACCCTCAACTCCACTGATTTCGCAGCGAAGATAAGGGTTGAAGAAGTCACCACGCATCCTCTTCAATGCGCCTCCAATGCCATGGAGGGTGCCTTCAAGTCCATTCGAGGCACTTCAGCACTCCTTGAGGGCGCCTCTAGCTTGACTTCGCGCGCTCCTTCTTCCAAAGCATCCGAGGCACCTCCAAGCTCCATGGAGGCGCCCCAGACACTGTTCATCCAAGGATTTGAGCTCTTTCTTCATCCTACACGCTACGTTATGTTGGAGGATCTTGCGGCCGGCTTGAAGGGGGGTTGGATAGACGGCACCCCCAAATCCTCGCTTCCTATGATGTTAGCGCAGCGGAATACAAACAAACACAAATAGAAAGCTAAACACTAAATACAAGAATGGAAATGCAAACCGTTAACATGTTCATTTACGTGGTTCGGAGATAACTTGCTCCTACTCCACGGTGTGTCCGTAAGGTGGACGATCCCTCAATCCGTCGGTGGATTAGTCCCCGGCAAACTTCGGCTAGCTCAACCTCCTTGTGGGTGGAGAAACCTCACCACAACTCCAACCAAGAACACTTGGACACAAGAGAACCTTGAGCACTTTGGTGACTACTAATTAGGCTTTAACCAAGTCTAATTTCGTCATCTTGGCCGGCCATACCAAGCTCCTTCTTATAGAGCTTGGAACAAATCAAAACCTGATTTGCCCGTTACCAGTCGACTGGTCCTTGCACCAGTCGACTGATGCCAGCCCAACGGCTCTCTCAACGGCTATCTGCTACAGTGCATCAGTCGACTGGTCCATACACCAGTCGACTGCTACAGTACGCTACAGTAACTGCTACAGTGCCGCTACAGTGAACCCCTAAAACTAGGATTTTACTCCGAGTACAATCTCTCATGCACTCGTACCCTCACGACTCATTTGACTCTTCTTTACAACCTTGACCTCTTGCCTTCAAGCCTACTTCCTTTGGCTCTCGTCCCTCGGATGCATCCAAGCCCGCGGCTTGTCTCCAATGTCATCCTTCGCGTATGCCTCAAAGTCGCTTCCCTCGGCCCTTGTCCTTGCTGCCTTGTCCACGGTCCCTCGGATGCTCCATCCTTCACCGGACCTGAAGCCGTCAACCTGAGTCACATGTGTCACCTGCAGTCCTGCACAACTCAAGTACACATATCAAATAACAAGGGTAAACCTAACTTAAACCCTTTGCCCAAACACCAAAACACATGGTCCCGCGGACCATTGGGATTGCTCCAACAATCTTCCCCTTTTTGGTGTTTGGCAATACGTTTAAGTTAGGGAAAACAAATAGCAAATAAACATGCTAATACAATGGACTTACGATGCCAAGGCTACACACTTGGACTTACTCCGCCGAATGGACTTACGATGCCAAGGCTACACACTTGGACTTATAATGCCGAATGGACTTACGTTGCCAAGGCTATACACTTGGCAACCGCCGAATGGACTTACGTTGCCAAGGCTACACACTTGGCAACCGCCGAATGGACTTACATTGCCAAGGCTACACACTTGGCAACCGCCGAATGGACTTACATTGCCAAGGCTACACACTTGGCAACCGCCGAAACAATGCACCAAGCATTGGAACCTATCACAAGGCTCCCCCTACACCTAAGCTCCCCATTGAGCTAGGATTTTCCCACAGGGCTTTTTAAGAACCTATCCCAAGGCTCCCCCTACGCAAAAGAACTTAAGGTTTTCCCAATTAAACCTTACTTCTCCCCCTTTGCCTAACATCCAAAAAGTTCTCTAACAATATCCCAATTGTTGAAAACTTATCATCCAAACTGACCCTAAACTCATGTATTAATCCCCCTTGGATCCCATACATCTAAGCGAGTTGACATGGTCACAAACCAATGCTGAAAACAGTTTCAGACTGGTATCAGTCGACTGCCCTAAGTGCCAGTCGACTGCCCCCTTCGACACAACCTTACAGAACCATTCTGTGGTCGAAAAACACTGTTACCAGTCGACTGGTATCGACACCAGTCAACTGCCCTCGTCAAAATGAGCTTACAGAACCATTCTGTGCTCAAAAACATTATTACCAGTCGACTGGTATCTGAACCAGTCGACTGGTACCCTATTTCTGTAAAAATCTGCCTTTTCAGGCCAACTTCAGAAATGCACTAGAAATTCCATAGACCTCCAAAAATTCTCAAATTTTGTGGAGAGGTCTATTGTACCATTGTCTACTTGGGAAAAATATATTAAAAAATATATCTATCACCAATACCAAGATTGACACAAAATCCAAAACTAGCTACATTGTTCAATTGAACCTTGACCTAAAGTCCTAGTTTTGACTTCTTCTTGATGTATTTGCCCATACCAACCCACAATGCATCCCTAGCATTGGTTTACATGGCATCTATACATCCAAAACCAATTATCACGCTATATGACCCCAAATGTCATATTTCTTGCATGAAACACAAACCATGTGTGCCAAATCCCTAGGTTTGAGACTCAAATCCATCTCCAAACCTTTTGGCACACTCCATGGCTCCTCTAGACTCCCAAGTAGTACCCACCTGAGATCCATTGGCCATGGGTCCCAAATTGACTCTTAGAGCTCCCCCTAGAGCTCTTTGCCTTAGCCACCTCCCTAGGTGACTCATCCACAAGGGCTAGGCCACATCGGTTCACCCCCGGTGACACTTGGCCTACAAACGTAACTTTCTTAACCTTGGACACCTTGTCCTTGGTTAATTTCTTCTTACCATTAAATGACTTTCCCTTGCCATTTATTGGTTTCTCCTTCCCATAGTCATATGTCACTCTAGCATAAGACTTTCCCTTAGCTTTGGAGGACTCTCCCTTGCCATGATCATTTGCCACCCTAGCATATGAACTCTCATTGGCCTTGGAGGGACTAGATCGGTATCCCAAGCCCGATCTATCATTGTTGGGTCTTTGGCTACCCAACATCATCCTTAATTCCTTAGATCCAACATTGAATATCTTAAGGAATTGTTCTAACTTATCAAGCTTTCCCCTTAAAGCTTGATTCTCCTTCTCTAGGTTTCTAACCCTATAGTTAATTTGTCCAAATTGGACATTCCTAGACCTACCCTTCCTAGGCATGTGTCTCCCCTTCTTGGGATTAATGCCTTGGGTCTCCCTAGGTCTATTGTTTCTAGATTTTTCATGCATAGATTTCCTAGGGTTTTGATCTACATTAACCCTATTCCTATCATGATATCTAAATCCAAAATTTTTCATGGGTAAATAATAACAATTATTCCTAGCATGCATGGAGGAATTTAAATTTGATTTCAAATTTAAATTTGGGTTTACCTTACCCTTTACCTTTGGAGCTCCCCCTTGACATGAGCCTCCATTCTTCCTCCACTTCTTCTCCTCCTTCTTCAAATGTGCCAACTTTTTGATCTCTTTCTTCTTTGGGCATTTGGTGTGATAATGACCCCGCTCACCACACGTGAAGCACACTATGTGCTTTTTCTCCTTCTTCTTCCTACAACTCAAATTAGATTCAAAATGAATTGAATTGAGTTTAGAAGCTACCTCTTTCTTACCCATAGGACATCTACTCTTGTAGTGTCCCTTCTCATTGCACCTGAAACAAATGATGTGATCTTTTGACTTTGCTTCGGTGGAGGTGCTCACTAGGTTGACTTCTTCCAAGATTTCTTCTTCTTCTTCTTCACTTGTCTTGGATTCTTCTTCAACCATTGAGGATGTAGATGCTATATCTTCCTCATCCACACTTGTGGATGACCTTTCTTCATCCTTTTCCTCAAATGTGACCAAATTTACTTCCTCTTCTTCTTTTGATGTTGAGTTGGTCTTCACATCCGATTGGTCCTTCTTCTCCTCTTGGACCACTTCATCACTTTCTTCGGATTTTTCTTGTTCTTCTTGTGTAGGAAAAAATTTCTCCCATGGTAATTTCTTCACTTTGCTCCACAATTCATGGGCGTTCTCATATTTACCTACACCACTTATCACATTAGGAGGCAATAAATCAATTAAAATTGCTATTACCTTTGAGTTTGCCTCCGATCGTGAGGTTTGCTCCTCCGTCCAATGTCGTGTTCGGAGCTTCTTTCCTTTCTTGTCTCTTGGGACTTCAAATGGTTCTTCGACGACCATCATTGTGTCCCAATCCGTGTCGAGGAAGTTCTTCATCTTCACCATCCAAAAGGTGATGTCCCATAAGCTTCCTCCTTCGAACTTTGGTGGATCTATCAAGCCGGTCATCTTTGCTTCCTCGGCGGTTAGTCCAACGGAGAGCGGCCTCGCTCTGATACCACTTGTTGGAGGATCTTGCGGCTGGCTTGAAGGGGGGTTGGATAGACGGCACCCCCAAATCCTTGCTTCCTATGATGTTAGCGCAGCGGAATACAAACAAACACAAATAGAAAGCTAAACACTAAATACAAGAATGGAAATGCAAACCGTTAACATGTTCGTTTACGTGGTTCGGAGATAACTTGCTCCTACTCCACGGCGTGTCCGTAAGGTGGACGATCCCTCAATCCGTCGGTGGATTAGTCCCCGGCAAACTTCGGCTAGCTCAACCTCCTTGTGGGTGGAGAAACCTCACCACAACTCCAACCAAGAACACTTGGACACAAGAGAACCTTGAGCACTTTGGTGACTACTAATTAGGCTTTAACCAAGTCTAATTTCGTCATCTTGGCCGGCCATACCAAGCTCCTTCTTATAGAGCTTGGAACAAATCAGAACCTGATTTGCCCGTTACCAGTCGACTGGTCCTTGCACCAGTCGACTGATGCCAGCCCAACGGCTCTCTCAACGGCTATCTGCTACAGTGCATCAGTCGACTTGTCCATACACCAGTCGACTGCTATAGTACGCTACAGTAACTGCTACAGTGCGCTACAGTAACTGCTACAGTGTCGCTGCAGTAAACCCTAAAACTAGGATTTTACTCCGAGTACAATCTCTCATGCACTCGTACCCTCACGACTCATTTGACTCTTCTTTGCAGCCTTGACCTCTTGCCTTCAAGCCTACTTCCTTTGGCTCTCGTCCCTCGGATGCATCCAAGCCCGCGGCTTGTCTCCAATGCCATCCTTCGCGTATGCCTCGAAGTCGCTTCCCTCGGCCCTTGTCCTTGCTGCCTTGTCCACGGTCCCTCGGATGCTCCATCCTTCACCGGACCTGAAGCCGTCAACCTGAGTCACATGTGTCACCTGCAGTCCTGCACAACTCAAGTACACATATCAAATAACAAGGGTAAACCTAACTTAAACCCTTTGCCCAAACACCAAAACACATGGTCCCGCGGACCATTGGGATTGCTCCAACACGTTAGTGTTAGGATGTATACTAAAAGCATAGCTTTTGGTATAAACATTTATCTAGAAATAAGAATCACATTGGTCAAATGTCTACATTTATGATAAATGTAATTGTTCAATTAATTTATATTGTAGATAACATGGTGTGTGGTGTCACACACAGAAGATCATGTTATCGGTTCCTTATAAATTATAAACAGTAGCTCACGACCAAGATGGAAAGGAACAAACCATTGGAAGGTCATAGTGTAATTAGGTATTAGTTTATCTTAACTATATAATTACACTAGTACACTTAGAGTATATTGAGTAGGACCATTTGAGGTCGTTTCTTTTATACTGACTTTATAAAGGAACAAAGACCTCAGTTATTATGGAAGTGTGTGCCCTTAATCCTAATATAATAGCAAGCACATATATTTGATATTTATTTCTTTAATTTATCAATAGCTGAGATTTAGTTCGATAAATCAATAAGCCCGATAAGTTGGGAAATGATATCACTTATAGTGTGTGTTGTTGATTATAGAAGGAAACTGTGTCCTAGTGATCTAGGTTGAGAATGTCCCCAAGAGGAGCTCATAAGGATTGTCATGTTAAATCCTGCAGGTGGACTTAGTCCGACATGACGATGAAGTTGAGTAGTACTACTCTTGGAACTAGATATTAATTAAGTGAGTTGTCAGTAACTTACTTAATTAGTGGACATTCGACATCTTAAACACAGGGAGACTAACACACTCATAATAAGAAGGAGCCCAAAATGTAATTTGAGATTGGTGCGGTAGTTCAATAATAGTTCTCTAGTAGAATGAATTATTATTGATAAAATTAAGTTGTGTGTTCGGGGCGAACACGGGATGCTTAATTTTATTGGGAGACCAAAACCAATTCCTCCTCTCGGTCCCTATCGTAGCCTCTTAATTATAGAGTACTATACCCACCTATACCCACCTTCTTACCCATCCCATAGGGGCCGGCCAAGCTAGCTAGGAGACCAAGCTAGGGCCAGCCAAAGTTTGGTTCATGGGTGCTTCAAGGTGGCTGGCCCTAGCTTGGGTTCAAGCTTGGTGTGGCCGGCCCAAATTTAAATAAAAGGATTTTTATTTTTTAAAATTTTCTTATGTGGATAACATGATTTAAAAGAGAGTTTAAAAATTTAAATCTTTCCTTTTATAAGATTCTACAAAAGATTAAGAGAAGAGCTAAATCTCTTTCCTTATTTGTAGATTAAAAGGTTGATTTTAATTTTGGTAAAAACTTTCCTATTAATCATGTTTATTATTTAAAAGAAAGTTTAAAAATTAAAAATTCTCTTTTATTAGTTTCTACAAAAGATTAAGAAATGATTTAATATCTTTCCTTATTTGTAGATTAAAAGAGATTTTAATTTTTAGAGATAACTTTATTTTTATCCACATGTTAAAAGAAAGATTTTTATTTATAAAATTTCCTGTTTATTAACCAATCATGAAGGGAAAAATTATTGGAGAAATTTTTTATAAATTTCCGGAAGCAAATAAGGAAGTTTTAATTTGTGTTTAAAATTTTATTTGCTTGGAAATTTTATGGTGTGACCGGCCATTGTAAATTGAAAATAAAAATTATTTTTAATTAAATAAATTTTCCTTTTCAATGGCAAAAGAATTAAGGAAGTTTTTATTAAATTTTCCTTATTTGCCAAGACCAAGGATTATAAAAGAGGGGGTAGAGAAGGCTTCATGGTGAATAACTCTATTCTATTTTCTCCCTCTTTTCTTCCTTGGTGTTGCCGGCCATCCTCTCCTCCTCTCTTCTCTTTGATGGCCGAAACTCATCCTTCTTGTGGAGATTCATATGGTGGTCGGATCAAGTTTAGAGAAGAAGAAGAAGAAGGAGAGAAAGAAAGTTTTGTTTCTAGCATCCCTTAGAGTATGGTGGTGGTGGCCGAACCTCTTCATCCTAGGAGAAGTTTTGATGGCCGAAACTTGTAAGGAAGAAGAAGGTGCTTGGTGGTTCTCATCTCGGAATATCGTTGCCCACACAACGTCCGAGGTTAGAAGAGAAATACGGTAAAAGATCAAGAGGTCTTTCTAAAATGTATAACTAGTATTTTTCCTTTCCGCATCATACTAGTTATTTTTGGAAATAATACCAAATACAAGAGGCATGCGATTCTAGTATTTCGAATTTGTTTTCGAGGTTGTGTTCTTTTGTTTTTTTTCCTTGTAATTTGATTGTTCTTTTCGGTTGACCTAAAGTTATTTAAGGAAATTAAATATTAGCTTTCCTTAAAAGGCTTTGTCTAGTCGGTGGTGGTTGCTCCCATATCCAAGAAGGCCATGTGCCTCGCCACGTCAGTACTGGAAGCCAATTTTGAAAATTAATATTTAATAGAATTAATAACCTAGGTGATTTGGATCGAAAGTGTTAAGTTTCGCAGGAGATCCAAGTCTAAACCTAAAAGAATAAATAGATTAAACTTTGGATCAAACGTGTTAAGTTCTGCAGGCGATCCAAGTTTAATTTAAAAGAACACATGGTAGCTAGGAAAAGGTTCAGACCTTTGTACAAAATTTTTGTACAGTGGAACTGTAACACCCCAAATTTCATGATTTGGAGTCCTAAAAGACCTTATTAAAATCTAGAAATGCTATAGAAAAATTCTAGAGATTTTTAGAAATTTTTAGAGTATTTTTATGGAATTTTTGGAGGTCGTTTGGTATTTTTTTTCCAAAAGAAAGAAGTGACAAAAAAATGTCCAAGCCGAGGCTCGAATCGGCAACCCCTGACCCGAGCAAAACCCGGCTAACCAACTGGGCTAGCAGTTGTTACTTAATCAAATAAAGGGAGAATTTTATTTAAGTAATAGAAGTTAATAGCAAGAAATAATAGAAAGAAAATAGGTTACAGCCGGGATTCGAACCCACGAGTCGCGCCTTAAGCAGAACGCAGCCCGCCAACAGACCAGCCGAACTTTTCTTAACTAAACCTATATTGAAATATATTTAAGTAGTACTAGTTAACAGAGACCTGAGAGTTATTAAAGGAGAACTTAGGTGTTAATTACCGTAACCCGAAACCTTTTCCCTAAACCTAATTTTCCTCTCCTTCCTCTCTCCCGACGGCGTTTCTCTTCTCGCGCGGCGTCGACCTCAGCTCGGTGGACTGCAGCAGAAGGCGAGGGCGTCGATTCCGACGGCTGGCCAAGGTTCTCCGAGGGGTTCCTCCACCTCCTTAAGCAATTCTTGACGAGGAGAAGTCGGGAGCACGAAGAAGAGTCAGGATTTTGAGCTCGCCGAAAACCCTAGAAGTCTCCTTCTCGGCTGTAAGTCTAAGAAACCCAAGGTAAGTTGCTCACTCACCTGCGGTAAGAGTAGTTCCGGGATTTTCTGCCTTGTCGCTGTGAATTGAGGTTTCGGATTTAGTTTTCTTCAAGCTTTGATGTTAGCAATTCAGCGTTTGATTTGGTTTTCCTGTTTATTACCCTAATTGGTATGTTCGGTTTACACATGAGCCCTACAAGTTTCAGAATTTAGCTAGGGTTTTTGGTTTGGAAAGATCTGATGTTCTTCAGAAGCTTCCCTGTGGTATTGAGTAGATCAATTCATTTATGTTCAGAATTAGGATTTGTTGGAGGTTAAGAGTAGCATGCTTGCTTGATTTCTTTCTTCTGATGTCGATTTTAGCATCCCAGATGTAGCATTTCAATGTTACTGATATATATGTAATCAGTATTTCGAATTTTCAGTTTAGATCCGCACATCTCAGTTATAGCACATTATTGTTACTGTAATTGACCTTATAGAGTTGGCTAAAATTGGGGCATGCAGTTTAGTTGTATTGAGTAGCACCTTAGTTTAGATTCTTCCTTGTTGAAACGAAAAAGAACAACCTTGGGGTTTGCTATGAGGATTAGTAGTGGTTTAGGTTTTCTTTGGTTTTCCTTGCTGCCATGAGACTGTAACTCTTTTAATTCTCTGATATAGTCTTACAAACATAATTATTTGGTCTGTTAAATTGAAAAGGAGCTGAAGTATTGTTGAATAATAAATCAACAATTTGATCACCATACTAGTTCAAACAAGGAGAAGAATACAATCTAATCATTTTAATTTTATTTTCACATCTGCACATTCCATTTTAGTTGTAAAGTCAAAGGTTACTTAGGTTGGTGATGCTTTAGTGAATCCTAGAGTTTTCTATGGATAGTTACCATGGTAAATCTCTTGAATTTTTCCTTTTGTGAAATTCATTCAGCTTGAAATTCTATCTTTGCCATATTCATTATTCCAAACCATACCCACCCATGTTGATGTTGATGACTATATCAATTCTTATAATCTTTGTTTCATGTGTATTGGATGATACAGGATGGTATGATGTACAATACCAAGCAAATAGCTAGGAATATGGTGTTGTTCATATTTCCATTAGCAAAAGCATTTCCTTTAGTTTTTTTTTTTTAGATGTTGGAAGCTGTTTTGAGTTTCAATAAGATTCTCACTGTTCACTCCTATTTTCCTCATATTCTCCTCTTTAAAATTCAAAGCATTTCAAATTATGCTGGGAATTGTAAGCTACAGATGTGAACTTTGACTAGTAGTACATAAATAGATGCTTCACTAGGACAAGTAATCACTGAGGATAAGCTTAGAAGCACTAAGTTAACCCCGCATTACTTGAATTGCAGTCCTATCTTTATGAAATTGTGAAGAACAACCCATTCCTTTTGTGCTATAAGTTGAACAAGAATAGCCCATTAAACCTATCCTAGCTTTAGAGCTTGCATTGCAGATTTTTGATTGTCTAACATAGCAGATTTTGAATGGTTAGCATTGTAGATTAGCATTTCAGATTTTTTTTTTTGGTTTATTCTAGCATGCTGTTTGGACTTTCCCATTTGCTATTGAATATGCATGATTAGATTTCATTTTATTTTTCGTTGCTATAGGTTTGAGCATGAGTAGATTTAGAGTTCTAGTTCCTTATGTAATTAAATGTGCATGAGTGGCATTCCTTTAAAGCAATCAGTTTCTGGTTTCTTTTGTATTGGTTATGTATGCAGAATTTTTCATTGTATCTTAGTTTTTCCTTGCTAATTCTATGCACATGATTAGTTTTAAGGTTGGTTTCTCCTTGTTAATCCCTTAATTGAAGCATGTGAACTCAAATTATGAGCATGAACAGTTTATGTTAAGTTCAGCAAGTCTAGTTTTGTGTTACGCTTCAATTTCAGCAAGTTTAAATTCCAGTTAGTAGATCTTGTTGTTTCATTGCTACCTCATTTAGCATGGACAGATTTATTTTGGCTTTAGTTGTGGTTTCCTACTAAATTACCAAAAGATAAGAGTAAAAAAGATAAAGAAAAGAAAGAAAAAGCCCAAGGCCTTAAGTAGATCCCAAAGTCAAGACTTTAGGGATTTATGGCACACAAGGTGCTATTAAAATGCCAAGACATTTAAAGAAGAAGTAATTTAAAATAATAAGTATTTTACTTTTTTAAGAAGAGGCTAGTACCCGACTTCCAAGGTTGTCAGGTGTAAATAATATTGTTCGAGGAATCAATGTTATTCTAAATTCAAAAAGTTTTGACCAAATATTTGATCAAAGACAGATCAACTATTAATTTTATTCGTCATAAAGTAAAGTTGACGAGATAATAAAATTAATGGATAAAATCTCTTTTTTGATTTTGTATACGTCCGCACTATCGTGGCATACAAAATTCATAGGGATTTTAAAAGAATTGATCTTGACCAAATATTTTTGTGATTCTTAGGATTTAAAATGTTTGTCAATCCCCTAGTTGTTATACTATAGAAAAGACTTAGTAGTCCTAATTGTAATGATTGGAAATAGGACTTGGACATTAAGATAGACTATCTTCTTAGAACTAAGAACAATTTAGGTGTAACGACCCAATTTTCTCTATTTGGAGTTCCAAATGTCCATAAAAATATTTGAAAATGCTTTTAAAATATTCTAGAGATTTTTAGGAATTTTTAGAGTATTTTTATGTAATTTTTAGAGTCCGTTTAGTATTTTTTACCGAGAGGAGAAAGTTAAAAAAAAAAGTTGTAGAAGCTAGGTTTCGAACCCAGCTCCTCGGACCTAAGCACAACCGGCCCAACCAGCTGAGCTACACGGTTTTGTTAACCTTATATGGTGAGAATTAAGTTTATAGCATAGTTAATGATTAGGGAATAATTGGGAAAAAGTGCGCAGCTGAGGGATTGAAGCCGAGACCCCTTGCTTAGGTTAAAAGTCGATTGACCAGCTGTGCCGGCGAGTTTTTGTTAATTAAGGAAAGAACGGATTATATTTAAGGTATAGTTCCGTTTAACCCTAGTATAAGAAAAGGAATTTAGGTTTCTTTTCGGAAAATCAAAAACTTCTCTCAAAAATCCCTTCTCTTCTCGGCTGCGTGACGGCGACAAACCCACAAGCGAAACCGCGACGTCTCCTAGGGTTCCTTCCGGCGCCGGCGAAGCTGTCTTCCGACCAACCTCATCCGTGGCGGTCATCCCGACATAGAGGAGCACGCGTGAGCACAAGAGGAAGCCGAGAACTTCATCTTTCCAAAGCCCTAGAGTTCGTCCCGATTGGTTGTAAGTCCAAGCAAATCACGGTGAGTTGCTTCTCACCTGCAGTAGGAGTAGTTCCGATTCATTTGGTGTTCTCTTGTTTGTTCGAGTTTTACTGTGAAGCATGATCAGGGATTTTTTGTTTTCTGCCGTGAGGGGTTAAGATGAAGAGGTTTTTGTTTGGATTTGGATTTTGACAAGCTCTATAGCATAATTTTGTGCAGCCATAACTAGATGCAGTGTAGGCACCCCCTTCACTAGATAAGTTTTCTGAAGAAACTTTGTTAAGACAATGGTATTTGAAACATTGTTATATAAGTGTAACGACCCGCCTTCTACTGATTAGGTTGTAAGGTCGATCGTCACATTATGCTGCGCTAAATTACTATTGCGGAAATCTGGATTGATTAAAATTTTACTAAACTGATTACTGTAAAACTTGAACTTAATGTTCTAGGTGTACCTAGGAGTTGTACACATGCTAGGGAAGATAATCTATGCCTCTCGGATGTCCTGCTAGCTGTAACCAGACATTTCAATCGATCCATGAATCGATTGGGCTGTCGGATCGATCCAGTGATCGATCCAGCTTGATACTGGCACGGAGAAAACTCTGGATCGATCGGCTGACCGATCCATAAACTATTTTGCTTCTGTAAGTGGTTGGATCGGTCTACCGACCGATCCAGGAGTGCACTGATCGGTCGATAGACCGATCCAGTGGCTCACTGATCGGTTGGCTGACCGATCAGTGAGCTTTATACTTCCCTGATCGCATCTGGATCGGTCGGCTGACCGATCTATAAACTCTCTGTTCGCGACTGGATCGATCAGCTGACCGATCCAGTGGCACAACCCACTTCTGATCGATCTGTACATCGATCAGGTTTCTGATTTCGAATCAGAACCCCGGATTTCAACACTTGTTCGTGCCAAAATCTCACACATCAAGTCTATAATAGCTAGAAACATTTTTAACATGTATTAGCTAACACTTTAAACATGATATCACGCATGGTTCACTAATTTATGGCATGCAAATGTACTATGTGAATAATAATAAGGTTCTAACAGTTAACTAATTTTGCTGAAAATTCTAATGCATAAATAAAGCTTGTTAGATCCCTAAGATCTTTTATTCCAAGTTCCTTCCACACACATCTTCATCGCATTGTCCTCCAGCCTCCGCTAGTCCATTTTCCCTTTACCTTTATCTGCAGTATAAGGAAAAAGTATCTGTAAGCTTAAAGCTTAGTAAGAAACCATCTACCTCACTAAAACATGCATTCGATGCAATATGCTTTTAAAACATGCTGTTTGAAAGTGCACTGATTAGACTGAAATATGACATATTATCATACATAGAAATCAAAGCTGGTCATGGCATACTATCATCTAAACATGTGCAATAAAAGCTGAACATGAACACCAAAGCATGGCATACAAAGCTAACCATAACTATCATTTGTAACAACAAGGAAAACTGAGCTGAACATAAATTAAACTAGTCTGGAACTGAATTCAAACTCAACTAACATAACTGATCTTTGTGAGTTTTTGAAAAACTATAATATAATAGATTAAAATACATAATCATACTGCTAATGGGCCCGGCAACTGTACATGCTATGCGCGCATCTTTAACTAGACCCGGGGTTGCAAATCCCGAATTTAGTAAGGTTTACTAGGTTATCTAAACCTAGGGACCGACTATGGGAGCCCAGCCCAATGGATATCTAATCCTGTACAGTTCCACTACTGAAAATAAAATACTGAATCATAGCCAATTAATTTACCTTGCTTCTACTAGGTTATCTAAACCTAGAGGCGACTGTGGGTGCCCACTCATTGGACCGTAGTCCCATATATGTTGTGGCAAGGCTAACTAAACTATTTAAATGCTTCTATTGCATTTACTGAGGTATTAAAATGCCTAAGTTGCATTGTTTTGTGCTAAATAATTCAATCGAACACTTAGTATGCACTAATTCGCATCTTTGTGCCGAAAGTCTACATATTACTAAACTAAAACATGAAATTCACACGGAAGCTACTTATACTGCAGGTGAGGGGTTTCTTACCTCCTGTTCGTAATTTCTTACGATTCTAATCGCTAGGTTTCACGGAGGAGAGATCTCTTCGACGATCTCCTCGCGTCTATGCGTTCCTCTCGCGGAGGGGAGCATCCTCGTGCCCTTGGTGTTGCCGGGAGGTGTTCCTAGGGCCCTAGGCTTGGTGCACCGAGAGAGAAAGAGGAGAGAGAAGGGGCGTCGGCGGTGAGGGTTGGAGTGGAGGAGAAGTTGCCGAACCAAACAAAAATAAACCAAACCCCACTTAAATTTTCTATTTATATTAAGTGGGTAATTTCACCCAACTCTAATATAAATTTAATTGCCTCCCTTTTCTTTCAGCACGGCCCTGCTGGGTTCACTTGGTTTACTAAAGCTATCTATAAGTCATAGGGTTCGCTAGGTCTCGGGTTCAATTCCCACGTAGACTATTTTCGTTTTCTATTTATTTTTGCTACTTCCGCTATCCTAAAAATTTCGGAAAAATATCTAAAAATTCCAGAATAATTATAGAATATTTCTAATATAGTTTTGAGAATTTTCGGGTGTTACAATCCCCCATACCTTATAAAAAGTTCATCCTCGAACTTAAAATAACTCTGGGTACTTCTGTCTCATGCTGGCCTCTGTCTCCCAAGTTGCCTCTTCTGCTGTGTGACTGTGCCAAATAACTTTGACTAATGGTACTTCCTTGTTCCGCAATTTCTTAACTGCTCGGTCTATTATCTGAATAGGCCGACTGTCATAGCTGAGGTCTACCGACTGGGGCTCAATCACCTGGGTGGCATCTGGGGTATGCTTCTTCAGCATAGAGACATGAAATACATTGTGGACAGCTGACATTTCCTGGGGTAGCTCTAACTCATATGCTACCTTGCCCACTCTTCTGCTGATGAGGTATGGTCCCACATACCTGGGACTTAGCTTGCCCTTCTTCCCAAAACGCATTACTCTCTTCATGGGGGCTACTCTGAGGAATACTGAATCCCCAACTGAAAACTCTAAAGGTCTGCGCCGTGTATCAACATAGCTTTTCTGGCGGCTCTGAGCTGTCTCTATCCTCTGGCGGATCTGCTGTATAGCTGCTGTGGTATCTGCCACTAGATCTGTCCGAAGTTCTAGTTCTTTCTGTTCACCACTCTCATACCAGCAGATTGGAGATCTACACCTCCACCCATAGAGAGCCTCATAAGGTGTCATACCGATAGTGGCCTGATAGCTATTGTTGTATGCAAATTCTGCTAGACTCAGATATTTGCACCAACTTCCTTTGAAATCTAGGGCACATGCTCGGAGCATATCTTCGAGTACCTGATTTACCCACTCCATCTGTCCATCTGTCTGAGGATGGAAGGCTGTGCTAAACTTCAACTTCGTGCCCAAAGCTGACTGTACACACTCCCAGAAGTGTGATGTGAATATGCTATCTCTGTCTGATATAATGGTTCGTGGGACTCCATGTAATCTAATGATCTCCTTGAGATACAACTGTGCTAGCTGTTCCATAGAGTAGGATATCCAGATAGCTAAAAAGTGGGCTGATTTGGTCAATCTGTCGACTATTACCCAGATGGTATCAAAACCATTCGTGGTTCTGGGTAATCCCACTATGAAATCCATGGAAATATCCTCCCACTTCCATTCTGGTATCTGTATGGGCTGCAAAACTCCCCCTGGTCTCTGATGTTCTGCCTTAAACCTCTGACAGGTTAGGCAGGTGCTGATGTATCGAGCGATGTCACTCTTCATCCCAGGCCACCAAAAACGTTTCTTCAAGTCCTGATACATTTTGGTGGAGCCAGGATGCATCGCATAGGGAGTCTTGTGAGCCTCATCTAAAATCTTTCTTCGTAGTTCCTCCTGATCTGGAACGCATAATCTGTCACCAAAATATAATACCCCGCTATCTGATATTCTGAACTCTCCACCTTCTGATTCTGCTAAACCTTGCTTGATTCTCTGAATTTCAGGATCCTGCTCCTGAGCTGTCTGGATGTCACCGAGCAAGGTAGACTCTAATGTCATAGTAGAGAGCTGTCCGACTATGAGTTCGAGATCGAAATCTAAGATCTCCTTCTGTAGGGGTGGTGACATGGATGCTAGAGATAATAGGGTAGCGCTGGACTTTCTGCTGAGGGCGTCTGCTACCCTATTCGCTTTTCCTGGGTGGTAGAGGATATCTATGTCGTAGTCTTTGACCAGTTCTAGCCATCTGCGCTGTCGCATATTCAGATCCTTCTGAGTGAAGAAGTACTTCAGACTCTGATGATCTATATACACTCTGCACTGAGCTCCATACAAGTAATGTCTCCAAATCTTGAGAGCGAACACCACTGCTGCAAGCTCAAGGTCATGAGTAGGATAGTTCTTCTCATAATCCTTAAGTTGTCTGGAGGCATAGGCGATCACCTTGCCATCTTGCATCAGCACTGCTCCTAGTCCCAACTTCGAGGCATCACTATATATGTCAAAGCTATCTGCGTTCTCTGGTAGAGTCAGAATAGGTGCACTGGTCAATCTCCTTTTCAGCTCGCTGAAACTGTTCTCACAGTCCTCTGTCCACTGAAATTTTCTGTTCTTTCTGGTAAGAGCTGTCAGTGGGGAAGCTATCCTGGAGAAGTCCTCTACGAATTTCCTGTAGTAACCTGCTAATCCCAGAAATCTTCTGATCTCACTGGCGTTCTTGGGTCTTTTCCAGTTGCTCACAGCTTCTATCTTACTGGGGTCTACCATGATACCATCCTTTGAGATGATGTGACCCAGGAAGGACACCTGATCTAACCAAAATTCACATTTCGTGAACTTGGCGTACAGCTGGTTCTGCTGAAGGGTCTGCAATACTATTCTCAGGTGCTCTGCATGTCCTTCCTGAGTTCTGGAATAGATAAGAATGTCATCGATGAACATGATAACGAACTTATCTAAATATTCCCTGAATACCCTGTTCATGAGGTCCATGAAAGTAGCTGGAGCATTTGTCACGCCAAAGGGCATGACTACGAACTCGTAATGTCCGTATCTGGTCCTGAATGCTGTCTTGGGTATGTCCCCTTCTTTAACCTTCACCTGATGATAACCTGATCTGAGGTCTATTTTAGAGAACACTGCTGCTCCTTTTAGCTGATCAAACAGGTCATCTATTCTAGGAAGAGGATACCTGTTCTTGATTGTGACTTGGTTCAGTGCACGGTAGTCTATACACAGGCGCGTGCTCCCGTCTTTCTTCTTCACGAACAATACAGGTGCTCCCCATGGTGAGTGACTAGGACGTATGAAGCTCTTATCAAGCAGCTCCTGTAATTGCTCATGAAGTTCCTTCAGTTCTGCTGGAGCCATGCGGTAAGGTTCTTTGGAGATAGGATTTGTACCGGGAATGAGCTCTATCTCAAATTCGATCTCCCTGTCTGGTGCTAGGCCTGGTAACTCTTCAGGAAAGACTACACTCGGACCTCTGCTAGCTGTTGGTCCTTGTCCTGACTGGTACTGACTACGTGTGCTAAGAACCCCGTACATCCTGAATCCATCAACCTCTGTGCCTTCATAGCTGAGAGAAACTTTTTGGCCTTTCTCCTGGGTTCTCCGACGAACTCAAACTGCGCTTCTGCTTCAGGTTGGAATATGACTTTTTGTTTACGGCACTTGATGGAGGCACCGTATTTGATCAAGAAGTCCATCCCGAAGATGACATCGTAGTCGGTCATATTAATCACTATCAGATCGCAAAAGAGCTCTCTGTCTGCTATAGTGACCGGCACTGCTCTGAGCCAGTGCGTATATGCCATAACTTCTCCTGAAGGTAAGGTCGTAAGGAACTGGCTACTGAGTACCTCTAGAGGTACTGCTAACTTCTCAGCAAATGCCCTGGATATGTATGAATGGGTTGCCCCAGTATCGAATAAGACAGTTGTACTTTGCTGTAAAATACTAATCTGACCTGTAACAACTGTCGAGGCATTTGCTGCGTCCTCTCTGGTGAGTGAGTAGATCCTCTCATTGGTCGTAGCTGGAGGGGCTTCTAATCTGCCCTGGCTGATATGTGGACCATCTAAAGCAGCCTGCATATGATGTAACTGAGTTGGCTGGCCTCCATACTGAATCGGCTGTGGCTGAGGAAGACTGGTCTTGTTTGGACACTGCTTGGCCATATGCCCTTCCTGTCCGCATTCAAAGCATCCTCGTGTACCCTTACGACAAACTCCAACATGGAATTTCCCACAAGTAGCACACTTTGGATAACTGGGCTGCTTGCTGGCTGGCCCTCCTTTTGGGTAACTCCCTAGTTTGCGCTTGTTGCTGGAGTTCCCTTTCCAGTTAGAGCCATGGGAGCTGTGGCCCTGCTGTTTCTGAGTGCCTGAGCCTCCTTGGCCTTTAGCTTCCGAGAGGACTTGCTTCTGCTGCTTGATGCTATTATGGTAATGCTCAGTGATTAGAGCACTGCTCACTAGCTCTTCTGTGGTTTGTGGCCTATGAACGCCACCAGCCACATTCATTGCTATTTCCGGCCTCAGCATCTTGAGCATCAACCGGATTCGTTCCCTTTCTGTGCTGACTAGTTCAGGGCATAGACGAGTCAACCTGTTGAATTTCTTCATGGCTTCCTCAACTGATAGGTTGCCCTGACGAAACTCAGTGAACTCGTCGTAGTGGCAGTTGGTGACCCGCATGTGAAAGAACTCCTCAAAGAATTCTTTCTCGAAGTCAGCCCATGTCATCTGATTCACTAGGCGCTTCGCTCTGATCTCTCCCACCACATGCGTGCATCTCCTGTCAGATAGAAGGAGACGCACTTCACCTTCTCATGTTCTGGCCAGTCCAGAAGCTCCATCGTACTTTCCAGTGTTTTGAACCATGCCTGAGCATCCCATGGTTCACTTCGCGAGAAATTCTCGGCTTGACTCTCCGCCACCTGGATCGGATAGGATTCTCTTTCGCTCCCGCTGGGCTACTGGTGCCGAGGGTCGGAGTGGAACCTCTAAGACCACCGTGTCGCTAAGTTAGGCTCCAAGGTGACAGTGGGAGTATTCTGCTGACTAGCCTTTAAGGTGGCAATTTCCTGTTGCTGTTCAGCCACTAGTGCTGTAAGGTCTGGGGGAGGCACTGAACTGCCTGCCTCATGCTGGGGCTCAGTGGCTGCTACCCTTCTAGCTGGGCGTCCTCGTGCCATTTCTAAAGATATGAAGGACATACATGACTAACACAAGCATAATTGAGTAACTATTGTTATCATGTTAACTACTATCATAAACAAGCATGCTTCAGTTATATCTAAACATGAAAACAAGAAACATAAAGAAAGTGAGAGATGTTCTTACTTGGAAGCTGCAGGTACAATGCTGATGTGTGTGTAGGAAGTATGGAAACTGCTCTGATACCACTCTGTAACGACCCGCCTTCTACTGACTAGGCTGTAAGGCCGATCGTCACATTATGCTGCGTTAAATTACTATTGTGGATGTCACGCCCCAGGTAGTCCCTGTCCGAAGAAATTTCGGCAGCATCTCCCCTGTACGACGGACAATATGAATCTCAGTATACATATATCTATACCTCGGCCACACTCGGCCGGAACAATACAATACAAATAAGAAACAACCACGCAGTTTATATCAATATTCCACACAGCTCAACATATAATCAGTCCACGCAGTTTAATAAGGAAGAACGATATAAAACCAACGAAAATATACGTACACATCCTACTCCACTACAACGAAGAAAACAAATCCACGAAGTAGTGTGAAAATCTGCAGCGGAAAACAAAAGCAGCAAACCCAAAGGTTCGACATAAAGTCCACAATACAAACCCACAATACAAGTATACGTATAAAAGCGAATACAGAAAACGATATCTAGAAATCCTCGTGACCAAGGGGCTAGCGACTGGAATCTCTCCTGACGGCCTCAACCTGAAAAATAGTAACAACGGGGTGAGTTCAAGAACTCAGCAGGTAAACCAATAGACATGTACAGCAATATATATCCACCAGTAATAGCCTAAGGTACAGTCTCCTAAACCATGGGATCAAGAGTACAGTTCTCTAACCATACAACCTACGGTGTAGTCTCCTAACAGAATAACAGGTATGCATAGCTGAATAAACTGTAATGAGTAACCAGAAGCATGTAATACAGTTTACAGCAAGAATAATAAGAAATGCATAACTGAAATAAACTGTACTCACCTGCGAGGCTTGGGCGAATGACTGTGGACATACACAGATAAAGATAGTCAGGACAAATACGCATGTATCCTGTATGCATGTCAATCATATGCAGTCACCCAAGTGCATCATCCAATATGCAACAATCACAATAAATGCAATCTGTGCATATGATGCGATATGACATGGTCACCCCTGACGCCAGTCTGTATCTCACACACAATGGTGAGACCGCGTGGGTAGGGCTGTGACACCGTGCACTCTGCCGTCACTACCCCTGAAGAGTGACCGAGTGGACGGGATGCTGTCGGAGTACACCTATCCTCCTACCTCAAACATAGTGAGGGAGCGCAATGCTCTCAACTCCCGGTACGCGATGACGGGGAGGGATCCCGGCTGCAACCCCGCTGTGTCGTGCTACCCATGAGCACCCCGGCGGTGCACCACCGAGCAACCTGCCATACACACCCTGAGTGCTGTGCCACTACCCATGCAGTAGACACGTTGTGTGTAGGCCCTCATGTAGCCGGCCGACGAGCTCAACAATAATGGAGTCGTCAATCGCCCAGCATGCAATCATGCAGGATGGTGCATGATGCTACAGTATGTCATACCTGAACATAGCCTCCTCCATATATGTGTGTGTCCAAAAGGTAAACGCATATATATATAACCATGATAAAAACAGCATAAATCCAAAGACATCACATATAACAATGATGTAAGTAACATGAATCCAAGAGCATGTATCACACATGTAAGCAACCAATCCAGTAGAGTAGAGCACTATAGATATGCATCTCAATGAACATATATACACATGGCAAGAGGTAAATATCCAATCCTGAAGTAAAGCAACTAACAGATGAAGCATGTGATAGGTATCAACTAGCTAAGACCAGGGAAGAAATAAATCTACCACCTATCACTAGTAACTATATATAAACTATACATATCATAAGACAGTATCAAAAGATAAGTCAAAGGGTACCCGCCTCGAATAGAAGGTACAATCCGGTCCTAATCCAATATCGAGATGCTCGTCTCGAATCAGAGTCCTGTGTAAATACATTTACCTTTTATTTAGCTAGAATACTAACAAATAGCTAAATAAAGCTTAAGTAGAAATTTAGGAACAACCCTAAACCATATCCCACAACCTTTCTAACGGTTGACTAAGGATAGTTTCCTAATCCCTAATCAACCACTAGATTAGCAAATCAAACCTAAATCCATATAACCTAATTAATCTACACAACCTCATGATAATTAATTATCAATAGGTATCAAGATCATACCTAATCATCTAACACATAATCTATAACATGTTCCAACCACAATTCATTTCAAACCTAACCCTAAATCAACACTACACATGTATCAAAATCCCTACACATACCTCAATTCCCAGCTGAACTAGGTGCTGTATCAAGTACACTGAGGTATGGATGACTGCCGATCCAAACTGAGCTGGCTGGATGAGGTGTCTGCCGAAGCCAAAAACACCACAGCAAGAACCAAAACAGATCTTCACCTTGCTGGATCAGAAAACTCACAGCAACCTCTGCTGGAGTTCTTTCCCAATTCACCCGAGACCTCAATCAGCAGCGACACAGAGGGAATCCAAGATCGCCTTCACAGAACAGGACCTCGCCTCCTGATCGGATCAAGAAGGGTTCAATCAATGGAGATCACGGATCACACAACACCAGAATAGAGCGCTAACCCATGAATCAACAAGAACCCAACCATGAATCAAGAGGAAAGAAGAGTTTCGATGGCTTACCTTTGAAGCCCTAATTGCTCTTCCACGCCGGCGATCGGGCGGCACGACTCAATCCAGTGATGTCGATCGGGGAAGAAAAGGATCGGCAGACTCGGCTGAGAAGAAAGAAATCGGAGATTGAAGGAAACCAGAGGAGGAGAGAATCGGAACCCTTATGCTCCGAGCTCCGATCTGCGCCGACGACGCCGAGAGAAGATCAGCGCTCTCACCTAGGGCTGGAGAAAATCACCCACGGATCTGAGCTCATGGTCGCTACTGCCGGAGACGAGATCCGCCGGAGCTGGACCCTTCCCGTCGGCGTCGCTTGTCCGCGAGAGAGAACAGAGAAGGAAGGGAGGTTCGCGTCGGCAGAGAGGGGAAAGGTCGGGTCGGGATCGGCGATTTGGGGGAGGAAATAAAGGGAAAAGGATTTATATAATAAAAACATTTTCTCACTTAAATTGGTATCCCAAACAGGCTTTATCCGAACTTATCGATCTATCCCCTCAAAATCCTCCGTACAAGCTCCGAAAAATTTCCAGAAAATTTCTAAAAATTCCGGAAAAATTCTATAAGGCTATTTCTGAAATAACCCTATTTATTTAAATTTTCCGAGATCTCACATCCTCCCCTACTAATAAAAAATTTGGTCCCCAAATTTCGCTATAACCAACAGCAAACACTAGAATATAACCAAACGGTATAAATACTGAAAGGAACTCTAACCCACATACCTCATGCAAAAAGATGAGGGTATCGAGCTCGGATCGTATCCTCGTGCTCCCATGTAGCCTCCTCGTCAGAATGATGCTGCCATCCGACTTTAACCAGTCGGACAGTCTTGTTCCGTAGCTGACGCTCCCTGTGGTCCAGAATCCGCACCGGAACCTCCTCGTAAGTAACATCAGGCTGAATAGGAACAGATACATCTGACAGAACATGTCCTGGATCGGATACGTATCTCCTCAGCATAGATACATGGAATACATCATGAATGCCAGCTAGAGATGGGGGTAGCGCCAGACGGTAAGCCACTGCTCCAATCCTCTCCAAGATCTGGAATGGTCCAATATATCGGGGGGCTAGCTTACCTCGGAGACCAAATCTCTTCACCCCTTTCGTGGGTGAAACTCTAAGAAATACATGATCACCAATGGAGAACTCCAGGGGTCTCCGTCTCTGATCAGCATAACTTTTCTGACGGTCCTGGGCCTCTGACATCCTCCGTCTGATAGTGCGAACCAGCTCCGCATCCTGCTGAGCTCTCTGAGGTCCTACCAACTGAGCCTCCCCAACCTCTTCCCAGAGGACGGGTGTCCGACAAGGCCTACCATACAACGCCTCAAACGGTGCCATCTGGATAGCCGAATGATAGCTGTTGTTGTACGCGAACTCCACTAATGGCAGGTGGTCCTCCCAACTGCCTCCGAAGTCCATGACACAAGACCTCAGCAAGTCCTCCAATGTCTGAGTAGTCCGCTCTGACTGCCCATCTGTCTGCGGATGGAATGCCGTACTGAAACGAAGCTGTGTGCCCAAGGCCGCTGCAGACTCTGCCAGAATCGGGACGTGAACCGTGGGTCTCTATCAGATATGATGCTCAACGGAACTCCATGCAATCTGATAATCTCTCGACAGTATAACTCAGCTAATCGATCCAGAGAATCAGTCTTCCGGATCGCTAAAAAGTGTGCGGATTTGGTTAATCGGTCAACGATTACCCAAATCGCATCCTGACCTCGTCGAGTCCTAGGCAATCCTACCACAAAATCCATAGTGATATGCTCCCACTTCCACTCTGGAATAGGGATCCTCTGAAGTAAACCAGCAGGTCTCTGGTGCTCAGCCTTCACCTGCTGACAAACAAGACATCTAGCTACAAAATCTGCGATGTCTTTCTTCATGCCGTTCCACCAATAGGAACGTCTCAAACCGCGATACATACGAGTCCCACCTGGGTGGATAGCAAATCTAGAACGATGAGCCTCCTGAAGTAACTCCTCCATGACCGGGTGAGACTGAGGTACACATAATCTGCCTCGGAAATAAATACTACCCTCAGCATCTCGTGTAAACTCGGTCTACTGTCCGGAAGCTATCTGGCTGCCAATGAACTGTAAATGCTGATCTCCGGCCTGGGCCTCTCGAATCCTCATCCTGATCGACGACTGAGCAATCATGGTAACAAGAATACCCTGCTCTATCCGTCCCTGCTCCTCAAGGCCCAACTCGGAGAATCCCTGAATCAAGTCCGTGACTGTAACTCGGTGACAAGCTAAAGTCCCTCTGGACTTCCTGCTCAGTGCATCAGCAACCACATTAACTTTACCCGGATGATAGCTGATAGTACAATCATAATCCTTCAGGAACTCCATCCATCTCCTCTGTCGGAGATTGAGTTCCTTCTGGGTGAAAATATATTTGAGACTCTTATGATCAGTAAGAATCTCAAAAGTAATACCATAAAGATGATGTCGCCAAATCTTCAAAGCAAAGATAATAGCAGCTAGCTCTAAATCATGTATTGGGTAGTTTTTCTCATGCTTCTTCAACTGACGAGAAGCATAGGAGACTACCCTACCGTGCTGCATCAAAACAGCGCCCAAGCCCTGAAGAGATGCGTCTGTGTAAAGTACGAATCCGTCATCACCAGAAGGTAAAACCAAAACTGGTGCTGATACTAATCTCCGCTTCAGCTCCTGGAAGCTGGTCTCACAAGCCTCTGACCACGTGAACTTCACGCCTTTCCTAGTCAGACGTGTCAACGGCATAGCAATGCTGGAGAAACCCTCAACGAATCGTCGGTAATATCCAGCCAAGCCCAAGAAACTGCGAATCTCCTGGACTGACTTCGGCTGCTCCCAGCTGGTGATAGCCTCGATCTTCTGAGGATCCACAGAAATACCTCGGCTAGACACCACGTGTCCTAGAAAACCAACTGAGGGAAGCCAAAACGCACACTTGCTGAACTTCGCATACAGATGATGTCGTCGAAGAGTCTCCAAGACTATGCGAAGATGCTGCGCGTGCTCCTCCTCGGAACGCGAATAGATCAATATATCATCGATAAACACAATAACAAACTGATCTAGGTACTCCAGAAAGATACGGTTCATCAGATCCATAAATACTGCTGGAGCATTGGTAAGCCCAAATGGCATTACCAAAACTCGTAATGTCCGTATCTGGTGCGAAATGCTGTCTTCTGAATATCAGAATCTCTAACTCTCAGCTGATAATATCCAGACCGTAGATCAATCTTAGAATACACTGATGTATCTCTGAGCTGATCAAATAAATCCTCAATCCGGGGCAAGGGGTACTTATTTCTGATAGTCACTGCATTCAGTTGCCTGTAATCGATGCACAACCTCAGAGTACCATCCTCCTTCTTGACGAATAATACTTGAGAACACTAAGGTGGAATACCGTGGGGTTCTCCACAAGGACACTGGAATGCTCCTGCCCGTGCATGCTATATGCAACTGCTGCAGGGGGAGTTGTCCTCTGCTGACGATGCGAAGATTGGGCTTTCGGCCCCAGACTGACCAAACTGTCCTCCCGGAACAGACTTCAGCGTACAGTCTCGGCTCATGTGTCCGGGCAGTTTACAATAATAGCAAACTGACTGTCCCAAGGTGCATGCACAGGTGATGTGATCTCGGGATCCGCATCGGGTGCGAAAAGAGTCACCGTGGGTTGTTTCCGGTTCGCTGAGCAGACCGGGAAGATCGTCCTGACTTCCGGGGTCGTCCAGTTGACCCAGAAGTACCCTGACCTATCTGAGTGCGACTGCTCTGCTGTTGTCCCGAAATCTGTGGCTGCTGGGTTTGTCCGGAAGTCCGATCAGTCTGCTTCCTTTTCTTGTCCGCATTTACTCTCTGATGAGCTAACTCAATCATAAGAGTTCTACCAGTGCCTCTATGTATGATGAACTACCAAAACCGGCAATCTTCACCTGAAGATGCCCGTCTAGTCCCTGGACAAACTGAAGCATACGAGATCTATCCTCGACAACTAACTCAGGACAGAATCTGGCCAACCGATTAAATTCGACATTATACTCCATCACTGAGCGATTATTCTACCGAAGACTTAGAAAATCCTACCGTCGTGTCATCTGATACGCCCGGGGAAAACACTGACTCTCGAATGCCTCTCTAAATCTCGTATATATAACATGCTGCTCGCCTATGATCGAGCGCTGTGTGTCCCACCAGATCTCTGCCCCACCTCGTAAGTGGTAAGCAGCCAGCTCAGCCTTCTCCCACTCGGAGCAGGCCATGTAAAAGAATGTTCGCTCCATAGACTCTATCCAAGATTGAGCCACGCTCGGATCAGTCTCCCCGTGAAATAGCGTGAATTGGCTTTTCACCAACTCCGCCAAGGCTGGGATCCACGCTCGTGCCACAACCATATCCGTAGATATCGCTGCGGTACTGGGCAGAATCACTGGAGTTGATCTTATGGGTGGTACTGATGGATAGGTTGGAAGAGGTACCACTGGTGCTGCCACATAAACAGGGTAGGAACCACTAGTGGAACTACAGAGTAGACATAAGTAGGGACGACTAAAGGTACGATGGACGGTACCGGGTAAGATGTAACCGAGTATGTAGTAACCAGCACAGATGTCTGTGGTGGTACCAAGTACGCAGTAGGCACGGCTAGAGAAGGTGCCGAGTACCCTGTAGGTACTACTGGCGGTACAGGCGAGGTAGGTACCTCTGAAGTCGGAACCGTCAGGATCTGACAGTCTAACGTGGTCACAATACCCTGAGGAGTCTATCCCTGATGGACAGGCTCAACCCTAACAGAACTCTCTGAAGACTCTGTCTCTAGAGAATCGATTGCCCTCATACATGTGCGACCACGTCTAAGTACTAGAACACGTATCATATATGTAAAAAAAAATGTTATCCAGATATCACTACAGGTATGAAAACTATAAAATTACCTGATTTACCTATTGCCGTCTGGAGATGTCCTGTCGCTGCATAGCCCCCAAATAGATCCAATAAAACCTCGTCAAAATGCCTCGGAATTCCGAAACGAGAAAATCGACGAAAATCCGTACAATCCGAAAATACCGCGAAAGGCTCACGGACACCAAGACACAAAAATCCAAAATCGGAGCCTGACTCTGATACCAAATAAATTGGTATCAGATAAACCTCGAAAATCCAAAATGAATAGCAAGTATCGTGAGCCTAGCTCTGATACCAAAAATTGTCACGCCCCAGGTAGTCCCTGTCCGAAGAAATTTCGGCAGCATCTCCCCTGTACGGCGGACAATATGAATCTCAGTATACATATATCTATACCTCGGCCACACTCGGCCGGAACAATACAATACAAATAAGAAACAACCACGCAGTTTATATCAATATTCCACACAGCTCAACATATAATCAGTCCACGCAGTTTAATAAGGAAGAACGATATAAAACCAACGAAGATATACGTACACATCCTACTCCACTACAACGAAGAAAACAAATCCACGAAGTAGTGTGAAAATCTGCAGCGGAAAACAAAAGCAGCAAACCCAAAGGTTCGACATAAAGTCCACAATACAAACCCACAATACAAGTATATAAGATACAGAAAACGATATCTAGAAATCCTCGTGACCAAGGGGCTAGCGACTGGAATCTCTCCTGACGGCCTCAACCTGAAAAATAGTAACAACGGGGTGAGTTCAAGAACTCAGCAGGTAAACCAATAGACATGTACAGCAATATATATCCACCAGTAATAGCCTAAGGTACAGTCTCCTAAACCATGGGATCAAGAGTACAGTTCTCTAACCATACAACCTACGGTGTAGTCTCCTAACAGAATAACAGGTATGCATAGCTGAATAAACTGTAATGAGTAACCAGAAGCATGTAATACAGTTTACAGCAAGAATAATAAGAAATGCATAACTGAAATAAACTGTACTCACCTGCGAGGCTTGGGCGAATGACTGTGGACATACACAGATAAAGATAGTCAGGACAAATACGCAGAGCGTCTTGACTTCTGGGGTCGGCCAGATGACCCAGAAGTACTCTGACCCGTCTAAGTGCGACTGCTCTGCTGCTGCTCAGTAGTCTGTGGCTACTGGATCTGTCCGGAAGTCCGATCAGTCTGCTTCCTCTTCTTGTCTGCATTTACTCTCTGATGAGCTAACTCAATCATAAGAGTTCTACCAGTGCCTCTATGTATGATGAACTACCCAAACCGGCAATCTTCACCTGAAGATGCCCGTCTAGTCCCTGGACAAACTGAAGCATACAAGATCTATCCTCGACAACTAACTCAGGACAGAATCTGGCCAACCGATTAAATTCGACATTATACTCCATCACTGAGCGATTATTCTGCCGAAGACTCAGAAAATCCTACCGTCGTGTCATCTGATACGCCCGGGGAAAACACTGACTCTCGAATGCCTCTCTAAATCTCGTATATATAACATGCTGCTCGCCTATAATCGAGCGCTGTGTGTCCCACCAGATCTCTGCCCCGTCTCGTAAGTGGTAAGCAACCAGCTCAGCCTTCTCCCACTCGGAGCAGGCCATGTAAAAGAATGTCCGCTCCATAGACTCTATCCAAGATTGAGCCACGCTCGAATCAGTCTCCCCGTGAAATAGCGTGAATTGGCTTTTCACCAACTCCGCCAAGGCTGGGATCCACGCTCGTGCCACAACCATATCCGTAGATATACTGTGAATCGGCTCTTCACCGACTCTGCTAAAGCTGGGATCCGTGCCCGTGCCGCAACTAGGTCAGTAGGAATCGCTGCGGAACTAGGTAGGAACCACTAGTGGAACTACAGAGTAGGCATAAGTAGGGACGACTAAAGGTACGATGGGCGGTACCGGGTACGATGTAACCGGTACTGCTGGTGCAGGTACCGAGTATGTAGTAACCAGCACAGATGTCTGTGGTGGTACCGAGTAAGTAGTAGACATGGCTAGAGAAGGTGCCGAGTACCCTGTAGGTACTACTGGCGGTACAGGCGAGGTAAGTACCTCTGAAGTCGGAACCGTCAGGATCTGACAGTCTAACGTGGTCACAATACCCTAAGGAGTCTATCCCTGACGGACAGGCTCAACCCTAACAGAACTCTCTGGAGACTCTGTCTCTAGAGAATCGATCGCCCTCATACATGTGCAACCACGTTTAAGTACTAGAACACGTATCATATATGTAAAAAAATGTTATACAGATATCACTACAGGTATGAAAACTATAAAATTACCTGATTTACCTATTGCCGTCTGGAGATATCCTGTCGCTGCATAGCCCCCAAATAGATCCAATAAAACCTCGTCAAAATACCTCGGAATTCCGAAATGAGAAAATCGACGGAAATCCGGACAAATCCGAAAATACCGAGAAAGGCTCACGAAAGTAAGCATCGTAAATCCGGAACTCGACAAGTAGGTATCGCAAAACTCGTACGAACTAGGATCAGATAGGCTCTGATACCAAATAAATTGGTATCAGATAAACCTCGAAAATCCAAAATGAATAGCAAGTATCGTGAGCCTAGCTCTGATACCAAATAAATTGTCACGCCCCAGGTAGTCCCTGTCCGAAGAAATTTCGGCAGCATCTCCCCTGTACGACGGACAATATGAATCTCAGTATACATATATCTATACCTCGGCCACACTCGGCCGGAATAATACACACAAACAGTAAACAATCCACGCAGTTATATTCAACATTTCTACATAGACATAATATGAACAATCCACGCAGTTATATAAAGAAAAGATGATATAGAAATCAACGAAGATATACGTACACATCCTACTCCACTACAACGAAGAAAACAAAATCCACGAAGTAATGAAAATATATCCGCAGCGGAAAAACCAAACGTAGTAAACCCAAGTGGTCGGTATAGAGTCCACAATACAAACCCACAATACAAGTATATAAGATGCAAAAGCAGAATATAATACGACAAAGAAAATCCTCGCGAGAATGGGGCTAGCGACTGGAATATCTCCCGACGGCCTCAACCTGAAAAATAGTAACAACGGGGTGAGTTCAAAGAACTCAGCAGGTAATCCAATAGATATGTACAGCAACATATAACTACTAGCAACATCCTATGGTACAGTACACTAAACCATAGAGCCTACAGTACAATCTCCTAACAGTACAACCTACGGTACGGTCTCCTAACAGTATAACAGATATGCATAGCTGAAATAAACTGTAATAACCAGCAAAAGGCATAAAGTACAGTCTATAGCAAGAATGATAAGAAAATGCATAACTGAAATAAACTGTGCTCACCTGCGAGGCTTGGGCAACTGACTGTCAACATACAGAGATAAAAGTAGTCAGAGCAAAAGCATGTATCCTGTATGCATGTCAATCATATGCAATCACCAAAATGCATCAATCATAACGAATGCAATCCGTGCATATGATGCAATATGACATGGTCACCTGTGTCAACCAGTCAGCCATCTCACACACAATGGTGAGACCGAGTGGGTAGGGCTGACGTCGCTGCTCCTGATGAGTGACCGAGTGGACGGGATGTTGTCGGAGTACACCTATCCTCCTACCTCAAACATAGTGAGGGAGCGCAATGCTCTCAACTCCCGGTACGCGATGACGGGGAGGGATCCCGGCTGCAACCCCGCTGTATCGTGCTACCCATGAGCACCCCAGCGGTGCACCACCGAGCAACCTGCCATACACACCCTGAGTGCTGTGCCACTACCCATGCAGTGAAACACGTTGTGTGCAGGCCTATGTAGCCGGCCGACGAGCTCAACAATAATGGAGTCGTCAATCGCCCAGCATGCAATCATGCAGGATGGTGCATGATGCTACAGTATGTCATACCTGAACATAGCCTCCTCCATATATGTGTGTGCCCAAAAGGTAAACGCATATATATAACCATGATATAAACAGCATAATCCAAAGACATCACATATAACAATGATGTAAGTATCATGAATCCAAGAGCATGTATCACACATGTAAAGCAACTAATCCAGTAGAGTAGCGCACTATAGATATGCATCTCTATGAACAGATATATACATGGCAAGAGATAAGTATCCAATCCTGAAGTAAAGCAACTAGCAGATGAAGCATGCGATAGGTATCAACTAGCTAAGACCAGGGAAGAAAATAATCTACTATCTGCCACTGGTAAGTATATATAAGCTACACATATCATAAGCCATTATCAAAAGATAAGTCAAAGGGTACCCGCCTCAAATAGAAGGTACAGTCAATCCAAATCCGAAGTCAAGACGCCCGTCTCGAATCAGAGTCCTACGTCAAACAACATATATATATATTATTTAACTAGATCCAAAGAATAGCCAAATAAAATCCCTAAAATCAAATTAGGGCAAAACCCTAATCACATAACCACAACTTACCTAACTAAACCTAATGGTCGATTAGGGTTAGTTACCTATTCCCTAACCACCAATTTGATTAGAAATCCAAACTTAGATTAGATCCAATAGTTAATTAGGGTTAATTGCTTAACCCTAATTATTCCATTAGATTAAATCTACGTAAATAAATCTAATCATAATCAACAACTAGTAATCCAAATACTCCTAATTCATATCATAAATCTAAATTAACTAACCTACAGCAAGATCAAAAACCATACCTCAATTCCACAGCTACTGTGGCTATTGGGATAAGAGGATTGTTGCTGCCGAGACCAAGCAATTTCTGGAATCAAGAACAAGAAACCTAGCCACACCTATTGATCCACAGCCCTCAATTTCACTGCAATGATCACAATTCCAGCCTCACAGCAACAGACCCTCACTTCACTGATCACCAAACCTCACCTGGAAATCAATCCCGTGATCTAAATCAGCCACAAAGAAGAGGATCAAAATCATCTAGCACCAAAAGATCCAAAGGGCAAAGCTCCGGCGATGGATCTAAGGCATGGATTGAAACAAGAACGCAACAGAAGGTTCGATTGCTTACCTTTGAAGCCCTAATCGCCCCTTTCACGCCGGCGGTCGGGTGGCACGGCTCGATCCAGATCCGGCCATTGAAGAGGTGGATCGCACTATGAGCAGCGCGAGGAGAAAAGAACGGAGGTCGATCGGTTGGGTGTCGGCGAATCTTGCTCCTCACCGTGCCCTAGCCACCTCGCCGTTGACGCTCAGCCGCAGAACTCACCGGATCAGGACCCCCGATCGGATCCAGCTCCTCGGCACCGTCGAGCTCCGATGATGAGTCTCCTTCGGCCTCGGCGCCGAGTGATCCGCGAGAGAGGGAGAGCACAGAGACGGAAGGGAGATCGGGGAAGTAAGGAGAGGAGGAAGACTCGGGTGATCGGCGTCGGGTTTGGGGGAAACGGCACTTGGGAAGGGAATTTAAAGAAAAGAAAATGATTTATAATTAAAAACATTTCCTCACTTAAATGGGTATCCCAAATAGGCCTTATCCGTACCCGGAATTGATCTCCTCAAAACTCGTCGTACGAGCTCCGAAAAATCCCCAGAAAATTTCTAAAAATTCCGGAAAAATTCTATAAGGCTATTTCCCAAATAACCTTATTTATTTAAATTTTCCGAGATCTCACATCCTCCCCTACTAATAAAAATTTGGTCCCCAAATTTCGCTATAACTAACAGCAAACACTAAAATATAACCAAACAGTATAAATGCTGAAAGGAACTCTAACCCACATACCTCAAGTAAAAAGATGGGGGTATCGAGCTCGGATCGTATCCTCCAGCTCCCACGTAGCCTCCTCGTCAGAATGATGCTGCCATCCGACTTTAACCAGTCGGACAGTCTTGTTCCGAGACGCTCTCTACGGTTCAGAATCCGTACCGGACCTCCTCGTAAGTAACATCAGGCTGAATAGGAACAGATATATCTGATAGAACATGTGCCGGATCGGATACGTATCTCCTCAGCATAGATACATGGAATACATCATGAATGCCAGCTAGAGATGGTGGTAGCGCCAGACGGTAAGCTACTGCTCCAATCCTCTCCAAGATCTGGAATGGTCCAATATATCGGGGAGCTAGCTTACCTCGGAGACCAAATCTCTTCACCCCTTTCGTGGGTGAAACTCTAAGAAATACATGATCACCAATGGAGAACTCCAGGGGTCTCCGTCTCTGATCAGCATAACTCTTCTGACGGTCCTGGGCCTCTGACATCCTCCGTCTGATAGTGCGAACTAACTCTGCATCCTGCTGAGCTCTCTGAGGTCCTATCAGCTGGGCCTCCCCAACCTCTTCCCAGAGGATGGGTGTCCGACAAGGCCTACCATACAACGCCTCAAACGGTGCCATCTGGATAGCCGAATGATAGCTGTTGTTGTAGGCGAACTCCACTAATGGCAGGTGGTCCTCCCAACTGCCTCCGAAGTCCATGACACAAGATCTCAGCAAGTCCTCCAATGTCTAAATAGTCCGCTCTGACTGCCCATCTGTCTGCGGATGGAATGCCGTACTAAAATGAAGTTGTGTGCCCAAGGCCTGCTGCAGACTCTGCCAGAATCGGGACGTGAACCGTGGGTCTCTATCAGATATAATGCTCAACGGAACTCCATGCAATCTGATAATCTCTCGACAGTATAACTCAGCTAATCGATCCAGAGAATCAGTCTTCCGGATCGCTAAAAAGTGTGCGGATTTGGTTAATCGGTCAACGATTACCCAAATCGCATCATGACCTCGTCGAGTCCTAGGCAATCCTACCACAAAATCCATAGTGATATGCTCCCACTTCCACTCTGGAATAGGGATCCTCTGAAGTAAACCAGCAGGTCTCTGGTGCTCAGCCTTCACCTGCTGACAGATAAGACATCTAGCAACAAACTCCGCGATGTCCTTCTTCATACCGTTCCACCAATAGGAACGCCTCAAATCCCGATACATACGGGTCCCGCCTGGGTGGATAGCAAATCTAGAACGATGAGCCTCCTGAAGTAACTCCTCCCTGACCGGGTGAGACTGAGGTACACATAATCTACCTCGGAAATAAACAATCCCCTCATCATCTCGTGTAAACTCGGTCTGCTGTCCGGAAGCTATCTGGCTGCTAATGAACTGTAAATGCTGATCTCCGGCCTGGGCCTCTCGAATCCTCATCCTGATCGACGACTGAGCAACCATGGTAACAAGAATACCCTGCTCTGTCCGTCCCTGCTCCTCAAGGTCCAACTCGGAGAATCCCTGAATCAAGTCCGTGACTAAAACTCGGTGACAAGCTAAAGTCCCTCTGGACTTCCTACTAAGTGCATCAGCAACCACATTAGCTTTACCCGGATGGTAGCTAATAGTACAATCATAATCCTTCAGGAACTCCATCCATCTCCTCTGTAACGACCCGCCTTCTACTGACTAGGCTGTAAGGCCGATCGTCACATTATGCTGCGTTAAATTACTATTGTGGAAATCTGGATTAATTAAATTTTACTAAACTGATTACTGTAAAACCTGAACTTAATGTTCTAGGTGTACCTAGGAGTTGTACACATGCTAGGGAAGATAATCTATGCCTCTCGGATGTCCTGCTAGCTGTAACCAGACATTTCAATCGATCCATGAATTGATTGGGCTGTCGGATCGATCCAGTGATCGATCCAGCTTGATACTGGCACGGAGAAAACTCTGGATCGATCGGCTGACCGATCCATAAACTATTTTGCTTCTGTAAGCGGTTGGATCGGTCTACCGAGCGATCCAGGAGTGCACTGATCGGTCGGTAGACCGATCCAGTGGCTCACTGATCGGTTGGCTGACCGATCAGTGAGCTTTATACTTCCCTGATCGCATCTGGATCGGTCGGCTGACCGATCCATAAACTCTCTGTTCGCGACTGGATCGATCAGCTGACCGATCCAGTGGCACAACCCACTTCTGATCGATCTGTAGATCGATCAGGTTTCTGATTTCGAATCAGAACCCCGGATTTCAGCACTTGTTCGTGCCAAAATCTCGCACATCAAGTCTATAACAGCTAGAAACATTTTTAACATGTATTAGCTAACACTTTAAACATGATATCACGCATGGTTCACTAATTTATGGCATGCAAATGTACTATGTGAATAATAATAAGGTTCTAACAGTTAACTAATTTTGCTGAAAGTTCTAATGCATAAATAAAGCTTGTTAGATCCCTAAGATCTTTTATTCCAAGTTCCTTCCACACACATCTTCATCGCATTGTCCTCCAGCCTCCGCTAGTCCATTTTCCCTTTACCTTTATCTGCAGTATAAGGAAAAAGTATCTGTAAGCTTAAAGCTTAGTAAGAAACCATCTACCTCACTAAAACATGCATTCGATGCAATATGCTTTTAAAACATGCTGTTTGAAAGTGCACTGATTAGACTGAAATATGGCATATTATCATACATAGAAATCAAAGCTGGTCATGACATACTATCATCTAAACATGTGCAATAAAAGCTGAACATGAACACCAAAGAATGGCATACAAAGCTAACCATAACTATCATTTGTAACAACAAGGAAAACTGAGTTGAACATGAATTAAACTAATCTGGAACTGAATTCAAACTCAACTAACATAACTGATCTTTGTGAGTTTTTGAAAAACTATAATATAATAGATTAAAATACATAATCATACTGCTAATGGGCCCGGCAACTGTACATGCTATGCGCGCATCCTTAACTAGACCCGGGGTTGCAAATCCCGAATTTAGTAAGGTTTACTAGGTTATCTAAACCTAGGGACCGACTATGGGAGCCCAGCCCAATGGATATCTAATCCTGTACAGTGCCACTACTGAAAATAAAATACTGAATCATAGCTAATTAATTTACCTTGCTTCTACTAGGTTATCTAAACCTAGAGGCGACTGTGGGTGCCCACCCATTGGACCGTAGTCCCATATATGCTGTGGCAAGGCTAACTAAACTATTTAAATGCTTCTATTGCATTTACTGAGCTATTAAAATACCTAAGTTGCATTTTTCTGTGCTAAATAATTTAATCGAACACTTAGTATGCACTAATTCGCATCTTTGTGCCGAAAGTCTACATATTACTAAACTAAAACATGAAATTCACACGGAAGCTACTTATACTGCAGGTGAGGGGTTTCTTACCTCCTGTTCGTAATTTCTTACGATTCTAATCGCTAGGTTACACGGAGGAGAGATCTCTTCGACGATCTCCTCGCGTCTATGCGTTCCTCTCGCGGAGGGGAGCGTCCTCGTGCCCTTGGTGTTGCCGGGAGGTGTTCCTAGGGCCCTAGGCTTGGTGCACAGAGAGAGAAAGAGGAGAGAGAAGGGGCGTCGGCGGTGAGGGTTGGAGTGGAGGAGAAGTTGCCGAACCAAACAAAAATAAACCAAACCCCACTTAAATTTTCTATTTATATTAAGTGGGTAATTTCACCCAACTCTAATATAAATTTAATTGCCTCCCTTTTCTTTCAGCACGGCCCTGCTGGGTTCACTTGGTTTACTAAAGCTATATATAAGTCATAGGGTTCGCTAGGTCTCGGGTTCAATTCCCGCGTAGGCTATTTTCGTTTTCTATTTATTTTTGCTACTTCCGCTATCCTAAAAATTCTGTAAAATTTCTAAAAATTCCAGAATAATTATAGAATATTTCTAATATAGTTTTGAGAATTTTCGGGCGTTACAATAAGTGTTGATCGGATTATATATAGCCTTGAAAATTTTTGTTTTGTTGTTTCGGCAGTGAGCATGAAAGGAGATAGATTTGTTTATCTCAGTTTTAGATTTTATTCTTTCTTTCTCCTTGCTACAATGAAAGAGAACAGCCAAGTGTCAAGAAAATCCAGATTTTTGTATCAAACATCTAGTTTTCTTTGTGTAGCAGTAGGCATGAACAGTCTTACTTTCTGTGGTATTTGCAGTAGATATGGTCAACTCCAATTGGAGTATAGAATAGCCTTTCTTTGGTGTATTTCTGCAGATACGACAGTTTCATTTGGAGCTTAGAACAGCCCTCCTCCTTGTGTAGTTTCCCATGTTTCATTTAGTTCCTTAACAATAGCCTATGTTAGTTATCATGTGTACGTGTACAGAAGTTTTCATTTCTATCAGTTGAGAATGTGCAGTATCTTAGTTTTGATTCCTCCTTGCTAATTACCATACATGAACAGCTCCTTATTTTGAGCAGATAGTTTAAGAAGTTTGTTAGTATTAACAAGCATGAATAGATTCTTTTTATGTTAGTATGAATAGCATTTTAGTTAGATGTTCCTTTGCAATTAACTAGCACGAACAGCAATATTGTACATTACAAGTTTGATTTTTCTTGCCGGTTTACTAATCATGAACTAGACAACTTGTATGAAAGTAAGCAGTTTAGGCTTCTTTAAGTTCTAGCAAGTTAAATCTTTTGTTATCATGCTAGTATTCAGTTTTAAGATCTTATTTTTGGCCATTTAATGTTAAGCAGGTAGAATTAGATTTTTTCTTGCTACTACACAAGCATGTTAAACTTTTCTAGAAGATTATGAGAAGTAATAAGTAAGAAAAGACCAAGGTTTTAAACCTGATCCTAAATTTTAGCATTTGAGGATTAGCAGCACGCAAGGTGCTTGAAGAAGTGCCAAGGCATTTTATATTAGAAGAGCTAAAAGAATAACAAGTTTAAGGAAGTAATAGTTAAAAAGAAAATAAGTATTTTACTTTTTAATGGCATGTACCGGACACAAGGTCCAGGACACAAGGTCCATTGGGTGGGCTCCTAGAACGCCCCTAGGCACAAGATCGCCTAGAAGAACCTTAGTAGTTTCGGGATTAGCTACCTCGACTCTTATTAAGGATGCGCGCAAATTGGTACAATGCCGGGCCCAAAAAAAGTTTATTATTATTTTGAAGTATTAAAGTATAAGTTTTTGAAACAAATGAAACGAGCTTCAAATCTGACTAGAATTAGAAAATTAGTTTCTTGTTATTTGAAGCATGCAGTAGTAGTTTCAATTGTTTCCTTGCTACTAGATTATTCAGCATGTTTAGCTTTATATGTTTAGTAGTTTTACATGTTTAGTAGCTTTACATGTTTAGTATGCTTCTCTTATTGGTTTATGAGCATATTTAGCTATACAATGATTAGCATTTCAGTTAGCATGATTCCTTTGCTATATATGAGCATGAGTAGTTTTATATGTTAGCATTTAGTTTTAGCATGTTTTTATTTATATACATGCATATCGAGTTTTTGTGAGTAGATAGCGCTCACTAAGCTTTATGCTTATAGACTGCATTTCCTCCTACTGCAGATAAAGGGAAAGAAAAGATACAGTGAAGGAAGGCGACAAGGAGATGCAAGAGGAGTGTGTGATGTGTGGACTATGGAGGTCCTTGGGACTTAGCTAAGGAATTCATTTAGTTTAAGAATGTGATTAGTTTGATTTCTTATTAAGTTGATAAGGAAAGGATGTAGTAAGAAGTTATGTTTTCGGTTTTTCATTATCTGCATGATTTGAATTATTAAACTGCGTGGTTGTGGTTAGTTTTCATTTCTTATTAAACTGCGTGGTTGATTGAAATATATTTCCAGCCGCCTGTGGCTGAGTATATTATGCTTGTATTATGGAAAATGGTCACCGGTACAGGGGAGACTCTGCCGAAATTTTTCGGTAGGGTTTTCCTAGAGATTTTTAATAAACCGGTTAAGTAGAGTTAGTAGATAAGTAACGGTCACTCTTAGAGAGTAGTAGTAGTAGTAAGAAGGGTGGTTGTTACATTAGGTGTATTTAATTCATTAGTTGAAACATGTCTAGAGGTGTTATCTATCAGAACCTGGAGTGTAGATACAGATGCCATTGATCATGTCTGCAATTCATTGCAGGGTTCCAGGAAACCCGACAACTAAATGAAAATAAAAACACCGTCCACATGGGCATTACTGCAAAAGTAGCAGCTATTGCAGTGGGAGAGGTATATTCTCTAATAGGAATAAAATATGGATTATTAGAAATTGTCTTTACATACTAAATTTAGAAAGAACCTGATTTCAGTTTCTAAACTATTATAGAATATATATTGTGTCTATTTTGATAACAAAGTTGTTATCAAGAAAAATAGGGAAGTTATCTATTCTGGTATGTTAGTTGACAATTTATAATCCAATAACTCCCACGATGCAACAAATGGAAATTATAACACATCTTCTAACTTTAAGAGAAAGCAACCTTCGGAAATGAACCAATTATATCTTTGGCATCTAAGGTTAGGTTATATTAACTTGAGTAGGATTCAAAGGATAATAATCAATGAACTCTTGGGTTCATTGGTAGAGGAAAATTTTCCAACCTGCGAGTCTTACTTGGAAGGAAAAATAACCAAGAAGCTTTTAAGTCTAAGGGGTTTGGAACCAAAGATATAGAGGAATAGGTTCATTCTGATTTGTAAAGATCTTTGACTATCCAGGCAAGAGGTTGTTTCGTCTATAGACAACTATTTGAGATATGGATATATTTACTTGATGTGCCACAAGTCTAAGTACTTTGATTAGTTCAAAGAGTACGAGGCTGATGTGGAGAAACGTCAAAGTAAAAATATCAAGACACTACGGTGAGATCGTAGTGGCAAGTACCTCTTGGGAGAATTTAGGAATCACTTATCAGAAGTAGGGATTCAATCCCAACTAACTGCACCTGGTACACCCTAACAGAATAGTGTAGAAAAAGGAAGGTATAGGACTCTTATGGAAATAAGTAGATTGATGATGAGTTATTACCAAATTCATTTTAAGGATATACTCTGGAAACAGAAGTGAACATAGTACCTTCCAAAGTTAGAACTCTCTACTCATATAGAATTGCTAAATAGGCATAAGCCTATTTTGAAACATATTCGGATTCAGGTAGTCCAGCACATATGCTGAAGAGAGACAATGATAAGTTGGATAGGAATTCACTTGTTTGTGGGTTATCCTAGAGAAACGAAAGTAGGTTTATAGTCTTAAAAATCAGAAGGTCATTGTTACCATCAATGACTGATTTTTAGAAAAGGACTATGTAATAAACCACGTGCCCATAAGTAAATTTGTTCTTACAGAAATAATAAAAGACATGTCTAATATAGTACCAACTATACAAGATGAGATACCACAAGGAAACTGCAACACGTATCACAAATGATACACAAATGCAGAAAGTGTCTCGTCGTAGTGGGAGGGTTGTTAGGCAACCTAAAAAGATTCATGTTTTGGGAGAGTTTTTGGACTCGATCCCTGGAGGACATGAACTTGATCTCCGGACATATGACGAAGCACTCCAAGATAAAGATGCAGTATCTTGGCAAAGAGTAATGAATAATAGAATTAGAATATATGTATTCTAATAAAATCTGGAAGCTTGTAGAACCACCAAATGGTGTAAAAGCCTTTGGGTGTAAAAAGGTCTATAATAGGAAAAGAGGGATAGACAGGAAGGTAGAAACTTTCAAAGCAAGGCTTGATGAAAAAGGAAACTTTTTCACTGGTAGTCATGCTTAAGTCTATCCGGATTCTTTTATCTATTTGGCAAGTGGATGTCAAGACAGCATTCCTTAATGGAAGTCTTGAAGAAAGCATCCATATAAAGCAACCAGATGGGTTCATTGCAAAGGGCTAAGAGTATCTTGTGTGCAAGCTCAATCAGTCTATGGACTGAGGCAAAGCTTCAAGGTCTTTGGAACATCCGGTTTATCAAAGTAATCCAGACCTATGGATTTATTTAGTAACCGGATAAGTCTTGTGTATACAAAAAGTGTGATGGAAACGTGGTGGTATTTCTTGTACTATACGTAGATAACATCTTTGGTAGTTGGAAACAATATCAAAATGTTGTCAGAAGTAAGGGTATGGTTGTCCAAACAATTCGATATGAAGGACTTGTTAGAGTGTAAAGTAAAAGCCTAGCTTTTGGTATAAACTTTTATCTAGAAATAAGAATCACATTGGTTAAATGTCTACATTTATGATAAATGTAGTTGTTCAATTAATTTATATTGTAGATAACATGATGTGTGGTGTCACACGCAGAAGATCATGTTATCAGTACCTTACAAATTATAAACAGTAGCTCACGACCATAATGGAAAGAAACAAACCATTGGAAGGTCGTAGTGTAATTAGGTATTAGTTTATCTTAACTATATAATTACACTAATACACTTAGAGTGTATTGAGTAGGACCATTAGAGGTTGTTTCTTTTATACTGACTTTATAAAGAAACAAAGACCTCAGTTATTATGGAAGTGTGTGCTCTTAATCCTAATATAATAACAAGCACATATATTTGATATTTATTTCTTTAATTTATCAATGGGTGAGATTTAGTTCGATGAATCAATAAGCCCGATAAGTTGGGAAATAATATCACTTATAGTGTGTGTTGTTGATTATAGAAGGAAACTGTGTCCTAGTGATCTAGGTTGAGAATGTCCCCAAGAGGAGCTCATAAGGATTGTCATGTTAAACCCTGCAGGTGGACTTAGTCCGACATGACGATGAAGTTGAGTGGTACTACTCTTGGAGCTAGATATTAATTAAGTGAGTTGTCAGTAACTTACTTAATTAGTGGGCATTTGTTATCTTAAACACAGGGAGACTAACACACTCATAATAAGAAGGAGGCCAAAAATGTAATTTGGGATTAGTGCGGTAGTTCAATAATAGTTCTTTAGTGGAATGAATTATTATTGATGAAATTAAGTTGTGTGTTCGGGGCGAACACGGGATGCTTAATTTCATCGGGAGACCAAAACCAATTCCTCCTCTCGGTCCCTATCGTAGCCTCTAGTATATAGAGATTTATAGCCACCGCATACCCACCTTCTTACCCATCCAATGGGGCCGGCCAAGCTAGCTTGGAACCCAAGCTAGGGCCGGCCAAGTCCAAGTGGATGAGCCATGTAGGTGGCCGGCCAAAGCTTGGGTCCCAAGCTTAGGTGGCCGGCCACTAGAATATTAAAAGGATTTTTATTAAAATTATTTCTTATGTGGATATCATGATTTTAAAAGAGAGTTTAAAAAATTAAAAATTTCCTTTTATAACTTTCTACAAAAGATTAAGAGAAGAGATTAATCTCTTTCCTTATTTGTAGATTAAAATGATGGTTTTAATTTTTGGTAAAAACTTTCCTTATTTGTAAATCATCTACATGTTTAAAAGAGAGTTTAAAATTTGAAATCTTTCCTTATTTGTTGATTAAAGGAGGATTTTAAATTTTAAGAAAACTTTCAATTTTAATCATGTTCATGATTTAAAAGAGAGTTTAAAATTAAATATTCTCTTTTATAAGTTTCTACAAAAGATTAAGAAAAGATTTGATATCTTTCCTTATTTGTAGATTAAAAGAGATTTTAATTTTTAGAGATAACTTTCTTTTTATCCACATGTTTAAAAGAAATATTTTAATTTATAAAATTTCCTTTTTATTAACCACCATGAAGGGAAAAATTATTTGAGAAATTTTTATAAATTTTCGAAAGTAAATTAGGAAGTTTTAATTCTTGTGTGAATTAAAATTTCCTTGATTTGTGGAATGGTGTGGCCGGCCATTGTATTTGTAAAAAGGAAATTATTTTTAATTAAATAAAATTTTCTTTTTCATGGCAAAATAATTAAGGAAGTTTTTAATTAAATTTCCTTATTTGCCAAGACCAAGGATTATAAAAGAGAGGGTAGAGAAGGCTTCATGGTGAACAACTCTATTCTATTCTTCCTCTCTTTTCCTCCTTGGTGGCCAGCCCTAGCTTCTTTCTCTTCTCTTCTTCTTGTGGCCGGCGGCAATCCCTCTTGGAGCTCTTGATGGTGGCCGGTTCTAGCTAGGAGAAGAAAGAGAGAAAGAAGGTTTTGTTTCTTGCATCCCTTGGAGCTTGGTGGTGGTGGCCGGACCTCTACTTCTCTTGGAGAATTTTGGTGGCCGAAACCTAGAAGGAAGAAGAAGGTGCTTGGTGGTTCTCATCTCGGAAGATCGTTGCCCACACAACGTTCGAGGTTAGAAGAGGAATACGGTAGAAGATCAAGAGGTCTTTCTAGAAGGTATAACTAGTATTTTTTCTTTCCGCATCATACTAGTTATTTTTGGAAATAATACCAAATACAAGAGGCTTACGTTCTAGTATTTGAATATGTTTTTCGAAGTTGTGTTCTTTTGTTTTCTTTCTTTTCCTTGTGATTTGATTGTTCTCTTTGGTTAACCTAAAGTTATTTTAGGAAATTAAATATTAGCTTTCCATAAAAGGTTTTGTCTAGTCGGTGGTGGTTGCTCCCATATCCAAGAAGGCCGTGTGCCTCGCCACGTCAGTACTGAGAACCAATTATGGAAATTAATATTTAATGGAATTAATAACTTAAGGTGATTTGGGTCGAATGTGTTAAGTTCCGCAGGAGACCCAAGTCAAAACCTAAAAGAACGACTAGATTAAGTTTTGGATCAAACGTGTTAAGTTCTGCAGGCGATCCAAAATTTAATTTAAAAGAACACATGGTAGCTAGGAAAAGGTTCAGACCTTTGTACAAAATTTTTGTACAGTGGAACCTCTAGGCTTTCCGAGTAGCAACCAACAGGACTTGGGAGAATGTATATATTCTTGGGATCAAAGTAATAAGGGATCGCAAGAAAAGAATATTTTACTTATCCCAAGCTTCATATATCGAAAAAAAACCTTGCTCGTTTTAAGCATGCAGAACTCTAAGAATGTAACGACCCAAATTTCCTCATTTTGAGTCCCAAAAATAATTCAAAAATATTTAGAAATGCTATAGAAAAATTCTAGAGATTTTTAGAAATTTTTAGAGTATTTTTATGTAATTTTTGGAGTTCGTTTGGTATTTTTACCAAGAGGAAGAAGTTTAAAAAAAAAAAAGAGAAAAGGAATATGTTGAAGCCAGGATTTGAACCTGCAATCTGTGACTTCGAGCAAAACCAGCCCAACCAACTGAGCTACACGATTTTTGTTAACCTTATATGGAGCGAAATGTATATATGCAGTAGATGGAACATTTAAAATAAATTGGAGAAAAAGGGGCGCGGCCGAGAATCGAAGCCCAGACCTGTGGCTTCGAGCAAAGCCCAACGGACCAACTGGGCTAGCGATCGTTGCTAATTAAATAGGCAGCGACAAATATATAAGCTATAGTTAATAAAAAAAACCCTAGTTTTAAAGGAAAACTTAGTCTTTGACGAACCCGAAATTCTCTCTTCTCCTCCTTCACGCGACGGCGCTTCTCTCGGGCGGAAACGCAGCAGCGGCTAGGGATTGACTTCCGGCGGCCGACAAGCACTTCTCTCTGTGGGTTCTTCACAGATTCGAGGTCTCCTCGACGAGGGGAGCTCGGAAACACAAAGAAGAGTTGAAACCTTCACCTATCTGAAACCCTAGCAGCCATCTTCTCGGTTGTAAGTTAAAGAACAAGGGTGAGTCGCTACTCACCTGCAGTAGGATAGTTTCGGATTTCTATTCCTTTTATTTTCGAATTTTTCAGTGATGTTGGTTTAGGTTTTGCAGCCATGACCTTCAAAGAAAGAATAGGATGGGTAAAGATTAAGCATGTGGTTGTTTACCCAGGCCTTATGGTTGGAATTTCGATTTTGTTTTATTGTTGCTAGGCTATGAACAAGAAGGAGTTTAGTTTCTAAAAAAATAAAAGAGAACATGTGAGTTTTTCTTTGGGTCTCGATACAGATATGGAAAAGAGTTTCAAAATGTTTCTTGATATTGTTTTACACCTCCTTGACATAATAAGATATGCTGTGACTTTCAAAGAAAGGAAATGAATTGCATAGTGTAGGCATATGGTCTGAGTTTTCCCTGCCGTGGCACTGGGTATGCAGAATAGCTAGGTTTTTGGTTTTCTCCTTGCTATGGTACTGAGCATAAAGAACAAATATGGTTTGAGTTTCCAGTAGCAACTTTTCTTTACTGATTGCATGATGTTTCCTTTTGGAACATGGTGTATAAAGATTTCTTAACTAGTTCTTTTATTTTAAAAAAAATAAAGAATCCTCTAAAGAATTTGGGCAGGTAATGTAATTGTGCTGGTATAAAAAAATGTTTCGGATTTGGTTCTTTTTGGTTCCTTGCCACAGTACTGAACAGAATGTGTTAGTCTTATTGGTATATGCAGTAGGCGATGAACATGAGATAGCTTGGGATAAATTTTGAGCTTGTAGCTTGTTTTCCTCCTCACTGTTAGCATTCGGTTAGAACCTTTAGTAGAGTAATTAGTTAGTAGAGTAATTAGACCTGCAGTTTCGTTTCTGTTGCTCTATAAAAGTTCAAGGTTGAACCAGTTTTACATAGGATTGTTTAAGATTCCAACAAGCTTCACAAAGGCTTAAATTCCAACAAGTTTCAATTTAGTTTGTGCCACAAAGGGGACATGAACAGCCTTGGAGTTTACTATTTTGGGTTTAGTTATGTTTAGTATTCCAGTTTTAGTTTTGTTTGGCATTGCAGTTTTCCAATTGTATTGCAGTTTTAGATTTAAAGCATTCAGTTTAGTTTGTCATAGATTTATTAAGCATTTTAGTGCAGATTTTATTAGTCATATATGCAGATTTTCTAGGGTTCATTTTCTATTATTGAGCACGTGCAGCTTTTATTTGCCATGAGTTGAGCATGATCAGTTTTCTTTACTACTAGATACACATGAGTAGTTTTTCTAGTTTTCTTGTAACGCCCGAAAATTCTCAAACTTGCATTATAAATATTCTACGATTTTTCTGGAATTTTTAGATATTTTTCCGGAATTTTCCGAGTAGCGGAAATAGTAAAAATAATTAGAAGAATAAAAAGGCTTCAGCGGGAATCGAACCCGGGACCTCTCGGGTCCGCTAAACCTTTAGTTAGCCTTAGTAACCGGTGAACCCAGCAGGGCCGTGATGAGAGAAAGGAGAACCAAATATAATTATAATTGAGTGGGGCCAAAATACCCACTTATTATAAATAGGAAACTTAAAGAGGGTTTGGTTTATTTTATTTTGGTTCGGCACATCCTTCTCCATCGAAACCCTCTCACGCCACCTCTCCCTTTTCTTCCTCCTTCTTTCGGCGCCACACCAAGGAAGACCTAGGGTTCTTTCTCTAGGGCCCCAAGGACACTTTCCGGCGACGATTTCGACACGAGGGCGCACTCCTTCGCGAGAGGAACGCATAGACGCGAGAAGTTTCTCGAAAGGGGCACCTCCACCGGAATTTCTAGCGATTAGATTTGTAAGAAATCTAGCACACAATGTAAGAAACCCCTCACCTGCAGTATAATAGCTTTCGTTTGATTGCATACTTTTAGTTTTAGCTATATGCAGGTTTTTCGGCATATAGGGTGTGTTTTAACCCTCCTCGAGGATTAGGGATCTAGTTGAGCACCTCTAGACGGGCCGGACACGTTGTTCTCCTTTAGTTGGAGATTCTAGACGTTGTCGGGTGCCTAGAGGTGATCTCCCTATTAGAGGAGAGAGTTTGAGCACACTAAGTGTTCGGTAAAATGTTAGTGTAGCTAAATGCCACCTCAGTTATGTTTAATAGCTCAGTTGAATGCATTAGAAGCATTTAAAACAGCACATTAGTTTAGTTCAGTTCTATGGGACTACGGTCCAATGGGTGGGCTCCCACAGTCACCTCTAGGTTCAGATAACCTAGCTCTAGGTTCAGATAACCTAGAAACAGCAAGTTAAAACAGCTAGCTATATTCAGTATTTTATTTTCAGTGGCACTGTACTGGATCAGATATCTATGGGTTGGACTCCCACAGTCGTCCCTAGGTTTAGATAACCTAGTTAACCCTACTAAATTCGGGACTTGCAAACCCGGGTCTAGTTAGGGATGTGCGTACAACAAGTACAGTTGCCGGGCCCAAACAGCATGACTATGTATTTTCACTTATTATGAATTAGTTTTCAAAGGTCAAAGTAGTTATGTTAGTTGAGTTGGAATTCAGTATCAGTTAGCTACAGTTTAGCTTATTATATGTTCAGTTCCGTCATTTTCATTGATTCATATGATTGGTTTCCATGCCATGTTCAGTATGCATGTTCAGTTATTTCAGTTTATGCTTGCAACCATAGTATGCCATGCCAGTACATGTTTTCAAATAGCATTCTTTAAAATCATGTTTGCATCGTTGCATGTTTTAGTGAGGTAGTTGGTTTCTTACTAAGCTTTAAGCTTACAGATTCTATTTTTCCTTATACTGCAGATAGAGGTAAGGGAAAAATGGACTAGCAGAGGAAGCTGGAGGCCAATGCAGAGATGGTGTGTGTGGCAGGAACTGGAATAAAAGATTCTTACGGGACTTAGCAAGTTTAAACCGTAGAACTTTTTAGTGTTTTTACTTTCATGCACGTTTAGTTGTGTAATGCTATGAATCAGTGAACTATGTGTCATGTTAAGTTTAGAATACTAGTTTTATGTCATTAGAATGTTTCTCATGTAGGGTATAACTCATATGTGAGATTTTGGCACGAACCAGTGCAGAAATCAGAGTTTCAGTGCGAAATCAGAAACTCCGATCGATCCATGGATCGATCTGGGGTCCCCGATCGATCCATGGATCGATTGAGGGCTGATTCCACGAACAGAAGGCTTCTGGATCGATCATCCGATCGATCCAGTCACATTCTGTTGCGAACAGAAGGCCTCTGGATCGATCGGTCGTTCGATCCAAGCTATTCCCCGCGAATAGAAAGGTTTTTGATCGATCATTGGATCGATTGACCTATGTTGGATCGATCAGCCGATCGATCCAAATAAAGTCTCGTGCACAGAAGCACGCTGGATTGATCACTGGATCTATCAGTGAGCCTGGATCGATCAGCCGATCGATCCAGATTATCACCCGAGCACAGTAGCAGTCTGGATCGATCCAACAGAGAGCAATCGACCCAGTTCAGTCTGGATCGATTGGGAAGTTCAGTTTTGACCAAGAAACTTAGCAGATCAGCTTCTAGTTCATAGGGGATGTAGGATACACCTGGTATTCCTTAGAGTACATCCTTCAGTACATGTAGAACCAAGAATAGTTATCAATTAGCAACTAAAATTTAAATTAGATCAGTTTTCCGCACAGTTAGCTCAGCATAACTGTAGCGATCGGCCTTACAGCTTAGTAGTAGAAGGCGGGTCATTACAGAGTGGTATCAGAGCAGTGTTCCATACTTTCTACACACACATCAGCATTGTACCTGCAGCTTCCAAGTAAGAATGCCTCTACTCTCTTTATTGTTCTTGCTTTTTAGTTACAGTTCATGTTTATATGCCTACTGTTTGTTAGTATGTGATAGTTTTAAACATGATATCAGTAGTTATATAACTGTAATTACCTTAGTTATGTTATGTTCTCTATGTCTTTAGAAATGGCACGAGGACGCCCAGCTAGAAGGGCACTAGCTACTGAGCCCCAGCAAGAGGCAGGCAGTTCAGTGCCTCCTCCAGTCCTTACAGCATTAGTGGCTCAGTTACTGACAGCAACAGAAATAGCCACCTTAAAGGCTAACCAGCAGAACACGTCACCCCGGAACCGAATTTGGCGACTCGGTAGTCTTAGAGGTTCCACCGACTCAGCCTACAGCGCCCAGCCCCAGCAGGTGAGCCAAGAAAGGAAGCCTATCGATCCAGGGCGGTGAGTCAAGCCGAGAACTTCTCGGGCACTAGTGAACCATGGGATGCACAAGCTGGTTCAAAACACTGGAGAAGATGACTGGCTGGAGCACGAGAAGGTGAAGTGTGCCTCCTTAGCCTGACGAGACGCACACATGTGGTGGGAAAGAATCGAGCAGCGCCCGGTGAACCCGGATGTTATGGGTGACTTGAGAAGGAATTCTTGAGAGTTCTTTCACATCGGGTTACAAACCGCCACTGACGAGTTCACGAGTTTCGTCGGGCAACCTTTCGGTTGAGGAAGCCGTGAAGAAATTCAACAGTTTGGCTCGTCTATGCCGAGCTAGTCAGCATAGAGAAGGAGCGAATCCGGTTGATGCTCAAGATGCCGAGGCCGGAGATAGCGATGAACGTGGTGGTGGCATACATAGGCCACAAACCACGAGGAGTTAGTGGCGGTGCCTTGACCACGGGCATTACGAGCAGCATAAAGCGGCGAAGCAAGTCTCCTCGAGTCAAAGGCCAAGGAAACTCTCACACTCAAAAGCAGCAAGGCCACGGCTAATTCTAGGAAATCCAAGCGCAAATCAGGAAGTGACCCAAAAGGAGGACCATCTAGCAAGCGACCCAGTTATCCAAAGTGTGCTACTTGTGGAAAATTCCACCTAGGGGTTTGTCGCAAGGGCACACGAGGATGCTTTGAATGTGGACAAGAAGGGCACCTGGCCAAGCAGTGCCCGAACAAGACCGGTCTTCCTCAGCCACAGCAGATTCAGTATGCAGTTGTATCAGATGCAGGCCGCTCTAGAAGGTCCACTTATCAGCCAGGGCAGATTAGAAGCCCCTCCAGCTATGGCGAATGCGAGGATCTACTCACTCACCAGAGAGGACGTAGCCAATGCCTCGACAGTTGTCACAGGTCAGATTAGCATTTTTCAGTATAGTGCTACTGTTCTATTTGATACTGGGGCAACCCATTCATATATAGCTAGGATGTTCTCCGAAAAAGTAGAAATACCCTCAGAGGTACTCAGTGGACAGTTTTTGACGGCACTACCTTCAGGAGAGATCATGGCATCCACGCACTGGCTCAGAGCAGTGTCGGTCATTATAGCAGACAGAGAGCTCTTTTGTGATCTGATAGTGCTAGAAATGACCGACTATGACGTTATCTTTGGAATGGACATCCTGATCAGATACGGTGCTACCATAGAGTGCCGTAAACAGAAAGTCATCTTCCAACCTGAAGCGGCAGTGCAATTTGAATACAGCGGGGAACCAAAGAGAAAGGCCAAGAAGTCTCTCTCAGCTATGAAAGCACAGAAGCTACTGGATTCAGGATGTACAGGATTCCTAGCGCATGTCGTCAACGCCAGCCAGGACAAGAACCAACAGCTAGCAGAGGTTCGAGTCGTATGTGACTACCCAGCGGTCTTCCCTAAAGAGTTACCAGGCTTAGCACCAGACAGGGAGATTGACTTTGAGATAGAGCTCATTCCCGGTACAAATTCTATCTCCAAAGCGCCTTATCGCATGGCTCCAGCAGAACTTGAGCAACTACAGGAGCCGCTTGACAAGGGTTTCATACGCCCGAGTCACTCACCATGGGGAGCGCTGTATTGTTCGTGAAGAAGAAGGATGGAAGCATGCGTTTATGCAACTACGGATCACCGAACCAAGTCACGATCAAGAACAGTATCCTTCCTAGAATCGATGATCCGTTCGACCGGTGAAGGGAGCAGCGGTGTTCTCTAAGATAGATCTCGGATCAGGCTATCATCGGTAAAGGTTAAAGAGGATATACCCAAGGCAAACATTGAGAACCGGATACGGACACTATGAGTTCGTAGTCATGCCCTTTGGCGTGACCAATGCTCTAGCTACATTCATGGATCTCATGAACAGAGTATTCAGGGAGTATTTGGATAAGTTTGTTATTGTGTTTATCGATGACATCCTTATCTACTCAGGAACTCAGGAAGAACACTCAGAGCACCTGAAACTAGTGTTGCAGACCCTTCAGCAAAACCAGCTATACGCCAAGTTCACGAAATGTGAATTTTGGCTAGATCAGGTGTCCTTCCTGGGTCATATCATCTCGAAGGATGGTATTATGGTAGATCCCAGTAAGATAGAAGCAGTGAGTAACTGGAAGAGACCTAAGAACGCGAGCGAAATCAGAAGCTTTCTGGGATTAGCAGGCTATTACAGAAAATTCGTAGAGGACTTCTCCAGGATAGCCTCCCCACTGACAACTCTTACCAGAAAGAACATAAAGTATCAGTGGACCGAGGGATGAGAATTGGTGAAAAGGAGATTGACGATGCTCCCATTTGGCTCTACCGAGACAACACCACTTTGACATCTATAGTGATGCCTCTAAGTTGGGATTAGGAGCGATCTGATGCAAAGCGGCAAGGTGATCGCCTATGCCTCCGACAACTCAAGGATTATGAGAAGAATTATCCTACTCATGACCTTGAGCTTTGATAGTGTTCGCGCTCAAAATTTGGAGACATTACTTATATGGAGCTCAGTGCAGAGTGTATACAGATCATCAGAGTCTGAAGTACTTCTTCACTCAGAAGGATCTGAACATGCGACAGTGCAGATGGCTTGAGCTGGTCAAAGACTACGATATAGACATCCTCTACCATCCAGGGAAAGCCAATAAGGTAGCCGACGCACTTAGCAGAAAATCCAGTGCTACCTTATTATCTCTTACAGCCATGTCACCGCCCCTACAGAAGGAGATCGTAGATTTCGGTCTCGAGCTCATCGTTGGACAGCTCTCTACTATGACCTTAGAGTCTACCTTGCTTGGTGATATTCAGTCTGCTCAGGAGCAGGACCCTGAAATTCAGAAAATCAAGCAAGGGCTAGCAGAATCAGAAAGTGGAGAATTCAGAGTGTCCGATAGAGGGGTGTTGTATTTTGGTGACAGACTCTGTGTTCCAGATCAGGAGGAACTACGGAGACAGATTTTAGATGAGGCTCACAGGACTCCCTATGCGATGCATCCAGGTTCCACCAAAATGTATCAAGACCTGAAGAAACGTTTTTGGTGGCCCGGGATGAAGCGAGACATCGCCAGATATGTTAGCATCTGCCTCACCTGTCAGAGGGTAACATCAGCGACCGGAGGAGTTCTGCAGCCTATACAGATTCCAGAATGGAAGTGGGAGGATATCTCTATGGATTTCATAGTGGGACTGCCCAGAACCACGAATGGTTTTGACGCCATCTGGGTAATAGTCGACAGGTTGACTAAATCAGCCCACTTTTTAGCTATCAAGATATCCTACTCCATGGAGAAGCTAGCTCAGTTGTATCTCCGAGATCGTCAGACTTCATGGAGTCCCACGTACCATTATTTCAGACAGAGACAGCAGATTTACATCACACTTCTGGGAGTGTGTACAGTCAGCATTGGGCACGAAGTTAAAGTTCAGCACAGCATTCCATCCACAGACAGATGGTCAGACAGAGCGAGTAAACCAGGTACTCGAAGATATGCTCCGAGCGTGTGCCCTAGATTTCAAGGGAAGTTGGTGCAAATATCTGAGCTTAGCAGAATTTGCATACAACAACAGCTATCAGGCCACTATCGGCATGGCACCTTACGAGGCTCTCTATGGGCGGAGGTGTAGATCTCCAATCTGCTGGTATGAGAGTGGTGAACAGAAGGAACTAGAGCTTCAGACAGATCTAGTAGCAGATACCACAGTAGCTATACAGCAGATCCGCCAGAGGATAGAGACAGCTCAGAGCCGCCAGAAAAGCTATTCTGATACACGGCGCAGATCCTTAGAGTTTTCAGTTGGGGATTCAGTGTTCCTCAGAGTAGCTCCCATGAAGGGAGTAATGCGTTTTGGGAAGAAGGGCAAGCTAAGTCCCAGATATGTGGGACCATACCTTATCAGCAGAAGAGTGGGCAAGGTAGCATATGAGCTAGAGCTACCCCAGGAAATGTCAGCTGTCCACAACGTATTTCATGTCTCTATGCTGAAGAAGCATACCCCAGATGCCACTCAAGTGATTGAGCCCCAGTCGGTACAGATCTGCGAAGACCTCAGCTATGATAGTTGGCCTATTCAGATAATAGACCGAGCAGTTAAGAAATTGCGGAACAAGGAAGTACCATTAGTCAAAGTCATTTGGCACAGTCACACAGCAGAAGAGGCAACTTGGGAGACGGAAGCCAGCATGAGACAGAAGTACCCAGAATTGTTCTAAGTTCGAGGATGAACTTTTTATAAGGTATGGGGGATTGTAACGCCCGAAAATTCTCAAACTTGCATTATAAATATTCTACGATTTTTCTGGAATTTTTAGATATTTTTCCAGAATTTTCCGAGTAGCGGAAATAGCAAAAATAATTAGAAGAATAAAAAGGCTTCAGCGGGAATCGAACCCGGGACCTCTCGGGTCCGCTAAACCTTTAGTTAACCTTAGTAACCGGTGAACCCAGCAGGGCCGTGCTGAGAGAAAGGAGAACACAATATAATTATAATTGAGTGGGGCCAAAATACCCACTTATTATAAATAGGAAACTTAAAGAGGGTTTGGTTTATTTTATTTTGGTTCGGCACATCCTACTCCACCGAAACCCTCTCACGCCACCTCTCCCTTTTCTTCCTCCTTCTTTCGGCGCCACACCAAGGAAGACCTAGGGTTCTTTCTCTAGGGCCCCAAGGACACTTTCCGGCGACGATTTCGACACGAGGGCGCACTCCTTCGCGAGAGGAACGCATAGACGCGAGAAGTTTCTCGAAAGGGGCACCTCCACCGGAATTTCTAGCGATTAGATTTGTAAGAAATCTAGCACACAATGTAAGAAACCCCTCACCTGCAGTATAATAGCTTTCGTTTGATTGCATACTTTTAGTTTTAGCTATATGCAGGTTTTTCGGCACATAGGGTGTGTTTTAACCCTCCTCGAGGATTAGGGATCTAGTTGTGCACCTCTAGACGGGCCGGACACGTTGTTCTCCTTTAGTTGGAGATTCTAGACGTTGTCGGGTGCCTAGAGGTGATCTCCCTATTAGAGGAGAGAGTTTGAGCACACTAAGTGTTCGGTAAAATGTTAGTGTAGCTAAATGCCACCTCAATTATGTTTAATAGCTCAGTTGAATGCATTAGAAGCATTTAAAACAGCACATTAGTTTAGTTCAGTTCTATGGGACTACGGTCCAATGGGTGGGCTCCCATAGTCGCCTCTAGGTTCAGATAACCTAGCTCTAGGTTCAGATAACCTAGAAACAGCAAGTTAAAACAGTTAGCTATATTCAGTATTTTATTTTCAGTGGCACTGTACTGGATCATATATCCATGGGTTGGACTCCCACAGTCGTCCCTAGGTTTAGATAACCTAGTTAACCCTACTAAATTCGGGACTTGCAAACCCGGGACTAGTTAGGGATGTGCGCACAGCAAGTACAGTTGCCGGGCCTAAACAGCATGACTATGTATTTTCACTTATTATGAATTAGTTTTCAAAGGTCAAACTAGTTATGTTAGTTGAGTTGGAATTCAGTATCAGTTAGCTACAGTTTAGCTTATTATATGTTCAGTTCCGTCATTTTCATTGATTCATATGATTGGTTTCCATGCCATGTTCAGTATGCATGTTCAGTTATTTCAGTTTATGCTTGCAACCATAGTATGCCATGCCAGTACATGTTTTCAAATAGCATTCTTTAAAAGCATGTTTGCATCGTTGCATGTTTTAGTGAGGTAGTTGGTTTCTTACTAAGCTTTAAGCTTACAGATTCTATTTTTCCTTATACTGCAGATAGAGGTAAGGGAAAAATGGACTAGCAGTGGAAGCTGGAGGCCAATGCAGAGATGGTGTGTGTGGCAGGAACTGGAATAAAAGATTCTTAGGGGACTTAGCAAGTTTAAACCGTAGAACTTTTTAGTGTTTTTACTTTCATGCACGTTTAGTTGTGTAATGCTATGAATCAGTGAACTATGTGTCATGTTAAGTTTAGAATACTAGTTTTATGTCATTAGAATGTTTCTCATGTAGGGTATAACTCATATGTGAGATTTTGGCACAAACCAGTGCAGAAATCAGAGTTTCAGTGCGAAATCAGAAACTCCGATCGTTCCATGGATCGATTGAGGACTGATTCCGCGAACAAAAGGCTTCTGGATCGATCATCCGATCGATCCAGTCACATTCTGTCGTGAACAGAAGGCCTCTGGATCGATCGGTCGTTCGATCCAAGCTATTCCCCGCGAACAGAAAGGTTTTTGATCGATCATTGGATCGATTGACCTATGTTGGATCGATCAGCCGATCGATCCAAATAAAGTCCCGTGCACAGAAGCACACTGGATCGATCACTGGATCGATCAGTGAGCCTGGATCGATCAGCCGATCAATCCAGATTATCACCCGAGCACAGTAGCAGTTTGGATCGATCCATGGATCGATCCAACAGAGAGCAATCGACCCAGTTCAGTCTGTATCGATTGGGAAGTTCAGTTTTGACCAAGAAACTTAGCAGATCAGCTTCTAGTTCATAGGGGATGTAGGATACTCCTGGTATTCCTTAGAGTACATCCTTCAGTACATGTAGAACCAAGAATAGTTATCAATTAGCAACTAAAATTTAAATTAGATCAGTTTTCCGCACAGTTAGCTCAGCATAATTGTAGCGATCGGCCTTACAACTTAGTAGTAGAAGGCGGGTCGTTACATTTCCTTTGCTATTTTTAATAAGCATGAGCAGTCATGTATTTTAGTGGAATAATTAAGAGTTCTATTAAATTCTTTAAAGGAAATGAGCAACTTTCTTTACTATTAGTTTTGCATCCTTGCTACTATTTATTCCAAGCATACAGATTTAAGTTTCTTTGCTACTTCAATATGCATGATTGTGTGATACTTAGTTGATTTCACTTATAGATGCATATGGAAAAAAATACCCTAACAGCATTTTGGGTTTAAGAAAGTATAAGAAAGATAAAGAAAAGAAAGAAAAGGCCAAGGCCTTAAGTAGATCCCAAAGTCAAGACTTTAGGGATTTTTGGCACACAAGGTGCCTATTAAAATGTCAAGGCATTTAAAGAAGAAGTAATTAAGATTATAAGTATTTTACTTTTAAGAAGAGGCTAGTACCCGACTTCCGAGGTTGTCGTTAAACAAATCCAGGTGTCCAATTCCGAGGTCTTGGCCCTGGAAGACCGAGGTCTGCTCTTTTAGGATTGGTGGCTCGCTACCCCAACCTATTAGGGAACGCGCATAAGATGGTACTATGCCTGGGCCCAAGAGAAGTTGATTACTATTTTGAAGTATTAAAAGTATAAGCTTTTGAACAAGTAAAATAAGTTTCACATCAATATAAAAGTATTAAAAAATAAGTTTCACATAAGTATTAAAGAATAAGTCTTTAAGCAAGTGAAATAAGATACAGAAGGTGTTTAGAATTCAGTAAGTTAAGTTCTTTATGCAAGCATGATAGTATAGACTTGCCTTACATGTTTAGCCTTTCAGAATGTTTCTTTACTAATAGAAGAGCATGAGTTAGTTTACTGTTCTTTGCTATTTATGAGCATGATTAGCTATATATGTTTAGTAGTTCAGTTAGTATGATTCCTTTGCTATGTATGAGCATGAGTAGCTTTACATGTTAGTATTCAGTTTTAGCATGTTTTTATTTATATACATGCATATCGAGATTTTGTGAGTTAGATAGCGCTCACTAAGCATTTTGCTTATAGTTTGCATTCCTCCTACTGCAGATAAAGAAAAAGGAAAGCTAATATGAAGGAAGGCGACAAGGAGATGCAAGAGGGGTGTGTGATGTCTGCACTATGGAAGTCCTAGGGATCCTTGCGAATAAAATAAATTATGATTTGTTTTTTTGAGTTAATTAAGTCTTTATGTGTTAAGAAAATTTGATAACTGTTTATAAGGACACTTAATACTGTATTTTCTATTCAGTTGTAGTTGTGGATTAGTTTTCCTTTAATGTTGCTGAGTTAAAATTATTATACTGCGTGGTTGATTGATATGTGTTCCAGCCGCTTGTGGCTGAGTATATATATTGCATGTATTGTTGAATATGGTCACCGATATAGGGGAGACTCTGTCAAAATTTTTCGGTAGGGTTTCCATGTGATTTTTAATCATACCGGTTAAGTAGAGTTAGTAGTTAAGTAACGGTCATCCTTAGAGAGTAGTAGTAGTAAGAAGGGTAGTCGTTACAAAGAAAGGTTTCTTATCTTTTAGGCATGGAGTAGCTTTATCTAAAGAGATGTCTCCGAAGACATTAAAGGAGATAAAGGACATGAAGGCAGTTCCTTATGCTTCGGCTGTGGGAAGCCTAATGTATGCAATGTTGTGTACGAGACAGGCTATCTGTTTTGCCGTGGGCATGGTTAGCAGATATCAAAGTAACCCTGGGCAAGGACATTAGTCTGCAGTAAAGCATATACTGAAGTACCTTAGAGGCACTAGAGATTATATGCTAGCTTACAAGGCAGTTATTTTGGTCCCTGTGGGTTGCACGGATTTTAACTTCCAATCGGATAAGGACAATAATAAGTCAACCTCGGGGTTTTGTGTTTACTTTATGAGGTAAAGTCATAACTGTGGTAGAGTGATAAACATAGGTGTTTTTTCTGGACTCCACCATAGAAGCTGAGTATATGGCAAACCTCTGAGGTAGCCATAAAAGATGAATGACTCAATAACCTCAAGATAGACTTAGATATGATTTCTGGTTTGTCCAAAGATTATTACAATTGATTGTAATGATATTGGCGCAGTAGCAAACTTGAAGAAACCATAAGTCTATAAGGCAAGTAAACACAATAGAGCACAAGTACCACCCAATACGAGAAATCGTATAAACGAGGAGAAGTTGTTGCCGCCTAGATTGCATCAGGTGATGACCTATAGATCTTTTCACTAAAGTCCTTAAAGCAAGAGCTTTTGATGGGCATGTTGAAGGTTTGGGAATCAGATGTATGGTAGCAGATATAGCAGCTTAGTCTTTTAGTATAAGTGAGAGATTGTTAGGATGTATACTAAAAGCCTAGCTTTTGGTATAAACATTTATCTAGAAATAAGAATCACATTGGTCAAATGTCTACATTTATGATAAATGTAATTGTCCAATTAATTTATATTGTAGATAACATGGTGTGTGGTGTCACACACAGAAGATCGTGTTATCGGTTCCTTATAAATTATAAACAGTAGCTCACGACCAAGATGGAAAGGAACAAACCATTGGAAGGTCGTAGTGTAATTAGGCATTAGTTTATCTTAACTATATAATTACACTAGTACACTTAGAGTGTATTGAGTAGGACCATTTGAGGTCGTTTCTTTTATACTGACTTTATAAAGGAACAAAGACCTCAGTTATTATGGAAGTGTGTGCTCTTAATCCTAATATAATAACAAGCACATATATTTGATATTTATTTCTTTAATTTGTCAATGGGTGAGATTTAGTTCGATAAATCAATAAGCCCGATAAGTTGGGAATTGATATCACTTATAGTGTGTGTTGTTGATTATAGAAGGAAACTGTGTCCTAGTGATCTAGGTTGAGAATGTCTCCAAGAGGAGCTCATAAGAATTGTCATGTTAAACCCTGCAGGTGGACTTAGTCCGACATGACGATGAAGTTGAGTAGTACTACTCTTGGAACTAGATATTAATTAAGTGAGTTGTCAGTAACTTACTTAATTAGTGGACATTCGACATCTTAAACACAGGGAGACTAACACACTCATAATAAGAAGGAGCCCAAAATGTAATTTGAGATTGGTGCGGTAGTTCAATAATAGTTCTCTAGTGGAATGAATTATTATTGATAAAATTAAGTTGTGTGTTCGGGGCGAACATGGGATGCTTAATTTTATTGAGAGACCAAAATCAATTCCTCCTCTCGATCCCTATCGTAGCCTCTTAATTATAGAGTACTATACCCACCTTCTTACCCATCCCATAGGGGCCGGCCAAGCTAGTTAGGAGACCAAGCTAGGGCCAGCCAAAGTTTCGTTCATGGGTGCTTCAAGGTGGTCGACCCTAGCTTGGGTTCAAGCTTGGTGTGGCCGGCCCAAATTTAAATAAAAGGATTTTTATTTTTAAAATTTTTCTTATGTGGATAACATGATTTAAAAGAGAATTTAAAAATTTAAATCTTTCCTTTTATAAGATTCTACAAAAGATTAAGAGAAGAGCTAAATCTCTTTCCTTATTTGTAGATTAAAAGGTTGATTTTAATTTTGATAAAAACTTTCCTATTAATCATGTTTATTATTTAAAAGAAAGTTTAAAAATTAAAAATTCTCTTTTATTAGTTTCTACAAAAGATTAAGAAAGGATTTAATATCTTTCCTTATTTGTAGATTAAAAGAGATTTTAATTTTTAGAGATAACTTTCTTTTTATCCACATGTTAAAAGAAAGATTTTAATTTATAAAATTTCCTTTTTATTAACCAATCATGAAGGGAAAAATTATTGGAGAAATTTTTTATAAATTTCCGGAAACAAATAACGAAGTTTTAATTTGTGTTTAAAATTTTATTTGCTTGGAAATTTTATGGTGTGGCCGCCCATTGTAAATTGAAAATAAAAATTGTTTTAATTAAATAAATTTTCCTTTTCAATGGCAAAAGAATTAAGGAAGTTTTTATTAAATTTTCCTTATTTGCCAAGACCAAGGATTATAAAAGAGGGGGTAGAGAAGGCTTCATGGTGAATAACTCTATTCTATTTTCTCCCTCTTTTCTTCCTTGGTGTGGCCGGCCATCCTCTCCTCCTCTCTTCTCTTTGATGGCCGAACCTCATCCTTCTTGTTGGATCGAGATCGCGCTAGAGGGGGGGGTGAATAGCGCTCGCGGCTATTTTTGTCGTATCGGAAACGTAAAACTACCAAAGTAAATATACGCAGCGGAAGTAAAGAATGCAATCACAGAAAGACACAGATAGTTTTACTTCGTTCGGAGCCTAGGTCGACTCCTACTCGAAGGCCCGCGATCCTTGATCGCTTTCGGTGGGCAACACTTATAAGTACGAAAAAGAGTACAAGATTTACAATCAGTACAGTAATTAAAAACAAGTTTACCGACGACAGAATCGTAGACTCGAAGCTCCTGGTCGTCGTGGACTTGTAACAGCACTTCAGGGTCGTTGAATGAGCAGCACGCAGCACAAGGATTGCTTGGAAGTTCTCTTCTGAAGCTGCTGGTCGAGACCCCTTATAAAGGGGGTTCAAGGCGCCTTACACTGTTCACCAAGGCGCCTTGAACGAGCCGAGTCACCCGCGTGGATCAGCACGGACCTGGTCGAACTCTATCTGGTTTAAGGCGCCTTCAGCCTATCCAAGGCGCCTTCAACCTCCGGTTCAAGGCGCCTTGAACCCTATTCAAGGCGCCTCCAGTCTGCTGCGCTGGCCTCTTCCTGGCTCGCACCCGAGGCGCCTCCAAGCTCCATGGAGGCGCCTTTGTGATTTTGGTACCGCAAGTATGTTAATCCAAAGATACCGCAACACAAAGTTAACACAACATAATAGTATGAATATGACAGTCTCCGGACTGTCCGGGTCTGACTTCGGGTTTCCAACCGGAAACCCTAGGTCGACCCGACGCCTACTGTTCCCTCTACGGGGAACGCGTCCTCACCTACTCCTCTCAGGAGATTTTACCTGTTGCCAGTACGATCCTCCAGATCGACTGGACTTTTGCTCGGCACTCGATGCTCCCGGACTTTCTGCTGAACATCCGCTTCACCGGCCAGTTCAGACTTTCACCTGGTTCGCGACACCAGGACTTTCCACCTAGGGTTACCACCCCCTAGGACTTTTGCCTGAAGCCATCGACCTGCCAAGACTTTCCGCATAGGGTTACCACCCCCTATGACCTAGGGTTACCACCCCCTAGGGTTTTACCTTGCCTAACCGCAGTTAGGACTTTCCTGAAACACTCAGCAAAAGCTGTCAGATAACAAAGCACCTTAACTTTGAATCCTTTGCCATTATCAAAACTTAGGTTCGATCGTCGGATGCTTCCCGCACCAACAATCTCCCCCTTTTTGATTATGGCAACACGTAATTCAAAGTTAAGAAAAACAACATATGTAATAACTGCATAAAGTTAACCAAGCTTAAGTAAATAAACTTCAAATGCAATAGAGGTTAAGCTGGAAACTTTGAACTTTGACATATTAGACTCCCCCTTAATAAAAGCCCTCCTTTTATCAAATACTTTGAATTTAACTTTAATTTACCTACTCTCTGCTTTTATTAAATACTTTGATTTTTCCATTAACTTTAAATCTACTCTCCCCCTTTGCCATATATCAAAAAATAAACTAGTTTGAAAGTAGATTTGTATTTTTCTGAAGGAAAATTTTCAAAAGAGGGAAAAAGAACAAAAAACGATTTAGCTTTTTGAGTTTTGGGATTTTCTAAATTTGAAAATACTTAGCTATATATTCAGCTTCAAAATGATTTGTATTGAGAAAATATTTTGCCAAATGCAATCAAACTAAGTGTAGTAAACTTATTCTTAAAATTTAACTAAGTTTGAAGATATGAGTATTTGAATTTTCAATAAAAAAAAAAAAAATTTTGCTTAGAAGTTATAAAATTTGAGGTCACTTTAAAATGTTATAATTAGTTTACTAGATTTGAAAAATAGTTGAATATTCAATTTCATGGTCAAGTTTTTGAAAAAACTGTAAATGAGTTTTGAATACTCATTGTGAACAACATATTTATTTTTAGGGCAGAGGGAGTAGTAGGAGTTTGTTTTCAGTCCAAGCATGAGTCAAATAAATTATTAAGTTTAAATTGATTAAGTATCAGAGCCCTAAAATAATCAGGTAAAGAAATTTGATTAGAACCGTAAAGTATAATCATGCTTAAATTGAAACACATTTTTCCAACTGTCTAACCTTTAGCTACTTGCTGATTGCCTAGAGGGCAGTAGCTTTCACATGGTTAGTCAAATTAAGTCCATTTGGTCCAGTTAGATTTGTCTAGAGCTGGAAGACTTAACTTGATTAATATTTATGATGTGTTTAACGCCCAGACTCATATTGATGCACAAATATAAGCATTCCTGAGTTCACCCTATGCATCTCACGCCATTCTAAGTTTTTCAAACACAAGCAAGGTAGACCTAGGTGTTTGTGAGATGCTCTGGCTTTAATCTAGGGGTACATGATATCTAGGGGAAAGCTTAAGTTAAATCCAAATTTTTAGAAATCTAACAAAATTGGAGTTTTGAAAACTGATTTCCCTAGCATTTGAATGAGTGATAAGTAAACTTAGATAATCAAGCAACTAAGTATATGGACAGAATAAGGAAGTCTAAACAAGTGTGACAATAATCCACAGAATACTGCATAACAGAGTCATATCAAATAGCAGGATCATCTGCTCGAGGAGAACTAGCTGGAGGATCATGGGGCTGCTCAGGTGCTGGCTGACCTAGCCGTCGTATCTCGTCACGAAGGGACGTAAATCCAGCAGCCATCTCGGATCGAATAGAGAGAACTATCCGTCGTGTCTGGATGGACTCAACCTCGAGTCGAGCAAGTCTGTCCTCAACGGAGAGTGAGGAAGAGGTCGAAGGTTGAGTTTTAAAATTAAGTTTTAAAATAATTTTGAAAAACAATTTTGAAATTAAGTTTTAAAAATAATTTTGAAATTGAGTTTTAAAATTAAGTTTTAAAATAATTTTGAAAAACAATTTTGAAATTAAGTTTTTTTTTTTTTTTAAAATAATTTTGAAATTAAGTTTTTAAAATAATTTTGAAATTAAGTTTTTAAAATAATTTTGAAATTGAGTTTTAAAATTAAGTTTTAAAATAATTTTGAAATTAAGTTTTTTTTAAAATAATTTTGAAATTGAGTTTTTTTTTAAAAATAATTTTGAAATTGAGTTTTTAAAATTAAGTTTGAAATAATTTTGAAATTGAGTTTTAAAATTAAGTTTTAAAATAATTTTGAAATTAAGTTTTAAAATTAAGTTTTAAAATAATTTTGAAATTGAGTTTTAAAATTAAGTTTTAAAATAATTTTGAAATTAAGTTTTTTTTTTTTTTTTAAATAATTTTGAAATTGAGTTTTAAAATTAAGTTTTAAAATAATTTTGAGTTTTAAAATTAAGTTTTAAAATAATTTTGAAAAGATTTTTTTTTTTTTAAATAATTTTGAAATTGAGTTTTAAAATAATTTTGAAATTAAGTTTTTAAATAATTTTGAAATTAAGTTTTAAAATAATTTTGAAATTGGTTTTAAAATAATTTTGAAATTAAGTTTTTAAAATTAAGTTTTAAAATAATTTTGAAATTGAGTTTTAAAATAATTTTGAAATTGAGTTTTAAAATAATTTTGAAATTAAGTTTTTAAAATAATTTTGAAATTGAGTTTTAAAATTAAGTTTTAAAATAATTTTGAAAAGAGTTTTCAAATTGTTTCAGTTTTGAAAATAATTCAAGTTAAAATAACTTGAATTAAGTTAAGTCAATTTAAATAATTTAAATTCCTAATCATCTCACCCGATCTAAAATTGTCAATCAGGGAACCCTATAATTGTTGTGAGATGAATTATAATTCAACTTTAAGGTTTGGGTTAACTTTGTGTTAGATTCAGGTTTGGCTTTGGGTTCAACAAGTAAGCATTCTTTGGATAAACTTCTGGGCTATGGTGAGTCACAAGGAGCTCATTAAAGTAACCATGCCTTCGAGGTTTTCCAAATAGTCCTACCCATTGATCTTAATACCAATCCTTGGTCTAACTAGTCAGGATTCATTTAAGGGTAGCTTCGGTCAGTTCCACTTGGCCAATTGCACCAGGTTGAAGCCATAGACATGCGATCCCCAAGCTTCCCTAACGTACTATCATCCAAAAATTTCACCAGTACTGTGGATCAAGTTAAACCTAGCCCGTTTTAATCTAACCTTAATTACCCTGCCGGGTAATCTACTCTTGTTTTACCCATCTCGGGTAGATTAGGTTTAGTTACCCTGCCGGGTAGTTTAGTTGGGGGTGCCAGCGAGTCTGGATCCTCCATTTTTATTTTCAGTGTTAACTAAATTTCGACTCTTGAATATCTTAACTTGATTTTAACTTTGAGTTTTGAATTGATAATTTAATTTTGAATTTTGAATTTAATTTTTGGTGTTAAATTTCGAATTTTGAATTTAATTTTTAATTTTGAATTTCGAATTTTGAGTTTAATTTTAGTTTTAAATTTTGAATTTTGAATTTAATTTTTAATTTTAAATTTCGAATTTTGAATTTTAATTTTTAATTTTAAATTTCGAATTTTGAGTTTAATTTTAGTTTTAAATTTTGAATTTTGAATTTAATTTTTAATTTTAAATTTTGAATTTTAAATTTTTAGGATTGTTTTTCGTTTTGCTCCCCCTGAATCATGGCCTCGATATGGTCTATCGAGGTAGTATATTTGATCCTTTGGAACCCAGTATTGGTCAGGTCTAACTTGATTGACCAAGTTAGACTTGGAGACCCATGCTTGGACTGATTTAACACTTTGTTTGTTTATTAATGATAAATAAGATCTATATTTACTTTTGTATCCCAGCCCAGTTCTGTTGTAGACGGCTCTTTGTGTCCCAAGAATCAAGTCCAAATTCTTGGAGCCCAAAGTAAACCGTTCTAAGGTATTTTCTAAATTTTTAACTTGATTTGTTAGACTTGAATTTTCTTCCTCAAGTTTTTGAACTTGAGTTGGAAATTCAGTCTGACTCTGGTCAGGTAAGGGTTTAGCCACTTCTTTAAGGACACTTACTTCCTTTAGAAGTGACTTAACCTTCAGGTTTGACTTAGCTAATTTGCGCAATAAATAGCTAACTAAAGTGTTCAACCGGGAGATACTTACAGTGGGGTCTGGTCCTTCGGAAACGGATACGGATCCGTGGCTTTGCTCGGACTCTGCCTCAGACTCGCTCTCGCATCCGTATTCGACGACTTGGTCCCGGGCCATTAATGCAAGTAGACTCGTTTGTTCGAGCTCGTCGTCGTCGTCCTCCGATGAAGATTCGTCCCATGTTGCCTTAAGGACCTTTTTCCTTCTTTGCTTTTTGACCTCCTTCAGGTTAGGGCAGTTAGATTTGATGTGCCCTTTTTGGTTACACCCGTAGCATGTAACTTCAAACTTCATCTTTGTATTTTGTGGGCCTTCCTTTGATTTCACTGCCTTCTTTAGATCTCTTTTGTCGAATCCTTTCGTCTTGTAGAGCTTCTTCACGAGATTTACCAGCTCGGTTGTAATGTCACCTTCTTCATCATCAGAGTCTGGTTCAGCTTCCGATGCTGGTTCGGTTCTCCGTCGAGGTCTCGGTTCCCGGGTTCGGCTTGTACCTGCAACCAACGCAATACCTTTCTCGGTAGGCTGTGCATTAGTCTGCTCATGAAGTTCAAATTCACTAAAAAGTTCATCTATTTTTAAAGAAGATAAATCCTTGGAAACTTTGTAGGCATCTACCATTGATGCCCACAATGTATTCCTTGGAAACGAGTTTAGGGCATACCTTATTACGTCCCGATTTTCTATCTTCTGGCCAATTCCGTGAAGAGAGTTAAGGATGTCTTGTATTCTTGCGTGAAGAGAACTCGCCGTTTCGCCTTCCTGCATTTTTAGATTATATAATTTATTAAGTAAAAGATCTCTTTTACTTACCTTAGTGTCGTCAGTGCCTTCGTGGAGTTCGATGAGCTTTTCCCAGAGTTCTTTTGCGGAGGAGAATGGACCGACTCTGTTGAGCTCTTCTTTGGTAAGACCACATTGGATGGTGCAGGTGGCTTTTGCGTCAGCTTCCACCCTTTTGATAAATGCTGGCTCCCAATTTTCGCAGGGTGTAGGCTTACCGTCGGTACCAGTTGGCAGTTCCAGTCCTGTTTTGATGATCATCCAGGTATATCTCCATTCGCCCCTTCCAATACCCGAAGTCTTCTCCGGAAAATAGTGGGGGACGAACGGTGCTATATCCTTCTTGTTGGGCCATTTTAGATCTAAAAGAACAGAAACAACAAAATCTATTCCAAGACTGAGTCTTGGATTAGTAGTGCGAGAGTAAAGGATAATAAAAACGAACTCGAGTGGTGTTGCACCTACTTCGAGCAAAAGTCGATTCGAGGGAAAAAAAATTAGAATATAGCTATAAGGCTAAATTCTAATTTGACTCCGAAAACGAAAAAAAACTGCGAAAAATTTGTTTTGAAAGGTGGTTGCACCAATTCAAAACGACCCCGCTCTGATACCAATTGTTGGATCGAGATCGCGCTAGAGGGGGGGGTGAATAGCGCGCTATTTTTGTCGTATCGGAAACGTAAAACTACCAAAGTAAATATACGCAGCGGAAGTAAAGAATGCAATCACAGAAAGACACAGATAGTTTTACTTCGTTCGGAGCCTAGGTCGACTCCTACTCGAAGGCCCGCGATCCTTGATCGCTTTCGGTGGGCAACACTTATAAGTACGAAAAAGAGTACAAGATTTACAATCAGTACAGTAATTAAAAACAAGTTTACCGACGACAGAATCGTAGACTCGAAGCTCCTGGTCGTCGTGGACTTGTAACAGCACTTCAGGGTCGTTGAATGAGCAGCACGCAGCACAAGGATTGCTTGGAAGTTCTATTTTGAAGCTGCTGGTCGAGACCCCTTATAAAGGGGGTTCAAGGCGCCTTACACTGTTCACCAAGGCGCCTTGAACGAGCCGAGTCACCCGCGTGGATCAGCACGGACCTGGTCGA